>NC_079293.1:29625000-34625000 GCF_023638135.1 Falco biarmicus | reverse complement strand
TTTCCAAGATTCATCTATCAAGGAACAAAGGAAATTGTGGGTACAAGGAGTCTCATGCATGCCTTTCCCATCACATGTAATTTGATTATGAGCCAACCACTTTATTCCATAAATATGACAGCCTAAGTGAGGCTCCCTTGAGCTCTCCCAGCCAGGCAGCACGGCTGCATGGTGGTGATCTCCCCTTGAGCTGGGATGCCCCTCAAGGTTGCTCCTCAAGGCAAGGGAGACCTTTTACCAACAGCAGGTCTTTGGTAAGTGACCAATATTGCACATAACCTTGTAGTACGATAACACTGATTTTGTCTTGATAACTTTGATTTGTGCCTTGGTAGTTTTAAATCATCATTCAAATGACTGTGCCTCAGAGTAACAGAGTGAACCTTGAGGAATTTCATATTTTGTATGCCTTTTACATACAAGTTACACTTGTATGTAAAGTTACACTTTTACAACACCATATTAAAACCACTTCTGCTAATACCTTTGACGGTGATTCTTTAAGTGATCTAAATTGCCCATATTTGCAACATAACCCCATTTCAGCAGGATTGTCACTGTCTCGAGACTGGCAGCTCACATGAAGAGCTGCCTCCCTGAGCAGAAGAGCAGCAGGCTCTGAGACCTGCCAGTGGAAAAAAAAACCACATTCTCTGGCTGTGAAGACATTAAATATTTACAGTGTCAGGTGCAGGCCATGGCTGTGGCATGGCATCGGTGGGCTACTTGCCTGTCATGAAGGTGGCCTGCCAGTGATGAATCCAGACCCAGGTGTGTTGCCTTGTGTACCATTAACCCTACCAACATTTCCTTGTCACCGTGACCCGCGGTGGGGGGCCAGGAGGGTGTCTGCATGTCTGGAAGTGGAGATGGGATAAGGCAGCAGCAACAGGAAGGTACATCCGAGTTGTGCAGTGGAAAGCTCTTGTAGCTCTGCAGTTTTTCAGGCTTGCATGAAGGTGGTGGGAGAATTTTTGCAGGGGGTTTCACCCTGCTCTTGCAGAGTGTTCGTGTTCACCCCAAGTTCCTTTCAAAATGAAAGTAAAGAATGTTTTAAAACTCACAAGGTGGGACACGAGGAGGAAAAATACCTTTTGCTCTCCTGCAATCAGTTAGATTAGTGGAGTATTTTGGAAAGCTTGGGTGATAAATATTTCAGGAATAATGAAAGGGAACTGTACCTGCAGCTGGCCTGTGGGATTTTAACAAAACAAGCTCTCTGATTTGCAGTGCAGAATTTGCACCAAAAAAAAATAAGCACTATCTTGACTTCCTTGTGCTGACTGAGGGCTGAAGAATGGTGCCTCCACCCTTCTCATTCCCCCAAAGGGCCCTTTTTTCCTGATTTTGCGACAGGTGCATTTGGTGTCAGCCTGTCCAGACAAAGAGATGAGATGCTTATCTCATGTAGTGATGGAAAAATATTTCATTGACAAGTTATCCAAAGGACCACACACCTACATAAAACCTTGTAGTGTAGCCAAGATCATGCCTTTCCTCCATGTGTGCAGTTACAGAAGCTCCAGGCTCTTTGCAGGCAGTAATTAAGCTCAGTTTGTTGAAAGGATCACAAGCCACAAATAGCCCTTCATGTCTCCTGTCACACCAAAATTATTCCAACCTGATGTGGGCGCGTTTCTTTTTAAAATAAAACCTCCAGGTCTCAGAGAAATTCAAGGAACCCAAAAAGCACTCTGGTGTGCTCTGACTTGCTTCAGGCCTTTTATGGATCACCTCTAAAGTTACCTGGAGATGATCTCTCAGCAGCAGTGCTGGACTGAGGGGCTAAAGCAAATCACACGTGTGTGCCCAAACCCAAGCTACACTGGTCCTGCTCCTCAAGCCAGGACAGAAGTCATACCTGACGGTAGACACGGAAGGAGCCCTTCACCCATTTTTCTATTTTTCATGTGTATGCAAAGAAACCCCATCCAGTCCCATCGTGAGAGACTACCTTGAGCAACTGAGTCAGATAAATACATCACACTCTAGGCGAGGGGACCCTGCCTTTGCAAACAGTCATGGGAGGCTGGAAATCAATTAGTGGGTTTGTTCCGACAGCAGCTAATAAGGAGCCCCACTTCTCTTGCTAGCTACTCCTAGACCTCCTCAGGTGTTGCTGTGAGCAGGGGTACCCAGACCTGCAGCTGTGTTGTCTCCTGCTGCCACAGGCAGGGTGGGAGAGGTGCTTGGAAATACAGTCCTGAAAATTTACATTGTGTGACAATGAAGGGGAAATGTGGGGGGTAGGTGGGAGAAAAAGGAGGCAGTATAGGGTGAGGGGAAGCAGGGTGGGCTGGTGAAAGCCAGTGTCAATGCCCCACTGTTTAGTCTGTATGGTAGGGGGCTACCTTGACCTGCCTCTTGCAGGTCCCGTGGAGCAGGAGCCATTCAGGAGTGCCCTCCAGGGCCACAACACCCAGTCATTTAATCAAAAAAAATTCATTTTCTCTGAGACCTTTCCTTGTGTGAACTGAAGCAATAACAGGGAGAAGAGGGAGAGTATCTTCAGAAGTTCAGACTCCTCCAAAGCAAAACACTCAGGTAGGCGCACCCAGATTGTCTTTGCTAGTTCCACTAGGGAGGCTCATATGGGTACAGACTCGCAGGACTGGGTGTTGTCTTTGTACATAGGATGATACAGGTAATTATTGGATGATTGAAAGTACCTGTTGCTGTTAACACCAACACATTGCCACCAGGGGACAGAGAGATTGAAAACAGCAGTGCTCAATTTTGCTATGAAAAGGCTGAAACACTGTTAGCAAAATCCGAAGCGGTTCCCTCATTGTTAGGGTGCCTCTGTTTCTCCTTATGGGTTTTAGGACTAGGAAGCCATAGGTGCTGCTTTGGCAGTTTGCTCATCTGTCGCAGCAGCTAGTAGTTCTTTATTTTATCTGCCCGTTTTTAATGACTGCCCCTGTTGCTGCCTGCCAGGGGACAGCCTGCTCGTGAACATGGTGATGGGGGAGGGTTTGTCCTCAGCAAATTTGCAGCCCGAGGGCTCTGTGGCCAGCTTGTAAAAGAAGAGACAAGCCCTTGGGAAAGCCACAGAGAAGCTAAAACATGAGGCTAATACAGCATTTGAGGGGGCAAGCTAGGGTGTGCAGGAGTGGGACAGAGGGCTGGAGCTGCTGCAGGAGTTGCAGCCTGGTACCAGCACCTCTCTTCTAGATGTCTGTTCCAGTTCTGAAGTGTGCATCTCAAGGGGCCTGAATTTTGCAAATGACAAGCATTAGCTGCAATGTTGTTGCAACAGTAGTGACCTAGGGACACAAGTAAGGTGTGATTTGTAGGAAAGGTCTGTATTTTTTGATAGTCCATTTTCAGTAGTAACATTGCTGCAACTGGGAGGGAATACAGATCTGCTTTTGAGTGTGTGATCCAGTTCCTACTTCTTGGGGGAAAGGCATACAGAATATGAAATTCCTCGAGCAACAGATAGACTTAAGCCCTTAATCCTCCCCTCTCCTCCTCCCCTTCCACTCCCCACAGCAGGGCTGGAAGAGGCACCATAATTTACTGCTTGGCTAGTAAGGTGTCCCCAGATATGGAAGATTGTAGTTCATATCTTTCCTCTCTCTGAATTTGTTTTAACCTAATTCGCTATGTTAAAACATGTTCTAGAGTTTGATGTTCCCCTAAACACAAACATTATTTCATGTTTTTTTATGCATAAGAAAAGCAAATGTTCTTTGGGCCATTGAGTGCATGTAAATTATTATGTCTTCATAATGTAGACGTGACAGTATGTACCTCATTTTAGTCCTCCCTGAAGATGAACAGAAGGATGTGTGGCCAGCAGGACTAGGGCAGTGACTGTCCCCCTGTACTCAGCACTGGTGAGGCTGCATCTCAAACCCTGCGTTCAGTTTTGGGCCCCTCACTGCAAGAGGGACATTGAGGTGCTGGAGCGTGTCCAGAGAAGGGCAACGAAACTGGTGAAGGGTCTGGAGCACAAGTCTTATGAGGAGCGGCTGAAGGAACTGGGGTTGTTTAGCCTGGAGATAAGGAAGATGAGGGGGAACTTGAAAGGAGGTTGTAATCAGGTGGGGGGTAAGTCTGTTCTCCCGAGTAACTAGTGACAGGACAAGAGGAAATGGCCTCAGGTTGCACCAGGGGAGGTTTAGATTGGATATTAGAAAAAATGTGTTCACCAAAATGGTTGTCAACATTGGAACAGGCTGCCCAGAGAACTGGTTGAGTCACCATCCCTGGAGGTGACTTGTAGATGTGGCACTTAGGGACATGGTTTAGTGGTGGACTTGGCAGTGCTGGGTTAATGGTTGGACTCAATGATCTTAAAGGTCTTTTCCAACCTAAATGATTCTATGATTCTATGAAAAAGGTTCTCAAATTTATAAGTACATATATTTCATTCTTTGGGGCAGCAGCTCAGAAGGCAATCTGACCAACCTTTGATATCTGGCTGGATGTCTGGGTTCAAAGAAATTAGGAGACCTAGGTCCCACTGGCTTCCATCTTTAATGAGGAAACTGTGACAGTGCCCTGGGAACTGAGAACAAGTGATGCTGGCAAAAAGGGAAAGTGGTTTATGCCTTGCTGACACTTTCTCATCTCATTCCCATTCACATCCTGAAGAACGTGGTGCTGTAATGCAGCAAGCAGATTGCATGTGAAGCTGATAAACATGAGAGAAAGCTACATGTTCCTGAGCATCCCAAAAGCTGCACAGTCTCCATTTCCCTAGAAACAAATTTTCATCTGTGTAGGGATGTGCCTTCAGGATTGTTTAGCAGATTTTCATACCCAAGGACAATGCATACATTAAATTGGTTTATTATCTGATTCTGGGGCTTTTTCACTCTTTTCAGTATGTAAATTGCTCCATCCTTTCAAAGGCTGCCTGTGGTCTGAGCAGCTCCGCATGTGTCTTGGAAAGCCCCATGAAATGAATACAAAGGCTGGCCCCCTTTTCCTTTAACATCACTGCCTTTGACAAGGTCTACAATAGTCATCACCTAATTCCTCCTATAAGAGTGTCAAACATAATGAAAACCCAAAGGAAGTGCTTACGAGACTCAAAAGGAGTGCACTCCATGCTCTGCTTTTGCCACACTGGGATTTCCAGCAATGAGCCTTGGACTGGCACAGGATGCTGAAGCCCAGCAGCTGGGGACCAGCGCTAAGCAGCTGCTAGCACAGCTGATGCTTTGCTGTGGGCAGCAGGACCTTCTCGCCTTCTCCAATCTAGCACGCGTGAACATGAGCTGATGCACCAAGACTCAGCTACTGCCTTTCTGACACCAGCCTGACACCTCAACAAAATAAATACAGCAAATGGGAGCAGAAGCGTCAAGAGAACCTAAAATCTGTGACTGCTTTTAAAAAAAATCTCCACAGACATTTTGATCTTAAAGGAATTACCATGTGGCTTTTGTATCTCAAGGAATTATTTGGCATCGCCTGCACATCATATAGGAGGGATTGGCATTGAATTGAAGTATTTGGTAGTGAATTTAAGAACAAAAAGACAGATTTGTATCTCTGTTCCCAGGTTTTCCCCAGCGTTGACATATTTCTCTTTCTGGGGGAAAGCCAGAGTCCAGCCTCCATCCTCCACATGGACAGACACGATACCTGTGTGATTTGTAGTGTTATGCAAATAAAATGGCAAGACTTGTTGGGTATTACTATTGCTCATTTGC
This sequence comes from Falco biarmicus, assembly GCF_023638135.1. Classification (NCBI taxonomy): domain Eukaryota; kingdom Metazoa; phylum Chordata; class Aves; order Falconiformes; family Falconidae; genus Falco; species Falco biarmicus. Next base: position 34,619,331 of record NC_079293.1, on the reverse strand, counting down.
TCTTATAGCCAACTTCAATTTTCCCATAGAAAGAGCTAATGGTAGAGAATTTAATAGGTTTCCAAATGCTTCCTTGCCCTTCAGGATAAAACTGCTGGGTTTAGAGGCTAGATTAAAAGAGTCAGGCAATTGCTTCAATAAGCTTAAATTTTTGTTGATATTGAAACCTTTCAGAAATCTTTGCTGCATTCTGCCAGTTTTCTCCCTAATCTGTGTAACTCCTCTACCACCAGGGTTTAAAAGAAAAAGGTAAGGTTGAGATGAACACAGTCTTTCCTGAAGCTAACAAAACCCTCAGCCTCACAGCTGGCCTGGGACCACGCTCTGAGCTGGAGCTGGGGAGCACTGAACAGCCAGGGTGCAGCAGCACATGCCTGGGATAGCAAATGCCACTGCTGCAACACACTGGGGACCATGACACTGGGTGTCACAGCAGAGGTGCTGGCACCGAGGGTGACACCTCCTTATCACAGGCTGCGGTGGGGGAGCCAATGCAGACAAGCTTTCTCCTTCAACATCTCTCCTGTGGCTGCTGCTTCCTGACCCATGTTCCCATCGCTCCAGTGGGGTGGGTGCAGTTTTCTGCAGAGCTGTGCTCCAGGCCAGCCCTGTCACTGGAGGTGATTTACATCTGCTCCATATCCTTCTATCCAGCACAAATTGCTTCTTCCTTCTCCCATTCTTCACCAGCCTCTGCTCACCACTGGTACGTAACCATCTTTTGGTAAAGGCAGACCCCTGCCCATACAGAAAACATATTTTTTTTGTCTGTTAGTACACCAAAATGATGAAGACATCATTGTTTCAACACACAGGTATGGGGCTGAGTTTTTATTGGAATGGCCCAGGAGTTTGTGCTGGCCTGGAGTTGCAGGTGACCAGCCAGGACAGCCCCATCTGCCTCCCCCATCCCCGCAGTGTGGGAGCAGGGACACCCTCACAGTCCAGCTTCAGAGCATAGGTCTGGACTGCTTGCAGGTGGCACTGGTACATGGGAAGAGGTCGCACTTCAGTTTTCTTATGAAACTATGGGCTATTACCAGCATCTAAAACAAAGTACCTTTGCCCCCATGTTGTCTTTTGTTCCTCCCAGGTCCAGGGGGATGTCTGGAGTTGTGATACCCTTTGCTAATGGTGAAGAGCTCCTTCCCCATAGCCCCAGGAAGTCTCATCCTTCAGGAAATGCCCTTCCCAGGCCTGATCCTTGGATTTAGTTGTATATAACATCAACAAACACTGAGAGTAGAGCAGCACAACTGCAAAAAAACAGGGGATGCCACTGACTTTGCTGTGTGAAAAGGCCTCTCTGCACAGCAGCATCACCCTCGCAGTGACACTGTGTCCTCACCTGAGCTGAGCCAGACTTTTAATTTATTACGGGCTAATCAAGCTGGGAGACATCCAGAGCTTTTTCAGCCATTTTGATGAATCCCCTGCAGGGCAGGGTGGCTTCTGAGGCACTGTGGGTTTGGTCTAGCCATCTTGAATGGCTGTGGATCCAGACGCTGGAGTTCTGGTATGGGGTCCTTGGTGGCAGACCTTAGGTCTGTGCGGCCATGCTCAGCTCTGTACCAGCCACCAATGCAGAGGTGGGACTAAGGGTCGTGCTGCTGGTTTCCTGAAACCCAACTTGTCTGGCCATAAGCTGGCTTTGCAAAGGGTTGGGCATATCTCTTGCTGTTAGGCACTTTGCACTTGTGCAGCATGGAATGGTGATGGTGTCAGGCCTCTCTTTTCCCTTTAGAAATGCTGCATGAAAGAGTGCCTCTAGAGAAGACAGGCAGTTAAAAATAACCCTGCAGGCAGCCGTGACTAATGTGCTCATACACACAGAGCTGCCTCCCCCTCCCTCTTTTGCCAGTGGTCACGTATGTCTCCTGTGCATGTCTGTGGTCTGCAGCCTTGGTGGGGCTGCAGAGTGATGGATTTACATTCACTGGGAGAACATCCATTATCAGCAATGCTCTGGGGTTTAAGGTCTTCAAGTCACTACCTTAATAACTGCTATAATCTGGAGGGAAAATTGCCTAGTTTCAGCAGACACCCTGCTCAACATTATCTTGTGATGCCGCCTGGTCCTGAGTTCAGCCCCACAAAGGAGAGAGCCATTGGCTGAAGAGTGATTTGTACGTGCAACAAGAAATAAAGCTCTGTGTCCTTTTTCAGACACACTTTTTCATGGCCATGTGCTTCAGCTAGTCTGGTTGCCCTCTCCTGGGGAACATTGTTTCAACAACACATCCACCAGCATGCCTGCCTGGGATGGCAAAATGTCAGCCTCTATTGTGCAAAGCTTCACACAACGTTGTAAGACTCAGACCTGGTGTGAGAAGGTACCTCCTTACCTCCTGCCATGACAGTGATGCTCCCTCTTGCCTGCCCCGCCCCCCCCCTCCCCCCCAGCGTTGCCTAACCTCTTCTCACTGCAGGCTGTGCTACTCCCATCCTTTCTCTGCTGGCCCAGGGCTGGCCCAGATGGTGAGCTGGGCTCAGGCACAGGTCTCAGCATGCAAAACTAGCCCTGCCTGATGAGGTGTGTGCATCCTGAGGTGCTTACTCCAAGTACATACAGCTGTGGCTGCCCTTTCCAAAACCATGGATCAGTTTATGCTAGAAGTGCAAATGCTTTAGCTCTGGGGTGCCTCGTCCTGCCCTGGCGCGCCCCTGCCATGTGATATGGAGCAGTTTCATGTGCAGCTGGCGCAGGGCTCACGCAGCAAAGATGGTCCTGTGCTCTTCTGACCAGCATCTGGTCAGGCATGGCGCAAAGCAGAGCTGCTGCTAGTCCTCTTCTCCCTGCACAGCTCAAGTGTTTAAAGAAACCATCCAGGACTACTGAGAAATTTCAGTTGGCCTGCATCTGCCATACAAAGCAGGCTGTGCTCTGCTTTTGAAGACTGACTTTGTTTAGGCCAAGCGTTTCAAGGACAGACTGCACCACTGCTGCTGAGAAGTGTTTGGCTGGGAGACAACGGCTTTCTCTTTGCACTGTGGCAGGCATGTCCACTGTGCTGAGGCCTGTCTCTCCTATGCCTCCACCTGGGCACTGAAACACCTGGGTTTTAGTAAGAAAACCTCCAGCACTGAAACACAGGACATGAAGAAGATCAGTTTTCAGGACTGGGAAGTTCTTGGGGAGGAAAGGAAATGAGGAGATGGGTTGGCAAATGACCTGATCATAGTCTATTAATATTTACAGGAGGAGCCTGTACCTGCTAATGAGCAACTGGTGAGTCTATCTCTTCGGGGAGCAGATAACATTACAGACCAAGAGGCAGACACAAGAATATTCAGGCGTTTATTAAAAAGCACCTCACAGCTCTACTGGTAGATGCAGGACCACCAGCCCCGAGACCAATTGGCACAGGGGACTATGGTATTGTAGGTGTGCTCCATGGTATGAGCTGGCTTCTAGACCTGGGGAGACCATCAGGGCCAGATGTGTGCCAGGGACCACCAATGACCTCAGCATCATAGGCAAAGTCCTTCTGCTGCCTGACCCCCAGGACTGGTGCAGATTGCCTTTCCCCAAGGGTTTGACCCAAGCACTGGGACAGCAGCTTTGCTGGGGTATTTGTTGGAAGTCACCACATGAAGCAATGGCACAGTAGTTCTCATAAATGTCTTTTTTCTTGCTGTGTTACACAAGGTTTTTACATTGACTCAGTCCCAAGGACAATGTTTTCTAAATAAAAAAACTTCCCAAGCTAACCATGACTTCCCAAAGGATGTTAATGGAGGAAAAAAATGCACTCACCATGGCGAAAGATGACTGGCAAGGACATGTGGAAGACAGCAAAACTATTTAGTGTCACGTGAGCTCAGAAGGAAAGATGTTTCCCATTACACAGCCCATTTCCTGTAAATCTTAGCTTGAAGCAGTTACTTCAATGAGTGCCAGCCAGGCTTTTTTTTTTTTTTTTTCTGTACATTTTTGAGTAATGCATGACTAACAGGCCTAGCCTTGCTGATAAATGCACAGAAGGCTCATTGCTGATGCTTTGCAGCAGTGTAATTGACTTTTATGGAGTTGCTCCTGATTTGCACTTGTTAAAAGGCTCGGAAACATGACTGCAGAATGGCAAGTTACCACACAGCACCCCAGCAGCAGCAAGTGCCCAAGTGTGATCTGAGCCTCTGGCAGCAGAGGTTAGGTTTGACATCATTTAGCTTGCAGTGAGAGAGGATGCAGCTATACCAAATTACCTCATACCTCCTGAAGGCTGAAATGTCAGTCCAGACAGTCATCACAACTCCCACTCCGCATGGGAGCAAATGTGTCTGACCCTCTTCCAGGCAGAATATGCCTCCCATCCCTTTGGGGTGCTCTTTGTGTCCTTGTCATTGCCCCTGGCTATTTTAGGATGTTGCCTCCACTCACATCCAGGAGTACTGGCTCCAGCCAAGCTACATGTCCCGCCACAGACACACCACGTCCTGGAGCCTCATACTGGCCAGTGTTCAGCAAGGTCTCATGGCCATTTAGCTCTGTCAGTAAATCTGTGCCTGCTGAGGATGGCTGGTCTCCAACCATTATAGCTAGAAAGAGCTAGCTAGCACGTGGGGTGGCACGTGGGACTGCCGTGCACCTTTTGGAGGTACACCGTTTGGTGGCACTGCCTCCTCAGAGATCTCCACCACCAGAAGCTTCATCCAACTCCAGTTGTGAATAAGGAATGAAATATTCCTGCTGAAACCCGGGGGGGGGCCTGTGGTAGCAAGTGACAATTTTAGAAGGTGAACATGTTTCCCACTAACTGACCCAGCCCCTCACAACCTCCACCCAGTGCCTCACCATGCATGTTGGGGTTGCAGAGCACGAAACTGTGGCCTACCAGGGACCTTCCACATTAGGCAAGCATCCCCGTTTCAACAAACAGCCCTTCTTTGTTGAGCTGTAACCAAAAGCAAAGGTGTATTTAGTGCTTTTTTTTCAGCTAGATCAGGCAGTGGGTGCTGCAAGCTTGGATGCAAAGAGGAAACAGGAGAAACAGAAAGGATGGTGTGGAGGGAGTTTGTTAAGCTCCTTGCAAGTAAAGGAATGCTTGGTAGAGAAAGAGAAACATTGAACTTTTGAATCTTACTGGTAATTGATAGTTCAAAACTTCCAGCAATATAAAACATTTTAAAATATTGTATGTTTCGTGAAGATTTTATACATGGCATTTTTTCCAACAGTCCCAAGTGTTTAATAAATTGTATTTATCTCTCCTTTCATCTGCCCTTTTGCTCATGAACTAGCTAAGTGAGGTCAGACAGAAAGAGTGAAAGAGCATTTTTGGCAAAGGGAAGCTTTCAATATGTCACATTTAATAGAAATAATAAGCACACAAAATCCCAGGATCTATAAAAGGCTTTGTAAAGGGGGGTTAATTTGCATCTCTATTGGATATCTTTCCCTAATTATCTTTTTGTTGTTGTTCTTTCTTCGTTTAGTGTGTGGATGAATATATCAAGGCATTTCCTCTGCCAAGTAGGGAATGGTTGACACAGTTCATCGCAGAACTGGGACCCTTGAGCACAGACCAGCCATCGAGAGTGCTGCAAGCTCCATGTCACACCAGAAGTGAATTGTTAGGAAAAGATGGCAACAGGGACTTCAACTTCTTTTTCCCTGTCTTTGCAGTCACAACATTTTATAGCCCTCAAGACTGCCTGAGCAGAGGCGTGCCAGATGTTATTTCTGAATCTGTGGATGGAGTTGAAACACAGAAGGCTGGAGTCAAAATAATCCTCTTCCTGGTTTCTGAGGCATCCTTTATCTCTGAAATGTTTGCAAATATTGAAGCCTGTTCTGTGCTGGCAAAGCCAGGCCAGAAAAACCCTCTCTTAAATGCAGTCTCTTCAGCAACAATGCTGGTTTGCCACATCTTTTAAGGACTGGCATATTTTCCCATAAAATAGGATGAGTAAGTGCCCAAAGCCTGGAGAAAAGCAACTGTCGCTCCTATCTTCAAGGAGGACAAGAAGGAGGACCCAAGGAACTACAGGCTGATCAGCCTCAACTTCGTCCCTGGAAACCATTTCCAGGTACGTGAATGACAACAGTAACCAGGAGTAGTCAGCACGGTTTCACAAAGGGGAATTGAACCTTTGACCAACTTGACAAAGTTGTGTGATGAAATGACTGCCCTGGTAGATCAGAGGAGTGGATAGTGTCTACCTGGACTTCTGTGAGGGTTTTGACACTGTCTCACGTTAGATCCTCATAGACAAGCTATTGATGTATGGGTTAATTGAGCAGACAGTGAGGTGGACTGAAAACTGAAAAGCCATGCCCAGAGGGTGGTGATCAGTGGCATGGTCTAGTTGGAGGTCAGTGACTAGCAATGTACTCCAGGGGTCTGTACTGCATCCATTCCTGTTTGACATCTTCATTAATGATCTGGATGAGGGGCAAGAGTGTACCCTCAGCAAGTCTGTAGATGACACAAAACTGTGAGGAGTGGCTGATATGCTAGAGAATCATCTGCCATCCGGAGACCTCAGCAGGCTGGAGAAATGGGCCAACAGGAACTTAATGAAGTTTAACAAGGCAAAGTGCAAAGTTTTGCACCTGGGGTGGAACGACCCCATGCACCAGTATATGCTGGGGGCCACCCCACTGGAAAGCAGCTTGGCAGAAAAGGATTTGGGGGTCCTGGTGGACACCAAGCTGAACACGAGCCTGCAATTTGTCCTGGTGGCAAAGAAGCCAAACGGTATCCTGGGCTGCATGAGACAAAGTATTGCCAGCAGGTCAAGGGAGGAGATCGTTCCCTCTACTCAGTACTTGTGAGGCCACACCTGACTCCTGTGTGCAGTTCTGGGCTCCTCAGACATGGACATACTGGAAAGAGCCTAACAAAGGGTCATGAAAATGATTAAGGGTCCAAGGCATCTCTACTGTGAGGAAAGGCTGAGAGTTGGGACTTTTCAGTGAGGAGAAGGCTCAGGGGGAATCTTATCAATGTATATGAATACCTGAAGGGAGGGTGCAAAGAAGTCGAAGCCAGGCTTTTTTTTGGTGATGCCCAATGGCAGAACAAGAGGCAATGAGCACAGCACACACTAAAACACAGAAGATTCCCCCTAAATTTTAGAAACTGTGGTAGTGACAGAGCACTGTCACAGGTTGCCCAGGGAGGTGGTGGAGTCTCCATCCTTGGAGGTATTCAAAAGCTGCCTGGACACAGTCCTGGGCAACTGGATCAAGGTGGCTGTGGCTGAACAGGAGCTTGGACCAGGTGACCTCCAGAGGTTCCTTCCTATGTCAACTGTTCTGTGATTCTGCAATGGCCTACAATATCAGGAAAGTCACATACTGAGGTATTTCGGTGGCCTCTGTTGAAGATGGTTGCTCTGGATGTCAGTAGCTTTTATCAACCCGATTTCAGAGCTGAAAGAAGAGCAGTGAATTGCCACAAGACTCAGTGCCTATCAGCCCCCTGGGGATAGCCCTCCCTTGACTTTGCAGCCCAGCTTATTGGCTTCACCCACTGCCATGTGCTGGGGGAGGCCTCCCTTGCCTGCCACCCACCTTGCAGCAGCTATGACAGCGCTCTGCCAGCTCACCACAGAACACTTCTGTGGAAGTCAAAGAGGACTGAGGGCAGGATAGGAGCTGTGGTGTACATGTACTTTTGGACATTGTGCCTCCCCACTGTTTGCGTCACCCTTGCCTTCGTTCTAGATGCACACAGGCCTCTTCACTTAAGCTACCATGTTTTGCCTGCCAACTTGCACTCAAATCCCATGCTGTTTATCAGTGTACTTATTTCCTCTAGAGGAAGGTGAGCAATTTAATTAACACTGAATTTCAGCTTGCAAGAAAGCAGGCTTTCTTATTAACAGATGAAGATGAATGCAGAACCTTGCCCTTTTTCAAGACTTTATACTTGGCTGGCCTGATGCCTTGCATGGATGCACCCTGCATGTTTGAACAAGGAGCAACTGTTTTTCAGGCATCTTTGGCTCCTGCTGCACTGAGATCTTTGTTTTCTGCAGCGCAGTGATGATTGATAGATCTTGCACCCTTGCCAGTGCCTGAAGCTCAAAAGCTGAGGATGCTGGGCAAGCTGGAGCTGGTGAGCTGTAGGGGCACCAATAAGCTGTTTTTTAGCACCCTCCAGCCATCTAAATTAGGAAAAGGAAGAAGCACAAAAATGGACTTTCTCTGAAATACTGAGACAAACAGTTTAAATGCTAGATGTTTCTCAATAGCAGAGTCCATGCTGTAGCTTGAACAAATTCACAACCCCCCCTCTGGTTCCTAATATTGTGTTCACTTTACATGGAGACCAGCCCATACTCAGCTGCGAGCTAGAGATGACATTTGGTGCTTCAGACGTAGGTGTATAGTAAAGAAGAGGAAAAGAAGGATCATATGGACCCCCAAGGGACACCAATCATTAATGATCTGGACACTGAGCCATTGACCGCTACTCTCTGGATCTGACCATCCAGCCAATTCCTTATCCACCGCACAGTCCATCCCTCACATCCATATCTCTCCAATTTAAAGAGATGGATGTTGTCGGGGACCATGTCAAAGGCCTTACAGAATTCCAGATAGACGTCATCAGTAGCTCTTCCCTGATCCAATGTTGTAGTGACTCCATCATAGAAGGCGAGTAGCAGCAAGACTTGCCTTTGGTGAAGCCATACTGGCTGTCTCAGATCACCTCCCTGTCCTTCATGTGCCTAGCATAGCTTCTAGGAGGATCTGTTCCATGATCTTCCCAGGAACAGAGGTGAGGCTAACAGATCAGTAGTTCCCAGGTTCCTCCTTTCTACCCTTTTCAAAAACAGGTGTAACGTTTCCTTTTTTCCAGTCACCAGGGACTTCGCCTGACTGCCATGACTTTTCAAATATCTTGGCAGCTACATCAGCCACTTCCCTTAGAACTCTGGGATACATCTTGTTAGGTCCCATAGACTTACGTATGTTCAGGTTCCTCAGGTGGTCACCACGTAGAGGAAGAGCTGTGATCAGTGTGAACACTGTGTCTCTTGAATTTAGAGGTGTCCACCACTCCTCCCAAGGAAGCTTTCCTCTGCCTGTGTTTGCTGCCTCTCCCTGCATACCTTTTGAGAAGAAGCTCTGGTGCAGGCATGTGTTGTTCTGCAGGGACAGGAGCAGGTGTGATCCTCCTGCAGATGCCAATGGAGTCAAATTGGAATGGCAATACAGGTTGCACCCTTCCCTTTGAGCCATCTGTGCCCCTGAGGAGACCCCAAACTTATCCAAGCTGGTTGTTGAGTGGCATGGTGCAAAGGCATCCCTCTCTCATTGCAACTGTATGTCCTTCAGACCATGATACCCCCTTATGGGAAAGATCAAAACCCGATCATCAGAAGGGCCACAGAGAGAAGGAAACTCTTGTAGTTCTCATGTATGCTCTATGAAAAGAAGGCAGCCCTTGTTCCATCCACTTGCTTTGGCAATGAAGAATTAAAGATGGGTTGGGGAAAGATGCAGAAACTGGGAGTAAGAGGAAGCTTATGGAAAAACACCGAGTCTTCTGTCACTCAAAGCATCAGCAAGGACCTCTGTTGACCATCAGGCCAGAGGAACAGCTGTGAGGACATAGCCCCTGCACGACACCTGGCATTATTGCTGCTGCTGGCCCTTTGCCTGTTGTTTTCCTCCCCTGTCCCTGGAGGGAGGAGGCCAGTGGAAAGATATTTGCAACTTATTTAGCACCTATCCATGCGAAATGTGTGTGTCCGGACAGTTTTCTGGCTCTGCAGGGTCCCAGAGTGGTACCAGCAGCTGTTTGTTGCAGCTTTTGCTACTGCATTTTTCTTTCTGTTTCCCTCCACATGTTTTTGCTTTGGCTCCTCCCTCCCTTTCAGCTTTTCACTTGATCTCGAAGCCAGCAACTCAGCAGTGAAGGGGAAAAGTTTGATTCAGCTGGCTGCTGGAGAGATCCCAGACCACAAAAATGAGCCACAGCAATGAGGTCTGATACTGACTCTGATGATACTGAACCCCCCAACTCATTTCCCTCCTCCCCACAAAAAGGAAAATAGGTGGATAGGTACATAATATGGATCCACCAAGTACTGCTGTGTACTGCGGCTGGATTGACCAGAAAAAAAACCCTCCAGGGTTTGGAGGGATGTCAAAGATGTCTCAGTGACCTCCCCATCATTACCACCATGAAAGCCACTCTGACAGGGGCATCACTCCTGGTAGAGACTGAAGAGGAGGAGGGTGCTGGAGCCTTCCTCTCCCTCTGCAGCATCATCGCACCCCTCTTGGGGAATTGTTGAGGCTGGGAAGGGAGCTGGGCTTCCCCAGCATTTGTGGAGCTGTGCAGAGCCAAGCCCAGGAGCTGAAGGAGCTGTTTGATCTCCCAGCACCTTTAGTAGCTCTTCACACTGTGTTGTAGACGTGTGGAAACACAACACTACTGTGACCCTGGGGTATCACCCATCTGAAAATAACGTGCAGCAGACCTGTAGCAGGTGTGCACCCACAGTTGCCCTGGTGCCTTGTGGCCTGAGAGGTTCAGCAAAGCTGCGGTCCCCTCTTTCCTTTGCTCCACAGGAGCAGAGCCAAGTCCCATTCCTACCTGAAAGCAAGTAAGAGCTTACTTTGCAACCAACTCGAAATGCAGTGACAGAAATAACCCTTCTCTAATCCTTCTTCTTTAAGAGGGACTGAGTCTCCTCTTTCCAGCAGGGATGCCACAGTGTGACTGCCTCTGCCTTGCCTAACTCTCTACTTCAACATGCTGTATGCTCTGGTTTCATTCCTTTTACTCTTCACCTCCTAGAAGTTTCTGCTGTTGTCATGACTTTTCAGATATGCCTGCTGGCCTTCAAACGGGCCTCATTTCCACTTCTTGAACTGTTTCAAGTAGTGAAACTTGTAGTGACCTGTTAAGCCAAGCCTTTATTAACATCACAGTGACAGAACTACCTTGCACTCAGCACATCACCATCGGGCTCTCCGGGTTCAAGAGGGTGACAAGCAATTGACACTCATGCTCAGAGTGACGCAGTCCTGACACACTGGGTGTTAAAAGTAAGTATGCAGTTGTAGCCAGTTACCTGAGCACTGTCAGGCTATCTATATGATCCACAGGGAGAGATAAGAACCTCTAGAGGATAATTCAACCTCCTTAAGATATATATTATTTTCTGTTTGTTTCCATTTTCTGAATCTCATCTTACCTACCTTCCTAAACATTTCTGCAGAACTTAAATTTTGTTCAAGGTGGCATTTAAGGTAAAATATCCATGCAAATTAGATTAGTTCTGGATTGTTAGATCCCTTCCCAATTTCTGAGCAAACACTGCCAACCATTTTCAGAAGTGCCAACACCCGATGAACAAACCACCATTATCCTTGCTGTTGCAGACTTATGTCTCCCAAGATGTAAGCAAGCAGCCAGCGTTATTCTACATTAGTTAAATAACATCATTTCACAGGTAATTTACACTAAGGGAAAGCATAGCAACAGGTGTTTTAATACCTGGGAATATAATTTCCAATTTGAGAAAGTGCGAACTCTGGGAAGTGGCATAAGCAAAACACCATTACTGCAGATAAAGTGCAGTTTACATGGAGTTTAGGGCTTAAACTCATAGACTGAATGAATTTGGGCACCAGACTACTTTTCCAGGTACCACATTATACCCAGGCTGCTGTTGCTACTCCGTGTCCTCTTGCATCAAAGCCTCAGCAGCTACTACCTGGGCATGCCTGGCACAAACCAAGTGTGTAGCTGTCAGCAGTGTTTTAACACAGTGCAGTGTCTGTGTTCAGGAACATACTAGCAAAGCTGCTATTCATCTTCTGTGTGACAGTGGTCAGCTTTCACCTGGGGGCATATCCTGTTTTTGTGACTCCCTTTGCCTCCTCCTCCCCAAAACCTGACACACAGCTCCTGTATGTAGAACTCTTTAACCCACTACAGTATGAAACTATTTCAGGTGAAAAAGCTCTCCGTGATTCCCATGGAGGCTATAAGTTTGGGAGACAAGGCTCAAGGCTTGGGTTTGTAAATGATGAAGGGCTTCAATCCCCTGAGTTTGGAGAGAGAAGGATGAGAAAACGCCCGCTTTGGCAGAGCTGTGGGGGTAAGAGCCTTTTCCTGTCACCTTAGTGTGTTGTGCTGTCCCTCTGCGGTCCATGGGGATAAGGATGGGGTGGCCAACAGCAGGGAAGTGTCACCTGGCAAGGCAATTTGCAGTACGTCCTCAGTTATCTCGGGTCAAAATGAAACATGTCTCAAGAGGGCACAGCCTTGCCTAGCTAGTTAATTACTGCATGGGGATGTGCTTCAGGCAGCTTCATGTAACATACAGCAGGCAATTTCATATAGCATCGAAGCCAAATTGGTGACCAAAATCCCACAGTTAAGAGTCCACAAAGAGCCAGCTTCCACGTCCATATGCACACAGTCATTGCAGTATTGCTTTTTAATATCTCAGGGGACACGCAAACGTTGGCCGTGGATAGAAGATCTCAGGACACAAGGTCACATAAATCTGAGTAGCACAAAGAAAGCCCGTCAGCTGAGCCAGACTGCTGCAACAAACCTACAGTTCCTGACATTTGCTATTCTGGGACAAAGGAACCCTAAATGATCCATTTAAGCTCTGGCTTTGAAAGGCTCCTATTTAAATCCAGAAGGACGCTGCCGAAGCCAAAGCAAGTGACACAAAGGCACATGGGTGTCTGGCATTTTCCCATGTAGCGCTCCAGTTATCCCCTCAGAATATGTGAAAGCCAGCATTCCGTTTACCAGAAATTATGTGGAAGGGCTGAATTGCCTGTGACTATTTGTGGAAAAGGCTTCTCAACTCAAAACATCCTTCCAAAACTCAGCACACAGAAATCCACTCGTCCCTCAAACAGGGTGCGCCAGCCACAGTGCTAATGAATGAACGCAGCTGGCAGAGTTGCCTCTCACCCTGCTAAATTGCCAGTGAACATGGACAGTCTGCTTTCTGGACTCAGGCAGAGACAGGAGGAAGGTGTGACACGTCTCACGCCAAGAAGGACCCCCGTGCCCCCCCTTGCACGGAGAACGCGTGCAGGGAGTGGAGCTTGCAGTGCTGGGAAGCTGTTGCATTAGCCCTTGTCATGGACTGGACTGGATCCCACAACAGCAACACAGTTCCTGCCTTGAGGTTTGCAGAACAATAGTCCTTTCAATTAGCGATTAAACTGGTATCTTTGCAAACTCCAGTTATTTCTGGTTTGCAATTGGCACAGATAACCGGTTGTTGTCCTTTTTCTTATAAACTAGTTTTAGAGTAAGTGTTTGCATCTTACTGAGCTCTTTTTAATGAAATACTTTGTTCTCATTGAACTGATGCCCCAGCTTGTCTGCAAGCAGTTTGATTTCTATTCTGTTATTAATGTGCCTAACTAAGTATTGCAAACAAAAGGAAGATGGGTGAAGGCACTTCCAAATCAGTGAATTGATTGCAGTCTCCTTCCACTTTCAATCTTCAGCTGTTGCAGCACAAAAACTAATCTTCCCTGTGAAATTGAAACACAAGAATCTAATGTTGTTTGTGAGATTGTTATCCTCAAAAACAAGGAGGTGATGACCGAAGTCAAAGGAAGCACAGGCTCTCCCTCTTATCCCAGCAGGACAAAACTCAGACATGAGGAGGAGGAAAGGATCACTGCTGAACTTTAAAGCCTAAAATAACTAAGAGAAAGGCCCGGAAATTTTTTGGCCTTTAAAGACATCCAGCCTATTAGTAAGAGAGAGCAAAACTGAAGGACAGCAGGTACTGGACAAACCCTGCCGAGCATGGTCGGAGCAGAGAGGCAGGGGTATTCCTGCTGCTGGCACTGGGAGCAGCAGAGATTTTCAGCCCCCTCAAGGTGGATGTGCTCACAGCACAGGGATGGCTGGGGCAGGGAGAGCACCGGGCTGCCTCCTGCACCGGCTCTGCCTTCTCCCTTTGCACTGCAGCACTGGGCAGGAGCAAGTTCCAGTAAGGTCCTGGAGGCTGATGTTAGGGTGTGCCACATACCCGCATACCCGCAGTGGTAGCTGATGCCTTGGCAGCCAGCTGACTTTTAAAAATAGTGTGGAGGGGGAGGAGAGGCAGGTGCTCTCTGGCTTTCATGCCGGTCCTTCAGCTGCAGGCTCAGGAGAAGCTGATTGAGCCTCAACTTGGTCTTCTGAAAGAGGGCAGATTTAGATGAGATATAAGGAAGGAATTCTTTGCTGCTAGGGTGGTGAGGCACTGGCACAGGCTGCCCAGGGAAGCTGTGGATGCCCCATCCCTGGAAGTGTTCAAGGCCAGGCTGGATGGGGCTTTGAGCAACCTGGTCGAGTAGAAGATGTCCCTGCTCATGGCAGAGGGGAGATGGAACTAGATGATCTTTAAGGTCCTTTCTAACCTAAACCCTTCTATGATTCTATGATTAATTCTGTCCAGAGAAAGAAGAGCAGGCTATAAAGACTGGATCCACGGCTTTGTGCTGTAGAAGGAAATCAAATGAAGGTAAAGTAATTGCTGAGATTAAAAAGATGAACCGGGGCTGGAGTAGGCTTTTTTTTATTTAAAGACAATGGGAAGAGAAGGAAGGTGAGCTTTTAAGATCCTTGGTAGCACTGTTTTCCATTCCTGGAATGCTCTTGTCTGTGACAGTGCTATTTCCCCAGAACAGAGGTGTGCAGAAATGCGCAGAAAGGCTTTCAGTGCTGTTCACTGCAATACCATAGATCTCACAGACCCAAAAGGAAACCTGTGCACAGTAGAGCCCATAGCTATTGACTGCTAAAAGTAAATGCACAGGAGAAAACTACTGAGTAAAGGGTTTTTCATGAGGTGAGCAACCTCAAGAGGTAGGCTGGGGTGGCAAGCGTCCCACCAGTTGGGATGTACTGCACTCTGGCACCAAAACTCACCGATGCCTCTGGTCTCTAAGCAATGCCTGAATCCCCCCCACCAAACATCCCAGTGCCTGTGTGTCCTGGCGATACATACCCACTGCTCCCCAGAAGCCCTTTTTTTAAATATTGAACCTCCTTAGCCAAGAAAACTGGGTAAGAAGACATGTTTCTGAGAAGCTCAGCTGGGGCGTTGTCCTGTCCCCCACGCTGCTGGCACTGTGGGTTGTCCCTAATGCCTCCATGTGGGAAGGAGCAGCATATATTGACCCAGAGTAGGCAGCAGCCAGGACAGCACTGTTCCTGTAGAAGATTATTTTAGTGTTTTCAAAGCCATTAAGCTTTGGTTGAACCAGCCAGTACCAAACTTTGATGGGACTAGAACTGCATCCTTCTGGCGATGGCAATTAGCTTATAAATGTTTTTTCTGCACCTTGAAAACTGCAGAACAATGTATGAACACAAGGTCTTGTTATTAAAACCAATCTGGTCCACATTTGTCCCACATAGCCAACTTCTTTTCCCAAAAGTATTTAGACCTCAGCTTGCTATTACCACAAAACAGGAAAGTTTAACAATGGTTAGAATAAGTTTCCCTGGTTCACTTGCAGTCATCCTGGCTGCAGACAACATGATTTGAATTAGTGAGGAGAAGACACAAACACAAGTTTGATTTTCTTCTGAAAGGTTGTGTGCATTCCAAGCAGCTTTTAAGAGCACTTCCAATGCTAGCTTTTAAGAGAAACTTTATTACACTGAGATTAAAGGATTAGAATTTAAAGAGTTCCTAGACAAGCCTGAAAATCTACAAAAAAGGAAGAAACATGTTAGTAGGAGAATAAAAGATCCGTTGTGAACATGGCAATGTCTGCTTCCAAAAATTGTAGAAGAGAGTGATGTTCTCCACAACCTGCTAAGATGCTTCTTCCTTTACCCATTATGATTTGGGAAACGGAAAACCATCTGAAATGAATTTCCTCTGGCTGGATTAAATGGGCTCTGCAGGAAGTTCTGTTTTCAGTTGCTTAATGGCAGGGATTACACAGCGTGCCTGTTCCCAGCAGATCCTTTTGCATAAACCTTGATTACCTTACAGTGGGAAAGCCTGCTCACTCCAGCAATCACTCTGCCGGAGGGGCATGGGGCACTTATAAAAATGCATATTAATAAGCAATTACAGTGTCATGATACAGAATTCTTGATAGCTGAATCTGTAGTTTATTGATGGATCAGATTACAGGCTTAGAGCCTGCCTAGGTGAAGGAGGTATTTTTGCTAATGAAACTCCAGATAAATCCTGCAAGTACCTCAGGAAGCCTTCAGGCAAATTTGATTCTGCTCCTGGCACTACTCTTCTCCCTCTGGGCCCTGTTCAGCAAAGTATGTAAGTACATAAATATATACCCAAAGCTAAACAAGTAGGTTATAATAGCTCTGAAAATGAACAAGGGGTTTTGTGCTTTTCTGAGGTACCAGTCTCACTTGTGCCCAGGATAGATGGTGTCCTGTGAGTGTAGGAGGTGAGCTCTGAAGAGGCCTGAGAGACACAGATGCTCTTCAACAGTGCAGCCAGGGAGTTTGCATCAAGAGGACTTCACCAGGGCAAGCCTGTGAACCTGGCGGGTCAAAACATGCTCCTGGTACTTCTCCTGCTTCCAGATCTCTTCTGCTGACATCTGAGTGATGGAGAAGAAAGCCTCCATTGAGTACAAAGAAAACATTCAAACAGGAGAGGAGAACATCATCCAGCTGCATCTTTCCACAGTTTACATGTTGGTGACCTTCCATGCATGCATCATCCAGCAGAGGTGACAGCAACAGCACTTACCTCCTCTCAGCCAGCTGCAAGGCAGGAACAAGCATATCTAGACCACCTCTGGTGAAAACTCGTCTAACCTGCTCTTTAAGATCTGCAGTGGAAGAGGGCCAGGAACTCCCCAAGATGCTCCTTCCACCGCTTCCCCACTTTACAGTTAGAAATATTTTCCGACTATCTCACCCAAATGTTGCCTGCAGCAGCTTCACTCAAGTATGTTTTGCCTCATACTACCAGACAGAAAAAGCTGGTTGCTGTTCCCCCTACCACGTTCAAAGAGGCTGCTGCCCACTCCTGTCCCCTCAGTCCTCTTTCCCAGAGTAACTTGTCTGCCAGTCTTCCTGACCCAAATTTCTTAAACCTTCTGTCACAGCTGCCTGTCCTGGACAGTAGCCAACTTTTCTTAAACTGGATTTAGCACACAAGCCCAAAACTCATCAACGAAGTGCGGAGCAAAATCACAGCCTGTGACATTCTCATTGATACTACGCAGAACACATTTCCCCTTTTATTTAACATTTGATCTTCTATCTAGTAGAAACTCATGGTTGGGGCTATTCAGGTTTCTTTTTGGGGTGGGTGGGGTGGGATACTGTTTTGCTGCTTCCTTTGTATTTGCACATTTGATCCCCCTTCCCAAATTCAACAATTTACTGCTTTTGACTTTGTTGGTTGTGCTTCTCTGACTTACAGATTGCTCTGAGTCCTGCTGTGTCCCTCAAGTAGGTTTGCAAATTTCCCTCCAGGGGCTTCATCCCACCACAAATGAAAGTGCATCCTCTGCTCCATTATCTGAACTTGAAGTTAAAACCAAATTGAATAAAATCCCTACAAATTTTTGTAAAGAAAAATTTGTTAGTGAGCTACTGACAGCTTGCCTTTGGGTGCCATACGTCAAGCAGTTCAGCGCCTACCTTGTTATGATTTAATCTCTTTCACATTCTGTGAGATTTTATATTAGAACATCATCTGGCCATGACAAAATCATTTCTGAAGCCATGATACAACGTATCAGATACTTTTCAACTGGTTCACGTGACCAGTTACCCTGTCAAAGAAAGGAGTCAGACATGACTCACGTTACTTGTGTCTGAAAAATCTGCTTTTCATATATTTGCATTTTATCCTGCTAGTCCTTAAAAAGTTGAGAATAATTCACACAGAATCCTTCCAGGTACCAAAGCAAGCCTGACTGGTCTATCTTCCCTCCATCCACATTCTTCTCCCTTCCCTCCTGTTGTTTGCTCTTCTCCAGCCTGTTGGGATTTCCTCTTCCACCTTCTTTGTGCACTCAGAGATAATTGCCATTGTTTCAAGGAGTGTTTCAGCTGGTCCCTCACTTACCCTAGGGTGACTGTCATCTGTCCCTCCTGGCTTATCTCATTTCTCTAATGTATGCCTTACATTTAAAACATTCAACTGATCTACACAATTCAACACTGAGGAAGGGAAATACCAAATAATGGTTATTATGCATTGACTTATCAGTCTGCTGACTCAGGACAAGTAATGGACCTTTTATGTCCCATTACTTTCAAAGATAATTTCAAATAAACATTAGGTTTATTAGGTCTAAGGATAATAGTATGTTTATAACTCTGTTTAGAAAACAACATTTTTGCTACACAAAAATAATGAAAGATGTGTTTGAATTTCCTCTTTATATAGCTGTGACTCCTTCAAAGGCTATTTTTTATCTTCTACAAAGCCAAAATCTGCTGTATTTTTGCTTTAACATCAAACAAGTTTTTTAACCCAATGACAATGGAAGTTCATAATTTTGTTGCTTTCTCAAATCACTCAAACTGTTGCCATGGAAATAATTCTATATGGAGATGGGTCAAGAGAAAATAATCTCTCAGAGAAGATTGCTATTTGTAAAGTACATAAATTATAATAATTTAATCAAAAGCATAAAGTAGTCAATCTAAAAACCTATGCAAGTATAATAATTCAATTCAACTGCCTGATCTCCTGTGCATATCTTCTGCACTATTGTTAAAAATCCATTACTAATTAATCTCTAATACAGTTTTCCAGGACACAGCCCAGTTGGCCACTGAAAGTATTCTGCAAAGGAGATGAGAAAGGATTGCTGTTCCATAAAATAAAGAGCATTGTTCTCACACTTGCTTGGCACTTTGAGATAAATGTGATTTCTCCTGGATATAGAATCCTTTATCTTCCTCTATTTCTGCCCTGCCATATTGCTGTGGGAAGGCTTGCAACACTTAATCCCTGTCTCAGATGTGGCTCCACCTACATTGTGAGTATTTTATCTCCAGGAACCTGGTCCCGAGCTCAGTGAAAATAACCGAGAATTTTTGGAAAGAAAACATTGCTTTTTTAAAGTTAGAAGAGGTTGTAGATACTAGCTGAATTGTAAACTATTTTGCTATTGAAAGTGGTTGGGTTTTTTTAAGTAAAGAAATCCCATATTCATATCATCAAGGAAAGACCTGATTATTTTGGGATAAAATTAATGCATCCCATAAGTTCCAATTTACTTTACTTTTGCTCTTCTTATTAATCCTCCCGTGAACACTTGTGATGTATCTGCCACATCTGTTCAAGTAAACTGTAATAACAGATTTTTCCTGAGCCTTCTCCTGAGAGGTCACATTGTCCTCGTCTTTGTCCATCTCACTATCTATTTTCTGCATGTTTTACCTGGCCCCAGCTACATTTTTATCTGGGAGCTATGCAGAGCCCTTTATCCAAGGCTGCCCAAGATGTTATGTTTGAAATGAGCTGCAATTAAAGACTGACAAAAATTCATCCCATGTCAAAGACAGCTGAAACAAGATGGATTTGTTGAGTGATTTTTTTCCTGGCTATTGATCCCATTCTGCCAGAAGTGGGTAAAATCCAAAGTGCCCAACTCCAATGTCATCCTCCACTTCAGCTTTTAATGCCATGTCATTTCAGTTTCAAGGGTGACCCGTGAATGTATGAGACCTATTTCTGCCTAAAAACTTTGGAGAAAGATGGAAGGACAATAAAACTTGAAAAAAGTTACAAAATATAGAAGAAGAAAAATGCCAAAAATAAGACCAAGTATCTCAGGAGAGCAGAATTAAGCAAAAAGATCTTAAAGCTTATGATTAATGTCACTAACAGAGGAGAAGTATTTTTCCTTGCACAAATGATCTAGAAGTAAGTATAAACTAAAAAAAAAAAAAAAAAAAAAAGGAATAGCAGAGTTATTAAGCCATTGTTTATCTAGTTTTAAAGCAGGGAAGGACAAGCTTTTACCTAAACTGGTGATAAGATTTCCAGAGAGAAAGAAGCAGGAAAATAAGGAAGTCTGCAAGATAAATCCTAAAATAGCTTGTGAAGGGTTTGAGCCTCTTGGTATTGACAAGGCATTAAATGCAGACAACATCCATCCAAGGGTGCAAAGGGAAAAAGGGGTGGGATGGGGAGAGGTCCAGCAGAAGTTTTTCCAAGGTCACACATCCCCCAGCACCATGGACAGACCAAGTAAACACGGGTGAGTCAAAGGCGCCGGGAGCTGTTCGAGGCTGTTCAATAGCAGCAATGGAGAAAATCCCAGAGTATGCAGGAATACATTGGGAAGGGCTGGAGAAGGGAGATTGTTTGGTACCAAAAGGCAGATCTAGGCTTTCTGCATCCCTCCTTGAAGCCCCCAGCTTTCCCCATTAAAGGTGCGGGGAACAGCAGGATTTCGCTTCTAGCAGAGGTGCCTAAAATCTGGCAGCGTGAATGTGCTTTTCCTCTTCACTTTGCCTTCCTGCACCTAGCCAAGGGTGGCCACAGTGAATGACAGCTCACAAATACACACTTTAGCTCCGGAAAGTATCCAGATTTAGGAAAAAACCCTGGGCATTTCTTTCAATGTCACTGAAGTTAAAGGAAGCAGACACGTGGGAAGTTTTTTGTATGAGTTCCTAAACTGAGTCAGAATAATTTAGCTGTTGACTTTTTAATCAAACAAAGCATTTCTGAACTAATAAAAAAAAGAAATTTATTACTAATAGGAATTTACCAGACAGTTTCGCTTTTTTTTGAGATGATTACTCATTCTGACATGACAAACATGAATATTGATGGTCAGGTTTAATAACAGGTTACCTAAAGGATGCTTTAGTGTTCCTGTTCACCAAATGGGTTTGGCTTTTGAGCAGAGTAATAAAAAATGACAGTATAAGAAGTGCTGTAAGAAATGCAGACCAGTAATGCACTTGTGCTAAAATTCTAAAATACTAAACCTCCTCTGAACTCTGAATAATTAATTGTTAACAACAACCAATTTAATAACTCTAACGGACAAATATCACAACACAAGTGACGTGGTGGTCATCCTCCAAATCATTCATATGTTCACATATCTTACTGAACTTTGTCACATAGAATTAATTATTTTGGATAAGAAGGTAGCCTTGTCCCTGGAGGCTTTGATTTTTCTTTATTGACCCACCATTGTAAAGACATATCGTTTTAAAAGAACACTACTGATTTTCAGAAGGTCTTTGGAAAAGCAGTATCTTGGCTTCATTAAAAACCGAACAGCTTAGTATAGCAATACATCGGGAAGAGAGCTGAGGTGGTCTGCATTTAGCCTGAACTGACTAAAGAAATGAGGCAAACCCCCGGTAAAAGGTATAGAAATCCAACTGGGACTTGGGGTTTCAGTCTTAGGCTTAGACCTGCAGGTCTGGAGATATCTCTGCAGCTGCTGCCTCTCTGTGGAGGTACGTGAACTGCATGGGCAACCCAGGATTTTACCTCAGACTTTCTGAAGACCCAGAACTTCTTCGTTGTGGGCTAAGTCCACCTTACACCTAAACCTACTCATGATCCAGATAACAGATATGCCCCTGCCCTCCCCAGCTGGCTTGGGGTTGCTGCCATAGCAGATGCTTGCCTCCATGGTCACACTGCTCATCTCTGATATCGAAAATACAGTTCCTGACAATGCCTCATTTCAGTGTCTCTCTGGCATGCAGGCTACTTCAAACCCTATTTAGGACTTGACTGTCCCACATGTGTGTAAGATCCCTAGATCTCTTCCAGAACTCAATGGAACACATGTTGCAGCATGCGGCAGGAGTGATGAGCAGCCCATCATCAAGGACTGTTGTTGGATGCTTGCTCTGGTCATTCCTATTAGTTTTGGCACCTTCAGGAGACAGAGCCTGAGACATAAGTTCTCCATGGCTTTCCGGAATTCTCTGGTGTTTAAACTGCTCTGGTGCATCATCTGGGACTTATCAGCTGAGCTCTGGGTTGGCAACTTGGTCCCTGTGTGACCTGGAGGTTCTTGATATTTATTGTCCTGTCTGATGGATAAGGCCATACAAATGCTACATAAACCTCAGAGGTAAAGAACAAAGTAAAAGTCTCAGTCAGGATTTCTGAAAGTTATAAAACTTTTTCCATCAGTCCATTCCCAGCAGGCAGAAAAATCCTGGCTGAAGAGTAAAGGTTCCTGAAATGAATAGCATAAAAAGATGTCTTTTATTATCTTGCTTCAAAGTACGGATCATGACCATTAAGTTATTCAGGGCTACAAGTTCCAGACCTCCTTTTCCCACCCCTTTCATCTAACCAGCAGAGGAAAAGGCTGTAACAACTTCAGCATTTAGCACAAGCTAATGTATCTTTCTCTAGAACAAAACATAACCCCTCCAAAAAAACCCAAATGGCCCGCAGCCCCCAGTCAGCAACATCTGTGCAATATACACAATGACAGACCAGAGACAGTGGTATTTGTCAGCTGTCTCCTCGTCGACCTCTAGGTAAGAGCAGCCTTCCCCACTTCTGGCCACCAGAAAGGAAAAGATCTGCACTCCAGACATGCCCAAGCCAGGGAGCGAGCTGCAGCGTACGGATTCACTTTCCCAGTGCACTAGGCTTTTTCACCAGCTGCAGTTTGGAGGCCAGGAGAGAGTGCCCCTCCGATCTGCACAAAGCCATACTGATGTCATTGGTTGGGCATCCGATGTGTAAAGCTAAAAATGTGAATGTTCACTGTCCTTGGGCTCCCTGCAGAGGCTCTGCTGGGGGACACCAGGCTGCTGGAAACCCTCCTGTCTGCCAGGAAGAAGGAAACACATCTGGTCATTCAAAAAGCAGCATGTAGGTGCCCTCTGCCTACAAGCACCTGGGACAATACTTGTGGATATCCCTGCTGGCATCCCCAGGGACCAGACACCTGGGGCGAGGGCACATATCCTGCTCCATGTGGAATGGCTGTAGGATCCTGCTGGATGCCAGCTGCCTGAATGCAAACATACACACCCGTGCTGTGGGTGTCAGTGTCCTGGACCCCATCCTGCCTTCTGGTATGCCTTTGACCTGAAACTCTTGTGGTTCTCTTTCTCCAGGGAGGTGCTCTCCCCCTCTTCTGCTGCTTTGCTTTCATGGAGTTTGTTGGAAGTTAGCACCTTCAGTGCTTCTGCACTAAATTTGGCTAAAGCTGCTGGGTGAAGGTCTTGAAGAGCTGGGTCTTGGTCCCACAGGGAGCAAGAAAAAAACCATACCAGGTATTTCACTGCTGCCCAGAAGAAATATCTCCACCTGTACAACAGGCAGTAATGGTCCTGAGGCAAAGCAGCAAATTGAGGAGCCACGAGAGGTCATCTCAGTGCTTATCCTCAGCCCCTGTCACATTAACTGCAAATGCATTCACGGCAGCCTGAGCAGGTCTCCTGGCTGTCCTTTTCCCTCCCCTGCCTTGTCTCCCTGCCTTCACCCCAGCTCTGGGCCATGTCAGACTTCTCAGCACCCTCATCTAACAAAGCAAGGAAATCGTTTGCAATGGCATTAATGCTCCAAAAATGGTTCAGTCAGGCTGTGGTGGAAGTTGGAATACAGGTTTACAGGAGAAGACAGTGGTGAGTTATTGGGGTAAGGCAGAGGCCAGGCCACCAGAGGCTGATAATTAAAAGGCTGGGGAACACCACAGCAATTGTGAGAAGCGGGAGGGGAGCCTGGGCACCAGCAGCTCTCACATGAGTGTACACAACAAGCATCCTTGCTGGTCTCAAAACCACTGCTGCTAGGCAAACAGCATGAAACAGCGTGTTAGAGCATTTCATGCTTTTTGCAGCAGCTAACTTTCCACTTTAAGTGAGAGTTGATTTGATTTCTTTCTTCAGGTAAAACTACAGCCCATTGGGCTCAATAACAGGTTACATACAGAAATGCAGAGGAGCATAGATGAAATATAAACTATCCAGTCTAATATATTAGCATATTTTTGAGTGATGAATGGCCATTGCCTTGTGAACAGCTTGCTGCTATATCAGCCTTTTGCAGCAGCAAATATATAATATGAGCTATTTGCTAGCATCATATTTAGGCTTTTTTGAGCCTCCTCTGTTCATGTGTGGCTCCCCAGTAATCTGAGCAAGCCATATATCATTTTCACACCCTCACAAGGCTGAGTTGAACCGGTGGCCTTGTGAGATGATGGCCATCTTCTGAACGCCTCCAGCTCTTCTTCAAGTGAGCAGGGAGGGGTTTGCATACCCTGCATGTGCTGAGGCTCATTGCACAGATGTAATCAACAAAGGTTGGTTGCCAGCTGGTGCTGCCCACCTCAGCAGGGCACAGCAGCGCCGTGTGGTGGCTCCCGCCTCCCTGCCCATGCTTCGAGCCTCTGCCAGGGCTGGGGGTGCAGGGAGGTGAGGCTCATCCATCAGTATGGCCAGCTCCCACCCCTCAGGGCTTATGATTAACATGCGTGATGGGGAGAGCAGGTGGAGGCAGTGAGCATGCAGAGCGCCTGAGGAGATGCCCACTGTCAGCACCGCACCAGCTGGCTTGCTGGTCTTGAGGTACTTGTCACCAGGAGGTGATGGAGCCAGTAACACCAGACAGATGGCCCTGCACCAGGGCTGGCAGCTCTGCAGCCTCCATGGTGCTTTTAAGGAAACTAATTTGTGAGGTGCCTGCACGTATTGCCGGTGATACCACAACCATTGCCATTGGCCAGCACTGGCGGCTGCCTGTCATGAGCTTATTAAGGCAGTGGAGCTGGTCAAAGAGGCAGCACATCCTCGCTCTGCCACTACTGTGAAACACTTTGGAGCATGATGCAGCAGGAGCTTCCCTGAGAAATACAAGGGATTGCTTGAGGCACATGCTGGATGAGGCTAGGGGCATCATGGGATGTGCGCCACAGCCGTGCCCTGACACTGCACAGCCAAGCTCACATGTGGAAGCCTGGCCAGCTTCAGAGTCTGGGGTACAACAGGATTTTGGAGGGACAAGTGATGCCAGTGGCATGAAGGAGAACGAAAAGAGATGCTTGCTGGTTTAGGCCTTTGCATCCCACATCGCATGGCCGGGAAGGCAGGCATCTCCACCAACCTTTGCTTTTGGTCTTCATGACTGGTGTGCTTTGGGATTGCTTTAGCCAGAGCTACAGCAAAAGCAAAGCACGCTCTGGTGAATTCTGTGCTACCACTGACCACAGGTCAAAACAATGTCTAGTTTTGTCAGGATCATCCCCAAAAATGCTGCAGAAGTTAGAACTAGGAGAGGACAGAAAATATCATGGGGGGTTAGTGCAGAAGTGGAGCTTTATGTGGGGACACAGAAGTGTGGCTTCTTTGCGGTGGTGCAGGTGCTCCTCAGCAGACCTACCTGGTGCAGTGCTGCGTGCAAGGCGTTAATAAGCCATTTTACCATAAATCTTTCCCAAACATGCCTCTGATAAGCTCCAAGGACAGTGATGGCCACATGTGCAGGCTGGTAGGTACTAGGCAGAGGGTTTTGCTGTGGCTGCACCTTCCTCTTTATGACACAAAGGAGGGAAACAGCCCTTGCATGAAAAAAAGGCAACATTTCCATTTAAAGGCAGGCTGAAAGGATGCAAGACAATTCGTGTGTAGCCACAAGGCAGCTCATTCGAGACAAAAAGGAAAGCTATATCAGTGCAACTTTCCCAGACAGACAAGCCATAACTCAGAGCGCCCTTTTGCCATCTCCTGCAACACAACGAGCTTCCCTTTAGCTGCTGCAATCTCTGCTCATTCATTTCCTCCCCTACTCTCCGCTGCTTCTTTCATTACCCATTACAAGACCTATTCATGGACATCCCTGAAATGTCCCATTTGTCGAGGGGGTTGCAGCGCTTGGCTTGCTTTCACTTCCAGCTACTGGACGTTTTGAGCCAGGGGCCCAGTCCTAGATAATAAACATCTCCTTTGTCAAAACGAAGCAGAGTTTAAGTACCAGCAAACAGTGTCTGTCTGCTAGACAGGGGGCTGGTCTGGCCTTAGCCAGCTATTGAGATGTCTTTGTGCCATGTTGCCATAGCTACCCTCCAGCTAAATAGGGAAAGAGCTGCTTTGTCCCAGATTAAGACCAGCAGACTTTTGGAGCAGAGCCTGCTGGAGGAGACTGGGGAAGGAGCTTGTCTGCAGCTGCCAGGACTTTTGCATTGCTCTTGTGTATGCATTGGGCTGGGCAGAAGAGGAGACAGAGGACTGCTTGAAATAAATTGATGTTATAGACAGGTATATATATGTATGCACATGTACATATATTTTATATTTATATGTATACATACACACACAATGAAGTCTGTGGAATGGTAGTGGTTGAGGGATAGGTTTATCAGTAAAGGAGGTGAAACCTGAAGTAAAGAGGACTTGAAATAAATCAAGAAGCCCTTGCAGCACTTGACAAGATGCCCAGGGACAACAACAAAATCCCTTGAAAGGGGACCACAGGTCCTGACCGAATAGGGTATTTCCAGACGAGGCTCACAGAAAACTCACATCAAACTAGCAGGCACTGTCCTCTCTCCCACCTTGGGCTAAGCAGTGTCAGTGCTGGCCCTGCATGTCCTTACACATCCATCTTTGCAAACCCATAAGTGTCTGGGATGGGGGATGCATGTGTTCTTGCAGCCACTGCTGCAGGGGCAGTGAAGCACGGCCAAACCGGGTCAGCGGGGCAGGTGCAGCAGATGAGGACTCGGGATGAACTGCAAAACCTCCACAGAGGAACAGGGAAGCACTCGCCTAAATGCTAAATATGAAGGGGATTAGTCCACAACTGATAGTATTTTCTGCCTCAGCTGGACGTTTAGCTCAGTAAAAGTGGGGCTGAGTGTTCCCACGTTGCACAGTAGTGCCATAGACAGGAGTGCCATAGACCGACATGGGCAGGGTAAAATCATGGTGAGTGGTGAACATTTGCATCTTGTGATTGCTGTTTTGCAAGTGCACTGTGATGCCAAGTGTAGCCATTACTTTCTTCTTGAGCACACTGAATGAGGAGAGTTCACAGCTCATTTGCTCCCATTAAATGGGGGGTTCCAGAGAGACAATGAGCATCCTCAGGATCAACAGGCCTGATCTAGCTCCAGCTCAGAGTTTTGTTTCTGCCCGCCAGAGACTTCCTAAAAAGACCCCATTTCTTGAGGGTGCTTGAGCAGCAGGGAGAATTTCAGACCTCCTGAGGCTGGGATGTGCAAGTAATATAGACTGTTCGGGGACTGAATTCACATGAATTCAGAGAAAAATGGCTGGATATATTCAGTGCAAATTTTGGATGATACGTAAAATAATTTTGAAGGAAGGACTGAAGACAGGGAAGTAAAGGAAAAATTACGATAAAAATATAACAGGGCTTTACCAAGGTCACTTGAGTCCGTCTAACTTGATAGCTCTTGGTGATAAGAAAAGAAAAAAACATAAAAGAGCAAACAAACTTTTCCATAGGGTTTTTTAGACATGGGAAATGCTTTAGATCTAATCTGTCTGGACTTCAGTAACACTTTTGATAAAAGAGCCACATGGGAAATTATTGTTTGTATTGGAAGAAACAGGGACTGGTATTCCAGCTGAAAGTCTGTCAGGAAATAGCCAAGAACAAACACAACAGGTTCTTCTGAAAGGGAAATGATAGGAGCGGGGGGACATAATGGGTGAAATCCTTTGGAGCCAGTTTTAGTTAGTTTTCTTCTGGAACAAAAAGTAAGCAAGGGCTAATGATATTTGCAGACAATACACAGTTGGGAGGCATCAGTGAATTGGGAATATCATAAAGGAAAAATGCGCTACGTTTGAAAGCTGGAACAGTGGACCTGAAGCAAAGAGTTCAAAGTGCCCATCATGCTCTAAGGCTCCCTCTGCGCTAATTAATTAAACCGAGCCAGGGCAGCTTTATGAACTGCCCTGTGACCATCAGCGAGGATAAATGTTTACGTGCCTCCTGGCGCTGTTTGACTGGGGCCGGCCAGCTCCCTGCTAGACAATGCCCAGGCATGGTTTGGGGATTAGCGCCGGCTGCGGACCACTTCCAGCAGGCTGTTTGGATGAGGTCACTCTGGTTTAGAGATTATGAGAGCCGAGCTGTGTGGATGCAAGCCATGCCACACCGTCAGTCCCTGACTCACTTTACTGGCCTGCCGTGGATGTGACCTAAGAAATTGCATTGTTTTGCTGTAAAGTGAAGTGCACTGATCAACCACAAAATGGCTGTGAGCACCTATGCAACATGCTTGCACAAGGCAGCAAATACAGTCACAGTTTGCATCAAGAGAGAGACTTCTGAAAGAGTGAAGGCATATTTTTGCTCCTTTACAACTTTTTCTGGAAAAGATGTGTATAATCATAGCCTCCCCTAGCCCTGAATATTTCCAATTGGAGCAGGCTGGCAGGCAAAGAAGAAATGTTGGAGGGAGCAGCAAATGTGTCTAATGAGAAGGAATTGAATGAATTTAGCCAGTTTAGTCTGGCAAAACCAAAGCTGAGAAGCAATTCACTTGTGCTGTCTATTAATATGTCAAGGAGGTAAACACTAGTGAAAAAAAACCACTATGTCATCTAAAGGCAACGGTTGGCACCAGCACAGATGTATATCAACCAGCCACAAATAACTTTAGGCTGGAAATTAAAAGTAGTTTTCTAGTCACTGGAGGAGAGTGCTTCAGCTGCAACTTTGCAGGAGGAGTACTGGAGGCAGAAATGAACCGTGGTTTAGGAGATGGCTACATGCCTGGGAATACATGTGACATGGTGGCTTGTGACAGCAGAGACTGGTCCCACTGACCCACAAGGGCCCTCAGTCCAGCCTCTCCTCTTCCTAAATAATTCATAGGAAAGCTGGCCAATAATGACCACAAGAAGTGATGCTGAACCTAATTTTTCCCATCACACATCAAGCTCTTTCATTGACCACAGCCCTTGTGTACATTAGATGAGGCAGGGCTGCTAATGGAAACCGGCGTTATGATATGCACAAGTGCCAAATGCTGTGCTTGACCCGGGGTTGCTGCTTGAACATATTGCTTCCTTAAAGACTTGGCACCACACACGTTATTATAAATGAAAGCAAGTGAAAAAAAGAAAGGAAGATAAATTAAAAAAAAAAGGGGATTCCATAGTATGTGTAATAAACTGCAACCTGAAGATGGTTTAGAAGGCAAGAAATTGTAATAATTGCTCTGGTTAATAACTTTGTACATACTATTTACTTCTTTTTGCTTTTCCCATGCTTGCTTGTCTCAGCTGTTAGTAGTGTTCCATTTATTGAACCAGTGCTTTTCAGCCTGTGGTCTATGGAACCTGGAAGGTGTTTGGACTACTTGTAAGCAAGCGTGCAAAAACAAATTAAGGAAAGGACATCTGTTGTAGGAGCCCTACATTTGCTGTACAGAAGTCTCTGTTGCAGAGCCGTCCAACTTCCTAACTAGCAGAGTTCAGCTGTACCCCAAAATGTGTGTGAGCAGGACTGCGTTTACATAGTGCCCAGCACAATCAGTCTAACTCATCCAGCCTCTGCAGACACATCCACAGCGTATCTTCTTTTTAACGTAGCCCAGAGCTGTAGGGCCTGCCCTCTGAGTTTCCATGATATAAAATATATACATAGCACTCAAACCCTGTAGATGGATAGGAAATACATATCCATGTGAGAGAAGTTAGAGAAGGGTCTTTGCATGTCAAAAGGCAGCAAGACCAAATGATTTCACCCTGCAGTACCTCCTGTGCTCTCATAGTGGGAGATGTCTCAGGGATGCGGGGAGCAGTTGAGAAGCCCCAACTGTTCCGGAGGAGGACAAAAGGCAGCAGGAAAGCAGCTGCTTTTTTTCAGTGCTTCTTTGGACACTTGCCTTTAAGCCAAC
Organism: Falco biarmicus; assembly: GCF_023638135.1. Lineage (NCBI taxonomy): Eukaryota > Metazoa > Chordata > Aves > Falconiformes > Falconidae > Falco > Falco biarmicus. The sequence continues at coordinate 34,589,549 of NC_079293.1, read as the reverse complement.
TCATTCAGCCCCCATATGTAATAGTCATAATATTGCATAGTTTAGTTTTAATCTGTTATTTCGTCATGACCTGATGACCCAAAAGGCAAACTCAGCAGCACCAGTTAAATACTCCAGTAGGAGTGTCAATAGCTCTGAGATGTCTCCTGAGACACAATTTACAAATCCTTCCTGCTTTTTAGGCATCAGCTGCAAAGTTTGCATACTGATCCAGGGTTATTTGGATCCATGAGCTTGAATCTACTTCTAATATTTGCAATTTGAAGCCAGGTACATGTGCCAACTCCTCTTTCTTAAAAGCTCCCAGTCGCTTACAGGTGGTACTGGAATAGAGAGGGAAAGTGAAGGAATGTTTCAGGTCTGGAACTCAGGTGAAACAAATTGATGTCCCTGCTGTGTCTCAGACAGGGACAAATCATTTAAAGTCTTTTCTTCCTGGCCACTACGAGGAAAAATGCGCTTAAGAACATGGGTAGTTCAGGCTACAATGTTGGGAGCATCCACATCTACAAAGGTCTTAAGGCATGATTGATTTCAAAAAGCATAAAGGCTCCTAAATATTTGGGTGGATCTGGAGGTGAAAGCTTGCATATATGTTGAGCCAATCTCAGCAGTGTATCTACACCACAGAAGAAGTTGCCCCCTTCACAGGAGGACAGCAGAGAGGCAGAGGCATTGCCCTGGCCATACACATGGCAGCAGAGGGTTGCAGTGGCCGTGTAGCTTGCGTTAAAGTGAGTGCTGCTTTGTCACCACAGCTGGTTGCCCTGAGAAGTCGTGGAGCCTCAGTCTTGGGAGACATTCAGAACTGACTGGAGACGGCCCTGAATGACCTGCTGTAGCTGACGCTGCTCTAAGCAAGGAATTGGACTAGATGATCTCCAGAGGTGCCTCAGGACCTCAGTCCTTCTGTGACTGTGATATATACATACAGCTGAGTTGCAGAAGCTCAGTGAATTACCATCCATCAGCTGATGCCAGTGGAGCTTGTGCACCCATCTGCAGGCATCTGCACGTGCAACATAATGTAAACCTCTTTTACTGAGGTCTCAAATTGGTCACATTATTTGTCTCCAGAGATGGGCTGGAAGGGCACACCTGGACTACAGCAGCACAGTCACCATGGCTCAGCTGGCAGGCAAGTAACCTGTGAGCTTGTCATAAGTGGGTTTCTGAGCCTTGCAGGTTAAGTAGATTCAACTACAGTGATCCGTGCTCACTGGAGCAATGAGGAGAGGTGGTGAACATTTTGTTAACTTAACCTGATAAAGACTCAAACTCATTTAGGAAAACAACATATAGGCATGTTCTGCCACTTGCTGGAGCATATTTCACTAGTAATTCTTGTGACACCTTGCCCTAAGCCTTTATGGGAAAAATGATCTGTAAAACTGATGAATAAATACATTTTTTTCAGATACAAAAAAATATATGTTTGAATGATAATGCAGTAATCCACAAAGCACTGTTGCCAACAGTAAAAACTCCTAATCTGGGTCAACTAGCGATTTAAAGAAAAAAGAAAAAAGCTCTTAAAAAAGATTGCTCTTTAGCAGTTGAGTATCGGGAGCCAGACTCACCACTGAGCTCCATCTGCTTTGTATCACGCTGTGACGCAAGCCCAGATCTGAGCATCACTGGGACTGTGTGGAGCAGCTGGAGTAGATGGTGAAGGCTGGGCCAACAAGCCTTCATCTTCTTAAGAGTTTTACACATTCAGGGCCCCGGTGGGTGGGGTGTTCTTTGGTCTGTTTGTTATGGATGCTCTTCAGGTATCACAATGACAGTCTCCCAGACACCAAACCCTCTGAGCTGTGCGATGGTACAGTGGCTGGCCTGACCTCTCAGAGGAGGAAGTTTTCTGCTTACAGGATAGTGGAGGGAGACCCTACTACGGGGATTCCATTCTCAACCGGGAGCCATATGCCCTCTCCTACTGCCTGGCTCCCTACGGGGGAAGAATTCACATTGCTTCTTCATCCCCAGCCACTTTTTGTCTGTTTTGGAGACCAGATCTCTGAGGACAGAATATCTCTTGCCAGGCTCATACAGTGCCCAGACCCCACAGGGCTTGTACTACAGAAGTAAAGGAAGATGCTTGCTAGGAATCTGAGCAACTGCCTACCTCTAACAAGAAACTTTGCTGGTGCTGTCTGTAGCAGACATAACCTTCTGGGAGGGGACATATAGTCAATACACTTGGTGTGGAAAGTAAAATGTAGGCAGGAGCAAGGAATGAGAGCTCTTTTAATCACTGTCATTGATTTTCTGAAATGGCTCAGTGTCTGTTCAACAGAAGGATGCAGTGACATCCTATGTTTATTCAGTGTCTGCTCTGGGTGGGAGGAGATGGCCAAGCCGATTAAGAAGTTTAATTAAAGCAGCAACCTTTCTGTTCCAGAGGTGGGAACCTGTCATCTGCCAATTTATTTTCATGAATAAGTCATTAAAGCAGGAGCTGCTGAGGACTGAAACAGCTCAGGTTCGTAGTGCATCTTCCCTCGTTCCTGGAAATCATTGCGAAGCTCATATCAAGGCCTTCAGGTGAAACTCAGTAATATGAGTCTAAACAGATCAGAATTATGTCTGTGATGTTTTACTGCAGTATTGAAATCTCCCAACATCAGAGACACACTGTTACAGTCTATAGGATGATTAATATAACTGAGTTTCATACACATTTCACACCCAATAAATCTTCAGGACCACCGAATCCCCATTTTTTGTCCTGTGCTCACCGTGCTTACCTCTGTTGATCGTGTTGCTGCATCAGACAGAAAAGGTGCTTATCATATCTGAGCCACAGCTTGCTGGCTGTCCATCTGCTTGTGATGTGCTAAGTTCCTCAGTGAACAGACGTAACCAAACTCAGATGGTGTTATGAGAGGAATCGGAAATGACAGATTATGACCTTGCTTATGACTACCTGATAAATTAATTCTGTATTCAGGTGAACAAGCTCAAGTCTGAGTTCAGGCTGCTTTGAACTACCTCTGGAGGTTATTTCATCCCACCTCATTCGCTGCATTGAAGCTGGTAACTCCTGTCATAGTTGGCAGAGGTACACTGCTCTGCAGCTGAAAGTATTACTGTTTTGATGTGGGGAGGTGAACTCATGAGCCATAAAAAACACTATTTGTTGTAGTTTTGTAAGCACTTTGTGACTATTCTGCTGCTTTCCAAAGTAACTGAGTCATCTGTACTGAAGGGCAAAGCTTGTCCCCCTAGACCAGGTGAGACCTGAGTCAGCATTTGGGTGCTGCTCATCATCTCTGTGGACTCCTCCAACCAGGTTGTTTCTTTCACTATTAGGATAGCCATGGCTCTTCCAAACCAGCCTACAGATGAGGAGACACTGGCATTAAAGGAGAGCAACTACATAAGAAGCAAAGCTGGTTTGCTTCCAGGACCAGTAACCAGTCTGGCTTTGTGAGGATTTGTCATAAGCAAAAGAGGCAGAAAGGCCAGCACCATTTCAGTGCTGTTGGCTTACACATCCTGGTGCTTCATCATAGTCTGTTGAATGTCTGCTAAACTCTGCAGATGAAAAAAACAGTAATTTTGTGGAATTGAAGAGATGTCCCCCTAAAATATCAGTCCAAAGAAATTTAACACGCCTATAGACACAGATAAGACAATGGGTTCATGCTGGTACATGTGTGGATTTGTACAGGTACACATATAAATGTCTGTGTATGCAAGTACTCATGCACGCTACATAACATGTTAAGAGTCAAAATTAAGTAATTTGGAAGCTGACCTAGTCATTGCATTGGTAGTGACGTTAAGGAAATATTGAAACACTGGAGGGACACAAAAAACCTTAAGAAAATCAATTTGGAGGCTGGGAGAGATGTCCACTCTGTGGAATGACAGGAAGAACCAAAAAACTGAGGTTTCCAAAGCTAATTTGGAGTGGCAACCATATAACTCTCACAAAAATATATGCAAAATTATATGGCTGAATCTTCTGATCTGTTCCTGTTGTTGGTTTTTTTTTCCCTTACAGCTGTGGCTGAATCCCTGAGTCTGCTTTTAAAAACTGATCTAAGTGTCCAGGCTAGTCAGACAACAGCAGACAGGCTCTGTGTTGCAGGTTGTGTAGCACCAGGGCTGGAGAGCCAAAATTCAAGCTGATTCAAGCAGGTATAGATGGAAGCAGTGAGGTGAAACTGAAAAAAAGAAGCTGCAGATTAAATGTCAGAACTGCTTTTTCCAAAGCCAAGGTCTATTAGCCTGGGGGACATCATCCAAAGAGAGTTATGGAATCCCCATTAGCTGGCCCTTTTGAAAGCTTAGCTGTACCAATAACACTCAATAATACATTTTTTGGAACAAACTTATGTTGGCAGAGAAACAGGAGGTGAATTAATAGGCCCTTTCTTGCTCTCATTTTTATAACTCTTCACACTGAATCCTAATACAAGAGGTTATCTTTATAGCAGGCAATGAAAGATTTTCCCTGTAGATTACCACTTGAAAAGTACATGCTGCATGTCTTTAAAGTACAGGACATTTTATACTTTCATTTGATTTCAAGTGACTGGAGTACTCTATAGCCAGCTTCAAGTTAATATTTTAGCAAGGATCAATGGCATAATTAAACTTTATGGATGTCCCTCATCAACAGTTCCATGTGACCAAGTTTACAACATGGTGGTACTTGGATAAATCATTTTGTATTTATGGATGGCTCATAACAAGTCAGGATGGGGACTTAGCCACGAGGGATGATGGAGTAATTACACTGAGCAGTATGGTTTTAAACATAAATGCAATTTTTTATTAGTGCTATGAACTGAAATGTGTTTGACTTAAAGGGACAGTGCTGTGTCACTAAAAAAGCCTCGTGATAGGGCCTGGTGTTTGGTTTAGCCAGTCTTACACTTCACCTCCAGAAGGATGTTTCCTCCTAGCTTTCTGTCTCCAGTGGCTTGAAATGTCAACCTGTGAAAAATGGTCAATCGTCAGAACCATTCTGGGCTGTTTTCTTTGTCTCAGTGGAAAGCGTAACTGGACATGGATATCAGATTTAAGTGCTCAAGTCAGGCACCATAAACAGGTGGCTATTGTCCCCTCTGAGAGGTTGTTCGCCTCTGAGAGATCCCAAAGGCTCACATGCAGAGCCAGGACTGTCTGGCCTGAGCAGCTTGTTCTTCTTCGCTGGTCACCCCTTTTCAAACCCACAGCTACTGTCAGGACCTCTTCTGAGCCCATCAGAGGAAAAAGATATATTTTGTCACACCTTTCCCGGGAGGCTGGGCACTATTTTCCTCAGTTTGTTTTCCAGTGTTAAGCAGCACATGCAGAGCCCAGCCTTAGCACGGACTAGCCCTGTGGGAGCTACCCAGGATGGAGAAAATCCTTGCTAAAATCACCCACACCAAAGCATGTCTTCAACAGCCTTCCTTGCAACTAACCCTGACAGTACCTGGAAAAACAGGTGGGTTTGAGGAACCACGTATGCTTTTCCAGTGTTTGGATCAGAGCAGGACTTGTCCCCCAAGGGGCAGCGATGCCCAAGGAGATGTGTAGGCTGATTTCCTACCTGCCCAGGTCTCCCTCTCTGCACGCAAACATTTCTGTCCCGACTGAAGTGCAGCCTCAGTGCAGCTGACCATTGCACCTCCTCTTCCAGCCCAGCTTCCCAGCTATTTTTACCAAGAATTAGCCTGCAGTGCAGGTGGAGGTAGACTTTGATTCCCAGGAGAAATAGTCATCCTGCCATGTAATTATAGAGCAACAGCTTATGCTTGATTAACGGCAGTATAAATTAATTCTAATAAATTCTAATAAATAGATGAGGAGAAATTAAAAATGAGCAAGCTGGCACAACTCACTGCCTTCTACTGCAACAAGTGTTGTGCAATCCCTGCAAGTTTATTCTAGATTACTCTTAATGCTTCATTATTGCTTCCCCTAAAAACAAAACAAAACACAGTTCTGCTTATCTTCTGGTGTGTATCTTTCTTAAGAAACAAGTAAATGAAGATTTTCTCTCTCCCTAATATACAACCCTGCTATCACTGAGTCCTTTTGCTCACAGTGCAAGGATTTTCATGGGGTCATTCTGGCAAAACTGTAATTACAATGGATTGAAAACCGGAGCAGATCATGTCGCTGATTTTGAAGCAAGTGAGATGGAAGATGAACGAAGAAACAGGTTAAAAGGGGAAAGCAGGGAGGAGGGAGGGAAAGGATGAATAATTAATGTTATAATTTTCTACACTGGAGTAGCCATGTCAGTTAATAAAATCTGTAGTGCAGAACCGTGATTTAACAAATTCCTTGTAAACTTGATGTGCTCCTTGCATATGCGTGTGTTTGGGGAAGAGGGGTCTCTAGGTGGTTGCTGGCCAAAGCATAAACACCTCTAAACTGAAGACTTGCCTATTTGGTGCTATTGAAAGAGCACACTGCTATTAGGGAGCGGGTTTGATGCATCAAGTCCTTCCATTTTTTGACTGAAAAACATGAAAACCACTGAGCTGTGCTGCCAGAGCTCTGTGCATGTTCTTTGAAGAGACAGAGTGCCTTGGTGCTCAGCAGGAGCAGGCATGGGGTGGTGGGGCTTGTGGGTCTGACCACCATCTGCAAAGGCTGGGCAGAGCATCGTCTCCTCCACAGGCACCATCAGCTGCTGACAGAAGCAAATTTGAGAAAATATAATCCTATTTGGGCTCCTTTGGATGTAACCTGGAAGCATTAGCAGGCCCTATGTTACAAGTGTAAATACTACCATCAATATTCCAGCATTTTTCCTTAACGTGAGCCTTTCTCTCTTTGGGAAAAATAATAATTTCAGATACTTGTACGCTGATAAGATAGCTGCGTGGTGGGCCATGCTGACTACTGTTTATACCAGCTGGCTGCTGGCAGCCTGCAGCCTCGCTAGGGTGCATGTCAGTCTTTTGAAAGCTACAGATAAACTCATTGTAATGTTTATCTGTACTTATATAAGCACAAAATAACCTGCCAGGAGTTTGAGTTTGCTGTGACCTTCACCTGATACACAGCTACAAGCTCGCAGTATGTTAGTATATTTAAAGAGTGTAAACACAGCCTTGCTGTGCTCCCCTTTTAAAAGACTGTTTATGTTTAAGAAACCAGCTATGGACTGAAATAAATTTGTTCAACCAATTCATTGCATTTCCTTCCTAAGTAACTGCTGCTAATGTGCTCAGAGGAAAGGTCTCCCTTTTTCTGTTTGCTGGAGATTGCTATATCAAGGCTCAAAGCTGCCTGTAGGGAAAATAATCACTTATGAGCTGAGATATACTTAAAGTGGCATTTTGCCAAACAAATGCATTGCTACTGTCATGCCAGGAACCCTCTCACTTTGCACATCTTTAAGCATCCAGAAAGGACTTAATTATAGAGTGGTTCATATTCTGTTGGGGAGGTTACAAATGTTCTTGGCTGGCTTTTTTTGTTTCATCAAAAAAGCTTTTTCCTTAACCTCCTCATGAAACTGAATCTTCCCTGGCAGCTTTAAAGTGCAGGGTTAGTGGCTTTTCTTTCTGTCCCACAAATTCTTCAGTTCCATCTCCAAATATTTCTTGTTCATTTGGAAACATGTTGAGATTGCAATCTGTTTCCAAGGACAACTAGATCCCCACTGGCAGTTTTACAGGCTCCTCAAAACAGTGATACTCAGTGTCACACTACATTGAGTATGAGAAAGAAAATACAAGCCCATAAGGAACCTAAAATCCTCAAATTTAAATTGTTTTGGCTGTTTCAGAAAAGCCAGGGGCTGAGGAGACATAGCTGGAACTTCCTTATTAGCCCTGAGCTTCTGCTCTCTGACCAGGTGTTTGAGTGCTTCCTTGGATGATGGCACTGGGAGCTTTGTCCTGCCACTGCCCCTTCCTGACACCTCAGCTCTTGTTCAGGTTTCCCCCCAAAAGGACACCATTTGCCATAGTGTTATTAGGATGGTGTATCCCACCAGAAACACGTTGCTTGTGACCATGGAAAGGATGGTGGTTGCTGCACCTCACTCACGCAGTGGTACCTCACTCAAGTTCTGACCACAAGGAAATGTCATCAATAGCTTGGTGGCCTGAAGTGGGGGCCTGATGCTGGTCATCACTGAAGAACCAAGCAACTTATTTCCCTACAGACAGGGTGGTCTCACTCCAGACTGCTCCTCAGTCGATTTAGTTATTAGGCCTTCCTCTTCAGCCATCCTCTGCAGCACTACTTAGCGTGGAAGGGAAGACAGCCTTGTGAAAGCAGCCTGTCCAGCCACTTTCCTTGTCAGTGGGAACTTGCTCTTGAGTGACATCCTGGATGGAAAGGAGAATTCTTTGGCTTGTCTGGTGTCCAGATGGAGGGCAGGTGTATGGAGAAGGGGATCATTTCCAGTTTGGTGATTTTTTTTTTGAGATTTCAGAAAGAGAAAGGCATGTCAAAACACCCTGTAGTAGTAGTTAATGGAACAGTTGCCTGAGCAGTGGCATTTCCAGAGCAATCTTTGCTCTGAATAAAAGAAACAGAGACCTGAACCCAATTCCCTAATTTTATGAGTGAACAGTGTATTAATGCAGGAGTGATTGACTACCAGGCCTACTGCAGAGCTACAAATCTTTATTTGACCCAAATTAACATATTTCCATTAAAAACTTATGTTTTGAAAAGCTAATACGCAACAATTAAAAAAATGAGAGTTGAAAAATTCTCAAACAAACAGCTTCATTTTGGATCTTCTCTCTTCCAAAGTATCCACAAGATACTGTGATAAACTGAAAGCCTCTTGGTATAATTTGTAATGTCTTAGAAGCTTCTGGTTTAGAACAAAAAGCATTCCTTGAGATTAAATAGCCACACTTTGTCAACATTTTGGAGTTTCCACTCAGTGAACACAAGGATTAGTTCAATGGTCCAGCCAGCTCAGCTCATTGCCAATAAGAACATTATAAATACAGTACTAAGAAGACTTTTTTTTTTCAACTTTTGACCTCAAGGTAGCTGTGGTAAAACAGGAATATATCTGGACATTGCTTGCAATGGAGGCCTGAGTTATTTTCCTTTTTTAATGCCAGCTGATACCTCTTGTGGGGATGCATTAAACAGGAGAGTTAACTGGTGTCAAACAATGATAATGCTTAGTGCTTCCTCTGGAGAGAGCCCTAGAAACAGGGTGGGTAAACACCATGCAGTCTGCAGACAATATGGCATGTTTGCCGAGGGGACCTTAAACGGTGATGCGCAAACAGTCTGCATAAACTGGTCTTTTCTGCAACAACAGGCCCTTATTCCAGCAGAACGTGAAGTTGTTTCTTCTGGATGAGTTAAAGGCACCAGCAAAAATAATGAGTTATTAAGCTATTCTTTAGCAACAGCTTTGCAAATGCTGCTGAATTCCAGCTGAGTCCTGTTAGCCTGGGAAGACTGCAGACAGCAGGTAAATGATATGAATAGCTGATGAGTCAGGGAAGTATTTTTCATATGGTTTTGAAGAGGTCGAATATGCAGTTTTCCCAAGTGGCTTATTCTATTGTACTTTGCCTTGTGCCAAGCACTTTCATCAGTTTATTTTTACCTGACTTTTTTTTTTTCTTTTTTAATATTGAAAGGTGTTAGATCTTTGTCTCAGCATGTCTGGAACATAAAGGTCATGTTAACCTTTTGCTACCAGGAGAACACTGGAACAAGTCAGAGAAGATGCTTGTAGGTGGGTGGTATGGATGTTTTGACACATCTTCACAGGATGCCCTGGTTTGCACAACCATTATTAGTGTTTAAAGTAGGTCTCATCTAAGACCAAGGTTCACAAAGTTTTGTACACCCATATGTAGCAAGAAACCACCCAGGCTGAAAAGAGCTTTGGCCCAGGTCCTCCATGTCCTTTGGAAACTCTGTTCTCGAGGTGCATACCTGACACATTTAAGGACCTGCACTGCAGCCGAAGTAGCTGATGCACAGATTGACACAGGCGTTATGACTCAATTTTAAGCCTTACAAACTGATACAAAGAAATTCAGTGGTTTAGGCAAGGTCAAGCAAGAACTCTCTCAAGCCTGGATCCACACATCCAAAAGATCACTGAAAAGATCAGTTGCTGAGTGTGAGTAATGGATAGGGAAGGGAGATGTCTGGAGGCCAGCGTAGGGGAATAAGGCAAGTGAGGAGCTAAGCTGATGGGGCTGAGGTTGGCTTGAGAAATAGCTGAGAAGGAGGATACAGGGGGTAGCTTAGATAGGACTGGAGCTCCTCAGAAGGGGTTTGTCTCCAGTCCTGAGCCTGCACACCACAGAGTGCCTTGCACATATCCCAGAGCAGTGCAGACTTAGACTAAAGCCAGGCACATCAAAGTGGAGAGAGCCAAATGAGAGTCTCATCCCTAGCTAATTGCCCCAAGCCTCATCAATCATTTAGCTGTAGCCTCCCAGTGAAGGACAATACCTGATGATCGGTGTGTTTTAAACCCATTCCTTTATGGTTATGGATTTATTTAAACTTTATTTATTTACATAAATGCAGTTATTTATAATTTATTTATTACTAATATTAAATCTTATTAATTTTTGTTTAGAGGTTATTTATAAATTTATTTATTTACATACATGCGGTTTTAAGGCAGAGGCAATTTTTAGGGAGAGGAAATTTACTGCTCCCTCATTTGACACTGGGTACCAACCAGGCCATCAAACAGACGGGGTAAATCCACCCCAATGGTCAGGGGGATGGAGCTGCACTTTTCCAGCACAGACCTGTGATATGTATAATCAACCAGGGCTGACACTGCTTAATCTGGGCTGGCAGGAAGGCCATTTAGCGGCGTGTCCTTGACACAAGTATCTTTCCTCCGTGGTTATCACAGAGCCCAGACTCTCTAGGTTTCAGGGTGTGCAATACAGTTCAGACATGGAATTTGATTCTTTTGTCTTTCCCTGTGGGAATATGTGTATGTGGAAGGGGGAAGCTGAATCTGAGCCTGCTCAGTACATATATTATTGATTTTGAGCAAGAAGGTTTTATGTGCTAGATGGGGGGATGTGAAGCTGTGGAAAGCAGATTTCTTTTACTGCTTTTTGCTGCTTTTGCACGGATGTTGATCAGCAAAAATATTGCTGTGGGTTTATGAATTGTGGGTGTTCAAAAGGAAGGACTGGTAAAACCTCCCTTTGTCCTCGTGGCAGTGTTCCTTACATGAAGATGGATTGGTTGCTCTTTTTGACATGAGCAACGAGGCCAGAATTTTCTTTTGTTAGGATTGATCATGTAAATGGACAATAGAAGAAGACTCTTCTCCAGCAGATCTGTATTCCTCCTCTGCAGCACTGCAATTTGCTACTGCCTCTAAGCAGAAGCTCTGAGCTGCGTGACTAAAGCCAGCTCTGTAGCCCGTGCACCCCTATCAGCCCGCTCCCTGGGCTACCCAGACCTCTGGCATGCAAAGGTTAACTTCACCACTGTATCTTAGTGGTCATTTTTGTGCAGCCTGTTTGTCTTCAGTCCCCGGCTCATTAATAAACATCCTCTTTCAAATACTTTGGACATCTGGAATATGGCTTGCTTGTCTTCTGAGACAGTGATATCCTTTTAGGCTGGTAGGGGAAGGATGAAGACTAAAGCTCCCCTTCTTTGGAAAAACACAGTCAAAATTGTCTTCTCTTTTACACCAATGAATTCACCCATCAATTGTGATTGCAGTCTGCAGGAACATTTAAGCAGGCCTCTGACTTTCATGCACAGCCCTACTGGCATCACCTCCCTTTAACCATCATTGTAAAATGTTATATTTGCACCTTGAGTGCAGGCAGAGTCATCTGGAAGAAAGCATATCTGCTCCTGTTATACAAGACTAATTACTAATATACTTGCAGCAGGACAATGAATCTGGTAATTTTCAGCTCTCTTTACTTCCTTTAATACTTGCTCAAACAAGAATTCCAAAAAAGTATTTTTCCTTTTCTTAAAAAGAAAAATAGCCAACACATGAAGTTCTTCATACAAGAGCTAGGAGGAATACCGAGTGATTTTACAGGCCTGTTCTGCTCACAGGGATCAGCTGCAGAGCTCTGAGAGGGGAATTTGTTTGACCCATTTTACACTTCTACTTGAAAATGAACCAAATCCACAAAAAAAGCGTCTTTTTATTGTAACAGCCAGAGAGGGAATTTAAAGTTCTTAGCTTAGACAGAGCAGACATCATGAGTTAGGTGAAATGAATCCCTCCACTCCTGGGTTCAGCAGGATGTGGTCAAGCATTGTGGTCCCTTTTGTGCTTTGAATGAAGCTGGTTTTGTGTGATGCTGTGCTGTAGCATCTGCTGTGATTAGTGGGGTCGTGGGACAAGGCTCCAGATACTTTAAATCCTAAATCATCCCTGGGAGGTACGGGTTTGCCCACTGACTATCAAGAAAACCCTACACAGATCAGTATACATGACTTTTTAGACCAGCCCCTCCTGGTGGGCTTCACTTTGCAGGGGAGGTCACAGATCACAACAGTTAACTTAGGTAGAAGATACCACAAAATAGTCCCAGGATTTCCAGCCAGAAGCTGGGTCTTGGCCTTTTCTCCAGCACCTTGTTGAGGAGGCTGGAAAGTCCTGTGCATATGTGCACCCTCTCCCTGCAACCCAGCAAGCCACGCATCCTTGGCTGACTGCATCAGACACACAAATCGAGCAGGCATAGAGCTACCTTCAACACTGCACCTCATTTTCTACCTATAGTAGCTTTTGCCAGAAACATTTTAATGAGGCCTTCTTAGGCTTGTAGCTACCTCCAAAATACCGAACTGCCCATGCAGGACCAGCACCTAGCAATGCATCTAAGTAATCATCTATTGATCATTCATTAGCCCCTGACAAACTATGAAGATTGAAACCTCTCACTGCATGCTCTGCAGACATCTGCCATCACTGGGGAAATGTCCTGCAAAATTAACGTGCTTTTGGGGCCACTCTCCATGCCCCAGGCTGGGGGTGTGTGTGTGTGTGGGGAAGAGGAGAAAAGCTTCTTTGTTAGCCATCTCCCACCAAGCCCTCCCAGCACAGTGTCGCCTTAGAGGAGTAGTGGTTTAGAGACTTCAGTGGCTGCTTTTCATCACTCCTCTTTGAGAATACCCTCTCTCCCACAGAATTGAGGCAGGAAAATTGTGCCTGAAGCTGGAGTGGGGTTAGGGGTCAGCAGGCAGCCCTGGGTGACTCAGTGCTGAGGAATGTGCAACTGGACCTGCTCCTGAGGTAGGCACAGTTCTCCCATGGCTCCCGCTCCTTGCCTGGCATCCAGCGATCTCCTTTCAGGATGAGCACCTCGGTGTCACCTTTGCTAACTGGAGCAGCTCCCGTGGCACGCTGAAGACAAGAAATGGTTCTTAAGGCTTTCCCAGTGTTATTTCCCTATGTGTGGTGCACTAGGCTTGGGTAGCCTCTTGGTCAGGCACATACGCCTACCCCAGAGTGAGTGACCAGGGGCAGAGGCTGCAGACATCTTTGTGGGAAAAGACACAATCAGACCAGCTATTTCAACTGGGGGCAGTCTGTTGCAGCGTTTGTCGCTCCAGACAGTCATCCTGGCCTCTCATTCCTTCCAGTCTCACTGCCAGAGGTTACTGCCACCTCAGTTTTGCCAGATTCACTTGTCCAGCTGTGTAAAATGGTCCAAGTTTAAATAACCCTGTTAACCTTTCAGAGAGGGGCTGCTCTGTGCTCCCCACATAGAAGAAATTCCTGGAGATGATGATGTAATGCTTGGGTAGATCAGAAATCCTGTCTTTCTTCCCACAGCTTTTTGCCAGATTACATCTTTGTTTACTGCCTCCAAACTGGAGAAATATTAGTGAAAATTATTTGCTGATAATGCCACCGGGGCTTGGCTAATTCCCCTACCCTGTAGGAGCTGTTTGTGGCAAATACACATAGCAATTGCTAATATTCACTCAAGCAGCGGAATGGATGATGTAAAAGGAAGTTTTATTGCCTTTAATTTTCAGAGGTACCCAAAACCACCCAGGCACACCCAGGGCCTGTTTAAAGCAGCACTGTGAAGACAAGGATCATTGAAATATGGAGCCTGCAGCAGCAGCTATTTGTTCAGGACCATCTGTGGCTCTCCAGGTAAGAACGAAGAGAGGCTTGGCAGTGCATCACCCAGTACAGAGGGAAAGGAGGTGGTGTGATTTTGAGAATTCAGAGTTGTGCTATGTCTCCTTTTTGTCTGCCATATCAGTGCTCCTAAAGCCATAGGTTTGTCCCTGAAAAATGTGGGTATAAATCCAGATCATGTTTGGTCTGGACAGTCAGCTGATACCATACTAAAATGGTCTACATATGGTAAGGAAGGTTTTTGTGCCAAAACATGCCTGGCTGGTGCTCCTCACAGCCTCAAAGATGTTGTGAGATGCTAAAGGAAATTAACCAAGGACAGCATCTCTCCCCATGAAGCACTGCCCGGTCCAGCCTGTGCTTGGTGTTCATGTCAGAAGTGGGTGCGTGGGTGCAGCACAGCCTCCTCCTCTCCCACTTTGTGCTCTGGGTCTGCACCCCTCCGTCAGAAGCAATTTTTCCTGTCAGGTCTGCTTCTGGCTTCAGGTCTCCCTGCAGAGGCACATGCAAGAGGTGCAGTTTCAGCCTGGCTTCCAGTGCATGCAAACTGCAAATGCTTTGCAACAGAAAAAGGATTACCTGGAGAAACTCTCATTTTCTGTGTATACCTCTACATATGTCTATAACTTAATGCCTATTGGAATAGAAGAGTCAAATCCACTGCCTCTGTAGGACTAGAAAACTTTATGTTTTTCCTGCTATGTTTCATCTGCTGTGAGCTTGGCTTGTCCAGGATTTATCTCAGCTCCTAATGTGTTTACAATGAGATAACTCTTGGCATGCTCTTTTCCAATTACCTAGACAGGATCTATGACTCTAGAGATAGCAAATGAAATGCAGGACCACAATAAAGAGTGTGTATTTCCATGGCATTCCTATAAGAAAAGCCATTTGGCAGATGATGCATTTGTTTTTAGTGTTCCAAACTATTGCAGACGTGATGGATAAAGGTTTACTAAGCAAAACTACATTTGCTAGTGGCTGCTCGGGTACATTTGAGACAGACGAGTTTGCACTGGCTTGCTAGGGAGCAAGTCTTCTTTGTACTGAAATGTATCAGCAAGGCACATGATTTATGGTCTTTTGGGTGTCTGCAAAGGCTTTGAGCCGTAGGGGAAATGCACAATAACTCCCACATAACCTGATTCCTTACAGAAATCAATAACCACCCTCTTTCAAATCAGGCACTTAAACTGAGGTCTTGACCATTTCCTGTCCTTAAGGATTGCAGGACACCCCTCTCAAGAGCTGCACCATTAATTAAAGGCTCTTGGTTAAGTTCCAGCTTTGCATTCCTGTGCTTCATCTGTGGGCTCTGCACTTCTGCTTTGAGCAGCTCCACAGCACTGCTGTGCACTGCAAAGGTGCTACAGCACACCCAGAAATACCACATGGGTGCATCTCACTTGTTGGGGAGAGACTTTCTGTGACAAATTTCCATGGGATAATAGCATCAGAGAAAATTAGCCAGAAAGGGAATTTGAGAGGTCACAGTGCAGATCCCTTGCCCCAAGACAGGATCAACAGTATTGAAGCTAATCCTGACAGGTGCTTCTCTAATCTGTCCTTAATAAAAGATGGTGATGTGAAGACTACACAGCTTCCCTTGGGCATCTAACTCAGTGCTTCATTATTTTTAAGTTGAGAAATTTTTTCATAATTTGTAAGTGAAATACTTTTGCTGCAGTAAAAGTCCATAATCTGTGACCCCCTTCCAGGCACAAAAAAAAATTTATTCCTTTCCTTTCTGAGGGCACTTTTGCACTGTTTGAAACATTTAACTTTCCCTGGCAATCATCTGTCCCCCAGACTGATGTTCCCCAAGTCATCTGACTCCACAAACCTTATCTTCTAGACCTTAAAACATTCATGCTGCTCTCTTCTGAAGCCCCTCCAGCTGCTTGCTCTACCTTCAAGGATGTATGAGGCCCCAGGCAAGATCTGACAAATGCCTGACAAATGCCAGTGCTCCAGCTGTCATTGGGGTCATTCGTTGAAGAACAAAGTGACCTAGGGATGATACTATTCAAAGTTGTCACCATCATCAAGAAGGAACAGGAAGCCTGCACACTTGCAGGTGCTGCAGGTTGAAACAGAACAAGGTCTTAAAATAAAAAGATTAGTCAGGGTGAGTTTGGTACAGTGCTCTGGGTGATGCTCTGTTTGTGTTGAGAAAGGAATGTACTCTGAATAATTAGAAAGGTTCCACTGAATGTACTCTGAATAATTATAAAATATAAGGTGGGCACCTAAAGGAGATAAGGAGCCCATCAAGTCAGGAAATCACTGAACAAAGAAAATTGAAAGGTCTACTCCACCTAGATCCCACCTATTGTGAATGGAATGATTAGGTGTCAAAATCAAATGAGTATGTATTTAAAGATGTCATGTAACCTCTCACAAAGAAAACTAAAAAATACCTAACTTTTCACTGAAAACTTTGGAGCTAGTTTGTCCGGCGCGAATCGGCTAGCTCCCCAACGTTGCACGAAATAAGTACCTTTGCTGCTTAAAGACAAAATTTGTCTCTGAACAGTTACTCTGTTTGGTTTTGGAATCAAGGTGTGAATAAATACCCTCAACATGTGAATTGTGAATACAGTTGTGTGGATCAATTGGTTGTTGTTGGTACATCCCTCACCTTGCTCATTAGCTGTTCATATTTAACAAATTAAAATGAGAACTGGGGCATCTGAGATGGTAACCAAGCCATGGGAAGACAGGAAGGAGGCTTTTATCACTTTTGTATATGTTACATTGGACTGAGAGTGGTCAAGGGAGGTTCTTGACAGCTCACTTGTGCAAAGTCTTTGTGTGTCTCTTAAGAACAAGCCATGTCCTTATAGCCAGCGCTAGGCTGAAAAACACAGACTGGTCCTTGGGCACCCTGGAGTGTCATTCTGCCTCTCTGTCTCGGTACTCCCATCCTGCTCCAAAATGAAAGGAAAATTATTTGCTGGACATAGTAACATTGACTAATGAAGAGAAACCCTTGTAGCATTGATTAACAAGAGAAATCCATGACACCAGGAAGCGATGCATGCTAGGGGAACATAAATGCAAAAAAATGTGCACTAAATCAGTTCAGGGAACTGACCCACCAGAAAATATATTTTTTTTAATCTTTTCCCTTGAGATGGTTTTCAACCAGACCTCTTCCCTGATGGTACAATGACATGAGCCCTAAAATGTCACAGGTAGCCTGGTGGGAATGAGTGGCCAAAGCCAGGGAGAGAAGGTAAGAACCTGCCTCTTTTAATAATGACTGTAACTTAATGCTGACTAAGTTTTTGTGATTTGGATGATTCCCACTCAAACTATCTGCTCTGTCCTCTGAACCCTCTGACATGTCATCTTGTATTGGGAAACGTAGAGCACATTTCTACAAGGCATGCAAGTGTCTCCCTCACTCCATTAAAGTGGTGTGAACACCTGCAAAAGCCCTGATCTTCCAACACACAGAGGCACAGCAAAGCAGTAGATTGCCTTTTTTGTTTTCAAAGGGTTAGAGGATCTAAATATCCAGGGCATTTAGTCTATATTTTTAAAAAATAATTCAAATCTTGTGAGGTATATGCAAAGCAAATTGATTTTTGGCATCAAAAGATCATATCTGAAAGAAGCATAGTTTTGTAGGTGCCTTTTTTCAATTATGCAGCATCCAAGGCCTCAGAGTAGGCAAAATTTCCCTTTAAGAATCTGAATGCTAATATGTTTAAACACAAAAGAACCCTCATCATTGTGCTTGTTAAACTTCAGCCTTGGCTATGCCAGTGTAATGAATTTATTAAGCCATGACAGAATTAATTGCATTAAAAGCAGAGGCTCCATGCTGTCTGACTATACAATAATTGCCATTTCATTCTGCTGGGTTAGGTTGTTCATAGACTTTTTCTTCTTAAATTGTCACCTTCTTATATAGCCTACAAAGAAAAGCACATCTTTGGTGGAGTGCATCAGGTAGCTATCAGCTGGGACAATTATTTATCCTATTTTAAACAGTGACTGCCGATGATTTAAGCACTGAAGTCCTTTACATGCTGACTCTGCTTAGGTTTCACATGACTCCCTTGGCCCTGCTGCTTTGAAAGGTTGGATGAGAGCCAGAAAGAGATGCTTCTCCTTCTAGTGCTTGGGCATTTGCCCCAGCCAGGATCTCCAGCCATAGCCAGGCAGGATCAAGCCAGCAACCTCCCTATCATCACAAGGCAAAGGATGAAAACTCAGCCATAGGGCTCAGGTGAGGACTTTGGCATGATGAGGTACTGTGGCATTAGTTGAGGGACACTCTGCAGTGCTCTGACCCTAAGAAGAGCAGATGCAAACTGAAGTTCCCCAAAAGTGGGGAATTTTTAAATCTAGAACTGCAACCTGCAACTCCTGTCTCATCCTGGGGCTTCTGAACTCCACCAGTTTCTTGTGTTTTAGCTTCTAAGTTTCTGCAGCATCTAAGAGAGAGCTGGCCCAAGATGTGCTCTGGTCTTGATGGAGTCAAACAGATGGATATTTAACTCCTGCCTTAGTCCCAGGATCCAGGAGCCCTCCTCCTGCTTGACCTGGATCCCATGAAATTTCTCAAGCACCCCGAGCACTCAGCAACCAAACCCAAGTGCAGTTGCACCCTCTCCATGGTGAGCTGGCAGAGCCCAGCCTGAGGCCCGCTCAGATGAGAGCACATTGCAGAAGCACTTGTAGACCCAGGCTCTGTGCTCCAAGGACTTAAGACCACACTGCAGATTCCCAGAGGAATGCCCTGAGCACAAAATGAGTGCTGGTGGTTGAGGATTAGGACAAAGGCATGCTCCATGCCTTGAGTGAAACCACTGAGGTATCAGAGGTATCACCACCACTGAAATGTGGTGAGCTCTCACCAGCCCCTTTCCTGCCACCTCTCACTGCCACCTGCCCATGCCCTGTGGGGCCAAGGCCAGGAGAGCATCTTCCTCTGATTTGAAGCTATTTTAATTTCCAGAGACACGCCAGGAGTTACAATGAAGTATTAAAATCCTAGTGTAGTCAAGTTTGTTTTAAATAGTTAATCAGCTTAGGGGAAGCCTGTAAGGCAGAAGGGAGTTGCAGGTAACACCTGCTAGCACATTGACAGGTCTTGCCGACACCTTAAAAGCACCCTTATTTCCCCAGGGCTTTGACTGACAAACTTTTGTGAGACTCATTGATGCTGTTCAGACACCACAGTTTCAGCTAAAGAGCAAACAAAGCACCGCCAGGGCACATTTTCCATTCCTGGGGGCAGCTGGCATGGTCTGGTTGGGCCCGGCCCACTGAGCCCTGATGGCCTTCAAACAGGAGAGGATGGCCCTAAGCTTGTGGTGACCCTGAGGTGCCAGGAGTTGTTCAAAAAGGACAAGTTAACTTCAAATAAACCGCCTGACCCAAGGCTTTTTAGCAATTTAGAGTGCAGCAGGTGCTGTTGCAGAGACAAGATCGAAGGCCTGTTACTGCAGTTTCTAGAAAAGACAGCAGTGCATCTTCCCCATGCACCAAACGTGAACTCTGGGATCCTACCAGAACCCCCCTCGCCACCACCACAAGAGGCCATGGCACGGCTCAGACCATGGCCCACTTTCCTCTGGGGACAGTAGGGACGTCTTGGTTCCAGCACTTGTTGGTCAGTTTTACTGTGAGAACCTGCTTATCTTAAAAGACCCACTTGTGCCTGATTCAGATACCATCTTGACTTCGAGCGTGCCTGCCCTCCGAAGCCTGAGCAGCACATACAGCAGCTCAACACACCTTTAAAGGTATTGTGTGCTCCCTAGCAGAGACCGCCCCCAAACAAACAATGTTTTCTCAGTGATTCGGGAAAGAAGGCTGTTATTTCAGGTCTCTAAAAATAATCTTGACCTCTGCGTGCCTCTGCTGGCTTGCAGCTCTAACTCTTCCAGCAGCTGTTTTTGCAGGGTGTGGTGCAGGGCGCTCTCCTAATGCCTGCTGTGCTCAGGGGCAAAGTGCCACTGCCGTGCTCGGGTCTGGCTGGCTTCAGCGTCCCACTCCTCTGCCAGCCTTGGTGGTGACATTTGCCTTTGCTGCCACTTCCCTGCACTTTCCTTCATGATTCAGCCCTAGACTATGAAATTAATCTTGTGCAGGAGTGGTAGAAAGTACAGTCATTAAAAGGGGTTGAACACCCATTATAGCTGAAGAAGCCAAACAGAGGGTTGGGGAAGGTTTATGTTGCCTTAGCTACAGCAGCAACACTATACCAAAGGCCACTGGAGCAAACCATCTTCTGATCTTTCCCTTACTTCGGATTGTTTATTTCTTCCTTTCCTTTTCTTTCCTGGTTGCTTCACTATGTATTGCTTGGCAACTTTCAGAGTCTTATGCTCGGACATTGCACAGCTACATGCATGTTGGCACGGGGTTGTTATCTGACTGCTGGGAAACGATACACAAGCAAAGAGCTATCTGGGGAGTAGCAAGAAGTCTGCTCACACATCAGTGGCTATGTATTCATCAGACTTTACAAGTTGGCCTGGGATGTTTCTGAGAGAGAAATGAACCTTTCTGATTTCAAAGGGTGTAATTTTTTTTTTTTCATTGAGAGCACTAGATTAACTTTTGTAGTCTATCTTATTTGTTTAGTTTGGCCTAAGGGAAAACATGGAATTTCTGGCCTTTGGTTGTTTATTACTGTCAAAAATTCAGATTGAAAAATGAAAATCTTGCAATTTAGTCTCCAAGAAAATATCTAAAAGCATTGCTATGGTAGCAGAGCATTTCATTTAGTTATTGAGTGCTGGATTCATCTCACTTAGCATTAGATACCTACAGCAAGATATCAACATCTGAGCCAATTTCCCTGCTCTCCTTTTGCAACGTAGGGAGACGAATAGCTTTCATGTTATGGTTCATCAGATTTATTTCAGACCCCCATTATTGGACAGCCTACTTACAGCTCTCCACTAGCTGTAAGAGGATTCTAGACAACTGAGACTAGATTCAGCCACCTCCTCATCACAGTCTTGCAGATTTGCTGATGTATCTTTCCGGGTTTCTACCTTCTGCTCCAAAAAGGTCTTCTGTAGGTCTTGTCTTATTTCTGGCCAGTCCTGTGTAGATATCTTGGACTGCCCAGAACTCCTCAAATGGCACCAGGCACCTACTAATATGCAACTGAAACCCTAGTCTGGACTGTGATTGCTTAGACTATGCATTGGCCCATTGAGCATCCATTGAGTCTGACCACAACATTCAGGTAGTCCCAGTGTTTGTTGCAGTTGGTGGCACAACTGTCACCTCCCAGCAATGGTCTGCTTTGAGTCAGGATCAACATTAAACTTTATTTTCCCTGATGGCACAGTGCTTTATTGGAGTTATGGTTTATGAGACTGCACTTGAATTTGTCTAGCTTCAGTTTCCAACCACTTCTTCTTGTAATGTGCTTCTCCATAAAATTTAAAAAGCTCTTTAACATTTTAACCGTTTTATTGACTATAACTGAGTTGCCACTAAATCTTCTTTTCCTGTATAAATCAAACTGATCGCTTTAACTCTCTTAATGTATTTTTCCAGGTCTCCAACATTTGGGGTTTTTTGCTGCTTCTGAATATTGATACCATTTTGTCAACTCTCTAGAAACGCACATGCTGAATGCAGGTCTCCTTCTATTAGGCATCTCAAAGGTACACATCTGAGTCTGACCACATCATTCAAAGCAGCTTTCAGTCAGTAGAGGGAAACAGGTCTCTCCACAGGGCGGTGCATCTGACTTGAACTTTTATTTTCTAATGAAATGAACCACTGACTGGAGGAGGCTGTATCAGTCATGAAGGCAGCTGAAAAGCACAGCAAGGCAAATGGGAAAAACATGGGAAACAAAGTCTGCCAAGAAAGTGTCTCTGAGTGCAGATCTCCCATCAGTCAGCCTCCAGGGAAATAACAGGAAACCTCAGCGGAGGCTGGACCCCCATTTTCTTGCACAGTCTGGGTAAACGGAGATAGTTTTCTCTGTGATGTGAGTCAGCTTCTCTAAAACTGAAGTTCAATAGGAAAGTAACCCTGGATTTGGGGAGTGTTAGTACTGGGCTTCTAAAAAAAATGTCATGGAGACACATTCTTTGCAAATTTTTTGCAAAAAATATTGCTAAAGATTTGCAAAAATGCAGTGTCAACACAGTCCAAATGCATTCTGCCAGCTTTCCCTTATCCAAAGCTTGTTGTTGTTTTACTTCCATGGCCCATCTAAAGCTGCCTTGGGCACACTGTTAACATGATTTCATGCTCACAGGCGCACCGGAGCCAGCTGTGCATGTGCTGATGCTACCAGTCAGGAAACCAAGCCAAAGTTTCAGGAGGGCAGGAGTGAATGCCAGGGGAGTCAGGTGGTGAGGAGGAGGAAGCTGGACAACAGGTCATTTATACTGCTTTGTGCCTGTGTATCATATACAGAAATGAACAGAAACTGTGTCATCGCAGGCAGCCTGCATGGTACTAAGTAATGACAGATCCCAGGGAGTGGTTAAAGAGGTTCACCTCCCTTCCCCTCCCCAGCTCTTCCTTCCACATAATCGTTACTGATAAGGAGAACATGCCAGCCCCTGGGGTACCATGGCATCCTGCTGATACTGCCTGTGTTCCGTGTCCAGACACCATGGTGGCAAGGTGCACATAGCATTAGCACTTTGGGGGCTGAAAATAATAATGTGGCTGATGCAGGTGATACAATGACAGGATGATAATTTTGCTTTATGCCTGTTTTAGCTACAGCCTCTCTGTTTGCTGTCATGGAGGAAAATACCAATTACCCCCTGTAGGGAGGATAGATTACTTGGTGCTGCATCAGTCACCCTACCACTGGTAGCAGGATAACACAAACTCATTTCCCAGAGGTCTCCAAACAGCTGTCAGAGAATAATGACTTTCAGTTGCTACTAGCCCACACCAACTCTGAAGCGGTGACCTAGAGGCAAAAAGACTGAATCACATTACATATCCCTTCAGCTTTCAGATGTGCCTCCGTTTGTTCTCTAACACCAAAAGATTTAATTAATAAGGATTATAATTTTTCACGGCATGGCTCATTTGTGCAAAAACTGGTTTGGAGACCAATTTCCAAGAACTCCTTCTCTTTAGGAATTTTTCCTGTGATATATACTAACACTCTCCTTATTGGTATTTTTTTCTTCTGTTTTAAAGCTTCAGGAATAAAATCTAACCACTCAGTGCAAAAGTAAGCTTCCTTAATTGAAAACTGGTATTTTTTACATGGAGGTGAAGGCATACAGGTAAAAATACTCAGTAATGCATCATCAAAGAGCAAGACTTCAAAGCTAAAAAGAAGTAGTTATAATGCCATGCCAGGATTTCTAGATACCCTCAGATTCTCACATCCCATTTTTGTTACTTTTTATGTTGCAGTTGAACTGAAACATCCATTCCTTGGTTTTGAGTTTTATTTTCATTTCTGTCCATCTCTCAGTGTCTGAGGTCAGACTTGCCTCTCATTTATGCTGTTGCATGAAGTAGTCTCACTGAAACTGCTGAGATAAAGCCAAAAAAATGTGAATAATCAGCTACCCAAGCTGTATGAAATTATTTCAGGTGTTATTTCCCTAGCAGACAGACTCTGGTCATGGTCACAGTATACTCACACCCCTAAAACTGTGATTTTTATCTGCCTTTGATAGGTTTAGCATACATGGTGCTTACCCACAGCAATAACTCTTGGTGACAGTGGCCTTGCAGGCACAAGAGAGGACCACTAAAAGATGGAAGATAAGAAATTCTGTATAAAAGTAATTTAAAAATTAGTAAACAGATTTGTTTTAATCTTGTTGTAAACAAAGCAGTTTACAAATAAGCAGGTTTTTTTACTGTATAAAAAGTGAACGTAATACAGTGTGTTTCTACCATGCAAACCTAGATGATAAAAAAGGATTGGATTTTTTTCCATTACATTGACAGCTAGTGTTCCATCCGACTCCGGGTTTATAAAAGGATGCTGCTGCTTTGATGGGTTGGCAATTGGCAATTGGCTCTGGTATGGATTGGAAGAGCCATGTGTTGACATCAAAGGAGCAACAAAAGTTCACTCCAGAAGTCCTTTGGGTTTAGCAAAGGCATTGCTTGTTCTTGCAATTCTATCCCCAGTGATTTTAACGATCACCAAATAGCAAACAAAAAGCTTAATCCTTCCATCCGCACAAGTCCACTAGAGGGAAACCAGTTTAGGGAAATCTCTACAGAAGTAAATTAGCCATCCTTTTCCTGCAAGGCTTGTGAAAAGAGCTGGAGGCTCCAACAAAAAATACTTCTATGCTCCAGGAGGAGTAAGAAGAAAGGTCAGAGTGGCCACCAAATATTAACCAGAATCCATAGTCCCCGCAGAGGAAACACCAACAGCATCCAAGCAGCAACCAAATCACTCACATCTACAGGCATCAAAGACAGCAGAAGAGGACCTGAGCACTTCCAAGACATTTGGTAGGATTCAGTTCTCTTATTTGGCATGTATTCAACATAAATGTCTGTTTCTAAGCCAGCTACCATGGCTCCTTTCGGTAGCTTGGCCATCCCCAGTGCCTGACCATCCCAGCTGACAGAACAGTCCCTAGCATTATTTTGACCTGGGCTGTCTAGTGCTCTCTCAAAGGCCTAATGGGCTCAGTTCAGGGTGGTAGCAGTCACTTCGGGGCAACCTCACTACGTCTGAGGGCAAGAGCTTTCACTGCCATTTCTTTCCCCTCATCATCAGTGCTAGAGAATGATCTATGGCATTTTAGTTTTCTAGTGCAGACATAGCCTGGACATCTGTATCAGAGTTAGTCACTTCAGGTTCCCTTTACAGCCAGTGGAAAGAAACAGGCACTTTCAGGGTGCAATATCAAAGCCCTTGTAGATATTAGGATAAGGAAAAATGCATTCTGAAGTGCCTGTATTTCTCCGTTGACTATAAAAACAGTCTAGACACTTAGCTCATAGGCAGAAATTGACAGTGTGAACATCTGGAGTTGGTTGGACAATTCCCACCTCTCCTGTCAAACATTTACAAACTTCTTCCATAAAGACACCATTAGAGCGGTCTGCATCTGTAGCACAGTTGCAGGCAAAGATATTTTCCCTTATTTGTTTACCAAATATTTCAGGCAGAAATTTACTTCTCTAATGAATAAGAAAAGAGGACTTGTTATGAAAGTGCATAGTTAAATGCAATGCTTAATTTAGAAATAACACAAAGCTTAGTCAAATAAATAGAAATGTTTTTTTGAGGTTAGCATAATCTGATATAGAAGATGGTTGCAAGGGTTACTCACTAAGAAATAGACCAAGTTCTCAAAAGCTGTATTGGAAGGATAGTCTCTCCCTGACGGACTAGGTGACCTACTACACCTTTTCCATCTGACATGAAGCTGGAGTCACACAAAAACTGTCTGATCCAATATGGAACATGCCCATAAAAAGTTAATTTACCAAAATGATGTGAGCACAATTGATTCAGTGGACTGAATTTTTAGCAGGTCAGCATTTTGGCTGTCTGACTGCGGTGTTTCTGGTAAGACATGTACTTACTGCTTTTCTGTGCTATCTGGGATGCTTCCACTGAAATGCTTAATGTTTCGATGAGGGGAAAATCAGATCACAAACATTTTCAAAATCCCATCCTTAATCCCATTTTAAATGTACAAAATGACATGAAGTTTAGCCTCAAGCACAAATGAAAAACTTGTGTGTTGTTGATAACTGGGTTTAAATAGAAGTAGCTAAGCTAATGCTGCTCTATATTTTATCATCTTCACACTCTTATTGATTGCAGACTGCACTTAAAGCATTCCTGTGGCTGAAATAGTCTTTTCATGCTGAGTATGCACATGATTGTGTTGATTCAGTGAATGACAGTGTTTTTAATTTGAAGCTTCTTCCCCTTGATAAACAATTCACAGTAGAAGTACTTTTGTGAGGTGAGCAGGTAGTAAAATAATTAATGCAGCTTGTGAACCAGTGCATGGGTGGACTTGATTGCCTTGACCACAGCCTGCTTTTGTGAGTGATGGAGCTGGGATGGGAGGGCCCCCTTGCTTCCAGCGACTGGGGAGGTGCCGGTGACCATGAACCACCTCCTCCACTGGTACAACTTGGCTGTAGCTGGTCTTTGTGGTGGGGCCACCTGCACCCATTTTGTGGACCTATTCCAGCATAGCATACACATCAGCAAGAGATCCCACAGCCCTTCTTTTCCTGAGTGTGAGGAATTAATGGCAGATGAACATTACATCTGGGTTCCTAGATGACCTCATCGAGTTCCCCATTAATGGTGTTGGGTTCCCCTCTGGCACCAGCAGTGACTGTGTGTCTTGTTTTCTTTCCAAACACAGGAAATCTCCCACCTTAGGACTCTTTTAGACAGGATGGATGATTCACTCAGTGCTACGCTGCCCATTCCTCAGGCTACAGCTGGGGACTTTAAATAGAAAATTGTCTCAGACAGATTGTGCACTGGGGAAACCCTTTTATGACCCAGAAAATGCTCTCTGCACAGTATCTGTTTCATTGTCAGGGCCACAGACTTCCCGGGCTCTATCCTCACTCCCTGGCCTCTGGCTGCCTGACGTCAGCAGTATTTCCTTGCATGCCTGGGATGCCTGAAATTTCTGGGGCTTAGCTGGGAAACAGAGAGGATTTGGGGAAACAAGGGTAAGATTCAGTTTTCTTTCCCGTAGGAGGAATTTGCTACCGGACACCACTTTGTTATGCACTGGTCATGTTTACTCCCCATTTTGCTACAGCTCTTTCCACCGCTCAGGCTGCCACAGTCTGCAGATGTTTCCTGCCCAGATCCTGCTCTGTAAGAGCTGGTGAGGTAGGAGATGGCCCAGTAAAAATGTGGCTGCTTAGTTTTGAGCTGATGTGTCTGTGAAATATCTGGGACTAAGAGACCACAGAGGCAGCAGCACAAGCACTGCCCAGCGGGTTCGAGCACCCCTGGTGTGGGCATGGAACTGGGCAGGGGATGCAGCCCGGTGTCTTCCCTCCATCACCGAAAGCCCTCAGGCTTTGTGCCTTAGGTAGGATCTGAAGCGTTCCCAGGATGAGGCTCTGTCTTCTAGAGAGAATTAGACTGATATTTTCCCTATATAGCTTACTGAAGTTAGGTAATTTGGGTCATGTCTGATTTAGGAAATTAAATAGGACTAGGGTGCAGGCCTGGAGCCTTCCATATTGATAAGATATTAACCCCATTGCTGTCATGGGCTTTGTCCTGAGACCATCTAACACAAGCAACTGCTGGACAGGGTATGAACTATGGACTGCTCCCACCAGGCAGTTTCTCTATGCCTACGCTGGTTTTAGGACAAGACTGTAATGATAAGCCATTCCAGAGCAGGTGGCCACGTGATGTTCTGCTCAGCATGATGGTGTTGAACACACATCTGGCTGGAGAAAGGAGCAAGGAGAGGGGCTTGTGAGCCACCGACAGCACAGAGCCACAGTGATGGCATGCACGCAAGACCTGGGGAGGTATTAGTGACAACTGAGTTATGTCAGTGATGGAAAATCCCTAATTCAGACCACAGGGCTGGGGTCAAAATCAGTGCTTTAGTATTGAGAGAAGCAGATTTGATTTGCCACCGAGTTGGCCATCATGTCCTGGGAGCAACGTGTCTGGCCAGCAGCAGGTAGGCAGAACACAGCCAGGCAAGAAGTCTCAGTTGCTCTCGTATTAAGAATATCTTCCATGAATGCAGATTTCTAACACAATAGCATGCAGATGAAAACCAATCTCAGGACAAAGGTTGGGGAAACAGCCTGGCCTGGCTCTAACTCTGCATACTCTGCAGCTTTAATCACTCTTATAACTGCAACAATGAAAGCCCAGCTACAGTCCTGGCAGTGGCGGTGCTGGGGGAAGACCAAAGGACAAATACATCTGCAAGAAGCAGGCACCGATCCAGACCAGCAAATGGTCTGCAATAATAATTTCATAAGGAGGTTTTTCAGTGCTTAGTGGGCAGAGTGATGGCTGGGGACACACAGACATAGCTCTAGCAAAGGCTCTGTCCCTGGGGAGGGGTTTCTTGGAGCCTGCTGCACCTCAGCCTGAGAAACACATTTCAGGATGATAGTGTGTAAAAAGAGCTGCCATTCTCCTTTTACAGCCAGGTTTGTAAAGGAAGGTCTAATCTCTTAGATTAATTGAATAAAATCCTCAACCCATCACAGGTGCAGCAATGCTATTGCTACCACAGAGGCACCATTGACCACTGTCTAGGCGTCTCAGAAGAGAGTGAAACCAGCCTAAACAGCAGGATCTGCTTTTAGCAGTTTGAGAGACTTTTCTTCCTCTCCTTACAGTTCCTGTCTTGCTTGTAGCGTCAGACCCTGGCAGTAACACAGAGTCAACTGTTTGGTTAAATCTGCCACCTCCTAGATGCCTACAGTCTTGTTGGCCTTATCTCACCTCCCAGGAAGGATGCCACGGAGCCCCTGTCCCCTGCCTCCACCTTGTCACTCTCCCAAGAAGGGAAGAGCAAGCAGCAGGTTGAGCCCAATAGTGAGGAGGAGCACCGTGCTGAAACAGCCTTGTTCTCTCACGCTGTCATCAGTAGCTAAAAGAGGGGTGTGGGAAGCCTGCAACAGTTCTGTTAAGTAAGCAGGACAAAGCAAAGCAGATAGAGTGGCTCTGCGTGGGAGCCACATTTCTCTGCTTTAGAAATGTTTTTTTTCTGTGTCCTGGCTATTTGTTCCAGTCCCTGCCCTGCTTTTCCTCCTATTGCCTCTTTCCTTCCTGTATCTTCCTTTTCCACTTTCCTCCTCCATCACTGGTGAAAGCATTGTGGAATAGGTTGATACACATGGCGCTCATAGTTTGTGCTGCCTAAAGTATCATCCTCCTTTTTTCAGTCCATAACAGACTTTTCGGCTCTGACTCATCACCGCAGACCCATCCAAACAGTCAGTGACAGTGCTGTGGGGACTCACACTCAGGTGGTGCCAAGGAACTGTGAGTATTAGCTTGGTTAATCAGAATTAGGAAATAAACCATTGCGCAAGAGATGACCAAGACAGTATTTTCCATGCAAGCAATGTTTTCCACCATTGGTTTCTCAGATAAAAGGCAGGAATTGCTTTCAAACAGATTGTAGGGCACAGGTCAACAAAAATGATCCGTTTATAATTTCTGCTGTCAAAACAGTATATGTACATAGATCTCAAACAGCCTTGTAATCTGCTATTATCTTTTCTGTTTGTTTTCCAGCTGAAACCTTAAATGGCTTCTCAGATCATGCCACTGTGCAGTGGACATGTTCCAGCTCCCAAGTGCACTGTTTGGTGATTAAACCCATGTCCCTCCATGCCACCACTCCCAACCAACTCTGCAACCCCAGGCCGGGTGTGCAGCAGCACCCCTCTGCATCTCTCTCTGTTTCAGCCGGGGGAAACACACAACTCAGACTCTGACTTTCACTGGCATAAGAAGATAATTTGGGGAACCCAAATGCAATTTTGGCAGTAAGGCCAGGGAACCCCTCTTTGACTAGTTAAGCTGGTGACACCATGGCATTAAAATGCCTACTAATGACATGCTAAACCGAAAGTCACAGTGCAGGATAGTTGTTCAGGGATAGCATCAAGATGAATTTCAGTGGTGACCTGCTGTGAGAACCCTGACCTCCTGGCGGGCACCAGACATGTACACAACACAACGCTCCTATTTCTAGGAGCCAACCTCCTGTCTGTCCAAGTCATGTTATTGCACAGCTATTGACGCTATCTGCTACGGCAGGATAACACAAGGTGACGTTAATGCACTGAGATGCATCAAGGAAGCAAGAAAGCAGGGGACAACATGCTGTTTACATGTCATAGATATTACCTGACATTGCAAGAACACCAGACTGGGCATCAGATTATGCAGCAAGGTGTTTACAGGCCCAGGGAAGACAATCCAGCACCAAGTCTTGACAACAGCAATACTCACTAGCAGCTGCCTTCAAAGCATCATTACTGACATCGTTACTAACATTATTAGATGCAGACATTAGTAGTTATTACTAGAGCTCAAGACTGCACAAAATAGAGGGAAAATCATGTCTGTTGATGTTGAGATTAACCTGCTAACGTCATTTGCAGAAAGTGTCAGCAGACTGTGCTTTTCTTCCATTGCAGACTCCTGTGCACATAGCAGGCAGAGGCACGGCTCCGGAACAGGGGCAGGTTGTGACAGTGCTAAGAGCTGTGCAGCAGCTCTGCTTCATTGCAAATAACTAAACACATGCTCTTAGCTGGGACATGTGTAATGAAGTTTATCCCCTTTCACCACCCTATGCTGGAAGCAGGGCAAGTCCCAGCTGGGGAGATGGTTTGTGTGCATGAGAGTGAACACAAACCAGAGATGTGGAGGTAGTTCGTGTTCACTTTCCTGGCTTGGTGGTACAGGAAGGGCACTTCACCCTGTTTCACCTCATCAGGTACCACTGGGGATGGAGCTTGGTCCAGCTCTGCTGACTCCCATATGCTCAGCAAGCGAAAGGCAGCACCGATATCTGTGGTAGATCTGTCAGATCCCTATTACTAACTTGCAAAGAAAAAATATATCTATTTGCAAAATACCTCCCTGTTTTGGAAAGCTCCTGTTACATGGCTAGTTGGCATACCTTAAATTTCATTTTTCCCAATGAGATAAGGGTATTGTCAGGGGAGAGGTGGTCGTCCCTTAATCTCCTTCCCTTAATCTTCCCAGCCCATAAATAGATATAACAATAATGTTATCTCCTACTTTCTATTTACCTTGTCCATGTAGATTGTAGGCTGTCTCATGCTTTGTATTTCCTCATGGCAAACACAGGAGTGATTTATTAGTTCTTATAGCAAAGATATAATGTAAGCAAATATGAAAAATCTTGTGACCTGAGAAACTTGAGATATGTAGGTTTGGGTAGTCAGGCAAGGGGACAGCACTAACCCAACCTGCACCAGCACTCCCCTCCCTAAAATGAACCTCACCTCTACCCCTCCAGGTGCCCATGCTGATTCCTCTTTGATCTCACACAGTTCGTTTTCCATTCGTCATTTCTTTCCTATCTTGATTCTAACTCCATTTTGGAAACAAAATTTGGTACAACTATGAAAAATATAAGGACAGCTTCTCTTCTGGAATAAACTGGCTCTGCTGAATTGAAGCAGAATATACCTACATACACTAGCCAAATCCCTGGCCCCTAACATCAATATTTATTAATTTCTGTACCAGGAATGCTAACAGCAAGTTTCAACGTGTTGAAAAGCAAATATTGATCTGTTTGCTTGAAAGTCAGATTAGGCTATGTCCATAGGTAAATATTCCTGCTAGCAAGTAGAGGAGAGATTATTTCCCCTCCCCCCTTCCCGAAGGGAGGCAAACCAAATAAATAATAAAAAAATCTATTTGATACCTAGTGAGTTTTTAATTAAGGAGGCACCAAACCTGAGGGAAACAGAAACCCTGGGGAGCTGTCAAGTCACTGTTCTGGCAGTTTTGTGGCAGGGAGCATGGCTCGTAAAGACAAGTACCCATTAGTGCTTCCACTCCTTCTGAGTGGGGAGAAAATGCTCCTGGGGGACAAGATCAAACTTCTACATGAGCAGAGGCAAAGGTACTCAAAAAAACCTGGCTGAGCACAAGCATTTCACATTTTGGTCTTTGGTTTGCTCCTCAGCTCTGCTGCTTCAAGGCAATCGTTCCCAGTGCTGACACATCCTCCCCTTCTTCCTGGGATGTCTCACATGGAGATAAAGACAGAAGGCCAAATTCTTCTTGGAAGGAGCTCCTCGTTTGGTATTACCAGCATCTCTGACTGTGTGGCAGTCTCCTGCCAGCACCCAGAAACCCACGCCAAGGCCACCCTGAATCCGTCACAAGATGGGTTGCAAGGATTGCTACAGGGTGATGGGAGAGCTGTGGGCTGACAGCACAGGCAGGGCCCTGGGCTGCACATGTCCCTGCCACTAATCTTTCGTGTCTGCACAGGGCAAGCTCAACTCGGTAAGAGCCAATCCACCTGACAAGCTTTTGGAGTGCTGCAAGGGTTACTGAAGGTAAAGATTGCTCAGGACTTTGCCAAACATTAAACCTGGACAGAGGATAGCCAGCTACTTTTTTCTGGTTTGTGCTGATTTTGCATTACTGCTAATTTCTAGCCCAGCATAAGGTACCTTCAGACCCAATGCCACACACCCCTATTTCCACCTCCATAGGACTGGGGACATATCAGCCTCTTGGCTTCCTGAGGACAAAGTTCTCAGTTCTCAATGGCTTCAGGAAACCTCTCCATCATGCCTCTTGATCACAGAGAAGACTCTCACTCCACTTCTGTCACTTATCACGATAGCCCTATGATGGATGTGCAGGCAAGATGTACCCACACTACAAACTTCCTCATACAGGTGTTGGTTACCCATCAAGGTGGTTTCATCCCCCTTGACAATGATGAAAGGCTGAATTAAGATCTGAACATGCAGTTCCAGGGAGTGCAATTGGTTCAAACAGGCTGCTAAATTTCTCAATAGCCTTCAGCTAGCAACAACAGGTATATGAATGTCTTCCTTGCAAATAAAACAAACCTCTTGCTTTTATTATGCTTATTTTTCTTGCCAGTATGGAGGAAATCTACCAAAATTGGAGGTACCAAATGCACAGGCTCAGTTCATTCATGTGGAGGGACTAAATTCAGCTTTAAGTCATCTTCTTGCTCCTGAAACCAAGATGAGAGTATAGTCAGAAGTTCGCTATTCAGAACCACCCCAAGGCTGCTCTATAGCCACCTGGGCTGGTTCCAAAGGGACTGGTTCCCTCTTGGGAGAGGGGATGGAGATGTCTGCCCAAAAGGGCAGGGACACTCGCAGAAGGGGGTAGCCCAGATTGTAAGTGCTGAATACCAACCACAGCTGGAAATTGCTCTTTGCTGGTGGATCTTGCATGTGTTGCTGGTGGGAACCAAGTTACTCAGTGCTCAGACATTTCAAACCTGTGCAAAGAGCAGCGATATCCTACTTACTGGTATATTCACATCTACTTCCTCTGCTCCTCTCCTTGCTTCTGCTCCTCCTGGAAGAAGGCTGCACAGCACCAACAGTTTGACTCACTTCTGCCTCTGTTCCCAAGATTAAAATCTAGTTAAAATGCAAGAGATGTTTTTGTAATTCTTGAGAAAGCAACTGAAGCATGTTTCATCTTCTTCTCACCTCTGAGCAAGGCTGTGGTGTCTTGGTTTAGCCAATAAATGATCTAGTGTGGATTGGGTTTTGCTTCATACAGCACCTAGCACACTGGGCATCTCACCTGAGACAGAAACAATTAGAGAAGAACCCAAATAAGCAGGATCTTTAGCCATGTGTTTCCCTTGGTTGCTCCATTTCTTCCTGCAGAGAATGGCACTTAACCAAGGAGTAGACAGGATAAGGAAAGGGTTATTTCTTTCACCGTCACATCAGAAAAGATACTAATTTCTCCTGTGGAGGCTGTCTCAATGAGTAGTCACTTGTTCCTCTTCTCCCAGACCACATATTATTTTACAAGTTCACATTAAAAAAGGTTAATGGGGGAAGCAAGCACTGACAGTGACTTTCACTCCCCCAGAATGATTCACTGCATTGCTGTAATTTAGCTCAGTGTAAAGGTCCATATAACAGTAATACCTATACAAACTAACTGTTATCAAAATATTGTTTTACTTTTTCAATTTCAGTACAATTTTTTGTCTTGACCCTTCTGTGGATGAACTTTGTCTTGAATAAACAGCAACATCTGGAATTCAGCAAAACACACCATAAAGGGAATAATATGTCCACAGCAGTTTTGCTGGAAAGGACAAACCCATTTATTACTCAAATGAAAAGTTACGATTGCTAAATGTCAGATGAAATTAGAAAAAAAAATTTAATCCTCTCTGTGTCCTTTGTGTCCTTGCCAGCTCAGTGTGTATAGAAAGCTGTCCCTCCGTTATCACTGTTCTGTCTTTCTTCTTCCTGGCTTTGTTGAAAGTCTGCAAGGACTTGCTAATTGCAGACACAAGATCAATTTGGTTACCTTTACACAGGGGCAGAGTTGCAGGCAGTGCTTTTTTAGCTCAGATAAGGCAAATACATCTGACAGAGTGTTTGTGATCAGATCATGCCATGACTCTAACCAAGCTGCATTCTCATTGCCCCTTATCTTGTTTGGGCTGAACTCAGAGGGGCAGCACCCTGCAGGCTGGGCTGGCTGGTGAACTGGTGCTTGGAGGCAATCAGCCACCCCAGGAACCCCCTGGGCTGCTGGGGACAGATGAGGACATGCAGCTAGTGGGGTAATGGGGAGAAGAAAGCACTGAGCACCTCAGAAAATGAATGCCAAATGTCATCTCTCCCTCCCTCCCTCCATCCTCCCAGCTGAGCAGCACATAGATCCTCCAGGAGGAGCAGCACCTTCTGCACACTCTGAGATTTTGATGGCACAGGGCACCTGAGCCCCAGGCACAGTGTGCAGAAAGATGGAATCCATCTCCCTTTGCTTTGTTTTTCAGTGGGTAGCTCCTGGTTTCTGGTCTAGACTTGCTTTCTTCAGAGCACGTGTAGAGGTCATGAAGTCACAGCTCCCATAAATCAACACAAGCTAAACACATTAATCCAGAAACAGAAGGAGGTCTTCAGCTAGTTGGGCAGTTTTTGTCGTAGGAGATTGGTTCAAGGATTGAAACGCTGCCAGCCTGGAGAATAAACATCACTTCAAAGGGTGACTGTGCATTTTAATTTTGTGCAAGGAAACATCTTGGGTTTTAGGAAGGGGAGAGAGAGATTGAATTTATTTGCACAAGGCTGGGGTGGGACCTGCTTCTATGCCTGCTTCTTCCAAAATTTCATATGTGATTGCAGATGTATTTCTGATGGCCAGATCCACCAAGAGACATGACACTCTCAGCCCTGCTGACACTCCTGGGATAAGGCGGGTGACTTTTAAGCACATGTGACTCTTTTAGTTAAACCAGTAAGTTTAAAATTGAGTATTACTGGCTCCATCTCAGCTAGAAAGCTAACCAGTGCATGCCATTAAGTTGGTGGGACATTGTTTTTGGCCCAGACCAAACCGCAGGCAGCAGTGCCCTCCTCAAAAGCACTGGGTCTGCACCTACAGCCCAGATCTGGGCCACCAGGGTGATGATGCCTGTGGCATTCTGCCGCCTTTTGTGTGTCCTTTCACAGCAGTGGTGATGTAGAAAGCCTCTTATCACTTGTGTAATCAAAACCTAAACAGACTTCAGCCAAGCTAATGTATTAGTAAGCAGCATTGTGGGTAAGCGGCATAATAATTTATGTAAATAAGTGAGAAGTTTTTCCTGTTTCCTCTTCTTCCCCATGGAGAAAACAGAGGTTACATCCATACTAACAAACTCAGCCTGAAGGTCCGGGATTGCAGGTTTAGGCCCCCAAACTTGCTCACAGGTACTGTTAAATTGGCAGTGCTGACATAGCACAGTTTAGGTCTGAGCTGTCAGTACTGTCCTCGCAATCCCTGTGGACAGTTTAGGATTTAGCAGGGGCCAGAGGTTATTCCTAGCTGGCTGTTTGGATGTGGCCAGCCTGACTGGAGGTGCGGGGATGACACTTGTGGGCAGGCCACGTGCCTGCGGCTGGAGAACTCTTTCTGGCTGTTTAAATTCACCAGTGAGGATATACCCTAAACGTTTATGTTTCTGTCCTTGGGATAACTGCAACCTGAGAGCTACCCTGCAGGGCAGAAGAGACAAACTCACACCGTCCTGGGTGATACTGCAAGAAAGCAATACCTTAGACCATAAATAAGTAAAATTACATTAAATATAACGTAGCCCTCACTGTGAGCAGGAACTGCTTAATAGTGTGGGTTACACATCGGTTAACCACAGCAATCACATCTCCATGGAGTACATAATATTATTTTAGTTAACATAACTACCTGAGGGTGTGCTTATATTAGATATTTCCTGCTACTAGCGGGGCTGAAGTCTCAGCAGGAGGTGCAAGGGACCCTCCCTTCCCTGGCTGGGTCAGCCACTATCCCAGGGGCATCGCCACCTGCCACCAGCTCCTGGGAATGAGTGCCTGGGAAAACAGCTTGTTTTCCTCTAGAAAATGATGGCTCGTATCCCCCCAGCTGCAAAGGACAAGCAGCCAAAATGACAGTGTGTGCTTTCAGCTCCCTGCATGCTCAGGGTAGGGCATTGAGCTGGGCAGTCCCTCTGTCCTAGCCAGCTCCCACCGAGCCCCCCTCACCTGTCAGGTCCCACAACGTGTTTGGACCTTCTCTAGCCCATTGCATTTCCCATGCATGTCCTCACCAGCCTAGTGCAGCCACACCGAGTTCTGCCAGGCAGCAGCTCTGCCTCACCGCCACATCCCTGCCAGTGATGGGGCAGAGCAGAGCACTGGGGCACTGCCTTCAGCCTGGCCTGGGATCCCAGGCTGCTTGGGAAATGCACCCGCTCCAGTCCTCCTCTCTCACTTCCTCTGTTTTGACAGCTTTTCAGGGATATTCCTGCTGCAGACTGGGCATGGTCCTGGATTTTTGGCAGCTTTTCAGGTGGGGGAGTTATTTTACACCCAGCTTGAATGATGAGATGTTGGGATGTGTACAGTATCAGGGAAATGTAAATTTTTATAAAAGCCTTACATATGAAGGCAAGGTTTTATAGCAACAGATATGGAAATGAGGTGGCTGGCTACTGCCTGTTCCTCTTCTCTAGTTTCAGGAATCCTGTTCCTTGCTAAGGAAAAAGAACACATATTTTATATTTTACTTTAAACCAAAATAGACCCAGGATATAAATGGGACCATGGATTACTCCTGGTATCCTTCAAGAAAAAAAAAAAAGTTCCAAGAGATTCCCGTAAGAAGCAATGAAGCAGACCTTCAATTTCCAATAATAAGCCTACAGTCCATATAAACATATGGTGCCGTTGGGTTGGAGATGCGGGGAGATATAAATCTTCAGTGGCTAGTCAACTTCATGTCTGGTATGTGCCTTGCCTCTACTGACATATCACATCCATCCAAGGACTACCATAAATTTTAAATATTTCACATTCTCTTGATCTTTTTTCTTACAATACCTGGAGGAATGCAGTATTTACCCCAGTACATGCAGTGCTGCTATTTATAACCCTGGACCTATCAAGATGTTTTGGGTTTTTTTTCCCTGAAATCTTGGAACAGTTCAACCAAATGAAAAACAATCATCTTTCATTTCTTTTATTTAATGCATTTAACTACCAGGGCTGAAAATGTGGAAGCAATCCCAATATAATGTCATCTCAGATGATACTGAATTCTTGCAAATGATTTATCTATGACCAGAAGGACAGATTCAGTGTCTGCTGCATGATCTACAGGGAACCATAAAGAGCCTTGCCTCACAGAAATTAATGCCTGTGTTCAGCCACTGCATAACAGACCAGACCTGGCAATGCCCTAAACTGTGCAGAAAGTCACACATGATCTAGGCCCCCAGCAGTATCGTGCCCACAGTGAAGCTTGGCAAAGGCAAGCATCTAGAATTATCCCATCCTTCCACACTCCCACATTTTCATTTCATTCACTTGTTACATCTTTCGCTAAACAAGAGAATGGGCTCTTTGCAGAAGGAACATTTACTTTATTCCTGGCTTGTACAGCACTTGGCGCTACAGGAGCCTGTCTCATTCCAGGCAGGGCTTGTTATGGTAGCATTGCAGTGTGAATAATAGCTGTATTTTGAGTTCCTGCCTCCTCTTGCTCAAGTTCCTTTTGCTCACATATGCATGCACATACCCAGGCTCTCCAGGACCCATTAACAGCCCCTCAGGAGGCTTGAGTCTGACCTAACTTACGCCAATTTTATGAGTAACAAAATTTACCTTGATAGAAATTGCTGTTGATTTATACATGAACCAGAAATAGGCACTGGACAGATATTGCTGGAACTGGGTACATGTGATTATCCTTTCCAGGAGATGAAGAACAGAAACAGAAAACTCAAACACAGGCATGAGAGGCTGCGGAGACAGGCGCTTACAAATGCAGATGTGGAGTGAGCCCTGTGCCAGCCTGACCTGCTCTCCCTACACACCCTGGGCACAGTTGGGCATGCATGGGTGGTGCACACCGGTCATGCTGCTGCTTCTCCTGCACCTGCAAGGAGGCCAGGGAGTGCAACAAGCACTACCCTCAATTGTTACTTATTTCACTTCCAAGCAGGAAGGTATTTTCACGTCAGGTTAATTTTTGCAGCTGTAGGGATGTTTTCTTCCCCCAGTGACATACTGTGATTTGCTTCTGCTCAGAAGAAGTAAGGACCAGGTTTGTCACATGCTTCCCTGGAGGCAGAGGGATGTAAACCAGCTGGGAATTGCTAATGGCTTGTAGGAATATAAAGAGAAAGATTACATCTTGGTAAGTGAAAGTACTGGAAATTCAAACTGGGTTAGCTGAATCCAGGTAGGAGGTAGAGCCTCCAGCTGTAGCCATGAGGTGTCCTGTGGGACAGCAAAGACTTTCTACAGCCTGATCCTTCACCCCAGGTTCTTCCCACCAGGGAGATCATGTACCGTGCTCCCCTTGGGCAGAGTGAAAGGGCTGCAGTCACCCAGGGATGCACTACCAAGATGTGAAGGGTGATTTCACATGCCACGAATCTGTCACGAGGTTACATGGAAAGTTTCACCCCCCTAACTGATCCCATCCTCCCAGCTGTCAGACAGGGACCCCACTGCAGCTGTACCGGTAACTGCGCAAGGTGCAGAGCACCAGTAAGGCCAGGCTTTCCCGGATGAAAGACCAGGCAGAAAGGTCTCAGCTCAACACATGAAAATCAGGCAGCCACAGCCTGGAGAGTCTTGTCTTGCTGAACTGGTATGTGCCAGAAAGGAGCAGCTCCCCATTCACCCCAACACATCACAAGAGAAATTTTACTGTTACTGACAAGTTAGGAGCAGATGGAATTTACTCCAATTGAAACTGAGGAGTCCCAGCAGCCAGCTTCCTAGTGCTGTAAGAGTACACTGTTTGTAAAGGGCAAAATGTAAAATTTCTGGTTGGGAAAGGAAGGCTGAGCCGAAATGAGATCACCGACAATGCTGTATCGGAGCATAAGCTGGGGTATTTCTTCTTCCTTTCTCTTGCATGTGAATAGTTTTATATGGTACATTTATCTGTAAGAATAAAACTCTGCTCAAGTGCCTTCTGCTTTGTCTGTTTTCCAATCTAGGGAGAACAAATTAATTTTAAAAGTCCAAGAAGAAGCTCTTTTATCAGCTAAAACATCCCCAGTGTTCTGAGATAAGGATTTATTTCAGCAATTTCAAAACTCTTGCTGATCCTCCCCAGCGTGGGGGTTGCTGGACTCTAAGATTCAGTCATAAATTTTGCAAATGCTCCCAGCAATTTTAATTAATGTAAAATTTGCATTTTAATGAAGAGGGTCATGGAGCCCTCCAGCAACAGAAACAATTACATATTGACCTGATGAAATAGCAGCAGGATTGTTGCAGTGAGCACATTTAGCTTGGTTTGTGATGGATTCAGAGTGTTTTCTTGGGTGCAAGCTGTGGTGATCCAGCCCTGCCCACAGATAATGAGCAGAGTTGCAATGCCCAGGAGCAAATGCCTGGAAGTCCTGCTGATCTGGGCAGGTTACATCAGGTGTTAGCAGCTTCACCTACCTCTTGATTAGAATTGCTCAAGGAGCAGAAAGTGAAATGAGGAACTGAGCCTTCTTTTCTTCCTTGTCCCCAGCATGGGTCCTGGATGTTCTCTGGGAGGATCCAGTGGTGACCTTTCCCTAGCACGGGAGCACAAGAGAAGGTATTCTGCAGTATTCCTTGCTTTTCCACATTTGCTGCCCTAAACAGAGACAAATGGCAATTTAGCTCAGTTTCTTGGTTCAAATCAGTATGAAACATAGAGAATTCTTTCCACCACTTTTGCAATCCCTCCCTCCAGTAAAGCAATTTTCACTTTTTCCAGGTGATGATAATCTGCATAACTGCATTTCAATATGCAGGACCTGCTATGGAAGCTTTGAAAATCTACAGCACTTGGCAATGTATCAAAAGGACAGTAATTTTTTTTGTATCAGAGAGCTTGCCTCAGCATGCATGCTTGAGAATAGGGCCGAGGCACTAGAAAATGTTTTGCATCCAGAAATTATTTATAAGCATAGATTAAGTTTAACATGACAGGAAACATTAAGACTTCAGCCTGTTGAACAGAGAGGAATATTATATAGTTTCCTAGCAGGTCTTGCTGTTCACAAGATAATTTATACATTTCCTCTCTCCAGATGCTTTACAATAAGTAACAAATGAATGGCCCGGGGGTTTTTTTCATTTAGACAGGGACAAGTAAAATCTCGGTTGAGAACTGATTTCAGATCACCTGAATCCAAACTCAGTCTTACTTGTGTGACCACTTTTTTCTCCAGCACATCAACCCCAATGAGAGCATGAGCTCTACTTATGCCCCAGCCCTTAGAAGCAACAGAGCAGATGTGGTGTCTGTACAAGTGGCTCTGACTCAGTTTACCCGACTGTCCCTATCTTCCTGTGAAGTGACACACTGGGAATTGGATCTCCCCAAATGCTCATTCACCTCCAGGTCATTGATTACCAGAATAAAAGGGGAAAAACTGGCAGGAGCAATGGAAGAAGGATATTTTATCTGCATATCGCAATATAAGAGCTATTTAGTCAATCTCCTAAAATGATAAGAGGGTAAGGTTTACACTGTAAAGTCTGGAAGAGAGCAATGCAGGCAGATTTAGCCAACCACAGTAAATGTTTTTTCTCTAGACCAACCTTTAAGAAGACCTTTAAGTCCTGACTGTACTGCATTTGCTAAAAACTCGGCTCCTCTTAGCCTAAATAGCAGCTCTCCTTTCCCCACCCCCATTGCTGCGGTCTTGACCTCATGTGCAGTCTGTGCGGTTATGCTGGTATTATCTGATCAATCCCTCTGTACTTTCACTGCCTCCTCTGCTCACTCACCCCCTGTTTTTCCACTGTAGGGATAGTGGTACATTACTTTTTGTTATTACGCCGTCAAGTGCCATCTTGAGCAAACCTGCCTGCAACATATAATCTCTACCTCAGCAATCCTTCCTAAACAGTGATTTGCACAGCCATTTGCAAGTAAGAGCATGTCACAAAGGGAGCATGGGAGCATGCAAACCAAACAGCACTCCTGAACTCTAACCAAGTCATTACAGAAAAGGAGGCAGCTGGTGTTGGGGCCTAGGTTCTGCTTAAGTCCTACATTAGGTGCTCAAGTGAGGATCTCTATTCTAGGAATTGCATCTCAGTCTATACTTGATCTTCACTTCTTTCATTCTCCTTGTTCTATTCATATGGGAAAGAACATTTTGCTACTTCATATCTGTCAGGTCTAACTCATCTCCCCACTCAGCAGTTCTCATTTTACATCTCTTTTTCCCTAGCTCTGACACAGCTGTGTCTGTCAGTCTTTTTTTTTTTTTTTTTCTAAACCCATTAATTGTCTACTTACTCTAGCATTGCCCTTCCCTGCATATTTTCTTCTTTGGAATACCATATCTGGATAGTTTTAGTAGCTGTGCCTTAGAGAAATCCATCCTTTCCACTCTCCAGGCTCTGAGCTTCTCAGTCCAGGTGACTTTGTTGTTTCCTTAATTTATCAAAAGTCATCCTTCTGAATACTGACAACCTTGGCAAATTATATATTTCGGTTTACTCTTCATGCAGTTTGAATCAAATCCACTTACAGTCATGCAAGCTGAGGCCATTTCCTACAATCAGTTCTCTGTCATAGCCATAGCATAACCAACATTAGGTAATGTAAATCAGAAGAGTATCTCCAGTCTGGTCATTAGTCAATTACATCTAAAAGAGACAGCAAGAAAAAGTGCAGCTTATTTATTATCCTAAAGTATTCCCTGTAATTATAATAAAAAGAAAGGAGAAGGGACAAATTCTTGCCTGCCCTCCTGAGAACCAATGAATGCTCTGAAGCATGACAGCAAATTCTCCAGTCTAACCTGCTGATTTATAATTTCAGTGAGTCTAATATCATACTATTCACTACTTGACCCTGTTACCTGCATTAGCCTCAAAATCCAGGTACCTTTAAAGTGGAGGAAAGCTTCTAAGCTCGAAGAAAGTTATGCAAAGGGGTCCTTGAACCTCTTCTGTACTCATGGGCTGTGGAAGAAAAGCACAAGACAATTTATTACTGCCCATTTCTTGGTATCAGGAGATCATTTGAAATCTTGGAGAGATTTTTCAATTCTGTGTCTCAGAATGTAGGGGAAGTTATTCCTTATAGCAGACAATAAACGGATGTCAAAATAGTTGGTTTCTTCAAAGATCTAGTCATTGTTTCCTAGTTTTGTGCTTGGGGATTTGAAGAAACTTTTAAGCTGAATGGATGCTTACAAAATGATAACCAAAGACACACTAACAAAAACATAAGCAAATAAAAATTTAAAAATGTCTACTTCCCTGGCTGGTCAAGGGAGGGCAGCTTTTACAAAATGTTATCAATATGTGTGCCTCTCATATATAAAATCCAAGCTTGAAAAAGACAGCTTATAATTGCCACTAGTTCTAGAAGGACCATTGTGCAAAAGATAGTATGATCCCGTTGTTGTACATAAAACACCTTGCTTTAGCTTACAAAAAATGGGCTACATTTAGAGGAGCAACTTCTCTCAGGAGCTAAAAGTTAGCTTCCAATTTGTGAACCTCCACCATCAATAAAGCTTCTTAAGGATAAACTCTCCCCTAACTTACTATTGTGTTGCTCTATACCCACAGATTTAGAATTTACCTATTACCTCTTACAAGAAGAATGGTTATCTTTAATCAAAAGTGAGAAAAATTCACCATCTGATCTTGTCACCTGATGAAGAGGGGAAGACAGAGATATGAGACATTTTGGGAAACAGTAGATTTGTTCCCCAAAATGAAGTTTCAGTCATTTCAGTACATTCATCTTATTACACATGAGATAAAGGTGACCTGCCTGAATTTTATTCATGTTTTTTTCAGTTGTAGAGATACTTATCTTGCTGGCAGATGTACAACTCCTTTTCCTGCCTGGTGGGACATAATGCTACAGGGAAGTCCCCAACTGCAAAACTACTGGCATTTGTGTGGGACTTTTACTGCTGCCTTTTGACACTTCTCTCCTGAAAACTCATTAATGCAGAACGTGCCACTGAGCTTCTTCTCAGTCAATAACCCTTCAGCTGGAAAGGACTGTATTTCTCATTTGCATGCAGGCCAGCCCAGCAGACTGCACAACCTCTCTAGGCAACCTGCTCCAGGGCTTGACTGTGCTTATGATAGAAACCTTTTCCCCACATCATGTTTGAACCTCCCAGGAACATTTTATGACCACTGTCTCTCTACTTGTTGCTGCAAACCTCCAAAAAGAGCCTAGCTCTGTCTCTTCTGGCAGACACTGGCAAGTTGTCATTAGATTCCCCCAAAGCACCTCATTTCCAGACTAAAGAAAATCATGCCACTTAGTCTTTCCTCACAGGACAAGTGTTCTGGCCATGGTCCCTGACCGATGGCACTGGCAACACTGACCTGAAGAATACTCCATGGCCACACTCTTAAAGTACCTACCAGAAAGCTTCAAATCCACAATTTGCCTAAAATGAAGAATTGTTTACATGCAGCATCCTGAAATATTTATTTCTTATGATTAAACCATGCACAGCTTAGATTATCTGGCAGCATATGGGAGCTACTTTTGTGGGTAGGTGGCAATAATGGTTAGGAAGATAAAATGACATATCTCACTGCAAAATATTTTCAAGCAGAAAAAAAGTAGGTTTTCAAGGGCTTAAATGTATTTCTGAAAAAATCTGCTTGCTCTAAAATTAAAACCTGCAGGTGAAAAATTCTTCAAACAAACATTGGAATTCCAATTTTCAACCAAAAAAAGGGTCAGTTTTTGGTTATCATTGATGTAGCAGCTTTTTTGCCATCAATGGGCAAACAACTTTCTTGAGTAAAAAAGTTCTATTGCACTCTTGTGAACATTATTCATGGCAAAACGTTGTTTTTTTCTAACCAGCTCATACAGAAGACATGATCATTGCCATTGCATGTCATAAATTTGCACAGTAGAGCACTCATGACAGTCTTCTGATGGGACCATTTTTTACACTATAATAAGTAGATCTCCTCAGCCTCTCCTCCAGTCTTGTCATAAATCTGTCACACCAACCCCTGGCTTTCCATTTCAGCCTACACACACCTGCCATAACCTATACTTTCGCTAACATACTTTATTTGTGCATAGCAGCTTTCCTCATGAGGATCTCACAGCTTGGATGCACAGCATCATCCCTGCCTGCCTTTTGAGTACTGCTTGACTTCCTCTGGAGCAGGATGAGAAGTGCCATCAAGGTTGTAGTGGCCAGAAGTCATGAGAAACAGCACAAGTTGCACAAAAAGGCTCATCTGTGCACTGTGCCAAAAGCCCTTCTTCGGGTGAGGTCCCCATGGCAAAGAACTTGCCCTGGAAGAAGGAGCAGAGATTGTAAAAGCACCTGGTGTTCTTTAGCCTTGGCCAACACAAGAAGGCAAGACGAAGATCATAACATTGTATAGGTCTGACAAGAGTATCAGTGTTTTCTTTCCACTTTTGAACTGGAGAAAGGACCAGAACCCTTTCAGTGCCATGCTCCCTTGGATCAAAACAGAACTCCCCCAGCAGCTCCTCCTCCAAATCCACCTTCCAAACATTTTACCACACCATCTGTTCTTATTTCTGAGTCTGGACAACCACATATACATGCTTATATGTACAAAGACCATGTAGCTCTTACCTTAAGACATATAGGTGCCCAAACTGAGCTGATGACCCTCAGGG
The DNA here is from genome assembly GCF_023638135.1 of Falco biarmicus. NCBI lineage: Eukaryota > Metazoa > Chordata > Aves > Falconiformes > Falconidae > Falco > Falco biarmicus. The sequence continues at coordinate 34,544,637 of NC_079293.1, read as the reverse complement.
TAGAATCATGGTCTTGTACCTATTTTAATCATCATGCCTTCTTTGGGGCATGGCCAAAATTCCTGTCATCAGAAGTCATGTTGAGAAATTTTTCATTTTTTGAAAATCCCCCTCACATCTCCAGCACAGCTGACACCACGGTTCCGTGTAATTCCTGCCTCCCCAGCCCCTCCTTGTCACATCCCAACCTTCCTGGCTCCCACAGCAACAGCCTGCATGCTGCTCCATCACAGACCCCAGCTATGGCACACATGAAAAATATTCTGCAGTAGATTCAACACCTGGAGAGCTGCAGCACCTACTGCCTCACCCTCCTGTGCCCCAGCGTAGCCAGTTCTCTGCAGTCCCAGACCTGCCAGCCCCGAGAAGCTGCAGCACTGCAGTCTCAAACCCATGCCCCGGGCATGGCCAAGCCCCACAACCAGAACCATGAGGGCAGCTCTGTGGGGCTGTGATCTCTGTTTGCGCTGACACCCCATGTGTCAAGCGTAACCCTTTGGCACAACGTAGCATCCACCTTTCAACTCGAAACCAAAGCAAGCTGGCAGGGAACTTAACCTATCACTGTGAACCATGCAGTGAAGGCTTCCCAGCAAGGGCTTCAAGGTCAGTCGAAGGTGTGCATCAGGCTCCTGCCTCTTGCCACTGCCTTTGCCCAGGCACATCACTCAACACCTTCTGGACTCTTTAAGAATGACCTTCAAGAAGGCACCCCAGTTGGTCATGAGCCTAATATACTGACCCTGTAGCAGAAAATAAACAAGAAAAAACAAATGTTGTTAAGTCTATGAGTTCCCTCAGAGCCCCTTGGTGTAGGCATCATTCCTCTAGACTGCAACAGAAGCAGCTCCTCTGCCCTGACTCAGGCTCCCACAGTATCACAGATGAATTACATCCTCAAACAGACTGTTTCTCTCTGTTGACTTTACTGGAAGCCCCAGACAGCTGGATCACGGGCATCAGCTCTACAGATGCCCACACTCGGATATTTGGATCCACTGCTCTGGGCCAGCTGCCAATGAGAAGTAAAGCCCTGTTCCTTCCCACTCCTCCAGCATGCCTAGAGCTGCCTGGAGATCACTGAAGCTGTTCTGCAGAAAGGGGACATCTGGGACTGGGCTCCAGCTCTGTACTAAGCCCTCCCCAGCCACTTTTCCCTCATTTTTTCTGCTTCCTGTGCCACACCACGGCGGCACCAGCAGAGATCACTTTGGTTCATTTCCAAATGGGAGGCAGCCTGCAGAGGTGGAGTCAATACCTGTAGAGTAATGAAGCTGGGTTAATTAGCATTGATAATATACAGCTGTGGGCTGGCTTCAGGGGCGGTGGGTTGGCTGATGTAGATAAGGTGCAGCTGTGGCTGTTCTGTTAAGGGGTTGTGAGCCAATGAAGAGGGAGCAGCTGAGGAAGAAGCAAGAGGAGGGAGAACGCATGCCCTGGATGAGGTGAGGCAGCAGAGGGACTGTATGAAGAGTATGCTGGTATGAGGTGGTGAAAGACTTTGTTGGAGCACGATAGTCTGGAGAGTGCTGTGAAAAATACCCAGTTTAGAGAAGTCAAAAGGCCTTCTAAATTATGCCGAGGGTTTTTTTAGCACTCAGTAGCCTTAGGATTGGGAGAGGAGATCAGGAAAATAGTTTTGACCCACCCTCCTTGCATTTCCCAGGTCCCCAGTTTGTTCAAGAGGCCTAGCTGAATGCTAAGCCTCAGATTTTCACCCAGAAACATTAGCATATATTCAATACAAGCATTTTCTGTGCAGCTTGTTTAATATTTAAGTTATAAAATCAAGTTTGTGTCATCTGTTGCATCCTGCTGTATGGGCATAGCTCAGCACTTTTGTTGCTACATGGTACCATGTCAACGGCCATAGGGCTGGTCTCTCCTAATCCCCTTACATGTCACCCCCTTTGAATCCATGCCCTCTAAAAATGTGTTTCTCATATTGCATTGCCTTGGCCTCCAAACATTTATTTGAACAGACAGCTACAGCTGGGGATTTTCGTCTCTGCACAGACTGAACAGCTGCTTGTGGTTACACCCAGCCCAGCTCACAGAAGTGCTGTGCTCTGCCTTTGGTGGGAAGCCTGTCAGGCTGGGAGGAATGAAATAGCAGCAATCATCTGAGAGTCATCGAAAAGCAACAGGAGCAGGGGCACAGCCCTGGCCAGGCAGGCAAGGTCAGCAAAGAAGGGGCTGATGAATTACATAGGACAAATGTGGAGCTCGCTGAAAGTCATCAATGAAAAATGGGGGCTTTTTATAACACAAATGGTAGATGACCCTGGCTGAGGAACGGCTGACTGCATGGGAAACAGCTCTGCACAGCCAGGCTATACCTCTTCCATGTGTCTGTCGGGCCCAGGGGAGGGTCGCTGGGATGTGCACATGCCTAGATATGTTCATGGCACTTAGAGATGTGCATTGAGCACAGATGATGGCATCAATATAAGAATTTTTTACCACTTGAAACTGGAGAGTTGCAGAAGACTTTGCAAACAAACTGTGCCCTTCTAAGAATGCAGCTTATGAATGGCTTAACCCTAGTGGATTAGCTGCCAGTAAAAGGAGTGGTCCTGCTCTTCCATTATCCCATCCCTGCAGCCTACTCCTCCCTCGTCATTTTTGCTGAGCGACACTGGAAGTTTTGTGGAATGGCTTTGTTGATTTGGCTGGGAATTAGCTTAGTTCTTGTTTTAGTGTTTTTTGATGGGCTGATTTTCAAGCCTGACCACTGACCTGATCTGATATACTGAGCAGGCACAAGGGCAGGCACTGAGCTGACCCAAGGAATGGAGTTTAAAACATATGAAAAGAGAATTGCCTTGTCCGCGCAAGCAAAGCCAAAGAGCAGACAAGGTGTCATGGTATGGACACTACAACCTGGCACTGTTACATTTTTCATGCAGTGCCTTGCACTGTGTGTCAGTATGCTGATGGTGTTGCTGCAGTAGAGGTTCACAGCTATGCAGGAGAAGACTTTCCCTCAAAGAACCATCTTCCAGGCAAGCCTTAGCCCGGAGTTTGTGTCTCTCTCTGGAGAAATGTAAAATCTGACTTGTTCTGAAGGGGGTGAGAAAACAACCTAGATTTCTCGCAGAAATGATCCCAGAGACACCAAGGTTTTATTCCTCTATCCAAAAACCTGTAGAAGAAATTCAAAGCCTTTCTGTGGTTTTATATGCAGAAGGCTGCACTAACACATGTCTGGAGTAAGTTGTTCAGATGCTGTCCTTATCAGGGGAAAAAAATCAATGATGCTTTTCTCTCTCCCTCCCATCTGTACAACAGGTCTTCAAGGAGACACACACCCAAGATCAAAATTTGGTGTTGCAAGGGGTATGGCGATTTGAGTTTGTTTTCTCATCGGTTACAGATCATCCTGAAATTTCTCAAAACTATTGTTTTGCTAAGACTTAATTTTTAGATTTTAAACTGTGATATTGAACAGTGCTGTGAAAGCAAATCAAAACCCCCACTTCAAAATAATAATAAAAAAGATGTTTTAGTCTGAAATTATGCTGAGACCAAACACACCTACGTGATTGGAACCTTCTTCTATTTGAAGTAAAACTTCACACTAAATCAACACAGCTTTGCAAAGCATTTTCATTGCATGGGACTCTTTTTCTAATGCAAAATAATTTCTCAGTGAGTTACATCCCAAAACTCTGGAATGTGGGAACTCCAGATCAGGAGCAAGGTTGAGTGTGCCTAGTTGGGCTCTTTGCTAACTGAAATGAATTAAGGTTTTGCTGTGGACTGGAAATTTTCTCAAAGGTGGGGCAGTGAGGTGTTGTCTCTGGTGAGATTAGGAAATGTCTTTTTTTCCTTTCCATTGCTGATACCCCAGACAATATAAATGTGCAGAATGTGATCCTGTAAAAGCTTTCAATCTCAGCTGAGGCTTTGCATTCCAGCTGTCAGGTTTTTACTTGTTTACCTTGGAGACTGGCTTCAAGGGATACGATGGAAGTGATAATTGGAGCGGAGTGGCTGCCAGCAAGCCAAAACAAATGTTTCAATAAAAAGTATTTTATTCTGCTAAGGATACTTATATGAACAAATGGCAACCTTGGGTACAAACCAGAAATAATCCTAAGCATTTGTCTCCCTCCCTCTCTCTCCACATACCTCCCCTGCAGCAGGTTTCATACCACACACAGCATCATTGCATGCAGATTTCTATCAATGTTTCAACGCCTCACCTGATGGGCCCCAGGAGTTTTTGGGACCAGGCTTGCCATACTATTAAAGAGGCACTGTGGATGGGGGGGAGTTCAATAGCTGGAGATGAGCAGGGGCCTGGGCTGTGCCCCTCCCGGGCACCTGCCTCCCCTCCTCACTCTCCCCAGGGCATCACTACTGTTGCAGATCTGCTCTGGGGAAAGGCTGAGCCCTAAGGCTGCCCCATCTTGCTGTCCTGCCTGACGGTGGCCTCCAGCCCTTGCCCACCCCCCAGATCTGGAGGGTTTGCTGCTGTGGCTTGTCCAGTGCAGAGATAAGAATAAGCCCTGAAACTCAAATAGGACCTCACACTTTGAACTCTGTTTCCCTCCCCGCAGCAGCCCAAATCTGGCTTTTACAAGAGATGAAAGGTTTTCAGGTCATGCAGGCCCAACCTTTGAAACATGTTCATGACCAAGTAACCTCCTTATCCATTATTAGCACTTCTCTAAACAAAAGCTTCTGGAGGAAGCACTGTGTTTATGTGCTGAGCCTGCTGTGCCTTCTGCTTCAGCAAGTCAGGAACACAAAGTCTGACTGCAAGAGCAGCCATAAAGTCAAAGGGAAAATAAGTCAAGGCTACGACTGGCTAATACTAAGTTTTTGCTGCTTAGCCCTGCCTTCCTGTGTCCCCTACCAGCAGCTAGGCCTATGAGCTGGATGAACTATTTCAGCTGGCCTATTCAAATCCCCTAACCAGGTATTTAGCAAGATATTTAAGTAGCACAGTGCATGAAAAAACCCTGACGCTGCATGTTTTGGTTGCTACCACCAAATGGAGCTTGAACTCTAGTGAAGATGTGGCCAGTTAAACCAGCTTTTCCATCCAGCAGCTGAAACCCCACATGAGCACTGGGAGCTGCTGCCTCTGTGTCACGCAAGCTGTCAAAGTGTGGCTCCATGCCCAGTCCTCGGCCACAGGATGAAGGACGTCCCTACGTCCCTGGGGCTAAAGCTGTGCGCAGTGGTAGGATCAGCTGCTGACTTGGGGAGCAACAATGCAGGACTAGTCCTCCCCACACCCTGCAGCATCACAGAGCTGGTAAGGGCTCTCCTGAAACTGTATGGAGCAGTGGGTCAGCCAGCTGCTGCAGCTGCAAATGCAGCCAGGACAAAAACGTGATCAGTTTTCAGGCTCCTCATGTCCCTGCCCTGGCTCCCTGCAGGAGCACCAAGGCCAGCACAGGCAGCCCTGATTTAAAAAGATGTAAGATGCTGTGGCCTTTGCCATCATAATTGCTTGCTAATGGTGTAAATTTGAAAGTTCACTCTCCCCTGCCTGGCCCAGTCCTGCACAGCTGATGGAGCTAAGCAGCTGCACTGTCGGTCTGCTCTTGGTGACTGCGTGGGAAGCCAGAACCCACTTCTGCCTGGCTCCTCATCTGGGTGTGCCTCTGTCTTTTGCCCTAAAGCTCTCTGTTAGCTTGCAAAGCCAAAGTTAAACCCTTCAGGTTTATCATTTGAATATGTCTCTCTGCAGGTCTGTGTCTTCATTAGTAAATGCATGTATGAATTGTCACTCCTTTTACACTTATCCTTCTTACCTTGTTCCTAATAGGAAAAGCAATTAATGACACCAATATTTTCATGCCCTTGTTAAGTGATAAATGTCTTTTACATCAACTACGCAAAGATCAGGGGAATGTGCAGGGCAGTGTGTTTCACTGCATGTTGCAAAGTATGACAAAACAAACCAAGTTTCCTCTTTTTTGCTGAGTATCCAAGAAAACAAGGTTTTCTTAATTAGAGTGTTTGGTATGACACTTGTTTCTCAGCAGGAGGAAGTTAAAAAAATGAAGCTACTGAACACCATGGGTGAGTATAAATTTGTTTTTGCTTAACATTACTATTATTTTCCAGTCACATTTTTAACTGCTGAACACTTCCTGTACAGGATTTCCACCAGTCTCCTTCTGTGTACTTGTCCCAACGTGCAGTTACGACCATCTTTCACTAGATACAGATGCTCACAGAGATAAACTGATTTTTTAAATGCTTATGGTGCTGTAGCAAAACCACATCTGAATGATCTTGAGACAGTTATTTATCCAAGGCTTAAATATTTCAGAAAAATTGCAAATTGATTTTTGTTTTAGTTTTTAATGTCAATAGACAGATTCTGCTGCTAGTGACATATGCGTGTAACCTGAATTGACCTCTCTCATCATGCTGCTTTGATTTCACTAATTCACTTGAGTGTGGTGTTTATGTACACAATGGGAAAAGGTGTCAAAGCACTTTGATTTATGCCAGATTTATACTGCTCTCACTAATGCCATGGTGTGGTTTATGCTCTGGGATGTCTGGGAGCTGGTAGTGCTGTGGGCTCCCTTGGAAGGACCTTAATGTCCCACGATGGCTTCTCCCATGGCTGGGAAGGGGCAATCGGCCTTCTTAGATCCCTGACCAATCTGTAAGGGCTACCGCAAAGTCTCCTCTTTGCACTTTTTGTGCTGTAATTTGGCGTATAAGGCATAACAAAGAGTGAAATCTTGGAATAATGCAAAGTTTCTCAAATAAAAATTCCTTCAAAGTCAAGCCCAGTGTGAGGCACTCAGGCAAACATTTCAAATAAGCACAGCATGAGCAGTCATGTGTCAAAATAGCCCTTCTCCAGGTAACCGCAACAATAAAATAACTACCACAGCTGGCACGTCTCAGACCCAGCAGGAAAAGCATGAAAATGCAGAGCCCTTTGTGACAACCCCGGGTGTCAGCTGAGGGTGCTGGAGAAGGGGCAAGGGGCATGAAGGGACTTGCCAGGGTGCTGTCTGCATCGGACTGGTTTCTGGGCTAAAGAGCCTGTCAGCTCACTGCTATTCAGAAACCTGAAAAGGGAAACCCACAAACACAGGCATGAAACAGCAAAGCACAAGGAAGGAAGCTCATACCTGCTTTATCTAAACAGAGTTAGCTGTCGCTTGAACCCAAATGGATGGCAGAAATGCCCCTGAGGTTAGGATCTCAGCTTGTCAGCTCAGATTATCCTTGTGTAAATCCCACAAAGCAGGGGGCATTCCTGCACAGTGTCAGGGGGCTGCTTTGCTTGCTCAGCCACCAAAATGCCTGCCAGGGTTTCTGAGCATGCTTTGCTCTGGCAACGTGACTGCGCATCCTGACAGTCAGCCCCGAGCCCAGCACATGGTGCTGTGCCACGTCAGGCTCCCTGGTCCAGCATGGGGACAATAACAACAGAAACCACCTGCTCTTAGGGGAAAAAGATGAAACCACAGTCCAGAGAGATATAAGGGCTTAAGCAGGGTGGGTCAAGCCTTTTAAAGTGCTGTATGATCAGATTTGACAGAAGTAATGCTAATAAAAGGCCAGATACTGGTAGATTTTAAGCCACTGGGAACAGACAGGGCAACTTGACCAGGTGTGAAGGAGGCCCTGCAACAGCAGTGTTTGAGGGGACGCTCCAGGCTTAGACCCTGATGCTTAAGGCTTTCAGCCCTGCTTTAGACAAGGGTGGGAGGCTGATCTGAATTATCCCGAGTCTATGAACATTTTCTAAATGTGCTGAAAAACTTCCTGAAATTTCTGAAGTTTCTTGAGGAATTGTAGGGATGAGAAACATACCATCATCATAATACATGCTCGTGTTGTCTTCTGGTGAGTGCTCTGTGCTGAGGCTGAAAATATCTCAGTTCAGTTGCTGGCACTGCCTCAGACTTTCTGGGTGATGTTGAAAATAAACCCAAAATATCAGACCAGTCAGGCTAAATGTCCCATTAACACAGCATCCTTTCTTTGGCAGGAGCTAAACCAGGTGCTGGGTTAATTGTTTAACTCCTATTCCTTGTACTGTGCTTTTGGTGCCCACATGTTCAAGGGTGAGATTAATCCTTTCTTCCTTCTACTGTTTGCCTCTCTCTAGAGCAGAGCCCTGGTTTTGCTCTGTGTTTGTACAGCACCCAGCAGAAGAAGCCCCAAGTCTTAACTGTGTCCTTGCTGCATTCAGTTGCAAGCTCCTCTATCCTCTGAGTGGCCATGGGCATGGCACCATGAAAATGCTGCTTTCTGTAACTTAATCTATCATGGTTTGTCACTGAAGAGCAAACCCTGCAGGATAAATTAAGATAATACTTCCTCTTTCTTTTTTTATAAAATTCAGAAATACATTTCCACTCCCCTTTGGTTTTGAAGGTGGTTTTATGAAAAGAGTTGGCACACGAGTCAGGCAGCAGTTTCCCCTTTACAGGTTCATAATGTGAATCACGCTCTCCTGCTTGAGCTTCATACCGCTGCCTGGCCTACCAATAGTGTAAGGTACAGTGAGGATGGGCAGAGAATGGCCACTGCTACCCTCTGGGATAGGAGGCAGTAAATCCTCCAGCACGGTTCCACTGCCCTCGCTCAGCATGCGCGGAGAGTACCTGTGCTAGGCAAAGGTGCACAACTCTCCTGCCGCTGAGCCAGGGGGTTAGTTTGTTGTGATTTAGGGAATCCAAAGGTTTTGCTCAGGTTTCGTGCCAAACCCTATCCCCAACACTTGTGTTGTCACCGATAACTATTGCAGGAGAGAGCCAGAGGAATCAAGCAGTAAATTCAAGAGAATTAAGACCATCTGCTGCCCAGGACTGCCAGCCCACGGCTCCCTGCAGTCAGTTGGGACAATCAGTAACAATATCCAAGTTAAATTCCCTTGAAAGCCACCTAAACCCAGGCGGTAACCCTGTCTCTCTTGCATGCAGCAATAGGTAAAAACCAACCGAAGCAACAATTTTGCTAGACATCCTAGAATTTCTTTACAGAGAGTAGTCAGATATATGTACATAATAAGTGAATACATTCATAGACATACATGCGCATCTTCTGGTTGGATCTGAGTTCTGACATCAGTTGAGTACCTGTCCTAAGGAAGCTCCCACATAAATGGGCGTCCATGTGAGTCTAGTTTCCATAACCTTGTAAATGATGCTCTGGATTCAGTCTCTGGGATCCCAAATATGGACAGAATGTGACCAGAGACAGTGATAACACGGTTCCTTACAAAGGTATATTCGTTATTTATAATTTAGAGGCAAACACCATCAAGGGGACAGTAAGATCATTTATCACTGGACTGCATATGGCTGAAAGATGAGCGTCCTCTTAATCTCTTTCTAAATGTCTCTGAGCTGAAAGCTCTCCTGCCTCAGCAGCAGTTTTCTTCAGAAGCTTGCTAGTGCTATTAGAGCCTTCTGCCAATAGCAGCTATAATTACATTAAATGGTTGATTTGCAGAAGCGGAAGGAGGAGAACAACATGTGCAGAGCAATGTTACACAACAATGCAAAGAGTTTGCACACTTCTGTCACTCCAGCAAACCACTTACAATGACACTCACATACTCCTATTTTCTCACTGTATTTTGGAGATAAGCCTATTTTGAATTCTTCCGTGGGATTATCTGATGGCTGCAGGCAGCTTGATTCATTGCAGCCATTAGAGGGGAGCTGGATGACCCCTGAAACAATTCCCTGCTATGAATAGCCATTGTGATCCCACATGAACAGCAGCACAAGATGTCATGCATCCTTTCCTGAGCTTCAGAGAGGGATGCTCAGATACAAGAACTTAAAACAGCATCAGTTCTGTGAAATGGAAGTGACTGCAATAGGCACTGCCTCTTCTCTGGGAAGCGTACTGGTCTTCATGTAAGTGCTTTTTACCTCCAAAAGGTGCCCTTTCTCCCCAGGCCTGTGCTGTAATTAGAATTCTACCTTTAAATCTGAGTGCACTTTGCAGGCTTAATAAGGCAACCAGCAGCAATAATAGCAGCAATTACAAATCTGTGCAGTGTTCAGAACTGAAGAAAAATACACTAAAGATGAAAAATGCCATCACTCAAGATTTTTTTTTTAAACAACACAGGCAGAAATGGGCAAGTTTGTGTGGCTATAAATACCACAAGCACAGAGCTTACATTATTTAGGGCACGTGTGTGATGAGTGTTCTTCTGAAAGACTCTGGGCAGTGTTAAAGCATGAGAGCACAAGCGATCTGGGAAATATCAAAATATTATAATCTGCTACGGAGACACACAGCTTTTCTTTATGGCTTGCAAAAATATACTTGAGATTCCAGATGCACTCTGCTGCAGGAGTGCCTGTTTATGGCAAATTGAGAGTGCACAGGGAGGTATTGCTAAACAAGTTGGCAATGGATCAGCATAAGCAACTCCGTAACAAGTTATTTTAATGGTATTGTATATCCTGTCCTGAGTGTCATAGTGAAATGTCTCAGGGAACAGTTTGTAACAACCACCTTACAGTCATCCCACATGTATCATCAGGATCCAAAACACATGCAAGAGTGGACAAAAGACAAATTGGTAGGGATCTTGTTTGTCACGAGGAGTTCCTGGGCTCTGCAGGAGAAATTCTGCTGGAATTTGGCAATATCCTGGACACAAACTGTCCCCAGTAAGCCATCAGGAGACCTCAAGTACTCTGTTTTCCCATCTGCCCTCCAAAGGGCAGAAGGATGAATTGGTGTGTCTAAACAACAGATTGCTGTAACTAATCTTATTATTATTTTTCATTTGCCAGTATCCATGAAGCATTTCTCCCAGTAGCTTCTCTCAGACATTACTAAGCCTGGTCCATAACAGAACAGGGAATTTTCCTATTTTTACAGCCTGGGAAATGAACTGTGATAAGACAGAATTTCTCTGAAGCTTTTATTTAACTCCAGGCTTCTCCTTTCTCCAGCCATTATGCAATGTGAGTCCAAGCTGTTCACCCAAGAGGTGCCTAACTCCATGCACTTGGTCTCAGCACATGCAATTCCATGAGGAACAAGCCATTCCAAAGGTTTTGGAACCTTTGCAGTTCTTTGCTCTGTGAGCTCCTTCTGGACTTTCCCACTTCTTTGGCCTTCAGCCTCTCAGGAGGAAGAGGTGGTACATTTTTTCTGCTGTCAGCGCTGCCACCATCTCTGAGTTCTCACATCTCTGCTGGCAGGGAAAACAAGGTCCTAGGCTGAAAACACGACAGATACTGTTGGCAGCTGATGCAATTAAGACAAGACCTTGTTCTGCAGAAGCAGGCGGAAGTCTACACAAGGCTCCCCACCTCAGATACGTCAAAATCCAACCTCAAACTGCATGCTGGTGTCCTTCTCCAATGCTGTTATCAGTTTAGGTGTTGTTGGCGGTAAGAGAAGCAGCCCTCTTGACATGCAATGTTTTCACATAGTTGAGAGTAGGAACACAAAGTGGTCCTGAAAAAAAAGTAATTTTCTGGCCCTGCTCTGAGTTTTGATGCTGGAAATGCTCTGTTCAAGCTACCAAGGCAACTGCTGCAGAGACGAGGCTCCAGGTACGTGCTAGATTCACCCTTTATTGCATTCTTTGGAAAAGACACAGGACCCACCCAGGTCACCCACTGCCGTCCCCTAAAGGCTGCTGGAAGGTTGAATCTACTGTCTCTGCAGGCAGCGAGCCTGGAGGAAAGTCTCCTGCTTGAACAGACCAGGTGGGTTAGTTATTCTCAGCCCAGAGGAAGGTCTCAGTCCACCACTGAGGACCCCTCAGAAGTTCAGATGCAAGCGGGTTGTGAAGCCCATGCATGCAGAGGAAAAAGTGGCATTAGGCTCAATGCAGTTGCCCAACCAGCAGTGCCCAGTGCTATTTAAGATGCCCTTTGGCCTTTGTTCCCTTACTGCTGCAAACTCTCTGTTCTTCTCCTAACCACTGCAGACATTTTGGCTCCCCTGGGATGTCCCACATGACACAGGGTGCCTACATTTCAGCTTGGAAACCTGGCCCACAGTCCTCAAATCCCTGTTTTTTAAAAAATTATCAGCATCGACAAAACAAGCCCAGACGTACAAAGTAGAGTGCCTGTCAGTTCGTGTTTGTGTGTGTAGGATCCAGTGCATGTGGATGAAGATAAAAATATGCGCCCAAGCTTACGCAAACTTTCTGCCAGGAGAGCAACAGCTCAGATGTACTCACCCACTCACCGGTGGTTTCTGAATCTCATTTTCTAAATATAACTTGCCTGATTCATGGGGGGAACACAGTGTTTGGCACCTCCTGAGGGGAAACACAGATGTTTGGCTCCCAGTCCCTGGAATTTCTTGAACTTCTGTGGACAAAAGGGGAAAGGCCAGAGGTCAAGCAGCACTATTTATTCTGCCCATTTCCTACCAATTGTTCAAAACCACCCAGCAGATAGACAAAGCAAGGGCATTTCTTGTCGGCAAGACCCATGGGGGCTGCCAACAGGGCATAACAAATTCCAGCCATTCCTCCAGGCTCCTGGGGGCTGCCTGAGCCCCACTGAGGAAAACTGGCCCCACCAGCCCACAGCCTGCTGAGGAAGGACCTGGCCCCAGACAGACCACCCTGTCCCCATGACACCGGCTCCATTTTTTTGCTGTCATTCAGCAGGGTAGAAATCCTGGGCCTCAAGAGGTGTCTCAACAGCTGGGAAGCCAGGCACCCCACAGAGGCAGCCCCAGTGAGGATGCCCAAAAGCCTTCTTGCTTTTCAAGCAGGACAGCAAGGGAGAGAGGGAGAGAGAAGAAGAGGCACTTGCCTGGACTTTAAATATTTCTTTCTTTTTGTGCCATTAAGCTTTAATTTAATTAAATTAAAGAGGGTGGTGAGACAGTGGAATAGGCTGCCCAGAGAAGTTGTGAATGATGTCCTATCCCTGGAATGATCAAGGCCAGGCTGGATGGGGCTTTAAACAACCTGTTCTAGTTGAAGGTGTCCTTGTCCCTGGCAGGGGAGTTGAACTAGATGGTCTTTAAAGGTCCTTTCCAACCCAAACCATTACGTGATTCTGTGAATGTCAGAGAAAAGAATCTGGAGCACACCCACAATGTAAAAGGCACTTGCTCAGAACTAGGTCATCAGGATCTAGGTAGAAAAAACCTGCAGCCTTAAGAAAAGAGCTGGGACCAGCATCCTCACCTCTTGTGGCTTTCTCCTAAAATGATGACTGCTTCCACAAGGACACAGACTGTCTTATAATTACTTTTCCCAGCCCAAGCAGTCACACATGGCTATCAGACAGCAGCCCACACCCACACCTGGGTACTCACTGGGAGGGGTACCAACAAGCTGCTGTGCTCTGAATTGCTTCAACCCACACAGAGCAGCAGCCTCCAGCTGTGGCAGTGCTTTCTGTGTCACCAGCAGGTCTGCAGTCACTGCAGGCACTGAGCATGGGGTATCTTCATCTTAAAAAAGAAATCTAGAATGTGCTCCAGCTGCTTTTTCCATAAATATGCTCTCTACTAAAAGCAAAACACTGCAGTAGCAACTGTAATGGTTCCCTGAACAGCAGGTCAGGATGGCGTAAAGCTCCCTGGCTGGTGTCCCTGGCATTATTGCTACTCAGATAATGGGGGGACACAACAAATGGTGGCCCGGCTCTCCATCCTGCTCTCACATCACCTGCAAGGATCATAACTGAGTGGTACTTGTCACATGAAAATGCCCCCAGTTTGCAGGATCTCTCTGCCACAGAGATGGCATTCATTCTATGGTACTGTCAGGTATTTCTATGGTGAGAAGAGATAGGACTGAGACCTCTACATCCTCCAGACAGTCCTGATCACTGGATCACTAGGATCACTGGGGCTAGAGAGATTTGTGCATCAGCTGCAACCTCCCCTTAAGGTGGCACAGAATCACCATCTGGCACTGGTTGGTTCCCTAGCACCTGGGAAGTGTGAATGTGGAGCAATGCTTTCTCTCCTTTCCCTCCCTCTGTCTCTGCCCTAGGCGTGTTTTGTGCTTATTCACTGTGTGGGCATCTGCAGCTTCAAGGGCTGCAAATACTAATAAAGATTTAAGAAAATGAAAGCTTCAGCCTGCATTCTTGTTGAATGCAGTCAAGATTTTTTTAGAAAACAGCCCTATTTCATTCACTTATATGTTCCTGCTGATTTAACATCTCACAGAAGCTTGTTGGGGAGCTTTTCAGTCCATAAAGCAGTAACATTCCATGTTGCCCCTCTCCTCCGTTTCTCTTATACCCAGGCCACAAGATGGTCACAAATGCATCCTCATCCACCCCTACTCCTCCAACAGGTAGAAACTCTGTTTAGAAATAAGAGAGAGAGCATGGCCACCTCTCTGGTCATTACTGCCATGCCTGCTGCATGCCAACACCACGAGGGCAGGCTAACCTGCCTAACGCAAGTCCTACAGTGAGCATTGAAGCGATCTGTCCCAGCTAGAATGCACTGGTGATGATACATGGTGGCTGCCTAATGTGTGCTGGAAAAGACTCACCCCTCAGACACTGAGGTGCTGGAGTGTGTCCAGAGAAGGGCAAGGATCTAGAGCACAAGTCTATGAGGAGCAGCTGAGGGAACTGGAATTGTTTAGCCTGGAGAAAAGGAAGCTCAGGGAAGACTTTATCGGTCTCTACAACTATCTGAAAGGAGTGGGTAGCAAGGTGTGGGTAGGTCTCTTCTCCCAAGTAACAAGCAATAGAACAAGAGGAAGTGGGCTCAAGTTGTGCCAGGGGAGGTTTAGATGGGATATGAGGAAAAATGTCATCACCGAAAGGGTGGTCAAGCATTGGAACCAGCTGCCCAGGGAAGCAGTTGAGTCACCATCCCTGGAAAAAAGACATGTGGATATGGCAGTTAGGGACATGGCTTAGTGGTAGATTCGGCAGTGCTAGGTTAATGTTTGGACTATATAATCTGAGAGGCCTTCTCCAAACTAAGTAATTCTATGATTCTATGATTTCAGGGCATGCTACAATCCAAACAGGTGTCACGCAAGAGTTAAAGCAAACAGTGCTGTGTCTTCATCACTGAGTAGAACCAGCCTAACATTTTGCAAGTTAGATGTACCCGGGTCTCTATTTTGTTCTGTATTTCTACAGTACCTAGCACAGCAGTACTTTAATTAATACATGATGTTCCTAGGCAGTGTCCCAAAACAAACAAGAAGTTGCAACTCAGCAACGGCAGGCTTAACTGATGGAGCTTAAATTGCCTGCTGCAAGCCCACTAAAATGAAGAGTGTAACTTGGTTTCTGTTGGAGCAGAAGCACTTTCTATATCACTTCTAGATCAAGAAGCAGAGCCCAGGAGGTCAAAATTCTTTGGCCTGGCCACCAGACCTTAATTGGTTGATTATAGGGGCACAAAACAGCTGGGTTAGTACTTCGCCATTCCTGCAAAGGCATTTGGTCACACAGTTTGGATCACATCTCCCAAGCTAGCAGCGGCCCTGTGACAGTATTGCTGGCATAACAACAGCCAGCAGAACGCTGTGCCACGGCAGCACTAGTGAAACTCCCTGCAGACAGCAGGGAAAGGCTATGCACAGCCGTTTGGGGTCATCAGTGTGGCCAGCACGTGCGCTACATTGCTTACAGGTTCCAGATCTGGAAATAAATAACTAACCCTCTGCACCTCCAGCCTGTCTTCAGTTAAACTGTATACCCCCCCTACCACTGTTCAAGTGAATTTGGACCCTGACTCAGTGAAGCATTCAAACATGTGCTCCATTTTAACCACTGTTCTTGGTGGAGCACAGACATAAGGTAATTGCATGTGTGGAGTTTGTCTTCTACCCTGGCAGGGACAGATGCCAAGCTCATCCTTGTGTTTTTGCTGGTGGGCAGTAGTAACCATGTTTGCAAAGGGCTGGTATCCCCTGCTCTGCTTGTCCCCAGGGGAAGAGCTGTGTAGTCACAGCACCTCTGCTCTCCTGTGTCCTGAGTGCACTCCTCCTTGTCCCTGCTAGCTGTCTTGCAGACCCTGGCGGACTGGTGAACTAGGCTGGATTTGCCCCAAAGTGCTGGTGGGGTCTTGTCATGGTTTAACCCCAGCTGGTAACTAAGCCCCACACAGCCGCTCGCTCACCCCCTGCACAGTGGGATGGGGGAGAGAATCGGGAGGGTAAAAGTGAGAAAACTTGTAGGTTGAGATAAAGACAGTTAAAGAGGTAAAGCAAAAGCTGCACACGCAAGCTAAACAAAACAAGGAATTAATTTACTGCTCCCCACCAGCAGGCAGATGCTTACCCATCCCCAGGAAAGCAGGGCTCCGTCACACGTAATGGTTACTTGGGAAGGCAAACACTGTAACTTCAAACATCCCCCCCTTCCTTCTTCTTCCCCCAGGTTTATGTGCTGAGCATGACATCATGTGACATGGAATACCCCTTTCATCAGTTGGGGTCAGCTGTCCCAGCTCTCTCCTCTCCCAGCTTCTCGCTGGTGGGATAGGGTGAGAGGCAGCAAAAGCCTTGGCTCTGTGTACGCGCTGCTCAGCAATAACAAAAAATCTCTGTATTATCAGCACTGTTTTCAGCACAAATCCAAAACACAGCCCCATATCAGCTATTATGAAGATAACTATCCCAGCCAAACCCAGCACAGGTGTCTGCCTGGGGCTGCTCTCCGCGGCTCCCTCATGCTTGCGGGGCTGGGCAAAGGCAGTGGGTAGGGCAGGCTGCAGCCCAGATCTGTGCAGGCCCTGTGTGGAGGCTGTCTCCTTCATGAGCCTGCTTAGGTGGAGTGTCCCAGCTCCAGCAGGTCCCTAAACACCACCACCACAAAAGCCAAGAGCAGGGTTCTCTGGCCCACTCCCAAGTGAAAAAGGAAGGAAGGGCTATGAAGCACACAGCAGAAACTGAGGGTGCTCCATGCCTCAGAATGACTTTCAACCTCTTATTAGATAAAGCCCAAGTGCAAATATGGTCCTGCTCAGAGCCAGATGATAAGGATTGATGCCATAAGCAAAGCAACTAGCTCTTAAAACACTTGCTCTGAATGTGGGAAGCCACACAGAGGAACTAGAAATAATGCGAAATGATGGGGGCTATGAACTCAGGAGCTTAGCTCTGGCCTGCTGGGATTGTTCTCATAACTCCAGTCTTAACACATGATCTGTTTAACGGAGATAGGAAAGGAAGAAGGAGTGCAGGGGTGCTGTTATGCATCAAGTGTACATACCACTGCCAGCAACCTGTCACTTGACAATGAAGAGTGTAGTGATGGAGCCTACTGAGTGCATATGGCATGTGAAATGAAGGGGAAAGCATTGAGGTCTTTGCTCTGGACCACCAGGACTGGTGAGCAGGAGAGAGAAATGTTTGGACTGACTCTCAAGCTGCCAGAAAAGATGCAAAGGAGAAGCTATTATCCCTGACTTGGGCTGAGGGTGGCTGCTGGAAGTCAGACATCCCTGTGTTTATACTTCAGCTGCCTCCTATGGAAAGTGCACAAAGTTTGGCATTTCATAGGAAATGTGAAACACCAGGGACTTTGATTCACAACTGGGATTTATCTTGGTACTACCCACGGTCCTTGTGGTAAGGCTTAGATTTTACAGTTCACTGAAGGTTGTGATTCATGGTGAGAGAGGCCGTTAAAAAGAGATTTACGGAAGATACAGGAGAACTGCCCAAATTATCCACTAAGGCTAAGCAGAGGAGCAAAGATTTGACTCTGCCTCTGCAAGAGAAAGTCACTTCCCTTCTGCCAGAATTAGACACCTAAGCCTGGTCAGTCCTTTCTTTCTGGCAAAAAGAAAGATGCACAGAGTAGCAGTGCACAACCAGACTGTACCTATACCAGTAAGGTGAGCAGGAAGAGGGCTGGGCCATGGCCCTGGTACTTCACACAGCCCTTGTCCATCCTGCAGGACTCAGCACAGTCTCCAGTATAGTTTTTCCCAGCACAGAAAGCAGCTCCTTATCTGGAAGAGGCATTTTCATGGAAGCAAGCTAGGCCATGATGTTGGCATCATAATGAGAAAGCAGGGTTTGGACTGCTTTATTTACTCATTAGTACAGGTGCAACATCAAACACTAGAGATCTGGTTTAGATTCCCTTAGATTCAAGTCTTCCATCACTACAGAGTGCAAACTATATGATGTGCAAGGATAGGGCTCACTTTGTGTCTGCTGCTGAAGGAGTTCTAGTATTATAAAATGAGTACACATTTATTGAGGCAGACACTGGACATCTCATCCACCAGCCCTGAGACTCAAAACCCCTAGTACAATATAGCTGTTACTGGCCCAAAGAAGAATTAATTGTTTTATGTAAAGTGAAAGATCCACAAACCCCAGGATTTAGAAAGCCACACTCTGACAACAGTCTGGTATATAGGATGCTTTCCAGGGCTGCCTGAGAGACCTGCCTCTGCCTCCTGCCTGCAGATAGTGACCCTACCCCTGACCCTGTAAGCACATGTTCTCATTGGGCACTTCTTTACCCTGGCAGTATTGGACTCTTTTTCACCCATGCCCAGGAGAGCTTGTTCTCCTTAAGACCAGGCTCAGTGTTGCCCAGGTTGAGGCAGACAAATATCCTCAATGCCATGCACATCCCAAAAGAAGTCTAAAAACCTGTAGCTGCGTTAGTGTCCTATTGCATCACTGAGCAGGGATACAGGATCATTTTCACATGTTATACTAGTTAAAATAGTAATATGAACTCCTTGCTTCACGTACTGAGGAATTTAGTCCAGGCAGAATGAAGCTGGCCGCATGCTAGACGGAACTGCATGTAATCTCCAACTGGGCCATGACAGAAGGACTCCAGTGTGCATCCCTGAGGCAGATGCATGACTGTTGTGGGTTGGGTGGGTTGGATTTGGGAATTTTCTTTGCAGTAACATCATTTTTAACACAGATAAAGATGCACAGATGTGTGTGTGGGTCCCATGAAAATGGTGATGCTTCAGGAGTCACAAAGGGCAACCAACACACAGACAATCCTAACTGCTGTGAACGTGTCAGGCAAATGAGAGGGAGGACAAGCTGTGCCTGTGGGAAGAAGGGCACAGCTGAAAATACTCGAGGGCCCATGGCTTGACCCTTAGATGAGCTGAATCTTTGATCACAACAGAGGACTCTCACAAGCTTTGCAAGCTCAACCAAGCATCAGCTCGTGGATATGCACAATTCCCTTATTCCCACAGGGCAATAGACATGCAGAGTACATCTTCACAGCTCCTCACTTCAGGGTCAATTCTTAATGTTTATTTGTTGACTTGAGTGCTTTCTAACATGGCACATATAGAAGATTTATTACTGGTAGTTATTTCCATTACTAGCACAATAAATGGTCATACTTACACACTCGTATCTAGAGGCTATAAATGCAGGTTCAGCTAACTCCAGCCTCCCAACGGCAAGGTAGGGAGGCCAGCCTCCCTGCACTGGGTAGGTGGCATGGATATGAAGTTCCCTTCCCCTCTTATTCGGTCAGAGCTTGCTCTGCCCTCAGGCTGTGTTGTTAGGCTGGACAAACCCCCCAGTTTTTCACATCCTTTGGTTGTCTGAAATAGGACTTTGTTTCAAATCCACCTCCAAAAAAGTCTTGTTTTTTCAGACAAGAGAACTGGGACATCTAGAAATTAAGACCTGATTAGACAAGTGGTGTAAGTTTGAGTCTAAATACTTCATCATCGTTTCTTGGCAAGTCTTTGTGTCCCAGTTTCTTTTTTTCTTTTTTATTTATTTCCTCAAGAATCACATTCTACTCGGGATTAATAGGTTTTCATGTTGTACTTACACCAGTCCTACCTAACCCGCAAACTTTCTCTTGCAACACCTTTAATAGTAACCTGTTTGCCTTCCCTCCTGTCTATCCTTCCAAACACTCCTTTGTTAAAATAAATAACTGCAGAGTCTTGAACATGTTCCAGGGAAGGGTAAGACACTGCACTAGGAAACACAAATGTCACAGTCTGCATAGGGAAAAATATAAGCTTTGTTTAATCTCTGTCTCATTAGAAGCATTGTGCCCTGGCTCTGAGAAACACGAACTCAAGCTGAGTCGATTTCCTTGAGAGTGAGTAACGGACAATCCAGCTGGCTTCCCAGAAAGCATGACCCCAGGGCTGTGCAGTACACAGCCTCCAGAAGAAAGGGCTGTATTTGTAAACAGAAAGCAACAGCACACGTCGTCGTCGTTAGCAGAAGCAATCCCCTATTTGACAGGTGCTGAAACAAAGCCACCAAGCTCTCTTCATAGGGAGCAAGTCTACCAAACAGGAAGGTCAAAGATGTGACAATGTCTGGATAAAAGAATTGTGCTGCATACAAGACTAGTAAATATTCCGTGATGGTTGAAAGTATGGCATATTGTGCAAGTGCTTTTGCTCTGCAGGATGGTGAAGCCAAGCCAGCAAGGACCATTTTGGTCCCACTCCTCAGAGAGGGTTTACACCTGCCCCGTACTCACTGGCACAGTGGTGAAGGTGTCTGTGCAGCATGAAGGGCTTTGAGCCAAACAGGAACCAGTCCATCTTGTGGGTATCAGCACTCACTGGTCATGTTGTCTAACAAAAGAGCACAGACTCTTCTTCATGCTCCTCAGAAGTCCATAGGAAAGCCAGAGACAGGGACAGATGTCAAAGGGTGAAATGCTGGCTCCTGCCAAATCCAAAGCAAAACTCCTATTGGTTTTAATGGACTCAGTTATTGATCCTTAGATTTCAAAGCTGAAGCAGACTGCTAAAAGCCTTGTCTAAAACTCCCAAGAGCAACAGCAGTTCAGCATCTCATGCCCACAGCAGCAGTACCCAGCTTCCCTTGTCCTTGGGCTACACAACAGCAAGTCAGACTCTGAGAGAAACAATACATCTTGCTCTCCTCATAGCCTCAGGTCTGTTTTTTTATTTACTAGGGCATAAGCAATGTCATGCCTTTTATGACAAAGATACCTGCCTGTTATGGATGGAAGGCTGCTGATCTCAGAGACATCTCTTAGAAAGCTATGTAATCTTGCTTTGATGGTTTCAGATAGCAAAGAGCCCATACATGCCCTTGGAAGTTCTTTCAGTGGTTAACTGTCCTCCTCTGTGGGCATTTACTGGATCTGTAGAGTCTTCCTTCCCCCCAGCTGCTCTTGGGGGCACATGGTTTGGGTACTAATGCTCTACGCTAGCACCAGACTGCGCTTCATGGGGAAAAATATGCAGCCTTCCATAAGCAGATTAGGCAACAAATGCAAACACTGAGATAAGGGGAACAGAGCAGGAAAAGAACTTGTCTCCAAACAACACCGACAGCAAGAACTGAGGTCTCCCCTCAGTGAGGAAAACAGCAAAAATGTGGGATTTAAAACTGCAACTGATAGGAGCCTCTGTTACCTTACAGCATTAAAGAGGTACCCTAGTGCTCCCTTTCTTCTGACAGGCCCATCATGGCCCCATTTAATGTTAAGCTCAGTTCTGTGTGAACGTCAAAAGATGTCCCTTGTTCAAGTCAGTGGCACAGAGTATCATTTGGGAAAGCAAAGGCATCTGGATCATTCAATGTTTACATGGTCTTGTGGGTCTTGTTTTACAGGAGCAAGGTGCCTGGACCCCACTAATCTACTTGCCACCACAACTGAAAGAAGCGATTTTAGCTTGACCTAAGGTGGACAATTGCTGAAGAGCTCATCTTCAACAGATGGCTAGTCCACCAGCTGCCACTCTCTCCAGTGTTTGTCCACGACTGCAGATGTTACAACTATTATTAAGTGGGTTTGCACAGTGATATTGCTAACCTACCATAAACCCCTGGGCGGACTCTGTCCAAAAGATCCTCTTAGTCACACTGTCTATCTGGATCTTTTTCTGAGCTTATACAGGTAGGTGAAACCCACACGCTGCTCCTACCTCCTCCAGACCTTCACCTCTCTTTCTTCTCTCTTCCTCTCTCTGCTTTTCTCTCTACCTTGTCCCTTGGACCTTGCACCATCTCCATGACTCAACATTGTACAAATATTGCCAGCAAAAACTGGGCATTACATTAAATAAAACCAAAGACAAAAAGAAGGCAGAAATACTTAATGCATAGATAGACAAGCTGGTTTGTAGGAATCCTAATGTCATTACTTTAGGAGAATAAAGGAGGACTATAAATTCTAATGCAAATCTCCCACTCAGTTGTAAAACATGCTGCTGTATTTACACTAAAATAATCATCAGACAAACAGATATGTTGGGGTTTTTTTTTCCCAAAAAGCTGTATCCTGAATTTGTTCTTAGAGAGGAAGTTGCTCACAGCCTCTCACACTCCCCTCTTTGATGCCTGCTATTTTAGGATTGTTCTACTCCTTTGCCCTTCTCCCTATAAAGCCGGAATCACTTTAGCCCACAAGGTTATTTCATAAAGCCGCCTTCTCAGTGTATGAATCCAATTTTAGATTTTTAGGGTTAAAAATAAATATCTGACAAAAAATAAGGTGATCTACAGAGGGAGGAGAGAAAAGAAAGATCCAGCATCCATTGTTTCAGCCTTAGCAATCTCCAACATATTCAGCAGTTGCATTTATTTTACTGTAAGGGAAGTGTAATCTCCGGATAAATCTGCTTAGTAAAGATTTAGTATTGAACGGGCGATGCCTAAAAGAATAGAAGTGTGGTTGTAGTGTGCTGCCCAGGGATGGCAGCTCACTAAGCTGCCCAGAATAAACAGTGTATGCATGCAAATTAGAAAACCCTTTGGAAAAAAAACCACTTACATAATAATGGCCCAGCTCTCAGAAAAGCTGTTCTGTAAAATAATTTATTTGTGGAAGACTGTACTTGACTTTTATACTTTCTATTAAGTGCATAAAAATACATTAGCCTTTTGCAAAAATGGCTGGGCAACATTTGCAGAAGATGTGGTCACTCGGGAGCTGTATTAAGATGTACAAGCATCATTTTCACACAAGCCTGAGACTACAAACTGTTAGCTGGAACAAGGGGCCAGAACAACCCTTTGGGAGAAAGCAATCTGAAATACATTTGAGGCTGTCTTCCCCATGAGAAATTGTTTCAGCCATTCCTTCATAGTCATCTTCCCTCCCCAAACTGCAGTTCTTCGAAGAGAAGGGGGTTTGTATATGAGGTAGGTGTCCAAACTCCAATAAGCAGTGAAGATGTGCCTCAGAGAAAATGTCCACTCCAAAGCTCTGGTTCCCATGCACAATCCCTCTGTTACCATGTGGGACTTGGTTTTCATTTCTTCTTTTCTTGCTGCCAGGCTGTCAGCTCAGCCTTTCCCATCCCAGCTCCTCAGCTCCTTGTGAGATCCCCCAGCTCCTCACGAGATCCCCAAATCTTCATTTAGGCAATTGCATTTCTCCAAATTATTACTGGAAATGTGCCAAAATGGATGTTGACAATGCTCAGATGCTAATGATGTTTTGCTTTGGTTTAAATAATGGAATATCCATTCTAAAAAGCACAGAATTAAAACTTCTGGAGACTTAACACTTTGCCAGGAATAATCCTTTATTTTTCAATCCATCCTACCCGCACTTGAACAGTCCTGTTCAACTTATTCATAACTGGGCAGTTCTCACAGCACCCAACAGAGAGCAGCAATACATACACACTAACTAGAGTTAATTCCTTACCAGACTTGATCCCTGAAGAAGTTATACGTTGGCTGATAAAATTATCATGCGTGTGTTTATCTCACTGCTTAATTACATTTTAATCAATGAGAATTCTTCTGCTACAAGTACCCAGTAAAGCACTTGAATAAGTACACTTTCATCCTGGAAAAATCTAACTTCTACAATTTTCCTATTTTGCGTGGGGGATATCACTTTTATTTTTAGTTTAATTCCTATCCAGTAGAAATTTCCTACCCTTTTAAGCAGAAACATGGCAGGCAAATTGGATTTTTGGAGCTCAACCATACATAGCAGTAATCCTGTGCTCTCATGACGTGATGCAAGTGGATTTGCACAGTACGGCACCAACCAGCTGCTGGGGTCCCATTTTGGGACAATGAAGGTTGGTTGTTGGGAAGAGACAGCAGCTCATGCCTCACCCTGGGCGTGGTGTCAGGGGAGCAGCACAGAGCTGCGACCTGCAGCTCCTGAGGGATCTGAAGGGATTTACCTGGGCATCTTCAGCAGGAAGGACTGTTTTACCACCACCCCCACTACCCCCTACAATTCCAAACAAATCTCCCAGTTACAGCCTTTTCCTGAACACAGGTTCACACACCATCAGGCAGAAGAAAGGAATTTTCAGCTTGGATTGCTTCTACCTTGGAAGAACCCCGAAAAGCCTAAACTACACTGTAAAAAGGAACAAACACAGCCCCACTTTTTACACCTATGCTCCTACTCTGCTCTTTGTTTTTCCCACAGATGCCAAACATGAGACGTTTCATAGCAGGGCTAAGTTGGCTGGTTTGGCTGAAATCAAACACTATTTTTCAAAAGGACTTCCAATCCAGAGAGATATGCCTACAAAGCTGCACAATACATTGTGTTTGATTGACAGCTAATTTTTCTCCCTACTTTTCTGTCTGGCTGCACAACCAGGAAATCAAATGTTCTGCACAAATCTTCAATATAGAACCTCTTTGCCATCCTTCAGGATATGGTATTAACAGGCTACATTCCCAGGGCTTCCAAAAATCCTGGGATTCATGCCTGGTGGCACAGTACTAGTGGTGGAACTTTTAAGATTCACGGAGAGCAGGGATAAACTTACTGTGATTGGGAACAAAATCAGAAATCACATCCCTGGCTTTCTCCTGGTTTACATCTATCCTATGATGTTTTTTGTTCCTGGCAAGTCATTTACGGCAAAGTTTTTGGAAATGAGTAAGCACTGCAATAAACAGCTTGATCTTCAAATGCATCTAAGAGCCTATCAGTTTTTCAGAAATCGGAGTTGTTGAGTGCTCAGTATTTTAAAAATGAGTCTGATTTTCTCGTGCCCAGCTTTGGATAAAAAAGCTAATTTAAATGTTCAGAAACAGAGGATTTGCTTGTAGTGCGTAAGCATTCTGTAATCATAAGTTTTCTGTGATCCTTAGAGCTTCTAAATGTGAGGTACTGCTGTTAAATCACTTATTCTGGTGGGGGGGGTGAGGTGTTCAGTAAAATAAATTGGAAATGTAACTTGGAACATGTTTTAAATGCTTTGAGGAAACAAGATCCAAATGACAATTGATGTGACATACTTATCACCCGCAGCAGAAAACCACCGCTGAGAGTGAAACCTTAAGGCTTCTCCCCATGCCCACAGTGTTCTGTGTAATTTGTGGTACAGCAAAAAAAGTCTTTGCAGCCATGTATTTATTTGTGTTGCTTGGTGCCCTCTGTGTTACTCCCACACACCGGACTTTAAAGTTTTCTTTGACAGTTTTATTATCTTTCATATCTTGCAGCTTTTAAAGACATTGATGTTGCAGCCTGTTCCGGGGAACTGGTGGCAAAGCTCTCTTTGTTTCTCCTAAGGGAAGACCCCGAAGGCCACTAAAGCTGCACAGCAATGTTTCCTTTCCTTTTAAGGGTGAGCTGAGGGAGGCAGCCTGCTTTCATCCTTAAATCTTACCAGATGAGAGGGAAGCTAGTGCTGATGACCAGGCAATGATGACCAGTGCTAGAGCTCCCACAGCCAGTGGAGATGCAGCATCAGCCAGAGGACGGGCGATGTCAGGGCATTGAAAGTTGGGGTCTGTATGCCGCCCTGCTGCTGTCTGCAGTTCTTCCTCAGCATCTTGTCTGTAGAACAGAGTTGACCATCTCTCTGCCTCTGCTGGCAGGATGCCTAGCGAGCCCAGGCATTGCTGGAGGACAAATACTGGTGATGGTGGCACAGATCCACGTGCATGAGAAAGCAAAGCTTTTCCCAATGACGCTTGCTGTATCCTTTTCCCTAGTGGGATCACTGCCATTCCTTACTTAACTACAGAGGTCCCCCCTTTCCAAGCAGGGAAGATTTGAAACTGTATTTGAAAGAGGCTGTATTTAGATGCTTATTTCCCTCTTGCTGAAAATTTTTTTAGTAACTTTGTATTGTAGTAAAGCTCTTTTCACAG
The DNA here is from genome assembly GCF_023638135.1 of Falco biarmicus. NCBI lineage: Eukaryota > Metazoa > Chordata > Aves > Falconiformes > Falconidae > Falco > Falco biarmicus. The sequence continues at coordinate 34,518,659 of NC_079293.1, read as the reverse complement.
GCATAAATGCTAAGCAAGGAAATACTAGCTAATAATAAAAGATGGACAACCTATCTCAAAAATATGAGCACCTGCCTTGAGCGCTGGACTATTCAATGCTGAAAATTAATCATGCTAACATGAGCCTCCACTGTAATAGCAAACTGTGTCATGTTATGACTTTCAGCCCAATAAGTAAATATGTATACTGCAAGACTAAAAATAAATCATTGTCTAGCAATAAACAACGATCACATTTCCTTCCGGGGGTAAAAAATCCCACCAAACAAAACCACAGGGAGATATATGGGACTGAAAAGGGGTAAGGAGGGAGATGGAGAGACTTCTTACCAGGGCTCATTGTGATAGGACAAGGAGCAAGGCTTTTAAACTGAAAGAAGGTAGATTTAGATTGGATATAAGGAAAAAAAATTTTACGGTGAGGATGGTGAGGCACTGAAACATGTTTCCCAGAAAAGTTGTACATGCTCCATCAATGGAAGTGTTCAAGGTCAGGTTGGACAAGGTTCTGAGCAACCTGATCTAGCGGAAGATGTCCCTGCCCATGGCAGGGCCTAGATGATCTTTAAAGGACCTTTCCAACCCAAACCGTTCTGTGATTCTATGAGGTTATTCCAGAAAATGTTATTAGTTAAAAATCCTCTTCTATATGGGCTATTACCCCTCAGCCCATAGAGATGTTTGCTTTCCCCGGTCTCCTACAACAGCATGCCATGTTTTTATGGATTTAAAGATGGTCACCAGATGCTGCAGCCTGATGATGTGGTGTCTGGTGGCCCCTTTTCCCCAGGGGGTCATCTGGAGACTCCCCCAGCACTGGCACTGGCTGCTCAGCAACCCTGCGAGCAAAGCTCAGGCCTCTCTCATGGGCTTCACTCGGTTCCTGGCTATTGAGTTGACATCTGACTTGTCTGATTGTTGCCTGCCTGGACACAAAACAAACACTTGCACTCGTACCAGCATGAAACCAAGGTCCAGGAGGAGGTAAAGGTATTTCAGCTCTGCCTCCATGATGGGGTATCTTGTTCCCAAATACATCCCATGGCTACCTCTGCTTCTCCACCTCTCCCTGTGTAGAGCTGGTTGCTCTCCTGCTGCCTTCTCTTTCTTTCCTCTGTTTCTCCTTTCCCTTTTCCAGATCAGTCAGTACATGCTTTAAGTTTGGTTCAGCTGCTTTGCCTGACCCCTGCAGGGTCCTCTGGGTCATTTTTCTTCCTGTGGATTAATCGTCTAATTCAACATACACCTCAAAATATTCAGCTGTCTAATACACCTTCCACAGCCTCTTCAAAGCCCTGTCTGAACTCCAGGATCTTCTTCAGCTTTGTCTCCCCGATGCATCTTGTCTCCCATAGGTTCCTCAGATGCTGTTTCCCACTCAAGGAGTTTCCATTAAATATATTAGCCAGGATTATCTACCTCCTGCAGCCAGGCATCCTTGCTCTCTCTGTCTTTAAATGACATTCACTGCTTTCAAAATTGCCTTCATCTCCCTCCTCACCTCTGCAAAAACACCAAATCAAGCTGTCTCTATAAACTCTAGGCAAAATCACAACCCTTTTCCCCAGTCAAGGCCTCCAGCAATCATCCTCTGCTTGGATTTTAAAGGGTTTTGCCTGAATCAATCTTGTTTTGAAATGGTAAAGATAACAGCTTGCAAAGTACATACATTTACATACCTCACTTCATTCAAATTAACTAGGAAAGATAAGAATCTCCAGCAAATTAATTCTGCTAATGTTCTAAACTGTGAATTTCAATCAAAGCTGAAAACCAAACCAATTCAGCTAAATTGCTGACTCTTGTTACACTTTAAGTGATCTAAAAGCATGCATCAATAAGCAAAGCAACTTCACTTTGTGCAGCTGAGCTCCAGACTGATTTGCTGCTTTCCAGGATTGTCTGATAAAAAAAGCTACAGTCAGCTCCAGCTAATAAGAGAAAATCAATCCAGAGCCAAAGAGCAATAAAAATGTGGTAGCAAGTTCAGAACATTTTGTCACAGCTAAAATTGGTTTCCTATGAGCCATCTGAAATAATATGGATTGCAAAGCTTTGCAGATCACAGCCATTGAAACAACAAATGCCTGGGTGAATAGCAGTTCCAGAAGCAAGGGAGAAAATCCACTTTTTGCCCCAGAATGAGATGACAGTGCCAAGGTGAAGAGTTAGATGTGTTACACAAAGAGTTTGGAAATTAACTAACTGCTCAGTGTCCTGGGACACTTGAAACCCAGGAGCTGAGCTGGAGAAACTTTGCAATGTTCAGGCTATCTGCATGTTTCTTCGGGTAACTTGCAACTGGGCTGCAGCTTTTGAGACAAACAGAGCCTTATAGATAGAGATCAAAGTAATGTGGAAAACAAAAGAGCAAATACAAGTGAAAGGTCTGGAAACAACTGGGATGTTTTATTTCCAGAGTTCCCACACTACCACAGCAGCCGGGTGCCCCACAGCCTCTCTTATTTGGATTTCTAAATATAAGTTACACTGGTGCAGCTAAATCCCAGAAGTGCATGGGGAGAGAGGAGAGCAGCGTTTACAGACTCAAAGATGCAAGACTCCCACGGGGACTGTGGGTTCAGTGTGGACATCCCCACCTCAACAACAGCCAGGGCAATTCCTAGCAGCTGGGTCTTGGAACCCAGAGCAGAGGGCAGGGGGAGGAACACAAAGGGCTCCAAGCAAATAAACTAACCACGCAAGGAGCAGAACTGCTCATGACAACATTTGGTATTTTTTGTGTCCTGAGAGGCTGGGGCTGGTGATGGCAAGTGCAGGTACCACAACACTCTGACAAAGAGGTGCCCGTATGGCAGGGCCATCTGGCACAGCCACAGCCTGGCTGCTGCTCTCCAGAGACCAAGGCCACCTCCTCAACCTCCAGTCCACGTCTCCCACCTTTGAACCACCAATGACTTGATCTTGCTTTTGTAATCAAGAGACAGAAACATTTCCTGCAAGCCAAAGCAGCCCCTGACCTTTTTTTTTTAAAAGAAAAACTTGTGTTTCCACTGCTGGAGGAAGCCTGAGTCCTCTGTATGGCCACAAACAGACTTCCCACGAGCAGATGTGCTCAGAGCATCCACCCACACAGCCCCGAAAGGACGAGCCTTGGGAGGGAGAGGGAAGCTTGGTCTCCACCAACTCTTTTTACACAGATCAATGCATACTCGCTAAACAGAAACTCCTTTTCATCCACAGCAGTGGAGGCTGTGCTCCAGCCCATGACCCTACAGGACTCGAAAAGAAACCTTGATTGATGATAAAAGACTGCTTTCCCTTTTGTGCTTCTCCCCATGACACCACACAGCTTGAGCAATGTAGCAGTCTCAAACAATTTTAAAGCAGGGCCCTGCTTCTATTTTTGCGGTAGCATTGCAACCCTGCAAAGTTTGGTGGCTGTTGCTTATGGTATGAATCGTCCTCCGCAGGCAGCGTGGGGATTTAAGCAAACAATCCCCAGCTCCAGAGGGAATATGATAAATAAGTCCATATGAGTCACATGGAAACGGTTTTCAATGGATAAAGCAGCTCTGACTCTGCTGCCATCGTGGTGATGAGCACAGCTTCCATGCACAGTGTGGAGGGCTCCATGTATACTCTATTACCCTGACAGGGTGTTAATCTGCTGTGGTCCACCCTGTTCCCATGGGCAAATTGTACATTTAATTGATTATACTACACACATTTCATTCCTTGCTGATCGTACAAGCTGATAACTACCTTGATAGGACTATTAATTTAAAGTGTTTGGATATTTTCCTCGGCATCTGCTATGAAGAAATCCAAGTGATGTCCTTGAACACTGTGGGTAACACTTCCTTCCCCTGAGCCTCAGAAATAGCTTCTCAGCACTGTTGGACCTATATCTCACTGATTTTCTATGTAAGATATTTTTTTTCTCAATGTGGAATGATCACACTTCCTTTACCCCCTTGCTCACTCAGACTGCTAACCCTTGGTAGAAGAGTTTATATTTTGCAATGGTCTTGCAAAATGGTTGCACTGCTCTGCTTTTGCTCAGTAGTGCTACTGTGATAAAACTGTAGAAGATAAGTAGTGAGAGAGGAAGCTGCAGGAATCAGTCTAATGACTTTTACACGCACAGTCACCACTTTTGTATGAATTATAATGCAATTAACAGTTGCAAGATCACACAGAATTTTTGAAGTGATATTAAAGCAGTGTTTTTATACCAAGGGATAGGCAAGAAATGGAGCCACCACAGGCAGAGCTAAAAAAAATGGCTTATCACGAGACTGGGTTTGTGCCTGTGCTATTCAATGTCTACATAACTGTCCAGTTGAGCTACTCAGGCAGACAAGATTTTATCCTTGTGGAACATTTTTGAGCAGACACCCAAACAGTGACAGAAAGGACCAGAGATACCTTCAGCAAGTGAGATTGTTCTAAGAGTAAAACAGATATGCATGTGGGGAAAGCAGACTGCAAATCACCAAAGACACAACCAGGACTACACAGGGGCCGTTGCAGGAGGCTGGGTTTGGGGGGAAAAAAAGAGTATTGCTGCAGTAAAAGAACATAAGAAAGTGAAGAATTTAATGCTGATTATGTGTGTCACAACAACTAAACTCAAAACCACCCCTGCTGTGAAATGATGGGACTCACAGAGCCCACAGAGAGGAAACAACAAGAAGGCAATAGGGGAAGAGGCAGAACAGCTTCCCAAAACCCACAGCTGCCTTACTGGCTCTGTGCATGATTTAGAGTCCTTCATTAAGATCTTAATTCATCATTTCTGGGGGGGAATGAAAATTACCAAGTGCTACATCACTCCCTCTCCATGCACTGCCTGCTGTCCTGCTCAGCATGGCATGCATTGTCATCAGGAAAATGCTGGCTGGGCAGCCAGCCTCTGCCCATCGATGCAGGTTGCTGCCATGCCCTTTATGTCTACCCCTCCTCTTACAACATCCAGCTATTCTGCTAGCCAGGATCCCACAGCACATACACAACGCTGAACAATTATGCTTGCTGGTGGCATGGTTTCTGCCCCAAAATCAGATTCTTATTGATTATGATAACTAAACCAGCCTTACAGGGAAACTGTTTTGGCATTTGAGCTACTCTAGCACTATTATTTGTCAGAAAATTAATGACATCCTTCGATTTGCCTTCCAGATGGACAATGTAAGCATCTTTAGGCTCCCCTGAAGCTACCTTCTGCTGCTAGCTTTTTGCAGCTGTGTTCAGCAGAGCCCTGGCAGGCTGGAGCTCAGCAGACAACTAGAACAGGGAGAGAAAAGTTTCTGAGTTTTGACTTGCATTAAAATGTTTATCTGCTTCGTACACAGCTGATGCTACTTCATAATATATGAACATGCTGTTGCTAAAACTTTAATGGGCATAATTACTGCTCTTTGAAAATTCTAATTATATGGTTTATTAGGAAATAACTTAAGAACTTGGATAAGATCAGGGGATTTGGATGGGCTGTCAGTGACGCAACCTCTGCGCTTATAACTCCCTGTAAATTAATCATTTTCCATGATTTAGGTATACATTCCACTTCTCCACGTAATATGACACTGCAGGCAATGTGTTTCATGGGGTGGATTTCACATCCTGCCTTGCTCAGTCACTCCAGGTTTGGCCCTGTGCCTCCCCAGGAATGCCATTGCTTCTCTGCAAAGAGCTGCTTGTTGTACCTTCTTACCAAGCAGACCTTGCCTGCGGTCCCTGCTAGACCCCAGCACTCAAATACTTGTTCATTCTACTGCTTTTAAGGTTTTCTGCTTATTCCTGTCTCCTATGAGTAAGATGTAACTTCACTTTAAAAATATCTATCTTGAGGACTTTTCTGATAGGTAATTTACAGGTTTATGTTTTCATATTTTTAGATTTTACACGTTTTGTAATCAGCTCTGCGTGATAACAAGAGTCAGAGTTGCAGAGGAGCAAAGCTACAAATCCAGCATAAATCCAGATTTCTTCATTCACCTTTGCCTTAAATGGATTCTTACTCTTACTGTTGGACGTTATGGGATGAAACCAGGAATTGAACTATTGAGTATTATGAGAAACCGGCTTGCCAATTTATATACTGATTATAATACTTGGTCTAAAATGTTAACCTGCTACTAATCAAATTGCTGACTCTCTGTATTAGAACATGTAAAAGTGTTGTCCTCAGCTTGGGGCAGCACAGACCAAAATTCACCTATGTGGTGCCTTTTTTATACCATGAATTTGTCCTGTAAACAGACGAGCCCTATGACAGAGATATTTTTTTCTTTTGAATTGGCCAGAATGTGTTATAAATGAAGATAACAGTGCTTGCAGGCAGAGTTTTCTGGCTCATACTTGGAAACTGCAGGCTGTCATTTCCTTTTCTGAATGTAAAAATGTAGTTAACATTTAGGTGTTTTGTACAAACTCTCAGCTGACCAAGGAAGCAGAGCTCTGGGTGCTGCATGGCATCACCTCTGCTCCCAGACTCCACCACACACCTGGGACCAGTTATAACAAGCTGTCCCTACAAACTCACTGCCCCTCTCAACCTGCAGATGAGGTTTTGGGGAGGTGAGAAGGACACTGTATCACCTCGTGCCTTGGGAGAGGGAAAATATTTTGACAGGCCTCCTTACATGCTGCTGATTCCGCAGTCAGCTGCACCCACTGCTCATGGACATTAAGATCTGCTTGAGCAAAGTCTCCCTCCAGCCCTCAGAAAGGCTCAGCACATGTGGCAGGAGTAGATACCTGTGCCAGACCACCCTCCATCCCTGCTGTCACTGCTGGCTAGCCACCCAAGTGGGAATCCATGTTCCGGAACCTCTCCTTGTCCTTCCCATCGAGCCAATGCCCTCTGAGGTTTGTCTGCTCTGATCTACCAGCCTGCCAGCCCCAGTCCATGGTGTTCTTCATGCAGACACAAGTTACAGTACTATCCAGAAAGTTAGAAAGGCTCTTTCTGATTTTCTGGAGCAGTTATAAATTGCCTGCCAAAATTTAATTAAATTTCTGTGAAGACACAGAAAATTTCAGCCCATAATGTTCTCAATATAAAACTCCACCAGCTTTTATTGTGCATGGAAGATTACTTATATAGGTGTTTTACCAAGACATAAGAAACCTCCGTGTGGTTAAGAAAACTGTTCAGGACAGTCTGGGAAAGAAAGCAAGGAGGAAAGCTGTCAGTGAGGCTCAAGCAATTTCCAAAGCACCGCATGAGATGTTTCAGATGGCCACAAAGTGAAAATTGATGTCTGGGCTGCCCATCGGCAGCATCATTGCCTGCACATTCTTTGCAGTGGAAAAAGCTCAGAAAAGGTCACCAACACAGAAGAGAGGTTGAGTGAAACTGGGAGAAAGTTGTGCACCAAACACTTAGAGCATCCAACATGAAAACACAGGATCAATAATCCTGTCTATTACAATACAAAATCAGACCAACAGGGCTGGCTTTCATCCCACATAAATAGCAGTTCCTGTCACTGCAGCCCTTTCATGGTATGCTTTTAAGTGATTGTAAGCATTTCAAAGATTTTCATTTTCAGAAACGTTACATAAATAATTCTGGGATTTGAAATGCTCTTTGAAACTGTAAGACGAAAAACTGAATAATCCTCCCCTTTCAGGGATTATCCATTCTTCATCTTTACAGAAAATACAGGAGTGCATTAAGTAAAGAACATAAACAATGAGTAGTTTTTATTTAAAACTTTGTTACGACTATCAGTGATCAAATACATCACATCAGTATGTATAAGTTAAGGGAAATGTCCGAGTTCAGCCTTCAAATAGCCTGAACACAATGTTTCTTTCTATTCAAGACAATAAATTTGGTTCTACAGTTTTTAATTATTTGTTCACCATTATGTTTAAGTGCTCATGACAGAACTGGACAAGTAATTCATAGGGAATAATTTACTCAATTCAGCCATTTTTCTGCTTGCTTATTGTTCATAAGGAGACTATAATATTCTCACATTTATGCCCTCCTTGAATGTATTCATCAAATAAGCTCATCATATTATTATCTGCTTGTAGCCCCTGATTTGATCCTGCTGGAGCAAGACATGAGATGTGTTCAGGGGCATGCAGCAATCACTAGAGGAGAGAAGACATAAAGAAGAGAACCCCTTATCTCAGGCAAAGGATGATTAGAAGAGAAGGGGTTGAAGTAAACAAAACAATACAAAGGTAAAGTGATGAAAAGGAAGGGCACTTATTTTTCCTCTCATAATACAAAAAGGAGAGTTATTCAATGAAATTGCAAGCCAGAAACCACACAATGTCAAAAATATTAAAAAAAAAGACCTCAAAAAATATTACAGCATTGGAACCTACTTCACAAGACAGTACCAGTGCCAAGAGCTTAGCACAATTCAGAAGAGGATTAGACATTTATATGGATAATGGGAATAACAGATCTGAGAATATGATTTTAAAAGCAATATAAACCCTTTTGTTTCAGGGCATCAGCAAGTCTTGCAAGGTCAATTCCTTACAAGTGCTTGTATTTGAAATTCAGAATATGAGTGTCTTGGTCTCCCACGATCTAAGGACACAGTTTGCATGGTGTATTTCTGGCTCTTGCTGGGATAGGTGAAGATTCAAACTGGGTGCACAATTTATACACACAGCCTTGTAAATTTATTTTTTTACAGCACTATCTTCAGCAATATCACTTACGTCAGTGTTCCTGAGGGTGAGGAATGTAGCCAGATCATAATCTGGAGCACAGGCTTTCCCTGGGTACACATAGGGTGTGAGCTGTTTTTCAAGAGGACACTTCTGGAGCCATTTTTCAGAGGCTAACCCTGCTCTCCAGGCCTGTTCTGTGGCATCAGCTGTGGCTGCATGGGAAGACAAAGCCAATTTCCATAAGCAAAGAACCAGAGAAGGAGGAGGGCTGGCAGCTGGAGATGTGCTGTGGCTTCACTAGGAGTAAGGGGCAGCACTTGGAAAGACAAGGAGAGAGACCAGGGAGCATGATCACCTCCCAGCCTTAGTCTTCTCCCAGCACTTAGTCTGTATCAGATACATGGAGGAGGGACAACTCAAAAAGGTACCTAGAGGTATCCTTCTCATTTCAGTCCTTAAACGTCATGGGATGTCAATGCATTTGGTAACACCTCTCCTCGTTTCTCGTAACCAGGGTTTGGCAGTGCCAAGAAGAACTGAAGCTTGTTTACAGGTGAGGAAGCTGAAGAACTTTTCCAGACCCTGTTTTCTATAGATTTCAAACTTTTAGAAGTGAACATGCAGATTTTTTACTTCAGATTCACCAACTTTATGAAATTTTCCCTCCTTCATAGCACTAGCAGGCCATTTTATGATACATGATTTGTAAGACAATAGGTATTTAATCAGCTTAGATGTTAAATAGGCTCTAACATAAGAACCTGGCCCCTGCTTGTGCAGTTCCAGTTCCCTCCAGACTTTCTATGAAGAATCATCTTGTGTTTTGTAACGAGAACAGTAAATTACAGAAAGCCCATTGGGTAAAACGGCCACGAATCTCCTGCACTCCTCGGGGAGACCCACAGTAATTAGAAAGGTGAGCAAGGCTTTTCCTGCAGCACAGCCAGGAAACAGGTGCCTGTGTCACCATTTCAGAAGGTTACCCAGTCGTTTGCAGCACAGGGTTTCCATTTCTCCAGGGTTTTTCAGTCAGCACTGTTGAGGCTGGACCCAGCCATGTTCTGCTGATGCACATTAAATGATGCCAGCCCAGGCCACAGCTCAGGATTCTTCAGGGGAATTTTTCCTGTTCTGGTTTCACTACAAATAAGTGAATAACATTGCAGGTGCAAGGGTCCTAACCATCTGGACTTCGAGCATAGTTTCAACAAACCTGCTTCTGTGTCGATCATTTTGTCTAACATATCTTGTTCAGTGCCTCTGTGTACCTGCGCACACACACACGAAGCTCCAGGCACATCTATGCCCTGCCCTAAGACCAAATGGCATAGCCTGGCCTCATTCATGTTAAACTCTCCCAGCCTCCAAAACTGTGTGGCTACCTCCAGGCAACCCCAGGGGAATGCTCCCTTGCTGGCTCCTGACGCAAGCCTGAAGTCCCTGAGATGCTGTCAAGGAGCCTTTGCCCGGCATTAGTTACTATGAGGCAGATTCCTGGGGAAAAAAGAAAACAACAAAACAAAACTATAAAGTCTACTGCCTGGCTCTAATGGGGAACTGGATGCCATATGAGAGGGAAATGTCTCACTTTAAAAGTTCCCATTTTCTCTGGGGCAAGGAGTACACAGTTTGTTCTGGTTTGTCACTAAAAAAAAAGCAGAACTGACAAATTTATTTAAGACACTGTGATTTTTCAGTCTGTTTGTCACACCATATCCTGGTTGGTCTGTCCTGTGTGAGGCTAACACTTTGTATTGTTGCATCTCGATTGCCACCCACATGTAGGAACTGAAAAGCAACCCCATAACATTAACTCAGCCTTTGACCATCACATAGAGCATCAGGTCACTGGCAGGGAGCAAATATCCTTCCTGTTAGCAAGAGATAACATTCACTTTCTTCATCAGCCTCTCAGTGAAGAGCACAAATGCTCTCTGTCACCAAGAACTGATCTCAGAAATCTCTCACAAAGGGCATCCTAGACAGTAATGAAGTTTCAGGAATATCCAAATAAATATCACTCCTATGTCAGTCAGCTCAGTTGTGTTTAAATAGTATCATCCACACAAAGAATAGAAACAAAAATTTGCTATCTACCCCATTCTTCTTCATCTTTTTTTTTTCTGTAAAAGAGGAGCTGGCACGTTGGGTTTTCTTCTCTTTCTCTTTTTAAATAATATCACTGCATTTTGTGGAGCACACCTCCTTCTAGGTCTCCTAGCAGTGCAGAGAGGCAAACAACCCAGAGACCAGAGACATGATTAGGAAGATGGCCAAAGGCTCTTGCTGAAATAGTACAAATGTGATGTTGAAAACAAAGGCTCCAGAACAGGTACAGATGACAACATGGAACTGTTGCATACAAATGCTACGTCAGCTAATGGTCCATCCTTGCATCAAGTGCGGAAGGAGCCATCACAGTTCCTTCTATTAGCTACCAAACCTCAGCAATCTATGTGCAGTGGGGAGAGAGGGGAAAGGCTTATTTTAAGATATCACTGTTGTTTGTGTAGAGAGCTGGTAGTCATGTCGTGGAGTCGTGACTCCCATGGCTGTGACAGCCCAGGAAGCTCTCAGCTTCTCTGCTCCCTCACAATGCCTCAGCCTACATGTCAGGAGGCTTGAGGATTGTTGCAGGATACTGGTGAGAGCTCAGTCCTGTTATCAAGGTCCTCTCAGCAGTGACAAACCTTAACAGTTCAGGCTGAGACAAATCAATCAATATGGCTTGGTACCCTTGGTGTCCATCTACTTGAAATTAAGGGCCAAGCTAAAAGAAAAGACTTTTATCTCATATAGCAGACATCCTGCTTGCAGCCTGCACACTCCATACATGCAAGGAAATACATATAAAAATATCCATGAATGTAATAAGCATGGAAATTTTGGCAGGCACATTCTCTGGAGCTCTTGAAAAATGTGTGCTAAAAGCCAAACATGCATCCTCAGTTCTAAAACCCAAGGCGTGCTTTGGGAAGGTTGCTAGTCTGCCTCAACACACTAGTTTGATGTGCATTCAAAATAAACCGTATTCTTTCAAAAGGATGTTATAGACCTAGTGTGAACACTGGAGATAGGAGGTGCAGCATTCTAGTAAATTAAAAGTGCCAGGACACCAGACCGGGCATGAGAATTCAATTTTCTGTGGGCTGACTTTTGTCCTGGATGTGTTATGGGTTTCCTACACATTGCTCAGGAGATAGCAGACAGCAGGAACCATTCCCAGCAGCAATCTGGACAGAGCCATACAGCTCTGGAGGTGAGCAGAGGTCCATAGCACAGACCAGGGCAGACAAGCCCGCCCGCCTCAGGCAGGGACCAGGCTGTGGCAGTGTTTGATTCACTAGTATTGATGTAGCCAAACTCTCTTGAACATAGGGACTTCGTTTCTCTTGGGTTTACTTTTAAGGATGATTAAGAACATGAGCTGAGAAGGGAAAAATTTTACTGCTTTGCCATCCAGCCTCTCTACTCAATGTCAATACCAACTGCAACAGCCCAATGATCTGCCCTACCATAACATCTGTATTTTCTTGCAGGCAAAGCGTGCCCTCCTTGAATGACATTTATATCCAAAAACACCTTGCAGACACCTCCAGTGGTTTACAGACACTCTGGTACACCAACCAAAATGCAACAGCAGTCAACCCCGTCACCTACAGGGATGAAAGGGAAGGCATCAACAAGGGACCATGATCCTTAGATGTATCCATAGTCACAGTCCCTCCCCTTCCCTCTGTTATGAGCATAGAAGTGCTGAGATCCTCAGAGGTTTGAAAAAGATTCTTAAACGCCTTAGAGGAACTGGGCTTCAATTACTTTCTTCATCTGTATTAGTTCCATTTGCCTGGCTAGCTGCTGTAATCAGAGGGAAAAGAGATGCAGTCACAGATCTTCCCATCTCTTGCACTTCCCCATGTGCTGGCTTATGGTAGTCAATAGGAGCATATCTGTTTGTCACAGCTGGCATCATGACCTAGAAAAAAGGATGATGAGGAAAATAAGAGTTGCTTGCACACAAGTATGTGTGTACACAGACACAACAGAACAGCAGACCATAATAAGCAACCTCCGGGGAGGCGCACAGAGGAGCTTTGTTGTTCTTACATTTGGTTTCAGAACACGTAAAAGAGGGTGGTTTTACTTTCTTTCTCATTTATAAGTGTGTGCTCTATAAAGCCTAATTAAAGCCACCCTGTTTCCAGACAGGTGAAAAAGCACAACCTATACATAAATCCTTTCTCTACAAGCTGAAAAGCCAAAATTATGTTATTCATGTCTATTTAAAAAACAAGTACATTTTAAACCTGGAGCAGTCTCAGAAGTAACATCTAGCTATAAAACAAAGCAATGTGAAAACACAGCTTTGAGAAAACATGGCCCTGCCTCTCATTTAACAGACATGTTTATTGATGGTAAGGCATAATGCACTTCAATCTTAGCTGAATAACTCACCTCAAAGGTTTTGAAAAGACACACATTTATTTTGAAAATATATTTCGTTCTGTAAGCACAAAACATGTCCAATTTACATTTTTCAAGTATTTCATCTTTTCTGAGCAGAAAAGCACGTTAAAAAGTAAATGCAGAAGTCTGCAAACCTGCAACATTTTGTCCCTAAGAACATATGTTTTATTTGTGTCCTAATAAACATAAATAAATCAAGGTAGCATCTAAGAAAATTAAGAGCTAGGCAGAAATGTAGAGGAAGGTCTGACAGCAACAGAACAGAATATAAAGTATTGCTTATGTGTAAAAGTGGGCTTTGGGACAGTTTAGAGCTTTGCAATGTAATGTGCTTAAGTAATTCAGTCCAAAGAGCAGAGGGGAATTGTGGCTACTGGGTTCTTTTGCCAGGAACAGAAAACTCTCTTTTTTTTGGTGGCAGAAAAATATATAACTGACATCAATACTCAGCTTGAAAGAGGACCCAGCTAAGAGACCCTGCTCTGGGCAACACCACTTCTGCCTTCTATGAGACAAAAATTTTTATGGCCTTTCCCTGCAATACTGTGTAGCTCAGGGAAAAACAGGGATCCCCTTCCCCATTTGAGAACAGTTAGCTTTACATTTGAGTTGAGATCCATTTTCACTTTCCTGTGGCATTTAGTCATCTCTCCCTGCCTGGCTTTCCTGTATTTTACATCCGGTAAGTACTGAATGTAAGAGCAATTAGTGGCTTCGCATGGGGAGCAACCTGGGAATAAGAGCTCTCCTGCACCTCAGCGCCGGGCATCCCCCCAGCCCACACCAGCAGCTCACAAGGATAAAGCTGAAGCAGGTTTCTGCCTGCCTGCAGGATCTACCTGCACACAGATTTCTTTAGGCTAGGATTTTACCACGTGCATATGACATTTCATCTTAAGCAGCTCTTGTTGTAGTTGATATCTGATAATCAGCTGCTGGGAACAGCATTGGCACCGCCCCAGTTATTTCCCAGGGGAGGATGTTAAAAATCTGACACTGTGGCTGCTTCCACAGCAGTGTGGGCACAGCTCTGACAGGGATATGCTGTTACACAACAGATCTACATCTCTTCCAACGGGGATGGGAGGCAGGGGTGATATGGCATCCTTAACCTCTTCTGCTAAACCTATTCCTGCATTTATTTGTTACTAATGCCCAGCAGTCCACTGTAATATTAGAGGTGGCATTTTGGGAAGGAACTTGTGAAAGGATAAGATACTGGCACAAAAGCTGGGAAACATTTGCTTCTGCAATGCACAGGTGAAGCTCTGGGGAAGGCTCTTCCAATCACATGATTTCTGTGATCCCCCTTGCAAAGGGGCTGTGTGTGCAGTGGTCGTCAGCTGTGCCATGACGTGCCACTAACAAACTGCATAAAACACAGAGGAATATTAGTTATATTAAGTCTGCCAGATTCAGTTGTTCTAACAAAAGGAGTTGCAGGACCTGATCCAGAGGGAGGGATGCCGCAGTGGGACCTGCACCATGTTACACAGCTGGGAAAGACTCCCTGACTTTCTCCTGCACCCAGTCATGGTACCTGGCAGCCCCCCAACCCCCCACCCCCACCCGCCACCCTGCTCCTACACCTGCTGATACAACTGTGCCAGGAGGGACAGGACCGAGCTGTGGCTTGCCTGCCTCTCCACCTGCCCTAGTGACAGGATTTGCTCCCCAAACTATTTTTGCTATTTGCTGAGACTTGTTGAGGAGCAAGGCAAACACAAAACCTAACTACTAGGCCATAATCAGCTCCTCAGAGCAAATATTCTCAAGGATTTGGTACCTTGAGTGTGACAAGTGACTTGCTGAGAGCAAAGAGGCTGAATAAAAGCACTGAAATGCAGCAACAAGCACTGAGGTCTCCTCAGAGAGATGTCCCCATCCCTCTCTCCCTCCTCTCACTGTTTCCCTGAGGATGAATCACATCTCATGGGCACCATGAGCTTTTTTTTCAGCAGTTCCCATCCTTTGGCACTTCTTCCATGCAGCCATTCAGGAGCCATGAGTTTGCTGGCACTATGTTGGCCCCCAGCAAGAAAAGCACCTGACAGCAAAACATTGGAAAGCCTGCACTCTTTTTGTAAATTTAGCTCCTAATCATGCTGTGACTTGATTCCCTGTTTGGAAAATGAGCATATTAATCCTTCCTTTATCTCCCTGTTCATCAGCCTTGACTCACAAGACTATAGACTCTCTAAGGCAGCGCTGTCTCTTAGGATGTGTGCTTGGTTCAGCAGAGCCTTGAAACACTTAGAAATTTCTGAATGCTGTTGTTCATATATTATCATATTATTCACCCTAATTAATTTCTGTGTTGCATCTTTAAATGAAGATTCCTATTTCCTGAACCTCAACTCCAGAGCCTAGAATCCAAATTTATCCCTGCTGTAATGCCATTAAGTTACATTACTGTTAATAATTCCTCATTCTGAATGCACTGGCTTGTACTTTCCCATTTTGTATTTCTTTCACAAGTGATAAAGGATTGCTTTGAGGAATTTTCATGGCAAAAGAAATCAGTTCTCTGCTAGCAGGGGAAGATAGCAAGCTCCATATAAGGTGATCTCATACCACCACCACTGCCTTGAACAAGAGTATATTTTTTTGCAGGCTGTACATCTGGCTGGCAGCTTTCTGAGTGCTGGGGTTGATCTATCAAACACTGCAAAACAATCTATCTTTAAAATGAATGATGCAAATTGTTCTCAGAAAAGAAATCTATCAAAAAAAGAATATAAATTACAGACCGGACATGTTGGTAGAGGAGGAATGCTATGTGGTTTATATCAAGTTAATCCACTGCCAAAACTTTTACTGATTTATATACTGAAACGGCAACCTTAGGCTAAAGGTAAAAGGGGCACACTGCCAACAAAGACCCTGTTTCTTCAGAGGCTCTGCACATACCTAACTCTTTGCATGCTCTTAGTCTGCTTGGAGGAAAAGCTTCTTAATCCACTGCCACCTCTGAGACGCTGAGATGCTCCTGGATGTACCGCAGGGTGGTGGGTGCCTGCAGGGAGGCAGCGAAGCAAAGGTTGCCCAGCTGGATGCCCAGCTCCAGCCATGCTACTGAAACAGGTACAAGGAGGAGTTCAGCGAGTGATGGCAGCTCCTGCAACCCTGGCAGGCTCAGATCCAAGCTCAGCCTTGCTCTCAAACCCCAGGGGCTTATGCAGGCAGCAGAGGGTTGTCCCAGAGGCCCCGTTAGTTCCAACTCCTCCACCACAGCACTGGCAAGCACCGGCCCCGGGGCTCAACCCCAGCCCCAGTGTGGTGGCTATGGTGCTGCTCACCCTGCTGTCACCCTGCCCAGCGGGACCCCAGACCTGACCTGGGGCAGTGTGCTTATTATTAGCGATGAACTCATTAATAACCATCAACCTGCCCCTGTTGTCAATCCTTCAGCCACTCAGCAGAGCCTCCTGTTCATTTCACTTGTGGCAGCCCCTCTTTTCGCAAACAGGCTCAGAGTAAGTCGCGCCAAGGCTGGCTGAGCCCAGCAGCACCCCATATTTCTGGGCTATACCACTGGCTCCTGCAGCAAGGAGCTCCATGCCAGAGAGGACAAGTAATCTGGTTATACAGGAGGGTTGTTCAATGGGACCCAGCCAACCTTGGGCCCTGTGCAACAGGAAAATGACGAAGACTCGTTGCTTATGGTAATTGCTTAGAATATACAGTGCACATCTGAGACTCTTTGATATCTCAGTGACAGGTGTTGTTACTTGGGGGACATTAAATACTGCCTATGTTACACACAAATATTAGACTGCATGAACATTGAAACTGCAGTGTCAGACACTCAGAAGTTGAGAAGTGCCAGAAGTAAGATTGCAAATGTGTCTTTCATTCAGTATACTTTTGCATATGTACTTGATAAGGTCTTTAATTACATGATCTAATGTTTACAGTTGTAGTATAAAATAAGCACAGGGAAGCTCAAACCAAGCTGTATGGCAACTTCAAACATGGTTTTTACTAAATTCTGAGTTCTTAGTGTCAGCAAGGCAATGTATTTTTGAGCAGAATTTTTGTTCATAAAATACACATTTGCCAAATCTATTTTGTTTCTCACATTTCTGCTTTTCAGTACCTCTGATACAATGCTAACTGAAGCTATTAGCATTGCTGGGAAGAGCAATCAGAAGCCACACATGAATTAGGCACTCTCTATTACAGGCTGAGCAAGGTTTCAGCTAATTGATGAGAAAAGGTAATTTCTGGGATTGAAAGTCTTTACTACAGATAAAGCACCGCATTATTATCAGGTAATGCTTTGATTTTTTGTTAATTACTACACTAACTTTGGAAAAGGGAGGAAGTATTTATCCCACATAAGGCAAAGAAACCCAAAATGTATACTTGGCACAGTCACAGTGTATTTGTCTGGGCTGAAAAACAGGACGTGTCTGCTGGTAGACAGCTATCCAGTGAGGTATTTTTCCCCTGCTGCACTGTTTCTCTTGGCAGCACAATATTCTAACTTTAGAAGTGTCTGAATGCCTTCGCTAAACTATTAGCACAAAATAAGCTCCTTTGTGTTTTACCCATTCATGCTTCTTAATTTATGTTCTGGCATCACTTTTCCTTGTATTGTGCAAGTCAAGAGCCTGCACATGGGCCAAAATCTGTTTGTGCATGGGCAACGATCAGGATAAGTGCTCTTGAAGTCAATACAACTGCACCCAAGAATGCCAGACCCCCCTGTGTCTATTATTTACAATCCAATTCACACATGCCTTCCTTAAAATCTTGCTCAGAAAGTAACAGTCCACCTTCCTCTGCCTCAAGAGCTGATGACAGGCTAACCAGAAACAGGAACAAGCCATGGTGCTTGGGGCCAGAGCCATGCTCCCCGTAGTGTGCGGGTCTGGACTTCCAGTTTGCCCCTTGCTGGGAGAGCCAGGGGCCACCATGAAGTCCATCAGCAGAGCCAAAACATCCCTAAAGTTAAATGATCCTTTTTCTTTTGCTACAGCAATATGTTTTATTGCCTGGGAGTGAGACAATAAAAAAAAATATCTGCAGCAATAAATAATGTGAAACAGTATATTCAAGAACAATAATCCAAAGCACTGCATGAAGTGAGGGCCTTTTCCTTAAAACACTGGACACTGCAAGTTCCCTGGGGCATCAAAACACATTCTTTCATTGTTCTTTATGGAACCAAGGGAATTACTGGTGCTTGACCTATCAAGAAAATATATACTTTATAAAGGGTGATATCAAGCCAAGAAGGCTAATGCCATGAAGCTTGGCTAAGTGACACCATTTGCAGAAGCAACTGTAGCCCAAGAAGTTTAACGCTTTACTTTTCCAAACCCAGAGGAATTCACCACCTTCCCAGTGCAAGGAACAGAGAAGCAGAAGTGTTTTGGGAACATTTTGGGAGTATTGATACCCCAGAAGGCTGTGCTGCCTTTCAGCAAGACCTGGACAGGCTAGAGCAGGGGTCCTCAAACTACGGCCTGCGGGCTGGATATGGCCCCCCGGGGTCCTCAATCCGGCCCCCGGTATTTACAGACCCCCCTGCTCCCCCCCCGCTGGGGGTTGGGGGGGGAAACCAAGCAGCCGCAGATGGCCTCTGCCACTTCATCCGCGCGCCAGACCCCTGGTTAAAAAGTTTGAGGACTCCTGGGCTAGAGAGTTGGATGTGAAGAAACCTTAATGAAGTTCAACAAAAGTGTAAGGTCCTACACCTGGGGAGGAACAGCCCCATGCACCAGCACAGGCTGGGGCTGACCTGCTGGGAGGCAGCTCTGTGGAGAAGGACCTGGGAGTTCTGGTGGGCAGCAAGCTGCCCATGAGCCAGCAGTGTGCCCTGGGGGCCAGCAAGCCCATGGGGTCCTGGGGGACCTGAGGAGGAGTGTGGCCAGCAGGTCCAGAGAGGTGATCTTCCCCCTCTGCTCTGCCATGCTGAGGCTGCATCTGGAGTGCTGTGTCCAGTGCTGGGCTCCCAGTTCAAGAGAGACAGGGAACTGCTGGAGAGGGTCCAGCGGAGGGCTACAAAGGTGATGAGGGGACTTGAGCATGTCCCTGATGAGGAAAGGCTGAGAGAGCTGGGCCTCTGTAACCTGGAGAAGACTGAGAGGGGACCTTACCAATGTCTACCAATATCTTAAGGGTGAGTGCCGAGAGGACGGGGCCAGGCTCTTTTCAGTGGTGCCCAGTGACAGGACAAAGGGCAACGGGCACAGACTGCAGCACAGGCAGCTCCACCTGAATGTGAGGAAGAACTTCTTTCCCTTGAGGGTGACAGAGCTCTGGGACAGGCTGCCCAGAGAGGCTGTGGAGTCTCCTTCTCTGGAGACATTCAAAACCTGCCTGGATGCGATTCTGTGCAACCTGCTGTTGGTGAACCTGCTTTAGCAGGGGGTTGGACTAGGTGATCTTCAGAGGTCTCTTCCAACCCTGACCATTCTGTGATTCCATGATGTACTTCTTGGGCAGAGGGGTGTTCTTTAAGTTAATTCCACCTGAGGCGGCAATAAGGATTGTCCCTAGGGCAGGCTGCACAATGCTGGGATGGGAGCTCACCTGGAAACACTAAGTGCTGGATAAGGCCTGGACAAACCCCAAGAAAACAGGCCACTGACACCCATCTGAACCCCTTTTTACAGATGAGTGGCAAAAAAAGGAAGGGCTTATCTAACAGGAATCTTCAGCCTCCTTGGATCAACGTATCCTTTCGCTGACAGAGCAGCCGTTGTACCACCTGGGAGATCAGAGTGGGACATGAGGGCTTAGTGTTGGGGTTGCCTGGCCTCTCTGCCCCAGAGTAGGGGGACGTGGGGTGCTGATGTCTCTGAACCTGCCAAAGCACCTGAGGTTTGGCATCTTGGCAGAGAGCTGAGCTCTGACAGTCTATGGCCTTTCCTCTCATGCACAAGTCCCCAGGCTGCACACATGACAACAAAACTGCATGCCAAATCCACAAACCTCCATCCTGATTCCTTGAGGGCTTTTCCTTCCTTTTCTGTCAGATTTCAAGTCTTAGAAACAGGCACTTTTCATCCTTTAACTGTGCCTTGTTCCACCCTCTTCACATGATGATGCTTCTCCAACATTCATGAAAAGCTGCAGCCCCAAAGCAAAGCTTAGCTCATATAAGCAGCTCAGGTTATAGATGACTGGTAAAGAGGAAAAGAAAGATGAACAGCATAAGGAGAAGATCTCTCCTGCAAGCACCAGCACACCCAGAGTCTTGTTACAGCCTACCAACACTCAGGCCAACACAAAGACATGATGACTGCAAAGTTGGCAGGTAAAAGTTAAATAGTGGCACCTGCCAACTACAGGGTGAACACGATGCTAAGAAAACATGGCTAAGTACAACACATGAAGCCATCCAAAGGAAAACAAAATAAGCATCTACATTATCTCTTTTGAACTGTTTATAGCTGGGGTCTGATCGCAGTCCTATTAAGGTCAATGGAAAGATTCCAGTTAGCCAGGGCTGAAGCTGGGTTTGGCTCCATAGCTTTGTTCTAACTAACAAATATGTTTAATGGTGTAAGAGGGCTAGAAGCACCACCACTGCCTCTCGGCTGCACAGCTCAGGACAAGGAACTGGCTCAACAGCCTTGGAGGAGAAAGGCAACTCTGCTGCAGAAACACATCGCCTGATTCAGATGCCAAACCTCTAATTTATGCAGACAGACATACTTGTACACGTACAAACACACTTTTTCATCATGTTTTTTCATCACAGTATGTGGATGAGTGGGCTAATAAAAAAAGATGACATATCTTTCTCTTACACACACGCCGTCACCTACACAAAACCATGCTAAAAATATTTTGTAAAGGCAGCAGTCAGGCACACAGAATAGGGGATGGCAGAATTAAGACTGCCTGTTCATTTTGATACAATTTTAAGGATTAGAGTTAAGCAATAATAGTATTGTCTTCAGTGTTATGCTAACAATTCCTGCTCTGTTCATTCTGAGAGAACACTTCTTGTATTACAAATACCTTCTTTTTTTTTTTTTTTTTCTATCTAAAGTCTTGGGGAAAAAAACAGGAAACAAGCCCCAAGCCTTTATTTGTAAAAGTTCCTGAAGAGTTTTCTCAGGAAAAGCAAAAGCAAAACCAGAGATTAGGAAATGTCAGTTAGGACTGCCCAAACATGGAGACGCCTTTGATTTGCTCATGTGCCCATCTCCAAGGAAAATGAACCACAACTGCATAGCTAGCCCTGACTTTTGAGTGACTCACTTTGCAACCTCAGTAGCAGTCTTTTAACAGAAAACATTTATGTATTTAAATTTGAGGGGGGCATTTGCTTGCTTGCTTTTAGAAAAGCAAGATGAACACCATGTCATGGTGGTGTCCCCCATCCCTGGCGCTAGCTGAGTCCCTGGCAGTGGTCCAGGCTGCCATGCCCAGTGAGAACAGCTTGAGGGAGACAAGACTTTAGCCAGGTGTTTGGTGACTAAGTTGTCACATTCTCTCCTTCACATCTATTCCCTGTTGGAGCTCTCCTGTCCTTTCCCCTCCAAGCTGTCCCTGCTCTGGGCCTGTCATATCATTTCTTCACTTATCAAAGTCCTAGTCTCCTCATCTTGCCAGCCCTGTCCCTATTCCTCTCCTTTCCCAGCCCTTATCTCATTGTTAGCCATTCCCAGTTCCCTTGCCCAGTCTCTTTGCTATGCATTTCCAGTTCTCCCTTATTTATCCACCCCTTCTCTCCCTCACAACTCACCTTCATCCTATCCAGCTCCCTCTCCTAATTTCCTTTCCCTTCTCTTTCAGTTCAGTTCAGGCAGCAACATCCGTACTGTCTGGGCTCAGTGGGATTCAGGGACACAGTGGGAACAAGTCCTGTGCTCTCAGACCTGGCAGTGCACTGCCATTGCTGGGAAGGTCCTGTACATCCCTGCACTGGAGCATGCTCTGAGCAAATATGTCATTCAGGGTGCAAATTGAAATTTCAAGTGAGTCTTTGCTGAGCATGTGAAAATCAGAATTTTTCCTAAAACTTACCACTGAGGCAGATTTTAACAACTACTGAAATGGGAGGGAAGGAGTAAAAATAACACTAGACATAGGATCAGCCTGTGGTAAGTATACCCTCCCCACTCAAAAGCAGTAACCTTCTCATCTTCAGTATAGGCAAACACACCATTTAAAATCTTGGTCATTTCAGGAATGATTTGACAGTAACAGTTTTTTGTGTGTCTGTAGCACCTCTTAACCAAGACTTTTGGATATGGCTTGTAAGCCTCAGACAGCTCTGTTCTTCCAAAGGTCAGGGGAATGATGGATAAACAGATGGAGGATGATGAGGAAGCCATCAGTGCACCCACAGCCAGCCCACCAGCTCAGGCTCCTCGGGTGGCCTGAAAGGCACCCCCCCGGCATCTCCCCAGAGGTGTGATCTTTCTAGATTACCCTTTAACTGTACAGTCACTACGTCTAATAAATGGGGGGAAATATAAGGTTTATGCACATTTATCACCACATAATTATTTTACTTCTGGACAGCACAAAAGCACATACAGCTTATTAAGACAGTAAGAGACACATCTCCTCCTTCAGAATATAACATCCACTTATTTTCACACAGAAAGCCAGATGTTTGTCATCCCTGCCTTTATTCCCTCCTTAGCTGAGCCAGGACCTCTTGCTAGCGTGCCAGGACCTCTCCCCAGGTAAACCTGACCCTTCCTTTCTGTATGTGGAGATTCTGCTCAAAGAGACTCTAATATATCTCTGCCTGCTGGCTTCTAATTAATTTGTACTGTTCCATGCCTCCCTTTTCTGCTGAAAAATAGGAAAAAATGGTTAATTTTTTTAAATCATCACCTGAATATAGTCATCATCACTAAAAATTCAACCTGAACTTGCAGATATGGACCATAATGGCATAATCTCAGTCTTGGTCTAGAAGGGACAGAGCGGGCAATTTATCAGAAAATGGGTGGGAGGAAAAAAAGCCTTTATGCTCTCCAGTGTCTAGGAGAGATCCAGAACTCTATTTCAAATCACATTTGAAAGGTAAAAACTGTAAAGACTTGAAAGACAGCACTGAGGCTTCCCAGGCTACCTTCTTATACTGACTTTACCACTTGGACCTGAAGAGCTTGAACAACATGTTTTGGTTATTACAGAGAACTTCACTGAACAGGCAGGTGCTGGCATGATTTTAGGACTGTAGATGAAGTTCTCAGAGGAAAAGTGCTCTATTTGCCAGTCTGTCTCCCCAGTCTATTTCTGCAGTCATAAAACTAAGGAAGTAGTTTGCATAGCACAAATTGCAACTGATGAAATGCAGTTACATTCATTGGTTGAGAGTGAATGCAAAGAAAGGAGGTGGGTGGAAAGGGATTTCTGTTGATATGTGATGAATTTTGAGGGCTGGTAAACCACAAAATTAGAATCTCAACTAAGGATTTTCTGAGTTTTCGTATTTTTAAAACTGAATGCTCACAGTCCTACAGCTCAGTTTGTGCCATTTCTTCTTAGGTCCTCTAAGGACTATACAGAAACAATATTTTTTTCTATTCACACATTGCTTGGCTTATGTTATGCACTTGCAGCAACAAGTAAATTCATGATTCTTCATGTCACCCCTTAAGTCTGGGTTGACATATTTACATCTGAGATCTCTCAAGACAAAATATACAAAATACACATCCACATGTCCAGGAAGTCTGCAGCTACTGCGGTGGGAACGCCCAGCCTGCTCCCTCTAGCTGGTCTTAACACATTTCATGATGACTATGTACATCAAACAGCTACAGTCACATCATGCAAGTCCAGTGCTTCCCAGAACTGCAAGTTTACTGTACCTGCAGTGTACAGCCAATACATGCATGTGCAGTAAAACTGGCCAGCACAGTGGGAGTGAGATCTATTGCTGTGCAGGCACAGTAAGTGCAATGTTTTCCAAAGGCATCAGACTTCTCTTGTACATACACCATGGACATGACCAAGGTTTCTGGATGCACAGCAGCCCAGATAGATTTATTGCCTGTTAACTCCAAGCTGGTGACAGAACATCTGGAAACCCTGGACAAATACAAAAAAGCTCAAGACTGTCTGAGCAAGGTTTCTGGTCAAAAAAAGTGATCATGCCAGTGGAAATGCCAAAACATCATGGTCTAAATTACAGTTTGGCATTAGGATCCACTGGTATTGTCTGCCTGACCATATAGTTTGTAAAGAATTTATTTTTATTATTTGCAAAAGAAAATGTTTGAATGCCTATTGTCAGTGAAGCAGAATTACTTGCACTCAATCTTTTGACTGTCACCTATGGCACATCTACAGGAAAGCATCCTTTTACCCAAACACATGACTGTTGGACATATTTGATGACAATATATTTCAAAATGATCAAAGTCAACTGTCAGAGAAATTAGATTAGTTATTATTAGTCTTCAGTAGTTCCCATGAGAACTTTAAACAGCTGGTGGTTCTTCTTAAAAGATTAGAGTAAGCATGTCAGAATATATGTCAGAATGAAAGTGGTAAAGATTTGGAATAAAGGGCAGAGTGCTGTCTTTGTTTCTAAAGGTAGACGGTTTCTAATCCAGGCTTTTAATTGTACTGAATTTTATCAGCCTGTAATACAGAAAACATTAGAACAGGACCTATATCTTTCCATGAAGTGCTGGAAATGGTATTTTAAATTCATTCCTATGAAAGAATCTGGTTCCTATTGGTCAGAATCAATGCCAGCAGATATTCTTATTTCCACACCATTTCTCTTCACTCTCTTTGATTCTTACTAATGCCAAGATGAGAAATGATGCTGATAAGCAGTCACAGGACTAATTATTACACACTGAATCCTACAGCCTTATCAGTGAATTTGAAACAAAATTGGCAGTATATTAGCCATGACCTAAATGTAAAGGTGGAGTGTGTCCAAGCAAAATGAGGTGAGGCTTTAGCTATTATGACTGTTGGTCTGCAGTATAACAAAAAAAACTTCTGCACTGACTGTTTTATTCTTTCCACAATGGGAAAGTTCTATGATGTGAAAAACTTGGTGTGTAAAAATGAAAATACTATAAATTCAAATAATAAAGGGTATCACTTAAATAATATTTAATCCAAAGAGGCATTCAGATAATCTAGGATATCTGTAAACAATAATTTCTTCAAAGCAGTAGCCAAGATTTCTCTTTGAAATGGCTTGTTTGAAGTCTCTTTGCATGTCCATAAAACAAAAGGATCTCTGTTTAAAGGATTACATTAAAGGAGCCTTTTCTTACTGCATTTATTTGTTGAAAAATGTTGATGAGAGAGAGACCCCCAAACTGCTATGGAAAGTATTATGACTGTCATTTCAAAGAAGACTGATAAGTTCTTTAGATCTTTCTCCAACAGTGAGGTAATCATGTATCCTTGTCCTTTCATTATGATTTCTTTGCCTAAAATTTATCAAAGAGCATAATTTTACTGCATTTTGATGTTCTTTATTATTAATGCTTTCTTTTTCTTTTTTTTTTCTTTTTATACATCACTGAAGCACATACCTCAGATAATACAAAAGGATTTAAACCCTTAATAATAGTATAATATAATAGCATGAGACTTACAAAAAACAAGGTATGTGTTGACCAAGTGCTCATGCTCCTTATTTGTGCAATCGGTCTACATGATGTCAGTTACGGCCATTTCTTCATTATGTGAAAGCTCATAATGCAAACAATGCACAGCCATTGCTATACTGTGTGACTTGGTTACATGAGGTCCTTCATGGCAGCAGCTTTTTTCCTGGTTTACCTAATCAGTGCAGCCCCTCCAAAACCACTGAAGCAACAACAGCAGTAACATGTTAAGTCCCTATAGCCAGAGATTTTTAAGGACAGAAGGGATATCTGTGAGCATTTACCTGGCCACCACCGGCACAAAGGCCATGGAAATTTACCCCAGGGACAGCCCGAGGTCAAAAAAAACCAGTGGTCTGAATCTCACTCAGCCTGCATACAGTTGCTGGTTTTCTGGAAGAATTGCAAACTCTGTATGGAATTTAAGTTTCCTGACCAGCTACTTGCTTTTTCCAGTTATCTTCCACAAACCCCACTAGAAGCAGTCTCCTTGACTATAGCAGTACCAGTGAAATGATGAGAACTGCGATGCTGGCTCCAGTGCTGCCCCAGATCATTCACACCACTTGACTTTTAGCAGTCTCCTTGGCTTGGGTTTGGCCCTGGCCAGCTCTTCCAAATAATGCTGAGGCATTGTTTGGGAGACAGCCAGGCCAGAGACCATTCCTAGCTGGTGATTATGGACAAGGCTCCAACGTTTTGGGAAGGAAAGGGGATGGAGTCTAGCCAGATGGATGAAAATCAGGCCATGTATTTCTTGCCCTCATGGCCAACAGTCCCTGTGGTTCAGTGATTTCCTGAGTCAGAGTCTTTTTGGGAGTTTAGCTGTTCTCAATTAATTTTTCTTCCATGAATTTGTCCAAATGCCTGTTGGACCCATGGAAAGCTTTAGTATCTGCAACATCCTTTGACAAGCAGTTCCACAATTCATTTCAGTATTATTAATACCACACTTAAATGTAAGTGACAATAATTCTATCACATCTTGGCAAACTCTTCTAGGAGGTAATGGTTTTAATAACTGTTAAAAAGGTTTGCTTTGCTTTCTGTCTGAGTATGCCTAGCTTCAACATCCAGCTATTTGGTTGCTGTTAATGGCTTGTCCATTAGCTGGTAAAAAAAAAAAAAAAAAAAAGTATTACCAAATACTTTCTCTGGGTAAAATCTGATGAAGCCACTCCTTAACCTTCTCCTTTACATGCTAAATCAATTAAGTTTGTGAAATCTCTCCTAACACGACTTGCTTTCAAAACTCAAATAATTATCCTAAATATGTTTAGACATGATTTTCCTTTCAGAAAGGAGCCCTTTTTTGCTGCATAAAACACACATTGACAGAAATAAATAAAATCTACCCTCTCTTTAAGTTTTTGACATCATGAAAAAATTACAGAGAAACCTTTGGTCTGTCTCCATGAAGAAGCCTTCTAATTGTAAAATAAACAATTTCACAATGAGTATCCCAGAATATCCCCTTATGTGCAAACTGTGCTCCAAAATAAAAGTGTATTTTAGTCCAAAAATGTTAGTCTGGGTTCAAAGCGTCCTAAGTACTATGGAAAATAAACAGCTTATTCAGCACTATATGCTTTGGGACATTTTTCCATGGAGTCAATCTCTTTCCAAACATGAGAATGGCACTAATTTGTCCATATGCATATAATTAACTTAATTCCCCTGATTTTCTTGCACATTAGTTAGAAGATGAGGATATCTTTATGATAACTCCACACCAGCAAATGCAAAACAGAAGATCTTACAAGATATGTATTGCCAAAGGAAGAAAAAATAATGTCAGTATAGTTCTGGTGATTTGGCAGTAGAAATACTCAGTGTTTCATGTAAAATCTGGATTTCAGGTGTATCTTCTCTCACATCTTCATATTGTTCTGTTGTATAAGATTAATGTTGAAACATGACCTTCTGGTTGAAAACTAAGCATGCATTAAATTTCTTTCATAGAGATTATACAGTGATGATAGCTACTAAAAAAATTAGCCCTTATTTAAATCTTGATTTTCAAGTTCATATCACTCCTTAGAACTCCAGGCATATACTGTAGATTTCTGACTTATTTGGAAGGAAGAGATCCCCGGAATGCTGCCCATGGCAGGGGGTTTGGAACTAGATGATCTTTAAGGTCCTGTCCAGCCCAAACCATTCTATGATATGATTTTACACATCCACCTTACCAAAATATTATGACTCCATTTACTCTGCAGAAATTTCATTTTCTTTAGTGCTGACACTAGAAGCACTCACTGCATGGAGATATAAATCACAGATATGCTGTATTTCCAGTATCCTTGCTGAGGCTGAAATGAGTATATTTGAGGAAAAACTGGTGAAAGGGTTCTTCAAAGCAAGTGACTTGGAGCAATATTGCCACGGAGAACTTTTTCTCCGTAAGCAAAAATACTTTTTCAAACTCTCCAAAGTACCTCCACAGTATCAGAGAAGGTGTAAATAAAATCAGTGGCAGCTCAGCAGGAACTGTTCATAGCTGCTGTGTGGAAGAAGATCTGGGAGGACATGGGAATACCATGTAGGATTCTCTGCTAAGGACTGAGCACCTTCACTGGAATCCAACCCTCACACTTGTGCATTGCAAAAGGTTTCAACAAAGCCCTGCTGGAAACCCGTGCTTTCACCTTGTGAAATGAAATAACTGAGTTAAAATCATTATCGCTGGAACCTGAATCCTGAATATGAACATGAATCTCTTCCATCCTGAGAGGTACACCACATACCACATACTACACATTTGAGAAGATGGTCACTTGATTCAGAGGGTGGACAAACTAAATTCTTACTACAATGGGATGTGCAAATCAGACAAGGGAATTTCATTTTACTGATTCTCTCCTCCTTTGTTAAAATTAAACTTTAATATATCATTATTGTCCATTTTGCCATTTACTGCAAGAGAAATAAGACCATGTCAGTTGCACTTACACAACAGCTTCAAAAAGGTACCTCAAGATTGTCTGAACAGCATTATTCTGGGAATTTTCTAGGTTGCCAATACTTCAATAGCGCTAAACTTGCTTTGCAATTAACATCAAAACAGACATTCAGGGGTTTCAAACCTTCTTTTGAAATTTAATTCATTATCATAAGGTTAACCCTTGCCTTGCAGGCCCTCTCCCCCGTAGCGGTATGCTTTAATCTCAGAGGAAAGGGCCTGGAGCTTTCAAATGAGTCAGGCTGGAGTGTGATTCCACTTACTTCCTCTGTATTTTTTTCTGACCAAATTTTCTCACCATCAGTTTCAGCTTCCCTGTAAAATATATTTTCTATTTAATTTTGTTTTATGTCTCTAGCACCGAAATGTAATGCCACCCTCTTAAAAAAAAAAAAAAAAAAAAAAAAAAAGACATTGTTTTACAGATGAAAAAAAAAAACCAAGCCTTTTAATCTTTCCTACATTTTTCTCTGGAGGGCAAATTTCTTTTAATCACTTTCCTGAGCACAATTTAGCACATGTAATTATACCTCAAAACAAATGGAAGTGAATCACCTAACATGATGTTTTGCTTTTAGGAAATACTAAATATAGTTAATCTAAGGATTTTTTTACTATGCTTTTGATATAGTCGTTATTGTCAAAGACAGAAGTGCTTCTTAGGGCAGAATAAGATAGTGTGGCGCTTGTTACAGAACAATCATTCTGAAATACAGAATTGCTGTCTGGAGGGATCATGGTTCAGGTCTATCATGTAAACGTGCTGCAAAATAACACACTTAGGTTCTGGCCCACTGTTGCAGTCCTGCTTTCAGAAAAATCATTTTTTTATTTTCTTTTTATTACCATTGTTACTCTAGTTCACATACACGTCCTAAAAGCCACACCTTCCTAAACCTGTGCAATGTTGTTAAGCACAACAGAAAGGATATTTCCTGAAAGACTAGCAATCCTCTCTCCACATAGTCATCCAGTGAACATCAGAGTGATAGCCTGCAGGCCATCTTCTCAGGGTCAGAGTATCTCACTCTTAGGGTTTCTTCCCTATCTGACCCTTGTTTTACAACATCTTGGTGCCCCCTCGATGTCATATGTCCTAGCTACATCCTCTGTGGCTGATGAGAAGCTGGTTTGCTCTGTGTTCTTCACAAGGGTCACTCTCCAGCCACGCAAGCTTTTCTTTCCCACCGCTGACTTTGCAATGCCCTTACTCATTAACAATCTATTAACTTATCCACTCTCACTGCCTAAAGTATTGCACACCATACTCTGATAAAACAAAAAAAGTAAAATAGTCATCAGGACTAATAGCACTATTATAACTCAATGAATTTGATGGAACTGTAAAGGCTAGGGAGGTGACATTAAATTGCAGTGGAAGAACATATGCAGGAAACACAAGATGCTGAAAACCAATTATTTTTTTTTCCTCCAGAACTATTGGCAATTAAGCACCTGCAATAAAACCTTCCTGTACTCTTTACTATGCCTTCAAGAAAGGGCAAAATGAGCTGAATTTTGCTTTTGGTTTAGTATGTCAGAAGGAGGAAGCAGTTTTGTATTGAGTTGCCCATTTTCTACACCATATGTGCCTCGTCATATGTGGGGGGAACCGACATTTCCAGTAGTGCTGGTGAAGAGCTAAGTAACGTTATGCACTTTTGGAGCCAAGATGGACTTTTTCTAAGGCACCTGGGACAAGACCCACAAAGGGCACAGGCGTCACAGCACCGAGATGCACAGCACTCTGTTCCCAGGCACTCACTGCCTCATACAACAGAGCTGAGCAAGGTGTTTGGGCTCCCTAAAAAGAGGCTCCTGAAAACAGGAGCCACAAACCAGCCCAGTGGGCAAGGAGCCACATAAGCCAGTCACTGAGAAATCTCAGGGTGGCATCAAGCTTCACTCCACTCAAAGGTACCACATTTGGACAGTGTTCACAGCCCCATAGGGTGGAGAGCCCCATTCCCAGTCACCGCTGGAGTGTCTTTTTCCCATAATACACAACCCCAGGATGCAGGAAACAGGAGTTCACATCATCCCCTGGCCTAAGGAAATTCTGTTTGCACATCAGAAGGACGGTTTCCAGGGTCGTTTTTCTCTTCAGGGGAAAAAGGAAGATGCAAAGCATCCAAACTACAAAACTTAGCACTTTGAAAAGCTTTTCCAGTTCCTTTTTTTCTTTTTTTTAACAAAAGAAGTCAACTGAAGGGAAAAGAACATAAGATTTTGGCCAAAGTAAAAATCTATTCTGAGTGAAAAGGATATTTTGCCTTCCTCTGCCCCATGAAAGCTACCGAGTGACTCTTGCTGTTCAAGGAATAACTTTAGATACCACTAAAACCCCCCTGCCTCTCAGTTAAAATGCCAGAGGTGTATAAGAAACAACCAGCCATACCTTACCAACACTCTACTAAAAACAGAGGTGATGAAACAACCATTGCAACGTGGTCAGAGGTAAAAACAAGAGCTATTGAAAGGCCTGATCCAGCACTGCCATGTGCAGCAGCACTGTGCCAAGGATGATGGCAGAGAGGCAAAGGAGGAGGTTTCCCAGCAAGAAGGATGCTTAGGCAGCCTGCTGTCACGAAGGTGGAGTCTGGTCCTCTCACCAGTCTTCCCAGGACCCACCTTCTTACTGCTCACTCCCAGCAATGTTACATGACAACAGAAGGGAAATAAACCCAATTTCAAATTACAACCCTCTGTGAATGTGTCTACACACTGACATCTTCACTGCTACACATAACACAGTTGCCTACAGGTGGAAACGCACGTGGTCCCCAGATACAGTCCAAGTCCCTGGGTGCCTGAAAGGGGTGGAAACATCTTTTTTTGAGGTAGGCTTGACACCTTGTCCCATTTTGGCTGCCTTCTTTGAAATGTGCTGGAAATTTTCTTTTCCTGATCTGTAGTTAATCTGTTCACAAAGCCGTGCAGAATGTGAAATTATAAATGTGACAGGCATTTTTTGTTGTCTGCTTGTTGACAGAATTTGGAAAAGAAACTGAACTTATGGCTTTTTGCCAGAAAGCTTATGTTCTGTTTCACTTAAGAAGAATGCATTTTTCATAAGCAACTATTTTACATTGCAAACTCTGGGGTTTTATTCCAGACAGATAGACTATTTTTAATAAAGTTTCCTCCAGGATCTCAGCTGGCTTTTAAGTCCATGACTGTTAACCTAGAAATACTGTACTTACAGAACTGCACACAAAAGGTATATTCATCAGGTCTGAGGCTGCTCTCACACTGAAATAACCCTTCAGAGGTTAAAAAAATTCATAATATATTCATAAATGAACCCATTTGAGTATAACACATAATTATAGAGATCCTGTATTTGGTCTTAGAAGGCTGTGATCACAACCTGTGACTGCGGCTGGGCAGGAAAAGCATTTCCTGCCTTGCAAATATTCCTAGGATTTTAGAAATGCCTCCCATTTCCATAAGAAGAAAAAGAGTTATTTTACAGTTTTTCTTTAAATGAAAGAGGGGAGAGACAGGCAGACAGCCCACAGGGCTGTGGTTAGAACTCTCACCTAGGATGGAAGAGATTTAGGATCAGATTAGCTGTGCTTAATTTGATTTGCAAAGGCAACTGGGGTGCTGGGTTCTCAGGGACACCAAGCATTCATTAGGCTGCTGGCTTTTTCAGCCCATTCAGTTGGAGATTTCCAGTTCTGTACAAACAATTAACTGTTCACCAGATCAGGGACTTGCACCTAATCTCCACAGCAGGCTGATGCCAAAACCATCTGCTTTAGGCATCCAAACTGGTTAGGCAGGACAAGTACAAGTTAGATGGGTAAGGCATCACAAGGGTGATTCAGCTCACCCAAATTTGGTGTCTAGACTCCTGGCAACACTCCTGAGCAGACTCCAGGAGCTACATCTGTCTGCCCACTGTGGGCAACTGAAGGGTGACTTGGTGAGCAAGGACATACCAAGAACAACTAACAGGAATGGGTACTGGTGGTGTTGCATGTTCCTTAAGTGCAAACAGCAGGTCCCTCCTCCAGGAGGAGTTCAGAAAACTGAGTTTGCTTTGGTAGGCGTGTGGGTCCTTCTGCACAGTGGCCTAGGAGTCCTTCACCCTCACCCACATCAGCCCTTAGAGGGACATGATCTAGCCTTCAGGGTAGAAATTGGGCTAAAATAGAGGTGTTTTCTATCCTTCATAAAGAAACCATGTCATTCCTGCAGAAAAACTCATGGGAGTAGAAGAAATGACCCGAGCTGGGTTCATGGTAGTCTCCTGAGAAAGAAGACGACTCTGTGGCTCGCTCCCTACACCCAGCACTGTCTATATGCCCCTTGTCAAAGATGTCAAGCCAAACATAGTCCTCTACTCCTTTCTCACCTCCTCCTTGCATGCCTATATCATGCTCACTGCACAAAGGAAGACCTCCAGGTTTCTCCAGCTCCAGAAACTGCCCTTATTTAAAAGATTTCTGAAAGTATTATAGATTCCCAGTGTCATGGGAAGCTAGGCCAGGAAGAGATCTAACCCAATCTCCCACATATGGTAGGAAATTAATTATCGCACAAATTCCTTTGCATAAGCCCATTTCAGAGGAACAAAACACTACATTTCAGCACTTGCTTTTTATCCCTCTTTGTTCTCCTTTGCTTCTTTTCTCTGATAAACAAGCAAAATGAGGGTGCAAGAGAGGAAAAATATGAATATAAAACCCTTACCTAGAAGCATTTTATGTTCTAGGTTCTTAATCTGGGGAGGAGAGAAAGGCACTGGGAAAATTCTGGAAGAAAATATTTTCTACATTTATTTTTTCACTTTCTTTGTCAAAGTCAAAATAAATTTCAAGTCAGGAAGTTCACTTGTACTCAATTCATTTACAGACACCAGCTTTGCTGTAGAGAGCTCAGCCCCCGTAGAATTTTTGTGTCCCAGACAACTCAAAAGGTTACACACAATCAGGGGTTAAAGTATTTCTCATCTTTTCCTGTAGCTGCTCTAAACTGTCTCTGTAATAGGTCTGATGACAGGCTGGCCAGGGATACACTTGCAAATGAGTGCTCTTGAGGTGATAGCCTAATGAATAAAATTTAACAGTGCATGATTTTAGATGTCTCTCACTAAAGAAGTCAGCATTTCTTGTTGAATTTTTCAGGAATATATTTAGGATGAGTTACAACATACAGCAAGTAAGGGTGTGTTTGCATGCAGATTTTTAGATCCTCCCTTGACTTCATAGTGCCCTGGCTGCTTGTTGTGAAACCATTTCCAGTGTCTTATTTATCATGTTTTCTTTTTAAATACATTATTGCCTGCTTAAAATTGATACTCTGTTTAAAGCAAAAGAAATTAATATCTCAGAGAGCTCAGAGAAGACAGAAATGAAGATACCCTGGATGCAAATGGGAAGGATGAGACTTCCCTCTCCTAGGTCCAGCAGGATCTCTTCCTGAGCACATGTTCTGGGTAGGTCTGGGCTGGCCAGCCTCATCTTTGACCTTTATGCCCTGCATCTCACATCTGTTTAGTCTGTGAATACATTTATTTAAGGACCTGACTTTAGATTTTGAGCTTTCAGAAGTAGTTTACATAAGCTAGCATGCTTAGGTGAGTAGACCCAAAATGAGATAGAAGAACCCCAATTTAGCCCAGTGATGACAATGCCAAGAAACTCCATATTAATGGGAACTGCTGAGAACTGCTTTGGTTGGGTTTATTTCTAAAATCCTTAAATATGGGATGGTGTCGGTCTTTCATACTTTTCAGAAAGTTTAGCCAAGACATTTTGCAGAGATGTATGAAGTGAGATGGGTAGACAACACCCCAAATACAAAAAAACCCTGGAATTCCCCTCTTATGCCTCCCCCCCACCAAAAGGGATCAAGCAATGCCACACTAGTCACTGCAGACAAAAATGCAACTGGCAAAAAAAAATAATTTCTGTAGAGGATGAAGTGAGCCTCACTTCAATTCCATTAACTGCCCTGTTTCTCCCAGCCACTCTTCAGGCAGCAAGAGAATAAAGAAGATAAATTTCAAATGGTGAAAAGGAATATTCCTGAAAAGAAACTCCTGAAAAAGTTTGACTTAAGGTACAGCAGCTGCAGCAGCTATAAAACAATTCTTGCTATTTAGGTCTGAATACTAATATTTTATGGTGTATCTTGACATAGTTTTCCTAAATATTTTCAGAGATTTCCAAGGTCTCTTGGACCTTCTCTTTTGAATAACGATAGTGAGATACTTAATTCATCTCCATGGACCAAAGGTTCCTATTACGATTGTGTCAAAACCTTCAATCCCTGTTCAAGAACCTTTACTAGACATCAGGTTTCCTGTGGGCTTGGAAGTGCTTTGGAAAGGAGTAAGCTACTGTAAAGTAAATCCATTACCATTTTTCTAAAAAACTATTTGTACAAAAAGTGCATCTCAAAATGATTGCTGATCCTTGATCAATGTCCTTTGCTGACATTTTTCTTAAACAAAGGTATTGAAAATAGCTTGTACACAGAGGACAATTATCACTAAATCTTCAGAATCTCATTCTATGACTAAGAAACGATGATGGACTCTTGGGCCTCACCTGAGGCCAACACAGCTACAGTACTTCCAGTTGATGTGCAAGACCAAGGACAGATTTTTCTCCCATAGAACCTAAAGAAGAAAGGGAACTTGGCATCCAAAGAAATACCAGCATGGAGTCAACAAGCTTCTTGCAATTTCAGCGGGTGCCCATCACTGTAGGTCCATTGCCTTCCCACTTATTTTTCCCTACAGGTCAAGAACAAGGATAGTGTGAACTGTCTTAGAAATGTGACATATTTGAGACCTAACACTGTAGTCACCTACACAGATAATTCTCAGGTGTAGTTTCACAACAGTTCCTACTCACTCTTACAAGCCCTAATGCCTGTGGAGTAGCAGTGAGCACCCAGGCAAGACAGCAACATGTGCAGGAAGGCTGGTATGAGGGACCTGACCATGCCACCCTTCCTCACCAGGAGTAATCCCATAACTTCCCATTGCATGAATGTGCAATATGGGACTGCGCTTCTCTCCTAGCTGATGCCCAGACCTTCATCTGATGTCCGTGGAGGTATGTACAATGACTTTGCAGCTCCAGTGACTCACATGACTGAGTACTCAGCTTCAAGCTGATCACGTCCTCCAAGGTCACCCTCCAAGTGCAGGACAGACACTTCCATACCAGTGCTTCACAAATGAAACATGGTCTCTTTCAGGGGGCAATTGCAACACACCAGTTGGCAGTGCCAACAGACACCTTCACCGTTTCTCACAGTGTTGCTTTTATATTTGAAGTCTCTCTGAGGTCCTTCTAAATACAGACTAAGCAGAATCCATGCAGTGGCGTATGCTTGTCTTGGCTAAGACCCTGGAGCATTCATTTGGAAAGACACAAACACCCTTATTCACATCACGATGCTCACCTAAGATCAGTCAGGTGGTTTAAATGTCATCCCAGTATACTCTATTGTTCAAAGGAGATATAGATGTGCTATGCAGAGTTAAACTAACATTGCCTAAAAGGCACAAACAGCTAATGGCAATGCAGAAAACTGTAGGAAATGTATAATAATGATAATAATAATAACAGTGTAGTAGTAATAGTAATAATAATAGTAATAATAATGATAATATTAAAAGGACATGTAATAATTGGGCAAAGGAGGGAAGAGAAAGGAGGGAATTGCCTGAGATCCAAAATTTTTTGGCCAATTTCTCTGGGATGTGTTCTCCAGTGCTTCATTAAATCACCCAAAAGAAAAAAAAAACCTTTTCCTGACTAAGGATGTTTCATCATCAGAAATATGTTCCCACATTCAGCAGCAGCTTTTGCTCAACTTTAACTGACTTCTGTTGCATCAGAAACTTCCCTGGGCTCTTACATCACCCTGGCTGTGGACACAACTGTAAAATCATGCCCTTCCCTAGTCAATGTAAGGCAAAATATTTATTTTAATAGTGCTGGCTAGGCTAATTTCATTCATAATTGAATCAGTAGTTTATTCCTAGGTCTTTTCACTGACCACCCATTCAGCACTTCCAGCCAGAGTTCAAAGAGCTGCTGGAAGGCACACTTTAAAAAATCTGTTCAAAAACTAGCACAAGCAGAATGGCAAACCCCAAGGGCCAGACTGTCAGCCATCCGAGGCAGGCGTGCTCTGCCTTCACAGCCTGTCAGCCTCAAGTAGGACCCCACAGAAGATACATTAGCACGCTCCTGCAAAGATTTCAACTGTAACTGGCACTTTAGGGCATACACTCAGTGGCAAAGGAAAATGCACTGGTTGAATCAAAAAAGGCCCAACACACACTCAACTCACTGTCTTGGTGTCCCCTTAGAGCTGCTGATGGTCCCAGGGGAGCACAGCTATTCGGGTCCTGTGATTTTCACCCGTGTGACTACACACAATCCATCACAGATGAACACTGAACCCATGTTCTCATGGTATCTGAGACAAACATGGTTTGTTCAGGTATCTGGTGTAGGTGACTGAGGAAGCCGTACCTGCTTTCTTATAATTGTCACCATTTCACAGCTCCTGTCCTCCAGACCTAAGTTGCCAAAGTGCGCTAAAGCTCCCCCTTGCACTTCAGTGCGGAGCCACAGAAACAGTGGTGCACAGAGGGATTTTCCAGCTCTGCCCTACAATACTTCACCTCACATATGCTGCAGGAGAAGAGGTCTGCAAAAGATTTAATGCTAAGAGCCTTAGAGCAATGTTTTAGACCAGTGATGTATCTCAAGGGTATCTTGTGGCAACAAGTTCCCATGTACGGTAGTACACAGAGAAGCTTCCTTTTTCAAATAACTGCATTGTACGGGTAGAAGTAAAAGTGATAGCAAAAAGAGGCTATGATTTGGAGCAAAGAACAAAGACACCAGACATTAGTCTCCGTAAGTCCCAGCCCCCAGCAGGCAGGCAGTTTGATATATATCCAGGACAGCTAGGTAATGTTTTTTTTTGTGGATTCCTACCTTTTATCAGACCATATTCTGCAACTTTTTAGACTTCCTTTTCTAAGCAGAATGGTTTACTCTTCTGCAACTCCTGCCCCAGTCCTTCCTAATCTAGCCTAGAGCTGCACTCATAGCAAGAAAATCAATTTTTTCAGCCAGCTCTGTACCTCTCCTTCTTGTAACCACAGCTGACCATCTCCAAAGGGGTTAAACCATTTCCAAAATGGTTAAGATGATCAATATTCAAATTGAACAACCTAAATCTCAATAAAAGACACAAGTTTATTTCCAGTTTTGCTGCAAATTGATACCCCTATTAACCAGCCAAACAGCTGATGGAGAATTTGCATTACCACCATAGTTTAAATGATAACAAAAAGAAAAATAAAGTTTTTCACAATAAAAATTTCACATTTTCCAGACTCTAATCTCCTTTCTAAGTTCCACATCTTGCAAATATTTTGATCAACTTTCCCCTCTCTCCTTCAGTCACTGCTCCACTTCAGCTAAATGTTTCACGGAGCCAGGCTCTTTTGATCCATTAGAAATCTGCCCAGCATCCATTGCTAAAGTCAGTTGGAACACAATTATCAAAAGGATAACATAAATCAAAGAGTAAATCTGTGATTTTCATGCAAACAACACAGGAGCCACTGACTGCTACTGTTTTAGCCAAACCATCCACTCCTCTGACCAGCAAATTCAGAGGCTTTTTTCTCTGGAGAACTATACTGGAAAAACCTCTGATATTCTTGCTTTCAGAAGAGGATACTGAGCTAGCAATATTTATTTTATTTGAAAAAGTAATTATTTTATAGTAGCTTCTCAGATGGAAAAAAATCTCTTAAAACTGAGCAGAAGGACAGACATGATTTCCACTTTGGTAACATATTTATCAAGATAAGAAACAATTAATTAAACAGCTCCCCTGAAATATTATACAAACAGAGAAAATGTGTCTATCTGAAAACCCAGAAGTATGTGTCTTGGAACAAATCCAGATGCACCAAATGTCTACTTTTAAACTCAGTGACTCATGAAAAGAGAGCTGCAGTGATTAGTTACAGCAGCTTAAAGTGTTAAATAAACATAAGCTAGGAATGGCTCTGACTGAATCTGTGCAAACTGACCTCCAGAATTGAGAGGTGACCCTCAGACTTCAGAAAGACTTAGTACATGGAATGGGGAGATCTGCTTGGAAGAGCAGAGCCTGAGAAGCATTGCATGATGTGATTTCCAGAGAACCCTTAGGAGACCTTGCCCCTGTTCTCAAAAACTGTAAACACCTTTGGTGTCTTGCTATGTGAAACTTGCCAATGTGAAAATTTTGGGCCAATAGTCTATGGAGGGGAACAGTCCCACACAATATAACGACCTGTAGCTGTGTGGGAACAGGCAGTAGTGATGATTAGGAACAGGCAACCAAGCCCTAAGCCCAGCGCTCTGACTCCTATCTTGTGTGGGTGGGTTTGCTTGCAATAGCAAGCAAAAAGAAATGCTTGCTTTTTTAGTAGGTCCTTTCCAAATAGTTGTGTGGCCTGTGGTCGGGTCACACCTCATTTGCAGAGTCCCACAGCCATTGCTGCACTCAGCTGCCCACATGTGTGAAATGCCCATTGCCCCATTGCTACTCTGCCCTCAGACTTGACCCCGTCAATGCTCTGCTCCCTTCTAAATATTTGGGCACATCTACTCCCATGGGTACTACTGCCAAGCATGCAGTCAAGCTGTGAGCCTGATCAAATGAAACCCTCTTTTTTCTCTTGAGTGAATATAAATGTGAATCCCAGGCCTGAACTAAATGATAACAAATCTTCAAGAATTTGAAGTGCAGACAAGACATACGACTCAAGGCTCAGACCATGTCTATTGCTAAATGTTTTGCACAAGACTTACTTTATCAGATCAGAATCACACACGCTAATGAATTCAGTGAAACAAATGGCATTGCAATTACTGCCTGTGCATTACACAGTAATTGTCAGACAAAGAATGGCAACACAGCAGAGACTCACATAAAATTAGATTAAAAACTTTAACTCTTAGTGCATCATACACACTGTTTCCATGGATCTGTAATGACCCAGGGAAAGAATTTGCAGTGGAAGGCAAAAAGGCTTTCTCTGAATTTGCAGTGAGCAGTTCACTGCTGTTAAGGCTGCAAACACTAGCTATAGACAGCTGAC
Organism: Falco biarmicus; assembly: GCF_023638135.1. Taxonomy (NCBI): domain Eukaryota; kingdom Metazoa; phylum Chordata; class Aves; order Falconiformes; family Falconidae; genus Falco; species Falco biarmicus. The sequence continues at coordinate 34,478,896 of NC_079293.1, read as the reverse complement.
ATCTTCTGAGTGCACATCATCCCTGAACTCTGATTTATGTTTAAAGCCTTAAGAAGGATTTCTCTTCAGAGCCAGCTCAAGAAGCATTATGTGAAAGGGGAATGAATAAAGCAAGAGTGCGATAAATTTCTCTTTCAGTACAAAACGCTGGACACTGAGTAACCGTGCAGAAGCCGAGAATTGTGTAGAGCACATCAGGATGATTGTTGTGATCTATGTTAAAAAGCTTTTCTAAATTCCTCATTAGCATTCCTTGATAGTGCCAGCACAAGGGGGTGGGGGGTGGGCAGATGTTTATATATCATGAAAGAATATTAATTTTTAAGTCATCAGCTGTTTTAAATCACTTTCTCACTCAGCCATCTAACGAGCAGAGAAAGAAGTTAGGATCTGGGGAAAGAGATGCATATCCTCCTTCTCTCCCTTTAACCAGAGTCAATGCACAGACTATCTGAAGCTAATTCTGCTTTCTGCTGGCTTAGAGGGGATCAGACTTGGCCAGCTGCTTTAAATGTCCAGCACGGCTACTGGCAACAGAAAGGTGCTGAAAGAAGTAAATTATTTCTTTTACTCTGAACAACATAAGTAAACTGGCAGAAATGACTGAATAAAAATATAAGTTACATAATGCTGCCTTAATTTTATTTCCTATTTAAGTTTTATCTCCTAATGATAAGTTCTTACTAACTCACTCTTGCCCCACATTGCTTCCCCTGTGCTTCAGTAGTGTATTAAAAAGGCATTCTTTGTAAATTTTGGTCTAAAAAACCGAAAGAATTGTCACTGATAATAGTCCTATGGCCACATATAAACAGAAAACTCAATGACTCCCTTTAAGAAGCGATGTCTACTAGTAGACTAGTAGAAACACACAGGAAAGCAACAAAAATGTTGTACCTACAGAAACTGTAAATGAGTGACCTTTAAAATGTCATTCCTCCCTTGCAGGACAGAGAAAGTAATGAAAACTCAATTCAGAGGGTGGAGCACTCTTGAGGTCCATGCATGAGTGATGTGGGAACTCCAAACTTCAACAGAAAGTGCATAAATGTTAAAAAACCCAGCACATCTCCTGAACATGCCCCACTGTTAATCTCTCATCACTTAGGTTAAACAAGTTTATTTACACTGAATAGCAGTTCTTGTAGAACACAGCAAACAACTAAGAAGAAAAGTAAATTCACCTGGGAGAGAACAGAAGTAGATACACAACAGAAGTAGACAAACAAAGAACATGCTTATGCTAGAGCCAGGCCTCAGCTCTAAACCTGCTCTGCCTCCAACCTAGGCTCAAGCACACTGAAACTCAGCTGACGTCTGAAAAATCCTGGCCAGGTACTTTTCAAACCCCTGAGCTATTGAAGACAACAATTTACAAGCCTCAAGCAAAATTTGGAAGGACAGCAATACTGTGAAAGCTAAGTGTAAACTATACCAACACACAGTCTCAGTACAAGCTGGATGCAAGTACTCAGTCTATTCAGCTCTTCTTCACATTTACTTAAAATATATCTTTTTTATTTATTAGTACTGATAAACTAAAGGTCAGCAATCCATGGCATATTACCATTGTGCTGGACCAAGGCAACTGGAAACAGCAGATTAATAACTTCAGGTTAATAAAACCATAAAATCACAAGTAAATGGCCTTCCCTGTTGCCCATGGGCTCATTCTGCAGCAACATCAGTGTGTCTTCAGAGAATAAATAGGGCCATGTAATGGCAATTATCGTCATGGGCTCATTGCAGACAAGACTTTCAGGACTTGGAATCTCCCCCTGGCTGGGCTAGAGTTACCCAGGAATTTTAATGATGGAGCATGAGGGTCAGACCATGCTCGCTACCTCTTTTGCAAAATAGAAACCCATTTCGGTGAGGCTGACTGAGACTGGTTGCCATCTGATGTTCCCTTAGTGTCTCCAAGGAACATTTTGTGCAACAGGAAGCCAAACTTTGAGCTTACTTTCTTGCCCTGACAGAAATATTTAAAAAAAAAAAGTCTATGGTTACAGCCAATACTCTGAACACTAGCTAATGTTGTTAGGGAGAAACCTCTGGTTAGGGCTAACACTTGTTTTCCTCATGGATCTAGAACATCCTTTGCCTGTCGTATCCCAAATGACAGGACAAGGCTGTCTCACGCTCTCAGCTTTTACTCATCGGTAGTTATGTGACTGTTATCTTCTAGGGATCCCCATCTTACCCAGAATGTCAGTAAGGCATTCAGCAGCACCCAGGAACCAGGAGGAAAGGACTTGTGCCTGCACCTTCCAGGAGGTACCAAGCATGGTGGGAAGACTGGTCTTCCATAATGCACAACCACTGTCAACCCAGCTAAGAGATTTCTTTTGATTACTCTGTGGAAAGCTAACTCCAGCTCCCACTTGGCACCAAATATAAGTATCTCTGGGACCCAGTTTAACTGGTGAAGTCTTCATTTTGTCAGCTTCTGGCATAACAGTCCACTAACCTTAGCAATTTATTTCATATTCCCCATCTATCAGTGTCTGGTTACCTGATCAGATGAAGAGTTATTTCTTGGGTCTGTCACTGTGTGTCAGCTCAATGGCTAAATCATTTATTCGATATGATTAATCTACTATATCCCAACTGTATTGTCTGCCCTGTCAACCTGAAATTTGTCAGGAAAGTTCCCAGGAACACCAGAGACAATAGCAATGGGACTGTCAAATTGCACTTGTGCATGTCAGGCCAGAGGCATCCAGGAAGGCACAGTTGGAGCACAGCTTAATTTGAGGACAATGAACTTCAACAGGAGGCAGAAAGGGCAGGAACCACTCAAGAGACAGCAAGAAGTGTTTCAGGAAGTGAACTGAGAAGATGTGCAGTGAGAAAGAGCTTTCAGGGTGAAGATAAGAGTGTTCAGATCCCACGATGAGCATCGATACCCAGAAGTGCCATTCCTTTCACCTAGTGAAACATCTGGAATATCCCAGATCTATACCATCACTTTGGTTTTAGGCTTGCTACACCAGAATTGTACCTCACAGCCTGCAGGGTTGGATGATCCGAAAACAGCACTCACTCACTGAACTGAGTCAGTCATAGCTGGCATCCTGCCTGCTACCTGCCATTGCATGTAATCTCCATCCACCACTGCAGAACAAGGCTAGCTGTTGCCTTTCTTCCTTCACTGTCATCTAATCCTTGAACCTGGCTCATCTGCCATGAAAGAATCTGAAGTACTACAGCGTCCATCAGTCCAGCATGTGCTAGCAAGGAGCAGGCTACGGACCAAACTCAACAGCACTGGTGGCAGAAGAAAGCATTCAGCACAGACCGTATGTGCAGAGTGATACACATGGAAGGATTGGCAAGTTCTTGCTATTCATTCTTGAATAGTTACTGGGCTTCTTTCAATAACAATGCTTAGTGCCATGAACTTCAGATGTAAAATGGTAAGTATTTTTCTAAGGTCATGGGCGGTAACTGAAAGTCAACTTTGATATTTACATTAAAAGATAATGCTAATAGGGAACTGCTCTGAAATCAGCCCAGCATGATGCCTTTCAGACTTGGTAATAATGAATATACAAGTGACTCGTAACAGTCTACTCAGTGGAAACAAAACATAATTTGGCTGGTCATTTGCTTTTGTTCATCTTTTGTTGGGGGAACGGGAAGGGAGACAAGTCCTGTGGCAATAGCCTTGAAACAGACCATCTCCGTTTTGAATCTGCTGAGATGAAATATCTCCTTTCAACAACAAAGGCTGAACTCTGATCAAAGCCCAACCAGCAGCGCGCCCTGCAGTGGTATACACCAGATCCTAATTCCTCTAAGTGCCCAAGGGGATGTGAGACTCCCATCAGTCAAGTAATACAAGGACAGGAGAAAGCTGTAATTTTCAGTTCAGCCCAACAAACCCTGCAGCCTCTTGGCTTGTAGTAACCTGGAATGCATCCTGTGAGCAATTAACAAGATGGCTTTCCAAGCTGATCAACATCACACGACTCTTCTTTGATACTGTTTTATTCTTCCTCCTCTCCCTGAGCTTTTTCAGGAACTCTACACACATGCTGCTGGGAGTACAATTATAGGACAGCATGTACGGTAGAAATTAATTCAGCATGTTTCTGTTTTTATGCAAGGGCCTCTGTGCCTGTTCTGCCGCGCCCAGTGTGTGTGCAGTTATATGAGATGCTTGGACAAGCAATTACCCATCATGTATGAATAAAGGCTTGTTTTGTCAAGCAAATATATATGTGCAAAAATGTGCAGTCCTGTGTTGTAATTGTCTCAAATACCACCATGGCACGACAGTGAGTTACAACATGCCAGAGCACAGGGATAGCTTGTCTCTAAGCAATTACTTGTCTTCTGCATAGACCCTCCCAGAGGCTCTTCTCCAGCTGTACTGCAGCCATTTACGTAGGACAAACACTGCTGTTAACAGACTGAATGAAAAGGTATTTTCTGTACTTAAAACTCAGATAACAAAATTTACACTACTTTTCAAAGCACGGCTCAATTATACCTTTCTGCAGGATGAAAAGGGGGTCTGCACCAGCCACTCGCAGGCAGGCAGAGTTTAGCAGTAGGCAAAAGTGTCACCCCTACTCTCATCTGGCTCACTTTCCCTTTGTCCCTCTTTCTGCACCCAGAAAGAGCAAGTCTCTTACTGTCCAGCCTTTTACCTTACCCACAGGACCATGCTATGGTCAACAGCCCACCAAGTGTTGCTGCTGAGAAATTATCCATCCAAACAGGCAAGTTCCTCAGACAATATGTCTGAAAATAGTAGGTTTGTCCGTTCTGTGCCCTCTAGGAGGATTCTGCTGCCAAGCTTTCTGGTTATGGTCATTACATGTAAATGGCAGGTATCAGCTACAGGTAGCCCCCAGATTCATAAAACATCTCAACAGCTCCTGCTTTCCTGCTGCTGGGGTGATAGTGCAAGGGACAAGAGCACAGCACAAGGACTCTGGGCTGGTAAAGTGGATTGGTCATTTACTGCCCAAGAAGGAAATGCGGCTTCAAATCTATGTTGAACTACGGATGGTCAATGTGATGTTGACACACTGTCTGCCTCTCTATGTCTCTGTTCCAGGGCAGAATCAGGGCTCTAGGAGTCTGTGCAACCCACCATAAGTGTGTGGTTTTGGGAAACTGGCAACTGTTAATGTAAATGTTTCCAAGTCAAAATCTTCTTTCATACCCTTAAATACTTTAGGAAGATGTAACCACCCACTCTAAGTCTGTAGTTTTACTCTGGATCTTTGGTCTAGAAAATATTGAGAATTTTCTTTTCTATTTTTAGCATTTCAGTTGTTTTAAGAAAGTAACAAATTTGTTGGACAAGTGCATTTTCATGCACATCTTACAATCACTTCTGAAAGACAAAACTCTTAAACAAAAGGGCTCTCTCATATTTGTCCATTAGCACTGAAAGATGTCCTACCAAGCAATTAATAGTATAGACTCAATGACTTAAATATCCCTTATTCAGCAACTGGACTTAACTGCTCTGTTAAATTCCACTGAAATCCATAATATATAAACATGAAGGTGCTTTATCAAACAGGGATGTAGTTACCTGCAGAGCCACGCTGCAATGCAGAGAAGAATGTGCACTGGCATGGATAAGTTCTTTTATTTTCTGTGATCCTGTGTTTATCTGTAGGTCTGTGAATTCCCTTTGTGCATACTGACAGCTGCCTGATAAATGCATGGCCACTGCAAAAAGAGATAAACGCTGCTGCAACAGTTTACCGATAGCATCAGTGCTCAATCTAAGGCAAACACTAAATCACAGAAATCAACAGTTCATGCAGAGATCTGAGATTACTAGGTTTCAGAAGGTAAGAAGCACTGTGACTTTGCATTGGAATACAGGAAAACATAGTTCAATTTTCCATATATGTGTCATAGTGTGCAAGATGCAGATTTGGCAAAGTACTTCTGGGAATTTGGGGGCAGAAGGAAATTGCTTGTGGCTTTAAAAAAAATACTTGTTATTGTTATTTTGTATATATTCTCCACAAATAGCTCTTTCCTGTAGTTCTTTTAGAGGTGTTTTTTTGTAGTCAGTAAATGCACTCTCAGACTGGGGACACACATCAAACAGCATATTTGTGATCTCTGGCTGGATAAAAGTTATTCTCAGGTTCTTATTTCCTGTGCCATATTCATAATTCTGAGCTCAAAAAATCACTTTATGTGCATGATTTGTGTTCATTGCTTAAAAGTCAGTAAACAATTCCGCAGTTAACTCATTCTGCCAAATATTCTTACAGAGGAAATGCAAGTGGCTGTAATTCTGTCAAGGCAAATCCAAAGCATATTTACAGAACCCTTGATGTATTTCTTCTAGACTAACAGCCCCATCTGGCTATATTTTGTTGCTTTTCAATACAAAAAGTGCCAATAATAGCATGAAGTAATGTGATCAGATACCTTGTTATCTAGGAAAAGCCTAGAGAATAGCCTGTGTATGTTTTCTTACAGTTTGCTTGGCTGTTGGCTGCCAACAGCATAAACTGTAGCCCCAGGCAGAGTTCCTAGTCCCATTTCATCTCAAAGAAATTTTGGTTTTGATTTGAGAAAAAACAGAATTTCAACTCCATTTATTCACCTGGATTCACACCGCCTTAATTGTCTTGAGAAATTAAAGTTTTACATCATGACTCCTGGTGCAAATCAGTACGGGAAATGCTTTTGGTGAATTAGTTGGTTGTTAGTCCTACAGAATTAGCTGTCATCCAAAATGCCTTTTTCTCTTTCATTTCAGCAGAAAGCTTCTATATTTTGCTCCTTGACTTTATAGAGATCTTGGGTGTTTCCCAAGATTTCTAAGCATTAATGTTTCCCCTTCTAAAATATACCAGCTGCTTTTTCTATGCATCTTTTCACACCATCATCAGTGCTAGATCCTTGGCATTACAGGGTCTAGCTGTATCTGATATCCACATCCACATAAATACAAAGAAGGGCATAATTCTGAAGAGTTCATGCTCACATAAAAGCAATTTTTTAAAAGACAGATTAATATCAAGATATTCCCCCTAAATTTATTTCTCATGCTGTCATTATCAACATTAGAAATTAGTATCTCACAGTGAAGGAGACATCCCACTTCAGCTAGGTGCCATGTTCAACCAGTCCAAACTCCAGAGTACTTGAGTATGTTGTTTACTATGGCCTAGATATCTTTGATGGCCAAGAACTAGGCAATGAGAAGTTCTAGGCACCAACTTGAAGGCCATCTCAACCTTGCCCAAACCAACCAGTCAGTGGCCCTGGTAGAAAAAGTCCTCTGTCACCCCAATATCTGCCTGATCCCTGCCCAGCAATTAATTTTACTTCATTCCAGAATAATTTCTGTACCCCAATGTGTGCTCATCACAAACAGAAGCAGCTTGAGAAGGTCTGCTCTTCTCCCATCCATTCTGCAGCTTTTCCCTGTGCTTTCACAGGGAATGGGATGGGTACAGCTTTAGAGTGAATCCTTCTCTCAGGTTGGCTATTGGAGGGACAAAGGGAGAAGCAAAGGAACCATTTACCCAGGTGAAGAAGGAGTGGAGCCACCAAGTGCTGTTGAACTTTTCCTGCTCCTTCAGATCCTGCGGGAACAGGATCTTGATCGAGCAGAAAAGCTATGCATCTTACCTAGGAATTTAGCGACTAGGACAGGCAGTCTGCTTTCAGGTGGCAGTAAAATTTGTAATGCTCAGGGACACCATTTTTCTCCTAGGAGCTACATTTCTTTAGTTAGTAATGTATTATCACCTGGTGCTCTCCAAGCACTGTTAGCACTGTACATACATACATGAATAAGCTTCAAATCCTTAAAGACTGTTCCAGAATATATAGTATAATTAATCAACTGTCTTTTCAACAGAGGTCACAACATTGTGCAAATCTCATAGTTTGCTAAGTGAAACCAGAGGGCTGTTCTTTTCCTCCAGCAATCATTCTCCTTGCAAAATCCAGAGCTATTCCATGTAAGTGTTCACAGTTTGCCAAGGGAGAGAACTCTTCTTTTTTCTTAGAATGTGGCAACCAAAAGCTAATAAAGATTTTTCCTGAGAGCTGGAGAATGTACAGCATCTCTCCAAAGTAATAAATATCTGCTTGGTGTCTGACTAAAAACAGCTCAGAAAAATGTATCCAGTTTTCTAAAGCAATCACACACAAATGTCCATGAACCTAGAAGTCCATGAACTGGAGGCCACAGTCAGCCCCTAGCTTGGGCAGTGACTTAGGTATTCAGAGAAATGCTGCTTGAGACATGGGCCTGAAAGAAGGAAAGAGGGACAAATCCTCAAGGATGGATGGATGGGTAGCCCTCTTGCTTTCTTTTCAGCAGAATCCATGCAAGCCAGATTCCATGTCAGTTTATACCAACACAGTCCATTCCAGGGATGTGTTTTGCTGCTGCTGCTGCGTTTGGTTTTGGTTGTTGTGGGGTTTTTTTGTGAGAGAGTGAGAAACTAGGTTGTTACCATCAAGGTCTCTGGAATGCAGTACCAGGTTTTAGACCTGGGTTGGAATAACTCTCATAAATTTCTGGTCCTTGGTAGCATAGAAGACAAAACCAGCTTTTTATATGAGTAGTGGCCTGTGCAGCCTGACAAACCAGTGCCCCACCAGAAGTATGTGCAAGGTTTCCTTGGCTCCATCTGTAGACCAGACTCAAGTCCAACAGGACAGCTGCAGCAGGTTTCTATGGGTTCAGCTATGTTTCTGTCTCAGTGCAACAGACCAGCATGACACCTCACTGTCTTTAGTACAGAGAAGATTTTTCCGATTTATTGGACAGTTTGCTAGTTAAGCCAATATCCATTGTATTATTAGGATGACATGGAGACAGCAAGACTTCTCTTACTTTAATCACACATTAGACTCTTGCAAGATCACTGGCAACAGCAGTCAATTATACCATATAAATTGTGCTATGTATAATTCCCTTCCTCCAAGAAGAAAACAGCCATGTGGTTAGATGCCAACTTTATGTCTGGGCATGCATAGCTTAGCCTCTGCTTAAAGCTTTTGATAGGCAGGGGATAAAGTCCTTCTGATTATATCCTTGATGTCTGCCCTGCTCTCAAGATAAGATTTCATGTGGACTTGTTGAGTAATCCAGGTAAGCTTCAGAGTTAGTAATGTGCTGGCAAATGATTTTTGCTTTGCAGACCTTTTTGTCCAGTCACAGAGCAAGTGAGCAATGGAAGCTATGATAAAAGACAAAACTCTTGCTCCAAAGAACTGTTCTCTGCTCTTCTTTTATGGGTACATATCAAGTACTCTAGCTCTTAACTGTCACTGCACCCTTCCCACAGTGACTAAGCTAACATCTCATTAAACCTTGGAGCCTCTAAAACAGGAGACTCAAATCCTATCCCAGCTAGACAATAGCATCACATCAAATCAAACTTGACCCACTATTCTGACTGTTCCAGAAAGCCTGCTATTTATTTCTCTTCCTTCTTAGAAGCAGAGGCTGAACAACAACTGATTAGAATTCTGTAATTTGCATAATCAGGACCTGTATGCAAAATTTTATCCAACTATTTGTAGCACTCAGTGCCAACCTGAAAATTTTTTGAGAACCCCCAACCTCATCAGGTGTCAGCAACTGCATTTCAGGCTGGAATTTGAACACAGAGAATCATGGCACAAAGTTGTTGAATTGCATTAATTCATTGTTCAATCCCTTCTGTTATAACCACCCCTTTTAAAACCTTTCCCGACTATACAGCAAAGGCAATTTTCCAAGATGGTATTAAGGGCTTGGCTGTTTCACTGTTATTGCCATGAAAGTGCCACCCACCCAAGCGGTGGCTGCTCCAGCCTTTGTCAGAAATGCTGCAAGAATAGCTCAACTTGCAGCAAGTGACAAAGCCCTTGCTTGGACAACCCCTTAATGGCCTCCTCTTCTCATAAAAGCGGAGGTGTTTGGTACAGTCTCTTCACTGAGCTGAGGACAATCAATGAGAAGCGTCTCTGAGATACAAATTGCAATAACACAGCTAAAGGCAGCTGACTGCAGGTCAAAGCACAGTGGGCCCAGACACAGCAGGTATCTCACATGGCACCAGCAGGCCAAAGGACAGAGAAGCAAGAGAGAGGGTTATAATGGTGACTAACATAGTCTAAGTGTTGGCAGAAAATGTTCCAGCAACAACAAATAATGACCTTCCTCCTGCTGAGCCCTGCCACGGTGGTTTTGGATGGCAGCACACCAAAACTCAGATTCTCCTGCCCTGACCTCACAATCTCTTTATTGTTCAATACAGAGGTTAGCTGCAGGTTTTCTTCTCTACCCTGTCACATTCCCCTGCTGACATGCCTCTAGTGCGTGGTTTTAGCTCTGTTTTCCCTGCACCCCTATGCTATCTTCTGAAGCATGGAAACTGTAAAACAGGCAGGCTCACTGCCCCAGGAAGTACCTATAGAATAAACCAAGAGAAGGGTGGCTGCAGGTTTCATCATGTTCTTCACCTGCCATAATCAAAATGAGATACCCTACATACAGTTTAATGTCCTTGTTACTTCACTTTATGCTGTGTTTTGTTAAGTATGGGTAACTCAGTGTGCCTGGGAGGACAGGGAAATAACAGTTTTGCAAAGGGTCATTTGTATTTTGTTTCAGACGCTTCAGGACTTCTTTTGTTTTTCCTGTCCTCTTTACAAAATGAAGATTGCAAAATCCTGGTGATGTGAAATTCACTAATGAAAGTGCTACTAACATACAATTCACTCAGAGCTCTGCTGCTTCAGAATTTGGGAATTAACTCTAAACAACCAGCACACGACTCAGTCCTCCCCAAATACAGTGTATCCTCATTAATATGAAAATCATAATCTAAATAAAACGTTGAGACTTCTCATTTTTTAAATGTACCTTTTGGTTATTTGGGTTTTGCTGTTTGTTTTTTGAGGCTTCTGAGTTTGTTCATGCGATTTATGAAGATGATGTATAAAAATTTCAAAAGTTAGGACAACAATATTAAGCTGGGAAAGAGAGAGCAAGTCTTGAATTAAAAGAAAGGTATGTTAGTGGGAATTAAGCTCTTTGATCACCTTTAAGTTATCCTTTTGTGGTATCTGGAAAAGCACAGCTTGTTTGGGTGTTTTTTTTCTTAGAACAACTAAACTAAGGCTCACAATTCATTGCTTGTCTACAGAAATCTGGACTTTAAGCAAAACACTAAACATATAGGACTGATAATAGAAACACCAAGTGATAAGACTAGAACTTGAACTGCTGCTTTATCGCACAGCATAGAACAATGTTTAGACTGTCTCCAAAACCAACCTGCCCATAAGTCTCTGGACCTCACAACTAGATTCAACTGGGGCAAGCAATGGGGCTCGTGACTTATGTTCTGCCTTTCTAAATGTGTGACAGCATGTAAATGAAAAAAAGGGACATTTCCTTAGCAGCTTTAAAATACTTTGCACTTTGAGTGTTTACTGGTTGCCATGGCAAGCAGGCAGGTTTAAATAGTGAATGTGAAACAGGGACCTGCTTGGCCAATACCATGGGGCGGGAAGGCCCTGCGTGTGCAGCAGTATGGCAGTTTTGCCACTTCAGACCCCAGATATGTCTGGGACTTTGCATCCAACTGCTTCCTTTTATTAGTTTCATGTAAGACAGAAGCATCAAGGATAAATGAATCATTGTTTCCAAACCAGGAGATCAGAACAGAGGTTTGAATACCATGAGATGTTGGCACTGGTGGTTAAATAGCATGTCTTACTTCCCTGTTTCCCTTACACCCATCCCATATATCACAGCCTCCTCAGTTATGCCAATGTAACTGAGGCTGCAGTGTAAACAAATCACTAGAATGATTTGGGCTAAACATCTTTTTGGAGGGCTGTTTGAATATGGGAGAGATGACCAACAAACATTTAAAAATCTGAAAATCAGCTGCATGATCTGCAACCATGATGCCTTTCCTTGAATATACAGGGAGCTCAAGGCAGCTCCACTGGATGTGCAAATTACACGTTTAAAGGAAGTGTGTTGGGGCATGTAAGCAACTTTGAGAATATATCCTCCAAAAAGAGACAAAAAAAGAGAATCATGGCCTGATACTAGATTACAGGAAATAGAAAGGCATAAGCTCAAGAAAGAGAAAAGAATAAAAGTTGGGAAGAGAGAACAAGAAAAAAGAGTGTACCAAGGACCAACCTTATCTCAAAAATATAACTGCACAGCATGATTCATAGAATAACACAGATTCGAAAGGATATCTGCAAGTCATCTCATCCCTCATCCAGCTGCCTGCTCCAAGCAAGGCAAACATAGAATGTATCACTTAGTGCTTTGTCCAGTTGAGAACTGAATGTCTCCAGCTTCTCTGGGCAACATGTGCCAGTGTTTGACCACTCTCAGGGTGAAAAAAAAAAAATCCCTTACAGCTAATGGGAATTTCTCGTATTCCAGCTTTTGTCTGTTGCCTCTCATCATTTCACTGGGCACCTCTAAGAAGAATCTGACTATGTATTTTCTATCTCCTCCCACAGACAGTTAAAGAAACTCTCAGGATCCCCAGTTACCTTTCTCTCAAGTCTGAACAAATCCACTTCTTTCTAGCCTCTTTGAGCCACTCAACATCTGCTCCAGCACTGTGGTCAAGCCCCATGGTCCAGCCCCCTATCTTGCTGGCCTTTGCTGGACTTGTTCTTGTTCATCAAAGCCTTTATGGAACAGGAAGCCCAAAACAGGACATGGTACTCCAAATGCAGTCTTGCAAGTGCTCAACAGAGAACAGGTTCACAGAGTAATTCTGGTTGGAAAGGACTTAAGGAGGTCATCTAGTCCAACTGCCTACTCAAAGCTGGGTCAATAACCATCCCCCTGGACCTGCTGCTGCGGTCTAACACAGCCCAGGATGCAGCTAGCTGCCTTCACTGGTAAGGGCACACTGCTGACTCGCTCATCTCACCCATCCTTACATGTCTATGATGTAGATCTCTCTAAGCTAGGCACCAAAAGCAGCCTTTGAAAATAATAATAGAATTAGACGTCTGACCCATTTCAGACATCTGCTTTAGCAGGAGATGAATCACACTCCAGCAATGCCTGTTTCCATCCACTGAATATAAAGGTAGACCAGGGTGATTAGTACTGATATAAACGTCCATATTGGTGGTATTGACTTTCAGCCAGACTAATCCTACCTCATAAATTCTGCCACATCCCCAGCTTTTGCTGGAAGATGTTACACATTTGCATACGTGTGGGTGAGTTTGCACTTGCAGGTTTCCTTTGAATGTGAAGAGAATACAATTAATAAGGATATAGCTACACAAATATGCACTGAACTGGAGGTACTTGAAAAAGCTGATTCACATTTCAGTGGCAGATATTCTAGCAAATATCAACCCTAGTGGTTTCTGAAGGTTAGACTGCTTTAAATGTATGCCTGAGATTTTATTTTTAATACTCTAGGTAGCATGAAGATCCTTTCTTTTTCTTTTTCTTCTTTTAATTTGGTAATATTAATTTGATTTTCTAAGGGGAAATAGAAAATTCTGCATTAAAGCAGTCAAGAGTACCAAATTCTGCATGCTATCCCCATTGAGATCATCCTTAATTCTGTTTTTTCTCAATGACATCTGCAAAAAGGAGCATGTAGTCAGCAAATCTGACTGCCTGTAGCTCCTGGTGGAAAGGTCAGATAAAGTTCAATTCCTTTATAACAGAGCAACAATTCAGATCTTTAATCGTTTGTCCTGTAGACTAGCATGATCATCATCTTTCAGTGAACATAATGGTTAAAAATTGCATTAAACCTCCCCTTTCTGAACAATAGCTCTCCTTTTGACCTCTCTGTAACCCTGAGTATGATGGGCTATTATCCAATTTGAATCACAGATGAGTGTTACAGTTTTCAGATGCATGTTAAATAAACTGCCACTTTCTTCTGACTGAAGACAGACACACCATCTATGCAGGAAAATCCAGGCAGATAAGGGAAAAAGCATCACATCCCATTCCCAGAAGCCAGTCTAGACAAGCAATGTGCGTATTCTTTTAATAAGTATGTTTTGCAATGTTGAGAAACTATTGATCTTAATCTTAAGAGCTGACTTTAGCTTCCTTTCATGTACTTTGCAGCAGCTTTCTCAGAAGTCCACTGCAAGTCTTCCCAGTCATGACAGTGTCACATCTGAGCAGCAGTCTGCATGCAGAAGGGACCAAGATAAGTATCTCTGAGCAACTGATGGTGTAAATACAAAATAGAAAAGGGTTTTGTTTATGCTGGTCAGAGTAGATAGGAAAAATGAGTCTGGGAGAGAGAAGACAGGACTCTTACAAACTAATTCTGAACTATGAGATTTATTAGCCTCTGCAATTATTACTCTGAAAAAGATGTAGATATCCAGCCACTTGACTCACAGGGCACAGCATACAGTATTGCATTTAGACTACTGCATTAGAAGAGGATGGTCTAAAGATCTAATTCAATGCAAGGAGGTTTTCAAATCACTTGGTTTGGTCTTAGCCAAATGGCATCGCCAAGCCTTCCTTCAGTGATTAAGTTTTCTGCAGAAATCTCTCTCGGACAGGTCTCTAGCAAAATTCCAGGGGATCTTTGGAGCAACTGTCTTCACAATGGAGAATGAAGCAGAACTCAACAGGAGTCTGGCTGATTACCCTAGGAGGATTCAGAAATGAAAACTGGTGTTCTCCACTTTGTTCCATCTGTTTATGCCTTTCTACATTCTTATGCTCCTCAAGTTCAGAAGCTGGCAGTCAGTTCCTCTCTTAGCTTCCCATTATTTTAATTTAACTTTTGACATCACATGTAACTCTAACCACGCTGGAATTTATACCAGGCCTGGAAGGGTAAAGCTCCATGTTCCTGGGGAAAGAAGTATGGGGCTCAGAAACACGGTGAGATTTGTCCGAACAACAGTGCAGCCCCTGCACCATCAGAGACAGGGAACAAGCATTACAGATAAAACAATTAATGGATTTGAGGCAGTGCTATGCTCTGACCAAGATCACTTCTGCTTCTTTTTTAGCCTTCCATCTCTTCTTAACCTCACTTAATGGTATTTAACACAGAACTAGATATATTCTTCAAGCAGTAAACTACCACACTGTTCATTGCAACAACTCTTTGTATCTCATATCAGGTTTATATGTTGGTTTGTATGAGCCCGTGTTTTATATGTAAGGGATAGAAACATGCAACCAAGGTGAACAAAACCTATAGCTCAACTAGTTTTGTGGTGCAGGCAAATCCCTTTTTTATTTTTATGTTAGTTAACAGTGAATTTGTGTTCAGGACACACAGAGCATACTTATTAGCAGTAAACCTGGATTTAGTAGTAGTAGTTCTAGCTGAGGTACATGTCCACCAATTTCATAGATATGCATAACACCTCCAGACCTCCAGTAAGTCTCTCAAAGGATATATAGACCTCAAACATATGTTACCTCTTAAGCTATACATGGACCATATACTCCAGAAACATGACCACCACTTTTGAATGATGCTTATCTTGTTATCATCTGATTGCTGGGGTATCACTAATATTATAGCAGAAAAAAACCTATTTTGAAGCAAAAATGCTGACACTGAGGGTAGCAACACAGTTCAGCAGTAGCTATTTAAAATAAACATCTCATATTTTGAGCAGAATCAGTAGGATACAACAGACGTTCAATGCAAAAGGACCATTTTCTGCTTGGGGTGTTAGAGATTTAATAATAAATGTGGCCTGAGGATTCAAATTTATAGTCTGGTTTTATGGGAGCTTCTGAGCACTCAGCACTTCTGAAACAAGCCAGCAGTGTTTGTCAGAGGTATTAGATTACCTCTGGGCCAGCCAGATGCTCAGGCTGTGAGTGAAATGCTTCAGCCCAGGCAGTGCCTCGAACAGACACCCACACCCCCACAGAAAGCAGCAAGCCTGTCCTGAGGAGGACTCCTCCAGCAACCCTGTCTCCACCCACTGCTGAACCTGCTTGTGGTGTGCCTGCTCTGGGGCTTCTTGTCATTTCCCGCTACCCATGGCCTCCCCTTTGCAGTTAGGTGGACAGTCACTAAACCTGGCCTGAATCTGTTTTCAAGATCACCACATCCACTCCATACACCGCAACACAACTTCCAACAAAAGATGCCCCTGTACACTACTTATTTCACTGTCTCCTTTTATACCTTTTCACGAAAGTTTTAGAAAGTTGCCTGCACAGCAGGCAGAGCGAAGATGGAAGCCTAACACTAACGCAAGGATCAAACAAACATTTTATCACAACAAAACCTCTGGCAGCTAGTAGGAGCAAAACAAATATTAAACGTCAGACTTCATTGGGGAAAGTCAACTCCTAAAAAAGTGTTGCAGATAGCCCATTTGTTCTGCAGATCACCCTGTTTCTCCAGCCATCTTTTAAGTGGGATATGTACAACCTGCTATAGATGTATATTAAACATGACTGCAGATTAGCTATTACATTTGGGCCATTTCAGCAGGAAAGGCAGCAGTGTTGCAATCACCAGCTGCACCAGTATCTGAGATGGCCTTGCAGTCCTCTAGAAATGCCTGCTGTCAGCACATGCTATCTTTTCTTATGTCTGATAAGGTGTTGATTTTAAAATCTGCATGTTACCTCACCTACCCCCAAATCCAAGTACCAACAGAATATATTCTAGAGTTACTTAAGCAGTTTATTGCAGTAATAAAAGTCATGTGCCTTTCATAAGCAGTTTTGCTAAAACTTTATGCAGATATTTCTACCAAAAATATTTTTAGTGTAATTTATTGAAGTGAATAAAGTCTCATGTGAGGTCTCCCAAGACCCTGATTTGTGTTTATTTGCAAATCTCATATATTACTGCTAAAAGATATATGAAAAGAAAAATGTACCTTAATATAGGGAATGCAATGAAGGACACACAGAAAGCATATGCTCAGGCTGGGGCACAGCATCCCCAAAACAAACCCAGATCCTGCATGGGCTTCCCAGCAGCACCTCCATGGCTAGAGAGATTTGTCAAAAGACAATTTGCTTTTCTCTAGCACAACCCAGCCTGGTAAGAAATGAAACTGGGGGCCACTGGAGGCTGGAGATGGACACCTGAGGGAAGATCCCCATGGCAAAGGGGGTAAATGCACCTAGAGAGGCCATGGCCCTGAGCACCCACACTGATGTGGGGACACCCCTGAGAGACTGCAGCTATGGGGAACCCATGCTGTTACAGGAATGCCCCCGAGGGACTGAGGCTATAGGTGAACCATGCCACTACTGGGATACCTCCAAGGGACTTCAACTATGGGAGAAACATACCAATGCAGGGACACCCCTGCAGAACCGTAGCTATAGGTAATGCGCACTGTAGTGGGGACACTAAGAAACAGCTCCATTAAAAGGAGTTAGAAGTAAAGAGCAGTAGAGAAAAATCTAAATAAGCAAATGATGTCAGACAAAATGAATAAGCAAAATGCAGCAGCAAGAAACAGTTCCACAGACAACCCCAAGCTCTTATGCTACCAAGGAAACTGGGACAGACTAACTGTTACATGGGGTGAAAGTCAGGGAAGTTGAGGCTAAGAAGGGGAGGGGGGATGATAAGTGTTTGATTTTAAGGTGAGTCAGGGGAAAGAGGACAAAAAGTGTGTTTGTGTCTTTTTTTTTTGTTGATACCCTAATCATTCATCAGAAAATTGTGCTGTTTGCAAATAAATTAAGTAACAATTCCCTGAGTCGAGCCTGTTTTGCCTGCAGCTTCCCTATCTATAAGAATTAGTCTGCTTGAGGCTTTTATAAAGGAGCTTCCCTAGTTATTCAGCTGTCTCTCCTCAAAGAAGCAGCCACAGAGCATTGCCAGTTGTGCCTGATGAAACAGGCCGTGCAAAGATGCAATTTATGCCTGCAGAATTGTTTGGGAGGCTGAGGGGAGCAAAGCGTTTTGCTGAAGTTTGTCTGGAAGCCATATAAGTCTTAGTGCCATTTGCTTTTGCTTTACATAGGTGTTTGTGCCACGTATGCTAGAAGGAGACCAGGACAGTGAAACAGAATTAGCCAATTTCCAGCATTTCCTCGATGCGGTGGCCACATTTGCTGTGCATGCATCCCTCAAACCACCCCAGGCCAGGCTTGAACCAGCAACACTGCTGAGTGAGCCTTTCTGTACTCAGAGTGGTAAGATCTGAGTAATACATTCTCCACTACAGCTCTTCTTTAGTGAAGCCTGCCTGGTGGATGCCTGGTTTCCAGCCTTTTTTAAGATTTACAGAATTTCAATTAAATTTATGTTCATAAACACATGGAAATTGCTCAGCAAAGTGAGATGTGTGCACACCTATCTGCATTTCAGTTTGGATGGGATGGGAATAATTAACAGCTTTCTGCTTAGAATGAACAGGTTATGATCTTCACTAATTCATTTCTTACTTGAGTTGTTGCTTGTCCCAGACCACACCCTCTCCACTTGTGGTGCAGCAACCTTATTTTCTTCCCAAGCACACTACACAATGTGTCTTAGTTCCTTCCTACTGATCAAATGTGCAAGGTTCCCTATTTTGGACCTACTAGCTGCTATCAATGCCACTGACTTAATGAACAGAGTAAGTTTTCTAATATGCCTGACTGTAAACGCAGTTTCCCTGACTGTTCTGCAGCACAGAGCTAGAGACTGCTCTTTCAGCAAACACTTCTGCTAGTAAATTTTTTGCAAAGATGTTTGTGGGCAACAAGCACAAAGATGAATGTAAGTCAAGGCAAATGTGTTGAAAATTTCAAACATGTTTATTTTTATCTTTTCCCAATATTTTTCTAGCTTTCTAATCTTCCTAAGAACTACATAAATTAGATTAACTCTTACCCACTGAAAAATTCCATGCCAAATTCTCATAAGCAGAGCTGGAGGTGAGGTTTTCAGTCAGGTCACCCCCATCCTTACCTCCAACACACCTCAGCAACACAGTCCAGAAAGATAATATCTCTAACTTTCACCTTAAACAACATATTGTGGTAAATGAAATACATTTCTTCAAAAATCTAAAATAACTTTTTTCAAAGAAAATGTTTTTCCTCCAGTTCTAACCGTGAGTCATGGTGTCACTCCAGCTATGAGTTTTATCCATTATTTCAGTTATTACAGTCTTCAGCACAAGTCATTTTATCTTTGGTATGCTGCTCCCACCTCTGCCTTTTAAAAAACAAGATTTTCAGTGTGTGCCAGTGTAGAAGCCCTGGACAAAAAAACACACGTCTGTTTCCCTGCACACAAAAATCCAAATGAAGCTACCCACCTAGCACTGGTATCTCAGAAATACACCCCCACATTTTCCCTTGCTGTTTTCCCACACTGTGCTGCCTTAAAAGACACAGTAACTTGGTTCCCAGTCACAGATTATGCAGAAATATAAATGGCAATAGTACTGTGAAGAACCCCCACTCCAACCCTTATGCCATGCCAATACACACTGGTTGGCCTAACACAAGCTTCACACTTGGTGAGCAGCTTTGCTGTGTCATCCTAGTAAGGTGTTAAGGAGCTGATGTCCTTGCTCAGTATGACAAAGGCACTGGACATAGAGCCAAGAATAGGCCATAAGGGTCTCAGCCAAGGCAGCAAAATCATGACAAGTTTGACAAAGGGAAGGCTAGACTTGTTTCTTGTCTCCTCCTGCTTCTCCTCCTTCTTAACATCCGCACAACAGATCAACTGTCACCATGCCCACAAGAGGCAATGCTCCAAAGCAGGACTCCCAAACCCTCCATGGTCAAAACTACAGAGCAGGAAAGCTAAGTATGCACACAACAAAGTCCCATTTGCCCCCAGTACTACATTTGCTGCATGAACTGTGACTTGCACATCCACCAATGGTGTGTGTCACATTCAACAAGATCATCCCATGTGTGGCTTAGCAGATGCTACCAACCATGAACGAGTCTAGTCATGCTGTGACTTCCTCTCATGTCTGTGGGTCCTCCTTAGTGAGTGTGCCAGAATACTGAGGGGGACTTGATTCCTCTGATCAACATAAACATCAGCAGATGCAATTTTGTCCCATAGCATGGGCAGAATAGCTAGAATTTCAAGTCTAGCATGAATCAATGTTGGAATGTTGTAACATTTGCAGCAATACTGCAAAGAACAAAGTGCGTGCTGATCTCCACTGGTGAAGAAAACAAAGTTAACTAAAAGAATACTCCTATGACTGAGTCAGAAAAGAAACCTGGACTATACAGAGGTTCAAGATGGCAATGACCAGAAGTTGCACCTTGGGAGGATCAGATTGGGCCCTGGGAAACTTCTTAAGTAGGAGAATAATACAGTCCTGAAACAATACATCTGTCCTATATAGAGGGATGGTGGAGTCTTCATCCTTAGAGATGAAGTGTAAATCAGACTAGCCATGGCTTTGCCTGATGCTGGCAATAGTCCTGCCTTCAGCTTGAGGATGGACTAGAGACCTTCAGAGGTCCCTTACAACCAGCATTCTTGGCAACACAGTCTAGAACTGAGAGCTGTATACAATGGTTTGATTATCTGCACAATCCCATCCACTCTTATTTGCCTGAAGTTTATCCCTGGCCTACGTGTTGCAGCATCTTATCTAAATATTTCTCAGCCTTCCTTTCTAAAAATACTGACTGTAGTACCCACAAGCAGTCTGTTCTTTGAAGGCTCCCTTCTGTTAGGCTGAAGCTTCTTCTTCCCTGTGTAGGAATAAGTACAACAGGGAGTAAGGAAAAAGGGGTGACCCCTCAGATAAGGTGAAAACTTAAAGCTGACACACTTAATGAAGTTTGTTATCAGGCAATGGAAATGGATCTGACCTTTCCGAGTATAAGCTCTGCAATGCTACATTCTTGCACATCTATGTCATTAACCCAGAGCTCATAAATAGTGTTAGCTAGATTAATTTGTGATTATACACTAACTTTAATGCCAGAAAGGACTATTTGAACATTTGTTTTGGCCTCTGGAATATCCCAGATTTTTACACTTAACTCAGCCACTCTCACAGAAGGACTACAAGCCTTGTGCTTGACAAAGTACATTTTCCAGAAAGACTTATTTTCAGAAATCAGGAAGAGCCATTTACTGCACCCATTGACAGTCAGCATCAACTTTTTTTCACTATCTCTTAGAAAAAGGTGCTCAGTGACTAGAATTTCCTTGGTATCAGCAATGCAGCTCTTGGTTCTTGTTCTCTTTTCCTGATAGATCATTTGGCTTACATATATGTAATATTTTTTCCTTCATTAGATTTAAAGCATTGATCTCAATCTTTCTCTTTGTAAAACAGATTTAACTCTTTAAAATCTTCTACCCTGTGAGTTTTGTTGCATAGAGTTCTTGAATTATTTCTGTACCTCAAAAGACTCCTCTATACCTTCTCCAGGTAGGTACATAATTTTTGACATCATTTTTGAAATATGGAGAGTGGATCTGCTCCCAATTTCACTGTACCAGTCTCACCTTGTAATTGCTAAGTAAAAAAGAGGATGAGGTGCTTGAATTCCCCAATGGAGATTCCATTATGTTGTCAGATGTACCTAACTTCTTCCCAGAGATACGTCAAAAGGCAGTAGCTCCTCATTTTGCCAGCCTAATCTTCACTTTGCATCAGCATTGATCTCCCTACTGAAACAATTCAGAAACCTGTGCAGCAGCTCTGTCCACATTAATACTTGCTGTCTCACCAACCCACCAAAATGTTCCAATGTTTCTTAGTTGAATACTTCAGCAACAGTTATTCTATGATTGATTTATATTAAATGAGTGGGACAGTATCACGCTTTGTGCCAGTCATTAGGAGGTGAATAGAACTATTACTTACTGTGGAAAACAGGAACTTGTGTTGCACAAGTAATAGAAGGAGGTGGGCTAAAGCCACAAGTAAGCATGTTTCTGTATTACACTGACCCTGCTGGATCTTCCCTGGAAAGATCAGTGACTTCCTTTAGTCTGATTTGCCACCCTTCAGCCACTGATGGTGCAGAATTCATGTACGGAAACTAAAGTGTTGTAGGAAGAATGACAAGACCATGTCAGATTTGTTCCCTGTTACTCAGCAGTTTTCAGCATGCCCTGTCATATATGATTCTTCACTCCTTATGCAAAGGGTCTGAAAACGTCAGTAATTTCTGAGCAGTGTTGACAGTACTGAATTGTAGCAAGGCATGCTCACTAGATTTGCAGAGCTGTTCTAAAGATTAAATGTGGTTTAGACAGCCATCAGGCCCTTTAAGCTGATGCTGTTTCAGGGGAACAACTGTAGCAAAATCCCAGGCACCTTCTTCATGGTATGAGAGGCAAGATGTCCTTTCTACATCTACAAGGATCAGGCAACACCTTCTTTAGAAGGATAGTTTAAAGTGAAGTCTCTACTTTCCCATGGTTCTGAAATAAGTCTGTAAAGTTATTCCTTTGTTCCTACAACACCAAGCCAGAGCAGAGCGCATTTAGTCATTTATCTGTTAGCAGAACTGATGCCTTCATTGACTTTTGTTTATAGATCCAAAATAACCGGGTTTTGCCAAAAAAGTCTATCTTTCTCAGTTTTCTCTTTCCTGATTTTGTTTTTGTCCTAAAATTCATAAATCCTGCCTGAGTTCTCTCTCTAGCAGTACATCATTTGGACATTTAATTAATAACTCTTTGGATTAACTGCTTGCGTTAATGCCACAGCTTACATTCTCAGTATTTAGTGGTCCCTCAAGGACCTCTATGCTCCTTCTCAGTTACCTCATAAAATACTTGTTCATGGAGTGGAGTTGCGTAGCTTAAGAAGTTGCTAATGCAGCACAAAGATTTCAGATTAAATTACTGCTTCAAAAGAGATGAAATCAGGAGTCTATCTGGTCATTCAGGTTACCTGCATAATACTGCCATTTGGCAGGGATCAGGAAATTGTTTTAATCTGTATGGCTTCCTGCCTGAAGCCTTCTTTTTTCTCAGCCTGAGTTCTTTAGCTCTTCATTGCCTAAAAATGGTACCTGTCCCCATTCATAACTCCACCCTTCCTGCTTTGGAATGGAAACATCAGGAAATGGTCACTGTTGCTTTATTTCACAGGCACATGTTGGAAGCAGGTGAGGGACCATATGCTGGTACTTGCCCACAGAACAGTTTTACTTGTCTCCCCTGATGGGAAGATGTTCATTTCACACAGAGAAGCATACTGAAGAGATTCCCCAGGTTACCATGGAATTAATTCCTTACACCTTCCCGGTGTGGCACAGCATGGAGCATTCACCATGGGCACCCACAGTACTTCTGCATCATTCTTCTTCTCCAGCTAGGCATAGCCAGTCTGAGTCTCACAGCTCTTCTCTACACTTGCATATTACACAAAAATCTCCCCACACTTCGTCCAGCAAGACACCCATATATTTATGAAAAAAGTCAGAAGTATCTACTGTTTTATTGAAGCAAACACAAAATCCATGTGCCTCACTTTTAACCACTGTTTAACGATCACTTTTAGCAACCTGTAACATTTGTGATGCTAACATGTAATGAGGACAAGAAGCAATGCTTTGGTAAACAAATATGATACATTTTCTATAAACAATTATCTGCAGTATTGGCATCTTCAATTACAGTTACAGTGTGATTCTGCTATTGGGAATGCCTTCAAGGACAGCCTGTGAAAAAGCTGTATCATCAAAACCACTCCTAAGAGGAAATATTTGGCAAACTGCCTATAAAAACCACAAAAGTAGCATAACCAAGAAACCTTGGTGTTGTGGTTTAAGCCTGGCTAGCAACCAAGCCCCATGCAGCCACTCACTTACTCCTACCACAGTGGGATGGGGGAGAGAATCAGAAGAGTAAAAATTAGAAAACTTGTGGGTTGAGACAAACAGTTTAATAGGTAAAGCGGAAGCTGTGCACACAAGCAAAGCAAAACAAGGAATTCTTTCACTACTTTCCATTGGCAGGCAGGTATTCGGCCACCTCCAGGAAAGCCAGGCTCTGTCACACATAAATGGTTACTTGCGAAGACAAACATCCTAACACCAAATGTCCCCCTTCTTCCTTCATCTTCCCCCAGCTTATATACTCTGCATGACATACAATGATATGGACCATCCCTTTGGCTAGTTTGGGGCAGCTGTCCTGGCTGCGTCCCCTCCCAATTTCCCATGCCCTCCGGTCCTCTTGCTGACAGGGCCTGAGAAACTGAAGTCTTTCACTTAGTATAAACATTACCTAGTAATAACCAAAAACATCGGTGTGCTATTAACATTGTTCTAGCACCATATTCAAATCACAGCACTACACCAGCTACTAAGAAGAAAATTAACTCTATCCCAGCTGAAACCAGGATACTTGGAAAGTTCAGATCAAAACTGACTGAAGGTAATTATGTAAGTGCTTATCCAACAAACACTATGCCAGAAGCACTGCTTCAGGAGACAAAAATAGCTGTGAGTCTAGCTACCATTCACTTCCAGGGGTGGGCAAGACAGCTAAGATGTGACACAGAAAAAGGATAAAGCTGTAAATTATTGAAACGTTTGCTGAGTTTTTTCTACAAAAATATTTTGATAAATGAAATCAGGTCACAGAAAGTGTTATTAAAAACAATCAATTTGCACTAAAAAAAACCAAGGTGCAGCAGCCTGTGAGCTTTTGCAACAGTTAAAATTCACTGTAGAAAGCTGGACTGTGCCAAAGCTGGGTAGCAAGTGAAAAATGTGTCATTTTTCTCTGATCTGAGTGGCAAGACACAACTATCTATGGTCAGAAAAGAAGAAAAAGCATTGAATGACAAGGTAAAGAAAACCAAAAAGGCTTGAAGCTCAAGCATTCTTGATAAACATTACAGCAGCTCTTGCCCAACATAGGAGTTTGTATGTGGAAGAAGTGAGAAAGTTTGTGATTTTTCTGCCCAAAAGATCAAACTTAGTTCCAAGATGAGAATCATTCCAACGATGCTTTGGCACATACACTCACATGTAGCTGGTGGGGCTAAAAGTTTCAGCAGAATTGCTGGCTTAAGAAAGATCAAACCTGCTCTTCTGATTCCAGGAACCATGAAGTTGAGGTTGAAACTTTCAAAATCCTTTTTTTTTTTTTTTTTAATTGTACCAGTACTGCAAACGCAAGTTGGTGTACTGCAACATGGTTACCTTGTTGAAGAGCAAGAATTTGATAAGTGCATTTCCAAAGTTTTCACCCAAAACTGCAGTCCTTGGCCACAAATATTTTTACAGTGTAAGAATCCAAATATACACGTAAACTAGACTTCCAGATAATCATGGGAGATCTTACAGATGTACAAAAATATCTGATAGGAGAGTGTAAAGAAGACAAAGCCAGGCACTTCTCTGTGGTGCCAGTGATAGGAAAAGAGATAATGAGCACAAATAGAAATACAGGAAATTTCTGAAATTAAGAAAAAACTTTTAATGTGAAGGTGGGTGAGCACTGGAAGAGGGTGCCAAGAGAAGCTGTGGAGTCTCTGTCCTTGGATATATTCAAAACCTGACCACACAAGGTCCTAGGAAACTTCCTTTAACCGACCCAACTTTGAGCAAGAAGGGTTGTCAAGATGACCTCCACAGGGCTCTTGCAACCTCAGCTATGCCATGATTAGTCTCTTTGCTCACTTCAATGACATGAGAGTTTATTTCCTGTAAAAGGATGAAGAGATTTGCAGTGACAGAGACATAAGACACGCAAGCTGGCCCATGCAAGAGCTGTCACACACTCTTCAGTGCACTGACCACCGAATAATACTTACAATTGCAAAACAGCTTCATTTATGGCATAGGCCAGGCCTAGTGACAGGCATAGCCTTTCTACTGGCTTGCACAGTGCCATGTCTTGGGACTGCGATGGGATGGTGGTAGACTGGCTCCACTGAGGTTATTCTAGTGGTGCTAGCAGATGTCAAGGGCTTGGATGATGGTTGCTTGCTCAAAGACCCAGGAATCCTGCTCAGGTTTCCCTGATCAGACAGTGCAGACTCAGGATACCAGTCTCTTTTTAAGTCCTGGGATAAAGAATCACAGCTGTTTGTGAATGATTTGAGGAGGCTGTGAAAGCAGTAACTGAATCAACAATGCCTCCTTTGTTCCACATATGAGGAGGTTATAATTTGCCTGTTTGAAGATTTGGCATGTTACAGGGATGTCTGATACCTGGGGAACGAGATTATGCCTACTTCTAGGCACTTTGTCTCCTACTCACATCTCCTGGGCTTCTTGATCCTAGCGCTCAGTTTCTTCTACCTCATAATTTCGGTCATGACAAAAGTACTTCCAGGGACAAGTACCTCTGGGTTCATCAAAGTGATGCAAAGTCCATGGGCTTGAGTTGATGTGGTAATAACAGGTCAAAAACAGATGTAGAAAACTTTCAGTAACAAACACGCAGGCACCTAAGGAAATGATACAGGTTTTATATATCATCTGGTGAAGTATCCTGCCACCAAACGATAATAACTGGGAAATTGATGGTGCCATTATGAATACCTTTGAGGAAGGGCTGTGAAACAGCTGCATAATCAAAATTATATCTACAGGGAAATTCTCAATTAAATATCTGCAAAAGCCCTATAAGTAACATGATATCATGCACTTGGTAAATTTTTGAAAAAAAATTGCTAGCACAATGCTGGCTCATGTTCACCTGGTGTCCACCAGGATCCCTCAGTCCTTTTCTGCCAAGCTGCCTTCCAGCTGGCTGGCCCCCAGCATATACTGGTGCTTGGGGTTGTTCTTTCCCAGGTGTAGGTCTTTACACTTCCCCTTGCTGAACTTCATGAGGTTCCCAACAACCCAAATGTTTATCATCTTTGCTTCCCAATAGCTATACCAGTAATTCTATGTTCAAAATTAAGGTAAATTCCCCAAGTGTCCTTTGCTAATGACAATAGTTGGGAGAGTGATTCTTCTGCCTTTATTTCCACACATGAGTTTTCTCACTGCTGTTCTTCCTGTTCTCCCTCCCTGCTTCCATGGGTGCATCTCGTTTCTGTGTGCATAGGGTTTTCCTTGACGGTTTTGTAGCGGGGATGCTGCAGGGATGTCCTATGTGAGAGAGGGTGAGGGGCTGCCCCGTACTGGTAAAATGCAGCCTTTTCTTTTACTGGCTTTGAATTAACACTTTCCAGTTCTCTTGAAAATTACTTTGTTCCTGTGCCATGAGCCACAGAGCAGCTCCCAAAGGCCCTTCTCTGCCTGCTGTGCAAAGTGGAGCAAAGCTCCTCAGGGTTGCCCACAGTCACTGCCCAGGGAGATCCCCTCGCAGTGCCTGTGGAGGTGCAGGGAAGCCGGAGCCACAGGGGTGCAGCCGATGCCTGGAGAGACCCTCGCTTTGAGAACCTGGGGGCTACGGCCACATGTCAATGCTGCCCTGCAGAGGGAGCGAGGCTTTGGCATCGATCTGCTAATAGAGGGCTGTGCAGAGCCACACACCGATCCTGCAGTTACTGCCAGCAGCTGCACCCCAGGAGGGACGAAGCCTGGAAGCTGTGATATTGGACCATTCAAATGGCTGGAGGTGTTCTTGGAGGTGTGTGTCATAGCAAGACGAGGTCAGCTGGCAATGATCAGGCGCTGCTGCATGTCTGTCTTCTGGTGCCTTGCAGGGGCAGAGGGCAAGGGTTGCTGGGGGCAGGGAGGCCTTGTCCCTGTGACCACCCCTGTTCCCCACAAGACAGGTCACGCTTGCAGTGTGAGTCTGTGGAGGTGGTGATGGTGCTGAGGGCAGAGTCTGTCACCAACAGCTGCTCCGGTGGCAGCTCTTCAGTCTCGGCTCTGCAGGGGTGAGGGGGGCCTCTGCGGAGCACCAACAACAGCGTTTGGGTGCGGGGTGCTGCAGGCGAGGCCTCTGTGAGAGGCGGCGGGGCCGCCTGTACCGGCCGCAGCTGGTTCTGGTCGTTTCCAAAAGGCTCCGTAACGAACCTAACAGCTGCCGGAGCTCGGCCAATCAGGGGAGTTGATGGCAGCTCTGGGCCAATGAGAGGGGCCCATTCACGCCCTAGAGAAGTTGCCTGAGGTAGGGCGGCCTGCAATAGGAGGGAGGAGCAGCAGGGGGCGTGCCGCGGCGGGATGGCGCAGCCCACCAGAGCCTGGGGCCGGGGGGGAGCAGCAAGCAGGGCTGAGGTGTACGGAGGGAAGTGTAGGCTGGGCTTAGCGTGGAGAAGGTTTGTCCTCGGTGTTTAAATGTTTTTCATCTTTGTTTCTCACTACCTAAACCATTTTTCTGCCAGAATGATTTTGCATGCCTACTTTCATCCCCTGTTCTCTTTCGGCCCCCCCTTCCACGGTGGAGAGGACCATGATGGCTGTCCACATGCCTAAGGCACTGTGGCGGTGGCTGAGCGATGCTGGGTGTGAACGCTGAGGAGAGCAGCAGAAAAGCATTTCCACTGTGACCTGGGACTTCCCCCGTGCATGGAATGGGGCTGAGTGGCAATGCTAGTTCCAGGAGGGTGGCCTGGGGTGTCCCGAAGGGAGGTCCCTTGTGGCCTCCATGCTGGCTGCTGGGCACTGTCCACCCCAGCCAGCTCCTAGCTGGATACCTCCCCCTTCCGCCGGGCCCGAACTGGGAGTGGCCCAGTGCCTCCCCCTGCCCCAAGCCAACGCTGTCCTGAAGCAGCTCTCTGGGCAGGGCCGGGGTCAGGCCTGCCCTGGAGTGGGGCTGTGGCACTCCCTGCTGGAGCTGGGCCCATAAGCCCGTGTACATATAGTGCAAGGACTTATGTTTGTACAACAAAACATGTTTGCTTTCTGGAATAAACAAGGGAGTATTTGGCTTCAAGAACATCAGTAATGTTAAGGGGGGGAGGGGGCGGGGGGAGGTTAAACACTCATTCCCGAAGCTTCAGTGTACTTTCCGGCTCCTGGCTGTGATACAGGCCTTGCGTGCCTGAAGAAGTAGCAGCAGGCTAGGCACTAGCTACAGCACAGAAAGCTGTGTAACTGGCCTTTGGAGGGGAAGAGGTAGCAGTGCTCTATGAAGATTGTACCATGGTGTTTCTTACTGGTCTTACCTCATTTCACATCAATGAATGGAATGGAAAGGTGCTGGAGGATTGATTGGAACAGAAGCAAACTTCTCAAGAGGCACTTATAAAATAACATGCAAAGTGTCCTAACTGGCCAGAGGAATTCTGTTGTGCAGGATCCTCCTACACATGACGATCAGCGTAGGAACCCACTGTGATAATTTCAGATCTCCTTTTTCTCTGAGGGGTTTTCTAGATAAATAGTAATGGCTCCTTGCTCAAGGCAAAGTTGGAGTTTATGTTGCCCCATGTAAAGAAAACGTGAGGAGCCTGAGGCAAACTTCTATTACTCATTGCAGGTAGGGAAGGGGAAGGATGGTCTGAATCACGTGCTACTGGGGTAACAGGAAAACAAGCTGGAGCAGGCATTAGAGGCAGTGGAGCTTGGTAACAAGGGAAATGAGCTCAACGTACAGAAAACATGCACTTTCTCAGAGCAATTCAGCTTCTCACATTACCGTAATATGTAAGTTCTTATCCCAGCCTAAACGGCCTTTGCCGGGCAGGAGCCACGGTGAGGAATGGCACCACAGAAGCTTGCTGAGGATTCCCCCTTTCAGTCCCCAAATACAGGGACATCACTTCCAGCAATACCAGAAAGCTGCACTGCCTTGTTCCCAATTCTCAGTTCTCCTAGATGTACTCAACAGGCAGCTTGAGTCTAAAGGAGCCTCATTTATTTGTATGAAAGAGACTTTGTTTGTTGCTGACTTGCAATGGGCCATGTGACACAGGCCTGGAGCAAATCAGTAAATTCAGAAGCCAGACTAATGTATAGAGAGAATTTTCTCTTGAGACAGTGAGGGTGGGGCAGAGGACATGGTAATTACATGCTCCTCATGAGTGCTGCTTTTCTTCCTTTGCCAAAAGCAACTTTGGAGAAAGCATTCCTATTTGTGTATCTCTCATTTGCACTACCTTTCCCCCCCACCAAGACATATTCACATTAAGAAGGCTTGTCATTCTTTCAAGGGAATTCAACAGCAGTGGGAGGAGAACAGAATCCATGGTTGTCTAATTATGATCTGGGACCCTCTCCTGGAAGCCCTGAAGTGTGTACTGCAGCACCAACAATTATCAGAGGCCAAAGCTCGATGCAGAGTGGCCCTACCAAGTCACACATTCCTAGAGGGGGTGCTGTCCTCTTTCTCCTTCCCCTCTGAGTTCTTCAGCTTTATCACCTCTGAGAAGATCTGAAGAGAAGGACTTGGAAATCAAGTGCAGCATACGTTGCTGAAGGCCTGTGTAAGAATGAGGTGTAGTAACATGTAGAGAAGAGAATGACAGTAATGGATGACGGCTTTCTGTTGAGTAAAAAGCAAGAGCACTTGCTACAGTCTTTAGTGTCATCTTGGCAATGAGCAAGGGTGTCCTTGCTCCTCACGGGCCTAAAGTTGTTATAATCACAGAGCCCTAAGTCATCATTTGGCACCACCTGCTTTGCCTCAGGTGACAATGAAATAGTGTGGCTAAACACTCTAACAGTGTGAGTGCCCCCTTGCTGCTAAGACCTGCTGGTTTGGGAACATTGGCTGAGTCAGTTCTACTTCAGAAGACATTAGTTCATGGATCCAAAGTGGACCCAAGGGAGCAGGACACAGTGCTCAGGAAGGGCTAAATGTCCTTATGCAGCCGTTACCACCTGCAGCTTGCTGTCTCCGGCAGCCATCATGCTGACATATTGTCTGGTAGTTGCTTCAGAATGTACAAGGCCACAGGGATGCTATAGTCCATGCTTCCACACTGGAAGGTATAAACACAATCAGGTTACGCAGAAAGTGGATCCAAGGGCAGCTGGACTCCTGAGGCTGTTGTGCTTCCTGCTGTGACACAGGGGATGCCCTCTCTGCAACGGAGGAGGAAGGACGAGCTCTCTCACAGTAGGTTATGTTGCTATGTTGCTCTTAGGCCCAGGAGTTGTGAGCTGAAGTTACAAGTTCCAAATTAGCAGTCAGGTGTCAGGAGCTGGGAGTTGGGAGTAGGGAGCTGTGAGTCGGGAGCTGCAAGTAACGAATTGCAAGTTGAAAGTTGGGAGTCGGGAGCTGGCAGCTGCGGCTCATTCTCATTTGCTGTTCAGAGTGCCCTTGCACTAGACAAAAGCTCCTAAGCACAGGCCAGGCCCACTTTGGGAGCAGGAAGGGGAGGAGCAGAGAGGTGAGGAGACCCAAGGGAAGATGACAAAGGGGACGGGAAGCAGAGCCTTAGTGCCCACCAGGTGCCAGGCCGAGGGCACCATGCTCTTTGGCTGGGTGGGGCTGGTCACGGGTTGTTGTGCAGCTGGAAGTTTGCCTGGGCTCCCTGGGGGACGAGAAAGCCTGTGACCACCTTGCGCTGACGTGGCAAGGCTTTGGTAGCGCGGGGGTTGCAGGAGTGGCTTCTGTGAGGTCAGGAGCTGCTCCTATTTGGAGCCAGTCATCTCCAAAACAGACCCGCCATTGGCCAAATATGAGCTGATCAGTGACACTGGTTGTGCCTTTGTTCAAAGATATATTTAAGAAAGGGTCAAAGACTGTGCAGCAGCTGGGGGGGGGGGGGGGGGCGGGGGGCAGAGAGACAAATGTCGGAGAATCAATCCTGCAGGTGCCAAGGTCAGTGGAGGAGGAGGAGGTGGAGACGGTCCAGGCATCAAAGCAGAGATTCTCCTGCAGGCCATGGAGAAGACCGTGGTTGAAGCACATTGTCCTTCTGCAGCCCATGGAGGAGCATGCCCGAGCACCTACCCACACGCCAGCCAGTCAAGGACCCTGGAGCAGGCTAAACGGCACGTAGAGCGTCAGAGATGAAGCATCGTGGACTAACTGCAACCCCTGTTCTCCATGCGCCTGCACCAGTAGAACAGGGAGGAGGACGAGGTAGAAGAATCAGGAATGATACTGAGCCTGGGAGAAAGGGTGGCAAGGCAGAAGGTGCTTTTATTTTTCTTTTTACATTTCATTATCCTACTCTATTTTTAAATGGCAGTCAGTTAAATTACTCCCCCCACAGCAAGTCCGGTTTGCCTGTGATGGCAACTGGTGAATGGATGGCGGTGGAGTGGCCCTGGCAGGACAGCCAAGCTCCCACCCAGATGCTCATGCCCCACCACCCACCACAGGGCAGGGGAGAGCATGGCAAGAACAAGAGTGGGCTCGAAACATAGGTACATTGAGAAAGAGAAGGAAGAGGGGGAGAGCAGGGTCCCCAAGTCAGCAGAAGACAGCAGCGAGGTCTGGCAGAGCCAGGGCCCGTCCCAGCGCCCCTGCCAGGAGCAGAGTGGGTGGGGACAGCCCCAGCTATGGACACTGGGCATGGCACGGAGGATGGGGACGGGGTGGCTGGGACTCGAGAGAGCCAACAGGCAGTTCACAGGCTCTCGGGAGGGGCGGCGCAGGCCGGGACCCGGGCTTTGGCCCTTCCTAGTGAGAGGCCAGAGGCTTTGTGTGGCCCTACACAGGGCCAGCTCTCGGGGACCGGGCGTGTTCAGGGCACTGTCGCCTCCCTCGGCTCGGCTCAGCTCGGGGAGGGTCACTTGCCCCCGTCGCCCCTGCATCACAAACGTTGTCGTAGCGGAGCGCTGGTGACATCACAGCTGGCGGAAGGGTGACACGTCACAAACGCGGGGCCAATAGGAACGTGGGCCTGAAGCAAGGCCAGGCGGCACTTTGCCTGCGAGCTGCCGGGCGAAGACAGAGGCTCTTGAGCTGGGAAGGGAGAGCAAGCGCACTGCGAGCTGGGTGAGGCTGCGCCTCCTCAAGCTCTCCTTGGCTCTCTCTGGCACGTGTTACAGGCATGCCCGTCACGCCCTGGGCAGTGAACTGGTACCCCAGGCCAGCAACCTTCGTTGCCTCCTCTGCTTTCGTGGGGCTGCTACTGATGATTGCCTACCGCCGCCTCAAAGTGCCCATGGCCAAGGCCCAGGTAGGAGTCAGTGCTGGTGCAGAGCTGTGCCCTGGCCGGCAGGGTGGGGGGTCAGCAGGGGCCCGGGAGCAGCCCCAGGGGCGGGCTGGGGGGCCCTTGCCTGGCAGGGGAGGCCGTTTCCCAGCCATGCCCTGGCCGGGCTCTGGGGTTTTGCCGGTGCCCGGCAGGCGCAGGGAACGCTCCCCTCTAACGCACTGTTTGCCCTGCCTGGGTAGGAAAGGAGACCAAAGGAGCGCCCATGCAGAGGCAACAAGGAGGACGACAGAAGTAAGCGAGCCCTGGGCAAGGGCAGGTGTCCTGCAAAGACCCGCGCTGGCTCCATGTTCCTACGGACCCGTGTGAGGGGGCTCCATCAGCTCATTCCGTATCCTCTGCCTGCGGCCTTTGACCCCCTGCGGTCCCCACAGCCCTCAAGGACGTGGTAGGTGGAGCCGTCCCCGCTGGTACCCCTCCGGGATACCCCCACCAAGAAAGGTCCCGCTAACGCTGCCCTCTGCCCCTCTGCAGCTCTCCCGTACACCTGGAGATGGATGGCATGTATGAAACAATCATCCATGAGTTACAGAGGAGCATGGAGAACCTAAAGAGAGATTTGGACATGTGAGGCCACCGAGGAGGGAATGGGGACAGCAATGAGGGGCATGGCTTGGGGCTGCTGGCTGGGGAGGGCAAGGGGAAATCTATGGGCCAAAAATGTAAGGGCAGATGCCCTTCTGGAGGCAACGATCTCCATGACGCAGAGCTGCCAGTGTCTCCCCTTTCTCCTGGGGCAGAGGGAACCGCTGTGCCCAGCAGGCACGGAGGGGGCCTCGGGCACATGCTGGGTGGGATCCCACGGCAGTGGGCAGTGACACAGCCTGCTGCCTCCTTGGGGGCTGGAAGGATGGCCCGAGGATGCTCCGGAGTGCTGGGCTTAAGCTTCCTCTTCTTCTGCCTCCTCCTCCTCCTCCTCTTCATACAGGTTCAGCCTGGAGACATCTAAGGACAGCAACACTTCCCTCATGGACAGTGAAGATGGGTCCTTTTCAAGTGGCTCTTGGATACTTTTGAGTGACAACTCCTGGACTTCCTCCATGGCCAGTGACTTTGGCTGCTCTTCACGGGCGTCTCTGGCTTCTCTTGTGCACGGAGCAGACATGGCTCATGCCTCCAGCATCCACCCTGGCCTGGGCCACCCCAGGGCTGACCTGGAGGATCGCTCTGGCCCAGCAACTCGCCCACCCTGCAGGGAGGAAGTGGACAGATGCCTTGAGGCTGGCACCGTGCACCAGCACCAGCAAGATCTTGCGATCCAGCTGGGTGCTCCCACTGCACCTCCAGAGGCACCTGATGTTTGCTCCAGGGAAACAGAGACGCCTATCAAAGACCACAGAGGCCAGGACGCCTTGGAGGGCCTCATCCCAGAAGCGCAACTGCTGAAGGAACTGGGCCCGCCAGACAATGTGGACGAGACTCCGCAGACTGTCCCAGCCTCAACTCCTCCACCACCTCAGCGAGCACAAGAGCACAACGGGGTGGTGGTTCCCATGGACGACGACCCACCCTTCCTGGACTATGAGGCTATGCAATGGACACCGGAGTATCGCATTGCAAACCTGAAGATACAACAGAACTACCCACTGCCAACCAGGGTCCTGGAAGACAAGGAGAGCTCTGAAGACATCGCCCTGGGGCAAAATGCCGCTCAGCCTCCCCCTCTGCAGGGGTGCACTGAGCTGCCCGACCGCTCTCCCTTCTGGCGTGGGGACAAGCACGTCGAGACCACGAAGCCGGCAGAACAGCTCCCTGGTCCGCAGGATGAGCCTGCCGACCCTCTGGATCTGCACACGGCTGGCTCCAGCAGGCTCTGCCCCGAGCGCAGCGAAGCCCCACGCCACAGCCTGCCTGGCAGTGAAGGCTCCCAGACTTCAGCTCCATCTGCTGCAGCAGGCCTGGGAGCAGGAAGGGGAGGGATGGTGGAAGAAAGGCCTCCTCCCGAGAACAGGCCCAAGAGGCAGCAGAGCCAGAAGAGGGCTGCTGCCGCCCAGCATTCTCGGCACTTCCACGTGTGCGGGTCCACCCTACGGATCCCTCTCTATCGGCATGGGCGGCTTCTAGTGCAGTGGGACCACACCAGGCTCGTGCCCCCCTGAGAGCAGCCAGACCCAGGAGTCCTGGGGCAGAGACACCACCTCTGCCAGGCAGCACCTGCTGTGTGCTCGCCCTCACCCTGCTTTGCTGTTAGGGCGCCCGTGCACCAAGCTCCTAGGCACAGACACGGCCCGATCTGGGAGCAGGAAGAGGAGGAGAGGAGAGGACAGGAGAGGAGGCCCACGGGAAGATGGCAAAGGGGACGGGAAGCAGAGCCTTAATGCCCACCAGGTGCCAGGCCGAGGGCACCATGCTCTTTGGGTGCGTGAGGCCAGTCGCGGGTTGTTGTATGGCTGGAGGATTGCCGGGGCTCCTGGGGGAAGCAGAAAGCCTGTGACCACCTTAGGTGGCGATGGGGAAGGACTTGGTGGGCTCTCAGGGTGAGGCTTGCTCAGTGGGAGAGACAAGTGCCATCCGGACATGGTGCCAGTGAGGCCAGGGGACAGCAAGGTGGCAGCAGCCCTGGGGACAGCAGCTCCTCTTGCTCAGGGGGAGACTGTCCACACACTGCAAGTCGGGAGTGCAAAGAGCAGCCCGACCCCGGGAATGTGACCGTGCTCTTCCCCTTGCAAGTGGCCAGAGGAAGCAGGGCTCAGCGGCGTATGGACCCAGGGAGCAGCAGGTCCCCTCCAGGCCCTACCAGGAGCAA
The DNA here is from genome assembly GCF_023638135.1 of Falco biarmicus. Lineage (NCBI taxonomy): Eukaryota > Metazoa > Chordata > Aves > Falconiformes > Falconidae > Falco > Falco biarmicus. Next base: position 34,443,249 of record NC_079293.1, on the reverse strand, counting down.
CAGCCCTCCCAATAAATGTGTCTCCTCTGAAGTGAGCCCATGGGAGTCTTTCTTTGCCTGGGGAGCAGCAGCTCCCTGGCCCACACAAAGAGACCACAGACCCTGTGGACACCTGCCCACGAGGGATGCAGGCTCCAGCCCGCTGCGGGCCAGCAGCGTTCTTGAGAGCGCAGCGAGAAATGCCTCGCGAGGATGAGGAGACAGCCCCATGCAAAAGGGAACACGGGGAAACAGCTGGCAGCAGCACGGCCAGCGGGGACACCCTGCCGGGCACCGAGGACAAGGAGCAGGGCCCTTGGACTCAAGGGGGTGTGCATGGCCCTTCCCCTTCTGGCCAGGCAGAACGGTCAGAGAGCGAGGGAGCTCCCCAGGAGCAACCAGGCCAGGTGCCTGAGAGCCCCAGCATCTCCAGTGAGGGCATGTGATTGTTCACTGAAATCCTTGTCCAGTTTTGGGTCACGTGGAGATCATGCTGAGGCCTGACATATGTTGGCCATAGCACCATTGCGTCAAAGTGAGAGCAACACGGGAGCAGGACACGGTGCTCAGGAAGGGCTAAATGTCCTTATGCAGCCGTTACCACCTGCAGCTTGCTGTCTCCGGCAAGACAGCAGCGAGGTCTGGCAGAGCCAGGGCCCGTCCCAGCGCCCCTGCCAGGAGCAGAGCGGGTGGGGACAGCCCCAGCTATGGACACTGGGCACGGCACGGAGGATGGGGACGGGGTGGCTGGGACTCGAGAGAGCCAACAGGCAGTTCACAGGCTCTCGGGAGGGGCGGCGCAGGCCGGGACCCGGGCTTTGGCCCTTCCTAGTGAGAGGCCAGAGGCTTTGTGTGGCCCTACACAGGGCCAGCTCTCGGGACCGGGCATGTTCAGGGCACTGTCGCCTCCCTCGGCTCGGCTCAGCTCGGGGAGGGTCACTTGCCCCCGTCGCCCCTGCATCACAAACGTTGTCGTAGCGGAGCGCTGGTGACATCACAGCTGGCGGAAGGGTGACACGTCACAAACGCGGGGCCAATAGGAACGTGGGCCTGAAGCAAGGCCAGGCGGCACTTTGCCTGCGAGCTGCCGGGCGAAGACAGAGGCTCTTGAGCTGGGAAGGGAGAGCAAGCGCACTGCGAGCTGCGTGCGGCTTCGCCTCCTCAAGCTCTCCTTGGCTCTCTCTGGCACGTGTTACAGGCATGCCCGTCACGCCCTGGGCAATGAGCTGGTTCCCCGGGCCAGCGGCCTTCGTCGCCTTCTCTGCTTTCCTGGGGCTGCTGCTGGTGCTGGTGGTGCTTGCCTACCGCCGCCTCACAGTGCCCACGGCCAAGGCCCAGGTAGGAGTCGGTGCTGGTGCAGAGCTGTGCCCTGGCCGGCAGGGTGGGGGGTCAGCAGGGGCCCGGGAGCAGCCCCAGGGGCGGGCTGGGGGGCCCTTGCCTGGCAGGGGAGGCCGTTTCCCAGCCATGCCCTGGCCGGGCTCTGGGGTTTTGCCGGTGCCCAGCAGGCGCAGGGAACGCTCCCCTCTAACGCACTGTTTGCCCTGCCTGGGTAGGAAAGGAGACCAAAGGAGCGCCCATGCAGAGGCAACAAGGAGGACGACAGAAGTAAGCGAGCCCTGTGCAAGGGCAGGTGTCCTGCAAAGACCCGCGCTGGCTCCATGTTCCTACAGACCCGTGTGCGGAGGCCCCATCAGCTCATTCTGTATCCTCTGCCTGCGGCCTTTGACCCCCTGCGGTCCCCACAGCCCTCAAGGATGTGGTAGGTGGAGCCGTCCCCGCTGGTACCCCTCCGGGATACCCCCACCAAGAAAGGTCCCGCTAACGCTGCCCTCTGCCCCTCTGCAGCTCTCCCGTACACCTGGAGATGGATGGCATGTATGAAACAATCGTCCATGAGATACAGAGGAGCATGGAGAACCTAAAGAGAGATTTGGACATGTGAGGCCACCGAGGAGGGAATGGGGACAGCAATGGGGGGCATGGCTTGGGTCTGCTGGCTGGGGAGGGCAAGGGGAAATCTATGGGCCAAAAATGTAAGGGCAGATGCCCTTCTGGAGGCAACGATCTCCATGACGCAGAGCTGCCAGTGTCTCCCCTTTCTCCTGGGGCAGAAGGAACCGCTGTGCCCAGCAGGCACGGAGGAGGCCTCGGGCACATGCTGGGTGGGATCCCACGGCAGTGGGCAGTGACACAGCCTGCTGCCTCCTTGGGGGCTGGAAGGATGGCCCGAGGATGCTCCGGAGTGCTGGGCTTAAGCTTCCTCTTCTTCTGCCTCCTCCTCCTCCTCCTCTTCATACAGGTTCAGCCTGGAGACATCTAAGGACAGCAACACTTCCCTCATGGACAGTGAAGATGGGTCCTTTTCAAGTGGCTCTTGGATACTTTTGAGTGACAACTCCTGGACTTCCTCCATGGCCAGTGACTTTGGCTGCTCTTCACGGGCGTCTCTGGCTTCTCTTGTGCATGGAGCAGACATGGCTCATGCCTCCAGCATCCACCCTGGCCTGGGCCACCCCAGGGCTGACCTGGAGGATCGCTCTGGCCCAGCAACTCGCCCACCCTGCAGGGAGGAAGTGGACAGATGCCTTGAGGCCGGCACCGTGCACCAGCACCAGCAAGATCTTGCGATCCAGCTGGGTGCTCCCACTCCACCTCCAGAAGCACCTGATGTTTGCTCCAGGGAAACAGAGACGCCTATCAAAGACCACAGAGGCCAGGACGCCTTGGAGGGCCTCATCCCAGAAGCGCAACTGCTGAAGGAACTGGGCCCGCCAGACAATGTGGACGAGACTCCGCAGACTGTCCCAGCCTCAACTCTTCCACCACCTCAGCGAGCACAAGAGCACAACGGGGTGGTGGTTCCCATGGACGACGACCCACCCTTCCTGGACTACGAGGCTATGCAATGGACACCGGAGTATCGCATTGCAAATCTGAAGATACAACAGAACTACCCACTGCCAACCAGGGTCCTGGAAGACAAGGAGAGCTCTGAAGACATCGCCCTGGGGCAAAATGCCACTCAGCCTCCCCCTCTGCAGGGGTGCACTGAGCTGCCCGACCGCTCTCCCTTCTGGCGTGGGGACAGGCACGTCAAGACCACGAAGCCGGCAGAACAGCTCCCTGGTCCGCAGGATGAGCCTGCCGACCCTCTGGATCTGCACACGGCTGGCTCCAGCAGGCTCTGCCCCGAGCGCAGCGAAGCCCCACGCCACAGCCTGCCTGGCAGTGAAGGCTCCCAGACTTCAGCTCCATCTGCTGCAGCAGGCCTGGGAGCAGGAAGGGGAGGGATGGTGGAAGAAAGGCCTCTTCCATAGGACAGGCCCAAGAGGCAGCAGAGCCAGAAGAGGGCTGCCGCCCAGCCTTCTCGGCACTTCCACGTGTGCGGGTCCACCCTACGGATCCCTCTCTATCGGCATGGGCGGCTTCTAGTGCGGTGGGACCACACCAGGCTCGTGCCCCCCTGAGAGCAGCCAGACCCAGGAGTCCTGGGGCAGAGACACCACCTCTGCCAGGCAGCAGCTGCTGTGTGCTCGCCCTCACCCTGCTTTGCTGTTAGGGCGCCCGTGCACCAAGCTCCTAGGCACAGACACGGCCCGATCTGGGAGCAGGAAGAGGAGGAGAGGAGAGGACAGGAGAGGAGGCCCACGGGAAGATGACAAAGGGGATGGGAAGCAGAGCCTTAGTGCCCACCAGGTGCCAGGCCGAGGGCACCATGCTCTTTGGGTGCGTGAGGCCAGTCGCGGGTTGTTGTATGGCTGGAGGATTGCCGGGGCTCCTGGGGGAAGCAGAAAGCCTGTGACCACCTTAGGTGGCGATGGGGAAGGACTTGGTGGGCTCTCAGGGTGAGGCTTGCTCAGTGGGAGAGACAGGTGCCATCCGGACATGGTGCCAGTGAGGCCAGGGGACAGCAAGGTGGCAGCAGCCCTGGGGACAGCAGCTCCTCTTGCTCAGGGGGAGACTGTCCACACGCTGCAAATCGGGAGTGCAAAGAGCAGCCCGACCCCGGGAATGTGACCGTGCTCTTCCCCTTGCAAGTGGCCAGAGGAAGCAGGGCTCAGCGGCGTATGGACCCAGGGAGCAGCAGGTCCCCTCCAGGCCCTACCAGGAGCAACAGCCCTCCCAATAAATGTGTCTCCTCTGAAGTGAGCCCATGGGAGTCTTTCTTTGCCTGGGGAGCAGCAGCTCCCTGGCCCACACAAAGAGACCACAGACCCTGTGGGCACCTGCCCACGAGGGATGCAGGCTCCAGCCCGCTGCGGGCCAGCAGCGTTCTTGAGAGCGCAGCGAGAAATGCCTCGGGAAGATGAGGAGACACCCCCATGCAAAAGGGAACACGGGGAAACAGCGGGCAGCAGCACGGCCAGCGGGGACACCCTGCCGGGCACCGAGGACAAGGAGCAGGGCCCTTGGACTCAAGGGGGTGTGCATGGCCCTTCCCCTTCTGGCCAGGCAGAACGGTCAGAGAGCGAGGGAGCTCCCCAGGAGCAACCAGGCCAGGTGCCTGAGAGCCCCAGCATCTCCAGTGAGGGCATGTGATTGTTCACTGAAATCCTTGTCCAGTTTTGGGTCACGTGGAGATCATGCTGAGGCCTGACATATGTTGGCCATAGCACCATTGCGTCAAAGTGAGAGCAACACGGGAGCAGGACACGGTGCTCAGGAAGGGCTAAATGTCCTTATGCAGCCGTTACCACCTGCAGCTTGCTGTCTCCGGCAAGACAGCAGCGAGGTCTGGCAGAGCCAGGGCCCGTCCCAGCGCCCCTGCCAGGAGCAGAGCGGGTGGGGACAGCCCCAGCTATGGACACTGGGCACGGCACGGAGGATGGGGACGGGGTGGCTGGGACTCGAGAGAGCCAACAGGCAGTTCACAGGCTCTCGGGAGGGGCGGCGCAGGCTGGGACCCGGGCTTTGGCCCTTCCTAGTGAGAGGCCAGAGGCTTTGTGTGGCCCTACACAGGGCCAGCTCTCGGGACCGGGCGTGTTCAGGGCACTGTCGCCTCCCTCGGTTCGGCTCAGCTCGGGGAGGGTCACTTGCCCCCGTCGCCCCTGCATCACAAACGCTGTCGTAGCGGAGCGCTGGTGACATCACAGCTGGCGGAAGGGTGACACGTCACAAACGCGGGGCCAATAGGAACGTGGGCCTGAAGCAAGGCCAGGCGGCACTTTGCCTGCGAGCTGCCGGGCGAAGACAGAGGCTCTTGAGCTGGGAAGGGAGAGCAAGCGCACTGCGAGCTGGGTGCGGCTGCGCCTCCTCAAGCTCTCCTTGGCTCTCTCTGGCACGTGTTACAGGCATGCCCGTCACGCCCTGGGCAATGAGCTGGTTCCCCGGGCCAGCGGCCTTCGTCGCCTTCTCTGCTTTCCTGGGGCTGCTGCTGGTGCTGGTGGTGCTTGCCTACCGCCGCCTCACAGTGCCCACGGCCAAGGCCCAGGTAGGAGTCGGTGCTGGTGCAGAGCTGTGCCCTGGCCGGCAGGGTGGGGGGTCAGCAGGGGCCCGGGAGCAGCCCCAGGGGCGGGCTGGGGGGCCCTTGCCTGGCAGGGGAGGCCGTTTCCCAGCCATGCCCTGGCCGGGCTCTGGGGTTTTGCCGGTGCCCAGCAGGCGCAGGGAACGCTCCCCTCTAACGCACTGTTTGCCCTGCCTGGGTAGGAAAGGAGACCAAAGGAGCGCCCATGCAGAGGCAACAAGGAGGACGACAGAAGTAAGCGAGCCCTGTGCAAGGGCAGGTGTCCTGCAAAGACCCGCGCTGGCTCCATGTTCCTACGGACCCGTGTGCGGAGGCCCCATCAGCTCATTCTGTATCCTCTGCCTGTGGCCTTTGACCCCCTGCGGTCCCCACAGCCCTCAAGGATGTGGTAGGTGGAGCCGTCCCCGCTGGTACCCCTCCGGGATACCCCCACCAAGAAAGGTCCCGCTAACGCTGCCCTCTGCCCCTCTGCAGCTCTCCCGTACACCTGGAGATGGATGGCATGTATGAAACAATCGTCCATGAGATACAGAGGAGCATGGAGAACCTAAAGAGAGATTTGGACATGTGAGGCCACCGAGGAGGGAATGGGGACAGCAATGGGGGGCATGGCTTGGGTCTGCTGGCTGGGGAGGGCAAGGGGAAATCTATGGGCCAAAAATGTAAGGGCAGATGCCCTTCTGGAGGCAACGATCTCCATGACGCAGAGCTGCCAGTGTCTCCCCTTTCTCCTGGGGCAGAAGGAACCGCTGTGCCCAGCAGGCACGGAGGGGGCCTCGGGCACATGCTGGGTGGGATCCCACGGCAGTGGGCAGTGACACAGCCTGCTGCCTCCTTGGGGGCTGGAAGGATGGCCCGAGGATGCTCCGGAGTGCTGGGCTTAAGCTTCCTCTTCTTCTGCCTCCTCCTCCTCCTCCTCTTCATACAGGTTCAGCCTGGAGACATCTAAGGACAGCAACACTTCCCTCATGGACAGTGAAGATGGGTCCTTTTCAAGTGGCTCTTGGATACTTTTGAGTGACAACTCCTGGACTTCCTCCATGGCCAGTGACTTTGGCTGCTCTTCACGGGCGTCTCTGGCTTCTCTTGTGCATGGAGCAGACATGGCTCATGCCTCCAGCATCCACCCTGGCCTGGGCCACCCCAGGGCTGACCTGGAGGATCGCTCTGGCCCAGCAACTCGCCCACCCTGCAGGGAGGAAGTGGACAGATGCCTTGAGGCCGGCACCGTGCACCAGCACCAGCAAGATCTTGCGATCCAGCTGGGTGCTCCCACTCCACCTCCAGAGGCACCTGATGTTTGCTCCAGGGAAACAGAGACGCCTATCAAAGACCACAGAGGCCAGGACGCCTTGGAGGGCCTCATCCCAGAAGCGCAACTGCTGAAGGAACTGGGCCCGCCAGACAATGTGGACGAGACTCCGCAGACTGTCCCAGCCTCAACTCCTCCACCACCTCAGCGAGCACAAGAGCACAACGGGGTGGTGGTTCCCATGGACGACGACCCACCCTTCCTGGACTACGAGGCTATGCAATGGACACCGGAGTATCGCATTGCAAATCTGAAGATACAACAGAACTACCCACTGCCAACCAGGGTCCTGGAAGACAAGGAGAGCTCTGAAGACATCGCCCTGGGGCAAAATGCCACTCAGCCTCCCCCTCTGCAGGGGTGCACTGAGCTGCCCGACCGCTCTCCCTTCTGGCGTGGGGACAGGCACGTCAAGACCACGAAGCCGGCAGAACAGCTCCCTGGTCCGCAGGATGAGCCTGCCGACCCTCTGGATCTGCACACGGCTGGCTCCAGCAGGCTCTGCCCCGAGCGCAGCGAAGCCCCACGCCACAGCCTGCCTGGCAGTGAAGGCTCCCAGACTTCAGCTCCATCTGCTGCAGCAGGCCTGGGAGCAGGAAGGGGAGGGATGGTGGAAGAAAGGCCTCTTCCATAGGACAGGCCCAAGAGGCAGCAGAGCCAGAAGAGGGCTGCCGCCCAGCCTTCTCGGCACTTCCACGTGTGCGGGTCCACCCTACGGATCCCTCTCTATCGGCATGGGCGGCTTCTAGTGCGGTGGGACCACACCAGGCTCGTGCCCCCCTGAGAGCAGCCAGACCCAGGAGTCCTGGGGCAGAGACACCACCTCTGCCAGGCAGCAGCTGCTGTGTGCTCGCCCTCACCCTGCTTTGCTGTTAGGGCGCCCGTGCACCAAGCTCCTAGGCACAGACACGGCCCGATCTGGGAGCAGGAAGAGGAGGAGAGGAGAGGACAGGAGAGGAGGCCCACGGGAAGATGGCAAAGGGGACGGGAAGCAGAGCCTTAGTGCCCACCAGGTGCCAGGCCGAGGGCACCATGCTCTTTGGGTGCGTGAGGCCAGTCGCGGGTTGTTCTATGGCTGGAGGATTGCCGGGGCTCCTGGGGGAAGCAGAAAGCCTGTGACCACCTTAGGTGGCGATGGGGAAGGACTTGGTGGGCTCTCAGGGTGAGGCTTGCTCAGTGGGAGAGACAGGTGCCATCCGGACATGGTGCCAGTGAGGCCAGGGGACAGCAAGGTGGCAGCAGCCCTGGGGACAGCAGCTCCTCTTGCTCAGGGGGAGCCTGTCCACACACTGCAAGTCGGGAGTGCAAAGAGCAGCCCGACCCCGGGAATGTGACCGTGCTCTTCCCCTTGCATGTGGCCAGAGGAAGCAGGGCTCAGCGGCGTATGGACCCAGGGAGCAGCAGGTCCCCTCCAGGCCCTACCAGGAGCAACAGCCCTCCCAATAAATGTGTCTCCTCTGAAGTGAGCCCATGGGAGTCTTTCTTTGCCTGGGGAGCAGCAGCTCCCTGGCCCACACAAAGAGACCACAGACCCTGTGGGCACCTGCCCATGAGGGATGCAGGCTCCAGCCCGCTGCGGGCCAGCAGCGTTCTTGAGAGCGCAGCGAGAAATGCCTCGCGAGGATGAGGAGACACCCCCATGCAAAAGGGAACACGGGGAAACAGCTGGCAGCAGCACGGCCAGCGGGGACACCCTGCCAGGCACCGAGGACAAGGAGCAGGGCCCTTGGACTCAAGGGGGTGTGCATGGCCCTTCCCCTTCTGGCCAGGCAGAACGGTCAGAGAGCGAGGGAGCTCCCCAGGAGCAACCAGGCCAGGTGCCTGAGAGCCCCAGCATCTCCAGTGAGGGCATGTGATTGTTCACTGAAATCCTTGTCCAGTTTTGGGTCACGTGGAGATCATGCTGAGGCCTGACATATGTTGGCCATAGCACCATTGCGTCAAAGTGAGAGCAACACGGGAGCAGGACACGGTGCTCAGGAAGGGCTAAATGTCCTTATGCAGCCGTTACCACCTGCAGCTTGCTGTCTCCGGCAAGACAGCAGCGAGGTCTGGCAGAGCCAGGGCCCGTCCCAGCGCCCCTGCCAGGAGCAGAGCGGGTGGGGACAGCCCCAGCTATGGACACTGGGCACGGCACGGAGGATGGGGACGGGGTGGCTGGGACTCGAGAGAGCCAACAGGCAGTTCACAGGCTCTCGGGAGGGGCGGCGCAGGCTGGGACCCGGGCTTTGGCCCTTCCTAGTGAGAGGCCAGAGGCTTTGTGTGGCCCTACACAGGGCCAGCTCTCGGGACCCGGGCGTGTTCAGGGCACTGTCGCCTCCCTCGGTTCGGCTCAGCTCGGGGAGGGTCACTTGCCCCCGTTGCCCCTGCATCACAAACGTTGTCGTAGCGGAGTGCTGGTGACATCACAGCTGGCGGAAGGGTGACACGTCACAAACGCGGGGCCAATAGGAACGTGGGCCTGAAGCAAGGCCAGGCGGCACTTTGCCTGCGAGCTGCCGGGCGAAGACAGAGGCTCTTGAGCTGGGAAGGGAGAGCAAGCGCACTGCGAGCTGGGTGCGGCTGCGCCTCCTCAAGCTCTCCTTGGCTCTCTCTGGCACGTGTTACAGGCATGCCCGTCACGCCCTGGGCAATGAGCTGGTTCCCCGGGCCAGCGGCCTTCGTCGCCTTCTCTGCTTTCCTGGGGCTGTTGCTGGTGTTACAGGCATTCCTCTAATCAGGAATGGAATTGTGGCAGTAACCTTAAAACAAAGCTTAAAACACACTTCAGCCACTTCATTACAAGCATCAGCCTTGACTGCGTGAGTCTTTGGTGTACCTGAAGGCACCACAAGCTGGGTATAGGCAAATGGTTATACTACATTGGGCACTACACAGGGTATGCTGCCTATAGGTGGTATGTAAGAATCCTTTCAACAGCTGATGTTGCAGCATGGTGATGCATCTAGCCTGCTCTTAGTTCCAGTAAGAATTTGTCAGCTCTTTACACGGTTTTGTTATGCAAGTACACTCTGTTAGTCCTAAACCCCCAAAACCCAACATAGAAATGACAGCAGCTGAAACTGCACAACAGCATGTCCATCTCTGCCTGCACCATCCTTCCCTCACTAACCCACAACACTGCTGTCTTAGCTGGCCCTTCTATGAGCTCCTGATTTGTATCCTTTGTCCCAGGTATTTGTTTCCAACAGAAGCAATTAATCCATCCCTCTAGGTATAACACATGCAATGGTTCTTAGGTTCCCAGAGCTGCTGAACACCCTTACTGTCACAATCTGTTGTGACATTAGTGTAATTGTCCTATTCCACAGGGAAAAGGTTGTAGAGACTGCTCATGCAGAACTATCCTACGATCCAGAAGCCATGGGTACATTTTCACCTCAGGCTGGCAAATCCTTCTGGAACTCTGCCAGAAGACTTTCAAGATAACCCTTTGTTCATTTGCCTGGACAGCAGCTCTCAGAAGAGCGGAACGAGGTTTGGCAAGGACAGCTTTTTTGCGTGAGGGTCAGTTTCATTGCAGACAAAGCATTTCTTCCAGTAGGGCCTGAAGGCAAGCCACAGAGAAATATCCCATTTCAAGGGCTGGGTTGAGGGAACAGACAGCTACACTACTGGTGGGCAAAGCACTTGCACAGATAAGGACTATGTTGCCAGCATTTAAGCTGCCAATACCTCTGGGTCTCTGGCATTAGAACTAGCTACAGCAAGGAGGATAAACAACTTGTGTTAGTCAGCAATACCTGTGTTTATATGTTCAGCAGAAGGATCTGTCACCACTTGAGGGAAAGGCATAACAAGTACACCTGAGGTTTCTGACAAGCAGAGGATAGCGAGCTATTCAGATCCTGGTCATTTCTTAAAGTCAGATATTCCCACTCGCTTAGAACTGCATGGCATTCGGTGTGTCACAAGAATTCGTTAAAATTTTTTGCGTGTCATCAAACAGCAGTGCCCAATGAAATAGCCAGAGCACTTGAAATGGGACATAGAAGCAGGATTAAGGATCTGACAGTCCTGTAAGAGAGAACAAACTTGGTCTTCTGCTAGAGGGCCTGAATCTGGGAAACTGGAGAATGGAGCGAGGGTTGTGGTGTTACACCTCTCTCCAGCTCATTGAGCAAAGTAAGCCGGCCTCTTCAGCTCAGTTCCTCTCAAAAATGAGACGAGTCTCACCCTGCCCCTATCCCTGCCCTCTCAGTGCCATCTATTTTAGCCTACAAAGTATTGTAGAGAAACTCTCTTGCATTGCATTGATACACTACCGTAGCAGCTGAGGTGGACTAATCTGATCACATGTATCCACTCCAGTCATCCAGGAATACCTTCATGGCATGTTTGGGATTGTTCACTACATCCTAAAGGAGTCACCTAAACTGGGGTCACATTAATTGTTCCATGAAAGGACCTGTTTCTCTCCATAAGCAAAGAAGGAAACCAGGGTGGTATCTCAAATCAGGAGAAAGGAATTACATTCATTTGCTAGCTTTTTCTAGTTCTTTCACAGATATCTGAATGATCATGAGGAGCATGTTGCAACCCGATAGATAAATGCCTAATGAGACAACGAAAACTTTGCCACCAATTACGATTTAGCAAAACAATACACCCTAATGGCAAGGAAACATAAATACTGCATTTCCTCTCTGGATAAAGGAGACAGAAAAAACAAAGAAGGAGCCATCTGCTGTAAGACTCAGAGTCCATGCCAAGTGGACAAGCTGACTCCGTTTTCAACCACCCTGTGGCATGGATAAAAGAAGCCCTGATCAAGCTCTATCATGTTGATCTGAGAGATTTCATGTCACGGTGTGGCAAATATAAGAGGTTCTCCTACAGCTCTGAAAACTTGTCTGTGCTTACAAAAAATGTGGCTTCTCTCACAAAATCCTCCCCTGCCCCCCAGAAATGTCACTGCACCAGAAAAACACAGCTTGCTTGTAGAAGAATGACATGTCTGAAAAACATTCACATTAAGGGAAGCCAGAAATATCCTTGGGCTGGCACACAAGGAACATGATGCCAAATGGGGACAGGATGATGATGGACAAGATGAACGGCGTCATCATGATCTGGCACTGCTCTCGCACATGTTTGTCATTCACTAAAAGGCACTACAGAGGGATGGAACAAAAGCACAACAGTTTCCCGGTGATTTAATCTCATTGTTGAATGAACAAGGACATCTTTCAGATACTCAGGCTTTTAACTATTTCCAAAAATTTCAGAAAAGCAGCCTGAGAAGAAGTCTGAGAAGGCGGCTGTCTTCTCAGGTACAAGCAGGGAGCCTCTCAGGAATGCAAAAAAGGGATTTGCAGAGTCTAAAACACCACACATCGATGTGGGCCAGACCTCATAAACAAAAAGGGGCAAAAGTTATAGAAAGGGTGTGGAGTAACATCTAAGGATAATATAGGCAAAGCCTGAAAGCAAATATTTTTAACCACGACACCATGGTTCATTGTGTGGACATGGGAATAAGCACACAGAACAGCTTCTGAGGGGAAAAGAAGTCAAGGAATCTGATGCACTTGAACCAGGGCCTAAGTAACATCTATCCCAAATATTATAGATATTCATATTGCACAGGAAACTAGGTCTGGTAGCAAGTTTGTTTGAACACATCTGTCAAGGAAGGATGTCTTTCCAAGCGGCATCCAGAGTTTGGCTTTCTGAGCCTAGGAAACCAGAGGCTAAAAAGGTGTGTTAGCTGCTTTCTATAAATACAGCAGGAAGGAAGGGGGAAGCAAACAGAGGAGAGTAAAGGATCCATTTAACCTAAAGCACAGCATTGGCAGGAGAACAAATAGGTACAGACTGTCCACAAATATACTTAGGCTGAAACTTAGAAGTTTTCTTGCCTCTAAAGTGATCAGGATCTCTTCCAAAAGCAAAAAATAACATTTCTTTGAAAACAGACTTTCAAGCTGAATTCTTTCAAAAGCTTATAGAGATTTCAGTGATAGCAGGGGAGCTAACTAGTAAGCTGAAAGGTCTCTTGTTTCTAAAAACAGCTGTCTAGATCCAGAATAGTTCTAAGAAGATGGTTTAAAAATATTTATTTTGCATGCTTAACTAGAAATCCTTCAGCAGGCAATTATGCAAAACCCCACTAGTCCCTCCACTGACTTCAGTGAGGTCTGTTTGCGAATCTCCATCTCATCACTACTTCAGGTCTCTGAGAGCAAAGTAAACAGGGAGAAGAGCCCTGCAGAGCTGACACAAAAATTGACAAATGCATTTCTTCTCCAAGACCATATGAAACAAGATAGAAAAAAGATCTGGCCTTTGTATGTTCTTCTGTGGAGCAGAGCTGTTCTGAGAGTGCCACCGACATCTTGGCTCTTCCAAAATCAGTGCCTGTGCAGATTACTCCAGTGCAGCTGTGATACTTCAAGTTGATGCTGCACCTCATTCTGCAGTAACTTCACTCCGTACAGAAGTCTGCTGGAGTTGGCCAGTGGTACCTGGTGCCCCTGACTACTGTCTGAATATTGATGCTGCATTGGGGTATACAGAACAAAAGCAGGGAGGACACACCTAACATACGCAAATCTTTGAAGCTGCAAAATACTTTGAAACAAAACCTCTAATGGTAAATTTGCCAAGGGACAGCAGTAAGGCGGCAAAGAGCTAAATTTTCCTTGTGTTTCCCATGAAGCCCACACTCTTTCCCAAGGCAGCAGTTATGGGGGGGGATATAGCTGAGGCATTTGACACATGCAATAGTTTGGGCAGTAAGAGATGTTAATAGCTTTTGGAAAAAAGTTTGCTCCCTGTTCCTTTCCAGCCATTTTCACTGCTTCATTTGCTGGGACTTTTTATTATGATAGAACATTTCATGTGGCTCATTCTGTGTTGAGATATTGTAGCACATTGTTCAAGGCACAGCACTTTGCATTTGAAATAAATGGTGTTGTCCACTTTTCTGGATTTTTTTTTAAAACTGTGGCAGATGACTGACCAGGGCCAAACTGACCTGTACCTTCTCATAGCATTTGATTTCTTAAATCTGTACAGGATGGGCCATGGTGGCATGTCATTTGTACCTCTAGCCATGGACAGGTGTCCCATTCTTTAGTAGAAATTCAGAAATACCTTTTCTTTATATGGGGATTTCCCTCAGTTCTAAACACCACTGAAGCAGTGTCAGCATCAGGGCCCACTTTAGGCAGCAGAAGCTGTAATTTGTACTGGAGCAGTCTCTCCTGCCGTGCAAGGCTCCTGATCCAGACCAGCAGCCTATTGTGAGAGAGCTATGGCTTTCGCTGAACACAGTGCAGGAGCTGGGACAAATCTTCAGCATGAAAATCTGCAGCAAGAAACCTACCACAAAGAGAGCTACTTCAGGGATCTTGCTTGCCAAAGGGAAGCAACAGGCAGAGCAGTCAGAACACCATTTCCAAGGGGGAAAAAAACATTCCAGGTTGGAAGCTATTCCACATCAGTTAAGGGTGTTCCGGCTGCAGCCGTTACCTGAGTCCAAACTTATTTTCCTGTCTAAACAAGCTAGACTCAGTTCTCTCAATTTGAACACTGCTGAAGCCCCAGTAGCAAGAGGCCTGAATTTTCTGTAATCTCAGGCAAAAACACCCGCTGTCTTCCATAGGTCAAAGCAGTTCTGCTGAAATAGAGCAGCTAGATCAGGTTGATCCTGTGGGGCTATGAAGAGGCTGCCAAGGGAAGGTGAGAGCCACCAACAGCTTTTAATCCTGGCCACTTCTGTATGGGAGCCCAAGGTGGTGGGTGTCCATCTTAGATCTGTTGTTCTGACTAGGGTGAGGGGGTAAGTGAAGGTGAGGGTTAGGTGGTAGAGCAAGTCCAAAGCCCCATGTTACTGGGGCTGTGAAGGTGCTTTCCAGGATCTGAAGTAGAGACTTCCTGGTCTCAAATTCACAGGGTCTCTTTCGTGCCTCTTTTTGAAGATGGATGCTACATCTGTCCTTTCCCAATCTGCAAAGGTTGTACATGTGCTCCAGTAGAGCTCTATAAAACAAACTTAATAGTTTAGAAATTCATTCTGCTGGCCCTTAGGTATCCTAGAGTGCATTTCATCAGACCCTTCCTCCTTCGAATCTACCCAGCCTGCCCAGATTTAAAGCCTTGAATATGATGTCTCAGATCCCTTTCAAAAGCAGAAAGTTTTCAGTTCCTATACAGAGCACCACTGACTTCAGGCTTGTACCCACAAATCTGTATTTCTTATTATCATCAAATTGGGATAGTAAACTATTTCGGAGTCATATCAGCATTTGAAAGAGCCTGAAGATGCTGAGCAGAAATGATAAATTATCACACCGAGTGAGAATTTTCACTTTTGCAATTTTTAACAGACTTTACTGAATCAGATGTTCCAAATCTGTCCTATTTTTTACTGGAAATTACTGTTTTCTTCCTGTAAATTCCTGATTTGTTATTATTTTCTATTTGCCTTTAGCACACAGGTCTAAAGTCTGTTTATTATGCACACACAAGACTCTTCCCCATTCAAATTAAATACTTTGGGTGTTTAGAAATGCTGTGCAACAGTTTTCTGCCGTTACAGGTAGTATCATAAACGTGTTCAGAGCCTGTGAGAATTTGTTGTAACACAATTCACTGCTAGACGATGCTCAAAACAGAGCAGATGAACCTGGTATCAAAGTCAACATCCAGTAGAACCAGCAGTGTAAGTTCTACTGTAAGGAATTGCAACTTGTTTCTATTTGAGTGGAAGTTCACAAAGTTGTTACTTGCTCAGCTTTGAACTGACTTCTAAGTCAGTCTACCTGCTTTCACATGATGGAAATGGATAAACCCAAAGGTAACCCCCTGACGTTTTGTGATGTAAGATGCTTTCCATAAAGCCAGGACAAAATTATAACTTGTGTGCAATAAAGCTGAAGACCCTTGGCCATGGCTCAGTATCCAATCACATTACTTGATGCACAAACAAAGCAAAACCACTGTTCTCCAGCAGGTCACCAGTCACTTCAGGACGCTCACTTACACTTCTCCTGTGTTTTCCTGCCTCCCTTCAGGAAATCTCACTGTGGTAGTATACCAGGGAAGGAATCATGGGACCTCGGCTGCAATATGGACTGAGCTGCATGAGGGACTCGACTGAGCCACTGGCCAGAGTGTGCGCCAGAAGGAAGGATGTACGTTTATGTCCTGTCCCAGAGGGTCTCATTGCTCTAGGACCAGACCAGAATGCAGGTGTCACAAGATGGACGGGCTGCTATATTTCATAGAAAAAGCATCATCTGCCTATTATTTTTCGTTCAGAGTCCTTTTTAATACCAAATTAATTCAACAAAGGGTCATGATTAAAGTTAAAGTTAACAACCTACTTAAAAATATAAAGTTATTACATTAAGGCAAATGGATGAGCTCTCAACTTTGAGACGGAAAGACATTTTGCCAGACCATGGGGTTCTGTGATCCTGAGCACTGCAGGATCTAAGCATCTCTTGCAAATTTGTTTTTCAGCAAGCACTGACTTGCGAATTAGCAGAACTGCAAGTCCGCCTTGTAGCACATAGGCACTGGCAAGCACTTGAGTTACAAACGTACATTTTAAAATGTTTAACACAATGGCAGTTCCCTGCCATATAATGATGGCCAGAACAAAACCAAAGTGTAACTCTTGCTAAAGTGCTCATCCACTGAGCCGTGATAACCAGTTCACTGCACCCACAAAGAAAAACAGCTGCAGAAACCCACACAGCAGCCCCAGCAAGACTCAAAAATAAGCAAAGAGTCACATACCACCTGCCACTAGAGGAATATGCTGTATGACCCTTGACAGCCATAAATGATGCTCTAGGCTTAGTGCTGTGCTGTGCTCCGCTCTGCCCCACTCTGCTCCCCAGGAACACTGAGCATGCTCAGTTGCTCTCAGTTCAAGCTCATTTTGCTGTTATCACCAATAAGTTTCACCTGATTCAATGCACAGATGTTAGAGGCAGTTTTCTTCTAAGCTGCCCAGCCTTCACCCATTAAACAGCAGAGCTAACATACAGTAATTTTTTTTCCATTGTCCACCAGTCTGATTCATGAAGGGTTTCCAAAAGCTTACATGCAAAGGCAACAAATACACTTTCTGAGCATTTGAAAAGTAACACATTGGCTTGAGAGTTCAGGTAATTTAAAAAAAATAAATAATAATCACTCCTTTTTTGGGGGAAGTCTCATCCTTTCCCTGGTCCTTCCATGAACATGCTAAGTTCTGGCATTTGAAAATTGGCTTGACTGAGGACAAAAAAAATTACAGGAAGGCTTTTCCAGAGGTATCTCCTGCAAGAGGTATTTCAGACTCACATGAGGAAATCTCTGCATGGTGAGCACTGTCCAGATGGCTATGCTATGGCTTCTGTGATTACTACTAATGCTGGCAGCTGCACAGCAAGATCTGGGAGCCCTCATCTGTACTATAGATAAAATACACTTCTACAAAAATATTTGGCTTTCATTTATAAAACAAAGTATGCCATGTAACCCCTCCTCAAAGGTGTTTTATCACCAGCTGGTATACCAAACTTAGAAGACATTTTAAAAGTGTACTGTGGCATTCTGCTTTAGGTCCAGTATTACTCCATATTTTATTTCTTTGAACAGTTTGGATGATGAACAAGATGGTATACTTTGAAAATTTGGTGACAACAAGAACATCTCAGTAGATAAGTTCAGCAATCAACAAGCTTGAAAAAAAAACCCAACAGAAATTAACCAAACTCTGCAAGATTTAATTAAGTACATACATATGCAAAATGCTAAACTTGAGAAGGATGAACCAGAGGCACAGACACAAATGAGGAACATGCAAGCTGGCAGCAGTGCAGCAAAAGAGGGCTTCCAGTCATAATAGATCAGAAAATAAAGATGCATCAACAATATGAGGCTCTCTGTGAGACAGGAGATAATTATTATATTCTGGCCCATACTGGAAAAGCCTCAACTAGACCACTGTGGCTCAATTAGAAAGAACATAGATAAACTGGAGAGACTAAAGCACGGCAGCCAGAATGATGAAAGGATTCAAAACTACAACCTACAGGCAAAGGCTGAAGGACTGGGGTTTGTTTTGTCTAAAGGGGAATCTTAAGCAGTTAAAAATTGCAGCTTTCCTTTATGTAAAAAGGGCAATACTGAGTTATTCCCCAGGTAAAGTGGATGATAAAATAAAACTACCTTTACAGCAAGAGAAATGCTGGTAGGTTATTGTGTACCTGTACAGATGTAGACACCTTGACATACACAGGAGATTTCAGACAGACTAGATATGCTTAATCCCATTCCAGTATTAATTATGCTTAATCCCATTCACAGGCAGTTGCACTGCTGGGGCTATGCCTGTCCAGATTCATATCTGAGCCTACACTGAGCACAGCATCCTGAGCAGGCGGAGTTAGGGCCAGGCAGCCAAGCGGGACCAGGAATGAAAAGCTGCAGTGATCTGCACTGGATGTGTGTGTGATACTCCACCCTGCTAAAAGCAAAGCTCATGTGTGGCCTTACCTAAACCCTCTATCTTGACAGTACGGGAAAGGGAGCACGCACCATGTGGGAGCTGTATTGGTCAGTCGCGTGATAGTTTCCTGCCTGTGCTTCTGGGGAGGGAGAGTATTATGTTGTGGGATAGGCGAGTGAAAAAAAGAAGGGGAAGTTTTTTAGACCACAGAGATTTGAAACAAGGCCACAACTGTTCTTAGTAACACTGGTATTTTTCTACAGCAAATAGCTACTTCCAACAGTATCCTACTGTCCTGGCATGGGCAAAGCATGACACAGAGCAGTATTTCTTGGAATTCTGTCCTAATAACCCCCAAGAGCTTGAAATCTGCCAGGGTAAGAGCTTACTAATACCTGCAATACACTCCTACTATTATTGAAGGGAGTTAAAAACTCTTGAATCAAATCCACCCTAAAAGGCAGCAAATAACTTCCATCTTCTTGCTGGAGCTGCACCCAACTGTGTTGCACCTGGTGTGAAAGCTGTCTCTGTCCTGGGTTGCCCTGTCACATGCAACAGCAAAACTCTGAAGAAAACCTTTCACCCAAGTCAAGTGGTCAACTTCCTCAAAGCAGTTATTTCTAGTGCAGTAGCCTTGATAGCTGTGAGCTGTTGGCATAAGAAAGGTTTGGCTGTGTGAAAAGGAATAAAGAAACAGGTCCTTAAACACTTTGTCTGAAACAACTTGGGAAGGTTTCTCCATGCTGTGAGCAACCCAGCACTCAATCACCTGAGGCAGCTGCTCTGACAGGACCTTAAGTCCCCATAATTAGGTCTTTCACATAAAAATCCAAAGCACAGCCTTTCAGTTTTAAATAGTTCTTGCCTGCATTCACCCTGCTGCCTGGGTTTTGTGCTGCTCTGCCTTGTCTGTGGAGGCTGTGTCATTATCCACCCACAGCAGCAGCAGAAATTTTCTTGGGCCTGAACCTAACTTTTGTTTTAGTTCTGTTTCTGACACCTCACTCCCACTCCTGCCCGCAGGAACAACTCCCAGAGAGGGTGTTGCTTCACAGGTTGCAAAGATGGAAAAGAGAGGCTCGTTCTGGCTCCAGCAGCTTCCTAAAACAGTTTGTGAAGTCTCAGGGCATACACAGGTGCAGCCCCTGGAGCACTGCAGCCAGGAGAGACCTTTCCCTTTCTCTGATCGGGGAGCCCCAAGGAAATAGGCTTTGCAGAAGGTATCGAGCATTTTCCCATTTCCCCAGAGCATACTGTCCTAGTTTCAGATGGGGTACAGTTAATTGTCTTCTTAGTAACTGGTGCAGTGCTGTGATTTGGACTTGGTGTGAGAGCAATACTGACAGCACAGGGATGTTTTTGGTTGTTGCCAGGTAATGTTTATACTAAGTCAAGGACCTCTCAGTTTCTCGGGCCTGCCAGCGAGAGGGCTGGAGAGGCATGGGGAATTGGGAGGGGACACAGCCGGGACAGCTGAGCCCAGCTAGCCAAAGGGATAGTCCTTACCAAAATCATGCTGAGTATATGAGCTGGGGGAAGAAGAAGGAGGGGAGGGACATTCGGCGTTATGATGTTTGCCTTCCCAAGTAACTGTTACGTGTGACGGAGCCCTGCTGTCCTGGGGATGGCTGAGCACCTGCCTGCTGGTGGGAAGTGGTGAATGAATTCCTTGTTTTGCTTTGCTTGCATGCACAGCCTTTGCTTTACCTATTAAACTGTCTTTATCTCAACCCATGAGTTTTCTCACCCTTTTCTCTTTTGATCCTCTCCCCCATCTCACTGTGCAGGGGATGACTAAGCAGCTGCATGGGGCTTAGTCACCAGCTGGGGTTAAACCACGACACAGGCACATGCAAGCACAGACTGTGTCCACTCTTCCCTGCCCTTTTCCAGTTAAAGTGTGACTGCAAACAGGAAGGCATAAACCTGCGGAATAGGCCACAGGCAAAAGCGGCAGCTGATGGCTGCAGGAGCTGTTGGTGCCTTCTGCTCTGGCTTTCACAGAGCTCCTTCCCTTTCCATTCCCTGAGCTTGCTCATGTGGTTTCATCCTCTGTCTCTGTCCTAGAGGTCTTCTCACTGCCATGCTTCGCATCACTTTCCTGGCAGCATGTCAATCACAGAGAAGTCCCAAGACATGAGTACCTGGGAAGGTGGTGATGGTGTTGATGACCACCTCTGGCATGGTGAGAGCATAGTGGGGAGGTCTCTGGGTGTCAGCTTCCAGCTGGGGACTTGCTGTGGACAGAGTAGGCAGAGAGCTGGCAGCTGGTAGGTGGCTCCACAAACAGAAGCAAGCTGATGTTAGAGACTTTTTAAAGATCGGAGAGCGATAGTGATAAGGCCTAAACACAATCCGCCGTTCGAAGGAGAGCTCATGTTCAAAGCAGAAGACTTTTGGACAACCTCAGCAACAGATAATCACAACTCTCATCCTTGACGTGGAATTTTTGATGTGTCTGTATGAGCTTCAGGGTGCTTCAAATAGAGGTGAAAATTTAGATGTCCTAAACACATGAAAATGAGGATTATTCACAGTAAAGCAACATAAGGCCAACCTAACTGGCTTACTGTGCCTGCAAGATTATTTGTCTAGTGAGGGATAATAGTCAGAATATTTAGAACTATGGTTTGGAAAAGCATAAGAGATCTGGACATCAGTCTGAACCCTCTGAACCCTCTCTGCAAACCAAGGCTGGCAAGCTCACAAAACTGGGCTTTCCTGTTCAGTCCGCTGGCACTACTCTGTGTGTTCCTGGCTAGACATGCTGTGAGTGAAACCTCTCTTGTGTGAACGTGGCAGCCGTGCTTGCAGTCTTAGCCAGGAAAGCAAACAAAACTGAAATGCATATGTTATCTGAGCACTTCTAAACTTCAAAAGCATTTAAAGTTAAGCTGTGATGTTGGGATATAGATACACATTAAAAAACAGCAGCAGCTGGGAGGCCAGAGCAAAGAAGCTTCCTGTGGTTGGGGTTTTTTCCTCAGACTGGATTTCATGTCCAAGTACAGCCAGCATCAGGAGAAAGGCACAGTTGTGTGGGTCAGGAGGAAGAAAGTCAAAGATGATCCCTGATGAGGACTGAACAGGTAGGTGCTATGGCTATGACTGAACTCTAGGACTCCTTTAGTAACCTCAGCCTGGCAGTGAACATACTCCAAGCAGTCAGTGGCACCTATGATGCCTGTCATCAAGCCCTCTGACATGCAGGCATTTCCTCACAGGCACCCTCCCCAAACACCTCCTGTGCAACATGGACCTGCCCATTACTTCATGCTATGCATAATCAAGTAAGAGAGACTGAAACAAGCACAGTGAAACTAGGCACGTGTTAAAATTGCCATGTCAAATTATAATATGACATAGATATTGAAGTTAATTATAGAACTTCCATTTTTTTAACCCACCTACTTATTTTTTTTCTGCGCAAACTCGCAATTCAGGTATTCTTTGCCCAATGAAGCATTATGCAACTTGTTAATTAAGGCAAGTGGAAATTTTTTAATCCTACAGTTCTGCCTGAGAAACTTTCCTATGGCACAGGGCTCCCCTAAGCTCCCAAGGGCAAGCAACTGGCTTTGGCCATGTCAGGAGCAAACACTGCCCATCTTCCACGGCAAAGCTCTCTTTTACAGTATTCTCATGGCAACAGGGGGACTAATCTAATATACTTGCAGCCATCTGACCCACAGAAGCAGGAAGGCCAATTTTGTTTGAACTCAAACTTCTTTGTATGAGTGCAAAGTCACTAAGGGATGTGATGTGCAAGACTGGCGAATTCCGTTTGCAGAAAGATTGTGCAGTTTTCTGAGTCTCTGCTGATTGAAAGGCAACTGATCTCAGGAATGAGAGCACATAAGACTCTTTAGGTCTGGTCCTTCCTTGGCACACCCATTCAGAGTCTCCTGAGAGCTCAGCTGGGGTGTTGGTGGCACTAATTCGGTGGCAACAGCCTCATCACCAAACCAGGCAGCACACGACCTGTGGCTAGCTGGTGTTGGGTAAGTAGGTGCCCTTCCTCATCACTGCACCAAGCAGTCTCCATCCTCAGGACAAGCATTCAGCAAAGCTCTCATCAAGTGTTACCTGCGCTTACAGACAGGGGTCACATAAGCACAAATTAATGAGTATAAATTCAGGAGCTCACAGAGCTGTGTCAGGCATCTGTTGGTCCACTTGAATGGCGTATTGACTGTATGCAACAGCAGAAAAGTGCCATGGCTGGGAGGAGACTGTTTCAGCAGATCCAGATGGCAGAGGGTCAGTGGGCTAGGACAGCCAGCACTCCTCTAAAGCCTGCAGGGAAGCTAGAGGTGGGGACAATTCCATGTAATTGTGACCATGTGACAACGCTGCCTTTTCCCAGAAAGATGAACCTATCTGCCTGCTGAATACACTGTGGCAGCAGGTAAATTCACCCCTTATAGGTGTACATACAGCTAGCATCAAACTCAGTGACTGTGTGGCCACCCAAAGATGGAGATTCAGCCCTGCATGCATAAACCTAGACGTTGCCTTGAAAATGAAGCTGTAATTTTCCCCCTTCTTAGAGGAGATGTGAGTTTTACCACAGCTGACATCACTGTCTTGTGAGAAGGCACCTTCCTTTCATTTTGAGAGCTAAGAGACTCAGCTCTGTCCCATTGCCTCAAATGAGTGCTCCTTCTTGGAGGCTCATGGAGGGTTGAGCCCAGAGACCTGGATTGTTTCAACTCCAGCCTAGAAATGCCAGGACTGAGGGTGCAGTGGGGCTGACAGCTCAGCAGGCAACAAAAGCACTGAATATCAGCTCTGTGGGTTTTTAGGAACAGGCATGAAAGAGAGGACATGTTTCAGGGTTGCTGTCAGAGAGGGAAAGGCTGTTTTCATGTCACCTTAATGCCAGAGAAGCCTGACTGGGTTTTGTCATTGCTTTCAGCACAGTGCAAGGTCTTCTGCCCTGCCCAGGTGAGAGATGGTTATTCATTCACCAAACTTCAAACACTACAGGAAGATCATTTAGCACCTGAGCACATGCACGTAAATCATCAGCCATGTCAAAGAGTCTGAAAAGTTTTAAAAGGCACCCTGCCTCCTCACACAGCCTCCTTGGTGCACCAGCAAAGGCGTCATCAGCCTTTGATATGGGAAGCAAAGAAAGCAATGACTGGCACAGGCAAAAAGCTAATTCTTGGCTACCAGCTTCAGCCCTGTGGCCCCTCCTCACAACACAGCTTCCTCCTTCAGCCTGTGGAAGTAGAGAGGAAAGAAAATCAAAGTGTTATCCCAGTTTTAATGATTCATTGCTTCAAGCCATACTTTGGGGGAAACAGCAGACTGAAGGTAAAGAGCATGGAAAATACAAGGTGTACCTTTAAGACAAGGTCCCCAGCACATGTGTCTTTATGATTGCCCACTCTTGGCTCATTTGGCATTTAATTGCTAAGGCTACTCCTGCTGTGTGTTCTGCATAGCACAAAATAAGGATGGTCTGGGGAAATGAAGGTCACGGCTGGGTAGCAGGTATCTCTGCCACTTAAAGGCTTGGGAGGTGTGAGCACGGATGGCAGGGTTAGGGAGAGCTGCAGCATTACAGCACTTTCCCTGATCCAACACAGAACTTACCAGCCAGAGCAGCATTACAGCTCCCTTTGCCTGGTAAGAAAAGCACCTGTGCTAAGAGGGATCATTTTTGCAAGGGCCAGCTGCACTGGTGCTGTTCCCGTGTTGGACAGCCCTGAAACAATAAGCAAAGCCAGCACCAAGAGAAAATTGTTCTATCCCTATACACAATCACAGAGGCCCACTGCTGAAAGCAGGGAATTCCTTAAAAGCCTTCCGGAAGTTTGAAATAAGGAATTCAAGAGATGAAGGAAAAGGGACGTTTCCATGCATCCAGTTCTCCATGTTACATGAGCAAGTTAAAAGATGAATCTGCATTCATGGCACAACTGCCTCCCGGGCACCCCTTCTTTGATTAGAAAGCCAGCCCTTACGGGACTTTGATTTACCAGTGGCTGAGGAGAAAATAATACAGAAGCACAGTAGGACGTCCGTGCCTTCCAGGTGGTTTACAGCAGCCCAAGGCTATTGCAGGAGGGATGAGGGGTTTGTGGATAAAATCAAACCCTGCCCCTTGTTACCTCAAGATAACAAATCATCCCTGTGCCAGCAATGGGAAGGGAAGCCCCCAGATGGCCAGCTCTTGGGCTTCTTGGAAAAATCTTGCCTATAGAAGCTCATTTTCCCCCACAATTGAACTTATCTCCTTTTTAGTTTAGATGTCATTTCCTGTAAAAAATTCTGAGGACTGAAGAGGAGGGGAGGTGAAAATAAAATGAATCCGTCAGGCCAGGAAGGCAGCCATTAATTCATTTGCAACCATGGTTGTGTGACTGCAACTTTCTTAGCACAGCCACCTGGGTTTGAGGAAGTTCCTCTAGACAAAAGAACAAAAAGTGCTCTAATATGAGTGTAAAGCTTCGGTCTTTCCACCTGTATCCTGGCAAACCCCAGGTCTTCCAGCTGGTAAACAGGGTACTTATCCCTACAGGAAGAGAACATAAAACCAGGCAGCAAAGCACATCCTTTCCGAGGATAGATAAGGCTTCCTACACTTTCCTTTCCCCCTCTGTTATGATCAATCCAACCTAACTGAGCATCCGTATTTTTGATATGTGTGTCACCCAAGCAACTGGACATTGGAGCAGCATTGCCCCGTCACAGAGCGTGTTTAGCAGGGGTAGGGGAACGTGTCAGAGCAATGACAAGCCTGCCAGTCCTTGCTGAGCCTGCAAGGGAGTCACTACAGTAGGCAAAGATGACACAGGGTATATGGGAATGGGGTTGATAGAGAATTAGGCGAGTGCTGCGGAAGAGGCTGAGCTGTGTTGGACAGTCATGGAGCAGAGACACTGCTGCTGCACCAGCCCCTGCAGACCACGGCCACCTGGTCAAGGGCACGAGCCAACTCGGCCAGGGGACACTGTCCTCTTCTGTGCCCAGGCTGAAGTTGCAGGTGGTCTGGGCTGGCCACCATCAGGCTCTGCGAGCATACTGCTCAAGGCTCACGGCAATACTCGCAGTCAGACACAACAGTTGCGTTTCCATGGTTTTCACATTTGGCATTAAGTAGATATCTAAATATCTCAACTGAAGAGAGGTTTTTCTTCCTGTCTGACTGGCTATGTACATTAGCAAAGGAAAGCTTAACTAGGCCTTTACAGATCTTCATTTTTCTGTTACACTTGCCGTATCACAAGTTGCATCACTAAACTGAAAACCAAGGCATTTCTTGCGGCACCGAAGCTGCAAATTGGAATGTCAAGTAAAATGAAGACTTATAGGGTTGTAATTCCTCAGGAGAAAAGAGGGGCTGCTTCTATAAAACACTTCTGTCAGCTCCTTGGAAATCTTTCCAGCAGGTTCAGCCTCTGAAGGAGGAATTTACAAGCTGGCAATGATTAAAACCCAGAATTGTGAAAATGGCTAGCAGCCCTTGCTTAAAGGGCTACTTTGGTCCAAGTCATAACAGCACAGCTAATATAAGGCAGTAAGTATTAAATACATAATTTCAGCCACTGTCACAAATGCAGGGTGAAACTCCACCACAATCCTGGATATTCTTTCTGACCACAAGTTTCAGATCTGTCATTTTGCTCCTAAAACCTCTCTGATTCCCTTCCGAGGAACGTTCAGGGCCTAACGTGCATCTAGTTAGATGTACAAAGATGGTGTGAAATCCAAAATGAATGGCTAGATTCTACCTTCCCTATATTCAGGTCAGGTTTTGGCACTGAACAAAGGGGGTAGAATCTGGCCCTGAGGTCCCAAAGACATTGCAAGCCAGGGCAGAAGAGACTGCACTGGCTCTACCCACTGCTTGTTTCCTTCTCATCAGACTCCAGTCATGCGATATTCCCCAAATAGAAGTTCATACCTTTTCACCTTCAGAGTTGGCTTATTTCTGCTCTCTGATATTCAGAAATAACTCTGTCTCCCTCCCAGGAAGGAGCCACGCTATAAATATCTCCATGCAAGCTTCCTGAGTCCTAATGTTTCTTGCAGAAAAGTGCAGCTCCTTGTCCGGCAGCGACAAGCCTGGCTGGCTTTTGCAATGCCTTTAATAATGTCACTGTGCTGCTGTGGCTGCAGAGAAGAAACAGAGATCCATGCAGAGGCAGTAGCATTGCTGTGGCCATGGTGGTTTAGACACCAGCAAAACAAAGTCAGGATAATCTCTTCCAACTTGAATATATCAGCTTGTTCAGGAGGTTGGCTTGATTGTGAAAAATGCATTAACTCATGAGTGTTTTCAACTATGTTTTACATTGGGCTTTCCAAAAAATAAGGCGCCGTTTTTCTTAAATGTCAGTCAAACTCATGGAAATAGTAATAACTCTACAAGGGCACAGGGGGCCTGAAGGGATGAAGTGTTTTGCCCAAGGGAATCAGCAGCAAGGCCAGGAGCAGAGCAGAGGGCTCCTGACACCATGCAGCAACACACTAATAGGCCACACTTTTCCTGTCTGACAGGAGCTTATTAAAAATATCAAGCAATGGCAAATTGCAGGGTCTTAGCTGCCTTACAATGCCTACCAAGCAAGTTTAATTGTTGCTTCAACACAGCTTCAGGCCAGTCGTTTGTAACAGAGTATCTCAGCAGATGTTGGCACTGCTGAATTTTGCTTGTAGGAAAAAGGAAAAAACAAGATTTGACCTGTCCATGCCGGGGAAAGGGGGAGAACAGGGAGAGGGACCTGCGGGGAAACCCTACAGCATCAGGGAGTAGAGGAGTGAGGATGAGCCTGGAGTGTTGCTGCTGCTGGTTCTGACCATCCTCTGCTCCCCAGCTAAACCCTCTTGTCTATCTTGGGCTGGAGCCCAGGGCAGGGAGGCAGCCCACGGTGGTGGCTCTTCTTTGCCGCAGCAACTGCTGCCCCGGTGCCTGTGCCTGAAGGCAGGCAGCCCTTGCTGGCAACCCCTGATCTGCACCACTAGCCAGGAGCTCAGCAGCAGCTGCCACCGCGCTCGTTAAACTCTTGTGACAAAACCAAGGGGTGCAGAAAGGACTGAAAGTGGAGGAGGAGGAAATGCTTTCTCCATTGTGCGTAATTAACTCGGCACCACAAGTGTTTCAGAGTCAGGCCCTCCGCCTTGTCTGCACACAAAAATTGGCACTCCAAAAGAAATACAAACCCTGTATTGCAGAAGCAGTGAGGCAGGCATAAATGTGCTGTAGCTAGCCCCATATGGGAGGGAGACGAGCTAACTGTTGTATAGCACCTTTGCACTCTGAGCTGTGCTGATAGTGCTATTTCAGGGGATTTTTAAATCGCCTCCTTGTTCCAAACAGTTTTCACATGAAGCTAATCCCAGAAGTGTGTGTGATCCAGGCCTGCCGAGGAGGATGCAGAGCAGAGTAGATGTTCAGGGTGGCTGAAGGTACTGGGCAGAACCAAGCCAGTAATGAGAAACATTTACAAGGAACAATAGCCCTCCAGCCTCAAGGCACTAATATACTGAGGGGGCATCTCATGCCCAGCTTATTTCTCCTGAGGGAAAGGTTTTCACCAGAAAACCCCTTCTGAAGTGTCAAACTCCTGCTGACAGCCCAGTGCAAGCTGCTGTGCCAGAGCCCACGACTTGGTGACAGCCCTAGAGACCCCGAAACCAGCTGCAGGATTGAATGGGCTGTATAGAAACCCCAAGTTTGGGTAATCCCAAGAAATACAAGCTCAATGACTAAAGAAGATGCTGTCGGACTGTTAAATATTTAGCTGCCAGCTGAGGTTACTAGGGTGGCTCTGTACATCTTGTGTGTGGTAAGAAACACCAAGGGAAATACAATTAAAGAGCCTGAAAGGAAGAAAAGCAGTTGGGACAAGAATATATGTAAGTATAAGACAGACAGACACAAGACTAACACCTTTCAGGCTGTTCATTTGTATCTCCTTTGCCTCACATTTTCTGGGTAAACAGCAGACACTTGGTCATCAAAATGAGAAAAAGAAATACTGAGAAGGGGAAAAAATTCCTTTGTGAGTTAGCTATAAATGAACATGAGGAGAGGGAAGAGAGTCAGGTGTCCCTGGGACCTCCTCGGCCTCATTTACTTCTTATCTAAAAGGGAAAAAACATGAACAGGGAGAGCTGCGAGTTTCCCCGGCTGTCCAAAAATGACACAGGTGAAGGGCAAGCACAGTGCAGTTAATGTCAGTGGCCAGATAAGAGCTGTGCAGAGATGCAGATAAAGGTGACATTTCTTACTCAGTTATCAGGCAGTGTGGGAGTTTGGCAGGCATGCCACATGTTTGATGTGAATGAGGGGACTCCCCCCATCCCCTCTGCACCGGCTGCTCACTGCAGTGCTTGGCTGATAATCCTCTCCAGCCCAGGAGGAATACTGCTGGCTTTGGAGGAGCTGAGTATTTTCCTCTGCTAAAAGAAGTATAATTAAAAAAAAAGAAAATAAAAGAAGAAAAAAAAGAAGCTTATATAAACTGCTTCCAGAGCTGATTAAACTGTTAAGCACACTTGAAAAGTGAGCAGTACCCTACATATATTTAATCCATGAACTCACCTAGAAAGCATCCCTTCATTAAGCTAGTGACTACAGACTAAGCGGGGAGCGGACACACACCTCAGGCTTGATGGCACAGTTTTGTAAAAGCAATTTGTTGATCTTGCAGTACAAAGTTGAGTTACTGAAGGTGTAGGAGGAATAAATGTTCTGCAAGCGCAGTCTAGTTCCATCAGTCCTAACCACTAACAGGCAGTTGCAGGCTTTCACCGCCGGTTTTCCTTCCTCATTTGAAACAGAAAAACAAAGCTGCTTTCCATGACTGACAGCTATGGAAAATAAAATCACTTCTTTTGGACACAAAAGTGGGCTGAGTGTGAGAATCAGCAGTGACTCAGCTCCTTCTCACCTTCCGCGCTTCTCGTTTGAAGCCGGCAAGAGGCATTCATCCGGGGGCAGGCAGTGAAGGGGGCTCAGGAGTGTGGTGCACCCTCAGATTGACACATTGCTGCTCAGAGTATCCTTGGAGCTATGCTCACCGACGCTGCATCCTCACCTGCATGTGCCCCTGTATCTGGGAGGGAGACAGTCTGCAGCTGCCTGTGCTGCAGCTACCTCGGTTGTCCCCCAAAACCATGTCTGAGCCTGGCTGCCTTCCCCAGCAGCAGGGGAGTGTGCTATATTTGTGTCTGTACTGTTCCCTGTGACAAAAGCTTCTTCAAACACAGGTAAGATGGTTCCACATGAAGCCAAAAGAAAAGTTGGAGGCAACACTCAAAATTAGCAGTCCTTGCC
Organism: Falco biarmicus; assembly: GCF_023638135.1. Classification (NCBI taxonomy): domain Eukaryota; kingdom Metazoa; phylum Chordata; class Aves; order Falconiformes; family Falconidae; genus Falco; species Falco biarmicus. The sequence goes on along the minus strand of NC_079293.1, from coordinate 34,413,743 downwards.
TGCTTGTACATACGCTGGGAAACATTGCATACATGCTGCTGCAGCACAGGGACAATGAATCTCCCTAGAGATGCTCAAGAGAAAAACAGGGACTGAAACATCTCTGTTGGAGAAGTCCAGCTGAAAATTTTCCATCTGTAAAGGTGGAACCATCCATCAGGCTTGAGTTCTTCCAAGAGTATTTAGGAAAGGACCAAAACTCAGATGCTTGCCAATACAAAGGACATTTGCCTTCTTTTTAGAAACATCAGAGTCCTTTATGAAGAGTGGGATGAGGAACAACAGTCAGGGTCAGACAGGAATAAGTGGGAAATGCACAAGCAAGACGTGAATCGCAGTGGCAAAGACAATCTTCTCAGCACAGTCTTAAATGTTTCCCATTCAAGATTGGATCCAACAGGTCCTCAATTTGTACAGACAGGAAACACGTGTATTCAGTAATTTAGCAATATGGTTTTCCTATACCAGGGAAAAGGTCCATTAATCTTGGCATATTAATAAATGAGCATCTATTAGCAACAAATAGGCTGGAGATCAGATTTCAAGTGCAAGGAGGTGATGCTCACAGCAGCTTTCTGATGCCAGAAGTAGAGGCCAGGGCAGGAAACAAATTAAATCTGACTGGCTTCCAGAGGGATTTTGATAATATGGAAAAATCACAAGGGATTAGCATGCCCCAGGGTAGAGAGAGCACACAGATACCCCAGATGGGATCCAGCCAGGTTCTACAGCCAGGACCAGGGCTCTCAGGTGCAGCACTGGCTGCAAATGCCCATGAAAAGGGGCAGCACCTGGGACACCAGGGTCAGCTGCGGCTGGGCAGGAAGGTGCTGTTGAGCTGGTGTGTGCCCAGTCACATGGTGGGAGGGCTAGAGGGGACTCCTGACCTCCGTGTCTGCTGCATGGCTGATATCCCATGTGGTCCTGTCCTATCAAGGCTGCAGGGCAAGGGCAGGAGCCACAGATCAAGCACATGATCCCTGTCCGGATACACATGACAGCTGGAATGCTGTCAGCACTGCACATTGTGCTAGCAAAATGCGAGGAAAACAGTATTATGTGGCAAAGCAGCAATCAAGTGAGACTTCGCTGGGTGTACAGCTGCCATCCGAAAGACAGAAGACAAAAGCATCATGCAGCATGTCTCAGTCTGTCAGCAATCAACAGTGTATTTACATATTGGCAATGGGGAGTCACCTGGGCTCTGCTTACCCCAGGATTCAGCATGCTGCTCCCAGCTGCGAAGGGCTGAGCAGCTCAATGAGTCCCTGACTACTGGCAGGGCACTGTCAGCTACATGGGCTGTGGAAGAGGTTCCATCCACAGGCCTGCTTCAGCTGTCCCGCAAACACTGCCTGTTGCAACTTGCAAGTACACAAGGCCCCTAGTAGAGCTGTACAGAAATAGGTGCAAGAGCACATGCCGTTGAGCGATCCCAGCCTCAAATTCCAATGGTCAGTAAGGAAACGCCCTCCCAGTGCATGGCACAGATGTGGGTCTGGAAAAGCTCTGGTCAGTGGACAGAGCAAGGTGGGTGAAGGTCCTCTCCTCTGCACTAACACCTCAATTTACTCATGTCCCACAAGGGTGAGGACTGAATACTCTGGTCCTTGATTCACCTGCACAACTCATTATCCGTCAATTTAAATAATGCCCTCAGAGTTTAGCAAGATGGAAAGAGGTCACTTTTGATCATGCAGGCTTGGTGACTACAAGCATAAGCTGTAGTATGGTGAGTAGGACAGTCACCATGGCATCACAGCTGTCCCTCAAAGAGAAGAGAGATCTGAACATAGATCTACCCAGGGAGTAATAGGTGAAAGATGAGCTTGATGCCCTCCCAGTTTTATGACTGACAGCTAACCCTTGATGTACAGAACCAGCGTAATTCAGGTTGGAAGGATCTCAGGAGGTGACCTGGTCCAAGGGTGGGCTAACATCGACATTAGTTCAGGTGAAACACTGGCATGAATTTCTTCTGAATTCACAGGCAGCTTCTGGTTTATCAAACCTCTGCTTGGTGGCAAATAAGACATCCAGCAAAGGAAAAGAAAAACAACTGTGGGTCTCACCTTGGGCTGGGCTCTGCCATTTAATGTTCTGCTCCCCAGCAATGCAACCCACCATCTTGGTGAAAGAGTTTGGGTCATAGGGAAGGGGTTAACAAACCCCTCAGCAAATGAAGCATCATTACAAAAAGCAGGACTGCTACTTTCTAGGATCTACAACCCTTAGCCAAGGGACTCAACTTGCTGGGAATCAGTCCCAGAGCACTGCAGTAGCTCAGACAGTGCAGCTGAGCGCTGGCATGATGCCTTTTGCACTGGGAGATTTTTGCCCAAAACATCTAATGGTTTCTTGAGAACTGCTGTTTTTTGTGGGTTGTTTTTTGGTTGTTGGTTTTGGGGGTTTTTTTACTTCAAAGCTATTACTTATGTTTATAGCATCATTTTCAAGCACAACAGGAGTTGTCTAATCAGAGTTGTTTACAATATAAAAAAGTCTGAAGAGCTTCAAGAGAGATGTCAGGGAACTCTGCAGAACACTTATGAAAGTCACAAATTCTGGAAAATTTAAATCCTGCTGATATTATGGGTGAAATTCCATTAACATAGCTATTTGCATCTGATCTTGCAGACCTACTTTTGTCCAGAAGAATACCACCCATCTGTGTTATATACAATGTTGCTGAGACACCTCAATAACCCTATGTGCAACAAGTTCCCTTGCCCAGAAATATGTGTTACTGTCTCAAATTCACCAGGGCTTTGCCCTGGGTGGACAAAGACTTAAAATGTGATTAGGCTGTATCTGTCCAACAACAACAATGGCACACATTGGCTCTATGGACAATGTTCTCATAATTTTGTGAAGGCTGAAATTAATACATTGTCCAATAAATGTTTCTGGAAATGAAAGCAATCTTTTTGCAACCTTTACTTGAATTTGCTTCAGTTTGTTGGTAGTAGGTTTGAGAAGCTGGTGACTGAAGGCTGGATACAGCCATAGCTTTATTTCACGGAGCACGCAGGGCTCCTCAAAGCTGCACAGCAGTGATGCCTGGAGGTGAGTCGTAGCCAATCCACCAGCCCCACAGCCCAGCCCCACTGCTGCTGCCTACCCCCTTCGTTTCATCCACCAATCTGCCAAATGAGTGCTTTCTGGGTTGCTTTTTTTGTTGTTGTTGTTAATTTTTGAAGCATGGCCGCTGGATTGCTCTGCAAAATTAACATGTGAGAATGCATATTTTTCTTGGGTTTATTAAAACCATTCATGTACAAAATTAAAATGGTCTGACAGTAGAAGAGCTGCGAGTACTGAGACCGGTATGTGACTACTTTATGAAATAGCCATCTGGGAATGCCTAATAAACAATTGCTTTTAATTGTAAACATCTGTATCTCTAACAATAAAGGCAGCCGATGTGGCTTTCTATCAGTCTCGGGTTCAAGCTTTAACTGAGTAAGGACTGGCTGCAGCCTGAAACCTATCTTGTTCCATGCCGGTAATTCTAGCCCTCTGTGGCTTGTCCTGGCTGGTTTTCCCCTGAAACTTGATCCTTTTTCAACGGATCAAAGAAGCAAAATAAGAAACAAGAAACTTTTGCAGTGAAATTTCAGCCACTGCAGCTTGAGCTGCTTCCCCAGTTTAATAGTCACTCCCGGCCAGCCAGCTGCTGCTCCCAGCAGCGGAGTGTGCTGGTGTTTCCACTCTTGTGTCCTCGTCCGGCTGGCATGGTTTGCTGCATGGACACCCCTACCCGGAGGGGGCTAACCTGCAAAAGGGCAGTGTTGCTCCAGATCACTCAGGGAGTTCTACCAGTGCAACAACAGTCCTACAATTATGCTGATACTGGGATGATTATGCTGATAAACTGACCTCCTGGGAGAAACCAATAATAATCCCAAAGTTTAAGGAAGAGTTCACAAGCTTAGCATCACCAGCAGACTGAATCGATACATTATTTACACCTTGCCTGCTTATATAGTATAGGGGAACCCTGCCTCCTTGCGAGGTGCCTGTGGACCAGCCCCCACCCCTGCACAACAGCATACCCCCAGGGCAGGCGGGGGGCTGGCACCAAATGCACCCACCATCAGCTGCCCAGAGGCAAGACCATGGCAGCTACCCTTGGTCCCCACAGCACTTGCAAAGCCTTCAGCAGCGTGTAGGCAGCGGTCAGTTAGGGGGTAAGCTAGGAAAGCAACTTTTAGCGGGCATTTCTGCAGGGCTGTGCAGAGGAATGGGGGTCCCTAAACCTGCCAGATACCTACACCAAGTTCAAAGGCCCAGCTTTGACTCCTTTAAATGACTGCGCACACCAGTTTCTCATGATCACATGGAAGAAATATGTCCAGTTTATTCTTTTGTTTAGTATGTGACATGTAAAATTTCAGAAGTTTGTGTTTCAAGTACATGCTTATGCTAAGGGGAGTAAGAGAAGTGGCTGAAACCAATGTCTCAGAATATATAGTACCACTGCAATAGCCATGTCAGGTTAAGCATCCTGTCATCCTTAGCAGCTTCCCTGGCATGATGAAGAATTAAGAACACTCTTAGATGAAGAATGTGCAGAGAAGGAATGGCTTTTTATTAAATCCAGTGGTACAGCTGGAAAAGACAGAGAAGCCTTCAGGCGCCAAAACGCTTCCTCCAGTCTGAAATCTTCCCAGCTAAATACAGGCTGAGAATCTGAATTTTACATGACACTGTTAAATCAGTGAGCCCACCCAAGAGGAGAGGCCACTGGTGTGTGGGAACCAGGCGAGGTGGGCTGTTAGCCAGGAGCCCAGGAATTAGGCACACCTTTGCTAAATTCCTAGCTGCAAGGTAATTCCTACAATTTACTTCCTTTTTTACTGTTTCACTAGTATATGTGTGTCTTTGTCATGCCAGCATCTCATTCTAGTTAATCCTTAGGAGTGTCTTGAGTGAAATGCAGCAATCACCATCAATGCAAATGTCCTATTACCATCGGGAAGGACTGAGCTCATTGCTGTCCCTAGCTGAAGGGCACCTAGTTTGGGAACGCTTCAATGAAGAGCAAACAAGGGAGCAACTCACACCTTCCTGCCCTAGCCTCACCGTGGGAAGCCAGGTTGGTACAAGGCTGTTTTGACATAAGCTCTCTCCCGTTCAGTCTCCTTGGTCCTCTAGATGCTGGCAGCTTTAGTGTCCCTCCCACCTGACTGTCAGAGAAAATGAAAATGAATCATTAGTACTTTTAGAGTAGCCTGAAATTTGGAGTTTCTTTCAGATGCTCATGAGCACACACTTGGTTTAAGCCCGAAACATACAGATTATTTTCTCCTCAGAATTAAAGAAAAATAACAATTTCATCTTTCTGTCACTGATGTTGTTACCCTTGCACACGAGGCAGTGATGTTCCTCAGTATCTTCCAGGCTGATGAGGCTGAAAATATAAAGCACCCATTTACTCCTATCAGAATGTTGAATGCAGAAGGCTGGATTTTCATCTTTTTTGATTTTTACACAGATAGTATGACTATGTCTAGCTATCTATGCACATACCTTATGAAAAGCCCTAGTCTAAAACTCACTCTGTTTTCGTGGGAGGAGAAAATCGGCTGTCAGTAGGAAGGGTCAGGCTGCTGCTGTCTAGAACCCCAGAGAATCCTGCAAAGCAGGACCTGATTGTGTGAGCCTGGCTTGTCCTGCTTCGGTCAGAGGGAAAAGCCCCACAGGGCAAGGACTGTAGGATCAAACCTCGTTGTATAAACAACACCCCACTGCACAAAAGCTTAGGAGCAGGAGAAAAGGCTTTTCTAGGGCAGACCCCTGCCAGAGCCTCCCCCCCCTTACGCCCTCGAAGGCTCCCTGAACTGCCACCATCCTCCCCTTCCCGGGAGCCAGGAGGGAAGGGGACATTATCATGCAAATTAGCACCACCAGGAAATCCACTTTGTTTCCAAATTCCTATCTCCAGCGCTGCCACATCAAGCTTTGAATGCAGAAGAGAATGAATGACCTAAAAGCAACGGAATGAAGCACTTGGCACAAAATCCCACCCACTGGTCCCCTTTACTTGGAAGCAAGATTTAGCACACACACAAAAATCACGCAGACTAGCAAGTCAGGGATAAAATACACACATACATTTAGTACCTGCTGTAGGCACCAATTGAATATTCTTGCTCTGCTGCTGCCATTCAGCGTATCTGGTTTTAGGCCCCACTTTTACACCCCACCTTCTAGCACGAGTCTGGTATTTCAATCACGTAAGAAAAGCAGATATGCCCATAGTTATTGCTACACCAAATGGTACTTGATGCTTAACTACGGATGGATAATACAATTAGGCACCCTTTACAGGTAACCGCAAAGCCTCTCGCTTCATGGAACCTCTGAAGTGCTGGAGAGATGTCTGTCCTTCTGTGCAGGCATGAGGGTCTGGCCATGAAACTTCAGTCCATCTCACTGCTACTTATCACAGACTGTGGCTTGCCGATGGCACTGGGAGCAAACTTGAAGAAAAGTCCTTGCTCTCAACACCAACTTGGAAAATTCAAGGGGGTAGGTAGAGGGGAAAGGGGAAGTGCAACTCATTCTCTTCCTCTAGTGGAATCGAAAAAAATGTCCATTGTTACATTAGGCTACTCAAATCAAGTTCTTAAAGACACAGAACCATAGAGCAGTTCCAGTGGGCAGGGACATCTTTCACTAGATCTGGTTGCTCCAAGCCCTGTCCAGCCTGACCTTGAACACCACCAATGTTTGGGCATCTGCAGCTTTTCTGGGCAAGCTGTTCCAGGATCTCTCATACAGTTCATACAGGTATATGCACACGCCCTCCAGATCTCAGGCTGGATGATGCTGAGACTATAACCACCCTCACAAACTACGTCACCCTGATCTGTCCTCTCTGGAGTTGGTTACGCAGCTGTAGCAAGTTGCTCAGACTCCCTCCTTAGATGATGCCTCCCTGCCTGGCCTGGCCTGATGCCAGCACCAGTGCCGGATAAGCCCTGCACTGATCCAGCTCAGCTCACCAGCACGGCATAGAAACTGCTGCTTCCCAGCAGCTGCAGCTGGATGCACCCAGCTGCATGTGGGACCATGCCCTGGTCTTCCTGCTGACTGACCAGGGTGTTGAAACAGCGTATGTAGCCCAGACACCTCTCTTTCACTGAGGTAAAACTGGAGGGGGTGAATGCTGGTGGTGGGAATAGACCTGCCATGGTGGGAGGTGAGCAGGTGGCAGTCTCAGCAAAGCCCATCCCGCACGGCTTCACCTACTAGCCCTTCCATGCAGTGAGGGCATCTGTTCCCAGGCAGTGGAGAGAGGTCCTCTGGAGCTGCCTGCTTCTGTCTACTGGCAGGAAAGGGACCTTGAACAATTAGCTTAGATGAGATAACTTTGAGACTGCTGAAGTGAGCTGAAATCCTTCCCTCCCTTGAACTCCACATCTAAAGATCTCCACAAGGAACTCCACAAGGTTTCAGAGAGACTCCAGCGATAGATCTAAACCTTTCCTTGAAAGCTTCCTTACAGTAGATGATGCTTATCAGCTTCCTCCACCCCACCATGCCTGCTGGCTGCCTGTAAGGAAGGCTTGAATCACTGACCTGGAGCATCTGTATCTCCATGCACACACTGGGTTAGCCAGATCTGCAAACAGTTTTTCAGAGATGCCTGCACAAAAAGTTAGTTCAATGGTTTATTAATGCAATTTCTATTTATCAATAGGTATTGTTACAGTACCAGCAAAACCAAAAGAACTTGATTCACTAGTGCTACAGTCAACTAAAATCTGAAGGATCAAACTGGATATTTTTTACTTTCTGCAGTCAAGGAATAAGATCTGTGAGTGAATCACAGTTAGCAACACTGATTCTAGTAAATACTTGTGGACTTCCTCAAAGTCCCTTTTTTCCTTTCTCTTACTGCAGAGAGTTCACGTCAGGTTTTTATAGAATTGCTGAAAAAGACTTGCAACCTGTCCAACACAGTGTAAGGCAGATGGAGCTAAATTAAGTAATTGCTGCAAAAACAGAAAGCCATGTAAGAGGACATTGCTTCAGATTCTGGACCCGCTTGCACTCATGCAACCCCACTGCACTATGTGGAGTGCATAAGAGCTAAAAAACCTAGCAAAACCTTGTAGTTTAATTCCAACGTATAACAAGTGCATTAAAAAACGTTTTGCCAAAACTACCAAACTTCTTTCTCCTGCCAAAGATGACTTATCCTTTGTTTGGCCCACCCTACAGAGCGCGCTTTCTAAACAGACAGTCTCTATATGGTCATGCAAGGACTACTCGCAGCTGCTGTTGCTGTATGTCCAGAAAGGGAGGAGGTACTGACCTCCCCTGGGTGGCTTCATCTTCAGGCTGCCCAGGCGAGACACCCTTATGCTGTCAGAGGCTCCAACCCAGTCTCAGGGTGGGAGTGCACAAGTGGCCACCTCACTTGAACAGAGAATGATGGAGATGAATGAGCTTTTCAGTGAGGCTTTTCTACATTTCCAGGATTTGCTGCTAAGGATTCCCCAGTACCATTACTGAGCAAACCCCACACATGTGGAGTACTGGCTCCCACCAGAAGAAACACCTTTTGCAGAGGCTCAACTTGGCTGAACAGAGTAAGGGAAGGTGCTGCCTTTCCTCAGCTGAGGACACCTGCGCAGGCATGTGGACACAGCCGGGAAAGTCTCTGTGTGCCCAGCAGTGTGCACGGGGACTGTGAGATGAGCTGGTTGTTGACTTTCCTTTGATGCTGTGACTAACTTGCTCAGTGTCAAGGGGTTACAGAAGACAGACAGGGACCAGATGAACACGAGCTAGGGGTCCAGATGAAGACAAGCAAGGGGAGGTCCACATGAAACCAATTCAAAATCACCGTGTGGGTTGTCAGGTGGCCTGCTCCAAGCCCAGGCACCTGGCTGGCCCCAGCAGTGGGCAGACCCTCTGCATTGCACTTGGGTAGTTGCAGCTATGGGGTGGAGTTGGTGAGCGCAACATCCTCACACAGCAGCTGGTGTGGCCCTGGGGGCATCAGCCTGATGTGTCAAGGTGGCTGAGTCAAGGAGAGCAAGACGAGCCACACCTCTTGTCCCCCTCCACCAAAGCAGCTGATGTGAATGAGCAAGCATGGCAACACTGCACAAAGCAAAATGAGTATGGCTCTGATCCCACAATCTGACCCCATCGAGTGGACTCCCACACGGTGATCTCACTCTGTCGGCTTACTCACAGCTTCACAAGTAGCAGGGAAAGGTCACGCTCAGTTAAAACTGAAATGTGTTTTCTTGCAGCTTTTCCCCCCTGGGCCAGATGCTGTAGCCGTGACTTGGGCAAAGGTCCAATTGGAAATAATGAATGTAATTACCTTGTAAGCACCTCAGTGGAAAATATTGGTATAGTTAATTATACAGGGATGCAATGCTAACTCATTTCCCAGTGTTTAAAATACAAATACTAATGCTTTCTCCTTTGGAGTTTTGAGAAGATCAGTTATTGCTGCAGTCTTAACAGAATTTATAAGTTCTGCAGCTATTGCAATCAGTTTAAGGAAAAAGTTTCCAATCCTGATTTTAACATCACTGGCTGATACTGCACAGAACCGTGCTACTGCAACTGGGCTTTTGAGTGCCTCTGCAAGAATGAGGTCTTTGGCTATGGCCCTTTAGACATCCAAAACTGAGAAATTTTTTTCAAATAATGTTTTAGGACCAAAAAAGTTATTTTAGGGTTCTCAGACTGAAGATAGGAAACTCACCCTTGGAATACCAGGAGCATTGACATCCTTGGAGACAGATACTTAGGTACCATTCAAGAAATCCTGGCTAAATTGTCCAAGTTAAAATGCCTCTATCTTTTAGTAAGGATCATAGAAACTGCAAAATAAATTCACAGAGTGGACTGAGCACGTACTCTAGCTGAAGTCTTCAAAATGCAAACCTGGCTGTTTCCACACTATTTCTGATAGATTTTCCAGTTGTCAAACAAGGAGCCTGCTATTGCTGTCTGTCAAAAAAGCTCCACTGCTTTCAATCGGCAGCTGGCAAAGCCCTCTGTGAACGAGTGAGCAAAAGCCACTACATGTGTTGTGCTTGCCTTGGTATTTGTTAACATTTCTGAACAATCCAGTGTACCCTAGCAGATATTCATAGGCCAGAGAAAGAAAAGGCTCAACTCCTTTCTCACACTACTGCAAAAAGAGTCAAGAGGATTTATGAAAATATAAAACTGTCCTGAGATTTCCCTTATAGGCACCTAAGGGAGTTTTTCAGAAAAAAAAAAAAGAAGAAAAAAAAGAAAATAATAGAAAGGGAGACCTCAGCACTTTGGGCCTAGGCCTTGTTGTTGAGCAAAAATGATATAATGCACTTTGCACCAAGCCACTTCTGTCAGGAGCTGCTGCTGCAGGCAGCACCCACAGCACCTCCCACACCTGCCCGGGCAGCGAGCCAGCCTCGAAGAAGAAAGACGGCAAGGGAAGAAAGAGGCAGGCATGGTGCCCTGCTGGGTATCCCTGACATGGAGAGGCCTAGGCTTTTTAGATTGCTATGGGAATTAATGAGGGCAGCAATTAGGAAATCTAGCTAGGCCGCTTTGGAGACTGCTTCAACAGCGAGCAAAGCCTGTCTACACGTCCTACTGCAGCAAACAGGTATTCACCCCAAGGAAAGGGGAGGTCACCATAAAATCTGCTTTTATCTAAATATTTCGCTTGGAAAATAAGCCCTACTGCTTCTGCTGCTTTTCAGTTTCCACCTTTTGCTGCTACACAAGCCCAGACCTCACCCCAGCCACCAACAGGCAGCAGGGGCAGAGGGTAAAGGAGCAGCAGAAGCTGAACCCAAGCTCACCACACACAAGGCACAGAGAATTCTTGAGCTTAGCAGCAACAAGGATGGATTAGTCACCACCTTGAATTTCAAGTACACTTCCACATGCCATCTGTACAGAAAAAGTAACAAAGCAGCTCCCCCCAAAGGAAAATAAAACCACCACCCTCTGAAAGCTGCCAGACAGATATTTCAGCCAGCAGAGAAAATACAAATAAAAGCATCTGCAGGCAGAGGGCAAACGCTGGTCTAGTTCAATACCATCCAGGTGTATTGCTGCAAGCTGAGGACAGTCTCTGTAAATCACAACACCGCTCTCACAAGTGTCAGCATAGAATCTTTTAATACTTTACATAAAAAACTGCATACACAGTTCATAACTTTATGTAAACATCATATACATCTCAGGTTTTGCCATGTCAGTTTATTAAAAACAAAAACAGTCTCAGTACCACTGTTGAGGGAAGAGGGAGAAAAGTAAACAAATAGAAATGGATACGTTTGTTCTCTGAACCAGAGAAACACAAAATTATTTTCACTTGGGTTGGCTACCCTGTGAAAATAAGTTTTAAATAAACCTCCATTCTTTAAACTACCCTTTAATACTGAAGTCTGATGTACTCACTGCATAAGGAACAGTGCTTTCAACCATATTTTTTTTCCAAGGCAAAAAGATACAGTGGTTTGGGGTTTTTTTTGTCTTGTGTTGAAATCAATTTAAAAACAAGACCCAGATGAGGTTAGTGAGTAAGATTGTTTCCAATGCTACAGTGTTGTACGCAGATGACAAGTGCGCCGAGTATTTAATTTAAAAAAACACAAAAATCCACCAAGTTGTGCAAAGTAATTTCTTTTTGAAAATAAACTTTTAAATAAACCCAAATCAACATACTTGCAGAAGACAACAATAAAGGAAGGAGCAGGCACCAAGATCATAATATGGCAATATCAACGCCCTCCTCCTTGCTCATCCTGCCTTGTCCATCAGGAGGAGGATGTCCAGCAAGGAGGACAGAGCAATTCAGCTTTACTTCCCAGCCTGGTGACTTCTGCAGCTGGAGTCAGTTCAAGGCTTGTGTTATCAGCAGACATTGGTCACTCAGGGCAAATTCCTTTGCACAACACAAGTCCCAGCTCAGCACCCCCTCCCCACCTCACTTTAAATAAGCACCCCCGGCACTACCCCAGTTTGCACAAGACAGAAAAGGTAAAGATATATACAGGCTTTGCTTGGAATGACCCTCCCCTCCCAGTCTCAGTCTTCAGGGCACTAACTTCCACTGCAGGTCAGGCTCAGGCCGAAACATCTGCAGGAGAGGCGAGGATGTGCAGGCAGCCCAGGAGATGCAGCCAGCCCCCTTCCCCAGCTTGCCCGGGGGGAGGCACATGCAGGCAGGAGGCAGAAGTCAGTCCCCTGGAGCATCTCAGCTCCACCGTTCTCCTCTTGCAAAAGAGAGGAGGCCAGCTGGGAGCTGGCAGCAGCAGGTGGTAGGGGAAGAGCCGGGTGCGGTGTTTGCTCAGTCCAGTCTCAGCAGCTTTTTGTTGTTGAGAATCTGCAATTAACTCACAGGGGCCAGTGGTAGGAGAAGGCTTCTCCCCACTTCATTCCCAAGACTCCGGGCATGCAATTCCCCCTCCCTCTGACCCCACAGCTGAGCCAGCACAACCCTTTTCAGCCAAGGCTAAGCGAGCATGCTCCCTCCCTTAGCCCCCACCCTGATTCATCGCCAGCCCCCAGGAGAGGGGACAGGCAGATGCTTTGTGTGTGCATAACCCAGCTCCTCTCTGCCTGCCAACAGGTGACCCAGACGCTGTGCCCAGCGCCGCACTCCAGCCACACCCTATAGGACTTTGCAGCAGTTGATGCAGCCGTTTTGGGTGCCGTAGCGCTTCTGCAAGGCTGCCCGGGTGGCCGTCTCAAAGACCTCCCGGACACCCTCCTTGGTCTTGGCCGAGCACTCCAGGTAGTCGTAGGCCTGGATACGAATGGCCATGGCACGGCCATCCTCGGTGCGCACCGGCTCCTGCTTCATGCGGGCCAGCTCATTGCGCACATGCTCATCATTGCGCAGGTCCTTCTTGTTGGCCACCAGGATGATGGGGACGTTGGGGCAGAAGTGCTTGACTTCGGGCACCCACTTCTCTGGGATGTTCTCCAGTGAGTCTGGGCTGTCCACAGAGAAGCACATGAGAATCACGTCGGTGTCTGGGTAGGAAAGGGGGCGCAGACGGTCATAATCCTCCTGGCCAGCTGTGTCCCACAGTGCCAGCTCCACCTGTTTGCCATCCACCTCGATATCAGCCACGTAGTTCTCGAAGACGGTGGGCACGTAGACCTCAGGGAACTCATCTTTGCTGAAGACTATGAGAAGGCAAGTCTTGCCACAGGCACCGTCCCCCACCACCACCAGCTTCTTGCGGATGGCGGCCATGGCCAGGCTCGCCAAGCTGGCCTTGCCGTGCAGCAGGACGATGGCAGCGCCCTCCTCCCCGCGGCCGCCGCCTCCCCCTTCCTCTCGCTTCTCACAGGGCACCGTGGCGAGCCGAGCCCGCGCAGGCAGGCGGGCGCGCCCTCTTCTCTCCCCGCACGGACACCGCGCCTCCGTCCCCTGCCCCGGGGGAGCGCTACGGCCGCAGGCAAGCGCCGCCGCTCCCGCCCGACTCGGCCCGTCGCGGAGGAAGCGCCGCTGCTGCCACCGCACACCACCGACCCACCGGCTGCCACTGCCGCAAGCTGCGGGCCGGCGCCTCTATTTAAAGGCGCTCGCGACTTTCTTAATATAGCCGGCCAATGGGAAGGCAGAGAGTGAGGTCATCCCCGGCGGAGAGCGTCGCGATTGGCGGAGCGCTGCGGGCGGGAGGCGGGGCGCGGGCAGGCGGGGGGAGCAGGGCGCAGCAGGGCGCGAGCGACCCCCGGCCCGCGGCAGCGGCGGTGGCGGCGGCGGGGCGGCGCAGCGCCGGGCTTGGTTGGCGGCGACCGGGTCGGGCTAGGGGCATCGGGGCCGGTGGCTGTGGGGTGGCAGGAGACGCGCTTGGGGGCGGCGGGGCCCGGTCATCCAGAGCGGTGGGGCGGGCAGCGGCGCAACCGGGGCCACGACAGGGACCCGACCCGCCCTGCCGCAAAGCCGCCACTCAGTGCCGGGGTGGCGGCACAAACCGGAGGGGGCCTTGTCGGCCGGCGCGGCCGGGGAATCTGTCCCGGGCTCGTCCCGAGGTGCGGCACCGCTGCCTGCCGAGCGCCGTCAGCCCCGCGCGGAGGCCGCCTCACGGCCCGGCCCCACTCGCGCCGCGGCCCGGCCCCATTCGCCCCCCGGCCCGGCTCCGCTCGCCCCCCGGCCCGGCTCCGCTCGCCTCACGGCCCGGCCTGCTCGGCCCCGCCGCCTCACAACCACCGGCCCCGGCACTCGGGGTGTCCGGTCTGAAAAAGCTAGGAGAGCAACCGGGAGCGAGAGAGAGGGGAAACGGCTGTGTCCCAGGTGCTGGCTTTAAAGCCCAAAGTGGAACTAAGGTTATTGCAGGTGGTTAAGTAAAAGCCTTCACTAGACATTACTGGAAAAATGTAACAGCACTCAACCGCTTCCCTTCCTTAAAGGAAAAATTCATCGTGTTTGGGTCTCTCTCCTCCCAGCTTTTGACCAAAAGGAAACAGAGGAATTACAACCTGGGAGAAGTAGCAGACTTGAACTGAGATGCCCTTTTGAACTCAATTTACGGAGATATTGGAAGTCACAGTAATGAAAAAATTAATGTGGAAAATAAACAAGTGCAAAAGACAGGTTTCAGATTGGGGGACAGGGTGGAAGTACTTTAATATAAACAGATGGCTCACACTGGGTGTGTTAATAAAGCTGTGCATTGTAAAGTCTCACACTGTGAAATTGCTGGTAGTGATTCCCTCTGTCCCTGTCGCAGCTATCACTGTTTCACTGGGTGTTGCCTCAAGCTTTTTCCCTGCAAGCATTTCCACCTACATGATGTCCTGTGGCTACTGCCTCTCAGGGTTGGATCCGAAGCGTCCTCTTTTGCTAGCCAGCACTGGCATTAGGGAATAGAACAAAAAAGAGTGATTGGAGCAATATGGTTGTTACTAGAAATTGTATTTTAAAAAATCCATTTGAAGGCCAAACGCATCACTGAGTATATCCAATTGCCTGATGCGTTGTTTGCAGCAGACTGTTACAGAACTGTGTGTCAATAGGGCAAGTGGTTCACTTATGGTTCACTTAAATCCTAGACACTGAAATACAATGCATCTTCTGTGAGATTTTTGTTATTCCCATTTCTCCCTGTCAAAAGAGCACGTCCCTGGATGGCAATGGACGCATTCGTACCTTGCTCTTACATAGTTTGTACAGCATGTTATGCAAACATAATAAATTCACACTGATGTTTGAAAAAAAAACCCCAGAAATAAAGTGTAGTCACAGGCATCGGTGCGGCCTTTAAGTTTCTGTTTTCCATCTCCCCTTTGCGTTTGCTGTCACCGCTCAAGGCTTTTAAACTCCACGAAATGAAAATAGTTGTGTGCGCGGAAGTCATCCCCGCGCCGGCACGGCCCCCTGGCGATGGAGCACTGGCAGCCCGTAGCTGTTCTCTCTGCAAGCGCAGCCAAAAGCACGGAGAGCTGCTGCGCTCCGCTGCGGTGCGGCGCGGTGCGGTGCGATGCGGTGCGGAGCGGTGTGGTACGGTGCGATGCGGTGCGGAGTGGTGCGGTGCGGTGCGGTGCGGTGCGGTGCGGTGCGGTGCGGTGCGGTGCGGTGCGGCTCTGCTGGGGCTGGGCGCCACCGTGCGGCCGCGCTAGCCAACTGCACCCGGGGGCGGCCGCGGGAAGGCTGCCGCGCTCAGCGGGCGGGTGGTGAGAGGTGCTGCTTAAATACGCTTTCTAATGCGTTTTTTCCGTGACTTCTGGCTGGCACGAAGAGTGGTTGGCTGGGTAGGTGGGTTTGTCTTTTCATAAGCAAAACACTTACTAAATAGAAAAAAACCCAACGAAATAAATCATCCGAACAAGCAGTTTTGTCCATCATCTCATCTGTGCTGTGCCATGAAAGGTGAGGAAATGGGCAGCATATTCATTTCAGAGCACACGGCTCTGTTGTTCACCCAGCGCGCTGGTGGCAATTATCCATATGCCTCGATGTAAAGAAAGCTAACGAAGTGGCCCACAGTCATACTCTTCAGCTCTTTCAGACTTCAAAGCAGGGTGGCCTCATCCAAAGTGTCTGCTGGTCCCAGCTTCCAAGCTAGCTAAGGAAATGCTCTACAGAGGCCCAGCTGAGACCTTTCCTGTAACAGAACAGCACAGGTACAGTTCCAGCACCCAGTTAGGGTCTGAGCCGTAACTGCTTTAGTTTTTAGTGAGGTGTTGCTTCTGTAGTCTTCCACACAGTTATGCTGAAGGCAAAAGGCTGATATTTCGTCTCTCCTTGCAAGAAAGACTGCAGTAAAGTCAGCGTAATTCCTTGACCTAGGGTTTCAAATGCTTTATTTTAGATTTTTCTTCCAAAAGGCTTTGCATCGGGAGACCCAGCCATGTGACTCAGGGTGAGATTGCACTCATTTCACTGTTCTAGGGTACACTCTAAGCAATAGACTCTATAGGGACCATCTAAGTCACTGTGGCTATCACACATTTATACTTAAATGTGTAATACCTGGGACTTGATCAGTGGCCTGGGTTTCATACTTAATATAAATTTGCTAATGCCACCTTTCTCCTGCAGTGGGCTTAGTCCATAAATATCAGTACACTCTGTGGCACCTGCCCTGAGCTGTCTAAGCGAAAGCAAGAAGGCCCTTAATTTATATAATTTTTTCAGTTATATATACTTCTCTTTTCTGAAGCATTCTTTCTTCAGCCCATACATGAAAGCATGAAACAAGCCAGTATCAAGAACAGTGGAAACTGGGGTAGAGTTGTACATAGGAATCCTTTTCTTTTGCTGCTTGGATCGATGCATCAAGAAAAATGGGAATCTGACCAGCATGGCAGTGCTGCGAGTGCAGCAGAAATAAGCATGGCCATGGTACTGTAAATCAGCACAGTGGATAATAATCTGTGGAAGTACTTAGGCTTTCTTCTTGGGGTGGTACCTGAGAGCAGAGGTGGAAAACCTGGAAAGAAAAATAACGAAAAGAGGCTCTGGAATGAGATGGCTTTTTCCTTTCCTTAGGGAATTTTGTATAGGACCAATTCTGTATTCAAGCATGGTTGTGGTCTGAATGGCACCAGGGAATGTAGCCAGTTTACATATTTTAGGGCTGAATTTGAACTTTATGCTGTTAACTTTTATGTCTTCTGACCAAATTTGCATGATATGCTAAAATATACTTCTTTAAGCAAGCTGAAACTTCACTTCCAGTAATCCTTAAATGTGTACTTTCTAAGCAGAGCATTAGTTCTGCTGCACCACACACATCTGTATGACTGATGAACAAAGTATGAAGTAGGAGAAAGAAGACAGCACTTCTTTGGTCTCATTGCTTGTGCTAGTGGTTTTAAGATTAAAACAGCCTTTTGTTTTTTACTTGATTTATTTATTAATCTAATTATTAATCCAAGTGGCATTTTTTGTTGCTGAGAAGACAATGCCAGTCAATTATTGGAGATTGTTTCTGGATTATATTCCCCCTCTGGTCTTTCTGTTAAACAGATTTTCTAAAGGGCATGTCTGTAACTCAGATAATTTGTATTCAAGCATAAATCTGTACCAAAAGTGTGAAAGCTCAGTGGGGAAGGTAATCTTTCGCTTTTTTGTCAATAAGTAGGCAAGTAAAGTACATTGCCTGCTATGGCATAACATGCTGAGGGAGCCGTATGTGCCAGTAATGGCATACTGAGTCCTGCACACTGCCTTGTACTGTAATGCTAGCAGCAAGCATCCTGCATTCCTAATGCAGGCAAAGCTTCTCAGCAAGGTAAGGAAAGCAAGAGCTAGCTAAATATGAGCAGTTTACAGGCTAGTGCAGAAAAGCTCTGGGTAGATGTAGGTCAGGCAGAGATGGTAGGTATCTGTCTCTCTAAGCTGCTAAGAGGTTTTGGCATGTATAGGAACCAGACCACTTGTTGTGTGTCACAGCAGGTCCATTGCTTTCCAGCATCCCTGAAGAAAAACAGAATTTAACTCTCAAAACCCCTTGTGACCAGTGGTCTCAGCAGAAAGGCCAGACCGATCTACCTAGAAACCAGAATGCCAAGGCACAAAAAGAGAAGGTGAAAAAGACTTATTTTCATACATAGGTCTAGGCTAAGTGCACATGAAAGCACATTGTTCCAAACAAGAAATGCTTTCATGACCCTAAAGAGCTGTATGGGACCCCCACTGGCATTGCTTTTCCAGGGAATAAGTGGGGCAAGTCAGAAGCTGATGACTTTAATTTTGTTAAGTTACTATGGCAAGACTATAGGATTCATACTTGAATAGACTCAGGGAATATGGTATGGCAGAGTAAATTAGACCACCACAGAAAACTAAAGTGGCCTCAGGTCTCCAGCTGACTTCAAATTAAACAAAACCAAGTTCCTTATCCTTAGGCTAAAATATTTAGACCTAAATCCCCTCATCCCAGCTGAAGAACACTTCTGTAGCTGTATGGAATAAATGGGCTGACCACAGAACTATACTAACCAGCCGTTACATATCTGCATCACCAATAATGCCTTTGGAAACAGTTCTCTCTGCAGCCAGACTAAATTAATCTACCCCTGGTTCCCTTTGTTGTCAGTTTTTAGTGGTTGCAGACACCTTGCAGTCTTTGTCTGCCAGGAAAACTGAGACAGAGAATAGAAATAACTTCTCCAATAGCCACAAGATAGCAGGGAATTCAGTCTTCATCTCTGGAATTCAAAATAGTATCCTTACCGCTGGACAATTCTTTCTCTTTAGACTCTCTGGTTGCTAGACTTCATTTCACTACTTTGAGGATGACCAAACACTGAAAAAAGCTTCCCGGATAGATGTGGGGTCTCCGTCCTTGGAGATATTCAAAACCCAGCTGGACACAGTCCTAAGCAGCCTGCTGTGGTTGATCCTGCTCTGAGCAGGGCAGGGACACACCTCATCCATTCTTTGATTCTGCAATTAATTTCTCTACAATGCCTCAAAAGATCTGGAAAGGAGTATCTTGAGGGTCTGTCTGGCAGGTCTACTGCCTACACTCCAGTGTTCTACACTCCAGTACTGTCAGTGCGCACACACACACACACCCCCACTAGTAGTCTGGCACACTCAACACTGAAATGCTCACTCAGGTTGACTCTTTTGCAATAGGAATGAGGAAATTTCTAAAGTAAACATGCTGTGATTTGTTAATGAATTGTGTAACTTCCACTTCATTGCCGGTAAAGTAGGTTTCTTTAAAAAACAATGATGTCATCAGGTTCTCTTTGCAGATTGGTTGGCTATATTAAGAAACATTGACCTATTCCTTTAAATATTGTGGTCATCATGATGGTCTTTGAACAGTGGTGGCAAGTTCTCTCTGCAGGGGAACCAGTGACCTAAGGAAGCTGAGGCGGCAACAATATTAGAAGAAACCAATCTAATACTGAACATCAAGAAAGACAGTTGATGTTGAAAATTACTATCCTGTAACTCTAACAAACTTTTATCTTGTATAAATTAACCATGAATATACAAAGAGAACACTCTGAACTCCTACATGACAAGAGATCTAGGAGCAAAAGCAGCATGCATGGGCTTACACAGGATAGCTATTGCCATTGATAGAATTCCACTAGCAGACAATGGCAGGAAAAAATGTAGTCAATAAAACTGATTTGGATAGTTGTTCAGTACAGTGCTTTATACTCCACCTCACTCACAAAATTAAGTCACTTAATCTAGAAAATGAAATCTGTTATGGACTGAACACCAACCATAAAAAACGTCTGAGATGATAAAACAGAAATATAGGGCACTGCAGGAGTCTTGGTTACATACAGACTTGGTTTATACCTTCATTTTTTGATGTATGATAATAGTCAAGAGCAAGGTACTCACAATTTCAGAAGTTTCTGATATCAGAGAAATTAAAAGGGGAAAAAAATAGGAAGCAAAGGTAACCCAGGGGTACTGAGACAAAAAAGGAGGTAAGGGGAAGAGTTCTAAACTAATGGGTTTTCTGTCTTTTCCTTCTACCCTACACAAAAACTAAAAAAACCAAAACAAAACAAAATAAAAAACAAAAAACAAAACAACAAAAAAAACCCATCAGCATGCACATAATCCATTATGGTAATCCGTTTTGTACTTTATCTTGGTTTTTAAGGAATGGCTGCTCTTAGAAAAAATCTAACTATAGCTGGATATGATCGCTGTTGTAAGACATGCCTCCTCTTTGCTCTGTGTCACAGCTTCCCAAGCCCTATGAGCCAACTCTGTTTGACACTTACATCACTGACACAGAGGTAGATGGGAAAGAGACGGAACTAATTCTCTTTGATGTGGCAGGGAAGAATAAAGTCAATTACTGAAATCTCTGCTCAGTGTTCTACAAGGACACCGATGTTATTTTAATATGGTCCTCTGTGGACCTGACTCCCAGCAACACATGCTCTATTTTGGGGTTCCAGAAATCAAAGTGTTCTGCCCACAGTACCTATTATTCTGGTGGCTACCAAGACTGAACTACGGGGTGGTGAGGGCATTAAAAAGAAACTAACTACTCCAGGGAACAAGCCAATTAACACTACAGAAAAAAAGCTTTAGCTGCCAGCATTGGGGCATATGCTTACCTGGAGTGTTCTGCCAAGATAAAAGAAGGTGTTGATACAGCCCTGGAGATTATTAGTCAATGTGCATTAAATGAGAAAAGGAGGAGAAAGAGGCACTACAGGCACTGCCAAATTTTGTAAGAGGACTGAACATGGTTTTGTTGCTGGATTTCATCAGGTGGCAAGGTAAGTAGATGTCTTTGTTGCCATTGTATGGGTGCTATAAGGCCTGTTTTTATGTTATAGGATAAAAAAAATCCCTGGTATCTGCAAACTGTCATACTGGAAAAGCTGGATTTGTTTCCTTCTCCACCTCCAAAACAGACTGAAAAGCGCAATTCCAGTTTTGAGCTGAGTACTGGTCTTGAGAAATGGGAATGGCCAAGCTACAGTTCTCCACAGAGGTTTTTTGATGAGGGGAGATATACATGGACTGGGACAGGAACTACACCAGCACTGTCACTACTGGGGCAAGCACAAGAACATGTCGTTGAGTGAATCTACTCCCAGCTTCCTGGTAGCAAGGCTTAGTGGCAAGCAGCTGTGCTGACAAGGTTTCCTAGTATGCACTGCCTTCCCAGTGCTTCCTCAAAGGATGTCCTCGGGGAAGGGTGTCACCACATCCATATCCAATAGTCTGCAATGCTAACAGCAGTGGGTTCCTGACTGGCAGAACAGGTCTGACTTCCTCTAGATTTCATTCATAGAGCTGGCCTGGGCCTGGTTCCATAAATGCATCAGAAATGCAATGTATAGCATAGTGTACAATGAATGCAGTGCTATCTCCGCCTCTTCTTCAGGCACAGGTAAATAAACCGGGGTTAAACATCCTGGATCTGGGGTAGAATAACCCAGTTCTTGATAGAATTGCTACCTTAAAAGTAGATAAGTAAAAAGACCAGACTTCAGTTTCTAAACCTCTTTGTCCTTATGGTCTGAATGTATCTTAATTCTTTCTGTCTTTCTTTAGCACTCGCAGGCAGAAGACATTAAGCGAAAGGAGTGCCAACAACCATGCTTTCAGCTTTGTAAGTCATGAACAATCTGGAAAGAGACTGAGACATGCTGTCAACCTAAGCAAAAAATCTCAGAAAAGCACAGAGATGGACCAAAATGGAAAGGCTTTGGGTACATCTCCAGACTCCTCCCTTCTGTGAACACCGATTGCTGGCAGCCCGAGGAACTGAGTTACGGACTGAGATTAACAGCACAAGTCTGAAAGGAGGCTGTGACTGCAGGATTTGAAGGCACATGCTGTAACACAGTAAGCGGACAGAGAAACATTTTAAGGTGAATCCCTTCTGATCCTGAGGTAAAGGTATGGGGTTAATTGGTCATAACTGTCACAAACTAGGAGAAGAAGTAAGTCTATCACTTTTCTTTTGCTGAGTTCCTCAGTGTTGGTTTCATCACTCTGGAAGCTTGGTTACAGCTTCCCAGGGGGAAACAAAATGAGAATAAACACAAATATCTGAACTGTTTACGCCACCTGAAGCTGTACACTTAGCAAACTATCTTGTCCAGGTGAGAGACCTAGAAAAATATGCACTTAAGATTTTTTTCTTACCCATTCTTCCCATCAGTATTTGTCTATTGGTGGTATCATGGGTAGAAATACTGGGGCTGGCCAAGTATTCATTCTTGAGTGGGTTGCTGTTTTCCTTCTGCACTACTTTTTAGTAGCAGTTTTGAAGTCCACAATCACACTACGGTATAATAACAAATGCTTCAAGGATGACCCTTCACATTTCCAAAAATACCTTCCTCCCAAGGATCTCTGAGCACTTTTCAATGTGAATTACCAGCCCACCTTTTGGTTATAAGTAGGTGTTATTTCCGTTTTCAAAACTGAGAAACTTAAAACTGCTGCCTAAAGCAACTGTGAACCGTCTACTGCTTGGACCTTTCTTTTTCTTGACTTGTTTTCCATGCCTTTCCCCTTTTGCCTCCTGGACCATTCCTAACTTCAGTTTCTTCTCCTCTTTGTCTACAATAATCCCCTAGATACAATCTGATATCATACCAAAACTTTAAAACTCTTCTTCCCATGCAACTTGTATGTGAGTGTATGCTGTGCATAAGTGCTCTCCTGATTCAGGCAGTAACATACATTAGTGCACTTCAAAGAACTGTATTTATGTATATAAGTTCAAATTGTTATTTCCATTCTATATGTGTATGTGTGGGTGGAGAGGATTAGACTGCAGATCAGTTAAGGAACGCAGGTGTCTCAGGTGCCTCTGATGTGGGGCATTGAGTTGGAGAGGGGCACTTTTGCAAAGATGCTGAGCATCTGAGCAGTAAGCACTTACTTCTCCCACTACTTGAAAAGTTCAGACCACTTTGGTGAATCTGAGCTTACACTGCCTGTTGCTTAGTAGGACACTGGTCAGTATATTGACCAGTGTGTGTTTTCAACCTAAATAAACAAGTATTTTTCTCCAGAAGGGTGCTTTGTTCAAGATAAGGGTAACTGGTTTCACTCCCAGTATTCACCATATGTATCTCTGGACTAAACTGTTGTTATACTGATCTTAGTTCCTATTTCTTAACATTAAACTTTCTATTGTTTCTATGTGAAACAAAAAGTTGGCAACCTGCTTCCACTGCATGCTCCTCTGCGATTGGAAAAGAGAAATCCGTGGGAGGTTTTTCGTCATCCTTTCACTAAAGGTGTATAAATTCTCTTTTTGCCACTTTTGTCAAAAAAATCCAAATACTCTTCCTCTTTATCTGTCTCAAAGCACTTTTGCAAGAACAGAGTAGTATGCAGCTGTTCAAGAAATCTGTTGGGCAGTCATCCATATTTTAGGGCATCTGGCTTCCCAGAGAAATCCGCAGACTGGATAGTTTCCTTTTTTTTTATTTTAGCATTGGCCTACAATTCAGAAAGAAGGGGATATAGCTCAGTAGTCGGTATATTAGCCTAAGACATACATATCTGGGGTTGCCTCTCTATTCTACCACAAGCTATGGTCTGTATGACGGTACAGAAGAGGCTGTGCATGTCTGCGCTACAAAGCAACTGGAGGGAAGCAGGGGAGCAGTCCTGCCATAGCAGCACAGAGCTTGACGAGCACTAGTTCATCCTTTACATGTGTCTTCAGGAGCCTCTGCAGCCTGCAACGCAGATACACCCTCTAGAAGATGTTAGGCTTCCTACCCCGAGGGGTGCCTGGGATGGCGGTTGTACTGATGCATGCGAAGAACTCAGCTGTTAGCCATGGGAGAGCTAGAAAGTCTGTATGAGACTGATGCTGGGAAAGTGATACATGCCCATATCTTAGACCTGGAACAAAAATCAATAGTGAGGAATCCATATAGAAGCAAACTGCCAGCAGTCAATCCGCAGGCTAGACTTGAGCCAGAAGTGCTATCTAATGCAAGTCTTTTTTCCAGTGTTGGAGGGGAGAGGAGAGGAGGGGAGGGGAGGGGAGGGGAGAAGAGGAAGAAGGAGAGGGAGAGGGAGAGGGAGAAGAAAGGAAAGGAAAATCACAGACGTATTTATTGACCTTTTTTTTAAAAAATGTGAAATTAAATATGAAATATGAGTTTTTATTAAGGAAAATAAAAAGTAAAGGAAAGTAGTACTGTGGAAGAGAAGATGGAAATTAACTGAATATTCATGTATCATTCAACAGCACCATTTCTAAGATGAAATACAGTGTTTACTCCCCACCACAACAGTTTAAGACAGATGTGCAATTGAAACACCAGGGGAATGTATACTAGATTAGGTGAATATGATGATATGCACTGCAATTAAATAAGAGCTTCTTTGTGGTTTCAATGAAGTAAATATGTAAATATATCATATTAATGTCTTTCAGTATAAATACAGAGAAAGGATGAAAATCAGTATATAACAATAATAAGGCAATATGTGAGAGCAATTTTCCATTTTCAGTGCAAAGACAGTTTATGTATTTCATACAACAGTGGTGTAGTAGCATGCCTAAGAATGTTGTCAAGAAAAGGTTTGAAGACAAGCTGACTTTGTTGAGAAAAAATCAGACAACTGGACAGTCATGTCTTCAAATACCTCTTCCAGATCCCATCAGATATAAAATCTTATTTCTCCCTACAAAGCTTTACATTTTGTGATAAGCCACGAAAACCACAACAATCTAGAATGTGTTTTGTACAGAGATTTAGGCAGAAGCTGTAAGCTTCAGTAACATCTACAAAGTGATGTATCAGTAGTGCTTTAGCAAAATCATACCCCCACAGCACACAGTACAGGGCTTGGGAAAGAGAAGTTTGAAACTAAAGAAAGCCCCATATGTTATTTCCTTTTCATTGCCTGTTTCACAGATAGAGTGGAGAGAGGGCAATATGTCTTGCTTAGCAAGACCATTCTCCATTTTGTATTAGTTTC
This sequence comes from Falco biarmicus, assembly GCF_023638135.1. Taxonomy (NCBI): domain Eukaryota; kingdom Metazoa; phylum Chordata; class Aves; order Falconiformes; family Falconidae; genus Falco; species Falco biarmicus. Next base: position 34,388,839 of record NC_079293.1, on the reverse strand, counting down.
CTGTGTAAATATGTCTTCCTAGTGGACAATCAGTCTACGTACTAATTCGTCTGTTTACTTAAAATTATCATCAGACAGGAAGCATGCTCTATTTTATGAAAATAGATTCTCTTAGGCTTTTGTCTCAGTTTTCTTCATAATATCTTGCCACTTAATCAAATTAATTTCCTGAAATGTACTGCATCTGTTTTAAATAATTCATCAGCTTAGAGTGTATCTCTGCAATCACTCAGAGAATGACAGACTCATACAAGAGCCTCTACTTTGTTAAGTTTTGGTGGAAACATGGGGCTGGATCATGATATTCCTCCACAACAGCTCAGAGTAGCATATGAAAAGGCAGAAGGACTACAACTTTTTTTTTGCCAAAATTAAATTTTAGGTGTCCCTAAGGCCTTTAAAGCCCTTTTGCTCAGCTTCATCTCTGCTAGTGAACTTGTCCATCATTGAAAGCACCTCCACGCTTGGGTGATGTGTTCACATTTCAATATGCTCAGTTCCTGAACACGTGCTTTATGCCAGCTACTTCCTGTGTCAGGGTGAGACGGTTTGGAGGGGGGGACTTGTCTCAGCACATGCCTTGGGCCCTGCCTGTTGAGGAGACAGACTGGCAAAGGAACATCCAATTCATGAATCACACCAGTGGCTGGTTTCTGAGCAGTTCAATGCCATTGGGAGCGACTTTGTCAGCTCAGGTGTGTCTGAACCAAGACGTGTTGCAAAGTGGATGTGCCTAGATGCTGGGAGCAGAGGATTTAGCTGCCTGTCATCATCCAGCTTTGATTGAGAGGGACTTTGCAAGCCTGAAGGCATTAAAAAGAGCGATCTTCTCCCTTTCAATCCTTTTGCTTGGGCAATAAGATAGTCTTTGCAGATGCTGTTCGTGGTTCAAACCCAATTGCTAGTCCAAGTGAACAGGTCACTGTCCCAGATGGCCAAATCCAGTGGCATGGTAGAGGCAAGGCTTCTGCAGCTCCTGGCCCCTAGGTCCAACTGGCAGTGTGGCTAAGCATGTATTCCCAGTAGGCATATGAGCATAAACACTCATCTTCAACACATATCTATGTATGTGTGTGGCCAGCAACACAGAAACGTTCAGCACACACAAACACAAACAGCACCAAGGGCCTCATCGTGTTCTGCTCTCTGGATGATCAGGATGAAAACCCATTAGTAAAAAATATATATATACTTCTATAGACATGTATACAACGTGGATCCCTCTGGCCACTGGCCAGAGACACTCAGTCTACACAGTAGCTGGCCAGCCCTTAGATCCTCTTATCTCCAGTTGGCTCTTGCTCAAACAGGTCTCTTAGCTGACTTCCAGACCCCATGATCTCCCCAGTAGCTGGCCAGGACCTTCTGGGCTCTCCAGTAGCTAATGCACAGACATTTGGCACCTCCAGCATCTAGCCCAGGTTTACGGTTGCTTCGATACCTGGCTCCCAAAGCCCCTTACCCTACTCACCAGCTAGTCCAGCTTTACATTCACCAGTGATTCACCCAGAACCCCAAACACTCATGTGCACACAAAGTAGAGAGTCCACCAGAAAACATCTGAATGGAGTTTAATGAGAAGACAGGCCCTGCTGACCAGGTGCAGGGCATGGCCAGACAGACATACCAACCAGGCAACTCTTTCCATGTCATTGGAGCCTTTTATCTGTTTATTCTGTTTTCCCGCCTATGTTCTTTCCCAAACCACACAGATCCCTCCCTTTCCCCACCCTTGGTTCCTCCCCTAAACATCACATAGTCCTGTGCAATCCCAAGATGCTCCTCCTCTGCATCCCATAAAGTGTCCCATACCCTTGAGGCAGTAACTTATTACCCTCAGTCCGTAAGAGCTTCTCCCTTTGGTTTAGGGTGCTGGGTGTCCCCCTGGACCCTGGGCTGAGGCTTCCCTGGGACAGCTCTGGGAGGGGCCGCATCGGGGTTTCGTGTCCCCCACTGGGTTATCTGGGTTCCTCCCCGCACCCGGCCTCTGACCTCTGTGTGCCTGTGGTGAGGCTTTAGTCAGGCTCCGCAGCCACTATGGGAAGACACTTTTGGGTTTGCCCACTGTTGCCTGGCCCGCAGTCTCTGCCCATCACTGACAGCTCTTTGCCACCACTTATCCGTGGAAGGAAGTGAAATGTGGCTGTGTTTAAAGCCTTTGGCAGCATAAGTCTAAATAAATATTTATCAGCAGCTAAATGTAGAAGAGAGAGCTAATAAAAATGCATCTTTTGGAAGGCTCCTTGTCCACAGTTTTCTGCAGGATGGTAAATGTAAATTTATGTTGCACTAAAACAGTGCTTTGCTATTTAAAACAATGAATGGGTTGAAGTACATTTCCAGTGACCTGCTGTAAACACAGTATATGCTGCATTAGTAGTAAATTGCCAACAGATGATGGTGCTCTGAAATACAATGAAGGCAGCTCAGACTTTTGCTTCTCTTCATCACAGTCTTGTTGGAAAGAGCACACTGGCTTCTTCCCCAACAGCTGGATCTAAAGGTCCACAGAACTCGGTAAGCCCCTGTTGCAGTTGTCAGAGCATCTCCATGGTCCCCTTTGCTAAGCAAATGTTTCAGCCTTGAGCAGGGGCCACAGAGAGAAAGCTGAGGGCTCAGGAATGAGCCGCATCCAACATCCCAAAACCAAGCCTGTTACCTCCCTCTGCTGCTCCCCAGACAGCTGTGTTCCCATTACAAGACAGACTTGGCTTTATAGTTAGACAGGTACAGAAAAGTCTCATGGTAACACCTATCAGGCTTTTACACACATATGGATCAAGAGATGAGATTGTGAAGTCAGCACCATCTTTTTGTTATGTGCTTGTACAGTGCCTAACACGAGGGGCTGAGCCACCCCAGAGGAAAGCGGGGAGCTCCTGGCAGTGGCAGGGCCTCCTGAGGTCCCTTGCTGCTGTCTAGCCACAACCCAAATGCTTTAAGACAAGAGCAAACCATCACGGCTGGTAAACTGTTAACCTGATCACTGCTAACCAGAGATCTTCCCAAATTCTCAGTCTGTCAAGAAAAGAGGTTAATACAGTGCCAGCACCAGAATTGCTTCTCTATGTGGTCACACGCCCATTCTCAAAGACCCCTGGGGAGAGGAAGAGCCCAGGGTCAACCCTTACTCAGTGTGACTCATCAGGAAGCCATCTGCCCCATGCAGGACCTGATCTGGCACTCAGTCTACTGTCCTAACTCGGCTACAAATTAGTGTTGAACATAAATGTTATTTATCTCTAATTAATTATTAAGGCAGTATGTAACAACACTCAAGAAAGATCACATTGGTATGTGTCTGGATGCAACACAGCCCTCCCTAAATCACGCTGAAAGCTGATTTCCCTCCTGCTATATAGCAGATTGCTACAGGCTCAGTGCTGGTACAGAAGGAGAAAATTTGTTAGCCTTCTGGAAAATCAAAAGGCTCTTAGAAAACTGGGTTTGGTGGTGTTAATCAACTTGATGGCACCATCTGCCTGTCTGCCGAAGGGCAGCAGGATAACCACCCCACCGCCCGTCACAGGGCCCTGCCATGGGCAGCTACACAGGGACCTGCTCAGTGACTGCAAAGCCCTGGCACTGCCAGGCTTGCACTTCTCATCACAGCTGAAACACTTCCAAACCCAGCTGAAATTGCAGGAGGATCCAGGGACTGGAGTTCAGAGCTCACAGAGGACTCTGCCACACCTCCACCAGGACTTCTACTCCATGGACAGGGGCAGTGCCTCTGTCTGGTGCCCAAAAAGCATCCAAATGCTCAGAGGAAAAGTGGAGGAGTCAAAAATGCTGAAAAAATCCAGCTGCCTGAGGCATCACCAGTGGTGGATGCAGCTCATCCATGCCTCACCAGCATGCAGAGGATGTGAGAAATCCCATGGCAGAGCTCACTGGCTATGGACCATCGCTTGTTGCCATATGGGGCTCTGGTACGAGGCATCGCCAGCTGCCCTGTAAGCCAGGGTCTCCTCCCTCCTAACAGAGCTCAGTGCTTCTCCAGCAGACAAAAGCAAAAATGTCCTGTGGGAGGACCTTCCCTGCAGGGCCAGGATGGGCTGGAGAGGCTGGGGACAAACCTCAGGGAGGGATGAAGCTGGTGACCTGCTGCAGCATGAAAAAGGAGTGCTGGCCGGGCTTACAGCGGGCATAGCCGCAGCAGAAGTCCTGGCTGCTTCCTCTGGAGGTGTGCTCAAGAGCAACAGCTGCCAGCTGCTGGGATGGTGAAAGGACCCTCACACCAACGCATGCAGCTTCCCCATCCATCTGCTGAGTCTCTGCCTTCCCCCCATGCCGACCCGCATCACACGGGACTTGCAGAAAGCCGAGCTGACTCCAACGAGCTGTAGGGAAATGGGCAGAAGCACACGGCAGTGCCTGGCTTCTTCCTGCTCAGTATTAATCAGTGCTTTTCTGCATCACAGACATGGCTTTGTCTGTGGGATATCAACTATGAGATTCAGAAATTAATTCAGCTTGGGAGCTTTGGATGACTCAGACTGCTATGAAAACACCCCAGGGCAAAAATGTGATGTAGAGCAAATTCACCCTAGGGGTATCTCTCAATGGACTTTAACCAAGGATAAATCTGATTTGCAGAACCGAAGCATATTTTATTTACTCTTTCTAAGTAGCATTTTAAATTGAAATATTCAAATAGACAATCAAGAGGTTTTTAATGGGTTGCACTTATTGAAAGAGAGTTTGATTTAAATTCCTCAACCTCAGAGTCCCAGGCAGATTTCTCCCCCCAGTTGAATTGTCTGCTGCACTTCTCTATTGCACTAATTATGAAGATCTGAATTCACAAAATAAAAAGGCAAGATGACACAGCACTGATATTAGTTTGCCTGCAACACACCCAGTAATCCTGCTGGAAGATGTCTGAAGGTCTCAGTGGAAAAGCAGGATGCAGTAGTCATATGTGCTTTTAGGAGTTTATAAAGACAGAGCTCTTTCTCATGCATCACTGGGCTCCCAAAGATGGGTCTAAGTTATAACATTCCTTAGGATTCACTTAACTCTGCTGCCAAATGTCTGCCTGGGAGGAAAAAAAATACATTATGGTAGTTGGAAAAATATTGAGGCAAAGGGTTTGAAACACTGAGCCATGTGAATTCCTGCCTTAGCTTTCTCAGTGCAGCAATACTTCATTGCAATCAATAAATGTTTCATCATCATTTCTGGCACAGGGCAGGGAGGCTGTAAGGAGCCCAGGCTCAATTCGTGGCGCCACTCTCCACCCTCTGTGTGCTTTGAAGCATCATTTCAGGTCAATACAGCAGGACTACAGGGTCCAACTGTTGTCTTCATGACAGGCTATGTGGAAGAATCATAGAATCATAGAATCATAGAATCACAGAATCATAGAACAGTTTGGATTGGAAGGGACCTTTAAAGGTCATTCTAGTCCAACTCCCCTGCAATGAGCAGGGACATCAACTGGATCACGCTGCTCAGAGCCCCAACCAACCTAGCCTTTTAACGTTTCCAGGGATAGGGTATCTACAACCTCTCTTGGCAACATGTTCCAGTACCTCACCACCCTCACTGTAAAAAATGTCTTCCTTATATCTAATCTGAATCTACCCTCTTTTAGTTTAAAACCATTTCCCCTTGTCCTACTGCTGCAGGTCCTGCTAAAAAGTCTGTCCCCGTCTTTCTTATAAGCCCCCTCTAAGTATTGAAAGACCACGATAAAGTCTCCCTGGAGCCTTCTCTTCTCCAGGCTGAACAACCCCAACTCTCTCAGCCTGCCTTCATAGGAGAGGTGCTCCAGCCCCTCTAATCACCTTCATGGCCCTCCTATGGACTTGCTCCAACAGGTCCATGTCCTTCTTATGTCAGGGGCCCCAGAGCTGAATGCAGCACTCCAGGTGGGGTCTCGTGAGAGAGGAACAGATCAGGAGAATCATCTCCCTCGACCTGCTGGTCACGCTTCTTTTGATGTAGCCCAGGATTTGGTTGGCTTTATGAAGTGGGGTGAGGGGCTGGTGGGGGGTCTGGGGCAGCTCAAGAGGATCAGCCCTCCACTCCTTGGGCATGAGGGATGACAGGCAGCAAGCTGCGGCAGAGGGGAGCAGACTATTTTGGCCATAACTTCCCCCCTTGGGAAGCCGATGCTGATGGCTGGGACCTGGATGGAAGCCAGGCAGCCATACATCATGAGAGAAACCCTGACAGCAGAATCTGGGGAAAGAACTGGGAAAATTCCTTCCGAAAGAAAAGCTTTGTGCTGGAGGACACATCTGGATCCCATTTGCTCTCCGTTGTCTCTGGCGATACATCAGACTGTTCTAAAGCTCCCCCCAACCCACGCAGCCTGTCAGAGTCAGGGATCTGGATCTGGCTGCATTTTCATAGACTAAAGTCTGGGATAGGACCATGGGCTGAAACTCACTTGGGGGAAGGAGTTCAGAGAGACATGTGTGTCCCTCAGAGCTGCACTGGCCTTTGGGAGAAGTTCAGCAGTAAGTGAGGGGCAGTTTGGCTACATCTGCCCCCAAAATGGCACTGCTGCAACAGAGGGGTGATTTGAAGGTTTTGTGAGTAAAATGATGCAGGTTTTATATCAGGTTTGATTTTCTTGCATTACTAGTGGCTGCGCCTGTTCCACCCTTAAACTTCCCAGCCAAGGCTAACACAGTGCATGGCTGTGCCGCAGGAACCAGACCAGGTGTCACAGGGTACAACACAAACCATCAGGCCAGGCTCCTGCAGGAAACCAAGGGATGCACAGTGTTCCCACTGATCCGCAGAGAAACACTGACTGAGCTTGTGTGTGCGCTGCAGTGCCAAGCACAGGATTCTCTGTGGCTCAGCAGGAGCACTTGAGGGACAGTGACATCCTCCCAACAATAAATGACAGAATGGTTCAGGTCACCTAAGCAGACCCCCACTCGCAGCACCTGTCCCTGACAGCCTCCACCATCCACCTGGGGAGCTCAGTAGCAAAAAAACAGGGCTATAGGATTGGAGGGAGAGGATAGGCCAGAAGGTCCATGTGAACATCCCCAGGGGGCCTCTTTAGTTTCATAGCGGAGAGAAGTGAGATTTCCACCCCTGAAGCAGCAGATCACTCCAGCACCAGTCCAGGACAGTCTGCTCCCTGTATCATTGCTTTGGGGACTGCAGGCAGGCACTTTGGGGCACAACTCCCATCACAGTGCCTGGCTTTTCATGCAGGGGCTTCAGCCTCAAGTACCATCTCTAGCTACTGCTTGCCAAGCACGTAACTAATCCTACTAAGCAACACAATGCTGGGTGGGAAAGTGTCTGTTTTCTTTGATTCATAATACAAAGATGCAAAAAAGCTACATCTCATTTGCACACCGAGTTAATCTTCCCCCTTTCCTCCACTCCTTCACCTTGGTTTCCACCAAATATATTTTCTCCTTCTATTTGGTAGCTCCAAATCCGAGGCCTCCCCAGCTGATGACATTGTAGGCTGTGGAGCTGTCCCTGTTGCAACAGACTTCTGACTGTTCCATCTCTTGGTCTGCCTCTCCCAGTAACTCCAAAATGCTGTCCAGGTTTGCCCCTCTAGTCTGTTCTCATTTCTCCCTTCTTCTCCTGACCATTTCTCTGGGACATGCATTCAGCACCAGGCAAAATCCCTGTGGTTTTTTTTCAATAAATGTCAGGACAGAACCCAAGTCTAAGCCAAAGGCACCCACACAGAATGCTGAGATAGTGTTCTGGACGGCTTGGATCCTCCCACGGAAAGGATGCTCAGCATCCTGGGGGCAACATAGCTCCCAGGGCAGTGGCTTGAGTAAAGCCAGATAATGCATCATAACCCTGGAGAATTCACTGCTTGGAGTAGTAACAAAGGAACAGCATCATTACCAGGTTGAAGTAACCTGATAATATCCAAAGTGCTTTTAGCAAATTAATTAGCTATAGCTAATGCCTTCCATGGCTGGCTCGCTACAGCTGCCTGGGACATTTTCAGAGCAGGCAGCCAAAGTTTTTTCCCTTTCTGCATTTTATTTTCTATGTCCTCTTAAAAAGAAAGGTCTATCATTCTTACATGTAATCTTTGCTTTGCAAGCTTTATGACATGGGTTACATACCTCTATTTCTGCTTGAAGCTGTTCCAATACAAGACATCTCTGTGGCTGCTGACATGTCATGAGCATGGATCCAGGTATACACTACAGGAGAGGCAGAGGAGGGTGATATGTCCTTGTGGACAAGCTGAGCTGGTGGACCAATAACTGTTTTTCTTCTGCCCCAGGAGGAATACACTTCCCTGCTGTCCTACCTGAGGGAATGCTGGAAAGGGAAAACTGAGTTTGTTTGCCCGTCCCACCTCTTCTAAGAAAATGCTCCTGGAGGAAACACTGTCCCACAAAGCATTTCCATGGGTCACACTTTGTATGTGTGATCTGAAGTGTGTTGAACTGCATAGTAGTTGGGGCTCCAGGACATATACTGCATCCACTGAAAACACAAGCGTTTTTCTTCTGCATAGTTCAGACTTTATATGGTGCAGTCATGCTGAGATGGTCTCTGGCAAAAGGTTTCATTTTTGAGAGGGTTTCTGCATATGTACAGTACCCAGCAAAATGGAGGTCCTGATTCACAGCTACAGCTTCTGTGTTATGGACCAACCTATCATAAAATAATGCTAACTTTCTTCCACCAAAGCACTGAGCAATGGAAAAACTACATCTAATTGACCCTTGGCCATTAGGCCATGTGCACTCAGTTTGCACTCATCTTGGACAGTGAAATGAAAGTCAGATTCACTTTGTGCTCAGTTACACAACTCAAGTCTTGAGTTTTACCCTGTGGGTTTCCAGCAAGCCTTGCGCTCAGCTGGGCAAGGTCCTGCACGCTCCGGGAGGCACCTCCTGCTTTCCAAACAGCTTTGATCTCACGACAAGACAAAGAGACGGGTTTTTAAAGTGTGCTACAAAACTACCTCTGGGCTTATCCAGCTCCAGCACAAAAGCATTTCATCTGGATTTCCAGCATGGCAGGGGAATGGTTATGTTTCAAATACAGCCATGAATAATTCAGTTCTCATGAATCTGCCTGACTTCATAGGACTTGTGCTGATTTGAGCCTGATAAACTGTCATCCTTTCTAACCGGCACTGCTTTAAGCAAAAAAGCAATGGCCCTTAGGAGAATCTCCCGCCCCGGGGCAGGGAGAGTTTGCTGCCGGGCACTAGTTGCAGCCCTGGAGAGGTCTCCCTGATGATGCTCACCGGGCGGCTCTGGTGGGTGCAGGACCACGCGTGCCTGGGGCACAGCGAGGGGCTCACAGGTGCAGGGACCAGGAGGACCTGCTGAGGAGGGCAGGACCTGTTCCCCCTCCCACTTCCAGCTACAGGATCCTCCTTTTCCCTTGTGCAAGAGCTGGCCTTTGTATGACCAGGAGCAAAGCTGATTGATCTCATTCACTTGCACTCAAAATGAGTTTTTCTGCTGTTTCAGCGGATCGCCCCGTGCGGGGGTAGCAGAGAGCGGGCCCTGGGGGAGCAGGGGGCTGCAGGGGGGCTGCACGGGGGCTGCAGGGGGGCTGCACGGGGGCTGCACGGGGGCTGCCTGCCGGTGCACCGCGGAGCCACCTCGGCCTGCGAGCTGAGCCCTTCATCCGGGGGCTGCCACCGCCACCTGCCGGCGCCCCGCTCCTCTGCAAAATCCTGTTTCCTCTGCAAAATCCTATTTCCTCCGCAAAATTCTACCTATTTCCTCCCCGAATTCCTACCTATCTCCTCTGAAAAATCCTACCCAGATCCTCTGCAGAATCCTATTTCCTCTGCAAAATCCTATTTTCACGGCAAAATCCTATTTCCTCCGCAAAATTCTACCTATTTCCTCTCCGAATTCCTACCTATCTCCTCTGAAAAATCCTACCCAGATCCTCTGCAAAATCCCCTCCATGGCCTGGAGCTGCTCGACTGATGCCCTCAGCTCCAATAGCCGCCTGTTGTTAGTGGGATACTCACCCATGCCTTGGGGACAACAGCATGGGGGACTGCTCACCCACATGTCTGAGCTAAGGAAGCTGAGGTTTGAGCTGAGGTTTCAATGCCCACCCTGCCCACCACCTTCCCTGTCAGCCTCACCTGTACCACAGTCAGGTCTCCTGAGAATAGTACTTTAAGTGTTGCCAGGGACCTTTTGCACTGCACATCTAAGGAATGGTGTTTTTTGAACAAAGTAATTAAATGAGAGCGGAAAAACAGGCAGGGGGTTGCTGGGCAGGTTGGCAGCACAGCCCTCGGGGCAGGAGAGGCAGGAAGTCTTGCTGCTGAGGGAGACTGGGGTGAGATAACCCATTAGGAAGTTGGTGAAGACTGCAGGGGATTTTTAAGGACCATCTCTGACCCCACAGTGGCTTTGCGTTCAGGCAGCACCAAGGGGATGAAAAATCACCATATGCTTCTTCACCCACAGTCATGCTCGTGCCTGGTGCGTGGGGAGCTGAATACAAACCCCCAGCAGGATTCAGTATAAACTTTTCAGCTCAATTCAAGGGGCACAGCTGTCTGCCTCTCTGTGGGCATCAGGGATTCCAGGGACCCCAATCCTTGGGATATTTTGCAGCATCACCTGGGCACGTTCAAATACAAGCTTCACATCCAACCTCCTTTGCACTTTCTTGCTGTGCATGAGACATGGCTCTTGCCTACAAGGTGCCCACATGGCCCTGCTGGACTTGCATCCACCCAAGGACACCGAAGCGGTGGCTTAGCTGGTATGACTTACAGGAGTGGCCCTTCAGCCAGAAAAAAACCCTGCATATTTTCTGCAGTCTGTACACACTTAATATAGGTTAGAGGTAAAAGGGGTGCTTGGCCTAGGTAGAGAAAGACTATTGGCATCTCTTGACCTTCTGCTTCCTATTCAGTCAGATGATTTCCTTTTACTTACGAACTTGAATGAACTAAGCTTCACACAGCTCATCAAGGCTAAAGTCTCATTAGCCTCCTTTTACACAGGGTGAGATGCGAGTGGAAAGCTAAGCATGCAGAGTCCAGGAGTATGGTCACATCAAAGGAAGGAGGACAGCAGGACCAATATTCTGAGAGATCCCCGGGGCAGCTCTGAATGCCTAATTCAGGAACTGCGAGCAGTGAGGCTGTGGTGCTGCCCCTTGTGCCAGGGCTCATACCTTCTGCTGAAAATATGTGTTTGTTCTGGAGCTGCCTCTTCAGAGGAATTGTGACCTGTTCATGAATTACGGAAACCACAGGCTGAGCAATGGGAAAAGGCAAAATACTAAACTGTTGCTCTCTTTTGTCCATTAATGACACAGATGTGCTGTGGAAAAAATAGATTACAAACTAAAAGATAAGCCCAAAATGTACAAACAGAAAGGAAAGAGATTAATGTTGAACAAACAACTTTTATTCTGGCACTTTTGAATTTCTGGGCATGTGTCTTTGCTGCTCAGGTGTTGTCCGTGTCTGGATTTCACATAGGTAATTCAGGCACACAAGCCAAGACTCACACATACAGGAATTTGCTTTCAATCTACTTCTCATTTTCCCTTTTCCCAGCTCCCCCGTTGGCTGTCATATCACCGCATGAAAACCAGGGCATAGTCCATGAAATTAAACAATAAGAATTAATGACCAACCTTTAGAAGAAAGAGATGATCATTTATCTGCCAGACACTCAAGCCATAGGGTTCGCTGCCTCTGAGGACAAATCTGACATGGTAGCTTGATTCTAAAAACAGATGGGCTATTTCACTACCCTCCTAGCCTCACTGCTAATTCACAAACCTAAGACCACCCCATTATTGTATGACTCTGAGACTACATAGTGTTTTAGCAAAAATCATTCCTTTGTGAGAAATGAGTCACATACACAAAGATCCTGATGATACTTGACTAACTAGTCAATAAATGATAAAGTGCAAGATATAGATCCCTCTAAACTGCTAGACTGAGTCATCCTGACAGGTAGATTTATCACAGCCTATCCAAAGTTGCTAATACTAGCACCAGCTGTATAAAATGAGGGTTTGACGTGGCCTTCCACTGAGTCAGCTGAAACTCTTAGAAGTGTGCACCTTTACATAGAAGCTACAGCTACATCAGTGACTTGATATCTGGTCACCATCTGGTAACAAGTACCACAACAGTTAAACCTGGAGCCAATGTTGTTCAGTGTCTTCATGGGCAACCTGGATGATGTGATAAAATGTGCTTTCAGCAAATTTGCAGGTGGTAATAAATTAGGGGGAGAAGCTGACATGCCAAATGGTGGAGCTTCGATCCAAAGGCACCCAGAGAAACCCGAGGACTGGGCTGGCAGATGCATCCTGCAGTTCAGCAATGGGAAGCATTAGTCCTGCATCTGGATGCATCTGTGTGCATCAGCACAGGCTGGGAACTGACTGGCTGAAAGGAGCTGGGGTTACACGTACTGGCCCTACATTAGCAGTACAGTCAGCGGATCAAGGGACATCAGTGTCCCTACAGACTCAACACCTGTGAGGGTGCACTTGGAATGTGGCATCCAGTTCTCTGACCCCTGCCAAGTCCAAAAGGGAAGCACAGGAACTGGGGAGGGTCCATCAGAGAGCTCCCAGGGTGGTTAGAGGCCTAGAGCACTTCACCTACATGAAAAAGCTGAGGGAGTTGGGCTTGTTGAGTCTGGCAAAAAGAGACTGCTCCATAAAGGAGAGTTACAAACATGATGGAGCCAACCTCTTTGGCGGTAGCAGATAGTACAGTGAAGGGCAACAGCCACAAGCTGTGGCTTGAGAGGTTCAGACTGGTCTTCAGGAAAATTTTCTTATCAGAAGGGCAGCGCAGAGAGATGGTGAGCTCTCCATCCTCGGTGTTTTCCAAGACATGGTGAGACAGAGTCACAGGTGACCTAATCTAAGATGGGGAACAGTCCTGCTCCAAACAGGACGTCGGACTACAGACCTCCAGAGGTCAATTCCAACGTACACTTTAATGGTCTATGATTCCAAGAGTAGGATATATTTATCTCATCTCTGAAACTGGAAGCTCTACAATCCCCTTAGCATTGCTGAGAGGGTCCAGTAAGGCCTTGATTACTCCCTATGTCCCAGGAAAGCAGGAGAGACTGAACACCAAACCCTCTGCACTGGCAGAAACTGATACGATAAATTCAGCCAATCCAATCAGGTGAACTGTATTTCTGCAACAGAGGAAAATTAAAATCATTATGGATTCTGTGCTGTCTCACCCAAGGGGAAATTTCTCCTCAGCCACAAATTATGATAATCACTTAAACTTGGGCATATGAGTAAGGCTTATCAGAAAATAACCAAAGGAGGATTTTCTGTAGCTTCTCACACACTGGACCATCCTTGACTGCCCCCAGGTGTAGCCCATCTCTGATGCTTCTGAAGAAGTCAGGAAAACCCCCACTTTGTGCACCAAAGTAAAACTCCAGACTGGTGGTTGCAGGTTGCCAGCTGAAGCATGGGATTCAATTATACTCAGGGTCTTGAGGTGAAGTATAGATCTTATGACTACCTTGATGGCAATGCTGGTAGTCCAGTTTTTCTCAGAGCCCATGAAGGAAGGGGCTAAGCACATGTCACAGGGCTCTGGAGCTTCAGAGACAGACAGGACCAACATGAGCTTACAGTACAACCTGTACACGCCATGGCAACTTTAATGCTCTGCCCGCTGTCATGTTTGTTGCTGTGCTGTAGTAATGAAAAGTAAGGATGTGCTGCCTCTTCCTGAAACTTCTATTTCAAATGTCTAATGAAGGAAAGAGAGATTCTGATTTGTATATGCTGGGTTTGAAAAAGATAAGCAATCATTTTGAAAAATGAGAGTATGCACATCCAAGCACCCACACGTGTAGTTAAACCTTCCATCCAATGAGAGATAAGTCTGATGCTGACTGTTTATGTTCATGCAGTAAAAATTTCTATCGAATTGTTTTTCTTGGATGGAAAGCAAACCACCACATCAACTCACTTCATTTTAATGTCCATTTTATTGTAATTATCTTGCCATTCTCTGAGCTATCAGCATCTTGTTTTGGTACTATAAACACCTGTGCTTGCAAACTCTAGGCAACATAAAAAGAACATCTTGTTACAATAATATCTATAGAAAATGAGATTGGTGCAAAATATAATACTTGCAGCTTTTCAGCTCCCTTTTATCCATACACCAACCAATACCATATAAAGGCTACTTATTCAAAGTGTTAAGTCTTTTTGTGTTCATTATCATTGTTCATATGTCACAGCTGCACAGAAAGAAAGGATGGGTTACATGGTAAGATGCTTGATGAGACCTTGGGAGAAACAGTCACATTTTCCACACATTTCATGTGCAAGCCACTTAATCCCTTCATCTTCTCATCATCTATACTATACCCATAATGTCAAACAGCAGCAATAACTCCTGTTCCACAAGAATTACGTGCAGACAGTATCAACCCTGATTATATTTAGGTACAGAAGGATAGGTGGTTCAAGCCACAAATATTGTGCATGTCTTTAAGCCTTTAAGTTCCCACTTTTTTGATATGGACTGTAGATCTTCAAAAGAGCACAGTCCCATGTGGCTGGTTCCATAAATATGTGTAGGAAACAGCAACTGTTAAAAAAATATATATAATCATAGAAATAGTATTATCCTAATTTTTAGATAAGTAGCTGGGATATAGCTCCTTTGAGAAGCTTGCCTGACATCAGATGAAGAGCCTAGGGCAGTAGTGGGAAGTTAACCTAGAGCTCCTGAGCTCGTCAGTCATTTAAGTACACACTGTCTATCAGGGAGGGAAGACAAGGTGGCATTCCAAGAATTTTGCATTGTCATGGGATTCAGGAGGGAAAACTGTTCCTTCATTGGCCTTTGTTGACAACTCCAGTAAGAAGCAGTGGAAGGAAATCCCCCTAAACACTGTTTAAGCTAAGGATTTAGAAGATGAGCAGCAACTGGCCAATCCCATTAGCATACCTAACACTTGGAAAAAACTACTGTTGCATCTGTGTAGCTGCTGGTATCAGCACTCAGAGGAACAGAAGGGGTGGGTGATGTGGCAGAGTGAGATTGTTATCAGATACACAGCTCTGAGATGGGCTGGAAGAGGCCTGGAGGATCAAGTCACCCTGTTCCAGGAATGTGGTGTTAGGTACAGGTCTGCAGAAGACCAAGCTGACAAAGTTAACCTGGGTAACATTCTCGGTACTTTGAGATAAAACAAGACATTTTAGGGACTAACACCTAGACCTTTTTAGCCTATGGCAGGACAGGTCCTATTCAGGAACAATCTGTACAAGTGGAAAGAAAAGTGTGTACTGTCTCTTTCTCCCCTAGAAGAAAAGAAAAAGCATTCAGCCTCAGGGTAACGGGAAAACAGCCACTGCAGTGTGTTAGGGGTGTTAGGTGTGGGTGAGAGCACAGCCCCTGACTTTTTTGTGTTGTGCCTTTAGAATCTTGGAAACTGGTGGAAATGGCTGTGGTGGGAAATGTACAAGAACTGAGATCTCACCACCTTCCTGCACACCATCCTCATGGTGAAGAAATTTTCCTGAAGTCCGGCCTGAATACCTCAAGCAACAACTTGTGGCTGTTGCCCACCACCACCACTACCAAGAAGAGCCTGGCTCTTTGTCTTCACAACTCCCTCTTGAACAGCAGGACCCAATGCTGGGTGCAGCATTTCAGGTGTGTCTTCTCCAGTGTTGAGTCCAAAGGGACAGAGCATTTCTTTGATCTGCTGGCCACACTTCTCCAAACGTAGCCTAGTATGTGGTTTCTTTAATTTGCAATGAGAGTATCTTTCTGGCTCATTTGCTGTAGTTTGGGGTTTTTTTGCTCACTTTGTCACAAGTGACAAAGACAAATTATTTGTCTTTGGGGGAATTACAGGAAGGTTATCGAGTGACTGTTGCTACTTGAGTGATGTTGCCTGTGTTTGCACTATGACTGGATGGATCCCTGATGACAAGTGCCTTCTCAACTGAGTAAACTACAGAGCTTCAAAGCACTTCTCATCTTCATCAGAGGTTTTTCTACAAGAGATACAGGATGACTTCTGAGACAGAGAAAGGACTGTTGGACTGTGCACCTGGAACTGAAGGAGCAAGGGAAAAGCAAGCTCCCAAAGCAAATACCTGAGTGAAAAAGGTTTTTTTGTTGTGAACACAGTGTATCCATGCTTCATTTATTGGAGAAGCTCTGTGGTCACAGTGGGCAGAACTAGGTGGAAATAATTAAAGGCATTACCAGGAATGGCTTAGGGTCACAGCCTGCTATAGGAATAATATTTCATTTTCAGTCTTTTTTTGCCTGTTGCCTTGAAATAGAAGAGCTAAGGGTTTGGTGAACACCTCTTCTTGGGATGGAAAATTCAAAAACATGTATTCGTTTGGAACCTGTATGTAATCTACCAAGGCAGAGCTGAAAATGGGAAAAACATGTCCCCAAAATTTTAAGGAAATGTGAGGAGTCATGGCTCTAGTCCCTCTCAGCTAGGCATTTTACTGATGATTTCTTTCTACTCATTCTCCCTTACAGAATATTTTCTAAGCCTTGAAAACCAAGGTGTTGGGATAAACCATGAGGGGCAGGCAGCCATATGCCAGGAGGATGTTATCTCAGTTTGCATCCTTAGTGGTTGGAGCAACTTCCAGGAACAACTGGAGATGTAAAGTGACTCTTTGTAAAAAGTGAGAGTGGCGCTTATAGCGAACCAGTGGGAAATAAAGAATGATGCCACTGAAAATGAACAGGACAATGTAGAGGATCTCAATCTGGGGTTGATCAATGATGGGAGCTAACACCAGGTACACAGCTGCTATCAGCACGATTACAGGGATGAGAATCGGGACCTGTGAAAGAAAAAAATCTGGTGTCAAGAATCACGTAATCATGGGCCACTGTGGGTCTGGACATCCCTGAAACTTTTGCAGATGAAAACATGCTGCAACCTGAGGTGTTACCTAGAGATCTCAATTAATCCAGGCATCCTGTTTCTCAGCCCACCCCCACTCCAAGGCTGAACATCCCTTCAAGAGCTACACCATCACCACACACCCTAACCCCTGGTCTTCCCTGCCCTCCTAGACATGAAATTGCAAACTACTGTTCTTAGTGCCAGGTCTGTTCTTGCTCTCCCTACTACCTTGCATCCGAAAGCTGAGCTGTAGACCAAACACACAGCAACGCATACAAATCACATAACTGAACCTTAGCACCCTTGGGCAAAAAAGGTTTATTCATGTGTTGACAAATAGGTGGACAGGCAACCTCAGAGGGTATTTCTGTAAGTCTGGTCAGGAAACATTTAAATTTAAATTTGAGGCCGTCCTCCCTCAAAGGCTAGTGAATGCACAAGAGAAAATGATTTCACAAGGTGAAAAACTGAACATTCAAGCTGGGATTTTCCTTTTTTTTGCTTTTGTAACCCTTGTCCAACACAAGGGCACTGATACAGACCGAAGGAAATGTTGTTCATGGTTACCTGTGGGGGCAGGGAGAAGACCTGCCATTGGCTTCATCTGTCTTAGTGGGATGCTCTACTCTGCTCTGCTCCCCCCACACCATGTTCTAACACTTCTGGCAAAATGCTAATAAAAATTATTTTCAAACCAAGGGCAACCTTTCCCTTAAATACAATCCTGCAATGCGCATACTGATTCTGCAGGACATCAGCCACAGACTGTCAGTTGACCTGGAACCTTTAGATGTGAGTTGCATCTAGTTAAGGAAAGAGTTAGGCCATCAAGCCAAAGGCTGCAGCAGGCTGACACCCTCACATGCCATCCACAGGCCTGAAGGACATGGGAGTGTTATACAATATATGAAACACTGTTGTAGAAACAGAACTTTTCCTTGAAGCCCATTCTGCCACAAGTTGGGTGAACATCCTCATCCAGCATCCTAATTTCAGGACAGAGCCACAGAAGCCAGTGACTGCAAAACTTAATAGAACACTGTTCTTCTTCATGTTGAGCCCCATAGGACACTTGATATTGTTTCGCACAGCCTGGCAGTGTCAGCCTGTCATCTATATCCTGGAGGAACCCTATGAAAACGAGGCTGTTCCTGTTCACGCATTCTTTTCTGTAAAAATATTTCCCTCTGTTACTGAGGAAGCGCTGCAGCTCAACTCATGGCACCAGGGAAAGAACAGGTAACCCCTGATTTCTTTCCAATTAGCTGTTTTACTGGAAACAAACCTGTCTCCTGGCCGTCTCAAAAGACTTGGGCCATTCTGGCTGAGTATTTTGTCCTCTGCAAGGTTCTTACACCTGCGCTGCCCTCTGAGGAGTGTAACCAAACTCTGAGACCATAAACAGGTGATTACATTTTTTATCAGAATCATCCTTCATTTTCCTCTTAAATCTCTTGGAAAAAAAGAGGATATGGTAGATATATTTTCCACACTCAGGGGGCAGAGCATTATTAGCTTATCAAGACAGAATTCAGCCTTGACTTATGCCTGTATATTCACACTATCTTGCCCCTTGTTGATTTTGCTGAGATAAAACATGAAATTAAAAAACAACCAACACACTAAATCTGTAAGCAACCAGCCCAGTGCTCGCTCTTTCCTCATAATGCTTGTAGTCATTTGGGCAATGTAGGAAAAGGGTTTGAGGGTTTTATGTTATTACTTCACCTTGTAAGATCTTGGCAGTTCTGGTTTCTTGATTTTTAAATACAGGAGGCCAGAAATAGTCATGCCATAGAAAAACCATGCTATAAAACTAGAAGAGAGAAAAAAAGAAAAAAAAGACAGCATTACATTTGGGGTGAGATCATCCAGGAATGTCAGGCCTGACTTGCAGATCCCAGATGTTCATCTTTCCAATTAAAAAGGAGAATATTGATATAAATTTAGTAGTTCTTCTGTTCATTTCCTTTCCAGCACAAACAATGAGAACTTCAGAATGATCTGAATATTATAGATTCATTTCAATATGAGGATGAATCACATCCAGTTAAGTATGTAGTGACAGAAGCATTCATGCATTGCAAAGATGCTGGTTCCTAAGCTCTTTTCTTTCTTCCCTTCCTCCTCTCCACAATATTGGTTAGGAAGCAATAGCCCCAGCTCATAAAAACCCCCACAATATAAAAAAACCAGGAGCACGGGGGATGCAAACAGAAACGTAACACATACATACCTGAAAAAGTTCACGATACTGGTGAAGCTTCCTGATACTACCATTATTAAAGACACAGCAGATGTAAACAGCAGAGCAGGGGAGGGCGTGAGGCATCGCACATGAGCCATAGACAGAATGTCTGGCTGAAAGCCAAAGCAAAACAATATACCATCATGTCACACACCCAAACGTACTTACTCATTCCCCTCAGCTGCTGGTGGGAGCTCTGCCTGCAGCCAGAGCCACTCTTGATCATCAAATAAACATAACATAAAAGCAGTTCAGCTCTGAGGAGTGTAAACATGGAAACTCCCCCTCAAGAATATTTTTATTGTTTCTAATTGATTTTATATCAAATATGCTCAGTTTGGGCAGGCAAGATGAGGTTTTCAAACTACTAGTGTGACAGACTAAGGCCAAGTCAAATCAGAGCTTTCCTGGTGATCATCAGGACCTTGTGCATGGTCCCACTATTCTGCTCTCTGTCATGTCCCTCTGGGACTTTACTTCTTTTGGGATGCCTGGAAAATGAGACGAGGAGTACTCCTGAAACAATTATGCAACTAACCACAAAGAAAAACAGGATTTGTTCCAGAACACAGAGAGAATCATTAGCCTCTTTATTGCTTGGTTCATTGGGAAAGTTTAATGAGAAAGGCTTCTCTTTTTCCCTCCCCCCACCCCCCTAATTTCCAACCAAGATATCATGCAAGAACTTCTTCTAGAGCTGAGTGTCTAAGAAATGGCATTAAACGTTCAACTCATCCGATATGGTCAAATTCAGGCCATCTGTGAACTGCTTAGCACAGAGTTGACCACGATAAAGCAGACACCGTCATCAGTAACAGAAACTGTGGAACCAGTAACCACCAACCCAGTCATCTCCACCAGCCTGGCAACTCATATACATCAAAGATTCCCTCCTATGTACAAGGAGTGGAGCGATATCCTTCACACCTGAGAGCAGAAATGCCAGATGGCGTGGGGAGGAAGGACCAAAGAAGGAGAAAGGTCCAAGAGGAACACAACATGCCTGCTCAAAACAGAGGACAAATGTAACTCAGCTCAAGCACTAAGAAGGAGAAGCGTGCCTGTGAGTGAGGGGGGTCCATACCAGCAGGTGGAATGCAGCAGCAGCCTCAGGAGCTTGTATGGCCAGGTGCCAGCAACTGGGGAGACTGGGATTCAGGGGCAGATACTGAGCAGACTGAATGTCTGAGCCCAGCTGCTGGAGGGACCCACACTGTACATCTGTATATATCTATATTTCCCACTAACAGAGCCCTGATCAGCCAAAGACGGGAACAAGATGAGGCCCTTGGTGTGGGATGTGCTAGTGTTTGTGTGAGCACTAAGCGTGTCTATATGTGAATCTGTGTGCCCTGCTATCTGTATATGTATATATACAAATATACATGTATGTATGTGTGTATATATATGTTGTATACTTGTGTTTGTATGTGTGCGCCTATTGGGAATATATGATGAATTTACCGGCTGGACCAGGGAGTATGGAGCTGCAGCAGCCTGACCTCTGCTGGGCTACCAGATTTGTCTCCACCTGACAAAACTAATTAAAAACCCCAGCTAGGGGAGGTGGAAGGCTCGGCATCACCTTGTAATTGCTATGAAGCTTGAAGAGCAGAGACATCCGATGCTACATCTGAACTGGACTACACCACGGGAAGGACGGAACACCCCTGAGACCAGCTTGCGTAGTCTGTATTGCTTGCAAAGGCAGTGTGCCAGTGCTGGGCTACCTTCCCAGAGTGAGCAAGGATGCCTTACAGCATGCAAGCATGGCCAGGTTTCCCCTCCCTGGCAGGTGTATTAGCTAGGTCACCACAGAGCCTGTGCCAGGTGCTCCAATACAGCAAGCGTTATTTCAGTTGTTCATTTCAAAGCGGTTCTTAAACTCCAGGTTAGAGGTAATTATGTCTCTTTCCGAAATTACATGGCTGAAGAAGAAATCCAGGAGGCAACATACACATTACATTCAAAAAAGATGGGGAAGAAATTCTTTGAACAAGAAACAACCCCCTAAAGAGCTATCATGCTACAAGCCAGACCCCATTTTTTTGTCCTTACCATATGGCCTTCCCTTGCAGCAATGTAGCACACGCGGCCTCCACTAAAGAACGTGCCATTCGATGAACCAAATGTAGACAGTGCCACCGACAGGGAGATGAGCCATGCCCAATTGCCCAGGACTTTGTCCCTGAGGTGAAAGAGTTCACACCATAACATCCAGCTCACAGATGTATCAAATACTCATCATAGAACCAGACAGGTTTCTTCCCTCCATTATTCTCACTGAAATTTTTTCCAAAGCCTTTCTAATGATTTAAAGCCTTCTTCCAGTTCCCATATTTAGTCACTGATCCAGAGAAGGCAGCTTTTCTTCCTGCCCAGTGTATATATATCTACATCTGTTGACACTGCAATAGTGTACAAATCTGTCACAACAGGCAAGACCCCATTTTTTGTGTACAGATGCTATGGCACGAATCCTGGGGATACTGCTATTACAGCAAATAATATTAGCTTGGAAAGCACAGAAAAACTGTTTCCACCAGACCTGAAGAAATATCCTGCACTATAACCTCTTCCCTAATACGCATAAGAATTTAACCCTTTAATCCCATAATCACTCATTTCTGCTACTCTGTGACTAAGGCTTAAGCCAAAGCAATTGTTTAAATTCCAGGAGTTTGGTTCTACAACATATTCAGACATTTATGGTTTGCTTTCTCCATAACAGAAGAAGTAGCAGAGTTACAAATAGAGTTTGAGGTAAATATTTGCAAGATGTGATAATCTTCGCACCTGAAAGTGAAGCTTGTCTTCTGGAATGAAGCAGCATGAAGATTATTAATTGAGTAATAAATGCTGGTGTTTGGGGATAACTGTCACATACACGTATACATATACACACAAATACACTATTAATCTAATTGGCAAAAATTCCAAACTCAGAAGTTTTTTAGAACACTTTATATTTCCATCTAAATTGTATGTCTTTATGCCCTAAGAACTCTTTTTTAGTATCACCTATCCCAAACATTCAAAAATCAAGAGTTGGGCTTTCTAAAGTCATGGCAGGAGCTTATCTATCACAACAACTTAAAAAAATGTAGTTTAGAAGCTTAATACCTGGGTTATGGTCCTTCAGGCATTGAGTTAAGCTAATTACAATAACCAGAACAAAAATGTTTTCCCTTTTTCAAAATGATGGAATCTGGGTATCTCCTATAATCATGTGACTCCACAACCATAAGGTCTCAAGGGAAAACAACATATATCACAAAAGTAATAGTAAAATCTGTAGCAATTGTGTATTTTTGCTTTTATGAGTTTGGTGCTTTGCTGTTTGGACCCTGAAAATGAACTATGGGCACTACTGTGAGTCACTTCTACCAAGCAAACTGAGATCTGCAGTTGGTAAATCACAGACATCAGCAAAACGCTGGGGAGAGTTTCATGAGCTCCTTTGTGGCTGTACCTCTCACCACTGAACAATGTTTCTCTCTGGCAGTTTTCTTATATGGGGAGTAAACATTTAAATGTGATATGTCTTCCTCTGTGGCTTTTTTATATTCCTCCCACCCTTACTTACTGACCTGAATAGCTACATCTCTTGCTCATGAACCACAGCCGTTACACCCTCCTCAACCTGTGGCCATCCACCTATCCTCCAGGCTTTTGAGTGCCCAGCTTTCTGGCTGCTAGTTCAATGTTTCTTCCTGAATTGCACTCTCAGGGTGAAAAGATTAATCAGGCAGGAAAAGGAGATGTGTTAAAAAGGAGGAAGCTCACAAATAACTTGTTAATCAGGAATGATGGGAAAGGAAGTGCAGAGAAAGTTCATGACACTGCAGCTTAGTGAGGCTTTGTAACCTGCTCAAACAAAGCACTAGACCTTTAAAAGCTCCTATTTATAATGACATTAAAGCTGTTACAGAATGCATCCAGCAAGAGCTCAGTCAGACCTTCAAACTGGAGATTTTGTGAAATGCACACAGAAGCAAAGTCACTGATGACTTTCTAGGAAGAGGATAAGCAGCAACATAATCTGGATATATTGTGTCATCATTTCTGCCATATGACTCATTTAGGGCTATCACAGATTCTGTGTCTTTGGAAATATTTAGACTAAGGCTGGATGCTCTGGTGGAAGATCATCTGGTTAGGAGTTGATGATGCCTACATCTCTTATGACAGTCTCTCCCTTCTCTTCCTAAAATCCTTGTCTTGCGGAGAGGTTGTTTAATATCACAAACATTTCAGGCTGACGACAGGTACAAATAGTTTCTTTGCAACTCTGAAAAAACAAATGCCAATTTGAAGATACAATTACCAAAGGCACCCAACTCCTTCTCAAAGGTGGTGTAGAGATCAGCGTCATTTTCCATTTCCCCACAGATGGAGAAACTGAACCAAAAGACTCTGGTCTGATCTAATTCCAGGTGCTGAGTGGACAGGATTCACTCAGTTGGCTCCTGTCTCACTCCCAAACCACTGCCTCTGCATTAGTGAGTGGCGTATTGTCCTTTCCACGTTTCTGGAAATATCTAAAATGTGGGGCATCTCCCAGCCCCCAGGTCTGGATATACACCCTTGCTGCATCCTCAGTTTCTGTCCTGAGATGCTCCTGGTGCGCACTTCACTACCTCTTTATGGCCACTTTCCATGGGGAAAAACATGATTTGGAAGGGAGCCACAGGTTTCGAGAGTGAATGGGAAGAGATGTGCTGCAGAGCACCCCGTCTTGGCAGCCTAGGTGAACTTTGGACCCCATGGGCCGAACGGGGCTTCTTAGCCTTGGCCTTCGGTGGGGGCAGGTTGTACAGTGTCCTGAAGGTGACAGAGAGGGGACTGGCAGCACACTTCCCTGCGACACAGCCTGACATGTCTTCCTGGCCTGACCAATGCAGTCCTGCCATTCTCACTGGGAATAGCAGATCCCCTGAAACTCAGGGGAGAACCCATATTTTACTGGGCTGCAACAGCTGTGTTGCCACGTGCAGAACTCACCCCCAAGTGACAGCCACAGCTCCTGAAGACAGCAGTTCAGATGGAGTCATGGCTGCTAAGTAACTCACGTTTACCAGCAAATACAGGCATGTAACCAAAGGAATGGCAAGCATCACAGCTCTGGGAAGGGTCACCTGGAAAGGGATGACAGGAATGTTAGATGCAGCACATTTATGCCTGCACGGGGCTTTTCTTGTTTTGTCCTTGCCACCACCCACATCTCTCAAACTCCTTTGCTCACTAAGCTTTTCTACAGAACAAGACTTCAATCCAGATTCACATGGCAGTTTTTGTACCAGTGTCCCAAAGATGTCATGCAAACAGTAAGGTTGTACATTTCAAAAGTTAGTCCTGAAAAAAAAACAACAGTCTCAAACCATAAAAACCCACCCAAATTTATTTTAAAAGATTTTGGTTCATAGCTGCCCAAGATGTCTGTTGCATACTTCTTGATTACTTTAATATTGATTTGTTACTAGCATGTTCTGTCTCCTGGCGTGCTGCATTTTCCCATGAACATCGCACTGACATGGATGAAGTACCCACGTGTGTTGCATCACATTTAACTCCTCTACAGATTAAATCAAAACAGGGCAGCACAAAGGAGATTTGCTCTAGGAAGGAATTACATATTTCTTTCTAGTGACAGTATGCTGTCTTGGAACACCACAGATCATTTTAAGGCCCAATAAAATCAACAAGCACTACCTTATGCAGCTGAAAGCACTGGAAAAAAGTAGTGGAGTGATCATATAGCAATCATATATATCTAAAAACCTGAAATACCAGTTTTTGCATTCCTCATTCCCACCGTAGGACAAGATATAGCAATTCCTTACATTGTTGCCTCCCCCCCCGCAAGTACCACATGACCCTAGGATCTTTGCTGCCATTTAGGTTAACATTTAACTGTGCGCTTTCATTTAATCTGTAAAATCTTGTGCGGAGGGCTGGTAGAAAGCACACTCTGTACACTCTGCACTCACACAGCTCTTTCTAGAAAAGGGTTGTTCACTGCTGTAGTGTCTGATCTGTGAAAATAGGTAATATGGCACAGAGAGGGCTGATGTAAGATGCACACGAGCTGCTTCAGTGCCTATAGCATGGAAGGAACAATGCCAAAAAAGTAGGTGTTGAAAGACAGGGGTCATTCAGAGAGCTAGATTCCCTCTCCAGTGAGGCTTGGCTTGCTCTGAAGTCCCCACTCCATGCCATGAGGAGAGATAAGTGGTTTTTTGATACATACATTATAGATCAAGTCTTTTAGGGAGTATGTGGCGTTAAGAAACCTTTATGGATTATAGTTGTGAGTGCTTTTCTGCGTATATCTAGGTATCTATAGTGAGATCCTCTGAACACTAAGACAAAGCTTCATCCCAAAGCATCCAAGTGCTGCCTAATAGCTTTGTTGCCAGTCAAAGGGGTATTTTAGTGCTTTCTTGTCAGTAGGCTGTTAGTTTTGTGTAGGGACTCGGTTTTACCCTTTCTGGACATAGCCTTAAGTGTCTTGCCAAGAAGACAGAACAAATCATGAGGAAAGCTCAGTAGTCTTTCCTCAATGCTTTAAACCCTTCATAGACAGATTCAATCATATTAGCAGCAGGATTAAGTAAGTAAAACTCAGCTCACTTACCTCAGGTTTCTTCAGTTCCTCAGTTACATAGTTCAAGTTGTTCCAGCCATCATAGGACCAAAGTCCCTGGTAAAATGCCACTCCAACTGCCCCAATACCTGCAGTCGTGTTTTGAAAAGCATTTTGAAAACTCTGAGTTTGTCCCTTGGCAAGCAGCACCAATCCGCCTACCACAATCACCAACAAAGCCAACAGTTTGGCAGCTGTAAGAATGTTCATAATCGACGTCGCCAGCCTCACATTGAGACAGTTGATGATAGTTAAAAGCAGGATGCAGGCAGCAGCTGTACATTTGATGACAACCTGCGGAGATGAGCATCCTGGGTAGAACGGTGCAACAGCATATTCAGCAAAGCTCAGACAGACAGCTGCCAAACCAGCTGGTCTCACTAGGATAACAGAAGTGTAGGCAAAAAGGAAAGCAGGAAAAGAACCAAAAATCCTCAAGATGTAAATATATTCACCTCCAGACTCTTTAATTATGGTTCCAAGCTCAGCGTACGACAAGGCTCCGAACATGGCGAGGAGACCACATGCTGCCCAGATAAGCAGGCTGCTGGCAGGGCTTCCCATACGGTATAGCACCTCCTCGGGGGACATAAAGATCCCCGAGCCTATCATGGTACCTGCAATTAATGACACTCCACTAATGAGGCCAACCTCTTTCTTCAATCTTAATTTCTCCTTCCCTTCAGTCAAATCTGTGGATGAACGAGGTGAATCTGTTGTCTTTCTTTTCCTCATTGTGGAAATGTTGTTAGGAGATAATATGGAGCTAGACTGAGGCATTTGAACAAGGACTATCTCAGGCATTTAGCATGAAGTTAATAATTACAAAAGTCATGCTGAACACTGTCAAGAAACACAAACTTACCTTCCGCATTTGCATTCTTTTATTAACCATCTTATCTTCATAATTTATGATGGTTCAGATCCTGCCAACATTGATTACCTTTAAATCTCATCGCAAGCAATGGTAACGGATAGCATTCGGCACCTCAGAATCACTCAGCACTTTACTGGACTGTCCCTCTGGTTACTCCTCCTTTAAATCATGCTTTAAATGGCATCTGAAATAAGGGTCGAGTAAGCAAAATCCCCATGCAAATCTGTACTTTATTCTTTGCTTAGAAGTCAAAGCTCAAACACCTGCTTTAGTGCTCAATCATATTTTCATTCCCCACTACAAAGTGACCAAACAAACATGCCTGTCACACTACATGTTACAGCTTTTCTCAACGAGGAACATTTCCAGTGTCTTCATCAAAGACACAGAAATGTTCTGCTAAAAACAGTTCAGAGATGTTTTTTTCTGCACAATAGTAAGGGGCAATTCTGGCTTTTTCAAATTTCAGAAAGTGCAGGAGGAGAAGAGTGAAAAGGCTGGAGTGACATTTTTATGGGGCCTTTTTACCAACGTACATGAGGTACGCATATTCTCATCACACCACAATCTTCAGAAGACTTTGGCGCAGCTCATTATATACACATTGCAGTGCACATCCAAGAGAAATGTAGCATAATCTTTTGGGAATTCCACTGACCCCTACTCAGATATCTAACACATAAGATTTCAGACTGTGGGAAGGGTTCTGCTAAAAATCCGAGTATTTTTACAGTGCATGCCAGTGTATTTTGTGCTACCGAAACGTATGAAGTATTGAACGGAAGGGAATCTCCATATGGATTCCTTTGAACTTTAAACTAAACTGTACTGACTGCAACTGTAAAAAAGGGGAGTTACTGTCCTTCATGGTCTCTTGCAGACTTCTTCTGTGATAAGTATCACATCTTCATGGAAACAGCAGACCTTGAATCTTTAAAACTATCTGTTCTCCTGATACAGGATGACACTTGGGCTCCGGCCTGCACAAGGGCTCAGACCTTGACAGTACTGCTGTGAAAGCTTGTCTGTGACTGTGACCTTTTGCTCTTATAAAGGCACAGCTCAAGAGCTGCTAAGACCTAGAAAGCTAGTGCTGTCTTACACTCTAGAGGACAAGTACACAATGGGAAAGTGCACAAAGCACATAATACCATCAGGTTGCAGTTTGGTGCTGTACAGTTTTGTGATGATTATCAGATCTCTCCCCTTATGGTATAAATATTCAGTGTGAAACCCCTAAAATTTGTCAGACACCTCAGCAGAAGCTGCTGCAGAAGCCTCTGCCTTACTATCTGTCCCAGGGGCATCTTCTTGCTTTCCATAAGGACTGTAAGTATGGAGCCCCATAATCTTGCATTGCTGCTAGCAGTTTTCCTATTTACTACTTTCTAGTCTTTGCTGTGTCTTGATGTTCATAATCTTGCTTACCATTCCAAAAAATGTTAGTATTGTACTTTAAACTTTGTCTGTCTGTGTGTGTAACTGGGACTCACAGTAGGGGAAGTCAAACCTTCTCAGTAAAGCTCACCACAGACTTCCTGTAAAACTGTAGCTTTAACAAAGTGTGCCAAAAGATGAGCTGCCGGGGAAGATGACCAGCTGTCGCAGCACTCTCCAGACTAGCCAGCTGCAACAAGGTCTTTTACCATCACATACTGACATACTCTTCATGCCGGTCCCTCTGCTGCCTTCTCATCTCACCTCATCCAGGGCACGCTCTCTCTCTGCTTCTTCCTCCTCTCTCTTCCTTGGCTGCCCAGCCACAGCTGCACCTTATCTACATCAGCCAACCCACCACCCCTGAAGCCAGCCCACAGTTGTATATTATCAATGCTAATTAACCCAGCTCCATTCCACTACAATTCCCCCTTTTTTTTTTTACATTTCATACCTTGTGTTTTTAACAATCGTTACAACTTTTTTACAAATAAATTTTTCATACAGTCCTTTGACTCCTCTACAAATCCCCCCCCCCCCCTTTTTGTTTTTTCTTTCTAACATTTCATACCTTAGGTATCTAACAATCATCACAACCTTTTTACAAATAAACTTTTCATACAGTCCGGACAACTTGTCCCTGAATTCCTTCTTCACTTTTATCTTGGGCTTTTCAGCTTCTGCAGGTTGATCACCTTTCTTCTTATCTGCTTTCTTAGCATCTGGGATTTTGATTTCTTCAGAGGGGGGTTCTGATGAACTTGTCGTGCCTTGTCCTTTCACCTCTTGGGTCACACTAGACAGTAACCTGAGTGAGCTTTCAGCAGCAGCAGATCTAGAATACAACGCTAACACATCATTCTGTGTCCTGAAAAACTTCTTAACAGCCTTGTGGTCGCCCATTTCTTCTACAAGTGGAGACACCTTCAACGAGCACATAAACGCCAGCAAGAATACCCCCAGGCCGAGCAGCAGCAGCAACGGCAGGAGCCGCCCGCGGCACCGCGCTGCTCCCGCGCCTTCTGCCAGCACAGCCATCACCGCTGTCTGGCCGGACACGCTCTGGACCCGCCACCGCTGTGGGCTGCTGCCACATCTGGCTGTGTACTCTGCTGCTATTGCCGATTACCCTCAGCCTCTTAACTCGATGGCAGTCAGCCTTCCTTCTCTTTGATCCCAACGGCTCACCTTTACTGGTATCTGATCCAAGTCCCCAGGCTCTCCTGCCTATCTCAACGTGATCTAGATCACAGACTATCCCCGCCTGTCTCTGCTACACTGGGCACCGCTGTCACTGTTGAAAACTTCAGATGTCCCCCGGCACAGCCATTATTGCTGTCACCACTCATTACACTCAGTCTCATCATCTGAAGGGCCTCACACAGAGCACCAATTGTCACAGCACTCTCCAGACTAGCCAGCTGCAACAAGATCTTTTACCATCACATACCAACATACCCTTCACACCAGTCCCTCTGCTGCCTTCTCCTCATCCAGGGCATGCGCATTCTCTCTCATCCTTCTCTCTGCTTCTTCCTCCTCTCTCTTCTTTGGCTGCTCTCTCTTCACTGGCTCACAACCCCTTAACAGAACAGCCACAGCTGCACCTTATCTACATCAGCCAACCCACCGCCCCTGAAGCCGGCCCACAGCTGTATATTATCAATGCTAGTTAACCCAGCTTCATTCCTTTACAACCAGCCTGGCTGAACAGAGAACTTTGGCTGGAACTCAGGGCAAAGAGGAGAGTTTACCAACTTTAGACAAAGGGGTAGGCAACTCTGGAGGACTACAAGGGTGTCACGAGGTTATGCAGGGGAAAAATTAGTGATACCAAAGCCTAGCTAGAACTCAGGCTGGTCACCGTCATAAAAGATAACAAAAATTTTTTTCTACCAAATAAATTAGAAACAAAAAGAGGGCCAAGGGTAATCTGCATCTTTCATTTTGGGGGGAGGAGCAGCGTGTGTGTGTGAACATTGCCACAAAGGTGAGGAAAAGGCTGAGGTATTTAACACTTTCTTTACCTCAGTCTTCAATCGCAAGACCAGCTTCCCTCTGGGTACTCAGCCCCCTGAGCTGGAAGACAAGGATGAGGAGGAGCAGAATAAAGTCCCCACAGTCCAGGAGGAAATGGTCAGTGCCCTGCTGCTCCACTTAGATGTGCACAAGTCTATGGGGCTGGATGGCATCCACCCAAGGGTGCTGAGGGAGCTGGGGGAGAAGTTCACCAAAGTGCTCTCCATTATTTATCAACAGTCCTGGCAAAGTGGGAAGGTCCCAGCAGACTGGAGGTTAGCCAGTGTGATGCCCACCTACAAGAAGGGCAGGATGGAGGATCCAGGGAACTACAGGCCTGTCAGCCTGACCTTAGTGCTGGTGAAGGTTATGGAGCAGCTCATCCTGAGCACCATCAATGCAGCATGTGCAGGACAGCTAGGTGATCAGGCCCAGCCAGCCTGGGTTTGTGAGAGACAGGTCCTGCCTGATGAACCTGATCTCCTTCTATGACAAGATGACCCACTTAGTGGATGAGGGAAAGGCTGTGGATGTTGTCTTCCTGGACCTTAGTAAAGCCTTTGACACCATCTCCCACAGCATTCTCCTGGAGAAACTGGCTGCTCATGGCTTGGACAGGTGCACTTTACGCTGGGTTTAAAGCTGGCTGGACAGCTGAGCCCAAAGAGTGGTGGGGAATGGAGCTATGTCTCGCTGGTGGCTGATCACACAAGGTGTTCCCCAGGGCTCAGTGTTGGGGCCAGTTCTGTCTAATATCTTTATTGACAATCTAGACAAAGGGATTGAGTGCCCCCTCAGTGAGTTTGCAGATGACACCAAGCTGCGGGGGGAATGTTGATCTGCTTGAGGGCAGGAAGGCTCTGCAGAGGGATCTGGACAGGGTGGGCTGATGGGCTGAGGCCAATGGTATGAAGTTCATCCAGGCTCAGTGCCGGGTCCTGCACTTGGATGACAGGACGCCCACGCTACAGGGCTGGGGAAGACTGGCTGGAAAGCTGCCTGGTGGAAAAGGACCTGGGGGTGCTGGTCAACAGCTGGCTGAGCATGATCCAGCAGTGTGCCCAGGTGGCCAAGAAGGCCAACAGCTTCCTGGCTTATATCAGAAACAGTGTGGCCAGCAGGACTAGGGAGGTGATCATTCCCCTGTACTTGGCACTGGTGAGGCCGCACCTTGAATCCTGTGTTCAGTTTTGGGCCCCTCACTGCAAGAGGGACACAGAGGTGCTGGAGCGTGTCCAGAGATGGGCAATGGGGCTGGAGAAGGGTATGGAGCACAAGTCTGATGAGGACCAGCTGAGGGAACTGGGGTTGTATAGTCTGGAGAAGAGAAGACTCAGGGGGGACCTTATTGCTCTCTACAACTACTTGAAAGGAGGTTGTAGGCAGGTGGGTGTAGGTCTCTTCTCCCAGGTAACTAGCAATAGGACAAGAGGAAATGGCCTCAAGTTACACTGGGGAGGTTTAGATTGGATATTAGGAAAAAAATATTGTGGTCAGGCATTGGAACAGGCTGCCCAGGGAGGTGGTGGAATGACCATCCCTGGAGGTGTTTAAAAAAAGCGCAGAGGCAGTGCTTAAGGACAGTGTTTAGTGATGAACTTGGCAGTCCTTGGTTAATGGTTGGACTTCATGATCTCAAAGGTCTTTTCTAACTGAAATGGTTCTATGATACTATGATTCTATGAAAAGCAAAAGGTTACTTTATTTGCATCAAGTATTTTTCTAAGTCTTCCTAGCAAAGATGTGAGTTTGAGAGTAAACATATTCACCTTTCTACTGCAAGACTGCAAATTAATGCATTTCAAGTTAATGGTTTGTGAAGTACTTGAGAACTTGTATGGAGACATCCCAGTAATGCAGAGTACTTTGTTTTACTTCTACTAAATGACAGCGCTCTTCCTGTTAGCTGGTTTAGCTATTTGTAGCTTATTTCTTGTAAAATTGCTAATCACAGTGTTAAGCGATGCTGGAAACCTTCAGAGGTCTTAAGGTCTGGGGTTTTCTGCGGTATGGACACTCTACTTCTGTGTGCATCCATGCATGTATTATGTATACTGATCCTAATTGAAAATGTATTCACAAAATATGGTTTAATTAATGCTAAATTAAAACTTAATATGACTACAGGTAGTTAAGTATCCTTCTAGTAAGGTTACTGATGTATTTCTGTAACTGTTTTTCTGTTTTAATGATGGAGATTCTTTTCTGAAGGGTAAACGCAAGGTTCTTGGAGGGCTGAGAGGATCTTTTCAAACCTTTACAGTGCTTGCTTTTAAAAATTAAGAACTTTTAATCTTATGTTGTAGAAAGAATCAGAATTTCTTCAAACTTGACCATGTCAATTTGATATTTTCTGTAAGACCACTCAGATAGCCAGGAGAGATTAACTGCTATGTCAATAACCTCTGTCAGTTTCTAAAAGGAGGTCTGTTTCCAATCCCAGGATCATAGTTATTCAGTTGTAACTGCTTCTTTTCTACCTATAATGAATCTAGTTAATCATGGTAAGAATTGAGGCTATTGCTGTGGAAGCTAGGACAGTCTGATTGCTTTGGATCTGTTTTTTGCCATTGACTTGTTCTTTTTTTGACTGATATTAGCAGTAAGGAGCAGCCATAAGATACTGCAGTTAAATGAATTTTCACAATTATAATTTGTCAAAACTGGATATGTAAAAGGGCATCTCACTTCTCTCCTTCAAAAGGCATGTATAAGGAGGAGTAAAAATAAAACTGATGCTTTCTCTTTATGTGGAGTAGCAGAGCTTTGTTGCTCAAGCTGTCACATAATAAATGCACTACCCAAACAGCTCACT
This sequence comes from Falco biarmicus, assembly GCF_023638135.1. Lineage (NCBI taxonomy): Eukaryota > Metazoa > Chordata > Aves > Falconiformes > Falconidae > Falco > Falco biarmicus. The sequence goes on along the minus strand of NC_079293.1, from coordinate 34,355,926 downwards.
TTTCATTTACCTTTGACATTGCAATGGGTGGTTGCCATCTACTGGTCTCTAAACAATAAGGCAATTTTGTCCAGTGAAACAGCTCAGTCTACATTTGGTTTTGATAGTTTGCATTAGTGATTAAATAGAAACCCTAAAACGTGTACTAGTTCTTCAATACTAAGGTAACTTGTATAGTTAACTTGTTATAGTAACTTGTATATATAAGCTTGAGTCATGAATGAAAATTCTCCTTGAATGTCCTTAGAGCTATTTTTATCTCCATAATAGGTATAAGGACTAGAGAAAGCTAATTTAAGGTAAAGGCCAATGTCAGTGGTAAGAACTAGACAAAACATGTGGGCAAATATTTTGCAATACTTAATGTTAGGTCCCAGGAGTAGTATTTGGAACAGAGTTACCGTTGACTTCCCTGTTCCATGCTTATGAAAGAGTTACAAATCTCAGAATGGGGATTCAAAACAACCCACAGTCTGAGGATTAAGTGGCCAAAGCCATTGCCCATAATTTTCTTTGGAGGCAGGCACCAATATTAGAATTGTGCAGGGATCAAGACTCTTTTTTTTTAATTTGAAAAAACCCCACCACTTTATATGAGAGGTACTAAAGGTTAGAAAACTCATCCAGGACATAAGATGTGGGTTTGATGGCTTCCTCTACTTGAAAACACAGAAACCCACAAATCTAAGTTGAGTACCCTCACCTCCAAAATGCAGGCTTTGAACTGCAATTGCAGGCAGACCTTGGTGGCTGCACTTGCAGTATAAGTAGAGATGGCTGCTTCAAAAGGGAGGAAATAAAGGCTAGGGAAGCAGAGCTCTGAAATTGGTCTTGAGCCCAGAAGAAATACTGGGGCAGAGAGAAAACAGCCCAGGTGCCCTGTGTGAAAACATGAGAAGGAAAGAGGACTCATTTAGAGGTATCTGCCTGGGGAAGGGGTGCCCTATAGTGTTTGGCTCCAAGACTACCTCCACAGTGCATCCTGGTTCTTCTCACATCTAAGCCCTGAAACAGAACAGCTTTGGGCCTCCACCCCACTGGAGGCAGCCTGGACCCACCAGCTCCATTTGTGGTTCTGGTGCTGTCAGCCTCTGCGCTCCGGGAGCCAGCAACGCTTGGTTGTCCCCAGGGGACCAGGGCTCCTGGTATGCCTTGCAGCAAAGAAGCTCTAGGTGGGATTGTAAAAATGCCAACACAGGCTACAGCTAGCAAGATACCCAGCTTGGGCTACTGGGAGTAGGATGTGGAGGAAAAAAGGCATTTCTGAGGGCACATGACAGTCCTAGGCTTTGCACCAAGAATAATCACTAAAACAGAGCTTGTTTAAGTTTGGACAGTAACTACCTTTCCCTCTCATGTTACAATAGCAGATCTGAGCCCAGGGGATTAAGAGAGGATCTAAAAAACCAGAATTTACCATAGGCTGAGTTAGTGCTTCCTGCCTGGGTCTGCAGGCAGCCTGCAGCGGGGCCGCAGGAAGGTGAGCCCCAGGCTCCCCGTGCTTGCTCACTGGGGGCTCAGCATATTCTAGTTCTGGAGCTATTAAAACTCTGAAAGACTTACTTTTGTTTTACAGATATTCTGCATGAAGATGCATTTGGTATCCTAAATGTTGCCAGATACCGGATATTTTGTTTAGCTATCTTACTGTATTCAGGAGGAAGCTATTGGTGTCATATTGCATGTTCTCTGGGCTGCTCTATTGAGCTGGGCATAGGGCAATTAACAGTGCCACTCTTATGTGTTGCATGAGTGTACTCTTAAATAAAAGAACTGTTTTAAAAGGCAGTGATGGAATAATACAAAATAAGAACCACAGATGAAAAGAAAATAATTACAATTTTTGTGAGTACTGACCCCACCACTGCTTAGAAAGTCAGGAGTTGTGACTTAAAGTTTGGTTCACAAATATTTTATGTTTATTGGAAATAACATTTTTAGAAAGGTTTATAATAAAACTAGAAAAGATAATGCTGCTTGTAATATTATTAGAATAGCATTCCAAAGCTAAACAAGCAAATAAGGATTAGATTTTTACCACCAGACACTGCAAACATAAGAAACCAATACAACCAGGGAAAATCCTAAGTGACCAGAGCAACAGAAGAGTATCTGTGTAAGGGTTCATTTCCCAGGCTGCTGGAGCAGTGACTTCATTTAAAAAAAAAACAACCAACCAACCAACCTACAAAAACTCAATGGTCTTAGACTGATGCTGGCTCTAGGATTCCATGTTTTGGCACTGCAGGCAGTTACTGTATAAAGTGCCAGTGGCACATTTTCTTTCACCCACTGAGAGAATATTATACAAATGTGTTCCTTCATTCCTCTTCATATCTATATTTCCTGATTTTATAACTATATAAATACACAGTGTACATATACAGTGTTCCAAGCCTGTTCTGTTTTCATTTTCTTTTTCTAGCAGTACTTCAAATTAGCGTCAATTGTTTCTTTGCATTTGTTTGTACTCTTGAGAACTCCTTTCAAGTTTGGAAATTTGTTTTTCATTTATTTATTAAGTTGAATTCAAGATTAGATTATCTTGTCCTATATGAAGTCTGTTTTGCAGAATCATTATCAAATGAATGCTGTAATTTTAAATACCAGAATAAAAATAAACACTTTCATTAAAACTCTCTAGCAAGCAAGATTAAAAAAAGAATTAAAATATGGCTATATTTTCAACTCCAAAATTGTTAATTTAATTAGTTAAATGCATTCCTACATTTATGAGTAGGTGTATAGTAATGCTTTCACTAACACTAAACGTTATTTTTAAAATGAATTTTTACAACACAAGCTTAGAGCTTAGCCTATAACTTTACATTCACTGTGTTAGGTATCATTCTATAATAAAGTAGCGTCCTCTGTACAATTTTTGTCAAAACCATCATAATAATATTGGCCAAAATCATTCCAGTTTTTCTCAGGTGAAAAGGGGACATAGTAGCTGAAGGTACTAAACTCAATGCCTTAAACATTTCACCAAAACTGATACCTGGTTTTTAATGAAACTCTGGACGAGAGTGACATTTAAGGCCCCCAGAAGCAGCTCCCTTCCCCAGCCTGCCTCACTGCTGCCACAGCAGCATCTTCCTCCCAATAATCCAAAAGACTAAAGAGCTGTTGGCCCACCTGCCTCTTTCATTCTTCTTAATTGCAAAAGCAGGGAGGATCCAGCTTTGGGAGCAGAGCACCTGCTCTACTACTAGGGGACTAGGAAAAGCACTCAGAGGACAACAGCCAGAAAGAAAAATAGGGTAACGCTGCTTGCAACAACTCATGAATGTTTTGTGGGCTGCCTCTGCCTGTTTTGCTTTCCCTGGGACACAGCATGAAGTGCAGGGTGGGGCTGGGTAGGCTTATCCCGGCATTGCGCAGACTGCTGTCGGCATATGTGGGGCAGATCACTCTTCCACTGCTGTTCCCCCACGCAGGGGTGCAATGTGCCTCAGTACACAGCCAGGGCCAGCATGAGGTCAGGCTTTGCCCCTGCGTGCCCAAAACATTTTGTTTGTGGAGGAGGTATGAGCTGTACGATAGGCTCTGGGCCATCCTTGGAGCACTGCGAAGTTGGTCTCCTGGGGTAAGCTAAGTCAGGGACAAGGGGGCTCAGCCTGTCTCCATGCCACTGCCCAGCTTCTCAAAAAGCTAGGACAAGGGGTTAATTTTAACACTCTTTAATTATAATGTTGCTTTGAGTCTGCCAAACATCAAGGAAAAAGAACTTTTGCCTAGAAAAGTCACATAGGTTATGACATTTTATACCTTTAGCTGGTGCTTTATGAAGTTGTAACAAAGTATTCTGCAGCTAATGCTTCGTTCTGTACAATTTTACCAATAGAAAAACTAAAGATGTTGCAAAGAGTGAAGTGTTGAGATTGAAACTACTTCCATCTGTATGCTTTGGTTAAAGTTACAAACAGGTATGAATAAAAGGAAGGATGAAATGGATTGCACATCTTTTCCTGGCCTTCCAGGGGAAGTATGTATGGGAGATGGGGAGCAGGTTTTAATTCCATTTGGTAAATTTTCATTTCAGTTTGTATGAAGAGAAGAACTGTGTTTAAAGGCTTGGAGGACTCCTCCTGGTCCCAGATCATAGCTTCCTAATTACCCTTGTCAGTGATGCAGTCCGCTGATAAATTCATGACATAATAAGGATGTCCAAGAATCACTCTGAAGTAGTACTGTTCTCTTGAATGCAAATTGGATGAATCTACAGCTGTTGTCTTCCAGTTCTTAGCCCTTAGCCAAAATGAGTGGAAAGGCACTCTTATTTACACATACAAACTTCCTGTTTTGCGGTCCACTAACAGGATGTATTACGAGGGAAGAAGTTTTCCAGCTGAACTGGATTTCTGCCTGGAGCCAGCTCAAGCCAGTAGGCAAAGCAAGCTGCAGGCTGCAGGGTGTGGTGTGGTGCCTACTTTTCCTGTGCCAGGGACATGGGAATCGATTACTCCCATTAGGACAGCTATTTTCAGCTTCCCACTTGCAAAGCTCCTTGCTCCCAGTGTTACAGGAACAGCAAAGGTATAGGTGGGTGGCTGGGTGGTGGGTTCCTGCCCCAGCAGCTCCCGCAGGAAAACAAAGTGCTGCTCTTCCTGCTCGCCCTGCCTTTTCCATTTTCTGCTATGGATGCAGACTTACCCCTGGGCCCGCACCCCAGCACTGGTGGGTGCAGATGCACAAATGGCTGTTGGGACCTGATAGGAGATTAGCTGAAGACAGGGGTCCTTTACTGTAAGAGCGGGAGAGCTGACTGAAAAAGAACTTGAATTTTCCAGTATTAAAAATACATTATTTCAGCTTGATGGATTTTTTTGTTTTATTCTGCTTGACTAACTGCCTAGGAAGAGGAATGCACTGGAAACAGAAAAGGTACTTTAGAAGTCTGTGAAGCCTACAGATATAATTAAAGGTAAGCCCACATATGTATGAATACACTGTCGCTATTTATGTAATACTTTATGCAATACATGCATAACATTGACACCTACTTTTCAGTATTACAGTGCTCAACCATTTTGTTTATGCTCAGGAAGCAAGCTAGGATTTCCCTTCCTGACTGTATCTCCGGTGTTGTACATTTACTGCACTATGCCTTGTTGTTCTGAAGGCATGGTTGGCATAGAGTAAGGTTTGCATTCTCTTTGTGGAAATGGGGGCCAGTGCATATGTCTTCATGCCATAACGGTGAGTCAGAATGTGGGTCTTAACTAGCTCTGAGTAAATATGTCTGTGCTGCATTTTTGTATTCAAATGATGCGTCCAGTCATGTAGACGTATGTTATTGCTTGCGGTCAGCCCCCTTGCCACTGTGTAAGAAGAGAAAATTCTGGTGAGCTTCACGTATGGTTAAAATAGATGAAAAAATACATAGTCTAGTGGTTACACCACAAGAGCAAAGATGACCACAGATGTCCAGTATTACCCTAAGCAAAGTCCACTTGGTGCTGGGCTGCTCGTTGAGAACCTTATTAGAAGAACCTACTGCAGCTAGGAGCACCAATATATGATACGGCAATAGGCAGAAGGTGTTGATGAACCTAAGATGAGATAAATTATATAAACCAAAGTACTGTTGCAGATGTTTATTCTAGCTTATCCTCTGTACTATGGCTTGTCATTTTTGAAGATACAGAGAATTTCTAGTTCACGCAAGTTAAGTTGGTGAGACTTTATGCCACAAAATTAAAACTTACGGATATGCTTTTAGGATTCTTAGAATGTTTTTCCTTAGGAGAGGGGGAAAAAACCCACATTCTGCCCACTCTTTGTGGTTCTGACCTGGCTGAACTATCTTATTCTAAGTGCACAAAAAACCCCCACTGTCTCCTAGTCAGAGCTCTTGTGATTGCCTCCATTGCCTGGGATATTTCTTTGAACTTTTTTTCCCCTTTTTAGAAACTGGAGCATTTACTATTTTCTGCTTAATATATAAAATAAGCAAGAGTCAATTTGATGCTCTTCTTTGAGGTTTCATTCTTTGTACTGAGTGAAATATGCAATCTCCAGTTCTAAGAGGCACAGTCTGCATTCAGCATGAAGTTCCTGGAACTTAATTCTCCACTGGAAAGAAAAATATACTTGTATTGAGACACCCAGGTTTTTTCTTAAGATAAACGTTGATAGCCACTCTGTTGTCAACCAAGTGAATGGGAATGTAAAAAAACAGCTGGCGTTATCTCTGCCTTTGCCACTCCAAAGCTATTCACATTCATGTACACGAAGTGATGCCATTAGTTACTCTTGTTGTGTAACAATGTCTGTCTGGCGGTTGTGACTCTGAGGTATGTTTATGAAGTTTGTTTATACCTCAGCCAATTATGAGGGGGTGAATGACCTGGGGACAAAAGCTGTCTTGCCGGTGAAACAAGTCTTCAGCTGACACCTTCTTGGCCATTCTAGCATAGACTTACTTAGCAAAGCACTCCCACAAGACACACTTCTTTCTCAAAGATCTGTGCTGCAGGGCTGCGCGCTCTGTTCGCTGACACCTCCCCTCATGCATTCCCTTTAAACCTCTTGCAGAACAGCTTCTTTAGAAAAGCTGATCATGTCTACAGGTATGATGACCATGTAACTGAATGTCAAGTCAGCATCTCTGCATTTTAGAACAGTAATATAGTAATGAGCACATTCAAAAAATGGGATTAGTGGCTAAATTATAATTCAGCTGTGAATTTTCTCCTAGTGCTAAACTGAAGTGTTCTAATTTACACTAGCTCAGTATGTTATGCCAGTTGCTAGCTAGTCTGAACACTCCTCCATGCCCCACCCCCACCCCCCGATGGTCTTCCTTGAAGAAACACAGTTGCACAGACAAATGGGGGAAACAAATGGAAATACTAGCACAAATTTGAGCAATGGAACTGACTGGGCTTTTAATTGCACTGAGATCCTGGCTGTTGTCAAATGGGTTTACAGGAATCGTACTGAAGGAAGGCCTTTTTGGGCCAGCTTTTGTGTTAAATGGGATATTTTTGTGTCAGAAGAGAGAGGGTTGAAACAGGAATAGGCCGTGAAGTTTGTAGGAATTAAGGCAACAGTATCAGTACAATGAGATGCAGCAGGAGCTGAGTTAATGAACAGGTTACATGGTAGCAATAGCAATAACACAGAAAAGTCAACCCTGAGTTAGCATGGTGGATGGTTATGGCAGGGGAAGGCTGGGGTTTTGAAGCAATGGTGGGGCAAAAGGATGCGTGGATTGGAAAGCCACTCAGTAAGAGTCGGTGGCTTGTAAGCACATTCCCCTGAGGCCCTGGGCAGGGGCTAGCTAAAGGGGATGCTTGGCCCACTGGGCCAGTTCTTATCTCGGTAAACTCTCCTACATATTGTGGTCACTGCCTAAAACATGAAATATTGACGGTTTCCTATAGTGATGCATTTAGCAGCAAGTCTTGTGAATGTAGTACTTCAGACTCATGGATCTTTTAATTAATTAATTGTGTGGCTGTTGACAAAGTGGAATCCAGGGTTGTGCACTGAGTGACTAGATTTGTGACACAGTATGTGGGAAAATTAGTAACTTCAGAACAGGATCTGCTTCTCCAAATGCTCAAAACATACATCCAGATCAGTGTGTCTTACCGAGATGTAGCTAACAAGGGACACACTAAGGATATAAACCACCATTCCAGGGCCCTACTCTGAAACATGGACAGACAGCTCTAACTGCTTCCGATTGGAGTGCTGTCCTTCTGTGAAGGTGGCAGGTAGTTAACAGCAGCTGTTATTTCAGAGAACTGAGAGAGGCTCACCCATTTATGACTGCTCCTCTTAAGCAGTAGGATAGTAGTTAGACTGGGGATTAGACTGGAGATAGACTTGGTGTTTGGACTAGAGGATCATTAAAGGTCCCTTCCAACCCAGATCATTCTATGATTCTATGACTGCAAGGCCAGCAAGGCCATTAAGTAGAAGATAGGAGACTAAGATCCTGAATTCTTCCCTGCAGAACAGCCCAGCTGCAGCAGAGGGCAGCCAAAGTAGCCTGCTGGTTTTGGGGACTCGCTCTAAGGAAGTCAGAGCTGTGAATCTTGAGCAGAGGAATAAAATCTGGGTGCTCCCCAGTCCTGCGCATGAAGGGTGTTGTACACTTTGTTTTAAAAGAGTGCAAGCTTTTGTAGGGACCCATGTATTTTCTGGACGTGCTCTGAGGTGTGCCACATCTAGTTGTTTCATTTTCACAGAGGAGTACCTTGGTTTTAATTAATATAGGTTAATTATTTGCTACTCTGCTAGATCTAACAGCACTGCCTGTCAAGACTGCTGGGAGACGTGGATGTCGTGGCACAACAGAACAAATTTTTGTTCATGTACAGAGTTTTAGGTCCTGAAGTTTGTGGCTTTAGAGAATGTAGACACCTTCAGGATTAGACACTAGCTGAGGTGGGAGTGGTTAGGACTGCAGCTTTCAGTTTCTGTGAGTGCTCTTCAGTTAAGTACCTTGCCCAAGGTCTCACAGGAAGACTGTGGAGGAAGGCAACAGCATCCAGGCTTTCCTTATCCTTGGCTACCATTCTAAACTGTAGACTGTACCATTTGTTTAGTATTTTTCACTGAGGATGCTTATTCATAGAAAAAAACAAAGCATAACTGTGTTAATGGAGTTTATCTGAAACGTTTGGAGTGTAAGCAGAGCCCAGTCAGCTGTTAACACCTCCTTAAAAATAGGAATAGCTAGGAAAAGCATTTTGTAATGGAGTGATACTGAGTTAAACTATCTAAAGTATTAAGTACTTTTAAAGTTTCCACTCAGAACAAAGTTGAGAGAGACTTTTTTTGAACTGTTTTAGCATGAGACAAAAAAACTTCAGTGCCATCATTAAATTGGCGGTGGTGGTGGTGGAATATTTTTTGTCTTTCTTTTTTTAGAATATAACCAAGCCATTGCATTTCTCAGATCAAATCCCAAAGTGACTGCACTTAAACATTTTTGTTTTGTGATCAGGTTGGATTTTCCAGTACTGAAAAGCAAACCAATGTAGAGTTGTTCAAGCTTATGCTAATCAAATGCATGCTGTGTTCTTCCTGGACATTTAATGCTTTATACAAACACTGATCAGAATTATCCAGGACAAATATGGTCCCCAAAAGGGTCTGAGCAAGAGAGCTGGTGTAATGTAGACCAGCTGCTCCAAGTGTTCAGGATGCCAAGAGTGTAACAGGGTTTTCTCCAGTCCCAGCCAGTCTGCCTGAAGTGAAGGGCTAAGTTGGAGCCTGTGACTTGGAGGCCTTGTCTCCTCAAGTAAGCAAAGGAATTGGCTTTCCAGCCCTGCAGCCTCCCTGGAGACAGTCCAAAGGTGGCAGTGGGACAGGACACAGGATCACAGGGATTAGCCACACAAGCAGAGGCAGACTACAGACATCTGGGTACTTAGCTGACTAGTATTAAGCCAAAGAAATCATTTTCATTTCTTGGGAAAATGTTTCTATCTTTATCAGGAGCTGGGAACCTTCATGTTTTTAACCATGTCTATAAATACTGAAAACCGTGAGGGTTTTTTCCTTCGAGACATCTCTATTTTTAAGAACGCAGTTGGTAGTCCCAGACATCTCATCACCACAACTGCTGCTGCCAGCGGTAGCACCAGTACACGTGGTATTCCTGCACCCTAACTTGCCTGCTCTTCCCCTTCCATACCCAGAACAAGTCACCGGGACTGGCGGCGCCTGCCTCCCTTCTGCCTACGGAAAATACAGCCGGTAGCAGCATTCTGAACAGCTGCTGCAGGACAGACAACCGGGTTTCGTCTGAAGGTTTGATCTGTGGATAGCACCTGCGTGCTGCTTCCTGAAATGGAGCGCTCTCTAACCAGGCTCCTTTCAGAACGGTTAAAAAGGCAAACCTGTGCATTCACTTGTGAAATCCGCATTTCGAAACGTCACCGACAGGCAGAGCTCCCTCTCGTTTATCAGGGGCAACTAAATAGGTAGAATTTATGCTCGTATTGAGTGAGACGGCTTAAAACCATCACTAGCAAGGTTTTACTAGCATCCAGCACTGTATTTACCAAGAGCAACCACCCAGCTGTTATCACAGAGACAGCATTTAACTCTCTCGAGGGAAGGAAATAACTAGCTCTTTTCCCAAAATCATCTCGCAGCAACCACCGGCACAATAGTTAATTAATAACCAGGGTGATGCGTTTCTGTTTATTGTAAAACCACGGTAACCTCCCCCGCGGGCGGCGCTGAGCCTAAGGTCTCAGCCGCTACCGGGCGCCCCTGAAAACGGGCCTCGCCCTCCCCTTTGTCTCCTAACCCCGGGCCTCCGGCCGGGCACCGCCTCCACCGCCACTCCTCCCCGAAGGCGAAAAACGAAGGAAAAACCCCAGCGCAGAGCCCCCGCAGGAGCCCCGTCTGAGCGGCCCGTGCGGCGGGAGGGAACAGGGCTCGGAGCGGCCGCGCGGAGGGGCGGGGGCCCGGAGGCCGCGCTCGGGCTGGCCGGCGGCGCATGCGCGGCGCGCGGCGGAAGGGGCCGGGGGCCGCCACCTCCTTCTCCCTCGCCGCCTCCCTCCCGGGCTCGGGCGCGCATGCGCTGTGGCGGCGGCAGGGGCGAGCGGCGGCAGCGGCGGCGGCGGCGGGGGGAGGTTTGCCGCGCTCTCGCTGTCCCTCTCCCTCTGTGCGCGCCGGGCTCGCCCTCCCGCCATGTTGTTGTGAGCCCCTCGCGGCTGAAGGGGGGGAGGGGAGGCAGGAAGGAGAGGCGCTGAGAGGGAGGAGGAGGAGGAGGAGGGCGGCGGCGGCGGCGGCGGGGCGGCGGCGAGCGGGCAGGGGTGTCCCAGGGCCCGCTCCGGCTCCATCGCAGCGAGCAGCGCCGCCAGCCAGCCCGTGAGTACCCTCGGGGGCCGGGGCCGCGCCGGCTAGGCCGCGGGCGGGCGGAGCGGGCGGGCGGGCCCCCCCTTTTTCCAGCCCCCTTTTGTCTTCGGCCTCGGCTGCGCGCCGAGGGAGGGGAGGGGAGAGGGAGGGGAGGAGGAGAGCGGGAGGGGGCCATGTTGTGGCAGGTCACCGGGCGGCGCGGGGCCTGCTCGGCGGCCGCCCGCGCCTCGCCGCCTTTGTGTCCTCCCGGCTCGCCGGGGAGCGGCGCCGAGGTGGGGAGGGAGCGCCGTGAGGGGAGGCGGCGGCGGCGCCGTCGGTGTGAGGGGGGCGGGCGGAGGCGCCTCTGGCGGGGGCGGGAGCGGCATTGTGCTCAGGGCGAGCCGAGGGGAGCGGGAACCCAGCGCGCTGGAGGGGCGAGGTTGTGGCCGGGGGGAAGCGCGGGGGCCGGGCCCTCGGCGGCGGTGGGGGTCCAGGTGGGAGCGGTACCGGGGCGGGTGACGGGAGCTCGGGCAGGCCGGGGGGCGGACACGCGCCGCCGGGTGTTACAATGGGCTGCGGTGCGGAGCGCCGTGCGGCGCCGGGGGCACGGGGGCGGCGTTTCGGCGGCCCCGCGGACAATTGCGTGCGTGCAGGATTTGGGTAATATGGGCTTTGTTTAAACCTACCGAAAGCGTGAAAACTTGTGTTCTTTCTTTTTAGTGCTGTTAAGGATAATGACTGCTTTCTGAGGGTGGAGCGAGCAGACCAAATGCTTTCGGTAGTTGGTATCACACAATGAAGTGTTAGGTTTTAATTTTCCTTCAAACGTGTCTGTGCAGACTACAATAACAAAAAGTTGAGAAAAATGCCAGCTGCCCTGAGTGGATCTTGCTTACAACTAACAGTTCGGGTTTTAATCTCCTTGGCAGTCATTGTGCAAAGATTTTTTTTTTTTTTTTTGGCATTGTTCTCTTTCGCGTATTTCATAACCTTACCCTCCTAATTCCTTGAGAGAAATTAATACACTCGGGATGCCTTATATTCTTCTGAGTTACTGTTCGAAGCAAGATGGCTTAACACCAAAATGTGTAGCGTGCTTTATATGTGATGTGATAAAGAGGTTATATCAGCTGATATTGGGATGCTTTTTTCTGGGTAATGTAGGCATGTATTAGCTATGTAGGTTGTTGCAAATGAGAATCGGTAAAACTATTGCCTAATTGTCATTTTGGTGCTACGTGTTAAGAAAATACTTTGAGATTTATTTTAGTTTCTCTTTTGCTGAAGTCTTTGCTGCATCTTGACTGAGAGATCAGGCCTTCTTAGTTACCACGAGTTGATGGTATAGCTGTTCGGGTATGTGGGATATGAATGCATTTGAAATATAATCACTATCCCATGCTTTTTTACATGAAAAACGTAGTATTTTGTTGTATTTAGTCACGTCTAGGTTTAAAACTGAATGTTGACAACAGTCGCAGTTTTGTTGAGAAGCTGAGAGAATTATTGTCTACCTTTCTCTAGTCTACAACTCAGTTTTGTGTCAGTGTGAATATAAATGTCTTTGGCAGGTGGGAGAAGGAAACTTAAAAAAGGGAAATGGTAATTTAGTGGCGCTATAGTTTGGGTTATGTATGTAGAAATGGCACTAAATCACCTGACAGTTTTCTGAAGTGTTCAGAGAGTTGAAAATTTGGAATTTGTCCCAGTAGAATGGTTAGTAGGCAAATGCATGTGAGAAACTGCTTGATAATGCAGATTCTACAGTTTATTATGTGGATATTGCACGTAGGAAAGTCCATGTTATTTGAATAGTATTTTCTTGTGCATTAATAGGGAACGGTACTCCCTGCTTCCCCCCCCCCCCCCCCCCCCCCCCCCCCCCCCCCCGTATCACTCTGTAGAACTTAATATATTTTTCTTCTATGTTAGGGATATTGGCATGGTGCTAGGCAATTATAATTGTATCTGGTATCATGATTGAGATAATAGTGCAAGAAACAGTTGGCTGAAAAAGTTGGACTCGCCTGTCTTGAGAAGATTCTTCTTATTATGACAGTATATGTTAAATCTTACATAGGATTGTAGTGCACATTGAAAGCTTTATGTATGTGTTTTCCTCAAGATTTTCTCAAGTGTTTCTTTACTGTGTTCTCATTGGGCCAGATATTGCAGATGTATGGGGCAAGTATGCTAACAGGACATCATCTTGTTGAAACTGTGAACTAGATCAGATTTTCAGCAGTGCTTTCTAGTTCACTTTTAGATATTGCCCCCCACCTTGATTTAATGATATGTGAGTGTGCATTGAATAATCAGCATTATGGAGAGCTTTCTAAAAGCATTCTCCTTGAAAACTTAATCGTTTTTTCTTTGTACAGTGGTTTCTAAAAGCCCACAATTATTAGCCAAGTTTTTATACACAGAGGCGAGTAATCCAGTAGATGGTTTGAATTCCTGCCTGTATGTCTTCATGCTCCTTTTTGAATGGTGAATTACATAAAAATTTACTGTCTATTGCAGTAAAATTCTCTTGGATGTTAAATGCTTTCTGTGTTGGGCATCTCCTGTGAAATAATCATTAATACATTGTATTTTCTTTTTTAAAAGTTTCTAATAGAAACTCTGCAAAGGAAAGGACAAGCTGTAGAGTAGACATGCTTTATAAATACTTCTTATTGTTTGTATTATCTGCATTATATTGAAGAGTTACCATTTTTTTCTCCTCTCTTCAGTAAATTTAATTGAAAATACTTATTTAATGTGTATTTTCCCCACCCATAACATAACTGTTGTCTTGATTATTCCACACAATGCAACCCTTCCAATGTTGTCACAAAGCCAGTGCCTGGGCTCTTGTCTCAGAAGTGGGACAAGAAGTCTTTCGTTTAAAAGCTTGTTTTTCTCCTCCTTTAACAACAAATACCAGTTATGTAGTGCTTTTAATAATGAAGTTGGAGGCACTTCATAGTTACATAGTGGAAGAGAGTTTTAAATGACATCAGAACATGTAAACATATTCAGTTCTAGCTGCTTGGGTGTAATTTCAAACAAGTTGTATAAAATTTATTTTATAGTAACAGCTTGCATACCAAAAGTTTATAACAAGATTTAGTTTGAATCCCACCCGGAATACCTGCTGTGGCTTTTAGAATTGTAGGCAAGAGCTTTTCGGGCTGGTATGTGAAATGTTTAGCTTACAAATAAAGACCAGATGTCATCTCTAGCGGTATCTTTAAAGATTCTATTTCATTATTGGCTAATGGATTTTTTTTCTAAACATGGCTATTTAAGAACAGTTGTAGACATAGAAGAAATATTTCTGAAGACGTTATGACGACTGTCTTACAAGTTGAGAAAGAAATGTGGGACTCTGAAATGTAGCAAAACTATCTCTAATAATCTACATTTGACTTTTTTGCGAACTGTTTTGTATGTACATCTATTTCTAATAAACTTGAGAGTGGTGATATGGTCCTCTGTCCTCTACTGAGTGTGCTAAATATCACATCTGCAGACTTTCTAACAGGCAGATTTTTACAACATATATTTGTGTACATTGGACTGAGTAATCTGGTGTACATTTTGAAATTCTGATTATTTTCAGTTTTAATTTTTCATACAATTCTGGGATAGGTTACCCCTTGCTTCATCAGTGCTACTGAGGCATTGGCAAAGCCTAGTTATGGGTAATAGGTCTGGCTGTCTTTCTCGCCAGTAACAAGCTCTAGGCATGTAAATCCTAATGGAAATCAGGGTTGTGTCAGACCTATGTTCGTAACTTTGTTGTTAGATTTTGTACATGGTATTTTGAGGAAGAATTTGCAGTGATGTATTGAGCTAGTTGTATGCAGTTTTTCTTTGTGTGGCTGGTCTGAAGTTATGTACAGAATTTGTTCACAAATCTCTTCAAAGGGGAAGTGAATTTTTAAAAGCTGGGTCAGTGTGTTTAGCTCCTTAAGTCTTTACATGTATGTATTGATTAAATACGAAGTTAGATTCACTGGAGAAGATTTTGTGTAGTTGGGCTAAAAATGAGTCTATTTTGACTCATTTTTCAAGTATCTTGCTGTTTATCTCCATTATGATGTATTGCTGAAACTTTGGTTCTTGGCATACCAGTGCCCAGAATATATCAATGGTAGATAGTCACATAGTCTGAAGAAGTTGCAGAACTGATGTTAGTCAGGTATTTTGACAATAAGCAAATACCTACTGTACCTACTAATAAGACAGGTCACAATACCATCAAATCATTAGGTTTTAATTTATGCAAAATAATTCATTTAGTTTGAAAAGAGACTAGCTTCTGCTAGGCTTTGTGGGAAGTAATACAGATTTAGCACACAATCTTGTTATGTTTGCAAGTAAAAAAAAATTCAGGTAAAGTAGTAGAATTAAAAGTGTAGATCAAAACAACTTTGTCCTTTTGCAGGTAGTAATCTAGAAGAAAAAAATCCAGTTCTAAGGTTTTACTCCAAATGTTTAACTGATACAGCTTCCTAATTTTTCTTTAAAAACTTCATTCTGAATTTCAGGTAAGAATGGGTTTCTTTCCCCAGGAATCTTGCAATGTGCCACACTTTTGTGCTTTCCTAAGCCCAAGGATTTATGGGATGTGTTCAAAAATGTAGTAAATATAGGTGCAAATGTGAATACACAAAATTTGCTGTCTTTAAAAGCAGGAATATCTGCTGTATCTGTGTTTTGCTTCATCTGTGTTTTTTTCTCATTCTTTAGTGGTTTTTTTGGTATTTTTTTCCTGATTTTACTCTCTTACTTTTTCCCCCCTTCCTCTTATATTGCAAAATAAAAAAAAAAAACCCTTGACATCCTGCTTCATGCTGTATCACAATCTGTATTACACTTATAAGGAAACTGTAAAGCAGTTCTGTAAATATAAAATTCTACAACATTCTGTTTGTCCACTTGGACACAGTTCCTGAGCATGAAAATACTGGGATTTTCCTTGGTGGTGTTCAGTCTGTTACACAGGTTAAGGGGCCAACTTTTGCTAGCCTTACCTGTGGCTGGTAGGTTACATAGATAAAATTGTTCACAGATAAGTAAATGCTGAGTAACAGTTGCATCTCTCTTCTGCCACCTGCTTTCTACTCCCAGTGGGATTCAGAGCCATGTCTTAATCAGCAGCTTTATTTAATTCAGTTAGGTCCATCAAAATATTTCTTCATTCCTTCAGCAGGTCAGTGTCATGAACCTCGTGTGTTTTCTGGTAACTTGAATGATGAATGCAGGGGAACTACTCTTGTCTTTTTTTAAAGT
Source organism: Falco biarmicus (assembly GCF_023638135.1). NCBI lineage: Eukaryota > Metazoa > Chordata > Aves > Falconiformes > Falconidae > Falco > Falco biarmicus. The sequence goes on along the minus strand of NC_079293.1, from coordinate 34,339,831 downwards.
GCTTCAGTGGTTTTACATGTTACAGAAATTTAGTGAAGGGGAAGCCACTCTATGCATTGTTACCCATGTGAAAACAGTGCTTTCCGACTTAATACTGCCTTTACGTTGTGCCATTTTTCACTGCTCCCATTCTGCCTGAGCAATCTGAACTAACAGAAAGAAATGAAGTACAGATCAGCAAGTGTCTCCATTTCAGTTCTTTGTGTTCTCTGTGTACCAGTGTTTTGGGGGGATTTTGTTAAGACAGAAGTTACTGTTTAGTTTTTTAAAGAACAGACAACTCTTTGAGTTAGGAGTACTTAAGAAGGTTTTCTAAAATTAAATTTATGCAAACTGTATAAGGAGTTTAGTTGTGATTGTGTTCTGTGAGTATTGTGTAAACAGAATCTCTGTGTAGATTAATATATGAAAGATATTTTTTTATCTATTTGGAGAAAAAAATGGAAAGAAAATTAATAGAAGCAAGTATAGTAGATAAATAACACAGAATGGATGAGGTTGGAAGGGTCCTCTGGAGGTCATCTGGTGCAACCCCTCTGCTCAAGCAGGGCAACCTAAAGCCAGTTGCCAAGATTGTCTTATTTATACATATATATATGAGAAGTAGAAAAGATATAATACTGAAATTCTTGATTCAACATGTGTTACCTAAGCATAAGGATTTTACATAAATTTGAGCATGTCATAGTGCAGTCAAAGAATGTAAGATAATGCCAAAGTAATAAAAAAGTATTTTAGATAAATACAGCAAGACTGCACCGTTTATTCTGTGAATACAGGAGCTGTAGCCCCACTGGTTCAGTAGGAACTCAGAATGCATGGAAAGTGAAATACAAAAATAGAAAATTTTAAATTCAGCAGGGATTGTTCAAGCAAAAATAATTACAAAAAGTAAGAAATTTTCATATATTGAAAGTAAGGATTACTTAAAGTATCTTGAGAAATTCTACTGGTCTTCTGGCAAGAAACTGTCATAAGTCTGAGGCCTTAACAGGTGAATTCAAGTAAATGCAGAATGTGGAAGAACCTTGTATTCACTCCCATCCCAGAAGGTACCTAATACTTTTGACTGAGTGGTATGTAGAAGTGAGTTGAAAGAGGAGTTGTGAGCAATTTGGTTTCTTAAGAGAAATCAGCTCAACTTGGCTGGAATTGGTGTTGGATTTTGAAGAATCTTCAAATTACTTGAAGTGCTAAAGAAAGACGTTAGTAAACATACCTGACTAATTCAAAGAAACTAATTCCTGGGAAGACTAGGGAAACATCTTGGTCTTTTGAAAGCCATCTGAAGTGTCTTGAAAAGAACTGAGCATCATCAAGTATAAGGCAAGACAACATCTTTAGTGAAGGTAATTATTTGCCCAGTAGGGTGCTTCATCTTTACTCTGGTTAAAAACCTGAAGAATGGCTTGTCAGTGTGCCTCATAAGGGATTATTGAGAAATCAACTATGGGAATTGCAAGTGAAGTGTCAATAGTTGGGAGGCAGTTCATGCCGTTAATAACATGCTTTAACTTTTGGTCAGACAGTTGGACTAGAAGGTCCTTCTAACTGAAATATTCTGTATTAATACACAGTAGTGTTAGAGGCTATTGATAGCACAGGGAAAGATCAATAAGGTTATCCTGGAGTTCCATGGTAGGACTGAGGCTTAATTATGCTAATTTGGAAACTACCAGGACTGTGATGGAAAAATTTCAGGTGCCACACATTTAAGAGCAGAGCAGGACATAGAAACACACCACAGTTGTTTGGAATTCAACACTTAGTTGAGATGGAAGAAATCTTTTTGATAAGTGTATGCTAGACACATTGCTGTCTAAATTAACTAGCCACTCTGACTCAAAACTATTATTGTTGGCTCGTAGAACATTTTGGAATAAGAGGCACAGAAATGTGTGACATTGTTAACATTCACATTCTGTGTTCTTCTATGGTTGCTTCAGCTGTAGCAACAGAAAATTGAAATGATGGACAACAGTTATCCAAATGGCAGAAACTTTGGAATGTTGAACTACTTTGCTGGCAGAGGGAGAGGCTGTACAGAATAATTGGCAGCATAAGGGAGGGCAGAGGCTAGAGGAACACTCATTTGCATGAGGGGGTGATATCCAAAGATCTTTGGACACTCAGCTGAAAGGTAATGCATACACAACTCCTTAATGCAAGATGTCAAAGCCACAAGTGTTGATTTGAGTCAAGAAACTGCCTTTGCCACCTTTCATATTAAAACAGCAGTGAGCTTCTAGTTACTGACTAACAGGATTAAGTATAAATTTCTTAATCTAGAAATAACAATCCCTGGCTCTCATTCATTTTCCTTTAAAATAGTTTTTTGTTTAGTTCATTATCCTTTATAACTTTTTGGTATAGACTACTCCTTTGGTTTTTTGACAGTTTCTTTCCCTTAAGACCAGAAAAGCACTTCAAGCTCTTAGATAGCACAGCATTTGAGGAAGACAGCCGTCCACTGTGGCATCATCCTCTTGCTAACATCCCTATGGGGCTGCAGATAGATTAGTGATCTGTTTGTTATTAATTCATATCACTTCTGTAATGAAGAATTGCCTAGGATACAAAGAGTTGGTGATCAGCAGTCACTGCAATATTTGGAGTTAAAGAGATGAGGTTTTTGAGAAGCTCTGGATTTTCTTAGATGTCAGAGTACTTGCAAATGTTCTTCCCATGTGCTGAAGTGAAGAGCTAAGAGTGTGGTACTGCCCAAGCTGTTTGTCCTGTTTTTTCCCTAGTACTTAAGCACTTCAGCAGTTTAAATACATCAGGTTATAAATTTTAACATGTTTGCTGCTTCTGCTCTCTCTGCCTCCAGCAGAGGAAAAAGTGGGAACTCATGGTGAAAACATTAGAGTCCTGCAGCTGGGTCTACTGAAGCCTTTGTCAGTTCCTGATGAAGAGTTGAAGAGAAGTAAGAATGTCAGAGAAATACTCTTGATTGTAGCAGCCTTTTCAAAGCGTTGGAAGGATAGTGGTGCTATAAACAAAAAATAGGAAGTATGTCTTTGCACAGAGGTTTGGTTGAACTGCAGTTGCTGTAACTCATTTGTGTTAAAATTTACAAACTTCTCCAGAAGCTTTGTTAATAGCTGCTGTAAAAAAAACCAAACAACTTTTTCGTTGGAGGGATGGAGAGAAAAAAGGAGAGAGTTTGACTGAGCTCAGGAGCTTTTTGACACTTCCGTGATATGGAGGAGAAGCTCTGTGTGTTGGTTTTTGCAAGTATTTGGCATGGCTTTGATGGTGATCTATTAGAATTAATATAGCCATGAGAAAAATGTGTGGATGTTATTAAACTAATAAAACGTGCAAATGTTTAACATGCTTCCTCCAGGATAAAACGGATAACTTCTAGCAAAAATTTTTGCCTTGATTTTAAACAATAAGATTTTGTTTGTTGTTCAAATAAGATAAGTTAATATGTTTGTGCAATTGAAATGGGGAAATAATTTTCCCATATGAGACCTCACAGTCAGCCATCCCTTGGAACAGTGAACATAATCTCATCATTCAAACTGGGAACAACAAAATGTGTTTCCGACTTTACAGTGGGAGTTGCATTTCCTGAATCATTAGTTCTTCCTTTCATAGATTCTACTTAAAACTGTCTGTAGAAATCGAAGTGAGCTTGCAGTCCATATTTTATTTCCTAACTTTGTTTGGAACTTTTACTTAAGTTTAAAAATAAAGTATAATTGTGAATTTTAACTATGTTAAAGTGCTTTCAAAATAACTTTCTTAAACAGATACTTCTAAGACTTTTTCAAGTGCTAAGCAGCTATGTAGTAAATACTTCCCTTTTATTGTTAGTCTGTCTTAGCAAAAGCTTGATGGCTTCTTCTCCGTGTGAAGTTAACGTCTGTCTGAAGCTGTTCTGAAGATCATTTATTTCTGTTTTTGCAATCAACAGGATCTGTAACAACTTTTTTAGTGTTGTCTTCCTGTGTTTTCAATGGTTTTAATTTTTTTTATTTTGCTATTTTCTTCAATTAATTATGGTAGTGTTTAGCTCCACTTAACTAGAAACCCAGATTATGAATTTGACATTCATTAAATCATGTATGATTTAAGCAGCTTCTCAAACTTGCAGTTTAGTAAAACTTTTCAAGGCTCACAATCTAGGAAAAGAAATCTTAGGATTGGAAGGATTTTCCATTGTGGGTAGGGGAGAGCGTGTCGGGGGGGAGGGCATTTGATTCCTGTTTTGGAAAATGTTGTATGCCCTGTTAAAACAACCTTGTTTGATAAGTTCTTGGTGAGATTTTTTTATCATACTAGTGCTGTATAATTTGAAGCAAGTGTCAGAAGTTTTTCAGGTAAATTTAAGGTTGTGGCTTTGTGTGTGTTTTTAAAAAAATCTGAATGTCTTGCAGCCTGCATACTTGAGACACCCCCTTATTACCTGCTTGTGACTCTCATAGTTCTTTCTGACAGCCGACATAACTAGAAAGAGGTAACTTGTCTGTCTTTGCCCTCTGATTTGAAACAGCTACAAAGGAGTCTTTTATGACATACTGCAAGGTGTTTTCTTGTAATTCAGCTGAAAGAAAAACATTGAGAAATTTTCTGTGATATACTGTAAATCACTTCCCTAGCTAAAGAGAAGAAAATTACAGCACTGAATTTTGCAGATACTTGATTTGTATTTGTAGTACTTTCAAGCACATAGTGCATGGGATAGAGATCTTAATGTTAACTGTCATCAGGACAAGGAGAGTAATTGCAGTCACCTGATTTGTGCAAGTAAGTTTTTTTTCATGTAACTTCTGTTCTTCAGAGCCTTTTCCTTAATTACCCCTTCCAATCCCATTTCCTGTTTTGATGCATCTGCATAGTTTCTGACTTTTTCACCAGCATTTCAAACTGCAGCTGATAGTTTTAGCTCGTGAGATACTTGACCAGTTCCCACCCACTGCATATTGTACATTATCAAACTGTGAACTGCTACCCGCTCTTTGTGGATTGCACTAGTAGTTGTGTCTTTATTAAGTACATTCACAAGTGTGCTTGTGCTTCCTTCAGATTTTTCATGCCGATTTATTTATTGAGTTAATCTTCGCATTTTCACCTGCCTTGATGTCTCCATGTTTGGCACTCATGCATTCCTGAGTATCTTAATGTAAACGGCTACTTTATACTTACTTTACCAATTCAGTTTCTCATTGTATCAGTCTGTGTTATGCTTAGACTGAGAGCTCTCTTGAAGCAGCCTTTTGGTCTTGTGCTTACTCAATAATTAGCATAGGGAGACTCTGCTGTGGTACTACAGCAAAACAAATACCATGTGGTCAACTGTGCATTCTTTGATTTACATAAAGATAAATTATCCTGTTTACTTGTGTAGCAGTAGCTCTGTGCAGGATTGGTTCAGGTCTGTGAGGAATTTTTGACAGTAGCGTAAATCTGAATGGTAGCACTGCTTCTGGAGGTAATGTGGGCTGGAAGCAGCCAACGCATTTATGCACCTTGGAGCTTGACATAATGGGAACCAAAGACCCGAGCTCGCTGCTTAAGGAGCCAGTGGAAGTTTCTTTGCGTTTTATTCCCATATGATCTGGATTCTAGGTGGGATTGTGAGGGAGGCCTTGTTTTAAATGTGATCATTACGTGGTTGTGGAGTTTTGTCCCAAAGCTAAAACTTGGTTTAGGCATTCTAGGAGAGTTTAGCATAGACATCCAGGATAAGGTGGTGGGAGCTAGTAAGCTTGGGAAAAAATGGCTGCATATAGTCATTCAGGCATTTTGCATTCGCAGTATATTTCTCCATATTTTCTTACTCCCTTCTGTTATGAAAGGTGGCAAGAAAATAAAAACATTTAAAATTTGGGTCAGTGTTACTTACTTTGCTTAATCTAAGTTCTTACCTGCAGGTTTAGAATGTAGTTTGCTATTTTTTTTCTCATGTGACTAAAATTGGGTCATGTGAAAGTGTATGACTGCTTTATTGCATGGAGGAGCTACATTTAGTTTTCTGAACCACCTCGGTTTGGTGCAGTTTACATTTCAAGTCAGGGTGGTTTAGAGCCCTTGTGTATCTTTGTGAAGGTAACAGAAGAGTTATATGAAAGCTTTTTTTCCTTTATTGAAGACAATGGAAGTTGGAATTCACAGGGAGCGAAGCAGTGGTAGGGAAATACGTGAAGGGAAGCAGGGGGCCAGCACATAGTCAGGTAAATGATTTAAGGGAATACTTTATTTTTATTAGTATTCCCTTAAATTTTAGAATTTAAGAGTTATTAGAATTAGAATCTAAAAATATTAGAATGAATAACCTGGAATTTAGAAATGTAATAAGAAATTTTGCCTGTAAGATCACCTCTTTGTATCAAAATATGGAAATGGCAATTACCATATTTTTTAGCTGGTAATTCAAACATGGGAATTTTTTGTCAAGTCACTGCTTCTGCCTTCCCGAAGTTCTGCTGTTTATGTGCTGGTAGCTGCTTTAAAATTTTTGTATTTTGTAAATTTTGTATTTCTGTAAGTGCTCTTAAATTTTTGGCTGCTTAAGTGAAAAGGTTGAAAAACTTGACTTTAAATCCATTGTAACACAGATGTTTTAATGCCAATCCTTGAACCAGGTTTTGTTGCAAAGCTTTTATCATTTCAATTTGAATTATAAATACCCTCCTTTGTTTCTAGTTGCTTAATTGTCATCAGTACAAATTCTTTGGTATTATTTTAGACTTCTGTTGAAGGACTATGCTGGCCAACATTTAATGAGATATTAATGTCCAAGGCTAAGCTGCTGCTTTTACTGAATTAGAAATGAGACTTATTGAATTAGAAGTAGTCTCTTTAGGTTTTTTACAGTTGGCTGGTTTTTTTCCCAGCTTTTAGGCAATTGTAGAAATCTGTGGTTAGTTTGAATACATACATTGTCCAAAGAGAACATACTTAGAAAACAGCTGAAAAAAGTGATAACAGCAATTTGTTTAAGTGTCCATTCCCCTGCTGTAGACAGATAAAGAAAAAAACACATATGCTTCCTTACAGTAATTCTTTAAAATACATTAAAAGAAATATGCTTTGCTGCTCTCTGACTGTCCTTAAAATTATTCGGAGTTAAAAGGATGGAAGAGTCAAGGTAGATTTTGAAGGAGACTTTGATGTATTTGAAACCTGTGGGTTTTTTTCACTGGCATTTTACGCTGGTGTTACAGAGAAGTTGTGTGTTTTATCAGCAGCTTTCTTTAGAACAACTAGTTATTCATAGTGAATTGAAAAGTCTAAAAATTTTGGATTGTTTTTGTACAACCTGTGATACAATTAATTGTCTAAAGCAGGGGTCCTCAAACTTTTTAACCAGGGGGCCGGCGCGCGGATGAAGTGGCAGGCAGTCATCTGTGGCTGCTTGGTTTCCCCCCCAACCCCCGGCGGGGGAGGAGGGGGGGGCAGGGGGGTTCTGTAAATACTGGGGGCCAGATTGAGGACCCTGGGGGGCTGTATCTGGCCCGCAGGCTGTAGTTTGAGGACCCCTGGTCTAAAGACTACGTAGTTCCATTTCTTCAGCTCTGGCTTTAGTGCCCAGTTGGAGAAGATTAGACTGTATTGGTATTCCCGCATGTCCTCTTGCCAGCTGGAGGAGAAAAAAACCCAACCAAACATCAGAGCTTGTTGAAAGGTTACTGGGGCTTTGAGGGAGAAGTCATGATGCTAGAAATTTCTGGGCAGGAGAATTACTGGTGGAACTTCAGTTTTTCAATCTAGTGTTCTTGAAAACTGTATCCTTGAAAAATGAATGGTATGGGAAATATATCTGCCATACTCAGGAGTGAAGAAAATGAAAGTAAATGCTCCAAAGAAGGGGATTGCTGTATATCGACAATTGCTGGGGGTGGGAGAACTTTTCTGGTATCAGTGCTACAATAACATGAAAGAAAAGAGTTTCCTGGAAATTCTGTCAGTGACTTGTAATTTCCTCAGCCCTACTGTTAATGAGGGGGAGGTTTGTGTATATGTACAAAATCTTTTTCTTGGTATAAATTACATTGTTTATAAATCAGTTACATTCCATGTGATTCCTTAAAATCACATTCTTCTTAAGGTGGTTCTGAAAAAATAAGTAATTTTTGAAACAAAAATTAAAAGCTGTTTTTTTATTTCTCAGGGTGTGTGTGTGAAATGTTCTGCTTTGGATTCTCTGGCAGCAAATAGAGAAGTGGAAATAATGTACATATCTAAAGAAAACATATTAGCAAAGAAAGTCTTGATTGCAGTGTATAATGTTAACTTACAGAAATTTTTACTTGATTCTAGGCCTGTACGTTGTAATTGTTTTGATTCTTGTTAACATGTTTAAGAAAAGCCTGTTGACTTTCTGTTAGAATGGAAGTCATATCTCATTAATCATTACAACACACATAAATGGAGATAAATTGTCCGTAGTTCTTGGTTGTGTATAGGTAAGTATTGGGTTTGTACAGTTTTAGTCTTCAGAAAAGGCAGTTTTAAGCCTTTTTTTATAACATATTGCCTACAGAGCCTCAAGTTTTTCATGGTTTTTTAACTTACTAAGTAAAGTTTTTGAATAAGAGCTAACTATGAACTAAGGAAGGCTGATGTCTTGAAACAGCGATGCAGCAAGTTAGTGTCAGGTTTCCTTACAGAAGTAGCCGTGAGTGTTGCTACTCAACTGATAAAGCCTGTTGGTGTAGAATGGAAAAATAATAGTTAGAAATTTGTCTGAATTCCTCTAAACTTTTGTTACATGACCAGTAGCATTTATTACTCTGTTATAGGAAGGTGATGCTGACTGACTAGCTTAACAAGAAAAGTAATTTTCTAAATTGGAAAAAAAGAAATTTGTCATGTGCCTATATTAAGGAATTGGCACCAATTAAATAATAAGTTTAGACAAGAACTGAAATTCACCTTACATTTCACAGCGTTGTTTTCAAACTTCTGAGTTTATGTAATGTCTTCCTTTTTTTGTTTGTGGTATATTTATGCAGGAACATTGGTGTAAGAGATGCAGAATAATACACACATGTTGAAGTGCAGTAGTGGGTAGGTTAAGAGTCTCACCAAACTAAGTGGGATCACACCTAAACTTTCACACTGAAGATTAAACCTGTATACAGTTTCTTGTATGAAAGAGTTCTTCAGTTTGATTTACAAGCTGTAAAGGACCAGTGGACCCCCTTTAAGAATTACCTTTGTTTGTAGCTCATTTAAATAAAAAGTTTAAAAAACTGATAAACGTTATTTCAATCAGTTGTTTTAATTTTTTTTTTTTTTTAAATAATTTCCTGTTTATATAAACTAATTGGACAAGTTTTTCTGGGATTCTTTTCTTTAGTAAAATTATAGATAACTTTTAATCAACTCTCTCTTCTCTAGACTTTAATTTTACAATCTTCTGCAACATCTGTCACCCTGACTCCCTGTTCTGTACATTCTTAAACTCTTTTGAGTCGATAATTTCTTATACAATTAAGACTCTGGTGAGAAACCTGCTAAGTTTTTTAGTATAAACTATATTCCCTACTTGTGTTGGAATGTATCACTTTAGCTCCTCAAATGGAGCAAACAGTGTAAATAGTTACAAAATCTGGTTTCAGCACAGACACATTGTTATTGATTTATGTGAGGCTGATAGTTCTGCCACTCTTTGACTGTAGGGTTTAAAATCCTGAGCTTGAGGACACCTGACAGTAGTTTAGAAAAACTTTTTTACCACTCTTGAGGCGAAACTTGGAACTTGTCATATGGGAAGACAGGCATGAAAGCCTGTGCAAGGAAGAGAGAAGTTTCTTATGTGATGGAAGAGTTCATGTTCAGGGGAAACAAGTGTGCTATTACCTACTTCTTGGAGCATGTTTTGTTCCACAGCTGGGAACAGAACCCAAGATTCCTGAATCTTGTTAGGCCAATAAACCATCACGTGGTTGTGAAGCAGGTGGCAAGATGTCCATCACTTTCCTCTGCTTCATGCTTGCTCTGTGTAGTCTGTCGGCAAGGGGACTATACAAGCAGATTTGTAATTTTCAGATCTGGCAGTGACTTTTGAGATGCTATCCAGCATAATTTTATATAAATTTTTATATATGTGCACTTGATAAAAACCTAGGAAATTACTTTCTCCTGTGTGCATGCATCCAGATTACTGATACAATTGAAAAGAAAGCAAGTAAAACATTGGTCAGTGTTGTGTATGCAAGTGTCAGGTCTTATGATCACCTTGCCCCTTTGACTTAGATTTTTTAGCAGACTGGGCAATGCTTTTGCCGAGTGTATTTTTTTTTCCCCTCCTCTTGCTATGTGCTGCAGAAACCTTCCCTTGAAATCCAGTAGTTACTTTTTTTTTTTTTTCATTGTTGGGTGGCCTCAGCACTGGGAGGATGGCTTCTCAAACTACAATACGAAGTCACAAGGCAAAAAACCCAGGAGAACATTAAGATCCAGAGTGATTGCTGAGCCAAGCCAACTAAATTGACAAACTAAATTTGCTGTTGTTAAAGTGTTTCAGTGTATCAAGGGTCATATAGTGGAAAAGTATAGTTCAATCTGAGAATATGTTAAGAAGCTTAAAATACAGGGATTGAAGAATTACTGACTTACCTGCAAAAAGTTCAAGTTGGGTTTCAGAATACTGTATTTTAATGCAATGATAATTGTTAAATACTTAATGAGGGAAGATGTTCTGCTTTTGAGATTATAACCATGGAAATATGTGTCAGAATTTAAAATTGGTTGCCTAAACAATTTGTCAGAAATGCCTAACATCTTGTTTCTTTGGACTGCTTAAGGAGCTTGAACATTTTGGAGTATTTGGTTAAGTCTGCAGTTGTGTTGTTCCTTGTGGTCCTCAGAAAATGTTACCTCTTTTCAGAACATAGCATACCTGTAGAATTTGAATTACTTGGGAGCAGCAACTTTTATTAACCATTTTTGGTAGTAATCAAACCTTTGGTTCCTTGAGGCTTCAAAGAGGCATGAGAAGATGCATCTAGCCAAAGCCAGCCTTAATCAAACAAATGCCTTGTTTTCTTAAAACGTTACACAAAATATTTAGTATTATGTAACCATCTTGTGTACAAAACAGTTCAGTTGTGATTCTGGTAGCTGCCTGTTCAGCTGCTCAACAGCTTTTATCTGGATGCACTGTTGGCTGCCCTCTAAACCAAAATAATGACGGTTTAGGTAACTTGGCAAAATAGATTCTGGAGTAGAAATCTCTGTATACAGCCCTGAACTGCAGTATCTCATGATAGAAGTTTGGGCATTTGCAGTTTAGGCGTTTTGTCCTTTGTTATAAATACCTAATAGATTTCTGTCTCATGTTTAATCTGTATTAAATACTGGTTTTATTTCCTAATTTCAAGCTGGCTACCCATCTGAAATATTTTTGTTATGTTTTTTAATACCTAATCAAGTGTCTGACATGGCTTTACAAGTCAGTGTTTAATTTAATGGAGGGCTGGCAGAGTTTCTATGTATCATGTTTTAAAAATACCCATTTTTATGTTCTTAAATTAGTTTAAATTGCTAATAATGCTAAGTCTCTGCTATAAACATATATCATATATAAGATAAATGCTGCAGAAGACCCGCCCCTGTAGAAACTATTAGGAAGATATTTTGCATTAGTCATACAGCAAAATAAAGAAAAAAAAGAGAAAAAAAAGTTGAAGCTTTTGCAATGTGAACAGCAGCTTCCCTTTCTTTCCAGCCAGTACTGTAATTATTGGGTGTTTTGTGTTGAATTTCTGGCCTAGTACTACAGCTTCAACAGCAAAATGTGTCTTCCTTTTCCTTGTCACAGTGGTTAGGGTAATCACCTGCAGGGAAGGGGTGAGATTTGGAATTTCTTAATGCAGAAAAAATAGTTTTCCTACTTTCTGGTCAGATGGTTTAACAGTTTTTGATATATAAGATTAATTCATATCTTTCTCTTTTATATTTTTGTTTTGCTATTATTTTTCTCCAACTCTTCCCCTCCCCCCAGAAGTGGCTGAGATTTGCTTTTGCAAGAAAATGGTTAGAAGCTTATTTCTGGCAGGATTCAGGGTTATTGGAGAGAGTACTTGTCCTTAGATCTGGATCTGGCTGTCTGGATTCCAGAAACTGGAATTATTTTAAGCAGTGTTTCTTGTCGTAATCCTAGATGACTATCCAGTCTGCCTCCTGAATTCTGTCCTATGTGAGGACACAGTTTCATGTTACTGGTTTATCATGTAGCTGCCGGTCAGCAGGTATTCCTACTTCACCTTGCTCCAGACCAGTTTCTTCTTGTTGCTTTCCCCGTGTGAAATATAGTGGTCTCATCGCTGTGGTGTTTTAGCCACTTCATCTGGCTCGTCTGGTGAAATTCTCATGTGTGGAAGAAGTAGTAGGAAAAAAACTTCTGAATCAAACATTTTACTTGATCACCAAGTTCATTGTAAGGGGGACGGTAAAAGCTGTTGGGGAAAGATGGAAGGACTGCCTCCATCAGTAGCTGGCTAGATGTGCTTAGCTGTGTCCTGAACTAGATCTATTGGTTAAATGTTGCAGCACTCAGGATTGAGGATTGTCCTGTGAACATAGTATGAGGTAGTAGCAAAATACAGGAGAAATGAGATAGCTACTCTTACTAGGATCTTTGCCAGAGTAAAGGAAGGTTTTTGCATAGGCCTTGAGAATTAAAATAAATTATTTTGTAAAATTCAGGGGGAGAGAAAAAGTGTAAACTTTAGGAAGAAAGTCTACCAAAAAAATGTAAATTTTTTTTTTACTATGTGTTAGAATTTCATTCCTAATGCTGTGATGAAAAATTGACTAATACGTGCTAGTATGTTGTATCCAGTTTGAGTGAAAGTGGAAAAAGATCAGAATTTGCTATTGATATGTCAGGGTAAAAGTTCATGGATATGCTTAAGCTGTTCTATCTGTTTAACAGCAGTATGTGAGAAATTGTTACACCTGAAAACTGTTTTGGTGTGTAGTACCCATTTATGCATAATTTGAGGGCCCTGTGGAATGATCTGATGTGATCCGAAGTTTGAAACCATTGCCAGCTTCTCATAGTTGGAAAGGCTTTTTGGTGTTCAATTCCTGAAAACTAAGATTAGATATAGCAACTAATCCTAAAAGCAGGTAGGTGGTGAATGGAGGGTGTGTGTGTCTTCAGAGTGATTGTGGTGGAGAAAAAAACAAGGAAAAAGATGTAATCGACCAAAAGCAGGAAAAAATTGTAGATGTTGAATAGTATGTTTCATAGGCCTTTATTTTTTTTAATTTAGGAGTTATTCTAGGTGACAGGGAATTAATAAAAGTAGAGGGTGTTTTTTTAATGATCTGAATTTGAGATTAAAAATGTATATTTACAATGTTTCTTTCTGGAGCATATGAATCAGGTGAATGTTGACATTGAAATAGAGAAAATAAAAATTCCTGGTAATACAGATGATCCAAACCAAAGTTTCTCCTCTGGATAAAGGGCATGCCTTTATATGTAGTAGATCTAGCTTGGCTGTCATGCTGTATGTTTTCTTTTGTTGTAGTGATAGGGCTAGCATTGAAGACAATAGAGCTTCTGAAGATGGTAGTGCTGCCTGTATTTTCTCCAGTCTGTAAACTGATCTGTGACACATGTATTCATGATACGGGACAGGATTTTGTAGGCTGCTAGTTTTGATGGAAACGGAAATGGAGACCCTCTTTGCTACAGTAAAAGGACCATATTATTTGTCTTGCTGCTGATAGCAATAGGTAACACTAACTTAAATTTCATGATTGTAAGAAAAGAGCCAGTAAGCAAAGTCACTGTTCAGTGTACGAAAACTTTGTTTCACAGACTTGACTCAGCAGTTCAGGGAAAAGGTGGTTAGCTGTGTTATTACCCTCATGCTTAGATTGTCTTATCTTAGAGACTTTGGAAGTATGTGTGGCCGTGTTACTGAACTTTGCTGTGTTGTGAAAAATAAGCGTTTGGTATTAAGCCTTGCACCACAAAAAAACCCCCACAAACAAAACCACCAGAAATTTAAAAAAAAAACCCAAACACCCAACAATGGAAAAAAAAAATCCTAAACCAAAAGAAACAAACAAATTAAAAAACCCCATGACACAAAACCCAACCAAACCCAGAAAAACCTCAGCTGAAAAACTTAAGCATCTTTCAAGCTTGGTTGTTTTCTGTCTAACAGTGGTTTGGGTAGTGTTTATGCTAAGTATAGTTTGGCAAGCTTTAGCTACAAATTTTGTTTATAGAGATATCATTAGACCAGAACCACCTTTTGAGACAGTAACAGTTAATTTACTATTTGATTGTAATTGAAACTGAAGTCCATGACTTGAGCATGTGCAGTGGCTTATGGTAAGATAATCAACTCTCTCAGCCATTTATAGAAGAAATGATGTTTTCAGAAACTGTAATATCCAAATTCAGAAGTCTTCGAAATTTTATTTTCTGATTTTTCTTTCTAAATAATTCCTCTTTTACAGTTATTTTTTTGTGTGCATGCACAAAGATTTGGTTATCCCTTGGAGCTAATAAAAAATAGTTTATTTGTAATTTATGTGGAAAAAACCTTAATTTGAAAAAAATGCCTTTAGCTTTTCTAAGGATACATGAAAATTTCCTTTCAGTTTCTATAAGAATAAAGTCAACTTCATTGACTCAAATGTTCGCATCACTGGAAAACTGGTCAAGGTGCTGATTTACGCGCACCCCCCCCCCCCCCCCCCCCCCCCGTAATTCACTGTGAAACTAAATTTACTCTTCAGTAGATCACTGGAATTGTTGGGAATTAGTTTCAGAATGAGTTTCAGAATCCATCTTAACTAAAAATGTTCTTTCTGAGGGAATATTTCTTTAAGCTGTGAAATTTCTTCCTCAAAAACAGATAGACACTCAGCCTCAGAAGTTAATGGCTTATAATGATTATGGAGCAATAACAGTATTTTGAGACTAGACCATCTATTGACAGATAATGGACACTTTTTCAGTGCTAAGAACTGGAAAAGTTGTTTGCACCAGAATGTTAAAATTGTGTCTTTGCCTAGTATTTGAGTGTTTTTTGAAAAGTGATCTTAATGTGTTATCAGCTGTATGGAATAACTTAATTTTGTTTTATTTTTAAATGTTAATAGATGGGTTTACTAGGTGAAATTAACTCCTCAAGAGAATGGAATTGGGAGGGAAACTTTACTTTTATTCTGAATAAGCTTATCATTTTACCCTGCTGCTTCTTACTGTTGAGAAAGAAGGGAAGAGAAGAAACAAATCTGAATTTCCCTTTTTTAATTTATTTTTTAAGCTTGTCATGGCTTTAAAAATTCCTTGTGGAAACCATTTTCTAAGGAAAGAATGTACCGACTGCGTTGTGTCTGCATGCTGTGGAAAAGGAGGTGGTTTGTAGCAGTAGCGACTCTTGTTCTGGTGTAGTATACCTTTCATATTTACAACAAACGAAAAAGACAACACAGAGAAGGATGAATGCTGTTTTGTGGAAGAAGGCATGAGAAAGTGTGATAATGCAGTCAGTTACTAGATTTGAAAAGCAACATATTGACGTGTCTTGGAAGTTTTTCTTTGTTTGCTACTAAGTGTACTCAGTAACATTTTGTGCAATGGCTCATCTTCTTTCCCAAAGATACTGTATGTCCAATTCTTTAATTTCTTTTTGGTTGGTTGGTTTTGGTTTTTTTTACATTTATTGCAATTTGGTCATTGTTTCCATATTCAGTGATATCTATCCGTTTATGTGAAGATTAAAATTTTTAAATATCTGAATTTCTTAACGTGGTGTTATATTAGCGTGGTTCATTAAAGTGGTCACTAACTGTATCTGTTCATGAAATCTAAACTGATGTTTAGCCTAGATTGAGTAGCAAACTTTGTGTGTGCTTTTAATTATGAAAAATCTTGTGGAGTATTACAAGCTCAACTTTTCAAAAGACACTTGATGAATGGATCATTCTTTTGTTTTTCCCCCTACAGGTTCGATCTGTGGATGAAATGAATCATGAGTTTCAAGCTCTTGCCCTAGAATCTCGGGGAATGGGAGAGGTAATGATTGAGGGTTGAAAATCCAGTTGATAGTTTGGAAATGTTGATACAACTTAAGAAGTCTTAAATAAGGTAACATGAAGCAAAGAGCCTCTTTTAAGACAGAATTGTTTTTTCAGGCAACTGAAGATTTTTGTTCTGAGATGAAGGTAAACTTGAGTACTTTTCAAGAACACTGGGATGGTTGTTGAATGCATCTGCAGTGTTACTGTGTCAGTATTAACTAGATGCCTAATGCTCTTGGGACAGTGACAGGGTACTTTGAAAGTTTGTGCAGCTCTATGAAATGAGGTATGTTTTCAGTGTCACCACATACAAGCTAGTGAAACAATTGCTTACTGCTCTTTAAGAAGCCAAGGAGACTGAGATCTGAAAAAGGGTTGGCTCCAGAAAAAGTGAAACTGGCATATATCCTAGCAGAAATGTGTGGCAATTAACTATATTTTGACTGGTAATTACTCCTTAAAAGAAGATTTTAACAAGGGTGAAGACTGCATTTATATAATTTAGCTAGAGGGAAGAAGGAATTTGATTGGTCTGTTTTGTTTTTTTTTAAGTTGATGTACTTTTGAGGGGCTGGGGTAGAATTTAAGATCATGGAGGATGAGTGAGCTCCTTCAAAAGCAGTTCCCTAAACTGTTTTGAAAGTAATCAACATGCATTAGGGTTACTTGCCCTGACAGGACATGGTAATAAGATAAGTTCACATTGAATTAAGATTTCAAATATTGATCCTTTTGTCTTGCTGGATATTTATGTAAATCAGTTGATAATCAAACCAGTGACAATATTTCAGCTTAACTTTCTTAAAATGATGATACAACTGTGATCTCTATGGAAACCATAACATTGATGAAAAACAAATACTGTGTTCTAGTTGCTGAATGCTTCTGGACTGAACACATGGCTGTTTTACCAATCAGTTGGGTTTTCAGCAATTTTTGCTTCATCCAGGTTTCCATGTTGACTTTGTTAAACCATCTCCCCTTTGAAAAATCAATAATAAATTAAGGCCTGTTCTTTAGAAAGTTAAGTAGCCACATCAGATATGCTTGCTTCCCCCTGCCCCCCAGCTCTTAAATCCTTTGAAAGGTAAAGGTGTTAGTAAGATACCTGTGATAGTACCAACAGCGGTAGAGTGGATAGGTAACATTCATATTGATGATTATTCTTGTGCCACCCACAAAGTACTCTGAAAGATTGAAAGCAGTGAAAATCAAGGATGGCATAAATGCCTGGGTATTAAAACCGAGGTATATATGACTGCTCATGCAGATCTTCATTTTAGGGTATCTCAGATTGAGGGAGGTATTTCTGCATGATTATGGTTTTGTTTACATGGCATTCTGTGGATCTGTGAAGATGTTTTAAACAAACAAAACCACATCAGAAAAACCCAGACACACAGAAAGCCAAAGTAGTTCTGGAATAGATTCCAAGGCTGGTTTAATCTTCTTTTTGATTATAACCATCTAAACTATTAAAGAAAATGTTCTCAAATACCCTTGTAAGCTAGAGTTGGTAGTTATATGTTCCTCCCTGCTGCCCTCTGTCTGCTTTGAAAATTGTGAAAGGGAGGTGATGTCAAGCATTTGCTTCTAGCTATTGGGAAGTTGTTCTCTTCCTTATCTTCTCTGCCTGGATAGATTTTTCTCTGAACTGAAATTACTTCGTTTATAATTCTAATCCTTCTTGGTCTTTTTTTCCCCTGACGGGGAATCAGTACTTGGCATTAGAGGGCTGTTAAGTCTTACTTTTCACATCATTACTAAAATCAAGACTGTCTGTGAGTCCTCAAGCAAGTATCTTTTCCATGTGCTGAAGTAAAGGAATATGGTATGAAATCTGTTCTCATTGTACCATAACACATTTTGGAAACAATAGGTGCTGGAAATCCTTCTGTTAAGCTGTCTGAGCTGCATTTGGATGGAGCCTGGTATCAATCAGTATCAGGAATAGGACAGTATAACATGAGCCAGATGTATGCTTTCCTTGATCTGTTTGTCTTGCAATGCTTTGTTAATTTACTCTGTAAAGGAACAAACTAATATTTCAATAACAGATCTGCTGTATTGCAGGCTTCTTTCTCTGAATGTCTCCTAAAATTTCAGCTCTTAGATTGGTTATACACAGATGATGCTTCTGGCTCCAGCTTCTAAAAGCTATTGTGACCCTTAAGGTTGTGATAATATTCTGAAGAAATAATAACACATGGTGCTGTTTCTCTTCTCTAGGCATCTGTTGTTTGCTGTTTCAGAGCCAGCATAGTAGATTTCAGGACTTCTAGTGTGACCTGATACAGGCATATATACAATTTATTCCCAAACAGAATATAAAACTAAACTTTTTTATATATATAAAAATCTCTGTTGTTATAGTAACTTACTACAGGGTCAAAGCACACACAAATTTTGTTTTAGGGACAATATATCCATTTCTGGTGTCAAAATTTCATTCAGAGAAATTGTGGAAGCCCTGTAAGAATGATGCCTGAAACTTAATAAATAAATAAATAAATTTTTAAAGAATCCTTAATTCAAGAGCCACTAATGGAGACTGCGTAGTTACTTACCAGAGAGCTGGTTAAGAGGCAGCTTTAGCATAATTGGTTATTATCAATGTGTAGAAAAGGGCTTTGTTCATCTGGCAGAGACATAACAGGGATCAGTGCTGATACTGGAAAAGGATTCTTAGCATACTGTTGGAAAGAAATACAACAATCTTTAACATTATTTAGAATTAGGATTGGATGTATCTTTGTAACATTTTTTTCAAATTTGATTAAATGCAGGAAATAATGAGCAAGATACATGTTCTCAAACGGTAAAGCATGATGATTTTAGCTCCTTGTATTAATTTATGATGACTTCTTGATTAAGTCTTTTTCAGTAGGGCTAATTAAATAAGGTGTTTTGTCTGTTAGAGGAACATTTTGCTTTTCTGAAAAATACTTTTTTAAAAATATTTTTTTAAGTTCCACAATTGAATAGTTGCTAGCTGCTAGGGCTGCTGATTTATGTGGCAATGCAATAAATAAAACATCCCTTTTTTAGAAGTAGTATAATGTATGTCATGTCCATCATCTGTCAAAAGTAATAAATCTAAATCACTGGCCCTCAGGGACGCGCAAACTTGTTAACTTCAAAAAATTCCATTTGTTTAAATATTTGGGGTAGTTTTGTTGTGTAGAAATTTTAATGGTAATATTTTCTGTAAATGTTTAACCTTCAATAAGATACAGTTTAAAATTAATGTTCTGAGGTATAGATGATACATTATGTTTTGTGCTAAAGATAATCTATATTCTCTGTGTACTGGAGTACATGAAGGCTGCAAGCAGTTGAATATATCCATTTGGAATTGAGAATATGTAGTTAAAAAAAACCCAAAACCCAAACAAACACAAAACCCAAAAAACTAAAGTAAACCTAAAAAAAAACCCCACAAACACCAAAATCCCCCAAAACAACCTGTACTTTTGCAGTGAGGATTATTGCTGCTCTTTACCAGCGGATAGGGTTTTTTTGCTCTGATGGAAATTCTGTGAATGAATTTTGAAATCAAAAGTGGTATTGCAGTGTGTTCTGCTAAAAATTTGTATATTCATAATGTTGTGTTGTCTGAACATGTGTCTGATAGTAGAATTTGGTAATTTCAGGGTAAGCATATTTTAAATTGTTTTAGTTCACCCAAGATATTACTTGATCTGTTTTATTCTGATGAAGTTGTGTTAGGTTGTGACACCTTCACTTCTGTATTACTCATATCTCTGATCTCAGCTGGACACGAACTTGTCTTAGACCACATGTAAAATAAGATGATCTTTCTCAAAACCAAGGTTGCATAGAAAGCATGATACCTGTTCTACCACTGTCCTGCAAAATGAAAAATTAGTACTGCAAATCCATTACAATATAAAGCTGAAAAGGATGCATAGATTGCATAGTCTGATCTGAAATTGATAATCTTTTGATTTGAGTTGAATCACAGTTGCAAGATTCCATTCATCTATTTTTTTTGTCCTCTAATGGTTAACTTCAACCCTTAAAATTGGGGTAGGCTTAATCCTGGTGCTCCCAAAGTGTGTTTGGTTGACTCCTGTTGATGACTCTCCCATGCACTGAGAAAGCGGGCATCTTTGTCAGGGTCCTAACTGTAACACTCTTGCAAATACAATACAGTATTTTCGTTGAGCTTTAGCTGTTTATCATCCTCCACTTTAAGTCCTTCTCAGTTAATTTATGTGAGGAACCCATGAATTTCAGTAGGTTAGCTAGTCAAAATACTTTGCTTCTGGTAAGAGTTCCAGGCAGCACAAAAAACCAGCTATCGGCAATCCTTAAGTTACTCCAGAGGAATCTTTCATCTCTGTTTCAGTGTTAATATTGTGGCCTGTTCATGGAATCTTACCCTTTCCTTTAAGCTGTTTCCACAAGCTCTTCCAAAGCTGTACTAAGAAATACCTGAAAAAATACTTCTGTTAGTTTCATCAAGGGTCATACTAAGCTGTGAAGTTCAGAAGGGTGTTTCAGTTGCTTAAGTAACAGGAGAATGAAAGCTTCAGGACATACTTGTTTATTGTAAACAAAGCTCTATCAGATTACATCTGTTTGGGTTTTTTTTTCAAAATTGACAAAATCTTAAATTTTAAATTGAACATTACATTTTGCTGAATTTGACAGATTAGGATGCTGTCTTTAGAGCTCTTCCCTACTTTTTTTGCAATCTGTTTTCATTGTAGTTTCAGGTGATCAGCCTTGTAAGGCATGTAAGATATAGTCAGAATACAGGCTTTTAATTACATATGAAAGAGAAAATGTGATATGCAGTGTTTGGCAGTTGTACTGCTACCAATGCAAAAAGTCAGAGGAATAAAGTAAAAGTAGTAAAACAAAAGTAAAAACAAGGTATTTTTGTTTGTGCATTGATTCTGTTGTGTGTACTGTCTTTTGTCCTCAAAGTCAGGACAAGATGTCATACTGATCTAACTTGAAACTTTCTCATTTAGAAGTAGTAATGAAAAAAAAATACCATACAGCTGAATGAAATCATTGGTGTGTGGAACTTTGAATTTGAATGTGTCATTTGTAACGGGCAGATCCCTGTGGTCTAAAGGAGCTGGTTTGCCACCATATATATGTTAGTAGCTTTCCGGAATTTGGAACATGATGCATTTGTAGTGAACAGAATGTTACAATGAACTGCTGTTGTTTCTGTACATCATGATAGTTACAGGCCAAGCTTTTGAGCCAGCACAGAAAGAAGGCAGCGTTAGTTTCTGAGGGGATTGACTTGGTTTAACACTGGGTTTAATTTGACTGTCTTTTCACATTTGCTTCTATATTCTGTTATCTCTCCCTCATAACTTCAGAATCTCAGCCTTTTTGGGGTCATTTGAGTGATTTCTTTATACAGTGTCAGCTTCAGTAACAGCACAACTTTTGAGTGTTGTTATTCCTTGGCAATGCATGCTTCCTTCTGTGAAGTTGACTTTGGTTTCTAAAATTAATTTCTTGCATATCCTCTTAATAATACTGCTGGTTTTGCCCGTAAGCATATCTTAAATAAAACCATTTTCTCTTTTGGAACAGCTTTTACCTGCCAAAAAGTTTTGGGAACCTGATGATTCAGCAAAAGATGGACAAAAAGGGATATTCCTTGGTGATGAGTGGAGAGAGACTGCATGGGGAACTCCTCGTAAGTGATTGATGTATATGTGTTGAAAAATAGTCATGTTTACTAAATAGTATTTCAAAGTAAATTAATATTATAAATTGTGTATTAAATTTTATTTTCCTTTGATTTTAGTTGTGAAAAAGTATAGCACACTGGTGGTTTTGTGCCAGTAACACTTTTTGAAACAGATTTGGAATTTTTTATATAACTTAATTTGGATCTTGTTTAATATTGCCTCTGAAATGCAAAACCATTATAAGTTGTATTTTTTTTTTTTTACATACAATAGATTCATTTTTTGTTTTTAACAGACCATTCTATGTCCCAGCCTATTATGGTACAGAGAAAGCCTGGACAGGGTTTTCATGGAAACAGTGAAGTAAATGCTGTATTGTCTCCACGATCAGAAAGTGGTGGCCTTGGAGTGAGCATGGTAGAATATGTGTTAAGTTCCTCTCCAGCTGATAAATTGGATTCCCGGTTTAGGAAAGGAGCTTTTGTAAGTAATGCAGTGTGTTAAGCTTGCCTAGTTACCTGCTGTGGTCTTACTGTCTTACATGGTTATATTTTCTACTCTATTTGTCCATTTTTCTTTTTTAACTCTTCTCTTTAGAAGGAAGTGTATAGTGCTATCTGTCTGTCTTTCTTGCTTGGAGGGGGGCAGAAGAGGGAAGTGGCTTGGGAATCATGACTGAATAGCTGTCCAAAAAAAAAGTAGTTTCCTAACACCTTTAAATGAAGGTAGGAAAAATTGCAAATAGCTTAATTTAAGATGTGTGATGGGCTTTATTCTAGATCTTCCTATTCTATGTTTCTGTGTGGGTTTGTTTTGTACTAGGATGTTTTAACTGTATAAAATAAATGATCAAATATGAAGTGTTCCTGCTTTAACAGCACCGCTATAGTTAAGGTTGAGTTAGCTCTTCCATTATAAATCTTGGCATTCCTTTTCACATTTTGGCAGTTATTAATTGCATGTGGTTGAAACTTGATGACCAAGTTGCCCACCAAATGCAATTTCATTGAAAACAAACTGTTTGTATTGTTTACGTGCACTGTAGTGTAGAATTAGGTCACCTTGTGGTGCTCCTATTGTGTTCTGTTCAATATTCAGAATCAAACAGATTCTTTTTCCTCAGGGCACTAGAGATGCTGAAACAGATGGACCTGAGAAAGGAGATCAGAAAGGCAAGGCTTCTCCATT
Source organism: Falco biarmicus (assembly GCF_023638135.1). Classification (NCBI taxonomy): domain Eukaryota; kingdom Metazoa; phylum Chordata; class Aves; order Falconiformes; family Falconidae; genus Falco; species Falco biarmicus. The sequence goes on along the minus strand of NC_079293.1, from coordinate 34,316,939 downwards.
TGAGGAGGACAAAAACAGAGATCTTAAACAAGGAGATGATGAGGATGTTACTAAAATAAATGGCAGAGGTTTGCCAAATGGAATGGATGCCGATTGCAAAGATTTTAAGTAAGCTTTTAACTGTTTCTTGAGAAGACAAGCATGTCTCTTAAGGGCATTATTATAGTTCTGGTTTGTGTGTCAGCTTTAAACATTACCCAGCTGCAGAATGATTCTTCCTACCTCACGTCCTCCCTTTCCCACTGTGCCACATGTTTCTTAGGATGTCATTAATGTGTGTGTCACTTCTCATGAGACAAATTCATCTTAATGTAGTAATTATTCAAAGTAAATGGGTACCTTCAAAATGTGGTGAATTAGAGGGATGAAAACTTTAATCCTTTTAATTTCAAACTAAATTCCTTTCTCTGCTTCTTCATAATATTCTAACTTTTGCATCTGATTGTTGTAGAGAATAAGTCCTACAGAATTTTAGTTTTCCTTCTAATTCCTAACAATTATTTCCCCATAAAATTGTTTATAGAAGCCATTTATTTGACTAAGGAGAAACAATGTATTTGCCTATTCTCACAGTTAAATGTCACCTATACACAATATAGAATGGTGTTGTGGTTTGGTTGTTTTCGTAGAGGAAGAAAAAACTGGACCAGGCTCAAGCTTCTGAAATGTGAACTCCTATATGACAGCACAGCCAGACTGTTCTTTCCTAATCTAAACTGCATTTTAAATTTGGTATTTTTAAAGGCCTGATCTTTGTTTTTAAATGACTGTGGTGCATTTGTAACTGTCATACAGAAGCATTAACAAGATCAGAAAAATAGACTGCTGCTCATAAATTTGTATTAATGTGATGAATGTGACCAAATAGTTGTGGTTTCATTAGTTCGTATTTGAACAAGTATATTAAAATGCATGTTTGAATCCCATACGTAAGTATTCCTACCCTTTCTACCTGAGGCTAAGGAGGGATTCTTCAAGTCTATTTTTCAAGAAGTATTATTGAAAAGAATAATACCAAGCATATTGGAGAGCTCAAATTAGCTCCTTTCGGATGCGTGCTGCAATACACACAATAAAGTTACCTTCAATAATATTTACAGAAAACGCAGAATGAATTTTGTCCTGCTTTTCTTTACCAGTATCTATTTCAATTTTGAAATAGTTGCAAAGGACCTTGTATTTTTAAATAATTTCTTTTAAATAATATAAATTAGTGCAAAAAAGCATCCAAAGCCAGTAAACCTCTCAAAAAAACCCAAAAAAAGGCCATCTAATTTAAATGGGCCGTATAAAGTGGTGGTATAAAGCCCTCCAAACAGAGGTTTATAATTGAAGTATTGACACAACTTTAACTATAGCAACAGAACGCACCAATGTAAGGAGCAACCTATATTAGGTAAACTTCAGTATTAACAAAGAAACTTTGTCCTTTCCTCCTCCTCGTATTTTTATTGTACTTACAGCTTTTTAAAACTAAAATATGTACTGAAATAACTGCCTTTTTTCCTTTTGGTCTTCATTTTGTTGATGCTATGTGTCACTTGGGAAGAATAAGGAATATTAAATGGCCTCACACTCAAGCTTTGTATATTGAGGAAGACATGGTTGCTAGCTAGGGTACTTAGAAGGTAGCCGGTATGTTACAGATGATCATCATGAAGCTGGTTGTTACATTAACAAATACTCTAGTGTAACTGTGTTACCTTTGAAGTATTTTGTCCAATGTAATAGATCAGACAGTATTGTTGAATAAACTCACTAAAAGACTGCTTTCTAGCTATACAGTCTTTGTGGTTGGTGTTAGCAAATACTTAAGTACTGGCAGATTTCTTTGCTTTAATCTTGTGCTTCACTGAGGAACAGATATTTCAACTTTGGAGCCCTGAAGAGGGAGGAGAACAGGTAGTATTAAGGCTGTGTCTCCATCCTAGAATTAAGAGTGTACCATACTGGTCTGGCAGTGTACTGCTGGAATAAATGTCATTTCATCGTGCAAGATGGTGTTTTGTATTTGAGCCTAGTTTTCACAAATCAAGCAAACTTAACTGGAAGTTGTTTCTTGAGAAAATAATTAGTGAGTTCTGCCAACACAATAATGCTATTAAGGGATCATAGATTCTCTCTCGTAATTCCTTCCTAGTAGTTGAGTTAAATTTTTGCCAGTAAAAATTGGTAGTCTAAACAATGTGCCCTGACACCAACGGTCGGGTACCACTCCAAATCAAAGTACCCTAAATCTAACCAAATATAGAGTTGGGAATCTGTTGACATCTCACTTCACATGTTTGCCTGTATGTGTTTATAGGTGCACAGAAATTCCCCTGTAGTCAGTGGGAATGTAGTCAATACAGCCAGTGGGAGATGAGAGAGCAATTCATCTTTTATCCTAAAATAAACACCTGATGACTGGTCAGTTGAGTTGCTGTTTAGGCTCTGTCAATGGTATTAACTAGATTTTCATCTCCTCTGATGAGAGTTTCAACGCTGGTGCACCTAGAGATGTGTAAGTGTAGCTATTTAGATCTCAGTTGCTGCCAGCCCTTCGTATTTGGAAACTGAACCTTCAGGTGTTTGGCACAGTAAACAGTTTCCAGCTCTGTATCTCTGTCTTACTGTCAGCAGAAATCAAACATCTGTGTTTTGGTCCATTCTAAAGATTTTCTTTTGGAACAACAGACTATATTTATTCTTAGGGAAACTGAGATGGAAACAGTGGGATTCTATTATGAACACGTTTTTTCCCCATACCAGTCATCAGTGTAGTGTAGTCAATTTTAAGTGAGTTGTGTAGGAAATGAAATGGTTTAGTCAGATGCTAAATGAGGTGGTTGTTGATCTGTTTTTCTTAAGGTAAAAAAAATTAAATATATATTGCTTGCTTTTGAGATGTGAAAGATACTTGCCATATCATATGTTTGTCTTCTCCATTTGAGTTTTATGGTGTCTTGCTCTCCTTTGGTGTGAGATGCACTTAGACATTTGCTCTTTTTCTTCTTCTTTTTTTTTTTTTTTTTTTTTTTTTAAATGTTCTCTTCAATGTATTTTCTAACAATTCCTGTCACTCCCAAAATGCAATAAAGAGCTATCCCAAAAGTTACTGGTGACCACAGTTCACTCCATTTCACTCAAAATAGCCTCAAAGATTAGTTTATTTTTCTCACAGTGATTTGAACAGCTGTATAGTCTTTTAAGTTTTTTTTAAAGAATAAATAATGTTATGTTTTGAAATTAAATGTGTCCTTTATCTTGAGCCATTAGTGCATGCTGGTTAAAGTTGTTAAAATCAGTCTGTTACTTCCCTTTGTAAAGTCTCTGAGTTCAGACATCCTTTTGAAATAAAATGATGTACTCTGTCCATGGACAGATTTATTTAAGGCTGAAGAGTCTTATCTTGAATTTCTTCTTAACAGTCGTACCCCTGGAAGTCGACAAGCCTCCCCAACAGAAGTAGCTGAACGCTTGGGCCCCAATCCCAGCACCACAGAAGGATTGGGTCCACTTCCCAATCCTACAGCCCACAAGCCTCTGGTAGAAGAATTTTCAAATCCGGAAAATCAGAACCTAGATGCCATGGAACAAGTTGGTCTTGATTCTCTACAGTTTGACTATCCTGGCAATCAGGTACAAATGGACTCTTCAGGAGCTACTGTAGGACTTTTTGACTACAGTTCTCAGCAACAGGTTAGTACTGGACTTGAAAACATGCTGGATTGGTCCTTTAAGTTGTGCATGATCCTGTTTGGTAGTCATTTAAGCGTATAATGCATTTAATTCAGTTTTGTCTGTGGCTTAGTCAAAGGCAAATAAATATATACTTAATCTAAAAGAATAGTGGTGCATAATTTTCTAGTTTAGTAACTTACTAGGATAGAAGCTTGGCTTAAAATACTTTTTGTAAGTAAATCCAAGTATATTATGGCCCTGACTTCTGAAAACTGAAATGCATATTTTTCTTTTTTTTTTCTTTTCCAATAGCTTTTCCAGAGGACTAATGCTCTGACTGTTCAACAGTTAACTGCAGCCCAGCAGCAGCAATACGCACTGGCTGCAGCTCAGCAGCCACACATAGGTGAGGTTTTTGTGAAGTACAGCAGGCATTCCTTGCAAAAGTGGGTGTGTTGCCTTGGTATAATCTTTTCAGCTTACCCACAGTATTCTGATTCAAATAGATACTGATCAGTTGGCCCATTTTAGTGTTCTTCTGAAAACAGCTCAGAATGACTGCTAAGACTATCCTGTCCTTAGAGAAAGTTTTGTTGTGTAAATTTGTCTACTTTGAACAGTTGTATAAAAAGAAAAATAATTTTTACTTGTATATCACAATAGTTAAACTTCGGAAGAAAAATTCAGAAAGCTTTCCTGCTATAAGTAGTGATAGAAACACACTAGCTTTATTTACTAAAATAAAAAATAATGCAGTTATTGCAGTTTAGTATTTTTGATAATCCAGTTAAAAACCCTTGTACAGTAGGATTTTGAAATCAAACTTCCGTGGTGCTTAATTCATTCTTCCTTATTATGGCACCTTTTAAACAGGTAACTCTTTATTCTTGTGGGTACCTTTATTTGTGATGGAATTAGTTCTTTAGGAAGTGTTTTTCTTCTGTCCTTTAAAAGTAATTCAGTGAATTAAATGCATGAAGTTCTTAGTGAGCTGGCAACTTGGCAAGGAGGCTGTATTTCAGTGACAACAGTTTTGTCTGTCTCTCTGGGGATGCTCTGTGTTTAGGGTGAGAGAGATTGGAATGCACATGAAGCAGTTCCTTATTAAAGAAAGGGAGCTCCTAAAATTCTGACACTGTAGAGCAAGTTAAAGGTCCTGCCCTTCCCGTTCTCTGCCACTGGGCTGCTGAGGTGTGTGCACCCATCTCCCTTTTCTGCGAGGGGAAAAAGGTTCTGAGGGTCAGAAGGCCAGATGGAAATACGAAGTAGCATCTCCAAAGGGATGTGTCCCATGTTCTCCTGCAATATGGTGACAGTTTTTTTTTCTCACCGGCTTGTTTAGCTAGCTTGTGAGGCCTGTTCAGACTGGAATCAGCAGTCTGTAGCTGGGGTTTATGTGGCAGCTCTTTAGTGTTAGTTGCTGACTAATGCAGTCTTAGAGCTGGGAACATGGCAGATTGAGATGTTTGTGTGACTCCAGGTCCTGTCTTCTGCCCGTCTTTGACTTCTAAACTGCAGAGGAGCCCCTACTTAGTATAGTGCTGTCTGACCGTCAGTTGTATCTTGCCCCTTTGAAACGCAGCCTCTTCTGATATGCATGTTAGTAGAAATTTAGTAAGAAGCCTCCTGTTTGGAAGGAGGAACATAGTTTGCGCTGTGCTTGCTGCACTGGTTGCTGCCCCAGTGTTGGAGAAAGTACAGGAACCTGACTGAGAGGGGAAAACTCTTGAGTCGTGATGCTTTGTTTGAGTTTCTTCAGTTGTCTCCTTCCATTACAATCCTTATATCAAATTTGGATTCTTGAAATAAGATTAGCATCTCATACCTGGCTGTTTAAAAGCCAGGTATCTGATCTAAACTACCTGGTTAGATATTCTTCCCCCCCCCCCCCCCCCCCCCCCTTGTCAGTGAAGAGAGATCTGTATCTCTCCTAGGTGATTCATTCTATCTGGCTTATTCACTTAAGACACTAGATAATTTGTCTGATAAGGATTTAGTTGTAAGACTAGTGAAATTTTTAGATAATTAAAGTTGGGCAAGGTAAATTCCACTTTGAATAATCCCATCTATATAAGAGTAGGTAAATATGTATGAGATAAATCTCCTTGGAGTCTGTAGATCCAGCAAAACAAAGCTGTTAGGCTGTGGGATTAGTAAGAAAGGACTGGTGAGAAGACATAGAAGTGTTGATTTCAGTAACGGTGTACCTGCTCTTAGAAACTTCCAAAGTACAAGCAGTTCTGATTTTAACAGATATGCTTTGTGATTTGGTTGGTTTGATTATGATGATGCTTGCTAAGTATGTTAGCTATAATTAAACTCTGTTTATTACTGTAGCAGGCGTATTCTCAGCAGGCTTGGCTCCAGCTGCTTTTGTGCCAAACCCATACATTATCAGTGCTGCTCCTCCAGGTACTGACCCATACACTGCAGCTGGATTAGCTGCAGCAGCTACCCTAGCAGGTAACTGAACACTTTCTAGTGTCTATCTTGATAATTTTACTGAATGAAGTCAGAAAAAAACCTGAAATCCGTCCTGTTTATTCTCTTTAAATGTATTTCTAGGAAGGAGGGACTTGAAGGAAAATGAATACTGCAGTATTGAAAAATTTCACTAAAATGTAAAGGGATTAGGTTTCTGTTATATATCGATTCTCATTATTTCTTTCCACTGGACTTACATACACAACAATTTGGTGTTTTCTGTTCTAAAAACATATATCCTTAGTAAGGTTTCATCTGACATTAGTAGTTTATATTTTCAAAAGATGAATCAGCTAGCCTTTCCTTGTATGTTTTTACTTGGCACATTAATTTTCTCATTCCAGGTTTTCTCATTCCCATTGGGCATGAGAATAAAGATGGTCTCCAGCGTTTTAAGAGGCCCAGACAACAGATAAACCCCAAGCCCAGGAAAATATCTTAAAAAGTTAATAGATATTGCTGTGAAACAACACTATTGAGTATTCAAGGTCCAGCTAGTGCCCAGATCTGAGCATAACGCTTTGAAAAAAACCCCGGTATCTCCAGTTGATGGTTTCACAGGAAAGGCAGTAGAAAGAACTAAATAAATATATACATAATGCATTATGTGTACAATACAATGATACAGAGAGATTGTTCTTCTACAGGTTCTTTATCAATAGACTGGAAGAGGTAAGTGTGCCCACTCTGAAGTGTGATGTAGTAGGCAGGGGAGGCAGAGGCAGGAGTTGTGTTTATAAGCAAAGGAAGCATATTGGAAAGAGGCATAGTAGATGATCAAAGTCTCAGTGTATCACTATGGAGGATGGATTTGGTTCGTTCTGTGATGCTCTGAAATATTTTTTTTTTTCAGCCACGGAAACTGATTTTAAAAGTTCTTTGCTATACAAGCTTTGATTACTCATAAGGTTTTTTTATTGTCACTTGACTCTCACAAGTGTATTTGTTTCTTTGTGGAGAAGGTATGGTTTGATGTAAATCCTTTAAATGAACCCACTTGTGTTCATGTATCCTTTTGGCTAATAGGGGAATTCGTTTCTTTTTAATACTAATTTCTGGTTTGACATTTAGATCAATGAGGGATGCTACAAACAATATAAACAGTTGTTTTAACTAGCTGCAATAGATGGAATAATGATGTTTTCTGGTTTTAGGTCCTGCTGTGGTTCCACCTCAGTATTATGGTGTTCCATGGGGGGTGTATCCAGCCAATTTATTTCAGCAGCAAGCTGCAGCAGCAAATACCACAGCAAATCAGCAAGCAGCTTCACAGGCACAACAGGGACAGCAACCGGTATGTCCTTCATAAAGATGTGCATTTAAAGCCTTTCCTTAACCTTGTATTTTCAGTATATAAGGATCAGGGTGTAGAAAACTGTACGTAATTCAGATGTTGTGTTGTATCAAATAACAAATGAATATTAAAAATTCTCAATTCCCTTACGTTACTGATTATCATTCCCTTACTGCATACTAAACAGCTTATTTTGAAGTCCTGGTTTTTTAAATAAAACCCATTAAAAACAGTTCCTTTTTTCCAGGGTAATATGTTGTTATGTTTATGTCTAGATAATGCTGCCTGTACTGTTGTTAAAAATTTAATGTAAACTTAAAAACTAATCTAGAAACCTAATATAAGGAGATTAAAAGAGATGTTTCAGTGATTTTAGGAGGATATTTTGTCTTTGAAGCTTGATGAAGAAAAATCTGCATTTTTATTAATTAGCTGGAAAAGAACGGTACACTTTTTTTGTCACTTTAAAAAGCAGGGGCATAAAGGTGCTGCAAATCTGTTGCCTTGTGTATTTTTATGTGACAGAGTAATTGTATTACAACATCTCCATGTGCTATGTTATTTTTGCCTCGGTAAATCAAGAGTAAGCAATTGTTACAAGAACTTGTTGAAATTTTAATTTCTTTAACTTTTTCTATTCCACAAAGGAAAAACTCAAATCTTACTTAGATCTTGTGGTTGAATTAATGTAAAAAATAGTTTTTTATGAGCTAGCAATATGGTTAATTTCAACGCCATTCTTACAAACTTAATATGAAAAGGGAATTTGAGTTACTGTAAAGTTCCAGAGTAGCTTCATCACTGTTTTAATATTCATGTGGATCTTTCCTCCTACTGCTTATTGTTATCAGTGAACTGCACTGAAAACTGAATGTGTGTCATCTCTCCAGTGTTTCTTGCTTCATCTATAAAATTAATATCCAATTTCTGCCAATCGCATCCAAGATACTTTATGGGGATATATTGTAAATTGTGTTTCCTTCTTATTTTGGACCTGAAAAAGGTTATTTTAACCAAGAGGAATAGAGTAGTGGCAAAACTTGAGATTGCTTTTCAATCAGATTTCGGGAGGTACACTGTCAGAACATCATAGTAAGCCTGTGCTGCACCATGATGGGAGTGTTGTGAATAAGTGAATTCTTAAAATTAGTGGATGCATTTTTTACAGCACTGTTGGTGGTAATTAATTAGACAAGTTACTACAAGCCCTGAAGTATTCAGACTTAAAAAATTCAGTTGTTTGAAAATAATGTAAACAAGTGTGTTTATCAGGGAAGGTGTTCAGTAATAAATAATGCCGGTCATAAATGTGCCACTCTTACAATTTTTTCTTCCTTTATACTCATAACTATTGATGGAACATACATGAGTTCTGCTGTCCAGAGCAGAGCAGGTATTTTATTGTCACATTTGTCAGCAAAATAGTTTATGCCTTTTGTTCTTTGTACGTGTATACCCTTGAAACCAATAACATGGAGTATTCCTGAAATGAAATTCAGAGCTAAGTGACATCAAATGGACAAAGCAACTGTTCTAGACCTTTTAGCACATAACAGGCTTGCTTTCTTACCTTTTAAGGAAAGGGTGTCATACTGGTCTCTTCCAGGTTCTGCGCACTGGAGCAACTCAGCGCCCACTTACTCCCAACCAGGGTCAGCAAGGGCAGCAGGCAGAGTCACTTGCAGCAGCTGCAGCAGCAAATCCAGCTTTGGCTTTTGGTCAGGGTCTTGCTACAGGCATGCCAGGTATGTATGTTCTCAGTGGATTAAAGAGAATCACTAAAAGTTAAAATACTTGTGTTATCTAAGAACAGATTAACTATCAAAGTCCTGTTACATTTATGCTAAGCTGCTTAGAATTGAGTTTATATAGTTTTATATTGTTCAGTTGGATTAAAATACTGGCACAGGATTCTCAGACTGTAAGAAATTCCTCTAGCACTTTTTATTTGGAGCATTTTCTCTGTCCTTACTACGAATGTATGCACAAGGAGTATTGTAGATTTTTGCAGGACAATTTCATACATAATGAAGCAACTACATGCTGTCCTAAAAGGTCATGAGCATCTGGTTACTCTGATGCAACAGGAAGTATTAATTTGTCTTTCTGCAGTAATTTTTTGCTTGTGTCATATAATAAAAAGAACAGTCTAAAATTGAATTCATAATTAGGAAATTTAAAACAAAAATACCGCTTAATCATCTCTGAAGACTGCAACATGCTTGAAGTGGAAGTACTCCAAAGCTTGAAGCCTCAGATTCTTTTAGTGTGCATGGCTTCCGATTTATCTGGGGAATGGTTGGTTGGAGTCTCACTGCACATGTCATAAATGCATAATGTTAGCTTTAAGTATCACATTTAGGTGTTTGATACAATTACTGAGCAAGAACAATTTAAGTATACTTAGCTGTTCTTCAATGTGAAGATTAAGATTTTACATAGTTAAGCTAGATAACGTCGATGATAGCTGCAGATGCATTTGACTTGTATGGGTTCTCTTCTGTCACCACTACTGTGAAATGCCTCACAACCTATAGAAGTCAGTTAGTTGCTGGATGCTTGGGGACTGCATTGTGCGCTTTACCTCACACAGTCATATTTTACACGTTTAGCTGTGGAACAGACTGGCTCCTGTGATTTCTTTTGTCTGTTGTGTTTTATAACTGCCATTTTTATTTATTTTCGTGCAGTAGTATCTTCAGCTTTTAGCATCTTTCTCTCACCTAAAATGAGGAGTCAACAAAGTGTGCTGTTACAGCACTTGTCAGGTATCTCGGTGCCTCACCAAAACGGTGGAGAAGGCCTGCAAACAGGAGTATCAAAGATGCTGTAAGCATCTTTGCAAAAGCCTCAAAGGTTTTGCTATACCTTTTTTTCTGTGTTTTGGGATGTGTGTGTGTGTTGATAGTTACTTATTAGTTCCTGTTTTGGACATGGAGCTGTAAAACCGTGGAGTGGTCCGTGCCTTGTAAAAAGGCTGTGAGATTTGACTTGAGTCAGATCAACATTTGAAACCTTGACCCAGCCCAAATTTGTGACTCCATTATAGGAAGATGTAAAAAGAGGTTATTTTCAAAAAGAAATAATTAAATAATTCAAGGGCTGTTCTTAAACCCACAGAAAGGCCCCTCTCCAAGTGGATGATTGGGAGTAATACCGTGTGGTAAGCTACATAAACTCAGTAATGCAAGAGCCTGTCCTGCGAAGACTGGGCTGGGACTTGAAGATTTTTTTTTTCCTCTTCCACAAGCCCCAAGAGGTTTTGTGTGAGGGCAAGAGCCTTTTTGTTCAGTTTCCATTGTAGGTTGCTTCTTTGTCCCATCTGCCGCATGCTTGGATGGTCAGAGAAAAACTTTATTCACGTGATTGTATTTCAGACTGTTCTATAATAGGAATTGTTTGCAACTGGCTTTCAGCCTTACTGACCATGCTCTTAGAGGAAATAGGGCTCAAAATATAAACAAAAAGGACATTTATTTTCTCAGTCAGCACAAGATGGTTTCATAGTGAGTCATAGGGAGTGCTTGGTGATTCCTTTTTTTAGGTGGAGAAGGCTGAAGGATGATGAAATGAATACAAGCCATTTTAGTTTGGAATCATGATACTCTTTTAGATGTCTGTATTTGAGCTAGATACTTAAGGCTCCTTTTTTAGCTAGCGAAGAGAAATAGGAACTTTTAGTCTTGATTCATCTGCCTCTATTTTAGTTGCCTGATTTAGGATAAAGTAGGCATGGCTCCACGTGTGCCTCTTTCTAACCACATACTTTAAAATTGGGTCAAGATGACTAAATTACATCTATATACCAAAATGTGATTAAGTGGATCCCAGGTAGTAACCACGAACAACACATATAATGTAATAAACAAGCAGAAAATATGTGAAAATCTTATTTCAATGGACTTAGATGTTTAACAAGAAAGTGTAGGTCCAAACAGTTTTTCAAGTGTTTGAATATTCTTTACAGGGAGAATATTTGTACTTTGGTTTCACTGTGAGCTAATAGATGAGAGTATATTCTTCAGCTTGTCCATACTGCTGTTTTTAAATTTTCAGCTGCTTTCTCCGTGTCACAGCCTTCATGTTGCATAAAATTAATGAGCTATCCCAACTATAGGATTGTTTTATTTTTCAAATTTGATATTTCGGGTATTTCTGCATTAATTTAGGGAGGTATATTCAAGTAGCACTTCAGGCACATATCCTAAGTGCAAAGAGAGAGTGTCTGAAATCCAGGTTACTTTTCATGTAATATTTTTAAGTCTCTTTCCAGAAGAATTCAGGTTCTTTTTTAAAACTATCAAAAATTAAATGCATTTTGCACTGGAGTTGTACAATTACATTTTAAATTCTAGTCCTAATTTAACAAGTCTTTCAGTAACAAGGATTTTTTAAAAAACAAAAGTTTCTGATTGAATAAATACGCAAGACAGAGCGTGCTCCCAGTTTCATCATAATATGATCAGTATGTTCTTTTCTACGAATAAAACCAGTCCTCATCACAGGCAGTGGCTGGGCTCGGCTTAGTCATCCAAATTCAGGAATCTACATGTGACCTCAGTTGTCTAAGGAGTCATTGTGCTCAGTGAAGATCTTCCTAGTGCAGTTTCTGTACAGAGGCTGCAGAGCTGCTCAGCGTACCCTAAAAGAGATGTCTAGTGGCAGGTCAGCTTAATCCCTCTAGAGGCTTCATTGATTGCATTGGCTAGATCATATGCAACTTAAAATTTTATTGAATTCATGCAAGAGAAGCTGTTAGTGTTGCCTGTAGTGGTGCATCTAGCATACAGGTGGGCATGTAAATTGATTTGTCTGAATGTGCTGGTTTTGTATAAAGCATTAAAACTCAACAATTTCTATTGGCATTGCATTTTTTTATTACCCAGAGGAATTTGGAGTGTGACATTACGATGGGTCATGCATTCTCTGCTTCCAGATGAACTAGAAGTCAGATTTAGTTGTGGTGGGCATACAGGGAATTACAGTATTGGCAAAGTTATAGAAAGTATAAATCACTGGTAAGATAGTAAGTTAGGAATTTGATTTGCGAGAGGGCAAGTGCGGGAATAAGGCATTGCATGCCTGTCAGAACAAATGAAAGGTTACAGTGGTTCGGGTTTTGGTAAGCTTGGGAGACTGAAGACTGCAGCACTTAAGGAAAGATGGAAGACTAAGAGCTGAATAAATCTTCAAATCCATATGTGGAGGAAAATAACTGGATCTTGGGAATGTTGAGAAGGGAGAAGCTGTAAATTTTCTACACAGGGAGAGATGACTACAGTGAATTGCAGGTTATGCTTCTGAGGGGAGAAAGGGAAAGGTGTCAGGATGGTAGTGTTAAAAGGGGCAGATAATGGAGTTGGCAGTAAGAAGTGTCACATCTGTTAACTTAAATGGAGTAGAGAGAAGTGACAAAGTTTGACATACGTTTGGGTGTCATCAGCAAGGAAAGTTGCATAGAGGGAAGGGAGTAGGAGATCTGGGCAGAGCTTTGTGGTATTACATGCAAAAATGTGAGAACAGAGTGTGAAGTATCCAGAAAGACACTAAAGAAATTACTGGATGGATAAAAACAATGCTAAGAATGGGCTGCAGGAGCCAAGAGAACAGACTTCCGTGCGTTCTTTAAGAACATTTAAGGTTTGTGTGAAAAGAATCCAAAAAGTTTTCGGTCTGTTTTTGAAGACATTTAGAAATCATTTCAAGAAAGCACACTACTGGTAAATCAGATTGTTTACTTTTATATTCCCTGCTGATCAGGAGGCAGTAAGTGTAGATAGAGAGTTGAATTTTAAAATAAAAGGTGCGATTAGGAAATCGATTAGGAAGCAAAGAGTATGTTTTAGGTTTTTGGTTGAAGTGGAAGACCATGGTAAGCTTGAATGTGAATGCACTGAATGAGTTTTATAGTTAATTTGGAGGGGGAATTGCACAGCTGCAGGGAGATGAGGATGTGATGGAGAGGTAATAAAAACTGAAAGGGGAAGAGAAAAGGAAATTAGAGGATCTGGGAAGTTGTCATTTGATCTTTGGTAAGAGTGAAGGCTGGGAAGGCTGGGAAATAGTTTTATCTTTGTGCAAAGTTTGTAGAACACTGAAGGAGGGAAAAGCAGAAGACTTAAGTTTTGCTATGGAAGCTGTTCAGTTATTTAATCTGAGATGGTCTCTCTGAAATCATTTTTGATGTCAAAGCTAATAATTTTATACCTTTGAGGCTGGAAATGCACTTGGCAAGGTCTCAGCAATTTCATAAATAGTTTTACGTTGCTTTGTTTTAGTAGATTAGAAAGCGGAGAGGCCTTGTATTCTAGGTCAGAATGCATTCATTTCAGAGATTAGGAACATAGATGCACCCATCAGTTCTCGTACACAGCTTGAACTTTCTGTGGTGGATGTTATCTTGATGCTAATGACCTAGCTTATTACTAATTTTAAATGACCTGTTTGTGGGTGGCATTACAGATAAGATAGTGGTAAGGAAGTATCGAGAGAAACTGGGCATTTTGTAATGCAAAGAGCAAGTGCAAGTTGTTTCCATTTAATTCGGCAGTCATACTAGTCAATTGCTTTAGAAGATCTAAAATGAATGTATTAAACTGCATTAGTGTTAATCCCAGTAGTTTTAATTTATGCAATACTGTGTAAGTGACCTTCTTGGGTTTTTCTTTTCCCCAAGTATTTTGTATTGGAAAATAGACTGCTTTACATTGTGGACCTAAAGTCATTTAAAATGCTGTGTATTAGTTTCAGATGAGCACAAGGGTGTAAATATATGATTAGTCCTTTTTGTATACAGCTATAGCATTATCTGTGGGTTTGAACATTAGAAGAGGGTAGGTGGACATGACAGAGTAAATACCTGTAAGCATTAGCTAATTGTGAGTTCTGAAAAAGCAGGTTTTTATGATACAGCAGTAACAAATGGCGGGACCAACATGGTATTATAAATTGAATGTGCTATCAGTAAAAGTAGAAACGATGTAGGTACTAGTAATTAAATATTGCAAATATATGCAGGAACGTATGTGGTATTATAAAGACCTTTCCTGCTGTGTCACTAATCTGATATTCTATGCTGTATTCTGTACAGAAATACAGTAAAACAAACAGCGGCCACTGTCGCCTTTCCATACCCTGGGAATGTAGCAGCCTTTCATAGTGGGGAAGGTGGTAGAGCAGTACAGCACAATTTTGTAGGTGGAAGAGGGGTGGCACCTAGAATTTGGACCTGCGTCTCCAGCTTCCCTGCCGAGGACCATAACCGCTAGGCCAGTAGGCAGGTGGTGGTTATACCTCTGTTTTTGAAGCAAGTCATCTAGGTAGAAGAGATAACACAGTTGTTTTAGAAATTGAGGAGCAGAAAATACGACATGGAAGCCTGGTGATGGAAGTACTGTCCTGGAATTAGAGGCCCAGGTCTTTATGTTCAGATCCATATATATTTCAGAGAACTCTGCCAGACCTATTTCTGAACATACATGGAAACTGACTGAAAAGAATATGCAAAGTCTTGGTTCTTACATGTACAAAAATAGATGTGTGATTTTTGCAATCTTGACTTTTTTCTTAATAGCATTAGTATATATTTGAACATGGGAGGAATATCAAAATTCTCTTGGGTCTTGTTTTATTGCTTTATAAGACTAGTCAACCTAAAAATTACATGGTGTTATCTTTGTCAGCACCCTTTCTTAGATTATCCTAGCTCTTGTCCTCCATTTTTTTAAGGGATCTTATTCCAGTTCTTCTAGTTGATTATAAAGTGTCAGACCTATAAAATTAATTCTTCTCTTGCTCTTGTCCTAAATAAAGGGGGGTGGGGGTGGGGTGGGTGTTCGCTCCTTTTTGTCTCTTGCCTTCATTCATAGCTTGTATCCTGTTTTCCTTCCTACTACTTGCTTTTTTCCTTTTTCTCTCCTAGTTCCAACTCTTAACTGTCAACTGAATGAACTTAAACTTGGATTACAGTCTTTTTTTCTGTAAAATTGACTGATCCAAGGTATTCCTGCACTTACTAGCATTCTTTTCCTACTGTTTTTGTAGATACAGTTTTAAGTGTGGCTAAGTCATGTATGGAATTGCCAAAGCTGCATTTAGTTCAGCCCTTCAATTGTACAGATTTCTGTACCTTTTCCACGTACAAAGGAGTACAAGAGAAATGTAGACTATCTTAAAATACTGAAAGAAACTGATTCAGTTACGATCCAAATATGACCAATTGTGGTGTTCCTCTACCTTTTCACTGTGGCATTAGAAACTTCCTTTGTTAACCTTGAAAATAAAATTCAGATTTAGACTACTAAATTTAGCTGTTACTCTGTTTTTTTAAAAGCTATGTAGAGCATTCCTAAGTAAGATTTTTGTCACACTGTTTTACAATATTCACTGCTTTTTCTTCTGATGTCCAGTTGACGTTCTAAGGTAATACGGCAGAAATGCTGTTTTCCCCCTTGTAGTTTGTTTTCAGAATATTTCAAGGTGAGAAGAAACACAGACTATATGAGACTATCTGTACTACTAATTCTTGTATTCTGTGTTGTGTAGGCTATCAAGTACTAGCTCCCACTGCCTATTACGATCAGACTGGTGCCTTAGTAGTAGGCCCTGGAGCAAGGACTGGCCTTGGAGCACCAGTCAGATTGGTGGCCTCAGCTCCTGTTATAATCAGCTCTGCAGCAGCACAAGCAGGTGAGTACTTAATCCTGCATGGAGGCTTCTTCCACTTTTATACTGAATCTTAACAGTAATGTTGCTTGATTAGTATTTGATATTGTTGATGTGTTTTGTATGCATCCGTGAAATTTTCTAGTTGTGAAGGATATACCATACATACTCTTTTTCTTATTCTGTCACGTCCCGTTCTCTGAGACTGCTGTTTCTCAGAGATGTAGTTTTCCTTTTTTTAAATTCAAATTTACAGTCCTCTCCCCATACATATACAGGCATGTTTCTGCAAATGTTGTTGCTTGTCAGATGTGAACGTTTTTCAGTTTCCTCTCCCCACACATATAACGCGCACTTCTCATCAATCTCCTAAGTAGTGTCCTCTGGGCAGCATCACTTCATTGCTTCAGCCTGGCAGAAGATGATGGAGTGCTGTGGGGCCTTGCTATGCTTTTCTCTTGAAAGTATTTTCTCCTGAAAAGTGTGGCAACAAAGAAATAACTAGAGGGGACAGCAGAAGAGAATTAGTTATATCAAAAGTACC
Source organism: Falco biarmicus (assembly GCF_023638135.1). Taxonomy (NCBI): domain Eukaryota; kingdom Metazoa; phylum Chordata; class Aves; order Falconiformes; family Falconidae; genus Falco; species Falco biarmicus. Next base: position 34,300,290 of record NC_079293.1, on the reverse strand, counting down.
TGGTTTTCTTCTTCTCTTTTTATCAGTGATGAGGTCTGGTACTACTTTACTGAACCATGTATTTATTGTATTTGTTAAATTAAAATCCAAAATGCTAACACCAGATGAATTAATCTGTTCAGAAAATTAGGTTTTAAGTTTATCTATAAGCTTCTTTATGGAGAACTCACTTCTGACATAAATAGCTGAAGATGTCTTTCAGTGACTCTTAGCTGCAATTCTGCTATTGCAACCTTGGGTGTAAAAGTACGGTTCAGTAAACAGTAATGTCTTACATGTTTACACTGAAAATTCCCTAAATTACATTAACAATTCTACAGCCTTGATTAGCCTACAACATACACTGTCTGTTTTTTTCCTTGGGGTAATTAAGACTGGGTAATACTATAGAGTCTTTTTTAGTTCTTCAGTATGTGGATTTCTGCTTGTTTAAGGGGGCTTCAAGAAAATGTGATTTAGATCTCAATATTCCATTTCCAGTCAGAAATGTCTGAGAGAGTAATCATGATTGAAAACATGTTTTACAGCTGCAGCTGCTTCAGCTGGAGGAACAGGAAACAATCTCACTGGAGCCACGAATGGTCTATTTCGGCCACTTGGTGCCCAGCCACAGCAACAGCAACAGCAAACAAACAGTAGCCTACAATCCAATTCATTTTATGGCAGTAACTCTTTGACCGGTAACTCCCAGAGCAGTTCCCTTTTTTCACATGGTCCTGGCCAACCAGGAAGCACATCTCTTGGCTTTGGAAGTAGCAGCTCTTTAGGAGCAGCTATCGGCTCTGCACTTGGTGGATTTGGCTCATCAGGTAAGTTGTTTAATATAGTGAGGAAATTCTGTGAGACTTTCGTGTTAATAAAAAAAAACTGTATCTATATCCAGGCATATTAGATACACGTACATTTCTATAAAGAATGTGCAAAAATAGGTTATTCAAGTTTAAAGCAAATTATAGAGGTAGAAAAAGGGGGTTTTAAATTCACTTGGGCTCTGTATACAAGATGCATTTTTGAAGAATATTCTGTAGTCATAGGTATCTCCAAAATATTTTCCATTTTGAGCACTGTACTCTGCTGCAGAAGATTGTTGCTGTTTTTACTGAGCTGCTTTTTATTTTCAAGGAAATCTTCATTCTGCGCTTAAAATAACAATTGATGATGTTTGAGAGATGCATTCTTTTGTTCTAGTTTTCATTGCAGGAAAATTCCATTTTTTTTACAAAATTAAAGAGCATATGACTTTCTGAATTTGAAAAGTGTTTGTTTCCATAAGATTCTTAATAGGATATATAGAATGGAAAGACTTAATACTGAAGAACAGTCATTGTTAACTCTAGTAGGTTTAATCTTAGACATAGTTAAGCCTAAATAGTTCTTTGCAAGTTGAGGCCTTAAATTATTCAACAGATGCTCCTAAATGTTGTCGACCTGTTTGTATTAAAAAAAAAAAAAAAAAAAAAGTTGCCTTCATGTTTCTGTTCTTATAGCAGAAATTTCTTACACAGTTTTTAAAACATGCAAGGTAGGTTTTCTTATATTTCAGATGCAGTATTAGTAAGGCAAGCGAAGTATCTTTTCTAAAGAATATTTCCTTTGGCTATTACTCTCTAAGTTACAGCACCGAATTGTTTATTATTTAGAAGTATTTTAATGAAATCAGCAGAGCATGTTTATAACCTTACATATCTTGAAGATGGGTAGAAATTGGGGGGAAGTAATCTAACTCTAAATTCAAATCTAATTCAAAACTAAACGCCCTAAGGGAATTTAAAACAAAAAGTTGAAAAAAAATTTAAAAAGTGAAGATTATTACAAGATATCTTAATATATGTAAACATTGAAGGAAAAACACATCCTTCAGTGTTAAAACATGATACCTGCTATTTGGTAACTAAGTGGAGGTGAATAGTGATATCAAATACGCTGTGTACCAATACAGAGATTTTTCTCAGTCTTGTTTTTCATCAGTCAATCTGAAAAATTATGTATTTTAACAAAATTAATGTGAAAAAATCCAGAATAAAGTTTTGATAATTTTTAAAAAAAGTAGAGGCTACTCAGTCATGTACAGTTTCTTAGTTTTCCATAACGCCCGAGCAGGTAGATCTTATTTACAAAGTAATTGTGCTATCCCAGTGCTATATTTTGTAATATAACTTGTCCTGAGTTACTTGTAGGATTTCAGTGAGTTCTCAGCAGCTGTGTTTTGCGCTAATACAGTTTCATTACATTGATAGTGATGATAAGTATACCTGCATATTTAATGCAGTGCACCCGTTTTAAGTCATAAAAGTCTTTATCCAGCATTATCAGAAGGACCTCCATAGAATACATATTTTAGTTGTGGATCTACTTAAGAATAATCAGCATAGTTCTTTCTGCCACAGGAGAGTAAGCCTTTTTCTTGTAGCAAGGATCAGTTCCAGGGCTTTGCCCAAAGCCTTCAGCATAGACAGCATGTGCTGGAACCTTGCAGCAGTATCCTAGGTGATTTAATTAGCATGGTAGTTTCCACAGGGAAGCAGAAAGCCTATGCTTTTGCAGTTTGAGAAGTGCTGATGAAAGGTGCTGTCTAAACCTTAAATATTTTTAGTTGTATTATTGGAATAAAAGTATATTGAAAGTGCCCCTCTGCCAAGTATAAATTGTACTTGCCATAATAGCCACTTAAAAAATGCTTTCTGATTTATTTTTTTTTTAAAAGAGCTCATGAGCTGTATGTATGTATGCATTGAATTACACAGGCAAGTACTTAAACAAATGGTGTTAATGCATGTTGAGGCAAATGAAAAACAAGTTTAACTTTTTACCTGCCAAAGTTTCAGCTTCTTTGTAACTCAATGTGTTGTAAAGGTTGAATTTCAGTTAAAAAATAGCTGTGAAGACTGATAGATGGCAATATAGGTCTTGCCCTTACGTTTTCAGTTGTTACGTGGGGGAAAAAAAAAACTGCAAAAAATGTAAAGGTGAGCGTATTCTAGCTGAATGACTGAACAACAAAATATAAACTGAAGAGGCAAGCATACCATATAAATGGCTGTATGTACTTTACAGTTACAGTCTATTTACATTATTTATATCTCTTTACATTACATCTATTATCTTATTACAAAGTTAGTCATACCATGTACCTAAACCTAAAATGGAGTAAGTTACTGCAGCTTAACAGGTAGCTAAGAATTAGATCAACTACAGCAGCTTTCCAGGTGCCTACTTCTGCCTTGTAACATGTGTAAAGTAATTACATTAGCTTAGTGGTGAAGAGGGGTGAGCCAATTTAAATTATCTTCTGGTTTTTGTGAGCGTTGCCTCTGTGTGTGTGAAAATGCCGTTCAGCTGGTTCACAGTAACTTGTTAAGCTGCAGTAATTTAGCCGAGTAAGAAACCCTGAAAGAAAGCTAAAGTTTGCTTAGATTTTTTCATAGTTGGAAAAATAACAATCCATCATGTAGCTTTATATTAACATTCACATGGTTCACTAGCTGAGCCAGAACTTGTAGACCTAGTCTCAAATCTTGAGATTTCTTTCTAATTGTTGTCTTAATTTGCTCTTCTGATTTCTTATTCTCAATCTCCTTGCCTAGTTAGTCCAGTATCTTTTCCTTCTGGCTTCTCCTGTAGTATGTCTTCCCAGTTTACAGGCAGTATTTATCTCCTGCTTCCCCTACCCCTCCCAAATGTTTCTGTTTCTGCTTGTACTGTGTGATGTTCCCATCATCAGCTTACTATTCCAGTCTTTTTGCCCCACAGTCACATATACCTTCTACAGCCTGACTTTTCTTCAGATCTGCTTTCTTTTCATCCTCAGTCCCACTGGCTTTGAAAAGTGCTTGCCAGTTTTTCTTGCAGTCTCCTTGTTGGCTCCTTTGTCTGACCTCTCTCTCCTCCTGGTTCTGGTTTCTTTGTTTTTCTTTTTCTTTTATTTTTCCCTGGTCTATTTCTTGTGTTTGGCTTTTGTCTCCTCTGCATTTGAATTGGAAAACTTCCTTTCCACACTGCCTGATGGGCCTTCCAAACATAAGGTGGGATCTTGGACAGCAGTCTCAGTCCATTTTTGGCATGGCACACAGAAGCCTAGAAGCTCAATTGCAGGGAAAAGTTTATTAGCTATCTCAGATGTGCCATGTATGGACAGGAGTTCTAAGTTTTCAGCTATAAGTCTGTGCTGAACTTGTATGAACTGTGATTTTGCTAAGATTTTTAGCTCAATTGAAGAGCATGAAAATAAAGGTCTCCTGTTGCTAGCGTATTGGTCTGAGTACCTGAAAGCATTAGCTTTTCAAATAATAGGTAGCTGGATTATTTTGCTAAGGATAAAGCATCTTTCCTTGCCTGTTTTTCTGAAATGGCAGCGTTTGGGCACAGCCTCTTTGAAAAACTTCATTCAAGCGGATACTTGCCATGAAAAGTATTAGCCAAGTTGCTAATGTTACGAGAAAATAAATTAGTGTCTTAAAATGGAAAGTATCAGGAGACCTTTATATTGGGCCATGCTGCCAGCTTTAGTAGGAAAAGGTGCCTGACAAGGGTGAAGATTGTGGAAGTATAAATTCTGACCTTTTTAAGTTGAAGTAGAAATCAATTTTCCAAATTTAGCTTATAAAGTATCTTTGTTAATATCCATAATCTTGGTTTTGTTCATGAGTATAATAAAGTTCCAGTGTTTATTACAGGCACGGTAGTTGAGTATTTCACTAGTATGTAACAATACTAGAATTTAACATTTCTAAAAGCTTTTTATTGTTCTCCTAATTTATCCTAGACTGTTCATCGCCCTGCTGAATGATGCTGTGCAGGATAACCAATCCTTCACTAATACACTGTTATCCAAAGCTTCTAATCTGATTTGACTTTGAGAAATACTGGTAGCAGTAAAATCACATTTTCAGTTTCTCTCCTTAATTTTCCTATCTCTGCTCTGCTGCTCATCTTTTCCTTAGCCTATTCCCTCTTTATAATATCTTTTCAAAACACTTCTTTGAGAACCATAATTCTCGTAGGGAATTTTAAGCAGTCATTTTTTTCCTACAGGTGAGGGGTTCACAAAGGAGGAAGTTCAGGAACGGCTGAACAGCAACGTAGATTTTCTGAGCCCTTAAACAGCAGTCAATTTTCTTTAGCCTTTTTCCTGAAATCAAGTATCACTGTCTCATAATTTACAGTAGAAAAAAATTTATCAAAGACTTTAGTGGAAATATTTTTAGAATCATTTATTCTATAAAGTGAATAAAGTGACAGTGTAATCTAATCTCATAAATTCCCTATTTGTCCCAAAGCCTGAAGCCAGGTGGTTAAAACAGAGTACTACAATATTGCTGTGAGAAATCTAGAATGAAATGTTGAAAGACATGGGCATTGGTGAAATTACTTACCAGTGGTATGTTTATACCCACTTAGATTTACTTAAAAGCATGTGTGGTTATCACAGTAATTGTCTTTGTCATAACGATTGCTGTAATTATTGTGATCGCATCTGTTATTGCCCAGCTGTAGTTGGGGATAGGTTTTATTCAGTTGACACTGTGTAATTAGGGTCTTTTTATTTCTTCTTCAGTTGGCAGTTCTGCAAGTAGTAGTGCCACAAGGAGAGATTCTCTATCTACTAGCTCTGACTTGTACAAAAGATCTAGTAGCAGCCTAGCACCCATAGGGCAGCCATTTTACAATAGTCTGGGATTTTCCTCCTCTCCAAGTCCAATAGGCATGCCTCTGCCAAGCCAAACGCCAGGACATTCACTTACGCCACCGCCATCACTTTCATCACATGGATCCTCATCCAGTTTGCATTTAGGTAAAAAAAACAAAAACAAAAAACCAAAAAAACACTTTTTGTTTGTATGTGTGTATGTATTTCTATGTGTAAAATATATGTTGCATAAGAGATGTCACATTACCTTTGCTGTTAAACAGTTTTGTAATGAAGAGGGGCCATTCCTGAAAGGTGAAGAGCATGCTCAAATGCTCGTTGATTTGACAGTGGAGGGCACTCAGCTTTTTTGCAATATCAGGCCAACAACTGATTTCTCTTCCCTTGCAGAAGCCTGATAGAGAGTCCAGTAAGACTTACTGGTCCTTTTTGTATTATGTTTCTACAGTATGGAGGAGCAAAGGTGCATTATTTTGTTTCTACTACAGTGTATTACCACTTAAAGGATGTTTTAAGATTATACTGTGTTTAACAGTGAAGCGACTTTCACTACTGCCCCTTACCATGATAAAGTAGAAAGTGAGCAAAGCTGTCACTGTAAAATGTATTGAAAGGTTATTTTTGAGTGAGTGAGCCTTCTGCCTCATGGCCTAGATGCTTTGCCAGGAAGACAATAGTTTATTACCAGGCTGGTGGAAAAAACCAAAATATTTTGTGAAAGAAGTAGCAAAGGCTTTGTCAGTGGTGGCTCTCTGTTACCAGATACACTTTTTTTAAGGAATGATGATAGTAATCTTTGTAGAAAATTTTTGAGCTAGTTAGGTGACATGGGAGCTCAACCTTGTTTTTATAAAAAATTAAAAATGCAATAAAAATTAAAAATCTACAGAAACCCCACCACAGCCTACAGTATATTTAGAAGATAATGCCTCTAACCTGAGGTTACTTGATAAGCTTTCTCGATAAGCTTTCTCTTTTCTTTTCACTGCAAGTCTTTGTGGTCATTTAATTTGGATGCTAAAATCATATATTTCAAGATTGAGTTGCCAGTTGCTCCAGTAACTATTCAGTGCACACTTTCGTGCGTGTAATAGGCAACCTAATCCCCTGTACTTCTCTTAGCACAAATAAAACAGGAAAAAACTCAAGTGCCTACCAAAATACACTTAGAGAGAAATATGTGAATGATTTGTATAACAAGGTTAAAAGTAATTTAAATATATTACATTTACAGTTCAGTATCCCCTTCACGGTTAAGTGCTGAATACCCGAAGTAAAACTGGGCAAGGGGATGTTTCAGCACATTTTATTTTTTTTTACTTACCTTTTTTCCTTTTTCAGGTCTACAAAGTGCACCTTTGGGCTGAGACCAAGCATGGAAAGTTTCAGCCCAAATGGAGGCTTTTGAGAAAGTTCTGAACATCTGACAATGGGGTTATCATGGAAATCTTTTTCTTTCTTTCTTTTCAAAGTACTCTCACTATAGTTTTCATATTGCTGAAAACTATACTTAAACAAATTTTGGAAGGCATTATCTAAAATTCAAAACACTTGATGTTTTTATATTGCTTCACATTTGATAAATGTTAAAATACTTTTTTCAATTCTGAGAAAATAAGCTGCAATCAGTATAGAGGATTACCTCTGTTAGCAGAAATTGTTAAATACTGATTTTAATCCACTTCAGACTGTTTGGCAGTGTGAACTAAGCATAAGAGTTTGTTAAAATCATGTACTAGATCATTCTGACTTTTACACGCTGTACAGTTGTACTCTGAAAATTGACACAAGCTTGTTGGCTTCCATGTGTACTGCCTCTTCATCTTGCAAATGAAGTGGACCTTGGTTACGGGTAAACATTTCGCTACCTTACCAAATCAATCTGAAATTTGAAAATTGAGGTCTTTTGGATTTTTGCTTTCACAAAAATGCAGTCTTTTTTTAGCACTTCCTGCGCTCTGCCCTGTGTCGTTTATTTGAGCAGTTATGTCCGAGGTGCACCACTGCTAAAAGTTGAAGACTATTTCTGCAGTTAATGGTCTGTCCTGTTAAATTTATTCTGGTGTGTTCATCAGCTACTCTTGGAAGCATTTATTTTGTTCACACATAAAAAACAAGAAGGCAAAGCTTCCTCGCCAAGTGAGAAGTTATACCTGAAATCAAACAGGGAGTATATTTTAAGAAGGGTATGATTAAACACGTAGTCACTTTTCAGAGTAGAACAACACTGTAAGTTCATGTATGCATGCAGTTTCCATTGGTATTCTGATAATGCCTGTCAAATGCAGCTCTCCCTCCACCTTCAAAACTTGTTGTCCCGCCTGCTTTTATCAACAGGTTCAGCTAAGTTTAACTCCTATTTTAAAATCAAACTCGATTGCTCCTGTTATAGCCACCAGAATACTAGAGCACAATACTGGGAAAGGGTGCATGGTTTTATAACCCCTTTGTCAGACACTGCTGCAATTTGTAGCTTAAAAGACCAATTTCCCTTTTACAAGAAACTTGTGATATTTTACTGGGTTTATCTCTTCTCACCAATTCTTATCCAACATCCTAAAATAGGAATATGCTAATTGCTTTGTTCCAGTGTCAGTTTTCCTGTATTTGAAGGGATTTGTCAGTTGTCTGTAACTGCTGCTTTGCTGTAAGCAGTTGGAGCAGTAAGGTCATGAATTTGAACTACCCTTTCACTCCCAGGGACAAAAAACAGCAAGAGGGAAGGATTTTTCCTACATTATTAAAAATCCTTTTAGATTGATAGTGCATACTCTGATGGTATATTGCAGCATTTGAAGGGTTTGGTGTAGACGAGGATTTTTAAAATCTGGACTTTCGGAGGTAATTATTTTCTGTGTGTTGCAAGCCAAGTTTGTTAGTAGGTCAGGTTGATGTTTTTATCTTCAGAAGTGGTCATTCTAGGAAAGAGTGAAGGCCTCTTGGCTAGACAGGATGGGGAACTTTGCATTGCCTCTGCTGTGTACCTACTCTGTAGGGCTTCAGTAAACCAGGCATAATAAGCACTTGCATTGATTGGTAAAATATGTACATATATATGCATATATGTGTACGTGCATATGTGTAATTCTGTTTTCTATATGAAGATGAAATTTTTTAGCTGAGGATGAGATGAAGCTATGTTTTTTTACAGGTCAACAAATACTTTGTAGAAATCAAGTTTAAAGTGTGTATATATTCATGCATGATTTTACTAGAAAATAATACTGCTGACTGATTTAAACAGTTACTGTACAGTAAATCTGGTTTATGTCTTAGTTAATTTTTAAAATACTTTGATAGTAAGTACTAACAGACTAATGCTATCTAATGTGCTTAGATCTAGTTTTTAGTATTTTTTTCACGTTCTCCTTTACATTAAATACGCTATCCACATTAAGGAGTTAGTACTTTTAACATGCTTTGTGTCCTTGAAGCTTAGTAAGGTTCTGTTTTAGATGGTCTATATCCCCTTTATACCTCTGTGCCTCCTCTTCCCTATGGACTAGCCACAGGGTTTTATGTTCAATTAAGCTGTAAAACAAACATAATATTAATCATTGCATCGGAGAACTCTGTTTTACAAGATCAGAAGTGATACCTAAGTGATTATCTGAAGAATGAACTGTATGCTTTATTCCCCAGCGGTTTGTAATTGTGTGGCTGTACTGATGCCTGATAAGTCTTTTAAAATGTCAGCGTTTGCAGAAATGTTTAGACTAGGTGCTTTACTCAGTAGCGTATGTTCCCCAAATAATTCATAAGACCTAGGCTGTTAACTTTGTAGTTTGGAATCAGAATCTGTAGAACAAGTGTCCTTAGTTCTTGAAGAGCCTGGGGAGGTGATAGGGTAACTAGAATTCAGATTTCAGTTTTCCTTTTCTAAGCTGTGCACACCCGAAGTTTTCAGAAAAGAGGCCAGGTGTCCTTAAAGTCCACACTAATGCTTTGGTGATTTTGGACTGAGAAAGTAATAAAAAAAAAAATAATTTTAAGAGTTGTATACAAGAATTGTATACGTTGTATACAAGAGTATATCTGCATATAATAAGTACCTATGATAATATGCTTTTATTTTGGGGGGTTTACAGTTTTGCAAATCTGCAGAGTTGCCACTGAGCTATAATACTGCTGCTGTAGTAGAAGCTTATGAGAAGAAAATCTAGTTACTTTATAAATTACTGGGTTTTATGGTAGTGCCCAGGGTTTTAAAAGGTTAACCTTTCTGTGTGCTTTTGAAGTATGACAGGTTCTTCTAGGCACAGTGGATATGTTTTCAGCCTTCCTGAATTATGATCCTGCTTAACATGATTTTCTGAAGTAGTTTCACCGGCTAGACAAGAGCCTCCCAGTTGCAGCATAGTCATCTAGTTGTCTTAGAAGACTTAAAAAGGAATCATTCCCAAATCAGACTGAAGAAAGGCTTGATAATCTTGAGTGTGAAATGTATATGTGCAGTTCTACTACACATATATAGCATGTTAAAAACTACAAAGTTTCTTAATTTCTGGTTTAAGTGCTGGATAAATTTAATTTATACTTGCATGAAAACTCAGTTAAAGAAAAAAAAAAGCAAAGCTGAAACTATTCCTGATACAGTCATGGAACTGCACATGTGAATGCTAATTAAAGCCATGCAGTTTGTGAACATATAATCAAAACTATTAGTTTCTGGCACAGAATTGAACATGTGATCAGTGGAGTAATAGAGATGCTACGACAGGAAAGTAGCCTGTAACACTTCCTTTTGAACGGACTTTGCTGCCCTCTCGTGGTATTAAATAGTGTTACTACACAGCATTTACGGGGAAGCTAAGACTTCATTCATATATTTAAGAAATCTAGCTGAGAAATACCATAATTTCAGGTGCATAACTTTTTGTTCTTTAGAAGGCTGTTCCTAGAAGAGAAGTGACCATAGAACATCACTGTCCATACTGCTTCACCTGCAGAATATTGGGATTCTTTTTTCTTTTTGTATTTTAGTGTCATGTTGCTGTCAGGTCTTTTCTGGAAATAGTGATTGTCAGTGGAAACTAAAAATGATAGTTTAAAAAAAACCTTGATTTTTATGGCTGTAAAGAATTAAATGACTTTAATTTCAAGGAAAATGTAGCAGTTTTTAAAAGGTATTGCGGGGCATAAAGTATTTACTGATTTTTACACTGAATTTTGAAAACTAATTGTAAAATAAATACTAATTATTTCTATTTTAGGGCATAATCCTACACAATGCATAAACGTGATGCTTGATATGTCTTGCAGAGCACTAACATCTTAGATTCTGGTATAGTAATTTTGACCTTTCAAAATAGATACTTTACTATTAATACATTACCAGCCCACTGTAACACTGTTGTTGCCTGGCCTTATAAATACTTGGAACCAAAAGAAGGCTTGGCTGGGGCACTGTCAGCTGATTTTTATTTTTTTTTTAATTAATTTTGTAATAGAGCACCATTCAAACAGCACATACTGCAATTTGTTTTAAATTCAAATGTAGATACTTCCTCTGTTGACTTTGAAAGGGCTTTCAGTTACTGTGTCACTTTCTAGATAGGGAAACTGAAAATGCTTTCCTTCTCTAATTCATACTTGATAATTTTAGGGGTTTTGTTTAAGTAGTAGAGTTGAGGTTTCTAGGTGGGAATTGTCTTTGAGGATTTCTGCTTGTAATATAGTTAGCAGTATCCCTTTTAAAATCATTCTGTAGTTGGGAAAGATGCTTTGTTTGCATGCTGTTTGTGATAATTGTTGCCTGTTGTAAAATAGAGGGGAGAGAGGGCTGTTGGAGGAGATGAGTGACATAAACTGATTAGAGAGCAATATATGAGGAGAAATTCACAGGACTGAGATGATGATAGCTGTAGATGGAATCCTAGCAAAAAGGAGTAGAACCTAAACATAGGAAGGCAATTTAGTTCTTAGAAAGTAAGGGAAGACAGAGTGTAGTGACAGTGAATGTTTTCACAGCAAGGAAAAGACTTATGTTCCTAAAAGTAACTTTATATCTTTGGGTGGTTTAGAATTAAGTAGAGCATTCTTAGTTACCTGGTTTGAAATTTGACATATTTAGTGCTTACAAGAGGTACCAGATTAAAGCCTGGGATGCTGAAGTCATCAAATATCCTGCAGAACAGGTACAGCACGGCAAGAGGCACCATGTGTGTCTCCCCAAAAATGCCCTTTCACCCTGTAAGTTGGAAAGGTACCTCAGTAGGGACTGAAGGGTAGTTCAGATTTCATGGTCTATTTTGAAACAATTGGCTAACTTTGAGACTACTAACAAAGGTGTGAGTATTACTTATGAAGTGGAAATCTGCCCACTAAGCTAAGGCCCACCCAGTTCTAAGGTTTCTGTAACTCTGAGTGGGTGCTCACTTTACCTGCTTTGTTATATTATTCTAATGGCGTTTCTTTCCCTGGTGCCCTTCACATAAAATAAAAATGAGGAGGAGAATGGTTTTATTATATTGGAAGATAAAGCTATCTAACTTTTCCAACCATAATGAGGTAAATATAAACAACAAGACAACACCGTTGTTTTCTTTGGCTCCAGGGTGTATCCGTAGTTCTAGTACACTTACTGTTTTGCTGTTGCTTACTTTCCTTATGGCTTTTACTGACAGAACTGCTTCCTTGTAGGAGGACTGACAAATGGTAGTGGTCGCTATATTTCTGCAGCACCTGGAGCCGAAGCAAAGTATCGCAGTGCAGCAAGTACCTCCAGTCTTTTTAGCTCCACCAGTCAGCTCTTCCCTCCTTCACGCCTTCGTTACAGTAGGTCTGATATTATGCCTTCTGGACGTAGTCGATTGCTGGAAGATTTCAGAAACAATCGTTTCCCTAATCTTCAATTAAGAGACCTTGTTGGACATATTGTTGAATTTTCCCAAGACCAGCATGGTTCTAGGTAATTATAGTGAAGTTAATAACTTAATAATGTTTTACTGTTTTGATATTGTTATATTAACATCAGACATTTGAATGAGCTGATAGTCATCTTAATACAAAGCATGCCATTAATTGGCACACATGCTCTTACACTGACCTTTTCCTTCTCTAGGAAATTTCATTATAAAACTAGTATAAATTTAGCTGCTTGTGGAAGTTTTCAGTGTTGAAGCAGCCTTATAACTAGACTTGTAAACTAGTATTTAGGTATGAAAAAGAGGTTGATTAAGAAAACAAAATATCTGGCATCTGGAATGTAAAACTTTTTTCAGCAATACATCATCAGGTACTTAGCTATTGTTATTCTTTTCATCTTTAATCCTTTTCAAATGAAAGTTTTTAAGTATAATTTTACTAAAATGTATAGTTTTATACGCAAAGGCACTACTTTCATTTTAATAAGTTTTATAAGGGTTGAATACTTGCTTTAGAATTTTGAGGTGTCTCATTGAAATAGTGTTTGAGAGGTTTTCCTGTTGTTTATGTAAAGCATAATGTACCTTTTTTTGCACTTAGATTTATACAGCAAAAGCTGGAGCGAGCTACTCCAGCTGAGCGCCAGATGGTATTTAATGAGATCCTGCAAGCAGCGTATCAGTTGATGACTGATGTGTTTGGAAACTATGTAATACAGAAGTTCTTTGAGGTAAGCGTAACACTAAGTGTATGAACAGAAATGCAAATGAAATGCTGTAAAATCTGATTAAATGTAACTTTTTTCTTAACATCATAGTAGAATTCTACTGGACTTTCACCACCAAACCCAGGCGTGTAAGACTGCACACATGTTTTCTGTTCTGTATCCTCTTGGTTTTTTTATTTGTAACAGGCAAACAGGCACAGTTGCTCTTTACATTGGTGGTACATACATTGGTGAACATTGATGAATGTACAGGCTGCACACTCAGGCTTTGCAAGCCTTTTAGAGTAATTTACAGAGTCTTTTAGCAGATGATAGTGAACATAAAGATTTGAAGGATGATACTTATTGTTTCCTGCATCCTGGTAAAAAGTGGGTCTCTAAGAAGCGCTTGCACCCAAAATAAATAGCGGTGTGAACTTTGTCGAGTGCTGTATATGAAGAAACACATGTATTGGGGTGGAAAAACTTTGAGGAAGGGATGTCATAACATACATCCAATATTACGGGAACTAGTATTTAAAACAGCTTTGGATTTTGTTAAGAACTATGGGGTGGAAAAAAAAAAAGGCCTTATCAAAGAGTTACAAGATTTGATTTGCTGAGAGGAGAATAAGCAATACCTGTGTCCTAGAAAAAGTTACATGTAGGAAAGATATCTGGCTTAGTGTACTTTAAATCAGGGAGCTTGTCGAAGTATCGGGGTGGATAGAAGGTGAAGCTGGAAAACATTCATTAAGAAATAAGATGGTTGCTGTAAACAAAAATGTAGTTTTTAAGAAATAATCTATGAAACAATGTGATTACTTTTTTTTTTTTTTTTTTGCTTGATGCTCTTTTTTTACAAATCAGAATACCTTCTGAAAAGCCTGGCTGACATATGGTAAGATCTTGATCTTGTTCAAGGGTCATCAGGTGCTGGTTTTTTCCATAATGTTAGGTTGGATGGTTACATAGATAATCATTCAGTTGAGTGTTTTCATCTTAATTCTGCGGAAGAGTTCTCAAGAAAAAGTGCAGTAGGCCTTAGGTGTAGTAAAGGACTTGGCTCATTATTTAAGTAGGAAGGCGAAGTTGTTTGAGTTTTCTTCAGAGTCTTGGATGACTACAGATGTCGGATTTGGGAGTTCTCAGCAGTGCTGTGTGAATATTGCTGGTGCTACCCAGTTGGTTGTCCAGCTGATTGCTTCTGTGTTGTCTCTTGTACTGTGCCAACTCAGGATCTTACATGGGGATCTGGGAACAGGATTATGTGTATTATTATGAAGCTCAACTGGCTTTACTCTGCTCAACAGGGAGCAGCACAGGAGGCTGTAGTAGCACTGTGGAAGGAATAACATGGGCAGGAACTAGCTACTGCTGAAGGACATTGGTTGGGTTACACTAATGCAGCCAGTGTTCAAAAACATTTTGACTTTGGTCTGCAGAGCCCAGGCATTTCTAAATTTCTTGAAGTGCCCATGGTCAGAATCATCATTCAAGCCATGTAAAGTTTGAAGTAGCTTCTTGGTAAATTCAGGGGTTGAAATCTGCTTCCCCCGCCCCCTCCTGTTACAGCTTGCTTACTGTATACAAGATGTAATATACACTGACCAGTACGAATTTGAGATAATCAGAGAAAAACAGATTTGAATTAGTATTTTATAGTAATCTGCAATTAATTTGCCTGGTATAATTTGTCTAAATAAGTGGGTTATTGCACTTAAATATTCCTACAAACAGAGAAGTATAAACTACTTCAGTTTCTTCTGTTGTCTTTCAAGGTCATGCATTTGATAGCACGTATGCGACTGGAATGTGGAATATTACAAAATGTTGCATTTAGAAAATAAAAGCTTCTGGTAAATGCACCTACCAGAAGTACAAAGGGAAAAATCATTCAAGGCACACAGTAAACATGAAATATATCATGAAAGTACTTACTCTGACATGTAAACTCCAGCATGCTGCACTATGTCTTCACTTGTTAACAGCATTTTATTTTATTTTAATTTTTTTCAGTTTGGAAGCCTGGATCAAAAGTTAGCCCTGGCAACACGCATACGTGGTCATGTTCTGCCATTAGCCCTACAGATGTATGGTTGTCGTGTTATTCAGAAAGCACTTGAGTCAATCTCGCCTGACCAGCAGGTAATTGTAAGTTAGAGCAATACTTTTTTTATTTTATTTCTTTTTATTACATCAGTCTTTTTACTTGTTTAAGTTGTTGATCCTTTCCTTCATTATGAAATGCCCTAGGGACTAAAATAGTTGTTTAAATTAAAATTAAAATGTTGACGTACAGAAGTAAACCACCAGTGTATATGAAGATTGGATAGTTAGGATGAAATGGAATATTCTTTTGAGGGTGAGGAAGAATCATTGTAAAGACAAGGATAATTTTTTTTTTTTTGTCTTCAGAATGAAATGGTGAAGGAGTTGGATGGCCATGTTCTGAAATGTGTGAAAGATCAAAATGGAAACCATGTTGTACAAAAATGTATTGAGTGTGTTCAACCCCAGTCGCTCCAGTTCATCATTGACGCGTTCAAAGGACAGGTAATGTCAGCAGTTCATTTCCTTTCCTCTTCTGTAGGGTTGCTTTGATTTGCAGATCTTTTTCCATCATTTGCCTGTACAATATAGTGTTTGGCACATTGTCAGCTTGTTTTAAGTAGGATAAAAAAGGGATGATAAAATGGAAAAGCGGTTGAAGAGACAGTTAACATGCTGTAAAAAGATGAATCTGTTGGAGATGGGGCTCTAGAAAGACCTGTTTGGATGTATTATAAATACGTACGAGGTATTTGGCTTAAGGCCAGGCTTTCTGTTTGAGTTTTGTGATACACCATTTCAGATTTCCTTTATAACTTTTAACATTGCCGTTTTTGACATAACAATAAAGTATCTGCTCTCTAGCATATACTTTTTCATTAAAATTTCCATTTTCCATTGGTTATGTTGCAAGTCTCTTTCAGCGTTTCCCAATCAGTGTCTGTCATTAAGGAAATACTTTGAAGAAATCTACTAATCTGTTTCCTACATATGAGCTAGTGTTAAGTGAAGGGGGGTGGTGGTATTTGTTTGTTTAAGGTTGGGGTTTTTGTTCTGTTTCCAAAAAAATTATTAATAAAAGGTTGATACTGTGCTGCAGGCTAAAGAATATGCTGCAGCTAAATAAGATTTTAATATTCTGAGACAAACGTATACTTTTATAGTCTTAAGAATTGTAAAAATCTCACTAACTTGGCTGTGTTAACTAAATTTTACTTTAATGGATGGCCAAACGTATTTCTGAACAAAATCTACAATACCCTTCTCTCACATTTTACACAACAGCAATACCTGAATTATTGTTATACATAGTAATAAATGGCATGCCAAGGTTTCTAGCATCAGGTCTTTCTAGATCAAAGGGTATAGGGGTAGATGAGATGCAGTTTCTAAACTGTAAATACAGCCTTTTGACTAAAATGTGACTCTCTTTACTAGACATCCACCCTCAGCTCCAAGTAATTATATATAAAAAAATACCAGCTAATCTGAAGTGGCAAATGAAAAATAATAGGCTTTAGTCACGTCATATAATAATATGTATCTTTTTCACCTGCCTGCCTGCATAGTTTGGATCACTGTCTAGTCAGACAAGATTGTGTGTTCAGTTCTGACCAACACTGCCTCTTAAACCTTCTGAATTAATCCCCAAAACACAAACCTGGCTTCTGGAGAAGCAAACAAAAGGAATAAGCAAGATTTTGACTGTATGTTTTGAATACTTATTTACAAACTCTGTATCTGTAACAGGAAGACTGTCGTATATGCTAGAATGTGAAATTAGTGACAAATCAGCCGTAATAATTGAACTTTTTTTTAAATGAATTTCAAAATCTTAACATTTGAAGATGAAGTACTAAGTACAAAGAAAAGCTTGAAAGGTGAACAGTGCTTAACTAAGGGTCATACTTCCAGGCTTTCCTTTACAGATAAATAGGCTAGAAATACTCTAATGAAAACCTGAGTTCTTAGTTATATAATTACTGGAATCCTTGACACACAAAAACCTGCATTTTCATTGTTTCTCAGCTTCTCCTGGAGGTGGAATTCTGATACTGGAAGGCAATTTTTTTTTTATAGTAGTTGACATGTTCAGTTCCATTTCAGACATTTGAATATTACTATCTCTGTAAACTTCAGTTGGTTTAACTTCAGTTTGCAATCCTATTTTAAGGTATTTGTACTTTCAACTCATCCATATGGTTGTAGAGTAATTCAGCGCATTCTGGAACACTGTACTGCTGAGCAGACTTTGCCAATCTTAGAGGAACTGCATCAACACACAGAACAACTGGTGCAGGTTAGTGTGTGTATTAATTTTTTAATGTGTTGCAGAGCTTTTTTTGTTGTCATAATTTATTCCTGTTTCTTAGTTTAAGAAATAGTTTAAATGCGTTTGCCTCTTTAGTTTTTTAGACATTGATTTTTTGTTTTTCTTTCCTTCCATAGTTTTAATGAAAATGAATTTGGAAGTTGGGAGGCAAAGAAGATATAAAAAGCCTTTTTCTTACACTTTTGACTGTAGCTTCGGATACACATTGTAAATGCACATAATTAGTGTAGTTATTGCAAAGATTGCCTTTCTGTAGTTAATTTACTCAGATGTCCTTTAGATAACGTCTGATGTCTAAATACAAATACATTGTCAGAAATACAAATGTTGCATATTCTTACGCAGAAAGGGCATCTTTTCTAAAAGAAGGTAAAAGACCTTACACAACATGATTTCCTGTCATGGTCTCAGACAAACAAAATGTGTGCCACAAATGGCTTTGAAGTAGAACCAGTTTTAAAATACTGGAAGGGACTTGGTGTTCGTAGGAATTTCTACAAACAAAAAGCCTTTTGCTGCATATTTACAGTCTAGTTTATTTCTCAGTGGTTTCTTGTATATGCAAGTCTACTTAAAACATACTGTCTTGAGGAACTGAAGTTCAGGGAGATATTAGGGCTGTTAAAGAATGATCTTAATTTTGAGGACTTCTTTCTTTAAGAGAAAAGGTAGTCTACAAAAATGCTGGGTTTATAGCTTATTTGCATGTAAATTTTGTGGCCCATTAATTCTTGATGCAATATTTCTTGCATCAATTTGTTTCTATAATGTTGACGTTATTATTGTATTTTTCCTTAAATCTGTGCGAAGAGTAATTTGAAAGTTTATACAAAAGCTATATGGATTACTTGGTGTGAACACAAAAGAAAATTGAAGTCATCTTATTTTCAGGATCAATATGGAAATTACGTTATTCAACATGTACTGGAGCATGGTCGTCCTGAAGACAAGAGTAAAATAGTTTCAGAAATAAGAGGAAAAGTTCTAGCTCTGAGTCAGCACAAATTTGCCAGGTATTGCACAGCTGTCATATATTAAAGATCACTAACCTTTTAAAGTTGTAGTATTGTATTTTTTTGTGTTACAAAAAGGATAATGGTAGGTTTTTTTCTGTTGTGTAACTTGCCTCCTGAAATGTTGTGTTTTTATAAAGATGTACAGTAGTGGTATTTTTATACTAGATTTGGGAAAGGGAAGGGGGAAGTGCTGTTCTGTGGCAAACCAGAGAAGATTCCGTGGGTTTATGGGATGTTTTTTGTTCACCCTGTACAAGCACAGAGAATGGATTCCCAGTCTCCATGTGAGGATCCCCAGAGCCAGGTGAAAAGCTCTCAGACTTGCTTGATATGCTGATGGTTGTAAGCTGGGACTTCCTGACAGTCCTATCAATCAGTCCAGCCAAGCAATTTACAGATACAAAAAGGCTATCCTTAATAAGCCGTGATTCAGCCAGGCAAGGATTTTATGCATTAGGAAGTCTCAAAGGAGTTGCAGGAGTCTGTTGCCCCTGAACTGCTCTAAATTTGGAACCTAAAACTTATCCTTCAGCTTTTTGCTGAAATATAAGTTATGTGCCTTTTGCTAAAGCAAGCACACCTCAGAATGAATTCATCCTGGATGATCTAGTGAGACTAACCTTGTCGTCAACATTAAGTAGAAATGCGCTGCGATGTTATGGGGATATTTGTTTTAAAAATGGATTGTACGCAAACTAGCAAGTTTATCTGGACTTTTGTCTGTCCTGTTCGTAATCCTTTCCTTGGATCTTGCTTAATTTCTAAAGCGCAAATTTAGGACAAGAATCACTTTGTCTTATAAGCATTTATGGCCCTTCCAGCTTCTGAGATTTCTGGAAGGTCAGACTTCCTCTACAAAAAGAAATGCTTGACAGTATTTCTGATCTAGGCATGCTCCTGAAAAGCATCTTTATTCAAAAAGCAGAAAGCCTTGTTTCTGGCTTTCTCTGTTGTGTCTTAAAAAGGGCCCACAACAGAAATAGATGTACTAGAATACATCTGCAACCTGAGGTCCAGTATCTCCACTGTAGGTCCAGTGGAAAATCCCTCCTACAAGATAATAATTATCAGAAAATATATATATTTTTTTACATGAGGAGGAGTGTATAGTACTTCTTAATTCATCACGGACTAAAGATTTGGAAATCGGGACTTGATGCATTTACGGTGTTCTCTTTAGTGATGTTAAGACACTTGAACTATTCAGTGAAATTTTAAAATGCTACTTAAAAGAACATTACATCTTAAGTCACAGAATGCGTTTGTCTTATTTTTCAGCAATGTGGTAGAAAAATGTGTAACTCATGCTTCTCGTTCTGAAAGAGCTTTACTTATTGATGAGGTCTGTTGCCAGAATGATGGTCCTCATAGTGCCTTATACACCATGATGAAGGACCAGTATGCCAACTATGTTGTTCAGAAGATGATTGATATGGCTGAACCTGCTCAGCGGAAGATAATAATGCACAAGGTATATTTGTATATGGTTTTATTGGATCAGAAAATATTATCTATACTAATATTTCTGCTAGAATACCTTTCCCTCTAGCTGTAAAACTCACTGGTTCTGTAATCTAGAACTTGATGTGTAAACACTGAATTCAGTGGAGCTTAATAAAGCACAATATATTCAGGTCATGGAGCAGTGAGCTAAAAATGTAAATCTACAGAAAAGTTTCAAAAGTTGGATTTCATATCCTCTCTTTATGCCAGGTTTTCTGTGAAGATACTACATTTTCATATAATAGAAGAAATACAGGTTTCTCTCTATTTGCTGGTTGCTGATACAAACCCATTCTGTATTTCCCCAAAAGAGAATCCCACACTTCCTAACATACAGGCACATTTTCTACTTAAGAATATCCAGGCATGGACAAAAGTGCTGTTGCCATAATTGCCCTGGGCTGTTTAATGCAGCATATTCCTGCAGGAGCTCTGCTTCCGCAGTCGCCAGGAAGGCGCTCCCACAAAATGGCGAACTCCCAGTTCCCGTGACTGGTATGTGAGTTGAGTCCAAATTGCCAGTTTTACATCTTTCCAGTAACTTAGAACGTTTTGAAATACAGGCTTCTGACATTTTTTTTTTTACATGGTGTTTTTACAGTGTAGTAACCGCTGCTTAAAATTTTTGAAGGGGGGGAGGTAAAATAACATGTTTCTTCTCACAGATTCGACCCCACATCACAACTCTGCGTAAATATACCTATGGCAAACACATTCTGGCCAAGCTGGAAAAGTATTACCTGAAGAACAGTGCTGATCTGGGGCCAATTGGTGGACCACCAAATGGGATGCTGTAAAAGACAAAAAGAAATGGAAGAAAAATTGAATTGTGAATGATCAAAACATACAACTTAACTATAAACGTTCTGATTTTTTTAAATCTATTTATTGACTTTGTTCATCCATTTGTAAAATTTTTATTCTTGTGTATATTTTTGGGAGTGAATTATTAAAAAAAAAAAAGAAAAAAATATCTCCAGCCCTGATCCGGAGACCTATCAGATTGGATGGCTGGCAAAGCACAGAATGCCTGTATATGATGTAATTGTATCAAAATAGCTGTCACATATTTTGTAAATTTTTACCTTGTAAAGTCACTGAAATAGTTTTTAAAGGGAAAAAGTACAGTATTCTTTTAATACACTGGCTTGCAATCTGGTAGGTCTACCCAGCACCATAGCACAACAGGTTTATAGAGTTGTATATAGAATTAATCCTTATTTTTTCCCTTTTGTGTGAAGTCTTTTATACCAGATTAAAACTGATCAGATGCATAAACATTATTTAACATGTTGAAAAGTTAAGTTGTATTTTGGTGGTTCACAACATACTATCCAAATAATAAACTGGGCACAGCAATTTAAAGTAGGGAGTAACAAAACAATGGGAACTTCAAAATTAGCTTTCATGACTTGCTGTGGGTAAAGTTGTTTTTGGTTTTGTTTTTTTTTTTTTAATGGTGCCCTAAGGTTTTCTCGATCAATGTATTAAAAATAAGTGCTGTATATACCTATATATTTAATTGTTGTACAAGGTAGAGGGATTAAAATGATGGTGGTGCTTCCATTCAGTACAATACACTGTTGGAAAAGGAGTGAACCCTGTATTAACTTTACAGTCAGTTTTACAATGCAGGAAGAGTAGAGATTTGTATTTTTTTATTTCGCATATAGAATTGTAAGGATTTGAAAGTGTTGAGCATTTATTTTGCTTTCTCACTGTAGATGCAAAAAAATAGGTATCGATGAAGAGAAAAGGGGCCACTGAAAAGTAAACTTGATAGCTCAACATTTAAGCATGATTGATTAAATATTCAGATAGCTTTTTTGCTTCCTATAAATATATGCATTGTATACGTGTAGTTAATAGGTGTAAGTTTACAGTTGGAAAACAAATCTCTTGTTTCGATGTTTATTACAAGCCTTGCTAATTTAGTAGTGATGCTTACCTTGGTTGTACAGATGTACATTTGTAAACCTCATGCTGTAAATGTAATTTGTTTTACCCCTTTTTGGGACAAAAATTTGCATTTTAGTGTATATTCATATCCCCATTCCCTTTTCTCCCCCTGGCATATAGTGTTGTATAATATAAATTTATTTCAGCAAATCAAGAGTGATTTTTTTAAATTCTATCTTTATATGGTTTCAGAAATATGAACCGGCTTTCTTTTTATCTATTGTGAGAAACATTATGTTTTGTTTATAACATAGCTGTTGATTCTGTTAATATGGACACTTTGGGAAATCAGTCTGTTCAAATTTGAAGTTGGGACAATAAGCATAGTAAGAAATGGACTGAAATACTCGGTTATCACAGAAACCAGTGCTTCTTCCATCTTAATAAATGTGGCATGATTTTTTTGTACAGAAGAGTACTGTATTTTTGAATAACCTTCTCCCAGCATAAAGCAAATATGTATGATACTGTCAATTTTTTTCTCTGGACATATGACATTGTAACAGTAACATAAAGATGATGTACATTTACAAGCGGCCTTATGTACATTTCCCAATGATCTTTTTAAGGCAGAATTGTGACCATATGTGTATAATTAAAATCCTTTTTAATCCTTTGCCTATGGAAATATTTTGGAAAAAGCTTACTTTGTATATTCAGTTTCTGAAAGATAAAGAAAGTGCTTTGTATGTGTTGAAGTAAGTATTTTGTGTAGAACATTCATTTTGGATGGCTTAACCTAAAAGTTTTGATCAACAAGATAGTTTGAAAACAAATGTCTCAAGCATTGATCAAATAAAGGCTGTTACGATAGGGGTCCGATCATGAGGAAAGAAAATGGTAGTGGCATAAACTTGTATAAGGAATTCTGTTGTTTTACTGTTTATAGCAGGTTTACTTAAATCTTATTAAAGCATACAACTGAGGCGCTACGTTTTCAAGGGTAGCGTTGAATCATTAATAGGCAAATGGGAAAGTTTGTTCTGGCCTACTTCCAGTTTTTGAATCTGTCATTTAGTGCCTGCATTAAGTGATATAGTAGGCCTAATTATTTTTAGTAGTAAGCACAATTCTAATCGCAGAGTAGTTTTTGCATAACAGTTCACAAAATTCCTCTCAAGGTACAAGCCCTGTCGTTGGACCCAGAGCTTTCCCATAGTCACATAAAGGGTGACTTTCGAGCCCCTTCCTTGGACACGTTAGTTCTCAGTGACCATCTTCACCCTGTGTACAGATGCTGCATGTCGTAATGCGCAGAGCCAACATTCTCTTCAGCATGTAAGACGGTAAGTTAGGCTTTCAGGGATGTCCAGGCAGAAGCTGATGATGTCCCAGTACTTCGTCCCTGTAGCATTCGTGCCATGGTTGAATTTAAACAGTCCTATAACCATCATCCTCAGTGCTTTCAGTATCTTGAACATAATTTTCCACTTGCTTTCCAAAAATCATTTTGCACAAATTCTATCCAGGAACATGAAAATCACTGGGTTTCCTTTCAACTGTTTGATGCTTTGGGTAGAACCACTAGACTTTTTGCTCAAGTATTGCTTTTTGATATAGATTGTTTATGGACCAGTTCGATTAGGTTTGACTCCAGGTGGCTCGTATTGAATAATGTAATGTTCACATGTATATACTGTAAAAATCAAAATGTGTGAATAACATTGTGTGAAATATATCTGGTCTTGTGTTTTTCCTGTAGGAAACCAGCCGTTCTTTCTATTCTTAGTTATGTGACTTGTCTGCTAGCCGTGGAGCTGCTCTTTGACCAGGTACTGATTTCTAGTGACCTGATGGTAATCAGTCAATGATCGAAGAACCCTGTATTGGATCGTTTAGTTTCCAGAGGCCAGTTCTGAGCAGTTAAACCTTTATCTTGTCTTACAAAAACATCTTCACCGATACGTAGCTAAGGCTACAGCTGATGGCAGTACGCCCCTGGATCCAGGATGAGTTTTGACCGTTTGAGAGGGCTAAGATTGTTACCTGTCTGTGGTGGTGGTGCATCCACACTTGCTTCTGTTACTGTCCAGGATTTTTTCAAAGGAACATTTTTAGCTTAAGATGTGGAGCGAAGTGGTCTGTCTGACTGCAGGGGAAGAGACTGCTTTTGGTGGTGGTAAAGTAACTCGCCGAAGTGGCTCCTTATGGACAGTACAGCCGTAATACTATTGCCTCTATCACTGACTACCAGATCCACTGATATTTTTTCATCAGAGTATGGGGAAGATTGAGGTTCCTGGGGTCATAATGTCTAGATGGTTTAGAGTTCTGATGGAGATTCAGAAACAGTTTTAATCATGCTTCTTCCCTCTGCTCTAAGGAACAGGCTTAGGATGCGCTGCGTAGTAGCACGGTAACGGGGTTGATCTGTTGGTCAGTTTTGGCCCATGAGAAAATTTGTTCAACATCCTAGTAACTGGGAAAACAGGTAAACAGTGAGGTTACAAAAACTCCCACCGTGTTAGGAACAATTGCAAAAACATTTTAAGATGTAGTGACTGGTCATTAAAATTGCAGGTTGCACATATGTCATGGACCTGTGGAGGAAGCGCAGTGCTAGCTCCACAGAAAAGCTATCTGCTACTGAGCGGTTGCAGTCAGGGCAGCTGCAGTGCTCTAATGCTGGGTTTTACACAGAGAATGGTCGCTGGTCATGGTGTATCCTGGGAGTGGGCAGTTTGGGGGCTTTGTTCAGTGATGATGTAGTTCTGTGTTGCTGCTTGAGGAAGGAAATGGAAAAAACAGATGCTGTAGCTGATCTCAGCTGTCCCAGCCCTTGTCCCCAGCCCACAGCAAGGCAGGAGCATCTGTCCGTTAACACAGTGGTTCACATAGTACCAAGCTACTACTGGTAGCGCTTGAAGCAAGCCTAAGATCTCATCAGTCTTGTGGGCAGCACTGATATTTCAATGAATGTGTGCTACAGGCACTGCCTGAAGAATTTCCTGCGATTGTAGACAGTGCCAGGAACACTCGGGAGATGCTATATGTGCCCAGAGACAGATGGTTCAGGCACCTCTTGGCTTGGGGCTGAGGAAGTGTGGTTCCTGTCAAGGACAGCATATCCCTCTCGGGGCCTTGCTTGGTTCCTCGAGCGTTAGCACACAGAATTGGGCTGAGGAGGTTTGGGAGAATGTAACAAATGCAGATCCTGCTGTCCAGGAAGGAACAATTTGATGCTGCAGAATGAGCCTGGGGTGTCGGCGCTCCTGTGTGACACTGCAGCCCAGGCCCCTGCCGCTCCATCGTTGGAAGCGGTTGGAAACCAGCACCATTATCAGGGAAAGGCCAGTCACAGGTCACCTCCTCCCATATGGAAAGCATGAAAGGATGTCCATCAAGTGTTGATAGCACTCCAGAGCCAATACATTTGTATATACGATTATATATGTAATTATATATATACACAATACAATTTTCCCTGCTAGTACAGTGCCTGTGTTAAGGAAGCAACTGCCTCATCCAAGGGAGTGAACCAGAACCCAGCGTTACGTGTTCCTGCATGAAGGAAGCAAGGTGGTAAGTAGGATTGCAGCCCTGAACTCTAGGAGAGCTAACTTTGGCCTTTTAAGGACCTCCTTGGAGGATCCTATGGTTAAGGCTCTAGAAGGTATGTGCGCCCAAGACAGCTGGCTAATATTCAAGCATCACTTCCTCCAGGCTCAAGACAGGTGCATTCCTATGAATAAAATATCAAGCAAAGGGAGCAGGAGACCTGCATGGATGAGCAAGGAGCTTCTGGCAAACATCAAACAAGAATGAAGTTTATGGGATGTGGAAAAAGGGACAAGCCACTTAAGAGGAATGTAGGGATGTTGTCTGAACATGCAGGGAGGTGACTGGGAAGGCTAAGTTCTGTATGGAATTAAATCTGGGTAGGGATGTCAAGGACAACAAGAAGGGCTTCAAATACATGACCAGGAAAAGGATGGCTCGGGAAAGCGGGGGGGCCACTGCTGAACGAGGTGGGTGCCCTGTGACGAAGGATGCAGAGGAGGCGGTTTCTGACTGCCGCCTTGCTTCAGTCTTTGCTGCTAAGGCCAGCCTTCAGGAATGCCAGACCCTGGAGACAAGAGAGAAAGGCTGGGGAAAGGAAAACTTTATCTTGCTCGAGGAGGATCACGTTAGAGGTTATTTAGGCAAACCTGACACCCTGATGTGATGCACCTGAGTGCTGAGGGAGCTGGCAGGTGTTATTGCCAAGCCACTCTCCATCATCTTTGAAAGGTCATGGAGGACAGGAGGAAAGCCACTGTCACTCCAGTCTTCAATAAGGGCAAGAAGGAGGACCCAGGAAACTACAGGCTGGTCAGCCTCACCTCCATCCCTGAAAAGGTGATGGAACAGCTCATCCTGGAGGTCATCTCCAAGCATGTGGAGGAAAAGGAGGTTATCAGGAGTAGTCAGCACGGATTCACCAAGGGGAAATGATGCCTGACCAAGCTAATAGCCTTCTATGATGGAATGACTGTCTGGGTAGGCAAGGGGAGAGTGGTAGATGGTGTCTACCTTGACCTTATCAAGGCTTCTGACACTGTCTCCCATAACATCCCCATAGGTAAGCTCAGGCAGGGTGGGTTAGATGGGTGGACAGTGAGGTGGGTTGGGAACTGGCTGAATGGCAGAGCTCAGCGGGCTGTGATCAGTGGTGCAGGGTCTGGCTGGAGGCCTGTAGCTGGTGGTGCCCCCAGGGGGTCAGTGCTGAGTTGGCTCTTGTTCACCTTGGTCATCAGTGACCTGGGTGAAGGCACAGAGCGTACCCTCAGCGAGTTTGCTGATGATACCAAACTGGGACCAGTGGCTGATTCCCCAGAGGCTGCGCTGCCATTCAGCGAGACCTGGGCAGGCTGGAGAGCTGGGTGTGGAGGAACCTAACTAATAAAGTTCAACAAAGGCAAGTGCAGGGTCCTGCACCTGGGGAGGAGCAGCCCCATGCACCTGCACAGGCTGGGGCTGACCTGCTGGGAGGCAGCTCTGCGGGGAAGGACCTGGGAGCTCTTGTGCACAGCAAGTTGCCCATGAGCCAGCGGTGTGCCCTGGGGGCCAGCAAGCCCATGGGGTCCTGGGGGGCATGAGGAGGAGCGTGGCCAGCAGGTCCAGGGAGGTGATCCTCCCCCTCTGCTCTGCCATGCTCCAGCTGCATCTGGAGTGCTGTGTCCAGTGCTGGGCTCCCAGTTCAAGAAAGACAGGGAACTGCTGGAGAGGGTCCAGCGGAGGGCTACAAAGTTGATGAGGGGACTGGAGCATGTCCCTGATGAGGAAAGGCTGAGAGAGCTGGGCCTCTCTAGCCTGGACAAGGCTGAGCGGGGACCTTACCAATGTCTACCAATATCCTAAGGGTGAGTGCCGAGAGGACGGGGCCAGGCTCTTTTCAGTGGTGCCCAGTGACAGGACAAGGGGCAACGGGCACAGACTGCAGCACAGGCAGCTCCACCTGAATGTGAGGAAGAACTTCTTTCCCTTGAGTGTGACAGAGCTCTGGGACAGGCTGCCCAGAGAGGCTGTGGAGTCTCCTTCCCTGGAGACATTCAAAACCCGCCTGGACATGATCCTGCACAGCCTGCTGTAGGTGAACCTGCTTTAGCAGGGGGTGGGACTAGGTGATCTCCAGAGGTCCCTTCCAACGACAACTATGCTGTGATTCTGGGAGTCTGTATTAAGTTTCAGAACACAAAGGCTATTAGGAAGCTACCACCCTGCATCAGGGGCAGAGAGCCAGTAGGGAAGCCCAAGCTCACAGGTTTACCCGAACTGCTGGTGTTCCTCAGTGAGGTGGTGCAGGACTGTTTCCTCCACGAGCCCTTCGGACAGAGCCTGCTCCTTTTGCATGCTAGCTCTGTGGTTAGGGAACTTGCCCAGCAAATGAGATGCTTGAATTAGTTTCCTTTTTCAGCCTCAGGGTTTTGAACCCGCCTCCCTTACTTCACAGGAATATGTCCTAACCGCAAGGAGCTGGGCGGGTTTACTTTCTACTCCTGAATTTGGGCTGGGCTTTTAGCACAGCTTGAACTATTCGTTGCGTCACGAACAGCACAAGATGGAGCATGACTCCTAAAGCGCGCAGGTGGGAGTGGGTAGGTTCCGCTCTTGAGATCCTTGTCTCCACCTTGATTCTCCCAGACTCACTTAATGCAAAATACATCTCGGGAGCAGCATTCCCCCATCATTAACAAATTGGAAAGACTCCAGAGGCTTTTTATACAGCAGCTGAAATGTAGGAAGACCTAAAGACCCTCATCATTTCATTAGTAAGAACGAGCATAGCAATAAAACGCTCACCCTCTCACCAGCCTTGGGGCACAAGTGGCCTTCTGCCTCTTCCTCCTCTCCTTGCACAGTCCCTACCCAACCCTGAAGTATCTAGATCTGCAAACAAGAGTCAGGGGCACAGTGCAGATGACAGCTGATGTACTAGACCATAGGACAGGGAGAAACCCCTCACTAAGCTGAGCTGGGCAGCACTAATGAGCTTCATTTGAGCTTAAGACCTGCCTGGAGGGTTCAGATTTCCTGGCAGCCTCGAAGCACCACAGCCCTTCCCCAGCTCGGCTGCTGGATCTTTTCCCGGCGGAGCCTAAGGCGGGCAGGGAGGGAGACAACCCTTCCCCGGCACAGCAGTGCCCGGTGGTGGAGGCTGTTTACGGCACACAGCCCGGCTGTCAGCTGGTCGCAAGGCAGGTTCATACGCTATGGTTTCACAAACACTTGCTTTGGTTGCTACCTACAGATCGTATCCACAGCAGCACAGAGCTGCCGTGGCATTCCACCACTGCAGAGGAATGTCACTGGTGGGGACTGGTGAGGAATTTTGGCCAAGCCTGCTGAAGTCCCTCTCCTTACAGGTCACGTTTGCCGTGCCCTCTCAGGCTGCAAGATCACATTCTGGTCTTGTCAAAGGGCTTTTCACAGTGTTATGGCAGCAGAGCTGTTTCAGGTGTCACATGAAGTAGGTCCCAAGATAAAGTAAGGTTCCCCAAAGATAAACAACTGCTTACTGAGGGCCAGTAGAAACTGCAGGAAAGGGGAATGTTATGGCAAGGGCAACACACAGGAAGGTGGTGGCAGAAAGCACCGGCCTGGCCAGTGACGGAGGTGACACCAGAAAGCACATTCACAACTATATTCTCTTCTCCCATGAGTGCAAATATAGGCACCCTATTCCTTGACTGCCTCAGGAGAAAAAGAAGTTAGAGATTCCCTGGTGGACACGAAGACCTCTCTTTCCTTGCCTGTGTAATCCTTATCTCCCTTTCTCTAAGAGCTGCAATACAGCATCAGAAAGTATTTGCAGTTCTCCCCTGCCAGCATCCATCCAGCAGGAGAGGTTTCAGGAGACCATCTTCTCGTACAAGCTAGGATCTCAAGGAAGGGTTCAGCCCAGCTGCTTCTCTGTTGGGCTCAGGTCTGGTGAGCCTGCCTCAGTGCTGTTCCCGGCTCCACACCTTTGTATATGAACTGGCTTCCAGAGGCTGGTACAACAATCAGAGCAATTGCTCGTTAAGCAAGAATTACAGAGGGCTGAAGCTAGGCTTGAAGAACTGAGAATGGGCAAACTCAGTGCAAGCCACAGAACCAATTCCAATGCCCTGCATGGAGGAATGGGATGAATGGAGCAGAGTTTACTCCTGTCAGAGTGCCAGGCTATACACTGGTCTCATTCAACCGGGCCATTTGGCTCTTAAAAAGCCTTTTTGTTTGAAAACTGATGACCTTAAGTACTCCAAAATTCACATGATGTCTCCTATTTCCTTGAAATGTTATTGCGTCTCATGAGAACCAAGAGTCTGGTTATTCATCCCAGTTTGGGAATTGTACAAGCTCGCATCCTGCTGGGAAAGGGCCTCTCATCCACCCTGTCCTGCATGCCACCCCTTCCACACGTGGGGAACCAGAAGCCCAAAGATGTGACCAGGGTGTTAAAAGTCACCTGCTCTAAACTTCTGTGAAGTGCTGCACGGCTCCTGCTACCCGTTTCAAGAAGGGATACTCCCACCAGGGTCACGCAGCTACACTCCATCAGCAAGGCTACGGGGGAGACACCATCCCAGTTTAAACCCACTTCAGTTTAGGTGTAGACACTTCCATGCAGACACACTGGGAACAGATCCTGTTGCCTACGTGGGTATCTGGTGCCATTTGAGAGACTCCTGAGCGTCCAAGACACCTTGACGGGGCAGGTGAACATCCCCTATGAGCTTGCCTCCGCCTGGCCTCTACCTTCTGCTCCAGAAGGGTATATAAGGTGGCACTGGACACCTTCATATAGACAATGGGTCTCTTCACCTAGAAGGTACCAGAAACCGATTTTTGTAAATCAGTGGTTAAAATGCAGGGGGGGAGGGAATAGGAGGCAGGAACAGGCCCAAAGGTTTGGTTGGGGTGGGAGTGAGAACAGCTTTATATTGCAGAATAGGATGGGACAAGAGGTGGAGAAACAAAGCATACACATCCACACACACATGCTCAAAGCTACTATAACCACCAAGTAATAATCATAATGACTCCTTGGATTATAAATACTGGGAGAAGGGGAAAGGGAAGAGAGAAGGAGCACCTTTGAAACCCAATGGTATCTTTAAAAAATAATAATAATAAAAAGACAACCTCTATGCACAGCAAAACCTTCATTCCAGGCCTTCCTGTGAAGGACAGCTGATTTCACAATCACCTAAAAAGAAATCAAACTTCAGAAAGGAAACAAAAAAGCAGAAAATATTAAGCAATTAAAATACCTGTATTCACCCTGCCAGCGTTAGTGCGGCTCAGAGTGGGGCAGGCAGCATGCACACAAAGCTTAAACCCAAGGTAAACCCCCAAGTCTCTCTTCCCCATAGACACGTAAGTCAGTGCTGCAGAAACCCACCCCACAGCCCAAATGAGGTTTCAGCCCGTGATCCCCTCGTCTCTTCCAGTTCCTCACCCATGTGTGTGTCCCCCTGTGCCCCCCTGCTCTCCTCCCTCTGGCCATGCACCCTGCCTCGCACCCCCAGGCAGATGTTCCTACGGTGATGGTTAATCACCAGTAAGGTGTGGGGATGGGCAGACAGCTCAAGCACAGCTTGCTCTGTCGCTGCTCCAGCCTTGCACCGGCTCCATTTCTGTGGCACAGGAGCACAAACCTACCTGGGGCGGGGGTTACACCAACCCCACTCCCAGGTGGGGTGACAGCAGGAGCTGGGCAAAGGTGTTCTCCTAATGAAGTCGTGAGAAGGTCCAGGATGAAGGATGAGACAGGATGGGTGGGGAATCAGTGGGTGAATCAACACTATGACAGCAAGGGCTGAAAGACGCTTGTACTGCCTGGAGGGATAGGGCAGTGGAGTGACTGCACACAGCCCTGAGACAGCTGATATCTGTGGAAATGGGTAACTGGCCTCGAAATGCTAAATGAGGGATGCTAATTACAGCAAGATGCTTCCTCTTGGTTAATCAGGAAGAAAACCTGTTTGTTATATCATATCAAATTCACAGCATAGTCTTGATTGGTAGCAAGAGTAAATGATAAAACCTTAAGTCATCCCCAGAGCAGCATTCCTCAAAGACCCTCAGTGAGTCTGGGTCCAGATCACATCAGCTTGATGAAAACAAAAAAAACCAATGGCATTTTTCACAATGTTGCACATGTCTGTTGTAGCCGGCAGTTACTGAAATTGAACCAAAGCCTCTGATGCAGCCTAACCCCGCTCTCACAACTGCTCTGCTACAGCATCTGCTTCTTCCAAGACCACATTTTTTTTGCATACATAGGAGTATTAAACCTGCTTTGACAGAATTCCTGGAGCTGTACATGCTTACTCAAAATCTCCACGTAGCAGAGACACCTAACCAAAGTCACTTGGCTATTTAAAAGTGATGGTGTTGAAGCCTACAGTTAACACGTTCCATGTGGACTGAATACTTCTATATGTTGGTTAAAACTCTTTAGTTTTCTTCTTCATTTGGAACTTTCAAACCAGCAGTATAGCACTAGTTTATGCAAAAACTGATAGCTAACTTCAAGAGTACATTGTATATTTGGTACAGTCAGAGAGAAACAGGCGCCACATCCCACAAGGAAAACTTTTATTAAAGTTTTCTGTGAGTTATTTGAGCATCCAGGAGCCTCTATAATAAACCAGGACAGTAAAGGAATACAGAGAGAAAATACAGGAGTTCTTTGATAAGAGATTATACCTCATTTGACCTGGAGTCTCCACCTCTCCCAAACAAATAATGGGTCTCTGTGGCACTGCCAGAGCCAGCTGTAGGATTAAAACTATACATACTTTTAGTCTCACAGCAGTCACTGAGGCACTAAAAAGGCTAAGTATCACAGCCCCTGCTTTGCTGGATGGCAGGCAGCTACAAAGGGTCCAACTTCTTGTCCACAGTTAGAGTATGTGCAGCTCAGGCATCCGACCTGTGAGTCTTGGTCTCAGCATTTCCTCAGTGGATGCACTGAGGAAAGTTCCCATCCCTCATGGCACCACAGGACTGATGGACCCCCCCCCCCCCGGCCCCTGCAAGAGCCAGGCTGGCTGTGAGAAAGTCAGCAGGTACCAAGCAGGGGATGCTGTGGAAATAGGGGGGCTCTGTCCTCCCTATGCTTCTTCCATTTTCTCCGAAGCTCTCGGAAGCAGCAGCTGCCCCTCTGTATGATCCTGGGAATCACGATACCCTTCTCCACACAGTCATTTTCATGCCAGGGCAAACCCCATTCTGTGCTCAAATTATTTAGGGTCACAGAGGTTGAGGGATCCTGCACTGCAAACCGGCGTTAGTCACTGCAAGCAGGTTGGCCTGAGCTAACCACATGGGTAAGTGAGTCACAGAAATGCAGGAGATTCTCTCCCTGGGCAAGGAAAAAACCCCCAAAAATAAGCGGTTCTTCAGGTGAGTGCTTTGAGAAAAACCTGCTTAGTCCACAAGTCCTGAGACTGATGGGCCAAAATTTTTGAATACTGAAAGCACAAGCTAGTATTACAGCAAAAGACCTCATTAGGAGAGACTTAGTCAGTCTTTTCTTGTGGGCAACATCCATGTAACTTTGGCCAAACCCCATGGAGGCTAATGGGAAACCCCTCCATAGATCTTGATGCACCAGGCCCCAAAATCCAGTTCTGAGGCTCTCTGTAATGAGCGTGCAGGATCCTACAAGGCCCTCACACGCAGCATCAAAGAAATGCAGCTGGGTTTATTACAGCTGTTTATGAAAACTATCACAAAAGTGGCATGCCACTGCCAGCTGGGCTTTTGCCAAAGGAAGCTCTGCTAAATTAGGTTGAGAAATATTCGGTTAGTGGCACAGATACATTTATATATAGTTTTCGGTGTTCACCCAGAAGTTCTCATTAGCAGGACACAGGCAAAGGGGATGGAGGAAAGGAAAAAAGCCACCAAATTCTTGGGAGAGGCAGCCAAGTTGTTTCAGTTGGTATCTGTAAAGCCAACACTGCTGCTACACTGACACTTGGACCATTAAACATTGCATTGTTTAAGCTGAAAAAAAACACCCTTGGAGTTTTTGCAGGAAGACTTATTCTTGTCCAAATAAGCAAGGTCATCTCTTCCATCAGAGCATTACATGGGGGAGAAGAAAGGAGATCAGAGCAGACAGCCCCTCAGGCTAACTTCACACTCCACACCTTGGGGTGGGCCCGGGGGGAGCCTCCTTCAGTCTCTCACTTCCTGGGAGTGAAAGCCAGGAGGCAGATGGTGTTGCTCAGAGATGTCTGAATCACTGCAAAGGCAGCTGGACAGAACAAGCAAAATCAGATACCACTGTGCAAGCATACTGGGTGGGTTCAGGTGATCCTGCTATAAATCACAGTCAGCATTTGAAAGGGTCAGAATCAATTATTTCTACATCAGTGCAAAAGGACATCCAAAACAAACTGCACAGGATTCACCAGGGCAAGGGAGGAGGCAGGAGGAGGGTTAATGTATTCTGTGCCACCCCCCTGAACAAAGAGTGACGGTCTGGGGACTCGACTCGGGGAGGGGACTGCAGTGTCTGGGCTCCCAGAAGATGAGCCAGCACAATGACTGGATGCCAAATGTTGCACGCTGGCAGACAAGCCTTTGGTAACTCAAGGCTGAAGGTCCAGGCTGCTTCCTCTGCAAACTTATTCTTACACTTGGTATTGATTTAAGGAATGGGTGGATTGCTCTTTTGTTACTTCATGGAATTAGAAAGAGGAGGATGTGGTGTAAACCATGGGCAGTAGAGACACTGGCCAGAGGGACTTTAAAGGGAAAAGAGTAGAAAAGCTCTGGGCTAGCAGCAAATGAAACTTCGCAAACCTTCCTGGTCTCCACAGTCTCCAAACAGACCACCAGCCATATTGTCATAACCTCCTCCTGGCCCTTTCAAGAAACCAACCCTTCCTCTTCCACCCCCATGTTTTAGGCCACTGATCAAGACCTGTTGTTGCCAGCTCACCATTCTGAGGCACCATCCGTGGGAAAAACCCGGACACCAAAGGGAACATTGGTGACAGTACTTCAAGGCCTTACCAGACACCATCATTGTTGCGGGTGCATCTCCCACCTCGCTCCAACCACTTTCTGGGGCAGACTCGATCTGAATGCATTTAACTAAACCCTGTCACTGCCCCACGTGTCTGAGGGCACACTCTTTCTTCTCCATCCTGTTCAGTAACCACCACACAGATTCAGGTCTTTTACTCAAAGCCTTGCCTACACGTTGTAGCTGAGAAGTGAAACACATGAGGAGTTGTGGAGTTCTTATAAGCCCCCTTTAGTTAACTGAGCTACCAATTAGGGCGGGGAAAAAAAGAGTTTTCTCTCAGGCACAAAAGCAACAACAGAGAAAATGGCAATCATCAGCAGGGAAGCCAACTATCTGAAGTCAACCAGAGACCACATCCATTAGCAGTGAGCTGTCAACTCCCCGACCCAGCAGGCAGGCAACTGCCTGTACACTTAAAGCAATCTCAATATTTGCATATACTCTAACCTCCCACCGCGTGTTAGGGAACATACTCCCCTTCTGCATCCCAAGGTGTCAGGCTGTAACATTCTCAAACAAGTTTGTCCACAGGTGAAGTCACTGAGACGCAATGTGTGAACGTATCCAGCTTGATGCCACAGGTACGATCCAGCCTTTGTTAAGGAACAGGGAACAGGATCAGCTTTTTCTAACCCCACCCCATCTGGTCACAGCCCATTAATAAACCACCTAAGGACACATGGCACCAGACTTCAGGAGAAGAGGCAATCCTCTGCTCTACAGGCTCCACCGCAGCTGGTGGGCAAATGCAGGGTGAGGACACACGGTGATGGTGGCCACATCCTCACACACTACTCTGGGTAGGTCCGACACCTGGAGAGCCAGGCAGGCACCTCCTGCCCCTGCACGATGCTCACATTCATTAGGGGATAAGGAACGATGGCTTCTGCTGCAGAACGCAGTGAAGAATGGTGGCGGTTGCCCAAAATCAACAGTTGCCATCCCTGCTCCCCCCTTGCCTCTGGTGGCGGCGGAAGCAGCCGGCTGGATTCCTCCCCAAGCTGTGTTTCCCCTCATCCCATGGCAGGACACAGTTCAAACCAGCCCCTTATCCCCAGGGAGGCTGAGTTCAATTGGGCTACACTGCTGGAAGCCCTTGATCCAGTTCTGGGAAATCCCCACAGCTCCACTGTACTGGGCAGAGGCAACCAACTCCTATCATCCCCTGAGCTCAGGGCTGCCAAGAAACTCCTTTCCATACAAGTCTCATCTGGCTTTTCAGCATGGAGCTCTTTTGACTAAAACCACAATACTTAGCATGCTTCAATGATCAAGCAGAGGGCACGGGAATGTCACTGAAAACACTTGGCTTCCAAATGCAGCATTGTTCTTCCCTTACCCCATTCACAGATCCTGACCAGAACATCCCGATCAAGCTCTAGCAAAGTTTTCCAGCAAATCCAGCAAGGAGTACCACAGCACTATTTGATCCATCATCTCCCTGAACACACACGAGCCCACACTTTACAGGAAACCCACACGTCGCACAAGCCCACCAGTGTCTCACCACTGCTCCCAGGAGCAGCCCTTGTGGAAGCATCTCCCCCCGCCTTCGTGGCTGCAGAGGTCCATCAGCCGCAGCCTTGGCCAAACCATCCTCCGTGACGCCACCATCAGCCGGGAAGGCTGGCCATGCCCGGCGCACGTTTCCCGATGCCCACTGATGCCACGGCAGCTGGATGTCACAACCTGCCCACCAAGCTCGGGTGACATTTTCAGCCTCACACCCTGCAGGCTGCAGCACCAAGCACCTCTGTCCCAAGTCCCGTCCCAAAAGTCTCATCTCCAGTGTTCTGGTTGCATCAGGTTCCAGACATGGCTCGGAAAGGCCACTCTGCCGCCATCCCTCAGTGGCAGCCTGCTTTCCCACCCTGGAGCCGCTTTGCCTGCACAGTCATCTGCCAGGCACCCACATCCCCCCACGGCTTTTATTTTGCATCCTTTCCCCAGCCCACCTCGCTGCTTTGCCCAGCTGCCCCACACACCAGTGGCTGGCTTGACTGTGGGGCCCCACGTTGCCATCTTCTCCCCGTCAGCCCCACCGTGGGGAGCAGAGCATGGTGGCCATGGCTCATCTGAGAGAAAGGCGGCCTGGTAGGAATCGTTCCTAGGAAGGCTGCATGAGTAATTTAAGAGAGGGGGGAAGAAAGCGAGCTAATTAAAGACATGTGATAACATCACAACAGTTTTAGCCACATTGAATATCCAATTAGGTCTAGTAAGCCTTTGGGCCACAGCTGTGGGAAGGGATCCTGGGCCTGGCAGAGATGGGCCGGCACCCACCGAGAGCCTCCCGAGCGACCAGGGAGCACCGGTTATGGCTCCTTTTTTGGGTAACCCCCCCCCAGGAGCAGTCCCGGGGCAGCACAGCCCCATGCCTGCAGCCCTGGCCACATCCCTTGTCCATCCAGCCGCTCTGTGGGCACGTGGCACACATTGGCTGTGCAGCCAGCGTGTGCTCCTGCAGCTCCCAGCAATATTAATTCTGAAAAAGTGCCTTTTTTTTTTTAATATATTTTTTTTAAATACCGTTTGCACACACATGCAGTTGCATTGCTTACAGCAAACACTTCAACATGCGCTGGCATACACACACGAGGGGGGGGGAAAAAAAAAAAGACGAGACAACTGAATTGACTGGAAGCAAACAGGAACTCCAGCCCTGGGTCTGGAAGCAAGGTAATAAAAATCAGCCCGTGGTGTATTTTTCGTGGGATACTCGCCTGCCTGCCTGGGTTTTTGCCGTCTTACGGTGGGATGTGCAAAGACCCACCCGCAGCAGCGCTGGAGAGCACCTAAGTTGCTGCTAACTCCAGCAGCGGGGGTAACGCGCGGCAGGGCGCTTCTTTTGAAGCAGCATTTTTTCCCGCAAAACCTCTCGCAGCATTTTGACTCCGCTGGAAAAGCCGCTCCGAAAATCCGCTGCAATGAAGGGCAGGGGCAGAGGGCGCGGGGCCAGCCCCGGGGAGCCGCGGGCAGGAGGCAGGACAACCCCCTCGCTGCAAAAAAGGAAAACATCGTTATTTTTTTCAGGGAGAAAGCCCCGCTGGAGGTGACCGGGAGCCTCGGCGCACCCCCGGGAGCAGGGCCGGCGGCGGGGGAAGGGGGGACGGCAGCGTCCCCCCGTGATTTTCCCACAGTGGAAAGGCAAGGGAGGGCTTTTGACACGATTGTTATTAATTATTATTATTATTTGTAGCGAGAAGGAAGGAAGCTCTACGGGAGCAATGCCGCTGCCGCAGAGGAAATGTGGGAAGGCCAGGAGGGAAGCGGCGGGGCGGGGGCCGGCGGCGCAGGTAGCGCGGCGGCAGGAAGCGGGGGCGGGCGGCGGGGCGGGCTGGGGCCGGGGCCGGGGCCGGGGCCGGCGCGGGGAGCCGCGCCGAGGGGAGGGGAGGGGAGGCGGAGCCGGCCGGGGGGTGGCCGTAAGGTGAAGGTTGTTGCAGTGGGTTCATTAAAAGACAGAGTTCAACTCCTCGCCGTGGCAGAGCGCTGCTGGGAGGCCGGTTCAGCGGCGTGCGGAGTGCGGGGGGAAGCAAAAGGAAAGGGGGACAGAGAAAGAGAAAGAATCCGGGAGGGGAGGAAACCCGCAGCGACTTCAGAGAACGCGAAGAGGCGCGGGGCAGGAGCGGCGGAGACCGCGGGAAGAAGGGGCAAGGCTGTGCGCTCCCGAGGCCCGACGAGGAGGAAGGATGATAAACGTGGTGACCGTGTGGCTGGTGGCCCTTTGCTTCCAGGCTGCTGTCCCGGTGAGCCCGCCGCGAGCGGAGCGGAACGGAACGGGGCGCGGCGCACGTGGGGCGGCGGGCCCGGGCGGCGGTGCGGGGCCGGGCCGGGAGCAGCCGGGCTGGGGGCTGGTTCCCCCCTTCCGACAGGTTTTTGCCGGGGAGCGCCGGTGGCCTTTTGTGCTGGCGGCGGGCTGCAGCCCGGGCTGCCCCGGCAGCCTTAATTCAAACCAGACGCGCTGCGGCTGCCCCTGACCCGCCGGCGGCTCCGCCCCGGGGCGCTGCTGGGCGGGTGGCGCTGCCCGGTGCCCCCCGTCGGGGCGCGGGAGCCCCTCGGGCCGCCCGCGAAAGGCCGGCGGGGTGGTGGGGGGGGATGCTTACGCCTTCCCTCCGGCGCGGTGCGCCCCGAGGGGGGTGAGCGGTAAGTTTGGGTGAACGCTCGCATGTGGCTCTTTGTGGCTCGACTGTGGCCGGGCAGCCTTCCCCCGCGCCTCGCGGGCAGGGGTGACACGGGGAACGGGGGCGCTCCCGCCGTGCCCCCGGTACGGCCCGGCTCCGACGGCAGCTGGGGGCTAGCAGCTCCCCGACCGCCTTTGTGCCCCCGGAGCCAGCGGGCGGCACAGGGGTGCCTCGTACCTCTGCCTGCTAGAGCTGTAACGCGCTGGTGTCGGCTCGGCACGTGACCCCCCGTGCCCCTGCTCGGCAGCAGCCCCGGGGACACCGGCCCCGCTTCCTCCCCGGGGTGGGCGGGCGTCCCGGCTCCGTCCCTCGCCGCTGCCTCCAGCCCTGCGGAGCCGCCTGGGCTGGGCGTGGGGCCGCCGCGCCGTCCCTCCTCAACGCCGGAGCGCTGCGGCCGTGGGGCTCGCGCTTCCCCAGGACGCGGGTGTTGCGGGAGCGGCGCTGCCGGGGGCGTGCGGAGCGGGGCTGCGGGCAGCCGTTCGGCCTGGGCAGGCGCCGCGCCCGTCAGCCGCTAGATGTCACCCGCGAACCGGGGATGGCCCCGCCGCCCCCTGCCCTGCCCTCCCGCTGGGGCCCGGTAACAGCGCCCTGCTCGGGCCCGGGGCCGCCGTGTGGGGATGCCGAGTGCGGGGCAGGAGCCTTGCGGCCGCCCCTCGAGAAGGCACGAAGCCCAGGTCGCCATCCCCTTCCCCAGTGGCGAGGGACACCCGCTCCCCGTGTGCCCGTTGCTCGTGGAGTCTTCTCCTTTGCATGAATTAGAGGAAAAAAGTGGAACGTGAGGCTTTGTCTGAGCGGGCGGGATCATCACAGGCAGAACTGGTGGGTTTTTTTCTTTCTGAAAGGGAATAATTGATTTGGAACTTGTCTGGAGATGAGTAGCCGCGGCGGTTGGATAAGGAGTGGCAGAACAAAGCGTGTGGCACGATCTAAGCTGCTCAAAATACCTCCAGTTGTTGCTGTACCATTCTGTCTGTGAGCTCGTACCTTAGATCTGGACACATACCCTGCTAGCCTACATGGCAGCAAGTAGTTACGAGATGGCTAAACCCGAGAAGTGTGTGAGCTAATCAGCCCAGTTTCGTGGGGAGAAGGCTCTGCTCATAGCTTCTGAATAAAATGGAAAAACTGCAGTTAATTTGTAGCCTCTGAGGTGCATGTGGATGAGGTTCCTGTGTGGTAAATACTCCCTACTAGAAATGAGAAAGATGTGAATTAAATGCTTGTCTGGAGTTTTCCTGTGCGTGAGAGA
Source organism: Falco biarmicus (assembly GCF_023638135.1). Classification (NCBI taxonomy): domain Eukaryota; kingdom Metazoa; phylum Chordata; class Aves; order Falconiformes; family Falconidae; genus Falco; species Falco biarmicus. The sequence goes on along the minus strand of NC_079293.1, from coordinate 34,260,264 downwards.
CGCAGGCCTGGATGCAGCTTCAGGCGGAGGGGTTTCCTGGGTGAACACATGAAGCAACAGAAGTCCTTGGGGCTCCCTGGTGACTCAGTGCTGAGGCTGTTTCTCTTTTGGTGATCACGTGGCCTTTTTCCCTGTGTCAAAATGTCAGTGACACAGATTAAGCTGCCTTTCCCACCCATCTGGAATAATCATGCTTTTGCATCAAGTGGCAGGAAACCTTTTGTGTTGGGCACAGAAAGCAAAGTGACCTTACCGCAGTCCTTTGTGTATACCAGATCACGGCGCTGTGGGCGCTGGCATGGCTGTGTTGGGTTCTTGGTGGTCTGACCGTTGGAAAGCGTGCCGCTGCTGCTGGTGCATTGCTTGACTGCTGTTGCTGCCTGACTTTACTTGTCCGTGCTCCCACGTCGTAGAAGTAGTAAGCAGGAACTAGAAAGCGGCCAAACGATGGCTGTTTTCTTTCTGAGTACTCTTACCTGCAGGAATGGCTGGGGAGGTTCCTATTCTTCAAGGTGACGTGCTCTTGCTCAAAATGCCTTGCAGGAGAGAAATTGCCCTCTGTTGTTATGATGCAGGGGGGGCATGGACTTCCTTGAAATAAGAAGGCTGATGCATCATAATGGATTAACCTGGTTATTCTCTCAAATGGAAGCTTTGACATGGTATAACCCTGCTGTCAAACTAACTGAGCCGAGATGTGTAGCCTGCTGCAGGACAGCAGTGGACAATCCAGCCTGTACAATGAGGGAAAACAAAGTTTGGATTGTTTCATCTGGTGTAGGTGCATGCTGGCGATTAACACAAGCCTAGCAGAGCAGCCAGAGTGTTTTTCCAAGGGTGATGTCATTCCTATCTGCATGTAAACTAATTAGAAGAAATTGGGTAGCTCAGCTCGCTTATTAAACTTGCAGGCAGTAGATAAGGAGGAAACACTTTCTTCTATAGTCTGTGTAGTGCAGTGTCACATTATTTATCAAGCATTATGAACAGCGCTTCTTCATCTGAACCCTCACTTGCTGGTGGCTACCTCCCAGTAAAATGTTAACTGTTGTACCTGGTTAACTGATTAGAGCAGAGACAGATAACTGGTGTGTGTTGTGTAAGGGGGCTCAGGTGTGAGCTTGTATTCTTTTGTTCCAGGTTTCTCTCTGTTTCAAGTGGCTAGAAGAGCTAAAATTTTTAATGGCAGCACTCTGAAACTTCTGGAAACCAAACAATCCTCTCTAACAACCTGAGACAAGTTACAGCAAGTGCAAGAAACCTGTAAGCCTTCTAAAATTAAGCTAGTGTACTAACCTGAAATGTAGGCTGCTGTTTTAGCAGCAAAATTGGTCCATTATAAGTATGTGTTTTGCATTGCTAGTGCTTAGATGTCTCCAGGTGGCCTGTGTAGTAGCACTTCATCCTGACCATGTCTAAAGAGCCTCTGAGGGGGACATTCCACACTTGTGTCATCTGGCATCTAGGGAGCTGGGATTTTAGTCGGGCTTGCTACAGGGAGGAGGGAGCCTCTTACAAGAGAGAAGATAGGACCCCTTTCCTGAGGAGGTGCTGTCAATGATAAAATTGCAGTGCTTCAGCATTGTGGCGTTAGTATTTTTGTCTTAGATGTCTCCTGCTCTTCGTTAACGCAGAGCTATTAATACGGCGCTCTGGGATAGCTGGAGATTGATGTACTTGGTGAGACATAGGGCACTTCAAATGGCACTGGCCCCTCAGGGCAATGTTCACTTGGTGTTAAGGCACCTAAATGTAGGTGTCTGTATGTGTTCTAGGTGCCTAAGCTCTCATTATAGTCATGATGATGTAATTAGTGGAGCCAAAGAGAGCGATTATCTGACCAGCCACTGCACACCTACTTCAAGGTGAGTTGCTTTGTCAGGGTTTTGACTGGATCTCATTTTGCCTATAAGGGAAGCATAGACACATTTACTATAGTGTTTTTTTCATCTGAGAGCAATTTAGCTCAAGGCTTTTTATTTGTTAAACTTTTATGATAACTCTCTCCAGAAACAGACTGGACAGATGCTGTTTCTGTGCCAAGAGAACTAGCAAAGCAGTGGGAAACATCAGCTTTCAGCTAGAACAACAGCTCTCTGCTGTTCGAGTGCAACTGGATTGGTGCCCCCAAACAATACCATAACCTTGCTCTGCTAAAGGCTGTGGAAGACATTAGGGAGTATAGTTGGGTCCTGCATCAGCGTTCTGAAGTGAGGAGTGTGAGCAGATTTTTTTTGGGGGGGGGGGGGGGGGGCGCAGGGGGGAAACAACAGCTTGTGAGCTGTTGAGGAGGCAATGGAGCACTTCAGTAGAAGGCACTGTTTGTGGATTAGAAGTAAGGAACCCTTGTTACTCCCTAAACTTTGCTACAGGCAATGAACTTGCAAGGTGTGGAAGTTGTTTTGGACTTCTGGTGCTTCTCATTGGTTCTCTTCTGAGCTGAGAATATACTCTGAAATGCAGAGAGAGTGTGGTGTCTCCTTAGAAGCATGGAGTGTCCGTTCTGTTAACAGGTCTCTTAAGTTAGAGTTGGCTAGTGTACTTCATTTTAACTCTGTTAGGCTACTGGTGTACCGCAGAGATAAGCTTTATCTGGCCTGGCTAGAAACCTGGGATAGTGCACTTTCTGCTATGGAGATGCTAGTGGAAAAGTTACTGCACTATGAACCCTTACCTCAAGGTGAGATAACGTTTGGACCTCCTACAAGCAACTCCTGTGCAGCAACATCTGCTAATGTGGTAGTTTCCCAACCTCTCAGTTTCTCAAGCAGTGCTTGGCTGTAGTTGATGTTCTGGGTCTTGTGGAACCGGCATGGGTCCAACAGAGTCTGTTAGCTTGGGCTCCTTGCCATGCCTGACTGTAATGTTTGTATCTCACTGCTGAGACCAGTCTCACCAGTGAAGCTTGCTTTGCTGGATGGGAACCAGTGTGTTAGTGGGATTTGGATGGAGCTGGTAATAAACTTCCCGTTGAGTCACTGGAGCTGCAGCTACAACTGAGTCATGGAGGTGTTGTAAGTCATGGCTTTTCCTGCAAGGCTTCTTGTTTGAAACTCCTTTGAGTATTGATCAGCTGAAGAGTTCTGTCCGCTTCACTTACACATCTTGCTGCTGTGCTCTCTGGCAGAACTCTCTTCTCTGTAGCCCTTGTTTTTGAAATACGGTTCTCTTTAATGTCCACTCATTTTGCCACTTACTGTTTTGGGCTTTTTTAATAACTGGAAGGTCTTCAGGATTGCTATTGCAGAATGACTCCTGACTAAATCGAAGGCACTGAAAAAAGAGGGAACTGCCTGCCAGCCAGCTTAAAATACAGGTGTTTTGCCTTTCATGGAGGCTCTTGTGTTCTTGTCATACTCCACTCCGTAACTTTTCTGCACTGCTTGTGCAGTAATGACAATGTCTTGTATGCCAATCATGGAAGCAAAGGCTGACAGTCTGGATTTCTGGCTGTAGGCAGTCCCAGGTACACACTCCTGTCGACCAGCTTTCTGCAAAGTGCAGATGGTTCGTGCAACAACTTCTCCGAGTGCCTTGGCTCCATCACCTGAGCGTACACAAGCCGTAGCTAGAGAACGGGGGGATACCCTTTGTCTGCCTGTGCCATGCAATAAGGAGCTTACTGCCTCTCAAATGGAAGGAAACTTGAACTCTGTTCCAGTTGTGAGGGGAGCACGCTGAGTTCTTTCTGGGCAGCATTATAGACCATGACTGTCCTTGAGCTGTAAGCAGGAAAGCTCTTCTAATTAGTTTCTAATGGTGGTGGCAGTACACATCCTGGTCAGTCAGTAGTTCCAGTCCAGCACCTTGCATCTAGGGGATTGCTAGACAATTAGACTCCATGCTGAAGCCAGAGGTGGGCAGGGGAGCGTGGAGCCAGTCTACCATCTGGAGAGTGAGCAGTGATTAATATAATGATTTCCAGATGAGAGCTGTGGTGAGGCTCCATGTCATAGCAGTGGTACTGCTGTGGCTGTGTTGGTAGGGAGCCTTTGTATGTTCCCCGGGGGATCAGAGCTGGCAGCTACAGTGCTGTAGGAAGAGACTACCTGGCTCTTCCCTGTCCCACAACAGGACCCTATTGCTGCCTCATTGTTTGCTTTGAGATCACTAGAGTGGAGAAATACAAATGTAGGCATCTATATATTTATATGGACAGATATCTATCCCTGTAATGTGCTGTTGGTTGACCAGCTCACAGCAGGATTTGGAAGCTGTGTGCCCTGACTTCAGGATGGCGTTCTGGGAGATTTAGTGCCTGTGCTCTGCACGACCACAGGAGCTCAGAGCAGCACGTCTTTCTACCAAAACATCAGTCTTGGGTAAAAGCGTCTCTGCAGAAGAGAGAACCTGTTATCCCATTAGCCAGCTAATAGGTGTCCTCTTTAGGGACAGAGCTCAGGCTTTCTTTAGTCAAGAGGTGGAGGGCTAGGAGGAATAAAAACCCAAACTACAGAAACCACAAAGCTTGAATTCATATCTAACATGAACACTAATATATGTGCTATTTTTCACTCCCCTGCTGTGCTCTCTGTGCTTATGAAACTGCAATAGAGACTCTTGCACTGGCAGATTTGATGGCCAAATGAGATTTGTCCACCTCATTGGCTCTAACAGGGTATAAATGGCACCTACGTGCAGTGGAAAAGTGGTAGTGAGGCTTGCATCGAAACTTGCCTAACAGCCTGCAGCTAGACAGCTTTGACTTCTAAATCTCTTTCTGTCCTAATGGAGGAATCATCTGGATTGTGACTACTTTCCCATCAGTGAACAAAGCACCTAACAAAAGAGACTGACTCTGGCATGTCTGGGCAGTGGCAAAGGAGTGCTCCGCTATCATGTGCTTACATCAACTGACTCATGGCCTCGAAGAGGAAAGCTGCTAGCTTAATCCTCCAGCAGCATCGGCTCTGCTCTGAAGCATGTTTAACTTGCAAAAAGTTCCTCTGTCTGCACCTGTAGTCACACAGAGCTGTGAAACAGTGGTGAGCTTCTTCCTACAGCAGCTGGAAGATGCGATTATGAATAATTAGAAGTTCTTCCTGTAGTAGCTGAAAAGTGCTAAATGCTCAGCGTGCTCCCACCTCCCCAGCATGCAGCCAAAAGGGGTAAAAAAACCCCCTCTTTACACTGATTCTAGTAAGTGAAACAGGCTAAGCACTAGTCATCCTGTGGCCAAATTAAGTGCTAGAGTCCCAATCATTTAGCAGATCTTATTTTTTGACCTGTTCTTTTAACACTCCCCCTACCACCAAATTGCCTGCTGGGGAACCTTCCCATGCGTTATTTGGGGACATACCAGTTGGCAAGGCTGGAAACTATGCCAGAGATTGTTCTAATAATTTGATGGTGTAGATTGGGATCCAGTGCCTGGGGATGTTCCCTGATATTGTTTAATATATGAGTATGGATGTAGCCAGTGGGTCTCTGGCAGCAGGCCCAGAATATTATGAAATGGCGAAAACTGCAGTATCCAGTGAAAGAAAGTGAAAGTTTGTAATAGGAGATCACAACATTCTCATTGAAAACTGAACTTTTTTGGAGGCTTCTGAAGGATGAGCAGCTGCAGTTGCCTGAGAAATCCTGTGTAATCAATCAGCTGAGGTTTGCAAAGTGAACGCTACAAACCTGCCAACAGCAAAGCATCCGGTGTAGCGGTGATGGTGCTGGTACGTGCCAGTGATGCAGCCGGTGCTTTTAGAAATGGCCCTTAGAAGTGGTCCTTCAGCATTTTATACTCTCTTAAGAAATACATCATGCTGATTAGGGTCAGTAGTCAGTGAGTAGACCCAGAGTTTATCTGAATATGAAGTATCTTTAACTTAGTGATGTTTGAACAGTGTCCTTCAAGTTTGATCTGCTGTTACGTAGCATCTAGCTATCCCAAAGGTATTCCTTGCCAGAAACTTGCCTCAACTAAGGGACATGTTGTGCAAGGAGTAACTTGGTACTAAAGCGCTTCACCTTGCCTTGCAATTTTTTAGTACTGTTTTATTGACTTGTCTTGATGCCTGATAGTCCATTAGAGGTGGCATTAGTGATGTGTCTTGTCTCTTCACAGCATAGATGTGTAAAACATGGGGATGTCCAAACCACAACTTAAGTCTTACAGTTGCCCGTATGAAGCAGGAGAGCGTTTAGACTCCACAAAAGTGATAGCATGTCCCTCTAAACTCCAACCTCCTTAGCTGGTTTGGTGGCTGCTCTGAAGCAAGGCCATGGGGAAGAGAGGTGAACAAGCTGTATACCCAAAAATGAAGGCACGAGGTTAGCTGAAGCTAGTATCTGTTACTACAGCGAGACTTGGCCAACAGCTTGGATCAAAGGGAAGCTCTCTGATTTATCCTGCCTTTGTAACAGTCCGTTGTGTGGGGCTCCGTTGTGCAGATGTGATACTGAACTGTGTAACTGAGTGACTCTAGGTTAAATTAGTTTAATCCACAAGGTGTTTGGTCAAGAAATGCCTAATGTTAATTAATGAAATGAGTAGAAATGTAGGTGACCAGAGCACAATTGCAGCAGCAGTTTTTTTAAGTTGTTTCTGATGGGAGGATTTCATTTGATGCTTCAGCTTTGAAATGATACTTCAACACCCTCATAACACCCTCCTGACTCAGCTTGGAAGTACACCAGCGAGCTTCCATAATCTCACTGAAGTGTTGCATAATTTAACTGTAAATGGGGCAGTAGTAAGCAACTGCTGTCAGAACTTGGTCTTACATGCAGGATTACCAATGCTTTTGTAAACCTGAACATGGAGACCATTAGTGTCCTAGGAAGAGGCACCACTGCAAGCTTGATCTCTGCGCCATTTTATATGGGTAGATCACTTGCTGTATGCTCCAGTGGTTGTGAGTGTGCACGTTTCTTAAAGGGAGTTTATGGAGTCCGAACTGTGTTATGCGTTAATTTGGTGAAATGTGGTCCAGCCTGTGCCCAAGGACTATCTGGCCTATTGCTGTTTATTCCAAGGAGACTAGCAGTACCCAAAACATACCCATACTGCTTTTTCTTCAGCACCTGCACTCGGGAGCTGCTAAGGTTATGTGGAAGGAAGGGGTGATGTTGAAAGAGCTTCTTTGAGAAGACTTTTGGGATGGGGGGAACAGGGTATTACTGATCTGAGACGTAGCTCCTGCATCTGGTGGAGATGTTTCAGTCCTCTTGTGCATGGCTTAGTCATGCTGGTGTAACTGCATCTGTTTGGCAGGGATGACTTCTGCATTCTAAACAGTCTAGGCTTAGTCAACACTGTGAGATCCTGTGGATAAAAGAGACCTGATAGTATGCCTCATAATGTAGGGAGAGACCCGATTTCTTCATAGCCGTGCTAGTTTACTTGAAACTGGAAATAACGAGACATAGAAGCAAATGCGAAAAGTACACTTAACCATGCGCGTTTAGTGTGAGACCTGCTGAAGCACAGGAACTGCCCTGCATCGGATCAAACCCAAAACCTAAAGCTGCTTGCATGGTCTGTGTGAGTCCAGCAACCGGCTGCTGATTGAAACTTGCAAGTTCCTTCTTTACAGACTGGCGGCTGACTGGTATAAATCCAGCTGTTCAAGAGCACAGTTTCTTGGAACTGGTTAGAGCTCGGCTGTAGGGAGCATGAACAAATCACAAGGGAGCCGCCGAATGCCAACTGGTGGCTCATTTTGCTGCCCAAGTCTAACTTCTTCTGTAGCAGACTGACAGATCACAGCACCAGGGGATCAGGTTGTGGGGTGTGACTGGTCCTGCCATCTGGTGAGCACATGTGAGATGGAGACTGGGACAGAGCCAAGCTGCTCTTTCTGGATGCTTCCAGTTCTCTGATCAATCAGCTCTTCGGTGAGGGGTGTGACTGAAAAGGCTTGGTGGTGATGCTATAATAAAGAAGCTGGGCATGAGATTTGAATGCAGTATTTCATTGTAAAGGTAACAGATGTCTGGAATGTGTGTATGGAAAATACAGATTGTTGGCAAAAACCATTTCACAAGCATTGGAAACTTCCATCATGCCTCCTTCTGGAGAAATAGTGGAGTTTACAGAAACTATCAAGGAGGCCTTGTCTTGGGTTGTTGAGTCTCAGACTGGCTGTCATGATACAAAGAACTTGATGTATGTCCTGTAGGGTAAACTACGAGCAGATCAGCTGGGAAGCTAAAGCAGAGTTCGATAGCAGCATGTGTTACAGCTGGCAGGTGTTTCTGCCACTGAAGTGTCAGAAAATAAAGTAATTTTTGTTTTCTTGTGCATAGGCTGTTGCTATAGGATATCTCCTCCTATAAAGTCTGGTGATTCCACTGTAATTTCATTAACTCCTCAGAATACCTTGTCAGCTTTTTTGTTGTTGTAAGGCTAACTATTTGTAGGTTTAAGTAGTCTCATTAAGTTTACCAACTAACATGCTTTAGTACTCCAGAGTTGTGAGTTCATCTTTCTGTTGAAGTTTCAGTAACTTCATACTGCTAGGAATCAGAAGTACCGCCAGTAAGCCCTTAGTTTGATGACATACAAAGGATTTTTATCTGAAACTTGATTTCACTAACCTAGTGTGGCACTGCAAGCAGTTTGCTCAAATTAGAAACAGATCTATGTATCGCTAATAGAGTGAAAATGCTTCTGTCATCCTTCCAGAAGATCTTAGAGCTTTGTCTCCTGGCTGCTTAGTATATCTCGCACCAAGTAATTGCAGGAGTTCAAGGAGCAGAAAAGGGAAACTCCTAGGGCTGAGATAAGAACCTGGGTCTTTTCCTAGCCATGTGCCTGGATGCCGAAGGCTGTTGCACTTCCTCTTGCCTGATAATTCCTGGAGGCAGGAAGTATTCCTGGCTGCGTGTTTGCTTCCTTTTCTCAGGTGAAGTAGAACAGCTTCTTCCCACCCAGAATACTGTGTAGCATGGTGATGAGGTCACTTCTGACTTCTGAGATCACTACAGCTGCATGAGTGCTCTGACCTGAGCAGGTGTGATGGTTGTGGTAGTTTGCTGATCACACAAAAGCTGGCATGGAGCTCATTTGAAATGGGTAGTAGTTCCACCAGCCAACTGTATGGCATTTGTCTCCAAGGAACCGGCTTCCCTAGGATCAGAGGCACACAAATGTTATTCTGATGCTGTTGAGAGGCATCGGTGTTCTGTAGTGTGCCACCAGCCTAACTTGAAGACCTGAGATGCCATAGAACACGTCGCACTCTCCTGTAAATACATCTCTGATTTCTGAGCTGAATGACTGAAGATGAGAAAACCAAGTTGTGCTCCTGTGGGACCGAAGTCCTCCAACAACCTCTCTTGTGTCCTAACATTGGCAAGCTGCAGACTTGCACTGCAGTGATGGCCACAGCAGGAGGGGAGTGCAGGGTTGAGCCTCTTGGCATCCAGGCACATGGCCTACAGCTGCGTGCTGACCAGTTTGAGCTAATGGGCCTGCTGGGAGAAGACAGTCTCAAATGAGACGAGTGGAGACACTAGCTGCTTTGCAGCTCTTCGCTCAGACCCAGTCCTGGACTACATTCATCAGTCTTGGTGCTGTAATACTAACTGGTCTGCTTTACTGGGAGCTGGATTGTTTCTTGGCTTTATGGGGAGGGAAGACTGGCTTCTCCAACCAATGCGTGCTGTCAAGGAGCAACCGGGCGGTCTGAAGCTCAGTATTGCACTTGCCAGGAAGTCTCAGTGGTTCTGGAGCAAGTTTCATTCTAGTGACAGTGCTCAGTGCTGATCCTGTAAGACAGGGTGAGCGTGAGGCAAGAGATGAGGCAAAGGAAGGAATTTACACCCAGATGCAAGCAAGGCTGTTTGTTCATGCAACAGAGGTCAATGCATGGATGGGAATAATTGGCTAAGGGTAGGGACTGGTTTTGCTGGGTCTGCTGTTGAAGACATAGGGTCAATGTGTTTGTATGTGTTGGAGGGCAACGCTACAAAGTCCAGTCTCCATTTAAGGGGCTATAACTGCTGATGGCTTGTCTGAGGTGAGTTGCTTAACCTCACCTGCCTGAACTCCACAGCAGGGGCTACATGTATGTGGGAGGAAAAAGCACCAGGGACCTTAGATCCTGTCACTTGACAGAAGAAGAAATTTAAAGAGGGTCATATTTATCTGTGTGGCAGTTACTAGTATGCATGGGTACTGGGGTTTGGGTCTTTTGCTGGATGGGTTTCCATTTTGTAAAGATTTTCTGACCTGTGGCATACTCCCCTCTTTCAGCCTTACCTTGTCAGGGTTCCTGGGGTGGCAGCCCGCCACTGCCTTTGACTGAAACCAAGCAATTCTTGGTCTGTACTTTTCTAAACAAGCAGTTGTAGTGGCTGTCGCTGTAAGACTGAACATTCTCTGCTGGTTTTACTACACTAGAAAGTAAGAAGTGCTGGTGACTTTAAGTCAGAGGGATTTAAGACAAGTTAGTTGGTCTGGTCTCTGTTACGCAGCTCACTGCTCATCTCTCAGGACAGCTGAAATACACTGAAATGAATTCCCCAGAATGAACTGGAGCTCGTAGCTGTATGGCCTCACTGAGCTGCACCTACTGTGTACCATTCCTTGGGGTTATATATTGACTGTGGCTTTCTTGTGCTATCTGAAGAAATGAATGCCTGAACTCTGTCAAGAATGTTAAAGAGCTGCAGGGAAAGTGCTTAAAAAAAAAAAAAAAAAAAAAGGCAGTTATAGCACAGAACTGAACTGGCTGCTGCTCATGAGGTTAGCTGCAGGGAAAAGAGCTTTCTCATTAGACCACATCTTCAAAACACAGGCAGCATTGAATGTGGGCAACAAAAGGTATCCCACTTCTAGCCATGTTGTGACAACCCACACCTGCCACTGATACAGAGTTGAGTGCTTGTTGTGTGCCATGTCTGTGTATGTGTTGACCTCTCTGTGAGATTTAGTCCTTGGCCTCTGCTGTATTCCTTGGTAGGAAGGCACAGCTTGGCATGAGTAAAAGCAGTGTGTAGTAACTTGTTTGATACATCTTCAGGTGAAAAAGCAGAGGCACAGACCCCTTAGCTCACTTCTGTAGTGCTGAAGGAATGACCGGACTTCTGGTGGAGCTGGCTGGGAGACAGCTGGGAAGCAGGGTCAGCTTTTCTGTATCAGAGCTGACATGGTGCTCGGTAACGCTCCTAGCAGCATGCACAAGTGATGTGTTGTCACTGGTGCTGTGCATGTTGCACGGCCACAGGCCTCCCTGGCTGTGGAGTCCATGGCCTGGCTGGACTCCAGCTACTGCTGGCTTTGCTCAGCCCTCTCTGCTGAAGGATGTGCAATGTGCTTTTTGTCCAGTACTAAGTAGCAATTGCACTGGGCCTCCTGTAAAGGTCAAGTGGCCAAAGACAAAAGTAGAACTACCACCTTTCTGAATAAAACATCTATCTAGCCTTTGCTACTGTTTTTAGGAGGTCAGGGAGGACTTAAAAGCACTGTTGTCAGACTTTAGAACAAACCTTATCCATATGAACAAATACTTTGCAGAAGAGAGAACTCCATACAACTCCTCTCCTTGCTCCTTTTTGTATAAACGTTTGTGGTCCTTTGAGTCAGCCTCTGCTTTGCATGTTGCCTGCAATCTGAGGGTGCTGGTGTGCGTTTCCATAATGCATGGTGGTGGCAGGGTATTTTACTGCCCCTCTGCCTCAGGGTAGGTGGATGTGTGTCACCATCCCAGGAACCCAGGCTGTGATTCTGTATGAATTGCTTAAGCAGCTCTGGCTGCCATGGTCTGCAGTGTGCCAATACAAACACTTGTGCATTCATGCACCGAGCAGGATTGGGGAACTGGTCCTGCTGGAAAATTCTTTGCATGATTTTTTTGTTTGTTTGTTGTTTAACCAGACCTGTTCCCTGATCTGGTTCACCATGAGACTGCACAAACAGCTATGTAGGGGATGGTGTAAGCATGAAGTGACACGCTGTTGTGGGAGGTGGTAGTTTAAAGGGCCCTGATGCAGAATGTGAAACCCAACCTGATGGTGACAGGCTGATTCATTTTCACTCGTGGCATGTTGATTGCTGTGTTTCAGCCCTACTTAATTTTAAAAGTTGCCCTGTCACAGTAAGGAGAAAATAATGCTGATTGGGCAATAGTGTGCTTACCAAGTGAGCCTCTCAGAGTATTGGGACTGTAGCTGCTTGTGTATGGAGTAGCAGGATGCACTTTTTGCTTGGCCACTGCATCTTGTTCAAAGGATTGGGGTATGCTTCTACAGCTGTGGCCACAAAACTTGACAGAAAAGGAGGATCAAAGCTGAGTGGACAGTGGGCAGAGATTACAGTCTGGTTTGTTCTGCCCGTAGTGGAGTAGATCCTGAAAGCTCTCATCCTGTTTTGAGTAGGTGTTGGAAGGTGGTTTACTGCCTTGAGAGCTGAGTGCCAAGAGGTAGCTACTATGTGATGATCAGGTGGTTCATGCTTCAAACAAAAGCAACTGCTGTTGTGCCTAGGTCCTCTCCCTCAAAGATAGTTCCCTTCTCAAGTTGCCAGCCAAAAGTACCAGAGGAGGCCTGTAAGAACTCAATTAACCAAGATTTTCCAGATTTCTGTATTCTATCACTGATCTGATAAGAGAAGCAGCCACATTAACTGGCATACTTACCTCTTGCTGCTAAGATGGTGCTTGCCTTGCTGAGCAAAAGAGCATCCTTTACTTCCCTTTGGAAGGAGCACACTGTTAAGCCATTAACCAGCCTTACTCCAGTTAAGAAACTGATGGATGGAAGGATGGGGATGCTGAAGCTTGTTGGTATGCAGCAAAAGCTCATTGAGGATGGGGGAAACACCACCATCTGAAACAGGGAGGGCTGGTAGTTGTAATGCTTTGAACAGCCTTGATTGGAACACTAGACAGGGACGAAAGTACTGTTCAAGTCTAGGCTATCGGGCTGGTTGTGGGATGGTTTATAGCTGTCTTTTTGCTCTTTGGCCTGTGCTGTTAAGTCTGCATCTTTGGCTCTTCTAGGAAGATGATTACCTCGTTAATCTGCAGGGTCACCAAGCAGCACTGGTGCTTATTTTGAGCAGTGCAGTAACAGGAGAAACAACTGGAAGAGCATTTAGCTGAGATGGTAACACACTTGAGATGGTGCTACTGACTTCTGATGTGGCAGACTTGCACGCAAGCTTCTCTTCTAAATTGCCATAGAAAAGCGTGGGTTCTGCTTCAGCTGCTCCAGAATTTATGGCTGACTTAAAACTGAAGGCTAGCAGTCTCTATGCCTGCATAAGAAGGGGGATAGGTGAGAATGCTGGTGGGGGTGGTGGTTTGGTTTTGGTTTTCTTTTTTTCCCTTAACTGTTTAAGCTATCTGCAGACCATGGACATCTGGAATTGGAGTTAATAATGCATGGGATATTAACTGCAGAATATCAAGGTTTAACAAAGATAAAATTTCTTTCAGGAGGTGGTTTTGTCTTCCCACACACTAATATCAATATTTTGAGGTTAGAAGCTCTTGGGGCTGCTCTGCCTCAGATAGCATTTCTGTTAGCGGGACTAGCTCTGCTCTTCAATTTGTAGAAAAAAAGTTCAAGGCAAACCTTTCTGTTTGTTTTAGAGCTATTCAGATCCTTCTGAAAGTCTTTTTCTAGATGGCTCCAGTGTCATATTTGGTAGCCAAGCTAGAGATCAAATGCTTATCTTGTTTTTATGTGTCTCAAACAATAGCAAACCATTGGTTTTGCTTCCCACAAAGTTGGAAGAATATTGCAGGATGCTTAGGAAGGTGTTTGAGGTGGGGAAGCTCATTGCAGCTAATTCCTTTTCAGCTGTATAAGAAGGAATTATTAGGAGAAACATGCAAACTTAACAGCATTATTCAGATAATGGAGGATTTCAAGCGTTTTTGACACTGTTGTAATAGGCTGATCACTAACTAGGATTAGCAAGAGTGGGATACAAGTCATGCTTATAATCTAGTTTAGGGCTTGTAGCAGCTTGTGGCAAAGCCAGTGTTTTTGCTTACCTCAAAAAGCAATTGGAAAAAAGCTGCTTCTTTTTACATATACCATGGCTCCAAATTAAAGAGATGTGGTTCCCAGTTTGGGTGGGGTGAAATCAACTAGTACACTACAAATCTCCCCTTCATCATAGGACAGTACCTCAGATCTGTGCTGTAGCAGGAGGGAACTCTGAGGCAGCTGACAGGGTGAGCACAGAAAAATTCATGTACTGAGAGTGCGACCAAGATGAGGACTGAAGAATAGTTAGAAATGATGAAAAAAAAAATAAAATTGGAGTATGTCAGACTTCTGGAGCCAATAATATTGCTAATGAGTTGTGAAAGCCTGGCCCATTCTTGAGTAAATTGAAGACACCACTAGGCAGCTTTCTTGTTGTCCCAGCAGAACTGAATAACTATTGTTCCACAACAATACAGTGCTCAGCAAGAGCAGAGGCTAACAGTCTCCCCAGGGTTTCCTCTAAACAGGCTGCTTTGATACTTGGGGAAAGGGGTCTTCCACTGGTTAAAGGGAACTGGTTAATGCATTTCAAAAATGCTGTTAAAAATTTTACCCCTCATGCAACCAAATTCAGTGACACCAAATTAAAAGGGCTGGGCAAGTATTTCTAATCAGTTGTCTGAGCTGCCAAAAAAAAAAACCAACCACAAACCAAAAAAAAACCCCAAACAACAAACCCAACTAAAAAAATAAGAGCTTGTTAAATGGCATAAAAGCAACATGTTGTAGATGCAGTATAAAAATTGAATGTTTTTTTACTAGAATTCATGAGATACCATCAGAGATCCTTCAAAGGATCTACCACCTGAACTCAAATGTGTTCATCCGGCATCTCTGGTGTCAATTACAGTGTGAATGGTCCACAAATATTCTCAGTTGAATGAGAAATAAAGTGGAAGATTATGGAAGTAATTTCTAAAAGCATGTCGACATTAGCTGATCATATTGAACAGTCTGATAATAAAATTTTGAGCTAAAGTAGTACAGAGTTGTTGGTAATCTTGCTTTAAGCTGGAATTTACTTTCGGCTCTTTTGTATGATAGCACAACCTGGCGATTCGGTCTGTTCTGTGCCCCTGATCCTCTTGACTAATCAAAACCTTTCTCAGTGGTGTAACTCAGCTACAGTAAAATGTCATGGAAAAGCCTTGACCGTGAGATGTTTGTTGTCTGAACGGCACGGTCTGTCTTCCTGATGTAAACCCAAATTAGTTCGATCCCTTCTGATGCTCTCCTGAGTCAGTGTTTTACGTTAACCTTGCTGTGTCTGAAATCCTCCAGCAGCAGATGATTATAGAAGCATGACCTTTCTGCAAAGCTTGTATTTTGTGGTGCCACAAGGACAGGTTACTGTTTTTCAAGCCTACTGAAGCTGTGGTCTATGGAGCAAGTGTAGTCTTTATGTAACCATACAGTTACATAACTTAGACTAGTGTTCCGTAATGCTCGTGTGTCATGAAACTGGATGATATTGTGGAGTTACATCACTTTGTGGATATTCTGACCGGTATCCACATGTGCATAATTCTGTACTGTCCCTTGAGTACGTGGGGCAAAGTAAGCCCCTCTCAGATCCCAGGCCTTATACTACCTGGTCAAAGGGAGATGCTGCAGCTCCCAGAGGAGCAGCTTAGGACCAAAAGCCTTCAGGACAGCTAAGTAGAAGGGTGCATTTAGTGCAACTTCACCAAGTTCTCATATAAAGTTGTGGAAAGCAGACTTCATTAATCCTGAATCATGTCTTCTAGTATTCTCTTGAATTGCAGTAGCTAACCTCAGGAGACAGGAACCAGTCTGAATCTGCCTTCGTGTCTGCATGGTGGCTGCTGAGCAGCAGCTGGACAACTGTACAGTGGAACAGCATGGGTCTCTATTGGTTTAGACTGGGCTGCACTGGACTTTCCTCTCCTGAGAAGGACTTAGCTATCCCTGCTAAGATAAAGAACTCAAACAAGTACACAACAAAGGCTATGGAGAAGCAGAGCCTACAGTAGCCTGGGAAGAACCTAAAAACTCAGGTGTGAGGGGAAATGGAAGGGTAGACTGGCTGAACATGCTGGGTAACAAGAAAGGAAGCGTGGCATGACTGAACAAGCCTTATCTGTTAAGACGACCAGGAGAAGGGGTGCCAGCTTGGTAGTCAAGACTGAGTTGCTATTTCATCTCCTGACAGTCTGTGATCCTTTCAGGAGTGTTGCTTACCATCAGATCTGTCCAGGTATTCTTGGAAATCCTGTATGAGCTACCCCTGAAGATTCCAACTGGGGGGAGAGTTAGTCCTGATCCTAGATAAAGGTGTATAGTCACATGTCTTAAACTGTATCAGCAATCCCTCTCTTCAATAAAAAGCTAGAGATTGCTTTATAACTGCTTCAAGGTAGAGTCTTCCCACTGGGAGGAGAATGCACCCCTGCCTTTTGCAATGCATCCCCCTTTTGTACTCAAACCCAAGCAGATCGGGAGAACAAAGGATTGTGCTTGCCACTGCTAGTGCAAGAAAGGAGGGCGAAAAGTGGTCCCCAACCCCCATCAACCAAATGGTGCAGTTTCTGAAGTCTAACTTCAGTTCTGAACGTACTGGAAAGAATGCTCAAAGGAGCAGAGTTTGGGAAGCCTGGCAGTTCTTTCTGTATTGGTTATGCACCAACAGTTAGTACTCTTGAATATTTGAAGTGTAGTGAGATCAGTTTGTGAGAGTCACCAACCCTTGACACAAGAAGGAAGAATGTACAGGAAGTATGTACCTGACCTACTTTCCATGGATAAGTGCAGAAGCAGAGTGCAAACAAGCAGGGACAAATCTAAAAATCCAAATTACCTCATGACATGCAGCTAAACAAAAGATGGAAGGGCAATTTCTTCTGAGAAATTTCTGTAAGCATATTTCTAGAGTAGCTTGAGGAAAAGTGGTTTGCTTTGTGGTTTTTTTTTTCCCCAGTAGAAAAGGAAAGTGCTAAAAAGTTTAATGTGTTTTTTTTTTTTTGTTCTTACTTTCTTGTTATTTAAAAAAACCCAAACACATCTAACTACAATGATTGCCTAGAAGGAGCAAGATCTTGGGCCTGATTAGGTTGTTGGCAGCTTGCATACTTGTCTTCCAAGAGGTCAAATCTAATGGGCTAGTGAAGCACCTTGGAAACTAGTTCTATGGAAATGTGGGGAATGGATAACGTATTAAGAGACAAAAGAGAACTGGATAAACCTGGTATCTTTACTGGCCCTATCTCCTTTTCATTTTTTAAATACAGCTATGTAGGTAATAAAGTGATAACGAGAGAGCTCAATTGCTTTGTTTGACAGATCATACTAGTGCTAGCTAACTTCTTCCTAGAAAGAAAATGAATGTTACATGAATTTTTAAGTGATGCTGTGTTAATGCAAGCTAGAGAAATACAATGGGCCTGGTTACAAAGTTGGCCAGAATGTATTTTCCTCTTTTTACATAATAAAATGAGATTTAACACCCGCTAAAACCATAATCAGCTTGGCTGATGCAGTGCAGTATCTCCTAAACTTGCAGATGGGGCAGTGCTGGAAAAGGATGATTAGGGCATCCTGAGGATGGGACAGAATTAAAAATTCTGGAAAATGGGGAATGTAGTTGGATGGGGAACAATGCATTTCATTAAGAAGTGTCTTCCAGGACTTAGGTTTGAAATCTGAGAGGGGAGATTGACTGGTTGGGTAATAGTAGCCCTGCGGAAATAAACCTGAGGCTAGTTGCAAACTGAGAGTCAAGCATGTTGTACCAATAGGAACAGTAAGTGGCCAGAGGCCTACAGCAGAGGCCAACAAGATGCATGAAGTAATCATGCAGCTTTATTTAGTGTTGTCGTCTTTGGATATCCTGAACAGCTTTGAACATTGTGTGTTGTGACAAACAGGGATTTGGCCTCTTGTTTCAGCACGTGAATGTCTGTGCCGGTTGGTGTACTCCTTGAAGCATAAATGGAAAAAGCTAAGGACTGTATTCTCCTGCATGGAAGGCTGGCTTCTCTCTCAGGACTTAGTCCAAGTGCCTACACTTATAAAAAGACGATCTCATTCTACTTCTAGTAGATGCTGTAGTTTCAGATATGTGAACAGTGCTGGAAGGACTCAAAAAGGCAGAGAAGCCAAACTACTTTATCTCCTTTTCTGCTCCTTAGAAGTAATGCAGTAAATCACAGATTAAGTGGTTGGTAGATAGTGAAGACATGAGCATTCAGGACCTGAAGCAGGATGGTTATGTTGTGTAAGGACTGAGCATGATCTGCTACCAGGATGCAGCTCTGAACAGATTCCTTGCTTGCTTCTTCCCAAAGCAAGTGCAGCCTAGGAGCAGTGTAGAGAAGGGAGACAGCAGGATTGGCCTCTCCAACACCAAATAGACTGACCAGAACTACTTTTTGGGGAGGGGAATGGAATGAAGAAAGATGAGAAAATGCAGTCTGAACAAAGAAATTTTGTGTAACCTTCTGGAGCCCTTAGACGACTCGGCACAAGTAACATGATAACTTGAAGTAATCTCATCACTGACACACCTTTTCCCCTTCTCTTTAAAGCAAACTACAAATCTGAACCTTCCTCCTGAAGATCTTGATTCATCTGGTGATGACGATGATGCGTTCTCAGGTTCAGGTGCAGGTAAGTTACTAGCACTTGTACTGTTAGTGCTTGATCCTTCCAGAATGTGGCAATCAAGATCCAGATGGGTGTCCAAGCTAAAAGGGGGCGGGAGGGAGGAATCTCACACACACATACACACATGCATCCCACAGCCCAGAACATGAGAGTTGGAAACAGAGAAAGAGCCTAATCTATTCGCATTGTATCGCTTCAGATAGTAACAATTAGCAGAAAATGAGCTGCAGAAGAAAGGGAGCAGAAGCAGGTATATTCCATGTGCTGCTAATATGAAATATTATGTGAAGAATGTTATGAAACTGGTGTGATTCTTTACTCATGGGGAAGAGAAAGACCATAAAAAAAGGCCCTTGTCCTCTCTTACGAGCTGTCAGGAGATACCATTTGAGGGTGTGTAAACCCCAACCTGCCAACACACATCAAGTGCAAATTGTATCTGTCATCACACATGCAAGCTCCCATGGGCCATAATTTTTTTTAAAAGAGAATAAAGGGATTTTAGGGTTTGGGAAAGTCTATTGGAATGATGAGTAAATTGTGTGAGAGAGACCTTTGGTGTTTGGTGCTAAAGTTGAGGAGATGCTACTGAGGAAAGAGCAAGCTATTGAAAGCTAAAGCATGGTATCCTTCTGCTCCTTCCAGCCACATGCTTGTATTTTAGATTGAATTCTGCAGGAATAAGACCCTGAAATCGGTGGCTAATGTGCCAGTGACTAAAGGTGTTGAGTGTATGGGCGACTGCTCTGAAACAAATGAAAAAATATTTATGGTAAAAGAGTCAGATAACCAACCTGAGCAACCAGTGTACTGAAAGCAGACATCCTGGTGACCTGTCTGCAAACAGACTAGTGCTTGTGCCTTGGGGAGGAGCAAATGACTAACAGAGTATTGCTGAATAGCTCACTGGTCTGTCCCTTCCTTATTTCACTGAAAAGGATAAGAAATTACAAACTGAACTGGTGTTACTACAAAAATTGGCTATGCAGGTTAGGCATCCTCCTTAGACCAATGTCTGTCACTCACTATTCACATTCTCTATAACTAGCCGAGGATAATATATTTTTTTGTTTTGCAGGTCCCCTGACTGACCAGTCTCGCACCTGGAGATTCCCAGGAGAACCAACTAATTCCTCGTTACTGGCAACACCAGTGGATTTTAACGAACAACCATTTCCTGGGATTGAGGGCAGAACTGAAAAGGAAGTAATATCTCCTTCTGCAACTAGTAATGTAGTGACAGAGGAGCCAGTTGTAGCTGTCAAGGATGAAGTATCCATCCTGGGCTCACCTGATGAGAAACCAGCAAATGATGTTGTTACAACAACAGTGAGAAGCCCCACTACTCATCTTCCTTCAGTGGTTCATGTAACTCCTTCAGAAGCCTCAGGCATGGTCCATGAGCCCGAACCTAAAATCCCTAGCTCTTTCATACCAGACACTAAAGACATGCCTGAGCCCTACTCTACCATCCATCACGAGGGAGGCATCATTGCCACCCCCACGATGACAACTCCAAAGGATGTGGTTCCTACACATGAAGAAGTTTCTGAAGATGGCTCTGGAGACCCGGTGAGGATTAATAGCTTGGATACCCTTTCCAGGGAAATGGCTTTAATAGTATGTAGTAAGTTTGTTTTGCAGGAAAGGGTGGCAATTTGTCAAAAGCAATGATTGATTTGATTTAATAGGATATATTGGTGGAGGGTTTTAGAGAAGAAAAAACAGAGCTGTGGAAAGTCTCCAAGATAGATGTGATGAAACATGAATAACCTGCCTTGTATGTCCCAACAGGGAGACTTCATCTTGACCAAAGATGAGGATTTGGTCCCCACCCAGAACTCAGAAGTACCGTCTGACTCTGGGAGGAATGCCAAAGCAGCAGGAGCCTCAGGAATTATGGACAGAAAAGAAGTTCTTGGAGGTACCTGATATTCTGGATTTCTAGTTGGTAAAAGCAGCTTCTTGTAGGAGTCTTCCAGGCAGCAGAAGCTGTGGTTCTGCAAATACATCTCTTGAGCATGAAAGCCAACCTTTTATGTCAGACCCCTGAAATGGGAGTGGTGATTTATGATGTCCTAACAGGAACAGTAACAACCTGCTAATACCAAAGCAGCCACTGGTAGTTATCTGGACTTTTATGTTTAAATCTATTACTTTTCTCCTCTCCAAAAATTACAGTAAAACTGCTGTAATGCTGCCGGAGTCAAATCCCTAGAGTTGAACAACATAGCCTTGTGTGCTTTGCAGCATGGCCCAACAGGAGGTCTGTTTCTCTAGGCTTACCTCGTGTAGATGAGCAGGCTCTTGATAATGACAGATTTTGGGAGGGGGCAAAAGGACAAATTAATTTCTGGAAGTCCTAAAGTCAGGGACTGCATAGTAAAGAACAATCTGGATCTTAAAATCCAAGTAGCATTATCTGGTGTGGTGTCTAGACTAATTTGTGGCTTTTCCCCCTTTCTAGGTGTAATTGCTGGAGGACTAGTAGGCTTGGTGTTTGCAGTGTTTCTAGTTGCATTTATGCTGTACAGAATGAAGAAAAAAGACGAAGGCAGCTATTCACTGGATGAACCAAAACAGTCTAATGGAGGATACCAAAAACCACACAAACAGGAAGAATTCTATGCATAAACACTGATCTTTGGGACACTTCTTATTCCATCTTTCTTGGACTCTTCTCTCCCTGCACGTGGACCTCCTAGTGTGCTTTGCATTAAACTTAAGCCATATGATCATTGGATTATTTGCCCTTACCACTTTGCCATTGGAAATTTTATAACTACAAAGTAGATCTGGATTCATTGAACATTCCCTGCTGTCTTGCACAACTTTTTTTAATTTTTTTTTTATATAAAGAGAAGTGGGACTGAAGTTCCTAAATTCACTTTGGTTTATCTAAAGACTGCTGGGGCAGACGGTGGGGAGAAGATAAGGGAGCACTGTATGTATAAACCTTGATATTTAGTGAAAGGTCTAGCAAGAATAAGCAATTATCCGTGCTCAAATTCTGTATAGCAGGGATCCTTCCTATTTAACTCGTAGATGTGTTTTGAGTGTAACAAATGGCTGCGCTGGGTAGACGTTTGGTACACTGCAATCATCTAGCTCTTTCTAACTGCCATATTTGAAGCACTTAATGCCTATGAAACATAAAGCTAAGCATGATTTCCAGAGAAAGGAGATGTGAGGGGCAGGGTAAGCAAATGACTGTCACATGGTTTAAAGTAACTTACATTTTGGAAGCATTATCCCATACTCGGAACCAGCTCCTAAGCAGTTGGTGCATACACTAATACAAAACAAACCCCAAAACTAAGTGGAGAGTTCATTCTACCAATAGCAGTGGACTGTCCCACAACCCTCTTGCTCTTTCTAGGCTTAGGTAAGAAGTAGATTTTTCTAAGCAGTGTCATCTCGGATATTCCCTCCTAGGTGCCGGATCTAGGCTGGGCTGTCATGCTGCCCATGCTCTTATCCCATGCTACTGTGTAGTCACCAGGTGACTGATTGTGTGTTGTAGCACCTACCTCTCTGTGCACTGTTTACAGTGGTTGTCTCAGAACGTGGTTTGCAGTCTGCCACAGAATACCATGGCACACAGGGGTGGAAGGTAGAAAGCAGCATATCATGACTTTGCAGCTAAGGAGTAGAGAAGCACTGCAGCTGGAACAAGCCTGATGAAGGCTTAGTGTAGATGGCCTTAAATATATTCAACAGTTGGCATGCTTGGCTCTCACAACTCCAGAATGGCTCTTCCGAAGCTGTTCCTGCACTTTGGAGAGAAGCAACTTCAGGGATGTCAGACTAGCAAGGGCCAAAAAGCACCTTCTGAGGAAAGTTTGGATGCCTGAAGCTGTTGGTGGTCAATGTGCTGTTAGATGCAAGGCACTGAGGCCTCATTAAGGGTCTGGAGTTCTCCAGAATATCTCAAACTGAGTGAGAAGAAAAGTGTGGTGTTCTGCACAAGCCTTACTTCTGCTCTGCCTTTGGTTAGCTTCTTGCAAGTTTGGTTTCTCATCATTCAGTGCAGAAGGTATGGGGTGGGTGGAGGAATGTTTACAGCGGATGTAAATATTTGTACTGTTGAGGCAGAGGGAATGATTGGAGAATATTGCAACAGTTGGTACAAATGTTGCACATTAACAGTAAAACTTAAAAACCTGTGTAACTTAAATGAAGTATAAAACACTCCTGAGCTGCTATGCAGCTAAAATTGGTGCCTTCTCAGCAAACCCAAGGGAAAAAAACCCAAACACTTCTTGATTCCAAACCCTTCTTTATGCACAAAGAAAACTTGTGCATATGTGTAGCTGGTTGTTTGCAAGTAACGCTGCAAAGTCCATTACATAGTCTCTTTTTTTTTTTAACTGAATGAATTTTTATAGGTTAATGCAATGACCAGATGGTGTTAATTTCAGCTGTAATTCTTTGCTCTGTATAGGAATGTAGAAATACTGTTTGATAGGTTTATCTATGAAAAGTCTTGTAAAGCAAAGTCAGATAAAGTGGTAAACTTCAGTTGTACCTCACAACCTTGCTAGGGGGAAAGGAAAAAAAAACTGTATATTTTGGTAGTCTAAACTGACGGTTTGTGAAACAAACATGACATTCTGTGTTATTTAAGTGGTACAAATGAAATATGAGTTCTAACCGAAGATGCAGCGTTCAGTTATCTGCATGCCATGTAAAGGTATACTGCAATAAATGGCATTTTGGCAGGAATGCGTCTGATCTGTGAACATTGCTCTATATAATACTTCACAAAGTAGATGCGTGTTTTTAAGATTGCCCAGGTCTTTAAGGAAGTTGGATTTCAAGTATGGAAATGTGAATTTTGATGCTAAACATACAGAGGTTCAGCTTGGAATTTGAAGGGTATGAGTGTGACCTGCTTTCCTCCTACCCTGTCCTGGGTGTCTGGCTTGCCATGAGTTGCTCTGCCCTGAGGTAGTATAGGATATGAACAGGGTGAGGGGAGACTTGTATGAAATCTCTTTGTTAGAGCCCTGCAACATTTCATGCTGGCTCTGATTTTGGGAGCTGGTACAGTATGCCACTATCCCCCAAAAGGTAAAAAAGAAGTTGTAAATATTCTACAGGGCTGCTCCTTGCTACCTGTCTTCTGCCTCCAGGACTTTGAGAGCAGGAGAGCAGGGATGGCTGCAGGAGGGGTAGCTCCAAGTCATCCTATTAAGAAATGCTTCCAAAGACAAACTGGGAGATTAAACCTCCAAGGAGGGAGAATAGACCAGGCCTGTTCTAAGGATTCAACTGTACAGCATCAATTACTTTGAGCTGCTACGGCTTGTGTGGGAGTAGATGGAGCAAAACAGAAGTAGAGGAAAATGTCCTTCACAAAATAGGGAAGTCAAAAGTTGCTGCCTGTCTGTGTGGGTCTCACTGCAGATTATACAATTTTCTTTTACAAGGCTTTGAGCTCTAAGAAACTTACTTTTTTTTGTTCTGTAAGCTAGCCACCATACTTTTAGTTTATAATCTCCACTTGCTTAATTGGAACCCTGTGGACTCTGTTTCCTATCAGAAAATGTTTGGATGAATCTTGGTAATCAGAAGGTTTTGAGATCAGGCAAAAGGATGGAAGGACTTGAGTTTAGAAGACTTTCTTCCATAGCTAAACAAAGCTGAAAGTGCTTTCTAACCGCATGCCAACTTTGCTATCCCTTGAACTAGGTAAAACTCCTGTAAGGTCAGAGTTGACTGTTTCGCATAGCAGTGTCTTGCCCGCTATGAATTCTCTTCCTTGGGGGTTCCCAACACTTTTGGTTCTGCTTTTCTAGTTAGTGATAATGTGGGAGGTTAAGGTGGCAGGGAGAGGGGAAAAAAAGAATTGCTGAGGGAAGTAGGAAGTTTCTGGGTAAAAACCCTTAGAAGTGAAACACAATGCGTGATCCTCAGTGCGCACTTGAGAAAAAAGTTTGTTGGACTAAGAATAATCTACAGAAGGGATAGTGTGCCTCTGTATTCTGGCACAGGTTAGCCTGGGTTTTCCTGAGTCATGTTTATGTTCACTGTGCTTCCTGACTTTCTTCTTCATCCATGCTGGAGCAATTAGCACATTTGCTGTTGTTCACAAGTGAGATGCAAAGAATGTGGCTGGCAGAAAATCTGACCCCTTCTTTCTTCTGGAAAAATAAGCTGGAGGGTGTAAATGCACTGAATGTCACAAGGAAGGCAAACTACGAGAGGAGGCAGACTTTTCACAATTCTCGCTTTGCCAGGTTGCATTAGACCCTATAATGGAAACTAAAGCAAATCTAAAAGGCTGTATAATCTTATAAGTGAAATAGAGAATATGGGGGGGGGGGGGGGGGGGAAAGGGTCGCTCTACAGGGGTCCTGAGAAGAAAAGCTATTTCAGACATTTCATAAATGCCTTATCTGTCTTCATCAGGACTAGTATGTATATTGTTGAAAATGAATAGTGGAATAAAGGTGCAGGGTGAAATTTGCTCCATTTGAGGCAGCAGCAAAACTCAGACTTTAAATATGCAGGAGATGAGATGGAGGCTCAAAACGAAATAGTTACTTGGCATTCTGGAGTGGTGTTTAGCTCATGAAACCACAAGCCTGATGGACAGCAGTTTTAATAAGCTTGTCAAATTAGAGGACAGCAATTTTACTGCAGAAAATGAAGTGTCTGCACTAAGGAAAGAGGGGAGAAAAGGTACGGCGTCAGCAGTACACAGGATCTTACAAAAGGACCTGACAGATTGAAAAATTAAAAGATGGGATGCTGATACATGGAATAAAATACAAAACAGATTCATCAAAAGTAGATTGTGCCAGTCTAATCCGATCTCTTGCTCTTTGATAACAGTTTTTTCTGTCAAAGGCAATCTAATCTAATTGAACTTCAGTAAAGCAATTTACCAGTGCCACACAGAAAATGAATAATCAAAAGGAGGAAGCTGGGGATTAGTTGGAAGAGTTGTAAAGTGGTGAGGAATGGGCTAAGGAGGAGCCTGCAGCAGGCTCTGCAAGAGAGGGTTAGTAGGAAGAAGAAAAGACCTTATTATGGGAACACCTTTCTAAATATTGTCTGAAATGGAATACGTGGAATTACATTTGCTGTTGGGAATTCGGGCAGCCTCAACAGTATGGAATATTAAGAGATGAACATTTTAATGTTTTCACAGGTAACAAATGGGATCAACTTCAACAGGACAAGGCTGAAGGGAGTAACACCAGGAATTTCTGCTCTGACCTGGGAATAGGAGAAAGGAAGAAAGGATTAGGTGAATCAGTGAATTTTAGAATAATTATCTGTGTGATGCAGCTGTAAGAAAGGAAAAAATAAATACAGTATATAGTAGCCAAGGCATTTCCAGCAAATAAGAGGGAATTTTCAGCATTGTGGGTATCTTTATACAAAGAACTAGTGACTCGTTTGCTTACCTACATCTTAAATCTAGGATTAATTCATGGTGGGAAGGAACAGAAGAAAACGCTAAAACAATGTGGGAGCACAGTCTCTTCCCACAGTAAACTAACGGTGTTTGTTTTGTTTGGCTTGGGAAGACACTGACTGATGGGTCCTACAGTTGCTGTCTGCATGCTCATTGTGGTGCAGGACAGCACAGAAGATGGAGATGAGCAATTTAGGCTAAATAATAATATGGGAGCAAGAAAAAGAAGAAACTGCCAAGTATGAACACTGAAATAATTAAAAACCTTGAGAATCCTTCCATTAATGGTGGGGGCAAAAGACCAAAATGGATTGAATACAAAGTTTGATGTTCAGAAAGATTATGGTATGAAATGTTCCTGAGCCATTAGGATGTCTTTCAGCCAACTGTCTGTGCAAAGAATACAGAGACCACTTAAAAACCCTTCCTCTTATCCTGTTTTTCCTCCTAACAATCTCTAGATCAAGGTTGGGGTTTTTCAGGCCACTTCACTATAAGCTGAGAAGAAAGTTCTTTGTCTAATACAGACATGAGCCACATTTCCAGGTGGAGGTTTCTGGAAAGCCACCTTTTTTAACAGGCTAGACTAAATACACAAGTCAGTGTCACTTCTGTTAGGAGAAAATGTGGAAGTCTTCTTCAGTCTTTTTCCTCAAAACACTTTATCATGAAACTTTCCGAACTACACCTCTCTGCAAACCCTTCCCCCCAAAAAATCCTAACTCAAACTTTAAACCATCACATTTCTACACTTAAAAACCATCGCTTATACTATAGTGCAGGCAAGTCAGGCTGGGATTCTAACAAGTTTTAGCCCCACTAGCATGAAAGTAGCAAGTGCAAGAGACAAGTGTGAGGACAGAGGATGATGCAACATAGCCATCTGGGGCAACGTACTTTTTCAGGTATCAACACTGCTGGGTTTACAAAGTGCCCTTTAGTCTGCTCTGTTGTTCCACACATAGACAATGTCATCTTACCCTAGTGCCAATGGCCTGCTTTTATTTATCACATACTTTATTTACTCTTGTTTGTTACTGTCCTTCCTCTACTGTGCTTTACCATGGGAAAAACAGATGGGCAGCCTCTGGACCATTCTTTGAGATGTTAACAAAACATAATTGGGACCAATGTATTCCACTTTGTGCGTGTCCGAACACACGTGTATATATGTGCATGTGCTTATGTGTATGCATGCACATGCACACACAAGTATGTGCTAACTAGAAATCAAAACAGGAACAAAGTGAGGGCAATCACTAAATTTAAAAAAGTCAGAAAATATGAAGTGCTTTTAGAAGTAGAAAATCCTGCTTCAAAATGGCATAAAGCAAAGAACAAATAGGCATGATTTAAAAATAAAGATTAGCATTTGGCTACATAGTGGATCTTAGAACACAGCTGTTCCAGTTTAACTAAAGCCATGTGACTGTTGTATAAAAAGGTCCTCAGCATGAACCCCTACTTGGCTGCACCAACCATCAAAGCATTTCTGACCCCCAAGAACCCGTAGGGGGGAGAGCTATATGCTTAAGACATGCCACCAGTCCAGGGGTCCCCAAATTGTGGTACATCTACCACTGTGGTATGCAACATATTGCCAAATGGTATGCAGAAAAAAAACAGAAACCAAACCTCCAAAAATCCACCACCAAAACCTGTTACACCTGCCTTATCTCTGGAAGCGATAGGCAGGAGCCAGCTAGATCACTTTTGCTGTACACAGAGCTAGGAGCTGCTGTAGATGATTAAGGTGTGTGCGGAACATTGAGGGAAGGATGGGGCAGCCCAGAAGAAACTTCTGCTGATGCCACCAGTGCATTTTCTCCCTCTAAACAAAGCCTGGGAACTCATGTCTTACATGACTGGCTAGCTGTTTTCCTAGGGTGGTACACCAGGTCACATTTCTTTCTGAAAGGAAAGCAGGGTTTGAGTGCCAGCAGAAACTCAGCAGTAGCTGAGAAATGCAGTTTCCAAACAAAAAAAACTTTCTTTTCTGCAAGGCAGTGGCTCCTGACTCCCATCACATTCAGAATTAGTAGGTGCTGTGAGCAAGGGGCTGCTTCTCTGGGAGATGCTCCAGGCTGCTGTGGCTCCCTAAGCCTGAGTACACACTTCATAAACCTGCTGTTGCCATGCTTAGGCAGTGCCCTGGATGCCATTCCCTGCTGCACGAGACCAGCTAACGTGTGACCTAAAGGAATTGCAGTCTTTTTGTTATTCTAGCAAACATACACAGACTTCTTCATGCAAAGTTTTACCTGATGAAAGCTTAAAAGTGTTAAAAATTAGGATATTCTCTGTGCAGAACAAAAATCAAACCAACTAGTATTAAGGCTGAAATAATTTCAAAAGGATATAATAGAACATTATTGTAATTAAAAAAAAACCCCAACAACCCTCAGGTTAGAAGCCCTCAAAATAAAGCAGACATTGTGTAAAAAGAAAGTTTACATGTATCACAAGCGAGTGAGCTGATGGCCCATTTACTTACCAGCTGCACCTGGAGGGTATCTGAAAAGCCACTTTTGCTGGCTGTCAGAAATCATTTTAATCATCCATCCTCTATGGTCAGAGGCCTTCAGAGCTCAGCTGTGTATGGACACCAGGGTTTGGCCAGCCCTTCAGGACCATCACATGAATGAAGCGAGTCGGCCTGTACATGCAGCTACATGCAGCACACAGCCCTCCTGATGGAGGAATCAGGTCCTTTCTCATTCAGTACATCCAGGCCTGAAGTTACTTTATCAATAATTTAAAATAGCAGTTGAGTGTTCAATCTTCATGACCCAGAGCAATGAGTCAATAAGGTCTTCCTGGTGTTTTATTGTTCTCAGGGAGGCACAGGGGAAAAAATGGTTGATTTAGAGCTAATTACCTGCCTTTTAGGCAGACTGAAAATGTGGCTTTACTATTATTGGTATTAATGTTCTACTGAAGCAAAAGACAGTTTGCATATGCTCTTGAAAATGTTGGTTGAGTCTGCTCTTCCTGCTCAAATACTGCTGTTAATGTTTGATAGCAGCCGCCTGAAAACTGAAGCCTTTGAACTGTTTATTGGTCTTGGGAGGTGGTTTGTCTTTTTTGTTATATATGTATACTGGAGCCTAGCTGCAAGTTTCTTGGGCACGGCATCAATGATTAGAGCCCTGTTCAAAAGTGATGTTGGTTTTAAGTATTCTTTTTGGATGTTACCATTTCTACTTTCAAATGAAGTACTTTCAAAAAACCTCTACTGCTGAAGCACAGCTATGTGTGCTTGCACAGCTCCAAGGAGTGGTTGTGTGGTTACTCCACAGTAAGGATTAGTCACACATTAACCACAGCTGTAAAAACATGTCTATGGGAAAATCACATCCAAACACTGATGGTCTTTGAGTCTGCTGCTTATTACTGAGGAGGTGGGTTTCTGTACCATTTTTCTTCAGCATTGTGCAACATACATCTGGCCTGTTTGCTATCATGATGCATCATAGCTTTTTCTCTGGCAGTCTTCTACCTCCCCCACTTCCATGAACCAATGTCTACTGAGGTAGAGCTGACTCAGCCAATGTTCCCAAACCAGCAGGTCTTAGCAGCAAGGGGGCACTCACACTGTTAGAGTGTTTAGCCACACTATTTCATTGTCACCTGAGGCAAAGCAGGTGATGCCAAATGATGACTTAGGGCTCTGTGATTATAACAACTTTAGGCCCGTGAGGAGCAAGGACACCCTTGCTCATTGCCAAGATGACACTAAAGACTGTAGCAAGTGCTCTTGCTTTTTACTCAACAGAAAGCCGTCATCCATTACTGTCATTCTCTTCTCTACATGTTACTACACCTCATTCTTACACAGGCCTTCAGCAACGTATGCTGCACTTGATTTCCAAGTCCTCTCCAGATCTTCTCAGAGGTGATAAAGCTGAAGAACTCAGAGGGGAAGGAGAAAGAGGACAGCACCCCCTCTAGGAATGTGTGACTTGGTAGAGCCACTCTGCATCGAGCTTTGGCCTCTGATAATTGTTGGTGCTGCAGTACACACTTCAGGGCTTCCAGGAGAGGGTCCCAGATCATAATTAGACAACCATGGATTCTGTTCTCCTCCCACTGCTGTTGAATTCCCTTGAAAGAATGACAAGCCTTCTTAATGTGAATATGTCTTGGTGGGGGGAAAGGTAGTGCAAATGAGAGATACACAAATAGGAATGCTTTCTCCAAAGCTGCTTTTGGCAAAGGAAGAAAAGCAGCGCTCATGAGGAGCATGTAATTACCATGTCCTCTGCCCCACCCTCACCGTCTCAAGAGAAAATTCTCTTTATACATTAATCTGGCTTCTGAATTTACTGATTTGCTCCAGGCCTGTGTCACATGGCCCATTGCAAGTCAGCAACAAACAAAGTCTCTTTCATACAAATAAATGAGGCTCCTTTAGACTCAAGCTGCCTGTTGAGTACATCTAGGAGAACTGAGAATTGGGAACAAGGCAGTGCAGCTTTCTGGTATTGCTGGAAGTGATGTCCCTGTATTTGGGGACTGAAAGGGGGAATCCTCAGCAAGCTTCTGTGGTGCCATTCCTCACCGTGGCTCCTGCCCGGCAAAGGCCGTTTAGGCTGGGATAAGAACTTACATATTACCGTAATGTGAGAAGCTGAATTGCTCTGAGAAAGTGCATGTTTTCTGTACGTTGAGCTCATTTCCCTTGTTACCAAGCTCCACTGCCTCTAATGCCTGCTCCAGCTTGTTTTCCTGTTACCCCAGTAGCACGTGATTCAGACCATCCTTCCCCTTCCCTACCTGCAATGAGTAATAGAAGTTTGCCTCAGGCTCCTCACGTTTTCTTTACATGGGGCAACATAAACTCCAACTTTGCCTTGAGCAAGGAGCCATTACTATTTATCTAGAAAACCCCTCAGAGAAAAAGGAGATCTGAAATTATCACAGTGGGTTCCTACGCTGATCGTCATGTGTAGGAGGATCCTGCACAACAGAATTCCTCTGGCCAGTTAGGACACTTTGCATGTTATTTTGTAAGTGCCTCTTGAGAAGTTTGCTTCTGTTCCAATCAATCCTCCAGCACCTTTCCATTCCATTCATTGATGTGAAATGAGGTAAGACCAGTAAGAAACACCATGGTACAATCTTCATAGAGCACTGCTACCTCTTCCCCTCCAAAGGCCAGTTACACAGCTTTCTGTGCTGTAGCTAGTGCCTAGCCTGCTGCTACTTCTTCAGGCACGCAATGCCTGTATCACAGCCAGGAGCCGGAAAGTACACTGAAGCTTCGGGAATGAGTGTTTAACCTCCCCCCGCCCCCTCCCCCCCTTAACATTACTGATGTTCTTGAAGCCAAATACTCCCTTGTTTATTCCAGAAAGCAAACATGTTTTGTTGTACAAACATAAGTCCTTGCACTATATGTACACGGGCTTATGGGCCCAGCTCCAGCAGGGAGTGCCACAGCCCCACTCCAGGGCAGGCCTGACCCCGGCCCTGCCCAGAGAGCTGCTTCAGGACAGCGTTGGCTTGGGGCAGGGGGAGGCACTGGGCCACTCCCAGTTCGGGCCCGGCGGAAGGGGGAGGTATCCAGCTAGGAGCTGGCTGGGGTGGACAGTGCCCAGCAGCCAGCATGGAGGCCACAAGGGACCTCCCTTCGGGACACCCCAGGCCACCCTCCTGGAACTAGCATTGCCACTCAGCCCCATTCCATGCACGGGGGAAGTCCCAGGTCACAGTGGAAATGCTTTTCTGCTGCTCTCCTCAGCGTTCACACCCAGCATCGCTCAGCCACCGCCACAGTGCCTTAGGCATGTGGACAGCCATCATGGTCCTCTCCACCGTGGAAGGGGGGGCCGAAAGAGAACAGGGGATGAAAGTAGGCATGCAAAATCATTCTGGCAGAAAAATGGTTTAGGTAGTGAGAAACAAAGATGAAAAACATTTAAACACCGAGGACAAACCTTCTCCACGCTAAGCCCAGCCTACACTTCCCTCCGTACACCTCAGCCCTGCTTGCTGCTCCCCCCCGGCCCCAGGCTCTGGTGGGCTGCGCCATCCCGCCGCGGCACGCCCCCTGCTGCTCCTCCCTCCTATTGCAGGCCGCCCTACCTCAGGCAACTTCTCTAGGGCGTGAATGGGCCCCTCTCATTGGCCCAGAGCTGCCATCAACTCCCCTGATTGGCCGAGCTCCGGCAGCTGTTAGGTTCGTTACGGAGCCTTTTGGAAACGACCAGAACCAGCTGCGGCCGGTACAGGCGGCCCCGCCGCCTCTCACAGAGGCCTCGCCTGCAGCACCCCGCACCCAAACGCTGTTGTTGGTGCTCCGCAGAGGCCCCCCTCACCCCTGCAGAGCCGAGACTGAAGAGCTGCCACCGGAGCAGCTGTTGGTGACAGACTCTGCCCTCAGCACCATCACCACCTCCACAGACTTACACTGCAAGCGTGACCTGTCTTGTGGGGAACAGGGGTGGTCACAGGGACAAGGCCTCCCTGCCCCCAGCAACCCTTGCACTCTGCCCCTGCAAGGCACCAGAAGACAGACATGCAGCAGCGCCTGATCATTGCCAGCTGACCTCGTCTTGCTATGACACACACCTCCAAGAACACCTCCAGCCATTTGAATGGTCCAATATCACAGCTTCCAGGCTTCGTCCCTCCTGGGGTGCAGCTGCTGGCAGTAACTGCAGGATCGGTGTGTGGCTCTGCACAGCCCTCTATTAGCAGATCGATGCCAAAGCCTCGCTCCCTCTGCAGGGCAGCATTGACATGTGGCCGTAGCCCCCAGGTTCTCAAAGCGAGGGTCTCTCCAGGCATCGGCTGCACCCCTGTGGCTCCGGCTTCCCTGCACCTCCACAGGCACTGCGAGGGGATCTCCCTGGGCAGTGACTGTGGGCAACCCTGAGGAGCTTTGCTCCGCTTTGCACAGCAGGCAGAGAAGGGCCTTTGGGAGCTGCTCTGTGGCTCATGGCACAGGAACAAAGTAATTTTCAAGAGAACTGGAAGGTGTTAATTCAAAGTTGTTAATTCAAAGCCAGTAAAAGAAAAGGCTGCATTTTACCAGTACGGGGCAGCCCCTCACCCTCTCTCACATAGGACATCCCTGCAGCATCCCCGCTACAAAACACTGTCAAGGAAAACCCTATGCACACAGAAACGAGATGCACCCATGGAAGCAGGGAGGGAGAACAGGAAGAACAGCAGTGAGAAAACTCATGTGTGGAAATAAAGGCAGAAGAATCACTCTCGCAACTATTGTCATTAGCAAAGGACACTTGGGGAATTTACCTTAATTTTGAACATAGAATTACTGGTATAGCTATTGGGAAGCAAAGATGATAAACATTTGGGTTGTTGGGAACCTCATGAAGTTCAGCAAGGGGAAGTGTAAAGACCTACACCTGGGAAAGAACAACCCCAAGCACCAGTATATGCTGGGGGCCAGCCAGCTGGAAGGCAGCTTGGCAGAAAAGGACTGAGGGATCCTGGTGGACACCAGGTGAACATGAGCCAGCAATGTTCCCTTGCAACAAAAGCAGCTATCCTGGTCTGCATGAGGCAAAGTATTGCCAGCAGGCTGAGGGAGGTAACCATTCTCCTTTATTCAGCACTGGTGAGGTCACACCTGGCTCCTATGTCCAGTTTTGGGCTCATCAGTACAAGAGAGACATGGACGTACTGGAGAGAGCCTAACAAAGGGCCACTAAGGTGATGAAGGTACTGGAGCATCTCACATATGAGGAAAGGCTGAGAGAGCTAGGACGGTTCAGCCTAGAGACAAGAAAGCTCAGGGAAGATCTTACTAATTTATGTAAATACCTGAAGGGAGGATGCAAAGAATATGCGGCCAGATTCTTTTTGGTGGTGCCCAGTGACAGGACAAGAGGCAAGGGGCACAAACTGAAACATGGGAGGTTCTCTCTGAACATCAGGAAACCCTTTTTCACTGTGAGG
Organism: Falco biarmicus; assembly: GCF_023638135.1. Taxonomy (NCBI): domain Eukaryota; kingdom Metazoa; phylum Chordata; class Aves; order Falconiformes; family Falconidae; genus Falco; species Falco biarmicus. The sequence continues at coordinate 34,226,342 of NC_079293.1, read as the reverse complement.
GTGACCAAGCACTGTCACAGGGTTATCCAGGGATGTGGTGGAGTTTCCATCCTTGGAGATGTTCAGAAGCTGCCTGGACACAGTCCTGGGCAACTGGATCGAGGTGGCACTGGCTGGGCAGGGGGCTTGGATCAGGTGACCTCCAAGGTCCCTACCAACCTCAATCATTCTGCAATTTAAACACTTAAGGAAATGCAGGGGAACCTGCAAGAGCTCTTCCATCGCACTCCATTCTGACAATCCTCACTGCTCTTTTCTTCTTGTTGGGGGATGCTGCTCACGTCCTGCACCTAAGACTTTCTCTTGCTCCAGTATGTACATGAGAATGTAGAGCTCCTAGTAAGCCCCAGAGCTCAGGGCTGTGATCCTTCCAGTCTCCCAGGGCTTTCAGTCACCTCTGTGCCACAGCCAGAGATCAGCTGCCCTGAAAGGGAGAGGCAGGGATTTTGCAGATGAACCCACCCCATACCACAGCAAGGAGGAGAGTGGTGCCCACAGAGGCATTTACCTGCTATTCCCAGGGTCACTACTTATTATCATACAGCCAGAACAGGTGCTGGGGCCTCCATCTTCTTGGTCCCATGGTGGACACCAAACTTCATTCCTCTCTGCAACTTGCTGCCTTGAGGGACCTGCACAGCTCCCAGCACTGAAGTGCACTGAAGCAGCTGTGGTGTGCAGGGGACTTGCAGGAAACCAGGTAGATCCACACTACCTCTGGAAGCCTGAGGCATAAGGCAAGCCCCAGGTCCCCATCCTCAGGAATCTTATTGATGGCCACTGTGGTCTTCTCCCCAGAAGCCGGCACCAGAGCTGTTGCCTATATTACCAGTTCAATGAGGTGGAAGAAGTGAGTAGGGCATGAAGCCACTGCTCCTCCACACGCAAAGAATCCCACAGGCATATTGCAGAAGAAATACATTTATTGTGAAAATGCCTGATCCTGGTAGAGGGATTTGCTACTCCCTGGGTACACAGGCCACAGGGACCTGCTTCCCCTGGCCACCGGCAATGGGAAGAGCATGGTCATATTAACAGGGAATGCACAGGGAGAGATACATTTGGCCAGTGGCGGGTCTGTTTTGGACATGACTGGTGCAACGGCTCTGCCCAAATGGGAGCAGCTCCTGACCTCTTCTCACAGAAGCCACTCCTGCAACCCCCGCGCTACCAAAGCCTTGCCACGTCAGCGCAAGGTGGTCACAGGCTTTCTCGTCCCCCAGGGAGCCCAGGCAAACTTCCAGCCCCACAACAACCTGTGACCAGCCCCACCCAGCCAAAGAGCATGGTGCCCTCGGCCTGGCACCTGGTGGGCACTAAGGCTCTGCTTCCCGTCCCCTTTGTCATCTTCCCTTGGGTCTCCTCACCTCTCTGCTCCTCCCCTTCCTGCTCCCAAAGTGGGCCTGGCCTGTGCTTAGGAGCTTTTGTCTAGTGCAAGGGCACTCTGAACAGCAAATGAGAATGAGCCGCAGCTGCCAGCTCCCGACTCCCAACTTTCAACTTGCAATTCGTTACTTGCAGCTCCCGACTCACAGCTCCCTACTCCCAACTCCCAGCTCCTGACACCTGACTGCTAATTTGGAACTTGTAACTTCAGCTCACAAATCCTGGGCCTAAGAGCAACATAACAACATAACCTACTGTGAGAGAGCTCGTCCTTCCTCCTCCATCGCAGAGAGGGCATCCCCTGTGTCACAGCAGGAAGCACAACAGCCTCAGGAGTCCAGCTGCCCTTGGATCCACTTTCTGCGTAACCTGATTGTGTTTATACCTTCCAGTGTGGAAGCATGGACTATAGCATCCCTGTGGCCTTGTACATTCTGAAGCAACTACCAGACAATATGTCAGCATGATGGCTGCCGGAGACAGCAAGCTGCAGGTGGTAACGGCTGCATAAGGACATTTAGCCCTTCCTGAGCACCGTGTCCTGCTCCCGTGTTGCTCTCACTTTGACGCAATGGTGCTATGGCCAACATATGTCAGGCCTCAGCATGATCTCCACGTGACCCAAAACTGGACAAGGATTTCAGTGAACAATCACATGCCCTCACTGGAGATGCTGGGGCTCTCAGGCACCTGGCCTGGTTGCTCCTGGGGAGCTCCCTCGCTCTCTGACCGTTCTGCCCGGCCAGAAGGGGAAGGGCCATGCACACCCCCTTGAGTCCAAGGGCCCTGCTCCTTGTCCTCGGTGCCCGGCAGGGTGTCCCCGCTGGCCGTGCTGCTGCCAGCTGTTTCCCCGTGTTCCCTTTTGCATGGGGGTGTCTCCTCATCCTCGCGAGGCATTTCTCGCTGCGCTCTCAAGAACGCTGCTGGCCCGCAGCGGGCTGGAGCCTGCATCCCTCGCGGGCAGGTGCCCACAGGGTCTGTGGTCTCTTTGTGTGGGCCAGGGAGCTGCTGCTCCCCAGGCAAAGAAAGACTCCCATGGGCTCACTTCAGAGGAGACACATTTATTGGGAGGGCTGTTGCTCCTGGTAGGGCCTGGAGGGGACCTGCTTCTCCCTGGGTCCATACGCCGCTGAGCCCTGCTTCCTCTGGCCACTTGCAAGGGGAAGAGCACGGTCACATTCCCGGGGTCGGGCTGCTCTTTGCACTCCTGACTTGCAGTGTGTGGACAGGCTCCCCCTGAGCAAGAGGAGCTGCTGTCCCCAGGGCTGCTGCCACCTTGCTGTCCCCTGGCCTCACTGGCACCATGTCCGGATGGCTCCTGTCTCTCCCACTGAGCAAGCCTCACCCTGAGAGCCCACCAAGTCCTTCCCCATCGCCACCTAAGGTGGTCACAGGCTTTCTGCTTCCCCCAGGAGCCCCGGCAATCCTCCAGCCATACAACAACCCGCGACCGGCCTCACGCACCCAAAGAGCATGGTGCCCTCGGCCTGGCACCTGGTGGGCACTAGGGCTCTGCTTCCCGTCCCCTTTGTCATCTTCCCGTGGGCCTCCTCTCCTGTCCTCTCCTCTCCTCCTCTTCCTGCTCCCAGATCGGGCCGTGTCTGTGCCTAGGAGCTTGGTGCACGGGCGCCCTAACAGCAAAGCAGGGTGAGGGCGAGCACACAGCAGCTGCTGCCTGGCAGAGGTGGTGTCTCTGCCCCAGGACTCCTGGGTCTGGCTGCTCTCAGGGGGGCACGAGCCTGGTGTGGTCCCACCGCACTAGAAGCCGCCCATGCCGATAGAGAGGGATCCGTAGGGTGGACCCGCACACGTGGAACTGCAGAGAATTCTGGGCGGCAGCAGCCCTCTTCTGGCTCTGCTGCCTCTTGGGCCTGTTCTCGGGAGGAGGCCTTTCTTCCACCATCCCTCCCCTTCCTGCTCCCAGGCCTGCTGCAGCAGATGGAGCTGAAGTCTGTGAGCCTTCACTGCCAGGCAGGCTGTGGCGTGGGGCTTAGCTGCGCTCGGGGCAGAGCCTGCTGGAGCCAGCCGTGTGCAGATCCAGAGGGTCGGCAGGCTCATCCTGCGGACCAGGGAGCTGTTCTGCCGGCTTCGTGGTCTCGACGTGCCTGTCCCCACGCCAGAAGGGAGAGCGGTCGGGCAGCTCAGTGCACCCCTGCAGAGGGGGAGGCTGAGCGGCATTTTGCCCCAGGGCGATGTCTTCAGAGCTCTCCTTGTCTTCCAGGACCCTGGTTGGCAGTGGGTAGTTCTGTTGTGTCTTCAGGTTTGCAATGCGATACTCCGGTGTCCATTGCATAGCCTCATAGTCCAGGAAGGGTGGGTCGTCGTCCATGGGAACCACCACCCCGTTGTGCTCTTGTGCTCGCTGAGGTGGTGGAGTTGTTGAGGCTGGGACAGTCTGCGGAGTCTCGTCCACATTGTCTGGCGGGCCCAGTTCCTTCAGCAGTTGCGCTTCTGGGATGAGGCCCTCCAAGGCGTCCTGGCCTCTGTGGTCTTTGATAGGCGTCTCTGTTTCCCTGGAGCAAACATCAGGTGCCTCTGGAGGTGGAGTGGGAGCACCCAGCTGGATCGCAAGATCTTGCTGGTGCTGGTGCACGGTGCCGGCCTCAAGGCATCTGTCCACTTCCTCCGTGCAGGGTGGGTGAGTTGCTGGGCCAGAGCGATCCTCCAGGTCAGCCCTGGGGTGGTCCAGGCCAGGGTGGATGCTGGAGGCATAAGCCATGTCTGCTCCGTGCACAAGAGAAGCCAGAGACGCCCGTGAAGAGCAGCCAAAGTCACTGGCCCTGGTGTAACGCCAGGAGTCGTCACTTGAAGGTGTCAAAGAGACACTTGAAGAGGACCCATCTTCACTGGCTGTGAGGGAAGTCCCGGAAGTGTCGCTGTCCTCAGATGTCTCCAGGCTGAACCTGTATGAAGAGGAGGAGGAGGAGGAGGAGGCAGGAGAAGAAGAAGCTTAAGCCCAGCACTCCGGAGCATCCTGGGGCCATCCTTCCAGCCCCCAAGGAGGCAGCAGGCTGTGTCACTGCCCACTGCCGTGGGATCCCACCCAGCATGTGCCCGAGGCCCCCTCCGTGCCTGCTGGGCACAGCGGTTCCCTCTGCCCCAGGAGAAAGGGGAGACACTGGCAGCTCTGCGTCATGGAGATCGTTCCCTCCAGAAGGGCATCTGCCCTTACATTTTTGGCCCATAGATTTCCCCTTGCCCTCCCCAGCCAGCAGCCCCAAGCGATGCCCCCCATTGCTGTCCCCATTCCCTCCTCGGTGGCCTCACATGTCCAAATCTCTCTTTAGGTTCTCCATGCTCCTCTGTATCTCATGGACGATTGTTTCATACATGCCATCCATCTCCAGGTGTACGGGAGAGCTGCAGAGGGGCAGAGGGCAGCGTTAGCGGGACCTTTCTTGGTGGGGGTATCCCGGAGGGGTACCAGCGGGGACGGCTCCACCTACCACGTCCTTGAGGGCTGTGGGGACCGCAGGGGGTCAAAGGCCGCAGGCAGAGGATACAGAATGAGCTGATGGGGCCTCCGCACACGGGTCCGTAGGAACATGGAGCCAGCGCGGGTCTTTGCAGGACACCTGCCCTTGCACAGGGCTCGCTTACTTCTGTCGTCCTCCTTGTTGCCTCTGCATGGGCGCTCCTTTGGTCTCCTTTCCTACCCAGGCAGGGCAAACAGTGCGTTAGAGGGGAGCGTTCCCTGCGCCTGCTGGGCACCGGCAAAACCCCAGAGCCCGGCCAGGGCATGGCTGGGAAACGGCCTCCCCTGCCAGGCAAGGGCCCCCCAGCCCGCCCCTGGGGCTGCTCCCGGACCCCTGCTGACCCCCCACCCTGCCGGCCAGGGCACAGCTCTGCACCAGCACCGACTCCTACCTGGGCCTTGGCCGTGGGCACTGTGAGGCGGCGGTAGGCAAGCACCACCAGCACCAGCAGCAGCCCCAGGAAAGCAGAGAAGGCGACGAAGGCCGCTGGCCCGGGGAACCAGCTCATTGCCCAGGGCGTGACGGGCATGCCTGTAACACGTGCCAGAGAGAGCCAAGGAGAGCTTGAGGAGGCGCAGCCGCACCCAGCTCGCAGTGCGCTTGCTCTCCCTTCCCAGCTCAAGAGCCTCTGTCTTCGCCCGGCAGCTCGCAGGCAAAGTGCCGCCTGGCCTTGCTTCAGGCCCACGTTCCTATTGGCCCCGCGTTTGTGACGTGTCACCCTTCCGCCAGCTGTGATGTCACCAGCGCTCCGCTACGACAACGTTTGTGATGCAGGGGCGACGGGGGCAAGTGACCCTCCCCGAGCTGAGCCGAACCGAGGGAGGCGACAGTGCCCTGAACACGCCCGGTCCCGAGAGCTGGCCCTGTGTAGGGCCACACAAAGCCTCTGGCCTCTCACTAGGAAGGGCCAAAGCCCGGGTCCCGGCCTGCGCCGCCCCTCCCGAGAGCCTGTGAACTGCCTGTTGGCTCTCTCGAGTCCCAGCCACCCCGTCCCCATCCTCCGTGCCGTGCCCAGTGTCCATAGCTGGGGCTGTCCCCACCCGCTCTGCTCCTGGCAGGGGCGCTGGGACGGGCCCTGGCTCTGCCAGACCTCGCTGCTGTCTTGCCGGAGACAGCAAGCTGCAGGTGGTAACGGCTGCATAAGGACATTTAGCCCTTCCTGAGCACCGTGTCCTGCTCCCGTGTTGCTCTCACTTTGACGCAATGGTGCTATGGCCAACATATGTCAGGCCTCAGCATGATCTCCACGTGACCCAAAACTGGACAAGGATTTCAGTGAACAATCACATGCCCTCACTGGAGATGCTGGGGCTCTCAGGCACCTGGCCTGGTTGCTCCTGGGGAGCTCCCTCGCTCTCTGACCGTTCTGCCCGGCCAGAAGGGGAAGGGCCATGCACACCCCCTTGAGTCCAAGGGCCCTGCTCCTTGTCCTCGGTGCCCGGCAGGGTGTCCCCGCTGGCCGTGCTGCTGCCAGCTGTTTCCCCGTGTTCCCTTTTGCATGGGGGTGTCTCCTCATCCTCGCGAGGCATTTCTCGCTGCGCTCTCAAGAACGCTGCTGGCCCGCAGCGGGCTGGAGCCTGCATCCCTCGCGGGCAGGTGCCCACAGGGTCTGTGGTCTCTTTGTGTGGGCCAGGGAGCTGCTGCTCCCCAGGCAAAGAAAGACTCCCATGGGCTCACTTCAGAGGAGACACATTTATTGGGAGGGCTGTTGCTCCTGGTAGGGCCTGGAGGGGACCTGCTTCTCCCTGGGTCCATACGCCGCTGAGCCCTGCTTCCTCTGGCCACTTGCAAGGGGAAGAGCACGGTCACATTCCCGGGGTCGGGCTGCTCTTTGCACTCCCGACTTGCAGTGTGTGGACAGGCTCCCCCTGAGCAAGAGGAGCTGCTGTCCCCAGGGCTGCTGCCACCTTGCTGTCCCCTGGCCTCACTGGCACCGTGTCCGGATGGCACCTGTCTCTCCCACTGAGCAAGCCTCACCCTGAGAGCCCACCAAGTCCTTCCCCATCGCCACCTAAGGTGGTCACAGGCTTTCTGCTTCCCCCAGGAGCCCCGGCAATCCTCCAGCCATACAACAACCCGCGACCGGCCTCACGCACCCAAAGAGCATGGTGCCCTCGGCCTGGCACCTGGTGGGCACTAAGGCTCTGCTTCCCGTCCCCTTTGTCATCTTCCCGTGGGCCTCCTCTCCTGTCCTCTCCTCTCCTCCTCTTCCTGCTCCCAGATCGGGCCGTGTCTGTGCCTAGGAGCTTGGTGCACGGGCGCCCTAACAGCAAAGCAGGGTGAGGGCGAGCACACAGCAGCTGCTGCCTGGCAGAGGTGGTGTCTCTGCCCCAGGACTCCTGGGTCTGGCTGCTCTCAGGGGGGCACGAGCCTGGTGTGGTCCCACCGCACTAGAAGCCGCCCGTGCCGATAGAGAGGGATCCGTAGGGTGGACCCGCACACGTGGAACTGCAGAGAATTCTGGGCGGCAGCAGCCCTCTTCTGGCTCTGCTGCCTCTTGGGCCTGTTCTCGGGAGGAGGCCTTTCTTCCACCATCCCTCCCCTTCCTGCTCCCAGGCCTGCTGCAGCAGATGGAGCTGAAGTCTGTGAGCCTTCACTGCCAGGCAGGCTGTGGCGTGGGGCTTCGCTGCGCTCGGGGCAGAGCCTGCTGGAGCCAGCCGTGTGCAGATCCAGAGGGTCAGCAGGCTCATCCTGCGGACCAGGGAGCTGTTCTGCCGGCTTCGTGGTCTCGACGTGCCTGTCCCCACGCCAGAAGGGAGAGCGGTCGGGCAGCTCAGTGCACCCCTGCAGAGGGGGAGGCTGAGCGGCATTTTGCCCCAGGGCGATGTCTTCAGAGCTCTCCTTGTCTTCCAGGACCCTGGTTGGCAGTGGGTAGTTCTGTTGTGTCTTCAGGTTTGCAATGCGATACTCCGGTGTCCATTGCATAGCCTCATAGTCCAGGAAGGGTGGGTCGTCGTCCATGGGAACCACCACCCCGTTGTGCTCTTGTGCTCGCTGAGGTGGTGGAGTTGTTGAGGCTGGGACAGTCTGCGGAGTCTCGTCCACATTGTCTGGCGGGCCCAGTTCCTTCAGCAGTTGCGCTTCTGGGATGAGGCCCTCCAAGGCGTCCTGGCCTCTGTGGTCTTTGATAGGCGTCTCTGTTTCCCTGGAGCAAACATCAGGTGCCTCTGGAGGTGGAGTGGGAGCACCCAGCTGGATCGCAAGATCTTGCTGGTGCTGGTGCACGGTGCCAGCCTCAAGGCATCTGTCCACTTCCTCCCTGCAGGGTGGGCGAGTTGCTGGGCCAGAGCGATCCTCCAGGTCAGCCCTGGGGTGGCCCAGGCCAGGGTGGATGCTGGAGGCATGAGCCATGTCTGCTCCGTGCACAAGAGAAGCCAGAGACACCCGTGAAGAGCAGCCAAAGTCACTGGCCGTGGTGTAACGCCAGGAGTCGTCACTTGAAGGTGTCAAAGAGACACTTGAAGAGGGCCCATCTTCACTGGTCATGAGGGAAGTCGAGGCAGTGTTGCTGTTCTCAGATGTCTCCAGGCTGAACCTGTATGAAGAGGAGGAGGAGGAGGAGGAGGCAGGAGAAGAAGAAGCTTAAGCCCAGCACTCCGGAGCATCCTGGGGCCATCCTTCCAGCCCCCAAGGAGGCAGCAGGCTGTGTCACTGCCCACTGCCGTGGGATCCCACCCAGCATGTGCCCGAGGCCCCCTCCGTGCCTGCTGGGCACAGCGGTTCCCTCTGCCCCAGGAGAAAGGGGAGACACTGGCAGCTCTGCGTCATGGAGATCGTTGCCTCCAGAAGGGCATCTGCCCTTACATTTTTGGCCCATAGATTTCCCCTTGCCCTCCCCAGCCAGCAGCCCCAAGCGATGCCCCTCATTGCTGTCCCCATTCCCTCCTCGGTGGCCTCACATGTCCAAATCTCTCTTTACGTCCTCCATGCTCTTCTGTATCTCATGGACGATTGTTTCATACGTGCCATCCATCTCCAGGTGTACGGGAGAGCTGCAGAGGGGCAGAGGGCAGCGTTAGCGGGACCTTTCTTGGTGGGGGTATCCCGGAGGGGTACCAGCGGGGACGGCTCCACCTACCACGTCCTTGAGGGCTGTGGGGACCGCAGGGGGTCAAAGGCCGCAGGCAGAGGATACGGAATGAGCTGATGGGGCCCCCTCACACGGGTCAGTAGGCACGTGGAGCCAGCGAGGGTCTTTGCAGGACACCTGCCCGTGCCCAGGGCTCGCTTACTTCTGTCGTCCTCCTTGTTGCCTCTGCATGGGCGCTCCTTTGGTCTCCTTTCCTACCCAGGCAGGGCAAACAGTGCGTTAGAGGGGAGCGGTCCCTGCGCCTGCTGGGCACCGGCAAAACCCCAGAGCCCGGCCAGGGCATGGCTGGGAAACGGCCTCCCCTGCCAGGCAAGGGCCCCCCAGCCCACCCCTGGGGCTGCTCCCGGGCCCCTGCTGACCCCCCACCCTGCCGGCCAGGGCACAGCTCTGCACCAGCACCGACTCCTACCTGGGCCTTGGCCGTGGGCACTGTGAGGCGGCGGTAGGCAAGCACCACCAGCACCAGCAGCAGCCCCAGGAAAGCAGAGAAGGCGACGAAGGCCGCTGGCCCGGGGAACCAGCTCATTGCCCAGGGCGTGACGGGCATGCCTGTAACACGTGCCAGAGAGAGCCAAGGAGAGCTTGAGGAGGCGCAGCCGCACCCAGCTCGCAGTGCGCTTGCTCTCCCTTCCCAGCTCAAGAGCCTCTGTCTTCGCCCGGCAGCTCGCAGGCAAAGTGCCGCCTGGCCTTGCTTCAGGCCCACGTTCCTATTGGCCCCGCGTTTGTGACGTGTCACCCTTCCGCCAGCTGTGATGTCACCAGCGCTCCGCTACGACAACGTTTGTGATGCAGGGGCGACGGGGGCAAGTGACCCTCCCCGAGCTGAGCCGAACCGAGGGAGGCGACAGTGCCCTGAACACGCCCGGTCCCGAGAGCTGGCCCTGTGTAGGGCCACACAAAGCCTCTGGCCTCTCACTAGGAAGGGCCAAAGCCCGGGTCCCGGCCTGCGCCGCCCCTCCCGAGAGCCTGTGAACTGCCTGTTGGCTCTCTCGAGTCCCAGCCACCCCGTCCCCATCCTCCGTGCCGTGCCCAGTGTCCATAGCTGGGGCTGTCCCCACCCGCTCTGCTCCTGGCAGGGGCGCTGGGACGGGCCCTGGCTCTGCCAGACCTCGCTGCTGTCTTGCCGGAGACAGCAAGCTGCAGGTGGTAACGGCTGCATAAGGACATTTAGCCCTTCCTGAGCACCGTGTCCTGCTCCCGTGTTGCTCTCACTTTGACGCAATGGTGCTATGGCCAACATATGTCAGGCCTCAGCATGATCTCCACGTGACCCAAAACTGGACAAGGATTTCAGTGAACAATCACATGCCCTCACTGGAGATGCTGGGGCTCTCAGGCACCTGGCCTGGTTGCTCCTGGGGAGCTCCCTCGCTCTCTGACCGTTCTGCCCGGCCAGAAGGGGAAAGGCCATGCTCACCCGCTTGAGTCCAAGGGCCCTGCTCCTTGTCCTCGGTGCCCGGCAGGGTGTCCCCGCTGGCCGTGCTGCTGCCAGCTGTTTCCCCGTGTTCCCTTTTGCATGGGGGTGTCTCCTCATCCTCGCGAGGCATTTCTCGCTGCGCTCTCAAGAACGCTGCTGGCCCGCAGCGGGCTGGAGCCTGCATCCCTCGTGGGCAGGTGCCCACAGGGTCTGTGGTCTCTTTGTGTGGGCCAGGGAGCTGCTGCTCCCCAGGCAAAGAAAGACTCCCATGGGCTCACTTCAGAGGAGACACATTTATTGGGAGGGCTGTTGCTCCTGGTAGGGCCTGGAGGGGACCTGCTTCTCCCTGGGTCCATACGCCGCTGAGCCCTGCTTCCTCTGGCCACTTGCAAGGGGAAGAGCACGGTCACATTCCCGGGGTCGGGCTGCTCTTTGCACTCCCGACTTGCAGTGTGTGGACAGGCTCCCCCTGAGCAAGAGGAGCTGCTGTCCCCAGGGCTGCTGCCACCTTGCTGTCCCCTGGCCTCACTGGCACCGTGTCCGGATGGCACCTGTCTCTCCCACTGAGCAAGCCTCACCCTGAGAGCCCACCAAGTCCTTCCCCATCGCCACCTAAGGTGGTCACAGGCTTTCTGCTTCCCCCAGGAGCCCCGGCAATCCTCCAGCCATACAACAACCCGCGACCGGCCTCACGCACCCAAAGAGCATGGTGCCCTCGGCCTGGCACCTGGTGGGCACTAAGGCTCTGCTTCCCGTCCCCTTTGCCATCTTCCCGTGGGCCTCCTCTCCTGTCCTCTCCTCTCCTCCTCTTCCTGCTCCCAGATCGGGCCGTGTCTGTGCCTAGGAGCTTGGTGCACGGGCGCCCTAACAGCAAAGCAGGGTGAAGGCGAGCACACAGCAGCTGCTGCCTGGCAGAGGTGGTGTCTCTGCCCCAGGACTCCTGGGTCTGGCTGCTCTCAGGGGGGCACGAGCCTGGTGTGGTCCCACCGCACTAGAAGCCGCCCATGCCGATAGAGAGGGATCCGTAGGGTGGACCCGCACACGTGGAACTGCAGAGAAGGCTGGGCGGCAGCAGCCCTCTTCTGGCTCTGCTGCCTTTTGGGCCTGTTCTCGGGAGGAGGCCTTTCTTCCACCATCCCTCCCCTTCCTGCTCCCAGGCCTGCTGCAGCAGATGGAGCTGAAGTCTGGGAGCCTTCACTGCCAGGCAGGCTGTGGCGTGGGGCTTCGCTGCACTCGGGGCAGAGCCTGCTGGAGCCAGCCGTGTGCAGATCCAGAGGGTCAGCAGGCTCATCCTGCGGACCAGGGAGCTGTTCTGCCGGCTTCATGGTCTCGACGTGCCTGTCCCCACGCCAGAAGGGAGAGCGGTCGGGCAGCTCAGTGCACCCCTGCAGAGGGGGAGGCTGAGTGGCATTTTGCCCCAGGGCGATGTCTTCAGAGCTCTCCTTGTCTTCCAGGACCCTGGTTGGCAGTGGGTAGTTCTGTTGGATCTTCAGGTTTGCAATGCGATACTCCGGTGTCCATTGCATAGCCTCATAGTCCAGGAAGGGTGGGTCGTCGTCCATGGGAACCACCACCCCGTTGTGCTCTTGTGCTCGCTGAGGTGGTGGAGGAGTTGAGGCTGGGACAGTCTGCGGAGTCTCGTCCACATTGTCTGGCGGGCCCAGTTCCTTCAGCAGTTGCGCTTCTGGGATGAGGCCCTCCAAGGCGTCCTGGCCTCTGTGGTCTTTGATAGGCGTCTCTGTTTCCCTGGAGCAAACATCAGGTGCCTCTGGAGGTGGAGTGGGAGCACCCAGCTGGATCGCAAGATCTTGCTGGTGCTGGTGCACGGTGCCGGCCTCAAGGCATCTGTCCACTTCCTCCGTGCAGGGTGGGCGAGTTGCTGGGCCAGAGCGATCCTCCAGGTCAGCCCTGGGGTGGCCCAGGCCAGGGTGGATGCTGGAGGCATGAGCCATGTCTGCTCCGTGCACAAGAGAAGCCAGAGACGCCCGTGAAGAGCAGCCAAAGTCACTGGCCCTGGTGTAAGGCCAGGAGTCATCACTTGAAGAGGACCCATCTTCACTGGCCGTGAGGGAAGTCCCGGAAGTGTCGCTGTCCTCAGATGTCTCCAGGCTGAACCTGTATGAAGAGGAGGAGGAGGAGGAGGAGGCAGGAGAAGAAGAAGCTTAAGCCCAGCACTCCGGAGCATCCTGGGGCCATCCTTCCAGCCCCCAAGGAGGCAGCAGGCTGTGTCACTGCCCACTGCCGTGGGATCCCACCCAGCATGTGCCCGAGGCCCCCTCCGTGCCTGCTGGGCACAGCGGTTCCCTCTGCCCCAGGAGAAAGGGGAGACACTGGCAGCTCTGCGTCATGGAGATCGTTGCCTCCAGAAGGGCATCTGCCCTTACATTTTTGGCCCATAGATTTCCCCTTGCCCTCCCCAGCCAGCAGCCCCAAGCGATGCCCCCCATTGCTGTCCCCATTCCCTCCTCGGTGGCCTCACATGTCCAAATCTCTCTTTAGGTTCTCCATGCTCCTCTGTAACTCATGGATGATTGTTTCATACGTGCCATCCATCTCCAGGTGTACGGGAGAGCTGCAGAGGGGCAGAGGGCAGCGTTAGCGGGACCTTTCTTGGTGGGGGTATCCCGGAGGGGTACCAGCGGGGACGGCTCCACCTACCACGTCCTTGAGGGCTGTGGGGACCGCAGGGGGTCAAAGGCCACAGGCAGAGGATACGGAATGAGCTGATGGGGCCCCCTCACACGGGTCAGTAGGCACGTGGAGCCAGCGCGGGTCTTTGCAGGACACCTGCCCGTGCCCAGGGCTCGCTTACTTCTGTCGTCCTCCTTGTTGCCTCTGCATGGGCGCTCCTTTGGTCTCCTTTCCTACCCAGGCAGGGCAAACAGTGCGTTAGAGGGGAGCGTTCCCTGCGCCTGCTGGGCACCGGCAAAACCCCAGAGCCCGGCCAGGGCATGGCTGGGAAACGGCCTCCCCTGCCAGGCAAGGGCCCCCCAGCCCGCCCCTGGGGCTGCTCCCGGGCCCCTGCTGACCCCCCACCCTGCCGGCCAGGGCACAGCTCTGCACCAGCACTGACTCCTACCTGGGCCTTGGCCGTGGGCACTGTGAGGCGGCGGTAGGCAAGCACCACCAGCACCAGCAGCAGCCCCAGGAAAGCAGAGAAGGCGACGAAGGCCGCTGGCCCGGGGAACCAGCTCATTGCCCAGGGCGTGACGGGCATGCCTGTAACACGTGCCAGAGAGAGCCAAGGAGAGCTTGAGGAGGCGCAGCCGCACCCAGCTCGCAGTGCGCTTGCTCTCCCTTCCCAGCTCAAGAGCCTCTGTCTTCGCCCGGCAGCTCGCAGGCAAAGTGCCGCCTGGCCTTGCTTCAGGCCCACGTTCCTATTGGCCCTGCGTTTGTGACGTGTCACCCTTCCGCCAGCTGTGATGTCACCAGCGCTCCGCTACGACAACGTTTGTGATGCAGGGGCGACGGGGGCAAGTGACCCTCCCCGAGCTGAGCCGAACCGAGGGAGGCGACAGTGCCCTGAACACGCCCGGTCCCGAGAGCTGGCCCTGTGTAGGGCCACACAAAGCCTCTGGCCTCTCACTAGGAAGGGCCAAAGCCCGGGTCCCGGCCTGCGCCGCCCCTCCCGAGAGCCTGTGAACTGCCTGTTTGCTCTCTCGAGTCCCAGCCACCCCGTCCCCATCCTCCGTGCCGTGCCCAGTGTCCATAGCTGGGGCTGTCCCCACCCGCTCTGCTCCTGGCAGGGGCGCTGGGACGGGCCCTGGCTCTGCCAGACCTCGCTGCTGTCTTGCCGGAGACAGCAAGCTGCAGGTGGTAACGGCTGCATAAGGACATTTAGCCCTTCCTGAGCACCGTGTCCTGCTCCTGTGTTGCTCTCACTTTGACGCAATGGTGCTATGGCCATCATATGTCAGGCCTCAGCATGATCTCCACGTGACCCAAAACTGGACAAGGATTTCAGTGAACAATCACATGCCCTCACTGGAGATGCTGGGGCTCTCAGGCACCTGGCCTGGTTGCTCCTGGGGAGCTCCCTCGCTCTCTGACTGTTCTGCCCAGCCAGAAGGGGAAGGGCCATGCACACCCCCTTGAGTCCAAGGGCCCTGCTCCTTGTCCTTGGTGCCCGGCAGGGTGTCCCCGCTGGCCGTGCTGCTGCCAGCTGTTTCCCCGTGTTCCCTTTTGCATGGGGGTGTCTCCTCATCCTCGCGAGGCATTTCTCGCTGCTCTCTCAAGAACGCTGCTGGCCCGCAGCGGGCTGGAGCCTGCATCCCTCGCGGGCAGGTGCCCACAGGGTCTGTGGTCTCTTTGTGTGGGCCAGGGAGCTGCTGCTCCCCAGGCAAAGAAAGACTCCCATGGGCTCACTTCAGAGGAGACACATTTATTGGGAGGGCTGTTGCTCCTGGTAGGGCCTGGAGGGGACCTGCTTCTCCCTGGGTCCATACGCCGCTGAGCCCTGCTTCCTCTGGCCACTTGCAAGGGGAAGAGCACGGTCACATTCCCGGGGTCGGGCTGCTCTTTGCACTCCCGACTTGCAGTGTGTGGACAGGCTCCCCCTGAGCAAGAGGAGCTGCTGTCCCCAGGGCTGCTGCCACCTTGCTGTCCCCTGGCCTCACTGGCACCATGTCCGGATGGCACTTGTCTCTCCCACTGAGCAAGCCTCACCCTGAGAGCCCACCAAGTCCTTCCCCATCGCCGCCTAAGGTGGTCACAGGCTTTCTGCTTCCCCCAGGAGCCCCGGCAATCCTCCAGCCATACAACAACCCGCGACCGGCCTCACGCACCCAAAGAGCATGGTGCCCTCGGCCTGGCATCTGGTGGGCACTAAGGCTCTGCTTCCCGTCCCCTTTGTCATCTTCCCGTGGGCCTCCTCTCCTGTCCTCTCCTCTCCTCCTCTTCCTGCTCCCAGATCGGGCCGTGTCTGTGCCTAGGAGCTTGGTGCACGGGCGCCCTAACAGCAAAGCAGGGTGAGGGCGAGCACACAGCAGCTGCTGCCTGGCAGAGGTGGTGTCTCTGCCCCAGGACTCCTGGGTCTGGCTGCTCTCAGCGGGGCACGAGCCTGGTGTGGTCCCACCGCACTAGAAGCCGCCCATGCCGATAGAGAGGGATCCGTAGGGTGGACCCGCACACGTGGAACTGCAGAGAATTCTGGGCGGCAGCCCTCTTCTGGCTCTGCTGCCTCTTGGGCCTGTTCTCGGGAGGAGGCCTTTCTTCCACCATCCCTCCCCTTCCTGCTCCCAGGCCTGCTGCAGCAGATGGAGCTGAAGTCTGTGAGCCTTCACTGCCAGGCAGGCTGTGGCGTGGGGCTTCGCTGCGCTCGGGGCAGAGCCTGCTGGAGCCAGCCGTGTGCAGATCCAGAGGGTCAGCAGGCTCATCCTGCGGACCAGGGAGCTGTTCTGCCGGCTTCGTGGTCTCGACGTGCCTGTCCCCACGCCAGAAGGGAGAGCGGTCGGGCAGCTCAGTGCACCCCTGCAGAGGGGGAGGCTGAGCGGCATTTTGCCCCAGGGCGATGTCTTCAGAGCTCTCCTTGTCTTCCAGGACCCTGGTTGGCAGTGGGTAGTTCTGTTGGATCTTCAGGTTTGCAATGCGATACTCCGGTGTCCATTGCATAGCCTCATAGTCCAGGAAGGGTGGGTCGTCGTCCATGGGAACCACCACCCCGTTGTGCTCTTGTGCTCGCTGAGGTGGTGGAGGAGTTGAGGCTGGGACAGTCTGCGGAGTCTCGTCCACATTGTCTGGCGGGCCCAGTTCCTTCAGCAGTTGCGCTTCTGGGATGAGGCCCTCCAAGGCGTCCTGGCCTCTGTGGTCTTTGATAGGCGTCTCTGTTTCCCTGGAGCAAACATCAGGTGCCTCTGGAGGTGGAGTGGGAGCACCCAG
Organism: Falco biarmicus; assembly: GCF_023638135.1. NCBI lineage: Eukaryota > Metazoa > Chordata > Aves > Falconiformes > Falconidae > Falco > Falco biarmicus. Next base: position 34,210,096 of record NC_079293.1, on the reverse strand, counting down.
CTGGATCGCAAGATCTTGCTGGTGCTGGTGCACGGTGCCGGCCTCAAGGCATCTGTCCACTTCCTCCCTGCAGGGTGGGCGAGTTGCTGGGCCAGAGCGATCCTCCAGGTCAGCCCTGGGGTGGCCCAGGCCAGGGTGGATGCTGGAGGCATGAGCCATGTCTGCTCCGTGCACAAGAGAAGCCAGAGACGCCCGTGAAGAGCAGCCAAAGTCACTGGCCGTGGTGTAACGCCAGGAGTCGTCACTTGAAGGTGTCAAAGAGACACTTGAAGAGGGCCCATCTTCACTGGCCGTGAGGGAAGTCCAGGCAGTGTCGCTGTTCTCAGATGTTACCAGGCTGAACCTGTATGAAGAGGAGGAGGCAGAAGAAGAGGGGAAGCTTAAGCCCAGCACTCCGGAGCATCCTGGGGCCATCCTTCCAGCCCCCAAGGAGGCAGCAGGCTGTGTCACTGCCCACTGCCGTGGGATCCCACCCAGCATGTGCCCGAGGCCCCCTCCGTGCCTGCTGGGCACAGCGGTTCCCTCTGCCCCAGGAGAAAGGGGAGACACTGGCAGCTCTGCGTCATGGAGATCGTTCCCTCCAGAAGGGCATCTGCCCTTACATTTTTGGCCCATAGATTTCCCCTTGCCCTCCCCAGCCAGCAGCCCCAAGCCATGCCCCCCATTGCTGTCCCCATTCCCTCCTCGGTGGCCTCACATGTCCAAATCTCTCTTTAGGTCCTCCATGCTCCTCTGTATCTCATGGACGATTGTTTCATACATGCCATCCATCTCCAGGTGTACGGGAGAGCTGCAGAGGGGCAGAGGGCAGCGTTAGCGGGACCTTTCTTGGTGGGGGTATCCCGGAGGGGTACCAGCGGGGACGGCTCCACCTACCACGTCCTTGAGGGCTGTGGGGACCGCAGGGGGTCAAAGGCCGCAGGTAGAGGATACGGAATGAGCTGATGGGGCCCCCTCACACGGGTCAGTAGGCACGTGGAGCCAGCGAGGGTCTTTGCAGGACACCTGCCCGTGCCCAGGGCTCGCTTACTTCTGTCGTCCTCCTTGTTGCCTCTGCATGGGCGCTCCTTTGGTCTCCTTTCCTACCCAGGCAGGGCAAACAGTGCGTTAGAGGGGAGCGGTCCCTGCGCCTGCTGGGCACCGGCAAAACCCCAGAGCCCGGCCAGGGCATGGCTGGGAAACGGCCTCCCCTGCCAGGCAAGGGCCCCCCAGCCCACCCCTGGGGCTGCTCCCGGGCCCCTGCTGACCCCCCACCCTGCCGGCCAGGGCACAGCTCTGCACCAGCACCGACTCCTACCTGGGCCTTGGCCGTGGGCACTGTGAGGCGGCGGTAGGCAAGCACCACCAGCACCAGCAGCAGCCCCAGGAAAGCAGAGAAGGCGACGAAGGCCGCTGGCCCGGGGAACCAGCTCATTGCCCAGGGCGTGACGGGCATGCCTGTAACACGTGCCAGAGAGAGCCAAGGAGAGCTTGAGGAGGCGCAGCCGCACCCAGCTCGCAGTGCGCTTGCTCTCCCTTCCCAGCTCAAGAGCCTCTGTCTTCGCCCGGCAGCTCGCAGGCAAAGTGCCGCCTGGCCTTGCTTCAGGCCCACGTTCCTATTGGCCCCGCGTTTGTGACGTGTCACCCTTCCGCCAGCTGTGATGTCACCAGCGCTCCGCTACGACAACGTTTGTGATGCAGGGGCGACGGGGGCAAGTGACCCTCCCCGAGCTGAGCCGAACCGAGGGAGGCGACAGTGCCCTGAACACGCCCGGTCCCGAGAGCTGGCCCTGTGTAGGGCCACACAAAGCCTCTGGCCTCTCACTAGGAAGGGCCAAAGCCCGGGTCCCGGCCTGCGCCGCCCCTCCCGAGAGCCTGTGAACTGCCTGTTGGCTCTCTCGAGTCCCAGCCACCCCGTCCCCATCCTCCGTGCCGTGCCCAGTGTCCATAGCTGGGGCTGTCCCCACCCGCTCTGCTCCTGGCAGGGGCGCTGGGACGGGCCCTGGCTCTGCCAGACCTCGCTGCTGTCTTGCCGGAGACAGCAAGCTGCAGGTGGTAACGGCTGCATAAGGACATTTAGCCCTTCCTGAGCACCGTGTCCTGCTCCCGTGTTGCTCTCACTTTGACGCAATGGTGCTATGGCCAACATATGTCAGGCCTCAGCATGATCTCCACGTGACCCAAAACTGGACAAGGATTTCAGTGAACAATCACATGCCCTCACTGGAGATGCTGGGGCTCTCAGGCACCTGGCCTGGTTGCTCCTGGGGAGCTCCCTCGCTCTCTGACCGTTCTGCCCGGCCAGAAGGGGAAGGGCCATGCACACCCCCTTGAGTCCAAGGGCCCTGCTCCTTGTCCTCGGTGCCCGGCAGGGTGTCCCCGCTGGCCGTGCTGCTGCCAGCTGTTTCCCCGTGTTCCCTTTTGCATGGGGGTGTCTCCTCATCCTCGCGAGGCATTTCTCGCTGCGCTCTCAAGAACGCTGCTGGCCCGCAGCGGGCTGGAGCCTGCATCCCTCGCGGGCAGGTGCCCACAGGGTCTGTGGTCTCTTTGTGTGGGCCAGGGAGCTGCTGCTCCCCAGGCAAAGAAAGACTCCCATGGGCTCACTTCAGAGGAGACACATTTATTGGGAGGGCTGTTGCTCCTGGTAGGGCCTGGAGGGGACCTGCTTCTCCCTGGGTCCATACGCCGCTGAGCCCTGCTTCCTCTGGCCACTTGCAAGGGGAAGAGCACGGTCACATTCCCGGGGTCGGGCTGCTCTTTGCACTCCCGACTTGCAGTGTGTGGACAGGCTCCCCCTGAGCAAGAGGAGCTGCTGTCCCCAGGGCTGCTGCCACCTTGCTGTCCCCTGGCCTCACTGGCACCGTGTCCAGATGGCACCTGTCTCTCCCACTGAGCAAGCCTCACCCTGAGAGCCCACCAAGTCCTTCCTACAGTGGGCAGTTCTTCATTCTCTCAGTCCCTGCATTTGCTTTCTGCAACTTGGGGAGTGTGGCTGGAGCACTTGGCAGGGAAGACCCAGGTGATAAAGTCATTGAGTACCTCAGCCTCCTCCGTGTCCTGGGTAAACAGGTCTCCTGCTTCCTTCTGGAGGAGGCACTCATTTTCCCTAGCCTTCCTTTTATCACTGGTGTACCTATAGAAACTTTTTGTTGCCCTTGACGGCCCTGGCCAGATTCGATTCTACCAAGGATTTAGCTTTCTTAACCTGATCCCTAGCTGTTCAGATAGTTTCTGTGTATTCTTCCTAGACTACCTGTCTTTGCTTGCACCACCTGTAGGCTTCCTCTTTGTGTTTTCATTTTTTCCAGGAGCTTCTTGTTCATCATGCAGGCCTCCTGGCTTTTTTGCCCAGCTTTGTCTTTGTTGGTAATGTATTACTGCTGAACTTAGAGGAAGTGATCCCTGAATATTAACCAGCTTTTCTGGGTGCCTCTTCCCTCCAGGGCTCTATCCCATTGTACTCTAGTACACAGACCCCTGAAGAGGCTGAATTCTGCTCTCCTGAAGTGTACAATAGCAATCTTACTGTGTGTCCTCTTTGCTGCCCTAAGGGTCTTTAAGCCCACCACTTCATGGTCACTGTAGCCAAGCTGCCCTTGAGCTTCACAATCCCCACCACCCCCTCCCTGTCGGTGAGAACAAGGTCTGGCATGGCACCCCTCTGTAGGGGAATGAAGCTGGGTTAATTAGCATTGATAATATACAGCTGTGGGCTGGCTTCAGGGGCAGTGGGTTGGCTGATGTAGATAAGGTGCAGTTGTGGCTGTTCTGTTAAGGGGTTGTGAGCCAGTGAAGAGAGAGCAGCTGAGGAAGAAGCAGAGAGGGGAAGAGGCAAGAGAAGAGAGAGTGTGCCCTGTATGAGGTGAGGAGAAAGCAGCAGGGGGATTGTGTGAAGAATGTGTTGGTATGAGATAGTAAAAGATCTTGTTGCAGCTGACTAGATGGAGAGTGCTGTGGCACCCCTTCTCGTTGGCTCCTCTATTACTTGAAGAGGAAAGTTACTGTCAATGCATTCCAAGAAACTTCTGAATTGCTTATGCTCTGCTATGTTGAACCTCCAATAGATATCAGAGTGGTGTAAGTCCCTCATGAAGATCAGGGCTTGTGAATGTGAGTCAGCTTCTGTCTTTCTATAGAGGGCTTCATTTGTTCAATCTTCCTGGTTGGGTGGCCTATAGCAAACCTCCACTATAATGTCACTGATCCCTGTCCCTGCCTTCCCTTTTAATCCTGACCCATAAACTCTCTCATTCATCCCCAGATGGAGCTCCATGCACTCCAGCTGGTTGCTGACAGAGGGTGATGCCACCTTCTCCTCTCCACTGCCTATCTTTCTTAAAGAGCTTGTATCCTTCCATTCCAACACTCCAGTCATAAGAGTCATCCCACCACATCTCTGTGATGTCAATCAGATCATAGCACTGCAGGCATGTGCATATCTCTTAACTTCTCTTGTTTATTCCCTGTGCTATGTGCATTTTTCATAGAGGTACTTAAGCTGGACCCCCAATGAACCTGACTGATGGGCTGGAGCAGCTGGAATTCCCTTGTGCTGCTCTTCAGGTGCTCTCCCGTGGCCCCGTGACATCTCTTCAGGCTCTGGGCATCTCTTGCTGTTGGCACCAAACTGGTAGGAGTGGAATGGACTGAGGTTCCTCTCCCCTGGCAACTTGAAAGACCTCTTCACCAGCTTGGCAGGCCTTTGACCAAAGATGCTCTTCCCCTTATCTGTCAGATGAACACCATCAGCCTGCAGTAAACCAGGTTTCTCAAAGCGAGTCCCGTGGTCTAAGTAGCCAAACCCCTGGCTACAGCACCAGTCCCACAACCAACTCTTAATTTGCCAGATTCTGCTAGCCCTTTCAAACCCTTTTCCTTTGACCAGGAGGATTGATGAAAAAACTAGCTGTGCTTCAGAGTCTCTTACCACTGCTCCCAGGGCTCTGTAACCCTTCTTGATGCTCCTCAAACTGCTCCTGGCTCTATCACTGGTGCCCACATGAAACAGCTGCAGCAGATAATAGCTAGTGGAATGTATGAGGCTTGGTAGTCCCTTGGTAACATCCCCGATATGAGCCCACAGTATGCAGCACGCCTCTCTAGAGAGCAGATCAGCAGATGGGTGCCTCTGTACCTCACAGAAGAGAGTCACCTGCTACTATCACCCATCACTTTTTCTTAGCTGTGCTGGTGGTTATACAGGGAGCAGACTGAGCTGCCTTACTCAGTTCTGGTGTCTCTCCTGATGTGACAGGTCTTTTCAGTTGGCAGTGACAAAGCAGTTCTGCAAGGCCACCTCAGGCTTTGGGGGAAGTATTTCCTCCTACAGGTCCCTGCAGTTAGGATCTTCCATTCTTCTCTGTTGTTGGGCCCCCTCCCTGCTGTGAGTGCCAATGCGGGAGATTTTGGCTGCTTGGCCATGGGCTGTGGGGCTGCTGCAGACTGCACTTGGAACCAGCTATCTAACCCCTTCTCAGCCTCCTTGATGACACGCAGCCTTCTCGCCGCCTTCTGCAGCTCAGCCACCTGCTGCAGGAGGTCCTTCACCTGGGCCCAGCTTTTGCAGGCAGGTCCGCTGCCTGTCCACGTCCCAGGGGAAATGTCTGGGCACATCCCACAGCCTGAGGCCTGCACTGCAGCCTCCCCCCTCAGTGGCTCCCTATGGGTGGGGGCATTGGTAGATGGTGCAGACCCCCCCAGCTGGAGCTGCAGCCTTGGTTCTCAGACAAGTGCCCGCCATTCTGCCATCAGGGTCAGGTAGGATGAGCACCCCTGACCTGTACAGTAGACACAGAGCTGTGCCCAGCTGCTGAGTAATGTGGACTTCAAGTCTCTCTGCTTGGCCAGTGGAACACTCCTCCTTTGAAGTGGTGCCCAGCCTGCACGCCCTCCACGTGAACTGCTGTGCAAACTACCATGCCAGGCCCTGTTTGCCTGTTCTGGTCACTGGCACACCTAGGTCTGCCCTTTGAGGGGTGAGGTGGGGAAGGTTGTTACGCCTAGCCCCCCCGTGGCTTATCAGCCACCTTTGTACAAGCTGCCAGCTCCTGGTGGGTTTCTGCACTCCTCTGGGATCTCGCCAGCTGAGGAAACCCTCCCTGCACACCGTGATGCCGACTCCACTGCAGACACACCTGCACAGGAGCTGATCTCCTCAGCAAGTGCATATATGCATATAATTGATGGAGAGAAGACATTGTTTGAAAGAATCTATGTTCAATCTTAAATATAGTCTCAGCAGCTGGCATCACTGCTGGAGTGAAAAAGAGAATGAATGCCTATTTATTTATTTATTTAGTCTTTAGTTACCAGTCCCACATCTGTGGTCACCATGAAACCAACAGCTGGGTTTTGGTGGAGTCATCTTCCTGCCCTGCCTCCTGTCTACAGGAAAGCTGAGGTGCTTGGTCATCCCTGGATATGGCTGGCTTTGACCAGAATAGGGCAGTTCTCAGATGCCCCATCCTGTATATCCTCAAAGCTTGAAAGTTTCTAAGGAGCTTGAACACTATTTCTTTTGAAAAAGAACTTCAGCTATACTCTCCCTGGTGTTCACATGAGGCATGTAGAAAACAAACAAGATGCTATAAATACATAGATGGAGGTGTCCCCACCAGGACAAAAATTCTGTGGAACTTACTGAACTTGAACAAAATGCCATTTTCTTTTCTTGAGAAATGAGAAATAACAATTGTGATGGGCCATGACCAAGAAAAAGGAACACAAAACCTCAAACCAATCATGCTCTGCTTGCGATGTCTTTTCTCTTGGCTTGTTTGCTTGAAGTCTTGTGCTATTTCATGCATCCAGTGCGCATCACCTGTGGTGTAAGGTCTGACCCCATTCAGATGTAACAAATGTTCACTTCTCAGGAAACATCACACACCATCATGATGTCCAGCAAATCTACCAGCACTTTCTGACTTTGTTGCTAGAAGCTGAAGTTTTTTGACAATAACCTTTGCAAAACAAAATGTATCTGATTAGAAAGAAAGAGAAAAGGAAAAAATAATTGAAATTCAGGATGGAGCCTCTCTGCTGGAATATGTTAAGCACGGCCACCAAGAAGGACAGTGCAAGAAGATGTGAGCAGCTGGTGGTGATGAATCAGAAAAAGGCAGGAAAGAATCTGCTGAGTGGGCAGGAGAACAGCCTCGCATCAGCAGCCGCCACATTTGGTAGCATTTCCTGTCTGTCTGCCCTGTGGTTGCTGTGTAGTGCATGGCTTTTGAAGTCCAGAGTGCTCAGGCTGAAGAAGCCTGTCCTATACAAGTTCTCATGTTCCTATTATTCTTGCATGGTTATAGTTAGGCAAGGCAGGAAGACCAAAAGGTTGTCCGAAGTCCTTCAGGAGCAAGAATCGTGGTGAAATGTACCACCAGTGTTGTCTTAATTGCTGCAACTTGTGACTTTTTATGCTTTCTTGGGAGAAAACCTCTGGAGGCAAAACCTGGCTAATGGAGCCGCATGTGTGTCTTTCCTTCCTTCCTGCTGGAAAGCCAGTCCAGGGGGAAGAACCAGCTGGACTCTGAGCATGTGCAAAATAGGGTGATTTTTTAATTATTGACAACCAAATTTCAGCTGCACTGATTTGCAGGACAGCTGTAAGCATTTCAGGATTCTAGTATGATTTATCAGTTCTGCTATATATTCCTGGCTGCTAACATCACATAAACACTGTGCATGCTTGTTAGGTACAGGAACACTTTGGGGCATCCTCCTACACTGACTAAGATTCTAAGTATGGCAAAATGGATTAAACTAACACGATCAAGAAATATGCCCTTCCTAGGGAATATACCCTGACTGTTGTGGTAACCTAGTGTTGATAAATGAGTCGACTACAATAACTGTCCTGGTTTCAGCTGGAATAGAGTTAATTTTCTTCTTAGTAGCTGGTGCAGTGCTGTGTTTTGGATTTGGTGTGAGAATATTGTTGATAATATACTGATGGTTTTAGTTGTTACTAAGTAATGTTTATACTAAGTCAAGGACGTTTTGGTTTCTTGGGCCCTGCCAGCAAGAAGGCTTGAGGAACACAAGAAACTGGGAGGGGACACAGCTGGGACAGCTGACCAAAACTAGCTAAAGAGATATTCCATACTTGTGAATGTCATGCTGAGTATATAAGCTGTGGGAAGAAGAGGGAGGGGGGGTACATTTGGTGTTATGGCATTTGTCTTCCCAAGTAACCATTATGCGTGACGGAGCCCTGCTTCCCTGGGGATGGCTGAACCCCTGCCTGCCGGTGGGGAGGAGTAAATGAATTCCTTGTTTTGCTTTGCTTGCATGTGCAGCTTTTGCTTTACCTATTAAACTGTGTTTATCTCAAACCATGAGTTTTCTCACATGTGCTCTTGGGATTCTCTCCCCCGTCCTGACATGGAGGGAGTGAGCGAGCGGCTGCATGGAGCTTAGTTACTGGCTGGGGCTAAACCACAATAAATACCTACACAAAAACCTGCATTCATATGGACAGTTAGGAGCCAGCAGCAGGTAGCAGTTACAAAAGTCTTTGTTTCCCATAGGTTTCATAGGAATAGGAAAAGAAAGCAGATCCCATTAGTGCCTGTACACAGAGAAAGGCTACAGTTGGAGTTCAGCCCATATTAGATAACTGAATGAAGAGAGAAAGAGCTTTGTAGTGAATGCTTCAAACACAGGAAAAGGCCCATTAATCTCATGGTTCACAGGACAACTTGTTTTTCCTGTCAATGCTCAAAACACTTGTAACACAGAGAGACAGGAATGATTTGTAAAGATCAGACAAAACCAGCTGGCTGGTTAGACTAGAGAAACAGACCTAGCTCTGCTGCAGGGCTGGTGAGGGGCACTATTGATGCGCGTGGTCCCAGGTAGGTCCTGTGCTGTGTTTTGCAGAGAGGCAGCCCAGAGGTGCCATGGTCTCCAACACCAGTAAACTGGTAGGCAGCTGTGTTTACGGCAGATTATGGCAGCACACAGAGCTCCTGAAGCCTCCAGCTGTTTTCTGACCACCTGCATGGTAGGGAAAGCAGGACCTCAAAAGGGGGTGTGACTCCTGGGGAATTCACATAAGGAACTGAGGGGCATCTTGTCTCTCAGCTCCTCTGAAAGATGTGGTACGTGCCATTTTAGCTAATACAGCAGAAGTTTAGAAGTTGACTTCTGGGGCTAAAATCATGACATCCTGCAGTTCAATCTAGTGTGACCAGGCTAGAGATGCTCCTATTTTTCACTGGCCCAGGGAGAGCCTTTTTATGAGATGCTCAGAAATCAATGGCATAGGCTGTGAATTACATGGATTGTAATCTGTCTCTTCATTCTTTTGGCCAATTAAATAATTTAAAACCTGCTTCTGCCACCAGCATATAATCCATTTGCTATGTGGGATGCCCGCCATATTATAACTATGTAAACTCAGTAAGACTTTCTTTTTTGCAAATGAGATTCATTCAAGTAATGACATATAATGCATCTCCAAACTTTCAGCCCTAGTAATTCCTAAGTCCTAAAAGTAGTTACAGTTAAGAACTGATAGAGATAACACTCAGTGCTTCCAAGTATCTATCACTTGCCTCAGGAGTAATGCAGCTTGTTAATTGCTTGCCAGGCCACAGGTAAATAAATTCTTCGGAAAAGATTTTTAGTAGAGTAGCATATAATTCCTGCTTTGGTAAGTGCTTGCTGTGAGCCAGGCAAAAAGCCTTACAGTGCTCAGTCACCACAGGAACATGCCCGTAGCCTTCTGCTGTATGGGGCTGCCTGGCAAAACCTGGCCAAAATGTCACCTGCCCACAGCCCCATTCACACCATGGCTGAAGTTATCCAAGACATGAAGGTGTTCAGTGAAGGAGAGAGAGCAAAACAATGGTCTCTGTGGGCTTTATTTCTTCCTGACAATTTATCAAGCTTATCTAGTCCTACTAAAGAAACCCTTCTGGTCCTTGACCATTGGAGGATGCTGATTAGGTTTCTTGTGCTCAAGGATGATGACAAGATCGCTGATGAAAATAATAAAAAGAAAGTTTATGATTCTGTAGGGTGAAAGCATCAGTTGCTGTGTGGGTGTCACATTTCCAGATGACTTGTGTTTGGTCAGGTTTTCTTAGACCTTGTCCTCTGAGTGTGCTCTGCCTCTTAAGCCATCTGCCTCTGTATTTCTTCCGGTCTTCCACACCTTTGCTGATGCAGTTCTTAAGCTTTTTCAGGTCAGGTCTGCACAGCTTGACACCCTGCTTGACCATAGCCTAAGTACATAAGTTGAAAATTAATCAGATAAATCGTGACATAAATTGAATAAAAATTCCAACTTTCTCCATCTGTGGTACTTAGGAACATATACTACAAGTACCTAGAAGGTGGCAGGATTTGGAGAACTAGAAGTGGATGAAGTAATTCTCACAAAGTACATCTATACTGGTAAATAAAATGAGGCTGGAGTTGGGGGTTCAGTCATGGGCACACAATTACAGGCATGTTCAGTTGTTAACATGTATCCCATTATTGTTGGCTTGTACCAACCAACACCATCCCAACAACACCCCAGCATTATCTGGGGAACACCAGAGGCCAATGGCTGTTCCAAGTGTTAGTTTTTACTCAGCCACAGTGCGTAGGAGCCGAAAGAGGGTTCAGCCATATGGATCTGAGCTGCACTGTGCCACTTTGCCTTGGGGTTAGCAAGTGGTCTCTGGCCTATTTTATTTATTAATGAAGATTGAAAAGAGAAGCAAAAACTGGATGCAATCTGTTAAGAGATTTTAAAATTGAAGTAATCTGTAAATGTGAAATTGGGCACTTAAAAAATATTAAGTGTAAATTATTTCCATCCTATAGACACTAGGAAGGAACTGGGGTGGACACACTTGTGCACATGTTGTGGCAGAGGGCAAGCGCAGCAGGGATAAAAATTAAGAACGCAAAGCTCCAGAGTCACCCTTTCATTTTGTGGCTGGATTCATGAGAGCTGTGTACCTAGCGGAGCAGGCTGTGGTGCACTGAAGTGTCCTCTCCCCTGCTGTGGCTGTGGGGCAGTAGCTGGGTGGTGGCACAGCTCCTTACTGGTGTCCTTGTTGCTCTTCCTTCTTGTGGAAACCAGGTTATTTCCAGGACACATCCACTTGGGCCCAGAAGTTCAGGGGCATTGCTGGCTTCACTAGTCTACCTGAAGCTAGAGTGACCAAGGAAACATTTTAAAGCAAAGACGGATTTTCTTTCTTAGAACATGTTGTTCACTGGCTTTTGTGGTGCCTGTTGAGGAGCTTTTTCATCATATTTTAATACAGTAGCCAGGCTGCAAAACACATGCTGAACCTGCTTATCTGCCCTTACATCTTCTGTAATAAATGCAAGCCTCATCTTTCCAGCAGCATTTTTGGAAGAGGATTTTCTTTCACAAAACTCAGTTAAACATCTTTTAATTAAGCATCTTTCAACAAACTGAGTTTTTTTCCTATGTATGAGCAACTAGAAAAAGATGTGCCATCTGTCAGTCTGCAGTGTGCCAGCAGATAGATAGGTGTTTAGCAGGTGGGAAGACTGAGAATATCAGAAAAGGCATGACAAAAAGCCCGAGGGATGAAACATTAACCCAGGCAATTCTACTGAGGCAATGAAGAGGGAAGGAAATAATTTGGTCTTTTTTCATGCACTTCTTTCCCTCCACATTCCCTCTCTGCAGCACCTGCTTGAAGTGTGCCCTGGTGAGGAACTGTTCCTGGGACCACTGCTCCTTCCCCTTTTTCTCCTGCTGGAACCTCAGCCATGAGGATGGGGTGGTACCCCAGGGCAGGAGGGGGAAAGCTGGTACCCCAAGGGAGTTTCCATGGTCCATACAGCAAAGAACAGGAAGGCTCGGGGCAGGCAATGGGCTCTATGGGTTGCTGCATGTGAAGCAGTGTGTCCATCAATACACAGGAGTGTTTGTGAAAAAGTTCAGACTGGTGTACTAAACCACCATACAGAAGGGAGATGGGAGACCTGAGATCACCTTGGGCATCACATCTTGTGCTGTTTCCTGGGCCAGATCATGGGTCTTTGTCCAGTCCTGGTGGGGTTCAGGCTGCTGGGGTGCTTGCACTGCAGCCAGGCCAGTTTGCACAAATACAGCCCAAAGGGCTTCCAGAGTGGATGTCAATAACCATCCAGCCATGGCATAGTTTTGTTCTCAGGAAGCTGCAAAACCTGCCTGGGAAGATGGGGGAGTGCCCAGGGCCCAAGCAGCCCAGGTGCTTCCTTAAAAGGCTTTTGGAGGTGATCCATGAGCACTGTAGCTCATGGGATTTTGCAAAGTGCTTGTCTCCATCCTTAAGTCTGCGCCTTTTACAGTCACTGGTGAGTTTTCACTGAGGGTATGGCTATACCTGAGAGTGAATCACACAAAAGCCTTGTACGTAAAACTTCACAGCCTGTGAGCTGTTGTCTTGGGAACGCTGCACCATTGCTGCCAGCCCAGATGTTCCTGCAGCCTGAAGCAGCCTCACAGCTCCCTGGAGGGCTCCTTGCCTTGGCACTCAAAGGCAGAGCAGAGAGCAAGTCCTACTTCTCCTCTGTTCGTGTAATGCCCTGAGCATGGCATGGGATGAATGCCTCTCAGAAATGGCGTCTGGTGCCAAAACAGCGCACAACAACCTATTCTTTATTACATTTTTATTGTTGCCCTACTGTTTGTCTGGGATAGTGGGATAATGAGCTGCTAACAGACTTGGTCCGTGATTTTTAGTTAGCACAAGTTTATGCAGTGATTTTTTTTAAGACCTCAGAGAGTAAAGGGTGCTAGGTATATAACTAATGGCATCCTATCAGTGTATGAACTGCATTATTTTACATACTGTATAACAGAATATAAAGGATAGTATATTTTATGGTATGTGTGGAGACAGGATTGAGGTAGGACTTCCAAGCTCACCATCTCGTTTTCAGATCAAGGAACCTCTGCCTCACTGATGCATTGTTTCTAGCTGTGTATATAGACTGACAGCAGAAATCTTTTTGACCATTAAGAAACAACATCTCTTTCTGAAATGCAGCCAAGTCCTGAAATGAAAAAGAAAACATAGCCGTGTATAATCAGGGTCCCAGCAGTTCAGGAGAGGAAGTATTAAATATCTCATTTACCTGGAACTGTGGGAGGAACAGAGCGTGCAGCGTACAGGGACCCATCTGGGCACTGGGAAGGAAACTTGCGCAAGTTCTCCACTGCAAAAAACAGGCATAAGTACTCCTACGACCACAGCACTTGGGTGTAATTTTGTTTCATTCCTAAAACTTTCCCTTTGGCAAAACAGTGCATTTTCATGGTTTATGAGTTCATTAGTGACAAAGACAAACTGTTACTAGCCAGATTCTCCCCCTACAGCTATCCCTGACTGTTCTGTGAAGCCAGGGTTACTTGGTTAAGTTTTGCTGAAATCAAGCAGGTATTTTTTTCCAAGATTCATTCATGAAGAAGGGTTGTGCTGAGTCCAGGTGTGGAAAGGAGCCGTGTGATGCATGTACCTACCAACCTTTTGGAATCTAGTAAAAAGGCTGCGATCTCTTGCAGGAGCACAGGTGACACCACACCTCAGACCGCACTGGAAATCAGACCCCAAAACCAGACCAGATCTGCTATTTGATAGCTTTGATTCTCTCAGGAAATCTCACACCCCAGAACTGTGTATCTGAACTACATATTTTAAAAAGACTTTGCTGCCTGCGTAAGGGGGTAGGAACTCAACGATGGGAGCTGGCCACTCCCAAACCCACATTCCAACTTTACAGTATATAAATGTGCCTCAGTTTAATTCTCAGTTCAATGTGTTACATTTCTTTGTTGCTTCAACCGTAATAAATTATTTATTGCTTATAATAATACTGAGTCTGTAACATAAAGAAGCACTACATGACTGTTTTATTTCTAACCTTAAATGATGGTGAAACATTTTTAATAAGGTATATATTACATTCCCATATACTAAGTACACTATGTTCACCTTTAAAATATGTTTTAATGTGTTAGTACACACATTTTATGATGGAAATTGTATCATGGTCAATTATTAAAGATGCCGCAGATCTGTAGTTGCCACAAATTAGTAGAACCACTTGTGTTCAATTCTCTTAGGTCTTAGTCTTCAGAGATCATGCTGTGCATTAGTGAAATGATCATCAAATATAGGCCTGCTCTTATTCCTTTTAATTTCAATGGAAATATGACTGACATCAATATAGTCATATGTTAATTCTTTTCATTGATAAAAACATTATTTTCAAAATTACTTCATTATTTGTGGCTAGGAGCTCAGGATTTTTATTGTTTGTATAGCTGAAAAGCAGTATAGTGTCAGAGTGACTCATGAATGGAAGTTAAATACATTACAGTGGGTGATAATGCAGCCTAAAAGGTTGGGTAAATATAACTCCCAAAAGGGAAATTAACTATATTTTTTCCATGGAAGATCAGCTGAACTTTGTGTTTATCAGTCAGGAACGTAACAAGTTCTGGCTAGTTCCTATGATTGAGAAACTTCTTACCCTGTAGTTTTGATGCTTTATTTCCAAGCTCTCTGAGATAATTTCATTTAAAGTTTGAGTTAGTCTGGATTCTATTATAATTTTTTTTAATAAAACAAAAGCAGAACTTACATTTCAGTGTGGTATGTTTTTAGTTCTTTTTTCATGAAGAAAACACATGATGAAAGAGTAACTCCAAAGTGTTACTTCTCAAAGCTGCACAGCACTTCACGTCTGTCCTGACTTGCATAATATACTCTATGAATTGAACAACCATCTTTAACAAGGGAACTGTTAAAATGTGCTGTGTCCTCATAGTGCAATGTCTGGTCAAGAAAAGGAAAGATTTTCAGTTGTCATTAAGAGGATTCTGGCTTCCTTGGACTTATTATTTTCTTTCTTTATCTTTCAAATTTCGTATAATAAACCCCTTTGGGTGCTTTTAGAAAAATAGATCGCATCCCCATCCCCCTCTTTTTATTTCCATATGTCTCTATGACTGCCTGCTTACAAACATCCTCCATGGGGAAGAACAAAAAACCCAAGGAGACTCCTGCACCATGGTCACTTTTGGTTTGCGCTTTGTCCCAGCCAGAATGTATCCATACACATCTATTTTCCCACGTGTGCAGTGGTACTATGTGTGTTTGTTCAGGTAGTGGTATGTCATCAACAGAGACACTCTTCCCCGGGGGAAGGTTTTCACTCCTCAGAGTAAAAGGACACCTGGATTATCTATGTGCATATGTGAAAGCTGGTGCATTTAGCATCCTGGCTTGTGTCTGAAACAGTGCAGCCTGCAGGACCAGGGCAGTGATCATCCTTCTGTACTCCGCACTGGTGAGGCCGCACCTCGAATCCTGTGTTCAGGTTTGGGCCCCTCAATCCAAGAGGGACTCAAAGGTGTTGGAGCGTGTCCAAGGAAGGGCAATGGGGCTGGGGAAGGGTCTGGAGCACAAGTCTGATGAGGACCAGCTGAGGGAACTGGGGTTGTTTCACCTGGAGAAAAGGAAGTTCAGGGGGACCTTATTGCTCTCTACAACTGCCTGAAAGGAAGCTGTAGGCAGCTGGGTGTAGGTCTTTTCTCCCAGATAACTAGTGAGAGGACAAGAGGAAATGGCTGCAAGTTACACCGGGGGGGGGAGAGGTCAGATTGGATAGTAGGAAAAATGTCTTCACCGAAAGGGTTGTCAAGCATTGGAACAGGTTGCCCAGGGAAGTGGTGGAATCACCATCCCTGGAGGTGTTTAAAAAAATGCAATTGTTAGGGACATGGTTTAGTGGTGGACTTGGCAGTCCTGGGTTAACGGTTGGACTTAATGATCTCAAAGGTCTTGTCCAACCTAAATGATTCTGTGATTCTATGATGCCATGATGTGATTTTTTCTCCCTTTCTGTTGCAGTCAGCCTTGTGTAATATCTCTTGAATCCTCTGTGGATGAAGGGGTGAAGAACCTTAATCTGGCAGCATGGAAGAGGCTGGGAAATTGGTGCTATTTACAATTTGCCAGACATTATGTACAAGAAAATGTAAAAAGCAAAAAACCCTGTAGTGGGCAAATAATTACACTTGTCCCTCCTATACAAATAACTGCAAATAATAAAATTGCCTATAAATCAGTAGTCACACCCAAAGAAGGTAAAATACTACTGTTTTTCCTTCCTCAAGCATTACACTTTACATGAATATGGGTGTAATAGCCACAATTCACATTCCAAAAGGCTTTTTTCCCCTTCAAAGGTTTTTGTGGTATAACGGAGCACACTGTATATTGTCACATGAATGTTGTCTTCTGCAGTGCATCAGATGTCAGTATTGTGATCAGATTTTCAGGGAACTATAGAAAAAAACAATTTGGAAACAAGCTCTGGAGGTATCTAGCCTGACGCCTGCTCAGGGCAGGGCTAGCTTCAAAGTTAGATTGGATTGCTCAGAGTGTTTGTCCAGACAAGTTTTGAAAAATCTAAGGATGGACACTCTACAACACCTTCACATTATCCAGGCTGTAAGTTCTGGAGGAAAAAAATTAAAATCTTGAGATGATCCAAGAGAAATATTTGGAAAACGTATAATTAATTAACATTCATGTGTACTGAGTGTGTATTTCTGGTATAGTATGATTTTTTTACTTTAAATTATTGTTATTGTGCCTTTACAGAAATGTGTTTTATTGCAATCTGTTGATACTGCATAAAGGTAAATGCATGAAAAATATGGAAGAGGTGCGATGAGTGGTTGAGAGAAGCTGGGAGATCAGGAGGCACCTGAGAACTTCACCCCCACCCAGCAGATGGGTGATGTTTTGCAGGAGAGAGGTTTATTTCTTCTTCCTTTCCTCTCTGCTGATCAAAGTTAGATGTAGATCTTATCTGAATGCAGACTCTGCATTGCTTTAATGACAGGCACAATCCCTGGACTGTGAACCAGTTAGGAAAAGAGTTTATTTATTGTACATTAAAAATCAGCAGGAAAGGGAGTAAACTGCTGCTATACAGTATTTTAACACTGTGGATCATACAGATACATTGATGAAAAATAATACATATGTAAGTGGCATTAAGACAGCAGTATGAAAGAAATGCTGGATGAGAACACAGGTATATAATTATTCATTGTAGTGAAGTAAGTAGAGTTCTATGCTTAATTATTCCATGGACAAGAGAACAGTTTCAGCCAGAAAGGTTGAGGGACGGTCATTCCAACCATATAGGCTGATGGTGCATTTACCTGCAGAGAAGAGAAAAAGGGTTCAGCTGAAAACAGAAATTTTCCTGTGAAAAAAGTTTCCCTGTTCCTTGAGTAGGGCCAGTTCCCTCATCACTGCACAAGAGGTAGGCACAGCACTGTTTGGAGAGCTTGGGAAAAGCAGTAAGCAGCTGCCACCTCAGTGTTCCCACAAAGGGTACACCTCCAATCCATATATACATACATACAGAAATACATATTTATGTAACTATTTATATGTATATATATGCTCTCTAACTAGACTTCACAGCCTCCCGGTCACAGGAGTCCATCAAGGGTTACTCTGGAAAATAATCTTGATATCTTCCATGATAACAAAAAAATCTATTAGTTCCCAGATCCCAATCCACTGCAAACACTTCTCACAATCTCTGAGTACTCAAAAACCCTTTCAGTACTTAAAGTACATACCAGCCACTGTAAGTTATCCTTAAATGTTTGCATTTGTGGAAACTAAGTTTCTGCTGCTTCTTTCTGCCTACCTTGGTCTCACACCCACCAAATTCTTGTGCAGTTATTGATAGCGCTCATTAACGTCAACAGTTCTATTGTAAGCCCATGGCTAGAAAACCCATGAAAACTACTACGCTGATCCATCCCTACCTGCTTTCAACACGGACAAAAAGTGTTAAGCTCAGCCCACCTGCCCAAGCTGGGCAGGACATCTGTGGTTTCATGTGGTTATTCATAGCATGGGGTGCAGCTTCAGTGGGCAGCTTTTTTAATAATGTAATCCAAAAGTGAAAGGGTAATGTTTACCAAACCTGTTTCAAAATGGCTGATTAATCAAATAAATGGGTGTTTATTGAGGCTGTTGCTAGGTACTTACTGTTATTGAGATAATTGTATGACTCAGCTAAGCCAGACAAAGAGCTCCACTGTTGCTCTGAAGTACCGACTGGTAAAGCTTGGATCACCACACCAGAGCAAGGGGAGAAACTTTGCTCTTTCTTCTCAGCCTTTTCACAAGGCTGATCACTCAGTTCATTTATCATTACATCATCCACTTTTACAGCCAGCTTCAGATATCTTCCTCCCATAAAACCAAGGAACAAACACTGACCCTTCTGCAGAACCCCTTCGTCTGCAGCATGGTGGTGATGGGTTTTCATCACTAACACCAAGGTTGGGGACAGACCTTTCTTTTGCGTCTTTTCTATATTATTACATTCGTGCCTTTTTTCTGTTGAATAAACCTGCATAAACCATAAGGTCCTAGCCATTCAAAGCACTTGTTTAGTAAATAATTGGGGCAAGTTTTGTGGGGAGAGGTAATCTTTTACAAGATGAAATGCTAAACGTGAAACAGCTGACAAGCTTTCAGGCACACAAGCTCTTCTTCAGGTCAAACTTGTTGCATGAAAGCCTCTCTTCTTTTCAAATTACATGTGTGTTTTTTCCAATAAAAGCTATTGCCTCTCCCTGAAATTCTCACTGCACATATTCTTAACTCTTACAGCTACAAAGACAAGGCTACTAATAAACAACAAACAGTACTTGATTAGGCAGGCTATAAATGGAGATGTTATGACAGAAAGTACATTATGCAACTCATGCCTCCTATTTTGCATCTAAAAAATTTGAAGCATTTTAAAAAGACAGCTGTTAATCAGTATAATTATAGAAAAGTCTCCTCTCTTCTCAAAGGAAAGCATGAGTTACATGAAGTCTGATGTACAAAAAGAGATTTATATCTGCAGATTGGGGGAACACTAAGACCATATACCTGCCATCCAGTTAAACTCCCTCTCGTTTATGTATTGGTTTTATTATTTTAATGTAATAGGTTTTTTTCATTTCAAAGTAGCGTGTCTATGTTCTGCTGATGGTAGTTTGCATAGCTCAGTGATAAAGTATATTTGAAATCACAGGGGCATGTTTACTTCAAATGTTTCCCGTCCATCAGTCTCAAGTTTTACCAGTCCAAATTCGGAGTAACATTATCAGCAGTGGTGTTATAATCAGATTTACACTGGTATACCTGGGAGTAGAGTTTAACCCTGGCTAGTCATGTTCTATACCAGGTTTGTGTGTGTGTGGGGGGGTTGATCTTTAACAAAATAAATTATATATTGTAATGAACCAGTATTTCACTTGCCCGAGATTGTTATTTTGATCAGAAAATCTTCTGGTGTATGTCAGAGAGATCACTGATTTTTAACACAAGTAACTTCACTGCCAGGAAATGCTCAACATTTATTCAAAAGATTCCACCAACACTTTGTTTGCTGTAACATCCAGTTATAACTGATAAAATAAAGTCTACCCTTTTAACAAATTCTGGAGGCTTATAGATCAAGGTCAAAACTAGGCTTTGAACCAGGAAGCAGGCTTTGTTTGAACTGCCTAACCCTTGCATTCGATTTCTGGAATTAATGTTTCACCTGTAACAAAGTGTTTTCACTGAAGGAAGACAGTGATTTGGGAGCTCTCTGCCCCCAAATATATTATAAAGAAAAAAAAAAAGTTAATGACTAAGGTGTCTTTTTTGCTTTTACTGGTCATGAGCATAAATCACATAAAGCATGTTTTGGAGTCTGGAGCCAGCCTCCCAGATATGATGCTTTATTAATGGTTCTTTGTGGATATTCAGAGTGAGAAAGCTGGGAGAAATAATTCCAGAATGAGCCACTGTACAGAGGCAGGTTTATGAGTGATCTGTGAGTTTTAAAGGAAAGTAAGTGAAGAATGGAGTAGAAATCCCCTCTGAAATTCTGCATGTGGCCCAGGGAGGAATAAATGGTGGCATGACCCCGACCCTCTCCGTCAACCCCCTCCAACTTTGAGGATACAACCTCTAATTGTTGTGCCGGTACAACCAAGAGCAAATATTTTTTCTCATATCATCACTTTGTGAGGTTGGGGCAGTACCACTCCCCTCTCGGGAAAGAAGGGGACTGTTTCTGCAGGGATTGTTGATGGCAGTGAGGCAGGAAGCACAGCAAGAAAACTAAAAGTTAGTCAGGATTCAAGGTTCAGTATTAATCTGGTTTTCTTCAGAGGACAGGACTTTTCAAGACATTAGCTGTCTCAAATGATTCAAGAGACTCTTCTGCAAGCATATGTAAAGTGGCTGCCATTGCAAGTTGGTAACGGTGTTAATTCGAAAAGACTTTAAATACTAGAAAAGGTTAATAGGCAGAAGCTTTTCATTGGGATGTCCCTTAACATGTCTCAGAATTGGGCCAGTTCATCTCCCTGTTGATAGGGCAGCAAAGGTCTTTTCAGGGTCCCTTATCCCAGGTCTCTGCTGTGGGGAGTAGCAACCATTAATACCTTTCTTCCCTGGAACTTTGGGCAGGAGAGAAAACCATCAACCTTTTTTATATCAAATTATTTTACAGGCCGGATGCTAAATAACCCTCCTCCCCCAGTGTCTGCTAACAACATTTTTTGACAAAGTAATTTATTAACAAGTTCAGTAGCAACAACTTCCCCTCAAAATACTTCCCCTCAAGTAGAAAACTGGATTTTAAACTAAATTATTCTGGTTAAAAAAAACCAACCAAACAAGAAACAACAAAAAACTTGATCTTGTCTACATTGCATTTTCTCTGATAACAGTAGGAAGCATATTTGGTGAAGGGTGTCTAAATACTGAAAATACTTCATCTTTCAGCCCCTTGACACTTGGAAAAAAATGGCATACTTCAATTTATAGCTGATTCTTTTTCCATATTCCCAAGGTAAGCTTTTTTTTCATCTTCTTTCTTTTTTTTTTTTTTTACCTGTTTGCAAGCGAACAGCATGAAAGAAACTCTTTAATTTTTAACAAAAAGTTTCAGTTCTTTCAGCTAAACACTTGCATTCACCTCCTATATGGCCCAGCCAGACCTTGCTTACAGACTGGAAATCCTCATGGGATTTAGTCTACCAGAAGACACTGATTCTTTTAATTCCTTTTACATTACCAGTTCCTTGGACAGTGCTAAACAGAGTAGGAATGCAGCTGCATGCCCTTGGTCCTCCTGATCTACCATTTTTCCAAGGGCAAAGCAGCCTCTTTCCAAGCGATAGAAATGCGACCACCTTTAATATGAGCAAGCATGACTGGCTGAACTGGTGAAATCGTTTTGGATTAGGCTCTCTTGTAGCAGCCTTATTATGCCACACCTAGATCATCTACAATCTGAACTGTCTTAATGAAGGACAAATTGTTTATTTTTGGTTTAAACCTGTAATCCATTAATGTATTTGTACAATTTCAAAAAGTGGGTGGGAAGGCAGGGACATATGCAGGGAAAGCTGTATCAGAACTTTACTGTTGATTAATGGCTTGTCTATTGAACGTATTTACCAGAAATAACAGGAGTCATAGGAAAACAAAACCCAAAGCATCTGGCAATTGCTGCCATCTGATCCATAACCTGAAGTTGGAAAGGCAATTCCCTAGCTTTCCCTCAAGGTAGTGTATGCATTCATATTGGGACTATTAAGCATCCCATCTGGGGGCACAGACCGGCTCTCCACTGACCTCAACTTCTTCAGACACCTCTGTGCTGCAGGGAGCGCCCCCATATGCAGTACATTTACTGTGGGCAGGATCGCTGTCTGGGGACAGCCTCAAGAAGGTGGAGGGTTGTGCGTTCAGTGTCTACTCGGGTGACACTGCTGTAGCACCAAAGCGCACTTGTGAATGGAGACCTCCTGACCCTGCATGAAGAGCCTGTCCAGACCTTCCCTCAGACAGAGCAAATAGGTCAAGCATGCGGTCCTGGTGGTGTTAGAGGGTTTCCTTACCTGCAACAGTAATTTCGCATGTATTCCTCATTTACCACAGTGCAAAGGGATGCACCGAGCTAACATATTTTGCAGTATGCATGTCCTTCATTGTGACAGTAACTTTGTTTACAGCTCTAAGCTGCTCTGGTATCTTCGTATGTCTCTTTGCAGTTGCACCAGTTCGTCTTTTTTAACCCTCACCTATGATTAACAGTCTGAGCTGCTGTGCATAGTGTGTAGCACAGTGAACTGTGGGGTAAAGTTTGCAGTATGTCCTCATTTCAACTTTAAAATACTAACCTCTTAAATAAAAGCAGCTGCACAGAGCAATTAGCAAGCATGAAAAAAAAAAGATAATTTGATTCAGGAAGCCTCTGAAGAGGGTCTGTGCTCATCTCCCTGGGAACTACAGCTGTTACAAGTTCAGTAAATAAGTGACCTTTTTTTTCACACCCAGGCACAAAAATTTTCTTTCATATAGGAATATTTAAAAATAAATTTTAGAGACCTATGTGTGGATGCACAGAAACACACACATGTACACATGTCCTAATTAAGGTGCTACAGCTGTAGCTATAAGAAGCCACATTTAGAAAATGGAGACTCTTTTTTGCTTAAAAGTTATGCTTTGGCAAAGTGTTAAACCGTGTATATGTTGCATGCTGGAGCAATGTAATGCCAAGGCACTGTTCCTGTAGCAGAATTAGTGTCACTTTTATTTATAATGGCAGTAGTTGCAGCTTCCGTTGAAGAGACTTTTTTTTTTTTTTTTTTTAGGTAATGCAGAAGTAATTAAAAGACAGTTCTCCCTGGGAATTTCACTAGATTTCTTTTTCCCATCCAGAGGCAAACACCATTCTCTAATACCTCTAGTAAGTGATGAAAGAGCACACTGAGATGCCCTTAGCACCTTTCAATTGACAACAGGGATTTTCTAGATCCAGCTAGGGCTTGACACTGCTGCTGCCAGGAGCACTGCTGCTTCTGCACCTGATTTGCTGTCAGTGTGGAGGTGTCACGCCCATCCCTACCACCACAGCCTGGCTGAGGACCCTGGGGCCAAGGATGTCCCCTGGTTTTCCACCACACCTCACTGTGTGTCCCATGATGGAGGACGCTGGGGGTGGATACAGGGGCAGAATGGTGGTATCGCTTCACCCCCACTGCTGCCTCCCCTTTTCCCTCCCTCCTCACTTTTCTGTTTTCTTAAAGTAAAAATAAGAATGGTGGTTTTAAGCAGGCACCTAGGGAAGAGCAAAAATTGGGTGAGTGTATACAATGCTTCAAATACTTTCCCAGCCTCCAGATACTCCAAAATCAGGGATTTTCTAAGCCTGTTCTTTTCCAAACCTCTCTGTGAAGCCCTGCAAGCTCCACAGCACCTTTTGGCAAGGAGTGCCACGCATCTGCTATTCACTGAGTCCAAAAATTACCTCTTTTTACCTGTATTGAACTTGGCTCCTGTGTACTGGGTGCCAGGCTTGTGCTCAAAGATGCAGCCAGGGATCTATCCCTGCTGGCTCCATAAGCTGTGCATGGCTTTGCAAACCTTCAGTGTGTTGCCTTAGAGTCCCCATCTCACTGGGCAGCCTGTGAACCATGCCATCCCCTGGAGAGCTATCTGAGAGCTGCCCGGCCCCTTTCTGGCAAAGCTGGCCATGCCAGCTCATGACACCAACCCGTCACCAAGCCCACACATCTGGGGAGCTCAGAGGACTACATGTGCCAGCAGCCCAGCAGAAGACATGCTGGCCAGCAGCGGGAGCCTTGCAAACCACTGGGGACAGTACCAGCCTCTCCCCACAGAGCCACCTGCAGCAGAAGCCTCTGTCTGTGATTCCATTGCTAAATCAGAAAGGGATGAAATGCAGCAGTGAGGCACATCAGCACATCAAATTAACTTAGAATGATGAAATCCTTCTGGCAGGGGCTGTTTCCCAATCCAGACAGGCCAGGGTCAAATGCCTAGAGGTTCCTCACACACATATGCAGACACCTGGGAAACCAAATGACATGTCCATCTTGGTGGTGATTAGAGCACTTACCAACATGCATACAATAAGCCTGAAAGTTGAAAACAAGCTGAAATTCACTGGGGAATGTCCAGTCCACTGCCTGGTCCAGGGGAGCAACCAGGGCTTTATGTCTGCCCCAGCAGAAACAGCCACAGAAGGCTCTCAGCTGTTGCTCCCACAGGTCTGAGTCCTCTGAGCTCTCCAAAGATGCCATTTAGTCACCTAGACTACCTCCAACATCTCAGTTTACTCTTCGTGGCTTATGGTGAATCTGCATCACCTCAGCCCTTCCTGCCAGTCTGGTGGTCCCAGCTCTGGGCACAACCGCAGGTCAGTCTGCAACGTCCCTGCTCTGCAGAGAGGGATGAGCCACATTTCGGCAAAGGCCATGTTACAGCAAACCCTCCTGAGCAGAGTCCTTCCCTCTCTTACCTCTTCCTGTATTTTATTTCTCCCCTGTGCTCCTTTGCCCCAGAGCTGCAGGCTACAATTACTAATAGTAACTAATAAAAAGGCAGAACAGCACCAGATGAACCCAGAGAGGTCAACCTAAAAGCAATGGTTTAAGAGCAGCCAAAAAGCAATTGTCCAACAGCAGTCTGAAAGCAATTAATTCCCCAGCTAACATTACCCCCCAGCTTAAATAACTCCTTCTGACCTCACCAAGCCTTTGATTTGCTCCATTTGAGAAGCTTTGCTGTTGCCATCCACTTGGCAGGTCTCACCTTTCCCTGTACAGCTGTCCGGGCTGGCGCTGCATCCTCTGCCAGCCCCAGCTCACCTGGAGCGGGTGACATGAATGGGTGTCTGCTCTTCCATGAGCTCCCGGCAGCTTCATGTGGTGGCATCTAGCAGGCTCCTCACGGTGCTCTGCAGTCTCCCTCCAATGCTGGTAGGATTATTTTTGCCTTTTCCATGGGGCTTATAAATGTACAAATCATGGCTTGAAGCTTTAAAAACTCCCTTTTGGTATCCGCAAAGAAGAGCTTTCCTGATTTTTTCCAAGAACACTGTAGAAGTGGAAGGGGCCCCTCAGCAGGTAGTTGAACAAGGTGCATTTAAACCGAAAAAGAACATTTCCATGGGACCTGATGGATATTAAGCCTTTACACGATTTCAAAAAAAGTAGCTCAACCAATTAATACAAGAAAAAAGTCCACAGTGGGTATTAAATGCAAAGTCATTACCTCTGGCACAGGAGGCCCTGTGCCATGAGCGTGAGGGACTGGGAGATGACTGGGGCAGGCTGGCTGTGTGTTTGCCCTCATCCCATTGCCTGCCTGGACCAAACAGGGACAGCGATGGGACGCTGCACTGGGTGGACATCTGATCCAATCTGGCTGCATGCAGCCATCCTTACTGTCTGTTGTGTGCCAGCATGACCGTGGGGGGCAAAAAATTTCAGCTGATTTTAACATGATAATGAACACACTTGTAAGGGAAGTTGCATAATGTGGATTTGCTCGTCTTTACACTTCTCCCAGCCCTCTTTTCTCACTTCAGCCAGAGCCCTCACCTTTCTTGAAGTGTCAGAAGGCATGATCCATGTCATATCAAATAAAGCTCAAATCTCTTGGTTTTGCAGGAGCAGGGCCAAAAGTGAAACTCCTGTGTTTCATCTGGATTCAACCTCAGTCTCTCACTGAGATTAGAGATACCTGAAATTTGGCCCACGCTTGTCCACACGATTTACAAATCTCAGGAGCCTTGAGGCAAGTGGGGAGGCAATGTCTGATTTTTGACAAAAGCCTATGCTAGGGAAAAAACTTCTGGTTTTAGCTTAAGTCCATGCAGTTATCCCTATTCTGGATGAATCATAATGAATCCTTTATCTTAATTGTACTGAAGATTTCATTACAAGGCTCTCTTCAGAGACTATGACATAAGAAGAAGAAAAGTAAGTGGTTACAAAATATGGGAAATGCAAAAGAGACTTTTACATACACTTATGCTCTGTAACAATGGATTCCAGGTCCCCAGTAAATATTCGGTGCAGTATTTGTCTTCATTTTACAAACCCAAAAAGGTTTGGGAATTAATGAGAACACAATAGCTGGGCATTGCAAAGCATTTGTGCTAATTAGATGAGCATCTACTGAAACTCAAGGGTGAAAAGTCACATAAGGGAAGTAGCAATGAAAATTTTTCAAATTAATGCCTAAATATTGGGGTTTGGTCTATAGTAAGAACGTAAGCCTGTGGTTTAATCTTCAGAAAGGATGTCAATAAGCAGTGCTGTTGTCCAGCATTTCTGAAAATCAAACCACTGTTTAAAGACCTCAATGTGGAATTAAGAGCCTATTTAAGGTTTTGTTATTGATGCTCACCTGGTAAATATTTGAGGAATTTGCTATAAAAATATTTTTTTTCACATTTTTTCTCCGTTGAGTATAAGTCAACAAGTCTTGTGAATTTTTAAAGGCAGATGTATGTTACTCCCTGCTGTGCAGTATATAGGAACTTCAGGTACTTTATAGAAATATTCAGAAACTATAGAGACTTGCGTATGGGTTGTTGCTATTTTTCCTAAAACACATTAGTTAGGTGTTAATGTTCTGATCTTGCAAATATTTATGCCAATAAATAACTTGAGTCAAAGGGGAAACATTGTTTACACATGTAACATTAGTTACAATCACAAAAATGTGCAGGACTGTGGTTTTATCTTGTAAGTGTTCACTTGCTGAAATTAAAATCATAAGAGGTCACGATCCTATTAACAGTGTACATTTTGACAATATCATTTGGGATATTTTATCTCATAGGGCGCCATCAGTAATTTAATAGCTTGTTATTGAGGCAGCTCTATTGCAACCAGGTGGCAGGACTATTTGTACCTTCTGCACGAAGGAATACAGGATAACCCGTCTGACTCAGTCTCCCTTGTGTTTCATTGCAGTTACCCACAACTGGTCTGGGATCTCAACAACAGAATTCTGTTCACCAGGCAATGTCAAAGCAAAAAGTCCAATATTTTTTTACAAATATGACGGGCTTGATTAAATCTAGTTTGACAGCTGCTTTTAACAGTAAAAAAAAAATATAATAAATCTGATTAAATTCAGAGAGACCCATTGCAGACTAGCAGAGCAGACGAGAGTTTGCGAACTTTCAGGGGCTCTATTTCCATTAACTGGTTTGGCTAAGGCAGAGTAGAGACTGAAACCCTGTTCTCTACATATACAGGCAGAACAGCCTGACTCTTTAGATTACTTTACTCTTCACTTTCCACATTTTCTGAGTAGCCCCAAGGATAATGTGTACTCCTGACACATTAGTACGTGTTGGGAATCAAAGCAAAAGCATCCAGTACTGCAAGCTTTTTAGAAGAGCAGCAGCACCGCACAGCGAGTACATCCATGTACTGGTATTGCATTCTTAACAGTAATGTATCTAAAGAACAGAATTATGCAAAACAGAACCAATCACTAAACACGTTTTCATGCTAGGAACTCTTCATGAAATGGTGACCTCTTTTTCTTAAAGAGAATGTATCCGGCTACCTACCAGGTTATTACAGCATCAGAGTTGCATCATTCCTAAGTATACCACAAGAGAGCACCAATATAAGAGCATCAGAACAATGAAAAATGACAGTGAAAATTATTATGTGGGATGTAACTCTTGCCATATGAAGCAATCTGTTTCCCACTCCTTTAGGGCAACCAGAGTATGCTTTCAGCAATCTTGCTTCATTACCTGGCAAAGCAAAGATTACAAAGCTTTTAGAAAACAGCCTGAGATGGGATGGGAGAACCCTTTTTAAACTCTTTCAGGACTGTTTCAGTCCCTGGTGAAAATTTGTTTTAGGTAAAGAAATTTGTTTTAGGTAAAACCAGATCAGCAGGAAATTCCTTACAAGGACTTAGAAACAAACAAGTGCTCCACAGAGCATCCTAACTTCACACACCTTAATGCAATAATTTGTTTTTAATCATCCATCAGATGGAAAATATGAGGAAAATGTAGTATAAATGTCCAAGAATAACAGCGGTTTGTTGTTTGGATTTAAAATCAAAGGAAGTTTCCATGTTGTTGAAGGTTTCCATACCAATGGGCCTGGGGGAACTCAGGGTGCGGTAGGTTTCCATCTGCCAAGAACAGGAATATGCTGCCCTTGTCCTCCTAATATCCTCCTGCAGCTCTGTGCACCGGAATGGCACTGCAAGGAGCTGTGTTAATGGGGCAGCATGGCTTTGTACACCACAGCAGACACTCCTTGGGGCGAGCGAGCCTGGTTTGAATCATTCATCTTGCTGGGATCCTTACCTACTGCCAAAGTTTTGCTCCAGCTATGCCTTGCAGCAGACTTACCCGTACCCTCGTAGGTGCCAGCAGGTGCTGGCAAGGTGCTACCCCGGGCTGCAAGCACTGGTGCTCCACTGAGCATTCAGAGGGGGAGTAAGGCTAGAGACACAGTAGTTAGAGGTCCACCTTGGAAAAATATCTCTTATTTCCACGGTGATAAAAAGAAAATTTCTCTCCCTGGTCACTTCAGGCAAGCAGTTTTGCAGGGATTTTCAAACCTGGTTTGGGATAGAAAGGAAATAAATTTTTATCATGGGGAAATGGAACACAGAAAATCTCCCACGCACCTGTCTGCTTCTTTTGGTGCCTAAATACCTTTGAAAGTCCTGCCTTGAGTGCCAAAGCTATGATGGATCACACAGTATTTCCTTTTTATTATTGCACTGCATCCTTTGGGCCTCACATTAACATAATTAGGGCCATATGGCGCCAGAATCTCTGTTGGTTCAAACTGATGCAGCTCCTTTGAAGTCAAAAAGCCTGTGCCAGTTTATACCTGCTGAAGATTTGGTTTATGGTCTGGGAAATAAGAGGGAGAGTGGGGGGAAAGGGACCCAGTTACTTTTTGTAGTTAATTAAGAATTACACAGATATATTTGCGCCCTGCTTCTGCTGTCCACCAGGAACTGTGCCTGAAGTGTCTTCATGGTTGTAATATCCTTTGCATGATTTCCTCTCAGTGTCAGCTGCTCTGCTGCTCCTTGTGACTCAGAGTATTTCAGGGGCTGTAGGTAAAACTGCGTGCTGTGAGTCAGAGCCAGCCAGCCACCTCTGAACAGCAATCAAAAACATCCCATTCACTGGGCCATAAGGAATCAGAGAATTGCTTGAGTGGCTGTAATCTCTGGGCAAAGAAATTAAACTTTCATTATTTTCTTTTCCTTTAATTCATTATGAAAATACTTGGTATTTATAACTAAATAAAATCTTATAAAAATATCTGCTGGGTAACACTGAAAAGATACCAAAACTTAGTCTGCTTAGAAGGTAAGTAATGTAAATCCAAAGCATAAGGCCCTGCAATGAGAACCAGGGAACAAGGAAATACTGCAACTGGATGAAATAAAAACTCCAGGACCAAAATTTACGCTCCTGAAACCTTATTCAAGGCATGCAGATAAAAGAAACTTAACTGTCAGAACTGTTCTAATGAACAACTACAACTTGGGTCACTGAAAGCTCTGAGCTGTCAGTACCTGGAAAACCCCGACAACTGGCACCCTGGAAAGTAGGGCTGTGATTTTGGGGCAGCTTAAATGTGGGTTTATGCACCTGCATTCTGCCCAGTTCCTGTAACAATCCTCAACTGATATTTTAATCCCAAATGCTTCCCAGCTTTGAGGTAGTTCATATTCACATGAAGCCAAGGATTAGGGCATTTCCAGGTAAATAAAGAGCAGTAAAAAGCTACAGGAATGGCTGCCAGCCCACTTCTCCCCTTGCAACAGCAGGACCATCCCTGACAGTAGCAGGAAAATACCTCATCACAACAGGGACTGCTGGATGTTGCCATTACCAGCTTCCACATGAGTGCTGCAGCCTCTGACCAGGGCAAATCTGAATTCAGCCGCTCGGTCTGGAGCAGAAGACAAAAGCACGAGGCTGCTCTCACATGGGTCAGACAACCATGTCCTGCACCCAGCCACAGGCTGAGCTGGGGGGCTGTCTGTGTCCCACCCGCCTCCCCATCTTGTGCCCAGGGCTCAGCCCCATCCTGTGCTGCAGCAGCCCAGATGATTACTGCACACATGAAATGCTCACAGGGAGTCCCACAACAGCCCGAGTTAGCACCAAAATGTCCCCAATACAGTTTCTTGCTATGAAGTGCTGTAGTTCACATGGACGATAGGATAATCTGAGTGCTCAGCTGTGGACAGCAAATACCCAAGCCAAGTCGGCAGCTCAGACATGCCTTGGCCACTTTTCAAATGCCACTCTGTATATTAGCTGAGCCACTCTGTGGTTGCTGCCTTTTAAATAACCCCTTTTAACTAGCGAGGAAGGCAAACCTTCAGTCTTAGAGACTCCTCAAGAGGTGTAGCAAAGGCGGTCTAGGACTGCGCTATGTTTTTGCAGCTCTATCAGTTTGTTTAAGAACAAGTATTACCTCTCCATGCAACACATTCTCCTCCTGTATCCTTAGATGATAACAGCAACAGCAGGATGGCCTCTTGCAGTATTGTCACCTCTTTGTGCTCTCAGGCACTATGACTTGACTGAGAGCATTTATATCACAGGCAACCAGATATAAAGGCAACTCCTGAGAAAAAGGAGAATATCAGCTTTTTTCTTGTGCTGGAAGGGAAAGAGCACCAGCACGACAAGGCACGGAGGTGCCTGCCACCCAGCCCCGGGCACTGCAGAGCCCTTGCCAGCCAGGCATAGGCGTGTGGATGCTGCTGGAGCCAGGGACGCTGTACGGAGCTTTGTGTTTGCTCTAGGTGTAGCTGATTTTCTAGACCGCATCTGTTCTCAATCTTCTGCTACTATGCATAGTTAAATATTTCACAGAGTTTTTATCAGCCAGCTCTCAGCTGGGACTGGGAGCTGGTTATTCTGAGGAATTTCCTGCTTCTAAATTAGACTATCACAGGGCAGAAAGGGCTCATCTTCAACCGTAGCTTCAGCACATGAGGACTCCTTCCATATCTCACTGTATGGCAAATTGATTTTATTTGGCCATTGCCACTTTTTAGCAATGATGAAAATCAGCAGTCTTTTGTAGGAAGACATTCAGGTTAAGCTTTGATCAGAGTAAAGAATGTGGATTTAGATGAGAGCAAAATTTGGACTACGACCTGTGTGAGTAAGTTACTTCACAAAAAGGAATTTTAAAATCCACCATCATCTCATATCTCATCAATGCAAATCAGTCTAATCCAAATAGGGAAACATTATACCATTGAGATGAACAGATTGCAAAACTCGGCTAGTTGGGAGGACTTCTAATTAGGGCAGAAGTGTAGGTCATCCAGTATGGCTGTTTAGAGTCACTTATATGATACGGGGTCATTCAGTCAGTCCCTCATTTACGGGAAGAGGGGAAGCTCTGGCTCAGCCAGGTCAGTGGGGTGAGGGATGGTACCTTCCTTGATCCTCTTCCTCCTTTCTGTGATGCAGAAAAGGTGGAGAATCATGCCCCAGGGAGTCTGGTGCACCTTGCTGAGATAAATAGCCACACATGGAGTAATTACCAACTATAGTGACTGTTTCACCAGAAAAATCAACAATTCATTCCCCGTGCTCTGCATATGTACTAATACGGATGAGGAGGTTGAATTCTAGGTACTTGTTGACTATCCCAGCTTGGAAAGTCCTAGCTTCTCTTCAGTGATTTGGTGTCGATGCTACTGTTTTAATGTGGTTACATAACTCACAGCGATTTAAACCATTTCATTACACTTGTTTTGCAGGTTATATATCGCTTTATACTTCTCAAGTACCCACCATCAAATCATCTTTGTACTTTCTGTAAGCACTCATTACATCCTGTGCCACTCCGACAATGTCTGGCAGCACCGCCACAACCCAGTTGCAGAGTAATTTGGCAAAGCAGAGTCATGCACTTACAGGTGCTGAAGAGGTCAAGAAGATTGTTTGGGGGTCAAAAGTGTATAATTCAGACCTCTTTAACACTATCCCAAACCAGTATAGAGTCAGGATAGGTGGAAGATACTGAGCTTTGACCTTCAAAACCTTTTATTTTGCATTCAGGTTTCCGAGCAGGGCACTCCCCAGGACATGGATGACTATCAGAACAGAGGTAATGCTGCTTAAATTGTAGGCAGTGGAGAAACTGGGAGTGAGAGTTGTTTTTCTTGACTGCAACAGGCCAAAGGACTGGAGTTCAACCTGCCTTCCTCCTCCCCAGAGGAGTCTCAAACTTACAGCTACCCACTGCTGCCAGACAGGAGATGTTCTGCTAGGAGGAGGAAGAAATGAGTTAGCAGCAGCTGGGCACTGTAGGACACACAGCTGCAGGCGAGGAGCCCTGGGTTTGCCTTCCTGGTCTAGCTTTATGCTTTGCCTAATGCTGGGATGATATAAGATGCTCCTGGCAAGGGAAAGACATGCCTTTCCATTTGCTCACAGTGTGGACCAGGTCAGACCTAGGCTGGCTTACCCCTTGCTGAGAGTGCTGCCAGCTCTGCCCCAAGCTGTGGTGTTTCTGCACTCACTCAAGTGTTGAGGAAGCCACCAATGCTGTGGCATGATTACTCTGGAGTGTCTCCTAGCCTTTGTGCCTTGTGCTAGGACTGCAAACAAATGACCCATAAGTAGACCGCGGCTTGAGAGGAGGCTAACTGAGCAGGGTGAGGGAAGACACAGGACGTGGAATGAGAAATTGTTGAAGATAACAAACAACAGAGTGCATAGCTAACTGTATCCATAATCCCATATAAGTTTTTTCTGTCTGGCAAAGGAACAGGTGTATGAAAAGGTGGAGCATTCTGGAGCATACCACCATGTTGGTGCCTATGCCAGGCTGGCACATTGGCATGCACCTGCCAAGTCCTACCCAAGCCCGTCACAGACACCAGCGCCAGCAGTCTGGACCTTGCCTTGTTCTACTTGGTCTGGCTTCCACTCCCATTTTCTGTCTTACACCAGTTAGTAGAGTAAGTACCTATGCGTTTCTGAAACGCACCAGGTCCCAGCAGTGTCCACCTGCAGGTGACCGAATTCCCCAATATAAACTGACCCAGCCTATTTCTTGCTTGAGTCCAAACACACTGAGCTTGTCATCAATGACTTTTTTATCATAATATGGGCACCTTACTCCTGGGCCCAGGTCCCTGTCATCTAACTTTCAGCACCAGGCAGAGGTGTATGAGGTCAGAGCAGAGCCACCTTTGCTTTCTCAGGGAACCATGATGGGAGGGGAAAACTGTCAAACTCCTTTGGACCTCCTATCACTGGTATAATACTATTAAGCTGGAGTAGCATAAGGCTTAATTAATTGCTGTTTGCAAAGACCATACAGATAATTTGAAGTGCAAGTTGATCTATTAACCTGAAGAACTAGTCTAATTAAATGCTTGAAATTGCTATTAGATATCTTATCATTATTAGAGCAGAGGCTTTATATCAATATTTTAATGCAAGCATAGTTAAGGTTTGATTGTCTGTTTTGAAAAATATCACCGTAAAGTTAATTATGAGCTGGCTAATTATCTCCATTAATTTAAGAATAGTCATATGTTAGAATTACGTTGTTTTTTCTGTCTTCCATGCAGACATGACTAACAATGGTCTTTGTTTCTAAGAAATTAATGCCTGAGCTGAAAACACAGGAAAAGATCCACCTTTTTTTCCAAATTATCTTTCAAAGGACTGTATTAAGCAAACTTCACCCCACAGCGAAGGGGTATGAAGAAAATTGTTAACTCTCCATCCAGACAGATTCAGAGTTTTCTGGGATGCAGAGCCAAATTAACAACAGCTCATGAAAAGTGTACTCCTGTTCCCCTTTCCCATCCTCATCCACTGTTTCCCTTGAACCAGTAACAGTATTCTGACCTCATTGAGAACGAGCTCATGGTGCTAACCCATGAGAACAATAATCCCACAAAATAAAGAATACTTTCTGAGGGACTGAATCCCTGAACCAGCTTACTGTGGGGTAAGGTAAGTGCCAGGGCAGGGGAGAGGTGAGGAGAGACTGTGCAGCCAAGGACTGCGAGAAAACAAAGCAGGAGCATGGTGTAAAACACCAACTACTTCCAAAACTGGTTTGTTTGCCACATGAAGCCATGCTGTCAGAGGGGAGGAGGAGTCAGCAGCCACCATGGCACACTACAGTCAATCAAAGAGAACACAATTAATGGCAACACA
This sequence comes from Falco biarmicus, assembly GCF_023638135.1. Lineage (NCBI taxonomy): Eukaryota > Metazoa > Chordata > Aves > Falconiformes > Falconidae > Falco > Falco biarmicus. The sequence goes on along the minus strand of NC_079293.1, from coordinate 34,176,016 downwards.
AACTGCTTGTGATCAGAAACACAGCTGATCTCGGTGACCTGCTGCAATATTGATTTGCCATGGACTGGAGCCAGGCACAACAACGGCTCCATCAAAACCTCCCTCGTGTTTCTCTGTTCATGTAGTACTATAAAGATGTAGGTCAACAGCCTGTGTTCGACAGTGTAGCACAGCCAAAGCGGAGCAGGCATGCACCTACACCACACAAGAATAGAAAACATTCATGCCAGCTCCGACCAAAGGCTCAGCTAGCCTATAATATTTCCAACAGAGACCAAAAATGGACACCTAGGGAAAAATATAAGGAAAATGCAAATGTACAATGACACGTGGCCTATGTACTCTATCAGCCTACACATGTCCATAACTTAGGGACTCTGGCACAGTGTAAAGAAGTATTTCATTCTGTGTGTTTTTAATTTATATCTCTTGTCTTTGTTTTGAGCTTGTATTGACAGTAAAAGCAGCAATTCTTCTCAGTTGACCCTCTTTCTTCATGATTTACACATATGTATGTTGAAGCCTGCAGCTGCCTCCTCTGGCAGATGAATTGAGGCACATGTAGGTCTTCCTCACGCAGTGACCGTCCTCTGCCTCCACTCTTCTTTGCTGACCTTCTTGGGCATTCCCTTTCTGTGTAGGAGAATCTGAATCCTTGCCAAATGGGAGAGAGGACAATTTTCTGTAAGATGTAAGGTGGTAAGCATGACATAAGAAGAGGAAAGCCAACACCATAAAAATATTGAGCACTCATCTCCCAGATTAGATGCAACTGAGAAGAATGAAGATCCTACCCATGTTCCTTTTCTGTGCCAAGGTCTGTCAGTGATCTACCCTTCAGTCTTCAATGGAAAACTCCTGTTAGCTCTTTCCTGGTATAAGACTATTTAAGGAAAATTCTACTGTTGCTTTTATTAGTCAAATACCTTGAAGACTTTCCATACAGTCATGATTAGTCACTACTGATGCATCCCATTTATAATGCTCTTAGAGCTGCCCACGATGCCCACTGTATGACCTCTAAGGGAATCATTTAAAAAATGTTTAAGTGACCAACAAGCTGAAGTCCTTTTCAAGAGGTACTCCACGTGCTTAAGGTCAGATGTTTTAGGGACCTAAAGGTGCAGGTAGGGTCTTAGCAGAATTTAAGGGCTGCATGTATCTCACACGCCTAAGCATTACAGAAAACTTTGCTAGAGCTGAAACACCCATGGAAGTGAGATTAGGGCCTAGGATACCATGGAAATTTTGGAAATCACAGTCTATGATTTATTTTACAAGTATTTATATTTTTACTTTTCTTGCACCTCCTTAGTGTCTCCACCCCCTAACAAGAAGCAAGTATACATGTAATAGGGCATTTAAGAGAGAGAAGTGGGATGCATTGAATGACGCACTGCCAGCAAAAAAATGGAAATATCAGTACTGTTATGCAAAGCCTTGGTAAGACATCATTTGGTCATCCTAAGGTCAGGAAAGAAGAATTCAAACTGGAACAAGTTCAGAGAGGAATAGCTTGAATGGCTGGAAGAACAGGGAATCTATTAGACCTGGAGAAACCAAAACACCTTGGCTCTTTAACTGATCACATCAAAGACTGTGCTGTATAATATCACTGTTATACAGCACAGGAGTACATGTAAGGGGTGGAAAAGATGCTTAAGAAAAAGGAAAATGTTGGTACAGCAAAATACTTATAAGCTAACCATGAATAAAGTTAGGCTGGAAATTGGAAGGACGTTTCTTCCAGAGAAATGAGGTTCTCTGAGCCTTTCTCAGAGAAAAAAGCGATCCAGTCACTTTTAAGCTTAAGCAGTTTGTGGAAAGGATTATATCATAAGACCACAAGATTATATCACAGCAAGTCTCTGCCAGTCCTATTTGCCAACATGCGTATATCCAGATAGAGCTGAGGCAGATAAAAACACCCTACATGAACAAGGAACTTGGCACAGGGCTCAGACTTCATAACTTCCTTGTAAAACTGCAATCTGAAACATCCTTTTGGGAGCTCCACAGAAGAAAGTGAAAACATTCAATAAATACTTCTGTATTGGCAAGAAAGGGAACAGTGGGTTTCTATGGCTTCCCAGTCCATTAACAGCACAATGGTGAACATGTTTGAGAATCAGCAGGTCCAGGTAACTTGAACTCCAGAGCCATAAAGGAGTTAGGGGAGGGAGACTTGGCACACTGGTGATAAACGTTGGAAAAGCTGGAAAGTTCAAGAGGGCTGGAAATGGGCCCACATGAAGACAGTCACACATGGAAATCAAGATTATTTGTGTAACTACAGGCCAGCTACCCTGCCACTCTCAGACAAGGTAATGGGAACACTTCCATCAGCAAGATTCAGCTGGCAAAGAAGGAAACAATAAGAACATGATTAATGGCAGACACACCGTTCACTGTCTTTTTCAGACTAGTTTGATTTCATTATTGAGGGGACTGCAGAGTTGAGTGGTGGAGGTAAATACGGCTTTTTAGAGCTTGGTACTCCTGTAGCACTGCAATTAAAAAGAACAGCATACGATGTCAATAAAGCACAGATTAATTGGATCGTGAGCACACTAATTGATAAGTATCAAAAAGTGACTGTCAATGGGGAATCATCTAATGATTAACTTCAGGGGTCACTATACTCAGGGCTATTAAACGTATCCTGCCCTGTTCTGGAAGCAAATATAAGAAACACTGCTGAGATAATTTACTGTAGATGACACAGTTTGACAGAATCATAAATAATGATGAAGATAAGGCTGTCATCTAGAATCATTTGGAGACAGAACTAAACTGAGCTGACTCAAACAACCTGTGTTTTAAATCAGAGAGATGAAAAATTACAGATTTCATAGCAAAGAGAGCTGACCATCTGCAGAATGAGGCTGCATCTGTAAAGCAGTAACGCTGGAAGGATTTAGGGGTCCTATCTGACAAGCAACCCAACATGAGCTCCCAAGGTAACAGAAGAGGATAAAGCAATTTTTGTCTTTACAACCAAAGGAGTTGTTCAGTAGGAGCAGAAAAGACACTTTGCCTCTCTAATTGGGTAAAGCTGATCCTGGAAAAATTCTTGCAGTTCTGGTGTCCTTCTTAAAGTACATTGGCAAACTGGAGAAGTCAAGAAATGAGTCATGGGAATTAGTTGGGAACTAGGGAAAAAAACACTTCCAATGAGAAATACGAGCTCAATCTCCTCAAATTATCAAAAACAAGAGTGAAAGGGATCTGTTTACAGTACATGCATTTGTTTTGCAAAAAATGCAATGTGAAGAAAAAAAAAAAAAAGCCATAATACAAGCCATGGCTGTACTCTGTATCCAGGTAAATTTTGAGGAAAAAAAAGACCCATTTCTAACAGCATGTGTACTGCAGCCTTGGAAGTAATGACCTGTGGTGTGTGCACCCAGTGGACACTCTGGAGCCACGTGTGAGCTGCAGGGCTCAGAGGAGGGATAGGTGAGTGATGGCATGAGATATGCATAACCCATAGTGTGCATGATGCCTCTGAGCATGCATCCTCATGCACATATGAAACTTGACTTATTTATAGCTCCAGATCATTGTGGGATGGAAAGAAACAAATTGTGAGTTAGGTCAAATAACAGGATGATGCGTAACGGTAATAATTTAGTCTGACAGCACAAACGCACTCCAAATATTGATGAATTCAAGCTCTTTAAAGTAGGGGCCTTATCTTCATTACAGCTACAGCGCGGGTCTGTTTGAAATCTGGCATTTTCTGCTGAGTACTCGGGGCTGTGGGCATCCCTCCCAGCCACCGCAGTGGCTGCAGAAACCATTTGGCCCTGTCCTGGCCCAGCCTTCTTGTGGGAGGCTTGTATCAGATCTGCCTCTTCTGTGAGCAGTTTCAACCTCCTTTCAGCCCCCCAAAAGCCAGACTGAGAGCTCTGAAATAGAAACTATAACTTCAGGGGAAATAGGAGGGGGAGCAGGTATAGTAGAACCTGCTGTAGCATCTCTGGGAGGGCTGGCACCATCCACAGGGTGACGGGATGCTGGATGAGACTTGGCTGCAGCCTCTCCAGTGGGTGCCCAGCACAGGGAAGGGGATGGCCCTGTGCAGCTCAGCTGTGAAATCAGAAAGCTGTGATGGATATTGAGCAATAGCTCCCAGTCAGCATGTCTTCCCCAGCCTTTGTTTAATTTAACTGTAAGATGCCATTAAGGTCTTTTAAGAAACAAGGAACCTCAAAAGCCCAACGTAAGCACAGAGAAAGGCCCTGATAACACGGGAATTTGATAGATTCCAGTGAAGAATCTTTTGGATCATTTGGACTCTAGATGTGCAAGGAGAGCAATGGGTGAGACTGAAGCTGAGCAGTAGAGAGCCCCAGCTCTGAAGCTGCAGGAAAGGTGGGCAGACAGCCTGAGAAACCACAGCCACATGTTAGTGGGGAAAGGGCACAGGGCAGAAAACCTGAGGAGAACTCAAATAGTTTGGGAACTGGGTTTAAAATAAAGCCAGTTGTTCATGAACAGCAACTTACTGCTCCTGTGTTTAGGGAAGTAGGACTTTGTACTTTTCTTGCAACAAACCAGGCAGCATAAAAATGTTTGACCCTGTCTGTAGTTTTCTTCCTGCAACTGAAATGTTTCACAAGATCCTGAATTTTGGTGAGCTGCTTGGCTTAAAAAAGCCAATGCATGTTTGAGAGTTTTAATTCTGTGTGTGTGTGTGTGTGTGTGTGTGTGTGTGAATGTGAGTTTAGGTACCTCAAATTACATTTCAGCTTCCAAGTGAGGGCAGTAACTTTCTCTGCAATGTCGGCAGCCTAACTGGAAGAACATGTTTCTAATAAGAGAAATGCAAAGTATAGGCAGCGAGAATTTAGGAGATACACTAGAAAAAGACAACTTCAAAATATTGTTAGAAATGAGCTCATTAAATGTGCTTGTTTTGATCTCTGCATCCCATACAGTACAAAGGGTCCACTGGGTGCATATCAAGGGGGAATGGAAAGATCAATTCATATCAAGGACGGCAGCAGAAGTAGCAAGGATAAAGGTGTCTTGTTTCACCTGTGGTTTTTTTTACCTTCTGCTTATGACTACATTTCATTTTAAACTTTGAACCCAAGAGCAAAGGTGCACTGAGCAGCAGATGTTGGGAGACAAAAACATGAACATGCAGCAGGACCTCAGATGTCACAATATGTAAATACAGGCCACAGAACATAAACACGAGAGAATGGCAGCAAACATGGGCTGTGCAAGGAGATCCTGTGTAAACAAGATCTGCCTGGCAGGAGATGCTGTGAAGACAGGAGTTTTGCAGAAAGACTGAAGGAGTTGGGTCCCTTCTCCCTGGAGAAGAGAAGACTCAAGGGGGATCTCATCACAGTATTCTAGTATCTATAGGGTGGCTACAAAGAGGATGGAGGTTCTTTTTCACAAGGAGCCACATGCAAAAGAAAAGAGGCAAAATGCATGAGTTGCACCAGGACAGGTTTCATCATGATATAAGAAAGAAATATTTTACAGTGGGAACAATTAATCACTGGAACAACCTTCCCAGGGATGTGGTAGAGCCTCCATTGCTGGAGGTTTTCAAGATGCTATTGAACAGGGTGCTAGGTAGTCTCATCTGGGTTCTTTTTCCTACAAAAGGTTAGACCAGATGATTTTTCGAGGTCCCTTCCAACCTGGACTCTTCTATGATTCTATGAACTACACAAGTTGCAAGACAAACACTGGAGTGTGGCAGGACCACAAACTACCCACACAGAGAGAGGATGGGGGAAGGAGGATGCTCACGTGTGTGGGAACAGAGCAGGTCAGGACATGGGACAACAGCAAAACTCCAGAAGGCAGAAACTGGGCAAAGCAGCCACCTCTGGTTATAAACACAGCACTACTGCCTTGCAGGTGTAGCATGCATCGTAGCACAGGGAGGAGGCTTCAGTTCTCAGATCCAGTAAGAATAAAGAAGCTGTGAAAAGCATGGATTCCTTCTTAAGGGTGTGTGTATTATTGACCATAACAAGCAGCACAAGACAGGCTGCCTTTTCACAGGGAGGGAGGCATTTTGGAAACAAAGTCATTATGGGCATAAAGGAGATCCCCTTGTGGAGGGAACTGTTCTGTGGAGAAAACTGGACACCGTTAAGTCAGTAACTGATGCTTTACTGGTAAAGCTGGAATGAATCTCATGTGCTTCTGCTCCTGATCTCATTGTTTCCAATGGATTGGATTTCACTGGGTGGAGCATGGGAATCTCACTTCTGTTACCATGCCCATGAAGATGATCCATACTGTAAAGATGATTTCATACACTTACCTTTGCTCCAGTCACCCATTTACAGTGAAGCTGTTCTTGTATCAGAGTTTTAGGGAGTGATGTGGGAAAAAGGAACATGTCCCTCTGACAGAGGGAAGGGAGTTAGGTTAAACAGTGGTTAGAGAAACAGACGGGGTAATTAGGGTTATAACCAGAGCACTTCAGTTAGGTGGCATTAATTCCCTCCCATCCTCTCCTGTCTCATTGCACATGACACAAACCCATGAGCTCCATGTATGTGGCTTGCCTGCACCCCATCCATGGAAAACCTTGGGTGAGAGGCTATGTGAGCTGACCTGTGTTAAGTCAGGTCAGAGCTGCTAACGGGGGACAAAACCCATGACAGTAATTTCACTGCTCCACCCATGAAAGACTACAGTATGTATTTCTATTTATATAATAGGAAAAAAATTATTAAATGGAATTCAGTTGCCGATGTACTTGTTCAAAATGGCATTGGTGTCATAACAGAGGTCATTGACACATAGCTAAATCAAGGAAGATGACCAAGAATTTAAGAAATCTGGTCATGTCTTATTTATGGAAAAAGCCTCAGCAAGGAGCTGTGTGGCAATTTCTGGGGGTGGAAAGACTTATGGCGTCTGGGTAAGAAAGTTTGTGTAATCTGTCTAGGAAGGGAGAAGTCATCTGGTTCAAGGAGAAATGTATACAGATAACTAAAACAACCACAGGAGAATGCTGCACAAAAGCTTCTAGGGAGGTACAGAAGGGACATAAGGATATGTTTTGGTAAACACGAAAGCTCTGCAAGGCACTGTGCACACAGATGGGAGTGAGGTTTCTTTTAAAGACTGTGCTCACCACAGCAGAGAGCAAAGCCCAGTAAAAATATGAGACATCATCAAAAATCCAGTCAAATGGCATAAAAAATGGAGATATTATGCAGTAGATAGAAGTAATCTTTGGTGGTAGCCTATCGGATCCCGAAATGGCAATTGCTTAAAATGCTGGAGCAGCTGTTTTGGTAGGAAAAATATATGTGGGCTCCTGGCTGGTTTACAATGAGCTTTCCTCCTGACCAGTGGGTTAGTCTTTCTGTCAATGCTTTGGGCACAACAGCAAATCTGGCATCAGTATTTTTTTTAAACCTGAACTGTTAAGAAGAATGTGATTTCTTAAAACTCTTCAGGGTTTTTTTTTCCCCAAGGTTTTAAGGACCTGTGCTGTCAGTCCAGCTTGCTCATGTGTTTGGGTAATTGCTCCTCAATGGGTTTTAGTAGCAGGAATTTTAAGAGTTTACACCATGGGACTGCAGCAAGCTGGCTCTTTTTGACCAGACATTTCACAGAGGAAGCACATGATGTGCAGAGGCAGCAGAGGTAAGTGCAGGCGCTGGCCAGGGCATCCAAGCCAGCCCAGTCCCCTGCAGCAGGGAGGGTCAGCCCTGAAGCGGCAGAGGAGCTCTGATACACAGGGACTGGCAAAGGCTCAGAAAGTGAAATATCTTCTGTGTGTCTTGGGTAGCAGTCCCCTGAGAGGGATAGGTTAAAAGTGCCGTTTCCTTCTGCACCTTCCTGTTACTAAGGTGGGAACCACATTTTACAGAGCCCTGTTTTCTCTATTATTCTTTCTGTGTCACCCCATCTCCCCAAGGTTTCTGGTTCTTCCCTTGGCCTTCAGCCTGTCATAGCCTCACCCCTCGGCAGACATTCGGTGCTGATGTAAATCCAAACTGAATCTGGCAGATTTAAGCCCAGTCTACCCTTCATAGTGCTTTCCTACAGACATAACAATTCTATGGGAAAATTGAATAGAAACGTAAAATATTAACTTTTTGGAGGCTACCTGCTCCTGAAAAAGTTTGAAACTGAGCATTTCATGGCTAAAATGTAAATGCCTTTGAGGGGAAAAAAATCACTGATAAACGGAAGAGTGGCTGTAATGGAAATAGTGTTTCCCTGCCCAGGAGAGAGCTGGGGACCTGAGCACTGGCGGGCGATCACACAGATACACCAGCTTCAGGAGAGCTACCTGCTAGGTGAGGATCAGGCCCCACCGTCACGTTTTATTGAGACATTGGTGTAGTACAAATAAAGCAGGGCTGAAGCTGTGGCTGCTACAGGCAAGAGAAAAGGAAATGAGCCAAGTATGATGTCTTCATAACTTGCAAGCTATAAGAATGTGTTTTGCTGGCCTTATGGATATCCGGACTTTGAACTCCCCTTCATTCCCATTTCTCTCTCCCATGACATCGATTAATTCCTTGGGACTGTCTATAACCCCCAAATTCCTTTGAGCTTGTCCTGTGCAATGTTACACCACTGGGGCTCCGAAAACTATTGTGTAATGGAGTGAGATCACAGACTAGCTCAGTCCACGCGGCTTGCGCTATCTTGCCCGCCTGATGGTTAGCTGCAGTTAAAACGCTAAAAAAAACATTCATGTAGGATTACAGACATGATTCTTAATAGTGCTAGGAAATTCAGGCATGCAAGTGATCTTCCATAAGCAAGGAATCCACTGATGTGGAGAAGTTTTCCACTGATGTTTGTAAGTTCATTGACTCTGCTGTGGCTGCAGTTTAGGAAATCCAGCCTTTATTTGTCTTATGTGCTGTATAAACACATACGGATGTGTTAATCATGTAGGCTGGTACAGGGGGAAGGAGAACAGCAGTATCATGTTTTCAGATGTGATGTTTGGCCTCTGAATGTTAAATAGAAACCTGGACAGTATTCATGGACTCTCAGCAGATGCACCATGATGTTCAGATTAAAAAGTCCCTGACAGTCAGGAACTACCATCCCACGGTGGGATTTTCCTTTGAATTGAGTCATTGGCCTTTTACAAAATCTCATGTTAAAAACCTATCGACATGCAAAGCACAGGGAACAACCATTTTAACTTCCTGGGTTGTGCCCTCATGAAAGCACTGGGAACAGTCAGGGGGCTTTCACAGCCTTTTATTTACACAGAACCTCTGGGAAAATGCAATATGAAAATGAGCCCAGAGTGTTTTGCTGCAGTGTATCCTGACCAGGAGGTATGAACAACCAGGACAGGACTCAAAAGCTGTATCCTTGGTGATTCATTTAGCTTTCTAACCACCATGAAAATCATAGTGCACCACAATGTAAAAAGTGAATGTGCTTGGTCAAAAATAAGGCTATTTGTGAGCTTCAGATAGTGATCAAATGGCTATATTTTATTCACTAAAATTAAAAGAACTAAAATTTAAAAAAGCTTTGCATATGGACATGTGAATATGCTGATGCAGGATGGGCATGTGAGAAGACACAGTGTGGTCAATAAAAATTATGTAGGTCCTCTGAAGAGTGTGAAATCTGCCCTGGATGAAGGGGTAGGAGGACCAGGCTTCCAGCAGCTGCCTGGCAGTGCACAGGACATTTTCCTCTCCTCTGGGGCTAGGGGGTCCGTTCACCCTTCCGGCTGCTTCTTCCCTGATGTCTGTACCTGTTGTTCGCTGTTGACTACACACAGTTAATGAGGCCTGAAAATATGCTTTTGGAGACATTAATACAACCATGTTTTATCACCAGGTCATTTTGTGTTGGCATGTGTGGTTATAAGCTAGAGGGAATAGATGTCTTTAAAACAAGCTGTTTGGTCAGAGAAGATGCGCTGTGGTTGCAAAATGCCATGCACTGTGTGTAGGGCTGAGAGGAGAAGGCTGCAGATGCCCAAGAGCTTAAACATTTATACTTGAAGGTAAAACTATGACATGCAATCATTCTGCAGCCTGCACTGGCTTTTGCTGCTTGCCCCAGATTATTCTCTGGGCTGTTTTTCTGAAGCAATGCCATCCCAGAGTGATTAAAGACCAGTCCCAAGCCAGACAGAACACGGGTCTGTGCCTATGGGTCTAACCTGAGGGCCAGAAAATGAAGATCTGATGAGAAACTACTTTTGTGTTTGCTTGATTAAATATGGCTATAAAATTAAGATAAAACATATACACAGCTCCCTGGAGGTGTGTTGGGAGGATGCAGCATTTGATGTTTGTAAAGTGATTTGGAAGTGAAAAATGCTGCAACAATGCAAAGCCCTGTCCCTTGCAAGAAAGCTGATCACTTCTTTTATAGGGTAACAAAGTCCAGAAGAGTGGAGTGGAAATCAGCCTGTCTCCAGATCTCTTTCAGCAGTCCTACCCTTAGCTAATGAGGGTGGCTGCAACTCTGATACAGCACAATGCTGCAATCTTCTGGAAAGAAGGAAGAAGAAAACCCTTCAGCACCGAGTGACTTCAGGATGCCTGCAGAGTCACTGTTGTTATTTATGTAGAGGGGTGCTGCTGCAATCCCAAAACCAGGAGTTCAGGCCTGGATCCAGCTGACTTCGCAGTGACTGGCATGGCTTCAGAAATATCTCACCATCCCTTTATCAGCGCGTCTGCAGCATTTCTGACTCAAGGCCCATGAGTGAATGCTTCTTCAGAAAGATGGTAATTGGTGCCCGATGCATTTGAAAACTGGCAAAACTATATGATAGCAGAACAAGCCCTGCTTTTGCTTTTTCAGAAGCATTTGTGCTATGGGGATCAATGTACATATACATTTGTGAGCCTATGGGAACAAGACCGTGAAAATCTTGGAGGGGCAAGACTATACACAGTGCCTGTCAGCAGTTCTCTTGAAAAAGGCTAAATTCTTCATTTTATGGAAGGACCTCTGTAGGACATACTGCCGTGGGAACTGGTAACAAGCAGGGTGTGAACAGTTTGTAACTCCCCCTTGGAGACCCATATCAAGAAATCTTGCAGTGCAATGAGGTGCAAAATATCCTCCTTTTTCCTCATGTCCAGTATCCAGCTGCCCACCATATTTTTTGAAACTTATTTCTTGACTGAAGGGTTATTGCAGGGGTCTACTGTAACTGCAGTGAGCACCTAGGCACTGCTTGTTTGCCTTCAGAACGGCCCTTCATGTGCACCCTACCCCGTTTGTGCTCACCTTCTGCCACAGCTCACCACCACTTCAGCTGTGCAGATGCAGGAAAGGATGTTTTTATTTCCAGTAGGGATGCTTTCAGTGATGCTGTAGATAAGCACAGCCTTGCAGCCTGACTGCCACCCTGGAGGAGACAGCAAAGATGAACAAGCAGGAGGGTGGTGGAGCACAACCTTCTAAACCTGGTTTGCAGCTGAAGGAAGCATGCTACATAATGACCCTCTCATTTTTTTCTCCTCTAGACTGGGTATAAAAGCAGGCATGGGTTGATGAGGAGGAGGGATGCTGCGTTAAGGGGGTTGTGGTCACCGTTGTGCTCACCCTCCCCTTTTGAGCAGGGCAGTGCCCACTGCTGCAGGTGACATGGCTGTTCATGAGATAAAGTGCTACAGTCTGGTGTGAAGACCACAGTCTAACCCACAGCAGTGGAGTTATCGTGGACAGTGGTGGCTCAGCATCAGAAATGGCAACAGGAGTCAAGAAGTCTCTGTGCCAATCCCAGCTCTGCTACCCTGTGGGACCAGCAAGGCCCCAGGAAAAACAAGTACAAGGCAAATAGAGTATAAGAGTTAGCCCCTTCCCAAAGCCCTTTCCTTTATCAGAAGTACTTCATTACACATCTATATATAAAGCTGGGATAGCAGTATTGGCCCACCTCCTCGGGTGTTGATTTCAGCAAGGAAATTGGCCCCAAGTCCTGATTTAAACTTGCATTTCATGTTCATCACGAACTCGTGCAGAACAAAACACCTCCTGTCTCACTTCCCATCCCATTAGTAAGAGGCAAAATGGCTTTTTAGGAAAGCTGTGTAATTCCTGCCTTAAATTCTCTGAAGTGCTGGGGGGTTTTTTGGTTCCTCTGTGCAGCTTTTTTTACAGTTTCTTAAGCCACAGATGAGAAGAAAAAAAAACAACCACACAACAAAAATCCAATTAAGGAAAAGCCTTGAGAAAGAGAAAGTGCTTGTTGTTTAAAGGACAGCTGTAAAGGGAGCCAGGAAAGGTGGGTTAAATGCAGAGCCTAAATATCCAGCAGCCATAGTTGTTATCTGAGCCATTAACGATGCAGCAATACTGGTTTGGGGTTTTCCCCTCCGTTCTCCAGGTTCAGCCTGTGAGCAGGTCTCCACAAGCTCCTTGCTTATTGGTTTGATATCATGAAAAGTAAAAGCCTGTTAAGAAAAGAAAATGTATGAAGAGGCAAAGTAGTGATCCCAGAACTCTGGAAAAAAATCTTGGCTCTGCATTATTCTACATAGGGGCAAATTGATCAGGTGCCAAGAAAAAAGAATTACCCCAAAACAACAGCCTTGTTTTGATTTCCACCCATTCCAGTTGATCACAAGTCTCCAGGCTGAGCTTGTCATTTAAAGGAGAGCTTCTTATTCAGTCAGCCACAAGCAGTGACTGCAGGGAGAAAGCACAGCCTAGTTTTATTTAGTATATTTCAGCTGTTGATAAAACAACGGTTCCTTCCTTGAATGTCTCAAAACCTGCACAACCAAACTATACCATAAGTGATACGTGTTGTACCAGGATTTCCTTGTACTCTGTTAGACACAGATGACCTGAGACCCACTCACCCCATTTGCCCATGGAAAAAGAAATGAGATGAAGAAATAGAAAAAGGAGTAAGAGAATAAATGTAAAAGTAGAAGGCATCTCTGTTAATTCTTTGCCTGGTTTATGTTGCAGGCTCTTTCTCTGGCTCTTTGACCTGTAAGTTTAAAACCATTCTGGAGGGCTTCAGCCATTTTCAGCTTGCTGGCCTTGGTGGAGGGAAAAATTCTGCTTTAGTACTTTAAAATAACTGGTGATAGGCTTGTTTTCTCAGATGCTTGCACAGATGCTGGAGGCCACAGATTGAGCACTACTGACCTGCTGGGTAGAATGCAGCCATGGTTTTATGGGAAGCAGAGGAGTTTTGCACAGGTAAGTGACTGAATCTGCAGCTAGAGAAGACCAGACGAAAACACACCAGCTCACTCTATGGACTAAATTCTGCCAGTGACACAGAAAGAGTGCACAGTAGTACTAAGGTCAGTCTTGGACTCTGTGTGTATATTTGCTTAAGTAGAGATTTTCCTCCTTCCCAATTAGGACAGCTTTGTTTTATATCTGTGCCTCTCTCTGGTCTATCCAGCCCCAACATGATGGAAATGCCTGTTCCCTGCTGCTTAAAGACACAGGGCATGGAGGGATCCCCGTCTGTGGCAAGGAAAACAGGGAAAGCTGATGCACGCATGTGTGTGTGTGTGTATTCCTATGTATCACCTCTGCTGGAAGCTATGAGGCACTGATAGCTCTTAGTTCAAACCGAAGTACCTCAGTCTATGCAGGGATCTGTTTGTATATATTATTCAAGTGAGTATACTTGTAGATATATACAAAACATGCAGATGTGACTGTATACTCAAGGTGATGTATTTCCACATGAACTCATTTATCTTGAGAGGCAGGCAAGGAACAGTGTTTGGAGCAGCTTTCTGCTGGAAAGACTCCAGGCAAGAGTGATCTCTCTTTGGTCATTTAACAAGTGGTGGGGTCAGATTGAGATCTCTGAGGCTTTGAACATTTAGCCTTTTCCTTTCTCCATCCCACCTGCCTTTCTTTCTCATATTATGCAAGAGATGAGGTACTCCGATAAAAACACTTCTTGTGGGAGAATATGACTCAGTTTTCACAAGTGGATACCCCATGAAACATGGCCAGCATCCCCTCACAAGTCTTCATATAACCAAAATAATATCAAAAGTGGAGGCAGGAGAGAAGCAGGGTCAGAGGGGTGAAGTGAAGGGGGAAGTCATAAACTTCCTTTTGTATTATGTGCACCTAACTCCTGCAGCCTCTGAATCACAACTGTGCACAAATAACTCACAGTCATCTACAGGAAATCACCACATTGTAATCATTGTCCTTTTTACTCAAGAATTTGCAGGCTTAAACTATTAGTGGCCCAGTATGTTTATACACATCCAAATTATACCTCTGTCATGTGGGATATAGTTTCTCTGATCTAATTTAACTGTCAAATATCTCTCGGAAGCAGCTGGGAGAAAATCTAATGCAACAAACTAGGCCTTTCTCCACCAAGGGAGACAAAAACTCATCATTGCTTCAGACCCGAGACTGAATATACCTAACTCAACCACAAATTGCTGGGCTAAGTGGAGTTTGCAGCATAGGCAGGAAGACTAATTCCTTCCCTTGCAGGAATTACCATGTTAAACTCCCTGACCTGGGTTACACAGGAGGCCAGATTAGATTATCGCTGCCCCAAATTCTGGTCTCAGAAACCAGTTTTCACTGCCCATCTGGCTGCAGTCCCAGGTAAACAAGAAAAAAATCCAAGCGCCTGGTTGGGGTATCTTGTTTCTGTGTGGTGCGGTGGAAGGACTCTCATTGGTGTCAGTAAGAAGGCAGTACAGCTTCCTGAAAACAAGAGATGAGAAAAGTATTAGTGGATGTCTGGGGGTTTTTTTAGGGTCGGTGTCGGTCAACATGGGGCCCTCCTAGCATGGCCTGTATATGCATGCAGGCAGCTCCTGCCGCTGAAGCAGGGTTCCTGAATGCCTTGAATTTGGTTAAGTACAGAGAACCCCCCCCATGGCATGGTGAATCCCAGAGATGCAAACCATTTGCAATGGGCACTGATGGGCAATGCTGTCTTTTCTCTACTTTTGGACCCTCCCCTGGGTGATTTGGTCCCTTCTAGGGAAAGGGATGCTGTCTTGCCCAATGCAGCCCTTCAACAACCTCTTCGCCATGCCCAGGGGTTGGCCATAGAAGCCCCAGACAGAGACTGAATAAGCCCTGCTGCCTGTCTTCTCTCCCTACCGCAGCCAGCCCTCAGCAAACAGACCAGGAACAGCATCTTCCCATGCCACAGATACCCACAGCCACGCCAGACCCATGCATCTGAGGGACACGATATGGTAAGAGGCAGAAGCTCTCTCCAATCAGCTGAAGAAACAGAACTTTATTTCTCAAAGAGCTGCATGAACGTCTTCTGCTTAGTAGCTCCTCACCTTCCAACACAGCTAGCAGAGCCTGCTTCCCTGGTGTGTTGGTGCTCACTTACAACTCACGCTTACCCCTAAAGCTCTAGGATCCCTTTTTAGCACCTCCTGTGTGAAATACTTAGGCAGATACTACCAGCAGGGCTTGAGCTCCCTTCTGAGGTGCCATGAAATCACATGGTGATTGACTACCCCCTAGAGCAGCTTGCCCATCCTTGATTACCGAACATGCCTCCATCTGTTTGTCCTTTCCCAACCCCTGGAAGGATGGTGAATTAACAGCAGGGCTGTGACTAATGGCAGTGTGAGCAAGCAAAGAGGCCATCGGCTATCTAAATCAGCTGAATCAGAAGGAGCAAGGAAAAGGGAAAAGAAAAAAAGCTACCTGAACAAGCACTAATCGCTTACAAGCCACAACATGAACAGCCAGGCATATTAGTGACTCACAGGTGAAATGTGTGACAGCGACTTTGGTGAGCAGTGGGAAAGGTTTCATGCTTGGGTGGCAGGAGGGGAGGTTGTGTGGTAGAGCCAGGAGCTCAGCCAGCCAAGTGTTTCCCACACACATTCCTCTGCTCCATGCACTATGAAATTTGGTCAGAAGATAAAGCATGGAAGCAGAAAGAAATTCCTAGGAAGAAAGTGAAACAGAAAAACAAAACAGCATGGTAATTTCTTGCTTGCAAAGAGTGGTATTTCCATGTGCAGGCTTGCTCCACTTGCAATTTTACATGTGTACAGTGATTGCTGATATATGCCTCTGGTAAGAAGCTTGATTTGTCTCAGGAAAATCCCTTCCTTGATAATTTATTATTTGATATATATGTAAAGCAGCATACAATATAGCCTCAGTCCAAAGAGACTCATGCCTCCAGGGATGTTGTTGAGTCACCATCCCTGGAGGTATTTAAAAGATGTGGCACTAAGGGACCTGTTTAGTGGTGGTCTTGGCAGTGTTGGGGCAACAGTTGGACTCCATGATCTTAAAGGTCTTTTCCAGCCTAAATGGTTCTATGATTCTGTGATTCAAAGGGATGAACAAGAGAGAGAGAAATAAGCTAACAGCAGAGCACCCTGGTTTCAGAGCAGTCCCTGATGTTATTTTTGCCACAACTACCAGCACTGTGGTAGCACCCACAGGCTCAGCTGTGCGTGGTGTTGTACCTACACAGAGCAGGCACGTGCTGGCGGGCATCCCTCGGTGGTGCAGCCCTGCTGCTGGACAAGCACACAAAACCTCAGCCGAGCGATTTTCAAAGGGTAATGGGATCCAGGCCCTTCAGCAGCACTGAATAGGGTCAGTCAGTCCCACTGTAAGTCTCCTTGACTGGACCCCTTGCAGCAGGAGAGCATTTTTGAAGGAGCATTGTCCACCCAAGAGTCCGTACACTCCAGACCTCACCTCGATAAGGCATCTGTGCGTGGTGGATAAATAGCCAAAAATAAACTGCTCTGTAATGAGGAAACTATTATTTGCAAGCAGTGACCACACAGCCTGCCATCTACGCTGTGCCATTCAATCGCCAGGATGAGGCATGCTCTCTCGATGGTATTTCAGTCAGCTGCACTGACATGCAGGTACCCGCCGGGACACCAGCCCTGCGCCCAGCCCCGGGGTGCTTGGTGCCCTATAAAAATGGAGCAAAGAGCTTGCAGATGAAGCAATGAGCCAAACTCAGATTACAAAATAGACTGGAGGTGCAAATAAACCCTGAAATAATACAGTAGCATTGCAAACAGCAGCCCAGAGCTCCCCCAGCTGAATCGCTCGCTAGGTGTTGTCACAGCCAATAAAGCATTGGAGGCAGAACCTTGGAAGCCACCACTCTCAAGCAGCTCCTGCAGGAGAGGCACTGCCCCTGTCCCAGCGTTTCAGAGCATGCAACCCTTCTGCCAGTGCTGGCACATGTGATGAGCTTTACATGCAGCAAGCTGTGATTGCAACACAATGACTTGCAGTGTATTAAAATTAAGCAAGTAGTTAGATTATTTTCTGAATCAGGTACTAACATGAGACAAGATGCAAAGTCAGTCTAGGAGAGGAAACGAAGCGGGTGGAGGAGAAAGGGAGAAGCACTCCAGATGTGTTAGAAAATAAACCAACAGCGTGCCTGAGTTAATGATTACCAATCCCGGTGTTTTTTCAGACATACCAGATAGAGGAGGTAAATGCCAGAAGCCCAGGGATACAGAGAGCTCACCACAAGCCCACAGGATGACCAGTCTGCTGTCTGGTTCTCGTACATCTGCAAGCTCTTTTCCACTTCAGCGCATGGTGTGCAGCAGTGCCTCGTGGTGGCAGGGCACCATGGGGTTTGTGTTGTGTCAGCGCCACCCAACCTGGAAGCTCATGCGTGCAGCGCTGTCTTGTTTGCAGTGACTGCCAAGACGAGCACATGGTGCCTGCAGCCCCCTGCTCCCTTTCTTGCTGCCTGCCTGTGAAAATTTCCAGTGGTTCAGCACGTCTTCTGTTGTTTATGTTGCTGACCTTTTTATAAAAAACAACCTGTCTTTCAGAGGACACTTGCACAGAGCTAACAGGTACCTCACCAGCTCGTGGCACAACCTTGGGTGCTAACAGAGTGCTAAACAGCCTTGTGTGCACCTTGCATGACTGGCTGCAGGGGGACTTTTTTGTGGACAGGTGAATTTTAGTCCACACTTATGCGGATGCGCCAGAGGCATTGTAGGAGATGTGTAATGGCCCTTCACAGACCCTTTCCTTACGTGTTAATGAGTTACCATGACCCTGGTTTCCAGATCTCTGTTCAATTCACACCAGTTCCTCTCAGGCAGTGTAAGTTGTGCACCTCCACCGTTAGTAACAGCACCTTGAGCAGCTGGCCATTTCTCTACCACAAACACATACTTGTTTTTACAGCAAAGACATCATGCCTTCTTCTATCCTAGTAAGAAGATGAAAAGTACCTACTGTCCGCCTTTTCTCAGTTTTACCTCTGGCCTCTTCACCATCATTATATGGCAACAAGAACGTCTCATACTGTAGCTTCAGCCCTCAGAAATGTCTTTTGCCTCCCAAGTATGTGCTCTTCTAATTTGCCCCTCTGCCTTCCCAAAAGATTCTCTTGGGTTTTTTTAATTGTGGGTTAGACTGAGGCTGGCCCTGGGACAGATGGGCAGGAGCACACTGGGAAGGTGCAAACTCTTCCTTATCATAATTTCCGTGAGCATATGACAGTTACAGTCCTGGCCTGGCCCCAACCTTAACAGCACAAATAAGATGTGGAGAGAGAGCCTGGCCAGCACCTGCTACCACGCTGCTGTGTCTGGCAGACACTGCAGAGGCCTGGGAGGAGGAGAGACACAACATTGCTCAGCACCCTCTCCACGGAGAAATGAGATTGCAAGATCCTATGTCAAATGAAGCTGTTGCTAATGCAAGCTGTTTCTGGGACCACCGTAATGAAAACTGCACTGAGCACTGAGCTTCTGGTGCCACTGAAGCCCTCTGCCTTCCTCAAACTTCCTGGGAAGTGTTTTGAACTTTATTTTTAAAAGTGCAATTAATCATAGAGCAGAGCTTGAAATGAGTCCAAGTGCAATAAAAGCACCCAAGCAGAGCCTGCTCAGCCCAGCAAGCATTGTTTGCCACGGCCTGACTTCAGGCATCAGGAAACTTCCAGATGTGTTAACTTTGCAGCTCCTGGCTCCTGCAGGAATCTTAACTGCTACCATCTGTACGGGTGAAAGGCTTCAGAAAAGCAGCTCTCCCTCGCCTTTACTTACATTCCTCCAAGCACCAAGAGTTATTACCCTATGGCCTCAGCAATTTCTGCTGGCTTCGCCCTCATCGACTGAAGATTGCACCCTGCAAGGGTGCTATTTTTTTCTGCTTCCACCCTTTGGCAGGGAGCATCTTGGTGGAGCCCCTCCATCGGGTGGAGGACAGGCCCCCTCCATCTGCTCCTGTTCTGCATGTGGTTTACAATATGCTACAGGAAGGCATTTTCTCACGCTATTAAGTTTTCACTAGATGCGGAGGGGGATCAGGAATGCCTCGGATGGCGTAAAAATTCCCTTCTTGGTTTGGTTATTAGGATCTAGCAGCGGCAGCAGGCAAAATTACAGTCTCCATGAAATCCAAGTCTGCTGCTCTGCCACAGGCAAGGGGCGCACACCGTCCCCATTCCAGGTATGCTCGGACCCCTCCTGGGCCAGCCCCAGAGCCTCTCCAGTTACTCCTTTTGCCTCTAACCACAGGAGTAATTTGTATGTGTGCAAGCACTGGGTCTGTGCCCAGAGCCTGTGGGCAAGGAAGTTTTGGGGCTGAAAGGCCCTCAAATGGCTCTGGGTTGCTGCCCTGGGGAGCTGCCCCTAGTCTGTCTTTTTTTTCCAAGAGGTTGCTTTTTTGCTGCATGTTTGTCACCTTTTTCTCTTTCCCAAAGTATTTCAAGTAACTACCTCATGCACAAGCTCCATAGATGGTCCTAATCATCCCAATCACATTTAGCACTTACAAAGCACAGAGTGCCTTCTCTGATGGGGAGGCTGACACAGGCAGAGGTTCATTGCTTCACCCAGGGCCACACAAGGGGTTAGTAGCACAGCTGGGATCAGAAAGCTCTGGCTCTTAAGTTATGCTCAAACCACCAAACCTTATGGCAGAGGCAAACTGGAAGGACTGGGTCCAAATGAAAAGTGAGCGGTGCCCAGGACTGTAAATAATTTCATCTGACACAGATTTTATAAGCTTATGCAAAATACAGAAAAAGCTGGTGTCATCCTGGGGTTCATGACTGTTTCTTTCGGGAACCCTGTAGATCATCAAGCCCGCCCAGTACCCAATAAGTCCTGGAAATGAAAAACCAGTGAAGCAGTTTGTGACAGCAGAGACCTTGTCTGTGGCCAGGAGTTTGGGTTCTATCAAAACAAAACCAATAATGAAGTGCAGCTGCTGAAAAGCAAACCTACGCATGAGGCCTTGAAATAGCGGAGTGTGAGCAAAAAAGCAGGAGCAGGGGAGAGAGGAAAGGAGAAGTCTGACAAGAGGGACTTCAGTAATCCAGGTTTCTCTGGTGGAAGCTAAGAGGAGGTACTGGTCACCTGCCTGGTAGCGATATGAACGGGTATGTTTGCATCCAAATACAAGCAAGGTGTTCAAGATGTAACTTTGCTTTGCTTATGCTCCTGGCTGGGAATAAACCAAACAGTGTGAGGTTGTATGGTTTTAAGGGATGACCACGCTTTCTCATATTTTGCTTTAACATACTGCTGTTCCAAAAGTGTGCCCTGCTGTTTGGAGGAGGGGGAACGTGACAGCCACACTTGCAGCAAGGAGCTCCAGTTAAGTGCCAGCATGTCAGACCTGCTGCCCTCGGGCTGTGTGCCCCAGGGTGATGGCTTCTGAGGGGAGGCATGTGTTCAGAAACACTGTGCCAAAGCAGAGGCAGGATGCAGAGACATCTGAGTTACTCATCCTGGCTTAAACCTCACAGGATGTCTCAAGTGACTGAAGCGTAGGCTGAAATACAGGCTTAAACGGTAACTTTGGGGATTTTGGCATTGGGTGACTAGCCACAGAGAGGTCCAATATGAGATGACCAAGTACATAACCCCAAGTGACAGCAGAAAATCTACCAGATGGCACTGTCCATTCCCAAGGGGGTTTGGAATCACTAGTGGAAGCTGATGACTAGGCTTTATTATGACATTATCAGAGCAGAGAAATTATGGTCATAGGGAGAGCATTATCTATTTTTTGCTCATCTCATCTGTAGGGGGGGCGGGGAGAGGGGTTCAGCTATTTATAAAATTTTGAAATCAAGAAGTTTCTGTCGTCTCTGCTTTTCTGCCTGCACAGCTTCTGTTTCTGAGAACAGTCTCCAGATGGGGAGCACTGGAAGTGACATGTGAAATGAGAATTCAGATTTCACATTAAAATTAGAAATTGTGAAGGACAGTTAGCTCACCATCTCCACTTTCCATGCAGGATAAATCCACTCCCTCCAGTTTTCAGTGCTTTCAGTGCTGTTTGCTTAATCTGATGGAACAGATCTTTTATTAGGAGATTAAAATGTTGTAGTGTGATTTATCAGGAAGCAGATAAAATATATTTAAGGAACATAGATATGTCTAAATATGTTAAATAAAACAAGGATTACAGTATCCAATCTATACAGAAAGTTGCAAGAGTTTTATCTGAGCAGCCATTCCAATGCATGTTAATAGTGGGTGTAATAGCAGAAATGAGAAACAAAGTGGAAGACAACACTTGTGACAGTTGTGACATAGTAGAAACAACTCAGCATCACTCATTAAGGCTGAGCAATGGGAAATGGAACAGAGAGGTCAGGAAGAAGATGACACAGTGGCAGGAGAGAAAGAGCTGTTGTTGCTTCAGAATCAGACATAGTTTCTGTCTTCCCTGCCATTCCTTAGCTCATTACCCCGAAAACAGGCTCCAGCTGTACTGCATTGGCTTAGCAGAGTCAGCCATGGCTCTTTCACAACGAACTTCTCATCAAGCCTTTCACTAAAACTGGAATCAAGACCACTTGGTTCAACTGAGTTCGTGTGATAGCTCTGTCAGCGATCTGCTGAATGGATTTGGAAACCTTCACCCTCAAACACCTTCCCAGTTGGAAGGTTTTTGTCACTTGTTTGCCCTTCTCCTTGCATTCTTGCTTTCGTTTTGCCTGTATGTCCAGCAGTATCACAGACACCAGCTCCTCCACAGTGGCACAGATTGCTGTCCCAAGTGGCCTCATTAATATATGTGTAGAGTAGGCAGGATTATTATGTTTTGAATGCTTTCTAGTGCTGGTTTTATTTACTGTGCTCCTCATTTCAGGGATTATTTGTGATTCCTTGTGATTGATGGTGCTACAGATGTTGCACCACAGCCGTGATGGCAGCTGGAGCATACAATGTGAGAACTGAAACTGTTTAAAGCTTCTGCAGTAACCCAGGAAAACAATATTCATTCTTCTCCCATCCCATTCAAATACACACGTGTGGACCACTATGGCCAGATGGCAGCCTTTACAACATTTATTTCTGCAGCTCTTCAATATATTTAGAGGAGATTTTCTTTAGGAACCACATCGAATGGTGTTCGCTAAACTAAACTTGCTCAGCTGGCCTGATTCACTCAGTGTAAGGGTATGTTTCAATCTTTAGTTCATGAGAAAACGTAAATAAAAAAGTAAAGTACATCCCAACTTACTGCTGCATTCTGTAAAGGTCTGTGCCCTGCGTTATGATTTTTTTTTTGCAGACCAGGGTGTGCAGGTCTGCAGATCTGGCTGTGGGTGTCATTTCCAAACATGTTCGCTGTTAAAATGGTCAGTATCTGGTCCATTCCTACACAGAGGTCAGGTTCCCAGTATCTTTTTAGAAATTAAATAAAAATGTGACCCAAACATCACAGTGCCTTGTATAAATATTGCCCTATGGCCCAGCTTCAGGACCTGTCTGCGCCTGCATGGGGCCAAATGAAATGGCACGCATGAAAATGTGGACCTCATTCTCTCTAGGTACTAGGCTACATCACCAAATCTTGGGTCCAAGCTTATAAAGACTTTAGTTATCTCTGTTCCAGAGGCTGGTTCCTGCAGATTACTGAGCAATTCAGTGTCTCAGACAGCCTAACACGGTGCTAGAGCCCCACATCCCTGAGCCCCACATCCCTGAGGTACCTGAGCAAAAGGTCTTTCAGCTGCTCAGCTGCTCCCCAGTGCGAGATGACAGGCACTGTGCTATTGCCTAAGCTTATTTTCATTAAGGTCTGTCATCTGTGTGTATTTATTTGCCCAAACCACCAGGGTATTCAGGCTATACCTAATTCACCCAGGCTGCATCTAGGACTCATGGCATCCTTCCCCATGAGCGAGGGGATCTATGGAGTAGGGAAGAGGAGAAGGTGCCCCTTTACTTAGAGATTTTGGGATACCCAAAAGTATATAGGATGACAAGCACTGAAGATCCAGCAGGAGTAAAGAAGTGAGCTTAACTCTGTAACCTAGAACTCTACTGTGGTAGCACAAATGAATAATAACAGCAACCTGCAGGTACCAAAGTTGCATAGGTAAATATCTAGATAGTTGTCACATACCTTTCATTTATATAGCACTTTCCTTTCAAGGATCTTTGTGGACATCAGTGAACTGCTGAAGCAAATAAACATTGAACATGCAGCTCAGATGAGGAAATCCTGACCCTGCTCTGAGCAGAAATGTTGTACCAGATGGTCTCCAGAGGTCCCTTCCAGCTCCAGCGATTCTATGATTCTGTGAAACAGCCTAAAACAGCATGGAAAATCTGGGGTAGAATCAGATCCATTGGCTTCATTTAAGCTTCACGTATTTGTTCTAGCTCTCATGTTTTGCAGGAGATTGCTTTAAGGGCAGAATGGAGACCACAGAGCTCATCAGTGCATATTTACTTACAGTTACGTCTGCATTTGCTAGCATGTCTCTTACTGCAGTGGTGGTTTGCTGCCTTAGATATGCAACATCTGAACAGTTCTCCCGTTACTATGCAGAAAGTGCTTCACCTTCCCATCTCACAGAAGATCAACCCACCAATTTGTTCCTGACTGCACTTTCTGGAACAGCTGAAGCAAAGTACATGTCTGAATTGTGCTGCACTAAATGTCAGAAATAAAACTGCTCACATGGAAAGGTCTAAGTCCTGCACTGATTTATGGACCAGTTTCCCAGGAGTCAGAAATCCATGCAGCATCACACTGAATTCTGCATGTGATCCTCTGTCAGCTGAGATGCACTAATTGTAAATCCACATATACGACTTGCAGAGAACAACCTACTGACTTTGCGCCTTAAGAGGTTCATGTGTGGTACATACTCTGGAAAAATGAATTACCTAATGCCCCTTAGTGAGCAGGAATGTGGGGTGAAGTTAGAATCTGATGTGATAATTGGACAGAGAGAGAGGCTAAATCTGTATGAGTAAACAGACAGTTCCAGGGAATATCTCTTCATGAAACTGTTCAAATGGTCTGTGGTGTGGCTTTGGCCAGGCCCATAACACAGGAGTCAGTATGGGCCAAGGACCATACCCAGCTGGAAGTTCAGTTGTGACACCTTCTTTTAGTGGTTAAGAGGCTAATAGGATGGATGTGGGCTATCCCATGCTGTTGATCTTGTGGCATTGAAAGGTCCTAGGCATGTACTAGCTTAATATGTCTAATTAAATATAAATGGTCTGATTTACTTGCATAGAAGTTGAATGGCCATGGCCCACATCAGCATATGTGGTAGGTGAGTCTTCTGAGGGGTGAACCAGCAGGCTGGCTGGCCAATATTTCAGGTGATATGAAAATGTAAATCCTCTACTGAGCTTGTCACACAGTTTTATGAAGTTAGCAATGTTTGGTTTTTATAAAGGGAAAAATCTAGAGCCATTGGGATGTCTTCACCATATTTCTTGCTTTGAGTTCCTTTGCTTATATTTAGTCCCACACTCCCCAGGGTTACCTGAGATGATGGGTGCTGGTGAACCATCAGCAAGCTGGCCCCATTTCCTCAGATTCATCACACACCAGAGGTGATCATATCTGTGCTGGAGGAGTCTGTGATTTTTGCACTAGGTGTGCAGCATCACCATTAGAAACCAGTACCCTGCTAAATAAATAGTGCCTGGAGCAAACACAGCAGATCCTCTGATGAGGATATGCTGATGAGGGATAATGTCTCACTTCTGTATCAGCGCTGCTCAGGAGCCCTCCAGCTTACTTAGCTGAGGAGTCCAGGATCAATAACACTAATAGTGCACACACATACACCCTCAGAGTCTGTCATCCATGGATGCACTCTTTGGTTTTCTTTTCCTTTTCCTTTCTCATATGTGCCTTCTCTTTTCCTAAATGTTCTATGGCTCCACTTGGTCTCTGCTTTTCCTCTTTCACAAAAAAAATGGCTTCTCAAGGACTTCCACAAGTACATCTGATGTTGTCTCTTACCAACTCCCATCACCATAAACTACTGTACCAAGGAAGTGTGATTATATTGTATGTTAAGAGCAGAATTTGATCCTCAACATTTTTAAGCAAATCAATTCACTAGCTCTTTTGTGAGACCTTCAAAAATTGTCCATCCTATACTTTCTTTTTCTCCTCCTTTCTAGAAAATTAACACCATTTTCATCCAACTTTCCTACAATTTTGAATACTGAGGTAATATAGATTGTCATGGTTTCATAATAACCCAGGAGTTCCTTGTCATTGCCTTCTTTGTCTATCCCAAAGGTGAGTCTGAACAAAAGCCCCCAAAGACCACCACCCTGTACCAGGCTAATACAAGCTCAGAAACAGTCTAAGCATCTTGCACAGAATGGGTCTGGCCTGCCTGCTCCTCAGTGGTCTTCACAGGGCTTCCTTGGATATCTTCTTGGTCTTTGTCATGGAAAATGCCTTGAGGAAGATTTTGTGGAGCTGGTAAGAAGAAAGGGTGTTGGAAATGTACACTTAGGTATAGTGTGTCAACGTGATTTTGGCTGTCTTTGACCCACAACTGAACTTTTAGGTTACACTAATTAAAAATCCCTGAGTCCTGTATATGATCACTTCGTTGGTCACAACCTACTAATTGAGTAAAATTTAGTGGAATTGCTAGTTTCCAGGATAAACACAACAATACAATTAAAAACCAACCAAAATGTGGTTTCCAAGTGGTTTTCCATTAATATCAGTTGAACCGAAAATAACCAAACCAAAATAACAGAGTGAACAGGTGAAATAAAAGAGGAGAAAAGTGAGTGAAAAAATCAACTGCTGAGAAAAAAAGTCCCACTATAAAATAGTTGTCAGGTTTTCTGCTCTGCTACATCAGCTTTGAGCCAGTGTAGCCTTGTAATTGTAAAAGAGGCACTGGGGCCAGGCACCATCGCAACAGAGCATTTCTACCTGGAAACGGCCAGCTACAACAGCTACCTGTACCCTTCTCATCTCAGTAATGGGAAAGATCTTGGATGAGATTTACACAGTCAAAATCTCTTTTGGGAATAAAATGACACCAAGCACAGCATTCAACAAACCACTTCTTAGGACTTGGATGGAAGAACTTACCATTTAGGAGTGCTGGCATCAAGATTTTTATGCTGATCCCATCTATTTCCTTCTGAGGCTGCTAAAAATTAATCTTTTTTTTCAAAGTCTTAGGAAAATAATTCTCAACGAGGCAAAGCTTCCTTCTTTGGCTGCATGTTTCCAAAGATCTCAGGCCTTGAGTTCCTTCTAGTTGAACTGGTGGAAAAATACAGCACATTGATTCAATAGGAGTGGAGTTAGGCTGGTGCATGGGAAATTCTTCCATGTAGCTTTTAGCGAACAATGAATCTAGTCAAAATAAATCACTTTTCTCTTTTGGTGCAATGATGTACTCAGAAGAAATAATTACTACTTATTACATTAACAGTTATAACAGAGGTATGTTCAGTGTTAGGTCAAGTGGTACTGGATCAGCTTCTTCTTTATACTCCAAACGGCAGCCCAGAAATCTCTTGCACACAGGGACAGACATTCGTATGTATATACCCCAAAATTACTTGAGCCCATCAACCCCCAAGCAGCACTAGTCCATGCTGTTGCATGAAATTATTCATGTTCTCCTTTCTTCTGTGCTGTCCCGTTTCAGGGCTTCCTCATTGCAACTCATTTTTCTTTGTACATTGCACACCTTGTTCAAAAAAGATTTTCAGATTCAGATAGCTTTGTTAGCTTTTATGGTACTTAGCTCCATAGGACCTTCTGGTGAGGCAAATCAAGTTGGTTGCCTCAGTGGTTTCATCTATCCCTGTCATAAACCTTAAGCCTAGTGTGATGGGTGTGTATGGGGCGTAGTGGGACAAGACAGCTGGGAACATACAGAGTGGGAGTGGGACGCCACTGCTGGGAATACTTCATCCACCATTCATGGGAAAACAGGCCACTGAGAGTGAACCATAAAGTGGATTAATTGCCCAGGAAAGATATACAGATGCCAAAGGTCATACATTAAGTATCTCTGGTCTGAACAAGCAACACAAATCACACTGAAAGCTCCCTGTGTATGCAGAGGCAGCTCGGAGAGATGAGGCGCAGCACTTCTTGTTTGATAGATCTGCCCTAGCAGGCTTGGTGGGATCCGCAGACTGGTGAGATTTGCTTTCCAGGGCAAGCTGTATTCCCAGGAAGGAGACCAATGTGGAAAAAGGTTTTAGGAAAGTGTTGGAAGGATGTAACATATGTGGGACACAGGATGCAGTGGCAGAATAAAATGGAGGTGGGAGGGAGTACAGGGAAGTGTGAACCCAAATGAATATATAGATGAAAATGTAGAGAATCCTGGTGGGGAGAAGGGAAAGGCTGAATTTTGTAGAGAAGGAGAGCAAATAGGTGCTCCAAAGAAAGGAGCAATAAATATATGTATATGTAAATACAACACTTTTATTACGAAACTCATTCAGTGGGGGGTTCTGTATATCCTAAATTTTATTTTTCTTCTGACACGGGAAAATTCCCTTAGGCTACTAACATCAGCTGCTCTCTGTTATGCTGCCATCTGTTATGTAAAATAACTAGAATTCCTTTTTTCTCTTTCCCCAGTGGCTTTCCTGTTTTTCAGCTTTGGTCAGCTCTGGTTAGTTTTGTCTTTTTAGCTTTCTTTTATGATGCAAAATAGCTTTTTACTTGCTAAATAAATAAAATATTGCAAAATAGGATAAAAGGATTTATCTCTTCATATAAAATGCATCAAATTATCTACATTAGTAATTTGTGAAATACCCTTAGTTTTACTTTCTAATTGCTGATTTAAATCACAATATATTTCAAAATGTATTTGCATTTATGCTGGGATTTGTAGCAAGTCCGTTCTGGTGGTATAGTGGTATACTGCAGATCTGAATCCAGATGCAGATTTTAAAAATGTTTGAAATGCAGATGTGATTGAATTAAGGGTTTTGATTAAGAATTTCCATTCATTTAAGATCCAATATCCAAATTACTGTGCCAGGAACTAAATGTCCATATTTACCCTGCCAGTACTTAGCAGGGTACACCACAGATGGCTTTGAAGTCTTTGGAGACTTGTTAGGTTGACATGGACTTTGAAAATACGTAAAATGTACTGTAAAACAGACTGCACAGCTGTATTGTTATCTTATTTTAATTTTTTTCTTAAAACTACAACTTTTCTCTTTTTTTTTGTGACCCTTAGATAAGTTTTTAGGGTAAAGACTCTGCATGTCCTCCTCTGTAGCCTATACACTCAGTTTCTTTAAACTGAAGAAATATTCATTATACATGTAGAAAATGCAATTTATATCTGACCAAAGGGGTTTTACAGAAAAATGACTTTTCTGCAGGTTTTCAGATGACTCTATTAAAACCAGGATTCAGTAGTGCATATTGCCCCCAGAAGACAGCAAATACTGTGGCGCGATGTCTATCCCTCTAGCTCACCTTCCTCCCCGGAGTCTGTGCAGGTCCTTCTGTTCCTTCAGCTGGTGGAACCAATCTTGGAGTCTACAAACTCTACATCACAAATGCCACTTTATAAAAATAAGGCAAGGGGAGGCTTTGCCACTTTTTATCTTTGGTTTTGAGCTAGATTTCCAGGAGTAGGGAAAATGTGATGGCATGGGACCAGCCTCAGGGATTGCTGACCTTCTGCAGTTTTAAGAGAAGGGGCCATGAGAGAAAAGGTGTTCAGTGCCTGGTGAAAACTAGTTCTTCAGATGTGAACTTCTGTGAGAGAACTGGGAGGGAAGGGGCTGTGATTGCCTCTTGGAGCTCATCAAGGAGAAGCAGAGAGGGAACGACAAGAACTGCTCTCACCTGGGACTGTTGTATCTGCTGGCCTCCAGCAGATGAGCTGGTGGAGATGTTTATGTTTCCTAAACCATCTGAACCTCTTTTTTTTTTTTTAGTCTTTGAGATGAAAAGCCACAGAACCCACACAAAGCCTGGCTGTTTCTGTGTGTAAGTGCTAACTTGCCACGTGCTCCTGTAAATGCATACTGTGGCTCCACAAACTCACCACCTTCCCTGGATAGCTCTCTGTATCTAAATTAAGGTGTCCTGCCTGGGAGCTGTGTCATAAGGGCCAGCAGAATGGGCTTGTGAGCCACTGTTCCACAATCCACAGAGATTATGGATCTCCTACCACTTAAATATAGATCTGTAAAATATGTCGCCTAAGTCCCAGCTGCTTTTCTGGGTGTCCTCTAAAGACATTAGAGGTGAAATAGGAAGTTTCAAGAAATTTTTCTTCTTATCTAACATTGATATTTCCCTTTGAACAGGAAAAATACGCCCTCAGAGTGCTCCTTTGACACCAGAGATGGCAGAGAGAGCCTAAACCCAACTTGTAAATATTGACATGTAAGTGAAGCTGATTCCACCTGGGGTCTGTGCCTGATGTGTCCCAGGAGTAGTCCTAGTGAGGAACAGCAGAGCTGAAAGCCGGTGAGCAGTGAGCTGAGATTCAGCACAGCAGGCTGGGAGGTGTCCAAACATGGAGATGTTGACCAGATCAGTGGCACCACAACAGACCCAACCAAACTCACTTAAATTCACTGTCACATGCCAGTCACAGATCGAACCAAACACAGCTCCGCAGAGATGTTCATTGTCAATCAGTAAGGTCTCCTGGTGTGTTTTAGAGGTTCCTCTGCAAGAGTATTCAGCACAAAGGCGTGTTCACTTTGTGAGGAATTACCCACTCTTCAGTCCCGTAGCAACACGACTTCCCTCTCTTGTAAGAAATCATGCTTTCTTGGATGGCTTGAGGAATTTGGCAATAAATAATGGCTTTGAACATTACAACTTTAAGGCTACAAAATATGGGGAAGAAATTATAAATATACAGGTTTTACTCTATGCAAGCCCTCTAAGAAGGGGCTAGATATCACGTATTGACAGAATGATTTTGTAGGAATTCTCCAGTTAGGAAACAGCAGGAAAGCTGTAACTACTAAGCTGCCCAAGCCACAGAGCAGTGGAATTTGCTCCATGAGATGCACCTTTGGGGGGGCTTAAAGGGAGTTTTAGAGAGATTTGTACATTAGGAAATTTGAGCCAGGACAGGAAAAGAAACGCTTCTGTTACACGACAGATGCACAAAGCACTACTATGAGTTGCTGAAAGTCTTCAGTCATGACAGCATATTGAGTATCACTAATAGAAACAAGAGATTTATCAGTGGAAAAAAATTCCAATAACTCATCCTGTCCATCACTTTAGAATGATATATACTTGAATTGCTTCCTCATCCACTGACTTGCAGCCACCTTCAGGGATGGGACAAGTGCAGCTGTTCAAACAGCACACAGCAACCCTAAACCATGCAAGGAAGTGGAGAGGTTTATCATTACTCTCTATCTGCAAGAAATTCTAGGAAGACAGTTGAAATTACTTTGCATCCCCAAAATACTGTGTCTCTTCTGAAGAAAATACACTAAGGTATCTTCAGTGTCCAAGTATATTTGATTATTTTGTTTCAGGACCACCAAAGCAAAGGCCTACCATTGCAAGTCTCATGGAAGGAGCAATGTTTACTTTTCAGCTCAATTTTGATAAACTGAACAAGCAAGTGTTTTGACTGAGAAAGCACAATTTAACAGGAGTACTGAAAAAAATTCTCTGAATTTTATTTCTTTCCTAATGTCTCTAAAAATGCAGAGAAGGTGAAAGAGTTTATGTAGAGAACTGGACAAAACTACTTTTGTTTATGCCTATTTCTGACTCTCTTGTCGACACATTATTTGATCACCTTCTCTGCAATGAATTTTTTTTTTCTCCAAAACTAAGGTAGAATAGTCATTCCCATGTGATAATTTTCAGGAAAATATTCCCACCTTGAAGGTATCTTAAGAGTATTTATCTAACCATGAAAAGAAGCTGTTCTTCTAGTTGTGTTAAAGAGCCAGAATTATGTTGAGAGGTTCACTACAAAGGAGATCTGCACGATTATACAGATAACACATCTAGCAGAGAACTGGAAACTTTTGCAATCAATTTTTTTGAAACTGAGACACTAGCCTGGGCTGGCAGGGCTTCACTGATTTATTCAGGGTGCAGGACTTGCTCCAGAGCCCTCAAAGCACAAAGAAAATCACAATCAGGGTAGCTTTTTGCTGTATCTGCATGACCCAGACATGCTGTACTAGTGATACCTATCATACATACTACATAAGTAAAAGGTATGATCCTCCATCTGGGCTTTGGATCTCTCACGCAGGCTCTCCAACACTGAAACAGAACAGCTGAAGGTGAAAAGCTATCTGAGGCTTCACGCATCTTTAATTTTGCACAATGAAGCCTTCCTCTCTGGTTGATAGATCGAATGTTGCTCCTGGCTGGATTTAAGCAGCTGTAATGTCAGGGATTTACAAAAATTCAAGCAGTGGAGTATAGCCCAGGGCTCCACCAAGCACAGTTTAAATAGTATAATCAGACATTTACTGAGATGTTTCCTTCTGCAAATTATATTACCTGTTTTTCACACATACAGCCTTTGTTAGTGGAGGCATAAAGCACTGTTGTAAACCCTACTGAAATATTCAATTTGTGTTTAAAATGCTGGACTAGTAAAGCCAGCAATTTAAACATTTATTAGAAATGCAATTTTCAGACCTTTACATGCAACCAGGAGTTGTCAATTACTAGCCAGGTCCATTGGACCTCGCATGTTCTTCAGGCATGGCCTACATAAGACCAGCCTGGAAGTGTGGAAGAGCAGGGTTGCCCCAGCTGACGAGCACATCACTTTGCTGATGACTCTGCTTCCTCCCTTAGCCTTCATCCCTCTGTCTATCTGGACTGCAAGCTGTCCAGAAGAGGGACTCTCACTCACACAAAGTAGTCCCAATGTAGATTGAGATCTGTGGGCAGCAGTCTAATATATACATAATATAAATTTTCCAGAGGAATAACAAGATTTTTGGAAGAGGGAATTACCTCCTTTTCCTCTCTGAGCTCCCTGCAATGGGAGCTGCTTACCAATCTACCAGGAGCCAACAAGTCTTGTCATTCTTTTTTGCACTCTCACCTTGACCTTGCTACAGGTCTTCAGCATCAAGATACGATATTCCTAGTTCTGTTGAGCCTTACTTCCTGAGAGACAAAACTCTGGGTGCTCTCTCTCTGAAAGTGTGACTCACAGCAGGGAAAAAAAACCTCACAGGAGATCTACTCTTCCAGATTAATTCCTCTTAATTCTTCTAATTCTTGAGGTCAGGAAATTATATAACACAAACAAAAATGGTTTAAAGGGGAAACTTAAACTGAACAAATATCTTTTTCATTAGGATGCTCATGATGAAAACTACAAACAGCTGTCAAGGGTAGCCCTTCATCCTGGGCTGCTTTCTTTCCTGGCCTGAGTACCCTTCTAAAAAAACAGTTCACATACAGCCTTATGAAAGATGCTGACTCTGAAGTAGGAAGGAAATAGCTGCCATACAAATGTGCCATATGATTTTTAAAACTATTTCTGGTAGATATAACTACAAAGAACTGCAGATATGATAGAAGTTAATGTAAAGGAAGCCACCCCGTGGATCAGAAGGATTTTCACTTCTGTCATTAGGGTACAAGAAGTAAACGACTTTGGCTTCCAGCTACAATATTTACCAGGACCTGCCACATAACTATGAAAACGGATGGTTAGGCTTGGACATTGCCTTCATTTTCTCAATGGCTACTTTCAAGCAAAGCTTTGAGAAGCACCACAAGGCCAAAGGCTGAGCAGCTGTGGCTGCACGCTGCTGGTGGATGCCCAGCCCTGGCCAGCATGTAAGTGTCACCCGGTTTGGTGCCCGGCCCCTCCTGACCAGGTACAGGGTATTTATCACTTGCAACTAACTCACCCTAGTTTCCCATCTCCATGCAATGTATGCTGCTGCCTGTATCTGCAGAATACATAAGTCATGAATAACTCATTCTCAGCTATTGTGGCAGCCGAAAGGTTCTAGAAAGGAAATCTAAGTTGTTTCAATTCTTTCTGTGCAATTTGTTCAGCTTCAGAAAGGAGAGAAACATGCAGCGGCAAGTCTAACTATGAGTGGTTTTAGGGAGGGTGAATCTGTGGGTGTAACTATGTCATCCAGTGTACCCAAGTTCACAAAACAGGCCTATGAGCCTGAGAAAAAAGGGCAGAAAAACATAAAGACAGAGAGAAAAAAAGAACAAAAGAGAGGAGAGAAAGAAGTGAGAAAAGACAGGAGGAAAGACAGACAGACAAAGGAGAAAGACAAAGATCAGTGGAAAGGAAGGAAACAGGAAAAAAAAGGAGAAAAAAGAAAAAGACACACCCCCCCCCCCTGAAAAAAAAGAAAAAAGGAAGAACAGAGGAAAGGAGGAAAATTTATACAACTTGTTTATGACCTTCTACATAGCCTAATTTTCATCACTGAGTCAAAATACACGATTTGACATTAAAAATGTACTTAAGGAAGTGAAGCACAGCAAATACTATAATCACAGACAGCAGTAAACTGTAATGGCCCAAGGTCGGACAGACCCACTCTGCACACTAGCACCAAACATTCCATCCCCAAATACTGAGAAACAATATCAAACCAAATTAGTATCTCTGAACTCTGAACGAGTTTTGCTCTCAAGCCGTTCAAATCCATATCTGACCTCTGCTGGCCAGGTTTTTCTAGTTTCTTTACATGATCCATTTACAGAACACCACATGCTGGCTTCCCAGGCGTGGCAGAGGCTGGTAGGTGATACTTTGCATATGGCTATTTTGATTCTTCTCACAGTGGAGGAATTACACCAAGTTTTTAAGCAACTGAGGAATCCAGCCAATATTTCTAACTGTTTTCTAAACCCTGAGCAGAACACAAGTACTTTGGAGGTTAGTATTTGGCAGAGTGATGTATATGACCAGTCTCCCAACAGATACCCATGCAGCGTGGCCTCATTTCACTCACCTGCCTGGGAACTCCCCGGGTCAGATTTCCCACAGCTAACACACCTTACTGCCACCCAGCCACCAGGACAGCTCTGACTGCATTGACAGAAAAAAAACCACCCTTTGCTTATAGAATACCTGGTGGCCAGACTATTATTAACAGATTTTCATGTTCACGTTCTTCCTGAGTTTATATAAAACAGAATTGACTTTACTTGCTTGTTTAAAACTTTTAGGGAATGCAGAGAGAACACACCTGCACGGGAACATGCTGGACTGGCCATCAAAGAGGGATGGATTCTCCTTTTTGACGGCAAGACTGCATCCAAAATGCATGTGACATGTAGTTGATGAGTTTAATACATCACTGAGAGGCATTCACATACTGGGTGTGCTACAGGGACCTGGGACAGCACAAAAAAACCCACAATGAGATGCATATTGCAAAGGTACAAGTCTCCACAAACATCCCAGCCTTATGCTCAGCCCTCACCAAGAGTCACCACCTCATGGGGCCTGTGCAAGCGTCCCTCCCCCTGAGTGCTGCGGTGTGCGTCCCGGCTCTTCGGCAATAATAACCATACCATTTCATGTGAACATCTAACAATGACAGCTACACTAACACTAATCAGAGATAGTTTCTAAAAGTAGTTTCAGGCACACATTATAGCATTCCTCAGAATCACCGAGTCCTGTTTCAATGGCAGTTTGTGAGCTCTTGCACTATAATATAAAATGTATTGTGCATGGGAATCAACAGCTTCGCATGAACTTAAATGTACTTTCTTCTTCAATGCATCAATATGTATTACGGTTGGGTTTATACTGTAATCCTTGGCTAGCCACAAAAACCTGTAGATTTTCATATGCTTGTCCCCTGTTAATGAGCCCACAAGAGTGATTTCTTGGTGTTATGACTTCAATGAGACCTCGAATCCTGAAACCCTTTCCTGAGCAGAAACTCTCATCAAAATCAGTAGGACAAAAGATGCAAGGATCACTCACATAAAAGTTCCAGGGCTGTTCTTTCAATCTACATATCTGAAAAATACCTGTTAAAGTGCCTCAGATCAGTTTGCTTTGAGTTTTTTCTTGGAGCATGAAAAATGCCTTGATGATTGCACAATCACAGTCCTTCAAAGAATAGCTGTGATTTGACTTAAAAAACTTTGTAATGTTGGCTTTGCCACATAGACTACACTTGCCTTTGGGATGAATGAGATACTTTCTGCCTGTCAAGCTGAAATCCATGCAGCAGTTTTCAGATTTTAATGAGCAGAAAATCTTTGTTGAAAAGACGGGTTAGACTTGATTATTATTTTTTTTTAAGATGAGAAAATACTGTCAGTAGCAGTGGGAAGGAGTCAACATGCATTCACTGGTTACAGCAGTTACAAGATCTTTTATATGAAAAAAGGATTAGAGCAGCAGGGACTTCACCTTTTGTAGACCTGGAGAATTTAGTTACAGGTTCATATCGGTGAAGAAATGCCATGAGCAGATCCCACTTCTATTGACATTAAGAGGAATTTTGTCATTCATTTTCTAAGGAACAATTCTTATTTCTTTTCTTTATTCTATGCCCAAGGATCTTACCTGAGCAGCTCAGGGATTTAACTTTGCAACACACTCCCAGGACATTATAACACAGAGAGTGCAGAAGACTTAATTTTAAAGATGTGTCTTAGTATAGGCAGCTCCTACAAGAGCAGAGAATGGAGCCTATTGTGTAGATAGCAAGCAGCCATGGAGAACAAGGACTGCAGACAATTTAAGGGTGGCAACACGAGCTCTTAGTGTAAAGCAAAAGGGGATAATGTGATTCATGGATGTATGAACAAGGAAGTAGCGAGTAGGAGTGGGGAGCTGATCTTATCTCTCCCTACCGCTCTTGTAAGACTAATATTGGCATACTGCAAAAAAGTTCTGGTGCCTGTATTTTAAATGGGAAAGTCGGAGACAGGTCAGGGAGAGGATGAGAGAAAAAGTCTCTCTCTACTGAAAGCCTGTAAGGGATCTCTCTGCTTACCTTATCAAAAAGATGGAGACATGACTTGATTAAAGTGTACAAGTACCACCACAACAAGATAATACTGTATGCAAAAGATCTCCTTCATCTAGTGGAGAAAGCATAGCAGGAATCAACAACTAGAAGCTGAAGCCAAACAAATTCACACAAAGAAACCCAGGCATGCATTATTAATAGTAAGAGCAATTAATCCTGGGAACTACTTACCAAAAGTAGGGTTGGATTCTCTGTCTCTTGATGTTTTCAGATCAAGATTGGATGTCTTCCTAGTAGAGATGCCCTAGGCAAACCCCTATAAAAGGGAAGCAAGGTGAGACATAATAGTCTATGATATACTATCAGACCAGTTGACTGGATGATCCTGTTGTTACAACCTACTGGTTCTCTCTCTGCTAGTAAATTAAAGTGTCAGGACCCAGGCCCAGACTCTAGAACATGATCACTTATGCTATTAAATTGTTAGGCTAGTCCCTCATGTGTTGTTGGCCTGGGTCAACTAGTCCTCTGCCAGACACACTTAGCAGAGTTTGGGAATGAGCATAGTCTAGGGCTACAGGAAATTTGGACATGGGCACCCTGTTTTGGAGAGGAGAGGAAAGGAATGTAATGGTGATACATGCTGACCAGACCACCCCTTGGTTGGCAAAATCCATTTTTGCCTGTATTATTTGCAAAGGCTTGAGTTGGCTATGATCGCACAAGGTTCAATGCCAAGCAAGAGAAACACTGGTGAATCAGATATTCCAGAGCTGCCTCCCAGTAGGTGGAATGATGTTGACACACTCACAGCTTTGATGAGCCCTAAAAGGGAAAAAGGAAGAATGTTTTGACATATTTTGAATATTTAGAAAGGGTAATTGTTTCCTGCAGTAACTGACATTCCATAAGAGTAGTGTATTCCTGCTGGTCATGTCCATACTAGATAGAGACATTGAAGCAGTGCTTCCCACACAGCCCTCACAATTAGGCAACATGGATATCTTTTAAATGTCAACATAGCTTCCTATTCCAGTGCTTACTTGGTGCTCGTTAGCAGCACTGAGTTATGTTTTTTGTTGGTGACAGTGATGATATACAGGGACCCAACTGCTACCCTTCGATGTCTGCTGTAATAGGAAAACAAGGAGTGCAAGTTCATTACAAGATTTAGTATCTCATCTCAGGGATCCCAGAAGGATGCTCTTCACTGTTTCCAAGTACTGGAAGCATTTCTTGCCTCTTGAATGTTACACAGATACTAAGCCTCAGGCTTTTTACAGAAGAAAAAAAATCCCATCTACTCTGACTAAAGCTTTAGCAGGCTCCAAAACAATTTCTACAGTGAAATTACATCTACAGTATGTGTTTTCCAGCACTGCTGAACCTGGCAGCACAGTAAATATTGCATGGGCCATAAAGACAGTTGGGCAGTAGTTGCTACCACTGTGCATCAGATGTCCCTAAATGCATAGTTTGGTCTGTTGGGAGACATGGGACAAAAGACTGGCACTAGAGTGAGCCTCTATGTAAAGACTTCCAGAATTCATCTCCATTCATAAATCAACCAACACAGAACCCCCAAGAGAAAATGAAATATTATTATCCTTTCTTCTAGTTGAAGAAATCAAGACAAAAAGGCTAGATGCTTTTGGTTCACAAGACATCCAAAGAGAACTGAAGGGCCTCTGTGCAGAGATACCATGTAGCTTTATGAGCGCTGCATACCTCAAAAACAAATGTTTTCCTCCACGCTGAGTACCACAGTGCCAGGACTAACTGTCGTAGTTTAACTCCAGGCAGCAACTAAATACCACACAGCCAGTGCTCACTTCCCCCAGTGGGATGTGGGAGTGCATCGGGAGGGTGAATGTGAGAAAACTCATGCGTTTATCATGAGATAAACACAGTTTAATAGATAAAGCAAAAGCCGCACACATAAGCTAGGCAAAACAAGAAATCCATTCACCATTTCCCACCAAGCCATCACCAGGAAAGCAGAGCTCCATCACACATAACAGTTACTTGGGAAGACAAATGCCATCATTCTAAATGCCCCCCCTTTACAAGTTCTTCTGCCAGCTTTATATGCTGAGCATGATGCCACATGGTATGGAGTATCCCTTTGGCCAGTTGGGGTCACCTGTCCCATCTGTGCCCCCTCCCAGCTTCTTGTGCACCCCCAGCCTCCTTGCTGGTGGGCTGGGGTGAGGAGCAGAAAAGGCCTTGGCTCCGTGTAGGCACTGCTCAGCAATAATGAAAACATCTCTGTATTATCAGCATTGTTTTCAGCACAAATCAAAACACAGCCCCATACTAGCTGCTATGAAGAAAATCAACTCTATCCCAGCCAAAGCAAGCACACTAATTCAACAAACAATATTGGAATAAGGGAGTTTAGCATTAGTTCACGTATCTCCACAAAACACCCAAACCGGCCTTGTGCTCTGTATGTATCGCAAGACTCTCTTGCCCAAGAAAACTGAGCAATTCTGAGTCTTTCTGAGACTTATCAAAAGAGTGCTACAGCTGCAGCAAGGGAATGCAGAAAGACCCCTTTCAATTCTCTTCTGAAAGCCTAAAGATCCTATGCTGACAAAAAGGTCATCTATCTCAGATCAAGGTTTGTTATTTTTGTGAAACTCAGATCACTCAACACCTGGAGGCAATTTCCTAAGCATCTGCATTTTTACAATGTGAAGCCAAGGTGGGATGAAAGGGCAAAACCGAGTCAGCTCTCAGAAAACCTGGCACTCCTGGGCTTTGCAAGCTTGCCTTAGCTGAGTAAAGCTGTCATTTGCAGGGTATCCATGAAAAGCTTCTGGTTTAAGTGAAGCAACACTGTGGTTGTGATTTTCCCTTGCTTATATAGAACACCCATATTTTAGAAAATTTCGGTAACATTTCATCCTGGCCTTAAAAAATTATGCAGTCATAAAAAGTGGATATAACACAGAAAAGCAGCACTCTGAACAGAGGATACAAACGTACTAGCAAAGTGTAGAGAGACCCATGGGTTGGCCATCACTTAACCCCAACCCAGGCCAGTTTACACCCTTGGAGTCACAGCTCAGGCATGGTTTTCAGGAGCTGGATCATTGCCCACAGGCATTCTGGATGTAGCCACTCAGTTTTGCAGCAGAAGGTTGTTTACCTATGTGGCCATGAGGCGTGCCACCGCTCCAGACCATGGGGCAGAAAGCAGTCTTCGAAGTATTTTTCATTCACAATGGTACCGCCTTAGGATTTATCTTGCCAGGATGTGAGAGAACAAGAGCAAATGAGGATTTCCGCAGCACTTCAGACATCAGGACTCAGCAGGAGGCAGTGTTACTGTAAAAAAGTCAAGATTCAATTTAGGACACTAAGCTGAGGTGTTTACATCTAGGTGCCAACACATGAGGCAAAGGAGCAGTTCAGTTTTTATCACCTGGTGCCCTCTCTGGCTTTTGGACAGCAATGCAAAAGACATGCAGTCTTTTCTGTGCTGTGTCATTTCTCACAGCACCACCCAGAAGTCTTGTGTACCCCAGGACACGTGTCTGGGCAACACTGCTGAGCCCACAGCCTTGGGGACTGGTGACCTGAATTGCCTGCTGGTCTCCGTTGACTGTACTGACAAGCTCTCCACTGACCACGATGGTCTCATATGTAAAATGCATAGTAGGTGGGGTTTGCATGTAGACACTGAAGTCTGGGAGTCTTAATACGGAGCTGAAACCTGCTCCAACTTTCTGAAGGATTAACCTTTACATTCATAATAAATTCCATTACTTTAAAAAGACAGAAAACAAATTCATATATAGGTCTTAATTAAGATGATTATAAAGAAAAAATCAGACTACTACTCTTATTTGCTCTGTGCAAAGCATAGAGAGGTACAGATACCAAGTGTTGATTTCCACACTTTATATTACTCTTCATTCTGGCATTCTAGGTACTGAAACTTTTTCTATGTCAGATGGCATTGTGTTTTTAGAGAAAGTCATGGATGGATCCCATCTGTGGATGCAGCACTGGTCTCTAACATTTTTTTTTAATATTTTTATAGAACGTAGAAAGGAAAGGAGGTAATAAATTCCCAGGACATATCTACCCTGCTGCCACCCCCTCTATGATGGTGACAGTGAGCCTTCTTGGACGGAGGTGCTTGCAGTGTGAGAACTTCCAGCAGAAGAAACTAAGGGGTAATAGCAATAAGAAAGAGGCTTGGCAAATAGTTGAGTAAGAAACTTTACAGGGCATATTCAGACTTGCCAAGCTGAGCCCAAACACATGACCTAGCATCTGTCAGGATGTGTCCATGTCCACTGTATGCTCAGTCTTGTAATGGACATGTTGTCAGGCAGAGGAGCCTGACTCAAAGATCTTTTCTCCACCCTGCTGTTGATGGTCTGCTGGATCATAGAATCATAGAATATCTGAAGTTGGAAGGGACCCATAGTTGGGGTCATAGAATCATAGAACATCTTGAGTTGGTGAGGGGTCCTGGGAGCATCCCTCACTTCATCATTGTCATCCCATTTTTTTTATCTTGTCCGCTTACTTTTATAACACGTTCAGCATGTGCTGCTAAGTTGGGGTCCAGTTTTGAGCTATGCCTCCTTGAAAACTGGAGCAAGCCTGTCTCAACCTCCCATTCAGAAACTTGGAAGACTAAATTATTCTCTCTGTGCACCCTGGATTAAGTAGTGTTTTCCTAGTCACAGTAGCAAGCTCTAACAAAGTGTTTTAAATGAGCAGAATTTTATTAGAGGGAAGGGAGGGAAGGAAACAGAAGGAAGCATTAGTCTGGGAAACCTGAATTAACAGTCAGAGACCCACAGCCTTGCTCCTCAGTGTAGTTATTAAGGAATTAGCCTGGCCCCAGCTTTCTGCTTGCAGTCATGACAGTGCCAAAGGGACAGCTGCTGCCCTTCTCCCTGGTCCCATTCCCCTTGAAGTGTGTTTGTGCTCAGGATGGTTCAGTGGGGTGACTGGTCAGGCCATTTCCAGGGCTCTGAGTATCTCATGGACAATGCTCCCAGCCTCGCTGTTGGTGAAGGAAGTCCCCATGGAGTCCTTAGGCTAGGTAGATTCTCCCAGATGCCCCAGACTGGTGCCCAGTAGCCTCCATGCCACAGGTTTTACCATGGGCTGCTGGACTGCTGTGGCTCATGCAGTACCACCTCTTGCTTACAGCCAGGGATCTGCTCCTGTCTGCAGTCATCACTCTCTCAGGCCACCTCCTTGTCTTCTCAGGGCCATCCACCCAGAGGTCCCTTGAGAAGCTGGGGGTGACCCTTTCCAAAGCTCACCAGTGTACTCCACATCTTTTAAGATGACCAGCCATCATGTTTACAAGCCTTCTGGGTGCAGCAGCTGTCTCCTACTGTGTGTTTTCACTGTGCCAAGGCCAAAAAATGTAAAGTTTCTAGCTATTACTAATGTAAGTAACAATTAACAACAGTGGTTTCAATAATATAATACTACATGGGCCACAAGAGGATTATAACTCTACCAACTGGCCAAAAGTGATGGGAGAGCAAACAGGGAGGTGGGCTAAAAAAACCAGTGTAGATAGCAAACTGGTGAAGCACTGGCCTCTTTGCAGTGGAGAATGTGGTTGATAACCGTCACCCCTCTGATGCCCAAGCAGAAGGATGTGTGCTCAGTTACAGGATGAGGCATGATGCAAAAGGAAGGTAAGGAAAGGAAACACAGGGAACAGCAAGGGGGGGAAAGGATGAGCAGAGCACATGATGTGAGGTGGGGCAGGAGAGCAGAATGAGGCAGAGAAACAGCTGACCTGAGACATGGTGTTCACTACCCGCAATGTTCCATCTTCCCTGAGGATAGCCCCTCTCTTCGTTCTCTCCCTTCAAGTCTTCACTACTGGCACACGCTGTGTCCAGAGCACTGCAGACCAGGACACCTCCTGCCTGGACAGCCACAATGGCACCAGTGCTAGCGACATCCAAAAGAGCCTGGGGATCCCTGTTTCTAGCTGGTACCTCTCCTCCTCCTCCCTCAGCACGCTTTGGCAGTGATATTAGCCTTGAAGGTCCTTACAT
The DNA here is from genome assembly GCF_023638135.1 of Falco biarmicus. NCBI lineage: Eukaryota > Metazoa > Chordata > Aves > Falconiformes > Falconidae > Falco > Falco biarmicus. The sequence goes on along the minus strand of NC_079293.1, from coordinate 34,133,823 downwards.
CAGGAATGAACTGCATTTGGTTCAGGTTTGCCAAGTGCTGTTAGAATCCATATTTGTATTTCTCCAAAGCTTTCCTACCAGGTACCAGAATATACGCTCCCTCTTCTTACATGTTACAGAAACTCCCTTTGAGCTGTCTCCCCTCCCCGTGTGCACTGAGCAGCACGTACAGGGTTAACTGAGCTGTTCACAGCATTCAAATTTTTGAAAAATGGGCTATGGGCATTGTAGCTTTCAGCATGTTTCCTCCCATACAGAGGCACAGAGCAGGAGCACGCTGTGGGTGGCAGACATGAGTGACATAGTACAAAGTTTAGGCTGGGCTGCCTCAGCTGCAGCTGAATTGCAGGCAGCAGTGCTGGCTCAGCCCGGGAGCGGAGAAATGCCTCTGCTGGGTACAATAGCAGAGTGTGAGAGATGTTGGGATGTGAAAGCCATGGTAGCAGGACCCTGTGAACCCCCATCTCCCAGTGCCCCCCTGCCAGGATGCCTCACTCCTAAAGATGTGATTCATGGAGATACAGTAATCAAGGGAATTGTGAAATATCTGACATTCTCCCCACCTTCTTCTAACAAAAAAAGCTTTGGCTTTCATGTCCTGCAGGCAGTTGCTCATACATTGTGCGTTCCTCAGAGCAAAGGAACAACCAGAGGTGTTTTACTGGAGAAGAGAAACAACTGAGTGGTGCTGGGGATGATGTGAGACAAGAACGAGAACGACAGCACTCAGCATCTGATACTGGTGGAGGCCATCCTCAGGCCTGGGTCATGCTGGCAACCCAAGAAGTATCAAGCTTGATGCTGGAGCAACAGTGCCATCTTCCCTGCAAGCTGATAATGAGAAGTCATGGGGTGAAACAGATTTTCCCTGTGGAAAAGCCCTGGTTCATATAAAAAATAAATCAGTCTGCTACTGCATGCATAGCTTGGCTCTGTTACAACTTCTGTGTGATTTCTGAGCAGCCCTCCTCATGGCTGGAGAGGGATGTCTTGTCTTTCTTTTCCCATCATCTGTCCTCTTTGTACCACATACAGCTGATCTGTACTCATCCTTGCTTTATAGAGAAGGGCAAAGCACCCAAGAATTCAGGTGTATTGCATTAAAGATAATGCCTTTAAAAAAAAAAAAAAAACAAAACAGAAAAACAACAACACAAAAACCCTACCCGGGGTACGCAGTGAAAAGGCTTCCCTCCCCTCCTCTCCTTAGGTGGAGATGAGATTTTGGGAGTTTGCAACATCAATCTGGCAGTTTGGGCTCCTGTTTCAATGCAGCTTCTTCATTAAGTAAATCCTATTTAAATCTGCTTCTTTATACCAGAAGAACCACTCTGGGTAGATCCTACCTCTCTCCCTTCTAAAAATGACTGTGATGTGCTCACTCATGCACTGGATCTGCATTGCTTAAAGTTAGTAACAAACAACTTAGTGAAATAAAATTAGCATTATAGCCATTTCTTTCTCAGATTCTCATTTCCTGATTTCTCTTCATTATCTGTGTAGGAGGAAAGCAAGTGAGATCTTCATCCTTTCTGGTTGTGAGGCAATTAATGCCTTTTTTTAATTGTAAGGGTGTTTTGCCATAAATGGTTTAACTTCCACCTAGGTTGTCTTCTGCATCTCCCACTGCTTCTCAAAACCTTTAAGAAATATAACATGTTATTGCTGTATCAGTTCCCTAACTCCCACATTGTGCTACCTCTGGAAAATGCTCCCATGGGGATACCTATTGTCAAGTGCTTTTTTAAAATTACAGGAACTTTAAGGTACCCTGCTCCCTACCAGTCCTGATTGCATTGCTGCGAAGACAGAGGGTTGACGTGTTGTCCCTGCCAAGGCTGCCCCTCTGCCCCCTTCTCATGGGGTCAAGGTGGCGTGAATCCCTGCCTGCCCCAGCACGGCTGCTTTTTGGGGAGCAATTTCTTCATTTACGACCTCTGTGACACCTTCTTGCCTTGGTGAAATGTGAAAGTAAAAGAAATTACTCCACAAGTACCACAGCAGCTAGACAGGGTTAAAAGCTTCCTCCAGAAACCTTCTGTATCTGAAGATTTTGGTTAATAGGAACCAAAATTATTTGCTAGAACATGTTTATCTGCTTTAGAGGGGGGAAAAAAAGGGAGAGATTTTTTGCCTAACACAGGAGAAATTTATTCTACAAAGGCAGCTAACAGGTCAGTGTCAGGGACCTTTGTCCAGACCAGAGTTCAAATGTCCTCTCTATAAACAGCTGGACATGGCAGGGACTCAACTTTTCATTTACTGTATAGATCTGAGATATAAAAAAACCCTGAGTATAAAAAAATCTGAGATGTGAGTATAAGAAAAACATTTCCTGTTTTGTCAGTGGTTGAATGAACAGTTAGAGGGGAAATTTTGGCTTGGGTTGAACCTAGAAACAAATTTGGGTTTCTGGAGAAGAGAAATACTTTTGTTACCATCTAAGGTATTTTTGATCTAAACCAAAATGTTTTAAGACTTTTGGGTAGATAGAACTTAACCCTTCAAAGGCTTTCTTCTGTAAATTCCGGATAATGTCAAAATTTTAAAAGATGCCTTTCTGCAATGAGAAGTGAAAAGTTATGTTTGGCAAATGCCAAGAAGAAATACAAAGTAATATTTTCAAAATATATGCCTCCATTTTGAGGGTCAATATTTTTGGCCAAACTAAACCCAGATCTATAAATATATTTGGTCTTTCTAAAGGTGGGGGTTTTTCTTACAGGAAAAAAAGGTATTATTTGTAAAATTAAATGTAAGCTTCCATGTTCTCTCACCACAGCTGGAATCAGGACCGTGACTACTTGGCTACACTGGAGTAGGCGAGGAGCTTCTCCCTCACTCATATTCTTTTTTCATCTCTAAAAAAAGTGGTTTCCTCCTGTGGTGAAACAAGAAATCAGTTTTCTGGCTGATTACTTTCTCTTGCCAGGCAGTGCCCTGTCTCCCAGGGGGCAGTGAACTCCATTGCAAAACTTTCCCATTAAATGTCTGACCAAGGCACAGGAGCAGGAACTCTGTCAGCAAGTCCACGTGCACTTCCCAGTCCTCTGGCATCTCACCAGGCTGCTGACAGAGAAAGAGGTGGCAAAGGAATTGCCTAAAACAGTGACAAAGTCTCTTGTGGATGAATTCCAGAGGAAAGCAGGACAAAATTACCTTCCAGGTTTGAGGGTCTTACTGTCCAAGGAAGAGGAAAAAAACCCCACTAACAACTTTTGGTGAGCTAAGTATGAGGGCACGTACCTGTAGGTAAATGCGTGTTTGATTCCTTGAGCCAGATCTCAGTTACACTACTGTGAGTAATACCAGCCTGATTATGACTATTTCACCACTCCTGCAGGCTTAGAGGATGGCAAGCTGAAATCGTGGCCCTTATCTGTTCTGCCTGTTTGCTCTTGTGAAAAGCAAGGGACAGGTTTTCGAGCAGGACAGGTTTTCAAGGGCTCATTGTCAACAGCTGTAACCACTTTCAGCACAGTTCACACCCAAAGGCAGGTCAGTGAGCATTATTTTCCCTTCCCTTGGAAATGTACTGAGAAACGCCAGAGACGAGACTTTATGTAATGCAGTAATGTGGTACAGCACTCTGCGGGCAATTTACTGGACCTTGTGATTTAGACTAGCAGGAAGAAGCAAGGTTGCTTTATTAAAAGCGCACTCCTGCCTCTACAGTATCATAGAAACAAAAACTTTCACACGATTTCAGCATCAGGCACGCTGGTTTTTGATAGCAGCGTGATGCACTGATACACATGGGAATCCCAGTTTCACAGCCAATGCACGTGCCATAAATTGACACAAAAAATACACTTTCCCTATATTTATAGGGCCAGGATGTTGCCATGCATACGATTGCATTTTTAGATTTTATGACAGTTTCCTTCTGTGGGCAGAGACCTTATTGCTCCCAAAATTAATACTATGAAACCAAAATAAATGCCATGGGAATATAGGCTTCAATATAAACTGCCTAAATTCTGGCTCCTTAACTGGTGCCTTGCTTGTGTAATAACCACTGAGTCAGAGTATGACCCTGAATGCTTGGTCGTTACCTCCCTGGGTGTCATGGGGAAAGCAAAGTCTCACCTCCCCAGATGCTAATTCTTGAAAGTATGTAGTGAGGTATAACATATGAAAGGGCAGGACTACGCTTTACATAATTTTTTAATTCAACGACTCATCCATTCAAATAAGATTTACAAAGACATTATGCAATTTTGTTGTACACAGTCATCAGGGGTGTGTAATGAATATCTAACTCACAGACCGAGAGATTTAATTGGATGTAGATCATCTTATGACCATAGTCAGAAAGTGAACAGGGCCTGTGCACCGAATGAGCTTGTAACAAAATGTGTTGAAGTCTCTGACTCAGTTGTTGTCTTATATAAAAGAGAAAAGCTAGAGAATTGTGAAACCTTGTGAATTATGCAAGGAGGGAGTTTAATTACTTTTATTGTATTTATAGGGGGGGTTTGCACTGCTAGTAGCTTTTAATTACTCATTACCTTTTGAGCGGTTGAAAATCAGAAACGAACTGCAGGTAGATTTGCCCTCGATACTGCTTTTAGAGTAATGGGAAGTTAAACCTATCTGTACAGGTTATTTTACAGTAATATTTTTATTCATGTATAATACAATGAAAGAGAAAAACAAACAAACAAAAATCTTATTCACTCATTTCTTCCTGAAAACTTGTCAAAGAGATTAAATAAATATTTGTCAGCAACCATGTAACAGCATTTTTACTTCCGCTAGAAAGGTTCTCCCACTCTGAAAAACTCCAAACATATTTATTTATGTTATCAAAGAACATTTCAGAAAGATATAATACACACTCATGTGTTTTCCAGCCTGCAGTTTACTTGGAATGCTGACATAGTTTCTTGTAAAAAAAAGGTGAGGGAAAGGTAAAAATATAATATTGCTAAATGTATAAAAATCTAATAATAGAAAATAACACATGGATTAATTGGAAGAAAAAACTATTTTTTGCACATTTAAAATTTCTAAATGTGTCATCAAAAGGGAAAAACAGAAACTTAAGTATGCCTCGTTATCTTCCAAAGCTGTTCAGCACTAATGGAGGGGAAGACACAGTGTTTTGAATTTTTTTACACAGACATCTGCAATCATTCATTTTATAGAAAATGCCACAAGAAAAACAAGTGAAAATGCATTTGATAATGACTCATGCTTCCATTTGTAAACATGGCATAAGCACTCAGCACAAGGGTATGGAAGTCAGATCTGGGGAGCTATGGAAAGCAACATAATGTACTTTGGCCCAGAAAACTGCTGATTATTTCAAGTAATGCTGACCCCAGCCTCCCATGTCCTTTTACATAGTCACCTTCCCCGTCCGGACTTAACCAAATTCTCAGTTACATTGTGTTGTTATTTGTGTGACAGGACACGAGCTCCTTTGGGAGCTGGATGTACCCCGGTGCCACACGGGACAGCACGGTGGCCCAGGCCAGCATCACAACAGGGGTACCGGCACCTGCGCTCAGACCTGCGCCCTGCAAGCGTGGAGTTTGCTAGTGCAAGCAAACATGCTTGATGAGACCAGGCTTTCCGCCCCAGCCACCTACCCCCAGCAGTTTACAAACCAAGCCCCAAATTACACGAAGCTTGCCCATCCCACCACCGCACATTTATGCAGTCTCGCCACTCTCAAGCAAAGTTTTCAGCCAAGCAGTGAAGAAGTTGATGCTTAACGCTGAAGGGGGAAAAGAAAAATTATAAAGGGGTAAGAGTCAGTGGCAAAGAGCTGCGAATCCCGGCAGCCTGCAGTGCCTGAAGTGCCTCTTGCTTGCCTGCCCCAGCTCTGGGTTACCCTGCTGCGTGTGTGACTCAGCCAGGGAGAGTGAGCACTGGGAGGGGTCAGAAATAAATGTGTTTGGAGGAGGAAAAGTGTTTTCTGTAGGGGAACAGACCAGTACGTAGGACTGCATGGTGGAAATCCAACATAAGCCTTGCGCAAGTCTAATTGCTATGATCCCCCATGACTGTCTTCTCATTCCTTAAGTAATTGAGGCTTCAGTTCAGCAAAGCATTTAAGCTCAGGCTTCATTTTGTGCTGTCAGTAAGTGCTTTGCTGAACAGGGGCTTAAAGTATCAAGCTTATTGCATGAGATTTATCCCACCTAATTTTAGATGTTTGCAGTGCAGATATCTACACCAGAGGTAGCGACCCCAGGCTTTGCTCATTATTAATGAGGAGAAATAAGCATTTCTGAGCTGCTATTCATAAGGCCTACTCTACCTTGGAATGAGAAATACCATTCAGTAGAAATGTTTGCAAGAGGAGCTTAAAATACCTAGATCAGATGTAAACACCTACAATCCGGGTACCTACAATCATATACCTGAACCGCAACAACTTCCGATGACAGATAAGTAGAAATAAACATACCAATTGGATGGAATCAGGCAAATGCAAACTGAATTTTTACAGAGCAATGAAGCCAAAAATTATTTTTTTCAGTGAGAAAGTTAAAGTTTTAATTGCTTTAAAGACAAACAGTGGAAGAAAAGAACAGACCGTCATTATTCCCTTGTTTAAGCATTATTTCTTTCATACTTTCATTGTCTGAACTAGCTCCTCTGCGCTCCATTGCTTACTGAGGGTTCCTGCGCACCAGCCTCACTTTTAGAAAGCTGCAGCTAGGTAAGGTTTATCTCCTCTTGCATCAGACAGATATTTTTAGAGCAGGAATCCCAAAAATTCAAGCTATTTCTGCAGAATTATTCAACTGAGAACTTGTGTTTCTCTGAACGTTGAAAACTGCTGCTCTCCCTGCATAGGCAACTGGGATGTAAACTTCTGGGAATTACTGCAAATATGGGAATGCCTGGAATCCCTGCGGGAAATAATTGCAAAACCTTTAATCCTTGTTATCTCTGAGAGCACATATTTTTGTTTGCTTGATCAGCAGTGGGAGAGGATGACCGATTAATATGTTGGGCAGTAAAGCATCACGCTGTTTCTCTGTTCCCCTGCCCCAGACTGCCTCTGGGAAGATGCTGGTTCCTGAGCAAACAGCATGGAACAGAAGAGCAGCAGCAATACTTGGTGTGCAGTGGTGGTGGTGTCAGGCATTGTGTGGCAACTGCAAAACCAGCAGCCGAGACTGCAGTTGCTGAAAGTATAACAGAGCAGCAAATACACTTTTGTTAAGCTTAAGCAGTTGGTGCTTAATGTGGTCCAATGCCTACAGCAGGAGTCAAGAACACCCATTCAAGAACTAAACTGAGGCAGTAAGTTAGGAGTAAAATCACTTGACGTTTACTTCTATGAATGGTGGAGACAGACAGCTCCAGAAACCAATTCATCCTATCCCAAGGAAAAGATTTAAAATTTGTGGGTTGCATCCTTCTCTGTATACAGCAGCCTCTTTCTAACTTCAAGAAAGTCACCAGATCCTTAAATGAGGTGGATAGTCCAGTCCTTGAATGTTACTAACATAAAACATGTACTCCTTAGCACTGGAAAAATCTTTTTTCTCTGCACTTTCATACCTACCAAAATGAGGAACAGGCTGAGATTGCTGCTTCTTTGTGCTGTCACAGGGCAGCTGATAACAGAGCTCTGGACTCTGTGAAACCTGCAAAGGGAAAATTAATTTACAGGACCACAACACATCTTTCTCTTTTGATGTTTAAAGCTTTCTGATTCTAACACACATTAGAGCTTCTACCACAAGCAGCAGCCTGGGAGATATATGGGGACTGAATCTGATAAAGGGTTTATTTTACTTGGGGACAGATTCTGTCTGGGTGTTTTGTGGGACTCAAAGAAGAGGAAATGATTCACCGACAAAAGGGGGAACAGATGCCTTGACTCACAGTTTCCTGATTTGACCACTAGACAATTCCTCTAGCAATTCCTTAGCGCATCAGAAGGATGGATTAGCTTCTTAATTCCTTAAACATCATTAAATGGTTGTCCTGGATTATACATCCAGGCTTATACATACTACCTTATACATACTGCCTCCTGAGGGAAAATCTCTAGGTTTTATTCTGCAGGTTTGTAGAAACAGTGGCAAAATAAGTGTATTTGCCCAACAATCTTGTTGATGCTAATGGAACCAAAGTGCCAAGTCTGCTGCACTGCTTTTCTCTTATGTACAGGGCGGGGGTGGGGGTGGGGTGGTGGAACTCATTTAGTTCATAAAATTCCAGACATAACAGAACATGGGGTTTATGCCTAATTCTATAAGATTCTGGATGGTGGCTAAGAAACACAAAAGGATTAGGTCTGCATGAAAGCAAATTTAAGACATCACTGTTCAATTAAATCACTCTGGAGTTTCACTTTCCTTCTAGTAAAAAGAATTTTTTTGTACCCATGGCTACTATAAATTGTTTCTAGATTATAGAAAGATAATTAAAAGAGCGCTTTATGAGGCATGGATGTCAAAAAAATATAATTACATTGAAGATGTCAGATGTACTTGAGAGTCTTAAACTAAACTCTGCAGCTACCAGATTGTCTCATATATGCGGTTTCTTTTATAAAATACTTCTCCTAAAGAGGTAACACGTTATTGTCAAAAAGTTTGTTTACGTTGACAAATCATTAGACTCACTCCACAGGATCCTTTTGCAGGAGCTTTCAGATTTCTAGCCCAGGCAGTGTTCCCCCGTGCTGACCTGCCGGCTGATTTTAGTTTTAGGACTGTGCCATCTGCTGTTGGAATTGCAGATTTCCCTGGGTCTGCACAGCCTGCAACCGCCAGCTTCCACGGTCTGGCCACGCATGACTCAGTTTTGTTCCCATGTGAGGGACAGATGTTGCAGGGTAACTGTCTGCCATCCCTGTCAGAAGCTTCAACCTTCCCAGGATCGTTTTATTCTACTGTTTTGAAGGGCTTTGCTTTGGCACAGACATGTAAGGGCCTCCATTTGCGCCTGTTGCTCAGAAGTAGCTTTATCAAAGGTGGTATCACACACAGAGGATGCAGGGCCATATGCTGCAATATTAAATTTTAACAGAAAATCTGACTTAGGGCTGTTGTTTGGGCTCTTCTGGGCAAGAGGACTGGGGCTGCAGGAGATGCTTTGCTTTCAAGGTCTGATCTTGCAAAGAGTTATTTCCTGACTCTTGCAATGGCCTTAAGAGCCTGTGATGCGCTGATCCCTCATTGTGCATTCGCACAGCTCCAAGCATTGAATGCATCACATGCCTGGTCCCTATGGCACAAGGCTCCAACAGGTCCATGTCCTTCTTATACTGGGGGCCCCAGAGCTGAGCACAGTACTCCAGGTGGGGTCTCACGAGAGCAGGGTAGAGGGGGAGAATCACCTCCCTTGACCCTTTAAAAGAAGGCCATGCTTCTTTTGATGCAGTCCAGAATTTGGTTGGCTTTCTGGGCTGTGAGTGCACATTGCCAGCTCATGTTGAGCTTCTCACCAGCCAAGAAGTCCTTCTCCTCAGGGCTACTCTCAATATTGTGCAGAGCGGGTACTGTTGTACAGTAAGAAGTACCTGTCCAGTATCTCAGGTCAGCATTTCACCCTCCTGCATAGACCCCACATTTGTGCATTTGGAGCAAGCTGTGATAGCTTTAACACAGCAATGAACCATGTGGCTGAGACACGAACCTAATGTCCTCCACTGGGAACCAGCATTTTTATCAGGGCTTGGACACAGCCAGCACACGGCAGAATTGGACCATCAGGGCATGCTGAATTCCCAGCAAAAAGTGCTAGCAAAGTTCAGAAAGCCATCAGTTTTCTGAAAAATTAGTTCTTGAAATAAACACTCTGCTCAGGTGTGTATTACCTTAGTTGGGGCTTAGACTGGTGCCATGTCTACCACAGCCAAGTGCCCTCCCCTAAGTGCTAACTCGGCAGTGGTGCTTTGGTCAGCAGTGTGATAAATGAGTCTAAAATTAGCTGCTGACAATTGAAACACAGTACTATTTTCTGTTCCTGGAGCTTGTTGAAGACTCACCATTTGTAGATTGGCATCTCAGAGGGCTGCTTTGCATGGGAATAAGAGGATCCAGAACAAGGAATGAACTCTGACCACTGCCTGGTATTGTACTTTAGTTCCTGTTGTTTACATGCTAGTGGCATCATAGAGCTATTAAAAAAGTAGACTGAACAATAGAGATGTTTATTACTGAAACTCCATTACACTCTTAACCACAACTATCTCTTATCTGACAACATGAAAGCAATACCACTTTGGGAAAACTGAAAACAACTGTGCATTTGAGGAGTCAGATTCCTCACAAGAGTAACCCATATCATCTGCAGGAGCATTTCTGAGCTCAAAGGTCCACCAGGGAGGACTGGTCAGGGAAATAATCCCAAAGATATTTTCAGTTTTAAATTTTCAACAAGGGGCATCTTCCTGGCAGTCACTGAAGAACAGGCACGCTGTGCTCCATATCCATCGATGGCAGGTCAGGAAATCACGTGATCGGTGTACAGACAAGCTCTCCAGGGGGACAAAGTCGTATTTCAAGAGACACAACTGACCTGGAACTTTTTAATCCCACTCCTGGTTCCTGTTATAATTGCATCCGACTGCCTCACATCACTAGGATGTTTCTCTACTGACACTATTAAGAAAGGAAATGCCTGAAGTTTTAGGCACAGACTTATGTTAGCAGTTCGTTAATAGCATTTTTTTATTGAGAGTTGTAGGACCTGGCATCTTTAGCATCTAGACTGTTTAAGGTGGGGGGTGAGGGGGGGCAGGTTATATGCCCAGGCATCAAACCAAAAAAGGCCAGCACACCACACGAGGTTGTTTAAACAAGCTAGTTAGAAATACGGAGACATATGCCTTAGATCCCATTCTGCTTCAGGATTTAGGCAGTTTTTAAGGTTTGTTTTTCTCTACAGCATGAAGAACTCCCAGATCAATAGGCATTATTAATACTCACAGTTGGCGTGACACCAGTGGTCCCTCAAGTACCTGGCCACAAAGCTTTAGGTGCCCGTCCTAACATCAACAGCTCCTTCACTGATACGTCACCCCGCTGGCTACACCAGCCCACGGCTCAGGAACCTGCCCTGGTGCTATTCACAGGCAGAGCAAATTCAGAAGTTAAAACCAAGGCTCACAGGGAGAGCCAGGGTTGGTGTTGCCTGGAAAACTTGTTACCTCTTGTAGCCCACAGGCCAGTGGAGTTTGGAGAACACTGATTTGAGGAGACAAGCAGATGAAAGATGTGAAAGCAAAGCCATTAACTCCTGAGCCAAAATGGCTTGGCCAGGGTTACCCAGCAGAGCTGGGAGGTGAACATGGCCCCTGAGGGGCATGTAAACCGGGTCATGTTTTCTAGTTGAGAAGTAAAATGGAAAATATCAAGAACATCAAACAAACCCAACCCTTCGCAGACTGAAAATGTGGCTAATATTGCTGTCCCTCCTGCGCTTCATTTAATCATCTTAGAACTTGCTTGTAGCATCAAATGATTCATTTTCAAATAGAAACATGATTAAGTGTCAGCAGAGACCCTTGACATAATGATGGCCAGCATTTCCTTCCAGGGTCTGAGCTTTTCCCACAGGAGATGTCATCCACTCCAATCCCTTTTTCTGTGGGAGCTGCCTTCCCTTCGTGCCGCCTGTAACCTGAGGCTAATTAGAAAGGAGTTGTTAAAAGGTTATGTGGTGATGTTGAAGACCTTTCCCAGTTTCCCTGACTTCAGGAGGTTTCAGAGCAGGCCTGGGATCAAACAGCAGGACTACAAATGAAACAGGAGCGCTGAAAGCAGGAGGCAGAATTAGCTGTGACTTTTCAACCACAGTGAGAATGAGCTGTGATGAGAAGCAAGCTCCTCTTGGAGAGAAGCCTCAGGTCCGGCTGTGGCTGCTGATTTCTCTCCAGCAGATGGACCTGGGCGCAGGGCTGCCTGCCCCTCTCCTGCCTGCCCTGAGGCCACCCACACTGCCCAGCAGAAGCACGGCTCAGGCAAAAGTCTTGTCCTGCCTTGCCGTGGTTGCCTACCATTTCCAGCCTGGATTTCCTCCTCCTGAGACACTTTGCTGCACACATTCCCGAGCTAGGCTTAAAAATAGGACTGCCTCTGATCCATGCTGGGTAAACAGTTTTCATTTTCCTGGTTTGCATGTGTTGAATTGCATGTTTTGCATGGTATCTAAAGACCACAGCAAGCTGCAGGCAGCACAGTTATTGACAGCTGAAAAAAGAGCCATCTTCTCTCTGGAGATGCTTTATACAGTGAACTTAAGCTCAATACACTAAACTTAGGAAAATGTTACGTGAAAGGAACCTGGGGTGTATGGAAGAGCTAAAGAACTTGAGCTTGGCTTAAACATGCACTCCCAAAGAGACTCAGAAAATTACAAGATACTCCCTTTTAAAAATCATCTGCCAAACACAGCCTTCCCTTCTGAAACACTGCGTTTGGGAAGAAATGTGGAGGAACAAGCAACCTTATGCATGGGAGTCTCCAACACTGCTGCTGCAACAAAATTTTGTATGGCGTGGCTGGCAAGGTGGCATGAGAACAGGGTGGTGGGTTGGCTTTGAATGCTTAATTATATAAATTAAGAGAGACAACCCCCAAAATTAAATGTTGCTGGTCTAATTTACATAGTTGCTATGGCTATTATAAAATGGAAAATGACTGCCCTCATTGCTTGCATTGTCACATGCCTTATGGTGAAATCACAGCTCCCTGGGTTATGGAAGGAGACAAAAATTGCGGGGTTCATCCCAAAAGGCTGCATTTTTGGGGCAGGGTCAGCAGAGGAGCAGCAACCCCAATGAATCTTGCAGGTTGCTCTGACTCTGGCTGGATCCTCAGGGCACAACTCAGGGACACAAGTCTGGGATCTAGACAAAAGAGCAATTTGAAAAACCTCAGGGCTCAGTCACTTATAAAAGACTTCTTTTATTACAAAGTTTTTTACAAACTTTTACTTTTATTAAAAATTTTTATAGACAAAGATTTCTTCTGCAGAGCCAGATCCAGAAGCTTCTTTGTGGTGACTCCAGGTCTTCAACCTGGCTGCTCACAGGACAGAGCCTTCAATAAAACAAACCTTTGTGCTAACACTCGCATCCCAGGCACCTACCAGCCATGGAGGAGACTCAGGCCTTTGGTATGACATCTCCTTTGAAGGAACCAGGGTCACGCATTTTCTCTTATGCAAGGGCCAGCAAGCTCCCTGGGACTACAGGGTTCACACACACGACACTTAAGAACTGGTCACTCATTTCTGTGGGTCCAGGAGACCACAGCAATCCACAACGTCTGAATTTTTGGGGGTTTTCTCAACAGCAGTGCCCAAGAAGGATGATCTCCTTCAGGTATATGGAGACCTGGGATTGAAGGTAGAGAAGATAAACCAATAAATCATCTATGATCAGGTTACATCTGGGGGGCAGCAGCCCCATAAGTCTCAGGTCTGACTCCCCATGCGGAGATGATTTGCCCCAGCTCTCCTCACCATCCCTCTGGAGCACAAGCTCTGGTGCTGGGCCAGCTCTGGCTACTTCGCTGTGGTCTTTTACAGCCAGGCTCACAATTTCTCTGCCTCAAATGTGAAAACACTGAATACAAGCCAGGTCTGAGCAACCAGATGCATGTATACTGTGGGCAGAGCAAACAGGCATATACCTACAGAGCACCATGTAAATACAGCCTCCATAAGCTACTTTTACTCTCAGGAGGTATGCCAGGAATATAAGGAATCAAATGCATTTATAATAATCCTTCATAACAGAAAGTGGTAGTGCAAACAGTGCAGAAGCAAATTTTAATCCACTGACCACACCGGCCGGACAGATAGGATGTGACAGACCACCTGAAAGCAACACTAATGCATCAGGGTTTTGTCTGCTAATGTGATACTGACCAAGGCTAACAGCCTACACAACGACCATAAACCTCTCCTACAGTATCCTCAAAAAGATCTATTTGTAAGTGCTCCAGATTCCCTGTTAATTACAAAAGGATTAAACTTCTTCTTCTTCCCAACATTGTGATGAGCTTAGCCTGAGCTGACAAAACAGGCCAAGGGGTGTAGAAACATCATTTCTCCTTTGCAGAGGAAGGATACCACATAAAGGTCACTGCTAGCAACCAACAAGTCCTGCTAGTTTGTAGATGTCATTTACTCTAGTAATCCAATAAATATTTCCAAATGGAAATTAGTAAACTGGCTAGGAAGCAGGAAAAACACGAGCAGGCAGCTCCACTGGTGCCCCTAATGCATTGGTGCTGGAAAGAGCTAAAATGATCCCACAGTGTATATGCTAGGAACAAGTGAATAGGTTAAAGAGGCTGAATATTACCTCTCCATATGACAACACAGAGGAGGTCAAGGGGATGTGCAAAATAGGACCACCACCACCCCCTGAATAGTGTGAGACCTGCTGGAAGTGCCTTTTGGTGACAACTCTGAAGAGATTTAATATCTGTGTTTATCAGAAGTGAGTTTAAGATGTAACTTGTGACACTGAAGTACTTTCTCAGGAAGAGTACAGCAGCAACAAGAGGGATATCTCTGTCAGAGATAGCCACCGAAATCAGTGGTGGGAAACTAGATATTAAGTTAGCAACAACATGTAGCTTTTTTCACGTGGAGGATGACTAAACATGAGAAGAAACCATGACGGATGTGGTGGATGCAGTACATTTTTCAAACTGTCATGTCTCCAAATCAGAGTGGAAAATCCTCTTCAGATACAGAGGTCATGTAAGCATATCTAGGGAAAATTCTGTGGCCTTTGATACCTCGATCGCATGAGAATGATATTGTCTGAACGCTGTAGCATAAGTCACACTTTTATCTGTGTATACATATTCATACATTTTTGACATTAAAGCCTCCCTGAAGGTAATGATCGCTTCCCTCCAGTGTGTCAGCTGCATCTCTCTGAATGTTGTTTTTTATAGCAATAAACAGTGTGTCATCAGTAATTTACTCTGTGTTTGCTGTGTCGTATGCCAGTTTGGAACACAGCAAGGACAGACATTTATCTTGATTTTAGGAAATTTCCTTGTAGTCATCATTATATGGAAAATATGCACATGTGCTGCTGATCGCTGATGAAGAGACCTAGGAAGTTTTTAAAGCAAGAGCTTGAACAGCCTGTCAAAAGACATAGAAAATTACCATCTGTTTTCCCAGACATTTGGATCAGAGGCACAGGCTGAACAGCACTGAGAACAAATATGCATGTAAGGAACATAGTAACAGTCCTGTCCTCTGCTGCTAGACAAATCAATTTTTTATGGTATAAAATATTTACAATAGTATGTTGTAGGTTGCACTCAGCTTTTTTGTAGAGGGTAAGGGAATAAATTCTCCCTCCAGATTCCCAGATCTCCACTGCTGATGGGATGCACAGAAAACCTGCCACTGCTGCTGTATATTCCTGCAGCTCTGCACAGGCTTTCATCCAGGGGAAGAGCAGAGCGGGTGCTAAGGGTACAAGAGCAACTTGGGGCACTTAACAGCTTCTTTCTGAATTAACAGGGATGCAAACCTCTTCACCTTCAGGAAAGCCAACTATGCATATTTTTATGTCTGCTTCTGCTTTGCTTTCAAGGCCTTTGATTTTATCTTTAAACCAGCAGTGTTTATAGTTCTCAAGATGATTGTGTTCTGCTAAACAAGTTCCTTTGTCCCATACTGCTGCTGACAAATATGCTCATGAAAAAATTTTACCATTCAGTAACTTCAGTCTTGCCTCCAACTTTTTTGCTGTACCCTTTGAACTGACATTGTTGCATTAATGCCTGCTATGATTTTGTCTACCATGCATGCCATTGCTATAGCCTATTAAAAGCAGTTGCAGCCGTGCTTACTGCTGGCTTCCTCCTTCCTTTTGAAGCAGTTTTCTTTGACTGGTCTTAATTAACGCATAAGCTGGGAAAGTGCCTTCTTTCCTCCTTCCAAGATGTTTTTGTTTCTTTGGTTTAATTTCATGTCTTTGGCGGAATAGATGTTTCCAATATGTTCTTTATGAAAATGAAAGGGAAATTGAAGCTTACACAACTTCTTTGTTGTGAAAAAAACCCAGGCCATGGTTCATCTTTGACTGCATGACCATTGTGTGCTTATTTGACTCCATTTCTTCTCCCTATTCAGAAAAGCCAAGTAACATGATTAAAGTCCTCTTCCAACTCAAAGACTTTGACAGCAAACAAAGACGGATCACTTACCAACTGAATGAATCATGTACAGGAAACCAAGGCTAGTGTTAAACATATTTACTAGGGCAATCAGTTAAGAATGGTATGTTGAAGATCTGCAATTAACACCAGTTCCACATACTGAAACAAGAGATTCAAAAGCTATTAGATAATTAGTGAAAATTTATAAAGCTGCATTCCTCAAGGCAGCCACAGATGCCAAAAGGAAATGCTGGACTGCTAGGCCAGATACCAACTTGTCAAGGAATTAATCATCATATTTAATGGCAAATACCTGGCCATGTGGGCAGCCATGCAAAGAGCTGAATAGCATGAACAGATGGAGTACTCCTCTCTTAGTACTGCTTATTGTCATGCTTTTGCCAGACGTGCAGCTAGCACATTGCCGTTTCCTCATCGATAGGCAAAATGAGCTTAGTAGCTCACCAGCTTCACATGTCCATGGAAAGTCCCTAGTGCACCAGGGCTTCAGACAGGAGAAAAAATGGGAAAAGTTTGTGAATTACATCAACATGTTATGAATACATCTCCTGCATATTAGCAGGTGAACTTCAGGATTTGGTGCAAACATCCTTTTGAGCCTGTAAATAAGCGACGGGTTGTGATACCATCTCAGCCTGTAAAATAGCTTCATTACAGCAGAGCAAGAGGGTCGCAGCCAGAAGCAGGGCCCCATGGCAGGAGTCGCTGCCCAGGGCACATGTTCTCGCTCAGTGTTTCATTACCCACGACCGCCTGAAATGGAGACTTCTGCATTGAACTCAGCTGTGTCTGAACATCCTCCTACCTGCCTCTGCACAGGGCTTGCCAGAAACAGCTCCCGACTCAGAGCACAGAAACCAGCTACCAAAAGGAGAGCTGCTCCGTGTCACTCAAAGCAGTGCAAACCCCCATGGTTTTCCATGTAGTTAGCCCAAATTCCCGTAGTCTCAGAGAGGGAGGACAAAGCCTTGTAATTTTGAGAAGTGTCTGCTCTGAACAACCATTGCTTGTAGGTTGAATGAGACACAGCTCATTCTCTCCCCTTACTCAAGGCTTTCTGAGCAGCTGTTAGAAACAAAACTCGCCTGCCTTGTTTCAGCTATAGTTTTCTGAACTCCCAGTTGAGGGAAGCTGATTAAAGAGTATTAAATACTACCAAGATGTCTTTTCGCCGCCTCTCAAAAGGCGTTCTTTGCTGAGGCAGTTTAAAAGCTTTCTCTTTACACCTCTGACTTGAAATCACTGATTTTTCTACCACATCTGCTGCTGCTGATTAAACACAAGCAGTGTCAGAGTAGGGTACTTCTCTTAGCTTCCGTGGGTGAATCCTTAAGTCTATTGCTAATACAGCAGGTCAAGACGTTACAATTTCTGTGAAGTGTTATTAAAAAATTTAGTTCCCTACTTTTCCAGAAAATTTCATTTTCTAACAATCCAATAGAAAATTTAAATAAAAGTTAATGCTTTCATTTCAGCTAGAAAACTCTGGTTTCCTTTTGCCATAGTAACTGCCCAAAACAGGATTTTTGCTTTTCTTTTTTTTCAATTGCAACCTTGTTTTGTCAAAATCAAACTGTTTGCATGAAACATTTAAACACTAATAAGACTGAATTTGTCCCCAGAAAAGCTCCCAAAGGCTACCTTCATCATTTCAGCATCTCCAATGACTAACTCTGCAGGCAGAAGCAGACAGGTTCGAATAAGGCCCATCAGGCACTAGCGACTGCACTATTTTGTCAGTGTACATGAACTGCATTTTGATCCACACCAAATAGATGGTTCCAGCTCCTGATTACTAGACTCCCATTCTGACTCTGAATAGAGAACAACTCCCCATCAGACATTTGTAATTACTTTACGTCACCGAAATAGAAAAATACCTTCTTGCACTTGACAAAAAAAATCAGGCTTTCCATATAACGTGACATCACGATAATTTATGCTAATTTCATAGACCAATACTGCAAGTGATATGCTGTTAAATAAGCCTGTATTAATACTAGAAAAAGGTCTAATGTGGTGATGCTTATCTTAGAAAATTAATACCATTACAGGCCAGCCACAGTAACTGCCTTTATTTCGTAGAGGGAAAAAAAGAAATTGAAAGGAATGTTGCATAGCAGTAATCTCATAGTCAATTAAGCAATGCTGACTCCTGAAATGTCTTTCAGCTTATGTTTCCCTGGGAAAAAGAAAAGCAAACTAATTTAGAGGACCTGAAAGCAGTGATATTTATGATCTGAGATATAGGTTGTATCCGTTTTAACAGCTCAGACCTGGAGAGATTCATTTTATGAACACAGGTATCAAGGCGGGGAAAAAATAAAAGACAAGTATCAAACTAAAATGTCATAAAACCAATCACATAGCTGCCATTTTTTAACTTCAGGGGAAGTCCCCCCCGTCTCTGACATTTGCACATGACTATTCAGTTACCACCTTAGGGCTCCAGGTAGGTACAAGATAGGCATATACTCAAAAGAAATCAGTATCAGAGCTAGGAACAGAAACACCAGTTTCTGAGGTTTCAGACCACAAGATTACTCAGTGCTGAACTTTGAAGATAAGGAGGCTGAGACAGATGAACAGAAAACAGATAATTTGTGGGATCCGTGTTTAAATGGAAACTTCCCATCCAAATAACAACATTCAAAGTACCACCATATCCCTGTGGCCCTCTCCTGAGTATTCAGCATTTCTCCCTCCCTCCTAAAACCTTCTTCTCCCCATAAAGCCATTCAACACATCATTTTATTGACGATCCTCCTGTATTTTGTCTGGACATTTCTATAGTCCTATGACACCTTATTGTGCTTTCAAAACATATCATTGTTCAGCATGAATAAGAATTAGGCCCAGGACACAGGATTAATAAATCTTTCCCCCCTGAAGAGCTGTCAATCCAACGGAAGGATGGATAATGAGCCTTCCCCATTGCTGCCTCTTGCAAGGGTGTGTGTTTGGGTTTCAGCTCCAGCACTTGGATCTGCACCTAGGAGAGAGCAGTCCCCACTGGGTGTGAAATAAAGCCAGGACAGAGAAAGACCATTTTCTTACCAAACCCCTTCTCTGCGCTGGGTTTACTACAAACATGACTTTTAATACAGGTCTATTTAAGCTTTACTCCCTACCTTCTTTGCAGTAGTGCCCTCTAGCCCTGGTGAGTCCCTGAGTTTGTGCCAGGTGTGACATGACCACATGGAGAGACACGCGTCTAAATTAGGGGCTCGCTCCTTCCCTCCGTTTATTTCTCAGAGGTTGTCCCTCTAGATAGGCCAGGATAAAACACAACTTGCCACTTTTAAAGAAGCTCTATGACTTTGAAAAAAGACTTTCTGAGAGCATCACCTGCACTTATTCATCAGGTGGGTGGAGAAATTTTCCATCCAGCAAAGTAAGAGGTTTGTGGTTTGAGGCACTCTGCCCAGGGTTCTGCTAGTGGTGGCATTTCCCTGAGGATCAGCACTAGACGGGAACACATCGTGCCTTGCATTACATAGGCAATTCTTTTAATTATCACAGGGATGTTGCTTGATAATGACATTATTTGTAACGGTGCCTGAGAACAGAAGTACATTCCTAAAACCTCTTCTGTCTAGACAGGAGAATTTTGCAAAAATGCATCACTTGTGGACATCCCTGTGTATCCTGATCCTCGACCACGCATCTGCTCTCAAATTAATCCTGATGTCCGCGGCTCCGCTGCTTTGAACCGCATCGCGTTCGTTCAGTGCATTAACTCCTTCCCCCAGCCCCGGCATAGCCCCCCACACCGCCCCCGGCAGCGCCCGCGCTCCCCCCCCCCCAATCCACGCACCGCGCAACCGCTCTCACGACCGAACCCTTCGCAACCAGAGTCCCCTCCCGCAAGCACAGACGTGTCCGCGTCCCCCCCGCTTCCCCCCATCCTCCGCTTCGACCAGCCGGTCCCCCCGCCCGGCACGGCTCCGCAGCCGCGCTGGTGCCCGCTCCCGGCTGCGGCAGCCAGCGCGGCTCCGGCACCAACTTTCCGTGCGCGGCGCGGAGCGTCCCCCGCGGGGGCAGCGGCGGCCCCGGGGCGGCCATGCTGGGGCCGGCCGTGCGGCTGGCGCTGGGCGCGGGGGAGCTGGGGCCGGCGGGGCTGCCGGGCCGGCTGATGGCCCTGCTCTGGCCGGCGCTGGTGCTGGCGGCGGCGGCGGCGGCGCTGCTGGTCCTGCGGGGGCTGCGAGGCGGCCGGGCCGCGTCGGGGCACCCGCGCCGCGCCGCCGGGGAGGCGCAGGAGGAGGAGGAGGAGGAGGAGGAGGAGGAGGAGGAGGATGGCCCCGCGGGGGCCGGCGGCCGGGCGGCTGGGGCGCTGCCGGCGCGGCAGCCCGAGGAACAAAGGCGCACGGCGCAGGTAAGGGCGGCGGGGGGGTTCGCTCCCTGCCCGGGGTCTGCCCGGGACAAGCACCCTTCCCTCCCTCCTCCCCAGCATCTTCTCCTCCTGCCTGCCTTGCTCCCTGCAGACCCGCCGGGCAGGCCGGGGTGCCCCCTCTGCTACGGCCACCCCCCATCCCGCGCGCCCGGGCAGCCCGTCCTGTCTGGAGATGCTGCGCCCCAAACCTCTCTGGGTGGTTTAGGGGTCAGGGACTCAGCGTTCCTCTGCGAGCCCCGTGGTGGCATCAGGGTTACAGGGCAAGGCAGCAGGTTGCCAGAGCACCTGGCCTGGGATTGCTGGGTTTGGCATTTCTTCTGCCACGTTGTCTAACACCATAGCTCCATATGGGCTTGATCCCGAGTGCAGGGAATTAAGGTAACTCCACTTAATGTCCATCATATTAAGAGGGAGGATGCAAGCAGAGTATCTCAGCTGTGGTGTTAATACAATGTCCTAATAATGTATATTTACTTCGAAGCAAAGCTTCATTATTATTGCGTTAATACATGCTGGTAGCTGAGAGCTGATGACCACGGCCACCTTGTTGAATATATGTTTGAGTTTGATATGATACACTGCGATGAAGTTTCTGTATGACATCATCATGATTGTGTCGCTTTGACTTGCTGTAAGCTGTCTGTAGCAGAAAATCTGGGGATAAATTACAGAAAACCGTTTCACCAAGGTATTGCAGTATGGAAAGTAAAACTCCCAGGAGAACATACTGAACATAAGTAAGTATGTACTTAAAATTAATACATCAAGCATTTCTGAACATGTTTATCTGACTAGTATCTCCTAGGTCTCACTTCTGAGAAAGATAAACTAAACCCGTTTGGGGGGGTGGGGGTGGAAGCTATGTGAGGTAGGCTGTAAAATAAGTGGGTTTTTTCTTCATGAATATAAATATATCAGGCTGTCCATCATAACACTAGTTTTCAGTGGTTTATTATTTGCTGTGGAAGTTTTAACTTTTAGTTGTATTAGCTTTTAATAGGTTGTTCCATTTTAAGGTATTTTGTCTTTCATCAGTAAGAGCAGAATCTTGGCCCAGCAGCATAGGTATCCCTAAATTAGTAAAGAACAATTAAATCAAAAAGCAATCCAAACAGAACTGCCCATGTCAAGGGTGACTTCAGTAAGAATTTTATTATAGCGTTATAATCATCGATACTAGATGACTTCAGTAGACTAGATGGCTACAGGACAAATTAAAATTTTGCAGAGCCACCAATTATTGGAGGCAGTGTGGGACAGAAAGAGCGGGACCTCCATATGCTGTTGTCAGAGACAGGCCCGGTGCTGCAATGGTGGTGGATTTACTAGTTTAAGCTGAAGACACTGCTTCAAATAGATATTTTCTGGTCAGCGATGCTGTACCTCACAGGCCTGGGTAGCAGAAACCAAAGAAGAGCAGAAAGAGATAAACTGAAGGGATAAATTTGTTTACAGTCATCTGCAGTTTCTATCATTATTCTCATCTTTTGCTGCACTGGGGGTTTCCTGCTCTTTAGGGGCTGGGCTCTAGCAGTCGCGTTTACACAGGGTAGAATCATCCTTTATGTGAGACCCACTGATTATTCTGTAAGTGCAGAAGAGGCAGAATATGGTCCTAAGGACATGGAGGATGAGAAGGGGATGATCAAGAAAAATAACTTAAAAGATCCTAAGGAAAGATAACCTGGGGAAAATATCTTACATGCTGAAATGAAAAAATCAGGCTTGTCCTCCCATGACAGTAGCCAGCCCTTTCTCTTCTCTGTTTGTCTCGTTTTCTTTTCCCTACCCCCCTTCTCCACGGCTCCTTGTCATTTCCCATCATGTTATCTCTGGCTTTGGAACATCATATCCTTGAGGCAAAAACTTTATCTCCTTACGTAAGTGTAAAATGCTCCATGCTGCTTTGGCACTTAGCTGATGCAAGGATGCCAGAACAGCAGAACACCTTTAATATGCCGAAATTTGCATATGAAAATCTCTACCAAGGCAGCATCAGAGATATTATTAATAACAAAGTCTTCCATCTGTAGACGTGGCCAATGCCATAAGCTGGGGCGCGCAGGTATTGCAGGGTGGGAGCCACTCTCTGCTGCCTGCTGAGGTATGAAGCTAAGAGACGAATTGCCTCCGGTGCTCAGGTGTGTTGATACATCCCAGCAGCCAAACATCTGCATATCCTGGAGTGGGGGATAAGCCAAGATCTTAATTAAAAGAAACTAGGCAGTTAATTATTTTTTCGGTTTGGGAATGTGTGTTTGCTGGTGATTCCCAGCCGCTGCCCCATGGGTGGGCTGCAAGACTGCCTTCCCTGGGGAATCTGCCCTTACAGGGCTGCAGTTCCTCTGATGTAGGACCAATCTCCTTTCTTCTGCATGCCCCTATGCCCCATAGCAATAGACAGCCAGAGCCTGCCCAGGGTGCCTTTGCTGGAGGGTGTAGCGCGCCCTCAGCAATCCCCAGGGCT
This sequence comes from Falco biarmicus, assembly GCF_023638135.1. Classification (NCBI taxonomy): domain Eukaryota; kingdom Metazoa; phylum Chordata; class Aves; order Falconiformes; family Falconidae; genus Falco; species Falco biarmicus. Next base: position 34,110,818 of record NC_079293.1, on the reverse strand, counting down.
CCTTCCCAGCCTGCAGCTCCCAGCCACAGACCAGCCCTCCCAGCCACCTCCATCCAAATCCTTCCCAGGTCCAAGTCACTAAAATGCAACAGTGCACAACTACGTTTGTCTCTCACAATGCCAGTCCTGCTGGCAGGCAGCTTTCAATCCTTTCATCTCACTACTTGTTTACTTGGTGTATAGCAGAGTAACAGGATGCGGTGATTACTAGCCTCTGAGCAGGCTGCACGCTCTAAGACCTGCTCTAAATTGCTTTCACAGCCCCTATGAGATAAGGCTGTTGAACAAACTTTGTTCAAATGGGTGCACGGCCCCAACACAACCGTAAAAGCACATTTTGAATGTGATCTTACTATGCATCACACATAACAAGTTACATTCTGGCTGCTGTCATACACAAAAAAAATCTCCAGAAATGATGCTAGAGGGTGTTCAGTCTTTTTCAAGATAACCTTTTCCCTAATAAAGAGTCTTTTAGGAAACTGCTAACGAGGCTTGCTGGAAGCCAACTGATCTGAACAAGATTGCTGTTGAGTTTCGGGGTTTGTGTTTATTCATAGGTTTTAGGTTGTTCTGTAAATTGGTCAGTCCAAAAGAAGAGCTTTTTGTACAAATGCGGTGATATCATCTTTCTTAGGCAACTTCTAAAAATATGTATTATCTGATACATCCCAAAAGAAAGCTTTCTGCTTTTCAGAAGTGTCTTTAGAAACCGGAGATACTTTTTGCCTCTTGTGGGGATTGCTTAACAACACCAGAACTAAAGATCAGTCTCCTCAGCTCCAGAGGTATGCAGATAGATCTTTTTTTCATACCTTTTCCAGTTATACTGTATTTTTCATGCCAATGCAACACTGTTCCACAATTATTTTCATACAGCAGTCTTGGATGAGAATTGATTTTGTAAGTATCCTGGAAGGTGTTGGGGTTTGGTAATTGCCTTCTTAAAATGGAGACTTGATCCCTTGATGTAATGCTGCTCTGATTAATTAGAATAGTAAATCCCAGGAAACTGATTTCTTCATCCCTCCTTGCAACAGTGGTTTTAATCCACTCATGCTGGAGAAACTCTTTTGTCTTTCCCCAGACGTCTCATCAGATGATAAGAGCAGCTGAGCTGAGGAAAGTACCTGTCAGCTCCCCGAATTTATAGCTGCTGTATATGGCCTCTCTGGCCTCTTGTGCGTCCTGGTAAGGCTGGCCAGTGGGAGGGTATGTAATGTAGGCATTACATATTACAATACATAGCATCTCAGAGCTGCTTCTCTAATTTTTCTCTTGGAATTACCTTCAGATATGAATGGCTACAGCTGTAGTTCTGGCTCCTGCTTCTTGTCATCAGTCTGTATTTGTTACCTTTCAGTGCTCAAGGGGTTCCTACAGGCAACTTCATCCCTGTGAATATGTGCAAAGGAACAGATTTTCTGTGCTGATGGCCCACATTCTTTTCCACGAGGTTCTTGGAGCATCCTTTTGATGGTAGCACCATCTCTTTCTTTCCTCTACCGGGTGCCTCAAATGAAGGGGAAAATTTCATGTATTCCCAGTAGGTTTCCCAGACAATTCTGTCTGTTGCATGTGTTTCCTGTATAATTTTCCCTTCCAACAGATTCTTTTTTCCTACTGGGAATCTATTTGTCTGAAGTGATTCTGTCAGGGAAAACATTGTATTAACACATATCAGTAATAGCTGTTAATATGATTAATATTTACAGTATTGATCAAAACCCAAGATCCTGCTCTCTTTTCCCTCCCCTTTGCAGGTACGTGTGTCTGGTGGTGTGAGCAGGCATGGCCCAAAGAAGTTCTTTTATGTTCTGCCATGCATCAAAAGCCTCTGAGTTTCTTTTGCTAAGGAACCCAGTATGTTTTTGTGGCTTCCCATTGTCACCTTAGCACAAACTGCCATTGTGTTACCCTTTCTCTAGCTATTAGGACTGAGTAATTTTCTTTGAAGCTGGTGCTTTCCTGTCTCCCTGGCCACTCTTGCTTTGTTTAAACCCCATCCTTTCTTTGACAAATGCAGGCTTGTCCTTTCCCATTCACCTGGTTCCCATTGGTTTAGGAAATAAGTCTTCCAGGTTAAAGTCCCACAGGACCACATGGCAAAGCCGGACTGGCCAGGATGTCTGCTTCCATTTATGAAAATCTGATTCAGAATTAATGAAACTCAGTGCTGCTTTTATTTCCCAACACATTTTCATGCAGATTGCTCATTGTCTGCTGATGGAGCAATCAATACAAATTGCTGGCTGGCCCAGCAGCAGCAGCGCTTTGGTGCTTTGGTTCGCCTACCCTGTGGCTGAGCCAGTGCTTCTGCGCACAGGAGGGAAGAACCCATCCTCAGAGAGCAAACAGTGGACTGCAAGTGGCGTTGCAAATACCCAACTCACAGTGTGCCATGTGGGGAGCAAAGACCAGACATTCCAGAGGGTGCTGAGAGAGATGAAGGCTCCTGCTCAGTTTTCAGCTTGTTGAAGGTCTACTGAGAAAGCTGAGGATTGCGGTGATATTTTGTTCAGTAGTAACACAGCATGTTTCAGGGAGGTTATTTAATGCCCTGGTTATAAAGTCCATTTCTTTTTGTTCCTAAACACACACAAACCTTTCTTTTTCTTTTAATTTAGCACATGTTGGTGCTGCTTTTGCTGTACCAATGCAGCCTTTTGGCCTAAGTCCACCACATTTATCTTGTGGTATAACATAAGGTGGAACAAAAAGTAGTTTCTGCACTGGAAATAAGCACTAGGAAACAATTTAATTGGAGTATTTCTTAAATCTGGAAATGGTTTTGTGTTCACAGACCCCCTGCAAGAATGGGATGGTTTTGCTTCTGTTCATTTCCAGTGTCCAGCCCATTTAATTAAAGTTTTTTGAAAGTGGTAGCTGAAAACAATTTTTCTGAATCTTTATTCATGTTCTTAAATGAATTCCTAGATTTCCAATGTGTGAAGCATATAATAGCTCCCCTTGGGTTTCATGTGCTGAGTTTATTTTGTCCTAGTATCCCTCTTCTGGGGAAACCTTTGCATGACTTCCTTAGGGAATGCAGTTTTAAGCACCTTCCCCAAGTGGGACAAAGGGCGGTTAGCGAACCTGAAGCTAATGTTCACATAATTTTTAATTAATTCTGTAACCAGTTGGTGGCACTGCAATTTGAAAGCAGGCTTCCTGATCGGATAGACACTTACAAAGGTGTTTGGCTCTGTAAAAATGACCAGTCCTGTGAAAGTATTGAAATGCATAAAGGTAAGCATCTAGGGGTACAGTTTTATGGCTTGGAGTACACAGTTTATGTATTAATGATTAAACCCATATTTTTTAACATTTGAAGACCTAGTCTTTGCCTCCTTTCTTTGTGACTTTATGTAGAACTATATTAACAGTAAAAATAGATTAAATGCTAGCTCAAGGGAATAAAGGTTTCAGAGCAATCATCAGAAATATAACCTTAGGTTACAGAAAAAAAAGGCAGGGGGTGGGGGGGAAATCCTGTTCCACTGGGTCATGAACCAAATGGCCATGAACTAAAAATAATCTTTCTATTGTTCCACAGAATGTGAGTAGAAATTAATATGCTAAGTCTGATTCCACTAAAAGTCCGGATTCTGTTTCTCTGCATATATTTAATGTATTTGGAATTGCACTGATAACTTTAGACAGCCACTTAATGCAGAGGGTTTAGATGTGTTGTCCCTGTACAAAACTACATTTTTCATTAAGGAAAAAATTACCCTGACAAATTCATTTCCCTTTAATGAGTCCATTAGGTTAAGCTCAATAAAATAATGAAAATTCACAATAAAATAATGAAAATTCCTTTTTCTTTTTCAGAACAGCCAAACGGCATGGTAAAGAGGCATGACTAATCCTGTATGCGAAGGGCTTAGGAAGGGAAGAATAGGGTAGGGTGGGGTTGGTACAGCCGGTTTACTGCCTGAGAAGGGCTTGGGTAAAGGCAGGATTTCATACAAAAGGTCAGGCTAGAGTAGTACCTTTCCACTAAAATGAAGTTGAACTTATAAAAATACTTGGTGATGAAAGGAAGGGAGCTGCTGCGATTACTGAAGGATGGTGGATAAGCAGCAGATATTTCAGGTTTGAAAGAAGATCATCGCCTGAGTAGTGAGCTGTTTGGTAATCACCAGTCAGTGGTCAGGTTTGGTATTTTTCTTGCACTCAGCTGCTCATGAGGAAGGATGCAACAAGGTTCAGGAGTGCAGGTGGGTACTTAGGGCTGAATAGCCAGTCATTCATCCTGAAGACCCCTGGGATATAGTAAGTGACTGTCACCAATGTATTTTTAACCTTTTAGTCAGTGATAGAGAGGGGGATGTTTGCCTAGCAGATGAAATATCATTTAAGTAGCAAATGTTGTGCTTGTCTAGTAAAAGTATACAGCAGTCAGACTGACAAAACATTAAAATGCAGTACTGCAATTTTTCCAGCTTCTTGATTGCTGTCATTTTGTATGGAGAGAAGGTCCAGGAACATGATCCTGCCCCAGCTGAGACAAGTCTGTCAGAGTCAATGTAGTTTGCATCTTCCCTCATTCTCTGTCACACTCAACGTTTTCCCTCTGGAGTTCTCCCTGCCTCTGTGAGGGCTCTGTACAGCCTCGGGCTGTGCTTACTCATGGCAGCCTGGGGGAGGAAGACAGTTGCATGTCCTTAATCTTGACGCCTCCTTGTCTCTGTGTAGTCGCTCATGCTTGCAGAAGCATCTTGATGTAAAGAGCAGCTAAGAGGAGGTGGGATGTCTCTTATCCTCTGTGTGTGTCTGAAAGAAGGCAAAAAAGCATCCTCCTCCTTGCCTTTTAAGTTGGCCCTGCTGTTTTTGTTGCTGATGGTGGCAGTCTTGCTGGAAGCGCTTTTTTTTGGGAGTTGCAATTGCAAAGCCTTTAGAAAACAGTGAAGATTTTGTTATGAGACCTGGGAAATCACCAGAGTTTGTCGAGATTGGGAAGGAATACTGTGTTTACACATTGAATGGCTTCCCCCAGTCATCCCTTCTTGTGTTCATCCCATAAAATTCAGTGTTCCTGAAGTCCTGTGCCATATAGTGGAAAGTCACAGCCCTCCACCCCCAACAAGTTATATTGCATAGGAATTTTTCACTGAGACATGATCTATTTGTATTTTCACACAGCAGACAGGAGCATATGCTGAGAAAGAATGGTGTAAGCTCAAGGTCTTTCATATCTAAGTGGTTCAAATTTTCACCAGAATTCCTCTGGTGTTGTATTTTATGTCTGTTAAGGCTGCTTCCTTCCCTGCTGCAGGCAGAGTGGGTTTTTTCCTTTGAGCAGAGCAGGATGTGGAAAATGGTTTGTTTTGTGGTGGGACTTACGGAGTAAATGTAACTTCAAGTAAATTAACCTGAGAGTCTCAGAAGAGAGATGACTGCCTGTGGGACAAACCAAAGATGGCCTTGCTAATTATTACAAAATGTGGCTGGCTTTTAACAGAAATAATTACTTTGCTAGTGAATGTTCAGAAGAATATAATTGTAAACAATTATATTGTTTGCAATTGACAGCAAAGGGAAACAAAAGAGTTGCGAACCACTTGGTTTAAGCTTATAATTTGAAGCTGGTGGAATTACTGATGTAATCGGGCAGGGATTTTGGCTCCTGTTACTGTGATATTTTACTGGAAGACTCAGAATCAGTGATGCCTGTGTGTTCAGAGTGGTATGTTGCAAAGTTGGCAATTTTGGGGTTTCCCCTCCTAATAACTGCAGTGTGTCAGTGGAACACCAGCCAGCTAGGTCCATGCTACACCGTTGTCTACCACAAGCTTGTCACTGGTCCAGGTTTCAAGCAAGCACCTCCAGGGATGAAGCATTTGCCAGCATGCAGGTGCCTGTCTTGCTGGTTTTAACATGCACTTCAAATCAGACCTTTCTGAGACTTGGGGGGAAATAGCTCTAAAATCTCCAATATACCAAAGAACTAAGCACTAAGAGGCTAAAGGACTGCAGCCCCACTGGGTTTGTTGGGGACAGGCGTGGGCAATCACCCACAGGGTTTTATTTGCTAGTAACTAATCATCGCAAACGTCAGCAGAGGTTACTTTTTTGGTGTCTAATTAATAATTGGTTCGTCTCTCAGAAGAAGCTGCTTCAGGTGCTGATGATGTTTCCAAGTGCCTTTGGGATAGCACACAAAACCTTGTTGCTCTGTGGAAAAGAGTTCCCTTCCATCTCCATGTGGCCCTGAGAGAGCTGTAATCTCGCCCATCAGAAGGTGGCTCTGGGTCTTTGCTTCTCCCAGCCGCAATGGTGTCCCTATCACCTAAAGGGATGGGGCCACCCAGTGAGCTTTTTTTTCTAAAAAACCTACCAGATTTTAGCTTTCCTGATTTACTGTGCAGCGTTTTGCAGTGTGTGTGCATTTCTGTCTCTCTTTTTCATTTATGGCACTTGTTATTCTTCGGCCCTGCAACAGCATCTGTGGCAGTGCAGAGCGGGTACCACTCCTCTGCAGCTGAATCGAGCAGATTTTGTCTTCCAGCATGCATGTGGTTAAACTCTGCCACAGTGTCTGGGGGACAGAGGTCACTTGTGAGGGAAGGGAGGAGAAGTAGAGGGTGGAACGCATCAGCTCTCTTCCCTTCCCCAAGAGGACCTGAAGCCCCTTCATCACCAGCTTGTGAGAGGGTGCCCACTGTCTCCTGATGCCAAGGGGGACAGCCCTGGGCTGCAGCCAGGGGTGTTGCTCCCTGCAGGGCTCCCTTCACCTGCCTGGCGTCTGGGCTCCCGATCACCCCTTGCCCTGGGCAGAGGTGGAGGAGGGATCAGCGCCCAGGTGACAGCCTGGATCAGGCTCCTTGCTGAGCTTTGGGTTTAGCTGGGCAGCCCAACAGGTCTGATGGAACTGAAGGAAACCTGGGCAGCATTGAATGAGGATTGCATTGCACAAGGAGAGCAGCACAGGCAGGTGGGAGGAGTGCCATACACTCAGCAACATGCTCCTGGGCTTGTCGGGTGGGAAACAGGCACCTGGAGAACAGGAGCCTGCCTTCTCTTGGTTGCTGCTGCTTCTGCGTCATGTGCAGTGGCCCTTGCTGGCACAGCCCTTGCCAGCTCAGCTGCAGATTTACACCCTCCCCCGCCGTAGCTGGAGGTTGGTTGTTGCCAGTGAATCCTGAAACAGCCAAGACATTAACCAAACCATAATTTGAAAAGTCCTTAATTTTCATGGTTTACTTCACAGGATCTAAGTAGGATGAAAGCTATTTTTTCAGTTGGTCACATAGACTTGAGGGGGAACATAAGGTCCACCCCAAACAGTAAACAAGAATTAAAATAAGCCTTCTTCTGTCTACGCTGCTTTTTTAAGACAGGCTTACCCTATTTGAAAAACAACTTTGATCCTAGACACATCTTAGGATAAACCACAAATATGTCTGCTTTGGAATAAATCTATGTAGAGTTTCTGGATTTACATTCATAAAGGCTTAGCTAGCACTAATTAATTTGGAATAAATTAACTCGAATTGGAACAAAGCCACGAATTCTAGCCCAGATTTATATGGGGGGTTATTTATCTGTGTCTTTCAGCCTATTTTATGTATTATAGGAAGGCATTCAAATAATTGTATTCACATGTATATTTACATACACACACATGCACTTATATATTCCATAATGTATTTATTGTCCATCTTCTAGGTTCCAGTGAATGGCCAGCTTCTAACATCAGTCAACATCAGAGAGAAAAAGCTCCTCAAGGTACCTGCAAGAGCTTTAGAGTTTATATGTCGTCTTTCAAGACACATACTTGTTTTAAGAATGTTCCCTGTTTGGTAGTTCTTTTTAAAGATAATTTGCTTTTCCCGTTGTTGGAGCACTTAAGAGGTGACTTAGGAATGTAAGACCAAGTAACTCTGGCACAGTCACACTGTAGTGCCTGTCACTGCCATCACAAGTGGGGTAGCCTCATGGCCCAAGCCCAGAAGTGGGAGCTGGGATTTCCTGTGTTTCAGTTCCAGAGCTGACATGGGACGTTTTCTTGGATCTGGCCAAGGGTTTTATTGTGAGCATTAAGCACTTGTACTGGTGGGTGTGGAGGAAAGTGTCTGTGCTTTACAGACACTTCCAAGTGCGGAGCAGCCCCCCAGCCTGGTGTTCCTGGTGGGGGTATCATGCCTCGGAAGAGTCAAGAACCACTGTGTTAAAACTAGAGCACTCAACAGTGAAGGTTTAAGGTTAGCTCTACTGTTTCATCAAGCTATATGAAAATGGCCTCAGCCACTGCTGTGCCCTTTCAGATTAGTGCAAACTACAGATATGTTCATTAAAAATAGGCTGTTCCGTGGAGTTTCTTTTGGTTAAGTATAGGCAAGGTCCTAACTTTTGATTTCAGCATTGCTGACTGTAAAGGGGGTAAATAATTTTAGGTTTTTCTCCTTTATAGGAAGAAAATTAGGACTTAGGAATGATGAATGCAAATTTTACTAATAGAGTAGGTGGCTGAACTAAAATGTGAGCTTTGTAACGTAGCAGATAAGTCAGATTTTGTAGGCCAAAAGCTATAGCATTCATTGCTTTGGAGTTTGCAATAAAATCTGCTCAGGAAGGCTTTTGCCCCCATTTAAAGACTTCACCGAGACCACCGACTGCTGCTCTCTCTGAGTACTACTGCATGGTCTCTGTTTCAAAACTATTGCCCTGACTCTTTTTTCCTTCATGATGAAATGCAGCAAATACCTGTTTTATCTTTCTGCCATGTATCTCCTGTATACCATAGCCTAAGAAGAAGAGGAAGGCTCAATGCTCAGACAAGGAGGTGCCAAAAGATCTTCTTTCTGTGGAAAAAGACAAACTGCAAGAGGAAGAAGGTAACAAAAGATCTGGTTCTCCTGTTATCCGATTGATATTACCAAATAATAACATGGGATGAAATATTTCAAAAGGAAGGTCTTCTCTACTACTCTAGTGTTCTGCGTTACTGAGAAAAACTGCCAGTTTGAGAGCCATTTCTATCTGCTCCTTACTGCGTGTAACTGTGCGGACAAGGACCATGAGCTTTCCTGCCACACTTCTCAGGTCCCTACCGCATTCACAGGGATGGCAGATCTGCAGATGAGGAAGCCTCTCTGAAGTGGCCAGAGGTCCACTGGGTAGTGGGGTCTTGTCTTCATGCTCTTACTCTAATCCTGTGGCCCTTGCCGTGAAGCTGCGGTCTTCTCAGGCCATGTTTTGTTGTGCTCATGATTGCGACTGGTAAAGGTGCTGCGGCAATACACAGCCAATTTCTAGCATGCCCATGAACAGAGCCAAGATCTTTGGTTGCAGGCAAATCTGTGGAGAAATCTGGCAGAGGTTAGCAAGGCTCAAGCAGCTGGAATTTCACTGGAAAATACACTGCATCCCATGAGCCCCTCTCCACCTCACCCCACCAAGGGTCATATTGAAAAAAACAAATTCTAAGCTTTTCTGGGCTTAGAAGATTATAATGTCATTAGTGTGGTGGTGAGAGCAAGAGAAGCCCTCGCTGCTGTTGGACCGGAGTCCTCCTGTGGGCCCGTGGGTCAGGAGCACAGCAAGGCTGCTGGCGGAGAAGGGGAAGCAGCAGCAGCTCTCTTCAAACGGATGTTTAATTTTTTGAACGGATGAGCCAGCTGAACTGTTTTCACACATTATTTGGGGATGCTTCGGAGAGCAAAAGTCTCAGTGAAATCCAGGGACTGTGCTTTTCCTTTTATTAACCATTTATGTCATTCTCTCCCCTGACTTCTTGGTCATGGAGAACATGGATGGAGGCAAAATGTGGCACTATCTGTGTGAATGAATGCGTGTGGAAATCAGCTGTGTGGCAGAGGGTCTCCACATAGCAGGACAGAGTATGTTCAAGGCTAGAGAAAGCCAGTAAATTGAAACCTTGTCTGACTGAAGATTTTCATGATCTTCTTTCACCTGTCAGATATACAAGGCAGTTGATGCTCTGTTGTGACATATCCCCCGAGGGAAAGGGGTGTCACATCAGGCTGACACAAAGGACAGAAGAGTATGTACAGTTACATGAGTCAGGAGACATGACAGAAAGGTTTGTGATGGGGATTTCTTATGTAACGCATTTCTGCAGAGACGCACACAGGGCAGAAGCTGCACGAGACTGGGGCAGCACTTGCTGCCCCGGTGCCACTTTTACAGCCAGCATCAGAAACTATCAGATGCTGTTTATATTGGTGCTAAGCAATAAAGGCAATAAAGGAAGTTTCTTGTTAGCTTCAAAATGAACTTTGCTCTGCGTTGTAGGAGTCTGGCAGACCAAGATCAGCAGCCGAGAAAAGCGACACTTGAGGAAGGAAAGGCTGAAACAAAAAGGTAAATGCACAGGCTCAGTTCACACACCTGATCTGGCTGGGCTTGTCACCCCTTCTCACTTCCCAGCATCTTTCTGTTTGCTCTATTCACCATTCAGCAGAAACATCTTTGCACGCACTTAGGCTGTTTACTTAGGAAAAGGCAGCTTTGGGAGCTTGCTTTTACTCCAGGCTTTCAGTAAAATACATATCATTACCCATAGGACTTTGAAAGCAAATGTCTGCTAGAACCGAGACCTGCTAAAGGCTTGATGTAATACAGATTAGTTACTTCTGTGTGACTTGACGGAAGTTGTTTTCTGGTAATGGGTATACAAAAACCTGTGTAATTTGCTCAGTTCCAATTGTGTTCTTTAATCCAGGCCTACCCAGAGTAATTTATTAGAGTAACTTAGAAGCTAAGATAAAGTTTGGAATTGGGAAACATAGCTGGATAAATGTGGGTGTTTCTGCACTGTCTGCAATAGGACTACTTTAAAGTGCTCTCAGATGCTCTACTAAAACTGAAGCACAAGTGAACAGCAAATTTTAATCTCAAAATACACAGATATTTTGAGACCTCTTTCTCTGCCATTTGGATTAAGCAGAGTTAAATATCAAGAGTTTGGATTTTTAAATTTTGGATTATCAAGAGTTAAATATCTGCTTGACAGTCTCTAAGGGCTTAAGGTCCTGACATCTCTGTTTGCTCTCTAACAAAGTAGATGGATCTACATTTGGCTTGCTTCATGTAAGTTGGCCTGTTGGCATGGGTGGTGCCAGCTGCATGTGCAGAAGGTTAACCACGCATGGTTTAACACTAAGCTGGTGCAGGCATTAAATGCTTTGCTGACCCAGGGGAAGGAAGCTCAGCAGACCAAGTCGCATTTGAAGCACCTGAAGTCCTTGGTGTGATCCTGGAGCCTGGGTTGTGCTGCAGGCTGAACCAGGTGATCATGGTGGTCCTGTTTAGTATGGATATTTACAGAGCACTGAAATGTGGTCTTCTGGGAAGAAGCCCTAATCCTGCCGAGTGCTGACTGCTGTTTCCTAGCAGGGAAGAAGCAGCAGCAGCAGCATTAAGGTGTGTGAAGGTGGGGTTGATGTCAGCAGTGGTCCCGTCCCCACCACAGCCCCAGGAAAATGCTTTCCTATTCTGAAGGCTAGAGTCATAAAGTGCTTTAGGAGTCTTTTGGAACAAAGGATGTTGGAGATAATTTTCATTATTTATAATATCCATATGCCTGGCAGTGATTTCTCTGGCAGCCTTGAACTACAACATCCAAGAGGTTTGCTTTCTTTTTCCTTGGAGGTCATGCTGTTCTCTTTCTCTCCCTTTACTGCTCTGGGTCCCCAGCTGGACTCTGGAGGCCTTGAGCCACCTTGCAGTCAGGAAGGGATGCCCAAGGCCTCTGCAGTGCGGCGTCATCTCCTGTGGGACTCATTGCTGGACTATGTGGTGCCTTCCTTCTCACATGGCCTTCGCATTTGCTGCTTCAGTGACCCGTCCCAGGGGCTCTGCATTACTGTTATTTTATCTGCAAATAATTTCAGTTGGAATATAGCCATTAGATCTGATGAGTTTAGGTCAGGCTTTGCTTTGTTGTTTCCCCTGTACAAACTCTTTGTTGTAATTAAAAATACTGATGACCCTGTGATGTTTATTCCCTTGAAGACCCCAACAGACCATCCCTGGGTAGCTCAGCAGCTGAGCCATCCTTTGACTGGGATGAGAAGGGAGCTGTGTGGTCGCTCACAGAGGACACCAGTGGCAGTGTAAAAGGTGCTTTCATTGCCAAGGCAGAGTGTGGGACTGTGCTGAAGGTCTCAGGAGCCATACGGGAAGAATCTGTGCCCTCCCAGTCAGAAGAGGATGTTTTTTCCAATGTAGGTGAGTGTTGACATTCAAACGTTGCAGAGGGAAAGTTTCATGAATTACTACATCCAGCAGTGTACATCCCCACCAGCATTTGTCCTGCCTGCAGGCAGTGTTGTCCACCCCCTTTGAACACTGCTAGCTGGCTTTTATTTTCCAGCAATGTGAAAAGAGGGGTCTTTATGGCAGGAATGTCTTCTGTGTTGCAGACTACTTGTTGGGTGCAAGTTGGTTTCTATCCACGGGTATTTAGTGTTTGGTTCCTTTGCAACCAAAGCTTTTCCTTCTGAGGATGCTCACACATGCTCAGCATTAGGCTTCAGGGTCTATCTGTGCATTTCAAAGCAGTATGAGGCAGGGCTTTCCCAAATCAGTTTGGGTATTTGACAGTTGGAAGTACTTTGTTCATGTCAGTGCTGTGTTGTACCTACACAGTTTGCCCGGCTTCCCAGCTGATTCACCCCTTGTTGGTGTCCAGCCAAGGTCATTTAGAGCTGCTTTGGGTCTCAGTTGTGCTGCGACATTCTCTGTGTAACCTCAGATACCTTTAAAGCAGAGAAGGGATGAACAGCCAGGCCATTAGGCTAAAGATTAGGAGCCTCTGATAACAGCTGTCTCACTGGTATTTGATGACTTTTTGTTTCCATCGTGGTTTAATTTTTATGGCAGAGTTATGACTTACATTTTAATTCTACTGTGGGTGATACTGTAGATTCTAGAGCAATACGAATAATTAATAACAAGGTGGTAATTGGGCCTCTTTGTGTCTCTCTTCCTGACTTCTTGGTGGAGCAGGAGAGTTATGAGTTAAAAGTTAAAGGGGTTAATACTGCTTTTTGGTTGATTTTCAGAAGCCAATGTCACTGCTTAATTGAGCTTGTTGGCTTGATTGATTGGAGCTTGAAGTCTGTGTGATGACTCACCATCAGTAGCAGTAATCGAGTAGTCTGCTGATTCAGAAAATGGTCTGTTGCCTTACCTGAATTGCTTTGTCTGCTAGACTCCTTTTTTCACAAAGTATAGGGTTGATGGGGGTGGGTGACATTAGTACCACCTTTTACTCTGAGTGCTTTCAAAAGGCCAGATTCCAAGCTGATAAGCGATGACAACTTCTGCCAGTTGTGCATAAAGGGGACATCCGTTCAGATGAGTGAGGAATTTTATTAAGCCCAGAGAATCATAGAATTGTTTAGGTTGGAAAAAACCTTTAAGATCATCAGGTCCAACTGTTAACCCAGGACTGCCCAGTCCATCACTAAACCATGTCCCTAAGCACCACATCTATGTTTTTTAAACACCTCCAGGGATGGTGATTCCATCACCTCCCTGGGCAGCCTGTTCCAATGCTTGAGAAGTGCTTTGCTGGTGTGACATGGGTTTTGAAGGGCTGAGAAGGTGTACATGGTGACTGGGCTGGACTTTCTCTGTCCATAGAAGATAATTTCTCCGTGCTTGATTCTTCTCTGGCAACAGAGGCTGCAGGCTTGGGATGGAGAGAACATGAAAGGACTGTAATGAGACTGGGAGACTCAGGCAGAAACTGCATTTGCCAGCTGTGAATGTATCATCATCACATTTTGGGTTACTGTTTGTTTGCTTTTTAAATGCAGGAACGTGGGATATTGCAGAAGTAAAATCCTGTCCTGTGACCTTTGGGACGTTATCAGAGCTGTCCAGGGAGATAGGTGAGTGGTATCTCTTTGGACTTCTGTCTGAGTTCTTCTATCTTAATAGATGCTTAGCTTAAAAGTACTCTCATTGCTCACATATGGGTCTTTTCCCTTGGAGCCACATTTCATTAGTCACTCCCTCTTGTAGAGCTTGCTTGCATCTGCAATCCAGCACACCAGCATTTTAAGGGGTGACATCAGAATGTTCTATTGAGTGCTTTCCAAAGTCGTGTCTCATCTTGGAATAAATAAAAAAAACCCCATTGCCTCCGCAGCAAATTCTTTCTTTTAGATTTGCTTGCACAGAAGGTTTTTGTTATGTTCTGATGGCCAACAAAATTCAGAGAATTTCAGACCGAGGGAGGGAGCAAACGCCCAGCTCTTTAGAGGCTGCCTAGCCAGCAGCTTCCTTTCCAGCACAGTGAGGGATTTTCAGCTGGAACCTCTCCGTGCATGGCCTTGTGAAGGGTGGAGCATCTCCTGGTTTTGCATTAAGTTGAGCCTCATTTCTGGCTTTCACTTGGCCTCTCTGTGACTCTCAGTCCTTTCCACTGCCTGGCTCTGAGCACTCCTGGTTCATACACTCTCTACCTACTCAAATTTGTCTGGAGGTCCAACTGGCTGATGAATGCAAAGTCTGGTCCTGAATCTTTTAGAGATGCTGAAGGCAAACACAGATATATATAGATAGACATCCATGCACAAAACAGCATGTGCAGTGTAAGCCAGAGCACTGAAAATAGCTTCTAAAGCTAGACATTTAAAACATGCCATATTTAATCATGTGTTTTCCAACACTGTATCATTTGGATTGAAGCAATTCCTACTGTACAAGTACTCAACAGGGAGAAATATTTGTTAACATCTGCATTTATGCAGCAAAAAATCAAGCCAATACAGAACAAAACTGTGTAAACAAGGGAGTTCTGTAGGTGAAAGGAAGCAAGGAAAAGATGTGAAAAAGATCTGGTTATGAAAGAAATGAAGAAAACACTATGTGCAGGCCTTAGAAAGGGGATGAGGGGAGTCATTGAGGGAGGCATATGAATCCTACTGGTTGCTTTACTTGTTGAAAAGAATCATAAAACCCCCTTTAAATCTTCTTTTTCCACCAGCAGCTCCCTCTCATCTGTGCTTTTTCTTGGAGTAATTCATTTGGTAATTATGGATTTCTGTCAGAATGAGCAGAAGCCTTCTCACTGAAGGCAGTGGGAATTGGAGCTGGATACACTGGATATGGCCTTTGTTCTGCAGGAACTATATGCCTTTTTATGTCCCCAACAGAGATGTGTCGGAAGTTTACATCTCTGGATATTGTTAGTGTAGCCACTCCTGAGTGGGTCGTTTTTAATAAATTGTGCATGTAGTGTCCTCGTCCAGCTTTCGTTAATAAATCCACTGCAATGAGCAGCATAGATTAATGTCTGGCTTAAATTACATAACATCCAGGCGTCGTGACATAGCAAGCAGATAAAGGCATGATTAATTGTTTTTAATAATGTGAATATACCTATGTGATTATCTTTTAGGTTGGAGGGGGCGTGTTGTTTGTTTTTATTTTTTTTTTAAAAGACGCTTTCCTGTATGCAGATAATGTGAAGAGTAAATCATCTGAGGCCAGTCCTTCCAGATACTGTTGGCATGCCAGCTCGACTTTCCTCCCCACAGATGATGCATGGCAGGGGCAGGGTACGTCTCTTTGCTCTTTTTCTATTGAAACACTAGAGTACTAATGCTGATAACCCTTTTCAGTCTGTTTCCTAAGCCTCAAAAAACAGGGTCCACTTACTATGTGACTCATTTGCACAATGCTGGTAGGGGTAAGGGAGAAATTCAGTGTGGGTCTGGTTGCGGGCAGGTGCCCAGAGCTGCTGTGGGCTTGGTCAGAGCAGCAGACACCCTGTGTGGGACCCTTGAAAAGGGTGAGAATGTGCATTTTATTTATGTTTTTATTTAGAAGGTGACAAAAAAAGGATGCAGTAGGTATGGTCTTGTTTGGTGCACACATACTGCTGTGCAAAGTGTAATTAGAGCTTCTGGGCAGCAAGACCAGCTGTAGGGAGGCTGGCTGAAGGTTCCTGTAGTCCACTGTCCTCTCTCCAGCAGTTGTATATAGCAGCTGCTGCCAGATAAGCACAGGAGCAGGGCAAGCATAGGGTGATCCCTCCCCACACCCAGGAGAGAGTGGGTCAGGGGCTTCCTGAACCAGAGGCGACAGTATGGGTGCTGTGCTTCAAAAAAAACCCCAAATGTTTGTAGTCATCTCAGATTACTAAATTTGTGAAATAAGTTCAAAGTTGGGTTTGGTTTTCATAACTGCAGTATCCATCCTGTTTCCCTCCCACCCACAGTTGGGTAGGGAGGGTAGAGCTGAGTGGCCCCTTTCCAGGCAGCCCCCAGCTCAGGCTCGGTGGGCTGGCTGGGGAAGAGCTGCAGAGAGGACAGGGCACTGCTAGAGCGTGGGGTACCTTTGCCAAGACTTGAAACTTTGTCTGTAATACCCAGAATCCAGATGCAGAATCCAGCTCCAGTGGACTCTGGCAGTCAGGATTTCAGTCTTTTTAAGACTGGTGATGTTGGGGTTTTCACTTCTAAAATCTGCTAGAAAGGCCGTGTGGGTCCTGAGTTGCTGGAATAATTTGGCATGAGCAGTGTGAGTATTAGATGGCCTTTTCTCTTGACCTTTTGGTCAGGATCCAGTGAAGTATCTATTTATACTCCTGTTGTTGGGAAGCCTTACCCTGCTTTTGCAGGAATGATGGCTGACAAGCCGAGCAGACCCCTTCTTGCTCTAGCAGCTCTGACTGCCTTACAGAAAAACCCAGACTGGTTTGAATACATGGAGGAGAAAAGGCCTTGGTCATCTTGCTTCTCTGCCCAGTCGTAACTGAGACTCTGCAGCAGATGCATCAGTTTGGCCATCAGAAGATTTTATAAATAGCATCGTTTGCTTAACAAAACAAACAAACAAAAAAATAACAGCCCCAAGCACTCCCTTCCCTTAGTGCTGTTTGTTTAGCCCCACGTGTCTGCTGGTGAGCGCCTGGCCCTTTGTACCTTCTGAGCCCAGGCTTGCCCGGTGCGTGTGGGAAGGAGGGAGGCGACGTCGGTAGCTCTCCAGCTGCCTTCCATTGCGTTGCATTTAGCATGTCACGCTTGGCACACTCTGGCTTTGATCTGCGGTTGCAAAGCCAGGCCAGAGATCTACTTTTTTGGTGCCATGTCCGTCTGAGAGCAGAACAGATAGGAGCAAATTCAGCAGCTTGCTCTTGGGAACATTGGAGCAGAAACATTTTGATTGAAAGCAGAAACGGAAGGATTTCTGCCTGCCTTACGGCTTGATTCTTAGTAATAGTAGTTTTTTTCCTTTGACTCGTCAGCCTTGATATTGATGCAGAGGGGAGTGTCGCGAACATGTATTCCCTGAGCGCAGATGAGGTAATGGTTGGCGTTAAGGTCTGCACTGCAGGCAAAATGAGCTCTTTGACAGTTAAACAAGGCCTGTTAGCTCTTGCAGGCCTGTGAACTGAAAAAAATGCCATTCATAACCTGAATATGAGCTGGGGTCATTTTATCAAATCCAGACCAGTGCATTTAATGAGTTTCTTTGTTCCGTGCTGGGCTGGTACAGAAGAAGGAGCTGGATGCTGGACTCCTGCCTCTGCCCCAGCTCACGGAGCAGCCTTGGCTGGCTCCCCGCTCCGTGTCGGGTTATCTTTCTGTGCAGCACCAGCAATAACACCCCAACTCACAGAAGGTTTGAGGCTTAAGTGTTGTCACAAGTGAAAGCATATATACACAGAGGGAGAGGGGGAGTTAGTTAGGGACCTGAGTATTCACTATGGGTGTGTTTAAAAGTGCTATGGGAGCGTTTAAAAGACTGATAAATCAGGCAGGTTTCAAAACAACACACTGCCAGGCTGGCATTCATTAATGATACACGCTGCTGATGGTTCATTCTTAATCATTGTCACATCTGGAGTGCTGTGCCCATTTCTGGGCTCCCCAGTACAAGACAGGCATGGACATACTGGAGCAGATCCAGCACGGTCGACCCATGTGTACGAACACCTGATGGGGTGGTTGCCCCTGGTCTGCACGGAGAGTGGGCAAGAGGCAACAGGTATGAAGTACGGGAAATTCCACTTATACATAAGAAAAAGCTTTTTGTTACGGTGAGGGTGGTCAGGCAGCAGAACCGGTTTCCCAGAGAGGTGGTGGAGTCTCCGCCCTTGGAGATATTCAAAACCCAGGTGGCTGCATCCCTGAACAACCCGCTGTAGCTGTGCCTGCTGTGAGCAGTGGGTGGGACTAGACGGTCTCTAGAGGCCCCTTCCAACCTCAGGAATTCTGTAATTCTCATTCTGTCATCAGTCATTGTCTGCATATTAAAACAATGAATCCTCAGCCATCTAAGCCTTCGTTAGCTAGGGGTATTCAGTGTCTTGGAGCTGAAGCCACATGGTTAGCAGTAATGGCTGCAGTCCCTGCAGTCCCACCAGGCGGCTGAGGTGGCTAGGACTCCTCCATGAGAGAAGGGGGCCCCAAAGTGGGCAGCTTCTTTCATCTTCATTTTTTCCTGCTCATCTTTAGTGTTTGTATACTTTTCATCCCTGCCACAAAGAGAAAAGAAAGGGAGGTGAATCTCTTCTGCTTCTGGTATAATTCACTTTATTTTTGAGCCTGGGAACTGCTCTGGTTTTGCTAGGCGCTTTTCTCACTTGTTCTGCAGCGTTGTTCTGGATCCTCCTGCTCTGCCTCCCGAGCTGTACTTCCAACGGCTTTACTGCTAGCATGTATTTCCCAATACTGCCTTTGTGCACCTATACCATGCGTCTGCTGCTGCCCCTTTGGTGATATTTATGTAATTAATCTTAGCTGTCTTAAAAAACACGTTATAAGCTGTGGCTGGTTTTCCTCTTACAAAATGTGTAACCCACACAGTGCAGCTGGCTGGGCTGTTTTAGAGCACTTGTGTCTGGTTCCAAGGCAAGCAAATGCTAATTTTATCCCATGCGTCTGCTTCTGAGTGCAGTGGACCTGTTTTAGGCAGCAGTGCAAGGCAGTCTCAGAAGACTCATGTTCTGCTTCACAAATGCAGCACGTCTCACGACCATGAGGGCTGTCTTTCTACCTGTGACTTGGCATCTTCCCAATGAATCCTTCTTGATTGCCAAGGCAGATTTTCCCTGGAACCTTCAGAAAGCTCCCATGCCTCCTGACTCCCATCCTTCCCTTTGTCCTGGGGTTAAAATTAATTTTAATTCTTTTGTGTCATGGGATTAGGAAGCCTCTTTCAATTAAAAGCAGTCTTCAGTCTGGGACTTATTTTTGCATCTACTGATTTATGCTAGAGGAAGGTGCCAAATGAGGGACTCCTACACCCAGCTGGTGGTAGCCGTAATTTTGACCTGTAACATATAAATGTAAGCTTTAGACTGGAAATTGTCTATCCATTTGCACTGAATGGATTCCACTTGGTCAACAAGTGAGGGCTTAGAAATTATTTGGTTAGAACTGGGCTCTTTACACAGCCAGCTGCCCTTTGCAAAGGGATGGGTTTTCTACAGCAGCCACATAAGGACTTAGTGCCATGGACAATATGCAATCCACTGAGAATTTTGCCCGGCCAGATGAAGGGTTGCTCTCTCTTAAGTTTTTGTTGAGCGTATTGGGAGAGAGCATGCCAGAGGCCTGCTGATAGCACAGGATCCAAAACTACAGTTTTCTCCTTCTCAGTGGCACAGACTTGAGTTTTGCTGCAGTACTTTCCCGTTTTGTTTTCCATCCAGGTAATTAGGCTCAGCCTATAGAGTACTCTACCCTTATCTATTAGATGTTGTGGAGAACCTGGTGACTGTCCCTTTTGACCAAACCCTGCTGCTGCAGGACCCTGTTTGCCTGCTCTGTGACCCCTCCCAGGGTGCAGCCAGCTGCTCACTGGCATTGCCCGGACAGCTGGAGACCAAGGGCATTCGGGTGGTCGGTGCTGGGATGGACTTCCTGCCTGCAGGGGCAGCCTCCCTGATCTCTGAAGACACCTTCAACATAGTGCCCTTCAGGACCTTAAAGTATCTTCATTACACGGGGTATGTGGAAATGACCTTGGCCCTGAAATGCATGCTCTATATGGGACGTGTTTGCTGCCAGCAGGGAACAGGGAAGTACAGCTTTGTCTGGGTAGGGCTGCTGGGGGACTGAGGTGGGTGGCAAGTAAGAAGCTAGTTGGAAAATGGCATTTTACAGGACTGCTTTTGTAGAAATGAACAGCAGGAATTATCAAGATGTTGGTCTATAGATGTGTGGGGAGAGATTACCTCCGTTAGTGCTAAACCCACCAGGTGAGCAGGAGTACATGCTGCTGCACATCCCTTTTTGTGTTTGTGGTTTTCTCATACTGAAGGAAATACTGACCGGTTTAGCCTGTGAGAAGATTTATGACTCAAGAGGAACCAGTTGCTGATACAAAAATACCAGAGAATATTCAAAGTTTAAAGACATTCCAGGAGATGTCACTGTAGAAGGGAAATATGCCACACAAGAGGAAAGGTTTTAAACCAGTGCTCTAGGATAAGTAGGTTTAATCCAATTTTCCTATCAAATCCAGCAAATTGTGAAGAATCTTATATTACCCTTAATTTTACTCTGGGTTGATTTTAAACACCCCTGGCACATAATGCTTTGGGAAGAGTAATTCTGAGATGAGGCAGACTCACTGCTGCCTGCCTGAGCTTCATGCCTACCTGCATGACAAGGACGAAGCATGAACGTAAGCCCATTGCAGGAAGTTAGCCATTAAAACGATTTTCATGCTTAAAAATAAGTACATAAATGTACTTTTTGAGAGATCAGAGGTTAAATAAGTGAAGATGAGAGTGGTGGCTTCCAGTGTGTCTTCCTTAAGTTACAGTCCGTTTTGCTTGCACACCCATGAGAGCATCCATCGGCAGAGCTGCTGCCATGCAGCTCGGGAGGAACTGTCATTCTGGAAGTCTCGGTGCCGTTTCACCAGTCCCTGCATCATGCTGTGTACCTTCCTGGTAGCCAGAATTTGTCTCCTCACTAGCAGTAGCACCACAGTTTTGCTTTTAACTTTTTGCTGCCAAGACACACTTGTGGTATATTAGTGCAGAGGCAGAGTGTGCACCACATGGGCTGAGAAGCTGGGACTTGCTGTGTCCTCACCCTGATGTACCTTGTGGCGTAGTTATGGGGTGGGGAGTGCAGGCTGGTATTGCCTTCAACCATGACAGATAAATTGTCCAGAATTTGTGAGCCAGACCCTCAGGTAGCCTAACCGGGGAGAAGTGGCAGAAGCATTTTGGTGGTGGTATCCCATGCTACAGCTTACACAAACTGTTCTTCAGACATCTAACTCATTCATGTGTATTGTGCATCTCTCAAATCTAGGTGCATTCATTTGCCTAAAAGACTGGGGAATGCATTCCAAAATACTTATTCCTATCCCTTTTGAAGAAGGAAAGAAATACTGTCTATGTACAGGGCATGGATTTTAAACTGAGAAACTTGAGCAATGTTTATAATCATGTTTATAACATTTGGCAGCAAACTGGACAGAGGAACTTTTTGGAAACAGTTTTCTTTTATCATCCCCAGCATGCTTTTGGTTTGGCCCTGCTTCAACTAAAAGTTTTTCCATCTAGTTTAGGATTTTTTTGTGTTTGTTTTTATTTTAAGAGACATGATCAGCTAAGAGTTATTATTATATGTTTTGTTTTCCAAGTCTTTCTCCCTGTTAGGATACGGCTTAAGATTGTTACAGTCAAGCTATTAAAAAATAATCAAGTAGTCCTTTCAACATCTTATGCTGATTTATCTGGTTTTTTGCACGTCATTCAGTTTGGGCAAAGGAATTAGGCTGGTCTGTTTTGCCTTCTTGCCTGAGGGTCATTTGCCAGTGCTTTGCAGAGAGGCAGCTGACAACTTGTGGCCAGATTTTCAAAGGTACCAGAAGCTGGCAGATACAGAAACCTAAAAGATTTTCAGAAGTTTTTTGCCTAGATCCCATGAAACGATCAGAATTGATGCAGGCTAGGTGTTACCTATTTCATGCATATTTAGAGTTGCATGTTAGGGAGCTTTGGAAATTATGCCGTGATGGTGCCTTTCTGGCTTACATTCAGCAAAAGAAAATGGAAGAGGGAGATGAGGTCAAAAATGTACTTGGTTCTGTTTTTTATAGGAAATAAAACACCAATGAGAACATTAACGAACACACAAATCCTTTGCTAATATTACTCTTCTATACAAATAATTCCTGTAAGGATGGTGTGTTGCAGTGAGTAGAAGAGCCTGCTGTGTCTGTCGGTGTTTCTGTACGTGCCTGAATCCTTCTCCATGAAATTAAAAGAAAATGTTTGAGAAGCTATGCTATTAATTTTGTAAAGCTTGTTTTCTTGAAGTGCAAGCTGGAAGGACTTTGTTCGGGAATATGAAACTCCTTAACACCAATGTAGCATTAAGAAGCAGGTATTCTTTATTGCAGTGCTGGATGCAGGGATCACTCCACCTAACGTGCATAGCTTCCTCCTCTCAGGTGGCTCTTACTATGCAGTACATGTATACATATTTAACAAATTTCCCAGAAAATGCATACATATTAATGAGATTACCCAATACTAATTATAGTATTTGCCCTCCCCCTCGTGCATGCCCAGTTGTCCAGGGCAGGTGTCTTCGGTGGTCTCAAGGGTCTGCAGATCTGCCCACTCCTCTATTCAGTGGGCTAGAGTTCTCCTTTGAGGTCCCCATATATGGTCTTAAACCAGGTCATCTCGGTCTCTTTACTCTTTCTTGGCCTGGAATTGCTGGCCTTGGGCCGGTTTTCCTTCATCCTTCAGTGCTATCTCTTTGTGAGAACGTGAATTTATTGCTTACGAGTATACAAAGATTAGTTTCAAACAATCAAGGTATACCAACTGTTCAAACGTAGGGTGCACGAGTACTTCTAAGTTCTTACGATTAAACTTTAACCCTTCTGTAACACTAGGAAGTAGTATGGATTTCAACATAACTCATTCATGTGCTTGTCCAAATAGATAATCCTTCAGCAATTGACCTGGACTCTGACTGGAAGGCTCCCACGGAAGAGTGGGGAAACTGGACAGGAGATGAGGAGAAGCATCAGATGGAGGACGAGAAGAAGAAGGTGAGTCAGTGGCGTTGATGACCCGGGGAGACCTACTCCAACAGGGTCAGTCTCAGCCAGACTGGAGTGTCCAGTTCAGTGCTGGAGCCAAGCTCCTCTGGTCATGGGGGATTTCTCACACTGGAAGGAGATGCTTGGCATGGTCACTCCACTGACCTGTCTGAGATAGCTGGAGCTGGTGGACACACCTGCAGGACATGTGAGATGGTTTGGGGGGAGTTGGCTGGTTGTGGGAGTTCATCATCTGGGTGGCATTGCTGTCCTGAGTGGCAAATATTGGGTGTTCACCACACGGCGTGAATGAACTCTTTCTACTGCTGCTGAGCTTCCTCAGTACTGAAAAGAGGTGTTGAGTCCACAGCTGACACTAATTTTCACACCATCTCAGGTGGCTGGGACATATTTATTTATTTAAGTGAGAGGGTTTGCTGAAAGTGAAACAGTCATAGCTTGGATGGAGAGGTAGAAGCAGAATGCTCGCTGTGTAAATGCTTTCTAGAAGTCCAGGGAAATGTCCCTTTTTGGCTGCAGTGGGAAGAGTGTACTGAGCTTTTTGCAAATAGCTGTCTTAAGCTGAGGTGTGCACCTTATCCAGAGAGATGCCCTGCTTGTATGCTGTCAGCACACACTCCTGGAGGTAAAAAAGTTTTCCTGAAAAAGCTATGAATCAGCTGTCCCAGGCCTCCACTTATAAAATCTTTGATGCTTTCAGGATTTGCCAAAAGGCAAAGCAGGCATTCGCTTCTGCCTTTCTGGACTCGAAAGCAAAACACAGCGGAAGAAGAAGAAAATGGAAGTGAAGGAAGCAAGGGGTGGAGCTGGACTGAGGCATGTGAGTATTTTGCATTCCCAGAGTAGCTCTCATTTTCCAAGAGCAGGATGATGTGGCCTAAAGGGGGGCTTTTCGTTCTCTTCATCTTCTGGCTTCCTCTCCTTTTTTCTCCCTGCCTCCCATAAGAGAAGGGTGAGCATAGTAACCAGTGCATTTTTGCAACGTGGTATTCCCTAACTTGTTTACAGAAGTTTCATTTTGCAATGCAAAGAGGAGCAGATGGTTTTAATCATGGGAAAAAAACCAAAACTTTCTTGGTCAGATGCACTCCAAGTTTAGCATACAACTGGGCTGTATTTTATTTACAGCAGAAGGTCACCTGGAGATATTAACAGTAATGCAAAGGTGGCTCCCAAAAGCCAGTGAAGATAAAGCGAGACCAACATTATACCAGTGAAAAGTTTACTGAGATAAAATGTCTGAGTGCAACAGAGAAAGGCTGTGGAAAATGTCAGCTCATTTGGGATGGGAAGTACAAAGGAACAGAGTATTGACTGGGTTTTGGACCAGTCCTGGGCCGTGATGTCTTTGCTGCTCAGTGAAAGGAGAAATGAGGGGGGATACCCCCAAAAACATCCTAATTCACTTGCTGCTTAATATGTTGCTCTGAACTCATATGGCTGTATAGTATCATTTGTGTTCCCCTCACACCCACTGTGGTCTCTTCTGATCCTTAGGATAATTTTGCTCCCTGAACTCCTGATGCTCCCATTTTAAGGGAAGAGCTTTTAACTAACTCAATGACCACAATCCACATGATCATTAGGACAGCCCATCAGTTACCAGAATGCTGCCAGGCCACTCTCTCTCTTGCACATCCAATTAGTTGCTTTAGCTTTGTATGTACCTTAATGAATAGTATTAATAGTGCTGTTCAGACTCCTTAGGACAGCATTGTTTCTTCTGCCATGTTTATGATGGGCCAGAAGGAGTTCGTATTGCACGTCAGCCCCAAATGCTGGTGTCTGCTGCTGTACAAGCTCATCCTTCAGAGATGGACAGAAAAAAATGAAATTGCTTACAAAGCCAGATATACAAAGTTGCTCATCACACTCCTTGTGCTACCTGCAGTGTTTCTGCAAACTGTGGTCAGTCACTGGGTGCATCTTAGTCTTAAGTCTCACTATACAATTACAGTACTTCCACCTCAGTATATCTTGTTCTTCTGTTCACTGGAGAAAACAAGGGGAAAGGTGGTAATGAAAGACTATTTCAACATTTTAATCCCTTATAAAACAAATAAACAGGAGGTAAGTAGATGACATGCCAGAATATTCTAATAATTTAAAAACTAATTTGTCCTGCAGTTTCTTTAAATACCCTAATTCCCTTCAATAATGACATTTTCTCTCATATTTTATACTTGTATATGCTTCGTTTAACTCATAACCTTAGTGAAGCATATTGTTTCAATTAAGCTGCAGCAAGGTTTGGAAGCAAGAATGGAAGAAGGCCCAAGGGACTTGGTATCTATGGAACGTAGCAGTGATGCAGTCTGTACTTCCTTCAAAAAACCCTTGGATGTTGCTAATAATTCACCCAATAATGGTAAGTGATTGTTTTTGCATATCTGATGAACTTTGGTTTCAGAATAACATGTAATCTGAGAAGTGAGAAGTGTTCACAACTGCATTTTTAAGTGAATATGTGAAATGCTTCTCCTTTAGCTGTATGTATTAGTTCTTAGAGAGGCTCTGTAATACTTAGAGGTTTATCTATGACAAATGGCTTCCAGCTCCTGTCAGAGTTAATAACCAAAACTATTGCATTTAGTGGGAGCAGTTTTTGCACAGTGCTTTTAAATGTGAACCGGAAGCAAATGTATGTGTGAGTGAGTCAGAGCCCACTAAAAACATCCAGAGCCCTTCTCATGACTTTGGATTACCCTTGGAAGTAGGCAGCCCTTGTAAAACACCTCTAAGAACCCCAAAATACCCTTCTTCAGGTGAAAAACCGCAGTTCCCAGGGACACAATTGCACATAGAAGGTTTGTGCACTGGGCCCTGTTGTTTATATGGCAGGTGTACCTGGAAAAAAGGAGAGGAGGAAGAGGAAGAAAATGAAGAAAGAGACTTGAGGGAGCTGCGCAGCTGCCAGAGTGACAACCCAATGGGGCAGGCATGCCAGTGAGCTGCAAGGATTCTGCTTTCTGAGATGCTGCACTGAGCCCCAAGTCAAGAGAGGCTCTAGGAGACCTCCCAGCGAGAGGAAAAGGAGAAGAGGAGCAGTGAGCCAGAGAGCGTGAGTGTGTGAGAGAACGGAGAGAATGAGCACGCTGTGCACAGGAGGTGGTGTTGAAACAGAGTGGCTGTTCACTACAAACTGCTGCCCTTGATTAAAAGATGTTGAATGGGGTTTGACTGGTTGCATTAAGTCTTTTCAGTTTTTTCAGTCATGTTGTTTGTCAGCTTGTATATGTTATATGCCATTGTAGAAATGGTCGGAACGTACCTGACTGTGATTGTACTTCAGTCCCATGGAGGATCCACCAGCTAGTCTGGTCTCCTCTGGCATTTTTGCAGAGGTGCTCATCGACAGGCTAGTAACGTACAGAAGCAAGCACTGTTCGGAGAGAAAGGGAGAGTAACATGGATCATTCTCAAACCTTCTAAATCTTCTAAATCCATGTTGGCTGCTACAGTCAGACTTTTGCCTCATACTTTGACATATTTATACGTTTCACGCCACATCAGGCTAGCTTGCTCCACAAGGGAAAATTTCTAAAGGATGTTTTAAACTTATTTGGAAAGATGGTCTAAACCCTTTCTTTCTCCTCAGATTTCATGGTGGGCTAAAGTTTAAAGTCTGTATGTCCAAAGCATGTTGTATTTGTACTTATAGTAGACTGAAGTAACTTTTGAAAATAATTTTTCTTAATCTGATGTTTGGAAGTTTTTATTATTTTGCTACTTAAATATTCTAATATAAACTAAATTTGTGAATGAAATTTTTACAAATGTAATTTTAGTATTTACTGAAGAGTGTGTATTTCTCATTGTCAGAGGACGTATAGTATGGAGGAGGGAATGTGTTACAAATGAATATTGCAGTTTATAAACAGCACCAAGCTGACACCAGCGAAAGCTGAAGCTCTTTATCCCTAGAGGAGTTGCAGCTTTGGTGGTAGCTGTGAGGGTTTCTT
Source organism: Falco biarmicus (assembly GCF_023638135.1). Classification (NCBI taxonomy): domain Eukaryota; kingdom Metazoa; phylum Chordata; class Aves; order Falconiformes; family Falconidae; genus Falco; species Falco biarmicus. Next base: position 34,083,819 of record NC_079293.1, on the reverse strand, counting down.
CAGACGGTCCTGAGACTGTGCCTCCACCCATCCTAGAAGTGCTGCCTCGAAGGATGAGGTAGTGATTGTCAAATCTCCATCTGCATTCAACTTTGTGCCTTTGGAGATTGTGTGGGAAGATTAGTAACACAGATGAACATATGCACGTTCATAGGCATCGGGCTGATGCTGGGAAACTCATTTCATCTAGGACACTGAGTAGCCAGGGGTGTTAATGGCTTTACACCACTACAGCAGCACTCCTGTTTGCATCATTGAGCTAGAGACCTCTCTGCTTCTGCCATTGCAGCCACCCAGTCCCTGATGCCGGCTTGTCTGAGCTTTACCTGCAGCTCAGTGCTTTCACCTGATACCCTTCATCTGTTGCATAGCTGACAAAGCAGCTGTATCCTTCAGAGAAGCAATTAATTGCAGTAATGTATTTGTGTTTGGAGTTTAGCTACTGTATCTTAAAGGGCAGTTCTCTTGTGCTGTGGTTTTTGGGGTAGCTAGCTGTACAGTGTGCCCTGAAATTGAAAGGGCTGAATAGACCAAAGAGCTGTTACCTGAAAAGTAAGTGGTTTGGAGCAGATGCATAACAAGAAAATTATGGCCTCACTGGAGAAACAAGTACAGCAAGTTCAAAGATGTAGAAGATGTGTTAATGGGTATGTGGGTAATGAGTAAAGTTCTGCTATCTCTGAAGCCAATGGAAAACATTCATTGACCTCATTGGGGCCAGGATGTTTCCCAAGGTCTTTGTTTAGCATTGAAGATAACCTCTGTTGTTCAAAAAAGAGGAAAAAAAAAAAAAAAAGAATAGAAGAATGAAGGAGATAAAGCTCACAAGATCTGTTGACTCCAGATTTCTTCTGCTTTTTTTCTCTATATCTGCTTGCAAACTTTTTGATGTCTGTGTAATTTTTTTTTATTTCAACGTTACAGTATTTCAAATGTTCATTGTTTTTATAATAAAAAATAAAAACTTTGCCTGAATCACAGCACTCATGAGCAGTTTTATTTAATTAGTTTATATGTGTGTGAGTAAGAGCACATGGGTTTGGCTAAAACCTTTTCATTTTCAAGCTTTTTCAAGGTACTGTAAATGTTCTTTAAGAGATTTCCGTAATCTGAACCCTTTTATGGTTAGGAAATCCTCGTGACGTTCTTCTCGTGTTGGGGTAAAAGAACAATCAAGACCTGTAACACTGACACGTTGACTGCAGTGCTGATGACAAGCAGCAGCAAATTAAAATCCCCAGTTTTTCTGTCAAATTCATCAGTACCACTCTTACTGAAATCAGCAGTATCAGGAGAGCTGTATTTCTGTTCTGGCTCCAGTTTCATAGATGGGAAGTCATCACTGTAATACAGATGGGCTCAGTAGTTTATAGCAGCACATTATTTAAAACCCCATTCTAATGTAGGCAAAGAAAATACACTCCCACAACTAAATACTGTTGGTTGTAGGCTTCCCTAAATAATTGCAAAGCTGTCTTCAGGGCAAGTTTGGTGGCAGTGTACTGTTTGTGTGATTCATCTGCTGTATGGGTACCATTGCTGAGAGCAGTGAGGTAGGGTATGTTGGGTACCGTTTGGTTGATAGGGCTGGGGTAGTGCCTGGAGCCTTTCAGCGCTGCATCCCCCAGCACTGCTGCTACACAGGCTCCTGGGGATGGGAAAGTGTGCTGAGGGTCTGGTACCTCAGTGAAAGGGCTGAGTTTAAAAAAACAACCAAACCAAAACACAAAGCACTTAGCAACTGCTGCTAACTTCCACTTACTAGTCTTCAGAGGCTGAAAAAACATCACTCAGCTTAACAAATTGTCTTTGCAGATGGCCAGTGCCTTTGAAGAGCAGACCTTTGCATCCCTTAGGAAATTCCCCTTCCTTTCATCACTGCATGTTCAGGCTATTTCCTGGTTTCCATGTTTTTAAGATGTTTCTCCTTCTCTTCTGTGGGAATTAACCATTCTGCACAGATCATCAGCCTGTTATGCTGCTTCTGGCACCAGGAGCATTAAATGAATGGGCTAGATATGCTCATCCTCCTAGTCTCTGATCTTTACTAGCTGGAGACTGGTGTAAATCCTCAGGAGATTCAGCATCCCTCCAGCAACTTGTAGCATTGCTTGTGCTATAGCTGAATGTTTTTATTCTCCATGTAACTTATCCCTTAGAAGGGTAAATCTAGAGTAGCCTCTATGGTCATTCATCAACCCAGTGTAGTCTAATTGCCAGTTCATGGGCCAGATCCAGCTGGCTCTCCCTGAATTCTCCCTAAGCAACTTATTAGTTGCTTGAGCAGCACATGCCTCAGGAACAGCCAAAAGCTCTCCCTGCACTTCAGACAGCCCAGCAGCTAGAAATCAAGCCCCTGGTGCAGCCACAGCATGGGAGGTGGGATAAAGTGTAGCTATAAAAATACGATCTTGTTAGGAGCAAGCAATTAATTGTTACAGCAGCAGCTGCAAACGATGAAATACACTGCTCAACTTTCTCTTAAACTCAGTCTGCTCCATTTTTGTAATGAAGCTCTTTCTTGTGGGAAGCCTTTTGAAGGTGGAAGATTGGCTATACCCCTACTAACAGGGCCACATCCGTAAGCGATGGGTCTGTGAGTATCTCAGGCATTAAGATGTGGTTGATGCTGTAATTGATGAACTCCTGACCTACAAAGCTGTGTTTACTCACAGGCAGACTGCAGTATGGGGACGCAGAGGCTGAAGCTTTGCTTCACCCTCAAACCATGGTGTAACACCATCAGGGCTAAGTGGGGCAACCACAGAGAGGAATTCGGCCTGCTGTTCTGTAATTATCTGTAACTGATCATTGTCAGTAATTATGAAGGTTCCACCCAATCTGATGAGTGGCACAGCTGACATATCTGCACGAGCGGAATATCAGACATGCTAATTGCTTGACAGAATGTAATTATTTACTGTGCTAACAACACAGGCCTGCTTCATTATACTGCAGATTTTCCAAGGGTGGGTGGCTGCCTGTGAAGAGAGAAGGTTTTTAAGTCATGGGCTACAAAGATCAGATATAGGAAGTCCTGTCCTTCTGTGATTGTACTGAACCACACTCCAGGGTCTTTTCAAGGCAAATTTCCAGTATGTGCCATCCCTGACATTCAGCTTGACAGATGCTCTCATCTGCGAAGGAAACATCCTCCCATACTGAAAGGACACTAATGCACTGGTCTCACAAACAAACTCCCTGTGTCTTCTTGAGAAAAAGCCAATGTAACAGTAATTGACCCTTGTATCATCTTATCAAGAGACTATTAGAAACTTGTTAAACTTTATTTCCTGTTGAACTTTGATTTCTCTTTGCATCCACTATTTTCCTTTGGTGGTGGTTCTGTGTAGCACAAGTTGCAGAGATATGATAAATAACTTTATCGAGAACTTTTGACAGCATCAGTTGTCTGCCACTGTGTTCCTCCTGGAAATCTTTGCTAACGTCCTGAACTGCAAACCCATTCAAAGAGACAATGTGTAAAGAAAAATGACCTGAAGGTAACTCTTCCTACTTTCCTGAGCAGGTAGTGTTCAGGTCCTCAGGCTCCTCCTGTTCACCCTGCCAAGATTCATGGAGAGGCAAGCCCAGGCTGAGGGCTGGAAGGGAGAAACTGCCAGTAGATACAGGACATTTCCTGTTTCCAGCGCTCAGTTTTGCTCATGTGAAAGTACTGAGATACCTGAAATCTGAAATGTAATGAAAGTACAATTTTAGATTACATTATTTTTAGACATTTTTATAGCTCCTCAGCTGTACGAAGGCTGCTATAAATGAACGATGGCTCTTTTAGTTTAGCAGATTTTGATTCTCTAAATGAATACAATTTTTATTCAGTGTTTGATATTCAGAAAACCTGAGCGTACAGCAAGTAACACAGAAATGCGGTCTTTGCTAATAAAAGATTTACATCATGCTGTCATATTTTAGCTGCTTTTCTAACCCTGACTTTCTGATCCATCTGTTATGAGTAAAAAGGTTTGGAACTGAGTTAAACTGACTCTTGCTGGTAGAAGATAATTCATATTGTTAACAGCAATCAGCTAGAACAAAAAGTACAGAAGCTTGGAACATTAGATTAGGAATCCCGAAGTGATGTTGATTAATTCAATAAACAAAAGTAAAATCCAATAACCCCAAAACTCATCGTGATACATTCTTATTACTTTTTTATCTCTTTATCAAGAAACCACTGAACTCTGAATCAACTTGTTTTCTTCTATCAGAATCCATCTTGGAGAAAAAGGCTGGTAAAATTTGTTAATGCTGACTTCAGGATATCCAGGATTTCACAGCATGAGTCACCAACAGGGAAGTTTCCCTCCTGACTAATTTATTTTTATGGTTTTTTTCCCTTCATGGATATGTTAATGCTTTGCTTTTACTCCAATACGTTCTTATCATTTTTAAGGAAGCAAAAAGCCAGTTCATGCTTCCAGCCCAGATATTTTTCACATCTTCTGCACCAGTTCTATTGATTTTTTAAAATTCTGTTGAAGGGATCTGTGTTATATACTGCAGTATTGATGTAAAGACATTAGTCTCTCTGTGATGTTGAAAAACAGCTTTTTTTTTAATTTAAAAATGCTTGATCAGTGTTGAAAATAACCAAGTCTGAAAAACAAAGCCACCTTTCCTCTTTTTCTTTTTATATTTTATAATGTAGAGTAGCAGACACATGCATAGAGAAAAAAAATTATAGAAAAAAATTATAGAGGTAGCTTGTTACTACCCTTATAGTCAAGGCTATTTGGGATGGAAGAACTCCAACATGTCCTGCACTGCACCTTTTATTTCAAGGCAAAGAAGCCACTGGACAGGAGACTTGCTTGATATTCCTGTCGCTTTCACTAGCCTTTGTGGTAAAATAAGTTCATTTCACTGTGCCTTAGTTTCCCCAACCCCAAGCAGGACGATATTTTCATTATAAAGTGATATGAACTCTGCCTGTGAAGGTTACGTGCAATTATCAACTTATGGTCGGTAGGTTCCCTTCACACACGCATATAGAGTAAATGCTGAAGCAGAATAACACCTCATCTTTCATAAGCAACCTGGCAATAGTTCAGTGCATGCAAAGGAGAAGTAATGGTTACAGTGTAAGTCTAAACCAACAACGTTTAGCCAGGATAGACTGTAGAATGGCACAAAAGGGAGAGACTGTGGAATTACAAAAATCAGCATAAAACAGTGTTAGTGCTGCCTGTTTTGACATCTTGCAGGTGTTGGACTTAGTATTTTCAAGCGGATGAAGAGGAATGCAACCTGGCCTCGCATTTACCTGATCCTAGCCATTCTGCTGTCCCATGTTTTCTTTTCAAATATGATTATTCAAAAACATGTTGTGTTTGGTAAAACATTGTCAGGCCCTCTCAAGACAGAAGTTCAAATCTCTTGTCTAGACATGGATTTTGAAAGACCTAAAACTAGTTTGGCTAATAAGGAACAAAACTCCTTCCCTCTCTGCCTGCTAGGAGGGAAGGAGTTAAGTGTCATGCTGGTAATCTGAATCATTCTTCTGCAGCTGCTTCTGACTTGCAGATAAGTGTAGGGCTTTCTGCTCTTAGTGTTGTGGAAGTGGACAATTTGCTCCCACAATGTCAAGGTCTTTTTGGTATTTGGGAAGAAAAGTTTATCACCAGTACTTTCTGTCTCTTGGAGATTTTGCCCTGGCTACTGCCCATAAGCTGAGCTTCAGAATTTTCAATATATTTAGCCTCACAAATCCTCTTTGAACTAGCAAATGGGAGAGAATTAAGGCTTAGAGAGAAGGAAGTATCTTGCCTGAGGTCATCTGGGCTGCTTGTGGCATGGAAGAAACGGAATCTTTCATCGAGGGTAGGACTAAAATCATTAACCTATTCTCTCTTCCCCAAGTACATGAAACAATGTAATCATTCTCAAAATGCTCTTTTTTTTTTTTTTTTTTTTTTTTTTTTGAGAGAGAGAGAGGAGGAGAAAGTGGAGTGGTTTTTCTATGCCTACTCAATAGTTCCACATGAGCCTATCCTGCTGTGGAAAACTGCTTTGTGATGTTAAATGACATTCACATTACTCTTCCCAGTATCTTTGTTGTCTGCAGGGTATAACAAGCAGCGAAGCTCAAGGGAATCACATAAATTTTTATTCTGAGCCTGGCTGACAAAGATATGAACACTTAATTAAGATTTCTTTCATTTAATGAAAATAGCCCTGAAGATCTGAGCCTGACATGAGAGCTGCCAGTGATACTAGTGAAGGAAAAGTGTCCAACTGCAAGACATAGTTGGAACACTTGCCCTCACAAATCATTTGAATTGCAAATCGAATCTAGGTGTTTCCAAGTAGATGCCCAAGCTCAAGCAAGTGGCTCCTGCTTTGTCTTCTGACTCACTCTAGTCCTGTGAATTCCTCTGTTGTACAGGGGCAGATCAACAGGAGGGACTCTCAGCTCCACAGGAACAATGTAATCAATTCAGGCGTGCATGGTGCAGAAACAGTTGTCTTAGGCTTCCCAAGGTGCCATCTGTGAGAAAACTGATTTTTTCAATGACTGATTACAACAAAATGCACATTCCTTTTCTATTTATTTACATGCATGCATGTATATTGATTGAAATTAGTCCAGTTTTGCTACATTAAATCAGTGTTGATAATTAAGCATCTGTGCACAGGGCTGACAACATTAGGATCACTAAAGAAACAAGCAATAGTTTATAATAGGATCATTAGAGCAGTCTTAGCAGCACTTACAACATGTTTATTCAAAAATGAAATATGCCCTGGGGAAGAAAACCACCAGTTATGGAACACAGGGGATTTAAAATAAAAAGGTCAGTTTTAAAGCCTTTAAGTAAATCATTTCAAACAACTCAGAAACAGCTCATGTTTAAAAGTATACTAGAGTAGCTAAAACAATAAAATGTGTTAATTGTAGGATCTGGAATATATCAAAAGGACAAGTTCAGTCACCCTCATTACCTTCTCATTGTTCAGAGTGAACAACCTCAGTGTTAACACTGACATATGACGTACGCCTTGGTGTATATATGCACAGCAAATATTTATGGTTCTATGAGTGACTCAAATTGGCCAAAAAGGAAATATTTGCAGCTGCACCAGGGTTAAAATAAACTATGCCTATCTGTATCAACAGCCTAGGTCTGCAGAAACCACTGCCTGCCCTTGGGTCAGAGGATGTTTATAGGTCCCGCTTCATATGGGAACAGGAGACCTTGTGTTAAGAGGTGGAGCAACCTCTTATCACATACAGGTATGAAGGCTGCTCTTGGGTTTATACACATTATTTCTAATTAACACATGCACCTGGCAGCACCTGCAATTTTCAGTGGGACTAATGAAGTAGTATTATTAACCACTCAGAAACAGGGACTTTTGACTTACAGAAAAGGAAAGCATCCCTGTGGACTAAATTCACCTCTCATCACACACCCTTTTAGCATGCAACACATGCTATTAGTAACTTAATCCAAGGAATTAACAGAAAATAATAAGCAAATTAACCCCCCTACAGTACTGGCTGAATTTCAGTGAAAGCCATGGGATGGTGGTAGTATACCAAAACAGGCCACTTCAGGCTCTACTAAGGAGAAAATTACTCCAGTTTTTCTAGGAAGAAAGGGTTATCGCTGGAAAAAACACGGTTTTCCCCGTAGGGTTTTAGTTGCCTGCCTCAGAGGCCGAGTCAACGTTCACCGACACTGTGCTGGGAGGCACCACGACCTGCTCCCCAAACACCAGGCGAGCTCGGCTAGGGGCCTGCTGCTGCGGGATCCACCATGCGGAGTAGCACCAGCCCTGACGAGACTGCGGCAGAGGGCAGGGGCCCCGCTCCAACATGGCGGACAGAAGGGACTCCCCGTGCCGCGGGCACCCCTCGCCTTAGGTAAGCGCCAGCCCGCCGCCGCAGGTGAACGACAGGGCGTCGCACCCAGGGGTGCTGTGATTGGCCCGCGGCGCCGCCAATCGCCTGTTCCCGTGGCAATGCGTACGCCCTCCCGCAGGCACACCCCCGCGCCCCCGCTGTCGGCGGCTGATTGGGCAGAGCGGCAGTGACGCGCGCGCGGGGGTTTAGCGGCCCTCAGCTGGAGGGGAAGTGGCTGGAGAGGGCGAGCGGCGGGCTGGGAGGCGGGAGGTTGGCGTTGCTGCTGCCACCGCCATGACGTTCAAGCGGAGCCGAGACCGCTTCTACAGTACCCGTTGCTGCGGCTGCTGCCATGTGCGGACGGGCACCATCATCCTGGGTACCTGGTACATGGTGAGAGTGCGGTGCGGGGGGCGGCCGGCGGCTCTGAGGGGGCGGTGATTGGGGTTGTGCGCGGCGCGCATGCGCGGGGTTTGGCCGGGGCCCAGCCGGGGCGCGGGGTGGGCTGCGCGCATGCGTGGCTGGCGGGCCCGGGCGGGGGCTCTGAGGGGGCCCCGGCAGTGGTGGGTGCAGCGGGCTTCCCTCTTCCTTCGCTTGGGCGCCCGCTCCCCGTGCGGAGTCAGCTGTCGTTGTGCCAGCTATCGCGACTGTCCCCTGTGCTGCTGCGTGCAGGGGAAGGCTTCCCTGGAGTCACCCGGCGTGAGTCGGGCCCCTCGTCCTTCTCGGGGTCTGGCGCAGGTTTCCCAAACCCAGTTGCCCCTCGGCGGCTTCCCGAAAAAGAAAATGAGGCAAAAGTTCAGGGCATTTTAATCTGGGTCTTTGAGGGGTACTGTTACTACTTCGTTTCTTGGAAGGTTAGAGACTGAACAGTACTCGGTGTGTCCTTGGTAAGCGAGGAGAAGTAACGTGTGGGGAGCCTGGAATTTGGGGCCTGTTGAGAACAGGATAAGGTGTGTTCTGCTGCGTAGTGTGTAACGTCTGAGAGGAAGTTGAGGGACTTCAAAATGAGTATGGCTTCTTGTTGAAGAACTTTGTGGAAAGGATAGTTCCCAGTTGTTTAGTACTCTGTTCTCAACACAACGGTTTAGGAACAATGCATACAGATTTAGTTCCCGAAGCACTCTGTTTTCTGACTGGTGGGTGCCTTTTCTCTGAGAGCAAGTTGTGGTGGTGAAGCTGAAATGTTAGGGATAGTTTTGAACTACAGTGAAGTAGAAATGTGAAAACAATACCAGCAAGTTAAGGCCTGGAGCCTTAACTTCCCTTAGTTCTCTTCAAAAGGGAACTGCATTCCCCTTTTGTTGAAGTCATTTCCTCACTTTCCTTCCCCTTACCCTCATGGGCAGTAAAAATGTGAGAATAGTTTAAAAACGTTACTTCATAGCTCTTCTCCTGAAGCTCTAACCAAAGCCTGTATTCTCCTTTACCCTTCCGCAGACTGTAAAAATAGAGAGTGCTGAGTTTTTATGTCTTGGTGCAAAGGAGCCGTGCACAGAAACTGCTTTTACAGGCATGAGGATTTAAGTTTGGAGAGTTATGGCTTATTTTCAGCAAGTATGGGGAGGGTTTTTTTAGGTTTTTTTTTTTTTCCTTGCCTCTTCCGTTGACAAAATAGGCAGACAATAAAATAGGAGGAGAAAGGAATGAAGAAGCAATATAGGGGACTGGGAAGTGTAACAAAACTCTAGGAAATAGATTTTTTTTTTTCTTTTTAAAAAATAATTTGGAAGAAATGTCTTGCTGCTGTTTAAGCTTTACTGTTCATGTAAAATAGAAAAGTGAGGTCCATTGCAGTATTGAACACTGGACTTGTTCTGGAAACCTGCAAAACCTCCAGAACTTTTAGCTTGTGCTGACAGGAGATCAAGAATATGCTTCTGGTACCTCAAGTAAAAGTATACATTGTTAACGCTAAAGAGGCTGCTAATCTTTGTTATGAAACAAAAGCACCTTACTGCTTTCACCACTTTCGTTTCCTGTTCACTGGAGTATCTAGAAACTCAGGAACTTGGTGGGGGTTGGTGAGCAGGGTTGGCCACGGACCACTTCCAGCTTCTACCTGTCTTGCTGTCGTTCTGTTTCACCTTGTTGCCCTGGATGCAGTGCATCTTCATCCTTTCTGAATCTGTGTGCAAATATCCGTAGTGCTTATGGATGGTGGAAAGTATGCTGGTCATTAATGAGTCTGATGGCTTGAGAGGTGGAGTGGTGTCTGAAGCAAAGTGTTGCTTTGATCTTGTGTAACTGCAACGGAGTCAGGCTGCTAGAGGGGGGAGAATGTGGTAGAGCTCAGGGTAGCAGGGTGCCTGCAAAGTACTTCATAGTTGTGTTTTTCTATAAACTGTATGAAACGCATTGTTAAGCTATGCATTGAAGACTTTAATCCAGTTCTTCCCAGCTGACAGCTGGCAAAAGGTGATAAGTTTGACAACTGTTAACTGTTTGAGCTGAAATAGTCTTACCATGAAGTCTTAGGTGGTCTTGCCTAATGCTTCAAATCAGAATTCAACTATACTTTGTAACTTTTGATGGTAAAGTACAATTTAGTCAGTGAAAATTAAACTTACCTTTCTGCTGACAAACTTAAAAAAAAAATTAAATAGCCTAGGGTATGTCAGGTTGTTTAGACATGTTAATTAATGCACTGTTTAAGTATATCGATAACACTAGTCTTTCAGACACTAGCTTTTGATAAGTATTTCTAAGTCAATTTAGTTACCTGTGCTTGTAAGTTACAGTAGGATAAATAGTAGTAACTTCCTGTGAGGGGTGAGTTTTTTTGTTGTTTGGGTTTTGGGGTTTTTCTTTTATTTTATTTTGCAAGGGAGGTAGCTTTTTGGTGGGGGAGAATGCTTAGTTCAGCAATAGCTTTGTGTTACTGAAAGTCTTGGTCGGTCTGTATTTACTGGATAGACTGTGTTCTCATGCTGTGCAGTCCTGAAGGAATTTGATACGAAGTATAAAATGGAGTCTCATAGCAATGTACTCCAGATGTTTCAGTAAGATAAGAGTTTTGGCTATTTAATAAATGTGCATTACTCTTATGTACATTTCTTTAGTATTTTTCCTATTCCTTGCTTATTTGTATGTATACTCTTTAAATCTTGCATCTAATTAACTTTTGTCCTGACTAAGACAGTTACATCGCTGTCCTCGTGTACTTCTGTGAGTCTAGAGAGAGCAAGGATGTTATCTTCTAAAATGTCTACTGTAAGATCAAACTTCTAAGCATGCTTCACTCAGTATGCTGCTACCGTTTCTGATAAATAGATAAAACTGTATTTGCAAAAAGATGAGTTAAGAACGTTTCTAGCGGACTCGTACTTGAGCTGCGGGACTAATACAGTTTGGTTTACTCTGCAACACCCACTACTGCTCTGTATAGGAAGGAAAAAGAAACCTTCTATTCCTAGCCCCATAATTGCAAATGTGTGGCTTTGAAGTTTGTTTCTTCCTGTAAAGTTTATTAGGCACAGTGCTTTCCAGAAACCGGAAGCATGAGCACTGCACTAGCAAAAATCAGATCAGAGTTCAATAAACAGTCTAAAAGTAATAGCATTGTTTTGGAGGGAGTGACTGTTTCATTCTGGCAGCAGACTTCAGCGATGGAGTCAAAATGATGCAATTGCTACTGGTTAGCAGGAGGGTGAGGATGATCTCTGGAGTAGTTTGTTCACGATTTCCAGAAATGAAGGTGTATAACTGGTCTCAATCTAACCTTAACAGTGCTAGAAGCTCTGAAATAACCTATTTAAAATTATTATTTTTGGGGTGGTTATTATTTCAGTATAGTAATAAAAATTTCAAACAAAAAAACCCATCTTTTTTTTTTTCTTTTTTTTCCAGGAACATGTTTAAGGAAAAATACTGGAAAAGTGAGAGGAGGATGAGAAAGTGTAGTAGTGCAAGGGAGTTTCCCTCTCTTTTTCCCACACATAAAAGGAACTAAGTAAATGATAAGTAAGAATTCTTGTTTATGTCCAGGACTTCTAGTTACTTAAAGTGCTTGGGGAAACTTAGATGCAGGCCTCCAGAGAGATGAAGCACTTGCATGATTAGGCACTAAAGGAGGTAAAAATTAACTAATTAAAAAGCTAATGCTTGTTATGGTCCCACAGTCTTTTGAGTTTTGATCATATGGGGAACTAATACTTCCTCTTACCAGTTTGTAATAAGTACTAACTTTTTACTTGAATACCAGCTGTTGGATTTTTTTTTTTAAATTTTGATATAAGCTACACCAGACTTCCATTAAGCTCAAGTTATCCCCATTATAAGAGTAAAATACATTACTTAAAAAAAAAAACAACAAACCCTTAGTTTAGTTTTGTGTTAGTTTATCTTAATGGAACCATCTTTTGAATAAGAATTTGAACTGCATTTTGTAATTTTTTGATTTCCTAACAAAAAAAGACTAGGATGGGGACTGCTGGAGTTTCTGAGGTATTACCTCAGAATGGTGCACTATCCATTGGGTGCTGGCTTGTCAGGGTTGGTAGGGTGTTTTTTGGGTATGGAGTGGTTTTAATCTTCTAATAACACCAAGACTCACCTGTGCTATGCTTTTTCTGACTAATTCTTCATGTAGACCATTTGTGAACATATATTTTATTTGCTGTGAGTATATTCTTTCAAACTCTGATGATGCCTTGCAATCTAAACCATATTCTTGCTGCCAGTCACATTGACTATCAAGTTCAAACAAGCCTTGTGGTCTTGCTGTTATCAAGCTTATGTGAAAGAAGAATAGCTAAAACGCAGACTCTGGCTTTGTGCTTAAAAGGACTCCTAGTTTGTGGAGTTGTTGATAACTCTTAATTGAAATCCATATGTTGAATATAATGAATTGCTCGGTGCTGCGATATAATTCACAAATAGCAGTAATGGAGTACTGGAAACCCTGGGGTCTTAACTGGCAGAGGTTTGCGTTTGTTGTTGTTTGGTTTTTTTAAATTACTATGGTTCTGGGGTTTTTGTCTCACTGATCCTAACAGATTGGAGTTTGAATGACTCTTAACTTCCTATTTTCCTTGCATGCCATTTCAGGTTGAGAAAATAAAGCTTTGATACCTTGAACTGTGCTCAGTAACTAGTGAAATTACTGAGGACTTCTGTATGCTAAATTAGGACCATGGATAGGATGAAAATAAAAGTGACAGATGTAGGATCACAGTCTCACAATTCCAAGGCATTCAAGTTCTTCAGTATTTTTATATTAATTCAAGTGCTGCTTGCCTCTTTATCCTGAGGTAGATAGCCTGTCATAGCAGCTAGACTCAGTATTAAACTAGTATTTTTCTTTTGTCCTGAACTTTATCACTATTTAAACTGAAATTATGACTGTGTTTAAACAGTAAATGGTATAGCTATAATCAAATATGTCTCTGTCTCTATTTTCTGAAGTAGAAATCAATGCTTCAACTGCTAGAGATATGAACCCTGACACAGGGTTTTTAAAACAAGTATAGGGCAGGTAGTTATTTTCCAAAGTACAAGTTGATACTCTGGGCTCGCTCAAAGAGGAGGAAGTACAAGGCTTGAAAATACATTGAGAACAGAAAGCTAGAGCGGAGAAGGATGAAATGGGAGTGGTGAGGAATATAGTATTCTATACATTTGAACCATGGTGAAGCAAAGTAAGATTTGGACAAGTGGTAGATGAGCAACGTGACTGTTTGCCCTGTTGGAAATGTCTGGCAAGGGGGAAAATCTATTCATTTCAAGGCTAAAGATATTGGTAGCTAAACTTAATAACTAGTACAGCTGGCAGTAAAGAACTATATTTTACATTCCAAGGCATAAAATGGAAGATGCAGTCGGCTGAAAGTAGCTGGCATTTCTAATACGTTTGTATAATACATTGTGATGTGATAGCACTTCCACAAAAAGATCAGCTTTGTTTTCACTAAAGGGTTCTTTTTAGCAGAAAGTGTAATCGAGCTTATCGCCATGGTATGTCTGAACCCTGGGGGGGGGGGGGTGGGGGTGGAGAAAAAACTCAACAAAACTAGTAACAAAACAAAAAAAAAAGCTTGCAGGAACTGACCCTTAAAATGTAGAACTCCTTTTAAATGTTCAAAAGCTTTTTTTCTTGCTTGAAACCTTCAGTAAATGTGCATAGATTTGCACTATTATTATTATCATTCACTCCTGGGACAAGACTAGTAAAAGAAGAAATATCTGGCAAATGTCGTTGTTGTGAGAACTACAGACAAGTTTGTTTCTTTCTTTTGAGGCTAATTGTAAAAGATCCTGCCTGGTGGTGGTGCCCGTACTGAATACTGATTGGAAAACGACTGCAGCTTGAAAATACCATCGTGACTTTCTTTGTTACACAACGCACCCCTCTACCCCCACCCCCCTTTTTTTTTTTTGTGGCACCTCTCCAGATACTACTAACAGAAACTATGCCCCTGTAAATCTTGAATAGGATATAAATGCTGTGAAGGCAGTTTTGCAAAGGCTTAAGCTACTTTCTGACTCTTTGAGCTCTTACTGTTACTGAAAGCATTTCTGGTATGTACCAAAATGGGGAAACAGAAGTAGTCTTCAATGGCAGTGTTAAGTGAGAAGGGCTGTTAAGCACATAGCCAATGCTGAATGATTACAAATGTAGGGGTTCAGTCTTTGTGTGGTAATTTTTAACTGCACCTGTGTTTATGTAGCCTTTCTGATAAGGACTGATGAGGTTTTAATAAGTGAGGAAAGGGAGAGTGTCTTCTTCCCTGCTTGTATGAAAGCTGTAACATGGGAGAAACCAAGAAGTAAGCTACATCTGAGGATTAGAGCTGTAGTGGAAGTTTTCTTTCATATGCTCAGTATTTACTGTGTGATGCTTGCACATCCCCTTGTACTGCTTGGCTCCCAGCACTCTTTGAGGAGGGTGCAGTACCTTATTTCTGCATTAAATTAACACTGCCTTTCAATTTGTTGTAGTAAGCAGGAACTCTTCCCAAATGTTTCTCGTGTCGGTTGTTGTACCTCTTCCTTCTTGACCTCTTTTAGCTGTTTCCAGTTTAGTTTTCTGGTTCACAAATCTGTTTGTTCATCACACAGCATCTATTTAATTGTCGTTTGAATCCCTACAAACCCTATCTATCCTCTTAATTTGCAGTGTTACTTAGTTGTGATTCATTAAAACGAGCAAGTGGCCAGTGCTTTTCTGGTTGTTTTGGTAGTAGCTTAACTAAATCAGCTTGAAATTTAATCATAACTTGGGTTCTACACCCCCCACCCCCCCCCAAGCTATAGGCAAAGCAGAGTTTGTTTTGAACTGAAATAAAAGATTTATTAGTGTGTCCTTAAAAAGATCATAGCTGTTGCAGTGTAAATAACCTTTAGGTAACTGTCATCTTTCTCAGGTGGTGAACTTGCTGATGGGCATCTTGTTGACAGTAGAAGTGACTCATCCAAATATAGTGCCAACTGTTGATATCCAGTATGAAGTCATCGGCAATTACTATGCTTCTGAGAGAATGGCTGGTAGGTGTTTTACTCTGCTGTCTGATTAGAATTTAAAGCATGCAGTATCATGGTGTATTTGCCTTACCACTAGTGTGTATGTAATACATGCATATTGTCTTGTTTTCTGGATTTCTCTTTAATTATTCTAGGATTGAGTTGTTCTACAAGAATAAAAAAAAACTTTTATGGAATACTATGTTTACTTCTAAGCATCTTAAATGATAAGATTTCTAAAGATTTCTTGGCATTCTAATACTTTGAGTGCTGAAGTATGTGTGGAACATCTCCAATTCACTTTCTCCATAAACATTTACTATCCTTGCTGTGTCAGTAAAACAAAAAGCAGAAAACTATTTTTAAAGACTTCTTTGGGAATTTTTAGTGATCCTCATAGATTTAAGGAAAGAGCTTTCAGCTATTGTATATGAGTTTTCTAAGAGGAAAATCATGTCATCTAAGAAGAGGGGAAGAATTGGGATACCAAGTACTTGGGTGAATGTATTTGTCTACACAGTTTGATGTGCAGAAGAAACAGAAGAGAAAGCATCATGAGCAGAATTAAACCTATTTTCCACTCTTGTGTTAAAGATTAAGTGCATGATGTGTGCAAGTGTAATTGGTGTTAGACTTCCATCTGTAATGACCAAGCTTTTCAATTGTCATATGACTTGAAACTTGTGTGCATGCTTTCTTTTTCTTGTTTTTAAATGTGCAGAAACATGTTCAGCGTGGCATTTCTAATGTGACTTGTATCAGTTTGTATTACACTAAAATTTAGGGTCAGATCCAGTCTGGAGCAAAGATAAATAGTGCAGCACAGATCTGGGGTTTGAAGAGTTCTGGTTTGGGGTCTTCCTGTTAATTGTTCATGACCCAAATTGAGGATCTGTCAAGTCTGACCTCTCACTGTAACTTGTGTTTGTTAGTAATGAAATGAGCGTGAGAATAAGGAACAGATCTTCATGAAGCAGAGATACTAAGTAAAATTACAGCAGATATCAGTAAAAAGTCATATGTTTTGTAATAAGTGTTAATGTACTTGGTAGCCTTAAGTTTATGTGACTGAGAGATGCTTCTCAAGCTGAAGGTGCTTTCTCCCCCCTTCAGTGTAAAATGGCTGTTACATGCTTTTGACTTGAAGATTTTCATTTCCCATGTTGGGATACAGGCTAGAGAGGTTTTGTGTACATGAAAAGATACAACAATTTTGATTGTGCTTGTGGATATTGAGTAACAGATTCTCAGAAGAAAACAACACATGTTGGTTATTGCTGAGTACTTAGGGCTCTCAGAACAATGCAAAGCATTTCAGTCCTGGGAGGGCTGCCTCCTTGATGCCATCTGTGTATCTAGATACTATCTTGTACTGAATTGGGTATGTAAGTGCTTCTAGAGTGTATCCTTTCAAATCAGTTGCAGACTAGAAAGTTACGATTCTCAGATCATCTCTTTCAAGCACAGGAACCACAAAATTTTGGCTTCAGTATTGCTAAAAACATTAACTTACCACATCTATAAACTCTGAAGCTGTTTTCTTTTTCTGTGTTTAAAAATGTAAATTGTGCTTGCTGTAGGAGAACGAGTATAATCCAACTCATGGAAAGCAGCTGTGCTTCTGTCACCAGTGTCAACAGTGATGCACAAGGAGAATCTTTATCATTCAGTTTCCATGAGCATCCTGGATTCTGCTACCATTTGGCTCCTGTTCAACTTGGCTTTTGTTTGTAAATAATGGGATACCTTCCACAGAGTGATTTCCTGTTTTCCTTAGTGCTATGCTGAAGGAGCAATGTTGCTCACAGTGCCAATGACCAAATTATATAATAAAACCATTTTGAAGTGTAAAGGTTGATACTGTGCTAGCTTCACTTAAAATTCTTTCTAGTTGTAAAGTTCATCATCCACATACTTCTAGCACTGACATATATTGCAAATCAGCATGATTATGTTGCATTACTATCAAACTATGTCAGGCTTCTAATTGGTGTGTCTGAGCTTTATTCAGGCTCTTAAGTGAGAGGGTTTTTTCAAAATGCCTGCTGGCATTCTTGAACCAGATCCCTTTCCATTAGGAGAAATCAGAGTTAATTCTGATGCTGCTAGTTTGCACGTATGAAACAGTTGAGAAAAGTTCATAGTAGTGGGTAGAGCTGGGGTACCTGTCAGCTACAGTGTGACAACTTCAGGAAAAGTGATGCTTTTTTTTTTTTTCTTTTAATGCAGAAAATGCCTGTGTTCTGTTTGCTATCTCCCTTCTCATGTTCACGATCAGTGCAATGATGGTGTATGGTGCAATTGCTGTAAGTATATTTATAGTCCATGATTTTAAACTTGCTACTTGAATTTTTAACTAAATACCTTACAGGCTGCTGCTTTTCTTTTTCTTCTTAGCATCGTGTGGGCTGGTTGATCCCATTTTTCTGTTATCAGCTCTTTGACTTTGTGCTCAGTTGTCTGGTTGCCATCAGTTCTCTAACCTACTTGCCCAGAATCAAGGATTACCTGGATCAGTTGGTAAGTGTTCAGCTCAAGTTGGTGTTTTACATTTGAAATTAAACTTTTGTTTAATTGGGTAAGTGACTGAGCTATAGTTATCTTCCTGTACCTGGGAGAGAGGAACTCAAGTTGCAGCAGCCACAGGGAGTGACTGCTAGAGTGGTTCTAGGAATGAGAACTCTTCAGAGGTGGAAGGACCAAAGGTGTCATTGCTGCCTGAAAGGAAAGCCAGGAAGAGGAATGAAAGAATTCTGATGGGAATAGTTGGTTACAACTCTTAGCTACATTTGTACTCGAAACAAAGTTGTTTTTAACCCTTTAAACAATGTGGTTCTGTGGCAGGTTTGCTAGTTGTGAGGTTCAGACAGGTTAAAAATGTATTGACCCTTATTTGGTGGGGAGGGGGAGGAAGATTACAGGTAGGGATTGATGTGATATGAGGTCTTACAGTATTATGGAATGGGATCTGAGATTCTGAGGGTTCTTTTTGTGTTCTGTATGGCTTTTCTCATTTTCAACAATACCTTCTAAGACTACTAATGGAATTTTTATTAACACTGCCTGTGTTTTAACTGCAAGACTTAGTGGATAGAATTCACTGTCAGTTAATGGGGATCACAAGCTCTTTCTCTCTGGTCTTTAGATCTGTTAAAATAGATGTTTTTAAAAAAATAAAATCCTTTTGAAATTGGAGAGAAAATTTGATTGGTATTGGAAGGAAGCTTTGTTGCTGTGATCAGGGAAAGAGAAGAGTGAAATTACCAGAGGCTCTTAGTTTTGGCTCTTCAGAAGCTTGGGGCAACTTTGTTCTTCTGTTCTTCTCTGCACACATTTATATTACTGGTTGGACTGATAGGAGGTAATTAATACTAAGTCATTAAAGAGTTGTAGAGGACCGTAAATACAAATGCTCTGCTGCAGCTGTTAAAAACGAAATTTCATGGATATCTGTATTAGCATGAGATTGAGGAAGTGACTAGGGACATGGACAGTACAAGGCTTCTGTCTATGTAGCAGTTTCCTGTGGTGACCTGCTCTTGCAGGACAGAGGCAGGATAAATACTGTACTTTGTGGGAGAATAAAGAAGAAACTAGTGAGAAATAGAACTTGTTGTTGTTTCTGGGAGAGTTGTTTATGCATGCAAGAGTTCATTTCATTTGGTGTGAAGTTTGGATGTCCTTCTGTCGTATTTGTGACTGTGCAGTGTTCATGCTTATCTCCTCCTTTTCTCTCCCTTCCTTAATTTTCTTAAATAGCCGGATTTCCCTTACAAAGATGATCTCCTTGCCTTGGACTCCAGCTGTCTTTTGTTTATTGTTCTGGTGTTCTTTGCTTTATTTATCATTCTAAAGGTAAGTTAAAACTGAAGTGTATGTCTGTTTCATGAGTTACTATATTGAGATAGTATCAATGTGAGTTAATTTTCAATGCTGAAGTAAGAACTCAGCTGCCTTCTTAATGCTGAATTAAGAACTTACTTGGGCAGAATTGTTAGGGTGTTCAATGACAGTATGACTTAAGTCATTTGGTGCAGTGGAGTCTTCAACTAACTTGTTTGTATGCAGTGGGGCATATTTATGCAGCTCTGTCCTTCCTGAGTAGGAAGTGGGAATGCATAAAGACCAAATACCACCTTTTTGCATATGTGGAGATAAATTTGATATTTGTAATTAAGCTTGCAGCAAAGTTGAGTTTACTGCATACAAGTTTTCTAAACAGAACTTTTAAAATCTCTCGCTGTGCCTAACAAACCAGGGTGCATGTTTTGGAAGGAAGATGATGAAAGATGGAAGTGCATAGGTTAATTCAGAGCTGCATCTTTCTTCCTGCTGAAGGGTTTTATTACCATTTATTTTCTTTTTGGAGATCTAAATAGAGAGGCATTCGTTTGAATTACAAAAACTGTTCTGCAGACAAAGCATATTGGAGAAATGAGTTGATAACATTGGCCATGACAATATTCCTTTGTTGCATTCAGATTGAATTTAAGAAAAAATGAAATAATGAGAAAGAATTTTACTAATTTTCTATGCTTTCTGGCAGGGGAGAGTGAAAGCCTAATACAGTAGATTAAATTTTTTTTATTGATTGGGAAATCCTTATGTATAATCATGTGCTAACTTGCCAACAAAAAAATCTGAGAGATTAATGTTGTACAGATTAATAATAAAAAATCTAATCCTTATCAGATCATAATATGTCTTTCTACAGCAGTTAATGTTGACTTAAAGTCCAGGCTACTTTGCTCTACCATATTCTCCTTGCCACCCCGGTTGTGTCCTTGTGCCCTCTCCTTCGCACTGGTGGTTGGACAAATAGTAATCCTAACTCAGGGATGAGTGAGACTGTGCTCTTGGCCTGTCCTCCTCCTCTTGCTGGCAAGTTTGGGCTGAGATCCAGAGAGGCATAAACTGGTTGGGGATTAATTTGATTAGCACTGCTGAGGCAGATAGAGACATTAGTTGAATGGATCTGTGAATTCTTTTGGTAAAACCTGTGTGGTTCATCCTCTGAGTCACTATGATAGCAAAGCTAAACGGGGAACAGCATAGGCATGTGGCTAAATCTGTGAAGTAGCAACCATTCCACAGATAGGTATCAACTAAGTTGATTTATGTGATTTATGTGTCATATGAATGTAATTCAGCATCTAATTTCTGAATCACTAATGCATATGAGGTCTGTAAAAAGAGAAATCTCTCTTCTTTCAGGCATATCTTATTAACTGTGTATGGAACTGCTATAAATACATCAGTAACAGAAATTTGCCAGAGATAGCTGTGTACCCTGCTTTTGAAGCTCCTCCACAGGTAAAGCCTCTTTAAAATAAAAGGAACCAGCATAGCTTAATTTTGAAGTAGAAAACCACCGTATCATGTATGTTTACAAGCCTTGTCCAGCTTTCTAAAAGACTGGGAAGATTAAAGCAACTAACTTTACAGTGGGTTATTTCTTAGTTATACTCTTTTAGTGCATAGAATAGGAGGTTTTATAGAGCAAAAAGTCTACTACAAGAAAAACATTCAAAGGCTGAAGCTTTTGGATTGCACCAGTCAAAACCTTCCATGCCATTTTGCAAAACCAGGAGACAGTGGGGTGGCATGAATGTTCTAGGGTTAGGTTCAGCAGAGCAGTATACTGCTGTTGCACTTCTTGCTAGCTTACTAGAAACAGTAGTAAGTTCTTAAAAAAACATTTGCCTGCAATGGAGGATTAAGATGCTGATGGGGCATGTATGTTTTTGTTCTGTTTTTTTTTTCTAAACCTTGTGCATTAATCTCCTCAAAATGTCTTCTCTTTAGTATGTTCTGCCAACATATGAAATGGCAGTGAAGATGCCTGAGAAGGAACCTCCACCTCCCTACATACCTGCCTGAAGCAATTTTTATGTTGATTAACATCTGTACCAGCTTCCTGGGGGTTTTGTCTTTTAATCTTGCAAAACTGCTTAAGTAATAAAAATATTCAGGGCTTTAGGAGCAAACTGTTCTGTTTAAAATGTTTGATATAAACTTACTAAGCAAAACACATCTGGGAGTGATTTCGTTTGCTTTAATTTTTGTTCTCCTTAATGCTCTAAAACATTTTATTGCCTTAGGGCCTTGTACTGCAAGAACTTATGCATGTGACTAACTTGTGGCTTTTAATAATAACTACTGAGCCAATCTATGATTGAAGTTAGCTACAATTATAAGTGTCTGCAGGATCGTGCCCTTAATTTATATTAATTTTTTTGTAAAGTAGTTCATAAAGACAATCTGATCATGCAGCAAAATGATGGTTTGCCTTTATCCATTTTTTGGAGGGGGAGGGGGTTTGAATGTGGTATATACGTGACTTTTTTTTTACTTTGCACTTTTCTCATGTTATCTTACCTTTTATTGTGTTTTTTTGGTTATCCTATGTCTTGAAACATAAGTTTCAAGAACTGAGGGTGGCACAGGTGTTCTATTACAATGTGCTGCAAATGCAAGAAAAGTAAATAGAAATGTGGAAGATGGTTGCATGCTTCTAATCTTAAATGTATTTTCTTCTTTGTGATAAATGATACTTAAATAAATCTTTTACGAAATGTTTACTAGTAGCCGCGGTTGATTTGTTTGTTGCTTTTCTAAGTGTACTGCAGATAGTCCCATGTACATGCATTTTAGTGGACACCAGCTTCCTACAGGTTGTTTAGTGGTTGATCTGTGTTCTTCAGCAAAAGGCCTCCTGTTGGTGGAGAAAATGGATTTCCTTTAACATATAATAAGCTTGTGTTGCAGCCTTTGCAGTTGAAGCACTTGGTTGTCTTCTACTTCTCTGATTGCTACTTGTGTATACGCTGGGTAAAGGGAATTGTACTGGAAGCTTGAAGCTTCTAGCTTTCAGGGCAAACTTGATGCCTGATGAGCTCAGGTATTAAGAGTAGGACAGACACTCAGTAGGACTGCAACATTATTTACATTGGAAAATTTACATCCGAAAATACTGACCCCAGAGCACAGATCTGGCCTGGATCCATCTACACTGAGGGAGATTCAGGCTGTGTTACAAAACAAAGCCAAAAACCTGGTCCTTCATTAGTTGTATGACCGTTGTGAGTGGGCATTGGAGGAACTTGGAAGTGGTGGATACGGGCAGAGCGCTCTGGCCCCGGGGGTGGGTGTTGAGGCTTCCTGAAATATGGGTGGGTGATCGTAGGGGTGTGTGGTGTTAGGCAGCAGCAGGCACTGCTGTAGGTTTGCGTGGGGGGTGTGTGCATGTGTTGTCATAGCTCGGAGCTGCAGCCCCATCTAGATGAAAGCCATTGTACTCCCCTTCACCCCTGTCCTGTGGCTTTCCTCTTTACAGAGGGTGGTGTTCCCTCTTCCCTGATTTTATTGGCAGGCTTTGTGACTGTGATGGTGGCCTCATTGTGCAGTTAACCTGGTACTTTCTGAGTGAGTCAATACCTGCCTGAGACTACACTGCTGGTGTTTTGCGAGGGGGTGTCGTGGTTCCTGTTCTAAATCTGGGCTTCATGTTTCCCTTACGGAGGTGAAGGGGGAAAAAAGATGGGCCTGCAGTCCAACACACCAACTGCAGCTTCGGCAAAGGTGTCTTCTAGAACACTGTGCTGGAGATGGTAGCGGATATGTGTTCTACACTGGGCTTGCCCTTAAAGCCTGCTGCAGCTTCCCATAGGAGCCGGCAGGATTTGCAGTGGTGGGCACCAGGCAAAACACCCTCTGCGAGCTCTGGCAGCGCGGAAGGCAGCTGCTTGTGCCAGCTTTTTCTCCCGTTCTTTGCAAATACTGCACTGGAGATAAAGCCCTGAGACTGGAAGTGCAAAGGTACCAGACGTGGATCAAATCATTCCAGGGGAGGGAGAAAGGGTGAGTTTCTGTTCCAACTCCCCCTGCCTCCACGCTGGAACCCTGTCTGACTGTGCCCCAAGTTCCTCGAATTCAGCCCCAGCCCTTGCAGCCCTTCCCTCTTTGCCAGGCTGCGAGGGCGGGCCGCCAGCCCCCGCGGGGAGGCGGCGCGGGGGCCGATACCACCCCGGGCATCCCCCGTACCCCCCTCCCTCCGCCTCCGAGCGCGGCCGGCGGCTTTAAAGGCGGTGGGGTGGGCGGCGGGGCATGCGGCGGCACCATGCGGCGGGCGCTCGGCACCCGGGGCTGCTGCTGGGCGCTGCTGCTGCTGCCGCCGCTGCTGCTGCCCGCGGCGGGGGCCTCCCCGCACCGCCCGCGCCTGCAGCCCGGCGGCCGCTCCGGGAGCCTCGCCGCGGCAGGTACCGTACACCCGCGGCCGGCTGCGCGCCCCCCGGGCGGCCTTTCCAGGGGCCGTGCCCGCCGCCTCGCTCCCTGCCCGCTTCGCTCGCCGCTGCCCGGCCGCGCCGCTGCCGCCTGCCGCTCTGCTCGCAGGGTGTCCCACCGCCGGCTGTCACTGACGGCTGCGGGAGGGCTGTGCCCCGGGGGCGTCCGGCTCCAGCGGCAGCGCTCCGCCGTCCGTCCGCTCCCAGGCAGGAGCACCGGCTACTTTTTTTTATGCAAAGCCGGCCTTGCTAATCTCTAAAACTTGCATCACTTCCCTACGTGTGTTCCTTTCTGGAAACATCTTTTCAGACGCACAGAAGGATCAGGTTGCTGAAAAGTTTTGTTTTGTTGGTGGGTGGTTGTTTTTTTTTTTTTCTCCCTAATCTATAAAAGGGAATTGTTCTGCTTACAAATCCTGGATTTGGTTGTGTGGGTTTTTTGGGTTTTTTGGGGGGTTTTTTTGAGGACAAACACTTGTGTGTTTTGTCTTTCATACCTTAAGCTACGCATGCACACGCAAACATTTCTTCATGTTTTCTCAACTTCCCGAAGGGCACAAAGCTATTCTTCTAAATCCTTTCGCAAAATCTGAGTTAAGGGATGCCTGTAGAATTATGTGTAATGTACCTGAATGGGGTCCTAGATTCATCTGGTGGGTTACTCTGTTCAAAGGCAAAATCAACTCTGCTACTGTGTATCCTGATGGAAGTAAGATCTAGCTATGCAATTTGGTTTTTTCACTTGCGCAAGAGAAAAAAAAAGTAACGCATTGAAACAAAAAAAAAGGTGCTGTTTTCACCTCTACTTTTAAGAGATTTGTGGATATTTTTTTTATTTCAATTGGAATGGAATAATAAAAGCGAACTTGATAGCCAGGAGAGGTGTGTCAGGTTCCCAAAACACCTCTTGGGGAGCATAATCAAAATGAACACCTCATATTTTGTTATTTAATGCACTGTTGAGCCAGAATGTCTCTTCTATACAAGAGCTTTCTTTTGGCTTGTCTTGTTTTTCATAAACCAACTACACAAATCCATGCCTTGATGGTGTAAACCAAGTACATGGTATCATCAATGTCAGGTCAAGGTACCAGGACAGAGAGTGTAAGATTCAGCTTCCCTGCTATTGCTGTATTGATTATTTTTTGTCTTCCTAGAAGTGATGCTTCTCTTTGATCTGAGCAATGGCTTTTCTGTTTCTGTCTAGATTCATATGTCAGTGAGGAATTTTGGAAGCTAGAAATATGTGTGTAAATACTCATTTTCACATGTAAAATTACTTCATAATTAAGTTCATTTTTTTCTCTACTGTGCAGTACTCTAAAGTACTCTCTGCTCTACTTTTCTCTACTAAAGTAGGCTTTCCCTACTGTAAGAAGCCTTTATAACAGCATCATTTGCATCTTTTTCCTGTTGGCCTTTATTTCTTCTTGTTGTGCGCTTTGGATTGCGAATTACAAACAAGAAACAATTCCTAATCAGCATTGTTACTATCCTAAAAAATAGTTAGGATCTGTTCACTATGTAATCTATCCAGTTGTTTTACCATTTTATTTCTGTAACTTATAAAAATGTAATTCAGGGTTTATCTTTACAAAAATAAAAAGGAAGTACATTTATACATCATTGCTACATTTCTGTGTTGGCTGTTACATGCAAACTACAACCTTTTTTTTCAAGGATAGTTACAGATTTTTGTGAGCTCACATGTGGATCTATCTGTTAATGCTTAGAAAAGTTCAATTATTTATTACTTGTCAAAATTAGTATTTAAGAATTTCTAATGTGTTACTCCTACAATTTTAAGTCTCTTTCTAAAGAATCAAGAGTGCCAACATTTAACTGGTAGTAGTTTGCCACGACAGCTGTCATTGCCCTTAGGGGGAGAGCTGCAGTCCTGTGTAGGAGATGACTGAAATGTTTTCCTTCCTTCTTGACAGACACTGCCTGCAAGAACCGGCCCCTGGACCTTGTCTTCATCATAGACAGTTCCCGTAGTGTCCGACCTGAAGAATTTGAGAAAGTGAAAATCTTTTTGTCAGAAATGATTGATACTCTGGATGTTGGTGAAAGAACAACCCGTGTGGCAGTCATGAATTATGCTAGCACTGTCAAGGTAGAGTTTCCCCTC
Organism: Falco biarmicus; assembly: GCF_023638135.1. Classification (NCBI taxonomy): domain Eukaryota; kingdom Metazoa; phylum Chordata; class Aves; order Falconiformes; family Falconidae; genus Falco; species Falco biarmicus. Next base: position 34,058,081 of record NC_079293.1, on the reverse strand, counting down.
CGGACCTACTTTGATAAAGCATCTATGAAGGAGGCGATATCTCACATCAAGCCCCTGTCTGCTGGCACAATGACCGGCCTTGCCATCCAAACTGCCATGGATGAAGTCTTTACTGAGGAAATGGGCACCCGGCCAGCAACCTTCAATATCCCCAAGGTGGTCATTGTTGTGACAGACGGACGGCCGCAAGACCAGGTTCAAGATGTGGCAGCAAGCGCCCGGACAGCTGGCATTGAGATCTATGCCGTTGGGGTAGACCGGGCAGACATGCAGTCCCTGAGGGTAATGGCCAGCGAACCACTGGATGAACACGTCTTCTATGTGGAGACCTATGGTGTGATTGAAAAGCTGACATCCAAATTCAGAGAGACTTTCTGTGGTAAGGTGGTCAGTTCAAGACAGTAGTGTAATTTGGCTCCTTTTGGCTCCTACTGTGGTTCCACTCCCTAAGAAAGAAGTTTTTCTTTTTCAGAAGTGTTATGTACCACATCTCAATATTTCCTTTGCCGTCGGTTGTGCAAACAAGCAACCCTTTTATTCAGTGGAGGCCAAGTAATGACCTTCCATTTTGAATAGCGACCTTACCATGCAGGTAACAGACCTGATTTCAGTGGACCTCCTTCTGCAGTTGGTCTGATTCAGTGCAAGAGAAAGCATGGCAGTCTGGCTGGGAGTCGGCGGCGTATATTTACTGACTTACTGAGAGTGTACACCGGAGATGTGCAGTCTGCTCATTTTTTTCCCATCTCACTGGGAGGCAAGGAGGGTGGAAGTGTGGCGCTGAAGGGCTCCTTGTAGATTCAGAGTAGGAAAACCAGTGTGGCAGGTGAACCACTACGCTAGCTTGAGAAATTTGGTGCAGGATGAAGTGCCCAAGCATAACAGCAGGTCATCTCGGGATGGGTTTTCACTCTGCAGGCACTGCTGGGCTTTTTCAGTGTGCCAGACTCACACTTTTCTTTTTCCTTGCAACTTGGTTTAGACAGGGAACTGTGGGATGGGTTGAATTAGCTTGTCTTTCGGGGCTGGTCTTGGAAAAATGCTGGATGTATATTCGTTTTGGGCTAGAACTCCACTAATGATGCTAGGCCAGCATGGGTTGTTACTGTCATTTAGAGGAAAAAACTTCATGTATCTGGAGTATTTAGAGCTGCCTATAGATAGCTATGACACAGGCCTACCCACAAAAATTAGATGACAACTTTTTGACAATCAAAAAGCTTGAAGTAGATTTTTCTAGTAAGATTCTAAGGAAATTACTTGTAAAATAAATCTCCAGCAAATAATGGGTAAAATCAGGTGTAAAGAACATTGTAAGAGAATTAAAATAACAGCCATTGCCTTGGGAACTTGGTTGGCAACGTGTTACTTTGTTACTTCACGGCCTTAGTAAAAATTACCATAATAACTGTTGAATATGTTTAAAGTGAATAGACCTCTTTTTCTAGGTATGAAATAAATGTGTAGGACTATCTGCAAACAGGACACTTTGCCCAGTAATTAACACAGGAAATGCCTTGAGGTTTGGCTTGACATCACGATGTGTTGCTGATGCGACCAGATCCTCTCTCTGGTACCTGGTGGTGGGTACAAGTGCCCACCTAGCTGGACTGGTATGTTTGCTGTGAACACAGCACGGATTTTCCACCTATGTTCTCACCAAAGCAAGCCCTTTCATAGCACCAAAGAAAAATCTCTTGTTCATAAGAGTAACCCTACTGTTTATTGTGCTGAATCATAGAAATTACGACCCTGCTAAGCTGGAGGATAAACCAAAAAAGAGCTCACGTATACACACTTCCAGTGTAACTCCGAGTTGCCTGCATGCAATTAGCCTGAATCTGTGGTGTTTATGAATTTATGAAATCTGTGGGAACAAGAACATGGTACAAGGAATGGTTTTTAAAAAGGTTCCTACAAACCAAATTAGTCTAAAAGGGTCTTGTAAGACAGTGTGGGTAAACTGGGTCTTTTACAGCTTTTTGGTTAGAAATCTAGACTCACCAGTAACAATTAGGATTCTTTTTGGGCCAAGGCAAATAACTGTGTTTGTAGGGTGAACTGAAAACAGGAATACTAATGTTCAGGGGCAAAATAGTTGGCTAAGATCAAGTTCTTGATGCATTGAGGGCATCATTCAACATGAGACCATCCTGGAGATGGAAAATCTTAGCCTTGGATTGGTGTCCAAGTTGGTGGAGGGCTGACTTTCCTACCACAAAAATCTGACCATTTGAGTCTTGAGCTTCTCACTTATGCTTGAAAATATCACCCACAGATTTTGTTCATAAGCCATGGAGGTGTATTCTCTGTCTTATTCCCAAGGGTGCAGCAGAATGAAAAGACACTCCCTTAGTTTGAGATTTGTTTTTGCCAATGGAAAGAAAAGACATCCTTTCTGTCAACCTTATTAGAGGACATTTAAATCTCCCATGTTTTAGAAAATGAGAAATGTTGCCTTGCATTCAGAAATACATGAGAAGATTCAAGCACTCTTGCTTCTCATTTCTTACCTCACCACTATTGCTTTGGAGTTTGATTTTACCGGTACTTCATATCCATATTGTGACTACTCATCTAAGTAAAATCTTAGGTAATATCAGACTTGTCTTCTCATTTTTCTCCTTTTCCCTTTAATTTTCTCCTTCTTTCTTTCCTTCCTTTCCCTCTTCTTTTCCCCCTTCTCACTTTTTTCCTCTACCATTTTTTCTTCCTCATTCCCTCTCCCCTTCCCTTTTCTCCTTCATCTAAATTTAGTCATCCAAAAATCATCTAAGCTTCATTGAGTATCTTTACAGTCTGTGGAGAGAAGTGGGCATCTTGAGGTAACCAGAGAAGCAGCATATCCAAAGCTAAATAAACTTGAGAAAAATTGGTCGGAAGTTAATTAGTTATGTAGTTAGACCATATGTGAAGGGAGACACTGTCAGCACATATAGTGCATTTCAGAGACAGCCCAGCATTACAACAGTCATTTTATTTGCCCTGTCACCACAACACACTTCTGTCAGCTGCCATCCATCATGCTGCTTTTCCTATCACTGTTTTCTGTTTTCTCAGTCTGATGAGCTAGCCTTACTGTTTGCTCAGGCATTAGTCGGTCCCTGAAAATTGAATCTCAATTTGTAGTTTACGTTTTCAGCTTCTCAGTTCTCTGAGGTTTGGACATTATTTCTGTACTGTCCTTCCATTAGGCAGTTCATGTGTCTGTAAAGCCACCCCACTGTAGGAACTTCCTCCATATCCTCTCTTGGTCTTGACTTTTTAAATCCAATAGATCAAGGCAGCTGCAGTGCTCACATACTCATCTTGCAGTGATGGGTTTCTTTGCTGGCTGATACATCTGGACCATAGTTACACAGATACTCTTTTCATCCCTGAGAAGGCAGTGTGTTATCCCAGTGCCTCTGAGTAATTTTTCTCTTCCTCCTGGTCTTGACGCTGTTTCTGTTGCACTTTGATTTTATTTTATTTTGGTTTGGTTTGGTTTATTTTATTTAATTTCATTTTGCGTCTGTTGCTTTTCAGTTTATATGGGAGGTTTTTTTACAGTGCAGCAGGAATCCATAAATTGTATGCCAGTGAGCAGAAGTTAGTAAACTGCCAGAGAATGTGACTGACAGATTTTGAGATTATTTCAACTGGTTGTCTGTGATAGAAAGGGACTGGATACAAAAAGCCAGAAGGTCATTTTCATTGCCAAGTTCTTGTCTCCAGTGTAATGTTACTAAATGCTTACAATCTTTCCCTTGCACACTTTTCAATTCATCTTGTCTTTCTGCCACCTCAGGTGGTGAATTATTTCACTGTAGTTGTTCCGGTGTCATTTATGACTTCTTTCTTCTGGCTACAGAATGGTGCAAAAGCTGCCTGTAACCTTCTGTGAGTGACATAGCAGTGACATTTACTACTACTGATCCAGCAAACAGTGCAAGATGTACTTTTGTAAGCATAAATTATTAATTACTTTTTCTTTCCTTTGGGATGACTGAAATACCCTTGCTGTAAATGCCCTTTTTAGCTGTGAATGTGTGTGCACTTGGGACCCACGACTGCGAGCAGGTCTGTGTGAGTAACGGCAGAACCTACCTTTGTGATTGCTATGAAGGCTACACTCTGAATCCAGATAAGAGAACCTGCTCAGGTATTACTCCTTTGGTAAATGTGTTCAGCTAGAAAAAAATCACTTTTTAATACCATAACTGGATCTGAGAAGCTACTTGTGTACTTCTGTTGAAACAGTGAACATCTGTATCTTCTTCAATAATAACTCCAATAATAAATCACAGTCTGCTGCAAGTACTGGTGAGAAGTAGTTTGTTTCCATCACCATCCTTCATTAGGGCCAGATGCCAAAACAAAGTCTTCAGATCTAGACACTGTATAGACATTTTCTCCTACCACTTATTCTAATGCCTTCAGTTACTATTGCCATTTCTGAGCTGATTCCAAATAGAAATACATTTAAAAATGTAAATATGCACTCCATCCCAAACTACTTTTTATTAATAATGAGTTGTTTCTCTAACATGCATCTTGCAGCTGTGGACATGTGTGCACCTGGAAGGCATGAGTGTGATCAGATCTGCGTGAGTAACAACACATCCTATGTCTGTGAATGCTATGAAGGCTACACCCTGAATCCAGATAAGAAGACTTGCTCAGGTAAGAACTAAAGGCTACTTTAATATATGAAACTCATGGAGACATGGACATGTTTTCTGTGAGTTACCCTCATTATTTCTAGTTGAAAAATCACTTACAGACATCAACTCTTAAAATAGAATTTACCTGTAGCCTTTCCACTTGGTTCCAATAACAATAAAATTACATTTTTCTTTAAATGTGTTGATTAAAAAACTGCAGTTTGGCACTTACCTAACCATTTTGTGGTCCTCACTATACTTCATAAATCACTTAGTCCCTGGGGGAGGATGAACCTATTTTGGAGATGCCCACCAGCACTGTATCTCCACTGGAGAGTGGTGGCACTAGTCCATAGAGATCTTAAAACCCGATGATTATTCCACGTGGTCTCCATCTCTTCTGTTGAAATGCAGGGCGTTTTGCAGCTTACTGCTTCTGCTTCCGAAGTTGTGCAGGGCTGTGCTATATAGCGACCCCGGTCTTACACTGGCAGCAGCTTCTTTCTTTCCTATTCCTTGCACTGGCATCCTGAAAAGTGAGCCTACTATAAACACTTTTCCCCCCAAATACTTCTCTGGAGTTATTTCTTTAAATGGGAAGTTTTGAGCAGCACCAACCTTAGGGTAGCTATTTTATAACTGGTAAGTGCATCCCTCCCTCTGAGAGCACATAAACATTCTTCTCACTGAAGTTTCTACTCATTTCTGAAGAGAGAACATAACATTCCAGTGCTCCTGCTTGTTTGTTTGTTGGGTTTTTTCTCACTAGGCTTTATATCTCTTTGCCATTTAATAGCATTTCTAGATATCATGTCTGGCTTTTTGTGCCTGTCTTCAGCTCATGGATGAAAATATGAATTTAAATTTGAATTCACCATAGGTACTGCTAATATTGCAAGAAACAACTCTGCCTTGACACGTGGTGGGTTATGGCTCATTTCAGTATGGTGTTTTAGCTTCAGTCCTCCTGGGGATATTCAGGACTGTTAGAATTGCTGATGAAAATCAGAATTACGTGAGATGTGGCATAGTAATGTCTTGCAGTCCCAGTATCTGCCTCCTCCATTAAATAATTAGTAACTGAATTCAGTTGTCTGCAGCATAATATGATACAGTAGGGCACCGGTTGAATCCTAATTAAAATGTAATTATAAATGTTGAAGCATTTTAAACATTTGACTGTCTTGGAGGCATTAATTGGTTTCTTTTTCAAAATGTGGTTCACCACAGCCACGGACATATGCGCACCTGGAAGGCACGATTGTGCACAAGTCTGTCTGAGTAATGGTGGATCCTACAGCTGTAACTGCTATGAAGGATACACTCTGAATCCAGATAAGAAGACTTGCTCAGGTAAGACCTGATTAAGGAAATACGGTGTTCAGCTACAAGCAAGTAGGTTTTAAAAATCAGGTTAATTTATGTTATTTTTCTGATAAGCTGTCCAAGAATTTCTGTACTACTCCTGAAAACACAGTACAACTTTTATTTTTTCCTATGTCCTGTAATAATTTGAGATCCATGGCTTTCTTCAGTTGTGTGAAGCTTGTAATTGGTATAATTAAAATACCATATGGCATTTCCCTGAGGACTTCACAGTATTTTCACATCCATGAAGCATGAATTGCCATATCCACCTGAGAGAGAAGGATAATATATTTGCTGGGAAGATGTGGTGGGTACTACCTGTGTCAGAAAACTCTTCAGTCAAGCAGCACAAGGGAAAGATGAAGAAGAGCAAGGACTGTGCTGGGAGAGAGATTACAGTCTGTATCATCATGAGTATGATCACTCTGGTGGGTGTGTTTGAATCTTAAAAAATACTCCAGCCTTAGAGCTCTAGGGGGTGAAGGGAAGTGTTATTCCCCAGTGCTGATGTCTGAGAGGATAGGAGTGTAGATTTAGTTGGTAGTTAAACATGTATGTGTAAGTATAGTACCTACAAATTAATATGTATTCTATATTAATTTTCCTTGATTGGGATTTGAACTTCACTGTTCATCTCTTTGGTTGTCTCATTAATGACTTAGTTATGTAAAATCCTTTTTTCCACTTCCTTCATAATCCCTTTCCTTACTACATTTTGTGTGACAAAGTGCTGAACCAAGGCTTTCAATTCCAGGAGTTCCTAGGCAAATCTCTCCAACTAAGTTACAGGTCTCGCATCTCGAAGAAGTGAAGCTAGAGGGCCTCAGTATTTCTTCTTGCCTAGTTTAGGAGCTGATTTTGTAAATATAGTTCCTAAAATGGACTTTTACCTGGCATTATATAAAGACCATAAATATCTGTGAGGCAATGTGAATACAGCTAGGCATCTTCCTTTGGGCGTCCAATTCTAAACCTCCTTTCATAACACTGATTCTCCCCCTGCATAGTCAAATTCCAGATTATTTCCCCAATATGCTTGCTTATTTTTCCTTTTGAATCTCATTTTGCAGTATGCTGGTAATGAGTTCTCAGCCATCCAGGTCTTTGTGATTTAATAAAAATCATCTAGGTCCAAGAGGGGGTCCTCCCCTCCCCTCCCCTCCCCTCCCCTCCCCTCCCCTCCCCTCCCCTCCCCTCCCCTCCCCTCCCCTCCCCTCCCCTCCCCTCCCCTTTCTTCCTCCCTTCCCTTCCCTTCCTGCAAAGATATCCAAACATAGGAACTCCTTCTCAGCTTGTCCTTTCAGAGGTGATGTGTTAAATTTGGCAGAAAACATCAACTTCACACCTCACTTTGTAACCGGCAGCAGGTGCCACATCTCTCTTTTTTTTTAGCAGCCATTTATACTCTTCTGTTTATGGTCTTTTCATTCCATAAAACAGTGTCTTATCCAACTCAATTACAGCTGAAATAAGGCCAAATAGTCTCTTAAAATCCAGTTATTTATTCTCTGATATTCCTTTGGATAATTCATTTGTAACTGGGCCACTGCTAGTTCAGTTCCTTTTGCAATCTGTTACAACTGCAAAAAAAGTGTTACCAGTATTCCAAAAATTGTATTATTTTTGTGATGTTGATAGCCACACTACAGCGGACTGTGTATACCCTACTATAGCTAATAGCATGCTGACATGCAATAAAAACATCCTGGTTTGAATCCAAATGAAGATATGTTTGCAAGTGGAAATTGCCAACACCAACTAAAAAGGCTGAAGTTTGGGTATTGATTAATATTCTTCTCTTCTCAAATGCCTTCCTCAGCTGTCGATATGTGTGCACCTGGAAGGCATGACTGCGAGCAGGTCTGCATGAGAGATGATCTGTTCTATACCTGTGACTGCTACCAAGGCTACACCCTGAATCCAGACAAGAAGACTTGCTCAAGTAAGAGCAGCTTGCTGTTCCCTGTTCCCCCACACCCTCCCCAGCTAAATACATGTATTGAAATAGCTCTCATTAGCAGGTTAATTTATTTAGATCTCTTTGAGAAACTTTCACATGTGTGCAAGTGTTACAAGACAGTTCTATGCCACTCTGCCTTTTCCACTTCGAGCAACATTCAGAGATACAAAGCACTTTATATGCAACAATGCTAGTAACTGCTTACCATTTGGTCTTTCTTTATTATGTAATAACTAAGGCCTTCACTGCATTTTAAAAAATCATGCAATATTCAGCAAACCCAAACTGAGAAATAATTGAAGAGAGAAGAGCTGGGGCTAGTCACACACTTTGCAATACTGTGGAATCTGCATACTACCATGCAGGAGACAGTTTGAGGTGATGTCCTCCCCTCGGGCTGAATTTCATATTGCTGTTTGCTTCTTTAGCTTCCCATTGACTTTGCGTTATAGTGAAAATGTAATAATTTTAGAAGTGTTTCTTTCTTTCCCGGCCTCCAAACTGTAAAGCTATTGTGTACTGGAAACTTTTCCTAGCATACGTTTGGAGGTGGTCTGGAACCTCACGGCTGGTGAGGTCAGGCAGCTGCAGTCAGAGTGAGCACAGACTGTACAAAGTACGGACTGAGGGAGACCCCAGTAAGGCAATTAGTTTGTCTTGCTGCTCCAAGGCAAGACCAGTTACACATCTCAGTAGTTCCTGGAAAAATTCACATAAGAGAGGCTCCCAGCATGGAAAAGCATTGCTGTTGGGAAGCATTAAAAAAAAGTTACCTTTTTTTCGGGTAACTGTGTCTCCAAAATGCGTTCTGTAGGAACTGATGTGTTTGCACCAGGAGCCCCTGGCTGTGAGCAGGTCTGTGTGAGTAATGGTGGGTCATACACCTGTGACTGCTATGAAGGCTTCACCTTAAATCCAGATGAGAAAACATGCTCAAGTAATAATTTATTGTGTTTTTTACTGAATTTATTTAATGAAGTGCCTCTCTTTAATATGTTAAATCCTTTTAATCTGTTTGAGAAACATTCCATCAGCTCACAGACTCCCTGTAAATATCATCCTTTTCCATTCTTTCCTTCCTGTTTCCACTACATTTTGAGCTATTTTGGTCCTTCTTGTTTAATTATAGCAGTTACTGTATTTAAAACTGCAGTTGACTCTTACTTATCATGACACATTTAAGGGCTTCACTGGTTTTAAAAAAAAAAAAAATCTGTTATAATCTGCATTTCTTTATCAAATGGGAGTAATTGGGAGGATTAGCAAGACAGGGTTCTGGGGCATATGTCTCCAGAGCATGGGACTTAATTGTGTACCACCACTTGGAGGATGGTGGGGAGCCAGAGGGGAACAGAACTGGTGCTAGAAGAACCACAGCAATGCTAAACCATATGTTCTTGTCCGCTCCTCCAAGCTGAGTGGGGCAGATGTGAGCTCACCAGCTGACTCGCCTTCAGATGGGCAATAATGGCATCAACTCTTGGCAGAACCTCTGCACCATTTGATGTAGAATCAAAGTAAAATTGGGTTGGAAGGGACCTCAAGAGGTACGTAATCCTATCTCTGATTCAGAGCAGGAATAATTTGCCATTTCATCAAGTGGCTAAGGACCCTGTGTAAGAGCAAAGTTATGAAACTGGTGGATATAGCCAAACACCATCAGCAAAAATAGTAATTTTTTTGTAGGTCTGGACATAAATATAAATGCAGTGCAAAAACACAGCTCTAGCATGTTTTGTATGAATTGTTGGGCATCCCAGTGGCAACGTGAGTGTCCAGGATTTTGAATATCAGATACTGGAAGACTCTAGATTTCACAGAAGGACTAGAAAACTTCAGGGTACACTTGGGAAGTTGCCAAAGCTGGTTGGAAAAGTAATTTTGTTAAAATAGTCATAATCCAAGGAGGATCTGTATCTGTCATTGGAGAATTTAAATGCAAACATAAAAAATTAACTGGCAGTTGGTTGGAAACCAACTGTGTTGGTGTGATATTTTGAACTGGCCTTCCTCCAGCTGACTTTTGAACAGCTCTTTTTTCTACGTTGACCATAAAGCTGGTGGAATGTTCCAAAGGAGGGAGCTGAACAAATACAGGCTCAGTGGAATCAAGGAGACACCAGTTTCAACATTGGCTGTAAGACAAACAAATTTCTGCACTGCTAGAACTGAATCTGTTCATAGTTTTTGCAGTTTCCCTGTAATATGGATATATCAATGGCATGATTGATAAACAAAAAAAGAAACCAAAACAATTCAGAAAAAAAAGAAAATTTGTATCCAGGTATAATATTTCTATTGTTTTTCTGTTACAATGCTCACATAATTTGTTGGCATTCATTAGCTATGTGTTTATATATCTATGGAAAAAATAATTGAATAATCTGCAGTCAACACCTTTGCAAGCAATGTAAAAAAACATGTACAAAGAGACAGGTATTACATACAAGTAATACCTCTAGAAAACTTGTTGATATGTTTGTTCTTGGCCTGCAACAAGTGGTACAGCTTGCCATAACTCTTACTTTCTAGTAGGTGAGATTAAATTGCCTTTCATGTAGCTGAGAACTCAGAACCATCAGCTGATGCCTGATGTTATTATACCACAATGAAATTATGATCTTTCTGAGCCCTTTGTGATCATCCCTGGTTTTGTGGTAGATTATGGAAAAAAAGGAATTTTTAGGAACAGCTGAGGCTGGTCCCCTGTGAGTCTGGAAGACTGAGGGCAAGCCCTAGGAACAGATCCAATGGAACCACTGTGGAGTATGGCGATGTTTGAGATTGATGACTTCTCTGTCATACTAACCAGCACCTCCATTAATATATTGCTGTACCTTTCTACTACATTTTAAATTCGTTTGGGCCTATTTGCATATTGTTATTCCCTCCATCCATATTCGTGTGACATTGGGATGGACTCATGTTCACACCTCTTGAATAAAAAATTATAATCCCTATGTATGCATATTGCCAGTGTTACAGGTGAAGAATACTTGTGGGGTGATACACATTGATGATTTAGCTGAACCTCTATTGCTTCATATTTAAAATTAATACATGTGTTCCTGCTTTCATTTTTGTGTTATTTACCAAGTGGTAAATTAAATTCTTCTAATTTCTTCCCAGGCTGAGACTTAGGTATCTAAATTCCACCCACATCTCAGAAACCGATGCAAACAGATGAACTTCTGACACTGGCTGGTTTTATGTCCCGAAAATCACTATGTGCCTTCCTGCTTGGCTTGCAAAACTCCTGGAGGCTTAACTTGGGACTAATGCATTCTCAGAAGTTCTGTGATTGGAAGTGATGGGTACCCCAAATGTCATTACAATCCAGCTTTGACAGGACAGCAACCCTGATTTTGTATAGATAAGTAGAATTTAGATTCTATTTAGATACATTTAGATATGAGGAATAAATTTTTCACAGTGAGGATGGCAAGACAATGGAACAGGTTGCCCAGAGAAGTTGTGGAAGTGTTGAAGGCCAGGGTGGATGGGGCTTTGAGCAGCCTGGTCTAGTGGAAGGTGTCCCTGCCCATGGCAGGGGTTTTGGACAAGATGATCTTTGAAGGTCCCTCCCAACACAAACCATTTTATGATTCTATCATTCTTCTGAAGAGAAGCCCAACAAGTTAGTCATGGCCTTAAATACATCTAATTGAATAGATTCTGTTTACAGTGATGCCAGTGGCCTTCCTGTATGGATAGTCTGATGGTCAAAGTACTACTCACAAGATGAAGACCTGGACCACAGGTTCAGTCTGCATCACCTGAACACCCTCCTCCTCTTTCCCAGGGTGCCCTACCTTTTGGGATGGGAGATATTCTGGATGAGAGGGACAGGTAACAGGTGAAGGGAAGGTTCTCTCCAGCAATTAGAGTTGATGGGGGAGGCTGGTTGGCCCCTGCACTCAGACCTCTTCTTATATTTTGCTCAATAATCGTCAAATTTAATGAGTGCGGAGGATCCAGGTAGGCAGGCGAGGAACGCCCTGTTCTGCCTCCTCCTTGGTTAGAGTCAAGCTCTCTCTTGCCTGTCCCATTTCTGAACTATGACACTTGTCTCTGGCTACACACTGGTCCCTGTTCACTGCTGTCCCTCCTTCCTGGCTGCCCTGGTGCTTGCTGTAGTCTCACAGCATGAGTTCAACTCCTGTTGAAAAATCAAGGATTTTCCTGGGATATAAGTGTTTGATAATAGTCATAAATATTCTAAATGCTGTTTTCTTTCTTAGGAGCCATAACAAGCAGTCTCGTAACAACTGAAGAGTCCTGTAAGTGTGAAGCCATAGCTGCCCTGCAAGACTCAGTCACTTCACGCCTTGAAGCTCTGTCCACAAAATATATCCTTTTTCTTACATGATCTTATACATTCATCTCTTTACTGTTATTTTAGAGGCAGCTGTTTTGATATAAGCTAGGGAAGGAACATTGCTCAAAATAGAAAGCATTTTCGTGGTGATTTTAGAAATGTTACGGAGCAAAATCTTGGTTGTTGCAAATACCACTATGTTTTCACATTTCACTGAGGGGCTTTATTATCAAGATGCAGATAAAATGCATATGCCACATGGCCTACACTATATATGCTGTGTGGAACATCAAGCACTGCTCTATTCATAATTCTTCCAGATGACTTTTACTGAATAGCAAATGCTCAGTTTTGAGCCCTCCTCTTATGTCCCCAAATTTTCAAGACAACTTCAGAGGCAGTGCAACAACAGTCCCATTCGCTGTGGTATTCCTCTGCATCCCTCCACAGGCAGGTGCTGTCACAAGCAATTTTCAACCACCACTTTCTTTTCCATGAAAATGTGCTAGCGTATGAATATCCAGCTGCCAGGGTATACAAGCATGGGAGAGCTGCAAGGTAGGGTGCTGAGGCTGAAGCCACTAGGCAAGATTTGGGTCCACGCAGTATCTGAAGTGCAGGCTGGTGGGTGCCAGCTATGCTGTGCTGGAATTTGCTGGCTTCATTTGCTGCAGTGCGGCGCCTGTGGCAGTGAAAAGAAATGTAGTCAGCCCCCAGATTAGACATTTCACAAACATGTGGGAGAGAAAAAACAAAAAACCAACAAAAATACCCCCACCCCCCAAAAAAAAGAGAAAGTGGTGAACTCTGTGGTACCCCAGCAAACCTGAATGCTGGAATAAATGCCCTCAGATGGCACAGCAGGAACTAATAACTGGAAGATAAAGTTGGGCAAGCTGTGATTCATCATAAGGCACAATTTTTAGAAGTTACAGTGGTTGATCACTGTTACAATTTACCAAGGATTGTGGTAGATTTTCATCAGTGGAAATTTTTGAGACTGCATACTTTTTTTTTTTCTGTAAAAGGTGCTCTTGTTCAAATAGGATTTGATTTAGAGGAGCACTGTGGTTTTCATCCTGACCCCTGGGGCTTCAAAATCAAGGAAGAGTGGGGTATTTAGGATTAATCAAAGGAGGAGAGAAAACTAGTAGAGTTTTAAACATGAACTTGTCATTTATACAGATAAATGATTTTTTCAGTTTCCCAAAGCTTCTGAAAGTCAAATGAAAATTTCTGCCAAGGGCACAAGACTTTCACAGTTCTTGTATAAATACAAAGTGATTTTTGTAAGCTCTAATTGCGAATCCCTCTTCCTGTATTGTCCTTGGAGTTCAGTTTATCTGCCTGGGAAAGGTGAAGGGAAGACTGATTTTCCTTGGATTATAATATATAATTCCAGGGAATCTAAGTAGTTAAAACTGAACACCGAGATAATTAAACCTGTAATGACGTCTCAATAATAGCATGTCCTTCAGAGATCAGTCTTTCTGCCCCAGAGAGCTAATGTTAAGCCAGAAAATGCAGTGGTTTCAAGTTAGGAATATACTTTGTTACAAAGAACTGAGGCTTTCTTTCAAAGTTGTTCTTTGGTGGGCAATTTGTATCCCTAGCATCCTTTCAAGGCAACCTGGAAAAAGAAGGAAGAGACAATGACCTGTGCTGCTCCTGAGCCCTGAGTGTCACTTGGTCCAACTTCCAAGAAATTAAAGTTGTTGAGACCATTTTGGAAGTTGCCAGACCTTGACAGATCTCTAACATGTTTTGCAACCTCTGGTTCAAGCATGTATTGACCTCATCTAGAAGAGAGATTGTTTGTTGAAAATGCAGCAATGGGAAAGATTGTGAATAAAACAAACCTTATAGCCATCTATCTTATTGCCCTTAACAACTGACCACTAGATGAAGTGTCTGAGAAGCTGCAGGCATATCAAGGCAGACAGCAGGTTGTCTGAGCTATCATTCTACTTAGTTTTAAAATAATCTTTCAGAATCAATCCTTTTTACTGCATTCAGCAAGCTTTATTTTGTTGCACAGCTTACAAAACAGCAGTTGGTTTGTTACTATTGGCAAATGCCAGGAAGACTCCAGGAAGACCACAGTCTTGAAAATATAGTGACCCTGAGGATTTTCATGTACAGTCACTTTATAACCATAAGGCTACCTATACCTGCTGTGGCTTCACTTTTGTACTACAAGTAGTACAGCAGGTACTGCTTTTCTGCAGTAACTGCATTTTTATTCTCTTATTTAAAAGTAAGTACAGAAAAAATGAATAGACACAGTATATCACATTATATAAAACGGTGAAATGGCAAGGCAGACTAAAAATGTGACCATATCTTCTGTCCATTAATGAGAAAGTAAATTGGGGTCTTCTAACTTGTTTCAATAAAATAAAGTATGATATGCACACTGATGTTGGAAGTTTTATTCTATACAACTTCAGGAATATGTGTTATGAAAAAAAGTTTAATGAAAACAAGGAAACAAAACCTCAGAGATAAAGGAGGCAAAAATGGAGGAAATCCACAGAAATAAACAGGATACTACCCCCAAGTCACATACTTGGAAAAAGAACCGTTTGATTTTAAAACCTAGAAGTCCTTGTTAATATAAATAAAAGGTTTGATAGTAATTTCAAGTATTAATAATGTTGTTTAATACTCCAAAGGATGAAAGATGTCCTCCAGTTTAAGGTTTTTATCTTGCAAGATTTCCTTATGTGATTAGTCAGTCATTCCTGCTGTCATACCACAGACTTTACTGAGACTACTTATGTCAGTTGGACTTGTAGGATAAACACAAAAGCTAACAATTCAAACATTTAATTATTGAAGGAATCCACTCATTTTGCACACTTGGCATTTATAATCAGCCAAATGTTTTAGAAACTGTATTTAGATAAATTTGAAGATGGAGTCAAAACTATGATTTATTTATTTATTTATTTATTTAGAATTGAAAAATCCAACGTATTTGTAAAGCTTTGCAATTTAATTACACAAAGTATTCTATCAGTAGCTAGTATGCTGAGGACATATTATAACACCACCTGTGCTTGCTTCATGCCCTGCATGTATTTGATACCAACAATTGCAAGGAAAATTGGTGGGCAGAAGTTCAGTTATCATGTTCATTGCACATGCGAGTGAGACTTTAGGTATGTCTATATAGTAATGTTAAGTTATAATATAACACTAGCTAGCACAGTTGAACATGGGACACAGCTTCATCAAGGGCTAAAAATGTGACTATAAACTCTCCAAGACTGCTGGATTGGTCTATGGTTGATATTTTGTGATGTGACCGCACTGATATTAATTTGCTGTAGTTCAATTAAAGTTAGCATGGGCCAACCTAGCTATGCTACACTTGCTTCCTCAAAGTGCTATGTATGCATATTTTTTCTGTAAGTCATGGAGTTTTATATTCAGCACTTTGCTTACTTTCACATCCTCTGCTTAGACACGGGTATTATACCAGGATTTATAGGGCCAGAAGTATGCCTTGGCCTCCATAATTGGTAAGAATAAACAAGTTGTATATCTAATGCAAGACTTTTCAACTTCTTGGCAATTGGGAGTGGATGACAACAGTCCCATTTACATTAAAGCCAGCTGTCAGATAAGAAGTATGATTTTATATGATAGTGGAAAATTGTCCTGCAGGCCAGATGTGTCTTGCAAGCTGTTAGCTGGCCAGGCTTTGTTTCATGCATTAGTAGTCATAGCTCCATTTTATGTTGCAAATGAGTGTTCAATTCCTCTGAGCAATTATCTTGTCTCACTTTCTGTTTGTGAGCACCAGGCAAAATTCCAAGGTCATATAAGCGATTTCTTTAAAATAGAACATACCAGTATGTCCTATTCACTGAACATTTTATGTACTTGTTGATATGGAATGAGTAATTATGCTGTTTTAATTATTGGGGCAGTAGAACTTTAATGTAGAGAATGGTTATGAAAAAAACCCAAAATTTCGTCTTTTGCACGGTATTTTAGATTTATTTTTGTTCTGAATAGAGTAGAATAGAATAGAATAGAGTGGAATATTTCAGTTGGAAGGGACCTACAATGATCAACTAGTCCAAGTGCCTGGCCACAGGCATTTGCCAAATTACTTTTAGCTGTCTTATTCAGCTCTAAAATGCTTACAGGGGTTCAACCAGCTTTGTGTTATGGGTCTATCTCATGTATGTGCTTCTAAGTTGGCATCAGTCAAAAAGCTGGATGTCCAGTGCTCCTCACTGTTGCATGTTCAGTAACTTCAAAAAAATGATGTGATGATAACCTGTGGCTGATTCTATTTCTCTGTGTTTCCAGATAGCCTCTCTGAGAAGAGGGGAACAGCACTAAACTTGACAAGATGCAGGTTTCACAACTTGGGTTTGTCATGATCCTCCTTTGATATTGAACAAATTGCTTATATTTCAGTGTTTGTGTTGTGGATAATTGCACTGTAGAGTGCTTAGCCAGTAGGAAAATGAGGAGGATGGCCTGGGAGACATGGCACTTCTATTTCTCCCATGTCAGGCAGGTGAGTTTTTACAGCACGATGCAGAAGACACGGGACCGACTGTCTTCTGTACATCTCCCATGTTCCCCTTTTCTGTCAATCAGCTACAAAACAGCTTTGGTATGAAAATATTTCTTTTGCAGCTGGGTCCAACCTAGCCCGGAGTCAGTGCTGCAGAGCCAGGCTGCTCCTGAAGCCCTCCGCACCCCTCATGTGGGCACAAATCCAGGCTTGATCCTTCCCCTGCTTCCTACACTGCTCAGTGTCCAAGAGCTTTGTAAGAGTAGCCATGGGGCTTGCCCACCCTCTCTAACCCCCTGAACCAAGGCATTATTCATCTGTGTACGTGAGGAACTGACTGACCAGACCTGGCAGTGGGTGCAGGCAGCACCTTCCCAGGATCGGGAATGGTATCCAACACCTGTGGCCTCAGCCACAGCCACCAGTTACCTCAGGTAACAGCAAGGCCTGGGGCAGCCCTGCGGCTGGGATAACTCTGTGGACGTTTTGATGTGAGCTACACCACTGAAAACACTATGTGCAAACACTTTGGGATTCGCAAGCTTCAAGGTTTTCCTACATGTAAAAGCAGAGTGCGCTTTATTAACGAATTACCAAGTGCCTTCTACCCAACTGGAGTACGACCGTCAATGGCTGTGGCGGGGCGGGCAAGCCCCCAGCCCACCTCCCAGCTCAGGGGCCCACCCGCCGGCGGCTGGCAGCGGCCTGCGCAGGCCGCCACGGTGCCCCCGGCGCTGCCGCCGCCTCAGCCGGCGCCTCAGGGGGTGGGGGCAGGGCTCGGCCCCGGCCCAAAGCAGCGGCAGCGCTAGCGCCTGATGTCGTGGGGCGGGTGGCGGCGCGTTAATGGCGTCTCTCGTCTCCCGCTGCCGGAAACAGCGGAGCGCGCGGCCCGGGCGGGCTTCCGGCGGCGGTTGCCAGGGTGACGCGGTTAGCGAGGAGGCCGCGCTGGGCCCGCTGCGCCGCGCTGCCGTGAGGCGCCGTGTGCGTCCCGCCTCGCTCCGCCGGGATGTTCATCTACCTCTGCAAGAAGGTGCTCCCGGGGCACGGCGGAAAGTCGCGGTGGTGGGGGGGCAGGCAGCCCTAGGGCAGGCGGAGATCCCCGCTCCCCCTGCCCGCTTCGGCCGGCGCCTCGGGGCGCTGAGGGAACCCTGGGGGCTCCCTCCCGCTGCCTGCGGCTGCTGCGGCTCCGCTAGCGCTGGTGGGCGGCCGTGGGCTTGGTCCCTGCCCGGAGCGTGCCCTGCTCTGCCCTTCTCGCTCCCTCTCGGCCTGGGTTTGGGGCTTGGGGTTTCGTTGGTCTTCAGCTGGCTCCTGAGCAACTGCACCCCCCAGGAGACCTTGGACATAATTCCAACTGGAGACCAGCTCGTGGCAAAGCCCTGCGCGCTGCGTGATACCTCTCACCTGTTTTGTTGCACTTCCGTGCACACCTTTGAAGATGCCCTCTTATTACTTAGTGCATGCGTTAATTTCCATTTTTGCAAGTGTTGTGTTGCACGGTGTCACTAGTGCTTGTAGCTTTAATTGTCTTCTGTCCCTTTTTGCATGTGCTGAAGAAATAATTTTATCTTGTGTGCTATCATAGGTGTCTTTGAGGTGTTTCTAATAGAGTATTTTAAAATAAAACATGATTCTTACAACTGTGTAGGGAAACAAAATATTTCTTTTATAGATTGCAATTCCTGGTAATGTTCGATTAAGATGTATTTCCTGGAATAAGGATCAAGGCTTCATAGCCTGTGGTGGAGAGGATGGATTACTCAAAGTTTTAAAATTGGAAACACAGACAGGTAAATGAGGGTTGTTTTGTTTTGGTTTGGTTTTTTTAAGAACAAAACCCACCATACTTCAGAAAGCATAAGTACTTCCACAAGTTACTTGACAATATTTTATATTGTGTATATTTTAAATCTGTACATACATTTGTATAAACATCAAATGTGCTGTCACTTTCTTTTGAACACTTTTCTTCCAGCTTGTCTTACATGGCACACATGTAGTTTGTCAACCTGTTGTATCTCCTGAAGTATTCTTCAGTGCTGCTTCTTTTCAGGGCATATTTCTTTCTTGTTTGTATAGGCTTCCAGTTTATTTTTGAACTGATTTTGTTATTTCTTAATTTTGTTTGGATGTTCTCTACCATCTTCATTATTTTAGGGAGTAAGCTCTGGGGTTTTTTACTTTTATATAAATATGTTCCAAGAAAAGTAAAATCCAGTATATTTTCAAAACCTTTTAAACCTTATTCTGAAGGTAACAAAATGTGATAGCCATAGTTGTTGTGGGTTTTTTGTTTGTTTTGTTGTTTTTTTCTTGAAAAAACGCTAGGCCATAAAGAACATATGAACTTGGTTGAGTATGGTATGACTAGCAAACATGTTGAATTGAGGGGTGGAAAATTAATCCTGTGGTTAGAATTTACTTATAGGTGAATAATTTTATCTGTGTAAATAGTGATTAGATGTGCAGTATTGATAGAGGCACAGTAGTATGTATGCTTTATTAGAATTATTTTGTAGCTATTTTTGTTATTTTTAGATGAAGCAAAAATAAAGGGACTTGCAGCTCCCAGCAATCTTTCTGTGAATCAAACTCTTGAAGGTCATAGTGGTAAGTGTATTTGAGCATTTAAAATACTTTTGATTAGAATAAAGAAAAAATACAAGATTTTGTGAAGTTGATAGAATAATTTTGCTGTATCTTTTTATTATAAGCTTGAAATAAAGATTATCAATATTCAACTCAGGTATATAACAGCTTGGCTATCTATTTTTACGAAGTTATCTGATGAAAGACCTACAGTAAATCTTTCATGATTTGACAGTGAATTACTGGGTTGAGAATGAAACTTACTTAGCCTTACCTCAGTTCTCCTGGCTGATACTGTATGTGTGACATGGAATGGAAGCTGCATAAACCAAGCTCTGCTCTGCCTGTTACAATTTAAAGTTTGCTTATGTATTTTGCAAGATTAAGTCTGTGAACTTTGAAATTACAGTGTAACTTGTTTTGTATTTACATCAGGCCTTGCTTTTTCCAAATTATTTGCTTCCCAATTATTATCCTGAGAAGGAAATACTGGTTTCTGTTTCAGTGGATGATGCTATTGTATGTGTTATATTACAGAGGGACCTTTTTTTAAAAAAAAATCAGGCAGTGCTACTGGTATAGTAATTGTTATCTCAGACTTCAGCATGGTTAATCTGGAAATGCTACTTAGTTGCATGGGACTAGAATATATTTTTAGGTATTTACATAAAAGATCATTATACATTTGTTCACATACTGCTTTGGTAGATGACAGATAAAGAGTGCTTTATAGCAGAAGAGAAAAGCTAAACTAATGAGCAGTTGATGCTGGAATTGCTGAGTTAAACAATGATGTTCTACTGTGGTTTAAAAAAAAAGAACAATTTTCTTTTACACTGTATACACTGTATATACAAAGTTTTAAACTCTGTACAATAGGTTAAATCAGAAATGAGACTAAAAGCCTTGTTTTTTCTAGTGATACATGTGGATAAGCCTTTTTTTTTATAGTGTCTGTAAGATTTGCTTATATGTTATGGTAGCTTTACATTCCCTTCTGAAGAAATCAAAGGTAGTTCAGTAAACCTGATTTCTGTCTTAAATATATCTTCATTTTCCATTTATTGACAAATTACAGAATGTGTATATACATAGACTGCAGTATAGTATACAGACAAAGTTTAGAGAGGTTAGAAAACAGGCTAGAGAAGGATAGTGTGTGAAAGTAAAAATTGAATGCAGGGAAATTGGATGGGGAGGAATTAAACTCTCATGTGAGAAATGTTGTCACCATCTATGGATAATGGGATATGAAGAGAATGGTAAAATCCTTATGCTATTTGACAAAATGTTTTTTTACTGAGGATTTGCAGTTGAAACCTGCCAACAGTCAGGTTATTTTTAGGGACCTGGTTAAAAATGATCTAAAAAATTAATTGTGACAAGTTGATTTAGTGGATACTTTGAACAGACGTCTTCAATTCTGAAGTAGATTACTGTTACTTTGAAAAATTCATTCAGGATATCTTTGATCGCATCTGTTGATAAATGATGGAAATGCTGAAAAAATGGAAAAAACTCAGAGGAAATGGATGGCTAGTGGTGAGGGCATGAAAGAATGTGATGCTTGAAGTTGGCAATTCAGTGTTGAACTGATTAAATAAGATGCTGCATAGAAACAGTTTGGATGTTTCAAGTCAAATATGTATGAGTAGGATCCCATATGAGACTTCATGGTCTGAAGGAATTGATTGTAGAGTGCTGTTCTTGGTGATTGGGAGATTTTGTTTTAGAAGTGCAACCCTACTGAAGATCAAGTTAGTAAGAGGAAGGAAGAAACAAAACTTAACGACAAGTTTTGTCAGCTTCCCAGATTAATGTGTCAGAGGCCGTCAGAAATCGCAAAACTGTGATTTGGGGTTTATGTACTGAAGGAACATTCTGAACAGAATTTGGAGAGGATGTTACTCAAGTGGGTGAATACGGAAGCAAAAGGAGCCCATTAGCTGAATTTTGAAAGAAGAAATGAGTGATACAGGAAGAATGCCTAAAACTAAATCAAAGTCAGCAGTGCAGATTTCTGATAGGCTCCAGGTTGATTAAGCTGGATGTGGTGGTTTTTATTAATGTATTTAAATGATGTAAATAAAAAAAAAAGTTATATCATTTTCTAGGTTCCGTGCAAGTGGTGACATGGAATGAACAGTATCAAAAACTGACTACTAGTGATCAAAATGGACTCATCATTGTGTGGATGCTGTATAAAGGTATTCTACAGATTAAATTTGAGATGGGGATAATATTCCATCTTGTAAAAAACATTTTCATATTTTCCTTTTCAGCAATTTTTTAACTGTTTTTCAGACTTCTTAGTTTGCAGACTGTAAGGCTCAAAATAGATTTAAAACAATTTCCAAGTTTTTATTGTAATACTTGTCTACATTTTTCATAGTGTAGTTACATATGAAAAGACATTTGTCCTCCAGAGCTACCTTAGCCATATGCTTGGTAAACTGCTCTAAATTTATTATCTGTGTTCCTCCCTTGGAAGAATATAGTATATTGAACAAAAAATACCCAGGAAGCAGTGCTTCTTTGTGTAGGTTCTGTTCTGGATATCTTTGTAATATTTAAATACTTCTGCAAAGTACATGAAGCATAGACATGTTTGTAAAACTACAAGAACTTAGCAACCCTGCTTAGAACATCAATTAAATACTTTCATAAAAACAATCTCTAGAAATGTTTAATTAAGGCAGTGAACCATTACGACTAACCAGTGTATTGCTGTAATTGGCTTTTATTGTTCTTGACCTTTTCACACATCCGTATACTTCTCTGGTATGTTTAAATTCATTTGAAAGCCAGCAAACCTCACAGGGAAATTACACACTTTCCAACATATGGGAATGAAAGTAAAGGGTTTTCTTTTTCTCTTGGGGATTTTTGTTTAATGAAAAATGGAAAGAAATAAAATCTCAGCTCAGATTCTCATTTCAAGAATAAAGAATATCACTTGATTGATCTTTCTGCCTGATATGTGGTGGCTACTGTCACAGAAATAATCTCTTAATTTTGGAAAAGAACCAGTAAATTATTTAATATGTATTCCTATCAAAGACTGTTCTTCCCTCCATTTATGTTTCCTAGTGTATTCTTGCCAGTTCTGAGATTACGCAAGCACAGATCTCTTCCTGTAGGGTCTCTCCTGTCTTTGGCTCCTGTCTCTGAAAGTAGCTCACACCTGAACACTAGGTTTCACAACAATTACATCTGTGTAGTCTGGGGGACACTGTAGCATAGTCTTGCTAGAGTTTTATGGGAAGGGCAGAATGTTGTTTTTAATTCCTTTCCAAAACTTACTGCTACTGTAGCTCTTTGTTGTATATGACACTGCAGAGTCGTATGTAACCTACTGTCTCACGTTTACTTATAAGCAGCCCAGGTTTCTCTTGTTTCATTGAAGACCAAATTTGATTGCTTGGTAACTCATAAACTTTGTGTGCTGTATTTGGGCTTTTTTAAAACAACGTCAGGAATTCATATTGCTAAGAAATCTCATTACAGTCCTATTTGCGTATCTTTCTAATTAGAGAGTAATTTTTCTCTTTGAGTTCAGTGATTAGCATATACCTTGACTCCACTAGAGGATTATCAAATCAGAAGTATAACTCAGTTTTTCATTCACTACCAATAGGTGCTTGGTATGAAGAGATGATTAACAATAGAAATAAATCTGTTGTTCGAAGTATGAGCTGGAATGCTGATGGACAAAAGATTTGTATTGTATATGAAGATGGAGCTGTGATTGTTGGATCAGTGGATGGTAAAATTTAAGCTCTACTAATTGTGGTGTTACATAGCTTTTGTTTTCAGTATTATGTACATAGTGGCTCTGTTTCTCTAGATAAATACAATTGATAGTTACTTTTTAATTGTTGCTTTGACTTGCTTAAGCTGTTTTATTTTTTACATTGGTAACTTGCATCCTATTTTTGATTTTGTAGTATGTTTATTAAGTACAGTCGGTGTTCTATTACAGGCAATCGCATTTGGGGAAAAGACTTGAAAGGTACTCACCTGTGCCACGTGGCCTGGTCCTCTGATAGCAAAGTCTTACTCTTTGGAATGGCAAATGGAGAGATTCACATTTATGACAATCAGGGAAATTTTATTGTAAGTTCATGGTGGTATAATAAAGGTATTAACTTCAGCAAGCATAAATCCTTACTTCCTCTTAATTTATTTCATGTTTGTTTGTTTAGTTGGTGGATTTCAGTACTGAGAACTGGACAGGGTCTTGTGCATGAAGTTGTTGCTCAAGTTTTATGCAGCTGCAACTTTTTAATATAGTTATTTCTTTCTTGGGAGCTAAATGAATATTGCATCAACTAATGCCTTTTTGCCTTGCAATAGTTACTGAAATTGTAAAAATACATTTGGTGATACTAATTAAATTAAATTCATGTTAAAAGGACTAGCATGCTTTTTAGACTAAAGCAATAGTTTATTTTCTTATTGCCTCTGTCATTCTTTATTCCATAAGGAATGTTACGTGCTTCAGAGAAAACCTGATAAGTGGAAAAATGAAAGGAAGTGATTATAATATTGCTGCATTCCTACAACTTTGGTTTAGTTATTTATTTTTATCTGCTTACTTGGAGTATTGGACTATGACTATGACAAAATGCTAAACAGAACTAAACCACTATCTTTGAAAAGAGCAACATAACTGGAACCATATTCTTAACTTTTTAGATGCCTATTATGGTGAATTTTCTTTCCCTGTGTCCCTTTGCCTTCCTGTTTTCTTTTCTTTACCTTCCCCACTGTATCTATCTTTCTTACCACTGTGTGAGTCATGGCATTTCCAGCATGTGCTGTAAATCAGTGAAATTCTTTAAGTAAGTTGTCACTTCCCTGCCCGCCCCCCCCCCATCCCCCTTTATCAACAATATATATGGTTGTGCTCTGCCCCACCGTGCTCCCACCCCCCTTCCATAATTTACCTGGTAGCCCTTCTAGAAGTGATCCAGGTGCACTCTTTCAGAAAAAGCCCTTACCTGTGTTACCAGATGTACAGGGCTAATTATTAAAAAAGTAAACTTACCTTAATTGGTGTTCTAGTTCAGACACTTATTTTTTACAATTATTTTTATATATTTTTTTAAGACACTTCTATCAAGAAAAAGCTGACAAAGATTTTTTTTTTTTTTTTTTAAATCTTTTGGCCAGGAATGGTTTGAAATTATTTTTGTTTTTTGCAAAGTGCCAGTGGGGTTCCTTATGTGCATGTGGTGGGGACTTCTTGTTTGTTTGGGTTTGTTTCGTTTTCTGTGGTTTTAAGTTACTTTTCAAAGAATGAAAACACCAACGTTAAAGTACTTCTTAGTAGTTAAAATACATGTTTTCGTTTGTCTGATCTGTCTGTGAATAAGGAATTCTTTCAAACTCTTAAAATTTTGAAAGTGTGAAGATTTTTTCTTGGGACAGGAAAAATTTTTTCCATAGACATCTTGTCTTCTGCAAGGTATCAGTAGAGAGATAAATTGTTCTTCTAAATAACATTTTGTATATGACTTTAAATGATTAACCATTCTTGTCTAGGTGAAAATGAAACTGAGTTGTTTGGTGAACTTAACTGGAGCATTCAGTATTGCTGGAATACACTGGTATCATGGTACAGAAGGCTACATTGAACCAGATTGTCCTTGTCTTGCTGTCTGTTATGACAATGGAAGATGCCAGATAATGAGAGATGAGAATGACCAGAGTAGGTACAAAATGTGTGTGCTAATTACTGAACTACTCTTGATCCAAAACATCTACTTGTGTTTATATTCTTGATGTTTATTTCTTAAAAACTAGATCCTGTTTTGATTGACACTGGTATGAATATAGTATGTATTCAGTGGAACCACTGTGGAAGCGTATTGGCGGTGGCAGGGTCCCTAAAAGCAACTTCTCAAGAAAAAGATGTAAACATTGTGCAGTTCTATACTCCGTTTGGTGAGGTAAAAATATTCAATATATATATTAAATGTTTTTTTTAATCTTAGAATGTTTTGTCTGTATGGTCATTACTGGTGGAGTTTGGATGCCAAAATGTAGGTGTTTAGTGTGTTTAATGTGCTCTAAGGTATCTAGGATATCTACCTGGATCTTGAAAGATGACACGGGACCAGGTACCCTTTTA
Source organism: Falco biarmicus (assembly GCF_023638135.1). NCBI lineage: Eukaryota > Metazoa > Chordata > Aves > Falconiformes > Falconidae > Falco > Falco biarmicus. Next base: position 34,032,527 of record NC_079293.1, on the reverse strand, counting down.
GAACCGCAAGTTAGTGGCCAGTGCGAGAACCCAATTGCAAAGTGATGGGATATGTATAGTGTCTAACTTGGAACATCTAACTCGGATACCTCAGTTCAGACTATAGTCAGTAAGCGATTTGGAATGCTTAGGCAGCAGGTAAGATGCTAACTTAACCTCTGGGTATCAAATACAGTGAATGTTCCCCTCTATTTTTATGGCATCAGTAAAACTGAGAAACAGCTTCTGGTACCAGTAAAAGCAACGGCTCAGAAACCTCAGAAAATACTGTTTCTAATCTTCATTTGTCTGTTGGGCATATTGTCTTGTAAATGTTAAAAGACCGCTTTCCTATACATTTCTGTTCATGGTGCTACTCTTGCCTTGCAAGGTAATTTCAGATAATTTCACTTTCCCTCCTAGGCATATATCAGGAAATCAGTAAGTTAGTTTTACGTATCTGAGTGTGAGAAAGTTTGTCCCTTGTACAGAGGAAGTACTGGTTGGCTCTGGGGGTATCTGTGGTAAGCATATTGCTGTGACCTGTGCTGCGAAAGGGGTTAAGATGCAACATCATCTGTAGATTTTCCCTTAGTTGAAAGAATTAAATGGAACTGAAGACTTTGGGCAATAGTTATGTCTCTGGTTGCTGCTTCAGATCAACTGAAATAGGGGTTCCAGACTCTGTATCTAGTGTTTAGAAGTAAATTCTTCAGTGTTTAGAGTTGTTTTGTACTAGTTCTGATATTCAGGTACAGGCTTAACTTTTTGGAAGATGGTATCTTTTGAGAAATGTGTGACCAGCATTGGGACTTAATATTTACATCGGATCAAAGGCATGAAAAAGGTAGTTTAGGCACAAACTAAACTTTGTTTAGGCACAAAGTTATGCCCTCAAAAGGAAAGTTAGATTTAAGCATAAGTATTGGTGTTCTGCTGAGTAAAATATTGTATTCTTTTAAAGCCTAAGATTATTCAAAATTTTGCAGTAAATAGTAGATTAATGTATCCTTTATTACATATGTCTATATTATTGGCAAACAAAAAGTTTCCCGCAAACAAGTGCTCTGTGGGACTAAGGTTATAGTTTTTGAAAACATTTTTTCCAATTGTTGTGTTCAAATTCTACAGCAAAATAAAGATACAAAAAAGAGGGAAAGCTTATTTCTTTGCTAGCTGTTAATTGTAAATAGACATGTAACTGCCTTTTGTAGACTTTTTTATGAAAGGGAATAGAGAAGAGGAAAATGTCTGTTGCCTCACTGCAATTTGTGTACCTATGCGGTTAATTCATTGTATGCTCTTGGCATAGATTAGCTATATGCTTTTGTTTAAACTAACAGCTGTAGTTAAGGGTGTTATACATCAACTGACTAATACACTTCCAACATAAATGAAACTTCTGAGGCATGTCAGATATCAGTACTATTACTGTGTTTATTTTAGTAGCTACTGAAATTAAAAAGGTGATTCAAATTGTCAACCAAAGGAAAAAATGCTTGTACTGTCATTCTTCATCTATTATTTTTCTAAGCTGTCGCTGAGGTGGTTTAGTTTTTTCTGTCTGACAAAAAAAGAATTGAGGCAAAAGCAGTTTTATGGTAATGCGTGTTAAATAGATCCCTGTTTGTTTGTACGTGTATTGTAATTTGGAGTCATTATGGGGTACTGTAAAGAAGTTCTATGTTTGGTTTTTATCAACTATTGGAACTGTTTATGTATTTTTAGGGTGGTTTTCCTATGATAAATTCAGAACTCTTTCTTTCCTTGTTTTAAACAAGCATTTGCGCACACTGAAAGTTCCTGGCAAACAGGTATCTGCCTTGTCTTGGGAGGGAAGTGGACTGAAAATTGCACTAGCTGTTGATTCTTACATATATTTTGCAAACATTCGTCCAGATTACAAGGTATGTAGTAATGTGGCACCTAACTGTATTAATACAGGTTTCCTCTTACTCTCTTTCTGAATGAGTTGAAAAAGTAGCTTTCTCTAATACATAAATCAGTGCTTAACTTATGGTTGCTACTTGACTAACACTACTGAGCTGAAGTTTTAGTAGAATATGTGTGTCTGTTTTGGTGATGGAATGACTTAGCCATTGCTTTTATAATGAATTTGTGATTTTATTTTCGTAATAGGGAAATGTGAGCTTTGTTAATATTAACAGAATTGGGCATGATTCTAAATTTGGTAGTAATTGAGGCTGTCATGTAGGTAAGGCTCCAGTGTTTTCATTGCTGTTTGGTTATACTGAGTGGGCTAAGCAATACAATGGGAATTGCTTGAGCCTTACTTTTACTGCCTTTTTTTTTTTTTTTGGTAGTGAATTACTAGTTTAAAGCAGGAGTGTTTGTGTAGAACCTTGAGCAGCAGTAATGAATGCAACCTGATAACTGTTCTTCCTACTTATATTTCAGTTTCCAACATACCTTTTACAAATATGTATTGAGCTAATTCTAAATAATGATCTTGTCTACTGTATGGGTGTTTTTTGTGTTTTGTTTTGTTTTTTTTTAGTTAGGACTATTTAACTGTAAATTTACAGTTTAAAAAAAATAGCGATTACTGTTAAGTGTACAGTATTGTGTACCTTTTTTTTCCAACACAAGGTATGTTTTTTAATCATCAGTGTGTAACTACTGTGATTAAAGAGAGTGAGTGTGTAACATGAGGAACATACTGCTGCTATATTGAAATGTATTCTTCCTCTTGGTTGTGAAAAGTCATTGGTCAGGGAGTTAAAATCACGAATCTGTTAGAAGCAGTCTCAAATTGTTTGTTGTAAATCTGCTGGAAAAGACTTTGGAAATTAGAGCTGGTAATTAGTCTTGCAGGAAATGCTACCTAATGTTTATTCTGGGAAACATGTAACAGCTGTAAGAGAGGCCTGTTGCTGTTTCTTAAACTCATCAGTATCTATGAGACCATGTGTATTTCAGGATCTGGCAGTTTGCAAATGAATAAGATTTTGAAACTTTAGTTTTAGAAACTGCTCTTTGTTACTTTTTTCCCTCTCCTTTTTGTATATTTATAGTGGAAAAATATGTGCTCAAATTTGTTCATTTATGCAGTAAATAAACACTTAACCTGTTAGTAGTATACTTGTTTCAATGTCAAATATTTTTATGGTGTGTTGTCCTTCCATAAATAATACACATTGCTACCACTATGTTCTTTGTGATTATATCTGTAACTCCATTTTAGGAACTAGATACTGTAAAAGGTGTCAGTCATTAAATGGTAGTGATTCAAAACTGTCATTAACTTAAACTGGATTGGAATTAATGACCTGGAGATGAAGTGTTAGTATCACATTACCAATCCACTGAATAATCCGGTTTTGTGTATTTTTCAAGTGTTAAGAGAAAGGGGTTTTAAAGTTAATGTGACAGTAAAAACTATGAATTGAGCTGATCTTTTTTAAACTATTCATAGTTTACATGGTGTCTTTTTGGAGTTGTAATACCAATTTAGAGTCTATAGTGCTAGTTGCATTTCTTCTGCTGTATTGTTCAAATCTACATTTGATTTCACTTTATATCCTTATCATACAGTATTCTGGGGTCCTTTGCCACTTCTTGAAATCAGTTCTAGGTTTGACAAACAGTTTACAGTTTACTGGCTTGTTACCTTGTAACTTATTCCTCTCATATAAATTTTGAGTATTCAGAATAGTGTAAGTTCCAGTTTGCATCTCTGAAAAGGATCCTGTGGGTAGTGCTCTCAGCTGTCAAAAACTACCTTTATTCCAATCGTTTTATTGTCTTCCTGTATCCAAAATGAGCTTGATTTTCTTGAAAATCCAAGTAGGTCTTATCAGTTGGGTCATCTCTGTTCACATGACTGTTGCTTCTCTGAAAGATAATAAATAAGAGTAAATGAGTGAGGTACAACTTCCAGAGCTAAAAACATGACTGTCTAATGTCAATGTCATTCTAATTCTATTATTTATTACTTCTTTTTTTTTTACATCTCTACCTTGTGTGAAAGCTAGATTTACTGATTTGTGATTCCCAGAACCATAATGCTTTTTACATCTCCCCACTCTTGTTCCTCTGGCTATATTCCACAGCATTGTGTTTGAATTCCCATAGAACTGTACTTGAGTGAAAACCTTTGGGTTCTGCCAATTTATTACCATTCAGTTTGTAGATCTATTCTAAAAGTTCTCTTGCTGATGCTTGATCATCTTGGTTTCATTCCCTGTGGAGTGTGGGAACCCTTCTGGCCAGCTCTCTCACAAGCTCTCTCTTCTCCTTCTACTAAATGCTGATGCAGAGAATTCTGTTATTTTTTTCTACAGTTGCATCACCATCTTTAAGTGGTTTGCTTTATATCTTGTTTATTTGTCAGCTTCACCTCCTTTCTGAGATATTTTTGGATTCTGCTGTGTTAGAGAGGGTTTTCATTGTTAATTTCTATAATTAAAATCAGTGGACTGCAATAAAATACATCATGATTTTTGCAGTGTTTGGATATCCCATTTCTTCTTTTGCCTTTTTGCCTTTTCTCCCACCCGTTAATGAATAATTATATTGTTCTGGCAGGGAAGGGAGGGTTTTTCTCATGTTACTAATATGGAAAAGGTGATGTGAGTTGATATAGTGCTCTAATATAATTGCTTATTTTTTGTCTGCTTCAGCAGTTGCACTGTTTGAGGTGTTTATTCTTGGAAACAAACTTCGAGTTTCCAAATCAGTAGTCATAGAGCAAGAATTTTCATGGCAAACCCCATCATCACAGTGGGTTTTCCTGTGTACCTGCCGAACAAGGAAGAAATAAGGAGAAGTGAGATCTTGTCACATTTTGAGGTTGATCCTCCAGGTCTGATTGTGACATGTTATTCTGTGTGATGGGAAGGCTTCTTTTGCCAGTTTAATAGTATGAAACTAATTTATTACCAGAGCTGTGTTCACATACTTTCAATGTATCAGTTCATCACTTGACAGGTAAAGTATATTGAATACTGATTGTGTATATGAAATAAACACTTTCTTTTGTAGCTGTGAAAAATGTATTATCAAATTTTTATAATTTCTGATAGGTTTTATCAAAATTGTCTCTCTTGGCAGTGGGGTTACTGCTCCAATACGGTTGTTTACGCGTATACCCGACCTGATCGTCCAGAATACTGTGTAGTCTTTTGGGACACAAAAAACAATGAGAAGTATGTGAAATATGTCAAGAGCTTGATTTCCATAACGACTTATGGAGACTTCTGTGTTCTAGCCACTAAAGCAGATGAAAATCAACCTCAGGTAAAGTCTTTTTCTTAAATTTTCATTTGAAACGCTCTGTTCCACATGCCAGTGCTTTATAGCTGGAACAAGATGAAATGTAAAATTCTGAGTGTGTCATTCAGTTGTCATTTGACAGAATGGCACTTGAATGGGCTTGGTGCTTAAAAACAAAGAGCCTCAACAAACATAATAATGAAAATGTGCAGACTGATTAACTGCCTGTGTGCTTTTAACTCCTTGTAGCCATTAGTCACTTAATGAAACCGCAGCCTTCCAGACTAATGTTTCTAGAGACTTGTTCTAAGTATTTCTAAAGACAAGTTAAAAGCAGGAGAGCATCAGAATGGTAACAAATATTTAATTAGTCAGAAGTGGGGGAAAAAAGGGAGGGGGGAATTTTTTAGGTGGTATAAATTACGTTACCACAAACTGCTCCATTTGTTTGTTTATTTTAAAGGTAGTGACAAATGATATGATAAATATATTCTTTGGTTAATGTACTTTCTGTTAGTGTGATGTTAACTGTTACACACGGTTTTTCTTACTGAGTTCACTGTGAATTATTTCTTATATTGCTTGTATATTGCTTACAAAGGAAGAGCATGAGATGGAGTCAAATGGTGCAACGGTAAAGAAAAAAATTCTTTAGTGCTGCTTTGCTTGATTGTGCAATAAATGGTGTACTGTTATATAGATGGCAAATATGGTATACATGATCAAAATGATTTGGTGAAATTGAGTGCAATAAAATGAGATTTTTCTGTGCTGTATTTTTAAAGCAGGAAACAAACAGTGGAGGGACTTGGTGTAACTTTCTTGAGCATAAATGAAATTTTATTTTAAATTTAATTTTAAATTTTAAATCTGAAAATTACAGATAATAAGCATCTTTCAATTCTTTTGAAATGACTCCAGCGTAATTATTAACACTGTGGGGGGTCAGCTTTTAGGAAATGAACAAACTTATCCTTTGGGTAGCAGTTCATTACAGTTGCTTTCTGAAAAACAGGTTTGTTTTGCAATACTTTTGTTCATTAGAATTGTGATTTCAAGATGGCAAAATGTACAGCAATAGCTGATGGGGCAAAAAAGACTAATTTCAGCAGGAACTATTTAAAGGTATTGCAAGTGGATGTGAATGTCAGGAAGTTATGAAAAATACTTTTGAGAGGTGTTTATCGGTGGCAGAACCAGAAAAATAAATAAATTAATTAAAATAAATCCTTGTTCAGATCTTTTTCTTTGAAAGAATGAAGTTCATACAAAAAACTAAATTATACCATTCCCACATGATTAATAAGTTATCAGTCTGTCAGTTTAAAGGGGTAATCTGTACACTTGCTGTAGTCTACTACCACAATTACATGAGTTGTTCTGGAGATAAAAGAGGTATGAAGAACTAATTATATTCCATTTCCTGGAGAGTCAGGATAACCAGTTTTGAGTTTTGGCAGCCCTGGCTTTTTTTTTTTAGCCTAAATACTTTTACTGTAAAGTTCCTACTTGATTTCCACACTTCTCATTCAAGACATTCTTATTTCCCTGTGCAATCATCATAAAGCTATGTAATTCTTGATTTGGGTCTGGAAAAAAGCATACATCAGCAACAAGAATGAAGCATTGATGTCTAGGTCGATTTTTATTTTTTTGCATCTTCCTGAATTTAGCAGACCAATCCGAGGTATCTATGCTATCAAAGCCTTCCTGAGCAGGATCACAAGAAGGGCAAAACTAACAAAACTCATTTTGTAGTGTCTGTCGTACTGCAGGGCGGAGGGATAGCCTTTATTCACAGTCCTCCCCGCATTGTACCCCTCTTGGAGGTTCAAGGAAATTGACGTCTGCAAAGGTCCTAGGGTACACAAGGGCCCTAACTTCTGGGAGCTAGCCAGGGGGTCTGATGCAGTTTATTAGATTATCTTTTGCACGAACAGCTAGGTGAGAGTTGAGTCACTGAGAAATTGCTGGTGTATCACACTAGTAAATAATCGCAGAACAGTGTGTGCCTTAACGTAGCAGGGGTGAGACACAGTCTGTCTTGCCCACGTTACCTGCAGACCCTGTGGCAGTACATCCTACGTATTGTAATTTTGCCTGGTAGATTTGCTCCTTCGCTTAAAACAGCTGATCGTTTTCCTGTTTCATGCTTGGCTTTGGTTATAGTGCTAATTGGCAAACATCTCATTACTCTCATGTTTATGGTGCTTTATATTTACTGCAGTCACGGTCCCTCTGTTTTCTGTTGGTGATCAGCATGGGATTGTGTGAAACGTGGGTTATGAGATATACCTTCACAGAAAACCTTGTACTGTTTACTAATTTACAGAAAACGTGATAATAACGACACTTGTTTTTATTTCCGTACAGTATGTGCTGGTTCTCTGCAATTCTATTGGCACTCCCTTGGACCCAAAATATATTGATATTGGTAAGCAATTTGCAATAGTCTTATTCTGTTGGGTTTTTTTCTCGTCTTTATAATGAATTTCTTATGCAAGTCTGTCGTTCAATGAGCAATCACTGGTAACAGCCCTTGCATCTAAATGTTGTGATCTTGTATTGTATGTGTGGTTGTAACTATGATTTTATCTTGGCTTCTCACTTCTACTTGGACTCTCCCCGAATGTAATAAACATTTAGGGATTCCGTAGTCAGGGATTCCGATGTTGTGAACTGTAATTTGTGTTGGAAATGACTCATTAATTACTCTGTTAATAAAAATAGTGGCTTATAAAACCAGTCCTATTCCTTATTAGAAATGGCTAAATTTAAACTGATTCTTGTAGTTCATGCAAACTATTTACAATAGAATTCTTAAAAATCATTACTTTTCCTTTTTTTTTTTTTTTAATGGATGTTCTTGGTGATTCAGATTTTCATTCACAACAGTCATAATCTCCTTTTTAAGAAAATATACTTTCTGGAAGGGGGTCTAGTTGCTCAGAGCAACTGAAATAGTTTAATTTAGACTTTCATTTGAAAATAATGTGTTGCTGCTTCCCAAATATCTTAAAGATCAACTTATCATATTTGTGTTGATAATATATTTTCCTTCCTCATGATTGCTTTATCTAAATAGTTTCAGATTATAAATGAAAAATAAAAAAATTATAAAAATCGGTGGATTATCATAGAAGTACAAAAATGCCCTCAAATCCTAAATAGATCTGAGTTCCAGGCTTTCCCTACTGCTTGTTTGGTGCAAGTGTGGAACAGGACATTGACAAGTAATTGCAAACCACTGTTTTCTGGGAGTTTTGCTGGAGAATAAAGGTCATTGATTCCACACACACACCCACACACAGATGAAAGAAGTGCAGGCAAACTGACGAATGAATCAGCATTTTGATTAATTAATCCACTTTTGTTTGTTCTGGTTTTTGCTTTATTTTTGGTTTGTTATCCAAATGAATCTGGATTTGGATTCAAAGTAGATACTGTGAACCCCATTTACATTTTCTTTTTGAAGCTCGATTCTTTGATTAACTTTTCTGTTTTGTTGAAAGGCTAAGTCATTTGTAATGAAGTTTTAACAAAAATAATTACTTGCTTTTGAATGAGAGAGTATCGTTACTTAAATGAAAAGTATGTACTTATTTTTAGAATTTCTTTAGTTTAGTTACCTGTTAGAAGGTATATTTGGCAGTAGACATCTAATGTGATTTGGCTACATTAGAAAGGTGGGATACACTATAGCACTGCTGTGCTCAGTGGTATAACACTCTGTGACCATACTAAAATACTTCTGAAAAGAGATAATTCTGTGCATGGTTGATACAGCAGAGGAGCGTAGCCATATTGGAACAAGTTATGGATAAAACCAGATTGCTTACTGTAAACCTGGAAAAATTCCTCTCCTCTTATTTTATTAATGTACAGGTGTCTATTTAATATGTAGTATGTAGCTTTGGATGGGTTTAATTTTTAAATAAACCAAACCAAAATCTTTTCCCTGTCCTTGCCAAAAAGAGATGTAGCTATCCTGACAAGAAACCTCATGAACTTGTTTCAATGTAAATTGCTTCCTAGAGCCATTGTTTCATCCTCTCTGCAAAAAGCAGTTGTTCTGTCTAAATTAATCTTACTAGAGAAGTTAGTTCCAAGCTGTAGTACTAATACTTGGTGTTAGAATTGAACAATAAACAAACAGCCATTCTATCTGATAAAATAGATGGGGAAAGTGACTAGCAAAGTTTTGGTAAGACAGAAATGATGAGGAAAGTAATGTGAAGAACTATAAACCAAGGAAGTAACAACAATTCACAGCAGAATATAGGCAGGATTCCCTCACCCCCCACCCCAGAACAGATTAGTTGAGATCATAAATATTATTATTTTCCTCAACCAATACTACTAAACAGTTTTTTTTATATATTAACTGAGTTTGTAACTGTCATAACACTGTTCATTTTTTCAGTGATAGCAGGAGAAAATCAGCTGTAAGTCAAATATATATTATGAAATTCGTGCCCTATATTGTAGATCATAATTAAAATGAAGGGTATCCTGCTCTGATGAATCAGTTTGACTTTTGTTGTATGGAATGTGTATGAAATATTGTGGTACATTTTTAGTCCCATAATTTCTGTCTATGTCAATTTGATACCCTCTTGCCACCTTTTACAATAGGGATGGCACATCAGAATCTTAAGGAATAAAGTGCCCAGGAAATTCAATACCAAGAATTTTACAATGGGTGGAGAAAAAAACAAACAAAAACAACCCAAAACTGAGCACTGAAGTAAGATGTGGTGGGTGGTTGTGGTGTGGGTGGGGTGTCTGTTGTGTCCCCCTGTCCTGTCCCCACATCTGATCAGATGTCTGTACTATGTGTGCCTACTGGTCTCCTGGATTTACTTGACAGGTGGGTTTGGGGCAGTGGGAGGAGGATTCAGGGATTTACAGGGAGTAGTTCATCTATTTCTACAGTTGACATCTAAAACAAGTTCAATGAATCATTCCTGAAAGAGATCTTTTTGCTCTCCATTGGGTAGAAAGAAGCCCAGGGCAACCAGCTTGTCTTTGTCAGAGATGCCTAAAAATAGGGTACACATCTAACTCCACATTTAAACTCTTCCCTTTGCATTTTTCTAGTGCTCTGTACGTGTGAGCTTTCTAAATCTATTTGTGAATTTTTATTTATTTACATTATAAGCAAATTTATCAGTATCTTTACAATTCCCCCATTACGACCCATCTCCCTACAGCTGTCTACACAAAAAAAGGATCTTCTTCAGTGACTGAAAACAGTTAAAGAGAAATGCTATTTAACTGAAAATGCTGCTATTGTTCCAAATGCATTTGAATTGTGTTGAAGAGATTAAACAATCTGGAAGAAGCTTCTCTTCCTTTAGCTTAACTAAGCTTTCTGAATTCTGCTGCGGTTCCCTCCAGTGTCAGAGGTTCAGTTTAGTGCATAGATTTACCATGCTTTTTCCTAGTGTGAGTTAATTTGTGAAAATGCTAGGCAACCTTCAGCCTCATAGACAGGCAAATACTTGAGGCTAGGAATATTTGCATTTTTTAGTCCTGAAAAATTTCTGTAGTCTCAGTAGTTCAAACATAACAAGCAAGTCTTTCATTGCTGCTGTGTAGTAAAGACAGCCAAAGAGTCAACCCTTTTTTAATATATGCGTCCTATAAGACTAAAGTTAGCCCACCAAACTTACGGATGAGATTGAGGGTGAAAGTGAAAAGCAAACGCCTATAAATGAAATGCTTTTGGAACGTACTGGGCTGGTTTTATCATAGCTGCTTTCCTCTTTTGTAACTTTTGAAGATACAGATTTATAGAACAACTTGAAATGTTTCTAATGTGAGGTCAGTTTGTGCGAGGTGTAGACAGCTGTACACATTCAAGGTCTTAATATACAGTATATCATGCTTATTATCACAGTTGGAGCTTCTTGGCAGTAGAAAATATAATTGTTCCAGTTTGACAGGGTGCTGAGCTTAAGCAGCTGGCTGGCCTTGCTGAGGTCAATAGAGAGAGAAGACCTTGTAAAACCTTAAAGGCAGAAGACCTTTCTGTAAGTTGTTTAAAAATTCCAGTTGGTGCACCATTTCTAACAAAATCATGATCCCTTTGTCCTGTTTATAATTGATTTTTCATTTATCTGCTGAGAGTAATCATTAATAGTTTAAGATAGCACCAATATAAAAGTAAAATCAACATATCTCTTAGAATAATTGGAGGAGTGCTACTGATTTATGAAAAACATAGTCATATATGTGGAATTCTTTTTCTTCTTTCTACTGAAACAGTTTTTCAGGCTATTCTTTTAGTAAAGTGATAAATTGTTGCATTGAGTTCTCTCCAGAAATAATTTACTTAGGTAATTTTTGTTTTGAGCTCTTGTTTTTGTTTCAGACTTCCAAGTACCATCTTTCAGAATGGTTTAAAAACACTTAGGTGGTTAGTTTATTTGATTTTCATAAGTGCTTATGAAAAATGCCTCCTTGTATAGTAGGATGTTCCTCAACAGACCGCTTGGTATCTGTGTACTTCTGTCTATTCTTAAGTGGGTGTTCATGACTGCCATGAATTTAAACTAAATTTTTTTTTGACTGGCTGTAATTACTGCAAATTGAACACACATCATCTTTTTTTTTTTTTTTACCAGACTGCCCCTTGTTGGAATTGTAATCACCTGGTGCTCTACTTAACATAAAGATTTTACTCCTCCTTGAGACTCTGGTGCCCTGCAGGTCTCTTGGGCTCTGACCTGGTAGAAAATTGATAGTGGGGGGAAAAAAAAAGACTGCTAATCTAGGGATGCAAAGTAGCTGGTGGAGCCTTTGAATAATGCATCTGAGAATGTGTGTTAGGGCACAATTTGTACAAATTGTCAGTTTATATAATTTTATAAAAATGTTTCAGCAAAGTGCTATTAATGCTCTAACAACAAAGTAATTGGGATGGTGCACAATGTTTGATTTGCCCCCAGAAGATGCAAATCTCATGTTGTTGGGCTCTAAGCCAATAGTTCAAGGTCTCTCTCAAAAAAAAAGTGATTATTACCTTTATTCTGTTGAATTTTTAATTATGTCATTAGCTTTCTAATACTTGCCTCTGCTATGATGGCAAAGAGGATTAATCAGTCATTATGTGGTGAAGGGCCATCACTTCAACTTTCTTTAGACATTGATGGATGGTAACATCTTAAAGCTCTTCCTCATGTTGCTTTTTTTGTCCAAGGGCATTTTTCTTCCTGTGCCTTGTTTTTAGGGTCCTTTACAATAGCTAGTGTTTGCTAGTGCATAAATTAGTCTTTTCTCCATTGTCTAGCATTATTATGTTCCATCCTACTAAGGTACAAAAATGAAGCAACACAGTTTCTTCTGTGCTTGTTTCACAGGCTTTTTGTCAAAAGTTCTTTCATGAATAACTAAACATAAATTACAGAAGGTTAAATATCTTGTTATATAATATCTTTTTAATGGAAACACAACAGATGGTATCTGCTAAGAAAATGTCACTTAGGCTGGATTATATCATCTTCTTACATGTGCTTAGGAGCGCTGACATAATGAAGTGTTGAGTTATCTTTCACATGTGTGTTCGTGCCCAGTGAAAGGAATACAACAGCCTGATCAGCGTGCATGTGGGTTAAAGGCAGAGTGCTGGAGTCATGCCTAGGTGTCTTGCCTCCCTCCTGGATGCCAACAAGAATGACTGACCTACCTGTGAAACAGCACTTAAAGTTGTTCCTGTTACTTAAAGTTGATAATTTTTTAGTATTTGTTCTTCTGTAAACTGTGGTCATTCCCGAGTTGTCCCATGTGCAGTTCAGTTGTCCCTGCTGCTGTCTGATGTTCTCCTCTATTTATAAGCTAACAATTCTAAAGCCATTTGAATCAAGCCCTAAAATGAGGTAGATGTTATTGATCAGACAAAGTTTGTCCCAGTTTCTCAGGAACAGCCTGTAACAGACTGTTAGTAACAGTTTAGTCTTGTGTCTGTCAGATTGCTTTCTCTCCATCAGATTTAGGTGGGATTACTTTTCTCTCTTGTGTTTGTATATCCTGTTTCATATACTAGAAAGTGTCTCAGCTTTTTCATGCAGCTAAGTAAAATAGTCATGGATTTTGTTTTCCATCTGCTATTTTGTAAAGATTAGACATGAAAGCAGGTGTGTTCTGTCTGTTTTGGAGTGAGATGGAGTGAGTGTGGATGAAATGCAGACACTGCAGAAAGCTATTAGAGATTCCTGGATATTTAAGAAATTAAGTTTCTCTCCTTAAGGGAGGAGGTTTTATGAAGCAGCAGTGAAGAGAAATGAGGTGAGAAGAGAAAAAAAAGGCCAGGGAAAACTTAGAAGGCGCAGTTGTTTCACATGTTGTTGGTATTTTGATGGGATGGTATGTTTAATCTTTTTCAGTATGTAATTGCTAAAAGGTCACCTGTTTAACATATTTTCAAGGTCTGAAAACTGAGTATTAAGACATTAATACTGAAGGTAGCTAGCTGCAAAATAAGTGGGAAGAGCTAGGCAATCTAAGAAGTCAGTATTTAGCATAGAAAGCTGCTGTGCAGTAGAAATGCTGAGCAGAGGAGTGTCCAAATCTCTTGCCTCCTTCTCACTTAAGGTGCTTTTTTTTCTGCTTGCTTAATAGTCAGAACATGAATTCTTGGAAAAGCACAGATGCCCGAGCGAGTTGCACTTGCTGCTACAATCAAGGCCACTGTATAAGATGATAGTACCTCCCTTTACTGAAGGAAACTAAGTAGCTAAACCAGCTGCCTAGAAAGGTATTCTAGATCTTAGCTTGAAGGTATTGAAAGGAGCCTTTCCTTTCCCAAGAAAGGACAAATCCTGTTCCTTCCTTCTCTGCCTCAGTAACAGCCCAGACTTGGAGTGGCTGGGGCATCCTGTCCTCATGTTGAATCTATGCTGTTACACAGTCAAAAAGGAAAGCATTTTAGGAGCAGAGTGTAGCCCAGTGAATAAGGCTCTGAGATGAAAGGGGAATAGAACAGAATACTTTGTTGGAAGGGAGCTAACAATGATCATCTAGTTCAACTGCCTGACCACGCCAGGGCTGACCAATAGTTAAGCGTATTTTTCAAATGCTTCTTAAACACTGACAGGCTTGGGGCATCCACCACCTCTCTGTTCCAGTGTCTGACCACCCTCTCGGTAAAGAAATGCTTCCTAATTTCCAGTCTAGACTTGGATTTTAGTTTATTTTTCCACAGATTTTTTTTGTTTGTATTTTTTGTTTGCTTGTTTAATAACTGTCCAGTATAAAATGCTAAAGCAATTCTAGAAAAAATCCTGTATGTCCTACTTTCATGCAACTGTTTAAGCTATATAGGCAATTTTGTAAAAGCATCAGTTCCCACATATACTTGCTGCTCTTCCAGATGTGTTTTTGAATGGATCTGATCCTGGTGACTGTGTCTGCATGCTCTGTGTCCCCTTCCATGCGATTTCACATTTGGCTTAAATCCAATCATCATTTAGCCCTGCCCTCCATGCTGGCTGCTCATTCCTGCCCTCTCCAGCATTTGTGATTTTTCTCTTTAATCCAACTAAAACTAATCTTTTATTTATTTAATTTTGAGGCCAGTTAAATGAATGACCTGATCCAACTTACTCTGTGGTCAAGCTACTGCTAGAGCTGGTATAGAAGAAGTGCCAAGGAAATGTATCAGGGGTTGGTGTGTGGGATTTTTTTGACAGCAACAATCAGTTTAAGTCTTAGGCATGTTCATAAAATGCCTAATTGATTGTATTCCTCTGGATAAAGCATAGATGTGTTGCCATCTTGTTTCTGGATCACAACAGAAGTTATATGAACATCCTTTTTTTCCCAGATTGGGGTACTTCAGTGTGTGCACAAATGACTAAGTTTAGGCTTCATGGAAGCTGTAGGTCAAAAAGGAAGTCACCTAATGAGTCTGAGGAATGCCCATGGCTTTCAGATATGGCCTTGCTTTAGCATTGTCTTGGACTAAAGGGTTTAAACGCTGACTAAGCTGAGTCCAAATGTGAGGCTTAGTACTAAAATCTAGTGATTTGAGCAAGAGGAAATCTTATTCCCTCACAGGTCAGGAGATTCTCATGTTTCATTTTTAAAGGATAAAAGGGTGGATTATTATGGCATGTACAGCTGCAAGGTAATAAAAGAAACAGGAAATACATAGATTTGTTTAATGCTGTTAATGAAATGGGAGACTGTATCCTTCAGTTCTATGTGACTAATTATTGAAATGAATGTGATAATATAAAATATACTGAGTTGTATATAATGTGAGCAATACAGTTGTTTACATGTTAAGCATCATCACTAAGCCTTCTTACAGGGTATTTACATTTATACTAAAAATTATAATACAGCCATTGGGTAGCTTATGTAATCCTCTTGGTTTCAAAGAAATGAAATCTGTTCAACCAATCTTCCCGTCTGTCTCTCGTAGCCCTGCTCTTCTTTATGGCAGGCTTATAGCTCCCTCCAGAGTTCTGTTCTGTGTTAAAATACAGAAAAAATTGAGATTCACTGTAAAATAATTAGATTTTGTGCGCACAGCATGTTATATGTATGACTCAATGTTTCACTAACAGGCTGAGATACACAATTCTTTTGAATTTCCCTGTTTTGTCTGGTAGTGTACTGGTTTACTTGTAGAATTTGAAGATATTGAGGGATTTAATTGATAGGTTTCTACATTTTTCTATGCCTTTTTATGTGTTCACTGGTTTTCAGAAAGTTGAAACAAAGAATTGTCAAAAGGCCATAATACATTCAAGAGAGTGTATCACAAAGAATAATGTAATGGTTTGAGTGCATATATATATATATATACACACTTTTTTTCCTTTGTTCACCGAACATTGACAGCTGGAACAAGATACCCAATTTACCTGCGTATTCTAAATTGACTTAGGGCTAAAGTAAAGACAATTTCCTGCCTTCCTACACTGATCTTTGGATGCAAAGAAGTAAGACTAAGTGCATGCTTTGCTATGTATTTAATTTGCTGCCATGCAGATAATAGCTGGGCCAAATAACAATTCCTTAAGATACCAACAGCATGTCTAGGTCTTCTCTAACTCAAAATTTCTTAACTGTTCCTAAGTGGCACCAATCAGAGAAACTCTTCTAGACCGTCAACTTTTGAGTAGTCTTCCTTGTATTTGAATAATTACAAATATGTCAGATATGGGGGTACTTTATAGACCATCTTGAGATTTGAGATATCCCTGAATTGGTCATTAACTTGAAAATTTTTCTATATGTATTTGATGTCTTCTGCATTAGCACACGGAAATTTGCTGAAATAATAGGAACAAAAGTGTTAATTTTAAAATCAGGACTCTTTACAGGATTTCTCTGTTCTTCTGAACAAGGCCCCAGTGAAATTTCTTAGCAATTAATGAAAACTGCTGCTAGGTTGTGTGGTGTGTTTTTTGTTTTCGTTTGATTTTTGCTTTTAACCTATAGAGGTGTGGTTTCATGCACCTGGGAAAAAGTTTATAAATCAGCATCCAGTCCAATACTTGCTGCTCTAATTTTACAACCATTTGGGTTTCATAACAGGGCCGTTGTTTGTCACAATGACCAAAACACATGTGATAGCAGCTTCAAAAGAAGCGTTTTACATCTGGCAGTACCGTGTGGCCAAGAAGCTCACAGCCATGGAAATTAATCAGGTAGCACGGACCAGAAAAGAAGGCAGGGAAAGGTTTGTCTTCAGGCTTTGTCATTTTTCTTCCTTTGCATTGGTGTCATTGATAATGATGGATTCTCCTATGCTTAAAATGTGAACTCTGTCTTTTCATTTTTTTATTTAGATTTGTTGACTTTTAGGCCTGTAAGATTAAATACTAAAGAATAGTTTTTCCATAACAAATGTGTGTGTGATCCAAATCTTGTAGACTTTTTTTGATTAGTTCCTGTTAAGTGTCTGCATTTACTCGCTGCCTGCTTCCCTTAGAGCTGTATGTCTTGAAGCTTCCCCCGCCCCCTCCTTTTTTTCCTCTGTACTTTTAATTTCTAGGCAGCTATATTCCCTCTGATAACTTTAACTGCTTCTTGTGTGTCAATGGCTATAAGGATATAGTCAATCCTAGCTAGTTTGCTACGTACACTTGTGTCTGATTGTATCTTTGACATCTAATCCTGTGTGGTGTTTTATCCTCTCAAACTAAACAGGCCAAAGTCAACATCATCTTGCCTCCAAAATACTTCCTTCCCAGGCACTCATTAGTGGCATTAATTTTCCTGTCACCTCCACAAGCTTGCAACTTTGTTATAATTTTCTTTTGTTTATTTTGTTTTCTTTTATAGAAAGATGCTATAGCTTCTCTATGAATCTACCATCTTCTGCCACCATATATCCGTAATAATGAGTAAATATATGTACGTGGTGTAATAACTTACAATGTCCCAGCCTTTGCCAAGATTGTAAATTAGACAGAAATACTGAAAAAGTAAATACTTGTAATTCAACATAAACTAGGGGGTTTTAGTATTCTAAAATCTTTCCTAATGCTGCTTTTTAAGGCAAAAGAGAAGGTATGATGAAGTATTGAATACAGTGATATGTAAGTTTTGTGGATGTCAAGATGAAGCTCTCCATAAGTATGGAGAAGGGCCTGAGGAATTATGGAGGTGCATGTTTGAAAAGAGACAGTTGGGGCAGCTGATGGTTTGCAGGAACTTTTTGTTGCAGAATAAAATTTTATAGGTTATGTCGTAGGGCAGTTTGCAGGAAGGGTGCTATCCCTCTAACTGCTCAAAAAGGTGAGCTTCAGAAGTGGTCATCACCCCTGCAGAAGAAACCCAGCCATGGTTTCCACTCGGCCAAAAGCCAGTGCCAGAAGGCATGTGATGACCCAGACGGGAGCTCCCATGTAACCATGCAGCAGCCCAGGTCATGGGCTGCAGGGGGGCCTCAGGCTGTCACTGCTACCAGAGGGCAGCAGAGATAACACCTGTGTGAGGTGCAACCAGGGGGGACGAAGGTCTGCTCAGCCTGGTGGCAGAGCTGAAAGGGGAAATAGAAAGGTTAAGGAGTATCAGGGAGTGTGAGAGGGAGAGACTAGTGGAGCCACTCTCTGCTGTCACTGAGCCAAATGCACCATATGGACACATCACAAGAAGGGGAGGCTTCCTTACCTGCTCACCACCAGGCAGATGGGAGGGGTCTAAAGTGATGGGGAGAATGGAAACAGGCCCCTGCTTGGGGCAGCAGGTGGATCACCCCCCCTGGCCTGATTCACCTTCCCATACCAGTGGCTCTGGAAGCTGAAGGCCAGGAAAATGATAATGTGGATGAAAGCCTGTCCACGTAGGAGGAATTACCTAGGGACAGTCAACCCCACACACCATGACCAGCTCTGCTAGAAAGAAGAGAGTGGTGGTTGTCATTGGCAACTGCTCTGAGAGGAAGGGGAGCCCAATATGCCAACCAGATCCAACCCATAGGGAAGCCTGCTGCCTCCTCGGGGCGGGTAAGGACTGTCACTAGAAAACTCCCTTGTCTGGTGTGGCCCTCTGATTACTACCCATCATGGGTCTTTCAAGTTGGCAGTGAAGTCCAAACAACAAGTCTGAGGGCAATCAAGATAGATGTCAGGGTTTTGGGATGACTGGTTGAGAGATCAGGAGCACAAGCAGTGTTTTCCTCTATCCTGGCAGTTGCAGGGAACAATGGGGTGTGTAATCAGAAGATCACACAGATCAATACCTGGCTCCAGGCTTGTTGTCAATGGCTAAATTTAGTCTTTTTGATCGTGGGTCAATTTACATGGCAACAAGTGGGGTTTACATGTCTTAAAGTGGGAAAACATTCTAGGTCAGGAGTTAGCAGGGCTCACAGAGAGCTTTACACTAAATTTGAGGGGGAAGGGAATAAAACCAAGCTTGTTAGAGATGAGCCTGGGGGCAGCATGCCAGGGTTGGAGGTGAGATCAATAGCACAGCTGAAGTGCATCTATGCTAATGCCTGAAGCATGGACAACAAACAGGAGGAGCTGGAAGCCATAATACAGCAGGAAGGCTGTGACATGATTGCCATCACGGAAACATGGTGGGATAACTCGCATGACTGGAGTAATGCAATGGATGGCTACAAACTCTTTGGAAGGGATAGGCAAGGAGGGAGAGGCGGTGGAGTATCTCTGTATGTCAGGGAGTGTTTCAACTGCCCAGAGCTCAATGATGGTGACAGTAGGGTTGAGTGTTTAAGGGTAAGAACCGGGGGGAGGGCCCACAAGGTGGGTATCCTGGTGGAAGTCAGTTATAGACCACCCAGCCAGGACAACAAGGCAGATGAAACATTCTACAAGCAGCTGGGAGAAGTCTCAAGATCACTAACCCTTGTTCTCCTGGGGGACTTCAGCCTACCAGATGTCTACTGGAAATATAACACAGCAGAGAGGAAACGGTCTAGGAAGTTGCTGGAGCATAAGATAGCAGCCTGACACAGCTGGTCAGTGAGCCAACCTGGGGAGATGCCCCGCTGGACCTGCTGTTTGCAAACAGGGAAGGACTGGTGGGTGATGTGGTGGCTGGAGGACATCTTGGGCATGGCAATCATGAGATAACAGATTTTTCAGCTCTCGGAAGGAAGGACGGGGGTCTGCAGAACCACTGCGTTGGAATTGTGGAGGGCTGACTTTGGCCTGTTTGAGAGCCTGGTTGACAGTGCCTTGGGAGACAATTCTGAAGGGCCAAGAGGACCAGGAAGGCTGGACCTTCTTCAAGAAGGAAGTCTTAAAGGTACAGGAGCAGGCTGTCCCCATGTGCTGGAAAATGAGCCAGTGGGGGAGAAGGCTGGCCTGGCCGAACAGAGAGATTTGGCTGGAACTTGGGGTAAAAAAGGAGAGTTTACCACCTTTGGAAGAAGGGGCAGCCAACTCTGGAGGACTATAAAGATGTCACAAGGTTATGCAGGGTGAAAATTAGAGAGGTGAAAGCCCAGCTAGGACTCAGGCTGGCCACTGCCATGAAAGATAACAAAAAATGTTTTTACAAATGCATTAGAAACAAAAGGAGGGCCAAGGATAATCCACATCCTTTATTGGATGTGATGGGGAACATTGCCACAAAGGATGAGGAAAAGGCTGAGGTACTCAATGCTTCCTTTGCCTCGGTCTTTGATAGCAAGACCAGCTTCCCTCTGGGTGCTCAGCCCCCTGAGCTGGAAGACAGGGATGAGGAGGAGCAGAATAAAGTCCCCACAGCCCAGGAGGAAACGGTCAGTGACCTGCTGCTCCACTTAGACATGCACAAGTCTATGAGGCTGGATGGCATCCACCCAAGGGTGCTGAGGGAGCTGGTAGAGGAGCTCGCCGAGCTGCTGCCCATCATTTATCAACAGTTCTGGCTAACAGAGGAGGGCCTGGAAGACAGGAGGTCAGACAATGTGATGCCCATCTACATGAAGGGCAGGAAGGAGGATCCAGGGAACTACAGGCCTGTCAGCCTGACCTCAGTGCCAGGGAAGGTTATGGAGCAGCTCATCCCGAGCACCATCAATGCAGCTTGTGTGGGATAACTGGGTGATCCTCATGGGTTACAAGCTTTTGATTTTAAGCCCTTGGAAGGACTGCAGTTGCTATGGGTGTCAGTTCCCCATATCTGGATGTGGAAGAGTAGAGCAAACAGCTTTGAAACTTTCCCCATATTTGCAAACTGCCTGAGAGACAGCTTAGTCCTTGCTCTAGGTAAATCTAGCCTCAGTCAAAGCCAGTATTGCTGTGCTCTAAGGAGGACTGTTCTGCAAGGACTTGGGCTCAGTACATCATTTCATGTTTCAAAACACTAAAAATGCTATATGTCCTGGGAGTGTATCTCCTATTTCCACTGAGAAACTCTCCATCTAGGGCTGGTTATAAAACTCAGACTCTATCATTGCTGCCAGAAAAACTTCTGAAATGCCACTGACAGCCTCTTTACCTCATCCAAACTGTGAAAAGAAGCTGAGATGTGATGTTGAGGGCCTGGAAACCGTATCTTCCAGAGATTTTACATCACGGCTATATTGTAGACATACTGGGAAAAAAAAAAAGAAGGAAGACTTGATAGTTAAGTGACAGAAAACCTAGTAAGCAGTGCATTGAGTTAAATATTAATGCAGATTTCCTATGAGTAGTTTAAATGCCTTTACACATGTACACAGACTATATAGCTGAAGAAAAGTGCAGAACTTCAGTACTAACCTTTGTAAAATGAAAGTTTGAACTGGACAAGGGAATCAGGGATATTTCCAGGGTCTGCTGAAAACAATGATGATGACACTGGTCAAATTATTGTTGGCAGGGTACTTCAAACTAAACACTGCTCCTGAAGAGAATCAAGAAAAATACTAATTCCAAACCCTTCAGTAGCACTTTTTGTCAGTATTGCTCAGACACCTACGTATCTTGTACATAAGAAAACTGAGGCATTCTGAGAAAAATAGTTTTTCCAAAGTCTTACAACTGATGACAGAAGCAGGAGTAGAGAATTTACCTGAGTCTGACTCTGGTGCTCTAATCATTAACTTTATCTTATTTATGACTTAAGCATACAAAATACTTATACTGTTAAAACTCAGTTATTTTTTCAGGATAAACTCCTCATGAGATCAGAATATGTGCACTTCATGCACTGGTACCTGTCTGTAAAATGGAGGTTAAGATGGTAAAAGGCCTGTAAAATGGGAATTATTCAATTGCTTCAACAGCTGGAGAACAAAACCTATCAGCAATGCTCCACCTCACTGATCACTCTGCATACATGTACATTTTGTGGTGTTCAAGGGTGAAGAAAAAGATGTGAGAACAATGTGTGTTAATATCTGATTATACTGGATCTCAATCTGAGGGAGAAAACTTTCAGAGCATAGAATGGGTCAGTAAAGTTAAGGTCAGCCCTGGAAGGAAAAATGAAGGTGTCAGTCTAAGGGAGAGGGATTCTAGATAGCGAATGTCTTTCTGTCTGATACATCTTACCTGTGATGTATCAGTTTGCTTCAGTCTTCAATCGCAAGACCAGCTTCCCTCTGGGTGCTCAGCCCCCTGAGCTGGAAGACAGGGATGAGGAGGAGCAGAATAAAGTCCCCACAGCCCAGGAGGAAACGGTCAGTGACCTGCTGCTCCACTTAGACATGCACAAGTCTATGAGGCTGGATGGCATCCACCCAAGGGTGCTGAGGGAGCTGGTAGAGGAGCTCGCCGAGCTGCTGCCCATCATTTATCAACAGTTCTGGCTAACAGAGGAGGGCCTGGAAGACAGGAGGTCAGACAATGTGATGCCCATCTACAAGAAGGGCAGGAAGGAGGATCCAGGGAACTACAGGCCTGTCAGCCTGACTTCAGTGTTGAGGAAGGTTATGGAGCAGCTCATCCTGAGCACCATCAATTCAGCATGTGCAGGACAGCTAGGTGATCAGGCCCAGCCAGCCTGGGTTTGTGAGAGGCAGGTCCTGCTTGATGAACCTGATCTCCTTCTACAACAAGGTGACCCACTTAGTGGATGAGGGAAAGGTTGTGGATGTTGTCTCCTTGGACCTTAGTAAAGCCTTTGACACCATCTCCCACAGCATTCTCCTGGAGACTCTGGCTGATCATGGCATAGATTGGATAGTAGGAAAAATGTCTTCACCAAAAGGGTTGTCAAACATTGGAACAGGCTGCCCACAGGCTGCCCAGGGAGGTGGTGGAATCGCCATCCCTGGAGGTGTTTTAAAAAAAATGCAGTGGTTAGGGACATGGTTTAGTGGTGGACTTGGCATACGGGCTGTAACAGTAAAAGAAGGTACTATATATCAGTATAAACCAGGGTTGTCAAAGGGGATACTACTGGAACATAAGAACAGACATAGCTTTTATTCTCTTTTCCAATTGCAATGTTTTCTTCTCCAAGGATTGAAAATACCTATATTCTATCAAAAATGATCCTTTCTTTGGACTCGCTTTTCATTCTAACTTTCCTTTTCTACAGGATTTATCATATTGATGATGCCTCTTCAGGATCCGCAGATGGACGCCTTGATTACAGCAGAGCTATTGAAGTGAGTGATGTTTTGAACTAGTTTATTGTGGCATCCCTAGTAGCTTGAAAGAAAAGTAGTTAGCATTGGTTTATTTATGTTCATAGATTTTCATTAGTAGAAGTGGTCATAGTTAAACTTTCCTTTAGTTCTACCTTTTGGACATAAGTGTTATTTTTCTTCCCTTTTGTTAGTGCGTTGTTACTGTGTCATTATGTATTACTGGAAGTACACACCAAACCGCAGGGAACATAGAAAAAGTATATGCTGGGGTCCAGTATGTAGATACCTGCTATCTTGGTGAGAAGCAGCTCCCATTACTTCAACAAAGTATAAGCCTGTTGAAACTCAGTAACCCTTATAATCTTTTCTAGTATTATCAGCCTTTTTCACTTTTGAGTGTGTGTGTGCTTGCTTTTGTGCTTACCACTGTACCTGAAATCAATTGCAAGCCTCACGAGTCAGGGATAGTTGCTACCTTGTGTTTTCTGTTAAACACCTGTTATATTTTGGGTTTCTTATTTTTCTGGAGGAGGAGCAGGAGAAGAAAGTTGCTGTCATCATGATTCCCATAACAAAGGCTACTAATATCATAAACCATCCATATACTGTATACTGACAAGGTTATATAGCCCCTTTTCATGTGGATGCTTGGCAACATTCTTGTATATTTAAATAAAACTTCTTTTTTTAGCAGTACATTCTTACTGTTGCATTAAAACTGATACTGATATCACTTGTATACTTTCAGGGAACAAGAGATCCAATTTGTGCAATAACAGCATCTGATAAGATACTACTTGTGGTAAGTTACATGATTAACTCCTAACTGCCTCTTGTGCTTGTAGGCAGGAGATTTTTCTGCAATATATTCATAAGTAGTCATAATTTCAAAGCATGTCTAAATTCAGACCTTACACAGATGAAATCTCTTTCTACACGTCCTCAAAGAACTTCCATTAACCTGGACTCTTTTTTAGGAGACCTGGTTCACCAAGTGCTTACAATTTAAGTACAGACTAGTTGCCTGAGTTAATACTTAGACATAGGGTTTAATGAAGTCCAGGTCAGGACTTACTTCCCAGAACTCAGATTACAGAATTCTTTTCTGGGCTGTATGTAAGTGCACACAGATTTACAAAGTTTGTCTATTTACATATTAATGGTATAACATATGGTGATAGATAATATCATGTTTGTAGTATGATATATATATATATAAAAAATGTATGGATTATACATACGTATTATGTATGAGGTATCGTATCATGCCAAAGACCAGGTGCATTTTTTTTTTCCAATCTGAAAAGTGATCTCACTAGATGAACTAGATGAATATGGGTCAGCTTTAAAACAAACTAGCAGAGCAGAACAAAGATGGAAAAAGAGCACTGTGTATTCATTTCATCCACCTTCCCAAGAAAGATCTTGAACGTTTGTTTTCCCATGTTTCTGCTCCAGTGACTTTTTTTTTTTTTTAACATCTTTTGGCTGGGTTTTACGAAATCAGTGGGTCATGGGGAGAAAATATGAAAGAAAAAAGTGTGATGGTTAGTAGGTGACTATAGAATTCTCTTTGTGCTTGAAAAATCAGAAAAATGAAGTTACGAGAATAATTAATCAGTGAGTTTGGTTAAAAGGAAAGGAATGAGAGGAAACGCCTTTGGGACCAGATCTGGGTAAATGTGCTGAAGCTGAATGCATATTACAGATTTTCTAACACTTCTGACCAAATCTGCTTTTCAGTTTATAGGGTATACAGTTGTGAAAAAGCCAAAGATGAAAGGTGTGATTTATGCTGAGGATCTTAGGGATGGCTTTGGGGAGGAAAAAAAAAAGCAACAGAGTTTGGATTACCTTAAAGTTTAATATGAACTCGTTTCCAGGATAAGGGTTAAACAGTAGGTAAAGCAAACTGGATCTGTTGTTTGGTCTACAGAAACACCATGAGAAAATAGTGGCAGTGATCATTTCAGTCCAGGGATGTCAAACTAATTTTAGACTGTGTCTTGATAGTGTCTTGAGCATAAGGCAGGAGTGTGCCATTCGGCAAAATAAACCACATTGGTACTTAGATCTGTTTGCTGTTGCTGAAGCCTTTGAATAACCAGTATATTTTACAGCATTTACTTTTAAAGCTAGCTCAGGTCTTGAAGTAATTGGTGAGAGTTTGTAGCACACAGACAACACTACATGAACACAGCTGTACTGCTTTCAGACCTGAGCTGATACTGTCATATGGAACTGTTTGAGCAGTTTTACCAGTGTGGGACAAGGATCTTTTTACTGATCTGTTTTTGTTATGTAGATTATGTCTGAAGGTTCATGGGGAGTTGTTTGGCTTCTGAAACTGTTCTGTGGGCTGTATGTGGACTATGGCTGCTCATTTTTACAAATCTGCTCAAATCAGGGATTTTAATTGTAGCATCTTAAAGTATCTTGTGTAAACAGTTGAATTTGGAACTTTTAGGGTGATGACATTCCTTCTTTCCACTCCTGCTCTGTCACTTACGCAAAAACTTCTTTGT
The DNA here is from genome assembly GCF_023638135.1 of Falco biarmicus. NCBI lineage: Eukaryota > Metazoa > Chordata > Aves > Falconiformes > Falconidae > Falco > Falco biarmicus. The sequence continues at coordinate 34,006,793 of NC_079293.1, read as the reverse complement.
CTAGAACAGCATAGACATAAAACCTTTCTAAAGCAAGCATTGCTTTTTCTCTAGGCAAGAGAATCTGGCACGATTCAGAGATACAGTCTTCCTAGCGTTAGTATAGTACAGAAGTATACCCTAAACTGTCGTGCATATCAGCTGTCTTTGAACTGCAACTCCAGGTAAGTTATGGATTTGCTTTTAATGCAAGTATCAGATTTTTAAACCACTACAATTTGTGACAATACTAATTCGATGAATTCTATGATTCTATAATAATTTTGTACTAATTTTAATATAAACTATTTATTCTAGTTGTTGTTAATGGTTGCTTAACTATTTATTTGTTACTAATTAATTAAATCTGGCCAGTCATCAGATTGCTCTGAGAGACTGTGTTAGTAAAGCCCTCTTTATGTTTTAAACTCTTCAGAGTCTGTATGGGAAGTTTAAGGAAACATATATATGAAAGTATCTTTGTTTTATTACGTGAACCAAACGTAAGCTTCCTGTGGCTGTGACATGAACCAAAAAATTATGTCATAACATCTCTAAGCCTTCTTTCTATTCCTGTGACCTTCTAATGCCTTTGTTCATCCCATGTTACTTTTCCATTGTTACAAGCTGTAGCTGGTGGCAATGCTTCTGGCAAGACTGGTTTCCCTAAGCTTCAGCTGTGCCAATACTGAAGTTGTTTTCTACTCAACAGCTCTTTTTTTTTTTCAAGAAAAAGCACAAGAGTCTTGGCAGAAAATGCAAAAATATACTGATTAAAGAGGATTTCTAAGGCATTATAAAATTATTTTGAAGTGATTAAAAATGTCAAATGAAATTCATAATGCATGTGTAGATCACTCACCTTTTTAGGTATATACCAAAAATAGATTGCTTCACTTTAGTGTGGTTTAGTCAGAGCCACATTAATTTGGTTTTGAATCCAAGCTGTTTCCTTCCTAAATGACTTTGTGCTAGTGAAAAAGGCTCAGATCCCTAAGCATTTTGAAGTTAATTTTCTAAATTGCTTTTGAAAATTTAATAGGGATTAAGGGTGTTTAAATACCTTTCAATATTTAGAAATGCTTTTAAAATGGCATCGTAGTAAATACAGGCTACTGTGATTCACTGAACACCAATGTAACTCAAAATTTTCGTATGTAAACCTTTAGAAATTATATTTTTCCCATGTTTTCAATTACTTCAAAGAGTAATTGGATTATACTTCATATTGTCTGGAAAAAACCTAAAGAATACCCTTTGCAGAAAAACAGGATATCCTGTTTTAGATATTAACAGCCTGCATCCACTGCACTGCCTCTTTAATTCAAGAATCTGCTTTATTTTCCTCTAGTAAATAATAAAAAACAATTCTGTTTGATTGGTAATTTTAGGCTCTGTCAAGAAAAGTTTGATGAGGGGCAGAACCTGCAATTTATTCAGCTTGATATTTGAAGTACTAAGGATCTTCAAAATGATGGATGAAAAATGGGCATAGTTCAGACCCTTTGCCAGGGCCAAGTCCTGTATGAGCAGATAAAAAACTTATTTCCATGTCTCTGGTCTCTTTTTGCTGTGCAGATAAATGAAAATCACATGCATCTCACCGCATCTATGGAATGATACTAGTATTAGATGAGAGGGGAAATTTGTCCTGAGTGTGCCAATTTAGGGAACGATTTCAGGTTTACAACCTTGAATAATATTACTTAGCTGTCTTATTTTTTCTTCCTTTTTTTTTTTTTTTTTTTTTTTGTAGTCGTGTTGCTGTCATAGACCTTTCAGGTGTTTTGACTTTCTTTGACTTGGATGCACGGGTAGTGGACAGTACAGGACAGCAAGTGATAGGTGAGCCGCTGAAACTGGAACGCAAAGATGTCTGGGATATGAAATGGGCCAAAGATAACCCAGATTTGTTTGCAATGATGGAGAAAACAAGAATGTATGTTTTCAGAAACTTGGATCCAGAGGTAAATATTAACATATGTAAATTAGTCATTTTACAAATTTGCTCATAAGTTAATGTTGAATAGTATTATTCTTGTGCTTTTTGTTCAGTTAGGTAGGTCTTTATATGAATAAATCTGCTTCTGGAAATCTCAAAATTTTGTCAACTCTAGTGTGGGAATGTGGTTTAGGAACAAATAAGTAAAATGAACTATCAGTCCTGGAAAGATAAAAGTGCTGTCGTATTTTTCTTAAATATGTGATATATTTTCAGGAGCATATTTTTTTGTATACTTTGGAAAACAGAGACACAGTTTCAGTAAAGGTATTTGTAAAACAGTTCAGCTGAATCTAAATATTGGCCAGTGTTCCTTTTATCTCTCATAATTTAGTTACAGAAAACATGAAATTTTTTAGTTATGACTGTGTATATGGAATTGGCAATGTTAATGATTTTTAATATTTGTTTCCTGTTGGAAATGCAATTAAAGTCTAGTTTGGAGAAGAAGAAAGTCTTTTTATGTATACCTAACAGATTTTGTTAGGATTTAATCAGGCAGAATACAAGTTAATTCCTTTGTAACTTATTTAACTTCAAGGAACCTATACAAACTTCTGGATATATTTGCAATTTTGAAGATTTAGAAATCAAATCTGTTCTTCTGGATGAAATATTAAAGGTAAGTATAACTAATTTTTTTTTGTAGGAAAAGTTGGTGTCAGTCTTAATGATTTGAATGTAGATATTTATTATGTTGAGTGAAAATAAAGGTGACGTGGAATAAAATTATGTTTCTTTATCCATTATGTTAGAATCCTGAACATCCTAACAAAGATTACATCCTCAATTTTGAGATTCGGTCATTACGAGACAGTCGAGCACTGATTGAAAAAGTTGGCATTGAGGAATCTTCCCAGTTCATAGAAGACAATCCACATCCCAGACTCTGGTAAGATCTCTTTATAAGCCAACTTTGTTTAAATCTGTGTTCTTTTGTATTCTTTTCCTGTTCAGATAGACCTAGTATTAAAGTACAAAACCTCAAATTAAAAGCAGGATACGCTTTAAACAGAATCATTCAGGAAAAAGAAAAAAAAAAAAAAGGTAACCATGCTCAACTGCAGTCTGAAGGGCTGCTGTTCTAACTGAGCATGTCTCTTCACTGGACTGAATCACATCCAAAGGAGTTTACAGTGTTGAGGGAAGGCCCAAAGAGCCTTGCAGTCCCCGGCTAGCCTGGCTTCCCACCTCTTTTTCAATTGGTGTGTTTGGGCAGTTTCAAGCTGTGTGGCAGTACGATTTCCCGAATGCAAGATGATGTGGGTTTTGTTCCTAAGCATTTGAGAATTCATGTTTCAGGAGATGCTGAGCAAGTGTTCAAGACTCCTCAGCAGCCATCTGAAAAAAAGAACTTGGGACCAGTTCTTCCCCAGGCTTCTAGTTCTTGAACCCAAAAAAGTGGGCTGCTCTTAAATTGGAACTCTTATAATTTTATAAATGTTGTACTACCTAGAATGTAAACTTGCTGTGTGCCATGGTAATTTGGTATAAAGTGCAGACTCAGGATACCTTTTTGCTCTATGCTATATGAGCCCCAAAACAAATCTCCATGCTTTTAGGGTGAATCTAAAGGAAATTAAAAAGCTGGCAGAAAGCTAACTTTTGGTGTAAATCAAAATTCAAATAGTCAGAAGTTGAGAAGGTGTTTATTTATTTAGGTATTTTATATTGAACCTTAATAATGAAGAGCTTAAAACCCAGTAAAGGGAATGCATTAGAATGATAATAAGAGCAGCTGATTAACCTTGTAGCATTTTGGACAGGCTATGGAGGACAGGAATGAGAAGGTCTGGGTATGTCAATCATGTTATGATGCAGCCTCTTAGAAGTAATCTGAGAAAAGGAGATGCTGGTTTGGTTAAACTAAACATAACATGCACTCAGCTATTAAACTAAACCTGAAAAGCCTGCACAGCAAACATGCAAGAGTAAACCTGTGAAAACAGGAGTTCTGGAAATCTATTTAATATCCTGTGTTGTAAGGGCTGGAAGAGTAAATGCCTCAGTAGACAATTTAATGAGAAGTCAGTAGCAGAAACTAAAACTCCATTGACAAGTTACTTGTTGAATGATGCCAATTCTCTTTAACTCTCTGGAGATTATTTCTTTATCTGTACCTTTCTTTAGTAATTTTGGCTGTTTTGAAGCTAATGGATTTCTTTGTGTTAGACGTTTGGCTTGCATCAAGGTGTGGTGAGAGTTCTCTGTTAATTCTGACAGTTCAAAGGGGAATTTAGAATTGCTGAAAGACTGGCCAACACAACTTGCTTTAAAAGTTTGTGCCAAAAAGCATTCCTTCCTATTGAGTTGTGCTTTTGTCTCCAGAACGTACATTCTGAAACCCGGGATGTGATAGCTACATGTTGAAAGTTTCTGTAATAGTACTGTAGTTTTATTAGTTTGAGTATGTAGAGTAAAATGTTAATTTTGCAAGTCTTCATTTTTACTATGTCCTGAACTATCTGAAGGGTTTTGGAGTGTTGAAGTTGTTCATGCTTTTTACTAATACCATCTATTAAATACAAAATGACTATTAGTTTTGAAAGTCTGCACCTTGGAAAAGTTTTATATTGTAAAATCACAAAATATGTATCAAATGTTCACCTTGCTCCAAAATTGCCATGAACTTAATTTTCATTATGCAAGGAAATATATGATGTGTCACATTGATACAGAAGAGATGGATTAAAAGTGTTGGATATAAAGCAAATATATTCTAGATCAGAACAGGACAGTGCCCTTACTGCTAGAATGCAACAAAGAGGATGATGTATGTTGCAGATCAATTGAATTTACCGTACTGTTTTTCTCTTGGTTTCATTGATGTCAGTGACGAGCACCTGAGTTGAAGTGATACTAACCTCAAACTGATTCAAAAAATACTGAGTTGATACTGCCTAAGTATGGCTTAGGGCACTGAATACAGTGATAATATTATTGGTTTTGTCAGAGCTCTACTGCGCTAACTTTGTTTCACAGTGTCAATCAGCCAGTCTACATTTACCTAGCCTTATTTTTGCATAAAATTCTAGAGTACATTCAAGCACCTGATCGACATAGGTTGGCCTGAAGGTTGAAATTCTGTTTGCAGAACTAGCCACTGGGGCAGTACCAGTACAAGGTTTCCCAGTCTGCTGTCCTAACTGGACAAGGAACATCCAGATGCATGAGAAGGATAATTTATTCTTCATGGCCAGTTTAGTTGGAGGCCTTCAGACTGAGGTTGCCATCAAGGCTTAAAGTTATGATATATGTATAGGTAGAAATACCTAAATGGGATTGCATTGAGGCCAGCCAGACATTTTATGTAGGACAATGGTAATACTCAAGCCCTGCCAGTTCCTTCCAAGCCAGTGTCCATTTTTACAGCTGAACAAAATAATATTATCAGTTATTTGAACATCTGTCACTGAGCCTGTACTGGATAGATCACAGAACATACTGTGGATAAACATACAACTGAATTAAGATTAGTTAGTAAAAAATACAATCACAGTAACTTGAATGTCTTCTTTAAATAATTACTAGTTAAATGGATCCTAATTTAATTTAATTTATAGCTACTTTTCCATCTGTTATGTTTGTTTTTCATACAGGCGTCTCCTGGCTGAAGCTGCTCTTCAGAAGCTGGATCTGCAGACTGCTGAACAAGCTTTTGTACGATGCAAAGATTATCAAGGTATTAAATTTGTGAAGCGTCTAGGCAACCTGCAGAGCAAGTCAATGAAGCAAGCAGAAGTGGCAGCCTATTTTAGCAGATTCGAAGAAGCTGAAAGAATGTATCTGGATATGGACAGAAGGTAATTGCATGTAGTTATCTCAGCAGCAAATAAAGAAAAAAGTCTGAAAAAAACCCTGCTTGCCTTAATAAAGAGTGGCTGTTTTAGCACTGAAGACTTTTTATCAGTTTCTGGAAGACAGAAGAACATCATATAGAGAGAATTTTGTTATATCCATAGATAACCAATTCTGTATGTAAATCGGTGCATTCCATACTGATTGCAACACCTCAGCTGCTCTAGGTAGTGCTGTGTTTCATAAATATTTTTCTTGCAAGTATTTTGTCAGTATTTCAACCGAGATTCCAAAAATACAAATAATCTTAACAAGCGTTTAATTTATGTACTGTTGCTTTTAGCTCGTAGCCAAGTATGTGTTCTTTCCAATTACATATACAAACAACAGTGTGTTTAATGAATGGTGATCTCTGGAGAAACAGAAAGGACTCTGGCTTAAATTCTGGACCAATTTTTGTTCAGGAATTAAAAAAAAGTAAAAATTAAAAAAAATTAAAAGTAAAATTAACAGTATTACTGGGAAATATAAATTAATACTAAGTAATTAGCTAGAGCACTGTCTACTGAAAAAGGACAAGAAATACTAAGCGGCAGTTGTACGATGTGGCCTGTAGGTGGTGGTCAAACATAGAGAAGCGTGTATCACTTATGCACATGTGAAACTTCTAAGCTTTGATTAAAGAAGCCATGAAAAAAAGTACGGAGTGATGGAGAAAAAAATATTTCCTCTTTCATGCTGTAAGAATGACGAACCTTCCTCTTCCTCAGTAAGGGGGGGTGGGGGAAGGCAGGAGCTGGGGAAGGATGCCTGTTAGTGCTTGGTAATGGAAAACTTTCTTGCACATAATTAACTAGCCAATGGGATTATGCCAGTTTGTAGAGGTGGACTGCCTTGTAAGTGCTTCAGTCACACTGCAACACTGATTTTTTTTTTTTTTTTTTTTTTTTGTAGATATGGCATATTCTTTTCCACATGCTGAAGAGAAATTTGACCACTGTAGGGTTGCCGAAGTCAGAGTTCCTATTTTATTTTTTACTGGTTTCTTGAACAGTAGAGCATGTTATTCTCCAGCTACAAGAATATGGGAATTCTGTATTGACCTGCCTCCTCACCACTAGAAAAATCTTCATAATGACATATCATAAATCAGGCTGAAATAGATTTATTTTTCAAATACAATTTTAGATTTTTTTACATAGATACTCTTACTTAGCTGACTGCACTGTCTTGCTGCTGCCTTCCTTAACTCAGTTGTAAGTTTAGGGCATTTTTTAAAGAAGTGTATAGATCTCTCCCATTTATTTTTTATGCATCTGCAAATTAGTTCTTTATGAAGTACTATAGAATTATTCTATATGGTGAAAAAAATCCATGCTAGACAAATGGTGGGTCATATATATGCGTGAATAATAAAAAGGAAAGACTTTTCAGAGTCCTTTCTCTGTCATCCAAAGTCATCTTGAATCTGAAAGAAGTCTCTAAAATCCATTCTGTTACATCTCAGATTTAGCTTTATTATTTATATTCCTTGCTCCTTGGCCTTTTCCGTCAATCTCCCTTCTACTTTTAGCCTCCTGTAGCTGCTGCCATCTATTGTAGCGGTCAGCAGTGAAAGATAAAGGGTATACCAAATTAAGAGGAAACCTGAAGTAACATCAGCCCCATTGTCTTGCTGGCTGTTCATTTAACTGCTCATACAGGCGTATGGCTAATAGGGAAGTGCATGCATATAGTATAACCTGTGAGCTCTCTGAGTATTTGCTTTTATGGAATACTGTTTAAATTGTAAACAACGATCACTGTGATACCTGCAATGTAGGTTATGAACATGAAAATACTTTTGGATGTTTTTCTCAAGATTTTGTTAGCTATTTTGTTGTCTGACTTTCCTGCTATGTTCTGTTTATACTAGAGATCTTGCCATTGGACTTCGGATAAAACTGGGAGATTGGTTTCGAGTACTGCAGCTATTGAAAACTGGCTCAGGTGATTCAGATGATGCCCTTCTTGAACAAGCACACAATGCTATTGGAGATTATTTTGCAGACCGTCAGAAATGGTATGTTCTGTAGGGGAACTAGTAAGAAGGAAATTACAAAGGAAATCATAAAAATGACGACAAGCCTTAATTTATGATGAGGGACAGACATCAGGAAAGTCAAGATGCAATATATGGGATAACTTTGGAATTGTGAGATTTAGCTCAGACCTTTATGGTTCTATCACTGCATGTACCTTTAAACAGATAGCTGTTGATCAACTCTTTAAAGAATGAATGTGATTAATCTCAGTTTTGCCAGAAGTCTGTCTTCTTCAAAGGAGAGGAGGGGAAAAGAAATACCTATACAGTTGTATTGGACTGTTTATAGAAAGTATTAAAGAAAAAATAATCAATTAAGAGCAGGAGAGAATTATTAAACATCAATGAATTTCAAAACTAACCACAAGCTTTCTAGAATGCTTAAACCTACAAATATTTGGAAAGGTCCGGAGTTCTCTCTGACCTGGATCTGTCTCCAGGCACCCAAGGAAGGTTTTAAGAACAGTGCACACATGTAACATTATTTCTCAAGAATGCATTTTGCAGTCAGGTACTGACTGAGCCAGAAGTGACATCTTCATAGTTAACAACTTGCAGAGAAAGTTTCTTTCATGACCCTTTCTTGTTTCCTTCTACGCCCATGTAAACTTTTAACATCCGGAATGCTCTGCCTTATAGAGTTCCATAGCTCTCCTATGAATTGCAATTACCCAGACTATATTAACACAAAGAACTTGGGTCCGAAAGCGGTTGAAAACTTGTGATCAGATTTTGAAAGTTGATTTTTAGATGCTTTAGGTAACTTTGGAGAATGGTCTTGGAGATCTTAGTGCTTGCATTTTTAAAATATGGAGGCATGACATTAAAGCCCTTTTGTGAAAGTTTAGTTGTAAGTTGTTGTCCATTATCAGCTATGATCTGTGCAGATGTGGGAATACCATTTTAAGATTCCTTGATTTCCTAACCTTATGCTAGTCAGAGAATCAATCTTGTTATCACTCCAATATAATGATCTCTGAAAATTTTAGTCCATTTCAGAAAAAGTGAAAGTCTAGCTACGAAAGCTTTTTCAAGCAAAGTTACCTATGTTTTTATATATCACAAGCTGCCATATTATTATTTTTTTTCTTATTAGGTTAAATGCTGTACAGTACTATGTGCAAGGACGAAACCAGGAACGTTTAGCTGAATGTTACTACATGCTAGAGGACTACCAAGGACTGGAGAATCTAGCTAACTCGCTTCCAGAGAATAATAAATTGCTCCCTGTAAGCAAAAAGTACCTTTATTTTTCATTGTCTTATGTTCAACTATTTATTTAAAATTTCCCGTCTTGGGAGGGTTAAGAAAGAAGGAGAAAAAGAATGCAATATAAGACATACTCACTTAAGCATAATGGTGTTACTTTGGTATTGATCACCAGTATTACTGTTGTTTTCATATTCCACCATTCTTCCTTTCCCCAATTGTCCAGGTTCCCAGAAAGACCTGATTATTCATCACAGTTTATGGCCACATGGCTAAGTCATAATTTACTGCTTTCCTCCCCAAATTGTGGCATTTCTCTCTAATAGCTATGCTTTACTGAGAAGTCACTCCTTACGGCTGGATACTTACTTTAGATTTGCTTTTGTCCTCTTGTCTGCACTGGGGTTTGTTTTCCCCAAATTCTTCCTGGTTGCTATTTCTGGTTTAATTTCTTACATGGTAGCTCTGGTGGGAATGCTAATGTACAAGGTAAATAGAAGATACTCTGCTGAAAGGAGGGAAAGTAGGTGGTATAGCCTGAAATGACCTACTAAGTAGTAGCTAATTTAAAACTATGATACGATTATTCCAAAATGCTTGAAAGATGCAAAACATGCTTACTTAAAGCCATTTCCAGTTGTTTGAACAAAGCAAGACATGGCACTTTCTTTTAAACCTCTTTATAATAGTGAAATTTCTTAAAATATTCTAAATAATAAGAGCACAGTCCTTCTGGTATGATTTGATTTGAAAAAAACCCCAACTTAAGTATCTTTTGGGTTTTTTTATGTTTAGAGGCAGTGTGTGAAAGTAGCACGCTGTTCTAAGATTTACAACTGTGTGTGGTGTTGTCACAGAATCCATGAAGCAAACAACCCTTTTCCCCCAACTTCATGGAATTAAATTAAACAAGAATTTAATAGTATTGCAGTTGCTACACAAAGTACTAAAAATCTGGAAGTGAATTTAACATGGTGCTGATGCTTTTTGCAGGATATAGCTTATATGTTTGTAAGAGTGGGGATGTGTGAACAAGCTGTGTCAGCCTTTCTGAAATGTAATCGACCAAAGGATGCGGTGGATACCTGTGTACATCTCAACCAGGTAAAACAGCAGTAGATAATCTGCTTTACTGATACCAATTTAATAGTGACATTTCTATCCTGGTGCCTGGTTAAATAGAAGCCCTTGTTAAGTGTCTGATGATTTGTTGTGATTTCTGGAAAACACATACTTCAGGGCTTAAGCCAGTATGTCTGTGTGTGGTAAGCATGCTCAGCATACAGATATTTGTGGCCTTTGTAGAGCCAGGCCGTGCTGCCTCCTGATGGAATGGGAGGAAGACTGGATAGCTTCTGGCTGTTCATTTTCCACATCCCCCTCTTTCCTTGTACTGATGCAAATACATTTGTGGCTGCATTAGGATGTAGCTGGAAAAGAACCAATCTGAAAAACAATCGGTATGTTTACGGCTAGAGCTGTTCCCCAGTGTGACTCACCTGTGCAACTGTGTCAACACGAATAAGAGAGAAACTGAGTATGGCTATGAGGAACTTGATGTATGGGAATGGCAGGTCTGCCTGGTGCTGGATTTATGTGAACAGTTTCCTAGTTTATGGATCTGAAGGGCTATTAGGTGTCAGATTCAGCCAAGTTTCTCAGTCCTGACAGACTTCTGATTGGGGCAAACACAGTAGCCAAACTGTTGAAGATCAGGAAAACTCACAGACAAAATGAGGTGTATAGAAGGGTAAGTAAATTGTTACTGTTTTTGCCTTAAGCTTATGGGCTGAAGTCCTCTTTTAGACATGCTTTTGAGAGTCTGGGTTTTGGGAATACCAGAAGTATTGAAATCCACGTGTCCACTTACGAGCAGCTGTGAAGTGATTTTGCAAAGCTTTTACCAAAGCAGAAGCAACTGCTTTATATGTGGTTTTGGACAGAGGTTCAGCATTTGTCTCACAGGCCTGCTGTATCACATGACTGGCAATGATGTTAGCATTTGTATTCTCCTGCTTTTTACTTTTCATTTTTTAGTAGCCTGGTTCTAAATGGTGATGAAGTATTGCAAACAAATGTTGCAACCTATTCACAGATAACCAGCTTGTTCTGAGAATGTATTTGAAAAAATGAGGTTGATAATTGTCTGCTTTTGTTTCTAGTGGAATAAAGCTGTGGAGCTGGCTAAAAATCACAATATGAAAGAGATCGGATCCTTGTTAGCCAGATATGCAAGTCATTTATTGGAAAAGAATAAAATCCTTGATGCTATAGAACTCTATCGTAAAGCCAATTATTTCTTTGAAGCTGCTAAACTCATGTTCAAGGTATTGCAGGTTTTATTTTTGTGTTAAAACTGGGTTTTTGGACTAGCTCTTATTATTTCCATGCTACTTTTATTTTCCTGGGGTTATTTTAGTGTTAACAAAGTCCAGGCAATAAGCAGATGCCATTATACAGGATACTGCAAAGATTAATCCAACTCCTAAATTCAGGTATCTCTATCTTAAATAGCTACCCTGGATGTACTGTGTGGGCAGGGGAGAGGAGACTTTCAGGACACAAGCCCTCTGATTAATTTTGAGACTTTCACTTCAGAATGAGATGAACTGGACCACAGAAAATGTCCTGCTGCCCTCCATTGCCTAGTAAACAAGTAACGTAGACTGGCCTGGGTGCAATGTCCACATTATTTTATATGTTGTGTGGATTAGTTTTATCTCCTTTATTTTTAAAAATTGCAGCGTCATTAACTAGAAGTTAAATTTTTGTATTTCTTCAATTGATACCTTCAACAAACTGCTGTGATACGCTTTTAAGATAAAGAAGTTGCTCAGGTTTGGTTTGGCTACAGAGATTTCTGTACGTAGCACTTGAAGTCTGTAACTGGTATGTAATTTTTATAGTAAATTATATATATTGCTTTCAAAAGCCATTTTTTCCAGGAAAACCACCAGACCTTATTGAAAGCTATGTATTTCTGAAACTTCAGTGTTTCAAAATTGCTATTTTTTAGTTTATTTTTATATTAAGTCAATAGACTTTATACGTGGTTACACTGATTTATCCTTCCCAAGAATATGGCTTTATATACTTGTTAGCTAAATAAATATAGAATAATGTGCATACTTCACTTTGACGTTTTCATTTATAGTTTTGTTCGCAGTCTAAATTATTACATTCAAATGCAGAATCGCTTTTGGCATGATTTCCTAGGTCTGTACCAACATGCAATTGTCCAAGAAAATGAAGCAGCTCTTTTAATATTTTTTTTCGGTTTTTAAATCTACATTAAATTCCTTGGTTTTGTTTTTAAGATTGCAGATGAAGAATCAAAGAAAAGGACAAAGCCTTTACGAGTTAAAAAGCTTTACGTATTGTCAGCCTTACTTATAGAACAGTGTCATGAACAAATGCAAAATGCACAAAGGGGAAGAGTTAAAGAAAAAAGTTCAGAGGTAAGAGTGTCTTTTTTTTTTTTTTTTTTTTTCTTTCTGAATTCTGTTATGTGCTACCTAATCAGAATAAATAAAGCTATCTTCATGTGCGGCTATTATGTTTTTTTAATAACCCTTTTTCCTGCTAAGAACAAAGCTTTCATTAAAGCAAGTTTTCCATGAAAACATCATGTTTGAAGTATTGTTTTAAGAGATTTAAATAATATGTATTTACATATTTTTTTCTTCCTAAGTTTAATGTGGTGTTCTTAATATTTTCACTAAACAGTGAAAATCATACTAAAACTCCAGATATTCCCCCCCTCCCCCCATTTAGAAGTATCAATCCCAAAGAGAGATCTGTGATGAGATTATGTTGGCTCTAATTTAGCAGGGGAGATGGCTCAGATATGGGGAAAGCGAATGGAAGATATTTTTTTTTTCCTGGTCACACTTTTATGTTCTTATGTACAAATTAAATAGTTTAAACAAAGTTTTAAGAAACCTGGTGTTGAAATGCAATATTAATCCAAACTATGAACGAGTCTGCAGATGTGCACAGAATATATTTGTACACATGTATATGATATTTATCTTTGACAATCTGCACCATATGTTCTGCCTATGCATTGTATAAAATGTCTAACAATGTTCACTTTAGGTCCCTGTATTTATATTTTCCCTAGTTAACACACACAGTGGTGTAATCACCAAGTACAGAAAAGTTCTTTTCATATATCCCCATTTCCTGCTGAATCTGTTTCATATAAAAATTACTTGTGATACCACTTTGTTTTCAGACTGCTTCAGCTTTGGCTGGTTTGCTGGAAGAAGATGTTCTTTCTTCAACTAATCGCTTTGCAGACAATGCTTGGCGAGGAGCTGAGGCTTACCATTTTTTCATACTTGCACAAAGACAGCTCTATAAAGGTTCTGTAGATGCAGCACTTAAAACAGGTAGGGCTTAATTTTTAACCTTGTAAAGAAAGTGTTCTAATTTTACAGACCTGCACAGCACATAATTTCATTTATAGTTGGTACATTATTCTATTCTTGCTAGATCCATGGAATTCAAAACAACCATATAATGCATTAAATATGGCTGCAGTCAAGATACCTGGAAGGTCTTGGAGTACAATGCAAATCTAACTTATTAGTTAGGTTAAACTGGGCAATATCTGTAGATGTTCTGTTGACTGTTTCGTTTGTCTTTAAATCATAAGGCATGCATGCCTGAATTCACATAAGGGCTCCCTGGAGAGCTTCATAAAAAAACTTGTGGGAGTCAGAGAAGCAAATAATTCTTTGTCCAAGTAATGAAGGTCCATTTCAAATACTTCTAACATATTTTTTAAAAAAAAGTGTCTCAAAAAGACACTTGAATTTCCCAGTCATATCTCCTTATTTTTATTTATTTTTGAAAAGTGTTGAACCATGCATGATTTGTAGTCATGTCAATGAAAAGACTTTTGTTCATTGTGTCCAATTTGTAAGATTAATACTGTCTCCCAAATGCAAGGTTGTGCACATGGGTTGTGGCAATCCCAAGCACAAATACAGGCTGGGTGGAGAAAGGGTTGAGAGCAGCTCTGGGGAGAATTACTTGGGGGTGTTGGTGGATGAGAAGCTTAGCATGAGCCGGCAATGTGTGCTTGCAGCCCAGACAGCCAACCGTACCCTGGGCTGCATCAAAAGAAACAGGGCCAGCAGGTTGAGGGAGGTGAATCTTCCCCTTGACTCTGCTCTCATGACACCCTGCCTAGAGTACTGCATCCAGCTCTAGGGCCCCCAACATAAGAAGGATATGGACCTGTTGGAGTGAGTTCACAGTGGGGCCAGAAAGACAATCAGAGGGCTGGGCACTTCTCCTATGAAGACAGGCTGAGAGAGTTGGGGTTGTTCACTGCGGAGAAAAGAAGACTCCAGGGACACCTTATAGCAGCCTTCCAGTACCTAAAGGGGGCCTGCAAGAAAGCTGGAGAGGGACTTTTTAGAAGGGCATGTAGTGATAAGACAAGGGGCATAACGGTTTTAAGATGAAAGAGGGCAGATTTAGATTAGGTATTAGGAAGAAATTCCAAGGGTGGCAAGGGCAGTGGCACATGTTGCCCAGCGAAGCTGTGGGTGCCCCATCCCTGGCAGTGCTCAAGGCCAGGCTGGATGGGGCTTTGAGCAACCTGGTCTAGTGGAAGGTGACCCTGTTCATGGCAGGGGGATTGGAACTGTAGGTGATCTAGAAGGTCCCTTCCAACCCAAGCCATCCTATGATTCTGCTAGTAGTAAATATTTCATACACATGTCTGCACTTCTTGGAAGATATGCAATAACTTCCTTGGACTCTTTTTCTTCCCCCCCCCTTTATTTCTTAGCTCTTCATTTGCAGGATTATGAAGACATTATCCCTGCAGTTGAAATCTATTCCCTTTTGGCACTCTGTGCATGTGCAAACAGAGCATTTGATATTTGTTCAAAAGCCTTTGTTAAACTAGAATCCTTGGAAACTCTTAGGCCAGAGCAGCGGCAACAGTTTGAAGACCTTGCTCTAGAGATATTCACGAGACATAGTTCAAAGTATAACAAAAAATCTGATCTGGATGATGTGCTTGAGAGGTGGGTTTGTATTTATGTGATACTGTACTAATACTAGCAGTTTTTTCTGCTATTGTGTGTATTTTGCGTTTTAGCAAGTTCTGTGTGACCACGTTAATAAGGTGCTTTGTTGCTCAACCCAGATACTAGGCCAGAATGATGCAGGTATTAGCCAGCGTGCAGAAATACACCACAGTTTTATTTGGGAGAATAGACAGTGACTGTTTTTATTTGGGAGAATAGACACTGAATGTATTTGAGGAACTGCCGTAAAGATATAACTTCATCTTAATCTGAAATGCATGCAGACAGAGCACAGGAGTTTTAAGACTTCTGATAAGGTGTCCCATGCCGTTAAAATAATGATGTTGCCGTTTGCATCACCATCCTGATATGATGCAAATATCAACAAGTGAATGTTTAACTATCATTAACCACTAAGTCTCCACTGTTTTCTGAATTACACATACTAATCTTTCCACACCATACAGATTTGTGAAGTGAAAGAATCAGAATATGAAGGGCACGCTTTAAGTCCTTGTGTTGGCTGTGCCTATAATAGCGTCTGACATGTTTCCTGCTAACAGCATGGAATTTGTATGGAAATTTATTATGAAATTTTCTTTGTAATTAATTTTCTTTTTAATGAATAGGGTTTTAACCAGTATTGTTTGATTTTACTGTGCAGGTGTATAGAGTCTCACTAGCAGTTTTCATGTTGACTCTTCAGAGGAGTAAATGTAATCATAGTGCAGGCATCTAATTGGACCTTAATATGACCTTCACAGCTTCTTTTCACTTAATCTTTTGGTTCTGCTGGTCCTGATTTGTTAACCCTGTGGTTCTGGGGGTGTACATTTTATTGTGTGAAGATTTACATATGTGGCTGTGTTAAGTGAGGTGTTAAGTGATTTAATAACTACTAAGCAAAAAGTGGCACACATTTGAATAGTGAACCAGTCTTTTACAAAAGAGCACCACAAGTTGTGTAACTAGCTGTAGACACACAATTTGCTATTTATGCTGTTTTGCAAATTTCTACAAAACAAGTGTTTGTTGCTGTTTTAAGACTCTGTTTTTATTCTTTCAGCTTTATTTACTCTTCTGTGTCTTTCTTTTCTTTTCTCTGCCCCCGCCCCCCCCAGCAGTGGCGATGGGAAACTTCCTATATGTGTTGCAACGGGAGACCCTATCCTGGAGTATCGATTCTGGATGTGCAGTGTGTGTAAACACTGTATGAAAGCCAAAGAAGCAAGCAATTATAACTTCTGTCCTCTGTGCCACAGCACAATATAATATAGCACAGGATAAAGGACTGATTATCTTCGTTATCTGTTATGCCTCCTAAAAATACAATGTTACCAATGTACTTGTATTTTAAAATACATCACAAGTGTGGTGTATGCTAACAGGCAGTACCACTATTAGAGAAACATTTAAAAAAACAAAACAGAAAAGGCCACAAGTGAAAACCTTCACTGGTTCCCTTTATGCGAAGAAAGGACTGTGTTAATGAATTTGATCTTTTTGTTAATTTTTTTTACAAGGGCTTAAGGTAAAAGCATTGTCTTCTAACTGTAAATTGAGCCTAGTTTCAAAACCATGCAAATTGAATGTAGGTTAATCTTAATACAAAAAAGGTGGAGCTTGCTCAGAGTAAAAGGTAAGTCCATAGGAAATTACTGGGTTTTCTCAAAATGCCAAGTTTTCTGAAGGAAGTAATTTGTAAGTTGAAATAATGCCACGGTGTTTCTGGTAATATTGTTGTATATGGTTTTGTACTATTGAGTGGTAACACTAGTTTAGGCATACATTTGTGCAGTTTTCTTTTGCCAAGCAATAAAGGGCTTGCAAACATCTACCCATCCTTGCCGCCGTCTGCCTGTGGGTCCCTCAGCTCCGGTGAGGACTGCAACTAACAACATCTACGAGCCTTTGCGCTGGAATGTGGTATTAAGCTGTTGTGTGTGGGTGGGTTTGTTTTTTTTTTCCCCAAGTAGCTCGAAGAGAGCAGCTGCCATCTGTTCAGCAGATTTCAGGAGCTGAACTGTCTCCTTGCTACACACGGAGGTTTAAGGAATGTTTCGCTTAGAGCTGCGCTGTCCCGTGGCACTACTGGAGCCGAGTCTCTGCCCTGGCGCCGGGCCGGCTCCGGCAGGGGCGCGCCGGGCCCCGGCTACGCGCGGCCCAGGTACCAGTGAGCCCCGTTCTGTGAAGAAAAGGTTTAATATCACTAAAGGGGTTTTTCCCCCGGTATTTGAGCTGCTTTCTCCTTCCCAGCCGTGTCCGCTGGCGCGCCGTGCGCCCCGCGCGCTTCGCGCTCCCTGGCAGGCCCGCCGCGGCCCTCCGTCCCCCCGCGCTGCCCTTCCGGCCGCCGCCGTGACGTGACGCCGTGACGTGAGGCCGCGCCCGCCCCGCGTGACGCCGCCGCCGCGCCGCCATGGAGCGGGAGGCGGCGGAGCTGCTGGCGGCGGCGCAGGCGCAGCTGGCGGCGCGGCGGCTGGCGGCGGCGGAGGAGCTCTACAGCCGCCTCATTGCCCGCTGCGCGGGGCCCGCCGCCGGGTACGTGCCGGGGCGGGGGGCGCGAGGCTGGCGCCCGCCCCGCCCTAACGGCCGCTCTCCCTCTGTCCCCGCGCAGCGCCGGCCGCCACCTCGCCACGGCCCTCAACGACCGCGGCCAGATCAAGTACTTGCGGGTGGAGTTCGCCGCCGCCATCGAGGACTACACGGCCGCCATCGAGTGCCAGCCTGGCTTCGAAGTGCCCTACTACAACCGCGGCCTGGTGCTCTACCGGCTGGGTACGGGCCGCGCAGTCGGGCACGCCAGCGCCGTGCGGCCCGGGGCCCTTGGCCCGGCTGACCCGGGGCGGGGCAGAGCGACCCGGGCGGCCCCGGTGGCCGAGCGGCGGCCCTTCGCCCGGCGCGGCCTGTCCGCCGCCTGCCCCCCGCACCTCCCGCCTGGGCCGCCCGCCCCGCAGGGAGCCCTCCCGGAGGCGGGGAGCAGCCCGGAGCGCTGGTTTATCCCAGGGTTCACCGGGAGCCCGAGAGTAATTCCCTCGGTTTTGCAGATGGAGGCACCTGCCTGGCATGGGGGGTGGGGGGGGAGAGGGTAAGAGGTGACACCAGGAACAGGGGGTGCAGACAGGAAAATGTTTTTGTCAAGTAATCACAGGACGTTTCAGCTGTGAGTCTGCCCTGTGTATGCAGTTAGATATCCCAGCTTGCGGGTGTGCGGCTGTGTCATTTGAAATGCTGCTATTCTGGGAAAACCAAGAGGGAAAGGTGCAGTTTCAGTTTTGGAAAAATTTGCATTGGGGGTAAAACTAGCCAATTCCAAACAATGTCGTTAAACCAAATGAAGCTTCTCTGAAGCAGGTGCAGCCATAGTGAGCGCAGCCTTCTCAACTTGCAGTGGGCTGTCCGCCATTTCTGGGGAGTTTGCTGCCCAAGTTTTGAATATACCATAAGAAAATTGTGCTTTTTCTTGGAGCTTGGCTGCGCAAAGTTAAGATCCAGAAGGTGAGGGACTAGCGAGAACACTAGGAGAGTGGAGCCTGACCAAGGCATCAGCTGGGAAGCTGTATGCCTGTATTCCAGGTTTAAGGCAATCTGGCTAGTGATGTGGGCCTTTGGGCTTCTCTGGGAATAAGCTGGCTGATTTGTGCCTTAAGCCTGTTGTAGGTTCAGAACCACACTGCTACTTGCTCTGAAGACCTTTGACTCCCACTTAGGCCTCTGGAGAATCCAATTGTGGGTCTAGTAAGTTCAGCTGCTACTTTTTGTTAGTGAAAGTATTAGGAGGTATTCAGTTGTGGTTTGTGACTTTGAGCAGTTACAGAAAGATAATTCTTTTTCCTTTTTTTTTTTTTTGGGACAGGATGCTTTGATGAGGCCATGAAAGATTTCAGGAAAGTATTAGAATTAAACCCCCAGTTTGAAGATGCTGCATTGAGTCTAAAACAGGCTATTCTTGATAAAGAAGAAAAACAAAAGCGAGGTTATTGAAAATGTGGCTAGTGGTATGAAAATGTTTTTCTAGACGTTATTTTTCTCATTAATGGATGAAACACAAGATCACTTGCATCTGTTATGACCTACTGAAGAAACCTCATTCTTTGGTAAATAAGTTAAAAATGGGTAACGGTTGTGAAATAAACTATTTTTGGCTATTGTTAGTGTTGAGGAAAAGCATAATGCTGGAAGGCTGTGAGATGCTTGTACAGACTTTGTATAGAAGTACTTCATAAAGAGGTTGAAAGCTCAGTAACAGCAAATGAAATCTGTAGTTTTATTAAAACTGTGTTCCTGTACTCTTTCACAGATGGTTTTAAATAGTCGTTCATGGGGAGGAAAAATCAAACTATATAAAACATTTAAATACTTGAGATTGGAGCTTGTGAGAAGTACAGTGGTTTAATACTGATAGTGTTTGTCCACTTTTAAATGTCAGCGTGATTTATGCTAAAAGTGCAATTGTTACAACAGTTACGAGGTGTTGTCATTGAGATGCTATGATAACTGATTTTCTTCTTAGAGTGTTTTCTGTATTAAGAAACACTTAACAGAAACAATGAGATCTTTTTAGGTAACACCATCTGTACCTTGCATGAGGAATGTGGTATAAGTATTCAGTCACTTTTGTATGTTCGCTCATTCTTAGGGGTAGTTTTACGTTACCTGAACAGGTAGGAACAGAGCATACCTATTTTTAATAATCCTATTGTGAAAGTATTTGAGACATTAATAATTGAACAAATAAAAGTGAAGATGTAGTTCTTACAGACAGTCATGAGATAAAGATCTTGTCATAGAGAATGTAGTTTGGCTATTCACAGTAGGAATTGTGGCTTTCTCCTTGTCAATTGCTTGAAAAATATGTGACATCTCTCTGATTGAACTGTCTGAAATACCCAGGCAGTTTTGTTTCTCAAACGATGGCAAGGACTATTACTGAAATCTGTAAATCATCACAAGAAACATCCTTGCATGTTCGTAGCAATACAAGTTCTAATAAAAGAAATGCTCATGTGGGCAATCAAAAGAGTATGAGGATTTTTTTTTTCTATAAGTTATGCTAATGACAGTTCTGCTTCTTATGGTGTTTCTCCATGGATGATCCTGGAGCCTGCAGAAGTGCTGGGCTCACTGAAGATGGTGGCAGTCTTTGGGTGGCTCATGAGAAGACTTGATGCTCTGACCATCTTCCTCAGCAGCCTTACTGAGATTGTTTTCAGCTTTGGGATGAAACTGAAACAGACCCAATGAGCAAATTTCAAGTATGGGGCTGAGAAAATGCTGTATTTACCCCTCGTGCACTTGACAGCAGCCATTTTGAAGTTTTATAAATACAATGTGTGTTAGCAGGATGTAACCATTTAGGCTTTGGAAAGCAGGCTGTGATGTCATAACTGACCATTTTTTGCAAAAGTTTAATTTTTGACTTTTCTGGATATACTAGGCATGTGCTTTGCTTCCATTTTTATATCTTTGTGATCTCCAAAACATTGGCAATTTAAGGACTTGGCATGTTTCATGCCACCTCAGTCTCAAAAATTGAAAAATCATACCAACTGTTCATTGATGTTGAGAAGGTGAGCTAGAACTAAACCTGTTCCTGACTTGCCATACCAAGGAAATTAAAGAGGCAGTATGAACAGTTGAATTTGACCTATGAACTTTACTTTGAGAGAGATCACAGATGCAGTTATGCACAGAACACTCTAAGTGACAGAATACAGATAAAAATAAAGATTAACAGCAGAAAAGTATCTTGGAAAACAAAGATGCTAGTGGTAATATCCCTTATACTTCCCAGCTTGTTTTGTGAATGTGGCTTAATTACTATTAATGCATTAGTTATTGGCACAGAAATGTTTCACTGGACCGGGAGCGATTTTGTTGCAGATTCTCCACAAAATTTCCTTCTCTCTCCTGTAAAAGGATGAACCGTCATGATGCATTTCAGCATAATTTGGAGTTCTTTCAAGTCGTTTTTGCCAGTAAGGTTCTCATATTTTCCCCTTTCACATGCACACATGAGTCACTTAGTTCTCTGGCTTTACATCACAAGACTAACTGGGATTTTTAGTCTGAAATTATTAAGTAGTGTGTGGTGTTTTACTCAGGCTGCTTGAAAGGGTATAAACCACCATTATCGATATTAAAAAAAATAATTAAAATCTTGAAAAGAAGGATGTGCTTTTAGTAACTGCCCTTGTCCTGCAAGGTTTCCTGTTCATAATCCTTTAAGAATTAAAAGTCTAATGGAGAGTAGTAAAATTCTTTTTATGTAGTGTTTCCACGTGAAATTCAGACAACCTTTCAGCTTGTAAAAAGGGCAGGGCTTGTGTGCTTTGGATGCTTCACAATGCGGAGTACTGTGGCTTCATGCCTTTCCCGGGCTTTAGGGGTTGCCTCTGCTTGAAAATTAAAAACCTCTGTAGAGCGTCCGGGCCAATCCTGTCTGCCTACTCCATCACCCTTGCGAAGCAGTTGCTAGTCAAAGTAATGGCACTGGACCAGTAAGTCCAACAGGTGGTTGCTGCTAATGTGCGTTGACTTGTGTCTTTACGCTGGCCAGAAATGTTTCAGACGTGAATAATTCACAGCCGCTTTCCCGGGGTTTCCTACCTATAAACCTACTCTCCAAAAGCCCTTGACTCTTGACGCAGCCTTCACTGGCAGCCCCTCTGTTCAGTTTGTTTCCCGTAGCTGGGATTAATTTGGATAAAGTAACAGTTTTCTCACCTGGTGATTTACCTCTAAACTTACAAAAAATACTTGGTTTCCTCATACGTTATAGAATGTTTGGGTTTTTTTTCCTTCAGTATCTGGAACAACATCTTTTAGGTCTTACTTCCTCAGAAAACAAGGCAAAGGGTGACACCACCCGATGCTTTCCCCTAGTGCTCTTATTTGTCCTTCTACTGAAACACAGGAGGAGGAGTTGTCACACACCTTGCAGTGTTGGAAGGCCTTTTGCTTGCTTTTGCAGAAGGGTCGGAAAAGATGACAAAATCCCAGGTTAGCAGGGCACAGCGCAGTATGAGAAGTGTTTCATATACGTTTAATGTGAGATGCAGTGTGGGGAACAAGGAGGGCCATTCTGAAGGGAAAGCTGCAGCACATGGAGAGGAAAGGGCTAGGTCATCAAGTGGCCAGAATATGTTCCTCTTCCATGTGCTTTCCCTCCAAGTGGACAACAGAGGTAAGTCAGTATTAAAACCCCAAAAATCTTTTGCTGTTAAACAGAACTGCGCTGTGCACTGTCCCATTTAGTAGGTAACCTTGTTAAAAAGTAAATTAATAGTGAACTGTGCACTATTCAAATTTTGTGGGGAATGAATACCTTTAACAATCAAGCTCAGATATGCAGGTTGTGCTCTCCCCTGACTATCAGCAAGGGAAGCATTCAGAAACAGGCAAAAACTGTGTTTGAAACTGAGGATTGCTAGCAGAAGGATAATACCCTGTGTTCTTAGATGTTAGCAGATTATTGTTGGTCTACCTAATTCTTTTATTAGAGGCGAGATTGGATCAGTAGAACGGATTCAACCTCAGCCTGTGGCTTTCATGCATGATGGAAGGACTGGTTGCTTTTTATGAAAAAAATGTGCTTCGAGATCTGGTCAAGGTGGAGGCCCACATAGTGGCATGTTGTGATCATTTGAGTTGAACTCCCATCTGCTTCTGAAGATTAACTGATTCCAAGACTTGTAGGATCCCTTTAGTCCATGAGCAGGGGGGGATTGGATGGAGTCCACAGCATGGCTTCCTACAGCCCATGACCATCAGGTTTTTCATCACTCGTGTCTCTGTTGTACGGTAAGGTTGCGAAATGCACCTGAAGAATACCTTCATCTCCCAGCAAGGGACAGCTGGAACAACCCTGGCATAGACATCACAACAGCAGGTTTCAACCTAACTCCTATTATTATGGAAGAGGCTGATCTGAAGTTCAGTGCTTTCCAGACCTGTATGGGGACTCCTGTGTGCCTGTATCTGTCCATTTAACCTCTCTCTTGCACCTTCCCAGTTCATTTTCCCCACACTGGCTGTTGCGTGAAGGCTTGTTCACCTATGGCGGTATGACCGGAGTGGTGTGGAAAGCCTAATCCAAGGAAGAGTTTGATCCCATAGGCCTGAAAACTGCCATCTAGGACATGAGTTAGGTGCTGAAGTTCCACCTGCAGCACCTGAGAGGGGGGCAGTAAGCCCAGGGGAGCCTAGATGCAGAGCAATACATTATGAAATAGCATGCCTGAATTTTATCTTTGGAAAGACACCCTCAAAGCTGAACAGTGAATGCCTAACCCTAACAGGCTTGTGTGATTCAGTGTAAAAAAAACCTTATCTGCCGTGAACAGCAACCAAGGTAGGAGGAGGAAACCAAGGATGTGGAATTTCTCTGGCTTGTCGGTGAGAATGTGGGAACCTGAAATCCTGTTGAAATGGGAAAGCGGGTTTGTCTCACCTTCTCCCTTTCCCTCCCAACATATGTGGAAGAGGAAGGTTTCCCCATCTGCCAGGTAGTGGGTGGATGGGTATGGAGCACTGGTGGACCCTTTCCTGGCTTTCCAGGGCAAAAGGGAAGGATCTGGGATATCCCGCTGGCTGCAGATGAGTTTAGCTGAACCTACTCCGCAAGACTGCAGTGAGCAAACTTTAGTGATGCACCACCAGAGCTGATGCTCATCTGCGTGGAACTTGACAGTGTCCCGTGAGCAGTGGGAAAAGAAGAGCTAGCATTTAGTCATCGTTATTTAACCACCTTCTCATCTGACGTATTTCAAAAGGACTATTTTTTAGATTAAGAGTTAACCTGAACTGATGAGTCTGTTACTGTTAACGTTAAAAATGGGGAACGTAACTCTCCTGGAGAACGTGTGGATGTAGTGAGGTTGCTTGACTCTGCAGTGCTCGCTCCGGACAGTAGAGTGCGCTGCTGATACAGCAGAGGGGAAGGTGTCCCAGGCTGCGGCTGAAGGGGGTCTCGGGATCCCAGTACCCTCCGATTCCTTTTAACAAAACTTAGTCCTTCGGTAGATACAGCTTTAAGACCACATTTATTCAGCAATCATTACAGGCATGACTGCAGCTTTTGGGAAGCGTGCCACGGACGTGCACTAACCAGCGTGTGTAACCAGCCACCCTGTGAGGATCGAGGCTGCCCGGAGCTGCGCAAACCCACTGGAGGCTGCACACGCGCGGATGTTAGCCTGCATTGGCATCGGTGCGATTGCCCCCTCCTCGCTGTGGTTGAACACCTACTCGTGCTGCAGGCACACCTTCAGTTATAGTGTAGGCACATCCCGAGAGTGATTACAGGTGGTCACATGTCTGGTTTGTCCTCGATCTCTGGAAAATAATAATAAAAAAAGTGTTTTCTGTGGGCATGGAAAACAAAATACCAGGTAAGTTGTCCTTTTTACTCATGTTAGAGCATCCGTCTCATCCCATTTTGTAGATTTAGCCTTTTCCTTACTAGGGCAGGTGAGAGGAAAGTAAGGAACTAACAGGTTTCCAAGATGCTCAGGTCAATGCAATGTTACAGACAAAAATCTGCGTTAATGGGAAAAAAAAGTATGCCATTGTGTTGCATGTGGAAGAGGCCCTAAGTAGCTGAACGCTTGGCCCTTTGAAGCCAATGTTGGTACACCAGCTGGTTACTGGTGTACATCAGCAAGGAGATGTTCTGCACTTACACTACTTCGTATGTATTTTTATTTGACTTTTCAGATCTGCATTTTACATTCACATGGGAGGATTGGCATTTGCTTTATGAAATAGTACAAGAAGTGGCTGTAATCAGGGCTGGAATAATTTTAGTGGCCTGCAAATGCCTGTTTCGACAGCTGGAAGAAACAAGGTGTAGTTTTGCAACCTTGGGTTGTTTTCTGGTTTTCTAGCCACTTCAGAGAGGCAATAGAGCGGCAACATTTACTAATCCTGTTAGCTGATCCTAGCACTTTCCAGTGTTGTGGTACTGTTCTGAGTCCCACTGCCTGATCTGTTCGCTTCAAGCAAGATGGTGCTGGTGGTCACTGAAAGAGGTAGCTCCCGTGTCTAGTTGCACCGTTTAGAAAGCAGCCAGCACAGCAGAGCCTTCAGGTGCTGTTGGAGACACATACACAGTGAAGCAAGGAATGAGGCTGGAGCACACAGATGATTTGGTTCTCCAAGGGCAGATGAAGCTATAAGGTAAATCCTAACAGTTTGGAGGATTTGGACCCTTCAGAAGAAATTGGAGTATGGTAGTGATTTGTGCCTTAGTGTTTGTTTCTAAAATTTCAGGTCCATTTTCCTTCAAACTGGGATGATCCAGGTGAAAACCTGTTGAAATAACACCTGGTTCCCAAACTGCTACAACCCAGCGCCAATGTGCCCTGCTCTACTGCTGGCATCTTCACCAGAGCTATGCCACCTGTATTGGGCTTGGCAGGTAGCTCTCTTTCTTCCCTCTGTTATGGGCTCAAGCTTAGACCAGGAGACTGGCAAACCCTGCCTGTTCCCTTGTTCTTGTCCCAGCACTTAAGAGTTCTAAGGTCTTGAAAGACCTTAGGCTATGCGTCACTTGTGCCGCAAAGCATGGTGACCTCTCTAGGTGAGGATGCAGGGCCTGGTGTTCTTACCAAATTCAGTTTACATGCTTCATCTTAGATCTGAATCAACAATCCAGACTGGTCCAGCAAGTATGTAGCCCTGGAGATTGGCTGAACAGGGACCTGGAAAGGTTGAGAACAATACACAGTGTATTTGTGTAGTTTTTAAAGAATATGTACCTGCTACACGTGAAGTGCTGATGTATTAAGGTATGAACTAAAGGTAGTGTTACATAGTTCGCATTTGAGGCACTCGAGATGCCAACACTGGAGGTCCGAGATCCCTTAAAAACATCAGGGCAGGAGTGCTTTGCAATGGCTCTTTTTCTGCTGAACACCTACCTTTCCTCTCCCTGCTTGAGGTGTGCTGTCCTCTGCAGGGGCCGCCAGGTAGGATGTGGGTAGGAGAGCACACAGCCACCAAACAGTGCACATATACCTGACAAGAAGAAAAAGTACCACTTGGTCCATATCAAATCCTGCTTTGCAGAGCATCGTTTTGTCTTTTGTCCCCCTTCTATACTTAGTCTTGCCTGAACGCTTGCATGCGGCACTTTGTAGCTGAACCTGCCTTGAATTTCAAATTTGGTGTCAAAGGAGCCCTCAGGCAGTTTGGTAACTGAGAGGCTGAGGCAGGAGAAGTTAAAACCTCATGAGCTGCAGTGAGGCTACGTTTAAAAGCTAGACAGAAACTTAATCTAGTGCTAGATGCAGCTGCACACTTAGGAAGCAGCACAGGCCAGAATGGCATCGTGTTCATTTCTAGGAAGTTCACGAGTTGAACTGCTTATGCAAGGCCAAGCCGAAAAATTATGTGGCTACTTAGGCTGCCCAGGCAGAGGTACTGCCAGGGCTCATATCAGTACCTGTGCTAATGTCCACTCAACTGGGTGCACTAGGAGCAAAACACCCTCCGGTGACTGTCCTGGGGTTTTCTTTGCTTTTCTTAGAACTGTTAGAGGACAGAACCTCAAAATGTAAGGCTAAACCCACATGCCTCTGCTTCCCTGCCCGTTGGGCTAGCTTCCGAGGAGAGGGTTGACTGGCTGGGACATATGGGAGACAACAGAGCTGAACTTCATGTAGATGTCATGGTGTATAAAATTACTTTTCTCTTCTAGACTGTTTGAGCTGGTGCTATGAATCTGACTCTATAAAAAGTCAGAAACACCATATAAAAGTCATATTTACATACCAAACTATTTTGTTTACTCCAGCCAGTCCCATCTCAATTCACTGAAACTGTGTTGCAGGCAGATTTGAGAAGAGAACTGAATTAAATCTGTGCACCAGTCAGGCTACTTGGGTTGAATGCTGGCTAGGTCTTAAATTTGTGAGGTGTTTCAATCAGCTATTTTTTAAATGGTCTTAAGAAGTTCAGACGACAGGGTTCACGAGTGGGAGGTGAGCCTTTCACTTGATCTTACCTGTTCCGGTCGACGTGCCAGGGTCCTTACTGCTAGCCTTTTAAAATGAGATGGGTGCCTTACCCTGGGGCTAACAGCTACAGGACAGAACTCTGCAGCGTACTCACTGCCATTGATCTCACACCTATTTGAGAAAACAGAACAACAGACCTTGAAGAAATTAGGGTTTTGCTGATGAGCACATTGGTCATTCAATAACTACTTGCCCATTCACAGTGATGTTCCATCTTGGGATGCTGTTAAAGTCTGGAGACCTGGTTACCCAGCAGTTTTCCAGGTATAACTTAGCATCGGGGCTCTCGTCTTTCAGCTCCACCTCAAGAAACACAGGCTCCACAGGTCGCTTGAGTATTGCCATGTTGGACTCATAGAATTCCATGAAAGATTCATCTCAAGAAAACATCAGGGGATGTTGTTCTTGCTGAATTTTATTTAAATTAAAACATTAACATTTTTCTGATTTTCTTAGGAGGAGACTTACCTTTGGACACTCTTGAAACTACATTCAGAGCTTGTCTTATCCTTCTGTATACTGCGGAAAAGGAAATGTTAGTGAGGTTCTTTAGCAGAAAGCAGAGCATGTCTTAACAAAGGAACTTACAGCTGAAAGAGCCACAGAAGATTACAAATGGAGGAAGAGAATTGCCTACCTGCAATATTTGATCTTGGTACCATTGTGCCAGAGCCAAAGGGAGGTGATGTGGCTGGATCACTAGTGAAGGCACCAAGTACTAGGGTCTCTTTTGCTCGATAGTAGCACAAGAGTGTTAGTCTGTAATAGGAGAAAGGGTAATTTTTATGTTCACTTTCACTTTTCAGCAGCTGTCCCAAAGTGAGCAGTATCTGTGAGCAGTAGCTCCTACCTGTAGTCTGGATCTCTTGTGATTGTCACTGTGCTCTGTCCTGAAAGAGTTTCTTTCTCATAAGAAATTTCATTTTCGTAAATAATGTGGTCACCTTCAAACTGTGCATATGGGAAGTTCATTAAAAATTAAATCTTGCCTGGAGCTGGGGCAGGGGAACAAAAGAGAAAATGCAAGAGAGACAGAGACTTCCAGCAGATGTATCTGCTTCAGCCATGGGCTTACCCTTACTGAAGTGCCACAGGTAGTGACATGGAACTTGAAGAAGGCATGTCCTTCATTATATTCTCTAGGCTTGCAAGAGCTATCCCTTAGTCTGGTTTTACTCATATCAATGGCAGGAACTGTCTTCATTTGGGCAGATACCGTTATGGTACCGTCTGGGTGGCATACTGAGAAAATCAGAGTTGGTTATAAACACAAGGAAAGAATCACAGATCTTTTTATGGATTGATCAGTTGTATAACTTACTCATAAATGCTGAAGGATTAAAACTGCAGCTAACGGAGAACATCTGTAAGGTCTCCATAGTTCTCACTTTCCTTAGGGCAACATCAAACCTTGCTTTAATTTTCTGAAAGAACACTTCCTGTGAAGGAGGTGATGGAAGAGGTCTCCCGTTAAGGCACGTGATCCATATGTACAAAGTTCTGCTCTTTAGCTTGTGCCTCTTGAATACTAACAAGTCACAAGGGTTAAATCAGTGTGAAGACTCGAGCCTGATGCAACATAGGGGCAGAAGTTTTCTCGCACAAATCAATTGGTCACTGTCACAGAGATAAATTTTGGCTGATTATTGTAGAATAGTTCAGATGTTTATTACAGCATCAGTTTTCCCCTGCTATGTCTTACCATTTCTACGAAATATTACTTTAAAAGAGCTTCTTTCATAAAAGCAATATTGAAATATTGTTTCTGGCTCAGTGCGGTTGGGACATTTTGCCTCATCTTACTAAAAATACTGAGGAGTTTGTTTTTGAAGACTTGCTGCCTATCTTTTAGAGGCAACTTAGCACTGCAGACTACATAATACATGGCATTACCAGAAGGGTCCATGTCCGATACCTCTTGTCCTACTTGTACTGGCTTAGAGTCGCTCCCTCTGGAGGTTTTCCAATATGTGTAATACCACAGCACTACAAACTGTGACCGTAGGGCTGTGGCTGTAAGACCAGTTCTACATGTTTTAAAGAAGGTATTGCTCTACAGTTCACGTACCTCGTAGATAACTCCCACAGCAAACAGAGGTATTTGCAAGACCAGGTGTGTAGAATTGGTAGCTGCAAGATACCCATTGGTAAGCACAACGTGCTGGTTCAGCAGCTTATTACCAAGATACAGGTTCCAATACTGGTGCAAGCCAAAAGCAGAGATGGCTAGATACAGGTTTTCTTCATCACAGTAACCAGCTGCTTCTGGTAGTTCTGCAGGAAGAAGGTGGGATGAAGAGCTAGCAATGAAGGAAGGTTTGAGCAATGATGTTTGGCCCAGGCAGGGATTTCTAGCACGGGTAAGTTTTGCACTGGCACTGCAGCAGCAGTGCTGTGCATACTGGCATCGTCTGCAGGGCTTTGGCTGTGCTATGGGTCTAGCAGCTCACAATCAGTGGGATTGGGAATCCTCACGCTTTAGTGATGGCCTGCCAGCTTGCTTCCAGGGCTACTCCCTGCTTCAGTAAGGCAAGCCGAGTTGTATATGTAAATAGATTTTTCTGGTCAGCCTTCTCTAGGGATGAACCAAGAGCTATTTCAAAAATAAAAAGGACAGTGAGGAGACAGTCATCTTTGTGGCATCCAAAACGTAAGATCTGAGCAAATACCAGACCTCCTGACTGTTTCAATAACCTGCTAAGTACAGCTCTTAGGGGACGACTGTCTCCTTACGGAAGTGCTGTCTTTAGAGTTCACAGCAATTTATTTGAGTCTGTTGAGTTCTGCCCTGGACGCAGAGGCAGAATTGCATTTGAGGACAAACTGAAACTTGTAGCAATGTCTGAAAGTTTTGCCAGTAGATGTATGTTCAAGTTATGAGGCATCTTGTTCGCTGAGTTTGCAAGCCAACTTCTACACACGTTTTTATTGCTCTCAGTGTCTCGAGGGCAGACTGTCTTGCCAGTATGCAGAAGAGCTGCCATCAGAAAAGCAGCAAGTTGGCTGTGTTACCAATAATGAGCTATTGAAGGGTGGGGTTTTCCCAAAAGCTCTCATCCTCAGTCTAATGCCATTCTCACTGAATTCAATGAAAATCTCATCCATGCTGTTGATGCAAACCAGTTAATATCACGGGGAAGCTTACTGATATCGGCGATCACACACTCCACCTCTGCCGAATGATGATAGAGTGTCATCTCCATACCTACGCTTACAGTGTAGTTAACGAGGAGAGTGTATTTTGTTTCATTTCTGTTCACGTACTGAAAGAGAGAGAAGCGTAAGGCTGCAGTAGCAATGGCTTCCAGTACAGACAGGCATGTATATCCCGAGCAGCACTAAATAATTATTCCAACACCCTTCTCTCCCCTGCAAATAGCTCAGTCTCCAAAACATCGCTTCAGTTGGCCTAAAACTATTCAGAAATCTGGACTGGATTCAACAGCTCTTTCAGCCAAATGTAAATGTGGAGAATGTAGGGCCTGCTCAGAAAATGGAGGCAGAAGTGAACACAGTGGTGTTTCCTCTGTAGCCCACTGGTGAAAGAGCTCGTGCAGGAAGATCTGGGTCCAGATCCTCATTCTTCTTTACTCAGAGTGTGGGCTGACCCAGGAGAGTAGGTCATCAGTAAAACAGAAGGTGTGAGGAGATGCTATAAGAGATCCCTCTCAATATCCTCATTTACTTCACTAAAAGCGCTCCCAAAGCAAAACCTGCTGTTCACCCTGAAAGACATACTTCTGAAATTTTTTTGGTTGCTTTGATCATTAATGCAATTTAACTGTAGTTTGACTGCAGCCTGAAAATATTTGTGCAAATCCTGATCCTGTGCGTTCACGATGATGTTCCTTGTAACAGAAAATAGCACCACAGATCCGTGGGATCTGGTTGAAACAGGGGTAGAGGACTTGCAGTTATGCATCCTTCCCACTGAAATGAGAGGTTGAATTCCCTCTGTGAGTTTATACTTTTTACAAATATTTAGATTACAAATGGTCTGAAGCTTAACAAAATCACATTTAGAATAGTCTGGGCCTGCCTGTAGATGCTCGTATGGTACATGGCCTGTGCCAGCAGTCAGATGGCTCTGCATAAACAGTAGGTTCAAGAATTACTGGATGTTGGTAACTGGTGTTTGCAGGATTGCAATAACTGATATATTTTTCCAAAGCACCCCTGTTTCAAGGGACAACATTTAACAGAGATTTGACAAACCTCTTCCTGCTGGGCATGTGCTTGGACATTAGCCATGCTGACAGACACTAAAGGAAGTCATATTTCATACCAGCTAATCACACCTGATGCTGCATGTCTCCCAGAGAGCTAGGGAGGGCAAGGTGGGGATGTACAAGCCTCTCATCCTAATTTGAATGAGCTCAGACTCATTGGCACCTTGATGGTCAAGGAACAGTTGTTGGTTAATAAAAGCCAGGCTATGTTCTGAAAAGGGACTGCCCTACCTCCCCCACTCAGCTGCTGAAGCGACCTGCTGTATCTTACCTCCTTTAGAACATACGGATCATCAAAAGATATTTCCAAGATAAATCCTTTCGTTCTATTAGGAAAAGGAGTTTCATAAATCTTAAACCCATGGTACTGTGCTTCCCTCAGGGTAAATGGCACATTTCCTATTGTGATTGCCACCAGAGAGACATCAGGAAGAAAGTGTCCAAATGCAACATTAAATAGCCTTTCCTCTGGCAGAGTATCTGTAGGGAGAGAACATCAAATTACTGCTGAAGTGGATCAAGTAACGAAGACAGTTGGGGTGGCCTCCCATTCAAGTTCCAGGAAATTTAGCCAACAGCCATCTCTTTAATGGCTCTGATTAATGAGTGTTTGTGTTCTAGTCAGATCTGAAATACTCTGAGTACATGAGAATTGCTTCAAGCTGCAGGAGATTAACAACAAATACATACAACTTTATAGAAAGTGGGTTTAGTAACTTTCTAGAGGTGCACTAAGATGTGCAATGACTTTCCTATAAAGAAATCTAGAATCCAGTTTAGCCACATAAAAGAAAAACTATCATAATGTATGCTAAGAGGCTTTTTTCTTTCTATATCAGTTATTCAGACAGCTCTAAAGATGCTTAGTGTCTTAATGCACTGGAAAATCTAATTAAAACAAAATTACTGCACCACTGGATGGCACGGGGATTTCAGTATGTTCCCAAGATAACAAATGCAGGCAGTCTGGGTGAGGAAACATCATCAATGAACGCTGTCCTTATGTGATAATTGTGCAACACAACATCTTTATTCTAGGGTCCCAGTGCTCACTGGAAAAATCTGGATGTTAGTGTGAAAGAAATGTTTACCTTCTTACAGCTGCGTATAATTTTCATTTCTCATCCCTTAGTGATGGGCATAAATGGTACATCCATTAAGGCTAAAGTTTTGGGTTTTTTTGTAATGCTCTGAATCTTGACTTTAGCTAGCAAATTGGAAGTGGGAGTGGAGAACATTCTGGTGAGTGTAGGTGTGTGGCAGAGGTCAAATGAGCAATGTATAACACAACAAAAGCAAGAGATTGGTAAAAGTCAATGAGAGAAATGACTTACTGTTGATAACAGTTGGTATCTGTGGCATGAAAGGTGTGGTGATGGATTTGATGACAGTGTACTTCGTGGTTTGCCAATCTGCATCTGTCCACGTGTGCTCCAAAAACAAGTCAATACTGTAAATGACTCCATATACACCACCAGATATGGAGCTCTAGGAGGTAAAATTTGTGATTAAGTTTCAATTCTCAACAGTTTAATAGAGGAACAACTGAATATAGTTAAAATTCTTACACTAGGAAGAGCAAATGGTATTCTAGTACAGTTTGGGATGGATTTTGTAGGGAGTTTGTTTCTTTGTTTGCTTGGCCCATTTGTCTGGTCCCTGTTTGGCTCAGATACTGCCAGGATTCTCAATAAGGAAGTATCAGGTTTTGAGGGGGTGTGTGTGTCCTCATTAAGTTTAGTAAGTAAACATATTTGCATTTATTTTTTTACAATCTCTGGATTACCAGTCATGTCTCTCTTTCTTCCCAGTTCATTCTGAAAGTTTGTCAGTGGTTCCCACAGTTCTTCAGACCAAGCCTGTCTGGTGTTACAATACATATACTGATCTAAGTGTCCACTGATACACAGAAAAAGTGAATTTCTGAAGGGGACAGGTCAAAATCACACCGCTGTCATCTTCACAAATAGTACTGGTAAAGACCAGCTCCTTTCTAAGTCTTCAAGGTCAGGTTGGATGGAGTTTTGAGCAATCTGATCTAGTGAAAGATGTTCCTGCCCATGCAGGGGGGGTGGACTAGGTAATCTTTAAAGATGCCGTCCCACCCAAACCATTCTATTCTGTTCTACTGAACATTTCTTTCGACCTCGCCTCTGTACCTGTAAACTATAGATTGACAAGTGTCATAGTTTAACCTCAGCTGGCAACTAAGTACCACACAGCCACTTGCTCACTGTCCCCCCCTCCCCCACCCTCGCGGTGGGATGGGGAGAATTGGAAAAAGGTAGAACCCATGGGCTGAGATAAGAACAGTTTAATAATTAACATAAAGTAAAAAATAATAATAATAACAATAATAATGATTATGACGATGATGATGAAAAGGGAGATAAAAAAAAGAGAGAGGAATAAAACCCAAGACAGGCAAGTGATGCACAATACAATTGCTCACCACCTGCTGACCCATGCTCAGCCAGTCCCCAAGCAGCGACCGGCCCCTCCTGGCCAGCCCCACCCCCCGCCCCGGGTTTATACGCTGAGAATGTTGTTCTATGGCAGGGGTCCTCAAACTTTGTAACCAGGGGGCCGGCGCGTGGATGAAGTGGCAGAGGCCATCTGTGGCTGCTTGATTTCCCCCCCCAACCCCCGGCGGGGGGGGAGCAGGGGGGTCTGTAAATACCGGGGGCCGGACTGAGGACCCTGGGGGGGCGTATCTGGTCTGTGGGCCATAGTTTGAGGACCCCTGGTCTATGGTATGGAATACCCCTTTGGCTAGTCTGAGTCAGCTGTTCAGGCTCTGCTCCCTCCTGGCTTCTTGTGCACCTCCTCACTGGCAGAGCATGGAGAACTAAGAAGTCCTTGATTTAGGGTAAGGACTACTTAGCAACAACTAAAACATCAGTGTACTATCAACATGGTTCTCATATTCAGTCCAAAACATGGCACTGTACCAGCTGCTAGGAAGAAAATTAACTCTATCCCAGCTGAAACCAGGACAATAAGGAATATAGTATATCCAAAGCAGGTGGCTGCACTCACACTACGTGCTGGGAACTCGTTCCATGCTAACTCAAGCTGTCTGAATGGAAAATGTCTGAGAAATTACTCCTTGATCCAGGCCAAAAGTTTACCAGGACCAGTTTCATAATGTAATAACATAGACGATTGAACTCCAGTGCCCAGGAATCCTTTCACTCTTAATTGAACAGTATGCCTTACAGATTATTATGCTTCAATCATGTTTTGTAATCATGGATACTTAGTTTCTGAGTAAGTGCTTTCAGAACACAGAGAAGGAGAATCTAGGTCTTCAGATATTTCTTGTATCTAAGGATTTTAAGCATCAATCAATCACTGTCTGGAATGATTTGGTATTATCATGATTTAGAAACATCTTCCATGGTGCAGGCCCTCAAATGTGTTAGTGTGTGACAGGTTTGTACTAACCTTTAGCCTGCCTCCTTCTGCTCCAATAGGGACAGTTACTCTGATGTGTGTCTCGTTGTACTCCAATAAGTAGTTCTTCTCCTTGAGGTTTACTATGACTTGATCATCAACTCCCATTAAAATGGTTTTAGACAGAAAGGTGGATTCTTGAGCCACTAATGTGGGGATAACCCTCGGCACAGTCCATGTTAGCGCAGTATCAGTGAAACTGATGCCATCTGTTGAGTTAGATAGAAGGTCTCAGAAGACTGGGTGGTTCGGAGTTACCAGTCAGTCTTCACTCTGCAACAGCTGTCTTTTTCTTTTCACCAGGGTACCTTTACAACTTTCACTGATAAAACACCTTGTAGGATATTTGGCAACAGATGGCTATTTTGTCACAGAAACCCTGGTGCTCCAAGTAGACTTGAACCACTGGTTTCAGGTGACTAATTAATTTATTCAGAAGAAATGACAGTTATCCTACCCACTCTGTTGTCCTTCTGGTCCCAGGAGTTTTGCCTTACTGGCAAAAGGAATGGGGCAAAGAGGCTCCTGTTTGGACCTTCTCCTTGAAGTATTTGCTTTGAGATCATGACAACTCAAAACCTCCTGCTTCCCCATCAATTGTTCATGTTAATACCATTCTGTGAGGGACAGAAGGTGCAGCCACAACTGTTTTGCAAAAAGCTGGGCTAGTTCTGCCTTTCCAGAGAAAAGGACTAGGTGAGTCCCAAGGATGCAGAAGAGCATCCCCTGTGTGGAGTTATATGACAGGGGAGAGTCAAGGCTGTGGGATTAGTCCAGGGGATGCTCCCTGGCCCTTCTGCAGCAGTTTTACTTGTCTCCAGTTCCCTGCATCTAACATGGGGGTTGGAGAAATGACAGGCAAAGCACAACAGTGCACTGGAAACACAAGTAATGTAGCGTCACAGCAGGGAACGTGTTTGTCTGGGACTAAAGCCATGGACTCTTAGCTCATGTTGCTCCGAGGGCAGCTTGTAAACTTCTCTTACAGAGTAGGCCACGGGGAAATGGGGAGACCATGTTTTCTACTAGCTGCTTAGGTGGTTATTTTTGGTGAAGAAGGAAGAAATCCTTACCAACAGGACAGGAGACAGTCGTGTCAATCAGCAAAAGCAGCCACCGCTGCCTGTACATGGAAGTGGAAGTGACCATATTCATATTTACACCACTGACCTGTTGGGATGCAGGCAGAAAAAGCGAACTGGTGTTCTAGAGAGGCAGTGGGAACAGCACAGTTTTGTGTCTGATGGAGGGCAACCACTCACCATGCTGGTGTCAGACTCGTTGCTGTGATAGGGAGCACGGAGGTACACTCGGGACAGCGTATTATTGAAGCTGTAGCCCAGTTTTGTTGCATCGCTTACTGTTATTCTCTTTCTCCCTGATGGAGAAACAAACATCAGTTGCCATAGCTGGTATGCAACATTCTGAGTCTGCAAGAGAGAGATGAGCTGCATCAGATCTAAGTCTACCAAAATCTCTTAAAAACCTGCGATATTGTGGCACCTATTTTCCTGTTAGAAGCTGAAGAAACAGGAATGACACTGGACACTACTAGTTCACCCCAAGAAATACCCTCGATATATATAAAGATAAGGCATTCTATAGCTCTTTAAGCCATCTTTAGAGATAGTCTTATGGCAGCCCTGGAAGAAGCATAGGCTGGTGGCCTAGAACAAATCCCCTTGGACAAAATGCCTGTGCTGTTAAAAACTGATTGCCTTCATCTCTGTAGATTGCTGGAGCAGTGCAGAGGCCAAATGACAGACTACCTTTTATAGTGTGTAGCCATGCTGTGCCAAACATAAGAAGAGAGGAATGTGTGTACTGGTCTAGAACAGAGTATCCTGAAATGGTAAGCATATGAGAGGATAGTCAAAAGGAAAAATGGGCAGAAGGAGCCAGTAAGACAAGAGAAAAATCAGATAAATGTATACATTTCCCCTTAACACTTTACAGCCTCAAATAATTTTCAGCTCCGGGACTCCTGAGCTATCTGTAGCTTTTTTGTATTTTGTGTGTCTTATTGCATTTCTCTTCAGTCAGCTTTTCCAGACTCTCCTTGAGATCAAGCAAGCTTTTAGCAGCCACAACATCTTTTGGCAAGGAGTTTGACAGATTCACTACCCATTGTGTGAAGAATCACCTACCTTTGTTTGTCTTGAACTCAGTTTCCACTAACGTAACAAGCATATGGCTCTCTCTCCCACCTAAATGTCTTTTTGCAGTCTAGAGCGCTAAGAAAACTTAAGAGATTTTTCAGTACTTCATGGCATCTTTGCCATCTCCTTTTTTTTTTTTGACAGAGATGGAGCTATGTCCCAAGAATGACTCATGAGACTAGTGAGACGAGACAGGCTAGGAACGGTTAGGAAAGTCTCCCCTTCCTACCTCTGGCAGTGCCGACATCCATGCTACGGTGTAGTCATTTGAAACTGCAGGGACATCAGTCTTCACTGATACCTGGGGACAGAGAGGAGATTCTTTGGGAACAAACAAATCTTCAGCATTATTACAGGCATGGGGAGCAGAGGGAAGGCTTTCAGATTTCTTCTCCAGTGTCTGTTGGTATTTAGCAATTTACATTCACTGGAAGTAATTAAAGTGTTTCCAAAGAGGTTCTTGATGGCGGTAATTTCTGTGGCCTTAAAATGAAAGTTAAAGTTATTTATGGTGGTGCATGTCCAGCAGAGGGAATACTTTGTGTATAACCAGGTAAAGCAAAAGTCCTGTTTAATATCTGGTAAACTGTAAACCAGATCCCGCTCTGGAGACTTTCAGGGGCACTTGTGATGTAGGGAAGCAGGCTATTTGCTTTAGCAGGACTTGTTCCCTCTTCCCATGCAGGCTGAACACCTGAAAATGCAGGATCCCTAATACGTAACTAAATGCTAGGGTGCGAATCTTGCCAGCATGTGCTGTAGAGGGAAGCAACTTCTGGACACTGAGTTAGGAGTCGGTGTTTGCCTCAGACATCTGTACCATGATTTAAGTGTGTTGCAGCACCCAGACATCACTGCACAGATTCATGTCCTAACAGGAGAAATATGCTTTGTCCTGCCTACAATAGGTGCGTACAAAAGGCAGTGAAGTTTTTGTTCAGTGCCTTATTTCTACCTTGGTGTGCAGATGCTGGTAGCAGGCTGGACAACCAAATCGTTATCACCCAGCAGGAGACAGGTTCTGTCTCACAATAATGTCCCGAGGACTGTGTGATGCAGCAGGGGTGCAGCTCTGCAAACTCTGGGTTCTACTATTTCACATGTGGGGATGACATTCTCACAGATGCTGCAGCACTTTGTAACACAAAGGTGTTACTATCCTGAGCTAAACCGGGTGGCCTGCCTGGCTGCTGATTCACTTCCAGCGGCTTGACTTACATTATCTGTACAGTTAACTGAATTTTTGCCGCATTCAAAATACCTATGACATGTAAATGTGTTACTAATAAGCATCTATAGTTACATCCTCTGCTGAGTATCAGCAGGTTGCTATTACTTCTGGTGCACAGTGTAAAATTGACTTCTGACTGGAATTTGTGGAGGCTGTTGTGCCTGGCAGGGAGCTTGGATGTAGCTTCGCCTTCTGTGGGAAAGCTTTTACCTCCATGTAGTTTTCTTCACACACAATTTCTCTTGATGCCCAGGAAGAGTATGAGCAGTACATAGGGTACGTGTAGGTCACAGCTGCCCTCATGCTTGAAAAGGAGGAGACCTTGATGTTCACAGTCAGTGAAAACAGCTCATCTGCCTGGGAAGAAAAACAGGCAATTCAGCGGATAATGTGGAAGGTCCCAGGAGCATGGGACCATCCAGCCCAGTGTCCTGTTTCTGAGTGTTTGGTAAAGATAAGAACAGGCTGAGAGCTGTAGATACAGTTCCTCCAACATGCCACTCTGCCTTCAGTGCTTTGTGTGCAGGGGCTTTCTGAGCCAGAGACATCACTTCAGTACTTACAGCCTTTGCCTCAGATCACATCTCAGCACTATTCTTGCCACAGTATTACAGAGCAGCCAGTCAGAGGAAAACCTGACCTACCTCGCCGTGGGTTCACATTCCCCCCATTCATGACTGCTATGTGCTTCCTCATGGAGAGAAAGTACTGGAGCTTTCCGTTTGGTTAGGTAGTTCAGGTCTATCTTACAAATGCTGTTTAGTGTCTATCCTAACTAGCTTCAATAAGAGCTCCTTTTGGTCCTCCTGCTCTGCAGGAGCCACGCATGAAGCCATGGACTGTGCTTGTATCTGACATGGATGTGTATTTTTTTGCAGAAAAAGGCAGAACCTTTCCAGAGAAATTTCCATTCTGGAAATCCTGGTCATTGCACAGCACACTGTACACCCCCGGTTCCTGTTAGCATAACCTCTGCCCATAAAGTTTTACCTTATTTTTTCTGTGGGGCTTCCAGGACCAACCAGACTAAACACGGACAAGCAATGAAGTTTCCACTCTGATATGTTCTGTTTCTAGGTACATTTCATCTCAACTAAGGTTTAGAAATTAGAAACCCAGGCTAGACTTTCACACATATTTTAGGAAGGGGTGAATAACCTTCCCGAGATGCCCGTTTCTCTCCATTGACTATTGTGGAAGCGTAAACAACTAGTTTAGACTAGACATTATCTTTTAGATGGCTAAAGTTACGTGAGATGAATCTGGGTCTAATAGATGTGTGTGATCTACGTTCCTAGGCATGTGCTAACAGGCACATTACCACACAAATTAAGCCAGGAAATGGTCTGCCAGAATCACACTGCAAATGTTGCTTTTTCAAGCAGATGCCTACTTCTTTCCAGAGAGGCTTTCAAGAAACTCTCTGGCAAATCAGCAGCTACAAAGATATGCTTGAGAACTGGCAGCTAGTCAGCAGCATTAGGCTAAGTGTCATTTTGTGAAGAGAGGAAATCCCATGTCAGTCACACTGAGCAAACCTCATACTGGAGAGCCATTGCCTATTCATTGCTATGCACCACCAGCACTAACTCCTTGAGTTCACTATTTCTTGAGTTTGCAAAACGTGCCATTAGAATGCCATATAATATCTCAGTCTTGTCTTTTTGGAGAGGATATACTGTCCGAGTTGTTTTCAAGCCTGTCTCTGGGTCTTACCTTGTTGACCACATGACAACCAAGCACTGACGCGCGGAACACGGGGTTGCCCCACACATCTTCTGAAAGGACATAGCCACAGCGAGAGGCTAGTTTCTCATCCAGCAGAACAGGGCCAGCATAAGGATCTGCAGAAAAAGGGAACAACATGTGGGATGGAAAGCTCAGAGCAAGTCACGGGGCAGAGTGGTGCTGAAGCCTCCTCCCGCAGCTCTCCTCTGAAAAGAGGTCCAGCTGGGCTGGGAGCTTTCCAGGGATTTGTGCTGTTAAGGAGTTGGTGAAGCTGTGCAGATACATGTTAGAGTGCATGAGAGTCTGGCATGTCTCAAGCTCACACACATTATGTTCACTTTAATGCCTGTTTCTTTGTGTCCAAAAGCTGGTGCCACAGCCACCTTGAAGTATTATTATGGAGAGTTTCTCTGAGGCATATCACAGACATTTCTCTCTCCCTGATTTTACTCTCTGGAAAAGAGTTATGGGCTACAAAGCTCATCCATTTCTAAAAGTCCTGAAGCTGTGACAATCTGCTGCTCATTCTGGTAAAAGGATGCTATCACAGACCTATTTTGGATGGGCACTTCTACAGATTGGTCAAGCTTGCTGCTCATCTCTGCTCGGCAAGGCACTGCGTGCCGTGAAACCTGCAGGGGAGCCAAGTAACAGGCACAATGGGAGCTGGCTGCGCTCAGCTTTTGATGCTGGTAGAGTTAATAAAGCCATATTTTGTTAATTATCTGCCCTCTGATTATGGAACTATTTTAGTCTTGGGTTAGACACAAGAATTTGTACAAATAGATAGGGTTTAACTAGCAGTCATTGTAATTTCTAGACTTGTCTGTCATCTTTATATGTCGAACGGTACTAATAACTGCTGTTTCAGTAGATGTGTTCTTGCAGCCAGGATAGACTAAGGAGATAAGTGAGAAGAATTTTGGAAGAAGTGGGAATAGCTTTTATGAGACCAACTGATAGAGCTGGAAGAAACAAACAACCTTTTTGTGCCTGAAGGTTGGTCTGTTTTTTCCAGTGATATCAGTTGCTCTCATAAATGCTATCACTTCTCCCCACACCCTTGCTGTACTTGGCTTTTTCAGTTCTGCCTCCAAATCAATTGAAAAAACCCAAAACCCAGAAAAAAGGGGACTGATCTCAACTGAAAGAAATCTGGTTTGGGGTGAAATCACATACTCTTTTCAATCTGATGTGAACATTTTCTGGTTTTCATTTTGGTTAAGTAGATTTTTGTTTTTCTCAGCAAAATGGAAACCCTTTGTTCAATCTGAAATAGGGCACTTAACTGCCATTGTCATGTTGAATAAAAAGGAAATTTGAAAGAAAAGCCTTTATTTGCTGCAGAACTCACTCAGCACTCGTGAGTGTAATTTCTGGGTATTACCAGCCTACACTGCTGTTGTCACTTGTGCTGCCCAGGACGTATCCAGGCTGCAATACCGCCTTTGTTTTCCTTGCTAGATGTGTGTAATGGCTTAGCAGAGGAAAGAATGAAAGCCAAATGTCAGTCTTTCCTCCTCAGACCATCCTTTCTCCTTTCCCCAGCATGTTAGTTGTAAGGGGCAAGGGGGACTGTGGCTGTAGACACAAGCTTTGCTCATCTGTAGGGATGTTGGCCAAATTAAGATGCAAGAGGCCAGGTCTAGGCGGTAAGGATGTTCTGCAAGTTCTTTGGGGTCAGTTACCAATTTTCACGTAGATGGCAGCAGCATCCTGATTGCTTAGGTGATTCCCCAGCCTCATGGTACTCAGGGCAGCCACTTGTGACTCACCATTGATTTCCAGCTGAAAGAACTTTCCCTGGAGTAAGAGTTTATTCAGTTTCATCCAAAAAATCCTGGAGCGGCAACTGCTCTCTACAAAATCTGGTGGGAACATATACAGAGCAGATGAGCCAGTGGGACTGGAGGGTAGAGAAAAGGCACATCTTGTTAAAAGCAAAATAGTCAAGTTCTCATCCTTGCCTCTCCCCACTATCCTTCTATGATGTTTCACCGACCTGGGGGAGCCATCTGCCTCCCTTGTCCCAGCCAGAACAGTGAGAAAAGCAGCCAAATCCTGCAGTACAAGTACATGAACAAATGATGGGGTGAACAGAGAACAAAGATCAAGATGGAAGATGAATGAGGCAGCAACCAAAGTCTCATTACCTGCACAGCGAGTAACCCACAGCCTCCATCTGCCCCCAGAGACCTGTGCATGGGCAGCAAAGTCCTCTTCCCTTTGAAGAAAGCTGACCCAGCTGCAGAGAGGGAACTTGGTCAGACCCAGGAGGAAAAGCACAGCTGACCTTTTACAACAGAGATCGTGCTGTCTTCTCCAAACTGTGCGTGTGAATCAAGAGAGGCTGGTGGCTTCTGTCATGGGGAGACACCTGGGCTAAATTCTGCAGTGCCCTCTGACGTTATCGGAGCTGCTGGCAGTGGGAGGCAGCCTCCCTCTCGCTGGGAGGGCAGAGCACCCTTCTGCCAGGTGTTTACAAGGTCAAATGCTGCTGCTGAGCCTGATTTTAATGAGTGCAGCAGAGGGTGCTCGGTGCTTTCCATCAGCCCCTGGGAAGTAGTCTTATTCCTTACAAGCCAGTTGGGTAGCTTTGGCTGCAGGTCTTACAAGCACATGAAACATTTCCCCGGAGGTATTTTAATTGGGTCTATACAGGAAATAAATTTTTGTTTCTGTGAAATGTCCCAGTGACCCAGCCATGCCAGAGATAACAGCAGTTCTTTGGCAGCTACACGTTTTGCTTGTGTGGATCCAGTTAGGTTGCCCTTTGATTTGTTTGATTATCGGAGAGTGTTTTGGTGAAAACATCTTGTATTTAGAAGTGCTCTGATATCTCTGGATCAGTCAGACCATGTGCAGGTCTGAAAATGGCCAAACATACTGCCTGGGAAAAGAAAGTCATTGCGCCTGGTGGGTGGGAGCTGTGGCTCTGGGACTGCAAGTGCC
Source organism: Falco biarmicus (assembly GCF_023638135.1). NCBI lineage: Eukaryota > Metazoa > Chordata > Aves > Falconiformes > Falconidae > Falco > Falco biarmicus. The sequence goes on along the minus strand of NC_079293.1, from coordinate 33,963,900 downwards.
TGGGGAAGCAGAAAGGCTGAGAGTTTTGGTGAGCTAAAAACACAGCTGGTGTGGCATGGATGAGCTATGGTGGGGTGAGAAGTACAGGACATTTAGGTTGACATTTTAGCCATTGAAGCCCAGGTCTCAATCTCCTTTTAGTCCCCGTTTTGGGGCGTTACTCAGCCATTCTTAACCTTACTTTTGTTCACGTGCATGAGCAGAGCTCTGCTATAGAAATTAGATGGTTTTTACAGTATGCTTCACACTGCTTTGGGGTAAACAAAAGCTAGTGGGCACGTCCACTCACAGGACACAGTGCAATCAGTGTCATCTCCTCCTCTGTCCTCCTCTCCCAGAGGACCTCTGCAGTAACAGCAGAAGAACCCACACCACTGCCCTGCCTGACATGCTCCCTTTATGCAGCAGGGAGCTGGTGGCACGCTTGTGGGAGCACTCTGGAGTGGAGCCCTGGGGCTTGAGCAATCTCCTAATTAACGTTGTTTGGCCACAAGACCCTTTCTCATTCAGCGGAGCCGAAGTCCAAATTCTGCAACAAACCTCTCATGAGCCCACGCAGGACTCATTGCATGATCCTGGCCTGTGTTAACTCTGCGTCCCCGGACTCAGAGTGACTCTTCATTGAATCCAGCTGGGGCTGGAATTCGGCTGGAAATGGCGGTACTCAGATACCACAGTGATGAGTGTGGTGTAACGAGATTTTGAATTTTGAGTGAAAACTTCAGTATATTTGGATAGCAAACGGTTCCAATTTTGATAAGCCACTTCCAAGAGCCATGCAGCATCTCTCCGAGATACTGAGAGTCAAGGTCCAAGGGAGCCATGTTTGAGAGAGCGTGATTGCAATTTATTAATGAACAGCCAACCATCCCGACAGGTACATGACTGCAGTTAGCTGCTTTCTTTGCACAAGCAGCGAGGAGATGTATTTCCAATCTTTGGACAACTCAGAGCATCGCGATTACTGTTTCTGGCATCAATTGTGGTTCTAAATGTGGCAGAAACGACTTTGGATGTGACATAGCAATTGTGGTCAGTGTGCAATAGCCAGCTCTTGGCCTCGCAGTCAACCAAGCAAAGCAAAGCAAGTCCAGGTCAAATGCCTTTGGCTTCCAAGGATCGCTTAAGTGCTATAGAAAGCACTGTTAGCATTGAGCGGCTGGAAGCATTGGCTGTTTGTGGTCCCTAAAGTCCCTCTGGTACTCATTATAAAGGTAGGGAGGATAAGCTTGTACATTCCAGATTATTATATTTGTCTGCTCGGTTTTCCTTGCTGTTTTGGCTGCGTAAGAGCACCCATCTTAATGTTCTTGTAGGGTGATAAACAGCTGCCGTGTTTCGACGTTGAGGTGATGGCATTCTGTGGTGGATAAGATGATTCATGGCTTGGGTTCTTCCAAGCTGAAAGGTACCGTATGAATGTAATGTTTTGGTTTCTCTTTTTTTCCTAAATGGGTCTGGAACTGGGGTTTGTGTTACATAATGTGATTGAAAGTTTAAAACCGGCCACTTGGAGCAGCATGCATACAGCACCTCTTCCAGCGAGGCTTGCTTTTAGTGGTGGAAAAAGGCTCCAGCCCTTTGAGTCATGGTGTTTGCCTTTCTGTTGTTCTGTGGCACTGAAATCCCCAGGTTACCTGAATGCTACAGCAAAAGATTTTCCCGTTTTTCTGTCCCGAGTCTTTTACTTATAATTTCATTTATCTAACTGGTTAAAATGCAAGGAACGTTTTGTTTGGTGGGGTTTTTTTCCACTAGGTCCCACGTGATGATCTTAAGTAAGCCTCATAGTTTGATGCTTAGTCCAAGTGTGGGATAGAGTAAAATGGCACCCATTCTTGGACAACTCCCCCGCTACTAATGAACAGTGGGAAAGGAAATGGGGTGAAGTCTGGGTTAAATGTACCAAAAGCAGACTCTTTGCTTATATACATTTGGGATAAGCCAAGATAAGGGATCCCTGCCCTCCTTGACCTTTTGCAGCTGCAGGACTAGCAAATCTGAAATAGAGGTGATAGAAATATTGGTATGTCAGTATTTCTAAACCTAGAAATAGCTGCTCAAGGAGGTGGCTGAAGACGTGACAACCAACTAGAGAGAGCTACTAGGAAATCTTCAGGAAGGATATGCTAGAGGAGATGCTTCTCCATGGGAAGAGCTATGCCTTGGAGTAAGATGGGAATTAGATATCCAAGTTGTGGGTCCAGTGGGTGAGATGTGGGAATGAAGTCAAGCTTTATCTCTGAGAAATGTTTTCTCAGACTGTGTGTCTGTGAGATGCAGAGAGGTGCAAGTGACCTCCACCTGCAGGGCAGCACTCCAGTTCTGGAGAGGGCTTGATCACCCTGGCATGGATGCGTGCCTGAGCTCTCCTCCCACCTGCATGCACCCGGAGCTTGTAAGTGCATTCAAAGGGGTTTTAAATACTCAGGGACAAATAGCATATAGCGATAGTTCTGGTTTAACTTCGTACTATACCAGAAGATAACCTCACTGATGCAACTAAAATGCTCTGCCCGTTTACGCATTGTGTTTCAGAGGGCTGAGGCCTTACGGTTGTGTGCAGAGGGTGCAGGGGAAAATATACTCTGTAAGGAACAACTATAGAATAATCGCTCAAAGAGGCAATTTCTTCCTATCCCCTGAGCTAGTAGTTGGCTTATGCCCTGGACTGTGAGTTTACATTCCTTGTTTGTTATTATAAATCTATTATTATTATTGTTATTGTTATTGTCTGTATAATATGTGTTTAGAAAGTGTCCTCGTGTTTATGCCATTTTTTTCTTTAAAATGTGCCACAATTAAATACGTATGGATCCCCAAAAGCGACACTTGCTATCATTGCATGCCACTAAATCGTTAAAGTGGTGGAAAAGGTGCAAATAAGCAGACCTGTTTAATGATGGGCTTTTAATTTTTTTTAACGTGCTATTGGTGTTAATTTCTGTGTGTATGTAATGTTTGTGTTCACTGTAACCGAACAATAGAACTTTGTTTTTGTTCTTTGTGTAAATTAAAAACATCTGTTCTCTTTATACGAGAAGTTGTTTTTTAAAAGAAGCTGGTCTGATCTAACTAAATACCAATGCTGTGTCCACAATGAGTTACTATTAATATTTGGGAAAGGCAACCATCCAAAGCAAGTGTAATGTCAAATCACTGGCAGGAGTGCATATTTATTGCTCGAAGTGACAGATAAAAATGCAGAGGTTACAAAAACAAAATTCTTGTGGATGACTAATGATGCATATATATGCCCCCAATGCCCCATCACCACATTTACAATTGGCAGGGTGTTCTCCACTGCCTCCTGCTCCCTAGGATTAATTGACAAGAGGCTGGTAGCTTAGCACCCTCCCTGGAGGAGTGACACTGCTCTCACCTTCCCCCAGCAGACCCTGCATGGAGTGACCTTTGGGGCATGCTGGAATCTGATCCATCTATTTAATTTGCCTGACTCTTCCCCCACCTCGCTCTGGTATTTGACTGCATGGGTTTATTTTCTGCCAAAGGCACATGACTTTCTTTTTGGGCAGGTGGAAGAGGTGGAGCACCCACTGCATGTTTCTTTAGTGCCCTTGATGCTCGCACGATGGTGGTCTTCAGAGTTATCTGTAAAGTCCTTCTATGAGGGATTTGGCAGTAGATGGGAGTCGACTGTCTTTCTTGTGATGAGCAGTCCTGCATCCGGCAGCAGTTTTGCTGAAGTAGCTGGAGGTTATTTCAGAGAAAAAAAAATATACTATTTGTCATGAGCACCAGTGGCAGAAAGGGGGTCTGAGAGGTTCAGTGCTCCCCCTGCCCAGATGGTTACGTAGCCTTGTCACTAACATACTTGAGCACTTCAGAGATGATGAAATTGTCCTCACAGGCAGATGTCTTAGGGAGGAAATAGATCTAACTAACATTTCTTGATGAAGGACCTGATTCAAGGAAGCACCTCTATTGAGCGCAGCAGTTAAGTCTTTGCTTAAATCTTATTTATTTCAGTAAGATTTAAACACAAGTAAACCCTTTCCAGACCCTGGGCATGCAGAGCGCAGACCTGCTTCTCCCTTTCCTCCTACCTCTGGTGCCCTGTGCCAAGGATGCCAGGTGTTTCACTGGCAAGAACCAAGATAAAAAGCTTGGCTGTTAAAAAAATAGATATTTTGTTGATACGCTTATTGCGGTCTGTGCCACAACAGATATTGACCTATTATCAGTGTAACTTTCCTGCTCCCTCTTAAGGTGCCCCATCGTAATGTGTCCTTTCCCTCTCCTTTTCTCCTGCAGAGGAACCCTGTGCTCTTTCCTTTCTTGTACCCTTTTCCCTGACTAGCCTGTAATACTCATATTATTCATCTCCACTTCTTTCCACAGCATCTCTGCTCTGTCACTGCTTTGCACAGCAGCATCCCCCATCCTGCTCCTGACAGGTACCCACACTGGCGCTGGCTGCAACCCCGGTCGGCTGCCTCCCACGGAGCCCAGCTATCATCAGCCGGTTGGTGGTATTTCACCTCCGTCTCAGACACCAACGGCTGCCTCCAAGATCCAGCTGAGTGCAGAACTTGCTGAGTCACATTTTCACCACAAAAACGCTCATGTGCTTCCTGAGAGTTGCGCAGTTATAGGCACTGCTTGGCCGGAGAGGAGCAGACAGCTTTCACCCTGAAGCGCATCCAGGAATGCTGGCAAGAAGTTGCTTTTTATTTCCTATCTCGGGTTACCGCAACACGGGTTAGGACTACAAAAGCTTGAAATCCCTGGCAAGCTAATACTGTACATCTGTCTGTACAGATGACGGCCAGCGTGGACAACCGTGGGCTTCGACCCATGACCAGTATGAAGCACTTTGTTCCTTGCTGAGCAGCTGTCATTAACAGTGATCTGTGAGGTTTCTTCCCAGTTTCACTTGGTGGTTTGCACGGCTGCTCTCTTTGGTGAGATCTCCACACTTGCCTGTTTGGCTGTGGAGGTGATCTACTACTCGGCTTCACTGGTTAATTGTTGTCGGCATTTCGCTCTTGGGGGGCGAATGTGTTGTTTCCATCAGTGTGATGAGCTGTAGCCCCCCACATACCCCCTCGGGGGATGTAAAATCTGTAAAATGGGAACAGTGCTTGATTCCCGGGATGGCTATGAAGGATTAGCAGTGAATATCTGCAGGGTGACTTGAGAGGAGCTGTAACTCAGTCTCCCTGTGAGTAGAGCTCTGTTTGGGGAGATGATCTGTGGAGTCACTGCCTCCTATTACCAGCAGCTTATGTGCCCTTTCTACAGGCAGAAACTGGTGAATTGAATTGGTGCTGCACTAGAGAAATTGCGTCTTTGCCTGTGTTTCATGGGACTTGTCAGGCTTGCCTTCCTCTCAGTAGGGCCTAGCGAGGGGGAGAGCAAGGCGCAGTGTCCTCTTTTGTTCCCTTGAGAGTCTGGTTGCTGTCGGAAACAATTTTGATGCCAATTGTCCCCAGCCTTCCAGGCTGACCTGAAGCATAGTGCTGCTGTCACCGGCAGCTGTGACCTTTTTGGTGTAGTGGTAGGACAACAGCTGCCTCGGCTGGCCGTATTTCAGGGAGTAGATTACGAGCAATAGCTCCCCACGACTTTGAGAGTCCTTTACCCGCTCTTTGCTCTCCTGGCAGCGCAGCCACGGCGTGGCTGGGACCCCCGAGCGGGGCGGCAGTGCCCCAGCAGCAGTGCTGCCCCCCAGCCGGCCGGGGCGGCCATCCACGGCGTGGGCTCCGGCTGCCGACAAGCCCCCTGCCCGCGGGCCCTGGGCTGCTCCCCGGAGCCGTGCCAAGGAGCTGGGTGTGGGGAGGGCGGCACGCAGGGCTGGGCTCCACGTCTGCAGCGGGCGAGGGGCGCCTCTGCCCTGGAAACAGCAGCTGGGCTGCCGGCGGAGCGCGGCTGCAGCGGCAGGGCGGGCGCCGGCTGCCGGCACACAGCCTGCGCGGCGCTGCGCTCCGGCCCCGGTGCCATCGCACCTCCCCGCGCCACCGCAGGCCACGCAGCAGCTCCTTCGCCCCCACCCGCGCCTTCCCGGCCCTGCCGCCCTTGTGCCGTGGGTGCTTTTCCCGCCCGTTCCCATTAGGTGTCCCCCTTGGCCTCCGCACGGAGCGCCCGGCGCCGGGCGCGCCCCCGCGCTGCTCGCTCCCGCGCTGCCCTGAGCCGGGGCGCGCAGCCGCGTCCCTCCTTCGCCTTTGGGACGGAACGCCTGGCTCGGGCCACCTTCCCGGATTTTGCTTCGAAATCTCTGCGCAGGAAATTTCCTTGGCGGGGCGAGGGAGCGGGACCCCGCCGGCGGCGGCTCCGTGCAGGGCTGTGTGCCCCCGTCCCGCCGTCCCCGCCCCCGGCCGCCGCAGCGCGCCCCGCGGGGCTCGCCGCCCGTCGGGCACGCAGCATCCCTGCCCAGGGGGAGGCACATCTGGGTGCAGCCAGTGGCAGACTGCTGAGAAGTCATACAACTTGCTCCGCAGCTCCATCAAACCCACCCCCGTGCAGTTTCAGGCTGAGCCCAGCTTTCCTGGTGGTGGGAAAGCGGGCCGGTACCGTGGGAAAAGGGCTGCTGCCTTGCCGCAGGTACCATACGCGATCCCTGTTTGGACCTAGGATTTCCCCCTATGTTACAAATACCTGAAGAAAACACATGTTAAGAGGGGCACCTGGCAGAAAGCTATGCACAAAGGTGGCTGCCCACCTCCCCGAATCCTAATGTGAACCTCTGGGAGTGGTATTCCTGAACCTTTATGTGGAGAGAAAAAGGCTCTTTCACGAATGGCATGGCTGCGAGGCTTTTGCTTCTCTTTCTTCAGCTGATTTCTGATCCTGCTTCTGCTCTAATCGGTTTGGCCCATGTGCAGCCTCTGTGACATTCCATGCAGCTATTTAAAACTATTCAAGTTTTGCACGTCTTGACACTGGACACAAGTTTCTGCTGACCCAATATCCTTTGGTGCTCAAAATACAGCAGGTCATGAAGGCAGTGGCAATGCAGCACCCTGCATGCTGCATCATTCAGAGAGCTCACCCAGTCACTGCGGTGGCTTGCTCCTCAGCTGCACATCACCTTGCATGGAATTTTTATGGCACTAGAATTTTTCTAGCTGATTACATTATTTTATTCTTAAGTCACATGCAGTGCTGAAGTGGCACCACTGGCACTCCTGCAGCATACAAATTCAGGTCACCTTGTCACCATGTTGTAGAGAGGAGGACTTAGGCTTGAAACCGAGTCACTGTGCTAAGATTTAGGTGCTGGAGTGGAAAATCTTTACAGAAGTCTTTTAAAAACCTTTATTTTCATTTATTTTTATATACTAATTCTGGGCACGGGCTCCTGCTGTTGGCTGTGCTGTTAGTTCAGCTGTCACACAAGCGGAGTTCTGCCCCAGATGCAGCTGCATCTATAAACTTTGGGATAGGTTGACTTATTTAAACAACATGTAGCATCTGGTCTCAGTGGCTTGGGTGACTTACCGGAGGTCACACAGCAGAGACTGGGAAACAGCCCAGCTCTCCTGCCTCTGATCTCTGTGCTCAAATTTTTGCAATTGCTTCCTCCACCACAGAGTAACATTAAAGTCCACAGACAAGAGAGGTAACATAGCCATAGCCAAGCCCAGGAGATGTGAAATACAAGGTGGCTGAAAAGCTGGCTGGACTGCTGGGCTTGCAGGCGAGTGGTTAATGAGCTGATGTCTGGCTGGTGGTCCGTGGTGAGTGGCATCCCTCAGCTGCTGGTGCTGTGATGGGTAGTGTTCAACATCTCCACCAGTGCCCCGGGTGATGGCATGGCAGGCACCTCTGTGGATGATACCAAGCTGAGGGGAGCACTGAGTGCACTGGAGATTTGACTGCTGTCCAGAGAGAAGCAGCAAGCTGAAGAAGTTGGCCTATGGGAACCTCCAGAGGTTTAACAAAAAAGAATGCAAAATCCTGCATCTGGGATGGAGTAGTCCATGCACTGGTCCCGGCTGGGGACTGACTGCTAGGAAGAAGCTTTGCAGAAAAGGACCTAGGGGTCCTGGTGGACATTGAATGGTACAGAAGTCCACAGTGTGCCCCTGTGGAAATGAGGCTGCTGTGCACTAGGCTGCATCAGCCAAAGCATAGTTGAGGGAAATGATTATTCCTTTCTGGTTGTTGCTGGCTGTAGTACAGTGTCCTGTTTTGGCCCCTTGGTACATGAAAGACATGGACAAACTCAAATGAGTTCAACCAAGGGCACCAAGCTGGCTGGGGGTGGAGCACATGATGAGGTAGAGGGAGAGGCTGAGAGACCTGGGTTTGCCCAGCCCGAGGAACGGGCAGAAGGGATATCTCACTGTTTTGTCCAGCTGCCTAAAGGAGGGTTGCAGAGCAGGTAGAACTGGACTCTTCTCAGATGTTTGTAGCAAAAGGACAGGAGGCAATAGTCACAATCTGCAGCAAGGGGAATCCTGACTGAATATAAGGCAAAAAAATTTCACAATCAGTGGTTAACCACTGACATAATTGCCCAGAGAGGCTGTGCAATCTCCATCCCTGAAGGTTTTCAAAACATGACTGAACATAGCCCTGAGCAACCTGATCTAACTTTGAAGCTCTGAGCACAAGTTTTGACCAGATGACTTCCAGAGGTCTCTTCCAACCTAATTTATTCCATAACCCTACAATAGCTGGATACCTTCGATATAATTCCTGCTGTGTTCCCCAGCGAACTGAACTGAATCCTTTGTCAGTATTGTTTTCACAGGCACACCTTTTATAACCACCACATATATCACAAAAGAGAAAAAAAAAGTCCAACTCTGAGAGGAAAAATTGAAGCACAATAATGTGCAAGAGCTACACAAAACCTCCAGTGTCTCAAAGTGGCTGGTTGCTGCTAGTGTTGGCATGAAAGGAAGCATAAAGTGGATTAAGTGCAAGGACAAACAATCTGAGGCATTCTGCTAGCAGAGTCTCCTGTCATCCTCCTGCTTCCCAACATGATGGTGATCCAAGCTGTGCAGAGTCCTGGATGAAGCTCCAAGCGCTGAATCACTTTGACTCCCCTCCCTCCCCTACAATGATCACACATAGAAAACAGACATGACTGAGAGAGACTCGGACCAGTTTATAAAAGGAAAGTCCCTTTTCAACACAGCCCTCCATGAAAAAGGATTGTTTGGTTTTGTTACTTCGCAAACACCCCAATGGCTTGATGAGAAACATACTTGTCAGGCTTGAGAAAGGTGGAGTTAGGAAACTGTAATTACTGCTAAAAGGTGATGGTAGCCTTGAGATGGGATCTGTCCCTGATGGGCTTCCGCCCCCGTGACCCCAACTCACGTTTCAGTACCGAGGTGCTGCAAACAAGTGCAGCTTGTCAAGTGCTGCTGCCAGAAAAGTGCATTGATGAGGTGATTTCTATATGGCCTGAAGAATTTTGTATTAGAAGAATAATATTCTGCAAATGCAGAATAAAGGCATAGGCTGCAAAGTAAAACTCTGACAGTGATGGAATATTAACTATGTTCTCTCATTAGTATGAACAAGGACATGCCTAACTGTCATTGACTCCTGTGTACATGGGAAATGGAGCCTGGTCTGGATAAATCTGGTACCACAGCAAATGGTTAGTGAACAGGTGCTTGGGTAAGGGGTCTCTGAGTACATCTATATTGGTGTTTTGAACTGTGCTAGAGCACAGGGAGGTCACTTGCACACTTCTAGCACAGGCAAATTTGTGCGCTTCACATTTCCCAGGTACAGCCTGAGAGTTAGTAAAGGCAGGTAGGAGATCTGCAGTGAGAGCTAAGAGTGTTTAATAGTATGGATACAACCAGAGAAAGCTTAAGTTTACTAGTGTAAATACATTTCTGCGCTTGGCTTCTAGCCCTACTTGTCCCTGTGCCTTAGATCTCATCCTCAGCTTTGATCATGTCTTCCTCGACCTCTGCTTTCTCACCAGCTGGTTTCAGCCCTGCCTGCTCCCATCCCGCAGTGGGTCCCTGCCCAATGCATTCCGCATTGATCCCACTTTCTCTCTGGTACTTGGCTTTGCCCCAACCTGTCCCTTGGATGGGGTTTAGATCATGTCCTCAACTTACAGGCTTTCCCTGTATTCTTCAGTCATCACCTTGCTTCACCTCTTAACACACTCATTACTCCTGCCGTGTCTGACCTCATTTTCACCACTGATTCTGGACTGACCAAAGTAGTAGGCAGAACAGTGTTGCTACAGTAAAGTTATTTTCCTCAGGCTGCAAATCAGAGAAACACTTCAGTATGTCCCCCTTGGTGTGCTTAAGCACGTTCTCCTGTTGCCCCGAGCAAGGAGGCTGCCTGCTGCTGGGCGAGGCGGGATCGCCTAGTGAGTTGATTTAGGCTCCTGAGCAATGTGAAATAGTTCAGAGCCTAGTCAGGACTGATGTTAAATCACAGATGAAAACAGCAATCTGTCAGCAGTGTTTTTCCTGTTGTTGTTGTGTCCCAGACAGTTGTGCTGCTGAAAGGACAAAGGTGACATACATGAAGAAAAGAGACCAATAAATAGATGTGAAGTGGAATATTCAGTATACTGTAATCTAAATACTAAAACATAGGAAAAAAAAGGAGGCAGGCTTTACTAGGATGAGCCTAGTCTACGCTCAGGGATAAACCACCCTAGGAACTGGTGATGTGGCACAACCTGGGGAAAATGGATTTGGAAGCAGCAGTGCCTAAAGCTGGAATTAACACTAGCTCGGTCAAGGCTGCCCTTACTTGCACTTAATATCACATTGAATACAAGATCTGCATCAAAACTGTTTCATCTGTGCTGGCCAGACTTTGAGACCTTGATAATCATTGCTTCCTTCTTTGCACCTCTGGAACTGGCTTGTTGTTTGAGGTTGTTTTTCTTTGCTCTTGCACAATTTGCCCTATCCCCCACTAATCCCCCCCAAACCAGGATAAACCAAAATTTCAAAGCAATTTTTTGACAAGTTTGAGAATATTCTCTCTGCTGGAGTGAGCCCATGTGAAGCTGCAGCAGCTGAGTTCCCTTGGCAAGTGAGAAATCACTATAATTACTGGCCATGGTCTCCCTTATCTCTGGGATTTGGGCAGTTTTGGGCAGTGACAGGTAGTTAGCAGCTCCATGGTTAGAAAGAACAGTTTCAAGCAGTAATTACAACTGTTACTCACTCTCACCTAGAGGATCCAAACTGCTACTGTCTCCTGCCTTGTACCTTTCAAAGCCTTTGGCCTTTGTGCATCACCGTTTTGAAGTTCTGCTCATTAAGCACCTGCCAGATCTTCCCACTTGAACAAGCCAAGCCCACTGACTCCAGAAGGGCTGCTTGTGTGCCTCAGCTTATGTGTGTTTACATGCAGTGCTTAACCACGCTATACTGTGGGTTACCACTGCGGAGATTAATGGGAAATCTGTTCAGAGGGTAAAAAATAAGCATGAAGCATATGTCTAGCAGGGTTTCATTCCAGGCTTAAATTATATAAACACTCTTATAATAAGCATCTTTGGCAAAACCCATGACCAGCTGTGCCACTTTTCTTGCAGTGCTTCTATTCCTGCATCAGTTCTGCCGAGCTGTAGGAAATTTCTTGAAGTGCCTAAGTAAGCACCTCCTCAGGTCACACACCCACAGCAGTCAGCAGAGAGCGATCAGCTCCTCCAGACATCGTGTCCCATCTCAGCTCAGTTTTGCTCTGGAAGTGGAGATGAAGCTTGCCTTTCTTCCGGGACCATACTGGGAATTTACAGTGACTGGGCTCCAAAACTAGCCTTGTTTAAGTCCCTAAAGCTGGGAGCAGAAGGAGATGCCTTCAGGTCTTAATGTCTAAGAACCACCTATAAAGTTATCACTAAAGCACCTGTACCCAACACTCCCCCTGCCTTTCAGCTGGTTGTTCAAGGTTACTGAACTGGTCTTGCTCCTGCTGCAGCTCCTTGCATGGATCCTGAACCAGAGCCACGGGCTCAAGCAGGGCTGTGGGTGACTGCAGCCGGGTGACTGCAGCCGTCTGTCCTCTGTGCCCAGAGCTGTGAGATCAGAGTCTGAGCATCCACATTCTCCACGCGGATGGTTTTGCACTACACGTACGAACCAGATTATTTTCAGTGAAGAATCATGTATCACGCAGCAAGTTAAAAAGGCAAAAATCTTGCCCTTCAGGAAATAATTTCTAGCTCTGGAAAATAACAGATAATATGTATCCACAACAAAACAGTAGAAAATAACCCCAAGAGTTAAATTTGATGAATACAAAATACTGCATGAACTGTAACTCAAGATATTAACTACATTCATTGGAGTCTTTCTCACGCAGCATTTTGAGACACTAACATTTTTTAAAGTAATCTTTTCCCAACTATTCTGTATTAATAACTATTTACATAATAAGTTATTGTAAAAGATATATACATAACATATTTCTTTGAAGATATGCACTGGATAACTTGGAATAAATCCTACCTCATTTAATACAGATTTTCTGAGACGTGTAGAAAAATGAGAGTCCTGAAAAACCTGGAAAGAATTCAAATCTGATGAAAACCAAAAATATTATATATGATTAAATTTTCCAACCAGCTTTAATAAATACACTGATATTTAAACCAGAGCAAAACAGAATAGTGAGGTATGTCAACATTTTTCAAAGCTTCTAATAATTTTTCAGAACATGAATACTGCAAATTTATATCCAATTATCATTGTTCCTTTTTCTTCTAAAAATGACTGTAAAGTAATTGAAAGGTAAACCAGTATTGAAACATGCTGTTAAAAGGTACTAGAACACCTAAATCCTCTTAACTACAAAGTAAAAAGGTGAGTACTATAATGACCAAGTGATTTAAAAAGTAAACTAAACACAGCAAGAAAAATATTTTTTTATAGCAGGGAGGTGAAAAGCTAAAAATAACATTTTCTATATGAGATTGAGGTTTGTTAATAAGATCAATAATACTTTTGCTTTTTAAGTCTGTATCACTTGTAAAGTATTCAAAAATCCCCATTCTTTAAAATCCTGATTTTTCGGGCTTTTCAACATTTGAACATATTTCTGCATGTACGGTTCAGTCCTTCATTCAGTGAATGCAAGTTTTTAAGACACAGTACCTGAGGTTCTGGAAACGTTTCATTATCTGTTTCAGAGCACTCTTTCTAGACTGTCATTCATACTTTTAAAATTTAAACAGAGTTGAAATAGGGAAATCATAGCAAAACAGAAAAGAAACTGAAACATGAGTCTGTTCAGCTGCAGCACAGCCTGTCCTGTTAAGGGCAATCTGAACACTAATCTCATTGTTGATTTACATCAGTTTCCTTTAACTTTTTTCTGGGTCTTTACTGAAGCTGTTCAAATCAGTTTGTAAATGTAGATTGAAGGAGCAATTTATTCCATTATCTTGACAGGCAGCTCAATTAGGATAATTCATTGAAAATATCTATTTAAAACTCATCATAGAGGCAGAAAATTTAATGCTTTCCTTTTTCAAATAAGTAAGGATGATTTACTAAGGAAATGGGAAATTGAAACAGTTTTTCTTTTTTTTAATTTTATTTTCTAAAAAACAGATGTACTAGTCTATACTTTCATTGCACTGATGTGATAATGCATGATGCTTTCCAAGTCATGAAGGAACCTTTTAAGATTACTTGCAAATTGTAAAGTTCAAATTTTTAATAAATAAATGTTTACCAAGTTACAGTAAAAGAAACAGTGTCCGGGATAACAGAGATCTATTATGACTTTAAAACACAGGTCCCAGTTCAGCAAATCAATTTAACATGTAGTTAGTAGATGAACAATTCCCTTAAATTAAATGTATAACGAACTCCATCGCTGCCATGAAGTTCAGACATCTAAAACAGGAATCTTTCCAGCGATTAATAAGTAAGGCACTCACTTTCAGAGACCTGCTTTCCCACATGCTTCCAATTTAGGTCCTGGATAGGAGTGCAGGTTATCTCAGCTGGCTCTTACCTATTAACTTGAGGGATAGATTTTACCTGATGCTTTACTGCTCAGGAGGCCTTATTTGCAATTCTCAGTCAGGTGGATCTTCATATCACCTTGTAAAATCAAGGAAGGCTAGCAGGCTTGCAACCTCTGATGGCATGGCAGTGTCCCTGAACTTCATGAAACTGGACCTTTTGCAGGGATGCAGCTTTTGCCAGACCTTGAAGGCTGCTCTTTATCTGAGGGGCTGGCAGCGAGATGCAGGAAGGATTTTTATGAAAGATGCTAGTGAGGAACAGAAGGCTGCTAAAAGGGGCTTCTGTGTGTTCGTGTGAAAGGAAAACCCTGATTATTTGGAAAACTTGCCTAAGAGGACATAATTCCTTTTAGGACATAGTACCCAAATGTTTGCAGATGAGAGTCCTATGAAGGAGTTAATGTGTTGTTATTTCACTAATAAAACTACGTTTTTTTTCCTAGTATCACAGAGGCAGCCAGTGATAGAACGACTCCTGATCTCTGGTTCTATACTGCTACCACTGGGACATGTTCTCATTGCTTCTTCTTTTCTTGTGGTGTTATTAACATATTTATATCTCATAATAAATAGATACCTATATTATTTTGTGATATACTAGGGTAGAAAATGGGAGCAGAGCATGTCAGTTTGAAACTGCTGTTTCAGTAAAAGCATCTTAATCTTTTTGGTTTGTGTGTAAAAACAGTGGTAAGGTTAATGAAAAAAGTGAAAGCACAACAAATAATAAAGTTTTTAGTATTTATGAGAGCAGACAACTTGGCAGTCCTGGGTTAACAGTTGGGCTTGATGACCTTAAAGGTCTTTTCCAACCTAAATGATTCTATCGATCTATGATTCTATAAATGCATAGGCAACTGAGAGATGGAAGAAGCAGAGGGTTTTGGAGGACAAGGGGTTCTCCTTGTGTCCAGTGGGACATTTGCCTCCAGCAGGTCTGCCTGGAGGTGCCCAAAGTGCCTTTACTCTGGAAGCTCACCCTATTTTTGGAGGAAGTTTTAAGCAGATAAGCGCTGTTTAAACCTTTTCAGTTCAAAGGGCTGCTATTCAGCACGGAATGAAAATGATGAGTTTTCCAAACAGCAAGATACAATGACAGAAATTGCACAGCAGCACTGGAGAATAAACACACGCGTTTCGTGCTGATAAGCATCGGGGTACACACTGAGTATGAAGATAATTTATATTTGTTTTTCTTTGGCTATTATGAACTTTGATGATTTTCATCCTAATTTAATAGCACAATAAATCATTTTTATGAACGTCATACTCTTTAATTGCTTCCTTGTTAAAATGTGAGCTAATTGTCCTTGGTCTTGGAATAAAACTTCAGTCAAAATAAAATACTGTTCTGAACAACCCGAGCCTCTCAAGTTCAACAAAGTTGCAGCAAAGTGCAAATGTCAGAACAGCCTGCTGTTGTGTTCCTCACTGGACATGACAAAATCAAAAAGCACTGCTGTGTGTTAGTCGTTGCTGTTGGGCAAAGGACTGTGGCCGAAGAAATTCTAGTGCTAAGATTTAGTCTCTGGCCACCTCTGCCTTTTCTGACCGTAGCAATGACTAAGGCTGAAAGCCCACTTGTCTAGGCAGGCCTGTACACCCACCTCAAACATGGTAGTGCTACCCTCTCACAAATGTTGCGCTTTCTGTAGAGAAAGAGCTTTTCTGCTCAAAAACTTTATGCCTGCTCCTTGGGAATGACACCAAAGAATACCTTATAAATGAAGTATGCTTCCCATTAGGGATTACAGCATCATTTGATCAAAGTCCACTGGAAATAGCTCTTGGCAGCACAGACGTTCTCTGTAACTCTTCACTCACTTGAACCTGATTGGCAAAGTTGGGAAAAGCAAACCTGACTTGAGGGCTAGAGGACAGAAGGACACAACAGGGCATTTATTGTTGTTTCTGTTGCCTTTCTCCTTGTTTTAAGGAATGGTTATGTGAAATTGTTTTTTCAGATGCAAAGGAAGCATTGGCAATGGGCTTATTCTTCTACAAAGTTGATCGTGCCCTACATGCTGGCTCAACTTGTAAAAAGTAATGCAATGCAGGCATCGCTTAAAATTAAACAATTTTTTGGCAACTCTGGTGAAATATATTGTCATCGGCTGTAGAGCACCGACACACTTGATAGAGTTAAAGAATGTTTGGAAGACTTCAAGCTCTCTCTGGTTTGAGTTTAATGAAATCTGGGCAATCAAAATGTCTACCTGGCAGCTCACAAGAGACACTTCATGTTCATTATTTTGTAGTTAAACTATCTGCCCTGATGTGCAAGCCTACAAATTTGTATACATTTTTATATAGTCTATTTCCATTGTAAATTACCCATAAATTAGATACAGACATTTAGGCACCTTGGAGGGGTTTTTCAATCTCTATTTTGGTATTAGGGATAGATGTTGCTGAGTTTTGTACATTGGTTCCTCTCTTGAGAAGATCAGTGCTTGCAGCTGGAAGAGAAATACATCACTCCATTGCCTGTTCTTCCCGTTCTATGGGGTATAAATCATAACATTTAAAAAGATGAAATACTGGTGCAGTGCCATAATTTATGGCTTTTGTTTGAAGACTGCAGAGCATCTGACAAATGTGAATTGATCCTGACAAAACCTCAATGAGTTATTATGCAGCTGAACATGTCCTCCATAGAAATGGCAAAATGTAAGTGATATGATTTATAAAAACCTCCGTACCCCATAGTACTCCCTCCCCAAATACATTGTGAGCATAGTCCTAGTTAAATAGGTTTGAGTCAGTTTTCATGTCGCACATAAATCTACAATGTCTTTAAGACCATAGGCAGAGAGAGATGAAGACTGCAGAGTCCTCTTTTCTGCCATATGGTACCTGCCACTTCAGTGTTTGCACTTCAATGCAAGAAAAATAAGGACCAGTCCACTGGCTTCATTGTATTTTGTCTTGATCTCAGGTGATGGTACCAAGCTAGTTCGAACACAGAGATGCACATGCATTCAGTTTCCCCTGTCGATGGAGAAGATGATGTCCTGCTCCCAGCTTCCTCCCCTTACTTGAAAATTGTCCCATTGTTAGTGTATGGGTAATTAAATTATTATTATTATTATTATTTTCAGAAAAGCTGTAAAAGTACGTCTCCTATAGGGCGTCGTAGAGGATGGAGGATAAGAGTGCCTTCCTGCTGAAGCAGATCCTAGAAGATTTCTCTGAGAAGTTTTTAGGCCTCTCTCACCCCTTTTCTCTCCAGACACACGTGTTCCAGTTCATTTTACTTTTATTTCCTTTTTGTGAGTGTAATGTGCAGATTACACAGCTGTCTTTTTGGTTATTAAATGGATTTTTATAGTTTAAATATATCTCATATCTCTGTATATAATGGTCCCAACATGTTTATGACAGGTTATGTCATTGGTTCCCTTGTTAGGGAAACTAACAAAGCTTCTCCATTAGCTTAAGAGGCCTGGGAATATTGTGCATCCTGTTCTTGTTGCTGTATGTCAGTGCTGGGCAGATTGCCATTATACCTCTGTGCATAATTCACTGGTTAAAAACATGCGAGTATGTCTCCCTCTAATGTGTGGCTCCAACAACAACCTGCTCATTCCCCAAAGCCAACGAAGGCAGTCTTGCCAATTCTTGTGATTTTATTGTGAGTCCCTTGACATTTGGTGTGTGCCTTAAAAAACACAGCTCCTGGATTAAAGATGAATGCATAAGAACCTCAGCTTTCACTTGAAAAAACAATATAAAATAACATATCCTGAGCCTTCCTGTTGTGAAAGTGTTTGGAAGTGGACCCCAGTGATTAAAACCCTAGACAGTAAGTGCAATCAACCCCAAAAGTGTTACTAAAATCATATCTTGTGGTGTGATTTTTATTTAAGGCCAAGTTCATGAGTATGGGAACCTGTCTGTAACTTTTGGATGGCTCAAGCTGGCAACGTGAGAGATGCTGTTCCTGTTCAAGTGCTGGGCTTTTGTACTTTTGATGCTGAAGTTCCCATGCTTGGTTCCCAATGACAAATACAGTGCTGATCTGTGCACTGCTTGGGATTTGTCTAATCTGCAGCCAGCAGCCTCAGGCCAGCCTGTGGAATTGCAGTCCAGGTATGTTGCACTGAGTCAAGGACAACTCTGCTCTAGTGTGTTCACTTGGAAGGAAGATCTGACTTGTGCAGGTGCTAAGCAAATTCCTCCCTGGTTACATCGGTGTGATCTGGAGAAACATCAGCTTCTTTGGTTTCAGCTCCAGAAGCCACACAGCCATGTTAACACAGCAATGCTCTCCGGTTTATATATCTTGCTTTTCAGCTTGGTAGTTTGGGTGCTCTGCTACACTAACACAGATATACACTTCCAGACAGGAGCTGGGTTGCATCTGGCCAGCTTGGAATTTGGGGTAGGGTGTGTTGGCCTGTCTGCACCACTGTAAGCAGGCGTATCTTAATGGTGCTTGGGGAATTTGTTCTTCATTGTTAACTGCCAAAAAGTGGCCCTTTGCAACTGAAGCTGACGGCTGTGCTTTCTAGCAAGCTGTGCCCGCAAATGTTTGACAACTGCTGCTTTCATACATGTCCAAAAATTCAGTGTCCCAGGCAGGATTTGCAAGTTACATGTTGGAATTTTAAATACCTGCCCATGTATGTGTCTAAAAGCACCCTCTTACCTGGACTGGACTTTATGAAGACCACAGTCCTCTCACCAGCAATTGGCACTTGTAGCAACTTCAGCTCTGGCTTGATGATACTGCTTAAGTTCTTGATATTCTTCATCTTGCTGCCTTTTTCCATCCTTTTCCTCCATGGGTTGAGCCATCACCTGTGGTCCCACATGGGCAAATTTGGCAGGTCCGGAGGATGGATAACAAGCTCTAGAATATATTTTTCCAACTGTGTCATCTGGCTTATAGGAGAACTCTGGCTTAGCTGTACTGCCAGTACTGGAACGTCTCTGGAGCTGTCTCCTAGTCAAATGGTTGTAGAGCTGGCTGGCTTGCTTTGTTTTCCTGGACAGTGTATTGTCTTTTTTTTTTTTTTTTTAAATATATATATTTTTTTATTCCCTTTTCACTGTGAGAAATGTGGTCCATATGAAACATCTGACAGTAAAGCCTTGTTTTAAATTCCTTCTGCAGTTTGTGTGCTAGGTCTATTAACATAAAGGGAAGTCTTTTTCCAGTGTCTGTGTATGTTCTTACTGTAGCTGGGAAAGGAATTCTAGCGACTACCTGTGTCTCTGCTTGTGAATGTCCAAATCTGAGCCCTGAGAATGAGAGCAGTTTTCCTCACTTGCAAAACCACAGCTGTGGTTAATGACTGTAATGGAGATGAAGCAGCACATTTTCCTGTGAACATTAGTAACTCCTGTGCACATTGTCCACATTTTGCAACCACATTTTCAAACCACTGCATGTTTTACAGAGGACAGCTGCTTCAGGGAAGCCTCTCTTGCTACCAAATGCTGGCACTTTGTTGTGAAGGTCTGCACTCGATTTAAAGAGTAGAAATGCAACAGGACTGGTGGCCCAGCACTAGAAAAATCAACAACCAAATAAATCAACTAGCTGTTATTGATCTTAACTTCCCCAAAAATGGTATTGGACTTCAGCATTCCTCAGGCTGAAGGGAATGACAAGTTCATTTTTGAGTGCTAGCCATCGTGCATATGTCAGTATTTGCCACTGACTTTCCCTCATCACAGCCATCTGCAACCCTCCTGAAAAAAATCATGTGCAGCATTGTGTTTAATGTTCCTGAAAGAAAAGGGAACATGTAATAATTATTTTAAAATAAACACCAAAGGGACAAGTACTGTGTTCTTTGGCTTAATTCATACATGGATGAAATCATTTTTCTAAACAGGCCTGCCAATGTCTTGTTTCAAAGTCTGAGCCTTGGAGGAGGCCTGCAATCACTGAATGAAGCGTTGGCCATCCCTCCCTCCTCCCACCGCGCTGCCGGCTCCGCGGCAGCCCAGCGACCTGCAAACCACAGCCACCACAGTGCAAGGGCCGTGGCTAGGAAGCACGAGGTATCTGCTCAGCATAAAAATCCAGCATGGACAATAAGCAGCAGCTGTCTCAGCTGCCCTCGTGCTTTCTGCAGATCTCGCCTCCGTCTCAACGTGGAGCAAACACGTGTGCTAATCACACGCTGTGCTGTATGGCCTCCCATGCATGGGCTCAATGGCTTCAAGAATTTGCGGCGATCAGCCTTTCCCTTGGGGTAGCCTGGGGACGTCTGGGTCCTCCGGTGGGTCCCTTGCCAGCTGGCTGGACGTGGTGCTGCCCGGTCTGCCTGGCACAGGCGCCGCTGCCAGCTGTGCCACCAGGGGCTGTGCTGCAGGGGTGAGCAGCTCCCTGCTGTGTCCAGCGCCAGCGCACACTGCAGCCCCTGGCATGGGCAGCGTTAGACAGAGCAGTAGGTATAAAATCTGTTGTGTGTGTATTAGATATGTGTATCTGTTCTCTCTCTCCTTCTGCCCTGCACCACCACCCCCTTCTTCCTTTCCTCTCTCCCAATCTGTCTCCCTTCTTTGCGACATCTTCTGTGCACCCAAAGAGACATCCCCAAAGGCACCCAGGCAGCACAGTGGCAGTGGCGCGGAGAAGGGGTCCAAGTCTGACATATAGCACACGCTGTCCTGAAAATCACAGGAATCTGCCTGGCTCAGCTTACATGAGACGGGGCCACCAGGCTGAACATATGAAGATGCTGTGATCCCTGTGGGTTATTCATGCCCACCAGAGGTGTGGTGTTGTGAAGTCCAGAGAAACATCTAGCTCACATGTATTTCAAATGTGTTTCTTTCCATTTTTTTTTAAAGCTGATGGGCACAGGGAGAATTGGCATCTGTGAGTGTGATGGTGCGCAGTCGCAGACATCCGGACATGATGACCTCTGCAGTGTCCTGGCCACGCCTGCGTTCCTGTGCTACCAGCGCATGGGAACAGAGGACCAGGGACTTGGCCAGGGCATTTACCACCTCTTGGCAACCACTGTCCAGTTTAATTTTTAATTACCACTGAGGCCAATCTCAAGATATTACCAATGCCCTCAAAGGGAGTTGCATCAGCCTGTATTCAGAAATCACAGTGAAAATTCAAACTTTGCTTTGGCATTTGTTCTGAGGAACATTTTAAAACTTTAGGATAATTGAGATGAGACCCTGTAACTGACTTGTGGGGCTTTTGTAATTTCCAAATCATTATTTGATTTCTCTGAAATGGTGACCACCTTGCCAAACAGAATGTGGTACATACGTTGTTTACTTATTGTTTATAGGAAAATCTGGAAAACCTTCTCTCATGCAGGGGACCCATGTAGGACCCCATAATTCCACTTAGCAATAATTAAAAGAAGCGGGCTTCATCTCGTCTGTCTGCACAAGGCTGACTTTTCCTTATTAGCATCATTGCTTTAGCGCTGAACCAGAATAATTCATGCCAATGAATGCTGCGCCAGGACGAGGAACGTTTACAGACAAACCATCGTGCGCTAGTAGACAGCACAGACTTAGAATATAAATGCTTCAAACACTTGCAGACATCTCAGCGCAAAGATACTAATCCAATGAGCAACATCCTGAACAGATGTCTGCTCTGTAATTGCTTGCGTGCATGTTAACACTAGCAGGTGATGATCTGACCACCGGGCTGAGTGTGCACGGATGTGTGTGTGGGGGTGTGTGGGGCTGTGTGTGAAAGAGGATGATTTCCTTGATGCTGACATTTTGATGTACAGTAGCGTTTGATGAAATGCATCGTTTCCCCTAAAGAGGGACCTGATCAATCACAATGGGTTGAGCTCTCTTCTACCTAGTCTTAGCCATGTTAGTCAGTGGCTAGGGAGGAAATTGTTACTCCCCAGCCTGAGCAAAATGAGTCATGAAAGAAGCCAAGATGCTGGCTAGAGATCCTCTGTGAGTTTGATACAATGTTCACTATGTCTTGGAAGAGCTATTTTAAGAAGAATTTGGCCAGAATCCTTGACTTTTGATTATTCTTTTTTCCTTCTCCTTGTATTTTACTGTTTCCCTGTAGCATGTTCTAAACGTTGTGTCTTGATTTATAGCTGTAAATAAATCTCCTTATTTATGAAGATGTAATGTCCCTGGGGTCCAGGAGGCCCCAGCCATTCCATGTAACTGAAAGAGACGTTACCTAAGTGGACCATGAATCAGAAGTGGGGCAGACAGGGAGAACTATTTTTACCAACCCGCTTGACTTGCGAGGACGTCTGCCCAAAAGGCAAGTGGGGGCAGCTGGTGGGAGGGCTGGGAAGGTGCTAGGAATTATACTCTAGGGTATAATTTCTGAGCGTTACAAGGTGCTTGGGCTGTGCTGAATTACAGAAAAGGGGAAGGACGCAGGAGAGACAGTGGGAAAGCTTTCCACATGCTATCGAAGCTATAGCCAGAGGAAGAAAGGTAGAAACCGGTGGCAGCTGCTAGAATGAACGTTACCTGCTGTTGCTTGCTTGCCAGCAGCAACCTGATAGAAAATGTGTCACAACTTAAGTTTGGTTGGTCAGAGCGAAATTATGATGCAGCTTTTCTTGCAACCTTCTAGGCTTGTCTGCCATTCCTCCACTAACCCTCTGATGCCACGAAATAACGCCTATTGTCAATGGTGCAGTTTCCGGCTAGTGTCCACAGGGATGTTACCTTTTAATTCCATACATCTGGGTGGGAAGCTTATAGAGGTTTTATTTGCTTCTCTCGCGAGAAAAAGTCCTTCCACCATTTCCTGGGCAGGTTCTGGTTGGAGAGGTGTGGTGTGATCTGCAGCAGCTCCAGGTTGTGAGGAGTGCAAGCATCTGTCACCTGATCTTTTTCTTTATTTATGGCCCTTTGTGGTAGGGTAGAAACCTTGTGCTAAAATGAGTATAATTTCCATTGCTTTCATTGAAAGATTTCACTGGCTAGGGATTAAAAGTCTTTTCTAGCTTATTTTTTTCCTTTAAATTGAGCTTTATTTTTCAGGAATTTTACTCATTTATCTTGTTAACAATACTCTGCTAGCCCTTCTCAGTGAACTGAAGATGAAGAATGGCTTTACGTACTTCTGTGGATAGTTTTCAGAGCCTGTTGTTGGTATGGTCCTGAACAATGGTCAGAAAAGTAATGGTCTTGGAAATACTGTCTTCTCACTCAAAATATCTGCTCTGGGATGGTTTTGAGTCTAAGTTATTACTGTCAGTGATTACTAAAGACAATGTGTTTATTTTAGTGAACTAACAAATGTTTTAATGGCATGGTCTGTTTGAAAACATTTTCATTGACTTTTTCCTTAAAAGACTCTAATTTAATAGAAAAATTGGGTATTCCACATGAAAAATGCAAAGATTTGAGTAAACCCAGGAAATATTGCAGGTGAAAAACCTCATGAAAGTGCCATGTTGGGCCACCCTCATGCCCTCACTTTCTTATATGGGCCTGACCCCCTCTGTGTCTTGCTGTAGTCACAGGATTCCCACCTCGCACTGCTTCTGTTTGCTGTGAGGGCATCACTCAGGAGGTGCAATTCAACCAACTATTATCATGAAACAAGCAGCATAACATTTCCAAATTAACATATTTGTTTATCAGTTCCGCCCCCCCCCCAAAAAAAAGCAACACTTAGCAAAAAGGGGGAAAAACACTGGTGTAGGTAGGAGGCTGACTGAATTCCACAACATGTCACTTCAACACATCAGCTTAGAAATGATGACAATGTCTTATTGCTAGTAGTGAGGTAAGTGGCAAAAAGCAGCCAATACAGTTATCAACTCCCTTGAGGAGTTTGGAGAGTGACAAAGAAGAAAAATAATTTTCCTTCTTGCACATAGACCAAATATGATATGTAATCAGAGAAAAAAAGAGCACACAACAAGCTAGTCTTTGTCAGCTGTCTAATTATAGCTACAGCCGACTAAATGGCCAGAAACATGCAGTCCTCATTAAATCTGCTGCGCACAGAAATTATTGTTAGGGTCCAGAGAAGCCAGGATAGTGAGGGGCTGGACAGAAGTCAGGCAGGGTAAAAATTATTTGAGGAGAGGAACTGTTCCGTGGTCCACATCTTTGGGGACCGAGGAACTGAAACCCTAATATCAGAAGCACCTGCCTTTCTTTTTTTTAGCAATTCAGTTTGTGAGTGACCCAGGGATGCTAAGGACGATATTCAGCCGCTCTTCTTGACACTTGTGAAGTGCTTTCCTGCTGAAAACTTTCCTTCCTACCTTTTTATGGTTGTGTTTTCCTTTGCTTTGGCCTCTTTTATGTTGTTTTGTTCACTAGTAGGAGGTGGGGCTGCCACTCTTGTCAAAACACATGATTAAATAAATAAAACTTCCAGGCGTTTAATACAAAAGAATGCTAGTTGCATGTGGGCAGCTGTGATCAGAGTAACAGCACTGAAAACAGCAGGTAAATGCATGATAAAACTGGCTAAAATGGCTTGGAGGTGTCCAGGTGGCAATATTAGTAGGAGGACTCAGAGACTCTTTGAAAACACCTTGAAACCCAAGGTATAGAACATTTTGATAGCTATTTTTGAAACATATGAAGAGTGCATTTGCTTTTCCTTCTTTCCATGTGTCTATTCTCTTTTAGGATTCTCCTGTGGAGAAAATCCCTTCCTGAACTCTTGCTATAATAATCTGTTTTCTGCTTCACTTCTGATCATGTGCAAACCAGACCCTCGAGCTATATTAATAGCTTGATACAGTAGCAATAGCTGGATGATATGGGAATAGATCAGATCAAGATTTTTCTCCTGAAACAGTTCTCTAGGGAATCAGGAGTTTAAAAAGTAACGAAAACTTCTGCAGAAGAAAACACCCCATGTTTTCCCTGGGCTTGGGGATGTTTAAAAGCAACCTGAAAAATCCCCTGAATTTTTCTGCAAAAGCAAAATGACTGCTTGCAGGCAGCTGCTGCCAGGACGGAGAGCTCTTGCTGTGTAGCCAGGAGCAGGCAGCGCAGGGAAGCTGCTGTTGAGTGGAGGAGGGAAAGGAGCTTCCCTCTGCTCATGCCTCCCTCACCTCCACCTCCCTCCCAGCCCTGCCAGGTCAACAGTGGGGAGTGGAGGGAAGAGCTCCATCCGCCGTCATCTTTCTTTTTTTTTTTTTTGTTAGGAGCCTGACAACCATTGCTTCTAGACTCAAATGCCTTCAGCTTTAAATTGGTGTGTTCTAACATCCTAAAGACATCCCTCTGAGCAGAGGGGTAGTGTATACAAACCCATCACTCAGACCTAGAGGGTATCCACAGGAGCCTTCGGGTTTAGAAAGGCATAGGTGCACAAAATACAAGACATATTACTGATTATTTGCTTCTATTTATTCTCAAAGACCAACGTGAAGGAGTTTAAGGGCTGAATTCAGTCTTAGCTGTGCACTGAAGTCAACAAGAGTTAGACCAGGACTGTGTTTGGCAGTATTTCCATATCCTGCAATTCAGCATGGAATATGTAATCATCTGACAGAAGGTTCAGTATGTTTAGTTGTATAACTGCTAGAACAGATAAAGGATCAGCCAGGCAAACAGTGAAATATGAAAACGGTTCTCGTAAAAACATCCCAGCCTTGGGGCATGCATCTGCCAAGACTACTCCGTGGTGACATGAATGGACATAGCATTTAACTGCTCTCCAAGAGGAGAGAGGATTACAAGGAGGTGGGGAAAGCAGAAGAAGCCAGAGCAACCCTGCCAACAATAGCAGGTTGCAATACTTAATTTCAGTGCTTGTGCCAATGTGCTTCGAAGCTGCTGTTGTTTTTATGAGGAAAAATGCAGAAAAGACTAATCTGTGTATTTATGTCTGTCTGGAAATGTTATAAGAGTCGTGTGGTCATTCTGATTCCAGAACCAATGGGTTCGGTATTCCCAGGATGGGGAGACTTGGAGGAGGTGCCAGAACTCAGCAGCTACACATGGGACCAAAACCAGAGAGAGTGAGTAAATGGAGGGAATCAGTAAAGCGGGAGACAAACGAGGAACTCTACCCACATTTGCAAATAGCAAAGATTTCTGGGGTTGTTTCAGCTCAGTGCTACAAAGCCTATGCCCTTGAGAAGTTCTAGAGCATCATCTTCAGTCCTTTCATAACAAGCTTCCCTATTATGCAATTAATTTGCTCATTTGTTTTCTGGTATGACTGTAACTGATAGTGTTATTTTGCAGGATTTTATGTTGGTGAGGTATGCTAAAGCAAGCATCCTGTGTGTCATAAGCTTTAATAAACACACAGAACAAGTGCAATAAAGGGATGGTGGTAGCCTGAGCTTCCTTCCATGCCAATATTTTCCTGTGTTTGTCTGTGTAACTTAGCATAAGGAACTGCAACTTGTTATCTACTCACTCTTCTGTTCTCAGTTGCAACAGACCATTTCTTGAAAAAATGTAATCATATTTTAACAGTGGCTACTGTGGTTTGGTCATTGGTCCCATGGCGTTCTTTTGACAGTGACAGCAGAAGTTGTAATTACAGTGCCGATTTTTTGTGGGCACTGGGATCTGTATACAGATCACAAGCACATCACATGGGTTATCAATCAGTATTGGTATAGGGCGGGCTTAATATGACAGATATCGGTGTCCTGTTCCTGTTTCTTGTCTACTGCTGTTACCGCAAGCTGCGGGGGGAGTGGAGCTTGGCTGTCAGGTTATGTCACTGATGACAGAGCACAAGGGAAACAGGTTTTCTGCTGGCTGTTTGAAAGATTTGCAGAAGAAGTGGATTTAGATTCATCAGGACATGCATTCCCTCAGGAGGGCGGAGGAATAACACAGAAGATTTGCTACTACTTCGTACTACTCTTTGGTTACACAAAAATGTAATGCACTGATCTGTCTTTCCTATCTGATCCTGCCATGGTAGTCTCCATGCTGTCTAAGGGTTTGTTTGATAATGTGTCTCTGGTGCTTTGTACAGTTTTGCTTTAATCCATCTAAAGCTTAGCTCTGTTTGACTGGTAAAAGACAGTGACATGTAGGAGTAAAACTTCTTTGGTTTTCTTTGTTGGGTAGGACAGATATTTGGCAGCTGAGTTTCCCAGCGACCTAGGGATTAAACCCTGAGTTTTTTTCTTACTTAAAAGTGTCTGTCACTCCAGACTTGACATTTTTCTTCTATATAAGCCATAAACTACTGCAGGGAACTGGAGCGCTTCTAGATGACAGTGCTCCATAAATGGTGTTGTGCGATGCCAGTTATCTACGATGGGAGTTGCAAATCTCCACATTACTCATGGGATTTCTGTTGACAATGAAGTGTTATTTCTGACAGAAATGAAATGTGTGTGGACAGGTAAGAAGGTGAAAATTAGGATGATCCTTGTTTAAAACAAATTTATCTGGTATTCAAGAAAGATTTCTTGGTTAACTGGGCTAAACCTGGGCTAACCTGAACCTTAAATGGTTTACTTCCATTAGACGCATCTGTAAAAGCTTTGATCTGTTAATGGTTTTGTATCTATTGAAGTTCCTACAATTTTAAGGAATGGGAAGAGCATTTCCACCATAATAGTGTCATATTTTGATGTTCGCTCAAGTTTGTGACCTTCCAGATCCAAATCTGACTGTTTAATATAATAGCCTTATGCAGCAAAACCGAGATTTCTGAAGTGTCCTGTGCTAATGGGAGTTTCAACTGAGGCTGAAGATCAAAGCATTTCCTTTGAAAAAGGAGTAGATAAAAAAGAAAATTGATGTTCAGCAATGTAAGTGTTTCAGATACAGATTCCCACGTGTTTTGCTGTAATTTGCCTTGATAATTCTGCAGAAGCCATTTTTTCCTCATGTTATTAGGCATCAGATCTCTCAAAGATATGGAGAAAAGGAGGCAGATTAGAAAAAACAATAGATATAGCAATAAATAAATAAGCTTTGCACTCACGTAGTCAGACACTGATACTGTGTACCTAAAGCTGTAATATCATAAAAATTTATCAGAGGGGTTGGAACACGCTGACATCCATGCCAAATTTCTCCTGGGCAAATTGTTATCCTTCTTCCTAAATCCTCTTGGCAGTTTCTACTGGAGAAAGAAAAAAGATTTACCATGTTCTGAGGCCCTTACTGCACTTAGGTCTGGGCTCATCCCCTGTCTCTGTGCGTGGTCCCTGTCTGAGAAAGGCTGCATTGACATGCTCTGCAGGTCGGCTGTCCACCGGGCTGGTAACTTGGGATCGGTGATCAGGGAATTGATTACAAAGAAGCTCAAAGACTCTTTGGTAAGTTGGACCTTAGCAGACGAAAGTCTTCCTCATCCCCTGTTCTAGACACCTGTGTGTTACTACTGTAATAGCTCCAACCCTCGCGTGCCTTTTTCCTCAGAGGCAGTTGCATTTCACTAGTATTATGATTGGGTGAAATGACTCTTGCAAGCATGTAACACAAATGAGTTGTATGAATGCCATAGCACATGGAAGAAATGTGACTCATAAATCATCATTAACATCTGCTGGAAAACATATCTGTGCCCCAGCAGTTGTAGGTTACTCTGTCAGAGCACTTGACACAACACCCACGACTGGTGTTGTTTGGTATGTTTGGGACACAAGTCCATAAAGATTGCAACTGCTAATGGCTGGTTTAACAGGCATGTCAGTTTTAGCTTAATGAATTTGTTAATATCAAGCGACTTTCTTCCTCCAAACAATGGTGTCGATAATTCACAAGCTGTTATTCTTGGAGCCCCACTTTAACAAAAGCCAGCCTCTCTGTCTGAATGTTGCTGCTTTCATATTTTATTGCAGAAATTACACAAAAATATTTGGCTTGTCTAATGAGGTCTTGACGATATAGTATATATTGCTGAAAATGTGTCATCGCATTATTCCTACAAAAATAAACTTTTGAGGTTTTTTTCCTTGTCCATTGGCATTTTGCTAGTTCAAACTGGGGAATACGGGATGTCTGTGTAACTTGTCTAACACAAAACAAATGATATCGGTGTAATACTGGTATTATCAGGACTACAAAGATCGTT
Organism: Falco biarmicus; assembly: GCF_023638135.1. Lineage (NCBI taxonomy): Eukaryota > Metazoa > Chordata > Aves > Falconiformes > Falconidae > Falco > Falco biarmicus. The sequence goes on along the minus strand of NC_079293.1, from coordinate 33,934,990 downwards.
CCTTTGCATTTACACTTGTTTGCCTCTCTCTTTAGACCTATAGATTTAGACTGCTGTTGGCATCTGTAGTTTCAGAGGCTATAGGAACATGGGGCTTGACCTCCCCGTTGTTCCATGTTCTTACATGTGCTGGATCACGCCATTTGTTTTGCAAGAAGCCTTCAGGGCCAGAAAGCTTATTGTGGTTATCTAATCTGACCTATTTCATTATGGAGGTCACTGAATAGCTCCCACAGGGTTTCCTGCAGCTGGGAGAGAAAGTACTTGAAGAAAGTTTTCCATCATGACCAGAGATGGCTGAAGGCTTTTTGGCAGTGTAGGCAATTTTTTTTTTTTCAGGGCAGCAGCAGGATGGGTTGCAAGAGAAGGGCTGGAAGGGGCCAGGGGATTTCAGGAGATAGGGGTGAGGAAGCTATAACTGGTCAGGAGAACTCCAGTAAGCAAGTGTGAGATCAACGAGCTTTTGGAGATCATAAGTGTCAAACAGGCTTAGGAAAAATCATGGAGGACTGCAGAGAAGGTATGGAGGCGATTAAGGTTATTTTTTGGCAGGCGTGTGGTTCAGGAAGAGGTCACAGGGCCAGGTGGTTTGAGGTAGAAGCTTCTCAGGTAGGAGATGGAGAAGAAAGGTCATGGTTTCCAGAGAGGGGCTGAAAGAGGTGAAAATTTTGGGAGAGGTCTGAGTTGGGAGCAGAAGGGATTTGAGAGACATGGGAAATTTGAGGGGACTGTCTTTTGAGGTAGGGATCCCTCTGATTCCCTCCTTACCCCATCTGACTCCTTTCCCTCTGGACTTCCCTTACAGCTCCCCCACTTTGGAGGGGTAGGAGCCCCACAGCCCCAACTATGCTTCACACAGCAGCCGACCCCTCCCAGGTGAGAAACATACCCCTATTTGTGCAATTCCTATTTGTCCTACTGTGCCTCAGGGGACTAAAGCAAATGGATGGGGGGAGGGCTGCAGGCAGGTGTGGGGCTGGAGGGGACACCTTGGGAGTGGTCCTTTCTGCTTCTGCTGCTGGGAGCTTCAGGATGAGGCATAAGCTGCTTCCCCCTCCAGCTGTGTCCCACCACCAACCCCAATCCATCCTTTGGGTCTGGATCAGAGCATTACCCTGGCATCTGACTGAGCTGTGCTGTGGCTTGCAGGGACCCCCGCCCCCCCCACACCTTGTCTGGCACTGTATGAGAAGGCAGCTTGTGGATCCCCCCCTTCCTACTGCTTGGGGCTTAACCCTGCTCATCTGCTGCTGTGATATGGCTCTGATATTAAATGAAAGTCACAAAAGTGGTGGAGAGTCTACCAAGGCTCTTAAGTAATTCCAGTGAGTGCTGTGAAAAACGTACACCACTTTACTATTTTGAATCTGTTCACCGTCAGAAGCATGGGAGCGAAAGAAGTGGAGCAGCAGAAAAGTGCAAATTTTGGCAAGGCTGGTCAACTGCTGGAAAAATGGATGGCGGAGAGGGCTTTTCTGTAGACAGAAGGTTAGAAACACAGGGCAGCAGAAAAGAGAAAAAGCTGACATGAATTGGATTAGGCAGCTAATGAAGGATTTTAGCAATTTATTATATTGCTATTGTAGAGAAAAATTAATACCTTCCTCCCAGAGATGAAGAGATGAGGAAAGACGTGGATATTTGTTCAGTGCAGAGTACAAAAAGTTGATGGTTGTCCTGTTGGAAAACAGGATCGTTGGCTCTGTGAGGGGGAAAGTATGGAAGAGTTAAGACTTTCACACCTGGAATGAATATTTATAAAATATTCTTGTCAAAAGAAAGGAGAATTTTGTTTTGATAAACAGAATCTGTCAAATATCATATCTTTTGTGTCCAGCTTGGTATTCCCTCCCTGACACTGACCCAGACCTGATTTTTCAGAGAAAGTCGGTATGTTGTGCGTAGCACACATGGGGAGCATCTCAGTCTTGTGGAGGGGAGTCAGGTCACACATGGACACCTAGGTCCAATTTTGTTTGCTGACAACCTCTAATACAGTCATTGGCTGGGTACCCCCTTTTTCACTAGCCATGCTGCTCCACCTATGACTGGAAGCAAAGTGCATTGAGGGCTTTCTGAAGGACCATTCATTCCATGACAGAGCAAACCCCACAGAATAGGAGGGCAAGAAGAGACTGAAGCTAGACAGCACTATTGCTTGTTGGATGCTGGTCTCAGCCAGCCAGAGCAAAAGGGTATAACCTAAGAAGTATAGAACAAAATAGGATGCCCCTGTGTCTGCTTACCTGGTTTATTACTAGCAGAGAAATGCAGACATGTCATTTTCTAAATGGAAATGAAGATCAAAATGGCTTTTTTTTGAGAACTGATCCAGGTCCTGGGAGAATATTTGCACGGCTCCATCTCCCAGGAAAACCGCTGCTGGTGGTGGTGTGTTTCCTTCAGCGACTAAAGGAAAAGCCGTTGTGAAGTCAGGTCATCCCAGGTGAGGAGCAGGGGTGCGACCAGCTGTTTGGGGTGTGCCGTGGGGCCAGTACACATCTGGATGCACTAGGTGGCAGGGTCTGCCCGCAGCAGCAAACGCGCCGTGGGGATGGTGTTTGCATGGGACAGAGCAGCAGGTGGAGAGCATATTTCCTCAGAGATGCCAAAAACGAGTCCAAAAGATCTCTATCTAAAGATGGTATGCAATTCATTATCAAATGCAAAACAGCCTGCTCCGACATAGTTCACTGATGAGCAAGAGACTTACATTTAGTTGACTGAAAAAGAAAAAGAGGAGTTTTGCTATCAAAATGTCTATGAGCCTTGTCTTCAGGTAGAGAGAGAACACCATGGGAAAAAGCTTAGCAACCTCTTCCTCTGCCCTTTTGATATTCAATAAATTTTAAACTGAATTGCTTGTTAAATCTTGGGCAGACGAATCATGTTTCGTCTCATATCCTGCACTTGGCCTGACAGAAACAGCATTTGATTCTTGCTTGGAAACTGCTCAGGAGCAGCAAACTGCAGGTGTGTGCAAAGGGAGGGCCTGCTGACCAGTGGGAAAAGGACCCAAGGGCTTCTCCACTGAAAGCCTGGCCTTTTTTTGAGAAGCCTTGGTCCAGGGAGGGTTTTTTGTGAAGAGGAGTTTGTTAGAGATGCTGATGAGAGATATGAACAACAGGAGAAATCATATCCTTGTTTCTGCAGAGGGGGATATTGAGATGATGTGATTTGACTGGAACTATGTGGAAAGTTAATAGCAGGGCCGAGGCTGGTGCCAAATGAGCTCCCTGGAGCCCTGAGCTCAGATGGTCCAACCATGTCTGCCGTGAAAGCAGGTGTAAGCTGCTTTCTGAGGTATGGGCCGAAGATGTTGACATTGTCTGACAAAAAGATGAAGCTTGGGAATAGCAATAAACCTGACTGCAGTATTTGGATGTTCTCACCCAGGAAACACACTTTGGTGAGGAGACAGCTCCTGCCTTTCTCCACTGTAAAGCACAGTGGTTTTCAGCATCCTCTCTGCAGATTGCAACAGGTGACACATTAAGTATATATTTTCTAGATGAGATCGATTCCTTTGCTGGGAAAGTTTTAGGGATCTCCAAGGCACAACAGCTTGAAAACCACCAGTGTTGTTGTAGACTTCTCCTTTTGTACTTGAGAAGCATAAGTATAAAAGACAGACCCAAATGGAAACAGGAATCTTCATCCTCTGTCCCTGTGAGTAATGGTAAAAAGTCTCTTTTTCGGTAAATTGAACAGACTAACAGCATGAATCTACCCTGGCATTTTTAATATTAGGCAATGACTAAATATACTTTAGGTCATGACTTCCTGTGGACTTGAGTTGTTTTGGCTCCTCTCTGACAAGCAAATAGTTAAAACAAAAACATTGGCAGGTGGTGGACAAGACTCAGACACACTGCCCCTCTATGTATTTTTTCTGAAGAATCCATCTATGAAAAGGCAATGTTGCTTTTTCCCACTGCTAAATTTTTAGAGTATGCTTTCTGTTTCATGTAGGTTGCAGTGCAAATTGGCTCATTCTTTCCCATAGCAGCCTCTCATCTATTGGTCTTGTTGCACATAATTAATTTTGTCTGTCATCATCTAATCCCTCTTCCCACATCACTTGCTGCTTATACCACTGAAATTACAGCCATTGTTTAATTTCCTCCGGTCTAAAAAATATTGAGAGAAAGTATCATTTTTCCTTCAAGATCCATCCTGACCAAAACCTATGTTTGATTTGATATGCTTGGACTGACAAATAAAACCACAGGTAAGAAAAATAAACCTGTGGATACTTTGCCAGGTAAGCAAAGGAGGAAAGTAAAGCTGCCCTGTTCCCTGCTTTCCTGTTCTTGTAACTGAAAAGGAAACTTTCAGAGGGCTGTAATCCAGTGGAAGCACCTTATGACATATAGTCAAAGGGGGCAACATTCACTGCCCTGCCTATATTCGAGGACCATAGAAAGGTTCTATCAAAGAGAGGGACCTCAGCTTCCCGAGATGATGTGGAGCCAGCTGTGATGTTTGCTTTTGGTGGGGAGTGGAGTGGGGGCTGCATTCCTGATTGTCCTTAGGGTTGATGCTTCTTCCTGAAGTTGCTCTCCATGCACAGTGGCTCCAGCACACGCCAAGGGCCTGACAGGCTATACACAGGGGTCATGCAGGTCCCTCAGGTCATGCCCTCAATGCTGAGTGCTTCCAGTACGGTGAGCTTTTTACTGCTTGGAGTCAATAAAAATGCCTTCATAAAAATTGGCACAAAATTTGGGCAACCTTCCAAAGTAAGGGCAGAGCAAATCCTCCTGAGCTGAAGAGCTGCATTTCAGCTGTGTGTGACCACTGGTGCATTAACTCTACACCTCTGGCTTTTTCACTGCTTCACTAGATTCTCCTTTCATTGGCAATTTTCTGCTCTTTCCTCTCTACTTACCCCAGTTAGTCATGCCTCCTTTTCTTCTATTGGCTGATTCTGCTTCCCCCACCTCCTCTTGCCCAATTTTTTTCATCCCATCTTTCCACCGGTGCCTTACCAAGGTCCTTTGCCAGTTAGATTGCTCTCTTCATTGGCAACGACCAACAGCCATCTTGCCTCCTTCAAGCAGACTAGCCTGGAAGAGGCCAAGGCAAGATCAGGAATGGCAATCCAAAACCACCGGTGAAGCACACAAAACTAGCGGATGTGAATCAGTAAACGGTTTTGCCACCAAAGTCTGGCCCCAGGAACAGAAGACAACTCATAATCTTGGGAGACAGAGTGGTTTTGGCAGTGTAGGGAAATGAGATCTAATCAGGGCTTTCCATGTGCTTATTTCCAAGGGCTCTGTGAAAAGAAGACACTGAGGAGGGAACACGGGCAGCCTAGGGTGATGCACGTGTGTCTACAGGGGGGCAAGTGTGATTTCTAGCCCATGTTTACAATGGACTATCGATCACGTTCAAGGATCAGTCTGCTGCCCCAGGAATAGCCTGACATGGTATCCAAATACAGAAGGTGGACTTCCCTCTTGTAAATGCTTATTTGTTTCCAACAACGGTTCCACCAGACACCAGTCAGCCTTGACCAGGTTGAGTTCACTCAGCAAGTACCTCAACTCAATCACTTGTTTTTGGTTTGTCTGGGGGAAAAAAAAAAAGAGAGAAAAAGAAATCCCAGGAAAAGTGAACATTTCTGAGAATGATGGTTGTTTGCTATTTCGCTTCAGTTTTATATGAACTATTTGGGTTGGCTACAGCGGAGCTGCCAGGTGGCTAAACATGCCGAGTGAGTGTGGTCAGTGCTTGGGACACGCACTGTGCTCAAGGCATCCAAAAAATTACTCCTGACCTTCATTTAGTCTGCCAATCACTGCAGGCTGCCCTTACATCACATTTTTCACTAGCCAGTAACAGATTCATAGAAGTTAGGGATGGAAAAGACCTGTTAGGTCATGCAGTCCATTCCCTCCTGCCCCCCCTCCACTCCCTGAAGGTCAGCCCAGGGCTGTTCCCTACAGTGTATTTTCTAGTGCTTTGTCCAGTCTTATTTGAAATGACTCAAATGGTGGATCTGCCAGCAGTTCCCTCTGGGAGCCTATTCCACAGTCTAATGGGCTTCATTGTTAATTTTTTCCTGATTTCCAGCCTAAAATATCCCTTTGCTAATTTTGTCCCATTACTTGCACCACCCTCAACAGTTCCTCTCTTACCTCCTCACTAGCAACACTAGCACTCCGTACTGCTAAAGCACCAGTCAGCTGAGAATTCAAAAGCATTTTGCAAAAAGTAGACACTATTGCATACTTTACAACCATTGCAAAAAGAAGTTAGGGAGCTGGGATCGAAAGCAAGTGATGACTAGAACCAGACACAAAACTCACATCTCCTAACTCATTTCATGGCCTTTGTAGATAAAAGCCTGTTCTCACCTCTCCACTCAAATTTATACACAGGGAGCTGAAAACGAGCAGAGAAGAGAAGGGCAGATCTGAGGTTTTGATACTGATCACAGCAATCCGTTGACACTTCAGTTTATTGAAGTGGGTGACTGGGAAGAAGGCCGATTCTTTTTCTACTCCATCGTTTTCTCCCCAAAAGATATCTTATTGATGTTTGGACTTAGCAATATCCAGGGCATTTGTTTTGAATAGGATGAGGCAGGTTGCCAGTATATTCTGACTAGATAATGTCCCAAACCAAATTTCTGGATGTAAACAGATACTATAGTAGACTGACTCCAGCTCCAAGCTTCACAGCTGGGCCTTGTCTATAATGATACCTTGGACCAAAATCCCAGCTCCAAAAAGGCGCAGTATCAGATACGGATTTTGAGCCTTGGATCTCTGTCTGGTCAAAGAAGAGATGCTTTCTCAAATACCCTTCATCAAGTGTTTTCAAAATTACTCTGACCTTTTAGACCAGGTCTTATTGCCTGGGAGACCTTTGCAGAGGTGCTTACTGCGTCAAGTTAAACAGTAAATCTGTGATAATGCGGCCCTAGCATTATCATAGCTCTTGTATTGGTGCTCTTTGAGGCAGTCTGATGTGGCATGAGCCCAACCTGCAAGGTCCCTTGAGGACTGGGCCCTCAGAAACTAGAGATGGAAGAGACCTACAGGATTAGCTCATCCTGTTCATTCCCCCGCCAATACAAGTCTGTTCCCCACGGTACATTTTCCAGTGCCGTGTCCAGACTGATCTTATTTTTAAATGATTCATATGATAGGGTTTCCTCCAGTTCCATTGGTGACTGGATGGTTGCCAGAACTTTATTTTTCCCCCTTTGACTTTGTAGTAGGATTCATCCAGAATTTTGAGGTCTGCAATTTGTACTGAGCATGAACTGGCAGTAGAATGAGTAACTACAGAGAAAACTTTAAGGAGTTTACCCTGGTTTCTCCAGGCAAAGAAATCCCTGACAGAAGCCAAGAAGAGTGTTGTTTCAGAGAGTCTGGGCTGTCAGTGAAAGTTACTTGTGAAGGACAGATGTGGGTTGGTTTGAAAACACCTATCCGAGCCTTTGCACAGCCATCAGTGGTAACGCTGAGGTTTCTATCCTAGCTGTTGAATTCTCATGGTTGGTGATGGGGAATGCTTTGTTCTCTGAATTTACACTGAAAGTCTGAATTTCAGGGGAGTATGGTGGGCCTATAGCCAGATGGTGATGGCCAAGGAGTGCACATGGAGTGAGGTTGACCAGCTGCATCACTGCAAGTGTGGCTTCTTGCTTTGCCATCCCATGTCCTAAACACTTCAGTTACTTATTGCCATACACTCTTCACCTTCCTGTGTCACTTGTCACTGTCCTGTGCACTGTTTGGAGCCCTTGGATGTCTGTGTCCTCAGGATCTTGTCTTTCATGAAGAATAAATTACCACCTGGAAAAACAGTCAGGACGAGCAGTGCGACCAGATTTTCTGAGGTCTTCAACACTCATCTGCGAGCAGCTGCTTCTTCAAAAGAACAAAGGCTCAGCAAGCATTACTCACTGCAGCCCAGGAAAGAGCTGAAACTAGTAGCAAAGCTCCCACTATGAAAAAGCCAAGATTTCACCCTTCATACTTTCTCCTCCTTTCAGAAACCCTTTCTCTGCTGCTTCTCCAAAACTTTTCCCTTTCAGGGATGCTTAAATTTGTGGGTTGGATGTGGACTCTGCCTTCATGGAGTGCTGCATGTATAGCTGTAGCTATGGGTAGCTAACTTTTAAAACCAATGCTGCCAACAAGAGCCTGGTCTGGAATGTCAATAATTTCTGCAGCGTAACATGCCGGCTTATGGATCCCCTGCAATGGACACCTATTGGAAAATATGAGATGTTTGGAAATAGTGTAGAAAAGACAGAGAAGGAGGATAAAAAAGAAAAAGGCAGAGCTCAGAGCCACCTATTCAGGGAGCACAGTTGTCCCAGAGTCCCTTTGAGCTTGCCTGCTGTCATCCATCACAGGATCCATGACCTTCATCTGTAGGACTGACTTACCTCCGAGGTAGGGTTTGGTCCTCCACCTCTCCACACTAGACTCTGAAAATCCTGGGCCCAGACCTATTTCCTCCTGGCCAATTAGAAATTTATTTTAAATAACCTGACATTACATGTCACTGAAGGACAAACTGTGCTCTGGTATGACTAACTTTAGAAAAAGAGCTGTGTTTCCACCAGTGTTGTTATTTACTTTTAGTTACAGGAGTGGCAAAACCTAATTTCTTCTTTCTGCCAGCCAACTGTAATAGTCTTATTGAACGAGACCTAACAGCACTTTTTCTTTCTGCATGTTCTCTCAGAAATGTCTACACGTGGTTCTCATTCTTTTTTCTGTAGGTTTTTCTTGGAGCCTGGAACCATCACTCTTAGACCGGCACTGAATTTTGCGCTGCAGGAACAAAAAGTGGGATGCAGACTGCTTTGGAGGGATGATGGTCAAGTGACTTCTAACAGGTGACAGTTGTGTGCACTGCACTATGCTGCATGTGACATGTGTGCTTATTTTATTTTCACTTGCATGGCTAAAATGTATGACCTTAAGATAAGGAGCTGCTGTCCTAGAAAATTCTTGCCACTCTTCAGTTGAAAAGGCTTTTGTTACATATTAAAAAAGGTCATGAGGCAACTTGTGTTGTTTAGCAGGAGTAAAGTTATGATTATAAACACAATGAGCTGGAAATATACTGTGCGGTCACCAGATAATTGGCAGAATAAAGGTGTTACTCATTCAGCAGCAAATGAAAAGAAAGACTGACCATAGAGTAAACAACATGAGTTCTGACGCAAATTAGTCAGAGCAAGATAATTAGAAATCGAAGTTGGAAATTGGTGTAGAGGAATTTAATCCAGTTCTTTCCAAACTGGAGGTGACTACAGATACTTTTAACCTGCAATGTATTTCACAACAGACTGGCTCAGTGAATGCGTTTGATGTCAGTGCCGGCAAGGGTAACCTCTGGTTGGCACCGAGTTGTGTGGTCATCCACATGATATGGAATACATCCTCAAATCCCTTTGCTGCTCCCCAGGAAACCCACTGCTCCATCAATAGCGGTAAGATATCACAGCTGAGATCTGGACACTTAGATTATTTAGTTTTTCTCTGTGTAGGCCATGAATCACATTTACTTTTTTTTTAGATTAACCTAAAGTCCTGATATCAATCACCATTGTAGACAGACAGGAGATAAAAAGGTGATTCAGTTTCATAGCTACAGACTACAAACCAGCGATAACCTTTATTTTTTTTAAACCATCCCACACAACTCAAACTTAATAATTTTGAGAGTAAAGTGAAGGAATAATTAATATTATCTGGCATGTAACTGATTAAAGTGAATGTGGTTTTGGTCTGTTTATTTATAGCACCACCAGTATTGTAGATATGGTGGGTTGAAAATGTTCTGTCAAAATTGGTTTTGGATGAAAGTTTTGCTTTTGACAGAGCAATTTATTTTGGTGAAAAAATGATCACTCTTGGAAAAAAGTTTCCCCTGAAAAATAACGTTTTGGCTGAAAATGGATTTTTTTTCATTTTTCATTTTTTGATAAAAAGTCAGAATTTTCCGTGGTGAGAAAGGAAAATTCCAAGTAGCTTCAGCATGAGGTATTTTATAGATAGGCAAGAAATAATCCTGCCTCAAAGGGAATATAATATAAACTGACAAAAATCTAAGAAATTTGGATCGGTAATTTTGAAGTTACAAAAGTTTAAATTCAACAGCTTTTCATGTACTTATTAGAACCTCTCCAGTGATGTGTTTTTAATGCCTCAGTTTGGGATTGCCCATCTGAGAACATCTCATTCCAACTGCAAAGCCCTTTTCCATAGTGTTTAAAGTCAGCAGAGACCATGAGATCATCTAGTTTGGCCTCTACGTACAACTCAGTTAACCCCTTTGCGAGCTGAAAAGTGACGATTGGCTGAATCGCAGATAGCACTAAAGCACCTAAACTTTGCTGTCAGGCAGTTTATCTTTGTCATGTGGTGTTTCTTCTCTTGTTCAATCTATGAGGCATTAAAATTAATTAAGTATTTAACTGAAAATCTGTTTTGCTATAGCTATTGGCGGTAGTTGTGGTATACCATCATCAAATAACCAACACTATAATGATCATTAATACTATATTGATGGTCTATGCAGCAGAGTTCTTCAGTCTCTGCCTGTGCTTGTTGGATGTGGGAGGCGTGGGGAAAAGGGTAGTGCAATGTTGTCCAAAAATGTGAGTTTTATTCAGTGTAGTGGCTTTGGCTCCACCAAAGATACAGGAGGAATTTAATCTTCTTAGAAAACACCTCCTTAACAGGTTTCTCAGGGCTGCAGCATTTCTTTTTTTTTGCCACAGCTTGATGCTGGGACCTCAGCATGGCCCATGCCAGGTTTAAAATCCATCTCAGAAGTGCTACTTTTCAGAAGACCGTTCCTGTTTTATAGGAACAGCCCATTTTTTTCTCCTTAGACATATGAATTTATGAAAAGCCTTTTCTTTCAGTAGACCCAGATTACCTAGCAGTTCAGTTCACTCTGGTTGTCCTCTCCCCACTTTCGTCTGCCATTCCAACTGTCTTTACATCATCCACAAGAATTATCAGCAGTAATCTTGTATTTCCTTTCAAATATTTGAGGACAGTATGGTGTAAGTCTCAGGTTTATAGCCATCATTTTTGTGACCGTCCTAGAAACAGCCCTATTTATTGACATTACTCACAAATACTTTGGGGTATATCAGTTAGCTAATTCTCAATATATTTTGTATGCAGTTTCTTAGTACCATATACTGCTGATTTTTGTATCAGAATGTTGTGTGGTACCAAGTCAAACACCCTATAAAATTTTATTACAGCTACACAGTTACATTTATCCAAAAAAAACTTCTTAGAGAATGAACTCAAGTTTGTTTAAGCAACACTATTTTCCATAAAGCATTTAATGTTGTCTGGTATTCATTATATTATTCTCCTTTATTTTGTTATCAGTTAAATTCCATATGTGCTTTTTTTTTTCTTTTGTTTGAGGTTGATGTCAAGATAATCAGTATTGTAACTCTGGTAGGTACAGTTTGCCCCTCTTAAATGTTTGCACAAGGTGATCATTCATCTGCTGTTTTCAGACTTCTTTGGTATTCTGGGATGTAGTAAAAGTAAGCAACAAGTGAGCAGTGATTTCTTTAGGCAAGTCCTTTAGGACTCCTGAGTTCAAGTTGTCCAGGCTGACGGCTTTAAAATGCACATCCTTAGTAGTTATTACCTAATGCCCTCTTCTGGACTCTTTTTTTCCCTCTTTGAAATAAAAAAAAATGTCTAATCATACTTAGGTCATTAAAATACAACATGGTCAAACAGAAAACAGTTATTTATTTAATTTTTATTTGTCTTCATTAAGAATTTCGCCTTTGGCACTGAAAAATCTGCCTTCATTTTCTTAGATCTCAGTACATTTAAACTTCTGATAACCAGTTTTGCCAACCATGACTTTTTCCTTTAGGATATTTTGCCCTTTTTATACACCTTCTAGCCTTTACAACTGCTAATCTGTACAGTTTGGCTTGTGTTTGATATCTTTTGTCATTTTTTGAACAACATTTCTGAAATTCCAAGCATTCAGTATATCACTGAACTGAGGCAAGCTTTCTCCACTGTCTTTCATATTTTTTGTCTACTTTCTTCCTATTAGCAAATTTCTCTTATATTTTCCCAATGTCAGAATGTAACTATTTGGTAATGCCCAAATATTTTTGTTGTTTGGACTGTACCGTGTTTCCCTATAAGAAATAAATAGAAACTGATCATGATCTGCAATTCCTGATCAAGTACAGTTTTGCTGTTCAGAATTCAATTCACCTTTATCCTTCATAAAGAGTTACCACATGTGAATACCTCATGGATTTTTTTCCTTTTGACAGGCAGCTGCTTCATCATTCCCTTTTTTCTTTTGACATTTCTGATGGCTCACAGCATTCTGCCCTCTGTCCTCAAAAACTTCTTTTGGATCTTGCTCATTTCATTGACCCATCAATGTTCAGGATCCTGCACTTCTGACATACCAAAACTCAATCATGAGCTATCAGAGATCTGAGTTAACTATTTATCTAATTTATTTTATAATATTTTCTGATTTATTTTATAATATTATCAGCAATACTTCCATTATAAAATGACTTTATTCTGGTGTGGTCAATAGGGACTGCAGCTCCACAGATTGAAAATTCCCATTTAAGGCAATGTACTCAGTCAACTAGGGAAAGCTAAATTTAAGATGTCTCTGTTAAGCCTGTTGGGTCTTTCTGATTAACAAAGTACAGAAACCTTTATATTTTACTGGCTGAAACAGTGAGATTTATGAATTCACTAACAAATGATTCATAGGTTTAAAAAATAAGGTAAACAAAAACTTCCTGTAATTAATTACTAAAGTGCTAAGACTGAGCAGCTGGTGCTCAGAAGGTAAGACATTCCAGAATTCAAATTGTTGTTGCAAATTAACTCTGTTGCCTGCACATGTGTATTTTCTTTTCAAGTTTCTCTTTACCTGCAAACTGTACTTGCAGCATCGCTGTAACATAATAAAGGTGCATGATGTGTAACATAACCAAGTTAGAGATCAATGGACAAACAAAACCATTTAAATGCTCACAGATTAATGAGATATGGGGTTCAGAGATTTTGGGGCTGAAAGGGGCCACTGTCCATTTCTGATCTACTGTGTGACAAGGGCTACCTAATTCCAGGCAGCAGGTTTTGCAGTGCAAGGAACTGGAATTATTTTACACTTAGACAAGTGAGTGATACTGTGGCTGCTAACTTGGTGTTGAACTACCAGAGCACATCACTTAAACGTCCAATCTGCATTTAAAGGCTCCAGCAGATAATGAATTTACCACTTTCCTGGGTAATATGTTCCAGTGATTGATTACTCTCTCACTGTAAGGAACTTGTGCCCTATTTTCAGTTTACATTTTTCTACTTTGCACTTTCAGCCAATTGATCTTGTAGGGCCTTTCTTTGATACAGTTCAGGAGTTGCTTATATCAAGCCTCTCTACTTCAGAAGCTTTAAAAACTGGTGTCTGTTTCTTTGGGCCCTAAACTGTTCGAACTTTTTGCATTACTTGTTAGAAGATGTGTTTTCCAGAACCTTTCCAACTTTTAGTCTCTTTTAAAATGTGAATTGCAGAGCTGGACACATTGCAGAGGGTTCTTACCAAACCATGTGTGGAGGCAATACTGCTATGTTTAACCCAAAGCATTACTATTTTTAGCATGGAATTAAAGTGATTTTTCCCCTGCATTTTTCTGCCATATCATGATCCTTGTGATCCACAGTCCACTTCTGCAATGTCAATCTTTCTCCTGTGCATACCCCTGCAGTTAACAAAGGTCGTTTTTGTGGCAGAATTCACTTTATTACAGCAAAAATAAACAAAGCCTGTCACCACTCTAGCAATGAGCTTAGGTGCTTACCTTGGAGCTGAGCTGGGTGGGTAAATATACACTGTCTTTAAAGTACTGTGAATGGCCAACTGGATCCCATCCACATGAGTGCGTCAGAAAGAAATCCTAACAGTATTGTTTCACTTGTGCCTGCATCTTTAATGATTGCCTGATACAAAGAAGAAAAAGCAATTATCAAAGGCAGCTTTTAGGAGTAACTTTACATATGGGATGCAATTACAGCATGTAAGAACACTGGCTGAATAGTGACAGACAGTGACTAAGAGATCTGATTACCAGGGAACTAGCTGCCAAAATCACATCCAGGAAAAAAGTGTGTGTGGGGGAAAAAGCTTTCAGACTGGCCTGAACATTTGTCAATCCACAATCACGGATACTGGCAAACTGCTGTTCATCCTTGGATGGACTTCTGCAGCCCTCTGTGTCCCTCAGACACTTGTGCATCGGCTCGCATTCCCCTTGTCAGAGCCCGGGATGTGGGACAGGTGGGAGGCACAGCCCAGCGCTGCGACCTGGCTGCCTACATCTTACCCAGCTTGGGAGCTGCTGAAATGCAGTGCTGCCACAGTTAGCTGAGGGCTCTGCAGTGCGTCTGCTGGTGTGGCGGTGATGGGATGAGGTGCTGGCAGCTTTCTCAGCTGTCCCCTGTACTGCCTGCCTGTGTTCCTGTTCCAGCCAGGTCTGCTCTATGCCTGTCATGTTCCTATCTGAGGTGCTACAGGGTATCATGCTTAAGCCTGGGGACTTAAGTGCCTGATGCAGTTTAAAGCACTTGCAAAACTGTGCCTGCTGTCACCTGGCTGCTGGTGGTGTCTGAAACTTGCCCTTGATATTCTGGCCCTCAGTATTTAAACCATTGGCTGTTTTTCTGTGAAGACATAACTCTGACAAACAGTATGGTTTGTCCCCTTTTTCATTTTGACGTGTCCTGTCCTAGTACCACGTGCCATCTCAAGTTGAAATATTTCATACTTTTTCCCCTACAGATTTTTTTTCAGTCTGTGTTTGCTGTGAGCCCTGAGGGTCCAGATGTCACAGCAAAGCAACTGAAGTCACCACCACACCCTGGGGACTCTCTGGCTTTGTGCTCGACTCCTGAAATCACTTCAAAATGACTCTGTTTTCAGGACATATTGCAGGTGCCCCCAAGCTACCTCTTGGACTTCACATCCCTCCTCATCCTCTTGCCTAGTGTCTTGTTTTGGCCTCTCCACTCTGCTCTCCTGATTTTGCTCAGTGTTTCCCAGACTTGCTGCAATCAACTGTCCTTTCAGAAAGTCTCTGTGTCCTGCATCTCAGGGAGCTTTACCACTGTCCCTGTTTATGCTGCTTTTGCCCTTAGCCTGAGGAATTACCATTCAATTTGGTGATCGTAGCAGTGGGGTGGTGGCCTGGGAGGGAGTCAGGAGGGCTTCAGGGGACTGTGACCATCTGGTTCATGGTGAACCCCTTCTGTGAAACTGCCAGCGTGGTTCCTGGCACATGTCAGCCCTCTCTCCTAGGCACAGTTTGGTGGGGACAGCCAAAGCCCTGATTTATTTTACTGGTACAGAGATAGCCCTGGTCTCAACACAACCCTGCATCTGTTCTAGGCTCGTGCCTTACCAGTTGGGAACCGCTGGCTTTGCTAACGCTCTCACTTGTGTCTGTCTTGGCTGACGAATCACTCATGCAGAGTTGTGGCATCTTTACGCCCTGTTTTAATACTGCTACTTGTCAGTGGATACATGAGTCAGTACATTGTCAGCTGCATCCTGCCGCTCTCATCTGGGGCCCAGTCTTGAGGCTCTGATCTGCAATCTGTGCTGAAAAAGACAGCACTCCTTATTGTTTCCTTTTTTGTGTGCCTGCCTCTGGACCACGAGAGGTTTCAGATGTTTCATTTTGCTACATGCCTTTTCCACTTTCCAGTGTGTTTCTCAGGTAGGCTCCTAGTGAATGAGCAGAGCAGGTTCAAACTCATTTGGGAGATCAAGAGAGGTGTCCTCTGGGGCAGGCACTGCTTCACCTCAGCTCTTCATAACAGCGCTTGGATCCAACCTGGAGCCGTGTTTTCACAAGAGCATTACACTGAGGGGGGTGAGCTCCAAAAGATGCACTCACAATCCCTGCATCCCTCATCCCAGACCGATAGCTATGTGACCCTATGATAAGCCAGTTCAAAGGCTGCTCTGAAAGAAACAAAACCCTACAGTTACTCCGCAAAAGCACTAGACCTAACAACCAGCAAAACTGGATGGGCATCCACTCAGTGTTTTTCTTTTTTATGTATCCCCACCTAAGAACAGCTTAAAGAAAAAGGATTTGGGTGGAAGATTATGTTTTTTTCATTTGGGCATGGAGAGTGAAGATCAAGCATGGAAAGTCAATCACAAACATTTTGTTTCTGAGATCTTTTGTGTAACTTTAACAAGGTAACCAACCACAGAAATGCCGGAAGGACTGGGTAGGTAAGTCAGTCTTTTTAGAAATGCAACTCCTGATTTTTTTGCTTGCTGCAAAATTTCTGTGTCACAGTTTGCAATATGAAGAAATATTGACAGGTAATTTGTGTAATTTAGCCTCTAGTATGCGCTCGTGCTGCTTCATGTTCTATTGCCATTTTTCTTTTGAGTATCTCACACCACTTGGAAACATGGTAATGCTGTCATTTCATGATGTATGCTGTGTTTTGGATGGTGTTGCTTTTTTTTTTTTGTTCCTGTCTTCTTTTACAACCGGCAGATTAGATCCGGAAAACACACTTTATATTCTGATAACAGAGGAGGAGTGAAATCCTGGTCCAAATGAAGTCAGTGGCAAAACTCCCATTGACTTCAGTGGGGATAGGATTTCACCCCATCTTGTGTTGCCTTGCCTAAAAAAGGAAAAGAGACCTGATCCAAAGCCTATTGTAGTCAATGGAGAGATTCCCAGTGATTTTAATGGGCCTGTATTTGGTCCAGCATGAGGTTATTCAGTCACCTCCAAATTTTACAGGAATATAGCACTTGTGTTCCCTTCTCTAAGGACTAATAAGCTTTCTCAGAGTTAGATACATTTCTGCACATTTCTTCTCCTGAAGCATTTGGGTGTACTAAGAAGTTCTTTCCTTTTTCTTTCTTTTCCCCAGTGCTTCTTTTCAGACACTGTTTTGCCTTGTGGTGATTCTAAATCATCACAAAACATCAACACTGAACAATGACCAGGATATGTAAGTTTGGGTTTATAGATTCCAGTTCCATGAACTTTGATTTAATAAACTTACCCCTCTTTGTAACAGAAAGCACAAAACATGGGTGGGTTGGTGAACTGGAAACCTGGTTCTGATTCTGACCTACATTTAAAAGCTAAATTTGAGTCTGATAAAGTTTTAAAAACACTGGTAATGTGAAAAAGATGCTTCACTGTTCCCTTTGTATTTTTAACCTTCTTTCCTATTAAAACTGTAAACAGTTTTATATTATTGCAGTGAATTCTTCTTTAATTTACTCCAGTGTAAATCCAGAGGAATGTTTCCGAGGGCAGAAGAGCTGTTCTGCATTCGCACCAGGGTCAGTGGCGGCAGGCTCTGCCAGGCTCTTTCCCGCTTCCTCTTCCTTCTTTCACTGTTTGCATTTAAAAACTTTGGGAAAAAAGTGTTAAATGATGTACTGGTTCTAGTGACGGTCACTTGTCTCCACCATTCGCCGTTCCTGTGGTTGTGAGGATCTAAGTGCCTGTGATATAACCAGAACAATTCAGCCTAAAAAACCCCTTTCTGGTGGATTCTGTTTACCTCCCAAAAATCTCAAGATATGACTATTTATTTTCATTTTTGCTTTGGAAGAAAAACAAAACCTCAAGCATTTTATGAAAAGCTTTTTGTGAGTTGAAACATCTGTTTTTGCCTCACATGTCAGAGCCTGATTTGAATTTCTCACATAATTTTTGATAAGACTGATGGACTGTCTCTCTCTTCCTCTCTCTCTCACACACGTACATAGGCAGAGAATATCTGCTTTGGATTTCAGAAACTTTTATGTCAAAACTTTTTTTAAATTTGAAGAAATTTTATAAAAAATGTTTTGGTCCACTTAAGAAATTAGCTTTAAGTTAATGTGTCTGAAGAGCTGAAGGAACACTTTTTTTGATTAAATGTCTCCAGTTGGTTTGTTTTTTTGCCTAATGAAATTAATTTCAGTGGAGAATTGACTTTTACTGAGTTTCACTCTGAAAGTAAAAATGTTCTGTAGAAAATCTTGCCTTTTTCTCGATTTTTTTCCCTTTCCTCTCTACATTTTTCACCATAGTTTTCCCTGCAGTAGTCTATTAAAATAGTGAGCATCCCAGTGGGATTTTTAAGGTTTTGAGCTAAAGCAGAGTTTCTTATTCACTTTGTGTGCTGATGACAAGCACAGGTCTGTTATATGTTGGCTGATATATTCTTGTATGGTTTATTGATCTAAGCATCAGTGCTCTTAACAGTGAAAGTCATCAAGCCCAGCCCAAGTTGTATCTGAAAATTAAAATATTCACCTGCAGCTCCTAGACAGAGAATTAGGCATCTCCAGCATATAGCCCTGACTGCTGCGTCTACCATAGGGTAAGATAAATAGGTTCTCAGAGGTGGCTGCTTCACTGACCCTGAAGGGAACCTGGGGATTAGTTCATGCTTAGAGATCTAAATGTCAGATGTGTAAGCTATGGCAGATGAGTCCTACACAAAGTTCTTGGAACTGTTAATTGGCTTCCTGGGAGAATCAGCTTATATATTCCACCTGACAAAATGAGTTGGTTTATTTATTTACTATATGAAATTCTTGCAAACACAAAATTGCAAACTAAAGATCCTTTGTGCCTCATGTGGTTTCTTTTCAGAGATAAGAACACTCTCTTTATGCCTACTCCACAAGTGAATTTTAAACATGGTGGTTACTTTCTTCCACCTCAGGAGGAGGTATACCTCTCCCGGGAGAAGTTGCAACATCATCCGAAGTCCAAGTCTTTCCATTGACTTCAATGACTTCTGAATTACAGTCAAAAGTGTTTAGCATTTTTTTTTTTGTCATGAAAACTCAAAAGTAAATTTTTCCATTATTCAGAAGATAAAAGCTGTTGTCAAATGTTAAGGACATTGTGATTTTTAACTGAAAAGTGGTGCAGTTAATTATATTGGGAAAGTTTTTTTTCCCTCCTCTGGCTTCATATATCTATCAGTCAATAATTTTTCATTAATAAATGCACATATGTAGGCAACAGGATTATATTAGAAATGAAAGCATTTTTTTTCTTTCACAGATTAGATCCTGGTTAGAAACCAATAAACAGAAAATAAAATCCCCTAAAATACTGTTGAGCTGATCTTCTGTTTCTAATACTGCATAGAAAAAAAAGTTGACAAGTTGGTTTCTATAACTAAAATAATTGTTTTGTTCTTTAAAAATCTTTTTTTAAGGCAAAAATTCCAAAGGCTTAGGCTGTATTTACATATTTTTAGCAGCTTTCTGTAGTCAGTTTTTGTCATGTTATCAGCACTACCTTCTGTAGTTAATTTGGCTTGCAGAAAGCCATGATTAATGGGCCTTTGCTTATAATATTAATTTTCAGCCACAACCCCTCCTTGCCCTTTGGTATTATGTTAATTACGGGAAAAGGACCGTGAAATCGTGTATGGCACAGAGCTGTGGCATGGCAAAGAACAACAATCAGAACTGAGGTTCTGAGATGTGCCAAACAGAAGAACAGGAAAATATCTGACCTGACGAATGGAACCAAAAATTTAAGGGCTTTTAGGGATTAGGCAGTTCTGGTTTATTCTGGATAAGTGCTCCATCTTACTGCTTTTCATTGCCAATAGTAGCTTTTTGGTAGCTCTGGAGAAACTTGCTGGGCACTTCTTTTCAGTTCTTGGGAGGACACTTAATTTGAAAGCACTTATCTCAGTAGATTGCCTCCCCGATCACACTGCTGTGAGGGTTGTTTGTTCTTCATCCAAACCCAGCTGGAGTCATTGTAGTAAGTTAAGCTTTATATCTGCCCTGTTCTTATGGAGAACATAGTCCTAAAATGGTCACTCCTGGAGAAGTGATTTGCTGTATGAAAAAACCTACAGTGCTACTTAATAATCCTGTGAGCAATCTGCTAGAATAGCAAACAAAATAATTTAGCGATGAGGCTGGAATTATTATTTATTACTAGCAAAATAAATATGAATATGATGTCTTAGTAGAAAAGAGGAAGATTTCCTTTAATGTGGGGAAATATTTTAGCAGCCAAAATTAGACTTGTCTGAAAGATTTTGTTAGGTAAATATCCAATTCCTCACCTGAGCAATACTTTATTTAAAAATAAGTAAATGAACTGCTGCCCTCTTTGTCTAAATTTGGCCAGAAGTACCAATGACCTTGGGCACAGAGAGTGGGACTTGCCAGAAAGTATGGATCCCAGTTTAGAAGTGTGAGCCTCAAAGCCGCTACTGAAATAGATGGGTGTCTAATGTTTGTGGGTGGGTACCTGACCTGGCTTTGAAAAGTAAAGCTCATATGCACCTACATTTCTCATCCTGCGGATGCCAGAGTAGCCCAGTGAAGCCTAAGTTCAGCCCAGATTCTCTGGCCATGCTTGTTCCTGTAGGCATGCTCAAAACAGTCTGGGCATAAGCTGCCAGAAAAACCTTACAGTTGTTCAACTGAAGAATACACAATACAAGTGATGCTGTCTATTACTCCTTATTTATGAGCAATGAGAGCAGTTATCCAGGCTGTGGGTGACTGGGGATTCATGACCTCTTCCTTCAGAAGGATCCTACATCTCCATTCCTTGAAAATGTCTTGCCTGTCAGGCTGCTTGCAAAAGGAGAAAAAGAGAAGAAAGTCATACTTCTCCCTGGTTTTGAGATTGCTCCTAGAGGCAAAAAAAAAATAATGCAGGACTGAACATGAAAAGCTTAAAGAGGGTTAGAGAAAGCAGGTGGTGCACCCTGCTCTTCCATGGGCTGTTGCAGTGGTTTGTGCTGAAGTTCACAAGCAGTGGACAGGACCTAGAACTCACTTGTTTTTTGCACAAATGCCCTGCTTACAGAGCTGGAGAGTCACACACATTAGTCCACATAGGCAGTTGCCCCAAAATGAAGTACTGCCTCTCTGAGATGCCTGGGTGTGAACTGGGCTGTAGGACTCAAGTCAGTTGTCATGTTAGCACAAGTGGTGATGGCCCCCAGGTGGAAGGAGTGGGGGTGAGGCTATACATATACATCAGACACTTGGCAAGACTTGTGATACCCCTAAGTGACAGTAATGACGAGTTTGTCCACCTCAACCTCATCAGGAGTGGCCTTGTGATCTGGTAAAGGACAAGTGTCACCAGCAGACAGGGGAAGACAGGAGAATAAAGTCAAAAATGTAGATATCACATTGTGAAGTGCTGGGACTTTGTATCTTTTCCAGTTTAAGTGCTAGACTTTCCTCTCTGAAGCCAAGAAGTATCATTTCAGTCTCTCTCACTGATGATACAAGACCACTGCATGATACATAGCCTTTTTAAAGCATCAAACTTCTAGCAATATGATAGCTGTTTTTATCACAATGCTCCCAACAAACGGCACATGCTGTTAATATGAATCTATCTTTCAGCAGCAGATATTTCAGGCACTGTTAGTAACATAATCTCATGATGTTGCCATAATAGAGTATGCTGCAGATCCAAATCTTGCTGGAGTGAATTCTTTCTTTGGTTGTTTTCCTGTAGTTCTTCTTGGCTTCAGTGGGACACGTGCCCACATGCTGTGAATATCCTCAGCCTTGTTAATCTTTGTACAGTGCTAGGTCTCCGTTAGCTTGCATTTTTAGGCTCAGAGATGCTGGAAAAGCACTGCAGGTAATAGCATGGGCTGGGGCGCACTGTGGAGAAAAGGGGGAGCAGCAGCAGGTCCCACCAAGAGATAAAACAAGACAGTAGCGAGGTTGTGGTGCTGTTATAAACTCCTTAAAAGAGTGCGTAACAGCACATTTGAGGCGGGAATAAGGGTGCAGCATGCTGAGGGCAGAGGAATCCCTGGGTCCCCAGTACAGTGCTCCCAGGGGAGCCTGCACCATGCTCAAGAGGCTGCTTGTGTTAGTGTTGGCTGCAGGGTATGGCCAAGAATCACCTGTCTTTCTTGGGCAATTAGCCATACCTTTGTGGTCTCTATAGTAACAAATTAGCAGTGCCAGCAGTCTTGCCTCGGCCCTGAATTTTGTTGTTCCTGTCATTAAATTGTTAAAGCCATCCTTGGCATGGTTTTGGCTTGGGCTTACTGAAAGCCTCTTGTACTATTCCTGGTCATGGTGCATGAGTTAGCCTGGGCCAGGGACCATCAAAAAGGCAGTTTGGATGTGGTCGCCCTATTTTAGAGGCCACGAGAGTTTAATAAATGCATGTGGCCATGTTATGACAGCATGCTTCTGCTCCCAGGGCCAGAGAACGGGGCCTGGAGCTGCCTGATATATTGGTGGGGATGCAATCATTGTGTCTGAGATCCTCCTGCAATTGTGAGGCTCTTGTTTCTTCTACTGTGATGCAAAGAGCAGATGAAATAAGATCAAGCCAGGCCCTGACAACATTTTTTAAAAGGACGGTTCTTTAAAAGTTACATTTCTGCTAACTAGCAAGCAATGCAGAGACATTTAGAGGTTAGAGCAACTCAAAAGAAAGGCAGACATAATATATTAGACATTTTAAATTTTGCATGTGTAGAAAAAATTAAGAAAGCTGCAGAGAATTAGAAACAACAGAAAGTCCATGTATGAATGTCTACATGTTCAATAAACTAGATCTGGAACATCTTCTGCAGTTTCAGGTCAGTTTTACAAATTAATGTGTTGCCCATATTCATGTGAACCTGCCTAAAAGTGTTAATCCAAAATTTATTCATTCCTGGGTTTCACTGTTTGTGTACTGTCTTCCGCCAGTAAAGCCACTAATTCAGAGTTCATCTAATATCGTATTGATGGGACACACTGCTGAACTGGGCCCAGTACATGTTTAAGGACTGTTCTTATATTTGTTGTGGCACTCCAGGTAATTTTTAACTCTTTGAAGATTAAATGAGTAGCATTTTGATATTACAGTTTCATTAAATCCTCTGCATTTTTTAATCTCACACTCTGCATAATCCTAATTAAGAACTGTATCCAGTGTATGCCTCTGTTCCTCAAGCTCTATGTGTATATAACACATAGTTTTATACTCAGTTATCTGAAAAAAACCCAAAATGACTTCACTTCTGTGCCCTGAGAAAACAGTGCTTTTGCAGCTGCCTGTGACTATCGGTGGAAGAACATTTGTGTTGACCAAAATACTCTAGTAACTAGGTCATTGCTGTATAGCTCAACTTTTGTTGTAAAACTTGACCACTGTGTTACTCTGACAGTGTCAAAGGTATAGCCATGCTATGGTGTGGCCATCATAAGGTCAGTTACTGAGAATTTGGACATTAAATGGGTAACTGGCAGAGAAGTATCTCTGATTTATACATTTTTTGCTTCTGTGACAATAGCGGAGTGTTGGGAACTGGATATGACCTTGGTTTTGGACTGTGGGATCTCTGTCAGGCTGGGTGTGGGGTCTATACATGTCAAAGATCTTTGGCTGGAACTCAGGGAAAAAAGGAGACTTTACCACCTTTGGAAGAAGGGGCAGGCAGCTCTGGAGGACTATAAGGATGTTGCAGGGCTATGCAGGGTGAAGATTAGAGAAGCAAAAGCCCAGCTAGAACTCAGGCTGGCAGCTGAGCCCAAAGAGTGGTGGAGAATGGACTTAAATCCCACTAGCGGCTGGTCACGGGTGGTGTTCCCCAGGGCTCAGTGTTGGGGCCAGTTCTGTTCAATATCTTTACTGACAACCTAGAAAAAGGGATTGAGTGCCCCCTCGGTAAGTTTGCAGATGACACCAAGCTGGGTGGGAGTGTTGATCTGCTTGAGGGTTGGAAGGCTCTGCAGAGGGATCTGGATAGGCTGGATTGGTGGGCCAAGGCCAGTTGTGTGATGTTCATCAAGACTGAGTGCCAGGTCCTGCACTTGGACCACAACAACCCCACAGAACACTACAGGCTTGGGGTAGAGTGGCTGGAAAGCTGCTTAGTGGAAAAGGACCTGGGGGTGCTGGCTGGCGGCCCGCTGAACATGATCCAGCAGTGTGTCCAGGTGGCCAAGAAGGCCAACAGCATCCTGGCTTGTATCAGGAACAGTGTGGCCAGCAAGACTAGGGCGGTGATCATTCCCCTGTGCTTGACACTGGTGATGCCGCACCTCGAATACTGTCTTCGGCTTTGGGCTCCTCGCTGCAAAAGGGACACAGAGGTGCTGGAGCGTGTCCAGAGAAGGGCAATGAAGCTGGTGAAAGGTCTAGAGTACAAGCCTTATGAGGAGCAGCTGAGGGAACTGGAGTTGTTTAGTCTGGAGGAGATTCAGGGGAGACCTTACTGCGCTGTACAACTACCTGAAAGGAGGTTGTAGGCAGGCAGGGGTAGGTTTGTTCTTCCAGATAACTATCAAGAGGACAAGATGAAACATCCTCAAGTTACACCAGGGGAGGTTTAGATTGGATAGTAGGAAAAATGTCTTCATTGAAATGGTGGTGAAGCACTGGAACAAGCTGCCCAGGGAGGTGGTGGAATCACTATGCCTGGAGGTGTTTGAAAAACACATAGATGTGGTGCTTAGGGACATGGTTTAGTGATGGATGGACTTGGCAGTTCTGGATTAACAGTTAGACCTGATGATCTCAATGGTCTTTTGAAAAATGATTCTATGATTCTATGATTCTAAGGTCACTTTGTGCTTTCACATTTAAATAACATAAAACAAAGCCTCTTCTCTTTTTTTTTTAAAGACTGGAAGGCAGGTAGAAGTTATAATAGTTTCTCAGAGTTTGAAACTTTGGATGGTGCTTCTAAGCCCTCCCTTTCCTTCCCACATCTTCTTGCCCTGGACAGCAGTTCCTGAGCAGGCTGCAGTCTGGTTTGCCAGAACTTGTCCTTCTTCCCACCAGCATTCCCTACTCATTTGACTGAGACACAGCTTTAATACTGCTTTTCTTCCAGTGTGTGTGAAAACTTATGCAATGGATCCTGTGTGTTTTTGTGGGGGCCACACTGTGGGTGTTGAGACTGCTGAGAAGACAGGGTTGACATCATTATATTGCATCTATGGAGGGATCACCTTCCTGGGCTTGAGATTTATTACATTGCACACTCTTGGGGCAGAGTGGCTCCCAAGTGGCTAGGAGATGCTGGTTGGTTTATGAAGTTTCAGGCCAGGAAGCACCTCTGGCACGTGGAGCCACAGAAGGAGAAAGGAGACATGTCTGAGGTGCTGTCTGGGCTGCAGGAACGCATGGGTGACCCCCAGCAAATGTCTTCTCTGGGAGAGTTCATTTCATGCGTCCACATTCTCTGCTCACACCAGCTGACTCAAAGCAGAGCCCAAAGGAAGCTACTGCTATTCCAGAGTTCAGAGCACATCTTTTCCATGACACCCATGGGGCCCCGGTCCTGATCAGTTCAGGGAATAACGGTTTTCCCTTCTGCTTCTGCTCTTCAAAGATGGTAATTCAACATAGCGTTCTGCCACAGACCTGAATAAGAGCGAAAGTTTAATCACTTCCATACTGTGTCTGCTCCAGTCAAGGGTTTAGCCTGAGCTCATTTGAAAATAAATCAATGCAACAGATGACTTTTCTCTTAAATACATTTAAGTTGGAGTTTGTGTTAAAGAGAAAAAAAGTGGGAAGCCATGAAGCCCGTTCAAAGGCTGGCTGGCAAAGCTAGTAAGTGTTTTCTTTTTGCAGAAAGCAATAATGCTCAGTCAAACACCTACAGAGTGTAATTGTACATGACAGTCCATGTCAGAGTTTAGCAATGAAAATTGGAGGTTGTTTTTTTTTTTTTTCCAAGCTGGGAATCATGCACTAGCCTAATGAGTAACAGGTTTTTGTTTGTTTGTTTGTGTTTTGCTTTGGTTGGTAAGGAGGACATGTTCTTTTGTTCTCACCATTTTGTGCTGGCTCCGGTCTCTGAATGCTACCATCGCGTTGACTTTGACAGATTCAGCTGGAAAAACAGACGCATTTTAACTAGTGGTGCCCAAATACCAGCTATGTGATATGATTCACTTTGCGGAGGAGGAGAATGGTTTGTTCAAATTGCTGCCTGGTTTATGCCTGAAGGATGCCTGTTACAGAGGAGGTTTCACCTGCTAAATCTACACAACCTCTTGTCTTTCTAAAGAAGCGTTTTTGACAGTTGTCACACACACACCTGTGCCGTATAAATGAACTGAAGTTTGCCTTATAAACTTTGAATTATAACCACACTGTGGTGCTATTAATTGTCTTTGCTGTCAGTTTGCTCAGAAGTTTGATCCTCAAGCACAGCCCCAAGAAAAGTCACGTCTTTTTAGACAACAACCTAGAAAAAACATGTATTTCTTTCAAAGAAGGATAAATACTTTTCACTTCAAATGATGATCTAATTAAGTAGTCAGTGAATGTTAATTTTAAGACTTTAATGTATTCAAGTCCTCTTAGCGCACAGTTTTTCTAATTTAGTGTGCTGGTTGACTGAGGAGAGTAGAAGACGTTAGGAATCAGAAGTGGCATGATTTTAGTGAACAGGGAATGACTATTCACTGCTTATCAAAAAGCAAAGCATGAAGGGTTTATAAGAAGGTTATGGGATGGCAAGTTCAAAATAAACAGTGCATAGTTAAACTGTGGCGCTTATAATCCTAGAAATGTATGTGAATTTAAAAAAGCAATTTGATGAATCCATGGAAAAAAAGTCTAATAACATGAAGAAATAATCTCTGGTTTAGGAAATCCTTAATGCCTCTGATTACTGGCAGCAGGACAGAAATGCCAAGAGTCATCAAGATTCGTTTCCCCTGTTGTTCTGCACTTGCCTAGTCACCCTCTGCCAGTCACAGACCCAGATGAATGTTTGTGCTCTTCTTGCAAAATGAAGACCATGAGCACAACAGTGAATGTAAATTGGCATTGAAGTTACATCAAGTAGAACATTTCGGACTCCAGTTTGGAGTACTGCTTCACCTAACATTGCCAATGTCATTTGAAGAAGAAATTGTCTTGTTGAGTTTGGAGAAAACATTCTACCATAATGGATGTTGAGTAAATGTTGTAAGACTTCACAATATCTTTAAGCTAAATTCAACTATGTTAACCAATATACAAAAGATCTGACTTGCAACTAGTCTTCAACCAGTACATATAGTAATGTATCCTATATATCCTTCAACTTATGCACACATATGACATTCAGGTGTGTAAGCACATGAACATATTTTTTATACACACACTGTATGTATTTGAGTGGTACAGAAATCCTATATAAATTGCAAATGTGAAAAGAAAATGAAAAAAAAATTGCATATCAAAGGAGGCAAATGACACTTTCCCCTCATCATAGAAAGGATGTTTAAAATAAAAATTTTCTAGTGTTCTCAATATAGTATTACTCTGTTGCCTTTTTTCATCATAACAAAAGGCATATTGAAAATAAGTTGTCCCAATCTTTAACTTTGTCACTACTTCTTTTGACAGATACATATTTGTTATTACAGTTTCTAGCAGAAAACTATCATCCTACAGGTCTGATAATAGGAAATGTGTCTGTTAATATAGCAAGTTATATTTGGAGACAGCATGTGCAATACTAAATGCCAGAACACCAATACAACTCATCTGCCCAATATGTAAAGTATAATAACACCATTATGAAGTGATGATATGTTTACATACCCTTGTAACAGGATTAAAGTTTTCTTAATTGTCCCCTGCTTGAACCTAATGTAATGTTTTTGGTGTGTCCTATAGAATAATATTGAAAGAATGAACAAATCAGTGGCGGAACCTTCTGAGATTTGCCTAATTACAACTCAAATTGTTCCCATATTGGAAATTACATGCGTATAATGCCTTTTGGGGCACAGGATAGAAGAAGCATATGAAGGTCAGCCAACAGTGCATTGCAATGAGTTCTGTCTTCATGAACTTCTAAAACGTCTTTTTCATGCAATGAGACACATTAATTTACTAGAAACAGATTTCAGAATTGTTTTATCCAATTTTGGAAGGCTTATTTCTGCAATCCCCATAAACCTGCTGCAAAAAATACAAATTACAGTTGCTCTGAATTTAATTTAAATCACCACAAATAGAAATCACTCAGCTAGGTCATGTGTAGGATTAGGATGCTGCTGCTGCGTTTCAGGTGCATGGTCCATTTTGAAAGATTCTCGAGAATTTTACCACTTTATAAGCCAGATCTTGACCCATGCATCCTTCAGAACAGTCCAGTGAAATGCAGGGGAGTCTTGGATAGGTCAAGCAGCACCAGCTGCACCCAGCTTTGGGTTCCCATGACACTGTTGCATGTTTGTGATAGGTGAACATATGATAGGTTTTCTTTTTATTCCACTCCAGCCTTTCTGCAGCACAGCTGCATGTTAACCAGCATGATGACTCCTTGCTAGCCTAGAAGATCTGACCCCACTGAGCAGAACTGCATGTCTGAGAGCGGAGAGATTCTTGCAGAATGATTCAGTCTTTGGGGAATGCCTTAAAAATGAGCGAGCTCTTGCTGAGCTATCGATAATAGCTAGTGTTTCAGAAATCCAAATGACTCTTTTCTTGATTGACTTGATTACTTCAAGTCAAAAAAAATCCCTTGACAATCTGCTTCAAAAAGTTTACTGTACAGCTTTAACTGAGGTATTATGCAAATATTCCAGGTATTGAAAACCATACAAGTCATTAAAATATGTTAACTCCTATATATTTGTGTAAGAAATATACTAACACCAGTATTCTAAGATAATCCGTTTCGTCAGTGGTTACTCACACTGCAAAGCATCTGAAGACTTACAAGTTAGAAACGAGCCCCATACCACCCTGCAACCATAAAACTAAACAGCATACACAAGTGTTGGTTGGGTTTTTTTAAATATAATTTAGCTGCTTGAAAGGTGGGCTGTCTGCTCAAGAAGTAAGACAATGCAAAGCAAAGGAGTAGATATGGTGTGTCATGGATATGGGTCAGAAAAGCATCTAGGAGGATTGTCCTATTATGGAGAGAATCTGGCTGGGACATCCTCTGTGGTAGTACAGTTCATGTACTGTAGTTTAGGATCTTTTGCTTTCATATTTGAGTTCTGGCATCAGTTTGGTTCATTGGTAGCCTTTTTCCTCCCAAGATCAGTGCTGAAACCCATTCTAACTTGAAAAAGGAAAAAATGTCATTTGGCAGTGCTCCATGACCTTGATTTGCTCTGCTTGCAGGGTACAAATGAGAGCTGTGATTTTTTTTCTGAAAATCTAACTTAGTTTTTTTTTTTTTTCAGTTCACTGGAAATTTAGAGACTAAGGGAGCCAAGTCAGACTCCTTGCATGGGTGAGAAGGGAAATTAAAATGTAATTATTCAGGGCGAACAGCATATTTGACATATTGTGATAGCCTTGTACCTGCATATCTTGTGACCTCTTGGTACTAGGGGCTTTCACGTTTCATTGATACCACATAGATGATGGGAGTAACATGAACTGGTGCTAGAGCAGAGGGTCAGACCTGAAGTCTATCACTACCAAAAACTTCTGCCTCATGTCATTATGCAGAAGCAACAGTTTAAACTTAATTTACACCAAAACTTTGGAGCTTTAAAGAGCTTTGGAGCTTTGCAAATGTTTAGGTTTTGACTTGACCTATTCTAGCAGGGAGGAGTGGGCAGGGAGTGCGTGCTTCTACCCTCAGCACGAGTGTGGATAGCATTAGGGCTTGGATTCAGTCCCATAACAGGATAACTGCAGCCAGACTCCCTGGGGTGCTCTGGATGTTTTGTGCTGAACCTGTAGTACAGTCTGGCTCTCAAGCCAGCGTATCTGGGCCCATCTCAGCATAGTCCATGCTTTCAGACACGGAGCGCTGGCGTGGAGTGTCCAGTGTCATTCTTTTCCCTGTTCTTGGCCAGCACAAGTTGGGCATGTGTTCATGACATGAACACCTTAACGTTGCTCCAGCTCATGGTGGTTGGTTCAGCCCCACTGCTTGCTGTCAGCAAGAGCAAGATGACTTCTTGCTGCTTCATCGGTGGTACTAACTTGGGCTTAAAGGGTCTGGGTACGTTGTCTGCAGAGGAGGCATAACAGTTTCCAACAGGGAAAATGGTTGTAAGCAATGCTGTTTCTACAGATTTGTTTCATATATTCTTGCCCGTAATGAATGTTGTAGCTGCAACAAAAGTTGGCAGTTTAGCGGGTGTTACCTCAGATAATCACCTTTGTTAGCAAAACTGGGTCTCGCAGCTCTCTTTGGCTTGGTTCAATGCAAAGGAGCATTAACAATTTAGAGTTTAGGCTGAGCTAGTTGCTTAGATTGGGGATTGCCAAGTTTATGTTCATGCTTCTGTGTAATTATAATTATGAAAATTGCTCTTCGGCTTGTGAAATGGTGGAGCCTTGCAGGCTTTTTTAATTAAAAGGCTGTCAAAGATGTATGCTGTTCCAATGTACAAATCCATGGCATTTAAAAAAATAAGTTCTTTTGAATGTAGGGATATAAGGTTTTCACTTCACAATTACATTATGATTAAAATAATACTCACGTGAATTATGGTAATTCCAGTTAAGAAACACTAAAAGGATTTTATGAGAAATTATTCTCATAAGTTGTATTTGATAGTATTACTCATTTACAAAGGAACTCCTTTGCTGTCCATCATCATAGTATTAGCAGATGAATTCCTCAGCATAATGTAGGTAGAATTTATGGTTCACACTTAGAATCATGTATGGATGACAGATAACTTTAATCTAAACTAGTTACAGAGGCTTCTTAGAGGGGAAACTCTGGACTACAATAATCAGGTAGGCTTTTAGTTGATATAATGTTAAAACAAGGATGCCAAGCTTCCACAACATGATCTCTTGTCTGATTTCATGTCAGAATGGAGATAAAGTTGGTACAATACATTCATTACCAATACCAGGATCATCAGTACCTTTATAATATTTCAGTCAGGAATGAACTTCATCCAAAGAAGAATAGGTAGTGGAGTTTAACAGGCTGTGTTATTCAGCAGGTTGGATGGAGAATCTTAAAAGTTCTTCAAGGTCTCAAAGATTATAAATGGAAGTGTGTTAAAAGTAACCCATTCAAAGGTGTAAAAGGTGTATTTTCATAGTTAAAGGCTAATTTCCGTGTATGTTTTTCATTAATGCAAGAAAAAGTTATCTTCCTTTCTCTCAGATTAAAGCTGTCTATAGCACTACATGAAAAATATAGGAAAAAATGTAAATAGTAAAAAGGCTAAAAGTGGTGAGTTGAAGTTCTGAAATCTGGGAGGCTACAGGGAAACCTGAAATATGTGGTCTCGAATGCCTATGAATCTACAAACTAATTAACAATGGCCAGGACCATGCACTAATGCAAGTTAGTTACAGCCCACTGAAGCCAGCCAAAGCAACACCTGTCTTTAATATATATAAAGAATAATTGTCATGAGGGACTTGAGTCCAGGATGCAGCGATGGAAGCTCTACTTCATGCAAAAGGTAGTAAAGCTCCTAAAAATGATAGATGATAGATGATGGTTTTCTAACGCAAAACATACTGAGTTTGACAATGAGTAATTTTATGCTGGATCTTGTTCTGATGGATATAGATGAATTAAACGCTGTGCAGCAGCCTTTAGTGGCTATGGGTCTGATGATCATGATCTGATTGCAAGTAATATGTAACTTATACCTAATATATTAAAAAAGAACAGTCCCAACAACTAGCGCATTTGTGGAAGTTAGGGAGAAGCGATGAATAAATTTTGTGGAAGTTAGGGAGAAGTGATGAATAAATTTGCCTCAGAGGAAAACTGGAGATGGAAAAATCTGAATGAAAACAGGGAATTCCTCAGCAAGAGTTTATTGTTTGGCTAGTAAGTCTTGATTTCGCATTCAGAGGACGTAATTTGCTAAAATAAATTCTAGTCCAGTGGAGAAACGAGGCTATAATCATCCCCAAATATCTGACATATAGGAAAAAAAGAGAGAAAGTTGAAAACATCTCATATAAAGTAGAAATTGTGAAATTGTTAAAAAACATTAAACCTCATTCTTAAGAGAAATTAAACCTATTATAGAATCCCTAGTGACAGGATAGGGATATGAGGAACAGAGGAAACCTTCAGGAAGACATAAGCTTAATGCTGGAGGAGCTAGACAAAACTGACAGTGATGAAGTAAAAAAGACAGGAGTAATAAGGATTTCTCATCTCCATTTGGAAATGTATATTGTGACATACTTTATCTTCTTCCTAGCTCATCAGTACCAAAGGAAAACAATAGAGATCTGCTAGAGGTAAACATTTTTATATCATCTGTCTTGGCGAACTTGCACTTACGAATCCTGAAAGAGTTGGCTGAGGACATCTCTGTTTCACAGATGTTCATTTTTACTAAGTCCTGAAATCTTGGGGAATCTCCAGAACAGAGGAAGAACTGCAATATTGTGCCAGCAATCAAATAGCAGAAGTGAGCTGATCTAGCCAGTTGTAGGCTGGTTTACCTGGCATCACCTTCCAGTCAAATAATGGACAGTCTGGTACTGAATTCAATTAATAAGAAATTAATTTTGAC
This sequence comes from Falco biarmicus, assembly GCF_023638135.1. Classification (NCBI taxonomy): domain Eukaryota; kingdom Metazoa; phylum Chordata; class Aves; order Falconiformes; family Falconidae; genus Falco; species Falco biarmicus. The sequence goes on along the minus strand of NC_079293.1, from coordinate 33,902,485 downwards.
ATGAATGTAACCAAAGTCTGAACAAAAGGTTTAGGGAAATAAGCTTGGTTTTACTTTTTGAAATGACAAATTAAACTGATTTTGGTAACAGCACAGACAGAGTGTGTGTTAGTGTGTTAATCTGTACCAAGTGCTGACTACAGAATCAGCACTGCATGGTGTCAATCAGGTGAACTTTGAGTCTATTATGATCCATCTGACAAACTTTTGGAAGACCTGTCAGTGGATACCTTCACTACATAGAAATGCTTTCAGTAGAACTCCACAATGGTGGCTTCTGGCTCCAAAGCCATGTAAAATCTCCCTCAACGCTGTGGAGGTAAGCATGGACCTATTGCTGCCAATGTTTGTGAAAGACACAAATACTGTTGAAGTGATTTCTTATGTAAATCACAAAGGGTAATCCAGATCTTTTGGTCCAATAAAAAATAATATGTTTAATTGACTCAGAGACAGGAATATATTTTTTCTTTTTGTTCTTAGCATTCTAAGTGTTTTGTTCTTTTTGTTCTGCTTAGTACCAGCCTGTTGTTTCTGAAAAGGAAAATAATGAGTTGGAGATTTTGAAAAAAACACCAAAATCCCCAAGCCATAAGCACGGTGGAGAAAAAGACTTTTGGTGACAGAATTTAAGTAAAAGAACAGTTTATTTGATTTTTAAAATAGATTAAAGTTGAAGTGGGATGGGAACATTTAACAATAGATAATTTATTGGAAAAAGCTGCTTTGTGGAATCAAAGCTCTGTTAATTTTTCTTTTACTTGACTGATTTCTTTTATTTGGCAGAATCTTCAGAAAGGTATTTTGAACATGTTGATATAATTCATATTAACATTTTTGAAACCTTAAAGGCCATTTTTATTCTTTAAAATGGCTCATTGTTCTGAAATGTAAGCTAATTCTAGTAATAGGCAGTTATAAAAACAGAAAGTGGTATATTCTTCCCATCTAAGAATCCAAAAGTCCAAAGAATTATGAAAATCTTAGTGTTCTCAGAATTTTACTTGTGAGTATTTTGAATAGCTTAGATGGGAAAGATAACTGTTTTTAAATGTTCTGAAATGTAAGCTAATTCTAGTAATAGGCAGTTATAAAAACAGAAAGTGGTATATTCTTCCCATCTAAGAATCCAAAAGTCCAAAGAATTATGAAAATCTTAGTGTTCTCAGAATTTTACTTGTGAGTATTTTGAATAGCTTAGATGGGAAAGATAACTGTTTTTACAAAAACCTTGTAGATCAGAAAAACATTGTTCTATTATGTAAGAGAGATATGACTTGATTGTGGAATATGAATAATATCAAACAAGAATAAAGTACAGGGAGAGAAAGATGAAAAGAATTATTTACATGACAAAAAGCTGAATTTTTGTACAACACAGCCATAGTAATTTTACTTATTATTTCTATATTGAAATCAATAGTATATATAACTAAAGTTTAGCTTCTGGAAATATAGTCAGTTTTAAGTCAATGTCTTCAAGAGGGACTAATCCTTTAATTTTCCTTAACAGATAATTTCAATGACCATTGATTCACACTTTTAGTAAGATAGATTTTTCTTCCACTTCGCAAAGATCTGCCTCTTGCATCCAACTGTTGACTCTTATGAAATTCTTATGTTAAAGTAGTTTTTTAAAACCTGCTGGTTTTCTTCACCATGTTTTTTATGTATCATAGTCAAGTTGCCCCTTTTAGCCATGCAACTCAAAGAGGCAATGAAAACTGAAATGAAAACGTTATGGATAACCCAAAGACCCAAGTCCAGGTTCTGCATGAAGAGAAATGTTATTTGAAACCTGGTATATTGGATGCCTTCTGTTGCAGGTCTCCAAAACACAGATACATAGAAAATAAAAGGATGAACCTCCAGGGGTCATCTTGTCCTGCAACTCAGGGCAGAATCAACTAATCTTATGTCATACCTGCCAGATGTTTACCTAACCTGCTGTTAAAATCCTCCAGAGATCCTATAGCTTCCCTAGAAAATCTATTCTAGTGCTACCATTAGAGAATTTTCCGTAATATCTGGTGTGAGTCTTCCTCAATGCAGTTAAGTCCATTACTTCTCATCCTTGAAGACAGGGAGAGCAGATTATTATTGTCCTTTTTGTCTGAGCCTTTCCAATATCTTAAGTTGGTCACTTCTTCAAACTTTCCTCTACTAAGCCATGATAGTTCTGGCAATCTTCCCTTCTAGATGATGGCTCCTTGACCTCTGCTCAGTCCTTTTCAATAGGCTTGGCTTTCCTCAGAGTGCTCCAAAGTAGTGCACTAGCTAAAGTCTTGTTAAGGCTGAATGAAGTATTGCTTAAATTTTAAATGTATTCCTTTTGATACCTGACCTTTCAGAAGGTGTTCATTTAGATAGTGACCGCTGTTTTTAAAAATAGAGAGTATGATCTCTTCAGAATGTTCATTTGTCTCTGTTGGACTACATTTAAGTTCTTATATCACACATATTACCAGAGTTACATGCCCTTAGAGGTTTGAGATGGAATAACGTGTAGTTCAAACCTGTCAGCCCAGCTTTTCTTGGTTGTTGAAGCCTGATGTGATAGCAACCTTTTTTTTTTGAAACATGTTTTTCACATTTGAAAATGTCTGTCACAGTTTGGAGCATCTCACTAGATTACATCACAGTGGCATGCAACACACAGGAAATCTGAAAAATATGCTGCATTAAACTGCCCTTAAGGAAACCGTGGTATTCAAAATAGAATATGTTTTAAATCTTACTGGCTTGTTTGTACAACTGGGCTATGCTACGTAAGCCACATTAAAACTTGGAGGTTGTGTGTAGTAACCAGGTATCCCAATGTTTTGGGGTAAGTTCACTTACATTACCATGCAGTCTGTTCTGACGGGAAAGGAGCTGGAGAAGTGGGTGTTTTAACCTGGGATAAGTTGTTTGCCAACTGTAGTTTTGCCTGATTGATAATGGAGCTGGGGTACAAAAGAATGAGACATTTATCAACTGAACGCAACTCAATTTAGCAAGACTTTATTGACACCAGAACTTCTCTAAGATCTGCCAAGGAATGTTAATCGTTGTGCTATCTATCAAGAGGAAAAGAATAGCTCAGTATAAAAAGAGCCCTTTATCAGAGTGCAGATAAATTTAAATGTAGATAAAACCAATGTACTTTGTTATATTCATCAGGGATTGTGCCCTTTCTGAAATTCACTTATTGTTGCCAAGTGGTTGATTTACTTGTTTTAATTTGTAATTTCATCACATATCCTTTACAAAATATTGAGAAGGCACTGTGAATCCCACTTGTTTTCAGAATTTAGCAGTATATAGCTATGTCCAGTTTGTCACCCTCCATCCATTTAACCTGAAGGGAAAGAAATAGGTACTTTTCCCCTGCATCACCCCTCCTTACCCTCTCCTCCTCCCCCTCCTCCACCGCTCTCACCTGCACGCTCTCCATTTCCATAATGTGAATGTGATTACAAGATGTCTTTGGCTGGACTATAGTATATCACATTTCTTTGAGGGGAGGGCAGCCTCTCTCCCACAGTGACTAGCCTGAAGCCGTTGTGATCTGTTTCAGGGCCCTAAATTATTATAATGTGAATAGCAAAAGTAAAAATAACACATAAACAAAGACAGCCAAAAAATAGAAAGGTAATATTTTGTATTCTTTTCTTTTGAAACTAGGACTGAACAGGTTGGGTTAGTTTCAATCGTTTTTTGTTTCTCATTCTTTATGAGAGAAGTGGACCGTGGCCAGGTTTTCCTATCACAGCCCATCTGTGTTATGTGCTAGGGAGACAAAAGAAAAGATTAAAGATGTTACTGTGTAAAATGCTTTGTATTTTGGGGGCGGGAAGTAGAGGAGCTGGGGAAGATAGAAAATTATTTCCAGTTGAAGATTGTACTTAAAAATGATTATCATCTTTTGTTGGTTTCAGTTGTCTGGGGAGTTTGAGATGAATGATGCCACAAATTGCTGATCAGATGTGTCAGAATTAATTTCTGCTTTCCACAATTTTTTCATAAAGCTTGCTCTGGTTGAACTTTGGGCTGCTTTCCTCTGGAAATAAATTTAAAAGTGGCTTGACATGAAAGTGTAAGTATGGAGAAATGAAAAATAAATGCTAGCATAGTACTAAATCTGTAGGTACTAGAAAATAAAATTCCACTCATCAAAGGAAAAGCCTAACCAATGTGTCAATCGATCATTTTCCCAAATGCTCCAGAGTCTTCAAATGCAAATTAACTGCCCAAAGGTATATGAAAAAGATATTACTCCGGTTGTGATGTCAAATACTCAAATGTTCGGAAATTGCTCATCCATGCAATGTGAATTAAAATCTCATGTGCATATGATACAGTCACTAATTGCATGGTCCAGTATGTTTTCTTTCAGTGGGACCGTTGCCACTTTTAGGGGAAGGAATGGATGTTACTGACTTAGGGAACAATTATTCCTTATCATATAACTAAATATCTGTTCAAACCATGAAGTCAGAATTATTAATTTCCTCATGGTATTTTCTATCCTGACCATGACTTTAAAATCTGGGGCTTCATATAATCCAAACTCTAGGAGAGTTAATCATCTTCCCATGTCCCTTTCAGGTACAGGGCAGCAGTATCACAAAATCTTGGAGGCACCAAGGTAAAACATATACCAAAATTTAAATGCCATGCTTGAGATACCCTGTGTCTGTTTTATTGCAGAATTCAGCCTTGTGTATGGCAGTATTCTCGTGAATGAGTGGTTTAGGTTAAGTTGCTTAAAGAACTGCCATCAAAGGTATGAGCGAAAAAGTTTTAATAGGAATTTGTGGGAGTGTGACTTCACAAAGTTCGATGGCAAGGTTCATTCTATTACTTACCCCATAGATAAATCACACAAAGAAGAATCAAATTAAAATTAAGTTGGAATGATTTACACAGAGACTAAAAAATGTAAGAGATTAAGGGGGACCCTCCCACTGAGTCATGAAGTTCAGAGTGAACCCCCTTGCTTTCTAAACTCTTAACAGAGCTCGGGTGCAGCTAGGTCCAATCTTAAGCTCAGACCTGATCAACAGTATATGTCTAAAGGATATAAGGAATATTCACAGTTTAAGGTTGATCATAGAATTTTAGCAGCACTTAAATCTTTGACTAATTTATCGTTTACAAAGTGAATCAGATGGGATTGACTTAATTTATAAAAGTGGGTTAACGATGGATTAAAAAAATGGCAATACTTGTACTATACTTACTATGAAGTTACTAAATCAATACACACACAGACACAAAGGAATAAAATTAAAGGGATGTATGTACAAAGGTATACCTGTTAGAAATTTGCCTCGAGTTCAGTGAAATATGGCAGATGCCTTTGCATATCTCAATGAGTGAAAGGCTGAGCCTTGAGAAGCAGGCGAATGAGCTCAGGGCCCATCATCAGCTTTTGGTGGTGGTCCCCTTAGTATTGCAGACTTGGGAGTTCCTGAGCTGTGAGAGGTGTCCCACTCAGAGGGAGATGCTGTTCACAGCCCGCTTCAGTCTAGGGTAGCTCTAAGGGTCTCACTTAGGACCTTCATTTATAGCTTCAGATGTGATTGACTTTAGTCATTGGTAATTTTCTGTGCTGGCCACAATCCTAGGTGATAGTTAATGGAATTTTCCCTCAGAATTCCAGTGACAGTGGTACCATACCACTCAGAGTCACAATAAAAAGTGTTACCAGGCTTGTTAGGGATGTTATGTTCCAGATGAGGAATGCTCCAAGGCTAGCAGGTTTTGCCATCGTTCAGATAAGGGATGTTTCTGGTACAGCCAGTGCAGTTTGCTACCTCAGCTGTGCAAGAGCTGCTAGTACAGTCAAGGGACACTTAACCACCCAACTCATTACACAGAGCCTAAGGCTTATCAGGGATTCCTGAGATTGTAGAGCAGTCAAGGGAAGGTGAGGTGCACCACCACAAGCGTATGTTCAAAATACAGGTCTTGCCTTTATTGATAGTTGTGAGTCCTCAGCAGTTATGAAATCATTTGGCCACTCATACAGTGAAGACTACACTAACAGCAACTGTCTAGGTAAAGCTTAGAATACATTTCTTGCCTCTTATAACAGACATAGGGCTAAAGTATTCTGCAGGAGATGTAAAAATCTAAGAATGGTCATGCTGGCTAGGAAGAAGGTCCTCCTGACCTTACTTCTTGTATCCAGGAGCTATGAGAAAACTAAGATAGTCATGGAGGATGGAGACTTCCAAGATGGTTGTATCATAAGTGAGGCTGATTTTTGCTAAGTATACTGCAAACACAGACTGTGTTCTGGATCTTATTTTTTTGACCTTTTCTGTTTCTTCAAGAGGGCAAAATCACACACCTAATATACAAAGCTATCTTTTGTGCTAGATTTCAAGCTCTTAAATGAAAAAAGAAATGATTTCTTTACTGAAACAGAGTTGCCAGATGCTTTCCCCCCTATTTTCGTTTTCCAGAATTGTTAACCACATTAGCCAAAAATTATAGGAAGTTTGTGATTGGCACCTATTACATAGAACAAGTGATCAAAACTGTTAAACTGTGGTTGAAGGCCATGGAACAGGGACTTAAAATGGTAAATCTGGGGCAAGTTTCATAATACACAGTGTCACCAGCCACACAAATATTCAGTCTGATCCAGAGCTGACTCTGACAATGTGTGCCCCTCCTTTGAGTTTGCTTGGGTTTTATTATTCTCTTAGTTTGGAAAATCCTGTGACTCCACTATTGCTGTATATCCTAAAAATACCACTATTGCTGTATATCCTAAAAATAAGACATTTGCCTGATCATACATGTAATCGTAGCACTTTACTTAAATGGAAATGTATCACCCATGCGTTGTCCTTAAGAAAATGGAACCACATATGGGCTAGAATGAATCAGTGACCAAGTCAAGATGAGAATTTAGATCAGGTTCCCCAGCTGTCACACTTTTCCTTGCACAGCTACCTCCTCCAGCAGTGTCAAGTATGTCAAGGTTTTGTGTTCACATCTGTATTCCAAGATGCCTCGCTGGGAATATACGTGGCCAGTCGCATGGCTTGTGGATTCATTTCTGGTTGCACTTCACTGGTTGTTTTTGACATATAAAGCACTAAGTTATGTTGGTTCTCCTGACCTGAGACACCACATTTTATGGTGCTACATTACTGGAGATTAACAGGATGTTAAAGAGGACACTGGTTGTTTTCAATAAGCCTTGATGTAGGAAGTCCTGAAACTGGTGATATGTAGCCTGGGATATAAGGAATACTGGTTTTGAGAATTTAAAGAGCCCTTCTTGACAGTTCCTGCTGGGTTAGCTGAAAAGTAACAAGTAAATTATTTCTTATGAGTTTAACAATCAATATCGTAGCTAGGAGTGCATGGAAATTTTGCAGGGCATGGAGAAACTGAAGGCTTGGTTTAGCCTGAAAAGAGGGGAACTGCAGAGAAGAAGGCTGAAGAGAAACTTCATCAAAACTCATATATTTAAGCATGTGCTCATTATCAGCATGATTAGAGCTACAGATGTCACTGGAACTACTCATAAGCTTAAAGCTAAACTGGTGCTTAAACAGTTGACAGTATAGGGCATTATGCACAAGACCAGAAGTTATGGTAAAAAAACCAAACAGATTGGACAAGTGACTTTAGGGTGTGAATGGCTTTTTCAGAATGCAAAACAGGGCAAGAAAGTTATGAGCAGTGATGGGCAACAATTTGCAAGAATGCTTATTATTTAGTAAAAAATGGATTTGTTTCTAAAGGTTTCATTTTGCTCCTGCACTTAAAAATTTTGAGACTATCTACTTTTTACTCAGCAAGACACTCCTAATAGGCTTTTTCATTTTGCTTATTTTAGTGAGAAAACTCCCCTCATAATTACCTTAATTACATTTCAGTATAAATAATGGGGACAATTACTATCACTGGCAACATTTCAGTTAAAATATCCCAGATTTAATATCAGCTTTCTCTGAAATTCTAGCTATTTTAAAAGTAAATATCCTTATTTCTAAGCTCCTCCATCTTCATTTCACTCCTTTAACAGAACACTTTTAATAATAGCTTCAGTCCAGTTGAAAAATCAATTTCCTGAGTCTCAGAAATGCTGAGATGGAAAATTAGTCCTTTCTTTCGGGTTTCAGAAGAACTTAACCATTGATCTTTCGTATCATTTAAACATGATGGATTCAGTTTTAATGTCAGAAGCTTGCATACATCAGTCTTCTATCAGGGACTGTAGACCCCAACAATGCGTATCTTAGCTATTCTGATATGTGAAACTCCTGAGAACTGCAGATCAGCGCTTGTAGTTAAACAGACAATCTTCTATGTAAGCTGGGAGTCTATACCCATTATTTAACATTGCAACTTGGCACTTTTGCTGGCCAACCATTTCCAGCTTCTTGCAGCTTTAGATCTCCCTTTAGTTGTCTCCTGATCCTCTGTAGCAGCATTGGTACTGTCCATATCCACACCCAGAAGAGGCTGTCTTTCAGTTTCTACCATGAACTCGGAGTGTGGGAAAGTCAGAAGTACTCTGCAGCTTCAGTGAGTCAGGGTTGGTATGGGTCTTGGGAGGCACAGCCTTTCTGGCTATATCTACAGGAGGCAGAGAAATGAATTGTGGCACGTTCTCTGGCACTAAGTTCAGCTGGTGTCATACAGCTTGTGTGCACACACTTAAACTTGCTGACCTTCCCCCAAAAGAGTGGCTACATCCAAACTGCCTGTGAGGAATAGTTCTTGGCTATGCTAATCCCTGAACCATGCTGCTGTGGTGTCTTGGAGAATCTTAGCTGACACAGTCCAAAAATCTGCCAGGGAGCGCTGCCAATGGCTAGCAGTGTGAAGGAATGTCTGCCAGTCCTCTAGCCCATGCACTAGCCCTGTTGAGTTTATTGATGTAGATACTGCCTCTGTGGCTCGTTTTGCGTTGTGAAATCTGGGTATTAAGCACTGTCCTTACAAGTCCTAGGGAGACAATGTTGCCTGTCCATGTCATGCAACTGATGGAAAGAGATGGCAGTGGGACTCAGCACCCTTCTTCACACAGGCCCTGTGATGAACTCTGCTCTCAGTCAGGCATGCTTAATCTTTTACAGCATCATAAAAAGACTGTTGTCTAAAAAGGATGAGCATGCACCATTCCATAGGCTTTACCTGCACTGGCGAAAAGTCAAGCCCTGCAGTACTTAACTTCAATTGCCTGAATGTGAAGCCCATTAGCCACCATGCCTTGCTATGAATGAATTCCTAAAACTGAAGGTTCCTCTGAGGATCTCCTTTAAAGGCCTGTATCTCATACCCAGCTGACAATAATGCAACTCCACATATCTTAGAATAGAACTTTGTTCATCTCCCTTATTGAGTGTGGGCTGCTGGCTGGAGGGGAGCGCTTTTTGGTGCTGGGTAACCATTCAGCATAATGGCCTTTATGAATTTCACTGGTATGTACTGCAATAACATTAATCATGATGAACTCATTTGGCACTAATAGGAATGTCATATGTACTTGTATAAGAATATTCACTGTAGTTCATCATTAATTAACTGGGCTATTATTTTAAAGTGTTACCAGACATGGTATGTAAAAATGGTTTACTTTGCAATCTCCTAGTGTTGAAATCATGTAGGCTCTTTTGCTATGGTTTATGTCAGAGAAAATCACAACAGAAAGAGCAAAGAATCCAAGACTAAGATAATACATTTCAGCTGTATAACCTTTGGAAACATAAGAATGTAGAGTTTGCCATATAGGCAAAGTGCTATGAAGATAGTGGCCTATCTAGTCTGGTATCCTGCTCTCATTGTGTCCTGTGACAGATATTTCAGGTATAAAAAAGAAAAAACACAAATGGGGAATTATATTCTGAAATCTTAGTATGTCCTACTACTAATCCTTTGCTGTATGACCTTTACATGGTAGTCTTCTGTCAGGGTCGCTTATTATTTTTTGAACATCCAAATAAATAATATCAGCTGTTTCTTCTTTATCCATTAGTTTGCTGTCATGCTTAAAGAATTCTAGAGAAACCACTTCTGATTTAGGTAGAGGGGAAATAAAGAAATAGGCCTGGAAGAAACTCCTGGCTCCTGACACCTCATTCCCTAATAGTCCAGCCAACCTCTCCTAAGTGGATGGAGCTTCATCCTGAAATTCACTAGGTTTCTTGCTACTGGAAGACTGTTGCAGAACTCCAGTCCAGTTACAAACCTTCTACTTGCCAAAGGTAATGTATTTGTTGCTAATAATTTCTTGTGCTAACCCCAACTTTCAGGTTAATGAGTACTTACTCCTTTCTGAATTTACTCTTTTGATATATTTATGGAGCAGGCCACTCTCAAGACATTATTTGCTAGACTAAAGAAAGTCTTTTAATTTCCTCTCATATGAGAGGTTCTTCTTTTCCTCTTAATGTCCTAATGACTCCCCTTTCCTCTCTTCTCCAGTCATAAGTCACTTGTCAAGAACTAAAACTATGTTTTTGGGTCAGTAGAACTGTAGACAGTACAGTAAATGTTGTCCTGATGCTGCTTTTGACAATGGTGTTTATGTTTCCCTATCCTTGCATGAAATACCTCTCCTTCTACATCCTAGGTCTTTTATATTGCCATTTAACAATTCATCCAGATCTTTTTCATCTTGATCATTTCCAATCAATGAGCCAGCTTCAACAAGTGGTTTTGTTACACAGCTCTAAAAGCTATGGTCAGACTGATAGCTTTAAATTGTTTCAAGTGACTAGAAACTGTAATCTAGTGTCTATAAGGCTTTTATAAAGTGAATAAGGATAAACTGCAGCCTCCCAAGCTGATTCCGAATCCCAGCTTAGACAGTTAACCTGAGCACCCTAAGAGCAGCACCCTTGCCCATGTGTGACTTAAACTAGTACTGCTAACTTTCATCCTTTTTCTACTACTCCTCAGAATTGCCAGGTAGGAAAATTTGCATTGGTGAAATCCCCAGCTCTGTCACCTGCAACTCTGAAACAGCTTTCAGGTAGATAATGACTACTGGAAATAAAACAAGTCTCAAGATTTATCCTTGAGGATGCTTAGTGGAAGAATAAGACTGATGGTTCTCTTTCTGTGTGCCCCCTTCCCCCCCCCCCCCCCCCCCCCAAGCTGTAATCTTCTTCTTAGATAAACAAGTAACCACCTAAAAATTACTACAGTCTTTATTACCTCTGTTGTAACTCACGATCCCCAGAGTGTGGCTCTATTTTTTTTTTGTGAAATCCAAACAGATTAGCTCACAAGATTTCCCTTAGCCATAAATGATTATTATAATAAAAGAGATGAATCTTGTCTGTGATAACCTGTTTCAGGTACATTCACATGCATTTCATTCTGTACTTCAGATTCTGTTCCATGCCTTTACATATTCTTTTTTTCATAATTGATCTTTGTCGTGATACAGATTTTAGTGAGGTACAAAATTGACTGAGAAATATAATATAATCCATTCACTTAGTAGTTGGATTGCTCTACTTTTATTATAGCTTTAACCAGTTTCAACTCCTGTGCTGAAATCTCTCTCCATTGATTTTTGTAATTTCTAAGAACACATTGGCACAACCGCCTTGAATTAAGAACCAAAGCCTTGAAGAGTTACGTGATGTTATGAAATGAAAATTCCACCATACCGAACTGATGACTTATTCTAATAAAAGAACATTTTCTCATCATGCAGTTTTTCACCATTGTGAATTCTTTAATTGGGAAAAGAACTTCAAAGACATAGACTGATCACAGTTACAAAAAAATCCTTCCAAAGAAAAGGGTGTCCAATGATGGAGAGACTAAAGGTGTTTTTAGTCTCAGATGCCCTGTTTTCTTCAGCACTAGCGTTGAAAATTATCGTTTTTCTAGTTTTCTTTTTTGTAGGTCTAATTGCAAAGCCAAAAGAACAGGGTTTAAATTGCCCTTTATTTGCATTAGTAATTTAAAAGTGATATATACACATGTGCAAAATTCCTTTGGAACACTCATTTTCTTGCTTTGATAGGTTTTCTGGAATAGAAAGTGAAATAGAGCTTGTTTTTTTCTCATTCTACACTCATTACTGATTCTAAAGGATCAACAAACAAGCTAAATGTAAAGCTAAAATTGCTTCATTAGATTTATGCACTGAGAAAAAGGATTGTTTATCCCTATGAACCAGGTGGCCTTGATATAAACAAACTTCAACAAATTAATATACTGATAAGTGAAGTGAAGCAACACACTTCAACAGCCAATGCATAATAACTCAAGATGAAGGTGCTTTGCGGTGTGCTCCAAAGTTTGCTCCAGGTCAAGGGGAGAATAAGTTCCAGACTAGGGTTGCCATAGTGTGTGGTCACTTCTCAGCTCCTTGCTGTGTATATCACTGAAGCTTTCATGCACGAACACCTGTCAGCTTCAGGTAGAGCTTAATTGTTGGTCACTGTAGTCCAAGGTGATCATAGACTCATAGAATCATAGAACCACAGAACCATAGGATCATAGAATGGTTTGGGTTGGAAGGGACCTTAAAAATCATTTAGTTGCAACCCCCTTGCCATGAGCAGGGACACCTTCCACTATACCGGGTTGCTCAAAGCCCCATCCAGCTTGGTCTTCAACACTTCCAGGCAACTTGAACAAGTGCCTCATCACCCCCACAGTAAAGTATGTCTTCCTAATATCTAATATTAGGATAATTCCTAATATCCTCATATCTAATCTAAATCTACCCTCTTTCACCTTAAAACCATTCTTCCTTATGCTATCAATACATGCCCTTGTAAAAAGTCCCTCTCCAGCTTTCTTGTAGCCCCCCTTAAGGTACTGGAAGGCTGCTGTAAGATCTGCTTGGAGTCTTCTCTTATCCAGGCTGAGCAACTCCAACTCTCTCAGTCTGTCTTAACAGGAGAGGTGCGCCAGCCCTCTGATGATCTTTATGCCCCCCTCTGGACTTGCTCCAACAGGTCCATGTCCCTTTTATATTGGGGGTCTCACAGCCGGATGCAATACTTCAGGTGGGGTCTCACGAGAGCACAGTAGAGGGGAGGAATCACCTCCCTCGACCTGCTGGCCATGCTTCTTTTGATGCAGCCCAGGATCTGGCTGGCTTCTGGGCTGCAAGCACACATTGCCAGTTCATATTAAGCTTCTTATTGACCAATACTCCCATGTCCTTCCCCTCCAGGCTGCTCTCAATCCATTCTCCACCCAGTCTGTATTTGTGCTTGGGATTGCCCTGACCCAGGTGCAGGACCTTGCACTTGGCCTTGTTGAACTTCCTGAGGTTCACACAGGCCCACCTCTCAAGCCTGTCAAGGTCCCTCTGGATGGCATCCCTTCCCTCCAGTGTGTCAGCCGCACCACACAGCTTGCTGAGGGTGCTTTCGATCCCACTGTCCATGTTGTTGACAAAGATGTTAAGTGCCAGTCCCAAAACAGACCCCTGAGGACTGCCACTCATTACTAGTCTCCACTTGTACATCAAGCCATTGACTGCATCTTTTTGAGTGCAACCATCCAGCCAATTCCTTATCCACCAAGTGGTCCATCTGCCAAATCCATGCCTTTTAATTTAGAGACAAGGATGTTATGCAGGACAGTGTCAAATGGTTGCGTAAGTCCAGGTAGATGACATCACTTGCTCTTCCCTTACCCACCAATGTTGTAATCCCATTGGAGAAGGCTACCAGATTTGTCAGGCATAATTTGTCCTTAGTGAAGCCATGCTGGCTGTCACCTGGGATCTAAAGGAATCATTCATCAAGGTGAGAATTTGAGGGAATACTCCTCCTAAGCTACTTTTCAAAAGGAGGGAAGGATACTGGTGTGGGGGCATTAATGGGAAAGTGTGTACACATACAGTGTGTGGGAAAGATAAGATTATCTACAGCAATATCTGGTAAAGAGAACAGTTGTTTGTACCTGGTTTGGTATATGCACAACTCATGCTTTGGCCAGTATCTTCAGAAGTGTCCCCTGTCCAAGTTTTGTTTCCTGGGGGGAGAGATGTTAACCTCCTACTTAACCTCCCTTCCTATGCTACTGTGTAGTTTAGATTAGTTGATCCACAGTTAGTTTACTATGAATGGTGTCATTGTATTATAGCTCTGTCTTAAGGAGCAAACCCACACTGTTCACCAATTCACTGTGGTTTATGAAAGAGACGGAACGATCCAGGCATGACCCATGAAATCTGGTAAGAAAAAAATTCTCTGTTTAGTGTTTTCATTTATACATCTACGTGACTTCATCTGTATTGCATCATCACTTCTTCCATCTTTCTTTTTGCTTGATATTAGTGGGAGAAGGAGAGGCTTAGTATAGGGGAAATGCATTTTCAGAGATTTACATAAATTACAACCAGGAGAAACTTTTTGTTTGACCAGAATAAATTAGGCCATAAGCCCCCCACAGGGTGGTCCCATCATCAAGTGCAGGAATCTCCAGCTGAACTGCAGAATCCGTCTGTTGAAGATGTCCAGCCCAGAAGTGTCATGGTGAGGGCATGGTTTTCTCTGTTAAGGACAGTCAAAGGCATCCCACTGCATATTGGCAACTTCTTTATAGTCTGCATATATATAGTTACAACCAGCTGTGCTGTTTAAAACCCAGAAACTCCATTTGTGTTGGTGGCAATGCTAGAAATCTATCTGCTGAAACATTGCTAGTAACATATCTCATTGTAAATGAGCAGCATAGCTCATTGTTGAGCTCTTCTGTCTCTTAATAGAGATGGACTTTCCAGACCCCTAAATGTTCTTATAGGGTTTTTTCCAAACCTTATTTTTTTTAATTTATTTTCTACCTCTTTATCAAAGCTCTTGGATGGTCTCTCCAGGACTTTAAGAGCTTTTGTGCTATGCCCCCCTGTTTATATATCAAAAAATCCCATTGTCTTTTCATTCTTATATTCCCATTGTCAGGAAAAAATACATATCCTGTGCCTTAGGTGCTTTAATCATATTAAAATAATACAATCTGCAAAATGAAGACCTTCAGCTTGGATTCATTCCATCTAACTTTAGGCACCAGACCAACTTGCCTAGGGGCTCACACTCCTCAGCTCCCTATACAGGCAATGAGAGTGTCTGTCTGCATCTGTTGGTTAGAGATGAAAAATAGGCTCCAATTTAGATATCTCACTTTAATGTTCAAACGATGCAAGATGAAGCAGAAGAATAGTCTATAATCCTAGTTTCCATGACAAAAAACAGCCTCCCAGGCAGGATGTACTAACCTTTCCTAGAAACTGAACCATATCTCATTTCTTTACTTTCCCTGTAAACTAATGTGACTCACTAGTATATTCACACCTCCAAGTGCATTTCGTGCGGGACACAAGAGGAAAAAATTGATTTTAAAAAGAGCTTTTAACAATTAGCACAAACTCTTTTATAAAGTTTGGACATTTCTTTTTAAGATCAGCTAGGAACGACAAGGCAGGGTAGGGAGAGGAAATTGCTGAGAAGTATTGGAGCAATACAGTACTGCAGGAGCACATCACAGGCTTTGGCTCTTTGTACCAAACAAAGTCCAGCATGTCACCTAGCAGAATGTTGTAATGAAACTGGTAAAATGAAATGTAAAAATAAAAGAGAAAATGCCAATGTGTTTGTCGTTAAATCTCTTTCAGAGCTATAATCCATCCTTGAATTTTCCTTTGTTATATTTTCCTTTTGTGGATACAAGCCAGAAAAAACATAGCTGTGCAGGCTGAAAAGGAGGATAACAAACAGTACTTGTGTGCTTTTGGGTGAGATGGATGAGAGGTGGCAGGACGGGGCTTCACTTGGAAAAGATCCTACATACAGGAGTCTGACTTTTACACTCGGTATGAAGGGCCCTATTTCTACAGTGCCGTTTCTTTCACGGAAGTTGGCAGAAGCCAACTGAAACCAGTTCTAAGCTGTTGCTCCAGTTGTACAAAACACTAGAAATGACAGTGTTTTAACATTTATTTAATTTTAACATTTGTTTGCAAACTGCTTGTGACACCTGTTTCCTTCTGAAATCTCTCTGAGAGGAAGGTAGCAGGAAGCTTGTCCTGTAGCTAAGGCTCTGACTTCAGACTTGGTGCTTCTGCTTCCAAGTTTGACATGCTCTAGGCAGGTGATGTGGATTACACTTTTGGGGCTTACAGGGTTATTTTAGAGACTCAGCTGGAAACGGGGTTTGAGGGTGCCCAGATCAGTTGTGACATGGAGGCGAGGCCCCCAGATTCCTGCACACGAAGCTTAGTGTGTTCTTTAGTTTCTTCTCCAATAAAACAAAATTGATGGCACTTCCTTGAGAGAGAGCTGAAGAGCTCAGATGTACATTCATGTTGGCAATAGATGACCAAGTTAAGAATTGTACACATATTACACTATCACAGGTCAGCAGTGTGCAGTACTACATCTGTGAAGCATGGTGCTGTGTAATATACTGATATGCTTTCATCCTGAGGGCCTCAGAACTGCTTGCAGAGGATTTTTCATTAAAGTGCAACTAGTTTCCCTCCTGAAGATCATAAAAGCCCCAGGGAAACTGCACACTTTTTGGTGTGAGATTCAGGAACCTTATGATGTTTCATTTCTTAGGAACTGCTGTAGCCAGTAAAATGACGTAAGGTCCTGAATTTGGCCTTTCCTTGGATATGTCTATGCTAGTAAATCAAACTGTGCCAGGAACTTTCCCTGTGCACTGGAACTTTCATCGTTTGTAGTGTTACTCAGAGTAGTGTGTGACATGCTTTCAGCTCATGCTGACTAGCACTATCCTGAGCAATTCCCAGGCATTTCAGGAATTAGGACAGGATTATTCCCAGCAGGCAGTCTGGTTGTAGCCATCCTGGTTTGGAGGGCAGGATATTTAGAGAAGATGGATGTGGAAAGGCCCATGCCAGTTGGCCCCTGAGCTAGAACACAGCTAATGTATGAGATGTTACAGATGTAGCCTGAAGGTCTACGATCTTGCATGTTGTGCAAGTATCATAAAAATTCATTGACTTTTCTGTTCGGGTAGACATTTTTTCTAACATACTGTTCTATCAGCTCTACAGTTTCTAAACCTTATTTAAAATATATTTTTATCTATCTATCTGTCCGGCTGTTTATCTAAGTATCTCTATCTCTACCTCTACCTCTGAATTTATATATATATATATATTTATATATATATATACACACTGTATTTTTTCCTACCTAAGAAAGAAATGCTTGACCTAACAGACCTTCCCTTTTGGATTGTGGCACAGAATTATATAGAGCAATAATTGACTTATTTTCTGTGTGGCTGTACCAGAATCCAATTCAGGTCTGTTTGGTTAGCAGTCTATGAGGTCGATTTCCTACATTTACATGTGATTCTTCTGTGAAGTGCTATCAGCAGCAAAAGATCAGATGAAATAAGCAGATTCCCCATAAAATTTGCAAATACTACTGCTCAATATCCCTGTCTAGAAAGCCAAGTGGAAAAAAAGCAGTTTCTGTGCTTTTCCCAGCCAATGCTCTCTATCACAAAACACTGTCTGATATGCAAGATGAAGAAAAGTAAACCTTTTATGTGTAGACAATTACAAAAAATTTGTTTTAGAATAGTAAGGAGCTGCTTTTCCAGCCTTTCACACAAATGGCTCTTGTGTTAGTGTTGTTTTCATGCCTCCTTCCTCCTGCACCCTTTCCCTCAGAGTGCTGATTTTACAGCGCACTGGGAGGACTTCCAGGGACTTGATTCTTGCTTGTTTCATTGTCAGTCTCCCCAAAACTTGAGGCAGAATCAGTGATGCAAATAGTCCCAAGGAGAGCAGTGATGAGAGGTCACAAACGTGTGAATCTGGTTGTTTCATTCAACAGCAAGTGGCACAGACCTGTGCAGACCTGTGACATTTACGCCTGATACAGACCTGTGACAGATCTACAGAAGTTTGAGTTTGGTGACAGAGGGATGGCCTGAAATGACAGCAGTGCAGGAATAAAATACTTTGTTGTCTGAGTACCACTTTTTTTTTTTGGTGCTTAAGTTACCTGTACTTACTGTCATCTGCTTCTCCTCTCCATCACTACTGTTGCCACATTAATGCTTTTTGCCTCTTTCTCTCTTCATTGCAGCTCCCAGAAACTTTATCTTAAAATTTTTGTCTTAGCTCAGGCAAGCAGCTTTCCTGTGTATTTTCATATTGAGTTTCTACTGAAGGCAGTGAAGGATGTAGCCTGCACACAGACAGGGCTTGTGTTGCTTCTCTCTGTTATGGTTCTGTGGTTACCAACACCAATTTGTTACATCCCTCAACTGACTTGCTTTCACTGCAGTGCTCCCAATTCCCTTGACACGCTTTTGCTTCAACAAAAGGTCCTTATATAGAGGCTCAACTCATGAGTTTTTAACAAAAGGACTTCCCTTTTTTCTATCGTCTCACCATATTTGTTAAAACATACAGTATTGCTTTCCCTTAATAAAGGAATAGCCTTTCTCCCCAATTCCTTTTCAGCAATAGCCCCACAGTGGGAGTTAAAGTTGAAAAGGCAGATTGACCATGCCACTGTCATGCAGCTGAACCAAGCTTGATGCATGTGTCCCATAAGGCACAGATGTTTGTTATTCCAAAATAGATTAATATGGATTCTCTTTTTTTTTTTTTTTTTTTTTTTTTTTAGAGGCTTTATTAAAACTATTACTAATAAAGCATTGGCATGACTGGAATAGTACAACAGAAAAAGAATTCCATCTCTCCAAACTTCAGATGTGCTAGTTTGTGCACATATCTATTATGTTACCAAATGGAAATGTCCACAAAGAACTCTTATTTTGCTTTCAGCTCTTTCCCTCTTACTAATCAGAAGAAGGTGAAACAATCTGGATCAAGATTATTCACCCTGTAATACCTTAACCTCATACCAGTGTGACAGACTCTCCCAGCTCACATATGATCTTCCAAGTGTGTGCTACATGGGGAGGGAATGTGGCTGTGTCCCATGGTGTGGTGTGGGGAGGAGCGAAGCCATGTGCACTGCTGTGGAACAGCACGTAGAGCTTCTGCACTTACCTACAAAATGTTAGAGTCAGTGTGAATAATCTAGGAGATCAAATAGGAAACAATTATTATTATTAATCATCGTAGAGAAAAGCTACCAGCTAGTGTTGGAGGAAGGCTCGAATTGTTGCAGCTCTGTTACCCCTGTTTTAAGTTTTATAGGGCTATCACGTGTCTTTGCTCGCACATACTACTGTTCCTGAATGTTTTATAATATGGTAGTTTTTAGTGGAAGAAGAATTTTGGGGGTTTTAGGATAAAGGACTGTATAAATGTAAAATAAACTGTGAAGTTATCCTGGGTACTTTATTGTCCTATCATCACAGTATTTGATATTGTTGTGAAACTTTCAGGATTTCAGTGATTGTTGTCATCTCTACAGCTTCATGCAAAAGTTGCTGGAGTGATGCTGGGGTACAGACAGCTCCTCCAATAGACTCATTTTCCTTGGAAACTGGAATAAAAATCAGTGTGAATTCACTATTCTGGTCTGGAGTTTAGGGAGAAGGAGAATGAGCTTCCTCTGGGCATCCCAGCACACACTTCCAGACCTGTTGGGATTTCTTTTCTAAACTCTGTCAGCAGACATTTTAAATTATTACTAAGCTTTTTCTCACTTGAACCCAAAGCTAGTTGGTTTTAGCTCCATTTACTTGGCTGGCATGAATGGATCATCTGTTCATAAATAAGCAGTCTCTGTCTCAGGGTGCTTGCTTTAAGCTTGTGTTTAGGGTAAAAAATAAAACGGAGCACAACACAATCCTTAGCTACCACTGTCCTCTTTTTATTCAGAATTGGGGACTAGGTTTTACCTTGTACTTACACATACGCCTGTGTTTAATAGCGCAAATAGTTCTGTTGACTTCACTCAGCCACTCATATGGTTAATGTTATGCGTGTGCCCAGGAGCCTTGCTGATTTGTGGCCTAAGGTCATATCTATTAAAGTGCATAACAAAACACTAAAACCTCTCCTACTTATCCAAACCCTGTTAATCTAAACTACTTTCATGTCTCTGTTCCATTTGGCTAATCGAGGTTTCAGTAGAGTTGCTCTGGAAGAATAAATACCAAAATCAGTTGAAGTCTGCCCTTGACAAAGTACTTCTGGCTCCCAGTGCCTTTAATGAGAGCCCCGAGTGTGTATCTGAGGTTGGAATTTGGCTCTAATGGAAGGTGGATTTTTCAAATCTTCTGTGAAGTGCTTCACAAAATAAGGGGTTTCAGTTTTTATACCCACACATGATATTATACTTACAGTTACCTTTGGCTGAACGATTCTTGGAATTTCTTGCTATCACATCCAAAAATATGACACATTGAATTGCATATCAGCTGCATATATAAGAAAAGATTGTACTGTAAGACAACATAGGGTTGTCAAGGTTTGTACTGAAAATGCTGCTTGGATTATCCCTTGTGTCTCAATTTCAGTTCAGGGGTTTTTTTTTTAGACTATTTTTTTGTGTGTGTTCATTTGCTTTTTAGTAACCTTGGGGATAAAAGCATCTCTAGCTTTCTAGATCTTCTCTTGTCTGCTATGGAAAAAGAAAAGACAGCCAATTGTTTAAAAAAATCAGGGCTTTAGTTTTCTTGTCAAAGAATGATTTTTCACTGACAATGGAAGCTTGATAGATACTTCCAAATCACAGAAAAACATATTTAACTCTTGAACTGTGAGAAAAAACATCAGTTAAAAATGTGTTCATTCTGCTGGCAATTTACAAGCAAGATGTGCTCAGATATGGGACTACACGGAGAAGATGCTGACAGTGAGAAAAAGTCTTGTGATTCAAAAGCATCTCTGTGCATTCAGTAGCTGAATATATTTTCAGTAGTTATATTCTGAGATCTTCAGGAGCCGGTACTAACAGAGAGGGTCTCACTCCTGTAAAGCAGTACACAAGCCATTTCTTGGGAAATAAATTAAGAGAAATGTCTAGTGGATTGGAGTGAATTCCTCCCCGGACAGATTTATCTCTTCACATGGACTTCAGAAGGGAGATATGTGGCTACTTTAGACTAGGCACATAACTGTAAAGGGTTTAAAATTAATGGAGTAAATCTCAGCTGAGGTGTCTGGCTGTGTGCTAGAGCTGGTTTCCAAGAGCTGAGGGTCTTCAACACCTGAAGGAGGAATACCAGGTAGTTATCACTACTGAAATCAGAGGGAGTTAGGAGCTCCTCTCAAAGGTGCTAAGTCACTCAAAACAGCCTTCAGGCTGCCCGAGGTGGGTAAGTAGCTGGACATTAGATACCTAAATCTCAGACATTGCTTCAGTCCTTGTACAGCTGTTATGCCTAAGACTCTTTTCTGGCACTATTCCCTGGCATGAGATGCCCACATTCACACCAGTAAACCCTCTTACTCTACAGGATGGACTTATAGGAGAGGTCCTACAGGATCAAAGGCTGTACCAGCCCCTACCCTATCAACAGACTTTGCGGCCTGTTGACCCACCTTTGAGAGAAGGATGAGACCACTTTCACCCCTGTTTCTGCTATGCCAGACACTCTTTGGGGAAGCAGGTAACTATTTTGTGGTTTTGAATGAAGGGTCACTCAGCCATGGCCCATTTGCCCATGTAGCCCTTCCCCATGTAGGACCAGGTGGACTGACACATGCTGTGGCATTACCCAAGATACATGGGTAGAGGTAAGTTCCAGCATTGCATGGATGAGTAATTCTGAAGTTCCACAGAAACCTCATTATCTTTGCTAAACCTCAGTTCCTAACCTTTTCATAGTCAGAGTCTGCTTTTTAGGTCCAACTGGTGTTGATGTTAAGCATCCAAGTACGTAGCTTGGCTACAAGTCTAAAATGTTTTTGCAAACTGTACCTAATATTCTCAAGTAAACAGACAAGACAGGATTACTACTGAGTTCTAGTGCTTGATGACTGCTGAGGCTTTTAAAAATTGGAATAATTTAAAGAACTGCACAGTTACAGTCTCTTTGTGTTTAAGTTGCTTTGCTAATTTCTCATTGAGATAGTATTTCATTTCTCAGTAGGAGTAGGCCTTAATCTCATGATATGATCTGATTTCTCAGTAAGAATTATTTTTCAGATCTGACTTTTTTTTTGAGTCCAGGGTCTCAGAGGGATTTAAGCTTCTAATTTTCAATGCAAGTTAAGTGCGTAAATGCTTTCGGTAATCTGGGCAAGAGTCAATGTTTAGTTTTGTGGCAAGCTTTTGTAATGCCATTATTTGGATCACAAATATTCAGGGAGAATATTTGCTTGTTTTAATGGATATTTTATGTGAGAAATTTTATTGCTAGGAAAGGTTTCCTATCTAACACAGATTTTGGGTTAGAATCAAACCAAACTTAATGTGTATTCACAGTTGACACTTAAAGCACAAATTCATCCTTTTTCAGTGAAGGTAAAAGTTATTCATTCTTTTAATGGACAGATTCTTCTGTCTTTGGAAAGAGATTAAGACAATCATTTTATAGATTTATTTTTTGTCTTCAATACTAGCACAACCTTCCTCCCTTTCCAAATTCTTCCTGTCATCATAGCAATTCAGTGCTGCTGATTTAGTGAATAGGATTGAGGGAGACAAGCAATCCAGTGTGTTGAATTTGAACTCTGACCTTCCCTTTGCATTGTTGCACAACTTCTTAGTTTTGTTAATCAAAAAATGTTTGCCCTCCCCCTCTTTTCTCAAATGAGCAAAAACTATAAAACGTAGAGGAACAGGGTTGTTTTGGAAATGATCAGGAAAAGGCACCTGTACATTTCTCTGGTTTGGCTCCATGTTAAGCATTTCTTATGGATCTGAAATCTGGTATTATTTGCATTGTTCTTCAAATATCAAGATAGGGCTAAATTCCTATGCTTAAACATTGGAACATGTCCAAGCACATGACTTCTCATATGCTGTCTTCATCAATACTGAATTCTTGACATACGATTCATAATAAATTGAGATGGACAATACATCAAGTGCATTTTAGCTCTACAACAGCTAAATTTACAGAGACTTCCACGATGGTTCTTCACGTTGTGAAAAACTACAGTGCTCTTGCTAGAGCTGTGGTATGTTTAATGCTTGCTAGTACTCCTTTAGGTCATGCAGTGGGAAAAAGTACAAAAATAACAAACTTGTTAGTCGGCTAATTGCAGGCTTGTTAAGTGATATTCCATTTCTGCTTTTTTTTTCTTCTCTTTCTTCTCCATTGCCCTGATTAATGACTATTCAAAACAAATACAAAAAAGTCTTCTGTAAAACAAAAATAAATCATATTGCACCTGAAAGATCTTTTACTGGATTTTCTAATGCAAACTATGTGCTTGAATATGTAGCTACAGGACTGAAAACACCACTGATGTGTCCCATTTGATTTATTCGTTCAAGTGATACCTAGCTTTAGAGAAAATCTTCAGCTGAGTTGTGACTTAGGTGTGCCCTGAATTTGGTTCTTCTTCTTCTCTGTCTGCAAATTTTGTTTGTTATGTTCTTTTAGAACAAGCATTGCCTGTGCAGTTAGGGCATTTCCCTCGCCTGTGCTCTATGATAAGAACCTGAATGTCAGTGGAAAGTTTCCCATTGACTTTGCGGACTTGTGGATAAACCTAACACAGTAGGAAGTTGCAAACCCCTTATTTCAGTAGAAACAAATACTTTTGTTTTGGTAATTCATGAGAGAAGCCTTTTGTGAAATCACTTTTGTTATCTTTTCGGTTTAGATGTGTTTTTAAGAGCCTTGAGGATTTTCATAACAAGTACTTTATTAGCAACATTTATTATTCGATATGGACACCTAACATGTAAAAGAACAGGATTTTGTGTTAATCTATTTCAGTCATGTCATGGTTTCAAAATGACTGTATTTCAAAAAGCACCATCCAGGAACACTGTTGAGCCTTCAGGAAGCTCCTCAGGGAGACATGGTTGCCTGTGAAGAAAGTGTGTAAGAAATTACTAATTTCTATTTGGAGCTTTTTGCTTCTGGGCTACTGGGTCACATTCAGGACCCAGTACACTGGGTGAAAGTAATTGCTACAGTTGTTTGAGATTTGTGAGTTCTTACAAATAAGGCCTCGCAAAAATTGCCGACAGTTATGTAGGAGAATATTTTCAGCACCCTCTGTAGTGCACTTTCTGCAGAGGTTAGGGAAATGCCACCTCCCACACTGTGCAGACAAGTATGCAGCACCCCGACACTGTGGGCAACCCTGCTAAAGTGTAAAATGCCCCTTCATTTTCACCAAAAGCCAGGATTTCACAGGTCAAAAATCTCAAGTGTTGCTACTTCAAAATAAAAGCCTTTCCTCCTCCTCACTGTAAAACTGAAGTCCCTTCCCACAGAATGGGCTGTTTTGGTGCAGAAGTCAGACCCATTTGCAATTATATATTCAAAAGACATTTAATTATGACACTAAAATGAAATCGAGGAATTTAATAAAAAAATGGCTTTCATCAGAGATTAGACTAAGCCCCAGTCTGTCAAATTCTTTACTCCCTGCTGGTGGTCTCTGAGGAGATCATTGCAAGACCCTCCTGGCAAACCATGTAGATTACGCTTCATGTATGTGCTTCTGAAATGTAAGAAGAAAGAAGTGGAGGCTGGTCTTTGCTGTGCAAAGGCAATATTACTCTTTAAAATGCATGCATTTGGTGTTGTGGAAAGGCATAACACTGAACAGTTGAAAATAATAACAAGGGAGAGCTCTAGAACTAACCACTGCAACTGCAAAGACACCAGCTAGCAGCCTCTTTCCAGCTATGCTGTTTGAGCATGTCTGCAGTCTGACGAGCCATTTACCCCTTGTAACTTTACCATTCCATGAAAAATGACTCACAGATGAAATTCATCAGTTTGTCATGGAAGGATGCCATTTATGGGCAGAAACTTTTTTTTTTTTTTTTTTTTTTTTTTTTTTAATCTGGGGACAAATTTCCTGTTACTTTTACAATTGCAGTTTGCTACTATGACGCTGTGATAGACCTGGCTTCTGTAAACCAGTAAGGTTCATTGCTTTCAAGTTGTTGGGATATTTCCTTGCAAATTTGTAACTAGATTAAAATTATGTCTGTGAAGACACACAATCATATCCTCGCACGGAACTTCAGGTACCTGAGCTTTCTCATATCTCATGGTGGGAGACAAGCACCTCAAGAGAGGTGCCTCATCTTACTTAAGCTTTAATGCCCACCTCCATTGACTGTCAGTAGTGTCTGAATGAGTAACTGGACAGCCTGTCCCTTTTCTGCATGAGCACAGTGTGATGAGAGGAATACCTTATACCATAAACAGGAAAAAAATATGGATTGATGACCGAAAATGCCAAAAGCTGTATTCTGCTTTAAATCAGGAGCAATACCATTTCAACATGAAGAGTGGGTCTAATGCACCGTCTTTTTCATTATAATTTGAAATGGTGCAGTTTTCTGCCTTCCCTTCTCTTTGCCATGGGAATATGCAAGAAGCTTTTGTGATTAACTGAAGTATTCTTTACAGTTTACCTTTCATTAGAACTCCTTCATCTCATAATTATTCATTTTAACTAGCTTCTGTCTACTTTTTATGTAGTTCCCAGTGCTATTTATATTTTGAAGACCCTTTATTAGGCTTTTTGCACACGGTATATAAGACTTTATATCCTTGCTTAACTGAACTGGCCTTTGTTGCCCTTTTCTGTGTTTAGATTATAACCAGGATGAATTTCACTTGTGGTCTCTCCAGCTGTTTTTTAAGTAGTTCCCACTTTTCTGCAGTAGATTTCCTTCACATTAGAAGATTCCAATCCAAATTCCATAGGGTATTTTGCCTTCCCTTTAAGTCAGCTTGCCTTTGTGTTTCCTTTCCACGGGTCCTAGCTCATATGAATCCTACAAATGCAGTGTTATAATTAGAACTCTGTGAACACAGCACTTCCATTTCTCAGAGGTTCCTGCAAACATTTGCTTTGGGTTTCATCCATATGAGCTCCCATTCCTTGATACTTTTTACTTTGAATTTCAGATGTGAGCAAACCAAACATCACCAAACTCACATTGAGCTCTGGCAGTTCAATTTTAGGAATCCCTGAAACACAAACCTGTTTTGGTTTGGTTTTGGGGCAAAACCCACAAGTAGTTACCTGCCCATAATGAATCTTTCAGCCTAGAAAACTAGTCCTTCACTTTTATGATATAAACAGTTGACCTGTTTAAGGGGTTCATGGCTTATTTTTTTAGTACGGAGCGGAGTACCTGGGAGCACCTTCCCACCTTGACAGGCTGGATGAGAGCTCCCTCTCCTGTTTTAATCTGTTTTAGACCGTGGCCTTGGATGTGACCCCCACATCTGGCCAGCCGGGTTTTCCTGGTATGAAACCCATCTCAGTGTACTCGTTTTCCAGGCTAGATACAGGGTAGCCTCGAGTTACCTTCCTTTCACAACAAGAAACTATTCCACTCTCTTATTTTTGCATAGTTTTTACCTCTGTCTCCAATTAAAGAGTAAACTCCTTTCATGGAGACAACCCAAATTGCCTAACAGCAAACCATGAAGACTTTCTTGAAAAGACCTTTCAATATCTAATGGGAACATTACAAGATATTATTTTTCTGTTTTATTTAGGTGCTTGTATTTTTTCAAAAACAACATAAAAAATGGAGATAAATTGGATTTTTTTTAAAATATATTTTTCATTTTATGTCTCTGTAGGAAGAAACAATGAAAAAAGACATATGAAATGAGTGGAATGAGAATGTTTACACGAAAATCACTACAATGTGTAATGCTTTATGGTAAAAGACAGAGGTGGTCATTTTGCTAAGGTCCTTCATTTTAACAGTTACATACACCCTGACATTCTAACACCTCAGAATTAGTTTAGGATATGTTAGTGCCTTTTCCACTACAAATCTATTCCTTGAATCACTGATGTTGTGTTCTTTTTTGTGAAGCAGCCCAGCCATAAAGAAAACAAAAACTGCTCAGTTAATCCTGCAATTATCAGTCTCTTATTCTTACTGTGTGGACAGGCCTACAGATGAAATGTCATCTCCTTGCTTCCGAGTTTGGCAGTTTCTGTGAGTTACTGCCTAGCCACCCAACCTCATCTGTGGTCACTGTATGTTGGGTCTGGAACTGCTTAAAAAGTTTGGAACTGACCTAAAGCTTCATGTTGGTTTCTTTCGGAAGAGGGTGGCAAAAGGGCAGGGGAGTTTTAATTTATCTAGTGAGTATTGTTGACATTTTTTTGTGTTAACAACATTAGGAAGTTGCTGACAGTTTGTTTTCTTTATTTTTTCTTGTTTCACTTAGAATTCTTCAATGGAATCTGAATTTTTCATGCAGAATGAAAGCAAATTGCAAGTCAAAACAGAGTACAAAAAAAGGTGGAATTTTCCTTTCCAGACATGGCATTTGCTGGAAACCATAAAAATCGAAATAACAAATTACAGAATAGAGATAATAGCATTTTAGAAAGCCACATTAAATTAGAACAGTTGAAGGCAAATTCTTTGCAGCCGCTAACGCCAATTTGTGGACATATAGCCAAGAGGATTCTTAAAGATCTCTTTCTTAATGAATTTAACATTTTTCTTGTTGGTCTGCAGATCTGCCAGCGTGAATAACGTGTGTCTTCCTCGTGGGCTACAGCTGTCTCATTCGTTCAGCTTCGTGAAGTCGTGCGGGTTGGTTTTCCCCCCGCGGACAGGTTGGGGCTGGGAGGCAGAGCCGGCGGTAGCCCACTGGAGGGCAATCGAGCACCGTCTATCTGACCTCGCCTGCGCTCCTGCATGACCCTTGTCAAAGATTTTTGATCTGAACTCTAATAACAGTTTACATTTCCACGTCCGTATTAGATCTGGGGTTCCATAAAGCAAGGCCAGCACTATATGTTTTTGCTCTCTCAAATATTACATCGTCTATTTATACTGTGTGTTTTTGTAGCCCATGATGTAATATGACAAAATTTCAGCCATGTGCATCACACATGCGAGTCCGAGTGCAGCTGGGTTGTGTAGCACGGCTGAGGTAATGTCAAGAAATTTCATATTATATTTAAAATGACACCTGTAAAAATAATCTTCAATTTGTAATTTAAATACTGTAATACTCAATTATGTGAACTGACAGGAAGTGTCCCAGCGGTTTTGGAAAATAACATTCTTTTATCCATCGAACCTTTGATGCATTTTTGAACAGCCATAATGGAAGTTCAGATCATGACCTTCTGCTTTGAGAGAACAAAGTCAGGGAGGAATAAGATCTTCTCCTACAGCAAGGTGACGTCTTCTCTCCGCATGTATTTTTGCTTTCTCAGAGTGAAATGTCAGCCATGCACGCTTTACCATTATCCACACCAAGGAAAGCTCAAAACTGTAAATCTAGCTTCATTTCTAACTGTGTGCCTTGTTTATGGCAGCACATGCATGTCATCTGTAAATATATATCCTGCTTTACTCCTAAAGAGAGGCTTCGAAGGTTTTCCTACAGTCTACATCAGTAGCAATTAGATTCTATTAATGTGGGAGTGAGGTTTGTGACTTGGCCATTGAAAGAGCTCAGAAGTCTTCCAGATGCAGGAATCAGTTTTAGAAATCTACTGAGCTGTTTCTTAAGTATGTCTCTTTTGCTTATTGGGGGGTGGGGGTGGGCGTGGAGCGGGAAGAGCTGCAGGGTAACGACAAGATGTAGGCTTTGTGCAAGTAGGTTACGAACGTGATAGCCCTGGGATTTCTCCCACTGTAAATTACACCTTCTTCCCTAATTCCGTGGCATTTCCCTTATCCAAGAGCTGTTTCTTAAGGCTCTCATGAGCCTTAACTCCACCCCCACCCCCAACTTGTACCTGTTACTGGCTTCTGCAAAATCTAAGAGATTTCTCTTATGTTCTTTTCCATCGTGTACTTTCAAAATACTGAATGTGACTTCCAGAGACTTGTGTTTTGTGCCACTTAAATAAACTCTGTTATTTCCATTCAACTCTGGTAACCTGAGACCGCACAATAAATGCTAATAAGTTTCCTGCAGAGTAGTGCTCTTAAGACAGCTTATTTTTCATCCCTCCTTTCATGTTGTGCCCTTATTGATGACTCAGTCCATACCACAAGTGTTCTTAAAGAAGATAAAATGTAAATAAAAGTGAAAGATGCTGGTCAGATAAGGCACTCAGAAGGACACAGGAAGTGCTTCATAAAGAACATTTTTCTGCATCCAAACTTTTACCCTTTTAAGTTGTAGTTACTGGCGATTGCTTTTCATAGGCAGTTAAAGGACAAAATGTTGCATCAAATAATTATCAACAGCAAATTAGTGCTTTGTTCTACTGCTAATCAAGGACATATGCCTTTACTGACCACCTTGTAGGCTGGAGGTCAGTTTGTTTTCTACTGATGAGATGTTTTCCTAGACATATCCTTTGTGAGTGAAATTCACCCGTAGTATTGCGGCAAGAGAAGGCCTGAATGACCCCTGTGGATATCTGCACATGGGGAATCAAGAGCAAAAAGTGTGGGAGGGCATTGCCCAACATGGACAAACTCTGTCAATGGAAGCAGATGCACAGTGCCCGCCTGCCATGGATGCACCAAAGCTGTGGCCCCTTTCCCTGTCCAGATCAGGGTGGTCCATAACCAAGGGCATCTGAGGCGCTCCTTGCCCATATCACAATCCTTTTCCTTTCCTCTCAGATAGCTCCATGTGCTGAGTTTGCTCCCTTGGATACTGCTCTGCTGGTAAGAGAAGTGCCTGCATCTATGCGTGCAGGTCCCCGGGAGCACTGTCTCCTATGTGC
This sequence comes from Falco biarmicus, assembly GCF_023638135.1. Classification (NCBI taxonomy): domain Eukaryota; kingdom Metazoa; phylum Chordata; class Aves; order Falconiformes; family Falconidae; genus Falco; species Falco biarmicus. Next base: position 33,872,754 of record NC_079293.1, on the reverse strand, counting down.
TGTGTGGAGAATCCTACAGAGGCGAAGGGGCAGCCAAAGCGGTCACCTGAGTAGTGGGAGAGATGGGTGCGGGAGAGGAAGGGCTGCCCTCTGGGGCAGAAAGCAGAGGCAGCTGGGGTCTGCAGGAAACATCATCCACTCCTCCCCGCGGTGAGAACTGTTTGATGTCGGTTCGTTATTGTATGGGGTGGAGTGTGGCAGTGCTGTGGGGCTGTGCGCCCAGGGAGGAGGCAGAGCTCACAGGGAGAACAGTAGACAGTGCCTGCCCTGAAAGGCTCCCCATGCTAATGCTTTAATGCAAAGAACAACACAGCTGGGCCTTTTTTAATGCTTGGTGAGGAAGGGGAGCACATCTCTCCCTGCAGTCTGCTTGCCTCACACGAAAGACAACAGGAAGGAAGTGCTCTGCTCTTAAAATTTTGTTCCAGTCTCACGTTTTGAAAGAGCAGGTCACTTCAAAGTCCCACCACAGAATTACCACATGCCATCTGCTCGTTACAAATGTGCAAGGGAAATTATTGGTGCTTCTGCCTTGTTTCTGTGATCCAAATGTATGTATGTGCCAATTATTTATTTTATTTTTAGACAGACACATTCAGTTGTCTCCCACCCTTCCATGCTTCTTACACTGAACATCTTCTTGGGATGTCAGGTCTTGGGGTAGGAGACCACATGTGTCTGCACTGCTCTATTCGTATATGTGTCCAGATGTAAAAGGACCACAGCGTCCATGACAAAACCCAGGGAGGGCAATTGTCAGGTTCCATGTGGTGCAAACGTGTTTTCTGTTGAAGCAGGCTAAATCCAGTGGCTGATATCGTGCAGCTTTCCTGACAGTTGTAAGCTATAATGTAGCTCAGGGTAGGGGCACTTGATGTGCTATTTCCAGAACTAATGGCCAGGCTGGTTTGTCCTGCTGCATATCCCAGACTATAGGCTTTTACCCATATGATCTATTAGCAACCTTTTTTAGACAAAATCTTTAAATCCTCAGCCACTTCAGCCACGTGGAGCCTCTCATTAGAGCTGAGAGGAGCAGAGTTTAGTTCTTGTGTCTGCTGTGATCACTTCAGGTGTTGCTCATCTTGCCAGACTCCAGGTGTCTAATCCAAGTCAGTTATTCCAATTGTGTCTATAGCCAATGCAGTGATAACTGCACCTGCAAGGGGCATTTCTTCCCAATTGTTGAGATCTGTGGCAGGAAGGGTTGGACATGATTGTTTCTCTCATTTTAATTTAGAGGAAATTTGAACAAGAAGCTTAGATTGCTAACTTTTATAGCACTAAAAGTGGTACAAACACTGCATTTAAACCCTTGCTGTCAAAGTCTCCTTTTTGTGAACACTGGATAATAATAAAACCTCTGAAGGGATCGTCCTGCTAGGTTAATGGAGCATGGTCTCAATCAGAGTCTTAAAAATGCTTCCTTATAGAAACAGTAACTGATCTCTGTGGGGTTATTCCTGATTTATGCCAGTGTAAGAGAAGGACTGGTTCTCAGGTTTCCTACTGCATTCAAGCTAGCTAATTTTTCTCTGGACACATTCATACCAATTTGGGGCCGAGTGCTTTACTCATTTGTATGATGTATACATTTATTTTTAACCAGTACTTGTTAAAAATAAACTTTTCATCAGTGAACAGTCCAGGGTGGACAGATGACTCACATGTGCTAGTGGGAATGGGATGAATCAGCAACACCATTTGATTCGTAGCACAGTCTTGGGTCGAGCAGCTGTGTCTGGAGAGACTGGACATGCTCCATCTTTCAGCTCGTTGCAGCCTTGTCCCCAGCATGACTGGCTTCCTCTGCCAGCAAACAGAGCTGTAAGGCTCACCGCATTGGGACATGCAGAAGGACCTATGGTAAGCCAGCACTGGATGTATTTTCCTCTCTCTCTGGTATCAACACATGCTTCTCATGGCAAATTGACATGGTCCAGCAGTGCTGGGTTACAGCTCAGGTGTTTCTGCACAACACCAAACCCTCCCAGCCCTGGGGAAGGTGGCTGAAGGTGCGAGGGCTTGGCTTCTCATCTGTGCTGGTGGTTTGGGGGTGGTGGCTAGGACATCAGCTGTGCATGTCTTCTGCTATCGCACCTGTGTGTCACTGGAGGCTGGCTCTACCTAACTGCAAGTGGAGATTGCCTTTCAACCTCCCTGCATTTCCCAGGCATTTCCAGGAGACAAAGCACTCCAGAACATGGTGTGGCCACGTTCACAGGGTTATTACTGAACTATTAAAGTTATATTGAGTCTACAGATATAGGTATTTATGCCCTTCTTTTAGCCCAACTATATATTTTTTAGGCTTTAGAGCTGCAGGTTATTTTTTTATGTTTGTTATTGAGAGCAGATGTGCCCAATTCCAATAATATTCTACTGAAGAATGTAAGGGTTGCGAGAGGTCAAATGGTGAATGCCTTTCAATCTCCATTATTATTTCCTCCACTCAATTGCCGCAGCAGGGAGACTACAGTCGTTAATAGAGACCTTCAAAATATTCAAATATATTACAGATCAAAACCTTCCTTGCACTCTTTCAGTTGCCTCCTTCTACTCTTGAAAACTGTTCTGGCTGTGCTGCTGCTTCAGCCTGGCACTGGAGCTGAGCCCTTGTCCAAACTCAGCAACTATGGACACTGAGGAGATGCTAACCTGGTTTATAGTGTCATCTACCTCTAGAGACCAACACCTTTTGGGAAGGTGTGACAAGGCACACCGCTGTGGTATGTCCTGTAGATGCACTTCCCCTCTGCCTGGACTTTGCCTTGCCCATGTGCCAGCATTGACTACTGCCTTCGCAGAGAAGGAGCGCTCCCAGCAACCTAAATGGGAGGTGCCAAAACCAGTTGCAAGATGGTTAAAAAAGCTGGTTTCTTTCTGAAATATGGTCCTGGCAGTGACCAAAAGGGAAGGAACAGCACTGGGTGGGGAAGGGCAGAGGGACAACATCTGTGCGTAAGTCCAGCTCAGAAATGCAGCCTCAGTTTCCCCTGCTGTGCTCAGAAATGGTTCAGGGATGCATTCAGGTCTGTCACAGGCCCAGTGGAAACAACCATGCTGAAGATCAGAAAAGTCCAATTTTAGAGCTATGACAGATTCTTCCCTTTCCTTCTGGGGCCTTGGAAGAAGGATTATGGAGGAACGTGTGATTAATGCCCTCTCTCTGGGAGGAAGAAAACATGATTGTACATTCCTTCCTAGTCCCGTCCATCATCTTCAGTGATGCTCATGGGGAAGCTTATTCCTTCACATGCAACATTTGCAGAACTAATTTCCAAAACATGGTAGTGGTTTTAAATAAAGCAACAATAATCTTTTCACAATTATCTGCAATGTATTAACATCTATTGATTTTCTCACTCAATCAGGGTATATTTTTTCTTTCTCTGCCGAGCAGCTATTTAACACAACTGTTCTTTTTTTCCTGTGGGACTTTTTGTGCTTCAAATGCTCAGGGGGCAAACTGTCACCATGTTGTGAAGGCAGGGGACTGGAAGTGTAATTGAGAGATTTTAAGAAATGTATGAGCTTTGCTACCTCTTCTTGTCCTTTCTCGTCAGACCTCCATCTCTGCTGTGTGCTGCAAATACTAAATGTTTCTTTTTTCAATTTCCTGAGTTTATAACTGAAACAAAAACCAGGCATGGAACAAAGCTCAAAAACATTTCCAGTTTGGAAAGGAGACGCAAGTAAATGCAATATCCTGGGACAGGAGGCTTCTCGTGTTCAAGAGTACTAATAGTCCTGAGGACAGGCCTGCCAACTGGCTTTAGTGCCTTGGGCATTAGGGCAGGCCTGTGTACTTTCTTTCCAAATCAGTGGGTTTTAGGGGACTGTTAGAAAGCACCACTATTGAGAAACAGTGCCAAATCCAAAGCTATCAAATTCAGCACTTGCCACTTCATCCCTTCCTCCAAATATTAAACTCCTATACTGTGCTGTTCTCGCCATGCTCGGAGCCCTAACGTAAAAGTGCTGTGAGCTTACACAGTGCTGACAGGATGGTTAACATTGTGCTCAGTTAGAAAATGCAATATCTTGGGAAGGGATCTTAAAAAGAGCTGCCTGTCCCATAGTTTATTCAGAAAGTAAGCACAAGCCAGCGGGAAGCAGAGGGGGTCTCTGCATTGGCTCACTGCAGTCTGAGGCAGAATAATTATCACTTATAATGCTGGTAGCTGGTCTATTTTTCAGTAATTGAAATAAAGACATGGTTGGTGAGTTCAACACCTGATGCTAGAAAGCCCTGTGACTAGCAAAGTTGCTCTGTCTGAGATAGGGCTGCTAGCTCCTGCCAGGCACCTCCAGTGATGCTGGGAAAAGCTGCCTTTGACCCAGAGGTTGAGAGGGGTCATGGTTGCTGAGAGATGGACCCCTGCAACCGGGCAGCATCCTTACTCTTGCCAGCGCAAGCGTTATCAGTCCTGTTTGCCACACATCTATAGGGAGGTGGGGACATCTGGGACTGGACATGAGCAACCGCAGCAAGGTGGAGGCTGGGCTGCTCCTTTGGCAGCAGCAGTTGGCTTAAATTGTTCATTGAGCAACATTTGATATATGTGTGCTTAGATCTCCTTTACATTTAGCAGCAGTGTCAGTCCTAGCTTCACCTCACAGAAATGTGGTGGCCACGAGTATATCACAGCACGGGATGTGCTCTGATGGTGCAGGAATAGGGGCACTGAGCTACTTAGAAATACGGGTTTTAAAAGCCCATACCCGCCTCTCAGGGTAAGTTAATAGGAAAGCTCTCACCAGCAGGCTGCTTGCTTTGATAGATGAAGGACTATCCAGGGAGCAATCTGAGATATACATTAGGTTCTCACACAGATCTAGGGAGTCATTTCAGCTGGAGCAACACTGGAGATTAAATATTATAGTTCACTGAAGAGGCTCTGAGTGGCAGTGAAAAAAGCCAGAATACAGTTACCTAAAATCTCACAGTGAAATATGGAGCACAGCGTTTAATTAATATTTTTCTTTGATACCTCAGGAAAAGCCAAAATGGATGCATTTGCTCCACCAGCCTTTGGGAAACTTGTAGGACAGCTGTTTCTTTCTTCAATGTGAAGTGTACCGAAATATCAGGGATGTACCTTTTTACTTTAATTTGTGGGGATGGATTAAAAGTATTCAAAGCAAAGGTTGCAAGTGCTTGGGGCTTCTGTGGTCTGAGCAAGGGTTTCACCTTTCTCATCTCCATGAGATGCATGCTCAGTGTGGGGTCATTTATAACTAGGGCACTTGGTTCAGATATTATTTTAAAAAAAATCCCTTGCAGCAGTGAGCCACATTGTGAGAACGCCTTGAGCAGAGTGTTCATTGACGAAAATATATAGATTTTTTCCCAAAGCTAATCTTCAGCATTTTTTGCACAAAGCTGGGGTATTGTCCACCTAAAATATCATTCAGGTGCTACACACCTCTGTTTTCCTGCAGGATGGGCTGCCCTGCCATGGGCTTATCAGCCTCTGTATGGCATCTACAGTGTGTTGTGGGAGTCTGATGGCAGCAGATTATTTTCAGACTGACAGAGGCTCATTAACTGGTTTGTCTGGCAGAGAGCAGCGGTGCTGAGGCATCAACTGAAATTCCTATTTCTGAAATTAATGTTTATAGCTACCTCTGGGGTTTTTTTTGTCTGAAAAGCAACTTCTCTGTCTTATTTTGGTGTATATATATTCCTTTTGATTTTGTTTCTAAATTCATTCAAAAGCTATTTAGAAAAAGACTGTTTCCTGATAAAAAAAAAAAAAAAAATCCTGGAAAATTTTGACCCATTCACCTGACAACCCTTTCCTTTTGTAGAAGAACCAACACTGCAGGGGGAAAGCTGCCCTTGCAGAGCTCTGGGGTATGACTTTGAGTCTCAGTTACATGAATCTCTGGATCTGCAGCCAGAACTCCGTATTTTTACTGAAGACCTGTCCCAAGAGGAGGCTTCTCAGTGTTAGAGCAAAGGCCACTCAACAGCAGTGCCGGGGAGAGCTACAGTGTTATCAGGAAAACCCTAAATGAGTGCTCCATAATGCATGGGTTAACTTGAAAGCAACATCACTAGCCCACCGATCAGACTTAGTTTCTTCTATGCATGCAGTGTCACAAGTAAGCGTGTTGATAGATAGATTCAATTTTTTCCCTCTCTAAAGAAAAAGACCACTTGCCAGGGTTGCTTACAGCTACTGCTGGACTCAGCAGGCCTCAGCAAGGTGAAAGGTCCTTGTTCCCCCAGAGGACTGACACATTATGATGGCTTCATTTGATTAAAAGGGGATGTTGATCATTAGTTATGACCCAAATTTCTTTTTTTTGGCAATCATTGAAAGTGTTCCCAGATGCCCATAAGGCTGTTGTTACCTGCAAATAAAATGTATCTTTATAACAAGGACATTAATGTTAATGAATAATATCAAATGTGCCATGTGCCTTTCCCAGGCCTTTTTTGCATTTTGATGGATTGAATGATGGAAGGGAAACATATGCTTTCCAGATTGAACCCAAAGAGCTCACTAATTCAGAGTCCATGCTCCTTCAAGCTTCAGCCAAGCAGAGAATAAATTGCATAGCATTTGTCATTCACTTGGGATTAATTATTGAGTTTTAGAGGTAAGTAGCTGCACCAGTGAAGTTTACCAGTTTGTTCTTTAACATCTAGTTAGAGCATTGAGGGGGGAACTGGCCAAACACAAATAACTTGGATATTTCTGTCCAGAGTAAACTGGGCAACAATGAGGGAGGTCAAATGTTCAGCTCACAAAGTAATATGCATGTATGCACTTTTGTTGGTGATTAGTTCAATTGTATGAGAATAGGTACTCCCTTCAGGTTAACATTAAAGAGCATTGACAAAGCAACAGGAAAAGTCTTTGGGTTTTTTATAGCTAGTGCCATAGTTGACCTGGAGCTGGTACTGGCTTGGAAAAAATGAGTATTGTTCCCTGAAGGACTCATGTCAACCCTGAGCTTTTGACTTGTAAGAAAGGAATCTTCCATCTGTCAGACAGGACAGGGTTAGGACACTGGTCCCCAGGGTGCCCTTTGATTATGTGATGATGTTTTAAGGAAATTAGCTGATGATTGCAATAGGGGAAGAGCTGGATCTGAGCTTGAAAATTGGGCAGTTTTTTGTTTCATTAAACACACATCTTAGCAGGAAGTTGAAAAGGTAAGGTCAAGAGAGGAGCGCTGTGCCAGGGGTGACAGTGAAAAGGTGATGGATTAAAATATAGTCTGATTTAGCTATTTTTGAGATGAAATGACAAATGAGCAGTTGAAAAATGAGTTAATTAATCATCATGTCTTAGCTATTCAAAGAGCATTTCCAGTGATCCAAAAGGTAGCTTTTCATATTTACTGTGGTCACAAGTTGTAGAACATTATAACCCTTTGCTTATTTTTGGTCATTCAGCAATATTGCTACAGGAACAGGTGGGGTCAAGTGAGACACTGTGAAAGGTAGTAAGTTCTCAATCTTTTTGTAGTTGTACCTGTTTTAGCATTTTGTCTTGAAGCAGCACTGTGCTTTGGAAGTGACTCCCTGGACTGTCCCATTTGCTGCATGTCATTTCCATCCACAGAGTAGGATTTGTGTGTGTGAAGTAGATTGCTTTTGGGGTAGACTTATCTGGAATCTCTGCCCCAAGTTTGTACCAAGGGGCTCCCCTAAGGTGAATGTAGGGATCCAAACCATGGTCCTTCATACAGCTTCAGACCATGTATTCTGTAGGGAAGTTTGGTCCATAGAGCCAGACTCAACCTAATCCCAAGCAAGCCCCTGAACTGCATAAAATACATATGCAGAGGTGTCAGCACCAACTGATTTATGCTTTATCCCACAAATCTATCTCAGTGTCCCCCCCTCCCTTTTTCAGTCACTGTGACCTGATGATCTTGGCAATTACCTTGTGGCTGCCTCTCCAAAGTCCACTCTGCTTTGCTGGTGATATTGAAGCCAGAAAGACTCACTTTTGCAGTCCAGGCATCAGCTTCTGCTTGGTTTTGGTAGCACCTTGTGATAACATGAGTGCTTGTGATTTGTGAAAGCTGAAAGGGAGCAACGATTTTTGTTCTGCTCAATCTGTAGGCAATAGGGTGATGCTTTGTGCCATGTCTTAGTGTACATTGATACAAGAAACCATTAAATGCTGGCATTCCTTTAACAGTGTGTTTCACCTTAGCCCTGACTGAGTTTTGCCAACTGGTACTGCAAATGCCCCAACACAGCCCTGTTCACCTCCTCCTCTCAAGCTCCAAATCAATGTCCATGAACAAACTGGGGCATTGGGGTGGAGGAGAAAAAGGCTCCTGGAGCACCCTGTGCATCACCAACCCTGTTTCCAGCTGCCCAGCTGCTCCTTCTTCTCTCTCCTTCCTCTCCAGCCGCAGTCTGGGGCACTGAGAAGAATGGCAGTCAAAGCATAGTTCAGGTTGGTTTTTGTTCCCCCCCCGGGTGTTAGGTATGGCCAGTGCTATATTAGTCTTTTCTGTCTCATTTCAAGATGAACATCTCAGCAACTCCAGCTGAACTCCCTGAAGGGTCATTGTGAGAATGTAAATTCAGCAGTACTTGCTCTAGGGAGCATGCGTCTTTGGGAAATGTAAAATAAGCACACAGTCGTGTTACCCTGCAAGTAAACTTCCCAGGCTGCAGTCAGTATTTTAATTTCAAGCATTACACTTTTTTTTTCTTTTGGCCAAATTGCAGGTGAACTGATCTGCCATCTCCACAAAAAAATGACACACACAGTAGATCTATTGAAGCCTGAAAGCTATTTATTTTCTACATATTTGAAGTTTAAAAAATATTCCCTGGAGGAAATTGCAGATGAAGTCATCAGAAGATCAGCCACACACTGAACTTGGTGAAGCTCTGCTGATGAAAGGATCTGGCCCAATGGCACGTTTAGCAGAAAGAAGCCCTTATCCAACCTTACCCAGGAAAAAACAAGTACAGCAAACTCCCCTTTTGTTTTACTTTAGGAGTTCTGACTCCAGGTTTAATTTTCTTTCCCTTACTACATGTGCTCTAGAAAGCATGGAGCTCGTAATCCCATCTTTTCTAACAGCTTAGTGAGCATAATCATCTATTTTATTCGGTACTTGCCTTCCTCCTACTACCATTTCCTTATAAATGAGATAAGGTGAATAAGACACTAAGCAGTAAGCACTGGACACTCATGACAATTTGTCAGATTTGTCTCATTTGCTTACCCTACTTTGTACAATGCTTATTCACAGACAGACAACGTCATTGCTACCAGTACAGATGTGTTCACAATCTGTAGGAGTCTGGCCAGATGCACCAGCAGTCTTAGAGAGCTCCATTCAACAGATCATTGCCTGTGCGGAGGAGTGGAGACATCATAGCATTTGTGTCTCTCTCTTTCCACAGACCAAAATGGTTGTTAGCCGTTGCTTCTCTCTTTCTCTTCCCCTTCCCTGGAGTTATTTATCATAACTTGCAAATAAAACTGCCATAAACCAAATCTCTGTGAATTGCTTGATCTGCAAAGGGATCTGCAGTGTGGCTGCTACAGAACAGAGGTAAACATTTTGCCTGTTGTAATAACACATTAAGTAGAAAAACTGCATACATTGATACCTGATTTCCCAGATTATAACTTCAGTCTTTATTGCCATCATGTTATGAAACAGAATAGGACTGTCTGCAACAGCAAATACGGCAAGTCATTTTTCCCTCTGAAAAGCTGATGGACAATGCTATATTTAGCCACCATTCCACTATTATCCAGCGACTGACCCCAAATCTGGATGACCAGTTCCTCAGTCACCTGAGAGATGTGTATCTTAAATATCTATTGCAAGAAAAGTTTTTGTTCCAAAAAGTCAGGATGCTACAGTTGTGTGCCTATTGCATATCACTTTTTAGAGAGCTTTTATGTGCTGTCGCTATCAATACTGAAGTTACGCTGAACTTGCATTTATCATAATGCCTAAGTCCTTTCCCATGGTTATATTTGTAGAGTTTTATCTTTAGAGGTATATTAAACTTCTGTATGTGGCCAAGGGGTGCAATGCTAGTAATGAGTTCTTCCAACAGAGACTATGCCAGAGGAGTCTTGATGAGTTCCTGAGCTGTACCGAGATGCTCCAGGCGCCGCGGCAGAGGCTCCCCCCAGCCCGCGGCGCAGCCCCCGGCGGGGCAGGCTGTGCCCCCAGCCCACGGAGCCCCCGGGGGGCAGCTCCCCCCCCGCAGCCCGGCAGGGCCCCACGCCGGGGCAGGGGGTGCCCGAGGGAGGCTGTGACCCGCGGGCAGCCCGCGCTGGAGCAGCTCCGGGCAGGGCCCGTGGCCCCGCGGGGAGAGGAGCCCGGGCCGGGGCCGGGCTGCGGGCAGGGCCGGTGCCCCCGCGGGGACCCGCGCCGGGGCCGGCCGGGCCTGAGGGGCTGCGCCCCGCGGGGGGACCCACGGCGGGGCCGGGCGTGGGGAACTGCAGCCCGGCAGGGCCCCAGGCTGGGGCAGCCCGTGGAGGGCCCCCTGCCCTGGCAGGGCCCCGCGCTGGGGCAGGGCAGGGTGTGAGGAGCCTCCCCCGGAGGGGCAGGAGCGGCAGGGACAGCGGCCGGGAAGCGGGGGGACAGCCGGGGAGGGGAGGGGGGGGGGGGGGAGTGTTTTAAAGTTTAGTTTTAATTTCTCATTATGCTACTGTGATTTGGTTGGTAATAAATGAAATATATTTTCCCCAAGTCGAGTCCGTTTTACCCATGAAGGTAATTGCTGAGCGATCTCTCCCTGCCCTTATATTGACCCATGGGCTTTTAATTCTATTTTCTCTCCCCTGTCCAGCTGAGGAGACGAGTGATAGAGTGGCTTTGGGGGCCCTTGGCACCCACCAAGATGAAACCACCACATGAGTTCCTGAGCACTGATCATGAGCTCAAGAACCACTTTCCCTACACTAGAAATATTTACTGGAGACAAATAAGTTGCCTCAAGTTCATATCAATGGAAATAAAATTGGAATATTGAGCACGGTTCTGATTCTTTCTCATCACATTAAGTGAATACATAATAGAATAAGTTTTGGGGTTGATTTATTTTGCTGAGCTGTGCATGTCTCCTGGTCCAGCGAGGCTCACTGTGGGGAAAGAATGTGCTGGCTTCAATGTCAGCTACATCAGCCAGTGTAAGGTGGTACCTGCTGTCCCTGACTGAGGTGGGGTAGCAGCACCCATGAGCTACGTTATGCTAGCTCAGGAGACAATCTACATGGGTTAAGTTTCTGATATTTGTCACCCAGCTTTTTTCCCACACCAGAAAAATGATACTGAAGCAAGAATCAGGGATTTGGTCCTGGCTTTGTTAGGCAAAAAAGATCAAGTCTGATAATCTGCTTCATGTGGAACATTTAGCAGAGAAACTACAGCAGACATTGATGAAAGGTTACAAGTTGGGAGACATATTTCTAATTGTTACAGCTGAACTTTAAAGAGTTGTCAGGAAGAACCGAACTTGCTTCCCATAGCAGACTTACAGGTCATTTAAAATATTTCATAGCTGTTTCATATGTTGCCTCAGCAACATAGATATATCTGGTGTATTTTTAGGAGTAAACTTTGTGTATCACATCTGCAGTAAGATCTGCTCTCTATGAAGAGTTGTATCTCATGACGGGCAGCCTCTGTGACTTGGTTAGGGAGCTGCCTGCCATTAGTCATCAGGCGAAAGGTGTGGAAGCTGCTTATCCGAGGAGATAAAATTATTTGCTCTCACACAGAGCAGAGAGATATGGAAAACCATGACAGAGTGACTGTAAAAGAGCACAAATGTGATTCCAGCTAGTTTAAAAATATTTCATCTCCTTATTCGTCTATAGATTATCCATGTATCCAGTTACGTTAATACTGGATGTGTCTGGGCTTTTCATAATGAATCTACTATGGGATTCCTTATTTATATACCCTTAGTTTAAGGATACATTAATGGAGGGCTTGTTTCCTAACAGACTATACTTTCACAAGTTTTCCTCTTGTTTGAGTGTTCTCTAAACATGCAATAAATGCCTTGAAAAAGTGTCAGTTACAGACTTGAGAAAAGCCCTCGTGATCCTAGGGCAGCTGGTGCACTTTGCTGATACTTCAGATAGGGGTTTCCATAGGAAGGAGAAAAGGGTGCTCATATACAGGTGTATGGACTTAGGTAGCTTTCAAGAGCAGGGTCAGTCACCACACAGCATGACCACAGGTAGTATGTCAAGGATCAAAATCTGAACCACAACATGAACAAAATACACAACCAAACTCTCACATTTTGTGTACAAAAAGAAGTGTTTGTATAACAGGCAGTTTTTCAGGGTGCAACAGCCTCTGCTTCTGTATCCTCAGAGGTGTCAGCAGAGGTGCACATCTGCACCTGTGCAAGGCATTAGGCATCTGGAAACACAGCTCCAAACTGCTCATCCGCAGTAAGCTTGTGTTCAGTGGTGTGAACAGATGACTTCTGTGCTCAGTTTGCATTTGATTTGCAACGGGATTTCCCCCAGCTCTGACTTCTAATTGGGAACAAAGTGCCTTTTGTGCTGGCTCAGCCTCATGGTCTCTTCAGCTCACCATGATGAAACTGATGAACATCAGGTGCTTCAGAGGGAGATGCATAAAATGCCACAGTTAGCAGAGGTAAGCTATTTATCGCATGGGACAGTTTCTCAGTCTCAAATAGCGGGAGATTAAACACTAACAGATAAGGTTGTGCCACTTCAGCAATGTTCTGCTAAGCTTTAGGTGTTATAACTCTGGTTATTTTTGTTAATTTGCTGAGCATCTAAACCATCTTTCCTGTAACATTAGATGACACTAGTAAGATGTATTTTACCATTGAGATGGTAATTTCCCCTATTCCCCTTTTGCTGTAAGCACCAGGAGGCAAAAGCTTGCTCTTGCGGTCTGTCTACACTGCAGTGGAAAATCTGAACCCTTCTCACTTAATTCCAGGTAGGAGAAAACTTTCTCTGATGAAACATTGTGGGTTTCCAATACTTATTCCACTGTCACTGCTGAGATCAACAGATGGTGCTAGCACAGAGCTCCATTCTGGAAAGAAGACATCGCTTTCCTTTCATGGGGAAGAATCTTCTGCTCTATTGCTTATTTTTATTTACCATGCTTTTAGCTGTTAAGTAAAAATAATGTATTGCTTTGGATTTTACAAGGAAAATTACCATTATTCATATTTTCTTCCTCAAATGTAAACAGTCTCAGGCACAAAAATAAAATGTGTTTAGTTTCAGCTGACTCCACAAATCTAATGAAGATGGTAAGGAACCTGTACCTGTTTACACCAGGTGGAGTGATTTTGTTTGTGTCTTTTTTTTCTTTATTACTTGCTGGATCATAGCCTGTCCTATTAAAATGGAATGAAATGGCAAATACTTCAATAAAATAAGATCATCACTCTACTTTTAGGCAATAAAAAGCATGTATTTTTGGGCATTGATTTAATAATATCTATGTCTCATCTTTCACACGCAGTAGGAGCATGGCATGTATTTTTGATGGAAATACAGCTGTGACCACAGTCTCTATTTGTATCATGTCACCTAGGAGGTGTAATTGTGGATTGGCAGCCCAGTGTGCTGGATGCAGTAGAAACGCTGCAGAAGAAATGCTCCGTGTCTCAGAGAGTTTACAGTCTGGGTGTTGCACAAGAGATGGTAGATAGATATAAACAGAAAGGTGGGAGGTTGTGGAAAGGCAGGACAGTGGTGCCAAGCATGATGGGTAGCCTGGCACCCCTACTCTGATCTACCAAGGTCAGCCAGGAACTTCGTTGGTTCAGTAGTCACTAATGAAGGTACAAAATTGGAAGGTTTTGAGAATAAGGAGTCTTTGAAACTGTTTCTGGTGGGCAGTTAGAAAGGTCCTATGGGGATGTGTTACTTGACCTTGCTGCAAGGTCTGTAGGTACAATGGTCTGTAGGTACAATGTTTTCCTTTTCCAAGTTCTGTCCCTTTTCAAAAACTGAGAACTTTGCACTGGGCAGAGTCAGTTGCTGCTGATCAAAACTAGAGTTTATATAAGAAAGTTATTTATACTTTTAAACACAATTTTGAATTCTGATACTTGCATACCAAAAAGAACAGCACTGAAACTAGAAATGCAACAAAATGTTTGGCAAAGACTTCACAAAAGCTTAGTTTATCTATTAAAATCTGAAACTGTAGTAAAACTTAAATTAAAAAAAAAAAATCACCATTTCTGCAGTTTTATTGTTCTACTACTGAAAATTGGCATTAGCAATTCACTTCTGTCATTTCTTAGTTTTTAACCTCTCGGGCATTGTTAATGGATTGTGGTCTAAGCAAAAGGAATCGAAGTAGATGTACATTGTTGCAACAGGCATTTCAGCACAGTGGTCATAGGTCAGTTGTCTGTCAAAAGGGTAAATCATACTTGCTCTCCTTTCCTTTGCTCCCTATTTAGGCATGGGATACTTACTATCTGAGTAGCTTGCAAAAATTGTTGCATTTGTGCTACTGTTTTGCACAGAATTGGCAATTTTCACCTTGGATGCCAGGGTTAGACTGTGTCCCTGCCTGCTTTACTCATAGCTAACGTATAGCCAAAAAACACTGCCAGAAGGCCAGTGAATAAAACTTTCAAGGGCACAGCAGTACTCCAAGGCTGTAAGTCCTATTTTTGGAAGCACCTCTGGCTCCTTGGAGTTTATTAGCTGGGCTGTGGTTTTAAGGTAGGTACTCACAACTGCCCTCACTGTATTTGAAGGGAAGGCAGTGACAGCAACAGCACCAGTGATGCATGCAGAATGAAGCCCTGGCAGTCAGTAGGGTGGGTGCACCAATGTGAAGGTTGTATGAAGGGTTCCTGCTTATCCCTCACATGCAGACTACTTCAGAAGTGGGTTGCAGTGAAGCCAGACTTTGGTGCCTGTGTCATTACTGAGAACATCCCTTGAAGAGACATGCCAGCTTATATTCAAAAGTGAAGTAGAACATAAATTCATATTCCACAAACTTGCTCCAACCCTTCATCTTTGTCCCTCCATGTTCAATTCACTTGAGTGGTACCACTTTTTGGTCCTATCACAATACTTCTATGGTATTTTATTCTCCCCCCCCCCCCGCCCCAGTTTCTGCTCATGGGACTCATTATTTCACTCACAAGCCATTTCCTCTCAAAAATGTAAGTGAATCTTCTCTGTTTCTCATGAGCTGCATATGGATGTGAGGTCAGTGCTGCACAGGTATGGACTAGCATGATGGCCCCATGCTGGTTGCTGTGCAGCGGCTGTAGCTCCACCATAAAAACAACTCTGGGCTCAGAGGTGATTAAGAAATGAGGCCTGTTTCTACATCAGAACACCAAATGCTGCTAACGTAAAATGAAAGTAGAAGTGAAAAGAAACAAGCCATGTAAGTATGGGAATATAGTTAATTTATTATGGCAGGTCTATAGCTTGGCTCTAATCCCTCGTTTGGAAATCAAAAGCAGACTGCTGGAACTCACCTGCCAGACTCAATCTGTTTCATAATTACCTGTGGGTTGCTATTTTTGTTTACCTTAATAGCACAGTAAATACTGCTTCTGCCTTTGTTTATGACCTATTTAAGTGATGTGAATATCTTGAAGAAATCCTGTTTTTAATAGCACCCCAGTGACTACCTTCTTTCACCTCCCAAAATAGAAGCCAATGGATCAGGCCTCCAGCATGAGCTATATTAGAGAGGAAAGAGATTTTAGTGCGCTGCCAAGCCTGATGTTTATAATGATCTTCAATTTTTAGTTGCTGCAAGTGATTAGAAAACATGGGGGATTTTCTTTTAAGTACCCAGCCCATTTCTGTAAGGAAAGGTCCAGCAGTCAGATGAGTTACTACTAAAAGCTTGAGATCTGATTATCATTGCACCTTTCTAGATAGCTGAGGTTGAGAGAAGGGACAAAGGGCTCTTTTCCCTCCCTGGCAATCCTGCAAAAAGGAGGTGTGTAAGGTAGGAACAAACTAATTCATACACTGCTAGAAATGCTGGGGTTGGCCCCTCTGTATATGTGCTTAAAGGTTAGAATTGGCTCCATCTCATCCCATTGTGTACTGTGAATCCCAGGATTATTTTGTCACTTGTCAGAGAGAAAAAATCCATTCCCCTCCTGGGCTCAGAGCTGTGTCTCACAGTACTTCAGTGTGTAGGTAGCAACATAACAGAGAGAAATACTCTGCTTTGCCCAGCACTTGGCTGCAAACAATGCTCACATCCTCCTGCTCTTTTTTTTTAACTTGAGTACCTTTAAAAGCCAATTTTCACATGTTTCACGATTTTCATGTGTTGAAGAGGCTTCTGGTTGTGACCAAGGAGATCTACAAGGTCACACAATTACCCCAAACTGACCTTGATGCCCTCTAGCAATGATATGGTGAAATACACCTATCTACAAGAGAGGAAAGGGGACTTCTGAGGGGTTTGGGCTACAGGTGACTTGAGAAAAATCCAGGTTATGGCAACTAAAAGAAAAGAAGCATTTATGTGCAAGGAACATTGTGAAACTTCTCATCATAGCTGCTTTTGTATCTGTGTCGGATGAGGTAATTACGAGCCTAGCCCAAAACACTTTGCATGCTAAAATAACTCTTTTCCCTTTGGAAAATCTTACTGAAATGCTACCATCTGTAAACAAAGTAAAATAACTCAAATTGCAGCTCTGAGAGCCTATTATCTTGGGATTTGGTCACTTCAGGTCACACAAAGATCTACATTATGTCTTGCTTAAGGTGATGCAACCATCACTATAGTATCTAAGTGCCTTCCAAGTAAAGCAATACTAATAAGCTAATAATAAGGTTTTATAAAATCTCTACCACTTCTCCATTTTGGGGGTGGTGGTGTCAAAACAGATATTTTACTGAGAGAATCAGAAAGCTGAAATGATTCCTTTTGTCCTATTTAACAGTTATGTTTTCTGAAGGTGGACTTTTCATGAGTTTTACATTGCAAAAATCTTCGCAGTTGCACTTTATGAAAATAAGAGGCTGCTGAAGGGCCTGTAATGTTTTGTAATAACAGAACAGTTCTCTAAGTGGCCAAATTAAGGCTGGGTTTCAGAGTCTGATGTTGAAATCATCATCTTTATATTTCCTATACTTTTAAATGAGTCATGCCTGAGAAGTAGTTAACATTTCATGGTACTTTGATAGCATACAAACCCCACAGTTTCAGTTCAGTGCCTAGCTGGTGTATTTTTCTCATAAAGAAACAAAATCACACTTGGAAATTGCAATGTCCAGCTCTACACACAGAAAGTAATAGGAATTTCCACCAGTTTTAACTAGAATGAAGGACTGCGTAAAGCCAAAAGGAAACCTTTACAGTCTACCATTTCAATGGGTTGTACCAATTTGTGTTTTATGAAATCTGATCATCTTGTTCTCGGTTTTTAACTTTATAGCTAAACTCCTTTAATTTGGACTTTGGAATCAGCTAGGATATAGTAAATTTTATTGGTTTCTCAATTTTAAAAAGTTTGCAAAGATTATATTTGAACCTGCATTTGAAAATTATCATTGACTTTTTTCCTTCCATCTAAAACAAATTTGAGAATGCCATCTTTAATATGTGAAATTTTACAGAGGAGGGACAGTTGAAAACATATGAAATGTAGCACTTGTAGACAACTGTTATCCTTTCTTGAAATCTTATCTGGCAAGCTATCACAAATGATTGTTATAAAATGCTATTTTATTTATGAATCTGTTAGGAATTGTGACTCCTATAACAGATCGAGTAAGAGAAAAGAAAAATTTAAATACAAGATGGTTATTTACTGCTGGTGGAAAGACTGGTGTCAATTCAATGAGAAGAATTGTAGGGAAATAAACATATATATGCACGACCAAAATTCATTAAAAATAAAATCGATTTCCTTCAATCCTTATTATCTTCACTATATCTCTTACCTCTGGCAGATTTTCTTAGTGCTGGAAGCTGTAATTACAGGGTTTTTCACCTCTTAAGAAAAGTGATAAATCTGAAATCAACAACTGTTAGTATGATTGTTACGTTGCTGGAAGAAAATGCTTTTTGTGCAGCGTCTTGTCCAAGATTCAATCAGGCTTCAAACCAAAGCATTCCAGTCAGACAGTTCTCATGGATTTTCAGTAATAAGCAAGATGGGGTGGGTGGGGAAATATTTACCAGTGTCTCTAAGGCTCTTGAACTTCACGTTCCTTTGCATAGTTGATTTACTAATCTCAATTATTACAGTTGGGATTTTCAGTAGATGGCTTCTTTGCCCATATATAGTCCATGCAACATGTGGCAGGGCATGGCTTGAAGTGGCAAGCTCTGCCTTTCCCACTTGATTATTTGTGTCAAGCTACAGACTGATGAAAGATGAATAAACTCTCCTCAAACTATTTGTGATGAGGGGACAGGCTCCGAAAAGATTCAGTCATTCTAGCTCCGGTGACTTCAGGCTTTAGGGAGTATGGATGTGGGTTTAGACACACAAGCAGACCAAGGGCAGAGAGAGATGCTTCAGCTCCCATGGTGTGAAAATTAACCTTGGGCACATTTCTGGAAGATATGAGTTAACAATAATGAAGTATGAGTAATGAAAGTCAGTGAATCTTTCTATGACTAGCTGTGACTTTATTGTCATTCTCCATGACTTGAATTGAAATAAATGTAATCAAAGAACATATTCTTTTCAGCTAATGTTTAGTAGTTTGCCTTAATTTGGATAGGCTTATTTTGACATTTGATTTTTAATTTATATTCTAAATGAGAAAACAAAACAAAACAAACCCCCACATACAAAAAGACCAACCCAGATGAGACAAGGTGGTTAATTTCAATGTGTTTTTTTGCCAGTGTGGTGCTGAGCATTTCCACAGAGCCATGCTTCCCTCCTTAGCTAATAGGATTCAGCGTCTGCCCTAGACCCTTCACTCATTTACTGGCCAGCTAATATATGGTTATATACTCTTCTGTTGCATGGGTCAAAGTCTTCTAAAATGATGGTTACATATTTATGTGATGAAGTAGCAAAATTTACACAGAAATGTGCAAAACACTTGCAGCTCCTACATCCAGGGAGAAAAAGGCAGGTTGCTAGAAAAAAACATGAAAAAGAAGGATGAAACCTGTCAACCTTTACATTTGTTATCCCTATTCACATATCCATAGCCACAAATTCTTCATCAATTCATCTTTTGCCATTTAATTTTTCTACTTGTTCTCTAGGAAATGTGTTGCTGCTAAGAGCTCTGCAAAAATCATTGCTATTAACCATTAGTTAAAAAAAATGTTGTTGAAAAATCTTCCCATAAGACTGAAAATTTATGTTGTACAATTCTGTGGCAACAGAAAGTGAATATTAACTATTTTTTCTTCTCTTCTCTTTGGCTAGTACTGGTCTATTTAAATGCCTGAAGTGTCTAAAGCACGACATTGAAAGAACAGCTGTGTTATAAAGTATTTAACTTGTGTTCTTACATCTTTGACAAGTATCACATTGAGAGTATTTGTTTATAGAAGACTGTACAATATGAATATTCAAATATATAACAGCTTGTCTTTTAGTAGAAATGTCAGCCCAGCTGAGAAGGCTTCCAGAAACAGCAGCTAATGTATGGGAAACTGATCTGCATCCACTAAGGGGCTGCTAACTTTGCATATTCATTATATTCAAATAATGAGCCACAGTGTAAAGTAAGAGTAATTTAGTTTAAGAGAGGAGAGCTGTCTTAGATTTACATCAGGATTAAACTCCAGTACGTATCTAGCAACCTATGAATATTGTCATTGCAAGTTTTCTATTAATACTGTTAAATGTCTGTGTTTCAAATGCATGAGTTTGTATTTTAAAATGTAAAAAGCACAATCATTTCATGTATTTTAAGTCTGGCATGTGACTGAATGCCTTGGTGAATCAGAGCTCAGTTATTTTATCTTCTTTACACATAGTTTATTGTGTTTGGGTCTTGGAGAAATGTTCGACTTACAGGATTTTATGATAAAAAAAATGCATGGAAATTTTTGTGAAGACACCTGTTTGTTTATTTCTTTTTTTTTAACAGAGGAAAAAACCCTAAAGGCTTGTCCTTTGAGGTATAAGGATCTTATCTGAGAGACAAAGCACCTTTTATGCCCAGGAGAGTGGAGGGGAAGGGAGAGGCTGGGACTCCCAAAACGCTGTGGCTTCTCACTGCTCTCAGGGAGTAGGAGACTTGTCAGAGCCCAGTATGATCAGAGCATGTGTGGTGATCTCCAGCATCCTGCACCAAGGAAGCAAGATTAGCTCCACAATATCATTCCAGCTATTCTCCATTATGTGGTAAACATTGGTGAGGAAAAGGGAAGCTAAAACCCATAGTGCACTTCATCTCTGCCTTGAAATCCTGTACAAACATTTCATTTAGCCTGTATTTTGGCTCTGTAAAATAAACAAATCCGGACTGGAGAAATGTCAGTTAAGTGACTTTTAGTGCTTTTAGTGGGCTTCACATGGGAGACATTGGATTTGTATTGATTTACACCAGCTGATGAGCTGGCACAGTGTGTATTCTCTGCAGCTTTTGTAAGATAATTAATGAATAATTAAAAATTGCAGTGCTTTATATGGTGGTTGTGTCTCACAGAGGGAATGACTGCCATGACTATGTTGAGAGAGAAGTTTCAAAGGCTCTTTGCTTTGATTGCAAAGTCTGAAATGCTCCTTGGAAGAAATCCAAACAAAGTGTGGCAACTTCTGGTCAGATTCCCACCCAACTCCAGTATTTCAGATCTGAAACCTTTCAAAATCTTTATGTGTCAAGGCGATTAATATTCCCTCATCAGCTTTTCAAGATGACATATGTAATGTCATCAGCACCAGGCATCCTCCTCCTCTCAGTTGCTGCTTTTCTATTTAACTTTTCCAGTGCAGGCTACAGTCCACGTGCTGAACTCTATTTGGGATAGTAAAAGCCTTACCTTGTTTAGATGGCTTGTTCTCTTTTTTTCCTAGCAGGATGAATGGAGAATTTTGGACAGAGCATATCCCTGGCCTTAGGCTGACCTCACCAAGGGACCAGCTGTAAGACACTCTGCAATTGCCGTGAGCAGATTTTGACACGCAATTGAGGATCCCCAGAATTCTGCCTTCACCCCCAGAATTCACGCTCTGGCATAAATGATTTCTGACAGCAATTGTAATGCAAGTGCAGTGTAATGATGGCAAGAGATGCCAGTTTGAGAGATTTGGAGAGCTGCAGCCTGTGAACCTCATTCTTCTCTTTCATGAGGACACAAAGCAGAAATTTGATCTCATCCCTATCTGCAACATCTGCATACACAGATTTCTCCCCAAGCTGGAGAGATCTGCTCTAGAGTCAGCCAGATAGTTTTCAAGCAGGGTAAATATAGCCTTTGGAGGAAGTTTTCCTGTGTAGGGAAGCCAAGGTTGCCTCTTTACAACTGGTTTCCACAGTTCAAACACCAGTTTTCTCTGTTACATAAATTATTTTACTAGAACACTTTAATAACCAGTAATATTTTATTAAGTGAATCATGCAGCTGACAGAAGGTTTTTGTGCTAAAGACGTATACAGCTGTAAGGTTGAAGGGAATATCAATGAGTGATACTTTCTGAAACTCTCCCTTCTGGATTCTCTCTGTCATCCCTCCAAAACTGGGCAAGGGATTTAAGATGCAGCCTTGTCGATTTTGAGAAGGGCTGATTAAATACTCGATTTATTTTATGGAACAATCCTTTTAATATAGCCCAGAACAAGAATTTTTTTCTTCTGCAAAACACCACATTTGACTCATGAGTTTGAGATCTGCGGTAATTCCGAGATCTTCCCTGCTGAACTGTTGCCCAGCCACAATTATTCTCTACTTCATATCTGCATTTCAGTTCTTCCAAACTGGAATTTCTCTCACCTTACAAAAGCCACTCAAAAGCTAAGCTTTCTGTCTATGCAGTTGCCTGGGCTTCATCCAGTTGCAATGCAGAGACACAGGCATCTCTAGAGAGCAATTCACCCCAACTGTCCGAGATGCCTGGATTTCACATGAACTATTGCAACTTGTCCTTCAAGAATTTCATCCTGTTTGGACTGTTTCTTCTCCCGAGATCACACTGAAATCTGAGCTTGTAGCCTAAGTGCTTGTCAACCTTTTCACCTTGGTGTCATACATGTAGGATAAAAATCCCATTTATAGTACCTGTCTTTAAGTGGTCCCCTTTACTGATAGGTATGCTTAGAGTAGGGTTTCCAATTAGCTGTACAAAATGTTCTGGGTCTTTTACCTAAACTCCACTTCCCCTAGTTCAATTATAAGAAGTAGTGCCTGTGTCAGGACATCTTACAGGGACTGTTTCTGCAATGCCTATAGCCAGGAGGCTGGCAATCATGTCTGAAAAGGAAATTTGGTGACCTTGATATGATACACAATACACAATGATACTACAGAATAATCCTTTTAATATCTTAATTGTTTTCTTTATGTATTTGGATTATTTTAAATGATGACTGAAAATTAGGCTCCTGTGTCTTCTAACTCCTTTTAAAGTATGGTGAGATTGACTTTTCTGAGATTCATACAGTCATCCATGAATCCTCAAAAATAATCGTGACTGGTTCAGGTTGTTCAAGCTAAGTTCTTAGTAGTGTACTTGATGTTATGCAACTTCTTTCATTCTTAAAACATACTATTCCCATTTCTGATGTTACATTTAAAAATAAAATTAAGCATCTGAATAATTAAGTATGTGATTAACGTTGATGTAATTAAAAATTATTGCAAACAGTGAAACAGCTAACAGTCTTATTACACCTTCTTTGTAGCATTTTCTTCTTGCTAAGGAGTGACTCTCCTGTCTTCCTCTGACTTCTAATGTAGAGCTGGATTTTGTTCTTGTTTCTTGTATATACTTGCTGTAACTTTTCTAGTTTTATCCATGTGCTTTTTCTTTCCATCCTTAGTTGCTTTTCCTGGATCTCAGTTTTTTATGATTCCTTTTCAACTTTCACATCCTTAAGGAGTTCCTAATGGAGCCATATCAGCCTTTCACCTTCCGAACTCCCCCCTTTCAGGTTGTCTCATTTAGAAACTCCTCCTCTCTTGTCTTTGTTTTCCTGTTCCTTTTCCTGAAAAGATCTTTCAGTTCCTTGAGTTTTGTGTAACCCATGATCCATATTGTGCCTATTAAAGAAAACTATGATTTCTGATCTGATCTGCTCAGTTATAACCTACGCTAATCTCTCCTTTTCTGCCACCTTTTGCTTTCTGAAGTAACAAGTTGTCCCCAAGTACACTGCAGATATAAATCCCAATCCCAACTGACAGTCAAATAAAGTCACACTGATCTCCAGCAGATCCTACTCTTTGAATACCTTCAGAAGTTTGCCATCAGAAAGTATCATTCACCTCTTCCTTCTTACTACATACTTATAGAATGTTGCAGTGTTGACATCCCCCTTTTCTGTTGCCCTTCTTTTCACCAAGAAATACAGGAGGCATTCAGTTCTGTTTCCTCCCTTCTCCTGGATTTCAGAGCAAATATATTTGCTTGTTCTTTGTGTACAAAGGGATTTCTCTCATTTTTAGATCCTTTTTTTTTTCCCAAAAAAACTTTTGTACCAGTATTCAGATCCTGCAATTTAGCATACTATTTCTTGTGATGTATCTTTGCAATGTCATTTCCTGTTAGAAAGCTTCAAGGGGTCACTTGATTTTATTCTTCTCAAGGAGTATCCTGCAAACACAAAACATGTCTGGGACCAGCTTTTAATTTCTTTGAGAACTACTCAGTTCACTATATAAGAAAAACAGAGCTGCCACTTTGTCTAGGAAGAAGACAGTGTATGTCTCTCTTTTTATAAAGTATAACCTCTGTTATACCTTTTTGCTGATCTACATGTTTCCCACTGCACATAGTATGTACTCAGTGCTAGTTGTCTCTTTACATTACTCTAGAGCTAGTTGCTTGGTGCCTACAGCATAAAATAAGGCAGATTTAAAATAGAATGTAGAATTTTATAAGCACCATAGAAACTCAAGGCTATTTCATTATAAAACTTATTTTTCTGGTTTTATTTCAGTTATAGTAGGGGATGTCCCACTGCTAATTTTCCTTCCGTAACTTTCATTCTGGATTCTATCCTCATGTCCACTGAATTATTATTAGAAGATATAAAGTCTTCACATTATACACAATATTTTAAAAAAACCCAACTGTGGAATACTGCATGCTTTGTAAAACCTTTTTTTTGCCTGTTGCAATGGTGAACAGTTGTAAAAGAGGTTAGTTTTACATGCGCATTTCTGCAGAAATAAATCAGTCACTAGAGAATCATTCTCTTGGAAGCCAAACAGTGCGGGTGAGTAAAGAGGTTTGGGAGTAGGGATAATCAGCCATGGCTACATCTGCACAGCAAGGACCAACAATAGCCTATCCCAGAGCATTGCATAATACAACAAAAGTCTCCCCCTTAACCTTGAATCTGTCTTTGTTTGAGTGAAGTCCATATTTAGTTCATTGCTCCCAAACACAGAAGTGTTAGTTTTAGGGGGGGAAAAACCCAAAACAAACAACTAAAAAAGTCAAGCTGAGTCCAGCTGACCTCTTTCTTGTTTCCCCTCACACTCAAATTTATTTTTTAAAAAAGTTCAGCATGTACAAACAACTCATATGTGAAAGAAATCTGGACATGAGTAGATAAGGGATGCAGCATGACCTTTGCGGCCATTTAAACTTCCATTGTGCTTCCCATAAGACCAGACTTCAGCTACAACGTGACAATTAAATAATGAATTATGAAATATCCCCTGCCTCTGCTGGAATACTCCCTCTCTTCTCTAGGCTACTCCTGTGAGTATTGGTCAGACAACACTGAATATCCACGAGAAACTTTGCCAGGATTTCTGACATTGGAGCACAGATTTTATTTTCTGCTGTGCTAAACAATTTGTTTGCTGACTATTTATGAGTCTCTTGTCCTGTTCTCTGCTTCACCTTCGTGCCTTTCTCCAGGGATGCAAATGGAATAGAGATTGGGGAGTTTCTTGAAGAAGTGCACCCCTCTTTGCCAGCTGCCATGGCTGATGTCACCAATTCCCATCTTTTCTGTCTTCACAGAATGTGTCCACAGGGCTGAAGGAGTCTTGA
Organism: Falco biarmicus; assembly: GCF_023638135.1. NCBI lineage: Eukaryota > Metazoa > Chordata > Aves > Falconiformes > Falconidae > Falco > Falco biarmicus. The sequence continues at coordinate 33,847,628 of NC_079293.1, read as the reverse complement.
GTTGTCTTGTACTCTTGTTAAAGCAAGCTGGGTAGACTATTACATAGTCAACTATTCTGATGCAGAACACATGTTAGGGCTGCTGTATTTCTTGCCTGACCAAAATATTTTTTGTAGGACCAGAGGCATAGCCTTTAGTCACATCCTTTCATCTCACATTTTGTTCTCGACCCAGAGATCTGGTCCTACCCTTCAAAAAGGATTTCTGCATTTATGCCAGAGGGCAGCAACTCTGTGTCGTACTGAGCATCTTTGACCTCTACTAAAGCCAAGTAAAGCCAGACTGTAAATAAGAAATATGTCAGAAGAAAATGAAAGTTGTTATTTTGGTTTGTTTTTCTATTATGGGTATTATCACCATAGTAAAGAGAAGGCAACATCCATGGGGATTTTCCTTGTACATAAAGTGAATCAATAAATGAGATAAATATACTGACCTGTGGTGAATACAATGATGACATGTACTGGAAAATTATCAAGCTCTGGAGGTTCAGTCTGTATCAATTCCTAGCTCAAATGGTGGCTTTGAGGTCCAATAGATGTATTATCCTATATGTACATATCCAGTAGGATATCCATATATAGGATAATTGTTCATATGTAGGATATAACATCCTTTGGGTGGATCACACATATATGCCTATGTATTTAAATCCTCTTTCCTGATTTAAAAAGAGAGGATTGCTTTGACTGGGTATCTGGAATGCAGCAGTCTGGGACATTAAAATACAACAGAGAGAGCAGACCCCTGAAAGCCACATTATTATTGAATGCTTTAGCCAAGCCTGATACCTAGAAAGGAACATTTGCTTAATTTTCCTGCAGGAAAAAGTTAAAAATCTTTGAAATAATTCAAAAAGCCACAAAAATTTGAAATTGAGGCTGCTTATTATAGTACCATTTTTATTTGATTAAACTTTATTTTAACTAGAAACTGCATTTCTAAAAATAAATAAGAGGACCTAGAATTTGGTTTTGTTTTTTCTGGTTTTTTTTTTTTCTTTTTTTTTCCAAACATACATTCTCTTTTCTTTGCCAAATCACATATAACAGCTGCAGACTTTATAACATTATATAAATGTTCAGACTGGCTATAAAAGCTTAAATATAAAATTCCAGTACATACAACAACTGGTATAAAGAACAACAAAATTGAAATGACTAAAGGCTGTTCATTTAATCTGTCTTTTTTAATTGAAAGCTTCATCAGGCAACAGAAAGAATCTGTTTTCCTTGCAAGGTGCTGCAGTGGTGGTAGTAGTTCTGGAGAAAAAGTACAATGCAGAATTCCCTCTGGAGATATCTGGCTTGAGAAGAAGACAAAACTATAATTTTACTTTAGCTCATGGCTCCCCCTTAAGTAGGTTGGGAGTTAGGGAATTCTGTAAGAAAAGAAAACCTGGAGAACATTTACTGTTTTGTTCCAGCTCTGCAGTCCCACCGGACCCAGCTCTGTGCCAACATCATAACAGATAAGACAGTGGAAAGAGAGAGCCAAGAGTGAATAAGCTCACAGCTCGGGGATACTGCACTAGAGAAGATACATTTTGCAACACGCACTGCTCTGCCCTTTTTGCATCTATGCTACGTTTAACAGCACATGATCTGTTTTCAAGATAGTTGCCTTCTGGAAGTCGTTCTCACAGCCTGGTCCTGGGAGGTGTTAAGTGCCTTGAACTTCCACTGACGTCAGTGGGGGCCAAGCCTGCGGCACCTGGGATGGGGCCCACTGCCCTCCCCGCTCACCATCCCAGCTGCTCCAATGACATCTAGACACTTCCAGGAGCTGGCCCATACTTTACATCCCACGTACCTGCCTCTAAATGTTGGTGCTCTCTGCTTATGGTTGCAAACATTTCTGCATCACAGCTGCTGAGTCCTGCAAATGTTACTTATCTGTGGCTCCAGCAAATGCTATTTATCTGTGGCTCCCATAAAAATCCAAACGGTGGTATTTAGATGAAGTTGCTGGGCTTGCTGGAGTCTCCCATGGACAAGCCATTGCATGTGCCATCTGCGCTGTCCATCTGGTGCAGCTAGGGGATGAAACAGACCTTTTACGCTGCCTGTACCAACTGCTAAAGTAACTGAAGGATGACACTCATTTTGAATGCTTCCTTCATGTCTTGCTGCCTGCTCTCCCTTCAGTGTCACCATGTTTCTTGTTTCTCCTCTGTCCCTAAGCCTTGTGCTTAGGGCTTGAAGCTGCTTGAAACCTTAAAAGAGTGGAGATGACATTGGTAACATTTGTTGGGAAGGTGAAAAGCAGTTTCTCCATGTGAAGGTCCAAATAGGCAAAGATGCCTCCGAGAGAGGGAACAAGTTTCCAGCACTTTCTGGGAAAGTGAAAATTTTGCTGGATAGCCAAGGCCCAATTTTGCTTTTACATAACAGTCTGAAACCTTTCTTGTTCTAGCATGTTACTGATAGCACATCTGAATGTAACTTTTCAAAATGCCTGGTTGAGAGTCAGGCGCTCACCTCAATGAGGGTGAGGGACTGTCAGAAAAGACAGAGCAGGAGGAGGGGAGGGAAGAAGGCGTGGGAGGACATTCACTTTAGCAGAGGAGTGAGTGTGTCACTGTGTTAAAGGCTCCAATTGCACTGCCCAGGTGCTGCCAAAGTGTCAGAGGCAGGAAGAGTTATGTGAGGCTGAGCCCAGAGGAGTTCTGTTCAGGAGCTGAGGCATGAACCTCCCTGTGCAACCAGTACAGGGGGAATTTTAGTCTCTGGTGAAACTATTCCTATCTGCTCTTATTCCTGACTGGTCGTGTTGAGCTACACCCCTGTCTGAAAAGCTGTTAAACCCTCGGCAGCCCAGGGGTGGCAGGAAATGGAGCTGCTCTGTTTTCTTGGTCCTTGCTTGTGTCTCCTGTCTGGTGATTTCCAGCTAGGCTCAGTAGCAAAAGTCATGGAAATTGCATGTCCCTGAATGCCTCCAAGCTTGGACACTAAGCTGGAAGTGGTACAACAAGGAAGGTATAATCATGACTTCCTCAGTAGCCAGTCCTAGCTACAGAAGGAAAGGCTCAGAACCGTTGCCACAGCATCCTGGAAGGTGAAAGTTTTTTCAACTGTTAATTATTCAGCTTTTCCAGGCTAGTGTTATGCTTCTCTTCTTTGGCGTGCTCCCCAAAGAAAGTCCTGTTTGTTTAAAAATATTGCTTATGAGTGGGGAAGCATTGCTCTTTCTCAAGTATCCAGATGGTGCAGTTTAGGTTATGTCAACCAGATGCAAAGATTCCAGGACCAGCAAAGATCCAAGTAGTGAATCCACATGTTCCAGCCCATTGGCTGAATGGGGACTTATAAGCTGGAGTCTGGAAGTACTTTAATCACGTTCACTTGGGGCTGCATTTGAGCTATTTAATCTCTCTGCTAGACCTGCACTGCTTAGGTACAGTACTGCACAAGCAGGAGTATGCTGCACTTGGAGCAAAAACAGTTTATGTCTGGTCGGTAGGGTGTCTTTTCACTACTCACCTGATGCTGGCATGAATAGAACAAGTTGGGTCTACATACTTCTGCTACTGCCCTTCATTTCCTAGGTTTCTGGGGAAGCAGTTGGACCTGTAGATATTAAAGATTTCTTTTATGGATACCCTGGTTATTGCTTATAGACTGGTTGTTGTTTGGGGTTTTTTTTTTTGTCCAACAGCAGTCTTACAGAAATCTTAAGGTCTCTTCTACATCCCACTTCTCCCCTTTCTTCTCTACTCTTTCTTCACTACTCTACTAGGTGTTTAGTAACTTCCTTCATATCATGTTCTAACTCTTTCCACGTTTCCCTTCAAATATCCTTTCCTCCTCCCCTCCCTCACAAATTAATGAATTTTGATACTGACAATGATAGTGCTTGCATATGGGCTTCTTTTCTAGTTAGTGTAAGGAAACTGGCACTTTTAGCTTGTGATTCATCACACCTACCTTTAGTTGTTTGTATTAGGATGAGAATAGTTTTGTCCTAGAATTATTTACATTTGCTTAGGTGAATCCCAACACTATTGCCTAATTCTACCTCCTTTGCCTTCACTCTGACTCTGCATTTCTGGCTACCAATTCTTCCATCTCTCTCACTACTGCATAACCTTCCGAAGGTATCTTGCTCAAATTCCACCTGCTCTTCAGACCTTCTCTCTAGTCTACCAATAGCCCACTGTTCATTCTTACTCCATTTTCCTCTGCACTTACCTCTTCATATAACTTCTCTATTAACTTCTGCAACACAGGTTCCTTTCTAAACACACTCCTGACTACCCTGATTCAGGAGGTCTGACTACAGTCCAGAGCCCTTCCCTACCCTTTTCTGCTCTTTAAACTCTCCATTCTTCAAAGCTTTTTCCATGGGGAACTCTTGAACATCTGAACTGTTTTAAAACTTTCTTCAACTTGTTGAAGGCTGCTGTTGATGGCCTCCCTTAATACATGCTTCTCCTTGTCTTCCATCACTCTCCTTTTGGTTCTCTTCTACTTTTGTAGCTCTTGTTCTCTAGTCTCCTCATTTCTCCTGAAACTCTTCAGAAGGCACTGTCAAATTCTTACCTTCCTCTTGCTCTTTTCCTTTCTGCTTTCATTTTGAGATATCATTTCACCCCAGAGATGCAGCAAAATATTATTGTTAGAGCTTTCAAAGTCATCTCCATGTTGAGGCTCCATGTCCTATGATTCCATCTGTCATCTCATTTACCTCTACAGTCTTAGTCAGGGGGTTGGCTTTCACCTCAAGCACAACCTGCTGTTTCATACTTCACTTCTTTGCCACTGACAGCAATTCACATCCCTTTCTGCCACTCAGGTCTCTCCTCCATGCTTCAGCTGAACTTTTCTTCTTCCTCCACACTTACCAATTGTACTCCACAGTTTCTGTATTAACAGGGCACTGTGTTAATGAGGTATACTAGCTGTCATGATGAAGTGTGTCAGTTCACTGATGAAGTAGAATACATAATATATGAAAAGATGATAGCAGCCAAATGCAGTAACACAGATCCCAAAAGTTGTATGTGGTACCTATGGAGGGAAACAGCTTCCTCAGTGCTGAACACACCCATGCAAAAGGATGCAATTTGTTAATTAACTTATATCTGTTAAGAAACTTTCATATTTTTACAGAGTTAGAGCCTATGCTATGCTGCATATATCATAGACCTAGATGTTCACAGCAATGTTTACATTGAATGCGTCATTGAAACAGATCCTGAATTTCAGTTAGAGTTTTGGAGTCTGTAATTTTTTAAGGATTTGTCATATGAACCTGCTGACAACTTTAGCTGCTATTCTTCAGCATCCCTCAGCAAAACCCATGTGGAATTTCCTGGGGTGGTATGCATCACATACCCCTTTCTGCTTAAGACTGAAGTCTGTGGCAGGCAGTACAGATGCAAGTTTCTTAAACTAATGGCAAAAGAATCCATATACAATTCACAGTCTGAAGCCCCAAAGCATATAGGTCTAAAATAGTGCTGCTTTACTTCAAAAAGAAACAGGTTTATGTTCCAAAGTTGCTCCAGTCCTAGACAAAACTAAATGTTTTTTCCAGTCATTCACTTGTCCCTTTGTTTAGTTATTCATGGGGTTTTCTTTCCTTCCTGTGCTGTTGTCTCTCTCCAGAACTGAGCTCAGTGATACTTTGTTCATTTTAAAAGCATGAACTATCTGTTTTGCTGACATATGATGACCAAGCGGGCACATTTAACTAGAAGTCAAATCTCAGGACAGTTTTGAATGTAACATGTTTTGCTTATTATTATCAGCACACTCAGTTCTCCAAAAGTGGGAGTGGGAGGAGGAAAATGATCTCATGATCTTCAAATGGATCCCAGCATATCCGTACTCCATGGTCCTCTGTGGCCCCCACTTGCACAATAACATGTCCTGCAGCACCATTGGGTGTAAAACCTCTCAGAACATCAGATAAGTTTATATTCAGGTTCCTGATTTGAACAAAGATTCAAGGAGCTCTTATTTTATCTGCACTTTTTTTCACCCAGCCTTGAAATAACACTGGGATTTGTTTTGCTTGAGAAGGAGAAAATTCTTAACATGTGTGTGACTCAGAAGAAAACCTGTTTATTTTCTGCAATAAATAAACAATGAATCATTGGTGGTTTACTACATTTATTTCACTGCACATGAGATGTGTTGTGCAGTTAAATTTGGTAAGTCTTACTACCTCAAGGCCTGATTCTGCAACCCTTCTTGCACTGGCGCCTGTAGAGAAGTCATCTGTGGAGAAGAAGTCTGAAGTGCTAGGGAGCCAAAAGCCAGCAGGTTCATTCCTATGCCATAGGACAAGGATGCTGAATTTGTCCCTCTGGGAAGAACAACTCCCAATTAACAGTGCAATCCAGCAGCTTCAAGAAAGGGCCGGCTGGAAATAAGAATATATTTCAGAAACTGGAATAAGCTAACATCCTGGTGCTCCTCCCGAAGGGAGAGCAGACTGGGAAAGCCTATACGTTTTAGGACACAGTAATCCAGTTGTAATTAGTTAGTCTCAGCAAGGCTCTCTGGCCATCCTTCAGTGTGGCAGCTGCACAGGGCTACCCTGGATCACCACGAGCCACCTATTCCTCCTTCTGGGGTCACACCTGTGGCTGTTAACTTTAGATGCTTCCTCTTCATTTTAAGGCTGTTTAAAGTGCTTGTACTTTGATATACTGTAGGGAACAGGCCTATATTGGCAAAAGATGGACCAGATGACTTCATAGTCCCTTTCTATCACAGATTCCTGCAATTTCTTCTCTGTATTTTGCTGTTAAACCTGCCAGTGCCCAACTGTGTGATACAAGTAGCAGCTCACAACTCAGTCAGTAATATAGGCTTGACACTTATATAGCATATACCAGAAAATCTCTGAGCCTTTTCTTTTCTAACTAATGGAAAAAAAAATAAGAGTGGTCTGTTTGGAAAAAAAAAATACCGTTTCTGTTTTGATATATTGGCAGATATTAAAATCTTCCAGTAGGCAGGAATCCTGGTGTACAGATTTGGTGAATGACTCATATTGTTCTTAGGCAATGGACAAGTGAATTTGGATGAACAAAGACTCAAACCATGTTGTGATTCATCCCTTGAAATGAAACTCAGAGCATTCAGGATAATGCAATCTATCTATCTTTTACACTTTTTACTTATTTGATGACTATTGAGGCCCAAGCCGTTGAAAGAACAGCTTTAATAATTCTGACACTATATTTACTTAAAAAGGAAACTTCATCAGAAACATTATTGCAGACAAGTCAGGATCAGAATTCATGCTGTGGGGTGTTTAACCTAATGAAATCGATGACTTTTGGATTCAGCTGTTACTTCAGTAATGAGAATGATGAAGCTGATGAAGGATAAACCCAGTAGAACATTTTTTCAAGCAAACTGATAAATGGAAAAGAGATTTTATACTGTTAAAATAATGATAATAAAGGGGATAAAAATCATTGGTATCTGGTTGCTAATCATTATGCCATATGCTAGCAACCCTTCAGAGTTTATATATTTGCTTCAAAATGTTTTACCTGGATAAATGTATTTAAAGGTTTAGCGCATAAGATTTAGTGCCCTACAAATCTTCACAGCAGCTGACAGCTTCCTTGCAGTTCGAAGGGATGAGCTTGGAAGATGGAAAATAAAGGTCTCCCTAGGGAGAGCAGATGGGGTGAGAATGATGAGGGAAAGGGATTTATCATGAGATGATTTGAGCTGAGATTTAGAGTGAAAATTACCAAACAAGATAGGGACTTATAGATGTCACTTCTACAAACCAGGACAATCAATAAGGACTTAAACACCAGATTCCAGTAAGAAAGAAGAAAAAACTGATGTCTTGGCTATAGAAAAGTGCTCTGGAATTTAACTTGCTTTACCATACATACAATGTAGTTCGTTTGGGAAGTGTGTGAGGGGCTGGATGGGAGGAGGTAAGGAAGTGCAATGTTTTGAGAAACCTGAAAAAGTATGAGTGCAAGCTCTGTGTCTTTCAGAAAACCTCATCAGAAGAGGAGCTGAAACACAAACCACTCCTTGGGCCACTTTCTGATCTTTCCTTAGGGCTGTATTTTGGGCTCAGAGAACATCTCCATATATGCGAGCAATCAAGTAGTTACAGCTACAGCGCTGGCTTCTCTCCTGGTTAATCAAGCCCCTTACCCCCAGCTCTTGCCCTACAGTGAAGTCATTATGCTAAACCTCTGACATCCCAATAACTTCCACAGCAACAGAGCATGACAGCCTAAACACAAGATTAGGTGCTTAAGCAGAGCCTGTGTAAAAGAGGAGATGGAGTTGTGAGGGCAGAGGCTGTCAGCTGGCCGCACACGGCACACCTGCCTACCCCGCTCCGGTGAGGGAAGAGCAAAGCCGCAGCAGTAAAAGCTGGCGAACCGAGAGCCAAGCTGGTGATTCAGTTTGTGGCACTCCAGGGAGGCGTTGCTGGAGCCCTGTTATCCTTCACCACTGAAGGCAATTTTTGTCTGGTTTCCTTCTGCCAAAGCACTGCATACTTGAGCTGTCTGTGCTATCCCTCGGTAGGCTAGGCTTAAGCACTGACAAAAACAGCACCATAGCTAAGCAGGACTCTAATGCTTCCTGTGCTCAATGCGCTTCAGCCAAATTCATGGTTCCTTGTAATCTAAGATGGTCGAACAGTAATTTAGACCTCCTTGAACTCACATTCCCTTATGCAGCTAGATTTCCTGAAGATAAAGCCCTGTTGACATGGGAAAGTTTTACCAGTTATATAGACAAAGCTAAGCTGTTGTAACCACACCCTGAATAACTTTAAGCGCGTGGAGACTCCTCCGAGTGTAAAAGTGACTTTTTCAGTTTAGCGTATACCTCTTCTTGCGCTAAAGCAGAAAATTTGCATTGGCATTGTATTAAAGGAGTACCCCTACTATCTGAGCATGGACACCTTCACTGAATTGGTAAAGTGAGAAGCCCGGATGCCCCAAAAAGTCTCTGAGGGCAGGTGGGTGAATTTGGAAGGTGTCTGAAAGTTTCAAAGCTATGAGTCTAACCACTGTTGTCAAACCAGTGTGCTGTGAATTTATCACCATTGTTTACTACAGTTTGCCTTTTTCATCAGTCATGTAATTAGTTTCTCTAGGCTAATGTAAACAGAAAATAGGCAGCATATCAAATAGGTAGTCCGTCTTTTCTAACCTGAACTCGCTAAATGTTAGTATCAACTTAGTCTTAACTGATATCCCAGACCCCAAGAGGACCCCAATATCCCCAGAGGACAACCAGTGCTGTTGCAAGGGTAGATTTTCTTAAAGGGAGTTGAAAGCATATCCTTGACACAGTGTCCCTGTCCAGTATTATGTCTTTTCACAAGGAGTGGAGGTCAACTACTGAAAGAATAAAATCTGCCAGATTTTTTAAAATGTTGACAAAAATACGTATTCTCTTCTGGCTGAACTCTTGGAAATTCATGATGTCTTTTGGCTAAGAAGTTTAGAAAGAATATTTTGTTAAAGGCAGATCAAAATTCAGTCTGAAGCCACTTAAGTGGTTAAAGTTTAATAATTTTCTGAGCTAGTGAAAACACTTCTTCTGGGGAAATTGCTGGACAGATTTAATGATAGTTGGTACTATTGATGGTTGATAATGTAAATTCTTGGGTTTTTTTCAGAAAATTCCAGAAATTATTTCTGTGGTTTATATAGACATAGATGCTCTCATTGTGCAGATACAGCTCTAATCCACCTGGAATCCCTGAGTTTCTGGCCTCTGTCATGCCTTGTGATGGTCTTGGTAAATAGTCCACTGATTAGTGGTGTTTTTGTTGGACTTGATTTCATGGATTGCTTCTTTTTTATTGTGCTATACAGGCAGCTCAGTGGGAGTCTGCAGCTTAATTAGTTTCCCTGTCTTGATCAGAAATCAAGGTTAGATACAGTTAGCCTAACTTAGACATTTAACTTATTCCTATATTTTATGAATCTGATGAAGTAGCTCTCCCAAAGTTAACTGTGCCACTTGCCTTTGTAGTCAACAGAAGAGGACAGGTGACTTTGAAGGTTTCCAGAAGAAAGATGAAGTGGTCAGACCCTTCTCCTTGCAGCTCGTCAAGGACACCTGTGTTTCTCCTTCTGACTGTAAAGGAAGTTTAAGCACTTAACCCAGTGTCACTAGGTACCTAGAATTGCGGTGCCAAGTGAGTGCTTGAATGAAGCCAATACAATTCTGTTTCAGATTTATGGATTTTAAGACTGTATGAATGAATATATATGCACGTATATATATATCTCTACACTTATATATTTATGTATGCCTTTATCCGTGCTAGCATGCTTCTTCCGAGATCTTTTTATTTATAAATATCAAAAGTTTATATGGAAACCTGCCAGGTAACACTGGCTTTTAGATTTCTGATTTCCATTTTGACACAGTTCACAAATGCTATGCCTCCCAGAAGCACTAGCGCTCTTAACTTATTAAGTTCACTGATCTTGGCCTCACTGTGTCTGGTTTGCATTCTTTTTTAGCCATCAGAAATTTACTGCCAAAAAGTAGCACACTTTAAACTGCACAAGTTACAGAAGCAACAGTAGATGATTCATTGGTTGAGCTTTAACTTGAGTACTCGGTAAGAAAATACCCTGCACGGATCTTTGTGGTAAGGGCAGCAGATGCAATGTTTTCCTTTTGTGTGCAATTACTGATTGTAAATTGTAGCTTTCAAGTCTTGACTGCACTGTAAAGAGGTGTGTCTCCACCATTGTCCATGTACGGTAAAGATGTACTGTAAAATCCACGTTTTATATTTAAACCACCCCTTTTGCCTTCCAGTGAGCAGAAGCCAAGAAAAATAGCTGTGAATATTTCATAAAGCCAAATGTTTTGTGTGCAACTTTTTCTGAAATTAAACTGCTACCTAAACTGGGTAGCAAATATTAGTTCTAGCCAGCTATGGAAGGAAAACTAACTTGATTTCATCTTTTAAGCTCACCACAACACTTTAAATGGTTCCTTCTGTCATTTGGAGTGGAAAAAAAACATTTTAAGCTAGCATATATTTATTCCAAAGCACTAAAAAATCAAAACTTATGAAAAAATAAAGAGAAGCTGTTCACAAAATGTAAACATGCAGTATATATTTCACATGTTTTTCTGTCAAGACCCAAAACCTGAATCCCCCTGGCTAATTTTGGTAATTAAATATCCTATGACATTCTTCATCTGATAGTGTCAGACTTGTGTATTCTGGCAGAAACCTAAATGCTGAACTCTTCCTAGTGTAAGAGGACACGTCTCAAACTTCATTTTGGTTCCCAATTTAACCAAGCACTAGTTATGTGTTTGGTTTTAAAGCATATAAATGGACCCATTGAAACTGATGTGCTGTGAGGGTTACACACTAGACAAATGACCAGATCTGACTTTGACTGTGGTGGTGCAACTTGACAGAAGCTAATGGTATTGCCCATATGTAACTGAGGGCAGAATTTGGTCCTGGTCCCGTGCTTGTCATAACTTACCATACTGAGCTGAATGTTAAAGGTTTTGTACAAGGAACTTCATGCAGGGCTCTGATGATTAATGGGATCTGGATGCAGAAATTCCTGTGGGCTACAACTGAAAATTCATTCCTCTGTTTTGATGGCTGTTCCTTTTGATATAGGACTTTGATACCACATTGTGCCGACAACTGTGGAATAGTCTGGCTACTTATATTTATCACTTTGAACTTCTGGAGGCTTGTGAAACTGTTATGGAAGCTAGGCACTGTGCACTGCACGCAATTCCAGAGTGCCCAGAAGCTTAAAACTGCTGTTTACCCCTTCCCTTGAATTTTGACAGGTCCTGAGAGATGATTTTTAGGCTTCTGTAGAGAGTATTACTAAAATCGAACGGAAGGTAACAAATGGAAGGTAAAAATTCTGTTTATGTACATACCAGTACAGCTGTGTGAGACAATTAATATTTTCCATTGATAACTTACAGAAAAACATAACCGTGACCCATTACGTTGGGGAAGGTAAACCCCAGCTAGTTCTGCTTCTCATATGGGATGTTTTACTAACGAAAGCATGGTATTATCCCAATGAGAGATTTGAATCTATTCCAGACATTATGAGCTGCTAATTTGCTGTCAGAACAACCCCAAAGGCTTTCCTACAGATTGGGCTGGCAGCAAGAAGGGCATGAGCTGGAAATCTTAATTAGATGAAGGCCATTTCTAGCTGCCACTTTTTCTCCATCTTTTACCTTTAAAACATTTCTTTTAAAATTCTGAGGTGTATTTCTCCAGTGCAGGACACTCTTGCTATAAAGTAGGTCTGAGTATTGCTTAGCGTGCCCTATGGAGTGGTCCACCTGAGCTGGAAGAGTGATATCAAGAAATTTGGTTTTTGATCCTTGAACTCTGAGATTACATCTATAATTCCACTGGTGAACCAACCACATGTGAACATTTAGCACTGTGTGAGCAAAGGGGAGGGAAGGATGGCAGACTGGGTATGGTGTGACTACAGCTTCTTGCAGATGGCACTGTTTGCATGGCACAGATATTACCTGCATGTCTTGCTTCAGCAATTTTTTTTTCTAGACAGTAGGGTGTGTTGGAAAGGTAATACCTTGCATCCTTGTGGAACAGCAACAAAATGCTGCAGAGTGTTCTGGTCACCTCCACTTTCTGCTACTACAGAGAAGATGGGAATGAGGAAGGATGAAGAAGGAGGCATTTGCAGATACAAGCCTCATCTAGGTGCCTGTTACAAAGCCCATGAGTGGGCACACTAAGCAAAAGTAAACCATGATTTGTGCCAATGTGGCTTAACAGAAGGAAGCTGCTCTGGTGCATTTTGCAAACTACTGGTTTTTTTGATTGTCCGTGCTGCACATCTTCATCAACACAACTACTGAGTGCTGAACTCAGATGCAGACCAGCCTCTCCAATCTCTGGTCTAGCAATCTTGAATGGAAGGGTCAGGGAAGTGAGTATGGGTGAAATGGAGAAATCTGTTGTCTTCCCATAAAATTTAGAGCTTGTCAATACCAAAAGAGAAGCAATATTGCAAAACATGGCAGGAGGGCAACCCAAGTGAAAAATCGGCACAGGACTGCCAGCTGAATTGAGGTCTTTTAACTTTGTGAGCCAGTTTCTCTTCTCATAGGGTGAAAATCTGGACCAGCTCTACTGACTCTAGTGAGGTATTTCAGGATTTATATCTTCTGAGTGGAGCTGAATTTGTCCCTCTCTTGTGCAGACTGGAGTTATACTGTCACTCCACAAACTCCAGTATTTTTAGCAGCAGTTGTCACATCTAATCAAACACAACATATAGCAGCATGAAGTGAGAGAAGTGCATGGTTCAGGAGTTTTAAAGCCAAAATTCCAAACATTTTATTCAATCTCTATAGTGACAGACAAGTAAAGAAGTTTGTATATATATATATGTATTTAAGATTTATTTACTGGTATTTTTATGCTGCTACTAGCATTCCACTTTTGAAATCTCTAGCAGACACCTCCTATCCTCAGATTAGTTCATGAATAAAACCCCCGCCAAAACCTAAACCAAAAACCCAAACCCTCAACAATGGTATATGTTATCTTTAAAGTGAACCATTTACAATGTTGATTCAAAGACTAACTACATTCATTTAGCAAAACAGCAGAGATAATATTATGTAATCTATTTTCCAGTGCAAATTCCAAGTCATAAATGCTCACAAGTTTTTATAAAGAATCTAGGACTCAAGAGCTGATCATATAAATTAGCTGATAAAAGCATTAGAAAAAGAGATAACAATAGTAGTTCATAAGCAGAACCATGTGTACACATAGGGAAACAAATTTTTTTCAGTAGGCTATTCTTTATTGCCTATTCATTACTGATTATTCACTCATCTTTATCTTTTAATTCCCCATATCAAATCTTTTCAATTCATTATCAGCTATGGAGACTGGCTGACATGTTTGCCTAGTCCAATCTGGCATGAGGCAATATCACAGTTTGAGGTATTTCATGGAAAAAATGAACTATCCAGAATGTATTGTCAGTTATTCAAATGATACAAAGTCAGTAATCTTGAAGAACCAATTTTGAGGTGTTGGTGCATTCTGTTTTCCACAGTTTTAAGGAAGAGTCTTGGAATAAAGCAAGAGGTATCAAAGAGGTGAATTAATTGAGAATCCTAAATTCTCAGTGAGCATCTTGAAAAAAGCAATAAATACAGCCTCCTGTACTCATCAATTTACTGCAGGACTATTTGGAAATCTCTCTTTAGAGTTCAGCTGCTGTTGTGAGACTGATTTGTCAAGAAGTTTTAAGTCTGTATCACAAAGAGAGGCATGGGAGAGGCAGCTGAGACCATGACATCATCATCCAGTTGTTCTTTGAGAAAAAGCTCAAGTTTTGCAGTTCCTAAAGTGAAGAGGCAAGTATCTGTGAAAGGAGACTGAAAATGAGACTGGCGTGAGGTTTCAAATTAATAGTTAATTCTTTAAAAACTAATTATAGTTGGAGACATTCAGGAAGGCAAATTTCAAAGTTGCACCTATTTTTTTCTTGGGGTGTTTCAAAGATATCAAGGTTTCCAGTTGCTTCTTATGCATCTTTCTACAATGGCTGTATATGTGCAGTTGCAGCTTTTCTGTGCATACCACCCCCACCTTTACATGGTCCTGCTGGTATTTCTAACTGAGGTTGTACAGCCTGACTCACTCCACACATGTTAAAAGGACTCATGCTGCTGACTTCAGTGGCTTTTCGAGAAGCCTTGAGGAACCAAATGAATTCTGCCTTTTCTCATTTCATTTCATACTGGTGCTTGAATGGTAGAAATATGGAACAAGCCAAGTCTATTTAGCTCCACATTTTCTGAGTTTAAATGAGGTGGATGTGCATGCTTTAGCATGTGTTTGAATATCAACAACTTGAAAACAGGCAATCTCTATGGGAAAATATGAACCCTCATAGAAAAAGGAAAAGCTTTTGCTGTAAAATTTTACCTGATAGTTCATTTTTTAAATCCTTTAAACATCACGGAAATACTAAAAGTTTACTGGTAGGAGTGAGGGGAAGGACTGCCGCAGCGGTACCTTGTTTCCGCACTAAATCTGATGTGGGAGAAAAAAGCGTGGAGGACAGTGGGTGAAACATGGCATGTGTGTTATTAGAGAAATGCAGGATCCGAGAAAAATAACTTCCAAGAGGATTTATTTGGCTGTGTGTCAGGCTGGGGAATATTTCTCTTGAAGTGAGCCAGATCACTGTGAGAAGAACAGGGGCTGACTTGATGGTCCCAGTGACAGCTAGCTTGGTGACAGAGCAGAAAGAGTTCTGCCATTCTTTTGCCCCTTTCCCACACCAAGTGAGAAGCCACCAGCCTCCAGGGAAGCCTCAGACCATCTCAGGGTGAATTCAGTGATTCAGGGCGCTGACAATGTGTAGGCTTCGCTAAGTATTCATCTGGGTTTCACCTATGAAAGCACACAGATGTTTACATGCGGCACATGCACGTGCTGTGTCCCTTCCCATGCATCTTGCACCTCCCTCTCCCCAGGACACATGTGGTACCCTCTCTTTTAAGAGTGGATGATCTGGCCCAAGTCCTCTCCCACCTAAAACTCCAGTTTCTCATGGCAGCCCTGGCAGACAGCCCCCTCCCCATCGGCTCCTCTCACCTCCCACCTGGACATTCCAGTTCTGGCCCGCTCCAGGGAGCTGTGCCCTACAAATTTGTTCCCTCTCTGCCCTCTCGTTTACCTCCACTGCTTTTCCAAAGCACACTCCTGTGATGTCTTTGGCTGTCATTTGCTGTCTTAGAGCCTTCAGCACCGGTTGCCATTTTGGAAGTCTTAAGGGTACCTTGTGAACATCCATCCATCCCGCTGGATACTCCTCCTGGAGCAGTAGCATTTCTAACTGTGCTCTGCCTTTTGAATCCCGTCTCACTGGGCTCTCTGTGGAGACCCTGCTTCTTTCCTGGCCCATCTTTCCACAACGTTTCTAACAAGATCGTTGTTAATATATTGGGTAATTTATTTTCCTTCCGTATTTCAAGTTGTCTTCCCCCCATATATCACTCATAGACAAGTCTGTCAGATCTCTTTGGATGTCCTGTTATCTGAGATCAGTGTTGTACAGCATGGCCTGTAATGCATGAAATCGGAGCAAGCTGTACGCTTATGCCGTGTGGCATGGCTAATCATTCTCAAATGCTATCATCAGTTATCTTGGAGGAGTTAAAAAAAAAAAAAAGACTCAAGGAGCCTGTGGCTGATTTAATCTTTAAAATCAGGAGAGACTTTGCAGTGATTAAAGAGCCATTTCCTGACTACATATTGATATGAGTTGCTTCCAAGTCAAATATGAGGGAGACTGACAGGCATTCAGTCTTGGTCTGATTGGCAGGTCCCAGCCCCATGAACAGCGATCTCTTTCCTGCTCTTGTTTAAAGGCGTTCTGGGGTGGTCTGTTTAATACATAGCCATCTCAAATGATGGCTGTGGTATTTTCTATTGTAATTGACAAAACTGCACACTTTAATTTTCAGCATCCATAAGGACAGGTGGAAAGTTTTATTCAGAAACTGAAGGCTTCATGTTGTTTTCCAATAGCTTCCAGAAGCCAGTCACTTTGGGAGCAATTCTGTGTTCTGAGAAATGCCAGAAAAAAATGTGTGCTGAAGTATTTCTCCAATATTACCGCAGAGCACCGTGTCCTTTTTAACATAAATCAGTGAAGAAAAGCATTGCAAGCATGAACAACAACAGTGTGTGGGACACTGATCTTTGCAATCTGCAAAGCACCTTTAGAAGCCCTTGATCAGCACAGGGGCTACAGCACAGGGACGATGCTCAGGAAAAGGAGGGTTAATCCAGTATTTTTACTGGGCTATTGGGTGATCATGGCTTTGTCATTTCACCCCTCCAAAGATTAATTTTCCTCATTTGTGAAACAGAGACTGTGACAGGGACCTCCTTCATAAAGGGTTTCAGGATCTTCTTCAAGTTTATGAAAGATATCTTGCAATATGGTGCCCAGAGTAACAGGGAACAACACTCGGTGATTCAGCGCTCTCTTCCAGTTCTGCATTCCTGAGGCTGTAAAAAGGTCTGTGTGAACTCAATGTTTTTATTCAGGATGGCCTGGATTATGAGTTTACAACAGATAATCATGTGCAAATGGTCTTCCATTTTTAGATTCCCCTCCCTTCAGAGGCTGCCTCACTGCACTGACATAGTTTTCCTGGTAACTTCAGTGTGGCTGCAGGCAGAGACAGAGTACTTGCAGCTCTGGGAGACTTAGTGCTGAAACATCCTCGGCTGCAATTGTTCACACAGTCCTGTGCTTTCCTCAGGAATCAAGTCACTCCTACTCCCATCCCTGTATCCCATATCCTTTCCCTTTGGCAGTCCCAAGCCTATCCTAACAAATCACTAAATTCACAAAAATATCCAGCATACTCAGGCAAAACAGCATTAGAGATCTAGTCTGGGTTTTTTGGTTTTTTTTTTTGCTGTGGGTTTTTTTTTTTTTTTTTTCTTCCATCTTGGCCAGATCTGATACCAGAGACAAAAAGGAATTTTGCTGTCCGGATCATCCTCTTCCAGTTATTTACATTTTGTTTTATTGCTAACAGCTAATCAATTGAAATAAAAACAAATACTCTCTAACCTCAAAAGTGAATAGTTTGTATATACTTTTTTACATGAAAGATAACTGATAGCTATAATCCCAGGCAAACAAAAGTGTGCTGCAAAGAACAAAAAATGTACAAAGACATGACAGAGAAAAGGGTTGAGGGATTCAGGAAGGCAAAAAGGGCTTCAGGGAGTCATGCTATTTGCAAAGCAAAATTGCCGTTTCTGTAAACGATTATTTAATTGTTGATATGAATTTAGCCTGGTGATAAAATTTTTTCCTGGCTCTGACAGACATTCTCTAGTGGAAAGAAATAAATCTGGTGAGTTTGAATTATGCGCAATTGGATCACTGATTTGCTCTAACTTCAATGTTGGTTGGATGTCATTGTACTTTCTGTTATACTTCTATATATGAAAGTGCAACTTGAAAAGTATTAAAACTGATTAAATGTGACATCTCTCAACATTACGCTAACATAAAAGGCAATTCCAAACTGGGACACACCTCTTGCGTGCCTTGCTGTTCTCACAGAGGTTGGAAAATGTGCTCTTGTCTCAGGAAAGGTCTTTTGCTACCTACAACTAATAACAGTATGTCACAAACTGTAATTTGACTGAGTGTAGGACAAAACTTGAAACACATTCAGCAGACAAAAGTAACCAGAGTCATCATACAGGGAGAAGTTAATGTTGAGCTTTTTTACATGTTTGTGGAAACATCAAATTCTAAAGTTATCAGTAGGCCAAATGCAGAAGGCCAACCTTTGGTTGAAGAGTACGGGTGTACAAAACACGTCAGTATATTTAGGAAGCACCAGTGAAGTGCTGAGTGCCTCTGAACTCCAGTATGCAAGTTGGAGTCAAAGAGGCTAAATCTCTTAATAGAAGATTGGAGTATTTAAAGAGGAAGTATTGTTCACATTCAGCTGGGAGAAGTAGAGCCAGAGGTGGTAGTTCACCCAGCTCGGAGTTGTGATAAACATGAGCATGGAGGTAAGGAACATGTTCCCAGCTTGCCTGGAGCCTGAGGAAGAAATTCCTCTGGTTTCAGTGGGATAGGGCTTATACCTGATCTTCCTTTATTTTCCTTTTCTCAGTCCTAGCCATTAAGGATTTCTTCTTCATTTGGTTCAGCAGATGTTGCTTGCCTTATGCAAGAAGATGTTGTCCTAAAAAAATTTCAGAGGAAAGTTCAGTCTGTGGCTTGTTACTGCCATTATTTATTTTGAATGAGGTCCAAGATTATAAGGCACATGGACAATCAGGCTATGGATAAAATGATTAGGATAGGGCTGACTCAGACCTGTTAGTCTGGCAAGGACTCAGCAGTGTATATTCCAGAAAGTGAACTCCCTAGGAATAATGTGCCTTATCAGAAGCTTTTATAATTCTGTATGAGATGATAGTGGATGGAAATAATCCTACTTGAATCAAAGATGTAATTTTTTCCCCAGTTTTTTGTATCTCCAGAGGTGAGAACTGTAGCAATAGCTAGAAATAATGCTTTTATTTCTAGCCTATCTTATAGTTATGTCCTACATTTCTCTTGCTAGAGGAGCTAAATCAACAGTTCACATTTGTCTAACTGTGTGAGCCTTGGAAAAAATTTGTCACTGCTTTTCCGAATTCCTTCCCAAGACAATGTGTGAAAAGATGTAACAATTTCAATTCCCTAGCTAGTTGTCTTTAAATTCTTTTCAGTTCTTGTCACTTTGACCTTTAGTTCAGAAAAAGAGATAAATTGAAGTTAAAAACTGTAAGAATAATCTGAGTTTATTTGCATGAATTGAACATATAATTCATGCACAAGTATTAACCTGGTAAAGAACAGCTCCTTTTTTTTAGGTATCATTTCAACATGTTAATGGAAGTTGGAGACAGTGTGCAAAAACCCCCCAAATTAATATCAAAACAACTTAATTTCTGTTTATGCAGTTAAGTATGTCCGTTCACTATTGAAAAGGAAGTTCTAAGTCATGAAAAGCAGAAAGAGAAACTGAAAAAACAATTAAGGCTGAATAAGACTACTTTATTATCTATGTCTACCTTCTCTGGGCTGCATCCAGGAACTAAATTATTTGTGGGTTGGTTTTTTTTGGTTTTACATAGACATTTCTTCAACATGCTATATCACAGTTTAATAAAAGAAAAAAAAAAGCAACAAAAACCTACCATGCTTTGTCGCCAGAAGGATTTAATACTGAGATAGCTATCACGAAGGGAAAACAATAACAAAGCATTGCATTTATTTAATTTACTAGGACATTCAGGTTTGCCTTGAGTTCCTCGTAAAAATATGCACAAGGAGTGTTTTGCCTAAAAATGTCTAAAGAGAAAAAGATTTAAAAAAAAAAATCAGTGTGGTGGAAATAGTCTTTGTGTTTCTTCAGCTATGAGGACATTTCATCACATTTTTAAGAGACATTTTTGCTGAAACTTTAAAACAATTATCTATTTTCTTATTCTGAGAATAAAATTCTCTTCAATTCTACAAAAATAATTTTAAAGACTACTGAATATCAGATAATGTGCCTATTAAGTGTTCAGCGAATAAAAAACATTCAGTATTTAGGAAAAGAATCTAGAAAAACAACCTGAAATCTGCATGGGAAAAGGAGTTTGTCCTTAACTTTCCAAAGTACACAAGCACAAACTGTGAATTTTTAATGAAATCACTATCTGATTCATAAGCATCTGCTACAATATATTTGAAGGGGAAAATTAAGTTCGACAGTAAAAACCCCCCACCCCTTCCCTGATTATTTAATGTGCACTGAATGAATAAATTACAAAGAAGTATATGGCTCCTATGTTAATGGGAATGTCATATACCCTTATCAGAATATTGTGGTTAAAGGAGTAGAGCCGTATTCTCTCCTTCTTTGCCCTGAGGACTTTTCTACTCAAAACCAGATGGACATTAGAAAGAAGCACTTGAGCAAAAAGGATATACGAGTTTCAAGGAGTGCTTCACAAGAGGAAAGGTCTGCTCCCAGAGGGAAACCCTGTGTCCTGAGCAGAGAAGCTGGTGGATGACAGGGAGCCATCCCTCTGGGCACCCCTCGGCTGGTCCAGCTGAGCATCCTGCCCTGAGCCGGCTGTGCTGCATCCAGCACGCTTACACTGCCTGGAATCTCACAGGAAAGCAGAGCAACAAACTTTCTGTCATAAAAGAGCTCTAATATGAAAAAAGTGACAGTGGCAGAGAACAGCTTCAGCAAGTTATTGCTGAAAGCAGAGGAGTTGAAAGGATTTTGGGGCTCTTCCCAGTTTTACTGTTTAACATAATATGGACATTTTAGCGTACTTGAGAGTTCATATTGCTGCATAAAGGGCTAAAGCCTCTCCCTTAAAGCTGACCCAGCACAACTTTGAGCACATGCTTGAACGTGAAATAAAAAGAATCAATGGAGAGAGGCTGAGAGAGCCGCGACTGTTCGGTTTGGAGAAGACCGGCTCAGCAGGGATCTTATCAATGTGTATAAATACCTGATGGGGGGGGAATAATGGGAGGTGTAGCAGGTTCTTAGTAGTGCCCGGTGAGAGGATGAATGTGTACATCTTGAAATACAAGAAACTGCTTAAACAGAAGACAACATTTTTTTACTCTGAGGGTGGTCAAACACTGGAACAGGTTGCCCAACATAACTGTGGAATCTCCATCCTTGGAGAATTTCAAAAGGTGTCTGGACATGGCTCTGGACAACCTGATCTATTTGACCATGCTTTGAGCAGGGGGGCTGGACTAGATCTCCAGAAGTCTCATCCATACACAGACATTCTGGGAGTCTGTGATTCTTTGCAATAGTGGAGGACTGTGTTTCAGTGGAAATTTTCCCAAAACTTCCAGTCAGAAAAGAACATGAGCGGAGAGGCACCCTGAGGCTTAAGTGTCCTCACCTTCAGAGATGATCCTCAGACCACCCCTCAGCATTGGCCCATGCTCAGTTTCACAAGTCAGTCATTATCAAAGTTTGCTTTTCCAAAAATCAGCCTACAAATGAGCTTTGCCGTAGCCAATTTTCTTGCTCTTTTTGCCCCTTCACAGTTTGACAGTCAAAGCTTTACTCAGCAGCTAACAGTCTTTGGCAAGCACTATTTTATCTACAATATGGCCCACAGACTACTTGTCTTGCAGAGATGTACATTCATCTTTAAAACAGGCATCCAGCTGAACGAGGGACATGCAGTGAGCATTGTGTTAGGGGTCTTCACATCTGCTTATCCCCTTGCTAAACTTAAGCTGTTTTATTTGCCTGCAGGGCTGAAACCCCACTGCAACTCCTGCTTTTTCCCTCCTTTCCAGCTCTTAACTTACAGAAAGCTGCTTACAATGTTAGAATAAAAGCAGAAGTTCAGAGGGCTTTCATGTTGTCGAAGTGAGCTACCACTTAGCTGAACTGTACTTTTTCTTCCAATATGACAGTGACAAATGGTATTTAAAACATTAAAAGTTCTTTGTAGCAGGTTATTCAAAATGCAAGTTTAGTGCTGTTTGACTTGATTTTCCTTGGGTTGCATTGTACCTACAGTAGGAGTATTTCAGGAGAACATTTATCTCTTCGCCACCTTGTAGGAGCAGTCAATCTAAATAAAGCCTATGAATGTAGATTGACCCTAAGAATGAAGAACATTTGCAATGTCAATTTGTCTGTGTGAATACAAAAAAAAACTCTGAAAAAAATGAAAGAGCAAATTACATTTGCTCAGTAAACAAATATTTAGTATACTATTACCTGCATTCTTCAGGTTTTCCTTTCCTTGGGCTAGGTACCTTTCTCTCAGGTAGGTACCTCAACTCTTTCTCTTCCTTTCTATATTATTCACACTTAGGAAGCTTGAAGGGAAAAGAAAGATTGCTTTTATGTAGTTTCACTGCGCTGTTAACAATCTGCAAGGAGTATGTAATCATATGCAGTGCTGCTGAAGGAAATATGCAGAGCTCTTCAAAGCAAAGCCATCTAATTACCCATGTACCTACTACAGGACTTAACTGCCCCATACTGATTTATCCATCGGTCTCAAAGCTGTGCTGGAAAGACCACCTCTGAGGGGTGAAATGGAGGTTCAGTCTTTCTGACTGTTCCTACTTAGCCCCACAGCCAGGACAGCTAATGAATGCCAAATGTGGTGTTGTGGAATTAGTCTACCAGGATCTAGCTGAAGACTGCCAATTTGTCTCACATAGGCCAGCAAGTAGCCAGATAACAATCTTAGGTAGTAACTTTTGGGTAAAATACTGGCCACTTCAAAGGCAATAAGATATGTGGCTGTTGACACTGGGACTGTGATTTCTCCCCTGGTTGCAGATGACTAGTTCAGATCTTAGCCGCCTGTTGATGGATTTAAACTATCTTCCAAGTCACCTAGACTTCGCCTTTCCTTGTGTTCACTTCCCTCACCTCGCTCCTGTACTTTGTCTTCGGCTTTGGTCACCAACCACAAGGTTTATACATAAAAAGCACTAATCTCTTTCCTATCTTTCCCGTTCTCAGTGAAAGCTGTTTTCACTCAAGCTGTTGTTGGTGCTCTGGATGACATTGTACAGCACACAAGGAGAGCTGGGGGGGGGGGGGGGCGGGGGGAGCACAGCAGGGAGGCTGGGCTGTTGCAGAGGTTAAGAAAACAGCTTCTAAGGAGCACCCAGCCTCCTCCTTCCCTTCGTCTTCTCTGTTATTTTGTGTGCATGTATGTGTGGAATCATGTGTGTACTTGGAAAACATTATTTTTTCCACTTTCCTGCAAAGTCTTTTACACGTGCCCTCAGGCAGATGTGTTACATCACTCTGAAGTTTTGTTGTTTTTTTTTTTAAAAACAAAAATTCCATGCTTGCAGGTTCCTTCACTTATAAATTAACATTATCTGAAATAGGAGGCTCTATGAAGTTTAAATTACTCTATCACTCATAAGAAGCTGTGTCGTTAGTGTTACTGTTCTCCATTTCATTTAAAAAGTGAGGAAAACACAATTCAAATGTCTGCAGACTCAGCCTAATAAAAATGACAGATTAGATGTCAAACTGCTCCACTCCCACCCAGCCCCTCCTTTCTCCAATGTTCCCTTTCTGTTGTTTGAAAATAAGTCGTACAATAGCTTCCTTGCTGCTGTTGGCTTTTGGAAATAGCTAGCTGATTCTGGTAGCTCAGGGATTAGTCTATTTTGCTTGCACTCAGTGGGCAATGCTGTGTAAAAACCTGCCCTGCCTTAATAACGTGTCTCTTTATGCTTCATTGGAGTTTACCAGCCCACCTTGGCTGCGGATCAGATTTGAGATTAACCTCTGTGTTCTACCAGCTGTCTGAACAGCACAGTGGTTCACAAACTCAGAGGTCGCAGGATGTTCCTGTAATTACATGGAGGTGGTTTTGCAGAATGAGCTGATGAAAGGAATCCAAGAAAGAGATCTTGCAGGCTGGTATTTTACACTAGTAATCAGATTAAGTCCAAGTTGAATGCTGCTAGCATTTTACAGGCACCCTCAGAATACAGAAATATATACACAAATACAATAAAAGGAAATTATTGGAACACTTGAAAGAAATATCAACAGAGGTAATAGTTCCAACTGTATGGCATATTAAAATTAATAAGTTAAGTGTCTGCCTCAGAAGTTACTCAGAGCTGGTAGATTGGCACTGAGGAACATTACCAGGCACTGGGTCTGGATATTCTGTACATTTAAGTGTCCAAAGGGACTCTGGAATCATTTGGGCTGGGGTCAGGCAGCACCCTGCACACAGTGCACAATTCCTGCGAACAGTTTGGAAGCTTGCACAAGCCTATCCCAACAAACAGTTTGGATATGACCACCCAGTTTAAGAGGGTAAAAGAACTTGGTGATATAGATACCGGCTGTTCCCTGCCAGCTGGCTGCAGCACAAGAGAATGGCACTGGGCACATTTAATTTATTAATATCAACAGCCAAAGAGGCCCAGAGGAATTTTGCCATGAGTTTGAAAGGAACCAGCATTTGGCCAGTGTTGTGCAAGCATCACTTCCAATCTGTAGCTGTCAAAGTACTTTATTAAAGGAACTAAGAGCTAGTCTCAGTTTACACAGGGAGAATTAGATTTGGAGAGGTTGAATGGCTTGAATAGATCACAGATTTAATCTGTAGCAAAGAAAGGAACAGGTTCTTGTATGAGCTTAACTTCAGGTTTTACTATCAGACTCACTCTAATCTTTCACCTTGATGTGAAACCTTCAGTTTCACGGCTGAGCTTCATTATGTCTCCGTCAATCGGGCTGTTCTTCCTCCTTTCTGTGCCTATGACCCAGCCTGATTACTGTCTCATCTTTTTAAGCATAAAATCTTTCTGAATTTAAATGAGGGAGAACACCCTTTTCCTGTGTATTAGCCGGATTGTTACCACGTTATACCATCTGTATTTTCTTTATGTGTGAACCTGCTGTAAAAATTATCTTAGTGAAATTTGGAAGAACCTATTATCGCTGTTATTTAGCAAGCCAAAGAAATAAGAGAAACAGATCATCAAAATTGAAGTTGTCACTCCTGTAGTTTTTGACACTGCAAACCTTTTATTTTTTTGATTCTGTGCTGCATTTTTTACTTTAATTTAAATGTAAAATAGGCATCAGCAGTCCAGCTTTCCTGACTTATATCTGCTTCCTTAGCCAAAAGGCATCTCCCCCTCACTATATATCTTTCCTCTTGGGACACTTGCAATTCCAGCTGCCATGATGGTTTGGAAATGCTGAGTCAGTATCCTTGTCCTTTTTAATTGCCACTGCCTTTACTGGCTTCTTTTTTTATGGTTGGGTGGAGTCCATCCCTGACAAAATCTCCTAGCTCCCTCTCTGAGAAAAAAAGGGGAAATGTAAGGAAAGCAAAACATGTAGAAACTGTGACATCTCAGGCGACCATGAACAAAAAAAGGGAAGGAGTGCAAGGTATTTTCCAAAATAAAAAGGCCCGCTGTTCCCTGAGCATGTCATGGGAGCCTGTGGGCACTGCAGATGCTCTGCCTGGAGGCAGGGTGACACAGGGAGCTGGTGCCCATGGCTGCCAGAACCCCTGCCTTCTGAGTGTTTGGGAGAAATACATATATCAGTGGTGGTTATTCCATCCTCTCCATAAAAAAAAAAAAAAAAAGCCAACCCAAAAGATAAAAGATTGTGTAATGGCTTAACCCTGCTAGGCAGCTAAGCCCCATACAGCCACTCGCTCACTCCCTTCTGCAGTGGGATGGGTTAAAGAATCAAAAAGGTAAAAAGTGAGAAAACTCATGGGTTGAAATAAGCACAGTTTAATAGGTAAAGCAAAAGCTGTGTGCAAAAGGAAAGCAAAATAAGGAATTTATTCACCACTTCCCACTTGCAGGCAGGTGTTCAGTGATCTCCAGGAAAGTAGGGCTCCATCAAGTGTCATAGTTACTTGGCAAGACAAATGCCATCACTCTGGACATCCCCCCTTCACTCTTCCCCCAGCTTTTATTGCTGACCATGATGTCATATGATTTGGAATATCCCTTTGGTCAGCTGGCATCAACTGTCCCAGCTGTGTCTCCTTCCGATTTCTTGTGCATCCCCAGCTTACTTTCTGGTGGGTCAGCAAGAGATATAGACATTGATGCTGTGTAAGCGCTGCTCAGCAATAACAAAAACATCCCTGTATTTTCAAGACTGTTTTCAGCAGAAATCCAAAACACAGCACCATTCAATCTACTATGAAGAAAATTGACTCTAGCCAAACCAAAGCCAGTACAATGAGGGAGATGAAGAAGGCAGACAATGAAAAATAGAAAGGAAAGGAAAACAGGGGAAGGTAAGTTTAGGGGTCAATAAGATGTACAACAAAATGCCCAACTAAGTTAAACTCAGTTTAAGGTTAAAACCTGCATTGGTCTTTCTATGTATAAGTCTATATGTGCATTATATATCTTAGCACCTATTGTGGCCAGCAGAATCAGTACTGTCAGCAGAGCCTGCAGTGACCCAACTGAGAGGTCAGCAGTGACTTTACTCAGTAACCCAAGGAATCATGTTGAGATGTTTCAGAGCATCCAAGACATACAGGTGCAGCGGCAAGTGTGGTATAGAGCCTATAGATCTGTATGGGGATCTGTGTCCTTTTGGAGTGACAGCTAAAGGACAAACATGATAACTTAAGACATGCTAAATGTTGCTGAACAGCTACTGATTGTGATACTAATAAGGAAGAAATGTTTAATGTTTTTTATACAGCAGGCACCCAATTGGCAGTCACTGACAACAGTCTGGAGTGAAGGTTTGAATTCAAAATAATGTTGGTAAATTGGAAGTAAGAAGCTGAACACAACAAGATAAAGCCCCCATGTTATTTAATAGGAATGTATGAGCTTAGTTCAGAATAGTCTGTTAATATATATCAAACAGACTACACTTGGCTAAATAGAACTTTTGCAGTAATGTAGATTGATGGGGAGGGCGGAGGTTCATGGAAACTACAGTGATTCTCAAGCTACACATAAGTTAATCTGGTGCTGTTGGCAGATCAGCATGCTGGGAAGTGTGGACAAAAGGCTGCAGTGGAGGTGAAGTAGTCCAATTACCACCAAGACCCTGGCAGGAGCTCTGTATCCAGTTCAAGAAGGATAAGGGTTGGTAAGAAAGTGTAAAAAGCAGAAACAAAAATCTTTCAAGGTCCAGAAAATATGGCTTATCATGAAAGGTTGCATCATTTGGGATTGTTAGAGCAGAGAGGAGACAGCCAAGGTGACATGAATCACATATAAACATGACACAAGGAAGAATGGGAAAATTTGCTTCTTGTGACAAGGGTAAGCAGGAAAAGAATGAGGTTATATTATAGAAAAGATTGTTTTTACATTTTTTTACTAAGGTGTAAGGAACAGTGAAAAACTGAATGAAAAACTGAAAAAAGGGTCACCAGCAAGGTTGTGGGGTCTCTGTTACTGGAATTGTGAAAGAACAGAAACTGCAGGAAACAGAAGACACAGGCCTTCAGGGCAGACAAATCACACAGATGAATCAAGACTTACTTCCACCACTGAATTACCACTAACCACAGATACGCCTTAATAAGCCAGGTTCTCAGATCACAAAACTGGCAGAACCCATAGACTGAGGAATGGAAAGGGTTTTCAGTGCTGGGGGTTACAGCTCAGTCTTGTCCCAGAGTGTAGCGTTAACAAAAAATTTGAGATCCAGAGTAGCAACTCATAGCAATGAGGTTTTACATTCTAAGACAAAATCTTGATCTCTAACAAGGATGTTAACTATATTGAGGACAATACATGGAAGGTTTTCCTAATGGTAATGCTGGATCATAAAATCATAGAATCATTTATGTTGGAAAAGACCTTTGAGATCATCAAGTCCAACTGTTAATTCAGGACTGCCAAGTCAACCACTAAGCCATGTCCCTAACCCCTGCATCTCTGCATTTTTTAAACACCTCCAGGGATGGTGATTCCACCACCTCTCTGGGCAGCCTGTTCCAATATTTCACCACCATTTCAGTGAAGACATTTTTCCTACTATCCAATCTAAACCTCCCCTGGTGTAACTTGAGGATGTTTCATCTTGTCCTGTCACTTGTTAATCTGGGAGAAGAGACTGATCCCCACCTGCCTACAGCCTCCTTTCAGGTAGTTGTAGAGAGGAATAAGGTCTTCCCAAGCCTCCTTTTCTCTAGGCTAAACAACCCCAGTTCCTTCAGCTGCTCCTCATAAGGCTTGTACTCTAGACATTTCACCAGCTTCATTGCCCTTCTCTGGACATGCTCCAGCACTGTTACGTCCCTCTTAAAGTGAGTGGCCCAAAATGGAAGACAGTATTTGAGGTGCAGCCTCAGCGGTGCTGCATACATGGGAACAATCATTTCCCGTGTCCTACTGGACACACTGTTTCTGATGTAAGCCAGGATGCTGTTGGCCTTCTTGGCCACCTGGGCACACTGCTGGCTCATGTTCATCTGGTCATCAGCCAGCACTCCCAGGTCCTTTTCCACCAGGCAGCTTTCCAGCCACTCTTCCCCAAGCCTGTAGCGTTGCATGGGGTTTCTGTGACCCAAGTGGAGGACCCAACACTGAGCCTCGTTGAACCTGAGCCCACCAATCCAGCCTGTCCAGATCCCTCTGCAGAGTCTTCCTACCCTCAAGCAGATCAAGACTCCCACCCAGCTTGGTGTCATCTGCAAACTTACTGAGGGGGCACTCAATCATCTCATCCAGATCATTGATAAAGATATTAGACAGAACTGGCCCCAACACTGAGACCTGGGGAACACCCTGTGTGATCAGCCACCAGTGCGATGTAGCTCCATTCCCCACCACTCTTTGGGCTCAGCCATCCAGCCAGCTTTTAACCCAATGTAGAGTGCACCTGTTCAAGCCACGATCAGCCAGAGTCTCCAGGAGAATGCTGTGGGAGATGGTGTCAAAGGCTTTACTAAGGTCCAAGGAGACAACATCCACAACCTTTCCCTCATCCACTAAGTGGGTCACCTTGTTGTAGAAGGAGATCAGGTTCATCAAGCAGGACCTGCCTCTCACAAACCCAGGCTGGCTGGGCCTGATCACCTAGCTGTCCTGCACATGCTGAATTGATGGTGCTCAGGATGAGCTGCTCCATAACCTTCCTCAACACTGAAGTCAGGCTGACAGGCCTGTAGTTCCCTGGATCCTCCTTCCTGCCCTTCATGTAGATGGGCATCACATTGTCTGACCTCCTGTCTTCCAGGCCCTCCTCTGTTAGCCAGAACTGTTGATAAATGATGGGCAGCAGCTCGGCGAGCTCCTCTACCAGCTCCCTCAGCACCCTTGGGTGGATGCCATCCAGCCTCATAGACTTGTGCATGTCTAAGTGGAGCAGCAGGTCACTGACCGTTTCCTCCTGGGCTGTGGGGACTTTATTCTGCTCCTCCTCATCCCTGTCTTCCAGCTCAGGGGGCTGAGCACCCAGAGGGAAGCTGGTCTTGCGATTGAAGACTGAAGCAAACTGATACATCACAGGTAAGATGTATCAGACAGAAAGACATTCGCTATCTAGAATCCCTCTCCCTTAGACTGACACCTTCATTTTTCCTTCCAGGGCTGACCTTAACTTTACTGACCCATTCTATGCTCTGAAAGTTTTCTCCCTCAGATTGAGATCCAGTATAATCAGATATTAACACACATTGTTCTCACATCTTTTTCTTCACCCTTGAACACCACAAAATGTACATGTATGCAGAGTGATCAGTGAGGTGGAGCATTGCTGATAGGTTTTGTTCTCCAGCTGTTGAAGCAATTGAATAATTCCCATTTTACAGGCCTTTTACCATCTTAACCTCCATTTTACAGACAGGTACCAGTGCATGAAGTGCACATATTCTGATCTCATGAGGAGTTTATCCTGAAAAAATAACTGAGTTTTAACAGTATAAGTATTTTGTATGCTTAAGTCATAAATAAGATAAAGTTAATGATTAGAGCACCAGAGTCAGACTCAGGTAAATTCTCTACTCCTGCTTCTGTCATCAGTTGTAAGACTTTGGAAAAACTATTTTTCTCAGAATGCCTCAGTTTTCTTATGTACAAGATATGTAGGTGTCTGAGCAATACTGACAAAAAGTGCTACTGAAGGGTTTGGAATTAGTATTTTTCTTGATTCTCTTCAGGAGCAGTGTTTAGTTTGAAATACCCTGCCAACAATAATTTGACCAGTGTCATCATCATTGTTTTCAGCAGACCCTGGAAATATCCCTGATTCCCTTGTCCAGTTCAAACTTTCATTTTACAAAGGTTAGTACTGAAGTTCTGCACTTTTCTTCAGCTATATAGTCTGTGTACATGTGTAAAGGCATTTAAACTACTCATAGGAAATCTGCATTAATATTTAACTCAATGCACTGCTTACTAGGTTTTCTGTCACTTAACTATCAAGTCTTCCTTCTTTTTTTTTTTCCCAGTATGTCTACAATATAGCCGTGATGTAAAATCTCTGGAAGATACGGTTTCCAGGCCCTCAACATCACATCTCAGCTTCTTTTCACAGTTTGGATGAGGTAAAGAGGCTGTCAGTGGCATTTCAGAAGTTTTTCTGGCAGCAATGATAGAGTCTGAGTTTTATAACCAGCCCTAGATGGAGAGTTTCTCAGTGGAAATAGGAGATACACTCCCAGGACATATAGCATTTTTAGTGTTTTGAAACATGAAATGATGTACTGAGCCCAAGTCCTTGCAGAACAGTCCTCCTTAGAGCACAGCAATACTGGCTTTGACTGAGGCTAGATTTACCTAGAGCAAGGACTAAGCTGTCTCTCAGGCAGTTTGCAAATATGGGGAAAGTTTCAAAGCTGTTTTCTCTACTCTTCCACATCCAGATATGGGGAACTGACACC
Source organism: Falco biarmicus (assembly GCF_023638135.1). Taxonomy (NCBI): domain Eukaryota; kingdom Metazoa; phylum Chordata; class Aves; order Falconiformes; family Falconidae; genus Falco; species Falco biarmicus. The sequence goes on along the minus strand of NC_079293.1, from coordinate 33,816,679 downwards.
CATAGCAACTGCAGTCCTTCCAAGGGCTTAAAATCAAAAGCTTGTAACCCATGAGGAGCGCCGCATATAAAATTGGCTTGTGAGATTTGATTGTTGAGAAACATTTTATGTTTTTCAAATTGTCCAGCAGTGGCAAGCTGTTGGAAGGAAACATACAAAAAACCAGCCTAGTGAATATCAAGCATAGCAAGACACGAATGTGAATATATGTGAAGAAATTTTTGCCTTCTACTCAGCATCTGTGGAGGTTCCCCTGAAGTACTGTTTCCAGTTTGGGTCACATTTAAGAAAGATAGGGATCTGTTAGAGATAGTCCTGAGGGTCACAGTAAGGTAAGTAGAGATTTGGAAGCACATGTGACTGAAAACTTGTCTTAACACAGAGAAGAGACCACTCAAAGGACACATGAAAATACATTATAGATACTTAAAAGATTGTTACAAGAATAACAGAATAAACTCTATCTATAATAATCCCATGTCATTAGGGATAGTACAAGGAATAATGGACTTAAATTAAAGTAAATAATTTTTAATTTAAATGTGTGACTTATCAAGAGATTAAACCCTGGGGATGCTGAAGAGGAGTTGTTCTTTAAGAATAATTAAAATGCAGCTATTTAGAATGACAGAGGTCAAACTGTGTCAGCACTGGGCTGGGAGGACTAGAGCATCTGTAGAGGTTTCTTCCAGACTGATTTGCTGTCATTCATATACATATACATATATGATTCATATTCATGTATACTTCTTTTCAGCTCAAAGGAAGGTCTCATTCTGCTGTGGCTGAACATTTCTGCTTTAGGACACACTATGTAGTAAGTCCTATGAATTTTGATGTAATTTTAACTGTTTCTGCTAGCTTTACTTTCCATTTGGTAGCTGCTGCAATCATATTGCTTGTTCACGTGATGTTGCCACTTACTGCCTTTGTTTTTCTCCCTTTCCTTCCTGTGCCCAGCACCCTGAGCTTCCCTTCTCCCCACTGCTATTACTCAACCCTCGGCTTCCAACAGCTTCTCTCGGAGTGGAAGTGGAAGATAGTTTCCATGTCCATCAGCTTATTGACCTTGGAACCTCTAAACTTTAAAACTGAGTTTGCCACACAGATCTGAATTTAAACCACCTGACAAAATCAAGTGCAGAGCTACTGAAGGAAGAGACCTCTTCTTTCCCTGCAATTTACCAGTCACTGCTGTCAAAAATGAAGAAGCTGGATTCTGCTTTCTGGCCAAAAGTTCTGCACAATAGCTTAGCCTGTTGGGAAGCCAAGATCCACAACTTTTCTGGCTTCCAGATTACTGATCAAGGTGGCCCCTGGTAAGTGTTCAGTGCTGAACAAACTAAATGATGACTTCCTTTACCAATACAGGGCCTCTGCTCTGTAGGACTTGCAAATCTGCCATAATGTAAACATCCTTCCATCATAACAGAAACAGATGTCTTTCTATTAGTTATGTTGCTATGTCTGCAGGTGCCAAAAGCATCACGCATACTATTTGCTCTCTGCCTGAAATAGCGATGGGCAAACTTTAGACTATTTGGTGAAAATTCTGTTATGGCTGGATGGGACCTGAACTTCTGTGACCTAAGCAAATCAGGAGAAAAGAGCTGTAGGAATCTATAATTTTGTATTTGAAACTGTCAAAATCTGCAGAAATCGTGTATAAATTCACTTGTTCACTTTCAGTTACTTATCATCTCTAGGCTGTAGGAAACCAAGCTACTGGAAGAAAATTTTGGACTGTAAATTACTGACCCACTTCATAAAAGAGTAGTCCCATGGATTCAGATCCTATGTTTTGATTCTTATTCAACTCTAGAAATCAAGAATCAAGGTTTCTTTAAGAAATGAGATTCCTTTCATGGACTGGGAGAAGAATCATCTCTACTTAGGAAACAGAGAATATTAAAAGTAGGGAAACACCTATAAGTATTTTTTTGAGCATTTCTAAAGGCTATGGAAAGTAGAAAACAAAAAGTGATTTTTTTTCCTTCTCAGAAGCCATTGATGCCTATATCTGGATAAATAAAAAATGATCAGAGGTTTGTAAAAGTAGAAAGCATATCGATCCTCTGCAGCATGATCCCTCGTAAACCACCAGAGACAGATTTTGTGGGGAAGACCCTGAGTTAATTTTGACTATATCTTAATCTCACTTTTTACTGTCCATTGGTTTTTAAATTATATTTGATGAAAATTGTCAAAGTGATCATAAATTTTAACTCCTTGTAGAGGAAGGAAATGTGACAAAAACTTCTACTATGGATAGCTCATAGGATATTTAAGTGTTTTCCACAGCTTATGACTCTTCCATGCAATGGAATGATATCCCACAAATTCCCTAAATATTGACATGGCATTTCTTGTGGCTCTGCCGGAGTATCTTCAATATCATGCCATTTTTACTGCACAATGTAACAGTTCTGCCTCACATCACGAGATGGAGAGGAAAATTAAATAGAAGTCATACAAACACATTGACTTCTAGAAAGTGTTGTTAAGCTTCCTGACAAAGACTTGGGTCATACCCAAGAGATGTTCAAAGTAGCAATGGACCTGAGCAAAAAACTCCAGTCTCCTGAATACATTTGCAGCTGGTCTCTTAATTTATGAAACACAAATGCTAGCCCTATATAAAAGCTGACTCCCACATAGATCCTAAAGAGATCCAGGTCCAATTGTCCACCTCTCAGTTTACATATATTTTGGAAAAAAAAAAAAAAAAAAAGTCACTTTTATTAAAAAACTCAAGCAACTACTAATTTATATGTGCTGTGTTTTCTAATAATGTCTTTTTTAGTGATCAGATGCAGTAATGGTGGGCATGACAGAAATACAGCTATATGCACGTCTAAGACTTCTGGCATTTGTTTGTGTCTTGCTACTGCTGGTACTGTTATTCTGAACTGATGGCCACATCAGAAAAACTGAAAATAAATGTGTATCTGAAATCAATGTGCCGTGCTTTGTAATAGCTTTCCAGAAGAGAGTTGCAAAGTAATTCCTTTTGTAATTGGCTCTTCTGACATGATTTGTGTGACTTTCCCACATGTGAGATGGCATCTAAATAGTGAAGGATTCTTATGAGACAAAGCCAAATGTTATGAGCTAATTAGTACCAAAATGTGAATGAAAGACCATCCACTCAACCATGTTAGGTTTGGTGAATGAAGGAAAGAGATTTATCATTTTGAAAGTTGCTAATTGTGCCTGCTTCTCTGTTTGGAGAAGGGAGTCTGTAGGTCTGGGCTAGTTGCCCTTGGGGACCTATCTGTTAACTCACTGTCACCTTCTCTTGAGATACCATCATCTTGTAATGCTGAGCAATAAAATTTGTAATTGTAAGTCTTTTGAAGCCCATAGCTCTAGGACACTAACACGGTTTGTTTACACTGAAGGAGTTCACAAGAAAAACTTAAGTAGTTAGATGAGGATAATGGGTAGGTACCAAGAATAAGCTGTGCCAAATATAAACTGGTATTTCAACCAGACTTGTCTTTAGCTTAGCTTTGCAGTAGAAAAAATGCAATATTAAAATGTCTCCAGGAAGATTCTTTTTCAAAATTAAGAAACTATTTTCCTCAAAAGCATCAGCTCATCTTGGAATTAATTATCATTTTAATTGCAGCACACTAATTTATGAGTTTAGCTTCATTTCCATGAGCTATTTATTTTTTGCACAGCTAGCAATAAGAAACTCACAGAGATGATCATTTATGGCATGAATGGCTAGCTGGCTAAATGCAGTCCTTGTTTTAGGGAATTTTCTGTCTTCTTCATACTTTGTTTCCAAAATGCACGTATGGGCTCTGATTCAGGAAAGTTAATTTACTCCAAGTCTAAATTTGCATGCGTCTTGCAATGGTTCATCTCACGTGCAAGACACTTGGAGTGCATTTCGGTAGTTTTCTGAACTGATGTCATGACAGACTTAGCTGCATCAGTTAATATGTGAAGAACAAGTAGTCTCGAACAGCTAAAGCACTTCCGTTCTATTTCTTGAGGTTAATTTATGGGCAGAATCACCACTCTGCTTCTTTGACCTGCTTCAGATCTGGTTGAATCAAATCTCTGTACTGCAGTGCCTTGCATTTCTGGTTCCAGATTTAGTCATGTCAGGTCCATTACCAGTCATTTTACCTTACTGAAAACAAATATGGCTAAAGCAAACTGGTGTGATGCCATCTTAGGTGTTCTTCGGCACAAAGAAAATGAATAGTGGCTAGCAAAACAGCAATGCTTGCTGGCATTGGGACAGTTCTTCACAATGTGTGAACTGCTCCAGGTAGTCCATATCCATACAAGGCATGGTCCGTTGACTATATCCGCATCAGTAAGTAGTGCTAAGTCAGTGAGGTTAAATGGTCCAGTTTGGCCATGTTCATACAGTTAATCTCTCATGTACCAAAGCATAGATGCTGCATCCAAATTCCCCATTGGGGATGGTCCTTGTACTCAGTGATGACTGGGAATTGTTTGCAAGGATCTTTTAAGCAAAGTAATTATGAAGACAACCAAGTTCCAGCACCTGGGACCATTACTATGTACCACCATGGATGCGATCATTATTTCTGTAACAGTGATAGGAGCTCCAGAAGAAGCACAGCACCAGGTGCTGAGGAGCTGCACATGGAAGCACTGTCTAGTTCTTAGGGGTGCTTTTAGACAATGGTGGTAGTAGTGCCTATCAGAGATGACAGTGGTTATACCACTGGCCTCCCTTTTCTCTTGTGTTCTGAGAGCTAAAATGTGTATGTCCAAAATGTGGGTGTGTAGAACTGGAGAGCCCCCCAAACAGGGTCTGGGCTAATGCCAGGCTTATGGAAGAGAGTGGATCCAATAGTGCATCCAGCTTACTGTGGAGAATGCTGTAGGACAGCCCAGTAAACTGCTTTGTCACCTTATCTCCTTTAGAAGGATAATCATTTGATAGCCAACATGATGGTTCCTAGAATAAGCCATTCAATTGCATTCACCATCAGGGACAGAGTTTTGTTTTGTGTGACATATTCAGAAGAAATGGGTTCTGTTTCTCTTAGCTTGTAGGACATTACAGTAAGATCATTAATAAATATCTATAATTTAACCCTCTGACATTAATTAAGGTGTTTTTAAATTAAACTGGGATATGTCACTCCCTCTTTGTTTTCTTTATATAACTGTTTTAACCTCTGAGACAAAGACACTTCCTTCAAGAATTTACCCTTGTCCTATTGGGAAGACTTGTTGCTTCCAAATAGTGCTATTGAGGAAATGATCTCTGTCATCTAATGGCTTTTTTGATAAAGAAAAAACACCTTTGAAAAATTGAGTTAAATAGCATATTATTAGATGGAGCCATCACTTGGTTTTGGTCTGACAGCTGTATTTATGGGCAGTACTAGATGAAAGTTAAACTGGCATTTTTATGCCCATTCCCTTGGCCAGATGCTTGGCAGGACCAGATGTTGCTCTTGTTTTCTTCCAGCACCACTTACAACAGACCGAAACATAAAACATACCCACTGAAGCCACTGCAAATTGCTAACTCTGCCTCCTGAAGGCCTAGGGGATGTTTGCAAATAGTGATCCACTGAGTCCTACTCTGCTGATTATTGCTGTGATATTGCTTGGCTTCCAGCACCTGTGGGAATATCGCCCGAGATGGACAATCGACAGCCACAACTGAGGCTATTTGCTCTAAGCTGATGCCTGTGATATGTAGATGAACAAAAACAATTTTTCAAAATCAAGCACTTGAAACTGTTTGTGCTTAGAAGCAAGCCATTGTTTTTTTCCCTCCACAAGTATGTGTGACCACTCTTGGAAAAAAAGGTTCTTAAAAAAAAAAGTGGAAAACAATTTCGTCATTCATGTTTCTGTTTTAGTTTAACATATTTGATGTTCCTATTAGTTCCACTTGGAGAGAGAAAAAGGCTTTCATTCTGCATTAGTTGATTGTTTCCATCAGTCTCCCTTCCCCCTTCCCCCCCCATTTTTCACACCTCCTACTGTGTATGAACGCCTGCTGCACCATTTATTTTTGCAATGTGTAAACTGTTACTTCCTCCAACAAATCAGATCTGCTCAGGGTGAAATTAAAGATCTGAAGGGGTGACTGTCCTGCTGGTTTCAACATTTTAAGATTTTAGTGCTATGCAAGAAGCAGCTGCCCTTTTCTGCCTATAGATACTTACTAAATCTCCAAAGGAATTATGGAATCAGAAATGAATTATTTTGGCATAAAAAGAAAGAGGGAGGAATCTATTCCAGGAAACACAAGCTGAAGTTCTTGCAGTGAGATGAGATCTGGCAAGAAACAGGGTGAGAAATAATTAGCCTGTCTTTGCTGTCTCCATGCAGTGGGCAGGAGTGCCTGGAACTCAAATTTTAGTGCCAAGGTTAAAAGTCATGGTATAAACCGATTTAAAAATGACAGATTTGTGTGCCTAAGGCAGAAGATGGAGTGTGGCCTCCTTGTACAGATCTTGGGCCCCATTCTGCAAATCTCTACTCATGTGAGTTATCCGTATATCTCAAAATAGCTCCTTTGGCCTCAATCAAATGACTTTTCTTGTATGCAAGGGTCTGTAGGATGGAGTCTGTACATTATATACTAAAAAACAGTATAATGCTGCACTGTAGTCTGGTATCTCAGCAATGAGCAAGTTGTAACTTCCAGGACAGGAGCTGATGCACAGATCCAGAGGATTTTACAACCTGTCTAACATGCCCTAGGACAGGACAAGCCATGTCACTGGCCCTCTGGGTGTGCCACTGGCTGTAAAGGGAATTGAGGCTGCCAGGTGGGAGGACAAGCCTATGTTTCAGGTGGCTGATGATGGTTGAGATGAATTGTGGCTCCAGGAGAGATGCTTGTCTCACAGTGAAAGGCAGGATCTCTGCACCAGAATAACTCCGTCAAAGCAGGCTTGGGGCTTTTCATCCAAGCTGCTTTTTTTCTCTCTCAGATCATGTTCATGACTATTTCTAGATGAACAGGCCATTAAAGGAAAGGAATCATCTCCTTGGCAGACAGACTTAGGGCCAAATGTGCACCATAACCACTGAAAGGTTGTCGTTTTCCTCCTTCCCACTCCCTCATTATCCCATGGATGATTTTATGGCATATGATTAACAGGCAAATGCCAGTTGCATTTTTATTCTCAGCTTGCTGTCCATAGAGGGATTAAATCTAAGAAAGCAACATGACCTGCTCCTGGAGGGAGGGAAGACCATGAAAATAACTGAGGTACACTCCCAGCACCTCACACCAATGCTCTAGTTGCACAAAGACCATTCCTACCTTTTATTCAAGTCTATTAACTTTTTTTTTTCACTACAAAATATATGCATTTATCCTATAGCAGTGACTACTGCTTAGCCTTACTGGCTGAGGTAAATGTTGGAAAACAACTGAAGGCAATTTTAGGGGGCAATTCAAAGCCCTACTGCATTTCTAAGAATTTCATTATATCAATGCTTCTTATCACTATAGTAACTGCCCATCTCCTAGTCATGTATTAAATGACATGACTTGACTAACATCTGTTGCGTGCAGTTTGTTCTGTTTTGCATCCTTTTCCAAAATGATAGAACTAAATCTGAGCTGAGTGTTCTGGTTTTGGTCCTATTCTTTTAATTGTACATGAAATGTAAGAAAGGACAGAGTGAAGAACTACAGCCTGTGCTCAGGGAAGGAGAGCTAACAGAGGTAACAGTCTTCAATCCTTGTGGAAGTTTGCTTTGCCCTGAAAAAGTTCATAGTCACAGTTTAATTTTGTGCCATAAAGTAGCTGTACCAGGGAAGAGCACGAAAAAGAAAGAAAATATCCCAAATCTGCCAAGTTAGACATTCCTTATGGGTATGGCAGTGAAAGTGGTTGGACGCTTGGTTTGGGTTCACATCAGTTTAAGTAATCCAGTTTAAAAAAGTCTATCTCCAAATGGTTATGGACTCCCAGGCAAATATTTGGGCACCAGCCCCAGATCAGCTGTGGGCCACTGGAGCTGGGCTGCTGCTCAGGAAAGCAGTTGAAGCTATTCAGGTAGCTCTACACAAGCCATCTTTGAATGGTAAGACCGTTTGAGCTAAGAAATAATTAGGAGAGGCTGGGGAGACCGGGGGATGGATTGCTGCATCTCTTGGAAGCAATAACCAGGACAGTAGGCTTGAGAGTACACCTGAAGTAGCAACTTACATCATTCTGGGACCACCTCTGTCAACTGCACATCTGCGCGCTAGCAAACCTCCTCATCCTTCAGAACAGAATGGCTTCATGCAAACTGCTTGCTGGGAAAGGTCCTCGGCCAGATTTAATCTGTGACCAGTGCCAAGAAGTGGTTTCTTTTTAATTTACCAGTGTGAGCAAATCCTACAGAAACACAGTGTAGCAAAAGAGAACTTTTTTCTTAGTTCCCTTGCTTTTTCTGCTCATTTGACAGTGGCATCTCTGCATCTGTACACACGCCCTGCTCTTGCTGACCTCAGGCATTGCTCTGGGCATGAATGAGGTTACTCAGCTAGTTTTAATGTTGTTGGGGATTAAGGCCTTAAATCATTACAAGTTTTCTTAAACTGCTTAAGGATTATCAGGAAAGTAGCAAAGGTGAGGCAAATCACTGTACTAAAATCTCCTGTAGGGAGAGAAGACTTCTCATTCAACTTGGAGCTGAATTTGCATTTTTCCCTCGATACTCAAAGCTGAGCACAGTGCTTTTGAGCAGCTGCTGCTTTGGAAGGTGGTTTGTTCAGTTTAGGATGTAGGTAGAAGTGTTTTCCTGCAAAGAAAATAATTATACGCTCCCAAACACACAGAAGCATCAGAATTCACAGCATGCTTTTTACAAGGGTAATAAAGTTTTATGTGCATACACAGAAGAAACAGTTTGCAGCAAAATACTTAATGCACCCAATTATCCCCCCAAGTAAATGATGGGAAAGAAACAGGCAAAATTTGGCTCATGCTTAATTATTTAACATTTGAACTTTTCTGTTCTTAGCAATAAATTTCCATTTCTGCCACCTATTTCTTGGTACTTCACTTGGCCTGGACTCTTGTAACTGCACTCTAAGCATTTAGGAGACTGCCCAATGTCAGTGTGAAGAATATGGGAAAGGCTTGACATCAATTACAACATTACACAGAACATAAAATTTAACAGCTTGATTCAGCCTTTCATTGCTATTTAAAGCAACCATGTATGGTTTTTCTGAGATCCTAAAAATTAACCAGCTTCTAAAAGGTCTAAATTTTTCAACAGCACAGGATCTTACTCTGAGGTTTTTACAGTGTTATTTCAGTTCCATGGTATAAATGGCGGGGGGGGGGGGGGGGGGGGGGGGGGCGGGGCACAGCGGCGGAGTGAAGTTTAACAGGTAAATAGGTAAATGGACTTTTGAAAGTAAAAAAAATAAAATCTTCTAGGCAAAGGAGAACTCTGTGGGGTAAATTAAAAGAAATAAAGTCAATCAGATTCTTTGCTGGCTTGCATTCTTTGCAACTCCTTTGAGAGGCGGCAAGCTGAGGCAGTGAGCCTGCTGGGCTGAGACCTGGGGAAGAATTTGGCCAGTAGATTTGTATGTTTGTTCTTAAGTAACTGGGAATCGCATCGAGGACTTGGGTGGCTCAGTGATAAAGTGCTGCTTTTCCACCTTTGCGGCCAGAGTCAGAATTTACGTGGTGGCCCCAGCTTTGCCTCTCACTGATGTGCAATTGTCTTGTAAAACACCAGTTTCTGCCCAGGGGAGACCCAGGCGGAGCAGGAGCAGGACCTGGCTTACCTCTCACCTCCGGTAAGGGTGGTCCCTGCAGGTCAGAGCTGAGGTCACCCCGAGGGCGGCACGAGGAAGCTTGCTTGTTTTGCAGCTGCAAATTCTGGGCCATGGATAAATAAAAGGCTCAGTTTCTAATTTTTTAACTAAATAATCAGATAAAACTTGGAAAAAGAGATCCTGAAACTGTTCTTAAGGGAGGAGGGAAAAAAAAAAAAGTCCTCTGGAGATCTGCAGATATGTTTTTACTCGGTGCGCTGGGGTATAATTAAAAAGCCACTTTGAGGCAGAGTGAAATGGTTGCACGCAGACCTTGACCATCCCACCTTTAATAAGGGGCTAGTGGGGAGAAATATATAACCTTTACATTAGGAATGTTTCACTGATTTTATTTACAGTCCATAAAATTTTACTTCTCTGAGCTGCTGCTGTCTGCCAGGAGTAGCTTTAGTTTGGACTGGATGCGCAAGGATGTTTAGTGAGTTTTATTTCACACTATATGAACACCGGTGTTGGTTTTTTGGAAATATTTTTTTCCCAGCTGAAGTATAGCTGTAACCACGACCTAGGTCACAAACATTTCCTGGAGGGGTTGTGAAATTTTCCACAGAATCCAATGTTTTAATTGTTGATATTTCCTCCATTTAAAATATATCTGGTTTTAAGTACAGCATTTTGCCTTATCAACACCGGGAATCACATGTAACTTTTACTGACTATATGGAAAGAAATAGCTGTAGGCTCTGGTTTAGAAGTCTCAGGTTGTCTCAGAAAATCATGGAAAGATCAATCAAAAGCTAGTCACAGTTGCAGGTATTTGACAAGCAGCTTTTCTCCTGTAAAAGCTGAGCATCTTCTGTCTCCCACCCCAGGCCTGGGAGAGAAGCCAATCCCTTCCTACAAAAGGACCTAAAGGAGACAAGGGGGACTGAGATTCCCCAAAACAGTCAGCAAGGCCTCTTGTTGCACCCTGGGAGATTGGTGAGGGATAATTCAACTTCCATTAGATCTCAGGCCAACACACACACACATACATATTTGCTGCAAAGCATCTGAAACAGTCTAATTCCTCATCCAAACAGCATACCCGCTCAAAGGGAAGACTAGAGTCACCTCTAATGTACATGTTGTGATTTGATAGGCAGTATGAATGAAATTCTCCCACAAAAAATAAACACCAGAAAAGAGAAACTGATACTGAACCTTGCGGGAGGAAAATATCCCAGATTAAAAATCAAGCATTGGCCATAATGTCATCTGGAAACTGCACCAGCTGGTCTTTTACCTGGTACATTTTTGGAACATAATAAAAACAAATGTGAAATGAACCATTTTTATATTGTAAATTATCTAAGAATTTATTATCAGAAAATAAAATCTATTTCATTACCTCAGTGGTTTACAGGTCCCCAAATCTCTGTTTAGTTTAATGGACAGAAAAAAAATAATAAAATAATATTTAAATAAAGCATTATCTGCTGTTGGACAGCAAGGCTTTCAAACCGCAGCTTACACACTTCAAACAGCCCCCAATGACTCAGCCACACAAGACATAAAACCCCCCAATCAACGCCATTTATACATAGAAGCAAAAGACTATGTTTCCCATCATAAAATGTTACGGTGTTTACACAAAAGCTGCAGCTAACCTTGTAAAACTATTGATTTCCCAGTGGGGTCCTCAGAGGACACTTGGCTGAGTTAGACGACACACTGATTTCTAGCACCAAAATAACCCTGGTTTCCTTTCAGAGCCTGGATGCATAATACTACTCATGTCAAGTGGGTCTTTTGATACAGAATTCCTTGTTCATAGAGCTACCTCTCAAGAACTTCAACTTCAGTAGTCTTTTTATGAAGACAGACAAAACCACTGGAAGTAAATCACAAAATTGCAAATTTCTGTTATTTTGCTCTGGGTTTTCTTTGGTGGTAGAGGAGTTTTTGCCCTTTTAAAGGAGTGCCTTTCCTTGACATTGTTCAATAGCTACAATAAATAGCCCAATTCTTACAACAGCTAAAGATCAATAGAAAAAAAAAAAAAAACAAACAAAAAATACCCCAAATCATCATCAGAAAAAAAAGAGAAAAATAAGATTAACAGAAAGTCTCTCCTGCAGAATTAATTTAATTTTAAATGAGGCATATACTGAGAATTTCTATTTGTAAAACATTTTTACGCCAGGCAATTAAGCAGACTTTTCTCCAAAGACAACAGACTTGCCATATTTTCAGAAACATGTCAAAGGATTTTTATATGATAGTCAACATCAAATGTCTGATTTTTCCACAGGGTAAATAAAACAGAATTATGTGAAAAAAATAATAAAAATATGACCAAATTCTCTGTTGTGGCCTAAAATGTGATATAAGATTTAAAGCCTTATAAAACCTGAAGTTTTCTGGTAAAAATTCATTGTTATAAAAGGAAAACCATAGGAAAAAAGAAGCAATTGTTTTCTTTCTGTTCTTGAATCTTACATTCATAGAAGTCAAGCGAACTGAACAAATTAAATCCTTTCTAAACAGTTACACCAACTCCAATTTGATTCTGTTGCCAGAAGAACTTACTCCCCCCACTCCTATTATTTACTTAAAAGCATCTAATATTGGTGTCTAAATTATAAAGGACAAGTCCTACTCTTTCCAGCTAACAGGAGCTGGGGAGTGCTTGCTAGGGAATAGGATCCAGTCCTGCAAGATCAGAGATTGCAAGATCAAATGGATTGAAAATAAAGATTAATTGTGTCATATCATAGGTATTAATTTAAGACAACTCATTGCAAAGACCCCAGAGCAGCTAGTTTTAAAGTACAGAGAAATTTCAAATGAAAAATGGAGAGATAAAACATGTTAGTTGGGAAATACTCGTCTTTTACTAATAAAGGCTTTTAATATGTGCTTTTCTTTCCCCTCTTGCTCAATTAAAAATATGTTAATACAATGTTAAGTTTGAGATTTAAACCCACAAGAGTCAGGAAATTCAGAATTAAGGCTCCTTTGGGAACCTTAATTCTGTTCCCATTGTGCATATTATGTTTTATGATAGGGGTTTTCATTACATGATCACATAACACTGGGGCAGTGTGACATGCAAAGAGTGGTATTGAATATGTGTGGTTTGTTATGGAGGTTAAAGAAATGTCAATGTTACCGAGTAGCCTTGCAAAAATGTAACAATTACAGGTTTTATAAAATTATTGTTTCATTATAAAAAGAAAAAAACACCACCACTTTGAGCATACTGTTGTATACAGGCATCCTCTTCTTAATAATGGTATGTGCAAATGCAAAAAAAAAGAGATTTTTCTCCTTGTTTCTCCGCAGACTGTTCTCAAACACTTTTGGAGAGGATCTTCAGGAACTGTGTAATTGTATGTTAGGAACCTCTGCTTTCTCTTTTTATCTTTGGAAACGATGTAGGTTGTATCAAGCCCTGGGAAGATGCTGGGCTACTGTTCTGGAAGATTAATTGTTTTGTTAACCACAAAAATAAGTTTTGGGAACTTTTTCCTATAAAAATAAAAATGCTTAAAAATATTCCCCAAAAATATTTAATATCTTACAAGTAAGGTGTGAGTCTTGCCAGCTTTTGAGTCTGGGGGATCTTTTCAGAAGTACTCTCCTCATTTCTGGGAACAATTTTTGATTTGGTGACATAAAGCTGTATTGGAGGTAAAGATCTGAGACATGAGTACTCAAGCCCTCTTGACTGCATGGGCATTAACATGCCAATTTGTTTGGACATTATCTTATAGACATATCTCATACATAAATTTTGTAGGTCTGATAAAAGCCTACCATCTTAAAAAGACACCCAAAGAGTACAAAGATGCACCCATGGCTCCAAAGATTCTCCCAGTGCTCAAGTAGGAAATCTTAGTCATATATGGCTTTTATTTAATGGTGAGCACTGTGTATTAGAAACATGCCAATATGGTTGGGGTTTTTTTTTTTGGGGGGGGGGGGTGGGGGTGGACACCATTCCAATGGTGGAAAAACTTTTAAAGAAGGACTAGTAGTTCCCTGGTGGGTGATAGGAGGAAAGTTCTGCTATGCATGTGTCCTGGCAAGCTCTCTATGTAATGGTGCACATGCCAGGATCAAAAGCACAGAAATATATTCAGAAGGATGATTTGAGAGACAGAAGACATCCCAGATGTCTTGTCCAAGTAGGACACGTGCTCAGCCAATGGCAGAGATGGTTGAAATGTTTCAAAATTGGAATATATTGAAAGCAGCCCTACAGAGAAAGGCTTGATACTGGTGCATGAAGAACTGAATATGAGCCAGTGATGTGTGCTCGCAGCTCAGAAAGCAATCTTGTCCTGGGCTGCATCAAAAGAAGTACGAACAGCAGGTCGAGGGAGGTAATTCTCCCCCTCTACTTTTGTGAGACCCCACCTGGAGTACTGCATTGTTCTGGGGCCCCCAGCATAAGAAAGACATCGACTTGCTTGAGCAGATCCAGAGGGGGCCACAAAGATGGTCAGGGAGCTGGAGCACCTCCTTTATGAGGACAGGCTCAGAGAGTTGGGGTTGTTTAACCTAGAGAAGACAAGGCTCTGGGGAGACCTTATAACAGCCTTCCAGTATTTGAAGGGGGCCTACAGGAAAGATGGAGAGGGACTATTTATCAGGGAGTGCAGCAATAGAATGAGGGGTAACATTTTAAAATGAAAGGGGGTAGATTTAGATTACATATTAGGAAGAAATTCTTCACTGTGAGTGTGGAAGCACTGAAACAGGCTGCCCGGAGAAGCTGTGGATGCCCCGTCCCCGGCAGTGTTCAAGGCCAGGCTGGACGGGGCTTGGAGCAACCTGGTCTAGTGGAAGGTGTCCCTGCCCATGGCAGGGGGGTGGAACGAGATGAACTTTAAGCCCTCATCCAATGAAACTGTTCTATGATTCTAGGAAAATATAGTTCATATTTTCAACCTTTTGGCCGGGAACCTTCTTTACAATGAATACTTCCAGGGTTTTTTGCTTTATTTTTTAAATAGATTATTTTTAGCCTCTTTGTAAGCTTGCTTTATTTATCATACAGACATAAGGTGGTGAAATTTAATTACCTGTGACAAACACAAAATCAATTTAAATGATGTATAGAACTTGTCTGACCCTGAACTTCCAACTAGAGAGCTGGACCCAATGATCCTTATGGGTCCCCTCCAAACTAAGATATTCTGTGATTCTATGGTACATTCATTGATCAATTTTGGAAGCAGTCTAGTTGCCTAGTTTAAACAATTAACTTGCAAAGAAATTTTAAGTACTTGGTTAATAAGCCTCAAAGTGTTGAAGTTCTGTCTATAGATAATGAAAGGATACTGGTGCCTCAAAAATGTTACCACATAATTTAGAGAATGAATCTTCCCTGGAGGGTACAAGGATGCAGGAATCTGAAGATGGACATTTTGGCCATAGAGGCACATGCAAGATCCCCTTGCCAGGATTTTTCTGTTCCAGCCCACATGGAAGCCAGGGGGCACTAAGCATACTGCTTAAGATGAAATTTCTGCTCAATTAAAGTCTTAAAAGTAGCATCTTAAAAAGCAATATAATTTTTTCTGAATACCTGTAACTTCAAGCTGGCATGGCAGTGGACATGCAGTGCTTCTTAAAACTAGAGATATGTTACTAGGAGAATTAAATAGAACATAAAGATCCAAAAGTCTGGTTTTCCACTTCTAATCCTCAAACATATTTCAGTACCTAATGTTTAGTAAACTCTGCAGGAGTTATGAACCTGAATGAAATGTGCCTCTGAGCTAGGCCCATAGGCCTTGGTTTTCTTTTTAGTAACATGACAATGACAGAAATACTGATCTATTCTGCCTGGAGGAAGGCAGGAGAGAGGAAGAGCCTTCTTGGCATCTCTTTGGAAAGAGGATCTGAGTTTCCTTCCAGCTAGCCTAAAACATGCTTAAAGCCCCATTCACTAAAGTTAGGACTTAAGCTAAGTTAGGAACTTAGGGGTCCATAAAAGTAATGCTCTTCACTTCGGTAACCTGCGTGTAGGAAAATTAAATTAGGTGAAAGAACCTTTGTCTACAAATGTGACAAAATGTAAGTATTATTGCAGTATGCTCTATTATTGCAGGATTGTTCACAATCACTTATCTTTTTCTGGCTGAGTTTCTTGCTTAGTAAATGGACATTCATTTTTGTTGCAAAGTAAGACTGCTCAGTTTTCATGGATCATATTTTTAAAGAGCTGATGCTAGGAGAGGCTAGTGATGGGTATTTTGTCTCCTGCCTAAGAGTATTGTTTTAGTGACAAGGATGGAGAAATAACTGAAGTGTGGCAGGACAGCAAAGAAAAATGGTGCTGTGTTCACAGTCACCACAGCCACAGTTCAAAGCACCAGCCCTCAGCCCCTGGTGGGAATTTGTAGTTTCAAGTAAGACAACTAATCTCTGGGAGCTCCTACTATAAAATGGAGGTAATGTAATCTTGTCCCTCCTCCTTTTATGTATTCTCTTAATCTTTTACTTCATGGAAGTCTTTGTAGCAAGCACCATCCCTTGCAATATTTAACAGTCATATTCGATGACTGAATGAAGACTTTAAGGGGTAAAATTAAAGGCCGCAAACTCTGAGGGCAGACACATGCTATACAATACCAAGAGGGTTTAAAAGGTTTCTTCTTCCCTTCCTCTTCTTTTGGATGCTAAAGATATAATTAGTAACGCCTCAGACAAGAAACATAATGATACTTTGTCAGTACAGACATAAAAGGGTTAGATTTAAAACGGTGGCATTCCCCATACTTAACTAGATAGTTTCAAAGAGATTTATAACCAGCTGTAGAGTTTTCCTCACGTGCCTGCCCTTTCAGTTCCAACTTCTGAAAGTCTCTGGTGATCCTGAAGCCTTGCACAGTTTGACATCTGAAGTGTAAAATTTTTTGTTTCCTTAAAGTAGCAAGATCCTTCTTACTCCTGGGGTTTCAAAAAATGAAAGGAAGGGGAAAAAATAATAAAAAATATAGACTACCTCTCATTTGGAAGAAGTTGCTTTGTTGCTTTGCCAGGTTCATTTGCTAACATGCAGACTGTCTTGGACTGTAAGCACGCTTAATGCAAACAATCCTTTCTTGCACTAAGTCTTTATGTTGGACCTCCTCAGTGATCTAAATTTTAGTCCAGCCCTTCTAGTGGCAGGCAGTCTCAGGGCACTGTGAGTGCAGCTCTCTTTTCTGCTTGATGGGGCAAACAAGTAGCAGTGGGAAGTCAGAAGAGTGAGGTCTGTGGGCAGTGAAGCATCCTTCTGCATCCTCATGAAGCAGGAGGAGTGCAAGAGGGAGAGTAAAGGCACCTTCCTCCCTCCCCAGCCTTTGCACTTCTCTCCTACAGACAACACTGGGTAAAACAGTGAGAGTCAAGCCCAGGGCAATGGGAGTACAGTTCTCCAAGAATCTTGGCCTTCTAGCTTCTGCTGTGCTTTCCACCCCCACCAGTCCCAGTCCTGCTGCTTATTTGTGTCTCAGAGTGGTTTGCCCATCGGTGGTCTTAGTTGGATGAAGGGGGTTGCTCAAAGGGCAGCTCTGGGTGTCTCACACCAGAACCCCTGTGAAACATGGAGTGATGCAGTACAGGATTCATAATGCACCAGAAAGATCACCTGAGTGGAAACGCTGCTCATTTTGTCCTTTGCTTGCTCTAGGACCACATG
The DNA here is from genome assembly GCF_023638135.1 of Falco biarmicus. Lineage (NCBI taxonomy): Eukaryota > Metazoa > Chordata > Aves > Falconiformes > Falconidae > Falco > Falco biarmicus. The sequence goes on along the minus strand of NC_079293.1, from coordinate 33,799,244 downwards.
ATGCAAAAAGACGGCCTTGCTTTCATCTGGATTTTGATATGTTTTTCTCATTTTCCTCTTTGCTGGGAACAGATTGGATATACTAGTTAGGATTTTGGTATTGTAACCATCAGTTTTCTTCTTTTGTTTGTGTTTAGGCATTTGCCAACCATAAGGAAATGTATAAATTTATAAAAATGACAATATGTATCTCTATATATATGTGTAATATATAAATCTATAAATAATATGAAATTAAATGGACCCAATGGAAGCTATTTGTGTGCAAAACAGCTCTAATCCTTGTTAAAGGTCATTAAGTCATCTGATGTCACTTGGAACATGGTCCATGTTTGTTGGTCCTCCCCTCATAGTGAGGTTTCATTGATCCAGCAGTTTGTAATCAATACTGCCCCTGCATTCCTGCTTTCATTGGTTTGTCTCCAATGTCACTTGCCTTACCCTGTGGTGGGCTGTTTCAGACCAATAAACTGATAGAAAACCAATCAGAAAAAAGCCAGCTGCTGATTAGCAAGCTCAACTGGCTCATTAGGTGGTCAGGTGAGGGCAGGGGCTGGGGCACTGGCATGGGCTAGAAAACAGCAAAGGAGAGAGGAGAAAAAAAGGCCCTTTTTCAGACACAGCAAACTGTAAAATTGGTAAAAGTTCATTTTAGCACAAAAATCTTAAATGCCAACACTTGCAGGGTGAAAAGGCTACAGATATTAAACTGACTGTATAATAACAGTGATTTTTTGGTGGGATTAATTCCCTACTCTGATTCACTAGGTGAGTGCATGCTGTGGTTTAAGCCCAGCTAGCAGCTAAATACTCACACCCCTGCCATGCCCCCGGTGGGAGGGGAAGGAGAACTGGAAAAAGGTAAAAACCATGGACTGGGATAAGAACAGTTAATAATTGAAATAAGGTTAATATTAATATTAATAATGAGAATAATAATGAAGAGGAGAAGGAGAAAAAGAAATAAAACCTAAGGGAAAAAAACCAATACCCAGATGGTCCCCAAGCAGCAACCAGCCCCTCCCAGCCAGCTCCCCAGTTTATACACTGAACATGATGCTCTATGGTGTGGAATATCCCTTTGCCTAGTTTGGGTCAGCTGTCCTGGCTCTGCTTCCTCCCAGCTTCTTGTGCACCTCCTTGCTGGCACAGCATGGGAAACTGAAAAGTCCTTGGTTTAGAGTAAGCACTACTTAGCAACAACTAAAACATCAGGGTATCAACATTATTCTCATACTAAATCCAAAACATAGCACTCTACCAGCTACTAGGAAGAAAACTAACTATCCCACAGAAACCAGGATAGTGCACAAGCCCAAATCTCATTAAATTGGCACAGGTTAGAATGTTGTCTAAATTAAGTAATGTAGTATGACTACATTAAATGAGATGAATGTCATGATGACCTATGTGTGTCAATAACATTGTTCAATAAATATCACCCTAAAAGCTCCTACACCTTCCATACTGCGGGAAAACGTTTGACGTTAACTATTTCTTTTCAATAACAACATTATTTTTCATTGTACAGTTGATTATAACCAACCACAATGATATTTCCAGGCCCTAAGCTAATTGTGACAAATGGAAGACTTATTTTCTCTTCCAACTCTGTGACCAGTATGATGAAAGTCTGAGCAAGCAGCTTTCATTCATTTTCCCCAACCCAGCCTGCAAAATGAACATAAGGATAATTTGTAATTTATCTTATAAATTTTGAAAGAAAAGTACTGAGTTAAGTATTCTGCTCCTGAACAGACTGCCATGCTGCTATAGGAAGGGAGATCACTCAAGGTCACACTGGAGTGATGGTTAGGTTTCACTTTTTTTGCTGCTGTGTTCATATTTACTTATTAAATATGCCACCTGTAGTCAGTAGGAATTGTTTATTTTTTACAGATGTGCTACTATTGGATGTTATGTAGGGGTCAAGTTAATTTCCTCAAATATCTTACTCTGTCAAACATCTTTTCTTTTGAACGTTGTTTTCTTTTTCTTTATGTATGGGGTTCTTTATGCTGAATCAGTAGCTCATACACTTGCAGTTAAATATGAACTGGTACTGTGGCTTCAGTGAGTCATCAGTTTACCCTTCTGCTATCTGAGAAGTCATGCAAAGGGGACATGGAGGTCACTGCTGTTACAGGAGCTTGGTCAGCTTGTCGGGTTATTATGATGGGTGCTAAAAGTCAGTTCTGATTTCAGACAAAATATTTATGGCGAGATTTCTTCGCCTTCCAGGCAAGGATAGTTTTAGTGTCAGGCATCAGGACATGACAGCTTTATGTCTTTCTCTCCACGGCCTGATCTCACTCTGTATGTTTAATTCTACCACCTCTGGGACTTATAATTTAAATATACAAAGAGCAAGCATTTATAACTGTAGGTGTATCTTGATTTTGATTTTAAATGTGCTGATGCTAAGCAATGCGTACCAAGTAGGATCTGCTCCTGGGCTTAGTGCCCTGCTCCTGCCTCTGCTGCCTGGGCAGAACTGAGGGAAATCTGGGCAGCCCGTAGAGCAGCACCATTGCACTGCAGAGCTTATGTGCAGCCTGATGGCTGATATGGCCTCTGCAGGTTCATGTCTGGCGGTGAGTCACTGATGGAATGAGATTCTTGCTGAAATATTATGGGCATAGCCTGTAACACAGTGTGCCAGGGGGAAACTCTGAAGAATGAAAGAGCTGAAGTTGAGGGGTTTATGTCAAAGCACCTCTCGTCTGGTTTGTGGACTGAATATATCTGTTAGCTGTTGGAGCTCATGGGGTGCTGTCCTGGATGGAAATTTCTTGGTAAATTTAATCCCAAAAAGCTCCAGTTCCTGCAGCAGGAGAAAAAGTGCCATAATTGGGGATGGTCGGGAGACTCCAAAAGTACAGACATAGCAGCAGTGTAGGCACTCTTTGACTGATTTCATACTACCATGAACTCCCGTTCTGGTTTCATGGGACTGAGCTTTTTTCTTCTGATTTTATCAACTATTCTGTGATTTCTGTAATTTATCTAAATAGTGTCCCTAGAATTCAGAGTCCCAGCATAATAAACAGAACTTACCAAAGCTGTTATCTCTTCTTTATTTAGTTCTAGTAATGGTTTGCCAAACTAGACCCTCAGAGCTCTTTGAGATATTTACATACTGGCAAAAGGATATAGGAAAGTGGTCGAATCTCCCTTCTACTGATGCAGAAACCAAGGCAGGTGCTGGAGGCCAGCTTTAACATGCCTCCAGTTTAATAAGAAAAATACAGCCCTCCGGGCCGCAAACAGCCTGCAGACGTGGTCCAAGTGGGTAAGGCAGTGCCTGGATGGTGAGGCCGTACTGCCCTTTCTGCCTGCAAAGCAATAATGAAAAGTCTGAGGTAAAGTCATCTTAAGGGAAATGTCCTGTAAGGTTAAAAATAAAATGGGAAAACAATAAAAGGATTTGTTGATTGTCTCTGTTCTCTATCCTGCCTGGCATCCCGCTTTATGGTCTGCCTTATGGTCCAGCCAGTCAGGAAATAGGAATTAAAGATCTGTCAATCACAGATAGCAAATAACCACTTTCCCATCCCATGAGCCTTCTCTTCTGCAATGTGGCTACCTAGTCATCAAAGCCATTTCCAGCTGTTTTTGTCTTTTCCTGCATGCTGGATGGGGCTGATGAGTATTTGAAAGACCATTCAGCCCACTGCTGGAGAGAGGCTGGCTGTTAAATGTGCAGCATTTAGTACTGCTGCTGGAGAGGACGAGAGGAGAGAAATGCACAACAGGATTACGCATGGTCATCCTGTTTGTGAGCTCCTGCTCGGCTCCCATCCTGTGTCCTGGCCAGAGCCCCCGGGGGAGGGTCACCCGGAGGACGGCATTCTCTGCTCTTGCTTTGAAGTCCTCCCCTGGGAGGAAGTGGGTGGGCTGGATTTGTACATTACCCAAGACTGAAGGATGTTAAATTCTTGTCTTCCTGGAAAGTAAAGCCATTTCTCCTGTCAAGGGGGCTGCTGGAAGTGATGGGAGAAGAAGTTACTATATCAGACTGAAATCCAGGTGAAGAAAAGGAGGTCATCCTGTGAGAAAGCAAAACCGCCTTATGGTTCTGTGTATTTCTGAGGCTGACTCTCTAGAAGTGGACATCTTTTGAGAAGCACAAGCTAAATGTATTCCCTTACATTTAGGGCCTCCAAGGGAGCACATTTCAGAAAAGAACATTTCACCTTCAAGACCATTTCCCTACAGTCTAATAGATCCTATCTTCCCTGAACAGCATTGTGGTTTATGCTTGAAGCCTGAGGGTCTCTCTTCTCTCTTTCTTTCTCTCTCATTTCTTCCTTTCTACCTTTTTTTTGTTTGTTTGTTTTTGGTTTTTGTGGGTTTTTTTCTTTTTGTTTTTGTTTTTGTTTTTGTTTTTTGTTACCACTTCATTCAAGTTTGTGTGGATTGTGAGGACTAAGGAGGACTAGTTACTGACAGAGCTCAGATCTGTCTAGGTAAAACAACTATAGCAACTTAGACTGTGCAACGGGTTTCTGATTTTGCCTTAAGTCCAAACAAGGTCTTTTTTAGGTTCATTTGAAAGCAAGTCAACCAGAGTTTCAACTCCTGAAGAAACATAGTAATTTCTGGCAGATGGGAGTAAACTCTAGAAATTCAGGGAAAGAAATCAGAGCATGTACTATACTGCTGAGTATATGTTTGACTTTCCCTCTAAGACCCATGAAACAGGTAAAACAGTGAAAGTAACACTGCTGATAGCTTCCGTCTTTGTGAAATTATAGGTAGATCAATTCCTATTAACAAAAAAGCCTTAATCTTCTTTCAGTGGTATTGGCTGTGGCTAGAAGAGAGTCAGGCTTCTTTCAGGATTTTTCAGTTTCAGGATTTAGTGTGAAGGCATTGCAAAGACAACAGGATTTTATCCAAGATGACTGCTGTCATTTTATCCTGCAGTCTTCTTTGGTCAAGGAAATAGTTTCAGATTCTCCAGCAATCCTCCAGCTCAAAGTCTCCTGCTTGCCATTGAGATGATCAGGAAAGATGTACAGCCCATGCACTAAATATGCTAAATCTACCTCTTCTTTCCCCAAAAGGCTGTTTCAGTGCTTGCTCCTGTCCATCAGGCAGGTGAAGGGAAAGGACATACGTGTGTCAGAACAGCTACATAGGATCAGACTAAAGGTCCCCTTGGTCTGGTATCTTAGCTCTGACAAACACCAAGGGAGGTGTCCAAAGCCAGCGAAGGTCATGCAGAGATATTTCCGTCTTCTCTCTCCTCCCACCCAGCCTCCAGCAATCTGGCATTTCCTGAGCACGAGGTAACATCTTGATGGACCCTAAATTTAATCTGAGTACAATGCCTTTTTAAAATTACTGTATTTGTTTGTGTTGGTACAGATTGTTAGCAGCATAGACTGCACAGATGTGTTAGGTGCTACACAAACATGGGACAGAAGGACTGTCCCAACAGAATCATGCTACTGACAGTGAATTTACAGTGCTATGTAAAACACATTAAGCAATTTAAAGTAGAGGAGGGTGAGGCAGCTGTGAGACGGTATTAGTCTTCAACAATATCAGCACATCAAGCATCTACATATTTTCCATCTTCCTGTAGGTATCATGACAGAGGAAAGTGCAACAGAAGGACATGAAGCATTCTTGTTGCCAAGGAAGGGCAATGCAAAAGTTATCCATCCTGTCATCTTCTTTTTATTTTAAAGCTTTTTAAAATAATTTCCTTGTTTCAATTGCTTACAAAAAATTCTTCTTGAGCATGAAGGGAAAGTATGGGCAAAAATATAAGGTACTTCTTTTCTAACTGACAATGTGGATGCTCAGGCTCCATACCAAGGAAGATCACTTTTTTGGTATGCATAAGAAATGGGAGGAGGGAGGTGGGCAAAATACAGGGAAGGACATGAAGATACAGCAAAGAAAGGAATTAAAGGAGAGAAGCAAAGAACAAAGACAGGAACTGGTCTGGTTAAAGTGATGTAGTGGGAAAATGATTTTCCAAGGGACATTCTGAGTTGATATGAATGGAAATGATGCTGTTGCCCAGGAAAAAAATCACTGTGGTCTTCGTCCTGAAAAACTGCTCCAGCTGAAGTTTTCTCTGTTCATTTTCTTGTGAGAAAGAGTGGTAAGAGTTACCAGTCACTAAACACCAGTGACCTATTGTAAATCCCTGGGATCAGCAAACAGCCATGATGAGTATCAGGCAGTAATTCCAGCACTGCAGAGCTGCAATTCCTGAAGTGCTGAGTGTGGAAGAACTTGGGGAAAATTAAGTTCCTATTTGAGATTTTTTGCTTGTACTGTCCGATAAAGGCTGTGAAGTACATAGGCACAGTACCCACATTTTCCTGATCTGCTAAACGCTTAATGTGTTTTTTTCAGTACAAAACTTTTAGGTTTCAGTTTGCATGGCCATAAATCTTTAAAAAAGATCCCAGGTTATTATTGTGAAAAAAATAATTTTAAAAGCCTTTATGAAAGGTAATAGTGTATAATATTTTCTTTCATACTAGACTTCATCTTATCTTGGTTTTTTAGCATCCACATCAACATAGATAATAATACTTTTAAAATTTTTCAGTGATTTTATTGAACATCGTGCAACTGAAGTCAGCACTAGTGTACAGAACCTGCCAATTTCCTTCCATTCCCATCCCTCTCATAATTTGCTCCTTTACGCTGGTTCCAATAGCCACTCTCTCTGGTAGCAGAAATACTGTAACATTGATGTCTGTCGGTTTCTCTTCCTTTCTCCTCTCCCTTTCAAGTATATAGCGTACTGCTCTTCTCCAAATGTCAAAAACTCTGAAGAACAACCCCTTGCTTAACATGTCAAAATGTGAGTTCTGGCTGGCAATTGCTTTGGTTTCGTTCCCTTGAGATCTGACAGTGCCAGAAATCAAAGCATAATTTTGCAGATGTTGAGATCCTGTAAGCCCCCTAGGTTGCAAAGCTAAACCATAAAGCCAGCTGGCACTGTGTACGTGTGCTAAGAATGTAAAAGTATACATTTTTAGTTTTCAACCAACAATGACCGACTGCTGGTAACTTCAACAAAGTGAAGCATTGCTAGCTTTATTTTTGGAGAGTAAGTGGCTCTGTGAATTCCCCTGAGCTCTTCTGTTATAGTGCTGCTGTTTCAAAGATGCTGTTCAGAAGCATAGAAGTTTCTTTGGTGCCTTTCCAGCATATCTGCTGTTCTTTAAAGGGATACCACACTCTGACAGCACCTTCAGTTCATGGCAGATAAATGAATAGTTATTTCAGCCAACCTTAACCTTGTTGATTTTAAACTGTTTTACCTTTCTTCTAAAGGAAGTGCATTTGAGGGGGAGAAAAACAACCCACAATGTCTAAGTGAAAATAATAATAATATGATGGTACAGCTAGCAGGCTCATCTGCAAAGAGGCACTAGATAGCCAAAGTGCTATCTATCTTTCCACTAAGGGGAAAATTGAAAAATACACATTTAAATTTCTAAAATATTTGGACAAAAAAGAGTATCATAATATCTTTTAATCTGGACTTTTCCTTTCATGTCTTCATGTGAGTGCCTTCATTCAGTGCAATGTGCCTTCGCTGAATCTTGAGAGTAAAGATAGCTGGTTAAAGCAATGATGCTGGTGAGATGTTTTGCAGATAGGTGTGCACAGAGCAGGGCAGGAAAAAAATTTCCACTTCCTACAAAATTTTAGAATTTGGAAATGCTTTTTATTTCCTACTAGGACAAAGCAAAGGCCTTTCAGTTCTTATATATGAAACCTATTCAGCGGAGACACCGCCCCAGTACAGAAAGATGTTATGGGCTTGTGATCACTCAGGATTTGATAGAGTCAGCTTCAGACTAGGACAATAGAATTCACCCCTGGATAAACAGCAGGCTGAGTCAGGATTTCATTGATGCTGTGCAAACCGTGCAGCAGGCACTCATGTTTGGTTCTCCAATGTCCAGCCTTGTACTCTGATTACGTTACTCTGAGCTTTTATTTTTCCCGGTTTTGATCAAAATTCCAGGACCTGAGAAACCTTTCCTAAAGCAAATTGCACCCAAACCACTAGATTCTCATGCACAGTTTAAATTTCAATGAAGTGGTATTTTCCAATGAAAAAAAAAACAGTTTAATTGAAAAATTCCTGACAAGCTCTAATCCTATTAACTTCACTGTGGTTGCACATATGCTAATGAGAGCCGTGTGTGTGAGACTGTTGCTAAATTTGAAAAACACAATACCCAGGACATGCATATTATATGTAGTTTGACACAGGCACATATGGTTTATATTCTGTATTCTAAAACAATATTATGAACATTTTATAAGGTTGCAAAAGTGAGTATTGTAAATTCAAGAGATGCAAAAGTTATTGAGGCATGCACTTTGGACTCTCTCTCTCCAGTGTAATTGGCCATATACACCTTCCACTTCCTTTTCTCTCCCTGCTCGTCCCTCTCATATTCCTCCTTTCTCTTCTCAGTACCTTTCTTCTCTGGATAGCCTTCCTTTTTAGCAAATAGCACCTTTCACACTAACATGGCACCAGAGGTCATCATGAGCTGGTACTATATTGCCTTCTCTTATCTTCCTTCTGTCCTGTCAGGTCAGACTAAGTTCTGCAGGGAAAATGATATCTGCTCCATGGAGTGCAGGGAGTGATTACCATGTAGGTGCATTGTTCTTGATTGCTCTTTGGAAACTTCACATTAAGCACAGTTCAACTCTAAATAAATGTGTTAGGACATGTATTATTGCCTTTAGTTAAGCAACTGTTGACTTATAAGGGTTCACATTTTTTGACAAGAAGGTTCTCTGTGTACGAAAATTTTGTCAATTTTCCTGTAACAGTGTATCTTACAGATAAATAGTTATTTACATTTTTGCTAGGACATGTGATCAATTCATTTTGAGCTGTCCTAACCCTACACAGAAGTCTTTGCTGGTGCGAAACTCCAGTGAAATCGTCAGGGCACTGTTCACGCACAAGGATTTGCCCCTACATTTTAACTTTGAGACTGAGGACAAACACACAATTTTCCTCAAGAAGCAGAACAGACAGAGCTTGTTGGGAAGGATGTCAACCCAAAGGGTAGGAGCATCTCACTGCTTTCAGCAAAGTTACTGTCTAGTCCAAGGTAGGCATCCGAGTTCCATCTTTAATTAACAGAGAAAGGTGGTAGAGATGAATTCTCCTTCACTGTTACCTATCTTAATTATCTATCTTTGGAGAGAATAAATTTTCTCCTGCAGGCATTTACTCTCCCTAATCAAGATATTTTAACCATGTTGTTTAGACACTATAACTAATTTTTAGATGGCTACGTTACAATGCAATGAATCTCACATTTTGTTTCAGTTTCAGGTGACTCTTGAGCTGCCATACTGAGTCCTGTTGCTTTCATGGTGTGTTGTCTTGTGTTGCCACTTGCACAGTGATGGGGAAGTTGGCAAGATGGGGACTACACTGTATGTGTCCTGCAGCAGAGGAGCTGATCTATGCTGCAAGTTCCATGATGCACCGCAGCAGTTCTAGTGTATTCACATTAATATCATGTTGACCCGAAAGTCAGAGTTTTTATTCAGCTTGACAAGCTGAAATATTTAGAATCCAATTGACTTGACCCAAAAGAATGTATTTTGCTTACATTTTCCCTATGGAAAATTGAAGCATTTCTGGAAAAAGTAACATTTTCCCACAGAAAACTGTTTTTCACTAAAAAACAAAACAAAACAAAACAAAAGTTTTCATGGAACATTTCCAACCAGCTGTAATTATAGTGCATACATAAAAGAGGCCAAATTGATGCTGTAAGGGCATTCCTAACTGTAGTCAGTCCATAAACTCTGAGTGCTAGTCTTTGTAACATCAGAGCTTTTGAAAGCTATGAAATGTTTGTATCATTCAAAACTTAAAAATTCACATAAATGCACTATGTTGTATTCTATGTACTTTGGCTAATGCTAAATTAAAGGGCAAAACCATGATAAGGGCAGTCACCCATTAAGCAGTGGGCAAAGACCACCAAACTCATGTTCATGTCTGAAGCTGTTGCTTGTGTCTGTTTCCAGGTCCCTGAAGGGTTCGGTTTCACATCACTAACAAGTCAACAGGAGATGCAAATCATAATTCCTAAAGTGTGAAAAAGAATTTGGCCATGTTCAGATGAGCTGCAATCCAGTTTTCTTGGAAATAGGTACATTTTGGGGAGAACGGAGGGTTGTTGCTCTCCTCCCCGCAACCCCCACTGGAAGTAACAAGCTTATTGAATTTTACACCCAGGTGTTTGCCATAGAATCTGACACATAACCGTGCCCTGGAAAACTATAAAACAATATAATTTATAGAAATAAACTGAGTGAGAATCATTATTTTTTATTGGTACCACTTAATGTGCAGAAAAAGCATACTTTCCAAAAATATGGAATAAACGTTCTGTTAGCCTTATTGGGTCCAAATGTTAGGGTTTAAATTATTTTACTATGCAAACTTTCTTTCATATCTTGGCAGTAGTGATTTCCATTTTTATTCCTTTGGTATCCATAATCTTATTAGAATCAAAAACATATGCTTTGAGATCATTGGACAGATCCCTTCTCCCACCCTACCCCCTTCTCTCCATGTTAAAAAATGCACCAAAAAGACTGACACTCTAGTATCAAGAATAACAGGAAAGGTATAGGAGAAAATGATGCAGACTACCAAGCCTGAATGGGAAAACCGTTTGAGAAGTGCAGTTTGGTTTTCATGCTTTTGATTTGCAAGTCATTAAAGGTGCAAAAGTCTCCAAGCCTCCTGCTGGCTGCCATTCGGAGCCCCACTCCCTCTCCTGCAGCAGGAGGTGCTCGCACCAGGATCACAGATTTATAATACAAAAAAGAGTACAGGCAGATTTGAGCTTTATAACACTTCTGGGGATGTAACACTTGCTGCAACGCATACATCTTGATGTCAGGGAATTGTATCTGTGGGGCTGCAATGTTAGCTCATAGCTATGGATTTATGAATATCCTTTTCTTTTTTTATTAGTAGAGCAATGAAAAATCTCTTAACATGCGAGCCCAGCAGTTTATAAAATGTATTGCATATTCCACCTGGTTCCCTTTTAACTATGGGATACTCAGCAGATGACAGGGAGTTGGTGGCCTTTGTTTAGATGTTTTCATGGTAGCAGACAGAATTTTCTTTTAAATTTTCTTTATAAAAGCACTTAATTTTTCATTAAATTAGTGTGTATGACAAGTCCTGGCTCTTAGAGGTAGAAGCCTAACAAAATACTTCGTTTTCTCTTCTGAGACAGCTACTTTATCCTTTTATTAAGCTGTGGTATATTCTGTATGAAATGAGCTTTTATCCATTCTGGTCTTTGAAGCTGGAATGGGAATTGAGATTCCTGTCAATAATGTGAGGGAAATATGAATTAATCTGGTTGCTGTATATGAAGCACTGAAGCTTCATATAAGTGTAGCGCAAAGGCTATACTTAAAAATAAATGCATTCTATAGTATGTAGATTCACTCTAAATGCACCCAAACCATCCTAATTCCACCTGGCAGTGACATCATGTAATGACTCTTTGAATAAGATTAGAAATGTTTAACGTGAAGTATAATCCAAACTCTAACTTTCTTAAGGGAGTTGTCATTTACTGAACTGCAGCCCATCAGCTAATGATGCTTAGAAACATCACTGGGGATGTATGAGTTGTTGCTATATTTTTGGGACAGACATTTTTTAAATGCTATTGTGGGAACAGAACAGAACTCAGCCCAAACGAAAGATTTGCAGCTTGAGCTTTTTTAATTATATTTTGACACACTCTCATTTCGAGATTTGTGTTCTGCTTTCAGCTGGATGAAGAATCCCCACTAATTTCACAGAGGCTGATAAACACCTTCTGGATGTAGAGGATTTTGAGAACCTTCAATCAATTCTGCTGCCATGGCCCAACTTGGAGTAGGTCATCAAGAGGTGACAGGCTCTCAGTTCCTTTGCTGTTTGATCCACAGCGTTATCCTTACATCTTTCAATAAGAATGGTATCATATGTTATGAAACTGGAACTTTAGGGAGCTAGACAAGATTCAAACCTACCCCTTTAAAGACAGCACTGATTTTCATAGTTTTGTTTGATCCATCATTTACTCTGCTTGCTCTAGTATCAAGAGTTTTGAGATGGTATTATACCTTAAACTTCAGTACACAAAGTACTTATTTGAGTGCACAATAAAATGCATGACCTAATCCATTTCTAAAATGGTTTCAGCTTTCCAAGAAAAAGGAACTTTTAATCCGGAAAAGGCACATCCATGATCAGAAGGTAAGTTGTGACGGCTTCTTGGGCTATTTAATCCAAATATCAAAGGAGGTCAGAGTTGCCCCAAGCACATTCTATAGCTAACGCAGAGACACAAACCCTTCAGCCTGGGTTCATATCACTTAGTTTTACACACCTGAAGATGGTATGTGCTTCCTCCATGGGAAAACCAGGGACTGCTGAAAAGTTGGGCATTCCCCACCCGCTCTCAAACGCTGTCTGTATCAAGAGCCTGGGATGACTGGTTCCTAAATGTTACTGAATTTGTAGTCCATGCTATTTACATTACTTGATGATTAAACTAAGAAAGAACAATTGTGGTTTGTTTGAACTTGTCATGAACTAAGGTAGTTTGTCAAATTGACAGTTATGGCTGAACTATAAACTCAAGTCAAATTTTTCGAAATGGATATGTAAGAATCCAACCCTTTTTATTTGAGAACCAAAATAAAAGGAATGCAATATGTATGTAAAGAACAGGACATTAATTTTAGGCAGTACTAAAGCAGCTCCTACACAAACAATTTTTATGCACCTGAACTGGACAACAAATATCATTACTTTCTGATATTTTTTGTTAAACAGTAATTGAACATACTTTATGCGTGATGGAGAAATGATCTTAGCTATAAATAGCATACTGTTCAAGATAATTAACAGTGATTTTTTTCTCTTCCAGAAAACATCCGTAGAAATTACAAAATGAAAACAAAAATATTTTGCTGAAAAAAAGTAACTTTCCCGGAAGACATGAGGACTGTTTTTCATTAGTATGAACCATGGGAAATATTGCAGCTTCATCAGTGAAGGTCTGACATACGATTTCTATCAAAGACACATTTCATTTACCCTAGGCTTATTCAGCACTACTCTTATAATATGTTCCCTAGCAGCTGTTGTTGCTGCTGTTTGCTAGTAATTGATTGCTTTGTTCCTGGCCTGAGAAATAGTGTCACTTAGTGCTTAAGCTTCTAATGGGCTACCAGTCTCTTCCTTTACCAAATATTAATTGTGCCAAAAAATACAGAAAGGTCCCTAACAAAACCTGGGATGCAAGTAAAGTTTTGAGTTTTGTTGCTTAATTTCATCCTTCCTTACATAAATTACACTGTGGTGAGTATTCCTGCCTCTCTAAAATAACACAAATTTGTTAAAGTATCTGTTTCCTTATGTATCAGCCACATGTTCTATTTTTATCTCAGCAGTGAATCCAAGAAGTTGAATTACACATTACTAATGGTCATGTGGCTGCAGTAGCTGAAGGTCCAGAAAATGCAGAGAAAATGCCTGAAAATGTCTTTGGGAACACATAAGAGAAGCACAAGTGTCTGCACTTTGCAGTAAATGATTAGACAAAGTTATATATATTTATTTATTTATTTTTATTTATATTAAACCCTTTAAAAAGTAGCATTCATGGCCATTCTTGTTATGGATTTTCATTCTGGCTTTCATTTTGCTGCCACATATTAATTTAACTTGAGACTACACTGCACAGTCATGCCACTGAGACTTCAATAGTACTGTGTGCAAGGGTAAATGTGCACCAGCACGTGCCAAGGCCATGAAAAAGGACACACTTTTATTGATTTCCTTTTTTGGTAGACAGTATTTGCTGAGATGGGCAGAGAGTTGGCTTTGAGGATTCATGATTGATAAATATTATGAAAGTGATGAATTCAAGCACAGAAGTGAGACTAATGGATTAATGTAGGGTTGGTTTTTTCTTCTTGGAGGGAAATTTTTTTTTTTGGTAGTTTCTGGTAAGGTGGAATCTGTGTTTATGTTTATTTAAAATCAACAAAAGCTTCAATATAATTGATGCTGTATTTACATTTGATTGATGCTTACAGATGTCTTCTGTGTGTGGCTGTCTGACAGTCACATTGTCAATGCCACCACCCCCATTTTTGTGATTTCCTCCAGTTCTGGAAAAATTCTGTGGGACATGTTCTCCCTGAAGGGTCAGAAATTTGTTATTTACTCAGCTATGTTACTGCCTCCAGTTAATGAGATCTCCATTAGAAAAAAATCACTTTATATAGAAAAAGAAGCCACAAGTTTGCTCAAAGGTGTATGTATTCAGTTTGGGGAAATGCAATACAATACATCCCACAGTATAAAAAATGCTGCAGAATTCGCCTAATGACAGGTTCTGTAATTAGATTAGGCCTCAGCATTCCTGTTAATGATGTAAAGGAAGTTAGATATGCATTAAACATTTGATAGTTTTTATTCCAGACAGAAGTTGACAAAAGACATTCATTAGTTCTAATAAGTAGGAGTACTGAACAATTCACTGGTAAAAGTCAGTTTATAATTATAGGCATAAGATCTGGACCTAAATATGCAGAAAGAAAAGCACCACATTTTTCTTCAGAGGTTCTAACCGCAAAAATTTAATAAACATTATTTCCGCTTCATGTGTGTCCAAAGGCAAAGGTGAAGAGAATTTTTAAATCTCGGGGACAAGAACTTGTACTGGATGTTATCCGGTCTTGTAATACTACTTTTAAAATGCAGGCCTTTCTGCAAATGAAAGAATCAATCCACTGCTTTGTGTTCAGATGCTGATCAGTAGGAGTTTTCCTTGATGAATGAGTAAAAATTAAACCAGAACATTATTCTGAAAGACATAACTGCGGACGTGATTTGACCATTATCAGTGTCCTGGGCCTGTTCATGGGGTGTCATAACGACTTTCTGATCCCATGTGCAGGACTCATCGTAAAGGCTTGGCGTCATGTAATGCTAACATAAACAGTTTATAGTCAAGGAAATTGTGGTATAAAATGTCTGAAGAAGAGAATGTAGGCACAGTGTGTGTTTTGAAAGTGCATTTGGGACTTGGATGAAAAGCAGGAGAGGAAGGAATTTTGCAAACTTTGCACAGATATCTGGTCCACTTTTTTCCTATTCTATGCCAAGCTGTTATTGAATTACATTGTAATTAGCATTTCTAAATTCTAAAAATTTGTACCATGACCAGATACATAAAAAATATCAAAATAAGGATTTTCAGAATGCACAGCGAAAATTCTTCGTGCCTCTTTATTATTCTTCTTGAATTATATTCCCAAGAGGGTGCTATTTCATCATCAGTTTTCCCTGAAGCACATTTCATCACTAGATGGGAGCACATCATTTTCACTCCCATGCCAAAGCTCCCCCTGGGCTCCCATGGGCATCCCCTTTGCTCCTGCCCCTGCCCGGAACATGCTTTCCTTAAGGTCTGTGTATCTTGAGCCCATTTACTGGGTTTGCTTCGTAATATTGCAATAATAAAGGGAAAAATGCATGCTAGTGATTCATTCTTTTGGGAGAGATTAACATCAGGTGAAATAATGGTTTTATAAATTCATAGCCAAGTGAATCCGGGTTGCTGAATGTCTGGTACTGTATCAAAGCAGCCAGGGACATAAACCGAAGGACTTTCTGCAGAAACACTGGCATTTATAACAGATCTATAATAAATGACCACTGAAGCTGGAAAGGAAAATAAAAACCCAAACCATAACAGACCATCCAATAGATTGTCTAGAAAGTGAAAGAGAGTTTCTTGTAATACTTTATAATGTCTATGCCAATGTTAAAGCTGTGGTTCAGGAGGTTTTCTGTACATGTTGTCCAATCTTACTTTCTTGTCTGTTCTAGTTCAGGTACAAAATCCATCTTCCTTGTTATTTCTAAGAAATTAATTCCTACTAAAATTAAATGCTCAGCTTTGGCTTAGACCCACAAGCAAATGTTTTGGGGATGTTTGTTCAAAAATGCTTTTCTTTAGTTGTAAGTATGAAACAGTATGCTCTTCACAGCTGCTATGACAATGAAAGTTGTATTTAAAGCCTGACTTATGTATGTCCCATTGAGTGTTCAAATTCAAGCCAATTTTTAGCTTGAAATGCTTAACATTCATAAACATTTCTTCCACTAAAAGAACCTAAACATATTCCATTTGGACATTTCAGGACATTCCAGAGCTTCTTATGTCCTCCGAGTTGGTGACAGACCAGTGTGACCTATCTGTATGACAGCAAAGCGTAACAGCCTTGGTCAGGGATATGGGAGGGATATGGGCCTTTCCATGCAAAGGAGGATATATGTCCAAGAGGGAAAGATGCAATGTTTGCAAACTACCTGCTAAATATATATCACTATGAATATTTATGAATACTGTGTGATTCTTGTAATAATAAAGACAGACACAGATGTAAAGGCGGATAAATAAATATGTGAATAATAATTTTTTCTCTCTGCAAGATAAGCTGCACACACAGCTCTTTGTGTTTTCTCTCTTTTCATCTTAGCTCTGACCCATGCTCTTTGTTTGCTTAAACACAGAACAAGGAAGTTTAATGTGCAAAAAAAGTTTAATCTAGTCTGAAGTACGCCCTTAAAAACCAGAAAAATACTCAAATTAAGAGCAAAAGTCCAAAATTAATTTGGAATAGATTTTACCTATTTTACTTTGCACAGTCCATTTTCAAAGAGATTTAACAGAGCTTTAAGTACAGAAAAGAACATTAACTGTTCTAAGCTGATGTATGCCAAGGTTCATTGTTTTGCTCTCAGATAGTCATGTATTGAGTGCAGAGTTAGGTTAAACTAACACATTTCATCCCTCAGGAGTGTTAACATGAGAATTAAGGGCACTGAAAGGTAAAGACACATTACCTGTTCATGTATAGATCCAGTGAAGTTGCACCCTCCTTATAGATAGAAATAGGAAAGCTGAAAATAATTATTTTTACAGTTCCTTAAACTTTTCAGATGATTGAAAGACGCAGATCTCAGCCTGTTCAAATCATTATCTGTTTTTCTGCTAGGAGGATGGGAAGAGCATCCCCTTATTTATCTGTGGTTGTCTGCTCCCTTGTCACCTAGCACTCAGAGCCCAGGAAAAAAAAAAAACGGAAAACCCAAGCAAATGCCAAAATTTGTTGTTGTAAGTTTCCTGCAATGCTTTTTTATTTTTTAATAATGAGGAGCCCTTTGGATCCATTGTTAGCTTTTTAGGACTCTGTCATTCCAATGTGCTGGACTGTATTGAGACCATAGCATCCTTCCTGTCATTCAAGTGAAATCCTCAAGAGAACTCTGAGTGACCTTATTTATCCCTCAATAAACAGGCTATGATATCTATTCCTAACTATGGCTGTACTCTCAAGACAGGAATTCCTGTGTGTAATGGATGACAGCAGATTTTGGATAAAACTGGGATACATAGAACTAATGTGAATACTGTCTAAGGTTTGGATTTCATAAGCATCATTTTGGAAAAGTGTGACAAAAATAACATGTCCCTACTCATGACAACTAGTCTTTATGTAAACTCCTTTCTTCTTTTTGCCATTCAGAAAACTTCTCTCAAACCTTTACTCTACAGACTGATATATAACTAATGTTTAAAAGTAAATTACTAGGTAGAATTATTGTGTTTTATTAAGGAATTCAGTGCTTTTCCAAAACTGGTTAAACAGTTTCTCCCAAGTATTATGGTGTAACTAAACAACTGTTTTAATTAGTACATCCTTTAAGATGCAGAATTAAGCAATATTGTTTCTTAATGTTTGATTTGTTTTACTCTCACAAATCTGACTTCATCATCCCTGTATTGGATTGCATAATGACTTCATCAATAAGATGGAGAGTATCTCTGTTCTTTAATCTTTAATAAACTGATTGAGCTGAGATCTTTACGGTTTGCTTTTCAGTATGGCTGAAAAATTAATTTGAGTTAGACATATTCCTGAAAGAGCTGGTCTGCCCAGCAGGTTTCAATCCCCTTTTCATTCAGGTCTTTCCTTAGAAGATTTGCTGAGCTCAGACCTATGTATCTATCTTATAATCACAGAATCAGAGCCTGGTCCTTACATAGTCTTCAAAGCAGCCTTGTGGCATTGGCTTATTCAAGGCCACCTCAGAAGCTGTCTGATACGATGTGGTTGTCCACAATTCTTCTGCATCTACTTATTCAGCCACTTCAGGCCTATCTCTGAAGTCACATCTGAAAAGATTCTGTTTCAAGCTTCCTCATCTCAAGGACTGAAAAGATGCCTAAAAACATTTTATCTCCACACATTGACAAGTAACCTAGTCTTCACTAAAGAAAGAGCCAGAATATTGTGGTCATAACAATTATTATGGTCATGATAATATAGAGGTTTCCTGGTTTTTTACATCTTGGAAAGGTCTTGATTTGCATCTGAGATGAAATCTTTCAGAGTTCATAATACTTCACATTTCTCTTTCTTTTTTTGTTTTGATAACCAGCAAAATTTTCATATTTTCTTCTGATGTTCTCTAGAATAAGGTTAAAAACCATCTGTCAGGGCTGTTTTGGGAAGAATTGATTTTACTTTGCCTCCAGGGATTGGAATAGATGATCTCTTGAGATTCCTGCTGTCCTAATTTCTGCGAGTTAGTGATTTATCATCTTGAAAAATTTTCAGTAACACTGATTTTGAGTTCTCCCCTGAAAAAATTTTTAAGAAGTAATGGGGGCTAAGGAAAGAGGTGTAGTAAGAAAGAGTTTAGTAGATAGGTTCTCCAAATTCTTGAGGATGTCAGCCAGCTATGTTATAGGTAATCATCTTTCCTTTGTAACCCTCTTATGTCTCATTCATGTGACATGGAAACAATTACATGAAAATGCAGATGTAGATTCCAGTAATCTCTTTGGAATAGATAAATAGACTTTGAAATAATTTACAAATGATGCACAAAATCTGTGGGCCATCTGCTCACTGTTGGGGAAAGAAAACACATTTCTCCCAACAGGCTTTTTATATACAGAATTGCTCTTTTCACACAGCAAGGAGGAAAACAATAGATAGCCAGCAATCTGGAATGCAACTCACTCACACACGCTTTGAGAGCTGCATTGTGATCATCTCTTGTGAAAGCAATTAGGGCAAGAACTGTGTGTATATTAAGAAACTGCTTTTTCCTCAGCCACATGTGCAGCCAGGGCAAGAACCACTCACAGCAAGAACTGCCTGTGCTATCTGCTCTCCAGAAGCAGATGAATCGATGTGAGTGTAATATAGAAGAAGGCAAGGTGGGATTATAGCAACAGACCACAGTGGGTGCTGCCTATACTGCAATACCTGCTTCTATCAAGCTCCCAACAAACCTGAGCACAGTTTCTCCTGGTGTTATACCAGTACCTTGTGGAGCTCTGCCTATGCAAGTCTCTGACAAAGCTTTCCTTAAAAGTTCTTTGTATTCATGTACAAGATAAAAATCTACTTTAATGCAGAAGTAGGAAGGACTTTGTTATGCATTGCCCTTTTATTAGCCAATTCAACAGTTAAAATCCCTTTGAATTAGTGATATGTAGACTGCACTCTAAGAATAATAGTCTAGAGGGGTTTTGTCTGATTCTTAATCATGTAGGTCACTTAAACATCACTAGTGTTTGCACAAGCCAAGTCACAGTCTTCTTGGTGGCAGAATTGTCAGCCTAAACTCAGCTGATCTACAGAGGATAGTCCTCTACTGTGAGTCATAGTCTACACGTGGCCATATCAGCACTTCAGATTTTCTTGACAACCCCATCTGTGTCTGCTGGCAACGCTCTCTAAGTTTGACCAGAGTGGAAACAATTCAGTATGATTCTGAAGCAATTAAATGCTGGTTGCCAAACAGTAAGATTCCCAGCAAGAAAGTGCCTCAGCGCAGCTGACAGATTCCTTCTGCCAGGGAGATCCCACTGAAAAGTTCTGGTGTGAAGAAGATGAAATAAAGGCTTGGCAGGATTTCCTGTGAGTTACAGGGAGGTGAAAGGCATTGTGGTACAGTGGGAGGTCAGGTGAGCTCTTGGCATGTGCCACCATTCTGACTGAAGCGTCTTCATGGTGACTGTGAGACAGCACATGACCAGACAGCTGTTTGGGTTGTAGGCTTCCTGATGTGATGCATGGTCTTCTCTTGGTGTTGCATATCAATCAATCAAATGTGAAACAAATGGGCTTAGAGTGGAGTCCAGCAAGTTGATAATTTTCAGTTAGAGGCCAAGGGTAAAGTCCTGAAGAGAAAGGGTGCAAAATTCCCAGGTATATCCAGAATAGTTAGCTATTAAATCCCACTAGATAGTTATAGGTCTCAGTTTTGGCAGCCAGTTTTATGAGATATCTCTCTCCTAGTAGGAATGAAGTCAAGATAACCTGAGTGCAGCATGTTTCTTCCATCACAACATTCATCTCCTGAGTTCCACAAGATTTTTGAGTTTGAAAAAATGCATACAAATTTTTTTGAAGTATTCAGCACCAAATATCAGTTTCGGTCAGTAATCAAACATGACAAGCCATATCAAAATTTGGAATACACTTACAGTAGCAGTGATCTGAAACTGAGTGCTAAAGTAGATCTCATCAGAGGTGATAGATTTCTCGAAAGTCTGATGACATAAAAGTTAAAAAGAACTGGCTGTAGTTCAGATCTTTGAGATAAGTTGCTCAGCTGGGACCTTGAGGAGTCAGCCTTCCTCGTATGCTTTCCCCAATTACTTGGGCAATGCTTTCCATCCAAACTTACAATTACTTACATGACCAAATTTGGAAGAAAATGCTCAAAATCTCAGTCACTGGCCAATGCAGGGCCATCCTTCAATTTGCCATATCACACACTACTGAGGGAAATCCCATTAAACTCAGTGAGATAAACTGTTTGAATAAATGCTTATCAGTGGGAACTACTGCTATATGAAGAAAATTAAAGATTATTAGATTCATACTTGTTTATGGTATGAAGAGATGTATTTTCCCCCACTTCTTCTTCCATCAAGTTTTACTTAACTCTGTGAAATATCTCAGTGCAACTGGTAGTAATGCTGCTGTGATAGGGTACTGTCCCAAGGGGATCCTATCTTGGCTCACTGTAATTTCAAAGGCTCAGATATAAGAGCTGTTTAGATCATTTGCAAATTTGGATGGGGAATCTGTAGTACAGCAGTGTTGCCACACAGCATTCCCACATACGGTTTTTGTTACCCATTGTCTGTTCAAAGTGCTAGACACTGGCCGTGTGACTCCTATAAAACTTTCTTTTGTAATTTATTTATCTAGGAAACCACAGTTTACACTCAATGTCTGGTTTCCAGTGAAGTTTTGCTTTTATTTCCAATTGAACTTGCTAAGGCACAAAGAGGTCAAACAACTAGTGAAAGGTCACTTGGTGATATTAGCCAATGGCTCAGGTCAAATCACCACCCAGTGCCTTCTGGTTAGTTGGTAAATCTCTTAGGATTTCTTTTTTTTTTTTTTTTTTTTTTTTTTTTTTACTATGCTGCTGTTCTACTCACCTGTTTAAACTGCTCCATTATGGCAGTTGTAGTGTAAAACCTCCACATATTGCCTCAGAGAAGTATTTCATGACTGTATTTGTGGAAAAACCCATACATGATAATTTTGTAGAAGTGGACTGCATACCAGATGAGAGTATACACTGCTGTATAGCCTAGTTGTCCAGGCCTAGTGATCTCACAGATCTCATAGACCTCCTGTTCCTTCTATCTATCTGCACAGGCTATGATGGAATGGAAAACAGTAGAAACAGATGAAGCACAAATCATTCCAAACCATTCTGGCTTGGAGTTGGCACAGTCTCCCCACAGTGACCATGGATTTGGGATCAACCCTTATAACAATAAAAAGTTCATACAACATGTTTCAACTAAAATTATTAAATTTTGATCCTCATGGGAATCTGATAGGTCATGTTTATTCAACCACTAGCCTTTGCTTCCCCCACTCTGAAATAAAAATAAAATAAAAAAATCCCCTATGACAGTGCCTGCAGTTTGATTGACTTACTAGGATGGCAGGGTGACAGGCAGCAGGACCAAAGGTAAAACGGTCAGGACTAGAAAGGAGCAGGATCAAATAAAATCAATACAATAAGCTCTAGTACTCAGGTAGCATTTGAAAGAGAGAAGAGTAATATACCTTTAATTACAACTTTATCCAGTCATTTGCTTAATTCTACTCTAGCAAATGAAACAGAATTTTCTAATTGAATAGACTGCAGCAGTCATAAGAAAACCAACATTAAGAACAGACTAAAAATTAATATACTTTTTGCCTTTACATAAAGGTCCCCTTCAAGAATTGCCTGCTTTCATCTGAGGTCATACCTGAGCACCAGCTTCCGCCCCTGTGTGCTGCATAGACAGCAGAATGGCCATCAGTGTGTGGGAGAACCAAGCAGTGTGGGAGGACACTAACGCATAACTTTAAGTAGCACAGAAAAAACATGTCTCCATCTTAGACCTGGGCAGTGGAACTATAGGCCCCAGCCTAAAGAGACGAGAAATTAGGAGAAGCAAAATAAATGAACAAGTACATTTTACTCAATTGACAAGAACAGAAAACCCCTTAACTCAACTACTCAGTCTTCTGGTGGGCTTTCCCTGCAAATGATCGCTGATGGACCAGCCCTCTTCATGAATGTGGTTTCTAGGAGAGGAAAATAAAGTCATAAGTGTTGTAAATGCTCTGGGAGACACTGTATTGTTCTTCCCTGTGCCTACAAAAAGCTGTATCGCATTTGTGGTTATGCACTGCATAGTGTTGACAATTCCAGAGGATCAAAAATTACAGGCCTGATTTGCAAAACTGTGAGATTAATTCCCAAAGTATGAGTATATTTCATCTGATTTATTTTAAAATGACTACATTGAATTGTTTGGTCTGTCTTTAAGCTTTGGAATTCTTCCTGCTCTTTTCAGCCCCAGAGCACCTGATCCCCTAGAGCAGGGGTCCTCAAACTACGGCCCGTGGGCTGGATACGGCCCCCCAGGGTCCTCAATCCAGCCCCCGGTATTTACAGACCCCCCCTGCCCCGCCCCTGCCGGGGGTTGGGGGGGGAAACCAAGCAGCCGCAGATGACTGCCTGCCACTTCATCCGCGCGCCAGCCCCCTGGTTAAACAGTTTGAGGACCCCTGCCATAGAGGGTCCCTCTTGAGTCCCAGCTCCCACAGTTGCATAGGATAAGATGATTCAGCGTCCTGTTCCTAGAGCTTTCCCATCATTTCTAGTCTCATCAGTTCTGTCACCACCCATTTATCTCTTCATTCCACACAGCCCTTTTCCTCCTCCAAAGACACGTATCCTTAGTTCTTCCCCTATTTTCCCAATAGCGTTTTTTCTCATCTTGAAGATCCTAAAGATAGGTTTCTTCCCCTGACACACCCATCTCTCCATTCCAAATAAGGGTGACCACCTTAGGATTCTTCCAATATTTCTCCTGTTCAGCAGGAGGAGGGATGGTGGAGGGACACATTAAATCCAGAAGTTTAGGGATGAAGAATTCACTCCCCAAGAAGTTGGGCTTTTCCAGTCCTCTCCTCCCCTCTCTAAGAATGCCATTCAGTCCTCAGTGGTAAAGGAGAGCAGTTGACTTTCCCCCATTAGGTCCTTTTCCCTGGGGCAGGAAGAGTGGAAGACAACATGAGATGTTTTTTCCAGGAAAACTAAAATTCAAGAGGAAGCTGGAGCTGTTCTTCAGCTCACAATGGCTCCAGCTATAAATTAAATATTGTCCCCTCCACCCCCCACCAAATTATATCATAAAGATTGCTTCCCTCTGTATAAAAAATTATGAACGCAGTGTCTGAAGAGTGCACTGATAACCCTATCACCAACCATCTACAGTTGTGACAGAGAGCCTTGGCTACAGATTTTTCTCCTTTTATCATATGGTCCATACAACCTGTCAGAGGTCAGCATTGTTTCACAGCAGGGTTCTGCCTCCCCTGATGGCCAAGCTACTGTTTCTGGGTAGAGTTCACCATGTAGTAACCTGAAGCCACCAAACATGAGGGGTCACAGGAGCTTCAGTGCTGGGCCCCAAGCCCCTGCTTGCCTGCTGCCTGTGCCTGCCAGCTGCCAATACCAGCTGTTTCCTGTTGTAGATCTACCACACCACTGAACATTGTGAAATGTTTTTATCAGGGATGGGAAGTATCCAAAGGAAGCAGGCAGGATGAAAGGAAGGAGAGTTCACTCTGGCTGCTGGCACTGTACAAAGAACTGGGAGTAATTTAGAAGAGAAATACCTGAATAGTTAAAAACTTCAAATAAGATGCTGCTGCTGCTAGCTGTGTTCCTGTCAACTCCATAAACTATATTTCTTTATTCAGATGCTTGGAACAATTTATTTTTATCTTCCTGGTAAGGTAAACCAATGCTAACAATTTCTAGCACTTGAAGCTGTTCTTGGGACATTTCCAAGAGATAGCAGTATTTTCAACACATATGTATGTGCATGTGTGCATGCATTTTACCACAGTTACTAATCCTCTTTCTAATTTTTCTCTGTATATTTATACACATATAAGTTTAATACTTGCATAGGTAAGTGTATTTCAGAGATGGTAACATTTTTCAGAAAGGTCATATGTATTTAGAGATTTAACTCTAGTTTTGGTGTTCAGTTCTGTAGTCTCTCATCTTGCAAATGGCTCCCATGACTCTATCATAAATTAAAAAGACAAAAATCACCTCCCCAGCATTATTTGGGCCTTGCAACTGAGCTGCTAGGGAAGTAGCAGTTATTATAAACCATTTTTAACGAAGAAAAATGAGTTAGAAAATAGATGTGATCTATCAAATAATACTCAATGTGTCTGTCGTAGGTTATAATCTTTTCAAATGTAAGATCTGGAAAGTACGACCTGTGGTTTTTTGTATTAGTTGGGTAATACAAAATGCCATGAGATACCGAATGAAAATGTTAATGCTGTATAATAATAGTAATAATGATAATTAAAAACAGAATTTAAAAATCTTGACCCCTGCTCCCACTCTCTTGTGTAGTTCTATTACAGTGTTGTCCAAGAAGCTGCATCAATGATCTTAAGTTTATTTGCTTGAATTAGTGCCTGACCCATCTGAGACAGTGATTCTACAACCTGAGTTGGTGTGACATACTCTCCTGCTACTTTTCCAAAGCTGTATGCCAGAAGTTAGGATCTGTTATTATTTCAGTAATTTAAAAAAAATATTGTGGTAATTGGGACTATGTAGTAAATTAATTTATAGTCAAAAGGAATAAATCCACTTCAGGCATCCAGTTTGATGTATGAAGAAAGAAACTGTTTGTCAAGTTATAGATGTTTTTGTTTTTAAATATCCAGTGGAGGAAGGAAGGTTTTTTGATTGATATAAAGACTGAACTGGGAGTTAGAAGACCTGGGTTCAATTTGCAGCTCTTCACAGACTTCCTGTGTCACCTTGGATCAGCCATTTACATTTCCCAGTTCTTCTCTTTCCTCCCATCAAAAAAAAAAAAAAAAAAAAAGGAATAATTATATCTACTGACATCACAGGAGGTTTGTGAGACTAAAGAAATGAGACGAACAACTTTTAGAAGAGTTCTGGCTCTTGGAAGTTACTCTATAACCTCCCATTCTCAATATGCTCAGAGCATTACACTTCAGAGCACCCTGGAGGGTCTATCTTATCTACGTATCTGTGTATGAGGAACTATATTAGACTGAGCTGAATTGGAGGGATTGTGTTACTTGGTACAGTGCCTCTGGAATGCTGATTTCTGTAATCTTTGCATTGCTGCTGGTCTGGGCTGGTGTCTTTTGTGACTTGTGACTCAGTTAAAAGGTTGTCTAGGATGCTCAGCGTATCTGCAGTGAATACAACATTTAAATAAATAAAAGATGAGTAATATCTGTGTAAGGACATGAAACATTTGGAGGGGACTTACAGAGTTGAAGTTCTTATGCATTGTTAGAATTTGTAATTAAAAAATTTCAAGCTTTTAATTTTTCCTTTTTGTTAGAAAAAACTTTAGTCCTTTTCATTTGTAGTCATTTGACATCAGGATACATTCACAAACAATGTATAGTTTGTGTGTGTTGGTGCATGTATATATTTATACATGTGAGTATGCATTTGCACATGTAATGTGTATGCATAAAGAAAGTTGCTTCTGAGTGCATGAACTTGTGTATGAAAGTAGGAACAATAATTTTTGTATCACAGCTGTGGCTGTTTTCAACATCAAAGTGAAAAGAAAACAGTAAAAGTAAAAGAAAAGAAGGGAAAAAAAGAAACATAAACCAAAACTATTATTAGAGAACAAAGGAACTGATCCCACAGACAATTTTTCAACAGCTGGCAAGGTTCATCAGCTATTTTTACTGGTGTAGTGCCGGTCCTGTTAACTCTGTCATTTTTTCTATTTTGTTTTGTGCACTTTTTTTTGTTCATGAGTATCACTTATGGTTGGATTGATTTCAATTATGCAGGTGTATGTGTTAAGTAAAACCATACTGAAGTCAAGGAAGTGCAAAAATCAGCATCCTCAATAGTTCTGTAGGGACTCATTGCCTTGATCTGCGAGGCAGGTGGCCTTCAGATAATATACATTTAACAACTGGTCCAGTATTTCAATTGTTCTCCTTGGAATTTGTCATGCTGTAAAGCAACCCTTCAAGTAAGCACCTTCATTCCCCTTTTGCAGTGAGCTGAGAGACCCTCAAGACTGCCAGCCATTGACATTCAGAAATTGTACCGATCATCAAACAGTGAAAAAAATGACTAAAAAATCATGTGATTATGTAAAACTGGGAAAGTCCTGATTTCTTTTGGTTCATTCTTTCTAGCTTGCAGTTTTGGTCTAGAAACTGGAATCTATTTATTTTATAGGAGGAAAGCTGAGATTCTTGCTTAATCATATGACCCCAGGAGCTGAAGCTTAATGGAAAAGAAACAGCGAACTGTCATAAGGCTCAGGATGCAAATTACGAGAGTTGGCAATGCTGAAGGCACATACTCCTCTACTTCTGAATCTTGGATTGACTAAAAGAGATGGGTTTTCAGCATCCTGCAGAAGCTGTACATGTATCCAGAAGTTTCATCCATAAATGATTCCTGCTGAAGCAGCTTCTCCTCCTTTTATGGGGCTGATGAAAGTATTGTAACTGGTAGCAAAGATTTTTCACTACCAATAATATTCCAGAAATAGGTTGTGAGGGAAACCTGAGAGAATATTTTTAAGAATGCACTGACTGAAGAAGCTTAAGTGTCTAAAAGATGGGATCTGCCTATCAGGAGGTAAATATTTGCAGTTAAGGCTTTGGAAAAAATTAATCACTGGGATAAGGGAATCTAACTGTTGACTAAAGTGGAGTAGCACCCATAGATAGGGTACAGATAAGAACAATGAAAACTGTTTCATTTTGTCTGTCTTGGGAGTATTTTCTAATTATATCATCTAAAGAAGATACTAATTCACTGAAAACCAAAACTGTATATGCAGCCAAAAATAAATCAAATCAATAAAAGATCATTTGCCCCATTTGTGATGTTATGATTAGTCTGTGACAGGCATATAATTATTACTTCCCATTGGGTGAGATTCAGAATTCCCTCCCTCAGCAACTGTTTCTGGCAGTGCAATGTCTATAAATGTCTATCTGGACACAGGCAGGGAATCCAGATACGTGATTTTCTTACATGGTCCCTGTAGGGATGCAACAACCTCCAACAAGTCATTCTTTACTCCTGAAAGTTAAGTAGCAGCTGCCTAAAACTAGCCAATAAGATAGACTAAGTACAGGGACCTGGAGTTAGCATTTTTTTTTCAGACTGCAGCTCCTAAATCCTGGATGCTGATTAAGCATCTTCACCTGCTTCAGTATGGAGCAGAAAGAACCTCACTGAGGAACTTTATTATCTGCATTTGGATAAGTGCTCAGGTGTGAAGACTTGTGCTCATGTTTTTGAGAGGTTTAAAAGGGTAATTGCCCTTCTCTGAGAAGCTTATTCCAATCAATAGTCATTCAGCAGGCTGGCTGCGCAGATGAAGAAAACTCACTGCATTTGCCTTTCCTGTGAGCTGAGCCGCTGCACAGTTAAGAATGCAGTAGTCATGGGGACAGTATGAGCCCCTAAGGCTGAATGAAAATGATACCAGGCTCATGTTTTCCGCCTGCTTAGTACATGATCCTACTATTCCTCATTTTATAAATGGTTGCCTTCTTTGGTCTAGATGAAAGTCACCACGATTGCTGTGCTCTGCATAGAAGATGGTGTCCATGCTCATGCTCCAGGTTCTGTTTGTGCTTCATGAATCAGGCCTTCCTGGGTGGCAAAGGCATAAGTAGGTTGTGCCTTACCTTTTATATGGATTACTGGGAGCTCAGACCAGGCTAGAAGTGGACCTGATTGACTGAACTAGCAAGAGCAAGTATTCCTCAGTTCTTTCTCCAGGAACTGGAATGGAATCATGTCTTTCTTTGGGAACCTTTAATTTATATACACTGAGCCTTTCAAAAGGACTTTGTTAGATTTTGATCATGACTGTTCTTGGGGTGAGTACATTTAGTTTTGGAATTACTTGATAACATGTGGAATAATATTTACATTGGCTTACTATGAGAGGAAAACATGAATATTTCAAACTGTGTTCCACATGTTTACTTTTTAAATCCTTCTAAGCCAGCTAATTTTTACACTGAGTCTGTACATTCATTACCTGGTATCACACACTTAAAGAAAATGTCTATGGACTAGAGCTAAGAGGTCATCCTGCTGATTTCCCTGCACATATAGAATCATTCCTTACAGAAATATTTTTTCTTGAGAGTGCTGTTTTATTTTAAGAGGATAATCAATGGTTCTACGATGAGTTTCCTTGGGAAAATGTTCCACTGGCTGGCAGACCTTGCTGTTAGGAACATGGGTCTGGTATTTAGACAATTTTTTTTTCCTTGGATCATTTTGTGCCTTATCATTTATTATTTAATTTACCATGATGTCTCTTTCTCCATACAAACGAAAAAAAAAAAAACCTTCTAAGGCATCATCACCAGGGTGTTGAGGAGGTGCTATGAACCTTCATAGCTGGGGTTTGGTCATAGATGGCTCGATTTTATTCCCTACCAGTAGGTACTTTGTGTCCTTTCAGACTTGGTATGTGATCCTGACTGGCCTCCTGCTGCTGATCCAGAAGGTCCTATGTCAGACCTTGCCAGCCTTATGTGGGTGTGTCAAAGGGTGTCTCTGATGGCATTCAGTACTTGCGTTAAGGCAGCTGAGTTGCACAAAGAACCACCGTTTTAAGAATATGAGTCTTCAGAGTAAGGTAAGTACAATAAGAATGTGAAGTCTTATTAAAAGTCTTCTTCGATGAGGATTCCATGGTAAAAGCTGGGCATTGGAGTCAGCCTTTTTTTTCTGGCTAGGTATAATCTGTGGCTCTACTTACCAAGCTTCTACAGGATGGAAGAGATATTAAAGGTGAGATTCAGCGGCTGGACCAAGATACCTACATGAGCATTACAGTGACTGAGGCCTGGCCCTCTCTGGCTGTATTGGCTACCCCTTACAGTGGGATTTTGTAGCTCACATAATATCCCTTGTTGTGTGAGCTGAATCTCATGGCCAAAATTCAGCTGCTTAGCCATACATGTCTTCTGTCATTTGAAATATCCCGATATACCCAAATTACCCACACAACCTGTTTTACATATAACATAGGATGTGCAACAGACCTACACACGTCTGGAAAGGCGCATGAAGGCCATCTAAAATGGTGCTAAGTACCTATGTTTTACCTATGTTTAGACAACTGAATCTCACCCTGAATTTCTGAAGGATGAATACTGAGATGTCTCTCAAAACTTTCAAGTATATTTATTCAGCTAATTCAACCACACAAGATCTTTCTTTTATTGTTTAAAGGTTTAATGCTTTTCATTTAGTGCATGTAGTTTATTGTAGGACAAGTAGAGATTAAAAAAGAAAATAAGGGGTACTCCGCTGATACCTAATCCAAATATGCCTAAAAATTATGGCCAAAGCAGGGACCTATCAAGCACATGATTGCAATGGCTCATGGACACCTGGGGTATTCACATTGTCATCTGGCTTGGCATCAAGCTTGAGTATCCTGCTTAGAAATTACTTCCTCTCCCCCTAACCATATCGTGAACAAAGCACAAAGCATGGGCGCTCTGAATATCACCTGAACCAAAAGTCTAAAATCAAGAGTGTCTGACTATCACCTACTGAAAGCAGTTGCAAAATATTGTTGTGGAACTCTGTTGTTTGAATGCTTATTTTCAAAAACTAAGGCTTCTATTGCAGTCTTTATGCAATGCCACAGTGATGAGTCCCAAGAAATGGACTAAAAAGACTCTTCATTGCCAATAACTGAAAGGCAACACAACTGTGTACTCAAAAAAGATATTTGCACGGACAAGAAATTCTCTTACTGCTTATTGTCCAACATTTAGTTGACTCTAATGTAGTAAAAACAATTCCATATAAATAATTTATGTCATGTCTTGCAACAAATTTTACTTCTAGAAGATGCTAACAATAATTTTTGCTGGATCAATTAATTATTTGAACTTCTATGAACTTTTTAATACATTCAGCTTCTCTATGCTACCATGTCTGATACGAAATATTTCAAATTTTTCGTTGTTTTCTTCACTGTCATGAGTTGCAGAGGAATTCTTGTCTACTGTATTTGGATGTGAAGATTTCTTAGGGTACTGCTTTTTGTTCCCTCCAATTTAAAAAATGATGACAAAATTAATGTTGGTGAAATGTCAGACTTGGGAATATAAAGCTGAATTGCATGATAACAGTAAGTAAATTCAGGAAGAACAGATAAATATCCCTGTTTACTCCTTTAACTGAGGAATATCATAGAATCATAGAATGGTTTGGGTTGGAAGGGAACTTAAAGATCACCTAGTTCCTGCCTCCCTGCCATGAACAGGGTCGACTTCCACTATACCAGGTTGCTCAAAGCCCCATCCAGCCTGGCCCTTGAACGCTTCCAGGGATGGGGCATCCACAGCTTCTCTGGGCAACCTGTGCCAGTGCCTCACCACCCTCATGGTAAAGAATGTCTTCCTAACGTCTAATCTAAATTTACTCTATTTCATCTTAAAACCATGCCTTTGTAAGAAGTCCCTCTTCAGCTTTCCTGCAGGGCCCCTTTAGGTACTGGAAGGCTGCTACAAGGTGTTGCTGGATCATTATAAAGGAGAAAAATGCGGTAAATATATCTATTTACATATGAGAAGAATGCTACTGATTTACTTATTTTAAGGCAATGTTTTGCAAACCCAGTTATTAACAGAACTAATAATGCAATATACCAAGACTTATACCCGCAAATTCAGCCTTACAGATACTCATGCAATAATGTCTTTGAAATTAGACCCTGGAATTTTGCTGGCAGCCCTAAGTAGTAAGAAGCTACCTCTGATGTAGTATTTGTCTTGTGCTTTACACAGAGACTTGCAATGCAGAGTATGTCTGCATTTCTGCTGACCCTGTGCATTACAAATCATGAGCTGCATCTTCTCAAAATCATAAGATGGAAAAATCATAAATCTGGAGTTTTTTTGATTTACCTTCTGTCATTAGGGGTGTTAGCTTTGAAGTCTTCAGCAGTTCCTTCAGGCTTGATAGTTTCCTTTTAAAAAGAGAAAACTAAGGGTTGTATTTAATCCTGAAATGAAAAGTGATTTAAAAAAGAGAAACAAACTTGTCCCTCACTTGAGGGACCCCTTATGAAAATTCTGAGGGTTTCCAGTGCTAACCCATCACTCCCCTAGCGTGTTTCACTTTATAACTGCATATCTGTATTTATCGTATAAATTTATTAAGTAAGATGGGAAGATAGCTCAGAATATATTGTAGTGTGCTCCACCACATTCTGGACTAATTTAGTGTGTCTTTTTTCATGTTTTTTCATTCCCTGTGAGCAGTACTGAGGAATCTTCACTTCAGTCATTCTTTTCTGGGGAAAGGGAAAATATAAACTGCCCTTGCTTGCGTGTTCCTACTAAGAAAGGGCTATTGCCTGTAATTCAGATGACACGGCAGCTCAGGGTTTCCCAGGTGTCATGGTCTCACATCCTTCGTAATCATGGCTGACTGATGTATGCATACCAGCAAATGCAGAAATTTACTTTGGGTCAGTTAATGTGGCCTTAAAATTACCAGATGGGTAAATGCAGCGCTTCCCTCACAGTGCACAAAAGCGCTTATCCAAGCTGGAAAAGGATCCAGCCACACCCTGCAGAGCTGAGGCTGTGCATACATGCAAAACTACTTGTGTGGACGCAACTGCAGAGAATTTAATGCTGAAGCCTCAGGAAAGCAGAGCCGGAGTGTGCCCGCTGTGGCTCTCATGGCAATAACAGGCACAGCTTCCAACTTGGCAGCTTGTCTCAGCCTGAGCTTCAAATATTCGCCAGAGGAGCTAGTGGAGATTAGCTTTCAGAGTTAAGTCAGGAAAGTTGCTCCCGGTCTTAATTTTCATAAACACAACCCATTCTTATCCCGTACTTACACCACGGGGTACCTGAACGTTTCGAGTAGGAGAGGTGGGTTGAAACATGAGTGTACTTAGAAGGTATTCATGGCAAGAGTGTACACATGTGTAAATGTCTCCAGGCTTTTCCCTTTGAGCCATCATCCTGCAGGCGATGGACACAATGACATATTTTTGTCCCACCTAATTGGTTTAAACTGATGTTTTTTCAAAACTGTATCCACCAAGACAAAAGAGAACAAATTCCTTTTCCTAACAAAAAAAGCTTTTACTGCTCCTGCAAAGGGCAATTTTCACAGAAGCCCTCTCTTGCAGGAATTGCAAGACTCATCTCATTTTCAAAAGCAGGGATTAACAATACTTTATGTATTTACTGAGTGTTGCTACCCAAAAGTAACAGGTGAGTGAGCACCTGCTGGTTGATATAGTGAGTATTGGAATAAAAATCAATATATTTTTGCAACCCTCCCCAATTGTTCAAAGTATACTGTCTAATCCCCAAAATGTATGAAATCACTGCACATATAAATATATCTTTTTCTATATATGAATTATTATCCATGATAAATCAGTATGGATATTATAAAAATATATTAATTTCATACTTTCTTTTCAAGCAGGAACTAGTCAGATCTACCTGAAAATTTTTATGAACAAAATTTTAAAAGGAGGAATGATAAATACAAGAAAGATTGATCAGAAAGGTCTTTCTGTAATGATATGTACCTTAAGCTGTAACTGCTCTGAATGTTGCTGAATAATTTGTAGTCTACTTATAATCAAACTCTAAATTAAGCTCAAAAGAATATTTACACTACATTTTTGGTACAGTAGTTTACCTGAAAACATGGATTGTCATGTTTTTCCTGTATCTCTCTACTTCCTGCACCTTTTTATGGATGTCATAAATAAGGCAGATGTGTACCTTATATTCTTCAAAAGGAGTTAGATTTTCTCCCCTCCGCTCATATTTGCAAAAGGGCATTAACTTTGTGTACCAACAATGACTAAGTAAACTGGATTTAGAGCTGCACTGGGTTAATGGTGCACAGGATCAAATCCTACTGTTTTTGAATTGATGGGAACAAAACCAGGCTCACAGTGTAGAAAGCTTGTGTTAAACTTTGGTTCAGTAGAAGGTATGGAAAGAATATAGTTTCTTCTTAAAATGATTTATTTAAATGGGTAGACTAGAATTATACTTAAAACTAAGTGTCTAAATGCACCTGTTTAAGTCAGCTTCTTGTTCTCTCAGGTATTTAGGCATTGAATTTTCCCCATTAGCAGCATGATTGACACTGTGGTCCTTACAATAACACATGATTATAACTCTGAAAATAGCAATTACATAAAATGGAAACCAGATGTTGCATGGAATTTGACTCTCTTGGTTTCTCAGTGAAGTAGATGAATTTGTAAAGCAGAAAACCACAATCATTATTCAGATGGATTGTACATGAATTAATGACATAATATCTAAATCATATATGGATGAAAATAATGATTAACTTCAGCTATCAAGATAAGCTAATGGAAAACAGATTTTTTCAAGAAAAAAATCAAGGACATGCTCTTTTCAATATATTTTATCTTTACAGTAATAACAAAACCAGACCTGTTTCAACATTTCTTTATCCCTCAGATATCAAGGATATATTTTAAAAAAACCCTCTTCACAACTTCTAACCTCAGGGAGTGAACTGAACAACCATATATGTTGTATCACATTGAACACAAGTGCTTTACCTTCTCACGCTGGAATAAGTTTAATCGAATCACCTCTCTGTAATGATAATGTTTAGTAAACAAGCTTCAGCAAAGGTTCAGCTTTGTGCCTGCATAGAGCACAAGCACCACGCTAACACTCGGTCTGTGCAGCCACGTCCACAACGGAAATGCGCCAGCAGACACTGCGCATTGCTTTGCAGGACTTTAATGCGTTTGTAACAATGAATATCACACACAGATCTCAACCCTCAGTTAGCAGCATCCTAAATGGTTAAATTTATGAAAGCTTTGGCACATAATTTTCACTATCGTGTATTCTCAATGACATCATCATTGTAAAATTAGGAACTTTCTTTCTCTCTTTCCTGCAGATGTGGAAGTTTGAAATTGCATTCCATGGTCCTGTGCCACATTTCATCAGCGTTTTTCCTTTGCTTTCTCCAAAGACTGGCCACATGTGGTGTGTAGATTGCTGGTGCTGTTTGGGATCTCATATCAAATACTGCTACCTAATCCCAGGCGGGCCTTGGCGGGCCCACACCTGCAGCTGATTGAATCCTCCCGGAGTACAAAGGCCTGATTTACAGCATCAAGGATACAGGGCCTGGTTGCAGCTGGGCTCCAGCAGGAAAAGGAAGTTGTTCATCATCTTGTGTGCATTTCATTAACAATAGTGTACCCGATATGTAGCTTATACAATAATTTCAAATCACTGACAGAGAGCATTATGGTATTTGGCATTAGGAGGAAAAATACTTCAGGATGGGTAAATTAAAAGTGAGCGTGACGTTTTCATGTGACCCAGCGAAGGTCCACACACTGATTTACACTGGGAGGGCTAATCTTGGAATACTTTCTTTCTTTAACTTTATCCCATTTCTTTCCTTTTGTCTGATGAACAGATGGATGCAGCACTGTGAGCTTCAGTGTACGAACATGGGGGAAAGCCACCTCAAGTTATAACCCTTTCAGAAGAAAAGGCCTGAAAAAGAGGGCTGAAGAAAGGGATGGTCATGGCTACAAACCTGTTGTTGTCTTTAATAGCAAGGAAGTCATGGCTGAGAAATGAGCCTTGAGATAAATCCTGCCACGGTCTTGCTGGGGCACAAAGTGATTCATCAAATGGAATTTTCAGGTACCCAGATCTGTATTAACTAGCTGTGTAGCCATGGGGGAAAAAGGGCACAGTTAAGATGACGTTCTTCCAGCCTGGATGTCTTACCCTTACAGAATCTACAGTCCCCTCTTTTAAGTAGGGCTTGTGGGTGCTGTTTCCTGGCAGGACAAATCTTGCACTCCTAGCACTGGTCTAAAATGTTTATGACTGACTATTCAGTGGTTTGACTCATCTATAACAAAGGATTCTTTACAAGAAAGTTGTATTCTTTGTAAAACTGTGTCTTTTGAGCATTCAGCTCACTTTCCTCCTTTATAAGATGACCTGGTTTCTTATTTCAACAGAATTATAGATGGGGTTTTTTTTACTAAATAATGCTGTTTTCTTCCACTTTCTTTAATCAGAACGCTTACAAGCAGGCTCAATGACTATTGCATATCTGAGTCTTTCAAATTCAAGACACAAACTTTGGTAAAACAGTCTCTAAACTGAAATCAGTCTTTTTTCAGAAACAATTAAGTAGTTTCCTGGCAAAATAGTATTATTTACACTCAAAATTCATTGAATTTCTGCAATTGTAATGTCAAATATAATTTAGATTTGAAGGCATTGAGCTGAAGAATCTTTAAAAAATGCATCTAATGTCTGTACAAACTAAGCATAGGTTTGGTGCTGGTAGGACAGATAACGCTAAGACAATTCAACACGGATTTACTTGGTGATCAGGAAATTTGAAAAGATATCTTGAATGATGTGAAGTTTAAGAACTACACAACCATAATTGCAGTTTAGATGGGGTAAGATTTGCACTCAGAAAACCTTAGTTCTTTAGTTTTATTATAACATATCATAGTCTAGCAGTGTTCTTACTGAGAAGGAAAGAAAACTACAGAAAGCATTTCTCCTTGAAAAAAACCAATAAATGTTCTATATCCATTTATTTCATTAATCTGCAATGTGAAGTATTTTACTGGGAACAATTCTGTCTAATTTGTAAACACAGTTGATGACTTCAGCTCTTTAATCAAGAAACATGTTTAAACAATACAATGTGCACCCTCAGTAAGTTTGCAGATGACACCAAGCTGGGGGGAAGAGATGATCTGCAGAAGCATAGGAAGGCTCTGCAGAGGGATCTGGGCAGGTAGGATTGATGGGCTGAGGCCAGTTGTATGAGGTTCAAAGAGGCTTAGTGCCGGGTCCTGCACCTGGGTCACAGCAGCCCCAGAAATCACTAAAGGCTTGGAGAAAAGCAGCTGGAAAGCTTCCTGGCAGAAAAGGACCTGGGAGTGCTGGCTGATGGCCAGATGAACATGATCCAGCAGTGTGCCCAGGTGTCCAAGAAGGCCAAGAGCATCCTGGCTTGTATCAGAAATAGCATGGCCAGCAGGACTAGGGAAGTGATCATCCTGCACTCAGCACTGGTGAGGCTGCACCTCAAATCCTGTGTTCAGGTTTGGGCCCCTCACTTCAAAAGGGATATAGAGGTGCTGGAGCATGTCCACAGACGGGCAACAAAGCTGGTGAAGGGTCTGGAGCACAAGTCTTATGAGGAGCGGCTGAGGGAACTGGGGTTGTTTAGCCTGGAGAAAAGGAGGCTTGGGGAGACCTTATTTCTCTCTACAACTACCTGAAAGGAGGCTGGAGTGATGTGGGTGTCAGTCTCTTCTCCAAAGTAACAGGTGATCGGACAAGGCGAAATGGCTGCAAGTTACACCAGGGGAGGTTTAGATTGGATAGTAGGAAAAATGTCTTCACAGAAATGGTGGTGAAGCATTGGAAAAGGCTGCCCAGGGAGGTGGTGGAATCAGCATCCATGGAGGTATTTAAAAGACATCTAGATGTGATGCTTAGGGACATGGTTTAGTGGTGGACTTGGCAGTCCTGGGTTAACAGTTAGACTCAATGACCTTAAAGGTCTTTTCCAACCTAAATGATTATATGATTTTATGAGAAGTCTACAAAAAGAAAAAAGTTACTTCGTTAACTCTCATTCTTGTGATCACACTTTACATGTGGCAATTGTGCGAATAACATGGCATTAATTAATCAGGTTTTCTGAAAAAAATATTTGAAGTGTGTAAGGTATTACCCAGAAGATTAATTTAAGTAGATAGTTTTAGAGGTATGAATCATGGGGAAAACTCAACCGTGGCTATTGGTTTGTTCTGAGATTCCCTTTATTTTCAGTGCTGTGAGCTTCTGAAATTATTGACTAAACATTGCTGTTACAGGACATGTAACAAAAAATGTAAAAATAAAAAATAGGTATGGTGAGGATGTGTGTGCATCTTTGAGATGGTGTTCTGACTTCATCCATATTTCCTTTAGCACCCCATGCTCAACAGCATCTGCAGACTTGTTTTCATGGGCATGCAGTTATGCAAAAATTAGAACTACTTGATTTACCTTAGCCTCCTCAGCTTTTTTTCTGCTGTTCCCTATAATTTCTCCTCATACATCCTTCCCAAACTTGTCACTTCTTACCCACAATAAGGTCTGAGTTAGACACTCAATGCAAAGCCTTCAAATAGTTTCCTATTTGCTTTTTCTCCACTGACATTTACTCTTCTTCTCCTACTCAAATCTGATTAAATCAGGGATGTTTAATATTTTTTTTCTCTAGTGAAGTAAGTGTGCAGTGTGTTTGTAAGGCAGGGGTACTTCACCAAGTTTGAAGTCAACAGACACCCAACAACAAGCTGGTGCCCTGCAACATAAACTCCTAATGTACTTATAAGACACCTCATTACTTCACCTTGTGAGCTCCTGAGACAGCCCCCAAAACCTCACTGTCCCCAAAAATACCTTTTATTGTCTGCTTCCATGATCACGTACCTGCCTACCCTGCTAAATGCTCAAACTGCTTGGCTATCCAGGGCGTCTGATAATGGCCAACATCAGCTTTGTAAATGTCCTAGAGTCTCAGCTTCTCTACACTCTCTCCTGTGCCATTTTGCTCATGCCCTAGGTTTTGAAAACATTAATTGAAAATAATAGGAATTAGG
The DNA here is from genome assembly GCF_023638135.1 of Falco biarmicus. Classification (NCBI taxonomy): domain Eukaryota; kingdom Metazoa; phylum Chordata; class Aves; order Falconiformes; family Falconidae; genus Falco; species Falco biarmicus. Next base: position 33,760,764 of record NC_079293.1, on the reverse strand, counting down.
AGGTCTGAAGAGATTTCCCCAAGGTTGGATATCCTGATTTCACAAAGGTATGAGTATAGGATAAGTTATCTTACATTTCTGAATCCAGAAATATGAATCTAATTGAGGACTGGAACAAATCCATTGAAATTGTCTGTAAAAATAATTTCCCTTGAATAGTTATCCATACAGTATTGTTGCTGATACAGTTGTAAAAAACATTTAGCACTTTATAATCCAATCTCTGCTCCTATGCAGGCCTGGGAACGTATTCTGCTTAGAAGGGTAACAACTTTTACAAAGTGTTCCTCATGGAAATCACCTGGAAGACTTCCAGGATGGCATTCCAGATGTTATAGTTTTAGCAGTCACAGAAATGCACCGCACTGCATTTCCAGATCCTACATATAGTAAAATGTTTGTATGGGGTAGCACCTTCTCCTTAACCCAAGAACACTGTTATTGAATTGTTTAGTGCTTGATATGCAAGATGGGATATTCTAAAGCTCTCAGTCATTGCTGGCCTACCTCTGCTCACAGAAAAGCCAAGGGTAAGTCCTGAGGTGACTTTACAGAGAGCAGAGTTAGACCAATACAGAAAACCTTTGGCAATTCCACATACACTCTCAGATCAGTCATGTACAGGTAACAATTCCATATGTATAAACATACACATTGGGGAAAGACAAATTTCACTTTGAACATGGTTTCTTTGCTACAGATATTTAGTGAACGGCCCTTTTGATAATTTGCCTGTATTTTTATCTTTTGCACACCTGCAGTCCCAAAATATTATCTGGCAAGGTACACAAAATGTGATGACTTTAAATAATGCAGCAATTACTCTGAAACATATACTACAGCATTTAAAGAAAACATTTCATATTATAAACTTTTAGGCTGTTCCATAAATAATGTCATCAGGGTTTGAGCCATCAATTAGACAGGATGTTAGGCTTTTATCTTGGTGTACAGCAATATAAATAACACATAGCATGGACAAAACATGAAACTTACCTTTGGAGCCATGCCAAACTTATAGCTCACATGTAACTTAAAATATTAAATTTGCTGTATTTGATTGACTGTTTGTTAATAAAGCTTCCAGGAACCTAATGCAGATTTGTTAGACCACTATGCTAGCTACTGCCAGAAATGCAGGCATTTAAAAAGCAATATCTTGTAGTGGAATGAAGCTGGGTTAATTAGCATTGATAATATACAGCTGTGGGCTGGCTTCAGAGGTGGTGGGTTGGCTGATGTAGATAAGGTGCAGGTGAGGCTGGTTAAGATGTTGGGCAGCCAGGGAAGAGAGAGCAGCTGAGGAAGGAGAGAGAGAGGAAGAAGTAAGAGAAGGGAGGACGTGCCCTGGATGAGGTGAGGCTATGAGAAGGCAGCAGAGGGACTGCCATGAAAAGTATCATAGTGAGGGTAAAAGACCTTGTTGCAGCTGGCTAGCTTGGAGAGTGCTGTGACAATATCTCCTTCAAGAAATGGCTATAGAAATATAAAATAAGGAACAATGACAACAATCAGAAAGTCTGAACAAGGTTATACAAACAATCATAGTGCTGTTTCAATGACTTCAAAGAGTGAGTTTTCTGGCTCTTTTCTGAGAACTAGATTTCACCATAAATGTCTAGAATCGGTACAGATGCAGAAGCCCTGTGCCTCTTTTATGAGAACTGAGTCTAAATGAGACACAGAGCAAAGGTCTGGTCAATTATGCACTCTAATTGGGATTAAATACACAAAATTATGGTAAGCAGCTTCTTTGAATTGCAAACTAATTGATTTGGAGTTAGGCTAGATGTCACCTTATTCTTCTCCTCCCATCGTGTTTCTTCAAAAAAACTGTGATAGGAAAAAAAAATTGATTGGTTTACAAAACTTCTTGAATGTAGTTTATTGGCATTTTATTTGGTAAAACATCGTTCCCTCTCTTGATAAGTGTGTGCTCTCTTTTTAAGACCCCCTCAAGAAAGAGATAAATTTATTTCTGGTTGTTCGGTATAGACAAGCTTTCTAAGGTTTATTTTTTCCAGAAGGAGGGAGGCATTGAAAACTGCAGAGTATACAGGGAAGATCTCAGGAGGAGAAGGCCTATTCAATTTATTTATTTACTTATAATTCTTCAAACATGATCCCTTAATGATGCTAACATGAGGATCTTTCTATCCCCTGTAAAGTAATTGCGCTTCACTTTGGAGAAAGTATCTCCTTAGAACCATTTCTATATGTAGTCTTTCTCTCCTTGAACATTTCTCCAGAGGTTCATCTTGCCTCCTTTCATTTCAGTTCACAAATCATTATTTTTCCAGCCAAAGACTCCTTTATTTGGTAAGTAGCAGAGCAGAACTTTATCCACATGTTGTCACCACTGGTTTCCAAAATAGCCTATTCAAGTGGGTTGGCAAATTTCAACTGAAATGTGTGTAGAACTGAAAACAATATCTGGCTTCTTGAGTTACCAGTCTTAATTGTGCCAATGTATGCTTTCATTGCCTGTTGCTGTTCCACAACTTTCTCAAACATAAACAAAACAGAGTTCCAAAATATTAGAACTTTCCAGCTTTGAGAAACTTGTTTTCTTCCTCAAATCGGGTAAGGGATTTTCTAGCTGTCAAAAATGGAAAAAGTGTTCAAAAATATTTTTTCTACCCAACTGCCTTTTAATGCTTATTCCGTATTGCATTTTTACCCATCATGTTGTTGATGTGTTGGAACATACAGCGGGGGGTGGCTGCCTACGGTTGACCACCTCCATGCAGTGTCTGTATTGGCATAACTGTCTGCCACTGCACTGAGTGCCAAGACATAACCCCTCACGGGCCACTAGTTGGGTGCCCTCTTAACTCATTTAATCACAATATAATTATGCATGCAAATTAAGAGCAGCTAATAAATTTTATAGTGTTCTTTAATAGAGGAGAACTACACTTGAAGGATTTAGAGAATCACATTTTAACCCTATCAGCTATGTTCAGCTTGAGAGTCATTCCTGCGATCACCTGCTGTCTACTGTGAGCTCCTTGATTCTGACATACCATTAGATGTGCATATGAATATACTCGCACATGTTTTGCTCATGCTTCATAAACTATGTTTCATAAAACTAGAGAGAACACTCTCCAGGAATGAAGATAGCAGTGGACAGCTGTGGTTTAAATTTCATTGTTTCGCGGGAAAAAATTATTGGATGAGAGCAACATAAAGATGAGCTCAGAAAACTATTTATTCTAGTGCTAGACACGTATGTGATTTGGAATTCATTTGATTTCTTTTTTTATGACCAAGATTTAGTGCGGTATTGCTAGCTTTTCTCTGCAAATGCTTATCTGTAGCAGTGATGCTACAGAAGAGCAAACTAAAATGGCATTACCCATGTAAAACTTGATTTATTTTAATGATCCCAGTGAGTAGGGGTACGGTTCTCAGGTTAAGCAAAGCACTAATTAAAACAGCTGCTCTGCCCTGTTTGCTTGTTTCCTAGCTGCTTGAATTCTTCTTTATTACAATTGTTTGGAGAATTTTTGAGGCTTGAATTACAAGGGTGTGGATTAGAAGCTGACTACCCTAACTGCAACATCTGTAAACTCTTAATTTCTGCTACAGCAGGTGTCAACTTTTCCCTAGATGACAGTCCTGCTGTTGTTCTGGTTACATGTAGCCTTGTCAACAAGCTGTTTGTCAGCTGGTTTTCTCATGTTTCCCTTCCTTCATGACCATTGATCAAGCCAACAACTGGAGAGTATCTAGGGTGGAATTCCCTTTAGTTCTGTGCTGGTTGATTTAAAGTGTGATCAGACAGGTCTGAGAGCAAGAAATGGCATATGAATGATTGTGAGTGACACTGTCTTTTATGATACTATATTTTTCAAGGACCTGCAAATTGTAATGCATTGGAACGTTAATATATTGGAACTAACTTGACTTCCTACTTAGCAAAAGCCATAGGAATTCCCTGGATGTCTGAGTATATGTTTCACTAAAAAGGCCAATCTGATGAGCACATTTCCAGTGATGTAGAATCCACTACTGCTTTTAGAGTGTTGATCCTTTTAGTTAGTATTCCTTGCTGCAATTTCATGCCTGAGTTGTATTGCTCTGGTTTCCAGCTGTTGGAAGGCATTTTATCTGCTAAAATACTATTTCCTAGCCTGATACTATCATCTTTCTGCTTTTAGAGATTGCACAAAAATAATGTCTTAGCTTTTGTATCCTCGTTATGTTCATCACAGCTAAGTCCTTGTGCCTCGCAAGAGTCATGTCCAGTTCTTTAAAAATTCTTGTGACAATGCTCTGAACTATCATCAAATATCTCCATCCATATATTTTTGAGAGTGCTTGGTTAATGATTAGCTGTGAGGCTTTCTTGAGACATGCCATGGAACAAAGAGTCCTGATGAGAGGCAGAGTATGTTAACCCAGGCTCAGTGCCACACTGATAGCTGTATGCTTAGCTAACAGCGAGTTTGTTCCAACGCCTGTTGAAATCAGTGGCCAAGCTCCCATCAATTTCTCTGGGTTCTGGAACAGGCCCATGTTTTTAGGACTTAACAGATTTTTTAATAACAACAGTACTTTGTGAGATTTTATGTCTGATGTGAACCCCTATTCAGTCCCAAGTGACTTCTTTCTATTATCATTTTGAGTATCAATTCCAAATAATAAATAGATGAAAAAAATACTAGTAAATCTGAAACAAAGCATCACTTTCTGCTTGGTTTTCCTACCAGATACAAAAAAATTCAATTTCCAGTCTCTTCACTCATTTTTTTCTGATTAACCATCGATTATTAACTATTAGGTTTCGTATTTCCAGAGTAATTCTGATTAACCTTCTCAAAACTCATCCTGATTTGCTAAAACCTGCCCCAAGCTCAGGGTCTGTGCTAATGTCAAGCCTCTGCTTGCTCTCAAGTTTATTGAGCAAAGTGTCGTAACACTTTATTAGGACTGCATGGAAATAGAACCTAAATGTGTAAATAAGCACCAAAATTGGATCAAATTGCAGCTGGCTAGCCAGAAACTCACAGATAAGAAGGGATCACCAGTAAGGATGAATAAGATTATCTAGTTCTTCCACATAGCTGAGTTCTGGCACAGTTGTCCACCCTGAATAGACTGCCTTTTTGGTGCTGGATGCAGAATGCTGCCCATCTGCTCTCACCAGGGCCCAGGCAAAAGAGATGAGGAACTGATCTAGAAGTTGCAGAGCTGGATCAGTGTTGTGCAGTGCCTGATGCGGTAAGTCCCAGGTCAGGGTACACCAACCCACGCTTGGCACCGCTTCGTTGTTCCCTCACAGCTCCCAGGTAGCAGTCAGCAGGGGGAAGGCACCTTCAAAAGACGCTGAGGTTAGTTCACAGCTTCCTATAGTTAACCATGTAGGTGAACTCTTCCTGCCTGCATGTGCATGCTCCAAAGCTGTTGAATTCAGTGGCCAGACTACCACTGGTTTCTCTGGCTTTGGCATTTTGGCTCTGGGTTTTTATGCTTTGGAATGGCACCGTGCTTTCTTGGATTCCAAAGTTTCTGAATCAGTGTGTTCAGTCTGTCAATATTTCTGCATGTTTCCATTCTTCTGAAGGAAGCAGAAGGTGGAATATGAGCTGGACTGTGTGCTTACTATGTGGCAGTTGATGAGAGTGCCACAGATTGGGCACTGCTGCTTGAATAAAGGAAAAATAGGTTTATAGGCAACTGTAAGAATAAAGTAAGTCAAAAAAGTGCCAAGAAAATCCAAGAATAAAATTCCAGGGATCTTTTTTAACAGAATATGATATCTTATATTGAAAACACTTTGATACCTCTAAAAATAATTTTCCATTTTCCTTGTAATTGCCTGAAACAAATAGTCTATTTGCTTCTATTGCTCAGCCCTTTCACAACCCCAGTTCAAAATCACATAACTGTTGGAAGAACTCTTGATTTTTATCAAATAGGTTCTCTATTAATATCTACCTCAGTGAAGGTGTAGTAAACTTGTTCACTCAAAACCCGCAGAGGCAAAGCAAGGAGCGAAGGTGGAGGCATGTGGGCCCATCTATCAGACTGCACCCTGGAGTTAAATCAGGCTAGCTACAATGACATTACTAAACTTATATTTTTATCTGAGGGTGTCCTCCAGCTTTTCGTAATTCACTAACGATCATACAGTGTGTTATTCTTTGACATCAAATATCTATGATAAGACAAGTCTTCTGCTGTCCTCACAGAATATTTTCTTTCGCATCCTTTGAAAAGCAGGAAATCTATAGGAAAATTCAGAAAAGCAGAAAAAGACTTGATAAATAGGAGTCTCAACTTGTTTCTGTGATGAATTGTCTCCAACAACCTGGTAAGTAGGATCATTCAGTGCATATTTCCACGATTAACTCAACTTTCATTTTAGCTTTGCAGTTCACCTTTAAATATTTAGCTTGGTTCCTGTGGACAAATGTTGATGTTGGCTCTCATGTCAGACTGATGAAAATGTTACACAGATGTCCTTTGGTGATCCAGTACCACTAAAAGGCCTGCAAATTGCTAAATTATGAACTCTCTTTCTCCATCATTCTTTTGGTTGGTGGCTTTCACTTAAGATCCTTTGTTCCTCATTCTGTGTGCTTGTCTAATGTCCCTGCTCTTCCTTCATGCAGTAATGCCTGAGTGTTTTGTTTGCTGAACAAAACTGGCTGCACAACACTCTTCTGAGAAGACTGCATTTTGCTGGCTGCTGATTAGAACTCATGACAATGTCCTGTATTTTCTTTAGAAATATCTCAGTTGGTAAAGCAGATACTTCGGCAGTTTTACCAGTAGCTCATAAAGAGCCCATCCTCTAACAGAATACCAGTGGCTCAACCTCACATGTCATTTCAGGAAACCTAATTTACTCTGCACAAGAATACTGTTTGTCAGGTATTTCACCTTTTTTCTCCCTCTCCTTCACTCAGGCCCTGGAAAATGTCAAATCCTCTTTCTTCTTGTTGGTTTCCATAGCTGACTGGGTAACAAAGGCACTTCTTCCTGACTGATCATTTGGGGAATGTTCTGCTTCACTCATTTGAACTAGTCTTTCAATGTTTTTGAGGATCCTTAACTTGCAAGGGAGCAAACAGGAGACAGAGCAGTAGTCCCACTAATTTAGAAGCCGAGAGTTTAGGAGACTGCTTTCCTCAGCTCACTTGCTGTATAGCCTTAACCCAACATATTCCTGCCTTATTTATAATGCAGAATGCTGTATTTAAAGGGGAGGCTGGAATTGAGGTCAAAATTGCTCTTGGATGCTTAATCCATCACATTACAGACACACATCTAGCTGCAGAACACTTGAAAGAAGAAAACTTTCAGTTAGCACTTAGTATACAAGCAGTGAGGCTACTTTATCAAAAGGATAACACTAAATTTCTCAACTTCTATCTAATGCTCTTTAAAGGCCACTGGCTCTTGTATTCTTTCTTAAGAACAGGCAAGGGGGAGTCATGAGACTTGTCTGTTCAACACTGTCCTGTTGCCTAAAGATCAGTTTTGGTTTTGACTCTTCCTTCAAAATCCAGAACTCTCACTGGCACTCTCCTGGCACTTTCTCATTGGCACATGGAAGGACTATTTTCTTTAGTGAAATTTTTTTTACCCTCTAAATGCTTTTTTCAACCTTCTTCAGGCTCACATGGTGTTCAGTCTACACCTTCCTGCACTGAGGTACTTGAACTTGGCCCATAGGAAGCTCAATGCTTGAATAAAATAAAAACCAGAAATCCCAACAATATGATGTCAGGAAAGTTTTTATGATACCATTCAGACAAAGATCCAAACATACATTTCTATTTCTTTAATCAGTTAAACCAACTCAATGTTCAGTCTTGACTATACCAGTGAGAAATAACTTTCTTCAGCAGTTTGGGTTCTGTGCACCATAATTATGCGATGCATGAGGACACTTTTTGAGGAATTTATTGATTTCATGTTGTTACCTATGGACTATTAACAAATAGTCCATAAAAATTCTCACTATGACAGTCTTCCACGTCTTGAGCACTGCACTTAGCCAAAGATGCAATGATTTCACTTCACTTAGCAGCTAGATAGGGTGAATGACAGACAACAGAGTGACATTTTTGATGGATGAATGTGATTTCTTTTTACCATCTATAGTTTCTTCAATATGGACAGCTTTCAAAACCTAGTGTATTCCATCCTTTGGGAAAGCTGTTCTGATTTCAGTGGGTGAAGTGTCATTCCTTTAGTGCACCTAACATTTTGGCCATATCCACATTAAACAACAGAGCACTGTGCTTGCAACATGTCAGCTTACACTAAAAGAGCTAGCATGTCCACAGGGAATAGTTTGGTGCTGCCTAAGATACCAACCCAGCTCTAAGGAGCACAGCAGCTCAGAGGAATGGCTAAGCAATGTCTGACCCGAGTCCTGCTGACACGGTTGTAGTTCAGGGGATTGCTTGTTCAGAGCTACCTTGGTTAGTTCTTCTTGCACTTGTAATCTGTGGTTATAGAAATATCCCACTTTAGGGTAAATCAAGGGATTTTGTACTGTTTTTTACTTAATTGTGTTGCATTTTTTTCCACGTGCTGATTGACAGTTAACCTTGTGTTGATTAATTGATGCAAACAAACCATAATTAGCATTGCTCCAGAGGCTAACTTTCATTGCTGGAAAAATGGGGTTTAACTTCATTCATTTTCATGGACTAGAGCCTGCTTATGTCAACACTGACTTTGGCTTCAGAGAATGAAAACAATAGAGTCATACAAAGGAGAGTGCTCTTTTTCTATCAGTGTATTAAACAAAGGATAATATTAAGTTTGGATAGTGGATAAAGTTAAGCTATGCTAATACTTATAATCAACTACCACTCTGTTGAAATTAGAAATCATGCATTCCTGAGGTTTCTAGCTATTTTTCCTGCCAAGAACATGTAGTTCTTCTACCAACTGCATAGTAAAAACAAGAGACAAACTTCCTCGCACTGAAGCAGTCAGCAGTTACTGTAAGTTCACCTTTAAATCATGGACACCTTGATTATTGATAATTTAAGAAAATACACAGAGCATGGAGAGATATTGCTTGATGAAGAGTGGTGAAAGCATTATGTAGTTTGGGAAAAAGCAACTGAACAGTTTCTCTGGTGTCAAAAATCTCATTGCAGAAAGTAACAGGGGAGTGAGTAAGCCTCTTCCTCTCTCCGTTTCTCATTACTAAGAGGAAATTTGCCTGCTCCCTCCAAAACTGTCATCCTGTCAAACTGGAAATTTTCTATAGATGCTGGGCTGTGGATGCTGCAAGTGCACCCTAGGGCCTTGCGTGCTGGCTTTGGTGGAAGGATGGCCTCTTGGGCCTCACCTAGACTAGAAAAAATGAGGTTCAGATTGGACAATCAGTAACATTGGTGGAATTTTCATCCTTAAGTGATTTTTGACACTCAGCTAAGGCAAGCCACAACTGGCTTGATCTAGTGATAGGAATTGTCCTGGAGGAGGCTGGAGTGGACAGACCAACCAGAGGTGCCTTCCAAGCAACATTTCTGTATCAACTTGTACTTCTCCAAGCCTCAATACAGACCCAATATATTCATGCACTTCGGCCTGGGTGTTCTCTAGAGTAAATTTCACAATGGAAAATACTTTCTCATGTAGTGCATCATGTCTCATGGAAGGTGATACAAATGTAGACACTTTCCTCTAGCTATGACATTGCAAAGACACACACCACTACAGTAATACACAAGGTTGAAGAACAAAACTTGCCTTAAAGACCTAGACTTTTCCATAATTATATGATTTATTAGATCTTAGGAAAAGATGCCTACATTTCCTCTGTTTCCTCTCCCTGCAGTGTAGTAGGAATATGCCACATTTTATAACTGGACACTGTATTTTTGTTGACTGTGCATGGGAGAGGAGATATTGTACAGTTGCTATTTTACTTTTAGATATACTATGTCAATGTCCGAACTTCATACTCTTCTGGATAAACCACTAGTCTTAAGGTACTTGTAAATTTATTTGTATTTTGTAGGCAATGTGGAGCAAAACACCATTCTTTCTAGCACTGAAAATGGACTTCAGACTCAGTTCTGATGTTCAAAAAAATTCTGAGAGGCAGAGTGCCCTCCCTCTGTTATAGCAAATAATACAGAAGGAAATGTTCAATTCTAATCTGAAAAGACTATCAGCTTTTAGAACTAAAGCACACATCTGACCTTCTAACTGGGAAGTGCTAGTTTATATTGTGAGCCAAATACTGTTAATTTTTAGTGCTCCACCCAGGGTTACAAGAACTTTATATTGTGTATATTTTTTCCACTTAGTGTAATTAATAACAACTTTTAGTCAGTTTCTTTTGCCCTAAAGATGTAAACAACTTTATGAGCTTATTATTAGGAAATAATGGGCTTTCCACAATTATAGTGGTCATCGGCTTCCATTGCAATGCTTTATTTTTGCCACCTTATAATTTTCACTTGCAAAAAAAAAAATACCAACCAAAAAAACCAACAACAACCTTGCCTGATAATTGCTGATTTTACTCTGAGGGCAAAGGAGAATTATTCTGTGGAGTTTGATGAAAAGTGACCAAACCACACCTGAGTTACAGGCCATTAAAAATCACCCATATTTCAAATTTTGGAATTTGGCTTGAACTTTACATTTGACACCTTTCTTTTTATGAAAAGTGTCATTCAGTCTTTAATGATGAACGTTCAAACTCTGGACCTTGTGCTTTATGTCCCATGTGAAAAGTGGTACCTTTTGTAACATATTACACCTTGATTTAGAAGTAACATGGTGCCTTAGAGTTATGGCTGCAGCTCTAATCCACAGTACTGTAGATCCTGAATGGAAATATGTTTGACCATGGAGCTATATGTGAGTGCAAAATGATTTAACTGCATCACTTATACTCCTTATAACATCAAGTATTTCTCCAGTGCTTATCATACCTGTCTGAATTATTGTTACTGGGTTTTTTGCTTTCCTATTAGTATCTTGTCTCACATTTTGACCTGTTAAAATGTGAGTTATTTAGTGATTAGTGTTCCCCAGATGTTTATTACTTTATTCTTTCTGTACAGTTTTTTAAGGTTTCCATGCAATCCCAGAATCCTGTGGGGATTTCCACTTTCTCTGTTATAATAAGGCAAAACAGAGAATTGATCTAGACCTGGCATAAATGATAGAGCAGAGACCTCCATATCTCTCTGGGAAAGATAGCAACAGCTGGTGAAACCGAGCAGCCATCAGGGAATAAGAACCTTCTCCTGTAACATACTTGTTCTAAGAGGTTCCTGCCTTCTTTAGTCCCTTTTGTCATAGTGTTTCTTCCACAGACACTCACTGAGATATCTCCATGCTGATGTCTACATGTGCACTAGAAATTTTCACTCCCATTGTAGTCAATGGAGATTGCAGTTAAAAGAGTCCCAGCCATGTATTCATGCTAAGAGGAAGAGACAAATTGAGGGTTAGATTATAATTGTATAGGCTCGGGTTTTAGGGGCAAGGAAGATAGCTTTGCTGCAGTATCCCAGAAAAATTCAGGCTGGAAGCAACCTCTGGAGACCATCTGGTCTGAACTTCTGTCGAAAGCAGGGCCTTAGGTTAGGTTATCCAGAGCACTGTGAAACCAAGCCTTGAATGTTTTCAGAGAAGACTCCACCGCTTCTTTGAGCAACATAAACCCTAAGTTTTATTGTTCTCATGATGATTTTTTTCCTGTATTTCTCTTCTCTGTATGTAGGATTTCCCTTAAAGCCACTTTCTTGTGTTTCTTATGTCCTGTCACTGTGCATCCTTTGGATGTACATTCACATCCTCTAAAACTGGCTTTTAGGTATTAAGAGGCTGTGATTAGATCCCCCTTAAGCTTCCTCTTCTCCAGGCTGAACAAACACAATTCCCTCACTCTTTTGTCATATGTCAAATTCTCCAGTCCTCTAATTGTCTTTGTAACCCCCCACTGGACCCTCTCCAATTCTTCACTCTCTCTCTTACACTGCAGGGACCAAAATGGATACAGCATTTGAAAAGTGACCTAACAAGGGTTGAACAGAGTTCATAATCACTCCCCTTGATCTCTGCATGTTGATCCCTTGCCAGTGATGCTGTTAACTTCACTGCTGCCAGGGCCCAGTGCTGGCTCAGGTGGAGCTTACTAACCATCAGGAACCCCACGACCTTCTCAGCAGACCTACATCACAGCAAGTCAGATTCCTTTATCTACTGCTAGTTGGAGTTATTCCACCCCAGGTGAAGGACTTTACATTTATCTTTTTTAAACCTCGAGCAGTTCTTGTTATCACAATTTTTCAGCCCACCAAGCTCTCCCTCTGTGGTGTTTTTTCCTTCTGGCACTTAAACCTCTCTCCCCCACCATCTGCAAATGGTAAGGGATCCTTCAGCTCTGCAATCCACACTGTTAATATAGATGCTGAATAGGACTGAACTTCTGCCATTGACTTCTGAGGAATTCTGCTTGTGACTGGCTGCCAGTTAAACTCTGAGCCATTACCTACCATGCACCAAGGTCAGCATGCCAGTTAAACTCTGAGCCATTACCTACCATGCACCAAGGTCAGCATTTTAGACAGTTTTCCACCTGTCTTATGGCTCATCTATCCAGTACATATCTTACTAGTTTGTCAACAAGGATGTTGTAAGTGAATGTGTTATACATTTTGCTAAAATCAAAGTAGATCATGTCCACAGCTCTCCTCTTGCTCACTGAGTAATTTTTTTTGTCATCTAAGGAATCAGATTGATAAAGTATGAATTATTCTTGGTAAATATGTCCTGGTTTTTTTCCCAGTCATATCCTTGCACTATTCATCTGTCTAGAAATACCTATCATGAGGACTTGTTCCATAGTTTTCTCAGGGACTGGCTGGTCTGTATTTCCTAGATCTTCCTTTTTGCCCTTCTTGTAGATGGGCATAATATTTGCCCTTTTGTAGTCATCTCTGACTTCCTTTGATCTCCACAATCTTTCAAAAATCGTAAATGGTGGCTTTGCAACAATTAACCCTTGGATGTATCTCATCCACTTCCATACACTTGTATATTTTGATCTTGTACAGCTTGTCACCATCTTGACCCCCCTCTACTATTCATGTTCACCACTTGCTTTGATTTACTTCTTGACACAGAGACTTGGGGGGTGACTTTATCTGCAAAGACAAAGAAGCTTTATCTATACAGGGTTTGTCACAAATAAAGCCTGGCTTCTAGAGGTTTTTGAAATGCAAATAATAGTGATTGTATTAAACCTCACAAAGTAAATCACATTGCTATGCCTTAGGAAGTTGCTGAAGGAAATAGTAATGTTACTTAACTTTTGGTGTCTGCATATATGTGTCTACATTTGAGCTAGTCATTTCAGGCTACTTCTACTGTATCGGAGAGAAACAGGTAGTTTTAGAGTGATTTGCCTGACCTAGCTTAGACCTCTACTACAGGATGAGATTATTTGTGTAAAATTCTTACTTCAGCACAGAAAAAAAGAGTAAAAACCTGACTATGATCATGTGGTGCAGCTCAGTTTATGCCCAGAAACCTGGTAGATCACATTAACCCTATCAGACACCTGAGCTTTCAGTGGCTTCAGTTCTAACTTCTCAGCAGAGCTGGGCTGAAGTCAGAAGGACAATGGTAAAACTAGTAGCAACATAGCACTTCCCAACCAGCGCACCTACTGTTGACACCTGAAAAAAATCAGCACCTCTAGCCTCAGCTGTGGCAGCTGCAGAACAGATGGAAACTAGTGCTGTTTGACTCCTCCTCCACTTCTAATTAACCTGTACAAAGGGGAAGGCAGTCATAAGATCCTAAGTGAAAAACCCTGTGCCTCTGTTAAGGCTTTTTCTCTGTAAGTGGTGAAAAGCAGGGAGAGCTCTATATCTTAGCAGGTACAATCCCTGCCTTTCAACACAGAGCCCACACTTTGTGTTTAAAGGAGTTTCTTATGTTAATTCAATGCATCTCATCTCAAAAGCTAGTGCTGTGGTCTAAATGAAAGAATGTCTGGACGTTCAATTCTCTCATCAGCTGAGAATCTCGTATTCAAAAGAAACTTTGGGTGACATAACAAAGTCTAAACTCATCTACAGATGGACACAAGAGGAAAAGGTCACAAAATCCATGCTAACACTGTAAGTACTGACTGTAGAAGTTGTGAATCTGCACATAATCTGGCCTGAGACCTTCTGCTAGTGTGGCATTCTGTACAAATACATATGTGTGCATATGCATACATATATGTGTGTTCTAAATACTTGCAATATAACATAGTAAGTTTACAGCAGAAATGTGTTTCAAGAATTCCTGTGTAACAGAGGCAGAGCTAACTAAATAATTAACTTGTATATATAATGAATGACAGCCATTTGCACAGCCATAAATTTTAATATCCATGAATGGAGGTGGATTCTCATCCAAATTCTTATTTGCTCTTTATAGGTTTGTTTATTATTTATTCCAGAATGGAGCTATTTGAGAATGGGAATCACATGAGGAGACATACTTGGTGATTCGAAAGCATAAATTCTCATCTCTGAAGAACATATAAAATATTAAAACAAAACAGAAATACATCTCCATTCCCAAAACTGTAGCAAGTGAGCAGGAAGAATTTCTTACAAACATTATGCTATTGCCATACTTTAAAAATATAATAATGTGTAAATCATGTGATTTAACCTTGTGTCATGTCAGTGTTTTGGCAGTTGACTTGGTCAGATGCTTATTTAAAATCAAATTTAAAATAATTTGTTTTTAAAATAAATGTAAAAGTTAACAAAACACATCCGGATTAATAATTACAGATGGTGTCAGTGGGAAAAAAATGCTGAGCAGGTGTTGACCTAGCCAGTATTCTGACATATTTTATGTTATTGCCCAGTATAATAACATTAGACAACGACATCGCCATACCACTTCAGAGGTGTAGGTATTCATCAGAGAGTCATTAAATACTGGATTTTCTCAGTGTCGCACAATTGCAGAAACAGTTGTGTTGAATATTTGTGCTGATCCACTGAGAAAACTGTCAGTGTTGAATGATCCGAAAATGTCTTGTTCTTTAGCTACATGAAGCATGCAGAGAGTTGAAATTTAAGTCTGTGTCAGCTGGTGAAGAATCAGCAACAGGTGGTTTTTTTTCTTCTTTTTTTTTTTTTTTTTTTTTTTTAAATACTGTCCAGGTTACTTTTGAGATTCCTAACTTAAGAACGTTAATTTTTTGCTCATTCTGTGTTTTGAAATTGCTGCTGTCTTCCATCTGTTAATTGCCTTCACTCAGATTCTTTAAGGACTCCTATTTCCCCAGTCCAAACATGCCACTGCTGCCTTCAGCTTCACTTTACTTCTCCTGGATCGTTTTAATCTGTACTTGAATCTCCCAACAGCTTAGTCTCTCCTGTGGCATTCAATTAATTTTTTTTTTTCTCCACTTGGAAGGGGACTTAGATCATTGTCAGAGTCTGGATCTTGCCATATGCGTTCTCTCACCTCCTGGATTCAGGATAACAGCTTCCTCTTTTCCACCTTTTTCAACTGCAACTTGTAAAGCAGTCTAAACGTGCTCAATTTTAATTAAACGAATTGGCCTACCCATAAGCTTAAAGCAAGTGTGTATTAAACACCTTGATGGACCAGAGCCCTATTGGCTTCTTTCAAGCTCAGAACAGTCTTTTGATTTACTACAACTGATACTTACTGCCATTGTCGTTACTATTCTGAAAAACTTATGGTCACTGGCCAAGAGTCCC
This sequence comes from Falco biarmicus, assembly GCF_023638135.1. NCBI lineage: Eukaryota > Metazoa > Chordata > Aves > Falconiformes > Falconidae > Falco > Falco biarmicus. The sequence goes on along the minus strand of NC_079293.1, from coordinate 33,745,015 downwards.
AGCCATAGACTAGCATTCTGTTATGTTTAATATGATGCACACACAGAATAGACTCACTGCTTTCTCCTCTCAGAGCTTCATGTGAAGAGCTGGACTGAAGATCACACAGCATCTTCTAGGAACATCTCAGCAGGAATGGGCAACAGTCTCGGAAATGAAAGGAATTTGGTTGGCCTGCAGAGGGTAGAAACTATTTCCACCAGAATTAAGTTAGGTAATTGGACTGCATCTGGATTTTCTTGTAAGAAACTGCCCTATGTAATCAAGTAGCTATACAGTTCAAAAGAATGTTATCGTGGTCCAGACTAAAGCTGTAAGATTGTCCCCTCCATGGCAGCATTGCAAGTGATTGTGACAAGGGAAGCAGTCCAGCCACCACAGTTGCTAAAAGTTATCCCCTTTTTTTGTTCTTTTGTGAGAGTTAGGAATTGCAGAATAATAAGTATTTAAGAGCTAAGTTTTGTAGGGTCTGCAGTACTTCCTCTCAGAAGTGGCACTGCACTGGGTGTAGTAATGTGCTGGGTTTAGAGGGACAACAGTCCTGGATCAAGTATTCCACTGCTTTTAAAAGGGATTTCCATGTCAAATCTCCTGTATTTTAAAAACCATTTTTACACAGTTACATCAGCACTCCTACAACTTCTTACTTATTAAATATAGTTCCCAGTGCGACTCCCTGGCTTAAATACAACAGGTACTTTTATGAAACCTGGTTTGAGTTTTTAGTGCAGCTGTGCAAAACTTTTGTAATGAAACCCAAAACCCGCCCCGGCTTGAGTTTCATTACAAATCTGAAACTCACATCAGGTTCTCTAAAGGGTTTGTCAGAGTTCACAGCTCTGAAGATTTGAGGCTGGATGAAGCAAGTCTATGCTGAGTTATGATTTCAGGTGCAAGCCAGGGAAAATGCAGTGGTTTGACCCCCAACCAGATAAAATCTGGTGGTTTAGGTTAAAAAGGAATAAGTCCTTGCAAACAGGGGATGAGTTTCATAAGCTCTTGTGAACCAAGGCAACCAGGTTTTAAGCTCAAGCCTGTGTAGGTGAAAGTTTCAACAACAGTTATGATTACTTATTTTGGCTTTCTTTTATTCACTTGTATCTGCTTAGTGTTGGTTGTATTGAAATTAAACCTGTTTGTACAGTTCCTAATCAGTCAAATAAAGGGATAGTATGAATACATAACAATTCTTCTGATTTAATGGAGAAGCCGCTATTCAGGGAGTCAGAGACAAATTCTGCTCATGCTCTGACAACTGACTGGTTATTTCATCTTGAGCAACAGCGTGAATATTTCTGGATGTGTATTTCATGTCTCAAAAATGCATTTACCCTCTAAATTGAAGCAGCTCCAGCACATACATGCTGTGTGATGGAGCAGTATATAGGGATTCCTGCAGTAACATGGAATGAGCTGGAACATCTACAGGGCATGATGCACTGGTGTTCCAAATATTAGCCCTTTTCCCCAGCGCAGCAGAAGAGAAACAGTGTGGCGTATTGAAAGGACCAGTAATGAGTGCGTGCTGTGGCTCCTTAACAGACCTTATTGCATTGGGTACAAGTCTGTGCTGAGACCACCACACTGTTTCTCATTCCAGTGCTGCTGGCTCAGAGCTAGCCTTTGTGCTTCCACATTGTTCTCCGCTGGAGGTGTGAGAAAAGCAGGTCTTTGTGCAATGAGATGCTAACATCACAGGTATAAAAATATGAAAACTGCTCTCTCTGAATAATTAGTGGTTGTTCCCATTCTTGCTTCAGACATTTCCCCCTTTTGTCTTTCTTTTGCTTCATCTGTTAAGTGTCCAGTATGGGTATTTATCAAAAATGCCTTTCCATACTTTGTTCCCACAGTTCCTAGGAGGAAACTTTCACATTTTTGTGGAATTTTACAGCTTCTGATTTTTGCCAAGACCCAACTAAAAGGTCTAATTGACAGTAGGCCCAAAGGCACATTTCAAAACCATCCAAATAAATTATGAGCCTAAGTTCCACTTTAAGAAGTGGTTTAGGTATTGAAAAGACTGACCGTCACTGAAAGCTTACGGCATATCAATCACTTGCTAATCAATAAAATGAGAACTTTTTCCCCAAAATATGAATGTTTGAAGTGTTTATGGGTGGAATCATGGTTTTACAAATGGAGTGTATTGATATAATGGCTTTTGGTTCAGGTCCATCACTAATTTTAGTTAACTGTGAAAAGACTGATGCCAATTCTCATGTCTGCAGAGCTGGAGTGTCAGTGCAGACTCAGATTTGTGTCTCCCTAGTAATTAACATATTTGAACAGAAAAGATAGACTTTTTTTCCTCTCTTCTCCAGGAATTATCTGAGTGACGGAGAAAGATAGTGCTAAAAAATCATAAATCTGTCAGATTTAACAGAATTTACAAGCTCAGCTTTATATCCTGAAAACTGAGTGGGAGTAATCTTTACAGCTTTAATCAATGTAAATGACATTCATTCTGTGGTCAAGTATCACTCTGTATATGCTGAAAAATCTCAAACTTGACTTTGAAAGTGTCACCAGTCTACTAACTTAGACAAAGACTGAAGGTAAAAGTTGTCCAGTTGTTCTCTGCCTACTTGGTCCATAGCTAATAATTGCATCTTGAAGTCAGGACTCCAGGGTCCTGCATAGGTCTGGAGGTGCTGGCAGTTCAAATTCCCTTTCTTAGCATTTAAGCTGTTCCTGCCCGATTGCATGGTGAAGAAGACAGCTTAGGCTAGGCTAAATGAAAGGAGGTTGCATGAGCTGCTGAAGCATTCCCACAGGAGGAAATCCTTAAAATGTTTGCAATTTTATTTGACCTTTTTTTAAACCTGTAGGATGAAGACATGGAGGCTGTTGCGTACCAGAATACAGTATTTTGACTTGTGACTGGAACTGGTGATGAGGAATGTCTACAATAGTCTTTTAAGTTGCAGAGAGCAAGTCAGCCTATATTGGATTCCCTCTGGTATGTGGAGTCACTTGGTTGTTAAATAAAACTGACTCTGAACTCTATTTCAGAACTGGATTTTGAGAGCACATCACATCACATATATCAAAAATATTGTCCTTATTCTTACAGCCACAAATAAGAAAGACAGATGAATGCTAGTTAAGCATTAATTGATCTGCGGATCCAAAGTCCTGCCAAGAAAAATCACAAAATCTACATGATGAAATGCACTGCATATGTTGCATTTGACTTTCTGCTTTTCCTGAGAGATGAAAAAAAATTACATGTTGTCAGGCTGCTCCCAATTAGTCAAACATCAGAGGAGAGTCTGTGATTGGTCTACTTTACAATCAAGAAACATACTCTGGGAATGGCTGTTTGACATGATAGAGCATGAAAAATTGGACACAAGTCTCATTTCTCCTGTTTGTATCTGGACTATTTATCCTTAAGGGGATTATCAAGTATATGGTTTGTATATTTTAAAACAGCTATTCAGAATGATTTTGGAGAGCTGTGGTTGTCATGTAGTCAGCTGTTAGTCCCTTGGATGCACAGATCTTTCCACTTCTTGAAGGTAAGTGATTGTCCCTGAGGTCAGATCAGAAATCTATTCAACCTTTGCAATGGCTTAGCAACAGTAACAGAGACAGTTTGTGTGAAAAATAGAGAAAATGAATTTGCATTACATTGATTTAACCTGTAATTTTGGAGAAAATTTAATACATTTCAGCATTGCATTTTTAAACAGCAAAGATATAAGCTTCTCATGGTACTCGTTGGAAATATAAGGGAATGAGCTGTAACTGTAATTATTCTGATTGAATTTGAAGAGGTTTTCAAATAATCTAAATAAACCACTGAAAGAGTGGGTATATTAGAGAAAAAAAACCCATAAGTTTGACTGAAACACATACTTTGCTTCTTACTATGAAACAATGTCATTTACGTGCAAATTCTAAAGCTTAACACATTCTGTTACTCATCTCTTTCTTTATATTGCAGAGACATTTATGGACAGAATTGACTTCTATATGGTCACTTTGAAGCAATATCGAGCACAGTTCCATCCAGGAACTGGTAAAAGTCTTTCACCCATTTCCTCCCTCCTTTTGTGAAAAAGGAACTCTCACGTACCCCCTTAACGCCTTCCACAAGCTTGCTGTGCCCAAAGGAGATGAGAATTCAGAGAAAACTGAGCGAAAACCAGAGTTATGTGGATATGTGCAGAGAAACCACAACCATTTCTTTTAGCCCCAACCCAAAATGACCCTTTGCAACTCTGGCATCAATGGAGTGATGAATCGGCATCTTCCTATGACAGCTGTAGTCCTGAAGGAGTAGTTCCTTCTCAGGTTTCCTTCTGAGCAGTAGATCTGAGGGTATGCAGAGGTCAGGCTGGAGCCTTGGCCCATAGTTTTACTGTGTGAATCATAAGAATATGTTCCAATCAGAAATAACTCAGTGAAAGACATAATTTAACTTGCCTAATTATATTGACTCTTATATAGACCATGAGTAAATAAATACACTGCATACAAGAAAACTTGTTTATGGAATAAATCTTAGCTCAACTACAATTTGGTGCTTTTAATACATTTAGAGTACACTTTTAATACTTTCATATGGCTGAATAATACTTCCACATTGATTTTTCCCCTTATTATTTAATCTACTGTACAGTGAACATACAACAATGGCTCATTGATTTATTGTGAGTGTAGCAATAGGTTTATAACTGCATGAATCATGCAGATTGCTCAATTCACCACATGCCTTAATAAAAGTTTCACTTTAATAAAACAGAGCTAAGGCAAATATGTCCAGAGCCTGGTCTGACATTCCTTATACATTACCCTGCCTCAGGAAATTATTACTATATATTTTACAGCAGCTACAGTAGGTTGGGGATCAGGATTAGAGCATAGTAACTACTGTGACATTTAGCAGAACTCCTGTGTACGCCATTAACGCTCACGGGGTGGACTGGCACAGAAATATTTTGGGACAGTAGTTTTCATTCTTTTTGACTGGTGGACTTAGAAAATTTCCTCTTAAAGGTATGAGTCCTCAGTTACTGAACTTAAGCCCCTAGCATTTAGTTTCTACCTTTCACAGGTGCTTTTGAAGTAGTTTGTGGACCTCACAGCATCTACAGGTCATAAACTGAAAATCACTGTTCCAGTACAGCTTCTGTCGCTTAGCTACACAGAGATGAATGTTACCAGTCTCTACCTAATTATGATAGTCACATTTTAAAGACACAAAATAATTTCAACAGTTACATGTACTTATATCTAATGTCTCAAGGAAATTACAACAATTAAATCTCTGCAAGATCTACTGAAATGGATTGAAATATTTTCCAGCTGAGGTTGTAGAAGGTATCTAAACCTGTCTTTCATTGTGGAAAGAGGTTAGATTTTAGGCTGTTAGACAAAAGCAAGCTCACAGATGGGCGGGTCTGACTTTTTCTTCATTTTAGGCAGAATTGGTCTTACAAACTTTCTGACAGAAAGAGTGAAACTCTTGTGACAGCAGAAGTTTCAGAATCATAGAATGGTTTGGGTTGGAAGGGAACTTAAAGATCACCTAGTTCCTGACTCCCTGCCATGAACAGGGACACCTTCCACTAGACCAGGTTGCTCAAAGCTCCATCCAACCTGGCCTTGAACACTGCCAGGGATGGGGCATCCACAGCTTCTCCGGGCAACCTGTGCCAGTGCCTCACCACCTTCACAGTGAAGAATGTTGTCCTAATATCTGATCTAAATTTACCTTCTTTCAGTTTAAAGCCATTCCCCCTTGTCCAGTTACTACATGCCCTTGTAAAAAGTCCCTCTCCAGCTGTCTTGCAGGCCCCCTTTAGGTACTGAAAGGCTGTTATGAGGTCTCCCTGGAGACTTCTCCAGGCTGAGAAACCCTGACTCTCATCCTGTCTTCACAGAAGAAGTGTTCCAGCCTCTGATCATCTTTGTGGCCCTCCTATGGACTTTCTCCAAGAGGTCCATGTCCTTCTTATGCTGGGGGCCCTGGAGCTGGACACAGTACTCCAGGTGGGGACTCACGAGAGCACAGTAGAGGGGGAGAATCACCTCCCTTGACCTGCTGGCTACACTTCTTTTGGTACAGCCCAGGACATAATTGGCTTTCTGGGCTGCAAGCGCATATTGTCGGCTCATATTGAGCTTCTCATCCACCAACATCACCAAGACTTTCTCCTCAGTGCTGCTCTCAATCTATTCTCAACCCAGCCTGTGTTTGCACTTGGGATTGCCCTGACCCAGGTGCAGGAGCTTGCACTTGCCCTTGTGGAACTTCATGAGGTTCACATGAGCTCACCTCTCAAGCCTATCAAGGTCCCTCTGGGTAGCAACCCCTCCCTCCGGTGTGTTGACTGCACCATTCAGGTTGGTACCATCAGCAAACTTGCTGAGGGTGCACTCGATTCCACTGTCCGTGTTGCTGACAAAGTTGTGAAACAGCACAGGTTCTGATATTGACCCCTGAGAAACACCACTCATCACTGGTTTCCAGCGCTGATTCAAACTAGATTACATATGAACTCAAACCTTGGATGGAGCTAAGGCAGATATTTTTCTACTTATAAAAATGAAGAATCATATATTAACTTCCTCTGCCCAGGTTTCACCAGTAATATCTCTTTCCTATACCTTAGTTAGCAGAGCTCAGAAAATTAAGCACAAAGTGATTCATAAGATACATTTTTTAATATATGTACTTGAGGTAGGGTTTAAGAAATGGTTGTTGTTGGTCTCACTAGTGAAAGCAGTACAAGGAGAACCACATCAGTGCTAAGTAGCAATGAAAGTTGTAATGTCTATGGGCATGTTATGATGGTCTCTACTTGCATTAGGTTCATTGTATATTGCTGTCCTCTATAAAAATGCCAAAGTTCTCCAAAGTTCTGTTGTGAAGGGTCATAATTTTGCAGTTTATATGATTTTAATTTGGTGGGGTTTGGTTTTCTTAGTAAGAAACACAAGTGCTATGTGTGCAGCCATAAAATTCTCATCTCTTACATTTTCTCACAATAAATAGATTTTTTTTTTGCCTGTGCTTCTTCATTTTGAGCATTGTTGCAGAAAGTTGATGTGTTTACAAAAAAAAAAAAAAAAAAATCCACAGGCTTTACTGTTCCTAGTGAAACCCCAAATATATATATATATATATATATACAAAAAGAATTGGGAACAATCAATGAATTTAATGAAACCCAGTTCTGGTATTACTGTCTTCCAGTACAATAAAAAACTTTTTCTATTGCTAGGTTGTCAGTAATGCAAAGTGTTTTTCAATGCATAAACCTCAGACACACAGATAAATCCAAGTAAACTGGAGCCAAGGTTTGAAACTGGTGTTTGAAACATGTCCTTAAAACTATCTTCTTTGTCAGGGGAACTCCCTGTCATTTGGAATTATGGACTTCAAGGCACCCCCTGGCTATAAAAGGAGTGAGTGTGAGGATTTCACCATTATTCCTTTGTAACAGTATCTGAATTACACCTGCTGTGATAAGTCTAGATCACAATGACGATAATTTTAGACACGCTGCTTCAGATACTAAGTGCAAAATGGCTGAAGGTCCACATGGTTCCAGTTCATTGCAGCCTGTTTTGCTTATTAATTCCCATTATCTCTCTGCCTTTCTTCCCTTGGCTATTGACTGAATTCCTTTTAAGTGTTCAGGAATGAATTCTTCCGTAGCTGTCCTGAAATCTAACCACAAAGTGCATATGTGCATATGTATGAACCTAAATGAAAAAATAAATATACTTGTTGACAGAGAAACATTTTACATTATAATTTAATAAAATTGATGCTCTTTTGTAAAGTTGTGTGCAATCTGGAACTATATTAATCAGGAAACAGGAAAATTGTGTACTAAGATTGGGTTTATGAAGCAGAATGCAAGCAAACTATATAATTCAATTTAAAGAGTCCTGTTTGGAGCTCGTTTGGTTTGGTTTTCATTAGTAGTAGAGATGGGCCATAGAAAGTTTGTTCAACCTGCTTGGTTTGCATGGTTGTATAGGCTCATCCCCTACAGTCTCTTGTTAGTGCCAGACTTGAGAAGCCAGGCAGTGTTGACATTATTACATCATTCTTGGAAGTTGCATGAAGATAATTTTCCTTCAAGTGACACTGAAAATAAGACAAATCTTTAGCCTTTCCAATGTCTTCTAAATTAAGCAGGAATTTATTTTTATCTATAGATGCTGCTGGAAAATCTCTCTGGATGTAAATTACATATTCTTCTAGGATTCTTTTATTTGAAACATTTTTTATATGTTAATATATAGTAACTAATATATACAATTTGAAAACATTGTAGCATCACTTGTTAATTGCATCTCATAGTGAGAATCTAAAAAGAGCAAAAAATATTTTCTACAATGCAAGAAAGCCTACATTGGTATTATCTTGAGTATAGCACATCAAATGTTTTGGCAATGATCTGAAATCTGTAAAAATAAAAGCAGTGGACCTCTGAAGATTACTAGTAATCAACAGATCACTAGTAACCTTCATTTGTGTCTTGCAAAACATTTTAAAATGCATAACTGGAACATGACAGCATACCTGGGAGATGATTATGAATTGCTTTCATTTGGCAGCTGGGTAGAGATGGCTGTCCTAACTGCAGCCATAACTAATTTTTAGATTTGCTCTTCCTAGACACAAAATCCCCAGCCTGAGCAAGGTTAGATACCTAGCAAGGGGTCTGTGAAGCTTTGTGTATCCATGTGTGTACAAATGTCAAATTACTCAACGCAAAATGCTGAAGAGAGTATTTTAAAATACTGCTTCTTTTTTTAGAGGCGGGTAGCTAAATGTTCCACCAGAGAGACTGCTGACCTTAGATGATGTTTCCAAGGCACTGCCAGCAGCAACGATCGCAGAAAAGCCTGCTGCAGATTTGATGTAATAACATAGAAGTTGCCAACAAAGTGGTAAAATAGGGCATCAGGTGCTTCTCAGTCAAAGATGATTTAAGCCCATGTATTATACTGCTAAGAAGATTCATTTATCCTATCGAGTTATACATGAAGCAGGATCAAAGGTGGCTTCCACCCCTCAGTGAGAGTCATGCCACTGTGTGGAAGGGATCTTGAGAACCACAGAGAGACAGAAAATGTGTTTACTTCACTGGGGACAACGGGGGATTTACCTTCCAACCCCTACATCCAAATGACAATTATGTATAATTATGTGTAATTACACACATTCTTCCATGTGTCTTTGAAAGAATATCTAGAAACAAAGAACAAAATCCTTTTTATCCCTTAGCCATGTCAATACCTTAGCCACTAAACCTTTGAATTGTGCTCCATTTTGTCTTGTCTCTTTTTATGGGGTCATGGATGTAGCATTTGGTTTTGCCCCATGATTCAATTTGAGCAGGTGAGATGATGCCTGCCATCACTGGGCTTAGCCAGGATTTGCAAGGACCTGGTGTGTCCTGCAGCCTGAGTGGCAGCTCTAGCTACTGGGATGTTGCATCTCGAAAGTGGAGGAACAACCTCTGACTGCAATTTCTAGAAAAAAAGTGACCTTATTGTGTTTTATGTGGAGTTCAAGCCCATCAGTATACAGATGAGACATACTCTGGGAACAAGTTTTATATCCCTGAGGGTCTGGGTGCCAATGCAATAGTCTGCTGGTCTGCCAGAGGTATACAGGAGAGGCGTACCTAAGCCAGCTGCATGGGGCATGTGCAGAAACACAGCATTAAACATCTACAGACCAGAGGAGGAAACACTAAGAGTTTAGCTACTTGCTCAACTACCAATTCACTGGGTAAGTTTTAGATCAAAATGCTAAACCCAAATTCTGCAAATCTGCTTTAGCTTTGTTGAAGACCCTTGCGTCTTTAATTATACATACTGGATTTCAATTGTATATACTGAACTTCTAGCTCAGATTTACCCAAGAAGTGAAAAGGTCAACAAGGTGTTGAACATGATTTTTCTAATGGCTGGGAGCTGTCAGAAACATCTCCCCCTTCTCTGGCCGCAAATGAGAAAGCTGAAGAATTACAAAAGAAGTTTTGATTGAGCAATACATTAAGGATATTGTGATTTCTACCAGTAACCCTTTTTCTGCTAAATGTTGCTGCCAGTCCTCTGCCAGTAACCATCTTTCTGCTAAAATATCTGTGTTACTGATGGATCAGGGTTGAATTTCTAGGGTTTGCAACATTTGCTTCTCAGGCAGATAATATATTGCCATGGAACTACAGGCCATTTCTCACTGCACATTTAAAAGAGAGAGCATGGCACTATGCCATGTTATGGCTGTTAGCATCACTATATTATCCCTTCAGAGTGGTCTGCTCGGCTACCACTTTCCAAGGGATCTCTTTCAGGGCATGACATTGTGAAACTAGAGAAATGGTGTTTGGCAATGATCATGGCAAGATATGTCCAACAGCTGAAATTGTAGGCTCTCTTTCAAAAGCTCTCCTCTGCCCCATCATCACTGTTGATGGTTAGATTTGCTGGTCCCACCTCCTAGTTTGCACAAATGGGATAAAAGTCTAGGAGCAATGCAGGAGCACAGTACACACTGTGTGATGTGTGTAAAACACCCCTCAGCATGAGCCTGGCGGTACAGATAGCCATGTAAGATGAAGTGAAGTAAGTGTTCCTTTGTGAATAAAAGCCCTCTGCCCAGCCTTTGCATCACACTGCTTAACCTGGCCTACAGCCTATATAAAGATACATAGATTATAAAGAAAACACTCTTCTCAGAATGCGATGTGAAAACTTGTAAAACATTGCTTTTGTCCACACAATGTGTATTCATTCTGGAATGTCAAATAAACACAGGGACTTGCTGAATATCCTTCTTTTCATCTGGCATTTTGGTGTCCAGACATAAAACTGATACACTGCTAAGCAGGGATAAGAAATTAAAATCTGTGAGAAGCAAAACATCTTAAAGAGAGACTGTAAATTCTTTCCTGCTTGAAAGTCCAGGAGTCAAATTGTGACCTCCTCAGCATGGGTAGCGAACTGGGGGAACATGAAGCCTTGGTCTCACTCTGAGCATCGTCCAAGGAGATTCAACTCAAGATGGATCAGCTGTTATCTGAGCTTTAAAGGGTATGGTCCTATTAGGTCCTTTGCTGCCAAGTGAGACAATTTAAATATACTGGAAGTAACAAGAAAATCTGGTCAGGAAGGAAGATTATTTTGATAAAGTGAATAAGGTGTTTTGGTTTTTTTAAAAACATATTTTTCTTATAGGAAAGACTATTTTTTCTGATGAAATTCTTAAAAATCTCATTCTTGCTTTATCCTTTCTTACATGCCCTCGCTATAATTCTTTGCTTTCCATTTCTGCTAGTTTGTAAACAATATGAAAACATGGAAAAGGGCTTTTCCCATTTTGATACTGCCTTGCATTCAATAAAAGCTCTAGAATAGGAAGCAGAGAAAAATAATTTCAGAACACTCTTTTTTAAGGAAAAATCAAGATTCTTCAGGCATTTCTATTGTCTCCAAAACTATGTATTTTCAAAACCCAGAAAATGAAAATTATGTTTCCAACTATACCTTATTTTCTGCTAAGTACACTGTTAAAATGTAATATAATTAAAATAATCATCTGTAGTAAGCATTTCCTATTTTTTTTTCCTTGAAGATTGCTCTGATTATTTTTAGATATGCAAATTCTAGGACAAGTTTCTAGGCTTTTCTTTCTTAAAAGCACTTTTTGCTACAGCTCATATGATATAAACCATAAACAACCTGACATCATTCTCAATAAATTCTTTCTCTAATTTTCACTACCTTTTTTTAACTGAAAGGCTTTCCTCTGCATTTTCACAGTCAAACAAATGAAGGGTAAATAATACTACCAAAGAAGCAGGACATAGCCACTGTGTGAATGGTGATTTAAATGCTAAAACTAAACAATGCTACTATTCATGATAAAATATTTGCTTCCTTTAGATAACCTTGGCTTGCATTAACCATCTTAATAACTTCATTTGCAGAACTTGCTGAAGAAGCCAGTGTGAAGGAATCTCTCCCAAATGTAGTGTTTCTGGTTTTTTGCTTTTGCATTCCTCTAGATATTTGCTGTATGCACAATCTATCTTTGGGAAGCTCAGTGTAAAGCCTGGGATATGTCATCAGGAAGGAAAAAATGAACTGAGTAGCATTTGTCAAATATCTGTGATGATTACATTATCATATGTTTCTTATAGGATGTTCTGCTAAAGAAGGGTCACATACAAGGCCTCTTCCTCCTCTCCCATCCCTCTGCCCTCACCCCATCAAAAAAATATTCTAGCTTCCGTTGATCCACATAGTGCTTAATGTCATTTTAATGCACGGCACAGAGCTGGCACCCTCAGGTTGTGAAAGTTATGTTGTGGTATGTGATGTGGGGAAGGGAACAAGTGAAAGATATTGCTTGGATTTGGCAAGGATATCAGGAAAGTGAATGGGAGTTGGAAAAGCTGTTAGGAAATGTAGATTGGTAAGAATGTCAAACAAAGACTGAATGGGAAGGACTCAAGGGGGGAAACTGAAAGTTTTGTGGAGAATATATGAGGTGGCCGGCTGAGTTTGAAAGCATCCCTATCAACCATTTCAAGTTTGCTCCTCTCTTATTTCAGCTTCTCGTTTACTCGTCATTCATTACTCTGGTGGTTTGCCTCTCTAGTGACTTTTTCCTGTGCAAATGACATTCCATGGCTTAAGTCAACCAGGTGCCCAGGTGCTTCCTCTCTCCTACCTTTGAATAACATCCCCTGAAAGCCAGGGAGCAGATAGGATACCTCATCATTTTTGTGAAGTCCAGGTTAGTGTTTTCTTTTGCTCTCAGTCTTGTGGCACCCATCCATGCTTGGAGAGGTTAACACTGTTTGACTGTTTTCTCTTACTGCTGGTGCCTCTTTCAGAGACTGGGATCCTGTAAGCTGTTTTTATGGTGTTGAGTTTATTTCCTTTACCCCTGACTTTCAGAAAAATCTTCAATTTTTCTTCTACCACATCCCTCTCCTTTCTGACTCCTCTGGCTATTTGTGGGATCTAATCTCTCTCTCTGCAATTTTCTCCTCCCTCTCACCCCTACTCTCCACTTCACAAAGCACTGCTTTCCCTTGCCCCCTTGCTGGGTAATATTACTATGACTTAAGCACCATCTCTTATTTTACCACCTGACTTGGCATCCTATTCTGATTCCATAAATAAGCATGGTTATGAAACATCTTGGACGAGTCCTTGCCTGGCACAGGTGTCCAAACATTCTGTTCTTTCATGGGTAGTGTATCAGTTGCTTAGATCTCACAGAAGGGAATAGGGGGCCCAAGCTGTCCATATGCTTCTACTTTCTTTTTTTTAATCTGTAGGTAATGATTTTCAGATTGCAGACCTTCTGAGATACATGCTATGTTTCACAGGTCAGTCCTTACTATTTGTGGTCATGAAAGGGCTGAAGATGTCCGATAATAAAGGTGAATATAAAAATAGCTCTGTCCAAAATGTCACAAGGAATCGGGTACAACCTTTTACTTTCATGTTAAAAAAAATGTAAAAAATTATATATATATTCTCTTAGTAGGCCCTTTAAAAATAGTAGGCGTAACAGCAAATACTCTGCTTTGTAGCACAACCCTTTATGAAACATTATAATTCAAACCACAGCAGCTTTAAGACCACAGAAGAGACAAAACGTGTACAGGAAACAAAGGAAAAACCTAGGTGAAAAACCACACCTCTTGATTACAAATCTGTAGGGCTCATTTTTGTGTGGGGTCGAGTGTGACCATCAGTCATTTCTTTGATTTCAGCTGATTTGCTTCTTTTGTAGTTGTGGCAACACCAGAGGTCCCATAATAGTTTATATCAATGGCTAGACCACAGTCCCATTTCCAACAGAGGCTGATACCAAACATGCTTTAACTAAGAGTTTCTTTCCTCTTTCATTAGAAGAACACAAACTAATGAATTGACTAATGCTGCCTATAGCAGGTGATATTTTACAGGATCTCAACCCGAGCTCAAAGATGCTGAAACTATTAGGTGGATGTGCTAATATTTTCACTCTCAGATACATTTGCTGTTGAGGACTGAATTATGAGGTTTGGTTTTTTCTCATATTTCTCATACAGACAAATTATGTGTCCCCATGGCTCTCTAAGGTGGACAACACCCCCGGGATACTCAAGAAGGAGAAAGAGCTGGTAAGACCAATCAGTATTACAAGTCTTCAGGTGTTGCTTGCAAAGACCAGTGGATGAGATAAACTCAGTCAGATATAGAGAGAAAATTCTAGCATAAAATTTTGCACTGTGCTTCATTTTGTGTAATCACAAAGGCATGAGATGAAAGAGTACCTTGTTTCTCACAGGTAATTTGCCCTGTGAATGTTAAGCACCATGGGATGAATAGCATCTTTGCTTGCTTTTATATTGACCATGGTTCAGAGGGAGCACCCAGGAGGGTGGAATGTCTCTGTCCCTCTTTGCTTGGGGTGTCTCCTAGATGTACTCAAACTGCAGGTTTTTGGCTCAACATATGGAAAAAAAAACCCTGGTACTGGTTTGAATCTAGTAGTAGTGCTAACTATTAGTAGTGGGAAAACAGACAAAAGAGGAAAAATACTATAGTCGCTTTTCCCTTGGGAAGTTCCCTCTTTTAGCTCCAGCTCCAAAAATCTTATGCTGTCATCAAAATATTCTAGATTATGATGTTCTGAAGGGGAGCACAGATAATTTTTGCTCGCTTCTTCATTAGGGGAATCCAAAATGTTTTACAGAAACAGCATCACCTTTTCCTGTACTACACAGGGAGATGGGTCCATGCACAAAAATGTGATTCTAGTTGTGGGTCTGAAACAAAGTTGATTAATGATCTCTGACTGAAGCTTTACATCTGTTTAGCCATTTATTCTCCTTTGATATTAACATTGTTTTGTTTTTTCTCTCCTTTAGTCCCCACCTCATGTCTCTGCATGAGCTGTGGGAAGTCCCCATGGAATGTGCTTAGCAGAGGAACCTCTCTGGTGCCAGCCTTTGAGCTTCAAATTCTCTGTAGGGCATGAGCTTGCAAAGCAGGTCCTTCAGCTAGCAGCTGACAATGTGAACATTTCTGTTGGGAATCCTGCTACAAGGCAAGCAATAAATGAAGCTTTAGAGTACCTGTGGGCTAATGAAGTAACCTTCCGAAATGTCTGCATCACCCAGGACAGGATATCAGCACCGCTCTGCTCATGGAGGTCTTGCATGGCCTCAGGAAGAACAGGTGCTGGTGATACGTTTAGCCAGACAGTATCTTGCTGGGCAGAATGTACTCTAGGGAGTGAGACTGATTTAAATGTTTAGACAGATACCATGCAAAGGAAACCATCAGCAACGTCTTAATCTAACAGGTGTTTTCAAACAGCAAGGCTCCAAGATCATTCCGTTTACATCCTTTTATGTATACAGCATGTGATTTTCTGACTGCTCAAGAGTGAATGACACAGAAAAATAGAACTTGTGCTGACCTTATGAAATGGTTTATGTAGGGAAAGTGCTGATAAATCTTTACCTGTAACTTCAGCTATATCTTGCTCAGTGTGTTCACCTACATTGAACTGCCATGTAAAATGAAAACCTAAACCAGACATTGAGAATGGATGGAAAGCAATCTGTCACCACATCATATGTCTTGATTGAGCATCCAGACACAGTGGGTAATAAATGCCCTCTAACTGAAAGAGAGGGAATACCATTTGTACCAAGTTGTCATAGAATTTTCTGCTTCATGCAACATTTTATTATGTTAGCCTATACAGTTTTCACTAGAAGTTTTTTAGTTGACCCCTGACACATGATATATTTGTCACACAATTAAAAAAAATATTTTAAAATAGTATAAATCAAATTTTTATTTTCCCACTTTTCTGATATTTAATTACTTACTCTTTTTTTCACCTTTCCCCCAGGTTCCTTTACTTAGCTCTCACACATAGATTAGCTGATGAAGAAGGCTGGCTCCAAATCTATTTCACAAGTCCTTTGAGACATGCCAAGACCGACCATTTAAACCATGTTTTCTCTGGCTAACCAACACCAGGTTAATTTTCATGGTTATCCTTTGCTTGGATGTGTGGTGTGAGCTTTTCAGTGCCACCAAATCATATACATGAACAGTAGACCAGCAGCAAGCAGTACAATGACATGTCCAAAATTTTATCAGGAAAAAAATAAAATAGCCCACCAAGACTTCTGGGACAAGTCAGATGAACTCTAACACTGTAATTTTAGTAAGCTGAAGTTCAAACCTGGGTGAAACACTTCAGACCTATAGTAAACTTAAAGTGGTGACCTCATGCAAAATAAAGCAAAACCATGGAGTTTGTTACC
Organism: Falco biarmicus; assembly: GCF_023638135.1. Classification (NCBI taxonomy): domain Eukaryota; kingdom Metazoa; phylum Chordata; class Aves; order Falconiformes; family Falconidae; genus Falco; species Falco biarmicus. The sequence goes on along the minus strand of NC_079293.1, from coordinate 33,728,681 downwards.
ACACAAATTCATTCCACAAACATTGCAATGGCTTTTAAAATGGAGCTAATAGCAGTGACTATATTACTGCTGCAGAAGAATTAAGGCTGAGGTTTTGACTGCCTTCTCTTCACATGTTTTGCAGGAGTATGGATGTTATACATATGGTACTAATTCCCTTATAACATCAAATTAGATTTTGCACTTCCCATGTGCCAACGAAGCCCATCCCTCTGCCAGCTCCAGCCCACATTACAGTCCAGGCATGAGTCCCACCCCAGTGCAACAAAGGCCTTGGTGCTGAGACCATCCTTTGAGTTAATTCTCAGGTAGGTTCACATAGGGAAAATCAGTGTTCATTGCCTTTCATTGCCTGCCCTACTACACCACAGGGTCTTATCTGGTACTGAGCTGTAATGTATGCCATGGCTACAGACCACAATGGTACTGATAAAGGGAAGAGGCCAGAACCTCAAGTGATGCTGGACTTCAGACTACTTTCACCTTGCCAGGATGAGTGCCCTCAAGCTGTTTTGAGGCTTTCCCTGAAACAGAAAACATTGTGTTTTTTAGGAGGGGTGAAGGTTATTATTTGTTTGGGGTTTTTTTTAACGAAAAACTGCAGTCAGTCAGATGGAAACAGACTGTGATCATTAAGGAGATCTCAGTTATACATTTCAGACTATTAAGTCTGAGCTATAACAATCTGCAAAACAGTTTCCCTCTTGTATAGTGTTTTGCCTGTGATGGTGACCAGGAGTGGATGCTCAAAGAAGCTGCAGCTGTACACACCCAGCATCTCACAATCAGGATGTCCCATGATGTCCTGAAACAGTTTGCCTTTGGCCCATCATTTGTAATACCTGTCTCTGGATACTCAGAAATTTGTCTAACTCTCTTTTCAGCTACTCTATGCTTTTGACATCCAAAATTTACTGTGAAGATGAACAGCACAATTTTGTCCTGTGGAAAAAAGCCAAAAAGCGTGTTTCTGTTTGTTAAAACTTCTATGTGACAGTTTCATGGTGTGATCCCATTTGCTTGTTCTGTGGGTGAGGTTATCTCCTATTCACTTTACTACATCATTCTTATTTTTAATCTCCATTCTCCCTTCCTTGCTTTAGTCTTCTTTTCCAGTGTCCCTGTTAATCCAAAACATCTATCAGCCAGGGGGAAAGACATTAATATTACTTTTTTAAATATGAGGGCTTTCATTTCCAGTTCTATGGTCCTCCATACCTTCAAGGTACCTCTGCACTAAAACCAGTGAACTTCAGAACTTACCTTGCCTGCAGTGTCAAGGTAACAATTTTAGTGCTACTAGATCTTTTCAACCTGACCTAGCTGAACATGTGTTTGAATCTCAATAGATATTGATGCAATTCAGTGAAGTTACAGCTACCCTGAGTTAATAATATAGTTATATTTTATTTCTTGTCTTCTGTCACTGAAGACCTTACTAATCTGAGAGGAGCAATTGCATGTCGAATTTCTGAACTCATTGGCCACCAAAACACTGTTATAATGAAGCAAGCTTGAAAGAAGGCTATTTTGTTTATTATTCTGCCTCACCAGTATTCTAATATACTGACTAGTATTGTGATTTTTAATACTGAGATGCCAGAAAAGAAACCGATGCTTAAACGCTCACTTTGGTGTTTGTTTCTATTAATTAAATTATTAATTAAAACTTATTGATAAGAATTCATTAAGAAGGATTCCAAATCCAGAGTATAAGCTCAGTTAGCAAAATGACAGCAGAAGGGTAGACCAAAAATCATACTGAGAAGATATACACAAAAATCTTAGTCTAATGCTTTTGGTGCATGCCTATTTACTAATGAGGTAAAGGACACTCCACTGAAATAACTAAATAAGCTAATTGCAATGGCAATCTCATCTACCCACAATGGCATCCTTTCAAGGCTGCTTAGTAACTAATTATTTTCCCCTCAAAAATACCACACATGTTTCATAGCAAATAAATTTCTCTGCTCAGGCAAAGCCAAGATAACAGTAAATATCACACTTTCAGGATAATTCTGTTGCCACAGAATTGCTATTATCACTGCACAGAAATAATGCCAAAGGAAAACAATGACACTAATGCAGAACATAGCAGGAAGGCATGTGAATGACAGCTTAACATGTGGCCTCAATTCTCTCTTGATTTAAATCTGTATTTAAAGCTCACAAAAGATAAAGAAAAGAATAAAAACAGAAAAGAAAAAAAACCCACAAACAAAACCAAACAACAGGCTATGAAGTAAAAAAATACATATAAAGTGTTATTCCTTCAGATATTCCACTACATCTTTTCAGACATATAGGTAGGCTTCAACTTAGTCATGTAATTTTGGTGCCTAATGCTTGAGGGTCTCAATGAAGAGAAGGAATTGAGCAGAGGTAGCTGGCTACATTAAGTACCTAGTTCTGAGTGGTTATGAGTACACTTTATCTCTTCGACAATAAGTTTTCTGGGGACTGGGCTGCCTTTGTATTTCTGTCTTACACAGAACCAAACAGATTTACAAACAATAACAATAAAAAATAAATTGCACTCAAATTAATTGATTAACAGTCAATTTTCAGTTAGTGAGCCTAAACAGCAGTAACAGAGCAAGGTGTCTGCTGTGTCAGAGATGATAGACCTCTTGGGACACATCATAAGTGTGTAACACTTATTCCTAGATTCAAAAGTAATATACAGACTCCCAGAAAAATCTCAGCATGTGAAAAGATTAATAGTTTCCTTCAACACCTAAATGAAAGCACACCTAGCAGAAATGTGCTGCTAAAATGAATGTTGAGTTGAACTATAGCAGTAAACGGGACAGGGCAATCCTTTCTGAAGTTTCTGGAGGATAACTTTATGGTGCTTGTGAGGTTCTGCAAGTGCTGATGCCAGTGAAAAGACCGTTATGGTGATGATCATCTGCAATCATCTACATGTCATGTAATAAAGCTAAAATTTGCAATGTTTTAGTCTGTGTATATGAAAAAGATACAAATTAGAGGAATTTAAGCTTTTCATTTGCTGTGAAGCTTGCTCATGTGTGTCAGAGCAGTAGCTGGGATTTCAGTGTGTGGCAAGGCATGAGACAGAGGGTTAGCATGTCTAGTGAAGCCATGATCACTGTGCATATCAGTGTATTCTGCACGTGGCCAGTGCATGAAATCTGCAAGTACCTGGAGATTCACAATTTCCAGAGCGTTCTGTGAAGCACAGGGACTGATTCTAAGGGTGCTTATGATTATTGACAGACCCCACGGGAAATTATTAGTATGTAAAGGGGTTTTTTTTAAAAAAATACAACTTTATAGAACCAAACAGAAAAGTTACTTGTGTGGTAAGTACATTTTCCAAGAGAAATGTCATGCTTATCCTTTTCCAATGAGCAAGATGGGGTATTTGGGCACTGCTAACAATTGTGAAAGAGACTGTTTCAGAGCCAGAGGCTGGGAAACACAAACATATTATTTGTATTGTGATTTTAGTCAGTGTGAGTTTTGTCAAGAAAGCCAGCTTAAGAGAACGTTAATAATCACTCATACCCTCAAAGCACAGGGACTGACATTTGTGAGTTAAAGGCAAAAGTATCTAGCTTCTTTTCCAGATATTTGGAGATCATACACTGAGTGCAAGTGCCATAAATCAGCTGAAACACATATTGGCAAAACAGAGAAACCCAGATGCAATTATCACAATCCAAGGCGTCCTGTTTGATGAGGAAGAATACATATGATTTATGGACATGCAAAACTTGTGTCATGTAACAACTAGGCTGTTATCCTCTCGGCTGAGTGGAGAGGCTGAGGGAAACGTGCAGTCTTGCAAAGCACATTCTGAAACAAGCCAACTTAAATTGTTCTGCTATAGAGCAACTTCCATACATAACCCAGACATTCAGCCCAGCTCCACTGATGTGAGAATCACTGTGGAGATGACAAATGATGAGATGACAAGAGTTAAACAGGCAATCTAGCTGATAAAAGGTACCTTGACTGCCCTTTTAGCCAAAAAGAAAGCTTTTTTTGAAACAATAGCCAGGAGAGTTTGCAGGTATTTCCATCATGTGAAAATAGTTCATTTGCTGCCATGGTCATTAGCATTAATAAGCTGCAGTTGAGTGTTCAGACAAGAGGAAATGTGAATTACAAGTATCCCTTGTAGCAGGAGACGATATAGAAGGATTCATTTTTCCAATCACACTGTTGCCTAGAGCCAAGGGTTCCTCTGTGGTTGTACTGTTCAATCCCTTGTTTATGTTCATCTTTTATTGGCTTTAATCATAGTTTTGTGATTATAACTAATAAGGTAATTAAGTTCCTACGTACAGGAGACTTAGGAGACAAAACCAGCAGCCAGGTGGGATTCATCTGACCTAATCTCAGCTGTAAGGCATCTAGACTTAGTCCTGGCTAGCACTTCTCTGTAGTCGATGGAGACTAAAGCAGTTCTAAAGAGAAAGTCAGCTCAGTTATCTTAGGAAGTTATTTTACTGTAGAACAGGATCAGTCCTTTTCTGGTAACATTTGTGTCTCTACACTGACTGTAAAGTAAACCTGGATAACTAGTTTGGATGAGATGCCTACATTTTATACAGCTAAAGGTAATTGTCTACTGTAACCCATGTGGGTGAGTAGTCTTGCAGATTTCCATGAATGTTTTTATGTTTGTGACAAGGCATTTTCTTTACTGTTGTGACTAAATAAAAAAAAGAGGGATCAAACAAGCCTGAAAAGTTTAGGCACTTACATGTAAATGAAATAATAGTTGTAACTGTAGTGTTAACATTTACTTGTTACTACTTGTCTAGTTAAAGCCATGGAAAAGGACATACAAAAAATCTCAAGGTAGGTTTGTTACTTTGTCATCTGTCTGCATACAGAATTCAAAGGAATTTTGTTATACTGTGAATTAAACTGATTTCTTATAGACTCATAGCAGGTACAGACTGGTAAAAGTTGTGCTGGTGGAAAGGGAATGAGAAATAGCCAGTGGTCTCTAAAGTACATTTAAGAAAGTCACAGTGAGTGTCTGTTATGGAGCTACTTTTGGAGAGCTCTGGCATTTGGTTCTGCCTTCAGATTTCTGTCCAACTGAAGCATCGTTCAGACCAACTAGGACAGTTTACTCCTATTGTACTGTGTACTACTGAAAACTGAATATTTTTGCTACTGTTTTCAATACACATTTTCACAGGAATTGCTTTCTCTGCCCACTGGAAACTGACCCTTCTACATCTCTTCCCTTACTAGAGTACATTTTACTATAAACTGGAGATTTCATGTTGATGCCTGAGAAACTAGTGTGGCCTAAAAGAGAGGCCACCCTAAAATGGATTGATTTAAAGAAAGCTTAGAAAGAAGCGGTAATGAACTGTTAGTAGTCTGAATTTCTCTCCAATTATGTTGTCAGTCCAGTACCACCATAACTGGACTTTGCAAGACATATTCTAGGTAATTAGTGTAAGCAGGATGTAAGACCAAACAGTGCCTCACCCCAACAGAATTAGATACCTAAATTCCTTCTCAGGTGTTGGAGGTAGGTTGCTCTGAAAGAGATTTTTAAATACCTAGGAAAAATATTGTGCTCTTCCAATGTAACACTATACAGCACCTAAATTAGCCTGAATATGTGCTTCAGTATTTGAATATATACCTATTCAGCCAAAGCTGCACAGGGGATCTGTACCAGAGGCAAGAAATGAAACTTGATTTCCTGACTCTCCATTTTGTTTGTTAACCAAAACTCTTCTTCCTGGTCAGTAAATTGTATTACTGCCATTATTTAAATACAAATAGTTCAAAACTGTATCAGCAAGTCAGTCTTTTCTAATAAATATACTATACGAACCTGAGACTGCCTCCCCTTTTAAACTAAAAACATAGAGTTCCTAAACCTAAAGGGTCTGTCAGGAGCCAATAAGCTGTCTCAAAAATGTGTAAACCAATCCTGGGTACTTTGGAAGCCCTGTAGTCCTGTTAAATTCATTCTGTATGTAGTGATCAAAATTCAGTTTTTCTGAAATATAATGTACATTTCCCCCCTGTCAATCAAAGAAATAACTATTTTGTTACATAGCAACAAATACTACTAAATCAGAGGATTTTGTTTTTTCCTATATTGAGGTTTCTAGAAAGTGCTAGTGTTGATTTTTGCTGAAATATTATACTGTTGTATCCTAAGATGTATGGAGCTTTGAATCCAGCTTTTCTGTGTCCTGCACCTGGCAGTTGATTTGAAATGGTAATCTGCCACCAGGCCAAGAGGCTTGCTCATTAGAGCTGCCACAAGCAGATTAATTAATTGGGAATTTCTGATAGAAAATCAAGATAAAATTAGAGAGTATATGGGTAAAGTTCCCAGGCTTGTCTATCTTTAACAATCATGAATTAATTACAAGAGTGAAGTATAACTGTGAATTTTTTCCCTTTTTTTCATTCTTTTGTTGGATTGTGTAGTGCAGCTTCAGAACAAAATATGAGTCTCCATTGCAATAAAATTAATACATAGATTCTGAGATGTGACCATTATCACAATGTAGTATCACACAAACTAAAGCATGTGCTCACCCAGTAGCCTTTGCCTCAGGCCAATATTTTCTATTTAAGTTTTAATTAGTATTTTTAGAAATTGACTCAAATTTGATTACAATTTTAAAGAGCCTGTCATATCCTTAGGTAATCTGTCCCAACATTTAATTATCCTCGTTTAGTGTTTAATTAACCTCATTGTTTAAAAACAACCACACCTTGTATCTTATTTTTGTTGTTGTTAAACTGAGAAGTCCTCTCTTACTGAACGCTGAGCCAAGTTTTTCCTTATCAGTTATGGGTGCTGGCCTTGTAAGAGTTCATTTTTAAAGACTGAGACCTGGCATAAGTGGTGTCACTGTTTGCACCTTCACGTTCAAAAGTATAAAGGGTACATGGCCCACCTTCAGCCCTAGCAGAGACAGCTGCAGTGTCAGTACTGTGAACAGGATGAATGACAATGTCCTTAGCACTTTTGAACAACAAATGCCTTTTTGTCTTTTGTTTGTTTGGTTTTTTCTCCAAATTTTGATGTGTTCCTGCAATGTGATCTGTGTAACAGACTCATTGGAACCATCAGATTCTCTGAGCTTTACACCTGTGAAAAGCCCTTCCTGCTGGCACCTTTCTCCAGAACTGCACTTACAAGAAGGCAAAGATGAAGTGCGTGGTGATGGTATACAAAGGGTTTCCTGGGAGAGAAAGAACAAAAGGGAGCAAGGAATGCCAAGGTAGGTTCCTAAAGGACTCCTCAAAGTAAGGTGAGCAAATTCCTAGTTCTCCCAGGAAAGCTCAGCTAAGAATTGATTATATCTTGATGCAAAAAATGGTAATTAGCAGCAGCAAAGATTAAGCTCTGTAGGAATGTATTTCTCCAGAATTATCAGAGAAAGCCAGAGCCAAGGAAAGAAGTCAGTAAAGAAGGGGAGCTGACTAATTCCACTAAAATACAAAACCTCTTTCACTTGCAAAGTACTTGTCCAGCTAACAAACACCTTCCAAGCATTTAAAGATTAAGTGGTTTCAAACTGTTCCAGATTAGCAATGACACTTTAGAATCTCCACTGAGTTTTTGATCCAATAGACCAAAATTCAGAAGCGGTTAACTCTTGTAATTTTAAGTTTTTTCTTCTTAGAACATTAAAATGGAAAGTATAAAGCAGGTTGGTTAATTAAAATTAATGAAAATCTTGTAAAAATAATTGACAGTAAAAAAGAGGAAGGGAATTACTTTAGGAACGTTAACATAAATTGAATAGTGGGAAAAGGGAAATATAGGCAGAATATTAAGGGAAGAAATTCCTGGCAGAGTGATCCACAGGAATGTGGAGAAGTGTCAGAAACCCCATTGCTCGTGATATTTAAATCCAGACTGGACAGAGCACTAGAAACTGTGCTGTTGGGAATGATTTTATATTAACTGGGGCATTGATTGGATGACTTAATAGATCTTTTCCGTATCTGATTTCTATTAGTCTAGGATTCCCAGCTGCTTTTGCTTCCAAAGCCTCTTCCAGTCTTTGAATTTCTTTCTTTAATATTGACTAATAATAGCACTTTAACTGGTGGCCCATTAACAGAACTTTAGCTTTTCTTAAGAAAATAATAAATTGGCAGGTGATTAAAGCTTTCCATTTTTCACTCCTCTTAAAAAGGGTAAAGTAAAATGACTGTGAGTGTAGCTGAGACACTATTGAAAGTTTCACCTGGGCTAATGCTACTTAACACAAGGCCTCCCATTTTGTGAGTAATGAAAGCAAAGGGTTCAGAAGTCTGAGAAGACTGACAAATAAAGTACTTTTTTGTTGTGTGTGGTTTTGGGGTTTTTTTTTTACTATCTAATCACTGTAAATAGGTTCTGATCAAAGCTTATTGCTACACAACAGCTACTTGGCCTTCTTTCTGTGCAAGTGTCCTTGTGTTTTGTAACTGACCTTGCCTTGAGCTATTTGGCAGTGTTTCTTGCTGTGTTTGGTTCAACTCTTTTCTGTTCATAGATTGCTGCTATTGCCCACTCAAAGTGCAGCTCAGGGGACACGGTTATGGCAGTTTATCTATTGGGGCTTTACACATCATCTGCTTTGTGTTAGTGTCTCCTCAGTGAGGAAGCATTACCCTTTGGGAACCGCTAACCTATAAACCCACATGAAACAGGAAGACCAGACTCACCCTGGCTGGCTTCAGGTTCTCAAATGATTACTGAAGATAAGTGCAGTCATTCACATTTGCATTCAACTTCTAACTTCCCACCAAATTTCATGGATGTGATGGAGGACTTTGAGCTGCCGTTGCTGGAGGTTTTGAGAGAGGAAAAGAAAAACTATCATGGTGTGCCAGACAGCCCTGTTCTTGCATTCTGTCCTAGGCAACTGCACTTCATCACTGTTAGGTGAACCCACTGCAAGCTGGTGATTTTTTTGTTAGAAAGATTATTTGATATTGTATATAGACTATGGGGAGGGTGGTCTTGCTGGAGGTCAGGTTCTCTGGTTTCTGTTCCGGTAGGAAAACTGTCTTCCAAATATTAATATCTCAAAAACATTTTGATTAAGTTTAGTAATTCAGACAGGGAACATCAGAAGTTTGAATGGCTTCTTATTTTACTGAAAACACTGAATTTCCAGAGCTGCTAGTTTCAGCATCTTCTTTGGCTTTCTGTCATGGGAAAGTCAACAAATTCAAAGATCAGCTTGTAGAATCTAAAACTAGGTAAATCACCTGACTTTACCTATCTACTCCAGTCTAGGCACCAAGATTCCTTCTGCAATGACTTGAAAAATCCATTTCCAAGGTACATGGAACTACACACACTTTGGACGTTTGTAATAATTTAAAAAAAAAATGAAAAATATCCCTGTATCAAGCATGAGTTCACACACTGCATTCCCAATTAAATGTCCAGAAAGTTTTGCAGAACCCAAACGAAATAGGGTAAATCACCTTCTCAAACTGTCTTTTTTTCCACTGATTTTTAGGCAGTTTAGATTCTTAGTTTGTGAAAAACACTTTTACATAGTTTAAGATCAGTATTTCCGTGTTGGTATTCCATTTTAAAATACATTGCACTAAAAACCCCAAACAAACAAACAACAACAATAAAAAAGTAAAAAAAAATGCAAAAAAAATCCCCAGAAAAAAGTTATGAGATAGTAATGCCACTCTCCATTCACTTCCATCGTGCACAGTATTTTTTATGATGTGGTACCAGATCTAAATACAGTTTTGAAAAATCTGACTACATTTAATTTGAATGTCCATTGGAAAGAGGTTTCAACTGTGATCAAGATTCAGATTTTTCTCAAAACCCATTTCTGTATGGGAACCTCTGAAGCATGAATGTATGGGTACAGATGAATGAGTAAACTACGGAGTAGATTGCACTTGAAGATGAAGATTTAGTACAAGATACTGAATAGGCATTTACACTGAAGAAATTGAAAGAAACAACATTATGACAATATTGTACAGGGAGGAAAACAATTTTAAAACATTTATAGGAAAATGAGAGAACTTAACATTTCAAAATCTTTTTTTTTATTGTATATCAGCTAAACCATATAAAAATACATTTTTGTCGTAGTTAGAATACCATTTTTATGGTATTTTAAATACTTGGTTTAATTTATCAAACTACCTTGGACTGAGTCTAAAAAAGTCTGCAGTGTTCAATAGGCCTCAAAAAACCTCCCTTCCTAACTGTGGTTTGGTTGCTGAATGCTAAACTGTTATATACACCCTCTGACTGTATGGAACTAGGAAGAAATGCCAACTGTAATCAGTTTTTCTCAAAACCACCTGCTACAAGGTTTAGCAACGCAGGAAACCAAACCAGAACAGAGGGTCAGCATCATGCTCTCCGCTGTTCCCTGTCTACAGGGTATGAAACCTGCATGCTGCAATGACGGTACAACCTGGGTGATTGAGTACTTCTAATACATTTATTTGTATCACATTTTTAAAACAGAAAATCAACTTTAAAGTAACAGATTACAAGTTGCACATTATAGAAGCACAAGAGGAAAGCCAGGCAATAGGCTCTGCATAAATTATTGGCTTCTTCAGTGAGAGGACGATATGTGTGCCGATCAAAAAGTGCATCTGAAAGGTGGTTGTTACACTGCTGTCTCCTAACAGCTTGTGAACATGTAGAAATGACTGAAAGCACTGATGCAAGAAGTGGCATGATATTTCTAGATTTATAACACCCTCATTCCACAGTGCATCCCTACATGTTCTATTTCTCATTTCCTTGCAGTTTAGATGCAGTATAGAAAAGTAGATGAGACACTTCCCATTGAAAGAAGACAACAGCTAAATAGGTATTAGACAGGAAGAAAATCTGAAATACACAGAGATATAACTAAGAAGGAAGAAAAGGATAAACTCTGTCTCAATAATAAGTCATGGTGTATCATGTCATATCCCTGTTTTACTCCCCCCGCCCCCCTTCAGAATCAAGGGTAACAACACCAATTAATACCATGAACTTCAGGAAAAAAATATTCTGCAAGTCTATGGACAGTGTTGTTAGATCTGAACTAGCAAAAGGAACAGCAGCAGGGGCTGTCCTCTGGCAGGAAATCCAACTGTGATGGTCTGGCTGCTTCTATATTTCTAAACTTTCCTACCATCCAGAACTGGGTGGCTGACTCCAGTTACTTAATGGGAAGGGTTTGCTCTCACTCTCAAACTGTGCCTGGGAATCATCCAGCAGAGTGTTAGCTGGTGCAGGCCCTGTGCGTGCAAGGGACCATTCCCGTTATTAAACTGGACTGAATTTCAGTGTCTTGAAAGTGATTTAGTAGTGAAAGCCAGTGCAAACTTGGGCTACCAACCTGTGCTGAGATCACAGCCCTACAACTCCTGTGCCAGGTAGTTAAAGCTAGCACAAGCACTGCTCCCACTTCTGCAGTCTCTGCTTCTTGTCCTGTGTGAACACGCTGCTGTAAGAGGAGCGTAATTTGTTGCTCTGTTCCCTAGCCTTTGGCTCAATTTGTGTACAAGTTGGGTGGGATCCTCTCACTTAGACATCTGTGTGTCGACATTTCCATCTGACACCATTTATACTTGGTAGGGAGAAACAGACAGTTTGGCTTGCTATTCTAGCTTCTCTGAGAAGTCTGTGTTAGGATAAGATCAGTCACACCCAAGAAGCACCTATTTCTCCCCAAAGGGAGTCTCCAGTGATAAGGTCAGATGCAGAAGTTCGTATTTTAAACACATCTGTTTGAGCAGATCAGTTTCCTCTTTCCTGCTTCCTTTTTAATTTGCACCCTTTTACCTCCATCACCCTCGAATCTCATTTCTGCAAGTGAGGGAACACACAGGATTGTGGCCAGTGTATAAAAAAAGCTGAGAAACATAGTTAACAGCTAAAATGTTGTTTATCTATCCAAACTTGTCAAAGCTGTCTGTGCCTTTTAGACTTGCAACACTGCAAATGTGAACTATTGCTTTATGGGGGGGATATACATGCTTTCTGCCCTTTTACTTGGTTCATCCAAACTTTATCTATAACTCTGTTACATAGATTTGAAAGTGGAAAAACAAACGTCTACCATCTGCTCCATGTTATTTATGATGATTCCTCCAATTAGGTCCAATTAACTTGCTGTCAGTGATTAAATGTAATGGGTAATAATAACTTGACTTCATCATTACCACCAGTAGTATTAGCTCATTGATTGCAATAATTTCAAAAATTACCCATCAGAATAAAATATGTTTAGCACCTGGTTTGTCTGTTTAGGAACATCTGCTGTAAATGTGTGATATATGTGGAATCTAATGTCTCTTGATGTGAAAGGGAAGCATATAATCTGTACTTTGAGAGTCAGTGCTGGCACAAATTTATCATGAGACAATGAGAGGATCAAATAAAAATCAGGTCAGAATTTATTGCTGGACTCACAGAACTGTCAAAACAGGAATGGAGCTATCGTATATTTACCAACCTGAATTTTCACGTCTAGCAAGGAGAGTTCTGTTCAGATGATCTGAATTTATGTGCCTATGTTGTCCTATAACCTGTGCTCATGGATGAATTGGGTGGGTGTAGACTGCTGGATGCCCAGCCTATTTTCTGCAGACTTTGGCTTGCTGCTTGCCAAAGAGATGTTTTTATCCAAACCCATGGGTCTAGTTTGTTTGGCCTTACCTCTTGCATAAAAGCTTTACAGTGATGGGCTGCATCTTCTTAAACATGGCATGCAGCAACTGCAGGCGTGGTCTTCGTTTCCCTTACTGTCTTGCAACAGCAGCTCTCTCTCACTGTGCTCCTGCTGCATGCAAAAGAAATACATTTGTCCATGATGAACTGTATTTGCCATTTGTAAGTTTGCCATGTGGTTTAGGTCAAGTATCTTACTGTCGTTCAATTCTGTTTTCCCTGTAACCATATGAAAATACCACGGAATAAGTGCTGTCTGGAATGGCTCACAGCAGACTTTAAGTGTGCCAGTTAGTTCCCCTTCCTGCAAGTAATTTTTTTATTCAGCATCATGAATGCTGATTCTCCTAATTCTCCCCTGATTGACATCCTTTGGTGGTGATAAAGGGGTTGTTCAAAAGAGCAAACTTTGGTCTTCAATATAACTGGAATTCTCTTAACCACTCCCTCAGGAATGCTGAGGATCAATATTTTATTTTCACAACCACCTAAAAAGCATCTCAGTTTATGATTTCTGAAAACTGAAAAATTTGGAGAAAAACTAATAAAATGTCTGGCTGTTATTTATACACTGAATGCATGCTTATTGGCTTGCCAGATCTGAGAAACATTAATTCTGGTGGTGTATTTCTGATTGAGCCACACTTTTTTTTACCTAACCCAGTCTTGGAAAAACAAGCAAGGCCTTGGCTGGTCTCGCCCCTTTTCTAACATTTCATTGCCCATTTTCCCCAATTTTTCCATCTGGAATGTAAATTAAGAGGGTTTTTTTCCCTTAAAAAAAAGCCCCATCATGTCTTATCAAGTTTTCATTATTTGGCTATTTAACAAAATGCAGATTGGTAAGCTAATGTTTATTCGGTGTGATTATTCCATTGGATATTTGGCGCAAAGTCTTCAGGAAATTTAGTAGTCCAGCCTTTAACCCTCTGATCTTTTTCCATTGGTTGTTCCTAGGAAATATGAACTACCAGAAGCTATACAGCTTCATGTATATTGTCTGACAGCTTGCTTTAATGCAAAACTGTGAAAAGTTTCCCACCCAAAGTCCTGATTAGTCTCTAAAGCACCACACTCTGGAGAGGGTAGTAAATGTTACCTTTCCCATCACGTGAATGGGAAAACCAATTCATAGGCCTTCCAGCAGTTTCCCAGCTCAGCTGTTCTTGCTTCCCAGTATTTTGCACGGCCTGTCCCTATCTTTAAATGTCAGGTCAGGTTTTTACTTGGAGCTTTGTTGATTTACACCAGATAAGGAAGAAACTCCATTCACTTTAAGCATGCAAAAACATTGCTAGGTTGGTTCTGCTGCTGTGCAGTTCTATCTTTGTAAAATACAGAATCTTTCAAAAATACTTCATCTTGAAAATTATGTTGCAGAAGGAGGAAAGAAGCTTTTTCCAGTGCGATGCTCATCATTCTCACCCTCCACAGTTACTGTTTGACTGCTATGCCTGACTCAAAACAAATTCAGGTGCCTCAGAAATCAAATCTTTCTCTAAGCTAGACAAAACATAGGGTGTTTTTTCTGGAAATGCAGAAAGGTGGTCACAAGACAAAAATGCAACTTACAGTACTTCAGCTATGATACAGTTGTAAAGCAAAAAGAATGTTATTTCAGAGAGATGACTGCTCAGGTGAACTTGGAAAGTGTGAGAAGAATCAAGATTTTTTTGACTCACTGATGTTTATCTACTAAAAATATATACCTTAATTATGATTTGTGCATTTTTATTAGATTGTATCCAGAAGATGATCAAAAAACTGATCTGAGCTGTGCAAGATGGCTACCTAATCGCCCTAAGCTGACATGTCCAGAGAAAAAATAATTACAGCTAAGATTTCTGGCAATGCATCTGCCTTCCATATTACTAGAGCAGCTACTTTTCTATTAACAGGCTGTAGGTGATGTGAATAAGCTCCCAATGAAGATGTCTCAGCTACTTTAAAGCAAGGTGGGATGTATCTGGACCAGGGTCTAGGAAACTAATTTACCCCATACAATATATCACAGCCCAGATGTTAAAAATCAGTACACCCAGCTGAAGCCAATGGAGCTATACTCATTTATGTCTGGTTCTATGGACAAAATGGAAACGAGGGTTTTGTTTTCAGGAAATATTACTTTTTTGTTTGAGATTGATTTATGAAATAGAGATAAACACACAGTATTTAAAAAGCAAAAAATACCCACAACCAGCATGCTGTCCTCAAAGAACATCAGCTATGTAGGTCAATAGATAACAAATACAGTTCAGCAATGGTGAATTTAAATTAATACTTAGGGGCAAGTAATCAGTTTGGATGGTTTGTTCTCCCTCTATTAGCCCCTCTGCACTCTTGAACAAAGGAAAAAACATAGGGATTATAGAGAAAAATATTGATAAAAACAACACCACAAACAGCTGCATTTTGGGAGATAGAACTTGCTTTAAAAAGCTATGATAAAAAATACTTAAAGCTTGTATTCCTCTAAGAATAAACACAGAAAACAGATGCTATGGGAGGTATTTTATACAGCAACTGAGAGAAATATCTTTCTTCATTAGGAGTCATAATACATCTGTTTGGTAAATCTGCTTTTCAAACAGTCATTTAGGCATAGATTTCCTCTCGTATTGGTCTAATTGCTCTTTAAATCCTCATCCTGTTTCACTGCAGTAGATGAAAAGAGTTGTCATCTTCTTTCTGCTAGGAGATCTAGGCTTGCACTCTGTTGGGAGATTTGGGCCCATGAACTCTGCCAGGTCCTGCTTCCCAGTGTGCCAGTCATCACATTGGAGAGTGATGCTGGAGGCAAGCTGGTGAACAGCTAGAGGTGTTCTCCTAAGGGGACAGACCTGTTCCTAAAATCTGACAGAAAAACTAGTATGTGCTGGTGGGATCCGCAGGTCAGATAGCCCAGTCAGAAAGGTTTCTCATATGGCTTTTAATGACAGCTTAATTATGTGTCACCTGAAGTCACAGTCCTCCCTAGGATGTAATGCTCCTGAGAAGCAGCACAGGGAGCTAAATCTGTAGTGTGTTTTCTTTTGCTTGATCTTAGCTAATATGTTGCTATTTCAGTAGCAAAATTGATGATGGCACAGCAGAAAGAGGTCAAATGAATCTGGAGACATGTTAATACCCAAGCGTTATTGAAAGGTTTATAACCTGATACAGTAGATGAAGTACTCCTGAATCCCAGCAAATGAGGTCTCCTTCGGTGCTTAATATGCCACACATTTCCTTCTGAAGAATATTTTGTACTTCTATAGATCTTCCCATTCTACATTTTCACAGGAATTCACAACTTTAACACCTTTAACCTCATAAAACCTGCTGCTTTTATTATCTCTGTCTAACAGAAGGGAAAACTAAAACAGAGGCAGTAGAAGAATGTACTCCACTGGCACAAGGTGTCTGTAGCAGAGCTGGTGACAGAGCCCAGGTCCCCTGACTTTTCATTCTTCCTCAAAGCCACCCCTGGATTGTAAACTAGAGACCTCTAGTGCTTTTATACATTGCCAACTGCCCAGAAAAATCCCATGCATGATTGTTGATTACTGCTTTGTGGATTTCCTATTTAAGGGTCCCAGTCCTTACTGAAAGCCCATTGTGCTCAATGTCAAAACACAGATAGGAATTATTTTTCTTCCAAAGATTATAGTGTCTAGGTCCAAACAATCTTTAGTTGGAGAAAATCAGAACGGATGAATGGAAGACATAAAAGCAAGGTTGCATGGATACCTACATTTGGAATTCCCCATCAAAAACTGTTCATATTTTAAAATTAGTAGAGGTATAATATTATAACGCATAAAGAAAACCAACCTCATACTCTCAAAATTCACTTTATACTTGAATACTATTTTTAATAGCTTTACTCTGATAGTATATTACATCTTTATTACATAGAGGAGAGGACCCAAACTAACTTCTCAGTTATTCCAACCGGAACCTTTTTCTGTTTCAAAAAAGATCACAACCTTTCTTTCATATTCTTGAATGGCATTTCTACCCAGCATGCATTTTGGCCTACCGCCTTATATTTTATTTTATACATTCTAGTGTATGACTGAATGTTGCTACGCACAGCCATTAAGTTCCTGCTCTCTTATCACAAGGGTGTTGTCTTCAAGCAACTCCAGCAGATCAGGTCTCTTTATTATTGGCATTTTTAGTTAGTTAAACACAACCTGCTTGCTTCCACACTGCCTGCTCTTAACCAAACCACACTTTCCCAGGTGTTCTTCCTACTGCATAGTTTAAAAGTTTCCAAGATTTCCCTTCAACAGATGTTAAACTCACTGGTCTCTAGTTTCTTGGTCTTTAATCTCCTGACCCTTTTTAAACTAATGGAGTTGTATTTGCCACTTCCTAATCCTCAGGAATCTCCTTCATTTTTAAGAATGTTGGTTAATTTCATGCCTTTTACTAATGCTTGAGATAAGATGTTACTTGGACCCAGGGCAATATCTACCATAAGTGTACTCAATTTTTCTTTTTCTAATTACAAGTTTTGCTTTTAACTATAGACTGTCTTACTTTTGTCTCTGGAAAATTAATCCATTAATTAATCTTATTCTAAGACAAAAAGAGAGTAACTGTTTAACAGGTCTTTTTATTCCCTTGTGCCTCAAATGGTAAGCTTTACTTGCACAAAGGGAAATGAAGTTGCAGAAAGAAAGGCATCTCTCCTACATTTTGCTGTCCTCAGTGGGACTTGAGCATTTCCAACATTACTTTAGAAACGTTAAGCCATATCAAAAACCCCTCAGCCTGATCAAGAATTGTGAGATAGCCAGCAGTTAAGAATGATGGGTAATGGATTGAATAAATAGTCCCACTGCTTTTCTTGTGTTTCCTTTCTTTCAGTAAGATCTTTCCTTTCTTCAGGTAAGGAACCACTTATGACTTACAGACCAAATCAAGTGCTCTGTTGAATTGAAGCCCACGTGTGCTGAAGGGAAATGTGCTGGTATATTTTCTTTCATAATTGAAACACTTTCTAGGCCACCCTCACCTTCAGACAATTATGAAGAATGTCTCTGAGCATTTTGAGACTGGGTTTTTAACAGCCTATCCAAATGGGAGTTAAAAAATATACGCTAACAAGTTCCAAGAAGCATATTTTGACTTTTTGTTGAGAGCTATGAAACCCTTTCCCACTGTCAGTTTTCTCTTGGTACTCTAAAATCTTTTTCCCTAGTTTCAAGGTTCTTTTGCCCTTATTCCTTGGAATCTCATCTTCTTATAAGCAATATTAGGTATCCCTAAGGCTCACATTTGCAGCAGCAGTCCATACTTTATCTGATATGAATCATATCTTTTGGCTTCAGCTGCAAAGTTCTCAATACCCTTGAAATCAAACCCTCTCAGATGTGATCCATTCAGTTTCTGAAAGCTCTATCCATGTGGTATTTCACTGGAGTAATTTTGGACACCCATACATGTTCTGGATAATATAGAGATTTGAAAATTAAGAACTAATTTTTTTCCCAGATGTGCTGGGAATTTCCTAGGATCCAAACTAAGTAATGATTTTTTTTTTAAATCTAAGACAAAAACTATTGCAATTTTATTTGTGATGAACTTGTCCGATTCCCTTGTCATTACGGGCAAAGGGCTGACATCTAAGTTTAATTGGAACTACTTACTTTCTAGCATCACTAAGCAAGGGAAATGTAAAAAGCATGAAGATCCAAGAAGTGTTGATGAACTATTCTGTCAAAATTCCCACAGGAACAAAGGTCTTTAAATGTACTGTAAATCATTAAGCTTTTGCTTTTGAGTGCCATGACAGGAGAAGTCAGTGGCATTGTACATGGAAAATTAAATGACAAATTCTAGTGCTAGTTTTAGAAGGCCAGAAATTTAATCTTTCGAGGTATATTTTGCATTGAAGAAGAACCTTAGAAAAGAGGAAAGTGCAGCAGAAAATCAAAAGGAGCATTTTATAGATGCTTTTAGACTGCCTGCTGAATTTCTACAAAGACAGAAGACTCCTCAGTTCCTCCAGTGTGTATACAGTATACTTACCAGACTGAATAAATTACAAACTTCACCAAGAAAACTAAAAACTGAAAAATACTAAAATAAAGATAAACAGCCTCAAAACTTTTCAGTCTAAAGTCTTGTACTGGTAACTGAAAGCAAGGACTGCCAAGCAGATGTTATCACTGTAATATTTTATCAAGAGGATATGAACATCCTTTGGATAAAATGGAACAAGGAACTGGAGAATTCTGAGTGTGTGTTATCTGAGGTTTTGTTTTGAAAAAGGCTTGCTCTGGGTTCATGAATGAAAATCTGAGATTGGGGAGGCAGTTGCATTGTAAAGGCAGCAGGAGAAAACAAAAGTAGAAAAAAACCAAGTAAGGAAAACTTAAAAGTGTGGACTAGAGGCAAAATGTGAAGGCACTGGTAAGATTTCCACAAACATTTTATCTGAGCTAACTAAAATATTAGCATTTACTATTGTCTTACATACGATATGAAGTATCCAGGTATATATTTAACTAGATTTCAGATTTCTTTGAAATACCATTTCTGTGAACTGTTCCTCACTTTATTTATCTGCATTCAGAACCAGAAAGTCTAGCTACGCAGTACATTAAAACAACACCTTGGGTTCTTACTTTTTTGTTTCCAGTGTTGCTCTGAGTCTTCATTTTTCATGACCACAAAAATGAAAGAATCTAAGACGACATCTTCAGATATCATCTTGATCAGTCATATGGTCTATATATGGTCATTCTACGATTTTTTAAAAAGAGATTATCTGTTACTATCTGGATGAAAGCAATTAATCTTACATTCCACAGCTATGGCTGATATTGCTGGAATAAATAGTCCTTTATTATTTTCAGTAACATTATTCCACTATTCAATTAGTATTTACATGATTAGTGGGATGATCACGGGCTTGGTTTAATTAAAGGCAAAGGTGTAAAAATAAAATGTTCAAAGAGTTTAAATGACCTGACATTGAATTTACATTTTCAGAACAGATTTAGGCACTGAAACATAGTAATAGATAACATCTTAACTGTTATACACAATTTTTGAAAATGGAATGTAAATTAAGCACTTTTGAATGCTTATCCCCTGACGTAGTTCCATGGAGTCCAGGGTCTAGAAAGTGTTTTGCAATTACCTTTTCACATTTGTTTTCTCTTGAAAATGCTGGCAAATGTTCTTGCTGTAATAGCCACATGCAAATACACCCATCTTTATATCAACTTTATTTTGTGCTGCTGTCTCCTGTCACCCTCCCACTTGCCTTCCTTATTTCTTGTCACATCTCTGAACCCTGTAGACCATCCGGATTTAACTAACTCTCTGCAACTCCCTGCAGAACGCATTCCTCTGTCAGCACATATGCTTCTCATTCACGAATATTGTTATGCATTTGATTCCCGCCTCGCCCTCACCCCCACCCACCCCCTTTTTACTGCCACTACCTTGTTGGCATTGTAAAAAGAGAATACCTTTAATGGGACCTGAACCACTGTCATTACACGCTCCAGACAGCAACCCAGGGTGCAACCGGCATCTCACCACAAGTAGGAAATGAGAAATTCTGTGCTATAATGAGAGCTATTGAATTTTTTTACAGCAGCTTAACATAGGTTATTTAGCTCAGGTGTTTCAGTAATGGTAATGCACATGGAAAAAGCAGTGCTTTAGGCCCTTGAGGTTTTTCATCTTTCTACCACCTCAACATATGAATCAATGTAGTTCTCATGAAGGAGTATCAGTAGCCCTGGCACGACCTGATTTCAAGCTTTTGCTGTATACTTACTGGTGTTATTACTAGTACATCTTTGGTAGCTGCTTGCTTCTAGGATTTTCCTTGGTACCCTGTACAGTGGGTCCATTGTTCTTACATACAGTCTTCTCTGAGGCAAGCATCTTTTTCTTTCAAACATTTTCAAGCAATCTTTTAGAAATGCTTTAATTCTTCTCACCTTTTCCCCCTTCCTCCTCCTCCCCCCGCTAAAAAGAAGTAAACCCTTTCCACAGGAACATTTTTACTTTGTAGGAAGGACAGTCAACTCACCCTTTGGGTTCTGCAGCCATTCTGCAGCACAGCTGCAAAGACTGAAGGGCTCGAGAATGTGAGGAGAAAGCCAGTCTGGGCCCCTCTGTCTTCAGCATAGCTAGGATTTCACCCCATGTGCCCTGAAACTGGAGGTCATGGCCAATGTCTGCAACATGAGACTGGGATGAGGTCACTAATCTAATCATGACCTAAGTTTATGCTGGAATTCCTGACTTTGGAGAGACAGATGCTAAAGAAACTACTTTTGGGGGCCCTAATAAACCAATTAAACGCATCACAGTGGTGTCCTCATTCACCAGATTTTTATATTCATTCAGACTGTCTTCTCCAGAATATTCAGTAAAGATGCTGGTCTTTTTCTGACTCAAAACTGTCAGGAAAAGAATATGACTTTGTTCAATGACATTGAACTTAGATTGAAAGTTTGTTAGGACAACAGTTATCTCCTTTAATATAACTACATATCCTGTAGCCGTATGGAAATCTGCTTCCTTCTAGGGCCTTTAGGATCAGGAAAATATTCAGTATGAAAAACAAGAGTTGGTTCAATGCCAAGAAAAATATTAAAACCTGTTCATAATTTAAAGGCATCCAAGGGAAGAGCCATCTCTTTTCTTACCTGTACCTGAGGTTACTGTCCTGTCACTGTTGGTGAGTTCGGAGATACTTGCGTAAGCCAGGAGGCTGTGGACATTCATTTGCTGAATAACATTTTTACCCTAAAATTTTATTAAAATGTAAACAGTTTTGTACCTGAAGCTTTAGGTGATATTCCTCCCAGGCCTGAATCTCTTGTGGAGGAGTTATTAGGGAATGCTTTGACTTTATTTCAAGTACTGCTGGAATATACCTAAAGATGGTGGGAATGAGCAGAGCCCAGGAAAACAAAGCGAACAGCAGATCCTTTACTGCCACTGATGCATAGTAAGGTGGATTTTTTGTAGAACTGTTTCAGATAAAAACGCTTTGGTTTTCTTTTGTCTTCAAACAAACAAACAAAAAACCCCAACCAATCTCTGGTGTATATTTAAATGCAATTCTGCAGAAATCTGTAATATTATTTCTTTTCAGTATCAAAAAATTAGTAACTCTGGCATGCTTTCAGAATACACAAGCACTATGGTGAAGAGTGTAGAAATAATAGAAATGCTTACAAACAAACAAAACAAATAGACAGGTACAGGAATTCTAACCTCTTGACACTGCAAAAATCCAGCCTTCTGGAAAAACTGTGACATACACAGAAGACAGTCTATGAATTCATGTAGTATTCCACTGTGATCCTTTTTTGGTCATTTAGTTAACAATATGATGGTGTTGCAGAGTAAAAAGAGTACATTTTCTCTAATATAGCAAAGAATACTCATCCAATCAAAGTACATCATAATCTATGTGAGGCTTTTAATTTCTAGATACATTTATTATTGCTTAATGTCAACAAAAGTGTGTTTAAATACAAAAGCAAATTTCTTTGTCCTGAGAAAGCAGATTTGTTTTAAGACCATTGAAATGTACAATGAAGAGGAGAAGAAGCGATATCTCCACTGGACTTCTTATTTTCGACATCTGGTTGTGGTCCGTTGGGAGAAATGTAAGTAACAGTTTACCACATGGATTACAAATGTGCTGAATTGCAAGAATGAATATTAAATGAAAATATCCATAGCACCTGCAGCTTTTCCAGGAGAATTCCCCCTGTGTGTTGTGGGTGGGTTTTCTGAAAAACCCCTAGTGAGATGCAAACTGCAACTGCAGCTGCTTGTAGTAGCAGCTTGTCTAGTGTTACCGAAGAGTTTGCAGATTCTGTTCCCTTCAATGAATCAACATTGATCAGGGCTGCCAACACGCTAAAAAAAGAAAGGGAGGGTTGCAGGGGAAGGATTATGATCATTAGGATTATTCCCCCAGGTTTTAGATGATCGGGAAAAATTTAAAAATAGTGATTTAAAAAAAAAAAAAAGAAATCAGAAAAGAAAAGCTAAGTAAAGCACATAATGAAATATAAAGCTGGTTTGATGCACCTGGGTGAGAAAGCAATGTTTATTCTGTCCAAAGGTCAGGTCTACTTTTTTCACAATAGAAACTCTGCAATTCTGTGTTTTGCTGACTTCATATACATTTTGAATATACTGAGCACTGTACACGTGACGCTTGGCTAGATTTCAGTTGCTGTATTAGAGGGGATTAAACAGTGGAGAATGTTTCCCCCTTAGTATTATTTTTTTATTTGAAAGAGACTGAGCTAATTCTACGTGAGCATTCCTTGAAAACATAGTGGCTTATTAAGAAGCGTCAGACTCCCTACTTTGATTTTACCCTCCAAAGAAATGGTGAAGAGCAGACTCTGCATGCTCCACATCTTTTTATCTGGTCTCTCTGAACAGGACTTGCACATTCAGGCATAGCAAAGTGGAAATCAAAGGCAAATCAATGCTGGCAGCACAAAAAGGGAATTGCTAGTCTTTTCTCTGGGTTGTATAATGTCAAGATGGTAAAACATATGAATGACAAGTGGTACTTTTTTTTTTCTGTAAGAAAAAAAATTAATACTTCTAGTTGCATGAGGCTGCCAAATTACTCTGTTCTGGAATTTGTGTAGGATCTTGCTGATATTAAGGAACAGTGAAGAACTTTACACACATTTCTTTGTAGCTTTTTGATACAAGAGGTGAGCAAGGAAACACCAAGTTGTGCAGGGATTAGAAGAGAGTCACATGGCAAACTCTTGTTACCCTGAGGCAGCCTTGGTGGGTGACCACCTCCAAATGGTAGGTTCCCCCTGGAGGTGATACTTCTACCTCTGGTTCTAGCCTGTTGTACAAGTATTTGGAGCATGTCTACAGAAACCCATTGAATCGAACTGCCTATACACTGCTCAAAGTTTTGTATCCCTTGATTTTATATCCCTCTAAATCACAGTCTGATGCTGACAGGATATGGAACATACCAGATCAGTAGTAGAGGCCCCAGCTGGGCGCCCGACAGCATGTGTCCTGCTATTGCTCATGTGAGTGTTAAGGTCCACATCCCGAAACGGAGTGAGTGAATCAGAAGAGGGAGCTCTAGCTGTGCTAATAAGGCCAGAAGGGGACTTGTGTTGGAGTATACCCAAAGTAGTAAGAAACAGCTTTCCCTCTAGTTTTCATGGAGGAGGAGGAGCTGTATTCCTTTCTGCCCCTCTGGAAGTCCATGTTTTCATCCTAGTTTAATAGCTCCCAACAGACTTTCTAGCAACTTATTGTGCTGCACTTCTTGTCTCCTCCCTTACTCTTCTTTCCCTCCCAGGCATCCTACCAGGAAAGACTCCAGCTCTCCAGGAGTCTCTGATGGGAAGATTTAATTCAGTTTGCTTCAAACATTTTAATGTGTTCAGTTTCTAAACCTATTGTGCAATATCATATTAATCTACACAAGGGGACTCCTACATGATGCTCTTCAGAAACATTGCAGAATGTGGGACAATATCTTTAAAGGTATCAGAACTGTAAACGTTCCCAAATAAGGAGCAAATATTGGCTATCCCTTACAATGGAGTGAGATGTGGGAGAGAAAAAGTGTTTCCTACCCTGTGTGGCCTTTTGTAGACACTTCCTTCCTTATCGCTCTTTTCCCTCTCAAAATGAATGAAGGTTCAACAGAAGTAAACAGGTGTGATGTTGCTTCTGAGTCCCACTGACCTGCCACTGAGAGGCACAACAGAGGAGACTGCAACAAGGAACAAGGGCTTTTGTCTGCTCAGAAGCTTTGGGAGGTGTCTGGTATGTGGCCTTCGAGGAAAGGCCATGGTGCCCCATCCCGATCCTGTCAAGCGTAGTGTTCAAAGGGATATGCAGGCTCCTTAAAAACAGTGCCAAACTGACAGTACATTAGTGTTCTCAGTGTTTCACAAGTAATTTGTCTAACATTTTACAGGCAAAATTACTTTCTGGAGATTCAGCTAAACCGCTGTATTGTGTGCTAGACAGAAACAGTTTAAGAAATAGAGAAATGTGGCTGCATCCTTAAGCTCTCTTGTACAAAGGTTCCTGAGTTTTGACAAGGAGCAGGTGTTCTGCATATTGCTTACAGTTCTTCTTTTTGCGCTGATTATTGTGTCATTAAAAATTGAATTAATCATACTTTTTAGCCCATTGTGAGGGATACAAAAGTTAATAAAAAGCTTGACTGATCACCATTGGAGGTGATTCAGCTTTTTCTGGGGGAGATCAGTGGCTTTGATTTTACATATACTTCTAGCATACACAAGCATACAGTCATCCAAAGCCTGTGGAGGATGCTACTGCTCTGCAGGGATGCAGGCAAATTTAGTGACAAGGACAGAAGTTGCAAAGGGTCTGTCATGTGACGTAGACAGAGTTGCACTGGGCAGAGCTAATCAGAGAGACAACAAAGAGACTGAAAAGAAATCTCCAGTATGAAAAAGTTAGAAAGCAACTAGCATCAGAATACCAGTTTTATTGAACAGTGTGCCTCTGTGTAATAGGAGCGTGCCCCCAAAGAGCTCCTGTTGACAGCTCAGTGAGGCACCTCCAGGGCTGTGGTGGTGCTCCCTGCAGTGGGCTCCTGGTCAGCTCTCCAAGGAATTGTCACCTTCAGCTTCCAACACAAAATGCGAAGACATTTGCTAAAATGTGACTTAAACAATAAATACAGCAGGCCAGTGTCATATTTTTTCTCTCCAACAGACACCATTTTCCTTGCTAAAAATACCTTAAGTGGACACCTGCATGTGAATATGTGGCAGAGCTCATGGGGTTGCATATAATGAGTAAGGTAATTGGGAGATTAGCAATTTCTCGTTTGGGTTAGTTTTTAATATTTCATCATGAGTTTACTGGAAGTGTGCAGCTGAGATCTATATTACCATAATGCTTACATGTGCGGCTTTTAATGGACAGAAATTGAAAGAACCTATCTTTCTGGTTAGTGAAAACCATAATTACTCATTATTTCCTGCTCCCTACTTTAGCACACTCCTTGGAGCCTGCTGGTGAGCTGCATAGAGGTGTTTCTTTTACAAGGGTTATTATAGAGACACCTGTTAGGATTGATATAGTTATTGCTGCATCAACATTTCCATTGATTTGGTTTATGACCCAGCTGTAAAAACTCCTTTTAGTCTGAGATTTGATGAATGATGACTGAACCAAAGAGTGCAGGCAAAATAATGATTGTAACTTACTAGAGGGCAACATCAAATTAGATGAATGAGGCATAAAGAAGTTTCAGAAGTTTGGTATACATATTTATAATGCAAAAAGTATTTCTTTCCACAATGAAAGTTTCGAAGTTTTTTAGACAAAGCCTAGTGCCTCTGTGTACATTTAAAAAAAAAAAAAGAAATCAGGGGATTTGAAGCAGAGAAATGGCTCCTGTGCAGGTTGGTTAATTATTTTGCATTAGGAAATGCTTTGCTATTTTAGTGGAGAATTCCGAAAAGGCTATGATTTAATAATGCCCCTTCCGTTTTGGCCAGATTAAAGAATCATTTGATACTCTACCGAGGAAGGTGGAAGAAATATCACCATCTTTTCTCCTTTATAAGATGGGTAAGTAGTATGAAAATCATAAAATCTCTCTGCACTAGTGTTTATTAAGTGATGGCACAGAAGTTCTGCATATTCTGTCCCAAGACAATCCACAGGAACAAGTGACCCATGTGAAACAAAACTTTGTAAGGTGCTTCATGTACTAAATAATTTGTCTCACCTTCCCCTTTCTCTCAGGGTCCAAAACCACAAAATGCAACCACATGTTTGGGTAATAGTCTTCCAAACTGAGAAGAGGACCATTAACAGAGGGCAGATCTGTTTTTAAGCTTAGAGTCAGCCATTATAGCAGTAACAGACATGCTCCTGCAACTGGTCCTGGTGTGGTTCATGTGTCTCATCCCTTCTGTGGCAGAAGTGGAGGCAAGTAATTACAGGCTGGGAGCAATTTCACCTGCAGAGTAAGAGCTAGACTACAGGAAAAGACGACAGTGATGTCCCAAGGATGTGAAATTACAGAGAATTTGGTCTAAATATCTGAGATAATCCACATCCCTTTGAAAGCAAAGGGTGATGCATGCGTGTAACTATTGGTACTGAACCTGAGCTCATTCATTGCACCTGACTTGGGGCATGCACTGTTAGTTCCATTACAGTATATTGTAACTTAATATTTACACATGGAAATATCTGAGTGAATGGCCTCAGCCTGGGTGACTTATGCTACACTCATCAAGGCAGTCAATCTCCTGGAGAGTTCCAGATTTGCTTAACTCCTGTGGGTTTGCTAAATGTGATATAAATAATGGGGCTGGCATCACTTTTGTCAACAAGAAGAAAAGACTGATTTACATAGTAAAAAACCACCCATTTGTGAAGACAATATTGTCTAAGGCAAAATGTGAGAGCTGGGGTCTCAAAGGATGTGGAGGTTTAAGAAATTGTGAGATCTGATCCAGAGTTCGCTGAAGTCATGGAAAGATTCCCCCCACCCCCCACCCCCCACCGGTGGGTATTGAATGAGCCCCTCGGACCAACAGAAATAGAGGAAGAGCCAGAAAAAAGTTATCATGACAGATCAGAAAGATGGCAACAGCACTCACAAAAATATGAAAGGGTAATAAATGTGATGTAAAAGTAATGCTTTTATTTTAATAGTTGGCATTCTGTCTCATAGTCATCTTGGTTAAGTGCCAGAGTCAAAGTATTTAATATCCATTAGGAGGTTTAGGTCTGATTTTTTGATCATTACTCACTTTCAGTAGCACATGTTCATTTGGTGTTCTTTATAAGGTGACTATGGCCAAGTTCTTGTTGGCATATTCCCTATTGGACACCAGTGGAGAATTTACTCCAATAGTCTGTCCCTGGAAGTAGATAGATTTAGTTTAGCAAATCTTCATTAATTTCAAGTGATGGGCAGGGTTATGTTGCATGTATTAATTCTAACAAGTTTCAGGTGGAATAAGATGGTTATACACATACGCGCACACATGTACACATGCACACAAAAGAACTATCTGTAGAGTAAGAAAAATGTATTGTAAAGAAGACTATGTCACTACTTTTATTGAGCTAAAATTAATCAGAGACTGAGCTATGCAGTGAAGAAGGAGCTGCTTTTTACAAGACAATAGTCTTCACGTGAATTACAGCAAAAAGCAGCACAATTTTTTGACTATGGTCTTCCCAGCCCAGATTTAAGATGGTATTTAGACAACTCATTTGCAATCAGTGGGAAATAGATATCTTGGTCTTTGTACTTGACTGGTAGAATTTTGGACGAAGTATTTACATTTCTACTACTCTGCAACTCTAGCGAGGTCAGGATGCAATTTTATGCCATGGAGTTGTTCATTGCAGGTGTGTTGTCACAGTTCAGGCAAAAGATGCTGCCTACAGGCTTCTGAGAAGGTGATGGATGAGAAAACTGCACCCTTCTGCCTGCTAAGGACCAGTCTAAATGAGGTAAGGAAAGAAGTGGAAGGGAAACTGCTTTGGCAGAGAATAAATCTCTGATCCCTCCTTTTCTTTCTGGGAACTTACCTGCTTCAGACGCAGGCCACAAAACCACTTTTAAGTTCACAACTTACTGTGGAAAAGCCTTATTGAAGCAGAGTGAAAAGCAGGATGTTTTTATGCATCTGTGAATGTAAAGGAGACATTCTGAATTCCTTGCGCTAGCCCATCAGTCACTTTCTATCTTGCTTGGATAGGAAAAAAGCAAAATCGTATGAAAAATAGCGGGCAATGCTTCCTTTTAAATGTTATTCAGGAGAAAAACAATCCTTGGCATACCATGTACTTTTTCTCAAGTGTACCTCGATACTGTGTTCAAATTACAACTCTGAGATCATTAATTTCAACTTAATAATTAAAATGGTATTTAATGTCTATAATGATTTTTACTTTAGCTTTGCCTTCTGAATCAAATTTATAAAACCCTTTAAATTTACATTTGAAACTAATCTTAGCAGGAAATTAATATGCAAAATTTATTGAGTGCAATCTGTTCTTACCTTTTTTTACAAGAAGAATGTTCTTTCTACTTCTGCATGTGAGGTAAGAATAGGCATAAAAGCTTTAAAAAAATGAAGAGAAGTGGCATCTGAAAATAGAACATTAAGCCAGTTCCTAGCATAGGACTTGTAAGATACAACATATTCTACTGAATCTTTTAATACCATGTATTTCTTGTATATTACCTTTCATCAAATTTCAGTTTTCAATAATCCTTACAATTTCCTGAAAAGGAAGAAAAGGTGGTTGAACTGGGTTAACATAATTTTGTTTGATGAAATCAAAGTCTGAAGTCAGATATTTGAGAACTAATGTATATCACTAAATGAAATCCTTTCCCACTTCTTCCAGTTTGCCATTATTTGTTCTCAGATAAGAGTTACTTTTATGACTGGAGAATCTGTCATCAATTCTTTGATATAATTTAACTTTCTGTGAATAAATGAATGAGGTAATAAAATTCAGCATAAGGAAAATCAGACAGTTTTAAGTGAGAAATACAAGCAGTATTCAGTCAGTGAGCATTTCTTTCTGTCACTCCACTGATTGCCACCCTTCCAGAAATAAAAACTGCAAGCAGGCAGCTTTGCCTAGTATGCAGAGTGACTTCTAAGAGCTGGAAGACATTTCCTTCCAGCTGCAGGGTACAGAGATAATCAGCCTTTGAAATCAAATTATGACAAGGTCAAATCACGACCAAGGTAATTTTTGGTATTATGCAGCATAAAAATTACATAGGTAGTTGGACACAAACATTCATTCTCATTTTTTATTCTATTTAGATTGAAGACGTAACATTGCTGTTTAGTTATAATATTAGTATTATTTGCCGTAAATGCTCATTCATTGTCAAAATGGCAAATATTTTATTGTAATAAACATTTCACATTTTTTACTGTTTCTGAGGCAGTTAAGGTATGTCTTGAAGACAATAAACTACACAACAGATTATTCCTTTTTAATTTTTTAGGAATGATAGCAAAAAATATTTATGTGGCTAGATATCCTCATGACCAGATAGAAAAATGCAGAACTTATTTTCTTGATTGAAAAGGGAGTTAACAAGACCACACAATTTCAGGTAAGGGGCATTCTAGGAGAACAAAACAATATATTTGCCATTAGAATGAAGTAAGCTATAAGGATTGTTACAGCTAATACTATAGAATGCATTTTTGTGCATGCTACAGTGCCACAATGTCAATATTACCCTAATCATTCCAAAAAGTTACAAACTGCTTTTTGTCTGGGGCAGAGGCGAGTTGAAAGGGAAAAGGAGTTTTCCGATTTCATTATCGCATTCATGGTCAGGGTCATGATTCATGCACACTTTTAATATGACCAACTAAAAATACACAGATAATAACTTAGATAATGGAAAAAGTAGGGTGGTTTTGGGGTTTGCTTGTTTATTTCTGTGGTTTGTTTTTGGTTTTTTTTATACAAATGAAGACCAAGGTCCACTTGTAATTTCTGAATTTTAAAAAACGTTTAACTGATAGAACAACTGCTTTTCTGTGATAAGTACATAGCGTCCATGACGCAGGTCCCCTTTAAAGCTCAAGAAGGCCTCTTTCACCTTCCAGTGTAGTCACTTTTTAAAAAGAATTTCCCAGAATTTGGTTGCCAGACTTTAAGTCTCCGGTGACCCCTTTCTCATTGCTCTGTTTTCAAATAGTATATTCTTTTTATGAAATTTGGCTTGGGAATGATGCTGACCTTGAAGAAAGTGAGGTGAAGGATTTTAGTCGTTTTTGCCAGGACTCTGGCTGCTATTCCTGTTTTGTAATCACCTTATCTATGAGGGTTTTGTATTAGCCAATCAAACTAACAAAATAAATAACGCAGTATAATACACAACGTGTTATTTTACTTTGCTAAGTTTTGAAGGATTTTTGGCCATAGATAGTTGGTGTGGGTTTTTTTCCTGATATCATTGCTAAGGTTTATTAAATACCATTTTTTATCTAGCTGAAGCGTGTATAAGAATTAGTGAGCTAAAGTGAAACCCACCCATCTCCAAATACTTAGAATGAGTCTATGCCTACTTACTAGGTCAGAGCCACAGAGAGCCTGTGCTTGTGTTTAGCATTCAAACTGCTCTTCCTAAAAAGCATATTACAGGCTTAATCCTACTTCAGACTCAGTTGATTTGAATTTGGCTTTAGTTCTTCAGTTGCATTCTGTACAGACTGATTTAAACAGTGTATATGTTATGACCCACCATAACCCACTTCATCAAGCGCTCTGAAAGAGCAAATAGCATGTAGTCTTGAGTTATAAATTAATTCTGATTCATTTACAAATGACAAGAGTGACAGTCAAGAGTGTTTGTTGATCAAGCATGCAGAATTAGAGTCTGTTCACTCCAAATATTTTTATTATTTTTGTCACATGGGTTCATAAAGGACCAGGCTGTTATAATCTCACTGATGCTGAGCAATGCTTTATTCTACATGTAGTCTGTGGTGGTCTTTCCAGTGACAGTTGCTTGGCAAATAACCATGTTCTTAGCCACATCGCAATTACGGATTAGTTTGCTTCAAACTGCACAAGTCAGCATTGCTACAGGTTTGTGTCTGTGAAAGGTGTTGATATCACACAAAAAGTGCTGTACAGAAAAGAATTTATCATCTCCTTACAGTAAACTAAGCACACTTTGCTGGTGTTTTTTGAGCTAAGTTCTTCAGAACTTTATTTTACTAAGCAGCTATGTGGTGGTTTGGGTTTTTTCATATTGGATGTGCAGAAGGCAAAACAAACCTAACTTGTGGAGATTCTGATTTTGTTTGCTTGGTGGATTTTTTCCTGCAAAAAAGGCAGTGGGTAGGACAGCACTACACTCCATAACACTGCGTCTTGCAGCTTTTGAAATTTCCAGGTGTTCTGCAGTTGAGTGGAGCTCACAACCTTGGGTTTTATGTGTCAGCTTCACCTTGTGATATATAGGGATAATAGGAGTTTCAGAAACCAGAACACCAAGAAAATCTGGCCATTCTGCAAGTTTTGAGGAGAGGGAGGGTGGGAACAGAGACTGTGACAAGCCCTACTCTCTGCTGCTCAGAAATCCCTACAGCCAGATTCAAGACAATGAAACATCTTCAAAAGGTAAGCAAGCAATCCCTTTCAAATGAAGTACTGACTGTCTTCCTAAAGTGTGGAGGAGAAAGATCCCTTTTCTCTTTTAAATTGGTCATTGAGAGCTTCATTTCTGAGGTTGGAGATCCTCCTTTCAAGCACACACACGCATATGCGTGCACAACATATTTGTGCCTACAATCTTTCCTTGCCTAGGGGAATCAGCGAATTATGTTGTATTATTAAGTGTTAATAGCTTTAATGGCGGCAAAAGGAAACAAAACAGATCTAACACCAAATTGCTTCTGACAAAGTCTCTGCTTTGCATATAGTTTTGCACAGTTCCCATACTTTTGGTTTGAGAAAAGAATAAAAAATTAAGTAGATGAACCTTTTGAATATGAAAAGTTCTCTGACTACGTTCCTAAGATAAAATGCAGTTAGGTCAGTGCACTTTTGGGGCGTGAAAAACAGAACAAAACTAAACCCTTTTACTACATTATTTCCTGTTGTGTAAGCTCTGAGAGAAATCAGAGTTTCTCTTCGTTAAAAAATTTCAGACAAAATGCATAGCACGGAACAAAGTTCTAGGGAATCATTTGCAGCATCTTCAGTTTTGCAACACTTATTTTACATGGCCAGAATTATTGCATCCCATGCTTCCTAAAGTTTTGCTTCTGCCTGGCAATGAAATAAGCAATGATGCAAGAATTTCGACATATTTCTGTGGAAACCTCTTTTTGTTCATGCCGGTAAATTTGTAATGAAACATTTTAGTTTCTGAGAAGTTAGGTTGTGCGCATCTATAAAAACCTTGTATCTGTTTGTACCCTTATAGATTCTTTCACTGTTATGCAAGATAAATGCATGTTTTGTATAAAACACTTCAACTATATCCATGTTAGTAAATAAAATGGCCCGAATCCATTGTCACCTCCTGTGCATATATTACGTTTATGTAGTTAAAGTCTCTTTACCCCTTTGCCTCCAAACCATCATATTGAGATAAATACCCAGCCCACTTTATCTCCTGACCATGCCACAGCTAGAGTGTAGGTTAGTGTCAGCCAGTCTGCATGAAAAAATGTGTCAAGGTTCAACCCTGCCATACCTGGGTTCACACTGTGGCCCTGGTCTGTGTACTGCTTTAGAGGTAACCTAAGAACTGAGTCACTATGCATAAATGATTCCCTGAAAACCCTGCACTGATAAGTAGGGAAAACAATGTCTAAACAGATAAGCAAATAAAGGTTCAGGCTTTAGGATGAAGATGGGGTGGCATAGGTGACCCAGCCATGCTCTTCTCTTTCATTGCTTCCCTCTGAATAAAGGAATTGTTGGAGGAGGAAAAGGTGGGAGAGGAGTACATGGTCTTTCACTTGTGTCTGTAACCCCTGAAGCTGCTCCAGTCAAGGTCAATATGGCAGAAGTTTTTACTTTAGAACTAATAATAATGCAACCAGTTTTTGCTGAAAAAGGGGTCAGCAAGAAATTGCACCTTGTTCTACTTCCTGGTAAATGCAAGAGTTTGGATGCTCCAACCTGACCTACCAAGAGTACACAGTCACCCTGGTTTTCTTCCTTCTTTCCACTCAGTGGAAGAGGCAAAGGGCAGCACGGAGCTAGCTGGGTTAACGCTATGAACATTGCAGCCAAAGTAATTCTGGAGTTTTCCTTGTTTCATTCCAGAGCAAGGTACTTAGGGACAGAATATATCAGAAAATCTGCAGGATTTTCATCCTTATTGCAAAGGTAATGTAGCAGTTGTACCACTTGTACTTTAGGGACTGAAATAGCAAAGGAATGGATCTACATATTCTTAGCAGGGAATAAAGTGGGCAAGAGGTTTTTTTGATGTAAAAAAACAAAACAAAACAAAAATACCTGCATAAAAACTATGCATACCATGTACGGTACATGCAATTTATCACCATTGTGAGCAGGCTGGAGCGAGCTAAACTTTCCAAACACTGTTCTTGCTGTGGAATGCAACCATTCTTCATGATAGTCTTCAGGGCATAAGTGTTTCTAAACCCAAAGTGTTTCACAGCATATTTTAAATAATCAGTCATCTTATTAAATGTTCTCAGTGACTCCAGTGTTTCTGCATTTGAGCTACTTATTACAGAAAATTTACAACAGTAAATAACTATTTCACCCCCAATACTAGATAATCAAAACCGTAAGTATTTTCTCTCTCTCTCTTTTTTTTTTTTTATTCCAGTGTGGATTTCTGAAAACATATAAATAGGCTGGACATAAGAAATACAAGTCTTAAAACAGACTTTTAACCAACATTGTCCTTGAAACTCTAGAACTAGCTAAAAGACAGCTTTGGGTACTGTTATAAGTTCTCCTGATAGGGAAAACTGTAAATGGTGGTATTTAGACCTAAAGCATCTATACAGTATCATTCACCTCAAGTTAAGTAGTGTAAGCTGGTCATTGTGACTCCCCGTGAAGTCACTAGGAAGGGAAATGCACAGAGGCACACACATACACAGGACAATTAATTCCCCATCTTTGAGACATGTATTTTAGGATGGAACAGGTTGCACTCGGCAACTCTACTTATCCCTTGCTATTGACTCAAGAAAGAACATAAATGATGAGTTTGTCAGGCAGTGCTTCCTTTCCGCTTCACACTGTTTTGGAGCAGTGTGCTAGAAACTTATCAGAAGATATGCATATTACTGCCTAAATGCTCAAAAATCAAATTAGGTGTATAACGGAGAAATTACTATTTGAGACAGATATATATATATAGTTACATAGAGTAAAAAGTGTCTTACATCATAACAGATAACAGATAAATCAATATAAATAATATTATAATAAATAAAAATAAATAAATATAGCCTCTGGGTACTCCTCTCTTACAACAACTACAGGATCTACACGTATGAGGAAGCAAGAAAAAAGGACATGTGGATTTTTTTGTTTTGCTTTTCTTAAATATTCCAGTCTGAGAGAGATGTAGTACTTTGCTTCTAGAGGGAACTGGAATCAGTCAGACAGATTCTCCTCTGTTCAGCTGGCCCAGTGGATCCAACTCTGAAGCTAATTCTTAGGATTTAATCAAATTATCACCATGTTCAGTGGAATTTTAGGTTCAGTCTGGACAACACAAATGAGACCAATTGTCAGACAAAATGATGAATGATGTGCTAAAATGAGGTTTATGGAACCATGAGGAACATATTCTACATTACTCCAATTTATGTAAAACTCACGTGATTTCATGTTTAATAAAAACATTAGACTCTCTGAGTGAACCTTAGGCATAGTTTTGAGTGAACCTTGGCTGATTTATGCCTTACATTCTCACATGATTTTGACAAGGAGCCAGATAAAATTTGGCGGTTTTGACTGTATTTCATTTTGAGTTTATTTGGATCCGAAACACAAGCAAAACTTGTAGCTGTGACCCCACCCAGAAAGAAACTGAAGAAAACAGTGGACCCAGCCCTCCATAAAATTAAATGATGGGTTTTCACATAATTCTGACATAAAGATGTTAGAATTAGGTAAGATGAATCCTGTGCTCCAGGAACACCACTACTGGTGACAAGAAACACCACAAGCGAGAGCAATAGCTTCTAGCTGTAACCCACACAGGCACTAGGAGACATATTTCCATATTCTTCTCTCAGTTGCTTCTTCCACACAACCACTGGAAATGGTAGAGCTTTTAACACACTGGCCACCCAGCTGTACCCCTACACCAATCTCCTCATCTGCCTACCACGTACTGCCACCTGCACTCACCCGAACCAACCTCCTAACCTACTTAAGGTAGATTCACCTAAGGAACCCTTCCCCTCCACAAGCTTTTGCTTCCCAGAGGTTTTTTGTCTCCTGAACCTGGTCCTGCACCCTCAGGCAGGAGTACAGATCTTCTGGCAGAGGTGGGAGCGCCTAGATGTTTCTGTACTCAAGTACTTAGCTGAAGGATCTGTCTGCAGCTCTACTGCACGTCTCCAGCTAGACAGACCTGGTAGCTACTGGTGTTATGTATCATTTCAGCAGCCTGAAAACTTCTACATCCCACTAAGCAAAGCTGTGTATCTACTACAAGCTTTCCCATCCCACCAATAAACTTATGTCATGCTAGGGAGGCATGACACTTGGAATGAAGTTTTTTCAGTTTTGCAATGTCACAGGCATAACAAACAGTACAAATACAGATAAAGACAATTAAAGAGAGAATAATTCCCTGCTCAAGAGAAATAGGATTATAAGAATAAAACCATTTACATACACACACAGATTTTATGTCTAATTTCAAGTCAGTTATAGTTCATTAATGTATTTTCATTTCTTCCAATGGATCACATCTTTTGCTGTCTTAGCTGTAATATTGCCAGTGACAGTGAACTGAACCATCACTGGTGATAACAGTTCTGGTGATCCATCTATGCACTGCAACCCACACTAAATTCACTAACTTTCCTTTACACCTTCAGGAAGCCTCTAGTTCTTCATTATTGTTTTCAGAGCTCCATTTAAAAAAAAAAAAAAACCACAAACAAAAAAAGATCTAAAAGGCTTTTCCAGTCATTTAATGGTATGTCATTTAACTTTCTATTTGTTTCTGATCTTCCTTCTCACAGAATGCAGTTCAGAAGATTGAGATGTTAGAGACTTTAGTATCAAAATAGCAACAAATTATACCTCAGATTAAAAAAAAAATGCATGGTGAAAAAACAATATGCAGTCTGACAGTGATTTTTCTCCAGGAGGTTTCTTCTCAAATGATTAGATTTGTAAAGGAATTGCAAAACAAAACATGCTTTTTACTAATGGTTAGTAGTAGTTTGAAGGAATTAACCACGTTTTCTGGCATGTATCATTCATATGTATGATTTAAGGAATGGTCTGTCCAATTTTAACTCTTCAGAGTCTCAAAGCACATCACAAGCTTAAACATGACAACACTGCAGGAATCATGAAGAAGCAGGTCATAAGCAGGCTTAGAAAACTAGCTATATTGGCTTAAATGTCTCTTAGGTTGAACTGAGGAATAAAGAAGTCACGAGCCATCTTAAGGTTTGTCCAGTAAAACTGGCAGGGGAGAGAATGAGTAACAAGTTGTGCTCTGCATTCTCTCACTATAATTAATACTATAACAGTATTGCTTGTGAAATGACAAGAAAGGGAAAGCTTTTGCAAGGAAACACAGCCTTGACCTCTAGCAGGAAGAGTTCTTACAGCACAAAAAAATTCATCTGACCCCATTAGATTAGTGAACTTTCACTCACATAAAGAAACACACTAGGACAAATGAGATAACTCAGATGATCAGCTTCCCGGTAGTGTTAGCTATTTAAAATTGATTGATTGGACACTGATGTGAAAGAGAACATTTAAGTGAGGGGGAGAAAATAAAATAAAAATGCACCACCTCCTCTACTTCCACCCCACCCCCCCCAATCCTTTCCTTCATCTCATTCCACCCTTTACAACAGAAGGGGGGATGACTTAGCTAAAACGTTTCCTAGAAGGCATGAAGAAGGGACATAAAGATGTCTAATGATGGAGACTATGTCCAATGAACAATTTCAATTTAACAGATGAATTACAAAATATTAGGACAACCCCAAAATGTTGTCACAAAAAGGAACTACGAATTCAGAATGAAGGCAGTGTCTTGTGACCAAAACAGGCAGGTTCTCCTGAAAAAGCTCCAGGTCGAAGAGGAAAAATCCACTTCGTATGTTTACACTGAATGCCAGTATGCACCAGCCTAAGGGAGAGAGAAGGAGCAGACTATATCTCAGACTACAGTGAGAAAGAAAATGTAAGCTCAGCAAGCTTTCCAAGGTGAGGCCAGGCTTTGAAGAAAGAAGGGGAAATAAAGGAAGAGAGATGGAGAGGCATTACATTGCCAGACCTTTGCACTCATCATAGCCAAGATACTGGAACAGCTAAAAAGGAACTT
Organism: Falco biarmicus; assembly: GCF_023638135.1. Taxonomy (NCBI): domain Eukaryota; kingdom Metazoa; phylum Chordata; class Aves; order Falconiformes; family Falconidae; genus Falco; species Falco biarmicus. Next base: position 33,690,918 of record NC_079293.1, on the reverse strand, counting down.
TGGAGTCAGATATATTTTAAGTTTCTGTTTTCATATTTCATTTTTTGTTTCCAATTTTGCAGTCAGGAATTCATCTCACTGCTTGCTAGGACACATTTGTTTCCTTCTTTAGGCTTGTCTTGTGTTAAGAATGGGCTGCTTTGGCAAAAGGCAAGCTATGGAGACATAACCTGTGATGTTGGATTAACTATTGCTGGACATTGTCCTTTGCCACGTGATGAAGGAGAGCAAGGGAATTAGGATGCAGAATGTCTTGAGAAGTTCCTGCTAGACACAGCCCCCGCATGGTCTCGAAAATCAAGTTTCTCAGAAACATAACTCAGCCAACAAGGAACTGTGTAAACCAAGTACATGAGTGCAGAAGAAGCAAAGTGGAAATAAGACATTAAACAAGCCTCTCTTCTAACTCCCCCAAACCCTTCCAGATGTTAAAACAAGTAAACAGCACGTGACAACTGTGTTTTATTATTAATCCTGGTATTAGGGTTAACTTTACCCTGCTTTTCTGCCTTGTCTCATTATTACAACTATCGCTTGAGATTCCAAATGTGTTAGTTTTAGCTTTATGTTAAAGGTAAACATATGCACTAGGTCACTTTTGTTATATAGTGAGCAAGATAAATTTTAAATGTAGTCCTACTCAAATATAGCTAGTAATCTTTGTATTTTAACAAACAAGAATGTGTTCCCTTTGTGTTGGCAACAGTGGCAGTTCTTATGTGTAATACAATTAGCACTGGTAGCTGAAGTTCCCCACAAGGAAATGATTCAAGACATATGATAATAAAAAGGGGGGGGGGGGGGGGGGGGGCGGGGAGGGGGATGTGGTTACAGCAGCAAAAATCTCACTTATTATGGTTATGTCTTCACCGTGGAGTCACTCATCTGCTGCCCCCAGTTTGGCAACAACAAAGACCTCTGAACCAAGTACAGTGATGCCATGATCTAAGCAAGATGAATTGCAGAGCTGTAGGTTACACTCTGTGCTTTAATTATTCCTCCTCTTAGTCTGATAAATAGCTTACTTTGCAGAGAGGGTTCAGACACCCCTCCCGTGCCTTACACACAGTTCCCTCTTTTCTTTACTCAGTTCATAAGAAAACAGTGTCTTCAAAACCACAGGATGTCTCCATGAAAGTCCTGTCTTACACCTGTAACATAGACCTAGTTATTGTTATTCTGTGTATCATAAAACACTATCATATAGCTAAAGTTATTGGTGCAACAAAATATGAAAATGGTACTTACACCAGCAAGGATTAATCTTCCTTCACTTCAAATATCTACGGTGTAGGGTATGATCCATAGGATCTAATTTAGGTGTCTATGTAACACTGAGATGAAGATAATCCTAAAACCATCTATTCATTGTCTGTAGAGAGGCCAGCTGAGATGTAGACTTTTACATTGGCTAAGATGAATCCCATTCCAAATGACTAATTTCAGCTGGGAAAGAGCAATCACTTTTTTTTGCTGCCTTGAGCTCAGATCATTGCATGTCAGAGTGAGTGCTGGACTACAGTGTTAAACAAATTAGCTGAGGTCCTGAGAGATGCAAATCAGGGTGGAGCACAAGCAGTTAGTCAGACCCTGGTTACCTGCCCTTCCCCAGCTGAGCCAGATCCCTGCTGGGGTGGGAACCCCTTCCTTTCTCCTTTCTGTGTGGTTTACAGCAGCCTGCTCATTAATGAGCATCTGCCTCAGCTGAAATGTGGTTGTCCTAAGATTAATGTTTGCCATCAAGGTGGAAGGTTAGACCAGAGACAGTGGAATAAAAGATGAATGCTTGTACAGGCAAGTGCCAGACAGTAGAAAAAGTCGTCATTTGCAGCTGAGTCTGGTGTGAACAGCTCTTTTTTGCTCTTTCCCACTACTATTTAAATGAAACTGCCTGAATTCATGCTGACTGAGCAATGAGAAGAATACTTGTGCAGGCAAGAATCTGTCTGCACCAGGCAGCAATGGATTTAGCTAAGAGATTATAGCTAGGAGTTAACAAATGGAAGCCCTTCCTGTTCAATGCTGCAGCTTCTGGAGATCCTACAAGATTCCACATAAGGGAGCTAAACAGTCTCCAGATAGGATTGTTTTCTCACTGGAGGGATGTTGGAAAATTACTAGATTCAAACATTTTGAAAGTTAAGGACATAAGCAAGATTAGACCTGATAAATAGGTGATCGATAAGATGAAGCAGAGAGAGAAACCATACAGTGTCACAATACATGTAAACACTGAGCTTTAAAGACTTGAGTATGTAGGCATGGGATTACCATTTCAAATGTGATTTCGCATCGTGTTTGTTCTGCCTAAAGGTTTCAACAGTGCAAGTTGTATCTGCCATGAACAGTTCATCTCACAAACCATAGAGTTTAATTAACCCTGGAATCGGTCAGTCAGCCAGACAGGTACTCATCAGTTCTTCATTGTGTCCTTTCATTTTCAAGAAAAAACAAAATACAGACATTGGTCAAAATAGATTTTCTTACAGAGTATTGTGGCAACTAGTGGTTACCATAGCTAACCATCATTACCCATCTGAACACCAATCCACCAGGACAGATGAGTGGCCTGTTCCTGGGCAACAGGGGGAATTGAAAAGTTACTCACTTTCAGGTTTGATCTGGCTGCCATTCACACAGCTACACAGTTCAGTTTGTGTTACTTTACTTATATTCTCTATCACATACATGAATGCATAACCCAATCCATTTCAGGTACCTGTTCGCTGGGTGTAACCACCTTGTTTGTGAAGTTTGTTAACTACATGACAAGGCATAAACTGTGGCAAAATAACTTCAACATCCAACAACCACACAATACCTTATCTCACATTTCAGCAGACAAAAGCAAGACTACACCATTTACCATTTTATGTGTGAGTAGACCCCAGGCCATAAAAATCAAATAAGACTCAACTAGGAAAAAATCTGGGCTAATGGAAAACTTATGTTAGAAATGAAGAAACTCTGTAGGGCCAAGTACACATTGATTTCATAATCCAAGCTCTGTAAGCTGCTTTTCCATTAGCTGGCAAAGCATTTCTCCAAGATTTGCCTTGACTAGAAAGTGCTGTTTTTAACATGATAATGAGCTTAGGATCATTTCTTAAATCCTTATCACAAACAGAATTAGAGCTGAAGTAATCAGAACGATATAACTAAGATTTACTTGTATCTCCTCTGTTCAGTTAGTAATGATCAACATAGTGTCAGCTAAGTCATGTCTTCTTGTGTGTTCAAACTCTTAGTTATGACATTGCCTGAAAACTTTCTTTGACAAGCTGGGACATCGCATTTCCCCATGGATGCCCTCGAGGCTGATGAAAGTGGTTTCATCATGAATTCTGTTTGTAGGTTTGCATGCCTTCTCTATGAGTATGATGCTTTTCCAAAAAAAAGTGTGATGAGAAGATCTATATGGCAACTGTTTTCCTGTTCCTGAAGAGTTTATTTAAGACCTTGTAACTGACACTAAAATCTCTGGGTTTGTATACTTGAAGAATTTTGGACCATCTTCATTGCGACCCTGGTACTTGTGAATGCTTGTGAAAGTTAATAGTTGACATTTAGTTACATTTTGACATTTAGTTACATTGATATTTGCAACAAAACATTGTAATAGACAATGTTTGCCAATTCCCTTTACCATGGTCTGTGGATGGTCTAGACAATTCTGTTTCCAGTGAAAAAAAAGAATATATTAAGTATTAAAAGTAAGTCTGATCTATGGTTCATTGGTTTTAAAGCTGGAGACATGATCATGATTAAATCTGAGCTTCTCCATCACCGGTAGATTCTCACAAATCTTTTCACTCAAGCCCATAGCTTCATGTCAACCTAGAAATGTTTTGGGGTTTTATTTTGGCCAGTTGTGTATTTTATTTTTTTTTTTTTGGGGGGGGGGGGGGGTGTTTGTTTGTTTTTAATCTGATTTAAAAAAAAAAAAAAAAGGAAAAAAAGAGCAGAATTTCAGGGGTTTAGCTCGATAAACTGGAACCTGGAGTGGTCAAGTGGCTTTGCCAAAGCCAAGGGACAAGTCAGTGGCAAAACTAGACCAGCATGCAGACTTGTAAGTATGCACCCCATGTCCTCATTACCCCAGCAGACATTCAGTCAGACATCTCTGCTTTACAAGATAGGTGAGTACCACCAGCCTTGCTGGATCAATTCAGAAGCCAGGCAAATGCACAAGATCTGAGACATAACTGAGCTCATTCAATAGACTAAGGAAACCAGCAAATGAGTTCAATACAGCAGCATGAGCAAATGATGGAACAGATGAGAAAAATTTTGATTTACTGAATTAAAATAAATTATGTAGATATAGCTTTGCCTAGTGTTCTTCTGGAAATCATGTGTTGTCTAGTGATGGGTTTCTTTTTAGTATGGACCCCTTTCCTGTTCACATTTCTGGACTACAGAAAAATGAGAAGCATGCTATTTTCATTGAGGTTCTCAATGATTGAATAAGGATTCCAGTGGTACTCTACCTGACATTTTTACCATCAGAGCAGATACTCTTCACCTCCTGCAAGCCAGAGGCCTCTCCAGAAATTGTTGTAACCACCTGCTGAAGTGCTGAACTGAGCTTGTGAAACTGAGGGAAGGAGCTGACAAGACAGTAGTGCTGTTAACCAGACCTATTTTCTTAGTAACCTGACCACTGAGGCAGAACATGTTGCCTTCTGCTGTCAGAGGTGGCAATGTTCTGAAGCCCGTTCTCCAGGTGCTAACCAATGCTATTCACCATTGTGTATTGTCGGTCCATGAAACCAACTTAGGAACAGCTAAGATTAGTCACTTAAGTAAGGATATGTGGTGGCAGTAAAGCTCAGTGACGTTTTCAAGACAACTTACAGAAGTCTTAAAACCTGGACTGCATCTGTGTGTGTTCCCACTCCTGCCTTTGCTTTTCCTGGGTGTTGGCAGTGCTTCTCACACTATGGATCATGACCACTGTAGAGGTCACAAGAGAGTTCAGAGAGGACCACAAACTTCTAGAAAAAGCTTACAGATGCTTTTTAAGAAAAAAAACCAACAACAACAAAAAATTAACAACATGAATAGCAAATTGTGCTGACTTAACATTTGATAAAACACCAGCAACGCTTCATTCAAACCCCACAGTCCTTGCCCTTGAAATGCTCTACCCTTTCCTTTTGAATGTCACAAAAGATATTCAAGGGACTTTTAGGAAGACAGACGGGTGAAAGGGCTTACAATTTTCAAATGTGATTTTTTTTTTATTATTTCAGTTAATTGGCTCCCAAAATGAAGTGTGTTTGTGGAGGAACAATGAACTCAGAGTAGATACGGAGCATGTTTACATAAAGGGAAAACCCTGCTCTGGAGGGCTATAGTTATCCGGTCAGGGAACAGCCTACAATCCCATGTGATCACATGAACTTCAAGCTAAAATTTGTGCCCCTTCAGCATCATAGTTTTGGTTGCAAAATTAGCCCATAACTTAGTTTTTGATAAAAGTGACCAGTGGCGACCTGTGTGAGCTGACTTTAATGATTACAATAAAACTTGACAGATCTAAATCAGGTGTACTATATAAAAATAAGGTAAAGGAACATGTGGGGTGAGCTGGATGCCAAGCAGAAACAAAACTGGACAGGTTGCTACTGCTTCTTTTGTTGTGCAAGAAGGAGAGCTGCAAGTCCAGTGTTGTGGAATGGGTATGATGGTGAGGCAGAAGGGCAAGAGGAACCTAATGAGAAAGGGGCCCAGGCCGCCAGAATCTCTTTGGTTCTGCATAGGAAGATCGGATATTCCTTACTAGGCCTTTCTATGCAAATGCTTTTGCAAGCTCATTTTGATTGCAGATTTAGATTTAATGAAAGGTGAAAGTCTGAGGTTACCAGAACAGTTAGTGAACTTTCTGCCAATTAAAGGTTTTGCCCCAAAGACCACACCTTGTGATGGCTGAATTTCACTGCCACCCCTTCCAGAGTGTTTTCCCTCTACTACCTTGTTATTGTAGTGATGGTGTCATTGTAAATTATAGTCCCAGCTGGATGAAGAACCCTTCTGAACCGATCCTAGTGCTGCTCCCTGTAGTATTGCTAATGATTACACAGCTGCCTACTAGGCATTCTAGAGCCTAGGCTTGTGGGTCTGCCTCCAGCACAAGTTGCAATAAAGTTTATTTTTATTCAAAACAATATATATTGGGATTATTGTCAGAGCAGCCCCAGAGGCTTGCACAGGGGGGTCTAGTAAGCATTGGTAAGAAGATTGGAAGCCTTGAGGTTATTAATGTTGCTAGAACAGCAAGCTTAGTGGCCAACAGAGGTATAATTTACCTACACTAGCATCACACGCTGGAGCAATGCAATCAAGTAAGAGGTCAAGGGACTTTAACATAACATAAGATAGATATATAGCCCCGAGCTTTTTAGGCCAGATTCTCAGCTGCTGTAAATCAATGTAGCTTCATGGGAATCAGTGGACCTATGCAGTTTTCAATGTGCTAAGAATCTGGCCTATACCCTTTATGGAAGTTATCCTAAGATCTGAAATGAATGCAGCAGCAAAACTCAATTTTCATTTTTGCTTTGTTTTAAAGCCAACACATGACATTTCTAGCTCAGCTGTACATCGGTTTGGAGAGCAAGACTGTAGTTTAACACTTTGGCAAGCACACATCTCAAAATGGTCATGAAAAAGCTGATGAGATTCCATCAGTACACATTAGCTAATAGAGAGAAAACTTAAGTAAATGCAGAAGGAGCAAATATCTATTTTTAACTGATTAGTAACCAAAGTTCAGGTAGCATGTAGTCTTTTTGCCTGCAGCTATTGTTTCTAGTCTATGTAACAGCAGTTCATGATCCTATTTATAAAAATGACTTAGCATATGTTTGGCCAAAAAGGTAATACCAGCTTTTTGGTGATTTCAGTGACATGAAAGTGTGCTGTGCATTCATGCCAGGGGATAGAGTGAGGAAGCTGACAGAGGTAGGAGAGAGTGTGGGAAAGACACAAACAAGTAAAATGCATGCACCATTCACTCAGATACACAAGGGTCGGTCCTTCTCCTGGGTAGGTGTATATATAGATCCAAGCCACAACTTTTACTCCTGGATTGCAGTCCAATCTATGTTTCAGTGCAGTCCCAGAGCTGACAGTTTCAGGGAGCAGGGAGGGGATTGTCTCTTGTGTTTTTGTTCAGAATAATTTGTGGCAACTCATAAATATAAACCCTGCGGTAACACTTGAATCTCTACCAGACACTTTAGCCTCCAGTAGTACTGCTTCCTGTTCTCAAGAACTCCTTATACTTACTGATTTATCACAGTTACGCATAGTATCTGTCACAGGAAGAAGCTCTTACTACCTTCCTCCGATGAAAAACGTGATAATGAGCACAAATTCAAGCGTAGACATTTTTCTGAAGAGGGGAGATCAATCTGTGAATTAATCAGTTTACCTGCCCTACATATTTGTAGGGACTAAGCTCCTTAAGATCTTGAGTCCCACTTTTGTTGTGCTCTGTAGTTGTTCTTGTCCTTTGTTTAGGCAAGGACCTGGCTCCGATTGTCCCATGAGAGGAAACTTTGTTGCTGTAGTTTGCATTAATGCCTCAGTATTTGGAATCTTTGTATTTATTTAAAGTCTTGAGTTTCAAAACTGATCTGACATTACAGATGGAGCAGACTCATTAACAGTCTTCTCTAATAACTTTGCTCTTTCTTGGCCCTGAATTTTAATCAAGACACATGTTCCAGGTCACTAAGGTATTAAAAATTGGAGATATTACTTTACTTTCAGCAAGGACACAAGAAAACTGGATCAGACAGGGATATCACAGGTCAGAATTGAAAGACACATGGTGTTTTGTTCATTTCAAAGCTTCTGGCAAAAATGTTTTTAAAAGTTTAAGGTAACAAGGTGATAATATACCCTATGCTGAGACCAGACAAGAGAACAAGAGGGCATAGAAGGGAATTACAGTTTTCTACTCAACATCTTCTTCCTCCCTCCTTTACTTCACCCTCGAGTGAAGACTTTATTCCCAGTTGCACTTCCATACAGCTTTTCTGTCCAAAAAGAGCAGGTATCCCCACTCCCGTACCTCCCCTTCTTTTGCTTCCTCTCTATTTGTCCTCAGTAAATAGAATCAAGCAGGATCCTGATGAAGCTTGAGGCAGCTGTGTCCCCTCCATCAAGTCATGCTGGAGTGAATTTAGACCTTCCCTCTCCTACCTGCCTACCCCCAGCCCTGCCAGTGGCTGCTCCTTCCCCAGCAGCAGAGCAGCCAGTTCCTCTGCTAGCAGAGTTCACAGATCATCATACTCATTAACACAAACTGAACTCAACTGTGACTTAAATTGATATACCAGACAGTCAACTGCAGTTGCTGGGGAACCAAACACACTAACTGTTCTGTTGCCACCACTGCTGCTGGGGAGGAAACCTCCAGGCAGAGAGCTGGGGGCAGAGCTGAAGAGGATGACTTCTTAGGTTACACTAAGCTGGACCACCACAGAGCCTTTGGAAGTTCCTTCTGTCACTGAGTTGCCCTGGAACAGGGCTGTAAAGCATGTGCAGGGCCAAGGAGATCTGTTTTGCCATGCTCCTTTCCATGGGTAACTGAAAACCCACAGACTTACTCAACCCATCTCCTCAGAGTATTCATTCTCTCTGGAAGGAGATCTGCCTTCCAGAAGCAAAAGCTGGTGACAGGGGACCAGCTGGCATGCTCATAACCCTTTACTTTTATGCGGGCAGCCTGCCAGGCTGATCAGAATCTAAATTTAACTGTACTGCTTCAGGTATTGTGAAAACATTGTGTTTTTGGATCACTAGGGATGCTGGGCAGTGAGCCATCCCGAGGACCAGGAGCCAGAAGGTTGTCTATTGGCATGTTCTATGGAAAGCATATAGCTGATTCTTTCTTGGCTGTTTATCTCCCATCCCAAACAAGGGGCAGAAATTTGAAGTGTTAACCCTTCCAGATACGTATGAGGAGGTGCCACAGGCATTCATTGACTACTTCTGAATAAGCTCCTGTGTAAGAATGGAAACTTTGCTGCTCAGGATGAAATCCTTACCTACATTACTTACAAGGGTTTGGTTTTACTCATCTCAGTGGCTTTTTGCCCGTCATTACTTTAAAAGAACCTGACCCATAGTTCTCCAGAGCTGTGAGTACAGGATCAGATCCCGTACGCTATGTTAAAAGCATCTCTTGGTGACTCCCAGAGCACTTGCAAACACAAAAGAGGATAAAATATGAGATGAATGGGAAGCTTGAATGAAATAGGAATTGTAAACCTTCAGGCAGAATTTCTCTCTGGAGAGTTCAGAGTCTCCTCTTACTAATAGGTCAGGATCACATGGCCATTGAGGATCACAGGCAACACCACAGCAAGATCAAAACATAAAAAACATGATTCCTGTGTTATTTTAGCTAAATCAGGAACAAATTTGGCACTATTTGATTGGTCTTCCAGCTCTGAGACGGGGCAATAATGGTGCTCATGCCAGCTGGCTATCTGCTCTGCAAGAGTCAACAAGTTTCTTGACATGCAATGTCCTTCTATCTCATTTGTTGATTGGAGCTGTGAAATATTTATGAACTGCCATCAGTGTCCAGCTTTTGAGTTTTGACCCAGTAAAGGATAAATATGGGACAATTTGCCTTTGGCCTTTCACTTTGGCCAGTGACCAGCTTTCTGTCTGTTTGTGGTTTCAACTGGATGGGGAAACAACCGTCCCCTAGGTAAAACCCTTTCCATATCTATGACTTACTCCAGAAATAAATGGTTTTAAAACCAAACACATCAAGTGAGAAACAAATCCCACACAGTTGTCCAATGGCCTTCGACCTTCTGATGGCTTGATGCCATCTGGCTGCCAGCTGGCTACTTCACTACACTAGGAAATAAGTTTCTCACAGACAACGCTCCCTTCCATTTTTAGTTCCATTTTACCAAAAAAGAAAAAGCAAACACACCTTTCCTACAACACCCTTTCAATCCAAAAAAGGGAGAGATGTGACACAGGTGGCTGTTGAACTTTCAACTTTGAGTGGCACACTACCAACTAGCTACTGCTGGACTTCACACTCACACAGCAAAACAAAAACTTGCTTAGGCAAATCCTTGTGTCTTGCGGCCTTAAAAGAGGCATTCAAAAACAGAGAGAGAATAAAGAAAGAAAGAAATCAAATGCAGTGAGAGGTATTGCAGACCATTTGTACGTGACAAGCAGTGAGTAGAGAGATGTGTACTTTTTGGCAGACATACAAAGTGCTAGACTTTATAATAGGCTCTGTGCAAAAGTGTTCCTGCTTTGCATAAAAACAAGGGGGATATGACGGATAGTTACTTTGCTGTGGAGATTTTTCACAGCCTGATTCAGCAGACATTTGCCTAATTCCTGGAAGCAGAGAAAATGTGCGCTCTCACTAGTGGGCATGCAACCTTCCTGACCCTTCCAGCTGCCTACCAAAATCTTCATACTGCTAGGACCCATGAGATGCATAGGAATGCCTCAGAGAGCTGAAGGAAGGAGGCCCGGGGAATAGTTCTCAGGCAGGTGATGACAGGGGCTCCCAGAGGTTCCAGTGCTCTATTGCAGGATGAAGCTGGGCTAGGCATGCAGCTGGATTGGAGAGTGACCTGCTGCTGCGGCTCATTTCCTTCCACAGCTGGGTGTTGCAGTTATCTGACAGTCCCCACATCAACATCTACTCTCCTATGAGATAGGTCCAGCACGGGAAATGCATACATGCTGCTCAAGAGCAATTGAACACCTATATATTAATCATACAAGGGTAAGACTTTATATAGGTTATGTACTTTTTTCCCTTCTTTTCCATTGGTGCAAAATGTATGCATGTTTAATCAGCATTAGCTGTTGTCATTCAAACAAACTTCTTTAGCTCCACTGTGATCTCAGGATTTCCCCTTTCTCAAGCCTCCATTTCCCTTTTCTATCCTTTGGCCCCTGTAGCAGATGATGTCCACAGACAACGGGTGTCTTCCCGTTCTCTCTGCTCCATCTGCCCATGAAGATTCTCAGGGTTGCAGAAGATGTGATTCTCCTACTCTACCGTTCCCATGATAGATTCTCTTCCATCCTGTCATTTACATTTACAGCCTGACTCCAAGCCCATTTATAGCCAGAGAAGTCTTTTCATTGACTTCTGTGGGCTTTGGATCAAGCCCTTATAAACCACACATGTACCCAACAGGTATTTATTAACATGAGCTGGCCATGTACTGTATGCCATGAGTGTGGAAAAAACTAACAATAACTTTACAATTACCCACCTAAGCCCTCTAACAGGCTCCAAAGGCATACCTCTTCGCCAAGCAAGCATTGAATCAAGTTTGACATTTCTAGGGTAAATCACTTTTGTGTTCTAAAAACCAAAAAAAAAAGTTAGGAAAAAGTCCAATGAGTGAGAACATCCCCATTTTTGGACAATAATATCATCCAAATGTCCTATCCAAATGGCTTCAAATGTTCCAGAAACAAATGTGCACTCTGGGATATGACCACTGACTGCTAGGTAAAATTTCAGGTGGGTGTCCTTGAGGTTGGCAAGATTAAGCAGGGGTTAAAATAGGATTAACAGCGTTACTTCCCCCCCCCCCAATTAGCCATGGAGATATTAATGTTATTCACAATCTTTCCAGAGTGCTTAGACAGCTCTGGATAGTAATGTCTTTAAGTATTGACTCTACATTCTGATATTTCAGTTCTTTCACAGGTTTTGCCTAAATATATCTTACTTTTGAGTTGTAGGACATGAAATCAGAAGTTATTTTTTGGTCTCTGCTTGAATTGAATGGGTGGAGCCTGTACCATCAAAGATGACAGCTCAGCACACTTGGAAAAACCCCAACCTGCTGTGCGGGTGAGGTGTCACAAAGGACTTTCCACACTTTTATCAGAAAGTAGCTCTAAGCCAAAAAGTTTGGATTCAGACCTAGATAAAAAGTGCCTCCAAGGACAAGTCTGCTGAGCTCAAGGGTTTCTATGCAGGCCATTTTCTAGCTGTGATGTAAGACAACGATATTTCCCTTAACATATACGTTTTGCATCATCCATTCTTTTGTGCTTTTACTTCACTTTCTGCAGCAAATCAATCACTATAATACTAGCAAAATTTTAGTTTTGTCTTGTACACTTTATAGCTCAGTTGGGCTTGGTCCTGGTGAAAAATACACAACTCTGAGGAAGTGTTTTGGAGACAGGTATCTGCTAACAACTAGTTTTGCCTTGCTCAAAGGCCAAAATCTGTTAAAAGTAGATGTCAAAATTGTAGTTTTCCGAGTCCTAAACAAGCATTTACATGAATACAAGTGTCCTGCTTTTTATAAAAAAAGCACAGCTACCCTGTGCACATCTTTAGCAGTCCCTTTTGAAAATCATGGCTGAAATAACTCATAGTACCACTCAGATCTTGGTCACCCTTTCTTCATTAGTTGCCTCCCTGAAGAAACATGTACCTTGGTAATTTCTTCTGTTGCTCTAGAAACTGTATAGTTGCAAGGGTTAAACATAGGATTGTACATTCACAGATTCAAAAATACATCTTTTTTGGCAGGGCAAACTCACTAGGCAACTTCTGCATGTTTGTGCTTTGAGTAAGGAGGCCACCTGCTTCTAATGTTACAGGAATATGTTGGCTAGTGGAAAGGCAGACACCATTTTTTACTAATTGAATAATCTGTGTGTTTTATCCAAATGCCAGGAGATTGCTTCTATCCCATGATTAGCTTGGAAGTTTGATGACATACTTTTGAAAAAAATATGCATTCCAAAGTCAGTTTCCTGTTTGGTCCAAATATTTAATTCATAGCACAGAGCAATGGGAAAACAGGTACTGGATGAAAGAAATGTTAAATAGGAAACAATTGTTTGCCTGGATTACCAAGGCAGTTTCTGGGTAGGATACTGTTTGGTAGGTAGGCATATTCAACTGTTTGGCACAAGCACATGGAATAGCAAACACATGCAGCCATTAAAATCAAGCTTGCATTAATGATTTCATTGCCTGAACTAAATTTGTAATGTAAATCATTCAGAGGTGCTCTAAGGCATTTCTATTCTTAGAAGAAAGTCACAAACTGGAAAGTACGTCACCTTTGCAATCAGCACCCCCTTTAGCCTGTAATGTGGAACACATGGTGGTTGAAGAGGTTACAGTGTTACAGAAATGTCATTACAGAATTTCTCTGTGTTAACATGTATCATCTGTCACATAATTGTTTGTTTTACAACCCATACCTATAATGGGCTAAGTGGGGACTATTTATATCAGTTAACAATGAGTGCCTTTAATTAGTATTTCATGCAACTGGAACATGTTAAAGATTCTGACACAAATCTGGCTTGGGTTGCTAAATTCCATATGAATTTCATTATGAAATTGCTAAGACATTACAGTTGCTCAGGTATTGAGGTTTATAAGTGCACTTCATCTGTTACAGAAATGGAGTAAGTCAGTCATATGCATGTTAAAGACAGATCTTCAAAACAACAGCCTGGTATCTGACACAGTTGAAGTAGAGTTTAAAACAGGAAAGATGAAACCCGTTTACAATGTGAAATGTGCCTGTATTTTCTCTGAAACTGCAAATTTACCAACACCTGCACAGCTGAAGCATTATATAGAACAAAAAACTGAAAATGGAGAGCTATATTGTACACAAAAATTATAATGGAAATTTATTAAAAATTGATGGGTCAGCAGTCAAGCTGTTGCTGGGCTGCAGAATGAAAAGATGGTCTTTTGCTGATGAGTGAGACTGAGTGGTTACAAACATGTCACATGGTTTCTGAGTGAACTTAAAAATATTTAGACTGAGATTCTCACTCCCACCCCAGCCCCTTAGTGACTGAGGTGGTCAACAGGGGATTTTGGAGCAGTTCACACTGAAGGAGACAGTCAGCCCCTGTGGAACTTCCACCATAGGCACTCATGAATTTGCAGCATGAAGAATGCACCAAGGAGCAGCATAATATGCAGAGAGTGATGTGAGGAAAATGTGCCTGAGGTTGCTGCTTTAAAATTTGAGCAGTGTCACGGTCCTTAAGACTGATGGAAAGAACATGCTAGAATCAGGCTTATGTCAAAGTTAGAACAGTTCAGGAGATTAAGGGTGGGAGAGCAAAGGATGACAGGAAATCCCAACAGCTTCATGCTTCCACATCGTTCCATTCCTCAGTTCCTGAGCCTAACGTTATGTTTTTTTCTTCTATACCTGTTAGACTTCCAAATTTACATCATAATGGCAGACTAATTCAGCAACTGTTCCTACAACCTGCTGAATGAGGAAAGAGAAGCAGCTAAGGATGTCTTATTTTGCTCCTCCCCCATTTGTATCAACTACCTGTATCAGCACCTACAATTTTCTGTCTAAACCAGTTTCTGACAGGCAAGTACATTATCATAAAATTACTTTACAGATAACTTTAAATGGAACTTTGTGGGTCATATCTGATCTATTAATTAATATGCAGATTAAGATAATTTTATTCATGGAATGACAGAAGCTGGTAGGTTATCCTAAGTAAACTCGCTCTAACTCCTTGTGAAGTTACTAATTCAGAGCCTAGCAACAAGTCTTACAGTATAGCTGTTTATTTTTCTTCTATTTTAATAGGTGGCAAATGCTTTTTGTTATATTAGGTTTTCCACACAGAGCACACTAGTTGTCCTGTCCTACCAGACTAGACTTGGCAGTAAAAGATCTTCATCGTTTGTTACCTTTGTTAAAAGAAAGGATCTAATTTCTGAGGTGTGTTGTCAGTATTTCAGATAGCAGTAAAGCAGATCATGCAATGCCATCTCTGATCTTTTTATATTAACTATCTTTTTCATTCTTTTAGATTGCTTACTAACAATTTGGTGCTGGAGTTGCATTTGGTTTCTACCATGAGTTGTAATATTTGAAAAGCTGCTGATAATTTGAAGTCATGTTCTCCTTTCTATCCACCTGATTCCTTATGAAATTTGAAGATTTCTATCACTCTTACTACTAGCAGATGGAATAGTCAGAAAGTTTTTAACAAAAAGTCATAAACAACAGGGAAAAAAAGAAGAGGAATTCTAAAGTCCTCATGTGATTGCCTTTGATACCTACTACTCCTGTTACACTTACTTAAACTTGTATTTCAGTTGAAGTCAATCCTTAACAAAACTATAGTTTTCACAAAGAACTGTAACAAAGTTGTAGTTAGTCTCAAGATTCCTCAGGCATAGCACATCACAAGAAATAATATCCAGGATGTACGTGCTGGCTATTTTCACCTATATTCTCTTTTTGTCCCCCTCTTCTCTCTCCTCTCCCCTCCTAAATAATTTTATCTCAAATCCTGCTTTTAGACCAATTGTCTCTGTTACTCTGGAAAACAACAAAAACTTGCTAGACACTTTATGAAAAGAAAGTTTCTCCTCCAGAAAATTCTGAATAACACATCACAATAAAAGACAAACTTTAAGGAAATGGCAGGGACAACAGGCAATTTCAAAATACATGTAAAAATACACCTCTATAGTGTGGTATATGAAGGCTGGACCCCATGCGAGATCCCCTATTAAACACATAAATGCTAGCTAGATACAATGACTTACCCACCCAAGTTCTGCCCTGGAAAGTGCCTACATGCAGCAAAGCACCTTTGCAGTCCATTCACACCCCACCAAGCTGCTTAGTCCCTCCATACTCATCTGAGGAGAGCTCTTCTTCCCCAACATTTAAGCTGTGGGAGGCTTTGGGCACATCCCCACATTGCAGACAGGTGTGCACAGAATTGATTTGCAGGTGAGCTCAGAGAGCCAGATTTAGTGCTAATTGCTTCCTCACCACATTTTAAGGCATAATCATTCTGCAGCCCGGCACCTAGACAATGAACAAAGCCTTTTCTCAGAAAGGGCCCTTACATATATCTGTGCATTATTTGAGTAATGTTTTTAAAAGCTTAAGTATGAGGAGGTATAACTGATACTGATTAGCTGGTCTTTGCATACTAAGAAAATATTTCCCATAAAGAGTTAATTTGAGTACAGTACATTGAAGTAATAGTGATCATAAAAGAAACTGGTGAGAAATCATGCAACTAACTTGCGAGAAAAGGTTACATGCAGGAGTAGGCCTTGCTCCCTCATGATCCAGTGAAGGCTATGAGTGAGGAACAGGCTTGTTCAATAGGGATTTCAGTTAAACCTTGAACAGAGTTACACTGGCAAAAAATAGTTTCTGGACCACTGGGGGCTTTCTAGAGTTCCCTGCTGGTCATAGAAAAGTGTTTATGCCCCAAAGAAAAGCTTCAGAATGTGATTTGTCACCACACACTATTGTGCTTTCACACCACTGGCACCCCGAGGAATATCAGGTTTTATCCTGGCAAACGAGTTGGAATTGTACAGAGGTATCTGGCTTGGAACTCCTAAGGACTGTCACCCAGTTTTAGGTGTGCCCTTGTGAATGGTGGTGTGCTCATTTGAAATATAATAGCATAAGGCATTTATGTCCCCCCATACCGTCTGCCTTCTCACACTTTTTTTTTTTCTTTTTTTTCTCTCTTTTATGTGTGTGGTTACTTAGGGTTTTATATTTGTGATTTGAACACACACCCTTCCACACATCTCAAAAGCCACTGGAAATATAATGTGCACAGTAGTTTGTAAATTAAATATGCTTAAGTAGCAGAAAACTGCAGTAACTAAGGCTGATATATGGACTTGGAAGACTAAATCTAACTTTGTGGATTCAATTATAATTACAGCTGTATGAGCTGGCGCAGTGGCAAGATGAACCTGCCAAGACTGGCTTACTAGAAACCGAAGGAAGGCTGACCACATCATCAAAGAATAGCTCTCTGATGACATAGTACCTGCAGCTCTCCAGCTGATGGCCCACAGGTCCATCAGAAGACACTAGCTGGTTTGGTGGGAGGCAAGCAAACAGAATGGATGATGGTTTACTGCCAGGGTCAAAGGTAAGAAGGATGTTTCGTCTTAGAAAGTTCAGGGAGAAAATTTAAGTCTCCAGAACAAAGTAGGGGAAATTACAAAAATATATTGGATTGTGGAGGAATTTGGATAGCTGAGGCGTGTCAGAGCCAGGTTACAGTTACTTATTAGGGAGGAAAGGTTCAGAAATGCAGTGCTTAACACTCTCTCCAGCTCTGCTAAACTATTTATGAAGAGGTAACTATAATTAGAAATCCAAATTTAAAAAATTGTAAACCAAAAATTTACTTTAAAAAAGTGGGCAGATGGCCAACTATTTTTACTGGGCAGCATTGGAATGTTAATGAAAAACATACGTAAAGCTGTTATGAAAAAAATACACCTCTTTAATGCTAATATCCAAATAGAAGAAATGATAATTGCATTAAGCACCAATTGGGAGTCATCACAGGTCTCCGAGAGCTGGAAACCCACTACATGTTACAGGATAAATTGTTACTGACAGAGGTAGTTTGAGATATTTTTCTGCAGGAAAAAAAATACGAAATGGCGGAGGAAACACAATTTCTCTTGCAGAATGAATGAAACTGTTTTGTCACTTGGTAGTAATCAGAATAATACCTGTCTAATTTTACTGTGTTTAAAGTAAACTGCATAGCATGTGTATAACCTCTTATCAAGTAATGGACGTTGTGAATAATCTACACAACTGCTTTCCCAATCTGGTTCATCCATTTGGTTAAGGTTTAAGAAAACAATCACCTAAATCAGCAGCCTGATTTTGTCCCTTAACACATACCCACATGGAATCATGGGGAGAATTTATGGTGGGTGGAATGTAATTATCTGACCTAGAATTTGCTCAGAACACATGAGGTTAATAATGCAAAGCTTTCCAGGCGCATATTTCAATTACCAATCACTATTTCTCTATGGTGGTCTTGATGATGGGTAAGCCAAAATCTCTAGGGTGAGAATGAATGTAAAATATTTCAAAATCTGAATGCAAAGGTTACGGCCATATTTTGGGAACAGCCACATCAGAGTGGCTATACTGAATCAGGCTTCTTGGGTAGTGTTTTTTCCTGAGTGAAGGGGATCCCATTACAAAGAGTTGTGGCACAAAGCCCAGAGGTAAAAGCTTTGCTGGATTCATGCTACTTCTCTCCAGAACCAGCCTGAGTACCTCTACATCCTGCTTCTAGAAAGGGCAACTAGTGTGAATGACTCTGGCTGGAATCAACCAGGTGCAGCCAACGCTTTTAGCTCTGTCTCAGCACTGATGTTATTAGAGCTAAGAGCAAAGCTGGTTATGGAAAGACAAAGAGGATCTGTGTACATGGGAGGAAAAGAGAAAACAGAAAGGGTATGCTTTCCAGGTGAGTCAGAAGAACAAGTCAAGAGCTAAAGTGAGAGAAGGATCAAACTATAATTTAATTAAAACAAACTTGTGACACTTGTGACAACATTAATCTTTGGTCTGTCACTGAATAAATGCACTGTGCATTCCCATCTTGAATGCAGGTCTGGTCCTGCATCCACGAAAATCTATAGAAAAACTAAGGAAAATACAAAGAAAAGCAACAGAAGTTAACAGAGATATGGAACAGTAATCATATGATGAAAAACTGAACCAAAAAAAACCCTCAGCTGAGAGAGGACATAAAATCATGTTCTATGTGAAATTTAGGTATATAAAATAATGTGTTCTGTAAGTGAGGAATTATTTTTAATTGTATTTCACAAATTGAAGTATTAGCTGAAACTGTCAGATAGGACATTCAAGACAAATATAATTAAACTTTTTTTCATACAACTCAGAATGCAACAGTGGAACTCACTGTCACAAGATACTAGACATGCCAGAAGTCAAGTGGGGTTCAAACACTAGTGAGGCTCACCCACCAAAGAGAACTACCACAAGGGCTATTAAACATGAAGGGCTATTAAACACTCTAATTTGGGAAGTTCCTCATTCTCTAATATCTGGAACTGGGGGAGGCTTGCTGGGGAAAGAGCACTCTCTGTTGCTCTGTTCATTCTCTTTTCCCTAGACTTCCTCTACTGTCAGGAACAGGCTACCGGGATGAAGACACTTTGGTCCAATCATGAATTGACTTTTGTAACATTTTCATTTTGATTTTTCAGGGCAACGTGCACACAGGCTGCTTGGGAATGACAGATACTTCCTAGAAGCTCTGGACGTACTGTACAGTTGCAGAGTGACTATGGCGCCATTAAACTGAATGCTTCCTATAAATAAAGGCACAGGCAGCTAGGCAGCCCGACATGTATTTCTGGATGTATAGCATCTGAGTTGATGTCCAGCTAGTTGGGGCTCCAGCCACAGGGAAATCTGAGACAAATGTGTAACACTCCCCCACCCCCACCCTGCCCAGTCTGCCTGGACAAAACTTTCTGGCAGAAGAAGGAAGAAATGTCCAGGAAACACAGCCTCAGGGTAGCCCTAAGGTTTATAATGTACATAAAATGGATTAGTGAGAAACAGGCAAAAGAAAGCGGTGATCTTCAGCCACCTGTTTCTATGCCACATAAGAAAATAACTCGACATGCTACTAAATCCATGCCCTTACAGGAAAATCAGTGTGTAGTACACAATCCACGTTAAAAACGGAATGATTGGTTTGTTCATGATCTATTGTATGCCAGAAAAAAAGTAAGCTGCATTATGCTGGAGAACTTTAGTACTTTAACTGGAAGCCTCGTACTGTCTGTTTAAAACACTCAGGATTTTACAAAGTAAGATGTAACAATTCAAAAAATCTTGCGGACAACAAAAGGGAATCACCTAGTTCTCATCTTGACATAAACCAATCAAGCCACTGTAGATGTGAAATCTAATAATTGCCTTGCGGTAAATATTTGCAACTTCTTTCATTTAGGATGTGGCTACAGACTAGTGTTTCTGGAGGGTTAATTTCATAAAGTTGGCAAGAATCAGGAATGTAAATCACCTGTAGAGAACAAATTTCAAAAACCAAAAGATTATCAAGAAGTCTTTAAAAAAATTTTCACTCACTTATCTCAGATTCACAACCCTAGAATTATAAGATGTTAATGGTTGATAAAATAAAATGATCTAATAGGGTGGAGAAATTATGGCAAATACAAAAATTAATATTCATCTGGAAGGAAGAGAAATAGAATGAAAACCAGCAGCAAAGAATAGTATTAGACAAGGAACTCTGGTAAAAATTGTGAAAGAAGCCAAAGTATGCAAGGAGGAACACTCCGCCAAAGCAGAGAAATGTAATAGCACTAAAGAAAACCTGTGAGTGTCCATGCCATTACGTAGTTGGAAATATTATTCCAACTGCTACTAATGACACAAAGGAAGCAGTGTTCAAGGAGTATTTCTGCTTTTTATTCAGGACAGAGCTGGAGGACACATTCTTATCACAGGCCAGTGCTGAAAATATTTCCAGTTCTACAGCAAAGCAGGAGGCTGTTAAATCAATAGGTAAGGATTCCCACATCTGTGAATGGGAACAGAGGAAGCGCATGAACTGTCTGAAACACTGAAGAAATTGTAGAGGTATAAAAGAAGGCACCACAACTGTGGTGACACTGTGAAAGGTTAACTATAAGAATGCCAGCTTTGTCATTAGTCCCTGGCAAAATAGTGTAATGGGTCATTCTTAATTTCTTTGAAAAAAAAATTAAAGAAAAATATAATGAATATCGAAATGCAAAAACAGATCTTGTTTGTTTCTTTCATATCATGTATGTACTTTCGTATCTTTGATGAAAGGAAACAGTCTAGTGATGATAAAGTTGATATTATAGATTTCTGTAGGGTATTTGACTTGGCGTTTTCTTTTACTATGACCAAGAAACATGTATGTTACAAATTCAGAGTATTGTTCCATTAAATGAAGCACTAGTTAAAACTGTGAACAAGGAATCACTTGTGAGACATCTTTGGTGGAGTCCTACAAGCTTTTATTCATGGTCATCTGCTACTTAATGTTTTTATTGATTAACTGGATGAAAACTTGGAATTGTTATATATAATGTTTAGAGATTACCCAGATAGGAAAGAATGCTCAAAAACAAAAAGAACAAATCAGTTCCACTGAGTAATTTGGGTTCTGTGGTCAGCTGCAGGTTAACTGAAATGTTTTTCAGTGTAAGACAGACTTACAGACTATAATTACAAACTAGGGGAAAAGTACCTCTGGTGAATGGCTTGTGAGTTGTAAAGGATAAACAGCTAGGATTAAATTCCCAATATTGCACTGAAATGTAAAATGTAATGCAGTTTTTATATATGTGAGGAGAGGAAACTGGAGGAAGCTAGAGGACACTACATCATCTTTGGATGTGGTGATGGGAACCACTAATGGGATGCTGTGTTCTGAGTTGGGCCTTAAGTCCTGTAGCATATTGTGGAGGCAGAGGGAACTTGGACATTAAACTATAGGATGGTGACAGATATTTTACAGCTAAGACTTGGGGACCCCACTCTATCTGCAATACCTATGAACAAAGTTGTTGACAAGGATCAAGTTTGATGTGAGTGGATGAAGAGAGGTTTAATAGCAAAGGCTCTTCAACTTACCAGAACTGGTGACTGAAAATAAATACAATCACATTCAGCCTTGAAACAAAGTGGAAATTTGAGTCTTTTGTGAGTTGATTGATTACAGAAATTACTTACAAGATTTAGCTTGTGTTTCCTCTGTTCCTGGAAAGCATTAGATTTTGATAAGTTGTTCCTAGTTGAAATAAAAATAATTTGAGGAAGATTTATTGTGTGTTTGTTGAGTCAATGTAGCTAATCATACTATGTTGTCTCACAATGCAATGGCTAAAACTAATAGTTTTACGCTATTAATTTTCTGAGATATATTCCCAACCATTTGCCCCACAGTAAGGATGCACACTCAGTTTTGAAGCTGGTTATAGTTATGCATACTTATTTGACACAGCATTTTGCTCCAGAATATTTGCGGACAATCCAGAGTTACAGAGGCCTAAATGGACAGTCACCTAAAACAAGTCTGTTCTCTAACACAGCCTGGCAGCGAGCATGCAGAGATCTTGTGAATAGTCCAATAGCAAATTTAGTGACCAACACAGCTTAGATCAAAGATGACATCATCTGTTACCAAGTTTTCTCCTTGACCCTAATAGGAGCTTTCCATAGGCCCTCCTAGTGCTTACCAAAGCAGTAAGTACTTAGTAAGTAACTAGTGCAGAGCTGAACTAATGTTTGGAATTACCTGTGAGGTGTAAATGTTACCCCTTGTTACTTGAATGAAAAGCCACTTGTTACAGTAGGATACTTTGGACAGTTCAGTATTTTTGACATGTATCTGAGTTCTTGTAAGGACTTTATGAAATCTGTCTTTTCTTAATACCAAAGCAAAGTCAGGGAAGGGGTCCATGCTCTCATCTGCATGACGCTTTCAGAGAGCCGTCAGTGAGCAGTCCTCCAAAGCTGGCTGTAGACCACCTCTCAGGGTTTCCAGGACCTTTCTACACTGTCTCATTCAGAGAGGGAGACTCATCAGGTATAGTTCCTTTGGGAGGGCAAAGGTTTCCTGCTCCAAGCTGGTGCAGGCAGGGAAGAAGAGGGAACAGAGGGGTCTTCTGATGTGTTGGGTATGGAAGGCACCAGTGTGGGAAGAGAAAACAGAGGGAAGCCAGGTGCCCTGGAAGCAGGATATAAAGAAGGTGTGAACTAACCAGACTCATCTGCCTCCAAGAACAGACAATACGCAGGGGTTTCTTCTTCTTAGTGCTTCTGGAAGCTACCAGGGGAGCTAAAAGGACTGAATCATCCAATGTAGCACCTCAGTCCTTTCAAACCAAGATCAGCTTTACCCCGAAGTTGAATCTAGTTGAATCTAGTTATAATTCTTTTAGGCTAAGGTTTCCAACCTAACCCTTCCTGACTGTGGTGACTCATCTGGTCCTCTGCTCCCTCTCTGCCCCTGTTTCTGTGGCGAAGTTCTCAACCAGTTATAGGTTTGGCGAGGGCGGGGGCAGGCAGGGAGATAAAGAAATACTTTTTCCCCCTGTCAAATAAGCTAGTATACAGATATGCCTGAGAACACAGCCACATAAATAGCTTCAATAGGGAAAGTGGATAGCTAATCAAGTCCAGAGGAGCAGAAGGGGTATGTGGAAGGGAGCAAGCAGATAAGGCAAGAGAGAAATGGAAAGGGACCTTTCACTCTAGCTTTGCCATGAGAGGCTTCATAATTTGAGCTTCTCTGCACTTGGGTTGTTCCCCCCCTCTCTGACATACAGATACATGTACACGCATACTCTTCTGAAAAAAACAACCAGCAAAGCTTTCCTCCAAGACAGTTCAAATCCCTTAGTGGTCTTGGGTGTGCCTTTGTTTCAATTTGAATACTGCTATCACATCATAAATGAGCCTGTTTCTACTGTCTTAAATGAAGAGTGATGGTCACACCCAGCAGTTCCAACTAGATTTAACCCAGCCTATAACAGTATTAATCCTAGATCACAACCATAAGCTTCTGCATATGTTTCAAATAAGTGAAACTAGCGTAAACCCAGCACAGTTTTACAAGACGTCGTTCTAGTTCACGAGTGGATAAACTGCAGTTTCAAAAGCTATTTTAGCCTGAACAGGAAACCAAATTATAATAAAAAGGACATGCAAATCCTGTTTTCACTACAATGCTTAAAGCAATAAAAGAATAAACTGAGGTTATCAAAGCACCCTGCAGTTAGCCCCCTTGATGGCAATGTCAGCCCCCATCCACACCAAGATCAGGTACAGAAGTTGAACAGTCCTTCAGCAGTCCAAAAATAGCTTTCTTTCAAAGGAGGAGCTTTCTCAGGAAGAGTGGAGGAAATGCAGCAGTAGCACCTATATAGGTTCCTTGGACAAAGAGTTTCTTGGCCACACAGAGACCTCTGCATCAGCCACTCTGTTTTCCCTGTGGCTAAAACCAGTTAATTGACAGTATCAGTAATTTATTAGAACTTTATGTGATTACTTTTACAATAACTTTTCAGTGTGCTTTGATTAAAACAGGCTATATTTTGCATGTCTATTTTCTAGAGTATACACCATAGAAAACATCAGCAAAGACAATAGGCCATAGACATCACGATACTGACACCACACAGGCAACCCAAATGTATGTTCCTACATCATGTACATACTTTAGCAAATATTTCCTCTGATTTGGGAATAGGAAGCCCTCTTTTTAATAAGGCTTTGAAGAACTGCTTGTGTCCCTGAAAACAACAGATACAAACTGTAAAAACTGACACAAGCTAAAAAAGTTGCAATGATAACAGTGTTTGAGAAGTTTAAATTTATGCTTGGTGGAAATTTATTTATTTTTATGCCTTTATTTAATTAAGATGGACAGAATCCAGTGGTAGCTATTATAGAAGCTGACACATAAATGAGAACGAGATGAAGTAGAATTTGTAAGAAACTGTCAAAGAGTTTGGCAAGGTAAAGTGAGGACTCCACTGATTTCAGGTTTTTACCCTTCTTTAAGGCTGACAACAGATTGACAGCTTCATGAAGATCTAGGGTTTAGACATCTCGTGATTCTTTAGCTAAGATTCTTTGCTGGAGAATTTTAATTTCTCCCACCGCTCTAGATCTCTGCTATTTTGTTACAGTATTGATTTCAGCTTTCAGGCAGTGGAGAAAATGTTGGAGAAATGTACCAATGCAATGGTGATTTCCAACATAATCCCCTCATTTAGACTTTTCTGGAAAATACAAGTGAGAGTTAATAAAATGCCTACATTTTTAACTATTTCGTTATTGACTGATTTAGCAGGAATGGCCTGTTAGTGCTGTAATGCCATGCTTCATACTACCATTCTCCTGATCCTCAGCAGCCCACACGCATTCTCCCAAACCTCATGTTCCCAATTCAGTGATGAACTTGTGCTCTTATGAATTCAAAATAGTAAGCACATTCCACATAGAAATTGTAGGAATAGCATAAAATTACATTTAGTATCAGAATAAATAACACAAGGACTATATTACAGGGTACATTGTTCATTTTACATTTAGTCATGAAAACTTCCATTATTCAATTTAAGTGACTCTGTCACATAATTTCCAGCCTCCTGCTCCAGAACACAGGAGAATCCAAGCGCCTTCTTTCAGTACTTAGGTCCAGCTTCCCATTGAGCATTCAGGTCCTGGAGCACATAGAAGATCTTGGGCAGCTTGTCGATGCTGTGGTAGCAGGCACAGCCAGCCAAGAGGGTTTTTTTGGGTTTTTTTTTTTTTTCTTCCTGCTGTGTTTGGCAAGAAGAGCACAACCTCTCCTGTCACATGTGGTCCCTGCTCAAGTTATCCATACTTTTCTTACCACAGGGTTAGATTACTCTAATGCACTCCGTGTGAGGCTACATCTTGAGGCCATTTGGCAACTGAACCTAGTGTGCACAATTCAACCACCTGTTTATTAAGTGGAGCATCATGCAGAGAGGACATTAAAAAAAAAACGGTCTCCAAAACCTGCAATGGCTGCCAATAAATTTCTGGGCTGAGTTCAAGGTGTTGGTTTTAACCTATAAAGACCTGAGTGGTTTGGGAGTTGGTTACCTGAGAGACTGGCTTTCTTTCCCCATGAAGTAATGCTTTAAAAGTTGATATGAGGGGAGGAATCTGAGTTGGTATCGTTCAGGTATAATAAGGGTGCTGGCAGGACTTCTATATGGAAGGCGCTCTGTAGTGTGTCCACATTATAATAGGTTTATCTATTATGAAATGTCTCTGTTCATGGAAGAATTCAAAACTAACATGCCACTCTGGGTCCAAACTAAGGGTAGAAAAGCTCATGCTGAAGCCTATTGCTGTGTTCTGATTCCCCCTTATCTAACTACATTTGCTATTTACATTACTTAACCTTAGAAATTTGATTTGGTAGTCTAAGTTAAACCTGATGTCAACAGCTGCTAACCCAGCTACAGCTCACATTGTGTGCTCAGCATCCCTCCCTGAGGCACCCATCTCTCCTGACCAGCTATGTAGGAGAGTACAGAACCTAAAGAACTGCTGGAAGAGAGTAATATGCTACAGCAACCCAGACATTTTTCTTGGTTAATTTGCCAGTGTCCCTGAGTCTGAGTCAAGTTGGATTATTCCTGGCCTTCAGACCTGTGACTACATCTCTACTAGTAAATAAAATGGCATAGTGCCTGTTCTCCAGCATTTAAGTGCCCTGGTAAAGTTCACATCTGTAATTCTGAATTCCCAAAACTGACTGGTCTCACACATGCTGTTGAGAGCAGCTTCTGGCCAGTGAAACCCCTCACAGTGTGCCTGGGCACTGTGTGGGAGAGTGCTCATGAGTGTGGGCCAGAACCCGGCCAAGGATTGTGCCAGCAGTTAAATTGTATCATCACGGGAAAATGCTTGCCTTCAAGTCCTCATGAGTTTAGTGTACGAGTATGGAAGTAGCCTGGAGATCTTGAAGTCATTGGCCTAAAACAGCCTCCTGTATGACCAAAGAACCAGGTTCCCGGATAACAAAGACCCTCAAAGGCTGATATTCTTGGCTCTCTCCTGGTCTCACCTGAGGAACAATGGGAAGACTATACAGGAGATGTCTTGGGACTTTCCTAGAAATTTGTCAACAATGGGTCAATCTCCCTGAAGTTATTTCTCCTTTTTAAGCTTCCTGGTGGAACAGGGAGGTACTACTTTCATTGCATTTCTGAGGGAAATAGAACACTGCAGAGATAGAGTTACCCGAAGTCCTATTGAAAAGGAGGTGCTAAGCCAGCAAATAAAATCTTGCCTCCAAAGTTCCAGACTTCGGACATGATCTGTAATGATCCTTCCAATAAAATGCAGGTCACGAAAAAATGGGATGCATCTATCTTCATAAAAAAGACAACAAATATTACAATGTTTACAGTCTTGTGTCAGAGGAAGCAAAATATTAACTGTCTTAGTGTTTCTTACCCAGAGAAGGTTGTGAAGTTTCCATCACTGGACATCTTAGAGTGTCAAAGACATAGGGCACTCAGCTTTGGGAAGAGGTATGCATTAGATGGCTACCTGAAGTGTCTTTGGGCTGTATGATTCTATAGTCACATATTGCTGAAGTACAATTCCGTTACTTCAAAATATGACTGAAGCTGTATTTTGCACACTGTAGTGGAGGCTGGTATATAGTCCCAGTCTTCAGGTCCAAGACCAGCATGGTTATTGTGGGGAGCAGACAGAGTTTTCTGGGGAATTAAGTAGATTATGAATTAATTGCCTTTACTAGCACCCTTTGATCCAGTTGAGTTTTTCTAAAACAAATACATCATATTAGGCTCATTAAAAATAATAGATACTACCAGTGTGTTTCATGTCTTCTCTGCAAAAAGAAAATTCATTATATATTTCTGAAATCTCCTGCAGTTTGTTTTCAAGACCCCATCTTTATGACAATGTCTTAATCTTGATTAATGTCAAAGATCAAAGGCATCAATATGAGAACAGATTGAGAATTTTCTACCTTGCTGGTTTTATTCTGCTGAAAAATGCTAATTTACCAAAGTGAAAACTTGTGTCCATAAGCATAGCCATTTTCCAGAAACTTTCTTCGAAAATTTTTTAAGGAATATCTTATTAGGTGCCTAACTATTTATCTGAAGTAAATAGCTCTCATATCCTGAAGGATATGGGGGAAAATCCGTGTTTCATCTGATTTTCATAGGGGGAAATTACCTTAAGTAATTTTGAAGAGTCTGGCTACATCCTGGAGCAGGCAGCAAAACTTCTGATATGTTAAAATCTGTCCTGTTTAATAGAATAATTTTGTTTCCTGTTCTACGCCAAACTGATCAGTATTTTTGTGAGGTTCATAGAAGATTCAGCAATTGTTTTCCTTTCAAAGAGCTTCTAATCAAATTTTAAAATCAAACAAAGATTGCAGACTCTGAGAGTAACACTTCTATTTGCATTATTCAAGGTCCTTTTCACACCTGTTTCCCCTGTCCATAGTACCAGACTTCATAAGTGCTCCCAAATGTAACGTTCAATGTATGAACCACTGCACTTTCTCACTATGGCACTTCTGCTGTCTATCATTTGAGCTCGCAAAACATTGGAATCAGTTTGACCCATAACTGTCTCCCTCTTGGGAATGATGAGATCTTGCACTAAAAGACTTTTCAAGCATCATCACTTATCTCACAGTGAGTTTTACCAGCTGTATCAGAGAGGTTCATGGTTCATGAAATGGAGATATTTTGACAAAAAGACTTACAAGTTCTGCCACCTGTACCAACAGAAACGGTGATGTCTCTGAGCTAACCAAACAGGACATTCAAATGCAATGCAGTCTAACCATTAATGACCCAAAGGATGTACCAGGCCCATCCGTGCTAGCAAACTTGAGTTCTCTGTTAAAGACTTACAATCTTTAATGGCACACTTCACGTTTCATTTCTGTGAGACTGTGTGAGGCACAGACAGGGCTCCAAACAGTCCTCACCACTGCTTGATTGGAAACAAATACAGTATATTTGACAGGAAGAAGCCCCTCCCTTGCCTTAATGTATTTCCTCTAGCAGTATTATTACAGCTACTTCTATTTCGGTGATGTGATTGGCTTGCAGATGCTGGTTTAATACTTTTTCCTGCTTTGTGCTGCAAATAATTGGAATTTAATTCATTCAGATTTTAAAAGCTCTGAACTAATCATTGGTCCTTAGCCTCAGCCTTGTCCTTTCGTTTACACAACATTTGCAGATTTCTTGCTATGCATGACTTAAAGTTTCTGAGCACAGGTGAAGTGCAGCTATCATCAGACAAATAGGCAGTAAGGGAGCAAGAGCAGCACACCCACAGTGAGAACAAGTCTTCTCAAATTAGGTAGTGATTAATGGGAAGTTTGAAGTCACTTGCCTATATTCACCTCCTCAGTTTCATGTGTGCTGCTGAGAGCTGTAGTTGCAACTGAGATTGCGTCAACAATTGCTTTTCAGGTGTTTTGGTTTAAAAGTCTTGCTTTTTCTTGCAAAAAAAAATGAAAGCCATCAAGCCACAGTGGGTAACTGATTATTCTTGATTATTCACCAACCTATTTGAACCGCATATGCCTTTCTTTTTATCTTTGAAAGACCTGTACACTCAATCAAAAATTGAAGTTTGACAAATTCTAAATATTGTCTCAAAATAAAACATTTAGTAGGGTTGGGGGTTTTTTTGGAGGGTGGATATGCACTAAGAAAAAGTTAAAAATATTTTTTAATGTTTTGATAAATGCTTTTTCAGCAGAAACAGTTTTATTAAATTCATATTGGCTTTCTTGAAAATTGTGATCAGTTCTAAGTTGCATTTTTCGATCATTTTAATTAACTATTCTCTTAAATTATTTATTCTTACTGCTATTATTATTTGGTTATACTAAGCCTCCTTCTATTCCTCAAGATATTCTGTTATGGATCACTGAGGTGTCTGCACTCATGCAATGTTTTTAGCACTTCTTCTGCCAGACTGCCCAATGCAAAGTGTATTATCTGAATCTTTGGACAGATGTATGTTTGAGGGGTTTTATTATACATACATCTGATTGGTCTGTAAATGACCACACCGACTCTTGAAGTAGCGTAGCTTCTTGTGTTTCCTCTCCAATCAGCTGAGGTGAGGAGAAGACACCTCCCCAGGCAGAGTTAGCATTTCTCTTTCACAGAGCTTTCTTCCCCTGCCACTCTTCCTTCATACCTCCATATAGTTTCCTACTCTGTATTGCTATACTTTATGTGAATATACTCATTTAGCTACCCATACTGTCAGTGGAGGTTTTGCTACTGAGAAAAAAATAGCTTTACCACGGGTAACTGCACTAAGCATATTTAAAGGATTCATCTGGAGTTCATTAGGTGAAGGGAACTTTATCAAGTCATTTTCTTTCCCTCAGAACTGAGCCTAAGTAAACTTGTTTATTCCTTAATAGCAAGAATAGAGTGCTGATTAATATGTCCCAAACAGGAACGCTGTGATGACCTGCTAGTCAAGGTGGACTGCCTCTATCCTCCTCGTGAATATGCAAGGACGTAAAATTTTATGCTACAGTCCATGCATCATTGAACTCTTCTATTTTTGTGAACAACAACTGAGATCTAATAATGAAACTTTTTATTATTATTATTAAGTTAAATAAAGAACTTTGAAACATCTGTGTACCAGAACAAAAAAGCAAGTGCATTACAGACAGGAAAAATAACAGGACCATATTCAGCATATGAGGCATTACAGACATTATGGACTCTACTAATGTTGTATATTCCTTGTGTAAGTATCAGGTTAAGGTGTTCTTCAAGGTGCGGGGAACCTTAAGGAAAACAAGACTGCCTAGAGGATCTCATAGGTCTGTTTTGGCTCTAAATTTTCTAAAGATCAGTCAGAGTGTAAAATCTTTGCTCCCAAGACTCAAGGAAAAAATCATTCTTTCCTCTTTATATGTGACTGCTGGAGGTAAAGGGACACCTGTGGGCTCTAGTGGCTAAGGGTGTGACTGAAAGAAAGTAGGTTGTTCACTTCAAATAATTGTTTGGAGTGGTGTAGAAATTATCTAAGATGAAGCATCAAGAATATATGGCAGTAATCCTCAGTAATGCGCTGCCCAGTAGTCAGCGTTCTCTTAGGCTCTTACAAGGTTTGCAGTTTATGAAAAACACTTAAGTGTTTCTGTTACACATTTTGGTTGCCATGTTAACTTGGCTTCCATCGAACTGCAACAAACCCAAAACACCTCCTTACATACTTGCTTTATGACATTTTATTAGAATGCCAATATAACAGTTTTATAGTAAATGTAGGATATGGCAGGAGACTAAAATAACACCATATTCTCTGAACACTTTAATCTAGGTTTAATAATTTTAAGGCTTTTAGACATTTGTAACTTAACCTGTGGGCATAATCTAGTAGTAACAGTGCTTGAGAGAAGTTATGAGCACTGTGCTCTGAGATTACAGTGGCTCAAATAACACAGTGGTTCCAAGGGAAACTAAATCTTTTTAAAACCCCTCAAACATCAGTTTAAACTGTTAACTTTAATTTTATTTTAAATTCATGTTAGAGTAATTGCATCAAGCTGGGATTATGTGCGTTCTCTGATTCTGTTTTACAGGACTTGTGCCTCTTTTAACCGTTTCCTCTACGGGTGATTCCTACTTGGTGCTTATTAATGGAGGTTTCTCCTTCACAGGGTGTATTTAATTTAAGTGATACCTTACTGATGAGAGCTTTGCTGGAGCATTACTGGCAGCACATGTAATTTATGCTTTATGAAGGGAATGGTATAATGCTTAGTATAGATGATTTTTTTTTCCCCTAGAGATTTGTCAATTAAAAAATAAGTCTTCCATATCAGAAGAACGGAATATTTCATTATTATGGAAATATACATTTCCTTCTCATTCAGGAGAAGATTGCTACTTTTTACTCATTTGGATATAACTTCTCAAGCACCCAGCACGAATGGAAAAAGCAGCATTTTTTACAAGTTGTGTATGTTAATGTGTGTCCATGTTGTGGTGTGTGACATGACACACCTCACAGGAGTCCCAAATGTAGAAATTGTTGGGCAAGCACCCTTTAAAAGCACACATCCCCTTTAGCCAAAATATTTGTAGCTCAGGGAAGCTAGAATTGTTCTGCAAATCACTGTAGAGCTCAAAATAATCTTAGGGAGACAACCCCCTAAGTTTTATTACCTTTGTTTTACAGCAGAGGAAACTAAGAGACAGAAAGGTTAAAGCCAAAAATGTCACAGAAGGTGTCAACAGGGAATGTGGCTTCTTGTTTGAGAATTTTCAGAAAACCTCCCATTTCAAAGAGGCTGAGGAGCCTACACGGAGAGAAACAAGAAATAAGCTTTATACATGCTCATATATACACTGTTGTCTAGTGAGTTCAGCCCTAACTGCCTCCCTGTTTAACAAAGACATTTTCAAAATGGGCAGAGCCTCAAGGCCAAGAAAGACTTTCAACAGATGAAGTCGGGGAACTTCATTTGTGTTAACAGAACAGGAGCTAGCATCAGGGAAATGCCACTCTCTGGAGAACTAAGATAAGGCAAACAGCAAACACCAGTACTATAGTCCAGCACTGAGGATGCTGTTTGTATAGGAAATACTTAGCTAAGCTTTTGTCCGTTTTCTCCATCCTGTCTAAACAGTTTTAATTCAACTTGATTTTACTCTGAGAAGAATATATGAGACATGTCCTTCAAAAAAACCAAAACCCAAAGTACCACTACTGAACAGCTGAGGCAGGCGTCTGGAAGAAATTTTTCAAATATTACAGTCCAGCTTTTAAAGTAACCTAAATATTATCTGGACTTCCTTCAGTCTCAAATTCATGTAGAGTTCAGGTACATGTTTACAATGCATTTAGTGTGTTGCACATAGAAGTTTGATGCTTTAAATTCTCCGTGCCTTAGAGCTTTTAAGTGTTTTCCTCAGCTGCTGAACTAAGATAATGAAGGATATATCATAAAAGCAAATGCATTGATCCTCCATGGGTCCTATGTCTCAGCACTGATGGATTTTGTTACGACTTAGTTTTTTTATATTTCCAAAGCAGTACTTCTTCTACTTAATATTAGATATCAAACACTGTACCAGCTTAACCACAAGGAATTTGCCTTTCTGTGGAATCCTTAGCCCCAGAAAAAGATGCCCAGTGACCCTACACGTAAGTAAGCGACAAAGAAAACACTGCCTTCGGTGGATAATTGCCTGGAATAGTGAAAAAAAAAATAAAAATAAAACAAAAAAACTAAGAAGTTGGCTTCTCCTTCCATCTTATCAAGGAGTTATAGCCTCCCTCGCTATCACAGCACTAATCTGAGACTTCTCAGAGAGGTTTCATTTCAAAGAATGGGCTGCTCTGCTGAGGAAGGAGATAAAGGGACTTGGCCACAAAACAGAGGGGAAAGAAAAATCTAATGTCTGGGCTCTGCCATAGACAAAGCAGGTAGAGTGAACACCGCAGTTTTATCTGTTCCAAGCCTTCGGCTGTTGCCCTACTCCATCTGTAGTTTGAGTTAACCTCTGGCTTTACAACTGAACGCTCACCTGAAGATATACATCTAGCCCAGATTGTGCCTTTCTCACAAGGAATAACCCAGTGGTATTTAGTTCAGCAGGGCAGAGATCAGGCCAGTCATTTGGTGTCTGAGAGCCCCATATAGCCTCCTCTTCCTAATTTATAACAGGAATCTGAATCAAAGTATTTCACTCCAGGGAAGAGGCACGTTTGCTCTGTAGGTGAATGTGGGTTGTGTGTCTCTCTCTAGCTTGCCTGATAAAAATTTTGGTTTGGATTGTAGCCTGTATATTAACTTGAAAAAGCTGGACTCTAGACCTTCCTCCAAAAAGTATTTATAAAAGAATGGCTGAGAGCTGTGTATGTGTGCAGAAGGCACTTTTTACTGACATTGTATGTATGCAAGCATGGACACATTTTACTGACAAAAACCTGGATGTCTCCAGGACTCATCCCAGCAGGCGCCTTGGAGTTACAGCTGGATTTAAGTGTCTAAAGTGGCAGTTAGGCATCTAACTGTTTTTCTGGATTATTCATCACTTTTTTTCCTCCCAGTTTCTCCTTGAATTTCCCCTCTTACTGGAAAATCTGTATGTTACAAATAAGCATATCCCCAGCAGCTGGAAGTACGTTAAAGAATACTCACCCTGCAGTATTTCAGGTCTTAATAAAGCCACTGACCCAAGAAAATGAAACCTATAAACTTTAGTGCTGGCAGGTGAAGAGCTTTTCACTGAACCTGTCTCCTTAGATCATGGATTTTGGCTGTGCTGTGTTTATACACTCTTCAGCCATGATACAATGGGCCACCCTCTATTCCAGGTCCTGTCCGAGCAGGCTACCAGAGAAAAGGATGACAATTTGTCCCCACACCCCTCAGTCCTGGTGAGTATGTAAATTTCTGTCCAAAAAGCCTAAGCCACACAAAAAAAAACCTTTTCTGTACCACATGTACAGCTATGTGGGGAGCTACTCCTCTGCCTGATGGAGAAAATTCACCTTGTAAACACTCTTACTGTCAAAACTTGGCTATGGAATCTTGGCACCAACTTCCCCTTTAATTGCCTTTGAATTTGCTCCCATCACAGATGGTTTCCTCAACAAGTCCACAGTTTCTTCATTACCTTAGCAGAAACCCTCTGCCAAAGATAGCCCACTGAAGGCAAATGGTGAGAAACAAAACAGCTATTGTGGGACAGTGAGTGTGTCAGTGCAAAGAGCAAAAGGAGTGAAACAATGAAAAAAACTAAGAGAAGTCTGAATAGCCCTAGAATTGAAAAGGGAAAAGCTTTTCCTCCTTGTTTATGCAGCAAGCAAAGACTGAGAGTCAGATTGACTGTGTCTGATTAAGTCACAGCTAAAGGTTCTTGGTTTCAGAGAATTATTCCAGCTTTATTAATTCCCCAAAGCATGTGAAATTGATGTTTTGACTTTAGGGCGCTTCTGTAGGTAACCAAGACATACACAGTATTCTAAATAGGACAACTGAGTGTTGAGTCCAGCATAAGCACTATTGACCTATAGACATAAAGTCTAGGGCCTTAAAGGGGAGATAATCTGCTCAATGCACAGCCACTTTTCTTAAAAAACAGATGGGAACTAGACAACTCTTATTATATTGTTTGTAGGTGGGACAATGGTTCAGACCTGCCCCAGCCTGAA
This sequence comes from Falco biarmicus, assembly GCF_023638135.1. NCBI lineage: Eukaryota > Metazoa > Chordata > Aves > Falconiformes > Falconidae > Falco > Falco biarmicus. The sequence goes on along the minus strand of NC_079293.1, from coordinate 33,656,266 downwards.
GAAGTTTGAACTTTCTGCTCCCACCCTCTGTGAAAGTACCCAAAGTACTAGCCTGCTAACAAAAGAAGGCAACATGGATTAATCATTTGCCTTCACACACATACACACACATGAACACACACATCCATGCATGCATGAAAACACCCAAGTTTATCTCTGTGCATCCACAAATGGTGCTTGATCATGAAACCATGTATTAGGACCATTCCCTGAGGACTGTGGAAATCCCTCCTTTTGTTTCCTTTTTCTAACGCTTGTAAGAAATGTTATCCTTTGACTTTAAATGGGACTAAACACAGCCTCTAAGTGAATGTCATGGTACCAGGATGGTGATTCATACACTGGGAGACACACACGCTCAGTGCAGGGCTAGTGAAAGTAGCATAGTCCATGGCTCAGCTCCAAACCTCAACCACAGCTTCAACCAGTCTATCCATTCAGGCTGCTCCCAACTGCCATGAACACAGCCAGAGTTTCCCTCTTCCTTCTGACACCTTTTTTCCTCTCATGTGATGTGATGGTGGCAAAAACTCATGTTCCCGCTGCTTTGGTAATGTAAAAAACACCTAATCCTACAGCAGGGAATAGGAGATAGGGATTAATGTCTCATATCAAGAAAGCCTCTAACTCCTGAAGGAAATCCATGCCTGCTTAAAAGGCAACTGCATAATCAATGAACAGATGGCACAGGAAGGAAATTGGACTTGGACATCTTCTTGGCTGGGAGAGTTGGTAAAGAAGGTTAGCCAGAGCCATTTGTCCTCCCACCCCCAACACATGCCCCTTTCAAGAATGAATTTGGCACGTTCTACCCTTCTACCAACTAGTTCTGTTTTCATGATGAATGAATGATGGTTGTGATCCTTGCCAAAAAGAAAACCCTTTCAAATGATTAATCTTTAATACAACTTAAAAGGCTCAAGTGTGTTCATGTGTTTTTTGGAAAAATATGGTTAACAGAAGTCATTGAGTCGTAACATCACTTTCACTTAACTAAATATGAAATCAACAGATTTGATGGGTTCAGGCCAGGTCTTACCCGACAGGATTGTGCATTGCAAAGGCTACACCCTACCCACTGGTATTAGTTGGCAAAGCTCACTGGAAGCATCAACAGAGAAACCATAGATCGAAAGAGGGGAAGATAGGGCTATCTTTTTTACCACCTTGTACCCTGAAGGCCTGAAGGCCACAAGCAATATGAGAAAGTGATTCTGTGCCAAATATAGCACAATGTATGCAGCAGATTCTAAAGGAATAGGGTTTAAAATAGGTTAGATGAATAGTACTCTGCAATTGCCTGCTTCTTCCCACTGATTCCAAGGCAGCCTACTCCAGAGGCAGACTTCTACACTGCAGATTTCTGAAACTGACCTAAATGGTGCTCTTCCCTGTTGTTTTTTGCTCTTCCTCTTCAGAAAACAGAATTATTTCAATTATAGTTGCTAGTGATTGCCAGTGAACACTCTCTTGGTAACTCAAGTTAAAAAAAACCCAACAATCAAGCAAATATAAACTTATATATATATATATGCTAATTTCTCTGTATCATCCATTTTGGGGGGACCATACTAAACCCTGTGCATATAGCAGAGTGGAAAATATCGACTGTGTAACTGCAAAGTCTATTGCACATGGAGTTTAATTCCAGTGCAATTGCATAGAGACTGAAGGAAAACCCCACTGCAGAAGATTGCTTTGAAGTGAACCTTCAGCCTGACAGTCAAAGTCAGGCTCTGCAAATGATGCAAAAATAGTATCTGAGAAGGATTCAGCTAAAAATTCTTACTCATTTTTTGTCAGGTTATGCTGTAAGAATGTTTTGGAGAGCGAAATTCTGTTTTCATGGAAATCTGGGGAATGTAGGGGTGCTGTAAAACGTCTACAGCTTATATGCCCATGTTGAAAGCTCTAACACAGTGTATTGACAATTAGTAGGACAATAAAGTAGGACAATAATATATGATCAGAAAGGTAATGAGCATGTGAAAACACAAAGCAGTCTCCACTGCAAACAGCTTGCAAGCAATCCATTGCCAGACAAAAAATTTGATATATTATCCATCAAATAATTTAAAATAAAGCCATATTAGGAAGAACTTCAAATCAGAATTTGTATGTAAAATGTCATGGTGTGACACATAAGAGTTTCATCTGATCTGAAAACTTAAACTCAGTAAATTATTCCTCAGCACCTCTTCTGTATTTAGCAATACAGTAGTTCAGTTAATTCTAGCAATAGTTGACTTAAACACGGGCTTTAAAATTCTAAAGAATGTAAGTAAGAACAAAGAAGTGCAGATTCAATAAAAACCAAACCTTTTGCTGAAAAAAAAAAAAAAAAAAAGAAAGAAATATAATGGGAAGATCTTTGACAATGACAAAAAAGGTGAAAAGGATACTATAGTCCTGTAAGAGAGGAAGCCAAGATCATATCGTCACTGGAATGTAATACTGTTAGTTCCTGTGAGAAGTAGATGGAAAATATCTAAACTCAACCACAGCTACAAACATCTGGATGCTCAGCTACCCTGTTGGCTGAGAGGAAGCAGGTGCAGTTGTCCTCTTGGTTTGAATTAGCCTTGTGCTGTTCAAGGTAGACATTACTCGAAGAGGCTAATGGCCCCCAGGTGGAAACATGACCAGTCCCAACGCAGTGGGCAGGACTGTCTGGATTTCAATGGAATAAATGGGGCTGGGGTATGGTCAACCACAATAAGGATCTTGTCTCTGAAGATCGTAACCTTTTCCATACTCACTTTCCTCAGTAGACCCTCTCCCTTGAGCCAAAAAGAGAGAGATGAGAGAACCTCAAGAAGAACTCTGTTAAAGAGGAAAGAGACTCAGCTGGCCGGTGCACAGCAAGGCTTCAAGTACTGAGGTGTGCACTGACAGGATGTATCTGTTCAGAAAGCAGATTTGTAACCAACAACATTGTTTAGGTCAAGTGAATTGGAAACACAATTAAATTGTACAAGTGTTTGGTTTGTGAACAGCACAGTGTTACTTCAAAGGGAGCTGTATTTCAGATGGTGTATGTTAATCAAACCTATTTGTATGGATGAGTGTGACTGTACATGCAGACATTGCATGCCCTGTCTTGGGTACCATGTACCTTTGGCACTTAAATTACAGTAGAAAACACCATTAAGACCTCACCTATATAATTTGTCTATGTACAAATTCAAAATGAAACAGATGCAGAAAAAGTTCATGAGAAGGACGCTGGACATGAAGCATCCATCCTTCTGAACAGGGTTTGTTTACCTTGAGATACAAAAGCCAAGGAAGAGGAATAGCAAGGAAGAGAAACAGTTTAAGTTAGCACAAGAACACATGGGTATAACCAGCTGCCCATGAGAGGTAAGATGTGGGATGTTAGAGTCTAAAGTGGCTTTCTAATAGGGATAAATAAACAAAGCCCCACAATAATTCTCAGTAACTTTACAATGGTGCATAAGAAATTAATGAGAAGACAATTGTGCTGATTTTGGCTGGGATGGAGTAGCAGCTAATATGGGGCTGTGTTTTGGATTTGTGCTGAAAAAAAGTCTTGATAATAATGTTTTTGTTACTGCTGAGCAGTGCTTACACAGAGCCAAGGCCTTTGCTGCTCCTCACCCCACCCCACCCGCGAGCAGGCCGGGGGGGGTACAAGAAACTGGGAGTGGACACAGCTGGGGCAGCTCCCCACTTAACCAAAAGGATATTCCATAACATATGGTGTCATGCTCAGCAATAAAAAACTGGAAGAAGAAGGAGGAAGTGGGAGACATTTGGAGTGATGGAGTTTGTCTTCCCAAGTCACTGTTACACATGACGGAGCCCTGCTTCCTTGGGGATGGCTGAGCACCTGCCTGCCCATGGGAAGTGGTGGATGAATTCCTTGCTTTGCTTTGCTTGTGTGTGCAGCTTTTGCTTTACCTATTAAACTGTTTTTATCTCAACCCATGAGGTTTCTCACTTTTACCCTTCCAATTCTCTCCCCCATCCTGATGTGGGGGAGTGAGTGAGCGGCTACATGGTGTTTAGTTGCTGGCTGGGATTAAACCACGACAACACCCCAAAACTGGATGCCCAGACAGCAGAGGACTAAACTGCTTTGACTCAGAAAAACCATTCAAATTCAGTTCCTAGCCGCAGTTCATTCCCATAACTATGGGCCTTAGTGGTACCTTTAAGTTATTTTCCTTCCCTAAGGATTATCCTAAGATTCAAAAGGCAGCCTCTGCACCTTCCAAAGAATGTAAAGAAAAGTGAGTGTAGACCTATCTCTTGGAAAATTATCCACAGGTGAGAAAAGCAGTATTACCTGATTCCAGCTTTGCCCTTCTTTAGGAGGGGATGATAATGATCACAGGGTGGTAACTAGCCAGAAGTCATGATGTTTGACCAGAAAACAGCTGTTACTGTAGAGTTAAGGTTCAGTTCTGAGACTCCACTCCTAGCTCTAAGATGTATGCAATGTCTTCAGCTGGTTAAGTTATGAAATTTTTTCCATCAAAGTCAGAAAGAATAGAGGAAGTTTTCTGGAATAGTGACTGTTCTGGGTATATCTAATTTGGGATATACCCAGCTGAGATACAAGATGCCTTTAGTCAGATCTTCCATCTTATTCTGTCAGAACTTATCTAAAGCTTTCTTGACCAACCACAAATGTCCTAGTACCTTTGTTACTGTTTATTCTTGGATTTCTTTCTCTAGCATTTGAATGTAGATGGGATGAAGATAAGGATAGTTCACATCCAGGATACGAGTTTACAGCAGCTGCTGTTTCTGCTGTATGCTTCAGCACATTGCTCTCCTTGTGCTCCATGACATATATGGGCATAATGCAAGAAAAAGCGTGAAAGTTAAAAATCAAAGTTAATTATTTTCTATACAGCAAATTAAAGCATGCATGTAAGTAATTTCTACAGAACACCTGGTCAACATAGAACAACCTAGCTTGTGCCACAGTAACTAATTTCTGTGTCCTGCCTCCTCAGCCAAACCCTGATACACTTTAACCCAAGGCTCTGCTGGAGTTTGTTTGATCAAGCGGGGAAGGACATTAAGATCATAGCTAGCCAGCTTTGCCAGCAGTCCCTGCTCTCTGGCACCACTACCACCTGCTCAAGAGACAGATTATTATATTCAGTTTACCACGAGACATTTGCTTTTCTTCAGCTCTTTTCCCTCATCCATTTATGCTTGAAGTCAGAAATCCATGTCTCTGGTCCTGCCCTAGATCTGCCCCAAAAGAGATGCTGGCAGTTCAGCAGCTTACCACTGTTTTATCTGAGCAAGGTTTTGTGAAAAGTAATTTTGGCAAACTGACTGTTCCAGAGAAATGCTCCCCAAATTGCTTAAAAATTGCGTTGTGACTAAACCAGGACTATATATTCTGTAACAGTAGTTGAGACCAGGCCAAGTCAAAGCAAATACAGACTGCCAGCAGCTATTTTCCCCTCTGTGAAATATGATATCTGATATTTTTCTTCACATAATCCCTAGCAGTTAGGTGAGGGTCTTTACCTACTTTTTACAGACAGATATACCAGAGCAAAGAATTGATCAAGTGATTTGAACAAAGCTATAGAACAGTCTGGTAGAAGCGGCTGACCTAATCCCAGGCCTCTTCATTCATAGCTCCTTTTGCCCCATTCCTGGGTGAGAAGCATGGCTTTAGAGTTCACATTCACCGTCACACTGGGGACATCCTCTCCTTAGTTGCTTCAGCTGCATTTGTTTATTCTGCTGGTGTTCTCTGATCATCCTTATTACCACAAATTGAGCAGAAATTGTTCTTTTGGAATTCACCTTTTTGTTTGACTACTTTCCCATTATTTTCTAAATGAACACACAGGACCATCTTTTAATTCTTTTGGCTTTTATAGCCAATAGTTCCATTTTGGCTTCTCAGTATTACACATACATTTTATGGTATGTACATCTTTTTTTTTAATGCTCCCACTATTTCTGCTTCCTACGCAATCTTTTTGAACTTCAGTACCTTTGTCAGGTTTGTGATGTAGGGTGTTGAATTGAAATTCAAATGTAATGCAAATTGGAAGTAAGGGGTTTTAACAGTCTGTCATGTTTATTGCTCTCTTCCATTCTGGAGAGCTATCCATGTTTCCCTTTCCTTCTCTGCTTTGTTGACTGCACTGACAGATGAATTCCTACACCTCGGTAAATGCTAGCCTCACAGTGAGTGCTGCACCTTTTCATGGGACACTTGGTCACTAAGCCTGGATGAAGCCAGCCTTCACTGTCTTCTCCATTGCTGAGTCCAGAACCTGCTGGCTGTGAATTGTTTCTCTGTGGCTTGTGCCCCACCAAGAAACGGTAAACCCAACATTAGCTCTGAAGAATGTACACATTGTGGTTTGGGTTATCATGTAATTGTCTACCCAAAGCGGACTGGAATCAATGGGACCTGTTGTCTAGCTTAGCTGACTGTAGTGCAGACACTAAGGAAGAAAGGTGATGTTATATATCTGACTCACGTAATTGACAAAAAAATCTCTGTACGTCTACTAAATAGTCTAGTGTCGCTTACCAAATTGTCTACATGAAAAAAGGTAAGTCATCAGATGGTGAGTTTTAGCATTGAGAGGTGTTCCCTTTCGCATGAAAGGAATAACAACTATTTCTAATGAGATGTCAAAATCTCCAGTTACTATTTAGTAACAGTAAATAAAAGTAGTAACAGCAAATAAAAGACTCTGTGGCAACACAAGTGTCAGAAAAGAAACCACAAAGATTCCTGATACAACCATAAGGGAAAGAAAGAGGATATATAAGTTTAAAAATAGCATTTAACAAAATTCACCAGTACAAAAACTTTGGATCCTCAAGAGACTGTTATTCGTGTTGAATTATTTGATCGGTATAATTTTCAAACACCAGTGCAAAACAATGTCACACAGAGATTTACAGATTAAAATAATTTTTCCCGTTAAGGCAGATGCTCCCAAAATCAACCCTTTAACTGGAGAGAGCACGAACTGTGGACGATTTCAGCTGCTGTAAACTGGTAGCTAATGTCTTCCCAGCTGCTGGGGAGGGAGCGCGGCACTAGGGGGGATTGGCCAGCAGGTGGCGAGTTTTCTTCAGGATTGCACTGCCAGGGAGCGATCGTGATGGCCCTGTGTGCCCAGCAATGACCCGACTGTATTATTCCTGCAGTTTTACATATAAAAGCCTATCTCAAAATAACCTGAAGGGTCTGACCCCAAACCACAAATAGCAGGAAGTTCTCAGTTAGGTCTGAAACTCTGTCAGTACTTAACCTTCCCCTTGGAACAAGGTATTACAGCATATTTTGTATTTAGGATCACCTGATGGCATAAAGCCCCCCCTGTTAAATGACCTTTATCTCTAACACTTCAGCATAGCTGTCTATGATACAAAATTGTCTTTCCGACGTGACTCTTAACTTCCTTTGCTTTTGTGACTTTTAGCTGATCCCTCAGCTTTATTTCCATGTAGTTTCAGTGGGATTTTATATCCTTTTTGAAAGCTAACACTAAAAAAAAAACCAAAAAAAAAAAAAAAAGAAAACAAAAGGAATGCCTTTTTTTTCTATAGTGCTGGTATATATTTAGAATCTGCTAAAAACAGGAAAGACGTGAGTGATTATACAACTAAAATCCTGATTTCTTATATATTAGCCTAAATAAACCTTTTTTTACGGTTGTTCTAAATAGTAAAATTCTTGCCAGATCAGTATTTCTATGTACTTTAGCCAAACACTAGTTTTGTATTAGTAACACTAATATTTTGTGTTAAAATAACACCTTTCCACTGAGTACAAGCCAAGAAATTGAATCTGCAGTGACACAGTACTGAGGTTGTCAGATTATTACTGTCACTGAAGTCAATTGTAAAAAATCATATAGATTTCTGTCGAAGAAAACTGGAACCCTACGCCTGCTTCAAATTCACACAGTTGTGTCAGCAGTATATATGGCTAGGGATCAACTGGCCTCTGGCAATCGCCGTCTTGTAGAAGAGAGGGGGCATAGATGTGATGTAGAGGACTGGGGACTGATGTCATTGAATTCAGAATGTCCCCTGTGGAGGGCTGGCCATTGCATCTGCCAGCAGCGCTGGTCGATTCGCTGCAGAGCTGCAGCCAACTGAGCGGGAAGCAGTGCTGGCGACACCAGCTATTGGCAACACATTGGCGCGTAGTGGGGAAGGTGATCCCTGCGTATGTGCCTTTTAGTCCTGCAGTGGATTCCCCTGTCACTCTACAGGAGCTGAAAGAGTGGCAGCCCTAAATATTCACTGAAATACTGAGTGTCCCAAACCTGGTTTTGAAGTTGACCCTCACTGACTACTAGGCAAAGGTCTGGCCTTCCCTCAAGGCTTTCCAAGGCCCAGGCCCAGGATTTAAAATCCCACCTGCATTTCTGAGCTGTAGTCTGTGAATCGACAGATCTGAGCCAGCAGAGCTGCCCCAGGAGCCTGTCCAAGGCTGCGGAGCGGGTTGGCACAGGACCTTCACAATCTTCAGTGCCTCTTCGCTCTGTTTTCTGCTCTGGATGGGCAAAGGCACAGGAATGAAATGCCTCAGTGCTCACAGCACTGGGGAGAGTCAGAGCCGTGTGGCACAGATGCTGGTCAGATCTCCCCTCGTGGTACTGCACGTGCACTGAATGGGCCTTTGGGCTCCAGTGCCCGGTCTGTCAGGGTGAGGAGATACTCCAACTCTGTTGGCAATTGACTGAACTCAGAGCCCCGTCTCACTACTCATCCCAGGATCTATGCAGTGAACAAAGCCAGAACAGGATCCCAAATAATGAGTATATAAAACCTGGAGTCCTGTCCTGTCTGCATTGTTATCTCCAGTCCTGCTAAGCCCAAAGGAGGTGCTGAATTGCTGCCATGAAGCGGTGCTGTGATAAGTCCTAGGAAAAGTTTTTCCAACCACTTCTTGCACAGAAAATGTTTCATTTTTCAGTGGTAACAAGGTTCTTGTCATGTAGGTGTATGATCTGTCAGATGCCGCAGGTATGTACTTTATTAACTACTGAAGATAAAGCACAAATAGAAAAGACTTATACCCATCCCACTTCACTTCAGGCAAAGACCTGAGATGCCTAAAATAGGGACCATTGGCTCTGTGTATGTGTTGGCATATGGTCAATCAAAAAAAGAAAGGTTTCTCTGAAATGTGAATCAGGTCTCAACATGGGTTGGATTTACCTCCACTCTCTGAAGAATCTGGGAGCCAATATTCCTAAATTAGGTGCAACAGTTTAATTGGAAGAGTAACACATCTGGACTGAGTTACAGGTATAAGTGAGGTCAGAGAATTAGTTTCCTCTGTTTCTGGGAAGTGCTGATCCACTGGAGATTACTAGCCCAATGTCACTGCGATGAAATCCCTCAAGGGAAGATAAACCTTGTGGTATCCCTGATTCCAGTCCCATGATTGACAGACCATGGAAAGCAAATACTGTCTTTATTCCCTAAAAGTTAAGGAGTCCTCCTTTAACTATTACTTGAAGTAAATATAAGCCTTATCAAATACATGTTACTCCAAAAATTTCAAAATATAAAGATGGCTGACATTGTTTGAATCAACATAGATGCATCCCTAATTCTCTTGTGCATATCATAAGGTTGTCTCTCTTAATCTATCTCTATGATTACATACACACACAAAGGTAATTTCCTTTTCTATATGTACATATATATATATGTACATACGTACCTCTAATTCCATACATACCTTTCTGTTACAGAAATGACTCTTTCACCTCTGTGAGATACCGTTCTTTGTGATCGTTTTTCCTAGCCAAACCTGAGCTGGATGAGTTGGAAGATACCCTTACTAAGTTTCCAGGCTAGCAGAAATGTATATTTTATAGCAGTAGAGAAAGGACTTCTCTTTAAAACATGTGGCATAGGCATAATCCGCAGCAAAATGATGTGATGTCCAGGCTTTGCTGGCATTCCACTTGAGCGTCCCAATTCACACTGGTCTTTGTCTCACAGGCCCCTTCTGAGTTCATGTCACCAAAACCTTCAGTTCCTGTGGGATCATTAAATCCTTACTCAATTTCCAGCAGATATGGGACTTGTATGTGAGTGGATGCAATACACACAAATCATTCCAGCCACCCTTGTATTAAATGAACTTTTTTAAGAAGCTGGTTTTGACCTGATAGAATATAATGGTTTCAAGGGAACCATACAGCCATTGCAATCCATCATATAAATGAATACTTAGGGACACCTAAATCCAAAGATTATTTGACTGTTATATATATACTTGCACAAAGGGGGCTGGAGGATAGACCCCTCAAATCTGCAGTGGAAACATCTGTACTTTTAGGAAATTTTTCTTAAATATGAGCACACACATGAACTTTCTCAGTTTTCCAAAATGATCAGATCATTTTGAATCAAAGTGACCCCCAGCATCAAATTACATTTGGGGTGTACTGCTAGCAAATTATCAGTTTTGAAAAGCAAAGCGTTTCAGAATGATAAAGGGTAGTTTATATGACCAGGACTGATTGCAGACCCTGGCTTCTCTATAACCTGATGGTTTTTCATGTGTTATTAATTATTGTGTACTGTGCTCCTTTAACATCTACGGCAGATACTGTAAAGCTGAGGAAAAGCAAGCAATATAAAATACAAAAATGTTCTACAAACCCGGCTTTCGCTTCCTTTTGTTGCTCTCTTGTAATGTAAAAACAGATAAATGGTTTCCTCTTTCAAATACAACAAAAAGAAATGACTCCTGGGAGGAGCCCTGGGATGCCAAGTTTGAGCCTGGATTGAATTTTTATGACCACTGTAAAAACTCCTGAAAATAGGAAATTATAATGGAAATGCTGACTCTCACTGCACCAGTGTGAGCAGCACCACCACGGCACTATTAGTGATCTAAGGGGACTGGAAGTTAAAGTGGAATCATTTACACAACCGACTTCACCCCACTTTGCAAACAAGGGGTGCGTGTAAGCCAGGGTGGGAGGGGATATCTTGCACTTAATTAGTTGCTTGCAAAATCCATTGTGATTCTTGAAGAAGACAAATCCCCTATCGCTCCGTGCTCTGGATTTTCTTTCCTAGTCCGCAGGAGTTAGCTGCTGGCAGGGGTCTGCCTCCGCCGGGTGCCCAGCCCGCGGTGCGGACGGGGCAGGGGCCGCGCCGCGGAGCCGTGCGCGGGCACGGGCAGGCTGCGCGTACGCGCGGGCGGGGGGCTCCGCCGCCGCAGACGCTGGCTAGTGGGGAGCAGCAGCGTACTGAGGCGCTGGGTCGCATCGCAGCACCACATAAAAACCAAGCAAACGATTTCCCCCTCGCTAACAAAATGGAGATGCTCCGAAGTGTGGCTTTTATTTTCAGGAAGCCCTAGAAGTAGAAGTTTTCTTAAAAAATGAGAAAATTTGGCAGAACAACGTTATATCCATCTCTGTGCTGATTTTCTTTTAGGGGGAGGGGGACGGGAGTTGCTATTAGAAGAGCGGTTACTCCCACCGCGGGGGCAGTTTCCACCCGCGTTGTTTGCCGTTATTCTTCCATCGCTTGTCATCAGCAGCTATTAAAATAATGCAGCTACACGGGACCTGAGGAGTGAGCTGCGGGCCGGGACGGGGGGTGCTGGTGTGTGCGAGTTTCAGCAAAGGGGTGCGGGAGCGCCCGCGCTACTCCGGCACCAGGCTCCGCGCCCCACCGCCCCCCGCGCTTCCCCCTCCGCGCTCCAGCGCGCTTCGGGCTCAGCCCCGACGGGCTCCTTTCCCTTCCCGGCCCTTTCTGGCGCTCCCACTTCCATCTGAGTCCGGGTTATCTCAGGAGGGGCAGTGGGAGCCCGCACACTCTAATCCTTCCCCTCAGCCAACACCAAAATCGCTGGAAGGGGGAAGACCAGGCAAAGCGAAGGAAAGCTGGGGGTGGGGTGGGCGGTGGGATAAATATCTATTTATCTATATCTATATATCTCCCAGGTGCCGCTGGTAATCAGGGGGTCTGGCTCGGGGGGACACCTTGCCCGGGGAGGCAGGAGGGCAAGGCGAGGACGCTGCAGTGCACTTGTGCCTGCTCTCCCCTGCGCGTCCGCCGCCGGGGCTGGCTCCGTCCCTGCCCGTGGAGCTCCGGGCGCGGAGCGGCTTTGGAAACGCCGCCGAGCGCAGCCGGCTGCTCTGCCCTGCTCCCCGCGCCCTTCCCCCGGGAGGTTTGGGAACTGCAGGGCTGCCGACCGGAGGCAGCTTTGACCAGCCATCCCCCACCCACTGCCGCGTCGCGGGGGGAGAGATGTTTGCTGGACTCCGGGCGGCGATGCAGCCCTCGGAACCCGCCGAGCAAACAAACATCCCCACCCTGCCCCGCCGGACCCGCTTCTCCTCGCAGCCCTAGCGAGGCGCCTGCGGCTGATGCTTCGCAAGTGGCGCGGTCGGTTCTCCTCAATAAAAGACTTTTCAAAGGACAAGCGCCGTTCCCCGGTGGGGAGAAAGTCCCACGGAATGAAAAGGCAGTTTTCTCCTGCACATGGCTGCGGGATGGGGCCGGGAATCGTTATTCTTGCAAAGGTTAAGTGGGTCCGAAGGTGAAGCCAGGTACCCCAGCTGAGGGAGAGAAGAACATCAGTCAGGCTGTGCAGCCCGCTCCCAGCACGCGTGTAGGTGCATCCAGGGATGCCCAACATCCACGGGAGCTTAAACCAGAGGAGGAGCCATCCCCAGTACCTGCGCAGCGCAGGATTAGCCCTTAAACCCAGAACTCGTTGGAGGCGAGGTGACAACATCAGCGGGCTCCCTCCGGGAGGGAAGGGGAAATGCCCCAAGATGCGCTCCCGTGCCCCCTAAGTTCGCTCCGCAGGTGGGGCACGCAGCCGCCCCCGGCGCGGGCACCGGCCCCAGCCCCGTGGCCAGGCGGCAGCGCGCGGCGCCGGCCCCGCCGCTGCGGGTGCGGACCGGGGAGGCAGCCCCGTGTGGCGGCCGGCTGGTGCTGTCCGAGATGCTGCTCCCTCCCAAAACGGGAGTCACAGCCCGGGGCGGGGGGGCTTCACCTTGCAGATTACGTGGGCAGGAAGGGGACGGAAAGGGAGCACAGGTGGGAAATAGGGATGGGGGCTCCAGTCTCCCCAGTCACCCCACAGATTTCTCTTGACACGAATTGGGTTTCGCTGTCACCTCTAAATCCTACAAACGTGGCTGGCTTTGGGAGCAGATGCCTTCATTTTTTACGAGTCTCTTGGAGTTGTAACATTCCTAATCGACTGCAGAACTTCGCTGTGGAAAAGCGCAGCGTATTCCCTGCGTGTCTGAGCTAACAGTGGTTTTGTATCCCGTTCCCGGTATTAGGTTCCCCACCGTTACAAGTTGACATAATGCAAATTAGCAAGGGACATCATAAAAATCCATCCGAGAATAAAGGTTTTGGAACAGCATAACCTTCGTAACTTAAACATCAGATATTTAAACCAAATGCACTTAACAAGACAGCTAACCTGAAACTTCAGTTCAATCGCCAGTGGGTTGACAAGTCCAAATATTTTTACATTTTAACAAATAGGTGAATATCAGACTATAGGTTATCCAGGCAGCTTTCAGCTACAGCTTCCAGTAATACTCTGGGACCCGCTTTGATTATAAACAATTTTTGCGTGGGAATCATTTTCTGTGTGTCCCTCCCCCTAGACACTGAGGTCTTTTACTGCCCTTTATTTCGATGTTTAAATGTTTATTTCGGAATGATGGTTTCTGTAACTGGAAGTGCAATTTTTTGGGGATGTTGTTGTTCCCTTAAAAGCAGCACGTGCAGGTATCACTGCTACTGTGTTTACCATCTCAGCTAATCTGCTGCTTCTCCAAAAAGAACTGGGATTTTTGTTTCATTAATACACGCACCCATTCTCAGCTATACCAAGATCCTTCCTCCGGTACAAGAGAACTCCCCAGTTAGAAGAACACATCTCCGGTCTGTTTCTTGATCTGGGGACACTTGGGGATCTTACATTCATCCTGACAAAAGGAGTTGAAAACTATTGCTGAAAATGCAAACTTATTCGAAGACATCAACTAACAGCATCGGGCACAGGATCAGACTCTCGACATTTCGACCCCCATAACAGGAACAAAAGTGCTAGGTTTTGGGTTTGGATTTTATTTTTTTTTTTTGGGGGGGGGGGGGGGGGCTGAGGGGGCGGTGGGGTAATAAAAAAGGAAAAGAAAAAGAAAGAAAACAGCAGCACGAAATGAGAGAGAACTGAAGAAGCCGGGATGAGGGAACGTCTTTACTTCTCTGCCTCATGAAAATGCCACTCGTTTACAAAAGGAGGGAACGAAAATGTCTTCGCTTGTCCAGAGCAGTGAGCAGTATTGGACCCCAGACTCTCCCCAGAAATAGAGATGTTTTGGGAATGAAATAGCAGTCTAGGGTTTACTTTGCCACTCTGCTGTTGTGTTCATGAACGCTTATTCTGCAGGATGATAACGTAGTAGTGTTTTCTTGTTGCTGTTTTATTGACTTTTTTATTGTTGTTGTTTATTGGTTTTTCCTTCGGCGATGGGCAAAAATCAGTGTAACAACGGCAGTGACATGAATAATAAAAAAACACATGCGTGTTCTTGAGCACGGTACCACGTTATCCCGACGGATCTGTCTTCGCTAGTGTATTACATTACCCTGGTTCGTCGGGACAATGTAATACACCCAAGCAATTTTTCCCCCTTCACGGATCTAAAGGAGTGTGAATGGATGGATGAATAGAAAAACAAATAAGCAAGGAGATTACGGCCTCAGGATTAATTATAAAGCACGTTTAACCTTTTTCTTTCGAGGGTTATTTTGCTTTGCCTGCCTCGCCCGGGTAGTCTGACTCCCCCCGGATCTAAGCAGGGCTCTGCGGCTCCCGATCCGCGGAGGATGCGCGGCACTCCGCACTCCGCACAACCCCTCCCGGGGTGCAGGGAGACAGCGTCCCGGGCCGTGGGAGGAGGGACGGGAGGAAGGCACCGAGGTCAGGGGCACTGGGGCGGAAAGTGGGGACCAGGAGGGATGCTGGAGCGGGGGGAGGAAGCGGCTCTAACCCGGGGGTGGACCCCTCGCAGGTAAGCGGCTCCTGGGATCCTCTCGGAGGATCTTCTCAGCGAGGGAGAGGAGCTTACGATCCCAAAATCCTCCCGGAGGGAGCAGAGCCCTCCCTCCATCTTCCCCCCACCTTTATTTTTCCTCCCCCACTCTTTCTGCTTTTCTCCCCCTCCCTCCCTCCCTGGGCAGGTCCCGGTGAGTCCTGTCCCGGGGCTCGGCGGGGAGAGGGCGCAGCGAGCCCAGCCGGCAGCGGCGCGGTGCGGTGCGGTGCAGTGCGGGGCGGGCGGGGCGGAGCGGAGCGGGGCGGCGGGCCGAGCCGGCGCAGGCAGCGCGGCCGCGCAGCGACTCGCGGGGAGCGCGGTCCTCCGCCGTGGCACAGCGCGGAGCTGCACGGGGACCCCCCCACACACTCCCCCACGGGAGGCCACTCCGCCGCGGGGGCCAGCCCATAGCGGGCCCCAGAGAGATGCCCCGGGGGAGGCTGCGGGAGCGGGGCGGGGGGGCGAGATCACACATTCGCGGACTACGGGCCCCGGGCTGCTGCGCCTCCAGGAGAAGCGGGTTGAAAAGTTGGTTCTTCCCAGCCAGAAACTTTCTCCCTGCGTGCGCATGCCCGGAGTCTGGTGGGAGGTTGAGGGGGGAGCTGGGAGGGGGGGTTGAAATAAGGAGGAGGCTGGAGGGAAGGGATCGGTTCAGTCTGAGCTCGGCTGCTCCCGGGCGCGTTTGCACTGCAGCGCACGCAGACGGCGCCGGGAGCAGGAGGAGGGAGCGCACCTCCGTCTCCATCAGCCAGAGCACCTGGACACCTGGCCCCGCTGCTCGCTCGGATCTGCCTGTACCCGCCGGAGGAGCAGTGGGGTGGGGTGGGAGAGAGCTGTGCCCCCCAGGGCCAGCAGAGACACTGACCTAGCCCAGCCTCTTTTTTTTTTTTTTTTTTTTTCCCTATTTTTTTTCTATTATTTTATTTTACCAGCTCCAATTTAGCCCAGGATCTTTTAACTGCTGCCAGCGGTGGAGCACAGATCGGGATTAGGTAAATAAAAAGAACAACTCGTTTTGTTTGGTTTTTGTTTTACCAAGCCTCAGGGGTTGGGGATATCGATCCAAACACCTCCTTTTCTCTCCGTCCTGTCTTTCTTTCCCCCATCCCCTCCCACCATCCCCTGGATGGTGCAGAAGAAGTGGGGAAATCGTGGTTCACGTGAGAAGGACTGTTCTCTCTGGGCGGGCGGAGGGCTGGGGGAAGCCTTCACATGGGGCTCGGATATTTTGATGCTATTTAAAGATTTGTCTTCCCCTTTCAAAGTTGTTTATCCCCCCTTGCGGAAGAGCTGTGTGTTTAACCCAAGCTAAAAATGACACAACGAGCTGCAAAACAGAAGCCTGAACGTCTCTTTATGGACTCGAATGTTCAGCTTCTCTCCTCTCTGTTCATTACTTTTCTCTTTCTGTTCTTTCCCTCTTTCGGTTCTTTTTCTCCCACTCCATTTTTAGCGTTTTAGGGTCCGAGGACCTTCTTGCCTTCCTCCCAAGGCCGTAACAGAAATGAACCTGACGTATATATTTTTCTGAATGGGTCGAAACAAGTTCAGCGTAGGGAGAGACTGAGCTTCTCTCGAGGCCGAGCCTATAAAGTGTCAGTGCAAAGCCGAGGATTAGGGTATAGTTGTTATAGTTGGCTTTTGGGAGGGGAAACTATAAAAATCGAGCATTTCGGAGATTACCGTAGCGCTGCGGGAATTGTCAGATAAAAGGCGAGCGGGGCAGGAGGGCTAGAGCCGTGTCCCGGACAGGTGCACAGGAGGTCCAGTTCAGTAAGACCGAAGCCAAGCGAGAAAAAGGGTCAAGCCCCGGCGCAGCGGCGGGCTCGGGCCCCTGCGGCTGTGGCGGGGCGCTGCGTGGTCCCGCGGCAGGAGCCCGGCTGTGGGGTGGCCGGGAACGGCGCCGCCTCGCCCGGCCGGGCCCGGGGATGCGCCTCGGTGCTCCGCGGGGGTGTCACCGCCAAGGTTTTGCCCCCTACCCGTGGCTGTGCATGCTGCGGCCGTGGGAAGCGATGAGTGCAGAGGGAAGAAATCTTCCCCGCCTGCCGGGAGGGAGGAAGGACGGTTTATTCGTGTGCCGGGCAGGCACCGGGCGTTTCTCTAGGGAAGAAAGCGAGAATGAATCTTGTGCTGGGGGCCTTTCTTTGCCCGAGGGGATTAAAAACCACACACACAGATAGAAAACCTCCAAACCAACCTAAACACTTCCGCGGGGGAAGGATGGAGGGGCCTGGCCCCTGCGGCCGCCCCGCCGGCACCCGCCCGCACCCGCCTCCCGCCCGGCTAGCCCGCCGCGGGGCTGCGCTCCCGTCCGGGGCCCTCCTGGCCACCGGGCCACCAGGGCCTGCACCCGGGGAATGTGTTGTTGCCGTTGTCGGTTTGGGTAAAGGCTGTCCCGGGCTGCGTAGTGATCGCTGGTGCAGCTGGACCCTGGTTATTAGTATTATTATTGCGAGACTAAAATGCGCCGCGTTCCTCCGCGTTCGCAACGGTGGTCCGGGGAAACTTGTCAACACTGATTGCGTGATAAAATGTGAATGATGATTTTATAAGGATTGAGCGGAGATATCCAAGGCACATGCTGACTGAGTCCTTCCAGTCCTCATTAATGTTAGCAATTAACTCTTTCACGCTCAATTAGCCCCGAATAAACCTGCTTTAATAGATTCTGCACACTTCATTAATACTTTGAATATATCTGTGCTGAACGATGCACTTTATTCCTCAAGAGCACCAGGCTCGAATAATGCGGAGTGAAAGGGCAATTTTGTTCCCTTTCCAGTAAGTTTCCCAAACACAGATAAATTGTAAGCTCTGTTTCCCCGCTTAAACTGATAGGAAGGGAAAATCTCGACCCCCTCAAAAGGGACAAAATAAGTAGCCGACTTGGTGGCAAAACACTGCATGTGCCATGCGATGCAGCCGAAAAGACAAGGGCTACCAGGCTTTAAAAGATTCAGGCAAAACAAGGGAGCTTTTTTTTGACAGATGAACCTGATTACTGTAGTTCGAGGCTATCGCAAGAATGCAGCATTTTATGCCCTCTACTTTATCATGTTTGTAAAAATAAGCAACGTTCTCAGGGTAATTTACCTCCTCCATTCTTCCATGTGGAACTAATTAGCAAACCTCATTATTTATGAGTCAGGTATTTAATGTAACAAATATCCCTTTCAAAGGACAAATCGGAAATTGATAATTCAAGGTAGAAAGGAAAAAATACTGACTAGCCTCAAGATTACTTAAAAATCCATTTAATTTCGCCCCTTGCTATGCTACCAGAAAAAAGGTGGGTAGATTTTCTTTTTCATTTTTTTTTTGGCATATAGAGGAGGTAGAATTTAATCTGGAAGGTTAAGATTACAATGGTCTTAAAACAATGGCAACTGGACAATAGCATTACCGTATCTTCAAATAGGACAAAGGGTAAGAAAGCTGGAGACAGATGTAGTCTTTCAAGTTTATGATCCTATTTTGCAGGGTAAATTTATCTTGGCATGAGTGGGTTTTGTTTCAGTCAGAACACAAGTGGTTTGTTCTTAATTACTCACTGAGTTTGTGTTAAAAAAGAAAACCCCGCACAGTTTTATTGTGATGGGGGAATTCAAGCAGAGAACTCGCGGGGTTGTCTTCTGTAGAAAAAAAAAAAATTAAAAAAGAAGCACCGATAACGATCTGTTTACATGAAACAGAATTAAAGGTGGAGGTGACACCGAAATCAAAGATATGTTGATCTCTCTGCGGGCAAGCGGGAGAGCGGAGAGTTACTGCGCTGTGAAACGCGTTCGCTTTGATGTCCCGGAGAGAGGGGACTTCTGAAATACTTTGCTCTTCACCTATATTTTTGACTATCCTGGTCGCACAGAGCAAAAGTGTAGCTTACATTTCTGGAAAAGTGCCAAGAAACTTGTAGTAACGTGAACACTGCTCCCACCTCCCCTTTTCTTCTTCTCTCCCCCCCCTCCCTTTTTTCTTTGTTTTCTTTCTTTTTCTTTTCTTTCTTTCTCTTTTTCTCTCTCTTTTTAATAATAGAACTGCTCTAGTAAAAAAACTGTGGGCGCAGTGGATGCTGTTATGACCCGACTGTATTTCTCCGTGGTTTGTGCCCCCTTCTTCGTTTGGGAAATCGAAAGAGAATCTTTTAAATGCCATCGAGCCAGAATTTACTCAAATTGACACAGTAGATTTTTGCTTAAATATTCCATATTAAATATTTTCTAAGGATACAAAGATAGAAAGAGGGATAAACCCAGAAATTAACTCCGTTTGCAATGGCATGTTTCATGCTTGAGAGATCTAGGGCTACCTAGACAGGAAAATAGATGTGGAGCTGTTGTGACAGATAGGAAAAGACATTTCAGGTACCTGAACAAGAATGTTTTCCGCGCACTTTGTTTTCGGGGTCATCGATTGAGGCATTTGTCCTGCGAAGTGGACATGCCTAGCGTATGGCCAGCACTAACAAAATAAAAACCATTTCCCCAGCTGAACAACAAAACAGTCTGGTTGGTTCATCGGCCCTAAATAGTTAAAAAAAAAAGGGGGGGTGGAGGGGGGGAGAGGGAGGAAAATGTAATGTGTGCACTTTTCAATCTCCCACTATCCAAAATGTATCCAATTAAAAAAGGCAAAATGTCACAATCTCTTATTCTGGGTCATTGCGATGGAATTCCTCTAAGGTTTGAGTCTCTCTTCCTGCTGCTGATTTATGTAAAGTGATGTGAAAGGTGGGCCCAGCATACAGAGCTGCTCAGAGTAAGCTTCTCCCTCTCACACCCTCTCAGCTGCAGCTCCTCGGTCCAGGCAGCAGCCCACATATAAATCAGATTTGTTTCCCTGGTCTTTAGACCTCTTCCGCCACTGGTTTCCAGCCCTCCACCCCAGAGGGACAATTACTGCTCTGCAGCAGTTTGCTGACTCCTTTTCTCCAAAGGGGCTTTACTTCTCACGTGGGGTTGAACTCCAGGCTGAGTGCTGTGAGAATCCTGCCGGGACCCTGTGGGGATCCTATGGTGACTCAGCAGGAACCCTATAGGGGATCTTATGAGGACCCTATGTGAATCTTGTGGGAGCCCTGCAGCAAACCTGTGGGGAACTTATGAGCACCCTGCAGGGACTCTACTGGGACCCTACGGGGATCCTGCTGGAAAACAGCCCCACTGAGGGCAAATCCCAGAGTTCACTGGGTGAAAAGCAAGTATAAGCTGTGGGCCGTGGAGTAAGGAGGCTCCCTGGGTTGCAGTGCCTCCAAAAGCCGTGGGTTCTTTCTCGCACCCACAAAGAGGGGAAGCTGTGTTCCTCACCACCAACCCTCGGGAGGCATCTCCTGCCAAATGGTTGACAGCAGCCAGGGCTGGGTTTGCAGGCAGGGCCAGATGTGCTTCGATGTTGCGGCATTGTAGCATTTTCCCCTCTGCCTTGTGGGGTGGAATGGGTAGGAATCTGGCCCAGAGGAGGGGCTGGGGGCTTGGTGGGACCCTGAAACACAGAGCAAAGTGGTGGCACTCAGCCCAGGGAAGGGCTGTGGCCCTGCGGCCCTGCAGCTGGTGGGCTGGGAGTCCCCACGGGAAGGGTCCCTCCAGCCCTTGCCTTTTTGCCTTTTGAAGGGTTCTAATTAAGCGATTGCCTAGATTAGGACGTGGCTTAAAGCCAGGCACTTCCCCCTGGGGAGAGCAAATGGCACTTCAGATTTGTCACCCAAACTCAGCATTTTCCCATTTCTTTTTGCAGTACAGAAGAGGGAGGGCTGCTGGCTAGTATTCCCCCCCGCCCCCCCCCCCCTCAGAATTTGGGCGATTTTCTTCTTTTGAGTGAGGGAGGAGGTACAGCTCCCAACACCCAACTGCCTCCACCGCCCAGGGACAGAGGCTTGGCTGAGGTTAGACCACAGGGAGCTTGGCAACCCAGGGCCAGTGAGCTCTCTGCACCCTTCCCTGTGTCGCCTCAGGGGTCAGGGCTAAAGGCAGTGCTGGTGGACAGATATAGTGGGCAGTATCCCACTATTTTCTAAAGGCTGAGGGTGCCGAGGAAGGGATTTTAAATTATATGGGAGAAGCTTGAGCTCTGTGGGCCAAAACGGCATCTCTTTGCTGTCCCTGTGTAGAGGATCATCGGAGACCTACCTAGCACAGGGATGCTGTTGGAGGGTGAATGATTGTGGATGGGGTACAACTTCTGTGTGAAAGGGATGGGGAGAGGAGAGTCTGGAGACCTGTGGGGTCTCCAAGAGTTGGTTACGCCTAAGTCCAAGGCAGCCTCCTCCTGTGGCTTTGGGGAAGTATGCTAAGGGGGGTGAGGTGAAGAAATTCCCTCTGCTTTTATCTTCATATCAATCCACCTCTCCCTCTTCCTCCCTCCGTCTTTATTTTCCAGATCTTTTCCTCCCCTGTTCCCAAGATCCTCCTCCTGAGCGGCCACCATGGGAAGTAAGACCCTGCCGGCCCCAGTGCCTATCCATCCTTCCCTCCAGCTCACCAACTATTCCTTCCTGCAAGCGTTCAATGGGCTGCCAGCTGTGCCCTCTGACCACCTCTCCAACCTCTACGGCTTCAGTGCCCTGCACGCTGTACACCTGCACCAGTGGACTTTGGGGTACCCAGCGATGCATCTGCCCCGCTCCTCCTTCTCCAAAGTGCCCAGCGTGTCGAGCCTGGTGGATGCACGGTTCCAGCTACCGACCTTCCCACTATTCCCACATGTCATCCAGCCCAAGCAAGAGGCCACCAACGTGACCCTCAAAGCCAAACCCCGCTTCGACTTTGCCAACTTAGCAGTGGCCGCCACACAAGAGGACCACTCTAAACTGGGACAGGCAGACAGTCAAGGCTCACCCCCAGGGCTGGGGTCTTTGCTTGAGGTTACTAAACTCTCTCCAGAGAAGAAACCCACACGGGGAAGGTTACCGTCCAAAACCAAGAAGGAGTTCGTGTGTAAATTCTGTGGCAGGCACTTCACTAAGTCCTACAACCTTTTGATCCATGAAAGAACCCACACCGATGAACGGCCCTACACATGTGACATTTGCCACAAGGCCTTCAGAAGACAAGATCACCTGAGGGATCACAGGTAACGATTCTTCTCCTATCCTTTTTTCTCTTGTGTATCTGTACTCTCCTTGTTAGCCACCTCTACTGATCAAGGTGCTTGTAAGAAAAGTCATGTCCCGGCGCAGCTGGCAGTGTTCCCTCTAGGTTTTCCTCTTCCCACTGCCAGTGAAGGAGCCCAGACAACTCACTTTGGAAGTCAGTCTTGTTGTTCTACTCACTCACCCCGCAAAAATCACCCCGCAAAGATTACTTGCACTGCCTCCTTCTTAGGTTCTGCAAATATTTTCACCCTCTGTTTGCATTGTCTTTGTGATTATCCAGAAGTGTCATGAAGACACACAGCCTGAGGACCCCGAAGTTAGAGAAGAGCTCTTTATCCCTAAGCAAGGCACCCTTGTAAGCCTCCAACACCCCCCTCTCTTCTTGCACACACACATGCAGACGATCGCCTGAGTGCCGCACTCCAGCACTCTTGGTCTCAGCAGTACGTGTAAAAAGCTCCAGCATGTTCTCCATCTCAGCTCGCTGCTGAGTTTAGGCTGGTTATTTCTGACATCTCAATTGTTTTTCTCTCCCTAGATATATCCATTCTAAAGAAAAGCCTTTTAAGTGTCAAGAATGCGGGAAAGGATTTTGCCAGTCCAGAACACTAGCTGTCCACAAGACACTGCACACGCAAGTAAAGGAACTGAAACCTGCCAAACTTAAGTGCTGAATCTTCAACTTCCATGAACTTTTCCTCCCCTTCAGACTTTACACCAAAACCAGAGCAGAAACAAAACTTTCAGGATGGGAGCACTGAACTTTGTGTTTTGTTTTTGTTTTTACTTTTAAAAGAACAAAATCCTCATCCCTCCCACCCCCCCCCTCCCCAAGCAACTAAATTCCTAAATCGTGGGTGAAAAGATCATTTTGCATTTAAAATATACATGAATGATGCAGAGAGTGCTAGCTGACTTGTGTGGCTTTGATAAACTTTATGCCAAAAGGTGGTGCTCACGTGTTGGACAGGAATCTTTTAAACCAAACAAAAACCCACAAGCCCCCCCCCCAACAACAAAAAAAAAACCCCAAATCCTAGCTTTCAAAAGTATTACTTAAAAAAAAACCCAAAAAAACCCCCAACAACCTCTTATTTTATACTTTTTTTTTTTTGACTGTATAAAGCTTCTTAGTTTTACACTTCAGGAAATACAGAGAATTCCAGAAGACTATTAAGAACTGAAATGGTGGTTTCTCATCACAGCACCATTAGGACAAGGAGAAGGGCAACTTGCAAATCTCATTTGCTAGTTTGTTTTCTTAGAAGAAGAAAATTGATGCTTGGAAATGACCTAAATCTCTCAAGTGGGGAGTCCTATCATGCGCTAGAAAATGTATCCATATCTTAGACCTGCAGGGCCCTGGTGTTTGGGACAAATCAGTGTTCACGGGACATGGAGACCTTTTCCTTTGCCTTGTGGTCTAGTGCGCTATGAGGAGGTTTGTAACTCGTGGACTTTAAAAAAAAAAATAAAACAGAGGAAAGAAAGGTGGCAATACATCCAACCGACGGTATGCACAACGTGGTTTCAGTGGTACTTTAAAGTCTTCGAGTGTCCTGATGGGAGAGAACAAATCTCAGCCTGAGAGCATATTTTTTTAAATGCTGGCTTTCTGAACAGTGTATTCAAATTAAGAGACATTCCAATAAGTTTTGTTTATAAAAAAAAAAAAAAAATGTATGGCTGTTTGGCACTTTATGCTGATTATTGGTAATTGACATTTATCACTGGATTGTGTGTGTTTTTTAAGTATTAAAATAAATCGTTATTTTACAGGCATGTCTGCATGGACTACATATGTGTTCATTTGGTTTCTGGTGTCTTCTATCCCAAACCCTCCCTGTCAGTATTCAGGACCTTACTTTTTTTTTTTTTTTTGAGTTCACTTGGTATTTCCTCAGTGCTTGTTTCTACCAGCCTTGGGAAGTCTGGATCTTTCCTTTACACCTAAGCTTTGCCCCTTCCTCATTTTCTTTTTCTTCCCCGCTCCCCCCCGCCTTTTTTTTTTTTTTTTAAGGTGGAAGAAAGTAAACAGATCTGCAGGGAGTCAAATAATTTTGCTGCTGGCGTGGGAAAAAAAAATCGTCTTGGGTGACTAAATCTTGGCTATTAGCTGATAAGATTAGGTGTCAGAAGTGTTATAACACAAATCAGATGAATAATGGGCGAAGTGCTGCTGCTCTCACAGCCCGATGGCGCTGCGGGGAGAGCCGCCCTCCGCACCCTTCCCCGCCCGGCGGGAGCGGGCGTTTTCCAGCCGCATCTTCGGCCGGTTCAGCGCTGGTCGGGGCGGCCTTTGGTTCCCGGCAGCTGTCTCGGATCAGAGATGTTTATTCCACTGCGAAACCGCTTTGGATCGAGATGGGAGAGAGAGCGCAGAGCTAGGGGATCCGCCTGATCCTTTGAAGCGCCTCTTGCCGCCCTTCCTCGTCCCCTCGGCAAAGCCGAAACCCTCTCCCCCGCCCCTGCACAAGCCGGTGCCCCCGCCATAGGCGATGCCTCCTGCGACGCAGCGCGGCGGCGCGGCCTAAATTACGCCGGCGCGGCCGAAGCGCGGGTGCGTTGCCGCCGCAAGCCGCTCGGTCCAGGCGGTTCCTTTCTCCCTTTCGCCACTCCGCTTTCAGAAAATATTTCTTTATTTGGTCAAGGAATCTTATCAATGACAGGGAAAAAGTTGCGCTTGTATCTCATTTAATGTCAGGGGAAGGGGGAGAAACGTCTCCCCCTCCCCTCTTCTACCGGACACCGATCCGAGCGCACCGTAACTCACCCACAGGCACTTGCCGGCCGGGCCGCAGAGCCCACCTCGGCGCGCAGGCCCTCGGGGTGCCGGGACGCCCCCCGTGCAGGCACCCAGCCCCGAAGGCTGGGGGAACGGGCAGAGCCTGCAGCCGGCTGGCTTCTGCTTTGCTTCCCACCCGCCACCGGCTTTCCGCGCCGCGGAACGGCTTTTGCTTTTGTCTTAAAAGGCGTCGGAAAACAAGCGCTAGGTACGAGCAAGGAGCGCGGGGGTGACAATGGCCCAAGCCTGGGGGCAGCCTGGGACTGGCCCTCCGCCCTGCGGCAGCGCCTAGCCGCCACCGTGGGAGTGGGCGCGGAGTTCTGCGCGGCGCTCGGCAGCGCGCGTTTTGCGCGGCGCCCGGCGGGAGCAGGGAGACTTTGCCGCGCTGGCCTCGCCTTGCCGAGCCGCTGCCGGGCTGCCGTTCCGCGGGGGCGATTTGCACTGCCCCTGCAACTCTCGCCCACCCCAGCTCCTCCGCTGGGATTTACCCGTTTCGTCTTGCGCAAGCCCAGCGGGAGCGGCCGCCTGACCCGGTGCGGGTCGCGGCCCGCAGAGCTCCCCCTGCACCCCCCGCGCCTCTCTTAGGGGGGACCTACTCTGAGCACTGACATGGCGTTAACCTCCAGCCGGAGGGCTGGGGGGGGGCACCCACCCCCACTCCCCCACCCCCCCTGTGCCTTGCTTCTAAGGGAGATTCAGGGAGAAAATCCCCGATGAACTTCCCGGTCCCTCGTGTGTGGCTCGTGACACAGAGTAAGGGCACCGGGATGCTCCCGGGGTCCCGGCGTGTAGGGAGAAAGCGAAGGGCTCTATCGCCTGGAGCCAGTCGGTTTTCAGGGGTCGTGACTACGAGGCAGAAATCCGAGTCGGGTCCAAAGGGAGGGAGGAAGGGATGCAGGGAGGGTCACTCCATCGCGGCTTTCCCACGGTCGCTCCACCACCTCCTTAACACCGGGATACCGAAACACCCGTGGCGAGGTAAGAAACCGTGTCAGTTACTGGTTCCTGGGAACCATTATAACTGCAGGGTTGCGAAGGTGGAGAAACTGCTCCTCCCAGCTGGGCATGAGAAGAGTTTCATTTGCAAGGCTGAAGCCTGGTGATCTGTCTGCCAAGAATTTACTTGGACATGTATTTTTATGTGCAATTAAAAAAAATAATCTCCAGGATTGAAATAATCAGGATTACAGCTGTATTACAACTACGTGGGCATACCGAG
Organism: Falco biarmicus; assembly: GCF_023638135.1. NCBI lineage: Eukaryota > Metazoa > Chordata > Aves > Falconiformes > Falconidae > Falco > Falco biarmicus. Next base: position 33,630,092 of record NC_079293.1, on the reverse strand, counting down.
CACAGGATGCGCACACACAGCCTCTTAATGTCATTTGTACTACACACATACGTGTGCGTATTTCCCCTTCCCAGAAGGCCGATTTCGACCTCATGCAAACAAAGGCTATCTCTCTAGTCGTGCTCTCAGCTGCACTGGTGAACAGTTTGCCTGTTCCCTCCAGTGTTTTGAATTTTGCTAGGCAGTATCAGTTCAATGATTCCAAGGAAAGCAAAGCAGAGATGAAATCATGACAGTCAGAAGAGATAAGTCGTACTAACCCCCAAAATAAACGAAAGGAATTAGACGGGAAATGTGCCTTTTGAATCAGGATCACAAATAATTTAAATGATTAATTACCTCCCCTTCTTTCTTTTTTTCTCTCTTTGCATGTGTTTAAATCTGACATTCACGCAGTGAATAAAACTTACTGAGGCCTCTGTCTGCCAATCGAGAGCTGATCCTGTTTTCACAGTTGCTTTAAATTTTGCATTTTCATCATACAAACATCACTGAATGGGAGCTTGCAAGGGTAAAAACCAGGGCACCTGACTCTAGCTGTCTCTTCCTGCAAGAGTTACAAGGGAAACAGATTTTTTGATCTTTTTCTAATTATTTATTTTTTAACCATTTCCAGTTACAGAAGAAAATGTAAAGATGTCTTGGCACAACTCTCTCGCTCTCTTTCCCCCCCTTTGCATTCCAGTCATTCTTTTTCTGCCCATAAACTGTTACTACTCCACAAGAGCCTGATTCTGCACAGCATACTCAGCCTGTTTTTTTGTTGGATGCAGGAAGAAATCCTGTCAGATGAGGTCTGCAGTGTACATTCATGAAACAGAGCAAAAGCCTCTCTTAGAATGTGCACTGGAACAGCAAGCAGTTACTTTTCAGCTGTGGATTACATGTGCCTCTGAAAAGGGGACCACAAATCACTGGGTTTTTTAAAGGTTCCGCATGAGTTGTATATTAATCCCAGTTTCCCTAGGGATGGATTAATCCCAGCTTCCCAGTTGTGTGGCTACAGACAATGTGGATGGGGTTGGGGGCAGGGGAGAAGGAAGATGGGGAAAGGAGAGGAAAATTAAAAAGATGTATCACAGGAATACATGGGCTAAGTGGCGAGGAGCCATAAGTGCTTACGTTTCAATACCCCTTCTACCTCTGTCACCACATGTGAGCTGAAGCAAATCACTTCAGCTCCCTGTTTTGCTTTCTTCATCTGTAAATTGGGGATAATGCTGCTGCTTTTGCTCCCAAGAGGCCTGGCACACTCGTATAGAAACTCCTGCTCAGCCTTCAGTAGTGAAAGGAGGTATTACGATTCATACCTGGGCAGCTGACAGCAGTGGCTGATTTGGAAGATCTAATGGAGTGTGCAAGACAAATTTATATTTGCATGTAATTCTTTTTCAGCCCTGGCAGTTTTGTTGAGAGATGGAGTCCTAGAGCCCAGCATGCACTTCTTCTCTACATTCCTATCCAATGACTCAACAGGAGAAATGGCATGGGCCAGATTCATCCCTGGTGGGACTCCAATGACATCAGTCATCTTTATAGGAGTTTTTTGAATGAAGTCAATTGGGTTTTATGAGGACTGAGTTTGGCCACATGCATATTTAACTGCTCAGAGAGCTGTAGCAGTGAAGGAAGCTTTCCTTGTCTTAGAAAGAATCACTTCTGAGTTTGGGAGACACAAGCTAAGCCATTGACCTGTCAAGTTTACCTTATGCAAACTCAAGGAGCATCTGAAGTGTGCTCAGCATCCGGCAGAACATGACACAGGGCAGCACCCTGCAGGAATATTGGCATGAGACCTGCAAGCAGAGCAGTGGCTTCAGCACGGTGCAGTGCCAGCACCCCTGTAATGCTCATTGCAGCTCACATCTCCCTTTGGACTGCTCTCTGGGGCTGTAATTCCACTGCCAGCTATACCTGATGAGGTCATGGTAAATCACTAAAATGGGGTGTTCCTTCCTCCACCTGTGCCTTAGCTGCTGGTGCTGACTTCCCCTACACCTTATGCTTGTGCTTCACTGGAGTCTAATATTACACCAAACATATAAAGAGGTTTATACTAGTATTATAGTTCCTGACAAAGGAGCTATTGAAAAATAAACCAAAACAACAAATTGATCAGTGACAGTGATCATCAAAAGTTTGTTGCAGAGCTTGTCACTACTGATCAGTTAAATTATTTGCAAGGTCTATTGTGTCTGCATTCTTATTGTATGTTGTAAGGAACAAGTCAACTTGAACAGTTGGAGAACTGTGTCGCTAAGTTTGAATAGCAAAATGTGTGTTCAGGTCATATGAGGCACCTCAATATTTTCCAAGGGATGGATATCATGTCTCTTTTCCTGATTTCTAACTTGCCTCTGTCTTTCCTTGATCTTTGGTGATGGAACTTGCATTTGATTTTCAATATTTTACATTATACATGTGGAATAATGAAATCTGAGTTTATGGGCTTGTTCATCTCTTTTACAGCAATTTGACTTGGCTGAATCAAGTGGAGCTATTCTAGTTTTACAGCAGAAGTTGTAAGAGAATTAGGTGATGGTTTTGCTGCAGCACAAAATCCACGTCACTGAGACCCACTATCACTTTCTGTTTTTACTTAATTTTCCTAAGTTCTATTTTACCAGCTTGTCTTCTGTCTCAGTTTGTATTTCATACTAGGGTAAATTGAGGGAAAAAAAATAAATTGTTACTGGCTTTTCAACAGGTATATCAGCTTGTACCAGAGACCTGATACACAGTTTTCCTGTGTTTTTTTCTTCTTCAGTCCTTATTTCTCAAGCAATATTTCTCAAGCAATATTCCCTGTTTTTTTGGTATGTGTTAGTAGTTCTTCCTGTCTTCTTTTTGCTTCCTCAGTGTTGCTGGAGTTCTTGCCCTGCCCATCTCATTGCTCAATTTCTACCTCTTACTCAGCTTCAGTTTAGTTTGCCTTCATGTTGCTGTAACTATAATTTTATTTGTCATATCACTAGACCTGTTGACTCTGCTCCAGTCTGGCTTTTTTTTGGCAGCCCTTTGGCCTTCTGCATCAAGTTCAAGTTAGTGTCTCCCAGAACAAAACTCGTCACAAATCTTTCTTTGAGCCTCTGAATTCATACATCTCTTCATCTTCTTGCTTCCTTCACTTGGTTCAAACAACCACATAATTACCCCCTTCTCTCATTGTGACACCTTTTTTCTTTCTGGCCTTTTGGCTTCTAACTGGGGCTGCTCAAATCACATGTGATGTGTGAACGATTAATCTATTTAACAACATTTTTTCCATTCAAGAGTTGTCCAGACACAGCATGGCTTTCTTCCAAATGTATGTGAAGATATTTCAGTTTATATATGTCTTGTAAATTCTTTTGAGGCTCTTTCTTTATCTATTTATTCTCCAGGAGTTCAGCACCAGGCTGCAGAAAAGTGTCAGGTACATTTTCAGAGAATGGAGGAGAAAACTTCCCAATGAGGAAATATTACAGTAGGTAAAAGCAGATCTCATCTGAAGGGGTTTATATATATATATATATATATATAAAAGGAGGGGTCTGCGTGCTGAATGCTACCCTTAGGGAGTAACTACAGACTGATGAGTGTGTTCATGATCCTGCTGTCCCTCCTCGCCTGCCATCGCCACTGATGTTGGTCAGACACACTTCAGAGAACAAAGAAGGACATCAGCGATACACAGCTATACAGGGCTGTGGGACTCCTCCCTTGCTCAGGAAAAGTCTCTTTCAGGCTCTTCCATGCCTTATTAGTTGAGCTCTCAAATCTCACAAATAAGACCTGCCCCCTGTGTTTCTTTCCAAATTCATACAGGCTGCTGAGGCCACTTCAGTGCTTCAGGCACAGCCACCTCTGTCCTGAGGGCTTTCCTCTCTGCTGCTTGGTCCCAGAGACCACCTGCAGCCTCACACTGACACTCTGCTGGTCTCACTGGGATGTGCTTATGGGTTAACGTGGCTGGCCACACTGTCATGAGGACTTAAGGATGGATTTTTTTCATGTGGGGTGAGTTTCATTTTAACCGAGCATGGTGACAGGACAGCTAATTACACACCTCTGTTGTTTGTTTTGGAATTGTTTGATCTGAACTTTACTGAAATTCCTTATTGCACCCAAGATGGTTTTTTTCCATTTCAGATGGGAAATTTTGTATTATGAGTGAAACTGTATTGGCTATGCGCTTACAAGTTCTTCTTCCTAACTATTTCCTTACACAAATTAACCTTCATTTATGTAAGCATTCTTGAAAAGGACATGAAAAATAACATGTCTATGGCAGGGGAGAAATCACAGACCTTCAAGAATGTGCCACTTTCTGCCACTTTCCTTCAAACTGTTGGCCAGTTCTTTTGTGTACTCCTTTTTGTGTTCTTCCTTAAAATGCACTTATCTTTGAAAATGACTTCTCTAGTACTTTACAAACAGCTCTGGCCTTCACCACCCATCAAGTGCATTGCTGGATGCCTACTGAACATCCAGTGAATTGCTGGATACCGTCAGTGCGCCAAATTTAGACAGTGTGGTGAAGGCTGCCCTGTACAGCTCTGAGCACAGTGTTGGCTGCTGGTCTTAGCAACCAAGAGATAATTAAGAAGTTGGATACTTGATGACCCTTAAAGAAGAGTGACAGAGCTAGCCCTCTACTGTTGTTGTCTTTATTAGCACAGGCATAGATCCAGGCTAAGAACTGGTTTTCCCTTATGCATCTATTTGGTGATCACTTGGATATGGCTTAGGAAACAGTGTTTCTCCAGCAGTTGGGAAATGTTTACTTCCAGCTGTTTATTTCCCTCAGTGGATTAATAAGTCTATTTCAAAGTGCTGCAAAAAGGAAAACTAGATTTTCAAAATGGGGAAGCAAGAATATTCATAGTGACACAGTGTTTTCATCAAACTCCCTTTTTCCTGCGCCGCAAAGGAAATGTTTAAATGAATGGCTCAGAGTTCCCTTCCTTAACTTTCCAATGTATTTAATCAAATATATAAACTATATAAAACGTAATAAAAGCAATTGCATCAGTTAGGGAAAATGGAAGGGGAAAGAAAACTGAGTTGTTAATGTTCCTGAACACAACCTTTCCACTGAACTGGTATCAGCCTGATTGTTACACTATGGAAACAGCACTAATTTTCTGCAAAGATTTCACACAATATAAGACAGACAGCAAGGAGGACTCAGTGCTTGGTGCTGTTTATTCAGAATCCCTGTGGTCCATGAAGTCTCCTGTTCTTTTCCTTTAGCACATAATAATTTAAGACTTTTAGGTTGGTGTTTTTTTTTTTTTTTTTTTTTTTTTCCCCTGAGATCTTGTGTTACTTAAAAGGTGTGGATTATGTGTCTTCTGAATCTGGGGGAAACACGTATCTACCTGTGATTTTAATGAGCCAGACTCTTCCATCCTAGGCTGATGGCACATATTATCGTGTTCTCTTGGGATGCAGCGGGTAGCTTCCCTTCAATGGCAGTCTTGCTAAAGTAGAATGAACATGGATAAAATTGATCATAAGGGCAAAGCTGTCATTACTGCTGGCTGTCCTGGAGCAATGGAATGTATCAGAAAGGACTGAACAGTGAACAAGAGACCAAACTCATCTGCTAGGCATGCCAATCTGCATGCAATCCTATGGCCAAACAATGAAGCAGAAATGCTGGATACAAGTCCATCCAACACTGGCATATTTCTCTGGTCCATGTCTGCCACTGTGGGGAATACATAGGAGAAAAGATCAAGAGAAGTTTGGCTAAACCTGGAGGTGTGAATACAGATTTAAAAGTCAGAATTCCAAAGCCAAACTTCCAAACTTAACGTGTAAGCACCAAACTTATGGTCTCCCAGTTTTCAGAGATAGAGAGTGCCAGAAAGTCCCAACTGAAGTCTTTGTTGGCTGCAATTTCTTGACGCTTAGAGCATTGATTTTGGCACTTAAATTCAAGATTTCTAGTTGACTCTAGTAGGGTTACCCAGTTTATAAATCACTCCTTGCATTTGGCCCAATGTTTGTACACCTCCAGATGGAGAAGAGTGTGACCCAAAGGTGGATTTGGCAACTCCAACATGCCTTAGGTCAAACATCTGTAGGGAACATGTGCCTGCTTTCCTTACCACTTCATTGTTTCAGTAGATGGTGTAGTCAGTGCAATGTTATATCTGCTACTGAAATAGCTGAATGCAAATACCAGGAACCTCTGGGAAATTTTAGTTAATAGGAAAATAATCAAAACCAAATTCATCCAGTTATACAGCCAGGAGAAAAGAAATGAAAATAAAAGGAATTACTGATCCAACCAAGTAGGCACAGAAATGAAACCTCTCTAGGATTTTCTTTTTAGTTTCTCCAACTTCCATTTATTTAATGAGCAAACTAGGTCAGCATCACAGCCTTGTTATGAATAAATGAATGCCATAGATTCACTAATATTAAAGTGTCCAGGAATTCAGCATCATTTGCTGCTCTGCTGAGGGAGCTGTGGCACAGCAGCTCTACATTTGGCTCTAATCCTAATTCAGATATTCAGCCATATGAGCCAATGTAACACAACGGCTGTAACGAAAACCGAACCATAGAGCAAGCAAGCTGCAGTATCACAAAACACCAATTAGCCCCAGTTTCAAATGCAGGTAAGAGAAGTCATGTAAACTGTATTTTAAGTTCCTACATTTGGATTTTATGCTGATAAAAAACTGGGAGGTCAGACTGAGGTGTGGAAAGTTTTGTATCTCACTGTCATTACAACAGTGATGTATTAGCTTGTAGTCTTCAATAACATCATCAATAATGAAACTAGTTGCAGAATTCAAAGAAAGATCACAGAGGCTGTTTTCTCCGCATGCTGTCTCTTGCTTTAAGGAAAGCTTATGTCAGTTTAAACTGGTTACTGAAATTCTCTGTGGACCACAAGCTGATAGTAGTGCTTAGTATATTTTATTTCTCAAGTGGTGGGTGAAGATCTTCATGGGAGATTCCTTCCCCACACCCCATTTTTTTTTTTTTAATCTAGATATGAAACAGACATGCAGTTAGAACCAGTTGATTTAATATAGTCATACATGCCTTAGGTATGGTCCTAAGAAAGGCTGCTTTCCTCATTCAGAGACAAAACCTCATTGCAGAAAAACTTCTTGGAACACAGGTAAGAAATTTTATATAACGGATTAAAAGAGAACAATTTACAAAAAGTTAAAATACTGAAATGTCTTTACATGAACAATTTTCTTATTTATATATACAAGAATACACCAAAAATGAAAAAAGCATATGCAGAAATACATTTATGGTAAAATTATTAATTTCATATGGAGATTTCAGTAGTATTTAGAATACTGTTTTGTTTCTTCCTATAAGCATATAAAGGATATTTAAATCAACTCGTTCTGAGTTTATAACATTTCTCTATGTATTTTTGATTAAAAAAAATATTATTGGACACGGAAAGGTGGTTAAGACATGCTAAGTCTTGCTCTTGATTTCCAAAACAGTATGTTTTGGAATATTTGGGGTTTTTATGTTGCTGCTGTCAGGAGCAAGAGCTACCAAATCCTGTTGAGAATATGTTCCATACATCCTTAAAACTGGCATTGCTGAGGGCAGTAATTCCTGCCTGAATATGCATGTATGAAGAGGTGTATGCACAGCTCCTTGGCTGCATTGTTGTACTATATTTTGTGACCTGTGGGGAACTCCTGGTCCAGCTGGTAGAGCTTAAAGTTTTTCTTAGCTATCTGAGGGACAGTTTCATGAATTTTTGGATCTTGGGAAGGATTAATCCCTCAAAAGTCTGACAAACAAGTTGAGGGAAGTAATTTGAGATTTATCTCTTCCACCTTTTCTGCTGATGTGAAGCGAGGATTGATTTGCTGAAAGGGAATTTGCTGCAATATGGGATTTGCCTTTAAAATGGGAGCTGGTTGTACTGACAGCTTGTCTGACCACTTCATACTACAGGCCACCTTATAATATTTCAAATTGAGAACCTTTTGTATTTTATTTTATTTTTAATTTATTTGTCATGGAAACAGTTCACAGTGACTACTTAACAGTCACATAGCTACCTACTTGAAGTCAGTGTTCTAGATAGTGTCCTGAAGAGACATAAAAATCAACAGCATTTGTGATCTAGGATGAGTTAGAAAATGAATCAAACCCCTTTATTCAAACCAGCCACTGTTTTTACTTACAACCAATGTTTCTATACCCAGAGCATATCAAGCTACATGCTATTTGGCTTAGTGTTTGTCTTAGTAACTTAGTAACTTAGATATACCAATCTGTAACTGAAATCTGGCAAAAGTTGAGAAAATAAAAATATATTCAGAATGTTTATTTAAAGCATAATACAGAATTAGTCAAATTAATGAACAAATATTTGCTATATGAGAGTATTATAGTGTTTATGTTGTCCAGATGATCTTTGCTATATAAATTGCTTGCGGACAGCCAATATTTGTTTCTCAAACTATCACTGGTTGGACTGGCTGCCTGGCAGTATTCCTTTTCCCTGATTAGATATGTGAGTAGTACTTCCAGTGAATATTTTTGCAGTTCTGGGTTCCACAAATATGCACATATTCATCCTTCAGATCTGGTGTCTGAATCCTTTGTGCCAGCAAAATTAATGGAAATTGTGGCTTGAAAATACTAATTAATGAAAAAAAGCAAAAGGATATTTCTATTCAAAATAAATTGCACTATATTCCCCAGACTAACACACAGACAGCCGTTCTCTGGTGATAGACAATACAGATACTCATAAAGAAATAAATATACATAAATAAAACAATTGAATTTTATTTCCTGGTTGCAGACTATGTGTGGGTGGCACTTTATTCTCTTCTCTTATTCCATCTGGGTCAGATTCAAGTTTGACTTGCGCATAGTTTGCATCTTGCCCTTTTTCTTGTGAAACTTGGGAACTTGTGGAAAGGGGTCTTTCGGCAGAAGGAAGTGTAGTGTTTAGGGTTAAGCTTTGCATCAGTGGTGAAGCTTGGCTTATTGTATTCATATGGTGGCTAGATGGTGCTTGGTTGCTCCTCTCATGTCAGCAAATCAGAAGACAGATGTCTTACTTTTTTTTCTTTCTTTCCAGACACAGAGCAGTGAGTGTCTTGCAAGGGTCAAACAAATAGCCATGTATTCAGAAGCAAAAATCATGATCCTGCTGAAGGGTTTATAGTCAAGTCTGAATGTTTCAGAATTTGGTTTTGAGTCAATGCCCACACCCAGGCTTTTGTTGCAAAAACCAGTTTGAAAATAGGGGATAAAATACTTCAATATTGATGGAATTTTTAATATAACTGTTCATATTTTTATGTATAGATACTTTCAAATGTTCATCTATATTATATGTAAATACAAATTGGTCTGCTTTATTGTTTGTTGATATTCTATAACCACAATGTCTGTGTAGGCTGGCTGGAGTATGAATTACATGTTGCACATATGAATTTATTTTTTTTTCCTGTTGCAAAGGTTAAACTATAGGTCTGAGCTCTAGAAAGCCTAGCTTCAATGTCTTAGGTTGGCCAGGACCACAGGCACCATATATAACTTAAGGGTAACATCTGAACTGCTCATGACTGAGAGACTATTAGCTCTTTAGATAACATGCTGCTGAAGCTACATCTGTGCCAGTGTGTCAGGTGGGTCAGGGACTGCTGTCTGACTGTGAAACCAACCTGAACTTATGAATATACAATTAAAACAGTTACAGTTTAGGTTTATACAATAAAAGCATCTTATCTCCCATGCTGTTAAAAAACTGGCAGTGTTAGGGATGCAATTATTTCAACCTTTTGTGATATCTGTAGGACACTGTTTAAAATTGGGGAAGTATGGTTGTTGTTTCATCAATATTTTCCTCAGAAAAGGAATCATCCTGACTTTCACAGCCTTATGCTCAAAGGAACCCTGGTGAAAGTTTCATTTGGAAGTCTCATCTGTGATGGTCTGGTCTGGTCATGGAGCTAGGCTGATGCAATATGCTGGAGTGGAGGCTTCCAGAAGTGATAGGATAGAGGAAAGCAAGGAAAGCCTTTTAAAGATAGAAAACATAAAACAAGCAGTAGGTATGACATTCTCTCAGAGAACAAATCACTCAGCAGTTAGATAATCACCACAGATTACCTGGAAAAGGCTTTGCTTTGCTCTGCTAGGCAGAGCTTCCTTCAACTGCTCCCAACGGCTAGAAGAATTGGATCACAAAAACATCATCTCCTCTTTCCCAGGCAAATTTGCTCTCTGAAGGTGTCCTTTGTCTAATATTGGTTTTAGATCAACTTGAGCACTAATCTTAGCTACCTGGCTCTTCTGTATTTTTCTCTACTGAGGAGCTAGGTAGCCAATGACGTTCTATCTGTCTGAAAACTTGTTTGAGAGCCAGTTTTGGGGTTTTCCAGTTTCCTCAGAACTGTGGTCACAGGGCTGTAACAAACTAAGTTGGAAGTCCCTTGCTTGACTGAAACTCTATAACCACATCAACACTGAAGTCCATCTGAAATCTGGAGCTTTTGCTTTGTTCCCTGGGAGTCTGGATGCACTGCTGCTAAGAGAGTAGCTAAGAGTAGTAGGAGAGGAATCTCCTGTTCCTAGAGAGCCAGAAATAATTTTTGAAAGATATTCTCCTTCTCATGCGGACTGTTAGGACATGACTGAGCCCAGATTTAATAACGTTTGTAAAATTTATCCTTAGCATGATCACCCAGTGGGAGAGAGAAAGACCTCCTACCTAGAAAGACATCATACACCACTGCAATTGACAACATGTGCATTACATGCACAACCTAAAATTAAATTGACATGCCTCAGAGATTCCATCTGCTGTTAGATCTAACCTACCACAAAGTGAGCAGCAGAGCTAGGCTCGCTCAGAGCCTCAGTCTCTACCCTAAAGCTGCAATGATACGAAGAAGTGGGAGTCAAGGCACAAGGTTTGACATCATCATCCTCCGAAGTATTCTGAAGGAAGATATGATCATCAAGATGAGAAATAATGGCCAAAAAGTAGAAGTCCATTCTGTCCCTTGTAATGATTCCTTACCATTTCATACATCTTCTAGTGCTTCTACTTATTGCTGAGGGAGTTTGCTGGGGAATTGATTCACCATTTGACCTGGTTTACCATGAAAATTGTTTTTAGAAATGGACCTGACAACAAAATCAAATAAAATGGATTATTAATGAAAACTAAAAGGACAGTTGGCTTCTAAAGGAACGTACAAATCTGTAAGCCAAAAGAATGACTTCTAAAGCAAATATGACAAAATAGAGTTGACCCTGTAGATGTCTGTTTAAGTGCAGGGATTACAAAGCAAAGAAGTCTCATTGGCCTCAATCATTCCTTCCTTAAGGTTAAAATGACTTGTGGTGGTAGGCACTGTGCTGCAGCACTAGATCTTAATTGGCTGTGTATTGCCAAAAGGAAGTCCACATGTGTACAGACAGCAATATTGATTTTAAAGGGAACAGAAGTGGGCATTTGCAGTTCATCTGTCAGTAACAGACAGAAAACATTTCTTTGAATTAGAATATACTTATATTTAAAGTATTTTTAGCTGTAATAGTAATCCCTAACTATTTTTAAAAAAACAAACTAATTGGAAAGAACTGTTTATCACAGCCCAGCATTCCCAGAAGGGGAATCAATTCATATAAACATGCTAAAACTGACCTATTTATGAAATACTACGGAGAGCTGAGAAGAGAACCACAACAGATCTTTATCTTATGTTCACTGTTTCAAAAAATCAGCAGTAGGGTAAAGGCTGAGGGTAGTTGTTGCGTGTGTTTCAGATGTGAATGTTAAGGTCATCTAAAATCCATTGTCAAAGCCACTGTGACTGCCAGCAAAATGTAAACTAATGTTCCAGGGCTCTCATTATACGCTTAATATGAATATGCTTCCCTTTCCACATAAATCACTGTGAATGCAGCAATCGGTTGCTCCTGTGAAAGTCACTAAATATAAATGTAGAGGAAAGGCTGAAAACTTTAAAGAAACCATCATAAGTAGTTGACATAGCCCCTAGGGTAAAAAAGCACTAGAAGGATATATTTGTAATTTAATATACGGAAATACACTATTTAAAAAGTAATATTAATATGCATATGGTCAGATTTATTTTTAATGTGATTTAATCTAGTAAATGAATATGCATGTCAAAAAAATAACTGAAAAGACCAAACATGGTCTGCAAGTTCTATTTTGCCCATAAAATGTCTGTCACCTTCAAAGAACTTTCTCCAGGCCTCATTTATCTTAACCAAAGAGCCAAATCCCTGTGCAGTTGAGATCAATTACAAAATTACCACGGAAATCAGCAGAGCAGCAATTCCTCCTGTCCATATTTTTACCAGGCAAAATTCCTTTGTGTAAGGACGGCAATATTTCTTTTTCACTCAGTGAGGGTTCATTATGCATGGCCATGTACACGTAAGAAAGACTGGGAAAGTGCAAAACAGCCTCCTTCTGTCACGACTTTTGGGTAACAGGTTGGCAAAAGTTCGGTTACGTCATTTATTCATCTCCATTACATCCAGAGGCTTGAAGATGCAAGAGATGAAGGATTCAGAGTTCCTTTAGGAGATTTCGCACATACTGCAAAATGCTCCCGGTTCAGAGTGGGGCTGCTTGAAGCAGCAGCTCCTGGTCTGTCTGTGCTGATGTGCCTGACGTTGATACCGATTCTTCTTCTGAGCACATAGTTACCACAGAAAGATTTAGCCTGTAATCAAAGCTATATAAAGCCATAACTTCTCCTTGCTGGAGATCACAGCTATCAGGCTCAAGTTCTAAAGTTTCCCTAAAGTCAATGCAAAAGTGAGGCAAAACATTAAGCATCATTACAAACCTACAAAATTAGAACAGACGGGAATGTTGACATGAAATAAAACAATTTTCCATGCGAGTGAAGCACGTGAAAGTTTTGGAAAGTGTGAGGCAGAGATTATCTAACAATGTCCCAGAAAAGTGTTTTATTTATGATGTTGCCCGGTAGCATTGCTCTAAGCTAAGACAATCACCATGGATTTTTCTAAGTGTGTTAGCTTTCTTCACTGAGGAATTGAGTGAGAGATAGAGGGAAAGTAGACATAGCAAGGAAGAAGGGAGGGGAAAAGGCTGACAGAAAAAACAAGGAGAGTGCCAAAGCAAGGAAGATAGTGTTTGTGTTTAAAAGAAGAACTTGAGGCTGTGCCAAATCAGAATTTTCTTTAGAAACTTGAGACCTGCAAAACTTCATGAGCATGCACAGATCATGGGCAGAGGGAGACACTGCAAGTTCACTGTGCTGTACTGTTACAAGGCTGGGGAGAGGAAAAGGAGAAAAGACAGAAATGGCCTTTGGCCATTGCTGTAATGAACTGAGGAAGGCTCACCAGGCAGAATATGAACCTTAGCAATTCTTTCAGTAAGCCTGGCTCAAGCAGATGGTGTTTAACAAAACCCAGTAGCCGACAGGGGATTTCATACCCCTTTTATTCTAGCACTGATAAATAAATCAATGAAACACATACATAAATAAATGCATAAACAAATGAGATTCAACTGGTGGATTTGATTTAACTCTGAGTTCATGGGGGGAGGTTTCTGGAAGTTAAAACTCTTTAAAATCAGGCCTGTAAATGGCTGAACTAACAAGGGCTTGCAGAAACTCTGTGCAAGTTCATAAGCTCTTGGAATGGCACAAATGCATTTTGATTTGATTTACACTGGAGCTGAGTTCAGCCCAGGGAGTTCAGAGCTTTCAGTTTTAGTGCACTGAGGTCAGATCTACACAAGGCACTCTTGTTGGGAAAATACAGTTGATGTGGGATGTGATTTTGAAATTTTATTTCTAGATGAGTGTAATTCTGCATAGTTTGTGTGTGGACTGTGACTGTGTCAACAAAATTACAATAAATTTTTTGCTGTCATTGCCATAGGGTACTAGAAATTAAATCTTTTTTTAATATTGGCCTAAATTATGGTCATTCATGGGTTTTGTAAGTTAGGTAACAGTGCTCCTCCACTGCATATCCCAGTTTGTAGACTTTCTTTTAGAAGATGAACTGTTGAATTAAGACAGAATCTATGGCCCTCCTCCCCTTGCAAAGAAATAATGAGAGCCAGGGCCACAGGGTCTCAGTGTAAAAGGTTTCAAACATTAAATAAGGGATTTTAACTCACTGCAGTTAATTGTCTTACCATCACTGAAAGTGCTCAATTCCAAAAAGGATGAGAGAGTTGGGCCATCATTTCTTCCCTGTCCGTCTTCCCCAAAATGGTCTTCAGTGTGGGGCAGTATGGTGCATTACAGTGAAAGAAACTAAATGAACTGGAAAAGCTCTAAAAACTTGTGAAGCAAGGAAGAAGTGTGTAAGGAATGACTGTTCACTGTGCTCTGCCTGATCTTCTGTGAGCATCTCCCTGCTGGGCATTACCAGAGTCCATATACAAGACTAGCTGGATGTTTGGTTGACTTGGTACTGTGTGGCTGTTCTCATGTAGAAAGCATCACTATTGAAAATGTTGGATGACAGTGCTCTGCTCGTACACTTTCAGGGAACTGAGAAAAAAAAAAAAATATTGGCCAAAACATTGCTGCTTTCTTTAATGAAAAATGATAATGACTTTTTCTCCAGTATGCAACTAGACAAACTTTACCAACATCAACACCATTGTAAGAAGGAAACTCAGAGCATCCCATTTCCTCCTCCAAGCACCACCCCATTAACTGCCTACAGAATGACAGAACTGGGAGGAAGCTTAATATTTTATTTTCATACCTGAGTAAATAAAGTAACCTTTCTGTCACACCTAGATGTACAGATTAGCATATATTTACATTAAATTAGAGCTGTGTTTTAAACACAAGAGGCATGTACTCAGTTTGGATCTTGAATCATACATATTTCAAAGAGGAGTAATATATATCTGCTTTAGTAGAGCCTGTCATTGGTGAAGAGAGTTCTACCCAAAGGTGAGTGACCTGATCAGTACTTGCATGAAAGGAAATCAGAACAGAGCCTCACTTTTTTTTTTTTTCATTTTGACAGGACAATCTATTACATAAGCATTCTTAGTGTTATGATCCCTTACAAAAATAACTGTCTCCTTAATTTACATTGTTTATAAAACAAGAGTTCTGGTTGTGAGAAGTGTTACATATTGTGGTAGAATACTAACTGGGAATATCTACGTTGCGTGTAAAATGCTAGAATAATCAACAATCACTTTTTACTTGTTATTTATGTAATGGTTTCAGAGCATGACTTGCTACTAAAGCCCAAATTCTGCGAAGTCCTGTAGCATGGATCAGTATAAGCTAGGGCTTGGTCTGAGCGTGTGGGGCCTATTGAAAGGTAGACTACATTCTAGCCCTGTTTTTGAGTGGCCACAAGAAACTGGATTTGGCCCCTTTTGGGAGATGTTTAAGCAAAATGAAACAAACACTTTCAGAAAAGTGTGGGGGTTTTTTGATAGTCAATCATGTCATGCAAATTCAAGCGATATAACTTGGAGGTTAAAATGGCATGGGCTGTTGTGACAAAGCATAATGTTGCAATCTTGAGACCAATCACCTTTGGATGTGGGGAATGTTGGGTGTTGCCACTTGCTCCTTGAATCCAAGTCTGGTGTGGTTCTGGGCCTGTGATCAGTCTAACACTTCTAGATGTTTTGGGCTTAGACTTCCTGGGTGTGAATGTCTTCACTTATTCCTGGTTAATGCACCCCCAGATGGTGTTATCTGGAGGTTCTGATGACATCAACTGGAAGTTCCAAGCAAATGCATCTTCCCTAAAGATGAGTTTGATAAGTCACTTCTGAGAGTCTTCTAAATCCAAATCAAGAGTAGCTGCTCCATGCAGCACGCTTGCATGCATGCCAACAGGCACCTTGCTCTACAGTACATTTTGCTTTGCTTTCAGCAGAACCTCCCTACTGTGATATAGCAAGAGAAATGTTTGTGCGGCTTCAGTTTAGGGACCCTCATGAGTGAACTGCTGCCAGTCATTGTCCAGACAGGATCTCTTATGTCTTTCTGCCCCGGGAAGTGGTTGAGTCACAATTCCTGGAGGTATCTAAAAGACATGTAGATGTGGCACTTAAGAACATCATTTAGTGTGGGCTTGGCAGTGCTAGGTTAACAGTTGGACTCAATGATCTTAAAGGCCTTTTCAAACCTAAATGATTCTATGATTCTGTGACTCAAGAAATCACCTACATTTTTCCTGCCTTAAAGTGCTGTATTTCTGCCATTTCTGAGAGAAGTAGTTCTCATCTATTTTAGAGACCTTCAGTGCTGGAGAGTTTACAACTTCCCCCGATATTCTACTTCTGTTAGAATGTGATTTTCTAGGCACATCACTCTTCCATGTTTCAGTTTTATTATACTATTTTTTGGTCCGTTCAACCTCAACACACAGTGTATTCCCATTTTCTTGGTTGCAGTATTTTGTACATTATTAAATGCTTCTTCCAGCCTTTTATTTTGTAGACAAAGTTCACATTTAGGATCCTTGTAGACTAAGTTCACATTTAGACCTTACTCTGTTTACTCCATTCCATCTTTAGTAAAAAAAAAAAAAATGTATGTCGTGTAAGTGATGAAAAAAATGTAGTAACAACAGCAGAGACTTGTGCGTGTGCAGTGCTTCATCCATACAGACCACAGCTTTGGGTTGTATTCCTGGGCTCTGTGTAACCACAATGTTCAGGAGCTTGCAAATGAGCAGAGTGACGGGAGTAGTCTTTACTATTCTGTTTTATTTACATCTTTACCAAGTATTTGGTAAATGTCATTGTCAGTTAGATGTCACTAGTATTACAGCTGATATATTACTGCATTCACGTTGCACCAAAACAGAGAAAAAGGTATCAGACAAACAGTTCTTATTATCAAACTCTACAGCCATTTTTCCCCCCTGTAGAGACAATATTAACCTCTTTGAGAATCTGTGTATCAGTCCTAAGACACTCAGACCTGGTTAAGTAAGTGAGGAATTTGTATTAAAAGGACATTTTTCTTAGGTGTTTTTCTTTGAAATATACAAATTTTAATACAAATACGTATGTCATTTCAGTGCTGTGATAAACTTGATCTGTCAAAGTGACTTTCATGCTCTCAAAATAATTCAGAGTTAAAGGTCTCTCTAACTTGCTTCACTGGATATCTGTTTACTCATAGGAATACTGAAGATTTAAAACAGTATGACTCTGTCCCTTGTCCCTGATTACTAATTCAGCAGAAGTGTCATAAAAAAAAAATCAAAGAAATGAAAATAAGTGGCATGACACAGTAGACCCCATTCTAGCAATGTTGCAGCTCATGCTGGAAATGGAATCTCCAGTTTCATTTGTTTTGATGTACTGTATAAATATTTAAAGAATGCAAGCTGCAGTTTTATCCAGCCTTTGCTGAATTTCAGTGTCATGTCTTGGTGGGGGTTTTAATGCTGATACTAATTAGTGTTAGAATTGCTGGTTCAGCAGACCAATGAAGGATGTACATAAGTCCGTTTCTGCTCAGAAAAAGACTTCAGAACAAGTTTCACTTGAAGCAATGGTTCAAATCTCATTGAAATGGCATGGAAGACAGTGAGCCTTATATGTATGCTGTGAAGTTCAATGCATGCATGATAAACCTCATCTAACCTTACTCTGCATGTAAGCCTTTACTGCATTTCAGGGCATTTTGGTATAGAAAGGATGCTTTCATATGCAATGAAATGATTTACAAATGACTAATTTTAAATAGCCTAATAACTTGAGGTAAGTAACAATGTCATTAACATTTGTGACAATTTTATTTAGAACATGCATATGCATATGAATATGTCACAACCTGCTTATCAAGAAATCAGATCCTTGTAAGATCAGAGAGTCAGGACACTCCATCTCACCAATTAAAAGTGGTGTAAGATCAGCAGTTGAAGATTAATATACTAATGTGACAGCTGTGATGCTGCCTGATGCACTGTGGATTAAATTGAGGACCTCCAGAGCCAAAAATTGAAGTGAAGATGCTAGACTCTGTAGCATGAGTTAATAATAGACTGACATCCACCTCTAAAATATGTACCACGGAGACATGTAATCTATCTTGGAGAATGAAAAACTGCCGCCTAAAAATCTATCAGGCTCAGAGGGTAATTATTCTGAGCTGTGACATGAAAACTTGGGGGAAACCATAAAATGTCGTTGGCCATTTGACTGTCAGTTTAGCACAGTTTCTAGCTGGGTGTTTGCTGAAGAGTGTTCTCAGCATCTGAACAGAAGAACATGTGAAGTGGGAGGATCCTCCTGTGGGATCAATCATTTAACCACTATGGCTACATCCATATTCTTAAATAAAATAAGCCAGGGCTGCTTGCCTGGCCCTGAAGCGAAGTGGTAGAGCATGACTCCTGTCCACAGGTCCAACCCTCAAAGAAGGTGGCTCTGCCCAGGCTGCTGGTTGGGAGCTTTGCTTGGTTTGTGCTGTCTCCAAGTTGTGTTCGTGCACTGTGAGTCACCACACCCAAAGCTGTGCCTTGGGGTGCCCCAGCAATTCAGTGGCAGGGACGATCACAGGACAGCACTTGCTCCTGTACCTGGTCCTGTTTTATCAGGAAGGCAGATTAAGTTCATGGACAGGGACTTTAATCTATCCAGCCTATATACTGGTAGTGATACTAGTAAAGGAAAGTGTGTGTGTGACTTGTCTCCAGCTGACTAGCTGATAGATGACTAATTTGCTCAGAGAATAAGGTCCAAAGTTAAGTAGGAAAAGACCTAGTTAGTTCTGGTGAGTTTCACCAGCCTACATCATTCATCAAAGATCTCCCAGACTAATACTTTCTCCTGTAAGGAAGTGTTGGCTTTCCCTAAAAAAGGATGGCTTTTTGTTTAAAGAGTAGCTTAGAAAACAGAAAAAAATATTCTTAAATGTTACTGAGGCATTTCTGGGTTGTTAGGAGTCTCAAGTCTTTATTCTTCTCTAGGAGCTGGATTACTTTTGAAGGCATTATTGTTTAAAAACTCAATGACCACAGACTCCCATACTGCAACACAGCAGCTCATTATGAAGAGGAAATAAGGAGCTATACCAAAACATGTAGCCTGGTTTTGGAGCTTGAGAAGGTGGAAGGCAGGTCCCCAAAAAGCATTTTGGAGGCATTTTTTCCCCAAAACCTAATTTTGTTTCTGACTACTTGATTTCCTTGAAAAATTAGATGAAAAGTTTTTGTTTTCATTAAAATTCTCCAAGAGAAATCCTCTCCCCAAAATATTTTTCTGTTCACTTCAGAAAGAAGATAATTTATATGATCTTCTCCCCAAAAAAGCTGTTCCATGCTTAAACATGCCTGTGCAAAATCATGCCAAATGCACTTATCTCAATGGCTTTATATATAGATGAATCTAACACTGAACTGGAATTACCAATCTCACTTCTAAGTAAAGCTGTTTTTTCTCTACATGACAGAACTGTCCTTTCTGGAGGGTGAAAAAATATACTGGTTTATGCTCTGTGTCCGACTGTCTTTAAGGCTAGGGAATACATTATAGAGACTCTCCACATTCTGCTCCATGAGATGTAGGTAATTCATAGTGATGTGTAAATACCTCTTGCAAATTGGCCCATCAGAGACATGCACTTCTAATACCCTTCTGTCTCTGTTATCTCTGAACTGTGATTTACTTCCTTCAGGAGTCTTCTGTTTTCAAAGACACGTCTCCATTTTGGTTTTGGTGCAATGAAATCTTGCAAAGAAAGCACACAATGTTCTCTTTTAGTCTTCGCTGCCCATTTTTCTTATTTTGCAATTTCTTGCTAAATTCTTCCATGTCTCAGAGTCCTGATAAGAACACCAGGAGTAACCAAGAAAAAGTTCAAAGTGGGCAATAGGAGAAGAAACTTCCTGATTAGCAAGAAAAATAAGGATTAAATGGACAATATTATGACAGATCTGCAATATATGTCCAGTTTAAAAAGAACAGTTGGAAAGATGTATACAAAGGTATAACAGATCCATAATTACATTTGCCCTAAACCATTGTTTATAAGCCTATTCACAGAAGATAGTTTATAAACCTGCTCTGGGATTCTTCTGGTTGAAAGGCAGTGTATAAATATAAAATCATTCTCATGCAAGTGTGACAACATTATGTACTGTATGTCAGATGACTGGAGAAATTAAAAACATGATGGATTGTAGTGTGCTGTGAAATAGAAATTAATGAACAAACATGCTAATAAGTAAATGACATATTAAACACATTACGAAGCAGAAATTGTAGTAGAAAATAAATGATTGATTGCAGATGACCTAGGTTTGCTACTTGAAAGCAGAATCTTAAAGTAAAACAAGTTCAGATTCATTCCTTTCCTTGTACCCAAGTCAATTAATTTTTGCTTTCCACAGTGTTGAGGGAGGAACCCAAGATTAGTTTTCGGAGTGTTACATGAATGAGTAAAATTAATGTGATATCTCTATCTGGAGAGTGCATTTTTACATGCAAGGATAAATTACTTTTGTGTCACTTTCAAATCTTAAATACCCTCTGTCAAGAGAATAAAATATCCATTAAAAAGATATTTTTAATGCTTATCGGAGGTGTTTCTGTGCCAAATACACACTATTCTGTGAAGTACAGTGGTGTGCTGGTACTCCTTTGATCTCAATATCCTTCATCCTGGTCTGCTGCCAAGGATCATTCACTCTGCACACATCAGTTGGGACAAGAAAAAAATGAATGAAACTGAACTCTTGGGCTGAATTCACATCTCACTTCCCCTATTCCTCTGTCTGTCTGACTCTGATGTCTTTAGGGAAGCTATTCTTCATTTATTCTGGTATGGGTAACACCATATACAGCTGTGCATTCAACACAGACAGATGGCATCTTCCTTGCTTAGTCAAATAAAGGGCAAAGTACCCCTCTTTAAGCTTGTGGCTGGCCATGTCATGATGACTTTTCTGAGGAAGGATGGCATGTGGCACAAACACACAAACACACTACAAAGTGTAATACAGAGTTACTGAGCTAATTCTGCCCGCTTCAGTATGTGATCACCTCAGCATGGCACTGTTAGTTCAGGTGCCAGTATTATTAGTTCAGGTGCAGCAATGTGCTAACATGGCTCTGCTGCTTCCAGCAACCACATAATTTTCCCTGCAGAGCCTTGCCATGCCTTGCTGAGCTCTGCTGTGTGTGGCGACTTACCGAAGTGGCCTGTCTAGACCATGCCTCCTCTTAGATACCCGTATTCATGTTTACATCAAACTCTTTATTGGATTTAATCTTCACACACCTGAAGGAAATATTCCAGTTGCCATTGCTATGAACGAAGACGATGCAATGTGTTGCATCCAGAGACTGTAGGAGGACAAAGGCTTTACTCCCAGGCATGCCAACAGCAAGGACAACTACCCTCACTGCTGACACATCCTCCTTCCTTAATTCAGTGTTTGGGTTTTTGTTTCCTTCTTATGACCACTTGACCATAGCAGGGGTTTTGCTGTGGATGCAAACATGAATTTGGCCTTCTTATCACTTACTGACATCAGCTGTCAAACACAGGTGGCTTGAGTAACTTAGGTGGTGAATGAACATCCAGCAGAAGTGTCTGCCTCGAAGACTTTGCCATTCTAATAGACCAGGAGGAATAAAGGTTTACCTAAAGCAGGGGTCCTCAAACTACAGCCCATGGGCTGGATACGGCCCCCCAGGGTCCTCAATCTAGCCCCCGGTATTTACAGAACTCCCCCGCCGGGGGTTGGGGGGGGAAACCAAGCAGCCGCAGATGGCCTCCTGCCACTTCATCCGTGCGCCGGCCCCCTGGTTAAAAAGTTTGAGGACCCCTGACCTAAAGCAGCAGGTTAACAGGTGGCACACTGGGGTTTGAATTTGCACTGTACTCACTCCCTCATGCCCCTGTGGATGTTGCCTGTGAGAGGTGCATGCCTCTGTGCAGGTTACCTTACTCCAAGAGAAGATGTGTCCCATTTGTTGTGCACTGTGTCCCAGCTGCTGCCCATCAAACTATGAACATCTAATTGTGACGCAGGGGCTGGGTGGTGGTGCAGCCAAGTGGCACAGCTCACGGCCTCCAGGACAACCTCACCTGTGCCCACACTGCCTACCTGGCTGCTGCAAAGCGCAGTGCAGGCTTACAGGGAAATAACAGCCAAGCACTGGTTTCTCATGCTTACACTGTGGCAAACACTATGTGTGCAGTTTACAGCACCTTAGGAAAGAAATAACTGAAGACTTACCTGAAAACACAATGCCTGATGTCACATTGCCTTCAGAGAGTAGCTCCCTCATGCGATCAAATTATTATCAATACATTCCTGTGATATCAGATATCATAAAGTCCCAGATTATCTGAAAGTAAATGCACAAGACTTCCTTAGCCTAGACTAATTTTTCTGAGTAATGTTTTCTCCTTGTTTGTTCTGATTCCTACCATGTTTCTAAGGTGGTCTTAGAACTTCTTTACTGTAGCGTGAGTCTGGATCTGGCCATATATAACTCACATTGATTTATCATTTTTCTACACACTATAGAATAGGATAGGATAGAATAGAATAGGACAGAATAGAATAGAATATTCCAGCTGGAAAGGACCTGCAATGATCATATAGTCCAACTGCTTGACCAGTTCAGGGCTGACCAAAAGTTAAAGCATGTTATTGAGGGCATTGTCCAAATGCCTTTTAAACACTGACAGGCTTGGGGCATTGACCACCTCACTAGTAAGCCTGTTCTTACTTCTATATAGTTTGATATGATGAAGCTGTGATTCTGTACTTTGGCCTCAAGTGTTGGCATCAAAGAAACAATAGCAATGGGGCCAATACGGTAAGTGCTTTACACACATAGTTTTTGACAGCCTGAACTTTCATTTTTGCACTAAAGCAGCATAAATGTGCCCTGGAGTGGGGTTGATTAGGACTACTTTTATCCATTTTAAGGCACTTTTTTACTGCAGGAGTGGTGGAAGAGCCCTAACTGTAAATTAAAGTGAGGCCTTTCCAGTCAAAATTGCTTTGAATTGCTGTATGCACTTAATAATGGCAATATGCTCCCTTGATACATTGCAAATGTTCCATTCCTGCAACACCTATGACATGGCTCACAGTTGTAGTCCTTGCAGAGCCAGATGTAGTGGTGAATGCCAGAAATTCCTTCGGTAGTTTTTCAAAGGGTACGTGTATTTCTGCATCTATGTCTATGTGCATCAGTCTTTGGTATTGAAACAGACCTTGTGGCACGCAATGCTCACACAGGTGGCTTCTACTCCTGTCTGCGAATAGTCAGAACATCACCTCTTCTTGCAGTAACAAAGGTTACATAGGGTTACTAGTAAGGTGGTAGCAGTACAGCTGCAGCTATCCTGGAGCAGTGTGTTGTCCAAGTTATCCACTGTGGATAGCAGATGTGAAGGGCCCATTACCTGCTTCTAGAAATTCCTTATGTGTTGGAGTTTTTTTATTTTCCTTTTGAAAGATTTATTCCAAAAATCCTCACTCTGCTTTGAACTTATTTCATGAACTTTTTCATTCTCACACAAGATGAATAAATTTTGAACACCTTTTAATTTACATATTAATATCTGATCAGGGGAAGAATTTCTAATGCAATACAGCATAAGAAAGTAACACAAGACAAATGTTCAGCTTCTGCACAAAATGGGTCTAGTTTTTCAGGTTTTTGCACCTCAATTCAGTGACTAGGCAAGGACAAAGTAAGTGTAAATGTTCACCACTGTGGTAGGTAATGGATGAGAAAGAGAGGCCTTACTTTAATACGCTCTTGTACTACCTGGTGTATTAGAATGATCTTAAAGAAAATGTAATTTCAAGTCCTTACGTTGGCAGGCAATGAGTAAGAGTGAAACCTCTGAGTTTTGAACTCATATTGCACAGGTGTAAATGATTACTCCAGATCTATGTGAGCAGAGGCAGCACATGCTGACATTGGGGCATAAGAGGCTTGACATTTGCACATACATCTTCTCTGGGTGCAGTCTAAAAGCAGTAGAAGATTTTCCACTTGCCATATCTGCAAGCCAGAACTTGATGACACAAGGATGCTCAGGAGAGGTAGTGTGAATTAACTGTTAAAGAGGAATAGTTAAGAATAATGAAAAGACTTCAGAAACCCATTCAAAAGAAAAGGATCTCATCTATATTTATCTTACTTTTCTTCCTAAAAGAACACAAGCTACCAAATTTTCAGCTTGTGCATGGACTTAAGACATTGAATATGTGAAGTAAGATGTATTCATTTAAATCTCTTACTGTAAATGAAGCTAATGCATTTTATGTCACTCTCATCACAGAGTTTAAAGAATCCAGTCACGACCATGTTTTGGCTGATGGACAGAGAGAGAGTGGCTTGTGTGGCGCACTGTGTATTAGAACCATGAAACTGCCTTTCACTAACAGTGACCTGCATTCTTAAGGATAATTTTAAATTTTAGTGAAAAAGAATGAGTGAAAGCAAAACAAAAGAAAACCCAAATCTCAACTGACTGAAAACTGCTGGAATAGACCAAGTGAAAACTGATGCCTACATATGCGCTGTTCCATGACACGTCTGAACAAAATAGAGTGGGACAAAACCTCTTTGAAGCTCTTCATGTGTTCAGTGTTTGCTGAGGTGTGTTGCTTTGCACCTGTGTTTCTGAAATGAGATGTATCTTGAAGGGGGGCAAGGTTGACTTTGGAAGGTGAGATGGCTCACTTTGTTGTGCAAGTCAAGTGCAAAGGCAGCACACCACAGATGTCTGCCACATGTTGCACACATTTTAATATTCAGTAGCAACCGTTCTTATTATATGAGAGCAAGAAGAATAAGGTTCATTTCATGAAAGCAGGTGAAGTAAACCCCATTGAGATTTATGTCATATGGAATGCATAATGGATGATGGTCAGATGCATCCAAAAAAGAAACGTGCTTTGCGTGCAGCTGAGATAGGGAGGCCTGCGGTAAATTCTGCCCTTTTTCTATGAGGCTTTGGCTCTGGGCAGGGATTCTTGTTATGCATTTCTGCCAAATATGTTAGTAGTTAACTCATACGTTTTACCATATATGGGTATCTACTTAAGCATTTTTGTGTTTACCATGTGTGTATTTTTTTCCTTCCCATTTTCACAGAGTTGCTTAGTTAAAAATTCAGTGGGCCTAATGATTGTTGAGTTTTCATTAACTCAAAAGAAAACACACAATTTTACTTTGGAACAAGTAGAACACATGGAAGAAAGAAAGAAAAAAACCCCTAACAAATGGAAATTCTCAACAAGAGAACATTACAACAAAGTTCTGCCCTCAAAAATGTACTCAGCTACCAGAACCTTTACAAGAAAAGTCGCATGGGTAACTGCACAAGCTGGATTTTCATCCAGCGGGAGGTACAGTTCCATTTCACAATGGCCATTTCAGATGGAAGCTGTAGTCCAAGACAAAAGACCTAAATAAAATAAAGTCTAGCTTTCTGTGTGATCTTACTCTGGTGCAACTGTCCTAAGTGTAGTTACACAGTTAGTAGACACAGTTCCCTCTTGTAAGATGAGGTTTGAATTCTTCATAAGTCTGACTGAATTAAGATGACAGGGGTCAGGAAATAAAACATAGGCCTTTACCAGAACACTAATGCGTCAAATCAGCCTGCTTATTTAGGTGCCTAAATATGGATTTACTGCCTAATGTTTGTGTTTTACATTAGATTTGCATGAGTAACATCTGAAACCTTACATTCTTGGCCTGAACAAATGAGTAATGTTTCTTTAAGGAAAAAAATAAATAAAGCCAAAAAAGCTAAAAACCCCAGAGCCTTCATTAGGTTTTGTGCTAACCAACATTCCAATGTTTTATATTCAAACCAACATATTAACATGAAACAATCATTCCAGATGGAAGAAAATATCACTTCTAGGGTCAGGAAAGGGGTACATAAAATTCTGGCAAATTAGAAGGAAAAATCTACAGGGGCTAAAAAGCTCATTAATATATGCTTTAATCCCCTTGTGGATCGTTGTGGTTTGGACCTGCAGAAACTGAAATGAGAAAATGCTACCATAAGCTGACCAGTTTTAGTGCTGAAAGGCAATATCCAAAATGTTCCTCAGGCTTTCAGGGAATGAAAGGCCTTGAATGGATATGTTTATACATTCTACTGAACAGCTGACTGAGTAGATGCCTACCTTAAATTAACATGTTTCAGATTATGGTGTGGACTTCAATAGAAACCATGTCCCTAGCCAAAAGCCAGTATGTGTGTAGAATGTGTGACACTTTATGTGCATCATATTTTTAAAGCTGTTTTTTGTTGAGGAAAAACAACACAACAACACCCTCCTCCAACCATTGAACATTTTAATTTTGCCTTGGGGATAGAATTTCAAGAAACTAATTTATGCCATACTTTAGGTAATCTACCTAAATACAGCATCTGTAACTCCTTTATGTGGTATTTAGTATTTTGACAAGAAAATTTTACTGGTTTTTTGTCACAAAACATTACCAGACTATGCTAGTACATGCTCTAAATTTCAGTTTTAAAAGCAGAATCAGATGCTTCTTCATTGTACATATTTAACCTGATAATATCAGCAAAAAAGTCTCATGTTCTTTTGCCGTCCTTCCTTCCTGCTATGGGTTTTGTTGTTTGCAGCTCCAGAAGCCATGTCAAGGGGCAGCAGCTCACAGAATGAGGGAACATTTTTTAACCATCTTGACTCTTGACACCTTTTGCTGGTACCCATATATTAATTATCTCCAGGGTAAGAAGTGAAACTCATATTACATGAACACTAGTATGAACATGACCAAAAAGCAGGAGTTAAAGTCTCAGGACATGTGCAAAGTCAAGCACATGACAGTGGTACTGTATGAGTTTCACCATCTGGCTACCTACTAGCAAACTGAATGTCTCTGGCCAGGAATTTGAGGGTGCTATTTGAAAGGCAGCCCATCTATTTCACACCTTCTAAAGCAAAATGTGGTTTATGTCTGGCTCAGGATGGGCCTCTTAGATCCAAGTATCTTAGAGGAAGCACTTACACATGAGCTACTTCTGCTTTTCTTCCATTCGTTCTGTATCTCTCTTACCTACATATACAACATTTGCGTGTGTGTTACTCGTACAGTGCATATAACTGTTGATTACTTCAAGACGCTGGATCAACAGAAGCTCAGCAAAGAGTGAGGCAATTCTTTCAGCCAGGAACCTGAAACATTTCTGAAATGTTTCCTAAACATTAACAGGAACCAGGAGGTATTTTGATAGACTTATAAATTTAAACTCATTTATAACAAATACTGAATTTATTGGTTTATTATGCCAGCAGGAATTACATATTGTATTATAAAATCAAAGGCCAACATAGTTCAGATATCTTCAGCTGTAATTAAGACTTCCATGTATTTTACAAGATTTGAGAGAGAGGAATACTATAAAATCTATAGACCTTATTCATTAAAAAAGCTGCTTATGTAATCAATTCACATTTTTCAATGTGTTTTATGGGCATCCTGGAATATCTGCATCCAATATATATTGGACGATTTCAGCTATATTTGTAACGTTTATGGCTGTAGATCTATAAATACAGATGAGATATAGCTGCTAAAAGGTAGATCTGTTTTTATACTTGTTATTATTTATTTTGTATATCACAGTAGCACCCAAACTGTATGCATGTTAAATGTCACACATGTCAGTCCCCACGCTGGCAGCAAGATCTCTCCCAGATTTGTAGCTGAGCATACACAGGATTGATGCTCTAGTCTGCACACAATGATAGGAGGAAGTCTGTGAAATAAGCCAGGGGTTTCTTAAAATGAGTTTGAGGATTACTCTCAGAAGCAGCACAGTAGCAGCTCCTGATCTCCTGGCTTCTGACCTCCTTGTCCTCTTTATGTTCCCCAAACAAGAAGTCCAATCCCATGTCCCTCACCTGGGTGATCTTTCTGTCAAGCCTGTTTAAGCCTCCAGCCCACATACATTCCTTCATTTAGCTCTACACACCTATCATGACAAACCGCCCTAGGATCCTGACATCCTTCTGGTGTAAAAGCCAGTGCTGCCATCCCTGTCCCATGCTCCTTGACTTATCCTCCCACACACCTGTCCTAATGTTGGTTTGAGAAGAGCAGTTCTTGCAGATTTCAGAATGGTGCATCAGTGCCAGCAGCTTCAGAGAGTCAGCTCCAGTTTTGTTTATGTGCCAAGGCAGTGGCAGTCACAGCAGCCCCTTAATTGCAGGGTTACACTTTCTCAGAGGAGCAGTTAGGCACTTATAACACTGTCCTTGTAAGATACTACATGCAGAAAGAACTGTATGCTAGCACTGGCAAAACAGTTTTAAAGGTCCACATATCATGACTGATGAACTTCTTGTATGAATAGTTTAGTTATAACTAGCATCACTACTGATGTTGAAGTGAATAGTCTCTGAGGTGCTGAGAACCTA
The DNA here is from genome assembly GCF_023638135.1 of Falco biarmicus. Lineage (NCBI taxonomy): Eukaryota > Metazoa > Chordata > Aves > Falconiformes > Falconidae > Falco > Falco biarmicus. The sequence continues at coordinate 33,601,658 of NC_079293.1, read as the reverse complement.
ATTTTGCAAGATTTCTATACCACTAGTATCCCAAACTTGTGTGATACCCCACTAGTATGAAATATACCCATACATTTGGTAAAAAGGCAGCTGGAGTAGAAGAGGGGTGGGGAAGTATGCTCTGAAAGCCCCTTACCTCATGTCCAGGCAAGCCTAGAGATTTTCTGATCCATTACACCACTTAGTGGTTTTCTTGCTTTAAACTGAACAGTGTTGTCTCCACAGCTTAAAAGGGTCTGCTCAGTTGAGAGGGTGGCCTCCAGTCATGCCTGGGAAGTGCCTGTAGATTTGCTGTCTGTATCTGCTATTAATTTGTTCTGGAGGAGTGTCTTGAAATAACTTGTAGGCATTCCCACAGGAACTTGAAGTTGAAAATACATGAAGGATTGGGCAGGATCAGATTCATAGTGATACATTGTTCACATTTGTGATCATTTTTTTGATGCTGAATACTGTACTGTACAGTTTTACTACAGAATTTTCCTCTTAACAATCAGCCTTACTGCTAAACATCTAAAGTGGGATGATGCAAAGAGCAAACTACTGCATAGTTCACTACAACAGGGAAAGATTTATTTATCCAGAGAGATTTCAAGTGGACATTTAGATACTGCCACTGTGGCAGATGAATTAGCATGGGAAAGTGCTTCTAATTCTACTTTCCAATAGAACTAGTACATTACCAGAACACCATGGGCTGGAAAAAATTATAATCTACAAATGGAAAATTAAAATATACTGAAATCTAACCAGGGAGTCAGAGGAACATGTCTCCTGGAATGGCTCCTGTGCTGGCAGAACTGACTGGGCAGTGATCCCAGAGTGTATTAATCTCCAGTCATGAAGCTAGCACAGGAAGGTCATTTAGTTATTAGGAAAATAAAACAGGTTTTCTAAACCAAAGTTTGATGATCATGAAAGGATTACACTCCTACCAGTTTTGCTCAGAACTGTCCACTGGCTATGGTTAGGGCAGCAGGACTGCCTACCACAGGGCTAGAGGTTGTTCCCTACCTGGGGCAACATGGTTTGTAACCACACAGTTTGCTTTTCTGTCTTCTCCCAAACAAGGTAGCCCCCAAAGGTTGCCAGGATTTATGTCTGAGAGTGGCATCTAGCAGCAGCTACAGCCATGACAGAGGGTGTTAACAGTTAAGAGTACAGGCAATTGTTGTTCACTGCTTTAAGTAACACCTTCTCTGATTTTATTTGCTAATACATACATTGACCATGTATCTTACAACAGCTCTCTGTACAAGGTACCCTGTGGATGTCCCTTGGCCTCCACAATCATCCTAGGACATGATCACTAGAGAGGAAAGTATGAATCTCAGCAGTTAAAACAAGGGATAGAATACAAGACTAAGATACTTCCCACCAAATTTTAGTGATTTATATGTTAGATGGTTAAGTTTAAATTAGTTTAGGTTCTGTTTATGGATTGAAACAAGATCTTTCATAGGCAAGCCATCTCAACTCCAGCTAGATGTTTGAGTTAGGTCAGTTAAATAACCCTTTAGAGGTGCTTGTTTCTCTTCACTAAGAGGAGAGCCTGCAATGACATAGGCTCAACACATCCAGCTTTCAGATCATGGGATAATTCAGATCAGAGGGTATCTCAGATGCTCTCTTGTCCAGCCTCCTCATGGTATGGTAAGATATGAGGTCAGGGCAGGTTGCTCAGGGTTTTATCCAGTCAGGTGTGATCAACACACTGGAGGGAAAGGGATGTCATCCAGAGGGACCTGACAGGCTTGAGAGCCGGGCCTGTGCAAACCTCATGAAGTTCCACAAGGCCAAGTGCAAGGTCCTGCACCTGGGTCAGGGCAATCCCAAGCACAAATACAGACTGGGTGGAGGATGGACTGAGAGCTGCCCTGAGGAGAAGTACTTGGGGATGTTGGTTGACGAGAAGCTCAGCATGAGCTGACAATGTGTGTTTGCAGCCCAGAAAGCCAACCAAAGCCTGGGTTGCATCAAAAGAAGCATGACCTGCTGGTCAAGGGCAGTGATTCTCCCTCTCTACTCTGCTCTTCTGAGACCCTACCGTGAGTACTGCATCCAGCTCTGGGGCTCCCGACATAAGAAGGGTATGGACCTGAGTCTTGTGCCTTAGGGACCAGGCATCTGATGCATTCAGTGCATGGAGCTGTGTGAATGTAAGACATTCACATGACAGGAAAGCTGGAGAGGGACTTTTTACAAGGGCAGGTAGTGATAGGACAAGGGAAATGGCTTTAAATTGAAAGAGGGTACATTTAGATGAGGTATAAGAAAGAAATTCTTCACTGTGAGGGTGGTGAGGCACTGGACCAGGTTGCCCAGAGAAGCTGTGGGTGCCCCATCCCTGGAAGCGCTCAAGGCCAGGTTAGATGGGTCTTTGAGCAACCTGGTCTAGTGGAAGGTATTTGGAAGGTGTTCCTGCCCAACACAGACAGGTTGGAACTACATGATTTTTAAGGTCCCTTCCAACCCAAACAATTCCGTGATCCTATCATTCTATGTTTCTATGATAGGTCTGGAAGACCTCCAAGAAGAGAGACTGCACAACTTTTCTGGTCCCAGCTGTCCTCATAGCGATTTTTTCCCCCCCTATACAAAGTCAGAACCTCTTTGTTTCTATTTATATAATTTTTCAGTATGGCATCTGAACTCACTTGTTTATTGATATCTTTCTGTAGTGGGGAGTCCCAAACTGGGCACAATATCTAAATGCGGTCTAATAAGTGATGAGTAAAGTGGAAAGGCACTTTAACTGATCTCTTGGCTGTGCTCCTGTTCATGCAGCTCAGGGTGCTGCCAGGATCCGTTGCTGGATCATGACCAGCTTGTACCCAACTGGACACCAGAGCCTTCTCAGCAGAGCTGTTTCCTAGCCAGGCAACGTCCAGCCTGTACCTTTGTAAGAGGTTAAGGTGTAAACTAAAAGATAATTCACTAGAAGTCCTTCCAGGAGCTACCTGTACCCCTTTGGTAAACCTCAATCTTCTAATTCCAGATAGAGTTTAAAGGGTTGCCCTCACCACACTTCTGATGATACCAAATGCATAGGTGGTAGCAGTCAGATAAGGTACCAAATGAGAAGATGAGATAAAAGAATATCCTGCTGAATTACAATGAAACATGAGATTTAAGATACGCCGTTGTGTATAATGCTTCCCAACTAACCAACTTAAGCAATTTCCAGGTCAAATGTACTGTTATTTAGGATTTCTCTGCTCCACTTGTTAGTTCTCACTGGAGATGAGGTATTGTATAGGAAATGGATATGCCTAACTGAAGTCTATGAATTCCTCATGGTAATAACATCTGCTATGCTGTCACCCCTGACCTACAGCAGGTTCATTGCAGCAGCAAGGGGGCACAGTAGTGGTTTCCACATGAGACTCACCAAAATTGAGATGAGCCTCACCAAAATTCGCTGCTGCCTAGGGAAGTCTGAAATCATGTCTGAGATGCTCTTCAGTGCTTCTGTACTGTCCTGTTTACATCTCTGTGCTACCAGCACAATTAGGAAGAGCTGAGGATCAGGCCTGTGACACGAGACATGCCTTTGGCTGCAAAGACAGGAATGAGGAGACCTGAAAATATCTGACAGTATTGCTGGGCCAGTGGCTACAGGAAGACAGGAAGGTTCCTCCCTTCCAACACACTAAAAAGCACATCTTAGAATCATGCAAATTGGGGAACTTTGAGAGTTGCTAGGAGGTGCCAGTGGGTGCTCTAGAACTGCGCAGGGAGCTGCAGAGCCGGCATCAACCACTGACCACTGTCTGTGCTGGTGACTGCAGCAGGGAGCAATGCCTCACCCAGACACCCACTTGTGCACCGGCTCTCTGGGACTGGCTCCCTCTGCGGCAGCCTGGCTGACCTCCCAGCACATAGCACTCGACTCTGTGCCTCCTCTGGAGAATACGTACAATCCCTTGGCCTTATGGCATAATTATGCTTATGTATGTATTTGTTTTTTCATAGTTCAGACTGAAACAATTTCAGGGTCGTGCTGCAGCCCGTCAACAAGGTGCTTTTGCAGCACTGAAGTGTGTGCTGTGTGCCTGAGGCCTGAGTGGGGGCTGATGGCGGTGGTTGAGGGCAACACCAGATAATGCCAGAGAGCAGAAGGAGCCCAGTCTCATGCGGTGGTGTTCTGAGTGCGAGCTGGAAAAAGGTTTTTGGCACAAGCTAATTTGTGAACTGTCCCTGGGCATTTGACAGTAGCCCCACTGCACCCAAGCTCTCCAGGCTTCTTCATTTAGCAGGGTAGACACAAGCTAACATTATGCCTCTATAGTAAATGAACCAGTGCCAGAAAGGGGACAGGAACACAAGCACACTACACTTAGATTGTTGGAAAGTTTTCAGTGGAGCTTTTGGCTCAGGTGAGTACTGTACCTGCTACAAAGGTTGCCCTCAGCTGCCAAGCTGGACCCCGAAAGCCAGGGTAGGGCCATCGTTGAAGCAAGGAATGCTGCCTCTCCCCTCTGTCCTCGCCTTAGACTCACACATCATAGAAGGAGTTGAAAAAAGACATGAGAAAGGAAAAAAAATTCTGCTTTCACTAGATCTGTGTTTTCATTTGCTTCATATTTTAGGAGCCATCAGACAAAAGGGCAAGAGAGGAAGCTACAAATCCTTTTCAAAAGGCAGAGAAAAGAAATGAACAGCAACAACAACAATGAAAAAAGAAATCCAAAAGGTAATTTTGAAATAAATCCTTAACTTCTAAGCTGTAGAGCCTGGCCTTGGATATTGTTAATGAACCATTAGCCCTGCCTTAATCACAACATCTCTTTCTTTTGTTCTCACACCCCACTGCTTTCTCGCAGCCGGAGACACTTGGATTTTCAGAAGTGACAGCGCTCCTCATGAGCATAGTTCATGCTGGTTATAATGGACACATCTGTGCTTACAATGTTTGTCCGTCATACCCACTGTTTGCTTTTAGCAGCACGATGAAGAGTGTGTGGCAGCCTGCGTGTGTGTGTGTGTGTGTGTGCATGTATGGGAGCAGCAGTGAGAATGCAGAGACTACTTAAAACCCTGCTAAGCTGCTCTGTTTCTCAATACTGTATTTATTGCAACTCACTTTGTAGTCAGATGAATGGAGTATTTTTTTCAAGGAATTTTACTCCCAATTGTTTTTACTACAACATAAATTTGCTGACTCTTTATTAGACAGTAAGAACTCGGGCAACCCTTTGTGAGACTTGATCTATTGAAATGTGTACAGCTTTGCCCTGGAAATAGGCCTTTCAGATGAATAACAAAAGCTTACAGACAAAAGTTCCCCTTACAGCGCTGGTTTTCTCTGCACCAGCCTTCCTCCACCTCTGTTCCTCCAATCAGTTCCCCATGGCAGTGTCAGAGCTGGTGAGTGAAACAGGGCTAGGGCCTGGGCCAGGGCACTTGCATGCAATTGCTGTTAAACTGTTAGTGTGGTACCTGGCACAGTTCTGGCCCTGGCCGATTAGCAGGCTCCTGCAAAATGCCTGGCAGGGTCCAGGGAACGGCCTGAGCCACCTGGCTGCAACGATCCCCATGTGGTGAGGGCGCAAGCCATGCCACGTCCTTTGGCCCGCAGCCAGAGTCTGGCCTGTCTATTTACTTGAGGAGATGGAATTGCAATACCTGCCTTTTTTATTATTATTATTTTTTAATTTTATTTACCCCCCCCCCCCGCAACAGCTTAGGTTACTATTGCTTCAGGCTCTGATTCTGCAATGAAGTTGCATGAGTGATTCTCTCTGCAGCGACGGGTTATTTATCATCAGTGTGAGATCGGGTTTTCACCCTACAGCAATTCCACTGTCTCTTTGCTTACAGCAAGGAAGGTGAGGGAAAACCCTGCAGTACTCTTCATAAGTCAGACTCCTTACTATCCTTGAAACTACAGAAAAACATACACCCCCCCCCCCCCCCCCCCATTTACGGGACTGGTAAGAAAACTTCGTTGTTTGATCTCCTTGATAATTTGTTTTTGTCTCTGTGTTTATTAAATAGTTTTGCTGTTGTCTTACTTTGTCCAGAATTTTCATATCAGGATTTACATTTCATGCAGATTTTTTTCTTCAAATTAATCCTATAAATTAGTATGTAAGATACAAGGTAATGAAAATTTAGCCCTAAAGCATTGTTAGATTTCATTTGTCCTCTTGTGCATTTTTCTACCATCATTCATTCAATATGCTATTATGTCCCCTTTTGTATATTGTGTCCTAACAATCCCTTTAGAACAATTCCAGAATGCTTATTAGCTAAAATGGATATTGTGAAGCTAATGACTCTAAATATCAAATTAATTTCCCTATTGGCTGGATATTCTTGGGTTAGTAATATGCTGGTTTGAAATAACCAGTATTTCAAACAGGAACTGTTTCTTATGTATTTATTTTTTTATTTCATTGAGCCAAACAAGAATAATGTGAAGCAATAACACAAATTAATGTTAAAAAGATTCATAATTTATTTTTCTTTAGTGATGCTGATAGGTGGAAGAGCAATGGCAATTATAATTAAAGTTGCATAACTCTTCCATTCTATCCTCTTTTTAATTCTTTCATAGTTTTTTTAATTGATCACTATCCATTCCCAACGTTTGTATTCAGTTTCTGTCTGAAAGTGATTTTTATTTTGTGGAAATCTATGTAAAAAATGTTCCAGCAATTCTTGAGAATAACAAAACTACAAAACAAAACTCAAAACAATCCCACAAACCCATTACTTTTCCCCTAAAAAGAATAACTAAAAAAGTCTGTCTTTTATGAAGAGCTTTCATTAAAATAGCTTGAGGAGGAGCATGAAAAGCCAAATACTTTGTTGGTGTAAATGGGGAAACATCAGTAGGAAAAACAGGACTTGTGGTCATTTTCACGTGCAGGAAATCTGGTCCATAACTTGCCATGGAAATAGCTTTTTTTGAGAGGAAGTGATTTGGTAAATATTGGCCGCATTTTGACCAGAATGTGAACCTTTGGCAGCTAAGCTCTGTTCACATGGAATAGATTTCTGGTCTGTAGCTATGAGCTGTCACTCAGTGATGAGGTGAGCTAACTGTGCTGTGAGTAACATTTTGGAAATTTCTGTAGGTTAAACTAAAGTTTTGCCTTCACAAAACTCGTAAGGTAAGCAAGACTTTGACACCCAGAGTCTGCAACATCACCAAAACTCATCTCTGAAAAGAATGGATGGCTGCATCTCAGTGGGTCACCTTTCAGATCTACTTTCAGAGTTTAATTACTGCATAGATTTTGCACATACTAAATTAAGAACAGAAATTTAGCTTAAATCTTGATTTAATGTTTTTCTTTTATACTAATTGATATAAATTACCATAAATTTGGCTTGGTACCTATCTTAATCCTAAACACTGCTTTTGAGACAAGAGCGACATGAAATCTCAGATTTCCTTTGGCTGATCGTTCATTGTTTAAGGTCATAATACATTTTGCTCACCACCACTAGTAGAATTTTCCACTTCTGCTACCTTTTTCTGCTTTACTCTACATTTGGGCATTTACTGACATCTGGGTTCAATTTGACTGAATATATAGTTGTAAATACAGTGCAAATAATCAGATCCCCTTTTTGAAAGGAATGTGAGTAAGCAAGCCAAATGGTTTGATTTTGCCCTAGATACATTCTTAGCATTGGTTATTTTAGAAGAGCTGTTGCTGTCTTCATGCTTCTATCATTGAGCTGGTTGTCTGTAGCAGGAAAAGAACAGAGTTAATCCCACAAATAGATTGTAGGCTTTGCTAATCACCTGTCAGCTAAGGACTAGCACAGTAAAGAACAGATTTAGAAGGGAGCTGAGCAGTGCCTCAAAGAAACGTGTGACGGCTATCTATTCTGACCCATCAACATTATTGATGGTGAAATCCTTTACACCTGATTTTAATCATTCAGAAGTTAGGCATCTAGTTTAAACTAGTTACTGAGGTTTATTCTGTAGGCAGTGGGGAAATAAACACCAGTCCTTTCGTTGTAAAAGCCTCCTAGCTTTTAGGTGATGGTATAGCATAAACTGTCCTCTGAAGGTGCTTGTCTAATTCCATGAGATTTGGAGAGATCTCATCTTAATGCATTGCTGCAGGCATCTAACTCTTAAACTGCTAAAGTCAGGTGAGACAAATCCCAGAGCAATTTCTCTACCATCAACAATAGTCAGTTGTAATGTATTGCTCAAATTCAGCAGTTTATTACATGATCCTTTTCCCATGACAATAATTGCAGAACTTGGCTATGCCTCTTAATAGAAGTGTTCCTGGGATGGGAGAGCATATGCTTCACACACCTTGGAGGAACTTCTGTGAATACTGAGTCTCAGAGAAACTTTCTTCTTGTTTCTGCTGCATTCCTGGTGGAAATTGTCAAAGCTTAGGGTGTCCACTTAGTGCTGTTTATTGTATACCTAAAGGTACTCTAGTTAGCATGGTCTTGTGCTGTGATATTCCTGGGGAGGAGTGGTAACCATCGCTTTAAAACACCTTTAATTTTCTCATAGCTATAAACCAGAGGTCACTTCATAATATTTTATAACTTAAGGAATATTGTCTTTAAAAACAAAACCTGTTAGCGTTTACCTTTGTTCTCACATTCACTCCCTTAGTGCTAGGTCAGTTGAGAACTATGGTTTTGCTTCTAATGCTGGAATTAATATTTTCAGCTGGTGTAAATATGTTAAATGCAGCACAAGATCTTTCCCTCACATAGATTCTGCCCCCCCCCCCCCACCCCCCCCCAGTTTTCACTTTCTTTTAAATATACACCATGCTATATAGGAAAAGAGAAAGCATTCTGAATTAGTAAGCACACGGATAAAAGGAAGGTGAGAAAAAGACAGTGTTTCACAGCTCTGAAACCAGTGATCACAATATGTCACACGAGACCACCCCACAACAAGTAAGAAATTAGAAATGTTGAGGGCTGTTGAACACCAAATTTTCACAGCAGATTGGCACAAAGTTGTTTAGCGCAGATGTTTCTGTAATTGTGATACACTGGGAAAATTCTCAGTGTTCCAACTTCAATGGCTCCCAGACTCACACTTCCACCTGTGTCTTGTGGGGTCTACTCTTAATACACTGGTCTGTAATGTGAACCATGTGGTAACATGGGTCTGGGCTCAAAAACCTGTTAAAACCCCCTGCCTTCCCCCACTGATCTCCTCAAATCTTTAGGCTTGTTTCCTCATTTCTATTTTTTCATTTAAAGGATTTACAAAATGGGGAAAATAATGACACCAGGATGCTCATGGGACTAGGGGTATGGGAGGGAGCTAGTGCAGGTACTTCCAATTCAGAAGAGATCAAAAGCTGTGAGCTGCTCTGTGCAGCACACTCAAGGGCCTTTGAAAAGAAAAGTGGTGGTCTTGTTAACAGCTGGCTGACCCATTTGTGTGGGGGGGAAAAAGTTATTTGACACATTGCTTCTTTTCTTCCGATTAAGATACTACTTTAATAAAAAGGGCTTGTCATGCAAATACATTTAAACTCACTTATTTTTCTCATCAGCTATTTATTTTGACGAAAATTATTATGATGTCTACTAGTCCTCACATAACACTTTGCCTAAGTAGGTCTCAGTGTTCATTATATACTTAGTGTCAGAGGTTTCTTACTCTGATTGTGCTCTGATTGTGTTACTCTGATTGTTACTCATGATTGTGTATGTGTGTGTGTGTCTCAATGCGAGAGATGAGTCAATCTTATAAAACAGGAAACATGAATAAATATTTTGCTAACACTTTTATAAACATGTAGTAGCCTGTGGGTTCCAGAAATGCATCAATAATTTTTATCAAAAGAAGTATGTTTGCAAAAATATCGGTAAATAACAGAGTATAACATACATGAATATTCAAATATTCTATTGAATATTCATTTCAATATTCATTGAAAAAATGACCAAAATACTCATTTACCCTCAAAATCCTGGTTAAAGCAAGACAAGTAAGTATTATAGTATATGTACACTCTCACCCACTGATTGCCATTTTGTTCAGGTACCTCAAAACTGATAATATCTACAGCTAAAACTTTTTGCAAAATTCCTCCCAGAACCTTTTTGCACTGGAAAATTGCTGATTCACCAATATCAACTTGTTTTATGGAAGGAAACAGTTTTTAGTTTTAAAGGAAAAATACAGAACTGTTTTGCTAAGATCAAATGTATTCATTTTCCTATTCTTCAAGTGTAGAATTTAATTTTTTAAAAACTTACTTTGAATTATAAAGTCTTATTAAAATTATTCTTTGGAAGACACACTTAATTGCTCTAGAAAACAATTTCCGAGGGAATTTAATTTCATAGGAAGCTAATTTTAAGGACCTTTCTTTCTTTCTTTCTAGTAAGAAGGTAAATCTTCTTTCTGACTATTTTTAGTTACAATATACATACTATTGGTATTTGAGAAATGGTGAAATTAGATAGGGATTTTGAGGTATTCAAACAGTGGGGTTTTTTTGTGGTATCCTTAAAAAGACAAAAATGTCCATTGCTAAAATTACAGTATTACCATGGAAAAGTTCTTATACTGATAATAAATTTTTCAGTACAAATATTTTTATATAGGTTAAACTGTGTCCAATCTAGAGACAGTCAGTTTGACTTTCTTAAAATGGCACAGTTTGAGCTTATATATCAGTTAGAAATGGAGTGTCACATGTACTAGAGCATTACCAGGTCATCTAGAAAAACCTTTGAGCAGGCAGAGCTTAAAAAGTACATTTTTCAAAGGTATGTGAACAAAGTCCACTACCTCATCAGGTTCCTAAGAGACTTTTAGAATTCGGGACTGAAGATATGAAAACTGAGCTCAGCTGAATATTGAAGTGAAGCCCCCAAGACTGAAGCAACCCCCTTTTCCTAACTGTTGGTAATATTAAAATCACTCTGAGGCAGAGATGGAAATCATACTGTTTCTGCTCCTGAAAAGGAGCTGTCTCTCTGGATGCTTCCCACAGCCCACGGAAAATGGCTGATCATTTGGCAGCCCTTCTGGTCCTCACTGACCTTGGGCTAAGGCTTTGCCATGGGGTCACCAGACAATAGATTGATTACCCTGAAAGTGCGAGTTTCTCAAGGGTTACACAAACAACCTCCAGTCATTAAAACTAACTATAGAAACAGTCCAATCCTCCTTTTTTTTTTAAAGTGGTTGGGTCAAAGTTTGAGAATAGAAAAGTGGACAAATCCACTGAATAAAACTCCTCTTAATAAAGAATTTCTTTACTTCTAGTTAGGAGGTCTTGTAGATGACAACACAAGTGGAGATGGATGTGAATACTATCTCTTTGTAGCTATTGCAATGATTATTTTTTTCACATTCAGATTAGAGCTGCCTCAAATTAACACTGCAGAATAAACAAGTGTGTTGCTTCTACAAATGCTATACTAAATTTGTTTTAGACTAACACTGATACATCTATGTCATGGCTGAAGGAATGTCCTCACCTGTGCTATGAAACACAATGAATGCCTTCTAGTTCAAGAAGGTGAAGATTAGAGCTGCTTGAAATAGCAGTGAATTGTACAACATTTTTCTGAAAGAAATCCATTTTTATTGAAGTTCAATTTTTAATTATCCAGAATGTCAGTGTTTTGACTAGCTTTGCAAGTGTTCAGGCTGAAGTAGATTCACTTTTAGAGAGACAAAATTTCTATCAAAACACAAACTTTCTAGAAATAATGGTCCGAAAAGTTTTAATTTAGAAAAAATTAAAGCAAAAAAGCATTCCTATTTTTCATTGAAATTTGCTACTTTGACAAAAAATAAACAGATTAAAACTCCAAGCAGCCTGGCAAGAATTTCACTTTTGTGGATAATTTATGTACATCTTTAAAGAAAATTGAGAATGCACCTAAAATAATAATATTGAAAAATAAGAAATTGCTCTTACTTTTTTTTCTAAAGCATTGCATGAAAAAAAACCCAACAATTTGTAAGATCTTACCCCTATTTTTTTCCTTTTTTTTTCTTTCTTTTCATAATGCAAAAACTAAGGTAGGTGTAAAGATCTTTCAGAAGACTGTTCTTGTGTAGTGGACATACCCAGCATAATAAACTCTGCACCTGAGCTTCCAGGCTGCTTTTTGCATTTTGTTAAGTATCCAGACGCAAAACCTGTGTAATGTTAGACACAATTATGAGGGACCATGCTGGTTTTTAAGCCTTCTGGAACAGTCACCTGTTCACAAAAAATTACTATGATCATATAAAATATTACCTTTTTGTAGCTGGTAATTCTGTTCTGCTTAAAATTTACATGAATGCAATTAAACAGATTTCAACATGTCCATCTCAAGTGCTCCAGCTACCTATAAAAGATGATACAAATCATATCTTTAGAGAACCTTGTGTTTATGCCAAGGATTGAAAAGGTTCAGTTTCAACACTTTGAGGCGTAAGTAAAAGGATGACCCGTTTTCTGCAGTGTTGCACTCCAAGATGTGTCACATTTGCTTGAGTTACGTATTCTCTGGTATTATGAAACAAAGATGTATTCAGACAAAGTTTGTAATAATGATATATATAATTTCTTTTCAGTTATTTTTCTCTGTAAAGGCTGTCTTTCACTGAAAAGTGTAAAGATGCAATGTATGTAACAATGAATTAGCTCTTAAGCATTCTGAACTTGATTCATTACTGCTTCACATCACACAGACAAAAGCTAATACAAAATTTAAGTTTCTGGCTGACTTTTAATAAGTGTTATGTCCTTTTAAAAGGCAAAATAAACACTCCAATTTCTGTGAAACAGTATTTCTTACAAGAGGCAATGGGCCTATTGCAGCACTTGAATGCTTAGGTTAGAATTCATATGCTTTGTCTTTGAAATTTAGATTCTCTGCCATGTCTTGAAAAGGACTCTTGGGAGCTTGAATAAACAGTTTGGAAGAAAATGCTTTGCTTTAATGATGTTTGTGTTTTCTTTGTAAACTGCAATGGAACCTGGTAACCCATGGAAGACATTTGCGGCTCCAATGTTTTCATCTATAGCTGAGAGAGCGTAGGTTACACTGAACTCAACACTTAGCTTGTGACTCATGCTTTCATATACAATTTGAAACTCTGAAAAAGCCTAAAAGGTTCTTCCTTCCCTCATCCTAAATTGCAGCTGATCTGGTGAGGTGAACTATTTGCTAAAGGAATATCTAAAAAGAAATATGAAGGCTTCAGCAAACTTTTTGCTGGAGAAGAGCTGAGCTATCTTGTTCTCTCAGACCTTGAGGAAAACAATGAGAAACTTGATACATCAGGACTGAAAGGAAATAACATAAGAACTTTTTTCTGAGGGGAACTTTTATATCAGTTTATGTGTAGCTGAAAAAAAAGGAGCAAGCAGAGCTGGGTAGACAGCTGGGTTAACAGTAGGTAAGCACTTGCAGCCTGGTGACATTTGTGAAAATAACAATATTTTTCATTTGTAGACTCCTCATTTAGTCAGCCAAGCTTTTCAAACAAGTGAGATCCCTGCAGAGTGAGATTCTTTCACAGGGTAAATGAATGTGTCTTCATATCGGATGCCTTTCTCCTTGTTCGTGTGTCTCTTTCTCACTACCCTGTCTACTTTCTTGAACTTTTCTGAGATTTTTTTTTGTGATGCTGACTGACAGATGTTGTGGATTGGATGTGGATGGCACCAGTTATGATGCCAAATCAAGAAAAATGCAGTTTCATTTTGACTGCAAGTTTATAAGCCAGTTCTGCAGAAAAAAAAAAAAAAAAAAAAAAAAAAGCTGGGTCCAAACCCCTTGGCTTAATGCTTTTTGCTTTCTTCAGCTCCTGCAGTTTGACATAATTTCACAGTCTCCTTCAATCCTTATAAAAGTAGTGCTCACCTCAGACCTGACCTGCAGCAGCTCTTCCTGCTGCCAACTTGCAGTAAAATTTATTGCCTTGTTTTATCAGATGACACGGAACAATGCCAGCAATTTCTCCGTTGCTATCTGTATGTGAACCAGCGCACTGAAGTTACCCACACTGAGCAAAGATATGCTGTTTGCCTGGAATATTTTTAACCTGTAAAGTCTACTGGAGGCATACTTGTTTGACAAGAAGTAAATAACAGATCTTTAAGCCGGAAGCTTGTCAAAAAGAATACTTGACAAGGCAATGTTAAAAAATGCTGGGAAAAGGAATCTTATTTTACACTGCAGAACTTTGCAGTGTTGTTTGATTTAGAGGTCAACCCACTAAAGTTATTTATTGTTCAAAAGGTGTTTTTAATCAATTTGAAAAAATATGGCTTCTCTCCAACTATGCCTCCCTTCTCCACAAGCACCAGTAGTCAGGATTAAAGAAGTTTAAATAACAACAAACCAAGCTTTGTATTGGTGCCTAGTGTCAACTTGCACTGCTGTAGGAAAAGGAAAGCTGATTTTTCTTTTGTTACAGTGCACTTACTTAAAAGTAGTTTAACAAAAAAATCATCTTACAGTATTTACGAGTACCCTAAAGGATTCTCCAAGCCCTCTCTTTCACAGTGCTTTTACACCTAAAATCTCTGATCACTCATTCCTTAAACCCAAGGGCATATCAGCATTTGCAGTGGAGTGAAGCAAATATGCCTAAGCTCATGGAAATGGAAGTCAGTAAAGTCTCTCTGTGCATCAGCATCCTGCTGATACATTGACAGGAATCCAAAAAGAGGACTGCCATGTTCATGCCTTGCTGTGACCAAGCCTCTTTGAAGTTGTTGGAGACCTTTTTCTCTCAATGCAGCTCTGCATAAATGCAGTGATCTGCTCTGCAAACCAACAGGGCTGTCACTGCATTGCTCTCCTCTACATCTCCTCCAATATGCACAGAACTTTTTGGAATCTATGATAATATATCATCTAGTGTAGTTTTGTATCTTTATGACTGTGGATTCTGAAAACCTCACACATTTTGCTGCATTTACAGTAATCCAGCCTCCCCTTAGGGAGAGAATGCTGTTAGTCCATTATACAAATGAGGAATTGAGGCACAGAAATGTTAAATGACTACCTATGGTCACAGAGGAAGCCCAGAGCAGGTGTAGTATGTAACCTGAAACATCTAACTCAACTCCCCTGAGTTGCCTATTTACTTCCATTGACACAGTGAACAGCAATGCCTAAATAACTTAAATAGTATCCCAGGCTGAATTAAATGCTTCAAATACCTTGCACCATCTTCAGATTAGCACTCCCTTTCTTTGTTTCTGGCAGGTTATAAAGATGTGTCAGCATACAGATAAATGCTGTACTTGTTCAAAACACGAGTAAACCTTGAGTTGCCCTACTGCAGTTCCTGGAAGGAGATTGTGTAAACTCAGTGCATAGTAGTCATGAATCTTCATGTGTTGCATACTGTTTTGATATGCATTGTCTAAGTTACTATTCACCATACCAGCTAGGATTTTGATGACAAGAAACATTATAAAAGCAAAAATATGAACAATAAAAGGCATTACAGGCTAGCGTCTGTACTCCAGGTCAATGGGAGCTGGCACATGTAGGGAAAACTCCAGTACTGCTATAGTCAATGGGAATTTTGCCTTTGGCTTCAGTGGGGCTAGATTTTCACCAGCAGATTTTATATGCATTATATTCTCATTTTCCAAAAGCTTGCATTGCTTATTTTTGGTTTGGTGGTAGAAAGTATGCTCAAAAACTAATTGCAAATCACAGTGCAGCGATTTAGATGTATTACTCTTCATTTTCATAACTTGGTCTGTTAGGTTTCTTTTTAGCTAAAGTTCTCTCTTCTTTTCGTCATTTTTTTCTTGTCCATAGTGGCTTTAGTGAATTCTGCAATGTTTTATAAACTTACCTTCTTGCAGTGAACTATTTGGAAACAACCATACTTTTATAATTAAAATTTTACTTGTTCCTTCCCTGCAAACAACTTGGCAGCTAAGTAAAAGCTAAACTATCAGGTGGTATTTATTTAATTGTGATTTTCTGTAGTTATTTAGGAGGGGCAAGTAGGTTAGGTTATTTAAACCTAGCTATATTGAACAGAATATGCACTATACAGAATTACATCAAAGTTGTACGTTCGTAAGATTAGATTTCTATATCAGCATTTTTGTTCTGTTTCAGTATTTCAGGGTTTTTTTGATGTGAAGATGTAGACATATGCATGGAAAAAGCCCAACATCAGTAACAATATTCTACCTGGAGAAAGTTTGCCTTATTGAGAAAAGTAACTGAATGGAATATGACTCTGAATATTATGACTTTAATATTATATGGGCATTATTCTTCACACTTCGGTTCTTTTACGTTCAAAAGTATGTTGGAGGCAAAAATGTCCTTATAAACTCCGAGTGGGGTTGGAATTTAGTTCATACCCAACTAAGGCAGAAAGGGCTTGGAAATTCTCTATTGCAAGGAGTATTCGTACCTGTTAGATGGCTGTGTGGAGCAGAGCACCCTCTGTAGTGTTAATCCTGGTCCGCGTAAGTGGGACCGCTCTGAACCTTGGATCTGATCCCTGTGCTGCACTAGCCAGCAAAACTGAGCTGGCACGTGGGTGTGGAAATAACTGGTGCCAGGCACAGGACCCTTGCCAGTCGGTGCAGGGGGAGCAGGGACCACATTACAACTGAGTCACAGTCTAGTGGGCTGCCTCTGGGGCAATGCAACCACCTGCTCCATCATGCCCTGTGCTCGTGGTAAAGCCATCATTGAGTTCTAAATTAGTTGATGGTGCTCACTGTAGCTTTTCAGGACATGCCACATGACCTACTCCTGTTGGCCTGCCCGAAAAGCAAACCCAGGGAACTTGCTATTCACAGATTAGGTAGCTGAACCTCTCTGGTATTGGCTGCAATGAAAAACTGCTGGCTGTGGATGCAGAAACCACTACTACTAGAATATGGAAATTGTTCTAGCTTAATGAAAACAGAAAGGTGATTTCACTTGCATTGGTAAAACTTTGTTGAAGAGCTCTTTAAAAAAAGGGGGGATTGAGGAAAAGGGGTGGGGAGGCCAGAGGAATTTAATTTTTTTTTTTTATCCTGACTTTTTATAGGAACTGTGCTGTTAATGGTTTAGTGAATGCTTGTTTGTCTCCATGTGAAGGAAGATGGATGTGTGAAGAGTCACAAAGTTCCAGGGAGAAACTGAGCAAGACAGATTGGTCCCACCTCAGCCTGACACCTGGGGCACGTCCTTATCTAAGGGGGTAAATGGATCAGAATGTTACTGCACGTTTATTTATTCTCCTTCTGTTTGGAGACTTTCCCTGATTAATTACTCCCTAGTAATTGCTGCTGTTAACTAATGTCAAACCTAATTAACCTAGAGTCCCTTCATCCAGCACCTCCACTATCCCTTTGCAAAGACGAGAAGGTCATCAGCAAGGAGGTTCTGAGGATGGCCACACTTTACCCATTCGTTTATTTGCTTTGGGCCTTGTTTGCTATTCCTGCTGCAATGCCTGGCGACAGCTTTCTAGAATTCCCATCAAGTCTAATTGGCCTGCTGAAGCAGCAGTGAACACAAGATTTAAGAAATGTTTTCTTTAAAAACTTCTGGTCCTACAGACACTTTGAGATCAAGTTTCACTCTGCTGAAATCACACACGATTCCCTGTGATTTTCATGAGAAATACTGTAAGAAAGTATTAAAAGAGAAACATGTCTCAGTGGTTTGGAGGGACTGATGGCCAGGGGGGTTGAAGGGTGGGTGGTGGTAACATAGCAAGGCATCTACAGAATCTTTAAAGGTTGCCAAAATTAACACATACAAGGTATTCAGTATCAAAGTTTTCAATATTTGGCTCCATAAACACAATACCGGTTGCAAAAACAAAGCTAAGGATTTCATGCTGATTACTTAAATAAAAACTGTTTAATTATGAACATTTGGGAAATGAAGTTATGAAGGACTGACCAATATTGCTATGGCTTCCTAGTGTTCATACCAGACTGTGAACACTGTGCCAGCATCTTACTGTGTAGCGCATTGTAGATCCAGCTACAGTAAACAGTTCTAAGGCGCAGCGTGGCTCAGGCAGCCAGCTCAATGCAGAAGGAGCTCTGTCTCATCACTGAGGCTCTTGCTTCTAGCTTTAGTAAGGTGTGGACTTTCCAGTCCAATAAAAGCTACCAGCGTTGTCTGTGGAGGTGCTGATCAAACAGGTCAAGCTCCTATCTTCTTTTCTTGGTTTTATCTGCTTTTAGGCACTTGCAGACAGCAACACTAGACGATTTATTTCCGAAAGAGGAATAAGTCATGTTAGTATTCAGGAAATACTGGGTGACACTTCAGATTGATCACAAAGATCACATTTGTCTGCCTGTTTTTCTAGAGCTGCTACTGAAAACATGCATCTCTTGGTAACTTCTTATCTGGATTACTGCTGTCTCTCTGCCTTTTCTTCCTCTCCTGTCCACCCTTCTGGCTGGCTGCAACCAATTTTTCTGACTCAGCTGCTTTATCTCAGCATTTAGAAGTCTCATAGATATATCTCCCATTTGAAGCTTTGGAAACAAATGAAAGTTATAGAGTGACTATGGTAATAGAGTAATGAGCTGTATGTTTTCATGGTTTATCATCGCATGCTTTACACTGTAATCTATAGTGCAGCACA
This sequence comes from Falco biarmicus, assembly GCF_023638135.1. Lineage (NCBI taxonomy): Eukaryota > Metazoa > Chordata > Aves > Falconiformes > Falconidae > Falco > Falco biarmicus. The sequence continues at coordinate 33,583,090 of NC_079293.1, read as the reverse complement.
TACTCAGTCAGTCACCCCCTACCAGCTGGTGAGCTCTCGGTATGATTACTGTGATGATGTGATCACTTTAGGTTCCTGTGCCCATCCACCCAGCTTCAGCGCATATTTCTTACTCTCTCTACTCATCGTGCATAATTTCAACAGGTGCGTACTATGTGTGCACTTTGTGCATTTGTGAGCTTTTAAGTCACAAATGGGGATAGTAGAAAACCTCATAAAGCTACTACATTGAATACTCTTTCCTGACTGGTTGTATGGGAAGAAGAGTTGTTGAGGAAGTAAATTGTGCTCTGTTCCAGTTTAGACTCCAGTATTACAAGGTAAACTACCTTCAGTTTTAATTTGCCTTAAATATTTAGATTACAGCAGTTCAGTTGTTGTTTCACAGAAACGTAATATATCTACTGAGGAGAAAAGGAAGGTAAGGACAACAGGCATCTAGAGTTTGAAGTCTTTTTAGACATCCCATGTAAGTTACTCCCAACCAGGAGTCCAAGTTGTAAATTTAATAATCTAATTAAACTACCAGACTGTAATTACTTACTGGGTTGAAGGTTGGTATGTTTTAGCATGATACTCCTTGTGTTACCAGTACTCAATCTTACATCTTTTTTGAACTCTTCTCATTTTTGGCACTGTAACTCTTCTGTTAAAAAAATTCTAACATGTCACTCTTACTGGCTATGTCTATACTACTAAATTAAACAATACCAGATAAAGTTTCCAGCACAGAAATTTACTCATCTATCATATTGGATTGCTACTGTGGTGCCTGATGGTAACATTCCTGATGTTTTAGCCTGAGTCATTTTGCATTTCCCTAAACAATTCCTGGGCACACTCTGGGAGTCTGCAAATATGAAGGACTACTACAGCCACCCCACTTTAAAAGCTAGGAGTCCTCAATAATACAGAAGTAGTGTTTTCCATCATACTTATTACTAGACAATGTCTTGGACAGATCACTTTGCATTCCTTCTTTCTTCTCTTTGAAGTATATTAGTAGTTATTTAAAAATAAATGTTATAGCCAACATTAGAATTGTGTTCTGCTTCAATTCTGCTATGAAGGCAGAGTCAGTGGAAGCTACAGAACTGAAGAAAAAAATATTTCTAACATTTCTAGGTGAAACACATCACCACCAGCCACAGCAAACTTTCTTGGTATAATGACTGGAGTTTCTAGATATCCTGTGCACAATAAAGGGGATGAAATTGCTGCTACCTTCTACAGCTAGAAAGGAGCACTTGTTCCAGCTATATGCATACATGTAGATTTGACATTAAAGTATTCTCTTACTAATTTCAGCTAAAAGTGTAAAATATTGCTAGGTTAATGTTAAAAAAAATGCAGGTGCAAATATACATGCTTGTAATTTTTATGATCCTAAGGCTTTAAGAATATTTACTGTCTTGAAGAAAGGTAGTCTTTTGTATAACATTGTTCTATTACTCACTTACCTGCCCTGCGCAAGTGCTAACATGAACAAGTGGAAAATAGAATTCCTTCAACTTTGATGTCCACAGAGGAATGATGTCAGAGTAAATAAATCTTGACAAAAAGCTTCCTCCCCTCCCCTCCCCTCCCCTCCCCTCCCCTCCCCTCCCCTCCCCTCCCCTCCCCTCCCCTCCCCTCCCCTCCCCTCCCCTCCCCTCCCCTCCCCTCCCCTCCCCTCCAGTACAGAGCAAACCATACTAGAAAAGGAAATATGGGAGAAGGTTTAGCCAGGTACCATCTGGCTAAGGATCTCAGCTTCTGGAGCTCTGAAACCACCTCTATAATGGTAAATTAAAAAGTACCTGGAAACATTCCCGGACACTGAAACTCAACCCTCTGCTGTTAAATTGTTAGCATAGCCCCTGGCATGGCTTTGACCCACTCCAGCTAACCCCCTCCCAAGCATTCCTAGACAATATGCAGGAGTTATTATGGGTGGGGGACCACTCCCAGGGGGCAGTCTGGGTGGAGTTACAGTTTAAGCTAAGAGACCTTAATTGTACGGATGTGGCCGAACGGTGCCACTTGGCCAGTACAGAGGCCTTGGCACTGTCTGCTCTACTAGTACAGATGTTACCTGAAACTTCCAAGATCTGTCCACATGTAGATTCAGTTCTGTTACAGATTAGACTTTTTCTGGAAAGATTTCTAGCTGGTCTATTGCAAGTGCTTATGAGATTACTGTTCTGAAAGCATTTTAATCTGTATTTACCATTTCTGGTGTATTTGAGTTTTTCACAAAGACTTCTAACCTACCTGACTATACAAGATGTATAAACAAAGCAGGATTATGAAGAGATTCTGAAAGTCATTCATAGACCTGGAATGAGGAGGCATCTCCAAGGCCACACACACATGCGCACGCACACACATATATACATACCCACACACACCCATATCCTTTTTCATTTTGATGCTACCTATGGGGTTTTTTGTTGGATTTTTTTCTTCCCAAAATATCGCAAGTGAGGTCCAAGCCCAAAACTTTTGTAGTCCCACTGGGTCTACAGTTTGAGAGGCCTAAAACATGTTAAAGGAAAAGTGATGGTTAAAAACATTTTCCACCTCAATTTTACCTCTTCAGTAACAGTGTGCAAATGAAATGGCTTTTTACTGTAATTCCCTAATAAAGGTTCCACTTGCCAGAGCTGCAGCACGTCTGAAAACATGACTCAACTACAGATATCGGTATTGTCTGAGTGCTCAGATTTTACATGGATGTAGCTGAGAACAGAAATGTTCCCTAATTACTTGTCTTGCTTTTAGGAACAGATCTTCTCTATGCTTGAAAGTAACAACAGTCAGATACGTGTGTGTATATATGAGACTCATTTTTCTTTAAGACCTTGATCTAAACAGAAAAAAATAGGCTGAGATCTTTTAAAATACCTTCACTGTAAGAAGGCTTCCTGGTACATTTCTACCAATTAATCTATACCAAGAAAACTATGTATAGATGAGAGATAATGTTCATGCACACTGGGTAAAGAGAAGATCTCATTCCTAAAGATAGGCAGTTTATTAGACTCAGTCTCAAAATATGTGTGAGGGGATTTGCCAGAAGTTTAACATTAAAAAATTCTGAACAATGTGTTCTATTGTAATAAGACAGTACAGCCAAAGCTTTCTTAAAAGTCTTTGTATTGCCCAGGTGCCTGAGGCAGTTGTCTTTATGCAAAACAAGTTACAGTGGAGTTACCCATTGTAGACAAAGGTACCTAATTTTTTTTCTAGAAGGTGTATGTATTTCTACCTGACATGACAGATCTGTCTCCACATCTTCTGACAGTTTAGGTCTTTAGAAGGTCTTTCATCACCAAAGACAAAGACATGTTAATACTAGTAGGTTTGGCACAGGATTTCTACTTTTGGGTAGAAAAGCTCAATTGATTGCATTATTTTAGCTACTGTAGTTAGAAATATTACAGTATAGTATTGGAAAGACTGTATAACGCATGTTCTTGTTGCTCCTAAGATGTAATTGACTTGCTTAAAAGTGTAACCTAAGAATTGGCTTCTAAACTATGAGACAGGCTTTTCCAGCAAGATGTAAATACACTCCAGATGAAGACAGTTTTATGAAAGGGAGTAAAAAGGAGACAGGAAAGGGAGAACTGAAGCAATAGGTAGATTTATAACTGAAATCCAGCTATAAAAATCTTGGGAACTCACAGCCTGACATAATTGTGACTTGCATCCTTGGGTGTTTCTTTGACTTGTGACAGATGCAAAGTCAAGGAAAACTGTGGTTACTTACAGAGCGTTTAAATCTTGCAAATTATTCTTTATTTCTTTATTGTATTTCTGGCTCCTTTCTGAAATGTAAGATGTGGATAATGATGCTTAGGCTTTGATTTTCAGGCCTAAAGAACTAAGAAATAAGTTTCGTTGGTGGCAACAGTTGGTCTGCCTGCTAAATAGAGCATGGTGCAGAGATCCACGAACTATGAGTTTATTATATAATGAACACAGATACATCATCACATTGCTGTTCCTCACCTAGCTATTGGTCCTGAGAACTCAGGTCTCTGAGTTGGACACTGAACCGTTAGGGACCAAACCAGGACCATGAAATGATGAAGGGATCCTAAACCGCCCTTAATGCTGTCTTCATCCTTAACACGACAGTGGTCTGAGACATACTTTTGGGAGTTTTCCTCTGATCCCAGATCATTTCTCTGGGTCATGAAAGGCAGTAGGAGAATACTTTCTTCATGATCACTGTTAAAATGACCTGACTTGGTACTGGTGGACTTTCAATGTCCAAGAAAGTGTTTATTGCACTGAAACACCTCACTGTGCCTCTCAGTATTCAATGCTGTTTTTCAATAAGCAGAAATACCAAAGTCTGTTGCCCTTGAGATTCCAGAGTGCTGAATCATAGATCAGGTATCAAACCTAACAGAAAATTTTGCTATTCAAATATAAAAAAAACTAACTCCCCAAACTTTCAATTTTCATATTGTCCAGAGAACCAAATAAAATTCCTTTATATGTGGTTTACTCCTGATCTAAAAGAGAAAATTAGTTTAGGGTAAAAATGAATTAACTGGGCAAAATTTCTGAGGGGCATGCATGCAAAAAAAGGGCATTTTGTTTTAACAGAGATCCCTGAACTCTGTTGAACTAATTAATAATACTGATTTTTCCAGAAAGTCAGAAAAACAGCAACAGTAGTTTGTGATCAGAAACTATTTTATTACAGGGATAATTTGCATTTTGTGCAAGAAGATATAGATTAGGCAAAAAAACCAAACCAAACCAAACCAAACCAAAAAACATCAGGAAGGAAATCTTAATTAAAATCAGACAAAGTAAATAAAAATAAATAAATGGGAAATAATATTGCAGCTTAAATTACTGTTAGGCAAAAAAATCTGCTGAGAATTTTACAAAGAATATAAAAGCTACCCTCCATGTCTGCAGTTCATAATATGCTGTGTCTCACAATTTTACTCCTAATCCTGTTTGCAAAGATGTGTGCCTCAAAAGTCCTATAGCTAAATCAAGCTATAAATAAAATACACTTGACTTAACAAGGCAATTAATAATTTGAAAAAAATTGCAAACAAATATCATCAACTCTCCATCACTGAGAGCCTTTCGATCCAAACTAGGTGGCTACAAGATACAGGCTACCACAAACAAGGTATCAGAAAGGTAATGCAGGGTCAAAATTCCCTGTAGCCTTAAAATTCCTGAATCTTACCATTGGTAATCTTCAAGATGTGCTTTATCAGTCAAGAGCAGTTCAGCAGTGGAAAAGAGAAACAGTCAACTTTGTTTTGCATTTACACAGATGAATTAAAATCTTGTAAGCCTGCAGAACAGCATATATCAAGGGTTACTTAAATGATGCAGTTGAACTTAGTTTGTTGATCTATGTCATCCAATATCATGAAATGCTCTACAGTTGTCAGGGTTAGAGGAAAACCCAGCAAGTCAGTAACAGTTTACAGTATTTATTAAAGAAACAAACAAACAATTCTTAAAATATTTGCTATCACACAATAGCATATGTTATTAGCCTTTTGGCACTGTATGACTTGATCTAAATTTCCTCCTGCTTTGGACTGCTTTTTACACTTGCTCAGATTTCTTAAAAAGTATTTTCAACTGCTTAAAGCAGGATTTGGGCAATTCTGCTCTCAAAAGAGGGAACCTCAATCGGATTCTCTTTCCTTCCTTTGTAATTAATCCATTCTTTTGCCTTTCTCTATATCTATGTCTTTTACAGCTATTTGAACAGTTGACAATACATTTATGATGCTTCTAGTGCTACCTCAGTGAGGAATTTCAACAGCTTCTGCAATATCGCTAAGATGTTTGCCTCAAGACATGCAAACAAGGTTCTATTTTAACAAAATCCCTTGCATGGCATAAGAGAGAAACAAACTGGATGGAATTCTGGCCTTATTCTTGTCAGTAGTAATTTTGCCATTGCTTTCAAAAGGTTTATTCATCACTTGATCTATATTCCACCCAGTTTTGGGATGAGATGCTACCTGCACTTGTATGAGTCTAAATTTGACAGGCAATCCATTTTTAGGCAATTGTAAGCAATTCCTTAATGCTTTTGCTGTATGTCCAAGCTAGAACCAAATACACTAAATCAATTCCTCTTAACACATACATAATTGTTTTCTATTTCTCCCAGGTAGATTATTTCTGGGATTGACAATTTCCTTCACTATCAATTTATTAGTAAAAGCTAGGCATCTTTATCCAGTGGTCCCAGCCAACTGCAAGTGGAGCCTGAGATATCTAAATAAGACATCACTGTTTTTACTGACATCTCAGCCAGCATCTCCTCTTGCTCAGCCTTCTCCTGCCAGCTGCAAGAGGCCAAAAAATCCAAATGCAAGTTCCCACCCCTAGGCTTAGCATGAACTGGTATTTTCTAGATTACTCAGAAGCCAAAGTTAGTTATCGAAGAATGGTCTTATATATTGTGTTCTCTAGCTATACAATCAATCTGTACAAACACAGCTCCGATGCAGTTTTTTTCTTGGCTCCAATTTCTGTCAGTGATAAAGAAAAGTTTCACAGTTAAATACACTTGCCATCTGCACTGTGCAGCAAATTGGAGATCCCATTGTTAAAAATGTCTCCCGCAAAGATCCCTTTAAATACCTTTGATGTCATATTTTTAAAGCCTTGACTTCTTTTTGATATGTCCAGATCCCTTCTCTAATGGCATTTCCAAATATCCCCACTGGTTATCTCTTTCTTATAGATCTAACAAAGAAATAATGTTGGACATTAACTGGGCTCGAGAGATGTTTTAAAATTTAGCATCCCTTTCCCTAAAAGACAATGCATGAGGATTCCTACTACTTCATCCATCTTTCTCTTCCCCCCGGGTGGCTGGGAAGGACCATCCCATCTTGGCTCTGACCCTCCACTCCTGCTACTGTTGTTGATATTGCTGCTGACTCTCTGTTGTCATGATTGATGTCTTGCTGACAAGCACATAAATCATGTCTGTTCATAATGGTTAGTGTTGGTATTTGCATGTATTAGGCATGTTTTTGCTCTAAAACACTTAGCACCATGTGTGCCGCATTCATTCTGCTACATCAGGGTTTTGGAGGGAGGGGAAGGAGTTTGCTGTTTATAGATATTTTTGTTTGGGCAGTGGGGAGAGCAGAGACCATTGTTAAAAACCCATCCAGATGAAAAGGGATGAACTTTGCAGCTGCAGCACAATTCACTCAGACTACAAGACCCTACAGGATATATTGTCTGGCCGACAGCATATCGGCAGCTGCAAACAAAGATGTATCTGCAGTGTCACTGGATTTTGAACCATGTGCTGGGGTATGAGTGCAAAAGAAACATGTTCCTTAAATCCAAAGGCTTTTAATGTTTTACACAGCTTTTCATGGACACCTGAGCTTTTACAGATGATTTTTGAAGAAGGTGTAATTCATATTTCATACATTTTACCAGTATAATCTTCCCTCCCCACCTCCCCCCCATTGGCCTGAAACAACCAAGAAACTGTTCTTATTTCATAATACAATTATCAATCATAGATCCTATGTTTCTGTCCTCTCCAAAAGTTCTCTGAAGGGAACAATTTCTCCCAGAATTTGGCAGCCTGGACAGCCTGCAGTTTATATGAATCCTCCTGATGGGAATGAAGTTTTGGCAGCTGATGGAATCACAGAGGTATGTGAACGTCAAGACTGAAGAAAATCCAGGCTCAAACCTCCAAATCTGCAGAGAGATTGTCCCTTTGGGGATCTCCAGTTCTTCGATAGCCCAGGTCATGGAGGCAGCCTGTGACTCTCCCCACACAGTTGTAGAAAAGAAAGTTAAAGACATGAATCATTTTATCCTTTGTCGACAAGGCTGTTTGCTTTACAAAACTAAAACTGGAGAGCAGATGTCCTACCTGGCATTATCCATTTGTGATGATAATCATTAATTTTACTTTTTACTATTAAATTGTTAGCACAGTCCCTGGCATAGTTTTGGCCCAGGGCAACTTTGTTCCAAATGATACTCTGTATAGCCTCTAGTCTACCACAGGTCAGATATAACTTTTACATGATCACTTTGCATGATGTTTTTAACAGCCCTTTAGACAACATTAAGGAATCTGTATATGCTTTTGTTCTTCCAGCAGCCACCTTAGTATTAGAAGAAAAAAATATTGCAATGCAGTTAACACGTTGCAGAATGGATGCCAGTGTGGCCTAAGCGAGCATCTTTCAACCAACCTTTCCAGCAGAAGCTGTGATACAAGTCCAGAAGAGGCACATGCATTTAAAAAAAAGGAAAATAGCATTATGTAAATTCACATTCTGTAGAGAGATATTTTTTTCAGAGGGTTGCATTTCTCTAAGACATTTTGTAAACATACTTGTCACTATAGTAATTTTCCATTAAGTAATGGGTTGCATTAGAGAAAAAGTAGTTAACAAGAGTCCTAATGATTAAATAGGTCCATATTTTCTACCCCTGGGAACTGAACCCAAGCCCTTTGGCAAAGCAGATAGAAGTGATTCTTGTAAGTGTCAGTGCTGATTAATTAAGGGCTTTACCCAATTGAAGCAAAGCTGTCATTTGTTTCAGAGGGGATTTTGCTTGATCAAAATGAAATGCTCAAATATTATGTAGTTAAAACTAGCACTGAATTTAGAAAATACTAGCTTCTGAAACAATGAAGGGCCATTCTTCAGATAAGTCTTTCCCAGAGCAAAATGGCAAATGAACCATACTCCAGATGCCAAGACTACGGATTTTTGGTCATGCTCATTTAAACTAAATACATTGCTATTTCCCAGAAGTTCTTCAGGTGTGAGACACCAACCCAAAGAATGAGGTCTAAGACCTTTTGGTTGACAAAAGCAACATATTTAGCTGCAAAAAGGAGTGTATTATCTCATGGCCTTCTCTGGTTCGTTTTCAGGACTTCTGCTAGACTATCAAGAGGGTTTTGCTAGGGAGCATGACAGATTTCATATGAAGTGACAGCTAAGGAACAGGAGAGAATCTTGGGCAGGTAAGATGAAGAAGTGAGGAACTTGCAGTGTGAATTTTTAGGCAACAAAGACATTATTGGAGGAAACCCCAAGGTTGTTTAAAAATAAGAGAGATAGGAAAGGGAGTAGGAAAATGAAGAAATATTATGAAATTGTCAGTTAAATATGCATGTAATTGTATGCATCTTAAAAATTATGCAGTTGTTTTGATTGCAATAGTAAAAGGTGAGACAAGGAGGTGGCGCTTGCCTTTTTTTTTCCACACAAATTCTGACATTTTCTTGTCTTACAAGTTTTATAAATATCCCAAGGACTAGGTTTTCTTTGTATACTCCTCTGATCATCTGTGACATGTTAAAGTTGACACACTGGTCCTCCATCAGGATGAGACTTCCTGGCACATCTTTTCCTTAAATCTGGGGATATATAAAAAAAATAAATTTAATTTATTATTATTTCAAATTGATTACTATCTCCCTGAAAGCATTTGAATACTTGTCGTTACATAAAACATTCCTGCAGAGGTGTGGAATATTTTAAGACACCTCAGAAGCATTCTTCCTTGCATTTGCCAGTAGTGTAAGGATTCAGCAGATGGCAGGATGTGGCCACTTCAAGACAGCCAAGAATCTGGGCCTCCACCCTCCTTTCTGAGCATGTGTAACCAAGCTGTCTGTCTGTCAGACAGTGGGAGAGAGACCAGTGTGGGAACTGCATGTACTATTGGAAAGCTTTTTAATGAGTATCACTGTCATAATTAAGAAATTATCTTTATGCATTTAAACAGAGGCCCCACTAAAGTTCTGTATGAAATTCTTACTTTGCATCTCTGGAAATCATAGAATATTTCTTTGCATTGGCTTGGAACCCACAACTTAGCACATGCATTATGGTAAGTATGAAAGGATTTTTTTAATGATCCATTAAGATTAAGAAGTGCATGCACCCATTGCCAACAAGCACACCATCTAATCAATCTTGCATTCCATTATTCTGTTTCATACTATTTTTGATGGGAAAATTCTGCCGGGTGGGCCGTCATCCCTTTTATAAATTAAGGAATAAAATAAACAAACAAATAGTCCGCTTGCAACCCAGATTCATTCTTAGGCTCAGAAGGTTCTCATATATTAAATGACTGCATCCCAAAGTAACATGTATTTTGTATTTGAGTTCAAGTGATTTCAATGAAAATTAATGACAGTTGTGCACATTTGGGAAAGGAAGGATAGAGCCCGAAATACAACACTACTGCCTGTTTGTGATGGATTTGGAAGGCTTGCAACCCTGCTTCCTATCAAGGGAGAAATCAGTGATACAGAATATCTTAGAATCATTTATTTATTCTGTGTGCTATAGTCACTGTACATAGGTGGTCATAGACTACATGCAGGCAAAACCTTATTTAGAAGTCTTAACCCAAAAGCCACTTTCCAGTTCTCAGGAAATAATTCTCACCAAGAACTGAATCTAATCAAAAAGCATAAGATAGGTTGAACTCACTGGTTGTTTACAAAAGCTCCCCCGTAAACCTGAATCACCAAAAACTAACAGTACAGCATTCCTTCAAAGTGCATGTATTCCTCATAGACTAAGAAAAGGAATGTGTAAGATTATATTTAACATGACCACCTGGTGACTCTTACCATAACAAAAGAAAGTTAATATTTTAAAAGGTGCTTAAGACTCTCTGACTTCAGTGGAAGTAAATTTTATATTCCACAATGGATTAAACACCCAAGTCCATACACAAATAGGATTCCAAAAGTGGCTAGAATGTAACCCCTAGGTGCAGTGCTGTTGGCATGAATATTCTCTAGGCACAGAGGTGGGGTTCATCTGACCAAATCCAGTCATCGGTATGGCAGGTATCTGTGCCTAAGCTCACTGCCAACACTCCCTTTTTTGCCCATGGAGAGAAATAGTTACTTCTAAGGCGACAGTCATTTCATCCGGAATTAAAGGTCTGAACTAGATCTGATAAGGCTTTACTGGCAATAAAAAGTTCTGGTGAAGCAGACGGGCTGAGGTGTTTTCTACATTGCAGAGGTCCACATTTGCGTGAGATGAATCCCACTGCTTGTGTTTTGGTGGTTTTCACATGAAGAACCCAGTTTTGACAGTAATGAGTGGCTCATCACCTAGTTTGTGCTTGGACTCAAGTAAGGTCTAAAAGCAAGGTGTCACTGTTAAATCCTTTGGGAGGTACAATGCTGAAGGTCTCAGACAGCACCAACATGCTCCAGCAAGTGAAGGATCTTGACAAAATGTTGCTATGGCTTCTTTCTTTCAAAACCCCAGGCAAGGGCTCCCACTGTGTATGCAACCATGACTGTGTCCCGCTAGCAGAGGGAGGGCTGGGTTCCCCTTCACCCTGTGGGATTCTGGAATAGCATCTCCCACCTTCTTCAGGAGATTCATCACCCTGTTCACAGGAGAAGGGGGAGAACAGGCTGTCTCTTTTGCTGGACATGCTTTGTCAGGACAAAAGAATAAAATATTTATTGAGCCAGAGAGAGCAGGTGGGACTCTGATATTTGATTGCTAGTTATTAAGGACTTTAGGGCATAGAAGGGAGAACTGGGTGAATTGGGTTACAGGCAGCTCTCTGAGAACTCTTTTACTGCCTGGCATGCGATACATCTTGGATAAAATGTATGAAATGCAAAAACAAGAAAAGATATGTCTCATAGGAGGAAAAGTATTTCACTTGAGTAAAGGAAATAAGAGGTAATACTGTAGTTTCCCAGCCCATGTCATTTTAAATATAATCTATGGGTGACTTGCTTTTTGTGTAGCATAATGCTCAGAAAGCAGTCAACTCTGAAAGTGTAAAAGTGCAGTGAATCAATAACAAATAATCCAAAAGTAGTTTATAACTGACTTTACATTTATACATCAAGGACAAGATTGCTGTGAACACAGGCTACATAGCTGTGAATTCTCTGCGTGTGTCCTTTGAATTTAAAGATCAGAAAGTAGGAGTCAAGCTTATTAAAGTTGATAAGGGAGGTGGAAGATTTTGCAGGAGTGTGCTTGAGCTTGCTGACCTCTCCCAGACTTCCTTCAGTTAACTTTCCTGTGCATTTCCAAATCCCAGAAGATCTGGAGCTCAGTTCTTAGACTGTAGAAAAGTATTTAAGCAAATACTTTAATAGCTTTTCAACTCTTGTTCAAACACATGCATTGCTCAGCAGTAGTTTAAGGGTTAATAAAAACACACAAACATAATTTACTATAAGTTTATCCTTAATGTGTAGAATAAAGACATTTTCACTAGCACTTGAGCCATATTGCAGCTCATGTAATGTAAAAAGGAGCAGTTTAGGTGGCATATGAATTAGGAAAACATTGGATTTCTCTGCTGCTTTACACTGGAGGATCTCAGTTCACTTTCTGTCAGAAAGAACAACATTATTAGAAGTGTCCTTTCATGTTAAAGCTTATGTTACTCCTCACCTGGAAACTGCAAAGCTCTGATTTTCACAGCAAAGGAGACTTTTGTTTTCCCCCTGGAAATTTAGCTCTTTCTCTGGAAAAGAGAATCCTATCCATCTCAAAATTTGGCATCCATAAATGATAGCATTCAAAATCTATGGTAAATTCATATTCCTATTATGTTAGTTAGTAATCAAATCAGAAAAACCCTCATGGCTTACATCAGTGTCAGCAAGCACTGAAATGCTACAGATCAGTTTCTGGGAAGAATTTAAAAAGTATGTTATATGGGAATGCAACTGCTTGGGGAATAAGGCACAGTGTTATGGCTCAAGTTTGGATTTGTTCTAGACAAAATGGTGAGTATTACAAAATTTACTTTGGGGAATTTAATGACTTTATCCCATTTACATTCATGATACTAGTCACTTCATTAAGATCCTAGTGCACATGGTTAGTGAAGTAAATGGAAGGAATCTACAAATGTGGGAGAAGGAGTTGTACCTTAATATCTTGAGGGCTCATGTGAGTTATTTAAATACCTTTGCTCTCTACTTGGGTGTTGGCATTTCATAAAAGCTTTCTTAAAGATATCAGATTGGATAGAAGGAGATGTATAAACAGCTACTCTTGTAATATCTTAGAAATCCTACTTTCAGCTTCTTTTCTCCTAATTCTGGAACTTCAGGAAAGGTTATGGTTTGAATTTAAGGCTCTAGATAAATTTCAGAAGTGTCATTTCATCCAGTTTGGCTTGGTCAGCTCTGCCTGTTAAATAGGTGTTTATTGCTTCATTTTGTATGGGCTGGTGGCATTGGTAGTAATTAAACATTGCTATTTGTTAGTTCTTTGATGGACATATTCCCAAACTAAAAGGCAGATACAATTCTAATGTAGCTTAGAATTGTACAGCTCTCATTTTGTTGCCTCAATAGATTAAACCCAGAACTTTAGATTAAAATAATTTTCAAACTTAAGATAAGTGTGGACAGAAGTTCAAACACATATTTATTCACTGTTAAATTGTTGATTTAATTTTTAAGTTACAACTTAAAAAATCCAGTGGTTTGTTATTTCATGTGAATAAAAGCTGCTGTGTTATAATGGCTTAAGTACATGTCATACCTTAGTCAGATGTATCCCCTAAATTGTTTATATATACTCTGTAAAGTTTATCCCATACAGATGGTTTATATTCACCTCTGTCAATGACAGAAAGTTTACCAATAAACCAAGGACTTGTACTCTAAAATAGTTTAAACCAGGCATTTTTAAAGGAAATTTCAATTTATAATTCCTCTACCTTTGTACTGGAACAAGATGGCTAAACTTAGACAAGTAAAAATCATGTGATATTTCTGTTTCATTTCCTTGATAGCAGAGATGAAAATTCTAGACAAAAATGATGTTGTATGACATCTGAACCAACAGTCTGGCTAAGTAGAGTCTTTTCCTTCACCTCTGGCTGTCTGGATCAATTATTTGATGAACTCACTAACAAAGAACAAGATTGATTGAATCTCCACTATCTAATTTCACATGAGTGTAATTGTACTAGCTTTGGTTATGCTACTTCTGATTTACACCAGTGCAAGATTACTGAGGAGCTGAGGATCTCAGTCCTTGTTGGTGTAAACAGATGCAGCTTTAATGAGAGGATCATGGTCATGTACCTGTAAACAAAAAGAGAAATAAAATCTTATTCTTATCACTTCTGATCTCAGAGTTAAGTGTTTACACTGTCTATTTGCATAAGTACATTTATGTATAATTCCATAAATAATAAACATACATTCCAGGTGCTTTGCCAGGAGGAGTATACTTAGCAAAATGAAGGAACGTTCAAGTCCACCTGTAAAATTATTTGTCCTTGTAAGCAACAACAGGCGTATGTTCTACATCATATTTGGGCACAGTCTCTGTGGCCCAGAACCAAAGTAAACACATTTTTCTGATGTAATTGTTGATTCTAGTTGAATTAGTGCAATGCAGTCATAGCTGTGAGAAACATTTCATTTGGACCAGCTCTCAACCAGAGCTCAGAGAGGTTGCCTACCTGGCAAACCAGCAACAGTAGCTTGTTTTCACAAAGTTCTCCAAGTTTTGTACTCAGAGGAGCATATAAAAACATTTTAAAGCATGGGTTGTGGTCCTTCTCCAACTGACACTTGAGTAAATCAGAAGTACAACGAACTCAAATGCAGCCCTCCTGGTATATATGAGATGGGCTTTATGTTCCACTCCCTTGCTGTTTTCCACTCTGACGTACTTAGCACTCAGAGGGACATACTTGTACTGCTTGGGGACACACCAGAGTTTTTTCCCTCCTCCCTTCATTTCCCTAGTGCAAGTGCTGGCTACCAGATGAATGTGTAGCAGCAATTATTAATGGTAACTGGAGCTCACTACCTGAGTGCTTCACTGAAAATGCTTGCATTGCACTGATTGCTCCTTTGAAATTATAACACTACTTTCACTAACTGTCCTGATCCACACACCTGAAAAGGCAGAGAAAGCAAGAAAGGAGTGTAACACTTCACTCAGCACAAGAATAGCAAATCCTTTATACAGGATACATTTTTGAGGAAAAAAAGTTTAAAGTTACAATAGCAAGATTTTTCTTCAAAATTTTAAAAATTCAGCATCAGCTTCTAGACATACTACAATCAGCAAAGCTAACTGGTTTGACTTTGGGAGGTTCAGGGTTTCACTGAGTTTTAGGAGGGATAAACCCCCACATGCCTCTATAGATTAATGTACTAAGTAATAAATAAGCCACAGGTAAGCAACTAAGGTTGGGATACATGGGATTAAACACATAAAAATGGGTCTGACTAAAACTATTTGAAAAATTGAGGTGTTATTTTGTACATGTTTTCAGGTATGAAAAAGATTGCACATTTGATTTATTTCAGATTTTTGTGGATTTTACATACAGAAATTCCAACTTTTTATTCTTAGATTGTATCTTAAAAAAACCGCAGAACATTTTTCAGGGACAATCAAAAGTCAAATAAAAGTTTTCCAAATCAGCTTTTTTACCAGATTCCTGAAGAAGTTTCATTTTGTGTTATTCAATGGCTTGTCAGCTTACTTACACATCTCAAGTAATCATTAGAAGATTCAAGTTTTTTCTCACCACCAATGGAAGGGAAGAACAGGACAAAAAAATAAACAGAAGGTAGGGAAGGAAGGGACAGAGAATAAGGGAGCAGCTGTAACTCTAGGCAGTAGCAATGTGCTTTTGCTATACTTTAACAATGACCGAGCAAAGTGCGAGAGCAAGAGCATTTAGTCACAGGAGTTTTCAGTGGTAGGAACAGTGTAATTGCCTGAAGACTAAAGTTAACATTTTGTCACAGAACAACTAATTGAACACTCTTTGACACTGTGTGTGCACGCGGAAAGGAATTGATGTATCATATCTATATTCAGTATTTCCAAGTGATTCATAGAAAATCATCCAGTTGCCTAAAAGATAAACAGTATTTCTTCTTTTCCTTTTTTATTTTTTCTACACCCCCCCCCCCCCCCCCCCCAATAACTAATACTGAAAGCTATCTTTCTTCTGTTTCCTGTAGTGTCGCACAGGTGGTTCATTCATTGAAAACACCTTCTGCTATTCCAGATAGATTATTGTACAAACAAACAATGGAAACCTCTGCCCTGGCAAATGAAAAGAAAGATCCCAGCCATTGAACTTGTAAGGTTTCTCCAGCTTTACTCACTCTCTTCAATCAAATCCTTCTGTGAATCAAAAAGAATTAGCCATAAGCCATTTTAAACAAAAGATGTACATCTGGAAAGAGATTACCTAAGCACAAATGTACAAGAGAAATCTGGGAGTCACAAAATGATAATCTCCGCATTCCTAAATGTCTTAAGCCAAAATGTTTTGCTTGTATTGTAATTTTCCTTTTTGGGCCTCTTCCATCTATATTCTTTCATGAAATGAACTCATTTAACATCTGAAAGGAAATCTGGTTCTAGATGTTTAGCTGGATTGAGCAGCCTGTTAGTTCTCATACTGTGAGCCATGCTGATGTTCTCTAGTGTAGATGTAGCATTAGCCAGTATGAAATAAGTCTTTGCATTTCTAATTTCTCTTTTAAAAACATCCTTCATTTCTTGTTAGCTTTTTAGTTAGTTGATAAAGGCTACCTATGCGTGGAGCATAAGGTTTTCAGTATTGTTGTAACCTGGTTTCCTTAGAGATTAGTGGCAGAATCCAGTGTATTTAATTCCTGCCTAAGACTCTGCCACGTAAAAGTAGTAGACACCTCTCTTCTTAGCTGAAGATGTCCTGTAGAAACTTTGCAAATTTTACTGCTCATGCAATGCCAGAAATGTCTGCTGCTGGGACACAATGCTTAACCCTTCCCCACACAGTAATCCAAGCCAGTGCAGTCTAAATCCTCCCTGACTTCTGAGAAACTGAAGTTAGTGTGCTCAGAACTAGAACTGACTGAATTCAGTGGAGGCAGGAAGGGGAAAGAATTTTATAAGTAAGTGCATTAAATAGTAAGGAAAAATACAAACATAAGGAAAAGCCAAAATCTTGAGTTCCTTGTTGGGTCAGGAAAGTGAGATAGGAAAGTAACAAGTTTACACAGGTTGGCTCTCCCTTGTAAGTCCTGGGGTCTCCTACCTTTCTCCAGGGACTGCCTAGGCAACTTAGGCAACTCCTTTAGGGTTGCCTAAATGATGGACTAACTGCCTGGGTGCGTAGCTGATCATGCCCTCTTAATAACTTTTGATTTTACTGACTGGTTCCAACCACATTTTATATATCCTTCAGACATGGAGTTCCAGCATGGACTGTGAAAAGAGATATCTGGGTAAAGGTGAGAGGCCTTATTAATGGTGCTGAAGGAAAAAATGTGGTGCAAACTCAACTTTTACTAAATACCAGAGAAAAAACTAATTTGAGATGTCCTCATAATTAGTCACTGCAGAATGCAGAATTCTCTCCCTTGAGGACTATGTGATATCTAACAATTTTTTTTCCGCTCACTTTGGAATATTCGCAGAATCTCCCATGTAGATTCTCTAATGTCCCTAAAGAGTGAACTCATGCTGCAACATTGGTACCTTTCATCCAAAAATGTCAGCCAGCCATGAAACACAAACCTGTCAGAAACAGGCTTAATTTTTTTGATACTCATGAAATGACCTCTCAAGTAATTAAATCACAGTTATTATTAAGAAGAAAAAAAGGAAAAAAAAGCATTTTTTTTCAGTAGAAAATAATTCAGAATAGTTTAAAATTAAAAAAAAAATTAAAAAATAATTGTAGAAGGAGAATGTGTCTAAATGGAGTGATTGTCTTCTGGGAAGGCAATAAAAAGGAAGCTATAACACATTGGAACTGTACTACTGGGACTGACATACTCAGCAGTGGTAACAACTGTTTTCCTAGCCAAAATCAGAATATTTCACTCTCTTTTATGCTGAGCGATAAGGTGGACTTTACTCATGTGAAGGGGATTGTGCTGAATGTCCCACACAAGCTACAGGTTGTAGTCATACAGAAATATAGAAGGAATTGGAAGGGCTGTGGTTTTTTTACGCACCTCAAACATCCCAGGGATTTTCTTCCATGATTATAACTCCTCCAGCTCAACTGGTTGAATGATGAGAAGCCACCTGGGAAAAGACACATATTTGTTTTTAAACAGAATAAACCAACAAATAGCCTAGGGGGAGACACAAGATCAGTGCTAAGGTTTGTGAAAAGCCTTTGGAATAAATACTAAGAATAAAAATATGTTCGCAAATGTTATACATTTATTGTGATGGGCTCTTGCAAAAATGGGCAAGACAAAAGAATCTAATTTTCTTTGCATTTTATTGAGAAGAGCAGCCAGAAGTACTTTTACATGCTCTAGAAAATAGATAAAAGCAAGGGTTGGAGTAGCACCAATGTCAGCTCTTAGGCTGGGAATCAGTTGAAGTCTTTGATTTTCCACAGGCCAATGGTACAAATTTTACAGGAGTGCAAATTGAGCTTCATTCCAGTAGGACTGACTCAGTCAAGGCCAAAAGAATGAAATTAAGACTTTGCCTCTATCACCTCGTTCTTCCTCGAGGTCTCAAAAGATCTTTAAAGAGTTAGAAGGTGTTCACAAGGGAGTGTGCAGTAGCACCTACCACCACACATGATTTGTAGTCCATGTAACTGTGCTTAAGTTGCCGCAGGATCAGCAAGGTGGTGTGTTTGCATAAGGAGGGAAAAGCAAACAAACCACTACTTGTGCAATAAAATAGCATTTTACCTCTTTGGGGACATTCTGCCATGGTTTTCTTAACTGTCAGCTAGTCTGCTCCCACATTTGAGATAGCCAGGCATCCTAATGGAAGTGTACCTCTAGAGGGAGGCTCTGTCTGTGTGACTTATGTACCCATAGAAGAAATAAGAGTTTAACCTAGGAACTCTAGTTTACTGGAGTCCAGAACATTTAGATGGAAGTTCAGGACTTATTTTAGGTGAACTGGATGAGCTTACACATTCATCAAGACCTATACTTTGCACCTCTCTTCACATATTTTGTCAGAGTTGCTTGGCTTTGTTATAGTCAGAGCACTGAAATGTTCAAAGACTTAACCGGATTTATTTAGGCAATGCATCAAATAATCCAATGATTGTTTTTTCTTTTGGTGTTTGTTTCTTTAATAAAATCTCATGGATAAATATGATTACTGTTATGGCTTCTTGGATTAATTAAAGGGGATGAGTTTTTTTCCCCACAATATTTCTTGATTTTGTAGCAAGTAGCAAGGCTTGGTATCTTGGACTCACCTCTCTTCCTTTATGTATCTGAGACATGTTATAATGCATCTGGATGCACCTACAGATGGTTTTCACTCTGCATTCACTCCACTGAACTTGAATTTTATTATGTGTATACCAGGTGGGTAAGTGCTTTTAAGAAACTGCTCTTGCAGTTGTGTTTTTGTGATTGTTTTCCTCCCAGATTTATATTCCACATACCAATCTTTATTAATGGAGAGAGAAAAATGCAAAGATGTAAAGATCCTGCCCTTTTCTTAGTGCTCATTTTGGAGCTGTATCAGGGGTACACTGAACAGCCTTGTTTCTAGCCATGAACTTATGAACTGATGATTTTATGAAACCCAACTCTTACTGTTATTATAATATAATCCTCATTCCTTTCATCACCTAATTTTTCTGCAAAGTCAGAACTTACTTTATTTTCCTGTAGGGTGACATGGATGTACATGCCCACTTGCATCTGTCGTACGTCATGGCAAACATCAAGTGTTCAGATAGGCAGTTACTGAATACAAGTAGCTCCTGCTGACGTCAGTGGCTGGATGCTTTTCCTTGGCAGTGGGTGCACAATCCAGTCCCAGGACAACAATATGTTTGGTCTTCTCATCTGCTTCCTGACAGTTGACTGTAAATCTAGTTTTGGGCTCCTTTTCTCTCCATGTTAAAGTATGAACTGAGCAGCCATTTTCAGTTCTTTTGCTGAATCCAAAGTTAAGCTGCTATTAATTTATCAGTGTTGTCTGAGAAATTAATGCATTTCCATCAGCTATTCCTTTTGTTAGTTTAGAGGTAAACCACCATTTTCCTGCAGAAAAAGATTGCAAGAAATGGTACAACAATCATAGCAGAGGCAGATCCAGCAGACAACCAGCTTCATTTGCTTAGGTCCACTATAGAAATAGAACTTACTGTAATTAAACCTGTTCCCAGTTCTGTCATGTTGATGGAGAAAGCCTAGAAACCATCAGGGCAGTTAGGCAGGGAGGAGAGAGGTGGTAGGTATCACCAGATGGCGCCGGTAGATACAGCGTTCGAGAGCTGCTCAAGCTGTGAACATTGCTCTGCTCTCTTCCATGTGGACAAAGGCTGTTGTTTGAAAAGCTGTCAGGAGAAACATCAAAGTTGCCTCCTTGCTGCAATTTATCCTGAGAGGTATTGTTTCCTGGGCAGTTGAGTTTGGGTGGAGGTTTCAGGTAGCGTGTTTTGCTTGGGTGTTTAGCATAGTGCTAATGGTGAAGGCCTGGGGTTGGAAACTTACCACGCTCATCTGCCAGCAAAAGCACCCAACGGGTCAGTACTGAGCAGCAAACCGTGGGGTCTGAGCCTTGGACCTGCCTGCTTGAACCTGCCTGTCTTGCTTGTCTTGCTGGTCCACTTATCTAGGAATTAAATATAAACGGTTAAAAATAATTGCCTTTCTTGTGGCTGAATAAATTCTGATTAACCTTATGTCTGAATTGTGTTGTATGATATTGTATTGTGTTGTATTATATTGTATAACTATGTGGTGCTGTGCATTAGTGTTTTTCAGTTGGTGGTATCCCCAAACACCTTGCAACCTGATAGTTTTAGGGGAGACTTCTACTTCTGTGCATTGAAATTGCACAATTTCAGAATTTTTAAAAAAAGGCAAAACAAACAAAACCCCCAAATACTATCAGTAATTGAAAAGAGCTCCACAGAATTGTGTACAGTCTTTGGGGCCAAAAGGTAAGAATACTCTTATTTCTTTGAAACAATTTGGAAATTTAAGGACTATCATTAGAGCTGAGATTACTTTCCCTCTTGTATATGAATACATAAGGACATTTTTCATGTTCATCTTTCAATTAAAAATGTAGGTTTTATTTTTTCCCTACATTTAAAAATGTAGAAACATCATAATTTGGGGAAAGGTCAATGAGAAATTTGAAGGCAACCACTTCTAATTGAGAAAATGGACAGCATTCATTTATTTTTAACCTTTGGTAGCAAATCTAGTCTTTTTGGCTAGCTGTATAGCAGTTAATTATGACAGAATCCTGCCAGGACTTTAAAGTATAACATATTTTGCTTCTTTCTTTCCTGTTCCCTAAGAGTCTATGGGTTCTTTTCTGATCACAGTTAACTGGGGAATCTGATCTGTGGTTCAATATTAGTGCACCGAGAACAGGTGCCACCCCTTGCATTATTAAAATCCCTCCATGCAGCCTCTGGGGATCCTTATATGTCTCTGATTCTTATATGACCCAGCTTGATCCTGTTTAACATGTAAAATTTAATAGGATCACAGTTCAAAGGGCTGTGGTTGCTGTACTGTCTGATTTTAACTCCTTGATAACCTCAGAGATGTTCCTGTGTATACAGACATGCACATACCCATCTGGGGCTGTATCCGGCAAGGTGCAGAGCAATATGGCTCTGCTCCAGCAAAGCACTTAACCAACTGCTCAGCATGGAGCCACTGGGCTCAAGCCAAGAGGGAGTTAGTGTGACATGACCGGCATTGTGAATTGCATTCAGATTTATGGCTAAAGTTGGTCTGAAAATGAGGATAGGTAATCCAAATATAGTGTTTATTTTACATGGAATTTACATTGATTTTATAAAAGAATCACCCCCAAAGACCCCCTGGGGAAGCCCACCTTGCTCCTCTCCCTGTAGAGCGTGTGTCTAGAGAGATTGATCTTGTGGCAGTGAAGTGAAGCTTTATGAAAACTTTCCAAACTGTCATGCACATCATATTTTTCTGACCTGCTGCAGTTCTTGGACCCTGGATAATGTTTCTGAAAGGTTCTAAAGCATTCCAGCATTTCAGAAAGTGTCACCTTTTTGCCTCATCCTCAGGTGAATGATGTAGTATCTGGAACTGTGTTTAGAGCTGAACCTTGCTTTCAATGCTGGTGTTAAAGTTAGCTTTATCCTTACAAGTTTTCAGTTGTTCCTCCAGTTTGCTGACTGAGCTGTGTCACTGACATGTCTGTGCATTATATGATGTTGATTCTATGGGTGATAGCTCCAGCAAAAGTAATAGTTTTCCAAGTTGTTAAAGTAGCTTTCTGACTTTCAGCAGATTTTACCTCAGCCAAATAGAGTGACAATGTTTGTGTTGAACAAGTGAAGACTAAGATATTAACATGGGTAGTGAGTGTACAGAAAATGTGTGATCTGGATGATGAAACAGGTTAAAATGATGATACATGACCCTAGGATATTTTGTAGTATAAATCCATGCAAAAGTGTGTCAGAGCATCTCCTTTTAGTTTCTTTTTGCATTCTTGATTTTAAGGCTATTTTCTTCAAAAATGTGCTTAACTTTGTTTTGTGTGCAAAAATAAACCGGGGGTTAATCCTTTGTGGCACTGGTACTTATAATCCTAACTATTGAAGAGGAGGAGAGAGCAACATCTCAGTGGATAGGACTGAAGATGATTGGCAGCAACTTCCTCTATAGCAGTTTAGATATGATACATGTGGTAAATGAAGGATTTCATTTCAAACAAGATAAGTTTAGGGGTTTGTAAGCACCTCTGAGTTCTGTGCATGGATTTTGATCACTTGTTGTGGTTGTGGATCATTCTTTTCAAGACAGCTTTCCAGTGCTCTGTCTGCTCAGTTCCTTCAGCATATAATGTATATTCCTTCCATCGATGATAACTCTGGCACCTGGGCACTGCTGCAAATAAATAATAATTTTATTTGGCAATCCTTGTCCCTCACAGTATGATTATCCAGTAGTCTTTGGCCCATCTGATTTATTCCTATGTTACCAGGTTCAGACAATAGCTTTAAATGTGCTTCCTCATGCCTGAGCCCAATTCTAAGCAAAGGAAAAAACCTGCAGGTAACAAAAATACTAATTTTCATTTTCTGTGTGAGATATAAAACTACTGCTTTTTGCCTGTATATATATATACACAGGCAATATACTTATTTTGGTCTTGATCTTACAACCAATACACAATTTTTAAAAAGTCAAACAAAATACAAGCAAAGAAACCAACCTACCACTGACAACAAACTGATTGGTTTTTTCTATATATTTTCTCTCCAATGCATGATAATAGCATCTAATTTTCTGTCAGAAAAGACAGAGCCTAGAGAAGCATCTATGCTATTTGAACTGCACAGCTGTGGAGGTTACTCTCTACCCAGAGGGAATGTTTTGACAGACCATCACAGAAAGGGAACTGTTTTCTAGGGGAAAAAAGTAATCCATTGGTATAAAGTTCATGTCCTCCAGTACATCTGCTGATTCACACATACAAAAAAAAAAATATCTGGGAACAAAATTCCTTGAAACCCTTTTTGTGAATGATCATTTCACATGGTGTTGTTGAGGATAGATGAAGAAGGATGAGGTTCATTCTCCAGCTCAAACCTGTCATTGTCTTCTCAAGTACAGCATCAGGATGGAGTAGGAGACTCCTGTTTTGATCCGTAACAAATACCTGAATTTTAACCCTCCAAAAGGTAGAAAAATGTTTCTGTTTAAAAAAAGGCAAAGCTGAAAACACGTGCTGAAACTGTACAGATTCTGAGCTGGAGTAACTCCTGAAGGATGCTATGCCCAGTGGGAATTAAAAAGTCAGACCAGCTTCCCAGCTTCAAGCTTCCTCTCCCAGGCACGCAGCAAATGTGTTATTCACTCCCTGGCCCTTTGCACAGTGTGCTGACCTTCCCCTCAAATAAGTCAGCCCAGCATGAGAGCAACATATGGAGCCTTTTGGGCCTTCCTCTGTCCAAAAAGTTGTGTCATTTTTAGGCAGTATAGGATCCCCAGTGGGACTGACCTTCCCCCTGTTGAAATAAGTATCAAGACTCTCATTGACTTCTGTGGAAAGGGGACTGGGCATTGAGATTGCCTCTGGGAAAACAGAAAATAAAGAAGGCAAGTTATATGGATCCCTGAGAGTCCATAATATAGGCATTACTCATGCAAATGCAGTATTTAGATTATTTTAAATACTTATGAGTTGGAACACACACATATTTTACAGTTTCTCTGCAAATAGAGCTTCTGTATGTGCAAAGTAGTTGGTGATGTTGCAGTGAATAGGAATCTCTATAGTGGGAGAACAGCAGAGGGTACAGTAGGGCTGACACACAGCACTTTGCACCAAGTCTTTTGTTTTGAAGACAACCCTGGTATTGCAGATTGTGATATTCAGCTTTCACTTTGGGCCTCTTAAAATTTACATCATGACCATTTATGAGTATTTTAGCTGTACTGTCTTGGGAGTTTACTGTATGTTTTTTGTGGAAGGCAAAATACAAATATTTTGAATGTATAGGAAAAAATGGTATGCGTTTTCTAACTTCTGCAGTACTGCTTTAAGCTTAATGCACTTCAGATTGATTTCAAAGACTTCAGTTCTTCTCTCAGCATTGCTTGTGGACAAATACAGATTTTGATGACACCTCACCCCACTCTCCCAAAAAAGACATGAGAATCTGGACTCTTTTGTAAAACAAAAGAAAAAAATTATGCAAAATGCTACATAAACTTCCAAGAAGATCTTAAGCAATAAACAGGCAATGCTAGAATCAGGTACACGGTGATGTGTAGAGGAAGATGTGTACATTTGTAGAGCTAAAACTGCGTACATGCTTCTCTGTATAATGTACATTGAGGGAAGGGGTTTAGTCCTTCTTCTTGTAAAACCGTACCTCACCACCCTTATGTATTAGTCATGTGTGAACTGTAGAAATAGATTTGTCAGGTAATCAGCCCAAGTATCTTCCTCTTACTAGAAGCTACACAGGAGTCTGTGCAAAACTATAACACTGACAGGAGTTGCTAAAGCAAACAAATCTCCTTTGTTTTGATCATTCCAAAATACTGTTCATGCTAAGGTTATTAGGCAAAACCAAAGTTAAGGCAAAACAGATTCATTCCCATGTTTATATACCACTATACGTACTCTCTACAAATCAGGCTGTGTAATGATGGGACTGACCTCTAAGTGTGGGAGTGCAAATAGGTGTAACAGATCACCATCTTTCTGTGAGAGAAACCTTCTCATGGAAACAGACAAGCCAGACAGTGTGCAGTGTGCATTTTAATTAAAATCACATCCTGGGCATTTAAGTTTTCAAAAATTGTTAGTATGACAGAAGTTACATTTTCTTGTGACTACTATTATTACTGTCAGACTGCCTGCTTCAAGTGGGGGGCTGAAGGTTACATATGGGATGGGGGAACGTAAAGTTAGTTGGAAGGGGTTAGTACATGGGGCCGTAGCCTTGGAATGCTCTTTGTTGGCTAACGGTCTTTTGCTGTCTTGTCTACAGCTGTGCAAAAGACCCCTTAGGACATTATGTATAGCCCTAAGCAGTGACTGCAGTGCTATAAACTGCAGGTGACTCTGGTCAAATCCAATTTCTCTTCCTGAACGGAGCACAAGCTATCACTGTGGTATATTCCTTGCCAAGGGAAACAGGGACAACAACTTTATGGATTATTATAGAGAATGTCTTTCAAATTTACGCTCAGTATTGTATTTCTTCAAATAATTTTACACTGTTTGCATTCTTGCATTTGTAATTGAAGCTAAGGGAGCATGACGGAGTAAGATGACGTTGTGGTGCGTATCTTACAGTCTGTAAGTGCAGTCTTACAGATGAAAAGATGAGCTGGTTATCTTAGTAAAAGACCCCACTTGTCTTTCATGTATCAGACTTGGGACTCACAAAGAGGCTTTCTAGGAACATCTTAATTTTTTTTACTGTTCTTACTGACATTCATATGATTCATTGATGTGCATTTTACAAATAAAGCCATGCCACAAAAAAGATGAAATGACCTACCCAAGGCTGTAGAAAAAACTGTGGTGCAGTCAGCAGTTGACTCACTCCTAAATTTCTGTTCTATTGTATTATTCTTTGGCACTTAACTAATACTTGTGCCTTGAAAAGTCTTCCCTTCTGGAAATGAGTTTTGCTTCAGCTCCAAGGAGCACAACCACTTTAAAAATAGAGGAGTAAAAACCACATCTTTGGGGAAAAGTTTAAAAAAGGCACAAGAAAAACAAATTATTTCACAGTTTAAAATTCCACTTTGAAGTGCATTTTGGTGATTATCTGATAAATCCCTAAGAACAGAATTGGAATGACACTATATATGTGCTTGAAGCAGTTGTCTCTTTAATGGATCTTTTGGAACTTGCCTAAGTTGCCATGAGAAGCCCATTTTTATCATGCTGTACTGTAAATATTTTAGTACTGAAATTGGCTTTTAATAAAATTAACTACAAGTTCAAAATGTTTAATGGACTTCATGGCAGTAAAATTAAGAAGAATGTCATTTTGTCTCTTTAATGTGCCCCCAAACATTCTTGCAATGAATTAGAACGCTGATTGTTATTTTTCAGCTCAGGACTTGGCAGGTGTGTAACACGACTCCTGATAGCAGGACAGCAGATTACATTCTCCTATAAAACCATTTCTAAGGGACTTGGCACAAAAACTGTTATTGCATGTCTGCAGGTGTTTAGTAATTGGATTAATGCAGAGCAGAAGGAATGTCTAACGCCCCAGCACTGAGAAACGCTGAGGAAAGACACATTCATTTCTGAGTGTAACCTGGAATGCATGATGACAGCCTGTTCACACACATAGAGCCAGATCTAAGCCTGCAAGTTTAAAATTAACTGCTGTGAGCAATCACCTTCCAGAGAAAAGTTTATCCAAACCTAAATACAATAACAGGAGCTCTGTAAGTAAGGAGGTAGGGAGCTTTGGGATATGTTTTGATCCCATTCCAAAAGCAACTTGCATAACCTTAGCAAAAGTCCTTATATCATGCATATCACAGATCCCTAAAATCCTAGGTGTCTAATAAAAATGTCCTTGATAAACATATAGACCCTCAAAATTCTGTAAAGGTACAAAGCATATAATATAATCTCAGATCAAGGGCTTTCAGGATAAATTGATGTTCTTTTAAATATCTTGATCATGAATTAGAAAGGCTTTTGTAATGGCCAGGGACCAAAGACATAAATCTTTCTATACTGATGGCAATGTTAAACTAAGAAGTCCATTTGAACTAGTAAACACTAGAAACAAATTTCTAAAAGGGTCTCAGCTCAGGCTCTGTCACTGCTCAGAAAAACACTTTTACGTAACCTTTAGGTTCACTGAGTTTTAATGTACAGCTGACAGGTTGTTCTTAAAAAATCACTTGAGCACAGGTACTGCTTGAGAAAGCATCTTTTTGCACATATGCCTTATAGATTAAATTTAACAGCAGAGGGATTTAAGGATAAAACAATTCTTTATGTTATCCTGTGCTGGGAAAACAGGACCCCTGAGAAACAGTTCTCTGCTGCTAGGACTCCTTGGAGGACAAAAGTGATGTGGGTCCAGTGAGGGCCCTTTAGGAACTCTTATCTTTTTTATCTGTCAGGATATTATTCTCCAGGTCTACACCATGAGGAAAAAAAACGGTACTGAGGTAACTGACCGGTGTGCTTTTTGGCTGTCTGTTTCCTCTGGAAGCAGTACTAGCTGCAGGTAGGAGAGACCAATGCCCTGTAACTAGACTGCTGGCTAATGAGAAAAGCCACGAAGTTTGGATAATGTTCATACCTCAGGCTTGCTGGGGTTTCCACAGTGCTTCTTCTAGACCATGGAGATGTCTCAGGTGAGGATCTAAGTGCTTTTGACTTTTCCCCCATCTCTCTAACCTTTATGAATGAAGATGAGGAGTGGGTATGACTCCATGTAGTTTTCTAATGTTCGTTGGTTAGAACTACAAATTACTGAAATAAACAGTGGATTAGTTTCAAGGTGAAGTACAGTTTACTGTTCTTTACATTCTTGATAAGAACTTACTAGCAAATAAGAATCCTAAGAAAATATATTCTTAAGACTAAAACAGGTACAGAATATTTTTATTATACCACATTGCCTATGTAAAAGATAAGTTTTCCTTGGGGAATTTAATCAAAATACTCCTGCCTTTTGGGAATAATACTTGAATATTTTACCAGAATCTTGAAAGCTTTGTCCAATGCAATGAATGACATTTCACTGGGGATCAGGAGTTTAATGACCATGGAGCAAATGGCAGCCTCATGGAGGTCATTGAGAAATCTGTGCTGACTTCCAGATGCAACAGTCACAAGTCACTCCCACTGCAGTTAAAGCTGTTAAACAGCTTCCGTTATAGCTTTGTCTTTGACATGCACACAGCTTTCTCCAGGCTTGACCTCTATCAGAAGGCTTATTGTTGAGAACATGGACAGTAGAGGATTGACTGCATGTATAATAGAGCTCATGTTGCACAGATAAATACACATGCACAATCTACTGTTATAAAAATTTTTAGGGTGAAAGTTTCAGCTTCCCAGAAGGTCAGGGAATGTTGTATCACCATTCCCTTCACAGACGCTGTTCTGCCTCAGTTTAGATCCTTTCTGTGCATTGCATAAGTCAGACCCTAGCGTGGAGGGTCCATTTCATGTGGTGTGGGGAATGCTTCATTTGAATTTTTCCAGCTTTCAGATGTTTGACTTTGGAGCTTTAACACTCCTTGCTCATTAGCTTTTATGATTTTTTTTTTTTCTGAGCAAGAAAATTAAAAAAGGTCTGTGGTGAATCCACAAGCTTGAGCATTGCATTCCTGTGGCACAGAACTGCTGTGCTGAATGATGATGCTGACCATATAGGCTGATGGCAGGCTATTCTAACAGGGAAATTAATATTGCTTGAAACTCAGGGAATGATAAAAGCAACCAATTCCACACATAACCATCCCTTCTCCCAGAAAGGTGCCGGTGTTTCCGTCTAACCTTTTCCAGCTTTAATCCTCATAATTTTATTTGCTCCTCAAAAACAACTTTGAACAATTTCTGAGAAAGCCTGTGAAGCTCAGAGTTCCCTGCAGGTGAAGGAATGGCTGTGTACTAGCGAAGGATCCCAGCAGTGGGAACTAAAAGGAAATAAGGGGATAAGTTTGCAGGTGTTTGCCCTATTTATACACTCACTATGAATTTACTCACAGTCTATTGTTGAAAACAGGAAAACAAGTTATCTGGACCTTTGTTCAGACTGAATACACACTGTTATGTTCTTACATAAGTCCAAAAGTTACAGAATTCAGACAGAACCAGTTGCCTTGACTCCCTTTATTGTCAGTGGAGACAGACAGAATGATTTACGCCACTTTTCTTGAACACCTGGCTTAGGAGCTGCCTTCTAGAGGTACCTGTACTTCTCCACTGACTGCAAGGGGACTTTGCATGTCTTTTCTGCCTGAGACTAGAATCATACTTTCAGACTATTGCATTACTTACCTGAATCTCATTCCAGCCTGAAGTATCAGGAAAGATTCACTCTGCGTTGTTACAGTAGAGTGAATGATACTTTCTTCTCCAAACAAAATGAAGCTCTCCCATAAAAAAATTATACTATTGAAACAACCATTGTCAGAGTTATATTAGGCAAGGCTCACATCTTTTCACACAGCTACACAAAAAAATTATGCAGCCTCATGAGCAGACCTTGATGGTTTTACTCTTTGCGAATAGAAGCTTTGTCATCTGTATTCTGACTGATTACATGGAGCATCCTCTGGGAGAAGTCTGTGCTTAGTGTAGCAGGGCTGATTCACCTACTCTGTGTGTTTACTGAAGGGAATTACAGACAGCACTACTCAAGAAAATGAGCATTCAACACTTACTGAAGAAGCTTGTTAGTTCTTTCACATTAAATACTTCACATTAGTATTAAAATAGAAATAAATCACTCCTAGTAACAGAGCAGGCAGCTTTAACCATTGTTCAATTCTAAGTCTAGATTGCTTTTTCATGTTGTTCTCAGAAAGGTTGATTGCAAATTATGAAGTTTTAAAAAGCAGTTTTTTCTGCAAGTGAAAGAAGAAATGCAGACCTCACTCCAAGGATAAATGGTTATGATTAATGCTTAACTGTACAAATGCTTTTTAGGAAGAAATGGATTGTCTGCTTGAAGTATTAAGTATTGTGCCTATATTTTTAAAGGATCATTAATTATGCTACAGAATATAATTTTGTGGGTTTTTTTTAAAGAAGTTTGAAATTCCTACTGTGTCATAGTTTGCTTTAGTCTCTTTCTCTTATTTTTGTATTTTTTAAAAAATGCAGAAAGTCAGGAGATGTGCCAACCAGAGGCAGAGACATGTTCAGACCTGTAACCTTACAGGTTCAGAATGACTTCAAAGTTGAAACTGGTAGGATCTGGTTACATTTCATGACAGAGGATAAATTTATGCCTGTAAGCTATAACCTTTGGTCAGTCTCTGTTCCTTCCTATTGGCCAAGAGTTATACTTGTGTTATTCATCTGTCATGCAGCCACACTGAATAAAATTCTCTTTGTTTTTTCTTTTGTTTTACTGGCTACTTACATCTTCCACAAAGATGGGAGCTATCCAAATTGACTGTGTGCCTTTCTACAGAAGAGAAATGAAACTTTTAAAGAATGATATCCACTGTGCTAATGCAAAGGATGGTGAATGCTGGGGCTGCTGTAAAAACTGAAAAGTAGAATAGCTGTTATTCACATAGCAATTGAATTGAGAAAACATTCAGTTATTATTAACACCATGTTTGTGTAGCCACAACACAGAATGCTGGGACTACATTTATACCAGTAAATAAAATGGCCCAGGGCTCTCCTCTGGCTCTGTGACCTATTGACACTAGTGAGCTCATGATCAGCCAGATGAACTCCTGTACTTTCCAAAACTGTGTGTCTGCATAAACAGGCTGTTGGTTTTTGGGTTAGCTAAGACCTGAAAACTGTGTCCAGGCATTATCTGGAAGAATGTTTGGATCAAGGTGTGCTAGTAATTTAACACCATGACCTGTCCCTTTTTACTATGCTAATATAGAAGTAATAAAAAATGCCAGATGTGCCAGTCAAACCTAGATATAAGCAGCAATATTGAGAGGACAGTTATATATAAACCTGGGTTGTGCAAATATATACGTAATTTTCCTTCTGCATTGCAGGATGGAATAAAAAGAAACTAAGTTTCTTCTAATATTTGGGAACAAGATGCATTCTCTTGCTGCTACTCTTAAAAGTCTGGGAGAAGGAATTTCTCTCATTAAAAAATGTTCCTTTTATCAAAGGAAGGCAGTACGTGAACAATATATTACAAGTTTGTAATGGAAATCCAGCTTCACAAAACCAAAACAATATGAAGCATTCTCTTCTCCCCAAACTATGAGGGTTTCAAATTTCATCCTGAATGAATAGTTCTGTTTCCCACTCAAACATATTTCTTGGGCAACTCCTGGAAACCTGATATCTGAACACTGATTTTTATGGGAGCTCTTCTGAGTTTTTGTACAAGTCTACACCTAAGGGTACACTGGAATACATGATTGTTCATAGCTGGAGCTATGACGGTACATATATGTGTCTTGTACACCCTCATTAAAGAGTGCATGCGGATATTACATTTAACTTCAGTTTTTAACACATAATCACTGTACTGAACTCTGGTAGTGTGTTCAGTGTGGACCACCTACTTTTATGGTGAAGGAACTAAAGCTCAAGTTCCCATTTCACCTGACTGGGCAACCTTGGGATCCCATCCTAATTTTTCAGTGAGGCTAAATCCCTCAAACAGACCAGGCTTTTCTGGGCACAACCAGATAATTGTGGGAAGACACCAGAGAAGAGTCAAGTGCCTCAATTT
This sequence comes from Falco biarmicus, assembly GCF_023638135.1. Lineage (NCBI taxonomy): Eukaryota > Metazoa > Chordata > Aves > Falconiformes > Falconidae > Falco > Falco biarmicus. Next base: position 33,551,197 of record NC_079293.1, on the reverse strand, counting down.
GTTGTGAAATCGTGAGTACCTTAGGTGGCTTTAGGATAAAGCGCCTCCATATTTTTCCTGTGAAGGAGTGCAGTCCAAGAAAGACCCAGTAACTTGGCTACAATTTTCTTTTATTGCTGGCTAAGCTAATCTAGCCACAGAGATGCTAGTGCTGATTATCTGAATCAATTCTACAACAAATACATCCTCTTCAGATTTTATTTCAGGAAGAAATTCTTGGCTTTGAGATGGAAAAAATGTGGGTGCTGGGCTTCTGAAGAAAAAAAAAAAAAAGTGCTGTACTTCTGAAGTTCCTTTAGTAAGACAGGGGATATTGCTACAGAAATTGTTGTCTCCAGTTCTCCCCTGCTTGGAGAAGTCTTACTGCTAGCTGATAATACTTATCCAAGGTGACATTAAAACTTCCTTGTATTCTTAAACATGTGGTGTGCCATCCTAAACAAAGGCAATCTGATATTAAAAGTATAGATGTACTGCAAGGACTACTTAAAGAAATGCGGGGTGTAGTGGGTGTTGAGTAAAGCTCTCCCACATTTCTGCATAACGCAGGCTGCAGCCCAAGATGAAGAAAACCTCAGCACAGGCAAGATATGCAAGGCTGTATAGCCAATGATAACAGGAAAGTTTAACACTAGATCAACACAAGTATAATTACCTGTTTCAAGTGGAGACATTATTCTTCATTTCCTGCCCTCAGATTGTTGCTCTGAACTGTTAAACAATAGCTGTGTTTTGTGCAAGAAGGGTTGAGTTTCAGAGGCTGGTGAAATGGTTCCCCTGTGGGACCAGAGCTAAAGGCAGATGGATTCACTGAGTGTCACTGGGCTGCTTTAGGTGGGTGAAGACAGCCTGAAAAACACAGAAATGGTGGGGAAAGGTAGCTTATTTCATGATCAAAAAGCCATTAGAATTATTACAACAGCATTTTCATCCAGCTGATTTCAGTTCTTTTGACTCATACACACTGTAAACCCAGTGTACTAACACATGATCAAGAGATGATCTTTTTTCTGATGAGCTCCAAATTTCTAATATTAGAAGAGATTTCAATTTTCTTTCCATATTAGTCTCTGTGCATAACTCTTCCTTTTTCTCCTTCATCCATTTCCCACCTTTCAGTCATACCCTTTCAATCATACTTTTTTTCTTTTGGAAGTGTCTCTGCTGCTTACTGGTAATGTCCAGAGGCACTAAGTTTTCTTTCCATGGATCCAGACTTCTTCAAGGCCCAGTAGGACTTGCCCTTGGAAAGATCACTATGAAGCAGTGATAAAATTATTTAAAAATAAATTTATATAAAAAGAAAGTGATACATTTTAAAATAAAAAAACCACTGTCTTTTTGTTTTTCTCCCACAATTTACCTGGCTTAGCTGTTTATAATATAAGTAAACCTTTGCAAAGAACTCTGCAAATGAGCAGAATGGACCTTACACCTAACAAGTTTGTTGTGTCCTAAATAATACCAAGCTCATGCATTTAGATAGTATAAAGTAGCAATGAAACATTTTTCTACAAAGTGGTTTTGTTCTTAGTTATATAAAATAATTCATTCCTTTCTTTTCAAAATGTCCTCTTTTTCAAAAGTACACAAAAGGCAAAAAGGAAAGGTTGCATGGATGGTGTGAACTAGGATAGACAGGATAGAAAGATTGGGAAGAAGCTGTAGAAGATGCATAAATGGCTTGGAAATGTCTATGCATAAAGGCTTTCTCTGTAATCTCTAATCTTTAAGTAACATTAAACTGTCTGCATTAAGTCTTCTTCAGATGTATCTACACAACAGATGTCGATCCCGTGAATCTTTCAAGTGAAAACATTCCTTGATTCATAGCAAATTTATGATTAAAAGATGGTATAAAGATGAGAAACCACCCGCCATTATGAGCCATGATGAACATGTGTGCAAAGTTATTGCAAAAGACACCGTGCATTCTGCTCTAGAAAAGGCAAAAAATGTTCCCTTTGGTTGAATAAAATGTACAAATTAAGTAAAGATGGTTCTCTCCTACTGTTTGAGTCTTTCATATCAGTTTACAAGCAGGAAAATCATAAGAGCTCAGCAATAAGTACAACATTACTTCTATTCATCTGTCAATTTCAAGAAATCACAGTATATAATTTGTTGAGTAATCCTTTGAATTCCCATCTGAACATTAAAGAAGCAATGTGGTATCACTTCATGTACCTGTCTGTGACTTTTCAGACTGTAAACAACTCTGCATAGTTTGATTCAGCTGTCTGAAACCATGAGGCAGACATTTATATTAACAAAGGATTTCTTTAGAACTGCTGGCTTTATCTAATGAATACAACAATTCTTCTCCCACCTGAGGGCATATAGAAAAGGCAGTGGAGACAGTAGAATTTTAATGGTGTTGATATTTTCTTTACGTTCAGGGAGAAGAAAAAAATGCCATGTGAGTTAAGTAACTATATGAAAGTGAAGAAACGTGCAAAAATCCAAATATTCGTTTCATGGAACAAGAAAACTTAAGAAGATGTACCGAGAGTTAAGAAAACAGAGTTGACAACTGCAAATTCTATCTCAGCCTGTGGCTGGCCTTCCATTCATAATTCCAGAAGCAGCATGGGCTGCCCATCTTCCTGGAGGTCCCTTGCACAACACAGCTGCATTTCTGAGCTGGGAGCAGTGCAGGTCAGCAGAGGAGGAAGAGGAGGTGAGCAAGGTCCCCCACCAGGGATATGACAGCAGCCAGGTCTGGAAGAGCCAATCTGGGCAGATAAGCAGGGCCTGGCACCCAGGGCCTGGAACCCAGGGCCTGTCCCACTGCACCAGCCAGGGAGCAGGGCTGGTGGGGGGCTGGCAGGGCAGCCCCAGGCCCAGAAGCTGGACACCACCCTAGAGATGGGGACAGGCTGAGGCCGGGTGGCACTCAAGAGGACCAGTTAATGGGCTCTCGGGAGGGGCGGCGCAGGCCGGGACCCGGGCTTTGGCCCTTCCTAGTGAGAGGCCAGAGGCTTTGTGTGGCCCTACACAGGGCCAGCTCTCGGGACCGGGCGTGTTCAGGGCACTGTCGCCTCCCTCGGTTCGGCTCAGCTCGGGGAGGGTCACTTGCCCCCGTCGCCCCTGCATCACAAACGTTGTCGTAGCGGAGCGCTGGTGACATCACAGCTGGCGGAAGGGTGACACGTCACAAACGCGGGGCCAATAGGAACGTGGGCCTGAAGCAAGGCCAGGCGGCACTTTGCCTGCGAGCTGCCGGGCGAAGACAGAGGCTCTTGAGCTGGGAAGGGAGAGCAAGCGCACTGCGAGCTGGGTGCGGCTGCGCCTCCTCAAGCTCTCCTTGGCTCTCTCTGGCACGTGTTACAGGCATGCCCGTCACGCCCTGGGCAATGAGCTGGTTCCCCGGGCCAGCGGCCTTCGTCGCCTTCTCTGCTTTCCTGGGGCTGCTGCTGGTGCTGGTGGTGCTTGCCTACCGCCGCCTCACAGTGCCCACGGCCAAGGCCCAGGTAGGAGTCGGTGCTGGTGCAGAGCTGTGCCCTGGCCGGCAGGGTGGGGGGTCAGCAGGGGCCCGGGAGCAGCCCCAGGGGCGGGCTGGGGGGCCCTTGCCTGGCAGGGGAGGCCGTTTCCCAGCCATGCCCTGGCCGGGCTCTGGGGTTTTGCCGGTGCCCGGCAGGCGCAGGGAACGCTCCCCTCTAACGCACTGTTTGCCCTGCCTGGGTAGGAAAGGAGACCAAAGGAGCGCCCATGCAGAGGCAACAAGGAGGACGACAGAAGTAAGCGAGCCCTGGGCACGGACAGGTGTCCTGCAAAGACCCTCGCTGGCTCCACGTGCCTACTGACCCGTGTGAGGGGGCCCCATCAGCTCATTCCGTATCCTCTGCCTGCGGCCTTTGACCCCCTGCGGTCCCCACAGCCCTCAAGGACGTGGTAGGTGGAGCCGTCCCCGCTGGTACCCCTCCGGGATACCCCCACCAAGAAAGGTCCCGCTAACGCTGCCCTCTGCCCCTCTGCAGCTCTCCCGTACACCTGGAGATGGATGGCACGTATGAAACAATCGTCCATGAGATACAGAGGAGCATGGAGGACGTAAAGAGAGATTTGGACATGTGAGGCCACCGAGGAGGGAATGGGGACAGCAATGGGGGGCATGGCTTGGGGCTGCTGGCTGGGGAGGGCAAGGGGAAATCTATGGGCCAAAAATGTAAGGGCAGATGCCCTTCTGGAGGCAACGATGTCCGTGACTCCCCTTTCTCCTGGGGCAGAGGGAACCGCTGTGCCCAGCAGGCACGGAGGGGGCCTCGGGCACATGCTGGGTGGGATCCCACGGCAGTGGGCAGTGACACAGCCTGCTGCCTCCTTGGGGGCTGGAAGGATGGCCCCAGGATGCTCCGGAGTGCTGGGCTTAAGCTTCCCCTCTTCTTCTGCCTCCTCCTCCTCCTCCTCTTCATACAGGTTCAGCCTGGAGACATCTGAGAACAGCGACACTGCCTGGACTTCCCTCATGGCCAGTGAAGATGGGCCCTCTTCAAGTGTCTCTTTGACACATTCAAGTGACAACTCCTGGCCTTACACCAGGGCCAGTGACTTTGGCTGCTCTTCACGGGTGTCTCTTGCCACTCTTGTGCATGGAGCAGACATGGCTCATGCCTCCAGCATCCACCCTGGCCTGGGCCACCCCAGGGCTGACCTGGAGGTTCGCTCTGGCCCAGCAACTCGCCCACCCTGCAGGGAGGAAGTGGACAGATGCCTTGAGGCTGGCACCGTGCACCAGCACCAGCAAGATCTTGCGATCCAGCTGGGTGCTCCCACTGCACCTCCAGAGGCACCTGATGTTTGCTCCAGGGAAACAGAGATGCCTACCAAAGACCACAGGGGCCAGTACGCCTTGGAGGGCCTCATCCCAGAAGCGCAACTGCTGAAGGAACTGGGCCCGCCAGACAATGTGGACGAGACTCCGCAGACTGTCCCAGCCTCAACTCCTCCACCACCTCAGCGAGCACAAGAGCACAACGGGGTGGTGGTTCCCATGGACAACGACCCACCCTTCCTGGACTATGAGGCTATGCAATGGACACCGGAGTATCGCATTGCAAACCTGAAGATCCAACAGAACTACCCACTGCCAACCAGGGTCCTGGAAGACAAGGAGAGCTCTGAAGACATCGCCCTGGGGCAAAATGCCGCTCAGCCTCCCCCTCTGCAGGGGTGCACTGAGCTGCCCGACCGCTCTCCCTTCTGGCGTGGGGACAGGCACGTCGAGACCACGAAGCCGGCAGAACAGCTCCCTGGTCCGCAGGATGAGCCTGCCGACCCTCTGGATCTGCACACGGCTGGCTCCAGCAGGCTCTGCCCCGAGCGCAGCGAAGCCCCACGCCACAGCCTGCCTGGCAGTGAAGGCTCCCAGACTTCAGCTCCATCTGCTGCAGCAGGCCTGGGAGCAGGAAGGGGAGGGATGGTGGAAGAAAGGCCTCCTCCCGAGAACAGGCCCAAGAGGCAGCAGAGCCAGAAGAGGGCTGCTGCCCAGAATTCTCTGCAGTTCCACGTGTGCGGGTCCACCCTACGGATCCCTCTCTATCGGCATGGGAGGCTTCTAGTGCGGTGGGACCACACCAGGCTCGTGCCCCGCTGAGAGCAGCCAGACCCAGGAGTCCTGGGGCAGAGACACCACCTCTGCCAGGCAGCAGCTGCTGTGTGCTCGCCCTCACCCTGCTTTGCTGTTAGGGCGCCCGTGCACCAAGCTCCTAGGCACAGACACGGCCCAATTTACCAGCAGCAGAAAGAAGAGTTGAGGAGCCCTCAAGTGAAAATGACAAAGGGGATGGGAAGCAAAGCCTGAGTGCCCAATAAGAGCCAGACTGAGGTCATCAAGTTGCGTCACCATGCTCTTCCCATTTCAGGTGTCCAGGGTCAGAGGGCCCAGCAGGGCATGGACCCAGTGAGCAGCAAATCCCTGCCAGGCCTTATGAGGCAGCAGGAGCTCTTCCAGTAAACATGTTTCTCTTTAAGTGAACTCATGGGAGTCTCTTCTTTCCTGGTGTATTGGATTTATGTGGCAAGATTTTGGTAGCTGGCAGGGCTGTACGTACGGTTTCTGTGAGAAGAGACCAGGAGCTCCCCCCCTGGGTTGGACAAAGCCAGTTCTATCCACCTCTGAAATGGAACCATGCATGGCCAAAGCTGAGCCCATCAGTGACAGTGGTGGTGCCTCTGTGATAAGAAAGGGTAAGAAGTGCTGCACCACAGCTGTTAGAGAAAGGAGTGAGAATAGTGTGAGAGAAACATTTTTGCAGATACCAAGGTGACTGAAAAAAGAGGGGGAGGAGGCGCTCCAGGTACCAGAGGAGAAATTCCCCTTCAGCCCTTGGAGACCATAGTGAAGTAGGTTGTCCCCCTGCAGCCCATGAAGGACCATGCCTGAGCAGACAACTACACCACACTGTGGAGGACACCACACTGCAGCAGATGGATATGCCCTGAAGGAGGTGTCAGCCAGTGGAGAGACCATGCTGGAACAGGCTTCTGGCAGGAACTGTGGCCCATGGAGCAGTCTGTTCTGGATGGACTGCACCCTGTGGAAGTGACCCACACTGGAGCAGCTCTTGAGGAACTGCGGTCCATGGGAAGGACCCATGTTAAAGCAGTTCATGAAGGATTGTACCCCATGGGAGGGACCCCATGCTGGAGCAGTGGAAGAGTGTGAGGAAGATTGAGTGGCAGAGATGAAGTGTTATGGACTAACCACAATCCCCATTCCCACTACCCCCTGTGCTGCTTGAGGGGAAAGAAATGAGAGTGGGAAGTGCAGCTCAGCCTGGGAAGAAGGGGCAGTAGGGGGCGGTATTTTTAGTTTTGTTTCTCACTATCCTACTTCCTTAATAATTGGCAAAAAACTACTCTTCCCCAAATCAAGTCTGTTTTGCCCTTGACAGTAAGTACTGAGTGATCTCCCTATCCTTATTTTCACCCAGGTTCTTTTTAATTTAATTTCTCCCCCTACGCTGTTGAGGAGGCAGGAGGTGAGAGAACAGCTTTATGGGCACCTGGCAGCCAGCAAATATTAACGCACCACACCTGGGGATGAGATGTGGCTCCTGCTCACTTTTTATTCCTCTTTCTATGGGCCAGTTGGGCAGCAGCTCTGTTGACAGTTTCTGTGGAGAGGACCATGATGGCTCTCCAGGTTATTAAGGAGGGCCACGTGGGACTGGTCTCACACTTCAGGCTTCCAGAGACAGCATGGGCTGCCCAACTGCACACTACAGCTGTGTTTCTGGGCTAGAAGTGGTGCAGGTCCTTTAAGGCAGCAAGCATTAGAAAGCCAATGAGGTTTGGTATCCACCATGGAACAGAGAAGTTGGAGGCCCCAGTGTCTGTTCTCCTGTCTGCACTGGGACAGGCAAGAGGAATAATAGAAAAATGCTTCTGCGGGCACCAGTAGGATAGAGTGGGCCCATGTTCTCCACAATCTCTGTCTCTCTCTTTAAAGGGATATCTGGAGAACAGCATAAAGGTGACCTGAAAGCCCTGTGAGAATGGCAAAATCACAGCCCTGAGCTCTGGGGTTCACTAGCAGCTCTTTTTCCTTAAGGCAGATGATACTGTGCTGGAAACCCTGTGCCTTTCACTTTCCTGTGATCAGAGCAGATCCTGACATAATAAAAAGGCCGAGGAGGAGGAGGAGGAGGAGGAGGAGGAGGTGGTGAGCAGGATCCCCTAGCAGGCAGAAAAGACTAATGAGGGATGGCAGAGGGGAGGGGGAGGGAAGAAGTCTTTTAAGTCCCGTTGAATCTCTGGGTGGCTGCTGATTTATTTATTTTCTGAAATAAATGGAAATGTCTTACTGCACCTAAAGTTAGCCATCTACAGCATATACATCTAATTTGAACTAGCCATCTTTTCAGTCAGTGCTGGAAGAAGGGCACATTCAAACTCAAAATAGCAAACTGTTTACAATGGGATAGTAACATTCATTTATTGTGTGTTGTAATAAGAAACAAAGGTGAAAACAGAGGAACTCTTTGCTCTTCAAAACCTTCTTGTGCTAAAACTGCTGTACCCATCTTGCTTGGAGTTCATACGTTTCATATTCTTATGAAGGATGTCCTGGACTTGATGGAACAAGGCCCTTCAGACTATGCATAATTTTTATTCTGTTTGGTATGATACTTTTTAAATGGCAGTTGGTGTTATGCCCTTGAATGAAAAGGCAGCAACCAAGCTACAGATTTTGCCTGGAACAGAGGTTAGGAATGCTAGAATGTTGCAAGACCTTGGCAGGGATCTACAGTAAAGGAAGAAAATTATCTCTGAGGAAAGGAATTATTATGATGTCCTCTTCTGTTCTGCTGATAAGCTTCTTCAGTGAAAGACTGGTCAAGGATATTTTTATTCTGTTTAATGACATCTTATAATATTTTTGCATGCTTTTTGAATACAGCTAAGATGTGAAAATATAGCTGTTAATCAGTTAAGGGAATGGATCTTTCATTTTTTATAGTTGGAGACTCCAGAAGCATTTTCTCAGGTATCCTTGTCAGGCATTTTTGAGGCAGTCCAGAATTTGCTTGATCATGTTCCAACGTGGCTGTTAAAAGAATGCCTGCCTTTTCTCAGTCAGGCTATCCTGAGAGTTGTGAATTGTTGTCTTCAATCTGGGACGGTTCCAAAATAATTTAAACTGGGCTACAATCATTCTTTTGTTAGAGAAGATGTCTTCATCCACGGATGTTTTGTTTAATACCCAACCAGTTCATAATGTACACATTTCAGTTAACAAGTTGGAAAACGCAGTTTAAAGTTCAGTCCAGATTTTATATATGCTATAGTATACATCTGGCAGAGCTAGACATTATGATTGTCCCTCGGTTGCTAATAGTGTAACTTTTTTTGCATTGAGATCTGTTCTTCTTGGTAATTTACTTTTTGCCAGGATTTTGGCAAATAACTTCAATACCTCGTTACTGTTATGCACAGACCTTTTCTAATAGCTATTATTGTGCTTGCCCTGATATATAAAGCAAGATAATGTTAGTGTCTTAGTGGAAGGTTAGTAGTAATTCTGAATGCAAAATGAGTCTTAGCAATTCAGTTCCAATAAATTACCAACACGACTGGCAGGAAATGAGTAACTAAAATATATAGGTGAAACATTGCAACAGAAAACCCTAAGGTATCTAAAAAGTCTGATCCATTTTGCATGTAAATCAATGACACTGAAATTCACAAACATTTTCTAGGTTTTCTCAGTGGTACATAGGGAGAAAAAGGCACTTTCAGAGAGTTATTCACCAGTAGGTCTGTCATACTCTGGAAATGCCTATTTTTTCCAGGGTTTCATGAAGGGGCAAAGTTCCCTAATGAAGAGTAGACTTTTGCTTTTAGATTTTGAAGTTCAGGCAGCTTAGTCTTGAAGGCCTTCTCTAGCAATGAACTCGAAATAAAATAACTGGAGGCTCTTTAGACTTACGAAGGCCAACCTGTTAAACACCAGTGTCAAAGTTAGGGCTTTATTTAGCATCTTTGCTTGATAAGGCATAGTGGTCTGTAAGCCTTTTATAGTTTCTTAGAGAATGGCACAGGATTGCCAACTCTCACTTTTTTATTTTTATTTTGTTTTAATGTGGGTATTGAGATCTTTAGTAGTTTGTCTCTTCCCCTGTTATTGAGTTATATAATATGAAAATATGCCAGAGTTAATTTGAAAAAAGTTTTTCTAGCCCTCAGGGCAGCATAAATGAAGCTATAAAATAAGAACCATGTATAAGTAGTAAAGTTGCGATATTTAATGTTTCTGAAGTATTGTGAGGCCTGAATTATTACAGCCTGATCACAGTCAGTATCATCTGAGAAATACTCCCACTCTTAAGATAAATACGTATTTTCATAATACAACCTCTCTTCTCCTAGTGAATTTTAATTACTGAACTATTTGTAAGGAAAAGTTTAGTTAAGTGTCAGAAAAAATCCTATTTTTGTAGATGAATCCAAGAAATTATCTTTCCAATATTCTTTGTACCAACAGTGAGGAGGGTTTCGCTGAGAATATAAAGCTTTGTGTGAACTTGCTGTTAGACTGTGAACTGCCTTCCAGCTCTTTCAGTATCAGTTGGAAATGAAAAATAAAACCATATGAAAAATTGAAACAGCATGTTGATGTCTTATTATTTCAGATATCATACTAGTCTTTCTATCGATGTGAGAAATAGAATTTTTCAGAACTTCCCAAAATCATAAAAATATTTTAAATGTCTTAAAATATTATAAATCAATTTTAAAAATTGCAAAAATGGTTTATACTGATTCACTGCTTTGAAGAAAATTAGTTTGGCAAGGATAAGGAAAAAGAAAGAAATAACAGCATGAACACAAAACACTTCATTTAAAAAGGTAGATTCCCCTAATGCAGATTATTTGCTTTTGTAAGCCTGACTAAAACCTTCATATAGTGAAATTGTGAACATATGGAATGTTCAAAATCTGTAGGAAATTAGTTTAAAACAGAGTGTTGGATTCATTTGCTCAAATTTAGTCATCTACAAAGTAGACATCTAAGTCTGAACTAGTTTTCCAGGCCCTAGGTAATCAATAAAGAGAAACAGCCTCTTGCAGAGAACAATTCATCCCCATTCTAAACCACATCTGAAATGGTCCAGATGAATTACTCCCAGAAAATATTTATTCTTCTTCATTGAACACAAATACAGACATGATTGACTACCTTGGACATAAACATCCGTAATATAGTCTACTGTTAGGCAAGACACCTTCATTATTTTCAGAACTGTAATAGATGTAAACTGTCTACTTCCAATTTGGGCACAGAAATCAGCTACATGGTTGAATTTCCTTAGGTTTAGCTTGGTTACCTCAAAATCTGTGCATGCATATGCACACATACATGTACCTACTTACGTTCATATGCAGGATGTATAGTCTCTGTCAAGACTTAGATCAGAAATACTCATCTTGATAACTTGCCTCTGTAATGTCACATTCAGAAACCACTCATGTTACTCAGGGTTTTCAAATTAATATTATGGAGTTGAGCAAGAACATTAACAGCAACTGGGGTGGAAATTTCCATCACTTATTTTGTAAGCCTCAACTCCAAATGAATGCCACATCATCTCTCCTAACTCATTCATACATATGTTTGGAAATTAAAAGGAAATTAGTTCTGCACCAGAAGGTTTTTGAGAGTGGCTCTACTACAAGCATCTCCTTAAAATACATAACACACAAGGTAAGCTGTAGAATTATTTAGCCAGATTAATCCACAGATCCTAAAATCTTAAGAATCATTCTATGAGAAATAGAGCTAAGGGGTTGCTTAGCTGTTAGGCAGTGCTTAACAAAAGGTGAAATTTTTGGAGTTGTAAAGGCTGTATGGAAATCCTTAAAAAGCAAGTACGCTTAATTTCCACTTTGCGTAGTCTGTTGTGAAGTGGGGAAGGCACTGATAAGTGTCTCAGTGCTCACATCACAAAGATAAAACTTTTGTTTTTTGTCTTATGGTATAGATGAAAAATAGTTCTGACAGTCATTTCTACCTAAGAACATCAGTTTACAAACCCATATATCAAGTGCTGAATCATTTCCTATAACAGGAGCTGATGTAATCCTTACCATCTCCTCCAGTTGGCTCTTTCAACATGCCAATCTTTTGTGACAGTATTCTCTTGAACTTCAGCCAGTAACCCTAATCTATTTTAAACATTTTTCCCCTCTTTCTGTTACAGTCAAAAAGACAAATGTCAAGCGGGTATCAAACTGCCTTCATGTCTCCTTCACAGCTTCATTACATACAGGACATGATTCAATTTAAGGTGCATTCAGATGTCAGGAATTAGGTGTCTACAAGCATGCTAGTATCTGAGATCCCATTAGAGCCAATGGAGAGCTAAAGCTCAACTCATTTGCCTAAATCTAGGCCTCTAGTGGCATTTAGAATGCCCTTAATATCTTAAGACAACTGAACACAAGCCCTTTGGGGAAGTGAAATGTCTTGGTTTAGCATCTGGAGGCCTGTCAGGACACTAAGGCAAATCAGCAGGCATTAGAAGCCCATGGGCAGGCAACTGAACTTGAACCCTTGTGGTCTGGGTTGCCATTCACAAATCTAACATACGGGCTATGTTTATAATGGTGTTTGCCACCATTCACATGGTTCAGCTGGAGGCAGCAATGAAGGAATTGATCTAGCATGGAACTGTAGCCTAGGTGCTGAAATCAATTAACCAGGAGCTCTGGGTATGGCCCAAATGTTACAAAGGTTAAGAAAATTATTTTCCCTAACCATGCTACACTTTGAATCAGGCCATCTGAGCATGGAATAACTTCCAGGATCAGATCTATCACGACTTTATTATTCACTGCAGATTTAATGAAACTGCTTCAGCAATATAAACTTGGTAGTAAAATATAGATCAGCATTCTGTTCTTACAGTGTTTTATGCATATGATTCACTTATAAACTTTCATTAAGGAAGCTGGGTTAAAGTTGTGAGGCATAGTTTTTATAAGCTTTGTCTCCTTCAAATCTTATAAAAATAAATTTAAGTAGCTTACATATCCCTAAATAAGCTATAACAATAGTATAGCACAGTTCAGTTAATTTAGCATGTTAGAAAAAGTTTTCTTGCTGGTTTTCAAAATGTTAGAGTTTTGCCGGATATATCATTACCACCAAGTTGGTACTGACTTGTGGAGGCTATAAAACAAATAAAGTCATTAAAAATAATTTGAACAAAAGGAGTAACTTGATATCATAATGCCATCCACATTTGGTTAAAATGACTTATTTTAAAGCTCCCTTTCATCTTACTAAACAGATTTCCAAAGTTAAAAAAAATGTGATTAATAAATTATCCCCCATAAATCTTATGATAACTATGATAGTCTTTGGAGAATTATGAAGCCACATCTGGAAAAAGTATTTTACTGCCTGTAAAACAGCATGCCATGAATTTTACTAGTTCATATTAGTAAGTAAAATACGGTATATAGTTTTTGCATTCATCAGTGTGAGTGCAAAACACATAGTTTTCTTCTCCCCCAAACCCTTAGATTTATTTCACAAAGAAAGTTTCTTGTAAAGTTTATAAGGAGCTTGTTTTCCTTTATTCATACAGAGATATTTCTCCTTTATATTAGCTGTAATTTACAAGATGAACTGGAGAGTACCTAACATCAGAACAGAAGTAAGTAAACAGTAAGAGTAATAGGGTTCATTTGTTATTATTATTGCACCAAGGCTAAAATGAGCAAGCCTAAGCGACTGAATAAATGCCAAAGCACTAATCAAGACGGAAAGCAAAGAAGTTAATTTTCTGCTATGTAATCCAACAAAAGCTATTACGTTATTCTTTTGTATTAATGACATTTTGAAATATATAGATTAGAGTTGCAAGTCATTCAAGATGAGTGGCTGTAATATTTCTGGAATTAAAAACTTGATTAAACTTAAGTATTTCTTAAATAAAATGAGCAATGTTCTTGTAGAGCCAAGTATGTCCCAGGGAAATATAAACCCCTTTTTATTTCCAAGCAGATGTTTGCAATAAGAAATGGATGGTGAGTGAAAGGGAAGAACACCATTAAGCTAAGGTAACCCTTAAAGATTTTTATATAGTTCTGCAATCATAAGCTCCATCAGTGATAAATATCACAATAGTGCTTGTAATGTACCTGGTTTTATTTATGTGTAGATTCTTGAATATGCTTTTTCTCAAGTAGTATAATTTGCTTAATGACCACAGAAAGCTATATTTTAATGTAAATGAAAGTGACATATTTTTTGTAACCTGAAAAGGTTCTTTCTGTAAAGACAATAACAACTGTAAACATGTTTTGTTTTTTGAATAGAAATAAGTAAAAATCCCACAGATATGCTTACTAAGAAAATGTATCTGGATTAGATTCTGACAGTCTACTTCATTGCAAGCAATACTCTAACAATATCAACATTTTAGAATTATTTGTGTAACATGTTGCTCAGACTGATAACATGGATGACATTCTGTCCATAAAATTGCTATCGTAGTAAATCTAGGTCTCTTCTGTTTTAAAATGGCTGTTTATCTTGTAGTATTATTATGCTGGTTGTAGCTGATTTTTTAAATATTCAAAGCTGAAATGCACTTGTACCTATTGATGCTTGTTGCCTTTTCTGGAAACAAAGACTTTATTTTCTTCTAACTTGCCTCAAGCTTTCCTTTGCTACCCTCCTGTGATTTTGGCAGAGGTTTAAGAGGAAGGCCAGGGTCTTTGCATAACTAAGTGTTGCATATGCACTGCGTAGCAGCTTTGCTGCTGTGGGAAGGGTTGGGTAATATCAAAATCGCATGGCCCCAGACAGACTCCCGAGTGAGTGTCAGCCATTTAGTTAGGCAATGGACATTCAGATAGGCATTGGGTTTACCTGGCAAGGTTTTGGTGGCAGTGGGGCTGCAGGAAAGGCCTCTGCAGGGAGAGGCCAGGGTCTTCCCCGTGCTGGTCACAGCCAGTTCCAGCCACCTCTGCAACAGACCTACTGCCCAAAGCTCAGCCAGCATGGTGAGCTGGCAGTGTCCCTGGAGAGTTGGTGCTGCTGCTGAGAAAACACATGCAAGAAAAGGCAAATAACACAAGATGGAGATGGGTGGGGGTGGTTGGGGGTGGGTGGTTGGGGAAGAGAGTGAGAAATGAAAGAAGGAATACCAAGCTCAGGGAAAAAGGAGTAGAAGGCTGCAAGTGCTAGAACAGTCATTCTCTGCAGCACATGGAGAACCTGTGCTATACAGAGCACGCTTATCCTGAAGGACTGTAGCAAGTGAGAAGGACCCATGCTGGAGCAGAGGAAAAGTGTGACAAGAAAAGAGTGGCAGAGAGAAACTGTTATGCTTTGACCACAGCCCCCATCCTCCATCCTCCCTGTGCTGCTGGGGGCCACATAAAGGAGCCTGGATTGATGGAGTGAAGTTGAGCCTGGTAGAGGAGGAAGAAAGGTTTTGCTTTTGATGTTTGTGTTTTTGGTTCTCACCACCCAAATCTACTTGGCAAGATTCCACCCCCCACCCCCCTACGCCCCCATATTCAATCTGTTTTGCCTGTGATGGTGATTGATAAGCAATCTTCCTGTTTTCTTCTCAGCCCAGAAGCTTTCTCATCCAATTTCTTTCCCATTCCGTCCCAGTGAGCAGTGGTGGTAAGAGACATGAGTGAGCAGCTGGGTGGGTGTTTGGCTGTTAGCCAAGTCTAACCACAAAATGTAGCATAACAGTAGAACGTTAGAAGCTACATATATAAATAGACTGGTACAGTGCAAACCATATGTAACAAATCCTTACTTTTGTAGCATGGATGCATGTCTGTGTTAGCTTCATTCTCACGAAGTTATTCCAAAGTGAATGTAACCCATTTTGAAAGACAATTACAAAATTTGCATAAGTTCATCAAACAATTTTCTGTATGAATTCCAGAATATAAATTATCTTGAAAAAACATCAGTGTGAAATATTTCTCTGTATCAACAAGCCTCTCCCCTTATCATCAAGGTGCAGGAAATGCATGCTGTCACTCTGCAAACCCTGGGTTAGGTAAGAAAGAAAAATCAGCTACACAAACCAGCCAGAAAGCACCAGTGTGAAAAAGGCTCTAGGGGACTATAGGGAAGCACAAAACTTACCTGTTGGTCTTTGATGATGCTTCAAAAAAGACAAGTCTCATTTGGGAGTGTGATAACAGGACTGTTGCTTCTAAGGTAGAGGAGTTAATTATTCCATTCTACTCAACACCAGAAAAATCTCAAATGTAGTACTCTGCCCAGTTTCAACACCACATTTAAAGAAACAGGTAGATATATTGGAAAGAGTCCAAAGGTGAGCAAAAACCCAAGGCATTAAGAAAATATGACGTCTGTGGAAATGCAAAAAGAACTGCTTTTTTAAAAGGGGAGATTGCAGTTGAGTGGAGTGAGACATGAATTGGTGCTATGATAAGATATGTAAAAGACCTAGGGAGAGAAATATTATGAGTTTTTTCCCTTTCATAAGCAGGATAAAAATAAATTGACTATTTACAAAAGAGGAAATTATAGTTAGATAATAGAAAAACTTTCAAACTAAAATAATAGTTAAGCTTTAGTAAATGATTTACTAATAAAACTGTTGAAAATCCAGAAAATTTGCTAATTACCATTGCATGGGGATAAGGCTGGGAAAATGGTCTACATGATTCATGGCTCCACTCCAGCCATAACTTTTAGCGATCTCTAAATTTATCTCTTTGAAAGCTGGTGTCATGTACTGCAAGTATGAATTCTAGTACAGAATTTGACTAGGGATAAAAACTGGGCCATGGTCTTGCTATAGAATACCCTCTTCTTTAAATCTAGTGGACAATAGGTGGATTAATGAACTGAATGGGTTCTTCCTAGGAGCAGATTTGTCTTGCCAGTTGCTGTTTCATGATACACACTTAAATGCACACCTGAGGGACTTGAAGTAGTTTCCTTCCTGGTATAACTGAATTTGAAATCATTCCCAGAGACACTATGGAGAGTATCCACCTGTCATATAGATACCTGGTCCTTCAGTATTTATCTTTCCACATATGCATAGTGTGTGACTGGCACCAGCAGCTGGCATGAACTACATTACTGGTAAAGACATGGTATGGACACATCCTGCTATAGCCATAATGGGTAGCAGTGAAACAAACCCTTGTTCTTCTGTCTTTGTGTTGCACCAGTCAGGAATGTGGATGCATCCAATGTCCAGAACTTAATATGAAGTATTACATTTGTGAGGTTAATACATCAACTCACAAATAATTACAAGGACTTACTCAGGAATGGGTATAGAAGATGGCCTTTTGGGTAATCCTATCACGATTTCATTGTGAGGATGATTATTCTCTTCTATTTACCTAAATGTCTTTTGCAAATCCAATAAAAAAAAAGTCCATATTTACTTCTTTCCAAAACTGTTACGTAAGAAGTGACTGACTCTTGTAATTTTGTCAATTGAGTACAAAACCATTGAGTACAAAAACCATTGAGTACAAAAACGAATGAATATGAGATATTTGAAAAATTCTTATGGTGTTGTTTACTTCTGGTTTTTCTAACTAGTGTTGAACTCTCTGTGATTGAATTAATTTTGAAATATTTTAAACCAGTATTCCTTTCTTACATATCCTGTTCTGCTAACAGGCTAACTCCAGTTGTGTGGTGCTTTTTCAAGCTGGAATAAACTCTTTTCCTGATGTGTCTGCATTTGAGTGAAACAGCAAATGATTCCATGCATATATACACTGTCCCACTTTATGCAGGCAGAGTCTTACAGCAAAGTAAAAGCACTCAAAATTAGTCTTGTGGAAGTGATGATTTCCTCACCACCAGAGCAATATGTCAGTTCTTGGCATAGAGCACAACATCTTTGAAACATGGAATAAATATATATAGAATATATGTTTGGTCAATTTATCTAATAATTTGCTTAATTACAGTAAGTATGCTAGTACATTAGACATAATTCAGTAACAGAATTTTATTTCAATAACAGCATTTTCTTTCATAATTTGAAAGGAAGTGCTAATTGTAATTTATAAATTCATTCCAGGTGGTACTGATAACGAGGGGCAATAGCTTAGAGTCACCTCCTAATGATAATTCCACTTCCAACCATTTAACTAAGTGCATAAGCACCACAGGTTACATTTGTCGTCAGTAAAGAAAGATGGGTGCTTCCAGAGGACAATCATATGTCATATCTTTGGATGGGCTGAATGGCTTTCCAGAAGTGCTTAGAATCACAGAATCATAAAATGGTTTTGGTCAAAAGGCACCTTTAATTATCACTAATTTCACCCCCCTGCCATGGGCAGGGACACCTTCCACTAGACCACCTTGCTCAAAGCCCCATCCAGCCTGGCCTTGAACACTGCCAGGGATGGGGCATCCACAGCTGCTCTGGGCAACCTGTTCCAGTGCCTCACCGCCCTCATAATGAAAAATTTCTTCCTTATGTCCAGTCTAAATCTACCCTCTTTCAGTTTAAAACCATTGCCCTTTGTTCTGTCACTACAGGCCTTGGTAAAAAGTCTCTGTCTTTCTTATAAGTCCCTTTTATATATTGAAAGGCTAGTAAGGTCTCCTCAGAGCCTTCTCTTCTCCAGGCTGAACAATCCCAACTCTCTCAGCCTGTTCTCTCTACACTGATTATGGACAATTAGCTACTAACTTAAGAGACTTAGTCAGCTGCTGAAGTCCACACTACATGATGGACAAGAAGATAGACCTAAACTGGTTCCTCTACAGGTTTCCGGGAATAATCGGTTCATACCACGCTTCAGTGCATTTTCTAACATCTCTAGCAGAGAGTACTTCAAATGCTCAAACAATAATTGATACTATGACAAGGAGAGGAATATCCAAGACATCACTTGTGTGGCAAATATCCCTGTTACTGTGATCACAAAGGTACCTTTCACAGGCCATAACCATGGGAACTTCACATGATTTGTGATTCTGTATTTGCTTTGGGAAAGCTGTTCTCAGAATGGGAGGACCATCAGGAAGGGGCTGTCACCTCACTGATTTCAAAAGGGAATGAAAATGGAAATATTTCTTCTGGTTCAAACAGTTCTGTGGAGAAACGAATGATCCGGGAACTCTCTGACCAAAGATACTCCTGAAAAGAATAAAGTGAATGAATGCCTGGTAACTGAAGATAACCCAGTGAAAAAAGAAGGATAAGAGAGCCACAGATAAGAAATGCAGAGCTAGCTGGGAAAAACCATCACAGCGTACACTAGTATCCACTTCCATCCACCTGCTTTTCTTCCCAGGTGCAATCATGCTGCCTGTGTAACTGGCTAGCAGTAAAACCAGTGTTACTGAACTGGAATTAGTAGCACACCTTTGTTTGTAAATTTCTGTCCCAGAGTCTATTCTCCAGCTTAAGGTCAACTGGCAAAATCTGACAATGTGCATGATATTAAACTCCTTTAGTCTCCAAAACTTGTCAGCTCCACTCATTATCCATTTGGTGTGGCCCTTGGCCTGTGTTAGCTGCACTGTGCTGAGAGTTGTTTGACAGAGGGAATATTGGTTGGTCTAAGTGAAAAGGTCATCACCAACCAGTCTAACATTTTTAATAGTACTGGCAGTTGAGTTCCAGGTCTTATCAGTGTTCTTTGGGATTGTTTAACTTCCTAATATAGATGATGCCAGCACATCCTGGGTTAATAAGGACTGGAAATCAAGACTGCAACTCTGTATCTTCAAAGCATCTGTAAAAATTCAGAGCACAATGTTCTGAGTGCCTGGAAGAAAAGGAGTTGGCTTATTTTTCCATCACCTGTCTTCCTGAAGAGCAGAATGAGCAACCTTTTTTTGTAAATCACAGGGCCTGGCTAACTGTGATTAAGAGGGAACCTGTTTATCTCAGGCTATCACACTGGTCTTATTTTCTCTGTACTTTTTGTTCTCCTGTGAATGGGGACAATAGCCTTCCACCTCAGACACTCTGATGGTATGTAACAACCATCACATAGTTTAGTGCTATTGTCAAGTTTTCCATCAAAACTAAAGCGGAGAGACTGTGAGATACCAGCACTTTAAATAAACAAGGATTCGTATAAATGTCTCTCGTTTGCAGAACCACTGTTAGTATGGACAGAACTTTTATGTCTAGGAAGATTTACAGGATTAAGGTCTTCATGTTTGTTTATTTATTTTAAGCAACATCATTTAACTTCTGCTTAGCCTGTCTCTTTTGGCTGAAATTAAGATATTACTGTGTTCCTAGTAAAAGATGCATTAAATGATTTTCCCCCATTTTACATCTACTTTAAAGTCACTCTGTATTCCTAAGCGGCAAGGAATTCTGATCTAAATACATTAAATAAAATATTGTTTGGCTTCTGCTGTTGTTCAATGATAAAAAAGGGCTCGAAGAGGCAGGAAACATGACACTGAAAAATATTAATGATACTGATCCTCTGGTTATTCTAAAAAGTTTTCCTGTGTTTAACTTTCCCTCCTCTTTGCACAGAAAGTCATAACATATCTCTGGGCTTGTAAAGCTCCTGGAACTCAAGAGACAGTTAGTGCCATTGATTTGATGATGTGTGAGACTCAAAACCTGACATTTTTCTAGGATAGCAGGATGGATAATTTAGGGGTTTTGTTCTCGATTTCCACGTTCTTATAAACACAAAAATGATTTGTTTAAACAGTATTGTTACAGAATACATTGCAAGCTCTTTTAAAGTGTATTTTTTTGGAGGAGCCATGTGGTGCAATTGCTTTTGTCAAAAATACCTCTTTAATTTGGAATTTAAAGCACCAGGAACTATAAAGGTGATATGTGCCAATCAGAGGTGGAACTGATGGGCGAGTCACAGGTCAGCGCAGCTATGTGGAGTTCTACCACATTAATTTGGGCAGGAAAATGTGCTCACCTGTCACTTCCTCACCTGGAAGACCAGAGGTGAGTTTACCATTTTCTTGACTTACCATTAGTGCGATGAAAATATAAGAGAAACCAGTCATTGGTACTACTAAAGAAATAATTCCTCCAAAAGAATAGAGATACAAATGAAAGTCCATTATTCTAGACATTAATCTTGATACTGGAGTTCTTTTTCTACTCTTACTTCTATAAAGTGTTGCAAGATTTTTTTGTTTTGAGTTATCTACAAATCTGGGCTACAACACTGTGAATGTATGTGTATAGATACTTTGAGATTATTTCTTCTGTTTCTCTAGGAGACTCACTTCTATGTTAAGAACATATGAGTCTCAGATAAATCTTTCTTATTCCTTCAGTACACCGGAACACCACCGTTTTCCAAGGGAAAGAAATGGAAACCACACTGCATTTCATTTTCCTAGCAGTCATAATTATGAGATTTATTTTATGAATTATGATTAGAATATATATTTATATGTGAACCATTAAAACAGACAGTAGGTAGATTTGCTCAAAAATAGTGGGCAAATTTGCAAGAAACAACATGTATTTCCTTCTAAATGCCTTACATGATTTTTTTCTTTTGATGAAATGTTTCCAGCTGTTTTTTTCCTTCTTCACACAAGAAAAATAACTTTCTCTCATTTACACATTTATTTTTTTACTGTCAAGAAACTGGTGGTGAAAAGAAGCATATGAAGAAAAAGGGTGAGAATGCAGAAAAAAGGAAGAAAAGTCTTAAAAACTGAAGGTGAGAAATAACTCAAAGTAGTAAAAGTAATTGAGAATGTGCTAACTACCCAGCTCCAAAATGTGTTATGAACAAATGCCTTCTACGTTGCCACAGTTCACACAAACCAGAACATGGAGATGGCATTAGTGACTCTGAAAGATGTCTCCTCACAGTTGTCTAGAGGAAGACCTCCATGCTTAGTGACCTAAACATATCCTGTTTTACTGCAGTGATCCTTGAGATTCCCATGTGACTCAGGAGGAGAAATGACTCCAGCTGCTTCTCCCTGACTCCTCAGAGCGCCAATTGTTTTCCCCACCTTTTTTTGAGACCTCAAAGGCAGAAGACTAATGGAGTCCATTCTGATTCTTCTTTTGATGAACAAATTAAACTGGTTAGGCTGGTTGGTATGTTGACTTAAATGTCATTCCCACTGGTGCTTCCACCAGCACATACATTGCCTCCGAATGAAGCAGCCCAGTTGAAAATGATAATAGCATTAGCTTTATTAACACTAAATGTAACTAATATTCTTGCTCCTTGGGAAGGTTCTGTCTCATGTCCTTCTAAGGCAGAGCAGCCAGAATGATTCATTGAAAAATTAATTTCTCCTCCAGCCTCTGAGGAAACTGCATCCCTTCCTCTGGAGGGGATAAGGAGGAAAGGTGTCAGTGATCTGTGTGTTTGCAATCTCATTAAAGGCCGCTTCTGAAATCGAGTGAGGCAAAATTTCCAGCTGGCACAGCATACAGCTGCCACCTTCCTGAGGTTAGAGATAGCATGAGTGCCTCAGATTAGTGTTACAAATCCTCCAGTGACAGTCAGTCAAATCCAGAGCTGGATTAGTGTTTGATTTTAATTTTTAATCACTTCTCAGCTACATAAAACAATTAAACTGCAGTCCATGAGCACACACTAATTAACAGCAGGGGTCTGGGGCAAAGCTGCTGTCACAGACCAGAACAAGGTATTTAAAGTCCCAAAGTCTTCCTCTTAAAAGAGTCTTTCCACCAAGGCAGCCTTGTGAGCACCCTTCTTCCTAAAGCCCATGTCACCCCTGGTTCTCAATCTCTGACCTCAAGCAGAGATTTAATGCTACAAAAAGAGAAGCGTCAGAGGCTTCATGAACTCCCCTGTTAGGGATGGGCAACTTGCAAACACTGCGGCAATGAGTGACAAATTAAAACAGTAAGATAAACAGACAGACTTCTACAGCAAAAGCATTGGAAAACACCACTGTTTAATGCAGAAAGTCTAAATAAGTGTAACACTGCGGTAGGATTACAAGGTAATTCCTAATAAAATTCCTAAAGTTACCTGGCAGGTACTTAACTGTACAAATTGCATAGCACCATCAAAGTGCAAAATTTCCATTACATCAATAAGGAAATGGTGTAATGTATGTCTTGAAATAGGAAAAATACCATGACAGCCCTCTTGACAGCCAACAATTAAGGATTTGGACAGGAACCATCAGCACTGTCACCATGAGCTACTGAAGCTGGAAGAGACAAGTTCAATCTTTCTCCTTTTCTACAGTTATGAGAAGTGCATTTCCTTGTTGCATACAGAGATGGAGCTTCAAAGCTCACTCATGCCGTTACCCTGAGACAACATGAGGAGAGGAGTGTTCTGCATTTAATTTCCCTGGAAGTCCATATAGTAAAGCTCACGTATTCACCTTGATTAAGCAAACTTGTCACAGGTGTAGCGTTTTGCCTGGTTTCAAGAACACTGCTTGTCTATAGTCAGGTATGTTGTGAAGGTGCTTCAGGCTCTATGAGGCTGACCACTTTTCCCACTATTCATCTCTCTGTGTTGCATCAGGTTTATTTTCCTCTCCTCTCTCCTTTCCTTTCTTTTCATCTCATATCTCATCTCATCTTGCTTAGTCTCATCTGTTTTTCAGATAGCAATCCTGTAAAAAAATATGAATTTAATTCTGTCTTTGGAACAGCTGATAAATCAGCACTTGTTTTTGTCCCCAGGGGAGAAAGGAATGTGTTTACCCTAATTTGTCTTTAAAAAACCCAAAACATAAAAACCCTTGACTGTTTTGACCAACATCACACTGCTAAAAGTGTGACCGCTTAGTTTCCTAACTTAGCTTTCAATTTGAATGTATACCGTGTTTTGGATCAGTTTAAATGTTGTTTGGAAATATGAATAACTGTCTGATGAGTCTGTGTGCAATCCTGTCACATGAAGAGAGAAATACGTATCTTAGTAACAAAATTATTTTATGGATGGAGAAATGCATTTGAAATTAGAACCAAACTTTATTTGAATAAAACACGAGCTGACTTTTCCTCTTATTAAAAACTTTTGTGTTTCTAGTTTTCCATTTTTGTATCTTTTTTCTTATTTTTTTTTCTTCTCTCTCTCCCTGCCCCCCACCTTTTTCTCCCCTGCATTTCGTGGTTTTGGCTTCAGAACAGAAATAGCAGAATATTAAAGGACAAGGCTGTTCTCAAGATTTCCAATCAACAGAAGCCAAACTAGGTTTCCATTTTGGATGATCTCACAAATGTTTGAACTTGATTTTCAGTTTAATTATGCATCTGAATAATTATTCCTTAATAACAGCAAGCACTCTTCATCCTCAGGTTGAATTTAGCATCCTTGTTTCAGAAATTGTCTAATCTCTGATTGGAGTCTTTAGGTAAAATTAAAGTTTATTTGTGTGAATAGGGCAATAAAGAATTATTTATTATTTTTTATTATTTTTTTTTGGTGATCGCATAGTATCAGCAGAGTGAGGTGTTAATCCAGCCACCAGAGGGCACCCCTATGGACCTGTGAAAGTAATATGATTCTGAAGTTGCAATAGAAGAATTAATAACAATTATTAAATGAGGTCAACAGATGTCAAACAAAGCACGTTCACTACTTCCTGCCAAATTCTACATGTGTGGAAGATTAAAACAATGCCTCGGTATTAAACAATCTTACAACAAATTCTGAATCCCATACTCAGGTTCTGCTTAGGAAATAATCTGCTGATTGCCAGATCCTGAGGTCCTTATACTTTTAACCACTACCAGTTCTAGAAAGCTTCTAGTGATATCTCCTGAGTAAAGACTGACATAATATTGATCACTTATTATAGCATTCAACTTGCAGAGACATTTTCATGTCTGTGACAAGAAGACAAATGGATTTTTAATTTCTGGCCCCAGGCAATGTGTGATGATGCTGATAGGACATTGAAAGCACTCTTTTTTAGAAAAAATACAGAATGTGGGGAAATTATTTCCCACATATCACGTAGCTGAAAATAATAGCTTTTTACACTATGTATTCCATAAATTATAGGTTTAACAGGCTAGGAAGGAATGAAAGGCCAATGGGCTTATGCCCAGAATGCTAGTTTTTCATAATAATTTTGAGAGAAACCTCAATTATCTCAATATCATGGAATCGGAAGGCATTTGAAGTCTGCTGATTTCTAAGGAGTTTCAGAAAGTAGCAGCATTTCAGGTTAGTTGGGTTTTCTACTTTTTGAAGAGTGTATCTCAGCAGGACCATGAGACCTCTAGACACTGTAGCTATATAGCCAAGGACTGTGTTACATGTCTTAGTAGGTGCAGTCTACAACTTATCCTGCTCCCAGACATATTAGTATTTTGTTACATTTGACAAGTGGTTTCATATTTGCATGGCTGCATTCTATACACTGAGGGTAAGACAGAACTCGTTAATGTCCTCTTGATTTTGGGGACAGTCACCATTGCTGTCAGTATTCTCAGAAAACAGTACCTAATGTGTGTTTGGACTATTTGTTGTCTTTTTATTCTATATAATCACTAGGTGATGAACTGTTAAGCTAAAAAACAACATTCAAACCCATTGTACATATATAGTTTATGACCTGTTTATATTCTCTTTATTTTGTAAATGAGTTCTAATCTTTGAGATATTTGTGCAGCTTCTTTTGGGAGTCAGTGTTTTCAAATCAGAATTGTGCTTTGAGGAAGGAGATTTAACTTCAAGGCAATAGTGCACCAGTGCCAGAAAGGAGACTTTGGGCTTTTCAAGAGTGCCAAATAGTCCTCACTAGTTAGACCAAAGGTAAGTAGCTTTGCAGAAGATTGCAAGCAAACTTGCAGTCAGAGATAAAGGATGAATAATTCTCTTCTGTATATGAAAAATTGTACATTGCAGCAGAAATTCTTACTAGCAGCCAAGTCTGGTGATATGTCTTATAAGTAATTAGTTTAACTGATGTGGAATCACTATAACCCCAAGACTTCAATAATTGTTTAAAGATTTAAGTTTCACAGTCAGTTTCATAAGCCAGAATAGTCAGCAGCCAGGTTTGTGGCTGAGTTGTGAAAGTTAACAGAACACCATGTCAGAACTCACTTTTAAAAATATTAAGTTAAAGTCATGAGACTGGCAGTGAAGATTTTTAAGCAGGATGCAAAATTTTACCTGCCACAGTTTAACTAGTGAAGAAACCCAGAGGCTGTATAGGAAAGATAGCTAAACTAAGAGAAATTTATGTCTGAGTGTGTTGATACAGGCATTTTCCCAGTAAGATTAGAAATAAGAACAGATGCTATCAGTGATAAACCAAGAAAAACAAATATATACTAGAAAGAAAGCTTGAAATAAACCCAAATTTTTACATGACAACATATGTGCTTGAAGATACTGCAGCTATGAACTCAGGAGCTTTTCTGCAGGCTTTAAGCTGATAAAGTTGAATTTTTTTTTTAAAAAAAAGAAGTATGGCTCCATCCATTTAGGAAGACCCAGAATGTTCTCCTTTCTCAGATAGCAGCTCTAAGAGGTAATTAACCATGAATGAAACCAGAAATTATTTTGCGCGTCTCCTGTTGTAGTGAGAAAGCAGGTCCACTGTAATAAATACCTTCCTGTACCAACAGACAATATCCTGTTATTAACCAAGCTTGTATTAATTAACTGGCTTTATTTCTAGAGATTTTTTTTGACTGCACAGATTCAAAATTAAAGACTGAACTGTCCCAAGCTCCAAATGGTGGAATCTACTACTGCAAGCAGAGGAAGCTCTGTGTCAGTGCAGTGCAACTTCTTTCCTCCACCCAAACAGACCACACTTTAGGATTCAGACTGCCAAACTTTCTCTTTTGACTGGCTTATGGCTGAGTGGGATCTATCAATAGTCAGGAGAGGGAACATACATAGAATCATAGAACCTCTTAGGATGGAAAAGACCTCTGGGATCATCAAGTCCCACCATAAACACAGGACTGCCAAGTCCACCACTAAGCCATGTCCCTAACATGGTTAGCTTCAGCTAAATGTCTTTTTTAAACAGCTAAAGTTAGATGAGAGAAACCTTAGCCTTGTTTTACAGCCCAGACTTTTGCCTGTGTACTGTAAAAAAAAAAAAAAAAAAGTTCCTTAGTCAAATTTTTCCTGGAGCCTGGATGTGAAATCTGTTTTTCAATCTAAAACAGTTTATATTTTTTAAAAAAATGTATTAAATGCTCTGTATTGACATTATATGAAGCTAGTTTGTATCTGAAACGAAATAAAACAAACACTGGAAGTTTCTTACAATGGTGTTCACACTCCCTGCTAAGTTCTACAGGCCCGAAAACAGATGGTGATGCCTTTCACAGTCAGATATGCCACACATCAAGATGACGAAAATGTTTTAATTTTCAACAGACAGAGCTGACGACAAAGAAATAAACTACTGTAACAGTTGCTTTATAGGTCTGATGTTCTGAAGAGGCACAGGAACTACTAGATCTAACAAATTTTTGAATTGTTTCACTGCTGGGACATTTAATCTGAGATAATGAAGAACTGGTTCAATAGAGACAAAAGGAATTGGGGGGAGGAGAAAAGAAAAGAGAAAGAAAAAAGAAAAAAAAGAGAAGAGAAGAGAAGAGAAGAGAAGAGAAAGGAAAGGAAAGGAAAGGAAAGGAAAGGAAAGGAAAGGAAAGGAAAGGAAAGGAAAGGAAAGGAAAGGAAAGGAAAGGAAAGGAAAGGAAAGGAAAGGAAAGGAAAGGAAAGGAAAGGAAAGGAAAGGAAAGGAAAAGAAAGGAAAGGAAAGGAAAGGAAAGGAAAGGAAAGGAAAGGAAAGGAAAGGAAAGGAAAGGAAAGGAAAGGAAAGGGAAGGAAAGGAAAGGAAAGGAAAGGAAAGGAAAGGAAAGGAAAGGAAAGGAAAGGAAAAGGAAAAAGAAAAAAGAGAAAAAAGAGAAAAAAGAGAAGAAAAGAAAAATTTAAAAACCTTCTCCTCAATCTTTTCACACTTTCAGAACCAAACTGCAACCAAATATTTTTGAAGTCCTGGAACAAGTAAAGAGAGAGTTTTTATTTTGACAATTGTAATTGCCATCAAGGTCTGAAATTGTGACACCACAAAAATGATGTTTCTGGCCAGCACCTGAAAGGTAAATGCCAGAAATCTCACATGAAATGCTGGTTTTCAGGGGACTGCCAGTTCAAACTGGAGATTTGATAGGTTCAGATAATTTCAATAAACATTCAGACTTCTGGATGATTGTCTGAACCAAACTTGCACTCTGAACCTTTCCATTCAACTGTTTGAACAGAAAATCACATTAATAGTTTTGTAGATAATGGCATTATCTGGGGAGTATATTACTCAAGGAAGAATATTTAGTCAGCATCTTCTGAGATTTATCTACCAGTACATTACTTTTTCTACCACATACAACCTCAGTGTTTTGTAGAATGACAGGATTTGGGAAACATTTTTATATCTGAAATTTGTTTTCAGGAAGATGGAAGTAAAAACAAATACTTTGGTGAGCTGTGAAAAAAATTAATTTATTTGTTAACCATGCTGACAACACCACCACCTTGGGTTTTTTTTTCCTCTAACACATCACCTGCAGTCTGATATACAAAAACATCTGATTTTCCTTACAGATTTACTCCAATAGTACTTTCTTTTTCAGTCGATGGAAATCTCTGAAATGAACAGCTCAGGCAGTTTTCTGATGTGTAAAATAACCTAGGTTTTCTGGACACTCGGAGCTTATGTTAAGCTACCGACCTCCATTATATCACAACTTCAGATTTGTTTAAACAAGTTTCCACCTGCACAACAACCCCTTTTACTGCCAGTGAAACACACTCTTCCCCAAGGAGCCTGGTATTATAAATCACTGAAGTGCACATGCTGCTGCTGCCAGCATGAGAGGGGTCTGGCACGGTGAATCTGAGGAGTAATGAGGGACATGGAATAGCCCACACACATTAGGAAAGGAGAAACGAGAACACAGCCTTGGAGTATAGAAAGTAGTGTATTAGAAAGTTTTAAACACAGCATATTAGGTTCAAATATGTAACTTTAATCTGCTAGCTGTGACCATGAGGAAAGCAACCAATCCCAAAACAAGTACACACCACCAGATACCCGAGTATGTGTATGTACACACACCTGTGCATTATAAAACAAGAATGCACTGTGTGCATTTCATCATAACAAGATATGATCTTCAAATGACTGGATAAAAACTCTACTGAACTGAACAGAGTAGAATCAGACCCCATCCTGCCTGAGCTGTATGTTTTCACCAGTTTACTTCAACTGATTTTTTTCTCAGTAAGGTCTCAGAAGCTAGTTCGAAGTACAAACAAAAAATTACACTCAGCTCCTCTCACTAACTGCAGTTCTCATTGGTAACGGTACATTGCTTTCTGTTGCAAGAGCCTGTAATGCCTGTAGTCTCCATTTACCCTAGCCTCCTTCCCATTTCTGAAGGAAACCGGTGGTCTTACAGCATCCTGGGGGTGGTCTGCAGACCTCCTCTTAGCTGCAGTTGTTCTGGTTCCTGTCTATGCTCCAATCAATTCATACCCAGCTCAATGCCACCCACAGTGCACAGTTGCATGTGAATATCAGAAAGTACTCCAAAAGATGCCAGCTCTATCTTCCTTTGATGTACCATATTAGGTCCTAATGGGCCAAATTCTTCCCTTACACACATGCAGCTCCTGCCGACTTCAACTGAGGCTGCAGATTCACAACACACAGCTTTATGTTAAGTACAGACTAACCACAGTTTCTGAAGTATCTTGGAACAGAGCTCCCTCCAGTACAAGAAGTCATGTTCTTCAGTGCCTCAGCTACGCCAGTCAGTGGAATCTGTTTGTCCCCAGGAGAGGTCCATATTCCTGTGTAAATACATTTTTATGGCTACACTATTGCAAAAGACTAATTGTGTTAAACAGTTCTCATGGCCTGAGGATTTTTCTATAGTGTGACTACAACTTATACGTGTAGACACAAGCCATTTCTAAGTAAACTAGCCTGGACACTACTAGAAATGTAGCTAGCAATGTAAGGAAGGATTCAGTGCTGGATGCAAAACCCACAAGGAGGCTGTATAAAGATTCATAGAATTTACCCATACTGTGTTCTGTACCAGGATAATCGCTCTCCTAGCAGTACCTAACAAGCCTGTTTAAAGATAAATCAGCTTCAACAACTGGTATGAATTGCAGTCATAGTACAGGCCTCGGTATAGCAGTGATCATTAGGCTTATACAGTTATTTGCAGGACTTAATTATACCATAGCTGTTCCACTCCTTCATCCACCATATGTGCAGATGGCAAAGCCAGGTTAACAGAACATGACATTCACATGTCTGTGGATTTTTGGTTCGTTGTTTAATAACTGGCATATATTTTGTGGTAGGATTACAGTGATGAGCTGGGTGCAGATCTGAAGGCAATCAGAAGCAGTTATTTGCATTTACTTTAGAAAAATGTACCATATGTTGAACCCAAGGCAGTTTATAAAGTACACAGGGTAGCAGGAATACTTAAGAACAATCCTGTCTATAACTGCTCAAGGTTTTTGAAAAATAAAAAAAATTGCAACTGTTAATACTGACCTTAAAGTTTCCCGCGTTGTGTGCACACATTCTGTATTTTTGCCAAGTATATTGGCACAAGATTATCCCAACAGCAAAGGCTATATTGAATTTTATATAGCAGAGACTCACAGAATTCGTACCCACATCACTCATTCTGTAACAGCCTGCAATTAATTTATTGCAGAAGGATAACAGATTATTCATCCATGAGTGGCAAATCTAATACAGGGTGGAAAATCTGGTGGAAAAATTAGGATTGAGCTATTCTCAGCTAGCTCAGACAGGAGAGTCTTGATAAGATAAAATAAGGCAAGGCAAAATAAGACAATATAGAACAAGATAAGGCAAGGCAAGACAAGTCAAGGTGCAAAGCTAGGTGGACTGGGGTGGTTTGCAGAATCCTTTATTGCATCCCTACTAGGGAAGTGAGGGATTATTGTGCTTGTGCTACCACCATTTCATTTCGGTTTGTATTGCTGTATTCAGGTTATCTGCTCAGATATCATCTGCTCAAATGAAATACAAGCAGTAGTAGTCCAATACAGATTAAATGGTGGGATTAATTGCTCTGTAGCTCCTTCCTTCCGTGTCTTTTTTTCTCCTCTAACCTCATGAGTTTTCCCTTTTGCAGGGTCACGTAATGCTGCAGAACTTGCAAAGTCTGCAAGTTCCCCAGCATGCTGATTGCCTTGGCATTCATCCCTCAGAGTCATAAGGCCTAAAGCTGTGACAGTCCAACAGTCATTTTACTCTGCCATGTTTCCTGGCAACACTGTGGGAGAGGAGCTCTGCCAAAACCATCAGTGAAACAAACTGACTTCATAGAGCTGGTTATTTCAGATTTCATTGAAATTAAGGACAGAAGAGACAAGCAAAAACTGTTTCATCTGGACCTCCTGTTTATCCCCAAACATTAGATATTTGTATCTCCAATCCAAGCAGCTATTCCCCTAAGAATTGTTCCAGGTAATATTTAAATCCTGATTTCATCCTCTAGCCTCAAACAGGTACTGGGAGGCTCAACGTGGCACACAGGTGGGGCCACCCCAGTGCCAAAGGGAAGGGGACAGTGAGCTCCCCAGATCCCTTAACCACTTTCTTTCTGGCGCAGCCAAGCACATACTGTTAACAACGAGAGTACTCTGTGGGCTCATGCTCAGTCCGGTTCCCATCTTGCCACCAAGGCTACTGTTGAAACAGTTCCCAGCCCGTGCTAATACATGGACTTTTTCCATCACAGGTGAGGGACTTTGCACTTCTCTTCATTGTACTTCAGGAGTTTTCTGTTGACCCTGTCTTCAAGTTTATTGAGCTCCTCTGAACTGAATCTCTGCTGCTGAGTTTGTCACTGACTTCCCCTAATTTATTATAATCCTCAAATTCTCTGAAGGTACTTTCTGCCTCATTATCTTATTATGGAGTAGCAAACATTGTAGCTAAGTTTGTGGCACAAAAGGTAAGGGATGAACAGAGGACTTCAGATTCAGAGATACCCATGACAGAAAGATACAAACCACAATGTTCAGCCAGATCTTCCTGCTTTGCACACAGGCTGCAAGTCATCTCCTGTCTTTTCTTACAGATAGGCCAGTGTAAGTCATTCCAATATTCAACATCTTCACTGCTAGAAGATTTTATCTTGTTTAAGTCTGTTTAAGGAAATTCTTTCTGCCCTTTTCCAAGTGTTTCAGATTTCAGTCTAAAACCTTACTACAGTATTACATGAATTCGTATGGGGCACCAACCTCAGATATAGAATATTGACATTTTTTTCCTTCAAATTTTTGAAATTGTTATTTAACATCTTCTATTGCTCTGAAGATGGGAAAGGGATTTGTGAAGAAGTTGTACGTTTTCCCACTTTATTTGCAATTTTTGAGATTTTACATTCTAAAAAGAATTTTACACCCATTCCACTGTGGATCATTTAGACCATACCTAGACAGTAAGAAACTATTTTCCAAGTGTGTTTTATAGATCTATATGAATTTCAAACAGTGATAATTGTGCACAATGAAGTTGCCTGAGTCTGTTCTGTACACATGAGAGATGGTGGATCTGAAATCTTTGGATATTATTTCATTATCTATCATCAGTTAAGGGGTTCTCAGCCTACTCTAGGCTTCATTTATTGCTGCTCAGAAGGACTTGGTTTCAGAATTGCAGAGCATGGTGTGGTGTTAATAAAAACTAACTCAATATTGCTATCTCTTCCTATAAAGAAATTGGATTGTAACGAGTCTGAAAACCACAACAGTGGAGTTTTACTTGCATACTGACTTAAGAAACAGAAGTTACAACCTGTTTGGGTTACTGCTGTTAAATGCTAAGTTTTTCTTTTTTCCAGTATTTATTTTCCGTATATTTTCAGTGCATCTGGAATTGGTACTAATCTTTGATGAGAAAGTCAGAAAGGTGAGAAGGTAGAAACGATAAAACACTGCAATATAGATTTCCCATAGATGCTCCAGCTGCTCTGTACTTCTCTGGTGACACACAGCAGCTTTACATTAGTTAATCTAGTTTTATGAGTGTCTTGTATCACGGGGGTAACATAAAGCCACTGAAGCATATTGGTAAATCTGGTGCTGTGAGTAAGCTTTTGGCCAGATTTGACTTTTATTCTTATCTGTATAATTCAGCAAAAATAATTCCTTTGACATCAGTAGAGTAGTACCTGGTATGCACATGAGGAAGCTGGAGCGTACTTCTGAGAAAGAAAATGCTTGTATTTGTAGCATTAGAATAGGATCTGAGAGCTCGGCATGCAGTTCCTCATTACCATAACCTTTTTGTGGGATCTTCTGCAACACATCATTTTCAGGCTCATGACATGTAAAATGAGTGTGGAATTTTTTTCTTTCACCCTTTGTAAGTCTCATTTACTTGCATTAAATACTGAAATAGAGCAACTGTTTCCTGGCATGTATTTGAAAAGCACCCAGCACAACAGAGCCCTAATTTTTGATGAATTTATAAAAAAAAGTTAAACTTTCCTTAATTCATGCCTAATGATGCTTTAGATGAGACAAGAAAAGTTCACATGCGATCTGTCTTTTCCCTGGTTACAGTGTTAAACAGTTTGACTAGAGCTATTCATATTTCCTCCAATATGCTGGTAGCGTTTTCTATTCTACCCGCCAAAGAAATCGAACCTCTGATAGAATCTTGGAACTGCACAACACCTGGCTTTTTTGCCAAAATGTTTTCAAGGTGTTGCACAGTGGTGAAAAGTAAATTTTGAAAATTGTTTTTCCCACCACTGCTAAAATTCATCCATTCCCAACAAAAACATAGCTCATGTCTCAGGCACTCTCTGCCTTACAGGTTATTTTATGAAGAAAAAAAAGCGGGAGGGAACACTCTGCATAATTCCTCACAGTCCCCTGCCAGCATCTACCTCATCAGTGGGGTTAAGTCTGAGGGGTTTTGTTAAATCCTTATGCCATCCTTCTGAGACTTGTATCCACTTTTCTCTCCCTTTACATGTGCTTCCGGGTACACTGGGATTGCTTCATCACCAATTAAAAAAAAAAAAAGAAAAAAGGCAAGAGGGAGGGGAAAAAGAATCTCCAAATCACCTTATTAATGTGGGAGGTCTTGGATCCCCCAGAAGGCCTGTGAGATGTTAGGCGTGTTCATCTGGACACAAATGTTGGCAGTGTACCATCACCAAAGGACAATGTGAGCTCCTCAGCTGTGTGCCACCTCTGCCACTCTGTATGTTGGAGAAGCAATGGTTGTTAGAATAGGCAGTGAGTTCAGGTTTATGTGTACTGTGGAATAACAGGATGATTTGCTCTCCCTTGTCCTGTGGGTACGCCTGTGTTTGTGTGAAAAGGTGGAGAGCTGCCTCCGTCTCTCATCTGTTTAGAAATTGCTGCTTTTGCTAACAACAAAGCAGGCAGGTGGGCAGATATTTCTTTCCAAAATTTCCAGTTGTGCTGTATGCCTTCAGCCAGGTATGAGGCTAAGTTGTGTACATAACATTTCCATTCATTTGTCATCGCCCCACTCTGAAACTACTAATTTAGGAATCATATTTTTGATTGATTGCACAAGTTCTATTTGCCTAGTTCTCTTTTTTTTTTAAATGCTCCACCCCTTTCCGTTGTTTATTTCCAAGCCACCAATGAACTGACTCACCTGTTGTATGCTGAAAAGTCTGAGTTGATGATGAATACCAGTTCTGTAAAGCTGTTCAGAAAAGGCAAATTACATGGCCATTATAAGCCAGTTGCATGAAAATCCTTGGGTAAACATCGTGTAAGTCAATGAACAGAGCTCCAAGTTGGCACGTTTTCCTTTTAGGTAATGGATAACCCGGCATACAACTACTAGAGTGTTCCCTCTGAACTAATAATGAGAAGGAAGCAAAGATCATACTTGGATTTAGTACAGCCAAGTGTGAGGGCAAGAGTTTTATTAAAGAAGTTCAAACAAAAGGGCAGGCATGACCAAGATGTTATGCCTAAGGATTTAAATTTAGTTTCCTGTATAAGTATGCAACGTCTGCCAAGAGACAAATTGTTTCCAGGGTAACACTTGAAAAGAGTGATCGTATATCCCTTAGAGTCAGGCTGTTGAACATTTGTATAGCAGGACACCACCATGACTCTGTGCGTGCATCAAGTGTTATGCAGGATCTCTGCAAAGTGAGGTTGTACTGTCCTGCAAAGTGAGGTTGTACTGGAGGGAATGTCAGTCACAGTACTTCTCCCCCCCCACACCCCCCCCCCTCCCCCCCCCCCCCACCCCCCCCGCCATTTTCCAAGGAAAGGGCCACCAGCAAAAGATTTCCATCTAGAAGTGTATTGCTGTAGATACTGAAAATTGAAAGTGCAAATGACTGTATAAGAGCACTAAGGCTTGAATTTTCAGGGATGGCTGGTTAGGTACTTGGTTCACACCCGATGATATTAGAATTTGCATGCTTTCTGGCCAAGCTTTTATGGAAATCCCAGACTAACACAGTCCATAGCACTGTGAAATACCTGAAAGTGATCATTTGGTGGATCTGATGCCTAGTTGTTGAAGGTATGACTATGATAGAAGAAGTTCCTTAATGATTCCCTGTATGAGAACAAGTACAATCAACAAAGTATTGTTACATTAGTTTTGAAAAAGATGGGCATGTCAATCTGAAAGGGAGCTCAGAGCAGTCCTGATGGTGACTAGTTTCATTGCTATTTTCATTTAAAATATTGAAAATATTGTACTAACAGCTTCATGTTCATTTTCTGGAAATAGGAAAATAAATGCTAAAATAGTTTTTGCACTCAGGGTACATCCTCATCTTTATCGGAGGCCAGGTTTTAGGTAGTTGAGAGATTGCCTGATATTTTTCCATTTTTTTGATAGTTTTAAAAAAGTAAGAAATAAGTCACTTTGTGTTGACTT
Organism: Falco biarmicus; assembly: GCF_023638135.1. Classification (NCBI taxonomy): domain Eukaryota; kingdom Metazoa; phylum Chordata; class Aves; order Falconiformes; family Falconidae; genus Falco; species Falco biarmicus. The sequence goes on along the minus strand of NC_079293.1, from coordinate 33,515,790 downwards.
GATTAGAGCGATTTCTAGTTTTTCGGCGAACTGCAAAATTACAAATATTTAATTTAATTTAATTTAATTTAATTTAATGTTTTACTCATGGCTTTGTTCATTTTTTAGTGAAACTAAACCACTTATCAAAATGAAATAACATTTTGAATCAAAACCTTTTGTTCTGAAAATGTCAAAAAGTCTAAAAAACTAAACAATCCATTTTCCAGAATCAATACCAATTTAAAAATATTTTGGTTTATCAAATTTGCATTTTCTTGGAAAAAAGAAAAAAACAGGTGGTATTCTATTTTATTCTATTTTGTTGACCCAGATCTAGTTAGAAAATAAGACTAGCTGAGTGAAAAAGCTAGAATATGACAAAAGAGAGTGCCAAGGCACTGTGATGCAGTTGTCCTGGTGTAAACGCACAGGCATCAGCTTCCAGGGTTGCATTTTCCTTCTGTTAATGCAGAATCATTTCTCTCTTGGGTGGTTGAGAGCAGTGTGCAGATCCTGAACGTCAGCTCATGCTTTTCTGCTCGGTGGAGCATACTTATTTCTGTCTTCTAAGGATGATTTAGACTTTATTGAGAGAAACTTTTGTTTCGAACCAAATCTAAGAAGTTTGACTTCCTTCTACTGAAAGCTGAAATACCCAAGATTAGGCTTTCCTTTTGTAAATGCTGAGATAACTTCTGCTCTTCAGAGCAAAAAGGTTTAAAAGATGTAGGGCTTAAGAAATCTCTTTTCTCAGGCATTTACTTGAGAGAATGGGATGCGGGGGAAGGAGGTTTGATTGTTTGTAGTTTTACGTCAGGAAGTCTAGCAGAAGCCACTGCAACATCTCATAAAACATTGTGCAGCTGTGTGCAGACCTCAGGGTGCACAGATGCGCATGTATTATATTTCCTTGGAAGGGGCACAAGCTGAACTTTTCAATTTTGACACCCGACGGCATCCAGCAAAGGTGAGGTCTGCTACTTGTGCTTTAGGTTTTAAAATTAAAACCGTGTGTGTTATAGTGTTCACATGACATGTATAAATGTATAAATGAGGGCCATTAAGTGAGTGCGTTTACACATCATTTAAATGAAACAACACACCTAACCAGATGGATTCCTAAAATGAGTAATTGTGTACTGGTATTTCCATAACTATTGCCCTTCCTGGTATACCCTCACTTCTCTGGTATGTCCATCACTTTGATTTGAGCTTCCAGACTGGGGGCCAAGACCTCGCTTCTCTACGCTTTGTGTGAAGATCTTGATGTTATTATGTGCAACTGGGAGTGGGATTTTTCTCACCTAACTTTAGCCATCAAACACATAGGTGTCTAGTCTGAGCTTGCCTTTTTGGCATCCTCATTAGCAAATAGAAAGAAAAAAAGGTTTTTCAGAGGGCAGTTTAACCCATCCAAAGGGACATATATGACGGGTAGAACCACATAGTCCTTTTTACCACGTCTTTGCATATAGCATTTTCTATAGCATTTTGTTCGACCTTCCATGAGAAAGTCTGACAACAGTGCTGCATCTTATTATGGTTTCCAGGATGGCTGCCCAATTTAAAACAGGAAAATCAGGTCTCAAATCTTGACATGCATGTACGAGGACTCCAGAAGCCAAAATCTAGCCACATGTCTGCAACAGCTGGATAAAACTACCAAACAAAAATAGAATGCTAACCAGTCTACAATCCCTCTTTTGATTCAAACCTTAAACATGCCAGTGGTGTGAAGTATAAACTCTTGTTTCTTAGATTTTGTTGTCTTTGTTCTTAAATATCGGCAAAGTATCCCACGTTAATATCACCCTCCACCCAGATAATTCTAGCCTATACGAAGTTGTCAAAACACATCTACTTCTTTGTTTCTATTGTATCAACTTTCATTCTTTTTCTCTCCACAGATGGTAAGAGAAAAATAATAATGCCAGCTTTTCTTGTTGCTCTTTTTTCCTTGGATTTCAAAGTGCTCTACAAAGGTCAATATCCTTATCCCCCATTTTTTGTATGTGGAAATTGAAGCATTTAGCTGTGAAGTGGTATCCAAATATAGAACCTGAATATTAGTTTCCAGTTAGGAACAGAGGTTGATAGTCTTCTCAGTAACATTTCCAGCAGCTGAAGTGGGTCTTAAGGAGTACCAGTGGGCTAGTAGTGGTGCATTTAGGAGTTCTGGCACAAAGTAAAAGAAATCTGCAAATGTCATTCATTATTGTGACCCAATTTGCTGTCATAGCACTTGCTCTTTGCCACTTGAGTATGCCAGACAGCTGCAGAGCAAAGTGTTGCAACTTCTGGACTGTTCATCAGTTGTTTTTTTATGGTGATAAAGTGAAAGCTGAATTTGTAATAATACAGGGTGTGTGTTCCTGTGCAAGTGCAATGTGGGTAACATAGGTGTGTATCTATGTGCTATGTGCAGTTGTTTGACTGTGGTCTGAGCTGCATCTGTTAGCAATGAAAAATCTGTGTTTTCACACAGACATAAAATTCTGGGCCACTTAAAGGTGAATATTTTCATCAGATTTCTCCCCATCCTGTAATTTATAATCAGTGGAACTAGTGTGCAGTGCTTTAAGACCATAAAACAGATAGAAAATAATAATGGAGAAGTTTGTAATATTTGCCAGATGATAATCCAGAAGGTCTACATGCTTGGAATTTAGATTGGTGACCCCTGTTACGTTCTTCAACAACACAAGAAGGAAAAAGATAATAAGATTACGTATTGGAGAGTAAGTACTCAGCAGCGTAATGCGGCATATTTCTATTAAAGTGTGTGGACAAGATTTTATAATTAACTACTAGCTTTATGCACATCCTACACATGTGCTGTGGGATACAGAAAGGGGAACTGGGTCAGGGGAGGGAAGGAAAGGGTTGAAAAGCGTGCCAGAGGACAGATGTGAAAAGCTAAGGGAAGGTAACAAAACAATACCACCCAGTCATCCATCTGTGAAAAGGGAAAAACTTTAAATGAAAGATCCTTTCTAAGTTTTTTAATATGCCGTATATAATATACTGTTTTGTACTTCCTGCTTATGTTTTGTCTATTTTATGAGCTCAGGAGAGCAAGTCAGTCAACATAAAAATGGAAATGCTTTGCTGCAAAATATTCTGCTCTTACCATGCGATATGAATCCTGAAATACTAATTTCTTCTGCTTCTTATTCCTGATAGGAATGCAGAGCATTTACAGCTCTTGGAGGCACTTCCCAAGACTCCTTGGCTATATCCATACGAGTAGGACCACTGACTGTTCTCTGGCTCTGAGGTCAGTGGCATAAAGAGATTCAGAGGCTTCAGACGACTGCAACCACTCCACCTTTGTGGAATCATTCCTGACTCAAGCATACATACTTCCAAACAGTGCCCAAGAACTGTTTATGAAAGGGCCAAAGGCAGTTTAATAATGTACCCTGTTTTGCTCTAAGGAACATCTATACTAGTCCTGTGGATATTCACACACACTGAGTCCTCCAAGTAGGAAGAAAAAGTAGTGAAAAAATGTCTACTATTTAGAGAAACTACTCATTTTTCTAATGCCAGTGAGATGATGTTGATGGTAACATGGTTATTCTGAAAATGAAGTCTCGCTTTATCTTGGCAATAGAATGCTGACTTAAAGGTCATGACCAGGTCTCACTCTAAGCATTACTTGTGTACCTTTAGGTAAAGATCTGGGGACTCAGGAGCTGTATACCCAGTTGACTCTCTGACTTGTTTCTCTTCATTTACAAATTTAGCAGATTTATTCAGATTTTTTCAGAAGTCATTGCAAAACTAATAATGAAGTTACAATGCTGAATTTTTAGAATCTGAACTTAATAAATCAAGATAAGATAAGCAAACTGAATGTTTTAATTAAATAATGATTACTAATTGCACAGTAATCGAAGTTTTTTTTGTCCTGGACCTATGTGATGAACACTTAAACCAGTTTATTTTGAAATTGATGAGAGGTTTTCTACTGATTTCATTGCATCTTATAACAGCCTCTATTATGAGTCTTTCTGTATATAATAAAAGGTAAATTAGCACAGAGATAGTGACAGAGGGTCTGATGTCTAAAAATCCCAAATCCTCATGCACTTTATTGTCCACAGGCATACAAACAAGCTTCTGGTTGACTGACTGAGCCTGACCTGAGCTCTGAACTGAAGTGCACAAAACTTGGAGGTTTCACATCCAAAGTGTCTGCTTTTATAGTGCATTCTGGAGCTCTTCCAGAAGTGTCCAGAACTTCTTTGTCCTAGGACATATTCCCTTCCTCTTCTGGCAGCAGCCCATGAAAATGTGCAGGTAGAAACAAAACAGAAAGTTTCTAGCCCACGGCATTTTACGTTAAGGGAATCTGTTGTATTGACATATGGGTAACTAGAGATGAATGAACTAATTCAGTCTAAATAACAACCAGCCCCAACCTTTGCCCACTCAAAATCTGACCCTAACCCAAAACTTTTTTCTATTTGGATTCATTCAGAGAGATCAGCTGTCGAGTCTGTCAGCTGGTAGCCAGACACTGGAGCAGACATAACTAATTAGGATATATTCCCTCATCTGGAGATTAAACATATTTTTTGTGCTCTTGCATGTTCCCACAGTTACAATTTGCATTAAAACCTCCTGATCTGAAAGCAGCATCTTCAGAACCAAAGCAAGTGAAAAAGTAGCTTTTTCCCTTAGAAACCTATGGGAGTTGAACTTGTCTTAAAATGATGTTTTCTCCCTCAGCAAAGTTCAGCCTGCAAAGTTACTGACATCTCATCCTCACAGAACACCTGACTCTGAGTTTCAGAACAATTTATTTCTCAGACTTAGCCCACCTATTACAAAAATTCATCCAGCCACCATATAATTTTGTCAGTCATGCCTTGAGAGAAAAGACTGCAAATCCAAAAGCTCTAAAAACATGCATAACTTGGGACTTAAGTGAGGTGCAGTGTATTCTGATGGCTAGAACTCCTGAGGTGTCCATGGAATAAGGACAACCTGTAAGGCTGAGAAAATTTAACCAAGCAGCTCAGCTTTGGGCCCCTACTTAAGATCTTGCTGACTGTAAGAGGTGGAGTATGAAGCTTCCCTACCTTTCTAAAAACAAACAATGGTGCTGATGTTATGTGTTCTTCTGCACTTGCTATAATTGGAGCTTTTGAGTGACTTTGCTCTACAATTTATTGTTTTCTGACCATATTTCAATCAAGTTACACAATGATCAGATAGTGTACTAATGTATTTGAGTCAGAGCATATTTACCATGTACTTTGATGCCAGTGGTATTCAGCATCTGGGGAAAAGTTAATATAATGAAGGTCAGGATCTCAGTAGGTTTCAGAACCAAGATTAAATATGCTTATGGCTAAGAAGACCATAGGGCAACTTTTTGACAGGGAAACTACAAACTCATGTTCCAATGTGTCAGTGAATGGTGGAAAAAAATAGGAAGAATATAGCATTTTACAGAAACTAAGCATCATGTGCTCAATTTCTATTCAATACAGATTATGCTCCTGAAAAACAGTTTTAATTACATATTATGTATGTATTGCTAGAATTTATTTAGTCATTCTGCCTTCAGCAGGCAGAGTAGGATGGTACTGTTAGTTGTCTGCACAAATATTTTTTTAAATGCCAAAATGTGGACTGATTATGTGTAAATGACAGTTTTATGTAACTGGAACAGGAAACATATTTCCATAATCCATGTGTCAAAGCTGTAAGACAACTGGAATGGCTTTCTAGAAATTCTGCTTTCTGACAGCCCTTGCCCATTTCTTAATTTTTGTGTAAATCCAGCTCAAACTTCCCCTTGCTGAGTCAGTCATTGTTTGTAACAGAAATGGACTGCTGTTGAGCCTCACCTCTTTAAATATTCAATGGCATAGTAGTGGGGATTTAACGGGCATAGTGGAACCCAAAAACATCTGTACCAGAAGGCACAGCAGCCACAAGAGCTGAATGGGTGCAATGTTCACTGAGTGTCATTTAAAACTTATACATTCTATACAACTAAAAATTCTTAGGAAAATCTCTAAACAGTTTCCCTCAACTTTGTAAATTAAAAGTTGGGACTGATTTCACCTGCTTCAGCCATGTACAAAGCCATGTACACACCAAAGCATGCATGCTTTTGTGGACACCTTACTTGCTGCCACGCAGATGCCAGTCTGGACTGATGAGGTCTCACATGATATGGAAGCAGGTATGTCAGGTACCCTACAGCATTTCAAAAGTCACCAGAAACCTGTGTTTAGGCAGCCAAGTGTGTTCCTAGCCCACACTTAGCTGAATCACTCTCTGTGCTCCTTTGCATGTACTAAATTAGGGTGTCTAACTCTCTTGCTGAATTCTGCCCTTACTCTGTTTAATCATTTGGTCTCAAAGGGAAAAGGCAGACACTCCTACCCACCCCTTCAACCCACCCTAAGACCAAGGGGTGACTTAGGTCCCCTTTTGAAGTGCCAGTCTCCACTGACACGAGATCACAAGTCCTCATCCAGACATTTTTATCCCAAAGCTTTGATTAAAACCCTAAGGCTTGGAAGCATAAATATCTGCTATCCATCCATGTTTCCTACAGGCAGGAGAGGGGCTGAACCTGCAGCTCAGAAGTCAGAGGAGCTTTGCCTTGATGTCAGTGGAGGAGCTTAGGACCTTGTAGAGCTTGGAATCCTGCAAACCCAAAAAATCTCTTCCTGGTTCAAAAAAATGGGATATATTTGCAAAATTGTATACAGCTGATCTGAAGGGAGCCAGGAGATGTCACACTGCACAGGTATTTTCACATGCTCTATGTCTTTCATTAGACACAATATGAAAACATTGCAACCTGCCTGTAGAGTTATTTCACTCTTTCTGTGAACGCCGGGTATACATAACATCAGACTGAATGGTGAACTTTCTATATCTGACTTCTAATCCACGAGGTCAATGTAGCTTTCCTGAAGTTACTGGACATTTTTTTTCATGGAAGAAAAAGGCTGCATGTGTAAAACCAGAAATAAATATGGAACTGTTTTCTGTGTGCAGCCTATCTTGTCTGTTTCTTTGATTATTTTTAACAATAGTAAAGGTTTGATATTTTCCAGGCATTGTGAATGCTATTAATCTGATAAATCTGAAAGCATTTTAGAAAGATTAAAATTAACCCTCACTTTATATGTATATGCTATGTAAGTTTTATTACAGACAGTTTACAATACTGTCATTTAGCACATACAGAGAATCAGTTAGATGGAAAGCTGAGGCAGAGTTCAGTTATCCAGTCTCCTAATCTTGTCAGTAGAAATTTCTGTTTAATATACAAGCAATTCTTGTGGATAGAGTAAAAGGTACCAGGATCTTCACTGAAAAGCTCAGTGCTTGTCAGCAGATACTACACTGTGGAACCATTAATGGAGACCACTAATAATATTATTGATTCTGTAAAAATATATAGGAGCATTGGAGTTGAACTGGATTGCTCATATTGCCAGATTGGTAAGACAACCCTTGTTGCCAGCCTGATTGATCCAATGCCCTTTTTAATATAAAGTTTTCTTTTAGTATGTCTTAAAACCATCACAAGCCCCTCTAAGCAAAGCTGTAATTTGATACATAATCATGCAGCATATGTTCAACTAGGTTAAAGCCACTGTGATGCCTTCAAATTCCTCTATCCATCACCAAAACTGCACAAAGGAAGAACTTTCGAGATGGCACAACATTCCCTATGGCCAGTGAAAGAGGATTTGAATGTGTTTTATTCACATATTTTTAGGCAAGAAAACTGGCAATATAATGAAATAAAGGATAAGACAACCTTACCATAAACATATTACAGTCCAAAGGCTAAATTATATATTTTTTCTTCTGGCACAATGCCAATTGCCTTGGTTATAACTGTTGAATTATTAGCCTTGGACAGAGAAGTATAAAACTGAATGGGCAGGATGATATCCCCATTTAGCTCAGTACAATAGACTTATGGAGCAGGGTGGATGACTGAAGCAAAATAAGACATGGACCACTATGTTTAAATGATGCGAAGCACAGGTCATTTCAAAGTTAACAGGCTTGCAAGACCAGAGGTAGCACTGTAATCATCTAAGTCTTATTTTCTGAGTAACACAAGCCAGAGTTCTGCAGATTAATTCATGCTGTGAAGAGAATAATTCTCCCTTTTTTAAAGTCAGGATTACTGATCTCAAAAGCTGAGGTTGAACTAGACATGGAGGTGATGGGTTTGAGCTTATTTGTTCAATTATTTCCTGGAGAAGCTGCACAAGCAAAGGTACAGAAATCAATTTTATCTTTTCAAATCTTCTTCCTCAATAGTCTTATTATAGCTGTGTTTATGATCTGGCCTATATTTATTGCATTCTTCACTAGCATAGGCCTTGCATTCCTCACTTGATGTTTGCCATGTGTTGGGCATTACTTGAAATACGTAGTTCTGGTTTCTTTTCTCCACAGTCACCGGACAATTAACTGATATAATGTAGGCAGTTTTTGAAACTTCAATTCAAGCTATCAGTTATAAAGTTAACAAATTGCTACAGTATTGGTATCAAGAAGATGTCAGTGAAGAAAAGAAAGAGGCAATAAACAATCAAGCTGGCACTGAAATCCTGCAAGATTAGTCATAAGCTGTAACCTGCATTTCTCCTTTTTCTCTCCTTTTTTTTTTCTATGCTTACGTATATATACACACCTATAGGCATTCTTCTGTGTGTATGTGAATATTAATGGATTCTTGCATCTGATGTAAAACATAAAGGATTGGGTTTGCTGTTTCCTATATGTGAGATGAGCAGAGGCAAGTTTCAATGGTTTGACTTTGTGTGTCCAGATTTTTCCTGTGGCTATTATTACTCAGCACCTGCACTTCCACTGCTTCTTGTCTCCTGTAGGAAAGCAGGTCTGTTCAGTGTCGGATCAGGTAAAGTGAAGGCTGTGTCTGAAGCCACTGCTTTCTATTTGTACAAGCAATAGGTACAAAGTGGACATTAAACAGGCACCCTGCTGTGTACCTGATCAGTGTCTGTTTCATGTCCATGGTTTTGGTGTATTTATCTTATACCTGCTCCAGGAGTTGTTTCTTTCTCTTTCTTTCTCCCCTCCTTCCCCAAACACACACCTCTTTTTATTTTTTCTTAAGAAAAAGAGATGATGAATTAGGTTAAAAGTGGCATCTTTGGGAAGACTAGATGAAACAGTGTCTCTGGGACAGAAACACAAACCCCAGTCAGGTAGAGGGATGGCAAAGCTAATCCACTAGTGAAGATGGGTCTAGGAGAAGAATTTAATGCCAGTATTAAAGCAGGTGGGATTCAGTTTATGTTCTGCACTCAAAAATTCTGCATATAAATTCCCTCTTCTCATTGCCCAAGTTCTCAATGCATCAAGGTCAAGGGACTTCCAAACATAGGTGTTTCAGTTCTGTGAGCTCAGTTCACCTCTGAAAGCATCAAAGGCACCTACCTCTCCTCATTGACTTAAATGGTTGTCCTGGCTAGACAGCTCAATGCCAGTTCATGTTATTAGCTTGCCCCTAAAAAATGAACTGAGTTCTAATATACCAGGAGGAATACATCCTTGCATGTATTTTTTCTTGCAGCTTGTGACTGCTGAGACCATGTGACATGGTCTACATCTTTTCAACAACTATTGCTTTTCCAGTCTTTAAAACTAACATTGAGGTCAGACATCTAAGTGGTACACGGGAGATGTGGAAAGGCAACCCCTGATATCTCCAAGAGAAGAAATCATTGCTGTTGCTGGTGAGGAGCCAGGAATAACAATTACGTGCTGGCTTCTGCTCTTTCTAGGACCTCTCTCTACCCACTGTCTCTTTTACCTTGCCATCATTTAGATCTCTGACTTTAACACTAATGACTACATGTACAAGAAATTAATCCATTAATTATGGTTAACAAAAGACAGTACGGCATTCAGTGACTTCACAGGAATCAGATACACTCCAATTATCATATATATATTTTGCCACTACTCCTCTTTGCTTTGTATACTGTCTGAAATCTTAACTTGAAGGGTAAAAGCAGCACAGATACATTTTCATATATATGAAATGTGCACCCCTCCAGAGTGCACATTTCAGGCAACAAATGCATTTGATCCCAAAGTCTTTCCCTCTGAGACACTGTGACAGTAGCAGATTAGTCACTCCAAACAAAGCATGATTCATTTTGTTGCTCCGGGGATTATGGTCCCCATAGTAAAGCCCTGAAAGAGTAAAGGTCTAAGCACACATTTCCTTCTACCTAACCCTTGTTTCCCACTTCTGGCTGGAGGGATTAATTTTATCATCATGACTTCCTGGTCATTCTGCAAGTGCTGTAGTCTGGGAAGATGTAAAACAAGCTTGTATTTAAGTTCTAGTGAAATTTAGATATCATCCCATCAGATGTGTGAGCACCTCTAAAAACTGAAGAATGAGGTTGAGGTGATGGTGGCAGAGATGTTGCTTATCTACCTTTTGCACAAGAGGATCCTTATGGCTAGGATGTCTAGGGAAGAAGGAAGATTTTCTTCCATCTGTTTTTGTTCTGCCACTTGTTGAATGGTTTTCTATGACAAAATACAACTGTCCAGCTGTGGTGACTAGAATCAGTTTTTTCCATGCTGAATGAATGAATACTAAACTCGTGAAAGCACAGGGATCTGCTTGCCTTCCCTCTCCCTAGCCCCATGAATCTTTCATGCATTGTTACAAAGTGGACCGGGAAGTAAGGCATTTTCTTACTCAGAATACTTTACAGGTGCTGGTCAATGAACCCTGCTAGAGTGTGGGACTGGTGGGTTCCCACCACTTTTGTCTGACATGGGTGTAGATCCTGGATCCTCCCCTTTCCTTGGACTGGTCTGGACTGGGTAACACCCTTCCCTCACCCTTCCCTAGTGGGAGCCGGCTTTTGTCAATGTCCTGTCAAATACCTCCTGCCAGAGTTAGCAAACCAGCCTCTTCATGGGATGGAGTCAGAGAGTCAGGCTTTGCAACATAAAGGGCTGAGCCAGTCCCATCCAGAGGACACAACAAACTTCCAGAACATCACCTAAGCATTTAAACAAGGGGATGAGGCTGCTTATCTGAATACTTATATCTAAAACTTCTTTTACAGATTAGACTCAGTTCCCCCAATTTAGGCACATGCTTTGCATTCAAGTTTAAGGTTCCTAATAAAACAGTTTGCATAAAATAAGTGATTGTTTTTCCAATGTAGTTAAGGAAGAGAGGCAAGTGTCTTTGAAGACTGACAGATGTCAATTTTATTTACCTAATTCTATTGATAGGTGCTGATGAGCATAGCAAGGAAAGAGCAGACTAGGGAAAGGGCAAGATTATTTGCTAGTATTTTTTATTTTGTAACTTGCGACTTCTCTGTTGTGAACACAAGAAAGTCCCCTGCATGCTCTGTGCTCTGTTGAGGTCTTCCCAGGCGTAAAACCAGTTCTAAATATTACTTTCTTTTTTAACTATATTGTCACCTTTGTACTGGATACTAGGCTCAATCAATCAAAATGTTCCATGTTTGCTTCCAAACTTAAATTTCAGTCGTTTACAGATCCGTACTGATTTAATCAGTGACCTAGGAACTTTACCAACAGGCTTCTCAGATATTCCAGCTAGATCTGGCTTTAGAGAGGTTTTATTAATACTAATTGAGGATACTATTTAAGTATCCAGATAGGATGTTAATTAAAAAGGCATTTTGCTGGCTGATCTTATGGTAATTTTTATGATTTCTGACTCAGATTCCATTCCGCAGATTGTCACTTAAAATAATTCAAGATGCATCTTCTGCAGTATGTCAGATCCATGTAATGATAATGAAGTTGTTCCAACTCATACAAGAAGTTGGGGGAAAAAATCCAACGGCATTCCAGTACTTCAGAAAGTTCCAGTTTTCAATTAAATTGAATATAGGCATAACTCTCCCAAAAGATCAGTTGAGCTTCAAGAAAGATTACTGCCATAAAATTAATTAGATTCTGAAAGAAGAATCTTTCTTTTTAATAAATGTGTGTGTATATATATATGGGTGTTTTATATATATATATATATATAAAAAATTGTATATGTATTTCAAAAAAAGAGTACAACTTGCATCATGTTTTTTATTATAAATTAAGCCTACCCTTTAGGGATGAAGAAAAGATCTTTCTGTTAGCATAATCAAATTTTTCTATCTATTTGGATAACAGTTTGCAATGTGCTCACAGACAATGCAGAGAACAAATATATTGATTTTCAAATTCCAGATTATCATAAAACAAACTTCAAAATCTATCTTTGAAAGGAAAACATAGGGAAAAATAATAATTAAAAAGTAACAGATTCTTTTATGTGGTGCTTCTGTGTAAACCTACTGACATCAGTAAGTATGTGCATGAAAAACTAGGGAAGAGTTTGGCCCAGGATGTGGAAATTATTTGATAGAAAATGCTGAATTAATTTAAATTGCCTTGGGTATGAGCACTATCTTGTGGAATGAAAAGTGGCTGAAGGACTATAAACAAAAGCAGAAGACAAAACATTAAAATATAGATTTGTGGGAAGGTCTTTTTCTAGTGAGGTACTTCAGGGATCTGTATTGAGTATGGTTTTATTTAACATTTTCACTAATGATACAGAAGAAATAAACCACTCATTAATGAAAGTCTTCTATAATGAATAAGAGGCTGGAATTGCAAAGGGTGATGAAAGACAGATAATGCAAAGGAACCTGGATGTGAATCCAAGGTTCCCATTGACTTCGATAAGTTTTGGAGAAGATCAGCAGAGATATTAGAATGATGTATCAGAAAACTGACAAAATAAGATTACTCTTGGAAATTATACAAAGGCATCAGGTGAAATAGTATCCTTAACCTAATAATCAAAGAGAGACAGAAACGTGGAGAGCAGCATTAGAAGTGTGCAATGCATTAGAGCAAGGAAAATAATGTGAATACAATTTGAGGTTTATATGCTGCAAAAGGGAGGTACCATTTTCTTGTGCTAAAGTTAGATGTTGTGGAATATTACTAGGAAGAGTAACAAGGGACCCAAGGGCTAGTTTACAAAAGAAGAACAATGCGCATATGCAAGTAGCAACGATGCAGTCACCACTATATATACCAGATAGTGGGGAATAGATTATCTACTATAGCTATACGTAGCCCACAGTGAAGCAAAAACAGGTCCCCCATAATACCTTGAGAACTATTCTTATGATGAAGCTAGCTGCTCTCTGAGGTGGCACTGATGTCCTCAAATCCCTTCCAAATGAAAATATTCAATGATTCTAAATATTGGGCTAACTATAGCAGTCCTAACAGAAAGACAATTTTAAATAGTTATGCCATATCTCTTTCTTTTTTAAACGTTCCTGTGGCCAATCTCATGAAAATTTTGTAGAGGTTAATGACGTTAATGATACTAGGTCACAATTATGAATGAGTGAGTATTACTTAGTTATATTTATGAGTACCATAATTATTTTTAGCTCAGGAGGTGGAATCAGACATGTTGGGCCAGATTTTCAAAGTGTATGAATAATACTGGAAATATCTTTAAGGACGTTCAGCTTGCTAAGGAATTTTTATAAATCTTGTTATATGCCTGTGATAGTTGACTCTTAATGACTGCCTCAAGCTCACACAAGAAATTCATGGTAAGGAAACTGGGTAAATGAATACAACGGAAAAAAGTCTACAGCTTTTTAGGGTCTTTATAAATATCAGAGATCACTAAACAAGCTTTTACCAGGCAGCTGCAACCTTCTGTTGCCATTGACCAGCTTAGACCCACTGATTAAAAACTCAAAAATCTGACAGATCTTTTTGGCTACCTGCTCAGGTGGTATCTATTTACGCTAGGATTCAGAAAAGCACTTAAGCACATGCTTAAGTTTAATGTTAAGCAAATGCTGGAGTGCTTTACCGAACTGGGATACAAAATTCATGATTTCCTATTAAGCAGACTCAACACTGCATATAACAATGTAAGCATTCTTTTAAAATGAGAAACGCTTGCTATTCCAGTTCAGTTCTGAGCATTGTTCTACATGTGCCGGAAACAAAATAAGTCTGGGGGAATAAAGTGTTTTGGAAACTTTTTATTCCCTCCAACATCAAGTGGAATTAGTTTTTAAAAAAACACAAACATTTCAAAAGGTACAAAGATGTGTGAGAGAGATTGGGAAGCACAGCTATAGCCTGATTCCTTTTGTTAATATACCCTTGTAAATCAGAAGCAGCTCCAATAAGATTTAACCATTAAGAAACCAAAAGATCAGAATCACAGAATTAGTTTCTTCTCTAAATGAATTTAGCATTTATCTGATGCTGGATTGAATTTGCTAAATAAAGATATTTTATATAACCCTGACACTGTGAAATCATTTTAAAGCTTGTCTAATTTATGTAGTCACACCCTTCTAAAATCCACCTTTGCACCAGGGTGGTGTCAAGCCATCAGAGGAGACATTTGTGTCCCGTGGAAGGACAACAGCAGGTCATACACCTTAGCTCTGTGCAAGCCAGCATGGGTTGGCAGGTAGCAGGTAATGCTGTCCAGGTGGCACTGTGCTGTGCCTGAACAAATGAGCTCTGCTTCCAGTCCCTGAATCATAGGGCCATCAGGGAAACTTTATTTCCCTTAAGCTGATGTTTCTTTGGGATTCTCTATACTGTACCGCACCATTTCATGAGGCTACATCTTCAGTGCCAAAAATACTAATCCAATAGAGTGCAAAAGACCAATAACAAACATAAACTGGCATACATTAGTAAAATAAGATGAAGTTATTCACTGATGTGGGAAAGCAGTTGCTCAGAGATGCTTTTATCGGTCTTTGAAATTAGCTCAGCTCGCTGCAATTGCTACCACGTGGGTGCAAGTAGCAGTTGAAACAGTAATTCACACTGATGCTGCGCAGAATCCCAGACATGCATGCAGTGCCTTCCCAGCATGGACTCATGAAGGAATGCCTCTCAGAACATAAATTCTATTTTTTTTTGCCAGGACTTGTAGATTTCCTTTTTGACTAGGGGTGTATTAACCAGTCAACTCAATAAGAAATGGTACTGTGGTGGCACAGTCAAAAGTTACAAAGCATCAATGATGTAGGTTAACTGTAGCTGACTTCCTTTGTGTGCCAAATGAGGCAAAAATCTTCACCAAAAAAAGAAAGGTATTTACATAACTAAAGATTGTGCATAGTAATTAATAAAAATCTCTCCCTTACATGTGAAACAACGTAAGTGTCGGAGGTGGCGCTAGGTTCTTTATGATTTGTTTTGAAGGTAAATAAATAATTTAAAATGAGTATTTTTGAAATTATTTTCGTTTCTCTTTTTGCTCCAGGAATGTCAGTAAACAGATTTGTCTGTCCTTAAATTATTTTTTATGAAACTTTGATATGTAAATTCACATTCTCCTGCATTGCTAAGCTGGAATTGGCTGGAATAATCTCATCCGGTTTTATTCCTTAAATATATTTCTATTCAGAGATTCATTCACAATATTTTTAAAATTCAATTTCCATGAATGTTCACTTTCCTTGATCTCTGATGCTATGAAAATCTAATGATTTGCAAATAGACCTGAAATACATGATTTGATGACAAAATAAGAACAATTTTGTATTTAATTAATTTTAGCAAAAAGCCTACAAAGGCAGCAAAAACTACTGCCAGTGTTACAGTGATAAGGACATCACAGGTGCCTAGATTACCCAGGCAGAGCAGGATAAATTTATTCCATACCTCTGAGGTAAGAATAGGCTCTGTCATACAGTAAGCAATCCTTCACTCTATTTGAATGATCAGACATAGCAATCAATCAGAACTATAAATATGTGACTTCAGACTCAAACACAGATTTTTTTTTCTTCTCAAATCAAAAAACTTTGTGATGCTTGCCTTCTTTAAATTGACCAAAATGTTAGTCTGCAAAAAGTAAACAAAGCATCTTTCTTTCTGAAAGAAGAATTCCAACACCTGGTGAAAATTGGACAGCATTTTGTAGAAATGAAGTCCAGCTATCTTGCTGGTAAAGATCCAATAGTTTTTTTTGTACAGAGAAGGTTTTTTATCCTGATAGTTCTATTATTTTGGGAGATCACATTCACCTTGCCTCAAAGCAACTGAGAGTTTTTATCTGGTTTTCAGTATAGCTGCTTCTCTACTTTTTATCAAAGCTATTACATGTTTTTCCTGTTCACTGTTAAAAAGTCATTGCTATGCACCTCAAAGCGTGATGCTCTAGGTCAACAGATTAATAGCAAACCATCCTTCTAAGAATGAATGCTTTATTCTGACAGATCAATAGAGTTCAGTCTGTACAGCTGAACAGATATTATTCACATATGAAGTAGTTAATTATTTATTACATTATATTTAATTATTTCAGCTTAAACAGTGTAACTTCAATATATTGAATTTAATGAATAAAAAAATGCTATTCTCATGGCTTTAGGTTACCCAAATCCACACTATTTCCAGTACATGTATAATTACAACCCCTCTGTCTGCATCTCAGAGGACTGTCAGTGTATTCTGTCTCAGACTAAATTTTATTCTTAGCCTGTACAGATTCTTCACCTAACTGAATATTGCTCATAAAGACAACATAAAGTTTCTGACACACATTATGATCCCCTTCCCAGTCTCCTGAAAAAGGTTATATACCAGTATAATTCTTCAAAGCCCTAGAGGCTGATTTAAGTTTTCAGTTAAGAAATTGTTAGTAGTGCCAGAATTGTAGGGGTTTGGGATCTCAGAAATTTTTCTGATCTTCACTGTTCGTTATATATTCTGTATGATGACAAATGACTTTAGAAAATACCATAAATACTTAATACACTTGTGATATTAGTCTGTTTATAATAAATACTATGGGTGGAGTTATTTTGTAGATGATTTAGTGTAACCGCTTTGGCAGCCAAGACAACTGGAAAGAGATTTTTTACATACAGTTCTGTTAATACATAATATGGCTTACTACATGATTAATAACTTAGTGTTTCTCATCAGGATACATAAAATGTAGTAAAAATAAATAAAACCATAAAACAATTAAGGGGATTTGTACTCACTGATTCGTTCCTGTTTATGAATATACAGTGTTAGTATAAACAGAAAGGGGGTCCTCACTTTATCCTTTTATCATTTCCAAATGTTTTTATAAGATGGTAACCCCACTGAAAACAAACAAAACAGCATGTCATGTAAATGTAACTTCAATCTAACGTTGTGTTAGGTCAGCTTGGCTTTGAGAAATATGTGGCTTTTTCAACTGTTACTTTTGCTGGAAAGGTCTGTTTGTAAATGTCAATGATATCACTTAAAAGCAAAACAATAAAGCCTTATGTGGAAAAGTTGCAGAAATGGTATTCCCTAAAGGCAGGTTTCAGTTAAACTCTTCATAAGACTTTACATTTTATGTGTTTATCAGGATATTTCTTTAATGAAGAAAACCTGAATTCATAAAAAGATTCTCTGTCTATTCTCATGTAAACTCCCCAAACCACACCCTTTATATTAATAAAAATGTGTTCCCAGTAACGTTTTCATCTCAGTGGATGTTACACTAGTTTTAAGATGTAAGGTCGCACCCCAGTGGTGCTATATTCCTTTCTTCCCTTCCCAATTTATGCAAAACAAGAAGTATTTCCATGAACATGGCTGACAGTGTAGCTGCCAAGCATGAAGGAAGCACAACCGCATGGGCAAACATAGCAGGGGCCAGGAGCCAGCCTGCAAGGAAGTGGCAAGATAACGAGCGGTGCCTCACTAGAGAAGGGAGTCCCATCTGATCTGTGTGGGTAGAAATCCTGTTACCCCACAGAGCTGCAGTATTATAAAAGGAAGGCTATGAAAGACTTTGTAAAACTTAATATTAATCTGAAACATAACGTATGGGAGTTTTCTACCAGAAATTAAAATGATGGCAAGTAAGCATGTATCCTGCTTTCCCATCATGAACTTGGCATAAAGGCCACCAAATAAACACTTTGCTTTGTAACGTATATTTGGGCCATGGAATTCATTGCTGCATATAAATAGTAGAGATAATAAAAAGTATAGAGGGGTTTAAAAACTATTTAAATATCATAGAAGGATTAGATTTGGAAAAGCAGCTACAGACCTTCCTCTCTGGAAGCCTCCAAGCTGTTCATTGCTGGAAAATGAAATTAAGATGTAACAAAAGAAACACTGCTGCAGGTTGGTCCTCTTACACTTCCCTTAGTTTCGCCTGCTAGCAATAGTCTTCACCCAGGGCTGAAGGCAGGATGCGGATTTGAGTGTCCCTTGACCTGCCCAGCATGAATGCCCACATGTTTTGGTAGGTGCTGGGCTGGGCCCAAACATTTCACGTAAAGAAAAGGGTTGCATAAGCATAGACATAAAGTAAGTCTGGAAGGCAAGAAACTGAGAACTCTAATTGTAGTTGCAGCGCTTACTTTGTGGGATTTAATCCAAAAAACTTTTAAATTAGTTTTTAATATTTTCTCCATTTCTTGATAATGGTCATGTGATCTGCTGAATTAATTTATAAATCTCAGGGACTGAAGAACATTTTTCCTTGCTATTTAAACAAGCACTTAGCAGTGCTTGCAAAATTCTTGTGTTCATCTTTTGATCTTCATTTTATTTTGTCAAACACAGTCAATAACCTGTACGATTCCAACATGAATAGCTTTTACTACTGATAACCTTTGATCACAAAAGATATGTATTGCTCTGTGCATTCAGCTCCTAAGATAATTAGTAAAATTGAGATGGCCACACTCACAGAACAACTTTACTGAATGAGGAAACACACTGTTCACCATAAGTGTCTCACAATCTGGCATTACTTTTTGAAGATGTTCTCAAAATAGTTTGTTTGGCGATTTTTAGGGAAAAGGGAAAAGCTAAAACAAAAGGAAATGTGTTTACAGTGTGAATACATTATGCTTTTTCAATCAGAATAGCCCCCCGAGAATTTGTGCCGCAAGATGAGTGTGTGTGGCTCCATGTGTGTTTGCATGTATTGAAGGTGTTTTTCATTTCTACGATGTAATAAGGCTTGAACTGGTGCAAGAAGAGGACGTTTCGTTCTACAACTTTATACTACAGGAAGAGCTCAAGAACAACAAAAATAAATTCAAATACTCTCTGTTCTGTTCAATAATGGTCTTTTGCAGGACAGTCAAGTTTCCCACAGAGTAAATACAATCCATATTATGTAAATATGATCCTGTGTACATTCATTTAATTTAACATTACCATCAGAATAGCACATTTCACACGTGGGAATGCAAACCCCAGCAAGAGAGAAAATTAACTGCCCACAAATTGTTTGCTAACTATAAAGTTTTCCAAAAGAAATCTCTAAGGTATATCTTTACCAGGGGCACAGTATTAGAACTCTAATACCACATGTTTCCATTTGAACAGATGGCAGTGAAAGGTTTGGCTGCAATGTGTTATTAGTTAACAGAAAAAGACTTACTGATAGAGATCAAGGGTACTGTTTAAATTTACTTAGAGGAATGGTGGTTTGTAATCCATTCATACTTGCAAGTATAATTGCTTTATAACTACTTGTCAGTGGATAGAACCTCTAAAGTCCAATGTCTTTTCTGCTCCAGAGACTGTATCTTATCTGCTATTGTAACCGTCTCTTTAACGTGTTAAGAGATGCCTTAGTTCAGGTTCATCTGCTGTTGAACTGAGACAAGTTGTAACATCATTTCTGTAATTTAATTTCTAAAAATTTAGAGGAAGCAACACATTTTATGAGTGCTATGATTTTAAGAAACAAGAAATCATTGCTTATTAATGGCACAGTTTGCATTAAGTGTCTAAAAGCTAAAGCAAAACACATGCGTATGTTATTCTTGTTATTTATTATTCGTGCTTCAATACAGATTGCTGGGTGCTGGAATTCCTACACCCAGAACTGTGACCTCTGGTTGAGAGTTGGAGACTCAAATGGCATATCAAGAAACACAACCTTCCCCTACTTTCTGCTTGACCAGAGAGTGTTTAGTGCATAGCAGGTTCAGTTCTTGGTCCTCCCTGTCAGTTCCATAATGCCTCCCAGTGATGGGCAGGATTGAGTTAAGTGACTTCAGAGTGTCTGGAAGTCCTGTCTGAAGTTAGTGGGATCACTCATATGGACATAGTTAGCCATACATATCAGTGTCTGAAGGACAAGGTTGAGGGGTGCTGGGCTAAGCTTGCCATTTCACATTAAAATAGTTGTGGAAAGATGTATTGAGTCAAATTCTATTGTATTTATTCCACGTGAATAGATTAAGGTTAAATAAGAATAAAGAATGATATAGTATACATGTCAGAGAGAAAAGCCTGTAACAAACATGCCAGTAGAAATGTTGCTATATTTCAGTTCTGCACAATGGTCTAAATAACAAATGAACACACATAGAGTAGGTGAATGAGTCAGCTTTCATTCTGCAGGAAATCTTCCCTTTCTCCCTTTTTTCAGAAAAAAAATGAAATTTAAGAGTTAAATTTATATCTTAATTTTTTTCAGGATGAAAGTTATTGCAATCACCTGAATGTGTTCAAACAGAGGCAGGGTGTTTTCTAATTAATAGTACCATATAAAAATAACATATTCACATGCAAGGCTTCATAACTTTTATTAAAGCTAAAATCCTATTGGCTTCCAACATGAGATGTGCAAATATGTCTGGCACGGGGAAATTTTTTGCTAAATTACTTTCAGGAAAAAAAGTAAAATGTTTATTTGATATGTAGGACATTTCATTTAGAATAATTATAGTTGTAACGTGAAATATTTTTCAGTCTTACTGAACTCTGTTACTGCTTCTACTTTTTTTTCTTGAAGATTATTTTCTTTTGATGAAAAACCAGAATGTGGTGAAAATATAACTCCAATTCAATATACATGGTCTTGTACATGAGTCAACTGTGTACTAGTGCCAAATACTAATAAAAATTCTCAGCTGGCATTTTACTTCATCTTAAAATACTTTTATAGTCTCTTTTTGGCCATCTCCAGTAGGAGATGCTGGGAACATGATGTCATAGTCTTCTGAAAAAAAAGCAAGAATCATATATAAAGAGCACACATAAGATAATTTCAGTATAAGACTTGTAATCCTTTACTTAATGCTGTTAAGCCTTTTCTAAAGCTTTCCTGGGTTTTGGGAACCCACACATCAGGAAGAACATCTAGCCACTAGAGAGTGTCCAGCACAGAGATCAGAGGTCTAGAAAATATGACCTCTGAGGAGAGATTGAGAGGAGAAGGTTTGTTTAGTCTGGAGAAGAGAAGACTAAAGGGAGACATGATAACAGTGTTCAAATATGTATAATTGTGGTGCAAAGAATTGGGCAATAATTTGTTCTCCTTGTCCACTTAAGACAGGGCAAGAAATAGTGGTCTTGAAATGAAGCAAGATAGAAATAAGTGAGAAAAACTCTGTATTTGTTGGCAATGAAAGCTTTAGGTGCCACAAATATTTGTGTAAAAGTAAGCAAACAATAGTGATAGAACTTTTATCTTCCAAGTAAGAGTCTTAGATAATTTTCCTATTGAAATAAGTTGAGCTATCAAAAGAACAGAATGAGAAACCTAGCTGTAAAAAGAGGGACTCTCTTTCAGAATGTACTTACCAAAGAAGAACCTTTTGGTCATTACAGGTAGAGTCAAGCCCTTGTTCCGCCATGGGTGGGAAGCAAGTGCTGTCTTCAGACAGGACACACCTAATGCAAATGTGGCATATTATGCTAATTCTGCAGGTAGTATTTGAAAAGCTCTTAGTATTTCTTGGGCCTGGGTCAGTTCCCAAAAAAGTGGCACCCAAAGCCTTTTAAGCCACTAATGCCTGGCGTATCCATGGTGTCTGTACAGGAGTAGCAGCTGTAGCCCCAGATCCAAAGGAGACTTCTGGAATTGCAGCTAGAGCCAGGTGTGATAGGTAAAGTTTTTATAAGAATATTAGAAACAAGCAAATTAATCAAATTCCTAGTGCTTGCAGTTTAAAGGCTTGTCAGCAAACTGGAAAGAGTCTGTAAAAGTAAGGCCAGAAACATTCAAGGTTTGGAAAAAATGGTTTTTTAACAACACTGAAGAAGTTGAAACAAATAGAGAAAAGTAAGGGGCTCTGAGTGTGAAGTGTTTGGGAAGATCCTGATTTCTAATAAGGAACAACTTGTTAAATGTGTGCTTAACTTCAAGTTCACACTAGAAAGTCAATACACATTTTTGACAGTGAACTGGTACAATTTGCATAAAGATGTGATGGATTGTCTTGCTTTTTGTAATTTGTTAAATTAAGAATTGTCTGTTCAAAAGATGTACGGTGTCTAAAATAGAAATTATGAACTGGAAAAGAAAACTTAAATTTTGGGCCTGTGTTATACACAATGCTGAATGTAATTGCATCAGCAAGGTTTAAGTAGGTCCATAGTTCAAATATTTCTCTTTGGCTTTTAGTGAAAATTGAAATAAACCTATTTACCTTTGTAGGACTTTTTAGGTTTGCTGTAGCTGCACACATCATCAACAAAGATTAATCTGAAATCACTACAGTAGATGTTACTAGGTGTAAAATATATTCATTGTAAAATATATGGATTTATGACTTAATATCTGTTGCGTTCATTCAACCTCTTTTCCAACATGCTTACTACTTTTCTATTACAACACCAACTTCTGAGGAAAGTCAGTTTGTCTAAATTTTGTACATATATGTATATATATATATGGATAGATTTGACTGTCCTTTCTCCTGCAGGCTAAAGTTTTAAAACTCCAGATGCTCATATGTTTAAGTATATGGACCCCATTGGGAGTAACAGGACTAGTTTCACAGGGCTCAAAATGTTATGCAGAGTAAGAATCAGTCTGAAACTAAGATGCCTTCATGTAAGAATCAACAGATGAGTTAGATGCTTATGGGCCTGTTGCTGCTTCGGGAGAGTGGGATTGCATTTTATGCCATCTGAGATGCCCTGTGACCAGCTGCAAGGCTGCCACTCCAGAAGGGTACAAATACTCTATAAGCTCTGCAACGTCTGTCAGCCTTGGCATATGTCACATATGTTGGGTATCTACAAAGAGCTTGGATATCTTGAGTGCTACTAGTTGCTTGTATTTTGGCAGCTGAATCACGCTCTTGCGTAAGTTAAAACACCCCATACATTTAAAGTAATGACAAACAAGAAGGAATTAAACTGAAATATGAATTTTTAAGCTTCTTGCTGTCAGCCAAGTTTCATGTTTCAGTCTTCCAATATTTTTACCCTCCTTGTGAGGCAGAGGAGGATTGTTATCCTCATTTACAGCAAAAAACCCCAACATACCACTAGCAAAATAATTCCTCTATGGGAAGTCTCTAGTAAAACAGAAAATCCAACCTTAACCTTCTACTTTCTGGCAGTGAAGAAATATTGCATACTTCAACTTTACGTAATGGTAAATTTATTGTAAAAGTAGTCTAATTTAAAGTTTTTGTGAAAAAGAAATCAAACTCTATTTACATAGCTAAAGAGATCTGTGTCTGTCACATGGAAAATATGTGACAGAGAAGTAAGCCTCCTGAGACCCAAATCTTTCACACCTTTCTGTATTCACAGTTCTTCTAGCTATTTGCCAGGTTTGTTTTGAGTATTCTGCATTTAAAATTTGATATTCAGTCTATGCAATCTAAAAAAAAAGGAGTATTAAGGGTGTGTTTACATAAAGTTGAAAACACACTAGTGCTGATCTACTGTCATATCAACAGCACCTCTCCAGACACCAATTTTCTCCTACTGTTATGTCACAAAACTTCAGTTATAGTTTTAGAAAGAGTGCAAGAATAAAGGATAGGATATGAATTTACAAAAAGTTGCTTTTCCTCCCTCTGTCTCATTTTCTTTGGCTGTACTACAAAGATTTTCATTATGCACTCCCTCAGCAAAGTTCTTTCTTTGATAACCCTTGAGGACCTCTGCTACATAAGATATTCTGTACTGGATAGTGACAGTGGATAATTTTTCAGAACTTTATAAAGTCTAGAGCAAGTAGGAACTTCAACCATATTTGAGTTTCTTTGAAAAAAAAGTCAGCTAAAATTGTGTAGAATATAATGGAATCTGTTAAGAAATTACTGAAAAAATAGCGAAATAAAAAAAAAATGCAAATCTTTTCGTAGGACACTAAAAAGTATCTTCTATGATATTCCTTATATAATTAAAACAAACAACAGCTACAGGAATATTTTGTCTTTAATTCCATGGTCTGCTTTCATTCAATCTTCCATTATGGCTTGATATCCTATGGCATTCAGCCTAGAGAAACGACAGCTTAAGATGCTGGTCCTGGATCTCTAATTAGCTTAATTAATCTTTAAAGCTAGGTGCCTTTATTATAAGTTTCTGGAGAAAAAGTGAAAACTTTGAGTTTGCACTACAATGATGGTGGATGCTGTACAGTTCCTTGGGCAGCTGAGGTAAAGCTTTCACCAGCAAAGGCTGAGATGATGGGCTGGAGGTGGTTGTGTCTGCAGGGCCAGTGCTGGAGCGAGTTTGGGAGAGGGGAGCAGATGGCTTGCTCTAAAGAGATGCCACAGCATAAAGCAGTGTCTAGGTGATGTGTACAATCTAAGACTGGGCACCAGATCAAATTCTCTGATGTTATAGCCATGGCCTGGAAGTTATAACCACGGGGACGAAATGGAGAATTTGGCACATGAGTATTCTTATTCTAGTGTTTCTTTTTGGTCATAATATTTGCTGATCTCGTCCTTCCCTTAGTGCACTATATAACACTATTCACCTGCCATGGCTTGCTGTACAATTGCCTGAATATTTGTGATAGCCTTCTGTTTCTAATAGCCACTTGCTGGTCCTTGGCAGATAGCCACAATAAGACTAGAACAGCATAGGCTAGGTGGAACAGAAGAAAATTGTCTTCTTTTAAAATACATGTTTTATAGCCTCAGGAAATTGCTATAAACCATTCCACCTTGGAAAAAGAATAGGGGTTTCTATTTAAAGCAGCCTTTACAAACAGCCCCTTGATTCACTGTGTAGCTTTTGCAATCAGATGGATGGGACTGGATGGAACTTATTATTTTTAGTAGAATCAGAGAAGACCTGCAAAGCTGGCAAACTAGGTGGGCTTTCCTGATGGCTTGCTGATCTCAGGGTGTGTGTGGATATCTCATAGCTTACACAGCTGTAACGTTCTTTCACACACTGTGGCTGGACTATCCCATATGTTGCCACAAAATGTTAAGACATCAAGACTCAAATGTTCTTTTGTTCCCTTTTCCTCTCTGTGTATGTTTTACTCAGTAGCTTTGTTTATTTTCTTAAAATATTTCCTTTTTGTTTGCATTTCTTGGCAAAGGCCTCCATGTGTTTTTATAACTGTAATCTTCTTTTGGTCCCTCTGCCAGCTATATTACCCAAGATTAGCCACAAGTGTGCTTCAAGGGCTTCAGTTGCTCAGAAGCACTCGTGGTGTTAACAGGATACCAAAAATAGCTTTCCATTTTCCTCTCAGCCTAATATGTTCAGTTCAGGTACAATGCTGAAGTACAGAAATATGTTTATCGTATTGATTTCCTTCTTTTCCATCTACTTTCAGTAAATAAAAAAAGATCATCTTATGTTGAAGAAGTGCTGCAAAAAGCAGATAATTGTCTTTGGTGTGGAATTATTTATACAGATTTTTATTTTTTTTTATGGTAGGGAAATGGCCATTGTAAAGCAGAATAAATTCCCTCAAATGCCGTTTCTGAATCAGAACTGCCTTAGCAGCTACTGGCATTTCAGTTTGAATGTAGCATTAGAAACCAGTTTTTGAAGCAGGTGAACAGGAGTATTATTCCTGTTCCAGCTAGGATTCTTGAGTGAGACAACTGTCAACTTCCAGGCGCCCCTGAAAGTGTTACAACATGGCTTTTGTAGAGAAAGATCAAATATTAATTTATAATCAGGTCAAATGAAATAGTTAAATGTACTTTATGATAAACATTTCCATGTAGTCAGTTTTGCTTATGATGAAGGAACAGAAGAAATCTCTTTTTACAGAAGTCAGAATTCCTAAATGGTTAATCCACAGATCTTTTGCAAAAAGCTACATTTCTAACCTTGTGCGATTTTTAAAATTTTATTTTACTAGCAAGCTGAAAGTTGTTGACTTGTCAGAAGGCTCCTTCAAAGAGCTAAATACCAGCACCTCCTGAACTAACAATAAGACATGTTTTACTAGTAGTGATGAAACATCTTCTATAAACACTCCCTACCTTACTGACCATCCTTTCCCAGTATTGATTCACCACTGAAATATTTGTGTCACTTGAGTTCAAGTACATGAAATCAAACCTTTCAGTGCTTAGAGTTGTATGAGTGCCACTAAAAGCATCATGCACTTCAGCAGTTAGTGAATTAAATAAGCAAAAGCATGCTAATGGTCTCTGTGAGACCAGTACTGCTGACCTTAGAGAGAGAATGATAATAAAATGAAGAATACAAACAAAAGATGGAACCGTGGGCCTTTTATGGGTCATATTAATAGAGCATGCAGGGATTCAGAGCTACGTGTTATCGTCAGACCATCAAAAGAAATGTATTTTCTGTTTCTTTAGAATCGTGCTGTCAGAAACTACTCTGAATAATTTCCCTGAAATATTTGCAGGATTCTATCCCTGTTATATTTATGCTCAATTTAGCAGTTGATAACAATTGTAAAAAACTTGGACTAATCTCTTAAAACCAGGAAATACTCCACAGTTAGGGGAAGTTTTACTCTTATTTCACAAAAGTCAAAA
Source organism: Falco biarmicus (assembly GCF_023638135.1). Classification (NCBI taxonomy): domain Eukaryota; kingdom Metazoa; phylum Chordata; class Aves; order Falconiformes; family Falconidae; genus Falco; species Falco biarmicus. The sequence goes on along the minus strand of NC_079293.1, from coordinate 33,489,016 downwards.
TTTGGACAATAAAACATAGAATGCAAATAATTTATATGGAATTATTTTTATTGGCAGGATATCTCAAATTTAACTGGAATTTGACTCTTCTTCTACTTGGAATTATTTAATCTAGTGTTTAATTATAAGGGATAAGATGACTATCGAACAAAATGTACTATCTTCAGATAACATATTTGAAACCGAAGAATTCTGGATTCAGATTACAAGCCATCAATATTTAATTATGATTTCCCTTTAAAATATCCCTTATGTTTAGCAAGAGGGACATAATCAGAGTATGCATGAAAAACAGAATAACTAACGTGAGAAGTAATTTTTTTCTCCCAGCATCATATGCCTGCATAAACCAAGAGGCTTCCACATAAACCGCATTTCAGGTTTTTTCCTCTTATTTATTTGCACTATATTATGTATACTGTATCTCATGGCAAAGAGCGGGAATGTGAACAGCAGTTTAGATCCCCAAAATAGAGTAGGGTCAACTATATCCTTTTGGAAGTCTTTCGTTGGTTTGAATAGCATGTTTTTTCCTTTGCTGTAAATACATTGCAGGAGTTTGTGTAAAACTACTACCCACTTACTCAGGCTTTATAAATCAAAGAAAGACTTCGGCCAAAGCTGGGAAAGAAAAACATTACCTCTTTCAAAATATGAAAGTATCCTGGGATGTTTTGTCTTGACATGGGCAGATGTTGGCAGTCAAGCTATTTGACCCTGGCACCATTTCACTGAGTATTTGTTTTCAATCACATGAGAGGAGGAATGAATCCTTGATGTTGCTGAATTCTTGATGTAGTATTTTTAAAATAATTTAATTTAGGGCAGTATAAACAAACACATGTAACAGTGAATAAGAGAACTGACTCATTAGGGAACACAAGAAAACAAAAAATAGGAGGGAAATAAGGTATTTTCTCTCCTTCCTCCTGGTCCACAAAACATTAAAATCATGTGTTCCAACTCTGTGAACATTTATCCAGAAAGACAATTTTACTTTCAATAAAAATTTCACATGAATGATTACAGCTTGTAATCTGTTTGCATGACAGTTGGTGTCACCCAGTAGAATGTATTTATGATAGCAGTGAGGATTTCATGGGTAGTATCATTATATTTCCATGCTCTTAATGCATTTACTTACAAAGCTACTCATGTCAAATGAACACCTGAAATGGTTGTAGATTATTTTTTTCTCCTATTTCTTACTCAGTAATGTAAATTTACTATGTTTATCTAAAGTACAAGTGCAAGTGAAACAGGTAAAGTCAGGAGGAAGCTTATAATAAGGAGGAAGCTTGGTGCTTGAGCTGGTTGGCCAGATGTTGGCTAAGTTAGAAGCAAAAACATGGTTCTTTGGAATATTGCCTGCATATGCTAGGTGACATAATCTTGGGGGAAAAACAGGAGAAAAGGAAAATAAAATGTAGGTCTTCCAAAGCTACTGGTAATTAAATGCAGAAAACTTGCACCTTTACTGACAGACAGTAACAACACATCTCTTTTTATCTATGGGCATTTTACCACCATCAAATTTCAAATAAGGCAATAAAGTTAGACTTCAGAAACTAGAAAAGTTAACTATGACTGTTGTTAGCCATTGCCAGTCATTACTCCAATCTAGCTTTCCATACACTCCGATCTGTTGATCTCTTCTGTAATTTTCTTTTACATAGATAATTCTTTCTACCTCTTCCTCCTTATTCCATGTTCTCAATTTTCCATTCTCCAGTCGATGTTCTTATGGGACAGGTGCACACCTTCAAAGTATTATGGAGCAAAAATACATTGTTTTTTTTTTCTTTAACATATAGAATAACCCCAAGGAATTTCTTACTGCTGTGGGCACTAATGTGAAACATTCCCCTTCATGTATATGTTAAATAAAACCACAAGAAGCAGTGTGTTGCTCAGAATTTACTGGATGTATCTCATAATTTGTGTCTTCCCATATATATTCTTGTATGCATTATATATGCTGCTGATTTCATTACTGATATATTGCAGCATCACACTACTACAAAGGGACTGACCCAGGGCTATATAATGCTAAACCCAAGAATGACAGAGTTTAGATAGAAAACTCACTCACACTCACAGGTAATTTTTGTATTTCACAGCTTAGAGAGGAGGGCGGGTTGAGCCAACACTTACCAGTGATGCATTAATTTACTTACACTTATTTATGACTCAGTCATATTTTAGCACAAACCTCGACATATAAACTTTACATACACCTCCTCTATCTAGCTTGCCTGTTTTTAGCAGACATTAACAGTATCTACATTTTTATTTTTGCACCTGCAATTAATTGCCTAAAGAAATCTCTGTAATGAAAGCACTGCTGTGGCTGAGAGACATGCCAGACATGTGCACACAAAATACACTAAAAATTTCACTTGTGTTTGCATTGGTTGCACATTAGCAACATTTTCACAATGCTTTGACTACTTGAGTTTTGAGAGGGCACACAAAAACACTAGGAAATGAGGGAAATTAAGGGCTCTGCAAATGAGGAATAAATCCAAGTGTATGCTGCTAATTGCTCTCCCTTTAAAAAACATGATTCAATAGTCCCTCCTACAATAACACACTTTTCTAAATAGAGTAACAGTAAGAAGAGCTGCTAGAGAAGCTGAATTTTCCTTTAACTACTGTTCTTTAAAAGTGATTCCATTCAACAACGTACAAGGTCGACAAGTCAACGCAAGACCACCCTGGTTGGGGATTTGCACTCAACACAGAGTTGTGTCAGATCCCTCAGCTGAGAAACGTCAACCAGCACCTTTCATATTTATGGTGACTCATAAACAGGAAATTCAGCCCTGTCCACGACACTGGAGCTTTTTCATATCTTAGATCCTTTTATGAAGGAAAAAGAAAAGGGTAAAAAAAAAAAAAAAAGGAAAAGAAAAAAGAAACCTCTCAAAACAAAACAAAGAACTTAGCAGGACATTTAAAGCAGCTGCCTTCTATTTTATGTGCCAAAATAAATATTGCCAAATTAGTAAGGCATACTGAACAAATTATAAGCTAAATGCAAATTTATCGACTGAAATACAATGGTAGAGTAGCCAAGGAGCTTGCAATGGTATAGTTCATCTTTGTAAGTAGGTGTTTTGGTTGGCCAGTTGCTGGAGAGTGACATGGGAACAGTAATATAAAAAGAGAGCATTTCTGTTACACCCAAGATGAACAGTTTGTTTTAGAAAGTTCAAGTAAACATTTTCTAACATACATTCACTAGTTTCAGAGTGTCTTTTGCTACCAAGAGAGAGATAAAAACTGGTTTTAAAAGTCTCTTATGAAAATACAACATTTCAGAAATGGTAATGTCAACATGATAAATTATCCAAAAAAATTTTTATTAGAGTTTCTCATTTCAGAGTAATAAGAAATTCTTCATTCTATTCCCCCATATTCTTATAAGGACACACATGGCCTTTTTATCTCAGATGCTATTTAACCTTAAATAACTAAAAAAAGTATCACAAGATATACTGTACACATATATTATAAATAAACATGAATACATATATGTGTGTGTGTGTGTGTGTACCCAATTTCCAGAGGGAAATAATCAGTCTAATACACTAAATCTAGTGGCTGGGTAGTTCATACACATGGTTTACATGAGAGCTCATGAGCCATTTTTATCAGCATACTGTTCACTTTTCCATAAGTAAATTTCAATGTTACTGAAAAAAGAATTATTTTCCATTGAGAAAGCTGAAGCTCAAAATTTTGCTTCAGGTCAGTCCAACTGAGACTTCTTGCATTTTGGCATTACTAGTTTGTTGGCTTGACACAAAACATTCATATTTTAAATGAAATGTTTAAAGTCCTCCTTTGATAAAGCTGATAATACATTGCAGGAAACATGCTGTGGCCAAGAAGTCTGATCCATGTGGAAGAAAAAGAGACTTTTTAAAAGTAACGAAGGTTGCATAGATAAATAAGGTTCTGGGAGTGATAGTTAATGTGGAACTGATTTTGAATACCAGGCATACCACTCTGTTCAATAATTCAGACTGAAGCATTGAGATTCAGAGATATCAATGTATTTCTCAAAAAATTATATCAAAACACAATACTGATCAATTAGTGACTCACAACTACTTAGATCCCTCTCCCTTGGAGAACAATTTCAATATCATAACTTTTAACCCCAAATTTAGGGTTAAAAACCTGAAAAAAGTATTAGAATGATACTTGGAACCAGACTTCGTCTTTTTTCTGTTGCAGTTTTCCCCTTTGACCCATTATATCTCAGAGTTCCCAGCTCATAATCCCACCTTCACAGTTTGAGCAAGCTATAATGAAATAATTTTACTTATAAAACTAGAAGCAAACCAGCAAGATCTCTCCCCAGCCTTCCCCGTTCCCACCAAACTAAAAAGAAAATGCCCAATTGCAGCCAAAAGGATTTCAACCATCTTTTTGAAGGAGATGGTAAACGCCTGCATTCCCACCCCGTCAGGGTGGTTCCCGCTGGCTTCATCCGTGTCATGTTGCCTCATCGCAGAGCCCAGCCATGCCAGGAATGGTGTTCGGGAGCAGGCTGTTGGAAATCAAGCCGCACCTGCTTCTGATAGACAAAGGTTTCAGCTTCAGATTTACCCTTTTATGCACAATCACATGCTCTGGTTGAGCATCTACAGAACTGCAGCTGAAAGCCGGCTCCCAGCAGACTCCAAGGAGTGACTGCTGCTTTGATTATCAGCAAGAACATTTGGCAAAACGTGCAACACAATTAAGAGAAAACAAAGTTGTGAAGTTTACTGTTTGAGTCAGCCTAGTTCAAAACAAACAAACTTTTTCCAGCAAAATGTTATTGGTTTCCTTGGCTATAGAGCCCTTCTGGAAAAGAAAAACCCCCACAAAAATCCCAGTGCAATTTTAAATTCTGACGCACTTCAGGGGTTAGATTTTCCTCACAGAACACTGCAAACACGTTTTTTCACATTAATTTAAAATCAGAGTGGTTAATTTACAGAAAGCTGGCTTTCTGTGATCTGAAGAGGCCTACATGTTTCCTGATTTGTCATGAAGCTTTGGTCAGGGTGAAAGAGGGAATATTTCCATATGCTGAAAACTTATATGGGCCTTGATGAAGCTGAGACACAGAAAGGAGAGAAAATAAGAGCTGATCCAGCAGTTTTCTCATAACTGAAAAGGAGACAAAACCAACTCCCAGGCTGGACTGAGAGGGTGAGTTTGCACCATCATGATTTTACGTACCATGGTGGCATTTAGAATATAATATTTAGCCCCCGCCAGCACTGCGGCCGTTGGGGAAGATGGCTTTCTCCCCATCGCGGGAGGTCAGTCTTGCAAGACAAAATACCAAATTATTTTTCTTTCTTAGATTTATACATGTTTATCTTTTCTAGAATTCATCTGAAGTAAAATGGATCCATCTTTCTTCCAAATAATACAAAACAGATGGGAACAGGGTTGTGTAAGTCACAAACTGACAAGAACCAAAGCCCTTCAATGACTGTCTCAGACCCACATGATATTCTCCAATCTGACAGACCTGTTACATGAGCAAATACTTGCGGCCCACCAGCCAGCTTTGTAGCAACTTCCCAACACAGGCAGCTGCCAGGAGAGTTATTCTGCTTCACTGTTCCTCATGCTGATTTGTGTTACACCATTGCGGAGGGAGAAAATGGGTGAATGGCTTTGTGTGCCAAAAGGCTCTGTGACACAAGCTCCTCTTGCTCCTGGAAAGCTAATATCTGTATAGAATCTATATCAAACTTGCACGTATGAACAAGCCCTCCAAATTTCCTAAAATCAGTGTCCTCTAGTACTGAATTGATTGATACATGTTATATCTCATATAGCCATTGCAGAGGTAACTGTTGCTTTGGTAAAAATGGAGAAAAAAGAGTTATTTTTAAAAATTTTTGCTACTATGGTGATTAGAATTTAGAAAGTTTAGAAACTAGAAAAATTAGAGAAATTCTTCATACTGACAGCCATTGTTTTCAGTCATACCTGCCTTCAGCTTACTGGTTTAAAGAAAGAAAGCCACCTTTTTTGGCTTACTTTTAGCTTGCTAGAATGGAGCACCCTTCATAGTCACCACTGAATTTGGCTACTGGAGATGCTGAAGATGTTTACTTCGCCATGGGCTTAGATGTACCTCCACCATGGTTTAACCCCAGCCAGCAGCTCCACCCTACACAGCTGCTCCCTCATTGCCCCAGAGTGGGATGAGGGAGAGAATCGAAAGGGTAAAGTGAGAAAATTCATGGGTTGAAAGGCAATTTAATAGGTAAAGCAAAAACTGCATGTGCAAGCAAAGCAAAGCAAAGCAAGGAATTCACTCACCACTTTCCACCGGCAGGCAGGGGTTCAGCCATCCCCAGCAAAGCAGGGCTCTGTCATGCATAACTGACTTGGGAAGACAAACACCACAACACTAAACTTCTCCCCCCCCCCCCCCCCCCCCACCCACCCACCTTGTTCTTCCCCCAGCTTTGTGTGCTGAGCATGCCATATGTTATGGAATATACCTTGGGTCAGTTGGCGTCAGCTCTTCCAGCTGTGTCCCCTCCCAGCTTCTTGTGTACCCCCAGCCTCCTGGCCGGTGGGCTGGGGTGAGGAGCAGCAAAGGCCTTGGCTCTGTGTAGGCACTGCTCAACAGTAACGAATACATCTCTGTATTATCAGCACTGTTTTCACCACAAATCCAAAGCATAGCCCCATACTAGCTGCTATGAAGAAAATTATCTCTATCCCCAAACCAGTGGAGCCCCATACCAATTACATTCCACCGTGCCATCTTTTTAATGTGACGAGTATGTCCATGCTATGTCACCTGCTATTCTGTATCATGCGTCTATTGTACGGATGCATCATACAGGTGTCATGCAGCCCAGTTTTGACTGCCATGCAGTGAAGGTGGAGGCCAATTAATTTGAAAAGCTGCATTTAGGCAACACGATGGGTACCAACCATGGTGTTCAGATACCTGAAGAGCTGAAAGCTTTTGCCTGAAAGTGATCATCAGCACCTGACCTAGAGCACATGTACCTTCCAGGTTTCACAGAGCAGCTCAGATAGGCTGAATGTGCCTTGCCCTCCAAAAGCTGCAGGACAGTCTGTCCAGGGCACATGCACCTGCTTTCCATGAGTAGTTCACCATCAGGAGAGCTGCAGCCCAGCCGGACTGTGGTTGTGGAGTAGATAAATGTGCTGTGTGCACTGTACAGAGGATAGCTCACAAGCAGGAATCACAAGTGGGTGTGACAAAGCTGGAAGCAGTTAGACATGTCGCATTGTATAAGTAGCTCAAACTACGCAACAGCATAAGTTCTGCACGTGCCACAGGCAGAGCAGAACCAATTGTGTTTTATCAGTCTCAGACGCTGTATTGTCCCCTCCACTTTTTGACACTGATCTAGTGGAACGAGTACATATAAAGACACACTTTCATATTCTTTTTTCTCCCCTTTTTTTTTTAATAGTAAAAATATTTCAAAGAACCCCTTCCCATCAGTATTTCCATATGGTTCTATTTTACTTAATTGTTGTTCTACTTAAGAAGCCTGGAGATAAATGTTATTTTCAGCAAAGTCACAGCTGTATTGCCAGCTGCATTACTGGCAATAGAAGTTATTTTAACGTTATTTTTTTTTCTGTTTATATTTTTGATATATAGCTTAGATTTATATTGTCTGCATTCATTTGCATAAACTGCAATAATCTGATGCCAGCTATCTACATCAGAGTCACTAATGTAATGAAAATACATTTAACTGTACCAAGCTTTCTAGAAACATATGGGAAAATATCCCTTAATGTTTATACATGCAGTTTTGGGGAAGACAATCAAACATAATCTGAGGGCAAAATGTGGCCAAGTGGTCTTTTGAAAGAAAAGAAAAAAAGCTAGAACCACACCTATCCCTCCATCCCCTGTATTACCAGGAGCCAATTTTTAACAAAGTGTAGTTGTGTTAGGTGCAATCTGAAGAACACAATATATTCTTAAAAAGCTTAAGGATTAGTGTCTTCAGCTAGGAGGACAATCTTGCTATTGTGTCCAAAACTCGCAGTCTTGTTTTATCTTAGAGGAAGTTTATTTCTGGATAGTGATCTTCATAACACAGTCGAGAATAGAGACATTGACAGTTAGTGGGTATAGTTTATTGCTTTTTTATAAAAGCACTATTTAGTAACAGGAGTGAATATTTGAGTCAGCAAAGACTTGCATTTGCTCCTCTCAGCTAATCTGTCAGTTTTTGCTTATTTATAGATTTTAGGAGCTTCTTTCTAACATTCAGCCATAGCCAATACTTTGTCTGGCTGTAGGTTTCCACATGCTTTTTGGAGAGCACACAGTTTAAATTTTAACTTTTATAGTTATACAGGATGTATAAAATGCTTGCATAGTGTGGTTTGTGTGCTGAAAGTTGCACAGATCAGAGAGGATAACTGGCACCAAGAAATTCAAGACACATTCACAAATGTGTTCATGTGCCAGTTCATCCCTAAAGTTTTCAGAAGTCACTTTGTAGTGTTTTGTTGGCGGGCTCAGTGCTTTCTCTGCCTCTGAAAATCTCTCTCAGTTAGAATATCATCAAAACAGTTACAATTTCCAATTACACACTGAAACTCTTGTCATTATTTTGTTGTTTTCTATGAAACATCATTTACTCTTCTGTTTGTAGAAGAATTACTGTGGTTGTGATTTTTTAATATTTTTTTTTAGTGACTTGCCAAATGGATGTTACCAGAAATAAACAAATATGATTACCAAAGTGTCTCTCTTTGTGGGATGACACTCTTCTCTCTCTCATGGCCACTGGGCAGAATACCTTGAGAACTGAAAGAAATGTACTAGTTTTGTTACCTATGTTAATTGTCAACATTTTAGGAAGCATTTGTGTTTGGAAGTAAATTAACTTAAAAAAAAATCAGTGACATTATCCCTATTATTGATTACTGTTAATTCTTTTATCAAGGTTGAAAAATTTACTTTATTAAATAAAACACACTTCAGGGAACTTTATGATTTTTAGTCAGTGTTAACTCCTCTGGCACCTGACATCAGTCTCAGAACCTTGCAGACTTGCAGAAGTTCACGTGTTTCTTTGTTACACAATATACTGCTCTGAAAACACCCAGCTCAAGCTGCGGTCAGGATGAGCACTATCACTGCCTGATGACATTAATATTAGTTAGCAGTAGGAGTTTCCTACTAGCAAGGATGAAACTTACGGAATAAGAGAGATCAGGTTTCTATGTGTCTCTGCCTCTAAACCAAAGCTTCTTACCACCCCTGAACTCCCACCACTCTTCCCTTCTCACCCCCCCAGTGTCCTTTCCTGCTCCAAAGCAACACATCTACCGTGGACCCCTCTGGCTCCCCATCAGACACCTCTGATTTGCTCCCAGACCCTTCCTTGCCCTTTCTGCCTAGGTCCCTGCCAGCTGAGACTTATCATTGTGACCCACATCCACCTCCTCCTTTCTGCTACAAGTGTTCTGAAAGCCTGTGTCTCCTGAGTGCTTCACACTCCAATGGGACACCAGCATCTAATTCTGCCAGCCACAAGCCCTTGACATTTGCTGACAGTTTTGAAAGAGCACAACTAGGCATGGGATGAACGTAAGTAAGACCAAGGTGGAGCCCTGTGGGGATACAATATGTCTGGGGGTAGGTTAGACCTGACAGAATTGCCTGCTAGTACTACAGTACTGCTGAACAGCAGATAAAAAGCGTCCCTGCTTCCTGCAGACATATTTTGAAGTGATGATTTTTTTTGCAGTTTCCCATATTTTTTTTAGAAATGACACTTCTCTAGTAAACTGCTGAAAATGTGCATCTGTCTTTAATAAAGAAAGGACTTAATTAGCACATCTTTTCCTCTGTGAATAAGAAAAAAAGTCAGAGAGGCAGGAGGAAGAGATTTATTTTGGTGCCATATGAATCATAGCTAGCCTAGCATGCAAAGCCTGAAATAATGCTAAAGCTGAAAGAGATGATGTATAAATGGAAAAGTCAGCCCCCATGTTTAACAGCAAACAGTAGATACAATACAACATGTTCTGGTGCAGAAGAGCAGCTTTCCAGTGGAATTATTCCAGATTTACACTATTGTGGTTGAAATGAGAAACTGTCCCACAGAGCATATGTAACTGTAGGAGTAACATGATAATCTTCTTTGGACGATCTTGTTCAAGCTCTGCTTGAACTGCTTCCCATGGCTGGCAGTTAGTAACATGGCCTGGTTGTTAAGTGCTGTACAAACATGTAACAAAAGATAGTCCCATACCTGAAGGGCTTGAAACTTGAGTATGGTATTAGAGGCTGTAAAGGAATATATCAAACACAGAGGGCAGTGAGTTGGTTATTGACAGAATGAAAATAATAATTCCAGCCATTATCATCAACATTATCATGTTGTTTGAAGGTGTTATGGAAGAGAAAAAGTTTTAGGAGGATCCTGATATAGCTTGATGGATCTTCCTTCCACACAGGGGTAGCAAGAATAAATCCTCAAGCTCTTTTTGGTAAAATTGGTCTAACAGGTGGTATAGGTGGGGAATCATTTGTTACAGAAAGAGTGCTGTCTGGAGGACAGAGCGCTATTGTCATCCTTGCTCTCACATCAGCTGATGTTGGAGTATGGGTCACAGTGGATGGGTAACCAGACTGGTTACAAGCTTTCAGCCCTCTCAGTTGATTGTCATGAAGGTGGAGGTAGCAGGTGACATTTGGCTGGTGTGCAAAGACAGAGAACTAAAGCAGGATCAGGACCTGAAAGACCATAACTTGAAGATTTAAAAGAGGAAGATGATGTGTCTAAAAGAACCAACTAAGAAAATTATGTTTGGAACACTGTTCTGAAAGTATTTTAAGTGAAACAGGATAAATTTATATCAAAATTACAGAAGAAGAGGGAGTAGAAACTAGCAATCTAATTTATATTGACAGTTGTCAAAGTTGTTTTGATTCTGCCTGATATAGATTGGTTATGGGAAAAAAACCTTACAGAACAGAATGAAATGCAGGTTAGAGTTATCTGAAATAACTGTAAATAAATTCATGACAGAAGCAGATTAAATGTAAGCTGAGAAGCAAGGTAAATTGGTACATTTAGAGTTATTTGTGTGCTACCAGAATCTACAGGCTTAAAAATATTCAACATGGACAAACGATGTGTTCAGAAAAAAATTCCAGCTCAGCTATGACTGCTGTTTCACAGTAAACAGATATTGCCAAGCTGATTTCTGTGTATAGACACTAAAAATAAGCCAGGACTAGGCATGTTTTGTGGGTATTTCTGCTTTAGAAATATCAAATTTAAGTTCACGCTGAGCTCTTTCTGGGTGCTTTGAAGAATGTTCTAAGATTTGAGTTCATGCAGATGGAAACAGGGCAAGGGAAGGATGTGTGGGTTACTAAGTGTATGAGGGCTAAAGCTGTGTCTTGGTTTATTTAAACAACCTTCCTTTCATTCCCATGTGTTCCAAGGATGCAGCATGGTTCTCAGAAGACAGGTTGATCCTGTGTCTCCATGCAAGTTGAGTAGTAGTGCTCATGGTTCTCTTTGTAACTTGTCGTAAAGCCAGTTTAACTGAGCAGGCATCTGAATTCAATGTTCAGTAAAAGGGGGAAAGAAATCTGGGTGCTTATTTTTTTAAAAAACATATTACCTCCTTTCAAATATCCTCCTGCATCTGCTGTCAGAGTATGTGCCATTTCACTTCATGAGTGACACTGTCTCCCTGTCCTGGGAATGTTATCCTTCACAGCTATCCCCTAGGCAACTACAGCATTCCAAGTCAAAGCCAACCAAAGGAATGAAAACTATTTTCATTTAATCGAAAATTTTGAGAAATTATTAGCACGTATATATTACCCCCATTTATGCCACTCAAGGACTGCCAATATTTTAGATCACTCTTCAGTGGCTTAATCAGTTGTCCATGTTAGAAATCAGATATAATTTTTCTTTTTATGAAGAAGCACTGAAAGAAAGCACAGCCTTGACTTGTAGACATGTTAATGCAATGCTTTCCAAAGTGTGCCCTTATTTGCTGGTTTATAGTAAATGTTGAAAAATGCTATACAATAACATCTGTTATTACACAATAGTTCTCTATTTGCTTCCAAGGAGCTTACACTAACCCAGCATTGCATAATTTTTTTTTCTTCACATAAAACAATGGGAGCGTATGCTGGCCTATAAAAGACTGTATGGCCTCAAGTAATAAATACCTCTCAAAGACACTCAGCACAAACCCTCATTGTTAGAGCAGTTTTGCCGGAGAAGTTGCATTGTCGCTCAGTCCAACGAAGAATTAGCTATCTTGATGCTGAAAGATGTAAATTGTCTCAGAAAGATTTTGAAAGAATTCACGTATCAGGCAAATGAGACAAAATAGATATGGGCAGTTCATGTGATTTGAGTGACAGGTGCAGTGCTGGCTGCACAGTGTGAGCACGGAGCTGGGGCTGTGATTATAACCCTGACCTTGCTAACAACATCATACTGTCCTAAACAATGGCGATACCTCTTTGCTCCACCTACACAGCCTGCTTTTGGAGCTTGTGTGTCAATGCAATTGTCCTCTCTTTTCTCCTGAATAGTACATGACAGGGGAGTTCATTGCCAGAGCACTTGTAAATTTGTTTGCACCATTAAAAATGTGATAAATAGTGATATGTAAGTGAAAAAAAAAAAAAAAAAAAAGAAACATTTTTATTTCTTCCAAAGTTTTCATTTATTAATGAAAACTCAGAGGAAAACCCCGTTTAACTTTCCAGGAACTCATACAGACTTGATTTTTTTTTCATGTGTAGAGACTTGTGCCCAGTGACAGCACACACCACTGTGTCCAAGCAAAAGCTTGTTGCTGCTATAGTCTCTGTGAAGAATTTGTTACTATTGTTAGTTGCTTAACATTTGAAATTAGATGCCTTCTGGACAATGCACATGAATAAAGACAGCCATATGGGTTCCATCTGGCCAAATATAGATGTTTACATCTAAACTGGTCTATATAAACTCCTACTGCAGTCATTGGCAAGAAAAGGACACTTTCAGGCTTTGATTTATCTCAGGTTAAACTAGATAACTAGAACTAGCCAGCTGAATAGCCATTCTCATAGCTTCTCTTTCTCTGACAGATTTCAAAGGGAGTTTAGGGAAATATCCACACTGCAGATACCGAAGTAGAAAGTTCAGGGAGGTGAGTCCTACCTCTCTTATCATCTTACCACAAAAAATGAAATGCCTTAATCAGTTACTAAGATCTTAGCAAAGATCTGTATATAACTCTTTAAAAATAATACATATAAAATGTAAAAGGAAGAAGAAGAGAGGTGGACATTTATATACTTAACTGGGTTACTTTAGGCAGTGTATAAAAACTAACACATCTAAGTTCATTATACCCTCAGGTAGCAACTGTAGGATTGTTGTTGATACAACCTTGTTGATATTCCAAAATGTGACAAGGAGTAAAAATCAGTACAGAAGCAGCCTTGACAATATCATAGTAAAGGATATGCTTTGTAATAGATGTTTTCCCTCCCACTGTCTCTGTTAATGATTATTGGTGTAGCGTGCTTTGTATGGGAAAAGCAGTTATTACTGGTGGTTCTTCCCTCCTCCAGGTTTTAATACTAGCTCATATAGATTGTTGTGGGCCAAGACCAGTAATTGTCTGTCAATGACTTTAATGAGGAGCAGGAAATAAGGAGATTTTTTTGGTCCTTTTTTTTTTTTTTGAATGAATGGCCCCAGAAGAATACGATGCAACATTACTCAATTCCAAAGCGAGTAATTCCAGTGGTTCCACAGGAGCATCCTAGTCCAACTTTCAGTGGATGGTATCTTCGCCAAATAAATGGTAACTGCTCAAAACAAAGCAGGCTTCCACTAAGCATTTGGAAGAGCTAGCCCATTAGGATATTTTTGTTATGTTTATTTACCTTTTGCAATATCAATGCATTCATTACTCAGCTGTAGCAGCATGCCTAGCTGAAGTCTGAAGCACGTTGCTGCAGTTCTTTGCTACTTTTTTTTTTTTTTTTTTTGCTTGTAAAACATGATGAACCACAATACGCATAGAAAAAGAAGAATGACTGTGTGGATTTGCTTGCATCTTCAGTTTTGAATTTATGAATGAAAAATGCACTATCACCCTGATTATGCAGTTCCTAGTGTACCGCAAAGGCCATATTAACACAAAATAGACTTCTGAAAGGAAAGGATCATCAACAACTGACGATCCCCAAAAGAGTAGGTCACTCTGTAATGAAATAGAAGTACTCTAGCAGAATGCTAAAATAATAGAAAAAGACTTGTAAGCTGATATTTATAAATACACATGACCTTTAGTCAAAGAAAGATTTTAACCTAAAGAAAGTGAAGGTTGAGCAGAGAGAAAAAGGACAACAAAAATGACATAAGGTTAGAGAGTTTTAGGCGTGGCAGAAAGTTGACATGGCAGTGTTTGTTCTTCTGCAGATTTGTAATTCTCTTGTGTTTCCTGTCAATAATGGGTGAGTTGAAGAAGTTTGTTTGCAAAATCTATGATCTTCTTGCTTTACCAGTCATGGTTCGTCCAGAGTTAATATGTAAAGTGACTTTAATGATGGAAGTCTGGAGAACTAGCGCATATGTTGCTGAGATATTCAGACAGTGGTAGGACATGTGGCAGCAAAAGGTAGAGGAAGAGCACTATGGCTTGTGGGGTGTGTGCTTTGTGCAAGATCTTTTTTCTTGTCCACAAACCCTGGCTGTGGTCCAGCTAATCATTTCTCTGTTGTCGGTCAGAAATTTTTCCTCATGAAGCTGTACTTCCCAAAAATGAAGGAAAGGCCAGAGTCTTGGTACTGTTGTAGCAGCATAGAGACATGAGAGGGCTGACCTGAAATTAAGTTGTCTTTGAGAAAGATAGGATTCAAGGACTGAGTTAAATTCAACAGTCTGATGATCATTCAATTATCAAATCTGTAAGATATTGTGGCACCAGAGATTATCTTGGGAGGACCAGCTACATAGTCCAGAGATGGGGGAACATCATGAAAAAGATGCAAGACACTGAACATAACCCTTTAGCTAGAGGAATGGCCAGCTGTCTGACCCGTAGCCTCCTCAGAATATCGTTTCCTTGAGGAAAGGCTCTGGGAGCTGGTGTAAGATGGGTGGAGGGGCAGTAGATTTCCTGCAAAATGGAGATACAAATGAATTATGTTTTGTCACAGAGCAAGTTTTGATAAAATTTTTCCTGTTTTTTAAAAAAAAAAAACAACAAGTAGAATGTGAGTTGTTATTACTAATCTATTTTTTTGTTTAGCAAAAGATTGATTTCATATGATTTAAAGAAAGAGGATGATCACAGCTGTCTTGTTAGAGGGGTCAGAAACATTATTGGAAGAGCATGCAACAGAGGGAAGGCCCTGTGACAATAAGGGACACGCTGAAGTTCTTTTTGTACTTGAGAATCTCCACAACAGCCCATTCAAAACTGCTAATGGAGTGATCTTATGGGAAACCATTTTAGCTATTACCTGCCCAGAATTGCCTCATAAATGTTCTTAAGCATTTCAACATGTTTTATTTTGGATGGCCAGAAAACCTGGTTGATGTGGGAGGGTACAAAGAGCTCTCTCAGGTATCAAAAAAATATATAAATAGTGATCTTGATGCTGACAACTCACAGTTCCAGAGCAGCAACACAGAGAACAAGGAGAGGGATGAAAATAATGCCACAAACATAAAGGATTAAATTAATTATTTGTATCATTCCAGTGAAGTAATTCTTGACTCTCGCAGCAGAACAACAAGCCAGATGAGCTGCTGGCAGTTTTTAACTTCCAAACAGAGTAAGGAGATGGAGCATAAAAGGCAAAAAGCTCATTCATCATATAAGAAGAGGAATGAAGATGACTTTGTCAAAGTCTTCCAATTCCCTTTCCATACCTGCTTTGAAGGTTGAAAAAAGTTAGTCTGAGTTAACAGAAAGCCATATTCTATAGGATAAGACACTATATTCACAATGATGTTATTTTGAGATCATTTTGTGCTTACAACAGAGAAAACAAATTTTTCGTTAGTAGTTGGAGAACAGCAATTACCATAGTGCCTGCCTCCACTGAAACCTGGAGAAGTTGAGTTCAATGCTCTTGACTTTTGGTCCTACCATAAGCCACCCCACCTGAGCTGCTCACTCTTTGCTGCATGATGGCTTGTCGAGTGTTATGCAGGTTATGTTTCACTGACATCCATGGAGATCCAGCCCACACAGAAAAAAAGTGGTGAGAATTTGGATGTTACAAGTTCGTACCAACTTCATCTCAAGCATTCAAAATTGGTTTAATCTGAAGTAACTTCATTTAAGGGATTTGGATCTGAAGTTTATATTTACCCCTTCTAAAGATTACATCTTATTACATGATTCAGAGGCAGATGGATGGCCTGATTGCAAACTTCCTACTTAGACTTTTCTCCTGGGGTTTGGTTCAGGCTCATTTCTCATTTTCATACAATCTTGACTGTCAGATTTTTCATTTTTATGAAAATGGACTAATATAGCCAAGCCAAAATAATGAAGACATTGCTCATTGTAAATTAAATTTAGAATGCAAAAGTGTCTGTGCCAATAAAAGAAAATAAAATTCAAAGATAGACATTGCAGACACAATTTTCAAACCACATTATATTGCTGGAAACTTTTTTTTTTCAATGGAAGTGATGACACAACTTTAGATGGCAACATCCTGAATAAAACATTGTAATAAATACTCAAAAATGGTTATTAAGGGAGGGAAAAGACTTGGTATTCATATTACACCATGTAGCCTTTTGTCCTCTAATCTTCAGTCTTATCCAGTCTTGAAAGATTTATAGTTTGCTAATTCTATAAAGCAAAAGGACATTCTCTTACCCAGCAAGGTCAGTCAAATCCACTCCAGAAAGTGATCAGTGGATTAAGACGTGTCACTGAACTCCCTATAACTTTACTGCTGCAAGGACATGTCAGTTAAAGACCATGGCACTGTAAATGTTGGAATGGACAGCTGGTCTTACCTTCTGGCTGCTGAAGGCATAAGTAAATTAAAACCCCTCAGCAATACATGTCTTTGGCATATCCCTGCTTAATAGGAAGTCTGCTCTCACAAGCTAGATAGAGAAATATAAATGCTGCTATGTATATACACACATATATAGTTGGAGATTTCCGGAGCTCTAGAATATTTTTGTTTTGCTTTAGAGGAGGAGTCAAATCAAGTTTTTGACAATCCCCTCAAAACATTCGGAAAAAGTTAGGTTGGAAACAGATACAAAGCCTTGATCCAACTCCACTCAAGTTAAAGTTTTCCCACTGACTTCTATGGGAATAAATCACACTACTGGGGTGGGTGGTCCCTCCGTCCTGCACAGTGGGCCAAATAACCCCCAGATCCTAACTCACCATGTGCTGTGGTTTGGACTCACTGCTTCTTTCAAATTTCAGGTTTGGCTGAGCTGTGCAGTGGGAGGAGTGCGGCAAAAGATGGGTTCTTAGTAGACTGATGCTTTTGTCTTCCAGACTTGGCCCCTGGCATGATTTAGAACATCTTAAGGCGCTAAAATCTAAAAATTATGAGCAGCAGTAATCAGTCTTCAAGGGCAACACTGGCAGCTGCAAATCACTGAAAGCTGTAGTAGTTACCCACACCCATTCCCTGGCCATTTAGTCATCTTTGCTGGCTTTCTACCAGCTCAAAATCCCCCCAAGTGTATCCTTAGTTGGCCTTTAGAATCACTAGAAAAATACAAGGGCACTGGAACTGAGCGGAGTCATCTGCCTTCTGCCATGGTGCTTGGATTTTCAGTCATGTATCATACCTCTGCTCAAGACCAGTAATATTTTGAGGAACTGATGCTCTGGAAGAATGACTACAGCAAGCAGCAGCATCCTTCAGGTGCTGGTAAAAATTACTTTTCCTTTGGATATTTCAGCACATGTTAGCAGCTGTCCTTTGCTGGCCAAGTTGGCTAAGGTATACTGAAATCATGGAGCTATAAAAATTTACATCGGCTGAAAACTGGATCCAATCTATTTCTTGTTTGCTGTAGAGTAACTGCATAACCTGTTCTTGAAAATATATTAAAGGAGCAAGTAAGTACAGTGATCTTTTCCCAGATCCACAAAGGTAGTAAACTGCCATGACACCTCTAAATTTTTGGAACAGTAGGGGTTTGCACCTGTTTAGGACCCTCACATACCTGTTATTACTTGAAAAAGTGTGTCCAAACATCTGCATACAGTTAAGCCCCAAAGAACCAATTTCAAGGTAAGATTAAACATACTGCTCATCTACAAATATAACCTGTCAACAAATTATCCTAATTCTTATGTCTAAAGAAGGCACTTGTGTCTTTACCTTCCCTGTCAGTAAATTCCAGCAGTCAATTGGAATTATCAGATTTTACCAAAAAATAAAATAATTGTTGTGAATTTACCACCCTTTCATCAAGTGTCTTGCTCTTGCATTATATGGTGGTCTGAAATGGAAGGGATGGTTGCACCAAAAAATTTTGCTAAAGCCCATGTAACTTCTCCCACACACTCTGTGCTTTCCCACGTCTTGCAATCTGGTTTGCATAAGCCCTGCAGCACTGTGTAGTTGTGCCCAGGTACGCTGCGCTGCAGAAAGGGAGCTCGCCTGCTGCACCGCAAGGCTTGGCTGTCAAATGTCCACAGAGAGGGACAAGTGGATGAAAGGTTTCCTCCATCCTTTATGAGTTGCCAAACACTGCCTTGTTCAAGACATTTCAGGGCTGAAAGACTGTTTACGTTTATTATAATATGGGTATCTGAGTAATAAACAGATGTTGGCATCTATAACTTTAGCTCTCTATGCAAGATACATAGGCATCTTTGTAGTATGTTTTAGCAGACATTTATGTGATGCAGTGTCATTGCAACTAGCATCTTGTGGAAAAAAAGCCTGCTGAAAATGACATCATCAGCTAGCTTTTGGAATATACCATACCCGGTTCACTTTTTTTGGTCTATACTCCTCCCTCTTTACTTAGTTTTCAGTTTGGGCCCTATATTTGAACCCTGCACCTACTTCATCCTTTGTAATGAGCTACTTTATATTGCATGGTATCCCTGGCATTTCTTTAGTAGCAGTGGGAATTTGACCTCTCTGTAATTCTCACTATTAACAGTGTTTTGCAAAGCTGGTAAATAATGAATTACTTAGTGAGTATATTCAAGCAATGATGTTTTTATTACTTCTTTGTCTTTGCCTTGGTGCTTCACAAAAATCAGAAAAATTGTTGTGAAGTTTACGATATGTAATTATAGAAATCCAATATAATTTTGATTAATTATATTATTTTTCAGTGTCTTATGCTTATATTCCACATTAATATCTGACAAAAGCTCTAACCATGTGAATCAGAGTAATGTCTCACACTTTGTGCAACATTTGAAATTTTGTCTGATATTTGAAAATCTTTCTTTCATCATTGTGCTAGCTCTCAGTAGACCAGATGAAAAATTTTGATAGTCCTAGCTTCTCTGCATTAGGTGATCAGATTGCCAAATCACAAGTAAAATACCAAAATATTCTGGTGGTTAGTTTTACCATTGTTACAAAGTGCTTCAGTACTAATTAAAGCTGATATCAGACTATGCAATGTATATTACATGCAAAGAATAACATTAAAGTGCTATGTGTTAGCTACAAATAGTTTAAAAGTATGTAGTTTTCATTAAACGTTACCTTTCTGCATGATCTTAGAAGCTGCAGTGGAACAACTAATGAAATTATTTATTTGAAACAACACTCTATAATGTCCAAATAATTAGACAATATTTGTCACAATGTTTTTTTTTAAAGAAAATCAGCCAAGTTCCTCTCTGAAGTTTTGTCAAAAACCTTGAAACTGCAACTTTTCAAATCTCGAACAGCTCTAAGTTTTAGTACATTCTTCCTCCCCCCCCAGTTATTTAATCAGATCTACTTGGGAAGTGCTCTCTTTTTTGCATCTTCCACTTCTTCTGGTTTTGGGGGTTTTGGTTGGGGTTTTTTGTTTGTTTGGTTTTTTTGATGAAATTAAAATAAATGTTCTCAGTAATATTGTGAATTGGAGGTGGTAGGATGGTAGTTGGATAGATTTTCCCTGACAGAAGATGGGTAATCCTCATAATTTCCTCCTGTATCGGCCCTCCTCTTTGCTTAGCTGCTGTAAGTGAGCTAGGTTCTGCTTTTCCTTGCTTCTCAGCCAGATCCACCTTAATTCCCTGCCATCCTTCTCCATACTTTTCAGCCCATATTACAAAATTACAGAGCAAAATATTGATGTTCTTTTTATGAATAATAAACAGCATAATCTGAGAGTGAAAGTAAAAGCAGAAGTCAGGGACAGAAGAGGTTATAGATCTTCTATAATGAATGTACCAGAAAGGGGATGTAACTCCTGGCAACTTTTTTAACTACTGAGAGCAGAGAGCTTTAAAGCAGCCCTGGAGTCAGATACAACCTTTGGCTGCAGCAGGTACCCCTGCTCCTGGGTCCCAGCGTGGCACTTTGAGAAGCATTTGTGAAGTTTTCTTGCCAAGTAAGGTCATGCCAGGAGGGTCATGCCAAGTAAGAAGCACCAGAGCTGTTGTCGTCATTCTTTTTCTGCAAGTAATGGCAGAAGTGATGAGATGAGCTTCATCTCTGTCTATTGCAGAGCCCAAGGAGTGCTCTGTAGGGAAATGTGTCAATAAGGGATAAATCAGAAAAATATGTGCAAGAGTTGCCATCTACTCCCAGATTCAGAAGTCACCAGTGTGGTCCAGCCAATGGATTTGTCCATAATGTTTCAGATGGCAATTTATGTATAGAAAAATCCACACCATTTTTGCCTGTTCAGAAGAAGCTCAGATGCAGGTTATAAGTGTTCTTACAATTTCAGCTCAGGCAATCTCTACATCACCCAGAAAAATGACAAGTCCTAGGTATTAAACTGTGTTTGCATAGTTTACTTACAATGAAAGCTCTTAATGGGAAACATTTTTGCAATGTATTTGTACAGTGTGCAGTAGAAGTATGGCAAACAACAGTTTTGTAGCAATGATTAAAATGCGAACACTTTTGAATTAAACTGAGGTTTTTGGTTTGGTTTTCTTGAGAAAGAGCTCTGGTCTCTGCAGGCTTTGTCATCACTGTAATGTGAAACACAGTTCAGAACATAATAATAGTAGAATGTGGTATATCCTACTCTAACATCTATCAGTTTGACACCTAGACCTCTTTTCAGGGAGTGGAGAGGGATGGCATCTTCCCAGCTGATTCAGCACATCTACCTTAAGCACCTCTCTTAGGATAGGATGTAGGCGACAGAACAAGCTTCAGCTGACACCTCACTGCCAATAATTTCCATTGACAACTTCGTGCTCACAACTATTTGTAAGGATTTACTGGTTTACTATTATTGTCAATCTACATTGAAGATCTAAATTAAAGATGTAGCACTGTGCAGTATACTTCAGCAAATTAATTAGCAGTTTCTTCTGGACAGTGCTTTGGAAGTTTCTGTCAAGTGGAAATTTTGTGGTGTGTGTGTTGGGGTTTTTGTTTGTTTGTCAGGGTGTTTTTTTCCACACACACACACACCCCAAATAGAAAAAAAAGTCTGTAGTCAGTCCTGAAGTTATTACACTACACTTCATTATTTAAAATTGTAAGAAGGCTAATATTTTGTTCCCTAAAATGAAAAAAGAAAAACTTAAGGGCTTTTGGGGACTTTTTGTTTGCTTGTTTTTCACTGTTAATCAGCTGTTCAATCCCAAGCAGACATCAATTCTCACTGGAAATATTGTTTCCAAAATCCTTGACAATTACCATGTAGTTACAAATATATATATAAATTTTACCCTTCAG
Source organism: Falco biarmicus (assembly GCF_023638135.1). NCBI lineage: Eukaryota > Metazoa > Chordata > Aves > Falconiformes > Falconidae > Falco > Falco biarmicus. The sequence continues at coordinate 33,467,109 of NC_079293.1, read as the reverse complement.
CTTTTCAGTGAAGAAATCAATTCTTCTGTAACAAACGAGCTGTATGCTATACTAACTGAAGAAAGAACTGCTTTTACCTAGTACTACAGATAGTCTCCTTGCGGAAAGTTTTTGGGTAGGACCAAACTTTTTATCAAACAGTCATTATTCCCTTCAAATTTTACTTGGTCATAGTTTTCTTGAGGATGCCACAGATATTTCTTGGTATTATCATAAATCTTACTGGAATTGTATGACAAAACTTTCTTCTGAAAAACATATATATAAATACACACACACAGTTTTTACATCAATAATTTACATGAAAGATTTCATGTAAAGCCTCATAAACACTGCTGTGTCTTTTGAGCTGTATTACTGTTTAAGAAAAAAGAAAGAAAGAAGAAAACTTAATAAATGGAACCTGAATATTGGATGTGTGACAGTTTCAGAAGGACAAGAGAACATACTTTGTCTATGAATTATCCCCTATTTTTATTTCACAGAATTAATGAATCTCAAGCAAAAATGTTTGCTTTATCCAGACACGATAAAGTTCTTTCAGCTATTTGTGATCAGCTTTATATAGACTATGTACTCCTTTTCTGAACCATATTAAGCTCTTAACATCAATAGCTTTCCAGTAACAGCTTTCAAAAAGAACAGAATAGTATGTACAAGTTTCTGTCAGTTTTAAATTACTGTTATAACTCCTAGTTACTGTCTGTTGGTCACTTACACAAACTATCTTTTAAACAAATTTTGTGCTATTTCCTTTCTTTCAGTCCCCTTGACCTGGAATTAATTAATTTTCAACTCCTTCCTTCTAACCCTAGTAATTTGGATTCAGTTATATCTTTAACAAGAAATACATTTTTAAAAAGTAGAGAATGCAACATAGTAGAAGACTGTTGCTACCTTTAGTGTTGATAAAATGAATGGAATGACTGTTACTTCTAAACAGCTCAGTCCTCTGTGGAGTTAAATGCTCTCAACTCCCTTTTAGTTTAATAGCTATGGCAGATTAAAGCAGGAGGAGTTTTTACCTTAGTGGATAATAAGCAGGTGGATGTTGTGGGCAGAGGAGATTTCCCCTTCCTTTCCTGAGTGAGCCCTTAGTTACACATCTGCTTCCCCTTCCTCTAATCTCTAATTTACTTTAAGGGTAGCTGAGGATTTGCAACACAAAGCCAAAAATGTTTGTGTTGTGAAATCTTAGCTCCAGCTTCTGAGTTGCCAATCGCTGGGGACTGAAGCTTATAGCTGTTTTTTATTGACTTTAGGAGAAAATGGATGGGATTGTAATGACAAGACCAGATTAGCAGGAGTTAGCTAAAATGTAGTTTACTGCAGATGAAAGCCAATGATCATGACATTCATCTGCCCATCTATAGCTCCCACTACCTTCTGCAGCTGATTCAGATTTCACAGAGATTTTAATCTGGTGTAATTATCATTTTCAGTTTGAAATTTTCTATGGAGAAAGATCACTAGCAATAACTTTTTAATACTTGAAAAAATTCGGATTTTTAAAAATACTTTTTACAGTATTGTATGTAAATATTTGAAAATGGAAAATACCTCTTTTTCTCAGTTTCACATAACTTTTGTTTCGTAATTTCAGCTGCTATTATGACAATTAAAATTAACTGTTTAGAGATTATGGAAACAATAAAATCTTTCTACAGATGGCGTCGGACATTCTGAATATTGTTTTCAGTTGTGCTTTTTCACCCTAATTCTCCAAAGGAAAGCTTTTCAATATCTCATTTTGCCTGAAGGATAACGATGTGGTTTCCTAAGATTAGTTGTATCCCTTTTTAAACTGGTTTCTAAAAGGTGGTTAGATTTTAAGATCCAGATTTGGTTTTGGTTATTTAGTTTGGATGATTTCTAATAGAAAACAATTCTTGCCTGTTGTTTTTACTTTCATTGGATTCTTATGAGAACTACATTCTTGGACAAAAAGCTAATTGTTTCTATAAAACCATGTCTTAGTCCTTGACATATAGGATTCTTCCTGGATATTAAGAACACAGGCATGGTTTTGAATTAAATGACACTGGCTTTCATTACTTGAACTCCCAACGTTAGGATGAAAGGGTGAAGTGAATAAACCATTCTGCTCAGACAAGCAGTGGTTTGCTCTAAAGCCTCTAAGCCTTCCCAACAGAAGAACCAGGAGTGGTTGTTCACTCCTTGCTCTTGGGTGAGATATTTTCCCCTTTTTTGTGTCTGGAGAAATTTGTCTGGTTGAAAATCATTTTAAGCAACGATTTGATAGACTTTCTATAATTAATTCTTCTAGATAACATAGCTAATATTTGTCTGTGTTATGCCACCTTTCCTTTCTCACCAAGATGCACTGCCACATACAGTGCTCTCAGCAATGTGCACTCCAACTGTTCTGGCTTGAGCAACTTCATAACAGAAGGGATGAATGACAGGAAAGTTGCACCAAGGGGTTTACCTCTAGTATTAGGAAAAAATTCTCCACTGAAAGGTTTAATAAGCATTGGAGCAGGCTGCCCAGGGAAGTGGTTGAGTCACCATCCCTGGAGAAATGTAAAAGACATGTAGATGTGTCACTTAGGGACACGGTTTAGTGGGACTTGGCAGTGCTAGGTTTAAGGTTGGACTTGATAATCTTAATGGTCTTTTCCAACCTAAATGACTCTATGAGTCTATGTTTCTATCATCAAGAGAGACCAACAATGCAAATGTGTTGGTAATCCCAGAATCTAAAGGAAGTTAAGCAGTCATATTAAACTTGATAATTTCAGAGGGAGATGCTGATCTCTCTCCTTGGTATCTGGTGATAAAACATATGGGAATGGTTCAAAGCTGCACCAGGAGAGGTTTAGACTTGAAGCATTAGACTTAGGAAGCATTTCTTTACCAAGTCGGTGGTCAAACACTGGGACATGCTTCCTAGAGAGGTGTTTGATGCCCCAAGCTTGTCAGTGTTTAAAGTGCATTTGGATAATGCCCCTGATAATGTGTTTTAACTGTTATTTAGATGTTCATGGCTTGGCTGGTCATAACCTTTGCTAGGTAAAAACGTGGTTGGATGGCTGAGCCCGAAGAATGATCATGAATAGAGTTACATCCAGCTGGCAGCTGGTTAGAAATGGTATTCCCCAGGGCTCAGTAATGAGGCCAGCTCTCTTTAATATCTTTCTCAATGATCTGGACAGGAGGATCAAGTATCCCCTTCATAAGTTAGCAGATTACACCAATTTTCGGGAGAGTGTTTATCTGCTTGAGGGTAGGAAGGCTCTGCAGAGGGATCTGGACAGTCTGGACTGATGGGCTGAGGCCAATGGTATGAGATGCAACAAGGCTCAGGGCCAGGTCCTGCACTTGGGTCACAACAACCCCACACAACACTGCAGGCTGGGGGTAGAGTGGCTGGAAAACTGCTGGTGGGAAAGGGCCTGGGAGTGCTGGTTGATGGCCAGCTGAAGATGAGCCAGCAGTGTGCCCAGGTGGCCAAGAAGGCCAACAGCATCCTGGCTTGTATCAGAAACAGTGTGACCAGCAGGACTAGGGCAGTGATTGTCCCCCTGCACTTGACACTGGTGAGGCTGCACCTTGAATACTGTGTTCAGTTTTGAGCTTCTCACTGCAAGAGGGACTTGGAAGTGCTGGAGCGTGTCCAGAGAAGGGTAACGAAGTTGGGGGAAGGGTCTGGAGCACAATTCTTATGAGGAGCAGCTGAGGGAGCAGGGGTTGTTTAGCCTGGGGAAAAGGAGTCTCAGGGGAGACCTTATAGCTCTCTGCAACTGCCTGAAAAGAGGTTGTAGAGAGGTAGTCAGTCTTTTTTCCCAAGTAACATGTGACAGGACAAGGCCTCAAATTGTGCCAGGAATGGTTTAGATCAGGTATTAAGAAAAATTTTTTCGTTGAAAGGTTGGTAGAGCCTTGGAACAGACTGCCCTGGGCTGTGTTTAAGTCACTATCCCTGGAGATATTTAAAGGACTTGTATACATGGTGCTTAGGGGCATGGTTCAGTGGTGGACTTTGTAGTGTTAGGTCAACAGCTGACTCAATGATCTTAAAGGTCTTTTCCAACCTAAATTATTCTATGATTCTAAGGGGTCAGGCAGCTGGAACAGATCATCATTGCAGGTCCTTCCAACTGAAACTATTCTATTCTATTCTATTCTGTCCTGTCCTGTCCAGTCCTACTCTATCCTATCCTGTTATTTGATTTCATGCTAAGTCAATATCCTCTAAACTTCCAATGTCCCATGCAGCAATGATGACAGTATAACTATTTTCCCTTTTCCTCTGCTCCTGGCTTCTGGCAAGGGTATTCCACCTCAGCAGATCATGACCTCGGTCTGAATTTATACAGGCTTTTCTCACCTTCCATCTGGAATGCAGTAATGTGATGTACCTGGGCCTTAAGCCATCTTTCCTAGGAATCTGCAACTAAATGAAGTTGTGTAACCCAACAACATAAGCTATATAACTATCCCAGAACATCCTCTCTCTCCACTGGCTTCCTCTAAGAAGAATAAAGGAGAAGTGAGTTGCGAGTCTTCCCCCTTGCCTGAAAGATGATTGATGGCCTGAGCTCAGGATAGCTAAGGGCAAAATAGAACATGGTCCAGAGATCCAAATTAGTAAGTCCGTGCAAGTGCAGAGTAGGACTTTGTGGACTCACCAGTTTGCATCTGGAAACAGTATAGCTGCATGTACTTGGCACCATGCCCAAGCTAATATACCCTGCCCTTTGTGTGTGAACGTGACTATTCTGCTTCCAGGCCTGATTTGGCAGTTTATCCAGAACCACCCTTCTGTTCTGGGGTTAACGCAGGAGAAGCGAATCTGTCTGCAGCTGGCAGTGTGGACAGGCTTTCAAAGAATCTCTCTGGCACGAGGGTGGGAACCTGGGGTGCAAAATCCCCTCCCCAAGCACAGTAAGGCTTTCTACCCAGAAGGTAACACTTGTCTGTGCAGAGGAGAAAACATTCCTTTCAAGAGATTGGTCCAAGTTTCTGGAATTAATTCTCACAGGAAAAGAAACATTAGAAAATATTCCCAACAACCCGTGTTGTCCTGTCTATCACATGCCGTTCACCCGACCCACTTTTCTGCTAGATACATGCAGCACATTTATCACTCAGCTCTCCTGCTCTCCCTCCCCAAAACTGTTACCCAAAAGCAATGATATGCATAGAGTATCTCCTCGCACTGCAGAAAGATAAACTGCATATGACAGATACTAGTTATGACATCACGCTCTTTAGAAAGTTATTGGGATATGAAGATGTATAAGATTCTCCCTAGAAGTGTCTATATTTTAGTATGGTTCCTTAGGACACACCAAAATTGAATTTGCTAAGCCTGTTCCCTGCCAGATCAACCTGGATACATTAAACTTTCAGATAAAAATATTGTTACATTAATCGATGTTCTGTGTTACTGGTTAGAGGTAATATCTACTTGTACCTTTTATAGTGCTGAGCACATCATGCAAAACATACAGTAAATAATAACTGCAGGCAAATACTGACTTTCTGTTGGGAAGCAACTTTTTCACCGTTTCAAAGCTGCTGATGCATTTCACAGCAGGCTGCTGACTACACAGGAGTAGCATTCTGGTGTTAAAAATACATGAGGCTGCCACTACTATTTCTTGCTCATTATCAGTTCTGTTAGCCAGGTCAAGCTTCCCTTGAGGAAAATGGAAATGGGAGCTTTGCCTGAGGTAAGGTCTTCAGCGCTATTCCTATTGATCACATTTTTGGCAGACAGAGAAGGGCTGGGTGAAAGTTCGGAAAGAAGGAAAAGTTTTATTTCACATTTGGAGCCTGAATAAACTGAGCCAGCCCAGAGCAAAACTGAATTAAACAGCAAAAAAAACCCTCACAAAACTAAAGAGGTTCCTTTGATTTCACATGCACTCTGGGCTTTGGATAACTTAAATGCAGAACTATACCTCTGTCAGGTGTATTTGAAAGATTTGTGAACTTTGTAAAATATTTGATGAAGCTGGGCTGAATTTCAGATCTGTAATGAAACATGGAAGCAGGTGAGTTCCATGTGTTTTGGAGCTTTTCTCATAAATAGTTTGCATTGCTCTAATAGTGACAAATTTAGAAAACTACCTTACCAGATGTACGCAGAAAAAAAAGGATGTAATATGAGGACCAGATAGAAAGCCTGAACACTGAGCTGACTGCTGTGCATTTCTGCTCTTCTGAACTGAACCAGAGCTGCACGAGGCTGTGTGCAAGCTGAACACTGTCAGAATATAATGGAAGGTTTCTATGGTGAAGATGTACAACTTGACATGAAGAAAATAGAAAGAAACAAATGAAATGAAATGAGAGGAAATAAATTAAATAAATAAATAAATGAAGAAGGAAGGAAGGAAGGAAAGAAAGGAAGAAAGAAAGAAAGAAAGAGAACAAAAGAAAGAAAAAGAAAGAGAAAGGAAGAGAGAAAGAAAAAGAAAGAAAAAGAGAAGAAAGAAAGAAAGAAAAAAAAGAAAGGAAGGAAGGAAGGAAATAAATAAATAAATAAATAAATAAGAACAAGAACAATGTGAAGTTCTGAGTAATTATTTCCACAGGGTTTTAACCACCAGAGTCATGCTGGTCACAGTGAAAGCTGTATATACATATACATATACATATACATATACATATACATATACATATACATATACATATACATATACATATACATATACATATACATATACATATACATATACATATACATATACATATACATATACATATACATATACATATACATATAAAATGAGGCATCTTTCCTGAAAATGTTTAAATGTCTAAGTCCTGAATGGCTCACAACAGCTGACTATCTGAGCCATGAATTTACTATTTTTATTTATAGTATTTTGTGTTGCAACCAGGTTTACCCCAAGAGAACTGGTGATTCAAATAGACACAGTAAGAAGAGGCTTCATGCTTCACAGACCTTACAGTTCATAATTAGTGTTGGTATGTCATGCTTATTAAGTTTGATAGGTTTTAATATTTAATATGGGAAAAAGCCAAACCTCTTATTTATTTAGAGAGATGGTTGGAAAAAATAATCTCAGAAGAAAGTTTTGATGAATGTCTTTTGCATTTTCACTGCAAATAGAAAACCAGCTCCCCCCCCCCCCCCCCAAACAATCCCACCAAAACAAAACTAAAAAATCCTTGGGTGAGCACTGAGCATTTCTATCCAGAAACTCCTGCATGCTTTGCAAACCTAAACCATACTATTTTCATGACTGTGAGTTTCCTAACCAGACAATATATCATGTGATATACCATTATGCTTTATTTTGATGAGCTGACATGGTAAATTATAGAAATATCTAGGTGTGATTTAAAAAGATGATGACACTTCTCTGAAGTGGTAGTTTTGTATGTCTATAAATATCAATATCTGTTAGCATAGGCATTTCCAGTATAAATAAAATTTTGTTTCAGACACTTTGGTCCCAGTTCATTCCAACAAATTTAAGTACTTATTATGGTACAAATGGAACCATTCTAATCCCCTTCTGTAGTCAATGGAGAGATTGGACATTTCCAGAGGCTGGTCCCAGGAGTATACTGACTTTGAAAGTGCTTTTCTGCTGTCACTGAGGCATAACGTTAGATGAGGTAAGTCAAAATTTTTCAGTATAGTTGCAAGATCACAATAGCTCTATGGAAGCTCTCCCCCATTAACTCAATATTTAAGTTTTCAGTACTAAAAACTTTAGAGCCAGACACTGACAGTTATTTTACAGATTAAAGGTACACATATTTGTAAAAAGCCTGTCATTGGACCATCTATAATCAGAACAAAAGATAAATATGTTAAATATATTATTTGGAAAAAAAAAATTGCCAAGAACTACTTCAACATTGCTGCTAGCTCAGAATGAGGATCTAATCCAGTTCAGGGTCAATATAGCAACAATAGACAAATGCTGTGTACTCAAAAGAGAGTTTGGGAAGAACAGGCTCCTATGACAAAATATACTGGGGTTTTATTGTGAAAAACTCACACTTTCCTTGCCTACATTAAGTTTTATAAGCAAATTAACTTGCAGGAGCAAATAAAAATTGAGGTGACTTCATGATTTCCAGGAAGAAAAGAAGCAACGTGATCTCAACCAGAATGTAGTTTGCTTTGGTTGCCTGAAGTAGCACACTCTTTACCACTAGCCATAGCTTGGTATTATCTGATGGAAGAAGCAGTGTTTCACAGTGGACATGCTTTATATAGTACTTGGCACACTTACTACTGGGCAACAACCACTGTTCTTCTATTGCTGGACATCAACATCTAGCCATAAAAGATGCTGGCATATGTCAATAGTTCTTCCATGAAATGTTTCTCCAGTTCCTTATAAGAAATAAAATTCCCATAAGTCATGGACAAGGTATAGTATAAGTCACGATTCATGATTGCCCCTTATGGGCAGCTATAAATGTTTCTGCCCTTTTTTTCAAATCACTGTTCAATACGGACTTCATCTTTTCTTTACGTATCATTCATTAGAAGTCTGACATTTTTGTGATTCATTTCACATTGAATTCATAGCCCTGAGTAACAACTGAAATATTTGCAGAAAGAATGTGAACAGCCTATAGGAGCATATTTTGAATAAATAGCAACCGTATGCAAAAAGCCAGATACTTTTATTTGCACTGGTGACTGTCCAGACAAAAAGCCCACTGATATCCATATAGATACTCCAGATTTACCCAAATCCTACTGAGCAGAATTTAGCCCATTACCATAAATCAATGGCTAAGCTGTGCTTATTTAGGGTGAAAAAGGGCCAAAATCTACTTGCCCAACTCCTCTAAAAGTTTCTAGTAATCTTAGAAGGTATTTTGTTTGATTAGGGCAGGATTTGATTTTATGTCCATTCCCTGGAGGGTAGCTTCTTTGAGCTGGTCACCTTCTTGCTGCATTAGCAATTTTGAAATTATAGGTAAGAGAAAAACCTTCTAATATTGTGGGAAATTAATTTACATGGTAACAAAGTTGCTGATGCATTAGCTTTTTGCAGAGTATTAACCGCAAAGGAATAGTGTTCTGGTATTAAAAATAATTTGACAATGTCCCTGCTATTTGTTGCTCATTATCAATACTCTTTGCCAGTTCAACATTCCTCAAAAAAATTTAAATCCTACCTTGGGAAAATGAGGTAGGGAATATGTGCAATGGCTGATGACATCATCTGCTAGTAATGGCTATAAATCCTGTGTGAATTTGTAAGTACAAATGTGCAGCTTGGAAGGTGCCAGATTTCACGCCTGCATACTTATAGCTTGCAAATTCATCACGTGCAGAATTTGGGAACATCATTTTCATTCAGAATGTGCTCAATGACACCTTGATGAAGCCAGACCAGAAAAAAAAAATGCCAATCTCTTCTATAAAAAAATAAAGCGTAATATTTTATAGGATGATAATTTTATTTTTTTTTGGTCAGATTTTTAGGTTACTTCAAATGCATCATTTATGTCTATATCTAAGTGCTAGTTTGACATTTTGGAGACATTTTAGAAATTAGACTTATGATAGCAAGAAAGTTTTTTGCATGCTGAGTACAGTGTAAGTGAGTGTTAACAAAGCACTAATGCCATTTAGACAACATAATACCAGCTAGTGTGTCCAATCCTCTTAAAAGTACATCCTAAACTATTATATTGCCAATTAAGCAGCAAGGTGGAAAATTCTTGTCTTTCTGTTGGCATAGAAAGGGTTTTCTAAGTTGTTTTTTTTCTTATAACTTTACAAAAAAAGTAAAAGAAAACTTGAACTTTACCTTAAAAGGTGTATATTTTAAAGAAATGCTCCTGAAATAACTTGTACATTGAGGCAAAACAATATGACCTGGGATAAATTGGCAGAAAGCCTGGTACAAAAGGGTTTGGATGGTTCAGGGAACTGATAATAAAATCCTTAGATTTTACCAATCTATTCTGATTCCTGTCTAGCTTTGGTCACAGCCACTGAAAGCTCCTATTGGAAATCAGCCCGAGCAGCAAAGACTCAGGCCCACTTCTGAGTCCCCCACTAACCCCTGCACGGTTTGGATTTAGGAAGAATGTTGAGGCTTATCTCAGAATACTGCTGCCTGAAATCTCTCCAGTTGTGTATGTGGAAAGAGTCGCTGACATCAGTGTCAGTGCAGTTCCCAGTGGACAGGTGCACATCTTCTCACAGCTATTCAACAAACACACTGCAATTTGGATGCTTGTTGAATGTGCAGTTTTCCTGAAGTAGTCCCTCAAAGGGCATGCAGGTGCCTCTTCCTGCTGTCCCTGCTGTCCCTGAATTGCTAGAGGGCCAATGAGTTTATATATAAGCTTTTGTAGACTTGTGACCAGGACATATTACTGTAGCACTCTATCCCTATTCTGTGGCATCACCAAGATATTTCCACATGTCTACATAAGGATTTAACCTTGTTTAGGATCAGACTTGGGCAGCAAAATTCAAGTCAGTTTCTCTAGTGCTACAGAGATTTTGTTCAGAGCTTAGGTTCAGGAACTAGTAACCAGCCTCTTGAAACCCAGGCTTTGCTACACCAAAAGGTCATCAGATTTTGAAATAAAATCTCCCTGAAGTTATACATTCACAGTCACATCCTGACCTTGCTAGCCAAGGGCATTCCGAAGTTTTTCTTGCCTTTTCTTGACCATGTTCCCTCCTCCTGCTCCTGAAGTGAGGTGGAAGAGTCAGCATGTAGACTCTTCCTTCTCTCCGGGTTGCTGACCCAGCTGAATAGCAGCCCCACAGACAAGCCAACACAACATCTGGCTTTTGTCTTAACAAGTTCTCAGATCTGATGCAACACCAAAGCGCTCCTGCCCTCATAAAAGGACTGTGAACGGGCTGCCATTTTGGAGCCATAATTTGGTTTTAGGTATTTCAACTAATCAGAAGACAACACCCTCACACAGATAGAGGGAGTGCAAAGATCATTCTTTTGTACTTGCTTATTGTTATCCCTGGAGCTTGTTCTTGCAGGTTCCTGAGGTTGCTCAGGGTGAAGGAATCAATTTTCAACCAAAGTCACCTCTTTTGTTCCTGCTTTTGTCCCTTTATATTATAAATGAAGGATCCATTATACAGTCTTACAATTAAAAGAAATCTTATTTTTAAAAAAATAAAATAAAATTTCAGGCATGTTTCTCCAGTCAGTTACAATCATATAATACTTCTGTCTTTAACTGGCTGCAATAAACATTAATGTTAATGGTGCAGATGAATCTGTACTTTCTGACTAATGATTTTATTATTTCCTTTTGAAGAATATGCACAAGATCTGGATTCCTCCAGAAACTGAATTCTAACCCCACATTTCTGCCATCTTTAAACTCCCGGGGCTGCAGACAAACACACAATTAACTCACATTCTAAAGGCCTTAGTCACAGAATAACTCACATTCTGAAGGCCTTATTCCTTTATTTTATGTGCACAAATAATATGTCAAAGTATACAGAAGTGTTTTGAATGAGCAGTTTTGGGTAGATGATATAAAAACATTTTACAGAAACCAGAATTAATCAAGGATCTGGGCAGGCTGGATCAGTGGGCTGAGGCCAGCTATATGAGGTTTAACGAGGCTCAGTGCCGGGTCCTGCACTTGGGTCACACCAGCCCCACAGATCGCTACAGGTTTGGGGGAGAGTAGCTTGAAAGCTGCCTGGTGGGAAAGGGCCTGCGGGTGCTGTCTGATGGCCAGATTAGCATGATCCAGCATTGTGCCCGGGTGGCCAAGAAGGCAAACAGCATGCTGGCTTGTGTCAGAAACAGTGTGGCCAGCAGAACCAGGGAAGTGACTGTCCCCATGTACTCAGCACTGGTGAGGCTGCACCTTGCACACTGTGTTCAGTTCTGAGCCCCTCACTGCAAGAGGGACATTGAGGTGCTGGAGCGTGTCCAGACACAGGCAATGAAGCTGGTGAAGGGTCTGGAGCACAAATCTTATGAGGAGAGGCTGAGGGAGCAGAGGTTGTTTATCCTGGGGAAAAGTGGGCTGAGGGCAGACCTTATAGCTCTCTGGAACAACCTGAAAGGAGGCTGTAGATGGGTGGGGGTCGGTCTCTTCTCCCAGATAACAAGTGTTGGCACAAGAGAAAATGGCCTTAAGTTGCACCAGGTCAGATATTAGGAAAAATGTCTTCACTGAAAGGGTAAGGGTGGTGAAGCATTGGAACAGGCTGCCCAGAGATGTGATGGAATCACCATCCATGGAAGCGTTCAAAAAACATGTAGATGTGGCACTTAGGGACATGGTTTAGTGGTGGACTTGGCAGTCTTGCATTAACGATTGGACACGATGACCTTAAAGGTCTTTTCCAACCTAGATGATTCTATGATTCTATGATTAATTAATTAGCTTAGGCAACTGATCTGTACTGATTTCTACCTGTGCCAACTTATAAATAAAATATTTCACTATATATAGTATTTGCATGCATATTTCATGCTAGTGTGCAATATTATTTTCTATAACAGATCTACTCATAGCTACAGGTCAACTAACTACAGCACTAAGCTGGTGTCATAGAAGGTGCTGTTCATGGTATAGAATTTTGAAAATTTATGCTTGGGCAAGTGTGAGAGAACATATACATGAATAAATTAATTCTTACAAGGGAAGTCAGAAACAAACCAAGAAGGCATAAACACATTTATATTGAAACTTAAATGAATATTTTCAACAATTATAAATAAAATAATTAACATCTTATACCATATCTTGTGCAACAAACAATCAACATCCATGAAGACTGGGTTATGGAAATTCATCCTAAGAACCATGCCACGTTGTTTCAGTCATTCCATTTTATTTTATGCCTTTGTGTTGGCCTTTCTCCCACTGTTAGTAATCTGGATCCAGGGAATAATCTCCAGGGAGCTATGAGTTTGTTCGGAGGGAACTGTTTTTTCTTCACATGTGGACTCTAACTATTAAAACTCCAAACAACTCCTCATAACAGTTGTGAGTCTTAGCTGAAAAAGAACAGTATTGGCTCTTCTCAAGGGAAGAAGGTATTTCAGCTGAATGAATGGAAACAGATACTGTGCAAGCAATTCAAGGAAAGAGCAGTCCAGTTATGCCTAGTTCCAGAAGAACATTTGTATGAAAACAAAGAGGCAGAAAGCTGAGTTACATCACCTTATCAGCACTATCACTTACTGACTAATTTTCCCAAAGTGCAGAACACTATTTTTAGCTGTTTTCAGAAATATCTGATAATGGCTGTGTTTCCTATTATCTTTGCTATTGACCTCATAGGCCATCTGTATTATTTTCCTTAGGGATACCAGTGAGTCCTGCAACAGTGAGGGGCCATCCCTATAAATGGGTAGACATTGTTCAAGAATGTAAAACCACGATCAACAGTTATACAGCACAGGAAATAAGACAGAAGAAATTAGGAAGAATAAATACTAATGTGGGACCTTATGACAAAAGTAATCAAAAAATAAGTGTGTGAATTCCCACCAACATATATGGAGAAGAGCCTCAGTGGGGTCCTAGAATTCAGTTTCCTTGGATTAATTTTTTTCCTGAATAATTTTGCAATGACATCCTTTTTTAGAGTGTCTCAAACCCATCTATTTTTATTTTATTACATTTTTTTTTTTGCAGATGGTTCATGCACACCTGTTTAATTGCCCCTTAAATCTGCTACCTCACATAGCTATTTCCACCAAAACATAAGCTACATTTCTATACCTTCTTTGCCAAAAAACTTTAAGTTACTCATATGACAGGCTTAGGAAAAATTAAGATGTTTGTGTTTCTAAAGTTCTCACACAATTAAAATATTATTTTTGCTAGCAACATTTAATGAAAACACTATTTTTCTGCACTATGTGAGTGTGTATGCAAGCATAACTGTGAGAGAAATTGCTAGTGTCTGTTTCTGCAACTAAACCCTTTTTTCAATGACACATTCTAGAAATATTGAATTAGATCTTTTCTATTAATCCCATTTAGTGACCCAGATTATAACATTTATTATCAATGCATTGATAACAAAACATTTAAAATTATTCATTTAGATGTAACTCACATTTAAGTATTTCTGCAGGTTTATGAATTCAGAAAATTATGCTGGAAAGAGTTTGCATAGATTTTCCACTGCTCACTGCAGCCACCAGCAGCCTGAACACATAGAATTAGAGTCATAGGATCATTTAGGTTGGAAAAGACCATCTCATGTTTCAGAATTCTTTGTGTTTGCCACTTATTCCACCGAGAATACATATGTGGTCTACCAAGATAAAAGATGGTAAATTGCTATGCTTTATTACAATTCCAATATAAAATATTCTTAATACAATTCCAGAGGGAAGGGAGAGTGGTTCCCCTCTCTCTTTTAAATGGATTAACACATCCATTGAGCCTCCCCCCCGCCCCCCCGCATTCCCCCCCACTGTTTCATGGGAAAGATTTACAGCACAGTGTGGTTCTAGCTGGCTTTTGGGGATTGCTGGCTGACTGCAGCATTACAGGACTCCTGAGCCATGTAGGTTGGTTTGCATCCTGATGAGATGTAGATTGAGCCAGCCAAGCTTTGGCATCACTGGAGCTATAGCAGGACTGAGTTATTGATCCTCAGTCTCACTTGGAGAGACTTCAGTCAACCTGACAGTTTTGGGCCATATATCTGGGCTCAGACTGTCTGTGGTGCTGGGCTCCCATGGACATCAGATGCCTAAACCCCCGTGAGACTTGGACCTTTAGACTGTAATGGCACAAAATCAGCATCAGCAAAGCATTAATCCATTATCAAAATGTCTGGGGAAGGATTTAAATAAAAATTGTTGTGAATCACCCAAGTCTTGTTGCTTGCTGTAGTGTGGCATACATGTCAATATGCCAGCTCACCCATATGAACTGCTGTTCTCAAGCAGTCATTTCACCTTTGATTTTTGAAAATCGATAATTTCACCCATCTATACTATATTATACAAGGCAAAGTATTTGAGAGAGATATATTATTTGTTACACATATGTGAGAGTGACTGTCTACAGCCTGTTACACATATGTGAGAGTGACTGTCTACAGCCTGTGGTTAAGACATTGCCTTGAGATGGGTAAAGAAAAGATGGATATGTATATTCAAGCTAATATTTTAACCACCAGACTATCATAGGTGTGACCAACTCAGGCAAAGAAGGCAAAAGTTGAAGCAGCCTGACCTCCTCAGGAGTTCAGGTTACTTGCAAAGAAGGTATGAAAACAAGATGCCAGACTGTGAGGAAATCTATTGATTCAGGGTACTCCTGGACAATGTAAACTCTTGTAAAGGTAGCATAAATGTGTAAGAAAAGACAAGCGCACTCCCACACTCCTGCTATTTAAGGCTGTTCCAATAAAATAAGATGTCGATCTAGAACTGTTTGGTTTTACCCCTGAAAACTCAAAGCCTTTCCTGATTTCCATAGCAGAACAACTTAGATCTAAGCCTAAAAAAATGCAGTATCAGGAACAAGATTGAGATGACTCATTATAAAGTTTGAAACATCACGTAAAAGTCACCTGACAAAATGTAAATGCTTTCTGTCTGTATCTTAGCTAGTAAACCCAAACTCCCTTTAGACTCAGTGGAGCAAAATGGATGTTTTAGTACAATGTGTCTTAGGCATTTTAGATATTGACTTTAGGATAAACTGAGTTGCACTTTAGGAGGGTCTATTTCTCTCCATTGACTGTAAGGGGCCTAAAGTGATAAGCTCAGATGTACATGTCTAGACTGCAGATGTTTATAGTTAGGTGATTGAATTCAATTTGTTCAATCTACTACCGTTAATAAAGCACAAAATGTATTTACCCCACATGTCATTGTTTCAGTGAGAATGGATTCAGCCAAAACTTTTATTATTTTTTGATCTATCTGCTTATGGCCACTGTTGGAATCAAATGCTTGAGAAGATGGACACTAGGTCTGAACTAGAAGGGTTTATATTGTCTTCCTCTGTTCCTAATCTCAACATTAAGAACATTATAAAATGTGAAGGGAAAGAAAAAATAGCTTAAACTTTGAAATGTAACAAAATGACCATTGAAAGAAAGGACCCTAGACTCAGAGCTAGAGAAAAGACAGGCTTATAAGATAAAGGAAAAGCTAAACAATTTAGGCTGAGCCTCTTATGGCCCAGTTCAAATATTTCTGGTGGGTTACACAAAGCTGACCTACTGTGTACTACATAAAGCATGATGTTTAAAAGGTATGAGGAAAACGCAGTTAAAGCAGCTCATAAATGAGATTGACCCTACCAAAGGTTTGTAAAACACACTAGAACCATAAAAAAGTAGCTTTTAGAAATGCAGTATTTCTAGTTACTATCTACAGTTGCCTGCCATAGTAGAAGGGATTATGCTGTCTTTAATTAGGGGGTGTGCCAACTGTTTAAGAAATTATTTTGAATTTAGATTAAGCTCAACATTTAGGTGACTGAAATTTTGTATTACAACAGGCTACAATGAAAAAGGAAACAATAGGAAATAAAAGCACTTTATAAGATATACCAAGTAGTTTATAGCATATTAAGTGATCATGTAAATGTCACAGATAACTCACATTGTCATAAGAAGATATAAATTAACCCTTTGTGTTTGAGGCAGGAAGGATGGGAAAGCTCAGGTTTCTTTCAGGAACTGCCCAGCCTTTTTATTGCAACATTGACATCTCTTGGGCTCCTGGATCCATGTTGTGAAATTTTGTGCAAGTCACATCATGCTCTGTGCTGAGGCCTGGGAAATACAAAAGGATTGTTGTTTCTGAAAACAGAAAAACGCTGTAAATTTTTTATTCTGTTAAACAAACAAATTTTTAAACCTCCCTGTAAAATGTTACTGCACAAATATTTTCACAAGTCACCCACAGGCCAGGTAAAGTATTACCAGTCCTTGTCCAGTTTTACATGGTCAATTCTGTCTTTTGAAAACTGTATCTTACAATCCATTTAAGGGCTTTAGAGCAAAGAAAAAGCCTGCACCCCATATGCATTTAGAAAAAAGCAAAGGCACAGACAGAGCCTGTAGTGCGTCCATTAGTACAAACCTCACTGGCAAAGATCTCTCGTGGAATTAAAATCCCATAACTTAACCTCAAGATCATCCATCCTTTTTGGGTGTTGTAGTCCATCTCATTTCTGAATACCACATTTGGAAAGCAATTTGAAGCAAAACTTCTTCCACTACTGCAATATTCTTTTCTCTAATGAGCTGTCTCTGTTTTGTGCCAGTAACAGCTCTGCTTTGTGGTCAACTAACATACTATTCATAGCTACTATATATCCCTCCTGGGATCCATTTCTATATTCCCAATCCTTCTGCTGACAAAAGAGTTTTAGGTGGACAAGGAACACCAGATATGGCCCTGTTCCTAAAAGAACCCTTGACAAACAGCCCAGGCAGCACATTTAGGCTTTATGAGCAAACATGTAATACAGATAGAGGAACTGGTAAATAAAAAAGAGATAAAAATCCAGTACAGAGAATTTTAAAAACCTAAATATTCCTCCACAGTATAAATGCCCAAATATTTTGACCTACTTTATAGTGGGGACAGAAATATTCAGTGTACCAGCTGACAGAAGCATAAAACCAAAAAAATTGGTTAAAATGTATGAGGTTTAATCAGTGTAGACTTATTTGTATTTATGTAAAAATGCTGTAAAGTTTTATATTTACAATTCTAAATGATAATTGGACAATTCCATAAAAATGTATAAAAATCATATGCAAGTTACAGTATAATTTAGTCACCGAATCAAAGTAATAAAATGTCAGCTTAAAAACCTCAACCCATGTCTCCCCGATCTTTCATAACATGGTCTTAAGCTTCACCCTTAAGTCCTGTCAGACAACTAGCTTCTGCAGCGTGAGACTAGAAAATCATAAATTAAGCCTATTTTATACAAACTCACGCTTTTTAGCCTTATATCTGCTTATTGTTTTGACTGCTATACTTAAAACAGGATAACCTTTAAGAATTTTTTTTTCAAGAAATAATTTATTAAAGTGAAATTTTCCATAATATCTAAAGCCTTAAAGTTGTCAAAGCTACTACTGGCTGTATTGTGGAAAGTCTGTGTGCAAACAGCTTCACTCTGGTAGAGAGGTAAACTGAAGACTTGAGTTTGGAGAAAAAATTAAAATTTACTGTTTAATTGCAAACAGAATGGTGTCATCTTTGACTGAAGTATTCTTAAAGTTTTCTTCAGAGCAATCTTGTTACTTGAAGCTCAAGTGCACAAATCAGTGAGCAGTGAGAGACGAAGTTATTTGGGTATCCAATTATACATACATGGAAGCAAAGACAAGTTTCTTCAGCTTCAGAAACAAACCCCAAACTAAAGGAGAGCTACCAAAGACTAAGCTATAGCATGCAGTAAATAAAAGCAAACCATTCTTTTCAATAATTGAAAGAAAGGCCATGCTTTTTACTGGCAAGAGCTGCAGGTTTCTAACTGTCTCTGCAAGCGCAGCTCTTTAGATACTTCTCCAAGTTAGGCAGCATTAATTGTTCGCCTTTCCCCCATTTGGATCTGACAGTTGAGTGTTAATCTGTAATGAATTCCTATATTGTAGAAAGTTGACATGATTATTTCATAAATCACAGAGATAGAGCTAAAAAAGGCAACAAAACTCTCAAGCTGTCTCTTAGAGATTCAGAAGTAGGTGACCCCTTTTCCCTGTGGAGCAGCTGGGTGGGTGCCAGTACACACTGTGGGTCACGGATCTGCTCTGTCCCCCTAGATGAGAAAAGTGCTGTGGAAAAAGAAAAAAGTTTTATACAAAAAAAAAAAAAAAGGTAACAAGCACTAATAAAATTCCTGTGAGTGCTCACAGACTGCACATGACTGAGGATAGTATCAGTGCTCAACATTACACCAACAATTCATGAAGAACAAGGAATTTAATCCTCTTTCTGTGTCTGAATTAATCAGCCAAAATAGAAAACAAAACTGGCAGAAGATTGGATGTTTGTGTGCCAGTTTATGGGGCCTCCATAAACCAACACCAAGAGAACACAGCTAACAATTTTGCTGATTAAAACAGTAATAACTGTTCAGATTTTACATATTTAGCAACTGAAGCTACTAATGTGGGATCCGGCCTGCAAAACCAAATATGAAGTTAATTAAATATCTAACAAATGTTTGTGAAGCTACAGAAAGAAAAGCATTTGGTTTTCAATTTCCTTCATTTTGTCCCCACACCATGATTCCCCCCCAGGCCCATTTCCTTTTCTTGTTCAAACTGAACAGCAACTTTCCCAAGAAACTTAAGAGCTGGGTTTTTAAAGGAGTTTAAGAGAGTTGGTCACTCAGTTGAAGCTCAATTTCAGAGAGATGTGAACACCTCATTCAACATATTTCTTCTTATCTAAGTCAGGCACTGATTGAAGATATGAAGTAGCTGATAACATGGACAATACATATGAACTACACATACATATCTTCATACAACATCCCCTCTTCAGCAGATCTTTTGTTTCTTCTTATATAACAAAAGCCAAGAACTAATTGCAGGTTTTTCCCAAGCTCAGTCCACCCTCCAAATGGAGACCAAATCAATGTTTCTCTTGCACTTGTCCCAAGGACACAGAGCAGTCTGTTTTCATTAATGAAGCTACTCTTGAGATACTCCTGGGTAATCAAATGAAGATCTGGTTATAATAGTAGACTAGTCACTGGGATGCTTACTTTAGTGTGGTGAGCAGGAGTAGCAGTTAAACAAAAATGTTGGCTGTGACAAGGGTTAGAAGTGAGGGTACTTTTTGAGGGTGTCCGCCAGGTTAATGCTAACTGCGTTAAAGCTGTCAGGGGTATGTCAACCTCACCCTACACACCAATCTCATCTTCACTTGCTTCAACTATGTAGCTCATAGTTTCATTTAGTATTGACAGCTGACATAGTAGAAACATAGAGAATGAACCTTATACTATATTTCTCAAGGTTGTTCTTAAGGATAGTGAAGTAGACAAAAGTTACAGCCTTAAAGTGTTGTGGTACTATGACCATCTTCTAATCCAGTCTCCTACACAATACAGGAATCCAAACACCCATTATTTTCTGAATTGTTGTTGTTTGAAAACATACTCTTAAATTGGTGCTTGTCTCTCTACAGAGGAATATTTTTCCGTGTATACTTTGTAGATATCTACTGTAGAACTTTCAAGTAGCAAGTACATGCATATTTTAAGTTCACTTTCCCCCATTTCTAGTTCCACAAGACTTCTCTTGGTACACCACTAGTTTTTGCAAGCCATGTGCCAACTTTTTTCAGAACAAATAAGGATAATAAAAACTGGAGTCAAGTGATAACATGAGATAAATATCAGTCAAGCGGATGTGAAAAGAAGTTTGTGATTTTCAGACCTGAATTGTAGTGGCTGTAGTGTCACCATAAAATGTTCTGATTAAATGATTAAATGAAGCTGTATACCTTCAGGAACTCTTTTCTTTACTACAGTCATTTGATAGCCTGAATCATTCCATTTCAGGTAATTAATTGAAAGGAGCTCATGTAAACATGTGGATGTGGTGCTTAGAGGCATACTTTAGTGGTGGACTTGGCAGTCCTGGGTTAACAGTTGGGCCTGATGATCTTGAAGGTTTTTTCCAACCTAGATGATTCTATGATTCTATGAGTTTTGTAAGCACTGAGCGCTACTCTGAATTGGTTGTCTGGAAATTCATGAGCAGTAGAGTTGATGAATATTTCTGGAAATCCCATCCTTCAATCCTAGTTTGCACTACAGTACATTTTAAAGAGAGGGGAAAAGTAAAATCTGTAAATGGAAGAGCAAAGCTCAAACTCAATATGGGAGGATAGTTTATTAAATTTTGAAAAAAGGGATTTATAACTTTATTCAGCTGTGGCTGTTCTATGATAGATACATCACTACACAAACAACTACAAAAGACAGGAGGATAGTGGTCCAGACATAAAAGGTTTAACTCTGATCACACACACACACAATTTGTCAGTTCAGAATGTATGGCTTGCCAAAAGCAACATTTTAAACAGCTTTTTTTTTAAAACAAACAAACAAACAAACAGCCAGTTGGCACAAAAAATTAAATCATGCTAGAAAATCCTCCCATGTGTGAAGGTAGCTCAAGTGTTTGATTCAAAGCTGCAGAGACATGTTCATACATATGGATCTGTAGATACATCTATAGAAGGTAAATCATGTCCCTTCCTTTCCTTAGTACACATTCCCTCCTTCCCAAAAAAGTGCTGTATCAGCCAGATTAAAAGCTGAACTGCAAAGAGGTGGTGCTGCTGTACCACAATTCCTTACTCCTCATTTAGATCAGCATGAAAATTCCAGAGTGGTCTATTTTATTTCTCTTCTACAGTGTCCTTTGCATAGTCACTTCTACAAGTGCAGGAGAACCCATTGAGCAGCAGGGTACTTCCACAAAGTGAAGATGAGGCATGATATTTGGTTTCCCATATTTAATTAACATTTGAAGAAAGATTCTGAATTCTGGAAGCACAAAGGCAGTGATGTTTTCCTGAGCTGCCTTGCAGTGTTAATAAACTCTTCTGCCAAAATCACGACCCTTCTGCAGGAGGTCCTGTGCAGTCATGTAGAAAGACACAGCACGCCCCAATCCCAACCCAGGGGACTCATGTTCTAAATAGACCAAAAAGTGCGCAGGAGGCCTCAAAAAGAGCAGTTCAGTGATCAGACCAGGAATAAAATCTGGGTTTGTTGGTTCCCAGGAACCTCTCTGCTGCTACTAACACTGAATGAATTGCTCTGGTCTATCCATTTGCATATGAGTCAGTCAGCTGAAAAGAACATGAAGGCCAGAATGAAAGTAGCCTAGAAACAGCTCTGGGAT
This sequence comes from Falco biarmicus, assembly GCF_023638135.1. Classification (NCBI taxonomy): domain Eukaryota; kingdom Metazoa; phylum Chordata; class Aves; order Falconiformes; family Falconidae; genus Falco; species Falco biarmicus. Next base: position 33,445,250 of record NC_079293.1, on the reverse strand, counting down.
AAATTAGCTCTTTACATAAAATTATTTCATTTACTATTTAATTGAAATGAGCAAGCTAGAGACCATGTTGTGGTTCTGCAGCTGAACAGAGTGGCATAAAGTAGAACAACACTTACTTAAAATAAAAAAATGTCCAAGTCTTGCCTGCCGTAGATCCTGAATGCTCAGGAGTTGCCCTTGCTTGAATGAGGCACCAATGGCTTTCAGCAGAGCTCGGTGACGTACGTCCTTCCATAGGGTTGGACACATGCCGTTCTGTTGGATGTACATTTTGTTCCATGGACGCACTAAATCTGTGTTCTCAGTACTTACATGTGACTCAGAAGGAAAGTATTGATAGTGGATATGGCAGCAGATTGCACATGGCATTGAACTTTACATATGAGGCTTGCTAGGAGATATTGCCACCTATTGTTTTCTGTCTTGATTGCATTGCTTTCTTAATAAATAATTGGGTTTGCTGCATTTTAACAATGTTCCAGATAGAAACTTTATGAGATGAAAATCTGCATTTTGTTATTGCAGTTAAATAAACAGATGATTTTCAAGGAGTAATGGGTCTTTATCACAGTGGTTTCTTTAGCAAAAGTCACTGTAATATTCAAACTTTCCATGGACCTGTAGAGTCAAGCTTATCTCAAATTTCATACTATTTTCCCTCCTTAAGTTCTAGACAGTTTTGCATATTTTATCTTTCATATGAAAAGCCTCCCAGTTTGTTAGAAAAGTATATAAAAGTGTACATTTTTGCTTCTTTTAGAAATAATCAGATGCTGGCATACTAGACTGTTCTGTTTGTACTAGAGAAAAAAAATAGAAAGACCTCTTTAGCAGGTAAAAAGTAGGTATAAGATTATTTTTTTCTTTTGGGTAGTTTATCTACTGCAATACAGATACCTGACAACCAAAACTTCACAAGTTTGTCTTGATTTTGCTGAATTTCTTGGGTCAGAAAGAAACTATAAGACGTTTGACTAGCCAACCTATTTAGTTTTACAATTTTCCTTTATTAAATGAAAACCATTCAAAAAGGAAATTAACTGAAAATTAGCTGGAAATAAAAGGACTTTTATTTTTCATTTCAAATCAAATGAAACATTTCCTTGAAATTGGCTATCTCTTATTGGGTTTTTTGTTATCTCAATATGAAAATCTAACAATTTTCTTCTTAAATAAATCAAACTCACAACTGCTGTTCACAGCATTTTTTTTTCCTTTGTTAATTAAAAATGTAATTATGTGCCTGACTTAATTATCTGCTTTCTCTGACCTTTATTGTATGATCAGTTTCAAAGACATTCAACTGCATCTATCCTGAAGTGGCTTGAAGACTCAAATGCAGATACTGATATAGCAATATCAGGATATGGAAAATCAAGATGAAAGTCCTGATACAACTTGGAAGCTGCTGGATAAACAGGAATGTTACCCCCAGGGGAATTGTCCTATCAGTTATTCAAGCCACTGTCCCAGTTTTTGTGAGTGGCACTTTAGTCCATCTGTAGAGTTCCCAAAGAAGGGAATATGATATCGGGACTTTTTCATCAGGGCATTGAACACAGGCTATCAGAAGAAAATGTGGCAGCTAGCTGCACATGCCCTTCCAGCAGAGCAGCCTGTTTTGCGTCACCATGAAGCCGAGCTGTGGCACACTGATACTGAGAAAGAACGAGAGTCCTGAGGGTCACAGCAGAACAAAGACTTTGTGAAATAGCACAGTGGGAAGAGATTTTAAAAAATCCCAAACAACAACGACAACCAAACCTTATGCAGATAAAGAGACAGAAAAAGGCCAAACAGCTGTCCACTGTGTTCTTGATAAAAACTTCAAGTGCCGTTGTAGCCATAGCCAAGCATAACAACAGAACTAGGACACAGGAGTTCAGAAATACGTGGTGCTTTGTCAGGGATGACTGGACAAATTAGTTCTGAGCATTAGACAGAGACCAAACAGTATTTATTATTTCAACATTTAATTTCATCTTGAGGTTACTCAAAATCTTGTTCAAGCTCATTTCTTCTTGTTACTGGTGTTGTAGCGCATTCTCTAATAGATTCATTATTTCATCCTGTAGTTACATAGTAATTCTCTTTCAAGGGCAGTTGATCCCGAGCCCTATTCATTACCAGGTTCAAGCAAACTGTAACATGATTTCAGAATTACTTACAGATGAATTTGAGAAATCTAAATTAATACGGAAGTCAAGATCTGTAGGTTTTATATAGAAGAAAGATGTTAAACAAAGGAATTGTACCTCTTATGGAAAGCAACTGGGAAAGAAATTTAGATTAAATTAGTGCAGACTCACTGACCAGCTTTTTGTAGATCCAAAGAATCGGTGGATGCTTGATCTCTTAGCATCTTCAGATCATGTCTTTTTGGAAAGAATGCGGTAGTTAAACATAATAATTATGTCTAATGTACAGATATATAAATTAAAGTTATAATTTAATTATATAGCAAGGTTAGGTTAACTGATTTAATGGCTCTTCTGCCCTAAAACTCTCCAGACTAGAAACAGCATCCCATAAAAGGAAGAAAACTTTACAGGAGGTTTTCTTAATTTTTGTCATATACATCTCAGAACACTTTGAAAGCGTAACATAATAGTAGCTGAAGTCAGAGGCAATAAACTTGTATGACTTCATATCACTTGGGAATGGCGTTCAGCCATTTTTCCTACAGCTCTCCATGATAAATGTTCTAAGGCTTTGTTTTTAAGTTAAAAATGGGTGTGACTTTTAAGTTACAATTTTTGTGATTTTTTCCAAAAATATTGATTTAAATTTAATTTTTTTTTGATGCTTAAATGAAACTTAAACCTCATTAGACTTGTGGTTTTGTTTGTGGGAACATTATGTGACATTTTATAGTTTACCAGACTCTACAGAGAATAATTTTTAATTTATTATTTTTCGTTCAAGGATCAACAATTGGTAGGTAGCTTCCTTGATACTCTGTGATGCTGATGATTTGGTTTGTATCATGCAGTTACTCATCAGTTCTGCTGGAACACATAGGTCTTTTTTCTCCGCCACCTGATCTAATCTGGCATGGAAAAAAGTCAATAAGTAACTAAATAAATAAAATTAAAACAAATAAACTTCCTGCGAGCTGCTGAATTGCCTCAGACCAAGCTAAATTTTAGTGAACTCACACAGTGGTATCAGTGCTAAGTAGATACTAGAATATATACTGTTTTTTCAAGTTTGACCAACTCAATAAAATCACTAAATTTGACTGAATATAAGATGATAGAATCAAATGGTAATGCAGGCAGGAAGGGGCCTCAGGAGGTCATGGCACTCTCTCACAGCAGAGTCAGCTGTGAGATCAGACCAGGTTGCTCAGCATTTTATGCAGCCAGGTCTTGAAAACCTTTAAGGCTGGAACCTTTACAACCTCTTGGGCAACCTGTTTCTGACCTAACTGGGATTAAAACAAATGTGACTGGTTTTACATACCTTGTCATACTGAGAAAATAAAATAAAAATTATTTTGTTTAGTGGAGTGGGTTTGTTTCTAACTGAAATAAACCACTTTTTCCATTTCCAGTGGATAAAAGAAAGTGAGGGCTAAATTCACCTCCATGGGAGGAGGTAGTACTAATCCTTTCCTACCTGGTAGCAGAGGGTTACAGACTACAGCCAAGATCTTTGATACTGCCTCAATTCTCTAGCTTGTTTCAGGGCATCAGAAGCTATCTCTTACTACTTGTAGAAAAACACCTTATCTCACACAACTACAGGCTACAGATGTGGGAGGAAGGCAAGTTGTTTTGAAACTGGGAGTGGGTGGATTTGCACCAGAGTCACCAGCAAGCAGCTGAGTACCTTCATTACTAAGTAAATGTCACCGAGGCTGAAATCACTCGTGATGGAGCTACATCAATATGCCTATTTAAATGGTTATGAAGACAAAGAACAAGAGTATGAGAGTGACTTAGTGGCCCAGCAACAAGCCACATACCCAGGAAGTCTTGATCTGTGCTCTGGGGCACATTTAATTGTTCTTTGTCAGCTAGAACTGCCTTATCACCGGGAGGAATAAGTCTTACAATATCCAGGAGATTGTCATTTTGGCAATGTCTTAGATGGTACGATAGTACAATTAAAATTTCCAGATGCAGGGAACTGAAACAAGATATTTTGTGACCATGCCAAACTCTCTTGACTGTAAGCTTTTTTATAAAAAGATGGCACTTTATTCTCCTCTCACACCTTTACTCTTCCATGTATGTGTACTGCATATGTATGATAGGAATTGCAGTTTTCAGGAAATTCATAAGAAATCTAGCTTTAACTAGAAATTCTACATTGTTTCTGCCTGAACCATTTCCCACTCTCTTCACAGACACTTGGCCTTGGGCTTATCCTTGGTATACTCCCTATCAAATCTAATGTCGAATTGTTCAGTCAGCTTCCACCATCACTTCACTAATGGTGCCAGTGCTTATCATCATCTCACAGACGCCTCTGCACCCTTTCCCACTTCCCCTCATGCTTGGGAAGAAATTCTCATCCATTTTTTCAGTCAGGCTATTGTTGCTTTTTCTGTCCTTCTTAAAACCTGCTTCAGGTGAGACAACAGCACTGTGGATATTTAGGTCTACCAAGATCATCCATTATTTGGTTGTACCTCATACATCAGGACTCTCATGCTATTTAGCATTTTCTACACACAACTATAATAGAACTAATAAGCAGTAACAGATCTTACGTTAGGACTGAGAAGGGTAAACCTTCTCTAACAGGAAGGTGAATCCCTGCTTATCCCTAGAATTGTGCATCACAACTTAGCTAAAGGACTATTTAGGCCAAAAACTTAATTCTCTGGAAGGTTTTGTCCAGGGAAGAATAACTTACAAAAGCGGCACAAAAATGCCAAAGGAACTACATTGTCAGAAATGCAGTTTAGACAGGTAGTCTAAAACATAAACAAGAATGCAACCATGATTGACAAGAATTATGGCTCTTTTGAGACACTTCACTGACTCAAGTGAATGTCATTTAAAGTGAAACATTTCAGACGCTTTGTCTATATAATTTTATTTAGTAAAAGTTTGTATGCAAATAATATTTTGAAATATGGACCTAATTTGGGTGAAAAGGAAACACTTAAAAATTGGGATTTCCTGCAGGGCTGAATTTTAATTTTTTTAAGGTTAGAACTATCCGGCATACATGTTTCATAGGGGCTGAGCAGATCTTGGAAGAGGACATGGAAGTGTAGCCAGAAAGCCCTTGAGATCCTGTTCCATAGCAGATAAATCCAATAGATATTAACAAGGAGGTTCTTGTAGAATCAAAGTTGTGCCTCTAAGCCTAGACTGAAAAATACAATGCAGATGAATGAATGAAATGTAGAGGGGCAGTACAGCACCTGCATCTGGCCTCAATCCTTCAGGCACCACAAGTCGTGCCACAAATGAAATAATCTATTTTTGTTCAAAAAAAAAAGAAAAAATATGGGGCCATCTGTTTTCTTAGCCATTAGGTCAGAATGGTGTTGCATTTTTTACCATTGCTTCAGAATCTTTGGAACTAGAAATGTCCTTCCTCCCCTCTCCCTTTTAAATTAAAACACCTTCTCACAACTCCAGGAGCTGGACCTCAAGGAAGAAAACCACCACTAACTGCTGAGATCTACGCAATCTAAAGGGAATGATACAGTTACCCCCTCAGCAAGCAAGGAGGACATCTAACAAGATCATCACATGATTGCTCTTCCAGAGGGCAGAATTTTCTACATCATGCAACTCCATTTTCAGGCTGCTTTGGAGGCTATGTCCTTTGCTCCTCTGCAGCTCTCAAACAATGAACATTAATAAGGAAGGCCACCAGGAAATCTCAGAGTTTCTTGGGCCTTCTCTGTTGACGCTGTTGATTTTATCACTACTGAGCAACTGGAGATTTGACAAAAGCTAAGGTTTACAATACGGATGGCTCAAATGACCTCTGGTGATGGAAAATGCTTAAGATTTAGTTTTTCTGTGTCAGATCAAAGAATAAACATCAGTGGCTATGCAAAGTCTGAAGTCAGTTTAAAGTAGGGTTTAGAATACAACTTCAATATGGTTTTGTTCTTTAGTAAATATTTTAAAATATTTATACAAAATGCTTGTATCTGGTCTGTAGGAAGACTTTTAAATATCATAGACCAGACACTCTGTGGCACAAATCATAATACAACAGAATTTTTCAGAATGCTGTTCCCACTACTTTCGTCATTATCTTCATTTGAGCCAGGATTTTACGAGTTAGGGAAAGTAAACGATTATTTATTCACTTTTAGTATTTCTCCCACAGACTTTGCAAAACCCCAAAAGTGACATGTTTCTGAGGCAGGGTTCCTCTTCCCTTTAGCTAAGTGAAAGTTTTGGTTGCTTTTCAAGTGGGGAAAGGTGCCAGTGCCCTTGCTGTGATTTATGGAAACACTGATAGACTTCAATAGAAAACAGTATTGGACAGTGTCCTCTCAATAGTGTTTTTATCAAAGTAGTCATCACATAGAACCCCTCCACTACATAATTAAGATATATTTTTAACATCTGATTATACATAAATTTCTGTTTCAAGCAATTTTTACAGAACAATATATTTCTGTAGAAATCTTGATTCCAGTTATTTTAAATGCTACAGGACCATTTCATTAGGGAACTATTCATCTTATAGAGTATGAAATGTCTTCACTTAAAATGTATTGTAGAAAAATAGATTAAAACTATCTGTGCCTATTTTCCTTCAAACCCATAAAGAATTTTGAAGATTCAATTCATTTTGCCTTTTTACCAGTCTTCATCCTTTGACATACTACAGACAGGCAAATTATTTCATAATATAATGGGTATGTTCAAATAAAATAGCCCTCCAGCAGCCTGGCCATGAAACAGTCCCACAGGTTGTTCTAGACCTGGCCCAGAAATTACTTTATTAGAACCAGCCAAGCAAATGTGCCAGCTCATTTTCTAACTGCTGGAAAATTTAATTCCAGAACTGGCATGTGGGTGTTGCAGCTGCCCAGCTTGCCTCAGAGTGGCCAGATTTAGAATCAACAGAGGAATAAACCAGGGGACATAATTTTTATCCCACAGCACACTTGAACCCTCTAGAGGCAGCAAAGATGATACTGTTATGCTTAGTTATTAATGATTTCGTACATGTTTATTTCAATGCTTTATGTCATCATCCAGTGATTTCAGCACTTGTTCCTGAAAAGACCATAGTAATGGAACTTACCAGAAGATTAATGCTTCATCTATGCAGAATGCACACAGCTGAGAAGTAGAGGAGGTTTCCTGACACCATCTCTGGTAACCACATACTGCAGAATTAATTTCAGTGAGGACCACAGCTCAAAAGCTGAGGTCTGGATCCAGACTTTACCAATGTTCAAATACGTGGGCTTGATCCAGCCTGTCCAAAATACAAGCTCCGCATTAACATCACATTTCTAATAGCATTTCTCCAATGCTCAGAGCAGCTCAGATGCAGGGATTGATTTCTGTCCCATTTTCATTCAGTTACAGTTTATGGATTATTGCTTTAAACCTTGATGTACATTTATGATACTATATAAATAATAACAGTGACACAATAAGCTGCAAAAATATGTCATTCATACTGTTATTGTGAGTCAAAGATAAAATATAAAATCTGGGCTTAAACTACAACATTCTGATCCAAACTGAGATTCTCCACTGTTTCAGTGGTTTTCATTGTCCGCAAGCGCAAAACAAATGGGTAAATTCACTGTTGGCTGGCTGTTTCATACAAGCATGTTTCATCTTATAAAATAAAAGAAAAAATGCAAAGCAGGGAAAATGGTCTACAAGATGCAGCAATTTCACATCAGCAAGCGTTATTTGAAATGTGATCTGTGGCCAAATACTTCAACAGCAGTGACCACAACAATTCAGGTATAGATACTTTCCCCACCAAAAAGCATCAGATGTTTGTAATTTGTTTTTACACTTATACAGCAATTATAAAATTTGCAAGAAAGGGATCACTGTTTAGATATGGTGTCATTGCAAGTACATTTGTTTAATCAGTTACCAGTAAAATTTTTATTTAATAATTTTTTAAACTTTTTATCAGTAAAGTACCGATAACTGTTTTGATTCCATATGGCAACTTGAATCATACCAAATCCCTCTTCCACCTGATTTTACTTAATTTTAGCAAATAGATCTTGATCTGTTTAGTGAGGCTTCAACACAGGCACACAGTTCAGAGTAGGCTTCCATTCCTTTCCAGACTTACTAAGATGCTGCTGCTGTTGCATGGTCTTTACATGATTTTGTTTAGCTGGTTTTCACTGGTATAACTCAGCTGTGACAGTGATCCTAAGTAATACATCTGCATTCAGGTGGGAAGGCAGTCTGCTTTGCAAAACCAGCTAATGAAATTGAAAGTTTCTGCAATGAGATCCACAACTGATTCATCTGACCTGTTACAACATGGTTCCTCTCTGCTAAAACTAAGTCTCGCTGATAGGGCTAGTAGAGGTTGATGGAGATATGATTTATAAAGGTAAGTAATGAGTCTGAGTTCTTCCATTTTCTATAAGAAATTAGATGCCTTTGAAGATAGGGAAATACTTTGTGATAAAAGGAGTCACTTAAAATCACACTCACTTTTTGCATATTTTTGTCATGGTATCAAACACAGAATATAACTTTTGAATTCTCTGAATAAGCTGCACAAATATTTTTGATAAATGAGTTTCTGCACACTTAGAATAGTTGCAATATATTAAATACTGAACAATATAAAATGATTACGTTCCATTACATGTTATTCAGCACTCTGGTTACTATTAAGTTACATATGATACATGATGTTATATTAACATTTCATATACATGATCTAATATGCATAGCACCCCCAGGTTTGAAATATGAGCTATTCAGAAAGAATAAGGCATAATTCAGACATTATTGCCTATTGGCAGTCATTTTTTCATTGCTGGGGACAGCACTGCTAACTGTGAACTCCTGCCACTCTGGGCCGAACACTTTTCCCATTAATCAGTTTACTTTCAGTTCTTTCTCAAGAATGTGCCCTGAAATAATGCAAGGATGTTACTATTTGATTCTATAGTCTATAGTTCTTTAGCTGGACATTTTGGCACTCACAGGAGTTTTTTTCCGGTGTGAATCAAATTCTTCCATTCTTGTCCCTGTATTTCCTGCATCATCTGTCCTCGGGCTTCTTCTAACCACTGCAGAAGCTGCTGTTGAAGAGCTCTTCCTAGTACCTCTTCCTAACTAGCAATGTTAGCTGGTGATGATCAAGCTCTTTCCTTTGGATGTGCACCCAAACACAATTGCTCCCTACCCTCTTCAATTGTTAGGGCTTCTATTCTTTTTGTATTTTTTCTGGGTAGTCGTCTTCTCTCAAGAGACCCTTGAACTACTCATTAGGGTCTCTAGTATTGGTCTCAGGATCATACAAACCTCTCAGCCAGAAGAGGAGCTGGCAGTCAGCTCAGGTAAGTGTAACGGAAATTTTTCATTATATTTTCATTTCCATCCTTCACATTCACACCTTAACATCCAGAGCATTTTTGGGCACAGGTCCTGATGTACTTAAATAAGTATGTGTTTAAATTATTTTGTGTATATTTTTATTCTTGCACTACTCTCTGCTTCATTTTTTCCATTATTTTAGTGGCTCACAAGTCTTCATTCTCCATACTGTATATATCAGTGGATAAATGTTTTTATATTATTTGCTTCTGAGCCTGATGTTGCACAGGAAACAGGTATGAAGTGCCCCAGCACGTAACACTAGGAAGCAGGTACGACATCCTCTGGTACGGCAGGGAGGCAAAGAACAGCACAAAAGGGAGATATTCACTCTGGTGCTAGCAACACTAGCCTGAAATAATCTTCACAGACATAAAACCCAATGGTCTATTCCTATTTCACTTGTAGCATTTTTGTTGCATTGTGTAGCTATATGATTCAGCTGTATCTCAACTTACACCAATGGAAGACAAAAGACATTTGGGCTTTAAAACTGTATTTGGTCCCATTTTTGTGAATTGAAACCAGAGATTCCTTTGCTGTTTAATTTCGTAGAATAATAAAATAATTCAGATTGGAAGGGACCTCCTGAGGTTTACAGTTCAGCATCACGCTCAGTGTAGGGTTAGATGTCAGGTCAGGTTTCTCAGGACTTTTCTCAGCTGTATCTAGAAAACCTACAAGAATGGAGCCTGCACAACTGCTCTGGGCAGACTGCTCCAGTGCTGGACCATCCTCATGGTGAAAATGCTCTTCTTCATAGCCAGTCAAAAACTCCCATGTTTCAGTTTATTACCATTGCCTCTCATGTTTCCATCACACTCTTTAGTGAGATGCCTGATTTTCTTGTAGGTATGGGCAGGCTGTTGTTATGTTCCTCAAAGCCATTTCTTCTCTAAGAGGAACAGGCTCAGCTCCCCCAGCTTTTCCTCTTGAGGCACGTACTCCAGCCCTGACCATCTTGGTGGCTCTCTCCAGTGTACTCTTTAAGGTTTGTTGATGTCTTTTAAGCTGGGGGGCACAAGAAAATTAATATATGAATGAAGTATTCCAGATGTGGTCTAATGAGCACCAAATAAGAGAATAATCACTTCCCTCAACCTGTTGGCTATGCTTCTGTTGATACAGCCCAGTATGCTGCTTAACTTCATCACTGCCAGGGTGCATTAGGCACTCCTGGAAAGCAAGTTCCCTAAGAAGTTTTATGGATTTATATCTCACTGAGTTGCACGCACTAAATTGCTCTATAGAGGGGCCTAGTTCTCCCCATCCACTATATAGGGAGCCTAATGGTATTAGCACTGTGTGCTTAAAGCTAGCTCATGTGAATTAGTCCTGTAGGTTTGTTAAAATACACATACTGTGAAACCTTTTGAGATATGATTTATAAAATTTAACAACCACATTTAACATACTGTATACTACAAAATGGTCACTAAAGCTACAAAATTATATTCTAGTTTCTGTATAAATTTGGCTAAATATAATTTCAGAACAAATTTCCAAGGAAGAGGAAAACCCCAGTCCAAGCTGAAAGATTGGAAAAAAGGACTTATTTGGTAAAGAATTATTCATAGTTAAAACCAAATTCCTATTAAATAAAAGTCCTTAAAAGAGTGTTTTGGTGAAAGTGAAATTGAAGAAGGAAGAGAAGACGTTCTCCTTAGGAAAGGAGGGGTAGACAGGACGTGAAACAAGCTAAGGCATTGGTGCAGCTAAGGTTAGTTTATAATTTACTCTGGGATGATGGTTTTTTATTTCTATGCTTCTGTAGATGTTTCAGTCTGACATGAAGAACCTAACCTTTTTCATTCATTAAAAAACCCCCTTTGTTTCTGTTATAAACTTGTCTAGGTTGTAAAATTATTCTGGGATAATTCAGAAAGCATGAAATGTAAAACTTTAAGGAAAGACATCAGTTCAGACAAAACAGATGTTTCAGGCAACCCCTTTTTAATGTGCACAGCCCAAGAAAAGGTTCAGGAATCCTTGCTCTCAGCTTATTACCCTGCCAACATGACAGAACCATGAAGTTCCAATAAAGGCAAAATATCCTCCTGGCAAGCATAACCCTGTGTTCCTTTTGGAAGAGCAGAAAGTAGTGAGGCAATCCATAATTTTAGGAAAACCCTTTATCATTACTTGTTCATTTTGCAGAATGCTAAACATTTATTTGGGATTCTACCTGGTGTGCCCTTCTCTGCAGGTCCAAACAGAAGCCTACTGATATCAGGAACATTCCTGTTGTGTTTGACAGACTGAGAACAAACTTCCCCCAAACCTATTAGTGGCCTAGTGTTTTAGAGAATTATTTATTAGTCTACTGACAAACAGAATATTGCAGGTACCTTTCTGTCAGAAACATAAATGAGTTGGGAGAATTTTTTTTGCTTTGGGTTTATTTGGAGCAGAAAGTCTGTCAAGGTGGAATGCTCTCTCTTTTTGAAGCTAATCTGTTCTTCTTGCAACAGGCCAGCCTCCCTAAGAATTACCTAAGCATATTTGATGGCTGGGTTCTGTTATTTTCATAAGTGTTTTGAATAAATGTGATGTCATGTAGCAGTGATATGCTGTCCAATTCAAGCTGATTGTGAAGGGAGAAACTCCATATGGATTTTCTTTTTAGCAACTGCTGGAAATGAAGTTCCTATGCAATTCACTCTCCTGTGTAAAGTTTCAGAACCATGGTGATGGTAGCTAGCAGCAGTGACACTACCTCAAATACTTCCCTAAGAAAAATAACATGGTCTGTGAGATGGAACAGAGAATGAGGAGCTGGGTTTTCAGATTTCATGTCTGTATTTTGTTGGCTGGCTTCAATTAACATTAAACTTTGTAACGCCTTTATGTCATTTTTTAAATGGGGATATTTATGAGTTCTTTTTCATATCTATGAAGATCTACTAATGAGAGAAAGTCTTGTCAGTGTAAGGTATTATTGCAACATGGCTGATTAATGGAACTATGCCTGCAGGGAGGGGGTAGTGGAGGAGGAAGAGGGTGAAAATGGAAACCATACTTTTGTCAGATTCAAGGAGCTATTGAAGAATGAGGACAAAATGCTACATTGCTTTGTAGAAAATTAAGGATCACAGCTACATCTATCACCATAAATGGCTTGCTTGAATTGCTTGCATTCTCTGTCTGAGCTGCAATATTTCATTCAACTAACCATTCGTTAAACACACATCCTGAAAGCAAATAACTTTAATGTAAATAATTTGTGAAGCATTGTTCCATCTGTTGAAAATGTGCAGTAGTAGTTTCGACCCTTGTCTAAACCAGGCAAGCTACTTTCAGGCAAGTTTGGGAGGTAAATGAACTGTCTGGCTGCTTTTCTTGGCAACATCTCTTATTAGTGGGAGGTGGCAGTAAAGAGAACATGAGGAAGACTGAAAGTGTTTACTTAAAACTTTAGCCAAATGGCTAGGGAGAGTTAAGATAAATCATAACTGTCAATGATGACAACTTTAGACTGCTACTAGTTCACTCCTGTTTATGCAGTTTTAAATGTTGCACTTAGAAATGTTTAGGAGCAAACTGAATTTTTATTGACAGATGCCATAAGTTGTTTAGATGTAAATATTTTGGACTTGGTTCTAACACTGATATGGAAGGTTTGCAGGAAGAAGTCTGTAAAGCTTCACACAACACTTGAAAGATAATATTTTTTAAGAGTGTCTCCAAAGTATGCATCTGTGACTCATATTTCCCCAAAGAATAAGGTCCATAGATCAATGCAGGCTTATTATACTTTCTCACACAAAAAAAAGCCAAAATAAAATGTTACAGCAATTGGCCATATGGGATTATTGAACTGAGTCAGTTTTCTTTCCTTTTTTTCCCACTCTTGTCTTGAGCACCTTTCCCCGCACCGTCTTTTTTTTCTTTTTTCTTTTGAATGGTGGTTCAGATACTAACATTTAAATAGCAGTTAAGACATCAGAATAAGCTAATGAAAGGCCATAATTTCAGCCAGCAACCTCATGATTTTTTCTTTAAAGATTGAGTCATGTTGACCAATGCCATTAAATACAGTACTATGTCAAAGGTCAAGGTGAATTGATCAGGGATTTAGATCAATTTATGTTTTGCTTTTAACTGTGGCAGCTGCTGCTTCTTTTAATACACTTAAGTGAAAGTAAGTAGCACATCTAGATGCTTTTTTGTTTATATAGCTCTATAAGATTTGCTTTGTAGACTGTAATATTGCAGTACTGGTTCCAGGAGGAAAAACAGCACAAGAATTAAAATAGTCTAACCCTGTGTTCAAATCCCTTTTATGTTTAGATATGGAAGCATCATTAAGAGACTTATTCTCCAAATACATTCAATATGGACACTCATTTTTACAACACATAGAGTTTAGCACAGAGCTACTTTTCCATGGATTGTTCATGTAGTCCTGTTTGGATGGACTAAAATGGGTCTTCTCAGTGTTGTTTGACACCTTGGATGAGAAGCATGTGAACATAAATAGATTGTTTACCAATTCTGCTGCTACATATGAAACCTCAGTTCAAGAGCATACTCTGTTGTTTGACATTGAATTGCTCTAAATTCAAAATATGGGTTCTTAGCCTGCTCCAGTCAACTCCTACCTAATCATGGAAAGACCTGAAATGCATTGCCCTATATATACAATTTTTGTTAATATTTACATTCTACGTTTAGTGATTTCCAACACTGATGTCCTGATGATGCAGAACAGTATGGTTAATATCACCTATTACAATTCCACCACACTTGACAAAGCAGTTATTGATTTTCAAAAACTTGCTTGAGAAGCTTGATCTAATAGAAATGCCATGCCTTACCCTTCATGTGGCAGCTTTCCTTCCAAGAGGAAGCCCACATTGGGCTGTGGAAGAACTGGTTTTATTTCCTACCCAGGCTACTGGCTGCTTGGGAGGGGACACATTTTTAGCCTCTCCTTGAAATCTATTTCAGTTTTCTGAAAAATTGTAAGTTTCACTGACTCAGAGAAGAAGGCGGCCCACGCCTGTAAGGGCCAGACTCACTAACCTTTTCAGGAGATGCATGGCCAAGTAAGGTTTTCTGAGCTTCTGTCCCTGCCTAAAGGCCTGGTTTTGTACTTTGTCCATGTGTATTCAAGCTAAATATACAGGCAGCTTGAATTGAAATTTTGCCACTTGAAACTTCCCAGTCTGATGTATTCCTCTAACCACTAGACTAGAGAGTAACCTTAAATTTTCTGATCATTTATTGTGCTGCAAACCTTCATATGTCCAGGTAAAGTATAAGAGCCTTAACTAAGGCTTTCTGGGGGATTATTCTTCATTGCAAAGAAAAACTAGGTATCTATCTTAAGATCAGGTGGCATCAAATGGCTCATATCTACTCTGCTTAGGTCTAAGCTTAAGCATATAAGTGTCTTGGAAAGAACAGGATGGACTAGTTTAAAACAGACGCAGGGAGTTCACTAAACTGTTGAACAAGCATTCAACACTTTAACTCTTATGCCCCTTTTGATCTAGTAACATCAGTGTACTCAAGGATTTCTCTAAAAAAATTAATGCTCCTACTTCAAGGCTTTAAATTCTGGAGCCCAGATCTCTCTGAATTATATTAAATGGTGTAAATTTAAGGGAGCAATTCAGCTGCTGAAACAGAGGCATTTAGTGCTCTGCTAGGCTCCTAGCATTAGAGACATGTTAGGCTTTTATGTGGCTAACAAACTGCTACAATCTGGAGTTCAAAAGATTCATGCCCCTCTGGACTGGCAGTTAGACTCCCATAGGTTAAGTGACGAGGTAGAGCTACACATGTTCTACAGACATCTCAATGGATCTGCAATACCCAACTTCAAGTAACTGATTCACTCCTTGGCTATATTTATAGAATGGGTGGGGTTGAATTTCCTTCAGACAGATAAACTTTGGAGACCTGCAATGTAGGTGTCTGCATGTGAGATCCACTTTTAGTCAGTGGAGATCCAGACACAGAGTCAGTTTCCTAAATGTAGGCACACAGTTGTGTTTGTGGTGTTTTTTTTCTTGGTCTGCAGCTACCATTCCAGTAAACGTGGATCTTCCAGAGGTTCTCTGTCATATGTGCCAGCCTCATGTGGGTATTTCACTTACACTCGGGCAGTCGAGATGCTGACAGATACATATTTTAAACAAATTAATTGAGCAAATTGTTTGCAGTCAATAAGTAAGTCCAGAGAACTGTCATGTTCCTGCCAAAGAGCTACACGGCGTCTTACATAGTGCATTGGTGATAGGTTTAGTATATTTGCCTAAACAGGGGCATCCTACACACCCAGACCAGAGAAAGCTTTACCATAGGATCCATGGGAATCCCAAGTGACAACCAATGGAGAGAAAAAAGGACTCCTGGATATAAGCAATTTCTTCCGAATTATTCCTAAAATAAGTTAGGATGAGTTGCATGCCAGAAGAACCTATTTCTCATCAGACAGCAGAAACAGTCTAAGGTGACAAACCCAGTCAAAATATCTTGTGCATGTATCTGAAGAGAAGGGTCTTTAAAATGCCATTGTGAATTCACTTATCTCATGCCATTTAAGATACAGCAGATTGCCTAAGACATCTGCAAAGGCTGGCAGGTGTAGCACAAAATCTACAAGAGACCAGCATCCTTCTGTAGGGGATTTTACCTGAAGGTCAACTAGGGCATCCTGAATTTTCTCAAATGACACTGGAAACTCATGTCTAGCAACTGAATTGGGCTTTCTAAGCAAAACCAATTTCCTTTCATGAAGGATCCTCTGCTGGCTGCTGACAGCTAAGAGGAGTGTAGCTTCAAGCTCAGTTAGACTTGACACGTTAGTGTCACTGATAATACTGATTTAACAAACCAAAGTTTTATTCTGACCATCATGCCTGCAGCTGGTTTGTAAGAAAAAGAAATGGGCTGAAGCTGAAAGTAGTGCCAATGGTTCCAAAACGCAGGTACGTAACTGAACTGATAGTCATCCTTTACCTTAGCAATTGCCTGGCTTTGTTGTAAAAATCAAGTCTAAAGAAACTGATAGTTTCAAGGTTGAAACATAAAAAATCCAGAAGTCTTTTAAAAATGAGCTCTGTGAAGGGATTTATAAGAAATTTTCCTATATACACTTGGAGAAATGAACTGTTCAAGTATTCTTCCAAACTGAGATTCACAAAATAGCCAGTTTTAAACATTGTAAAAATAATTTTTATCCCAGAAAAAACTTCCTTTATAAATGATGGCCAATCAAAAAGTACTACAAAATTTAGAAATTGGAAAATCCAAAACTGGAATGGAAACAGATTTAACTTATGGAATGGATGTCCTCTGACAACAAAACAATATCCTACAATATTTCAACTATCTTTCAAAGGTTCTACACATTGCTGAACACATTTTGAAAACTTCTGCTGTAAAGACTTTATTGGCATCACAATACTCAGTATAAATGTGTAAAGATGAATTGGTTAAACTTTATGGAGCAGCAGTGGAAATCTTTGAAGAACTGGGGACCCTTAAATAGAAATCTGAGTTAAAAAAAAGGTGCTAGGATTCATGAAACACCTGGGGTTGCTTTCCAGAATAGTACTGGAAAGCTTGTTTTATTCAGTTAACATACCACAAATGAAATGAATGGATAATACGGTACAGCTCTGCACAAAGTTGAAAAGGGCATTCTCAATGAACTGCAGTCCCATCACTATGGTATTTAATACAGAATATAGTAAAGGACAAGTTATAAAAGTAAATACATAGTGCTAAACTAACGGAGATAACAAGAATGATTTAGAAAGAAAAGGTCTTGGCTAACTTGATGCTTCAGGAGGCTGCAGAAAAAGCTGATAAAACACAGCATAATTTATTTGGGTCTTCAGAACATTTTGACAAAGTTCCATACTACTGGTCTCTGTTTAAGCTAAAAGTTGCCAGGATCTAGGGAAGTACATGGGAGTGGATAAAGCGCTGATGGAAAAACAGAAAACAGAGAAGCTATGTTAGATTGTGGAAAACTAGATTTACTGGGGCCCGACAGGGGTCAAAATTTAGGCCTCTACTGTTCATGATCTATAAAAATGATATAGCCTAGTAAAATACCCTGACAGCACAATGTGGAAGGAGCTGTGAACCTACAACGTAAAGCTAGAAAAATTCAAATGTGTTTTTTGCTTAGCTTGCTTGTTTTCATTGCTCAAAAAGCATTAATAATCTCCTTTGCTCCAGCTCGTCAACACAAATGCATTTTAAGAATGCCTAAGCTATAAGGTAAACAGACAGGCCAGAGGAAAAAAAAGTCTTTTAGCTGATATGCAAATACTACATTAGCGTGCCTAAAAGTCCTGCAATGCTTGGGGCAGTGCCAGAAATCAAAGATATAACCTCAGGTATGACATGAGTGAATTCCCTATTTTTATGTCATTGTTTTTAAAAAGGTCACAACTCGGTAGTGTTAATACAGGGGTGGCAAACAGAGCTCTGAAGTTATAGAAATAACCTCAATGGGAAGAAGAAAAATTGTTTCTATTGTTTCATCAAGATTCTTTCAAGATAAAAATGCTCAGACTTACTATTACCTTAAGTTTGACTTCAGTACTAGACTATTAACAACACTAGTTTTGCAGAGAGTGAGTTCTTTGCTACTACTGATTGATCCTTGTCAGGCAAAGCAGTAGTAGACTTACATATAGTTACTGACACATGTTTTTCTGTCCTCATAGGCAACAGAAATAAGTTTTGTGAAATTATAATGCCAATAATTTCTTTTTCTAGCTTATGAATCATTTAGATTTCTGTAATGTTGGGGCAGGGGTCATGTCTGCTGGAACATATATTTTTGTTTAAGTTGGTGGAGATCCCTGATATTCGTTCAGAATTTTGATTTTTCTAGTTGATAAATTAAAATTATTTAAAGAAAGGACTTCGAAATAGTACTGGCATTGATGGTTTCTGCACTATTCTATGTATAATGTTATCTCCTGAAGCTAAGAGCTAACAGAGAATAAAAAAAATAGTTTTATTAATAAAATTATTCACAGCACAAGGAGAATCCATCAAGTAAGTAGATTGGAAATTGGAACATATCAGGGACTGCTCATGAGTTTTTCTTTCAAATGTCCCTGAAGCTTTTTTTTTTATTATTTTTTTTTAAAGCAGTTTTTCTACTAGTAGCAGTTGCTGAAAAAAGTTTTCAATACTGGGGCACTATAGTGCTTTTTCCACAAGCTTCCACTCTCTGTGGGGTTTCACAAACCTTCATGTGCTCCAAAGCCCCATAGTCACATGAGTGATCCCATTGAATACAAGAGTATATGACATCCCGGAAGGGAACGCAAGCTATAAATGAAAGCAGGTATGTGGAGCAAAAATTTAACACTTTAGGACTGAAGTATTAAACGTTGCAACCAAAATATGCTAGGGGTGGATTTGATTAAATGTTTTTATAGGAAAAACACATTTCCCAACCAACTTGGTATCTATGTCTTTGCTGAGATGCAGCTGAACATTAATATTTCTAGGTAAGCATTAGGGAGCAGCACCTTCCATACTCTAAGTAACAAATCTTACTCCAGCCCAAAGTAAATGCAGTTTTCTTAGGCTAATCTCCTGAAGTTCAGAAAAACAGAATGTGGAAATATATAAATAAAAATGTAAAAACAAACTACTATATTCCAGTATAGGACATAGCTATGTTGCTACTAGACATACCAGTATGGGTCAGGCCTACTGTTTAGACCTGCACAGCTTTTGTCTGCATAGCGAGACTCTTGTTTTCCCACCCCACAAGCACAGTGGCTTCATCCATGCCATCTTCTGGGTATAGTCTTTAACCCGTGTTGTTCCCTGATCTGTATTGTGTGGGAGAGTGCTAGCTGGCACATGCTCATACCACGCCAAAGAGCATACTAAGGCTTGTCAATATAGATTATGGTACACCAATGCTCAAGTGAGTATCATGTCCCTTCTAGTTTACTTGTGCAGAGGTAATTCACTGTAACAAAATTTTCCCATGTAGTCATGGTCAATAGTATCTTGGCTAAGTAGTCCTAAGACACTGGAACGATCAGCGAGGAATGGCCTACTATTTTGCTAATAGTAAGTAAAAATCCATTCTGCATAAATGCAGTATTAAAATATATACTTAAAACATGCACTTCAGCATGAGAAATATTAATTTCCTCAGCTCAGCTATAGTTTTCTCTGAAATACTGTGCTGAAGTGATGTGTATAATATTTTCAAATGAGAAGCATACATTTGAGATTGTGAAATACCACAACAAAGAGCTATCTAATAATATTTTTACTGGGTATGGGGAACTGAAAAAGATTTAGACCATGATTAGCAGAGCCAGATCCAGAAAGAGGATCAAATAAGGTTCTAATTAAATTTAAAAGACTCAATATTAACTTGTAAAAGCTTGTGATGAAGGGGAAAGAGCACAAACAGAATAGACAGCAACCACATCAGGTGTCATAGATGCCAAATCTTTCAAAGTCTAAATGACATCCAAAATAAATCTATTTTTAATAGAAATTTTAATTCCTGATATGTCTGCCAATGTTTTGGAGTAAGAGAGGCACATTCTCCTCTGAACTGTATGTAGATGAAAGAAGGATAGCTGAGGTGTATGTCGATTACATGACTTGTTTGGATGAATAAAAAGCTATCGGTGGAAGGGACAGCCAGATGGATCCATTAACTTTATAATACCAGCTAGGTTCCTCCACCCTTGATTTGGCACTATGGCCAAAACCAATACTTCCAAAACTTTTTTCACTATAAGGTAGGAACCCTAGATCAACGTGAGATCTCAGACTCTGGGCTGGGAACTGCTAACCTAACAGAATCTCAGGAAAGTCTGATACTTTTCATTAACATAAAAGCATAATTTAACTGGAACCTCTGGAACAACTAAAACAATGAATTACGGAAAAAAAAAAAAAAAAAAAAAAAGACATGGAAAAGCTTCTTCATGTCTGAAATTGAGGTTTTATATCTTAGTCCTAATCTATGACCAGTGCGCCAAAGGGTTTGTGTGGTTTTACAGCTGTATGAGTTGGTCTAAGGAAAGTTTATCTATAAATCTTTCCTTGCTAATATCTTTCCATGCATTTTATTAATATTAATTTATCCCATTTCATTCAAAACTGTGTGTTATCACTGTCTGTCACTGTCACTGATGTCTAGCACAGATGACACGTTTGCAAAAGGAATCTAGGTGTGTTCATGCAGGATCTTCCTTTTGTGCAACATTTATTCTCCTTTAATGATCTTAATCACCTTCAAGTAAGCTCAGTGCA
The DNA here is from genome assembly GCF_023638135.1 of Falco biarmicus. Taxonomy (NCBI): domain Eukaryota; kingdom Metazoa; phylum Chordata; class Aves; order Falconiformes; family Falconidae; genus Falco; species Falco biarmicus. Next base: position 33,424,443 of record NC_079293.1, on the reverse strand, counting down.
CCACAAAACTTTGCCGTGGAAGGAATGATGGAATATATATTACATGGTTTGAATCTTTAGGGGACTGGATAGGGTCAAGGATACTTAGATTCTCACAGGGTATAGCCTTAAGTTTGAGCAAATCTGCTTCACGTTTCATCTTACAGGACTTGCAATTTTCTTTTGACATATTAAGAATGCAGAAGGAAACCTGTGTAACTGTTTAAATAAGAACAATAAAGAAGGGAATAAACTTACTCTCAAGAGCAAAGATTGAGTTATACACAAGCCCTCTGCCAAGTCAAAGCAGCTTGTCAAGCCTATTTCTCTGCAGCCCTGCTTTTGAGCCCCTCTTCCCATGCTGAGCAATGTTTTCTTTTCCTTGGCATGAAATAGCTCCATATTTCGATGTCAGTTCTTTTATACAGGAGAGTTCATTCTATGGTGGGACCCTTTCCCAAATGAACTGGCCACAGTGTTGATGATGACAACATGATATAACAAACTTACCAATTTAACTTTGAGGTAGATGGACCAGAAAAACTTGAATTTTCAACAAGTAATCACAGTTATTAGTTCAAAACATCATAGGTGGTAAATCCCTTTCTCCCACAAGTGAAAATTAAATTATACCCACTCAAAGCAAGAACTTGGAAAAAGCTTGTTCATCAAGCTGAAAACCTCTCTCAGATGCTGGAATTATTTCTTTCCCCCCAGTTCACATGTGATTCTTTCATCTTAATAACAATGACAGGCAGAAAAATAGAAGAAATACATGTTTTCTTTGAAAATACTTTCCAATATTTAAAACAGAAATGGTAGTTATATGAAATCTAAGATCATAAAGCATTAAATACTGAATAATATGCAGTGACTAATGTCTTAAAGCTGAACTTTATTTATTTACATCAGCATAAAACTTGAATAATAGAATGTTTTTCTCCTTCCACCGCTTGTCTTCCATCTGAGCAGAGAACTTTCTCAAGTGAAATTTACCTCTGCCTTTATGCATTACCCGTAATCATAAGTATAGGCTTCGGAGTTGAGTGAATACTTTATGTACACAACTAGAAGATAAATGCATGCATAAAGAGAACGATGCTACACCATTCCCTTTTTTCAAAACAGTCTTACCCTACCATGCTCCCTCTCCCCATTAAAAATTAATTAATTAATTAATTAAGTACCCTTAACAAACCTCCTCAGGTGAACCACTGGACCTATCTTCAGCTTAAGATACCTGCCAGAGCAGTTACAGTCCAGGGGTTTAAACTAACATTATCTAAGAATCCAGTCCTGGGACAGCTGGGCTGGTCTTTTCAAGTCTACAGTGAAGCAGTCCCTCTTCTGCGCAGAGAAAGACCTTCAGCTGTCTGTTGAGCCTAGGCTCAATCTCATGAGACTAGAGATGCACATATTTATCTTATATATAAACAGTCATACTGAGGCGAACCTGTTTTTAGACAGCATCACAAAGATGTTACTAAAGAAGTTTAAAGTAACAACAACTTAGGTACTGTGCTGTTCACATTAGGAATCTAACCTGAGTTCAGTGAGCAAAATTTATGAGTGCGAATTCAATGTCTGGTCACAAGAGAAAGCAGTGTACCCTGCAGCAGAATTCACAGCAATAACTCAGATGATTGAAGTTAAGGTAGAGTTGAATGTCACCCTTTGAAGTGAAACACAGTCCTTTATGGAGTATTTAAGTCATGCAGTCTTTTCTAAAGAATAGTAAAACACAAACATGAGTTATTAAAGAACTTGTTTGTTTATTTGAGTCTGACAATGGATTTCTCAAGTGTAAATATTTCTCAACCTGTGATACTTGGTACTGGAGCCTGATTATCTTACAGCATAGCAGGAATCACAGGTCTTATTTTTAGTAAGAAAATCACCTCTGTGATCTAACTACTACAATAGCCAAGATGGTATTGAGATTCGTAAGTTATGATCCATTATTTCTGTTCACTTGAGCATACAAACATACAGGGAATATTTATATTTAAAGTAACATAACTCAAAAATCAGTGGCATGAGGTAAATGTCACATCATTTTCCATTATACAGGTATATGGGCTAGTGCAGTATTCAGCAGAAAATGTCTTTAATTATTCTGTAATGCACTGAACCACCAGAACCTTTTCAGATACCTCTGGGTAATAGGAAACAGCTCTACCCAAGTACAATTTTGCATCAAGATTGACCATCTTTGAGGTCCTGAGCATTTCCCACATAATTCATGACCATAAAAAATCAACTAAAGTTCTTGTGCAGGCTTAGGATCCAATAAGAGTCAGTTCAGACAGAGAAGTTAGCAGGTAATAGTTGTTAATTGCTCTGCTGGTCTTGGCTTGTAAAGTGGCATAAAAACATGCTGTTTAAGATTATATTTACTTGACAATGCAGCTTCTATTAGCCATCCATAAAGAAGGCAATTAACAGCACTAAATTCTTATGTCAATTGATTGCATTTAAGTAACTGAAAACAAATGTCCTCAATATATGTTCCTTTGGCAAGGTTATAGTAGTTTGATTACCTTACCACTATAGACAAAGAAAGAATATATACTGGCACTGAAGGAAGGCTGACAGTTGTTGAGCTCTCAAACATATTGCTTGGACTATGGTTTGCAATGTAAGCTGCAGGGTGGTTTTTGAACTTTATGCTGTAAATATTTCTGTTGAAGATAAGATAGCATGAATATCTGCAGAAGCACAATGTGTTCATCCTTCTCGGAAAGTATTCTGACATCTGTGTGTGAATACTTCACTCTTGTCCAATTACATCACAATCAGTGTCTTATTTCTTCTGAACCGGCGTATATTATTTATCATCTATTTAGCATTCTTAAAGCATCTCATAGTTCTTCTTTTAGATTTTAGTAAGCTCCAGACTAATTAATTGTTGGTCATATGATACTTCACACACACACACACACACATCCACACCCCCCACACTTCTGAGACTTCTGTTATAACCATTCAGTCTGTTGACACCTGTGGTGTAGGCAATGACCCCCAAGAAAGAAACAAGAAAAGACAATTCTTTTCCCTAGTAAACGCATTATCCAGATATTATTAGAAAGGAGTTGTGTTTGTCAAAACATGAATGCCAGAGCACATTTGGGACCCATTCCAGCTTGTCTGCACTGCTCCCATGGTCAGCCTGGCTTCATATCCCATACAACATTGCAGCATGCAGTACTGGACATTTGCACTTTTAGAAAGGTCACCAAGCTGTCATACAACTCTACAATGATAGAAAATATAGCAGAAATGGTTGGGCCATGTATAATGTGAGGAATCAGCCATTCTGAAAACAAGCATGACTTATAGTGAGCCTTGAAGTGCAGATAGACTTGAGGTTTTCTCTTCACTGTGCTGGCTGGGTTACTTCAAAGATTTCTTTGATAGTACTCCAATGTGTTCAGCCAGTGAATTTTGCCTCAAGCTGCCTTTGAAGGCTTCTTCCTACTTGGATCAAGATGTCAAAAAGTCCTCAGTTCCTTTGACTCAGCTCCTGATTTAAGCAATACTTGGCATATCTCCAGAATGAGATTAACTCCTGCTTCTTTTTTTGACTCTATTTTGCACTATGAGTTACTAGTACCTGGCCCACTCTCCACACTTTTACACAACAACTTGCCACTATAGCAAGCAGAGAAAGCAGTAGGATATCACTTTCATGGACAGCTGAATTTTACTGAGATCAAATATAAAAATGAATTTCAAATCTTGAGCTTAATCAAAGTTCATGTTATGCCTGCAGTTGAGAAAATTCCAGATATGAAAAGATGTCCTTTTGACCTGTCTTGTCAAGAGATATTCCCTGTGACATCCTACTTGTCATATTGTCTCATACAGCCTTGGTCTCTGGTTCAGAGGACCCTCTCTCCCTCCTTCTTCCTGAAACCTGATCAGGCGAGTGAAGCTACAACCTAAGCCCATCTCAGTCACAAAAGTACTGCTTCTCACATGACAGGCACAGAATATGCCACAAAAGTGACCTCCTGGATCAGCAGGCTGTCACTGACCACTGTGTATTACAGCTCTATTAAGCTTATCAAGTTCTGTTTTGAAACTGAATTTAGTGTCTCCCTGGGCTCTTACCAGAACATAATGCATGGTAAGGTGAGGCAAGAATGTCTTAATTAGACCTCTAGTTCAGTACAATTTTATATATCTTCCTCTCTGGACAAATCCTGTAGAACTGACCATACCCCTGAATGTAGAGGAAAGATTGTGAGGAAAACGGGTTTTAAAAACCTCAGGGTTACTCACTAAGGGAATCTCTTTTTCTTGCACTGAGCTAGCACTGCATTACAATGCCACAGTATGCTACTGTAAATGCTGTTTTCCAGATGAGATACAAAATCAGATTTTTACCAGCTATGGTCATTAACACAGCCTTGTTGCTGCTTGAAGATAATTCCAGTTTGGACAGTTACATTCCTTTTGGGTATGGGGTAAATTAAAACAGTCTCAAACTAGGATTATTCTGTGCTGATTTGTTTGTTTTATATTTCATGTCACAAATCAAACAAGATAAAATGTAGCCTTAAATAGTGTTTATAACATGATACCATCGATAGGTCTCTTGGGAAGTTCTCTGGGGTATATCTCTTTAGACAAAGCCTTGCTGGGGACAAATCTTGTAAAGAATTTATCCTTGTGAAAAACGTTTTGCTATCTCTGTCTTTCTGAGACACCAGGAATTTTGCCAATTGTGAATACACTGACAAGACTACATCTTTTTTTGGACTGTGATAAGCACACCCCTTTAAGAAACTCAGTCTTTATGTTTTATCAGTTATTCTGATTCTACTATGCTTTCCTAAAATATTTCTTATCATGTGCAGGCAAATTTTGCTTGCACAAAACATCTTGCAGTCCTCCCAGAATGCATTTCAATAGTGAATGAGGGCTCTCTGTATGTTTAAAGCCAGATTCCCTCAGCTACATTTGGAATTTCCTCCCAAACCACAAAAAGAGAAACAACTAACAAATGACATTTATGGCACAATGTATAACACACACCAGATATATATGACATTTTTTATTTGGACTTTTCTAGCTAAACAGAAGCAAACAAATGTTTTATGAAATTCTCTATGGTTGCTATGGTTATTTCTATCTCAATATCCACAGCCAAAAGGATTATCTCAGGTCAAGACCTTAGCCCAGTGAATGCCCTTATTTAAACAGTGAGGTCATTTAGGCAAAAAATAAAGAGCAAAAGACATAATAATATTTAATAGTAACTGCTGTATTCTTGGCTGAATTGCTTTGCAGCTGAACACTATGCTTTTAGTCTCAGTGCTATTTTCCTCTAACCTTCCAGAACGATGGAAGTGCTGCTTCCAGGTGTGCTTCTTGTGTTTAGGCTTTACATCCACCCTTGGAATGTGGAAATTTGCACTCTGGCTCTCCTAGTTTTCACAAACCCTTACCTCAGGTTTGATCTGAAACTTCACTGTCCTTTCTCCAGGTTTGAACATTTTCAGGCATTTTGGGCAACTATTTAAATACTCAGAAAATACCTTGTACAGACAGGTACAATGGAGACTGTAAAATGTAAACTGTAAAAGACAGTCAGAAATGGAAACCAGGAAACAAAGGACATTTATAAATACATATATAGGCAAGTTTCCATATAATCAAGGTACTTCTGTCACAATCTGTATCATGCTATGAGGCTGGCATCAGAATCTCCTGTCTGTATTCTAATACAATAGTATCTTATTGCTTGAATAGGAAATCTGGGATAAAATTTTTAGCTTGGTTTAAAACCAGCTAGAATTCTAGTGAGGATTTCAGTAAGCACTAATTCTAAGTTCCACTAATTATCTAAACTCTATTTCCAATCTAAACTGCTCAAAACCAAGCAAGAATGTGTTTCTGAGGTTCCTGTTAGAAACTTTTTAGTGTTTTCGTCCCCAAAGTAACTAAAAATAAATTATTTTTATGAGAAAGTAGTCATAATCCAGTTGACTCTTTCATCATAAGTAATTATTTTAGTTGGGAATGTAAAGGAATGGACTTGAAACCAAAACGTGTTAAATAAACTTCTTGATGTTGGGAAATTCCCTTCCTGCCACTTTGATATTGATCATATGCTTGGTGGTTTGTTGTACCTGAAAAATATCAGGAAAAACAATGGAATTGAGTTTATAATTAGCTGATATACGAGCTCTGAAAGATTACTGGGGAAGGAAAGGGGATTTTATTTTATTATTTTTTTAAAGGAAAAAGACAAATGAGGAACAGAGATTGCAAAACAGTTTAGCTTCCTACACGGTGCAATCTCTCAGCAAGTTCATCTTCTTTTTATGTCACTTGAGTGAGGCAGAGCCTTTGTGTGGAAGAGTTTCCAAGGCGAGAAGCAGAGGGGCAAGGAGGAGTAACACTTGTGTTCCAACTGAATCCAGTGGCATTTCAGGAAGAAAAAACGTAGCGCACAGTTGTGGCAGTGATTAAGAAAATAATAACCCCCGCCCCAAGTCACGGCACATGCTTCCCATATGTCTCCCCTGGGCATTTGCCAGATACAGCAGGATCTGGTGACATTGCTGTAGAGCAATGCAAGGCCTGAAGAAACCTTCCTGCACTCGATAGGGTTGGGGTGGGGTGGGTTATTGAAATGGGTGCCTGCCTCTTGTTTGATTTCCTGCTGAAAGGAGAAGCATTAAATAAAGCTGCCAAAAAGAACTCCCAACAGCTCTCTGTCAGAAAGCGTATTTCTGTTAGAGTTAAAAAGCTGGAGGAAAAAATGTCCTTGTCTCTGAAATTTGGCCTTAAAAAGGTAGCAAAAGTGAGACTCTACTTCAGCATGTTCGTTCGGCTCTGGAGTGCACTTTTGAAATGAATCCCCCGTTTGTTCCCACTTACACACTCCAGTTCACATCACGGAGCAGTCTCTGAGCGAGGGAACTGGATTCCTTTCAGATTAAATTCAACTGGAAGATGTGCTCCAGAAGCACAGCTAATGTACTCCAAACAGTTATGAATGTTTAAACCATGGGAACAGACTAAAGCTAGTGTGAAACAAAGCCTCCGAAAACGTGTATAGCACAGATGTCAGGTCCTTGACACCAACAGCTTCCCACTGCAGACCCACTCCTGGGCTGCACGACTTGCTCATGTGGACATAGCCAGAGCCTCCTGCTCCAGCTTTCCAGAACAAGCTGTTTTGATTTTAGACTGACTCTTTGCCTGATTTGTTTTTAATATATAGTATATTATATAATACAAAACTCAAAACTGTAATACAATGCTGTGACTGACCTCAAACCACTCTCATTGTCCTTCATGGAGTCCTTTGAAATAACTAGGTTTCTTTCCAAATGTGAATGAGGACACATTGTGAAATCTGAAAATCCTTTGCGATTCTAAATTCCTGCTTTCCATACAGCTGCACGAGAGACCTGGATCTCCTTGTAAATGAATGCCTTTGTACTTAAAGCCTCTGAAACGTTTAGGCCCTGTTCAATCTGATGGCCAGACTGCCGTGTGTAATTATAAATGATGGGAGGAAGCTGCTCCTCCCTCTGGTATTCCCTATAGGACAGACCATACGTTACAGATTTCCTCCCCCCTCCAGCTCCTAGACTGTTCGGTCCCCACAGAGCTAGCAGCTCTTGTAAGCTAAGCCCTGCAGGTTACTGCCTTTAAACTGGCAGCCTGAGCTGAGTATTTATGAAGGGAAATGCCTGTCTCACACCTTTAAAAGATGATTACTTCAGCCATGGATCCTGCTCTTCACTAGGCAGCATGTTCCCAAAACTGCCTTAATTAAAAAAAAAAAAAAAAAAAGTTTCTTACAATGGCAAAACAATGCTTAAAAGAATTGAGAGTGCTCTAATTGCCTACATTGCTGTCTCTTTAAGCCAAGGAATGGACCCATGCTCACATCTGGTAGTCAAAACTAAATGGAACCAGCTGAGTGAATACCCACTAGAAATTAAATTGTACAGAAGATGGCTAAGCCAGAAGGACTTAAGTGAAAGGCTCTTTTTAATAACTCCCTTGCTTTGCACTCATGCCTTTTGTTTACTTTGTTTATTTTTGTAATAAGCAAAACCAAATGAAAATGTCCCAGTTGTTAGCATTTAGCAAAATGTGTCCACTGTGCATTTAGGAGTGCATTTTCCATCCCATTTCACAATAAGGACGTCATTCATGGCCAGGAGTATGTCTATGGAATGTTGGCCTGCAGCTTTATGAATTGATTTTAAAATGTAATGGAAATATACTGTATGTGCACAGTAGCCAACTCTTCCAGTGTTAATAACTGGGACATTTTCATTTGGGTTTTGTTTATTAAAAAATGAATGGGAAGCCTAATCCTAGGAATAGCCATTTGACTCTTTGTGTTGAAACCGACCATAACTGCCTGCTTATAGAGCTTTCTTTAGCATGGCCTGGCTCAGGCCACACGCAGCTTCCTTTTGGTTGTTTTATAAACTGCCAAACCATGCAGGGAGATAGGATGATGTCTTGCTTTCATTTTGTTACAAACAGATTCTCTACCCAAAGCTTTTTGTCAAGTTGGTAGTTTTCTCCCTTTTTGCCAAAATTTATAAACAAGATTTTCTACCAAATGGGACATTGCAAGCAACAGCCCAGTTCAACCCTTCTCCAACTCTAGAGCAATTCTAACCAAAGTCAATAGAAACTATTAAACTGAGTATCCAAAGATAGAACCTTGCTCTGCAGATACGTAAGAAAATCTTTTGTTGACAAGACCTCTGTAAGATGTTACTATTCATTGATAATTGAGGTACTTAATCACCCAAAATATTGAAGAGGGGAAAATAGCAGATTTTGAGCACTTACCACCAATAACAGAGAGATAAGTAATCAGAAATAGCTAACGACCTCTTTAAGACTGTCTTGTTGCCTCTGAATTCAAAGAGAGAACTTATCAAAAGAATTATAGGAAAAAATATTTCTATAAAGGAAATATAGAGAAGGAAATATACCACTGATATTGCTTCTGGGAGGGAAGCTGATTCTATGTGATACATAATGGTACCATGCTACAGTATCCACAGTCTTCAATACAGCTAAATTTTCTTTCAAAGAAAAGGCACAAGAACTACAGGGATGTGGGAAGCTAAATATTCCCACTGAATTTGGTGTGGGTTCACCTTTTTCTGAATAGGAACTGAATCACTCGGGGCACCAATGATTTTTAATACACTCCTTCCCAATATTTACACTGTTCAGATAGTTGTTCCTCATATTCAGGCATAACTTTTCTAAAAACTGTGAAGCTTCAAACCATCTTAAAAACATAACCTGATTAGCTGATATTCACCATCGTGCATTTTTTTGTAGATGGTAGACATTATCATTGAGGTAAGGTGTTTGCTTTTGTTTTCTCCTTATTATTGATGTTTATTTATAACAATGTTGTTCCTCAAAGACATGATAGATATAGGTTGTGACCTGCTTACACTGTGCCCTGTACCGACCTAGGCAGACATGAGACTTGTCCTTGTGAGCTCAGCATGTCTTTAACAAAAGTGGAAAAAGTGTTTTAAATGAATAAGTTACTGAGTAACATGCCTTCAACATATAAGATTTATTGTACTGAATATACTATCCAATATTGGCACCCTTCAATTTTCACAAAGGCCCTAGTGCAAAATCCTACCTCTTTTTAACTAATTTTAATTGGGCTACAGCTAGGAGAATGTAGTGGATGTTATGATAATATAAACAACTATTCTTACTGGATTTTAACTGGTGGAAACCTTTTTTGCGTTGCAGAAAAAATGATACAAAACTAGACCGTAATGAATCAGGACATCAGGCTGCAAGGGACCTCTTGGTGATCCTCTGAGTGTCACAGGGTATCTGAATATATAACCCTTTCGCTATGTAACATACTGGTGGTGACTCTGAGAGGGCCTAGGGAAGAATACGCTTGTCCTTTGGAGTTTAGCTCTGCTTCTTAAAAAAAATACAAACAAACAAAACACCATGTTTCAGTCCGGTGGAACAACTTCATAGGAAATTCCAGCTGTGGAACAGCAGCTCTCAGCCTCTGGAGACTGCAAAAGCTTGCTTTGAGCTACCTCACCTCAGGCCTCACAGCTTTGAGACTGACATAAAGCAAAACCTCTGGTCAGGGGGATCGGACTCCAAATCTATCAGCTGCAGCACTTCTCTTGTCCCGGTGGTGCAGTGCAGCACAAAGCAAATAAGAAAATAACACAAGCCCCTAGTCCAGGAAGAAGCAGTTTTGAAACTGTGCTCCAAAACCTTGCTTGCAACGGTCTGCTTGAAACACAGAGTGCTACATGCATAGGTGGGTGAAAAAAACCCCTTTACTCTACAGGAAAATGCTTGCAGGAGCTAGGACATACTGCTCTAATAGCGTTGAGGGAAGACAGTTACCCATCACATGCTCATTTTGCTGGTGATGCTGGTGCTTAATGCAGAATGCTTGCCCTAGTGACCTTGAAGTCTTAATGAGATTAATTCTCTTGGGCTGAAAGTGGGGAATTTGCAACATTTAGGCATTGTTCTATTCTTTTCTTCTTTGAAAACAACACAGATATCTCAGAGTACTTCTCTGTCCTATTCCTTACTATTGCTGTGGCTCTGTGCCAGCAAAGAATAGTGCTTCAGCCTCTCATTGTGATCCTGTGCCAAGTACAGCAATATGAAGGAAGCATCAACATAATCAGCACAATGTAGTGTCTCTGAGCCAGCAGGAACATGTCACAGCTTTATGTAGAATTCCCTATCTTTTTATTTTATTATAAAGACCACAGACTGGGATATTATGGGTCACTCAAAGGTCATGTTACAAAAAGCAGCTTCTTTTTGGAAAGATGAGCCCCTTTTTAGTATGCTATTAGATTATTTTCCCTCTCTCAGTTGACTACATGAAGATGCAGAATGAATGTTTGTTTTCTGAATTCCTTAAAACTCTCCTCTTCTTCCTGTAATTTTTCCCCTTTGGCACCTGTTTGGAAAGAGGAATTTCTGAAGTTTAGACAAAGTTTTATCTCTCTGGCCCCGCAAATGTAAGTCTTAGGGTACCCTGTTAACTGATGCACCCAGTAAAAAGTGGTAAGACTTGGATTTCAATGTGCCTAAACTACACGTATATAACAGATTTGTGTTCCAAATCATGCTTGTACATGTGAAATTTTCATACTTTTTTCATATATAACACTTCAATTCAGTTATAAAACATTTCTTATCTCAATAGTTCCCTTCTGCTTGTCTCTCCTTGCACACCTCAAGGACCCTAACACCCTAATACTCCATGAAATGATATGCACATAGTCTCTTGCCTCCATCAAAAGCCAGCAGAATTTGGTTACTGACATGCCTTGTATTCATCGGATTGTCTGCAAGATCTGGAGCTATGGTCACCAGGGTCTCAGTCAGTGACCAGGTTTGCTGCCTCAGCTACACAGTTTAGAATGAATGTCAGAGATACCATGATGTTCTGTGTTTCTGAACTAATGATGGATGATATAACCACGCCACTGTAGTGCTGTAGTTCTAATTTTACCTTGCACAAACTGAAAATACAGCTACTTGCATCTAGAGCACAGGTCTTACGGGGAGCAGCTGAGGGAACTGGGGTGGTTTAGCTTGGAGAAAAGGAGGCTCAGGGGAGACCTTATCGCTCTCTACAGCTACCTGAAAGGAGGCTGTAGCAAGGTGGGTTTCCGTCTCTTCTCCCAGGTAATAAGGGAGAGTACAAAAGGAAATGGCCTTAAGTTGTGCCAGGGAAGGTTTAGATTGGATGTTAGGAAAGATTTCTTCACTGAAAGGGTTGTCAAGCATTGGAACAGGCTGCACAGGCAGATGGTTGAGTCACCATCCCTGGAGGGATTTAAAGACATGTAGATGTGGCACTTAGGGGCATGGTTTAGTGGTAGACTTGGCAGTGTTAGGTTTATTGTTGGACTCGATGATCTTAATGGTCTTTTCCAACCCCCAAAAATCTATGTTTCTATGATTGTACTTGTTTCTGGGTGTCCTAGTTTCAGCTGGAATAATCTTTCTTAACAGCTGGTGCAGTGCTGTTTTGAATTTGGTGTGAGAACAATGTTGATAGCACATTGATGGGTTTGGTTGTGGCTTGGTAATATTTATACTAAGTGAAGGAATTTTTAGTTTCTCAGGTCCTGCCAGTGAGAGGGCTGGAGGGGCACCAGAAATTGGACAGCTAGGACAGCTGACCTGAACTAGCCAAAGAGATGTTCCATACCATGTAACATCATACTGAGTATATATAAGCTGGGGGAAGAAGGACTGGGGGGACATTCAGCTAACCATTACGCATGATGGAGCCCTGCTTTCCTGGGGATGGCTGAACACCTGCCTGCCCATGGGAAGTGGTGAATGAATTCCTTGTTTTGCTTTGCTTGCATGTGTGGCTTCTGCTTTGCCTATTAAACTGTCTTTATGTCAACTCATGAGTTTTCTGACTTTTACTCTTCTGTTCCTCTCCCCCATCCCACTGTGAGGGGGAGTGAGTGAACAGCTGTGTGGGGCTTTGTTGCCAGCCGGGGTTAGACCACAACAGTCCTTTTTTTTTTTTTTTTTTTTTCTCCACACTATTTATGCCATGCCACACTTTCCAACATAACCTCATTAACCACCACCACCCTTTCCATCCTTTGATATAATACACAGATATCACTCTCCTGGTCTATGGACTGCCCCTGTAAAAATGTCCACAAATGTCCACAAAGTGTCCACAAAATGTCCATTCAGTCAATTTAGTCCATGAACATGACCTGTAATGATGGCCACTTAGGAGAGGAGAGCTTGTGTGTTGTATGGGGTTATTGGACACCAAAGCCAGCTCAGGTCAGGTCAGTGCTGCACTTGCACTCCTTGTAAGGCTTGTCCTCCACTGGTTCAGGTGGTTCCTGCCATAATAATTCCTATAACATAAAACTCAAATCATGGGTTACAACAATTTAAAGGTATATCCATTAAAATCTCCACCCCTGGCCCCTTCAAACCAGCCCATTGGGTTTAACATTGCAATGAACCCCTCCCCTTAACCCCTGCTCCAGCTTGGATTTACCCACACACTGCAGTCCCTTAGGGTTGTACCTGCTCCAAGTGGAGCCTCAGCTATGAGCCACAGTCTCTTCCAGGGGTATACTGGAAAGATATCTATGCTGCAGCATAAACTCACTCACAGTCACAGTCACTTCGAGGTACACCTGTTCCAACATGGACATATCCATGGGCCATGACCATAGACCTGCTCCAGCGTGACCTCACCCACAGACACAGCCCCTTCAAAAGCAATTTGCTCCAACATGGCCTTATGCACAGCCACTGATACTTCAAGGTGTACCTGGTGCAGCATAGACTTATCCACAGCCACAGATGCTTCAAGGTGTACCTTCTGTAGCATGGACATGTCCTTGGGCCACAATTCCTTCAGGGGCATACCTGCTGCAGCACAGACATAACCATGGCCACAGACGCTTTGAGATATACCTGCTCTTGCATGGACTTTTTCATAGGCACAGAGACTTTGGGGTGTCCTGCTCCCACATGAACTCATTCACAGGTCACAGTCCCTTCAAATCGAGTTCACCTGGACTTCCAGCCTGTCCAGTACAGCAGCCCAGAAACAGCAGCCATGCCCTGACCACCTGCCAGCCCAGGGGCATTGCCATTGCTGTTTTCAAAATGTTCCTGGGCACAGCACAGTAAGGTGATAAGCCATACAAAAAGCAGTGAAAGCAAAAAGCAGTTGCTAACAAGCACTAGACTGTAATATACAGTAAGGCAAGCAAGCCCCATGGCAAGCACAGAAACCTGACTATTAATAGCTAAACAGCAATAACAGCAATAAATCTGAACTAGCACATTCCAAACAAATACGTTGTTACCTTGAACCCCTTGTGCCCCACATTGGGCACCAAAAAGGACTGTCATGGTTTAACCCCAGCCAGTGACAAAGCCCCACACAGCTGCTCGCTCACTTCTCCCCACAGCGGGATGTGGGAGAGGATTGGAAGAGTAAGCGAGGAAACTCAAGGGTTGAGATAAAGACAGTTTAATAGGCAAAGCAGAAGCCGCATGCAAGCAAAGCAAAGCAAGGAATTCATTCACCTCTTCCCACCGGCAGGCAGGGGTTCAGCCATCCCCAGGGAAGCAGGGCTCCGTCATGCATAATGGTTACTTGGGAAGACAAATGCCATAACACTTTCTTCCCCCAGCTTATATATACTCAGAATGACGTCAAAGGGTATGGAACATCTCTTTGGCCAGTTCAGGTCAGCTGTCCTGACTGTGTCCCCTCCCAATTTCCCATGAACCTCCAGCCCTTTCACTAGCAGGGCCTGAGAAATTGAAAAGTCTTTCACTTAGTATAAACATTGCCCAGCAACAACGACCAAACCCATCAATGTGCTATCAACATTGTTCTCCCACCAAACCCAAAACACCACACTGCACCAGTTACTAAGAAGAAAATTAACTCTATCCCAGCTGAAACCAGGGCAGTGGATCACTCATACTTCTCCTGATACCACATTTTTACACACTTGCACTCTCCCTTTGTCCTCCCCTTTCTTTGCTGCTTGGACATGCTGTAGCTCTACCACTCCACTTCTGCTCCTCTCTCTAGAGCTGGGACAATGCTATCTGATGATATTTTGGTTCCAACAGCACAAAAGAAGAGCAACGGTGTGCATTGATCAATGGTGAAATTATATCTGACCACTCTGTTTGCCTTCAGTGGCTTGGTGGACAAACACAGAAAAATAGATGTAGTTTAGCTCGAGTTCAGGAAGTTTTGACTCAGACTTCCAGAGCAATTACCAGATTGGTGAAATAGGAACTGTACAAATGGATGGTCATGTAGGTGAAAGATTGATTGAACCACCATGCTCAAGAAGTTGTGATCAGCAGAACAAAGTCCATCTGCTGCTGGTTCCTAGTGGTGTCCCCCAGGGATCAATATTGTGCCTAGAAATGTTTAATGCTTTGTTACTGTGCTGAACACTGGGATGGAGTACACCTTCAGGTAATTTGCAGCCTATATCAAATTGGAAGGATAACCAATACACTGGTGGGAAGAACTTCTAGTCAGAAGGACATCAGCAAGTTGGCGAATGCTCTGACTAGACCCTCAAGAAGTTAAAGAAAAGCAAATAAAAAATCTGGCATCTGATGAGTCAACCCCATGCAACAGTGCTGGCTGGAGTCCAACTGGATAGAAAGCAGCTTTGCAGAAAAGGACCTGGGAGTCCTGGTGGACAGCAGGTTGAACATGAGCCAGTGGTGCTCATGTGCTCATTCCCTACTGGGAATGCTCCCTGCATCATGCTAACTTCTGAACCATGTTTGGGCATTGTTTGGGAGAACACAAGCTGGCAAGTGCCTGAAACATGTTCAAGGACACTTCACAGTTTAACAGTATAGATGATTATGTGCCAGTGCCTGTGAATGATCCCTGGCAGCATTTTTATTAGTGTGCACCTAACCTGTAAGTCTGCAAGTTGTGACATAGGGAGAGTAACATGAGTTCCCATCCCACAAGTGGAAATGGAAGAGAGTATTTCAAGGGTTGTTTTCACCCAAAATCCTTTGTCCAAAAGTTTTAATAGTAATGCTCATACTGTGAGGTGTAGCAATAGCTTCTTTTGCATTAGCATCATGAAAGATTCAGGCAGTACCACCCAGCACCAGACCAGTGGCAGGTCAGCGTTTCCTCAAGGTTTCATTTCTGCATCTTCCACTCTGATAACCATAAGCACCAAATGCTCCCTTAACTCTGGTCTATGCCTGTTCAAGCACATTTTGTGTCAGTTTTTTTGTCCAGCCTACAAATCATGTGCAGGTGTTTTTTGAAAAACTGCTTGATTTTCCCAAGATTTCCAGATGTGTAACATACCTTTTATTAATGAAATGTCCTGGCACTACTGTACAAGTATTTACGTGTGGGTCATGAATGGGAACAGTATTGTAGGACTTTTCATCAAGGATCAATGCATGCCTGGAAGTCTCGGATATGACCATTTGCACCATGAAACTCAGTCATGCGACAGCCAAGGTTTTTCAAACAAACTCAGGCTTAATACATTTTCACAATAAATCTAAAGCTTTTGGGAATCATTGGACTTAGCCTATATATGGCAAAAGCTGCTGTCATCCAGAAAATCCCTGTGCTGCACAGTGACCCCTCCTTCTTCTACCCGAAGAGGCAGCTGGGGCAAGCTGCCCCTCTTGCTCCCCTGCGGGTGGCCCTGACTGCTTTCCCTTTCTTCTGTTTTTGGGAGCAAAGCTGCTCTGTTCTGAAACATATGACTGTAATTGTATGCAAGTGCCCATGGACTATTACAATATATATTAATCTAAACAGGAATGAGATTAGGTTTACAAGCTATCCCCTCCCCCATTACATATTTGTTACAATTTCCTGCTATTGTTGTAGATTTCTTTTATGAAGCAATAGAAAACTTTGATGTAGAATTAACTGAACCTGTTTTACATATTCAGTTTTTGTTGGCAGTGGTTTTATGCTCCTGGCTTTGGTCTCAATGCACTACGTACACTGAATGGGAATTTTCACATATTAATATATACAATTTAAATAAGGAAGAAAATATAAACTCTAAGCCCACCTACTGCTGGTATGGCAAGATTTAATAGGGTGATTTCTTAGCATGCAGGAACATGGACTTAATTATAAAAGTACTGTAAATCCACCAGTGCTCTATAGTTGATTTTACATACACACACATATACACACAGAAGCTTCTATAGTGAGTGAGAAAGAATTAAATTTAGGTCAGATGGTTGTTCTGAGAGAAACTGATATTAAAAGTCTCTAAAGGTGTGTGAAATTGAGATGATTAGAAAGATGTTTCATCTTTAATTAAAAGACTGAAATATTGAAATGTCAAAATTCCTTAGCTTAAAAAAATCAAACTCATGGCTTCCTGCTTTCTTACACTCCTGCCTGTCTGCCTGCCCACCTATGTACCCTCCTAGCTCCCTACCTTCCTATTTTTCCTTGAGTGAAATAATTCAAGAAAAAAAATTGAGAACCACAGAAAATAGTAAAAAAACCCACCCACATTATTTATTTCTTTAATTTTGTTTTGACAAAGTATGCAAAAAAGTTATTTCTTAGGGTATTAAGTTTAGAAAATCCTTCACATTTTCAGAGAAAAAAATAAAGATATGCCTTCATGGTTTTGTAGGGTTTTCAACTGAACAAAGGTAAAATGGGGATAGGAGAAAAAATCAGTTTCCAAAAAGCAAAAGGAAACTAGCAAGGGTGAGTTTTCTTTCCCTTCCATCATTTTTATTAATTGTTTATTGATGTGCTTGTGCTTCCTTTAGGAAGGGTAGATAAGTCACAAAATCTGGAAAAAAAGGTTTACAAGGGGTTTATTTATTTTTTTTTTTATTTGAAAGCATGCATCACAACTATTCATCAGACTAATTTTTAAGAAGTTTAAATTCAGGTACCGATGATGAATTCAGAGATACATTTGCTGGATGATGCTCAAGCTTCGTTGCTTGGAGTTTTTTTTTAAATGATGGTCCCTCTCTGTTTGCTGGTGTGTTTCTCTCCCTAAGCAGGGAGAGAAGTAAAGTCTTGGATTCATTCACTCTAACTGTAACCTTTTATCTGACATTCCTGCATCAGGATTTTAGCTTTCCTAATCTAGCTTTGTAATAAATATAGAGATGAGCACTAGCACAGGATGATCCAGTTCTGAGACTGACTTGATTGTGGTTTGCTGTCACAATTACTAATTTATTAGAACTTTTATTTAGCATCTTTGCAACCAAAAAAAAATCCCCCAAAGCCTTCTACAGTTGCATTTCTTTTCAAGAAGAAGACTTAAAAGAATGATGGAGTTAGTTAAAAATAAATGAACTAGTTAAAATGGTTAAGTCTTGCAGTTAATAATTAGCATCTAACTGTACAACCCTGATTTCACTTATGCTACATCATGCTCTAGACAAGCCGTTACTAGCTGGTTTGAGGCAGAGGTCAAAAATGCAATGCACAGAGAAAAAAGTATTTGAAAATTATCTGAGACTGAAGTAGAAAAAATTGCTAGTCTAAAATCATTGTATTTTGATAATAGCATGCTGTTCCTGCTGATCACTTTCTGAGGAAAGGGCAGAGAAGATCTAGAATATACACAGATAAGGAGACAAGGATGATCATGTCTATGAGTGAGCTGACCTAGGTTCAGCATTTAGGTACAAATTCAGTTCTTAAGAATGGCATAAACAAAAATGATTGGAAGATATATTACAAGCTTTTTTGTTTTTCTTTCCAAACCTTTCCCAAAGAAATAATTGACACCACTGTTGGAATGTTTTTTTCCCCCACCTTTTGCTTTTCCCCCACCTTTTGCTTTTTTGAACTGTAATGTACTGAAACAGCATAAAGAAGGGGCCTTACAAGAATGGGAATACTTTTCATTTTTTGCTACCAAAAAGCTTTCTTAAAATGAGAACTTTTAAAATATTTTATTTGGAAGTACTTTACTTCTTTTCAAAATGATGTAATGTTCCTTACATAATGTGCAAAAGGTTTTCATCAATTTGTTTCAGGCTCTAACACTGCTATATATTGCATTATTAAAGCTGGATAACACTGAAGTAAAATTTCACATAAAAGTTTATTCATAATATTTCTTTCTTGTGTTTTGTTCCTTGTTCTGTTTGGGGGGGGGTTGAAGGAAAAGAAGGTTTAGAGGAGAGGGAAAGGAAAAAATAGGCATTTCTATAGAGCAGTTCACCTCATCCCAAAGGTGACATTCAAAATAACAGACTGCCAGTGGTGGCAAATTCTCTCTGCTGGCTACAAAGGGAGACGGATGACTGGTCCACAGGTACATATCTGAACTGCCATGTCTAAAGGTAGGTGGGCTGAATCCTACCCACTGGTCTCACAGTAGGGGAACAAGAGAGCACCCAGCCTGTCTCTTGCACTTTTATGTGTAGCTCTGTGGTTAAGGATGAGATAACAAGACTCTGCAGGACACTGGTCTAATGGGCTCAATGGCAAGTGGCATTTCAAACAGAAAAATGCTGCTGTGCAGGTATAAAACTCACATAGTGATGCTGAAACATGTTGAAGGTGCAGACCTACCCATCTTTTCCTCACAGATGGGGGTGCAAGGGAGCACTCATGCATCAACTGAACCCAGAGCCAGGCGCAGGTTAGCTCCGTCAGCTCTGACTGGGACCAGGGATCAGTAACTGTGAGGTGGTTGAGCTGGATTTTGTCTCTGTAAAACTATGGTAACGCTGCTTTGTGGGCCTCTTGTTCCTTGAATAAGCATGCAGCTGACATGCCTTTGAAGTACATGCAGCTGCACATATTTACCCCTCTTCTGCTTGATATGTGACAGGAGATTTATATTTCTCTTCTAACTCTGTGCTTTTCTTCTCCCACAGCTCTCATCTCTAATTGTTTAGCTATTAATTAATAATATACTACACAGGATTAGGTAATCAGGAAAATTGGCATCGTGTACAGCAGCATTTACTACATATATCTTTGTTTTTAGACTTAAATTTCATGTTTCATTCCAAGGTTTTACAGCCACATTTTTATTTTCATGCCTTTGCTAATGAAGACTGTTTGTGGCCAAAATACAGGATAAAATAAAACTTTACGATCTTAGCTGCAAGTTGGTGTAAGGTCATTAGATTTGGCAGTCAAGCTATACTTACTTGGAGTTTGATACCCAGTGATTGTTTCCAATTTGATCCACTTGGGCATTTGTAACAATAAATGTTAAGCTTTCAGATTTTACAATATTGTAAGTTCCAGGGAAGCATTAAGTCTATATATAGGTTCAGTTTTTACCTCCCTTGAATGATTTTTTTGGGGGGTTGTTTTTTATTTGTTTGTTTTTTTCTTTTTCTTTTTCTCTTTTTTTTTCTTGCACTTCTCATTGCTACCAAGCTGTCTTCCTGGGGGATAAAGAAGGAGACTTTGGTTTCATAGAATGACGCTGTTTTGAGCTCCATAGCTAAACGGAGTTGAATCAGATTGGCACAAACGTAGTATCTATATAAGGGAACTTACGCACTTCAGAATTATGTCTGGCAATTCAAAAAGTGACATTACTTTCCTCAATTAAGCATTGAACCATTATTTCAACATGGTGTTAGGAAATGAAGGATGATACAATTATGCTGAACAGTAAGGATCTGATCACTTGTGTTTTCTATCAGAAATGTTTGGGGTTTTTTGTGAAGTGAGGGAATTTGTTTGGGTTTTTGGCTTCTATACTTCTCTTCCAGTCCCTGTACTTCAAGCTTTTTCCTTTCACTATTGACTAGATAGCCTTTCTTCCTTTGGCTATAAAGCCTTGACAAATTCTTTTGATTTTTACTCTCTACTTGTTACATAGGATTCATGGCTATATTTTACCCGTTCAATCTTTGTAAGATCTGATGACTCCATTTCTTGTCTATTATATAATTGTCTAGAATTTCACTATTGACTTTTGACACATCTCTATCAGCCTGTGTAAAACACTGGACAAAACAGTTGTCAGTAATTAGCTGACATCTGTCTGAATACAGATGCCATTTCTATGTGTGATAAGTGTAAGAGACTTCAAATATAGGATGAATTTTTTTACACATAGGTGCATCTGTTTTTTATACTTCTAGTATTTTCAGACAAAATGTTTCAAAATTAAGTTGGCGATTGCTGAGTTCAGATAAAGCAGAGCTAGATCTCAGCAAGTCCTAACACGACTCCTGTAACACCAGAACTGTTTCTTTCAAGTTCGGCTCAGTTTTCACTAATGAGCAGTAGCAGAACCAAAATATTGCTTTCACCTGTTTTTTTTTACTCTGGTACTTGTTATTTATGTCTGTCCAAATTTAACCAGTAAGAAAGTATGTGGATTTACTAGTAAACTGGCCTTTTATTCTGTAAATATCTGCTATAGAATTAATGTATGAGCTATTCTTACAGGCAGTATCTTGTCACCAATGGTAGTTATTATGGGCAGCATATTTCAAAAGTAGTCCATTAATAAGTAGCCTGACAGTAAACTTCTAAAAGTTACTCTGTGGTGCGATTAAAAATAGTAATTCAGATTTTCAAACTCAGGAAGTGAAAGAAGTATTTATTTTGTAGTGAACATCTGAAAATCCAAGAACATATGACTGAAACAGAACAGGAGCACATGTTTATCACTATGTATAGGAAAGTCTTGACCTGGCTGACCTGACTGAACATGTATCTTTTTTTTAGGCAAATGATCATACAAGCCTGAAAATATGGGTCAGCTATTTCATTCTGTTACCAGTAACTGCCTTTTAATTAGGCATTTAATACACATATTTATTTAAGGGGCAAGTCCTGCCTATGTTTAGGCAAGACAGATTCCTGTAGAAGAGTTGGGAAAGTTCTAAAAAAAAAAAATAATTCCTCCTTTGATGCGAGAATGAGGCTATCCTGCAGTGATCAGATTAAATTGCCAACTGACCACAGCTTTGAAGGCTAGCAGCATGCTTTGCACATACTGTGAGCCATTGACTTCATCAGATAAAAGTTTAGTAGTTCTGAATAAACTTAAAAAGTGAATCATGAGCTCTGCGTTGACATGAGCTGTTTTCTCTAAACAACTTTTAAAGTTCCTTACCAGGCTTTTTCTTTTAAGAAATGGTATATATGTTCAGGGGATTCCAGAAGTTCCTCAGTCATTATTCTCCACCCTCCCTAGTTTAAAGTATTTTTGATACTCTGAGATATTTCAGGGTTCAGTGAGAATGACAAAGCATAGGCATGACTCTGAATTTAGTGATTAGAGATTTCAGATCTGTAAGGGGAGATCTTAAAGCTGGTCTTTGTTTTAAAGGATTGGGTAAAATATAGACACATCCTTGGCATGAATGCAGGAAATGAAGTGGGTCCTCAAACCATTAAATTATGTGATCGTATATGAACATATAATCTCTTTTTGACTAAAGACCTTTTGTATGAAGAACTTGAGAAGGAAAAGATGAGAGAACTCCCTTGACTCACAGATCCATTTCTGTCCTTTTTCAGCCTCCCTATTTTGAGTCTTCTGGTGGGAGACAAGAGCCATGAGTTCAGATGACCAAAAGACTAAAGAAAGAGCTGAAATGGCATCTCTCACAGCCTAGTCAAATGCTGTAATCACTATGCGTGATCAAAAAGTGCAGTTTGCAGTTTTCTGACGTAACTGCCAAGAATAAAAGTCATGGATATTTCTGTTTTCCTTGAACAGCCTGATACAGTCCTTCTCTGTGACTGAAGTGTGCTTCCTATAAAGCCGCCAATTCCCTCACGTATCAATATAAGGATTAAAAAAAAAAAAAAAAAAAGAAAACATGTGAATTGGCTCTGTTTATTTTTTTTATATCCTCAATGAAGGCCAGGAGAATTGAAGGAGCTAGGTCGTTGGGTCTTTAACACAGGATGATACCTCAAGGCACTGGTAGCCTTTAAGGGCATGTGAACAGCCTGTCAGCAGACAGTGGTGGCTACCAACAGGAAACTTTGACACCTCCCTGACACCTCAGACTCCTCTGGGTCAAAGGGACTCTGACCTCATTGCTGTCAGGGGTAAAATCGTTCTTGACTTCAGCTGGGCCAGGGTTTTGTACATATTTTAACTGCCAAAAACTGTAGCTGTACATGGCCCTTAACTCTGTGTACACAAGACTGCAGTGAAGGCGCTAGGCTAAAACTCAGGGGATGTGGGGTCAGCTCCCAGCTCTGTGAATGGTTTCCCCCTACATAAGGTTTTCTCTGAAAGGGTTGGCAAGGCACCTTAGCTACGCTGTGTTTTCTCCCATTTTCTCATCATTTATCTGCTTTCATAAACTCTTTAGTGAGTCTTTCTGTGTATATTCACATCTTCTAGTGCTTTGTCTCTCATTTTGCTTGAAACTTTATTTGTAATACAAATAATTTTATTTAAAATGCAGCTTTACTAGATCATCCATGCCAATGTCATAATACTTTAAAACCATCTATTTTCAGGTCACCAGAGTGTCTTGCAATCATTGCAGATGCACGCTACCTAGCTTTTGACATTTAGTCTGGCCAGTTAGGCCTAAGAAAGGCAAAATAGTTAGCAATTGCCTCAGTTCTCTTGATTCATGTGAAGCCACTTAGATGTCTCAACCTTGTTTCTCCTGTTCTTTTGCTACCACCATGTGAAGATATTCACGGAACTCCTGTTTTGCTTGAGACCTCTCTAAGCTTTGTAAATACAAACTAACAAATACATATACATATACATATACATATACATATACATATACATATACATATACATATACATATACATATACATATACATACACATGTTAACATTTATGTTTGACCAAAGCCATTCCCGAACAGAGCTGTTTCTGGGATAAGGAGATCAAGGTTCACACAGCATTAGGCTTGTAGATGCCAATAATCCAGTTTCAAGGTTTGCCTGTACAGCAAGATTAATCTACAGGTTGGAGAAAAAAACCCTAAACCAAACCAGCACAGATAAGTCAATCATATCTATCCTAGGGTGCAACAAGAGCCTCATATACACATCTCAAGGTAGATTCTTCACATGTTGAATGCAGATGAAATTTCACCTATTTTTCCTACCTGAGAAGTCAAAGGAAGACTATCCATTGCCATATATCTGCTGGTATTTAGTGCACATGCTTGCTTTCCCCTACTAGTCTAAATGCTTCCATTAGGTTCAGTGTGAAGAGCAATCCTGAAGACAACAATGAAATCTGAGCTACAGAGACAGCAGGAAATATTTGCAAGCTGTGCGAGGTCCAGCAGTGATAGTTAAACAAAACATCACGTTTTGCAGGAGAACACTGCATGCTGATCACTTATGAACTAGACCCCCTCCCCTTTCTTTCAGAGAGGAGACAGTGTTCATCTCGAAGGCAAAGATGAACTCCTTACTCAAAGGAGTACACAGAGAACTAAACTGCTAAAAAATAAAAGGACTTTGAGAAACTTCCCTGTACTAAAAGAACAGATGGAGGCATCTGAGAAAGAACAAATGAGAGGGAGGACGGTATGGAGGAGGAGATTATTCACACTGACTGTGTTCAGGCATCCTGTTCAGGCTTCTCATAGACAGCTGAGACAGCTAGGCTCCTGCAGAGGTCCCTTTGGGGTCTATTTTTGATTAGTTTAGAGGAATTGGCTTCCTAGCTTAGGATAGTTAGGCTATGTGAAACTCTCCCAAACTATTACCTTTTAACAGTCACTAGGAGG
Organism: Falco biarmicus; assembly: GCF_023638135.1. Lineage (NCBI taxonomy): Eukaryota > Metazoa > Chordata > Aves > Falconiformes > Falconidae > Falco > Falco biarmicus. The sequence continues at coordinate 33,400,199 of NC_079293.1, read as the reverse complement.
TTTTTGTTGTCTGTGATCCAAATAATAACAGTGGGTTTAAGAAAAGGGGAGTAAAAATGGAATAATGTATCACCTAATAGCCTAGGTACTTTAGTGTAACTTCAAACATATTTATGATCCCCCTTTTATACTGACTTCTGTAAGATACTAGAAAGCATTTGCACTTTCGCAGACTGGTCCCTAAGAGATGAAAGCCAAGGTTATACACTGAAAGGTGAGGAGTAGTTTTGAAACCAAATCTGACTTATCTGAGCCAGATGATCTGTACTCTGTCCACTCCTTTGGCTATTTCCTCAGCTTCAGCCTGAGCTAAAATTGTTCCCATTGCTTAAACAAGGGTGAGCTGCCCAAACAGGCTGGGGAGCAGTCAGCGGGTACTGAGTGTGCTTGAGTACCCAGCTGAAGCTTGTGTCCTGGGACGGCTGGTGTTCATGGTGCAGGCTTGAAAGTTAACATCTTTTTGGTGTGTAAGTCTGGTCCTGAGAAAGAGCTTAAATCCTCATGGAACAGGCACTGTAGATGTCCAAGGAAACACATGCTGTAGCAAGCAAAGAAACCCCACCAACGCAGCTCTGCCTCTGGTGCACTGAAACGTGGGGACTCGGAGGGAGGGGGAGTGAACCCCAAGCTCTGAAGCTCAAAACGTTCCTGTTCACAGTGAAGAAGCACAAATTTTGCCCAGGGTGCTTTGTTAAGAGTAGAAGCTTTCCTCCACTGCCAAACTCACAGGATTTAATTGCAGTCTCAGGTACTTGTCTTTTCTCTGCCCCATTCTTCCTGCCAGGAATAACTATTCCTTGCTCAGACCGAGTCTAATTTTTCAAAATCAGTTTACTATTGATATTTGTTGGTGTGAAATTCTCCAAGCTCAGGGTGGGGGTATTTGATCTGTTCCCTTCACTTTCTCCTTGGTTCATCAGCTGTTTCTAACCCTTACCCCCCACTGAGTAAATTGTTCAAATGTGCTATTGCCTTTGGGACAACTGTGAGGTTCTTGCTATCTTGTTACTGTCAGTAAGCTCCCAGGCTTGACCCCTGTGTCAGTGGCATGGTTAGAAAACAGGATATATTAGAAATAGGTTAGAATGTCACAGGTTTATATCAATCAGGATATGAACACTTCTTTTATAAAATGCAAAAATTTTGTGTGGGAGTTTACTGCATCAACATGAAATCAAAAGGAGTATTTACAAGAGCAAATTTACTACTTCAAGCATGTTGCAAAAATATGGCAGTAAAGATAAAAAAAGAGACTAATCCAAGATGGTGCAATAGCTTTCATCATCCAGTCTCATAAATGTCTAATCCCACTCTCAGGGGATAATCCAACTCTTAGAGAAAATAAACAGACCACGTTTATTTTCATATAAATTCCTTTAAATTGTAGTGTTGCTCTTTCCTTAAACATGACTAATTGTTTTATGCTACCCTTGTGAGCCCAGTTTTCGTCATAGCGTGTTTTCATACTGCAAGACCCACTTGATGTGGCTATTCCATCCAGTAAAGGAAAGGAGGTATTGTAATACATTTCTAAGGCATGTGCATGTTTCCATCAGATATCTATTTCCCATGTTTCCCAAATTTTCTTAGTGCAGAAGCATATTTTGCATTTGGCTTCATTTTTTGAGGGTTGCATTTGCTTTTTGATATGTATCAGAGGTCTGGCTATTTGAGCAAGAGGAAATAATTTCATGGACAGTAATCATGTTCCTGGCCTTCTGTCTGGACATAGGTGTTCCACGTAGTTTAAGAGTGAGCAGAGTAGTTTCATGCCAGTTGCAGCTAAATTTTTAAGATCTGCTGTGATAAAATGATTCCTAGCCCAGAGCATGAAACAGAATGTAGCTGTGGTTTCCCAGATTCAGTCCAGGATGGTAAGCGAGCTTCCAAGTGATCATTTGCTATTTCAATAATCTCTTAATTTAGAAAACCCTAGTGTAAAGTTTACATGCCTTGCTGAACTGAACAGAGTTAACATTCCCCATTGCAAATGCTTCTTTCCAAAATACCAGTATCGTGATTATGCCTCTTTTATTATATATAAAAAAAGTTATTTTAAGTCCTAGTTTTGATCGTAAAGCTTAAAATCTTTTTAAATACACTCCAATTATATCATGAATGTGATAAAATAAAAGAAAACAGCTTTGCATTCCTCTCAGGCCCTCTCAGTTCTTCACTGTGACTGTATTTAAGCATGGCTTTAGATAGAATAAGTCAACAAGATAACTTCTGTTCGTAAAGCTGCACAGATGTACATGTGCTTGGGGAACGAAGCAGGGGACTGACCTCTTGGCAGAGATCTCCGTGATTCCAAAATGCATGCTTTTAATTCATGCATATATACACACATATATTTGTGTGCAAATGTGCGTGCATATAAAATTATATATACTGTGTATAAATATTAGGCAGAACATAGTAGCCTAAATAATAAAATTATGTCCACCACACTGGGATGAACACTAAACTGTGTTTTATCTTAACAGAACCCGGCAGTAAGTGCATTTTAATCACATTTTTCCAGAACTGTGTATTTCACATACAGCATTCAAAGGATATCACAAGATTTTAGTAAGAAATTACAATGTTTTTATTACATTCATATGGGAAGCATAACTTCACATTCCTACATGTTTACTGCACTTTCCATAATACCCAAGTTGTTAGGAAAAAACAGGAAAATACTAAAAGAAAAACAGTTTAGATTAAAAGACTGAGCCCCCCTATGGATATTCTCAGATCCATGAAATTCTTTCTTCTGGGGATTTCTCTGATGGATGTGGAGGCTCATCGCCTGCCCACAGCACTGGCAGGAAACACCACACCTAGAACAGGATGACCTCAAAGAAGCTGCTGAGCTTTCTGGCCCCTTTTTCAGACTTTTTTCTCCTGGGGCTGTAGCTGCACTGTGTGAACATTAAAGATTTCATGGTGCTTTTCAAGAGGGAGCCAGCCCTGCCCTCCTTAACAGCAGTCTGCTTTGCCTCAGGAATTAAAGACAGTAGGAACTGACCTCAAAACAGGACTTCTCCCCAAGTGCTGGTGAGAATTTTCTTTCCTGCCCCTGTCATTCTGCATGCCATGTACAAGCTGGTTCCCCCTGTTCCCTACAGCAAAGCCAATTCCATTTTATCTGTGTTTTGCAGCTGCAGTTTCCCCAGCATTTTCGGTTCATTCGTAAGCACCTCATAATAATTACACTGGGTTTGCCTCTCAGTTATCTTTAGGCTTCTTTACATTTAGTTTATAAGGCCCCTTTACACTGCTGAAATGATAAGTGGACCTCAGTGTAAATGAAAATCATCCCTTTGTTTTTGTATTTTCATTCAAAGCGCTGTATTTGTTCCACTACACAGACTAAAACAGAATATCCCTGCAAAAACCATCATCCGCCTAGTCCCTTAGCAAGGAATGCCCAGAGAACTGGTGCTACCAAAGTTTTATTATCGCTCACAAAAACAAATCTTAGAACCATTTACTAGGTACAATAGAGCATCATTAAAAAATTAAACTAAACTACAGTTGTCCAAAGGAATATGCAAAGTACATTTTGTGATCCATTACCTCATTTTTATTGCACGTATCCGTTTTATTGCTGCTTTGCAGTTCAGTAATTTTTGATAGGTTTTCCAGTCATTAGTTACAATTAGCAATAATGAACCACAAAAACCAATAGAACCACAATAAAAAGGGAAATCTATTCAAGAACTGTTTTATCCAACAGAGTGCTTGGTGGTCCTGGTCAGGCATTAGGTCTATTACTGACAAGCCATGACTTTTGGAATAATGCTGTTCTCTAGATGTGATGAAATTACCGTGCATGTCTAACAGGAAAAGTAAGGAAGAAAAGCAGGTACTGCACATTAACTCAACATTGCAGTGGGAAGAGCTTTCTGTTAGAAAACTTCTAAAGTTTTCTGTGGAAAAATGAGTGGTTTTTTTCTGAGGCATCATTCCTTTCCTAAGAAAATATTTATTTATTTATTTATTTTTAAAAAAGGACACACAAAATCCTCTAAGTATTCTTTGGAAAACTGAAATACTGTTCCAAAGGAACTGTTACGTCTTTTGCAAATGGGGTTCTTGATTGTCTGATGTTGCCCTTGTTCTTTAATGGTACTTGGCTGAAATCTTCCAGAAAGCTTATGTCCAGGTGAGCCAGCAACATACCTTGTGTTCAACAATATGAAGAGAACTGTCCTGTGGGAGATTTAGATAGCACAAATGCTCTGAAACATTGAGGGGAAAAAAAGAAGTTTCTTGTACTTTAGACACATTTTTCACAGTATTTTCATAACACTAATTTCCCATAAAAGCTGTTTAACTGAAAAGGTAGTTTTCTATTAAAAATATTCAGAATTATGTAATTTTTTAAATGTGTATGCTAGTTTCAATTTTAAGGACTCAAACCATTTTCTATCCACCCTGCTTCATAATAACTACTTATCAATAGGATATCAATAGCTATTCTCAGTAAGGAATGAATTGAGGAAAGAAACACATGGCTGGGAAAGCCTTGGAAATTAATTTTGATCTTTGTGAAAATCAGCAATGACCTTTCAAGCTGTTCACTTGTCTCTAGTTCTAAAAACTTGTTGCTAGTTCTACAAACCCAGAGTGCTTATTTTGGTAGTTTTAAATAAGATATACATACTAGCTTCATCCCACTTCAGGTATGCAGTTGTGCCATTTAAATAAGAACCAAGCCTTGTGTTGTGTCTAAAGGAAAGGGATGGACTTATCTAGAAGACTGTTCAGTTTTAAGATTCAGCCTTTGCCGGTCCCCATATCGTTCCATTGATACCTAATTAAGGCATCTCCCACAAGTGCCTAAAGCTAAGCATGCAGAGTATCTGCGCCTATAAGTATTATATCAGGAACACAGTTTCTAAAACTATGAAAAGGGCCTATTTCAGCCATCCTGTTAAGTACTCCAAAGAAGAATGTCCCATATGAGATTTGCTTGATTTTTGGTGTTTATTGCATTCTTTGTTCTAGAGTGGCAAGATCAGGGTCTTTGGACCATTAGCTTCATCCCATTAGAAAGCAAAAAATTTGCTCCGAGCAGGTGGCTGCTGCATATGTATGGATGGATTGTGTACAAGAAACAGATATGATGAGCACAGAATATGCTGGAACAGGGGTGGTCAGCCTAGTAGGGAATGATAAGTCTGTGGACCACTCACCTCCTATTTGCAGTCTCTTCAGAAAGGTGCAACTCAGCCATCTCAAGCCTTACAAATGGTATTACACAACTTCATGAAGATTACTTGGAAAACTCATTAAAAGAATATGCATGACTTTGTTGTGGTACATACGGTTTTGCAAGATTAGAGTTTGTGCTGTCATTTGTGGCACTGTATTTTTTTTTAATTGTTCTATTTTTGTGTTTTCAATAGAGCATTCTCTTTAACTTTAGTGCAGTATCCCCTTTTGGTAAGAAAAAAATTTAAAGGAACTTGTGAAAATAGTGAAGGACTGGAAAACAACAGACCAAATCAATTGTTTCCAACTCTGGCACAATCCTTCATGAGATTTTGGAAGATTCACTTCCTTATCTCTGGAGCTTATTTTCCCTGTATGTAAAACTCAAGTAGTACTTCTCCCTATGTATATTCTCCCATCACAGAGAAAGGATAAGAAAAAGAATTAATCATTTATGACAGATTTTATTGCTTTTACTGTCTGAGTCACTGGACTGCATTCTGATAAAGCTGATATATTTTAGTTTAATCATTACACTATGTTAATACACTAAACAGTGTCAAAGCTCAGTCACTGTCCCAGGGACCAACTGATGGAGTCTGACCACAACTGCTGAATTATTTTAACCTCCACAACAAGATGACTGCAGCCTACTGTTTATTGGGAGTAATCCCTGGTACGGGCTAGACTGTAAACTCTCCAAGTCATCCAGGAGAGAATTAGTTTGCTTGGGCTTTTCAAGCCACTCAAAAGTGGAGATGATCAAGATCCAGCTCCACTGACTGTGCTTGTGCTTTGATGCTGGTTAATGTGTTAGTATAGATGCAGCCATTAAGAAAGGATGGGGTGGGATGGGATGGGATGGGATGGGATGGGATGGGATGGGGTGGGGTGGGGTGGGATTGCATAGGATAAGATAGGGTAGGGTAGGATGGGATGGGATGGGATGGGATGGGATGGGATGGGGTGGGATGGGGTGGGGTGGGGTGGGATTGCATAGGATAGGATAGGGTAGGGTAGGATGGGCTGGGCTGGGCTGGGCTGAGGTGGGATAGGGTAGGATAGGATAGGATAGGATAGGATAGGATAGGATAGGATAGGATAGGATAGGATAGGATAGGATAGGATAGGATAGGATAGGATAGGATAGGATAGGATAAGATAGGATAGGAGCCTTGTGAACAACCCATTGTTTACCAATACCTATATTTCTGGAGGGCTTTAATCTCTGCAGAGTTTGTCAGGATTTCAGTGAATCTAACTCACCGACAAGTAAGAAAATGTACATGGTGTATAAACCAAGATTTTTCCTGCAGCAGTGAATGCTGCTACTGAGAAAACTAAGTTTACTATCAGAGGTTACTGTGCTTAAATGAAAATGCGGACACAGGTGCCTTAATACTTGAGCTGGGATAAGTTTTACATAGTTGTAAAATGAGCTTCAGCTTTTAAGTTACTGTCTTTTCCTTTACAATAATAATCTCTTCACTTTTACAAGCTCTATATTATTTTTAGGTAAGAAAACACTATAAAGTTCATGTTTTATTGTTCCTTGCAGTTATATAAATTACATTTGGCCAAAATAAATGTAATTCCTACTGTGCGAACTGAGAACCCAGAATGTTGATTTTCCTCAAGTTATAAACAATGTGAAGATATGTTATACTGGGTCACAATTTTCCACTGTACAGCAAAATATATAACTCACTTTTAATAACAAAACTGCATATATCATTAAAGTTTCCTACTCCATGGAGCACATATTATGTTTCTCTGCACAGCAAGGGATATCCTTTCTATGTACCACAATTTCTAAAATATTGTTTGACTGAATGAAAAATATTTTAGTGATTCATTAGTAAAACAGCTGTCATTTTGAAAAATTATTCAAATTAGTCTGTATTTTTATTAGTAGTGTTGAATTCTTTTTACAGGCTCCTTTTTCTTTTTTTTTCTTTGTAGATCTAATATTGCAGCACATGTTTGCACCACTTTCATCTTCTTGTTGCCATAGTTTTTGGAAAGGGGATTTGGAGAATTATTTATTATTTTGATTTCTTTGGTGGCTGTTGGAAGGTAGAAGAACCTCCTAAAATTTAACATGCTTAGTTAGGAAATCCACAATGTTCATTATGATACTTTGATTCATTAAGTTTCTAATTATGGGTTTTCCAAACCATAGACTTTCCCAAAAGACTATTGACCGGATTTTCTAAAGCACCTGGCTTTGACCTAACACTGCTGCCATTCACATCCATGGTAGAATACCCGATGATGTCAGTGGAACTACTTAGGCTAATACTGAGTATTTTTGAATATTCTCTTTTAGAAGTACTACCTGACTATGTCATAAACTTCCACCTAAATCCTTCTTCGAACCACAGGACCTCTGTTTACAAATCCCTGAGGTCATTAAAAGTCTTTGAGGAGAAACGGTCATTTCAGCATAACTAGAAGGTTAGTAAACCCAAGCTCTGACAGGAGAATAAAGTAAACTTGAGAATCCTATCTTTTTTTCCAAAAACATGCTTGCAGCAGCTAAATGGCATGAAGAAGTTCCATCATTCAATCATAGAAAAAATTAGGTTGCAAGGGACCTCTGGAGGCGACAAATCCAACTTTCTGCTCAAAGGCATGCTAACTTCAAAGTAAGATCATATTTCTAAGGGTCTTATGCCACCAGGCTTTGAAAGTCTCCAAGGATGGAGATTTCATTCCCTCTCTAGGGAACCTGTTCCAGCCCTTAACTCCTCCCATGAATAATATTTTACACAATGCCCAGGATTTTCTTTGTCTCACTTTTAATGACTGCTTCTTGTCCTTTAACTGGGTAACTCCTATCTTGAACACAGAGAAAAGAACAAGGATATTGCAGAGTTCCTCAAATAAATTCCAAAATATTTAGAGCATAAAAGCTTAGTAACAAAGTGTTGACTCCCACAAGACCCTGTCAGTGCCAAATGTAACATCTAAAGTGTTGACAGTAAACTGACTGCACAATGTAACATTCAACAATGCACTTGGCACTCGTGTGACCATCTGTGTGAAGGCCAACAAACTTGGAGCTGCTGCATTAGTATGGGATTCAACTCCCAAGACTTTAGTCTGTCAAAGCTGAATGTCTTATCTAAATTAGGCACTGAGGATATCCCCTGGGTGGCAAGAGAGAGATGGGGGGAAAAAGAGATGTCACATAATTCTGTGAACAAATCAACCTTTTGTTTTAGCCTCCTGTCTGAACCTGGTGAATGGGTGATTATGTTCGTTCAGCTCAGTATTGAGATGATTTCAACTCAAACAAAACAAAAGTCAAGCAAGAAAGGAAAAAGAATGGCCTGACACATATATCTTTGTATCAAATATCTGCTATGGTGCCTCCAAATACACCCTGGGTTATGGGATGAGTTTCTGTGACTCCACCCTACACTGTAAAGAAGATGGTGGTCTTTATGAAGCTACCATTTGGCAGCTGTCCTGTACCAACGTTGTGCAGTCCAGCAGCAAATACTTTCTGGACCTGGTGCATTTTTATCAGATCCACGCTCAATCTTCTGTTCTAGCCCCCTCCTGTGCATTGTCCCACTGCTCTTCCTCATGCCCCTTATAATAGCTTTTGGTCCATAAAGCCTCCAGGAGTTCTGAACAGAGAAGAGATAGGTCGTAGAAGTTTGTAAGTTAAATGCAACGTGTCAGCTTGTTTCATAAGATTGGGGGAGTTGTGTGAGTTGTGTATAAAAAGACAATGGCATTCATTCAGATATAGGGGGAATAAAAATGTTTATCTGAGTTACTGTAAGGGAAGGTAGTTAAAAGAAAATAAAAATAAATGTAGATAGGTTGTCATTTCGAGTGTTTCTTTTTTGCAGTTTCTGTGAATTGTGGGTATAAGGTGATTGGTTGGTAAGTTTGGCTATCTCTAAGTGTTCTGCTTTAGGGAATGGCTATTACTTACTCTAAAGGCAAAAGTGCGATGGCTGGTGTCCACAATGCTCAGAGCCAGCACACTCGCATGAACTGGCAATGCTTCTGCTACAGAGATCATCACCTTGTGTTCTGTGTGACACCTCTTTAGTCCTGAGACATTCTTGTTGTTTATTTGTGTCTTACCTTTGGAGGGGGGGAAGCACACCAAAGAACCAAACCTATCTAGATGCACACATAATTTTTGTCTCCAGGGGAATTATCTGGTTTACTTTAGAAAAGACTCTGGGAGCAAACTAATGCGATGAAGTGCTAATGGGAGATGAGGGAGCAGACTGAAGAGATAAGGTATTCAGTGACATCTAATTTGATGTGACTTTCCCACAAATAATCATAAAAGTAGGCTAAAACTAGAAGCAGAGTGAACATCATATAAGAATAAATAAAATCATTATTGCTGTTGTAAGAAAACTTTGCCATATATATTATCCATCTGTCGGTGCAGTTCTTGTGGAGATGAGAGAAGAAATAACATACGTAGGTAACGAAACTTCAGTTTGAGATAAGCTAGCATAGTTAGCAAAGGTAATACAAAACATGGAAAAATGCAGGCATCAGTCCCACACGACCCTGCTTGCGGGAAGGAGATAGTGGGCAAATGCATTCACTAGCTAAACTATGAAGTAGTTGGGAGTGTAGGTGGGAGAAATAACACATGCTTCTCTCTATTATTAAATGTTTTTCTTGTATGAAATTCAAAACCCCTAATAAATAGAGACCTGATTCCCTACTGTTCCTCAGCAGGTGTCGTTTTTTTTTTTAATTAGAAATGTTAAATTTTATTCTTTCTTGGAACAGGTGAGAGCCATATTTGAGGAACCAGAATGGAGAGAGTAATTTAAAAGCAATTCCTTATCATGCTTGTCTCTTCGGGCTGGATGTCTACATAGTATAATTATTCTTCAATCTAGTAGTATGAGATCTTAAGAAACGTGCAATGTAAGGACAGTTTGCTGTAGACCTCCAAAGCTCAGCTGAGCTTCATTAGCTCCCCTAGGAACTCTCTTCCCTGCTGAGGAAAAAAAAATGAAGGAAATGCTTGTGTTTCTTGAATTACTTTGGGTTACAGCAATTTGCTCCTTTTTAAAAAAGAAAGATTTTGCTCTGTATGTTGGAATTTTACTACCTCTATTCATCATAATCACAAAACTAGTAGGAAAGAAAACATTTCCTTGTTTTAGCACTGTGGTTTTCAGGAGGAAAGATAATTTCCTGTTTAGTAAATTATAATTTTTTTTTGGCCCAACATTTTTTTCAGTCTTGATACTCTGCTAGTTCCCAAACATGGCAAGATTGATGCAACTTGAGTGAACTCATGGGTTGCTGAAAGACATTTCAATGCTCACAAGGCTGCAGCAGAGTAAACAGGCTGGGAAGAAATCTCTGTAGATCACCTGCTGTTCCCCTCTGACCCAAAGCAGGATCCACTCCATATCAACAGTCTCTTAGGGAACCTATTAAACCATTTGTGGGTCTTTTGATTAATTACTGCTATGGTACATCTACATTGCACATTCAGTAAAAGGGCTGACTTGCAGCTGGATGGAGGGATCTCTGAAGAATACTCATGAACTCCAGGGGATCTGCCAGGACAAAGGCAGGCTCAGGAGCTTTGATTGCAAACTCTTCACGGTATGAAAATCTAGTAGTATGTATGACAAGTGGTTAGTGCATTTAGAACCATTGCACAATACGATATTGCAAGGAATAATGTTAGGTGCTAACATGGGATGCATTCAGCACAAAAACATGTTTTAACCCCACTTCATATTTTAGTATTCTGTCTCTGTTGTAAGGCTGTAGTAAGGTTTGGTTTGGGGGATCATAGCCAGGTCCCTCCTATTGTACAATTTTTCCATGCTCTTCAGCTAAAAGTTAGGGGCCTTTGCTGCTATTACAGTTCCTGAGAGGTTATCCACTAACTTTTCCAATGTTCAGAAAATTATCAGCTTAAATTCTTTACCAATTTTAATCCATTTATTTTTATCCCAATATTATTGTTTATGGTAAATTTTCCCATTTGTGCATGTTTATAGGCAGATACAATTTCTATTTTCAGCCTTCAATTCATCAAACTGCATGACTAATATTGCTTTCTGATAGAATGCAGAACCACTACCATTCCTCTGGTACCCCAGTGCAACTTGGCTTTGGGGATGGCACTTCTACTGGGCTGTAGACAGAGGTAGAAACTGAGAGCTGCTCACTTTGAATATACCACCTCTGTTGTATTATCTTAGCTATAGTCTGAGCCAAATTCACATAAGACAAGGCCTGTACGAGCACTTTGCAGAAAAATCAATTATACTGGGGACACTGCAACAAAAAGCTGATAGAATCAACAGGTATTTTCTCTGAGTTCTTTTATCAAAGAGTTTTGTTTTATCATGCCAGTGGTGAGCTGCCCAGTCCTCAGTACGGACTGGCTATTGATACTAAGAATAAAGGAACTTAAGGAAAAAACTGATCCACTCTGGTCTGTAGTTAAGATGTTGGTGGAAACAACTATTAAGTGAGGAAGAGAGACAGCAGTTCTAATGGGAACTTGTTTTGGCACCCAGCTCGAAGAGAGCTATAGATTACAGGTTGAAAATGACATAAATCCATGCTATCTATTTTTACTCTGAAAAAGCTTTATGTCTTCCATGGAGACGTTGTACAGCCTCACTATGTAGCATCACTCTGTCCAGACATTTGTTCGATAGAGTTTTTGGAGAGGGCTGATTGTAGGCTTCCCACAATGATAAAGGGATGGGAAGGAGTTTCAGAAGGCAGCTGGCTGGCTCAGTGCATGTGGAAATGATTACTTTAATGGTGCTTTTATTTTATAGAATTATTAACGATGTTGGGGGGAGGCTAGATGCCTTGGAAAGGCGTCTTCTTAAATTATCGTAAATGTAAATGAAGAAATTAAATAAATCCATATATTTGTCATCTCCCTTACCAGATCAGATAGCACCACAGTAGACAAAGCCACACCAATTACAGCTTAGACACACGATCAAGTTGCTACTACTTAACTAGTGTCATGCATCAACTGAGCTGTGGTACAAGCTGTAACCACAGCTCCGCCTCCAGTAACTCATACCTTCACCACATCCGTGGCGCGGGGCTGCAGGCAGTGAAACAGAGGTCCACCCTGACTGCAGGATGATGGCTTTTCCCTGAGAACGCTCGCTGCTGAAGACTCTCTCTGCTGCAGCCCTGCCTGAGCTTCCTGTTCTCCACCTGCTTCTCTCCTGCCTCTGCTACCTGATCGTGTACTGGCTTAATAATGCCACAAAGAGTTGCTGCGGTTCCACTGAGACAAGAAGCAGGTTGAGCTGACATTTCTTATACTGCTCCGTGCTGCCTCAAAGTGCAGCACTGGTGCGGTCCAGTTTTTTGTCTTTAGAGGCTATCCTTTGAATAATTGGACACGAGATTAAGGAGTCTCTTGCACTGGCAATATTGTACCTTGGAGTTCTGTAAGCTCTAAAATTCTGTCCTTTCCAGCTCTGTTCTATGCCTCTAAGTCTAGAAAGGGATGCTGTGTTTGAACAAGCTCTGAAGGCCAAGTTCTCACGCCACAGTCTTTGGACTAGACTAGATTTTGACGCACAGGCAGTAGAAAGGACTCTTAAATGTACTATCAAAGTGCATAAAATATGTTGTGATTTTTATGCCTAACCTAGTATGTGGCTTCAAGTTTTAGTGCTATAAATCAAAAGGAAAATATAAAAAAAAAAAGGGAGGGGGAAGATACATTTAGATTGAAGTTAAAGTATTAATTAATTCAACATTCACTAAAATTAAACCAAACCGAACCAAAACAAAACCCCAACTGTATACTAGTCAGAGCTTGCCTTTCTTGATGGAAACAAGACCAGATTAATAAAACCCACAAAAATAGCCACCCCAAATATGACTTGAACTGGGATTATATCACCATCAAACACAGTTGTCTGAGAACAAGTTCTTTTAAAATAATTTATGCCAAGGTACCTTCACTGACCAACAGTTTTAATTCAAAAAGGAAAGAAACACTGCCTTTACACAGATATTTCTTTTATAAAGTGGAGATCATCAATCAAAAAGAATGAGGAGTTTATTTTAGTGACAGAAAAAACAAATGGGGGGGGGAAGGATGGAACTTTTTTTCTGACTTTCTTTTCTGTTTTCTGACCTATGGCTCTGTCTCAGGCATAATTTTTTTCACAGCATGCACACCCCCTCTCATCTATATTCATCCCGCAGATGACCTCAGCTACTAGAAGAAAGCAAAAAAGTTTCCTGTAGAGGCAGGTTATTCAGTTCTCCACTTGACAGAATTTCTTGAAACTTAACTCTGAAGCACAAGGCCATAGACAGCAGCAACCCCTTTTGTCCAGAACAAGAGAATCCAGTTTTTTATTTCCACCCTTGGCGGATTTGTGTTGGCATTGCAGGAGAAACATCAATGGGGAGTGAGCAGAACTGGCCATGTGAAAACACCTCAAAATTTCTTCCTACCCCACAAACTTTGAAATAGAAGGGAAAAATCTCATTGCCCACACCCAGCAAAGCAGCAAATCTGTTGTTAATGAGCAAGAAGTGAAGTGAAGGATGTTTCAAGGACTTGCCATAGTGGAACAGTGAATTCATCTTTTCTTTTCAGACTTTGCTAAAGGTTGATTTTTACTTCTGTTTTTTTGCAGGATGAAAGGTGTTACATTTCCCATCATGCCTGGAGTCCCTGATTTTACCAAAAATTCTCTTGGTATCTTTTTTTTTTTTTTTTTTTTCATAAATATGTGCCCTTGGAAATTAGTGGTGATCTGAGAATCTCATTTACACTTAAAATAATGTAACTTTTCAGACATTCTAATGGCACAGAAAGTTTTGATTTGGTAACCTGCATTCACTGTGGTAGCTCAGAAACCAGGAGACAGAGCAAAAGAACCCAGAACGTATTGATTTATGTTTACCTGTATTATATTTTTCTATATCTCACAGTTTCTGTGGGGCTTTCTCAGACTATCCTGATCTGTCAGTTTGGCAATACTGGTTTCTGTTCTTTATTTTCATGGCAGTGAAGAAAAAAACCCCTTCCATTATTAAGCTTTTATTAGCACAAAATCCAATGAAGTATTTCAATTGCAAAGAATACTGATCAAAAGACAACTCCTGTTCTAGATTTGCTGTTAAAGGCGCAGAGATAATGCAGCAAAATATCAGAAATAATTTCTGAGATGAATGAAGATATGTACTTGATTGAAAGTTGAGTTAGTTGGAAATATAGTGAGAATAGCAATTCCAGTTGTACCAGAACACTTTTAAAAGATGCTTCATTTGCACCATAAATGCAACCTATTCTCTAGAGGCTGCAGCTAAGCACGCATCACCTTCCAGTCACCTGAATGGAAATAATGTTACATTGAGATATGGTATCCCTCAGTGTCTCAGGAAAGGAAACAAAAGGAGAAAAAAAAGGAGAGGAAAGGGAATGGAGGGAAGGGTGAGAAACTATATTAAACTGCCTTGACAGCTGCAGTTTGTATGCCTGAGCCTGTGTTTTGAGTTCTTAGCAAAACATGGTGAGGCAGAGAGTAAGGTATTGTTTTATACACAATGTAGTGGTACTTCAGTAGATAAACTCATCAAGCTTTCATAACTGATTTATTTTATTATTAACTCTGTCTTCTTAGATATATCCCTTTTAAACCTTCAGAACCTCTCTTGTCCTTCGTTTGCTTTCAAAGGCTTCCACTTAAAGCCCCAAAAACGTCTTGGAGTGCCATTATAACTTTGAACCATGTATTGTGCATTTTCACTGTATTACAGATGTCTTTTTTTTTTTTTTTTTATTTAATGATGTACTTTAAAATGTATTGAAATGCCTGAAGCAATTTTCAAGGACTGGTCTAGGGAAGTCACTATTAAATGTGTTTCTTCATTACATTTGGTAGCGAGGCTATGAATAATGACTTACCCTAGATTTCAGTAACCAATCACCATAATATTTACTGGCAATGACTCTGTAAAACTTGTTGCTATAGTTACTTAATCTTGGGCTTAATCCAGGTCCCAGAGGAGGTGTCCGCTATCACAAAAGCCACTGCTAGAGCAAGCATCTGTAGCCGCAGTCTTGGAAGATAGGGACCAGGGACTGTGCAGGCTGAGTTCTAAACTACTGTCTCACCCACTCAGGCCACATGAGACTAGTAGTAAGGCTGTATCACCTCATAATAAGCATGTGTTGGAAGTCTTTCCTGTTCTCTGTGCTTTCTACAGAAGGTAAAAATTTCACACTGCTCCTGCTAGAGAACAGACCTATCAAGAAAGCAAGAAAACAAACAGTAGTGAGATATCCCAATCTCCAACTTCTTTTGCCTCTCTTTCCTTGACTCACTCTCAAAACTACCATTTGATAATATTTTATTGATTCTTTAGTAATAGATAGACAGAAAGGTTTGATGGTTGGTGGTTTGGTGGTTTTTTTGCTTGGTTGTTGTTTTGTTTGTTTTCCTTAGAAGATTTCCAGGAAGCTTCCCTGAAAAGTAGAACTGAAGCAATTTTTTCCCCCCTATGTGCCAGATCTGGGGAAAGATTGCTGGTGCACCTGAGGATCTGTTCCACAAATATGTGAGCAGCCACTTGCTCCATTTCTGGCCCAAGTCAGGTCCTGCAGAAGGATCTGGATGGAGACACAGCAAGGGGGATACTGGAGATGACTTTTCCAGCCATGAATTTTCCTTCCAGCAGCCTGCCTGTTGGAATGGTGCTGCCTGATGATCAACCAAACTGTCTCTTTGCAAGCATCCTGAGGTAGGTAATAAGTAAGATACTGTTTCAGTTTTTCCATGTAAAAAAACCCCCAGTTGTTATTTTATCAAAATGCCACATTCCCCAAGGGATGTACTGATTTTATGAAGTGGTACTTTCTGAAAGAACAGTTGACTGACTGACTGACCCCCAGATTTGCAAGGCTGAATGAGAAAAAGGTCACTGCATTTCGGCTGTGACACATGCCAAACAGGCTGTGTGTGTAAGGGATCTAATTCGCAAATCTCACCCAAACAAACTTGGTTTTACACCATCATTTCCTTCTTGCTATCAGCCTGCAGTGTTTGAAGAAAGATGCAGCATCCAATTTGGGTTGAGATGTCCTGAGAGGGTGACACCACGGGTGCTTGCAAGAGCAAGCCCTCTGGACTACATGAGAAAACTGGCCAGCCAAAGATCCTTTTCCTCTGAGCTTCCCTCCTCTCCAACCTCCTAAGTAAACACATCAGGTCATCTTGATGTTTACATAGTATTATCCTACAAGTGTAACATGGTGTAATGTAGTGTTAGCGTGATCCCTAATTTTTATCGTGATACAGTTTAATCTGGAAGATTTGGACCACATTGGAAATGTTCCTTCTCCCACTCACAAGCAAGAGTGTTTGCTCTGGTTCCTTAGCTATAACCTAAACGTGGCTTCAAAGAAAGAAAGCTGACCCTCTGTGTAGTTCCTATCGGAGATTGCCAATTTACCCTGAAGACACTAAAAACAATTTGCAGTTAGCTCAGAGTGACAAGTTTAACATTCACTGATCAAGTACAGCAATTTATTTTTACAGTGTTGCAAAATGGCTTGGGCCCAGCTAATTTCACTTGGAGGAACAAACACTGCCACAGCCAGAAGGCACAAAATGTGCAACAATAATCCTTAAGGCAACACACTGTAATTTGCCTTCTTCTGTTTAATGCCATGTCAAACAGAAGGATTTCTACACATTTCAGATGGTGACTGTGTTGCCTTCCCTTGGTTCGAGTTAAAAAAAAAAAAAATAGAAAAAATTTGATTTACTTCAGAGAGCAGTGATAGATGAAGGATATGACATGCACTGAGCATGCCTAGTTCCTTGCTCATGCCAAAAAATTCCCAGAAGGATAAATCTCGTTTCCTGCCTTACTTCACAGAATTTAGCTTTTTAAACAAGTCATGTTCTGTGGTTTGGATTCTGTGTTTATATCAGGGTTTGTTTCCAGGCTCATGGACAATAATAGTACATGGGTCTGAAAAATCTGAACATTTTCATGTGGAGAGAAATCTTGGTGTTTTAATCTCACTTTCACTCTTATTATTTGCATTAATTCTTATAAACCAGCCCTTACAGATAAGTTGCAATAAAAGCTGATATTTTCCAGGTATAAGCTGGAAAATATGCGAACCTGAGCTTTCATTTAAGTCAAACTTATTTCCATGATTTCAGTCTGTACTTATATATTCATACTGTAGACTTTATTTATTTTAGGAAATATGGAGCTGGAAATTAAGACTTAATTTTAAAAATATGTTCTGGGTTTAAACTGACTTGTGCATTTTGTACATACATACACACACACACATATAAACCTTTTGCGATCTACTGATTATAGCTCGGTTCAAGTCAAATTGGAAGCAGAACATGAATTACATTGAACCTGTTAGCCCAACTGTGTTTAGAAGATTGTGAGAATATGTATTTCTCTCTGGATTTCCATTAATAGCAGCATCCTTTAGAAAAGAAACAAGAAAAAAAAAAAGACATGTCCATGTGATTTGATTATATCTTTCAAGGACATGCAGTGCTATCCAAACATTTAGCACACACCGATTTGAGAATATAAGTAAATATAATGTATGCATACAAAAGAACACATAAACATACACAGAGACAAAGGGAAACCAAGCTAGGATCAACTTGAAACTTAACATGTCTTGCTATATTTGAAATTTTAATAACACCCTAAATTACCTCCATAATAAGTACCCAAAACTTTAATCATATATGCAAGAGCAGTACTGCTTAATATGCTAGTGATATTTTGAGAAAAAGACCAGTTATGCTGTGAAGGAAAACAAAAATACAAAACAAAAGCAAATTAAAAAGTTGGTGCTACAGAATCTCTTCTAAACTTAATGGAAACCTGATAAATTAGCTAGCTTCTGGTGGGCTTGGGTTTGTCTGTTGCGTTTTTTTTTAATTTAACTCATATACTTTCCAAACCTTAGCTAGCTCTACACTGTATTTTTGCCTACTCACTTTCTGGGTTTTAGTGTATGATAAAGATGAGTTATTTCTAACTATTTAAAGCATACCTCAGTAAGCTTAGTATACACAGTAGTTATTCCTAGATAGATAGGTAGTTGTAAAAGTATATATGTATAGGTGCACTGGAATATAAATATGAATATATGTATATGTATGCTTGTATGTGTATTCTTGTCCACTAAAAATCAGCGACATTTATTATATTTTAGGTTCTATTAGAAGAAAAATCTTCATGGGCAATTGAAGGAAGAGTTCCCCTTGGTGCTTGGCTAAAGCTTAGAGCAGAACAGCTGGTGATTGTCCAAAGTGGCAGCTCTATGTGTTGCTCTTTGCTTCTACTGAATGATCTTCTTATCACTAACTATTCTGTAAGCAACAGTGCAAATTTTGTCATGACAGTATGGGTTTTTTTCCTTCTCAGTGTAGGATTAAATGTGAAAATTTTAGGAAATAGTAGAAAAATAAAGAGCACAGGATGAATTAGTTCAATATGCTTCCTTTATTTTTCAGTTTTACCTATGAGACCAGTTTCCAGAGCCCCAACCTTGTTTCTTGACTCCCATGATATATTGTAAATGTCAATCCTTGCTTAGATCTTAATACTTTGAAATATGTCCATAAACTTCAGTTCTTCTGCTTCCCAGGCAAGGATGCATGACCTTTATGTAGGAACTCAAAAAACCAATTGAAGAAGGAATTCCTTCAAAGAGAGATTCCTTCAAACTAATGCAGACATCATTCATTCTTTGGCCCAAGGAGGAGTAACAAAAAAATCTGCTGCTAGAGCATTTCTGAAGAGGAGGGGGGGAAAGAAAAAGGAAAGAAGAAAACTGCCATGCTATACTCTTGCTCCATGTGGTGCCATGTGGTACCTGTTACACAAGACCAAGATATGTACACCTTGGACATAATCCATATATGAATCAGGGTTCTACTCAGCTGCTGCTGCAGTACATAAGGTCATAACAACAGACATACCATCTCTAACATTGGCTGTAATGGACACCTAAACAGTGGCAAAAGCAACCCCAAATACTCTCAGCTTCCAACTATTTTTCAGGGGGTTTCTTGAGTCTGGTATGATTTATTGAGTCAGTAAACCTCAGTAGATTTCTTTTTCATGTTCTTGTCCAGTCGCCCCTTGAACCCATGTAAGTTTTTGCATCTATTGCGTCTTTTGGGAAGACACTTTATAGGTCCACTGACTTACAGACATAAGGAACAAGCTTTCTTTGAAGCTTTCTGTTTCTTTCTTCTTTGGATTTTCATGGCACACCCTTGCAAAAGGTGGTACCTATTTCTGCTTCTTTTTTCTTTGGATCTCCATCACACACCCTTGGTAGTACATAGCTCAAAGCACCAGTAATTAATTTCCAACTATGTGTGGTGGCCATGTTCTTGTTTTAAAGACCAAAATGCTTCCAGAATCTCGTGTTCCTAAGAAAGAGTATATTTGAGTTTGAGGTATTGTGCTGTCATGAGGCTAAGGCAAACTTAGGTTGCTGAACCTCTCCAGTTTTGGGATGTTTCCTGTCATCTCATAGATCTGTTTTCCAGGTGAATCTAAATGTGTTATCCCATTCAGATGGCCTGTTCGCTGCTTGGGGCACAGACAGCCTCATATGCACTTAGAGCCCAGCACACAGAGACCAAAACTTGTCTGGGTAACCATGACACTTGTAAATAAATAAAATTAACCATACAGTCCCCTCTAAAATAAAACAGTCTCTATAAATGGGTAGATTCTCTCTAATTGCTCTCCGGGGGCCTTTTGTCCCTCACAACTGTCCTGGGAACATTGCCTGCATGATCATAACACCAAGTTCTCAACCTGGTACCTCTTGCTGTCTTTCTATCTTGGTGCCTTAGCTGTTCTTTTAGCCAAATATAAATAATCCCATTTACTTTGCCTTTCCCCCATGGTCCTTAAATAACTGAAACCTCAGATATCCTTCTCTTTTTTTCTTTGCCAAAAATATTTGATAAGTACTTTTCTAGTATCTTAAATTTATTAAATAATACCCCTAAATAATTACTTGAGTTCTTGAAGTAGTGATACATTTAATTACTCTTGCTGCATCAGAGTTTCCTAGATATTTTTCTTTTGACTCATCTCCTAGGGAGTGCGAGTCTCTGCAATGTTTACCTGAGGAGCAGGTATCTCCTGAAGGGTGCCTTTTTTAATGTGAATTCCTTTATTTGCGTGCCCTGCTGATGTACTGAAGAAGGTTTTTGAAGTATGTTTCTCAGATAAACTCAGGGATTATGCCCCCGGAATGCACCATGGGGCAGATAAACTATCATGAGGAAAGGAATGTTTCAGGTTCTTGTTCAATTTTACTTTTTTTTAACTGGACAGAGATTATTTTTACAGCTGCATCTGCAGGAATTTATCAGTCTCCTTATGACCTTCCTCCCTATGTACTCAGTTGCCTCCTGCAAAGCCACATCTTTTATCACTGAGGTGTACTCTTCTTCAGCTGCAGGTTTATGAGTCTCTTCTTGAAAGCTATGAGGAATATCTTCAGATTCACCAAATCAGTGCATCTTGCCCAAACATAGGAAGCTACAGCAAGAGCAGCAGTGAAGGGAAAGGTATTATTCATATTAAAAAAATGTGCTGTGATTCTTTATATGCTTAACATTCATCATGGTGAGATTCATTGTGACTTTGGCTACACGACTTTCACCAAAGTTTTTGCCATCATGTGCCCTCCACACTAGTAAATTAAATAGAACAACGGAATACTCCCAACCACTCAAATTTCAGCAGCTACACTGTTAAGTTTTCTGACTTTCTTTTTCAACAAGGTCAATCAGCACATTTCAGAACAATTTCTGGCACAACTCAGGACTAGGCATAAACTCTTCCACTAGCTGTTTTGGAGGGTAAAGCAATTTAATAGTGTGGATGGAGCCAGACCTTGGCATTTGACTTTGAGGCCAGAGAGCAGTCCCTGGCATAGTTAGTTTACTACTACGGCTGAGGATTAGAGAAACAGTGCTCCTGAAATAACAAGTTCCTTACCTTGCCAGAGGAAACAGTTGTTTGATAAGTGCTTTGGAAAACCTGTAGAGGAAGGTACCATTTGCCTAAGAAGTATTTGGGTTTAGATACCATCGTCACTGGCTGCTTTTGGGCAGAATTCTGTCAAGAGGATAGAACAGTGGCGGCATAATACACCTGCAATGGCTTCCATTTGGAGAATCACAGTCATTGGTATTGTGACATAATTATTCTCGTTAGAAAGAAGGAAAATGATGCATAAAAAGAATATGTAGCTCTCAAAAGGGAGCCGTTTCTGTCAGGGGCACAACTCACTCCTGACTCCTCACTCAGTCTCTCTTCTCCCACTCACGCACTGTGGTGATGAAATCAGGCAAATTCAGATTTAGATTACACAGAGAACAAGATAATATTTCTTTTGGATGGTCACTTTTTTCCCTTTAACTTTTATTCATCAAAAAATGTGACAGGGCATGGATTAACAACTTGCTGAATCCAATCAAGCAATCACAGAAAACGGAACTGAAAAAGAATTTTGAGAGGTCATACAGTGCATTGCATTGCCCCGAGGCAAAACCAACTCTGCTAAGGACATTGTGGACAGCTGTTAGAAAACCAGCTGTTTTAAGTACTTGTAATGATGGTAATTCCACACTCTCCTTAAGCAATGTGTTCCAGTCCTTCGCTATCCGTACTGCTGGAATTTTTTTCCTAATGTATAACTTTAATCACCTTTGCAGCAATGTAAGCCCATTCTTTTTTGTCCTATCCCCTTCTGGCACAGAGAAGGGAGCATTTCTTCTCTGCAGCAGGCTGTGTTAGGTTTGAACACAGTTAATATACTTCCTCCTCAGATCTTCTCTCTTCTGGTTTATGCATGTCCAGTGCTGTCAGTTTTTCAGAAACGGTCATGTTTTCTAGCTTTATGATCATCTGCATGTGCTGTTACTCCTGGGACTACACAGACTGCTGGATGAGCTCCCTAAGCCAAGTGACTGCATACTGCCAAGAACAAGGAAAAGGACATGACCACATAATTGGGGAAAAGGTAAAAAAGAGCAGTAACGCTTTTTATAACAGCATAGGCTAAGATTTACTTAACCAATCATGAAATTTAGATGAAAAAAAAAAGTGATAGTAGCAGCAACAGGGAAAAGTTGCTTTGAATTAAAAAGGAAGAATAAACCTGAGCTTTTACATGCTTCCTTCTACATGTCAACATACTAATTAGAGTGAATTGGTAGACATGTCTTCTTTTAGACAAAAACTTACTTCCTTTGTCAGCTTTTCTTTGCATTCTACTGTCCAGTTGCAGTGTTACTCCAAACACTGATAGAAATTGAGTCATCTAGATAATCCCTATAATCCTGAAGAGCTCAGCACTGGAAGACCACCCAGACACACGTTAGATATTCCTTTAGCCTACTTCCTTGTGACTGGATATGTTTTATGATGCCTGCCTAAAGCTTTGGTTACACATCCTTGTCTTTTTGGATTGGGGACCAGTTTTCATCAAGACTGTATTTTCTGGGAGAGTAGATTCATCATCTGAAGTGGATTTCTTCTGGGTATCTCTAACTGCATAATGAAATATAGAAGTGTTTATTCCTCTAATGTTGACTGGTATACGCCTATACAATATTAAGGAGTGATTCTGAGGTTTCACATTTTGAAAATAGGTAAGTAAAACAGCTTGGACCCAGAATCTTTGCCTATAGTTGTATTAGCGAAGTGGACAGGATCAGGGCAGTGGCCCAAGAATAGTTATCCATATGGTCAAATTGTTAATCTATTCCCTGGTGCCCTTTTGGCTCATGTCACATAACACTATCTGTCTGGGAACTAGCACATGCCAAAGACCATTCCCAGGGAGCACTTTGGATGCAGCCACCCTGTTCTGTAATGTGCAAGAATTTATTAGTGTGACTGTGGCCAGACTCTGTCATCTGGCTTCTAGGCCACCAAATGGGTCTAGATACCGTTTGCTACCCTCTGTTTGTTTAGCCTTTGAGCAACAGTTTGAGGGGATGACATAACTCCCTAAAATCTTGCCTGTAATGTTTTTTGATACCTACCATAATTTTTAGAATTACTAAAAAACTTCCTATGGAATAAGCTTCATAATTATGAAGTTTAAAAACAAGTATTTCTGCTAACTACATCTTTTGACGGTGTTAAATGAAATCTTGTTTTTTAGTGGAAATTCACTGTTAAACAGATTATTAAACCTTCTTTTAACCTTGCATTAAAATGAAATTGTAATTTGCATTGCAACGCAATCCACCATCAAGTATGTAAAGTAGGTAATGCTGCTGTGAGACAGCCGGTGTCACCTGCTATAAAGTCACTCAGTCAAGTTTCAAAAGCGCTGCTTATGTGGGCCTCTCTTCCTTTCACATCTGCTCTTTTCTGCATTTTTTCTGCATTTCAATTACTGTTTATCACAAGCTTCATGATAATTTTATAGCCTGTCCTTTATAAGACAGAATTTTCAGGCAAAGATATGTCCTGGGGTCACAAAGCGTCGTAATTATGAATTGCACAGCTTAAGTAATAAGCGATCCAAGACATTTAGGACTTGTGGTGAGTCTCAGGGTTTGGGGCTTTATTCCTTTCATGCTTTCAAATTCTTCCTTTTTATCATACCACACTTTCTGTGGTATTTCTGTAACAACAGTTTGTTTATATCGTTTTCAGTCCTGGCCCCCAAATACAAACCAGTATTAACAGTTTATAATTACAGTGTTAACATTTTCTGTTTCTAAAGTAAGCTAAACATTTAGGAAAGCTCTGTTGCAACACATCTTTGTTGTCTAATGCACCAGATATGATACACTAGGTTTCTGAATTTTTCTGTTCTTACAAGTATAGCATTTCTGTGAAGTTCTATTGATTCTCTCTCAGTTGTCCTTTAAAAATATTGGCTCTGGGAGTTTTCTTGTATTTATTCTGTTCTGTTATTCAATTGTTGCACAAACAAATGAGTATAATCATATTACAGTAATGTTCCCAAAATGAAAAGCGATTGGATATACCAGCATTTAATTTTTTTAAAGTCCACTCCAGACAGACAGAGGTAGTTAAAAAAAGTTTATTTTGCTTTCTATTTGAAAACACTTTCATCCATGGCAGTTAGCCTGATCCCTACTGGGAAAACAGAGACCTAATTTTGTCCTGCTTAATACAAATAGAATTCCCAATGACTTCACTGGGAGTTTTGCCTGAACTAAGAGCACAGAAGGCAGCCCTATAAACTTTCAAGAATATCCCTCTGCTTTCCTGTGGCCTAATCTAATCTCTGTAGTTTACCAAGTACTTATATTGTAGCTCTGTATCAAAGTGCTTTGCAAATTATCACATCCTTATGCAGTACTTTTGGACTTTTGATAGAGATCATAATTTAGTAGGAATGAAACATTTTTAAAAATTTCACATGCCCTAGGTGGTTCTATACTCTTCTGTATAGAGTTGACAGCTCTAAACAGTCATTCTAAATCAATGAAAATAGCATATCCTTTCCCATGACTTTACTAACAACTTACAGTTGGTAACAATAAATGAATATCTTGGATTCAGAGAACAGTAAATATAGCATATAAAAACAAACCATTTCCAAGAATGTATTTTCTCTGTGGTTAGGAAATGTTATACTATTCCATATTGTTGAGCTAGTGAGAGTTTGGAGACAAAAAAAAAAAAAAAAAAAAAAAAAGGAGGAGAAATCTGAATAGGAAAGCCAACTTTGGCAGGAGCACTACCGCTGGTTTTAAGGAATGAAAAACAAAAGTTAAAAAAAAAAAAAGGGAGAGAAGAAAGAGATCAGAAAACTTGTTTTTCAAACATATATCAGACGAAGGGTAGATTATGGAGAAGTTTAAAAACAGAAGTTAAAAAAGAAAGGGTAAAAAAATGGGCGCTGTCTTTTTTTTTAAAGATGGAGTGCAACTGGAAACAGCATGCAGCCAAAGGTCAGGGTCAAGAGTAATAGAATCCTGGCACTATGTGCTAGTTTATCTTCTACACGATGAACTCCTGCCAAACCATATACACAGTGTCATACAGCAGGGAAAAGTGTCTGATGCATCTCCAGAGTATTTATGAGGGCTTCTGTTTTGAAGATAGTTTCTTAGGTAACAGAATAATAACATAATGGGACTATTTCTCATTTATCAGGGACCTTTTTTTTTCTTTTTGGCTTATCCAGCAAATTAAACTGTGATAACCATTTCCCCTTTCCTAGACTCTATCTCTCAGTATTAAGAGGATTGAGGTTTTATATTTTATTTTTCAGATTTGCATTAAGGGAAGGCTTTTGGTGGTGGTGGTACAAAAGCTGATTCAAATAAGACTAAGTCTTGCTCAGCACCTTAGGAAATAAATAATTCAGTTGGAATTATATACACTCACAACATTTAAAGGAGATGAAAGAAGGTCTTGACTAAGTTCTTGCTTCTTGGACTGTGTGCCTTCCTGTCTGTCATATAGTACTGTGTGTTATGCTTTGTTTCTTTTAGACATGGTAGTATATTTATACTCTGCTTGCAAAGCTTTCCCTCTCCAGTGTACAGTCAGACCTCAATTCAGTAGTTTGTTTTTCTGCATTTCCCCTTATTTAAAAAATGTATAAATATTCCAAAATTAGTTTTAGAAAACAGTTTATCTAAGCATATCACATATTTTTAACCAAAGACATTCAGGTGTACAGCATGAAATGCATGAAAATAATGTCTGGTTCTGATCCAGCACTGGGAGCAAAATATCTTCATTAATGGAATGTGGATTATACTCACAGCAGCTGCTCTGTAATATTTATATTCCAGCCTCTCATGAACTTTTATTAGGGGACAAGTGAGATCACATTAACTGCAGCAAAACAAAATCCATATATTCACTTACCTCAGGGTAGCCTATGCTTAATTTTCTAGTTCTGATCTGTCTTCCCTCCAAGTAAATTATTTACATGGCCATGAACATTACTGAACAAGTAAGGTAGCACACAAGAAGAGACGCTACCTGTTTCAAAGTTTTGACTTCAACAGAAGTATTCATGATGTTTAATCTTTTATAGCCATTTGTAAGAAATATATAGATACGTGAAATCAGTTTCCTGATAAAGAGAAACTTTATACGAGACAGGTTTCCCTAGAGAACCCCATGAAAACAGTAGGAACTGAAAAGGTGCTCCCTCTGGTCCAAAACTCCAGCTGAAATCCCAGCAATGTGTTTTAAGCTATAAAAAGGTGAGAAAATAGGTAAGTATCAAGAAGTCAATGAGGAACACAGTGTTCAACATTATGCATTAAACAGTCAGGGAGCTTCATAGGATAGAAGACTCATAGCACAAAGCAACAGAGTTGAATCAAAAGACAGGAGAGTCCATGTTGTTGTTACAAAGGAGTCATTTGGGGTGAACACATTCAGCTTCTCACCATCACTGAATCAGACTCCAGAATTGTACTGTGATTAGTAAAAGTAGCATCAAAGCAGAGAAGTGACTGTTCTGTAGTGCTACACTAAGAGTACAACTGAAGACCCTAAGAGTTTGTCTGGAGCTTGTTTTCCTTGAGATACTGGCTTTCAGCACTAAGCCAACAACCCCGGAGGGTCTATACCTCCCAGTGCTGTCCGAGGCTTTATCAAACTCAATCCACTACATGAATTCTTAATCCCAGAGAACCACTCAAAGATTAAAAATTATGCAGTAGGTCAGATCCTGCAAAACCACCTTGGTTTATGCAGCTGCATAATTCCCAGGACTAATTTTTCTAGGGCTGTGAGCTGTTTACAAATCAGATTATTAGAAAGCAGCATCGAATTCTGAGCGGCGTTACTGGTATCTGAGCACGCAGCATGGAAAAGGGTAACCAAAGGGTGTTATGTGGACCCAATACCAGGCAGTGGTGTTGCTTGCACCACCAAAAATAAAAAAAGTTATTGCTGTTTATCCCTCTCCAAGTTCAACATCAGGTATAGCAGCATTTTTATAAGCATTGTTTAATAGGCTGCAGAGGAGAGCTCTTTCATGAAGTGACATTCATCTACCTGCACCTAGACCTCTTCTGAAAGAAGCTATTTTCAGACATTTATTCTGGATACTAATGTACTTTCTCTGTGTTTCAGGATTTTCTAACCTTTTGAAATGTTCTGCTAAATATTGTTCCTCTTGAATGTAAATAATTTTATTTTGGAAGAAAGGTAATCAACGCTTTTCTTCCATCACATGACTTTGTAAGTGAAAGGCTACACTTGAAAAGCGATGGTTCTTGCTTTAAAATACTCTTGCCCAGCTTCTACCCTTGTAAATTGCGATGCTGAACTTCTGTATCTTTTTACCTGTCCAAAACCCATCACTTGAGTGTGTCAGACAGAACTCAGGACTCAGACTGACTTTGCTTAGAATCTCAAACTCATCATTTTTAAGATGACATTAAAATGTAACAAATTCAACTTTCTTTGCTTGAAACTGAAGTTGAATTGTACTAATCATGGAATATACATCAAAATTAAATTGAAATGTTATGGCTTTATATGCAAACTAAAATATAGTATTTCTTTGGCCAGGGAACACTACTGTTGAATACCAGTGAGGGTTAATCTTTCTAGCTGTTGCAAAAGTCTGTATCCAAAATGTGCATGGAGTAATGCTGGCTCTAATTATTACACTGTATGGAGAGATCAGTCAACTTTATTCCTAGCAATCCAGTAACTTTCTTTTGTGTAAACTTGGCACAGAAAGACTTTTGCTATTGAACTAAATAAAACCCTCAGCACATGGCCATGGCCCAAGGGGACACTTTATCATTTGTATAGAGAGAGACATTTGATTATGGCTTAATTATACAATATGCTGCTATTTATTTTCAATCAGTCTGCAAACTCCATAATTGTGGATTATTTACTGATGAACTACTTACAATCCATTATTCTATTATGTTAATGTATTCAAATCCAAAAACATATGAATGTTTAATAACCTAGTTTAAATCAGTTGGGCTTTTATTGGTTTTCAGGAAGAAAGATGTAGAAACCGACAATCTGGTAAATCAGAGTTACACAACATTGAAAACAAACTTTGCTTTGTTTAATTTTTTAAGTTTCTAAAAATTGTGTAATTTATCATATCATTATTATTTGCTACTGTACTTATGGCTGTCATCTTCTCCCGATGGTATTTAATCAATTGCAGAAATCAAACAAGAAATCAAATAAGATAGTGGACAACATTTCCCAAAGTTCTAAACAGTGGGATTTTCCAAATTATAAAAATGCTTCATAAGTACCCCTTTGGAGTCCTAATTTTAAAATTATAAATTACAGCTTTCCCATTCTTTCTCTTCTCTACTCAGCTTCTCCCTAGTCCTAGAGGGAATTTCTTAGAATATTTGGATTTGAGCCAAAATCAGACATATTCTTGAGTCCTAGCAGAGTTTGAACTGCATTTTTCCTCATCTCCTGTGGAGGTACCTCAGTCAAGGGGTTACAGACTGTTCTGAAGTGGCACTGTACTGCAAAGATTTTAATCAGTCTCTGGGTCACAGAGAAAATGCTAGAAAAACTTTACTCTGAGGTTACATGGCTGCCTTAGGAGGCTGAATTGCAGCCCTCGCTTCTGTTCATACAAAAGATTATGGATCTGCTCCAAAATGTTTCAGAGGAAAGCTGAATTAGAGTAGTTTATATCCCAGATAACTCTGCAACCTTCAGTTTTGCTATGGAAAAGGGGGAGACAGAAGCAGGAAATAGGTGTTCTAGTTCTGATTTGTTTTACCAGCATGGACTGTTCTGTTGCACCATGAAATGTCAACAGATCATTGCAAATGGGTGCAGAGGCACCAGACTCTAATGCTTAAGTAAAAGGAAGAGCCAAAGACGTGAACCAATACGGGTGCCGAATATGCCTCCAGAAGCACATTTTGACTTCACAGTCATGGACAAAATTTCTTACTTATGTAGCCCCTTTCCAGAGCCCAGTTGAGATCTTTGGTAAATACATTAAGGATTTGCCAGTGTATTTGAACTTGCCAGGATGTTTCCCTTATAGGTTTGGGGGGTTGGGCTTTTTTTGGTGGGTTTTTTTGGTGGTTTTTTTTTAATCAGTTTCACTTGGTTTTACAAGTTTCCATGTCTGCAGACTTCTAAGTCTTCTCACATCTTGAAGGATCACTTTCTCCTCAGAAATACTTACCAGTCAATTGCATATTCACACTGTTCACACTGGTAGTTCACACTGGCAGTTCACACTGGTAGTGAAACAAAACCAGGACTCTAGCTTCTCCAGTGTGCAAGGACCATAAAATAGCAACATCACTTTCATTCAGGTTTCTGAAGGGCAGTTCATAACTTTCAGGAAAGTTTCCTACTAAATCTCTTTAAAACATCAGCCTATTGACAAAGATAGAAATTGCAGATGAAACATTTCAGGTAAGAAAATAAGAGATGCAACCCAACAATTGCTTCTTTGGCTAACTCTCTGTAATGACTTCTTAGAGGGTTACTCTATAATGGAGACTGTAGGATCAGAAACAAGATTTATATAGTAAATTAACTGCATAATTATGACAAGTAAATCACTATTTTAATATAGTAATAAAACATTATATTAAGGATCCAGTCTAAATGGTTTGTACAGAGGTTAGTAATTGAATACTAGATATTAGAAGCATATTGCATACTTTAGTAGCATTTGTTATGGATGGTTACAAGCACATTAGTAGGTGTTATTGATCTGTTCGTTCTATAATAACCTCTGATAAATGATTTACCATTTACTAAATGGGTTATTACTCAAGTATCAACTCTTCATATATTATTTATTGATATTCAGTACTGTCAAGTGTGATGACTATATCAGGTTTAATAAACCAATACTGTGGTATTTCTGCAGTTAGTTTTACTGAGATCACTTCATCAACTTTTGAACAAACCATTAAGATATTGTTAGTCATGGCTGAAGTTATACTGTCCATATGAAAATAAAAATAACAAAATAATGATACCCATATTAAAAAATACTGAAATCAAGCAGTGCAGAATTTCGGTATTCATTACGTTTAAACGATTTCTCTTAAGCTAAAAATCTGAGTGGGACAGGGACTTATATAGATAGCTTGGGTTTCCAGGAAAAAAAAACCAGCTGAATTTGCATTTTCTACACCAGCTTTGTTCCCACCAGGATGTGCACAGTAGATTTAACTGGTCATGATGAGTGTGAGCATCAGGCTAACAGTCCATAAATGTGCAACATGCTTCAAGAGTGCCAAGGAACATCTTGCCCATTCTGCTTCCAGTATTTTTGTAGTGAACAAAAGTTCTAAAAGCATAAATAACTCTGACAGCCTGGACATCAGAAAACATGAGAAAATGTAGCAGAATTGGTGTCTGGGTTGGTGTGTAATTCCATGTGTCTATGCTTACTGCATATGCACATTACATATGTATATATATATGCACACACATAATTTATCATTCAGATAACTTTTAATATTTTCCCATAAATCCTAATATTTTCATATCACAAATGAAATAAAAATCCTTGTAAAACCAGAATATTTTTTACTCTTTAAATTAATGTTCATATTAAGGAAAACCAAAGCTGTCAGCTCTCTTTGGTTTTGTTTGGTTACTGAAATATGATCAAGACCTTTATTTACATTTTAATACTTTCATGATCTTAACATGAATCCAATTCTATTTGCTTTGATTTTCTTGAAGTTCCATTTCTTCAAGTTATCTTATTTTGTCAGGATTGTAGCGTTCATAATGAAAGTATGTTTTAGGCCTTAGAGACGCAAAGGAGGCCTCAGAAAGGTATACTGAAGTCCCTGCTAAGATTTCTTTGCATGTTTTTTTCATCAGAAAATACTGGTCTTTTCATGTGAACAGGTTTTGAAACAAATTGCTATGGCCAAAACCAAAATCAGGCACCAAAATACCTTACAATTTGACACTGAGGATATTATCTTAGGGTGCATACTAAAAAATCTTGAAAATGCAACCTTTCTATTTTTAAATCAGAAAATAATTTTCTTCCCAATACTGATTTCCAATTCTTATTGCAAATGTAAACACTGGAAAGCTCAGAAGGGTCTGTCATTCTTTGAGAAGATGACACTTGAGGAACCGATGTTCAATAGATGTGAGCATACAAAGTGAATATTTTTTTTTAAATACCCAAAGCTGGTCAAAACAAAAAATGGTCAAAAAAATTTGCCTAAACTGAATATATCAAGGTGCATGACTTCCAATTGTACATGAAACTAGCGTTACTTTCAGCATTTCTGACTTCTGACCTACGGAACTAGGTGTCTAGGTTTAGCTGAGTGGGCTTTCTCATCCCGCACCTGCAGGCAGCAAGACTGGTATTCTTAAATATCACCAGTCCAGCATGCATTTAATCCCATAAGTATGTTGGACAGAGTACAGAATACTGATTTGCTCATGGCTTTGTTTGGACACCGTTTGGGGCAAGGGTTAATCTTTACAACACAAAAAATAACCCTTCCTGCCTTCTTTCCAACTGATCAAGCTGGACTGAGCCAAAGCTCCTAAAAGTCACTCAATTTTTAGTCTCACTGAAGACTAGCAATTTTAAATTTGGTTTCTAACCTCAGGTAGTCATCCTCCAGGATACTTTTCATCCTTCAGAAGTAGATGAATTTTCATTCTGCAGAAACTCCTATCATTCCCCATTTCCAGGAAACAAGTATCTTAAAATAGGCAATGAAATTTTTGATGGCAACAACTATGTAAGATTGATCCCATTATTTAAACTACTTTTATCCTGAATTTTTTAATCAGATATGGTTCTAGAGTAATCATTAAAATACGGCTTACAGGTGTTTTTGATTCCTTTGCTGGTTAAACACAAAATTAATATGCTCATAAGTGTAACTTTTGAAAGTATATGTTTGTCATTTATTCATCCTCTTAATACCTGCATATTATCAGTATTCCTTCAATTATTGTTTTTTCATTCTCCTTAATAAAACATTGTTTATGCTTTATCTTTCTATTTTTTTCCCGTCTTCTACTCTGTTTTCTCCAAACACTTAATGTCCATTTTAATCACCCACTTCGGTTTTCATGAATGTTTTGAGGCTAAATTTTCCACTTAAATAGCCCCTTTATGCCTCACCACTGATGGCCTGCATGTAACAGATCTCAAAGTGGCCTTCTGCATTTTTGGGTTATATCTTGGCCATTAATCTTTCTTTATTGCAGTATGTTTAACAAACTGTTAAAAATAATGGTAGCTGGCAATGAAAAAGTGTGGTGCCCTTTAAGAGGCATTGTTTGAACTGATATTTAAAGATTTCTAATTCTCTGGGGTCAGGAAAGTAATGTTTTCATGTTTTTACAAGTCGTTTTGCAGCAAGTCTTATATTGTCCAGAAATGATGTTTAAAGTTTCAATAGCTTCTGGTTCTCTGTGCCACATCACCTTGCAATTGCCCCCAAATTGTTTCTGAATCACGTTTCCTCTGGCAAGGAGTGGTAACCCTCATTTTATATTACATCGTACAATGTACAGTGCTCTCACCCTGCTCATAACAATGTTAATGTCAGAATGAAAAATGATAAAGCATAAATTAAATAGCAACCATATGTTTTCTGTAATATATCTTTTTTTGTTTTCTGACCCAGGTAAACAATTTCCTTATATCTCCTGTTCAAATCTGCATTTCATCCTCCAGATTTGCCTCACGAAAGCCAGAGAGCATGCATCTTGCCTGTGTCTAGACAGATGAACTTGAACTTCAGTTAATACAAAGTGATAGGGCTCATCACAGCTAGAGAAGCTTTTTGTTTTAACCAGCATGCTTGTTAAATAACGTATCTTCCATCAGCCTACAGTCATTTTAAAGCTTTACAAACAAACTTAAGCTTCCAGTCTATGTTATAACTAAGAGCAGTGAATGTTGCCATGGGATTATTCTAGTAAACCCTTAGTAAATTATCTGAATAAATAAATGTTACAAGATTCTACTGGTTGGGCTCCCCACCCTCCTCCTCCCCAGCCTCCACCAGCAAGCGGAAGGCATTCAGTGTATATCACATTCTCTAAAGAGGAGGCCATCCAAAAACTACAGAAACCATTACAATAAAATAAAATCCACTACTTTCCTCCCTCTGCAGAAGGGAGTCTATCTGTCGGTCAAGGTCCTCTCCACGTCTGGATATTTGGTACACAAGAGCACAGCACAGCTAGTCGGTCAGTCATTAAAAATTATCTGGGACACATCTTTCTTCTTTTCCCCTGAAAGGTGGTTTCTGAACTGCAGCTCCCCTTTGCTTGGTGCACAGGGGCTGTTACAGCTGTGGGTTGCTGGCAGCAGGGGCAGCAAGGAGAGGCAATGTCTGCGTGAAGCGGGAAGGTGGTGTTCACTATGCGGCTTTGGCAGCTGTAGTGAGCACTCTGCGGGGCTCTGAGCGCTGTCAGGGTGCTGTGCATGTTTGGGGTTCTGCATGTCCTCACCTCTGTGCTGATGGAGCATGCCTGGCATATTCTCTCCCCTGGCCCCACCTGGCTTCCAAAATGCTCTGTCCTACCCCTCCCTGTGTGATCCTTCCTGCCTACTTCACATTGACGTTTAATCAAGTTCCCAGGCAAAACCAAAAAAAACTTAAAAAATCTTGTGCCAAGCTTGTCATAATTTTCGATTCCTCAGTTGTATGTGTCATTTTCAGCACCTATTTTGCTCATCTGTTTCTTTTGCTAGCTGGTCAGGGCAGGTTTTCCTGATGACTCCTCTATGTGAAATGTTTTTTGTAGAGTGCAGCAATGGAGAGAAATGCACAACCAGGCTTATTGCCACTAATGGTGTTACGGCACTACTGAAATGCATGCAGTAGTGATTTTTTGAGAAGCAGGCTGTACTTTCCAGGCAGGCAAACTGCACTAACTCACTTGTATTGGCTCTGGTGCGCTGCACTAGTCCTGTTACGTGGGCTGCGGTGCACAGGCTTGTCCACTTAGATGAAGAATGAGGGTGACATTCATAGCAGGCAAATAAAGT
Organism: Falco biarmicus; assembly: GCF_023638135.1. Classification (NCBI taxonomy): domain Eukaryota; kingdom Metazoa; phylum Chordata; class Aves; order Falconiformes; family Falconidae; genus Falco; species Falco biarmicus. Next base: position 33,365,950 of record NC_079293.1, on the reverse strand, counting down.
TAATAATTTTGTCTGTTTACCCTGAAGAACAAGAAACAGGGGCAGCTGAGGAGAACATTTTGAAACAGAAAAAAAAAAAAAAAAAGCGTCTGGAGGTATTTAATTTTCACCTTGATTACAGGTGGAGTCTAACGAACCAGCTTGAGCTTTGTGCTTGGCTTTCAGATAGCTAAAGGAATCCATCCTGCATGCTGAGTTCCAGCCTGTGAGATCAAGCACATATTAATCTTACTTTTTTGCATATAATTTTCCAATAATTATAACTACATAACACAGAGGTGATACTAAACTTAAGTTTTAACATTTCACTGTTTGTGTACATTTTTCAGAACTGTAGCATCTTTGCATGGGTCAGATATTTTTTATCTGAATTCAGGTTTCTGAACATACTAAAGAATAATCTGCTTGGTTTTCCTGGTAATTATATGTCAGTGGTAAAGACTGCAAGAAAAACTGAAAAACCTGACTGACTAGTGAGTAAAGTCAACATTCTTTGGTTTTGGCTGTGGATGCGAGGTAAGAGGTCTTAATTCTTTAACAGTTATATGAGACATAATAGGCTAGATAGTGCAAGAATAATGAAGAGAAAAAGTTGTAAAACAATCCTATATTAAATGTCATGTACTCAGCAGGTTAGACTGATTAGATCTAGTGACAATATTTGTAAGGCTTGCACAGGAAAGCAAAACCTTTCATGAATTCTTTTTCTCATTTTTTTTTCTCATTTTTTTCTTTTTTCCTCTGGGAGGAAAAAAAGGCATTGACTCAATTTTGGAAGTGTATTTTTAAAACCTGCACCTATGATAGTAAAGACTGTTCTGATATATGCACTTCAAACACTAATCTAGATTTGAAAGGCCATTTGGACATCAAGTTGTAATTCCACCTATAAAGAAACAAATTTCAGGGAGAGTGTTACTCAGCTTGGCTTGAAATATCAAAGTGACATGGAAAAACAAAGGGTACCAAGTTCCCTCTGCTTTTACTGAGTAACTCTGTGAACTTCTTGGAAAGTTCCATCCTTTCTAACCTGGAGCTGGAATTTGGTAAGGCAAAATTTGGCACCTTGGAACATCTTTTAATTCTTAACACAGATTGAGATAGATATTTCTTTGATGCAGCCCTGCCTGTTTGCAAATAGACTGTAACACCTTACCTTGCTGAGCTGAGGAATACTCAGTAAGATGGGACTTGACTTAATTTCATTGGTTCATCTAATGGGAATCCTTCAGCCAGCTTTCTGACCACAAAGAGGTCTTCCTTTAATGCGCATAATCCTATTGTCTATGGGACCCCTTGGCTTACCGCTCCCTCCTGAATACATTTTTGGGTTTTTTCCTCCTTTAATTCTTCTCACAAAAAAATCTGTGCTGATCTAACTGAATCCCAACACTGAGTTTAGAAAATCAACCCCCTCTGGCTGGCATAGCTAATTCCTACTCCAGACTTACACACAGCTTCCTCTCTGTGAGGCACTTACTGCCTCATTGACCCTTTCCAGAAAGGGGCTCTGATTGCTTTGCAAACTCAGTGTGAATTAAAAGCAGCCATTACACACCCAGCAAGGTTTAAAACCACTTATCATAGTGAGAAGGGACACTCCCAGCCCCTTGCTTTCTGCTTTTTTTCCTACCAGAAGTCATCCCTTTCTTGTCATGAGAGCATCTGTGTGAGATTTAGTCAGAAATAAGTTTACTCCATGTGATATGTCTGCTTTTCATACAGACAAGCACCTGGAGGTCTGCCTGAGCCATTCCGTGAGGCCAGTATGCCAACGTATCACAGCACTGAATTAGATAGAGACAGAACCTGAGTCCTCAGAAAGTCATAGGTGCATCAAATCATCACTGTGACTTGATTCATGATCGAGTCTAATTCTCCAGGCACCGCACTGGCTTTAGAAAAGCTTGTCCTTGTGCTTTGGTCTGTGCCAGATAAAGGATTTTCTAAGCCCACTTCACGGTGTGCCATAAATCAGCATAGGTTACATCATATGCTATAAGACATGTGGCATCTGCCTTAATATTCCTGCAGACTAACTTTTTTAAAATCAAACATTGCAACAGCCCAAAACCTGTCAATTTGTCCTTCTGTTTCTTCTGTGAACTCTGAGGGATTTTTTTGTTTGAGATTATCTAAAGACTCACTTGCTATTCACAAATAGCTAGAAAACACATTTTCTACACTGTGGCTTAAACATTCAGGCAAGGGGTAGACAGAAGCACAGGGGAAACCCTTGCCTCCTTTGCTAGTCTTTGGATGCCCTCCGTGCCTTTTTCTTGCTGGGAGACGAAGCTGTGATGGCGGGCTAGTACTGCCAGGACGAGATTATTCCATGCCTTAAGTTAAACACGTAAACGCTTGAAGGATAGAGGTCATCATTCCTAAAGCTTTAATAAACTTTACAGTAGAAATAAGTTTCTCTTAACCCCATTTATTTAAACAATCCATATTGTTTTATATAGAGGAAACTATCCAATGCAAATACAGCTAAATATTTTAATGGTTTACACATTCATTTCAGAAAGTTTTCTTTTAATTTGTTAACTTTTGTTCCTTTGAACCAGCTCAACCTACTTATTTAATCCCTTGAGCTTTCAAAGGACAGCTTGCAGAAAGTAATATACACAAATATAACAAACATTTCAAATAAAGCACAATGCATAAAGCAGAGAAAGGGAAAAATTTGACAACAGCTGCTAGATTTAACACTAATAGTTTTGAAAGATTTTGGCTTAAAGGTTAAGAGTATCTTATGACAATAAGCAGACTTTGTATATAATGTCAACAGCCCTGTTGCAACATGTCCAGTTTTAATTTATTCTTGTTCGCTTGCATAAGACAAATAATATAATTATCTATGTCTGGTTCATGACATTCAAGTTGGAAAAAATCAAATAAATCATGCGTTTTTTAAGAATAGCAATTTCTAAAGCCTTTGGCCTACATCCCTTATTAACATTAGAGACATTTTTGTCTGAAAGTGATAACCTGAAAGTTTGCAAGTATTTATTTATTTTGATCAGATTTCACCTTTTTGAGCCTGCTTCTGAATAAGCTAGTGGTAACTAGTATCCTCCTTAGTCTTTCTTTTCTTTTTCTTTTCATGTCCAAAGAACTTTGCAAATGATTTCAATTACCTGATTAGCAAAAAATTCAAGGCTTTAAGGGCTGCACTCATCAGACTTTGAGGCTCACTTTGGACCAGTTCGGTATGCTGACAATTTGGAAATATTTTTATTCCCTGCTTGTATTATTCTTATAATGGAAAAATAACACAAGGGATATTAAAACGGTATATTAATCACACATTATAGCACATACCTTGTTTCAGTATGTTTCCTAAGATCAGTCATCAATCAGTAAAACTGTTTGTTCACATATGCTTATTAAAAAAGAAGGAAAAAATACTCTTTTTAGAATCATATTCTAACTGATAGAAAGCAGTCTCACATTAAACCCCTCTGTGGAGCTCTTTACATGAGAGGTGAAATTCATTTCACATAATTTTAGATGTCTGGTGTAACACAGATAATTAGTATAAATTAATTATGTATGCTTCTATGGCACATATAGAGAATTAGGCACTTCTACAGGATGATATGCACATCTGTCTGACACTTATGTTCACATGGGATCCTAAAAACTGGAAACACCTTTATCTTTCCCTTGACTCTGAAGAGAACCTAGGGTGTGGTTTACTTTAAGACTTATAACTTCTAGGTAGCTTTAGGTAGGTAAAATCAAATCCACTCCAGGTGGTGATCTGGACTTTTAATATAAATTGCCATATCTACTTTGAATAAAAATAGCAATACATTTTAATGGTTTCAAAGAATGCTTTTTAGTCCCTTAAGGAGGACGTAATAGGGTGGATTAGTGTTTAGGGTTTTTTATATGCATTTTTTTTACACAGAGGGCTTCAGTGAAAAATTTCCTGAGTTAGAGGAGATGAAATGAAATCAAAATCTCACTAAGGGAAAAATGAGATAGTACTAAGATGGATGGCAAAAATAGGGTCTAATATAGAATGCATAGGCTTAGCATGAAATGTGCATGGAGAGCTTGGAAAGTACACTAGTGACATGTATCTGTGTAATGGTTCCAAAGCATTTTCTTTTGGATGATATTAAGACTTTATAAAACAAACATATGCTCATGCTAATACTTTTTTGAGGTAAATGTATTAATGCAAAAATGTCCAAACAAGCGTGCCAGATTTCCTCAGGGTTTAACTCCTGCAGCAGCAAAAGTAGTCCAGAGTGTTTGAGACATTTCCCATAGGAGCATTTTTACCATGCCAAGAAGCAAAGCAGGAGCTCTGCGCAGTTGTGGCAGTGCAGAAGTCTCTGCAACATAAGCATTGCGAGAACACTGCTGCATTGTGGAGGGGAAAGAGTCCAGGTGTCCTTCTTGAGTATGAGATGCAAGAGAACCAAGGTGGCTTTGCTTTACAGAAGGGAATTGTCCGTGTTACAAGGGCAAAGACCATGAAAACCTCATCTATGAGAAGGGAGCAAGATGCTAATCAGTGGAAAGACCTATGGCTTTGCAGGCACATCAATGCATTGTCACTGTGTTGAACCACAAGACATCACCCCCAGTACAAGGGGCAAGGCAGGGTTCCCCCATCGTATTTACCAGCAAACACACAGGAACTACAGGTCCTCCAGATCCCAGGGTCCTGCACTGTATCCGGTAAAACCAGCCCCACCTTAGTTCTCAGAAACTCAAAGACCTGTAACCAGCCACAGGGTGATGACTTCACTGTGGCTGGTTTTGTTTCTTCATATTTTAAAATGGTTATGCAAATGCCATTTTGTGGAGAAACGTGTTTTTGATAACTAGACTTGCTTCTTGGTTTGCTACCAGTTCAATCATCAAACTTTCCCACCAGGTCCAAATCTGCCCACCAGGAAAAATGCTGGTAAACCTGCAGTGGCCAACCCAGGCAGGCAGGACACTAACCCTTTGGGGATAATCCTTTAATGCCTAGAAGGTATTCAGCCAATTTTGCAGGCAGAGGACTGAATCAGGCGTTTATTAATCAGATGATCTTGTTACTCTTATAAAGAACCTTGGATAAAATTGTACATTTTAAACTCTTTATCTGCTATATATGCCAGACTTGGATTTACTAGAGGGGAGAGAGAAGAAATAGAAGAGGAAATGCTGAGGGAACTCCAGCTGGTCCCATTACTGCTCGTTAGTTCAGCATATAAAATTGCAGTCCCTGCTGCAACCCCCAATTCAATGCCTCTCTTTTCATATTTGGCCTTTGTTTGCTGCTCAAATAACTCCAATACTATCCAGAAAAGTGTGCAGACATATATCAGGTGGAGTTCCTGGCTTGCATAAGTGTGTAAGTATATATGCACACATATGTATATATATGCACATATACACACATGTACGTAAATACATATTTCTATAAATAACCACAGCACACAGAAAACATTTTTTTCCTAATAAATTATTTGTATCATTTAATTATTTTTTCCTCAGCCTTTTCTGGGTTAAAATGCTAAATTACTGGGTTTTCTTTCTTTCTTTCTTTCTTCCTTCCTTCCTTTCTTTCTTTCTTTCTTTCTTTCTTTTCTTTCTTTTCTTTGTTTTCTTTCTTTTCTTTTCTTTCTTTCTTTCTTTCTTTCTTTCTTGGGGTCAGACCACGTTGTTGAATCACTTTAAACCCTCAGTCAGGAACATGTCAGAGTTATAAAATGGTACTGTTGATGGAGCAGCCTAGTGCTGATAGGAGAGCTATTGATTGCAGATCTACTTTTAGATTGGATTTGTGCTCTGCAGTCCTTTTACCTGGTCATAAAATATAAGTGGGGTTTACAAAAAAATAGCAGTCCACTTAGGAAGTCTCTTAACAGGTTTTTTGAGCTTAAATGTACATTCCTTTAAGTACCTGTTAATTACTTTACTGTGATGATGCGCACCTGTACAATGTCAGACTGCCCACAGGGCCCATTGTAACCTGTCAGCCATTTACTGCCCATGATTCACAGCCGAGGGGTCTAGGATTATTGTCTACTGGGAATTATGTTTTAGTAGTGCAACAGTGTGCTGGAGATGTCTTAATGGCTGCTCAAGTGACATTGTTATAATGCCTGCATTGTTGTTCTAGCCAGCACACAGCCCAATTGCTTTTTAAGTTATGGCATCAGCAAGCTCCAGGTCATCTGCTATTAAATCACATGCACATATCTGAAACGTTGATGTGGTAACTGGTAGCAATGTATATGATACTTTTAACCTCCAATTTGGTGGGTGCTTGGGATCAGATTATATGAAGTGTGCATGTATGCTTCAACCTTTAGGGCCGCAGCAAGCTTTAGTGATTTTAAATGTCATCGTAAATTTTGCTTGAACAGCTCACCTCAGCTCATGTGCAGCTTTCCTCTTGATAAGCTGGAGGATAAAGAGCCTAAGTGGGTCGCATTAAAACTCACGTACACCTCCTACATGCCCCAGTTCATGAGTTTGCTAGAAAAGTGTTCAGATGAGTAGAGATGGAATGTACAGACACTTCCCTTATACCTCTTCCCTTTAGACAGCTGCCTCTGCACTGGTGGGCATGTGCCCATACACACAGGCAGATAAATATATAAGTAGTCACATACATACACTGCATCACAGGAAAATAGCATTTTCTAATGTGTTCTGCCATCCTGTAAGAGATGGAGCATATTGGCTGAGCTGTCCTAGGAACAGCTGGAGCAAAACATACTTGTCTTTGAATTCACTGCCAAGGTGTCTATGGCATGTAGATGAGACCTTTTGCAGCATTATTTCTTTTCAAAGTCACAACCACCAGGCTAAACCGGCCTGATTTGGTTTTTTGGGTTTGTTTTTTTCTTTTTTTTTCTTTTTTTTTCTGGTGGTGATGTGCAGGCATTGACATACTGAAGTAGATGTAGAAAGCAACTAAGGGATTTCTAATCAGTTTGTAGTCTATAAAGTTTCCTGGCAGCACGTGTAACTTGAGCTGATTGGAAATATTGGCTGTTTCCCACAGAAAAAAAACCAAAACAAGCTTCCACAAACATAACAGCAACAAGAACACACACACCATCCTCTACCTCAAATGCAGCAGCTTTGCTTAATCATTCCAGTTTCCTTTCCAACAAAAAAATAATCTTTTCTGCAGAACATTTTCTATTTAAAAAACATATCAATGACTCCCTCCCTCCCTCCAGTTTTCAGTCAAAAGTAAATTTGAAGGAAAATGTTTTAACTGATCCTATTGTAACATCAAGATCCTGACAGAAGAAAAAACTTGAATAGCACAAGGCATCTGATCTTACCTAGTTTTATCTGTATAGGACTCTTCCTCATTAAATGAATTTGTATTCCAATAGTGTTGCTGCAAACATTGCCTCCTTCAGCTAGCATGCCATCACTGAAATGGTGCACTTCTCAAAAAAACTTTCCCTTTTATCAAAGAGCTGGATTTTTTAACAGATGATATTTTCACAGCTTTGAAATTTTTACAGTGAACGAGCTAAACACATTGACTTGGCCAGGGGGAGAGGTGGTACAGGGAGACAAGGAGGGAAGGGGTGAAGCAGAAGAAATTTTCAGAAATGTTCAATGTGGACTTTCTCCCCCCCATTAAAAATAAGAATTTTACCCTAGTTTTCAATGGGATCAGAGTAACAGCAATGCTGAGTGCTTTGGAAAAAAAATCACACTCCCCAATGTTATTAATATGAGTCATAATTAGTGATGGAACATCTGATCCAAACCCCAATTAACTTCAGGGGAAATTTGGATCCAAACTTTATGGCTTGAATTTATTTGCTTGTTGAGCCAAGACAGAACTCCTGACCCAGTACTGTCCAATCCCTCCCCCACTAACAAATCCTTTGGGGAATCAGAAATGCATATCTGGTTCAAGATCTGACATTTGTGGTTTGGAGCTTGTTTGACAGTATATCTTGCACATAAAAAGCACTTTCCACCTCAAAATGCCATTTGTGCTTTTAAAAGTGCATCTGTGCAGGAGACTGATTCTTAGGAAGAACCCAGTAAGGCCAAGTGATATGCTTTCTTCAGCGCGCTTGCAAATAAGAGGAAAATGCTTACAGTCAAAACTTTCTGTCTTTTGAGTCCGCAAATTCTTCCAGAAGCACTAGGCACCTTTTCCAGTTCAGGCAGTGATCCTGAGGGTTTGACACTGTCTGCCTTGAGCGTGTGGAAGCATGCTGATTTCAGTTTGATTATTCATTAAGCAAGTCACTACCCAGCCTGACGATGTGTGGGTAAACTAGGTTTTAGTGTCACAAACAGACCTGGGAAATGTATCTGCTAACCCAATACTTTCAAAGACCAACCATGTGCTGTTTCATGTTGGTAGCATCTGACAGTGAGATCTCCAAGGAGGTTTAGGAGGCTCAGGTGGTTGTGTATTGAAAGCTTTATCCTAAGATCAGTAAAATTAACTTCAACACTGTAAAGACTCTGGAATGCATTAGAAAACATTTTTTTTCCCATAAGGCAAATTAGCTAAAACAAACAAAATTTGTGACATTAAACATAATTGAATGTTACCCATTTTTATATAGCTCTAGGTCAGATAGACTATGACCTGACAAATTTTTCCTCCTACCATATCTAGCAATTTTATTCAAAATTACTGCAAAATATTGACTTTAGGAAGCCAATCATTAATTATTTATGAGCAGTATTTTACTGAAAGGGTTTAAGTTGTTTGCTTGAGTTATAAACTCCATGGAGAGCTGTGTAAAAGCTTTTTTTCCCACCTTTTTACTCAGTGAATGATTCATTAATCTCAGAGTATATACAAACATTTAGGAGGCAGCAGCATCCACAGGATAAAGCATTTGCCCCAAGAAGAATTACTTCTTTTCTCAGTTCAGCTGTGTGACTTAGGGTGATTTGCTTCTCACCCTGCATGCCTCAGTTTGCCATGCTGTAACTTGGCATGTGTCTTTTTTATGGAGATTCGTGTGGCCGATGGATGAGAAGTCCTATACAGGAGTTGTGTCTTCATGCTTGTGAGAACAGCCTCAGAGCCTAAACAGGACAGACAGAATATGAAAGAGATGGTGGGACCTGCCAGCAGAGAAAACACTTGATTTTTTATCTACAGCAGGACTACAGGCTGGAACAATGGTAATATTCCAAAGGACTGATCTGACAATGATGACATTACTAAAGCAATAAAAAGGAGGACCACAGGTCAGTGTTCAGAAGAATCCATGGCACACTAACTTGGTCCGTAAGATAATGAGCTGCATATTGCACTATGTTGCGCAGGGGCAAACCTCTCTTTCCTCTGGCTGTGCTGCAGGCCAACAAGATGACAGGCAGAGTAACGTAGGCATCGAGTCGTGCTGAAGCGGTCCTCTGTAATCCAGCCTGGAACTAGTTCAGCACACAGGCAGTGAGCCTGGGTCTGCCTGCACTGACAGATGTGGGCATAACCTCAGCTGCCTGGAGCCAATTTCCACCGGTAACACTTAAGGACCTGACGATTCATATTCAAATCCTATTTTTCCAAAGACTGGCAAAGAATTTGAGTTAACTGTTCAGCTCTTCTTACTTTCACAGCTCAACTAGCTCCAAGGACTATGTGCAGCAGGCTCTTACCACTCTATTAAATGTCTAGTCTACGTTACACTATAAGAAAGTGATCAGAGCATGTTCAGTTAAGGTCTCTCCAAGCCCCTCCACAACTCTCAGACTGTACCTGGTTTGCCACATAAGGACAGGAAAAACTGACTGGTGCTAAAAAGGCTTCCTATAGATTTTGGCTTAATTTGGGAATCTAGGCAGATAGATAGCAAAGTAAATACTTGCTATAATTACAACAAGTTGATTTACTGCCTTCTGGGAAACAGTGCAGCATTGCAGTAATGACAAAGTTGTTTGTGATTGTGTGTGCATATATATATAGGTGTATACATATGCACAAGTGTGTGTGTGTATATATACACACACATATGTGAAAGTAAGTGAAATAGTCCAGATTGACAACACTGTAGCGGGGGGGGGGGGGGGGGGGGGGGGGCGGGAAATAAAAATTGGTCCCATGTACAGTATAGGATTTTTCCTTTTCTTTGTTCACAAAATACAGTTTACCATGGGTGATAGAATTTTTGCATCATGAATATTTTATACCAGACTTTAGCCAAAGCCATGATATATCCCAGAAATTAACTTAGGGAAATCTGGTTCTCATTATTCTCTGATGTTCATTGATTTATTTGCTTTCTCAAACAAAGAATTTTAGTCCCCAAACTTGGTATCTACTTAGCTTATTCTTAACCCTTCCATGTGGGGGAAGGGGGAATAATTCATTTCTTGGGAAAGTGTTGAATCACTCTTTTTTTCATGCTATTTGACTAACTTCTATTATTTGCATCAGCATAAATCAAAATATTTTCCATCCATGTAAGTAGAATTTAGGCCGTCTTTTCTACTCTTATAGTTATATTTGAAAGACTTAATGGTCTGATGGGAAGGAAAAAAAAAGAAAAAAAAGGAAGAAACATATTAATCTGAAATAGCATTTTATATATTCTTTAGATATGTAAGCCCTAAACTGCAACTCATTCTCTTTCCTCCTCCCATTTCAACCCCCACCCAGCACTTGAGAAACTCTGAAAGCATCTGAACTCCTCAGGCAAACCACATTTGGACCTGGATGTTCTCTAGGCACCTGCAGTTCTTCATTGTGTGCATGCCCAGATCTACCCAGGCCTTAATGGGATCCAGAAACTCAGCTGCATGGTGCCAAAGTTCCCTAAAGGGCTTAATCCCATAAACATGCCTAAAGCCCAGTTCATATGTTCTAGTAGGACCAGGCCTCTCACAGGCTGTAATCATTTGTGTTATCTTTTAAAACAGCGTTCTGGAAAAGGAGATGGTGTTCACTGGCTTTTGCAAAGTAGTCGGCTTAAGAGTGGATTTACCCATGAGGTATTTAAACCTGAGTACAATTCTTTCCACAGCTTGAGAGGGACTTAACCCCAGCTTCTTACACCCTACAGAGTTCTCTATCTGTCAGGTAACAGTGTGTTATAAAATATGATCCTGCTTACTACTCCATCTGAAGCTGTGCTATTGTACCATAAAAACAGAAGTGTTCCTGCATCAAGCAAGGAGCAACCAATGCCCAACATTATTTATGCTTTTAGCATGCATGGTAAAAAGACCTTTCTTGTCTTGTACTTTCTTGTAAATCCCATCCAGTCGCTATTTGTTGCACAAATACAATGAGCTCGGGTTCAACAGGAAATAAGAAAACTACTGTATAACTCAATGGTAATAACTTCTTCAGTCCAAGACGAGAGAATCAAACCTTACTCTCCAAATTCCTACCATTTTGCCTTTCTCTGAATGGACCAGCTTCATCAGTTTCACCTTTTTCTACTGCTTTTAGAAAAATGCATACCTATGTGGCCATAAGAGGCAGTCAGCACCCAGGTGGGGAGAAGCATCTTCCCGACAATGTGATTTAGGTGTTTAAACTATAAGAAGCAGAGGAAACAGTGTCATGAATCAAGAAACAACCCACTGAATATTATAGCTGAAGTAGGAGATATAGTTGCCATGGAGTGACTTGTTCAACCTTCCAGCAGGGTTCTTTGCAATAACTAACACAATGCAGTAAAGGGCTGCCTTTTGAAATGCTGAGTATGCACAGCTTCTCCCAACATCCCTAAAAAAAAAGAAAGAAGGCCATAAAATGGAAGGATCTTGTTTTTTTTTTAAGTTCAGCAAGTCTTGAGCTATTTAAATTATACATTATTATATCAATAATTATAAATTCTATATATATTAAACAAAGAAGAGTTTTGAAAATAAATAGATTTTTTAAAAACCCTTTGAATTGGAATTTTGCAGGACTCTATCTAACTCAGGGGACTAGTATTAAGACCCAGGACTTCCTACCTTATGGCCATGATTTTAAATCAATTAAAAACTACACGGACAGAAACTATCATTTGGTATGCGTTCAGCAGTTTGTGTGAAACTAGACAGCTATGCGAGGCAACGATGCCCATTAATCCCAGTAGTTAATGTCACTTAACCATGTCAATGTTGTGTTTCAGCTTACAAACACGACTCTACATTTCATCACTGGCCCATTAATGTTTTAGTTTAACATCTTCTCCTGGATAAACAGATCCTTGCTAGAAGAAAGCACTAAAGTAGGTCCATTTGTGGACACACATGTGCTCCTCTTCCTACAGGTGGCTGGCAAAAAGCAGCTGAACTGACCTGTGTTCTATGTGTCCCCACCTTTGCGGATGGCCAACTCACACTGCAGCTCTCTCCAGCCTTCTGGTTTCTACCAGACAATCCTTTTTCAGCAAATTGCATTATGAGTATCACTAATATTAAAGAGAAGATTACATTGTAGTTTTTTAAAATCACGGGGGTTTTTGGAGAAAATGCTCCATAAAATTCACCTGAGAGTATAGATAAGGCAATATGTTAGATTGTTACCCCATTTTAAAATACTTAACTGGTTTTTGTAAGAATTTTCTTCATTCCTATACTTTATCCTGCATATGTTGGTTTATTTTGAATAGAAAATGACTATAAGAGGTGTTTAAAGATTTTTTAGTGATAGTATCTGGTCAAAGCATCCAGATTCTCACTAAATGTTTTTTGCTACTGATTCAGCCAGAAGACACCTGTAAGCTGGAGACTCACAACTGCCTGAAACGGTTTAGCTGTGTCACTCTCTCCTATATCATGTCCCCACCAAACCAGCATGACTTAAACACAGGTCAGGGTAACCAGGTGAATGGAGGCAGATATGTGGGCTTGTCTGTACAGCAAAACTTTGTGGCATTATCCTATTTGTCATTTTAACATAAAGACTAAAAATAGTGTGTCACTTGTCATAAAAATAATCTTCCATGTGAAACATTTGAAATATATTCAGTCTTACTGAAAATATCCTGACTTTAGAGCTTCTTTTATTTTGTGAATTGTTCAAGAAAGTTAAAAGTTGAAACATTCATCATTGGGTTTTGCAATTTTTTTTTAGGGAAAAAAAAACCCTTAAATGAACCTGAGGAAATGAGTCCTCGGAAACCAGTAGAAACATTACTCCTAGAAAAATCAGATTGCTTGGTTTTTCACTGAAAATAGGTTGCTGTGAAACTTGTTATATTTGAAATTAAATTCCCCAAAATAATAGAAATCAACGGGTACCTAATTTCCTCCACACAAGGTTGAAAATTCACTCTATAATGAGCTGCTGAGTGAGCAAATAAACAGCAAATTCCCTGTTTTTTTAGCATGTTAGCTACCTGTTTATTGTTGAAATGGCTTGTGTCTAATATTTTTTTAAATTCCTGAAAATAAAGTTTTACCAGTAACACAAAAAGCCTACAGTATTGGTGTTATACTTGTAGGTTGCCTGCCAATCTTTTAAAAAACACCATTGTATGCGTAACACAATGAACATGAGGGATTATTAAAAATAAACTCACATCTTGATGCTTAAACATTTTCTCTCTCTTTTCCTTAAGAAGTGATTGCTACAGAATATTTTTTGGGGAAAAACAAAAAAAGCATAAGCAAGGGCAGCAAAACTGAGGAAATTTTTATGTGAAAGAATCCATTAAAAATGCTCTTTGGCTGTCTGTTTGTGCCCTTGAGTCTCACAAGTACAGTTGGAAGGAACAGAAAATCATTTATGGACTCAAAAAATGATATAGTACATTTCCTACCCTTTAAAATCCCTCAATGTGTCCCCAGCATCCCCTGTAATTTAGGGAGGAACATTAGATAGTTTGGATGCTTTTTGGAACCTTGTTCAAAGAATTCCAATTACTTTGGGCTGTAAAAATGGGATAGAAATTCTATAAGAAAAGACTTTCAGCTTTTCATACGTTTTGCATGGAATTAGTATAGATCTCTGCAGAAATGAAAGAGCATGGAGCAATTGCAGAGGTTATGCATATCTTTCCAATTTCAGTGATTTGATGATCTGCATTTCAGTTGATTCTTAGGCAGTAGGAGCCATTCCTTTTTGGGACAATGGTAAGGCCTGGTGAACAGGCTTAACTAATTAATTTAATTTCACTGGGATGTACTTTAGGGATTAATAAGGAACAGCAATTGATGCCTTGCCACATGCTCTCTGGACTGTGATTTCTTTGCTCGTCTTAGCTGTTTCACAGCCTTTTCCAAGCCCAGAACACAATCATAAATCAAACTAAATATTTATATGGCTTTTTGGCATTTTTCATGCATGAGTGAAAAAGACGATGGGTAAGCTGGTCATAAAAATTCCAAGGAAAAATATTTTATGGAAATTTGCCGATTTGTCAAAATACAAATGCTTTACAGAGGCTGTTTGATTCTGTTGATGCTAGGGTGAATGAAAGAGGATCTATCGTGCTTGCAAATACACTGAGTGAATGAACAAACTGTTCAGAATATAGCCCATGAACAGAGCCATGAAATCCATCAGTTTAAATGCTCCAGATTTTTAGTAGTGGAATACAAAGCAGAATTTGGTCTCAGATTTCTGCTTCGAGAATGCTGAAATCTAAAAAACATCTAGGAGATGATTTTAGGTTGGAATAAATAACTTCAGTAGCAAGGATAATTACTGAATGAATGTATGGGACAAGATCATAATTGCCTAACCTAAATGACCAGAATAGGCATGAAGGCTCCGTAAGCTAATAATGGAGAGTGTTAATTGCCTTCAAAGTCAAGTTTTTAATTTAAACATGAACAATGGTCAAAACAGAACATCTAGCCAGTAGGGAAAGGTTGGGTACATAATTTGTCTGAGGTCTCCCTTTCCAAGGGAATATTTGTATGTGGTACAAATCCATTCATCCAAGATCCAAAATACAATGGGAACTCTACATACCTAATGTACCATGGAAAATTTGTTTATAGATAAAACACTGAACCAGCAAAATCTTCTGCTTCTTTTGTTTCCTAACTGTGAAATTTACAGGACAAACTGAGAAGCACAAGCTTCCCTCTTCCAGTAGGAACTATGACAACATGTAGCCTGTGGGCTGGAGGAAACATGTCTGTTTCCCATGGCCATGAACTTTTGTGCCTCTGTATTCTAAAATACAAACGTCATGTCTAGTTTAATAAATTAAGGTCTGTTTGGGGATTGGTTGTGACCACTGAAATTTGATCAACTAAGCTGCTAAACTGATAGCATGGATGCTAACAGACTTTTAGCCTTGGCCCAGTTAGCATTTTCCAAAATGGTTTCTAAACATAGTTCAAGGTTTACTACGTGGCTACCCTGTTCTGGGGAGACCATAGTGTAGATACGGCCAGATCATTCCAGTTGACCTCAAACCCAGAGAATAGATCCTTGTACTCTGGTTTATGGGTACCAGTATAACAAGACTGATAATAAAAGTATGTAGTTCTGATCTGTCTGGCACCTGGTAACGTGTTGGTTACCCTGAAGATGGTTATTCAAGCTGTCTTCTGCATAATTCTTGTTAACTAAACAAAATCTCACAGGCAGAACACTCTCACGGGAGCTAGGAAATGTCTGTAACACTACTCATCTCTTTCCAGCTCTTTGATATGAGTTTATGGAGCTAGGGTACCTAGCTAAGCTACAGCTGATCAAGAAGATCAATACTGGAATTCAAATAACTAATAGTAAGACCAGTTGTTCTCTGGGTACCCAGCCCCTTGAGCTGGACGACAGGGATGGGGAGCAGAATGAAACGCCCATGATCCAAGGGGAAATGATCAGAAACCTGTCACACCACTTAGAGACACACAGATCTATGGAGCTGGATGGAATCCACCCAATGTTTCTGTGGGAGCTGGCAGAAATGCTCATCAAGACACTTTTAATAATTTATCATCAGTCCTGGCTAACCGGAGAGATCCCAGCTGACTGGAAATTAGTAAATGTGATGTCCGTCTACAAGAAGGGCAGGAAGAAGTATCTGGAGAACTATACACTCATCAGGCTGACCTTGGTGCCAGGGAAAGTTATGGAGCAGATCATAATGAGTGTCAGCACATGGCACGTACAGGACAACCGGGGCATCAAGCCCAGCCAGCATGGGTTTAGGAAAGGCAGGTCCTGCTTGATGAACTTGATCTCCTATGACAAGGTGATCCACTTAGTGGGGGAGGGAAAGGCTGTGGATGTTGTCTCCCTGGACCTTAGTAAAGCCTTTGACATCGTCTCTCACAGCATTCTCCTGGAGATGCTGGCTGCTCGAGGCTTGGATGGGTGTAGTCTACACTGGGTAAAAGACTTGTCTGGAAGGATGAGCCCAGAGTGGTGTTGAATGGAGTTTAATCCAATTGGCAACCAGTCACAAGTGGTGTTTCCCATGGCGCAGTACTGGGACTCGTTCTCTTTAATATCTTTATCAATGATCTGGATGAGGGGACTGAGTGCCCCCTCAGGTAGTTTGCAGATGACAAATTGGGGGGAAGTGTTGATCTGCTTGAGGGTGGGAAGGCACTGCAGAAGGACCTGGACATGCTGGACCGATGGGCTGAGGCCAATTGCATGAGGTTCAACAAGGTTTAGTGCCTCGTCCTGCACTTGTGTCACATCCACCCCATGCAACGCTACGGGCTTAGGGAAGAATGGCTGGAAAGCTGCCAGGAGGAAAAGGGCTTGGTGGTGCTGGTTGACAGCTGGTTGTACATGAGCCAGCAGTGTGCCCAGGTGGCCAAGAAGCCAAATAACATCCTGGTTTGTGTCAGAAATAGCGTGGCCAGCAGGACAAGGGAAGTGATTGTCCCCCTGTGCTCAGCACTGGTGAGGCTGCACCTCAAGTACTGTGTTAAATTTTGGACACCTCACTTCAAGAAAGACATCGAGGTGCTGGAGCATGTCCAAAGGAGGGTAATGAAACTGGTGAAGGGTCTAGAGCACAAGTCTTATGAGGAGCAGATGAGGGAACTGGGGTTGTTTAGCCTGGAGAACTGTTGTAATTTTAACCCCAGCTGGCCACTAAGCACCACGCAGCTGCTTGCTCTCTCACCCACAGTGGGAAGAGTAAAAGTGAGAAAACTCGTGGGTTGAGATAAAGACAGATTAATAGGTAAAGCAAAAGCTGCGTGCACAAGGAAAGCAAAAGAAGGAATTCATTCACCACTTCCCATGGTCAGGCAGATGTTCAGCCATCCCCAGGAAAGCAGGGCTCCAACACAAGTAATGGCTACTTGGGAAGACAAATGGCATTACTCCAAATGTCAGCAACTTCCTTCTTTCCCCAGCTTTAAATAGTGAGCATGACATTCTATTGTATGGGTTATCCCTTTGCCTAGTTCGGGTCAGCTGTCCTGGTTATGCTCCCTCCCAGCTTCTTGTACACCTGCTCACTGGCAAAGCATGGGGTAATTGGAAACGTTTTGATGTAGAGTAAGCACTAATTAACAACAAGTAAAATATCAGTGTGTTATCAACATTATTCTCACACCAAATCCAAAAGACAGCATCATACCAGCCTCTGAGAAGAAAATTAACTTTACCTCAGCTGAAACAAAGAAAACAACTACTTGAAAGGAGGCTGTAGCAAGGTGGATGTCAGTCTCTTCTCCTGAGTAACAAGCAATAGGACAAAAGGAAACGGCCTCAAGTTGCACCAGGGGAGGTTTAGATTGGATATTAGGTAAAATGTCTTCACTGAAAGGGTTGCCAAGCACTGGAACAGGCTGCCCAGGGAAACAATTGAGTCACCATCCCTGGAGGTGCTTAAAAGACACGTAGATGTGACACTTAGGGACATGGTTTAGTGATGGACTTAGTTTTATGTTTATTGTTGGGATCTATGTTCTTAAAGGTCTTTTCCAACCTAAACAATTATACGATTCTATGATTCTCTAGTGTTTTGACTATTTTTAAGTGAAAGCAGTGTGGACCATGTATGGAACTTGGATCCTCTTCAGTTCATATGGAACTGAACAGTCAAGATATCCAGTGCAAAAAGGAAATCAGGTATACAGTACTGTGAGCTATTAAACATCATAACAGCCAACAGGACCAGAACAGTCTCATGACATCTTCCATTTTAAAAAGATATAAAATGGATTATGCCTGCCCTTTGATGAAGAAACACAGATTCAGAGAACAAGTGAGGTTAGAAGGGACCTCTGGAGGTCATCTAGTCAACACTCTGCCCAAGCATGTCCACATAGCTTTTGAATACTCTAAGGAGAGAGACTACACAACCTCTCTGGACAACCTCTGCCAGTGCTTGGTCAACTCTCACAGTGAAAAGTATTTTCTGGTGCTCAGGAAGAACCTCCTGTGTTTCAGTTTGTGCTACTGAAAAAAGCCTGGCTATCTCTTCTTTACACCCTCCCTTCAGATATTTCTATACATTGATAAGATCTCCCCAGTCTGAGCTTCTCTTCTCTAAGCTGAACAGACCCAGCTCTCTCAAACCTTCCTCATATGAGAGATGCTCCAGTTCCTTAGTCACATTAGTGGCCCTTTGTTGGAACTCTCTCCACTACGTCTGTATCTCTTGTATGGGGAAGCCCAGAACTGGACACAGTAAAATGAATCAAGCCCAAGAACACTGTCAGAAGATAAGGTAAAGTTTGAAGTCAAGTGTAAAAAATATAGAAAATGGTGAAAGTCTACTTTTCTTCAGCTAATGCAACTTCACCTGCATGCATGTGTGCATTACTGTAAGGTCTTGAATGTTCATCTACTACTTCCACAGTGAAAACATCCCCAACAATAAGACCCCCAAAAGAATTACAAAAAGTAATTTAAGTGGCCAACAGCTTGATATCATCATACTATTCCATTACATGTCAAAAACTGATGTACAAATCAATGTAAACATCTTCTGTGGGTTTTTTTGATAGCTAGTGTTATGTAAGGGGTATTCAGATCTCAGGTAATGAAACCGGTGGATGAACTTCATCTAAATTTGGCAGCCAGCTTACAGATGAATGCTAGGTGCCTCTAAGCATTTTTCCTCAAGTTAATGCCTAAATTTCCTACAAAGTGAATGGATGAAGGGAGGTGTCTGAAGCTGTAAAGGAGGAGTTCTTCTTAGTTTAATTTTAGGCACTTGGAATTCTTTCATGCTTTCACCCTTACCTGCTTTCCTTTATTTAGAACAAATTTAGATTACTTAAACACTTTTGGAATGACTGATTTAGAGACATGAAGGAAGCGTATCTGACTTAGACTGCCTGGGTTTTATCCGTAGCTCTTAGCTTTCCAAAGGTGTTGGCTTAAAATTCAGTGGATCTATTGTTCAGGGGATAGGGAGGCTTATTATTTCCTAAAGTCAACAGTCTCCAAGTTGTCTCAAATTGGCCATAAGTCTAGGAAGAAATTAATCAGGACTCCAAAATACAACTCAAAGTAGCTAGCTTAGTTAAAATGTATTATGTCTCTGAATGTCTCAAACAGGCCATATAGTCAGAAACAGAGGTTGTGGTTGCAGTGTGAATCTTCACATTTTTAGGAAGTTAAATGTTCCATGGACACTTTGTCATTTATTCTTGGAACTTCAAAGAGACCTTTATCTCTGTCAGAGGGTTACAGTATTATGCATGCTGCTGTTTTTTATATAATTTTATGCCAGGGGTGCATGTACATATATTCTTACAGACAGATGCCATACGCAAACTCACACATACATGTATACATAGTCAGAGAAACATATATGTATACATATGCACACATATGTGTGTGCTTGCATATGGGCATCTGTCTGTATGAATATATATATAAATAACTTTACAAATAGCTCTTTTATTCAAGTTTGTTGATAGCTTGAGTTAATGAATAGTTAGAATTTTGGCAACTCCTGTTGGAGTTTGGATCCAGTACTCATAAAACTAAGCAAAATCCTGGAATCTCATCTAAAAATGGACCTTTTGTGGCATGTCTCATATTATTGTTACATATGATCCATAAGGTCTGCTGAAAAAATCATAAAAAACTGGAAAGCAGAATTATTAATGAAAATCAGGTTCTATTTAAAGCTGGTGGTTTGGCATTATTGAAAAATATGTGATTTCAGACTATAACAATCTTCACTTACCCATTTCGTGACAATTTCTTTTAATTATATTTAGTCAGAAGCAATTCCCATTTTTATTTTCTGACAACCTTTTTTTTTTTTTTTTAAGCAATGATGTATTCTGTTGGAATGAGTAGTGGACAGAGTAAGATTTGTCTAAGTAGTCTGTTAACACTTTTCTATGCTGTGGCATTTAATGTTTTAGAAAATTCTCTGAGCAATTCCATGTATAAGTAACTTGTTCTCCTATGCTCTCTATATTTAGTAAAGAAGCTTGTTTGGAACCCTGCTGTGCCCATGTGGTTTCTATATATAATTTGGTTGTATAATGAGAGAAAAAGACAAAGCAACCCATAACATGCCCGATATTGTACAGGACACAAATGAAGATGGTCCCTGCTGCCAATGGTTTACTGTTCAACATCTCCAACTTGAACATTACTCTTTTGGATGGACACCCACCTCCATATGGAGCTTTACAGCAGCCAATGGACTCCTTCATATACACTGGTCTCTGCATATGCACTTCATTATGGGGCTGAGGCCCAAAAGACATACATGAGAAAGAAAACAAAGAGGAGAGGAGGGAATACACACATTTCAGTTGGCATATTCAAAGATAGCTCAAAGGCATGTGATTTCCATTAAAACTCAATTGAATGTCACTTTTAGAAGGCCATTTTGGCAAGTGACATACAAAAGGAACATCCCACCTGAAAGAGGTGTTGGTAGTCACATAAGGACCATCTGTGCATTATGAACAATGAATTTTGCAAAGAAATACATTAATAAAAGAAATAAATTTAACTCTTTGAAGGTTTCCTATAGAGCACTGGATTATAAAAAAACCTTGTAGCTGTATTTTCAAATTATTTCCAAATGCAGTTACATTTTATCTTGGATAATGCCAGTAATCCTAAATATTTTAGACTGTTCTATACCTTCTATGTGCTGCATAAAATGAACTAAGTAATATGATATTACTTGCAGTTGTGCTTTACATATAGTCCAAGTTACAGCCATGGAAACAGCTTCAGCAAGGGACAACAGAAAAGATTTTTAACACACACGAATAAAATCAGTGGCTAAGAAACACATGAGTGGAATGGGAAATACACTTCAACTGAGACTTCAGCTTCTGCACAGAAAAAAATAATAATAAAGTAACCTCCTAGGATAGAATTCAACTTGTAGGGATTGTTTTGCCAGGGACAAGACATTGAGGAAATTGCCTCTGTGAGAACTAAGTAGCAGTAATTTCCTTACCTATTCCCAAATCTTCCATCTACAGAGATTACTGACAGAAGTACAGTTAATCTGTCTGAACCCTAATCAGATATTATGGATATTTTAAAACTTCTTTTTCTAGTTTCTTCTCAGCTGGTAGCAACTGTTACTATAGCATGGGATTTGGAGTGGACAGCCAACCCAACATGAATTTTCAGCAGTCATGCATTTAATACAATTCTTGAAATAAACTAAAAAAAAAAAAGTGGGGGACAGGGACATGACAAGGGACAGAGACACAGGATAACAGGTTGGAAAGAAGAAGGGTAAAATGAGATGCTACTGTGTAAGTGAAGTGGTGCTTCCTTCAGCTCATGATACATTCAGAACAAGACCAGATAATTAAGTAAACCCCAAAATATTCTGTTAAAAAAACAAGGCCATTGCTTCTGGAATGTAATTTCTTACATTGTATTGAAGTCCAAGCTAGATAGCAGTAGTGGGGTTTTGTCCTTAATAAATTTGATTCAGCAGGTCTGCTCTCTTACTAATAGAAAGAATTGGTGACTTTTTGTTCAAGGATGATTTTGCATTCCTGCTGTAAATCAGCACACCTAAAGTAAATCTTCAGATTTATTCTTAGTTACCTCCTTTTCCATAATGTAGCTGAAGGAAAAACTAACAAACACCCAAAAGAGCCAACTCTTGATAAACATGAGTATCAAGAAAAAAAAAAAAAAAAGAAAAGAAAAGAAAAAGGCAAAACCATAGGATTGTGTTCATAAAATAAAAATACAAACATTGACATTGCAATATGATTTTTAAAAAGATTTTAATATTGTACCAGTTTTGCCTTTATGCTGTCTCAGTAGTGTACATGTAGTAGTAAGTTCCAATATTGGAGAAAGTGAAACGTAAAACCTGAAGTGTCTAATCAGTGCACCATCTTTCACCATCCTTGCTGGATATGTTTTAAAGCACTGGAGTACAGAGGTGTTAGAAGTGACTTGCCCATGGTAAAATAAGAAGTACCAGAAAGTCACGTAAAGGCTTTGACTCACCTCTGGTCTAACAGAAACTGTCGTTACAGATTGCTTCCTTGGCAGTGTGTGTACAACTCATGGCATATTTCTGTTCTTCAGGGTAGCTTGCTTTGCATTCACAGTGATACATCCTTAGAAGTGCGTTTGTTCTGCTGTGCAAACATGGACATGCATGAAATAGAAAAAAGGGGGGGTGGGGGAAGGGAAAGAAAAAAAAATTAAACATCATTTAGTGGTTGGAAGTTATTTCCAGTTTGCAACCACTGGAAGGGTTGCCTGGAGAAAACTTTTCCCTCTGTTATTACAGAATAATAACTTGTGGATGCTGAAAAGCAAACACAACTTGTGGTTTTCTTTTAAGTCACACTGCAGGGCTATCTCCCGCTTTGCGTTTTAGCATCATGTTGTTTGGGAAAGGTTACGTTTTTACTTTCAAGACACCATTTGTCTTCAGTCCTCTCTTCTAATCTGCAAATAGTTACCCAACAGATTTGGGCAGGAAGCCAAGTACTTGGTTACAAAACCTGCTTCATGTGTCATTTTATTAATCATGGAGGTCTGTATTGTGTTAAATAAATACAGGTAACCTCCATCAAATGAAGCTTTTGCTTTTGCTGAAAGCTGAAAATATCAGCTATAGTATGTGCAGGAATATGGCAGTCACTGGTGTCTGCATTTTCAGGCCACAGATTCCTATTTAGGTGTTAATTAGTTAAATAGTTCCCTAAACTTCCATTACTTTTTTGCAATTTTTAAACAGCTCAGTCTATCTCCAGTTAGAGCAGTCTGAAGTATATTTTTTCATCTAGGGCCAAATTCTGCTGTGTTAGTTACATCAAGAAGCACATTTCTTTCAGTATCTTTACTGGAAAGATTACACACCACTGAAAACATATTTCACTTGATGTCAGGGTTGCAGAGTTAATTATTTTTAAATCATCAAGTAATCTGTATTGCAATGAATCTACTGTGTTTTTCATCAAGTAATCTGTGTTGCAGTGAATCTACTGTGTTTTTTACACTAGTGTGATGAATAACAACACCTTGATTACTCTGTTTAGGTCCATTCATTCACCAGCCCCTATACCTCTTAGATTACTCCCAGACAAAAGTCAAAGAAATGGACCTCTCAATCCCTACTTTCATATGTTTTCACTGTTGTATGTGATTATCATATATTCTCTTTACCTTTTCATCTACTGTTCTTTCTATGCTTCCCCTGAAAATGAGGTTAATTGAGGAACTGAGGACAGTTGTTGGATACTGGAATGAGAGATATCTATATAAAGAGCAGGAATTGTATTCTTGGGTAACAAAACCCTTTATGAAAGAATTAAAGAAAATAAAATCTTGTTTCTTGTGATCCCTATTACCAGTTGCTAGGAATTTCATCAAACTTAACTAACCTTGAACCCAGTGCATAATGACTTATCATACTACAGGCTATATCTTTCCAAGTAAGTGATCACAGAAGTCCTGAACTGGTCTTTGAGAGCTCAGTACTAAACCAAGCAGAGGGGAAGAAAGCAATTTCAGTTTCCAGACTGATTTCAAGAGTAATGGGGCAATGGGTTTATCGACTTTGCCCTGAAAGACACAAGCGAACTCTGGCACAAAGCCACATCCCACTCAGGTATAGTCAACTGCAAAGCCAGATGACTTGGAAGGCTGTATGAGAGCAGGTATGTGCCGTGTTGTCACAGCCATACCACTCCTCATCAACACAGTGCACAGGCAGAGCTTGCTCACACCTGCACAGGTGTCAGTAGAAATATTTTTGGTTTGGCTGCAGAAGACTATTTCAACACACCAACCGCTGACATTGCCTGTTAGTATGACATACATGCTAGCATATGTGCTGGGAATAAAAAAAAATTAGCATTGACCATTTTTTATACCAGTGACAGAATTATCCACTCTGATTGAAACTGAACTTGATCAAGACCACAAAACCTACCCTACCATAAAACAGGTTTTTATTCTGCGTGGAAAAATAAAATATTTCCTCCTCTTTGCTCTTCCGGCTCTTCGAGGAGTGTCAATGAAATGTTGATTTTCTAGAAGTGGTGTTTTTTTCTACTGAACAAATCAACATCCAGAAGAAAGATTAAGAAGGAAACCTAGAGGAGAATGACTGAAGACTGAATAGAGGAGAAGACTGAATAACCTTAGGCTTTTTTTCACCCAGAACAGGAAGATCTGAATATTAATGCATATGAGCATCAATTTTGTCACATGTTTTAGTAAAGAAAAAAACAAGATAACAACAAAAAATTGACTTTTTAGTTTGCTGCTTTCTATATTTCAATTAAAAATTAAACTTAATTTTAAAGTCCTTTGGGGTCATTAAGAATAATAATAAGAAAAACTCTCAAGAACAACACTGTACATTTTAAATATTCTGTTTGGTTTGAATTCGGTTAAGAAACCAAACATTATTGAATGGTCTATTTTTTTTACCTCTTTTTTTTTTTTTTTAATAAATAACGACCAACATGTTATCCCTAGCTATAGGCAAAAGAATCCACTCCACAAATGACAGCTTCACAGAATCTCTGTGTGACACCTCTGTTATCTGTGCAAGTCAGCTGCTTGAGAGACCTCCCAGGTGCGATATATCATGCCAGTGGTTGGTGTGCTGTAAAACTCCTGCTCTGATAGAGGAAAATGTCTTCACCTTCTCAGCTGCAGAGGACTGAACTTTGCACCCTTCCAGCAATACAGGTTAACCACATATTGGTCTACACTAGCAAAAGCATGGCTAGTAGATCAAAAGAAATTATTTCCTTTGATTCAGGATTCATGAGGTGACATGTAATAATGTGTTTGTTTTGGGTCACCAAAACATAAAAGGCATTGGTATACAGGAGAAACCCCAGTGGACAACCTCCAGGATGGGTAGGGTCCCACAGCACATGAAACGTGAAGAAAGGCTGGCAAAACTGGGTTTGCATAACCTGGAAAAGAGAAGGTTAAAAATTAATCTTATTGTTCTTTAGATATCAGGCAGATGTAGAGGAAATGGATCTGGACACTTTTGGCAGATGCATATTGAAAGGAAAGCAGGCACGGGACATTTAAGTTGCAAAAATGGAGAGTCTGGATTGATATAAAAGAAAAAAAATAGTAACTATGCCAATTAAACATAAGACAGATTTCATAAAGTTGCTGTGGAATCTCCATCCTTGGATACAGTCAAAACTCGAGAAGACATAGTCCTATACTGTGAGCAACCTGACGTAACTTGGACTCAGACCCTGCTTGAGCAGAGGATCACAGACCCAAAGTTCTTTCCAACTTGAATTATTCTATATTACTAAGGTTCAAGAGATGTATTTTATTTCCAGAAAGGTACACTTCATGGAACTGTAGTTCATTACTTCACGTTTCAGCTTCAAAGTTACAGTTTGCACACAGCCATTGATCATTCCTTCAAGAAGGTGATTGAATGTAGGGAGTTGTGCAAGATTATGGGGAGGGTTCCCAATAAAACTCACTTTCTTGTAAAGTCTTGCCTGAGACATGGAAGAATGGAAAAGTCATGACAAGAGGTTGGACGACAGCTGGAACGAAACTATTCTGCATAGCTGGGATTCATGACCTGACAGGTCTACTAGGATGAGAATTGAGAAAGAGTACAAAATTCTTCCAGGATTTGAAATATTTCTGACTTTCAAGAGGATATGTTGGAATTGAGAACTAGTTGTTTATTCTGGAATGTGTCTTGACTAGCCTTTAGACGACACAGATCAAAACCGACTATGATAACTTATGGAAGACAGTGAAAAGAACAAGACCCTTCAAGCCCTTAGTCAAGAGAAGTGAATGCATGGCAAAATAATTAAGGTCAACAAATGGCTTCAGAATGGCAGTAGTCAGGGAATTTTGGAAGAATTGCCTTCAAGGAGACTTCTCTGGATTAGACTTTTGCAACATAGAGAACTGTCTAAAGAGCACCTGGAACAGGCTGGGTGTAAATATAGAACGAAATAACAAATAAATGATAATATAGAATGGCAATGGTGGTGTAGGGGGGGGTTGGGGGGGAAGCAGGGGGAGCATCTTCACTTGGTAAGGAAAAAAATTACTACAGGCCAGGCAATA
Organism: Falco biarmicus; assembly: GCF_023638135.1. Classification (NCBI taxonomy): domain Eukaryota; kingdom Metazoa; phylum Chordata; class Aves; order Falconiformes; family Falconidae; genus Falco; species Falco biarmicus. Next base: position 33,339,564 of record NC_079293.1, on the reverse strand, counting down.
CAATTTCTTTCATGATTGCACCAGCCCCAGCTGGAACGCTTTGGGCCTGGGATGACGAGCACTGTTCTTTCCGAAGGTATCCCTAAGTCAAGGGAACTAAAAGAAAAGATGGGAGTAAGATGGAAGAGCAATGCTTTCATAGAAGAGGTAGATATACAAACTGTTCTTGGATTAGGCGATTATGAGCTGATTAAGCTGATCTTAGACCTACAAAACAGAATCAAAGTAATATTTTGGATTTTCAGGAGACAAACTGAGTAACTAAGGGATCAAGTTGGCAAAGGTTCCTACACTGAGAAGATTAAGGATTTGAACATAATAAAAAGCTTGATCTGAAATTGCTTTCCAGCTAAAAGGAAAGACTAATAAATGAAGTACAGGAATGGGAAGAATTACTGTCACTACAGAATAGCAAGGTCACATTTAAAGAATGTGATTCTGATTGCTCATATAAAAATTATTCAAATGGCAATACAGATAGGTAAGGGTTACCAGGTGATATATATAATGAAATATTTACTTTATGAAAAAAGCTTTAAAAAAATCTTCATTTGTTTTAACTCATAAAACAGCTAGGGTATACAACTTTGTAATAAAGACATCTGGATCATAAATGTGGAAGAGAAAGAATTGTTATTTCATTTATAAGTTGATATTGGTATAGGTTCAGAAGAGCATAAAATACTTATAAAAGAACTCTGAGTAGAAATTTGAAGATTTCTAATCACCCACATTGTGATTTTCAAGGACAGTCCTCTACAGAATGTAGATAGGGATGATAAACCTAAATTGTTTCAAGATGAAACCTGAAAACTTGGATAAAAAAAGGCTTGCATAACTGACTAGTGTGATGTTACAACTAGAAATCAAAAGTGATGCAATAAGGATCCTTTTTTTGTCAAAAATGGTACTCCATTTTTAATATCGCTACAGAACACCCTAAAGTTAACTTGGTCACCATTTGATGAGGCTTCATTTTCTGTTGCATTTATTTTATGTTAAACCTATACTCTGAAGTTTCTTCTGACCCCTGCTGAGTCTAGGAAGAAAAGTATATATATATATACATACATATACAAATAATTTTTAAAACAATTCTTTGAGTCATAACTTGTCTGCATTAGGAAATGAAAGAATGTTTTCCTTCCACCAGTCCTTTGGAGATAGACCTAAAATGGATCTGCAACATTGGCATGAATGTGCTGGTATATTCAGAGGCACTGCAAAACCTCTCACATGTTGGAATAGTGCAGCTTGGTCTTGCAGTTGCCAGGTTTGGAGTCGGAAAGAAACCTTCTCCCAAGTCATGCTGGCCAAAGTCAGTGAGGACTGCCTGCAGTCTTCTGTGGCACAGGTCACAGTTCATTCTTCAGGATCACTTGGGCACAATAACCTGTAAAATTTCATGCTTCTGAAAAAAGCCTTTGGTTTGATTATATTTTGGAGATGCTTAGTACTGTCTTTTGCACCTGGTACCTCGGTGTTTTGTGGTAAGCTAGGGAATACTTTGCAGCTTGCCATGGGCAGCAGGAAGGGCAGGTGGAATGGCATCGATGCTCTTTAGAGATCCATAAAGTTAGAATAACACTCTTCAAACCTAATTGTAGACACCTTCCTGAGACATCTACATCTGAGGGTTCTTTGTTCTACATTTCTCCTACAGGCACTGAACTGAGATGGACATTTCCAGGGGGAGATTCAATTCATAACAATTTGTAATTTTTTTCCATCTAAGCAAGCCTATTTCTCTCACTGAGCTATGAAAAACACAGAAACACACAACACAAATGTAGGGAAAACAGAGTTTTCAGGAAAAGACTTAAGTTTTCACTTATGAAAAATGTACGTGGAGAAATTAGAGCTACTATCCCTGCAGCATGATGCCTTGCACTTGTAGGGGGCTGAAAACAACGATCCATATGGTCTCTTTCACATTTATACTTATCTGTCCTATATGTCACAGGGAAATGGCAATGACAACCCTTATTGAATGGTCTGTAAAGATATTCCTCCCATATCACAAAGACACCAGATATCCAAGTCACTCTTTTAAAAACTGTAAGAGAAACAGTGAATCAAAAAACTCATATGAATTCTAAATTTTGTCTGAAATTATCTAAACAACTCCATTAAGTTTAAGATTACGGTCATAAAAACTGCAAAACACATTCTCAAAAGAAACATAAATATCTTGAAAAAATATTTAAATGAACCTTTTTAATGAAGTATGTAAGTGAAGTAATTTGCATCTTGTGATATTTAAATACTGGGCAATCCCACATAAAGTACTCGGTATAAAATTATGTACAGATATCTGTGCAATACTACAATGTCTCAAACTGAGTCTTTGCCAAAGCATTCACTTAAAATAAAGCAGAGATGAAGCCAATGACTTTACAGTTGACACAGGAGACGTGTCTGTATCCTAACACGAAGACATTATGGAGCAGATTTGAAAGTGTAGGCACATGCAATTGCGTGCACAGATTTGAGCATGCCTGGTATGGCCATAAGTATTTCACATATGCAGGCAAATCACATTTCTGAAAACAGACATCGCTAGTTATCTAGAAAAATGCTGTTACCCTCAGAGACCAACACTTAGCTTCAGCAAGGTTTCCCCAACAGCTAGTGGAGAAGTCAGAGCAGTATGTGACACTGAGAAGGACAAGGATGCTCTTGGAAAGTCCTGTTCTCTTCCCAGGCCCTCATAGTAATAATGATTGTTTGAATGGTGAGTTTTCTCTTTCCTTCTCTGCTTCCATTACCTATTTGTGCTTGTGTGTTCGTTATGAACACTGTCTTATTAGTCTTTTAATTAGCCTTTTAGAGGATCTCTAGCTTTGTCTCCCCTGTTGTTAGTCAAGTAACTATCCATCACTTAACATGTACGTATCATGTAAAAAGAAACTCTTAAAATACATGGTGTAACTCTCCTTGTCTGGGACACTTTGTGCAGCATCTCTTACTATGCACAAAAGACTGAAAGTGAGAGATACTGAGCTAAAAAGTGTACAGCAGTTATTCATTGGCTACCACACAATAGGAGGAGGGTTAAGCTTCTCGATTTGGCCATTTACATGTGTTAGCAAGTCAGATTTCAGTGTATACATTTTAACTGCTAAAACCAGTTCTGCATGTTCATCGTGTGAATGGGGAAACAAGAAACTTTATGCACTGGTTTTAAGGCTCTCTATTTGCCAAAAACCACCTTTTAATGCTTCACTGTGCCACAAAGAACTGTCTTTGAGAGAAAAGCCTTCCAAGCAGCCTATATTTGCATGAGTATGACAGTGCCTTTGTAGCTAACCGATCTCTGCTGTTATTTTTCCCAGTAAAGAATGGCAAGACATCCAGGAACCCAATTGGTTGGCATGGATTTTGTTTGCTATAATAAAATACAACAAGGGCTGTCAAGACTTATTGCTTCAAACGAAGAGCTGTGTACAGCATGGTTCCCCATAGCAGCCTGCATATGGAACCCTTTAAACATTCTTAAGAGACCCATTGGGGTTTCTAATTATTGTGAAACATCTCCTGGCAGAACCATTCCTACCCTTCCAAGAATGCGTTGTAAAAATAATTAGATGATGAGATTTAGATCGAAACCGCTAACTAGTGATTTAAGAGTTTTGCTCGTACCATATAGAAAACTAAGGAAATGAAATGCTGAAAATCTCTTCACATGAAAGGAAAACAACCCTTTGTGGTTCATATTTGGGGGGGAAGACAGAGAACAAACTTCTCTTTTCCTCATTCCTTCCCCCTCCCCAAGTTTAATACTTTGTTTCCTGTGGTTACATGAGGGGGTGGAGATGTTTCTTCATTTTCTAAACATTAAACCACTTGAGAATTTCTCTCCATTTCTGGGGAGCCTGCTATTAGAGAACAACTTGGGGAGCTTGCTTTAATCAAGGTTAAAAGCTACGAAGAATAGAATCACATTTTATGGCTTTAGAGGCTAAACCAACCTGTAGTCAATTAGGTGACATCACTTCTGCAAAAAAAGCAGAACATCTTTGTTTAATCAAAACAAACAAGATTAGAAGTTTAAGTGCTGTGATTTAGGAAAGATTCACATTTTGAATTAAATCCTGGAGGACTATGGACGTGGCAGTGATAAATATTAATCACATGAAATCTGGTGGTCAGCTTAACAGTTGTGTTAGTTTAGATGTGGAGATGAATATTTTTGCATTTTGCCAAGGAAAATGAATTCATAGTATATGCAGGTGTCATGGATATATTTGGTCCTTTTCCTTGTTTGTTATTTTCTTAATTAAGTCTTCAAATTGAGCTTTTCAGCACCTAGATCCATAAAATGAATTTAAACAGAGCCAAGGGACCTATTTATATACTGTATTTTCTATTAGTTATTTGCCACGATGCAGGAGGGGACACATCCTGCTAAGTGTTACAGAAAATATCCCTAAAGAGATTACAGTACTGACGAGTCAAAGAATAGAAGTGTCACCACACTGCCATTAGTCCCATCACTTAGGTTCACAATTTACATGCAATCACTGAGCCATATCTCTGTGGGTATTGCTATCCAGGCTCTCTCTCAAATGTCATTTTTCACCAGAACGTTTCTAAAATGCAACCTTTCCCACCAGCCCTCATGGCTACTACTCAAGGAGGCTCTCACTACATTGCTGTGCATTGAATACTGCTGTGTCCTTCTTCCATGGCCTTCACAAATGCAGTCCTGCCAAACAGCTTGTTCCTATAGGCCATCACCCTATCCACACTGCTGCCTTGTGGCAGTCCTCCTCCTCCTCCCTCATATCATAGGACAGCCATGGATGGACCTTCACCAGCAAGGCAGTTCCCAGCTGGTCTGCAGATGTCCTCCTCCTGTGGGCTTCCTAAGCACTTTTGTTCTTTCACATCCTGCTTCTCACCTTTTGAAGGAGATCCCTGTAGGCATCCAATTACTAGGGCTTTTTGTCCCCTCTTTAAGACACTTTTCTGGTACGATGGATACAGAAAACACTGACATGTTGCTGGCATGCTAAGGCCATTGCTTATCATGCTCAGAGGTAAGATGTCACTCATTTCTTATTGTCCTCAGCTGTCAGTCAGTGTCCATCCCAGTTCCCTAGCTATAGACTCAGTTTTCTCCAGCAGGAATTGTCCTCTGTTCTCTTTTACAGCACCTGGCACAAAGGGCTTTGGATCCTAGATATACAGCAATACAAATAATCATAAATGAAAATAAATGAGTTGAGAAATTGCCTGCAGTCACACAGCAGGGCAGTGGCTGATGTAAGATTAGAAATTTTGGGACAGCTGGCTGGAAAACTTGAGCCTTAGTCATGTTTTTCTAATTGAAAAATCATATTTGGGTTGAAAATTTCGGCTGTAGCTGTAAAACTCAGGGAATTATCTTGTGAGGACTAGTTGCTATGATTTGCTTATAACCATAGTGCGGGGAAGTCCTGCAGAGCTGATTTTAGGTAAGTGGCAAAAGTTGAGCAGCAAAGATTTTTGTTGTCTTCCTTTCTCCTTTTTAATCATAAAGCTTTGCCAGTGTCACATCCCTTCATCTGCCAGAGGTAGAAAGCGTTAAGTCACAGCTCTGATCCGTGCACAAACAAAGCTTGTTAGCAAAAGGCATCTCTTTTGACCTCCAGGTCATTCTCACACATCAATGGTTAACTGTTGGCAATCGCTGGGCCTTTGGGGATTGCAGGATAATCACTTTTGTTTTTAATACTGGGATTTTTTTATTTAAACTCTGTTAGCTTGTTACTGCATGAGATTAAACAGAAGTAAGTCTGACAGTGTTATGAGAAGCAGAGGACTCAACGACATACCTTAAACCCAACAAACTGTACTATTCACTGATCTAACTGGCTTTACTGTGCAAAGGCTGAAGTGTAGTCCAGAAGTTACCGTTTGCAGTTTTGCCAGCAGCACTATTTATAGTTTCAATCAATTTGAAATACATCAGAGCTGGACAACGCTGCTGTGCATGTGTGCAGGTGGAGAACACATTTATATCCATCTACAGCCTGTACAGTCTCCATTCCACAAATTTGTCAGAGCCAGCCCCTCTGTATAATCTTAACTAGTATGTTTAGAGCCTCTTCATTCCCAGGAACCAAGAGAAATCTTAACTGCTTCATGGATTAAGGACAGGGCTTGGAAATAACTTCCTGGCTGTTTCAGTGGCCTCATCTCCTTAGCTGATAAAAGCAAATTTACAGTCTTCATTTAAATACAGACAAAGGGAGATTTCAATTTAAAATGTAGTAAATGTATCAGTGAGTGGAAGTATTAGTTTTTTATGACAACTTCCAGCTAGTCTGAAACACACTTTGCACAGCGACAAGGCAAAGAAATAAGCTTCGTCTGATTCTGTGTTAGGTGTTCCTTCAGCTAAAAAAGAAGAAAAGAGCATTTGCAGGTTCTTGCTAGTCAAAGCGACAGCAAGAAGATGTTCATCTCATCTAAACCAACTTGTCTATAGCTGCAGCTGTCCACAGATAAAATGATTGCTGCAGATTGCTTAATAGCAGAGGAAGGAAAATAAGCACTTTTGAGGCATGATTCATGTGATCCACAATAGAAAGCTATGTTAAGATTACATGAATCACAGCAGAGAAGACACTATTATTTCCAGTCATTGTAAAGGAAGTGTAGGCAAGCAACTTGGATAGAGACATCAAGATTTAGTCACAGTAATGTCTTTCTCTGGACACCTCACTGTGTGGATCATTTTGTCCAGATGAGGTTTTCAGAAGAGGCTGCTCAGATTGTTAGGTATCTATATTTATTTGTCCTAGACCAGGAAATTCTTTCTATATTTTTGCTAAAATTTTCTGCATTACTCATTTTTCATGTGCTTGCAAAATTTCAGAATTTAGCACTTGTAACAAATTTCAATTCTTAAACCATCCTTTTGGTAGTTCAATAATTTGTAAACTGTAAGTTTACAGTGAATGATATACCTCTTTCAAAATTTTGACAGTAAAACTAAGCACATCTACAGTTGTATGCACTGTCAATAGTCTTGCAGACCTTAGAAAACTTTTCAGCCACTCTGACCTGAATTCCTAATTATGTTCATAATGAAGTATTTTATGCACAGATGTTCGATAAAAGCAGATGATCAATTGTTCACATTCATCCTCAAAGAGAGAACACAATGTGACAGAGTTGAGAAGACCTAGGTTAAATGTTAGGGAAAACTAGATAAACTCTGAGGGAATTAGTGCACACTGCCAACAGGGGTCATGGAATCACCATCACTTGAGAGTCAATACTGGGCCACCCATCTGTTTAGGAATTGCTCAGAAGTAAAGCAATCAATTCTACTGTGAAGCAGAGAGATGGTCTTCATGACCTACCAGCAGTATCTTTCAGGCTAACTGAGCCCATTATTCATGGGGCTAATAAAAAGTCAAAAGGAAAGCATTCTGGGGTGGGGAAAAGATTAAAAATCAGCACTTACAGTGTTGGGTTTGTTCATTTTCTTAAACAGACTTACTTTAAATTCCACATAAAAGAAGAAAAGAAAAAAAATTAAAACATTGCATCTACATTACTTTTTGTTTGACGTTATATTTTTAAAACCTTAGCTTTAAGATATAGCTTAGCATAGGTTCAGATCCAAGTTTTACACCACATATTTTCCCTATAGGGGAATAAATCATATCTTGATAGCAACAACTAGTCTGAATCTATGCAATTTTGTTGTTTCTTTGGGTTTTTTTTTTTTTAACTCAGACCTGTCAAGTACTGGGAAAATAATTTGCCTTTTTCCCCTATCCAAAAGCATGGATTTATCCCTGCTTGCATCAAAACAGTTCTGTGGCAAAATTCTTCAGTGAAATATAAAAACTGGATACTTAAATTGTTGGGTATCACTCAGTTCTCCAGCTGAGCAGCCAGAGTGGTGATATAAAACACTCCTTTCTTTTTACAGACTACAAAAGATAAACTCAAAGAACAGATCTTTAATTCTTTTCAGACTCCAAAATCCTGTTCAGTATTTATCTGAGAGTGTTGGGGCTGGGAAGTGTTAATATACTAAGAGCAATTTTATTAGGCAAGCAGAATGCTCCTTTTGCCTGTAAATTCTACTGAAATGAGATAAAAATTAATCAGTGAGTAGGTGAACTCTACTGCTCTGTGTTGTATGAATTTCACATCAAACTGATTCGTAATTTAATTAGGTCAGTGTAATTCCAGATCCTGGCAATGCCCCTCTGACAAAGAGAAATATTACTCTAGAAATTTAAAAAAAAAAAAAAAAAAAGAAAAGGAAAAAAAGAAGTCTTGTCTTTGATTACTATGTTACATAATTCTAAACGTACAGTGAGAGGAATTATACAGCTCTATGTTTTCAGCCCTATTACGTGGAGGTAACATGTACTAGTGTCAGTGTAACATTCCTGTGCATTTTCAGAACCTCTAAGAGCAGTTTTATTTCCTGGAAATTATTGGTACAAAGCTGATGTGGATAGTGGAGATCAAAGGCATCAGTAATCAAAATTTAAGTTGCTCTGTGGCAATCTTATAATAACTCAGTTCCCAAATACTCAAATGGTCATTATTTCAACACAACTTTTAATGTCTACCTAAATAATAGAATAAATAAAAGTTGCAGCTGTTGTATTTAAGCCCTTCTAAAACTTGCTTTCCAGTAAAAAAAGTTATACAATTTTCTAAACCTTTATAACCTCGGCAGCAATATTTCAAACTAACAGTTTATTCAATTAAAAAGGAACATTTAAAAACAGACAATATTTTTTAAGTATCTTAGCAACAGGTGATTGAATCCTTGCCTGGAACTATGAGACAAGTTTTGCCAAATGGGCTGCATTCTAATGATATCTTTCATATAGCAAATGGAATAAATCTAATATTTTTTTGGACAAGTTACATAAGTTACATCATAATACAAAATTCTTTATGTGTTTTCAACAACAATAGATGACGGACCCATGAAAGAAGTGAGAAAAGAGTACATGATTTTGTCCCCTCCAGCTGTGGTAGTTAAAAGCAGGTAGTGAGTTCAGATACTTGGTCCTAAAATCTTTGCTTGAATACTTCTGCCACCTTTCACACACACAGGCAGCACAGAAGCTCCAGCTCTATCCCTGAGGTCATTTCATGAATGAAGAGGGAGTCTTTAAGGAAAGATCTATGAATAACGTTTATAAGGTACATTGTTTCTCTATTAAAATGCCTTCTGAGGGGTGGCTGAATAAGGATGTGACACTAAACTTCTGCAAAATCAGCACAGATCTCACAAAATCATTTGACTTTGAGATAGATCTCTGCAAATTGCTCAGTAACTCTGAAATATTACTGTAAAATTGTGAGTGTCGGGTATGGGTACCATATTATCATGTCACAAACTCTTAAGGAAACCAAGCAAATCCAAAACTGCTACCACCAGAGCTTGTTCTTTAGTTGAGGTTGTTGCTACACATGTATATGACACAAAAATGGTCCCTTGCAAGATATCACTCCAATAATTGTCCATGACCAGAACAGTGAGAATGGGGTTGAGCAACGCTTAGCCATTATGGGCTCAACTATTTCAGAAACATTGCCGTGACAATAAAAACACCTCTTTTTGGTGCAACAAAAGAAAAGCTTTTCCAACAGTGGGCTCAGAGTGCAAATGCATCTGTGGACAGAAGGCATTTTGTCTCCCAGCCCAGTATTGTCCCCATCTTAATCACAAGCCTTTTTTCTATTTCCAGAGATCCCTGCATGCCATTGCCTCCTTTGCTAGGGGAATTCTTAGAGAAAGGCCAACAACACAAGCTGTGACCTCAGGGAAACATGAACTGTTGCAGACTTGAACGTGTGACATGGCTGCTCTATAGCCGTGCCAATTCGGTTGTCTCTTAGCAGCACAACTTACTAGGGACACGCTTTGATCCCATATCCTCCCACTGAAAAATTCTTCACAGAAGAAATGGTAATTAGAATAGAACAGAACTGAATAGGAATTGCAGCTGGAAGGGGCCTACAATGATCACCTAGTCCAACTGCCAGGCCAATGCAGGGCTGACCAAAAATAAAGGCATGTTATTGAGGGCATTGCTCAAACGCCTCTTAAACATCGACAGGTTGAGGGCATTGACCACCTCTCTAGGAAGCCTGTACCAGTGTTTGACCACCCTCCCAGTAAATAAATGCTTCCTAATGTCCAGTCTGAATGTCTCTGGATGCAGCTTTGAACCATTCTCACCCACTCTACCACTGGATCCCAGGCAGAAGAGCTCAGCGCCTCCCTCTCCACATCCCCTCCTCAGGAAGCTGTAGAGAGCCATGAGGTCACCCCTCACCCTCCTTTGCTCCAAGCTAGATAAACCTAAAGTCCTTAGATGCTCCTCATAGGGTGTGCCTTCCAGTTCTTCCACCACCTGTGTTGCTTTCATCTTGATGCAGTATATTTAGAGTTCTTATCCCATCTAGGGGAGTTTCTACAAGCCTAAAATGATGATAGTGTGCAACTGCCTATTCTGAATCTTATTTTTCTTCCACCTAGTATGTCTCATCAATACACCATTGTCAGAGTCCTGAACATCTAATACTCTTCAGGAAAGCAGCAGTTATTGTTATGCCTAAGTCTGTGCTCTTCTTTTTGTGAAACAGAATGCGTTCCTCATCCACAAATCATAGAAATGGAACTTCTTTGCCCTCCAACTTCCATTTTATAAGTTTGCTTAGTGTTTCACTATCTGCCACTAGCAGAAGTCAATAATTAAAGGTTATATATAAAGATCATTGAAATCAACTGAAGAAATAGATATGAAAGGTCTTCAGTAAGTTAATTATTTCTTTTCAATATGAGCAGTATGGTTTAATAAATTGAATATTGGACCACTAGCTAGAAAATGCTGGGTTCTATTTCTAGCTTTGCCTCTAGTTTGCAAAGGGATGTTCACAAATCACTTCTCTTTGCACCTCTTTTCCTTTGTAAAATAGTATTTCTTTTCTTTTATTTGATCTTTCTGATCTCCACAGAACTTAAATATTATTATACCACAGTCCTTTGACAAGTAATCTGCTTTATAAAATTCTACTTAAAAAATTATTTGTGAAAAAGGTCCAAATATATTGTGCTTCAAATTGCTTTGTTTTGGGTTTTTTGTTTTTTTTAATTGAACAGAGTTCAATTTTAACTTGGAAAGGAAAATTAAAGATACATATGTATTTATATGGGACTCCATTTCTAAGGAGGTTCTAATATGAATGTATGTAGAATATTACATATTTGTAATGATGCTTAAAACAATATAAGTACTAGTTAAAGAGAGTGAATATATGGAACAATAAAGTAACTCTATACACTTTAAATTTAAAACAATAATATATTTTCTGTTGCTGCCAAATTCCTGTCATCCTTTAATTCAGCTTTTAGTTATATGATATCTCTAATGGATATTTTCAGACTTTTAATGCTGAAAACAAGTTATAAACAATATTCATACCAGCTGTATCATTGGGAGGTAAATGAATCAAGTATTTCTGTGCAATAAAAAGAAACAAAAAATGAGATATAGCTGAAATAACATGGAGACAAAGGCTTACTTTCCCTTCTTTCCATATCTTCATCACAATTCAAAAAGCTTCATCATTTTGTAGGTAAGGAGATCCCCATACACAGCTAATCTGTTTGCGAATAATGCACATAAGTGAAGAACACTGTGTCATGCTGTGTGGTGAGCCATCCTCTGCCACTGACAGTGCGTCATGCTATGCCTTTGAATGTACAGCAAGACGTGTTAATGTGTCAAGTCACGCTTCCTTGGAACACCTCACTGGGTTCATAAACAAAAACTACTGCACATTGACCAGGGAGAAAATCTGAATAGAATGAAGCAGTGTCAGTAGAAGAGACCAAACCAGTTCTGGAGGTGATGTTGAGGGCAAAAAGGTCTAGAATGCAGACTTGCAGAGAATCACAAAACTATTTTTTTTCCATTCCAGAAGCTGTTGCCTGAAGGACATGTACAGATGGGTTGCATCCAATAAAGCCACAGTGGGTTTTGATGGGTCAGTGGTAAAGAACCTAAACGAGACCAAAGAAGACGAAGGTCTTCATTAAGAACTCTTTAAGGCCTGTGTTTGCTCATTCCAGAAAGCTAATGATGAGAAATTTTAATAAGGAAATGGGAGGAACATCTTAACTTACTGAATGTCTACACCGTTAGAAGAAAATGGAGTTCACAGCAATTGCCAAGATATCCTGTGAAGAAAAGGGTGAACTTAATCAGGATGGATTTGGGAATAGATGCATAGGTCAATCATCACTCATTGACCCAAGTTAATTTAAAAATTTGGAAGACTTCAGGGCAAAATTTCAGCTAGAAATGATCAGCATGGTTCTATATTTACAATGGCCAGGATTTTGATGAGTTAAACCCTCTGATGTAACATACTGATTTATTTTTAACTGAAGTATTAATCAACTAAAGAAACATGTCTGCTTGCTTAAGTCCAAAAGTATTTCATCCTTGCACCAGACATAAGCTGAAAAGATGTTTCTTGCAAGTGTTTTTCAGTTGTGCTCCCATCCCAGGTGACTTCAGTAGGAGATACACTGGTGCTTGCCCAAGAGCTGCCCTAAAACAGCTCATACATCACTCCCCACCCACCCCACCCCCACCCCCCCAGCCCCGATTGTAGCTCGGGAAATCCTTACTCAGGACAGAACTGTCAGAAAGAAAGTAATATCCAGCTGAGATCCCAGGTGGATGTCTCACTAGTTGGACTGCAATATTTCCAGAAGAGAAGCACACAGCCAGTTTTTTCCTTCCTCTCCTTCTTGTGCCCCACCGAGTGAAGACCAGGACTAAAGTAACTAAGTCTTTACTTTTCCCAGGACATAACCTTGATTTGGTTGTTTTTCCTTCCAATTTGCTTTAATATGAAAAATATAAAATATTATAGACTTCCAAATAAAATGTCCCAAGTTGTCACTTAGTAAAAATCATCTTGTTGGCTCTTAACAATTTCCTGGAAAACAGCAGGATTTTGGTGAGAACTGGAGCTAGTCCTGTGATTATATTAAAAAAAAAATATTCAGATCTGCTGGTCTGCATGGAGAAACCTTCCTGCATTCTGTTGTCTGTCCCAGTATCTAGTACCTTTAGTCAAACAGCTTATTAAGGGTATTCACCAAGGAATACAACTTTTCTAAGCAACCTGACAGCAGCCTCACACAGATGAGAAAGGACCACAAAATACCACTAGCTCTGGACAGCTTACTTCTTCCTGGTTTCTCTCTTTTGTAAAAGAAAGTTAGTGCCTGAATGCTCTTTCTTCCTCTGTTGCAATCACTTTTTGCAATATCCAGTACAAAATGGAGAGAAGATGTACCTCTCGCTGCTTCTTTCTCACATCTTGACTTAAAGTGTTTGCTGTGAAACATTTCTATGCTTTATGTTATTGACACAAGTAGAACAGCCTACTTTTGTTTAATTTCATCATTTCATTCAGGCTCAGATTGGTGGCCATCTAAATGAATTAAATGCAGTGCTTCAAAGTTGCCTTATATAAAGTGAAGGCAACTTTCCTCATCAGCTTTTGTAAAAGTACTTTTCAATCTACAGGTGGTAAACCCATAAGAATATTTAGAGTATTAACCAGCAACTTTTGATATAAAATTAGTTATTGTAAATACCATGATGTCATTGGAACAAGCTGGAGAAGTCTACAGGCCCACAGAAAGTGTTCAGTTGTTTTTTTTCCTATAATCTGACAAGATAATATTTTAGAAATCAGCAGCCTATATTCACATGCCCATGTTTTAATAATATTGTATTCCACTTTTAAATAAAGGAAAAATTAGAGAATCTTTCCCCTTCAGCAGTGGCAGTGGAATAGTCTGCTGGAAGTTCCATTCCATGAAGTGACATTTCTTTTCCAAAATGAAACGTCTGAAAGTTCTGCCAATCACTCAGTCCAGTTGGCCAAATATTCTCTGTTGCTTTATACAGGAATATGGACACGTGTTCAGTGCTGGGCACTTTGAGAAATTCAGCCTTGAAAATATCACTGACCAGTGCAACAAACCACCAGCTGGAATTTGCTAAAACAGCACTATTCATTCCTTATGTCATTTGTACATCAAGGAAGTTCTTGATCTAGCATGCACATCTTTAAACTAAAGTAGATTTTCAGGAAATACTCCCTTTTAAATTTCCTTGTGTGTAAATGTTTAAAGCTACCTTTTCCAGTATTTTCAAATGCACAAAATCATTGCCTTCTCTATGCTTTGAATAAGTGTGGTTTTGGAAAGGGCATCGGATTAATTTTCTTCCATCATTCTGATCTTGAGGAGACCAGGTAAATTAGATGTAGAAGATGCATACAGAAAACACAACCTATTCAGCTCCTCTTCAGCACAGTTGGGTGAAGAGCCATCTCTACTATTCTTTGCTTGCTTCAGGAAGCCTTAATCCCTAGAACATTTAAAAAATAATTTATTTTATTCAAATTAGTTATAAAATACTTCTGAGTTGCCTAACATGGCGTAGGGAACTGGAGGACTCAGTAAATATGGCTTAGTAATTTCATGTTCAACTCCAAAATAAAATTTTAGGATGGACAACATATAAGCCTGAGTGATTCTAAGCATCCACAGCTATAACTGTTTCCATCTGCTTTTAATGCAATGTTCGGCTTCTCTGATATTCAGATCACTATGAACTACCTACTAACTTCAACCTCTGAAACTGTAGAGGACAGTAAAGGTTTCAGGCTGGAGAAGGGGCAAAGGCTTGTTGTTTAAAGACAAGATTTTCATATTTGTAAGGCACCTTTCAATGTCCCTTTCAATTGTATATTGTCCCTAAATTTCCCTTTACTTTGTCTCTTTTTTCTTTTTTTCTTTTTTTCTTTTTTCTTTTTTTCCCTACTTTGTTCTATGGGGAGTTTTTGTTTGGGGTTTTTTTCCCTTACTTTTAAAGCTGAAGCATGATTTCAGTTGCATTAGTCCAGAGGATATCTTTGGGAGTAGATTCCAGAGAGCTGACTGTGGAGAAAACAGATCATGAGACTAAAACACATGTTGCCTATGAGACATGTCACCCTTAAAAGTTAACTATGATGCAGAGCAGAGCTCTGCAGCCCACTAACTTGCTGTTAGGCAGCTGAAATGGTGGTGAGAAAGAGCTGCTGCTGGAAGGCAATAGCAGAGCCCTGGAAGGGGGAATTTGAAGGGGCAGGAGCAGAGGATGAAACGGCAGGAGGACCCCAGAGGCAGACATGAGAGGCAGTAACAGTACTTTTCACGGATCAGCTCATGAAAGGGATGAAGCAGTAGATAGTGGAGCTTACCCAATGTCAAGGTGGAAAACCCAGTGCAATGTCTGAATGTGGAGGAACCTGCAAGGACATTGCTGTATAAGACACTCACTACATTAAACTACATCACTACTGAGCCAGCTCTAAATGAACGGGAAGACTTAGACCCATGCACAGGAAGGCTATAGACATATAGCACACTTCGGTGTAGGCACTGGCTCACTGGCTCTGTTCTTGGAAGTTGTGTGCGTTGGGATTACATTACTCTCGTTTGGCTTGCACATACAGATGTCATCATTCGGCTTTCAGCTCCACGAGTAGTTCATTCAATAACTGTTCCAGTTCCATCATTTTGTTATCAATTGTTCAATCCTAATAATTTATTATTTTTTTAATGCACTTCTTACAGATATAAGACCCATTATGAAGTTTTGATGTTTTGGATTCAGAGGGAAAATATGGCCAAAGGTCATACCTAGTTATAGGAAAGTGGTTTTTTTCAATAATTGCTCATTAGAAGACCCTAAAAAATACTGGTTTTATTTCATGCCACTGTGGTTTGTATTATTTATAACTGAAGCCCTGGTAATACATTTTGACCACCTGGATGAGTACTGCACCTGCATTTTCTGGGGCTCTGAATAAAGTGAAGTGAAGGATGCATTTACAGCTTTGAAATCATACATGTCATTTTACTTTTCAAGTATACTGTTCAATTGCTAGTTACCTATCAGTCACCAGGTATCAGCAGTAATGTATTATCATTAAATGTGGTCTTCTAATCAAAAATCCATAGTCAAACACTCCGAGCACTTAAAGCTGTGGGAGACAGAAAATGACACTGGAAAAAGGATGTAGCATTAGCTAGTAAATGCAATGTTTTTGAAATTACCAAACATTTCAGTGACAATACCAGAATTAAAGTTAAATAGTTCCTAGCTGCAAGACATAGTCTAGCCACTGTACAAGCTGCTTTTGTGGTCTATAATAGAAATGTATTTGAATATGCTTTTCTATTTTAAAATATACATGGAAATGATAAAGAGGACATTAGTAAATGACACATAGTCCTTAAAATCAGTTTGTGGAAGCAGCTAGTATATGAAATCTATGACACAGTGAAACTGATTAAGTTTTAATTTAAAACTAACTTGTTTACTTAGTTGCTGATTTTAAAATGTTAGAAGCCAGATAAAACCTCCTCCAAACTGGTTGTATAGTTGAGATACATTTGCAAAATGCTTTCAGAATGAAGAAATTAATAAAATATAGCAAACTATAATGACTTCCGAAAGTATTAAAAGTATTATATGTCAGTGATACCTGCTTTGTTCCTCTCACTTTAGACCTCACAGACTGATAAGAAAGGAAAAGCATTATAACCCAGAAGTAAAACTGTTGCATGATTATAACCCTGACAGCCTCCTCCTAATGAGCTTCCCTGCAGATAGAGAGAAGAAACAGCTTTGATCTCTTGGAGTGAAGGATCTGAATGAACCACTGTTTTAAGGAAGGAATCTGATTAGGTCTACTCTCCTGGTAATCAAAGTCACAAGCTACCATTTGAGGTATTTGTGAAATTCGGATAAGATTAGTTGCTCCTGGGATAAGCCACTGCAGTCAGTAGGAGCTAATTTTGTCTGGGATATGATCACAGGAAGTATCACAATGGGAGATGAAGAATAATCTTGGTGAATATTTTACAGGGTAGAGCACCTTCTATTAGAAAATGTAAATCAACTTTAAAGGTTTGTAATCACTGTCATGATCAACAATTCTACTTCATCAACATCACCATCATTATTACTATTATTTGTCAATGTGCTTTAAGCTGTGTGAAATTTAAAGGAAGTACCACGTTGTAAGTATCTCAAATGAGAAAAAAAAAGGACATATTTATTTCTTATGGCAACTCCCCTGAAAATGTGTTAAACTGGCTTATTTATGGTAAAGCCATATTTGACTTGAGAGTGCCTCTTTAAATTTAGAAAACTTGTATATTAAACAGATGTACATATGTATCTAATGAATAATAAATAAGCTGATAACTTATATCAGTTTCCTCCCCCTTATCATTTCTTTGCCCCACTTGAAATAGGAAAGGCTGACATCTCCAGGACTGTCAGGCTGGGAGGCAAATTAGACATATTGGTGCTTATTTTAGATCTTTTATGGAAATGAGCATTTAGAGAAACAGGATATCTGAATGAGGACCACAAGAACGTCTCTGTCTGAGACACCTTTTCTGAGCAGAACCACAGCTCAGGTATGGGCCAGACATTTCCTTGCTTCTGCATTACCTGCCACCGGAAACAATACACACAGCCCATGGCTTTTTTCTGAATGACAATTTTGATTGGACAACCTTGAAAAACTAGAGTTGGGTATTTAGATATATAAAAGAAATAAGATAAATTTCAATAAGATAAAAGAAACCCCAATTGTTAGTTCTAGATTATTCTGAATTTTTAGAATGAAGAGGCTTTTGTAAAAGTAATAATTGTTTTGCTGTGTAAAAAATAAACAGATAAAATTTGTTCAGCAAAACTCTTCCCGCTGCTGAACAAGAGTATTCTCCTATACAGATTCTAACACTTAAGGGTCATACAAAGGACCCAGAAATGTATTTTATCTTTTGAAGCTATTATAAAACATCTACATTCATTTCCATCAGATTTTGAGACAGATTTGTAGGGGATGGGGTGGGGTTGTGGAGATCAGTGACTCATTGCAAGCTGTCACTGTTATTTGTGGTCAGCCAGAAGCAACTGATAACAGAGTTTTATCTGCTAAGAGAAAAGGAGGGCAAGAAAGGGCTTATGTTTTGTTGTTCCTTTAAAATAAATTACCACCAGCAAAATGCAGCCTTGAGAATTTAATGAGGCAGCTGCCTAAATACTGATGTTTAAGGATGTGAGGTATCCCATGTCAGCTTACTAAACAAATGATACAATAAAGACGCAAACTGCTTTGTTTGATTGAAGACTGAGCTTTTTCACTACTTAGTCCTCAAACCATCTGGCTATGTTTCGAAAATGTGCAATGGTAGCTACTCTAACTCTTATCTAATGATGAGACTCTCGCTGTCAAACATGTGCACCAGAAAGCAAGTATTACACTTTTTTAGGCTTATAAAGTCTTCTTATTTCTCTAGTGAAAGACTATGTTTTGAAGACAATAAATTCCAGGGCCTAAATTATAATATTTTTCAGTGATCTAAAATTTCCAGATCTTTCAATGCCAATTCATAAACAGTGAAATTTCTTCAAGAGACAGTATTCATCCAGTTATGTTTAGAAGACAAGATAATTTGAGGATTCTTAGTTATTACAACAACCATCTCCAAACTTAAAAAGCGGCTGATTCTCAACACTTTCTGAATAACTGGGTCACCAACCAAGTTTGTTGTTTGGGGTGTGTTTTTTTTCAGCTCAGATACCTGAACTTAAAAGCCATTTATGGAAAAGTTGGCTCTAGGAACTCATCTGTGCAGCCCTTCACAACTTTGCTGCTGACAAATATCTCACATCACGTCATTTCCTTGTATTCTCACTACAGTATCAGCCTGCACTACTTCCACTTTTATTTCCAGCTCTGTTGTCCACACTGCCACTTCAAATTAGGATTTTTTTCCAGCACTGCTCCTCATCTGACACCATTTCTTCATTGAATTTTCTTTCAACAGCTTGCTTTTTTCTGATGAGCTCTTAGAAAAAATCCACATACAAATCCCCATTCTGTAGCAGCCTTATTTGTAACTTCTACATGAAAAAAATAAGAGTGTAGGAAATTACCAAATATGCTATTGATACTTGTAGAGACACCTGGATACAAGGAAGAAGCGCTGTATGAGCACAGCCATGCTCTGAATAATTAACAGTTCTCCATGGATTACTAAAGGGCCAAACACTACAGTATGGGTGTCACTAGCCAAAATTATTTACCCAAATTATCCTGATTTAAAAGATAATTTCACTTTGGACAGATATGACTCTTCAAAAAACTTGGAGAAAAAGTACTGATTTTGTCAGAATCTTATTGTGTATATTCGTATTGGTGACCAATTCAGTGTAATAGGAGCAAATAAGTATATTAAAGCTAGTTATGTGTAGAACTTTGTTGTATGAGGCTGAAGATGTTTCTTCAGACTAGATTTAGCCCAGTCTCCAGGGCTCACTCTTTCCATGGCACACACATTTCACAGATTTCTAAGAAAAAAAAAATGTTCAGTGGAGATCATAGATGATTGGTTTACACATCTGTAAAAGTAGCCATCTAATACCAAACTTTTTATTAAATTACAAACTAGTGTAAAAGCAAATTTAATAGCTTGATTTTTCTGTTGAATGGGATTTGCTTTGCTGTCACTGTACTCTTACTTTTTTCCCCTTTTCCAAATCGTTTTTCTGAAAAGAGTCCGTTACTTTCCAAAGCTCATTTTTCTTTTAAATTGTTTGTTGAAATCTGAAAAAAAATAATTTCTTCAAAAGAAGGATGCATCTGATGTTGACCTTTCAGATAAAATCACATAGCATTTGTCTGTTGATTGCAGGAACTTAACTCTCACCAAATGTTTCTGCTGAGGTTTTTTGTTGTTTTGGGTTTCTCCCCTTTTCTTTACTGGAAATAAGAAAGTGCTATTCACTGAAATTCTGCATTTGGCTCTGAAAAGGGATGGCCTTTTTCTCCAGAGGGGAGGATATTTCAGCCTTTTTATATTGGTAAATGAGAAGTTGTTGCTGGAATGGAAATATTGAGGTTCAGAACCTCTGCTGTAAAGTACTAGGGGTTGCATCTCATTACTAAACACATGTACATGGTTATTTTTTGTAAGTTTGATAGATGTTAAATTAATGTATATATATTCCTAGGATCAGAAATTTAAGTGATGCTCCTATATTGCAGTGATGCTCCCATCCAGGTGGATGCGGAATTCCTCTTAACTGGCCAGCAATTACAGAATTAGACCTTTTGTTTTTCCCATCTATATTATTTCCTGATTTATAACATGAAACCAGATTAAATACAAGATGAGCTCATTTTACAGGTGCATAAATATAAAAGCTGTGCTCCAAGAATGCACACTGACTGTAGTGTGCACTAGTTTCTTCGGTAAAAGTAAGGGGAAGAAAACACAATTGCCTAGAGTATACACTTGCATATTCCACAGCAATGTAAGTACGATACCAGCAGTGGAGAACAGGCTTCTTAAAACTGAAAGCATCACAATGCAAGTGAACATTCAGCAGTTTGGTCTGAAATCACCACCCCATGCACACGTTCAGTATCAGTGGTCATATTCCACAAACTAAATCTATAAACATATTTTAGGTGTAAAGTGGAAACCAGCTTTTACTTTTGGCTCTCAAAAAATTGTCCCAAATGCAAAATCTTTGGAACAATCTGTATCTAATACTGAACACAAAGAGAACTGGTTTAAGAACTGATTTGCCTGAACCTAGTATGTAGTGTTGATAAATTCATATCAAAGGGCTGTGGGGATTTTTTCCAGGGGAACTGACTTTCCTTTGGGTGTTACAACTAACCAGATTTGTAACTGTTGGCTAAGAGACTTGAAAAGAATTCAGTTTTGAACTGCAAGAAAAATGCGTACTTCTTTTCAAGATGAGCATAAATTACTATCATTTCTTAAGGAGCCTTCAGTTTTTGTTGTGTGGCCTATGAGCACTTTTCTAACTGGAAAATTACATACGGCATACAGCAAAGTGTGGGTTGTTGGGGTTTTTTTGGTTTTTTTGTTGTGTTTTTTTTTCTCCTCAAGGGGTTCAAAATTGATCTCGAATTAGTAGGTTAAATGCATTCACTTCCAGAAGACATGACAGCCTGAAATAAAAAAAGAATTTAAAGGTGAAAGGGTTATCAACTGAAGAAAATTGTCCTGACACCAGTCTCCTGCAGTCATGAGCAGATGAATTATGTGATTTTAAATGAGATATCTTTTGTAAATTTTCCATGCTAAACCAAAAAACTTAATAAGTATTTTTGAAAATAATTCCCGTCTTGCATTTTTCCCTCATATATACAAAGAAATAAAATTCTTTGATTTGAAAGAGAATGTTTTCATAGAAGCCTTTAGCTTTTTCCTGAAAAGAAAAGCCTCCACCATGTTTTGTTTCTAGTTCTAATGTGCTTGTGCCTGTGTGAGTGTGTATATGTGTATCTATTTCTATGTGCCCAGACGTGCACGTTTTCTGTGTATGCATGGAAAATCAGATACCACATATGCAGAAAACCAAAAGTTAAACAACCTGAAGTCTTTTGAACTACAGACAGTTTAATTAGAATTTGTCAGGGTTAAGTCAAATTCTTTGACCTGCTCAGTTTTAAACAGTAGTAGATCTCAGTTTTATTAGATGTATTTTATAAAGGCAATCTTGCTGCTGTTATGCAGCAAGTATTGGTTTTGTCTGTCAGCTTTAAACCACGTTTCAGAAGTTTTTCTTGCTCTTACAGATAAACATTAAAAAGAAGGAAAAAACCCCAAACCAAACCAAATTTCTCTTCAGCATAGCTGCATTCAGCTAGGAATTCCATGCAGTTTGATAGACTTCCCAATTTACCATACACAAAGTCGTTCATCTGTGGCTTAATTTCTTCTGCAAGAAGGGAGATTAAAATAAATAGAAGTATTAGTGGAATGCCACATCCATGAGTTGAACAGTGAGTGGTATGAGTTGAACCACAACAGTGAGTAACTAAAGCTTTTCCCTTTCCACACTGAAAGATCCCAAGCTGCAGGCTAAGTGGGAGCAGGAACTCCGTAACCCCCCAGGAGTTATTTCAAGCCTCACAATTGCCCACAATGTGCCTTGGATTTGCCTTACAAAGCCTCACTGCATAGAAGAAAATTATGAAAAGCAAGGAGGATAATAGGATCCCTGACTCCACAACCAAGATTAGATGTATTTATCCACTGAGTGCCCCTGATAGGTGAAGAATAATGTCATCATGTTTAACCTGATGTGTCTTTAATAAAAATGAAATGGAAGTCTCAGCCTGAGTATGGGCTCAGATCAGATTGTTTCATTAACCTGAAAAACTCCCACCCCTTTCTGTAGGCCTGAGGAAATGTCACATGTTGACATCACTCCCCCCCTACTCAAACTTCTTACCCTCCAAAGAGAAGCAATGCATTCCAGCCATCCATGGGCAATGGACCCTGCCCAGCGCCAGCTCCCCAGCAGTGCCCAGGGCAGCCTGAGCGAACGCCTGCAGCTCCAGACAGCCCTGAGCCAAGGACCACATGGAGCAGCTGGCGGAATTTCCTCACAGTTTGTTTTACTACCGCACTCACAGGGCTCAGTCCCTGGCCATCCCTTCTTGTCACGCTGGTTACACTCGGCAATGATGCTTCTGATTTTTGCCTGTTTCCTCCTGAGTAATGTCACAAGGATATTTATCACTGAAGAACTGTATGAATACAACATGTAACAGTACCTGAGAGTTGTTAAAGAGTAGGAACAAGAAACTTAGATTAAATGAGATGTGAAAATTAAAGATAATTTTCCTTTGTGAACAAGGCTAAGCCAGTTTACAGAACCTTGCCTCAGACCACAGGAAAGGAGATGAGAGTTAAGAGAGAAAAAAATACAGACATGAGTCATCAGTGGCATTACAAAAATACTAGCATATGAAAATTCAAAGTACTTGAAGCTTTACAGAACCAAAAGAGCTGTATTCCTGACTTAATCATATGAGGTAGCTGAAGTTTGACACTCCGTATCTGAATTTCTTTGATTTTGGATAGATGGCCTAAGTAAAAGTACAAAGCTTGTGGTTGAGGAGCAGCTCTGTAGAAACAGACTGGGATTCTGGGCAGGGGAAACTGCAAGAGCCAACAGTGTGCATGGCAGCAGCCAGGGCCACCAGTGGGCTGCGGGCCAGGAGCTCCAGGGTCACTGTCATCCCTGAACAGCAAAGGGAGGAGGGGGCTGGGCCTTGTTCAGCCTGGGTAAGGGGCAGCTTTGGGGGACCCAACAGCAGCCAGCCTGTGCCCCAGGAAAGCAGCAAGAAGGTGGATTACTTACTGTGGCACTTGGTGAGATGATAAGATGCAAAAGCCACAAGTTGAAACAAGAGGGGTTCGGCTGGGATATATGTAAAGAGGTTGTGTAAGCTCCATCCTTGGATGTTTCCAAGACCCAGCTGGAAAAATCCCTGAACAACCTGGTCTGACCTAGTAGTAGTCCCTGCATTGAGCCTCCCAAAGATTCTTCCATCCTGAATTGTTCTGTGATCCTATAACCCTACAAGTTTAAACTGAATTACTGGTCATCACTGTTCTGTGCGTTTATTTGCAGTAAAGACTCCAGCCTTCTTAAATCAATTACAAAAACCATAGCTCTGTTAAGGATAGTAACTGAGTTTTTACTGTACAATTTCTTTTCTTGTAATGCAAGGCCCATGTTATAAATCCAACCTCAGTTTAGTGTTGCATTTTATGTTCAAACCAGAAAAAATGTCAGAAAGAAATAAAGACAAACCAGATCCTCAGCAGTTGCCTAACTCTAAGCTTATTTCTATTACACAGAAGCCAACCAAACCAGCAACAGGGTAGTGCCAAAGATCATCAGAACAGTCTGCCAAAGAAAAAGCCTTAGGCCTAGCTGCTGCTACTGGAAAACCCCAGACAAATGCCTGGCAAAGAACTGGCCCCGGCCTTACACATTGTTATTGCGGAGGAGGGAATGATGACACAGTTTCCTGCACAATATTTATACACTTGTGCCCTGGAGTCTTGGCTTCTCAGTCCAGTGGATATAAGAAGAAAACCAACTGCAGAAAAGGCATTTCTCTTGCCTAAGGTGTTGCTGTGACTATTTGTACTTTTTTCCCCTTTCTATTTTACATTAAATTCCTAGATTTCCATAATGATCTTAAATCAATGGGAGGATGCCATCATTGCACAGAATTTGCCATCACCAAGGGGAAAGAAGGCAGTAGCTACTGGAGAAACAAGGGCATCAGAAAGGTAGTGGGAGTCAGAAACAGTGCTGAGAATGAAGTCCAGGTCTCCTGACTCCCTCCTATACGGGCTGCATCCTTTCTACTCAGCTCTTTCCCATTCAGACAGATTTCAATGTTTATACTGCTGTGTAATTACGGTCAAAGCCAGTCTTGCATGTGCACTACCACATGTAGGCTTCTAGCCTCATGAGTGTCTTTTGGGATAAAGGCACATATAGCTTGTACAATTTAAGTCAAACCTATAATTCCAATATCATTTCATATGCACACTTGTTACTTGGTCACCAAAGGATATTTCTCCCAGGGTATTGCCTCATTTTCTTTTAATCAGTGTAACTGTTGCTGAACTATGCAGGGGTTTTGGGGGTGGGCTTTCATTGTGAAATAGATCTAGATTATTGTGAATAAACTAAGGGATTTAGCATTACAGAGAGGAATTGGTAAAACTCTAAGAGAAAGAACGTTATTTATTAACATGATAAGCACATAGATAACTTTTTATAAAAAATGTGATAATGCTTAAAACTTTATGTGTGCTTCCTGAAATGTGCAGCAAACCTCTCTTTGCAGTTAAAGCTACTTTAATTAAAAAGCTGCTCTTCAGATCTTCTGAATGGTGAAGTTGCATTAGTTTGTTGGGGGTTTTTTGATTCATAGACATGATAACTGAGTTTGGGATCCCCCTATACTAAATTCTGTGCATTGTTATACTAGGAGACAGTTCAGCTCAGAAAAATTTACAAACCAAAAAGACAAGAAAGGCAAAAGGCTGAAAATGTAATAGATGTAATAAGATGTTTTCATAGGTAATCTATCAAGCTGGCAGCAAAGACTAGCCATTCCAGCCTCTGATTAAACCACACTGTTTATTAAAGAAGTGATCATTTTGAGTCTAGAATAATAATGTGTACAAGATGAAGTAGATTCTGATCTGTTATATTGATGTAGCGAGCTAAAGTAAATGGAAAAAAATACCAAATACTAGGATACATCCTGAGGTTTGCAATAATCGAGGCAAACTAAGCAGCCAAAACAGATTCAGTGTGGCAAAACTTGTCCCTTTCAAAAGTTTAACTATTTCTACTAAAAATCTGTCAACATGACATGCATTAGCCATCTACTTCTTTTTTCAGTCTAATACAACCTGACATACATGTAGGTAGTGTGGCAGCAGAACACCAACACTGGTACTTTTAAAACAGCCAGCCGTTTTGCTCAGCTTCTATTTAAAGTGCATGAAAACTGGTGTGATGCTGTGAGCAAACGACAGCAGAACAGAGGCCAAAAGAATGCTTTTGAACGAGGTGGAAATGTTAAGTTTTCTTAGTGTTTGCCATGAATTTTGTCCTGGAGCCAGAGCGGTTTGAGTGGTTTCTATGCAGACTTTTTGCAGAGTGAAACAGAAATGATGGCTCTACTGCAGCTTTTTCGCAGTCCATAGCAATTTATCAGCATGATACCAATCTCTGAAATGTCTAGCTGTTGTTCTTCTCTGAAAACACAATACAGCTAAGATAAACAGTGTTGCTTTACAGAGGAAAGACAGAAGGATAAACACAGGTTCTAAAACGGCAATCACTTTTCTTCATTCTGAAAAAAAATGTTGCTGGAAATAGAAGTTCATGGGTAGGAGGAGGAAATAAAGAAGACACCATTTCTCTGTCTTGGAACAACTAAGGACTTCAATTTTATTTGCTACAGGAAAAGAGCTGCTATTTCAAAAGTTCAATGTAAATAAGACCATCTATAAAATAAAATATCTCTCTGTGTAGAATGTCAGGGACTACTCTGCTGAATTTATTTTTGAAAATAGTTCTTGTTTGAATAAATAGACCACAGCTGAGGAGCAATTATTCCTTCAGTGAGGGATGAAGGGTTTAGAATACATAAGAATGAGCTATTTCTCCAGGAATCAGAAACAAGAAGCAAAACAACCTTAGACAGCTAAGAGTTTTATGTCTAAATGTAAGCTAGTCATCCTTTGCTCATCATAGTCAAAAAGACATAGATAACTTCTAGCAGCACAATCATTTTAAGCTTTGATAGACATCCAACTCTCTGCCCAGACTAGGTTATCTGAGAAAAAAAGCCTGTGCACATCTCAGCTGTGCCCTGACTCCATTGTAAGAGACACAGGTGCTCACCTGTCTCCTTCCTTACTCTGGTTTCTATGCAAAGCAAACTTGAGAGAAGCAAAACCACCGACCAGAGGTCAGTTTAGGTTCAATTAGAGATAATTGACATCATTTGTTATCTTAAACATTTGACACAATTAGTTGTCTCCAAAGAGATATGGCTGGGAGTTGTATTCAGACTAAAGTTTTCTGTGATAATCTCAATCAAAATTAGTTTCAACAACTTTGGCATCTTGCAATCCATGATATACTTACATAGTGCCAAACAATTTTTACAGTTATTATACTGCATGAGGTAACCTTTGACATCACATCCATTACTTAGCATGTTGAAGACTTCCTTCCCTTATGAAATTTCTCTGCCGTCTATGAAATAGGTAATTTAATTACAGCTAGGTAAAATCACTGGAAAAGGTAAGTTGGAATTAGTTCACTGGAATAAAAATCTGCCCTATTAATAAATGTTCTACAGTCAGTAATTAGAAACTCATGTAATTTTCCATTGTACCACAAAAAATAACTATGGTTTTAGATGTTCTTTATTGACTGGTTTAGTTTCTCTCATGAAACTTAGTTGATGTTTCCGCTCTGGGAAAACTGTTTAACGGGAACCCCCGCTTCACCTATTAACTGTACAGGAGTCAAAGATACATGATTCAATATGATCATTATTGATTAATTTTCTTACAAAAATGTTTCTTTTAGATTTTGAGGGCAGACTTTACTTAGAGGTCACTACAACTCCTATTTCTACTAGAGTCTGTACTCCTACACAAGATTTTGAGTATTGTTATAATCTAGCATAAGTTTAGATTTAAATTCTTTTCCTGCTGTCAATAAAACCTTCTTTATATCTTCAACAACAGGCAAAATTTCAGGACAATTTTACAGGATTATTATAAATAAAGTTTCAGAGTTTTTTGTGGAAGAAATATTGGAAATCCCTGTATTCAGAAGAACAATAGAAGTTTTTATACCCCTTCACATACATAGTTTGCTTATAAAATCCTCTCAAAATTAGTTTTCCATGTATTAAGTTACAGATTCTGATACACTTAAGAAATCAGCAAGAACAAGACTGTCTGTTCATGTTTGGGGGGGTAGTTTGTAGAGCAACACCCAGAAAAATGGATAGAATCCAGCTCAGGAATGATGCCTTTGAAACAAAATCTGTGGTGTAGAAATGAATAACTACTAGAGCACACGGCTGCCAACTCTGGAATTTAACATTCCACATTTCACTTAACCATAAAAAATGAAGAGGACCCATGTTCAAAGGCAAATGTATTAAAACATTAAATTAATTTTATAGTGTGCACATTATAGGTCAAGCATGTCTAAAAGTTCCCAAAGTAAACTGCAACAATGTCACTGAAAAATATTTAACATGGAATAACATAAGCAAAACATAATAATAATATAAGACATTTCTATTGTCTCTGTCTTCTGTCTCCTCATTATACTTTTAATAATAGATGAGGTAGTTTGGAGCATTTATCAAAATCTTCTCTTGTTTTTTCTGGGTTTAGTTCTAATGGTTTAACTCATACTGACTAAAATGTTAATAGGGACTCATGCAGTTCAGTGTTACTTTCTTTGAGATAAGTTACTATTCAACAAGGGCATGGCCATTACATCGTAACACTACCATACTTTGCATTTCAAGTTTTCTTTTTTCTTTTAAAACTCAAAACATTTATGGCTATATTCGCATTATTTCTCAAACTCTAAAGGAAGGATCTTCAGCTAGGTCATGAAAACAGGGGTCCCCTAACTCACATAATCCAGGGCTACAATATAGCAGCAAATATTGGTCACAATTTCAAGAAGGAAAAAGTACATATGTTTTTATGAAACTAATAACATGAGCATAATATTAATAATTTCCAGGTTGCCATCATTCCTAAATAACATTCCTGTTCAAGAGAACTAGAAGCACCCATTTCTGTTATGAGTGTCTTCAGTTGGCTTCGTTTCTTACTGTAATAGTAAGAAAATAAAATTCCTATGATAGAGGATCCCAGGATTTATTTAGAAGATAATTACAGAAGTTTTTAGACATACTAGAATACCAGATGTACCAGAAAACCTGATATGAGGAATAATAGATACCTGATAAGCTAAGCATGCAGATAGCCTTGTTATGGGTCACCTTTTCCCCTCTGAAACACTTTGATTCTTTATAGACATTGGATTATTACCCATAGGTTTATTCAGATTTAAATTAGATATAAGGAAGAAATTATTTACTGTGAGGGTGTTGAGGCACTGGACCAGGTTGCCCAGACAAGCTGTGGATGCCCCATTCCTGGAAGTGTTCGAGGCCAGGCTGGATGGGGCTTTGAGCAACCTGGTCTAGTGGAAGGTGTCCCTGCCCATGGCAGGGGGGTTGGAGATAGGTAATTCTTTAGGTCTTTTCCAACCCAACCCATTCTGTGATTCTATGATGGGTCACAGCTGCCGGTAGGAAATTAATTACATGTTAAACCTAAACAAATACTCTGAAGTATCCTAATTAGTTCTAAAGACTGAAACATGAAGCCAAGCAAAAACTTTGGGAATTGTCTGGTTCGTTGGTGAGGGAGGTACAAATCTGGTGCTGAGACACCTGAGATTTTCATTGAGATAAAAATCAGTGAGGGTTAAAACATGGGAGATCCACCATTTGTAATTTGCATTACCATTCTTTAGTGTAAAGATCATAAATCAGACAACAGAAAATTCTAAACACTGCTGTCAGTGAGGAAAGTGATAATGGATAGAAGGAAAAAGGAAAGGGGGAGAATGAGAGATAGGGTAGAACAAGTAAAGGAGGTCATGTAGTCAAGGGACTTCTTCTAAAGTCAGTCAGTATATTTTAGAAGTATTACCCTGGGTCACACAATTATTCTATGCAAAAGACGTCAGTATCTCTCAGGTCTTCCTTCTTCTAATTCCTTACTGAGCTGATTTTTTAGATGATACCGTGCAGAGACATCACCTAAGTTAAAGTCAGATTAATGAGCAAAAAGGCAGAATCAAGCACACAAAAGTTTAATAGAAATCAGGAGACCTAAGTAGCTGCTAGGAACTTGAAGCCTGGTTCTATCATCACTTAGCAGGTGGGATTGGGATAGCAATCGCTGGAACATAACAAGATTTCAGAAAGGCTCAGAATTTATGAGACTCCCCACTTATGCATAATTGAAAGCTTGGGAAAGTTAGCCTGGATTCCAAGATCTGTGATAGTAATCATGCAAAACTCAGTGGGTTTGGAACTTGTGAGTGACAGAGACATTTTCTTCACTTAAAATAACATTTAATAATTATTTATCATCTCAAAAAGACATCTTTGCAACATGAAGATTGTGTTATATGAACTTACAGCTATTTTTACTAATGGTTCTTAGCCTTCAGCTTTTAGTACAACAATATAGGAGGTGTGAATTCATGTATCACATTCACTTGTATTTTACTTTTCTTATTTAAATGTGCCATCAAAAGCTGGTATGAAGATCTCAGGACTGACAGAGCATGCTTTGTCATATTAGCACTCAAGCAAGTTATCGCTCAAGCAGGAGCATTATGAGTAAGCCATAACATAAAGCACATGCTCTGAAAGGCTTCTAAACAATACATTGCAATAACACAGCACAAATATCACTGGTATAAATAAAGTATGGAAACAAAATAAACTCTTGTGCTTTGGGGCATAGATCAACAAAGGCTTTACAGTCAGACTAAAAGTTACAAGGATTAAATCTTGTTACTCAGTTCATGTGCATTGCCTAGCACAATGGGATCACCAGGTTCCACTGAAATATTAGGCTGTTGTAGTAACAACCGCTACAAAAACAATGTGTGATAATTGTAACAATAGTTGTTTCTAGTGAGGGT
This sequence comes from Falco biarmicus, assembly GCF_023638135.1. NCBI lineage: Eukaryota > Metazoa > Chordata > Aves > Falconiformes > Falconidae > Falco > Falco biarmicus. Next base: position 33,309,283 of record NC_079293.1, on the reverse strand, counting down.
ATGAAGCAACCTTTCCCTATATGTGGTGAGGCTCAAGTGATGCTTTTGTACACTGTCTTCTGAAATATCAGCCATTACAAAATGCCTCCAGCTGCACCCTCAAGTTCAATTTCCCAACTGTCTACACAGACTACGTTTACATTAGCAAGGTTTGATGGGAGCATATCTATTAGGCTGTTAGTGTTCAGGATGCAATAACCCCTTTATACACATTTTTCCAGGAGCCTGGTTTTGAACTAGCTCTGGTTTTGTCCTGTAAATTTCAGCACATTATCACTTGCTGCATGTTAGGTGCAATGCCAAAGAGCACCTTTTGGTTTGTGTTGACCCAAAAATTATTGATTTCCTGTGATACAAGACCACTCCATGATGCAATCCAAGAAGCAGTTGGAGGGTTAACTGGATTATTAGCTTCAGAAGCATGTTTCTCAACTGAAGTAAATTGCTGTTGTAGATACACTAGTCTTGGCCTCAGAGCGTGCGCCAAAGTACCACTGAAGTGCTCCATCTGGAATGCCTGAAGGAAAACCCTAACAAGCCCCAGGTGCCACAAAGCCTTTCAGTGCACCCTTTGAAGCCACCAGGAAAACTTACACCGCGGTGCCTCACGACATGGAGCAACCTGAAATGCAACACAGCTGTGAGCATATTCCAGTCCCATATGTCTCTTCAAAAGCTTTGTGGCAGAGGTAGCACACAATGCTCTCTCATTTGTTAGTTTTTCCATGTTTTTATGCTAGCAAGAAAATGCCCCTAAGAGGAAGGCTTCTCCATATTGCACAAAAATCCCATATCAATCTCTTACTAGTAAGGACTAAGTATTAAATTTAGCTCCTTAAAAGATGTCTGTCTGTTACTGGCAAATGGGAAAAGGCCCGTGAAGACAATCACATTTTTCCCTTTATTCCCATCACTTCTCAGGCTTTCTCAAAATTTTGCTGCCCCAACCAGGGATCTCTTTTCTGATATTGGAGGTTGAGTGCCAAGACCAAGTTTGCCAGACAAGCCAAATCTGTCTAGCAGCAAGGTACACCAGAGTTCAGGATAACATCAGTACAATTTGATGCCAACCCCAAACACGTGCATGTAACCTAAGCCACTGACTCTTTTGTCAGCTCCTGTAAGTAGCCATGTCCAGTGGGTGCTCAGACATGCTAGGCTGCCGCAGCCAGCCCAGGTAGATGTGCTATTTCTGAACACACAGTGGATTCATTATGCAAGAAAACAAAGCAAACAGGTAGAAATTAGGCTACGGAGAACGTGTTTGACTTAGGAGGAAACTGCACATCATGCCACTGTCAAAGATTCAGCCCATCAGTATCTGTCTGCATTTTTACTGGTATCTTTAGGTTTGAAATTCTGAGAAAAACTGAAAAACTACGGATACCTTGGTGTGATCTTCCAGTCATCTGCTGTGGTGGCAGAGACCCACCTCACATCGAATAGGTTACGCAAGCATAACTGCTTTTTAGCTGTTTGCATAGTATGTCATGGCTTAGTCCCATTTCCCTCCAAGTATGGTTGCTTAAGAGACCCTTTCAAGTCTCCTCATATTGCCTGGATTTTGTGGAATCTTGAAGTCAGAGTTGAAGCCGACTCCTTGATAAATGCCCTTTTTCTAAGGAGACAGTGACTCATATGTTTACTGTCTTACATACCTTCTGGACAGCTGTTGGTTACTGAGTCTTGGTAATGCTCTTCCCTGGGATCTTGCAATGAAAGTTTACACACCAGAGGAGAGAGAAAATTGTGGAGGTAAGGTTATTATAGTCTTGTTCTCTCCAGGGTTAAAATGTGCAGGTAGACTACATGGCATCTGTCGACTTTATGTCTGTGGAAAGAAGCTTTATATGCAAAATTTCCAAAAACTAACATACACACACATGCATGTATTAACAACATATGAACAACTATTACCAATAGTTCATTCTGTGCACCTGGATCCTGCAAACTCTCTTAATACTGGACTGGGATCATGAGCTCCTTCCAAAAAATAAAATATTAAAGTCCTCAGCTACATGCCAGTGAGATGAAAGTAATTGTCAGGGCAATGATGTGTGCTGGCTTAGGAGTCAAACTGAAAAGGGACATCTTTCTTTGTAGGAACTAAGGAGTTTGAGTCCCCAGGACAGTAGTTAGGATCATTTTGTCCGATGTGAGCTCCCAGGTACACATAGAAAACAGTTTTTACTGGGTTCAGGACATGGTAGAACTTTTCTCGTCCCTCTCCCGCTCTGTTTTGCTATTAAGGTAAATAATACTGTGAGTTAGGTAGTCTCGTATTTAGATATATTGGGGAATGATGTGGTAGTAGATGGAGCAGAGTTGTGATGGGCCCTGAAAGGATGGGCTATAAAAATATGTAACCTCAATGTCTACCTGAGAGCCAATGTCAGCATAACTGGGGTAGTTTGGTGAAAACCAGTGTTCACATGAACTCTGCATTGGGGCACCATCATTGGTTCGTTCTTCTGAAGTAACAGAGCGTAGCTATGCATAGACCTCTGGTCTGAACCAACAGTGTGGCTTCTAAGTGTGTTATATTCAGTTGTCTTTAAGAAGCAGTCTTTAAAAATGCAAAAAATCCCCATTACTATTTCTTGGAATAAGTGGATTATTTTGAAATTTATCTGCATATGTAAATTGGAGTTAGAACAGTATTATTGTAGCTAATTTTCCTTCCATATTGTTCATCAAAGGATAAAGCACAAGAAACCAGAATAGTGACCGTCGAAGAAAAAGAGTTTTACTGTATGAGATTGTATTGCTCCCAATTGCTTTGGGGATAATGTCTTCAATAGACACGTGCTCTCACTTAGGTGCTTTGCTGAATTGGAGCCAGAGTGCTTATCACTCCGTAAAAGTCACTCATGATCATTTGGGTCTTACTACTGTCCATCATTATTTTCACATTAGCTTGGCCCTTCCAAGGTCATTACTTATGTGCACATCATAGAACAATGAATTTATGAATTTTGAACCAGCCCAAGAAGTAAAAAACATATGTATTTGAGCAGCTCGCCTAACAGATACATCAAAACAAAGCTATTTTTTTCCAGCTATCCTTGCTATCGTATTTGAAGAAAACCTACAGCCCCTGTCCCAAGAAATCTTGGATTTAAATTAAACATGTGCTTATTTTTCCTTCATGTTAAGTAATGTTTTGCATCTTTCTCTTAACATAAATGTGTAATGTCTCTGTATTTACTATACTATACTCACTACTTAGTATAAGTGTACATATACATAGGCAGCTATACACACAGACACACACACATACATATATATGCACACACAAGATTTGACTACCAGCAGTCACAGTTTTGAAAATAAAGGATTTGCACAAAGGTCATTCCAGCTCTTTGCTCACTAGTGTTTTCACAGTGTACCCTAAGACCCTTTGATCTCAGGGTCCTAGCTCTAAAATGAATACATAACCAAGTTAGAAACTGTGAGCAGAAGCATGAGTTAAACAGGGGTGGACACAAAAGGGCATTGCGCGGGTTTGGGACATTTGTTTGCATGACTACTTGTAGACCAAGGTGAAAAGTGCAACTGGTTTCTTGGACTGAACAGAGTGTGTAAACAAGCATGAAAAAGAGATTAACTCTCACCATTGAGAAATGTTTGCACTCTTGAAATCAATGGGTGATTCGTGACAACACGAGAAGGGCAAATAGTGAGACAAAAGGCTCCAGCCTGTGGTTTGTATTCAGTCAGCTCTTGATATCAGGTAAACTTGTTATAGACACACAAATTACTCATGTGCTAGGCTGTGATTTCACTAGTGTAGGAAGAAGTGTTGATGTAGATAGAGTAAATATAAGCAGAAGACTGTCTTGCAACTGATCCCTCTTTAATCCTCCTCTATTGATGACAAATTGCCATTTACAGAATGCTTTGTACAAATGTAAGCCCTTCAGATAACAGAAACCCACCAAGGCAGGGAGCTGTGGCAAAAGTGCCATATTCCCATTAACTAACCAGCCTAAACAAACAAATAAATACAAAGCAAAACACTTTGTAAATGTCAGGAACCCTTTTATTTTTCCCTGAAATATACCTGTTGTGACCTATGTGAAACTGAAGTTTCTGTATGTCTGTCTTCAGACTGAGGTTGCTGCAATGTTAATACATACATTAGTCTAAATTAAACATATGAAAGATTATGTTTACAAAGGATTTCTTCTTTTAAAGTTCTGATTTTGCTACACATGCAAAGGCTCCCTAAAATCTAGTCAGTGCAAAGCTGCAGTAAGAGCTTACTCTCTGGAGAGGGGACGTGTCATTCGTGAAGGTAACAAGTGTCTGTCAAGCATCAAGGTTTCTGTTGGAGGTAGTGATTTTACTAACCAGCAAGTTCTAAAAGTTTTACCCCTATACATAAATCTTGCTTTAAATACACAATGGATAAAATGCTGCTGCTATCTGTAAGTGACCCCATAAGGCTTTGAACATGCACCTGCCATACTTTGGATCCAGTCTGTATCAGCTTTCTTTTGAGAGGCTGAAATGTCAAAACCAGTCCCACTAAAACAGTGGCTCGAAGTTCAGAAGTCCTGATCTTCTAGAAATCCTTTTGAGCTCTTCCAGATATTTTCCACTGTAAAAATAGGTAGAAGAGGAACAAAGAGAGTGAAAGTGTTTAATGACTTAAGGATGGGAAATAAGGCAAATAAGTCTGAACTTTTACCTGAGTAGCATGATGCATATCAGAAGTCCTTTGCAGTTTAACAGGGAGTAAAATACATTGTATAAACATAGGAACTTCAGGGTTACAGCATGGTCAGGACAACAGATTCTGTGTTTCTTAGGACAGCTTCCTGAAATATTACTGGTTTATAAAAATCCTGTATGCTTGTTGGTTTTAAACCAGTAATGGTGTCTGCTTTGTACCAAAATAAAAAAAAAAAAAAAAAGGTCAAGGTGTTTCTTTCCCTTCTGCTCAAGACTTAGATTACATTTAACTTAATCAAAACCAGATTGTAGCTTGACTTGTACATGTGTAGGGGAGTAGGGAGGGTTAGAGCATATTTTTATTGCTTCACATTGGCTAATGATACCATGGACAGCATGAGAAAGAAGAATTCAGGTTTAACAAAGCTGCTTAGGAACAGGCCTCAAACAAAGCTAGACTTTGTACATCCAACTTCTGGTAGGTCTCACAGGTTACATATATGCTGGTAATGTGTCAGGTCTATCCTCTGGATATCATACCAAATATCTCTGTAAGTTGTGTCGATCTACCTAAATTCTCTTTTTACCTAAAACAGGTGACTGAGCCCGGACACTGTTGGGGGACAAGCTCCTGGAATCTCAGAATCATAGAATGATTTGGGTTGGAAGGGACCTTTAAAGGTCATCTAACCCAACCCCCCTGCAATGAGCAAGGATATCTTCCACTAGACCAGGTTGCTCAGAGCCCTGTTCAACCTGACCTTGAATGTTTCCAGTGATGGGGCACACGCCACCTGTCTGGGCAACATATTCCAGTGTTTCACTACCTTCATTGTTGAAAAAAATTCTTCCTTGTATCTAGTTTGGATCTTACTCTCCTTTAGTTTAAAACTATTACCCCTTGTCCTTTCACTACCTGCTCTACTAAAAAGTCTGTTTCCATCTTTCTTATAAGCCCCATGTAAGTATTGAAAGACCAGAAGACGTTTCACTAAAGCCTTCTCTTCTCCAGGCTAAACAGCCCCAACTCTCTCAGCCTGTCCTCACAAAGGAGGTGCTCCAGCCCTCTGATCATTTCTGTGGTACTCCTCTGGACCTACTCCAAGATGTCCATGTCTTTCTTTTACTAAAGGAGCATGTTAGTAGGCAAAGGCCTTGTGAAGAAGCACATAATGAAGTACCAGTATTCAAATCCACATCTTGGGTTTATTTACTGGTATTTATGTAGTCACGGTATCCAAGTTGGACTTGTTCAGTGTAGCCCTCACATGATATCCATAGCTTGTGCATTTCCAAACATGAAATGCAGTTGGCCAGCCCCTCAGGGGATGCTGTATACCAGACTGAACTAACTGGCCAATCTTTCATCCAGTGACTTGGTACCAAATGAAGCCCAGGGCTCTGGAGAACAGAAGCTGCAGGTTTTCCTTTTTTTTTTACCACCTGGTGAGAACCTCTGGTCAAAAGAGTCTAGTCAGCAAAGCCCTGATCAAGTGTAGGTGTCTAATTCCAGGTAATGAGAAACTCTAAAATAAATTCAGGCATTCAAATTCCTGGTTCTCAATTCTACTGCACTTGTCTGGGGATACTTCTTTCCTGAGTGCAACATTTCGCTGGGTCCTACAACCTGAAAAATATGTGCGCCATGGCCACCCAACCGGCTGCTAGGAAGTGGCTCATGCAGTGGGACAGGAGAGAATTGAGAGGTCACTATGGGGTGAATCACTGCTTTGCTGGAGAGGTGAGAGTGCAAAGGCAAAAAGTTGCTATTTTCTAGTCTGGTCCTGGAAAAGACAAACTATGCATTTTCCTGTACATGGAGGTATGGGCAAAAATATGAGTGACCCTTTCACTAAATAATTTGGTGAACTCCATGTAAAATGTCTTCTTCACAATCATTTCCCTCCATTTTTCTCCAGCCTTTTGGACTGATTGGAACCAGTAGATATGCTATGAGTAAAAACGTGGGTTTACATCATCCAAAAGAAATAAACAACTCCTGGATCCCTGGATAAGTTTCTGGCCTGTTTAGGAGACTTTGGCTTTTCATTTTTAAACTGGGCACTTAAAGTCAAGCTGATGCAAGCCCATGCAGCCTAACTATCTGAGAATTCAAAACCAGTATTGTTAAAAGGTTAATAAAAGAGAATTTGCTCTTCCTTGTCTCTCATTAGAAGTAATCAAGGTATCACTGTATTCTTTTTAGACTTCTGAGCTACAGTCTTTGCTTTTCATTCTGGTTTACTGCCAGAGTAACTGCATTAGTTGCTTTCCTACCGGTGTAATACAAAGCAGTAGATGTCTCAATTCGTTGAAAAGAAAATGTAATTTGTTTTATAAAATAATTGCTTTTCCATTATTCTAATTTGCTAAAGCAAGACAAACAATTACAACTATGATCTTGCTGCCTTTTCTTTTTGAAGTGAAAAAAATTATAGCATCTTTTTAAGGATACTCCTACCCTGATTGTCAGACTATAGACAATGTAAGTGGGATAGACAGAAGGACAGGAATATCCTTTAGTCTTCTTATTGAAGTTGGGTTTCTTGGCAGCACAAGACTAAAAATGATCTGTTTAGAACACAGAAAACAAAAGAGAGCCTGCTTCTATGAATTACAGACTAGGATGCTTTTGCAGCATAGTGGAATTTGAATTATTTTGCCTCTGTTATAAACACACTCACACTGGTACTACAATCAGCTTGTATTTCTTACCTTGAAGAGACTTTTCTATCTCAGAGCATGCCTGTACTAGGAAATATTTCTGTCTTGCAAGAGCAGAGCAATCACAGGTTATAATAAAAAAGGCAAAGCAAAAGAGAGTTGAGATGGGCAAATGCTAGAGGGCAGTTGTATTTACAGGTTATTTGAAGACAGCAAGAGGACCAAAACTGCACAGGCAGTTTCCCAGAAGCTGGTTTGGGAGCTGAGATGCTGTTCAACAGAAGAAGATGAGGAGAGGATTAATGTTAGCTTGAGGCTGAGGGTCAAATGAGGAAAAAGCACAAAAGTTTGAAAAGAACATCTATGAGGAATCTGACTTAATTGAGTCCACATAAAACATTTCTATATGTATGTATTTACAGTGGCTCTTAAGTAATGTATAAATATTTACTTAGGCAAAATATTTTCAGAAAAGATCTTGAAATCTAAATCAATAAAATGAAGAGGGTAAGGGAAGATTGTCTCAATATTTTGGATAAAACAAGAACCACCAAGGATTTTATGGCTTTTCTATTCATGAAGGAAATAATCTGCTACATTCAGAAAGTGATCCTAAGATTTAGGAGTCTTGGGCCCATGTAAAATACTAAGGCTAATACTAAATAATACTACTAAATTTTATGTAACAATGACTCTTTATTTCCATCACTAGACATAAAGACATAAAGAACAAATATATAATTCCCATTTCACCATTAAGATTAGTAAGGTAGAGATGGCCAACTTTAACATCACCTGGAAGATCAAAACCAGAGATGAGACCAGAAATAAATGTTGGCAGTCAGTTCAAGAACGGGGATATTAATTACCTGATCACCATGGATACTTATCACCATTTGAAATGCCCCATATATATTGGTGTCTCAAACAATTATCTTCCTTTTGAATCAGTATATATTTCTACTTACACATCTAAATCACTACTACTGTTATTAATGATTTTAACAAAGTATTCTACAAAAAAGTTATACAAAAATTTATGAAAGTTATTAAGAGTACATGAAAGATGTATTTCTGATAATTAAAACATTGCAAAAAAAAAAAAAAAAAAAGAAAAACCATCTAAGTTCATAAGTTTGATGTTTTAACTACAATTTTCATTGTCAAGTTTCCACGCAAAAAAAATAGACACAAAGGCTAATCTTTTTCTGAGAAAATTCAGGCTTTCAGGCAGATGTATAACAGCCTCAAATCTTTTTTTTCCCCCTCACTTTAGAAAGAACATATTTCCTTAAAATCCTCAAGAATAAGGCAGAATATATGCTATTAAAGGTTTACTTAAAAACCTCCATTTTGGAATGTTTCACAACCTGTTTGCATGTGTGATATTATACATTTTGCAGCTATAGTATGTTGACACGTTTAATTTTGAATCTATTATAACCTTGAAATCATTTGCTTTAGATTTGTTCTCTAGGTAAAAAATACTATATTTAATCAGATTATTATTGTAACATAAAGGTAGTGTCTGTATTTTATTTATTGGATTGAATATTCTTCAATACGGATCACCTGCCGTTACAAAAACAAAAGAACACATCCATATTACTTTAAATGGGCATTAATAAATCTCCTTTCATTTATTTCTTATATGTGAGAATACCTTTGCCTATCTTTTATATTGTTTATTTATATTTAAAAAGAAATTCTGACAGAATAAACAGTCTTCTCATGTAAAGACTTACAACCTTTTTAGACCGAGTTCAGAGCTTTTAGATTCTCAGAGGCCAGCACTGATCAGCCCAACAGTGTAATGTTTGCATTATGAACACTGTAGGTCAATGCCTATTTACCAAAAAAAAAAGAGAGAGAGAGGGAAAAAAAAAGGAAGTTTCCATTGGAATTTTGAAAAAATAAACCTGAAAATGTTTCATTTTTAAGACCTTTGAAGGCTTTTCTTTATCAAAACAAAATCTGGGATCTAATTTGACCTGACAGAGTCCCTTTAGTGCATGGAAATTATATGCAATAATGATTTTTGACATCATATTTACAACTATGGCGTCACTCTTTTGTATGTCCTTCACCTTGGTGTCAATGCTAAGCACTGCAAACAAGGTAGAAACTTTTCTAGTACACATGAGGACAATAATGTTAATATACTTACAAGCAAATTTAGAAAGGATGAAAACAAGAAAGTTCCTTGTTGAGTTAAAAAAATGGGCATATATTTTCTTGAAACAGAAATAGATGTGTTCACTTTGGGTGCAGTTCCTTGTAGAAAATGTGTTCTATTTACATAGCAGCTGTACTTTTTGATAGGACTGAAATTATTTTTACAAACCACCAGAGAAAAAATACCTGAGTCTCTTTGTATTAAAGAATTCCAAGTCAGGACATCGTTTAAGGATACTGTTAACTGGTTTCCTGAACAGAGATGGACTGACATGACTTTCATACACTTAAGTGTATTTTCTGTACATTGTGAGTCAGAGTGATATTTTTTTGATGCACTGGTGGGGAATGACTCTTTGGGTTCCTAAAGTATCATTTTGGTGTCATTTTGTCTCCATTTGGATCAAGGATTTGTCCTGACCAGTGTCTCAACAGCAGAGTGGATGAGCCAGAAAGTAGTATTGCCATGAGCTCTCCCTTTATGGCTGTACGAAAGGACTGGAGAGGCAGTTTTCCAAAATGTGGACAAGTCCTGCTTGGCCAAAGTGTTGTGAGATGAAATGTTATGTAAGGAAAGAGACAGGCAGATCTCTCAGTCTCTAGAAATTTTGATGAGTTTGTTCCAAGTTGATTTTTTTCCTGTTTGAATGGTTAGATTCGTAGAAGAAGCAAGAGGGATTCACAAAGATTGTATTAAAAAGAATTTTACCAGACCACTTACTAACTTTGCTGTTCTGATTATTTCTTTTTTTCTACCACCACCCCGGGTGCTAATATTATTCTTTGGGAATACTTCCCTACTACTTCCCATGCATCATGCTACCCATGTGCCCTATGGTGGGCACAAGGACTGCCCTGCATGACAAAATGGAAGTGTCAAATACATAAAAAAGCAGTCATAAAATTCAGCCTGCTGGACAGAAGGTCATCTAGATCAGGAGGTTGGAGAAAAGGTCATGACTGTCATCTGGAAGTCAAGGGTACAAAATATGTCTTGAGCTCTGACATTTTAGCAAGCTCTGTCTCACAAAACAATTGTGGGAGCAGTAGTGCCTAGATTGCACCTAGTTGTCAAAGAATTGTGTCCACATTTATTTTCACTTGGGCAGACTGAATCTATATTTGGCCCCTCCCATCACTGTACCAACCAGGTTAGAGGCTGTGTGGGAAGGTAATTTTCATTTTCTTGTTTTGACGCTTTTATTTTTTATAAAACATCTGGATTCAGGTCTCTTGTCTCCTAAAATATTGCCCTCTCATTAGCTATAGGGTACTATGAGATGTGGCAATTAAAGCAGTTCCGTCTCTCAATGAATAAATGAATATTTGCTTGGATAAACCATGTCCATACTAGTGAATAAAACCTGCCAGAAACCCTGGTTTGACCTTGAGGCATGACACAGCATGACTTCTGTCCACACAACTAAACTCTTTTACTTCAGAAGCAGAATGGTTGGATCCATACTGTTTACTGGGTAATATTCCTGTACATACAGTACTGTGACATCATCAAAGAAAGAGCTAGAAAACACCCAGACCAAAGCCAGGTTTAATCCTGCAGGAAATCATAGGACTAACTAGTAAAAAGAAGGAAAAAAATTCTTCTTTTGTGCAAGAGAATACTTGAACTGTAAATCTCCAAATAACACAAGCATCAATTAAATGTTTATTAGGACTTAAACCCATCTGGGCATGCCTACAAGCATATGCATAAATAACAAGATAACCAGGGATTTTAATGTTGGAAGCTTAGAACATGGATAACACTGGGGGTAGACAACATTTAAATGGCACTTTAGAGATTTCATAAATTTTGTTATGTCTCTTGTTACTTTGATTATAGTAAAAGCATCCAAATATGTCCCAGTTATAACAAGTACAATGATATTAGCCTGACTTTGCGGAGAGGCTGTAACTGTGTTTCTATTGTGAGATTTCCCCTTTCACTTACAAAAGAAAAAAAGTACCACAGGTACATTTGATGAAATTTAGAATTTCATACTATTATCTGTTTCTGGCAACCAGGGAAAGGACATTGTTTTAGAACTCTGAACAGTTTGTTCCAAATAATTTCCAGTTTTTAGATAGACCTTCAATAACTCAAGTTTGGACTTAGATGAGATACAGTGTTCTCACTTTCTTTAAAAGCTCTGGGAAATTACGTCAGGATTCAAATGCTGATTAAATACAGGGCATTTGTGTTGGTGTCTGGAGAAAAGGGCCGTCATGCTGCTGAGCTGGATTACTCTGCAAAACATGTCCTATTTATGTCTGTCATAATTTTCTTCCTTCTAGTGAAAGAAGGGGAAATAGATGCCTTGTTCTTAACTATATTGACAACTTTACTCATATTGAGCTGTATGCTTCTTTTTGGAGTCAAGCTGACTTAAATGAAACAAGACAATTTGAGAAGTTACTATCTGCTGTGATAGTGAATACTGCACTCTGGTCCTTAGCAATGAAGCTGAACAAAACACTATAATTTGTTCCAACCAAAACTGTTGACATTTAAGAAACGTTTTATGGAACATCAATAAAATATAAAACATTCCTGAGTCCTCTGTAGTAAAAATGACTCATAATTATCTTGAAAAATTCCTGTACCTGATGTGGTTTTAGCTCCATCAAAACAAGTCAAGAGAAATAAGTAATTTTCACAGTTATTAACACCACAGTTAAATATCCATGTTAACTGTGGATTCAGTAATGAAATTTCTTGGCAAAACCTTTCCATCAGGGCTTGTTTTGTGAAATATCATAATCTGGAAGTAAATCCAGTCTCTAGATCACAAACCCTGGTTCTAATGGGAAATTAATCTGCCTGATATCTTCTGGATGTGCAACATGGAAGCAGGGATGTGCTACAAAGAAAAAAATTTCAAGTGTTACCCAGGAATACAGCAATGGTGTCAGGTAAGCCAAAGCTCACTTAGAGTTGAGCCTTGCCAGGGACATCAAAATCAGCAAGAACTTCTGATATTATTTTAGTAGTAAAAAGCTGAACAAAGACAACATGGAATTGTTGTTGAATGGAGCACGTGGCTCAGTGACAGCAGACACAGATAAGGTTGGGGTACTCAATACCTTCTTTGCCTCAGTCTTCACCAAGAGGGTTTCCCAGGCTTCTGTGGTTACAAAAAGTGTTCAGAGAGGTACGAGCAGTGGAGGAGGATCAAGTCAGGGACTGTGTCAGGGAGCTCAACCCGTGTGAGTCCTTGGAAGCATATAGGCTGTGTCTGAGTGCCAGCCAATGTCATAGCAAGACCAATCTCTACCATCTCTTAAAGGTCATGGAGATAAGGGGCGGACCCCAAAGACTGGAGGAAAGTAAATGCTGTGCATATTTTTAAAGAAAAGCCCAAAAGGATGATCCAAAAACTACAAACCGGTCAGCCTTATTTTGGTCCCTAGGAAAATCATTGAGCAAGTCCTCTTGGAAGCCATTTCTGTGCAAATCTTATGCCTGACAACATGATTGTCTTATGTGGAAAGTACCTAGAATTGTGGATGAGGTGAGAGCAGTGTATATCATTTACCTGGGCTTTTAACACTGTCTCCCTAGCATTCAAGATTTGGACTGGTGAACAACTAGATGGATAAAATCTGATTTGATGGTTGGGCTTAGAGGATACTGGTTAAAGGATCACACTCTGGCAACTGGAGTTAACATACTCTGGAGGCTGGTAACTAGTGGAGTACTGCAGGGATATGTCATGGTTCCTCTTCTGTTTAACATTTTCACTGGTGACTTGGAGGAGATGTTGGAGTGCAGTCTCATTAGGTGTGAAGATGACACCAACATAGAGGGGCTAGCTGATACTCTGAATCAAAAGCCAAGTTCTTTACAGTAGCAAATGGTGGGAAGATGAGCAACAAAGATGAATTGAAACAAGAGCAGTTCAGACCAGATACAATGAACTACTTTTCTCCCATGAAAATAGTGAAGAGGTGGATCAGGCTGTAAAGAGTGGTAGTACCATCTCTGTCCTTGGAAGTTTTTGAAGACCTGACTGGATGAAGACCTGGCCTGACCCCCATAGATGACTTTGCTTTTATCAGGAGGTTGTACTAGAAACCTCTAGAACCCTTTCCACCTAAATTATTCTAGAATTCTGTGAGTAACATTACAACACAGAATTGTATATCAGCTTTTCATATAATTTTTGAAGCAAAAGTTATGGTGGCATAAGTTGGTTTTAATTATTTTTGCTGGGGAATTTTGTGTGTAATCGGCTTTAGTTATTATTATTGTCCTCATCTTTCCACAGTTTTACATGCTGCTTTAGTTAAATTGATTCTTGTTACTGGCTTGGTTAATGAAAACCACTGCCAATAACCATGTTTAAAGAAAAAAAAAAGGCAAAATGCTATTAATCAGAGCACAGGTTCCCTCACAGATATTAGCAAGGTCAAACACAATGCATAAAAGTGAATTGATCTAACAAGAAAGAGAAATGGGGATTTAAGAATACAGCTGTTTTATTTCCCAGTGACAACATACACAAAGATGATACGGGCCCCAAATATCTACGGAAAGAAAAGATGTTTTAGTAGCTTGGCTTTATCCTGCATTGGCTGTCCTGACTCAGGCTTCTTTGAAAGTGTTCATGACCATAGTGGAAAAAAAAAAATTCAGTGCAGAGGGCTTCTTTTTTTTTTTTTTTTTTTTTTTTCCCCCTGAAGTGAACTAGTTGTTTCAGAATTTCCAGTGAAAAATAAGCATGGTCTCTTATTCGTTGTTTCTCATAAAGAATAAAAATAACTCCACTTCTGGCCATTATCATTCCAGCAAAAAACCTTAGAAACTTTTCAGGCCTGATCCTGTAGCTTTGAAGTCAGTGGGAACAGAATCATAGTCTTAAAATACAATATTTTGGCTAAAAGTTGTCACACAGTTGCTCACATCTTTGTTATTTTCTATCAGTAAGATTAGTGTTTCAGACTTTCTGAAAAGAGATTGCTGGTGGTTTCTGGAGGCCTTTGGAGGCTAGAGGAAGGGATTTCTATTTGTCTACCTGTCTAGAGACTGCTTCCACTGAAATCTGTGGGAAAGCATGACTTGACTTCTGTAGCTTTAAAGTGGGTTTGATGTGAATTGTTTCCCGTAGCTACTGAGGCTATGTCCATATTAGAAAATCACATGTGCTCACAGCCAGCCTGGCACTGCAGCTAACCAGCACAGAAAGGCTACATCCATCTTACCACATCTTCGTGCCCTCAGGCACTGAGCAGCCACATCCAAACTGCCTTTAACAACCGTCTTTGGCCCCAGCTCACTCCAGAACTGATTTGGGTGGCAATAGCTCTCCTGGGTCAAAACCAGCCAGGTACCATCCAAACCTGCTTGCATCGTGGGCAACAAAGTGGCAGGGCATGTTCCCTTCTACTGTTTAATTTATTAGTGTGCGTAACTTCAGGGTGTAATTCATCTACCTTAATGTAGACATTTGAAAGTTCAACATTTAAACCTCTGCTAGTTACCCTGGCTTCCTGTTATACCTAGTGGAAGCAAATCCAGGCCACAATTCATCTGACCTGTCTTGTGTACTTAGCTCAAATAAGATGGATTGCAATCTGGGAATGCCCATTTTTGCTTCTGACTGTAAAGTGAGTCTGAGGTCACCGGGTCAAACTTAGACCTCTAGCTATTAGGCACCTGAGATAACGTGAGACAGATACCAGCCTAATACATACTAATAAATTTATGAGCATATCTTCCAGGTTAAGATACACCTTTAAAGACCATGGAGACTAATGTATAGGTTTTTACTCAAGGAAAACTGTAGAACTGCTTACAGAGAAGTTTCCCTGTCAGAAGATTTAAATTGTTCTCCACAGATCAGACCAGACTATAGAATGGTGAAAAGATCTTTTTCTAGAGCAGTTGTCCAGAGCTATAATATTCTCTCATGTCTGTCAGAGAAGCATGACATAATTTCTCTGCAGCTGTGCTGTCTTCATTCTTGTTCTAAGCGTGGAGTAATACTTGTTTCATTCATTTTGGTCTCAAGTCAGAGCAAGGCTCGAGTGCCTGGGAGGATCTACCTGAAGCTGCAGGATTTCATTTCTCATCTGTGTCTGGAGGTCTGGGCAGCTGCAGAGGAGGATGAGGTCAGGACTCTGCCCTCCCGCAGAATAATTGAAACAGTTCGGTTTAAGTTTCATTAATAACACCTCTTCCACTCTGACCTTCAGTCATAATAAATACCTGGGAACCATAGTTGTTGATTACATTTGCAGTTGATGCCAAGTTATATCATTTCTATTACCATTAATGTAAAGAAAATATTTGTGTCTGAAAATAAGTCACACTGCAGCCTATACCCATTTTTTTGCAACCCTTAGTCCTTGTTACCATCATTAGATATTTTTCTAATGATAATTAACTGGGAAAACATGACCTAAGTAAAGTTATCAAAGGAGAGCAATTATGGGAACATGTGCCATATTATTCCAATTAGGTAACTGCTCATGGTGGTTTCACTTGGTAACAGCACAAAACTACTGTTCAGCCCACTATTCCCACCGTTACATTGATAAATGATCCCAAAGCTGCCTTTCATTCGACAGGTCTGTTTTTGGACAAGGGCCAGACAAAACAAAATCACAAGATTTATAAGTACCGCAGTGGGAGGGTAAAGAGGATCTGAAGGGCTTGAGCCCTGCTCTGTCTCAGAACAAAAGCTCAAGAAAAATACTCCTGGTGGACCAAATCCTAAGGACTCCATTCAATCCTTCACCAGCCATCATTCAGGCAAGCTCTTGCAGCCATTGCTCTGGATAGATCTGAAGAACTACACAACTGAGGATCAAATTATGATTCATGCTTTTTGTGGTGGGAGGACAAGAAAGTCCCAGCCTGGCAGTACAGTATTTCCCCACAACCACTTTCCTTATGTACGAATGGGCTTATGAAACAAGCAGTAGAAAGTGGTAGAAAGCAAGTAGCATTATGACTTCATGACTCACTTCAACTCTGGATCACCATGAAAGGCAGGGGACCAGCACTGTGCATTCCACTGATGCACAGACAACAAACACTGGAAGAGGTAGTGTTGCCCTAGAGGTCCTCTTCCTCCTTCCTCTCTAGACAGAGAGATGTCTGTCTCTAGACAGACAGGCATAAATGTTATCAAATGCAGCCTGGAGAAAGATTTTTGGTTCGTTGAACTGAAATTGAAAGATTTCATCCTCCAAAATCTGGTGGAGGAACATCATCAAATACCACAGTCTCAGAAAAAGAAGTAGCAGAGTACTGTAAAAACAACAACAAAAAGTATCTTTTTTGGGAGAATATGGCGTCAAAGAGAAAACAGCAAAGACAAAAGGAAAGGATAGGAAGTTAGCACTATGGTAGTAAAAGGTTAACGGACATGATCTTACAATTAAAGATATTTACCAGAGAAATTTGAACCCCATTATACTCTGGCTCACGGTACATAAGGAAGAACTGTTTTACATCATCAAAGACAAAAACCAGGTCTATAGGTAAGCTTTAAGAATAATAAACATCCTGAATTCAAGAATAAGTCTGTCAAATGAAGGGATATTGATTTTGGAACAAGGAATATTATGTCAAACAACATTAGTTTAATTGATCTGAATTTAGTTTAAGTACTAAAAGCATTTATATACAAACAGCAAATGAAAATTAACTGCAGCTGAGTCCCTTGATTCTCAGATTATACAATATGCACAAGCAACTGAAAGTTCTTGCAGGAATCCCAGCAGCATGGTCTGGGTTCTATTCCCATATCATGACTCAATAGAAAAGCAATATGCTTTCTTTCAGAAAATATGAATATTTAGAGACATGTTTTGACTTTTAAAAATACACAAAACTTTTCCTTTCCCCAAAATAATTTATAATAAAATGTAGAAAAGACACTAGAACTACGATCATTGCTAACATGGCTTAGTTCAAATATTTCAGCCTCTGGAATGAACCATCCAGGAAAAATTCATTCATTCTGAAACAAAGCCAAATAGATTTGTTTGTTGTTGTTTTTCCCCTTCTACTCTCACTCAGCTACTTACATTACTTAGCTATCTTGGATACCTCAGAGTCTGCATTTGTAGGAACTAATGCACAGAACCTCAAGACACTGACAGCTGAAATATGTTGCCGTTGTTATCCATCAGGGAAAATGCCAAGTTCCTTCTATAATTTATTTCATTTTTTTTTGTTTAAAAACCTGAATGTTTCGAAGAGGGAAGATTTTTTTCTACAACTTTCTTATGCTTTCTTTTTTCTTCTTTTTTAAGTTCTTTGGATTTGTTAAATTAATGATATTTTAAAGAAGTCATGGTAACAGTACAGACCACAATATACGCAATACAGGCAAAGAAGTCCAATTACCACTTAGCACTCTCAGGTACCTACATTACTTATTATAATGGGACTAGTGCTCAAAAATCTCTTGATCTTCTGTTGTGAACATGTTGAGAAGCTGCAACCAACAAGAGTTAAAAAAATCTGAAACTGTTAAAATTCTGCCTCTAATCATAATATTTATATTAGTAGTACAATATAAAATATCAATATTCATAAAATACAATTATAATTCTGTTGTTAGTATGGAAAAGAAACTTAATGGTGGAGTTAATCTTTCCTAATAAAGGTATCTAAGGTTTGTCAGATGAACTGTATGTCTGATTTAAGCAAAGATGATTCATTTTGAATGTCTGGAGAACAAATCCTGTCTGAAGGGAGTAAGAGTTTATGACGGAAATAACAAAAACTGTTACCTATGTCATTAATTTAATGATTAAACCCCAAGCTTTTAGACCAAAATCAGATCTTTTAGGTCTCTCTAAATATCTCTATATCTAATATAATTAATGTGATTTCTTTTGGTTTTCTTCCCTTTGCTTTGAAGTCAATGTCAATGCCAAAGATGTGTAGGCACAAAAATCTTTTCCAAAGTTGTAATAATATTTTGTAAAAAAAAACCAAAAAACCAAAAAAACATAACACTCATTATCCATATATCATAGTGAAATGTTAGGTGAACATAAAAGGATTTCATTTTTCACACAGCAGTGCCAAGTTTACTTCAAGTCTTATAGTTCAGACCATGTCAAAATACAATCTGTACATCTGCTGAGCAATTTACTGGGGAAATATCTGGGCTTTCTACTTCCCAGCCTTTCTCAGGGTTTGTCTTAATAAGTCAGGAGTTTGCAGCCTCTTACAAAAAACTGTTGTGCACCTCACTAAAATACCAGTGCTACCTCCTGTCTACTTCCTAAGGAGGGATTCACTAATTTCTAATTATTTACAGTTGATCTAGTTCATGATTGAAATGTGTCTTCCTACAAGCTTAGTGCCTTGGTTACGGCTGACTGGAAGCCCACAGGTTATCCAAGGAAGCCTGACCTGCCATGTGGAGCCAAGCAGGCAAGATCCAGAGGCACAGAGAAACTCAAGAAAGCAACGACATGTCACTGTGAAAGGTGCATGAGGAATTTGCTGAAAGCTGGTGCTCATTGCTGTTGACAGGAAAGAAGAAAGAAGCTTGGCAAATCTCATTTTCCCATATAAAAGTTTTGGGACCTCTTACAAGTGAGTTTTTCTTCTTAGTTTCAGAAAGTGTGCTGACGAATTCATGGGCTAAAGGTTCACAGGGACACATAACTACTCCTGTACTGAGCCTGTGATGAATTTGGCAACGTTCCTAAAATATATCAGAAGTCTGGCTAGCAGGGGAAAGGTTAATTCTGTGCACTAGCTTCCAATCAATTATCCGACTTAATTCAGTGGAGTACCAGTTTACATTAGTTGGGCATCCAGTCTTTGCTGATTTGTGAGAAAGCCGTCACTATGTATAAAGACACCAGTATAGAGGTCAGTGGTTATCAGTAAAGTGGAATATTCTCTCTCTTCCCAACGGCCCACACCCCCCCACCCCCCTTAATATTGGATCAGAACTATGTTGAAGTCTTTCTCACTATAAACTGATGCAAGCTATGGCAGCATTGGTTTAGGAGGAAGTTTCTGCTTTCCTCTGTCAACAACAGCTCCCTCCAACACTGCTTTATATTTCTTTCCAAACCCAATTTATGCATCTCATGCCTGAAAAAAGTTTCTGTAGAACATCATTGAAAAACCATCTAACATCAGCTAGGCAGGTAACATCTTGTTTAAACTGATTGTCTGAAAACTATTCTACAAATTTAAGCTAAAACGTGGCATGTTTCTTACAGTACTGTTTTCCTCTCTTCTTAGTCCTTCTGTTTCTCTTTTCCTTACTTGGGCTGAATTTCATTTCAGTTTTGTGTTAATAGAGAGATGATTAATTGTCACATATACACAGCAACAAACACATCACAGGCAGAGCTCTGCTGAATCAGTAGCAGTTGTATCACTAAATTCAGGATGCAGAAAGATGCCTGGCTGACTTGGGAATGCTAACTGCCAGGCTGCGATTGTTCTGATGTGTCAGTATAGACTGAAGAGCAAAAAGCTCAGGTAGACTCTGACATTATGTCTATAGTGACAAATTAAATACTGCTAGATTTAAATACTGCTAGGGCCCAGACCCAGGTGCCAGAGAGAACTAGATCTTCTGGATTGCTAGGGCAAATTTTGACAGACATTTTGTAAGTCTACCTATCATTATAAAAAAAAAAAAAAAAAAAAAAAAGAGAGAGAGAGAGAAAGAAAAGAAAAAAAAAAATAATTGCCCAGCGCAGTCTGGGAATCAAACCATTCATAACAGTCAGTTTTAGTATAACCACTTTATTTTGAATAATATATTTTCACATGGAATAGCTAGACTGTGCAAGTTGGCCTCCATGCCAGAGGACAAATCCTAGCACTGTTAAATTACCAGAACATGCATAACTAGCAAAGATGTAACTACAGGCCAGTGAATTTTTGTTAGAATTAATGCAATTTCAGGGAACTGCAAAGCCTGGTTGTACTACTCTTGGTACAAATTCAATGTCTGGCTTTCTCCTTGTCACCACATCATTGCTTTATGTGCAATACAGGCATGATTCTAAACCTTCAGGTTAACGCTATCACATCAAAAATTGTTCTAGCTGATGTCATTTTTTCTATGATGTGTAGTGAATAAACCTGCCAAAAGTCAGGATAAATAATTAAGTGTGAATTACTATATGGGATGCATGCTCTTATTTGTCATTTTGCTAAGGAAAGTTGGGCACTGTGCATTTGATTGCCATAAGCAAAGTGTTCCTTCATACGGCTTCCCGCAGACAACAAAAGGGGTGCTGGAGGAACTACTTGGCAAGAGAAACACCTTTCAGTCTCTGAAAAAATCTGATTCCACAGAGGTTGGCTTATTTACATTCCTTTTCCCAGGGAGAGAAGAATGCCAGAGACAAGTAGGGAATGAAACTCACATAAGTGCCCAGGATACATCATGCCATGCTGCACAATTACACAGAATATGCTTGTCAAGCTTCTTAATACATGTATCTATAGATACCTGCAAAATGGTTTAGTTGGAGTGGTTGTAACCTTAAAAAAATATTTCTTTACGTTGAAGATAATCACATTAAGGAGGTATCTTCACTGAAATACTTTTAAAATATTTTTACAACCATCCTGTCCAACCCAGTGGCCTTTTTGTTTCTTTAATGCAACATTCTTTTCCTGCATTTAAAGTGTGAGATAGATAGGTACTGCTATTTATAAAGCTGTGCTGGAGGTTGGGAGAAACCTCATCAAATCTGGTAGGTGTAAGAACAGCCCTTTATTCAGACACATATCAATGGAGCCAAAGAGCTGAAACAATAATCACCCAAATTATAAGTACAACAACAAATATAGGAAGAAAAAGGGGTTTACTTTGGATTAATAACACACATAAAAACAGAGATTAAAAGAATGGTTGCTGCTGTATGTAAGACAGATGGTACACAAAACAAGAAGCAAAGAGCAAAGAAACCAAAGAAGTCATAGATACACAGTCCTGCAATGAAAATTAGAAGTAGGTGACAATAACCAGAAGATCTATGTTTGCATGTACATATGCTTAAGGATAAAGTTGTCAAGAAAAATGTGTGGGTTTTGGTGTTTGTTTTTGTTTTTTTTTTTTTTCAAACTACCTTGTCAGCTAAAGAAGTAAGATAATTCTTCTAAGGGTAGACAATTTCAAGCTTCTTCAGTACTCCTGTCCACAGACATCTACAGATACCCTGGAGTCCCACCTAGGCTTTACTTTCCTTCTGTCCTTCCAAGGACATGAGGAAAACAAGGTTTGCTCATATTAAGTAAAAGGGAGGTTCTTTTTCTTGTACCGAAGTCCTGTTATTTTGACAGAATGTGAGGTTTCATTAAAATCTGACTTTATATTTGCCCGTATCTAGCTGGTTCACTTATGTTTAGAGGAAAAAAATAGTTAGGAAGAATTTGGATAACAAACAGAAAGGAATGTTTCATTTTAAATGATTTTTCATTTTAAATGAATGTTATCTGATGCAATAAGAAAGTTGAATCAAAATATCTCTGTTTTATCAAAACACAACTTTTCAACTGACTCAAACCATTTTTGTTATGGCTGCTTTCAAATGATTGAAATGAAAGCATATTTTGGAATGGAAGAATTTGCAAAACTTAGATTTCCAAATTCCTACTCAGAGTGATAAATGATCCATCTTCAGTAAATAGGGACTCACAGATGATCTACATAGCCACGATTGCAAGATACACAATTTGCATAACATTCAGATTTTCCACCTCTCCCTTTTTGATTTGTGCAGTAACAATGACTCCACAGATTAATTGTTACAGATCTTCTATTTTCTGAATCATACCTAGGGACCTTAGTAGAGAAAAACTCAGATCTTTCTGTCCAGACAAATCCTTCTGCTTAATCTTCTAACAGTATAGCTGTGACCTTTATATTTCAACGCAATTGTCTTTGCTCTGTAATACCGTTAGACAGGATGCAAGAGATTTTAAAAGCATCCTTGATTATGAATAGTAAATAATCATTCAGTAGCAGCAATAGTCTTCAATCAATATTGTAGTGTCAATGTGCTCTGAGATGCCAAATAAATACATGGCCTGAACTGCTTACAGAGAAATTTATGCTGGCCCCGAAGTCTGGAAATAGGCAAAGACTCAGATGAACTCTCTGCTGGTAAAGAGTTGCTCCTGTAAAAGCAAAATAAACCCGCCACCCCCCACCCCACCCCCACCCCCTCACATGCACACTCATACAAATAATAACATCTCAAATCACATACAAAAAAATCTGATCTTTCCAACAAAGAAAGCCAGTGCAGTGCCTGGAGTTTCTCTTTTATCCCAGGTCCTTTCCAATAATATTTGGCTCAAGTTCAGCATGTTACAGGGCTCCCAAGGCTCTTTCCCAGCTATATCTGTCTTGTCTCTCTGGGTAAAAGAAACTTATTTCTGGCTCCTTGTCAAGCTCCCCACAACCTTATATTACCAAACAACAATGTTGAAGGCAGGAATGCATACTTTTGCTTTGATTTCCACAGAGAATCATAATTCTTCTCTGCTTCTCTCTCCCCTTCTTCCCTCCCCTTTAGGTGACAAATGGCTCTCCAGAAGTCACCCATCTCTTCGTTTTGACCTTCTGTTCACCTCCTCCATTTTTTTCCTCTGCTCTGGCCAATTCCAATTTGGGTAATTATTCTGTCTACAGTACGTAAAATTCTCTCTTTTGTTGTAGTCAAAGTTAATACCCTTCTCCTTCTGTTCTTAAATGTAATGCTATGCATTGATAAATCATTAGTATGGTTTATCCCAAAAGGGAAAGAGTGATTGATTGAGGACTGATATTTCCTTTGGGATAGGTAGTGTTATATTATTCGTTCTTAATCCCTAGATGATTTGTATTACAACTATTATTGTCTCTATTGTACAGCTTTTTAAAGGGTTCTTATTTATTAAAGTGAATTAACACTAAAAGTATGCAAACCTTTGCCCATGGAAAAATGAAAATAGCCATAGTTTTGGAAATGGTTTAGCAAACTGAAATTTTAGCTGTTCTAAATACAGCACTGAAGAGACATGAAATCCAAACTGTGACATTTTCCTCTTTTTCTCCCTCAGTATGGATTCAGATCCATATATTTCTATTCTTATTACAAAGAGAGATTTACAGACACAAAAGATGTAATGGTCTTTTTTTTTCAGCTTTCATCTTCAAAAAGGACCAATACCTTTTCTGCAAACTTGAGTCCATCTTAAATAGTATTTCTCTTATTATGCACATCAAGGCATCAAGTCATGCCTTGGGCTGAAACACTTTGTAGATGAGGACAGCTGTTTGCTATGAAGGACCCATTGTTATTTTTGAAACAGATGCTTTGATTTGTTGGAAAGAACTAATATGTGCTGATTTTAGCCCCAATCCAGTATGACACACAAGCATGTGCTTAAATCTATCATTACTCAGAAAAGCACTTATACATATGTTAAAAATTAAGAATGTGCTTAAGTGCTTTGCTTAATGGGGATGATCTTGAGCACATATTAAGTGCACTGTTGAATCAAGGCCAGAATGCCCAACCTTAGTTATTGTGAAGTTTGCTATCTTTTTACTACTTTACGAAGTTCAAGCAACATAACAATGCTTTATTTCATGTCCTTTGCAAAGGAGGCAATTGCATACTTGACAAGAAGAAAGAGTTCATTACATCTTGCAAGCCAAGTAGTGGGGAGGATGGGAAAGCCTGCACAAAATTATCAGGCTTCTCTCACTGGTAAGCATGTGAGATGTGATTCCATCTGTGGCTGCTCTTCAATGGCTATGAATCTGCTTCAAATCTCAGCTGGTTCTTTTGACAACAAGGGCTCCTACGTTTCGCCGTGCTTCACAATCTGACGATGGACACAATGGCATTTGTCACACAGACTGCAGCTCGTGTGCCCATCCGATCGCATTCCTCTTTGCAAAAAGTATATAGCAGAGGCGCATGTCAGTCTCAATTTTTATATGAAGGTATACATCATCTGTTTCCATGATGGGTTTGGTCAAACCCTCTCCCTGATGCTTTGACAATTTCTTGTTTAGGGAAAACTGCCAGATTCTATATAAGTGGGGTGGTGGTGGTGGTTTGGTTTTGGTTTTGGTTTGTTTTGGGTTTTCTTTTCGGTGAGGGTTTTGCCATATTATTCTCTGTGAAAGGCACCCACAGCCAATGAGACTGTTCTGGGAATACCTGGGTAGATGGTTTTCTTCTGCTTATTAAATTCTGTAGCTTTTTTTTTTTTTCAGTCACTTGCAATATGTACGGCATGAGAATATCATGTTATATATTTCAAAATACGATGCGTAAGAAAAGAGGGATGCTTTGTGCAATTTTAACAGCTCTTATCAGTGAGAGAGGATTGACTAATTTTAGTGAAATCTTCTTTAACTTTCTTTACATACAGACAGACCTGAACACTTGGAGTGTTCTGAAACAAATCGCTAGACCAAAATTTTGGTTAATTCATTTCCTGGTTTTAGGGGGAAGCCTCACTTTTCAAAGTACATTTGCCATCAGAAGAATAGTAATGCAAATATGATATGCGGCCTACCCTGCCTCAGCTATCTTCAGATCACATTTGCTTGTTTCACCAAGACAAACTATTTTCTGTTTTCAGCAGCAGAAAGACAATGAATCTATGAGGGAGCAAAATGTATTCCATTCTGCTTCATGTGTCATCAAAGATGCCAGCTATATTCTGATTACTGCACTTTTCTATTAATTCTTATGATGAAAGGGTGAGGAGAAAGAACAAAGCTTGTCTCTCAAGTTTCAGCTTGAGTTTGCAGTGCTGTCAGAAATATCATCTTTTGAAGTCCTTACTGCCATCTATACACATTCACCCATAAAAGTCTAATTGCCATTTAACTAATGGAAAACGTATTCTGACAATTTTCCACATTGCCTCACATTCATTGTATGTTCTGTTCTGCTGTTTCATCTAATATCCTCATCTTTACTCATATTTTGATAATAATATACATCAGGTTTTTAATTAAAACATTATGTAAATCAGGGCAGGGGGGGAGAAAAAGTAACAATAAAGATCAATTATATTTAATAGTTTGATGATAAAAATACACATTCCAAGCTCAAATTCACTACAAAACCATACTCAAAATATTTTAAAGCTATGGATCCACTACAAAAAACCCTGCTTCTGTAATCACCAGAAAAAAAACTAGCAGTGGTACTGTTTAAAAACATCAAAGAACCACTGTCGTCTTCTTTCCTACCTCTTTAAAAGAAGGGATTAGTTGAGAGGCAGTTCAAAGTGCAAGCCAGAGCTGTTTCAGAGTACTTCAGAATTTGGAGCAGGTGTTATTACCATATGTGCTAGTAGTACATCCAGTAGCAGCGAAAGTCATCCTGGCTTAGAGGAGAAGAAAACCTGACTCAGTATTCCCAGCAGATCTCCCAGACAATGAATCACAGGTTGAGGAATCGGAAGATATGGACAGGCAGAAATAGAAATATTTTATGAGGGTTACCATGAGGATAAAAGAAAGGGAATCATGCTTAAAACAATTCACCAAAGCAAGTAAAAAAAAGTCAGAAGTTTCTTAATTTTTAGGGAAAAAAGATTCTCTATTGAATTGACATAGAGGATATGTTTTCATGACAGAACTGTAGAAGAATGACATCAGTATTGGTGTATACAAGTCATCCTTCTCTAGCCATAAAGCTGTAAGGAAAGTGACAGTACTGTAGTTACTTAAGTGTTATTACAGACGTCTAAGATAATGCTTCCCAAAATTCTCCTTTCTGCAGACTCCCTGATGCTTTCCTGATGAATGACTAGAGAATTGGCCTGTACCAAGCCAGTTTGGGGACTTATGGGTGGGTACTGTAAGATGCCCAGCCTTTTAATATTTGTCCTTAACCTTATTTGGGAATGAGTAGTTAGCTTTTTTCCACATGGAAAAGAAATCCCAATATTAGTCCCATAATTCCAGCCAGTTATCTCAAGTCAAAAGCACAAATAATTTTAAATGCAAAAGGCTACGGACAGAAGGGGGTTTGGGCCCCAGCTAGCATGCAATGTTATATGCAAATATCACTGAGATTTCATACAGAAGATGATTCTATTCAGTAGTGTAAACCATGAATAACAGGCCTGGAATCTGACCTTTTAAAAATATAAGCAAAGAAGTTGTTCCACTTGCTCTGCTCTGTGCAGCTTCACAGATAAAAAGCACAGTCACTCCCAACTTCTTGCCCTTATTAATATCACAGTTATTGCTGTGATACTTGGCTAAAAAGGCAAGGCAAACCTTCAGTCTTCCCTTACCAGAAAAGCACCAAACTCACAGTTTCAGCATACATAAAACAGTGCACAGCGGAACTGTTTTGTACACAAAGCAGAATAGGAAAGGCCAGATAGAGTTTTGCTATGCCTATTCAAGGGAAGAGAAATTCCACTTGCAAAAGAGTAAGTATGGAGACATGGCTAGTTCTTTGCATCTCTTCACCAATGCAGTAGAAGGAGGCTGGAGAAGAAATGATAACTTTGTGTCCAGCTGCATCACTCATCACACTTTGTGCCAAAACATGCGCTATGAATCACTGAAAATTTTTTTACAGTTAGTGACTGGAATTGTCTCCAGGAACTGGACATCTTAATATTGCCTGTTTATTCATTGCAGAGGAAGTCACAATCCAACCTTACTGCCTGTACCATCTCAGGATAGTTGTGTTATTTTGCCTCTGGAATACGGCACCTCCAACCACCAAATGCTATAAATTGACTTCTGCGATAGGACTGCTGCTGGATAAATATGACCAGCGTGAGCGCACTGAGCAGGGCCTGCATTGGCACGAGTCATATGTTATTGCTGAGCAGCCTGTGCATATACACAGTGTAAAGCAGCACCATACAGAAAGATTATCCTACGTTCTGGGGAAAGAACATCTTGGCTGAGGTTATTACATTCGATTTAAATTCTTGAGATCTTATTCTTACAGCTGAGAAAGGAGGCAGTTTGCAATTTTCTCACCCAACTGGATAGACTGTGGTCTTGCAGTGGGACACAACTTACAAAATTTTAATGTCAGCATTGTAGATAACTGTATGCCACCATAGTCACCATAGATTGTCTTAATCGCCCATGAAGACAAATCAACAATTCTGGAACAAAATTCATCTGGCCTATTTTAAATGTCTGTGAGCTGATTCATATCCCAGAAAAGCCTGTTTTTCTCATTGATGAAAAGGGAGCTTTGGGTGACTACTTGAGAAAGAAAAAAAAACCCCTGTTATAGATGTCTCCAGCCAGTCACATGAACCCTGTGCAGGGAGACTAACAAGTCACAGAGCCAGCAGGCAAGTCAAAACCTAAATCTATTCAATATTTTATACACTGATCCACCGAGAATTGTTCTGCAATCTGCTCAGCCCAAAGCAAATGAATAGTGTATAGCTGCTCTCCCAGAGTGAACACCAAAATATGGGACTCACTGCAGGAATGATGAAGTCCACAAAAGGTTACTCATATCTCAGATTTAGACAAACCTTTCCATCTATCTTGCCTTGTCAGAGTCTACTCATTTAGGTCTGCACTATGCCTTACCTTTCTATCTGTCCAAAGACATACTCAGAAAAAGTTTTGTTTTGTGAGGAAACCAGAAACCATATTTTCTCCTTGTGACTGAACAAGATTGGAATTTGGTCATGAACTCACTGAAACTAGTGTAAATTAGGACTAATTACATCAAAATTGATGGAGATAACCTACTAGGAAGTGAGAAGGTGGTCCAACTGTTTTAAAAATAGCAGCAAAGCTTACACTACATGATTGATAGGATGATACAATTTAGTTCTAATGAAATGGTGTGGTCTTTTTTATGTAACAGAGAGAAATAGCATTGTAGCTGAACTGTTGAATAAAAGTTTTCACTTAGCTTACAGTACATTTTACTGTCATCAAAAATCATTCGGGAATAATAGTTTCCAATGAGTCTCTGTTGAAATTTTGGGATAATAAACTTTTATATCTTAATATTTATGATTCTAATAAACTATCACAATATTAAAATGAAAGATACAAACTCTGAGGTCAAAAACTACAATTTGTTGTAAGGCAAAACAATTTTGAATAATAAACCACTATTGAAATCTAAGATCACTTCCTATAATTTAATAAGTAATCCCCTTGGTGATATGTCCCGGATATTAAACTGGTTTAACTGACTTGGACCAGCTGTTTTAAATTGGTACATAACATTCTGCCAAATGATAATACAAAAATAAGCATGAAATGACATGGTAACCGTTTAAGTTCTGATTTTTACCTTCATTGCCCACCACGAAGTGCTCACAAATCAGCTAATCAGGGATCAGTTAATTAATTCGTTACTGTTAATAGCAGTGAATGACAAGTATAAAGGTAATACTCTGTTTATTAGTTCACCTATAGCACTATTGGATAAGATGTCCATTGGCCAGATGCAAGTGGTTGATTGGATAACGTGTCTCACAGCTCCCAATCCAGCTAATACATGCCAAAGCAGTTAGCGCTTTTTTCACCAAAAGCATCCAGCTGCAGACTATCAGTGTTTCCATAATGAAGTCAATATATCTTTTACTTATAAAACTTATTCAAAGGATACTGTCTGAGAGGAAAAACATTTTCAAAAGGTTCTGTCATATGCGACCGAGAATACTCCATACATGTATCTTTCATTATCTTTCAAAGACACTTGTGTTAGACTAGTCAGTCATTAGAGGGGATGGCAATTTTTCCATACTTTTTCCATATGTATGTTTTCTGATGCACCAAGTTCAATCTTTTCAGTCCTATGTGTGATACACAATGGAAACTGCCTTTTAATAACTACTTTAGAAAGATGATGAGCCAAAGCTAAAACCGTGCCATATACATCCTTCAAATCAAAGATATTCAGTGGGTACAGTTTACCTTACTGCTGGGTGAAGAAGTTCCCTGCCCACTGCAAATGAGCTTGTGATACCTATAATTTATTGGAAAATGGAAAAATACTGTTCAAAGGTATGGTATAAGACTATGCACTAGAACAGGGCTTTGAAGTACATGGAAGTACAAGCAGCAGTCACCACAACTGACAGAGACTAGAAACGCATGCTGTCTGACTCCTAGCGCCGGTGCTAATGCCTTTGGGTGAGTCTTTCCTCCTCTGGTCAAGAAATCACACATTGTGTTGGTCATGCAATAGGACAGGCTGCAGCCACTACAATGCAGAACCACATCCCACAGACTCTGCTGCATTTGAGAGCTATGTTGGCTTGAGGTCTATAAAAATGACAATTTTATTTACACAATTGTTCCATTATGCTTTACTGAAGGGAACAGAGAAGATTGCTTAACGTGCTTCTCATTTGTTTATTTGTTTTTCTTTATTGGATAAAAGTAGTCCTCAGGAAATAACTAATGTAACTGACAGCACTGACTTGAAGAAGGGATGATGGCAAACAGGGACAGTTCTGTCTGAAAGTAGTGAATGGCAGGTTGTCTACCCACCCAGCAAATCCTTCTTCAAACAAGTGCCCTCTGTGGGTGGAGAAAAATGACCAGGAATATTTCCATTTGTGAAAGAATTGTGGTCTAACCTTAGATCAACTGATCTAATCAACATTAATCCAAGCAAGCTCATAACCCCTTTGCAAAAAAGCATAGACTGCATGAGTTTGAAAGCTGACTCAGGAAAGTCAGTTATAGAAATACAAAATGCAGGTCTGCACTCAACATTTGTCACTGACATTAATGAAATGGCAGTTTAGTCTCTGATTAAAGTTAGATTGGGTTGGGAACATAACGATTTCAGAAGAAATAACCATTGGTTATTTATTTGCAAACGCTTAGTGGTGTCAAATACTGTGTACAGGCCAGAAAAGAGCTGTGTAAAAGTCTCAGTCAGTGCTCCTAAAAGTTTGTGCTGGCTCATTAGAGTGTGGCTTGTGGTCTGTAGTGATCACAAAGAAGCAATGTCTCTCTGCCACTCATTGAGAGATGCCAAATACCTTCTGAATTCTGCAGTCGTTGATCTAACTGAGGCTGGGCGCTGAAACAGCCCTGCCCGATCAGATTGGTGGAACAGCAATAGCATCTCTTCCAAATATAATATTTGTGGTTTTCCTCTTTCATTGAGTTGACTGAGTCAGGGTAAGACACTGGAGCAAATGTAAAACCCATCAATTTAAAAGTGGCATCTTTGTATCTGATCCTCGTCTGACATAGATGGGAAATATCCCTATGATGATAAAGTTGTACCTTTTTACTCCAGGCCCTAAAGCAGCTGAATTTCTCAATTTCTGTAGTTTAGAAAACACAACAAAATGCTCTAAAAGTAGGAGTTAGGATTGTTCTGTTTTGTAAAGAACCAAACACTATGGGGGTCAGGAATATTCTCAGCTGTTGTTTGAATGTGATTGAAAGCATTTAATTCACTGACTACTCTCAGCTATATAGGAACACACACACACACATGCATATACACAAATAGCTCTTGAAGGAAATCAGAGCATCTGAAGGAAAAGGTTTACTTTACTCTGGGTGATCTCAGCTACATTATTTACACACAAAAATCTCTTACAGGGAACCATAAAAACGCATCAAAGTGCAATGACTTTCTTGTGCCACTGACTTTCAAGCTTTACAACAGATTTTTGCAGTTTATCCTCTCCTCCTGGTCACTCGCTTCCAGATCTCATTACAGAGTGCATGAAAACTGAAACTTTTCAGGAAAAATGTTGTTAAATATTTTATTTTAGAAACTGATTCTTCTCTGCTGAGTTTTTTGTATGTTTTTATAGAATTTTTAGCCATCTCTCTTCTTGCTCTGTAAGGGACTCCTTCAAGAGATCTATACATATATGAATATCATGATGGTATCATCACCTTGTGCTTTGTGGGCCTCATGCTTTGGAAGCATTAAACTAATCTAAACCATGATCTTTCCTGTTTGCTCCTCTCCTGAGCAGGGAACAAGGCTGTGTGCAGAGCTATCAAGCACCTACAGTAGGTAAGGTCCTTGAGAAATGTCCTGGGATGATCTGCTTATGGGACTTGCCACAGCCAGGAAGCACTGGATCTAACTGCATGTTTAGACACAAATTGGATCAGGGCAGGACAACTTTTTTGTTTGTTTGCAAAAACTTGCCCTGTGCACTATTACATACTTGTACATAAGAAATCAAGGCTCAGGAGACTCAATTTCTTTTCGTATCTGGGCCTGAATAAATTGCCCCAGACCTTGGGTCTTTGCCAAGATTTGCTTTGGGATTTTTAATGGGAATTAAATACCTGACATTAATGACAGGGTAGCAGTCACATTATGAATATTAGGATTGCACAGGCAGTTCAGCAGAAAGAAGATGGCACACTCTTCAGGTTGTTTTCTGGACTACCAGTGGATATAGTGCACACAGAATGGTAAGGCACGCCTACACTTCAGTTTCTATGTGGGATACCTGCATTTTGGGGTTCGGAATTTAAGCACTGGTTGGATTCTGGTTATCCACAGCAATTCATGCTCAGGAAGAGGTGGAAACATGAGTCAGGACCCAGAAAGTCATCTAGCATCTGTGGGAGGATGTCTGAGTGTCTTGCTGTAACAACCTCATTGCAATTTCTCGTCACCACTATCTTCCTTTGCAGATGG
Source organism: Falco biarmicus (assembly GCF_023638135.1). Classification (NCBI taxonomy): domain Eukaryota; kingdom Metazoa; phylum Chordata; class Aves; order Falconiformes; family Falconidae; genus Falco; species Falco biarmicus. The sequence continues at coordinate 33,277,153 of NC_079293.1, read as the reverse complement.
AAGGGAGGAAGGGAAAATCATTGCTTCATTTTATAAATCAAAAAAAGTGCCTTTTATTACCACATCTCGTCTTCCACAACTGATAGCAGACCCACAATCTGGCCTGAATTTGGAATAATATACTTTCCTTCCTCTTTACCACTCTCTTTACCTCTGTCTTTTAGGCACTTGCCCCTCTTGACATGTCCCCTCCAAGATGTACCTACTGAAAGTTAACATTTCATATTTCAAAGACCTGCAAGACTGTTGTTCTGACTCGAATCTTCATCATAGCATGCTATTTGTATTGACTGCTGTGCCTCCAAATTTCTGAATCACCCTTGTGTGTGTTTTGGCTATTTCCATCATTTTAAGGCCCCCTTTTTCTTTATGAGCTCACCTGGAAAATCGCAATAAAACTTACAAGCTTTAGGAGACTTGTTTTCCAAAGTTCACTGCAGCTCTAGTTGTTCTTAAGACAGCTTATCACTTTATCAGGCATAAAGCATTGTTATAATTCTGTATGCCTAAATATATGTGGTTAAATGAACAAAACAGTTTGCTTTGTGCAATATCTATTCAGCACAGGGTCTGTTGAAACACAGGTGACAAAAACCCCAATCATTTTAGTTGCTCTTTCTAAAGCATCTTATACATCCCAACAAAATAAATACTTTATCTTGCTATGTGCAAGCTTCAGCTTGGAACAGGAACACTGGAAGTTCAGTTCAAACAGCAGTAAAACATGAAAATCTTAAAAAATGAAATACATAGTAATTCATCTAAAGACAACATGCCTATGACAAGTTTGTTCTTTGCTGTTAGATACAGCCCTTTAATGTTAGATACAGGTTGCTGACTTACTCTGTCTACCAAAGATGGTCTCTCTAGACCAAAGAATGGTGGCAACCTGGAGACAAGCAATCATGATCTGCCCTCTTCTAAGAGAAACAAAGAAAATTCCCAATTAGTCACATAGTTTGTGCTTTAAAAAGACATAATTTCCAAAAGGTGAGGAATGTTACGAGCAAAATTCCTGGAAAGTGAAAAGTAAGCAGAGAAGTTTGAATGAAACTTAGGCATTCTTTTAGAAGAGTTTATTAGATGGGTAAATCCCCATGATTTCACAATCAAGAAAGAACTTTTGCTAAAAGCCCAACCTCATTTTGTGGAAATTTGGAATATAGAAGCAATGTATAACACGTGAAAATAGACAGAAATGGCTGATTTAGTTAGCAGCATGAATGAGAAATTCTGAACAAAAGAATTAATATGAGATGCTAAAATCTTGGGAAAATAATTGCTGTCTGTTGTAAAATTATTCCATTCCCCTTTAACACAACACTATCTTTAACAAAAAAGGAAAGAATATGTTAAATTTTTATTAACAAGATAATAATATGCTAGAAGTCATTTAATGCTGTCATTAGTTAAGGATGTTAAATGTGTTAATGATGATAAAGAAAAAAAATAAATGTTCAGTAAACATTGACTTTTAATACTGGGAGAAAACCAGGATCATTTAATCTCTTCACATGAGGATGATTAAGATCTTTCCAGTCCTTCAGTTACTAAGAAGGATTTTAGACAAAAACTACTAAATATTTTTAAATCACTAGGCCAGATAGCTTGCATCCAAGAGTCCTCAGCAGCTTCCCAAGGAGGCAGCTGAATCACTGTTACTTGAAAAACTTGAAATACTGGAGAAATTCCAGAAGGCTAGAAGAGTACAAATACTGTGCCAATATCCAAAAAGATTAGATTAGGCAAGTTACTGGACATCAATTCCAGCCAAAACAATGGAAAAGCTGATAAAGGAATAAACTGGTATGATTAAGAACTTGCTGACAGTTCCCAAAGGTAACCAGCCCCAGGGCGCACTTCTACCTCTAGCGTCAGCTTTCAAGGATTGCCTGAAGAGTGACCACATCCAATGTAAAACATTCCTAAAACTTTGGGAGAAGACAGTTGTGAATGACACAAAAGCTGGTGGAAGAGCATATAATGGCACACAAATTTAGCTGACTTATTTAGCCAGGTGAGACAATTTCAACTAACAATTTTAATACCAAATTTCTGCAGCTGTTCTAAAACGGATCTTAAAACACAAACAACAGAGAAGAAGTTCCTAATGTGATTCTGAACCCCCCCCCCAACATATATGAACCTTTTATTGTATAAATTGAGTAACAAATACAAGCAGGGTGATGATTTTACCTCTGTTTGTAATATTGATGAGATTGATACTAGAATATCGCATACACATCTGGTGTCCATATTTGGTGAAAAGAAAAGTTGAAAAATTGGAAAGGATGCAGAAAGGAGCTTAAAAATCATTTCAGGATGGAGAAAATGCCTTATAGTGGGGCACTGGAAATACTCAATCTGTTTAGATTATAGTAGATTTAAGGGTGGCTTGATTATATATGCATGTACATTCATTAGGAAAAACACTGAACATTGAAAGGACCTTTAAACCAAAGAAAAAAGGCCTAAAGAAAATCAATGGGTACAAGCTAAAACCAGACGAATTCAGCTTGGAAATACGGCACATTTTTCACCAGTGATGGAGATTAGTCAGAAAAAGCAGCTACAAAGGAAAGTAGCAAATTCTCCTTCCCTTCGTGCCAACATTGGCTGCGTTTCAGAAAGATGTACTTTAGCCAAACAAAGCCTATTCTTTAGTCAGATATTTTTGCCCAATTTAATATATTAAATTGCCCAATTATTCCTTCTGAATTTAAACACTTCGTGTAGGTTACAACTCATTTAACTTTAGTTGTCTGTAATGCAGACATCTGAACCTTAAGTAGCCTAAGGTTGCTTCAGAGTCAACACTTGGGGGGGCTGGATTCATCTCACCAATTTTAGAAACCTGCATTAGGATGAGAGTAATCCTGAAAAGTGCCTGTTTCTCTCTATTATAAAGGAGATGCTATAAAGGGAACAAAAAGGAGTAAAGGGAATTTGAATAACTAGCTCTGATGTAGAGATTTCCACTGAAAATACATGCATACATTGAGGTGAATCCTACCTAGGTTTTCTGTCTGAGTGTCAAGAAGGCTTTTTGACAAACAATCCTGAGCAGTAAATCTAGTTCAGCAGGAGAGGCAGTACCTGGATTTCTGCTAGGGTTAGGTGAGGTGGAGGTTTACAGCATTTCTTCTGTGCTTGAGGTGTAGCTGTTTACACGTATTTATTTAAATTTTGCCTTCCATCTGTTTCAGGCTCAAACATATTTTAAAACCTAATAATAAAAATTTATGCTTTCCCTATGTTTTAAAAAGAGATTTTCAAAAGGGTATTAAAGATGAGGCATCAAATGTCTTTATTTGCTAAGGGCCCAGCTTTCCATTGCCACCCAGTAATCCAGCCCAGTGGGAAGACACAACAAAATGATATCCAGTGTGAAGTAAGATCTCACTGTGATTCTGAGTTTTGGGATGTTTTCCTGTTTGCTTTGCTCACTCTAAAACAAGGCAGAATAAATATTCCCAACAACAGAAGAAAAACTGAGAATGAAATAAGTCACAGCTCTTAATGGACAGCAAGCCTCAGTCACTGGGAGCAGGCACAGGAACACACACAGAGTTAAAGGACTTGTGCAGATTGAGAGGTTTTGTGTTTGGAAATAAGCAAAATCTCCTACATCAGAGCCCTGGTCAACCTTTTACACAAACAACACAGCTTGAAGCTAAGGGAAGATTTGCCTCAGGAAGGACTAGAGGGTTGGATTCAATGTACTGTTCGTTATGGCTATTTTCCTTTTCTTTATGAGCCACCTGGGAATCTATCTTCTTGTTTCAACTGACATGAACTATTTTGTTTCAACATTATTTTTTACTGTTCTAGCCTGTATGCTTTATTGATGTTGATTATAATTTGGTTGCTCACCAACTTAAATTGAAAGGAAAAGCTGCAATCCAAACCCATTTCTGTAGTGATTTAAGAACAGCTAGCATGTACGATGCTTGGACCAAATTTCTCATTAAATAGTTATTACCAAATTATTTTTTTTAAGAGACCTTTTAATATTAAAGAACATTTCACCTATATCTATTTTAAGGTGTACAATGCTTTTTCTAGAGAGACTACTTACTTATATGAGAACATTATACAAACAATGAAAATTATTAAAGACTTAACAGAGGCACTTGTGGAGCATCTAAAAATGGTAGGATTCAACTTGAACATTATACATTAACTCTGTGTAATAATTAATGTTATAGATATATGTAACTTGGAACATCTATTTCTCCTTACTGAAAACAGTGAAAAGATTAATACTGTTAAAATAATAACAGAAAAATTTTCTCCCTAAAAATCACCTCATTTGTGGAACTCCTTGCTACAATATAATTGGGAAAAAAATCTCAGCATGTCTTTTTTTAGATCACATTTTTAAGATTGCTCAGAGTACAGTTATAAAATAAACCACATAAAGACTTGGAAATTCACTGGTTAACTATCTAATTAGTGAGCTAACACACACTTTAACATCTTCTTGAAGTTGAAAATACATTTCTCTGTGCTGCTATTTCTATTATTTATAGACATCAGCAAAGGCATACAAAAAATTACACCAAAATCAGGTCAGTGAGGCAACCAGGGGAGGTGCCCTGCTGGACCTGCTGTTTGCAAACAGGGAAGGACTGGTGGTGATGTGGTGGTCTGAGACCATCTTGAGCATAGCAGTCATGAGATTTTAGAGTTTTCAGATCTCAGAAAAGGAAGGGGGTCAGCAGAACCACTGCTTTGGACTTGGAGGGATGATGTTGGCCTGTTTAAGAGCCTGGTTGACAGAGTCCTTTGGGAGATAGTTCTGAAGGGCCATGTCATCCAGGAAAGCTGGACATTTAAAGGCACAGGAACAGACCATCCCCATGTGCTGAAAGATGAGCTGGCAGGGAACAAGACCAGTCTGGCTGAACAGAGAGCTTTGGCTGGAACTCGAGGAAAAAAGGAAAGTTTACCAGCTTTGGAAGAAGGGGCAGCCAACTCTGGATGACCACAAGGATGTCATGAGGTTATGCAGGGTGAAAATTAGAGAGGTGAAAGCCCAGCTAGAACTCAGGCTGGCCACTGCCATAAAAGATAACAAAAAACATTTTTACAAATATATCAGAAACAAAAGGAGGGCCAAGGATAATCTGCATCCTTTATTGGATGTGGTGGGGAACACTGCCAGAAAGGATGAGGAAGAGGGTGAGGTACTTAATGATTTCTTTTCCTCAGTCTTTAACAGCAAGACCAGCTTCCCTTTGGGTACTTAGTCCCCTGAGCTGGAAGACAAGGATGAGGAGGAGCAGAATGACGTCCCCACAGTCCAGGAGGAAATGGTCAGTGACCTGCTGCTCCACTTAGATGTGCACAAATCTGTGGGGCTAGATGGGATCCACCCAATGGAACTGAGGGAGCTAGAGAAGGAGCTTACCAAATTGCTCTCTATAATTTATCGACTGTCCTGGTTAACCTAGGAGGTCCCAGAAGACTGGAAGTTAGCCAGTGTGCTGCCCACGTGGATGTGGGAAAACATACTTTTTCAGGAAATGCTAAGAATATCTCTGAAAAAGATGAGGGACCACAAAAACTTGCCAGTCCAAAGAATGGGGGAACTTACAGATGAATACTGCTTTTGCTGAGCAAGAAGAAATAGCAGCATGTAAACTGCTAGCAGCAAAGTGTGCTTCTGCTGACACAGCTGGTGAGGTTGAGGGCAGCAGGATGGAAGGATTGCTAGGAAGGTGGGTGGTAGGAAGAGCCAAAGGTTGCAGCAAGACCCTCGTGGCAGTGTTCCTGTGACCTTTCTGATCTCCTTCCTGGAAAGATCAGCTGGCCCAAAATGGCTCATATCCATAGTGTTCCTACATTGGAGTAGTTGCACTGTATCCAACAAAAAGCCAACCTAGCTGCAAAAACAGACACAAAAAGCAGAAGCCAAAAGCGTAAAAACAGGGTAAACACGTAGTAAAACTGCACCTACCTCCAACTACTTGTAAGGAACTTCCTGAGCTCAGCGGATTTCCCTCTCTTGAATTTCTCTTTCTCCTCTTGAATTTTGGCACACAGAATCCTATGCCAAGGAACTCCACTGCTCAACTGAATCCCAAGTGAATGGGTGTCTTGGTTTTTTGCCTCTCTTCTACCTCCAGCTAAACAGTCAATCCTTATGTCCTCCTCAACATCAATCTAGGGTGTATAGCCCTTTGCCATGTTTCCACCAGTCATTGCTTTCCCACACCAGAGCCCCTGTTTCTTTAGTCATTCTCCACAAAGAAGCCCTTCCACACCCCTTTTTCCGAATCATTTTCAGTCCTGTTACTGTATCTGGGTTTTCAGCACTGTGCACAACTTTTGTAGTTTTTGTAAATTTATACAGTAGAATATCATGCTCCCTTTTTAAAATTCTCTATTATATTCCTGATTTCTAACAATTGCCTTATGTTTTTGTTCACTCCCTGTAACACTAACTGATTGTGTCCACACACTGCAGCACCTGGAGTAAAGCCTGGCTTGGTACCTACCCCGTGGACTTCTGCACAAACTAATTCACTGGCCTCTCATGGCCTGCACAAAATTTGTCTGTCACTCTCTTCCCACTCGAGGCTCACAGCTGTGGCTGCCCTGCCACATCCCTGTCAGCAGCTAGGGACATTCTCACACTCCTTTTCTTTCCTCCACACCCTTTCTCACCTCAGCCGAGGGCAGCCTGAGGTACCCTATTGCAAGCCTAGATCTCCTCCTGCCCCCATGTGGCCTATCTTTAGGCCTGAAACTTTTGGTATTTAAGAGGAAATACTCTTTTGGGTTGTTTTAGGTATGAAGAGTGGTTGCTTTACCATCTTTCACATACATGCTTTTCTACACAGTGAAAATATGAGTAGACATTATGGGCAGAAGGACATGGTGTGAGGACAAAGAAGGCTTAAGGTCCAATGGGCTGAGTATAAGTTGAAGAACCAGGTTTAGCAGATAAGAAGAGATGTTGGGTGCTTGACGGATTTACTGGATCAGTCCTTGGACGATCTAGAAAATGAACCACAGGCTGTTTGAGGAAAGGCCTAATCGCTCAGCTCCAGAATGCATCCTGGAGGCGACCCAATACACAGTGTGGACAGCCTGGGGAGCAGCACCATGGTGTGAAGCAATTAAAAGGTTTCTGCAAAGAGGAACAGAATAGTCTGTTCTCCAGATCCCCTGACGACAGGAAGAAAAACAGTATGTTTAAATTGCAGGAAGGGAGAATTAGGTTAGACAGTGGAAAGAACTCTCTGACGGTGAGAAGAGTTAAGCCCTGGAGTAGCTCGCCTGGCAACTGGTGCAGTTTTTCTTGCTGACAGGTTGTAAGAACAGGTTACACAAACATGCCAGGAATGGTTTTGGTCTACTTGATCTTTTCTTGGGTCAAATGGAGAGATAAGATCACTTCTTCTGTTCTTCCCAGACTCACCTGCTACAATATTAACATTTTTCATCCCAGATTGCTAAAGATAAAAATGGATACTTCTTCCATGTTTTCCACTACTGCAAAGAATAGCTTGTTATATCCGTCTAAAAATTCTGACAGACACAAACTGACATTCTGCGCTAGTAAAAGTCAAAAAACCCACAGTGAAATCAAAGGATCCCTGTCCAGTTCTGCCAGTTTTGCTTTGTGTGCTGAAACTAAGTATGACACATTTCATTTAATAATACAATATTTACTTAGTAAATATATTTACCCCATGTCTTTGGCAGTCTTTGCCTTTGATCTGTTGACTCTTTCACAAGCTGAAAAGTAAAATGAGTGTTATGGCAGAAAGCCTCTTTTCAGAAGTTGCAAACAGAAACCACCTCAGAATACCTTTGGTCAGAGTTCATCTTGGTTTGGCTTTGATTACAAAATTACAGATATCTGCTTAAAGTACTACAGCCACATACAGACCCAGGAGGGATTATATTCCCAGTTTTGAGATTAATGCATTGTACAGCCCCTGGTCATGAAATTTAAAAACATTCTAAATAGTGGCCACTGCCTGTTTTATGTGACAGCCTAAATAATTTAAAAGGTCTGCTTCAATCCCATATTCATTGAGCACTTTTTTTTTTTTATAATGTTTTGCTGCCCAGAAGTGGTCTCTGCACCAAAATGTAGCACTAGAATGAGAATTTATCCTGTATCAGCTAGGCATCTGGGATCTGATTTAAGATTCTACGAGGATGTATAAAAGAAATAAGCTGTAGTTATCCAGTAGAACTTTTCCCCATTCACAGAGATTATTGCTGAATCTTGTTCCTTACCCTTCTGTCCCAAAAATCCCTACTCAATATTTTTGTCAATGCTTTGTTGTCTTCTTATAACCTATGTGGAAATCCTTAGGCTGCTGATTGGAAATCGCTGTTAAAATGCCTGAATACACAGGCTTAATTTCTGGCTTTCAGAGAAGCCATGCATTCCAGATGGCTTCAGCATCTGTCTGTATCTTTAGACACCTACCATGTAGGTACAGAGATTCCCAGAATTGTTTCTCAGATGTCTCTTTCTCTATAAATAAATTTAGATTTTGTCAGTCAGTATGTCCAAGCTCCCCTCAGCCGTGAGTACGCTTTACATGTCACAAACTGTGCAGAGGTCATCTGCAGGCTACAGCCAAAGGCTTCACAGTGAATTTTGAAGCTTTGCTAGGAAACTCTCACTAGTCAAGCTTAATCCTCTGGTATGTACAAAGAATATCCAATATGGGCTACCAAAAGTAAAGGGATAGTTTGCTTTGAACATGAGAGACAATTATGGGATATACACGTGCCTGAACAGGACACTCACCTGAGACAGCATGATAGGTTTCTCCTTCTTGGAGGCATGATGCAGGACACCTCCCACATCCTAGATTTAGTCTCAAGTTCTAAACTCTCAGCTGGACACTTTTTCTGCTTTGGTTTCCCAACAGGGCAGGGAAATCATATGTTTAACATCTGCCTGAGCTTAACAGTAAGTATCAGGAGAAAGCTGATGAGAAAGAGAGATAGCTATGGGGCTGTGACATTTCTTCAAGGATATTTCTAGGTGTCTCTGGGTAAGTCAGCTGCTTCTGCACCAAAATCTATTCTCTTTTTATTTATGGCAGCTCTCTTCTATCAGGTGCCTCAGCCATGTGTCCTTCTGCAGTACTGCAAATCACCTCAGGAGACTGTTTTCCTTGCTCAAAGAAATGTGAAAATACAATTGTCAGTGCTATAAACATCACAAATAAAGTAAAAAATATTTCTTAGGCTCCATGAAACACAGTTTCTGAGGAACTGAATAATTCTTGTTGGTAAAGGTTGATTTGCTGGGGAAATGTGCTCAGACTACAGAAAACACCAAGCCTCCACGGACATCCTCTGTCAGTCTTTATGCAAAATAAGGGTGTGTTTTAATAGCCTAGGCATGTAAAGCACTGCAGGTTTTGAATGAATTATCAGGTATTGAAGATATTAAATATTTATTTTAAGAATATTCGAAATCCTTTGAGTGGAAATTGTATTTAAAATACACACGCTCAAGATGTAATACCAGGGCGTAGTAGGGGTGTCCTTTCCTTTGAAGTAGGAATAACATTTACAAACCTTGTAATTTCCCAGTTTTTTTCTCCACACAAAGCTTTTTCCAAAGGCAGGACAATGCTGTTTTCTAATTCAGAGAGGAAGTGATGTGACATTGCCAATGTCTTGACTTTGTTTTTCTTTCCTTCCTCTTTAGGCTCTTTGGAGCTAGATACACAGAAGATAACAGTCCTATGGTTTATCCAAAGTCCAGAGACACAAAAACAATGAGACAAGGTGAGTGAAACTTCCTGCTGCTGACAATGTAGCATAAAGTGAAAGAAACAAAAAAAAAAAAAAAGAAGAAGAAAAAAAATATATTGAATGAAGGTGACAAAAAAAGTTACGGTCATAGTTGAATCATCTGTGTGATTGTCTTTCACATGTAAAAATTTTTAAAAGATTCCTGTGACTAAAAGAGCAAAGGATATCCTGAAGAATACCGAGGATTTTCCACTTATTGTAGTTCACATGGATACCAACACCACACAAGTGAAGGGAGATGAGCAGGCTAGAAGGACAGTGTTGCACACCTAGGAAAAGAAAGTAATCTAGGCTTCACACAGTGATGTTGTACAACTCAGTGGTGCCAAAGAAAAGGTAATAAAGAAGTTAGACATCAGGTGTGAGTGGGCTACAGTGAAGAAGAGCTGTGGGCAGGGACTCCTGAAGCAGCAAAGTGCTGCAAAAAGTGATGCAGAGGTTACACTTGCATCCAGCTCCTGACTTTGTAACTCACGACACCTTCCAGGAGATCTTTGAGAGAGAGAGAGATTAGGAAGACACTGAAGAAGAACCTTAATTTGAATACATAAATAGTAGCATTGCTCCCATATGAAGCAATGGAACAGTGTGCCTGTAGTTAACATTATAGAAATGCAAGAGTTGGCTACAAAATGGCACATCTTTAGAAAACCTAAAAAGGCATGGAGCTACATTACAGGTGACATTTTGCTAGATCATTGCGAAAGATATTATCTTATGGTGAAAGACTTTGCTGAGATCAGGGATAGCATAAATAACCACAGCAAAGAGCAAACTGTGCTGGACACTTGCTAGACATCTTTGGGACTGGCAAGGAAAAGGAACCACTAAGTTTTTATTCATCTACTGAGGACTATAGCACTCCAGAAACTAATGTAGTGGGGTCAGCAACTCCACAGAGGGCTGTTCTGCCTGTGCAATGTATTTCTGCTGTATACCTCACTGAAACTTCAAGGAGGAAGAGTATGTTAGGTGACAAGCGGTGCTGACACATTAAACAACACTGGGTTATGTAGAGGACTGAGCATTGGTCCAGAAGGAAGATCAGTCACAAGAAAAGTCACCCTGGATGAGATCTATTCCAAACTAAAGAACAAAATCTGTCTCACAAATGCTCATTTCAACTGCTAATAACGTTTTTTTATATTCTAGTTATAGTCATTCTTGATTACTACCAGTGGATTGGCCTATGAAAAAAACATCACGTTATTGAACATCAAGCCTTCGAGCCAGTGCCGTGTTAACATCCTTGTTCTCATATCTTAGTTAAAAAGCATCCTCCATCATTATTTGCCTGATATTTTAAGCTCCAGTCAGTCAACAAGGCACTTGGACATGACCACCTTGAAACTCAAGCTGTGAATCACACTCTGTGTGTTATAGTACATGCTATTAGAAAATTGCCCATCAGAACCACTTGGAAAGTATTTGCAGGTGGTGGCTGGAGTCAGGAACAGAATGACTCACAAGCAAAGCAGGAATGCAGCCCCACTAATGGACAATGAAGATTAATAAAAGAATGGGGTTACTTTTTTTGTCTATGGTAGAGACCAGTTTTCATTCCCCTTTTCCTGTGCTTCCGCTGTTTTACCACACACCTTTCCACCGAGCAGAGGAGTGAATAAAAACTGGTCATACGGGTTGGCATTGATAAAATCAAGCCCACAAGCAGATATTTCAAACTCTTTATTAGCAAGGCCATAAAGTACATATGCTGTTTGATTAGAATATGATGAAAAGAATTTATTAGCAGATGTGTATTCAGCTACACTGTTTTACTGGCAGCTTTATGAGATTCTCTCCTAGGCTGACAGGTGTGGCCTGCCAGCTGCTTTGTACAGTAAACAGGGGATGGAGAGCATGCCATGTGCAATGATTTAATCAGTTACCATCAACTGCTAGAAAATAAACAAGGTTTTGTGCATTTCTTTCAGTTCCATGTATATTAATTGAAACCAAATATTACAAATGTCACTGAAAGAGAGTATCTCTGATCAGAGGAGACTTAAATTTAATAGGACACAGCCATGTAATACATAAATATAATAAAACACAGTCATGTAATACATAAATATTTGGTTAAAAGATAGCAGAATTTTGTTAAACTTGGCAATGGGAAGTCTTTTGAAGTCTCATTTGTCAGTTTCCATTCATGGGACAGTCAAATCTAGTCATTTGGGTCACAGCTGGCAAAAGAAAGATGATCCTCTTGGTTTATTGTTCTGATACAAAATTGTCATTACAAATTGAAAACACAGAGCAAATAAAAGAGGGCAAATGGAGAACTTGTGTGGTTACGTATTCTTAACTGTTGCGTCTGGCTGTACTTTGTTTAACAGGGGCTGCAGAATTCAAGATGTCTATATCCTGGGTCTCATTACCATTGTTTAAAAATTTCTATACCACTAGTTTACAATTAAAACGTTCTTTCTTAACTCAGTTCTCATATCCCACATTTTCAGTGCTCTAAATATGTGTAATCTGAACTAATATTTTTGGTACATATCTGACAGCTGCACTGAAACATTTTTATCTCAAATATTTCCATGTCAAAATAAAGATATCTAAGATTTTTTTTCTACAGCAAAATGAGAATGTTCATACATTTTAAAGAAAAACTGAAACTGCTAAATGCAAGAATATTTTACAAAGGATGCTTTAGCTTTATTTTCTGCATGTTTATGACAAAGAACGTCATGATTACACTGCAAGCAAGGACATGTTTAGAAGAGCTGCAAAGTAGATAGAAAATTCTCTAAACTCATTGCATAAATGATTATAGCAGTGATCTGTTAAAAATTATGAAAAATGAAGCCATGGTAGTATTTTGAAAAAAAAAAAGTGGGCTTCTTTTTGAAGTGCCAATACATTCATTTTCTTTTCTCTGCCTAAACTCGTATTCGGATTTGAGTAGATTTTCTGTACTGGTTATGAGTCAGGTTCTTGCACAGAATCAGAGGTGCTACAGAAGGAACTGCACCAGTAGCAGAAGACTTTATTGTCTTGTTTCATGATTATAACAATTTCTGTGAAGAAAGCAGAGATTATTTTTGTTCTTTTGCTGCCAACATTTTTGAAAGGACAGGCTGCACTGCACTCTTGCGGGTGAATTCTTTCTGGACTAGTACAGATTATTAAGTTTTTAACCCACAGAGATGCATGTCTCTTCTGAGAGATGTCACTTATTCAACTGAGAAGTCAACTCATGGCTTCAGGTATCTGTACTTGTTTCTTACTAGGGCTAGTGGTGCATAAAGATACAACACTCGTTTAAGAGAAGGGAAGGGACAGTGCTATTCATTGATTGTACTAGTTAACTGTAAAAAAACAAAATACGGTGGATAAGCAAACCGGAGGTAACTGAGGAAGGGTCTTGGAACGTATGCACCAGAATTTTGGTTTGGACTCAGAAAAGAAGGGGAGGCAGCTGAAAAACTTCAAAGATCATGTGGAAATTATGCTGTTGTGAAGGGATATGTCTGTGGATTGCAAACAATTTAGGGAGATTAGCAGCAAACAGAAGAGCTAAGGAAGATGGAATGCATGGGTGGAAACTCACTGGGAATAAATGCAGTCTGAAAGTGGGAATTTTGGAACCAAAAGAGCAACAAAGAATTGAAACAGTGCTAAACTGCAGGGATGAAGACTGAAACCTGCCTACTCTTAAGAAGGGTCTCGCAGTTTTGTAATGGGGACTCTACGATGTGGTTTCCCAGAACTGACCTCAATGATCCAGGATGCCTTCTTCAGCTCTCTGTATTGCTGTGACTGGAGTTAGTGAGATGCTAAAAGAATAATTTAGGAAACACCAATTCTAATGATTTGAGAGAGGTGAGTTTCTAGTAATAAAAGCTGGAGGATCCGAAGCTGTGATAGTAACTGCAGGCCACATCAGGCAGAAATAAGATATTTTATAATGGATTATGATGTGCTTATTCATCTTCATTCACTCTTTTTCTCTTCATGCTCTTTGGTGTATTTCCTTGCTGAAGCACAGACCACAGATCAGCCTTTTCATGATTTTACAAGGAAAAGTGTTACGTCAAGAGCATGTGCTGTGCAACTTATCAGGAAATAGCATTTAATACACAATCACCCTTGCAATTGCCTTTTGGGATGTCTCAGACAATTTGTCTTGAGCAGCTACTAGGCAGTAACTCAATCTAGACTTTTCCATGCAAATATATTCATCATATTGCTATTCTGTACATTTTCAGTGGAGGGTTTGCTTTAGGGCATGTATGTACTGAAACACTCCTCGCACCCTTTCCACAGAGACGCTTTCTATCTTCTCTCAAGTGACAAGACAGACTCTCCATCAGCTGGGGGTCTCAGCCAGGTAAGAATGGTAGCTCCTGGGTTCCCCTCAAAGCCTGCATCTATAACAGTAAAACAAATGGTGTTATGGCCCTGAAGTTAGCAGAGCATGATATGGTTATCTCCATAGTATTAAACTCTGTTCACCTCCAAAATAAGATGGCCACATTCAGACTCAACATTTGGAATATCTTCATCCCATACATTATCCCCAAACCACACCTGGGAATCATCAGGGAGAGTGCTAGTTATCTTGAGTCAGAATCAGGCAAGGCACCATTTAACGTTACAGATAATAGTTTTAGTGTCTGTGCCTGTGCCCTGTTTAGGTTGCTGGTAAAAATGAAACCTTAGGATACAGCTAAAAAGTCTACAGTCTGGATCCACAACAACAACAGACTTCAGGATGTAATAAACCCATCATAGGATACATTTATATTGCATGTCAAGCTCAGGTCAGCATTCTGGATCTGAACTCTAACTTACCAACAGTGCAAAAATTTACAGCCCTAAAACAAGGTTGCAATTCCCTCGATGGCAGGTTTTTAAGTCCTTGGGGCTGCTAAGGTCCAAGGTGAGACAGAATATGATGCTCAGGTCTGTTTTGCAGGCTGAAATGAACAAGGGCGGTTTGAGAAACTACTTCTAACCACCTCCCAGCAGCTGGGCACCAGTAAATTGTTTGCAGGAATGGCCTCTTGAGGCACGAAGGAGCATGAGGGAGGTCTGCAGTGCTGTACTCAGGCAGTAGGAGAGCTACTCACTGTTGCCTGCTAGCTAAGCCTCACACAGTACCAATTATTCCATAGGATTAAGTTTATGTTGCAAGTGTTGCAGAGTAAGAGCATAAGATTATGTTCTCCTTGTGTTGTTCCGCTGTGGAGCCTACAGTTATCCCAATACTGCCTTATGTGAAGGTTTCTGACTTCAATCAACTGCTGGAATGATTGCTGTTCCATTTCCCCAGCAATCTTGCTCTCTGCCCAGAAGTGAAGTCTGCCATCCATGCCTTATCCCTCATTAGATCAGGCACTGCATGACTGTCATATCCTGTACAGGTTTCCTTACCAATGTTTCTCTCCCCTACTCTGGCTGTAAACATCTCCAACAGGCAGGCAAGGGCTGCCTTTATATGTCTTCCGCACACCTTTGCAGATGGCTGTGGTGCATGCCCAGGTATAACCTGAAGCACCCCTCCAGTGCCTTTGGGACTTTTGTGAGCATGCATATTCTTCAGTCTCTATACATGCAGATACTGGGAAGTCACAAAACCCACATAAATGACTGTCCAGCTACTCTGCTCAAATGGCTGGAGTGCAAAACATCACACAATTGTAATAACTGATTGGTTTGAGCTAAGCATATGCACTGCAGCTACACAGTAGTGGTAAGTATTTTCTAGATATTTCTTGTTCTCAGCGCATGCATACAAAGGGCAGCTTATTTCTCCTTTGTGCATCTCTGCCTTCTGCTTGCCTCCCTGCTTTTACAGACGGGTGTACCTTGGGAGAACATAAATGCAGCCACACTTACACCCTTCTGGGTCCTTTAGGACCCTAATGATTTTCTAAATAGAAACTAGTTTCTTTTTTTATTCCCCAGATACACAGAAGGATCAGGCAACATTTTGTCTTAAGCACAGAACCCCACCAAAACATATTCCTAAATGTTATTTATAAGGTGTTTTTATATGCAGAGAAGTTATCCTCTGGAACCCTTCCAAGGAAACTGCACTAGTAGGTGAGGGCCTAGAAACAACTGCATATCTCAGAGAAGGCAATGTGCTTCCATCTTCAGGGTCTTTGTTTAAATTCTTTGCTGCAGATTATATACATAGCTGAATGTATTCTTCTTGGACAGATTAATTTAACCACCTTGAATCTGATCTTGCAGTCTAACTTTAGGATTGCTGCAGTACACCCTAGCTGCAAATACAAGTGTTTTGAAAAGGAGTGATGGGATTCAGTGCTGGAACTAACAGTAAATTTTCAAACCCTGGAATTAAAATTGCCCGTTTTTGCAAAATTGGCAGATTTCACAGTGAGTCAGTCTTGACACCTGAAAAAAAATGACCTTTGACAGAGGAGTGGAAAAAATGAACATGACTTGAGAAAATATTTTCTCAAAACATTTTTACAAAAAATGTCCCCACTTCTGCAGATAACACTGTTTCTTTTTAAAGCACATTCTTCTTTTTACGAGCCAATGCTTCTGATATGTCTGTTAATTTCAACTAGATATGGTCACTCATTATGCTCATGTTTTGGTGGAAGTCAACAGAATATAGACATGCATGCATTTCTAGACGCACCTATAAGATGGCATCAAGCATGACGGATGACACGGGATGACAAAACACGCTGCTTGCTACATACAAAGTCTTTCAAACATTTCTATGTGCCTTTAAATTCGTACCAGTCACAAAAGTTTTTGACCATCAGATCTTGGTAGGAACTTGGTTGAGTGGTAACAGCCAAAGGGTGATGAGATTCAGTTTAACTACACATGTGAGAGAAGCCCTTGGTGCATGTTAACGTTTGAAGGTCTCCAGTATTAGTTTTGACTCAAACCTAGTCATACTACTGTTAAGTGCTGTACACAGGCTTGGCAGGGTAGCAAAGTGTGTGTCAGGTCCAAAACATTCCTTCTGGAAAAAAGTTTGGCACCAGAGTGAAGGACAACCTGGGAATTGCTGATAAACCAGAGGTGTTTTTCTCCTCCAAACAAAGATGCTAGAGTTAATTTGTTGCGGTTTTGTCTGCACAAGACCTATTATATGTGCTGTAATTTCACGGGATGGAGACTGTGAACTCCCAGGTCACTTGTAAACTGATCACTCCCCAGTCTTTCCTCCTTGTGCTTTTAAGTGTTTTGAGCCTGGTAAATTGAAACCTGAAGAAACACAGAGCTCTGATCTCTGGGACCTCCAGAGCAAACCTGGACTTTTGCTGATTTGCTCTAGGAAGTAACTGCTTACTTACCCCATAATTAACACCACAAAGCTGATCTTTGGAAGATAAAGTATGGGAGGTCAGAGACAGGATCAGGGAGAAGGGTTTCATTAGAACTGCAGCGTTTGTGGCCTGATTCTTTTCTCATTTTCATCAGATTAATCCAGGAATTATTTCACTGAAGTCAAAGGTGTTATTCGACTATAAAATCTGTCTGGATTAGAAACATGTTGTTACTATCAAGTCTAACAGATTTTAACCCATATGCTTAGTAAAGAAAGCAACAGAAATTGCTTGTTAGCTACATGACTAACCACACTTTCACTCTTATCTCACAGCAGAGGCTGCATTAGCACTTCCTTACAAGTTCCAATTTGCAGCAAGATTTCAGGCACATAAATAAGTATTCCAGTTGATTGGCTTGCTTTAGCTACTAAGTAGAGTAGTATTCATGACATTGAATAACACTGTTCTGCATAAAGTAATAAACAAGCTTTGCATAAAGTAATATTTTGTTTATCACTTTTTACTTGCATCTTCCTGCTGAGAATTAAAACCACTTTCTTGTATTAAAAAAGATAAGGGAAAAAAGAAGAAACAGAAAAAAGAAATGAAAAAAAGAAAGAAAAAAAGGAGGAAAAAAATTCCAAACTCTCAGCTGGTGGAAATCAGAACAGCCCCACGTTTCCCTCATTTGACTTTGACGTGTTGATTTCAGGTTAGTAGCCAGTTTATATTAATGAGGAGTCAGTCTAAAATATATGATATAATAAGTAAAAGAATCATTTGTCACTTCTAGACTCAGACTTTCACAAACAATAACAAGAACTAAATAGGTACATAACATGCTTTCCAACAGCCAACATCTAAGTTTCAGACTCAGATTCCTTCATTCTACACAAATTTGGCTGTACCACACTTTTATTGTTGACAACTATTTACATCAGAAATGACGAATCATAATTTTGAGGTTACAGCAAGACTTTTTATACTGCAGGACTGGGTCCCACCACATTTTAAATTTACTGGATGAATAGTTTCTGTGTGTCCCTCATTTTGCTTCTTTGTCACACACTGCATCCCACATTCAGGCTTTGGCATGCAAGAATTATGCATCCCGAAGACATTTTCCTCATAAAACTAGCTGTTTACTTTTTGTACAGCAATACCACAAAGCTAATGCTCTTTCTTTTTAAGAGGGTCAGGGTCCTTGGGTCTATTTTAAAATGAAAAATGAAGTAGTGCAGATCAACTAAACTTCAGAACATAAATCAAACCTCAAATAATGGAATGGGCAGCCTCTAATTTCTTACCCAGAATATGTAAACACTGAAGATGGATAAACAGCCTGTTAATTTGCTCTCTTGTTTTAATCTTTATCTCAAATGTGATTTGAATACACAGGAACAGAACAGACACGAGTTTGTAGAGTAATTTGGATGCCAAAAATATGTTCTGGCTTGCAAGCAAGAAGGCATCATATTGCCACTCATGGACACAATAGTCCCTTTCTATGACTATACCTATGCTAATAAATTAACCAGTGCCAGGGAATATGTTGGGCACTGTGACTCGATTGCTTACATGGTTAAATTGTAAGAATGGCCCATGGCATGGTTTTGTTAAAATCACCTAGCATTTCCCAAACAACTTCTTGGCACAGTACAGGAGTTAATATGGGAGAATGACCACTCGGAACAGGCAGTTTGAAATAGTCCCCATTTTTGAAATGAAGAAAGCCTAATAATACATAAATGTCAAGACAATGCCAGCTGGCCCCATGGTCAGAGAACAGGCACTGGCACTGTTTGCTTTGTTAGTACAAACCTAGCCTACACGACTAAGACACCTCAGCACAGGAACGCTGTATTTCTGGATGCCTCATCCCAGAGACCCTACCAAGCAAAAGGAAATCCATGAAAGAAAAGAGCAACAAAAATGTCCAGAAGGTTTTTTCCCCCCCACTTAAAGCTTCATATTTTGTAGCTGACTGGGGGATAACAGTAACACTGGCAATACCAAGACCTTGTGCATATATTCCTGACTGTAAATAATAGTTGACCTGTAGTCATCACATGGCTGCTTCACAAATATACTTCAGTGCTGTGTAATTATTTTAGGTACCTCAGCCCAACTCAAGATACCTCCAAGAGTTTCCAAACCAGGTGCAAACTCTCTGTCTGGGGCACACATTGGCTGAGCAGTGGAGCAGAGTGCAGAAACCCCTGTGAGGTACACACTCACTGCATCAGGCTGTGCTGTGGAAAGCAAGTAGCAAAGCCGTGATGGCATTTGTCAGACTGTTAAGCCTTGCTTTCAGTTCAGGGACTAGTGATGCCTTTGCATTCCCAGTATTCACTCCTCTGTGCGAATTCTTCTCTGGGTACAGATGCCATATGCCTGTGCTGTCCTCCTCTGCCTACCTCACCAGCAATGCCAAGGGCGACAAATATTCCTAGAGCATCCCTAAGACCATAATAAGGGCTAATAAAAAGTGGTCCTCCCTCTAGCCATTTCCCAAACAGTAAGAGCAGTTTTCTATATTTCCTCTCAGGTTAGTGTGTCTTTGATGGCTGATCTCCATCCACTTTCTCTGTTGTTCAACCTCTCCCAAGAGAAACTGTACCTGTAGACTGATGTTGAGGGCACTCACTTGGAACCATATTCCACTGAAGAAGTAAGCTTTGTTTTTGCCAAAGGAAACAGAGATGGTTTAACTAACCCACAAAGTTTTTCAGCTGGTCGATCTGTAGCAAATGTAGGTCTGGAGCACCTCAGGCAGGAATAAGAAAAGAATGTTTGGGGTGTGCATTTTTCTTATAAAAGGTAAGGTGCATCTCATGTAAGGGAAGCAAGGCTAATATCTGAATAGCAGTTTTCCCATGTAACCCTTCCTCTAGACTGCTCAACATGTAATCTACTAGTTGATATGCAAATCCCATACACTTACCTTCCAGAAGCTGGTGTTCTCAGGACTGATTATGTCTTCAGCAGGGTGGCTACTGCCACTACAACTCCTCACATGGAACAAGCAAGGAAGGCCCACACTGCACCGTAAACTCAACCACACTCAGACCATTGTAGTTCATCATGGGCTTCTGAACACTTCACTAAGCAAAAGGCATAAGGCCATCATCAGTAAGGAAAGAATGTAAGAGAATTGAAGTGGAGAACCTCAAAAAGAAAACTTCAAAACAGCAAGCATTATGGAGCATTCTTCAATTCATGTTTTCTTTTTTCTTTTTTTGATGCAGAATAAATTCCTAGGGGAAAAAAATGATGGGGAAGTGTTCTATTTCAAAAATAAAGAACAATAGAGGACCTGTCAGATCTTTGGAATCTTTATTGGCCCTCATTTTATGAACAAAATGGGAGCAATATACTGTTGAGGACAGCTAAAGGAGGGGACTAAGTGGGTATGTTACTTGACTTGAACCTTCCTGTTAACAAAACTCTCCACTGTCAAAAATCTGTCAAGGGAGTTCCTGTATTCAAACAGACAGCAAATCAAACATATCACTAACCTCAGGGAACGTAGGGATAGCAAAACAAGGGATATTTTTAGCTTATTTAGCTACTTGGGGGTGGTAAGTGTCTGGTCTCATTAAAATCTTACAACTGTTTCTCCCAAATGTCAAAATTGTAAAGCTGTTGACTGATGCAGCTGAGATAACCCAGGCAATGAAAACCCACTGCTTTAGGTGACAGTGGTCTACCCACAACGGTGCTAGGGAGGTAATTTAGTTTTAGAGGTAAATTAGGGTTCCTTCCAAATTGAATTAGGATACCTTTCAACCCAGGTCTCGGGTAGCTCTTCAGCTTCAAGAAGTGAGTATGCACAGTGAGTACTGGCCTGGTGTGGAAGTTTTCCTTTTGTCTTCAATTCATGAACTTGCTCTTTGCTTCATGAGTTTCAGGGCTGTGGAAAAAAACAAGGTCAGTATTTCTAGCTAGTAAAAATTCATGTTATGCAAATCAGAAGAAGACAAAAAAAGAAGGAGAAAAAAAAAATTGCTCAGCCCAAACCAGCAGTTCAAAAATATATCCACCATGGGGAGGAAGCCAACAGTAATGTTAAAAAATACAGAACAGAATATGTTAAAAACCAGCTCTGTCATTGTTGAAATGCATATCAGAAAGCAGAGAACGTCCGTGTCTGTGTTACAAAAAATACGGTCAGGTGTGCACGTGTATATTGGTACATGAAAAGAGGAATTTCATTCCTTCCCTGAGTAAAGAACTTTATTTTACTTCCAATATAATGATTTTTTAATTGCTAGCACAGGACTAGGAAGATAGAAATATATATTGGGTTCAATTCCTTCCTACCTTTGTATCACTAATGGCTCCTTTGAGTTGGTGGGGAAGAACATTTCACATGCTGATCTACTATTTTAAGCTCTTTCGATTTCTGGGGCATCAAACAACTGCAGGGATATTATAGACCACAAGAGTTATTGTTGCTTCTGGTCCAACCATTCTCAAAAGTGAAAGGAGAACTGAAGATGTCTGGACCATGAGGAGAAGACAGTAAGCTGGAAAGTCTATTTAGGGTAGTCAGGCAGGAAAATATTTGAGAAAGGAATTTCTTAGGAATGGGGCATTCTTGCACACAGGGGGATGAAAGGATGGGTGTGGAAAGAACATGTGTGCTTGTCCATCTTGTGCTCGACTAATCTGAATAATGTCTGGCAGAGCTAAGTGTGCACAGTCCACAGCAGCCAGAGCTGGCACTTTGTCAGGCTTGCCCAGAACGTGAACCTGAAGAGTTTGGGATTCAGTTCGGAGTCTCAAAACCACCATGTGTGAGGAGGCTCGAAACACCACAGCTAGGCTGCACTTACATAAACTATTAAATTAATTAGTCTTGCAGCACAAAACGAAATGTAATTCAATCCTGGTGATAGGTTGTTAGATTAATCACAATTTACAGCCTTGTAAAGGCAGATACAAAATAAAAAAGTATATAAAAAGAAAGAAAGGAAAAGAAAAAGAAAAATATTCCAACACTCAAAGCCTTTAGCTTCCAGTAATAATTAAATTACTGATGACATTTTTGAAAGAGAAACTACTTCTCCCTTTTTGTCAGTTTTGCAGTTTTCAATAAAACTGGGGTTGGACTGCTTTCAATTTCAAAAAGAAAGAAAAAAAGCAAAAGCATAAATTTTGGGGGTTTCTTTTTGAAAAGAAGCTTTGGCACCTAGAAACATTTTTCATTTCCTGGCTTCTCTTTGAACAATTAAAAAATTTTGATGAAAGTGATTTTTCCTTGAAAAAATCTTCAACTAAAAAATTCAACAACCTCTAGAGCTAAACCTGGGCTAATACTGTCTTCTAAATGACACATGAATTTTCTTACATTGATTTGTTTAAAAAAAGAAAAACAACAGAAAAATATCTTGAATTTCAAGAAAGTGAAAGTCCATTATAATCTTGAAAACGCACAAAACCGTATATAGGGCATATGAGAAGTGAAAAGCACCATTTTGGGCCCTAAGACTTTCACACCTCATTCAACAATCAACACAAAGACATTTCAGTGACAAAACCCCAATATTGTCTAACCTGCACATCTTATAAGAAAAATCTGTGCATGCCTTTAAAAAGTGACTTTATGTGTTACTAATTCTAAGAGCAAAGGTGTGGGCTCAGTGCGTTCCCTGAAATGCTTTTCATTGTAGGGGATATCCGTAATTTAATTTATTTATTTTTCTGTTTCACGGTAATGTGCTATTTCTTCATTTTGGTTGAAAATCACTTACATCAATAATAAGAACACTGAATTTGAATTCCCAGAGTTGTTTACTCCAGTGGCAGAAATCCCCTGAACGCAATTATCTTGGATGAATATTTTCATGTCCCTCACTTGGAGCCTTCCTAACACAATGTGTTTTGCCCTCAGTTGACTGAGAGGGCCTGAGTTTCAGAGAATAGGGCTTCAGCGTTTCCTGAAAGTGTGACAGCTTCAAAGTACGTCCAATGAGACCCCAGAACCACCAGTCATTTTGGAAAAATGTTGTTGCTGTTTCTCTGATCCATTGTCTTTTCCAGAGTGGCACAACTGTGTTTGCTGTGCACAATTCCCAACAAACTGATTGATGTGGAAGGCAAGCCAGGAAAATCTCTGCTCCACCCCATTTTGCATGTTCCACGGTCCAAAATGTTCAATAACTGCCCAGATGGGGAATATATTTTTTCCTTTCTGTTCCTGTACATACTCCTTCTGCAATTTGCATTATTATTGGGTAGCTCTCATGCTATTTACTTCATTCTACAGCTTGTAACCCTTTACATAGCCTTCCGTTCACCACATTGCTCTAGAAATGCCACCAGTGAATTCCTGCCATGAAATGTTCCTGTAAACAGGAACAAAGCAAGCAAACAGATCCTTTGATTAATCCTTGCAGCACACACATACACCTTGTTTTACCATCCGAATGAAATCTGCAAGCAGTCAAAATCCTTGCGTGCAGCCCTGTGCTGTAATGACATTTGTATTATGTCCTGCTCTCATTGTGGTATTGTATAACCATCATCGCTACAGCTTACGTCTCCGTTCCTTCTTAGGTTACATGACCAACACTGAGATTAGTAACAGGTTTTAAAAGATGTCCGCATACTGGTAATTTATCACACACACATCACACGAATAAATAAATAATACACACACATATATCAACTTAATGGCTGCACGTGTAAGTACCTGATTTCACATAATGAATAGTTCAAGGAAGCCTGTACCGCAATAGATATTAATTACTATGTCTGAACCAGAGGCCCTGCTTTTCTCCTAAATATGTGACATTCAGTGGGCTATTGGATTTGTGCTGCTGCTCATCACCATGGTGCCTAAACACTCTTTGCTAATTCAAAAGCATGAATGAAATCCCTAAAAGAAAGGATTTTTTTTTTTCTTTTTTGTTGCTGGTAGTGGGAAAGGTAGGATAGTTTTGGCGTAAGACCCAAAGAAAATTGCGTCTTCAGGTTTTATTTCTATTGTTTTGGTATCAAAGGATAAAAGCATTGCGAGTATTATTTATGGAACAAAAAATCCTTTTGCCCACGTATACTTCTGGGGAACTTGCATAACTCTCAGTTTATACTAGCGTAACTAAAAGCTGCAGCTCATTTTTTTCTGGTAGCGGGCTTGTGCCATCCCCAAGAGCTGTGTTTCTGCCCAGGAGCCCACCCTTCTCCCCTGGTGGGCCCACACAGCCCCGGTAACAGCACAGGTACCGACGCTTCCTCCCAGGAGGAAATTCCAGGTTATATGGGGCTACCCTCTATTTCAGAGGAATTTTGTATGATTTAGGACCACTACAGATTTCTGGTCATGATCACAGTAAGTCTGAAGAGGATGCAGTCTTGCAGCCTGAAGGTGCATTAGGTATAATAGCCCCACTTGCGTTTTACTCTGTTGAAAGGACACCATTATTCTAAGCCCCTAGTAACTGCTAAACTGTTACACTTCAGCAAATTTCCATGAAAGATATACAAGTCCCCAGAGAAGTTCTGGTACAGGAGTGTTAAGTGCAGCATCCTTATTTTTTAAGTAGGTGATTCTTTGCTACATAAATGTCCCAGCCTGCTGCATGCACAAAGGTAAGATGACCCTCCAGAGACATTAACAGGCTTTTTACCTCCTCTGTGCCTTATTCACAGGCAGGCAGCAATCTACCTCCCCACTCCAGCCCTGCTTTGCTTATTTGTGTTTATGGTACACAAGGCAGTAGATAAACAAAAAGGATTTTAGACACTTTCTGCTCTTCACTAAACCTTTTAGTTACACATTAGGGAACAGAAGTGTGGTACGACCCTCTGTTTATTTGTGGTTCTTTTAAGTGATGTCCAGAGACCTACATTTCATGGTTGTTTGAAAGTTTATATAACAGTGGGAAGCTGTTAAACAGCAGTTTACCTTCACTTTTTTCTTTCTTTTTTTTTTTTTTCATCATGTAAAGGATTTGATATTAACACTCATTCTACCATATTATTTTAGTTGTTACTCATCATTCCCCAGGTTTTTTTTCCTCTAGAATTTGTTTCCTGTAAGAAATAATAAGAGCATTCATCTCAACAAATTTAAAATCTGTTTAGTAACTATATACTTTAAAATAGCCTTTGAAACTTTGACAATTAATTGCTGTTCAGCTGTCAGAAAAAAAAAAATGATTAAAAAGAAAAAACTGCATTCTTCATGTTAGACCTATAAGCAACGCAAAAAGTACTTCCAAAAAGAAATCTTTTCTTTCTTTATTTCCTTGCATTCTACTGAGTAATACGTAACTCAATCTTTTAAATTAAATGTATATGTTTTTTTTTAATGTTTGCATTTCTTGCATGTCTCCCAGTTCCTAAAGCTTTGTCATGTTCAAACACCCTTGGGATCTCTCTAACACTACACTGTATTCAGGATATAAGTTTTTCTTTCATGTGTCTAAAATCTCCCATTTTTTCTTTGTATAATTTGACCCTAATTCTGTTTCCTTAAGAGTCAATGGTACTTTTACTTTGCTGTAGGATCCACTTCTTTTACTGCTTTATGTAGCTGCAGCTCCTTCCAAGAAAGGACACTGTCATAAAATAAAAAAAAATACTTTTTTTTAAAAAAATCTGCATTAAATACATAGTCTATTTACAAGCCAGGTCTTAATGCAGAGTCAGTTTGGGATATTGACATGTTGTTTTGCTTCAAATTTCTTCAACCTTCAAGCTAAGAAATACATAAAAAAACTTCAATGTAAATCATTTAACATATAAATTTGATTTTGACTAAAAAATAACTGTATAAAAACTGCCAAAATTTTAATGCAAAGTATGCATTATCTTGGCTCCTTATAGTAGGATGAAAGAAAACCAACTTTTTAATTATGATTTTAAGTGTTTGGAAAATAATTGTAAAATCAGCCTGAAAGACAAGCCAGATTTGCTGTTTTTAAAATTACTCGTGTCCAGGAATTTTTCTGGGAGAACATAGATGGAATTCATAGTAAAATAAATTTAATATAATTCCATCATTTTTTTGGAAAGCTCACATGACACAGTCATATCTCATTAATTCACAGTGATCACTAGAAGGCCAACTGAAAACTACAGAATAATACACTCTAGAGCCAAAAAATTTAAACGGTTCACTACACAAGACCTCACTTATTTTAGGTTAAAGAAAAAAAAAAAAAAAAGAAAGACATATTACCTTCCCCTTGTTGACTTTGTGCAATAACTCTAATTTAGATGACTGTATTTTACAAAAACAATTACCTTTTAGGGTTATGAATTCTCACGGTACAATGTTCTGTGATTATATTTTTTTTTGGAACACTTCTGGATGCATATTCACATTCTACTACAAACACGTAAAATATTCTGCACTGCAAAGCACTGACTGAAACAAAATGTCTATGCTATAGTTGCTGAAAACTCCAGAGTTCCCAAAGACAAATTTGTCTTATTATCATTATTAGTATTTGTCAAGCTATTCCTTCTATTCTCTAACTTTTCCTAAAAGAAAACCTTGGTGAGTGACAGAACTGCAAATCCAATCAAATACCATGAAAACTGGCTGTAACAAACTTTGCTATAGTGAAAAGTCCACTTAGGGTGCAGCCAAATGAAAGTCATGGAGCACATTTATGCTTGTCGAACGTGCACAGTACATGTACATTTGCAGAGCCTTGAAACAGCTGAGAGCCAGGTTTGTTGTGTTTTTTCCTTGGGGGGGGGGGGGGAAGTGCCACACTGAATGTCTTCATAGGTAATAAGAACAATATTAGCGATTTCTGAGGAGGATCAGCAGTGCAGTTCTCAAAAGAAAGTACACAGGGGGACCAGCTGTAACTTTTGAACATTTAACCTAAGCTCGGCTCATAGTTAAAAGCCAGATGTGGTGTGAAAACTCTAATTCACAGTTAATAACTTCCCACTACTCAAACATATGGGGGGGGGGGGGGGGGGAAGGAAAAAGAGAAAGGAATAAAAAAACCAAAAACAACAACAAAAAAAAAACCAAGACAAGAAGAGATTAAAAAGATATAAAGCCCTGTTTAGGCCAACAAGTTGTTAAATTTCTCGAGCAAGGACAATTTTCTAAGTACAATCATTTCCTCCAACAAGGTAACTCATGTAAACACCATCAGGGTCATATTGTTTGTTCTGCGCTGCCAGATGGGGGATATAAACCATGCAGAAACAATTTCAGATTTCCACCCTGATTAGTTCATCTTGAATATTTTCACAGTGTGAATCTGGAAGTCAGAAGTTTACATAATGGTTATAAATTAGGGAGAAATCCTGCTGCCAAGAAAGTCACACTCAAGCAAACAAACCGCCTCCTTCCTAACATGTTTTAGGTGTTGCTTATCAAACACGTTCTCAGCTGTAGGTGGAAAAAGAGCTTCAACTCCTCGTCGGTTTTGGGGTTACTGCTTTCCCATCGCCGGCCGTTGAGTCAAAGCGGTGGTTTGCCGGTCTGGGACCGGCTCCCCTGCGCCCCGGCCCGCTCCGTGCCCCCTCTCCGCCGGGCGAGGGGAGCCTTGCGGCAGCCTACAGCTCCCCCGCGGGGCAGCGCCGAGCCCGCAGCCCCGCCGGAACCCTCAGCAGCTGCGAGCCGCCGTCATCGGCCAGCAAGAAAATCCACCGAGCAAAAAATCCGGCCCCCCCCCCCAAGCCCTTGCCGGCGCAGAGCCTTGCTACCGGGCAGCCTGAGGAGCGAGCGGCCGGATCCTGCTCCCCCCCCCTCCCCCCCCCAGCTCCCGGCGTTGCGGGGCGCAGCCCCGGGGCAGGGCGCCATTCAGCCGATGCGCCTTCTCAGCTGCCTCACGGCACTGCTGCTGCTGGCTTTTCCAGTCATCCCAACACATAAGCCTTAAAAACAGTATTATCTTACAAAATCTCAACATAATGCCATTTCTTATTAGAATCGATGGTTGCTGTGGTTAAAGGGAAAATAAAAATGACAGTGTAGCTGTAGAGTAGGTAACAAATACGCGAGTAAGGTTTATGCAATGACAACTCTCGAGGCACAGGCAGATGGAGTAGGCAAAAGGTAAAGTTTACACATTCTTTCCAATTGGCTTGGCTGAGTGATAAAACCAGTAAAGTACTTGCTTTTGTTCAGCAGTCGTTTTGGTTTAAAATTCTTCATGTGCCAGTTATGTAGTTGAAACTTCTGGTTATTACAAGTATGGGGGTACATTTTGCCCTCTGATATATGCACAAGTTCAGCTTTCCTTTAGGATCATCTGGGTTAATGTACATACGTGTCCGGGCAGAGTTTAATATTATCTCCATAGAACCACGAACAACGTTTGGTCAAAAAAGCCGGTTTCATTTAACACTGAACATGTTTAAGAAGAAATGTCAGAGTTCAGTTCCGCTGGCTCATGATGTAAATCAGGAATCATCGAAGCCAGACACCTATCCTGATCTTATACCCAATTTGTGTTAGGATTGCTCCAATGAAATAAATCAGTTCTTTACCAGGAATCCACTCTACTGACATAGGAGCAGTTCGTAAACTTTACGCAAACAAGGAAATCAGGCTATGCAGGTGAGTAAATCTATTCATGTGGTTTAACTGCTTGGTACAGTTACTTTTTTGTTGCTGCTGCTGAAGCATTTTCAGCTGAGAGTGTCTCGTCTTTTTAAGGTTTTCTCTTTACAATTTTGCAGGAAATACCTGCTTTTTCTTTTCTTTTTCCTTTTCCTTTCTTTTCTCTTTTCTTTCCTTTTTCTTTCCTCTTCTCACTTTTGATTCTTTTTTATCTTTTTTTAATTTTTTTTCCTTTTTCTTCTTCTCTCCTCTGCCCTTCCCTTCCCCTCCCTGACATATATGTAAAGACTATATGAATGAAAAAAGTCCTCAAATATATCCTTCAGAATTTTCTAACCAGATGATGGGTTTTGACTTTTTAGTGAAAACTCTGCTTTTATATATATATATATATATATATATGAGAAGGAAAAGGAACATTTCCCAGTTAAATTCATTTACCTACAGAGGCAAGTTTTCCAGGAGGCAGAAGAGCAGACGGAGCCCTAGAGCGCGGGGACAGAACCCCAGCCCACCCGTGCCATACTCGGTTGCGTGCTGCCAGGTGGTAGGATCCGTGTTAACATCACAATCATCCCCTACCCTAAAGGGCTCCGAATACTAAAAAAATACATGAGGGAGCGTATGCTATACTTCCAGATGAGTTTCTCACGTTCACGATCAATACGTTGCCGATTTTATTATTATTTTAAATAAAAAAAAAATAAAAATCTGCTGCCGATGCCGGGACCCCCAGGCCGTGCCGCCCTGCCGAGCAGAGTGGGCGGTTTCGAGGGGCCGGGGGGTCGCAGCAGGAGCCGGAGCGGTGGCGCTGCTGCGGGGTTCAGGCTCCTCCGCGGCCACAGCCTGGAAGCGGCAGCTCTGGAGCTGGGAAGCGTTTGCTCCTTCGAGCTGGTGGTGGCGAGCGTAAGCGTGCGCGCAGCGGGAGGGCTGCGGGGCGGGCTGTCCCGGCGGGCGCCCCTCGCCCCCGCTCGCCTCGCCGCGCCTTCCCCGCCACAAGCTGTTAAATGGCGCCTCCTGCCTACCGCCGGCTGAAAGCTGCCTGGGCAAGCTGCCGCCGAGTTTTGACCCGTTACTCCGCGGTGGTTTTGCCCGTAGCCCCGCTGCGTTTCGCCCACCGCACCGCTGAGCTGCTGCTGAGGCTGTAGCCCACCTCCTGAGGTGGCCGGGCCGGCAGGGTCCCCTCACCCTGGAAGGGGACAGCGGGGTGGCCAGGGTGCTCCAGGGCAGGGCCCCACCCCTCGGGTCTCTCGCCCTGCACCAGATGTGGCCCCTATACGACCCACCTGAGCCCCCTCCAGGCTCTGGGTGGGGGCGGGCAGGCGCCGTGAGAAGCCGGCAGAGCCCACCGTTCAGCAGCCACCGCGCACCCCACAGGCACCCGTTTTCCCCGCTGAGTAGCTCAGGAACGCTGTGGAGGTCCGACGCCCAGCTGAGCTGTAAGGTGAGCCGAGCCCTGTTTGCAGACCCAAGCTGCAGGAGATGCTGTCTGCTAGGGCCTCGCCTTCTCTTGGGTTATCAGTTTCCTCTGCTTCCCACCTGCAAACTAAGGAAAACCCTGGGCAGGCTTAGCAGGGTGCAGCCACCGAGGTCACTGCTCCTGACCGACACCTGCTGAGGTTTGAGCCACAGAGCTGTTTGCTGCTATGGTGCAGACAGAAGTCTCAAACTGGGGCAAGGCAGCATTTTGCATCAATACCGACGGCAGAAGTAGAAAGGGAAACCCTGGCGGTGCTGGTGCTGTTCATGCCTGTTCTGATTTCTGCTGCGCACGGCTTCGGTACTGTGTAAACTACATGAGTTTAGAACAAGCAGCTTTTCGGGGGATAATGGGGTAGCCAGGCTATCCTAGAATATACGCGAATACAAGTTATTTGTTAACATGTGTAAAGCGATCTGCCTTAGTGTATTAACTGCAATGGCATCAGGGTTTTTTTTCACTACATATCAACGTGGCTTGCCCAAAACTCAGGCTGACCAGGACAGACAGTATTAAGCCTCCAGATTTTGGTCTGCCATAGTTAACTGTGTAAATTTCTGATTTTCACATTGTCAAATGTTTTCTTTGTCAAGTAAATGTCTAATAGGCCCACGAAGCATTACGTTATATGAAGCATAAATATTGCAAATATAATTAGGACTGCTACAGATTATTTTAAACATAAGGCATAAGTTGCTCACCCAGGTTTCCTCCAATCATTTCTCACATATATGGCAATACATTCAACTGGATATGGACATATATTCCAGTAACATTGAAAAAGACATATTTTAGTGCTCACATCTAAATGTAGTCCCTCTGAGCTTTCTGCCCATAATATATTGAGTGCACCACCTGGATGTTTCAGCTGTGAAGATGACAGTACTTCAGCCTTTTCAAAACATCTCTGAACTATGTCAAGGAACAGCCCTGGTTCTGCTCAGCTAAATTTTTCAGTCCTGTAGATGATATCTAGCTGGTCTATGCATGCTGATGAAATCAAAATGTGTAGCATGTACCATAATTGCAGGCATTTGGACCAGCATATAAAATCACCGTTCTCAGAATATCGCCAAGACTTAGATTCTGCAAAGCACTGCCTTTCTCTTATAAACACAACTAACTCAAGGAAGAATGTATAAACTCTCCCTTCACACACCTTTGCCCTTCTCTCTTTAGTGAAGGAAGAATCTCAGCTTAATGCAGTTATATCTTTGTTGACTACACATCTGCAGCCTTTCAAGAGACAGTTGTTCTCCCTCAGGCTCTTCTTTTAGGTCCTAAAAAACCACAGACCACTGGCTAAATATTATCTAAATGGAGGCTTTCCTATCAAGGTGGAAAAAGGTATTCACCTGATTCCCACCAATGATATCTCTGTAACCCATCTTTCATGCTAGGAACATCAAGCTCCTGACACAATAATGTCTCTAAGTCACCACAATGCCTGCCAAGCATTTGTCACATCCTATTTCTGGATTTCCCAGAGGCTGTCTGTCAGAATTATCCAGGTGTGCAGTCAGCTTGTGCACAGGCATATGCATTTCAGATAACACTCATCTCTCCTTGTTACTATCTTTCTTCTTTTCATTCAGGAAAGTCTCATGCTGCAAAAGAAAGCGTGTGTGCTACAGGCAGACTGCCAGTGTTTAGGACTTTTAAACTATTTGCCACTCACGTGACCAAAATTTGAAAAGGGGAAGATTTTTTTTAGTTTTCATTAAAATCTCAGAAGTGTCCTGTCTCCTTTTGTTTATAAGCCATTTTGCTAACAACAACAACAAAAATGTTGCATGTGCAGGTATACTGTATCATCTGTACAAGAGGGAGACCAACTCTTATTTGCTCTTGCTTTCTTCACAATCTGTTTTGGTTTTTTTCCAGTGATGCATTTAATGTCATTTAAAGGAAAAAAAAAGATGAGTAAAGAAGTGAAGGAGAAAAGAATCCCTGTGTTTGATAATTTCTCCATGTAAATCTTCAAAAGGCTTTGACATGAGCTGGAGAATGGAAGGGTGGGTGGAAAACATTCCCAGGACTACTGCTTGCTGGAATCAATTTTCTGCAAGACTGGTTTCATAGTGCCACATCACGTCAGATTACATTTTGATTATTATATCTTTCTGACATTAAGAAATAAAAGTATTTTGCTAATTTTTCTAAATATAATTCCCAAAAATATAACATAATTCAGCAGGCACATTGCTGAAAACCATAAAACCACAAGAACCAGGAATGTGCTCATAAGTGTATTTCAAAGTGACAGTCCCTGCTCTGCCAGCTTTCTCCAAGCTATTCATGTGTTTATTGGTCAGGTAAGTGCTAATTTGACTCTCCAAAAATCAGAGGTTGCTTTATCTACAGGCAGGAAAAAACTGTTGCAATTTACAGCCATCACCAACTGGCTTATGATGCCTTGTCAGGGTGGCTGGAAAAATATCTTCTCATCTTCTCTCTTTTCCTAAAAAAGAAAATGAAATACCCCCCCACAAAAAAAAAAAAAAACAAAACAAAACAAAACAAAACCCCCCAAAAAACAACAACTTAAAATATTTTGAACTCTAAGGCAAACAAAAAAAAGTCTTAAGCTGAAACTGCCCCCCATGCACAAAAAAAAGAGGGGGCGTGTGTGTGTGTGTGGTTGTTTTTCATATTGAGTATATAACATTGCAACACATAAGGAAATCTTTTCTGAAAGTCAGAAACATCTGTAACTACAATTACAATGCCTATAGTGCATTACAATCCCAAGTTTAATTGGAAAACTCACTGTACAAGACACTTAAACCAGCATCATAACAGGCTTCTTTAATCAGCGACGTCTATTCCAATCCTCTTCATCAAAGAGAACTTGGGCAACTCCCCAGCTGACAGCAGTGGGACCAGGTTTGGAGCCGATAAGCTGCAAGGCTTGCTGTAATGCACCAGAGGAGTAGGCTCTGGTCTAATCAGAGATAAATTGCTGAACCTGACGACGTAGGGATGCTTCCTTGAGAGACATCAGTTCTGTGTTTGCAGCTGGGGTTGCGGGGGGCAGTAATTTTAACTTGTTTAACAGCTCCATCTCTGTAATTGCTTCTGAGGGTGATTTGAGAGCATCAAGGTCCACTCAAACTCAGCATTCCTCAGCAACACCCTCCAGCTGCCAAAAGTGGAATATGGGAGAGGGACCACACATAGCCACAGCTCCTGCCTGTTAACAATTAAAATCTGCTTGAAAAAAATCAACAATGAAAACTCCTCACTATGTCATATTCATTCCCCCACACATGAATTACGAGGTGAGTCCTTACTTACACACATATTTTTGATATCACATCTCCCACACTGTAATATAGTCTCCTTTTTGTATTTATTCAGTGTAGGCTGACTGGCAGCACATGATACACTTTGGGTTTTCATGAATATGTTATATGCACATAAATTGGGTATGGTGGGAGGAAGAGAGCCTGCAGGTCAGGCACATGCATGACTAAGAAACAAGTGATATCCATTACATCAGTCTTGTCCTCTCAGAGCACGCTGAAAGGGGGGTTGGCTGAATCACCTGTACCCTGTAGTGGCTTGCATATGTAGATGCTGCAAAGGGAAATGGAACCATTAGCTACTGGAAGCCTTTAGGACTTTGGCAGTAGCTCCTTAAATTTCCCCATGTCTGTCCTCAAAGTAATGAATTGTCTATGCTTCATGCCCGTGATATGTTGAGCAAAAGAAATTCATGGAGTAGGAAACAGCAGCAAGAGAAAAGTCTTGCAAGTAGGGACTAAGGCAGAGGTTCCCAGAGCCATCTCTCAGGCCCAGGTCAGCACACCTCAGTGTGGTGTGAGGTAACGGCATTTATCAGGCTCTGGGCGGCCGCCTGAGGTCTGAAGGTTTGCATAGAGCTGGCCACCCCATGCTCCCTCTGCTCAGTGGGTGGAAGAAGGTACTTCTAGGGTACCATGTGGCTCAGTTGACAAGTAGATGTAAAAATGGGCGGGATTGTTCCCCTTGTAACTGCATCGATTTTATCTCCGTTGGCTGCAAAGGAGACCCAGAATGACTACCTCAGATCTAGATGCCTACACTGTAAACAGAAAGTTAGGAGAGAGTAGTTCAATCCAAACTAGGACACACCACCTAGGAAATGAGCTGGGCTTTTTTTACAAAGTCCCAGTAATACCTCTTTGCACTTGCTTTTTTTCCCTTCAAAATCAAAGGTATTAAAAATGCAGATAGAATACATTGTGGTGTGCTGATGTGTTTGCTAAAAGAACGAGGGTTCCGTTTTTCATGTGGAAGAGCCGTTTTTAGGAATTTCTGGACCATTAGGAAGTTTCATGAAATAGAAGGGAAGAAAAGGCATAAAAATACACTGGGAAAGCAAAGTGATTGACAAATAACCATAACCAGGAAACTTTTAGGTGCCCAGCAATGTAGGTTAGATAATCAACTATCATTTATTGGTAGAGTTTCTTGACTTCTTGACAAGGATTTGCTCCAGCTGAGCACCAGCGGTGCTGCCTCTCAGGGCAGTGCCCACAGTGGCGGGGCAGCAGCCATCACCAGATGGCACCCCTAGGGCTGCTGCTGCTGTAAGCAGCAGAAGGCTCAATTTCAGTCTTGGTACATTCATCATAATTACCATATAGGATTTAGGTTTCTTGATTTTGTTTGGATTTTTTTCTCTTCTTTTCTTTTCTTTTCTTTTTTCTTTTGGTCCCAGGAGTCCCACATTGATGTTTGGGTTGAAATTCTCAGTTGGCAGAGATTTGTGGCAGTGCTATTTGTGACAAGCTCCTGTCAAGACCGATTTATACAGTAAAGGACATTAAAAATAAACCCTGATGTGCCTTGCTAATTTCTCCTATGTAAGAAATGATGTATTAAGGCATGAAATCTGCTGCCTCTCGACAGACGGGCCACATTATCACAGTGTGCTCTTGTCAATAGATTTATGAACTTTTGTGGATTTGGAATCAGCCATTTCCAAGCAATACGCATTACATATATAAATATATGTATGGGGGGAAAATGGCTTCTTTTTTAAGTGGATAAATATTGGAGAACAGTCAGAAGATTACAAGGCTTAATACTGTTTGGAAAGACACCTTGAATTTTAGAAGCTTATGAGTGAATCTGTGATGTTAGACTGCATATCTTGTGACAGCACCTTTTGTTTGGAAATCTTTGGGTATTTTCTCCAGGTCATGGTTCAGCATGTTAAAAAAGCCACTGCTGCATACCATCTTAACCAGAATGAAGAGTACAGAGGAAAGAAAGGAAGGAAGGAAGGAAGGAAGGGAAAAGGAAGGAAGGAAGAAAGAAAGAAAGAAAAAGAACCCTAAATCATTTCTTAACAATGAAATTATTTCAGACTAAAGGTTTCCTTTTAATTTTATAAAGTTCAGAATTTTAGAGCCCCTTTCTACATTTTCACTTTAAAACCTGGAAAGAAACATTCTGGAGGTGAGAATGTTTTTGTGTCATTTTCAGTCACTGCAGTAGTATATCGTGTTGCTTATTTATACAAAGTCAGCCACCTAACTCTCAGGTACAGTATCCAGATGCTCCCACCTACATTTCTAGACTTCTACTCCAGTTCTTATGTCACCTGCTGAAAGAAAATGATCAAACTGTCTGAGGATTGAGCAGCCACTTCTTTGAAGCAGTTACCAGTGCAGCTTCTGACTCCAGTCCTCTGCCAGCACACATTCAACCAGCCTGCAGACATCAGTAGCTGGCTTTCCCCCGCTCTGAGGCTTCAAATTAAATTGCTGTTGAGACTCCATGACATAAATTAAGAACAGAAAAACCAGTTTTAAGCTTACGGCTCTGAAGAAATCACCAAACGAGTTCTATTTTGGCAGCCTGCTGCTCACAACTCAGAAAATACGACAGCAAAGCAAATCACATGTCCAGCGTGTGTTTTATAACCCTGCGCAGACTAAGCCATCTTGTAGGCACATGCTTGACTATTTTTAGTGGCTGTGCTCCCGCAAATATGGCAAAGTCCTTTAGCATTGGCGAGTCACTAGGGGCTACTTGAAAAGTAGCAAGAGATGTCAGTTGCTGGAATTTTGACTGAAAATAATAATACCTGGATTTCAGATTTGCTGCACAGATTTGCCAAAGCACAAATGAAGTCAGCTCTGGCAATGTGACGATTCACTGATTACTGCCTCCAGCCACGAAAGTGCAGTATCTGACTGTGTTTTATTTTCATCACCATTGCTACAGCATCATTTTAAAGGTTCACGGTTGCTCGTGGGAATGTCAGTTTTCCAGGGTGTCCATCTGGGAATCAAACATTTCTTCTTCAGTTCCAAGCAGGCACTGTGGCATATCCAGAGGACCTATAACTGACACGGCCCATTAGTCATAGAAACATCCCACTAAAATTAGCGGCAGCTTTTCATCTTTATGGGCCTCATGCCTCGGTCCATATGTAGAACATACAGAATGGATTTTTCTTTTCTTGGCATGTAACCCCGTCTTTCCGGTCTTTTGGTTCCAGACCTTCATGAGCAATGCAGGTGGCTTTTGTTGCTCCACAGCTCATATTCTTGACAGTTACTGCATCTACACAATACTTCTGGATTCAGCCAGGCTGAAACATTCTCACAAACAGTTACTTAAGATTACCAGCATTAGCACATAAATATAATAGTAATTAATAACACTTTGGCTTCTTGAAGATCCCTTGTGCCGCTCTGTTGGCTTTATTTCAACAGCACCTAAAAAGCCAGCGGCAAGGGCTCCCCTGCCCCCATCTTGTTTTCAAACTTTTTGTTTTTAAGGTGTGCAACAGAGGTACAGGGATAAGCGACTGTCATTTGCACTTTCAGACCCCAAGCTTTTCATGACTCCCTAATATTTGGGACTGTATCTAGTTATTCATCTGCTGGGTCCCAGCCAGAGACAGTTCAGACCTGGTTTTGAGAGGTGTTGCGCAATTAACAACCTCAATGTGAGCCAAGGGGAACTGTGACCATGCAGCGCCGTGCTGGATGTGGCTTCTGGTGTTTTGAAGAGAGCACACACAAGAAGCCATTTCAACAGTGT
Organism: Falco biarmicus; assembly: GCF_023638135.1. Classification (NCBI taxonomy): domain Eukaryota; kingdom Metazoa; phylum Chordata; class Aves; order Falconiformes; family Falconidae; genus Falco; species Falco biarmicus. The sequence continues at coordinate 33,240,006 of NC_079293.1, read as the reverse complement.
TTACCTCATGTCTTCATTCTAAGTTTATAGCAAATAGGAACTTGAATTACTTCTTGTGTCATTTACAGCCTATGAAATGATTAAAGGGTCCAAACAGATATTTCACATTATTAATATCTATTTAAAAAAAAATAATAATCCAAGACTTCTCAACCCTACCCTCCCACTTGAGTTTCTTGCTTGCTGCCTCAACATGTAGGTCAAACACTGAATAAAAAACTCCTTTTCTCATTAAATAGTTACTCCAGAGTAGCAGTCAGGTTGTCAGTGAATCTGTTGTGACACCACTGCTTTACCTAGCACACAGGATTTTAATTCCCAGTGCTGTTAATATACAAATCTTCCGAAGTGTTTTAGCTGTTCAGAAAAGACAAGAGTATGCCAGGCTGCCCACTGAAGTCTCCAAGCTTATAGTTCTCATTTTGTTAAAAAAAACAAAAACAAAAACAAACTGCCTGGGTAAAAGTCAGAAGGATACTCAGAGCTGACTAATAGCACGGGTAGCACTTCTGTACCACACTGTATGGCAATACAAACTATGGTTGTTCTAGTCCAGAAATAGAAAAGGTGATTCATTTTGGTTTGGAATGAAACAGCAGTGTGTCTTGGTGTTGATAATAAAAACCTTTAGGGTTTTGCTCCCTGCAGGCTTCATTGCAGTAATCAGCAGTGCTTCTGTTAGCTCATTATCAGCACTGCTGGCAGTGAAGGAGGGAGAATTGGTTGCACATTCGGATTATTATTGTCATTGTAACACTTTATATTGAGACGCCCTTAACAAAGGATTTACAAGCTGCATTAGAGAGGGCCCATCAACAGAAGCTGTTACAGAATCATACTGTTACTATATGGACTGATTAGCCTTTTATTGACATCCTGTGAAAAATTTACTAACTACCCATTAACTGTTTGTAAATGGAGCCGGAGTATTATTCAGGCACATACATTTGAAGAACATGAGGGACCATTTTGAGGATTTAATCTGGCTTCCCACAGATTGCAGGTCACAGCATCTTGTTGGCAGAGTCCTGCAGTGAGCCAGCAGTTTCTGGATGAACTACTGCATCTTTCCTAGAAAACCATCCATTTTGAACCTGACGTTCTCAGGAATCCTTAATTACTCGATACTTAAGCTTGTAAAAAACAGCACTCTTGTGGTTCCAGATTTCAGCTATTGAACAGCCTGCTACAGTAAAGATTCTTCCACTGTTGCAACCTTCCCCCTTCTCTCTCACTCTCTTTCTTTCACTTCATTTACATTCTATGTTCTATATAAAGTAAAAATCATTACTTAACATTTAGGTTTCTGTAGGATCTGAGCTCCATCCAAGCTAGGGATCAGTCATGCTGATGTTATATGAGCAAATGCTACCCCATCCTTCCAAAAATGACATAGGCAACACCTAACAGATGGAGGAAAAATTTAATGGCTCAGAGGCTGGCCGCAGAGAACGGAGTAAAGAAGTAATGGGATACAGGCAGCTCTTAGCCACTTCCATGCCACAGTAAGACATCTCCCCAGAGCTGCACCTGCAGGGGTATATGGCTTTGGAGAGCCCTCTGGAAAAGGTCTCCCTTTCTCAGAGGGAGATGGTGGCCAGGCTGCCTCTTACGGGTAATTTGAGACAGTGAATTAAAAACAGATCTAAGCTAAAATGAACAAGAACCAAATACAAATTCTCCCCATACCATGTTACAGCGCACACAGAATCACTGTATGCTAACAGTGTAGCAGATGGTAAGAAGCGTGAGCTCTGCCCATGCCACTGTTGTTCCTGTAATCATGAACTTTGCATTATCATAACCTCCATTTCTTACAAGAGTGCTCTGCCTTCCCTGCTCTCTCCTAGGCTCCTCTTTAGCAAGCTGCCTTTGCTGAGGTTTCCAGTGCACACAGAGTGACCTGGCGTATAAACCCCACTGGGTTCTCTTCAGGGTCTGTCATAAAAGAACTTGGATCTCCTCTTGTTTTTCTTGAATAAATGCAACACATTCTGCCTATTTTTTTGCCAAGGTGTTTAGAAACGGTAAAGCTGGGAATTGAAGAGTGCTGGCAGGCCGGGTCAAGGCGGTGTGCTTACTGCAGCAGTATTCTCCCACCAGCTGGTTCTGCTTCCCTGTAATTTGTTCAGGATTTGTGTCAGGACCTCTAAGTTCACCTTCTGCAAAATATTTATTAATTTTTTTTCCCCTCTCTCTCTGAGAGAAATGTTCCCTCCTCCCGCTTTTTAGAAGAGAATAATTTGCCACTGGTTTGGAAACAAGTTAGTGCCTTGTTGGCAGGGCAGGTCTGCCTGTTTCCCAGACACATTCCCTGTATTTGCAAATTCTTTTCATCATGAAAATGGCAGAAAGGCAGAGGTGACATCATATGAACGCAAGGAGCTCATTTAATAGAGGCAGATCTAAAAAGAAGTGAAGATCCATCCTCCACAGTTATAAATGTGATCTGTTTCCACTGGCTGCAGTACACTCCAAACATCCTAAGGTTGGTGAATCTTTGGAGGATTCACAATTTAAATGACCATTGATAGACTGTTTAAAAAAAAAATTAATTGAAAGATATTGTTGGGTCTGCTTATGGACTACCAGTTACATGTATCTGCCTAATACCTTGTCTCTTACAACTGTTAGACTATTTACCCCAGTCATTAGATTTAATTTTTTGCTATGTCCCTATGACATTAAGAGGTTCTCAAAGACTTTACTCATGTAGGGAAGCTACGATATAAGGCTAACAACTGATGGAAATAACAAATAAAGCCTGTGGTTAAAATAAGGATTATTTTCACCCCTTTTTAGGAAAAAAAAAAATTCAGATTTTTCACTTTGACACATATTGAGAGTAAGTTTACCTAAATCTAATGGAAACTTGAAATGAAGAAAAAAAATAACTATGAGATAAATTAAGTATTTTAAGTCAAGCGGTGTGTTTAATTTGATGAGAACTGAAGTATCTTTTCTTTCATTTTCATTTTGGCAAAACCAACAAAAAAGTCATTTTGGGTTGACCTGAAACAATTTTTTTCTAAGTTTAGCCAGAGAGTGGAAAGATTAGTTATTTAGACAGCACTACTCCTAAATTCAAATGCTGTGCTGTTTCCAGCAGGCTATCCTTCCTGCCTTAAACAAGCTTTTCATCCTTATATATACGTTTATAACAACTGATGAGAGAAATACTGAGTAATCACATAGATGACAGTTAAAGTTTCAAAATTCCTTTAACTATTTGACCTTCCTTTTTTTGGAAGGGGATCTTCTGTGTGTGTAACTTATCCATCATTCCAGTTTATAATGAGAACTTTTTGTTGTTGATTGTGGCCATTTGTTGCTGTTTTAAAAATAAAGCCTTTCCATACTAATTTGTTCCATCTCTTGCTTTGTGGGACATAATTTACAGTGATATGCCTGGCCCTAAATGAATGCAGGTTAGCTTACAGTAGGAAGAACTTCTGGAAAAAATACAATGAGTTGTCCCCAGAATAAACAAACTTTACTTTTCAATTTTGGTTCTGCCAATGGCTGTGTGATACTGAATATATAGGAGCAGGATGTTTGCTGACCGTCCTACAGATGTCTAATGTTTCAGTCATGTTGAACGAATCACTTTTGCTCTGTTGGCTCACAGAAAAGTAAATAGTGTTTTTCTGATTCATCTTCCAAAAAGATATTACTTTGGAGAAGCTATTTATGAAACTGAATACACCACACACTCTGTTTGTTCTTTTTAATTCCTTCCCCATTTTTCTACTTATAACACCTTTTCTGACATAAGCATGTGCAGCATAAACCTCGTGTCATATGTTATAGGGTAGAAAACCTAAAATGCTAAACACACTAGTGCTCTTTGGGTAACACCTACAATCATAATGAAGTGTTTCCTGGCATGCTGCACGCTGTACCTTAAATCACTTTTATATTGAGCTCCGTAAGTGTTAGGTCTTTACTCAGTTTCACCTCTACATTAGTGTCTGAGGGAAGGCAGCTGTGCCACGGTAGGCAGTCCCTTCCCTAGGCAGTGGGGCTGGTAGAGGAGGTTGCCACCATCAGCTTCAGCAGTTTGTGGTGTTGGGCTGATGTCAGGGCAGGAGCATCAGCTCTGCCAGCAAAGCTGCAGAGGTGGAAACCTCCTGGCCAGAGCCAAGGAAGGAGGAGTGAGGATCATTTGATGGAAACATCTTTTACCAGCACAGCAGGCTCCAAGAAGAAGGGATTTGTCTAGAGCTTAGCACTAAACCCCCAGTTCAGCACCATATTTAAGTGTGTGCCCCACTCTGAGCATGTAAGGCACTGAAACGTCAGTGGGGTTTCACACATAGTTACAATGGGTATGCAATCCAGAGGCTAACTGGGAAGATTTGCAATTTTTTAAGGACAGAGAATGCTTAGAAAGATAAAATAAAAGAAGAAAATTGAAAAAGAATAAAAATTGTAACACAGGGAAGAAAATCATACAAGTGTTGGTAATTAACTAAGATTTCAGTAATTCTGACAGAAACCTGGGAAAGATAATGCACATGAGATATAACATGAATCTGAAATGTATTGGAAACACTGTATCTAAAATATGTTAAAAACACCTCAGCAGAAAAGATAATAATCTTTTTCCTTGATTATGTTGGAACTAAATGTGACAGCTGTGTATTTTAATTGGCCATGATGATCTTCATTTTCAAACTTTTTACATTTGCTGACTGCTAAACGTTTTCCTAAACAGCATGGCCATCTGATAGCCCTGACCACATACAGGCTATAGCTTTTATTCAAACTAGATTGTGTGTAATCTTGTCTTCGTTTGAAAATTACCAGATTACAAGTTACTGGCCATAAGAGAAAGACAGAAACACCTAAACTTGTATCACAAGGCAGTATGAGATGGGTAGGTATTATTAGATAGTACAGCTGTTATCAACGTTGCTTTCCATAGATGTGTGATGGTGCATTTATCAACAATTAATTGTACCTGCCATATTATGACTATTAAACTATTACGATCATCATTGATTTAGTAGTGTGAGCACCATCCTTCTGCACCTCTTCACAGACAATATTCATTTTTACTGCTCTAAATAATTCAGTAGTGCTGAAAAAGATTGTTTGGCTAATGCAACTCCAGGAACCAGTTCTCTCTGCCTCCTCAACCTCGTGTAACTGATTTAAAACAAATGGACTTTAGTATCAGAATTGCGCTGCCAAGCAGCAGCAAACTAGCAAGAGCTAGAGGTTAATCGGGCTCAAAGTCCTCTCTGTGTGCTGGGGACAGAAAGCAGGTCTACAACATTTCTAAAGAATCTAGGTGAAGAAAGGGAATATCCACACAGAGAAAAAATGTGTATAGTTGGGTAGATAGAAAATAACAATGTTTAATTAGTAGTAAATAGTAATTATTAACTATTGTTATTAAATTAAAGGAAAAAAAGCTATGGCTAGAAGGAAAGTTATACGAATTTAATTAAAACAGTTTTGAGAGACTGTAAGTTAAGCATGAGTACTCACAGACAGTTGGTTGTCTTTGATTTCAGTGGCTTCCGCTCACTTCTCACAGAAATGAGCTCAAGTCACTGGTGTAAACTGTAGTGAGGTAAACCAAGGTGTGGATTTCTGGAAGATCAACCGCTACACCCATGGATGCCCTTGCTCCACAGCTAATGTAGGTAACTTACTTGACTATGGGTAGCTAGGCTGAGCATTTGCATATGCCAGCTGAAATGAATGAAAATCCAGGTCTACAGCTAAAACAAGCAGTTACGCAGGATTTAAGATTATTAGATTAGATCAGTTTATATTTACTGCAGGTGCCACATTTAAGGGTAAACAAGTCCTTAGGATTGAGATCAGAAAAGCTCCGTCACTGATAAAAAGATTTTACAGACTTATTTATGGAATAGTCTCCAAAATAATATCCATCATTGTATACATCTCTTTGAAACCTTTAACTTCATAAAAATCAAAATAATAAGAGGTTTATCTGTGGAGAAAAATCCAACACAGGCCAGAAGATACACTAGATAGAGTAGTATTTTTCTATTATTTGTTTCTGCTGTGCCCATGAGTGAAACACTGAATATATCCGTCACTTACTTAATTTAAGAATGTCTCTGTCTTTTTTAAGGACTGCTTCTAAAGTGAAGCTTTCTCATTCTACACATCTTCTGATTTACATTCATCTAAACCAGGGACATTCTCAGGCAGCTTGGCACAGACAACCAAATATTATTTAGTTATTTATTATGACTGTGGCTTCAGTTTCTTCTCTGAAATGGTTTGGATTCTTTTCTTGAAAAATGATCATTTCTCACCTTATCTGTTATCCACTCATAGTTCTTGTGTGAGCTCCAGTGAGGACACATATTTCTTCTCAAAGTTTTCAGAAAGCTCCAGCTGAAGAATCCTCTAACTGGAGTCATTTTTATTACCTTAACACTCTCTTCTTCAAGCTGTATCTCTGCAAAGAAAAGCCTAAGACCTTTCTAGCAAACCAGAAGATCCTGACCCTTTAAAAATCACCTCTGATCTTGAAGCAGAGCTTCCATGTTTCACATGAATACAGCCTTCCCTCCCAATCTATTTTGGATTTTTTTACAACCCCCATGTTAGCCAGTAAGTCTCTGAAGCTCAGCTCCTACCAGAACAGTTTTATACCTTATACCTTTGACAGGAATTGCTGGCATTCGCCTGCAGGAAGCTGACATGTGATTTAGGAGGGGATAAAGCATGTACATGTTTGTTACTTGAATTTTACAGCTCTGCAGGGAATGAAAATCTTTTTCACAAAGGATTTAAAACCTTGGCTTTCTTCCCCACTTGAAAATTTCAAAAATTCTCTGGAGGGAAATTGTAAGATGAAATTAATTTGGGGTCAATTGAAAGGTTTCAGTTTGACCAAAACCAAAATCCTTTTAATTTTGACTTTCATATTTATTTTTTACATTACATTATAATATACCGAACAGCATAAAATATGAGATGCTAGTACTAATGCTTTAAAGAAAGTCTTGAACATATGGCCCAAATGTAACTGATACGTTGATGTCTAGCTGAGTTTATGGAAACCCTAAAACAACAACTGTGGGAGACATGAAATGAGCTATTCACCCTGACTTGTGTCCAGGAGTAGTATTTAATAACAATAATATTTAAAATAGTTTATCAAAGAGCATGAAAAAAAATAGAAGAAGGGGGTATGATACAGGAAAGACCAGGTATTGTAACACACATCTTCGTTTGGTGGTAAAAAATACCTATAATTGCTAAAAATATATTTTTACATAATTATAAATGTTCTTATATCCTTGCACCTTTATATTTTTTCCAAGTCAAGGCAAATCAAACCTTCAGCAGCAATGAAGCTCTGATAAGGAGAAGTGGAGTCTTAGGAGCTGAATTATTTGGTATCACCAAAACCAGCACTGGTTTAATGTGCAGCCATACTTCAGAATTTACACCGAGTAGTAAAACATTTTGGTGTATCATTTGACCAAAATCTATTCTAGCAGAGGAGCTTTCCATCACCTCCACCACCACCACGTTACCACCACTTCCACAAGCATGAAGGACAGGAAGGTAATCAGGAACAGTCAGCATCAGCAGATCACACGCCACAAGCCCAACTGCTTTTGATGAAGAAATGAGTGTCTGTGCAGATAACATGTACTACACTCTGACTTCTGTAGAATTTTTGACACTATACCACCCAGCATTTTCATGTGTAGGCTGAGGAAATCTGGGCTAGACGAACTGTCTTCAAGATGGGTTGAAAACTGGCCAAAGCACCTCATTCTAATTAGTGGCTCAACATCAAATTGGCAGCCAGCAACAAGCAAAGCGGCCCAGGAGTTGATACTAGGGCTGGCACTCTTCACTACCTTTATTGATGGCCTGGGTAATGAGACAGAATCCACCCTTGTCAAATGTGTGGACAATAATTAAACAGGGAAGTCAGGGTTTGATACACTCTACAACAGCAGAGTTTCAAGCCAAAGGGATCCTGAGAAACTTGAGTATTAGGCTGATGGAAGTCTCACAAATTTCAGCAAGGATAAATGCAAATGTTTGTACCTGGAGCAGAGTAAACACAAGTCAAGGGGTCCATTGTCTGAACAGCAGCCTTGTTGAAAAGGACCTTGGGCACCAAGCGTGTACCAGTCAGACTAAGAGGCACCAGGGTGCTCCTGTTGCAAGTGCAGGAAACTGCGTAATGGGTTCAGTCAGGAGTGTGGCTGGAGGAAGGAGGGAAGTTACCCCTCAGTTCAGCAGTGATGTGGAGGCAGAGGGGTCATTTAACAGCAGCCTACAGCATCTTGAAGAATAAAGACAGTGGTGCCAAACTATTATCAGGAGTAGCAGATGGCTTAACAAAAGGCAAGAGCAAAGTGCTGCAGCTTGGGAGGTTCACCCTGGATGTTAGGGCTTCTTCAGCAGGAGGGTAGTGTAACACTGGAACCCACATCCAGGTGGAAGGTCTGTCCTTGGAGAGTTTCAAGATTCAGCTAGACTTAGCCTCAGCTGTTATGATCTGCTCTTGTTATAGTCCTGCTTTAAATCAGATGAACTCCAGAGATCCCTTCTAGTTTCCATGTTTCCTTGATTCTGTGATTTACTATTTTCCCTTCCCTTCAACATCTTAGAAAGGCCAAATTAAAGTTCAGAAAAAATCCTGTCAGAATATGAAGCCGTGTAAAAATGACCTCACTAGACTCCTTAAAATAGGCAAGGATCTTTGAAAGTGTGATTTGAAAATAGCAGGGCTACACAGGAGTGTGTAGTTGTCAAGTTAATGTAACTTTCAAAACCTTTATTGCTTAAGACAATACACAGCAGACAATGGATTTCACTTGACACTTCCTACATCCTTACAGCAATGATAATGAGCAATCTAAATCACTCCCTCCCTCCCTTCCTTCCTTCCTTCCTTTCTTCCTTCCTTCCTTCCTGCCTGCCTGCCTGCCTGCCTGCCTTCTATCTGATGTAGATTCAGTAAAATAATGAAAAGGACACTGCCCATGAGATGCTATTTCCTGGGCAAGGTCTTTACTTACCAGTCCAGTATGCAAAGAATGGGAATTACTATGACTAATTCCTGCAAACCGAAGACCTTCAGGCGCTCTCTGGCTTCTGAGGGAGGGTAGTGAAGTACACAGTCTGGCCACAACCTGGAATTAAGATGCCAATATCTTAATGTAATCCCATTTTATAAAAAATTTAGGCATGACTACAGACAGACTACACTGTTGTTTTCTGTGATCATAGGTGCATTTAAATTCTTCATTAAGAGAAAAAAAAAAAAAGTTATGACAATCCTGATGAGATAACAACTTGTCTCAATTCAATTAAATTACCTTCTAGTGGAACTCCACTGACTGGACAACTGTGACCAAGACATTTACCCAGTAATCAGTAACTTCCAGAAACACAACTTCGCACAACCTTGTATCTTTGACTCAGGGAGCAGCTCAGTGTTACTTTTTAAGATACTCGTAAGATAAAATTAATGTGGTGGGAAACACTACCTACATATGATTTCCCAAGTAGACAGATAATAAACAATACAGTGAAAGAGGAACCACCAGAGAAGTTTGCTCAAACAGGGAATTGGAAGTTGTTAACACAGAGATTCTGAAATGGGCAGTTCTGGCCTCTGGAGAGACTTTTTTCAGTCTGTGTGGCCCTTGGAATATTTTCATCCAAGAGGAGTTCCCTTGGATGAGATCCTTGGAAAATATTTCCCTTTGATCTCTGGTGTAGTACTCCTCTGTTGCAGCCAGCCAAAGTTTAAAACTAACTTGACTTCCCTTTGACTGATACAACTTCTACAGTCCGATACAGAATTAATGTAGCAGAGATCAGAAAGACCCCAAGAAGCACTGCAAATAATCAAAATGCTGCTCGTGTTGGGCAGTGGTAAAATGAAAATTTTGGAGATGTCCGGAAGAGGCTTATCTCATCAGCACCAGATGCTTACACAGACATGGGCTATGGAGAGAATCATCTAGTGGAGAACTCAAAGCTGCACAGAAGACAATGCAACTAGATCAACTCATACCACCTGGGAATCTGGGCCCTAAAGACTGAAATCATAACAATAGCCCTAAAAATAAGTTCCCACAAGCTGGCCTACTCATCAGCACTATTTCTTGCCTTAGCGAAGCTGGAGATCTGCTACTAATACAGGCTTCTCTGCCCTAAATCATTTATTTTGGCAGCTCATAAAATATGGAAACTCTAACACACAATATTCCCCACTCTCTCGTGATTACTGTTCAGGGACTGACTCTTTATATCAAACAGAAACTTAAAGATTGTGGCATGTTATCAAAACCATAATGAAATCTTGTGCAAGCGCAGTAATCAGAGAGGGCTATTTGTCAAGACATTCTGTAGAGAAAAACAAAATCCCACAGTAGAAACAGGAGTGCTTGCTTTGCCGAGAGATACTGTGAAAATGAAATGAGTCTCTTTTTTTCCTCCTCTTTAATCAAAACTCAGTATGAAAATAAAAACGTTACCAAATAACTTCTGCTGATAAAAAAAAAAAAGAAAAAGAAAAAAAAGAAAAGTTGGCTGGAAAGCAGCAGTGCATAATTTATACAGAAATAACATTAAAAGGGGGATTGTTCACATAGATATTTCTGAGTGTGTGATCAGAAATTTTGGCCTTGGGGGGAGCTCATGTTACTGCCACTACTGGGTTGAGGCTGGATTTGACTCTCTCTGTGAGACAGTCAAAACCTGGGAAGTTTCACAGGGAACGAAGGTGCGGGCAGATCTGATATTACTTAGGAGGTCCCTGGTGAGAGCATGCCTGTGTTTTGACCCCACCTGCTGCTGGAGGTTACTGGTTCTATCCACAGAATATCTGTAGAGGTTTAAACTTGATGAGAGTGCTGGAGGGGGAGATACATGCTCTGGGATCTCCTTCTGGCTGTGCCATTGATTTGCGAGCCAGAGGCCTACTCAGTAAATCAGGGATAACATTATTAAGTTACTTAAATGGACTGTTGGGATGTTAATTACCCTGCACATTTGTGGTCAGTTTGCCCTTCTGAAAATTAAGCCACTTTACTGTCTAAATGATGCTTAACTACTGGTGCAAGGATCAAGAGCTTCAGCTTAAATGTCCCCATTCTCAGCTCTATAGCCTTTCATAGTGCCATCATATTTTGCAGTACCATCCCACTTATAGAAGACGAGGGCAATGTTAGGTCAGCATTACGTTTCAACCAGAGATGTGTAAGGAGGATCTTAAAAGAAAGAGTGCTATCCAGTGTTATTGGTTGCACAGTTGCACAAGCACTAGATTACGAATGCGTATGTAAATACTGATGAGTAAAGGGCAGAAAGGGTGAGTGACTACAGGGGTATAAGAGGATATTTTAATTTGGATCATAAGTACAATCTATTACAGTGGCAGAGCAATGCAAGGTTAGTACCTGTCAACAAGACAGCTGTAGGTCTCTTTTTTGCTGATAAATGTTGAGTGCAGCTGTGCTTCACACATGCTTGTGCTCTAAACAGGAGCCACAGCTTTAAACATTCTGATTTTTCTGCTCCTGCTAATTGCTGCTTCTACTTCATCGGGGTGGCACACAGGCCATGTCCCAAAATCGATTGAAACCCAGAGAACAGACTAGTTCCTAGAGCTGCCTAGACTTGTAGACACCTGATTTCATTAATTCATCTGTACCAGATGGAAGGATTATTAATCCTTAATTTCAATTAAACCTAGAGACTCAGAAGATGCTTTTATCAGTGGATAACCACAGAATTAGGCTCTTTTTCATGTTCTCCACAGCAATATGTAACCTTTACAACAATCCACACTCAAGCAAGGGAGTGAGAATGATGATTGCCTGGGACAGTATGATGGTCTCATGGTCATGACACTTGCCAGAACTGCAGTTTCATTATTTAAGCTAAACATTCATGACTGTAGGGCTCCTATTTCTTGGATTTCAGGGTGTTATGGAAAAGGTAAGTAGACCTTCCCAGCTGCAGGAGGTGTGCATCGTAAGAAAGCTATCACAACCAGAATGAAGTACTTTAGTATTTTCTGTTTGTAATAGATCCCTGCCCCATGGTATTCCTGTAGTTTTGACAAATATAACTGCATGTGTAAGAATAGTCTGAAATATTTAGGTGAAAGGGGAAAGGTGTTAGAATAAAATCAAGAGAACATATGACAGAAGGTAGCAGACAACAGCTACAGTTTTAGTTCAGAGCACTGTGGCCAGCAAATCCATCCATAGCAGTGGTCTTCACCTTCACTTATCTATCTTAAAATGTAAAGATTAATAGCTTACAAAAAGAAGCAGAATAAAAGGATAGGAAAACAAAACCTCCTGTATCTATGAGCGTTCACCAGCCTGCTGCCTGCAGGTTGGAGGACTGCAGTGCTGCGGTGTTTTTCAGGCAAACCACTCTGTCATGGGAAGTTCATCTGCAACTTAGCTGTTGCCATAGCAGCATATAATTTTGCAATTGAAAATCTATTGCATTCTCCTTATAATGTGCTCCTAAAATATCTTCACCAGATCTCCATAATATTCCATTTCATCTGCTCTGAGCTCTTTCTCTTTTGACACCCCAAAGACACTTGACTTCCCTACAGAACCTTCAAAGTGAGACAGTTAGGATCATTCTCCTTGCTCATTGTCCTAAATCCATACCTGCCCCCCTTTCCTTGAAAAATCTTTTCTTTGTTTTACTTTTCTCCACACTAAACTCTATGACCAGCAATGCTGATTCTTCGTATCAATCAGCTCCTGCCAGTTGTCCAAGACTTCACTGCCATTTTCCGTGTCTTCTTTTTGTGTCCATCTATGACTCTGCATGCCTTACCAAGGAGCAGTACTACTTTAAGTCAAAATTCTGAAGAAAATTTATCCACAATGACCAAATTACAGACTAGGCTGAAAAAAAAAATCTTTATTATTTTTTAAAAAGCATGTGATTTACGTATGTTATATTCAAAGCTCTAAGCCTTAGTTATAATGCCTTTGAAGTAAGCTACAAACCCACTCTGCCTGAGACTGATACCAACTCAAAGTGAATCATGTCCAGATTCAGTGTGCAACCACAACTAATGCTGCTGATTTGGAGCTGACTACTGTTCAGCTGGCTTGAATCACTGGCAGAGGCACCCCATAAGACTTGTTTGACCCGGTCTAGGTATCTACAGCATCCATGTCAGCATGTGAGCCGGTCATCTAGGTTGTCTTTATAATCAGTGGAGAGATAGAGCTGCTTCTAGGGTGTAGTTCAGCTTATCCTGAAGTTGCTGCTCTAAAAATCAGACTAATTTTTACTTAGTTAAGCCTTATGCATGTCTATTTCTCTCCATTAACTACAAAAGGATCTTACCATAACTTAATTCAAATGCAGATGTCTGAATTATCTGGTTGCAAATAATACAAAAATTCATAACCTGAACTCAGTTTGAGTGTGCATCTCTCTGTGGTGATCCTTTCTTTCTTAACTGAATGCATAGGAAGCCTGTGCAATCCTATGTCCAGTTTTCCAGGTTCAGATAACAGTTTTCTGAATGTGTATATGAATATGTCTGGCATCAAACAGTTACACAGCTGGATCTTCATTTATAAACCATTTGCTTAAAGAAGTTATCTGCTGCTGATGATATTAGAATAACTTACAAGGATTTTCTTCACCATGATAACTAGTAAATTTTAAATGTACAGCAAAGCAAAATGACATGGCTCTTGCTGCAACTGCAATAGCAAAGTGACAATTTCCCCCACCTTTGGTGGTTACTGTATATTTTCTAGTAGAATGGTGCACTATTCCTGCTGGGTGGTGACTGGACATTATATTACCACTTTATTAACAACATATGATACGTATGAAAGTTACTTAATACTTGGGTGTATTAAAATTACAGTTAAATTTCCATACTATTTAGTAACTCATCACAGAAACCATTTTAAAAGATGTACAGATTTATCTCTGCAAATAGTCAAATTATTTCCTCCAGTGGCGCCCAATGAAATATTACACATAAATCTGGAAGCATTATTTCCTTTAAAATTTTCCTTCATAGTGTTTTATTGATCTCTTTCTTGTCATTGCACCACTATGAAACATCTGTGTTTTTCCTTCAGCTCACCATCAGTTCTTATTTGAAAAGTCTGTAAATTTTGTGCTCCTCTAAAATCTATAGATAATTGATTCCAGGAGTGTGTGTCCACAGCAAACTGTGTAGCTGCAGTTCCACTTCATTTAACAATATACAGTTCTTTGTTAGGTAGAGATCAAAGAATATAATTTTATTAAGTTTTATTTGCCAGATTGGAAAAGAATGGGCTTTCTTTATTTAAAAAAAAAAAAAAAAAAAAAAAAAAAAGCCAGGCCAAGCAATTTTCTTATAGAATATAGAGTGCAAAGAAAGGTAAAACAAAACCAAAAGCAATTCATAAGTATCTTGAAGTAGTTTTCAATCAATAGCCTTAACGTATACTGCATTCAAAATATTTTCACTGTTACTATAGAAAAGTGTCATTACCAAACAACAGTGAGGAAGAAAAAGTTTTGGGAAATGCAGAAGTAAGCAATTACTAGCTACAATTTGTAGCTCAGGAAAAGAGTTGGAAGGAAAAGAAAAGAGGGGTTATGTTTAATTCTGTGTTACATTTCCATTCTTCTAGACTTCATGCATTTGAGCAACCTTCTGTTTAACCTATGAGTCTCAGAGCTACCAATTAGCTGTAATTGGTAGCGTAAATTTTTGCAGGATCAGGTCTCACCTGTGTAGAAAATGGCGATGTTTAAGTGTCACTCCACTATGTCTAGAAGCTCTTGTGTCTAGACAACACTCCACTGACCTGAAGCACCTAAGCGTATGCCTAAAGCACGTAACAGGACATCACTTTCACAGAAGTACAGTACTCATACACCTACATGGAGGAGGTACCTCAATGCATTGGTTTCAGAATGCTATGAACCATCCAAAGGGCTTCTTCTCTGGCTGAAATGTCCCTCTTTTATTTTTAGAATTTAAGAAAAAACACTTTCATGTCGGTTTTGAGTTAAATTATTTACTGAAAGTGTTTGAAAAACAGTGGCAGAACAATTTCACTTCAAATAAAACAGCAAGTGGTGAGAAAGAGGTGAATTAAGCAAGACAAGGAAGGATGAAGGTGCTTCAGGTCAGGCTGGAAAAGAGGAGAAGAAGAATAGATGAAGTGGCAAAATCAAAACAGGATGTCCTGGAAAGTAGCTGCCAATAGCAGCAAGATTTTATTTTGGAATGGAGAAGTTCTCATCTTCTCTTTGGTACTTTATTACTTCTGGTTTAGGTTTTGGGAGCCTGTGTATTTGTTTCTGCTTGAAAGCTTGGTGAAGATAGAAAACAGAGTTCAGTCTTCCTTCACTGTAAATTAAGTGGTTTTGGAACGTGTAATCATCTGAAATATTTGACAGTGACGGGTACCATAGAGCTGCTTGAATAGTTTTGGATTCTTGACTCTATTGATGGACAGAAGTTGTTTATACTGTGTAACAAAATGGCATGGTCCCTGATATTTATTTTATAAGGTCATTTTTGTAGCTTTGGTTTCCTTCAGATGAGCTTCATGTTCAGAGTATGTAGAGGTAAAAAATGGGACTAATTATTGTACAATGGGGCATTATAATTAGAGTAGGTTATAGCTGTTTGCCCAAGAGTTTTAAAACAAATAAACAAAAAATCCTGACAAAGTGCAAATGTTTGGAAAACAAATTGGTTTTTGCAATTTTGTGTTGAAAATTCCAAACAATATGAAAAGAGTACAGACTCTGAAATGAAAATTTTGACATACATTTCTTTGTACTGAAATTTCTTAAACTATTTTTCAAATAGTTCAGAATTCAAGATCTGAATATTTCTCCATTTTATCTAACCAAAGTGTTCAAAGTCAAATACAAGGAAAGGAAAAAAATCATTATTTTTTTAAATCGAAGAAATACTCTTTTCAGATGGAAAAATTTCCAAGTAGTGTATTTTGCTTACATTATTTTCATAAACTTCTAGTAATTTTATGAAATTCAAAATAAATATCAAAAGCAAGACCAAGAGGTTGTTCTACAATACGTGTTATAATATCCAAACGATGTTAACTTTGTCATTAATAACACTATGCCAGGATGAATACTATTACTTTCAATGCACAGTAAAAGTAGGTGTTTGGTTTTCCCCCTAAGTTTATCCAGAAACAACAGATTTTATTGTCTTTTGTTCTGGGGTTTTTTCCAGCTTTATTTTTGTTACACAGGAAGTTAAAATATCTGGCTTTGGAGACAGGCTTAACATCTCCATCTAATGCTAGTATTTTCCATGTGCCTTTCCGCTATTTTTCTCAATAAAAAATGGTAGAAAAATAGGATAATTGTGCCAAAACTGGAGATAATCACACTTGCTTAAATTAAACTAGGTTCAAGTATGGCTACTTAATATAAGTAATCGTATTTGACATGGTCTTATTCCAATACTGTTCGTGTGTCTCTCAGGCTAATTTTCACAGTGTCTCCTGTTCTTTGTACACAACGTACTGAGAAACAGAAGTCTGGATTTATTCTTCCTCACTTTAGAAATTTAGCTCAGGGTGCTTATGATTTCTGTGCTTTAGGATCACAGGTTCCCTGCATTCCCTCTGTAGCCAGACAGGAGCCACCAGAGGGAGGTTGAGCCCATAGAAGGCCTGTACCACTGTACCACAGTAGCATATAAACCAGAAAGCATTTCTGGAAAGGAATAGAGGAGACCAAAAAAAAAAAAAAAAAAGAGAGAAAGAAAAAGAAAAAGAAAAAAAAAAAAACCAACAGAGACAGTCATTATGTTGTGACATATATATCTTCGGTGCAGATGCAGATTGAACATCGTATTCTGATCCCTTCATCTCTAAAAATATCATAGCAACCTAGCCAAAGAGACAGAAGGAAGACAAAGATGGTTACTTATGTGGAACTACTTCAACCAAAGAAACAAGTAATTTGGCTTAGGGTCTTCCGCCTGGGGAAGATCTTGTTAGGGGTATGTACAATTACGTCCCTCAAGGAAACTGAACTGGAAACAGATGGTCACTGCCATTTTTTTCAAGAGTTGTTTTCACCAAATGAGATAAACGCATGACAGATTCAAAAGAAATGTAGAGCATACCTAACACTGAGAAATTAAGTGGCAGAACTCATTGCCCTGGCATGCAGGAATGGGTTCAAGAAGATCAGGCACATTTATGGCATAAAAATAATTCAAAGCCTGCTACCAGATATGGGACTCTGGATAGTGTGGGTGTTTGGTCTGAGCTACTCTTTGCTTTGTTCTTCTGAATGGGTCTCTGTGAGCCATCACCGAGGCACATAAGAAGCTTGAACTCTGGCCAGTCATGCCAGTAATGTTTCTAAAGGTGATGTGAAGGTCTTAAAGCACTGTCTAGGCTCATTCAGGAAACCTGTGGTGCAGCAGGGCTACTCAATCCAAGTCTACAGCTAGCAACCAAAGACATCCATCATGTCTAAACAACAATTTTTTTTACTTACACAGCTTTTCCCTGGAGTTCAAACAATTATTCATAGACTGAAAAGAGGGCATCTGCAGTCACTTGTAGGATTTGGTCTCCTGCATGGCCATACGAGACACTTCAGTCAACTTGTGGGCACAAATATAATTTCTGAATTGCGTGTGTATATATCTGTGTTATCATATTATTTCACTGTGAAAGCAGTAACTACTGTATGTGGTAAAATGATATATTGTTGTCCACAAAATGTCTTTGGCAACAGGATGTTCACTAGCCTTGGAATTTTGCCTTGTATAAATATTTTTAATCTACTCCATGTAGGCATATTTTGGCTGCAAAATAAAGGATTCTGGAGATTAATATATCCAAGCTCAGTTCTGCTTATACATCCTACATACATCAAGGTTTTATTGACCTTTGCATCTAGAAACTTTGTGCAGCAGCTGTTTTGGGGACTTTTTTTTTTTTTCTTTTGCCTGCTTTACTCAAAGCAGGATTATGACTATATCCTATTTTTATACTCTACAAATGTAGTAATTTAATCTACAGGTATATTTTCATTCTTCAGATGTAACCTATATAAAGCATGTTCAGATTTATGGTCATTGCTTTTCCTGTAAAGAATATTACTGGCCTCCTTTCAAATGTCCACATTTTCCCAAAGAATGTCCAAATAACTATTTATCAATGAATAACGAATATAACAATTATTTGACAGTATCAAGTACCTTTCAGCTGAGTATTTCAAAGCTCTTTCAACTATTTATTAATCCTCACTATGCCCTTGGGAGATATCTTTCACTAATCTGTTTTCTTGGCACAGTAACTGGGTCTCAGAGAAGTTGCGTGCCAGGTTTCAAGTCTGAGAGTCCACCAGTCACAAGCAGAAGCACAGCCTAGAGCTTTTGCCTCACCACTGCTTGATGGAGCAGTGGGCTTTCTTGCTTGTTAAAAGTTCTGCAAGACAAAATTTAAAGGAAAGCTGAGATAGTTAGTCTGCCCAGGTGTACTTTGCGAGCCTTATTCCAAGAGAAAATTATGCATATACCTAACTATATATGTATCTATCATGTAATCATTTAACAAAGTTTTGTAGGTTACGTTTCTGCTGCACTGAGTGTGATGCTGGTTTTCCCAGATTGTCAGTCTCATGGTGGAGAACGTGATAGGTATGAGTGGGTCCCCCAACACCACAGCCCATGCTGCCTGAGCACAGGCAGCCCAACAAAGGGGCTCGCTACAGGAAAACAAAACTGCTGCTGGTGGAGGGGTGAAAGAACATACCGGAGAGAGGGGGTGTTTCTCTAATTCAAATATCAACAGTTCTACTGTGAATACAGGAATAGCTTTCAGATGGAACATGGACATTCACATCAACATCTTTGTCCAATTTCTGCCTCAATCTGGATGTGATAAGACATCTGCAAATGCCAGTTCAGAATACAATTTAGCAGCTGCCCAAAGTGCCTTTAGTTTAAGTCAAATCCCATTTGAGCAAAAAAATGTGTTTCCCACTTCTAACAGAGCTGGAAGCTGTTGCTCGCACCGGTTGTATGTGTTTCTCTTCATGTGGCACTGTATACATTTCATGTGCAATACAAGTAATATTAATTGAAAGAGACTGTGAGATCTTTTACTTATGCTCACTACCACATGATTATTTTTTTTTTCAGAACTTTGCTGGGACAATTAGTCTAGTATTCATGTAAGCTTATATCTCATTACAGAGGACCAGACTGTCCTCTGTAACTCAGACACACATATTACCTCTTTAATTGGAAATGAAAGGCTGACACTAACACCAGCCTCTGCACCTTCCAGACCAGCTCCACGGCCTCTGCAGTGTGTGAGTGTGAGAATGCAGGGGCGGAGGCGATCCCTCCTCCCTCCCACTCTCCTGCCCCAGAAATTAGCAGAGAAGTGAAGCACCTATTTCATGCTTTCAGCAAACATGTGGCCAAGATCAGGGCCATAGGAACAAGAAAGGGTGGAGGAGCTGCAGCAGTGACTAGATGCAGGTTTCTAGTAATGCAGCGGAATGTGGAATGAGACGCATGGCAGAGTCATTGCTTAGCAGCTGATGGTGCTGGTTGGAAACGCATTGGTGACCAAGGGATGCTGTCTTTCAGAAAGGTGAGATGGTATCTCTCCTCAGCTTGGTCACGCTATTGGGCATTACTCAAAACCTGTCATTGTCCAGGGAATCATGACTCATGGAAAAAGGATCAAGTGTCACCCAGGTCACACTGGAGTGACAGATATGTTCACACTGTATCTGAAGCCTCGAGTAAAAAGAGCGTCACCTAGGTATCTTTCCTGAACAAATCATGGACATTCGCACTGAGTTGCTTGTCATTGCTTTAGAGCTTCTTCTGTCTGAATGTGAAAAGCAATTCACTGCTTTCCTTTCCAAAATGTGTATTACAGGCAGGAATACTGCATTGTACACTACTGGGTTTTTTTTCCTCTAATAGAGAAAATAAATTCAATTTCTTCAACTTTTCTTCAGAAATCACATTTTTAAAATCTTCTCTGCATTTAACTTTCTCTATGTCAAGCATACCTATGTCCTCCTTGAAACCCAGACCTCGTCACATTACCTTATTTGAGACCTCATCACTTTCAATTGCCTACTACATCTTATGTATGACTTTCTGCTTACTTCTCCCCGAGTAAGACTTGCAAAAGCATCAGGTTGTTGACTGATAAGAAGCATGAGACTCACTCTAGCCCTGGAGTTACCTTCTGCTGTACTGCTGTGATGCAGAATCATGAGGGTTTTTTGGATTTTGGAACCTACGGCAATCTTGCAGGTATGTACCAATTCTCGGGTTCAAATGAGCTGTTTGTTTATAGGCCAGAGAAATATTATCTCCCCTTAAGGAATGATCTTGAAAATTTTCGCATTCTCCAGAGACTCCCCCTTCTCTTCCTGCGTGGTTTCCCACAAGAGGGGAGTGATCTGGCCCATGAAATGGATGCTATTTTATGAATAGTTAGCTTCACGTGTTTACAATGTGTTAATGATAGTAAAGTATAGGAAGTCTTTAACCTAATGCTATTGCAGACTGAGCCACTGTATACATAGAGACTTTTTTCTTCTTGCCACTGCTTTTTTAGAAAGCAATTTTCCCTCTAACTCATTTCTACCTTAACTTCACCATCAATAAGAGCAAATTGCAAGCCTCTCCAGCAGATGTGGGCCATTTCCAAACACAAAGACCCGTCTCTAGCAAAAGTAAATTCCAAGTCTGGCCACAGAATGGCTTTTCTTCCCAAAAGAAGGGTTATAACAATATCATATAAATTCATGTGACCACTGCTGGCTTTTTAACAATGGCCACTATCAGACACTGGAGACATGGAAAGTGTTGGTGGTAGCTCTCCTCCTTGATCTCGGTGGCTTGTTCCTCCCTGCCTCTGTTTTACCACCACAGATGATGGAACTAATGCCCTCAGACTCCCATGGTGTGATAATATCCACTGAAAATCCTTGGTCTTCCCTCACAGGCCTTTCTGGATAGACTCCTCCTCAGCTTGACTTCACTTAGTTTACCCTTAAGGATGTTATAACATTTGATCTTCCACAGTTTTATTTATTATGTGACAGTGCTGGCTTTGGTCCTTTGGCTGCATAAGATACACATTTTGAGTCCCTGGAGTCACCAAGGATCGTGTGAATGTCCCAGTAACAGAGAATGCAAAAAGTCCAAGATTTAAGTAAAAAAATGGGCATTAAACTCTTAAGAGCCCATTCTATACTCAGAGTCCTCCAGCTAATGTACCACTGCTCCTGTCTGGAGTCTAGTAGTAAAAAGTTCTGGTATTTTATTCAACAGGAATGATTCAGAATACTGCTGTCTCTTTGGATATACATGTGTAATTGAACAGTGCATATTTCTGTGGTTTAGGTAGTCATGTTTGACATGATCTGTAATAATTAGCAAAGCCTTGTTGACCTATAACACTCTTAGCTGCAAAGCAGAGTGTGTGAATTGCTCCTTGAGGAAAATTCACCCTTAATGTAATTCCATTAACTTCATGCCCTTGAGATTTATACTGATATCTACCACTAACATCAAAGGGTTTGGCTAATTAAAGTGGAGAATAAAAATTACCCTTTTCCAACCCTTAAAATTCCACCCAGGCCAGAAGGGAAAACCCCTGTGGTTTTTATTGTCCCTTCCCATCAGGATAAACAACCTTCTCTGAGAGCTCTTGTCTTTACCCACTGTGACAGTTAAATGGACACTGCTGGGTTGAAAGTAATGCTCCCAGTTCTGACTCTTATTTGCACTAGTATAAATCACTAGTAGCTGCGCTGCAGCAAAAGGGATTACAATGGTAAAAAAAAATCAGTATAGGTGGGAATTAAAACAGACCCTCATATTTACAGCAAATAAACCAGCACTGTCTATATGATATCTATAACCTGTACTTGTCCTCAAAATCCAACTTACTTGTCAGTCTTTACGGTGTTTAACTCAGTGTTTCTATAAACTTACAGAGTTTACATGCTTCAATTGAATTTTGTTTTCACCACATACAATAAAAAATATTTTTCGCTAGTTCTATAGTATAATAAATAACACTTTTATAAACAGTAATATCAAGTAAGTTTTGTACTATGGCATTAAGTATTCTGCTACTTTAATCGGTGGAACACCACTACGTATTCCTGTCCAAAATAACATGTTGGTGTCAAAATCTTAGGAACTTATGGGAAATTTTAGAAAATACATGTTTGCCGTCTCAGTAACATTTCTATGCCATCAACTATATGAGATTAAGTTGAGATTTTCTTTTCATGGGAAAACACCTTTACTTAAAATAATTATAAACCACAGCACTGCCTTATGGAAAACTAGAAATATCAAAATGCCCCATGGAAAAGAAAATCCACATGAAAAGGGTTTTTTTGTCATAATGGAGAAACTGTTTGGAAATTTTTGTAATTAAATAACTCTTGGAAGCTCACTCTCCAGACCTCAGCCAAGGTTTCCAGACTGCCCAGCCCCACCAACACCAGGGAGGGTCGGGACCTGTGGAGGCTGGGGCAGCCCTATCAACATGAAGCTTAGCAGAATAAGCAAGTTTCTGGTCCAACAACAACCTGTGCACGGGCTGGCAGGAACATGGTAGGCTTCCAGCAGGACCTTGTTTGTATTTCATCAAAACTTCATCAGGCCTGACACATTCCTATGAAATACTTCTGTTTCCCTACACTGGCATTTTCCAACAAAAGAAGTGTTTGATCGCTGGCTCCCAACCAAGCCTGTTCTAAAGCACTCTGTACAACCTGGTCCATAAACAGTAACAGGTTATTTCCAGCAGTTTACACCTGACTGGCACATACTCAGCTCTCTTTCACTATCCAAACTATTCCTCCAGGCCCTTTTGTTTACACAAATATCCTTTGGATAAGAGCATAATTTAGTCTCACTAAGAAAATATATCAGTGGTCGCTGATCAATGTAATATACTTTAGAGACTAAACCAAATTAAAGCAAGCCTATTAATACCAGAAAACACCAATCAATATTTGAACTGTTTATCTATATGTATGTTAAAAGTGCATTAGCAAAATAGCAGCTTATATACAAAGCAGCCCATTGTACCCACGTTGGTCCATTTTTCTTCAGTCTACAGCTGTGCACGTAGCCCCACTGGTTGTAAAATGCCAAAACACTGCTCCTGACAGATCACACCTGCTTCAAATAACACATCTCACCCCACACTAATCTTCAGCTATAGGCTGGTTTTAATGATTTTAAAATGCTGGTATTAACTCTTAATGCTCAACTAGTTTTTATGGAAGCAGCAGAGTCCATTTTGTCTAGTTTTAATACAATCCCAATAAAACAGCTGGGAAATTGCAGTGCCAGGGAAAAGACATTCAAATCCACCATTTCCCTTATTGTAATAATAATCAGCCTGACAAAGTCAGATAGTAAAGCAGATTGTAGCACTTTGGGGCTTTTTATACATATATTTAATTATATTGTTAAGTTCCCCATTTGAAAGCAATTAAAAAAATACTTTCGGTTCAAGATTATAAAACTACCCACTTCTGATTTCAACCTGACATTTTTATTGGTAATCTGAGTTATAACATGCTCAGGTTCATTCCTCATTGATTGGCTGCTGAGCTTTCTGCCAGAGTTTTATAGCTTTATGGGAAAGTACAGTATTTAAAACTCCTTTAAATTCATGGGCTACCCCTGCTTCTGAAAAAGCTTCTCTTGACTTCTCAGAAATGCATAACAAGAGCCCATGTTTACTTAAAAACATCTGCTTCATCCTTTTCAGTGTAACATAAAAAGTGGGCTGATGTTTTCCATGCTTTCCCTTTACACTGAGTCAAATTATGAGACTATTTCATTGGAGCTAAACCTGGCTCCCTCCACCCAGCACAACTAGTGGAGCTGTGTGGTTAGATGGGGTGAAAAATGGGCATCCCAGGGGAAGGGCTTATATACCCTGTATAACATATATCACAGTCCTGTAGGACTTTGACCGAGTTCTTTGCTACAGTTTAACAAGGAGAGGATGTGAGAGCAACCAGTGGGCAGGAGATCCCATTGCCTGGGCTTGTCATTGGTTTCCCAGCCGAGAATAGAAGAGGCATAAAGACCACTGGAAAGATCATAGAAATCAGAAAGGTTCCTTTTGCAGTCTTGTAGGGAAACTGAGATCAGATACTGCTGGTAAGTGCAAAGAGCTGCTCTTTACACCAGAAACAGAGACAAAAAATTACATCGAAATGGTTCAGGTTTTGTTATACTGCTTGTTCTTTGGCATTTCAGTTCTTCTAAAATTCTGTTCTGAGCTAATTCCTAGTTACAGTTCTTCTTTATTCAGCATCTAGCCAGTTCCCCTTGTCTCACAGGAGGTAGAGGTTGGTGTGCATGGAGGGGAAAGAGGATGCAGGGCTGCTGGCCCACCCCACTGGGGACAGGAGACAGTGCCCAAAGGTTCTGGTGGCCATAGAGCAGCTCAGGGGAGAGCCACCAGCATGTGACCAATGAGCTAAGCATGTCATTCTCTGAGACAGTGATGCTCTCTCAGCATCTGTGACAGTTCCCATCAGAGGCTGGAAACTGGGATAGGTAAAGCTTCAGCCCAAGACAGTACAGCCATCACTACTCCATACCAGAGTATGCCCAGATAACACCATAGTCATGATATTGCAAGAATAAAGAAGTGGGTACCATCTGTACTGAGGTCTTCTCAGTTTCAGGCACTTGGCTCTGCTTCTGGTAAATGCTGATGATAGACATTACTGGTAAATACATGAGCAGCTACTGATGACAGACATTACTGCAGTGTGGTGAGTAGAGCAAGCAAGTTTTGTAGATGCTAAACGCTGTCAACAAATGAGACTTGTCACACCAGACTTTCAAAACATGCTTTTGATGCCTGTTAGCCAGAGGCTGCTACCTCATAGTCATTCACATTGATGCAGGCTGAACCTTGGCAATGATTTTTATGCCACATAAATGCAAGTTTGTTTTTCCAGAGCCCTTTCTAAGAAAGCAACGATCTGCAGCTAAGTCTCCCCCAAAGTTAACACTGTACTTACTGAAGGAACACAGGGTGTATGAAAGCATAACAGTAAGAAGCTGTTTATACCCTTTAATATTATAACTCAGCTTTCGTCATAAATCTCTCTCCTTGATTGCACATACCTCCAGCATGAACTCATGTTTCTTTTGATTTTCCTCTTTATTACCCTTAGCCAACTGAGTGATGTGTGAGTTCCTGTCATGGTGCTGACTCTATTACAAAGTGCAAAGGTAATTTACATCACGGGGCTGGCAGGGCAACCAATAGCACCATGCCTGGGAGGTGTAGAGCTCCAACAACCCTCTTTCTTTTATGGATGATGGAGAGTAATATTTTTTTAAAAAACAAACTATAAATTTCTGTGCATAGTCAGAGGCAAATCCTTGAGGTGGGAAAGCGGATTTACACTCAGCCCACTAGCAGCATCATGAGGAGTCAGCATCTTCTTTCCAGTGAAAAGCCCCAAGAGCAGAGCCTGAGCCACCACCTCTCTGGCTGAATTCCTCTGGCTCATCATGGGGGAATCAGAGAAGTGGGGGGAAACAGAAAATTCACGTTTGTTTGCTGAAGAGGTTCACTGTAAACCAAGACTCCCTGGAGTCAGAGCTGCAGTTTTCACACAGCTCTATACCCTGAACGATTTGGAAATTTTCATTCAGTTTGGATATAAACAAACCTTCACTCTATCTGAGTTCAGACAGGGGCAAAAGCTCTCCCAGGAGCAGAGCCTGAGTGAATTGGGTCAGTCTTCAGAGGGCTTCAGAGGGAAGCAAATCCTTTCCAGGTGGCACTCAGCACATACTCACAATCTCAATGGAAGCAACCAATTTCAGAGGCCAGTCACTCTACACTCTCTATACAGTCATTAAGGAGACATAGGCACCTCAAAAAGTGGTTCAGAGAATCCTAGTTAGGTCCTTGGTGTGATCCATTCTTTGAAGAGAAGTTGCCTTTCCCAGCAGTGTATAAACTTTACTCCTACCTGAGATAAGAGCCCACAGTCAGCCTGGATAAAAACACCCACCTACTGCTCTGTGCAGCTCCAAGTCTGGAAAATCCCAAAGATCCCTGTGGCTGGGGACACAGGCACAACATCAACCCCATCCCAAGCCCTCACACAAATGGGGATGGTGACATGCACTCTGTTCTCTGTCAGTTTTGGTTCAAAGTAGTGCAGGATACACCCCAGTGCCCCAAATCTACGAGCACTAGAAAATACGTATTTTCTGATGGAAAGGTCATTTTTTAAAGTACTCCTACAAGCCCATCCCAGGCCCTTTTCTGACAACATCCTCCTTCCAGCTCTAAACTTTGCACCCAGAGAAATATGTTATTGGTCTCTACACACATTGCAACAGAGAGGAAACTTCCTTGCCTTCACACACATCACACACATCACACACGTTTGCATGGAGTAGTCCTAATTTACTTTTTAAGAAGTTCAGCAATATGACAGGCAACAGTGATACATGGGAGCCCTCATACCACTTCTGCACCACACAGTGAAAAGTTTTTTCCTGCCTCTTGCTCAGGTAGCTCATGGGCACACTCTTTTCAGGCTCCTGTGGGAATGCTGAAATAATTGTTTAAACATCCATGTGAACAGCTCTTTCTCTGATGTTTGACAACATTTTAATATTAGAGTTATGTTTGGAAAATATGATGAAGTTTGATAGATACAAAACTTGTGTTCATCTGATCAAAGCAATCAAATCTCCTATTTCAATTATACGGGAGTTAGGGGCCCATGGTAACCTTGGGAGATAGGCTTCAGCAGCCATCTAACTCAAATTCTGATGTTTATTGAACTTCAGAGGAAATATTCTGTTAAATTGTGATGGTGGTGACATATCTTTACCCATCGATGTGATACACAGCATCACCAGCTGAATTTCTTATTAGCTTGCATTATATACTCAAGACGATTCAATATAAAGTTTCCTTTGCTGGCTTTCAGTGCATAGCTTAATTCAAGTCCTTTCATAAAGGGGTTTAGTTTAAGCCGGGGATATTAGGATTGTGGATCTTTCCATAAAAATATAACTTTTCAACCCCTCCCTAAGCAGAAATGGAAAAGAATTATGCTCAGCATAACCTTAAGAGAGCCTCAGCATTAATACGAAAGGAGCCAGCATAGCCTCTGTGTAAATAATCTCGCACCAAACATTTCTGCGGGACTTATTTTTGCAGCAGTAGCTTAATTCCAAAGCCATATAAATCTACCTTGTTTGTAAAACTACTGTAGGGCAATACAACACAGGCCAACTCTTCGTTCTGCTGACATCCATGAGACCGACAGACGCAGAAGAAAGCAACACTTCCATATGTTTATTATATCATATTTTATACGGCTGTCATGCTCCACTAGCTTTCCACCGAGCTGAAGCCTGACCTTCTGCTTAGTACGATATGCAGGGCAAAGTGACTGTACGTAGACTACTTTATTTGCCAGCCGTCCCTGGGTGTTGCATTATCTCCCCCTGGGGCATGTTCTACATCTGCTTTAAGGGTGTGTTTACACTGGAGTGAGTGTAGTGTGAGTAGACATTCCTGAGCAAGCGTTTTAAAGAATATCTGAGGACTGTTTGCAGCACAGCTGTGATAGCACAGACTTCAGCACAGACTGGGTACCCCCATATTTGCTTCAGTTTAGGGCTGGCCTGCCTGAGCCCAAAAGTGCTGGCCAGAACAATCTCCCCAACGTCCAGAGAACTCAGAATCATGCACTCAAGTCTCTGGTCCTGTTCACAGCACAACATGGTGAGATTGCAGAAGCCAAAGCAATGACTGAGCAGCACATCAAGCATCCCACTGTCAGCAGACACCATGTAGTAAATATATTTATTAAATAAATCATGTCCTAGACAGCTGGAAAAAAAAATTAGAAACATGCACTTATCCCTAGGCTGCCTGTACTAAGACAATGGTCTGTTTCCCTTTGGCAATGAGAATAGTCTGAGCCCTTAAGTATAGTCTTTGGGAAGTGTTGTAATTTTGAAGTATCATAAGGTCATACTTTAAAAATGCGTGACTTCAGCATGTATATATATACTGATCAACCTATGGTTGCCTTGACTGTTATGCATATTCTCTCTATTGCCTTGGCACCTGGCACATCCCTCAGTTAACCCAGGTAGCCAGAGTGAAGCAAACAAAATCAGGGGTGGTCAATAAGAAGCAGAGAAAGCAGGCTTAGATGCTAAGCTGACAGGAGGAAAGAGCATGAGCACACTTCTCTGCATTGTACTGCTTTCCTCTTTCTTTTAATTTGCTGTTCTAGTAAAATAACTACTGTGCCCTCCTTTCCATAACTCATACATCCCTGTGTTTGTTCACTGTCTGTTAAGTCAATGAACTGTGACTGTGACCGAATCTGTGACTTAGAGATTGCATCATTTTTTCTGACCTTCTTATAAGTGTTTAAATAATTGTACACAGGAGGAGAGTATTTTCATGTATGTGATAGGGTCTGCCTTCTCTCTTTAAGATCCAGCCAGGCCTCCCAGATTGTTTGAATTCTTGTAAATGTTATTTGAAGTGACATTGGTTATTCTAAGAAAAACACATAGAAAGCACCATTGTAATCTGATTTGAGGACACTGTCCCTCTGAAGACAGTTCTTTAAACAGAAAGTGTCAAATGTATTCAACCAAGTGCATCAAGTATAACTACTGCAATCAGTGCTATCACAATCCTGTAAACACAATATTGAACTGGACCTGAGACATCTGGGGTCTGACTAATTGGGTGGTGCTGAATAAGCTCTTTTAATTCTGAACACCTCGATTTCTTCATCAGTGAAACAGGAATAGCATGAATTTCCCGTGTAAGTCCTTCGAGATCCATTAATGAGTAAAGGTAGCCATAGAAGAAAAAGTTTTACAAGTTATTATATCTAATATATTTATATCCTTTTGGCAAGTCCACTTGTGCTCAAAGTCTGCTGTACTGGTGGAAATTGAAATTGTTCAGGTTCAAGTATTTGTGTAGAGTTTACAAAAGTAAATATTCAGATTTTTTCAATGTTTATATCTTCATTTTCCTTAAAATGCAAGATTTCTTACCTGAGCTTTTACTGTACAACCATTTGAATTACTGTTTGAATTAATGACAGTGAAGCTTGCACAGAAGAGAATTCTGGCTATACCTTTAATACTTGTAATGACTTAATTTTGTGTAACATAACAGCTCCAAACAGTAAGCAGAATATTGCTATAACTGGCTATTTATTACACCTACTGTACAAAAGAAAGCAAGTCTTATTTCTTTTTTATTCATACAGATGTTCCCATCAACCAGACAGTTAAGTGATGTATTTATTTTGGTTGGAAGCCAAGCAGAAATATTTAAATCCTGCTTTTGGAAGCAAGAATTATCTAATCACTCACTAGCTTTTATAATGAAACATTTATCATGGAACATTAATCCATTAGTACTTATTTTCCATCCCATCCTTTCACTAGCACCTTGCTTTGAACAAGGTTGAGTTTGGCTGTGATTTTTCCTTTTATCATATATCATAGTTACATGATGGGACACACCAACATTGAATTCAGAAAAAACCCTTGCACTTTGCTTGAACTTGGCACCCAGATGTTCTGCTTGTGCTTCCACTGCTAACAAAATAGTGCATGTGTGAGTTCTGAAATAAGTCTTTCATCGTTATGTACCAGGGTTTCATGGCTGTAAGGAGGCATGTGGAAACAGCTAAGAATAATTACCTGCTAAAGAAAAACTCGTGTTTAACTAGCTTTGTTTTCTCACAGCTTTAATTTGCATAGCACATCACCAAACTGCCACACTTAAGCTCTCTGGCATTAAAGGCAAAAATGAAACGCTTCGGGGGAATTTCTGCTTTGTTTTGTTTTGTTTTGCCAAATTAGAGATTAAAGGTAACCCCTGACTAAAAAGTGCAGTCTCTGACTCTGTGATGCCACTTCACCTATGGTGCTGTGTGACTGATCAAAGGTTTGACTTCCTCAGGCACTTGCCGGCCCTGGATTTACAAAGCCACTGCTCAAACCGGTGTCAGTTCAGGACCAGAGGGTGACATGCCCTCTTAGAGCACAAAACCGACAAGAGGAAGGGGACTGCTCGGGGAACTCCACGGTCTCATTGCTTTTTCTTTAGCTTCTTCTGAAAAGAGAGAAACAGCAATGAAAAGGAAGATGACAAAACCAGGAAAAAACAGGAGGGAAGATGTTTGAGGAACCAAAAACTCCCACAGGTTGTCTGTACAACTGGAAATCTCAGCTGCCCATGGCCCTTGCATGCTGCTCTGGTCAGCAGCGGTTGGATGCCCCAGTAGGTACCTCTGGAGACCTTGCGACAGCTGGATCACTCCTCCATTCCCCAGCGTGGGCTGAGGCTGGGAAGAGGGGCCCAGGCTGCAAGACTAACTGGCTTGGGATCGCAGCTGAACCCAAGATCATTCCCCTTCATGCATCTTAAAGGTTGCAAAACACTGATATAGTGTGCCTCAGAATGGGGTTCTGCAGCCTGGTGTCCAAAGGAGGCTGCTGCATTTGTTTCCCATTTCTGTGAAGAAATGTCCCATTTCTGAGCCAAAAAATCACCCCTTTTGTAGCGTGCATTACAGAATGTATGAAACATCAGAGCCAAATCCTGTGAACTCTGGGTGTAATATTTACTGCTGGAGTAGATCCCTTGCAATCCATAGGTGTAATAAATACTATGTCAGGTTTGTACAGGACAAGAGCCAAACTGTTATTAATTGTAACGGAAGGCCCTGATTCATCCCACCTCTCTTTTAGATTTAACTGAGGTGCCTGTATGTCAAGTGCTGGCTTTAGACAGGCTGCACCTCGGGAAGATTAGTGACTTTAGTCACCACAGTTATTAGTGAGGCTGGGATAAGTCCAATAAAATGCACACAGAAACAATGCACACAGAAACAAAATGTTGACCACTAAAGCAAATGACTTCTGGGAAACAGGGAGTAAAGGAGGAGATGGTTTTGAAGACCATGCATTGTTTCAGTATCCAGATACATATTTTCCCTGTTGGTTGTTAACAGATCAATGAGAGCGTTGTGGTCTTTGTGGTCCCTTGAGGAAAGTGCCTGTCACCCATGGATGCTTTGCATGGCAGAAAGCAGCTGGATGAAGAGACAAGAGTACTTCTTTATGCATTTCAGACTTGATGCTTAATTAAAAGTCTCCTCTATGATTCTGAGAGGGAAGTACTTTCTGTCTTCTCACTGTGGGTTTTTAATCCCCAGTTACTGTGCATCTTACACCTGTGCTTCTCATAGAGCTTCTTTGGACATTAGAAGAAATTTTGTGTGCAAAAAGATGCAGTGCAGGTTTGAAGACAGCAAGCTAGTCATTAAGCAAAATCCCCTTAAAAATAATTTTTAAAGTTCTTTTTACTGTCCAAACATCTAAGAGACCACAATATGATCATTGCTGGCACATGAAAAGTAGACTCATTAATTAAGCTACATTTTCTTTATATTTGAGTAATTCCATTCTACTAATTTATGTGGAGGTTTTATCTTTGCAGGATAGGACACATAAGTACAACACTATATCGCTATACTTCTAAAAACAGGCCTTGTATTTTCAGTAGACTAATCTAATGTTTATATTTAAAGACACCCTTTCATATTTTTCATGCATGCTTCACTATTTTTATTAGAAATAGCTCTTAAGATGTTTTTTAAACATAGGTAATACAAAGTTATATTAAAAAAAATATATATATGGATTGAATATCCAGGTATTGCAATTAATGGGAAAAACTATTTTCCTTCTTCCCATCAGGAAAACAGCTACATTCTCAGAACCAAGTTATCGGCACAAGAATCTGAGGATTTCTTGTCATTGAAATGGTATTAGTTCATCATTTAAGTTCATTAAGCTGTCAGTGCAGGTGTGTTTAAGGGATCTGATGGAATTTCCTCAGCACTACTGAGCCAAAGATTAGCCCAGCACTTGAGTCAAATAGAGCGGCATCGAGGCCGCTCTTTTGAAGCTGGGGGCTGTTCCAATGGGCTGCTCCAGAAGCCAGAAAGAGGTGATGAGGAATCAGCTTCATGTCACCTTTCCTATTCTGGAAACAGATTTACTTGTGTAAATAATAACATGCAATATCATAGCATGTAGTGTAATGTAACGTAATACAATACAATACAAAACAAATCGTATCTTCTGATGAGCGCTGTTCCCCCTCTGCTTTGCTGGTGGTCGTTCCTGCAGGACTACATGCAGACTACAACATCATGTCTCATCCAAGTACAGTCATTTGCACAACTGTCCTTAGAGATGCATA
Organism: Falco biarmicus; assembly: GCF_023638135.1. Taxonomy (NCBI): domain Eukaryota; kingdom Metazoa; phylum Chordata; class Aves; order Falconiformes; family Falconidae; genus Falco; species Falco biarmicus. The sequence goes on along the minus strand of NC_079293.1, from coordinate 33,207,640 downwards.
CAACACATCTGTGCATTGGAGAAATAGACTTCTTTACAGCTGACCTCTGCCAGGTTAAAAGGTGAGATTTACGACCATGCAAGATGGGCCTCTTGCTAATCATCTTATGACAGAGAAACTTAATCTTCCAGATCATATAAGCACAGTTGCAGACCTCAACATTCTCTGAAAAACAATTCAAATACATGTATTTAACTAGCTTTTTGCACACATTGAATACTTACAGAAAACTTTACAGATAGGCCGACGTTTGTGAAAAAAAAACCCTGATCATGTCTTTCTTCTCATAGGGATGGCTATGGTGGCAAAACAACTGATAGTTAAGGTAACTCTCAGTGTTCCAAGAAAATGTAAATATATTTTACTTCTTGGTTTCCCAACTACAGGAAAGGCAAATCCTGCGGTATTTAAATTTTACTAGACTTCTTAATGTGACTATAATGACAGTGAACACTGCATACTTTTGACTGTACATACATAAAGGCATTATAGGAGTTCTTATAGGAGGGCTTATACTAACAATGGAAAAATAGGAAAAAAATCATCCACTTAGAAAAAAGCTGCATGGAAAAAACAATCAAAATTGCCTAAGCAATACTATCACACAATTAGATTGCCTGGCATAAGCTTAATACATGAAATGTCCTCAGTTCTCATACCATTCTCTGTCTTGATTGAGGAAGGAACTAAAAGACCAGATTTTTTCCATTGCTAAATTTTCCATTGTGAAATTTGACGTGTTCATGACTGAAGAACCTCTGTTAATCAATAAATCACTAGACAACTTTGATTAATTGACTAGTCAACAGCTCATAAGACAGTTCAGTCAGAACATCTGCATTTCCTTTTGTCTTATGTGACTTTTCAGTGAAGTAAAATGTGAAGTAAAAAGCCCCGATTGTTTGCTTTAAATGTTCTATGGAAGAATTATGGATTATTTTTATTTGCACTTCAGTAGCAACTAACGGCCTCCTCTAAGCTCCAGGCTCAGTTTGTGCTAGGTTTTACACGATCCCATTTTAATAGGCAAGGGGGGGGCAAAGGATGCACAGTAAGTAGTCCCAGGGATGCTTGCCTGTACCCCTGCACAAGCCTGGAGGCAAAGCCAGAGCTTGGATGTCTGGAGTCCTCACCCAGTGCCTCGCCAGCCATGCTGCCTTTGCTGCGAGAAAACACAGAATGCTCTGGTCTAAGCAAACAGCATTGTTTTCAAACATAATTTGCCAGCATGAGGTTTCCTGTAAAAGGAACCATTTTATTAGCACTCTGGGTGGGATGTCATCCTCCAACAGGATGTCTCCCATGGAGCCATCTAACCTGCATTTAAATGTTAGGTGCTGCATACAGGCATCCTTCCAAAATCAGAGCCCCAGCCCCTTCAGTGGGTAGATGGGGGTGCTGGAGGCCAGTAGCAACCAATGCAGAGGCACATGTGGTAGGTGACAGCATTTTCCCCTGTGGAGAAAAATAAAACTTGCATGTGTATTAGTCAACACAAAATAATTATGACTGTGAACATGGCTGGGTTGTAGATTCAGTCACACTGGTGCCACTTGGATGCCTGTTAGAGGAAATGGATCCTGCAAAAGGAGACAAATATAAACTCAGTCTGGCTTCTCACCCTGATATTCCTATTGAGCTAGCTCAGATTTCAGATCTCTTCAAGGATGCAGCAAGGAAACCGTGCCTTTATTGTTACTGGCATATATTGTTTACTATGCTGATCAGGCTCTTCAGTTACTTAGTGTTTCTTGCTTTATTTCAGATGTAATGCTCTATATTGCCCAGCTGATATTTCCAAACTCCCCTGACCAAAGGAGCATTCCAAACCTTCCTTCCACCCCCAAGCCCAGCAGAGGCCTCTAAGCCACCCTTGGCTTCCCATGCATGAAGCATTCATGGTGGCATAACCTCTTCACTTAAGATTGCACCATATTCTGGTTTCTTTAAATATGTGAGTTGCTACCTCTGCTCTTATATCCTTACAGTGGTGCCACTTCATCTGTGCCCCTCCCACTGTTCACATCACTGTTCTTCATGATAAGCCCTCTCCTCCATTTCTGTAATTTTCCCTCACAAATCCTTGTTGCAAAACAGGATGAGAAAAATATGAAATGTTGGGAATACCCACTAGACAGAAATTCCAGTTTTTCAGGCAGATCTGTTGCTAATCTTTTCAGTTCTGACACAAACAGGCATGAGGCTTCCTATCATTTGCCAGAACACATGAGAAACAAAGTGAAGACCTGGGTGTCTTTCCCCAGGGCACAAGAAGTAACACAATTTGGTAGTCATTAGCCAGAGCACCATTTGAGACTTTGATTTCAAATACACGATAGCTCAATTTCCATCTGAAGCAGCCAACAAACATTACCCATGATGCTTTATCTTAATACTTTGGGGTTTTTTTCTTTACTTGCCTCAGAAACAAAAAACAGAGGCCACGGAGCAATATATTGAAAAAGTTGAACCATACCAACCTTTGAAGAATCACATACAAAATACTATTTTAAATCAAAAAGTATGTGCGTTGCACTTTGGACCAGGTTGCCAGCTGATGTAAAACAGTTCAGCTCCTTTAATCATATGGGGCTATGCCAATTTACATCAGCTGAGGATCTGTCTAATAATAATATGTGAAGCATAGCTTCACCATATACTGTACTGAATGTTGGAAAACATCCTGTACTTAAACGCATGCAGCTCTTTAACTCGGAGTATGAGACTGGCCACATTGTTTGACATAAGGGTTAGTTTTCAGATAGTGAAATTTCAGTTGCCAGGTGCCAGAGGCAATTTATCAGACACTCATAAAATAAAGATCAAAAAGCCCATCCGTCTCCCACTGCATCTGGGATCTAGGAAGGAACACTTACAGCCCCCTATCCTTTAAACAGCTCTCACTTAAAGAGCTCACTGTTTATAATAACAAGAAAAGGAGAAAGGGGTCAGGTCAAAACCAGCAGAACAGCAGGTGGTGTTATAAAGTTTTTTTCTGCAGCTAAAGCTTTTGTGAAATAGTGGTTCAAATGTACTCATACAAGCCTGTTTCATATTTTTAATTTGTATTTTTAGATAATTTTTGGCTATTAGAATACAAGTCACAAATGACTTGACCTCTTTTTCTCTGCTGTTTACTCCAACATGTTACAAAAATAATCCTGAATTATTTCCTTTCATGCTTCCTTTTTGACTGAAAGCCCTTGTCACACACTACTGAACTCAGGTTTTAGATCCAGAACCAAAATTCCTCCAAAGTTCAAAGGGGTTTCGGAGTAGTGTTCCCGTCCATAACCAGCTTCGCTGGAATGGTGCAAGATGAGAAGTTTGGATGCAGATCTGAACTGTACTATTATTTAATACTTAATAAGCACTCACACTCGGTCTTTACTGAAGTCAGAGATATAAATGTTGCCTTCTAAAACATTTCAAAGTCAAGGCTTTAGTGTTGCCCTCAGGTCTCCTCAGTGGGAGGGGAGAAGCATCTCCCCATGTTCAAGGAATGTGTCACATTCTGGTTTGAGTCTATCTCTTATGACACCCTTCCTCAGAGCCAAAATAGCCAGCCTCCATCAGGTAAGAATTAGCCATATATCGAGAGTTGTCATCAAAAACTCACATAAGAACATCCCTCAAATGAGATAAAGATAAGATATATTGCTTTTCAGAAAAAGTCACTGAGTGTTCGATGAAAGCCTCATCTCTAGTCTGCAACTGGCAGTGACAAGCTGATAAATTTGATCTACTAATTAAAATATAGCATTACCACTAAGGACATGAGATCAGAGGAGGTGTCCCGATGATGTACTAAACACCTTTATTAAGTAGGGAGCACACACAGCTCCCAGAGACCTCAGCGCTTCATGGCACTGAATGCACTGGAGCAGACAGAGGGAACGGAATTTGCCTTGACTAATTTTAATCCCTTAATTTAGGTACCTGCTCAGGTTCTGTGTATAGTAGATGGAAAGAAGAAGGTATCTAAATTAATAACCTAGCTACAGTTCAATTCAGATATTCTGCATTATCCTCTAGAGGTTCTTGCCCCTATCAGTCAGCCTTGGGAGCCCTAGCTCCCACATGAAACACCTAAATTATATCCCTTCTACAGCCATTGTGAATGACCTCCCTGATACAAACATAATCTTCTGCAGTGTGTGCTGTCTGCTCATGCATCCTTTCAGGAGGGTTCTCTGTTGCTCTTACCTCCACTGAGTCTAACAGTTTCTTCACCACTGCATTGATTAATGACCAATTGTTGGGAACAGAAACGCCTCCAAGTTCACAAACACAGTCCTCATAATTTTTCAAAAATGTAAATGTTTGTCAACAGTTACTGCACAGAGGTATTAAAAATCCATGGGAAAGAAGTGGTGTGCCTTGGATACAAAAGTTAATTTATTATTATTATTATTATTTGCTGGCAAATGCAACTTTTTTAATAGTGACCACAATATTGTAGCTATACATCAGCGTTCACTGAGGTTAGTACCCCCTAATTTTCTGACTGCTATCAAGCTTCCCAAACACCTTGTCCCAGAAATGATTTTTCTATTCCAAAGCATGAGTCAGGTCTCCCATCTGCTTTGGACATCCATTCAAAAAAGCTTACTTGGCCTTAATCCCAGTCACTGAATTCTGTGTGGTATCCAGTATAGTGTATGCATTATTTTGAAACACTGTAATATTGACTGTGTTATCTTTGCTTTATAACTGTGATCCCATAGAGCTTTCCTTTGTATTTCCAGCATTCATTTCCCAGGCAGTTTTATAAAAATGTAATGAGGTGTTATTATTAAAGCCTATTAACTTATACAGGCTTGTTGCCTGATGAGAACTCAATTTTATTTTCCTTAAGCAGCAGGCCAGATTGCAATCAAGTAGTTTCTCCAGTGAGTATCCCAACAAATTCATCACCCTATTTCTTAGTCTGAGATAATGCCACAGTAGAGACCAGGCCAAAACTTTCCTTTTTCAAAGTTCCAACCAAGACATGTTTACTCTTTTCATACTAATTGGCTGTAGTAAGGTAATTTTTTCCTTCATTTTATTGCTTCTTCTCCTGTTTTTCGACTTTACTCTCAGAAATAATGCTGAGATATTTATGGATTGTGCTGAGCTCATGGGTTTTGATTAAGATTTCTACATAACTGAATAATTTCTTTAATTTATCTCTTCTAGCCAGACTAACATTAGGCTTGTGCAGCATGTATAGGCATGAGACCACACAAAGGAGGAGGCTTTGCATTCCAGGTCACCATCTCCAGAGGCCAGAGCAGAACAAGGGCTGCCAAATTGGTTAGATGGGCCCCAGCTCCGCCCTGCAGCTGTCAAAGCCATCCTACGCACTGACAAAGCGAGATCTTCCCACCCTTCTCTGATCTCCAGAGATGTGCTGAGTATGGAAACCTGCCCAAAGCACCAAGGTGTTAGGCATTTTTGCTAAAATGGGCTGGAGGAGGAAAAAGACCTTGCAATGAAAGCACAAGGTTGTCTGGCTGCACTTCCTAGCCCTGTTGCACATTGCTTGTCTGACCTTGCATTTTACTCCCTCGATTTCTGTTCTGTTTTGACTTTGTGTTTCATAAAGCATGAGAAGAGAACTTCTAGCTGTGATTAGTGGAGAAATATGGCAATCAAATTGTGCTCAGGTCATCAGCATATTTTGTAAAAAGTGCAAAACTGAAAAAAAAAAGGGGGGAGCTTTTCAGTATAGTCTAGGGAATGCAAACAGCAGATTTTTTATGAGATAATACTACACAATTTGCAAATATTGATAATTCAGCAGCTAGCATATGTGATTCTGCTCTTACTCACCAAAGATTACATTTCATACATACTGGCCTCCTGAGAAAATATTATCAGCCTGAATTGCAAAGAACATCTTCTGGCACTGTAAATATCTCATGAGATTCCTTAATTGATATATTGTGAGTGTCCAAAATGTACAGATTTTTGGAAAGGTACTTCCATTGAACTGGAGCTCATCCTAAATTTCCTTGGCACCCATCTAACGATATCCGAGGTGATTTAGCAAGTATTGCACAAATACCAGACTTAAGAGAAAAATGCTACTTCAAGTTGTCTCAGTGGATAGGGCGTTAATGCAATGTCTGAGCGACCCTTTCACGGCAGCCCTTGCAGCCAAGGATCCAGTGAACCGAATGTGAGCAGTCTACAGCAAGGTCTTTTCCAACCTAAATGATTCCATCATTCTATGATTATATTCCTAATGTGGCAGTCACTCTAAAGGAGTTTTCTAAATGTCTTGCGCAGTCAATGGGCAAAACTTAGTGCCTTTAAAGGACTCTATCACAACAGTCAAGCTCCCTAATTTTAGGCACAATAGAATAGCAAATGGGACTCCCTCTAGAACATGTACAGGTTACCCAGGCAGATGAGACCTACCTTCAATTACCAAATGAAAGCTGACCTAGTTTTATGTAAAGCCTTTCAATAACACCAAAGAGTACCAATCCACATCTGAGTCTCTCCTATCTGTTAACTTGGCTTTGCCCATGCATGTCCTTTAACCAGCAAAGAAGCCAATCCTGAACAGCACAGCAAAACATTCAGCGTATCAAATTTTGAACTCTATCTATCATTTTTCTGTATGCCACAACCAGAAGAAATCATTATGGCCACCTGACGTGTTGTGTAACATGCTACCTACATTTTCTGTCATAATATATTTTACATTTTATGATAAAATACTGGACTTTTGTGCAATTCATTTTTATTTATACACCTTAAAACTTCACATTTCCTTAGCTTAGCTGCTCCAAACTTTCATTAATTATAACACAGATCAAGTTTTGCACATTATTAACTTGGAGGAGTATGATTTAAAACAGAACTTGTGAGACTATCACCTCTATGCACATTGGTGTGTAAAAAGATAACAAAATATATGCCTCTGTATAAATATATATATATATTTCTGATGTGAACCCTGTCATTAAATTGGGTCAACTTATTCCTTAACTATTCCTTTTTGTTGTTCAAAATACTACCAGTTCTTCCTAGTACAAGCCAGGTTCAGATCTTGGCTGCTTCTTTACGTTGGCTCTGTGATTTTCTCATCTCTAGCTTTTCCATTCATTTAAGTTACAGCTAAATTTTCCTTCCCTTCCTGTCCCTCTCTGCCCCCAGATCCCTTCACCAGCATGTCTGACATGTCTTATCATGTCAGAAGCAAGCTCCCTACTCATGTCGACCAAAGCTCTGGAATACAGTTCCCACCTACCTCTGAAGACTCCTCTGCCCATTCCCACGCTCTGTCTCCAAGCACCTCCCAACCCTTTAGCCTATCTGCTCCAGTTGGCTCTTTTCCTGCTCCCTGTGGTCCTCAGGAGCTGCCAGCTGGCCTGCTCTCTCTTCTTCCTCAGAAAATTAGATACTCTTGCTGTCCCCACTACCTAATGTGGAGTCAGGTTCATGTAACCCCATCTCAGAAGGAGAGCTCTAAACTCATCTTTCTGCTTTTGCTTTGCTGTTAACACCATTTCTGCGGCCAGACTCCAGCAAAAGGAAATAAAAAAGTTGTGCACAGTTCTGATTAAAGGAATAATCAACTGGCTCATGGACATCAGCTGCTGGATGGACTCTAAGTTCTGTGATGTTTTTATGACCACATCACCAAAAACTGATTTGTCTGCAGCCTCAAGTCTTGAGTTTCTTGTTTGGGAGGCAGAAGCATATTAGTCCGACACAAAGCTAGTGAAAAAAAAATCCAGAGTTGTCATTAAAAAATGTGTAGAATTTTCTTAAAATGTTGCCAGAAAAATATTTAATTTACATTAAAAGCTGCCTTTCTCCCTCCACAGTACTTGAAAGTCAAAACCGGCTATGCAGTTTGGTTGTAATGTCATAAGTAGCCATTGATTTTTTGTTTCAGAGTGTTAATATCTAGTTTACAAATTGCCAAGTGTTGAACTTCTAATGATACGTTTAATGTTTCTAGACAAAGGGAATTACTTTTCTCATATGTTATGAGAACTAATCATCATGGGAACAAAAGGAAAAGTTGGCTACTGAAGTAGAGGAACTAAGAGATCCATTACTTTCCTGGAAATGTTTCCTTTTAGTTGGCTAATGTGCATTATGAGCTAATGATAATGCTGCACATGCCTATATGGAAGGGATGACCTCTTTCTGTCTATTCTCTGAGCCGACAGACAAAATCTATCTGCATTTCAGACACCACAGAGAGCATTAGTATGTTTTAGGGTATATTTACACTAGTACTGGGTGCTAGGACAGCTCTGTAATTTCCAAATTGCAGATGGTTCATGTCTGGGCCATTCAGCATACAGCCCACAGCCATTCCTATAGACATACCCACACACAAAAAGCTCTGCTCTTTGGATATCTTTCCCATCCCTTCCCAACCTAACAGGAAGGTTACCCTCTTAGAAGACTTATTTTCAAGCTGCCTTCTGGGAGTAAACTTCATTTCATTTGGCAAATATAAATGAAAAGCAATGTAATATCCAGTTCCCCCTGTGCCTTTCTCCCAGATGGTGTTCTGAACCTGTGTTTCATTTATTTCCTCTGTTCTGACAGAGGCAACTCATTCTTACTCATCCCAACATCATCTTATTTTTGACACCTGTGATATGTCGGAGGGTTCAAAGAACTCAGTCTCTTTTTGTTCCCAATTAGTGGGGGAAACATGTCTCTTTCTAGAAGTGGTTTCTCTCTATTCTTTCATTCCCTCCCTTCACAAACAAGAAGAGAGGAGAGCAGAAATACCTTATAACAACTCAGGACAGGATGGAGAAATTGCTGTATGATTATGACCACATCCTGCAAGGCTTAAATGGTACTACATGTCCTGCAGAGGAAAGTGCTCCAGGCCTTAAAGAATTTTTACACCTCCATGCCTCCTAGTTTGGAGCATCAGTGTGCTTCATGGAGGATAAAGGGAGACTTTTTTCAAAAAATGTACTTAAAAATTATTACGGTGCTGAAATTCCTCCCTCATCGCACAAATCACACAAATATGTTGTGATGCAGATTCTGCTGATTTTTGAAAAATCAGTTTTGTCCTTTAGGCTGCTAACCATCTTTTAGAGCAAGATCTGTGGAATCTAAGGCTGAAGCAGCATCGCGTTTTTGTAAAGAATTACATTTCAGAGAAGGTATTATGCAGCAGGACAGTTAAGCACGCACTCCTGAATTCTTCTCTGTGTGTGGGAGGGCTGCACTTGTCTTTCCACACCAGAAAATATCTAAGATGAAGCCTGGCACAGTTCTTTTTTTGGTTATGCCAAATTCTGTACAGAAACAAGAGGTTAAGGTAAGCTACTATGTGCAAAGGTGCAGGCTTTACTTTCTGGTTTGGTCTCTGACTTAAAGCACTTGTCAGTCAATTTTTTCTGGAAAACAGAGAAAGAAATTTATTCTGCTTGTTGGTTGACCACCTCTGGCCCAAGACAGTAAATGAAATACAGTTATTCTTGGATTATACCCAGTTTCACCATTTCTGATTGATCCTCCACTGAGAAATCAGTACAAAAGGTTTGTTGTCTGCTACTGCTTGGCAGAGAGGAGGTAGTGGTGTCAGGATGGGACTGCTGTGTCAGGAAGGCAAAAATAAGACTTCTGAGAGCAACTCATTAGTTTTGCAATTCACCTGTGGTGTTACATCCTTTATAGTTAGGAATGCTTCATTAAATACCATGCATTTTTTAAAAAGCAGTTTGCCAACTTTTTTTTCCCTTTTCTTTTAAGTCTAGAGCCAGCAAAGTAACCACTTTCTAGACAACACAGATAGCTTAACTTCAGCAAATGTACTAATGCTGATAGTGTCAAAGAAGAAACACGTCTCTGACAAGGACTAAGCAGAGGCTGCACAGCAGATAAGGAAATTATTTTTTAAAATGAAGCCAGAGGAAAATGGAATAAAGATAAAAAGAGTAAGCAAACACTTTATAGTTGGGTGGGTTGTTTGTTTTTTTTTCCCAAAATGACAGAAATCCACTGGATTAAAATAAAATCAACAGGACTACCCCACTAAGGAACAAAGTTATCTTAAGACTTCTTTATCAAATGAAACATTCTAAGAATCTGTTTTAATTAAAAGCATTACTTCTATCTTTTACCAAATGCAATCTTCTATTTGGCACAGCTTTAATAACAAATGGCAGGTATTTAAACAGATGGGATTTTAGCTGTGGAAGAGGGACGATATCTATCCATTTGGTTTGTTTAGAGTCCATTCGCACCTTGACTGATGTCTATAGGTCTCGCACAGATGTAGCAAGGGAACTGCATGCTTTGTTTTGTGTTTGTTCTCTCCTACATAGTGGGAGATACCCCATAGCACCAGCAGAAACTTCCTTACACAATGCCACTCTCTCCCCCTTCTGGTAGGAAGAGCAAGGCTGGATGCAGCTCCAACAGTGATGAACAGCTGCAGAATTGTCCCTTCTCATAGGACGCCAGTCACATGTGCTGTGTTAATGAGGAGTTAGGTCTTTTCAGTTCTTCCGTCTTTGTGTCCCCCACCTTCCTTGCTCTCACTGGCAGGTTTGCCCCAGCCAGGCATGTCTGGGCAGTCCCACGTCTCTTACCACCTTTGTACTACGGAAGCAGAAGGGTCTAGGAGTCCTCTTCTGCAGAAAAGTAGAGGTTTAGCTGTGCCGTTCAAAACATCCTCGTTTAAAGTGGCCACCTAGTTACTTCAGTAGTTAAACCTCAAGCACTATTTTGGAGAAAAGTGTGGGAATTTGATATTTGCTAGATGTGCCCCAAAGGAGAATTTGTCTGGTTTTAGATTGTGAAATACTCCAGCTTCTGGTATTGTTGTTCCTTTTTATTTCACAGAGTAAACACATATTGCTACTCTGACATGCCTGGTCCTTCTAATGTTAACACACAAGAGTAAACTTTTATGATTACATGGATCAAAGGGTTGCACAAAATTAAGAACACGCATTAAGTGTTTGCAAGATCAGGAATGTAGTCTACTGTGCCCAAAATAAAAATTCAGAGAACTCGGAGAAAACTTTGTAGAGATTTTCTTCAACTTGAATTCAAATGAGTATGTTAGAATGGCCTGAAGCTGAATATGAAATCTTTGTGATTCATTCTGCTTCATGAAACTTCTGTCTAAGACAAAGAATAAACAACTTATAGAAAATGAAATTTTGGTTCTGGTTCTGCAAACTGAATGCCTGTGCTTAACTTTATGAACAAAACCTTTGATGTCTGTGGGTTTGCTGTATAATGGTTTGTCACACACTGGATCTGTGTAACTTACTTATGGCTTGGCGTATTAAATGTACTTTTTTTGCAGAGCACTAAAAGCAGACATTGGTCTTATATGTGTAAGTTAGCTTTCATTCTAAGTGATTTTTTTTAAATACCTGGATTTTGTTAAGCAATCCATAATATAACAGTTCTCCTTTGCAGTCGAAAAACATAGCTCCTTCATATGCACATAATATTGCTATCAGCTGCCTATTGACTTAAAAATGTTTGATTTCTCTCTCGCTCCCCTACTTAGTAAGATTAAAGGCTTAAATGTTCTGTTATACCATACCATATGTTAAGAGGAAAGGCTAATTTTGGCTGCCTACAACATTCCAAGCCCTATTTAAATAATATTAACTAAAAACTCAAATTATATAAATGCTTAAATCTGCAGATGTAAAGCTTTGACTAACAAAGTCCTTTAAGGACCCAGGGCTGCAATTTTCTGCTTTTGAAAGCTCTGCCTTGCTCAAGGGACATGTGCTGTTTCTTGCTGGAGTCCTGGCAGGGCTTGGTGATGTATTCACGGGATCCATTCACACCCACTGAATTTCACTTGAGATCTACGCAACTGCCTTAACCACATCCTTCTGATGGTTAAAAAGTTCACAATTAAAGCTAATTTCTGCTTTGCACTTGCTTAGCTCACAGACAGCTGCAAGCAAATGCTTCCATTCTTGCTGTATTTTGTTTCTATCACTATTAAAGAGGGCCTTCACGAAGGTTTTCTGTCTGCTGGGCAAGCTACCATGCCACACACGCACATGGGTGAGAGATGAGCAGAACTGCCAACGTAAGCCTTCTGTCAAACGCTCACGAGCTGGAAGGTCAAATTAGACAAATCAGGCCTGTAATAAGAGGAGACATTCTCTGTGTGAGATGCTGTGAGGAGGTGATCACGTCCTCATCAGTTGGAAGAATTCAGTACCTTTTTACAGTATGTTTTCAGGCAGCTGCTGAGATTAAGGTTACAGGCATCAAATTAAGAGTTTATGGTTCTCTCCTGGGCATAGATTCAGCATATCGCCATTCTCACAGAATTTTGGGTTGTGTGGGCTGCCACAGCAAGCGAAGCGTATCAACTGCTCTGGGCTCAGGCAGAGGCTCTGTTTCAATCTCATGCTTCAGCTTGTTGCCTGAAGAGGTCAGAAAAATATTTTTTCCACCCTGATGAAAAAGTTCAAGAGCTCTTCTGTTTATTTGCTCATTTTCTGTTTAGCTAGCAGGTTGTTATTTTGGGTTGTTTGGTTTGGTGCGTTTCTCCTCTTACACATTGACTGCTGCTGGAGGTGTGGCAACCTTAGGACAGAGCAGCACTCTGCGATGATACAGAGGGTTCCCTCAGCCAGCTGGGTCTTCTGCCTGAAAACTAACACTCAGGAATACACAGAGAGTTAGGCTGAATGATACAATCATCCTATCTAGCATTAAGCCTTGTGAGATATATATATAAATTCACATATATATTGGTATTGTAAATTAAAAATACAATGCCATCAATCTCCAGTGTTTTAATAATTACTATTTTAAAACAAGAAATAAAAATATCATTCCTATGAACTTTATAGCACATCCTTCTTTTTATCCAGTGAAGCTGTCATGCTTACGTAAGTACTCCTCTTTCCATACAGCTTCACTTGCCATTCCTTTCATATCTTATCTAGACACTGTATCTGCTATGCTGGATGACTAATCCAGATCTATCTCATGTGCATAGATATTACCATCATTAGTTACGTGTGAGATCACATCAAGCCCATTAATTACTCTGAAATTGCTTCAGTCATTCACTAGGATTTGATCTAAAACTCCACTTCGGTACATAAACACATCCTTATGGATTTTTCTCTTAAAACTTATGTCTCGCTTACAGTGAAGTTCTGAGGGTAAGCAGTAGCCAATTAAGTTTAATGTGGCACTGTAAATATATGCGTTCCACTATGCCTTGTAAGCATGAAGCACTCCAGCTGATGATCTAGATCAGATCATACATATGGCAAACATCAAGAAGCTATTAAACCTGCTGCCTTGAAGAAAACACCACCAGCAAACTGATTGTATTAGGTGTTGCATGCAAACACCTATTTCCATTTTGATATAGGAATTATATAGTTGACTCTTCTCTCAAATCTGGACTTCCTTGCCATTAAATACTTTCCAGCCCAGTCCCAGCCACATGTAGCAAGTCACCCTCTAGAGCCCAGCTGTCTGGGCCAGTCCATTTGTATACTTCATTGTATAGCCAGAAAGCTACTATCAGGCATTTTTGTCAGGCTACCTGAGATGGTTCCCAGGAATATGGGAGACACGTTGATCAGACAAAACACATTTCTGGCCACTCTTGAGAATCTTCTTTACAATTAACAGACATAACCACAAATTCTGGTTTCTTAGGGAAATGATCACTAGGATCTATGGCAGAATAGAGAGATACAATTATGCCTTACATTACCTGTTGAGCACCATACTACACGTTGAACAATTCTACCCAGTTAGATTGTGTTTGAAATTTATGTGGGTAGTACTTTTCAGCTTTCATACAAGTACTGAAACAGATCTAGGCACCCATTGTATTTTTTTTAATTAAATAAAAATAAAGTTTTTTGAATGATCTGCAAAAAGACCATGACTTTGCTTCCCATTTAAATTAATGATTTTAAAGGACCATATTTGTGCTCAGACCTGTGCCTTAACTATTCATTATCGGATATATTATCAATCTCTTATTTGCTTTTCTGGATTTTCTACCAATTCTTTGTCCCTGTTCCTCTAAATCATGTAGTACTTGGCTGGTAATTAACTCTTTTTCTTTACTTAACAAACCCAAAATTATCATCTGCAGTCATGTGATGGTCACCATGCTTGAATAACACTGGCAAGTGAAAAAATACTACTGGAATATCAAAAGAGCTCTCATATTTCAAATACCCAGTTGTATTATATTCTAAAAAGGATTAGGAGTTCAAGGGGATAAAAAACCCTGTCTACTGATACAGCTAGGTATGATGTGCACAGCAGAGGCTGACCAGAACAGGCTCAGCATTACTCTAGCAGCAGATGCTGTTGCCAGAGGAGAAAAGCTGGAAAGCGGAAAGGAAGCTGATCAGTACCATTTCTCATGGAAAATTGTTAGGTACTTCCTTCCAAAACCCAAATGTGCATGCCCTATGGAGCCTCAGAAGGACATTTCTACACTGTTCGCATACACTGATGCTCTATTTGAAGGGCCCAAACAGGTCTTGCTTTCTTTCTGTCTAGGGGGAAGCTTCACCCTGAGGGAAGAAGCACCAAATGCAGAGTTTGTTTTATACTGAGTTCTTCCTTCACATATGGCAAAGATATAGGTTTATCTAACAATGGTCTATTATGATATGTCAAAGTCATAGGATTATCTTAGGCTGGGCTGTTAGGATATGCTGTGCTGATCTACATCAGTATCATGTTAACTTGGTGCCAATTCCAGAGGTGCTTTGGACTCTGATAGTGAGACACAGGATGAAGGATAAAAAAACAAATTGAGAACAAAGATTATTCTTTTAAGGGAGTAAAAGGCAATCAACAGCAAAACAGATATTCCTGGTGATAAAAACCTCTTTGGAAACCAGCCATTCTCACTTTAATGTATAAGAAGGAGAACCTCAGAGTGGTTCCACTTCATCTATATACCTCCCACTGTTTTCATCAGTGTAGCTCGTGGTAAGCCCTCTTCTCCATTGCTGTCAGTCTCCCTCACAAACCCTTATGATCTTTCCTCCTTTTACGGTTTTATGCTTTTGAATTGCTCTAAGACTGCCAGTAAAAGAGAATGCCTAAATATATAACGGATACACCCATTCACCTTGGGATGAATGTTTTATCGGTTTGGATGTCATCATATTCTTCACAATCACATGTTCCTCCCTCCAACACATATGGCAAGCAGCTGTATAGAACGGGAACTATTCTTACTTACAATTTAAACCAGGGAGACTCATAATATCAAAATTAAAACAACAAAACAACAACTCTGACCTCTTTTTAGTGAGCACTACTTTCAATCAATGCAGAAGCAAAGAAGATCAATGAGGAAACAGAAATTAAGCAAGGAATAGTAGTTCTCCTGTCTCCAGAAGATGCTATTCCAAAGGAGAAAGGGCACTATTAGCCCAGATCTGTGTCCAAAAGTGCTCAAGAAATGGCCCAAGTTTCTAATCCCATCTTCTCCAATTTTTATTGAAGAAAGAGGAGTGAATATTTGCATCTGTCATAGTCAGACAGCAGAGTGCTCTAAAAATAACTTCCAATGTTTAAGTAGCACTTTTCATTCAGATACCTTGAAGCCCTTTACAGGGCTGGATAAGGTATGTTATCCCCATTCTACAACACAGAAAAGTCAAGGTATTGTTGAGTTAATTCACCTGCCCAAAGATAACCCTTAACTTCACCTAACGGACAGGATCAGGTTTATGGCAATTCAGGAAGCTGAATCCTGTTCTTCCATCCACTTATTTTATCATATTTCCTCACTGTGGCACATTTCACATTAGATGATGAGGGAGAGGCCATGGGACTGTCCAGGGCCCCCTCCTGCCATTCACTCCACAGCTGCTCCTGGCCCTGTGGACTAACAGTGTCCCATGAACTGAGGCAGCGGTGAACAAATACTGAACTGCTGAACACTTAGTCTGCAGGAAAGCTTTAAAGTCAGATGTTCACCTGAGCTTTCTCTTTTAAAGACCATGAGCAGAGATTGCCAAGACTGCAGAGACTGCAAAGCCCAAAAAAAAGCCTTTACCTATTGAAGCTCTTGGCACAAATTACTCAGTGCAAGAGGAAATCCTATCGCACAGCAGTGCAAAACGTTAGAGTGCCTGGTTGCAAAGAGCTTGCCTCCCGCTCATGTGGCCATCAGGACAGAAACTTTTCAGCATGAGTGCCCAGCACATAGCAATCAGCCAATGCTATATTTAGACTGAGAATCATTCTTTCACTCCTGCTGCATTGGGAAACTCAAAATTGTATTGCACACAAATCCCAGAATTAGCTCCTTGACTTCATTCATTCCACTAACAAACCACTCACTTTCTCCATTCCTCCTAATGTCCTGATTTTTGTCAGCCATGATGTAAAACTTTTTGTCTAATTGAAATGGGAGTGTGGTGGGTGTGTATTTGGCACTTCTATCCATTCATGACGGAGCACTATTGACACATTCACATTTACTGACAGGGGTTTTTTTCCTTTCTCCTTTTTTAACTTTAAATATCTGCCAATTCCAAGATACTACACCTTCTGTTTACCGCAATGCCCTAGCTGAGGAAATGCAGCCTTAATTGACTTTTCTCGCAAAAAATGAAATATTTTTTGCCTTTTCCCTAAGTTTTTTTTTTCAGTTAATAGGAAAAAATGCCCCAAGATATACTGAAAACTAGTGAGCATGAGGCACAACCACCCATGACTGTCACTTTTCAGGATAAGCACATAAACAGATTAATCAGAACATTTTCTCTCTTCCCAAAGCTTATTTGCTACCATTTCCAATGGGACCATTCATGGCAGTCTGTAACAATCATTATTAAGAGAATAACACACGCTGTTTCTGTTCACAGGACCATGGGGTATTTTGGAGCTAAGCTGCTTGCTCTGTTTACCACTTAATATTATTTGTCTTCCTATAGCACCAGCAATTGCCCAGTATCTAAAGCTCTTTGGGATAGCTTAAGTAGACCTTCAGTTACCAGTTTGGTTTGGAAGGTTTCACCCCTGAAAATGGAAATGCTGTGAAGCAATGTGATGAAATCAGTCATGTAGCCTCTGTAATATAAAATATCATCTCCCTCGTGGGGCTGAGATGAAGAGACGTCAGGTGGCAGAGGCCAGAATCCCTTCCTCTCCATATCAGTAACCAGGAGATTGTCCCAGAACATGGCAGGAGGGCTCTTGCTGAATGCCAGCATAGGAAAGGGAATCAAAATCCAAAACAGTTGTGAACCACTAGGATAGCCAGCAGAAGGTCTTAAACTGAGAAGTGGCCAGGACACAATGCCTAACAAGATGAATGTGCAGAATGTGCTCACTTTATTGCTAACTCATCTCTGTATTTCCCTTTCTTTCTGCACATTTATTGCCTTTTGATGGGGTTTTCCAACAGCACTGTAACTTCTCAATGTACAGGCTGATGGGCCATAGTGTACAAATAAGAGAAGGGTGAAGCCTGGGTTTTGAGTACTTCCAGATTTCTGTGTGTCTCCTCCCATCGTTCATCTCAGCCAGTACGTAACAGTGGGGTGGCAGAGCGGGGCAGGGTCTGGGAGGTGCCAGAGAGAAGGGCAGCCACCCAGCCGCCATCCCATGCTAGGTCACACCACCAGCACTGCCTGCAGTGGGTGTGAGTGCCAGGGACTTACTGTGGTTCTTCCTTAAAGCTGTGACAGAGTCCATTCGCAAAACAGCACTGGATGCTAAATCACCTTACACTTCAGTTACTATATTTTGGCTTCCATGAGACAAAAGGAAAGACTTCAAAACCTTAACACAAGTTATACTATTAGTCAATATATCTGTGAGCAGGAAAATTAATATACAAGAGAAATACATAATATTCCTATGATGTTATTTCAAATTTGCATTCTAGTAGTATCAACTAGCCCAAGCTGAGATCAGTCTGGTGATCATGATGATATAGTGATTTCTAATGAATGGCAGCTTTGTCCTCAAAGCTTTTGAAATCAAAGAAGAAATGAAAAATCAGAAGTGCCACTAATCCTCTAAACCAACAGAGATACCTACCTACAAAGTTTATGTGATTTCCAAGGTCACCCCAGGAATCTGTGGTTAATTGATGAGGTGAATCTGTATTCTGTGTCTTAATCTAGTGCCATCATCACACAGCTTGATTTCCTGTGTTGTTCGTTCTGTATTAAGAAGCTCATTGATTTAAATTCACACTGCTTTAAGTTTTCCAGCTGGCTATTAGGGAAATCACAGGAGTTTGAAAACTGCAGGAAAACATATTAGCAACTCGGCTATTGTTAAACAGGTTTTTTTTTCTGGTCACAGAAATAGTGTGGCTAGATTTCAGGGTTTTTTCTTAGGTGCAACTGACAAGCTTTGTGTTTCAGATTCCAGATGTCTTTGGGCATTGAACTGTCCATAAAGAATATGATATCAGCAACGTATTTCACAGATATGTCATAAGTGATTTTTGTAAAGTGCTTTCAGATGATTACAAAAGAGCCATCATAAAAGAACAGAGAATTAATGTTATGTTAGGACATTTGGCCTCAAAGGACCATGACAGATAAAACTATGCATTGTGATAAAGAAAGTCTATTTTTTTTTTTACTAGGAATGGGTTGATAGTGTCCAGAGCTACATTAGGGTTATAACTTAGGTTTGAGGGCAAATTGGACAAATGCTCAGACATATTAATAGTAATATCCTGAGGCTGATTTCATGAGATTCAGGAATGTCTGAAACAGAGAATAGGCCCCTTCCAGTATTGGATCCATCTGCTGTTTTGATGCTAAACATAGATATATAAAATAAAGTACAGAGAGGTAGGATTCAAAATTCTGTTCAGGTCATCTTAACTTTTCAGCTTTATTTGAAAAAACAATTCCAGTTAACTGGAGGTTGCATACTCTGCAGTGCTTCCAACAAATCCTAGAACTTTAATGAATTCTCAAGTAGTGAGCAATAAGTAGGCTTGTTGAGTGTCGGACTGCCTGGGATAAAGTCTTCAAAAAAACCTGTCCATTCTCATTGTGATTCTACTACTGCTGAATGGTAAAACAAAACCCATTGAATCAAGCTGAATAATCATCAGGTCAGCGTTAAGCCCTTTAAAAAATCCCTATCTCCCCTTTTCCTTTGCACAGAATTAGTTTGTATAATTGGCATATTAAACCTTATTATTCTAGGCACAAACCCATCTCTAATTATTATGTTAAAACTGGTGTACGTTGGGAGACCTTAAAGAAAGAGAAGATGAACCATCATTTCCCTTGAAGCACCTCTTTCTGGTCATCAATCACTGCTGGGTACCGGCTGGTGGACTATATAGACAATGGAGCTGTGGCACTTTCTGTAGCCTTCTTCCCAAGGTATGTTAAACAGTTCTCAAATTGAAAAATCTCCTCTGAGAAGGAAGAGGGAAACTATGTTTGTAATTAATTGCAACATACTATCTTTATCTTTTTTTCTCTTATGGTATTCCTGGTAGGTAAGAGTACTATTTGCTTCGAAGAGGTCTTCCCACAAGTTGAATCACCTTTCCCATTCACGAGTGAGTTCTTCTCCGTACAGTTGAATGAATTAAAGCAGTTGTTCTTGAAAAAAACTTACGTGTTATATATACATTCATACACAAATCAAGTGGCAGCATCATTCTCAGGAACAAGTTCAGAGTCTTAGGAACCTGTTCACAAATATGTATCTTCCTTTTTCAATCAGCTCCCGATCTGTTGCAAACCCACTCATGAAGTGGACTTCACTGTACAGCTTTAAGAGTTTTTTCACAGTGAAAATGTCATGTGAAGCTTGAAAGGTGCAAAGAATAAGGTTCATAACAGACACATGGTAGTTATATAAACATTAAAAAAAAATAGTAGTAGTCCTTAAGGCAACAAATATAATTCAATCTGTTTTCCTATGGCTTGGGATTTCAGAAAGAGATACTCTAGTATCTCAAAAGGGTTAACAATGAGTGACACTCTCTTTCAATCATCATGTGACTCAAACAGCCCCTGCCTGAATGCTGTAGGTACCTGATATCTTTAGTAGTTCTATCTGAAATTAGCCAAGAATTTCAAAAGCTTCCAGAGATATGAACACATCACCCCATAACCTTTGATTCTATTGGAAACAAATAGAAAACCAATTAAAAAAAAAAAAAACACACAGAAAAAAAAAAAAACCAACAAACAAAATCAAACCACCAAATAATAACTTTTCAAAGAACTTCCTGAGTTTTGGTTCATTTTTTAACAATTTTTGGTGGAAAATGGACTCATAGCAGACTATTTTCTCATAGTTAAAGTAGTTCCAAGAAAAGTGATGTCCTTTTGACTGCTTGTAGAAACCGTAATCTGCTAACTTTAAAGATTCAGTTTTGCTTTCTGTAGAGCTGTAAGCAGTTTTTACTCATGGCCAAATGAGGTCTGGCTGCAACCACTACATTTGCTTCCAATTGAGTAAAGTGAAACTTTTGTTCAAGTATGCTTGTAGAGAGTTCCTGAATGATGTACATTAGCGATCAGTGCTTCCTCAGTTGGGACAATAATTAGAAATGGGGTCTGAACCAAGATTTTTGGAAGCAAATAACCCTATTTTTGCATTAATTTCCAACCCAAACCCAGATGCAGCTCTGAATTTCACAATGAGAGGAACTAAAGTTTCAGAGCAGATTCCCCAAATTCAAGGATTTTAAAATCCAGCTCTGTATTTTGTGGTTTGGACCCCAGTCTCTTTCTAGAGATATTTTCAAAGTTAAAACATAGTAACAGGCAAGCAGTTTCTAGTGTTTTTCTCCTCAGAAAATATTTCTATATCTCTTTCAGCTGGTCAAATTATCCTATTTGAAACGCATTGGTAATTTGCTGCGACTGAGTGACCTGCTTGTGAGGCTGTATCTGATCATTTGCAGACCCTGTTAAATAACAGCTTGTGCATGACTTTAGCAGATGGTTTAGCTAACATATAATTTCTATAGGTATATAAAATAACATTTGGAATAAGAAAGCATAATGGCCTCAAGATTCTCTCTTCATTTTTGCAAAGTCATTTGCTTCTAGCTGTTACAGCACAGCAGCAAAGGACCATGCAGTGAAAATTATGGTACGGGTAAACTAAGCTGAATAATAACACTATTTAAGTAATACTCCAGAAACTCTAAAAACAAGCATTTCACAGATAGCTACAAAGGGGGAGGTCTAATATTTCCAGATCAAGCAAAACAGTTTGATCAGCACTGATTTGGTTATGGTTTTAAGTATCTGCAGTCTCCAGAGAAGGCTTATTTTGACATTGTAATCATTAAAGCTGGTCTTTAAAAAGCATCAGCAAGCAATTCCATAATTTACTTCCAGGAGATAACGTATTTTAAAGGATATGCATTGTCGAAATTAAGAGGCAAGACTTTGCTCAACAGCACTTGGATTTCATTCCAGATGATAAAGAAACAATAACTGGGTTAACAGCTTAAGTTTTTCAGAGTTTCAAGAGAGAGAAATTCCAGAGCATAACTTTAGAAGTAAGTAATTTACCCTACACTTCATCTGTAGCTGATTGAGGGAGTCAGAGGTCCTGGAGAGCAAGAGGCTACCCTGTAATACCACGAGGGCACTCCACAGTGCCCCTTGCAATCCTGATCCCAGGGTGTGCACCCCAGGTGCATCCATACAGCAGGAAAGATATGCTCCACAGTTTGCCCCATGGTTTTTCCCATCAGGGAATAAACTGGAATGATATGTGATATTCTCTCTACCTGTGGACCTGCATTTCCTTTGGAAGGAAATCCTGATGCACAAGTGAATGAAACACAACCCCGTCTACTCCCCTCACAACGCTGGAATGGGGCCACGGTGCTGCGTGAACCGAGCCTGCAAGGTTTCGCTGCAGGACCTGTCAGTCCTATCGTGCTGGCTCAGCCAAAGAGCCCCTGTGGGAAGTTTCTGCTTTGAATCATCCCCTAGAAGAATCCACTGCTCGCTGCCAACCATGGAGGAAACCTAAGACGACCAGTTTTCTGTGCCCAGAGTTAGCCTTTGTTATCACATTTGTTAATCATTTATCCTCTATTAATTACACGGCACTTTGTTCAGCTAATATTAATTCTGCTGTGAACATCAGCGAATGTCTTGCACGCAGACGTGGGTGTTCTGCACATGTATTACTAGGAGAATATGTCATCCTCCAGAGCAAAATGAATACATATCAGAAATTTCTGCCAAAATGCCTCCTCGGATGTGTTTTTCTTAAATATTGCAAGCCACAAAAAAGGGATACAACTTTGCAAAAATGTTTGCTGTTCCCATTCCAGTTTTTATTTCAGATCTGCCTTACCTCCTTAAATTTCTTCACTTATTATTTAGATGCTGTAATTGTCCTGTTCAAACAAAAAGCCAATTCAAAATTGTTGCTAAGTAGTGGGAATAGCTCTAGTCATTGAAGTCTGTGAGTGCGGCAGAAAGAATCCTCAATACCGTCCGAAAATAAAAAATAACAATCAACTCCAGCAAATGAAGACAGAGCTTATAAAACTATCAAAACATATAAAACTATCACTGCCAGTCCTGCAACACCCACATACATGAGTCTAATTTATATGAATTGTTCCAAGTCTCATTTACCAAGGAAAATTGTTGTCATTACAGATACATCAGTGACTTGGTCAAGAACATTTTTGTTCTACTTTTCAAATTAGAAAGTATTGATTACTTCATACAATGTTTTTTCAAGGAGAAATGTTGGTTTGGGGAAATGGATTGAAAAATATTTGCAAATGTTTTTTGAAGTAACTGAGACTTTGTCTCTAGAAATGACCATTCTATGGCTCAAAATTACTTGTCATAGAGAAATATAAGTAACTTAAATCACAAAGTATATATTGAAAACAACCAAAATGTTTCCAAATTGCTAAAACAAAATGTTACAGCTGATCTCAACCAAAAGCATATCTTCTGAATTTATGGCCCATGATGTTTTCAGATTTTGACTTCTTTGTCCTGATTCAGGACATAAACATTTTTCCTTACTGTTACATTTGGCCAGAATGCGAAACCGATTTCCTGCCTGTTTCTTTTTTACTACCATACTGATGGCAGTTCTCCTAGCACAGTCACAGCTGTGATTTTGGCTCTATTGCAACTGTAAGACTGCATTTGCTGAGATACTTTATGTCAGTTCCACAGACCCAAAAGATAACTGTTCTGCAAGCCCAATTTTTTTACTTGCTAGGATAACTGTAGGAACATAGTTTTATACACACAAAAAAATAATCCCTCAGATGTAGCTTGTATTATGTTAGCCATATGTTTAAAAGCAGATTTTCCCCTATTTGCATCAATGAATCTACTTCACTGAAAACGTTCCTGTAATTCACCAAAGTGCAAAGGGTCTCCTGGGTCCCATGCGGGCAATTTTAATGTTAGCTATAATCCATATTTTAATACTTGAATATAGTGATGGGAGATGCAATAGTTCTGTGGAAATGGTCTTAAATATCCCCTGTCCCAAACAATGCCAGAATTATTAGATGTTAACAGACTTGTATTCACTCTGCTAATTTTGTGTCCTACTGCTAGTCCCTTTGTGACCCCTTTGTTCCTGCCCCAGTTGCTATCTTAGAGCACAGGTAAAACTGATTGAATTCCTTCTCTGCTTCAGCACTTGGATGTGGGGAGAGCTGAAGAGGGACCATGTACTGTATTCCTTTTCTCCAGCTGGGTGTGCTCCTCTGTTTCCCAAGCATGATGCTACAGCAGAGGAGAGTAGCCTTCAGTGGAATTTTATGGCATATCCACAACAAAAAAAAACCAAAACAAACCAGCTCAGGGGCTATTCTTATATTCTGAGGACAGCCAGCATGGCACAACTCATGTCTGCAAGGGTAAAATTTCTCCTGTCCAAAACCAGAGTGTCTGTGTTGAAATAGTTTACTGGAAGCCACACCTGTCACATGAAATCACAGAATCACATAACCAAAGAACGGCCAGGGTTGGAAGGGACCTCTGGAGATCATCTAGTCCAACCCCCTGCTAAAGTAGGTTCACCTAGAGCAGGTTGCACAGTCGCATACAAGCGGGTTTTGAATGTCTCCAGAGAAGGAGACTCTACAGCCTCTCTGGACAGCCTGTGCCAGTGCTCTGACACCCTCAATCCCCACAGCAGGTCTGGCTGTGGTTGGGAAGAGCCCTGCCTGGCACAGCTCCATCGTGTCCATGAGCACGCTGACACCAAAGCACTACAGGTAATCATGGAATGCTACCTGAGTCCTTCCCCAGCCTGGTATTATTTATTAGTTTGGACCTCCCTGTCCAGCCCAACATCCTAGCAAGAATGGGAAGAAATAAAGTTTTACTGGAAAAGGTTTCCAGGACCTCCAGCCAGCAGAGGAAGACTTACTGACATGAGTATAACAGATGCCAGCCTGGAAGTTAGCCCCAGAGACAAATCCCTGAGAACTGGAGGGCAGGGTATCAGTCAGTGGAGAGCTACCCACACTCTTATCAGCAGCTCCCTCGAAAGCTCGCTAAGCCCTCATTTATAGCAAAGCTTGACGGTGATGTGGTATTTTATTTGCCTTGGTATCACAGAAGACTTGAATGGAATTATTTCACATACCTCCTAAAATATTAGCACTGTAATGAATTTCAGCTTGCTTGAATGAATACTGGGGTTTCTTTTTCTATTGGCTGAGGCTTTTCCTTAAGTCTATAAATACTAAGAGCAAAAGTGATGTATTTATTTATTTATTTATTTCCTACAGGAACCTCTTGATAATAGAGGGCAGGGAGCATGAAAGATGGAAGAGAAAGGTTCAGCATTTTTCAATTTGACCCTAACATTGCCCCTCGACAAACCACTAAACAGTTGAGTTTGCACATGATATAAATTTCTTAGCCCCTTGTGGCTAATGAGAGCTGCAGGATAATGAATCACATCATCACTTCAAAAGATAATATGTGCAACCCCAGTGTTTTCAAATTTCATAAAGATGACATGAGGGCAGCTGGAAACCTGCCAAACTTCAGAATAGTTATTGAGTTATATGCACAGTATCAAGGCATGACACGCATGAAGGAAAAAACAATGTTTTGTGGAAAGAGACAGAAACTGGAAAATAATAAGTTAATGGCTAAACAGACATACAAGGGTCCATTTTTTTGTTCTGTGATATTTCACAGGCTGGCCATGTCTTGTGCATGATTAATTAGTCTCCTCTATGCTATGACCCCCCCAATGTTTCTGAGATGGTAGACAATTCAGCTCCATTTGCTTTTCCTGTGTGTGTTTCAAACTTCTTGCAACTGCAAAAAAGATACCAGTGATCTCACACACAAGATCAGCAGTTTCACACATTTGTTAACAGCTAGCAGCTCTCTGCATAAAGTAAGCGTATGACCTAATAAAGTTGTGTAAGCACACTGTCATTAAATGTATGTAATAGCTATTATAATTCGATATATTCTTAGCTGTCAACAGGCTTTGGATTGGGATCTGGGTGTTCCTATGCGGCAGTTCAAGCCAGTGTGACTGGGGTGCTGGCTGCTGATAGAAGGGGGAGCTTTTCAGAGGTGGACTGATGCCCTGAGCATACCTTCTGGGGATGCCAGCGTATCCATGTGAATGAATGAACTGCTGTGTTTGGACTTGCTGCGCATGAAGTTCTCTCTGCTTTCCTGTGTGGCCATCACCAGCGCTGACTCGTCCAAAATGCCATCAGAGGCAAACGCAGTATTTACCAGGAATGCAAAATAAGTTCACTTTTTTGACTAGTGCTGAAAGACATGGGATTTGTGTTTGGTTTTGTGGTAATACTACACAATCCTGCTTGTGAAAAACCAGCAGTTTTTTAGGACTTTATTTCCAACCAGCCATGGGGAATGAGATTGACCAACTCCATTAGCCAGGACAGGCCCCATTTCTATATATCCCAGCTTTGCCTTTTTACTCAAGAAAGCTATGATGAGAGCTGGAAAATAAATCATTAGATTTTAAGTGCAGAAAGGGACAGGCTTCTTTTTGACAGCTGGTGCCAGAATCATTTTCAGGTATGACCAGAAACTGGGAACTTGCAGCTAAGTCCTGGAATTTCATTTTGTTCTTCCTCATTTGCCATCAATATGAGAATGTTCTGCAGCAGAGGTGGCAATGAGGATTGCAAGCACGCTTTTAAGTATAAAACAACCACATTTAAAAAACCAAAATTGGGCAAAAAATGCAGGGCTTTTATTAATCCACCCTTACTTCATCACCACACTGAATGAATGCTCACAACTGCTGTTTATGTGATATTATACTCTAAGTACTAAGGAAGGAAAATTTGGCCTAAACTCATAACAAGTCCTCTGTTTTGTCAGTGTGAAATACTTGATAATTTGTAATGCATTTAGCCATTAATCATTTTAAAGGGCTTTTAAATGGGCATGAAGTCCTTTGAGTCTTTTCCATATACAGACATTGGATCAGGGACCTTTGCTACAAATTGCTTTTGTCTGGACTTCTAATACAAAATCAACTTGAGAACAAGGGAAATACATCACTGTTAAATTTTATTATAAGACAGAGCCATTACAACACATCATGGGAAACAGTTTTGAGTTGCTCTATTAATAACAGCAGTGCCTGATTTCTTTGGTTTAAACTTACCTTTTTCACATTTCTTGTGACATTTTCCAGATATAAATTGTTATGATGAAGAGTCATTCAAAGCAAGGGAAAAAGCTGTAATTATGTTTCTCTTTTCTAAAAGAGAGTGGGGCAGGAGGGGGATTATTTTACACAGATCAGTGAAGGACACCCTAATAAAGATTGGTCTGGAACATTTCTTTTTATGACAATTGACTTATCAGCAAGAGCCATTGTAGCAAATCTGGAAATTACATAATTGCCAGAAACTGTAGATATTTGACTTGGCAAGAACCTTAGGTGTCTCTGATTTATTATTGTAAGAATTTGGCTCTGCAAAGATGAAGAACTGTTTAATGAAAGAACAGTAGAATACAAATGAAACAGGCTGAGATCCTGTTTTCAGAGGCTATATTTAACTACATTGTCACTACTACTGCAACACAAATAAACTAAACTGAAAATGTCTGGGGTGGCAAACTGGCACAAGGATCAAGCTGCATGAAAATACTAATTTCAGCAGCTGAACACACAGTCTTTTCCTCTCCATTTTGTACTACCCTTTGGGCAAGTTCTTTGTGGGTCCTTCATTTTATTAGACATTATCCCTTTTAGCACAAGCACAATAATAAAACTGTAAAGCTGAAAGAAACTTGTTAACGAGGACTTGCATTTTTTTAATCTGTCGTTCACAAGGCAGTGAAATCCTTTCAAGTAGCAAAGTCTAAAGACATTAAGTACTATTAAATTCAAGAGAAATGTGGGTGACTTTAAGATCAGAGTGGTGAAGTGGGACACTGTAAGTGCTTATTTGAGGTTTGGAGGATTTGCAGACTGCAGCAATTCTGAAAACACCCATAATTATTCTCTGTATCAGAAGACCAGGTCACCGCACAGTAGATTAAGGTGAGTGTCTTTCCTTAAACCATTTGCATCAAAGAGATTTACTTTGGCAAGTCCTCCAGGAGAAGTTTTCCCTTTGATAAAGTTCCGCCTCTTTTGGTGGAGAAATGCTGTTTCCTGAAAATGGATTATCATCCAGTCTTTAATATCTCCTTATGTTTATCTTACTACCTCACGGAGGAGCTGCTAAGGACATCCCACAGTTTATCTGTCTTGGCATTCAGCTGGGCAGCAGCAGCTGGAATCAATGCCACTGCTGCTGCTCCTCACAGCCCTTGTAAAGGGAAAGAAATCCTGCCACAGCATGAGATCGACATTCCTATCTCCCGGAAGACACACGTGCTGGCACCACCGTCATCCATTAGACCAGAAGCTTTGAGTCTGCTATCAAGCTGGAGCTTCTCTGCTGGCACTTGGACAGACCACTGCCCTGCCAGGTCTCTGATCATCTGTGTTATGGAGGAGTAAAACCCCTGTTAGGAAAAACGTTTCTGTTGAAGTGGAAAACTCAGATGATATATTTCGTTGGCAGGAGATTAGGAAGAAATATAGCAAAAAGACACATAAAACTACCTTGTTATCTCCATGTTTTTTTCCAGGAGTAAATACTGAATAGATGTTACTGGACACGTTGCGAAAGGGGAGATATGTCAAAGAGTCTGAGGCTACCTTTTACTAAATGATGGAGATATCACTAACAATAAATTAATATTGCTCCATGTTGCTGCTGTTCTATATCCACCCTGGCATTGTTAACTACTGAGTCGGCACAGGCAAAGGTGTCTCCAGAGACCTGAATGCAGAAATCTTCTGCCCAAAAGCCTTGATCCTGGCATGAGTGGACTATACAAACTAAGCCTTTTAGCAAATAGCAGTAAATGAGTATCCCCATGGCCATCACCAGCAAAACATATAAGCATCAGAAAACAGAGCACCTCCAAACTGTTTGGCTTGGGCTTTACACCCAGTCAATGTAAGCAGAAGTAGCACAGCTTGTACTGTATGTCATGTGCTACAAGAGCATTTCTTAATGGACAGGTTTATGAAGGCTTTACCTTCCTCACTTTTCGCATTAGCACCAGCTGCAGGATCATTCCCTCAATACATTTAACATGACCATGGCCTTGTAGACTTGTACCCGGCTCTGCTCTTGGACTCCTTTCATCAGTTTACCTTCCTTTCGCAGGTATATTCCAGCTATTTCATATGTCTACATTTAAAAACCAAGGGAGAGAAAAAAAAGCACCCAGAGGCAGGATTCTGTATTAGTGATCCAGCATGTGCATTCATGTCTTCTGAATGTGACAAGCCATTTTAATGTATATGCCCTCCTTAAAAGATTTGTTTGTATTTTCTGGATTTTTTCTAGGGAAACAATAATCACTCATCTCACCTTTATGATTTATATCACACATCGCATATTTTACACATGTATTATTTCATAAAATAAATATTTCTGCTTTTTTTTTTTTCTTTTCCTTAAGTATGTTGTAACCTTTCACAATAAATACAAAGTAAAAGGCCACGCTAATCCTAGAATAGTAGGAAAGTCACTGGCAGGAAATTTGAAACTAAAAACATTATCTAATTGTTATTTTAGCAGTGGCTGGATGTAGGAAAACATTTTAAAAGGTCTTACATGTCCTTTTCATTCATTCTCCATAAGGTCATGCAATAAGACTCTAAAATCCAATGGCAAGAGTGAGGAGAGATTTCAGTCTCACCTCTAAAGGAAATGAGAAGGTCATACTGGAAAGGACTTGGAGCACCAGAAACCTTCTAGTGTTATTAGTCATCACATATACATTACCTAGCACTCAACATGCATCCTCAAAAACTGAGAGCAACCACAGGGTTTCAACCAGTTATAAAAGCTGGAATCAGGTGTGCTGGAGGCTCTGATGCCAGGCTCCTCTTGGTGGCTTCATGGGATGAGGAGCTGCTATGGAGCTGGAGTGTCCCTGGCAGCTGCAGAGGGAGAAATGGAGGCTTGGAGCATCTCTGTGATTTTAGTGCAAGGTGGAGAGGATCCCGTGCAAGCAAATCATTAGTGTTCTGTGCTAACTGAATAAATGATTTCATTTGTAGACCCTCAACAGAATTATGAATTGAATGGTGTAGCTTATTTGCTGGGGAAAATACCATTTGATGCTGGCCTGAAACCCTACATCAAGAACCGAACCTGTAGTGTCATTGCAGGTGCATCTGGACTAGTTTGGGGGCTTGGGGCTGGCGTTTTCTTTTTGGGTTGTTTTTTTTTGTTGGTTGGGGTTTTTTTTTAAAAAAAAAAAACAACAGTAATTTTAGGACAAACTAAAAAAAGTCTGCTTGAGATAAGAAGAGATATTTATCATTTTTGGTTTTTTAAAATAGCTGAAACTTTGAGGAATTTTGATGACCTCAGTGCAATTACACAGACTGAAATAGGAAGAAGCATTTTGAAAGGGTGACAGGATTTAACTCTCTACTGATGCAACATGCCATGAGACCATCTCACAAAAAATGCCTCAGAGTGGCTTATAGGAAAACATGTGCCTATTATAGCTTATTATTATCAGAATGGTTAGTATAACAAATTTATGGTTGCTGTTTTCACATATTTTTGCAATATCTCCTATCTTTATTGGGACATACTATGGAACTGGTCTCCAAAACTTCTGAAAGATTCATTTTATCTATGTGTTTGTACTATAACTCAATTGACTACTTACCTTCTTTTGCATTTCATCAGTATCATACACCGTTCATGGTCTGCTATTTAGGGTCTTTTTCCTGGCACTAAGTAATATCCAAGAGTGTGGCTACCAGTTATTTCACAGCTTTTTATCCAGCCAAAAACAGTTCTCCCATTTTCAAGTGAATACGTTGTTGGCAGAATATGTATTAATACTTATAGTTTAAGCTGACTAATATTTTCCACTTTGCCAAACTTTAATTCTCTGCAATATTTTTTATTGTTATTATTATTATTAATCTAAATTCAATCTGGACTGAGAAAAGTTATTTCAGCAAAATTTGTTCTTCTGCTTCCTAAAATGCAGTTTGGGAACAGTATATTTTTTGGCTCACATTAATACTTTAAACAAACTTTTGCCATACTTCTGAAAATCAATTTAAATTTGCCAGGTTCTGAGGCTTTGGAAAATCTGTTTACACATGCTCAGGTGAGATATACTTGAGTTAACAAGAATCTGCACTGAACATATTCCATTCTCACCTGGATGCCAAAAAACCTCCTGCCAACATGCTGTAACTTACAAGAAAGACAAAACCAAAAACAAAACAAAACAAAAAAGCAAAAATTGATTCTAGAGTATCAAAACCTTTTTGACTAATGTTTTTGTATTCCTCAGAAGCTATTTTGGTGAGTGAAACTACAACAAAATACAGAAAATCCCCCCCTCTCCTCCTCTCAGTGGTACTTTTTTGACATTCATGACTGGCAAGGATTAATAATTTGATGAAATTCAGCTGAACTGGAGCTCTAAGGGACTTTTGCACAGGATTTCTAACTGACAATTATTACAGAGACAGAAGAAATCTACTACCAGATATGGTGCAACTTTTCCCTTTCAAAAGAATTTGTAGCCAACAGAACCAACCCAGCTATTCCTATGCCATTTTCCATTTCTGAGATGGTCTATCAAGTGTTAAAGATTTAACTTCTGTGGGGGCTGTATGCAACCCTTGCCACTGGAGGTCTGCCGTGGCTCATTTGAGCTTCTTCCAGGACAGAGGAGCCAGTTTCTGGAAGAGTGAAATTCTTCTGATGAAAATATCTCACTATTGGCAGGAAAGACAGAATTTTGACCATAGACCTTAATTGAAAGATGTCATGTGGAAGAGGGTCGTGGTAAGGAGGAATACTATAAAACTGATTAGAGAAGACAGTGAGAAATACCATATCCAAATATCTGTGATATTTTTAGATATAAGATATCAGCAGGAACTGTGTCATTTTGGTAGGAATGAGTGGATACAGACTGGAGAACAAATGGTATCAGTAATGATAAGTGCTAATTACTTCTGGATTTGATAAACAACACATTTCATCACAGATGTCCTGGCTGGATAAGAAGTAATGTTATTTTTACTTGATTATTATAAATGCTGAGGATATTAGAGAAGCAATATCTACAGAGATAGCTATAGATAGCTTTTTATCAAACAAATATTGAAGCAGGTGAAAATACATTGAAGATACTAAATAGTATCTAAAGTTTTAAGTCAAAACTAAAAAGAAAGAAAAATTGCATTCATTCACAGAACAAAGGCACGTAATGCATAAATAAACCTTTTTTTTCATTGCCATCTCATTTTCATACAGAGGAAGTACTTCAAAACTAATCTTCTTGAAGGTCTATAGAAAAGCTGATTTTGGTTATGTGATATGACAGCATATTTTATGACTTAATACTGAAAAAAATCAGTATTATATATAAAAATGAATGTTATTAGAATTTTAGAGTGGGGAAGGAACTGCTATATGAGACGTGGAAACTCATTGGCTGCTGTCAATTACCCCTAAGTAATTAATTAATCAATCAGATTTTTACTTAATTTCTGTTAATTATTTCAGTTGTTAGTCAAAATCTTTCCTCATTTTGAGAAGTCAGCAACTTTTATCAGGTTTGCTTTTTTTTTTTTAGTAAGGTTGAATGTCCCTGAAACAGAACAATACAAGGTACAAATTCACGAGCTTAAGAAAAAGAACAAGAAATCTAGCATCTCAGTGGTCAAAAAAGCTGTTAATAAAGAAACAATGATAATTAGTAAATATGGCTAAATTGCAGTGAGTATATACAGAGCGACACACAAGTCAAGGCTTAGAAGGAGCCCAATTTTCTTATTCCTGTTCAGTTGCTGACTGGCAGCTTTTTGAGGTACAGCATTTGGCTTATGTCTGTTTGTACAAATCCTTGAAAAATGGGTGGTTCATAACGACCTGCAGCAAATGAAATAGCATGTTCAGTATTCTGATAAATGTAATTCCCATAAGTCCTAGTAAGACATTGGTATACTCAATGAAATTTGGGGTTTCTTGGTTCATGGAAGGCTTACAGGAATTGGAACAGATGCGGAGGACACCTGGAGTTGGTGGGGAAAACACCTCACCAAAATAAATGCTGTAAAGATACACTACCACGGAGAGAAGGGTAACATCATGAAAAGCTCTGGTATGACAGGCATGTTCATTAGCTTCAGTCTAGAAAGTAGAGAAGATATATCTGAGTAAGTTTCTATAACAGTTTTCTGACTTCAACCGAGAACAAAAGAAATCTAATTGGTTTTAATATAGGCATTGGGACAGATATCCACATTATTGTGAATTCAAGGAAATACTTGGGAAATCTTTTCTTACTCTTCATTGCTTTTTCTACTTTCTATGCAGTATATTATATTTAGTTACCCAAATCAAAATTTAGCCAGGCAGCAGATTTTCAGCCTCGGTTTTGTGACTACTGCCTCACAGTGGGTATTGTAATAATGTTGTTAGAGGGTGAGTTCAGGACCAGCTCAGCCTTCTGACTCAACAGTTGCACCCCAGCATCACGTAAGTCCTGATTTACAACAGTCTCTTCAGCCTCTGTGAGCAGACAGGGCAGTATAAAAGGACATGGCTGCAGGTCACACAAACACTCAATGCAGTCTAATTAAAACCAAACGCAGGCTGTGACAGACACTGTAACCAGGGGACTGGCAAATCCGAACGGGCCATCGGGAGCTGTCAGAGCCCTGCTCTCTGCACATTCCGCCTCTCAGTCTGTCTCTCCAAACACTCTCCTCAGTCCCATCTCACAGTGATTCACCGAGTTTAAACACATGAACAATCCTTCCTATCAACTTGTATAACTTCCCTCATGCCACACACCACAATTTCACACAGTAATATACATACAAGTCCAACAAAACCACAGAATATGCATTTCAGAGGAACAGAAACTACTTGTCAAGGTATGCTCACACAGCAGGAGGTTGTCAAGGCTGTGACTACAGGCCGTGAGGGCAAACCTGAATGATCTCATACTGACAGGAGCAGGCACAGACGCATTGGGCCAGCCTAGGTTGTAAAAACACTTGCTAGTCGTGCAGTGGCCTTTCTGCTGCCACACCAGTACCCAACACAGCTACTCTGAAGATCCTTGGGTGAAGACCCTTTCATTACCTTTGACTGCAGTTCTCACAGACTCTCAGTCTTTTGGTAGGGCTGTAGCTTCTAGCCTTTGAGTCCTACACAGGACTTGCTAGGAAGGTTACAAATCCTGCAGTACCTTTGGAGAGACGGAACATTAATCTTGTTTAAATCTCTTGGATTCAGAGGACTGGATTCATTGCCCTGTACTGTGCCAGTATAACGCACGCATTTACCAAAGGCATTGGCCTCAGCAATACAGTCAGCTTAGGCTCTCCGTAAAAGAGCATCCAAGGTGCAGGTTAAGCCTTCAGTGGAATGAATAGTCTTCTAACACATACCATTTTCTCTACAGAGAAAGACCATAATGACTGCATCCAACCTGGAAATTTCTGTGCAGGAAGGAAAATAGGATGAAAGCAGGACAGTTTATGTGTTTTGTTCAAAGTCAGGAGCTGAAGCTGATAATATAACTCAGATCACCCAGTTATATGATCCACAGACTACTGAAATCCTACTGAGTTTATCTTTTTGTTTTGTGATTTTATAGCACCATGTAAAATGAGGGTTGGGTTTTGTGATGTAGACTCTTACGGAACTATACATCATAAAAGCCTCCTACTGGAAACATTGCTTTTATGTTATTACTGTTGTTACTCTTGTCGTTACTGCTTGTATTGCTATCTTTCCATGCCCTCCAGAAAAATATTGAAAACAGAGAAATGTAAATACTGCTCTGATGTAAATAACACAACTTTAAAGTCACTTTCAAGTGAAGTAAAAGCAGACTGCCGGAGTATTTTCTACCCCAATGAATGCATAGTGTGAATTGATGAATGTGCCCAAGGAATGTTTAATTAACATGACAAAAGAGGAAGCCTTGCACAAGCAGCTTTTGAGCATGGGTCTCACCTTTGGCTGCAGGTGGGTCCCATAACCTCGTCTCATGACCCTCTGCACCAGGCAATTCCCGTTAATGGTCACACCGACTAGGTCAGCACAGTTCCTCTGGCCATGTGAGGGCCATGTGCAGGAGAGGGACTGCAGCACTGCTTTGCGAATGCATAGGATGGCAGCCTGGCTGTGGGAAAGCACACAGAGAAGGGCAACTGTACGACCCTCACACTTAATGCTTGAGCTTGGAGAGGTCTGCAAAAATAATCTTCCTCCTACTGAGAGGACTCAAGAAGGGAGGAGGGATATTGTGTGGGGAGCACCTTCCTGTGTGTTCCTGCAGCATCAAACACAACAGCTCCCCGATGGTTCTTGAGGCCCTTGGAAACCAGCATAACACAAACAATAATGCATTATCATCACTTTTAGTCCTTACTTGTTTTGTCCCAAACGCTTCACTTGCCAAAAGGAGGGAGGGGACCTGACCCAGCGATGGGATACACATTCCCTGTAAAACAGAATCACGTCATAACTTAAATAACAGAGATGTTGTGTGCAGGTTGCTGACAGGTTTGAAGCCATAGCTTAGAGAAGCCCTAAATCTCCTCTTGTATTTACACTTCTGGCTCCTCTTTCCCCCTCAGGAGCACTGCACTAATCACTTACAATCCTCTTCTTGGAACTGGGTGGTAACTGTGCAGTCAAAAGCACTCTCACTGCAATTAAAGCTTGTCTCTATTAATAGGTATAATCACACTGTCCTACACCCCTTGCTTGGAGCAATTTGTACATTTTCTGACTATACCCCTGTCCTTCATTGTCTAGGAGTGTGTAGAAAGTGTATTTTTTGCACATACTCATAAGAAACAAACAAAAAGGTTTTTTCCCAAGGACAGTAGCAGGAGGGCTGGCTAGGTAAACAAAAATCCCGTTTCCCAGTCTGCTGTGTTAGTTACATTTGTGAGTTACACCATGGGATAAGGCTAGAATGAGATTACTATGTATGTGAAGAGGAAAGGCAGACGTTCCGTTTTAGGAAAACAGTGGATCTGTTTTCCCCAGTACATGTGGAAAGGCAGTCAGTGCCATAACACAATCAGTGGACCTTTTTGCTCCAATGGTTCTGCTTTGCCATTGCTCCTGCAGCCCAAAGCCTGTGGGATTGCTCAGCTGTTGCATCAGGGTCTGTGCGGTAGTCCCAGCAGTGTCACTCAAGCACGCACATGTTTTGATACCTTCTTCCAGGAAATGGGTGAGAAACCACACTTTGCTTGAATGCCTCAGAGAGCGCGAGGAGAAACACATCTAACGGTCTTGCTTGCTCTCTCATTTTTTTCGAAACCATAACTAGCACAGTGCAACAGGGATTAAGTGACATATCTATGCTATTTTTGTACAAGCACACAAAAGTATCTAAGAAACTTTTTCAATATGATTTTCTCATTAAAGATTTTAACCTAATTTAATACTTAACTTGAACCCTCATGGAAGCGAGCACAACCTAATAGCTAAATCATGGGTATTTAATGCAGAATAGAATATGCAATTTTCAGAGTGAATTGTAGACTAGTTTTAACTTCTTTTGTTCTGGTAAAATGAAACAATAGGGTTTCAACTTTTAGGTTTCAGTCTTGCACAGACATGTCCCTGTGTAGAGCTGTTTGCATGACTGGAGCCTCCATTTAGTTCTATTAGTAAAGAGATAATTGATGCATAGTGAAAAATACTGAAACAACTGTCTCTATTATATAGAGATGAACTTAAAATTTTTCATGATGTTGTAAATTTTTGTTCAGTAGGAGCTAAGATCCACACAGGGTTTGTGTGGTTTTAATTTATCAACCTTCCATCTTATGTATGGTTGTTTTGTAATGCAAACATTCTTGTGTTCAAGCTTGGAACAGGGACAAACCTTCCAGCAGCACATCTCTTTTTTTTTTTTTTTTTTTTTCCTGTGTCTGTAGGTGCCTGCAGAGTAAAACCAGTAATGCAAAGTCAAATCCTCACCAGCTAAACCTGTTATTATTGCTACTATTATTGTTGTTGGTTTCCTTTTTTTAATACAGTAGTTATGACTTTATTACTGATTCTTTTCCAACTCAAAAAAACACCAATATAATTATTTTGTGATAGCATATGTGCCTTTTGTTGAGCCTTTTCTGACCACAGACTTTCAACAATGGTATTAGTGTCTTATTTGTCATATTCCATGTTCTTGGCAGGACAGCCAGTATTGCTTGAAGCTGGACTTCGCTCTATTGTAAGAGAAGTCACTGAATTCTCCCTGTGGCAAGCTACTAGATGGGGCATGCATATTCAGCATTAGAGCTAAGGCACTTTTTTCTTACCTTTTTAGTTAACATCTAAGTAAGAATAGGATTTTATCCAAATTTCAGAATTCTTGATTCATTTTGAAATCTTACAGTTACGTGATGAGCCTTTCCTGGGGTAAAGTAAGCTAAAAATTCGTTGCTCAGCTCAGAAGAGTTAGGAAGACAGTTCAGTTCTATAGAGATATTTTATAAATTATATTTTCCTAAGAAAAATGACATTAAGCCCTCTAGGGAGAAGAAATATTCAAAAAGCTAAAGACACAACTTGGTTGCTGATTTCATCCTGACAAGATTAAGGAATCCAAAACTTCAGTAATAGGAGCGGCAAAACTTCTATTGTAATAATTAAACAGGATTGCTTAGTGAAGGGATCACAGGTCACCGAACCTTATGCGTCCTCTGCAGCAATCCTCTGTACTTGTGCTGGATTCAGCTTCACTTGTCACCTAACCTGTCACATGAACGCTGTAATGCTCAAAGTGACGGAGATGGAACAGACTGCCTTAGAAGAACAAAAGATCTATGTCACTAGGTAATTTATGTAATTGTTGCAAATGAACATATTATTAAAGAAAGACTAGCAGCAAAGCCAAGCCAGGAAAAGACACAAGATGGTTGCCACAGGTTTTTGCATTCTTGTTTCCCTGCACAAACCCAGAGGGAGAGGAGGAGAGGGAAGAAGAGGGAGAGAATGGAAAATACCACTGAGGAGGAACTAAAACAACTGGAACAATCGTTAGATAAACTAGAAAGCGCCAATGAGATGAAAAAGGAAACTGAATACTTTGGGAAGATTTCTTCAGCATAAATATGCGTGATGCAGCTTCATCATGGACATCTGTGGCACAAACAAACTGCTTTTTTGCCATTTCTGCCCATGTTAGACTAAGTGATCAACAGGAGGCAGGCAACCAAAGGAATACAGACTGAGATCCACATTGAGGAGTTGTAGGAAACGTAGAAAATCAGTTGTGAAAGAATCAGGTCTTGAATTCTAGAATTGCATGAGAAGTACTTATATCGTCTACAAACAGGAGGATTTTCCAAATTATTTATCTGGCAGGTCAGATGTAATTTTGCCACAGCAAGCTGACCTAGATCAAAGTCCTTCTCAGGTTCCTTTCTTCTGGAAACCCATACTTGTGCTACAGGTCTTGAGATCTCAGCATGAAAAACCACAATGCATATATGGAGTAAAAATCACGATAAGTAACAGTAAGTCAATTCAAAGTGACCCTCACATGACTCTCCGAGTGTTAGGCCCTGGAGTCTCTGTGTTTGTGATATAATCATGCACAATACATATTAGGATCTACACATCTGAAGGCAGAAAAAAGTTCTTCCACTGAGGCTCTTTTCCTTACTTCTGATCTCACTATGTTAAATATTTGGGAATATTTCACATCTTTCCAGAGAGAAGTAGGTATCAAAAGAAGAAAAAAAACCCACCTTTTTTTTTATTATTAGTAATGCACTTTGATCTCCTTGAACAAGAACATATTAATCTTACTTAGTGGTTGTTCTTAATGTAGGAAAAATATTGGCAGCTCAGGCAGGGGAACTTTCTTTTCATTTGACTACTTATAACAGGCTTCAGTCTATGTGCATTACTATTACTTACTTTTGCCGCATGCTTACTATTAAAAGTAAGTACATACAAAGATAGCAAAATACATTCTTTTCTGTTTGTTTAAATGCAAATGTCCTAGAAATTAATGTGCAATAGCAGAAAATTCCTTTCCTTTCTAGCTTAGCTCAGAAACCACAAAGTCATTCAATTTTGGATCCATTCCTATTTCACAGACTCCCCAGGAGATTTAGTAAAAGCAAGACATAGCTCTTTCCTGGAACCCCACGGGCTTTACTACATTTTTTACATGCAGATAAGGCTGCTACACTCTGCGTTTGGAAAGTCAAGGTTTCATTTATAAGGTGTTGAAGCTGGAAGGCTTTTATGTTAGGTCCTCAGTTCACAATCTCCAGCAAGAGAGGAAATGAAGGGTATGTCAGTGGCAAGCAACCAAGCACAGAACAGAGGCGAGGCATCTCAGTTCACTGCATATGTTCACACAGCTGAGTGCTATGTAGAGATACCATGTGGGTCTGGTGAACGAAACATTTATGCTAGCATAGCATTGTTTTCAGCAGCAGCACTTCAGCACTGCCCGGGCCCTGTACCAAGCTACCATCTTTTAAGTTTTCAGGTGTCTTGCAAAGATTAAAAGGAGTCTCAATTGCTTGAGTGATGATTCTTTTATTGGGCGGACAGGGAGGGAGGGAACAAAAAATAAAAACAAAGAACATGGCTGAGGAGCTCTGATTGTGCTCCTGAATATCTATGCAGGGTGATGGGGAACACAGCTCAAGCATTCAGCCTGGACACACCTGTGGGAAGTGCACTGCCACAGGTTCATGCAGAGATGAACATTCAGTTTTGTAACTACCAGACAACTGCTTCCCGATTTCTCCTTTCTTTTCCCCTCTTCCCCATGGGCAGTGAACCCATCTGCAGTATTTAACCAGGAACAGCCTCTTCTCAGAGGTCGTCGTCTCTTACACTGATGCTGAAGTCTCTGAGCAGGACCGTGGTGGTGACTGGGACCAGGAGCAGGTGTTCTGTGGCTTGAACCCTTTATCCAGGCTCAGCCTGGATGCTCAGCCTGGTGACAGGCTTGCAGCCAGTCACGGAGAAGAGGGTTGGGAAGCGGGGATGTGCCTCATCTGACTGCAGGAAGGGGAGCAGGTGTTTTCAGCAGCATGTGACACACTACAGCTCTGAGTACGGACACTACAATGAAATATTTAGGATCAACGTTCAAAGGAAACAAGCACATCTATCAGTAGCAGAGCTACTGAAATCAGGTCTGTTTGGATTTGTGTTATGCCTTTTACGTCTTCCCATGACAACTGCCACATACAATGATCCTAACTTGTCTTTTCACATCTATCTTCCCAATACATTACACTTGGTACCTCTCCTTTTACCTCATATTTCCATTTCCCCTTCCCTAGTATGGTCAGTTCCCATTTTCCATTTACTTTAACCTCCCAGTTTCCACCACTTCCGTGCTTCCAGATCCCTCCCTGGTTAGCTGGGCAACAGGCAATGTGGCAGACTGGGAGGTGGCAGATCAGCCAGGGAATATTCATTTGCTATTACATAGCAGAACAAGCACATAAAGTCCTTTCCCCAGCAGGGCAACAAATTGCATGTTGTCATTGACTCTCATTAAACGTTTTAAGAATTTAAATCTCTTTGAGATCTTTATCCTCTGTCAAATTTGTTTGCAACTGAACATCACTGGGGAATGACGGACAGATGGCATAATTACATAAGCCTCCTTTTACTGGGAAGCCACATTAAAAAACACACACACAGAAAACCCCAAACAGGCAAAAGCAGCAAAAATAATGATGCTCCTTTTTGGAGACTGGGTGAAGGCAGAAAGACCTGACAATTTGATAAAGATTATGCAGTGATCAGGGTCAGAAGCAATGTTTAGAGTCTCCTTTCAAAACGTTGGAGTCCTTTAGATGGTGCTTACATGTGCTATGACCTACAAATACCATGAGTCATTGGCTACCTGAAGCAGAAGAGGTCCGCTGTGCCAGCTAGCTCAGGAGACAGCCCCCTCCTCACTTCCCATTCTCCTGCAGCACATCAGTTTGGGGTTCAGATGAGCAAGGCTGCGGAGGCATCTGGGAGCGCTTTAGAGAGGTACCTGTTAGATGCTGCCCTTCGCTCCGGGGGCGGATGCTGAGCTTTAGGACCACTCAAACCCCATGGCGGAATAACGGTTTGTTGCATGTGCTGCAGACCCCCAAACATCACGGCACAAACTACTGTTTCTTAAAGGTGCTTGCAGTGTTGCTGTGGCACACAGGACCCCAGGTCACTGCCATGTGTGACCGCCCATTCTGATTGCTAAAGTCACCGCCACATTATGTAAGGGATCTCCTGGAAATCTGTTGCAGTTAATGCTAAATCAGCTAAGCCACTGCGGCTGACTGGTAAACCCCTAACGCTGCGGACAGAGCAAGTGCTGGAGGCTGCGGGGGGCGGCCGGTGTCACAGCGTCCGCTGGGAAGGGCACGCTGCGGGTGTCGCCGCGGGGTCCCCGAAGGGGCGCGGGGCGGGGCTGCGGCTCCAGCTCGCCCCTCCATGAAGGGCGATGCTGCGGCCCCGCTGCCCCGCGGGACGTGACATGCGGGGGGGCCGCTGCCCCGCGGGGCCGGTGCCGCGCCGTGCCGGGGTCGGGCCGCCCAGAGCCGCGCCGTGCCGGGGGCGGGCCGGGCCGGGCCCGGGGCGCAGCGGAGCGAAGGGGAGAGGCAGCGCCCGGGTGACTTCCCCCTGCCCGAGCGGGGCGGGGCGGCAACCGCCGCCGCTTACCGGTCAACCGCTGCCCGGCCGCCTGGCCGCCGCGCCGGCAGCATGAGGGGCTCCGGGCCGGAGGCGCCGCCACCCAGCGCCGCCGCGGAGGGCCGGCAGCAGGAGGCTGAGCAGGACCGGGCCGCGGCCAAGGCTTTCTACGACAGCCTGGTTTCCAAGAGACCCCGGCCGGTGAGTGCGGGCGGGCCGGGGCCGGGGGGGCCGGGGGCCGAGGGCTGGGGGCCGCGGGCCGGCGCTAGCCTCCGCTCGCTCCGCAGCCCAACCCGCAGCACGCCATCACGGTAGCGGTCTCCTCCCGAGCCCTCTTCGACCTGGTGGAGGAGCAGCGGATCTACGAAGAGCAGGGGCTGGAGAAGTACCTGGAGTACCAGCAGGACAACGAGAACGTCACCCTCAAACCCGGCCCGGCGTTCTACTTAGTCAAGGTACCGGGGCCGGGCCGCGCCGGGCGGGGGGCGCGGGGGATGCCGCAAGGCCAAATTTCGGGAAGAGGAGGAGCCCGGAGCCGCCCAGGGCGGAGATGAGGCCGCCCCGGGAAAACGCGGCGGGGACGTGCCGCCGCCCGCGGGGACCACGCCTCGGCCGGGGGGTCGCCCCCCTCCCGCATCGCGCCGCGGCGCCCCGGCCGAGGGGGCCCCGCTCCGCGCCCCTCCGCGCTCGCCCGCACCAGCTGCGCGCCGGCGGGAGGTGCCGCAGCGGGACGGTTTGCGTGCCCCGGCGCTGCGGCGCGGCGGGGAGCAGCCGGCACCTGCCGCTGG
This sequence comes from Falco biarmicus, assembly GCF_023638135.1. Taxonomy (NCBI): domain Eukaryota; kingdom Metazoa; phylum Chordata; class Aves; order Falconiformes; family Falconidae; genus Falco; species Falco biarmicus. The sequence goes on along the minus strand of NC_079293.1, from coordinate 33,165,640 downwards.
CACGGGGCCCGCGGGGCGCCGTTCCTTGCGAGACCTTTTTCAGCTGAGATAGGCCCCTGAACGGTTTTGCGTTTGTTGCAACGTACCTCCCCGCCCCACCCCCATCCCACCCCCCCCAAAAAAAAACCCCAAACCAAAACCTTTGAGTTCCTCATTCCATTTTTATGTCTCACTTTTGAGTAGGACTAGTGCGATTAAAGACAGCATTGATTCTGTATTAATCCAATGGCTTTATTCAGAAATTAACCTTTTTTGTTGTTGTTAGCATTAATTTTTCTTTGCTTTCATTGTCGCCCTGGAATTTGTTCTAGAGGACCAGCAAAAGAAACAGACCCCTAGCTCGGAGTCACCATTTAAGCAGAGGTGAAATGGAGTATTTTGCTTTCATTGCACAAGAGAAATGGCCAAGGTGAACAGCCTCCAGCATGGAAAGCAAGCAAGATTAAAAAACAGAACAAAACAAAAAAACCCACCAAAACTACCCCAGGTTTTGAGGGACACAGGTTTTAGTGGGACTGACTTGTAAAAATGCCACCTAGAGTTCATTTTATGTCCATTGAGAATCGTTTGATAAGCTCTACCACAGCAATATTAGAAAAATTATTAAATCATAATTATCAATCATACTTGCTGACAGCAGAGTTCTGGAAGAACACTTCAGGGGTTTAAAAGTAGATTTTAATTACTTCAGTTTTAGTCTCAGGAATGTAAAACATTTTCCACATCGATCGCTTTTCAGAAATATAAAGTGGAAAATTACTTAGGTCAATATTGATGCTGTTGTAAATATAAGAGATAGCTGTCAATAGCATTAACTACACAAGCATTGTAAAGGTGTTTCTAACATAAAAGCATGGTCATAAAATAATTCATTTCATACACCAGTGAGGCTAGGCTCACTAGTGAATTTACTGCATCTTTTCCTATCTGTAGATAGGTAGAGATAGCAGCCCTGCTAGCACAGTTTTCAAGAGATTTGTTAGAGTTCAGTGTCAGATTCACTTTGAATATAAAACAAGATTTGACTGTTTATCTCCTCACACTCTGAAGAGCAGAGCTGTTAGCTGTGCCCAACTAAATGCACCTTGATCTCTGTTCCTTTCCAGTATGCTATTTGCGTTTTAATTCTTCATATTTTTTAAGATATTCATAAATTGCTTAATCATAGGAATCATTAGGCTGGGGAATTAGGGGTTTGTTGGGTGATACTTCCGTGGAGACAAAGAAGGCAAAAAGAAATAATATACTTTTATTTGTATTCCTTTGTTGAAACCTTTAAGAAACTTAGAAGTTTGTAGTGCTTAATCACAGGCCAGGATCTCCTTAGGCTGCAAAGTGTACAGGCACCAGACAAAAAGTGGCATCACCTCCCCCACGCCCCCTTATTCTCTTAATACTTTAAGAAATCGCCAGTGTAATTCATATTAGCAGTAGAAATGGGTTATGACCACATACTAAGAATTTTTCCTGGGCCTTATACTAGCTTCTCACTCAGAGTTTTCCTAAGCACAGTCCTACATGATGTAGCCATGCTTTTTAAAAGTTAGATTCCCAGAATTTAATTATGAAATCTGCGCTTTAATTCTTAACAACTGGCCCTACTTTTTAAAGCACCTTAATGAAAATCAGCCCATCTAGCTTTCCTGTGATGTTTTGTGGTTGACTTTATTGACATAATCCCAAGGAATTCCATTCAAGGGCCAAGATCCCGAAGCAGAGGTGTGTATGTAAACTGAGAGCAAATAGCAAGTCTTACTCCAAAGGGATAAGACTCTAAATAAGATGAGAGAACAGGTGGCTACAGAGAGAGGTGGGCAGCTGAAAGGTCAAGGAAATAAGAATGCCTAACATGTTAGCCCAATATCTTTAAAGAGATTTCAAATCAATCAAAATCTGTTTCATTCAGTACTGCAATTAGAAATTGCCAAGGTAATCATGTTTAACAGGATATGTTTTGTACCTAGTACTTAAGGACAGCCTTTGACACCTGACCGTCTGAACTGTCAGTAAATCTTTGCATAAGTACATGGCCCAAATTTGCATCTGTTCATGCAAAGTGAGTAGTTGCACATATAAATTCCTTTACACTTTCTCCTTGATTTCACAAGAACAATTTTCAAGTGGACAAGAAAGTCCAAGCCCAAGTTTCAAGTGGACACACACACACAAAAAAAGATAATAGGGACTGTGATAATATTCAGCAGTGCATTGATTTATTCTGGATAATGATGGTGTCCCAAGAAAAAGGATTTCCACAATAAAGTTAAATTCTATAACTCAGTAAGAGAAACTCGCTTCCTTTCAAATGAACCCAGTCAAATGGTTGCTGGGAGCAACAGAGCAGAAAGGAATAAAACAAGTTCAGCAAGTTAACTGAGGTATTTCACACTCTACTTCAAGACAGTCCTATCGCTAAACCCACAGTGATTAAGAAACAAGGCACATTCCAGTTGTCTGTTGACTTCCACATTTTTAACCTGCAGGCGCTGGAGCATGTCAATGCCCGGCTTCTTGAGCTATACCCTGATGATGAAGAACGATTTGATATTGTCCTGATGACTAGTAACCATGCCCAAGTGGGAGTGAGACTCATAAACAGCATCAATCACTACGGTAAGTAAAATAAATACTACCTTGTAGACCTGTCTGCTGTTACATAAGAAAATAAATTTATTTTATTTTTCCTGTGCTGACCTTGCTAAAAGCAGCTTCTTCGATACTGACACCAGTTCCTCAGAGGATGATATTTATTTTTGGGTGTCAGCGTAAGTGAGAGAGTGTTCAACAGATGTAGCTTGTCAGGTGTGAATCTTAATTTCCAAGAAATCCTTAAACTTTTTGTTGTTTGATATTTGTGCCCCTATACATACACCTTCACAGCAGTTGCTCTGCTGTCTTAGAGGGATTTTTTTTTCCTAAATTCTTAAGGAGGAAGCACTGATCAAACATTGTAGTCAGTTTAAATTGTCGGACTTGCTGAAATTACAGTGAACATATTTTCGTTTTTCAAGTTTACTGTCAGCTGTAGGCTAGCGTACCTTTTCACAGATTCCTTTACAGGTTTGTAGTATTGAAGCAGAGTCACACCTTGTTGTGCTGTTCTTACTTTAGGCTTAACAATTGAACGTTTCTGTATGACGGGAGGAGAAAGCCCTATTGGTTACCTGACTGTGTACCTCACGAACTTGTACCTCGCAGCAGACTCTGAAAAAGTGCAAGAAGCTGTAGAAGCAGGTTTGAAATTACTTTCTTCTGTTATCTGTTGAGCTTGTTAAAAAATAAGTATATTGTGTTTAGTTCACAGAAAGTAGTGATGCTTTATCAAATGCAGAAAGTCAATGCTTTGTGTTGGGCAAACTCATCAGGGATTTTTATTTAAACAAATAAAATCAGGCTATTTCTGTTTATGTTCCTCTCTGACCCTTCAGCCTGCTGATGATGACAACTCAATCACTCTCTACCTTTGTCACACCTTTCTGTCTTCTTCTGTGCTACAAGAAATGAACTCCCATACACACTTCCTACTCACCTCTGATTAACTTCTGTTTGAACAGTCTTCTCTTTGATATAACTTACAAAAAACAACTTCTGTGTTCTGTAAGGAGTTAAAAAGTAGCAAATAGTTTGATTCAATGGTCTCCTTGGAGTTTCCTGCTTTATCTTATTTGCAGCACACTGGTTTGTATATTCTTATATGGAAGTGAGAGGAAGAATGTCTAAGAAGTTATGTCAGTGGGACAGCTTCCACGCATTTGTGATACAGAACAGCCATTACTAATTAGCTTTAGTGGTCGTTTCTGCTCATCATTTATAAAGGTCACCACAAAGAAGTTGTTGGAACCTAACTGCTTACAGTTTAATGAATGACTTTGCAGGACATGCTAACTGACGTTTTCTGATTCATTTTCAGGTATCGCATCAGCTACAATGTTCACTGCCAACAAAGATGTTGCTTACTCGGATACACAGTTGAGGGTGGCGTTTGATGGGGATGCCGTTCTCTTTTCTGATGAATCAGAACAGATTGTCAAAGAGGAAGGATTAGATACGTTTTTTGAACATGAACAGCTGAATGAAAATAAGCCTCTTGCACAGGTTTGTACTTCTTGAATCAGTGAGTTTTCAAAACACTGTTAATTTTCATTGCTGCTGTGTTTCTCCAGTCTCCCAGTGTGTGTGATTCTTCTTTGTGGAAACTGATTTGCCCTATTTATTTCCTTTTTCAAGGATATCTTTAAAATGTATGTTTGACATAAAAGAGCCCACCGTTGCAGCCCTTTCACCAGATCTCCCGCTTCACTGAGAGAACTGCATATATAAGACAATGATTTACAGTTGTATTTTAATTGTATCATTAGAAAAAGGAAAGGCTTCTGCCGATTTCATTGATTTATTTTTTTTTTAATTAGATTGTGTAGGTAATGTTAATTTCAAACAGTGGGATATTCTGGTTATTGAAACGGAGTAATATCTGTGCTTATTTCCAAGCAGAACTATTCCACTTGTCTGAACACAAATGCTGAAACATTAGCTTAAACTGAAAGACCAACGCTGCTATTGTTAAAGGTGGTATAATTTCAGAATAAAAGCTTGATTTATGAAAGTACTGGACAGTGCAGTATATTGCGATTTGACCCAGTCTGTCATTTACTTATTTTAATTGGTGTGTAATTCTAATATTGTCATTTATCTGGAAAAAGTTTGGTAATGTCTGTGTAATTAGGTCTCTTACTGGTTTTTGCACAGAAAAAAAAATGCAGCTCATGGTTCATAGTAAAAAGTTAAGTGTTTTTAAAGAACGTTTTATTGAAGTTAAAGAAGACTATAGTTATAACTTTATATTGTAAGAGATCTTGTAAGCCTTAGTGAGAGTCAGTTTCCCACTGAACATACTATGTAGGATTATGGTTTTAACTTTTTTCCAGTTTGTGAATTCCTAGTGAAGATGCAGACCTATTTGGACAGATTACATAGTGAGTTTGCTGAGTAGCGTAGCAGTAGGGAAGGAATCATTTATGAAACTGGCAATCTGGAAGAAAGCAAAAGAATGATTTTGGGAGCTGTGGACAAATACTAATTATACTTCTGGTATTTCATACCCAGGGTCCTTTGAAAGGTTTTCTGGAAGACCTAGGGAAACTCCAGAAGAAGTTCTATGCAAAAAACGAACAATTAAATTGTCCCATAAGGACCTTCCTGGTCACAGCCAGAAGTGCAGCAAGCTCTAGAGCCAGAGTGTTGAATACTCTTCGTAGCTGGGGTCTGGAGATTGATGAGACACTTTTCCTAGAAGGAGCTCCTAAAGGACCAGTCCTGGTGAAAATCCGCCCTCACATTTTCTTTGATGACCAGATGTTTCACATCGAAGGAGCACAGAAATTAGGCACTATAGCTGCGCATGTTCCCTATGGCGTTGCTCAGAAATACCACAAATCTGCATGACAGGGTGGCAGCATTAATGATAAGGTTCTTAACTCAGCCAGCCTCTAATATACCAATAGTTATGTCTGAAACCCTCTACATTTGTATACTGTAAGCACTGTGTTTAAAGATTCAAATTCTGGCTAGAACAGCCTTTAAAGGAAGTACTTGTAATATAGCTAAGTTTTTAATAAAGTTATTTTAATAGCATTTTAAGCAGTTTAGATTTTTTACCTGTTTGGATCTAATACTGTGGGTTTGATTATTAGAAAAAGATTTGTACTGGTTTTAGAGCTTGACACATATTTTGAGAGACAGAAAAGTTATATTTTCTCTAAAATACTGTTGATGGGTTATTTATAGCAAAAACCATGCTGCAATGATAGTCCTTGATGGTTATTTCTGAAGTTACCAAAAGTACAGTTTACATATAATTGTTTACCTGTTGGTGGATTCCTTGTTAAATATGTGTTCAGTAGGTCTGTTATTACAAGGTTTCAGCTGCAGTGAAATGTTAGCTTATCTGATCTTGTGTTTACAGGAACCCTTTATTTTTCTATATTATTTTCCTATTCTAATAAAGCTGGCTTTACAGAACATTGTCCTTTGTATTTATAGAGGTGTTAGCATAATTTCCCATGCAGAGTCTATGTAATCAGCATTTCTGTGTCTCTTGCCTCCTCCGGATATTTAGAACCAGAAATTACTCATTTCAGCCAAATTTGAGAGAGCGCTAGAGGTCTCAAAGACACTTAAGTCCCAACAGATTTCATGGAGCTGGGTAGAAGTCTGAGATGCTGTGAGTATCTTGACTGGGACAAAGACTGAAGCTTTAGAGCATACCTTTGTGACAGCAGAGAATCTACCCTGAAATAATGCTGTTGATGGAACTGCTTGTTTTTAAAGTAGATTCAGTTAGGATTTGCAGCTGTTGTGATCTGCATGAACTCAGTTTGGCAACCTCAAATGGGTTTCCAGGGGACACGTGCCTGTTGCAACATGAATACAAATTTACTCCATAGGTCTATTCTACCTCTTTTATGCTAAGTTCCTGTATCTCAGTGTCATCCATGTGTCTTAAGTGATACCCAAATGACACAACTAACATCTGTCAGGTGGTGGTTGTCCTCTTTCTCTCCCTAGTGGAACAAGTGTCCTGTTCTATTTTTATTGTGGTTGTGTATTTATACCAGAAAAGACAAAACCAAAAGAATGTGCTTTGCAGTGGGAGTAGAAAATGGTGAACAGGCTTCTGATGATCTGTGGTTCCTGAGGCAATTCACTCCAGAATCTCATGTTAGCCTCTGAGAAAGTTTGGTCCCTTCTGTCCGGATGAATGGCCCTGTTATTGCAGAAGCCTTCATTGCATTAATCATGGTTTTCCTCCCAGAAACACAGACACATCTTGTAAATGTTCTGGGTTCAAGCCACAAAGTTCTTTGAAAACAAAGACAAAAGCCTTGATCCTGCATGAAAGGCGAACAGAGACCATTAGAAAGGTTTTTATGTTCACACCAGCATGTATTGTTGACGGGATGCACTGCATATTTCTGGCGTACTTGGAATTTCCTAAGGACTAAAGGCTTTGTGCCCAAAACATATCGCATTTCCCAGCCCAGCCAGAAGGTAAGGAAGACATGAATGACTGAGGCCTGGTCATTGTCTGCCAGGATGGGATAGAGTTTCCTCGCCAAATGGAGATTATAGAAAATTTTATTAGCAGATGTTTTTATGTGAGAGCTCAGAACAGCAAGGAATCCAAAAATACTCCTTCGCTGGAATAGGAATTTTGTGTGTACCTTCACCACAAAAGCATGGCTGCAAATTTCAGTAACACATGTCCTGCCTTGTTGAAGCAGAACATGGATCAACCATTCTTCATCCATGCGTTCTGAGAGCTATAGAGGTTGGGTGCAGGAAAATATAAAGGATATAGGCTATGCACATATTGCTGGCACTTGACTCTCATTTGAACATAGAAATTCAGGCTTGATACTGAAAAAGGCTAATGGGATCCTTGATCCCTGTGGGACTCCAGAGGTGAAGGTCTCATGCCTGACAGAGTAAGCATGTAAATCAGTGAATAAATTGGAAACTGAATCATCTGCTCCATTTCATTTACCTATATTTCCAATCGGCCACCTAGAGCAAAAATCAAACCTACTGGCAGGACATAGGAGTTCCAGTTCCTGCATCTTTTTTGATCTGTACACACCTAGTACTAGAGGGTCATTCCTCTAGATGGGAGCACCATCTGAATGTGTATGTCATCCCTGCCTAGATGAGCAGCTTCTGACTGCTGTCACTCATGAGCTCCTGTGCACAATGCTCTTTGTGCTGAAGGCTGGATTGACCACTGATGAACCCAGGCAGAATCCTTGAGGCAGTGCCCTTTCCAACATATTCACAGTCTTCTGAAGTAGTAGGTGTATCAGAGATGACTGCCAGAGTCCCCACTGCCAGAAGCTGAATACAGATTCTTCTCCTCCCACCGGAAGGATATCTTGCAGTTCCTCTAGCACGGCATTTCCTGGTTCTCTTATTTTGGCATCTTGTTGGCAACCACTGTCCCTTTCTCATGGTCCTTGGTTGTAAGGTCATTAGGCAGCAGAGGTGGACATGGCTTCAACATCTCCCAAAGATATGATTTACTATGAACAGAGCATATGGAAGAACTCTTCAAACTTGTTATGGCTCTTACATCAGGTTAAGGATGCCAAAAGCCATCTATGTCACAAACATATGTGAGAGTGTGGCCCGTTTAAAATACCCTTTAGTGTAGCCATGAGTCTCATGATGAATTGAAAAGCCAAGAATGAAGAGAGAATGAGTTTTCTGTGGTGAAGACAAAGATAGAAGAGGTCTCTCAGTGAATCCAATGTGTTTAGATATAGTACCTATAGAGCCCTTAAACTGCCTGAGAAGTGTGACAGATAGGGGTAGTAAGGATACTTCCAGAAAAATCAGCTATAACATGAGCTGAAGTCAGCCTCAAAACAGACTGCAGTGATGGGGACACACACTGGGCACTGTCAACACGTGACAGTTAAGGGGAGGTTACTATTGCAAATGGTTATCATGTCCAGATCAGCCACAAGAAACCTGATGGTTCATGGGTTTCCTCTTGGGTTTCCGTCACATTAAGAAGAAGGGGTTCCTCGAACCCTTTGTATTTGATCAGCCTGTCCGTTTCGCAAGAAAGACAAGACCCTTGTGTCTGACCAGTCTGTCTGCTACCTGCGTTTTGACAGCCCACTGTATTGGGCGTGTGTATGTGTGTGTGATTCGACTAACCTGTTGAGGGACCCCTGCTGACAGCATCACTGAGTCAAATCCTTTATCACAACTACTCAAATCTCCAGAGATTTATACAAAATGAACTTCTGCTGAAGATTTTTATTATACAAAATGCAAGTTTGTGACAGAATAAGGTTCAAAGACTGCTGGTGATAATACACTGCAAAACAAGCTTAAAACAACACGCTTATTCACAGCCAGCATGAGTTAGTCATAGAATAAAGTTCTTACCCAGTAGGCATCCCTATGGGGGAGAAGACAGGTTCAGCCCACCGACCGATCCCAAAAGTCACAATGGAGTCTTCCCTAACTTCTCCCCTCCTTTGTCCACTTTAAATGCTTCATAGCACATTGCATATTCATCATCGTACACAGGAATGGATACAAGTTTCTTGATTCTAATGTAAATTGGTACGCATCCTCAGACAGCACTAATGAAATGTTTCACTAACCTCGCACGCTCTCCAAGCGGGGTTCTGCCCTCTTTCAGAGGAGCTATTTGTGTTGGAGGTCACAATCCCCCATTACCACAATTACCTTTGTCCTACTTTCAACTAATTTTCTGTGGATGCAACACCTTATCAGCTTGGCCAGAACTTTCTCACTTAGAGGCTTCTCTCTGGATAATTTAGATAATAGTGTCCTTTCCCCTGTCTGTTTCCCCATTTGTTTCCCACGGTTGACTCCCTTGATTAGAAATCCTTTTGTTCATCAGTCTGGAGTTCAGAGAGTGGGTCAGCTTGACCTAAACTTTGTTCACAGAAATGTATAACATACAGCTGAACACTAAATCAGGGTTTGGTAATTTGGGAGTGTAGACAACAATTCCCCCCTTTTGGACTTATTTCAGTCCAAGACCAGTTACGTTTAGGTGGAGTTTGTATGACTAGTTATACATATTTTTGTTACTGACTGGTATCGCATGCCCAGTGATGTATGGTAGTACCCTGGAGGTAATACTGTACTTCTGTTAGGTCCCAGTTCTCTCTAATTCGCCCCCAAAGGAATTTTCCCCCAGTTTCTTACTCATTTCCCCAAATGTGCTAGGTCTTGACTCAAAGACATGCTCCTTATAAGCCAAGCTTGTTTCTGGGCTCCCCAACAAACTGTTGTCTCCCCTGGACTCTACTCAGCTGCATGCTTGTCCCTAGTCCTGATCCTGACCTTGTTCTCTCATGTTGTTCTATCGTGTGATCCATGTTGTTTAGTAGTCATTGTCCCTATATTATTCCTATATCCACACTGAACTCTTACTGGCTTTTTTTTTTTTTTTTTTTTTGGCAAACACCTTTTTTAACTTACGTTGCTGTTGACCAAAACTCAGATACTTTTCAATTGTCTATATACATTTCTGCTAGCAACTCTCCCAGGGCTAGGATGAAAAGGAGTCTGAGTGGGGGAACCTCAGTGGCCACTTCTGCCTCCCTGGATGGGTTTGTGTTGGTTTGGGTGGGTTCATCAAAGTTTGGGATTAGTAAAGGCAGGATCTGGAGACATGACATGAATATGATGGCTGAAAACAGGTTTTGGGTTAAGGATTCAAAACTAAGTTGGCAGGTGTGAGGGGCCCAAGGGTCTCAGTGCCAAAAACTGGAGAGACCCAGTCTGGGTGCAAGCTACCAGATAAACCAGCTATTCCAGGGATCCACATTATGTGCATATGTGAACCACTGCCACACTTCAAACTGGAGAACAGGCATAGACCAGCACCTGGAAAACCCCAGTGTCAAAGCTGGTGCTAGCATCTCTGGATATAGATACTGGATGTACTCAAGGGTCCATGCTAATATTTAAGACCAGTGATTGCAAGTGTGCTTGTGAGGTGAGTGCATGTACGTACACATCTGTTCTGCAAGCAGCCTCCCTTCTACCAGGCTGGGATGGGACAGACCCCCTCAGTCCTGAAGTCCACTAAATTTGGTTACATCAAACAGGCTGCATCTAAGCTAGTATTACTCAGCTGAAGTTGGTCCTAGAAGCAAGTGTTCAGCAGGTCGGACTGTCAGCTCATCAGTATGTTTAAAGCCTAGATTAGCTATCAGATACTGCCATAATGACTTCTGTGTACTTCCCTACCCAGTAGCCCATCACTTTTGCTTGCAACATGCAGATGCTTTATCAGGACATGGTTGGTCATGTACTAACATCTCTGCTAAACACACAATCCAACTCGAGCCAGAGCCACAGAACCTGCTGAAATACCAAAGAAAGAAACCTGGTCTTGAAGGCAGCATGGGGGTAGGTCTCAGTGTGCTGTTCTGACATACTCTCTTGCCCCACTTGAACCCTAAACTTTCCCAGAACATTTCACTGGCACAAAAGCTAGCTGACATGGACAAGTCCACCTGTATGCCAACTCTCCAGAACAGGATGGCTGCTTCCAAACTGCCTAGCAGGAGCTCATGGGCTGTGGGAGTGCCCTAACCAGCTCTCAGCCTTGGGCCAAAACTCTGCCGCAGACTGCTGCTGCCGTAGGATGGCAGAGATGTTGCGTTCCTGTGCTGGGAGTGCTCCCTGGCACCCCCACAACCACTGCCCCAGCCTCTGCATCTCAAGCTGAAGACGTAAGGCAGACAGAATTGAATGTGGCTTTTGCAGAAGTATTTAATCAGCCATGAGACTCAAAGACTGGTACTGAAATAGTATAGGTGCCCTTAATATCCGTTTTCCTGTGGTGGAGTCTTCTATGTGAAACTGCTAAGTATTAAGAAAACATTTTGGTAAAACCTCTACTAGCAAACTAAATGCTCCCTGGAAACACTCCTGGGCCCCAGAACTCAACCATCCCTCTGTCATTACATTCATGTAGTTGTCTCCTAATTCCGAAGTCGTTGGACCAGCCCCTGGCCGGGTTTTGTGCCAGGCCTGCGGCCCTCTCCCAGCCTGCACCCATCCACACTTCAGGAGTCAGCAACGGGTGAAAACCAGGAACCGGCTCGGACGTTTCGGGCCTTAAGCGGCCATTCTGTGCCTGCCAGCTCCAGCGCAGAGGCGCAGCCCCAGGCACACTGCACCCGCCAGCAGAGCGGCCTCCGGGCAGCCGCCGGGCCGGGCCGGGCCAGGCCGGGCCGCCGCCTCGGATTTCCGAGCCAGGGAAGGAAGCAGCACGCCGCCCCCCACCCGCGGCTTGGCTTCGGGCTGCCTCGGGGACCACGCTGGGCCGGCCCGGCCACCCAGCCACCGCTGGACACGCCGCCGAGGCCGCCGGGCCCCGCAGCCCCGCCCGGCGCGGCCCCCGGGCTGCGGACTGCCGTCCCCACAACGCCCAGCGGCGCGCCCGGCCAATGCCAGCGCAGCCCGGCGCCGGGCGGGGAGGCGGGGGCGGCCCCTGGCGCGGGGCGGCGCTTGGCCCGCCGGCATGGCCGCGGCGGCGGCGGCGCTGGCGCTGGGTGGGGGGGTGCTGCTGGCTGCCTGGCGCTGGCTGCGGGCCGCGGGCCGGGCCGCGGCCGGGGCCTCCATGCGGGGCAAGACGGTGATCATCACGGGGGCCAACAGCGGGCTGGGCCGGGCGGCGGCGGCCGAGCTGCTGCGGATGCAGGCCCGCGTCATCATGGGTTGCCGCGACCGGGCGCGGGCCGAGCGGGCGGCCCGGGAGATCCGGGCCGAGCTCGGTGAGGGGGCGGAGGCCGAGGGCGGAGGCGAGCTGGTGGTCCGGGAGCTGGACCTGGCCTCGCTGCGCTCCGTCCGCGCCTTCTGCCACCGCGTCCTCCAGGTACGGCCGGGACGGCTGCGGGGCGCGGGGCTCGGCCCACCGGGCCCACCGGGCCTGCCGACAGGTGCAGGGCGGCGCCGGCCGGCGCAGAGGCCCCGGGCCCTGTGAGCTGCTGGGTGGTGGCAGCGCGGCGGTGGCGGCGTCCTCTGGGCCCGGCCCGGTGCGGGTTGCTGCAGGGTTCACCGCAGCGTTTGGAGGGAGGGTAGAAGTAAATTGGCCGTGGGCTGGCACCTGGAAGGGTAATGTTTGTGCTAGTTTGGCCTGGCCTAGTCCTTTCCTGTTTTGAAAATGAAGTACTTGTTTCTGTACGAGATGAGTGGTGTACCAGCCTTTTTCTCTTAAATAACTATACCCTAACTACCGTTGTTACTTTAAATTGGTGTTAACAGTTCAGCATTGCCTCCAGAGAAATAAAAGTTCACGAGTGCGCTGCTCACAGCTTCAGCCATCCTGCTGCCACCTCCTCAGACTGTCACCTACAATGTCTGCCCCCCTGCCCCCCATCTTAAATCTCTTGGCCAGTCCTAAATGAGTTCAGTAGAAAACATTTTTGAATATATAATAAAGTCTCTGCAGATTTCCTGAAAACCTGAGTGTAAGGAGAACAGGGACATCCAGTTGATTCACCTGACAGAAATGCCACTAGATGCTTTTGACAGTGTTATTAGGCACCAGAGAGCAGAGGGAGGCACAGCTGGAGGCATTACTCAATTTCCATGAAAAGTGTTGTTTGGGACTCATCTCACCACATCTAGCTACCTGACCCATGAGATGCAAAGGCCTGGGAATAGTATGTCCTGCTGCTGCTCAGGGAAGTGCTTGTGAAGGACTTCAAAGATGCCCAGATGCTGTTGGGGGCAGGGGGGAATAGGGAGCAACTTTATTGCATCAATTTCCAAATACCTTTTCTAAAACTTAAATGTCTGGAAAAAGTCAAGTTTTAAGTTCTGTAGAGGGGCTCTTTGTAGTCATATACATTCATACATAAGAATCCAGTGATAAGGTCTAATCTTGCTTCAGTGTTCTGGGAAAATATGCATATACGAAACAGGCATTATAAACATACAAAAAAAAGAAATATGCTGTCTAACTTCTGAGAATTACATCTTTTATAGTACAAAATATCCCAAAATGTGAATTCGTTAGCATCTGTTTATTGGTAAAGCAGATGCAAGTGACTTTTAAGTGAGAAATGGGTGAAGAGAGTGCTTTTATCTGCAGGGTTCTGCTGACATCTGCATTTTAACTTTCATTTTCAAAATAATTCCAAAAGCAGCTGAATGGCAAGGGATGTGAGTTCAAGGAATAGTTTCAAGAGCCATTTGACCCAAGTTCATGTTACTGATCTTCTCTAACCTATGGTTCTTTAGAGCTGTTTATTTGGGGGGTTGTTGGTTTGGGGGCCTTTGTGTTTTTTTGTTTGAGATGAAAACTTAAATATTGGCAGGATGGGGAAACAATGGACTCCCACCACCTAACTTAAATTGTGGGAGCTTTCCTCTGCACAACTGCAAGCAGTTGCATCTTTCACTCCTTAGTCGCACTGCAGAAAAATAAAACACTTTGAGGTGTTGGAGCATTCCACAGAAAAATGGAGGAAAAGGAAGCGAGCTCAGAAGTTACAAGGAGCAGTGTTGCCCATCAAAGCAATGTTTTGTGCACTCTTGCATTTGGTTATAGTAGCTGCCTGCTTGGCATTGATCAGATTACTCTAGATTATTAAATATAGGAGTGTCAGTAGCGCACATGGAGATCTTGCTTCTTGAAGTGTTAAGTCTTGCAAAAGAAATTCTGCAGTCAGATGCTGCAGGAAGTTTCTCAAGCAGTATTTTTCTTTAAAGAGGAAAGCAGTATCACTTCAGTGAGCAGATCTAGTGAGTAGCCTCAGTGCTGTCCTGGTTTAGTGATAGTAGCCATTATGTCTCTTTGGGTGAAGAGAAGTGAGTTTGGTGCTCTTTGGATCATGCCTCAGGGACCCAATTATATGAGATATTGAGCAACCTCAAGTCCCATGGAAATCAGTCTCAGGTTGAAGTACTTGAAGTTTTGTGTGATCAGATGCCAGCATCTTTAACTGAATGCTAAGTGCAGATTTGGGTTTTGCTCTCTTTGTATCATTGCTGCTAACTGCATTCAGATAAAAGGCAAATGGTACAAAATTAATTTTGAAGTTCTCTATTTTTATCATCAGAATGACCCAAAATTATCTCAGCTTGTCTTCCAGTCCCTGTGTTGGGTTTAAAGAATTAACAGCAAAGAAAATTCATGCTGCTTTTCATAGAAAGTGAATACATTTGCTTCTGATTCATGCAAGCATAAATTTCCCATGATAATTTCACAGTCTTTTGTCAGAGGTGGGTGAAAGTGTTGAATTTGGAGCTTATTTAGGGAACTTATTTTAATCTGTATTTTTTGAAAAAGTTACCACTTTGGGTAAATTGGAGAGCTCTTAATTTTTGAGTGGATGCTGGAGCAGGAAGTGCATGATGTATAATACATTTAAATTATCCATACCCCCTTCTCTGTTAATTACTTATGTTCCCTGATTCTGTGGTGTGTAACATACCTTCTTGAGTCTGTGTTCTACCTACCTGAACCGGAATACTGATTCATGAAATAGCATGTGCTGAGCATGTCATAAATACCTCAAGCTGCAGTCCCTTAGTTCTTGAGTAGTCCTATTAGACTCAAATTGAGTATGAAATATGAATGTTTCTTTTGCATGATGAGTTCTGCTCCATAGTTCTCACCAAGCAGCACAATGACGGCTACTGATTTTAAAATAACAGTGTTTCAAATCATGAGAACATTGTTTTGCAAAGTTTTTCATTACATCCCCCCAGTGAGATGGTGGGTCTACAATGTAAGCGCTTCTCTTCAACCATGAGATTAGTTCTTTGAGCCAACACTTTCTGTTCCACAATTGCATGTCTTTTGTACCACGGACCCCTTGCCTATGGCTAAGGTTTGCCATAAATTAATGTGTCCTTTTGCAGTGCAAGAACCAGGTAACTTCTTGGAGGAAAACAAAATGCACCACAAAGGTAAATTATCACTGAATTGATACAGAAAAAGATGCTCCTGGAGAAGCAGGTGATTGTGTTCTCTGCCTCTGTTAAGAGTAGAGACAGACCTGCATCCTACTGTGGGCAAGTACTCAGTTTAGTGATAGTTCAACTTACAGGTTTTTCTCAGCAATGCTTTAAGAGAATATCAGGAAGTTGCAATTCAGAAAACCAGGAATGAAATCATTTCTTTCTAACAATGGCCAATGAGAAATGTTAAGCATAACAGTATGTTTTGCATAACAATTCTAAAACTGAATAATGTTTTTCTTTCCTATTTAAAGGAAGAGCCAAGGCTGGATGTTCTGATAAATAATGCAGGGGTATTCCAGTGTCCGTACATGAAGACAGAGGATGGTTTTGAGATGCAATTTGGTGTTAACCACTTGGGTCACTTCTTGCTCACCAACCTTCTTCTGGGTCTCCTCAAAAATTCTGCTCCGAGCAGGATTGTTGTAGTATCCTCAAAGCTTTACAAATATGGAGAGATCAACTTTGAAGACTTGAACAGTGAAATAAGTTACAATAAAAGCTTTTGTTATAGTCGGAGTAAACTGGCTAACATATTATTCGCAAGGGAGCTAGCCCGTCGGTTAGAAGGGACAGGAGTCACCGTCAATTCACTTCATCCTGGGATTGTCAGAACAAATCTAGGCAGATACGTGAATATTCCTTTGCTGGCAAAACCCCTATTCAACTTGGTGTCATGGGCTTTCTTCAAAACACCTCTGGAAGGAGCCCAGACTACTATATTTTTGGCCTCTTCTCATGATGTTGAAGGTGTGTCAGGAAAATATTTTGGGGACTGCAAAGAGGAAGAGCTCCTGCCCAAAGCCATGGATGACTTGGTTGCAAGAAAATTGTGGGATATCAGTGAAGTGATGGTTGGCTTATTGAAATGAGTGCCAGGGAGTATCTGCAAAAAAAAATTGCAGATAACTATGCAATGCATATTTGCAACAGTGTAATTGTCACTTTAAATGCTGTGGGAGTACAGATTATTTTGTTCAATAAGTATTAAATAACAGTGATTTCTGCTGGAGCTCTGTTTTGAAATAAAGGACAATATTAAATAGAGGCGTTCAAAGAAAGTCTGCAATATGAGTTTGAGGGTGTGAATAATTTCTGGTTAAATCTGCTTGGAAACTCATGTTTTACAAATAAAAATTAAACAAAACTGTTTTGCAATATATATGCATATTTGCCATGTTCCTTCTAGTCGGGCTAGACAATGCAGGTGAAATGCAGGTGACGGTGAAACACTTCTGTAATAAGATTTTGAACATAGGTCCTAATAATAATAGGATTGTTGTCTTTTTTGAGCCATCATAATGAAAAATGGAATAAACAGTTTTACTGTTATCTTACACTGTAATCATTTAGGCCTTTGCGTGCCATTCAAAGACTTGTTGTCAGGCCCGTGGTTCAGTGAACAAGACTATTGAGCTGTATACAGTTTAGCTGTGAAGCACAAAGTCAACTTTTTTTTAGTGATTCAATGAGTAATATACTTGGTTGTGCAAGCTGTGCAAAATTTTTACTTTCTTGTGTGCTGAACTTGCTATTTCTTGATATGCAGATACCTTGGGTTTCATCAATATTGCAGTTGACAGATGTATTATGGTCTTGATTGGGCTTTGCATGTCATGAGTTGTGTGCATACAAAGTTCATAAGACCTCACCCAGATTAGACCGGAGAGAATATGCTTTTCAGTGTGTGTTTGGCTTGACTGATGGCACTTGAACTCAGTAATGAGATCAGATAAGTCTGTGTAATACAGCTTGCTGAATATTCTGTAATAAAAATCTTTTTTAAAAAGGCAGCATTCATTCTTTCACTGTGAAAGATATGTCTGAAATCCGTAGTTGACACAATAGCCTTGTTTCAAAACAGAAGATGCACCTGTATCAGTTTAGGGAGCCTGTCATGTGGGGTTGGTAGAAATAAAATGGGCTCCAAATAAATAACATGGGTGTTACGTGAAGCTGTACTGATTTATTCTTTCTAATTTATATAACTTAAGGGTTCATAATGACATTTATGACTGCTTGTTTTGCTCTACATCGATAAAATGTTCTAGCAGTTACAAAATATAGAATAAATATGGAAGAATGATTTAGGATGATCTATCTTAGTAAATATTACTCGAGGGAAGGTTTATCAATAATAAATTATGTATTCAGTAGATCCTTATTAACCTACTCATAAATACATATCAATTCTGCAGCTCAGGTAACAACCAACCAAATTTTTTAGATTCTTTCTCTTGATTGTTCCCTCAGACTGTCAGCGTATTTTAACTTTTGCACAGTGGAATGGACCTGAACTAGCCTTGCCCTTCACCAGCAAGATTGTGTTCTGGGTGAGTGGCTTGGGTGGAGGCAGAAGGTGGCATTCCAGAAAATCACAAGGCAAGCTATGAAACAGCAATTTTTTAAGGTTTTGTAACATGTTGCGTTTTGCAGTGCTCACTGTAAGGCAAGGTATAGAGATGGACATGTTGTCAAAGCGTAACTGAGCATTGAACAAAGTTCTCTAATGCCAGAGTGAGATGTGTGACTGTGGTGGGTTGACCTTGGCTGAACACCAGGTGCCCACCAAGTTGGTCTATCACTCCCCTCAACAGAACGGGAGGAGAAAATCAAATGAAAAAAACCCTTGTGTATCATAATAAAGGCAGTTTAATGAAGCAATAGCAAAAGCTGTGTGTGCAGAAGCGAAGGAAAACAAGAGTTGTTATTCTCTATTTCCCATCAGCAGGTGATGTTTGGCCACTTCCCGGGAAGCAGAGCTTCAGTACACCTAGCAGGTACTCTGGAGGACAAATGTCGTAAATAACAAATGTGTGTCATGCCCTGCCATGGCCTTCCTCCTCCCTTTAGCTTTTATATCTGAGCAGACACCATATGGTATGGAATATCCCACTGGTCACTTTGGGTCAGCTGCCCTGGCTCTGTCGCTTCCCAAGACCTTGCCCACCCCCAGCCCACTGGTGAGGTGGGGGAGAAGGTCGAAGAGGCAGACCTGATGCTGTGCGAGCGCTGCTGGGCAGTAGCCACACACCGGTGTGTTACCCCCACCTCTCTGGCTACCAGTGCAAGCACAGCGCTATGGGGGCTGCTATGGGGCTCAGCCAGACCCAGCACAGTAACGTACTTGGCGAAGTTCTGCTTTGATCTTCAGGCTGCATTTCACATTTTCACTCTAAATACTTGTAAATAGCTGCACACAGCTTTAAGCAGCTAGCTTAAGAATTAAAAGGTTATTAACTTCTCTCTGAAGAGATACAGAGAAGCCGAGTCAAACATGGGTTTGTGTTTTCGATGCTTCTGTAGCAATACCAAGGGAACATTATTGTATTGTCTCACTGCTGACACAGGTGTATACCTCTTGCAAGGAAAGCCTTAGATGCAGAGGCGGAAAGTGAACAAGATGGCAACTCTGAAAATGCTGTAGTAAAGAACTGCACTGAAACTGGCTGAAGAGCAAAGAAATATGTAGGTTTTCATACTGAATGACCAACATAGGATGTGCACTTGCCTTCAAAACAGCAAAGGTGAATTTCTACTGAAACAAGGGATGCAGAATAAGAAGTCCCAGTCATGTAGTATGGCTGCATAACATAGAATTGTAGAATGGTTTGGGTTGGAAGGGGCCTTTAAAGATCATCTAGTTCCACCTTCCACTAGCCCAGGTTGCTCAAAGCCCCATCCAACCTGGCCTTGAACACTTCCAGGCATGGGGAGTCCACAGCTCTGGGCAACCTTTTCCCGTACCTTGCCACCCTCAGAGTAAAGAATTTCTTCCTAATAGCTAATCTAAATCTACCGTTTCAGTTTAAAGCCATTACCCCTTATCCTATCCCTACATGCCCTTGTTACAAGTCCCTCTCCAGCCTACAGAAACCTTTTAGGTACTGGCAGGCTGCTATAAGGTGTCCCTGGAGCCTTCTCCAGGCTGAGCAACCGCAACTCTCTCAGCCTGTCTTCATAGAAGAGGTGCTCCAACCCTCTGATCACCTCCATGGCCCTCCTTCCAACAAGTCCATGTCCCTCTTATGTCGGGGGCCCCACAGCTGGATCAGCACTCCAGGTAGGGTCTCATGAGAGTAGAGCAGAGGGGGAGGATCACCTCCCTCACCCTGCTGGCCATGGTTCTTTTGATGCAGCTCAGGATTCGTTTGGCTTTCTGGGCTGCAAGTGCACATTGCCATCTCGTGCTGAGCCTTTTGTCCACCCGTACCCCAAAGTCCTCAGGGCTGCTCTCAATCCATTCTCCACCCAGCCTGCATTGATACTGGGAGTTGGGTGCCCTAACCCAGGTGTAGGGCCTTGTACTCAGCCTTGTTGAACTTTTAATGCTTCATACATTTACCAGGTACTTGGTTTAATTTCTTTTGAAACATACGGAAACAAGAGCCATTGTCAGAAAGGGATTACATTCTGGCAATCATAACCGAATTACAGCCCTCTTCCAAAGTAGGAGAGTGATCACATGATACTCTTAATGGAATATTAATGAATTTATATTGCTTGAAAACAATTTGAAAGGATGGGTTGTTAGGAACTTACCAAAAGGTAAGCTTTTTTCAATATCTGGGAAAAAGTAAAATTTGTCACTTTTGAGGCTGAGTGTAATTTAGCCTCTGTGGGCCAGAAAGCTTTGCTTACTATCTTAAGACTGCTGTGAATGTTTGTTTGTGTGATGCCTTTTTTATTCTAGTAGCATCTGGGAACTGGAGACCTCATAGGTCAACAGATCTTGCAAAATATAAGTGCAAAACCAAAGAAGAGCCCATATTTCAACAAGCAGTAGTGTTGACTGAGTCTAGGTTAGAACCCAGCATTTTGGCTAAGGAGATATCTCTACTCTACAGGATCTTAGTAAACTCAGATATATGTGCATGATTTGGGACTGTTTGCTGAGTGTCTTCTTTTGGAGTTGGTAGAGAATGGTCTAAGTGTAGAAGAGCATCTTCACACTTCACCCCAGAATAACAGTGTCCATAAAGATGTGGCAGGCTCTGTATATTACTATTGTATAAATGATTTATATCAAGATCATGCAGCTGAAACTGGGACACGTTCCAGGTACCTCCTTCCACCATCACCATCATATGAACACCACCACCCTCAAATTAAACTTCTTTCCCATGAAGAATGAAACTTTTTAAAGCTAAGGGTGGAAGAGGTAGACAGTGGCCAGGGAAATGCAGTATTCATCGGCAGGCACAGACAGTGACCACACTGCCGGCAAGTACGTTACGGATATGCAAGGAAGCCACAGTCGAGGTTAAGGTCTTGTTGAGGTCTGTGATAAACATAAATGTTACAAGGCAACTCTTTCCCAAGCCAAGACGTGCCTTCATCTATCTTAAATTGTTAGGATGTGAGTGTTTGATTTTGGGTCCACCAGCAGTGTTGGGTCAGTGCTCCATACCTGGGCCCTGGGGATTTAAAAACTGGCTCAGATGTGTACGGGGCACAGTGACCCCTGAGAACGTAGCCCCTGCCCTTGTGCTTTTTACAGGGGAACTGCCTCTGCTTTGCCGCAGCTGAGAGGTGGAGAGCCACAGCAGCGAGTAACTTTGGCTATTTGCAAATTCCCCCCCTGGAGCCTTCGGCCAGTCTCAGCAATAAGTGGGAATGCTTCCGAGTTGGCCCAAAATGATCACCTCTTGTATGGCAACAACATCACACTGTACTCAAAAAGGGCTATTTCAAAATTGGTGTGTGTGCGCAAACACACAGGCAGGTGCAATTTAATCCCTTGTTTTAAACGATGGACAGGAAGAGCTGTCAAGGCTTTACCAAGGACTGAGGGGAGAGGAGAGAGAGTTATTAGCATGGGAGTGTCACCTACCACCTGCACTGCTTTGGTACATGATGATACCTTGGGCTTGGGGGCAGATCTGTTGGCCCTGAGCTCAGGGCTGAGCTCATCCTGGTTGCGTCTGGGTAGACATACCCACTGTCTGCTTTTGCAGCCGGAGAACACACAGGCACAGCCGAGGGGGGAAACCTCCCTGTGTATCGGTCAAGAGAAACAGGCGTCAAATGTCTTAAGGGGAACATGTTTTAAATGCTTCAGTATAATTTATTCATCCTTGGCTGTGGTGCTTTTGAAAGTGCCACTGTAACCAACTTCCCTCATGGACAGACCAAGAGTTTAAGAAAGGAATAATTTCCTTTTTTTAACTTTCTTTCTTGCTTTTGTTTACCAGTCTGAGGCCCTGGCTATAGCAGTCCTCCCCACACACATGTAGCTATTATAGCTGAGGTTTCTGCAAGTGAACGAAATTGCAGTTGCATGTATTTATTTTATATGCCCCATCTGTTTAAGTCAAGGGAGACTTACGTACATTTTTTAAAAAATAGTCTGAATCTGTCACCAATTTACCTTCCTTACTTTGCCACAAAGGCCAACATCTACCCCCAGGCCAAGGGACAACACTGCTTTTTCAGTTACTACAGCCAACACAGCAGGCAAGCTTATAAACCCAGCGGGGGTTCTCCTGTAAAAATTCTCCATCTTAATGAGATAAATGATCAGTTTTTTCCATGATGCAATAAAAACAGAAGTATTTAAATGCTCCTCTCTTTCTTCAGCGGTTGCCTGGTTTGCCTAGGCTTCCTACTCTACGTGAACGCCTCACAGGCTTCAAAGCCTGAGCCCTGTGAATGTGCGGTGTGATTATGCTTTTGCTGAAAAATGTGGATATGTCCCACTTCAAGCACACTTAATTTCTTTCCACCTAAGGCTATAAAGAAAATAAACAACTAGCAAGAGCCATACAAATAATTTTAAAATGGGAGGCCTGTTCCCTTTTTCACATAACTTTTTCCAAACTAATCACTTAAGAGAGTAATTGACTTGCAAAACGATCCAGGAGGCCTCCACAGTTGAATTATTATTTTTGATCTGTCCCAGAATGGTGCTGCTATTTCTCATAACAGAAAATGACGACCTCCCTCTAGACTTTTTACTTACCGTTTTAGCTACCACTAGCAGCCTCACACCTGTCGTAACTGGATTCGGATCAGAGAAAATAATTTGAATATTTAATTAATTCCAAATGTCCTATGTAACATGGAGAAAGTAGTGCTTTCCTGATTGCTTTTGGGGGGAAGGCTTGCACACTGACCACCTAACAGGGATGATAGCCCTTTTTTTCTACATTTGAGAGTGATCAGTTCTTTTCAGGTAACATAAAAGAAACATAATTGATCTGGGTAGGGAAGGAATCCATAGTTTATCCACCATGAAAGATTCAGGAGGCTGTCACATGCCTGAAATTTATAATAATCACTTTGGCAAAGTACTGAGCATTTCTCACTGTCTGCTTCATGGCCAAAGCAAGCAGTCTGAATCTGTGGTCCCACTAACAGCTTTGGGAGTCAGACACCTAAATATTTTTGCTAATCTTGATCTTCTGGTTTTGGGTTTGAGCAGTAGGACTCTTACAGCCAGTTGGATGATGATTCTTTCAAGCTTGATGAATGAGGCTTTATGCACTTCTGTGTATGTGTGGCATTCTGAAAAAAAAATACTTCACAAATTACGGTGGTAGGGTGGTGGTGGTGGTAGTGGTGTTATGTATATATTAAATATCCTGCAACATTCTCCAGAAATGTGTGGGTTTTCCCCAAAGAAATGTCAGCCCATCTTTGCAGTTGTTGGGATTTTTGTCAGTTTGCCACCTGAACTGCAGTTTGGTGATGAGTGATGTTATTTCAGTTTATCCAAGTCTTGTTGCAGCCTTCCCTAGCAGTAGGTCACTGCATGACCATCCACCCTCCAAATCCCACCTGCCCTTGAGACAACCAGTGTCAAGGTCTTTATGGATGCTTTAAGAAAGGGGTCATGAACAGCATCTGCAGAAAGACAAGTGGCATGCCTGGAGGCCCAGGACCTACATGCACTGCAACAAGTAGGTTTGGTATCATTTCACATACTCGGTCATAGACAGGAACACCTTGTCCAGGGTATATGGATTTTAGACTTCAGCCTGCCCCAAAGGCCTATATAGCACTATAGATGTAGTCCATGGGTAAAACATAGCAGACTGAAACGTGCTCCAGTACAACCCACTCGCTATTCTGAATGGCCAAGATCCTACAGGTCCATTTGAAGTCACTGGTAGTTCCAGTTGCTTGATACTTCACCTGGCTTTGAAAATACTTGGGAGGAGGAAGAGATCAGAGCATCATTTTCTTTGTATTCAGTCTGCCCTCCTGCAAATCTTCACAGGCCTAAATATGTCTCAGACACATTTCTGCAGATCTTAAAAAAAAAAAAAAAAAAAGTAAGTCTGCTTTATGGAGGTATTTGTCCATACAATTTTGCTGTAAGAGTAAACTCATAATTTTTCATTTTATGTATTATCCAGATCATATTATGAACTAACTGTATCAGAGGCACAGCTAAGCCTGGAGTCCTAGGACAGAAGAACAGAATGAGAGATAATGAGCTGTCATCTGTAGATGCAAGAAAGGCAACCTGAAAACTCAAAGGGAATAATTAAGAAGCTTTGATGACAGTTATTTTGTTTCTGTGTCTGTGCTTGGGGTTTTATGTTTAATTCTAGATACATACCATTTTTTAAAAAAGGGTTAAAATTGCAGAAAATGTGAAAACAGCCATGTTTCAATGAAGTGGCACAGTTCTTCACTGTGGAAAACCCATAAAATGACAGGAAATGGCTTAATGTGGTAGGTGTTCATTTTTAAGGGTTCTGTTGACAGAAGTTGATGAGTGAAAATATTGTATTTCATTTTTGCCTTTTGTTCAGTAAATAGCATGGAATTTTGATGCTGCCTAGAGGGACAGCTTTGTACTGTGGTGGTCTAAACTGGGATTTTTCATTAACGTAACTAGTCAGAGTAGGTGGGGATCTTTTTCTGATTTCGTGTTGGGATTTTTTAAGAAAAAAAGCTCAAGTCAAAGAGAAGACCAAGAAAAAGCACCACAAAGTTTATCTTTTACCCATCTGGAAGAGTTTACTTTAAACATGGAACATTGTTTGCTGCTGTGGAAATGAAAGTGAGAGAGTCGCAGCTTTCTTCTGATGCCATCTGGCATATGATTTACTTGTGTATGGTATTCACTAATCCAAATAACCCTGTGTGTGGTAGCATTGTCTCTTTACTGATCATGCAGCTGAGCTGGCTGAACCTTAGGTGGCTCACACAAGGCTATCAACAGCACAGTACAATAGACAGTTTAAAATTAGAACAATATTACAGAAGGGGATATGCCAAATTCAGCATGCCTTTACCTTTATTAAGCATTTTGCTTAACCGGACTGAGCTTGATGTTTCCTTTTCATCCTCCTCATGATTTTATTCACTCCAATTCTACTTGGGCTTTAGCTCATTGAAGTAAACCAAAGCATTGGGCATCCATCCTTAGATTGGTATCCTTGCCCTGTTGATAACTGTGTTTGCTCCTCTAAAGTCCTTTCCTGACCCCATGAAGCTTGTATTCCTGTTGGGAAGTAAGGCTACTTCAGCAGGACAGTTGTACGCTGTAACCAGTAACCTTGTGGTTAAGAAACTCTCCTGGTTCCTAACCTAAGACAAAATTGTCTCCAGATCAGGATATTCCCATTTATCAGGCAAAAGATCTAGCTACTTCATTATTATATTAATGTTAGGCTGCCTCCTTTTGCTGTAATGTGAAAGAAAGAGCCTTGAGTGGTTATTTTGGGAAGCAAAATAATTATAGGATTATGCCTTGAGGAGCAGATCCTAAGCTATGAGTAGATGGAGGCAATCACTTAAATCCCTGTATTTAAATTCTAGGGAAGGGTTAGTATCCTGATGCTCTTCTATGCTCAAGACATTATAATGACTCACTTCTCAATGTGTGGGTTTCTTGAGTGATTTTTCCACAGTGCCTAATTCTGTGTGCCTAATAGGTGCCTCTTATTTTGGCTTATAATTCTACTCTGAGGTCTAAAGATCTAAAATGTAAGTATTGATTGTGTCTTGGTTTTAGTCACTTCAGATTTTAATTCAATCTGGCCTTGACAGGTGACTTCAAAAAACCCATGCTATGGTTCAATTTGCAGTTGTCCTTCTTGGAAGCTGACTTTTTGATTTTAAGGACAGTTGATCAATTTTGAGAGTGCTGATTTTCTTCATAGATAGATCAGCATAATTCATATGTGATATTAAAACATATACAGTGTATATAATTTTGTAGCAGTGACAGGGAAGGGACTGAGACCTCAGCTCTTTCCCTGCAGAGCAGCCAACACTTTGAACTCACTGGCTGCATCTGCATTGCTAAGCATTTACTACCAGGACCTGTTTCCTGAATGACAGGCTCAATGGGATAGTTCACGTTACCATATTCTGTCCTCCCCCAGAAGAGGCATAGATACATCCAAACTGTTTGCTAGGAGTGTCCTTGGCCCATGCTGATTCCTGAATGATGCAAAGAGTTGTTTTGAAAAGCGTTAGTTGCCCAGAGCCAAAACTGTGCCAAGAACTGCCCTAAGTTTTGAACAGCACAGATGATCAATTTTCAGTGCCTGGCACTCCGTCAGTCCTTAACTGAGTGGAACAAGCATAGCACCTTCCTCCCTTAAGTGTTAACAGAATATATGTGGTTTTTCAATTTACTTCCATGCCATTCGGACACTGTTCTGGAAAACTGAAGTATATTTTCTCTTACTAATTTTGTAGCGCCAAAATTCCACTGACTTTGCTGCAGTTTCTGTTGACTGATCCTGTAAACACAGGGAGAATCAGTATTGTTATTATTATCATCATGTCATCATGCTTTGTTCATTTTTAATTTTATAACTACTGTCTGATCTTTTGGAATTGTGTCTGCTAATGTAGCACTGGATTATGGAAATCTTATTTTACTGAAACCTGTTGTTCTTGGACTAGAATTCACAGTTACACAGTTGCACTTTATGGATCCATAGATTTTTTCAGAGCCAGAAAAGTCCCTTCAATTATCTAGTCTGACTTCCTGAATGACACAAGCCATTTAATTTAACCCAGTTAGCCTTGTGTTAAGTCCAGTAATTTGTGGTTGGCTAAGGCTTATCTTCTAGAAAGATGTTCAGTCTAGGTCTGAAGCCATTGGTAGTTGGAAAATCCATCACTTCCTTTGGCAGTGCACTGCAATGGTCATCACCGTCACTCTTAAAAATGTGTGTTTTGACTCTTCTCTGAATTTGTCTGGCTTTTGCTTCCAGCTATCACCTCTCATTATGCCTTTTTTTTTGTGAGATGAGAGTGCTGCTGTTACTGCTCAGTATTTTCTCCCTGTGGTGATACTTGCACATAGTAATCACTGAAATCATCACTAGATGTTTTTATTAAACTCAACAGACCGAACCCCTTTCTTTAATCTCTTACTGCAAGGCTCTTTTCCAAGGTTTCTGATAATTTCTGTGGCTCTTCTCCACATTCTATCCAACTTTTTACCTCTTTCATGAAATGAGGAAACAAGAACTGGATGTAATACTCCAGCACGTGTCCATTTATAGGCAATCCTTTTACTTCTCAGTGCTTTCCCTCTACTGCTCTAAAGCGATCGCTAATTTAAATGTGCCTGGGCTGCTCCCTGGCACCAAGGCCAGCTAGAATATCATAGTCTGCATCTGTACTCCTGAATGCTCTTTATCTTCCATGACAGGGCATCTGCATCCAAACTGTATTTTGGGAATGGCTCCTTGCTATTCCTGACACTTTGGCTGTGTTTGGGAATTATCTGGGAAAATGCTGGCAGAGGCTGAAATCATGCCAGGGATGAAAATAACCATCCCGTGGTACCGATGTTCAAGGACTAATGCCTAGGAACATTTTCTGGCATTTTTTTTGTTTAGTAGTGTAGTCTAAGAGTTCCCAGTCATGCTCAAAGCTTCGCTGATATTTTTAGCCTCAGTGAAAGTATTAAAAAGAGACATGTTTCTCTTATTTGCTTTAAGATCCCAAGAGTCAGGTGTGTGGGCTCAACTGGTCATCTGGGTTAGGTGAAGGCATTGTCGAGTCAGAAACAAGCACCTCCTGATTTTCATTCAGCCCATATCTCTTAGATGCCTGTTTTTGAACACTTTCTCTGCCTGGTAGGATTTACTTCTCCCACCTCACCACTAATGATGAAGGGTACTTGGACAATGAAGAGCCCAAGTCCAACTTTTCATGACATGACTTAGGTGAAATGACTCCTACTAAGCGTCACTTTTGTTCTATTACCCTTACTCCTATGGGGATGACTCCTATCCACAGCACTTATGCATCTAAATCACAGGAGTATTTTTTGTAAAAATATTACCCATGGATGTAATATATTCACATGGATATGATATAAGGACTTTTAATTAATTTTCTCTGACTTTTATTGTAGGAATGGAGCATGAAATAAAACCTCCTATCCTGAGTTTTTAGAATTCAAACACTGATTTTGACTGTCCTTTTAATGTGCTTTGCATGGTACAGGAACATAAGAAATAATCAACAAATCCTACATTTGCTGGTCCCGAGACTAACCATGGTGTAGATGTTTTGCTGATTGAAACTCTTTGCTCCCACCTCCTTCCCCCCAGACAAAGTTATGAGGAGCACTGACTGAGGAGGATAGCCTGTGCTGTGTCCTTAAACCTCAGACTGGATGGGTGTGTTGATTATTTTCTCTTCCGATCTATAAAAGTAAAACCACTTGAAATCAGCTGAAGGATTTCACCACTTTAGTGGTGTCAGTTCCCAGCCTCAGAGCTCCCAGAATAGCTTGGTGTATGGACTGGAAAAAACTAGTATGTCTCTTTTCTTACTTACGGGAGGTTTAGATCAGATGAAACAAAACATTTTCAGTGTACACCTAAGCCCATTTTCATTAGTAAACTCCTTGCCTATATGCTTGAGCATAGCTGGTTTGCTTAGTAGAGGTATTTGTGTCAGAGGTATACCTTGAACTTTTAATTTATTACTGTTTTGTTTGTATTCAGCCATGCTAATTTAGAGGGTTTATGTTAAAGGAGTGTATCTAAAACGATGCAAAACACGTGGAAACAGTACTCAGTGATGAGCAAAATCGTAGCTTTGTCTCACTGATTGGCCCACCCTGGCTTATTTTCAGTATGTACTTTGGCTATTTGAATCTATCTTCTTCCTCCATGCCATGAGGTGGGTTTAGCTATCTCCAGACAGCATGAGCGGACAAGACCTAGAGGCTGACTGATGCAGTCTTCCAACATTAATCCAGCAAGCTGTGAATCCTTAAATGTTTCTGTTGTTCCCATTCTGCATCTGAGAGTTTATAGCTACATTTAATGCTGTAAAATCACACTGTCTACATCCAGTCTAGAGCGAGCTGAGCACAAGCAGCACAGAGACGTGTTAATCTCCACTATCTGGTCTTGAGACCAAGGCTGACCATTTTATTCAACACTGTAGGCATGCCTTTCGAAATGCAGCTGACATTAATGTCTTGTCAAATGGAGGCTGTAGACAACAGAAAGGGCTTTCATTTTTGCATGCATCTGGTTTGGTAAGAGCTATGGGTGGTTCTTGCAACCAATCTTCACCTCCTGCAAGACACAGGTGCTTTTGAAGCCAGGAGTGCTGAGCACAACATATTCAAGTTGTGAATATGAGATGCTCATATTCAGAGATTGTCACTGGTTTCAGCTGTAGACTGGGCTGTGAATTGTGGTAGTTTTAGAGCAAATTCCTCCTCTGTTCAACCATCCCTGATACAGGACAGTAACTCTTCAGGATGAGTGGAAGGGGTGGCAGGTATAGCAACTCCTTCAGTCACCTGAGGTACATTTACTAGCAAACATGAATAGGTACCTTAACTTTCTTCTCCCTTATAAACCAGCTTTAATATTAACTTGTGTGAACACAGGAAAAGCGTAAATTGCTATTCTCACCTCAGAAAACACCTGTGCTTAGCAATAATTTGAAATGGTAGCTGATTTGACATGAGTCAAAGCAAAGTCTGTTGTAGACATGCAGTGGGGATTCATTATTATTTTCATTAGGTTTTATTATCATCACCTTCAGTAACACATACAGTGTTTCTTTCATCGCTGTGTAAGAGGGTTAAACATTACAACAGCAGTCTAATAATTCTCAACACCTGCCCATCTGGCAAGCCTTTGTTCTCTAAAATTTGTTCTGCCACTGTTAATTTTAGATTGGTATTTTTGCAGCTGATCAAAGTAGTGGGATTACTTCAAACAAGGACTTCATGGGCAAATACATCACCGTTGGTCTAGTCTGGCTCTGCAGAGCCCTGGCAATGAAAGGCCTCTGGGCAGACTGGGCTAGCAAAAATGAGTGTGCACGGAGACATTCATGATGCCACTCTTTTATTTTTGATGCACTGTACATTCAGCATTTTCTTCCCTTTAAAGTGGAAGATCATTTAGATGCTTCTTTGAAGACTAATTTAGGAATGTTGGCAAAGGCTAGTTAGTGTAACATGTGCAATTTATTATGTTAACAATGTCTAATGAAACAACAAATATCAATAATCCTGCCGAGTACAGAGAAAACAAATGCACACTTTTAATGCTGTAGTTTGATCTGATCTTGGTAGACTACAGTTAATATATTTTGAAACAAAATATGCATGGCAAACTGTTTTCACAGTACTCTAATAAAAGTCTTTCTCATTTTTAAGATTTTCGTCTCTCAATCTCCCCTTTGTTTTCCTGAAATAATAATAAAAAAAAATAGAAAATGTATTTTGCCATCTGTAAAAAACCTAAATTCTCCTCAGCTGCTGCTGTTAAAATGCTGGAACTCAATTCCAGTAGGTTCCTGTTCACCCTGTGCACAATAAATAACATAGTATGGAAAGCAGTCCAAAATCCCAAGTAATTCACAGAGATATTAATAAACTCTGTGCTTTCTTTTTTTGGTAGGGAAACTGAACAGCTAAGCAAGTTGGAGATTCATTGCCTGAAGATGATTGAAATAGCACAAAGTAGGGCACAGTCAATAGCCAGGCAGTTAATATAGTGAGAAATCCATTTACATTGTTGACTCAGTAATTTATTTGCTGTGCTATTGATTTGATCTCTGCCAAGAGAGAGCTAGGAGCTTGGTCGCAGCTTTGTTGAATATGTTCTAAGGGCTCGTATAGCATGACTGGAAGAAAATGGTAATGGGCAGGTCATGGCTGGATTGGTTTGGAAGAAGCCTGTGAATTTGTGACTGTAAAAGTCTGACACCTCCTTTTTGTTCCTCAGCTCCTCCAAACTGTGTCAGGCTTACTCCAGTGGTTGAGTGTACTTCACCGACAGACCCCATATGTCCACGTGGCATCTCACTAGGCAGGTCACTGTGCACCCATAGAGCATCACAGATTCACTTCCATCTACCTTAGAGAAACACTTTCTCAAATTTTGTTCTTTCTGCTTAAAACTTTCCACTGTGCACTGGGGGAGATTTAGAAGAGTTAGTCCCATTGATTTTCCTTTTTTTGTGTGTGTGTGGTGGGGTATTTTTGTTGGTTTTGTTTTTGTTTGTTTGTTCCTAATTCTGATAGATAATTTTTTCAGAAAAAAACCCCTTCCTGATTGCTAACTACCAACACAGTAACTAGTGCCATTGCACTGGAGGAAGTCAGCAAATGAACCCATGTGTAAATGAATGGCATTAAGCATCAAATTTACTTCCTCAGCAGTGAGAAATACTGTACTTCATTAAAGTTTCACTTCTATTGTCAATTTGCATCTAATTTACAATTTTAGTCTAGGAAAGTTTATCCCTGTTTTTTGTTAGCTTGATTAACTTTAAACACAGTACTTAAATTATGTTTTTTGGATCTTTCAGCAAGTCAAAGTGACTGCCAGTTCTCTAGAAATGAGCAAACTGAGTGTTTCTTATGAAACGTAGTTTGCTTGAAATTTGCAATGGGGCATGACCATGTGTTTGTACATATGCTTCAAGGATGAATCTGCTCTCTCTTCAGAAATTACAAAATTGCTTTTCATTACTCCCTATGAATTCATCCTGAACTTGATGTTAGTTCAGGATCCGGTGAGATTTCAAGGAAGAAATGAAATAATTTCAAATCTATTTGTCATGACCGCTGAACTCTTTGATAATGATAATCAGCCTCTGAAGGTATACAGCAAAAAAACCCCACCTTGTAGAGTTATCTGTGGGTTGTTTTTTTTTCTCAAATGTGTTGCACAAAATATGTTTTAATTTTTCTACACCCTTTTTACTGGTAAGAAACGTGGGTCTTCTGTTGCCTAGAAAACTTGATAAATTAATGGAGAGGCAATGAAATGAGAGCTTGAGGAATAACTGGAAGCTGGGAGGTTTTCAAAGTAAAGGATGTTAATCAGACTGCTTAAAATGTGTTTTTAACAAAGACTGAACAAATAAATATTTTTAATAAAAGAAGTTTTTTGTTTAACTTCTTGTTAAACAAATATACTTTCCATTTCCAGTAAAATGTTCTGTTTCTGATATTTCTAAATCTTAGAAAGACCAGAAAAAAAAAATATGTTCTGACCATTCTTTTACGTTTTACAAAGGCAGGGGGAAACTGAAAGTGTTATGCCCTGTATGCCTTGAAGGGTTAATTATATGTTTTGTATAAAATACATTGGCAAACAGAAATGCATGTGACAGAGGCCAGATGCCACTGGTGCCTTCACATCTTAGAAGACATTGCTCTATTTGCAAGCTGGTGTCTGGATTATTGCAGTGAAATCCTCCCTTTGTCTAAGTCTACAATGTGCACATTCTGCCCATTCTAGCCCTGAGATCTGAAACCTACAGCTTTGGTAACACTGCATTTTTTGTTTAAAGTCAGAAAAAAAGAAAAATATTTAGAGATTCAAGACAGCAACTTTTTTTAGCAGGGTACTGACACACATGTCTAAATTCCTCTGAAGTTGACCAAACACATAAGCGTTTACTGAATTCAGTTTCAGACTACCTGGGACAGAGTTAAGCTTACTTCAGAGGGAAATCATCCTTTCACGTATTTGTCATCACATAAGAATTTTGACTCATATCAAGAGATAGTAGCTAATACACATAAAACATTTTTCTTTTGAAAAGTTTTGCTTCTCCTCTTCCTCGGAAAATAGATTTGTTTCCTCTGGAAAATGGAGACATCCAAATGGCAGCTCAGGAATGGCACTTCTTTTTTAGCCCAGTTGTGCTAATGATTCTATTCAGTATTGTATTGCAGCAGTGATGAGGAATGTCACATCTATAACAGTGTGTAATATGTTACATGTAGGGTAGATGTAAATTGAAGTAAAACCAATGTGAACTGGCCAACCCCTTTGAAATGTACCTGGTGCCTTCTTTCTGGTTATACTTGCTGTTCTGGTTGAATATTTTCTCCAGTCAAATGTAATTTCTGGAACAGGTGCTATGAAACATAGAATTTTTTCTTTTATGTATGATATCTGAAAAATTTCTCTTGTTTTCTTAGGCAAACTCCTAAAGCAGGCCAGAGTTTGCAGTTTTTCTGTCAGCACAAATTAATTTAAAGGCCTCCTGTGTAATAATAATAGTTTTAAATTGTTTATAGGGTTGATTTTAATAAACACTGCATAACATAGAGCAGTGATGATCATAACCAGTTGATTCAGTCCAACACAATATCATCTTTCACTGGTGCTCTGAAGAAATAGCACAAACAATGAAGATGCCTGAGGTATGTCACAACACCATGATCAAAAGGAATGTATTAGTTAAATATTATAATAAACCCAGTAATGTCTTTTGAAATAGAATGATTTTAATTGTAAAACATCTGCCTGAAAGTCCAAAGAGATTAGAAATGTCCGTTTATGAAAACATTCTAATTAAAGGCTCTAAATACTTAGAATAGTTCTATGCCTATGTAAGTTAGTCCAACTGATAGCAAAACTCAACATGTTTCATATTATTTCAACTACTTTTATTTGAACAAGGGAATAGATAAACAAAAGGAAATGATACTGTTGTTTTTAAAAATTTACGAAAATATAACCTGAACAGAGGTCAGTCTTCAAATGCACGGTCCATATGGCTTGGCTGACACAAGTAGCTGTAAGGAGAATATCACTTTGTAGGAACAGTGGGACTCGGCTCTCTCCTGCTCTTTGCAGTAGCAGAGGGGAAAGAAAACGTAAACTGAACTGCTCCTTTATCCACCATTTTTGATGCCTCAGATATATCTGAGTCAGTAGAAGCATAAACTACTGCAGCTTCTAGGTCTGTTAATAGAAATTCCAAAAATAATTATCCTCTACTTTATATAAAACAATGGAATAGCTATTTTGTGTTTAGCCTGGAAGTCATCAGATGTCATTATTATAAGTGGACTTCACAAACAGCTATATTGTAGAGGAATAGAGAAATACTTGTGTTAATTGTGGTATTACTGTTTAGAAAAAACTGCTGTTTAGTTTTCTGCTTTACACTTCTACTAGTCAAGTATAATTCAGCTACACTGGTTGAGCACAGCCCTTCCTGCGAAGCAGGCCACATTGTGGAATATTGTTTTCCTTCTTCGTTAGAATAAAGGAAGTTTAGCAGTGTATATGCAGTGATCTAACATTGCCTTAAAACACTAGTGATATAATATATGTATATAGGTGAATATGTGCCTCTTTTCAGATTCATTTAATGTCAAACATAAGGTGGTCAAGACAAAGTCACTGGTGAGTAATTTGTCCTGATAGCCACATACATCCTATGGTCTGCATGTTGGGCACAGTGAAAAAATTAATACAATCCAACAAAGCAGTCATCAGGGCTATATCTTAGGAGGTATGTGGGCATCAACCTGTAGGTTAACAGGTTATGGTATGTGCATGTCCCAGCATTAACTCACTCACACTTTCATTTCCATCTTGCCATGCTCAGTGTGATGCTGTGTGCTAACATCAAGGATGCTGCTACAGCCAGAGACCTAACTTGGAGGTGGTGGTTCCTTAAATTGCCTTTGATCCATAACCAGCTGTACTCCTACCTGCCCCAGGGCAAAGGCAAACAAGGGACCTTAAATGAGTATCCAGAGATGGATTAGAAATGCTTATAGGGTAGGCTTCTGTTCTCACTCAAAAGCCACTAAGTGATGGTTGACAGGTGGTAAGAAACTTGCTAAAGTTACTGTCATGTCTAACCATCATTCACGTACTTTCTGCTGTGACTTAACCTTTCTTTTTCAGCCATTGTACTGAAAGCACACCGGGTAAGAGGTCATTTAAGAAATTGCCCTTCTCCCCTGCTAGACACTGCTGATGGGAACCATGCTTTCCATGATGGCCATGTGTCATTGGGGATGCATGTGTACGGGGGAAAAGAGTCCATGACAATTGTCTGGCATAGAAGGATATATTTCTGTATTGGGTTTAGAATAGACTAGGCCTAGACTATTTCAGCTGGAAGGGGCTTACAGTGATCATCTAGACTAACTGCCTGACCAATTCAGGGCTGACTAAGTTAAGGTGTGTTATTAAGGGCATCGTCCAAATGTCTCAAACACTGGCAGGCTTGGGGCATTGACCACCTCTCTAGGAAGCCTGTTCCAGGGTTTGACCACCCCTTCAGTAAAGAAATACTTCCTAACGTCCAGTCTAAATCTCCTCTGGAGCATCTGAACCACTTCCACACACTCTATCCCAGGCAGAAGAGATCAGCATCTCCCTCTCCATGTCCCCTCCCCAGGAAGCTGTAGAGAGCCATAAGGTCAGCCCTCGCCTCAGCCTCCTTTGCTCCAGACTAGACAAACCCAAAGTCCTTAGGTGCTCCTCCTAGGACATTCCTTCCAGTCCTTTTCACCAGCTTTGTTGCCCTCCTCTGGATGCTTTCAAGGACCTTCACATCCTTCTTAAACCGTAGGGCCCAGAACTGCACACAGTACTTGAGGTAAGGCTGCACCAACACTAAATACATTGGGACAATCAGCTCTTCTGACCAGCTGGTTATGCTGTGTTTGATGCCCCCCAGGATGTGATTTGCCCCCTTGGCTGCCAGGGCACACTGCCGACTCATACTGAGCCTGCTGTTGACCAGCACCCCCAGATCCCTTTCTTCAGGACTGCTCTCCAGCCACTCCTCTCCCAGTTTATACTTGTGCCCAGCGTTACTCCATCCTAGGTGCAGGATCTGGTGTCTGCACTTGTTGAATTTCATCCCGTTAATCATAGCCCAATGCTGCGATCTCCCTAGATCCCCCTGCAAGGCCTCTAGTCCCTCAGGAAAGTCAACAGCAGCCCCCAGCTTAGTATAATTTGCAAACTTCCTAATGGTGCATTCAACTCCTGCATCCAGATGATTGATAAATATATTGAACAGGACTGGCCCTAGAACTGAGCCGTGAGGAACACCACTGGTGACCAGCTGCCAGTCAGATGCAGACCCAGTCACTACAACCCTTTGATCTCTGCCCTTCAGCCAGTTCTTCACCCAGAGAACAGTGAACCTGCTCATCCCACAGTTGGACAACTTGTCCAGAAGGATGCTGTGAGGGACAGCATCAAAAGCCTTACTAAAACCCAGAAAAATATATCCACCTTCCCTTCATCCACTAGATGGGTGACTATCATAGAACAATATCATATTAGTTAAACAGGACTTTCCCCTAGTCAACCCATGTTGACTGTACCTGATGATTGCATTATTCTTTAAATGCCTTTTCACAGTACCCAGTATAACTTTCTTGATAATTTTCAAGGACCTAAGATCAGGCTAAGAGATCTGTAGTTCTCTGGGCCTTTTCTCATGCCCTTCTTGTAAATTGGAACAACATTGGCTAGCTTCCAGTCAGCAGGGACCTCCACAGACTCCTAAGACCTTTGGTAAGTGATTGGGAGGGGTCCTGCCGTAACATCCAGTAGCTCCTTCAGTCCTTGCGTTTGTGTGGCAAGGTTTTGGTAGCAGGGGTTCTACAAGGGTGGCTTCCGTAAGAAGATGCCAGAAGCTTCCCCTATGTCCAATCTAATAGAGCCAATTCCCTCTCCTTCTACTCCACTTTCATGAAACCTCACCTGGAGTGCTCCATCCAGCTCTGGAGTCCCCAACATAAGAGGGACATTGACCTGTTGGAACGAGTCCAGAGGGGGCTATGAAGGTGACTAGAGGGGCTGGAGCACTTCTATGAAGACAGGCTGAGAGAGCTGAGGTTATTCAGCCTGGAAAAGAGAAGGCTCCAGGGAGACCTTATAGTGGCCTTTCAATACTTAAAGGGGGCTTATAGGAAAGATGGGGACAGACTTTTTCATAGGGCCTGTAATGATAAGACAAGGGATAATGGCTTTAAACTGGAAAAAAGTATAGATTTGAATTAGGTATGAGGAAAAAATTCTCCACTGTGAGGGTGTGAGGCACTGGAACAAGTTGCCCAGGGAAGCTGTGGATGCCCCATCCCTGGAAGTGTTTAAGGTCAGGATGGATGGGGCTTTGAGC
The DNA here is from genome assembly GCF_023638135.1 of Falco biarmicus. Lineage (NCBI taxonomy): Eukaryota > Metazoa > Chordata > Aves > Falconiformes > Falconidae > Falco > Falco biarmicus. Next base: position 33,128,746 of record NC_079293.1, on the reverse strand, counting down.
AATGTGGTGTAGTGGAAGGTGTCCCTGCCTATGGTGGGGGTGTTGGAACTAGATGATCTTTAAGGTCCTTTCCAACCCAAACTATTCAATGATTCTGTGATTCTAGAAATCTCCAGCTGGTTCCAAGACAGACCCACCACTGGCCATGGTCAAGCCCATCAACAATGGTGGTAGTGCCTCTGGGATAACATATTTAAGAAGGGAGAAAGCCGCCTGTGCAACAGCAACTGCAGCCAGAAGAGAGGAGTGAGAACATGTGAGAGCCGCAGCCCTGCAGCCCCCAGGCCAGGGCAGGAGGAGGCCGGGGGGCTCCCGGCGCCGCGGCAGAGGCTCCCCCCAGCCCGCGGCGCAGCCCCCGGCGGGGCAGGCTGTGCCCTCAGCCCACGGAGCCCCCGGGGGGCAGCTCCCCCCCCGCAGCCCAGATTGGCCTGAACTGGATGAATCTGGTTGGATTTACTGCACCGTTTGAGTATGACACCTGGGAGAAGCTAGTGTCCTGAAGTGGCAGAAGTGACAACAGGCTACAGAATAATTCTAAGCAAGAATCAGTGCTTCAGCCATCCATCACTTACTTAGTATGAATTGCACATCTGACAGAGCTGACTGAAATTCTGAAGCAGGCAATTTTATTTAAATAAATAAATCTATAAAATCTGGATTTTCCATTTCTGCTGTCCTGCTTGCAGCTGCAGATTCCTTTTCCCTGCTGTAGCTGCACATCAAATGAAATTTACATAGACAAAACTGACCACATACCTTTCATCTTCCAAAATAACTGTTTATGGAGACTCAACTCTTGATGGTTGACACTCGAGACATCAGCGGTAATAAGAAAAAAAGCAGTCATATTTGTGTAGAAAAAGAAACGAAGTGGGTGCTTTGGCATCATTATCTCTTTTAGTTGACGATATCTTTGTGCTGTCTCTTCTGAAGAGACTGTCCCAGTCTATTAATTAAATTCATAACTTAGTTCAGCTCATGAATATGTATCTTTTTTTTATCTGCACATGTCTATGCTCTCAAATGATTATGTTCCTACTTCCTTCATCCATCCCCTGGCAGTCTACCCTATGTAAATGTATTACAGTTCACTTCTGGGCTTCCTTCTGGAGTGGGCTATTTAGCACCTTTAGAAACCATCAGGTGCATTTCTTGGGGAAATTTTGCTCCCAGACTGCTCCCAGTAGGCAGAACAGATAGGTGCACCAGGCCCTCTATAACCATCCCCAGGCAGGCTGCTTGGAGACATCAAGCACTCCCATACGCCATCATGCTGTATGCCAAGGTGTGCAACACAGTTTCTGATTCATGCTCTAAGAGTAGTATTCTAGTGGGCTGCAGGACAGCCCAGAAATCATTTTTAACACTATAAACTATAAAATAATCGAGTCTCATGGCCACAGAGATACCACACAAGGACAGAGGAGACCCATGGCCAAATGCTATCTTGTGTGGATATGATCAGTTTGCTCTGGACAGTCTAGATGTGACCATGCTGTACCACTTAGGCCTGAATCACTCCCTGGGGCAAACACTTTTAGCATATAGAGTAGCAATAGAAGCAGCTTCCGTGGCTTTGTTCCTCATCCTTCAGTTAGAGGGTTTTTGCAGAGCTATGCCTGTAACATCATGAATTTTCACAGGACAAGATGGACAAGGGAGCTATGAAAGTACAACAGCTAGAGTAATTGGATACATCACTAGGGAAATCATGTACTTCATGACTTGCTTTTTTAAGCCTGATGGATCTACAAGTGGAGGCGAGTCTTCAAGCAGTATTTCCAGGGATCTTTAAAACTGATGCTGAGGCAATATAGTACAACAAGAGAATAAACATATAACTGTAACTTACTCTGAAGTTGAGTTAAAACCCTGCCAGAGCACTGTTTTGCAGTCTCAGGTAAATCTTTCTATTTTTCATAATACAGGAGGAAAACAGTTTGCAGCTGTCCTTGGTCAAATGTCAAGCCTTTGTACCAGCTACTTATTTTAGTTCTTGAGGTCCGCTGCATTCCCCACAATATTAAGCATCTATTAATGTTGCATAAAAGATAACCCCCTGTTTTTCTTTTGCCTACAGAGATTAACGTATGTGGTAGACTATCCCCCCACCAAGATATTAATCATTGTTAAGAGCTCCTTTCTCTGAAAACCTTTCAATCAGTGAATCTCATTTACATAAGGTAAGTTTTATAAATCAGAATCATAAAATCAATTCCACTGGGAACTCTGCAATTTTCACAATCACTTTTCAGTCCAAATCCAACTTTTTTCCCTGCATTTTCCTTTCTGCATAATCTTCCAATCTGGATTTTGCTAGTATTTGTTAATACTGAACTAAAAATAAATACACATTTCCCTTTATGGGAGAAATAATGTTTAAATAACCACATTGTTTATTTTTACCTTTGGAAGTCATTCAGATGTACTATTGCCATGGATATAGTATAAAACATCAACTGAACAGACTAATAATAACACCCAGCTGTTAGACTAGGACTCTGCAGATCTCAAGGTGCTTTATAAATTGAGTCCATGTAATCACTCACTTTGGACAGGCAGAGGAATTGAAAGAAGAAAAAACACAGATTATTTTTCCCCATGAACACTCATATGCCAGTAGTAGAAATCAGTTTGCTGGATTCCCAGACCGTATCTAATAGGTCACACTAGACTTTCTTTGAGCTGTTAATACAAACCCTATTCCAGCCATAATTTAATTCGTTTTAGCCAGTTTTTTTGATGGGAATGAGAATTACTTCTCACAAGTACGGTACTGAAACTGTTCCTTAGCTGTAGGGTCCAGATCACTACTTTTTAAGGACTATTTTTCTACTTTGGGAATGGCTCTGGGTTTCTGGCCAATCACTCTTAATGTACTCTGCCAGTTCTGTGGGCTGGGACAACTGGCCAAAAGCCCACTGGAGGCAAACTGGGAGGACCATGAGTGTCTCTGAGTGCAAGACTCATCTTGGAAGCACCTCTGCATTGTACAGAACAGAGAGTCCTGGAAAAGAAATGAAAAAGCGAAAGAACCATATAGAAAAATCCCATTTTTAGCACAGCTTTCTGTAAGGGTTTTTAACACAACTATTATTGTTTTGGGCACACTGATGCAACCAACCAAAAGTCTCCAGTGAAAGTTTACTGAATTCAGCAGCGTCACAATGATGTAAATGCAATCGAAAGACTTAGTTTAACCTGGTGTTTTGGTGGCTATGACAAGAGACTGAGAATTGAGATTGCTTCATAATTGTGTGGTCTGCTATATATATTCACCTGCAAAAAAATTAATACTTCTCAGCCTCTCAGGAGCCTTTTCATACTTCAGTAAGATTTGTACAGTTCCTGAAGGTTTTCCAGATGAACGATGTGTGTAAGAGCAAAATGCTGCAATTATCTGCAGCAGTTAATATCACCCAGTATATAATCCAGATTGAGGCAAACTGGCCAAAGTATGTGACCCCGTACCAACTAGAGGCTCGGCATAAGCATGTTCCAAGGAAGCACATGGCAAAGGAAACATTACTTCAGATCCATATGGAGAAAAAGTTTGAATGAGATGTGATTTCAAATAACAGACTTGGTGACACTGACCTTCACTGCTGCAGATCTGTACAAATGTTTACTTAGAAAACCAGGTTTGCTGACCTCTGTTCCAGTCCAGGACTACATTACCCATTGGTGGGTTACGGCCTGTTCTGGACATAGCACAGTTCAGCACACAGGAGTTGTTCTGCATGGCCAGAACAAAACAATTGATTTACATTAACAAAATCTATGGGGAGGCTTGCTCAGAACCTGCTCATGGTAATTAAATTAGCAAGATTTACTTGCCAGTTTTGGTAAATGGAGAGAAAGAGGGATATTGAGCAAAGTCCTCCACCAGTTTAAGCAGGTTCACTACCATTGAAACCATCGGGATGGGGCCTGCATGAATTATGCATAGTGTAACTCACTACAGGCTCATGGAGTACAAGACTGATGAGCGTGCTTGTGACTGGTTATTTTGACCTCCTGCATAATACAAGCCACAGGACTTCCCTGAATCTTTGCAAACATGAATCTCTTTTTTCCATAGAATGGAAAACCATAAACATATACGTTACTTGGAGGTACTTCTGTTTATATTACATAGGTTTCTGTGAATAATTTGGGTTCGTTCTTTAGGACTGTTAAGTGAAAGGGAGCTGTTCTATCTCAGCTGGATCGCAAATGAAACACCCTATAATATGCATAGAAGTACTCATATGGTATAAATAATATTTTTAATCAGTCATTGAAATAATAATATAAAGTACATTTTATTAACATTTGAAAAATAAATGTCTTCACCTCCCTTCATTGGACTTTAAAGGAGGAAAGTTTTACATTCCCTGTGAAAAAAATAAAGTAAAAAATGTTTAGAGAAAGGAGTGATCTGACTGGTCAGAGATCACAAATCGCTAATAATAATAATCTCTGAATATCAGATGCCAAACAGCTGCAGAGCCTCTTAAACCTAATTCCTCTTTCTTGGAGGATACAGCAAGTTTGGAAAAGAGACGATTGCCAAACCCGCCACAAAATGTAGGCAGAAATTTTTCTTTGAGTGAATCACTGTCACCCTTGATAAAACCATACACAAGTGTCTTGGCATGAGAGAATGCTGCAAATTGGTGTTCCCAAGGAAGACAGAGCCCATGAAGCCTGCAGACAGAAAACACAACCCAGCCCAAATCATCTAGTAAACAATCCACTCAAAAGCGGGAGGTGATAGGTGTAGAGTTTATTAGATATATCACTAGATATTGCATGCTTTCTCATTACGTGTCAAGGTACTACGCAGTTTATTCCATTGCAGTTTGCCACCTGGTATAACAATGTATAAAATTCAAAGAGCAATTATTTGGAAAAGTCGTATGAATGTTCAAAAAGTGTATGGAAGATGATTATGCCTGTGAGTCCTTTCCTCACACTTGCACTTTACAGGGCAGGTGTCAAAATTTCAATTTATATATGTAAGAATTACGGAAAGTTTTAAATTCTCAGTATGGAATATTCATTCCTAGCAAGTGCCAAATACCCCAACTTTACAGACACTGGAAAAGCAGTTCATCTACCACTCTTTGTCGGCCCCACTTATAGTGTTAATACCCTCCACTATGTAAATAAAAATCACTGCAGTAATTGCTATTTTTCAGCACTTTGTATTAGGGAAACATGGTGTATTACAAAAAAGTATAGAGTATCTAGGCTTCCAGAAACCTGTAGAAGTGTTATACAAGTCACAGTTTGTTAGCAGCGTCTAAAGTTCCTGCTTCAGAAAATATTTATGCTGTTTCAGAAAATATTTATGCTTTCTCTGCCTTGATCCGTTTGCACTTTATCAGCTATCAGAGCAGCAATGTAGTAAACTAAAATGTGTGACCTGCCAGTGCCCAGAGAACAACAGGTTTGGGTTGGTTTCTTTTTAACAATTTTTTAAAAAAACCTTTGTGCTTTCTTTCTGCTCATTTTTTCTCCTGCATCACTGCAAATAAGTGATGACACATTACCTTGTCATAGGGAAAGAAGCAGTACCTAACTGTACTAGAAAAGGGGTTTTTTCTCTCTGAGTTACTCTAGTCATTCTGTGTCTGCTAATTCCAGGTTCCTTCTGCCAATTTCCATCCAAGAGCATCTAGAATTCTTAGTTAATACAGACTAGTATGGTGGCAAAAGTATTTATAGAGAGACAGGAAAGACTCTTCCTCAGTGAAAGGTGATGGATTTGCAGAAAAACACTGGCCTGCACTACTGGAAAAGGCAATTCAGTTCCAGTGATGCACAGGATCAGAATGATTAGTCAAATCCAAGCCACTTAATAGAAAACTGGCCGATGCAGCTAATAGAAATGGGTGAACAAGGAAGGATGTGACTAAAATCCTGCTCCTCTGGGACCGAAGTGTCCCTCCTATTTAGGATTCACATTTCTAAGCACTGCTGTGGAGCTGGGGAGCCAGGGCTTAACACTGAATTTAGACCAGTCCTTTTTTCACAGCTGAAAAAATATCATTTCTTCCTCATTTGTCACTACTGACAACACATTAGTTACAGTAATTGTTTGGGATCAAGGCTATCACTGCTTAAGTCTTCCTTCTGCATAGGTCTTTTGGAAGGATCAGATACAGCCCTGTAGCATCAGTGAGTGGGAGAAAGGGAGCCTGGGATGCCAGTGAATACTTGAAATGATCCAGATGAATCTAAAAATAGCCCTTCCAGGAGAAAACCCTTGTGCTCGCTCTTCAGCTCATGTAGCTGGTTTTGCCTGTGTGCTGTCTGAATACAGCTAATCCTCCTTCCATCCCCTTCATTCTCCCTCCCACACAGGTCGTACACATAACCTACCAAACCAGCTAAGGCCTGGTGGCTGGGGTACTACTCTCAGGGGCCTCCACAGCTTCTGTAAGCACTACAATGACAGTGATGTTGGATAAAAGACAGGGAATGACTGTATTTTGCTTGGAGCCCGTTCTCTGGGGTGTGGGCTGAGAGCAGATTGAACAGAAGAGTGTTTAATTTGTGCCTTCTCTCAGGGCATGGGGATGATTTAACTGCTGCGTGGCTCATGCTGCCAAAATTGAGACAGTGGGGCTGTGGACCAAAGCTGAGGCACCTGGAGAACGTTAATATGGACTTGAGGATTCTGGACGTTATAAACACAAAGATGCTGGGAAAAAAAAAAAAGGTGTGGCATTTTAAGTACTGAGATGCAATTCAGGATGAACATAGCTGTCTTAAGTTTTTGTTTTGGGATTTTCTTTTCCTCTGTGATGCTGGACAAGCTGGGACACTCACTGGTTGACCTGTTTCCCATTTGTACACTGGGAAGGTTATAGTTGTACACCCACAAAGGCACATGAACAGATAAATTGTGCCATGGTTGAAGCTTTATGGTGGGCATGACGCAAAGAAGGGATTGTTTTATACTGTCGCAATAGCTTTATTATCAACTCCCTTAATAACTATATTGTGAGAACACCCCACAGATCTATATGCCTTTGCCATCTTCACTGCCATGAGGAATGCCTAGTGTCTTCACATTTATGTGAGGCAAACTTCCAGTCTACAGCCTCCGAGAGACTGGTGTCTGGAGCTGGCTTAGCAGAGGATCCTCCTGAAAGCTTTCCAGAACAGACTCATCCATGGGTACGTGCTTTCCTCAATCATTGGTCTTCAACCTTGTACTGTAGATAAATTGCAAAATACATTTTATTTCCAAGGCTATATCTTTCCAGCTATAAAAACTGTGAAGTGTTCTGGCCAGAAGTGAAAAAAATAAACCACCTGTGCATGGATGTGTACACCGATGTCCTTCCCTCTGTCTTAGCTCCTTCTTTCTGCTGTGCCCCGGTTGTACACCAGAGAGCAGCACTCTGGTTTATCCTGTGTGGTCCCCATCAACCCGTTCACACATCTCCATCCTGGAAATCCCAAATGTAAACATTTGTATCTCTCTGTAGTCCCCTAAAAAGAAAATTATATATGGTTTCCTATGATAGCTTTTATCCAGGCATGGATAAAATCCATGGATTCATGGATTCCTAATACTTGCTACTGGTCGTTGTCTCCATGTTAATAATAAAGCAGATACATGCAGATTATATAATCATCCAAAGAATTCCACAAATTACTGAGCTTTTTTCCTGAACTAAAATACAATACTAACAATGTCAATGAAAAATCTGATCAGCTTGCTTGCTTTCTTTTACTCCCCCCCTGCCCTGCCCCTGAATGTACTATGATGCTACAAAGGGATACTCTGAATAAAACCTTCCCTTTCATTTTTTCCTTCTTCATCCTACTGCACGTTTTGGTTCTCCAGTGCTTCCTAGTTTTGCTTGGGGTTTTGGGTGGGGGTTTTTGTTTGTTTGGTTGTTTTTTAAAAAATTGCTTCCATGGAGTTTGTTGAGATGGGAATATTTTCTGTGTAACAGTCCATGTGCCTAGCTTTTCCTTGACTGTCTTCCTCTGTTAAAACATTACTGTTGTCCTCAGCAATGCCCTAGACTACAGCGACACTACAGTTATTTTCGTTATGATATTACTGAAGAGCCCTAGTCACATACTGTACCACAGATCATTGATGCTAGGAAAAAAGATAGTATATGGCTCCAAAATTGCAGTAACATTTACATAGGTCAAATTCTAAAATTATTTAAAAATACTTTTCTGTATAAAATGACCTTTAACAGGCTCTAGTCATGGATTATAACATGGTATAGTTAATCTCTTTCATCAGTATCATAACAACACTTGACAATATAACAGAGGTATTGGTATCACTGTCTCCATCCTTTTTTTATCCAGGGCCAAATCAAGTTTGAGTGCCTGATAAGAACAGAGAGAACCAGGTGAGATTGTGGTCAGAGCTGGAAAGCAGATGTCAGGAAATGGGAGCTTGGACCACCTAACTCTGAGAGGGCTCTGTTGGCCAGGGCACTGCTAGGAAAGTCTGGTTTCAGTTTTTCACTCTCCTGTGAATTTTTCTGCATGATCCTTGTAGACTGCATCTTTCCTGATCACCAGACCAAGAGAAACAGTTCAGCTTTGCAGTGCTGTGCACGATATCATTCACTTTTAAATAAGCCCTGGTAAGATCCCCTGCTAGAGGTCAGGTATCTCTGTACAGCTGAATTAAGCAGCACTAGAGCACATACTCTGGCCTTGAGGCACTGTCTGGCTATGTCTGTAGTAGTGAATTCCCGTAGCCTCCAAAGCATGGCAGGTACCTCCAGACTGCCAACCACCAGTGGTCTTAAGTCCTTGCTAAACTTTGAATAGTGGCTGAGGTTTGTTTAGGAGGATCTGCCAGAAACTGTTCTAAATTTAAAAATCAGCAGATGCTCAAGTTCCCCTTCTGGTACAGACATAGCCATAGTTATCTTAAGCAGTGCATAAGAAAAAATAAGTTCATACAATTCAGATCACTTGAAACCACAATGAGGAACAAAGGTCCTCCTAAACTGTTTAGAAGAAAACGGTGCTTCCACAACCCCTTTTCTAGGAATCAAACACCACACTGTTGTCCACAGGGAGATGGCAATTTGATTTCAGTTTGCCCACAGGAATCTCTTTTAAGTTTCACCTACCCTTTCCTATCATGTGCAACCAGAGGAAGTTCAGAAGCCCACTCTACAAAAACGGGGAATGAGCAAACAAGATCCTTCTCTCTCACTGAAAATCCTTGATAGTCTCCTCTGTAGGTCCAAAAGACTAGTTCTGCAGTCACAGAGACATATTTCCATGGCTGGAAGAGTAGGAGAAGGCAGTGATGGAGGGTGAGTTGACCATAGAAAGTGCTCCAGAAGAGAGATGGAGAAATGCAGGGGCAGGGACAGTGATCCAGTCCCAAAAATGAACACCTGGTTCTAGGTGTAGTACATACATAGTACACAGAAAGATGAAGATTTTCCTCTGGTTTCTGTTTCTAAAGAACATCTATCTGCTAGGCAGGAGGGGATAATCTCTGTCTTTAAAAGGCCTCAACCTGTAGGATCTGGATACATGTTTGTATCGGGAGCACTCACTTATAATGGAGTTAGGCTATGGCCTAGAGTGAAAAAAAGGCCTTTTTTTTTATTGAACACTGATATCTTGCACTTGTATGGAGAGCCTGTCACACAAGGGAAACAATTAAAGGATGGGGGAAAAGTATACATGAGATCCATCACATATTATGCAAAGCAAGATGGGTAGGACTGTTGCATCATCATTCTTCATAGAAGTTCACAATACTGAAGAGAAAACATCCTTGCTATTCTGAACAAAACCTTCTTGTAGAAGGGTTTTCTACAGTGAAACTATTATTGGAGCTGTCAGGTGGACTTCTTTCATACATACTTTCTGTCCTTATGTCGTTTTCCTCTAGCAACTGAAGCTCAAGCAGTGCAGTGGTGAGTCTGATTCTTGCATGGTCCACAAACCCAGTGAAGAATGACATTGCCAGATTTTATCCTGGATTCCCAGGGCACAGGCTTCTCCAACAAGCAGCAGGGGCGCTTTGGTGAGAATGCAGACTAGCAACAGCTCTGAGATGATTAGCATCTCTGTGGTAGTTGCCACAGTATAAGATTAAGACAAAGTCTGACTTCACAGACTATATCACTGTGGTTTTCAAATAGCCTGCCTAGACTGGCTCATCCTGTTCCTACTGTCTCCATTACTTACTACCATGCCATGCTGTGTTCAATACTGTGTTTGAATCCTGTGTTCAGTTGTGGGCTCCTTACTTCAAGAGGGACACTGAGGTGCTGCAGTGTGTCCAGAGAAGGGCAATGAAGCTGGTGAAGGGTCGAACACAAGTCTTGTGAGGAGCAGCTGAGGGAACTGGGGTTGTTCAGCCTGGAGAAAAGGAGACTCAAGGGGGACCTTATTGCTCTCTACAGCTACCTGAGATGAGATTGTAGGCAGGTAGGGGCAGGTTTCTTCTCCTAGATAAAAAGCGACAGGACAAGAGGAAAATGATGCAAGTTACACCAGGGGAGGTTTAGATTGGATATTAGGAAAAATGTTTTCACTGAAAGGGTGCTGAAATATTGGAACAGGCTGCCCAGAGAGGTGGTAGAATCACCATCCCTCAAGGTGTTTAAAAAACATGTAGATGGGATGCTTAGGGTCCATGTTCAGTGGTGGACTTGGCAGTCCTGGGTTAACAGTGGGACCTGATGATCTTAAAGGTCTTTTCCAAGCTAAATGATTTTGTGATTCTAACTATTACGTAATGTCTGTAACTTGTAAACATTTGATTATAAATTCAAATACCTGTAAAATTCACAGTTAAATATTAGCCACAGATAGGCTGAAACACAGATGTTTCTTGCTGGAATTAGTCCAGAAAGCCAGATTTAATACCATGACTTCCCAGCAAAACACTTGCAGACTCCTGAATGCCAGCAGTATGAATGGGACCAGTCACTTCTACCATGACCTCTGTGTGTACTCAGGGAGATCTTACTACTCCTTGCCTACAGTATCTGAAACTTTGCCATTGGTTATACCACACACTTACGTATCTCTAGTCCTACCTATTTCCATTCCTTCCTGTCACCCTGCTTACAACCCTCCTCACATCTCCCTTCTTTCGTGCACTCACTCAGTTGGGGGTGTGCTATAACTACCCTGCTGCACCCAGTGGCTTTAACAATTCTCCTCCTGCTGCTACACACCCAGTGCTTTGACCCTTCATGTTCCTCCTGCTGCAGGATCTTCTGCCTCTATTGTCTTGCTCCTCTCCAAAATTCCCAATTCAACACAGGTAACTTTACCATAGTGTCCTTCACTGAGTGTGTCACAAACTAGGAATAAATGAGTTTATGAAGAACATTTAAAATCATTCTATTGGTCATTCACTACAGTGCTTTTAAGGTACCTCGGAGGTGCTTTTGAAGTCCATCCTGCAGTACCTATTAGTGCAAGACCATGGAAGGTGTTTTTCTTATACCACAGATACCAGGCTACGGTGTATTCAAGTCACATCAATTGCAAATGGACTGAGCAGCAATTTCCATACTTCATGTATTTCACCACAAACTTTGTGCCCAAAAAGTCTAGAAAATGAGCATGCAATCTCAATTAGCACTGAGTAGTATATCTCTTATACTTATTCTAGAACAAATGGCTAAACTTACTCAGTCACTCAAAACAGCAGGTGACCAACAACAGAAAATATCTTGCTTTGCTCCCCATAGACCTCCTAAGCAATAATTTTCCCAGCTCCCTGAGCCCATGGATCAGTGACAAATCCTCCACTATTATAACTGAGTTATAACTGCAGAGATGTCAGCGCCATTACTAACTTATCTGGCCCAAACAGCTAGCGCCTGCTTCCCTATTTGGCTAAATAGTCTTGCCTTCATTGTACCTCAACATTTCCTGCACATAAAGATAAAGCTGGTGTCTATGCTTGCCAACCCACTGCTATGACAGAAACCAATAGGAAAAACATCAAGCCAGCAACTCGAAACAGTTGGCTGCTCACTGCAAAGACCTTTAGAATACAAAGATCATTCATTACAACAGGACTTCCAGGCATATGAACATAGGTTGGAAAGGACTTACTACCTTCAGTCCCCTTGAGGCTGACAAGAGATTATGAGGTTGACATTTTCAGGGGATTGTTTATTTGTGATAGAAACTGGGGGAAAAACAAACCCTTGGTTACTTTTTGAACTATCTGCAGGTTTTAACAAAGCAGCTTTCATAGACGTTTCTCTTATCAAAATGTCTTGCAAAATTTGAGGATGAGGAAATGGTTGGAGAACTCATAACTTCTCAGAACCGCAGCTAAACACGTGAAAGTGCAGCTTTTGAACTGGCAGAGAACTCTTTCCGTGAGTGGGGAGTTGACTGAGAAAACTTGTAATGACCCAGAGGTCGGTGGGAAAGGACAGGGAGATTAATGGGATTCTGCATAGACAAGCAACCCTCACGGAAAACATGTTACATTCGAGCTTCCCTCCCACTCTTTCCTTTCCCTGGCACCATCCTGCAGCCTCAAGTGGCTCCATCTCTGGATCCCCAGGCCTCCAAAGAGCCATCAAACTGGAAACCCAAGGTCCTCAAGGACCCAAAACATAGCTCCTTCTCCCAAGGCACTGACCACAGCATTGCCCACCTCAGATCTCTCCAACCCAAATAAGACTTTATTGCTGCAACAATATTGCTTCCAGCTCTTCAGATTCCTGAAGGGTCATCAGGCAGAAAACCCACAGCCATAAACAGCTGTAGCCTGTAATGTTCAGAGCTGTGGGAGCTGTCTGCATTGCACTGTCACTGATAAGTTCAATTCATAGTGTTTGCCCCATTTTCCTTTTTTCTCCTCTTTTTTTTGGTTGTTGGATTTGTTTGGGTTTTTTAATTTACAGTGCTCACAGTAAGTATTTACCATTTTCCAATGTTTGTATCTTTACACTTTCAGTTTTCCAAAAAAATAATTGATTTTACCCATTGCTGTAATTTTAGTTTGCATTTAATAATAATGTTTTGAAGCTATTAGAAAACAATGTTATTTTAGACCCTTCTTTGCAGGAGTCAGAAAGTTTGTGGTGCACTCTGGGAGACAAGGATCCAGTTTAACATCCTTGAAAAGCAATCTAACTTGCACTCAAGAAAATCACTCCACAAAATGAGCTAATGGGTGGTAAATGGCTCAAAACCATGCTAATTCTCCAAATCAGAATGCTTACATAGTCCAGACAGTATCATCTTACCTGCTTTGTGTTAAGTGCATGTTTCAGTGCCATCCTGACATTATCCAGATTATTATTAAGGTCATAGTTCTTTATTTTTGTGGTGGGTGTTATTATTGTTGTTGTTATTCAGTAAATATTTTATTGAAAGAGGTACCGTATGGAGTACTTGAGGAGAAGGTAAGACCAACCGGCAGTGACTGTACCAGAACGCTAACCAAGGCCTGGAAGCCGACCCACTACTGTCACCCAGTTATCCACAGTTAAGTTGGCTCTCCGGTACTGTTTTTGGCACCAAACACCCTCCCAGGTAATGCCTGGGCACAATTCAGGCAGCACATTCTGTCTGTTTTGGAGGGGTGACAAAACCCTGCAGTATGAATGTAAGTCATGCCACACCAGATGGCCTCATGGGCAAATAACCATCCGTGGTCCATTTAATTTCCCAGTATAGATGTTATTCCTCTCTCCTAGTGGACTTGAGACCTCATTTTCATTAAAAATAGAGGAATGAGCTGCTGCAGCCCTAGCACTGTGCATCAGGTCATTATGAATCCTTCTGGAACCGCCTGATTAATCCTTTGTTATCCGGACTTTCTGCCTGCACCCTGTCACTGCCTCTCATCCTAATCCTGCTGCACAACCCCTTCCCATCAGGTAACACTCAGTTCGACTGCCCAGAAGGGCACTGAGTGGGGTGAGGTGTCTTCAGGAGTGTGCTGTGAGAGTATTCAGTCTGGACTGGAAAGGCCCATAAGTAACGTGTAATAAATGTATGGACAGACTATTTCCCATCAGACACAAAAAATATACAGAGAAAGACTGGGCTAAAAGGCTTTTGGTTTTGATGTCCTGCACTTAGAAGTTACAAAATTAATTAAAGTGATATTTATGGCTGTCATATGAAGTCACTACTATGTATTCTTTAACTGAAAAATAAAAACTTTCTTCCTCATAAGATAGCTCTCTCATCTGGGATGAATCCCAGTTGAAATTTAGGATGAATACTGAAGATGATTCCAGCTATCCCAAGCTGTATGCACCTTTTTTCTATTTGCATCACACCTTTCAGCCTGCTCCAAAGACCAAAATGTTTTCCTGAAGGGCCTTTCTAGAAACTGGTTTGCAAATTCATTTTCTCTCTTGCTGGAGATGTCTTAAAATATAGGAGACACAGAGGCTCCCACTGTTAAGGTGCAGCCTGAGCTGCGGAGAAGACTTTGATCTTGTGGCCAAAGGTTCTTCTGTCTCTTCTCCGAAGAAAGGCTAGCTTTTTACCATCCTCCCCACTCTTGCCTTTTCCACTTGTTTCACTTATGTCTATGTGCCAATCTTGCTTGTTTTTCCTGATTTCAATTGTAGACTCCTACTCCCAGTAAGTCATTGACACAGTTTAATGAACATGTAAATCTATTTACATAAAAGAAGGATCCTGCTCTCCCTCCACACCCTAAACATGTTCCTTCACTCGTCCTTAACTACAGTTGTCAGATCTTCTCCCATATTATCCAAAAGCCTATCAACGTTACTAGCGTTCGGTGAACAAGTCACCTGCAATTTTTAGTGTGGCACAAGAAATGTGTTTTCAATGTTTTAAAAAATAATTGCCGTGTTTACCTAAGATCTCCTCATATTATTTCATTGCAGGCTAACATCCACCATCAAAAATCACAGTGCTGGTTCTGACAGTTTAGAAAAGTCATAAAGAAGTCACGGTAGTGCTGGTTTCTAGCAAACATCTGATTTTCTCTTTATAAGCAGAAGCTTGCACTTGTCTGAAGGAACCTAGGGTTTCCATGCTACATTTATGTCTTCTCTCCTACCAAAAGACTACCTCATCTACTGGAACAAAGGCTACATGCTGAGAGGAGCACATCTATCTTCATGATGTATGTTTGGCCCAGAGCCTGGAGCCACAGCTCTATAGCTGGAGATGGCTCAGTAGGTTTGGTAGAGTGGTTGTTAAAATTGACTGCCAAGTCCTGAGCCAGCTGCTAAAAGCTGCCTCCAGCAAGCACTGCTCCTGGTGATTCCTGTCCTTTCGCATTATCTTCAGAGCTTGCTCCTCCCTCTACTGTCACCCACTTATTTGCCCTTGGGTTTGGAGCTCTGTTGCACTCTATGGCCCCACCTGCACTTGCAGTGCTCTCATCACCTGTAAGTCTTTCATGACTTTGTCCACACAGTCTTGGCGACCTCTTTGCCTGCCACTGGGTCTGAAGAGGGATGCAGCCACACCAGCTCCTTCACTGGGAGGTAGCAGGCACTGGGCTCTCTGGAGGAAGGACTTCTGATGCTTTCTCTCTGTCAACACAAACAGGCTAATTGAAACCAGTGAACTCAGGGAGGTGTATTAGCTGCTGCCTCACACACTGGGTTTATAGGCTGAATCTTGTTCTCTTTAGGCTTCCAGATTTTTCTCAGTTACTGTTTCTCCTGTCACATACTCACTGTTCCTTCTGTCATACACTCAATGCTTGTGCCTGCCCCTTGGAAAAACTTTTCTACAGTCCTGCACTTCATCAGTACAATAATTATTTCAGGCTTCCCTGTTAGACATAGTGAGCGAGTGTGAGGCACAGAGAAGTGGAAGGAGGTCTTCTTGATTTCAATAAGCTTTGAATTAGGTAATTTTCCTTGATGAATCCTGTTTTTTCCTCTTCTTCTTCCACTCACTTTGGTATGCAAGATGTGTGTGAATGTGTGTTACTCTGTGTTTGTGATCTCCATCTCCTAGACTTTTAATGCTGAGAAGGATACAAATTTGGGAGATAAACTCTAAAGACATCATCGATGAAACACTGAAGCCAATTCCATGTTTTAATCCTGCATAAATTATCCTGGAACACAGCCCACATTTATTATGTGTGAGAGAATAGAAAAATAATGGGATTACTCAGAAGTTTCAGATGATTATAAACATATGGTGCAGGACTGTATAAGAACAAAACATACTGAGGGAAATATCAGTAAATGAAAGGTTAATAATGGAAAAAGTAAGTTTGGAACCTCATATGAGGCCTATTATCAAACACTACTGACATGAAAGAATTCCTGCAGAACTGTTAAAAGTGGACAGCTAGTAGTTTAATGATTGTAACAAGAAAACTTTAAGGCATTGGAAAGGAAACTATATGATTATAAAAGAACTCATCACATATTTAAGCCTCCTGTGAAAAATGGTAGTTTTGTGCCTGAGGTTCCGGACTGGGACTCAGATCTTGATTTATTTCCCAGTTCTGCTACAGATTTCCTCTGTGACCTTGGGCCAGTTACTTTGGGAGAAACATGTTAAAGCTCCTAAATGACTTATGAATCCAAATCCCTTTTCCAAAAGGGACATAGCAGCAGATTCACAAAAGGACAGGAATGTGGGAACGCTGACCATAGCCAGGGCTACCACAAAAGTGACAGTGTGCTGCCCCATCACTTTCCAGTTCTGAGCACCAGCAGGCCACTGTGGCCCAGGGGAGATGGCTGTCTTCCAAACACCCGTGGAAAAAGAGCAGGAGGTAGCATGTGAAGGATCAGCTGTGTTCTAACCTCCTGTGGGTACTGTGGAGCAGGCAGTCTTGGGAGCTACTCCCTCTCATGGTTTCCAGCTTGTGCTCAGTTTTCATCAGTGGCTCATCCCTGGGAGTGGCTCAGGTATGATGCCTGCATCTCTGCAGGCAGAGGACTCCAGGAGTGATATGGTCAGTAGGCTTGCCCTGAGAAACAGGGGCTCCTGGCATCCTGCTTGGGTCAAAAAAGGAAGAACCAGGAACAACCATCTCTCTCCAGGGCAAGTGGTTTTAGTGTGGGAAACCTTCTGCCTGGTTTACTGCCCATCCACAGCCCTCAGCCTCAGAGCTCAAACCTATTTTCCAAAAGTCCAGGGGAAGTGGGAAGAAAGGGGGGTAGGGGCATGCTCCTCTCTCTTGCCCCCAGTCTGTGAAGCTGAATGGAAACACGCAGCGTTCCTCTTTTTTTGCTTAGATCCTCGGGCTTCAGTACCAGGGTTAGAAATTAAGTAAGTGTTTATTTGTTTGCCAGTGCAGGAATTAGCTTCCTAAGCAAACTGACATAGCAACCAAGCAAGCACGTAAACTTGAAGCACCCAAATGTTGCTGCCTCCAGCTTTCAGACAGCTTTGAAAAATGGACCCTTTTTGCTGTTCCCAGCCTGTGAAGTACAAATAGCAACAGCAGAATATTCTTTGTCTCCCTCACCCTGTATTAGTCCATGCTGTACATAGCCTCTCGACTCGCACACAAAATAGGAATGTAAGAAGTAATAAACCTGTAATGTAGGTACGGGAGCCAAGGATGGATATTCACTCTAGCTTTCCATATGCTATAGCAATGATAAAAGGATCTTACAGGCATCTTTTTCTCTGCCTTAATATGTAGTATGGTCATAACTCAGAAACTGCTTTGAACAGGATTCACAAACTGCTGTGTCTGTGTAAAGTCAGTTGAAAGTAAACATACTTTCCGCTTCAGTCTCTTGGATATCTCCACTCGCCATGGTTTATTTCATTCTGTATGAAAGTATATGAACCTTAAGGTATGTGGTAGATCACAAAGGTGAAGAATATTAGGTTTCTGAGAATCAAAAATGTCCTAGCAGAGAATCTCCCTTAAAAGCCTAGATTTTGTTGCCAGTGGTTTTGGCATAAGCAAAAGATCCATACAAAACACATGAAAAAAATGTAGTAAAAAGGGGTAAAGGTGGATGCTTATCATTCAAAATGGAATATTTTATCAACTGATGTTTGCTGACAGGAGTGGGGGAGTATGAAGCTATTCAGAAACATCAAGGTAAAAAATTTAACTTTCACCAAAGTGTTCTCAATCTATGAGTCTCCACCTACATCTACTGCCTTCTCAGAAAAGGCTCATCTCACTGCTAGCTGAGCTTGATGCACTAAAGAAAAACTATTATGAGTATTATGTGCTGCAAATTTACATCTCATCAAAGTCGTTTGACTCTTCTGGGTGAGAATAGGAACAATTTCACATATTCACGTAGCTGAAGTCTTGGTTAATAGGTTAGGTTCCACATTCAGAAAAGAAATAGAAAGTTTTTGTCACTGTGACCTTCTGTATCTGCTTTTATAATCAATGTGATCAAAGCAGTCCTTCTGTCATGGGACTGTATTCCCTTCTGGAATATTTCCACAAGACTGGAGACAGCTGTTACAAAAACATATTTTAAAAAGCTGCAGGAAATCTGTCTGTAACTGCTGCTTTTCCCGTTTTAAGTCTTGAAAGAATCTTTCTGTTTCCTGTAAGTACATGTCTCTCTTCAATTGATATATCTGCTTGTAGAGGGGAATCCTTTCAGTGTCAGTTTTTCACTGATATTTGTCTAAAATCACTTTGGTCAAAATTATCTTTTTTCTAAATCTGTTGGCTACTGTATTGGTCTGTGACAAACTACCATTGAGTCGCAGGCTTCTAGGTCAAGGGGGTCATTATGATCATCCCATCTGACACTGGGCATAAGACACAGCACAACCTCAGTGATTCCTGCAGAAAACCTGTTGTTTCTGGTTGACACGTTCATCCTTCAGGACAGATTTCCTGGGGGTTATACTGCCCCTGTAGGACTGCCTCTACTAGGACTACAAAGGCCAGGGAAACAGCTGAGTAGCTGTGGTGACTCCTGAATGTTCTGGCTGTGTCCCATCTGGGTCCTACATGTTTATTTCTGGAAGAAATTTTCCAGTTAATTTTCCATTTATTCATTCTTGAAAACTTGCTGTCTCTAAATTACCCGGCAGCACCATAGGAAGTGCAAGGACACTGAAAACACTGGTTTTGTGTCAGGGTTTTACAGTGCAGCCAAGAACTTGGTGTCGTCTAAGCATCAGACTGTGTCAAGATACACTGATGTGGTTCCAGAGAATTGAGACGTCGTGAAATCACACAGACTGTGAAGAAGCACAGGTTCCCTGTTTGTGGACTGGCCATCTCTTTTCACAGCCCAGTGAAACTACATCTCTTTCTTCTGTCATTGGCAGTACATTGCTATTCCCCTACTCCTGCCATTTGGAGGTAAATGATGATCCTTCAAGACAGATCTCTGCAGAGTTTTGCTCCGTGCTTCACTGAAGCATAAAATGTAGTGTATATTGACTCCATTGCTGTGGTTTTCTTCCCAGGCACATAGCTGAGTTCTTCCCAGCGCGAAGTCCCATGTCTGTGGGAACTCTGAAGAGGGTTTTCCAGTCTGAAGAGTTTTGTGCCCAAAACTTGCATACCAGAACCTGTCTGCAGTGAACAGGGTTCAGAGCTGGCCCCATGAAACATTTCACAGGCTAGTAAGCGCTCTCACTGGTACATCATAAGCTCTTGTTTTGACATCCCGAGCCCTCTCCCTGCATGCCCTCCACTGTCTTCAGATTCTGTGTTTCCATCTGTTTTTGTTTTTTTTTCTGTGACAGTACACCTAAGAAAGACCATTTTTGCCAGTTTTGTTTCCTTTATACTTTATTATTGTAAATTCAAAATCTGAGGTGATAAATATGGCAATTTTTTTTAGTTTGACTTGATGGATAACAACATCTGAGGAACCTTCAGCCCTCCCTAGTAGAAAGTTTTTACTGCAGTTATGAATGATACAAATCACATCTATTTTAGTCTCTATTTCTAAATCTCAATGTATTTGATTCAGGAGGACTAAGGATTTTTCCTGTCTCTCAAATTTAAATGATTAAGTTTGCTTTATAGTTTAATTTGTTCCATAGTCAGTGAACTCTCCTAATAGGGTCAAATATTGTATGAGGAAGAACACTTCCTCATAAAGAATGTTCTAAGTGTCTGACTTTGACTAACCTGTGGGTCTACATCATTGACAGAAAGTTTTTATTCTTCATCTTGTTTTATTTTCCAATGAAGGTTCAGGCCCTGTTGGAAAGATGTATGCTGTTTAAGAACAAGCTATTGGCCTTGATTCAGTTATAACCGAATCATATGACAGTCTTTATCAGATCAAGTTTCCTGATATTTTTTCAGGTTAAAATAAAACAAATCAGTTCATAAGTTTTTTGCTTGTTTGTTTGGGTTTGTTTTTTTTTTTGTTGTCTAGTTCTGTAACTGTGAAAGAGGTGATATAGATTTCAGTTAATGTTAGTAGAAGCCAATTAGGTAAAAGAGAATCCCAGATTTTAAGTTCCTTACAGTCTCTCTAGAAAACAGGTCATCCAAAAAGCTTTCAGACCTAATTGCTCCTGAAAATGGAATGGCTGTTACTTACTGCTACAAGGTCCTCTGATGTTCCTGTGACTGTACATGAATCTGTTTACTAATGTTTTCTTTAAAAATCAAGCCCTTCTGCCTTTTTATTTTTTTTTTTTATGTTCTCAGTGCTTGAAGAGTAGAATAGTAAAGACTACAAAACATATGAGATTATCTGTTGATATATATGACTAATATTTTAATCCAGAGCCCTGGAATTCCCTGAGCATGATCTGAGCTGTTGCACAACAGGCTGGTTGCAGACATTGCATCTCTGTGCTTCTCAGGGACCTATTGAATCTATTTCTGAGACCTGATCATTTTGTAAACGTTAGTATATGTAGGAAAGGTATTAATAGCTTTTCCTTGCCACCTAATAATTATTTCTCAACACTGATTGTGGAGCCAGAGGGCGTTAATAAGAGTGAAATACATGGAAAAGCATGAAAGCCTATAAACATTGAAGAGAAAGACTTTAACAGATAGATATATTTACCTTACAGAATACATCTTGTGTTTTCCCAAATGTTCACAGTTCCTTTGAGACTCCTAACATGTATCTTGTCCAAAGCATCCCTTTAGAGCAAACAGCTCCCTGTTCATATTTACTTTATTTTGTGTACAGGACAGGCAATGGAGCCCACACAGTGGGAATTTTAGGAATTTACCAAACCAACCCTCCTAAATAAAGTGATTAATTTACCAATTTCATCAATGGAGACAGGTTTGCTTTAAAGTTAAAGGTGTGAGAGTCTGTACTCCTAAGAGTAAGACAAAATGTTTTCTTAACTGCATTTAGACAACAGAAGTGAATGGGAAGAAACAACTGACTACAGCTGATCAGAAAGCTAAAGATGCACTGATTTTGTGCCAAGCCATCCTATCCCTGAGTGGAGATAACACAGGTTTTACAAGTTTGGAGATGATGTATCAAATACAGGGAAGTCCACAGGAATTAGTATTACAGCTCTCTAAAGTGATCTTGAAAAATCTCTTAGGAACTTGGCTGTTTGTGATGCATCTAAGTCTGTCACAAAGACTTCTGTGCTCATCACTGGGCCTGTATATGAAAGGAAGATAATCACAATATGGGTTTATTCAAAACACTTTTCTCTACCTGTTTCATGCATCTGGGTAAGTCTTGGACATCATGGACATCATGTTGAGAAGTTACATGTTGAGATTTTGTAAGTGATGTCCTAAGAAATATCAACAGTGTGCCTGAGACATTCATTCTGGAGGTACTGAAATACATCAAGTTTATGCTTCATGTATGCAAAAAAAAAAAAAAAAAAAAAAGTAAATCCTGTCTTCTGCTGGGATGTTTTTGGATAAAAGTTCTCTGCCATTGGAGGAAGCATAAATGTCCCATACATATGAACAGGCATTTTGCAAATAGGGGCAGCATATTCAAAAGTGGATATATAGCTCATATGAACAGTAAAGACGATATGAAGGCCTGTATGCAGTTCCCAGTCCTCCTCAAGCCTTTGTAATTTGTCCCCCTTTGTTCCCACTTCTTGCTTAGTTAATATATATTCTGAATTTGTATGAACGATGGGGATTCTGACTTCTAAATGGGCTTTAAGCAATCTTCATTGGCAAAACAGCCAAAGCAAGATTCGGTGGAAGGGTGATCAATCTTGTGGGCTTTACATGCCCCCTGGTGGAAAACCCTCAGTGTAGCTGTAAGGATTTTATGCAAAAACATCTCTTGTAAACAGATGTGTGGTTCACGAAACGCATCTGAGCCGCATTCTCATCTGAGGCACTGCACTGTTATCGGTGTATAACCCATGAATAAGAACACACAAGATCCCAAGTTACAAATGAGCACCTGGACTCATTTAAGTGCTGCTAGCATGATGTACATTGCTCGTACGGTATAAATTGCTGGCCTAAAATTTCTTGCAGGCAAATGATGCCAAGCGCTTAATATATATAAAATGAACTCTAGTAACTTAAGCAAAATAATCACAATTTTCCCCACAGTCTTTCCAGGATTTCAATCTGGAGGGTTTCGAAGGATACACAATACCTTGTTACAAACCATATAATGTTTTAAAAAGTATCCAACTGACAACCTTGGCTAACATTGTATCTTCTATCTAGATTACTTCAATATGTCATGTCCATATCACACCACTATGTCCATGGTCCCAATGCCAAGGATTTCTGTCTTGTCCAACCTTTCCATCTGGAAGTAATGAGCTTAATATTCTGGCTCTACCCCCATAAAAGCTATGTCACAAAAAAGTAGCAGTCTTACAAACCATTGTATACCCTGAAGACAAATTTCAGATCCACATAGCCTCTCAAAGTTCTACTCAGATTCATTTAAAGACAAGTTTTCCACTCTACTCCCATAAGACCTACAGCATACCATAAGACTGTGAGAGCGATTTGACAACTATTTATGCTTAAATCCTGTCCTAGACATGTCAAAGGACTGTGCTTAACAGATTATGAAGGGCTAGCATGTTCCTTTGGGGCAAAACATGTTGTGTTCTAAGATTTGCTCTTAAGATGGCTGTTCTTTTCATTGCAATGCCTCTGAAAGCCTAAAACAAAGAAAACAGAAGTTCTTTGTTTTCAGGTCTTTTCTCATCGTGTACAAAGTGAACGCCACCTCTCCAGAAGCTCTTTATATGTCTGGAGAAAACTATGAGGCAGGTGTTGCCATCAGCTTGAGCTTTAGCTCTGG
Source organism: Falco biarmicus (assembly GCF_023638135.1). Taxonomy (NCBI): domain Eukaryota; kingdom Metazoa; phylum Chordata; class Aves; order Falconiformes; family Falconidae; genus Falco; species Falco biarmicus. Next base: position 33,105,608 of record NC_079293.1, on the reverse strand, counting down.
CACCACAGCCTGGTGGCTGAAAGTGTCAGCAGTGTGGAGGGATGGAGGTCTGTTTTGAGGATGGTCTGCTTTAAACCTCTTGCCTTTCCATTTTCTTTCTTCTATCAAGTGGTGAGAAAGGTGGGACACCACTCTGACCAGAAGTTTTATAAGTGATGTCCTAAGAAATAACAAGAACATATCACAACAAGAAGTATCATAACACTGACTGGGAGTTGTTTCCATTTTTTTTTCTGATTTGCTAGTATCAACAGTTTGCAAAAGCTGGAATCCTGATCTGAATTGTGACAGCTTTCTCAGACACCTCCCCCGGGCTGCAGAAGTTTACAGGGAGAAACTTACCTCACCCACCTTAGGCACCTGTTTTTGGGTGGGATGAATCTTCCATTAGAAGCGTCCCTCTCACCACAATAACTATAGACAAAGACAGCCCTGGAGTAATATTTAAATAAGTAAAATAAGGTGATTTCAGCCTCTTTTTTTTGATGCCAGGATTACAAACAGAACTTGTTGAGTCAGCTCTTATTTCTGTCATATTCATACACCATTATAAGGACTAATTTTCTGATTTCTTAACCATTTTAATTGCATCTAAATTAAACTCTTTAGCATTCAATTAAAACTTCATTCCATACCTCTCAAAACAGAAACCAATTTCAAGAATATTCTCTTACTCTTCACTAGAAAGATGTGCAGGTACAGGTGAATTAATTGCATGATCTTAGAATCACTGCTATGTTATTGCTGGTCAGAAAAAAGATGAAGAACTAAAAAATGCAATTGTTCTGAAACCAAAATGATTTGTGCAGTCCTATTAGATTTGCTGAAATTAAATTTTGGCAGATAGGAATATTCTGACATTGCCAAAATGTCCTGTTTTATAATTTTGGAATGGGGCATCTAATATTTCCTTTCAAAATAGCTTTTCATGTTGAATATTCTTATGATGTGTTTCATTTTGTGTCCTCAATACAATTAAAAAGTCAACCATAATCAAACATTTATCTCTGAGACATTTCAGTTGATACAAGACATTTTTCTTAGAAGTTTCTCTTACACATGATTTTGAAATTTTCGGAAGTTGTGCCTAACTGGCCTAAGACCAAACCTGAAAATCCTCTGCAAATTTATTTTCAGTATAGATATGATTTATTGTTGATATTCCACCAAGAGTGTGTCAGTCATAAACCTCTTAAAAAGCTGAAAGGAAAAGAGATTCACTGTTCCTCAGAGAGGAGTTCACACTTACTGGGCCAGGACTTAAAATCTGTTTCCACAACTGCAAAAATACTCTGTACCAAAAAACTTTTCTTCAAGTGAAGCTGAGAAGAAATTGGTGGTATTTTTTATGTCACCCTGCAAAATTTAAAGTGGTTAGAGGACATAAAATGAAATATTATAATCTCTGAAAATACAGCTGTGTTAGTTTATAACATTAAAATGCCTGACTGGCTAAAGTTCATAGTTGCTCTCATTTGCCTCTGTGAAGGGCATGTTCAAGAAACCAGAAAGGAATTATTTCTTCATAGCTATAGATGCAGAGACATCAGGTTTGATATGTTTATTTATTAACATCAGTCTGTGTAACAGTGTCCTCAGATACAAATTCGCTAGAAGGAGCCAGATCTTTCAGCCTATTGAGTTCATTTGGTGCTGTTTCACAGATCCCTTAGTAGCAGTAAAAACTGATATGTGCCATTTGGAGGGTCCTCCTGAATATTTCCTCTGAGAAGATGGGCTCTCTGGCTTTTGTAAAGCCAGCAGAGATGTCTTTGCTATCTGTGACACCTCTGCTGTGCTGCCTGGCATGAAGGAAAGGGGTGTATTTACAGAGAAGACAGAGAATGTGGAGAGAAAAGCATTTTTGCTGCCTAATTTTCCCACAGCCCATGAGTTCAATTCACTGGCAATATTTTAAATAATTTCTTAGCAGTGTTTTGTTTGAATGCTGGAGGTGCTGTAGAGCCAACCACACTTCTCAGCCACTGTCTCCCGTGCTTTCCTCACTAAAACTGAGCCCAAAATTGTTCCCTGGAACTTAGACATCTTTGTGTTTTGGTGCTGTCACTTAGACATCTTTGTGTTTTGGTGCTGTCCAGGACCCTATTTACAGTCTCCTCCTGGGTGTGGATCAACACAGGTGATTGACTCCTATGCTGAGATGTCACCCTGACTACATCTGAACTCTGCAGGGAGACAGGCACACCTCCCTGTGAGGTCCTCTGTCAGGCTGAGCTTAGTGAAGAAGGTTCCCACTACCACAGCAGCTCCCAGTGTATATGTAGCTCCTTGCCTTTGACAACTGTTTAAGGTTTCCTTTACTCAAACTGCTCCAGAATCTACCACATCAGCAAAACTGAAGACACTTAACAATCAAGCAATCCTTCCCTCCACCTGCAACACACATAGTCACGTGAATTAACAATGTTTAAAGAAAGGTAAGTTTCAGGTTTTGTTCAGTGTTATAATGGCCTGGTCACGCGCTGAAACTCCATCATAGAAGCAAAGAGTAAAACCACTGTCTCTTTCCAAAAGGATTTATAGTACTAGTATAAAGAATGAAATATGGGCTAGACACAGGTGGGAAGAATAAGGACATAATGAGGCAACCTTTGTTTATGTGAAATGTATTAGCATAACCTCTAAAATCTGAGCTAAATTGTCCTGCTTCATTTGGCCTTCCTACCTGTATGTCTGTCTTTGCTGGAGTTCAGTTTTGACAATGTTCATTCTCAGCATTTTTATAACAGAAACTGAATTAAATGACCCTGAGCACGAATGTGTCCAGGATTAAAATAATTTATTGTAATGATTGCAACTATTCTGAAAGGTGGCTTGAGGGTGAGAACGATTGTTACACCAAAATGCTTGATGAGCAAGCAGCTACCTCTGAGTGTTCTTCTGATATCCAATTATTTGTCCAGAGGTCATATAAATTCATATTACTAAGCAGGTTACCTTTACGTACTACTGTTGAAATCTGAATACAACCACTTTTCAAGTTTCATCTAATTTTTCAAGACTGTCTTTCAGAGGAAATGAAACCTAATGTGATTTAACTGTTGGGGGAGGTAAAGGGGGTTAAATTCAGTCAATTTATGTTCATTATAAACAAATCCAAATTCCTAGCTAGTATGGTATGACTAACATATGTCACATACTACAGCATGTCTGGTGTACCCTTTAACATTTTAACAGTCCATCAGACATTAATGTGACTTAAACATCAAAAACAGGTTCATTTTGCCATTAATATCCTGAAACAAGAACATCTAATATACACATCCTGAGATTTAATCTGTAAACATAACCAAAAATGTCTGGATGAAGGGGGCTTGTTTATATTTCAGTAGTGCTACTTCCATGAAGCATGTGTCTGCTATCTTTAGTATGCAACTCTAGCATCCTACCATTGAGCGAGCCCTAATGTCTTTGATACTGTTAGGGAGACTTATAAGTCTTCTGCTGACATACCAGTCCCTTTGTAGATCCCCTAAAGTTAAAGCTACTGATAAACATAACTTGTCTTATAAAGAGGGGAAGAATTTTAAAACCACTTCAAACATGCTCGAGATTTCCCTATTCATTTTTCCGTGGTGTGAAAGCAGGTTCTTAAGTGAGTTGGAGTTAAGAGGACATGCTTCTCTTTACCAAAGTAATGACTTGTTTAATAAACAAGAAGGGAAAAGGAAAAATGTGATGATGCTTGCAGAATGACAGAATGAGAATGTCTGAGGAAAACTTAATCAAATGCAAATGAAAATTCAGTTCAGTCAAATCCCTTTGCTTATTTTTCTATTATTATTTGAATACTTGGTTCTTGCATTGATGAATGCTCAAGGAGGTACATTTCTTAGGAATTAACATAGGACAAAGCATATGTGCACTACTAGTGTCCAGACACACTGTATCTATCAACTGTGTTAGGAATGAGTGAAGCCACTACAGTCAGGAAGATAGTGAGGAAAAAAGAGAAGAAGAAGTTAAAAAAAAAAAAAAAAAAAGAAGAATAGTTATACCCTTTTGATATCTGCAAGATTGTTTAATCCCGCTCTTACGTAGATAAAACCACAATGTAATTGCTATGGAGTGAATTGCATTAGCAACCATGGCCTTGGAAAACCAGCCAGACACATTCAAGGTCTGAAGTACAGATGAATACTTCAATGAGTGCATGTCTTAAATCAATCATTGCAGTGGTGGAATTTGTCAACAGCATGAGTTTTTGAAGAAAAATGCAGATTCATCTGAACTTTCTACACCAGTGCATGTGTTTCCATTAAATATTTGTCAGGATGGTTTTGCAAGCTGAGGCTGGAATTTCTCATCAAAACCAGGCAGAGAGAATCCCTTCTCAAAATAGCTAATGGCATGGGAAACTCCTTTGACACCGAAGAACAAGAGCAAGGACAAGAGCAAGTATGGTCTCCTGAGCAATCTCATTTCAGTATGTGAAACAGGGCCAGGGCAAACCTGAGCATGGGCAGATGATTGTCAGTACAGGTAAATTGTTAGCATGGTCCCTGGCAATATTTTGGCCTGGGCTAACTACCTCTCTCCCAAAAATGTCCCAGCACAGCTGAGGGGATAGTTTGAGCCCGTATAGATGCAGTCAGCATGTTTTCTGGGGTAAAAGCAATTAACTGTGTCAACACAAACTGTGCGAGCTGGCCTCAGGGCAGACAGCAGTCCCTGGGCAATTTCATTTACTAGTACAGCTGCAATACAGTAGTCCCTGTGAGCACGTGGGGGAGTTATAAGATACTACAGGAAAAGGCTTTTTCACATGCATATTTGCTGCAGATTTTTCTGGAACGGTCTCAGCATCGTCCCAGTGCAGACTGGAAATGATTTCTGAAACCATGACTTTTTGCAAAATAAAATTCTTGTTTTCTGGCCAACTCTAGTACCAATTTGACAATATTGACATAGAAACGAACAGAATTTATACTAGCGAAACCCCTGATGTGGGTACAGTTATGCAGATAAAAGAATAGTTTATACCTATTCCTCTTCCTGTAGCGCCTCAACATTAGGGGTTCACTCAAATTTCCCACTCAGATTCTATGTTCCTTTTTTTTTCATGTCCTTCTCATTCAACAAATATAGTATGAAAAAAACCACACACAGGAACTGAGAGGGAATAAGATGTGGATAAAAAAAGGCAGCATGTCTAAATGCTTGTGTATTCTGAACATACAAAACATTCAAGACATAGATAGGTACATATATGTTGCTCTGATGTTGGTTGATAAAACTTAGGGCAGAAGTAATACACTGATAATTTATTTTAGGGGATATTGCTTTACTCATCTATACCATGAAAGCTGTGTGCATAGCTTTGAAACATATACATTCATCTTTCTGTGTGTAGATGTCTGAGTTTGTCAGCCATGGATATTAGTCTTCCAAATTCAGGTAGATGTTGAAAATCCCAGATCTACTTCTGTCCATGTTCTGTAAGAGCTGTTTAGAAAATTGTCGTGCACTACACTTAGAATGTGTACATAAAAGTGTACAAAAGTGTAGACATAAAATGGTCTACACTTAGAACTCCTTGAAGTTAGATGGGATTTCTCACATCATGTCATGTTTCCAAACTAGAACAATTGCCTTTTTAGTAAAGATCTGTGAACATACTCTTTGAAGTTTTCAGTCTTCTTTGCATAGGAAGATTTCCCAAAGGTAAATCCTCGAATATGAGAAATACAGTGATATGAGGTTGAGGGGAGTGGTCTGAACAAGCAGCAGCAAGTTAGATGGATGTAGATGTATACTTAGCTGAGATAACATGATGTTCTTATCTAGGAGCAATGCTAAAACCTGAAGTGAGCCACTGAATATCACTGAAAGAGCTTTTGCAATTAGTGGGTTTTCTTCATATAAGCATGGACTATCAGACCCTTCTGTATCAGTGCATCCAGTCCTTTGCATCATCACGGAGTTTCACCTTAAAATTGTTTCCTGCAGCCTGACTCTTCTAAGTGCCCATAACATGTTATGCTTACTGACTTCATTTGCAGAGCTCTGTAACTATTGCAAACTTGATGAGGGATATATGGTCTTTGCTTCAATTTTCAGTTTCTGGAGATACGTTGCTCTGCTTTAGCTTCCATTGAAAAACGGTGACTGTCCTCCCCATTGTATAAGAAGAAATAAAAAATACGAATAATGACTCAAACTGCATTCATGATTTTCTTGCTGTTGCACACTTTTAAAGCTAATTGCATGTTGTCTGAGAAGTTGACTCGTGCTCATTGGACACTTGGACTTAATGCACAGTTACAGATACTTCCAACAGGCTAGTGTCTCTTTTTTATTAAGATCAATAAAAATTAGTTACAGTGCCTTTGTGTTAATGTTTCGTTTCTAAACAAATATCCATGCAGAAATCAGGTCCTCCATAGAGATTAGCTATTGTCAACCATCTTTCTTTCCTTTAATTTTAGATTACTTGTGTTCTGCCTTACAGCCAAAATGAAACCTAGTTTCTCTCCTTTGACCACATCTCAATGTGGATAGTACAAAGCACTAAGAGCTTTCCATTGCTGTGGTATATGCTGTTAATTGCTAACATATTCTGCCACATCATTTTTCACAGTATTGGAACTTTTTAACTATACCACAACTCAACAAATACTAACAGGACCAGACATGTCTTGGAAGATGGTACTGCTAGTATTTCCTTCCTCCTTTGGTTCCCACTGAGCAGATGTAAATCACTTTGGGACAGCATTTCAGTTCTGAAACCTGTTTCAGTTTTGCTCAAACCTAATTGGAGGTCATGTGGAGTTTTCTTTCTTTCTCAAAAACAACAACAAAAAAAAATGCAGTCTTTGAGCTTTAATTACCGAGAAGCTCTCCCCCCCACCCCCCACACCCCACACCCCCGAATCCACGTAGACATATAGATATATTGTAGGAAATCTGTGAAAAAAAAAAACAGCCCCCAATTTTTACTGAGAAAATAGACAAAACTTTAACTGGTGAATACTTAGCTTCTCAAGACCCTGACCATATGTCCTGCTCTTGTTCCCTTTGGCAGTTTCTCTTTCAAGCTCTCTTCAGGACCTGGGCTGTCTTGGGTGATACGTTCTGCACTGAGCCTCCATAGCAGGGCATGATCCTCAGTAGGGCCCTTGAGTACTCCTAAGATTCAAACAAATTATTAATAAAGAGCAGATCCTAGGCTGTAAATTGCATTTCATTCACACCATTCAGATCTTGCTCCCACAAAAGGAGCTTGTCTACATTCATTTGGTGCAAAATGAGGGATGGACTCAGGTTTCATGAGTCTAAAACCAGAGGTTTTTTCCTCCATTGGGGAACCTAAGTTTTCTTTTGAACAGAAATTTAGATTAAATAAAAAATACATTGCTGCTTTCACAGCTTTCTTGGCTAGAAGCCAGGGACTCCTCTCTGTAATTCTGATTTATTCTTCTTATTCTTTGCAGGTGGTTTCTGAACATTTATGTTGCCCTGGGCAAGTGACTGAATATAAGCCTGTTTTCCCAAATGCACAATGAGAATAGTGCCGCTTATGGCACCTTCTGACAAGCGGTATTGTGCTGCCTAACATCTGAACCAATGCACGGCATTTTACAATACAAAGTAAATAAATATTTTGATACTTGAAATAGGAACCTCATTCTATTTCTTATTTCATTGAGAATATAAAAGTACAAATAAAAAATACATTTCTTGTTATAGGATTATATTCTTAACCAGAGACAAAAGACTGGGGTAAAACCAACCAACCAACCAAAGTCCAATACAGTCCCTGCTGTCTCAGGAAAAGACTTCAACCCATTTCCTAATTTTCCTCTTAAAAAGCTGTTACAGAACATCAGTGCTTTGGAAGAACAGGGGAAAGGTAATTAAACTGAAAGAGAGGCAGAGATTCATATTAATTTTTTCATATAGAAATGTGTTATCTAACAGTCCAATAATTCTTCATCCCCTGAAAAAGATAAAATTTGACTTTACAGTGACCCAAACTCACTTTTCCTCGGTCTGTGTATTAAACCAGCTTCATTCTCTTGTGTCTGTTCAGGGCCTTGGAAAATGACTTCTGTTCAAGCAGAGTGGTACACATTGCCAGTGCCCTAATTTTATAATTCCTAATACAAAAGTGTTGAATATTAGTATCTGTATAACACTATATCAGGTTCTGTCACTGCAATATTAAGGTATGTAGCCAGTATCGAATTACATGGATGTAGGAACTTTTCTGGGGGCTGTGGACTTTTAGACACTTGTAAATAAATTTAAAAAAAAAGCAAAAAAAAAAAAGCTTTGTTTTGAGGCTGGTGTCAGCTTACAATGTAGTTTTCAAGCATTGGGCAATCTCATCCAAAAGGAGAGCTTAAATTCTTTCAACAGCATTGCTAAGCTACATAATACAACACCTTTCTGTAATATGTTTCCAAAAGCTAAGTCTTGCTTGGTGTGCAACTTCAGGCAGCAATGAAGATTTTTGTTTGTTTTATAAAGTTGGCTTTTAAAAACAGAGCTGGCCAGAAAACAAGAATGTTATTTCAGGAAAAATTTTTCAAGGTTTTCACATTCCTATTTAATTCCTATGCAGAAGAAAACCAAGGCATGCAAATTTTTCCTTTATTTTTTCTTCCAAATGAGAGTGGGACACCAGAATAATTGAAAGCATTGTGATTCAAGTATTTAGCTACAATTAAAGAAAAAAATCCCTGTCCTGAACAGAGCCACTGGCTTTTGCAGTATAGATCTCACAGAACTCACCCTTGACATGATAGAGCATGCCAATGAAAATTACTTGGAAATAATAAGCAACTTCTTGTGATGTTTCAAGTTTGACAAATCACTATTCCTAAGAAAAAGAAAAAAACATAAGCTCCATTCCCTACTTTGCAAGTTTGTACATAAGGAACAATGCATAATAATATTATTTTTGAAAGAAATTATACTGAGGTTCAATTTAGAGACCCAGGGTGAAAATTCAATTTCTTTTCCTGTTGTACTCATTTGCAACACACCATGACAAAATGTTACCATAACAAATTTCACCAGCACTTCTGAGTGTATGAAGTAGATGTGCACGATAAAACCCTTGTGCTTATCCTCTCAGTAGAACTGAATTTAACCTTTAAAAAGAGAAAATACTAGCTCACACATTCAGCTACAATAAATCTGTTTAGCTCTATCTTAATTTTCAGGGCTGGCAATACCACGCTTGTGGATATGTTACTTGGAAACGGTCTCAGGACAATCTTCCACACCAGATTTTTTAGTGCTGAAAATGGACAAATACGGTCTGAAGCAGAAGCGGAGAATTCAGGACCCAAAGTGCGTGAAGACACTGGGGGACCACTACATTGCCAGGAAGACTCAGAGGAGTGGCAGCCTGTAAGCTGCCTCTCAAAGAGCTGAGTAAGCATGAGGTACACATATTGGCAGATACAGATTCATTCTTCCATAGCAATGTAGCCCAGGAGAAAGGACTCAAGTCCTTTTGTTTGAGAGTGGCATTGCTACATGAAGGCCAGAACACAGATGGCTTTAGTGTTAATGATCCCAGCATGAAAGCAAAGAAACGTGAAATGGGCTTATTTGGTAGTGCTCCAACGACAAGACAGAAATACCAACATTTGCCAAGTGGGAAGAATGAAGTCAGCAGAGAGAGTATTTTGTTTCTAACTTTAGAAGATACTGCAAACAATGGAAAAAGAGAAGGGGGTTGACTTTTATCTTAAAAAGAAAACTCTTTAGCATGCAGTTTACACTGTTGTAGCATTTGCACTTAACAGGCCAGCTTTATTTTATTTGTTTTTAAATGTTTGCTCAGTTTCAGATGGGGTAAGTGAGCCCTTAAAAATATATCCTCTAGGTTCATGATATACATCAGAGCTGTATAAATCTCCTAGGAGACTTAAACAAAGAGAACCTAAAAAAGATGTTCCTTATTTTGCTGTAGTTCTGCCCATGATTAATGGAAGGCTCTGATGATGACTGCAACTCAGTATATTTCTTGGCACTGTCACTATGTTTTCCTTTCTTCTCAGCTGGGTCAAGTCATAGTGACTAGAAAAAGTAGAAGCACAAGGTTTTTCTTGACAGTTCAGTAATATAAAAGAGGGCCTGCTGCTGTACAGGGTGTTGGTTTGTACATAACTGTGGGTGTTTGTGGGGACATGACAGAGATTAGAACAGGATAAATAGCAAAGGAGAAAGGATTCGGATGAACTTTTGCAAAAGCAACTCTCCCTGTTTCCATGCCAGCAACCCTTTCTGTGAATGGTTCTTCGTACCAGTACGTTACCAAAGGAGGGAGGTCTCTATTTTGCTTTTCAGGTTTGCAATCACCCAGTTTCTATTTAGGCTGCAGTATTCAGGGTGCCTACTGTACACGCGAAGTCAAGCAGGCTGAGCGCGGTTTAGGCAGCGTAGCTGTTGTGGTGTTTCATCAGCAATGAGTTTCACAGATTTTCTACCATCCTGAGCTGTCAAAACCTGGCTTCAGTCTTCATATCTTCCAATGCCCCTGGTCAGCTCACTTGAGAAGTAATGAATATTTTACCTCAGAAGCTACAGAGGAAAGGGCATATATGAAAAACTATATACAAAATTTCAGCAAGCGTTTGACGTAGACTTTGCTGATTTTCATGGAGCTTTACTAACTTACACCAGCTAATTTTCTTGAGGGAATTTTGCAGAAAGTTTTTTTAATACCCTGTAATTTAGTGCTTTTTGGTGCTTTAGCTTTGCTGCAGGACACGTGCATACAATGACCATCAATGACTAGACTGTGGACTAAGTCATGTCTTCAGGCCCCATATAACTTCAGGAAAAGAGAATGAAACTATGAAGAAAACAACAACTTTTACAGATTTCTCCTCACTTTTGAAAATCTAGTTCGAGAAAAGCGATTGTGGCTAATGGGTGGTGGCTCAGGCCTTTGCAATGATACAGAGGCTCTTTTGGCTTCATAAGTAAGAGCTGCCAGCATGGCCTTTCAGTACAGCCCATGTACCTGGGCATTTTCAGGAAGTCCTAAATCACTCAAGTCTGTTCTCTTCTTGGGCCACAAAGTTCTTACAAGTGCTCATGCTTTTTGGAGTCAGTGGGCTGGGAGTCAGTTTATCTGATGCTGTTTTATTGCATGGCAATTTAGCTAAATCTTGAAGGCTTCTTGGATACGTGAGACCTTACTTTATTCCTTTGAGGACACCTAGCATGCACTTACCCTTGTAACCTGAAAAGTGTGCTCTGACTTGGATGGCAATGGGCATGTTTGGGACCCCCTGGAATGTTAAACCCTTGTAGCCTTCAAAGCAAGGACACCCACAATGGCTACAAGGTCATTAGTGATGGTCCCTGGTTTGTCCAAACCCTCGGGTGTGCCCAGGAGTTATTTGGGGTGGCCCATGTTGACCTGTGCCTAAAATGTGCCAAATCTGTGTCATTGATGACTTTAAGGATTAAACAACATTAGTGATAGAGGTGCAATACTCTGCTCATCACCTCACATTGTTTAATTTACAGTCACAACTTTTGAATCTTACTCAGGTCCTCTTATACATTTTTCCTCCTCAAATAAAGACAAGAACACCCCAAACCCATACATGTTCTATTTGACAGCTGCACACTAGATTATATGATAAGAGAGATGTGCCAGACATCAGTTAACCAAAAGCCACTGCCACATTGGCTCCGATACTAAGCCCATCAGGAAGTTTTGTACTGCAAGCAGCACCATGGACACACAGCTTCCTTTTTACACCCAGTTCTTTCATATTAAAAAGAAGTGGTGGTGGTGGTTTAAATGTTTCCTTTTGCCTTAGCCACTTTGAGTATAGATAATCCACTTATCATTGTCATTACAACAAGATTTATGCCACAAATATGTGATAGCTCCATATTTAAACACTAATTCCTAAAGTAAGTGCATGTGCCTTGTAACAGAGACTACAAAGTTCCACAAGGTGCTGGAGCAAGAGGTCAATCATAAGCCATTGTCAGCTTCTTGGGTATTCAAAATTTATGCCCATACTTGAATGTTTTATTAAACAAGTGCCATTTTTTAGTTCATTGCCAATGACATTTTTGTTAAAATGCATATTTGTCTCTATCTCTCTATATATGCATACAATGTTTCATGTGCCGGAACAGCCCAGTTCTGTTGCCTGTCGATTTCATTGAACGGCCTTAACGCATGTTTAACCTATTAGATAATAAAGAACTAGCAGGTGAGCAAGGTGTCATGTTATGGGGAACATCAGCAATGTCCTATACCTTCTAAACACAGAGATGCTTAGTTCAATCTAAGGAAGCACCAGCTTCGATATTCGCAAGAAAGACTACAGTCACCCTTTTAGATCTTAAGTTAAAAGATCCCTCTAAGTCTTCTCTCATGACAAACCAATGGCTTGAAAAAAAAGTCTCCTTTTTTTAAACAGAACATGATAAACAAATGGCTGTTTTTAAATTTAGACAGCCTTGGGGTAGATGTGAGAATAAGCTGTGAATTAAGCATCCCTTGACAGATGGAAGTTTGTAAAGTGAGAAAAACCAGACTGACCTTTAGTGCAGTGCTGACAAGTGAAGGATTACACCATCTTTGGTATTAGGAGCACATGTTACGTGTACCTCATCAGAGGGGCATACATACACAGGAAACCCACTGTTCCCTGCCATTTATTAATAGTAATACTTGCCACAGTCAAAATATTTGGTACATTTAACACTTTGAAGGATTAAGGAGCCATTGCCATTAATACTGAACACAGGAAATTACTGACTCTCAGGACAACACCACGTATCACAGATGCCAGATTTTTTTTGAAAACTCTGGTTGTGTGATTTGGTCTGGCTTGTGACTCCAGTTATACACCTGTGTGTTTGGGCACAGCAGGGATGGGGGCTGCCTGGGGTGGGGACTGGGAGCAGCAAGGGCTCCCTGGGGCAACAGGGCAGGACCTGGCATCCCATCCCACCCCCATGCAGGAGCAGGGCAGCTGGGGGCACCAAGGCTGGTGCGAGATAGAGACTGGCAGTGCTGCAGCATCACTGGGGCAAGGGCTAATGACCCCAGGGAGGATGAAATGTTGCCCTGGGCTGTAGCCAGCATGGGGGAAGGCCTTGGTAAAGGGGCCAGATCACAGATGATCACTGGTGGTATAAGTTCAGAAAGCACTGTTACCCTTCTGGAAAAAGGAGGGCAAGAATTTTTATTTTTTTTTTTTTTTTTGTCCTCAGAACCCTGTCTTTGGACAATGTATGAAATGTATGAAACGGAATGGTTTCAACACTGATGTTTAACAGCACTGGGAAAATAGACACTATGAAACCCTAAGTAAACAAATGTGCACACATTCTTGAGAGTGGACATCGGAAAAATCACACGTGTGGCATGGCCTGTGCCTCCCTTCAGCCTGGTGGGTCAGATCCACACAGTCTGCCGCTGTTCTCATCTCTGAGAAACAAATCTCGTCTGTGAACAGGTTCATGTTTCTAAAAGGATCAAAGGTTCCTACTGCAGTCCCAGTAGATTCCTTTAGAGTCCCAAAAAGACATAAAAAATAGCACAGGGAAATCAGATTTTACTTAAATTTCAATTAAAGTTTGATTCTTAGACCTGAAAAGGATTCTTGAATAGCTCCATATTTAGGAAAAAAAAAATAATACAGCATTAGAGAGAAATCCTCTGAAAGGTCAGTAGCAACATTCCCTAAAGCATTAATGAGAGGAGAAGCAATACTTCCAGAATAGTTCTTATTTTAGCAATACTTTTTCCCATAAAAAAAAACTTTTCCCCTTCATATCTCTCTTTTACTTACTCTACTTATTGTGCTGAATATTCTTTCACATTTCCAATCTCATTTTACATGGAAAGACTTTTCATGTGTCTTTTAATCTAAGTGGACCTGAGTGTTGCAGTCCTAGGAGGCTGACAAGTTAGATTAGCAGAGATGTTTTACTGCTATGGCTACAATAAATTCCATTTTCATTTTAGAAGTGTAGCTCTGATCCAGGCATTTTTGCAATGATAGCTATGGGTGTGGTGTTATACAATGTTTATTGGCCCTACGAATTTTTAAGAGAGGACATTCTGTTTTTCAGGGAGAAATTTGAAACAAAAGTGTTAAGGGAAGAAGCTCTTACTTGTTTCATTCAGTTGACATGAATGCAATAAGGATTCTCCATCCCAGCCTGCTTCCTCACAAAAAAGGTTTTTTTCTCTTGCAATTCGTTATTCCCATCCTGAGCCACTGTGGATACACTGTCCTTTCATGCAGAGTCTTTTCTGTGAGCTTCTGCAATATTTCAACACCTCCTGTGATGTGAGGTAATTTACCCTGACAAATGGGTGGTGTTACTGCAGAGGTAGTCACGGTGGTCTTTGGCCTGACGTAAAGTGCTTTGGAGTGATGGTGTCACAGCTACAACTGTCTTATTGTCATCAGAAGCTGCTGAGATATGTCAATGGGCAGTGTCAGATGTTTTCTAGGAAACCCAAGGACATTCAAAAATACTTGGGAATAAGCCAAGTTCAATGTCTCTTCTGGACCCCACCCATTAAAATACAGGAAAAATTCATTTGGTCATCTCAGGCAAGAATCAATTTGAGACTGTAATTTGTCAGTAGGGCTCAGTATCAGTTAAAGAGCTCTATGGATCAGTCCAGTTGCATAAATGTAAGTGCCAAGTGCTATTTGAGATGTTTTAGGAAATGCAAGAAATTATTACAGAGCTGGCAGGTATGACACAGGATATATAGGGGACCTACAGTCTCCAGGAGCTGCAGCTGGAAGCTGGTGGAAAATGTCAGGGCATATGAAACGGTACCAGACACCTACATGTAAGGAACTGAACCTTTCCCTTAAACTGAAGTGTCTATTTGTAGACATCTGTAGACACACCTGGTATATAAGATAGGACTTCAGTTAGTAGTCAACAAAGTCAGAGCCAATAGAGGTAATATAGTCAGAGGAGCTAAGAGGACAACTTGTCTGACCAGCTACTGAGTACTGGAGTAATTTACCCACTGTTAGGCATCTAGTGCTGTTAAAATGTCTCAGGGTATCTAAGACATTACCACAAACTGGTATACAGACACCCTACCCACAGGTGACACACCTTTCTGGCATAGTGTCTGGAGGCCAGAGAGATGTGCTAGAGCATCTAAAAAGACTGTGTGTATCTGCATCTAGACAACTGAATCACATCCTTCATGTCTGCCTCAGGATGAATTTAATAGTTCTCTAGCCTCCATTGATGGTGTCAACTAGATGTCCATGGAGATGCTTACATTTACATGCCTCAGCGTGTGAGCTGAATTTTGCCCACCTTGTTTCATCTACAGCCAGCCTTGGATTT
This sequence comes from Falco biarmicus, assembly GCF_023638135.1. Lineage (NCBI taxonomy): Eukaryota > Metazoa > Chordata > Aves > Falconiformes > Falconidae > Falco > Falco biarmicus. The sequence continues at coordinate 33,090,257 of NC_079293.1, read as the reverse complement.
GTCTCTGAAGTTAATTTATTGCAATATGGTTTTAGTAACTAAGATAAAACCCCATAAAAGAAGACAAAATTTGAGTTTCCTTGGTGACTGGAGTAATGTGGCCTAAAATATTAGGACTCTGTTTTCCTGTGCTTCTGCTCAGCGTGACTTTGGTGAATGAAGGCTGCCAAGGGTCTGTCAAACAGAGCTCCCTACTATTTGGTTTTATACTGGGGCTCGTGTGTTACTCTGGTTTCCTCCTGCTATTTTTGATTCTTGCAGGCCTGGATGTCAGATGAGCACAGCCATCAGTGTTCTCTCCCTCCCCGTGACATTGTCCCCGTGCCAGGGCCAAACGAGGTAGGAGCAGGGGGTGGCAGTGCAGGAACCAAGGAACCATCTGTGCTGCCTTTGTGCACACTGAGGGCTCCCACACTGTGAGGAGTGCTCAGCTGGACACATCTGGCTGAAGTCCAGCTCCTTTGAATGGTTCCAGTAACTCACAGGAGTTGGAACACACTGGGGAATCTGGCCCAAGCTGCTCAGGGTTTGTGGTTTAATGGGCTAAATTGGACTAGGGTGTGAGTGCTTGCTCTAGCTGATTGCCTTCTTCAAACCCATCATTTTCAAGAGAAATACAGCTTCAATTAACACTTCTTTTCTTAATTTAACCGGAAGTCCATCCCACACAAGCTGTAAAGACTTGTTGGCAAGTGAGCCTATGTATGCTTCTTTGCCTAAGAGGATACCGCAATTGGGAAAAAATATATGAAACAACCTATAAACCCCTTCATGCCATAAACAGTATTTCAGCTTCCCCAGAATGTTAAGTTCTGCTCTGAACAATGACCTTGGGGCTCTTGTATATGAACATGACACTTTCGACTTCTTCCTCTAAGTCCCTTCTCCCTCTGCCATTTTGACCCAACAGGATCTCATTTACTGTCATTGCTCCTGCTCTGCAGGGAAAAACACACCTGTCTTGAGCAACACTGGAAATAAGGAGGTTTTAGGACTTTGTGTCTTTTGGTCCTGGAATTACTAAGCCAGTTTCCATTACTTTCTCCTACTGATTGTCTCCAGTTTCCTCCAAATGCACTGCTTGGAAGAAAGGGAGAGCAGTGATCATGAACAGGTGGGAAGGTAAAGCAAGGTGAGGTAACTTTGCTATAACTGTGTATTTATCACCAGGCTGAAGGGCAGATCTCAGCAGAAAATGTGGCAAAGATTTTTTTCCTCAGTTCCAAATCAATTGGAGACTTTTGTTTCCTTCCTTCTGTCTGTTACACTCATTGTGGATGTAAGCAGCTGGCAACAATCCTCCAGCAAAAGGATGAGAGACCATGAGTGAGACATACAATTTAAACACACATATGTCCAAAAATATTCAGTCACTGCTCTAAAAAGAAGTAAAAAATGATGGAGACAGAGGATGCTGTTGACAGTAAAGACTGTTTAAGATTTCATTGTAACTAAAACATGGTAACTATTCCTGATGAAGGACATAGTTATGTTCACTAAAGACTGTGGGGAAAAAATTAGCTCTGCTTCATGGTGTAGGTAGGCAGGGTTACCAAATTCCTCTCCAGGGTTTTCTGCCCGAAATAATGGCCAGGTGCTGCCCAGACAGTGTGTGGATATACAGAAAATCTGATGTGTTAGGAATGTATATCATGTAATACACATGCACCAAGAGGTGTGCACTTCTGAATGTCTTGCATGTGATCTGTAGTTGGATTCCACCAGCACAGGAGATTTCTCTGACAGGTGGATTCTGGAAAGTCTTAGAAGCTTGAAAAATCTCTCAGATTATTTTTTTTGAGCAGAAAAATTAGATGCCTCAAGGCAAGTCCAGGTATACAGTAACCCCTGCGCACATATGAGCTCCAAGAACGAAAACATGCCAGCATCAATGGCAGGCAAAGGCAGTAAATGACAACTTGCAGGGGTAAGTAAACACAGCCAGTCCATGGTCTGAAGGAAGATCAAGGCCTGAGTCTGCATTTGAGCCAGATGTGAGAACAACTCGACTTCTTGAAATGTTCAGAGGTCTTCTGTTCCCATGGGAGAAGAACTACATCCTCAGGTGGGGTGGCTGCCAGCTGTAGCCGTGACCACTCTTGAGAATCAGCCTGCTTGAAGTTCTGCAAATGCCTGTCCTTAAAACCAGCTGTTATTGTGGCCTATGCCTTTCTAACAGATACAGAGTTAATTTTTGTGCCTGTGGATGCTGTTTTGTATCCAGATAGCAGAACCAATACTTATAATTTTAAAAGGGAAGGGATTTCTATGCAGAATTAATGTATAAAAGATGCACATGCATGATTGTATAATTACATCCTGCCTTGTGTTCTGACTGCTAAGCATTCAGTATTCTTTACAGGAAATTAATAACTTTACAAAGCAGCTGCTCCATTCACGAGCTTTAAAAAATAATATTGCTGTTGTAAACCATGGATTACTTTTTCTGATAGGGGTAATCCGCTTAAAATTGGCCATTCTGTAATTTAACGAATTCATCTTTCTTTCAATGTGTTTTGAGCTAAGAACCAAATGGTTAAATGTCCATAACTCACCTATAATTTTGGACAAAGTATTAAGAAATGTTGAAAAAATAATGATATCTGCAAGTAGTTTTGCTTAGCTGAAACAATGTAGTTTGGATATTTGAGAGTTAAAAGCATATTCCAGCATATTCTGTCCTTCACATTAACTGTGTAAGGAATCACGCATTAACAACTGCAGAAGAATCTCATTTATATTTTAAAGCCATATCACCAATGGGAATATTAGTTTTCCCATGTTCCAGTGTTTCACGGAGGCAAATTAGCTATTTAGTAGAGCTAAGTGGTAATTGTTCAGTAAACTGTTTTGTGTTGGAAAACACTGGTTTACCAAAACAGAATATTTCCATGGGGACAGTGAGAGGAACCGAGGTTAGAAATTCTGTTGAAGCCCTCCTCAACTCTGAGAATCATCTGACTTGTGACTGCAGCACTCACCTGAGTTGCCTGAGCATGATGTGTCTCCACTCACAGGGACATTGAGAGCAGGACATCAAAGCTGATTGTCGTGTGGATCAGTAAAGAATCATCACTGCTGGGCTACCCAGAACAGAGTTTGTGTGCCTTCTCCTTTCTAAATCACAGTTGCGTGGAAAAAAAATGTCTGAGAAGCTTGTAGATTTATCACACAGTGAAAGGAGGGTATTTATTCACTTATTTTTCATCACAAAATTCTCTCACGGCAGGGTGACCCTATTTAATTCTAACAGCACTCATTGATTTTTGAGTAAGAATTGGCCTTTCAGATTGCTCTTGGCCCTAAAGTTTTTGAAGGGTGAGCTAATGTATAAGAAAGTACACTATCAGGTTTCCTGGGATCTGATTTCAGAGCTGCTCAGCTCTGCCGTACGCTTCCACAACATTACTACTAAGGGAAAGTCTATGCTAGCATAACTAATGGGAGTCTATAGTTTATTGCTCTTTGCAGGTGTCATATTCTTGGTGGGTAATGGTAGGCAGTAGGATGGTATCTGGGCTCAAAAGTACATTTATAAACTCAAACATGACGCTTATTTCTGCCACAGTTTGGTATACATAAGATTCTATCTGTCCTTGTTTAAGTAAATCCTTTATACATTTTCATAGCATAGAGCCTTGTAACAAAGGCCAACAACCAAGCCAGTGTCAGTATTTGGAAAGGTTAGTTGACGTTCCACTGCTATCAAATCTCTTTTCTTGAAAAGCTGTGTAAACAAATGCTGTTTTGGAAACTCTCAGCAAATGTCTAACATTTGCATTTGTTCACATTTATTTTATTTGAGAGCCTCTCCTAGATTATTGTTGTGTCTGATTCTTTTAAACGTTCAAACTTGCTTGTCAGGAACATTTCAGTTTGAAAATCTACTGCTTTATGGCCTTTTAGATTGCTTAAATCCCTTACCTAAGTGCTCCTGAAGGCTATGACAAATAAGGCACAACCTTGGCTTTTGAGGGTATTTGTGCAGTACAGCCGTGATGCGGGAATGAAGAAAAATCCTGGTGGCTTTTCTGAACTGTCATTAAAAGAATCACTCCAGGAAGAGCCCTGCATAACTCTCTGATTGTTGAAGGTTTGGTGTGACAGTCAATGATTTATGGTGAAAATGATGATAGGACAATTTTTCCAAACAGTTCAGCAGTGGTCTCACTTTATTCCCAGGAAATGTTATTATTGGCTGCACTGCTAAGTGCATTCAATACTGGGTCTGATTCCTGGCCCCCAGTCCAAGTGGTGAAGGGTGGTTTGTGTCTATATTGCTCACAGTTAGCTCAGATTGTCTGCATCAGTGCTGTGTAGTACATGGTCCTGGACCTTTGCTGGGCCCCATGTGATTCCCCTGTGACCTGAAATCATAACAATCTTTTTGTGTATGGTTCTTAGTTCAGTTCACAGTGTCAGGAATAGTGAGGACTGTGTTACAGCCTGACAGAACTGTGTTTTCTTAGCATGAAATGGAAAGTGTGAACTGTGTGAACTGAGCTATGGGGCAAGGGCATATTTGAGGATGCAAAGCCTGGTAGAATGTGTTAGAGGACTATGCAAGATGGACAGAGCCAAACCTAATGTAATTTCTTTTGGGAGTGGTTCCCAAAATTAGCTGTCCCAGCAAGTGGATGAGGTTTTGTTTCCCCAGGACTATTGATTCATTTCAGAGAAGAACCTATGAGCAAATTAACAGTACAATATGGATCTGCAGGATACCAGGATCAAATTGGGGAACTAAACTAAATGATAATTTAGGTAGACCAAATGACCTCCATGAGAGTTAGGCTGAGACACTGCTCAGCAAATTGGAAAATCCTGCTTTGTATTTTATCAAGTTTGATATTTAAACTTTAGGTAAAGGCCAGTCTTCAGTAAGGTCACTGAGAACTTCAGCGAGGTGAAGGACCATGGGGCAGGGCTCTAAGAAAACAGTCTTGTGAAAATGAATTAATGGCAACATTTAATGTTGGTCAGAAAACAACACTTTTCTATCTAGTTGATTTCAGACACATGCTATAGATAGTCTAGTTAAAAATACAGGGACATTTAAACACTCCTGATGGAAGCACAGGACATTTCGTGAAGATTAATGACTGTTTGGGAGGAGCCGTGGCCTGAAATCCAGCTGAGAGCCATTAGCCTCAGCTAGCCATCAATCCTCCAGAAAGGTTTGGTGCCAGAGTCATTACTGCAATTAGGAGTTTAAAATGTATGCGTGTAGTGTATTTTCTATGCATGATGAGGATGCCATTTTGACAGGACTCTTGTAGAGAATTTTGCACTGGCTAGATGGATAGCTTGGAGTCTCTACAGGAGTATTCTAAAAACTTAGAATAATTTAAAACCTCAATTATGCAGCACCCTGGAAGATCAGCTGTGAACATCAGAACCAGTCATGCAAACATGTTAAGCAAATAACACCTCATAAAGAGCATAGTCGCTTTGCCTCATCCATTGGGCAGTGCTGGATCAGGTAGTCATTTAGCTTCAGCCTAATTTAAGAGCCAGGATCCAGCTGCTAATAATTGACTGAAAGAGAGCTGTATGAAGAAAATCAGATTTGGAGTTCTATGCTGGTAGTGATTAAGGGGTTATGGCTACACACAACAAAGTCAATGGTAGATGCTCTGTTAGAGTCAATGGAAGCAAGAATGAGTGCTTAGTCCTTTTCATTAATGTAGTACACAAAGTAGAAGGGATCATATGTTTTCATAGTTCAAGAGAAACCTTTCCATAATGGCTTTTGAACTGTTTTAACCATACTGACAAAGCTCTATCTAGCTATTTTTTAGTTATGAGTGTCACTTCTTACTTCAAAGATTTCGTGAATGAGGCAAGATGGATTTACCCAACTTAACTTCCTGTATGTAGCTGGCTATTTGACTTTCTGCAGTTGTCCTGATACTGAGCTAAAGGATGAGTCTTCACTAAAGTATGTCTTACACTTCTGTGTTACGAAGCTATCAAGAGATGGAAAACCTGCCTCCTTTATTGGTGTTTCTTTCCATTCATTTATTACCTCATTGTAAACATGTGTCCCCCCGTTTCTAAACTGGACTGGTCTGGCTCCATCCGTAAGCCTGTTCTTATAGCTAATAAGTCAGCTTTCCCTGGTAATTATTATTTGACATTTCTTCCCTAATGTTGCACTGTAATCAACTTGACTTCTCATCTTACTGATAGCCAGCAAAACCCAACTCCTTTAGTCTCTGCAGCGAGTCACAGGAGCTGTGAACAAAAGTAGAAGCACTTTGTGCTGTAGAAATGTAATGGTCACATTAGCCATGTGGAAGTTTATACTGTGCCGGTTTTCCATCGGGACAGATGATCTTATTGGACTCACTTCTTTCCAGGATAATGAAGGCAAATTCTTCATACGTTGTTCTTCAATTCATAGATTCATTTTTGGCTGTATTGAATATTTTGTTTAAATTGGCCCAGCTTCCTAATTGGTCCAGAACATTCTGTCATTAATTATTACTCTGACTATTTGTGTGTCATCTGCTAATTTTGTCGGTAGTAGAACTGGTCATAAATGTTCCCATTCAGCAATGTTTTGTCAAAAAATGCCTGTTCATGAATCTAAACTATTTATGTCTAAACATCCTGGGTTCAATGAACTTTTCCCAACAGGTTTTCCCTGGGACTGAAGACCCTGAAAACGGCTGGATTTTATAGACATCTTAAATCACTGTCCCAGAAAATTGAGTAGTAAACACTGCTTTTTTAAAAGTTTGTTTATTTTGGAGATTTGAGATCACATTGGGACTGATTCAAAGCCCATTAAAGTCAGTGGGAATCTATGTGACTTAATTTACCATTGGAAAGGTCTTTTTTGAGTAATGCTCAGTTTTAATTTTTTTTCTTTATAATCATCTAGTTTCTCCCTAGCTGAAAAATCCCTTACAAACAAAAGTAGATCATCAACAAAATCCCACAGCTACTTTTGAAATTTATCTGCTTAATTATGTAGTGTTATAGAACCCTATAAACTTCTTTGGCTTATTCCTAAGAAAAAGGCCTCTTTTCTTTTCCTTCCTTTTTGTAACTGTCCCTTCTCACCGAAGCACACAAGTAGTGGTGAAGGAATGTGAAAGAAGGGATGAAGAATGGGGTGTAAATGAAAGCAAGGAACTAAATAAAGGCTTCTAGCTCTGTGCAGCCTTTCTTTTACAGCTCGTCTTGGAAAGCATCAAATTCACCATGAATGGGGGAGAAGGAAAAGGGACTGAACAGGTTATACTCATTTTATCAGTGTGGGTTGCTAACAGTGTGGGTTGTATTATGTCCTCTAAAGGGGAAGAGTGTAATATTCTTAATCCAGATGGCAGTATTCCTGACAAATCAGAATGCCATTGGTGACATGCAGGACAGGAAATCCTATCTTTAAGTTATTAGAAGGATTGTCGTCTGGTTTCTTAGGAGTTTAACTGTGACTTCAAGGGCAACTCATTTTCCTGTTTTAAGTTTTCCACAACCTCATAATACTTTGTATAATTATACTCTGATATTTGTAATATTTCATCATTTGACTGTTCACTCATACTTCCTTCTTGCCAGTGAGAATGTCTTCAGCAATGGGTACAGCAGCGCTAGGGTTTCTATAGCAATGTGTGATTCCTGTAGCAGAAGTATGCATGTGTGTGATGAGCAACAGGAGAATTCTATGCTTAGAAGAGATGTAAGAGTCATTTTCTCCAAATGAGAAACTGCAAAGGAAATGTGTCAAAATGAACACAAGAAAATTATCTGCCATAAACAGTCATTGTTCCCAAGGGAGGGTTAGGGGAAAGGACAGCGGTGATCATGTTCAACTGTTAAAAAAGCTCACACTACTCGTGAACGATCAACCTGCAAATCACGTTGCCACTTTTTATTAGGTCTGTTCAGATAAGGGCTTATCCTCTCTAAAATGGTATGCACTACCAACTGGTTTGTAGTTCATAAGTTTCCTTGTACAATGGTGAGTGTAAATCTAGACAGCTATGGTAGCTCTGCATTCTCACTGCAGTCATTTTCCAGTTTGACAGGCTACAAGGGAGCATATAAAGCAGCAAAGGAAATGCAAGACATCTGTAACAAAACCAGTGAACATGCTATTGATTTGTTTCCCTTGCTGGTGTGGTCCTGGCATTGGTCTCTTTCTCCAGAGAAATGAGTTAAAGAAACAAGTCCAGTAGAGAACATGGAATTTTACTTCCATTCATCTTCCTTATTTTGCAAGCACCACATTCTGCAAATCCCATGCCAGTAAAGCTCTTGGATCAGTCCTCAAATTCTTCTGGATTCTTAAGGGAGGAGATGTCAGAGCTGGCCAAGAATCTAAGTGGAAACTGATGACAGAAGCTGACATTAATCAGCTCCACAGTATGTTCTGCCCAGCAGGTTTCTTCCAATAAATCAAAGGACTTCAGATCCAAAGGGCATTTAACCATTAGAGAGCAAGTGTTCACTGTGGTCTGTAGCAGCTAAATATGATGAATTTAATATTGATTTTCACATATAACCCCATCCACATAGCGTGTTTGTGTGATTTTACATATAAATACGCTGGAACAAATTCTCAGCTGGGGCAAATCAGCAAAACTCCACCAATTTTACTACTTCACATGAACTGAAGGTTTATTCACAGTATATGAATAGAATGAAATTGTTCTATGTTTTCATTGTTTTTATTTCCTTTTTTTTGCCCTGACAGTGATGGGAAACAAAAACACCATCAAATTTGCAAAATTTCTGCCATTCTTGTGATAAGCTGTGCCCCTATGGTGAGCACAGAGAAGTCATTAAAGAAAAGAAAGTAAACAGAGTGCTACACATAGGTCAAGACTGCTCGCCAGTGGGAGTATGAATAGGCAGTTACCCACAGAGGTAAGTCTGGTGACCTCAGCTGGGCTGCTTCAGTGAGCAACATGCACCAATGGCAAGGTTTTAGCATTCTGAGAAGTTATTAAGTTATTATTGGAGCCCCCAACATAAAAAGGATGTGAACCTCTGGGAGCAACTCTAGAAGAGGGCCATGAAGATGATCAGAGGGCTGGCTGGAGCACCTCTCTTATGAAGACAGACAGAGAGATGGGGTTGTTCATTCTGGAGAAGAGAAGGCTCTGGGGAGACCTTATGGCAGCCTTTTGATTTATTTGATAAAGGGGACTTAAAAGAAAGATGGTGACAGACTTTTTAGTAGGGCCTGTAGCCATAGAAAAAAGGGTAATGATTTTAAACTAAAAGGTTTAGAGTAGATACGAGGAAGAAATTCTTGACTGTGAGGGTGTTGAGGCACTGGAACAAGTTGCCCAGAGAAGCTGTGGATGCCCCATCCCTGGAGGAGTTCAAGGCCGGGTTGGATGGTGCTTTGAGTGATCTGGTCTAGTGGAAGGTGTCCCTGCCCATGGCAGTGGGGTTGGAACTAGATGATCTTTAAGGTCCCCTCCAACCCAAACCATTCCATGATGTCATGATTCTATGACTCCATGATTCTTTGATTTTTAAGGGTTTTTTGTGTGTAGTTTTTTTCTTGGGGGTGGTTTTGTCTTTTTTTTAATATAGATTAAAAAATTTTTCACAAATGCATTAACAACAAAAGGGATGCTAAGGAGAGTCTCCATCCTTTATTGGATGTAGGGGGAAATACAGTGACAAAGACTGAGGAAAACACTAAGGTACCTAATGCCTTCTTTGCCTCAGTCTTTAATAATAATACCAGTTGTTCTCTGGGTACACAGCCCCCTGAGCTGGAAGACAGGGATGAGGAGCACAGTGAAGCCCCCATAATACAGGAGGAAAGGGTTAGTGACCTGCTACCCTGCTGAGACAAACACAAGTCTATGGGGTGGATAGGATCCACCTAACAGTACTGAGGGAGGGAGCTGGCAGAAGCACTCACCAAGCCATTCTCAATCATTTATCAGCAGTCCTGGCTAATCATGGAGGTTCCAGCTGACTGGAAGTTAGGAGATGTGATGCCCATCTACAAGAAGAATCAGAAGGAGAATTCAGTGAGCTACAGGCCTGTCAGTCTGTTCTTGGTGCCAGGGAAAGTTATGGAACAGATCACCTTAAGTGCCATCATGTGGCATCTACAGGACAACCAGGCAATCAGGCCCAGCCAGCATGGGTTATGAAAGGCAGGTCCTGCTTTATGAATATGCTCTCCTTCTATGACAAGGTGACCCTCTTAGTGGATGAAGGAAAGGCTGTGGCTTCTGGCTAGCAAGACTTTACTAAAAGCCTTTGACACCATTCCCCACAGCATTCTCCTGCAGAAACTGTCTGTTCACGGATTGGACAGGTGTACTCTTCCTTGGCTAAAAATCTGGTTGGATGGCTGAGCCCAAACAATGGTGGTGAATGGAGTTACATCCAGTTAGTGGCCAGTCACAAGTGGTGTTCCCCAGGGCTCAGTGTTGGGGCCACTCCTGTATATCTTTATTGACAGTCTGGACAAAGGGATTGAGGACACCCTCATGAATTTTAAAGATGACACCAAGCTGGGCAGGAGTGCTGATATGCTTGAGGGCAGGAAGGCTCTGCAGAGGGATCTGGGCAGGCTGGGTCAATGGGCTGAGCCCAATTGTATGAAGTTCAAAAAGGCTCAGTGCTGGGTCCTGCACTTGGGTCACAACAATCCCACGCAGTGCTACAGGCTTGGAGAAGAACAGCTGGAAAGCTGCCTGGTGGAAAAGGACCTGTGGGTGCTGGTTGACAGCCGGCTGAACATGATCCAGCAGTGTGCCCAGGTGGCCAAGAAGCCCAATAGCATCCTGGCTTGTGTCAGAAATAGTGCGGCCAGCAGGACAAGAGAAGTGATTGTCCCTCTGTACTTACTGGTGAGGCCACACCTTGAACACTGTGTTCAGGTTTGGGCCTCTCACTTCAAGAGGAACATTGAGGTGCTGGAGCGTGTCCAGAGAAGGGCAATGAAGCTGGTGAAGGGTCTGGAGCACAAGTCTTATGAGGAGCAGCTGAGGGAACTGGGATTGTTTAGCCTGGAGAAAAGGATGCTCAGGGTAGACCTTGTCACTCTCTACAACTACCTGAAAGGAGGCTGTAGCAAGGTGGGTGTCCGTCTCTTCTCCCAAATAAACAGTGATAGTACAAGAGGAAATGGACTCAAGTTGTGCCAGGGACAGTTTAGATTGGATGTTAGGAAAAATGTCTTCACCAAAAGGGTTGTCAAGCATTGGAACAGGATGCTCAGGGAGGTGGTTGACTCACCATCGCTGGAGGTATTTAAAAGACACGTAGATGTGGCACTTAGGGACATGGTTTAATGGTGGTCTTGTCGGTGTCAGGTTTATAGTTGGACTTGATGATTTTAGAGGTCTTTTTCAGCCTAAATGATTCTATGATTACTGTCAGAGGCAAATGGACAGGATAGTCTCTGGAAGCAGATTAGAAAAAATGGATTTATTGATAAGGGGGTTGCTTATCTTCAGAAAGAGCCTTACATTGTATTGGGAGGATACTTATCAGTCTAGAAGTGTGGAAGACACATAAGATTGTTTACTAGAGATAGATCTCCCATTCATCATTCTGCAGTGAAATGCAGAGGTACGCTAGAATTTTTGAAAAACATTATGATGGTTTAGAAGATTTGTGCCCACTGAATTCATCCAGCCACAGGGCTTAAAAATACCTAGTACACACTTAAATACAAGACCTGGGCATATGTTATTTGAAAACTTTTCCCCACAAAAATGTAATTCTTCAAAACCTCTCAGACTATCCCAATTTAGGGCTACCACAAGCAGAGCTAAAAGCAGGGATCAAATGTACCTCACCAGATTAAATGACATGCTTCTCTGCAAACACTGTGCCTACAACATTAATAGGGCTTTAATGTGTATACCCTACAGACCAGGCACAGAAGCAGATACAAAATGTGGTGATTGGCAAATTACAGAATTAAATTTAACATGATCATAATTGTATCATTTTACACCCACTTACAAGGATGAATTTAGACAGGAAAATGTGCAGTTCCCCTGTATCAGACTTCCTCTATATTTTCATAAAGTTCCTACCACCTTATGAAGAAGTTGGGCAATCAGGTACTTTTAAAACACAAAGTACAGTGTGCAAACAGGCAGACATCTTTAAAACTGGATATTATTTCACTGCAGTATGTATTACAAGTACTGATTAAATTTCCCAAAGTTTACATGGTAAAGACCCTGAATGACCGTTATTAACTCCACTAATGCCATAAAATGAGGTTTTGATGTTAAGACAATTGATGTTTCAGGTGATGGGTTTTATAGTGAGATGTGGACAGCAATTCTGGAGAAACTGTCTGCCCATGTCTTGAATGGGTGTACTCTACACTGGGTAAAAACTGGATGGATCGCTGAGCCCAAAGAGTGGTGGTGAATGGAGTTGAATCCAGTTGGCAGCCAGTCACAAGTGGTGTTCCCCAGGGTTCAGTGTTGGGGCCAGTTCTGTTGAATATCTTCATCAATGATCTGTTCAAGGGGAGCAAGTGCCCCCTCAGTAAGTTTACAGATGGCACCAAGTTGGGTGGGAGTCTTGATCTGCCTGAGGGCAGGCAGGCTCTGCAGGTGGACCTGGACAGGCTGGGCTGATGGGCTGAGGCCAGCTGCGTGAGGTTCAACAAGGCTCAGTGCTGGGTCCTGCACTTGGGTCACAACAATCCCGCGCAGCACTACAGGCTTGGGGAAGAACAGCTGGAAAGCTGCCTGGTGGAAAAGGACCTGTGGGTGCTGGTTGACAGCCGGCTGAACATGATCCAGCAGTGTGCCCAGGTGGCCAAGAAGACCAATGGCATCCTGGCTTGTGTCTGAAACAGTGCGGCCAGCAGGACAAGAGAAGTGATTGTTCCCCTGTACTTGGCACTGGTGAGGCCGCACCTCAAATCCTGTGTTCAGGTTTGGGCCCCTCACTGCAGGAGGGACATTGAGGTGCTGGAGCGTGTCCAGAGAAGGGCAATGAAGCTGGTGAAGGGTCTGGAGCACAAGTCTTATGAGGAGTCACTGAGGGAGCTGGGATTGTTTAGCCTGGAGAAAAGGAGGCTTGGGGAGAGTAGATTATTAAGAATTGGCAAAATAAAATTGGTTTCTGCCCTGCTAAAAGTATTTTAGAGATGCTACTGTAGGAATTTACCAGCAGAATATTTTTGTTATTACTAGAAAGCATTCACTTGCTGGGGCTTAAATATTTTAAAGAAATACCAGAATTTAAAACATTTCATCTGCTCAAGGAAGGACTATCTAGTAGATGTAAGAATGACACAAATACTTTTCATCATTAGAAAAGTCAATAGCACAGTGACTGCTGGTAAGATGTAGGAAAAGAGCAGCACAAAGACCTGAACTACAAGTCTACTTAGCTCTGTGAGGGAGTCCAAGGTGCCTTTCAGGGAGTAGTTAGATTTTATGCAAACATTTGGAAAGATTCTATTTTATACTGGGACCAGGAAAACTGTGAAATCTCAAAAAACCAAAAACAAAACCAAAAAACCCACCCAAAAAAACTCATGGTATGAAAAAATATCTTTACTACCAAGCTGCTGCTATGTTGTTAGCCTCAATATGGCAAATCTAGCACTAGCAGGATGGTATAGTTTATCTTCATGTAAACAAAGCATTAGAAGATTAATGATGTCCTATGTTATAAACTTGTGGGACAGATTTGTAAGAGAGGTTAAGGGTATTGATACCCACCTACTTCAATATTACTTCTCAGTGTTAACGGAAAAATTCCAACTGTATGCAAGGATCATGGGAGGGAAGACACTAGCCAGTCTGCTTTCCATCAGTTTGTCTAAGATGAAGACTCAATGCTAGATGAAGACTTGATTTATTTGTCCTTTACCCCTTCTTTCCCACAAATGGGTGCAGTGGTCACATAACAGGTGCTGCTAGTTATGTGAGGAAAGCACTACCGTGCTATTAACCATATGGCAACTGCCTTTACCTCTACTTACTCAAAAGCAGAAGAGTATTCTTCTCCATTTAGGATCAGTCTTTTATGCAGAGTAGTACTTCTAGCTTCAAGAATCAGTAAGTGTGTTCTCGATATGTTTAAGCAAAAGAAAATTAAGTTTTCGCCTTAAGAATATGTGTATCTATGCATGTATGTGCGTGTATATATAGGGTACCTTTCCTCAAATGACAGAATTTTGGGGGAGGAAAAAATGTCTTTTGCTTTATGTTGCTGCTTTTTTTTCAGTTTCACAGCATTTCAAAAGAATAAAAAGACTTTTACATTTGTATTTATTTTCCACAGACAGATTAATATTTTTGTGGCAGAATAAAAAGATTTTTCTCACCTGCTCTGTTTTGTCAAGAATGTAGAATAGGAAGGATCTACTTCTGTCTCTGACACTTGAATAGCGCTTCAAAATAGAGAATATTCCTGCCTATGTAAGACATGGTATGAGTCACTCTATTTTACTAGTTAAAACCAGTATATATTTCTCATATCATCTGCAAAGATGGCAGTGTGCAAACAGGAAGGCTGGAATTCTTACAGTGCACCAACCAAGCTGATCACTTCAGCCATTTGTGGGGAGGAAAGGGTAAAGGATAAATAAATCAGGTCCACATCTAACATTTAAGTCTTCATTTTAGATGGTCTCTCTGATGGAGAGCAGACTTGTTAGTGTTTTCCCCTTCATGACCCTCACATACAGTTGGGATTTTTTTAAGTTTTGAGAGCAGTCATGGGAGCAAGTATCTTGGGACAGAATCTGCAGGTGGTTATACCTGTTAGCTCAGGAGAGAAAGAAACTAGCTGTTCTCATAACTGATCTGTAGATGGAACTGGGAAAAGATACTTGGAAGGAAATGTCTTAAAAAATTTTGCTTCAGTTTTTCTGCCCTTAACTTAAGCCTGTTCAAAGTCAGAAAAAATAAAGGAAAGAAAAAAAGCAAGCTAAGTGGATTGTTGTTAGAGTTTCAGAACAATGTTTTTGACGAGGAGATGGCTGGTCAAAAATGAAGCCAGTTACAACATTACAGTTTATACAAAGACCATGAAGTCCATATTCAGTCCAGAACTGCATGCTCAATTTATGTATGAATGCACCTATCGGGAACTGGAAGTGTTTTCTTCTTGTTACTTGTTTGTTATTTTGCCTTTGCTCCACTTCATCTATTAGTAAATGGGAGAGTGCCAGAGGTGCAGAGAGTTGCAAGAGCATGACCAAGGAAACTGCTGGCATGCAGCCCTGCAACACTGTCATTGGAAGCAACAGATTCACTCCAGATTCAGGCATCCTCCCAGTGCACCCAAGTTTAAATCATTGCCATCTTAGGTGCCATATCTGATCAATGGAGCTCAATGGGTATCGCCTGCCAACAGTTCATTCAGGACGCTTATTTGAATCTGGGGATTAAGAGTTTATTTTACTGACAAACTATGGCGCCAGAATGACCACACACATTCCTCAGGTGGCTGGGACAAATCTAGGCATTGGTCCTTTTCAACCAGAATTGCTAAGCTCTGACAGCAACTCTCCGGTCTGTCGTGTGACAACATGGTGGCTTTCTGTAAATTCTGAGCTCTCTGATACTTTTTATTGCTTTCTTTATGAATGATTTATTACTATATATTACATGATTGTGTACCTGGGATTGTCCAGAAAGTTATTTAGTTTCTTATGAAGCAGATGGAATACATTACATAGAACAAAAGCTGGCACTAGCATTTGTTTTGTGCAATACTGGAGCCAATTTACATGTTAAACTGGAGGCTTCTGGAGGCTTAAACTGGAGGCAGAGAACACAGACACAGAGGCCACCTTCAGTCCATGTACAGGCATGTATGTTGTAACCTATCCTGCCCATTCATTTAATCGGATCATTCTCTTCCATCCATTCTCTTTTCTCATGCCCTTTTAATGTATCAGACGTTATTTTCTTTTGCCACAGAACATTACACACTTTAGGAGAAAGTAAGGATTATTTGGAACATGGGCATGAGAAACCAAGACTCAGTTGCCTGCACTACCAAGCTCTTTGCATGAATTTGTTCAATCTGTTTAAGCTGTCTGTGTCTTAATCCCCCATCTGTTAAAGTGAGAATACAGCAGTTCTCAGCTTGACAGAAATGCTGAGTGGAATTTGAGATTATTAAATTCTCCGATACAGTGGGACTTGTAACTTGGGCTTGGTAAACAAAGGAATATAGGAACTTAGAGGGCAGTGAAGATGGGATATAGAAGCCTACATCAGAGAGTGTGATTGACAAAAAAAGTCCATGTACTGGTGTAGGCCAATAGAGATCTTTCTTTTGGCCAGTGGTTACTCAGGCACATCTACTTCTTCCACTGGCATTTTCAGTTACCACTGTCTTGGTATGAGTAACAGCATTTAGAATCACAGAATGGTTTGGGTTGGAAGGGATGTTAAAGATCACCTGGTTCCAACCTCCCTGTCTTGGGCAGATTCACCTTCCACTACACCAGGTTGCTCAAAGCCCCATCCAACCAGGTCTTCAACACTTCCAGGGATGGGTCATCCACAGATTCTCTGGGCAACTTTTTCCAGTGTCTCGCCACCCTCACAGTAAAGAATGCCTTCCTCATATCTATGCTAAATCTATGCTCTTAGTTTAAAACCATTACCCTTTGTACTGTCACTACAGGCCCTACTAAATTGTCTGTCCCCATCTTTCTTATAAGCCCCCTTTAAGGACTGAAAAGCCACCATAAGGTCTCCCCAGAGCCTTCTCTTCTCCAGGCTGAACAACTGCAACTCTCTCAGCATGTCTTCATAGGAGAGGTGCTCCAGCCCTCTGATCATCTTCATGGCCCTCCTCTGGACTTGCTCCCAGAGGTCCATGTCCTTTTTATGTTGGGGATCCCAGAGCAGAACACAGCTCCTAGTTAAAACCATTTGGAACACAAAGATTAGGCCAATAACCCTAAAATCAAAAGCCGACAACAGAATTACAACATTGAATGCAAACCACAGCACAGCCATTTAAAAATTAAGCTGCTGGATCCAGGTTTGGTATTCTACTTCGAGGTTAACCCATGAACAGAGGAAGGAGGAAAAATAGACACAGAGCTCTTCTGAGTTTGTTTGGGCTCAAACATGCATCTTCATGACATGTATGTCCTAACTACCAAGTTATAGCAAATACTGAGGTGCCCTTTGCCTTTTTTACAGAACACGTACCAGCACACATTAAATAACCCAAAGGACTCTTGGGGCAAATAGAAAATACAAACAAGGATAACCTGACCTGGTAACACACTGATGGGTGCTTGTTGCTCTGGGGGGGATTATTGGTTTGGTGTATTCTATTATAAATATTTTCTATTTAGACCTAAAGATACATTGGAATCCATAGCCAGGCTATCAGAGATACAGTCAAAGTCATGGCTGTTCCCACAACATCTCTCTGTTCTGCAGAGCCTGGCATTTTCAAGTGTAACAATATGAACAGAGGGGTCTTATATCTTCACCAGCTTCTCATTTATTCCCATGTAAGGAGAAAATGAGACACTTTCAGACCAGGTCCCTCTCCTCCCAAGTGGATTCTTTGCTAAGCAGGCTGCCCTGGTGGTTTCTGTCAGCTATACTTAGCCATACTGAAAGTATGAGGCAGCCTTAGGCAGGCTTTTACAAAAGTGATTATGGCAAAAGATGTTAAGGGAGGAGACAGTATTTTAGACATATCCCTCTCTTCAGTGTTCCTTACTCACTGCGGTCTTGTGTAGTCTATTCTGAGTTCATATCTAAGTTCTTTTGCTCAATTACGCCTTACTTTTAAGCACCTGAATTATTTCACTTGCCTATAGTGAAACCTGGCTGTAAACACTTTATTAGCTTTGAAAAATTTATATTACCTCCACTGCACAAACTTTACTTATTTGTGTCACTGTTCCATGAGTTCATTAATCCTTGAGTCCTTCTTATAATAACATTGTCCCTGGTAACAAAACATAATTCAACGTTCAGATCTTCTCTACTAATGTTCCTGTTAGTCCAAGTGTGGCAAGCAGTTCCGCTTACTTGTTCTTGCCTATTCAAAGCACCAGCTGCTTTGAATAGATCCACAGCAGCAGGGTGGAAGTGGCTTAAGTGCACATGTCTGCTGCTATTTTATATCCTTAGGGATATTGAAGATGTCCCTATGGAGCTGGCTATTATGACCTGAGACCTAAGGAAAACCCTTCTACAATGGCAGCTGGATGGCCAAACCAACTCAGGTGGCATCGGACCATGCATGGGACAAATAAATTAAGCTTTTGTTTATATTTTGCAGTGAGAGATGGCATGGCATTCTGTGCTTTTCTGACTCCTTTGGGGAAAAAGAGAAAACTCCACTCTCTATTTCAGAAAAAGGAATGTGTCTACAAATACTAGACCAGCTCAGAGCTCATGGGGCAATTGCAAAGACTGTTGCGTTGGTAAAGGGCTGATTAGCGGTGGTTTGAGCACTGCCAGGACACTAAGGCTAGGCCAACAGAAAACAGAGCAGGGAAAGTAACTGGTTTCATTCCCCTCTGCTCTGTCCTGACTGCAAGAAAATACAAGTTGGCATCTAAGCTGGTAGGCTGAATTTCATCCTAATCAACTGTATTTCTCTAAGGCATTTTACCACCCAGGCCTCTTTCTGTACCTCCTACTTCTGTTGATCTAAGAAATTAGTTTCAAATTTACTAGGCACTAATTTCTACCTGGAGATTGAAGTAAGTTTAGCATGAAATTCTTCTAAAACATCAGGATTTTTCTAAAGTAGGTGTATGTATGCTCACAATTAAGGGTTACAGTGAGAGTATATTCAGTTGGTTTTAAACTGAGTGTTCATTGCAGCCTGGTGTCTAAAATAAGTGTCTCCTGCTATAGAGTTCAGTCAGTTTATATTGCTGTCCAGCCTAGTTCATCTTTGTTGGCAACTGCTTGTTGCATTTCCCTCATTCTTCAAGTCATATTGGTACTGTCCTTCTTCCAGCAAATGTCAGTGAATGTCTTCGCATGTCTATAACTGTTTAAAAATCTTTCCAATCAAATCAGAACCATCCCCAAGTCAGTTTCATTTTCCCTGGCTTTCTTGGAGAGGTGGAGAGGTGAAAGCACAGCAGGATGCTAACATTCAGCAAGATCAGGTTGAAAAGCATATCTGAGAAATTAGGAAAACAGTAGAAGCAGGGAGGCAAAAAAATTTATTCACAGAAAAGAAAACGGGAAAAGAGCCTTAATAATTACTTGTATAGTAATTGGGGGGGGGGGGGGGCGGGAAAGGCAGTGTGTACTTCTAAAGACTGAAAAGCAAATATGATAACAAATGCATTGAAAAGAAAACAGAAAGGATGAAATGTCACTAAATAGATTAGTAAGCAATGGTGTTAATATACGAGAAGCCTGACAGGGACTTAGAAAAAAGGTGTTTTATCTGGGAACTCAAAGGTGGTCAGCAAGATCACTTCAGAGAAGCTTATGGAGAACTCTTAATATAGGAAGGGTGTTGTAGGCAAAAAGGCGGTTTATATAAGGTGGTATAATAACACTGTACTTTTTACTACACTGGATAAAACGGAGTTATACCATTGAAGAAACTCGTCAAATATTTCTTTTGAAACCTGTTGCTAGTGCAGACCTTCAAATGCGATGCTAACCTTTTACCTTCTCCATGACTTTGACATTCATTTTCTTATAATCTGCAGTTTCAGAAAGGTGCCATGCAATCTGGGGCTTATTAGGAGAAGGAAGGTGAGTATCAACATGATGTCAGTGGTACAGTTAAGAACAACAAAAAGCCATTTAGCACACCAAGCCTCTAAACTGCATTCACAGCTTTGGGTGGACTTCAGCCAGCCTGAATTTGGTTCACATTCATGCCAGATTTTTTTTTTTACTATGGGTTGGATACAAAAATTGAGTGAAAGTAGGGCATTTCCAAGACTCAAACCCAAAGCTTAAAGTGAAACTTGGAGCGTGTGAACCTTTGCAGCTTGAAACCAAAGAAAATGTTTGCATGAACCCTTGCTAAGCAAGCCCGCTGTGTTTCAGAGAAGCTCTAATAAAAACCACACTGCCATGAATCACTGAATATTCCATACTTTGACTTCGTAAATTTATGTAAGTTCCATGACAATCCTTTTAAAGAGTTCATTTCTCACTGAGCTCTGAGCCAAATTATGAAGTTGTTGATGAGTTTTGCTTAATCCTTACCCAGCCTAATCCTACTGAAGTTAGAGGGAGATTTGACTGAGTAGGGAGAAAACCAAAACTGAGTCAGACTTTGGACTTTGGTACGGTAGCTTGACTTTATACAGTTTATTTTTAAGAGATTGAATAAATCTATCTCCATTAATGTGTATTAAACACAAACAAGTTAAAGAAAACTGTCTTCAAAAATGGCTGAAAGACAAAATTCAGACTGTTTTCCCAACCTGCTCTTGGTCATGTTTTTACACATCATAAGACGATCTTTAATGACATAGCTGATGCTATCTTTTTTCTCGCAAAGCTTCATGTCAGGACTGCTCTGGGCCCACACAAGTACTATATAATTGATGAAAGTATATTCTGCTGGGCTCTCTGCATTTTTTTAGACTTTTAAAGATGTGTAGTGAATGGGATGAGTTTTCACACAGAGTAGACTCATTAAAGCAGCCAAGCATTTTCTTCCAGAGCTAAACTTTCCCCTATCTCTTCTCTCAGTTTCAGTGATGCCAGGGAAAATAATTTTTACCTTCTTCTCACAGCTGATCAGTAACTGTGTTCCTCTTTTTTTTAAATGGAAATACTGGGAAATTCTGAGAATTGAGCTGTGACACCCATAATGCTGCACTGATACTGACAGTATGCCCTGGTTCTGATTTAACTCCATTAAGAGATGAACTCTGGGTGTGCATCATCTTTCCCTCCAAACCCAATTCAGGCATAACCAGGTCCAGGACTAACAACACATTGCATAATGAATTTGTCTAACCAGATCATAGAATCACAGATGGTTTGGGTTGGAAGGGACCTTGATCACCTAGTTCCACCCCTCTGCCATGGGCAGGGACATCTTCTTCTACACCAGGTTGCTCAAAGCCCCATCCAACCTGGCCTTCAACACTGCCAGGGATGGGGCATCTACAGCTTCTCTGGGCAACTGTTCCAGTGCCTCACCACCCTCACAGTAAAGAATTTCTTCCTGATATCTAATCTACACTTGCTCTCATTCAGTTTAAAGCCATTCCACCTTGTATTATCAGTACCTGCCCTTGTCAAAAGTCCCTCTCCAGCTTTCCTGTAGGCCCCCTTTAGCAACTAAAAAGCTGTTGTCAGGTCTCCCTTGAGCCTGCTCTTCCCCAGGCTGAGCAACCCCAACTCTCTTAGACTGTCTCCATAGGAGAGCTGTTCCAGTCCTCTGATCATCTTCATGGTCCTCCTATGGACTTGCTCCAACAGGCATGTCCTTTTAGGTTTGGGGACCCCACAGCTGAACACAGTAGGTCTCACAACAGCAGAGTAGAGGGGGACACTCTCGACCTGCTGGCCACGTTTCTTTTGATGCAGCCCAGGATATGATTGGCTTTCTGGACTGCAAGCCCACATTGCCAGCTCATATTAAGCTTCTCATCAACCAACACTCCAAACTCCTTCTCTCCAGTGCTGCTATCAATGCATTGTCTGCCCAGCTTGTACTGGTACTGAGGGTTGCCCTGACCCAAGTGCAGGACCTTGCACTTGGCTTTGTTGAACTTCATGAGGTTTGCATGGGCTCACCTCTCAAAATCACTGCTTCCCACCTCTGTTTCTTTGCCCAGCAAACCCCAGGTTTCTCCTGTACTAAACTCTTTGCAGGCCCAAGCTCAGGTTGCTGTTTTTCTGGTCTACAACATCCTCTCTGCTTTCTCACACCTTTTTTTTTCATCTTTGGTTTCTCCCCAGCACCTGCCTGACTTTTAGGTCCATTTCAAATTCCTTCATCATATTTCAGTCTGATTTCTGTGCTAGTTTCAGTCACAGTTCCCAGTAACTCAGCCCAATTTCCCCGTTCTATTTTTTCATATCCCCCTGCCACCACCTTATTCTGTTTTTTTTTATCTTCTCATGATTCAAAATCACAATTCTGA
The DNA here is from genome assembly GCF_023638135.1 of Falco biarmicus. NCBI lineage: Eukaryota > Metazoa > Chordata > Aves > Falconiformes > Falconidae > Falco > Falco biarmicus. The sequence goes on along the minus strand of NC_079293.1, from coordinate 33,068,203 downwards.
AGGCTATTTTTCACTCTGCCTGATTGTCTTGAGCTCAACATGGCCTTTCTACTTTTGGAGGCTGGTGGTCCATCTGGCAGCAGTCATGGTAAACGGGAGGTGAGGAGGAAGGTGGAATCCAGTTTTGCCTTTCTTGCTAGGCAAGGAAGCAGTGGGGAAGCACCTTTCATTGACATATTTCAATGTCTTACCAATCATTTGTCTGTAGAGTTGTCTCCTTTCAGTACAAGTTGAAATGTTCAAGCAGGACTGGTAAGTGTAGATTCTCTGGAGATCCTAGGAGCTAAAATTAAAGAAGCTAAGAATTGTGAACTGCTTTTGTTGTTGTTGCTGTTTTTTCCAAGAGCTCATGATTTGGGAAAACACATGTTGATCTCCAGAGCTCAGGAAGCACTGCGCAGATGCACAGGAACTTCTACTGGTTTTGACTTCCCATGTACAGAGCACAAGGTGGTTAATGCTACTTAAACAAAACAGTGAGCATAAGTTAGTTATTAATATAATATATTATTATAAATATTAATATTAAAATGAACACTTTTTTTGTTTTTCCCCAAAACTCACACTCATAAAGGCCTGAATGATTTGATTTGCAGTTATCAAAAATTCACCCTGAGGCAGGCAAAGTCATGGAAAATTTCAGTCCAAATGGTTAATGTTCTGGCAAAGTAATAAGCAGCTGAAAACTGTATAGTGTAATGGCACATATCAGACAACCTGAATAATATGGAGTGTTACCAGCCAGACCTATAATTAGAACTGGGCAGGAATCAATTTTCCCATAGCCTCCGACATTTTTTTCAGTTGTGCATTGGCACAAACCCAGCAGCATTTGAGATTTTAATGGAAAAAGAGAGAACAAACCCACTCCCATTTACTTGGTGATCAGAAAATTCACCTACACCCTCCATTTCCTGAGGATGAGCCCTAACTATAGCTTTGTATGAATTTCCCTTTTTTTTCTTCTGATATAGCTGCTTCACTTTGGATATTTATTACCCATTGATCCAAAGAAAGCCTCTAAAGCTCAATACACAAAGATAATCTGGTGTCTCATTCTCATGAAGCTTGATGCTGAAATGCTTTTATGGTTCCAGACCTTAATCTCTAGTCCAGCAGTGAGGAGACTCCCCTGGACTTTTAAAAGTCCACTGTGAGTCAGTCTGATCATGAACTAAATGAATTCCCAGGCTTCCTTTCTCACTCAGAAGTAGGACTTGCTTTTTTTTTGTGGTTTTAACCACAAATTTTATCCCTGACATGAGGGATCTTTTCTACACAGTTTTGGCCAAATCTGAAAATTCAGCTTCTGACAGATCAATGCTGTTCCAAAAGAATTTGTGAAACAATTTTTAGAAACCATTGGAAAACAAAAAATACAACCAGTGTTCTGAAATTTGTAAATGTAGTGCCAAGGACATTATAGTGTAAAAACTGTCATGTCTCCTTTGGCACCACACACACATTATTTCCTCAGCAGTGGTCATTCTGCAGCTTTTTGGTGTTGTATCTGGGTGATCTTTAAGACATTTAAGTTAATAACTAACAGCAAAGTTATCCCTATGAAACCAAACCAGAGCCTGCCAACGTTCTGTATTTGGTTTGGATGTTACAGCTGGATGCCTGAACTCCTGGTGAGGAAGAAGCCATGAAGATAACAACTTCTACTACTGACCCCAGTGCTTCTACTACTCCCCATGGTGTAGTGTACTTCTGTTTTGCCCTAAATTTTTCAAATAAATAAAAACTACAGGACTAGTGTCCAACATACATTCATTTCTTTTTCCTCTATAGTCTCACAATAAAACAAAATAAAACCAAATACATCATTATTGATAGTCTAATAGAGGAAAACATGCACAGGAATAAGAAAGTCAGCACTGTACAGAAATTGCGAGAAAAAAAAAACAATGAGCATGTTAGTGGTCTAATATATAATAGACTCCTTCCCAGAAGAAACTAAGGGAAGAGTCACATTATTAGCTGGACAAAGCTTAGTAAAGCCATGAGTCTTTTCAGAAGAAATGACGGTCGTTTGTTTTTTCTCTGGTTGCTTAAATATGGTATAGTACGTTACATGATTCCTGTAACACTCGGGTAAAGCTTGAGGCCTCTGACAGCTCCGGTTGAGAGAGTGCATTGCTGACATCTGGTGGAAATACACTTTAAAAACTCTAACAAAAGTTTATATTGTCACAGAATAATTCCCTTTATATGAGGGTTTAGCAGAAGATTAGAACTGCAGAAATGTGGGAAATGGGAATACGTAATTTACGAAATCTAGAAAATGTGAGCCTTTGTTGTTTGCTGGTTTGGGATTCTGAGCATGCATTTCCATTGTATTTTCACTAAACTTTTTCAAAGGTCTTGGGTCTACCCCAAAATAAAGTCTGCATGAAGTCTCAAATAACTTGAATATTTCTATGGTAGCATCTAAACTATTTATGGACAGCTTTACAAAGATCTGAAGTAAGAGTATAAACAAACAACTATATAAGAAAATTTTCCTTTAAATGACCTTGTAAGAATGAATAACATATCCTGAAAATAGTCATAAAAAAGAAACACCCCGTCGTCCCCCCCCATTTATGTCCTAGTTTATTGCTAAATTACTTTGGAGAAGGGTGACAAGTTTCTTATTTTACGTTTTTATTGATTGCTATCCCATCAGCATGCAAATATCAAATAATAATACATTATGGTTCTTCCACATGCAAAAACTTCCAAAAAGAATAGATATATTCTCAAACTTCCATGTTTCTTGCTGACAAACTTAAATCCCAAGGACTGAAAAGTTTTCTGCTCCCAAAATTGAGAAAGAAGGATCTTTTTTTCAGAATCCTTCCACTTAAAGAATATTCAGAAAAATGATTGATAGAAAACCATTGTTGAAAATAAATATTTTACATATTCAAATTGCGGACTTATCAGGAAAACAAATAGAAAATTTTCAGGTATCTGTGATAAGGCAGTTCTTAAAATATTAAAATGCTATGTAATTCTGAATTTTAGAAAAGATGAAAAGTTTTATTTCTATACAGCTATTTGCTGTTAAAATCCCTACATTATAAGTTCTGTCTCAGAAGTAGGGCACATAAAGTGTTGTGTCGTGTGTGTGTGTCCCTGCCCAGTTCGATCCGTTTTGTAAGGAGCTGGAATTTCTTAAGCCAGCATCTGGATATAACTGTATATCCCACACCAAAGAAGTTAGCATCTCTACCCCTGGCTGTTTATAGCAGTATTTAATATGAACTGGTTGTCTGCCAGACACATGAGGTGGTTGGAGTTGTGCTGGAATTACAGAAGTTGTGAAATATTTAAAAAATTGGATTTTGACTGTTATTTAATGGCAAAAGAAAACAATACAATCGGCACGGGAACGCAAAAGTTTTCAACAGTGAGATTGCTGTGTTTCACAATGCTGGTAATGACAGATGTTACCAGGGAGCCTTGCGCACAGCAGGGCAAGATGCTGACAGAGAACAAAACCAGAGCCTGCTGCCAGGAATGAGACAGCAGCAGGTGGACAAATCTTTTCTATACAACAGTCCCTGACAGGCTAGGACCCAGCTATGAGTGCTGGGGAATCGTACTTCTTCAGTAGAAGGGTAGTCTGCTACGTGTCATTATTTTTCAGGTTAAATGAAAGCACAGAAGAATGGGTGAGCTGGATTTCACATTGCAAAAATCAAACTGGAATCAATCTCTCTCTGGTGCAGCCCTTCTGGAGCCAATAGAGTTTTGCTAGGAGAGGATCTGGCTAAATGAATTTGGAGGGAAGGTTAAACATTCTTCTTTTATTATCCTACCCTGTACCATTACAGGGTCCTTTCTCTTGGCTAGCGTAAAACCAATTCTAATGCTAAAATAATTAGAAGGGTAGTATATTTGCTGTTTCAATATGAATAGTTCATGACATGTGTCTCTGTGGAAACCTTTTGTACATGTTAGATACCGTCTGTCAGCCATATTTTTCTCTAATTCTCTGTGCTATTTTTAATATCATTTTAACCTTTTTATGTACGCCCAATCTATGCCCTTGCCAAAATGGTATATTACAGGTTACACAGTTAGCAATACCTAGAGCTAAGGTTGCCAGGAATCTTCTACAGTATAATACTATTTCCAGTTGCTTATAGCTTTTCTGAACTTTAACAGTATGGGCATAAAATATCTCATGTTTCTCTCAAACTAGATCTTAATTTTTACTAGCTTAGCAAAACTGGTTGGGGTTTTGGTTTGGGTTTTTTTTTTGGGGGGGAGGTGTTTGTTGTTTTGTTGGGGTTTTTTTGTAAGACTAGAGTTAAATGAAAGAGGTTTGCCAGCTGTCAGTATATTCCTCAAACCATTTCTCTCTTAGAAACTGCACAGCTTTGGTGATTTATCATTCAGCTTTCCATCCCCTCAAGGCTGCTAGACCATTATCAGGGCTTGAACCCCGAGCCACTTTTTATTCCCAGATCTCATGTAGGTCTAAGTTGTTTGTGTTCTTTCTGTGTAAGTTCTCCAAGAGATCTCTCCCTTTCCACCCACACAGCTAGAAGTCTTGCCCTGCTCCTGGAATCTTGCACTTCAGTTAAAAAATGAATTTTCTTTTGGAGCTGTGAAAATCTTGCTGTCCAGATGGTTTCTGCAAACACCAGTTTGTATTCCTCTGTTTACATCTTCCCATTCACTGCTTTTCTCAGTTATGTTGATTTTTATTTTGAAGGCCCTTGCTGGCCTATCTTTCCGTTCACTCCCAAGTTTTTCAGGCAGACCACTGAGTCATTCAATTATGCCTGTGCCTACTTGGATATTGTTAAGCAAAGCACTTTGGATGATTTTCTGCATGTTGCCTTGTGCTCCCTAGGATTGCTCTCATCTCACATCCTTCCTTTACTCTTCTGCAGGTCTGTTCTACACTTTTTTTCCCATTGCACAACCTTGCGAGCATAAGACAAAGCAAATATCTGCTCTGGACAAGGCCAATGGTACAGTTGTGCAGAAGCTGCTGCAAATGATGCAGTCAAATACTCTTCCATCTCTATTTGATATATGCATGGAAGATGAAATGCTGAGCAATTTTGTGTGTGGAGGAATTTATCTGCAGCAAAAGTTGTTCTAGTTGATCTGAAACTTCAGGAACCAGATCATTAGCCGAGTTAAAATTACCGACTACTCTGGACAGAATGAAAAGCTTTTAAAATGTGCATCTTTCTTTTCTAATGTAATTCAAATAACTTTTACAAAATGGATTGTAGAGAGTGCACCCACAAACTGATGATAAGAAGATCAGAGCCTCTCAGCTATGGCAATCTAGATTCAAATATAATCCCTGTTTGATTAGGAGAACTTTTAAAATATTTCCTCACACACTTCTCTTGTTCCACATGTATGCCACAAACCCTTGGCAACAGAATCATCCCACTTCTGATTTCATTCAGAGTTAATTCCATCCCAAGCAGGGGAACTTCAGAGTGAAAGGCTGAGACAATGAGATGCTTCTTGTCCAGTAAGTGCATGAGTTAGGGAAAACAAATCATTTCTCCTAATTAAGGAAAAGAGACTACACTTGAAATGAGGATGGCTTTCAGAAAACCCTCAGAGATCACAAAGTTTAAAGTAAAATTATGATAATACATGAAACTTAGAAAATCTCACATCTCAGTTGGAATGACTTCACATTTTCTAAATAAATAAAGTGCAGTACTAAAAGTGCTATCTCTGCTGAACATGTCTGAAGTAAAGCAAAATCTGACCTGTTGATGGAAATGAATAACTTACGTTGATCTGTAGGAAAGAAAAGGATCTCTTGTTAGCATTGTGACCTTTAAAGGAAGGAGAGATGAGAAAAAAGACTAAAAAATCTGACAAAATCCAGCTCCATTCTTAATTCCTTTCAGATACGACAAGCCAAAAGTTCCAAAAATATCTTCAGAAAATAGTTTTGCATTAATAGGTGAACATCCAGTGAGTTACGTATAAAGCAAATGTCTGTGGAGTCACCTGAGAGTTTTTAAGAATCTTTTTATTCTACAGTTTTATTGCAAATTACATAAATTAATATAGTGCTACTGTAAGAATATTCAACACAAAGCGTGTATAGAAAGGGGTTTCACTCAAATCTCCATTGATATAACAAAAATTTAACTGCATGCCACCACAGCTTGATAAGAAACAAACAAGAAGCTAACATTTCCAGGGAAAGCATGTGTAATAGAAATATCTTTTACCACATGACAAGCTATAGCCCAAAAAAAAGAAATGACAGAAACAAGAAAAAAAATATGTATACATATATCTAATCCCCTTCCCGTCAATGTTCAATTCATTAGTTGAGAAAGATACCTTTTTATGATAATCATGTAGTGCCTTGATCTGTGCCCTATCACAAAAGATCGTATCATCTTATCATGGTGCCATTGTCAATGATAACTGTGGGTCACAATTCCAAGGCATGATGCTATTCCCTTTCCTGTTGTTGCATTGCCACGGTTCTTGGAAAATACAAAAACATAATAGCTGCCTCTTCAGCTATCTCTTTAGACACATGTCCTAGTCTGAAACTTCTGTTTAGAGAAATTCCAACACCATGTAGAAATGTGTGAATGATAACAGTTGCAATAAGAGAGGTATTTTCCTCTCCTGCCTTTCACAGTTGACAAGAATATGTTTCAGTTAAGAAAAATAAGCATTGGTGATGAAAAAGGAAATTGTAAAAATAAAAAGTTTTATGTATAAACCATGAGTGAGGGGAAGACTCTACTGACAATGCTCCATGTGTATTTAAAAGGAAAAAAAAAAAAAAAAGGAAAAAAAGCAAGAATCAAGCCATTGCATGATACACTTGAAGCTCTTGCAAAACAGAATTAAATTGTATTAGTATAATATTTTAAAAGTCTGTGCCCATTCAGTTCAGCACAGTTAATAAATAGGAACTAGATAGCATAATACAAAAGATATATGTAGTCTTGAGGTAGAAGTAAAAAGGCTAAGTTTGTTTGTACAGCTCCTTTTAATTTAAACAGCTCTATGTTGTGTCAATCATCAAATCAGTGATATCACAGCAGTAACCATTAAAAAGCTTGTAATTGAGAAACTTCAAACGAGATTATCTAAAGCCAAGCAAGTTTTGCAGACAAAAGCCTTACTCTTGTTGCAGTGACAAGTTAAATAACACTCAGATCAGAGACAAATAGAAAACATAAGATTTCCAGGCTGCTGGAAAAAATGAGGTCCTAAGTATGACAATGAGCAGTAATAAGAAACATTATAGGTGGCATTGTTAGAACAGCTGGGGAAACTGGAGGAAGCAGATGATTGATATATCAAGGTTATCAGAAACAAAAAGGAGGATTTGATATAATGAATGACGTAGAGAGAAAGGCTAACCTGCAGAGCAACACAAATTAGTAAATGAGAGAAATAAGGGTTGAAAGATATGAGAGTAGTCAAGCAAGATTTGGAGACAGATTAGAAAAAATAACACAGAAGAAAAAGAACTCAAGAGGGAGAAGGGAAAACAAGTTTTATTAAATATGAACAAAAAAGCAAACTCATTTCAACGGAAGTAGCAAACTGTTAGAGCAAGGCCAGCTGTGGTGCCATTCCCAGAAGCAACATGTACAGTTCCTGCTGAGGATACCAGCCAGGAAAGACACATGTCCTAGAAAAACAGAAAGCTTTTAAAATTCATCAACTGTCTGATGAGAATTTAATACTTACGTGCCGTATTGCCTCTGAGGGGACATTATATACCCTTCCTCCTCCTTTCTGATCATGCTTATTTTCTGGTGGCTGTCAAAGTGCAGCTTAAAGCTGACATGAGCTGTTTGAGAAAGTATTTGAGTATTAGACAGCAGTTTCTCCTGTTAATAAAATGTCTGAAGATGTACCTGAGATATTGCTAGGGGATGTTTGCCTGCAAATGCTACCTGAAAAGCCATTTCAGATTCCTTTATATTAGAAAAGCAGCTACACTTATGGTCCTTCCCAATTATTCAGTGCAATGAAAAGGTTTCTCACATGTTTGACGTCTCAAGAAGATAGATTTATGGAACCATTTTAAATCACCAGTTCTTCTTATAGCTCTCTTTTCCATTCTGTCTTTTTCAAAAACATTTCAGAAGTTGAATGTCTGATATAAGTATGGTGCTTCTAGGGGTCCCATGTTATCTGTGATTTGAGACCTGCACTGGGTTTGAATTTTTAAGAAGCTTAGAAATATCTTCAGTTAATTTTCACTTTTCGCCCATCTGAATGCATTCTAACCAGGAAACAAACTTTTTAAAAGCTGTCTCACCATTGCCATTCATCATGTGGCAGCTCCTTTGCACAGTATCGAGTGGGTGAGGGTGGGGGGGTGGGGAGGGGAAGAAAGAAAAACAAGAGATGGAGGGTATTTCTCAGAAGCTCGGGACCTGAAGAGTCTGAATATGTTGATTTTCTCAGTGCCTTTCAGGTTTCATGATCCGCAAAGAAAAGTAGAAGGGGAAACGTGTAGGTTCAGTGTTACCTCAGTGATGAGGTGACTAATTGGTATATTTGTTTTAACATGCTTTCAGGCTGGACATTTAGAAGCTGTACACATTCTTCTTCAAAAGAAGTCTTCAAACTGACTTTCGTTTCAGTACTGTAGGTCAACTGTACTTACAAGGATAGAAATAGGAATTAACTTGGGGAAACATTACAGTGTATCTCCAGCAGAAGATCATAAAAATTGTCATTTCTAGTACTCACATCTAGTCCTGGAGCTTAAAAATTTTCTAACTGTACAACACACAGTCACAGTGATGATGTATAGCAGTTTAAGAGCAGAGCAGATGCAAAGCAAACACAGAAAAGACTAACCTACAGTATCACCTCCAAAATCAGTCATGCTGACTAAAATCTTCTGCAATCATTCTTACTTTTTTTTTTTTAAACCTTTATTGACTACAGAAACCTTTTCTCACTTTGAATCATTGTAAACGGGTTCATGTATCTCTGTGCAACCTATTGCAAACATCACATAACCATGGCATCTAGTACTTCATAAGAATGATTTATAAATTACTGTAAGATTCTGATTCTATATGGGAATTTGTAGTGAAGGGATCACATGTGAAACATGAATGTGAAACTCCACAAGTATAAGAGTGCCTATCTCTTCAGAACCTGGAACATGTTATTAGATCAAAGCTAGTGTCTGCTTCCTCTTTCTGAAGAAGGCATCTCTGCTAATTCAGAAATCCCAGTTGATAAAAATTAATTCTTATTTAGGTCTGAGCTGCATTGGTAGAGATAATACTGCTACTGGAAGGAAATATGAGACAATGCAAACTACATACAAATAATTTTTCTTAAGATAGGTCTAATTAATGTTTGTAAAAACAGTTCAGTTTTTCTATAAAAGAATTTCAGGCCATATCAGTCCTGTTTCTCTTACAAAGGTGATAACATTTTAGGAACAGAGTATTCTTTCTGGTCAATTACTTTATAAGTCCCTTGACTGGATTATGCGTATCCTTTACCCAATATATTAAAGATGCCTACTCCTGATATGACAGCAGCCCAAGAGACCAAAACAAGCAAACTAGACTTTCTTAACTCATGTATCAACCTTATTTTTTGGTACAGATTTTAAACATTTTGAATCTCAAAACCTTATTTTTGCCATTTTCAAAGAATATATGATCTTGTAAATTTGAAACATTTCAACAAAAAAAGAGTATAAGGAAAACTCAGAATTATAAATTATAAATTAGATATCTGTCAAGCTTTGTCTCTTTATTTTGTTAAGATTCTGTTTCAGGAAGTGTTCTTTATTTCTGTGGAGTTATTATGTTATTCTCAAATGAAGTAGTTTATAGAAATGTGTTTAGTTTTTGAGCTTACCCTTGTTCATAACCTGTCCACCTTTCAGAATTTTCTGTTTATTGTTCGTGGTTTCTCAGAGACTGTTGGGCATGTTTTGACTCATAATGTGATGCAGTATGTCAAAATCTATGTTCTTGCAATTTGAAGAAAACCAAATCTGAAGCAACTAAACAAGCTGAAATTTAAACATATTGAGGAGCTCTGAAAAATACACCTATATCGCTCAGTCAGAAGACAGAGAACTACTGCAATGTTTTCCACTGAGTTTTACTCTGGAGCTTTATATTTTTTTAAAAAGGAAGAAAAAATCCTTCTGTCAGAGTTCCACCTGATTCTAAAGAGATGATAATTTTGCCTAAAGTGAGTTAAGTTTCTATTCTGCATTGAGGTATAATATCAGATTAATTGAAGCTGAATTTCCTGAGTAAGAACCCACATATAAATGACTTTTTCAATGGTGTAAAATACTTATTATGCTTTTGTTACTAAACATATCCAGCAAGTCTGAAGGAACTGAAATTCACATCCAAGAAGCCAACAATTCTGTGTTTGGGATATTAAAACACTTTTTAGCTCCTGAAGCACATTTTGCATTAGATGCTAGAGTGGGACTCAGGCACTTGAGCCTACCTATTCCCTAGTAAACTTCTGCTAAACCTGCTGGTAAAGTGGTTGTCTCCTTCCCCATGCGGTGCCTGTCCAACATCAAAGGTGAACAGACTGGATCCTGTTGTTGAGGTAGACCTTGCCATAACACATCAGAGAGCCTACTGTTCTTCGTAGAGCAATGACATTTGGATCTCTTCAAGTTCAGTGTCTCCTTGCCAATTGAAAAGACTGGTGCACTTTAAAGAGTGTAGCAGCTCAAGTTTGTGCTGTCTTTCTGATGGGAAAACAGAGGAGCTGATATCTTCCTCCCACTTCCCACTTCACCAAGTGTGAATGCTGAGCAAACCAGACAAATTAGGCTACCTTGTAAATTAAGCAGTGCTTTAGGTACAGACATGGGCTCGCTGTACTCTTAAATTGTTAAAATGATGCCCAACATAGTTCTGGCCTGATGTGATTATCAGGGTAGGAGTATTTCTCAGTTTAGAAGTTTGCATGTCCACAGTAGTATTTGACAGAGAATTTGGATGTGGCCACCATATTCTGAAGGCAAAGAGACCTTGGCAATTATGGACATAGTCAGACTGTGCCTGCTGGGTCTGAGTACATCACAGCAGTTTCTACAAGCATAGCTATAGCATAGCTATAGTAATAAATGCCGATGCCCAGATAAGTAATATAATGCTTAGGCCGAAAGCACAGAAAAAAATAATAGGGCCCAATATCTTCAAGTCTGTAACCTACCTGTTAACCAGCTAGACACTAAAATAATTCAGGATGCTGAAAACAATGTTGTTAAGTATTAAAGACCTCAGAGACAAGCTGATCTTTTTCATGGAGAATGACACTGGCCATGAGGTACCACAAGATAATGATTTAAAATTAAATGGAAATTTAAATCATAAACATTCCAAAGGGCAAATTTTGATAAACAGTAGAAACTGAATGGTTAACTCAGCTGGACCTGAATTTGATACTTGAATGTAGAAGAGGCCTTAAAGTCAAGGGTGCAAAATTTATCATGAATCTCTATCTCAGAGAGAAAAGAAAAAATGAAAACTTGCAGGAAGTGATTCCAGATCTGAGCAGATTAATAGTCACAATGAAAAAAAAAAAAAAAAAAAAAAAAAAGAAAGGATATTAGAAATAAGCAGAGTGCCTACACTGATTAAGGGGAAAATGACTGATCATCAAAGAAGACTGCCTTAGAGGCCAAAAAATGTGGAGATAAAGTGAGAATAACAAAGAGTCAAGCTGAGTTAGACCTTGCAAAGGATATTAAAACACATAGCAGAAGATTCTTCAGCCCTGTGAATAAAAAAGAACAGGAGTGGAAAAAATAAGTAGGGCCAGAAGGTAGTGAGGATAGAATAGAAATCAAGAATAAATCAAAATATAGGCTGAAAACTGAATTATGCTTTAGCTCAGATTTCAAGGAAATAGGCAAACATTTTGAACACAGGTAAAAAAGCAAGGATGGGGAAAAAAATTACAGAACTGGAAACCAGCACAGCCAAGGCAGAAGCACAACTTGATATGTCTGATGTACACCAGGAGGGAAAAATTGGAGAATAAGTATAATCCCAAGAGGGAATCAGCAAACAGAATTCTAAGTGGAGCAGCAAGTATTTTTAATAAATGCATTAAGCCTGGTTGGTGCCTAATGTTTGGAGACACTTCATACACGCAGTAGAGAAGCTGGAGTGAGAAAGTGGTCTAAGCAACTACAGACCACCTCGATTTTATTTCAGTGATCTTATGTCTTTAAAAGTATTTTGAATAAAAGAATTATTAGCATGGAGGTCAATTGCTGAAAGAGTTTATCTAAGGCAGGTCATGATAAAGTAACCATTGATTTTCTTTTCTAAAATTAATTTCCAGAAAGAGGAAATGAGGCAAATATAAACTTTCTGGACATTGGTGAAAACTTTTAATGTGACAGCCATTGAGAGATTATCAGCAAAACCAAAGAAGATGGGATCAGTGAAGGAACTGTAAAGTTGTTTAGAATTTGTCCCAAAAGGGTGCTAGAGCAGCTGACTTTAGGTGAACTCCAGGTTGGGAGAAAATGGCTTTGTTGCTTAATGATCATTTTGGAGATGGAACATTAGTGTTCCCATTAATGGTTGTGATACAAGAAATCTGCCCTGAAGCCTGTCAGAGGCACAGAATTAGGAAACGGTGAATATGGAGGACCTGGGTGCTATTGAGAATGTAGGATTGGGCAGGGGTTCAACAAGGTAAAAATTACATTTAGGGTGGGGGTGAGGGAAGTGGATGGTGATATGAAGACCTTATCATTTGGATATTGCTGAGGTGATGAAGAATTTCACTATATGAATTCTTTGCAAGGTTACTACCAAAATTATGGAAAGATATGTTAGGATTAGTGGTGTTTTACGAAGCACTAATGAGATGTTAGATGTAATCATGCATACAATTCTGGTAACCCATACTGAGGAAAGATGAGTGCAGAAAAGGACTACTGGTATGATCAGAGAATAATGCATTTCTTTAATTTGTCATGAGAGAGTTTAGCCTGGCAAATTAAAATTTAGAAGTAATATGATTACATTCTATAAATACATCAGAGAGATAAATACCATGGAAAAAAAACAGTGATTTAAATCAAAGGATGATGCTGGCACAACAACAGAAAGGTATAAATTGGTCCCTGAATAAATTCAATCTGGAAATCAGAAGATTCTTATCTGTTACAGCAGTTAGATCCTGGAACAGCTTTGCAGCATGAGCAGTAGGAACAGAAAACCAAACCCTCTTGAACTGGAGTTCAGAGCTTTATACCAGCTGCATTGGCACCTTATTTGCATATAAGAATGCCAGTCAGGTGGCCTGCTCAGCAGATAATTTCTATATGATGTTTATCATCCTGTTATATATGTGTATATTCACATACTTATGTATGCATGTATGTATGCATATATGCATCTTTACATACACACATTGACAAAACTGCAACACAATTCTATTTACTACATCGCACCAAAACCCAGGAAAATAATATGAATCAATAACCTGATTATTTGGATTACCATAAGGCAATTTCTGCTTGTGAATAGCTAGAAAGATTTATGTGCTTGAAATCCCTAGGGAGTGGTTACAAGCTGTGAATGCAGGAAATACTTTTGGGCTCTTGTTAGTCCCTAAATGACAAAAAAGGAAAGGCTGATGGGAGATGCTGGCTTAATTCAAACTTGCATGCTGCCTCCAGGCAATTAGAAAGCACCAAGCTGCTTCTTTGAAACAAAGTAGACCCAAGGCTTTTGAATTTTACATATTTTCTATTAAAAGCAGCTATTGACACTATAGGAAACATGGAAATCTAAATAGTAGGAGCGGAAAAGGAAATGCAAAAAACAGTCTATTTGTCCTGTTCTTTAGCTAAAAATCATTCTGTACTCAACTGGATACAGCTGTACTGTTGATACAGGGAAAATTAGCTCAGCAATGCTCTTGCTGTTTGATCCTAATACCGCCATGGGTAAAACAGAAGTCTTAAGGGCTGCGTGACTCGGTTTAACTCACTCCCAATGTTATTCCCTGCCAAGGAAATCAACTAGCATGGAACAGCTCATATCCATAATACTGAACTCTCTTATCCTCCAGAACAGTGTGGTGGCATCCAAAGTGACTCTTCAGAGGGCTTCCTGGCCCACCCTGACTCCCACACCTTCCCAGGAATTGTTTGGGAGAGTGCTCATTGACCTGGGCCAAAACCATGCCAAAGGCTCTGCTAACAATTTAATAATATATATGACTGACTGACTTCCAGTACCCCAGGAATGCTCTCTGGAGGGGTTTAATTTATAAGTGCAGATATAATCAAGGGTTACTGCTGCCCCGTGTTCCCTTGAACCCCTAGTAAATCTGCCCCAGCAACAAAGACAATGTGGAAGCCAAATCAGAAATGCAGTATTAAATTTTCCTAACTATTACTTAAAAAGGTAAAATTTCTCCACAGTGCAGCAATAAGAAAATCATCTGGATCCAGCATGCCGAGGAAATGCATCATATTTGAAACTTCAAGAGGCATCTCTACAGATGTTTGACCAAATGGGGTCAAACTCATTCAAAGCCTATACTGTGTGGATTAGGGCCTTTGACTGATGAGAATATCCACAGCACATGTTAGAGCTGATGTTCCTTGCACGCCTTCTGTGGCTCATGTTAGGATTTTGGATGGCTCTAACTACATGAGTATTTTGTTTGCATGTGTACACATGGGCACCCAAGCAAGAAAGTAATGAAACGGGATTGACAAGCTTTTTTTTTTTTTTTTCATTTTACATGAAAGAAGGTAAAGAACCGCAATGAACAAACTACTTCCTGGCTTTGGACAAGTCCCCATTGTACTGATGACAGTGGATTGCTGTGATGATACCAGTAGTGGCAATGGCAAAGGGAGTCACAAGAGAGACAGGATGCTGACCTGCAGGTGCTCTTTACCTGTGCATACCCTTCCTGTGCAGTCGGTACGAGGCCAGCTAAAAAACAAAAAAAAAAGAATATTATTCCTTATTGTTTCCACAGTGTTTAATCTGACTGGTGTCGATACCATTGGAGCTGCTGCCTTTTGTTGTGAACACTGTATCAGTTGGTTCAGTTTGCTGTCCCAAGGAAAGTGAACATTTTTGTATTTCAAAGGGTTTAAGCTAAGTACAGTCTTAAGAACACAAGGCAAAGATCCATCTATGATGAGACAGTATTTTCTTTATCACACCCCACATTTTTTCCTTTTTCCTGAGGACTACCATTTGGTGTTGATTTCTACTTTGGCTTCAAGACTCCTCCTTCATCTCTGCCAGTGCTTTTGTGTTCCCTTCATGAGATGCCCTGTTATGTCCTTGCACAGATGCACATTTTCTCCTCAAATTTGCAGTCTCTACCCAGTGGAAGTTGTATGTGCTGGGGCTCTGTAGGCTCAGTAGTTGTTTTGGTGTTTACTGGAATGCTGGAAAGCTTAAGAGGTTTTCTGCCCTAAGTGCTGGCATTGATGCAACTCACACTATAAATTTAGGAGATAAGCCATCTTTTTTAATTATTTACTGGAAATAATGGCAGAAAAATCAGTGATTAATGAACAGAGGCATGCATTTCAAGTGTTCTCACTGTATTCTGCCACTGCAACTCAGTACAAGGTCGAGGACTACTGGAAAAAACCTGAGAATTGTAAGTTGTCCTTCTTAGAACAACTCCTGGGTGGAGATACAGGACAGTCAAGCACCTAGTCCTCTTACCTGTGTCTCACAATACCTGACTACCTCTGGCTTGCTGATGATTGGGGCAAATTATTTCATATTTTTATTTTATTATATTATATATATCATTACTTATGAAATAAATATAATGGAGATTTTGTAAAGCATTTTGTGATCTATAAATGCAAATGGTGTTAAAAATTACAGATGACTATTTACATAGCCATTGTAGTTCTTTTGTCAATAAAGATAGCTTCTAACCAAAAAGATTTCTGAGATTAACTGACTTGATTAGTTCCTTACACTGTTAGCCCATACAGGAGCCGTTTTGCATATCCTGAAGAAGAGGGAGAAATATCTGTTCATAAGCAAAAAAGTAGATATCCTGTTCTGGTTCAAAATCCATTTCATGTTGAATAAAAATAACATTTACACACAAAAGAAAAAAAAATACCTCTTTCTCTTTCCTGATAAAAATGATTACATCAGAGTTCAGTTACATTTGTTTGAGAATTTAGGGAAGCTAGTGATTATTTTTCTGTACTCTCTCCAACTAAAATGTTGTGTTCTTCACAAGTAGTCCTTTTCCCATTGGTGTGAATCCCAAGAGTGTATTAAATAATATACTTCTAGTTGTAAAACAGATGGAAAAGTGTTTAAAAAGGTGCCAGGTTTATTTATGGAAGCATGAAATTGAATTTAATAGGAGAATTTTGCCAGTATGTAATGTGAACTCTCAAAACAGGAAGTGGATTTTATTGCTTATTTATTTTATTACCGGATCAGCTGCCCAGAACTGTAGAATCCTTCCTCTCAGGAATTATTTACTTTCCAACTCTGAACCAGAACATCTTGACCATCAGTTGTTACATCTTCTGGCTGCCAGATTCTCAACTATAAACATATGTGGTGCTGTCTATCTCAGATGATCTTCTGCAGATTTATATAGAGAACATTTTAGTTTTAGATTTATTTATTGATTTAAAACAATATGAATTGAACTGGCTAAGACAAGGGAAAGGTAATTTCTTTTAGCTCTTCATTACCCTTTAATTAATAATAGGCTATTTTTTTAAAGGGCTTACGGCACGTATTCATTGTGCATCAAAGATACAAGAGCTAAAAATCAATGGAGAAATATTTCTTCTCTGCACCTCCAAAGGATGCCTAGTAAAAGAACAGGTGCTATTCGGCTTCCAAAAGGTGACCAACTTTTGGGAAAATAGCATAGGGAAACAGCGTCCCAGGTTTTCTGGGGACAGACTGAGCTACTATACCTGGATGGAGTTGAGTAAGGCAGCTGAAGCCAGTCTGTAAACCTGTACCTGGCTGTTGTTTCTCTTCCTGTACATCTGGTCAGTAAGTAGAGGTATATGGGGTGATGAGCAAGTCTCCGTTTTCAGTCAAGATAAAATTGTGATAACCTGGTGGAGATCACATTTATTAAAAAAAATTGTGGCTGAACTGATGAACATGTTTTTACACCTCCAAGGAACTGGATGCTGCAGTTGCTCACATTTACTGTAAGACAGCTATGTCATGCAGACTTCATTAAGGAATGCTCTCAAAAAATCCTTTGGTTATTGCTACATGTAAGAGCATCCAACAAGGATAAAGGTCTGCAATGATATCTTCTACTTATAGAAACTGAGGCTCAGACTGTCCTCACTATCACAATGTCAGGCCAAGTTAGAGCAACATTTGGGGCTCTGTTCCCTGAGGTCCTGGTCCAATGCTTCATCCAGTGCCATGATGCCCTTAGGCAGAGTGCTAACAATGATTATTGTGTGCATGTGCAATGTGCACTTGTGTTCAACTCAGTGCTGGCACTTGCATACACTCACAAATTTCCATTTTATGCAACACCATTAAATGTTTTCAGCATGAAACTTATGCATGTGCAGTTTTGCATGGGAGCTTGAAAAAAATGACAGCCTTGATTTTGCTGCTCTCAGTTTACCAATTATGGATAAAGACTGAAGTAAAAGTGGAACATCATGGTCATGATTCAAATCCCATGTAGGAAAGACATGGTTACAATAGGCTTTGTAGCAGGCATTAAATCTCCTCAGAGTAAGTGCATGAGACTTTTTCATGCCTCATCTTTGTTCTACTGTGCTCTCTTAAGATTATTAAATTACTTATAACTACCTCACACCTTGTTGTGACTCTCCCCAGCACAAAGGCATGTCTCCAAGATATTCAGAGTGCCTGGGATCCAAATGCATGGATATTTTGAGGCCTGATGACATGGCTTGGAGAAAAAACTCCTTCAAAATAAAACTTTTTACTGAAATTACTGTCTTCATAAACAATTGGACCTAAACATTTGTTAAAAGGAAAACAAAAGAAGTTTGAACATATAAAAGAAAACTCATTATTTCAAGTTCCTGCTATCAGTGATACTGCAAGACTCACAGTTTTGTGAGACTTCATATTAAGCATGTGTGCCATTCATCAGCTTCATTAATATGTCACAAGCACAACTTCTGACACATATCAGAACAAATTAAGCTTATTTTTGTACTTTTTAGTTCTTGGAGACAGATTGTTTGAGTTCAGAAGGGTATACAGTATCTAGCAGATCTGGTAATTCATTCAAATATGGGAGTGAGGCTCTTCTTTTAGTTCTGGCCAAAATTCCTGCAAAGTTTTGTACAATAGGTTTGAAAGCTCTTATACATTTAACAAAAATCCTTTCAACTCACTCTGGAGTCCTGCTTTATGTTTCATATTGCTTTGAACTTATTACCTCTTCTCAGTGTCTTGGAACATTAGTTTGGAAGCATTTGAAGCTAATGAATAAATGTATAGTGAAAAACACTTTGATGTTGCCAGAAGCAATTAATTTTCCCTATTTATACACAAAAAGTTATAAAAGACTGTTATGGCAAACAAAATGATTCAGTGAATTCAAAGTAAGTTAAATGAATTTTAAAGGATTGTTACTACTTGGCGGAAAAAAGGTATCCATCAAGCCTTATCTTAAGTCAGAAAGCTGTGATTAACTTATGGAGTTTTGAATGCTTTAAAAATTAGAAAAGAAATTATTAATTTGTCAGCTATGGAAAACCAGCTTATAACGGGTTCATTCAGAATGAAGCTTTCGTTGAAAATAGCTTATTGGGTGTAGATAAATGAATTTTATGAGCTTACACAAGTCACTGAGAGAGACCACATTTACACATAAGTAGCCTGACTATTGTATGTTCTCTGTGCAGATGCCTGTTGAACTTTATTAGCAAATGGAAAAATGTACTGTATGTTTTTACGCCTAGATTTTTATAGGCAGAGCATCTCACACTTCATTGAATCCATGTGCTGGAGACAACAGACATGATTAGAATATAAATCACTCAGAGCTAGGGACTGGGAGTCAGGTTCTGCAGCTTCTAAAGCTCCTACCAATAAATGGACATACCATCCTTTTACTTCAGTGGGAGCCGTGCAACAGAGGGACATCACACATTTGTGCATGTGCACACACATTTGCACATGTATGTGCATACATATATCCATGGATTCTAAGACTGTGGACATGCTTATACAGGAAGAAATCGTACACTTGCAGCCATCAAAAAATTGTGAAAATGGAAAAAATGCAAGAGAATGAATTAACCAAGGAATTAAGAACTTAAAGACAGCTCATTGTTATGCAACATAATTCTCAGTTTTCACTGAACTATAGAAAGTTTGAATTTCAGGCTAAGTCTTTATCTTATTTGTCAGTTTAAGAATTATGTTTGTTACATGGACCAAGAGATATACAAATTCTGAATATGATCCTGCACAGTAAAATTTCTGAACTGATAGTGGGTGGGAGAACTAGCTATCAGGAAGGAAAAAGCTGTTATGCTTTTACCCAGGAGTCAGCCCCAACCTTTTCTGATAGTTTATAAACGGAAGGCAATAATTTGGCTTTCCTCCTCATCTCCCTTCCCCCTGCCCTTTTATCGCCTGTTAGTCTCTTCAGAATAAAGCAATGAACTTCTGGCTTTTACAATGAGTTAAAACTATTTGATGAACAGAGCTTAGACTGTCTAACGCATAGATTGTTTGCAGACCTCCAGAGTATTTAGGGGTATTATTTTTTCTTTAGAAGTTACACAGTGCTAGCAAGAACTTTTTCTTTGAATGCCAGGATCCCAGTGAAGAAGAACCCTGTTTTTCAGTCACTCAGTTCAGTCATACTTGAGATATGCTTGGGAATGCAGTACCTCTGTATAGTGATGGTAGACATGTAGCTCCCAAAGAAAGTCTATATCCTTCCCAGCAGAAGATAGAAGCCAGGAAGATAAGCCTGGTCATCTCAGATACCATTGGACACCATAGGTTTAGGTGAATGAGCTGTGCCTTAAATATACTGGCAAGCAACAACTCGGTTATGATTCTCCTTAAACTTCATAAGAGCATACAGTGTCTTTGGGATATGAGAAAGAATTATCTGCAGAAAACTGTGGCACAAAAGAAACCAACCAACTGCATAAATATCCAGCGGGGTTTCACAAAATACAATAGTTACTTTTCACATTTCATTCCACCCAGTGGACTTCCCAGCTCTGAATTAGGCGCCCATACTGTGTATAAAAATGATAAAGAAAATACATGACTGGAAACAATCTGAACAATTATTGTCTAATTAACTGATTCAAGTGAGAACAATAAGTAGCCATTAAGAAATACCGGGAGAAAAACCAGGCCTCTGCCCATAAATCTTATCTCTAAAAACCAGATAGATGCTACTCTATTTTAGATTACTAACTGGAAATAATGACCCTAGATCATCTTGTAGACATGGAAGAGTATCAACTTTGCTGTTAATGTACCAATAGTTTAGGCTTTTGCCTAGAATGTGTCAGTTTTAACATCTTCTGTCTGGCTGATCATAAAGAAGTTTAAATTTTTTTCTTATTCATAGAGAACTCTGAGTCGCTACACTGTTAGATCTGTTTGATCTCTCTTCTAGAAACTGTTCTTTTGTATTCCCTTTAGATGTTACTGAGAATAAGCAAGAAATGAACTTTTTAAGGTTCTTACCTGTGATGAGGGTGAGTCAGCCTCTAGTTTTACTTCACTCAATATTTGATTATTTATTCAAAATGGAACAGCTTCAAAAATATTTTCCTTAAAAATGTTCAAACAAATCATCTTGACATTTCCAATTTTTTTTTTGGCTGAAACAATTGGTCAAATCTGGTACAAATTTGCAGATAGTTTCCATCAACACGAAAGTGCATTTTTGAGCAAACAAAGAATTCTTCCATAAAAATTGCCTGGGTCTAATCACGGCTGAGGCAATTTTGCACATGCCAACCAGCAGAAAATTAGGTATTGGATAAGCAAGAGTGGCGAGGATCTGGGTTCTACCTAAATCCCCTTGTGGCTTTAGTCCAAAGTGATTAGCCCCAGGTCAAACAGAAAGCCTGTAGTGAATCAAGCAAATTAAATCCAACCCTCGTGAGCTATAGGATAATGTGCTAGTCCCAAGACCTCCCTTCTTGGAGGCTGGAAGGGAGGAGGTTATTAAATATAAACACAAAGTAACATCCTGCTCTATGGAGGCCCAAGACATGATATTCTGGAGGAGAGACAGGGGATTATAGATGCCCCCCAGCTGGACCTGTTTCAAGGGAACCCACAGCAACTCTGACAATGTCAGGAGCTGTCAGTGTCCCTGATCAGCAGGCTACAGCCTGGAAGGCCAGTAAGGAGGTGTCCTGTTAATACTAAAGACAGTGAGCTGTAGCACAAAATACTGTTTTAAGGTGGACTTGGAATTGAAGAGACTTATTTCCTTTAAAACACTGTAGAACAGAGTAATCCTCAGATTTATTTTGATTAGCAGTCTGGATACCTTCTTGGCAGTGTTTATTAGATCTTAATGTAGCTGAGTTGGAAAGCCAGATATTTTGCTTTCTCCTTTTTTGAATTACTGACCGTTGTTGTCTCTGTTAATGAATCTGGATAATTTTAACTGTCAGATTCTAATGTAACTCTCTGAATAAATTGATTGAATTGAAGTTGAAACCACCTCTGTGTTCAAGCTAAGAATGAGCCTGAACAGAAGTCTCCAGAGTTTCCTAAAATTTAAGGGAGTTTATTAGTGGAAAACTGATTTTGAACCACTGAACCTAAAGTGACTGCATAGTTTTGGTTTCATACTGATGTCAAGTCAAAAGGAGATTAAAATCCCACTGCAGCTCAGATATGACCCAAGGTGAATATAATTACATCTGAATATTTCAGGAACAGTTATCACTGTCCCTGGAGTTGATCTTTCATCTTCCTCCTCCTTTTGAAATAATTTTTAAAACAGATTGGAGCACAAATAACTAAAAACTGTTTTTCACTTCTAAGTCATCAAAAATCTAGTTTAAATGAGTTAGTGCCTATGAAAAAAGTAGAAACATGTTTGTGTTGCAGAAAGCCATTTTAATTGTCCTCAAAGCTGAAATTAATGCAGGAGATCTTACTTCTCAATAACTGCCCTTTTCTGAAAAATATTGCTCTTATGTCCATTCATTTATTAGATCTGTATACATCTTCTTGCCTATAATCAGAGGAAGTTTTCTCCACCCTCTGTAATATTGCACATGAGTATATAGGATGTCTTGGTGGTCTTTGGTCTTTCAGCCACAGGTTCTGAGGTACCAGTGAGAGAAGGAAGAAGGGTTGGGAAGTTCAACATACAGACCATATTCATAAAAAAAATGTATTTGTTGATACTCTCACTGTCTGTGCTAAAGTGACAACCTACATTAAAAGCACCCTGTGGATGATTCTGGAGTAACCTGGCTTGCCTGGAGTTGGGTTTTTGGATTCCTGCAGACAGTAAACAGATGTGCAGCACCATGCATAGATACCTGTGCAAAAGCATAGCGGGGCTTAATGAAGGTATCGGAGGTGGAAATAGTTCTTGATGTTTGCATTTGGCTAGGGTATGCTCAGGTGGCCGAATGAAGGTTCATAACAGTCCTACAGCAAATAAAAATAGTTCAATTGTGCTGGACCAGCTAGTTAATTAATCACAGCCAGTTGTAGATTTCTTTGCTCTTTCTGCACTCTCAATGTTAGAAAATGGCTGTTCTGCTGAATCTAAGCTCAGCCATTGACATGAGGAACCACAGAGATCAGCCCCTAGGTGTCTTGATGCAAGACATAATTCTGTGGACACTGAAGATACAAAGAAAATCAGAAGCTAGGAATAAGGCTTTTAAAAAAGGATTTAGATTTTTAATTAAAAGGAAACCTGGTCCAGCAAGATATTATATTAGGGAAGAATATGAAGAGACATCTCCCGAGGAACTGATACAAATCTGCTAGCAAACTTTTTAACAAAAAAGTCACAGCTGCATCCCCCAGAATTGAAAGTTAGTGAAGAAGGAGGCAGAGCTCTTCAGCTCCCCAGGGCAGGCAGGAGAGATTCAGATTTCAGAACTGCCTAGAAAATTTGCGCTGGCTTGGTCCTGCCTTACCTGAGTAAAACATGGAATCAGAGTGATCATGGTGTTGACCACCAAATTGAATTGATGTTAGTCAAGACCTGGTTAGGAACTGTTACCCTTACTTGCTTGATTTCTGGCAAGTGATGTTAAAATTATTTCAGAAAGCCAGGGGATTTCTTAGGCATTAAAGCACTCTTTATTGCTAACATCAGAACACTGTTTTACTGGTTTATTCCAACATTGCCTGAGACAAGCCTGGTGACAGGACTTTCAGGAACAGCTGAGGACAGCTTAGAAGATTCAATCTTTATCTTCTCTTTGACACATCAAATTAGCATATTCATTTTCTACCATTTTAAGTACATTAAGAAATTAAAATGCAATTTTTACTGGCTACAATGACATATCATTTTTGTCACATTTACAGCAACATTTAATATGTTAGCATGGTTACCCTTTTGCTTCATTGCTAACCATAAACAGTTTTTGCAAACTATCCAAGTAATCTAACTGAACAAAAATATCTTTCTGCCCCCCACTTCTAACCAATGCTCTTCCTCACAAAATCTTTCTGGGACAGTTTCTACATTTTGACATCTCTGCAGCACACTTCATTTATATCAAGCAAATTTCTTAGTTCCTGAATTTCTCCCACAGAGCTCAATAGATCAATACTACAGAACTGTGTTGGACTGAAATCAATGAGCTTTTCTGCTTGGAAAGCAGCTTTTCAGACAAGATTTTGTTTAAAATTAAAACGCTTAGATTTAGAGGTAGGATTAAGTTCACTTAATATTTTAGTATATATTTTCTTATATAGGTTATGCAATGTATAGGTATAAAGCAAGAGGTTTTACTCTTATTATAGGTATATATTTCTTTAATTTGGGTACTATACAGAATTGCATCTATTTTCTAGTTGCTTTCCTCAAAAGAATATGGGTCTCCTATAGGCACAATGTCATATCAGCTGGCCCTCTGCAGATAGCTTGGATAAGTTAGGTTGTTTCAAATGGCACTAAGTTTCTGCTTAAAGTTCTGAATCCTGCCATGAGTGTATGTCTACAACACGTCTACTTTTGGATAAGATTTTCTTCTCCAAACTCTACTCACTGTATTGACTTAATCTCCACAGAATGTAATGAGAATGTAGGTACTCACAGATGAATGCTGCATGATGATATACAAACTGAGTCTTACTTTCAGACTGCGTACTGCCAGTTGAGCCTTTAACTTTAATATTTCCTCTTGACTATGGTGGGCAGAAGTTGAGAACAAGCTGGACTATCCATCCCGGCACTACATGTGCTCAGTTGTTGGCTGACAGTATCTGTGTATGAAGAGGCTAAGGACTTATTTTTTGAAAAGAGAAATCAACCATTAATCCAGTCCTAAAATCAGTTCTGATTCCTGCTATAAACTGTAGAGTCCTATCATCCCTCGAAGGAGGACAAGAGGGAGCTTCAGCAGAAGTCCTTGAGGGGAGACGTCATGCATGACTCATGCTGTGAGCACCACAGTGACAGCAGCCATTCCTGAGGAGAAAGGTAAGGCAAGAAACAGAAAAAAGGAGCAATTCCTGTTGTGAAAAGACTTGTTTAAAGGCAGAATGAGATAAGATCCAGCATATGTTGGGAAAAGAAGGAGCCTTCTACAGGCAGGGTGGACATGGTGATGGATCAGGGAGCTTTATATCTGTGAACTGATATCAGTAATTAGGTGCTGCTGAGGAGGAGACAGGTGTTTGAATTTCTCATTGGTTCCTCGTGCCTGGGACTGTCTATCAGAAGGGCAGGACTGGATACCAGTGACTTTTGAGCCTCCAAAAGAAACCTGCAGGGTTTATGAGAGAGATCTCAGTAGTTGTGGCCTGCAGCAGGGGACGCTTCTGAGCGCTGCTCAGGGGCCTCCCAGTGCACCTCTCCAGAGGAGTGACCTCTGCTGTGATGCCCAGAGGCCTCAAGATGCTCTGCAGGCCTGACCCCCTGGTACTCCAGACTGACTAATTACTAATGAGGAATTCTATATATCTCAGGGACATTGTGAAATCACTTGCCTGTGGTCACACAGGAAATAAATGGCAGAACTCAAAATTTAATCCTGTTTCCCAGATCCTCAGTGCTAAAGTAAAAGACCTTCCCCCTTCCTGAGGGTGCTTTATTTACAGTTGCTTGTGGTTTCCTATCTATATTGGAAAGAAACTAGACTCTGCTATTTATAATAAGCAATTTAAGGCAGTAATTGTTTCCAGTATTTGCCCACTTCTAAAAATAACAATGTTAATGTGTACTTATTCTTTGTAGTTAAAGAGACTTCAGCATTATGCTGTTAGTTTTATCTGGAAGCTCAGCAAATGTGGGTGTAACCCACTATCTGACAAAGACCAATAGCCTGAATAGGCAGCTATGTTAAATTTAAAACCAGGCAGGGATGCTTGACTTTATATGGGTTTTAGATGCATCTGCATCTCTGGAGAGAAGGGCAAGAGGCCTGGAACTGAGAGCACTAAATCTTTAATTAAAGAACTCCTAACTATGCCTACTACATTTATAAATAACAAAGCATTTATCAGAGCTTTTATCTTCTCTTGCAATCATCAGGCTGTACTAGATGTTGACAAAGTCAACAATTTATGCCTCAAATATTTCTTTTTCATTACTAAATACCAAAGTTGTTATTATCAGTGAAATCTTATGCAACTTAAATCTTGGGGCTTTCGGTGCTCTGCCTGAGGAATATAATGAGACTTTCTCACAAGTCATTTTGGATTACGCTGGCCCAACGGAAGAGATTAAGTCTGCATATTGAAGTTACACCGAAATGGAAATGTTAGGTGGTTTTCCTTAAAAGGATTAGTGGTTTAAAAAAAGAAAGAAAGAAAGAAAAGAGCACTTTAAAGAATGTTTTAAAATATTTTAAATATTAATATATTAGTTGTTGAATTCCAGATTTGTTCATTATATTGTATTTAAATGCTCACATTCAAGTTCCTGCATACCACTAAGAATGAAAGATTACTCTCTTGCTCTGTTATTCTAACAGAGCCTTCATTGCACAAGTGAAAAGATACCAAACTGTCCAAGGAAAGGCTGAACACTTAATTCATAACCCATCTACCTAAATGCAAACAAGGAGTAGCTCAAGAACAGATCCAGATTATAAATCCTGGGTCAACATATCACTTGTCCAACGTGGAGGCTGAGGAGCAGCAATCATCTACTGCATGGTACACTCCCTTCTCTACTTCACCCTTGCTGTTACCTTGGTACAAGAATAAAGAATCTTCTTGCCGCTTTCTGGCAGGAGGTAGTTTCTGTGATTCAGGTGAATGCTTCAGCCACTGTCACTGGATGTTAAAGAGATGCTGCTTAGACTGTCAGAATGGCTTTAAACAGGTGGTGGAAGTTTATGCCATATATACCTACACACATACATATATATATACATATATGCTAGATTTAAAACCACACAGAAATATATGCATGCATATATATGTATGACCACAGAGACAACCCCATTATAAAGTTTAAGATGACAATCATCACATTATGTGGGCTGCATGGATACCACACATTCTTCTGTAACAACTCCAGTAGTCCTATTATTATTATGTAGTGCAGTTAAAGCTCACCACTACAGTGAGTTTGCTGGTATTTTGAATACTGAATACTCATGAGCAAAAATTATGAAACAGTAAATTGTCAGTTTTTCCACATGTAGCTTTTTTCTCTTCATCAAACTAAAGTTCAGACAGAACATTTGCTCTTCTGCACTTCAGTATGCACACAAAAATGCACTCTCTTTCCTTGACTACCCTGTCAAGAGTGAGATCTTGAACTCATTAAGGAATATTCAATGTTTTTGTGCAACCAGTTTGTAGTTGTCCAGATCCTTCAGAGATTAAGAGGATGAGTAGTATCTGACATATTTTCCAGATACTTCAACAAGTTTGAGGTTCTTCAGACCTAAGAGCACTCAGCTTTTAAGTTAATCATTGATATGTACTCAGCTGTTGGTTAAAACAAAAATCTGTTGTAAATTAAAACACTTTTTTCAATAACTTTACGTGACTTTACCAGTATTGACACCCTCTCTGATGTGGATATTTATGATGAGCTTTAGAGTATACTTTTGTGTACGTTTGTAACTGACTGTTTCATTTGACTGTCATTATATCTGACAGGGAAATAAATGACTGTTTTATCAAAGCCTCTGAATTCAGCATTTTTTGCCCAAAATTTAACATAGACAGCAACAAACTACCTGAGATGTCAAACTAAATGCACTATATCCTGATTTTTTTTTCTTTTGGGAGGATGGAGTGAGGTGAAGAGAAGACGAGTTAGAGCTGAGTTTTCTGTTTTGCACCATGTTAAACTCTCAGTAACCTCTAAGAGAGAAAAATTTATATTTTCAATTTTACATTCAGAAATTACTGTCTTGGATACACATGAAAAGTGCAAATGAGCCACAAACAAAGGGATATATATGGTCTTTTTTATTGTAACTTTAAATACAGAAAAAGACAAATTAATGAAAGTAATGAAAAATGGGAATGTGGATTTCAGTACTTTCTAATAATTTTTGACTTTTTATGTGCTTTCATTTCTCCTTTTCCCTTTTGTGCTTTTCATATGGGATTTTAACATAAGGATAAATGTAAATGCTGTAAGCTATTACTTTTTTGCTTGAATTGACCAACATAACAATAGGATCAAATTAATGTTATTTGCATTACTGTTTTGAAATATCCTCTTCACAGACATGTACCCTGTCTTACTGTAAATCACTATGCAGAAGAGAAAGAGTGCCCTGCTCTTTGGAAACATGCCCATTATAATGGTAGGACAACAAGCAAAAGCAACACTCAGGAGATCAAGGAAAATAAACACCAGTGACAGGAAATACTCACTATACTGCTTCCCCATTTAGCACTAACTTTTTACATTGCTTGTCAGTAGAAGACAAGTTCCAGGAGAAATTTGAAGTGACCTTAAGCTGCTTACTGGGATATTGCACAAATTATGAGATGTGAGAAGTCATGAATATGTTGGTGGAAATAAAAGCTGACCTTTCAGTAGCACTGCAGAAAGGATAGGTAAAACTTTTGAATAGTTTTTGCTCAAAACAAAAGGGAAAGAGTGCCCTTGAGAGATTAAATAGCATATTAAGCAAAGCAAAGACTGTTCCTTCAACTGGTGTGTTTGTGTACATCAGTCCTAACTTCTTGGCCTGAGACTCTAATTAAGAAAATGGTTGAATAGTATTTCTCTGACACATAGGAGTCCTGGGAGAATAAGTCAGCATTAACACACCATTGTGTTCCCAGTGCCAGCTTATGTCGACGTTAGCAAATTAAGGACACAAGCACAGGCCCTGGTCATCATTCATCCATATGGTTGAATTTTCAGAACCATTTTGTTGCAGGTCAACTGAAAATTTTCCAGAACAATTCCTGGATGTAGTGTTGGAGTTAAACCTGGCCCAGCAACAATTCTGCATAGGCAGTTTTGATGCAGCCACTCTCTTTGGACAGCATGTTTAAGAGTATGGCTGTGACAGGATGGTGCCAGCTGGCCTCAGGGCTAGAGAACATTGACCTGGCACAGGGAACAGGTCTGTGCTAGTTTAGTACCTCCATGTAGGATTGGTGGGCCAAGTTCACTGCCTGCCTAGCTTACTCTGGCACTGTGAAACACAGCTGGGTTTAATGCAAATAGCAAAGAAGAGAGGCGGTAAATTCAAGATCATCTGGCTCCTGAAGCACCCTCTTGACACACCATCAAAATGCAGGTTAGAATGAACCCATACACAAGAGTCCTGCTAGAAACCCTTCCTCAACGAGCACTGCAGCCATGTACCATAACCCAGTGCCATACACTGTGTGCTCAGTCTTCTACATTTTCCCTGATTAATATATACAGATATCTGTAACATACTCCTGAGTAGTTTTTCGTTTTCTTTCTATTGTAGAGAGAGTGAAATATCAAGGATTGCAGTCATTCTGCAATAATCATTCATAATAACAGATATGAAGCCTGAGGAGGAAGGGAGACTGTCACATAACACAGCAATATTCTGTGTCTTCACCACTCATTGGGAGAGAACTGTTTTTCAAATTGTCATGTAACGTAACGTATACGATACCTGAGAGGTATGCAGAAACAGAGGAGTCCCTGAATGACTATTTGGCAGGCAGGAAGGTCTGGAGTTGCCCCTTATTAGCCTTCCTCACTCCCCACTCTTTAGTTCAGAAAGAGGCCCTCTGGTCATCTTAACATTCTGGATCAACACTAATGGTGTTTTATACTGGACTGACCCACTGATAGGTAAGGTGCTAATCAGGTTGACTTGCTGCAGAATTATATACTTCTAATGGTGTCTCCATGACTTTCCAGAGGATGAAGGCTATGAGAATGATTTTATCATGAGGGATGTCTTTGGCCTTAAGAGGAGTTTGAGGACAGCATCACTTTTACTTGAAAGAAACAAAGTTCACAGAATTTGAGATTTGTCCACTGTTTGTCATACTTGGTTTCTCTTGTTCCTAGGAAGAGGCCTTCAGGGACTTCTCTGGAACATTTCAAATCCAGCTTATTCAATGGGCTAGTTTAAAGACAGACTAGAGGCCAAGTAATGAGAGCACCACTAGGCAAGCATGTCTCTGAGGAAAAGGTTTAGAAAAACTGTCCAACTTTGCTTTCCATTTGGAGATACATTTTAGGGAGTAGTGTGCTTACTGTTGTTTTATTCAGTTGTCTTGGACAACTGTAACAGCTTTGATGGTTGCTGGGACAACATGTCGTCACGTAACTCATAGCTTTGCCTCTGATTGAGTGTTCTAAGAATAGCTTTCATTTGCAAAATCTTTGTCTCTACTATTTCTGCTGCACACAGACCTGAGGAGGAGTCTTTGTTTCTCCTGACAGTTTGAGTCACATCCCTGGATGCTGGTCAGCTGTGACTCCAGGCCAGGCCTTTGGGCTTCCTGCAAGGGGGAGAATATTTATAACCTTGGCACACAAAGGGAATCCACAGGGTAAATACATGTCTATGTGTTCCCTGAGCACAGATCCCTGAAGGAGCATCAAGGAACAGCAAGGAACAGCATCTGCACCAGGCAGACATGTAGATCAGCAAAATCTGGCAGACTGCACCAACCGCCTGGGTCTATACAAGCTGCCAGGCTATAACAGACCAGTGCAGAAATCTGGCACTGAGACATCTGTCATATTTACTGTTTTCCCCCCACATGTTGGTAGATAACAATGCAAGTTACATGTACAAATGTGTGATCTGAGCTTATGAGTCTAGTGCTAGCTCTTTCTAAGGGTGAAAAAGAAAACTGTTTTTGAGCTGGGTCATTTGAAAGTGTAGTACTTTTTGGTCATTCTCATGTGCCTCACTGGGACAAGATTCCAGGTTTCAAAAGTGTGTAGAAAAGGAAGACAGATGCCTTTAGAATGCAGATGTTTAGGTTAAACCTCTTCTCTGCACAAATATTTCAAATAAATATTTGTCTGCTGGCACTCCTCCTTCTAGACATCTTTCATTTTGAATAAATGCTGATATATGCAGAGGAAAAGGAGGAGGCAGTCAGAAAAACAGGGACTGGCTGGTAGAAGAAACACTTATGAAGGGTGTGGGAAACTGAGGCTGGAAGCCTCATATATCTAACTGAATTAAAAGATGAAAATCTTCAGGGCAAGAGCAACTGACCACTGAAAACCAGACCTTGGTGAGTTATGAAAACCAGAAGACAGACTGGCAGTGGTGCTGAGAAGTGTTTGAAAGACATCAGCTCTTTGTACACCAGTATTGAGTGCATTTTACCGATGAAGTAGAAAAGGGCTGCATGAGGGTGTGGTAGCAAGAAGAGTGTGAGCTGAAGGCATTATATGTGAGATGAAGCCTCTGCGAGAAATTTTCTTCACTTTAGGTGGTATTTTTATTGTGTGTTTTGAACAAAGAAAATTGGGTGAGGAGTACACTGGAAAAGGAATGAGCACTGAGTGTGGACAGCAGCTGGATTGTTTCTGACATACACTTCTTTTACTTGCCACCCTATTTATGGGTCTGTAGGAATGTGGAGGGAAATAAAGTTTACTGCTTTAATACTTCTTGTGAGCAAAATCCATACAGGATCCATCTCGGAATGTTAGAGCAGAGAACAAAAGGATGTGTCTCTGTGCCAGTTTGTGATGATTAACTTGAGTACAAGGTTTGTCTGTATTATGATTTAAAGTTGCTGGACATTTTTCCTTTAGGTGTTCTTTATATACAGATGTGCATATACTACTTCAACCCCAAATATTATATACAATATTTAGAGGAAAAATCACTACATATTTAGTTAAATGGATTGGGGTTTTGTGTGGTTTTATTGTTTGTTTGGATTTTTAAAATTCAAATATTTATTTAGATTGTATTTTTATGGTGTTATAGCAAGAGTCAACAGATGGTTTCTTACAAATAGTCTTCCAAGTACAAATAGTCTTTCTCCTGGCATATAAACAAGTATTCAGCAGAATTCAGAATTCAGAACCACGTTTGGTTGGGCAACAAAGGTAGAAACTTTTCTATGATATCAGTAGAGATGAGGGGAGCAGAGAAAAATTGAGCCTTTTGCTCACAGACCTCTGTGGTATAATATATAAATCATCTGCAAGTCCATCCTGCAACACAAGGACATTTATAGCTTGGCACAGCCTGAAGACCACATGCCTGTGTTTCAGCACATGAAGGGAAATTTGCAGTTTGGTTACAGGCAAAAGAAAGACAGGGGTAAAGATCCCACTCAGATGGGGATGCATATGGGGGGAAAATCCAGCCTTGGCGTAATATCTCACCTTTCTCCCTATGTCTGATGTGGGACCAAGACACAGGAGGAAACCTGATGTACTCTGAGAATACTTCATGAGCCACAGGGCTTGAGGAATAAAAGCTTTATACCAGAGCAATGAAGACTGTGAAGACCCCATGGTTAAACCATGTCTGTTGTGATGCTCACTGGGGCTGTGTGAGATTCTACTAAGAAGGAATGTCTAAAAGGGAGATTGATCTAACAACAGAATAACTTGGTCTCCAATTAGTATAGTTTCTTGAAAGAAAGTCCCTCACCAACTTTGCACTGTGGCTCCTCAAGGGAGAGGTCTGCCATCTATTAATGAGTTCCACCAAATCTGGCAAAAGTAGAAAATAAAAGAAATTCTACCTTCATAAAAAAATTTCAGCTTTGAGCCCTCATCATTGACATCATAGGGGTATGTTGGTGTCAGGAAACAGAATAATAAAAGCTCATGCTAGCTGTAAATTTTTCCTTGTATTAAACAGTAAAATCCTGCTTTGTTTCAATAACTAGCTATAGAAACAATTTAAATTGCTACTGCAATCTATGTGATCAATTAGAAAAGCAAATTCAAACGATTAGAATTTTTTTATTATTCACTGTCAGAATCATAGAATGGGTTGGGTTGGAAGGAACCTTAACAACCATCTAGTTCCAACCCCCATGCCATGGACAGGGGCAACTTTCACTAGACCACGTTGCTCAAATCCCCATCCAACTTGGCCAACTGTTCTTGAACACTTGAGCAGTCAAAGGTTTATGAAAAGCTTGTTTCAGTCCAGAAGCCACAGTTAATTTGTTCAAGAGAGAAAGTTCATTTTGGAATTAAATTATTATCATTCTGAAGCACTGAAGCCAGTAGCAATTTTGAAGATGATTTGAATGGGAACATGAAGAGGTCTTTCCTAATGATGTAGTGTCCAACTTTGTGGTTGAATAATCATAGAAAAGACAAATTGCAAAGTTAAAATAGCATTTCCTTATGTAATGTAATTAACTCATAATTCTTTGAACAAATCATAGCTCAGATTGCAGTGAGGTAGATATCTTTTAAGAACTAGTAATTTAGGAAAGGTGCTATAATTGGAATGGCTAAAATCAATCTTTTGAACACCAAATATTTGACTTAAATTATTTACAGACAATGTATTTCCTAGCTCTACATCTGATACATCATCACAGAATATAAATAAAAAACATTTAAATGTAAATGTACAACCAGAATACTTAACAATTAACATTTTCAACACTAGTATAGTACTGTAGAATGCAAATAGGTATATGATAAAACAATAGTACAAAAGTTGTGATGTTTTAGTATAGTTAGAAGTTGCTTTATTCTTGAATACAATTAATATTACTCTTTATTTGTTCTTGGGATAAAACATTCACAGTCAAAATTGAAGATTAACTTAGTATAATAAAACAAAACGGCGGTAAAGTATGGTATCAGTTTGTGTAATGGCATGTTATGGGCAGCTGCTTTGAATTATATTACCTTTTTATTGATGTGTCCAGAATTTTTTTCTTGCAGCTTAGACATGTGGGGGCTTTTAAACCTACAAAGTACAGCAAATTGCAGATGAATTGGTCCATAAGAATAGTTAAAAACCGTGTCTCTTAAGGTATATTGTTGAAATTAGAACATGAAAAAAACAGAGGTACTGGAGGAAACTTTGACCTACTGGAATTCCATTTAAACTACCGTAACAGTAGTCAGATTGTGAAGTCAGACTCTTGGAACGTTTCCTTCTTGGTGAGACTTAGACTACTTAGACAATGCTGAGAAATAGTTACATTAATTAGATGTTTAATGTAGCTTTTCAAACAACAATTCAGCCCTTGTCTTCAGTGTTAAAAATTACGAATTTTTTCTTGGATTAACAAAAATGTATTTGCAACCCTGAAGTAAAAGCAAGCATTAAAGGCAAGGTAATGACTGTTAGGTAAGTAAAAATGGCCTGGTAACCTTTCCTGTACCATTTAGTAGTAAATTAGATGTTTCTTACTTTGACTGTGTCAAAATGGGGGGCTGGCATGAGTTGCATTGAGATGTAACTCTGTTCTTGTACTTATGAAAGCAAATCTTCAGAAAAGGCATTCTGACCTGCCTTCTAAACTGGTATCCTGCCCACTAAAATGCTGTAGTTACATTAATTGGTTTTCTTTTTTGGATTTTACTGGCTGCTGCTGTTTTTTTGAAGTTTCATTTTCTATAGGAATTACAGTGTTCTGTAACGTAGTATATAAATAAGATGTACAGCAACAGTAGCAGAATTGCAAAGTTCCTGACATTTATTGTCAATACAAGTCAAAACTGATTTGTAAAAGGCCATAGATAATCCTTAACATTACTATTGGTCCTATTTCAGGAAGTCCTGTAGGTACATTGGTACTTCTATCACTATATTGGCTATTGATGTTACAGGATCAGGAATTTCCGAGAGCTCCATTCTGTTACACCTAGTGGAAAAGAATTTACAATGTGAATAAAGGTGGCACACAATGAGATAAGAAGCATTTTTAATTTCACATTTTTATGTTTTAAAGATAAAGATATGCCTCTTATCTTATGGATGTAGAGATACACATTTCACAGCTCATTTTTACATTTTAAAAATAAAGAATGAAGGCATAGGAAGAAGAAATTGGCTCCTGAAAAAACATTTTTTTGAAATACAGTGTACACATTTTTAAAAAATACTGTCGCTTCCATAATAAGTATTATGAAATAACTAAAAGAATAATGTGATGTTTGCCTCTCTACCCGTTTAAATAATTTCTGTGGATTTATTTTTATTCACTATATTAATTTATTCCATTTTTTCACACACACAAACAAAGAAAAAATCCTCCACTTTCAGAGTGGTGTGGCTGTTTTCAGAGTTTTCTGAAATTTCTAATATAGGGTATGTCAAGGATATGAACATTCCGTGGTTTCCCACCTCTGTGCAATATTAATGCTATTGGTTTTGTCTCTCTGAAAAATATTTCCACAAACTTTCAAAATGATAGGAATATTTCAAAGGTGACCAAAACACAGTATTCATATTTTAGATGTTTGTAGTTTGAGCCTTGGCAAGAGCAGTTCATAAAAATAAAAACAGTATAGGAGAGAACATATAACTGTATGAAATCAGAATATTTCAGATTTTATCTGTCTATTAGCATTACAGTTTGGGGAGATGAAGAGATTTCTTTCCAAATTCATGTGTTGAATTGACCACCTTAAAAAAAAAAACAGGAAAATTCAATAAAAGCTATTTTGAACTCCTCTGAAATTTTACACAGCAAAGTGATGCATGATCTAAAACAGGCTGACAAATATAGGGTCATGCTCTTGCTACCACAGATATGCAAAGCACTGCTTTAATGGTTGATTGCATGTCCATCACATCGCATTTGGAAGTTTTTCAGATTGCTGCCAGATTTCCAAATAAACTAATGAAGAAGGAAAGAGACAAAAAGTCTTGTCTGAAAGGTTTAATAAAAAGCAAGGTAAAATGACCTTCTACCAGAGACTGAGCAACAATTTGGGGTTTATTTTTACTCTGAACAAAGGATTCATGCTTGCAAATACTGATAGTCATCTGAAGCACTATAGGAAATATAGGAGAGAAACTGCGTGTTTCTGTCCTGCTGACCGTGATGCTCACAAAATTCTTGCATGAGACAAATTTAAAACATGCTCTGCACCAATTATCCCATTTCAACTTCAGGAAAAATCATTTACTGGGGAAGACAGGAGCAACAGAAGCATGAGGATTTATTGTGGCATCTTCTAAAGAAACCACTGCAGTCACAAAGGTATGATTCCTGTTATTCTGTAAATTATTTGCAAAATCAAGAGTGGAAAGAAGTTGGCTGAAAGAGAATATATATTGGAGGAAAAAAAAACTATATATCTTTGGTTTTGATCTAACAGTAGGGGTCTGATTTATATTTATTGGTCTATGACTCCACTTCTGTGCTGCAGCAATGTCATTAAGTCCCATTATTAAAGTCCCTGAAAAAACCTACAGTGACTAGAAGACAAGGCAAACCTGCTGGTTGTATGAAGCTTAACAGACTGATGCTCTCTCACATCCTTCCTCTCCACCTGCTGAGTTAGGCATTGTGTCTGAAAACACTTGATGAGCATCCTTAGATGCCTGAAAAATTAGGTGCTTTCTCTAAGCCCATCTTCTAGAAATCATATATGTGAATAAAGAGATATAAGCTTTTCTGGGTATTGTCATCTTTTCTGTAGGAAATATATGATACAGATGGGGTGAATCTCAATTTGAAAGTTCTTTTCTCTGTTTGTGGATTATAGAAAGGAGCTAAATATCTAATCTAGAGTAGATTTATTGCTTTTAGACAGCTAAAGATAAATAAGAGAAAACCTGCTTCTGGTGTACTCTAGGTTCCCTCTCTGAGGTCACTTGAAGATCACTCTAGAAGGATAAAAGAGAGTACAACTCTAGAACAAAGTAGAACTGGTGGTATAACGTATCCAGGCCCTTGTTAGTTTAAGGTACCTCATTATCTTCACTATATAATCTTACTGAGAAATCTGTTTATCATCAGATTTATCAGGAAGCTATCTTTTTTTAGCTGACTCTAAACAGAGGTTTTACTTTGTGTGCAAATAGATCTTTACTTGAGAATGGAATGGATGCTTTAAAGGAAAACACTTATTTCTATGTTTATTAGCCATCACTTACAGTTTCTTCTGAGTGCTACATTTCCAGCAGTGGCATGATAGAAGGCACAGAGTCCTTTTGCATATAGCTTATTGGATTGTTACTTTTTGTTTCATAAGAACATGCTCATAGTAGATATAGTATCTCAAGTATATCACCGCTTCTCATAGTTATACATGGCAGATAAGAATGACCTGGAAGGCAATGTGGACAGCTAAATTTATGAAGACCACTATCTGACTGTAAAACATCTGCCTGAGGATCCCGCCAAAAATACGTTGTTGGCTGGCTAGCTAGCAATTACATGCAAACATGCTGTACCTGTATGTCAAATACAAACCAGCTGCAAGATCACTAGTGCTGATTCATCTGCAGAACACACCATAAGCAATTCATTTGACTTACGATGAGATAGAGTTGAGCTGCGTGATGAAGAAACAAGAACAGTAAATCGGCTGCCAGTCAGCTATGCCTTTAACTGAATGAATATCCTTGGATAACACACACACACATGCTATTGAGCTATTACTTACCTACAGGAGCTTTGAAAGGGTGAAGGAAATAAACTACTGAAACTGTGGTGTCTTTCACACAGTTAACTGATCAGAAATTAACTTTTCTAAGGGTCAAGAAAACCATGTGTTTGCAGTAATATTTACAGACATCTGCACAATTTTAATGCTAACCATTACATCTGTTCGTGTTGGCAAACACAGGTCCAGTTTGGTCTGAGCTCCTCTGGACTGTAGTGTAAATCCTGCTAGGCTCTTCAGCTCCATGGGATTAAAGGCTCACAAATCACAGAGCAGAGCAGAGGTCAAAGCCACAGTATTTCAGGGGTCTTAAACTGAGAGCCTCAAAATCTCTGGTCTTGCAGATTGTTCAAGTCATTCCGCATTAAAACTTTGGGAGCATGCTCTTTCCAACTTTTTTTGTGCTCAGATGTTCAGCACTTCCTAACTAATAGCAGCTATTAACTAAGTAAACGTATTCTGCTAGAAATCAACACAGTCACCTTCAGTTCAAAAGAGCTGTCAGTGACTCCAGGCAATGGGTTAGAATGGAAACCATTAAAAACATAACTTTTGTTTCTAAAAGTTGTGGAAGAAATATGCAATATAGTTATGTTTGTTCTAAAGGAAGCCATCTGTCTAGTTTCTCTACTACTACGCAACACTGATTATGCTCAGCAACCAGTATGTATTGTATTTACATATCATGGGATCCTTGTTAACTTCAAAGGATTTGGGTTTATGCCCTGAAAGTCCTAATCTATAAGACCTTTGCTATTTCCTTTGGGACACAACTCTTCAACTAAACAGAAAATGTTATCAGGAAGTTCTTTTCCTTTCACTCATATTTCTCTTAAATTTTACTTTACCTAACTTAGTCTTTTTTTTTTCTTTCCTCTTTTTTTATTACTACACTGAATAACTCCTCTTTCATTAACTATGTTTATCCTTGGGACACACTTTTCAGCCACTGCTTCCCTTAGTTAGATATGTTAGGATTCTTAATATTTAAAAGGTTAACTTTTCTTCCCCTCTCCCTTCCCTTAATTTTCATGTTGTGCCTCTCTACACTACCAGGTTAAAGCCAGGGCTGGAACGAGAATTGTTGAAATACCACAAGTATTTACGATCTGTCTGGAACTTTCTGAAATACTGTGAGAAAGCCCATTCTTGTGAGATTTCCAGCTTGGTCTTAAGATTCTGATAAGATCAGGATTACAGTCCAAACTTTTTAGTGATGTTTATCCAAATCTTCTGAGATTTCTTCATCACTATTAAAAAGCATATATATATACTATGTAGTATATGTATCACTCTGATGCATTTTGTCCTCTCATGTTTTATCATTCTATATCCCGTCAAGGTCAGGCCAATGTCCTTTAGCATCATTAATAAATTGAAATAACTCTAGCCTGTTGTTCTTGACCCCAAGATAACAAAATGCACCGAAAGTTATAAGACCATGTCCAGACTGTCAAGGCACCTACTTTTGTTTCTGAGATGATGAGCAAGTCACTGTCTATGCTGTCCCACACTGGTTTCCTACTCAGTTTTAGTTCATGCATAGCTCTTCTGTAGCCCTGATATCTAAATTTGCCCCACTTAGTAACAGACAAGAACATGGCCCGTAGAAATCAGATAAAATTTTAACAGATAACCCACCAAAAAAGATGGTTGCCTATAAAGTCCAGCACAAAATCACCACCGTCACCATAGCACTCAATCTTCCACATAAGACAGTCTGCGGTGAAGGGGCTATGATCCTCTTCCATTCTTCCCCACTGCACATGTCTGGATAAGCAATCATGAAAATCAGAATAATGAAAAAGTCCATATTCTTATGCCTGCTTAAGCTGTCACATCTCAGCATTGTGATGCTTGGTACCATAACGATGTTGGATCCAACTGATATAATAGGTGCATTCACAAATGGCACCTTCATCTGTTGCAGAAAGTTTTGAGGGCAAAAACCCTCACCTTGGAATAGAACATTTTGAACAAGACTGACTAGGAGTTAAAATTGTGTTTCAGTTTCATTTGTCATCTCCTCTTGGAAACTTGGCTAATTACTTTCCTTTTGGCTGTTATGAGCATTCTTTGATGAACTATATACTTTTAGCAACCTTAATGCCTTATGAACACCTCTAGTTATTCTTGGGAGCTTCTCTTCATGTTGAAGAGAAAGGGAAATTTTTAGCATATCAAGTATCTTTTTGCACCTTGTTCTGCTGTATTGTGTTGTACTCTATCATCTCAGCTTCTAAAACCGATAAAAGTTGTATACCCTATATTCTCTTTCAGCTGCTAAAAATTATTAGAAATGCCTGGCCCGTGTATATGAGTGATATTTTTTCCCTTGATTTCCATTGAAATAGATTGTTCTTCATAAAGATAAATTAACTAAGCAGAAATACCTGGGTATAATTAAAGCTGTGTTTGTTTTCAATGGAACAATGTATGTTTGTCTGGTTGCAATAGCATCCAACAGATTTTGAATACTAGGTGATGAAGGGTGGACCCCAAAATGTTTGAATATTCATCTCAGATAAACACTTAGAAATCTGGCTGCCTTACATACATGCTAAGTCTGTTTCAGTCTGTAAAATAACACAAGTGGAAATTTAATGTCGGCAATGTTTACATGAGATCTCTGGTATACTGCAATTCTAGCTGGATTTATGCAGTTCTTGTTTTCTCCCCTTCATCTTTCGATGCCTTTTCTTTGCCTACATGTTTTATTTAGGACTTTGCGGCTGCTTTTTTGGGTGAAGGCTGATGAAGGGAAGTGGCCTCTGTCTAGGTTCAAACCTTTAAATCTTAGGCCAGATAGATTGTGATCTTCAAATCTGTATAAGAAGAATGCTGTCTTTCAAATTCTTGTTCATCCTAAGCAAAAGAGAAATTAACCATTCCAGCAGAACCTTTCTTTTCCTCAGAAACCCATTGATATAGGCCTTTCGTAAGTTGTCATATTATTATGACATGACATAATAACACAGTGATATTTATGTGGAACAATCCATTTTGGCATTAACTTGTTTCTAATGTAGGTCCAAAACCAACTTCAGACAAAAATCTTTGTAGTTCAACTCCACCAGAAGCAAGAGGCTTAAATACCAGTCTGGAGATGTAAGGTCTTGTTAAAAGGTGATCTTTCTCACATGTTCAAAGGGAAAACTAAGGCTTGAAGTACATCTGCAGAGAACAATTTGGATCCTGCTAATACTGGAGAAAACACAAAATAAAATATTTTTTTCATAAGAAAGATGTTGCAGACACATCATGTACGCTTCCCCAAAATGTGGATAGACCTTCTGTTCACCAGCATAATATGAAGTTTCTGTACCATTCTGCTACTTCAGCTTGATTTTATCCTTCCACTCCTCATCTACCATTTTTTTGTGACATAACAGTCCATCCAGTAAAGTTGGAGGGAGGGCTTGACCTAGTGGAGACAAGAGTCATTCAGACTCTCTTTGGAGACTGTTCCAAAGGACCTCAGAGAAGCAGAAACATTAATAGGTCAGTTCCAGTGGGATAGTGAAAACAGAAAATTTAAATGTGTTCACAGTTTCCAGAAATAAATTCCTTTTGCCATAAATCATTCAATGACATAGGCTCAGGTCTTGATTTAAAGGATGTTTTCCTTCTATTTCTCAGGGGTTGACAAGGTTTCTTTACTCAAACATTAAAATTTATCTGGTTTTG
Source organism: Falco biarmicus (assembly GCF_023638135.1). Taxonomy (NCBI): domain Eukaryota; kingdom Metazoa; phylum Chordata; class Aves; order Falconiformes; family Falconidae; genus Falco; species Falco biarmicus. The sequence goes on along the minus strand of NC_079293.1, from coordinate 33,027,337 downwards.
TATTTATGAACAAGTATAAATAAAAATACCTCTTAGATAGCTATGAGAATAGCTATTGTATTACACGGGAGAAATTGCACAAGCAGATACAGACATTAAAAGGTAATTTACAATCTAGTAAACTTATGCCACAAACAATTAATTGATCAGTATTATTTATATGAAGAAGGGGTGAAAAATCTTCTGTCAGACCTGTAATATACTGTGCTATGCACATTGTTAAGGACATGAGGAAACGCAGCCCATAGTCCAAATAAACAACACAAACAACTTATGTATAATAAATGTAAGGAAGAAGGAATGAATGATAGGAATAGTAAAATCAACCACATTGTGGAGGAAACATTTACTAGGTAGTTGTTCTGATCCATTGCATGCCAATGGGCAAGCTGGCCCTGTTTATGTTGCCAGTGTGGACAAGCCAGCTACCAGTGAGGGAACAAGACAGAAACAAATGCAATGTCACTAAAATAGGCACTAATATTTGGAGTCATACAGATGAGATCATAATAAGAAAAACCTATTCATTTGATTTCACTAGTTTTCTGTCATATCTTTGTGCCAAAGCACTTTCTGTGGAATACTTTAAGTCACTCTTCAGAACTGTCTTTTCCTTCGTCTGCAAGAGAATTGACAAAATCTTGCTATCAGCTGGCTAACTCAACATTTCTTGATCTGCTGAATGAACCAACAATTTGAAATAATCAGCCTAAATTTCGTGACCCGATGTCCAAAGAGGAGCAGTGAGCTGGATATGCCATGAGGGAATTCTCTTCCAATTCAGGAGTCTTGTACTGATCATTTCTACATAGGATATACAGTTCTTTGGCAGAGACTGAAAGCAACAATTCCTCAGGAAAAAATGCATTATTTCTCTATTTCTGTGTTTACATTTTAAAAATGTAGTTTCATGTTTCATAGTTTACCTTTATTCCAAAATCTGTATTTCACATGCTGCAGTTTAGGGACAATTAAGTAAACGTCTACAGTATCAAACCACTTAATTACTTAGTACATATCTTTACTTTCATCCAACATGCCTTCAAATGCATTACACATAACAAATTATTCCACACCAAATTCAAATTCATGTATTAAATTCTGAGTCACAAAAACCTTTATATATATATGCCCATATGCATACTCACGCACACAGAGAAAATATTTTCTAATATATGGATGTCTACCCTCTACTCAGAAACTTCCATATAAAACAGTGTAATAACAGAGCCTCTAAAGGATTTCTTGGACTCTTGCTCTTCTCCCTTACTAGGATATAGAATTCTCTGCTGGAATGGGATTAAAAAAAAAAAAAAAGAAAAAAGAACTATAGTGGAGATGTGATTTATATTATGCATGTAGCACCGGTTATAGCAAAATTGTTATCAAAGAGGAAGGGTTTGCAGGTTTTTTTCCAAAAGACAGTCAGATTCCAGATTCAATTAATCTTCTCTGGAAGTTCGTGCAGCAGCCAGATACACTCAAATGAGTATACTCTGTCCTCTGGGCTCATGTGGTTCCCTCTGGGCTCCATTATGTGCCTGGCTTCTGACAAGCACAACAGCCTTGGCAGGTCTTTGATGAAAATGCAGTCTTAAATGAAGCTTAGACCTGGTTCACCGCTAGTTTTGAAAGAAAGAAGTTACATCTGGAAATTGCAGAAAAGCTGTAATTCACACTGAAGATAAAGCTTGATGTCTAACATAAATAGAATTGAAAAGTTTCTGTTGTTTCAACAGATTGGTCTATTAATGTATGGCCTGGTGTTGCCAGCTATATATAAAATATATATGTGTATATATATATATATATATATATATACGTATTCACACAGATATGTGTATATATACACGCTCATTACAAATAGTGCAGTTCCTAGAATGACAGAGTCAATCCTGGAAGTGAAATCCAAATTAAAAGGAAGTATTTCTGCCTAGGTCCAAACAGTAAAATATAAGGAAATATTGAAGGATTTTCTTCTGTTAGAGCTTCTAAAATACGTTTTTCCCCATTACTGATTAGTAGCTATACCATCTAATCATAACCCCTTCTTATTCACTATGCAAATATCCTCAATAGATACTGACTCTAATAATGGGTGGAATTCCAGCTATTTTAAGGAGAAAATTCTGTCTCTGAGGTACTGAGAGTTTTTAAAAGATTATTAAAATTGGAGAAGAAAAGAATTTGCAAAATAATGTTATGGTTATGTGTAAAATGTTCACTTTTATGTTCCGTCTGAACACTAATATCTCATTTGCCACTGCGGTCCCTGAAACACTGCCTGAAATGTAATGAAACAAACCATACCAGACCCTGCAAAGTCAGAGCTTCACTCACAGTGCAAATATATACTCAAATAAATACTTACAAACAAGTTTCCCAACAAGGGATGAATGTGTAGTCCTTGCTGCTGAAAGTTCAGTAAGTGTTTAAAAGCTACATTGTATAAATCGGTAGGAAATGCTCACTTTAAGCCTAATGAGTTTTCTCTCATTAAATCCTGCATAATTTAAAGCAGATGAAAGCCCCTTGCTGACTGTCATTTGCTGTGTGGTCATTCCCTACCTTGTATTTGTCTAAACATTCTTCTGAATTATTCAGCTGTTAAACCATTTGGTGTCAAAATGTTTCTGGATTGGTACCTAGAGTTTTTATGTTTTTTTGCTTAGCTTTGGCCTATAGTTTCTCCCTACATAAATACATCAAGTTATATTAAAAACAGAGCCTTTATCTGCACGAGTTGCTTGGGGAGTAACTTTCCTTGGTACATAAGACAAGAAAAATTGTTGTTTTCTCTTTGATTTAGGGAGTTGATTTATAAAGGTTTACCTTTAAAGCTTCTGTTTCAAATGTGCTAACTCCAGAGTTTTTATATATTGCCCAGATTTACTTACCTATGTCTAGGGTCTGATTTATAAACTGTGTACCTTCTGATTCAGCAGGAATCTTTGATTTAGGACATCACATTGCAAGGAAGTGTTTTAGTAGCTTAGCATTTAACTGAGTTCAGAGAAATTATAAATAAGCAAATGTAGAGTTCTTGTTTTGTTTTGGTTTTCTATTTCAGAGCTTTTAATATAATGAAAAAATTAGAAAATAAGAAATATGTAGTAAGAAAAAATCACTGAGAATCAGGGAATTTCAAATAGTAAAGTTAACAGAAGCCCTTCAGTAATTAGAGTTTCTGGGGTTTTGAACATCAGTGGATGTATGCTTCTAAATCACCTAAAATTGATTGGAAAAACTTGGAAAATACTACTTTTTACCTCTGCTATGAATAAAGCCTTTTTCTGTGTGTATTCAAACAGATTCACTGTCTATGCTGGCAATTGGCTTCTGAGCCAGCAACATTTTGCAGATGATTTCTCCAACTGGGGTTAGATACACATACTTATTTCTCATTATTGGCATAAAAAGGCCCTGTCAGAGATGTTTGGGGTGCACATTTATGTTAAATGGTTTAGAAGAAACAGTAAAAGTGTTGCAAGAGTACAGGTAATACCATGTTCTCTGTTATTTTGCCTGTTAACATGAAGGTACAAATGTATTTATGGATTATCTATTTCTCTTTCTATTTACTAACTAGACAATTTAAAGCTTTAGAAACTGCTTATCTTTTGATATGGTCTGTAATATGAATGGCCAAAACAGCTTTTGGAGAGTAAAAGTTTCATTAACCTCGTATCAGAATTCTTATTCCTCAAACACAAAAGCCAAAATTTTAAGTGACTGGTATGTGAAGAGGGGAAAAAAAAAACCAACCCAAAACCAAAACAAACCCACAAGAAAATGATCCCATTATTTTATCAGTTATCTGTGACTTTAAAAAAAATTCTTTGTGTTTCTGGTCTGTCCACATAACCTTTGTGATGCATTTGTAAATAATCTGAGTAGGACTGGGTGGCCAGGGCAGCTGTGCAGCTAACAAGTATAATTCTGTTGGAGCCAGCAAACAGTGAAGGATTCAGAAGACCTAGAGATATTAGAAAATGGGCCCTGTCCCTAACCTCTTTAGGCTGCTTGAGACTGTCATCACTATTTATTGCCCAAGTGCTGTGCGGGTAGCGGCCCTGCTGCAAGGTATCATAGGATGACAACTCTATTTGTAATAGTTTTATATAGAGTTATCATAATTACAATTATTCCCCACAGATAAAGAAATCAAAAGAGAAAGCAGACATGCAAGAACACCTGTGTGTTAGAGCAAAATTATTCAATCTTGAATACAACCACGTAGTGGTATGACATGGAGTGATAGGACAAGGGATAATGGCTTTAAAATGAAAGAGGATAGATTTAGATCAGATATTAGGAACAAATTCTTCACTGTGAGGATGGGGAGGCACTGGAAGAGGTTGCCCATAGAAGTTGTGGATGCCCCATCCCTGGAGAAGTTCAAGACCAGGTTGGGTGGGACTTTGAGCAGCGTAGTCTAGTGGAAGGTGTCCCTACTCGTAGCATGGGGGTTGAACCTGGGTGATCTTTAAGGTCTCTTCCAACCCAAACCATTCTATGATGATTCTATGATTTTAAGGATCATAACCTATTTTTGAATGTCAGTAATGAAATTTTTGAAGAATTCATTGATTCGGAAAATCAGTATTTATATCATGCAATATATATTAAAATTATATACATGTAGGAAATATGAAGCTTGTACTTTGCAAAAGTATTTGTGTTTTTAAATAACATTGTTTTGACTCAAAATGCAGTCTAAGAAATTTATTTTAACAAGTTTTTACAACTTTTCAGTGTCCAGTTTTTTTCTCCAGCTTCATCTGAAAAGCATGTCTTTCTGGATCTCCTTGTTTGTTTCAGTTATTCAACTGTTTCTAAATCAGTCTCTGTCCTTGACATTATATTACATACTGATGAGGGTAGAAAGACAATGGATGCTGTCACTTCAGCATTGACTGCACACACCATATGCTGCTTAGGGTTGTGTCCTTGGGGATGAATATATTTAAATACTCTAGAGCTGAAAATTGCTTTGTGCATAAGAAATCTTGATAAAAGCTAATTTTCACTATGTGACATAAGCTAAATAAGTAATAAACCGTGTTGTTAAATAAAAATACAGAGACCCCAGATATTCTTCCAATCTTTTTCTGCCTGCATGTACAACATCTATTAATTCCTTTCAGTCTAAACAACTGCTCGCTGGACTTCATTAATTCTTATGTTCATTGTCATGTGCAAACATTTCGAGTACATGAGGCTTGCTTATATATGAAAGTTACTTGAAGTCATTTTCCTTTCTTAATACGCAGTCATTAAAAATTAAAATACTAAGAAATAGCAGGTCGGTGAGCGCCAGTGAGTGAGGACAACACGAGAAAACATCTCCATCTAGTGTTGTTTTCAAGATTTGGCATACGGCATGGCCACGATTCTTGTGCCACTGGGTAAGTCATTCAGTAATGTAACAGTAACTTAGTGAGTTCAAATATATTAATAACACCAACATAACTATGCTGGTATAATTGGTAAGACTTGTGTAAAAAAAAACCATTTCAATGAAAGGAAAACTCTCATGGTAAAACAGTCTGGTATGATGTGCCCCTCCAGGTGCTGTTCAGACTCACCCTGGAAACTGTGGGAATTTTAGAAACTTAATTCTCATGTCCCACTGCTGTTATACCGAAGTATTTTGGTTTTCTTCAGCAGACTCAATCCTGATTTCATTCAATGGAAGAAAGAAAGGCAGATTTTCTCAAAAATTCAGATATCGCCGTTTAATAAATTGGCTCATCTCTCTCTGTTTAATAACATGCTAGGTTCAATTAGAATAAATGGTAGTGTTTTATTTCAAAAGGCAAAAATTACAAATACAAAAAGAATTAAAGGAAGCTACAGTGCACTCAGACTTGGGGCCAGAGGATGGGTCCTGACACTGCTTTGTGTTCTTCAGTCATCTAATCACATTAATCCCAGAAGGTAGCAATCGCTTAGCTGCTTTCTACAGTGGGAAGTAAATGGAAGCAAAAGATATGGTTCTCTGTTTCTCTGTACAGATAACTTGGTAGATGGTGTACAAGACCAGAGCAATTCCACTGAATTCAAGGAAAGTCTTGGATTTTCCCACAATGTAAGTGGGACTAAAATTTGTCCTTTGGTACCAGATGCTATCCTAAAGATTCACCTCTAAAGACCTAGATCATGGTAGACACTACAGACCTCTGTACATGCAGTGAGAGAGAACTATCAATTTCAGATGTAAAAACACCTATTTAATAAACTGTGGTGGAGGAGTTTTATAACACGCACCAGGCACGCTACAGGACAAAACCAAGCAAATCACAAAGTCATCTCTATTTCGCAGTGGAAGAGCACTAACAAAAATCAGAAAATGAGATGTAAAATACAGAAAGGAAGGTTACTTACAGACAGAATGAGTCAGTGTCCAGAAAGATGTGAAGAGGCAAAGGCGGTCTTGAGCTGTGTGACTGTGTAAACCACTCTATCCCATCTAATTTCTCAAACATGTTTTTGGTATTTATTGTTCCTGGACCCCTTTACAGGATTAAGAAAAATAAAAAGATATATAGAGAAAAGACAAAAGCTAGTATAAGGTCCTGCACCTGGGGCAATCCCAAGCATAAATACAGGCTGGGTGGAGAATGGACTGAGAGCAGCCCTGAAGAGGAGTTCGGGGTGTTGTTTGACAAGCAGCTCAGCATGACCTGGCAATGTGCTCACATAGACCAAAAAGTCAACCATATCCTGAGCTGCATCAAAAGAAGCATGACCAGCAGGTCGAGGGAGATGATTCTCCCCCTCTACTTTGCTCTTGTGAGACCCCACCTGGAGTACTGCATCCAGCTCTGGGGCTCCCAACATAAGAAGGGCACGGACCTGTTGAAACAAGTCCAGAGGAGGGCCACAAAGATGATCAGAGGACTGGAGCACCTCTCCTATGAAGACAGGTTGAGAAAGGTGGGATTGCTCAGTCTGGAGAAGAGAAGGCTCCGCGGACACCTGACAGCAGCCTTCCAGTACCTAAAGGGGGCCTTCAAGAAAGCTGGAGAGGGACTTTTTTCAGGGGCATATAGTGATAAGACAAGGGATAATGGCTTTAAACTGAAAGAGGATAGATTTAAGTTAGATATCAGGAAGAAATTCTTCACTTTGAGGGTGGTGAGGGCACTGGAATAAGTTGCCCAGAGAAGCTGTGGATGCCCCATCCCTGAAGAACTTCAAGACAGGTTGCGTGGGATTTTGAGCAACGTGGTCTAGTGGAAGGTGTCCCTGCCCATGGCAGAGGGATTGGAACTAGATGGTCTTTAAGGTCCCTTCTAACGCAAATCATTTTATGGTTCTATGATAACTTCTGTTCTTTCCTTGTTTCTATTAGCCTTACTGAGTTCGTTATTCATGTGCTCTTTCATTAAACATGTGGTCTTTATGATGTGGTCTTCTTTCAGGATGAGTATTTCTACAGTCACACCTTCAATGGATACACTTTATGGCTCTTAAGTATGTATATTTTCTACAGAATTACATTAAATATAAATGACCTACTCTATGCAAACAAATTATTTTTCTGAATGTGTTGATTTCCATGCAGTAATCTAGGTATTTTATATTTTAACATCTTTAACAAGATGTAGCAATAGCAGTTTTTTAAGATGAGGAAGGGAATTTACTGATCCATATTTTGCCTGGGAAGTAGCTGTATTAGTCAATTTGATCCAGTGGTCTGAGCATGAACCTTTTGGGATCCAATATCTGAATTCCGGTAGTAACACTGAGTCATTACCTGTTATGCTTCTGGAGCAGCGTGCCAAGTTTAATAAGCTTGACCAATCTGAATTTACTTGCTTGTGCAAATTGGAAACACGTAACTTCCAGACTGTGTGATCCACCCTGGGCAGTTATAGCGAACTATAATCACTTGCCAAGAACTTATATCAAGTGGGATTCAGTTGCTGGTAGGCATTACCCCTTTGTGCCAGGAAGTAAAACCTTGAACTCCTTGGAGTCATCAGAACTTCCTCTTGTTTCTATGGATTCCAGAGTTCATCTAGAAGCTTTTATCCTGAAGTATCTCACAGACTTTATAATCTAAACCCTCTTTTTTTCAAAATACAGAAACATAGAGCCATACACAGAGCCATAGCTTAAATTAACCTGTTATACAAAACAATATAGGAGTGAGGAAGGGGAGATTTCAAAGGGTCTTTTAAAATAAGCTGCACAGCCCCATAAATATTTTAGAGGGAAGTTTTACTGTTATGCACTTGGATGTGAATTTTCATAATCTTCTATTTAGCAGTTAGCCCGTACTGTTGTGATGATATTCAAGTGACAGGAGAGGGCAGCAGAATACAGCTACAAGCCCAGAGATATAGCAAATTTAATGTTTCTGAGGCATGCTATTTGTATGCTTGATGACTTTTCAGTATTCTGTTTCATTCTGGTCTGGCTTAGATGCTTGACTGAAGAACGTGTTTAATTGTAATTAGTAAGTTTTGAGTAGAAAGACGAGGAAGATACTCATCTAGGTGAAGAAATCTCAGTTCAAAATCTGATAAGAAAATTCTGCTCACATCACAATTGCCCTTTATTTCGTTTAATCAAAACAAACATAGCTTCAGACCTACAGAGGAGGTACTAAATCCCTTTTCTGTATTTATTCATTATGAAGAGAATACATCTGGGTTTACTTTGGGAGAATATTTAAATAATCCTTGTCCTGGTTTCAGCTGGGATAGAATTAATTTTCTTTCTAGCAGCTGGTATAGTGCTGTGTTTTATATTTAGGATGAGAATAATGCTGATAACACACTGATATTTTTAATTGTTGCTAAGTAGTGTTTATACTAAGTCAAGGACTTTTCACCTTCTCATGTTACCCTGCCAGTGAGGAGGCGGGGGGGGGGGGGTGCACAAGAAGCTGGGAGGGGGACACAGCCAGGACAACTGATCCCAACTGGCCAAAGGGATATTCCATACTGTATGTCATCGTATTCAGCATATAAACTGGGGGGAAAGCTGGCCAGGGGGCTGCTTCTTGGGAAGAGGCTGGGCATCAGTCTGTTGGTGGTAAGCAATTGTTTTACTTTTGTATCACTTGTTTTTCTTGGGTTTTATTTCTGTTTATTTTGGGGGTTTAATCCTTTTGATTACATTTTTAATCACTATTTTATTTTTTGTTGCTTTTGTTATTATTATTTTAATTAAATTTATGTTATTTCAATTATTAAACTGTTCTTATTTCAGCCCACAAGTTTTCTCATTTTTACCCTTCCAATTCTCTCCCTCATCCCACTGGAGGGAAGTGAGAGTGTCTGAGTGGTGCTTAGATGCTGGCTGGGGTTAAAACCTTACAGTGCTACCAAAGTAAATTTTTGAGCTTTACTTAAATACCATTCCCTGTTCATGAGACACTTTTATATTTCATAGAATCACAGAATGGTTTGGGTTGGAAAAGACCTTAAAGATCACCTAGTTCCAACCCCCTTTGCCATGGGCAGTGACACCTTCCACTAAACCACGTTGCTCAAAGCCCCATCCAACCTGGCCTTGGACACTGCCAGGGATGGGACATCCACAGCTTCTCTGGGCAATCCCTTCCAGTGCCTCGGTACATTCACAGTGAAGAATTTCTTCCTGATACCTAATCTAAATCTACCCTTTTTTAGTTTAAACCATTGTGCCTTGCACTATCACTACCTGCCGTACTAAAACGTCTGTTATATTTCTTGTAAGCTCTCTTTAAGGATTGAAAGGCTACCATAAGGTCTCCCTGGAGCCTTCTCTTCTCCAGGCTGAGCAATCCCAACTCTTTCAACCTGTCTTCATAGGAGAGGTGCTCCAGCCCTCTGATCATACTTGTGGCCCTCCTCTGGTCTTGCTCCATAAGGTCTGTGTCCTTCTTATGTTGGGAGCCCCACAGCTGGACACAGCACTCACAAAAGCAGAGCAGAGGGGGAGAAACACCTCCCTCGACCTGCTGGCCATGCTTCTTTTGATGCAGCCCAGGATTTGTTTGGCTTTCTGGGCTGCAAGTGCATATTGCCAGCTCATGTTGAGCTTTTTGTCCATCAGCACCCCAAAGTCCTTCTCCTCAGGGTTGCTCTCAGTCCATTCTCCACCCAGCCTGTATTTCTGCTTGGGATTGCCCTAACCCAAGTCCAGGACACTGCATTTGTCCTTGTTGAATTTCATGAGGTTCATATGGGCTCACCTCCCAAGCCTGTCAAGGTCCTTCTGGATGGCATCCCTTCCTTCCTATGTGTCGTCTGCATCACTCAGTGCATGTGGCTGCACCACTCAGATCAGTTTGCATCCTCCCTACGCCAAAATAACCTCCTGCATACCCATCCTAAAATTTTGGTATGTAATTCTGTTCCTGCCTGTGCAGAATTTAAGCAATATCAAGGCCTTGGTGGTACTGCTGCATGGTAATCTGAGGTCAGGTCCTGCTGTAGGAGTCATGTGTACCGCATTCAGCTTGGGCAGTATAATTACTATTTGAGACAAATGCTGACTCTTTATAACTGTCTCTGTTCTGTCACTGATATATCTATTGCATAGAAATGGCTAATAAATTTCACTGTAAACTCTGGTATCTGAATTGTTCCAGATTTATTGTACTGATGAGCTTGTGACTTAACAATATTGAATGTTTGGATTTATACCGGGAATTCTCAAGTCACCAGAACAATATATTACTTTTTCTGGTCAGCTCGTGTTTCATTTTGACTGAGACTTCTGCCATCTGAATCCACCTAACAGCCAAAATCCATTATCTCAGCAGCACAGTCTCTGTCCAGATTCCCTAACAGATGTAATTCACTCAGCCTATATGCCTGGAGAGCACACTACAATACTGAGGTTTGTTCACCTCAGTCCCCAATTTTAGTGCCGGTTGGAAAAGTCTGGAGACAGAAATTCACTGCATATTCTCAGAACAAGGAAAGAAGTAGCAGCAGCTGTGTGAGCATGGTCTCTCCTTCTGTGGGCCTCACGGATCACAGTGAGGGCGGAAAGGGCATCTTTACCATCCATTAAACTCTTGACTTCACTGCTAATGTGAGCAGCTCCAGCTTTGCTTGTCATGCTGCCAGTTGAAGGTAACTCTTGCACTGCAAACTGAGTTTTCCTGCTTCACGCCACACAATTCACAACCATAATTAAACAACTATGCATCCTGATTATTAACCACTGGGCCCATATAGTCAGGATGGGATGAGGAAAACCAGTGTAGATGAAGCAAAATGACCAGTTTCCAGAAGCGTTGAACTCATTTTGGCCCTTGGATCAGGCTTATAAAACAAATATCGTATTTGTCATCAAACACAGGATCTCTACAGGCACAGATGCGAACAAAAATGGGTATCTTTTTTCAGGCTAACTGAATGCAATAATAATAATAAAATGTTCTCTTCCTTTTAGTGATATCTGATGCAGTAGGTTGCTACTGCCAAGAAGATAAATCCAAACGATGTACATGTGTTGAGAGGTTTCCTTTGGACTGACTGCAAATGCAAAGACCTCTGACACAGCTTGACTGAAGTTACATCAGGCTGGGTTTAATGTATTATAGGCAGCACGCTTACTTAAAAATCTTTTCAAGTTATATTTCTGTATTTGATTTTAAAGTTTATTAAGTGTATGCTGGTTTAAGATACATATTTTTCTTGCTCTGTGTTCCTGGAAGAAAGGTTTTTTCTGCCTATGTTCAGTTACTGCCTGACTGAATAGTGAGGTGAAAGACAACTTTCAAAGGGAGCTGAAGATAGCTGATAGCTTTTAACAGACCATGTACAGGCTGCCTGTCACTGCCGATAATTACACATTCACTGTTATTCACAGTTTTATTAATAAAGTGTATCTGAGTTCAATGCTATTCCAGAACAGTGCTACTAGATCAGGACAGAAACCCATCCATTCAAGAGTTTGCTCAACTGTAACAGCCAAAGTGGCTGTCTAGGGAAGAATATAAGAACAGATTAGGCATATATATTATCCCTCATACTCTCCCAGTCTCCCAACATTTACAGTTTAGAGTCTTCCTGAGCCAAATGTGGTTTTTATATACATAGTAACTTAAGCAGATTTCTGTTCCATAAACTTGTCCAAATTTCCATTAAAGTTCACAGAACTATTAAATAAACCATAATAAGCACACGTACTTGGGGTTTCTGTCTATTGGATATAAGGTTCTTTGAGGAGGGACAAGGAAAGAAAGAAAACACTACAAACAGTTAACACAGGTGTTGCTCTCCCCCTGTAACAACAAACAGTACTTCATCGTCTCATTATTCACCTCCAAATATTTAAGCTGAGCACAATCATCTTGCCTAAGCATGCAGAACAGACTTTTGGACTCTCATCTTGAGCTATTCTCCTAATAGCTGACCTAGCATTCATCTGCTTTTTCAGAACCAGGTCCAGTTTACTAAGGCAGATGGGGTTTTTATTCTCTATTTTCCTTCTTTTTTTTTCCCCCCACTAGATTTTAAAATATTTCCTCCTTTCTTTTCTTTTAATTTACTCTCTGACTGTATGTGTGCAATAACTTTTACCATAGAGATCTCTTCCTAGAAAACCAAAAAAGCAGAGAGAAGCCAATTTGTGTCAGCAAGATGTAAATCAAAGTAGACTTTGGCTTCTTTTCAAAGCACAAAATAATCAATCATTTGAAAATTTGCTCAGGTTTTGGTTCAATGCACACAGTCAGGCAGCAGATCTTGACTAAAGAGAGTCACATTGTGGACTGAATCTTCTGAAGATTCAGGAAGTCTTATTAATGATAGCTAAAACTGAGGGTGATGGAGCATGATTCACACTCCTAATGATTTCTGTCCTTTGAGATCTCTGTTATGTCATTAATGGATTCTCAGAAGTGTGATTTTTAATTACCCCAAAATGCAAGATATACCAGCCTGTTACCCAATTCCCTCAGGCCAAATAGCTTTGATGTGCAGTAGTGAATTTTCATTGACTCTGCCGAGCAGGATTTTCAGAGTGTGGGAACTCCACGGACTGATACCAGTCACTTTTGTCCAAGGATCACAGCTGTGTTCTCCTGAAATATTGAAGCTGCCATCCAGCAGGTAGAGGAATTCCTGTGAAGGTGTTGTAGAAACAATACCTCACTGGTGCCACAATATGATTCCTTCTTACCCTGATAGAACGTCAGGAGTCTGAAGTAGAAATTGTGCTTCTATGTCCAAGCTTCATTCAGAACAGTTCTCAGCTATTTAGAAATATATTTCAGAGAGGTAGAAAACACCTGTGTTTTTCAAGCATACAATCAGCACCAGTCAATACTGTCTAATTTCATCCCATCTCAGTAAGGAAGAGAGAGGTTAGTCTTGTCCTGACTTTGCAAGAGGTGTGATGCTATAGTTAAGAGCTTAATGACTCGTGAAAAATGAAACAGATGTAGAAAGAGTCAAGAGGTGAGGCTTCCCCCACACACAAGGGTTAGTCAAGTCACTGATAAGTAAAAAAATTGTTTGAATATCCTCTTTACCTAAATATGTACTTTTAGAAGCAAATGTTTTCACATCTGCCTTGTTAGAGAGAAGGCAACACTCTTTTACTAGCTGTTAGTATTGGTCACTTGAGATGATTTATCCACCTGGCTAAGGAGGCTGTGCTTTTTTTCCTCAGGTAAAAATCTAAAGTCTAACTTAGCTTCAGTAGATTCCCTGATGTTAAAACAATTCTTTTTGATACTTGATAGATGAATTTATAAAGGAACAAACCATTAGTCTGGGGCATCCTAGAAGTGTGGGTTCTCCTTTCCCTGCTCAGATGAAGCCAAGGCAACACGAGCTCTGCAGGGTGGTAACTGGACCCTCCAGCTTTTATATTTATTTAAACAGGCATGTGACTGGTTTCTTCCCAAAGCTTCTGAAGCAGAGGCAGAATTAATGGGGTCTTCAGAGTATAACTCATCTGTCAATGGCAGGCATAATCATCCTGCCACACTTACCCTGGTGTGTCTGCCTCTGGAATAAGAAAGCAGACACTTTTCCCACTCTCTTTCTATATTTCCAGACATTTACATTATATTTCCACTTTTTATAACTGCTGCAGGATGCAGTCTGATGAATGAGTTATGCCTTTGGTGCCGGCTGACATACGGCTGAACTTGCTACCAGAATTTTAACGACATGGTCAACAGCAGCTTGCTGGTAAGATTTTCACAGTAGTTCTCAGTTTCAGAAATCTAGTTAGAACAGTCATTTACCAACAGCAATGGCAACAAACAAATTTAAAAAACTCACAGACTTCTAAAAAAACACTCCAACTTAGTATGTGTAAATGTTAAAAATTACTGAAAGCCAGATTGTTGCTGCGGTGCCTTGTACTGTATAACTTATTTAGAAGTAGCTGTTGATCCTGGTTTACTGAAAGGTAACCCTGAAGAAAATAATTTACCTTTAAAGATGAGAATATCAGGCCCCTGTGTAGCATTGCTCTAATGTCGGCATCAATTTAACAGTGAAGCATTGCAGCCTTTTCTGGATTATGTTTGCTTAGTGTAGAGAAGTACGTTGGCAAACTAGAAAAGACTTAAGGCCTCAGAATGAAGAAAGGTAAACAAAAAAGATTGTCAGTGGCTTTTTCCCCACTCCCTCCCCCCCCCCCCCCCCCCCCCCTTTCAATAATTCAGGCTCCCCAGCAACCTGTGCTTTTTTGGTTCATTAACTGAATGACTATTGTGTAAAATCTAAGTTGTACATGTGAAACTGCTTTTCTCTCATTTGTAGATCTTCAAGTACATTTCAGACACCCGAGTGCTATGTATAAGCACAGACAACTGTTATAAATTATTGTTTTGAGACCAGATCCTTTTAACTGATTGCCTCAAAGTGGAACATGAAACTTGAGACAGCAGTAAGGCTGGAACTGAAACCCAGGAGTACCTGAGAGAGAAATTAGGATTGTCTTGTCTTGGTAAACTATTTTTTAAGGGTCTGTAGCTTTGTGTGGCACACAGCTAATTATCAGTCTAAGGACATGGGCAAAGGTTCAGGCTAGTTGTCGGGCAAAAAGAATGACAGAAAGACAAATTTGCCTTCTAACTTATTCTGTGTGTTTGCAAAGCCAACATTTAACCATATTACACCAGGTGGCTGTTTGTGACTTGCTGGAGTGGTAGGTATTGCCATGGTGAGAATGCACGTGTCACTCCGGGAAGCTCTACAAACCTGTAAACTTCTGGGAAAAGGACGATCACAGTGTCTCAGCTGAAGGACGGAGAACAGAATGTGAGTGAAGCCTCCACTGGCCCGCACTCCAGAGGGAGTTACATTTAGTTATGCTTTTTCTTCCCCTTCTATGCATCCTCTATGGAGTAATAAACACTGCTAGTAGCTCTATCAGATGATTATTGGTGTATTTTTGCACAGATGCTCAAAACTATGGGTTCAGTTGTGATTTAGGTGTTAATCTACAGACTACTTTAATATGCATGTGCTGAAATAACAAGGAAAGAAAAGCTCATAGATATTCATTAATATTTCTTGGCTGCTCAATAGGACTTGGCTAATCAGGAAGATAAAAAAAATCCAAACCAGTCAGAGTGTTTACCTCAGCTAGGAGTCACATATAAAATAACAACCCCTCATCTACAGAGCAGACGCTGCAATTCACTGCAAAAAGTATTTGAGATTATATGCTTTGATCATTTAATGATAATGATTTTGAGGTAAATGACTTTGCCAGAGTAGATTTTGCTTTTGTAAAACATTAGCTACACAAAGTCTCCCTAATTTAATAGTATTTAAATTAACCATTATTCTACAGCCAAAGATTATCTGCTAAATTGCAATATAATGTTTCAGAGAGAAGGAAAATAATGATTGTGATTTTATTTTCACTGAGGTTTATGAGGATGCTTTATGGTTCAAATTAAAAAATTATTTGACTTTAATTTTCAGCAATGTAATTCTGTCATAACTAGAACTAATGATTACCATTTTTAAAGCAAACAGTATAAAAACCTACCCTCCTTATTGACAAATCTAACTTGCAGTTGTCTTTAGAAAAGTTCCCTTCTGCTTTAATAACTTATGTCAGAACAATAAGCAGGCTGGCTCTTAAAACGTAGTAAAAAAAGGCCAAGGCAAACAATGGAAAAATGGAGGAACACTAGACTGGCTGCAGCACTTTTTAACATGTCCCCAGAGGAAAAAACAGAGGAATGAGATTATTTGAGCCCCCTTTTGAGACCCAAGTGGAAGGGTAGCAAAAGCCCAAGGAACAGACCAGGAATCTCCTGAGATGGGCAGATATTATTAGGGAAATGGTTGGAAGTGTCAGTTCAAACTCCAGGTGAAGATGGGCGTTAGCAGTGGAAAACAGAGACAAGTTTAACAGAAATCTTCATATAATTAAGAGACCACCAGAAAGATAATCTGAGATGCAGTGCGTATCATTTATCATCAAGCTTATGACAGCATCCAGAATGCATGAGGTGTTTTCTACACAACTGGGAGTGCTCATTTGCTGCTCAGAAAAAGTTTGAAAAAATTGTACACTGGACAAAAAGAACAAGCAAGTCTGGATGGTGTTCCCTGTTACACACAGAGTTTAACCTGGATAGATGTAATTCCTAACAGCAGAATGTCTGGTGCTTTGAATTTATCGTATCATGACAGATTACTTAGCTTAAATGTTATGCTGCAAAAAGTGACAATGAAGAATCCAATAACTATTTGAAGTTGTATTTAAGGACTTTTACCAAATCCTGGTGTGAGTCATTGTTCTGACTTTTGTTATTGAATTGGCCAAAATACGATGCAAAGTAGAGTTATAGACTAATGTCTGGACAGCTTGGAGTGGGGCAGGAAGATTCTTTATGTTTCATAAACAATTTGACATACTAAATGAAATATTAAACATTAAACTTTAGGTAAAAAGTATCGTTTTCCATCTTAGACAATTAAAAAAATTTACAGAATGTATTGTGATATAACCTTGGACCTTGTGTGTCAGACATTAATGGTTTCCTTGGTTTCATTCTAGTTACTTCATAGAACTGCACATAGGAAATATTTCTGGTCTTTTGGTACCTCTCAAAGAAAATAAATAAAAAGAAAAAATCACAAATTCATAACAGAGCACTCAGTTCAGTACTGCCTTAAATGCAGTTCTGCTCCCAGTCCTGTCCACTCCCACTCTTGTGGTCACTGGCCCTCTGTCTAACAGCACTAAGACACTGTGACAAGAGAGGAAGATCACTCTTCCCGTGTGTCTCTCTCACTGGTTATAATTTCCTAGGATGAGGATATCCTCTGAGAGTGACATGTTCCACCAGGGCTTCATGGTGAAAAATATTTCTGGTGGAAAGTTTCAACATTTAATCTGAAGATAAAATATTCAATACCTTCAGATATACTTTCAAAGACAAGTTTTACAATTATCTTTTGGCAAGCTCTTCTAAGCTGTGTGCGCACCAGCAGTGTGGGGATGTGATTTGGTACAATGCTGGGTCTAGTCGTATGAATGAGTCAGTAGCAAAAGTGCACTGGTGATAACTCTTACCTGTTCCTTGGCAGGTGAGAAGACAAGCCAGCTACTCCTGCAGTATCCCAAACCTGAGTCAGCATTGAACCTGAATCTAAAATCTCAGAAAGTGTTATGCATTACCAAAGTTATACTTATTTTAATTGAGGTAAGCTTAAAGAAGGGAATTTGGACAAAAATTATTTTTATGAGGGGAAATCTCCCTTCACCAGCATAGATGGAAATATAACAGAGCCTCCGACATCCAAGGAAGACCTTCTAGTAAGGAGAAAAAAGGAAGAGAAACTAGGATATGATTTAAGGGGATGTGGGAGATAAAGCCCATGTTTACTGCTCTGAGGCAAAGGCATGTTTTTTTATGCTCATTAGCTTGTGTAAAACAGGAATCCTTCTCTCATTCCCTGCCCAGACCTCCCAGTCTCTTGTGAAACAGACAGTTAATTCTTATGGCCAGCCATGAACAGGGGAGGGTAATGTACGTTGTATGCTAAGCAATGTTCTTCTTAAGTCACAGGTATCTAAGACCAGTCAGCTCTCACAGGGCAGAGATTCAGTCACTTCTTACCTGGTGTTCTCACTTTTTAGCTAAGACGTTAGTAAAGTGCTTGAAAATGCAGTCCAGTGGGGATTATAGTTCAAAGTCGATACAGACAAAATCACGCCGATACAGAAAACCCAGACAACGGCAGTGACTTTTCATTCTGTAGTGGTAGCATTAGACAGCATGCTTTAAGAGGAGGTTGGTGTGGTTTCTAGTGAGAAATTACAGAAGAAATTGAAAGCAGAAATATGATTTTACATCAGGGAAAAAAGCAATAACTGAAGTAAAACTAAAATAAAATCAGACACTTAAGTGGAATAAGTCAAACAACAGTGTAACACTAATGGAGGCTGTGAATTTTGTGTGGGTTTGGCTGAGAAAGTTCAATTAAGAAAAGATGAATGCATTTTTTGGAGGTTTTTTTTTGCTATCACAGGTTGTTTTCTTTGCTAGGACTGCAAGGATGATCTCATATTGCAAAGAATCCCTCTCATAATAGTTTATTATACTTGAAGAACAAAAATCTTCAGAGTCTGAGACCAATGCTAGTGTCTTCTGAGGTGGTCACAAATCACTGGTGTTGGAAGGCAAGAGCATGGCTGCTCAGAGTAATTTGCAGTATTGTTTGGTGTCTGTAATACAGACAGAAGAACCAATCTTTCATGTATCCCCAGCAGAAGTCTTACTGAGGACGTGTTTGGCTACAGCTTGTCAGACAAGGCATTTTGAGATGTAAACTGTCCTATGGCACTTCAGTCTTCTACTCTTAGTAAGATGTATTTGTTCCACATGCATTTAGAAAAGGAAATGTTTAAGGTAAAAACAGAATTTGGCTACTGGCTGACATTTATGAACAGTATGTACTTTTGCCTTTAAACAATAGTCTTGATATCCTGTTTGTTACTGAGGTAATTTCACTGCCTGAAGTAGAGACTGCCAAAACAAAAACAAGCAGTAGAAAGGAAACTATGGGAGCAGATATGATCCTTCTTCTGCTCCTTGTATGTTCTTCCAGCTCAACAGGAGGATGGAAAAACATTAAGGGAACTGTATTTTTTCTTGAATATTTCAATCATTCATGACTTAATTCTCAACGTATAATTTAAGTTTCTCATTGAAAAAGTAAATATGAGGCAGCAAATCAAGACAAGCAATCTGGACTGCATCCAGACTTTGGAGCAATCCAGCTGAGCTCTAGTGTATGACCTCAGTTCTGCCCTCAGTCTTTAAGCTTTGTTTCAAATGTCCAGCCTTCTGTTGGTTCCTTCCTTCCCTTCCTTTCCTCGGTTGCAGCCTTGCCAGAGAACCTGTTCTTTTCTTTTCTCTTCTCTCCATGACCCTTGCCCACATCATTAGTAATGAAAGTGAAACTGGGAGTAATAAAAGTGTAGGAAACACTATTACCTACATACCATAACCAAAATAATTTAGTTCAACAATTGCAATTATAGATCCAGCAGCACAATTTATGGTGGTTTTCATTTGATTATTTTTCTCTGCAAGTGGAGAGTATACAGCACTGTACTGGATATATCACACGTTACATGTAGTAATTTTGAAATCTTAGCTCCTACTGAAAAAAAATATTAGAAGTTGGAAACCATTTCTAGAGAATATGAGCATTTTGTGGTAAAATACTGCAAAACTATAATTGCTGTAGTGTTCAAAAATGGTAAAAATGGTAAAAAGAGCAGTGGATATTCTGAGGGGAGGTCTCTGAGGGAGATACAAGAATAAATAGCATAGAGAAATTCCAAAAGACACTAAGTGACAGCAGTTCTGACACTGACTATAAATAAAGCCTTTTAGTACATCATAGATAGAGATTTGCACCAAGAAATTCTGTGACAGTAGAATACTGTGAGCGGTTCTAGAGTTGATCAATCTGAGTTATAAAATTTTCAGTTTTCAGGATGCATTTTACTTAGGACAGTAGGTTTGAAAACCTCCAGTTCTAGGCTATATTGGAATGAATTGAAGGCTATTGTGTGCAGTGCTGGGAGGCGGTTTTGTAGCTCTAGGCAGTGGTTTATATTTTGAAGCAAAGATCTCTAAAGCAAAGACTCACTTCCAATGATTTATGGGCAAAATGTTTCAAGTGGGACTATCTGAATTGCTTGCACCTTGGGACAAGAACATAGTTTGAATTGAGGCTATCAAGGAAAGTAGTTTTTCATCCATTTTATCACTAAAGATCATAAGATGCATCCACATCTCTTAGTAACTGGAAATTATAACATATATGACATGGGACATAGCCATTCCTTTTGCAAGAAGTAGAATATTTTACTTTTAGCTGATATGGTATTAAAATATTGTTTCTCTATAAATATTGAACCACCTCTTTAAAAAAGAGATATTGTAGAATTTGTGTGTCATGCCTGTGATGAAAGGAGGGCTCTCTGTAAGGGCTGTTCATTTCCCATCTCTCACCAGTACTTCATTCATACCTTTTAATACAATTGCTAGGTGGGATTTTTTTATGAAGCCTCTTACACTGGAAAGATTTTATTTGATCTCTGTTTACAGGATCATTAATTTGCATTTGTAAAAGTGATGCTTCCTCTGTGTTAGAGAAAGTAATTGAATTTCTGTAAGAGCATTCCTTGAATGATTTATAAGACATATAGGAATTCGGCATCTATTGTAATCTATCTGCAAAATTTGTTCTGAAAATTAAGTCTTGCTACCTGTCTATGTCATTAGTAATGTTGTCTTTTGAATGCTAATATCAGTGTAGAACAAATACTTTAGCCTTCCACTATGATGCAGTCTAAACAGTGAAGGAAAAACTGATGACAGAACATTTCCCTCTTATGCAGAGGACTATTTCACAGTAACTGACACTCTCCCTGTGAAGATGCTACTCAGTTGATACACTTTGACAAGCAATGTAATTTTTTATAGTAGAAGATGAAAGTATTTTTTTTACTTATCTGTGATGCATCGATTAGGCCCCAAGATGAAATGACCTCTGCATTTTTTTCCTTTTTTAAATAAAAGCAATAAATGTGGATAGGTAATGTTCAGAATGAACCAACAATTCTCGTGTTCTAAAAATAAAAGTTGTGTGAAAGAAATGGAATGTTAGATGTTATGTTTTGGACAACATTGTGTTCCTGAAGCTTCAGAATTTAAGAGAAGTTAAGGGAGAGAGAAAGAAAAAAATATTTTCAATGCTTAGACAATCTAACAAAATTGGGAGAGTTTTTAACAAACTGTTGTAAGCCACTTCTACAGATTTCTGGAAGACAAATAAACATAACTGCACTGACCTTCTCTGCACTCTTAGATCTGTCAATCAGTAGAATCTAATTGGTTTCCACAAAAGCAGATCCACAGGGATAAATGGCTTTAGGGTAGAACTGTGTGTGATCTTCTACTGAGAAGGCTATTAAACACTGGAGGAGGATTAGACATGTAGTAAGTAGCACAAAGTAGTGACAATTAGGTATATAATTTTGGAAAAGTTTCTTACAAGTACTGTACACTAAGGAAACAGGAGCCAAAACTGTCCTTTGTTTCCTGTATCTTTATTTTGCTTGGACTTCATGATTTTAGGTCCTTTAACTGGGTTGCATCAAAAGAAGCATGACCAGCAGGTCGAGGGAGATGATTCTCCCCCTCTACTTTGCTCTTGTGAGACCCCACCTGGAGTACTGCATCCAGCTCTGGGGCCCCCAACATAAGAAGGGCACGGACCTGTTGAAACAAGTCCAGAGGAGGGCCACAAAGATGATCAGAGGACTGGAGCACCTCTCCTATGAAGATAGGTTGAGAAAGGTGGGATTGCTCAGTCTGGAGAAGAGAAGGCTCCGCGGACACCTGACAGCAGCCTTCCAGTACCTAAAGGGGGCCTTCAAGAAAGCTGGAGAGGGACTTTTTTCAGGGGCATATAGTGATAAGACAAGGGATAATGGCTTTAAACTGAAAGAGGATAGATTTAGGTTAGATATCAGGAAGAAATTCTTCACTTTGAGGGTGGTGAGGGCACTGGAATAAGTTGCCCAGAGAAGCTGTAGATGCCCCATCCCTGAAGAAGTTCAAGACCAGGTTGCGTGGGATTTTGAGCAACATGGTCTAGTGGAAGGTGTCCCTGCCCAAAGCAGAGGGTTGGAACTAGGTGATCAAGGTCCCTTCCAACTCAAACCAAATTTCTATGATTCTAATGACCCACTGTAGAGGACTGAACCTCCACCTTTGTATGTTAGTTATGCTGCCTGTAACTTCCTACACATGGATATGATTTTAAAGATGACAAAGTCTTTCAAAACAAACAGAAAAATAAAGTTTCTATTGCTTTCTGCACTAAAATACTGTACAGAACAAATATAATTGAGAGGCTTCGTAATAGATAAAGCAGCTCTAATTATTTGATTTATTATTATAAAAAGTTTCCAAAGACAGATTGTAACAGGCTGTAGAGTAACTTCTTAATGAAATAACTATGCTTTACTGGGAATAATTAGGTGACTCTTCAGTTTAATTGAAGCATTACGGAACTGTTCCAAACCTGAAAATAAATGAAAAAGTTTTTACATTCAACATGTCCACCTACCTGGCAAAATGACAGGCAAACACTGTCATGCTAATTAGGATTTGAGAGAAATTTTCTGCTAGGCAAAAGCAATATGAAAAAAAGCAATATTAGGTATGAAAGGGAAAAGACAATCCACTGTAAATATAAAGTTGGTGAAAGAAGTTCTGCAATGGAAGGGAACATGATAGCTATGATGTAATAACAAGTTTGACAGTAATTAGTCTAATTGGTGATGCTTTAGTGCTGTAAAGCAGAATTTCTCAATTTTTTTCTTTTTATTTATGCTAGATTATATCCGTTGATAATTTAGCTCATATTTCAGAATTAGGTTACAAACCATTTATTGTGAAATCATCAGTGTATCATTTCTCTAATTGCAAAGAGAAAATGATACAGTTGTGCTTTTTCTTGCCCTGGAGATTTATGCGGTTTCCAAAACACCATCAAATGCAGGTTTTCAGTACGTGGAATGTGTGACTCAAACAAATCCTCATTTGTAAGATAAGTGCTGTCACTTTGTAAAAAGGCTTTTTTAATAGACAAGACCTCTCAATCAGCTACATTTTCTTCTAAGGGAAGTGAACAATTATAAAGGTGTGACTGAAATAAATAAAATAAAAAAGCCTCTACTTGGGGCCATAATCGGTTTTACTGTGTGTGTAATAGACTCTGAACAGTGCCTGGGCCCGTTCTCTGGCCCTGAAGCACTGTCTGAACATGTCAATATTATCTTACACTTAATCCTTGAACCAGGGTAGAGGTGTCAAACTAGCTACTGGGAATAGCCCCAAGCCATTGCTGTTGTCTGCATGACCTTGCTCTGTTCTGTGCAGATATGATTTCCTAGTGGACTTAAAGCTAGACCAGCTGGTGAGTTGGAGGAGATGGGCACCTGGGAAGACCTGAGGCCTGATCTGGAAACTAGGTAAGGGACCAAGGGTCTGAGCATGGATACTTCACATCTGCTGGGTGAGTTTTTCTTTTAGGGGTGGGTGGGGGACTCAGTGAGAAAGGCCATCAAAAAGGCTTATGTATCACTACCTTCTTTGCCTGGTCATGCTGCCCAGGTACACAGGCAACAGAGTATGGGCAGGTGAGATGTAGAAGAAGACTGAATTAGGGAAACTGGACGAAGTACATGAGATCAGACAGATGAACCCAAGAGTAATAAGAGAACCAGTCAGTGTATCTGTGAGGCTGCTCTCATTAGTTTTGAAAGGTCATGGTGAAGTGGAGAGGTTCCTAATGACTGGTAAAAATTGTCACAGCCATCTTCACGAAAGGCAAAAGGGAAGATTCAGGGTACTACTTGCCTGTCTGCCTCATCTCAGTTCCTAGGAGGATTATGGAACAAATATTCTTCAAAGTTGTTTCCATGAAGGATAAGGTGGTTAGGAAAAAAAACCAGCATGCCTTTATGAAAGATAAATCGTACTTGACCACCTGATTACTTTCTATGATGAGATGACCTGCTCTGTGGACAAGAGGGGAAAGCAATGAATGCCTCTATTTGAAGAAAGTTCTCAACATAGTTTCCTGCAAAGTATCCCTTTAACTAAATTTGGGAGATACAGATTGGATTGGTGAAAAGCAAAATGTGTGGAAAAGTGGCTGGATCTTCATACTCAAAGAACAGTGGTCAGCGGTTAAAAGCCTACTTGAAAAATGGCTATGGGCAACATTCCCTGAGGGACCAATGATGGGACCAATGTTGTTCAGTGTTTTCATTGGTAACTTGTATCCTAGAATGGAATGCACTTTCCGCAAGTTTGTGGCTGCCACCAAGCTGGGGGGAGCAGTCAGTATACTTGAGAGAAATGTCTGCCATTTAAAGGGATCTGGGCATTCTGGAGAAATGGGTTGTCAGGAATGTCATGAAGACCAATGACAGCAAAAAGCAAAGGCTTGCATCCAGGGTGGAATAACCCAGTGCTGCAATACAGGCTGGGAGCCATGTAGTCAAAAGGAGCTTTGCAGAAGGGATGTGGGGATCCTGGCAGACTACAAACTGAACATGAGTCAGCAGTGGGCCCTCACAGTGAGCAAGGACAACTGTACACGAGGCAGCTTTTGCAAAAAAAAAAAAGTATCAGCATACTGAAGTGGCTCCCAATGGAGTCATCAATATGGTCTTAAATAAGGGCTAAAACATACAATGTATGGGCTGAGAGACATGAGCTTGTTTAACCTTGTGAAAGCTGAGGGGGAATATTGTTGCTCTTTACAGCTACCCAAAGGACAGGTGGAAGAAGATGAAACCAGACTCTTCTTGGAGATACACAGTGAAGGCACAAGAGGCAGGGGATACAAATTGCAAGGAGAATGAGAGATATAAAGAAACGTTTATGCTGGAGGTTGTAAAATACTTGAACAGAGGCTTAGAGAGGATGTGGAAGCTCCATCCATAGAAATATTTAAAGCTTGACTAAACAAGACACCCAGCAACCTTACTTAATTTTGAACATCCTTGGCTTGAGCAGGGAGGTTGGACAAGATGACCTCTAAAGGTCCCTTTAAACCCAAATTATTCTATGATTTTACATACCTAAAGTAACCAAAACACTTTTTAAGTGTTTCCCCCCTTGGGGATTTCCCTAGTCATGAAGAATTCTGGATAGATTTGCAGCTAATATTTCTGTATCTTTCTCATACTCATATTTCTGGTCCTTTATAGTTTAGTTACAGGTGATTTTAACAGCCTTAGTGAAGGCTGAAGGACACACTGCAGAGCCATTCAGAAAAGGAGCAATCAAGGTCCCCAGAGTATAGAAAAATCTTTTGAGGGGAAAAATTAAGCAGCTGTTTTAAATTCAAGTGGGAACATTTCAGTTTTGGCAGCCCCTGATCTAAAGATAATAAAATTTAAAACACAGCTCAGGATGAGAAAACCTGGTCCTCAATACCCAGAGATCGTTTGTGACAAACAAAATGGTAGTTTCATGAGAAAAGTATGTGTTTTTAATGATACTAGAGGTTGCCATTTTTATTTCCGTTGCTTAATAGTATTCTATCATTGCTAAGTCTAAAAGTCTGAAATTACCCATGCAGCAGAGAAAGGGCATAAGCAGCAAGGCTGATCACATCTGAGCCTGAGTGGGAGAGAAGAAAGCGCTCCCTTGGTGGAGACAGTGGACAAACCTTGAGTTTCCACAGTGTTCTTTGAGACTTGGATTCATGTTCTGGAAAGCTTTTTATACGTAAAATGTGTATGAACTCCTATGAAAGACACCACTGAGTTAACAGGAAAAATGTAAGTTTGCAGTGGGCTTCAGTTCCAACTTTTTTTTAATTAAGCTCTCACAGTTTACAGATGTAGTCCTAGCCTTACAGGTAAAAGGCAGTTTTTCACAAGAACATTTATCTATGGCAATTTAATTTTCTCTGGAATGTGTTGTTGCCTCCTGCTGTCACTTGATTTATAAAATGGAAAACATTAGCTGGCTAAATAAAACTATCATGCATTTACATATCAGAATTTTGTTACTATGCATCTGGCAATGCAGCATGAGGATTCAACTCATTCATAGTGCAGCAATGGAGGAGGTATTTTGGTGAGTTCTGAAATTCTGTAGCACGTGAATTTTAGTGGTATTATGGTATATCATAGTAATGCTTGTCATAAACCAGGATCCTACTGTATAATGATAAAGTCCATCCTAACTCTATGAAATTAGTAATATAAGTCTTTCTCTGTGTTCTTTTACTCTTCTTCATTAATGCTGTAACTCTAGAAAGCACAATTCCTAGAAATGACAAAGAAAATTACCTATGAAGGGAAAGTATTATATCCCATATGACTGTTAGCACCAGAGCCAGTACACTTAAGAAATTGTATTCAGTTCAATTAGATTAGATGTAATGCACACAGGGACTAAACATAGGGTATTTATATTTAAATATCAAAGTTTAAAAAAAAAAATCCAAAGAAAGCATATTGCAACAGCACTTCATTTTTTCTGCTCAAGTTTTCTGTCACCTCTCTTATCTGTGACTGCTTTATATCTTTAGATGATGAAATATTCAGGGGAGGAACTATGGCCCTATCTTTAATATGGTTGAGTTGCTCTTGACAAAATGTACACCAGAGATGTAAGACAATATTTGTTATTTAATTGTAATAGCACCTTCAAAGCCCATTTGAGGTTGTAGTCTTACCAAGTTAGCTACCACACAGACTATGAGTAAGAGTCTACAATTGAATTTTTCTCATTAGGAAAAAGTGCCTGGAGTCAGACGAGTTTTCCTATTATAATGGAGATGGCAGTGCTGGCTCACAGCTATTGCAGAACAAAGATAACAGCTGGTCTTTGCCTTTCGTTGGTACTTGAGAAAAATACATCAGGATACAAGTGGATCCAAACAAGACCGCTAAATAGCACAATAAATCGCTTTTATTGCAAGGCAGCATTCACAAGACTAAAGTAATATAATCTGAGATGTCTTTACTAAGAAGATAGCGGAAAAACAATATAATAATGTATCAGAAGCGGTGGCATAGATTACTGCTGCTTCCCATGACTGGGAACGCTGTCAACTGCTTCATATCATGTGGGTCAGAGGCCCGTGGTCCTGTGTCTCACACAAAAGATAACCAGAAACTTGCAATGTTAATGCATGAAATATGGCTACCAAAGTGGAAGAGCAGAAAATGAAGGAAAAAAAAATAATCCAGTGTTAAATCCAGTGTCTCATGTCAAGGTCTGTATCTATGTATTGGTTACACTCTTACATGGCTGACGGAATGAACTTGTCTGTCTGAGGAAGGCAGGTGTTTCTGCTTTCATCTGTATTTTGTACCAGGGCAATGATACAAAGTTTGTGTCTCCCCCATCACTGGATCATTACAACCACTTCAGTTAATGTTAAGGTACAAGGCATTCTTTGGAAATGATGAGTTTCACAGGATCATAAGTTGTGTACAAGGAAATACTTGGTGTTTTGGATGGTTTTAATTTCCTTTGTATCTGCAGAAGTAAACAAAGCTTTAATACTTGACCAAATAATGTTGTACAGTTTACAACTGAAGCAATGACATGCACTACCAATGTTTTATAGATACAGGATAGTTACTTCTGATCTGGCACACCATGTAGTGCTTTATCCTCCTGTTTCAAACAATGTTTATGCTTTGCTTACTGAGTGACCACTCACTGTGTACTGGTTTACAGAGCAGTAAATGTCACGTCTACCAAAACTTGGAGAAGACAAGCACTGTTGGTTTGCTTATGACACCCAGCTCAGCCTCGGGTTCCTATCAGCTGCAGATACAGTGCCTGAAAATACATTTCTGAATGAAGAATCTGTTTTCTGAGGTGAAAGGCACATAATGCTGAGGTGATCACAGCAAGCAGCTCAGAGGGTTTCACAGAAATGAATGGAAACATATCTAAAGCTTCTAGCTACATCCACACTCCACACCACCAAAGCGACCTGCAAAGCAGCTGGTAAAAGTCCCTGGGCTGTAAACCCAGATCTGTGGGGATCTTTGGCTCCTGTTTATTTAATCTACACTAGTTATACATACTGCTGGGGGCTGAGAACAAGAGCTGGGTTTGGAACCTGGGCTCCACTGTGGGAAGGGAGGGATTCTCTGCCAGAACCCAGCCATGGCCATTCTCTCTGTCAAAGAGTGAGTCTTAGATATCATTGTGTCTAACATCTGCCCATCCTCCTGGGAGTTTTTAAAAGTATGTGTTCCTGTATCTTAAAGACCTTTCAGACACCCTTTGTTATCCAGAGACTGTGTACAGAGTTTTAAAAACCTTTGACTTACATGTTGCTGGTTTTGGAAAAAGTTTTCCTCACAATGCAGCAGAGACATTGAAATTACGCTAATTTAAAGGATGTATTCTACAAAAATAATAATCATTAAACCAAAAATATATTACATTTTAAGGCTTATATTTCTAGGATTGCTCTGCAAGATAATTCAATAAATTTGTGGTCTGAGCTTAGCTAAAAGACAGAATCATGCTTTGAATGATATCTTTCTCAAGGGAGAAGACTATAAAATAGCCTTTTAAATATAAGCTGACCTTTGAACAACTTACAGGATCATGACCTACAGGAACAAACACAGTTACCTAGAACTAGTAATCAACAGTTTTTCACTAGGTCACCTTTAATGAAATTTGAGAATTAAATGGAGACTAAATTTCTCTATAGGCCTCAGCAGTACTATTGTATATTAGTGTAAATATTTTATCTTGATGGTCTTTGTATCAGGTCTTAAATTCACAATTGATCTGAGCTGAAAATTATTGGTGGCTGGGAGAGTCTTCGGAGGAAACAGAATATATGCTTACTCTGTTCTTACTCTTCCTTAGCCATTAACATATGGCTGCTGTTCAAGGTAGGACCCTGCAATAGGGACACACTTTATGTGTGGACATCTGGACAACTAGCTGTTCAGATGTCTGTCAGTGCAGTCTAGAGTGCCGTCATTAACATAGTTAATAGTGCTATGAATACAATTAACTTTATTAAACTGTCAGGTTAAGAGTTTATGATCTCCATGCTTAGGTCTTCTGAATTATTATATTATTATATTTAGCCTACTGAGCTATTACATTGTACCATATCATAAGCATCATCAGCTCGAGCAATGATTCTGAGTTATAACCTGCTATATATTCATATTCCTTCTTTCTAATTTTCTGTTCTAAATGCTTGATGAATTTATTCCACATACTTTCTTACCTTTTTATGAAGATCATCATAAAATAAAACTCCATTCATAAGCTTAAACGCTTCTTAAAGTAAAGCCAAGCAAATCATATAAATGATACTGTAACATTGTGCTGATAATGGAAAATACTGAAATATGTGTGTGAATAATCTTTTAGTGAATAATTTCAGTAAAGAAAAAAAAAAAAGAAAAGCTTCATATGACTGATGTCCTTTTTGTCACATAATGGCACCAGCTTAAGTAACCTCATGGAAATCTTTAAATCTTTACTAGGTGACTTTACCCAGCAAAACTCTCCCATTTAGCAGTGCTCTGTGCGCACAGGGAGACCTTTCTGAGAGTGAAAACAAACCAGTCAGTTCTGAGAAGGAATCCTATTAAAAATTGTCTCAAAGCCAGGAACTAAACTTAACAAAAATGGGTCGATCTGGCTGAGGGTTATGCGTTTTGGTGTTGTGCAAAGGAAACCTCCACCCCTGCCTTTGCCTCCCTTGCCCTTGTGGATGAGTACCCATCCACAGCTCCTGTTACAGTTGCACAAAGAAATTTGACCGCTTACACTGAAGCCAGCCCTGTTTATACTATGTCAGGGCAAGTTCCATGGGGAGCATAAACTGTTTGACTAAAGAAAGCTTTATTTCTAATGCTTTCTGTCATTTCAGAATTTTCTATACAAACAGTGAAGATTATTTAAGTGGCTATTAATTAAAAGCATGAGAACTTGGTGGTTTTTGCTTCACCACTGGAAAACTTCACATTTGTTATAGAAATTATATCTATTCTTATCTAAAACATACAACCAGTCTATGAAAATTCATCCATTTGAGAATTTATTTTGTGTGTCACAAAGATGCACTATGTAGGCAAATTGCTTATGCAGCATCTGAACGTTTAAAGCTCTCACTGAGGAAAACTGATCTTTTGTGTTTAACTAAAAAATGTAACCAAACAGAATGACCAGACCTTCAGATTCACAGTGACTTGTCCTGATGGTTTTGCTTTCTCTTTTAATGCTTTTTGAAAGGCAAAACTGTAACAGAATTTGAATTTTTATCATTTTGATGCATTATATACTGGTGTCAAATTAACCATAGGGGAACCTCAAGGTAACTCTTGACCTGTATGAAGTATCTTCGGTGTAGATAGTGTTGTCTATTATTATTTTCCACCCCAGTATGGCTAAACTGTAACTCCAAGTGATGTTCTTCATAGCTGATTAAAATCATTTGCTTTACTGCTCACCATAAATTAAACGCTTTCAGCCAACAGTAAAAGGTATTGGTTAGTAGCAGCAGCTTAATCAGAAATGGACTAAGAAATCTGCATTTCACTTCATATGGATAGTCTCCAAATCATGTAAAAGGTAATAACTTTTAATGTGTAACCTGCAGCTGTGATTAAATGAGAAACAATATTGAAAGCAGTCTGTAGAGTTAGTTACCAATTTCATAACAATTGCTCCTATTTCCCCCTTTTTAAGGAGTTTCTTTTAGAAAGCAGAAGGAAAGAATAAGTAATCATTATACTTTTCCTAGGTAAGATGTGTTATATTCTTGAAGCTTTACTCATCAGAGAAAACTTAAGACAGTTGTCTAATACATTCATCCATAAAATATGTCTGTCATAAAAATATTCTTTTAACATTGCTAATAAGAAAAATGTTATTTATTTATTTCAGGTCCTAAGAACTTAAGTTATGTATAACCAACACCAGACATTAGACTTGGGGAAAGTATTTTGCCCTTGATGAGGGTTGAAATCCACATATTTTGAGTGAAGAGTGCCTTCATCATCTTTCGATACTTTTCTACTTAGCTCTGGGTTTAGACTGGTCAATGGTTTGCTCTGGAACCACAAGTCTAAGGTTGCAATAAATATTTGGGGCATAAACTGGAAAAGCTTGGGGGTGGGGGGAGTGGGGGGCAGTGCAGGGTGTAGTGCAGGGAAGGGATAGAGCCACACATGTGGCCTTCAAAGCATATTTAAGAAATGGAGGTAAATGCCAAAAGAAAGGAACAACCGGCAAGAAGGGCTGTGTAGTGAAGCTGGTGGCATCCCTGAGGGGACTATGACCCATGGAGAACCCACGCTGGAGCAGGGGAGACAAAGAAGAAGGAAGGAATAGGGTAATAAAAGGGTAAGAACCAAAAGCAGCAGAAAGAAACCAGTATGCAGTAACCACAATCTCCTGCACCTCGTTCTGTTTCATCAATGGGCCTGAGCGTAGCCTGTGGTGATGAAAAGGGGTTAATTAAATGTTTATAAAAACTGACAATAAATTAAGTTAAATTCCCCACGTTGACTCTGTTTTGCCTGCGACAATATATCTAATGGTATGGAGACAGGGATGCTTTGCACTAGAATATAAAAATTTGGCATGTGAAATCATTTATCAATTGCACTAGCAATTAATTTAATGTGGGATTGTGAGTTTCAAAAGTGCATACCGTCCTGCAGTTTCTTTCCCTTCCCCTATCTATAAATTTGACTCCCTAGTAATGAACAGCAGCAGAGCACCAAGATATGAACCAGAGCGGTATGAAGCATTTAGGAATGGATTCTGCCATAACCTCAGTTTACACAATTTCCTCTGCTATCGCTCAGGCATATTTGTACACACCTGACAACTGTTAATAAAATTCAAAAATGATAAATCACGTATAAGAAATTAAAAAATATTTCTCAGCTGAACTGTTTCTAAATGCCTAAAAGTAACAATGAGAAGGATGGCTATGGGAAATATAAATGCATATACCTGTTTACTACATCCTTTGGATGGATATGCTTCATTTATAAAACCTTGTTTATGAATGTAACCAGTGTTGGAAAGTGTCACAATTCCTGCTTTAATGTTTCCCTTGTCTCTTTCTAAAAGTAAAATAAATTCTTAATTCAAGGTTCACACAAGTGAAGTGATGACTATCCCATCAGAATTTTCATCATAGGATTAATTGGAGGGGAAAAGGAGATTCTTAGGACGTATTAAAATATTCTTTGAATGTGAAGTCAGAATTAAAAAAAATAATCTATTCATAGTCTCTGAACTCAACAGAATATATGATTAAGCATATAGTTGCATTACGTTACAAAAATAAATGTCAAAATCATTTCACTCTGTCATTACCTCCATAGCTGGTGTTGCTTTAATTTGCTTCCCAGATGGCAGGGACCTTCAGTTTTTCCTCTTTGGATCACTCCTTAAAACAGCTTTCTATCACTTATCACCCTCCCCTCATTTCTGTTCTTCAGATGGTGCTGGCTGGCAAACTCTAGAGACAATTTCCTAAAAAGACTATTAGGCAGTGAGTTGATAGCTTGGTTAATAAAAAGCTAGAAAAATTCTCTTTGGGATTCTTTAATGTTAATCTCAGTAATGAAAACAGCTAAATTTACATTCTTTTATTACCCATTTTCCAACAAAATTTTATTCAACCCAGAAGAATGTGTGCATATATATACATGCACATTATGTATATCTGTTAACTGAAGGAATGTTATGATTAAAATATATAAAAGCACAATATCTGCATTTATATTTTGATAGAAACTGAGGACTTGGTCCAAAAATTATCAAAAAAGCCACTAAGAATCAAATCTTTATTAAAGCATATCTATAAGAAAACCTCTTTCCCATTCTTTGAAGCATCATTTTTTTCCTTTTCAATGAAATGCAGACTTGTTTTCATGGGTGACCCAAGTAAAGACGTGTGAACAAGACACTTCTCTGGCATGAGAATAATCCAGGTTTAAATCACTTCATTTAGCACTGCAAAGCTCAAATCAGACCTGGGCCTCCTGTGTTCCTGTGTGTAGGACATTTCCTTGGGGTGGCTGCTAACACACAGCCACCCTCCTTCCAAAAAGAAATTCAGCCTTCCCAGTTGTGATGTGAGGTTCCTTGCCGACAAAATGTGATCAACCTGATTTGATATTGCAAAGTTTTGGCTTCTACTAGAATAGAGTTGAGAAGGAAAAAAATTAACTAAACAAAAAAACTACCATCACCCCAAAAATAAACAAGCAAATAAAAAAAGCCCACCATTACCTTGAACATTTTCTAGTTGCTCTTTTGGGGAAAATCCTGGACTGAGGGATTTAGGACACAGAGTAAAAAACCACGAGGGTTTGCTTAAGCAGTAGAACAAGATAGGCCAGATTAACTCCTACAAAGTGTCATCTGTAAGAGGTGTAGGACAATTTTTAGATACACGATTTTAATCAAAACTGTAGCTCTTCATACCTGGTAATGACTTTGGGTGTCTGCAGATCTCACAATTCTTTTTGAACTATAGTTATGGGAAGTATGTTTTGGAAGTGACTGCTACCTCTTTTCTCGGGAAATCTCTAGAACTAATCGTGGCCTGCAATTGGAACTGTGTGGCAGAAGTCAAACCCTTCCCATTTATACTCATTCCCTTCTTTCAGAGTATGCCAGGAAAAGCGATTTTCTCTATAAGCAAATCTTTCTCCAGTGACTTTTTACACAAAGCCTAAGTAAAGATTGAGGCAGTTTATCATAACATGATACCCAAACAAAATTTACAGGCTGATATAGTTTACAGGTTAATTTACACTGATGCTAACAGTATACCTAAACAGCATCCATTCTCTCTACAGTGCATTAAGGAAACTCTTGATTCTGTCCAAGTAGTGTGTGCAGTAAGAGGCTCAACAAGATTTAGGACCATCAATGAAATAATTCAGGTGGGCAGGGAAATTAGTCAAGGACAGCTGCCTAGCAATAAAGGGTACATATGATCAGCTTTTCTGGTTTTGGTATGTGGGGTTTTTTGCTACGTTACTGTTGTAACTTCTGGACCTTTGCTTTTGGCTTTTGTGTTCTCTTCAGGCACAGTGGTGAACAGGGTGCTTTATAATCTGCAGAAGATATGTTATATGGAGCTTCATACATACTTATTGCATAGCTGCCACAGATTTCAAGGGTCTGAATTTAATTTATCTAAAGTATCAAAGTAAATAATGTTTTTGATACCAAGTTACACAGTTCTAAGAAGAACTATGGACTATATCAAGACAATTACATCTTCTTTTGGCTAATACAGTGTGACAGATCATGTTATTCTTCAACATTAAGTGCAAAATGGCATCTATGTTCACAGCAAAACTAAAAATAAAAATTTCCTGGAGTAAAGGAGCAAAGGGTTTTGAGAGAGCAATCCAGAATAGTATAAAATAAACCTCTGCTAATTGCAATCCCAGTGCTCCAGTTTATCTAGCACAAGCCAGATAAACTAGCATGGCAATACTGAATTTATAGCGCAAAATCTCTTTGAAAACTGTAAGCTGGTATCACATTGGGTTGGGGATGTAGTTTTGAAGTATTTAAAATGCATAATAAATAATTGTATCAAATAGGACACTTAGTAATTTGAAGCATTCACAAGTTCAATCATTACCTTAGAGACATAAAGGTGCTGCCTGGTTACTGATGAGCATTTTATTTTGACAGGGTAAGCCAGTGATAAAGTTTTTGTGTTGTGTGTGTGAGAAAAGATGAGGAAATTGTATTCTACTGCAAAATGTAATTTATGCTTTAACATGCATAAGCAAATCTACCTACCTGATACACTTTTTGTGGAGTATAGTCCTACAAGCAATTTCTGTACTGAATGGTTCCACATTTCGTATTTATTAACATCTATATATATATATAAGATGTCCATAAGATCTAAGGACTGCAAGATTTCACCTTTCACCACAGGATTTGTGCCATTTCTACTAATCTGCATCTGCATTATTTAGCAGAATACTGCCTAAAAACACATATATTTTTGTCCATATCTTTCAGAAAACTGATAGCAGAGCAGTATATCAACCCCTAAAACACAACTGCAGAGGATCACAGAGACTATGATGTTCCTAGCTGTATTAATAATGTTATTTAAAAACCTGTCATAACTCTGGTTGTCAGACTGGTGTGAAGATGCCTATAAAAAGTTTCATGGTTTATAGAGTAATATTTCCTTATGAAGAAATATTTCCTTGGGATTCTCTTATTTTCTAGCCAAATTATGGAACTTACATTGATGTATGTACGTTGTGCAAGAATTACAAAGATTAGGAAGCTTAACTGAGCAGGACCTGGATGTAAGCAGCACTTCCATCTTCTTTAGTATTGATTGCATGATTGTACATTTGAAGAAAAAAGTTGGGCTATGCTATTGTACAAACCTGTTTTGTGCTGGAGGAGACAGCATGGTCAAGAATCTATAAGGATATCACAAGGTGTTGATGGGTGACTGCACACCAAACTCTGGGAAGGCAGACGTTCTTCTGAATGGCAGAAATAGGCAGAACTGACATTTGATTTCAGGATGTTAAAAAAAAATGAAAGAATTTAATCTGTAAAAGCAAATGGAAGTAACAGTGGCATAATCCTCACTTTGCACCCTTCCAGTTTTGATAAATGTATCTTACTAATTTCCTTTTATAACACATTAATTCATAGTTTATGGCACATAAATGTCACCAGCTGTGCAGTTGCTTTTTTTTCGTTGGTGTAATACAACCATTATTTGTAACTTATGACAGAATTGAGAATGTCTTGTTTTAATATGGAACTAGATGAAAGATGTTTGAATTATTAATCTATCCAAATAATATATAACACTGATCTTAGTAATCTTGAAAAATAGAATGCAAGAAATAATATATAATATCTGCAGTATAAATAGAAGACAATAAAGTACCTTAACTCCTCAAACAAAATTATTAATATATCAAGACACATGCATATTCTATACATGTTCAGGTATATACAATCTGACTTTATGATAAATTATTACAATGATACTATTGCAAATCCTAGTTATGAATATGCTAAAAAGATCTAAAGAGGAGTAACTGTTCATACAAAATGAACAGTCAGATTTTAAAAAGAAGTGAGTTCTAATGGGCTCTATTTTGCAAAATTGCCAAATGTCACCATCGTGATTGAATTCACCTGACTAATTTAGACTAAGCCAGTAATAACAAGAAATGAATTTACTAAGTCCCCCTGCCAAGACACTCATAACCTTGGCAAGACCATTAAAATTCAATATATAAATACTAATGGAAATTTCTAAAATTATACCATTAATAAACAAGACAAAAGAGCATCTTGGACAAAGAAGTGCACATTGTAAATAGAGGTTGTTTATATGGGCACAGTCATCTCCTATCTGCATTGTATGGACATAAAGCTGTGCTGTGACAGGGGTGACATGGTACCTTCAAGAAATATCAAAGGGCAGAACTTCAGCTTGTCTTACTCCTTAAAAACAGTCAAGATGGCCATTCAGCCTTCTAGCTAGTTGCAAATAGCTAGTCTGGATGCCTATACTCCACTTGCTCCCATGATAACACTGCCTAGCCAGAGTTTCCTTTCTATCCACTCTAAATCATGTGGGATGTGTATCCTCCCCTAAGACTACAGAATAATAAGACCTACAGCTAAGCTACAATGTTGGCATCTGATATTGCAAAATGAGCACACTGCATGGATCTCACTCTCTATCCTGGTTCTTTCAGCTCTTCCCTCAAACTGTCTGTCCTGGTGATTCTCTCTTCTATCTAGATTTCTCCATAATACTTCAAGACTACTTGGGGGTTTTTTCTGTTTCTTTTTAGTGTGGTTTAACCCCAGCCAGCAAATAAGCCCCACACAGCTTCTCGCTCTCTCCCCACACAGTGGGGTGGGTGAGAGAATTGGAAGGGTAAAAGTGAGAAAACTTGTGAGTTGAGATAAAGACAGTTTAATGGATAAAACAAAAGCTGCATGAACAAGCAAAACAAACCAAGGAATTAATTCACCACTTCGCACCAGCAGGCAGGTGTTCAGCCATCCCCAGGAAAGCTGGGTTCTATCACATGTAATGGTTACTTGGGAAGACAAGCACCATCTCTCCAAACACGCCCCCTTCCTTCTTCTTCTCCCAGACCTTATTACTGAGCATGACATCATATGGTACGGAATATCCCTTTGGTCAGGTGGGATCAGGTGTCCCAGCTGTGTCCCCTCCCAGCTTCTTGTGCACCCCCAGCCTCCTGGCTGGTGGTGTGGGGTGAGAAGCAGAAAAATCCTTGGTTCTGTGTAAGCCCTGCTCAGCAATAATGAAAACATCCTGCTATTGTGAACACTGTTTTCAACACAAATTAAACAAAAGAGCCCCATACTAACTACTAGGGAAAAAAATAATTCTATCCCAGCCAAAACCAGTACACTTTGCAGCATAAAACTTGAGGACAAATGGAATGAGTTCACAATGAATGAAACACAGATACTCAAGAGGGGCCAAAAGTGAGCAGGATGACAGGAATAGGTGTGTTTAGTGTGAATATCAGTTGCAAGATTCTTTTGTGAATTTCAGATTAATGCACTCATTGCAGAAGATAATGTACTTTGTGTTTTTCCTAATCCTTTTACCTTTTATATTAGACCAGCATAGAGTTCTCTGTGAGATTTAACAAATTATGTTTCATACATTGTGATAGCCAGTCCCTAGGACTAGAGGAAAATCTTTTGGGAGATATTTTGCCCATTAGGAGAACAGCAGATGGCACTACAGACGCTTTTCCAAAAGCATGAGATCAGTACAGGAGACTAAGTTTGGAAAGTAACAATCTTATTTCTTTGCTGTCATTTTACAGATGCTAATCAATCATCAAAACTTCTTCTATCTAATGAGCTAAAACTCAGGTCTTGTTTCAGAAGGTGGAGTCTCAGTAATGCTGAGCCATGTCCTGAGGCAAACAGGACTGTGAAAACATGCATACAGATACAACTACTGAAGGCCATTCGGGTCAATTAAGTATCTATGGATTTAAGGAGAAAACTGGTTCTTTCAAACAAGAAATTTTTTATTGTTTTAAACAAAATGAGATGGGGAGGGGTGTATATGTAGGTGTTAGACAGTGGAGGCTGTTAATTTTCATATATTTCTCTTTTGTTGGAAGACTGAATACAAAGCATGCAAAAAGATGGCTGTTTGAACTGTCTTTCCTTGCACAATGATCACTAATGTAGTGATGATGTCCTTACCCAGTGCTAAACTTTATGAAGTAAAATACACAAAAACTAGATTGTTCTTTTTTGTTATTTCTGAACAACCCACAACCACAAACTTTACTGATATTTCTGTTAGTGCACTGAGGAAAGCATTTGTCTTTTTTAATGTAGACATTTAGTGACAGTCATCGGATGATGTGAGGCAGAATCCTGCCAGAATGAGACACTGCCCTGCACAGACATTTCTGTCTATGGAGATTTGGGCTCAATGATCTTAAGGGTCTTTCCCAAACTAAAAGATTCTAAGATAGAAATGGCAGTACAACACAAGCTCCTCTCTGACATTCCTGAATGTTGCCCTGTCCAAACCAAACTTTCCCTGTTTTTTTGAAACCTCCTCATAAATATTAAGATTAACATGTCTGAACTACAGCCCTTATTGTTTCTTTCACCATCCTCTCTTCTCACTCTTCTTGTTGATTCTTTCTTCAAAGCTGGTCAAAACCAAGTACATTATTCAAAAGGCAAACTCAAAAATAAGGTCTTAATTATGAATCCATGTGCAGACATCTCCTGACATAATAGCAGAGATACTGCAATTTTCTTTTCTCTGGGAAAAGCCACTCTGTACTATGGTATCGATTCAAAATGTTCTAAGATGGCATTGTTCTGCTTGGAGCTCACATCTTTTATGTTGTTTTCACAGAGAAGATTGTTACAAATAACCATCCCTGGCAGTAGAGACCGGAGCCATAATTTAGCGAAAGAAACATGGTGAAATATAAAGAGGATGAGACATAGCAATGGCAAGTGGGAGGTATATGATGATGAAGAAATATGTCCATTTTATTATCACTATCTTAAATTAGGATTAATGTTTTGTCTTTGTTACTTGCAGGCTCAGCTGCCTTCTTCCAGAATTGAGCATATAAAAGACACATGTAACATAATTCAACTGAGCAACAACGGTGTTCAAACAGCTAATCAACAAAGAAAGAATCAACTGATGCTTTTTCATGACTACACATAAAAAAGGCATCTATAACTTCATAAAATGTATG
Source organism: Falco biarmicus (assembly GCF_023638135.1). NCBI lineage: Eukaryota > Metazoa > Chordata > Aves > Falconiformes > Falconidae > Falco > Falco biarmicus. The sequence goes on along the minus strand of NC_079293.1, from coordinate 32,988,001 downwards.
TAACATTCTTGCTTGATAACATGATCTGTGTTTCATTTGTGTGAGCGTTAATGCATGGTGCCTGCTCTGCAAATCAGCTCGCCATGCTGCAGCTGTGGTGCTGCCTGTTCTGACCAACACGGTCAGCTCAGACTGTGTCTGCCAAGGAAAAACACACCAGCTGTAGCTTCACTTGAAGCCCTAGGGTGTTCCATGATCACGATGATGCAGGACTGGGCTTACTTCCTCCAGTAACCTAACCAAAATAATCAGCCTTTGCAGTAATCAAGGAAGACTAAGATATGGAAGTTGTAAAGGGAAAATCACTTTACTTTGCACTGTTTGTATTCACTGTTTAGCGAAACTCTGGAGAACTTAGTTCAAGTCAAAGTGTAATTGCCTTTTTTTTGGGAAACAGGAGCAAATTTGCAGCTAGAATCACAAAAGGAATGTAATGAGCATTATTGTAGGTTCTAGTGTAGTCTTAACTGATTCAGTCAGTTTTCCAAATTCGCCTACATCAGTTAGAACATGCTGACAGTACCAAGCTGGTTCTCCCATCTCATTCCAGCCTCTCTGAGAAGCACAGTGCAATAACCTGGAAACCAGCCACATTTACCCAGCTGTGAGTGCTGCTTGGATATGACAGCTTTCAGACTGTGCAAAGCTGAGCAAAACTGCTTCCTGGCTGTTCTGGTGAACTTGTGAACAGACATGCTGATCTCCCAGTCTGCTCTTTACTATACCAGGCAGAGAAACGTGTGATTTTGGCTGAAAACTGTTATGAAAGTAACAGATTTGCAACATACACCGATTTAGCAAATGTATAACAGATAATCTAGTCCAAACTTTGGATTTTAAAGAAAAATTCTTCTTACTGAACTTCCTTTAATTTAGTTTTATTTGTTATTTTAATATCAATTTAAGAAAGGCTTATAATATAAAAATAACTTCCAGTGAGCATGGGTATGTTTTCGAGAAAAAATAAAGTTCAAAGAAAGATCTCCCGAAATATTATCTAAGTCATGTTGGACATAAAATACCTTGAGATCAAGGAGACAAGTCCTTCCAGTCATCTCATTCACTTGCTCTTGTAGCACACAGGGAGCTATGGAATGCCCAAGTGATCCAATAAAAACTCTAAACTTATTTTAATATGCAGAAGTTGTTAAATTTCTACTGAAAAGTGGCATACACCCCCCCATATTTATTTGTCAGCAAGTTGAGACAAGATCAGCTTTATGTCTATGTACATGTAAATGCACATGTATGTTTATACACTTATGTAAGTACACATATATGTATATCACTTACTTCTTGCCATGTCATTACCACATGGGATGATACATATCAATAGTGAGTGAACAGAAGATTGTAGAACTGCACTTGGACGTAGAGGCACTTTTGTCCACTTCACTTTGATGGTTTCAGGGGATAACTATGGACACAGTCATTTAAATTAAAAAAATTGCATGCACAAATTGGGACAAAAGGTTTTCCCATTTTGTATGTGCAGAAATATAAATGTAGTCAAAAAGAAGATGAACACTTGTCTTGAAAATCCCATGTTTACAACTCTCTCCTAGAGTGAGGTTGTTTGGATTCAAACACCAATAAACGTATCTTGCCTAGAATTTTTAATTATTTTTTTCTCTATTTAAAAGGCTTCTACATATAGTCACAGTTCATTGGCTTGTTGATGAGTTTGGATGTAGAAGAACAAAATTATTAGTTTTCTGACTTTAATTTTCCAAATGCATGTGGTTAAGTCCCTTGAGTGAAATAAACATGTTGATGGAGGAAATAGATAAACTCTTCAACATTTTTCTCTGTTAATTCTACACACTCTGAACTCCAACAGCTTTATATTTCTCAAGCAAAACTTACATCAGATGATTTACAATTTATCTAAACATGTTGAGTGATAGCGATGATTTATTTTTAATACACAAAGAAGTTATTGTCATTCTGTGATTCTAACGGATTGAGCCATCAGAGCAACTGATGTATGCCTGCCATAAACCAGACAGCTTTATTACATCAGAGATTCAGTTCTGCAGCTGTGTTTAGAGGCAATTCTATTTAAAATGTGTCTGTAACTCCCAAAGCCAAGACCAACATATTTTTTTTACTTTCTTGCTCAGTTTGCCAGCCAAAGGCTTTTTAGGTCAAATTGTACCTATACTTGGCCCTGGAATCTGCCAAATAATGAGTTTGGAGCTTTCTGCTTGAAAGACATGTATAATTGTAAATTAACTTTGGTGATTTGATTCATTATTAAATGATCATTTCAAAATTACTTTTGACTCAAGAATTTCTGAGGTGGTCAATTCTTTTGTTATTCATTCTGGGACAACCATCTTGCCCAAAGAGACATCTGAACTAGCCAAAAATCAGGCATCTGTGCTTTAGTTGTTTGAGATGTTTGTGGCTTTGTGGGTGCCTTTTTGTTTGGTTTTGTTTGGGTTTTTTTCCTAAACACCTAACAACTGTCCAGACAATTGCATAAAGTGAGCACATACTGATATAGTGAAAAAAACCTAAAACTCTGCTGCAGACAGAAACTGCAGAGATAATAGAAACATTAACACCCGAGAAAGAGGGAAGGGTGGGAGCCACTTCGAGAAGGGACAGTTAGTACCGATGTAGGTGAGTTCAACAAGAATGGAAATAAGGAGCCTTCTGACAAGGATGTGCTAACTACTAAAAGAAAACAAACTAGAGTAAAATAATTGTGGTAGTAGGAGATCAGTGACTTCCTACTCATATGGTCCCCACCCCAAAGAAGGGGGACCCCCGCCCGGGGATCATGCTGATATAGATTAAAACCAGCCCAGTGGGCATGTATTAGCTTAACATGGTTAGAGTGGGCAATAAGGAAGGACTAATCGTTAGCTAGCAGATGTTTTAAGATAAGAGAAACTAAATAACAAAGACTGCTAATGCATGCAAGAACTTCAGGTCCAAGAAAGCGAAAAATACATCTTGAAGAGGCTCCAGGGGGAGGAGATTCTGAATGTTCGGAAACCTTAGTATATGCATGACTTTGTATAATAAATATCGGGCTGCTTGTTGGAACGGTGTGCAAGTTAGGAAGAGCGATCCCCCTTGTACCCGGCGCCGCAATAAACATACCTGCTTTGTAACTCTCCTCGAGTTGTAGAGTTTGATTCCACACGTCAATAATGGAAAGAGAAAGCGGACCCAAAAACGTGAGATGAGTTTCCCATTGTGTCTACCTCTCGTTGTAAGTGTAGCATAAGCACCTAGTCTGGGCTAGCTTCCCCACTTTTAGGTGAAGTGAGTAACATAGGTGATACCAGGAAGGCAAGAACCGGGCTACCTGAAAAATGGATGCACTTGAGAAGCTGTTTGAATGTCTCTGCATTACAGTTGACTTAAACAAGTCTGCATTTACAAATACTCCAGTTATGAGGAAGACTGTCATGAGCAGAGGGAAATCTCTGGGATGCTGTGCCCAGACACTTACAGGTTTCCCAAAACTAACAGACTTACATCAACAGACATTAACCAAGGATATGGACCCCGTTCTAAAATACCAAGTTGATTTTACCTGTTTTGGTTTTATCTGTATACCCAGTTAAGAGTACAAGCTCTGCAGAAGGGTGAAGGGACCCCAAAATTCTCCTTAGGACATGGATATGTATTCAGTAAGCATTAGCATTTAACACTGCTTGCAAAAGAACTCTTGTAGTGATTATGAAGACAATAATATGTCTAAGTGTATATGCAGAAACCTGGTGTTAAATGGATGCAGTGAGTATCTCCACTCAGGCACCATCTGGCTCCTTTGTTATTGAAAGTTGCGTAAACTAAACAGACAATGAACCAGGGCTGAAGATTGCCAGTGAGACAGCATCTTTTAGCCCTAAACCAGCAGCTTTATTCCAGCCCAGATCAGGAATCGTTTTTAAAATCTCTCTTCTACAAACTGTCAGAGTTTTAGGCCAGTTTCTATTTGAAAGACTGGAAATACAAAAAATAATCTCATACAAAAAATTACTGTTTTTTCTTGGAAATAGAGGCAATCCCAATAATTAATGAACACATTAATTAAAAAGCTTTAAAAGCTAATGAGTATTGCAAGTAAAAGTCAACGAAAGAGGAAGAACAGAGATGGAAAAGTGGGATTTCTTAAGGGAAGTCAGTTTAGGAAGGAAACTACATTAAAGTTCCAAAAATGAAGAGTGTAAACATAAAATAGAAGTATCCTTAAAAAAGAAAATTTAAATTAAAAAATATTGTATATAGAATATATTTAATTAGATTAAAAATAGTTGAGAATAAATTTAAAAAATTACAAGCTGAAGGCATCAATGAAAAATCCACGGAAATGCTACAATGGATGGCTACAAACTCTTTAGAAGGAATAGGCAAGGAAGGAGAGGCATTTGGCGTAGCTTCGTGTGTCACAAGGAGTGTTTCAGCTGGCTAGAGCTGAATGACCCTGCAGTTGGGACACAACAACCCCACACAGCTCTACAGGCTTGGGGGAGAGCAGATGGAAAGATGCACATCAGACAAGGACCTGTGGGTGCTGGTTGACAGCCGGCTGAACATGATCCAGCAGTGTGCCCAGGTGGCCAAGAAGCCCAATAGCATCCTGGCTTGTGTGAGAAATAGTGTGGCCAGCAGGACAAGGGAAGTGATTGTCCCCCTGTACTTACTGGTGAGGCCGCACCTTGAACACTGTGTTCAGGTTTGGGCCCCTCACTTCAAGAGGGACACAGAGGTGCTGGAGCGTGTCCAGAGAAGGGCAATGAAGCTGGTGAAGGGTCTGGAGCACAAGTCTTATGAGGAGCAGCTGAGGGAACTGGGATTGTTTAGCCTGGAGAAAAGGAGGGTGCGGGGGGACCTTGTCACTTTCTACAGCTGCCTGAAAGGAGGTGGTAGCAAGGTGGGTGTTGGTCTCTTGTCCCAGGTAACAAGCAACAGGACAAGAGGAAACGGCCTCAAGTTACACCAGGGGCAGTTTAGATTGGATATTAGGAAAAATGTCTTCACTGAAAGGGTGGTCAAGCATTGAACGGGCTACCCAGGGAGGTGGTGGAATCACCATCCCCAGAGGTGTTCAAAAAATGTGTAGATTCGATGCTCAGGGACATGGTTTTTCATAGACTTGGCACTCCTGGATTAACAGTTGGACTTGATGATCTTAGAGGTCTTTTCCAACTGAAATATTTCTGTGATTCTATGAAATTCATACTGCAGTGTCTTAAAAAAATAGGGGAGAAAGAGCTGAAGTCCATAAGAAACTGAGGAAGGTTAAAAAAATGTTTTCCTCACAGCTTTTTCTTAGATAAAAATGGTAAAGCTACTAGGGTTACCAAAAGGGGGAAAAAAAGGTCTTCGTTCTGCTTTAGAGGAATAAAGAAACAAATACACAATATGCTTACAAATATTTTCATGGCATTAGAAATATACTAGATATTATTTGCTACATGTAAACTATTTTTGAATTGTCATATCAAATATAAATTAAATTCAGAAGTTCTAACTGAGACTACTTGGGAATTTCTGGTCTTTAATTTTGATAATCCCCACTATTTTGGGAGTATAACAAAAGGCTCAAAGTGTGTCGATGTGTTGTAATTACTTAAAAGTGTCAAGCACGATGACCTGGCTAGTTATAAACTTGACATCAAACATGAGGGAGATTGAAAAGGGATTTAGACTATAAAGAATAAAAGATTGGTAGCTAGTAGATTTTTACAGATACTATGGTGACAGATACTCATCTTCAGGTGATTTTGCTAGTTTTGTTAAGAAAGGAGTGTCTATATTAGCATTTTTGATAGTGATTTAAAGAACGAAGTCAAAATTTCTTAGTGACTAAGTATCCTTTATTGGCAGCGCTGGATGCACGGGGGATCCTTCCGCCTAAATTGCATGCCCGAAGTGACGAACCATCTCACATTTATACAATAAAACAAATGAATATTCAATTAATGCCTATACATATTCGTCACCTAAACCTGCTTACTCTCGCTTCGTATGTTAATTAGCTTATCAGTCCTTTGCCTGGAATGTGGTGGTCTTGCAGGTTTGTAGGTGATTCATGTCCTTGTGACCATCCCATCTTCTCCAGGAAGAAGACTTAGCACTCCCTCCCTCTAGATAACATTGGAATGTCTCTCATCCTTTTCTCATCCTTTTTATAAATAGCCCCTTTGTTAGAGGAAGAAGGGCAGGCGTCTCCTCTGAGCTGTGTGGCTATGTGACCAGACACCGCACCCATGACCAGTCACCATACCCACATTCCTTGAGCAGACACATACAATCACAATCGATGTCCATTGTCCCCATTTCACACTATTTCTCCATATCAATAGGGTCAGTATTACAACTTCTAAGTAAATCAGCATCCAGCCTCATTTCATGGTTTTCATCTCACAGCAGTGCACAAAGTGGATTCTGTCTGAACTGATGAAACTAAAGGATGCACAGGACTGGTTCCTACTGTGCACTTGCCATACCCACATGTACCAGCCATGTCAGGGTTTCAGTGTGCATTAAAACTAGCCTTAAGTACATTGAAATGTATATAGTGTAGATGACATGGCCTCAGAGCTGTAACGTCTACAGATTCAATCCTTTTGCACCATGACACTTGATAGTAAAGAAATAATAAAAGGTAACAAAAATTATTCCCAAATAGGAAACACTTGTTAGTGAGTCTTTGGTGGGATGATTCATCTACAACTGCATAAGTAGCAATCAATGTTTAATGCGAATGAAGTCCCCAGCGAACAGATTAAAAAAGTATTAAGACACCCCCAAAGAGAAGTAATTAATAGAAAAATTTAAAAATAACAATGTTTCCTTTGGAATCCTGGAGATACTATTTCTGACTCTAGGGGTGTTCCATATGTTCAGCAAATAGTCATAAAACCATAGATCATAAATCTAAAGAAGGCTGATGAAAGACTAAAATACTGACAAAAGACAACCAGACTGTGCAGTCTGGATTATTTGGTAAATTGGGTCCAATCAATCAAAATGCGTTTTCATGTACACAAATTGAAGGGCACGTATCAGGAAAACAGTGCAGCCATATCTATCAGATGCAGCACTGTACCTGGGAAAGCAGGGACTCTGAGGTGGGTTAAATATCAAAGCGTGGAGGTAACTGCTTTGAGCTTCTGTAGTTGGCTGCAGGTATTACTAGGAGCAATGAGATACTACTCACAGGCAGAGATGAGACAGATGCTAAAATTTGCCACTGTGCAAATAAGCAGTGCAATACTAGGTGCAATACTGATGCACAGTGTTAATTTGGTTTCTGTTTTCTCAAATTTCTTTATTGTCATAATGAGGGTAGCAGATATGAGTGACTAATGATTTCTATGAGAAAGGCCTCCTCTGGAAGTCTTGACCCAAATGAAAGCTAGTCAGAAAAAAAGAGAAAAAGTGTTGCTATTATTGTTAATGTTTGCCACTTTCATTCAAAATGTACTTTCTTGACCGTACAATTTGTTTACGATATTCCTGTCACATATTCCCATTCATTTCCACCAAATGTAGCAGAAAGAACAGTAGCCATTGTCTCATTCTTGCTCTCAGACTTCATAAGTAATCATAACTACTGTCAGATTTGCAGAATTTTATTTTTCCTGTTGTTACTTGAACAAGGGCAATCTGGGGACTTCAGAATGCCAAACCTATTGCAGTCACCTGTTTGTTCGTCTTGCAGTTCGTGATCAATTTGTTCAGCAATTGATATAGTGATGATCAGAATTTTTCTAACATTAAGATTTGTAACCAGATTAACATCAGGCTATAAATCAAACAGCTTGAGGCAATGCAGAGAATTACACAATTATATAAAAGAAATTACCTTTTAAACTAGTGGCAGTTTTCACAAACACACGTGTGCGCACACACATACACACACACCAGTTGCCCTTTCAGGTACTAGCAAAGCATTCTTCACCTATTTCTTTAAGTAACTATCATCAGCATTCACCAGCAATGCCTCTAAACATTACAGAAGCTCAGTAGGAAGTTATTTTCCCTTGGTGGCAATAACCTTAAAAACAACCCAGGTTTTCTCATTTCAGATTCTAAGAAGTTACCACATACTATTTAGGAATTTCAGGACTCTCCAAAATGGCTAGTGGATGGGAAAACATCTGTTACTGCAAGGTTCAGATCTCACCCATCCCAAGTGGTGACAGCTGTTGCACTGCAAAGTTTCAGGACATGAGAAATGTTTCTGCTAAAAGAACAGATGTGTGACTTCCCCTTTATTCACATGTGAAATGAATCAAATTTAGAAAGTGAGATGATGTGTGAAGTATGTAAAATATCACAGTGTAATTTTTTCTGAGACAGTTAAAAATATTTTGTTAATCTTGAGTGTCACTGAAAGTCTTCTGTCATCTAGTCTCTGCCTCTCCTTCTATGCGTGATTATTGCTTACTTACCGGGGCACATTGCTAATTTCAATGGTTCATAACAACAAACTTCAGCCGTGTCTTTGTTTCAAAGATATTAAGTTCTTTTCATATCCTATAAAAAGCAAGTTTGAAAGTCTGAGGTGTCTGTGACTCTCCTACATGAGCTGTTCCAGAAGGTATTCTGGGGTAACAAGGATAATAAGGACAACATTTTCTTCTTGGCTTCAAGACCAAAACTTTGAGTATCTGGCTCCGGAATGCCTCTGTCAATGCCTAATGTTCGGTCCAGAGCCCAGTTCTGACCTTACCACCACAGAGAAGGAAAAGTAACTGACATCTCTAGACTGGGAGTTTCCCTGTAGCTTTGAGCCAACCTGATGCAATTTGTTCCATGTACTGGGAGAAAAACCACGGCCAGGACTTCCAAGGAAGGCTAGGTACCGGAAACGTCAATGAACCAGAAATGCCTGGTTGGCTCATTGACTTTCAGGTGCTATGGCTAATGAAATAAAGTCCATAGCAAGCATGAAAGCACAAATGTAGTGTCTGGAGCCAAAAGTAGTCACTGTATCTCTCTCCTTCTGCCTGACGCACAGAAAACATGTTTATTCCACTAGGGACTTCCTTAATCCACTGATTGAGCCTTGTTTGAAAATGGAGATACTTAATAAAGAACTGATCAAGAAAATGTGTTTATTTCTTTGCAAATGAGAGTGTGTATGTGTGACACAATCAAACCCCTGCAGCTTTATTTGCCTTTAAGCCATGGCAAGTAGACGCTTACAACAAAAGGTGAATATAAAAAACCATGGTGACACACAAAGTCAAACAAAAAATACTATAGAATGCAGAAACATTATTTGGCATTACTCCATAAAATGTATTTTTATTTGTGAAAAACAAATACTCATACACTCCGAGTGAAGCATACATCACTCATAATAATTTCTGAAACAAATAAACCTTTTTAAAAATGATTAATGTTATTTCTTAGAAGATCACTTTTCATACAAGTGTTAGCAGTCTTGCTTTTGACTTACTTACCTAGTTATGCCTTTCCTTCTCAGCATACTTCCTCCTCTCTTCCTGCATTAACCTGAACTGCTTTTAGTTTGTGTTATGCAGCAAATGTATTTTGTATCATTTAATTGGATTCTCCATTCTAAGGTACTGGTGTTTGGAGCTGCCCTGATCTATGGAGGATTGAAGGAAGAGAAACAACATCTTGTGTAAAGCCTGTAACACTTCACAAAAAGCCTTTTTATTTTGTTTGCAAGTTGATTCCTTTGAATACACTAAATAATAATAATAAAAAACTATTACAAGGCAATAATTTATACACTAATGTTAGGCATTAAAATGTCTGAGCTGCTTAAATGATCAAATGCTGACTGAAGAAAAAACAGTGGCTTCACAAAGCAGTCTGATTGAAAGTTTGCATCTTGAGACTGCAGTTTAGCTAAAATAGGTGCCTAAGTACTGCAGTATGGTTGCATCATCTCACATGGTGAAACCTTGACTGGCTACATGAGGGCAAGGACTGTCTCCTTCCATGCATTTGTATTGTGATCAGCCCAGTGAGCCTAACTAAGGACTTCAAGTGTTATTGTAAGACCCACTTTGTTGGCACAGAATAAGAAATTCCATGTAAGAGTTTTTAATGCTAATAGATATTATACAATTTAAGAAGTATTTCCTTGGGACTGTGTCCTACTTCAACTTTCAGGTGAAAGTCCTTTTTCAGATCACTTGCTGTACAATCTTTCACTATCTTCTTTTATTCAGACAGAAGCTTTTTCCATAAAAACCACTGTAAATCCATTGAAACAGACCACAGAATACATTCAAATGCTGAAGAATTTCCTATGGTGGAAGGCACAGATTAGGTAAGCCTTTAGAGACCAAAGGTTTAGAGAGAAGTAATTTAATCACTAGTTGTCAAAAGTACTCCTGTTCCTAGATGCTATTTTTATGATCCCTAAAAATTCAATCCTGAGGTTATTTTGTTATTTTTTGGCTGGGTCTTATTTTGTTTGCTTTATTTTTCATGTCTGTCCCTGGCCATACTATAATTATGCATTGACTCATTGAAAGGCAATGGATTCTTGTCAAAGGTATGTCTGATTGCATCTGCTCCTATGTACTAAAAAAAAGCCCCACTTACAGACTCCAAAGGGCTTGAGAAGGAAGAAATAAGACCCTCCAATTATTTAATGAAGCATTAAGCAATTAGAAGAGGACATGGTACAAGACTTAGCTGGGCAACAGGAGTTTTGACCGATTGGACAAAGGAGTAGAATTAATCTTACAGTTTTTTCTGAGGTTGTGAAGCAACTTTACAGTCCTTACAGACACTATTCCAGACTTAATGCTGTAACAGCGAAAGTGGTTCCTCAGCAGTGCCTGTTCAATCGTATAAATCCCAGGTGTGCTCCACATTGAGAATGCAAATAGCAAAGTTCACTTAATTTCATTATGCTACAAATGCTACAGAGATTGCTGTGGTGTCTGGAAAATCCCAGTCTCAATGCCCAGTGGAATTTTAGTGGAATGTATGCACCTGTCGGGTCTGTATTGAACTGCTTTATAAAGCTGACCAGTCAGAAATTTGTCTTTAAATACAGACACAACATAATCTCTGCCTATTCTATTCCAAATAGAATACTAAAACAACAACAAAAAATCAGACAGCTTGTATTATTTCTTACTTATTTAAGTAACTTACTGAAATCCTGGCCAAGAATAAGGCACCATAAAAAGCCTATCATGGTAAAATGAAGGCGGCTAATGGCAAGCATAAACCACATAATAAAAATTTTCCATTATATACATTATTAGAATAGGTAATTTTCTCTGGTAGCCTAGAAGCAGAATGCAGTGGTAAGTACAGTTTATGACAGATTTTCTTCTTAAGGTTAATAATGTGCTTCCTTGATGTTATTTTTCTCTCATTAATGCATCTGCTGTGTCCTATATACATCTTTTACAATGTGTGATCTAATCTGATTTATGATGAAAAAATACCATGATATGTAATAATCTTACCACACTCTTAAAATATCAACTTTCATTGTAAAGTTCTGCAAGACATAGCCTTCTTTGTAACAATTTCCCTATATGAGAGGTATATTATGACTTCCACTGTGAGGTCAGCCTGAAAACTGACTTTGAAATGCCAGGCTTAGAACATCAACCAATGTGACACCCATCTACAAGAAGGGCAGGAAGGAGGATCTAGGGAACTACAGGCCTGTCAGCCTGACCTTGGTGCCAGGGAAGGTTATGGAGCATCATAACGTGGCACGTACAGGACAACCAGGGTATCAGGCCCAGCCAGCATGGGTTTATGAAAGGCAGGTCTTTGACAAATCTAATCTCCTTCTATGACAAGGTGACCCAGTTAGCAGATGAGGGAAAGGCTGTGGACATTGTCTACCCAGACTTTAGTAAAGCCTTTGACATTGTGTCCCACAACATGCTTGTGGAGAAACTGTCTGCTTATGGCTTGGATGGGTGTACTCTACACTGGGTAAAAATCTGGCTGGATGGCCAAGCCCAAAGTAGACATAGAGGTGCTGGAGTGTCCATAGAAGGGCAACAAAGTTGATGAAGGGTCTAGAGAACAAGTCTTATGAGGAGCTGCTGAGGTAAATGGGGTTGTTTACTCTGGAGAGGAAGAGGTTCAGGGGAGACCTTACTGCTTTCTAAAACTACCTAAAAGGAGGCTGTAGGCAGGTGGGTGGTCTGTCTCTTCTCCCAAGTAACAAGCAACAGGACAAGAGGAAACAGCCTAAAGTTATGCCAGGTGTTGTTTAGATTAGATATTAGGGAAAATTCTGCACTGAAAGGGTTGTCAAGCATTGGAACAGGCTGCCCAGGGAGGCGGTAGAGTCACCATCCCTGGAGGTGTTTAAAAAATATGTAGATGCAGTGCTTAGAGATATGGTGTAGTGGTGGACTTGGCAGTCCAGGGTTAATGGTTGATCGTAATCTTACAGGTCTTTTCCGACCTAAATAATTCTATGATCTGAAGACTTCATGGAGATATACAAGCGCTTACCCCTTTGATTTAGATTTACTATGTTGAAGAACTGAGATAGAGAAGAAGAAAGCATGAAGGAGACCTACTCATCTTTCTTAGGTGTTACCTCAACTGTTTATGTCTTTTCTTGTAAAATCCCACCAAAGTCCTTGCTGAGTTTGCTCTAACACTTGTGGTTTAGTTCCTGTCCTGTTTAAACTGTCTAAGCACTAATAAAAGACAATGAATGGATCTATGGGATTTAAATGGTTGTTTTGGCAGTTCCTAAATAATAAATGAGGTTTTAGAAGACTAGATCTTAAAAGTACAACCAAGGGGATTAAAGGTAATTCAGTATAACTGCTTATTCCTAAAAAATACAGGGAAAATAAACAATATATAAGAAGTCACCTAAAAGAAATTGATAATACAATGGATTTCTAAAGAACAAATCATGTTGGATGAAACAGTTACATGACTATTTCATTTCTATCAGGAAATAGTCCTTGGAGATACAAAACACACAGTAGATGGTACTTATTCTGTGCTGAGTAAGAGTTTTGGCAATGTTCTTGGTAAGGAAGCTGGGGGAATACAGTCTTGATAAGACCACTTCAAGATGGTTACACATGAGCAAGGCTGGAAAACTGCTCAGAGAGTGTCCTTCAATATTTCATTGTTAAACTGGATTAATACTAAGTGGAGATTCTGCAGTGGCCTTTACTAGGTTTCCAGCATACATTTCATCCATAATTTTATAGATTAAACAAGTAATATATATGTCTATGTTTTCAGATGATCATACATAAACACATTTTGCAAGACTGAAATTTTTTTACCAGTTATAAAAACACAGAGAACCATCTTGGAAAAATCCTTGGATGCAAATAAGCAAGGAGGAAAGCAGAGGACTTCCAATGTATATACATGCTGTTTCTACTGAGTGTAGGATAGAGAATGACTACTCTGCTTGTATATAAAGTTCATATGTGCATTAGTAGATCAAAATCTGATAGTAAGTTCGCAACAATCAGCTTTTCTACTCTGTCACTCCTATCAGAGACAGAAAGGCTTCAGACAGAATATTTCAGGAAAAACAATAAACAAATGGGAGATTCAAGGACAAGTAAAATGTATTTGTTCTGTATAGAAAAGACAGAAGTTGTATTACCATGTTTTTTTCCATGTTTTGCTATGTAAAAAATTGTCTCAAATGTGGAATTTAACTGTTCTCTTGGTCATACATTACATGGTTTAAATTGCAGCTAAAGAGATTTAAGTGAATTATGAGTAAAACCTTTCAAACAGTGATGATAGCCATCTCCTGGATAAACAGCTTAGATATGGGATATCGTATTTCTGTCCCCTGCAGTTTTTCATTAGTAAGGCCTGTGTTAGAAAAAGTTCAGTAGTTAACTCTGACTTGAGACAACCAAAGGACTAGTTGATTTTTTTCAATCTTTTCCATTCCAGTTTCCAAGTTCTGGACAGTTTTGGAACCACAAGCTAGAAATTCATTAACAATTACATGCAATGAACTGATGGCTATGATTCTTATTTAAACAAAAGCCACACAGCACTGTTCTTGCAATGCAAAGCATCCTTTAAATGACACTATAGCTTCTATAGGTTGTGATTAAAATGGCAAGAAATTTTCTTCCTGTGAGGGACTGGATACACGACTGTGACCAGATACTTTGCTCTGTGTTTCAGTGGATGTGACAGAAGAAAAAAACCCAACAACGGTAGGACTCAAATCCATTGAAAGGGACTCTTTACTGCTGATTGTCAGCAATACTTAGGGGACTTCTCCTCAGACACAAACTGATACATCCTCTGACTTCCAAGGACACAAACACTGCTGGGTTAACATCTGCCTCTTGGGATTTGAATTTTGAGTGGCCAAACACTGTCATTAAACCCAGGTTGTGAAATTATTAGCTGCCATGTTGATGATCCTCAGAGTCTGTGTAGTCTTAGAAGTGTTCCTCACAGTCTGCTACAGAAATTCAATCATTTGCCGGCACCTTCAGATAACTGCTATATTTAGCTGGTTTAAGGCTTCCCTTGAGATATTCAGAAGCATGTTAGATAGAGTGCAAGCAAGAGTGCCAGCTGTACATAGCAAAACCAGAAGGCAATATTATGTCCACTGTTGCAAGAGAAGTACGAAAAAGACTGCAAACTCCGCTATCTAGCCAATACTTATTTTTGCATTTGAGTGACTACATATTCAACTGTCTGTAACTTATGTCTATGAAAAATCCAGAGATTCTTTAATAGAGATAAAATATGATATTCAGCTGAGAAACATCCAAGCAGGACAGAAAAAAAGCAAACCAAACAAAACCCAAAACCAAATCTAAACAAAAAAACCCCAAGGACAAAAAAAGAGAGAGGCAATAATTGATTTTGGCACTTAAGCGTATTGATGATTTCATCACTGTATTAATAAGAGATTGCTCCATGCCAAGAAATAGCACAGTCTCTCTGTTTCTGATAAATGTTGCTCTCCATTGATTTTTACCTCTTAGAATAAAAAAGACACACTTTCTTATGTCAAACTCAGAAATGGTGAAGGAAGTACAAAAATAAACACAGCAAAGATGAGTGAGAACTAAAGTACTTTATTTAACAAAGCATCTATGAAATAATCCAAGCTTTGTAAGAAGCCTTTCAAGCAAACTAACATTAGAGATATTTTCGTCATGAAAGTATGCAAAGCAAATTTTTGGAAGAGTGATGATGATGCAGATGGTTCAGGAGCTCAATATATCCGTTTCCTTCTCAAAATACAGCAGTTAAATCCACCTTTTACAGAAACCATATTGTGTGCTGATGCAATGATAGACAGACTTACATGCTATTCTGAAATGTATTAACATTGAGATATACATATAACTATATATGTAAATATAGTGCTGGAGCATCTCTCCTATGGGTCTGGAGCACCTCTCCTAAGAAAACGGGCTGGGACAGTTGGGATTGCTCAGCCTGGAGAAGAGAAGGCTCCAGGGAGACCTTATAGGGGCCTTCCAGTACCTAAATGGAGCTTGTAAGAAAGGTGGGGACAGACTTTTTAGTAGGGCCTGTAGTGATACCACAATGACTAATGGTTTTAAACTACAAGAGGGTAGATTTGTGTTAGATATTAAAAAGAGATTCTTTACTGTGAGGGTGGTGAGACACTAGCACAGATCACCCAGAGAAGCTGTGGATGCCCCATCCCTGGCAGTGCTCAAGGCCAGGCTGGATGGGGCTTTGAGCAGCATGGTCTAGTGGAAGGTGTCCCTGCCCATGGCAGAGGGGTTGGAACCAGATGATCTTTAAGGTCCCTTCCAACCCAAACCATTCTATGATTCTATGATTCTATGATTCTATGATTCTATGATTCTATGATTCTATGATTCTATGATTCTATGATTCTATGATTTGATTTCCTCTCTCTCAACCCTCCTCCAGATGCCCTGTCTCATGACAGCATACTAAGAAAACTTACAGGGAAACAGAATTTTGTGATTATGAAAAGCCAATTTCTGTCTCAGACACTGACTTATTTGTATTATTATTTTAAGAAATTTAGTTTTACATTGGGCAAAATTAACTTTTGTATTTCACTGAATGGATGAGGACAAAAAAACCATGCCCAAGCTAACGGCAATTACAGCTAGTAGTTCCAGATGCTGAAGTAGCAGGTTTTTAAAAATCCAGGTATCCAAAAATCACTCAAAGGTCACACTGAGTAGCTAACTTATGCTAAAAGTTAATTTAGTATTTAAGATCAATATATGAAACAATATTAAAAAACTTAATTGCCAAAATAAATGTCGCAATAAAGTCACAATCCTGAAAAAGAAAAGAGTTTACAAGCTACAAGATGGACACTAATGCAAGGAGGAATTCATTACTCATCAGTCACTGAATGTTCATCCAATTACTTATTTTCATGGTCTTTGCTTTCCAACATGAATGGAATTAGTTTTAGTTCAGTTTCACCGTGAAAAAATGGTGCCTTTGTATTATCCATAGAAAAAGTTCAGATTTTACTTAAAGTAATGAAGCAATATAATTAAGAATTGCTAAGAATAAGACTATAAAGCATGATTGCATTTTTTCTACTCTTTACTGTTTTCAAATTATTATTTTAGACTTTAAGAGCAAGTGCAGATGGCTTCATAAAAAAAAAAGACTGTATCGTTAATGGTTTTCAGATTTCTTTTTCTTTTTTTTAAAGCTGTTTTTTTTACTATGAAAGCACTGCAGAAGTCTTCTCTCTTGAGAAAGAAAACATCTGTCCAGTCTTTTGGTTCACTAATATCTGAGTGCATCTACTAATCCACAGCAGATGCCCTGCCTAGATACTGCATATTTCTGTAATCAATATTAAGCATATCTATTGGCCAAAAAAGCAAATTTGACTCATTCAGATGGAGAATGTATTTTTGTGACTTCATCAAGTAGTAAAAGTCGTGAAATTAGAGGACGGTTACAGAAAATGCCCATTTAGTGCCTTATGCTCTGTAGCATGCAATCAGAGATGATCACACACTGGTAGCTTGTTTAGGAAGATTTCATTAAAGTTCTTCATCAATGTTTTTCTTCTGCTTTCTCATGATGGGATAGCAAAAATATCAAATTTCAAAAAGAATAGGTTTCTCCCTGCTGCAGAATTTGTTCCTTGATATATGGGTAATTTTTCAACTAATGTATATCTCAAGTGATAGCTGTAGAAGGCTCTGAAGAAAGTTAGCTAAGGGTAATATTTATGGAACAAGCTAACTATAGCTGCATTCATAATGCTAAGAATTGAATTAATGCTTAACAATAACTCCTCATGACTTTGATTTCATCGTATGGTATAGATTAATCATTAGTTATTGCCAGATAGTCATCATTCTGAGAACAAATCTAGAATCACTCAGCACTTCTTTTATATCTTTTGAAAACATGGCCCAAGATTTTAGTATATTTGCCATATCTGTTCTATTTTGCAGTGTTTCCCTCAGTCACTCAGCCAGTGTTAAGAAAGTCTTAGCCATCATTAAAATTTTATGTCCCTTAAAATAAAAAAGTGTGTGTTAATTTCCTGAATGGTCACCCATACAACTATAATGGATTTTATATTTAATAAAAAAAAAAGATTTGCTTAAACTTCTTAGGCTGCACTAAGCAAAACCTGAATTTTAAAGGGACTAATTCCAATTGTAAATCTATGCTATAACAAACCCCTGATCTGATATTCTCTTATAATTGCTAACTTAAGTGTATCACATTTTGTGTTAAGTCTTATGGATATACCTAAAGTTCTTCAATGATTTGTGAGCGAATAATAGAAAAAGTTAGTGGGACTGATCGTCAGAGTTTATGTGTTCTTGGAATTCCTCCTTTTACAGATTTGTGTTAAACACTTACATGTGGCCCATTTTCATAGTATAATTATCTGCACTATAAAAGCCACTACATGGACTTTTTCACTCAGTAGCTTAAGGGAAGAATGAGTGTGGAGTTAGCGCAGTGTGGGGAACTTTCCCTAGTTGCTATAGCTATACTACCCTTTTTTTTCTTTTTCTTTTCCTGGAAAAAAAAATTCACAGCAGCCATGATGTTCACAGTTTACTGTCATTTTTTTTTGCACATTGCTCTGTTTATAAATCTATCTCTATTACATGTTTTTTGGGATGGGGATTCCATAATCTAACAACAAACTATTCTCAATTTGTAAGTAATAGCAATAAACCTTGGGTACTTTTAGTCAAACTACTGTCACAAGTGCAGTCCCTTAAAATTTACATTAACTACTTTTCATCAGCTATGTATACGGTTTTGTAAGAAAGCACAAAAATATATGTATGAATTATAGCTGTATATACACATATAAAAAGCTACATACATGCAAACTTAAGCTGAAATAATAGTTAAAAATCATAAAAAGATGGGATGACTCAAGACTGTCTTTCTTTGTACTTTTTGTATGGTAATTTCTCTGTAATAAAATATTTCAATTTTTCTTTTCTTAGATATAACACAGTTCAATGTTTTGGTATCACACAGAGCTCCAAACAGCTATTTTGCATATCTTTAAAATGTCTTCTTAAATGTGTCTTCTGTATTTTGCTTATGACTTGCAACAGAATTAATGTGAAGTAAGTGTCAGTTTGACACTCAGGGTGCAATCTGAGATCATATCATTAATCATGTTGATAATTTAGTCCTTCTCCTGTCTAAGTTTTCAAAGCAATGTGAACCATGGCTTCCTGTTTTGTTGTTGGTTTTATACATACATATTGGTTTTTTGTTATAACTGTACCTCTGTGATGGATACACAGAAATTGAGAATAAATGGAAAATTTGAGCTAGTTTTTCTGATGTGGAGTTGTATTGGCTTTTTCTTTTTAAAACACTAGATGAATTTGCACTGACAATATGGAACAACTCAATAGTAAGGTACCAACACATAATAACATAAACAAATCACCAAAACCATATTAGGAAATCCTGAAATTTAACAAGCTTTCTTGCTGTGGCAGTGTGCTCCCCCACATCCTGACCTTTGTTTCAATGACAATTCTCAAGTGACAACCACCTGGGGAGGTCAAAATGGATGTGTCTGGTCGTGATGGCTGTACTGGACTCAAAGTGGATTTGGGGAGGCAGATACTACGTGACAGCCAAAGGCTAATTCGAACAACGCACTCATGTAACAGTGCTGGTCAACGTCTGACTCAAGCCAGGTCTGAAATAAACTTCTGTAGTTGGTATGCAAATATGACTGTGAGTCACTTACTCCATAGATATTGGACGGTCCAGAGCCCGCTGAGCTAATCTGCATGGCAGCAGGCTGCATGCCAGGATCTCCCCTTGAGTAGGGACTCTTCTCAAGGTTAATCCTTGAGGCTGAGAGATTTCTTGCCACAACAGATTAGTAGTAAGTGATTAATATCATGCTAAACTTTGAAATATTAGCTAAGTGGTATACAGGTTTGATTGTGCACATATAATCTTTGACCAAGTCTGAGACTAAGTCTGGATCTAGCCACACCTAAACTTCCTTCTGAGAAGGAGTTTAGAACACAAGGGAGTTCTCTCTTAACCTTGTGACTTAACAGGAGGATGTCCCTGACAGTTTTGTCTGACCCTGTCCTCTGCGCAGTAAATAATCAAGTGTACCTTGCCATCAAATCTTGTTAAACCACTGTTGCATTTACTGCCAAACTTTGTTAAATCTGTTTTCTATGTTAAATCTATGTTTTATACCAATAAATATAGTTACTTCCCTCTTACAAATCAAGTGGGTCATTCTATCTGCCACACTTGCGTTAAGCAAAAAGAGAGAATCCAGCTTTTAGTATGTTGATTCAACATGTATTGAAGAAGTGTCTAATCTCAAGACCTCTGTAAGTTGTCTATGACAAATGGTAAAGATAAGCTACATAGACAAAAAGGCATTAGTATCTTCTTTAGCAGTTCTCATTTTGTAGGAAGAAACTAAAGCAATTATCCATGCATGCAGTCACGCAGTATAAAATGTCTAGGAACTGTTGACTTTCTCCCCGATCTCTGAATGAAAGCGTTGAGATTTCTTTTTCTGATTTCTAGCCTTAGCTTTTAGCTTTGAGAGGTAATTTAAATATTAGTAAGAATACATCATTGTTCTTGGAAATAAAACTCTTTGGCAGAATTATACCTCTAGAATTTCAAAATGACAAGTGACCATCTTAATCATCTGCCTTGGTCTTATTCAAGACCAAGATCGCCACTGGTCTTAATTGGTCAGCATTGAAAAATCATGATTTACCCACCTTTGAGTCACTATTTCAGAACTATGCGCTGGGTTTTGCAAAACTTTTTACTTTAATTTTTTTTGTTTCAATCTTTGCATTTTCCAGTTCTTATTCTCTTTCAATTCAAATTCTGAGACAAGCGTAATTTAAAAGGCTTGTTTGACCAAACAGATGCTGCTATCTGTGATTACCTTCATACATTAGTTACAGGGTAAAGACCTTAGTTAAAAGATTATTGAAACGGCCACTTTCAACATAATTTAGAATTTGAATAAACCCAGGATTCCACCTAATGAGTTGCTTCCATTCAGTTCAAATGTCATTTTGTTTATATAGTTTTCTATTTGTAAGGTCCATCAGCAGATCACAAGGCCTCTAAGATTCCTTTCCTGTCTCTAGCAATTATGGATGTTCTGCTTATTTTACTAAAACTTTTTATTTCACCTTTTTTGCCACTGCAACACTGAGTAAAGTCTCATGTTATTCCAAAAGTCACCTGACTGCAAACATCTGCACCACTGGAGATTTGTTTTTAGGACCAAGTAGGTGGCACAGGCTGTCTGCACTGTTATGAAATATTTTCCCTTGCTACTGAACTTTCATTGACTTCTAGCTTTTCTCCTGCCCCCTGCCTCCCTGGGAAAAAGACAGCTTATTTATGGCACTGTGCAGCCACAGGCAGCCAGAACACACAGCAGAGAATTCAGACCACTGACCTCACGGTTTCTGTAGCCTTCAGATTCCTACCACTCCTGGAGCATGTTTTCCACCCAGTCACTGGGAGAGAAAAGGACTGACTATATAGACTTGCTGCCTTGGAAAGGTCCCAGTGCCATCATTCAGAGCCCTGAAGAGTTCTTTGCAAGTATGCTACAGTCAGCTTGCAATTTAGCCTTGGTATAAACTTAGGAACTAGCTAGGTATGTACCTAAGTGCTCCCATTTCTTATCTAGCCTTGCCATCACACTTTTCATATTGGTATAAATATTTTGTTGCAAGAGAGGATATTCTACCAAAAAGTCAAATTCCAGTTCCAGTTCCACTTTGTGTCCTGGTACATAAATGCATAAAATGTAGATGCAAAATCAGTATAAAGGGTCCTTACTGTAGTGTGCCTTACCCCTTTTTCTGATACAGGAACAAACTACCCTTGCTTAAATATCATTAAATTGAATCAATGATAGGGGAGCTGCCCTAGTTTAATCGTAATGAAGTGCAACAATCTCAGCGCTGAAACAAGTTCCAAGTCTAATGAACGTGTTGCTGGTGCTGGACCTGAATCTGTCCTGGGATAAATGCGGCTTCAGAGCATTCAACAACAAGTGAACATTTTTCAAACCCTTCCCTACTACAGATAAGGTTGATGGGAATTCTGCCACCACTTTCAATGAGGCCAGAAACTCACCTTGGGTAAACAGGGTTTCAAGAGAGAATCTATTTACAGAGCTGTGAGCCTCCCCTTTCTGCTATCACTTTATTTCATTTCACAGCAGAGCTAAGACAAATTACCCAATGCTTTAAGGTAAGCTAATAGAGAGGGTCTCTTTGATACCTTTTATGGGCTAGGTCTTCCACAGAGATTTATGCTTTTGCTCTAACAGAGCTAGTTGTTTACCTCATGCAGATGAAGTTTATTCCTTTCAATCCAGAGACTGACTGCTTATGTGTCATGCACTATGACCTATCTTAGCCACTGCAGGACTTTTAATGGCAGTTTAAGATATGATGTGAATTACACACAGTCCAAAAAGATGAAGAAAAGCTTAGGTTTTGTAGGAAGAGTTCAGAGTAGTCAGTAAATATCAGTTTATTCAGGGTTTAAAAAACCAACCAACCAAACATAATTAAACAAAAAGAGACATGAACAATGGTTTTTGCAATAAAATGACAAAAACAAAAGAAAAAAAAAGTCTAGATAACCTCAGATTCAGCAAATGTCAACAATTAAGAGAAAATCATTAATCTCTTTTCAGCTGGGCTACAACACTCCTGCTTACTAAAAAAATGTTCCTTTCAAAGAGAACAAAATCACGTTCTAAAATTACAAGCAAAAATAAGTTTTTAAAATGTCAGTAGTCAATGATTCTTTTCTTTTTTAAACACATCTTTAGTTGAAATTAGTAATAATTTATGAACAGTTCATATAAAGCCCATTTTTTAATTTATTTTTTTTAGTAAAAATATTATAAATGAATGTATTTTTTATCAAACCACAAAGTTTGATAGCATATTCTGGACATGTTAACTAAAATGAAAGTTACAAAGGGCTGTAAATCAGTTAAAAGCAGCATATTTGTAGTCCTGTGCATTTCTATATCTTATGTAATGGACAGATAATGTATGTAGCAGGATGAAAACTCTGCCATCTTCTTTTCAGCGAAATAACAACAATCATTCAGTGATTAAACGGTTGTGATTACCTGATAAATCTGCATCCTTCTCACTATTGCTGAAAAATTCAAGGTGCTTTTTATTTTCTGCTAAACTATATTTTGCATCCAAACATGGCATACTAACTGGGTAGTGGACTGAACCCATTAAGTTAAAAGTATGTGAAATCCTTTTAATGTATCTTGATATCTCTAGAACAAATTGTCATTTTCTTGCTACCATTGAGGAAACAGGATGAAGGACCTTTAACTCAAAATAAGTCTTTGTCTTGGATAATAATCAAAGCAGAGAAACATTTTAGCAGAGAAATCTATGGAAAATTAAATTATCATAATTAGAAACATGTGTTGTCTGATCTTATCCCCTGTGCCTTTAGTAAAACTAATTATCTCCAGCAGAGCATTAATTAAAAGATTTCTCACCATGGTGTTTGTTAGTTGATTTTTTAAAAATAAAGTTGTGCAAAGTATTTGGAATTTATGTAATTTTTCTCCCTACCCCTTGTTCTCATTTTAAACAGGATTTTGCTTTCAGTATCCCAAATATTTAGTGTTCAGACGTCTGCACTAGATTAAGTCCATAGCAACTAATGGGTCAGGTGCAATTTAATTAGCTCTAATTGTCTTACATTAACTTGAGACAGAAGGAAATTGTCCAGTCATTGCTCATGAAAGCCTGTTTTCCTGGTGTCACTGCTAATCTCTAAATACAAAGTAAAATTTGAAATTTTAAGAAAAAAACTGTGTGTCTTTTGGCTCACAAGGATGATATGAGAGGCCTTCATAGGTTTTATTTGCAAAAGTACTTTCTGGCACTCTTGGAGGTCTGTTTTCCTGTATTTTGTATTTCATGCTGCTGACCTCTGGTGTCACAGGTGGAAAATAAATATCTTTTAATACTGTTATTCAGGGCTGTCCAAATTCTAAAAGATCCCCGCCAGCACAATTGCTCTTCAAAGGTTTAAGATAAAGTGTAGAAAAACAAACAATTCAGTAAAGATACCTATGAAGTATCATAAATAATTTAGTTTCATACCTTATCTTGCTAACAGAGCTCAGGAAGGTCCCAAAACAGGAATGGGTCTTATGCCAAGATATTAGCCCAACCCCCAATAGTGCTTGTGAAAAACCTAGTTATCTTTAAATGTAAGCTTTTAACTTCAACTACATTTACAACACCTCCTCTTATCTTTTACCACCTCCTGTGTCTACAACCAATATCCCAAAAGCCATAGCTAGTGATTATAAAGTAGAAAATGAGGGAGATCAGATAGATAGATACACAGTATAATTTCTGCCTCTTTCTCACCACACTTATGACACTTCTTTGGCCATAAAAACTCATAAGCCTCTACACTTAAAGATAATTATGTCATACAATGTATCCTATCCAACCAACTGCCTTTTTCTTACACACTCTTTGGGCTGCCCAATGACTATTGATAATGTAATCCTAAAATCTCAACATAATTTGAGCCCCAACCAAGAAATGTGCGAGGCACTGTGCAAACACAGACTGTGACCTTGTGTCCAAAGACCCTACAAACTGAAAAACCGGTCTGTAAGAGCTACGGTGTGTAAAGAAGGCAGCTGGGATACAGGCCTGGATGGAGAGCACAAAGGTGGTACATGGTGAGGGTGGGAAAAGGAGGCTTCTGGACAAAAATGACACAAAGCAAATGTAGTCCAGTCCTGTTATTTCTCCTGGACATGTTATTTACTTGTTTCTAAGACCACATGATAGGGAGACACATGATATTTTCTCTGTCCAGTCACTTTGAATTGTGGAGACTTTTCTTGGGGAAAGAATGAAAGTTCTAGCTTTGTCCCAGGAATGTTTCATTTCAGAAAAGTACATCGGGAAATTACATTGCACTGGCTATCTATACTCTGGCCAATACTGAATTTATTGAGGGGTCATATGTGGCATAAGGTGTATTGGGAAACGTGTATTGCCACTTTCATTTATCATGGCATCTTTCTGTTGTTTCAAATGTTCCAAATTAGAAAAAGCTGAACATAGATTTCAAATGCATTTTGCATGTCGTAACGCACTCAAGTCACTTGCAGAATTGCAGAATTTCTTGTCCACTGTTAAAAAAGATTAACAGTTGGCAGAAATGTAGTATTATTCAAATCTAGTATAAGAGACACATTATATAGGTACTCA
Source organism: Falco biarmicus (assembly GCF_023638135.1). Lineage (NCBI taxonomy): Eukaryota > Metazoa > Chordata > Aves > Falconiformes > Falconidae > Falco > Falco biarmicus. The sequence goes on along the minus strand of NC_079293.1, from coordinate 32,963,240 downwards.
GACACATGCTTTACTTTTATACCATCTGTTTTATAGTAAGCTGAAAATGTAATAATTCAAATCATATATTAATTTGATCAGTAAAACAGGAACCATGTATCTAAATGGATAAAAAAGGTAGATATAAAGGGCAAGAAAACAAATTATATAATACTAAGAAAATCACCATATATTACAGTAAGATTGAGTCTTTGTTTTCTAGACTTCAGGACAGACAGTAAAGCTTGATGAAGTATCACACTCTAGAAGGAACCAATAGGTTTCCAAAAGCTCAATGTGCTTCCACCTGCGTGACTTGAGCCATAACACAAATGTGGTGTTTTGATAACTCCCATAGGAATATGAAAGAGAAACACTGAAAAAGACAGAGCTATTCTGTAAACCGTTGAAGACAAGTAAAAAAGATAAAAACAGAATCGACATATACATAAAAAAAAAAAAAAGGCAAAAAAGCCCTAAAGCAAAACCCTCAAGCACTCTTCAAACCCCAAAATCAATGAAACAAACAAAAAAAATCCCACTGTGTACTATGCAAATTAATATTGGAAATTAAACCCATAAAAAGTAATTAGTCAAAGTAAGAATTAAACCACACTTCAGTGGCACATAAGAAGCTTAACTGTGTGACTTCCTACTATGTGATGAGTTTCACTTAAAGCAATTTGCTGGTCTTCACACTGGAAGCTTTCATGAAAGTCTGGAAACTCCGGTTTTGTTCACAGGGACTGGGATCTACATCCAAGGGAATTACCCTGGTGTAAAACTGGGGTGGAAGCAAAAGCCAGCCTTTATGCATCAACTCCAGCCCTTTACCGTTCAGCACAAGAACCTCACAAAGCAAGCACATTGATAGCTGAGAGGCTAAACCCTGTCAGCACAAATACCGCTCACATCAAGGTGATCCAGAGGTCACAGAGGACTGAGGAAGTGGAATAATTAAGGAAAGAATACATATGCAGTTAGTTTTAAAGTTTCTTTTTCAATCTGCATTATCTCAGTCCACGTTAAATGTACTACTCATAAATTCAAATAGATGTGACCAGTATGTGACTTCAAAAGGCAAACAACATTCTGGTGTGTATCAATATAATTTATGGTGATGTTCAAGGCTTCTGGCTTCATTGAATTGGTAGAATAAAAATTACCAGGATAAGCTATTTCTGAGAAAGTTTCCATATTTTCAAACTATTGCTCTGGTGAAGTATATTAAATATGAGGGTGAAACATCCAGTGCTAGTTTTAGCAAATTTTCTTGCATTAAATATACTTTCACACCTTTAGTAAGCCTTCACTTTCTATCAGACAATAACATAAATCATTACAAATAATGAAAGGAAAAAACCCAAGCAAGATCTATAGAGCCATGTTTATTAGAGCTGTGGGCATTTTCCCCTTTCAGATGACAATCTTCACAACTAAAGCCAGGGTAAACAGTTTCACTCTTCAAGCTGCCATTACAGACAAAAAGACCTACACCAAATGACAAACCAATGTCCTTAATTTCCTTGTATTTTATATGGCAATCTATCCTTTCTGTACTTGGGCCCTTTCTAAAATATTCCACATCTTGCCTTTTAATTCTTGCTTTCATATCTCTAATGCCAGATGAGGAGAGATGTCTTGGCGCTATTGAAGTGTTCTGCTGAACATTAAAAATGGTGGAGAGGTGTATTCTCTACCTTTGTTGATTGATAAATCTGACATTTTAAATAATGCATTTTTGACCTCTTATAGGATGAAGAATATTTTGAAGAAGGTATCCAGTACTGCTTTATTAATTATTATTAAGAAAAAGCTTTTCTTAAGAATTAATATAAAATGGCTCACAGAAAGAACCCAGCACTGAAAAGTGAAAACTCGTCAAAAAAGAAACTTCTTACTTTTACATTCTCCTTTTTCTTGTTTTTTCCCTTCACTGCTTTTTTGCTTTTGAAATCTGTATCATAATATTAATAACAACAGAGTCAGTTTTTTCCCTTTGTCCTGATGTTAACATTTCTGTATTTTCAGGTTCAGTCTCTTGAAAAGTTGCAAAGTGGAAAACTAAATAAAGACAAATTAATTTTCTTTTTTGCTGCATTATCTCCTCACATGGGGAAACCTGATTAGAGAGTATTTTGAAAGACACACTTGAAAAGTTGTTGCTCACTAGCAACAGGACAAATGCAGATGAGAGCAAAAATTATTTGCTCCTAACATTCTCAGGGAACACCAACATTTTTCTGGCAAACGTAGTGGTTTTGACAAACAACTTTTACTTGAAATTTGTATAATTGAGAAAAGCTCTGCCTTTAGTGATGATACTTTCAGAAAAAGCTGACACATGGTAATAAAATCATATGTATGTGAATGACAACACTGAATTATATAATGTATGTAAATTGTATAATTCCAATCTCTTCATTCAGTGAATTCATTAAGTTGTTAATTTCACATTCAATGGCAGTTTATTATCTGACCTTGGCTTTGCTTACCATTCCCTTTTGAATTCAAAGACATATGCTGTCACCTGGTCAAAAAAGCCTTGTGAGCTTCCCATCTTCTATATGCGGCACACACACTTATCTCCCCACAGTAAATCTCTGCAAAAGTCGGGGAACTGGACCCACAAGCCTTGTGAACTCAGAGATCTTCTCTAGTAGCAATAATAATCCCACTGAAGTTGTCTGCAATAAATAAAGGTCATAGTAAATTATGGTCGTAAAGAATGAGCAATAAATCCTGTTATCTGGGAAATGTTGATTCTACTAAGTAACAATAAATAGTCAAAGAACTTCAGGGAATATATAGTTTGGATCACACCAACGTCATGCTGCTTACATTCTTCTACAATATTGAATCCCATGCTAAATGCAACATTTGAAGAACAATTCCTCTGATCGTATTATCAGGTACTTTAGTTTATTTCTGTGCTGAAAAAGTGTCATTTATTATCAGTTTCCTTTGATTATCATTAAATAAATAAATGCTGGAGCTTGAGCTATTCTTCTGCTTCCATGTAGTTATTCTTTATCACTGCTCTCTCTTTAACATAAAATTACACGAATATAAAATCTCTTCTCAAATCTTAAGAGACTGTCTGTTCTCGAATCCTGACAGCATGTTAGTTTATACTCCAAAAAGAAAGATAAAGAACCTTTTTGCAATTCTTCAATTTACTGGTTTGCTAAATGTGTGAGGAGAATGAAGAAATTAAAAAACTGAAGACATATTTGGTCCAAATGAGCCAGTTCTTCAGCTAAGAAATTGTTATTTTGGTTTAAAATAGCTGATAGGTTTGTATGAAAACTCAAGCAAAAGCTTTTGCATTTTAAACTATTCAGTAAAAGGTAATAAAAAGTTAACAGCTGAGGAAATATGTATTATACATTTGTCATTTTTTGTTATTTGGATCATGCAGGGATGCATTTTAGTTTCAGCTAATTCACTGTACAGCTAGGTTAAGAGATGTTCAGAGATATGAAAAGTATATTTGACAGTACCCTACTGTTTATGATGCCTGCAAGTGAATTAATACAAGATTATTTTTTATATTTTTTTATTAGGACAGTTACATATTCTTTAATACAAAGCACACCATGTTCTGGGTCATGGGACTCTTAAGACATGTCACTGTAACTGTCTTATGACAGTTTAAATGAAAGAATGCAGTTCCATTAATACAATTTGTAACTAACTTAAAGCAAGCCAAAGAAAAATATAGACCCAACCAAACACACTGAAAAACAGAAATAGCTGACCTAGTTAGGAACTGCATAACATATCTTCTCTGATAATTTATATTGTGGACAGAAGGTTAAAAGTCACCTCTTTAAGGTTCATTTCCATTCAGGACATTTCATAGGGATTTTATAAGCAGTTTTGGTTTGATTCAGACAAGCATATGATTAAATGCTTTACTGAATGAAATACCCTGGTGCAGTTCTCACTTCATCTCATGGGAAGATTGTAGTGTTTTGCACAGGGGTGAATAAATTAGTGGATGATCTATTTCTGGCAGGTTTACCTTGAAGACATATAGGACACACAACTAAGTTTAGTGGCTGGTGCTACCCAAAAAAGCTTTAGCATATCAAGTCCTGTTATATTTTGCTAAGACATCTTAGGTCTTTTAGTACTGCAAGTGCTGCCTTGATGTCCATGGCCATTTTCCCTTCCCAGATGTTCATCTTATCCAACGTGTTAATGTTTACCTCCTTGAATCCCTCAGACATGGCTGAGGTTCAGTGCTGTTGAGCACCTACACACCTTGTCAAGGTGGAGTGAACAAGTGACCGGATGAAAGCTGCATCAGCTTCACATTTTGGAAAGCACTCTGAGGTCTTTATAGATAGAAATTCCCATGAAATGATTCTGAACAGCACCCAGACAGTCTGGATGTCTGGATATCAGTTCAACGCCACAGTCCTTGCACTTCTTACATTTTAAAATATAAATGTGTTGAATACTGAGAACATTTTAAAGTATATGTTAAACATTAATATCCTAGTTTGTTTTCCTGGTGTGGATCTAAGCACTAAGTCTGTGGAAAAAATGGCTATCTGATTCTTTTTTATTAATAAATTGAAAGAGTTCATCTATTTTTGTATGTTCTTTCACATGGCCAGCTTGCAGGTACAAAGTGCAAATGGATTTGGTTGATGATCTTAGTTAAGACAGTTATTTATATATCACTCCACAGAAAAGCCGATAAATGTCAAGTCTGTCTGAGCAGTTTTATTAAGCCACTTTTACTATGCTATTAGGGACTTTTAAAATAGATCTTTATATAGAACATTTACTTACATATTTACTTCAGGAGTTTAAGTAAAATCTTGCCTCCTCAACATCAACAACATGTTATGATATCTGTTTTGATAGATATTCATGTCTGAATTTGCGCTGAAAATCCTGTTGTGAATTCCAGTATCAGGATGAGAAAAAGTTACCAAATCTGAATAAAAAACTCCTGAACTGGACCCCTTAGGAGCAACTCTTTGATAATAGAAAAAAATTCTCATTATTTTCAGATAAAATTGCAATTAAATCACTATTTATTTGCCTGCTCTCTTTCAGCTTTGCATTACCACAAGAAGCATTTGATAATCTGTCATATAAAGTATTAACTTAAAGATACAGACAAAGAGGTCCAGCTCAGGTGATTGAGCAGTTGCCATTAACTTTACAAAGAATAAACCCCTTTGTTTATTAAGAAAATCAAAAGAATGCAGGGTTGAATAATGAATGGTACTCAGAGGCTGCTGAGTTCAGACCGGCTGTGGGTCAGACACCAGCCTCACACTGAACACCAGTGCTCTACCTGCACTGCCACAGCTGACCCACCAGCTTTGCCAGCACCAGCACTGCGTACACAGTGACTGTCCCTCCAGGCTTTCTTGTACCACCTCGGATAGGTCACTTCTGTTCAGAAGATAAAAGTAATTTCAGGATCTGAAGCAATGCTTAGGGAGCTCAAGGCTAAAACACCTCTTTTAAGCAGCTGCCTAAATTTGGAAGTAAATAAAAAAACTTTCAGAACTACCAGAGCTGACCTTTGCCTTGCAAAGCAGTTTTGCAAACATGCAACTGAATTTACCAGACTTAATTGATATTATAGCAATTAGCTACAAACTTAATATAAAGATACAGACAGAAACAGAGATTTACAGAGATGAAAGGGGTAGACCTTGTCTACAAAAGTCATATACAAAAGTTATTTTAAAATATACCTGTTTGACATAATAGTCTAAATTTCCCTAGCAAGAGAGAGACGGAGAGAGAGGGAAACCCAGACCTTCCACGGCTGAGAGGAGGGTAACTTTAATCATACCTTCCCAAAGTTTCCAAGAGTGGGAAGAGAGATAGCAAAAGCAAACCACTGTCTAGGACCAGTGCTCAAGTTTCTCAGTTAAGACCTGGGGAGTTCTGATTTCCTACCCACATTGCCAAGATCCTCCTTTATATTCAGTTACTCCCTAGTGATAAAGTACTGAATACATACGTAAGCATGTTCAGTTGTATAAATGTACTATGCAAAATGAGTGTCTGAGCATCGTTTCTTAAGCTGTTCCTAAATATAATTAGTTAAAGCTACTCTTCCTTCAATAAAGGCATCCAAAGGGCAGAAAAAGGTGCCAAGGCCAAAGGATACAGGTAGCCCAAGGGATGGACCAGAGACCTGAAGGGATGCACAAGTCTTGGAAAAGCCCCTTTAATATTTTACCCTAACACAATAGACAAGACTGATGAAACTACACAACCATAGTTTCATTGAGATTTCTGTCCTTCAGCAGACACCCTCAGCTTCAGCACAGATTTTTGCCCTCTGTTATGTCACTAAAGAGGATGGAGATTGTTTGTTATTAAGCATATAAAATAAGCAGAAACACCAGGGTTGAATGTATTGCAATATAGAGGTTGATGGGTTTCATGCAGCTCCAAGACTCAGCCACCTGTCAGAGGACACAAATGAGGTTTCTGTGCATGAAAGCCTACATCTCTCTACTGTATTTCATACTTTAGTGACTTGTTTTCAAAAACCAAATTTTAATTCCTTGATGTCAGTGCTACTGCCAATATGACATAATTAATTGAGAGCTTCAAGCCAAAATAATCTATGCAACTGAAGTCATAAACTTTCTCCAGATAGGAAATATGAGAATTTATTTTTGCTGTAATGTTGCTAACAGTCTGTTGGTTGTATTACCTTAGGGTGTAATTCAAACACCTAGGCATGAGGATGGACAGCAATGCAGCGACATCCTTGCTCTCAGTGTTCACCTACAGCTAGTAGCTGATTCCTGGCTTTTTGTGCAGAACTTTCAGCTTGCCAGTTCTTGCCCTGTGTGAGGAGCTGAGCTTCATCATTCTGCAGGCAACTTTACAATTCATTTCACCTCAAGCCAGGGACCTAAACATTTGATGCTGCAATGCTTAAAATCACTATCTGACCTGGACCAAAAGAGTTGGTTTTGTGGTTTGTTTTTTTAAAATGTTATGCAGTGTGACTTATGGATCTTAAGTTAAACCTGTGTTTATGTGTCTGCTGAGTAAGAGTGGCTTACCAAGTGCAGGCCAGTATCAATCAAACCAGCTTCAAACACATTTTGAAAAGTAATTGCAGTGCCACTGACCAGTAAACATTGTCATTAAGCTGTGTTTCCATAAACAAACCCTGCCTGATGAAGTTTTATAGAAACATAATGTAAACTGAGTGAATTTAGAGACATTGCTGATAGAACCTGGGTATGTATGATCAGGCCATAGTGGGATTTGATAAACTGCAAAAAAGATCATATAAAAATAAATGTAATTACATGGTATTTCCCCATTACTAGAATTACAATTTCATATGCAGGGATCAAAAAATGCAGTTACATTATTTTAAAAGAAATGAATGAGTATCTTTATGCCTTTGGCACAAGCAAAGCTGCAGTCTACTCTGGCTGGCTCATTGAGTGCTGTCCATATAGGTAGGTCTCTCACTTCCATAAGCACTTCTCCATGGAAGGCTTTTGTTACATAAGTCCCACAGCCCATCAGTGATTCACCAGACAGCACAGCTCCATTCTCAGAAAATAATTAAATATGCTTCCCTGGTGTATGCAGAGGGCCAATCCGGTGACCTGCGTGCCCATTTAGGGTGGCTATGCATGTCTTCAGTTGTTACACCTGTTCAGTGCCAGCAGTGCAGTCAAAATATAGCATAGACATTAATGAGAGCAGACATGCTTCCCAAATTAAAGTCTGTTAATATTGAACATTTACAATTCATATTTTTATTTATATTCCTCATTGTTCTTTTAAGAATGTTGAGTCAATTAATCACTTTTTTGTGGAACACTAACATATATTGTAACACTCTGAACCGAAAGTGCCCAATTATTGACTCTTTATAGAACAAGTGCATTCAGACATTTTAAAGGAAATCAAATATAAGTATGTTATAAAAATAAATAATTTATTTCGTTCATTATGGAATCATAGAAATAGAGGTCATAGAGCTCTATTCCATTTGAGGCAGGACCATTGCCACTACATCAGGTCAGTTATGGCTCTGCTTAGCCAAATCCTGAAATGCTTCCAAGGATGAAGACTCCATAGACTCTCTGGGAAATCTTCTCCAGGGTTGTACAACTCTCCTACTAGAAAAGCTTTTCCTGATATTGGACCTGAACCTTCTTAATTGCAGTTTGTAACCATTGGCTCTTGTAATAATACTGGGCACAACGAAGAAGAGTATTTTTATTTACCAATGCCAATTCAGTTTACCAGTTTCATTTTTTCAACATCATCTATGGGAAGAATGCTCCTCCTTTCGGGAAGGTCATGGTTCAAGAATGTCATGAGGTGAGGTCAGGGGTTTCAGCCTGTGGTCCCAAGATTTCTGACAGTTCCTGTATGTCTTCTAGGCATTTAAAAAGTAAATAAATAATAATAATAATTTAAAATTCCATTAGTCTTTGGCTCACTGGCCAAATATCCATTAAAAAAATATCTCTGCTAACTAAAGAGACATTTATTAAAAAGGATGTTTTGGTGGTCTGAATTGGTGAGCTCTTCTCCAGTTCTGTCTTATTAAGCCTTCTTGTGAGATCATAAGCAAATCAACTGAATTCTATAGGAATTTGTTTTCATTGTAAAACTAAGCTACAGTTAACAACCTTCCCAGTAGAGTGTTGTGAAGGAAGATTTTCCTTTAGAAAGTCTCATAAACTCAGAAAAATCAAAGATGGAGCCATGTAACAACCTAAGAAAGATAGGTAAAACATCTTTGAAAATGTCTTAATATAAAGAACCTAAGTTTGGTTGTTCTGTTTTCTGTTTTTTGGTGGGTTTTTTTTGTTTTGTTTTGTTTTGGTTTGGTTTGGTTTGTTTTGGTTTGGTTTGGTTTTGTTTTTTTCCTGTAGGCAATAGGGGTTTCATATTTCACTAGGAACAATTGAGTGATGGAGTAGAACAGTACAGTGAGTCATGTGTTACAGTTGGAAAAGGCTAAAGATTAGCATTTTGAAATCATAGGGGCACTTTTCCTCACTTTTTGTGATGTAAAAAATAGCCTTGAGCAAATCACTTCTCTGTTCTTTCCCTCCTCTTACTGCAAAAGTGGAATAATACTATCCACCTCATATAAAGTACTGTGTGGAGGACAAGCGTGCTATGAAAGCTGACAGTATGACAGTATGACAAAGCCACTAAACATAAATGCAGGCAATGGCATTGAAATACTTAGCTTTATCCAGTCTTTCTCTTTTTCTTGAATGATGTGTTGTATAATGACTGCAAGATCTCCTGTCCACTAAGTTGGCATTTATGTTTAAAAAGGTGAAAGGGTATTGTCATTAGAGTTTATCCAAGTATTTCAGCAAAGATTTGATGTACGGATCACTGATGTTCACTTGGAACAATAGAAAATACAGGAACTGTGAATATTGCATTTACCTTAAGATTTCACCATGATATACTGTCCAAAGGAGCACTGGGGTACATTTTGGACACAAAATAAATGTGGCATTTTGCTAACTCTAGAACAATATTGTATAATCTATTTTTAAAAATAAAACTACTATATATTTAATCAGGAGTATGTTAGACATTCATATAAGTTTGTTAGAACTCTTTGGTATTTTGGACTGTCAGGAGCCAAGAATTATTTTCTGTACTTGGATTATTTCTGCTGAGGAAAGTTTAAATGGATTTCCTTTCTTACGTAAGGGTATATCAATTTGTAAATTGTAAAATTTGTAAATTTGTAAAATGTTTCCTTTACATCACCAAGTAACACTCAGATGCTATACCTCTTCCATAAAGAGACAATCAAACTCTGAGTATAATATTCACAGTACAGGACAGAAGGAAATACAGTATCCATCCTAAGTATTTAGACTCAAATTTCATCAGGAATTTTGAAGAAAAAATGAAATTATTGCAGCTGGCATTCACAGGCATACTGAAAGCCATATTTACTTTTTAAAAAAACTGGTTCAGTTTAAATAGACTTAACTCTTTCTGAACAATTCCTTTATCCAATGCTATAAAGAAAGTTAACTTTGAGGAGTAATTCTTCTAAATCACACATCCATGAAACAATAAAATTATGATTTTGCATCTGCCTTTATGATCATGCTTACTCAAAAGTAATTAAGAAATTTTTCCTTAACCAGAGGACAGTACAGCAAGATCACAGAACAGCAGTGAAATGTGCAGTTTACTCTGATTATAATGTGGTTCTGTGAAGCCTAATAGGACTGCACCAAAGCATTTTTGCTCTTGAATGGAGAGCTTGCTGTCAGCATCAGCCTAAAGCTACTGAGAAACTGTGGAGTAAAAGAAAAGGAACCTTTCTAATCAAATAAGTGGGAGATAGAACTGAGGCAACCCCAAGCAGCATGTCATCTTCCTTTACAGTTAAAGCAGAAATGCATTAAATATATCCAGAAGATTTATTTCTTTTTAATTGACTTCTGCAATAGCACATACCTTGACTCCCAATAATTTCTGAGTTGTTTAAATCTGATCTTTATAAGATCTTTTCTGTGCATGTGTTATCTGTATTCACCTGATGACCTTTTAGTCCCCCTACAGCTCTTGAATCCAGCAATTTGAACAAAATAGTGGAAAAGATATGTCAAAGAAACCCCTGCTACAGAAGGGTAGATGATAAAGAGCCCATGTATTTCCTCACTGACAGACTGCATATATTCTTTGATATCTCAGCAATAAATGAGGAAAAAAATATCCCTGTGTTATCATCACTGTTTTCATCGCAAATCCAAAACATAAGCCCATACTAGCTACTATGAAGAAACTTAACTCCATCCCAGCCAAACCCAGTACAGTATCAAAAAATCCATACTGATATTCAGCATCATGTTGCAAATCCATAACTTAGGCCTAGCTTAATTGCAGCCCTCATTAACATATTTCTGACAGAGAAAGAATGCACTGTTGGAATTATTTTATTCACTGGGGAAGAGGAAATATTGATGTTCAAAAAAGTTAAATTGTGAAATGATTTGTAACTTTTACTCAATAATTTGAAATTTGGAAATTATGTACATTAATCATTGAGTTAGAGGAAGAAAGACACTATTTGATCATCATTTTTCCCTGAATAGAGCCTATAACACTTCATAAATCTAACAAAAAATCAAAATGTTTTGTTTCAGTAATGTTAAAGTTGAATCTATTACTGTTGCCAATTTAGATCTGGGGGTGTAGTGCTAATCCAGTTCTTAAATTCCCAGATATTTTTGCTGCTCTGTTTTTTTGATGCCTGTAAGATTTGCCAACAAACTAAAAATAATGTTCAGCTCTAATTCAGACTATTTCTTCACTTTAAGGACTGGTTTGGAGGAAGGAACAAATTTGGCTTCAGTGGTACAGGAATCCATGGGATCTTCATAGAATCATAGAATCATAGAATGGTTTGGATGGGAAGGGACCTAAAAGATTATCTGGTTCCAACCCCTCTGCCATGGGCAGGGACACCTTCCACTAGACTACGTTGCTCAAAGTCCTACCCTACCTGGTCTTGAACTTCTCCAGGGATGGGGCGTCTACACCTTCTCTGGGCAACCTGTTCCAGTGCCCTCACCACCCTCACAGTGAACAATTTCTTCCTTATATGCAATCTAAACCTACTCTTTTTCAGTTTAAAGTCATTTGCCCTTGTTCTGTCCTTGTCCTAGCTTCTCTACTGAGCTGAATTCAGTTTCAGAGATAGCCTAAACCCTGTCATAAATCACAGTTGCTTGTTTTGAGAAGCCCTAAATTGAAACTCTGTGTGTGCAAGGATGTTTGTTATACAGGAGACTAAACATTTACAGAGCAGTAGCTACATCCTCCAAGTTATGTCAACACTGAATAGCACAGAGTTAAGGCAACTTGAAAAGTCCTGGTTTTTTAGTCTTCTCTTGGAACATGAAATTGTAACATCTTAGCTGGCCAGGTCTTCTTGTTTATGTTGAATATTACTGATTGATTGTTGCATATCAGATGTTATGCTATTATTATAAAAACTATGGCTTATTGCCTAGATCAGCCTATAAAAATAAACATGTATATGAAATAAACCTTTAAGATATTGTGATAATAAATAATTTTAAAATTGAGCTTTGTCCTTTCTCATCCCTATTGATTTTATTGTGATAAACAATTGTGAGCAACGGCTGCAGAATCTGATTTCTGGTTAATTCTCTTGCTGAGCAATTTTCTCACAGCTTCCTTTCAAATAGATAGGGTAAACAGTATTTTTAAGGTGTGCATTTTCCGGGTGTGCATGTACTAGCTTACTGGCTGTTAGATGGTGGTGGGGCCAATTTTGCTCAGGTGATGGACCTCTCTCCGGCTAGTCCCTGCTCCCACCAGAGCAAGGCTATTGAAGTTTAGCTTCTCCACTCCAGCAGATTCACATGCTGTTCCCATTGCTGTTCTTCATGGTAATGTCAAAGGGATCCATGTGTTTTTAACATGTTTCACTGTAGCAAAGAACATAAGCAAGTGAAATCAAGCTATATCCAGGGAAATCCCCAAGCCAATGCTCAGAGCAGCCTTTGGCACTGTATCACATACAAAACAAATAGTTTTTCCAGTGATGATTTTTTAATATCATTATTACTATTTTTATTATTCCTTTTTTCTTAGATGTATGAATCCTGAGCTTCCCTTTCCTTTTTTTTTTTTTTTTTTTTTTTTAATAATATATAGACTTTTTTCTCAGTCCCAGGCATCTAGTGCTCTGTATATGAAGGGAGAGAATTTAAAATTACATTGAAAGCCATAGCCAGTGGCAATGAAACAAGTATAAATCAGTTAAGTTTGTCATGACAATTTCTGACTGTAAATCATATATTTTTCTAAGTGAAATTTTATTGAACTTGATTCCATGCATTCCTTGTTTAAATGCAAAGGAACTGGCATGAGTCAGTAACTAGGGATGATGGGGGACTGAATCAACTGAGTTTCTTTCCAAAGCTGAACCACAGCCCCCAAATTACTATTTCACTTTTTAAAACCTATGAAATTTCCTACTTGTGACTACTTTTTTGTTAAGGTGGTAACGGTACCCCAGGCTTAGGATATGAAAATCGTAATCAAACTGATAATTAATTTGAGATCCACATTCTTTCTTCCATTCACAATAAAAATTAGGTGATTGCATGAACAGTCTCAGTGAAACCCACAGGGATGTTACAAGAGAGAAGTATTGCTGAACTGTTAATGGCACTACTGCCTGATTTCAGTGTTTCATTTAAAGAACATTTATGGATTTCCATCAGCCACCTTGGAATCAAAGTTCTCACTTCCCATTGCCGAACTTCTGCAATAATATTGTAGCTGTGTTAGTTTTGTGTTTAATGAGCTGGGTGTGGGATCAGACATATTAGTTATTTAGATCACTTTTAGCAATATAATCTTCACTTATTTGCACCATAAATGAAACTCTTGTGTGAACACAGGGGAAAAATGTAATTTCCATTCCAGCTGCAATAATATCTGCAGAGATTATAAATTTGACATTTGCAATCATCAAATGAGCAGCTGCATTAAGAAAGAAGCATGTGTGAATATATCAGGATAGCTGAGAAATATAAATTGAAAAGTGTCTAAATATCTCAGTTCTCATTTATTTTCATTTATTTATTCAGCAAGAATACAAATTCTGGTCATGCATGGACACCTGGTAGGGTGATGTAATTGGAAGCTGGAATTAGTCCATAGTCTTAGCTTTGGTTTGGATGATTATTTCTTCTTAGGATAGCCAGACTTTGCAATCATCAGTTCATGAACCCAAGAGTCCAGACACCCTAACAGATAACTCAGTTATATCATGCTAGCTGACATATAGTAACTTTTCATGTACATATTCTTAGATCCTAGCATCTGCAAGGCTTAGTTTGGTGTGCAGTAAAAGTTTTGATAAAAGCATACTACCTTGTATACCCTCCGCTTAAGCTCATGTCAATGAACAGTTGCCAAAGGTCATGTGTGTAAGCAGCTCTAGAGTTGTTACCTGTCTTTGCTTCCTTCAGTCAACTGTGTCTTTGTTCTCTGCTATACGTGAAATCTGTATAACAAACCTGTAACTATTACTGTATGTGAAAAAATAATCTGAAGAATTGGAATCCATACCTTTTGTATGCCTGGAGGTATTTCAGGAATACTGAACGTTAGAATGAACTTTGAATGACTGATGAATAATTCATTTTCCACTAGCCCAAAAAAATGAGTCCCAGCTTTTATATGTTGTATTAATTATCCCCCAGTTGTGCAGTCAGAAAGAATCTCATGTTATTCGGGCTACAATGGTACTACATTGATCTATCACATTTTGCTCAAGTAAAATCAAATAATCAACTCAGATAATACAGGATCTGGCTCAGGTGATGCCAAAATGGTGGGAATGGTGGTTCCATTCATTGCAGGTAAGAAGACAGGAAAAGTGTAACTCTTTATCTAAAGATATGACTCATCAAGGATGGAATTCATGGAATCATCATAGACTCATAGAATGTTTTGGGTTGGAAAAGACCTTAAAGATCACCGAGTTCCAACCCCCTTGTCATGGAGAGGGACACCTTCCACTAGACCAGGTTGCTCAAAGCCCCATCCAACCTGGCCTCCAACACTTCCAGGGATGGGGCATCCACAACTTCTCTGGGCAACCTGTGCCAGTGTCTCACCACTCTCACAGCAAATAATGTCTTCTTAATATCTAACACAAATCTACCCTCTTGTAGTTTAAAACCATTAGTCATTGTGGTATCACTACAGGCCCTACTAAAAAGTTTGTCCCCACCTTTCTTACAAGCTCCATTTAGGTACTGGAAGGCCCCTATAAGGTCTCCCTGGAGCCTTCTCTTCTCCAGGCTGAGCAATCCCAACTCTCTCAGCCTGTCTTCATAGGAGAGGTGCTCCAGCCCTCTGATCATCTTTGTGGCCCTCCTCTGGACTTGTTTCAACAGGTCCGTGTCTTTCTTATGCTGGGGGCCCCAGAGCTGTATACAATACTCATGGTGGGGCCTCATGAGGGCACAGTAGAAGGGGAGAATTGCCTCCCTCGACCTGCTTGTCACGCTTTTTTTGATGCAGCTCAGGAAATGGTTGGCTTTCTGGTCTACATGCACACATTGCCAGGTCATGCTGAGCTTCTTGTTAAGCAACACCCCAAACTCCTCTTCAGGGCTGCTCTCAGTCCATTCTCCACACAGCCTGTATTTATGCTTGGGATTGCCCCACCAGCATGCAGGATCTTGCCCTTTACCTTCATACTTTGCAGAATAGTATGGTCTTTTAGCTACTGTTTAAGTTTTAGCTAAGTTCAAGTTAAAAGGTTGAAGGGACAGAGGCTTATGTGATGATATGACATTAAATCTATGAACAAGTCTAGCTGTTCTTTTCATTTAAAAAAAAACCAAACCAAAACAACAACAAACACCTGAGGGACATGCCTTTGAAATGTTACTTTGCAATTTGTGTTTTAATCCATCTTCATAGCATTAGTTCAGAAGTTTCTGGGGTAAATAATTATTTAATACAAACTCAAACTGTTAAAATCTTTTAGACTCCTGGACACACCTGCAGAGCTTTGCTGGAGTTTCCAAGGTCTGAAGGTTCTTGATGTATAATTATAATGCCAGAGTCACATAAAAGCAGGTTAGTACAGTGTAAACAGGTAGCAGAAATGTGAGCTCCTTTTAGTGTGCTCTACCCAAATATCATTGATTTTAATTAAAGCTAGTTTTCTTCTCCTCATTAAGCCTATAGCAAAATAAGCTAAGACCACCACACGCTCAGCACTGCAGCTTGGCTGTTTCTGCCTAGTCACATTCAATCTATACTGTAGTAAGATGCTCCTGGCAAACTAAGAGTACATTTTTTGCCACTTGAAAGATGCCATTACATCAGCAATTTTTTTGCCATCTCCCCATGCTTTTACAACTCTCTGAAATAGGTCTGAAAAATAAGACATGATTTCATGCACAGTTTATCATGGCAGTGCTTCAGAGTGGGATTCAGCTTAGACTGAAGTTGAGGTTAAGTAGGTTATCTTCACCCACACCCTATATCATCAGAGGAGACATTACCTTTGTAAGACTTCTGTCTCACATACATACTCAGGGACATGTATATACCAGGTCATGAAAGATGCCCTGCATTATTTCTTCCCTGACAATCTGTCAACAGAAGTAGTCCAAATGGTTAACTTAGACCAGACATCTAACTTCAGGGAAATAAAGTTTCATGACATAAATCAGACTCTCCATATCTCTTTTCTGTCAATACCCATAAGGAGTAATACTCATAAATTTTGCCTTACAGGGATATAGGCAATTACTGTGTTTAGCTTTCTTATTGTATCTTGCCTGAAAATAAAAGTTACACTTGGTCCACATCAATTCATTCAGACTCAACTCTATGTACAAACCAACCACTCATTATTCTCATTTGGAATAATCTTTATTTTTTGTCAGTGTAAGATCATTGCTAATGTCCAAACTGTGATTCATTGTATTTTTTACATTTGTCTTCAGAAACAAAAAATAGAATACACTGTTTCAGTTGGAAACGATCATCTAGTCCAACTGCTTGACCACTTCAGAGCTGACCAAAAGTTAAAGCATGTTATTAAGGGCATTGTCAAAATGCCTTTTAAACACTGACAGGCTTGGGGCATCGACCACCTCTGTAGGAAGCCTGTTCCAGTGTTTGACCACCCTCGCAGTAAAGGAATGTTTCCCAATGTCCAGTCTGAATCTCTTCTGGAGCAGCTTTGAACCATTTCCTCACGTCCTGTCACTGGTCCCAGGCAGAAGAGCTCAGCACCTCCCTCTCCACGTCCCCTCCTCAGGAAGCTGTAGAGAGCCATGAGGTCACCCCTCACCCTCCTTTGCTCCAGACTAGACAAACCCGGAGCCCTTAGCCATTCCCCACAGGACATGCCTTCCAGCCCTTTCACCAGCTTTGTTGCCCTCCTCTGGATGCGTTAAAGGACCTTCATGTCCTTCTTAAACTGTGGGGCCCAGAACTGCACACGGTACTGGAGGTGAGACTGCACCAATGCTGAATGAGTTGGAAATGAATTAATATCACTAGTTGGAGTAATGTCTCCTTTTTCATTTTGCTGATTCAATAATAAATGAAGTCGGGATCAATTTGTGCCCAGCTCCACATAGATACATACCTGGGGCTCAGGTGTAGACCAGCATTTATATATCTGGTAACACCAGCTCTTAGTGGCAGACCACACGTGTGGTTGGATCAACATTCAGTCTGCTATGGGAGCTCTGTGAGTCAATGTCTGTTGAAACATCCTTTGTAGAGTGTCCCAAGTGCTTCAAAGGAACAAAAGTTGAGATGACAGAACAAAACCTACTTCTCAAGGCAGATTTAAGAAATCGTTTGCTATAGCTAATATTACTGCTATCAAAGTGTCACTAGGAAGTTATGCTGTGACAAAGCTGTAAAATACAATGTATGGGAGCAAAGCTCAACATCCAGCTATCTTGTAAGTTAAGAGAAACTTTCCAAATTTTCTGTCATGCTTAGATGTTACTCTGCTGCCACAAAAATAAGCCACAGACCCCATTATCTTCCCTTCCACCACCTCTTCTGCCCTCATCTTCTCCCAGCTGCATGTCATAAATATAAGCCCTCTCTTTCCTGGACCATAGGAACAAAGCAGCTCTGTCAGTCCAGGTCCCATCCCAGCACAGGGGAACCATGCTGCTTCCTTCCAAGCAGCCATGGGTTGCAGACTTCAGTTTTCTTGTCATATACAAAATAAAAGCTATACTCCTGAAAAAAAATCTTTGATAGTTCACTATGAATGGACAAAGCTGGCATCTTGATTTTTAATATTATAGAATTCATATAGGCATTATTTCTTTGGTTAGGCAATTTTCTGGATGTTTTAAGGTACTTAACAGTAACCAGTATAAATACAATATATTTTAGAGGATCTTAGCTAGAACTGGATATAAATTAATACACGAACCTTTCCATAAAACAAGGGAGGCAATGATAAAAATAAATCTCAAACTACTGAATACAAAGTAATAAACAAGTTTCCCATTGCCCTCCAATCTTCACAATGGAAAGAGCTAAGGCTGCCAGTAATGTAAAGGCTGAAAGGTTCAGAATGTGAATCTGAACGTCCTGGCATATCTTTGGAGGTTTTTGTTAAAGACACGGGAAGGAAATAAGTTTGAAGGGTGTGATTCATCATGAGTATGTGGGCTGGGAGCATATTTTGTCCCCACTGCAAATGTGGAAACAGCATCTTTTCCTCTTAACATTGTGCTTTCCTTCAATTAATACAAGGCATAAAAACCACACGGGCTAAGTGTGCGTGTACCAGAAGAGTACTTACAGACACTAACTAGAATTTAAGCATTGACAGAACAGGAATATAGCACATGTAGAATTATACTTTTCAGAGCACTTCCAGTCATCATGCCGCTTCCCAGAAGATGGAGGTGAGGGACAGGTTACTTTTCATTGCAGTACATCACAATGGAGTAGGCACAACAGCCATCAGAGACCTCTGAAGCATTGCACTCAGCAGTCATACCTGTGTGCCGGAGCAATACTTTGGATCACCTCAGTTTATAGCTTAGTCATAATCAGTGGCATTTTCAAAAACTTTTATAAGTGTTTATTTCCACTACAGACAGAAAATTAATTACCTCTCACTGGTAGATTTATGCAGGAGGAGCTGTATGTTGTTTGATCTTCAGAATACAAAGATAAAAGTGTATTTGAAAAAGTTTAAATATTTTTTGTAAATATACACTTAGCATACAGATTCATGTAATCAGAAAATGTTTACATACAGGTATCTTACATACACATGTGCATAGCTGGATGCTCAGAGGAAATAAAATGTTGCTTGACTGGGATTTTCAAACATGTTTTTGCTGTTCTATTAGATGGTGAAGGAAGGTTTCTTCCTGTTCAAGTTTAACATTGGCCTACAAATACAGAACTAGAAGATGCAGAGCTTTGCCCTTTTTATTGAGCCCATAGAGATCATTAGTCCAGTCCCAAAACAAAGTGTTGAATAGGAAATGGTAAACCTAATGGATTAGGTTTGAACTATAGATAAACAATCTAGGGAAAACATTGTGTACTTTTGAGGAAGGGACACAGCCCCCCTTCCAAAAGAGGTTAAAAAGAGAAGAAAATATTTG
Source organism: Falco biarmicus (assembly GCF_023638135.1). Taxonomy (NCBI): domain Eukaryota; kingdom Metazoa; phylum Chordata; class Aves; order Falconiformes; family Falconidae; genus Falco; species Falco biarmicus. Next base: position 32,944,068 of record NC_079293.1, on the reverse strand, counting down.
CCAGGATGAAAAGGCAGGTGAAATGCTCTATGAGCAGCTGAGAGAAGTCTCACGATCATCAGCCCCTGTTCTCTTGGAGGACTTCAACTTACCAGATGTCCACTGGAAATACAACACAGCAGAGAGGAAGCAGCCTGGGAGGTTCCTGGAGTGTGTGGAAGATGGCAGCTCCCTGACCCAGCTGGTGAGGGAGCCAGCTAGGGAAGGTGCCCGCTGGGCCTGCTGTTTGCCAGCAGGGACGGGCGGGTGGGTGATGTGGAGACTGGAGGCTGTCTTGGCCATAGCAACCATGAAATTATCTGAGTTTTTGATTCTTGGGGAACTAAGGAGGGGTCATCAGAGCTGCTATCTTGGACTTGTGGAGGGCTCGCTTTGGCATGATCATGACACTGGCTGACAGAGTCCTTTGGAAGGCAGTTCTGAAAGGCAGAGGAGTCCAGGAAGGCCGGACATTCGTCAAGAAGGAAAGCTTAAAGGCGCAGGAGCCGGTCATCCCCATGTGCCAAAAGACAAGCTGGTGGGGAAGGAAACCAGCCTGGCTGAGCAGAGAGCTTTGGCTGGAACTCAGGGGGAAAAAAGAGAGTTTATGACCTTTGGAAGAAGGGTCAGGCAGCTCCAGAGGACTACAAGGATGTTGTGAGGTTATGCAGGGTGAAAATTAGAAGGTCCAAAGTCCAGCTAGGACTTAATCTAACTTAAACTGAAAGGAGGCTGTAGAGAGGTGGGTGTCCGTCTCCTGTCCCAGGTAACCAGGGATACTACAAGAAGAAATGGCCTCAAGTTGCACCAGGCGTGGTTTAGATTGGAAGTTAAGAAGAAAGTCTTCACCAAAAGGGTTGCCAAATATTGGAACAGGCTGCCCAGGGAGGTGGTTGAGTCACCACCCCTGGAGGAAATTCAAAGACATGTAGATGTGGCACGTAGGGATATGGTTTAGTTGTGGAATTGGCAGTGTCAGGTTTACAGATGGAGTTGATGATCTTAGAGGGCTTTTCTAATGGAAATGATTTTATGATTCTGTGACTGGTTTCCCAGGGTTTTAACAAGACTTCCACAAGGGCAGGTCCTCAGAGCTCAGCTGGTGCAGCACTGCTGGGACTGATGCCAGGAAGGCACTTAACGGAGATCCAGAGCCCAAATACAGGGCTGCGTCCCTCCTGCCAGAGCAGAGTGAACTATTCTGGCTGGCTCTTTCAGGAATCCCTATGTAGAGAAACTGTTGTTTTATTTTGAGGAAAAAAAGCCTGAAGGTAGCAGTGATGAAATTATGTCTCTTGTGTGAGTCTTACTGCAGCAACAAAGCCTATCCTACTTGAATTTTGTGATGTATTCTTGCTTATAAAACCCTACATAATAAGTTTTAATAACTAAAGACTGAGTGCCCCCTTAAAAATGAATTACTAGGAGGAGGAGATCACACAGAGCTGAAGGTATTAAGTAGTATGGAGAGTACATAGCCTGATAAAAACTCCTTGGCAGAGGAGTGCTTCAGGTGTTTTACACACCGCTTTCAGCTTTAATTTTGACTAATGAACTGAACGTGGATTTTTTAATCTTTTTTTTTTCTACATAGCACAGCCTGTTTGTGTTCTTTTCACTGAATAAGAAAATAAAAATCTTACATTCTAGTTCTGAGATTCTCCTCATCTCGTACCAAAAGAAGGAAAGAAAAAAAAATGTGTTCCCACACCAATTTTGTGATTTTCTGCATGGTCTTCAATTACACTCACTCCTAGCAAATTTATCATGTCCTGTACAGGAATTTACTAGATATTACCACCTCATTAAAAAAAATGATGTTAAAAAGTAAAGGGAATGTATTAGATCCCTTAAAATTGTGTGACGTTATTGAAGGCACCCCAGAAAAAACAAGATCCTTTGGAGCAGAGCTCCCAGCAGAAATACCAGAGGTCCTTGGGGACACTCCAGTCCTCTGGAGAGTTACTTGGAGGACAGGAAGGATATTCAAAGGCACTAGTTATATACCTGAATTCCACTCAAAATATACTTACATTTGTAAAATGAGATAGATTGATAAGATAAATGAAATAGCTGCTAAAGTGGAACTATGTCATGACATTGCTTTGTAACCTTTAATATTCAGATGGGAAAAGCTGCTGTGAGGAGGTTCCCCCTCGTATTCAGTAAATCACTGGCTAACCCGTCCACTCAGGATGAATTTTTATTCTTCAGGATGGGTTTCATACTTTCATGGATTTCATGGTTTGTCAGCCTGAAGAGGATGCAAATCTGCATTTTCTACTTACCTGGAGAATATACCTGGCTGCTTGGCAATATGAGTACATTCTGCTCCAGCAATTCTGCTTTTAAAAAGAAACTGAGGTTTACTGGGCTGAGGTCACAACATCTGGAGATAACAAGTGGTAAGAACCAGATTCTAGCTTTTGGCATGAGGACTGCTACATATTTTTCACCATACAGTATACATGAGCAGTCTTTTAAGTAGGGATCAGAATGTGTAATTCCCTGGTCAGTTCCTAAATTATCACTTTGTGCGTTGGCAGGATTTCTGCACCGGGCACAGACCATGTCATAGAATAATTTAGAAATTTAGTAGAATTTAATGGAGTTGCTTAAAATTAACTTGAATATCTTGTAGAACTTTTTTCTAAAACTGTCAGATTTTTAATTTGAACTTTTTGTCAAATAAATTCTGAAGATAGTCTTAATGTTATGCTTCACTCTGGCATAGTATTTCTTTTACTATTACTTTCTTCTTTTACTAAGCTTAAAATAGTACAAAGGACAAAGTAACATGAACACATGCTGAATATCAGCCCATTAACTGTTTTAAATAACTCCTAAAAATACCATAGAACATTGACTCTTAATGAATTTCAAGAGGAGATTAGTTCTAATTTGATACGTTGGCTATAATATATTTGCAGAAGAAAACAAAGATGGATGAAAGCATACCACAGCCATAACACACCACTTGTAAATTCAATTACTATATTTCCAGCAATTATATTTTGTATTTAAATTTTATATGACATATAATTTTATATGAATATATTTAGATAATGCATTTGTATATTGTCATATATTTTACATATGGTTATATTTTCTGCTGTAAGAGAATAATCTTTAAACCATAGCTCGCACTTACCAACTTATGTTTAGCCCATAAGTCAAGCGTATGATGCTTTATCATCATAACAATGGAACAGTGTGATAGAGTTAACAATAAAATCTTTAGGTTAGGGTTATTTTTATGCCCACATAGCTTTGTAAGAGTTTTATTCTTTATTTTAAGGGACATTCAAATACTTGGATCCTACATGTGGTGCTTAAATCTACTGCACATTTATAAATCTTTCTAACCATCCACTAAAGTTAACTGCTGCCTCAAGAACACTTGGGAAATTGTCCTTAGCACAAAAACAGAAGCAAGGCATAGTTTCATGGTTCTTTTGCTTGATCTTCTGCACCTATAACACAGCTCCACCTTGATTGCAGGTGACAACAATGTTAGAGATGCTTATGTGTAGCAGGGTAAAACCTAGAAGTGTTAAAGCTTTTGCTAAACAGAAGTTGTTTTTTATAGAAAATGAAAACTTAACACACAGGGCGAAGACAGGAGTCTGTTTAGTGGCTTAGGAAGGTGAATGGAAGAAGAGTAGAAAAACATTTCTGGGCCACCAACCTGAATTCACTTGTTCCCTCTCTAAATAACACCCAAGTGTTATTTAGGTGCTTAAAAGTATGTGAGGCTGTTGGCAGGAAGCATGACACTGAGCAAATGTCCACATTTGGTACCTGATTCCCTGTATTTCAGGAAGCATAAATCCTATATTTCATAAACTGTCCTGGTCATCCAATGCCCTTCTTCCTCTTTTCCACGTTAGATGGTGAATCAGATGCTTCTAATTAACTGAGTATTACTGACTTCCATTTAGCACTGTCAATTAACTCTGAGTGAGGATCTGACTTGGTTTTTTGACCACTGTGATTTTTCCCTTCTTAATGAGAGATTGTTGGTATTGCTTTTTTTGAAATCTATGCTGAAGAATTGCAGTGAGTCTTAAGTACTTGGACAGAAAGAATATTCTCTTTCTCTGTTGATTTATATCACTTGCGCTCAGCAAAAACAGAACTGCCTGCTATGCATATGATCTGAGGATCACAGACTGTTTTGTCTTGAATCCTAAACAAAAATTAAGAAAACACAGGAAATTTGTAAGTGTACTTTCACTTCATATTTCATGCTCACACTTGCTTGGAAGAGTAGCATCTCTTAAGGGTATTCGAGTGTCCAGCCCAAGAAATAATCTTCAATGGAGGCCACTTTTTTTCAATTAATGCATGCCATGCTATCAAATTCATAGCACAGATTTCTGTAGAGAACACTGCCTACAGCAGACCAATGCATCACTCAGCATAGTCACAATATGGTTCCTTGTGCCCATATATATGCATGGATATTTTTTTCTTTCTTAACTCTGACAAAAGTTCAGTGGCATAATTATATTACAAATCTTTAATTCTTTGCATGTATTTCTACCTTAGATGAGATATTACCACTTCTTTTATGTAAGTTTTTTGATTTTAATTTACTCCTTTCTACGGCAATGCATTCATATCCACAAACAACCTTGAAACAAGCCACCTGAATAAGGTAAGTAGATGACTGTAATTTAAATGAATAAGAATGCCCTTTTGACAGTCATAGAAATTAAGGAGAATTAGAATTAAATTTGAAGCTTCTTGGTCTTTAATAAAATTTAAATACAATGCTCTTTTTCAAAAGTGAACTCTGCTTTTGATGTTAATCATCCCCTTATTTGTTTGGCAACACCCCATTGGAATTCAGGGTAACCATTAATCTCTGCTAGAGTTTTGCACATTTCTCTCAGCTCTGTGCTAAGCTAATGTCTATGCTAAGCTAAGTCACACCAGTGTCAAACAGAAATAATTCCACTGAACAGAGCTGGGTGACACCAAGCAACTGTAAATATCAACTCAGCTGTGTGCTCTATTCCTTCAGGTATAAACATTTCTACACCTAATAACACCACAGACACAAACATCTTCCAGCTGCTACTCATTCTAGGGGCATGCCTACAGGGAGAAAAGATGAGTGATCCTGAACTTGCTTTGCCAGCGCTCCAGACAGCAAAAATGATCCAGACTGGGAAGCAGTGTGGCTGCATCAGTCCAGTGCTGCATCCAAGCTGCTATGAACAATGGCATGGTGTCACCCTAGGGTGGCATGCTGCTTTCCATGGGGGCTTTTGGACCCTAAACCAGGGGCAGAGGTATTGCACACAGCTGCCTGTGCAGACAGGTCCTAAGGCTTTTTGGGTGCTTGTCTGTTAATAAATTAGAGACTGGGCAGAGGTGTGGGAGCAGCAATGTGGCCGTTGCATTTTTGCACTGATAGGGCAGTTCCTGCACTCTTTCGATACGGGCAAGCTCTCAAATGACCCCTAGATACAATTTGGGAACTGGCACAGACCAAAGACCAGTCCTAAAGGCAATTTATGGGTACTCACCCTGTCTTGGGATTCAGAACAGCCTAGTAATATATGTTTAACAATGCCACCTCTGGTCACAGAACCAGAAAGCATACTCTGGCACTGGTTTAGTTTACAAGAAAGATTTAACTCCTGATACAACTCCACCCATGAATTGTAAGTCTTAAAGTAGCCACATTCAGAAGATTTCTTTATCCTGCCAGACATGGTCTGTGAGTGACTATGCAATGATCTTCTGGCTTGGTACATGCAGAATTCACTTCGAGGTTCAGAGGCAGGCTATTGCACTCATTTAGTGCACTAAATAAAATTAGCACTGATTTAAGTAGCTAATGTAACTCTCACTGTTGTCGATGGAAAGAGTCTCATAGATTTCATAAGAGGGAAATCGTGTCCCAGATAGCAGAGAAAGGTGTAAGGCCAAGGAATTATCCAGGGGAAATACTCTTCTCATTCATTCCAGTAGGAGAAAGCAAGCCCTAGTTACACATTTATAATAAATCAAGGTCAAAATATGCACAAAATTAATTGGATGCTTCAATTCAAAAGTCAATACATTGGCAGAAGCTTTTTCATCTCTAGTCTAGCCCAGAACATAGCCATAATAAACTTTTTTCCATTTTAAACTCTTCTGTCCTAACCACAAATCATTCCAGCTGAGTAAAGTGAACTGATAAATCTATCTCATTTGTTATTATACTTGATTGATTAGTTCTGCTTCATCTCCCAGGGAATGTGCATGAAGAAGTACCTTTTTGGTAACTAGGTGTAATCTATTGTAGGTTAAAAATAATATTGAGAGCAAATGTAAAATTTTTATCAGACTCATTCCAAAAGTACAATAAATTATATTCTCCAGGTTCAGATACAGTCATCACCACTAGGTGATGAATTTTCATCATTCAACATGTCTTTTAAACTTTCATGCACTTTTTGCAATTTTAAGGTTTGAAAATGCTTTTTTACAGTGGACATCAAAGCCACTTGACTCACAACCATACCCTGGGTGGGATGATGATTAGGACTCAGTAAGTAAGCTGGTAGAATAATGAATTCAGTGGCAGGCCAATTCTTTATCTGTAATACAGACAACATTTTGTTTTCCCATATAACTTCCTTCTGGATATTTGATAATTTGAGGCATATGAGACCTGATGTCAACAAAAGGTCTTGTGCAACAGCTCTGCTATGTACGGCAAAAGTTTTCTCACAGGAATGCCACAACCTTGGGATTTGCTCCTAACTATGAAATCAAGTACTGTGAATGTGCTATTCTTCAGGACATGCTACAAACCCCTTTTTTCACCAGACTTTTACAATGAGAAAGGTTTTGAAGACACTAGAGAGAACTGTAATAATCATAGTAAAGAGCTACTGTTGGGCTGGGGAAAGGAAGGGAATGAGGTTTGTGGTGGACTGCTGTCCTGGTTTCGGCTGGGATGGAGTTAACTTTCTTCTTAGTACCTAGTACAGTGCTGTGTTTATATGCCAAACATGATGTCCCATGGAATGGAATGGAATACCTCTTTGGCTGGTTCAGGTCAGCTGTTCTGGCTGTGTCCCCTCCAAGTCTCTTGTGCCTCTCCAGCCCTCTCACTGGCAGGGCCTGAGAAACCAAAGAGTCCCTGACATAGTGTAAACATTGCCCAGCAACAACCAAACCCATCAGTGTGCTATCAACTGTTCTCACACTAAATCCAAAACACAGCACTGCACCAGCTAGGTAAGAAGAAAATTAACTCTGTTGCAGCCGAAACCAGTACCTGAAATTCCTTCACTTTGAGTATAATTTTTTTTTTCCTTGTGGAAGCATGGAGATACAGACCCATTTGGGGCCCTTTATGTAATTAAAGCCAACACAGAGAAATAAAACCATGGATAGGCTCACAGTATCATCGATTGCCAGCAGCAAAACTTGCAAGTATTTTCACTTGAAAAGCCAAATTCTAGTTCTGTGATGAAAACTGGCCTTATTCACTGTTTTCCATCTGCACTATTCACAGTACCACTTACTGAAGCCTCACAAACACAGTTGCAGAAGCAGCTGCTTTGAACATAAAAAGACTTTAAAACCTCAACTGAGGCCCCCAAAAGAAGCAGATAAAAGAAAGAGCAAGTTACCAGCCACTGTAGCCTTCAGGTAACTCCTGTCTCGGGGCTGGTCTAAATTACTCCAACCTATAATGGGACCCTACAGGTCAGAAAGTTCTAATACTGCCAAGCACAGGGACATCCCAATCCTTCTCTCTTTAGCAGTACAGCCATGCTGTGGGACGTGCCCTGTCCCATAATCAAGGGTGTCTGCTGACTGAAAGCCCCTACTCAGGAATGAAATAATTTTGCTTTCTGACTTTGCTGCTGAACCAGTGTGTGGGTGTAGCACAGAGAAGTGTCACCCTAGGACACCATATGGCTTTTCTGTGGATTAATGCCATATTCAGCACAGAAGGCACAAAACGAAATGAGTTTGGTTTGGGGCATAAATCCTATTCTCAGCCCTTTGTTGAATGAGCATGTCAGGGTCTTGATGCATGTATTTAGGTGGAAGATTGCCCAGGGTCAGGCAATGATATACATTTCTTTTGTCACTGGACTTCCCACACATCCGCTCTCAGCAACATTCATCTTGACCCTCATCCACAGCAGCAGCCCCCATAAAGAGAAGCCTTCTGCTCAGTCACAGTGATCATCTCAGCTCTTTGGAGCCTGCTGCATGTGAGCGCAAAGGGAGAGGTGTATAACACTAACACAGTGCTGGCGTCATAAGGTTGGCATCTACAGCAGCATTTTCTTCAGATCAGGAATGCATGTTTAAAGCACACCTCTCAATCCTCCTTGTATACACAGAGAGGTCTCAAAGTGTATAAACTGTATTCCTTTCAGATTAAATCAGACAAAAAAAAAAAAAAAAAAAAAAAGGAGAGGAATAGAACAAGTTTGCTCCAGCCATGAATGAGCATTTGATGCAGAAAAAAAAAAAGGAGCTAGTCTGAAGGAAACCCAGTGAAACAGATGTACTGTGTGTCTCAGGTTGTCAGCTCTGTGCTTCTCCAGCTCTACTCCTATTCCCTGTAATCACAGAATCATAAAATCATTTCCATTAGAAAAGCCCTCTAAGATCATCAACTCCATCTGTAAACCTGACACTGCCAATTCCACAACTAAACCATATCCCTACGTGCCACATCTACATGTCTTTGAATTTCCTCCAGGGATGGTGACTCAACCACCTCCCTGGGCAGCCTGTTCCAATATTTGGCAACCCTTTTGGTGAAGACTTTCTTCTTAACATCCAATCTAAACCACGCCTGGTGCAACTTGAGGCCATTTCTTCTTGTAGTATCCCTGGTTACCTGGGACAGGAGACGGACACCCACCTCTCTACAGCCTCCTTTCAGATTAAGTTAGATTAAGTCCTAGCTGGACTTTGGACTTTCTAATTTTCACCCTGCATAACCTCACAACATCCTTGTAGTCCTCTGGAGCTGCCTGACCCTTCTTCCAAAGGTCATAAACTCTCTTTTTTCCCCCTGAGTTCCAGCCAAAGCTCTCTGCTCAGCCAGGCTGGTTTCCTTCCCCACCAGCTTGTCTTTTGGCACATGGGGATGACCAGCTCCTGCGCCTTTAAGCTTTCCTTCTTGAAGAATGTCCGGCCTTCCTGGACTCCTCTGCCTTTCAGAACTGCCTTCCAAGGATTATACCTCACATATCGCTTTGTAATAACAGAAGCCAGTCCTTGTCAATGGACATCCCCTGGTTTTTTGGTTCTCTTTCCCTTCTCTTCATACAGATCCAGAAAGTTAAGAGGGACATCATCCCTCTCTGCTCCTGTCATTCACAGAGCACCATTCCTTCTGTTGAAATCAGCCAAACACCGCATATAGACCTTTTAATTCCAGAGCAGATTTCACCAAAAGTTATATTTATTCTCAAAATTGCTATAGTTCATGAGAAACACATTATGTTTTAGGAGAAATCTTAATTCTGCTGGTTTTGATCACTTAATGGTGAAATTGAAAGATTTTAAGACATTTTCATTCTGCTTTTTAATGTATTTCCTTTTTATATATTAAAAGACTACTTTTACATGTCATAGATATTACAAACATTTGAACTCTAAAACAGGGAGCGAAATCACATGGACTCATGTAATAAACCCCAGAATGTTACAATCTTACTGAAATGAAGTATTTTCTTTGCTATGTCGTATGGGAAGACTCAGTTAAATCTATAGTATGCTTATCCAAAACACTATATGGTCAGAGAACAGAAATGTATAATATATTTATTTAATATTTAATACACAAAGTATGTTTTTGTATCACCTAATTTAACTTATTAATTTAATTTTCTCCTTTTTTTCTAATACATTTAGAAAAATTTAATTCTCATCACCTCCCTAAAACGCTTCTTTTATTCCTTTCCCTTCCTACTGAGCAACAAATGTAGCATTCAGTCCATCATTTTCACTATTTCTTCATTGCCTTCTCACTAGTGTTATCCCTGGCTACCACTGATACAACATGAAATGACGCCAAAATAATAAAAAAGGCTTAATTATGAAGGTCTGAAATGTAATCAAGTATCTTTGAATGTTTAATATTTTTTTTTTTTAATTTATTTTTCTTTTTTTATTTTTCTGGTTTTCAGTCAGAACTTTCATCAAAGATGAGGCCATTGGGTAAGAATAAATGTAGTTTAAATCACCTCTTTTCCAAAATAAATTGTGCTTTAATGATAATTTTCCTCTCGTCTCTAACCTAATACATATTTGTTGATTTTTCAGGGCTAAGTGAACTTCTTGAAATGAATATTCAAATAATAGAATGATTTCAAAAGACAGAATCTCTCCTACAAAGCAATAAAAATAAACAGATGGTGACCATTTTTGAACATCTGTCTTTTCTACAGCTGCCTAATTGGATGTTGAGATGCTTTGTGGATGCTGAGAAAAGCTGTCAGATAAAGGACAGGTTTATTTGCAACAACTTTCAATGTCAAAGCATTAGTTTAATTCAACATGAGAATCGTAGACTCATAGAATACTGGGTCGGAAGGGACCTCAAGGACCATCTGGTCTCACCTTACTACAGCACAGTCTAGACAAGATGGCCCAACACCCCGTCCCGCCAAATCTTAAAAGTGCCCAGTATTGGGGAATCTACCACTACCTTGAGGAGAATATTTCAATGACTTATTGGTGCCATCTCTTAGACTAGATGGGGCTACCCAGTTCCCTTTCCACTAGAACTAATCCAAAACTCTAGATGTATGTTTGTGAAGTGAAAGTGTATTTTAATATCTGTTTTCACAATTAAGAGCTCAGATTTCCAAACTTTTGGGGTTTGTGACTTGGCACAGGTGGTACATTGATGTTGCCGTGCTGAACACAGATAAGGAGCTCATTTTAATTTCTAGATATTTGGGCTAATATTTAAACATTCATTCTTTGATAGTCAGGAGACAGTATTCTGCCTTTAAAATATAGGATATTTTCCCATTTAAATTATATTATTCTTTGGGTTTCACTGAACTTCCAACCAATGATTACATTTGGGAGAGGGGAACATAGAGTAAGAAACAGCATATTTTATCTCCCAGACAAAGTCTATGACTCTCATTCATGTTGTCAGGTCCAATGTAATTGCTTTCTTTCCAAGGCTTATTACTGCTATTCCTCTACTGCTGACTTTGACTTTCTGTCATATACAATCTAATTGTTGGCTTTACAAAAGAAAAAAAAATGCACTCACTGGAAAAACATATTTACATTTTGGGAATCTGTAGCCATTTAGAGTGCACTGATTTGTATTAGCTTATTGATATGAGTATTCAGCAGAAAATTTTATCTTAGTTCCATACAACCCAGTCGGGTTAGTTGTTAATTAGTTTCATCATATCCTACAGTAAATAATGAACAATTATTTACAAAAGGTCTTTCCATACTGAAAAATGACTTGTCAATCTAATAACTTTTCATTACTTTTCACTATGTCTGCATGACAAATTGTAAGACACATCCCACTCACAATAACTAGCTATGCTACGTTGTAGATGCATTCACAAAACATAACGGCTTTTTCCTCTGTTTGGATAAATTTGGATTATGGATTTCAAGTGGAAAGCAATATTCTCCTCAATCTTAGGAAGTGAAATTTTCTTTATGGTAGCAGTTCTGGGTAGAAATAGTCACTCCCTTCTTTCAGTGTCTGTTTATTAACAGAACATGGCAGGAAATAACAATTCAATTCTGTCAGTTTCACTTCTGTTTCACCTTTCATTCTCTACTAATAAGCCCAGATCCCTGTAATTCACCTCTGTCACTGCATGTCCTGAAATTCTCAATCACTCCATTGTTTTCTCCACAAGCCCTGTCCTCCTCCTCTTTCATTTGCTTCTTTTGCTCATTCTTTCCTGTTATGCTTTCCTCCCTCACAGGTGTTGCACTTCTTCCGCTTTCCCCTGCAGTCAGTGCCATCCACTTTCAGAGGAGGCAAATACAACTTTCTAAAAACCTTAGTTGCTTTAGAAATTGGCAGCCTTGCAGACTCCACTCTAAGCATTTAAGGGAAGATGCAAGGATGTGACAATAAAGGGAACAAGGCAAGGATAAAAAGACACTTCGTATGGTATCCACCAGCTTGGCTGTAGCTTTGGGCTTTTAGAATGATATGTTTGCATTTGATTTGTTTGGGTTTTATCTGTCAAGGCAATAATAGAACAATATTTATGTACTAGTAATTACAGTATTCTGCTTCCCTCCCCTCCCCAGTAGCACAGCTATAGTTTATAGTCTGTCAGTATTTCCATTACAAAGTCCATTTTTTAGAGGTCAATAACTCAGCCATTTAAGACTGCATCAGCTCAAATCTAGACTTTTAATTCACTTTTTATTCCCGTGATGGAAGAGAAACATTTGTTGGGCTTTTTTTTTTTTTTTTTTTTTTTTTTTTTATAATTCATGAGATTTTATTTCATTTCTGAGTTAAAACTTGGCTTTACCTCTGAAAATGAAATATTGCAGATAAATTGTCACTTATATGGGCTAAACATTTCAAGATTTTTAAAGTAGAACTAAACAAATAAAATATCCAGATAAAAAGCATAGCTACCAAGCAGTCTAGTGCAGACAGTTTTTATCCTTTTTTAGACTGCAGAGTATGTTAGCCTTAGCTGTCATCTGACTAGCAAATAGCATGCTATGAGTTTTCTAAGAGCACGTTATGAACAAAACAAGGAAAATAAAAGGGAAAGAGGAGGAGGGAGCTTTCCAGTTTTCCAAGCAAGGAGAAAGTCTTCGATACACTTGAAGGGCCCAGGTGAAGTCCCTTTTCCCACTAACCCACACCACAGTGCAACAGTGAAAGAGAAACAGGCATAGACAAGGAGAAAACTGACTGAATAAATTTTTGTGTTCTGTCACAAATTTGTCCTCAGCAGTTCAATGCTTCTGCAGACTGGTTTTGTTATTATAAAGATGATATTAGACCATAATAAACTGTGTAATACAATGAAACCATTACATGGAAGGTGTTTATTTTGCATTGACTATTGCTTCCAGAAAAATAAAACTGAAGAAAAAGTAGCTCCTGGATAAATGAAAAATGAGACCAGGAAGAAGTGCAAATAAACAGCGACTGCATTTGTTTTCACTAACTGCTAAGAAAAAGCTCATATGTTTAATTTATAACCAGTATTCTAAAATCATATCTATTCTTCTTTACCAAAAATTAGCTTAGTTATACAAACATTGGAAGTCTGGGTATTGCATTTGTCTGCAGACTGATTTTACCTATTTTACTCAGCCATGGAGGGCCAGTTTGCACATGCACCAAAGCACAGTTGTCCAGAGGAAGGCCAACAAACATCTGCATCCTGAACCAACCTGAACACTTTCTATTCCATACTTTCTCATTGCAATAATATGCTACCATACAAGAGCTGTAAGACTTCAGGCAGTTGGCTACTTTCCTGGAAGCCCATCTGCATATTTTAGGATAATACACTATCAGCCAGCCTCACCCTTTGAGATATGTTGTAAATCATAGAAAAGATGAAGATATTGCAGTGTGTGTGAGCTATATGCAATATTGTCCAATAAACAATGATCCATTACAGTCTACCAAACCTCTGAAAGCCCCATAGCAAAAGTAGACTATCACTGCCAGATGTAATTTAGCCTTCCTATGGTTTAATTTGAAAAACACTGTATAAATGCATATTCATATTTACTCATGGTTCTCATAAATTTTAACTATAAATAATCTGGGAAAAAAAAAGACAACATAAATGGCTTGAATTTTTTCAGCACTTTGTTGAAAGAATGCCTTACCTTTTTTTTTGTACCACAGAATCATCAAAGAAAAATACCAGTAAAGCAAATGAAACATTCATTTTTACTAAATGCTAAATGGGAAATTATCCTAATTAGCTCAAGTACTTTCACACTTCACATAAGACCTATAGATTGTATCACAGAATATGAACTGTAATAGTTCAGTTAAAAAAACCCAGTGCAGTGTCAGAGCAAATTTTCAGAACAGAAAATATTCTTTGTTTGTTCTTTGACAGAGTTAATTCATGTCAAAGCATTGTGGACAGGAAGTTCTGTTCTGAATAGGATTTTATTAGTCTTTAGAGAACTTTAGAGTTTTGTGCTGTGCACAATATATAATTGTGGAAAGTATAACAGTCCTCTGAAAATGCTAACCAAAACTATTTTCCACTTAGAATAAATTCATCTCACTCAGCATTAGTATCTGAAAATATATATATCTAATCTAGTGGGTTGTTTAGCCTTTTCCTCTACTCAGTGAACGGAAGTAGAAATCTTAGTGTTCTTCATTTTAGCTGCATAATACCCTTCCCTTAGGAAAGAGTACATTTTTCTCCATTAACAACTAACTTCTCAACTAAGCAGATAGCTTAGACTAGGTGATTAACTGTAAGACAGGTAAGATTAGGTGAAATTAATCAAAAGTGTCTAATTAACTGGGCTTGTATTATTTTCGTTCATCTCATACTACTTGGAATAAACTTGAAGGGCAAACGTCTCCCCCACATTAGTTCTACAACTAGTGGCCAGTGTATTATTACTTCATCACTTTCATGCCACCTTCACCATTCATGCAGATTAATAACTATTTCTTTACAGTTCAATGGCATTACCTCAGGTGTATCCCCCATCTTAGATGTACTTTGCACAAATGATCACTTCTTTTGATGTGGCCAGGTAGCACCCTGTTACTCTACATGCACAAATGAACGCAACATTAAATATGATTTTAACCTGTCCAGAAAACACTGGACTCACTGAATACACATGATCTGGACACGCAGAGTCCTGGGCATATGAGATTACTAGATATCCAGCCCAGACTGTCAGAAACTAATCTAAGAGGTTCTACTACCAAGATGATACAGCAGTGACCTCTAACAATGGAATTAACCAGCAGAAAGGACAGGATTCATACAGTCATGTACAGATTCATTAGCTATATTTTCTTGCTCAAAAATAATTGGCCTAAAGTCAATTTAGAGTATATTGATTAATGCTGTTATCAAATATAGGGCAAATTTCCAAATACAGGCTTGAATAATATTTATTTCAACACACACAAAAAAATCTGTGTGACACAGTGAAATAATTCATAAAAACCAAGGTTCATCAAGCTGAAGACTATGTCTCTGAGCATGGCCAAGGATGCTTATGAAGTCACATGAGAAACAGCAACTAAATGGTGAAACTTCATGAATATGCCTCCCTGCCTCCCAGCAAGTTGTGGCTCAGTGACTTCACCAGCCAGAGGCAGCACCCTTGTCTTTAAATGGGCATTTCTTGGTCAAATCTTGAAACAGCACATTTGCCAAAGTTGTGCTGGAAGGTTGCTTTCTGCACACAGAATTCCTCTAGAGTGTTTGTTTCCACAATTTTAAAATATGTAAGTAGCAGTAAATGGGAGAGAGTTTGATAGTCAAATATCTACCTGGGGTGATGAAAGCAAGAGCACAGTTTGACTCCAGGGAGCACTTTCTGATTTATGGCACATAAAACATTGCCCCTGAGAGACTGAGAACATCCCTTTCTGTAAGTCCACAACTTACTGATGCTGTCCTAAGTTATAATACAGCTTCAAACCTCTTCAGGCAGCGGCAGGTTTGTATGAATGAGGGTTCTGACCTTTGGGCTATTGGGAAAAAGAAAGGATTATTCCAGACTTTTCAGAGGAGGAGAAATGAAGGGGTGTGTTTTAGTAGCTGAGCAATACCTAACACTAAGATTAAAGCTTACAAAACAGTAGGAAATTCTTGTGTATATTTGTCAGTCTATTTTCAGCTTGTAACGCATTGTCTGCAGCCTCAGCAGTCAAGATCTGCTTTATGCATTAGCCAAGGAAATGCTTTGTAGTGTTTTTGTGGTTAGATTCCAAGTACAAATTCTTGCTTTTATAATGACGTGCAAAGTCCTGGTCAAGATTCTGAACCTACTGTACTCAAATCTATAAAAACACACATCAAGACCTTTCCTGCACCAAGGATGTTAAGAAATTCTTTGCTTTTGAGACACTGGTGGTATTTCAAGGCTACTATAAGCAGCAATATCCTTTCAAATTAACTGTTTTATGGCTGATGCTGTTCTGTGCTGTTCAGCAATTGTCCTCTTACGTTGAGGGCTGGCTGTTCCTTTGAAAACATAGTGGAAGCAATAGCTAGCATGTTTACACTTTCTAAAATGGTCAATAATCACAGCCCATTGCTGCTGGGAATGGTAAGTGACTTGCCCCAGTATGGAAATATGGGTGCCTATGGAGATCTGCAACATAAACTGAAGTGAAATAGCAGAGCAAAGTCCAAAGGAGAGCTGCTGCCTTCCACATGACTGTTGCTGCTTCTTCAGATTCTTCCTGAAAGCTCTGTTTTTATCCTCAGCCCCAATAAAAATTCTTTGCATGGTGTGTGGTGACTGCCACACAATGTCCTAGCAATGGTTTCCTATACCTCTCAGGACTCAGATTGCCAACTGCAATAAGGGCAGTCCTTTTGTTATGAGCTTTTACCTAGCACAGCAGGGTCCTGATACCTGTTCTGGTTCAATAAAGTTGCTGACACAATACTAAAACATTGGTCCAGCTCTACTTGGAAGGCTGAGCTTACCTGCAGAGCGAGCCTGGTCACACAGAGCAAACAAAAGCTTCTTTCATGTGCATGTCAGCTGCATATTCAAATACTGTGCCAAGGCCTCCCTAAGCCTGTAAGATTGCCTTAGTCCTTCTTCTGTGTATAACTGAGCAGACAGCACTGAGAAATGTTTATTTGCTCCTTTTGCACACCTACCTGATATATTGGCAGAGTTATCCCAGAAAAAATTCATATCACATAACTTTTCATGGCAGTGCTCACCACTTCAAACTTTATATACATGTGCAAAAAGGCCTATGACTTCAATTTAGGTGTGATGTTCTTCCACTTGTGTGTGCTTTGTAGATATAAATGACAATGCAGTAAGCAGGAGATCAGTTATTTAACGATGCAGAGCAAAGGGAGGCTTACTGGAGAATCAGCACCACTACACTTCACCGAACAGGTTAATAAACACAGTCAATGTTTACATATTTCTATATTAAAAGTGGTTGCCATATCCATTTTTATATAACTTTTAATACAACAGAATTCTTCCACAGATTTATCCAACACTGATGATGATGATGTCACTGATTCCCATTTTGCAGTGTCAGGTTTAACTGTTAAATGGTTGTCCTTAAAAAAAAATAACAACAAAAAACGCCCATAAAACCCAAACAATTCCTGAACCATCTGCAGGAAAGAAGCATTTCTAGTGATAATTATGTGTGTCTTTATATTTGCATAATGTTTTGTAACTGTACAATACTTAGCACATTAAGAAAACATGTAACAAATAATAATAGAGGAGTTGGAAAAATCAATATGAACTAAAGCCCAATTAACCAAATAAACTTTCATTAAAAATCTGACTTCTAAAAAGGTACGTAGTGATGGGATCAAAGCTGAAAATGAAACCACTTCAATTTCATTTCAAATAGACTTGCTAATGAAATGTACATACATCAAATGATTACTGTGTTGTGCAAGTTACTGTAAAAATCATCTAGTTCAAACATTTGTGTTTGATGCTTGCATCATATTTTCCTGGAACAATCATCTGGCTTTATGGCTTTTCACATATTGTATTTTTGTCTTTCTGTCACTGAGGCTTGTCTAGACTAGAATAATTATTATTCAGGTATCATTTCTTGTTTTCAAAATGTCCAAATCAGTGTTGTGAGTCATAAGAACCTACAAAATATGCATTTTGCAAATTAGCTATGAATAATAGAATAGAAGATCTGGAACTCTATAGGGTTTAGCTTTGTGTTCCTTCATTTGATGTCATTAATAATGGTAGTGTTTTTTCCCTTAATGTCTTTTCTACTAAGAACCACCTCCTCTGTTCTTATACCTTTGATCTCCCCCCTCAGGCAATGAATTTTTTTTCTGTGTGTGTGGCTTACTGTATTGATCATGCGATCCTTGTCTTCTTTCTAAAAATTTTATTCTTCATTTAATATTCTGGTGTTTTACATCCAAACTCAAACCACTACCACTATTTATTTTTCTGAACTTCCCTCCCCAGGGTACTTATCCAGTCCTCACTATCAAAAACCAATATCCAGTGAAGTTCATGAAAAAACCTCCAGAGTCTGCAGATTTCCAAGAGCTGTTTCACCTTACACAGCAAAGTACATTATTGATGTTGAACACAGAAATGAAAGTCGTAGAGTGTGCTCCTAGCCATGTGGGAACCAATGGCAACTTTGATTGGAGTAGTCTCCAGTTAATTTAGCGTTTCAGAAAAAGTATTTGTCTCTCTTTATCTAACATAATTGCAGCATCTCAAACACCTGAGGACATTGGAAGGTGTATTTCCCACCTCATTATATAGACAAAATACCTGGTTTTGCTGAAGGTTAGATCAGAGTTGTATTGCCCAGAACACTTGAACGAAGATACAGAGGGTCTGCAGATTTCCTACAGTCCTAGTCAGGGACAGGGATTTCTTGGACAGAAAGAGGAGCTGTCCTTAAAGCTGTCCATAGACAATATGGTTCATAAGCAGAGGAGATAGCAACGCCAAGGAGCAAAAGTCTGGAGACACTTTTTAACAGTAGGTCACTAATTATGGCTAACATCCATTTTTTACCAAAGCAGACCAAAACACTTCAAATGTAGCTCTGGTCAATATGCTATTCTATCATATTTACCAGCTGAAAACATTTTACTTCTGCCAGGAAAAAAATATGTATATACGTCTAATGTCTATATTTGTTTAATATGTAGTAATAAAATATCCCAGCCTTGACTGAAGGGTGTGGTTGCTACTGCAGCAGAGATATCCCACTCTAATCATAATCACTGTGCCACTGGCAGCAGATGAATGCAGAACTACAAGTTCAGTTCCTTGTTGATTACCAGACTTTCAGTTCATTGCTTCCTCTTCTACAAAACACTGAAATGAACAACCAGAATATTATTACTCTGCAGTGAATAGGCAGATTTATTATTCGGAGCATGAATGTACTTTAGATTTTTACATCTGCTCAGCAAACATCCTGTAGGGCTATACAATTGGATGTTAGAGAAAATGTTAAGTTAGCTCTTAGGAAACAGACAGGAGTATTTACAGACTTACAGAGTTTGGTTTAGCAAGTACTTTACAGCTGTTAATAACAAATATTTTATGATGACCATTCAAAAGTTGCCAGTTTCCCTAGACTAGTAGCTTTGCTGTATTCAGATCCAATGTTTCAGCATACAATTTTTGGTAACTTGTCTTTTTCCACGTGCCCACAAATATTAACCTTCGAGAGAAATACTCACACCTTAGATCATTTTATCTACAGAAGAGCATGGTTACCATGGTAGATGCACCCTAACCAGACTAACTGAGAATAACACCAAGCATTCAGCAGCATTGAATGTTACAGGGGACTCTGAGTATCGACTTAGATTTCTAAGAGATCTTAAAACTCACATCACTTTATTTCTGTTGCATTTAGTACCAGCACTCACCAGAGTAAAACTAGTTCAGCTGTGCCTATACTAGATACAGCCACAGCACTGCCTGCAGCACAGAGCAGGCACCATCCTGAGCACTGTAATATAACATCTACCTGTGCAGCTTTGTACCTGACATGACAGCTGGTTCTGCTCATGGCAGTAAGGAATGCCTCTGGACTGCAATGTTGTTAATATCTGCAAACATACTCTATTTAATCACACATAAGGGGTAAATAGGGAACTCTTGCTGATGCCAAGATAACCGTATCTTCTTCTAGTAAACAAGGAACAGCCACAGTCTGTTCATCCTTATTTTCCAGCCATAGTGTTAAATAATTATGTGATCCTATCCAACAAGATGGATCAGTCTGGAGGGGACGATGCAGCTGATCAAATTAACTAAAAGCCAGCTCACAGCTCAAACATGATCTTTGTTGAAATTGTATGCCCCCAAAAAAGCTGTTTTATCTTTTTAAATGTTTTATATGATGCTGCATTTTGAATAGCATTCAAGTTTGTTAAATTATGTACGTTAGGAGGGGTATTCGTCTTTCTTGTCTTTAAAATTCCAAGACTGTTGCCAAAACATGTCATTTTGAAGCTTTGTAATATAACCTTCCTAAGTGACAGAATTTGAGAAATGTGTGTAAGGTTGATGTTGATGATTTATTCCTGAGTCTGAGCCAGCCATAGCCATGAGGATGCTTTAATGTCAATCATCCTCTGCTTCCCTTGACCTTTAGGAACAGCTTCCATGTGAGCTGGGAGTTCTCTGTCCTTTCCTTAGTGGGGCTGCCTAGCAGCAAATCTGCTTACCCACAGCTGCATTGCCAATGCACAAGGATAAGCTATGGTTCCCCTGCCCCTTTGCTGGCATTCTCTTTTACAGGTAACTATAAATTGCTTGTTAAATTACAAAAAGGCATTAAATGAATAAAAGTACATGTAGTTAAATACATTATAGCACGGAATCAATTTTTCCAAGAGTAAAATGGCAAATTAAGGATTGCAGATTATTTGGAACCACTCACAGAACAATTACTGTGCACTAGTAGTACTGAACTTCGGAAATAATTTAGATATTTCCTGTAAGAATTCTCAGCCACTGCATTGCAGGAACAACTTGGAGTATTGCTAACACATAACAACCCCTAATGCTTCCACAAATGAAATCCTATAAAAGGCTACTATCATTAATCATTAGTTGTAAAATGCTATCAAGCAATTTAACCTACAGCATCAGCCCACTGTAGCAACCACAGTATAGTTCAATCTCTGTAATAATGCATATTCAATTACCTAGCTCATCTTCTTCTGTCTTTATTATAATTGATAGTCAAAAACTGCTTAACTGCAGCTCTCCATAAAAAAAATTAGAGGAAAATGAAAAGATAGGCATGTGATCATTCCTACCCGTAGGGCATATGAAAAGGTCAATATATAATCTATAGTTTTCAAATCAACTTTGGTTTCGAAACAGTCCTTAATGCACTGCCTTAAAACAAGTCCACAGATGTCAAACCCTACCAAATGTGGCACACATGCAGATGTCCACAAAGATGTCTGTAGCATTACATTAGATGGTGAGTGTGGGTGCAGACACTGGAGGCAGCTGCCAGCACCACCACATTGCTGGAGCAGCCTCCATGCCTCTCTGGCCAGGACCATCTATTTTCCCCCAAGCAACACTTGGGAATGGATCAGGGTTAGCACAGGCAAGGAACATTGCCACAGGTAGTTTGCATTCAACAGCTCTACTTCATAGCCTAAACATGCCCAAAGCATGCCCCAAAGCTAGCTGTGATCTTGTTTGGTGTACTGGCGGGTATAGATGTAGCTGCAATGCATCCATACAAAGCTTTTGCTTTCAGGAGCAAGTTCAGTACTTTAAAAAGCACAAGCCTGACTTAGAAACCTAAAGATATGGGTTATCACGACCCTGAATTCTTCATTTGCTTCAGATTTTATAGCAGTAATTAGCCTATCTGGAGGCAAGTCTGAGACTTCTGCTTCTGGACAATGTTATTTACAGATAACTTCTTGAAGTACCAACTCACTACCAATGTACTTTTAACCTGATAGGAAAACAAAACACAAAACCAACATGAATTTGACTAGTATGGTTTCATTGCTCTTTCTTTCTAAATTCCCAGCATAGAAGGAAAGAATTTTGCCTGGAAATAGGAACATCAGAACATAAAATATAGAGGGCCACACTGATGGTATATCCAACTGAGAATCCATGTACATCAGCAATATAGGGATGCTCCAAGAAAGAATAAATGAGGTCATGGAATCTTCACCTCAGTATTTACCTTTCAGCTTCTAGCAACCAGCAATGCAGGAATTTCTCAAGCTGAAGACGACACTCAGATGTTTTTTTATTAATTTTATTTAATAAATTAATTTATGCTCTATGAATTTGTTCAATGCCTTTCTGCAATCTATTATATTTCCAGCTTCCATAAAATCCCATGGCAATCCCATATAATTCAATCCTGCATTGTGTGAAAAGTGTGCAGGAGATTAATTATTAGTTTACAAAAAAGGATTAGGAAAAACTTAATACATTAGCTTTCAGTATTTCGTGATTATTTATCAGTGTTGTGACATTTTAAAAATAAGTGGATGACCAAAACTTTTGAACTTGATAGCTTGATTATTACAGCTTTTACACCCCTTTATGTTCTGAATACTTAGGCTTACGATATACTAGTATTTTTCTTTTTTTTTTACCTTTTCTATATACCTATACCAACATCAGTATCTTCCACATGTCAGGAAAATATACTATCTATACTGATAATTTTAATGTTATCATCTTGTTCCATTCATTGATGCAAACTTTTGATGATACTCTCCTGAAGAATTTCGCTTTGGGGAATGTGCTGTATGTATGTGACCTATTTTTTATGATACGTTTTCCAATATTGAAAGAAATTTGATTTCTTTTTTATAATCCAATAAGAACAGAACAATGGATTCATGGCATGTTTGTTGATCAGTTATGCAAGGAGAGAATTTTATCTTTGGATAATTTGCTGATTTGTAAGCTTTTTCCTTTTTCATATTTTTGATGTAGTGGCTTTTCGCTGAAAGAAATAAACTGTAAAGGAAAAGAAATATCAAGGTGTATTTGAAATAGAAAGCAACATTATTTTTCTGTTGATCTACTACAGTGAAAAAGGTTACATTGGGAAAATAACTCTCAAAACAGCCTTTAGATCACAAGAATGTCCCTGGACACCAAAGGCTGTAAAATGTGCTTTGTGAAATGTTGTATGGAAGTCTGTAATATTTTGGCTGGTGAATTTTCCTCTTAATGTCTGGCTTAGATAAAGCTTAACTGTGCTCTTCAGGAAGAGAATACTTATTTCCTGGACTATTATTCCTAATGATAATGAAGTGCCAATGCTCAATGACAACCTGAGCACAGATATCAGGAAAAGTGACCTGTCCTGAAGAGGCAGCTTCAGCACTGATTTTATCTTTTCCTGGCACTCAAATCAAATTAGTTTGTTATCACAGGGGGGAAGCAAGGCAAGGTGAGGCAGCAAGTGTTATATATGTCTAAGACAGGTAAGATGAGTTAGCTTCTCAATGTGTACATCTTTCTTCATTGAAGATAAAGAAAACTTAGCTGACTGCACAAACAGACTTGTAAATAAAGTTGTCAAGGGACTACCTTTGACTCTGAGACAACCTGATACAGATGGTTTGTACCTATATCACTAAACTCTCTTACTTTCTCAACACATCGGCTGAACTGATTACCTTACCCCCAGATCATCCTAACCCCTAGACTATGCTGGAGGATTAGCCATGGACAAGGCACTGAGCAACCTGCTTTCACTGGTGAATTATATCAGATAACCTCCAGAGGCACCTTCCAACCTAAATCATTTTACGAGCCTATAATTATCTGGAAGACTACTAAGTCACACGGACCACAGACTTGCCAATGCTCATAGTAATCGTTAATACAAGGGATCAAATTGCATCAACCTCAGGCTTTTTAGCTGGTGTAGATCTACCTATAGAGTACATATAGAACAGGGGAACAAAAATGTTACAAAATGAAAACCTGATCCTTTCTTGGTTGTACTTTTAATTCCAGTAAACTAATATTTTCTGATCAAATCTCTTGTCCTGAAATTTCTGAGGTTTCCTAGTAATAGAGTAATTTCTTTATTCTTTGGTATTGTGACTATTTCCATGACAAATAAGGAAGCCATGACTCAGGCTTCTAAGGTCTAACTGGGAAAAGATATGTTGTTAATAAAAAAAGTCAATGATCATTAATGTACTCATGCAAGTCCAAATTAATATTGCAGTGCTAATATTGCAGTACTGTGACTTGTACTGCTTTATGTTGTTGTACAGCTAGGTCTGTCAGTATGCGGTCTGACATAACAAACAAAAACCAGCCATAAAAATAGGTGAAAAAAACATGAAGAATGTATCATACATCCAATTTTTTGTGAGTCTGAAAGTACAGAAACTTGTTCTTGATCTCATCCAAGACAGCTTGAAGTTCAAAGTTCAGACAAAAATCACCACAGGAGTAATTGTCTTTACAATTGTAGTAGACTCACAGATACAGCCTATGACTTACAATTTGGTAGCAAGTGCAACAAATATACATTGCGCTCTACAGAAGTTGTGTATGAAAAAAGCCATGGTTCCACTCAAGTTAAAAGCATTTTTCCCCTGAAGTTATAAGTGTGATGTCAACACGTGGCCATATCCAGAACGTTCAGCATGCTTACACTTTGATAGCAGCACATCTATGGCAAGTTGGATATGCAAAAGCCATAGCAGGTTCTCAGGTTTTCACGTGGGTTTTGGCAGCACATGAAAGCTGTGGTTCTTCATACCTGAACTGATTAATTTAGGACTGAACACAGTCACACAGCTGACACCACTCTAGGCATCCCTATTATTTTTGGTGGTACAATGATGTGGCTCTAAACGAAGCTCCTCAGCACACCAGGCTTAGGGTGGAACTCAGACATTTGTATCAAATGGAAAGCAATGAAGTAATTGTATGATGTTTTGTATAGTAAAGTGAAAAGTATAGCATTTATTTGAGATTGAAGTCATTATAGAAAGGTATGATGGGAAAACTGGATGCTAGGGCAGAAATTGAGAGGGGTATGTGATATGTTCAGAGAAAAAGAATAAAATGTGAAGATGATCATAGGCTATCTTGCTAGTTCAAATTATTTTTAAAATGCTGCTTTTCTAGTTATGTGCTGCATGCTACTGTTATAGAGAACATTTTTAAGTAACATATTCATATGAGCATGAATAAGTTTTATTCTTAAAGCATTCATAACCTTTGGGGATATTTATTTTTTTATCAAACTTTTACTGAAAAACATAGACCCACCAAGATGGTCAGGGGGATGAGCAGTTGGCCTATAAGAGAAGGCTGAAGGAACTGGGCTTGTACAGTCTGGAGACGAGATGGCTTTGGGAGACATAACAGCAGATTATCAGTAACTTTGAGAGGGTTATGGAGTCAGATGTTTACAGAGGTGTATGGCAAGAGATCAAGATGCAACTTCTCATGACTTGAACCAGAAGAGGTTGAGACTGGATATAATGAAATAATTGTTCCAAAAAGGACAGTCAAGCATTGGTACTAACAAGGCTGTGCAACTTTGGGGGTGTTCAAGACCCAGCTGGATAAATACCTGAAGAACCTAGTCTGATCTCATAGCTGACCCTGCTTTAAGCAAGAGGTTGGACTAGAGACTTCCTGGGATTCCTCCCAACCTAAATTATTGTTATGTGACATTTAGTGAAATGAGCTGGTAACGATTTTAGTAATTAGATCTGAAAAGGGTCTCACTGAGAATGCAAAAATGTCTTCAAAAACCCACCACTGAAGCTGTCAACAGTGTGGGTGTTGATGATGGACATTTTTTTTGTTTTAATGTTTGTTTTAAATGAGTGTTCTTACATGAAACATTAAAACAAAAGCTTTGAACAGGTTTACGATAGAATAATTCCTCTTGAATCACACATAATCTTTACTTTATAGAAAGCTGGAGAGAACTTTTATGTTCTGATGCACAGAGCAAATGAACCAGCAACTGCTTTCCTTTCTCTCCTTAACTACACAAACAGGACAGAAGAAAGCAAGAAATAGACTGGGGTGGGGGAAAGGATGATTAAGGTCCAAGTATAACAAAAGTCTCAAGCCAAATAAATGTCCCTACTAGAAAAAATAATGGAATAAAAACTCGGGGAAATGATAGACGAATCGCAAAATGCAAGTTGCAAATGTAAAGATATCTGAGGAGTGAGGGGGAAAAAGGCATTAAATATTTTTTATTATGACTTTTTGATACGGAAGTAGGAAGTGCATGTAATAACCGTGTAGCTTGTACCTGGGGGGGGGGAAAAAAAAAAAAAAAAAGTAAATGCTTGGATATAAGATACAAGTATTGGCCTGTTGTAAGTAGTGCCCAGTGACAGGGGAATCTGAGGACACAGCAAATCTACAGCTTACCCAAAGCTTGCTCTCAGCCTCCAGCAATTTGTAACATGGGAACTTCCTGAGCCAGGACTTGTATCTTTATATCTGATAACTTTCACAGGATTTCTAGCTGCTTCATGAACCCATTTAAAATTTAGCACCTGTAATATCCCATAAGAAGGAATTAGCACCTCAACTACACACCATGCAAAGCAGCATCTTTTGTTGGTTTTGAACACGTGACCTGCTTGATTTGACTGAATCTACTAAGCCTTTCTTGATTTTCTGCATAACACTCAGGATCTATAAAATCTGAAAAGGCTTTCATTATAGCCTATCATTATCCCTGCCTCCCCCAGAAAACTTATTTCCAGTCTCAGTCTATGCTTTTACTCATCTTTATGATCCTCTGTGCTTTTTTCCCATTTTTACTATACAGACTTTCTGAGACAAGAAAAACAGATTGTGTGTAGTATTTAAGATGTAAGCACATAATGTGTTTCTACAGTGGAATAAGTTGCTGTTTTCTCCTCTGTTCCTTATCTAAAATATCTACTAATCCATTTGCTTTGTTGAATCTTAATGAGCATTAAGCTGATGTTTTCACAAAGTTGTTATAAACTTAGATCTTGTCTCTTAGCGCCAATACTCAGCTTAGAGACCACTATTGTGCATGTTAAAAAAAAAATCTTTAATTTTTTACACGTGAATAACTTTTCTATTGAACTTGCCATCACTTTGCCTCTCTTATGATGGCTGCTTAACAGAGATGATTATAAAGAATCAGAGCAATTTCTTTATGCCAGGTTTAACCTCAGGGTGCATTGATAAGATATATTCCTCAGACCTGTACAAGTAATACACAGGCAATGTCAGAGAACAGGTTAGCAGAGAAGTGCTAAAATAAATTAACAGTTGCAAGGCTTGAAAGCCAGATGACAGAATTCAGAAAGTTTCGAGGTAATAAGAAAACCCCCTTGCTTAAATCTGCTATTATCAGGCAATACTGGAGAATGGAAAGTGCTATGACTGTCCTTAAGACCTGTATTGTCTGTAATCCAGAACTACAAAATAGTAAGTTTTACTTTGGCATTGGACAAATTGAAAGGGAAATCAGGTTGGAGAATACATAGATGAATGTATGATGCTGGCAACCTTCCATTGCTTTCTATAAAGGAAACCCACACCTCTCTAAATTATTTGATTTTTTCAAGAAAGCCAGCAAAAATTAATTAAAAGCAAACCAATGACAGGAATTACAAGCTTCTAAAACTTTTACAATATAGAATTTTACTATTCCTGACATTAAGAAATTGTCCAGTATTTTATCAGAAGTATTAAAAGGCTAAAAATTTAAGACCAGTTACATGAGAGAGAATAAAAAAACTGATTTGTGGTGGGTTTTGGCTTTACCTAACTTTAGCACATAAAGATAAGAATTTGATCTGGTCATCTGCAGTCCCTCTCTAGTCAACAGAGAGAAATATGTGCATTCAGAAAATGATTTATCATATGCTAAAACAAATCTCTGATAGGTCAGAGGAATTCCTCTTTGGAAATATGTGTTTCTCACTGTTGATGGTAGCTGGCATTCAAAGGACTTGTTTAGATAACTGCATTTTATACAGTCAAAGTCAGTGAGGTGAATCTCTCTCTACACTGATTCAGAGGAGCCACTCTGTAGTACCACTAGCATTGTACTAGCATCACACTAGCCTCAAATATTCAATAGTGTTATCAGTCTTCTTTTTGCGTTAAACCTAGAAAGCCCCCAAAGAGCTGTCTTGTCTGAGAGGTACAATTACTAAATGGAACAAGTTTATTTCTTCAGCTTGAGATTTGATTACTGGATCCACATGACTGTAGCATCTCAGACTATCAGGGCATCATTTCTGGGATAGACTGTCCTCAAGCTTGTGTGACAGTAAGGAATTCAGGTGGTAAAAAAACATCCATCCTGAGCTATGTGACCTTTGTAGAACTTCAGGGCTTTATACAATCAGCATATTCTCTGCCTCAATGAGTTATACACTCACCTGTGCTATGATTGTATTACTAAATGAATGGTTCCCATTACTTGTAATGTAAGCTATCGACTTTTCCTTTATCTCAGATGATTCAAGTGAAGGGATTCCCATGGGTCATTGCAGAGAAAAAAAAACAACCAAACCCACAGGAAAAAAAGCCCAAACAAAACCAGATATGAAACCAAGCAGAGTTAAAAGAAAGTGGCTTACAGCTTTTTCAGGCCAGAGATAATGCATATTGTACGTTAAGAAATTTTGGGGAACAATAATATACTTCTGTTTCATGAAGTCGTATGTTCTTACTTATCACACAGTATTAGAAGTAATAGAGGATGAAATGTAAAGTCGTATGTTTGTGGGATTTTTATGATCTGCCATTCATGACATAGAAGTCTCAGAAAACCATCAGTGAATCTTATCACAAAGCTGTCTTTTGTGTTGTTTGTGAAGAGCTCCTAGATTTGGTCTTTTTACATGATACCTTTCACAAGAAGCAAGTTTATGTGGAGCCTATACATTTCATCTGATTGTGTTCTCTTTTTCCTATTATAGAAGTAAAAACTAAACTCCCCTCCTAAAATCAAAAGAATTTGTGATTTTGGTCTAAGCAGAATGTAGAAGCACCCCTAATATAAGACCAGCAAAGTGCCAAATGTCAAAGAACATAAATAGATGAGCATGCTGGTACCTACACGCACAGGTGTACCATCTCCAGCCTCGCTGGTCTGTGCTGTAAGGAACATGGAAGAACCAGCTGATCACCCTTTGCAGGCCCAGCTTCAAAGTCCTGCTGTGGAGGAGGTAAAGCAGGCACTTCAGCCCACGCAGTATGCATCCACCCCTCCCAGGGCATCATAAAGACTGGGAATTTGTGGGATTCTTTGTTCCTAAAGGACTATTTAGTGTCAAAAACCTAAGCATATCCTAGAGACTAGATACCATTCTCTTCTTTGCTAATGCACACCTTCTGTGAGCTGCAGTCATCTTTCCTCTTGCTTTTTCTCCCTACAGACCTGTGAAATTTGCAGTTACACAGATTTTGTAGAGGAGAAGAATATCTCTTCCCCATCATATCCCAGCTTGACGTCATTCCAAATTTCACAAAGTACCTAACCAAAGTCTGTGAATACTACCAAAGTCTAGAAGACAAGAAATATTGCAGATTAAATCTTCATCTGTTTCCTACAAGCTGGTTTCATTGTCCCTCTTCCTACTGGATATTGGGCACTCATTGCTGCCCCAAGTTCCCTGAAAACTCACTTCAGTGAACTGCATGCCAAGAGCTGGTTACCTGAAAGCTGGTTACTTGGCAAGATACAATTTGGTTCCTTTCTGGTTTGGGTATTTAGAAAACAGGCAGACATAAACCATCTTTGGATAGATATTATATATGTAGACAGTAGTTCACACTGACAGGGTTATTAATATGCTTAAAATAGTCTTTCACTAATATTGATAGGAGAATAGAAGTGTCCCACTAGGGCTTTTTGGCAGCAAGCTGGATGGCAATGACTTGCTTAGAGTTTAAAATTTCTTAAACAAAGGTTCCAAAGAAAAATTAATTTTTGCTTACAAGCAAACAAGGCTTTGTTACCACATAGTGTTTAGAGTTTAAAAATGAAACTACATAAAATCTGTATAAAGCATATTGTAATTTAGTTAGCAGGTGCTTTTCACTGTGTAATTTTAAATGGAATTATCCTTAACTAGATGCACTTCCAGTGCTTTCCAATGAGGACTAGATCTTGCCTAAGCTGATTACATATTTTCATCGTTAGCCTGGAACAAATGAAAAAAATCATTACTGATAAGGTCTGTGAGATAAAGAGAGACATAAATAATATAAAAGATATAATTACTGTTTCATAGTCCATTTTCAAAAGAGCGAAGTTAAGTTAATATATGAAGGCACTTATATTTTAGACTTTGTCAAGAGCACAGATTTCTCTTTCTTGTTAAGGCCTGGGTGAGCCTTAACCATTTGCAATGATGGGAGCTAAAGAGCTAATACAGCCTTGCAAGTATAAGTAGGAATATATGAAGTGGAACTGGCAAGGATAGAATCCCTCCGTTTTAGAAACGACACAGCTATGATTGAAGTATTCACTTTACATCTTACATCTGCAATTCATGCAGGAAGTTGAGAAATTAGGGAAGGTTCAGGAAGGAGTCATTCATATACATGATTAATGAGAAATTTAGCATCATTGACATGTAAGAGTTCCAAGAAAGGAAACAAAAATATGATTACTGAGGAGTCTCCCTTCCAGAAGCCACATCAAGAAATCTGGTGAAGGTGGTCGGCTGAAGCTGTGCAAATTCAGGCACGATATTTTAGTAGTAAGGCTATTTAACCAAGCCACTAGGAGACATGGAGGATTTATTTTACTGAAAATTAAGTCAAAATTAAGTCAACATATTCTAAATATGTTCCATTTCAATCACAGCTCCTTGATTTTTTTAACAAAAACATTATGGAGAATGTGAGAGTTGATGATCAACGTATTTCCCTTTTCTGTCTAAAATCTGGACAAACCTACTCTCCTGGAGTGGGGAGGGGAATCTGCTCAAAAAAGAAAGAAAAAAAGAAGACAGAGCTAATAGCAGAGAAATAAATTACATTTTTAAAACTCCTTCTGTTCTGTATGTATGGTTTAAATAAGCAGGCTGTATCCTTGTAGAAATCATCAGCAGGTTGTTTTAAAGGGTCACTTCATTTCAAACTGAATTGTGTCCTGCATACTGAAGCTATTCGGTCCCAGGCCTGTTGCATCCACAGAGAGCACCTGAGCTGCTGAACCACTGTGCCTCTGTCGGTGTGACCTTCCCTTCCCAGCTGCACAGATACTGCTGAGATGGGAAAGTTTACAGAGCCCCAGGGTAAATGGTGCATTCTGAGCTGATAGTCTAACAAAGTACTTAAGGAAAGCAGAAAAGCAGAGACTGCTGGAGAAAAATCCCAGAAGAGGTAATACCCTGTGCTGACACTTCACATAAATTTGGAAATGGGAAAGCTTGGCTGAATCTCTGCTTCAGCTGTCCACAGCAATGATTTTAGGTCAAGATTTCCAGATACTAGGAGGACATTGCAAGTACCAGCAGGCTGGACATGCTGGCTTCAGGGGTTTCATTTGCTCTCAGGATAAGTATGGTATCAGACCAAGAGTGTTATGGAACTGCTGCTCTGGGCTTTTCACTTGAACAGGGATTCCCAAGAGCTTCACGTCTATAAGGAAATATTGAGTTTTCTAGCACTCAGCTGGTAGAAAGAGGCATTTCTTGGCTATCTCAGCTGTGCTCTGGCAAAGTCCTATGCCTAATTGCTAGATGTAGATGTGTTTGACAATTCCCTCCAAATGCCGAAATGCTAATTTGAACATGAGGGCTGTTGGTTTCCATATCCAAGGATGCTCATATGTTATACTAAAAAACATGATGCACACTGCTTAGTGGAATTCTTTTCCACCACCAGGAAATCTCTAGCCTTCTTTGGAGCTATGGTGTGAGCTCTTTAGTTAGGACTTAACTTCCCTTCAAGATGGACTTCAGCTTTCATAATTTGCCTGAATAAACTTACTTTCATCATTAACTTTCCTGACTGAAATGAGCAACTTCCTTTCAGAAATTCACCTGTCCCTTTGCAACAATCTCAAATACAGTCGAGTAAAACAAGGCTTATGCTCCTCTTGCTTTGAACAATGCAAGCCACAGATTCTTACCTCAATTGAAATTTCTGAGTAACACAGCCTTGAAGCTCAAACAAAGCTCACTAGAATTTATCAGGCATCTGGCCATTCCTCCATACAAGGCACACATTTTACTGTTATTCCTCATAGTGAGTGACAGACAGAATAACAGAAAACTCAGAGGTAAAAGAATACATTTCTGGTTGTCATGATTGCAGACAGTAACTGAAAGCTTCACCCGAATTAGTTTACTTCTTTTCCTTTTTAACACTGGAGCTTCTTCTGTCTCTGCCCTTCATATTCATTTTGATTGCTGTCTGGAATGTTTGCAACATTCAGGATTGGTTTCTGATTATGGCAGTTTTATTTTCCCTATGCCTGGCTAATTGCATCATTATAGAACAGATGAGAACGGAAATAATTTCCTTCAGAAAAAATATCTTTGCAGTCCCAGGACTCCAACCTCATGAAAGTCTTCAGCAAATTGTTGCATCCTTTTATCAGAATATTTAATCATATGTTCACTTAATTGTAAATTCTATCAAAAAGGAACATTTTTCAAGAACACTCTACTGACTTTACAACACACATCCCACTAAAGGCGTATGTGGTTGTGGAGACATCTATGAACATTCTAAAATTTAAGCAATGGCTGTTCTGAAGAGGAAAGCCCCTGTGAATCCAATATTGATATAGAGTGCTCCTTTCCATGGTCCCTTAAATCCAAGGCCATAATTGTGTCCCTTTAAACCAGCATGAACTTACAGCACCAAGAGAGGTTTCTTGGGCACCTCACTGGCTTCTCCCTGTGTCAGTACAAGAATTTTCATAGTCTCATTGTAAACTAAAAGGGGAAAATGATCCAGACTAAATGTTGTTCACTTGCTTGGGCTAGGTGGGGTTTTTTGATTGGGGGGGTGTTTAATTTTTTTTTTTTCCCGAAGGTCACCACAACAATGCTCTTCTACAACTTGAAGTGACAGAGAAACTATAGAAAAACCATAGAAAAACCCTCAGAATAAACAAAATTTCTGAACTGGTGGATAACAAATACAACCTTGATAACATAGCCCTAACACCATAATCAGAATTGTTTTGCTGATGCTTATAGCAAATAAATTAAACTGTGGCAGACCACAGTCTTAACTTTTTGCCTGAATTAGCATGGATCACACTTCTGCTGGTAATACCTTCTCTTGGACCTCACTAAGTGGCCATGAACTGGGTCTATACTCCACCTCCCATACTTGAATGGAGATTGAATGCAAACAAAACTGTATCATTTTGTCATCTACCATGAGTCCAAGCACATACTGTTACTAGCTGTAGTAACGGCACTAAAAGATATCATATTTTCTATGTGTCTGTGAACTCATAACAACTGGAGATATTCAACACTTCTTGAAAGCGATATTCAGAAGATAGTTTTTCCATATCTCTTCTCATACTTGTATAGTTTCTTCTTATACATCCTTACCTGAGATTATCTACATAGTCTTGAATTAGCTATTTCTGAATATGGATAAAAGAAATGTAATTGAAAAATGGAGGCAAATATCATGTAGGAGGTTAGGTTGAAAAATGTCTAGCAGGCAGAAAATTTGGCAGAGGCTGGTGATAGAGTGAATCTTGTATGCCTGTGTTATCCCCAAACCATTAACCTGGCATTTAGGACTCCCCTGCAGTCAATCAACCAAGCTATTAAAATGACAATGCAGAAAGCCCCAAGAAACAGGTTCAAATCAATAAACCCATATAGACTAGAACAGAACAAGCATAAATACATGCAGAGCTGCTCCTGAGCTGATGGGTGAAGACTTTGTTTCATACCGGTTTTCATGCATCCAGCATACCATTACACATAGCTACACACACCTATACATATAAGCTAAGAGGACTTCTGACAAATCACTGCCTCGGTCCGTGATTTCAGCAAATCAAGAGATGCTGGTGAATTTTTGCCGTTCACCTGCAACAATTACTGCATCCGGTTGTTTTATAGATTGCAGTCCTGCAGGATTTTAGCCTAAGAATGTTAGTTTTGAGCAAGTTGCTGTCCCTCTGCCTTGCAGTTGCTTGAGGTAGAATTAATTTTGTCTGTTGTTTAGTGCCTGAAATATATAAAAGGATAAAGTCTACAATAAAGAAACTTGGCTGATAAGTTCAGGCATAGAGATATGTATCATCTAAAGTTGAATAGATGTATCCCATCTTTAAGATGCATTTTGGATAAGCTATCAACCTTGGCCCAACTTACCTTCCTCGGAAAGCAGCTGGAGCTGTATCATTAAATCCTGTGGAAGAAGCGTTAAGCCCAAAATGTAGTTTATGGAAAAATTCATCCTTGTTATAGAGGTCCAATTAAAACTTGGAAACTGTCAGATGGCGGGCAATCTGCACTCTACTGAATGTAGTTACTTTGCCATAACCAAGATATGAAGGATGTAATAGCCTGTGCTTGCCTTTAGTGAGATATTCATGTGAAGGGTATAGATCCACCAAAAGAATAAAAGATGTTGCAATTGCATAAAAAATGGCATTATTCTCAATACATTAAGTCAAAGAAAGGATCTTCCATACAAAAAGACTTGTTCTGTGATACAAAGCTCAAAGAAACTTTACAGTCCGCAGTAAAATCTCTCATTCATCAATTTGCAGGGGGAACATCGTTTAATATACATTATTGACTGTATTAGCAGTTTTACATTGTACAGCTGAATTTATTTATTTATTTGCCTTGCTGTCTAATGCTCTGTGCCTCAGGATATTGGAGTCTAGTAGACCGTGCAATTAGAATGCCAAGGCGTAAGTAACTTACATAATTTAGATATCAAATTTTGCATGGAGTAACAAACCAATGTGCACTAGTTATGCTCCACTGCAAAATCCATCACGAGTGGAATCATCCTTTCATGAAAAATGATAAAAAACAAGAAAAAAAATAGAAAAGTAGAATACTTTGTACTATACCAGTAATACCATATTGTCATCTAACAGTATCTGCTAATAATGTAAAAATATCATCCCTTTCTAAAATGATTCAGCCACCTCTAATATTAACTAGTGACACAGCTACCGGTGTGTATATGCTGTGCTTACCAAGTACTTCCTTTCAAAAAGTACCATCTGAGGGAAATGCATCCTGTTCTAACCATGTTCTATTATTTTCCAGCTCAGCTGTGTCCTCTTGAATTCATGATAATTTCTGCAAATTTTCCTAAGTCATCACTTTCTGAACCAGGGTAAGAAGCTCTTCTAGATTGTGCCAGATTAATTAAACATAAGACTCTTGATATGGTTGTCCAGGTAACCAGCTATCCAGATTTTGTAGGCTGAGTTTTCAGTGGATATTAACTTCAGAGGCCAAGATTGCACTGAAGAAATATTAAAGATTAAATCAGGTTGCCACATTAAATTTAAGGTAGGAAGACAAGATCTCCTCTGAGGCATTCAAAGGCATGTACTCTTCTCTCTTTATTTTACTGGGAATTTAGACTCATGTTAAATGCCTAAATTAGACCCCATATTACATTATTGTTTATAAATTTCAGTTTCACAGTTTACAGAAGCTAAACCAGCTGGTATCGAGTTTTCTGCATCTTAAAGATGAACTGCAACATTTTACATATATG
Organism: Falco biarmicus; assembly: GCF_023638135.1. Lineage (NCBI taxonomy): Eukaryota > Metazoa > Chordata > Aves > Falconiformes > Falconidae > Falco > Falco biarmicus. The sequence continues at coordinate 32,908,662 of NC_079293.1, read as the reverse complement.
ACTTCTGATAATCTGACTTTCTTGACAGTCATAAGGACTGTCCATCCATCCCCTTTATGATTAGTAAAAGAAAAATTCTTAACTGGATTATGACATTTTATAGAATAAATAATTTTCAAACTCTAATACTTTAGCAAAACCAGAAGGAGGTGCTATAAAGGTTCTAGTACTATATCACGCAGCAGAATCTCAGTTTTAATCTCTATGAGGACTTAACCATGTCCATACAAAGGGTCCTTTGATTTAGGCTGTAAAAAAAAGCTAATTTTTTTTTTTCAAAATCAGCTCTTTAACAGTAAAGTTCTTAGTGGATGGAGTAGTAGGAAATGCAGCCTTTGTTTTTTAACCCTTATGATAAATGTCCATGAGGCATACCCCTTAACAAAAGACCTGTCAGTAGCTGCAGAATTTAAATTCAATTTCTCTGGTCATTAGAGATAGGTTTGAAAAGCCAGATGTCAAGGCAGGTGCCATATTATATTTGATAATAAGTTAATGGCCCTTGAAATTCAGAAGCAGTATGTCAGTCCTAAAAGCTCCCTTTGTAACCAGCTCCCCCTCTTCCAGGCTTATGCCTTCCTTTGTTTCCACTGCTTTTATTAAAATCAACAACTGAATGTGAGAATGATGTTGGTTTTCTGTTTAGAAGAGCTAACATATCATGTTATATCATTTTAATGTTCATCATCTCTGGGACTTCATGTCTGTGAAGCTTCAGTTCTGTGGGTGTTTTTTCAAACACAGAAAAATGATGTCTGTGCACTGCAAATAAACCCTATGCACTGTTAAAAGTAGTTGTACTGCTTCTGTTCCTGGGTATTAAAATATTTCATTTAAGTCAGATTCGTATGGCCTTCTATCTTTTGTGCCTTATGAGATGGAGATGATTCTTTGGAAGACTAAAGACGGAACACTAAAATTTCATTGCAGAATGTTGAACCAAATGCTGGCTTTGACTCCCAACATGCAGTTGCAGGTGCAATTTGGCTTCTTAGTTTTTAAAACACTGGTTTCGGTAAAACAATCATCCTCTTTTCAGACTCCCTCAAGTGCCTCATCAGATAGCAGCAGTGGTTTATAGCAAGCAGTTGAAAGACATGGCACACACACTCTAGGGAATGAAAAGGATTTTTAAAAATGAGCAGGGTTTTCTGAATGCTGTGCAGAGTCATCACCTGCATATTCAAACACAGAATATCATGTAGGATCATAGAATAAATCAGATTTTAGCAGCAAAACACAATCCTCAGCAAGTGAAAAATTCAGCTATCTGCTTTTTTTTTCTACCTGAACATTTATGTGTTTTTTCCAGTTAGGGCGATGAATACTGAAAATTGCCCAGCTTTAGTATCAGCTAGAAAAGTTTTACTTGGTACATCTGTCACACTAATTACATTTTAGAGATGCTTAGAGGTAACATAAATGTTTAATCAAATCTGCGGGACATTAAGAAATTTCTGCCACAACAAGCAATGTCTGCATCCCAGGTGTAGGACTTGTAGACCCCATCCTGCAACACACTTAATCAGACCTTCTGCGGGTTGCTGTAATGGTGTCCATGTTTTCTCCAGCCACTGCCACCCATTCTTTTTCCTTTCATTGTATGAAATTTAGCAGTCATCTGAGTATCTGATGAGTCAGATTGGTGTGCATGTTAAGTGGCTTTGGCCAGTTTAAAGGCTGTCTATAGGAGATATATATGGTTCCTTTCTGCTGGCTCATTAAGACCAGCTGAATGAAATTAGCTGTTGGCTCACTCACCAAAAAATTCTTAGCACCATCATTTCCACCCCTTTGAAGAGAAGGCTCCTGTCATTCATTTACCAATATATTGATTTTGTAAAATACAGCAATAGATAAACTAAGCTGCTAAGGGAGAGGATGTAATACAATGGGAGGTGGGGAGGGAAGAAGTGAAAGAAAGAAGAAAAAAGATCAGTATATTGATAGAATTCTGGACATTTTTCTAGTTCCTGGGAAGATTCAGAAGGTAACAGTAAAGTCCTTGGAATTTGTTCTTTTACCATTTCAGACCACCTTCAAAGAATCTCAGTTGCATTTTAAAATGGGAACAGATGTGAAATACCCCAGTGCATTTAAAATCTCAGCTGCTGGCATGTGGCATTAGCCCACAACGCCTTCCCTCTGACAGCGTCCCTCCCCAGTGGCTGCAGGAGCACCCAGGTGGCAGAGAGGCACAGGGGAGTCCTAGGCATGCCTAGGCAACTGCCAGCACATATCTGATTTTCTTCTAATTATATCTCAGCAATCATCCCTGTGGAAAATAATTTGTGTGAACATGTCTCATGCAATTCTGTCATGTAGTAAAGATCTGGAAGTTACATTTTAATTCAATTGACTCAGAGGGGAGAATACACAAAGGGTTGAGGCTGGGTAATCCATACCCACGTAGCAAACAACTGCCCACATCAGTGATCCCCACAGGAAAGCCTCCAGGGAGCAGGGGTGCTGCACAGCCTGAGCTCACCAGCAAGGACACGCTGAACTGTGCAACAGGGCTCAGACTTCAAAAAACTTCCTGCACAGAAAATTCCAAAGTTACTTTTTATTCTGCATCACTGCAGACACATAAAAAGTTTCATATATATTGAAATTCAATTAGAAAGTATAAAATACATTAAAATACTCATTAAAAGATAAAAAAATGAATTATTGTTCAGATCCAGGAGGGGGGAAAATGGTCTCATTTCAGTGGTTTTAAATTTGAATGGAAACTCTAAAAGTGGAAATAATCTCCTTCATATATTTAAAACACTTTCTCCTTCAACATTTGAACAAAATGAACACGCTCCCATGATAAGTTTACATTTTGGCAAGCTACGTTTTTGACAAAAACAGTCCCTTTGAATATGTGTTTCCAGCTCCATTGTTATATTTTTAGCTACAGGATGAATCAAAATGACAGTCACACACTTTCTTTGCCATTGAAAGTTTACATAATTTTCCTTAAAGCCTCCTCAGGAGTCAGAGGAGAAGAGGTTCATTAGAAAAATATTCCATGATGGTGCAGTATTTCTGCTCAACAAGACAGAAGGAAAAAGGGGCTGTAACAAAAGGTTTCTCCCCTCCCACAATACTTCCCCCCCAAGGCTGCTTCATATATATATATACATACATGTATATAGTGGTTTCTCACCTATTAAAGAATTTTTTAGATTAACAACCTTCTGCTCACATAAGGTGACAAATACACCAAGTCTTCATCTAGTCCACGTGTGACAGAAAGGGTTGGTGGGCAATTTACAGATTTCAGAATTTGTCTTCCTGGCTACTGCCCAAAAGATGCAGAAGAGCCCACTCTAGTTCAGACAGCTCATTTTGGAAACATTAGTTTCAGTTCTACTGCAAGTTCAATAATACATTATGTTTCAGCCTGGTATGTTTCCAGCAATAAAAATACCAACCGTACTTTGTAACAATGATCATAATAATCAAACCAGGTCTGGTGGCTGTCACTGTAGAAAAGCCCAATGGCTGCCTGATCTAGGTGAGAGAGAATTATCCCATGCCATACACCGTATCTGTTTTGGCATCTGCATTAGGATACAATTTATTGGTATGTGAAGGATAACGGGAAATTCTGGTGATTTATTCTCACACACAGACAGCATTATAAGTCCTTCCCCCTTTGCCTGCCCTCCTCTGATTCCTAATTCCTCTCCAAAGCCATATTTCATATATTGAAAAAAAGTAAAGAAAAAATTACTTCAGCTACCACCATTCTTTAAAGGGTGTGTGATCAAGCTACAATGAAGTTTCCCAGAATTTCTGTAGTGGTTTCACAAACTGACCCTTGTATAACAACAGCAGCAAGAAAAAAAAAAGAAAGAAAGAAAGAAAAAAGACACTAAAAATGAACAACATAACTGCATAATCTTTCCTGGAGTGTGCTATAAAAAAAAAAAAAATTAAAATTGGTGCAAAAAGGCTGATCTTGAGACCCACAGAGAATTCACATCGTGCTACAACCACCCATGAGACTTGCTCCTGTTACCAAAGTGTCAGTTTTCAGCCAGGAGGTGTATTTTTATAGGTTTTACTGACGCAAGGATGGCCATCTAGGATAACATTACTATTAGTTGTGTTACAGTAGGTCTTGCAAACCCTGACTTCCACTTACATTTCCAGATGAGGGCACACAGAGACATCGTTGTCTGTATGCATTTGAAGTGCTGTATTTTCTTTGGAATTTGATATGGGGGTGTCCTCTGACCTTGAAGATCTGGATTTAGGTGATATACTTTATGGTATAAAGAGGCAACATGTACTAGTAAATTAATCATGGTTTGTAGCAAACCCAAATGTTGGAACTTGATCATCCATATTCTAAAATTGCTGGAGCAGTCTTGTCACAACATAGTTGGCTCATGTCATGAAAGACTATCCCAAACAATTCTTAGAAATATGTTGGAAATTAGCACTTGTCAGGAAATATTCCCAAGCAGTAGTCTGGACGGAGCCATATGCCTCTGAGGTCAGAAGACCTTAATAATGTATGTGGTTAAACTGTGCCTGTTGGCTACCATGCCAAAAACAGGCCCTGATGCTGTTATTTCACTAGTATAGATGCAGCCAAAGAGAAATACTAACAAAATCAGTCTGAAACTACTTGGTTCAAATTGCTGTTAAGTCAGCTATCCATAAAAACTGTAGTCCCTTGAAGAGAAGGAGAAGAAATACACGTGTTCCACCAAGGATGGGGTAAATGATCAGATATTAAAGTCTCCTCGCTGACAAATGTCATCTTCATTTAAACATTACTCACTACAAGAGTGTTAAGGAAACTGTAGCATTTATGCTACCATAAAAAAGGATTAGGAACCAGATAGCAAATAGAAATGCTCAGGATGACTGTTGGGAAAATGATTTCTTCCCTAACAGTGATCAGTATAAAAATGGAGCTTATTCTCTGCTTTTGTATTTAAACAAGCATCTGCTCCAGTGTGATGTTTTACCCTTTAATCCAGGATAGCACTAAAATTAAACTTCATTCACCAAAGTACCTTAGTGACTAGAGACAGCAGAAAGTGCAAGCAACACATGTACGTCAGAGCTCCCTGTCTTAAGAAAGCCCCAAACTTTAACTCTTATATTAAAACATGGATTCATCATAGTGACATAAAATACGTTTCCCAAACTTTAGGGGTTACTTCTAATGTTATATATTCTTTTTCTTCACAGCAAAGGAATGACCAGCTCTGGCAGTCCATTCACTGAGTGCTACCAGTCTTTACTGATCAACAGTTTAAGAAACCGGAGCCAAAGGAAGCGAAAGCCAATCCAAATACACCTGTCTGAAAATTATTGCAATACTATCAGTTACAGAAATCTTCTCAGAAAAGTTTCAGCTATAGTAAAACACCTGCATGTACCAAACATTTCATTTGGGCCCCCATTTGGTGATGCAAGCATCATGAAACTCAACTAGACTTTGCTCACCATCAATCACATATCCGCCTTTAACACAGTACTTTGATCCAGTAATGGAAAGTTTGAAAGGGAAAAGGCACACAGGCTTCCAATTAATGGATAATTTTTTTGTGCTTATGAATTACTTGTGGTGGTTGGGTGGTTGTTGTTGTTGTCATTTCTTTTTAGCCTTTTAAAAATGCTTTTAAGATTTCCATTGTTATCAACAATCTTACCAAGAAACTCAGCCCTTGTTGGCACACTCAGAATCTCAATGGCACTTTCAGACAAAAATTTGGCTGGAAAGCCGATGATTTGGGGAGAAGAGTACAGGTTTTTGAACTATATCGCTGATCTGCTATATATAAACTTCAAAAGCTTTACAAGACTGGTGGGAAAAAGCACAGAGAAGTATTACACAGAGGTGGACGTAGTTGTGAAATTCTTGAGTAGGGTTGTGGGATGCATTTCAGAGTGTTAAAGTTTTCCCCTTAGTGTATCAGATGGGCACAAATTTCCTCTAATTATTCTGGTAGGAGAGTCTGTTCTTGGACAGAAAAGGAAATGTAATGAGGAAGACCTCGTATATCTCTGATGTTCTGATTGTACTGGAGATCAAGCATGGCTTTAAATACCCTGAATTTCCATGTGAGTAATTGACAATGGCAACCCAAACTTAGCTGTGTCTGATTAAATACATTCTTGCTGGCACTTTGAGAGCTTATAATAGTCTAACAGTAATTAAAGACACAAACAGGCATTCACCAATCCAAAAGGAAAACACCTACCTTCCTCAAGCTTTATCTATCACTCAGAAAGACCCTCATCTGTGTTCCATATTCAGTCTGGTTCAGTATTTTTCTGTAATTATCCAATACAAGGATGTCTTCTTGCACACTTCTATGATTTAGCTACCTAGGAGATGTCTTTTAAAAAAATATCCTACGTTTACATGGTTTAAAAATGCATTACAATGATTTAAAAAGGAATTGTGGAGCATTGTGAAAAAAAGTCTAAAATACTAAACCAATATAAGAGGTTATAGTTGTTTCTGCAATACATAATAAACTTGTGAAACTGAAATAGCTTTTTCTGTAATACACTGTAAACTTGTGAAATTGAGAGAATGAAATCCAGAGTCTTCACTTAGAATCCATCTGGTCTGTATATCACTTTTAATACTGGATCTTTTAATACTGGATCTCTACTGGATACCATTTTTATACTGGATATATGTATCTTTTAGAGCCAAATTTATCCTTTCCCATCATCCAGAGTTTAAGTAAAGAAGTTCCCCAGCCCTGAATCCCCTGAATTCAATGGTTTGCTGTCATAAGGAAAAGGACATGGTTCCACAGTTCACTGACTCCCACTAGCACGTTTTTCTAACCACATTACAAAAGCTGCAGGAGGTTATTAAACTGCAGCTCTAAGTGAAGTATTCTCAGTTGGTTTTTCTCAAAGTATCTACATACCCATAATGGGACTTCAGCATCTCAGCATCTAATTTCAAGGCACTTTGCTGCTAATAGATTCCCCAGGCCTTATACACCCTACAGTCTTTCCAGTTCTGACCTTCCTAGACACGCAACGATGTAGTGCCCGTTCATCTCCTTTTTTAACCTTGCAGCTCAAACCCTTCCCACTTACAGGGGGAGGTAGTAGTCTCATTGTAATTAATTTCTGGTCGTGTCATGGCTGCATTCATTAGCACATGTGAAGGGCAAAATTCAGCCTATGCCTTACGACACTCAGTATTAAATGGGGTACGCTGTCCAGAGCCCACCACTTAGTGTGAGAATACGCAGCATACTCAGGACTCATATGATAATAGTAACAGTTTGTTTAGTAATTCCACCAGTTAATAAAAAAAAAAGTATAATATAAATATTTAGTCTTCATATCATAGGACAAATTAATATTCGTGCAGTGTTTCAGTTCAAGTGGTATCTCTGTAGCAGCCCTCGGCAGCACTTCTTATTAGTCTCAGTGAGTATATTATCTTTCTTAATTAGAAACTCTTAAACTTTTCAGTCATGGGAATTCATGAGTAACAAAAGAAGAAGAATTATTGTGTAGTTCATTTTAATGACAGATTTACACACTCTTGGCTGGACTAGGAAACTAGAAGTGAGGGTCTTAGTCCAGCATGAAGTAGATAATAAAGTCTCAGATGTACAGTGTACCACACGGGAGACAGAACTAGCCTAGGACAAGCATGGAAGAAAAATTTCAGTGCAAAGGAACGGGCATTTAATCACTCAGTGGCACTATGATAGAGTTTTTTGAAACAATTGGGAATCTTCCTGTTCATGTGCAGAGCTTTAGCAAGGAACTGAGTCCCCCACATGTGAGGTCAGTGTAGGGTCAAGAGGAGAAATGCTTCAAATACAGGGGTGCTGGTGAAATTTTGGACTGCTTATAGTCAACAGTATAGCTCAGACTGACATCAGGTTGTTCATGTCCCTGCCAGGTTCAATGCAGCAGAAGAAATTTGGCTCCTTCTGAGAGAAAAAGGGTTTGCCTTTGCCTTCCTTGTCTCTACCCAACAGCTCTTACCCCCCATAGTCTCCTAACAAAAATAAAGGATTTGGATATTCACCCATGAACACTAGTAAAAGTTGGGATGTAAATATAGAATTCTCTTATTAATGTCCCCTACCTACCCAATACACCATTAACTCTTTTAACATAATGTGCAAATAAATGGAGCTATTCAGAAAGCAAAAACTATGAACTTTTGCTACAAATGCAGCTAGTGAAGTAAATAATATCACTGAGGCATCACTGAGGACCCTGAGACACTGCAGGGAGTCACCCCCAAACAGTGATGGACAACAGGGGCAGTGAGCAAGGACCCATGAGTGCATGTGTGCAACCTTGGAGATGGTGACCAGGGACCTCCAGGTGTCATCTCACAGGTACCATGATGTGAGCATCAGGGTTGGAAAGGAACAACACAGGCTCTAGTAGCACTAGAGTAACTGCATCTCCCACAGAAAGGGTGGCTGTCAGTAGGGACTGCACCCCCCAGAGAGGTGCATATGCCTAAAACCCATACAGCCTGTGGGAGGATATGTGTCTGTGATTAATTTCTTTCTTTTAAATTAGTTATAGCAGGGAATTTCAAAATCTGTAGGTGTTTATTAACATTTTGTAAGTGCCTAACATCATGGGGTTTCTGTTGTATTGTTGATATTAATCCTAAATCTATAGTTCACTGGTTACTGATTAAGTGTTGTTAATAAATCAATAAACCAATTAGGTTTAACCAAATTAACTAAGCAGCATTTCCCTGCATCATTATTACCAGATGACATTAAGTTGCCATTAGTTTGAAGTCCCTTATGCATCTGTTTGCAACTCTGGTCCTCAGCAAGGAGGAGGCTCCTTCTCTTTCCAGCATGCAGAGTTGTGGCAGAATTTTGAAATTCAGCTGCTCAGGCTCTGCTTGTCAATGTAATAAACTCTTTGTTGTCTGATATTAAGAACTTCTCCCTAAATACTAGGTTTTTGGTTTTTTTCTAGTGACACCTAAAACTTAACAATAATGCCAGTGTATCATATAGTAATGATTATTTCATTAAGATAGACAAAAACATCTATCTTTTTGACAGTCTTGTAAAGCCGAGAAGTTCTATCCATCAGAAAGCAAAGAAAAAAAATATTCTGTGCTAAATTTACCTTAAATTTTGGTCTACTTAATGTCTTTCATCTATTTCTATTGTCTTAGTTTAACAAATGGAATCATAAATAATGGAATCTACATCAATTGCACTTATTTGCAATTAGAATTTTTTTTGGTACTCTCTTTTATGAATATTTAATAAACTGTGTAACCTTGATGGAAGGAGTGCAATTTAGAAGGCCATAATGAATATTTAGAAAGTCTTGCTTTGTGATCTCAGCTTCTGATTCTAAATTAACATCCAGTAAATCTTTCAGTACAATGCTCAGCTCAGCAAGTCTAACATTTTCCTGATCTAGAAATACATGGATAACTTCAAGATATGTTTTCTACTTCAAAGGAACTAGGTTCTTTTTTTAAGCTTCTAATAGTTATGACCTAAAATACGTATCTTAGGGTATGTATTGAAAAAAAAAAAAAACTTTAAAAGAGACACTTTTAAAAAAAAAAATTACTCCCAAAATGTACAGTTAGGTTGTGTGATGCCAAGAAGAAATATTATGTATACTAGAAGTTATCAGAATAGAAACAATGATTCACTGACAGTTCAGTCTTTGCTTCTTGAGGGGCAATAACACCTAACTAAAATTTTTGTTTGCTTTTTCTCTAGTTTCCCACAGTAACTTTATTTTAAAATGTACTGTCATGGGGGGAATCCTAACCCATCATTATGGATTTGCAACATTTACATCTACCAGTCATTTAAAAAAAGAGGTATTGCAAGAAGACGATTGTCAAAAAAGAGAAATACATATAAGGTATATTCTTCTAGCAATGTGAAAAATACTGTGATACAGTGAACATTATTCAATCAAACTAAGGCTTATTCTGCTGAAATATAAGTGAGACAGTAGAACAAAAGCTCAAAATCGCGTAAATTTCTGGAGGCAACAACAAACAAGCTGTGACACTTAGAAGTCCCTCTGCAAAGTGCTGAGGATTAGTATCTTGACAATAAAAAAAAAAAAAAGTGCAATGTCAGACTGTGAGATCCGAGACATCCCTCCCTCCACCTCACTTTAGAATTACCTCAGGAAGCTGCTGGAAGAATTGTGCTGGACACACAGGAAAACTGTTAAAAATACATTGCATTTCAGAGCCTTCCGACACCTGCACTTCAGGCACCTGACAGAAACTGGAGATGGGAATCTAGCTAAAGCACCAAATAAACCAAATAAATATTTCCTTCAGTGAGAGGCTACTGCTGAGTTTGTTCACATTACAGCCCTGAACATTGATTCAGTGCCAGATAAAACAGATGCAATTCCCAGTGAGATCACTGGCAGTGGCACACTGTCCGTCTGCAAGCAAAATGTGTTCTCTCTTCTACCCACTGTGTTATTGCCCTGAGCACAGATCTTGGTGTCCTGTAAGTAGCTGCTCACAAATCACCTAACACTTCTCCGTACTGGGCAAAGAACTGTTGGAGTTCCTCTGCCGTCTTGTCCTTGGTGCAGCGCCCAACAAACACTTTTCTGCTGCACAAAGGTTCGTCAGGACTTTGCTTAGAATTGGGAGGTTTACAGTCACACCATCTTCCATCTATCATGTGCCGCTGAGACATTACTTTCACCTGGGTAGCAGCAATTGCCTTCCTGCACGTAGTCAGGACCGAAGGGAAGACAGACATCCGTCTGAATGAAAGTGCTGATCAAAAGTGAAACACCTGGAGACCAGCCATTTCTGACTTACTCAAAGGAAAGATAAATCTGTCTGGCAAACAGTTGATTTTCTGCCAGAAAATCTGTAGTTTGTGAAAGATATTGGAAGCTGCTGTAGGAGCGGGGATGGGGCTCCACTGTGCACTGGGGGAGTCTGGTTTCCCCTGTACTCTCCATCTTCATGATCAGGCTGTAATTGTGTGGCCACGTGGGCAGCCCTGGTGCTGTCTGACAAAAATAGGCTTAACCACCGCAGCACTAACATCCCTTCTTTAGCAGAGTCCCCAAAACTGGTATCAGATCTGCAGAAGCCTCAAAGCACCACCATTCATAGCGGAGTGCCTAAATTCTGGTGTGGGCAACAAAAGGAAGCAAGAATTTGATTCCTAACAGCCTTTCTTTTATGTTAGAATAATGCACAATTAGCAGTATGGCGGCACAACCTAGAGTGAAATAGCTGCTTCAAACATAGCTGTTTCATTTGGAACTGGATTATTAAATTACTTGAGTTTGATATTTGATTATAAAATATTTTTGAGCTTGTTGGCATTTTATCTGCTATTCTTATCAAAGCTGAGATGAGAAAATATTTATCTTAGCTATGAGAATGGAAATTATTTTGTGGAATATGAACATTACTGCTTAATACATGACTTTCAGCGTCTTCCTAAATAAGCTATTACTTTGTTTATCTTTCATTTGAGAGTCAAGATAAAACATAAACAGAAATGAGCTTGTTTCCCTGAAGCTGGAACTGTTTTTAAGAATGTTCTGACTGCAAAGATGGAAACAAGACTTCATATATATGTATTGTAACTGTCTTCAACTAGCGTTTGATTAAAAAAGGAGGAAAAAAAAAGAAAAAAGAAAAAAAGATTGATTTAGTGGAATGCTATTATATGTTCTTCTTTCAAATGGAAAATTTTCTGTGAGGAAAGAAATGGTTATTTGAAGGACAAAGAGAAAAAGTTGATCCCACAATGCAATCATGCACAGGAGGTGTTTTAAAAAAATGAAAGAGCAAGTTGTTAAAGCACAAGTTGAAAAAGTCAAGAGCTGTGATTCATAGGTCCTGGGTTACTACTGTCTTTGACTTCGAGTCTAGCCACGCAGCTGCTGACTTACACTGCTGTTATTGCAGGGTGAAGTGAAGGATGAAGTCTTTGTTGCTGTATGTTTGGAACAGGAGTTATTAGTTCTTTGTTCTGCTTTTAAAAGATTAAACTGTTAACAAAGTAACAAAATCAGACCACCAGAGAAACCATAGACTCCATTCGTTTCCAGCATTCCTGTAGTCAAATAAGGTGTTGGTCCTGCGTGTATGGAATTTACATTTTCAATGTAATTTTGTATCCCTGAAAAAGTCTGCAGCGAGTATTGCGCTACGATTTTTATTTCAAGGAAAATATTCAGTTTTCAAAAGGAACTGTCTTGCAAGGACAGGTTGTCTAACCATCAAGCTGTGTGAATAAGACCCATTTTTTTTTCCTGGTCTCATTATATGTATACATATCAGATATATAACAGTCTATAAAAGACTAGTGCCTGAGACATTTTTTAAAATAAAAAAATATTTTTCATAAAAATGAAACAGTATTTGAGCTCATTAAAGCTCTATGTATTTTTTTTGCAAAAATATAACTCAACAGTTTATATGCCTATAAGCTGTAAATTCTTATGAAATAATTCTCCCTCTTGTGGCTAAGATTACATTAGTTATTAAAGAATCAGGTAATGATTTTTGATTAGCTGCTTCTTTTAGCCTAAAATTCTAAAGGGAAAGAAAACAAATAAATACTTCTAAGTTACTTCCTTAGAAGTACTAATTATATTCTAATAAGACATTACAAATTATTAGCAGAATTCAAATACCACTAGTAGAATCAGTACTGAAGACATTAATAGTGCAGACAATTCAACTTAATGCTGCAAGCAGGCAGTTTCTCTTAGGTTTTTGTTTCTGTTGTGATCTGCAAAAACTGACATTAACATCATTAGGGATGAAACTATGAAGTTTTGTGGCCACGAAGTCACAAAGAAGTTAATGGCAATATTTGCTTTTAATAGTATCAGGACATTATTCTAGGTCTTCAAGTCTGGGCACAACGATCAGGTATATGATGCCATGACTGTGGCTTCTAGAACCAAGTCTGTTTAAGCGAGCTTGAACCAGCTTGGCATTAGTTCAGTTGCAGGAGCTCAGAGTAGACAAGATGGACTGTATGCCCTGATCTGGTTTCAGCACACCCACAACGGGATCACTGCTTAGGGACCAGCTGGGCATCAGTCAGCATGAGGTGAGCAATTGTATTGCACATCACTTGGTGGGTTTTTTTTTTCTTTTTGCATTTGATTTTATTCTTCTCTTTCCATTTCCTCTTATTATATATTATATATTATATATAATATATATTATTATATATAATATATATTATTATATATAATATATATTATTATAAATTATAACTATTATTGTTGAAGTTGCTGTTGTTATTATTATTACTATTATTACTTTATTTCAACTGTTAAACTGTTCTTATCTCAACCCATGGCTTTTACATCTTTCCAACTCTCCTCCCCATCCCACTGAGGGCAGGGGTGGGGGGAGCGGGCGAGCGGTTGAATGGTACTTAGTTGCTGGCTGGGGTTAAACTATGACAATCCTCTTTTGGTGTGCTGTACTCATGAGTGATCTAGTTACTTCAGTTATGGAGCTGTCTAACAGAGGCAGGCACAACGGAGACAGCAGCATCTCCCTGATCAGAACAGCTAGTTCAGCCCATGCTGCACCCATGTAACCAGTGCCACTCACCCAGGTACAGCACTGAATGCCTCCAGTGCTCCGCAAGCCTCCCTGCTTTTCTCATATTCTGCCCTACCAAGTCAGAATGAGTGGCACTAGTTCATCAATCTTTAATAGAAACTTATTGTGCTCTCATAGATGTCATCTCCTGAAAAGCCTGCAGGAGCGACAATGAATATACCTTTGATGTGCTAAGATTTTCCTGTGGAGGTGGTAAATCTCAATACAATTTTATCTAATATTCCTACTGAAGACAGCAGTGTGATTCCTACTGGTTCCAATTAGTCCATCTGCATCACTGGACTAGTGCACAGGGGACTTACTAGAAAAGTCCATAGTATTCTCCAAGACCATACATCCAGATTTCCTTCCAGAACAGATTAGAACGCACTGGCATATGGTCACATTCAGATCTCATCCTCACAGAAAGCTAGAAGGGTGCCAGGTTGCAAAGCTAAGTACCAGAGCCAATGGAAATGCAATGAGGCATATCTGCCCAGCTTTAGTGACACAGCCAAAGGGCTCATGACATCGCTCACAGTAAGAACTATAATTTCTGGACAAAGGCTTGTGACACAGAGGTGAATTTCAGTCTTTGTTATTACATTTTTCATGTATCATGGTCAACCACAGTTATTTTTTGTCACTTCAGCACTAAGAGTCAATAGCATGCTGGCTAAGCCAAATGGACATTAATCAGGTCAGTTAAGAAAATGAGAAGTCTAATAGTTACCTAGAAATTGCTTGGAACTAAAGCCAGTGCACAGAACCTTATGATGGCATAAAACTATTGTAAGATTTACTTTGTAAGCAAGTTCTTGTAGGGAACGAACAGACTGGAAACAGCAGCAAAAGCAATACAGAGAGGACCAGCCAACAAAGTAAGTCATGTTGACAGGGCTAATGCAATAACACTTTTCTAACTGTACAAACATTTGGAATACAAATGGTCTATTCCCTTCCTCTAAGCACAGCATGTTTTGCTCTACAAATATCTTGAGCTTTGATTTAGCAAGGCATTCAGTGATGTGCTTGCCTCTAAGCACATAGTTAAATTCTACTTGCCACATCCTAGATCTACTATGTTGCAGGTCTGGAAATTTGTGGTGTTTGACAATGAAACAGAAAGCTTCCCTTTGCCATTGAGAAGTCTATCATTCTTCCATCAATCAAGGATATTTCACATTCCATTTTTTTTAAATGATTGAAAATGATACATTTCTAGGGGGAAAAAGAATCCCAGATGGTAGGAATCAGCTACCACAATAAAATGAAGTTGGTCAGGTACCAAATTTATAGTAGCCTGATGGGTTGGCAAAACCTATTTCAAATTGGTGAATGTAGTACCCCTCTGCTTCAGTCTGTGCAGAGGAGGTTGCAGCTTGACAGTGTGGTTCAATCAAAACCAGCAAAGGTCTCTATGCATAAACCTATCAGCCAGAGTGGAGCAGAAAGCATACAAGGTAAAATGTTTCCAGATCTAATATAGCAAACATTAAAAGTGAATAAAGAAAAACCTGGAAGCTGGCTTGGAGAAGGGGAAGGGGGGATGGGCTGGGCAGGGGGCAGATCTGGGGACCCACTAGCGTTAAAAAGATCCTGTGGCAGCATACTCACTTTACTAAGATGCTGTTTCTTGTTTCTTTCACAGTACATTTAGAAGAAAAGGGACTTTGCTTTTTTTCCCCAGTTATAGTCAAAGAATTACCCTGAACAACTCAAACAACCTTTAGTTCCTGCATTTTTGGTTCAGTGCTTAGATCAAAAGCAATCATTTTAAAGACCTCTGACTATGTTCTTGTTCCCTGTCCTTGTCTGCCTCTGAACTGACTGTGCAATACCTCTGCATTTAGGTTTATAATCAATAGATTTATATTTAAAACACTTCTGTCCTCCCTAGTCTCATTGCATTTTAATATTTTAAAGCCATTAAATTGATCGTGGTGAAATGTCTCATCATAAAATACTCATTACTTTAAATACATGTGTTTCACTTAGCATTTTAGAGCATCCTCCATCTCCTGATTTTTCACCGATATCTTTTTCATTATCTTCATCCCTTTCCCTGCAGACTACTGTATAACCTTATAAAATATACTTGAGGAGCAAGAACATCTTAGATTTTGATTTCACTCCCTTAATTGAAGGTAGTGTGATTAGATGCCCAGTTTCTCCTTCACTAAGCCTGTTTACCACAGATTATGCAACACTTCACCAGTTAAATTAAAATTATGACTAAAATCTACATTCTGTGCTATCCTGTACTCTGTGTCATAAATCTTTTCTTTTGCACATCCATGAATCTCTTACTAAACTCATTGAAGGTAATGACAGGTCAGAATTCCATACTATTTGCCTGCCTTTTAAGATCTGTACTTTCTAAAACTTCCTGAATCAAATATGCTACATTATACAGTTCAGGATTCCAATTCACGCAAGATTTAAAAGCAGTAGTTGTTCTAGAACAAGCCGTCATGTCTATTGGGACTCATGATACCTAAAAACTATTTACCCAGGTTCTGAGATGTGGCAGAGGCCACTAAGCAAGACATGTTTAGCATGTGGAAGTAAAGCCAACTCTGGTTTTAATACTCTCTGGGTTACCAAAGAAGATTAAATTTCAATACTGAGACTGCAGATTCTTTTCTTTCCCTGCAGCTCTTCTCATTTTGAAGTACTAATTAAATGGTGAACACTTTCAAGTATTTTTACATTAAGAACAGGAATGTTTCACGTACCATAAACAGTTCGCCTATCCTCAAATTAATCTTCTAAACTCTTCCTTTGTTATTTTTAAAGTGACAACATAGTAATTGTAGGTATGCTTTTTAGTTTTTAAGGGTTTTGACTTGATATGAGATAGTTTGGGGAATTTTAATCAGTGAAAACAGAGTTGAGTGAATTAAATGAAGTTCATAAATATTGCCAGAGAAAGCATAGGTTATTAGATTAGAACCTGACCTTAGCCTTAAAAAGAAGCCTTAAAAAGAAACCTTTGCCAAATTTCAGTGTGAAGCTTGAACGTCATGCAAGTAGACCTTACCATAGTAGATGACCTTTTGTTACTCCACAGTCAACAATTGTGTATTACAGACCAGGCTGGCAAACTTACTTATTTTCCACTTTCAACAGAAAATTATTCATTTATTCCACTTAAAATTCTTTATGATTTAACCTTTCCAACCAATCTTAAGGGTTTATCATGTTGAATCTGTCTAGACCATCCTAAGTGTTACTGCCAGGGCAATGGACATGATTATTTTCCCTACGTATCCTGAAGTTATTTTTAAAATATTTTCAGTAAGACAGGTCAGTCATTTCTGGAACATCATCAGGGACTGCACTGTCTTCTTTGGGGTTCTCACAGGCTCTGTGGCAGTGCTGGAACTGGAGCAGAACTTTAATTGATGGCCCACTGATATTTTTGACAGATGCTGTTCATTTGATACATTAACATATTTTGGGTTTGGTAATCTATTTAAGTCGGTTGCTATTAAAGTACCATAATTTATCACTGATTGTCACACAGTGTTATCTACAGTCTGGAAATATGCCCTGGCTTTGGAAGTAAAGCTAAGAGATAACGGCTGACTTTTTGACCCTGTATTTAGCCTAAGACTTACTGTAAAGACATTTCCACCATTAAGATGCCAGTTCATCTCCACTGTTGCAGCAAGATGGGGAGTACTGGAATGGGATTCCTTCTGCCTAACTCAGCTACTTGAATTCAGACATCTGTTGAAATCCAGTCATCAGATTCTCTCTAAATCTACTACACAGAGCTCAGAAACTCCAGAGTAAAATCCACTGCTTCCCAATGCACTTGTGCTCCCTGATATACCAAGTTACATGCGAAGGTACATGCATAGCTTAGACTGAACACCTAACTTTAATGCAAATGTTTTATGTGAAATTAACCACTTCTCTAGTGGAGAGTGTCTTCCTGAACTTCCAATGCTATGGCCAAAAATTTAGATATAGGAAACAGTTCTATAAAGATACTTGCATGTTGTGCTGCAGTATGTCATTTCCCATTGACATTCCCTCAAACAGAATCTACAGGCTTGACAGACATTTTTGGATTTTATTTTGTGTGTTTGTTTAAGCAGCTAAGTGAAAGCCAATCTCATCACCTAGAAGATGGAGCTTACACAAAGTAGAATGCTGAAGCTCACAAGAAGGCAGAATATTAACCTGGCCATTAAATCTGATGAGTCTATCCTCATCGAATCCAAGCCTTTCATGCTATAAGAGCAATAGTTGGCATTACAGCATCATACATACCTGGTTTTTCTTTTTTTCTGTTATTATTCTCCAAATAAATATTTTTAAGTAATATCTCCTCTATTCTTTTTCTCCTCTTAGAAACAAATTTCAAGTCAGGTCATTTGACTGGAATTTCTTCCATCCTGTTCTCTCCAAAGCAAGTTGGATTAGGATGCGCTTACGTACAAGCTAGATGCCTTTGAATGCACTGAACAAACAAAGCAGGCTGACATGGCCCACTCAGATACTTGTGAAAAGGGACTGAAGGTGTTAAAAGACACAATTATCATCCACCAGTCCTGTTATTTAAATGCTCTTTGCTCTTTCATATCAAGCAGATTCAACAAGGTAGCATGATAGAAAAATTAGACACCTCTTGCAAGGCCTGCTGAGAGAGCACAGGAGGAGGTCTCTGTAATTGCAGTGCTGAATCAGGGGCTCAGCAAATTTAAATGAAGACATTTAAATTTAAATCAAGGAAAGATACAGATGAATGTGAGTTTACACGAACTGGGTGCCATGTAATTTTACTGAGTCTTTCTGCAGAGACCTTCAGAGAAGGCTGTGATGCTACCTATTCCTCAGGAACACTAAATACACAACAATACTCCCATTCTTAAACTGACATTTGCTCTGAAATTCCTGACCATACTCTTCTGTTCCTCCATCATCTCAACATATGGGAGTATCAGTGGTGTGCTGGTGACTCTGTCCTGCCCCTGACACAAACCTGTGTCTCAAGGTCTGTGAAAAAACAGCAGCTGTTCTAAAAGTAAAGTATTAGTTAGTACTTAGCTAAGGCTTTATGAAAGATTCTGCTAAGAGAGCTAACAAGCATTTGAAACATGCTAAAATAGCTCCTGCCTTCTACTCCTCAAACCTGCTTTTCTCTGCATCTTCAGTCAAAAGTTTCAGAAAACTGTTTGGACTTTTTTGTGAATCTAGGATGTTTGCATGGGAGCAACTCACTACAGGACAGTCCTGCTTCATGTAGGTGTGTTTTGTCAAGAGCAAGCTTCTTCCCTGTGCCAGGCAGCCCATGGAGAAACACCTATGGAGCCCTCCATGCATATAACCCCCAGTATGCAAGCTATGCCTGCCACCAGCCTCCCAGTCCCACATCTCTTGCTGGAGTTCCAAATGTGTTTGGCATAGCATACCTGCACCTGTCCATCACCTGCACCTGCACCCCTGGACTCTAGGAATGAAACCTCCACATGGCCCCTGGCCCCTGGGCACCTTGCCTTCCCTGTCCCAGGAGCAAGCATTGGTGGCTCATTGCAATGAGGCTGTTAGTCTGCAAGTGTCCTCATGTGACCTTCTGCCACTTCTTTTCTTCCTATTCCTTCCTTTCTTCCTTTCCTTTGGGAAAACTGAGATACAGAAAGTTCAGCGTAAACAAAATAACCTTGTTCTACAGCAAACAAATTAATCAACCAGTAACTGCCACCAAGTATGTTAGTATGGCACATACATCTTTCATTACCAGTAGGAGCAAAGATGACTATTTGAGAATGGCTTTGCATCAGGCTTGGAAAAATGCTAAGAAAAACAGCTACAGAGAAAAAAGAAAGAAGAATAACCTGTGCTTTCTGAATCACCAATAAAGTATCCCAGACTATAGCATTCACTGCAGTATAAATGCAGCACGAAAGGGTCAGACAAGAGGATATCTTCCCAGGCATGCTTCTGGGAAGGGCCTCCAATAGTTGCACACACCTCCAAGGTGGGTTTGACCGCTGCTTCTGCCACCTAAAAGGAAAGTTTATGGAAACTAAAAGAGGCCAAAGTATGGGGAATAAGGGATGTTCAGAGTGAGACAGCCTGTTAAGCACTAAAATGTTTTCCTGAAGTTCTGCAGGAATGGACTGAAATGGCACAGGTTGCCTTAGGTATGTGCCTAGACAGGGAGCTAAAAGGGCACATGCAGTGGAGATTTCAGATATTTTGTCAGGAAAGAGAAAATTAAGAATACAAAACCAGTACTCTGCTATCCACTAACCACTGCTCTATGCTAGTTATTTCAGTTGAAGTCTCTGCTTTTTCTTGTCCCTAGCAATCAGATTATATCAGCAAAGAAAATAATGAAAAGGGAATGCATAAATACTTGCCGCAAATTGTATAATGCTTTTTTCTGTACAGAATATCTGACATTTTAATTGTTTCTGTGAGGAGCAGAAGTCTCAAGAAAGGTCAAAGATTTGTAAAAATATTAACAAGCAGTAAAATGATTCAATTTTTCAACCCCACTTGGACTGTGCTTTCAAGCTAGAGGTTGGGTCATAATGCGCAGGGAATGGAGAAGAAGCACCTTGTACTGACCAGAGGGGCACTGGAAACTCAGTCTAGAAAAGGGATGCTGGAAATTTTATTTCCTGACAGGCAGGGAAAGAAGCCAAAACAAACTGAAACAAATATTCTTACACAGGCTGAGAAAGCTGTCTTCTGAGAAGAAAGGATATGCTTTTATTAAATGGTGCTCAGAGCTGTGGATCAGTAGAAAACGTTGTAGCTAAAATCATGATGTTATTATCTACCTAAAATATAATAACAAAAGATGGTCCCATTTTGCAGTGGGGTATAGTACCTTCTACCAGACCACAGCTGAATTTCCATGTCAAACTAAGACTTCGAAATTATTGTTTCTGCCAGGATGCCTGTACAGCAACAGATGCAGCACGAGGAATAAACAGCAAGAATGAGAGATCTGTGTGAGGTCACAGGGCTGTAATCTTACTGCTGTTACGGACATGGTGGGATAGCTCACGTGACTGGAATGCTGCCATGGATGGCTATGTACTTTTTAGGAAAAACAGGCCAGCAAAGAGAGATGGTGGAATTGCTCTTTATGTAAGGGAGCAACTGGAATGTGTTGAGCTCTTTCTGGGGGTGCAGAACAAGTCAACACCTTATGAATAAAGGTTAAGGGGCAGGCCAACATGGGTGACGCTGCTGTGGGTGTTTGCTACAGGCCACCTGATCAGGAAGAGGAAGTCACTGAGGCCTTCTACAGACAGCTGGAGGTACCATCACGCTCACAGGCCCTGGTTCCCATGGTGAACTTCAACCTCCCTGATATCTGCTGGAAAGACAACACAGGTAGGCACACACAGTCCCAGAGGTTCCTGAAGAGCGTTGATGATTTCAGTGGTGCCCAGCGACAGGACAAGGGGCAATGGGCACAAACTGCAGCACAGGCAGCTCCACCTGAATATGAGGAAGAACTTCTTTCCTCTGAGGGTGAGGGAGCACTGGAGCAGGCTGCCCAGAGAGGCTCTGCAGACATTCAGAACTCACCTGGACATGATTCTGTGCAACCTACTCGAGCTGAACTTGCATTAGCAGTGGGTTGGACTAGATGGTCTCCAGAAGTCCCTTCCAACCCTGGCCATTCTGTGATTCTGTGATCCTGTGATTGTCTGTGTGGGGATTTCCTCATATCAAGAGATGTTTAGGCTTCCAGCACGGTCACTGTAGTCTGCAGATGTATTCATCTGACCCGAGATAAGGGTGAGATTCAGTTGCCTAAATGTTGCTTATTAGTCTTACTGAGATACTGCAAGGGTATCCAGGGCATGCAATCTCCCATAAATCTTGTGTATTTCTGCCAGCTCTTAGCAGACATTTTGGAATCCTGAAGACATCTCAAACAGCAGTAGGTGTCTAAATTTAGGTAGCTTTCTTATTTAGGATGAGCTGGACAGACTTCACGACTCCACTGACAGTATTGGCTGGATGTCCACTGACTACTCAATGCTAGCTCATGTGCGAGCACCTGCATGGAAATACCTGAAGTCAGATACATGATTCTGAAGCTAAATCCCATCCCAATTTTAGATCAGATCAAAACCCAGAGGTCATAGCAAAAACTGCAGCTTAGATTCAGTTTTAAATATGTTGGGGTTCAACAGCAGCTGTGGCTACTGGGTCTGCTTGCTGAAATGCCCTTTTAATTTTGATTGACTTAATCTGCCTCCAAAGCTTGCTAGGAGCGGAGCTGAGCTTTGGGGCCCACACTTGACCCTGAACACTAGCAGTGACTGACATTTTTGCTGCTTTTTAGCTTTCATAACACAGTACCTGAGAATCCCATAATCCTTTTTCAACAAAATAGTCTTCAGAGGCACCCTGCAAGAGAGCAAGTACTGTTGTTATCACCATTATTTCCATTTTAGAGAAAAGTGGGCTGCTAAGGGGCCATATTTTTAAGGTATCACCATCACAATAGACACACATAGCCCAAGTGAGATTTTTAAAGCACCTCAGACTCTAATTTTGGATGAAAAATTAGATACTTTTTTCTAAGTGCTTCTGAAAATCCCACTAGGGTCCCATTTTCTGGTTCATTGACTAACTAGCTTATAAATTCTGCTGTGGCTTGTTCAAGGTGACACACAACTTTTGGATGCTACTTCTCTTCTTATTCTCTCCTCAGCTTTCTTTGGTTTTGGTTGCTAATCTTTTTCCTCTCTGACTCCAATCTCAAATTCATTCCTAAATTCCATCTGGCATGAATGCGCACCATGGTGGGACAGTGTCCAGTTTGTCAGTTCATCTGCTGCTTTCATCTACACACAGCAAAACCCAAGGGGCTCTGGCTCATAACCCTGCACTCACCTGGCATTTCTGCTATTAAAAATCTTCCCACAGTCTTAGTATTGTTATCGGGTTATTTATATTTATATTTAAGTTAGCCATTTAAACACATGCAATGAAACAAGTACCACAACCTTTCCAGGTAGCTGCTCTGCCACAACTTCACAGGAAAGGTAAAGAAAAAAGTAAGTTTATTAATATCTAGTGTAAATCTTTGCTGCAAATACAACCAATTCCTGTTTTCTTCTAGCAGCAAGGGACATCGAAAATAATCTATCATTTTTTCCTTTATAACTACTTGTTCCAGACATGGAAACTGAAGAACAATTTTTTTCTCTTAAGAAAATAAACCCATTTCCTCACAGTTTATTTGTTAAATGGCTTGTAAGACTTTTATGTCCTCTAAATCTGATTTCTCAATACTTTTTTAAGTGGCTTTCTCTGTAACAAGCAAGGTTGCTGTTATTGGACACATTCCCCATTTAAAATAGGGGATGAATTTTAAATACCTTAGCTAAATTAGTGGTGCAGTTACAACTGAGCAAAAAAGTGTTCTGAGACACTCTTTATTTTGATAAAATTCATGTTAAGAAAAGGTTTGAGCTGTTCAACAACAAACTACTTTTAACCTAAAATTATAATACTAAATTGAAGAAGTGAACAAATCCTTTCATTTGCAGACTAATTCAGTTTGCTTTATGACACAGTGACATGCAGATTTGAGAACATGTAATAGAAGATGGCACTAATAAAGAAGAAATGTTTTCATCTACCAATTAGATAACAACTTCTCCCAGGTTATGTCAGGCGAGGTTGGCCTGTTGCCTGTAAGTCCAAACACTTTGTACGCTGACAATATACACAAAATGATGAAGCTTTCAAAAAAGAGATCTATTCTGGATGTCAGAAGTGACTAATTTCCTTGGTATCTTGTGCGATTTTCCAAAGCTATAAAAAGTAGTATAGAGGAGAATTAGCTTATAGCTGTGCTTTAATTTCCCCAGCTAGTAAATTCAAGCTCTATCTCCGCATTTCAATATGTTTTATAAGAGGAAGAAGTGAACTTTGTAATTCATCACCCCTCTTTATATGAGTTTAAAATTTAGCTCCTGATCATGGGTGACATAGATAAACAACAATGAAATTAAAAGTAAAAGAGGGGATTGTACTATTTGTAAGAATTGTTGTATCCTTAGAAGAATTATCCAACAAACAAACAAACAAAAAAAAAAAAGAAGCCTGTTGGTTACAAATAGTTTAGAAACCACAATGCAATCCTCATATCCAAAAGAAAAGTAATATACCATATAAACGATAAATGTCCATTGAGAAACTTCTAAGGTCAGTGCAGCCATACAGACAAGACACTAACTAAAGAAAAAAGCATATCCAAAAACTTGCAGGCTTGAAGGACCTGAAAGAGGTTGCAGAGATGCGATTAAGATTGTTTTTGCCACTGCATGAGTAATGTTAACTTGCTTTCTTTGCAGTGGCATGTGAGACAAGGATTAGAGAACATGTGGCTTCTCCAGTGTGAATGATTATTCAGTTCATATTAACTAAATTGCAGATGTGATTTTCTTGGGGAAAAAATTAAAGCCCCAAAAAGTCAGAAAGACAAAACATGATTATTTTCTTTAATGGCAAAAACGTTTCAGAGCAAAATGAGACAAAACTTTCTGCTTTTTGAAAAAACAAAAGGCAAATGTATTTCACATGATTTCCGGAGCCACTGTGACTGATTCAGTATAGAGTTATTGGTGAATAAAGTAATAGATGGCATCACTTTATGGAATGTATTACTTTCAGGAATGAGAAAAGAAATATGTTAAGCCTTTTAAACTGACCTTTTAAAAAAATATATGGTATCACATCATTTAATATTAGATATATCCTTTTTTTTTTTTTTGTCATAAATTGTCATAGGACTTCTGTCCTAAAAATGTACATTTTATCTAGTTTTCTTTAGGCTTTAGAAAAGATTTGCCAACAATTATATTTGAGAAAACAAAAAGGAAAAGTAAACCTTCTGTAACTCATGGGACCTTCCCATTGGGTCTGCTTCTGGGAAAATGCAATGCTACCAGAATAAAATAAATCATATTGCCAGATTCATGCAAGTGCACTTTTTTTCAGCATACATTTCTTGTTTGCCCTGCTCATTTACATCAAAAAGTATTTCAGAAATTGAGAGTTTTAGATAGTTCAAGGAGAAGGGAGAAAGCAGAATTACCCAGTTTCCTATGGAAACAAGCTTTATGTAAACATGTTTTTCTGCCAGCCCTTCACCTTACTTCACCTTACCACCCCAAAATGAATTCTGAACCAGTTACTGTAGATCTCATGTGCTATCCTATGCCTCTTACAAGGCTTGTAACTGATTAAGCACTATTAGGTGGAATGGCAAGACTCATTAAAGCCTGAGATCATGTTGCTGTCATGTCGTAGGCACGGAAACATGTATAATTCCAATTTCACTTTTATCTATCGTCCCCAAATGCTATGAGATTTTTGCAAGTACAAAGTGCGTGTTATTGCCATTGATATACAGTGGGGCACTCTAGTCAGTATCTGGAATCTACAGAATATGGCCAAAAATTGTTGAACCTGAAAAATATTCTTTGCTTTATGTAAATCATATAGCTTCAGTAACTCCAAAGAATACATAAAATCGCCTTTGTCAACCAGCTGATCCATAAGGCTTACCCCATAATCTGTATACATCCTCTAAAGAGTAAAAGACGGCAGCTGACATGCAGAGAAATAGACTAAGCAGTTAATAATTTCTGTTGCTTGACAGATGTTTGCTTCTTATATGTAACATCCAAATAAATAGTAATATAAGTTGCATCTTCTCCAGTATTTTAAATGCAAATGTAAGAAAGATGTATGTTACTTTTGCTGTTCAGAACATCTGACAGTTCTGCAGTATGCCAGCTAAACCCAGCTTATACAGTTGGTTCAGTGAGCATTAATATTCATTAAAAGCAATAATGAAGTGTTATTGCCCTGATTTAGAGCACTGACATGAGGCTGGTGGCAACAGTCAAAGCCGGGCCAGAGTGCCCTGTCTTGCTTTTAACTCAAGCGTGTAGCACACCAGCCCACAGCTCATTAGGTCCCGCTGCTAATCTAGTGCTACCCAACGAAAAGCAACAAAGTAGCGGTGAAGTTCCACTTCAGTCCTGATGCCTTTGCACGGTAACACAAAGTTGTGGCTTGCCATGAACTAGGTAAACTGCTCCACTGGCACACTGGGGCCAAAACTTTTAAATGTCAGTGCTTAAATGTGTATTTGAATTATAAGTAAAGAGTCTAATATTCTGTGGTGGTTTTGCATCAGGCAGCTCTGAATAAATCAAGGGACATTTAAAGATTTGTTGGTATATTTTGTCATCCAAAATTAGAAATGGTCTTTCCAGCCGTTTCCAAGTACTGCAATCATTATTTAAAAATGGCATTAAAAAGGATATCACACAACTGGAATTAACAAAGGACCTGAAAAGGTCCAAACAGATCTTTTCTATTCAAAGCTGAAAATGAAAGGCAGTTAGGATGACCAATCCTGATTTTATGCAAGAATTTATTATTTACTATGGGCAATCAGAGATGCAAGATGGGAAAAAACAGCATTTAACACTTTTATCAAGCAATGCATGCCAAGAGCAAGAGTTTCTGGTTTGAGCGAAGATGGCTTACACCTCAATTATGTGCATGATACACATAGTTTGCTTCAGAGATGCCCCCCATTCCTTTTCTTGATGGTTTCCATCCTTCCTGCTGGTGAAGAAGCTCCACAGAGTGCCCACGCTGACTGGTGCTGGCTTGCGGTCAGTACATTCTGCACGAACAGCAGAGACTGCTGAAGACTGGTGCCTGCAGCCAGAGCCCCAGCTATCGCTTAGTGTAATAAACCCAGATTAGCCAAAAGACGAGATGCTTCCTGCATGACTTGGACAGATCTCTGTGGCTATGTTTAAAAGAGTAAATTAAACAGTGTGATGGAATGTTTCCAAGCAGAGGAACTTGCCTCTATGTGGCTAAGTTGCTAGAATGACCCAAACTGGCACTTAAATCTCCCAGACTGTCCCTGGAGATGCTTTGTACACCAGCATGGGCTGTTGGCCGCTCTCAACAGTCACCTGGCCACTCTCAACAGTCACTTTTGCTGTGAGCACCCTATTCTGGAAGGTAAAAGAACTGAAGTGCAATAAGGTGGGCAGCACTCTGACCTTTGGCCTCCATGTCAAGGAACAGCCCTGCCCAGACGTAACAGCAAGTATAGATGTTTGCATTGGCACCCAGGAGGGCAGGCACAGGTTCTTGGCACTCAGCAAGCAAAGTCCAGCCTTGAGCTGGGCACGCAAACCCTTCTTTGCAAACCAGGGAAGAGTTATCGGCCTGGGACATTGCCAAATCACCCATTTCCCAGCAAAGCCTTGGGCAGCAAGCTAGACATCACTTCTCTATAAGAGTGTCCTGAATTTCTGCACAAAAGAGTTTAATATCAGCCAGGCCAGTAAATGACAGCAAAGCTCTCTGCCTTGGAGATTAAGTCACAGGCTCCAGACCCAGCTCTCAAGCATGTTTGTTTATTTTATTCACTGGCTGTTTAACATTTAATACATAAACATTGCTTGGGACAAGAACAGGAATCCACAACTCACCCTTTTTAAGCAAATTGCCTGATAACAGTATTAAAGATTTGTGCTTGTTCTTGTGTTTTCTGTCTGGTCTAGTGGTTCTTTAGTTCTTTGCTACACACCAAAAAGGCTTCAATGAAAAAAAAGGGGAAATGTCTGACAGATGCTGGGATCATCTCTAGTTTGGATAGTTTCCTGATGAGTGGTTTTGAACTTCTTCAGCATAAAGAGCTCATGGGGAGGGGATGTTACCTGTCCCCAGGGTGAATTACCCCTAGCACCTGATCCAGGTGGACTACACATTAAGTGATTTCTACTTCTTTTTCCTGTTAATTAATCAGCTAATCTCATAAAAGCCATTGATGCTTTTGTTCTCATTCCCACAGGTACACCATAGGCATATTCTAAATACCTTGGACTGAGTCTTTCAAGGAAATTCAAAGCAAATTAAAGGATCCCAATTTGGACTCAGGTAAGATATAGAGTTGCGGGAAGGAGCATTAGCAGGGAAGAACTTTAGGCATCTTTGCAATTTCACCAGTGATAACAAGGCACTTGCAAACCTAAGGATTGCAGATTTTTCCTCCTCAGCTGACATCCTAAATGTTAACTACATTCCTTTTAAAAATTCAGTAGAGAAGTCTGTATGTGTTTCTGCCTCAGTTTTTTCTTGTTGCATACAGCTAGCACCATCTCCCTGCTTATGGGTTGGGTTTTAAGAACAGCTACTGAAAACTGGAAAGTTTTTTGTGCTGTTAAAGATATCCTTGGATGCAGTTTTCTTCAAGACTGCTGAAGTCTGACTTGCTGCCGCTAAGTTAGATCAATATCAGCAGAAAGTATCAGCATCAGGGAAACCAAGAATGAAGTTACCTTTGAACCAGGAAGGAAGTAGGCTAGAAAATAAAGCAAAGAACAAAGAAGAATACAGAAGACCAAAGCAAAGAAGAAGTGGGAGGAACAGCTTTGTCCTACAAAGCGCTAGAAGCTCCATGGTAATTGCTCATTATCATAATGCTTGATTTAAATAGATGGCAAAAAAATAGTTTCCTGCAAAATTTACCTTTGCGTACTGCTGCTTAAAGTGGGGTCCTTCATTTCAATTGGAATTCTAAACACTTATTTCAATGATTGCATTGGAATGACAAAGTGAAAGAAATACAAGATTCATAAACCACAATGCATATGCTGGGGATGTTTATGTTGAACTGAGAAAACACAAAGGCAGCACCCTTCCACCAGAGACCACCATCTCAGTACCTCAGTCCTTAGTGCTGGCAAGATGCTGAAAGGGTCTGAAAGCAGATTCCTCCAACTCATTCTGGTTGGTTGACCTAAAAAAGATAACCTGCATAGAAAGTAGATTTTACTGTTTCTTGTTAAAGGATTTGAAATTAAGAGCAAGGGTTAGGCTCTACATTTGCAAAAAAAATTTCAGAAATGTCTCCCATGTGGAAAGTAGCCTGTAAGAATAGTGCTTTGAGGAAAAAATCTCTTCTAAACTAAACCTTGGACCTGTCAGTCCAGTCCTGTTCTAATCTGAAGTTATACTAATATTTTGTAAAATTAAGATGTGCACTTCTCCAAGTTATATTACTTCTGGGATTCTTTCCCCTTTTTAAGTAAGGAAGGATGGAAGACAGTCCATATGATTTAAGCTATTTTACTGGGAATTTTTGACATATTTTGAACACGTTCCAAGTGGCAGTTGAGATATAAATAGCAGAATAAACAAACAGCTGCGCAAGCAAAGTTGAAAAGTCAGACACCAACGGGACTATTGGCTGCTTCTGCAGTACTTTCAGCCTGCCCACATACCAAATGTGGTATCATGTGACAAATTATTTATTGCCAGCAGCTAGATTTGGGGTTTCTTCATTCCTTACTTACTCATTCTGAAGTATTTTTTCATTATTTTCATTCTGAAAATAGGGAAAATTATATTATATCTACCAACAATGAAAGTTCCATGGTTTTGGTCAAAAATCCTAGGTTATACCTTGCATTTCACTGTGCTTTTATGGTGTCTTTATAAACATTAGGGCAGCTATATGTTTAGGAATGAACTTCCAGAGGCAAAATAAAATGTTCCTCCCCCTCTAAACCTACTCTCAGTCCAGGTTCTGAAGTGGGAAGATGTCTTTCTTCCAATATTTGTGTGCAAATTATATTTATGACAAAATAATGATCAGGTGTAAGACTCTATGTATATCATATTTGATCATGAATACTACTCATTTTGCACTTCTTCCTGACTATAAGCACAAAGAAATAGACAATCTTGCATAATAAAAAGAACTAGAATAATGACAGCATTGTTAGAATGCCAGTCTTTTAATGCTCTCTACAAATGCAAGTAAGTTTAAATGTATTTACAGATTGCTGAATAAATACCTGTCTTCACTGGTTTTGATCTGAGGTTATGTCCTCCAATTCACAGAAGAATTTTTTATTATTATTAAACTGAGTTTAAAACTTTTCTTTTTTTAATGGGCTTTAGTGTATGTGACCAAAATGTTTAGATGTGCAACATGTTCCAGAGCTCTGGTGCAGAAGATGATGTATGATTTTTGCCTACAAAGGACCAATGCCTCTGCTGAAAGTACTGTGAAGAATTACATTCACTTTCATGCCTCAAAATTAAGCAGAAAATTGAGCTTCCTGCATTTATTTTATTGCCAGTTTCAGTAGTGTAGTAGCAACAGTTGAATGTATTGCACTGGTATTCTGTCACTAAGAGGTTAATGTGTATTTTAAAGACTCACTGCCGGGGCATCGTATTTAAGGTATTCTGAAATTCTTCCCATTTTGACACTATTTACATGGTTTGACTGATCTATTTCAGTAGGAATAGCAATTTGTCCTTTAAATGTGCCAGTCCTTTTCAGAGTCCTTGCAGTTCATTTTCAGACTTGGATGTAGGTCTGCTCTGTTTCAGGTTCTCAGTTTTTAAAACTTTGATCTTTCATTGTTATTTTCTCAAGTGATGGTTGTATTTGTGAATCCTCTAAGTGTGATTGCAGTTTGAAATTGGAGACAGTTAATCTAGGAATACTTATTCTGCTACCATTTAACCACAGTCTCATGGGATGAGCTGAGTGGAAAATATGGGATGCCCAAAACATTTACTATATTAGACAAGAAATTGGAGCCTTTTGAGCTCTTTCCAAGAAGTACTTGTGATGTTTGACCTATCCATTAGTCATATTTGTTCTGTGATCTCTGGAGTATCTTTTGTAGGAGGTGAACTAATAGCCACAAAAGATAGATAGTCAGCTAAAACACTTAAAGGGATACAGCATATCGGAACAGGTTGGAGCTGCTCTATACTAATAGTCAAAGTAATACACTAATATGCCAATTACCGGCCTCGAGGTGCTGTAGAGGGGGAACACATATCATCATTCCCATCTTATAAATAATGAGATCCAGCTTGCCACGGTCACCCACACAGTATGTGGCAGCTAAGAATAAAACAAAGGTCTAAGAAAACATTGCTTGTGATAAGCTAACAACAGCCTCTGTAACAAACTGCTTACTATCTAAATAGTCAAGGTATGGGTGGAGGAGAGAAGGTGAGCTGTGCACTGAAGGGACAGAGCAGAAGCAGATGTGAAGTGACTTCCTCAAGGAAATTCAGTGACCAACCCAAACTCAGAGCTTGCCCACACACCATCAGAGTCACATTCACCCCACCTGTAGGACTTCCATGGGACCGTGTGCAGGGCTGTATTTTCCTGAATGATCCAGCTGACATTTATGGCAATGTATATCCAGGCCACTAGGTATTTTAGAGAACTCTGCTCAGATAGTGGTAGGAAAGAGCTGCAAGAGGTCACCATTATTTTCTTCAAGGTCCTGTAGATGCAATTATTTATACCTAGTCTCTCTGTGTTAATTAGTACCTCCATGTCATTGTCAAGAACATTCTTCTCTCCTTAGACAATGCTGTCAGTTAAATTCTCAGGTTCTTCAGATCTATCCATGCCCCTTTTCATATATAGAAATACCTTCACACAACTGCAAAACAACCCCCCAAGCTTTTCTTTGCCAGAACACTTTACAGTGGTTAGGAAACTGCTATCCTGGAGTCTTATTACACGAGTAATTGATTAATTACTCATCTGTCTGTTTCTGGCTGTGATCTCTAGATTTAAAAGCACTCAATACAGGGCAATCCAGGTTAAACAAAAGGGTATCCATCCACTACTGAAATATGAATATGCACTTTTTTTTGTTCTTTTCACTCTCTATATCTGTTTAATCTAGAACATGATTCTTGTATGCAGTCAGTTAGATATGAAAAGAGATTTACATCAAAAACAGACTGAGAATTCTTCCTCAGCCTTTACTGGGCAGGATATATCACCAAGAAATGAAATAAACTTCAAGAATAGCTAGTTTTCTTGGGTAACAAAAACTTTGCAGAAAGAAGTGGTATGGACCCTGCTCAGAGCTGTCAGAAGAGTATTCTCTTCTGTGTAGGAATGGTAAGATTAATAGGAAATTGGGACTATTGCTGGCATGTTGCTCCTGGAACCGGTACTAGCAATTGGTAGAATTAAGAAGAAACGCAGTTCTCTTGAAGACTTTTAAATTATTTGAAATATGTTTGTGTCTTTTATATATTGATGTTCACTGTGTTTTTATTCCATTTGCCACAGACAAGATAATTTATCTTCAAGATGATGTTTCTTATCATAATGGCATATATGTTAGGACTCTTGCTTTGCAGCCAGAAATTAGGTTAAAATTTGTAAATGAAAAAGTTTTTTGTTCTTCAATGCATAATCTGGGTCCTAAATACTGAAAAAAAGAAACCAACAACCAAAACACTTCGATCTTTTAGTATAAAAATAAGATCAGACTAAGAAAATTATGGTGGACCTCTTTCTCTAATGAAATTATTACTGTTATCAGACAGAGTATTTCTAGCAATGTAGATGGCTCCTGACTCTC
Organism: Falco biarmicus; assembly: GCF_023638135.1. NCBI lineage: Eukaryota > Metazoa > Chordata > Aves > Falconiformes > Falconidae > Falco > Falco biarmicus. The sequence goes on along the minus strand of NC_079293.1, from coordinate 32,876,616 downwards.
TGACAGCTCAAACCCATTTATAGAAGTTACCTTTTGCTTAAGACAGGTACAACAGTATGGAGAATCTGACACCTAGTGTAGACTTTTAATGCTTCATGTAGAAGTAGAGAAAAAATCTGAGATTTGCTTATCAAAATATTTTCTAATCTGCTATAATTTACAACATTTATTACTGTGATCTTTTATTTTTGCCTATTCCACCTGAATGTCTGAAGTTCACATATCTGTATGGGAGACAAATTTGACAATGTAATTCATTAAAAAGTAAAGCTAAATATTTTGCTCAAAATAGATGCAGGTCATGTCTGAGAAAGGGAACTTAATGCTTTCTTCTCAGGCTCTAATGTCATAACATTCATGTAATGAGCCACTTTACATAGGGATTGGATTACACTGGCTGAGAAGAGAATATAATGGTTGACATGCATATCACTACATTGAACTCTTCAGCTATTATCTGTTTCCATCAAATGCAAATCACCCACCATATTATGATTTTCTGTCTCTCTTTTTCTATATATCGCAGTAAATGGTCTGAGACAGTTTAAGGAATCAGAATTTTGCATTTTATTTCCTTTCACTAATCTTGTGACATAGATTCAGCTCAGCTAAATCAAGCACTCAAACTGAGCTTCTTGTTATGCATGCTGATCTGCTAGTTGTCAGCAACAAGCTGAATGGAAAACAAAACCAGTCCCTCGATATTTGAACACTGGTTATTGTAAATAATTGCAGTAGTGCCATAAAACTACTTCCAGAAAAAATACACATTGAAGGTATGCATGCTGTGCATCAAAAGTGCTTGCACTGCTACTGGAAGACAAACGAAAGACGGAATACATCAATGTGACAAACAAGAAGGAAAGAAGAAATGAGATAGAAAGCTCTTACAGTCACATAAATGTTTATATGTAACCTATAACTAGACTTGTCAATAACTAGATTAATAGCAACAACATTTCCAGAAAGAAGCTCTGATAAATTTGAGAAGAAAATGTCACCCTGTGTCTTGTCACTGGCTCAAGTTAATCTGAAGTCCAGAGATTAAATGCATTCTAAAGAAATCTATCGTCTTGTTTCACATAATAGCAGGGCATTTTGTATGACTATAATTTGGTCTCAGTTGACTTGAAAATTGCTCCAGGCCAGCATGAAATGTTTGAAGTTGATAATACAAAATACGCAAATTTTGCAACATCTGTTACTCAATTTGATTGTTTTGCATAGCTCATTTTTCTCCTTTCCCAGGCACTAACATGATCATTCCAGTTCCCAAAACACAATGTACCCTTGCAGGTTATAGCGCCTACTCCACAACAGCTGAGTCAAAGAGTTCATTCAGTTATTTTATTATATTTCAAATAAGGAACAATCTTTAGGAAATAATAGATGAAATAGGCTGTCTCCCCCATCTGTCTGAATAAGTGCAATTCAAAAGTAAAAAAGTGCTAATAAAATAGGAGAATGATACAAAAAGAAAAAAAAAAGAGCACTGAAAAGTTGTGAAATAGAGAATGATAGCTTTGTTTTTTGAAGACAGTGAGGGGCTTGAGTGTTTAAAGTGTATAATGTGAAATGAGCCAGATGAAATAATTATTTATCATTGGCTAGCACAGAGCGAATTGTAAATGGAAAGCAATTTTCAATTAACAGGTCATGCTACACTTACCTGAGGTTATGCTGCATAATCAATCATGAAGAAATGTTATTTGCCTACTGCTTATGAGCCAGATGGTTCTAATGTTCATTTTAAAACTAAAATACTATTTAAGGGGGACAGGGATGGGGCGGGGGGGGGCAATAGCAAAACTTGCCTCCCACTGCAAAAATGAATTAAAAGGAGTTGACATTGTTGATGTGTAATTTCAAAATTATTTCGAAGAGATGGATTATAGCTGTTGGCATCTGACATCAGACAAAATGTGATATTATCCTTCTAAGCTAATTCCATTGCTAATTTTATAATCCAAACTATTCACCTCTAGTTATATTACTGCAGGCTATGAAAGTGGAAACAGGTAATTAAGGTGGTATGTAAAGGGATGCATATAGATGATCTGGTATTCCCTTTTCCTATGCTGAAATGTGGCCAACAGTCCCCTAAACTAGCATTTATACGACATCATTTGGTGTCTTTCAGCATGTGCCTTCAAGTGGTTTCTTTCCCAGGGGAACCAAAATTGCACTCCCATTCCACCCTAGACTCCCTTTGCAATGCAGCTGCAAGACCCTCCATCACCCAGCTCTCCATGCACCTGGAATTGCACTGAAGATGGCAAGACTATCAGGGACAGCCATACACAAATCTGCTTTGCAGCACCTATTAGACATGGTGCATGGCTGAGACCAGCAAGGGGTCAGACACCATCACTAGCAAAGATGCAAAACAGCTGTACTGTCCTAGGACTGAAATAGATCACACCAAACCAAACCCTGATCCTTCTGTCTCTGCACCTCACCATGCACAGGTGTACTCATACAGAAATATATGTAGCTGCAGGCACAGTACCACACTTACGGTGTAACACAGCAGCAGTAAATGTCTCACTCTGTATCTCCTTCTGAAGAGACCTACCCTAGCATGATAGAATCAAGATTTTTCAGAAGGGATCCATGATTTTGGGTTCCTCTTGAACATAACATGTCACTATGCTAAGCTCACTCCTTCCCAAATGCAAAGATAAAGTCACTACAGCACAGGAGTCAATGGCAAATTTCCCTTTATCACTAAAGATGTGTATCAGACCTGATTCCTTCACCATCTCTCAAGCTTCTTTACTATTCACCTTCAAAATTTCTACTTATTGCCTACTTTTCAGTAGTTAAATATATTCTCAGGGTGAACTGTTGTTTTCAACCTGCCCATAAAGCACTCAGGAGCATAGAATGGAATTTATTCTGGCGTTATAGTTACTTAGTGCAAAGAGGTTCTTTTGTCTCCAAAAGAGATCTCGATGATCTTTTGTAATACAAACAAATATCAATGATATTCATGCCTTGGAATAGCCTGGGTTTCCTGTGTCAAAGCATCCAGTTAAAAATTGATATGTGCGTGAGGAAATGAGAGATGGTGTTCAGGATAATTGAAAACATTCTTAAAATCTAGCTTGCTTAAAAGTAACAAAGTAAATGGATAATTGTATTAAATTGATTTAATAAATACATACATACAACAAGTGATGATATTTGTAAAATATCAAAGGGAATTTCTATTTTCCATGAATACAAATATTCCAAATAACTTGAAAGGAATCACCCTGTGCTTAATAGTAAGTGTGTGCATAAAGATCTGAGGAACAATTGCATAGTAAGAGACATTATTTTCTGAAGGCAGCAAACATTATTTTAAATACAACAAATCACCCTAGAATTTCAAAGCACTTTATAAAAGCTAGTTAATTATATTACATGTACACTTAACTCTTAATCAGAGGAACTCAGAATTTTTTGTAGAAATTAATTAATTTTATCTCCTGAGACCACAGTAAGGTAGGAAATTATTATTGTTCCCTCTCATATTTTGAGGCAAGTCAAAGGAAGTGCCTCTTTTGAGTGATGCTACAGCTCACCTGCTGCCTCCAGCACCCCCATCTCAAACAGCGCACTGAAAGCAACAGCCTTGCTGCATGCTTTTTGCAGATGGTTGAATTGTTTTTCAGTGACATAAGAAAGCCAGAAACAGCGCCCGACAGTCATGACTTTGGATCTATGAGCTAACTAGTAGAAGAGCATTTTCAGTAAAGATTTTTAATTAACAATTTAAGAGATTTCTACACCTTCTTTTGCAGCATCATTATTAAAGTCAGTTTCAGACACTTTTCAGTTGTTAGCAGAGTGTGCAGGAACAACAAGCTCAGCAGAAGGACGGTGCTAACAGACGTAAGATGTGTTACAAAGTTAACTGAACCCTGTGAAACAGAAAAAAGCAATTTTCCAAGAAGTGCTAGGGGGAGAAAGCTATAGCTGCATCCTAATACATCCGGTGGTTAAAGCGCTCCTGCTAATCAATGCCTTGCTAACTAAATAAGATGCACTAAGTTTACTGACATGGTTATTATGCATCAGATAAATTTATTGCAAAACTTATGCAAAGTTTTCAAAATACTGGTGAAGGTGCAGCTGTCATACAGGTAGTATAGGATACACACATGAGCTGCAAAGTGTTTTGTTTTGTGCTGGAAAAGCTTTTGTGATACAACAAAAATCAATTATTTTCTTCTTAACCTTGCCTACCTGTACCAAAGGCATGAGTTGTACACATCAACAGTGTTGTTCACTTGCTTTCTGTGTATTATTGCTCAGCTAGTGGGTAACATGGTAGTAATATGTACCATATAATTTACAGGTAACGTGCCTAGTGCATCAAATCACACAACAGCAGGAGAAATGTGTTATCTGCTAGAACCTGTTCAGTCAGGACTTAAGGATTGCTTTACAGAAACTAACTTGATGAGACCACAAATGTTTCATTCCCCATTTCTCCTTCTGTGCAGTCCTCTATGACTGCCACTAAGAAATACCAGCAGCATTTGGGAGATGAAAGGAAAACCAGTACCTACACTCCTGATATTCCTGAAAACACTGCTCAATCACTTGCTTATCTTCTGCTGTTAGCTGTCACCACTGCTTCTCCTAGACAACTTCTTAGGGAAAAGGCAGAAAATCTGAGTTGGGTTACCGGATAAAATAGCAGGTTCTTATCTTTTTGCTGCTATCTAAGGTCACAGACAGGAAATATTTTGTAAGAGTTAGCTAGCAATCCTCTCAGGGGTAAGGACTCCCTCCTGGGACTGGATAATGCAGGGGTTTCAGTGGCAGAAGAGGATCTCATCTATGTTCCCTCCCTCATTTTTCTGTCTTCCTAGAATGGAGTCATAAAAATATTTTTGGATGCTTGCAAAAGCCCTTTGAACATTGCTGGGAGCCAATGACTGATATTACCTAAGACTGCAAAGAAGAGAGAAAACATTTCTTGAGCTAGCAATGTTAATCAAATCCCTTTAGAAAATAGCATCTTTGGCTTATGGCCAATGTGTCTGGTGCACAAAGACTGTATTGATGACCCAGTCAGATAAGCTTGATTGTCCCAAGCTTGTCACATATCTTTCTCCACTCTTTTTTAAGTGAAACCAACTCTGCAGAATTGGTACACTTTTCCTGCAAATGCACATTGAGATCTATTGAGGCATCACTGATAAATGTAAAAGACTCCCTTTGCTTCTTTTCCTAAGGCATATAAAGCCATGATAGAAAGGATTACATTATTTATTAAAAAAATCCAAAAAGGACTTGGAAAAGATTAAGATCTATAAGACTATTTTGTATTCTGACCCTCACTAAATTCAATCCTAGCTCTGTTGCAAATTTCTTTTATATGATGAAGAAAGAAATTGTTATTTCTCTTAACTCCTCCTTTCCCAAATACTTCCTGTCAACACTATCATTACAATATTGCCAATGAAAAAAACCTGTCAATATAAGATTAAGTGGGTTTGGTCCAGTATCTGTAATTGTAACCACAGTATGTGTGAAAAATAATGCACATAATGAACACCATATACATGATTGTCATGCAATAAGGCTATCATGGACTCAGCCAGCTTAGTTCTATGGTTCACATGGAATGAAGAATTTTCTGAAATCTCTCTGCTATCAAATCATTTACCTGAAATTGAGAGAAATAATTGAAAGGGTGCTGAAGAGTAGAAGCTTATCTTATGTGCATGTACTAACTCAATTAGTTAAATGCATTGATAGTCATGCATAATTATATATAATCTTTATGTATATAAGTGTATATGTATAAGAATAGTCAAATAACACATAACTATAATAAGTAAACATCACCCCTATATTTTGTGATGGGTATTCCAGTCAGACTATTCTGATATACTGCCTTTCTTAAACTTTCCTCTTTCAATTCAAAAAGGAGAAATGGAATTTCATTCCTTTTCAATTGCACAACCTACTCAGCACTTTTGGTTGCAGAGATGGGATTGGTACTTTGTCAGAGCAGTAATTTAATGCAGACCCACACACAGAAACTCAGACCAACAATACTGTACCAACAATGCAGTGTTCTCTCCTCTTGCAGTGTAACTTCAATTTATTGAAACCTGAAGGTGATTCCGTGGCAGAAGATAAGAAATCATCATGTCCTGGGAGATATTTATAACACTAAAGATATAGGGACAAATCCAAGGTGATCTGAAGAACCTAAAACAGCCATTCAAAGGATTAAGCTATTTAGATCCAAAAATACTGCACTGTAGTCACTTGAGTTGGAAGCGTCTACATCCTCTTTGTGGCAACAAGGCAACTGTGTTGAAAGTCTGCAATAGGCCTAACTGAGTATTCTTTGAACTTTACTGACTACAGTAATTATTCAGTCTTCCTTTTGTAATTCACTTGATTCCTAATGCTGTGGAGAAAACTAGTTTGAGATGTAAAATAAATATTTAATACACAGATTCAATACTGTTACTATACTACTTGTATTTAACCTGATAAGCCATATGGTTTATTTATATCAGTCAGCAAGATTCATTCTTCAGCAGAAAAAAGCTTCACAGAATTTCCTGTTTCTATGTCATCTGAGCATCTTGCTCCACAGTTCTTAGAGAAATGTGTGTACATGTATAGAGATCAGCCTGTTATTAGTCAATAAGTTGTTTAGGTAGGATGAATCCGAAAATGTGGCCTATGAGAAAAGGAGACAGATGTATGTATTCATTTCAGGGACTTGATTAAAGAAAGGTGTTACTGCTTTGCTACAGATCCTCCACAACAGAAGACTTGCATAGCAGAAGAGCTGTCCAAACAGTTCTTTCAATACCATCCAAGCCTTTTCATCAATAAAAAGGGCTTTTCAAGGAACTTATATTTCCCTCACCACCTTTCTAATGTTCTCACTGCCTAAACATATCTGTAGTTGGATATAAATTCTCTGCTGTGACTTAACCTTTAACTGGGTTTTCTCGCAAGAGACTTTGTTCCTGCATTTGAGGCCATACAGCTCTCACTAGCTGTGTACGTGCTTAGGCTCAAGATTCCCAAGTCCCATGGCTAAAGGGATTTTGCGTCTGGTTCATGTCAGTGCTCTTCAGGAGGCTTGAACTTAGACTCATCAGTTAGTCAACTCAACATTTTGCAGGCCTTTCCAAGGTCCTTCCAGTCTGAATCCCTTGTTTGACTCCTCCACCCATTAAAGATGATGCCCTCCAAGACACCCTTTTTTCAGGAGACTTCTTCAGTATCCATACTGAAAACACCACAGAGGCGCAAAGCCAGCTTCTGGTCTGTCACTTCTCATCACATGAAGCGGCAGCTCAGGGCTTGCAAGATAGTTTATCCACACACTTTATTCAGGGGCCAGGAACCCATGGTTTTGGGAAGGAAAGCAGCTCTTCAACTCCTGTACCTTGATCACAAGGATGGAAAGGCAGCCCCGCTTGTCTTTGCACAGATTGGTGCAGACAATGTTGTAGCTATGTCCAAGCCTCCTCTTCCCTCTACAGTGCACTGAATGTTTCTAGGGGAAAGCTCAGCACCTTATGGAAATCATGCCCACCTGAGACAACAACTGTGGCTATGGAACTCAGCAGGAGAAGGCTCAGATTCAGCTCTCTGCTGGAAAGGTGTTGTCTATTGATTAAGAATTACTCACAAAAGTGAGTATTTTTCAAGGTTAGATGGCACAGCAGATGCTTGTCTGCACCTTCAGTTGAAAAGGCAGATTGTGGGACTTACAAAAAAATTAATGACAGAACAGTTGTGACAACTCCCGAACATAGCCAGGTCCAGTATCCACATCCTCTTTGAGTTTTAATGACATCTGGTGTTGTACTTGCAGTCTAAGACTGTAATCAAAATACCTAGTATAAATTGTGCACCTACTTGACTTTGCTTCCAGCCACCAGCCAAACTAGGACCCATGTTCATAAACAGCTGTTTTCAGTGAGCTCTGGTTTTGAATCTCAACAGAAACGTATGCAGTGCCACAAAGTCCTTGAGGAGTATCTAGGAGGCAGGTTTTGGCCAGATTATTTTCAGGATGAGTCTACTGTGTGCTGGAAAGAACAGCTTAGTTGTGTGAGGATCTAGCTTTCTTCCCAGGACCTCCAGGCTACCCAATCTGGCATCAAAGGTCACCAGTAATAAGACAGCTGGTTTGCAGGACACTGGATGCAGTGGACTGCCTGGAGTTGGTGGGCAGTGAGATAAAGTATGGGCAACAGACTTTGAGGCCACAACACCATCAGGTACCGTAGAAGGATTGTGGACAAGCCAACACAAACCAGTCAAGGGCTAATCATCTATGAAGCCTGCAGGATGCCTATATGATCCTTCTGTCCCACTGAAGTGTCTCATTTTTGCTGTCTATTGACATGTTTTCTAGAGGGATGAGTTTCAGGTGAGGGCTGGCCTAGGAGCTGCATGTTTGAAACCACTCTGGCTGAAGAGAAGTTCAGACTTGGCTCTTCTACTTCCTAGGGGAACACTATCAGCATTATGCTATTAGTTACAGTTAATTATTGCAGAAAGGTTAAACCAGCTTTCCCCAGTCTCCTGTCTTAACAACAAAGCTGTGGCTGCTGTGACTGAGCTATCAGAAAGACTTTAAAAATAGTTTACCTGTGTTCAGTGTGCCACAAACTGAACTTCTTAAAGCATTTGGGAAAGACAGGCAGATCCATATTAGATATGAGGCAGGCAAAAATGTGGCTGGGTGTGAAGTCACTTTAAACCCCCTCAAAACACGTAACACTACAGTAGAAGAAAGTATCAGGTGAAGTTCAGAATCTTAGGCACATGAATTTGAAAAGTTCAATCACATCAGCCTATGATAGAAGACAGCTTTAATGTTTTAATTACACTTAGCACAGCAGCTTTATTTATAAATCACATGCGGTTCACAAAAGAAATTAAGGCAAAATGCTCTGTGAGGCACTGACCCTACTGTAAGCCACATATTGTGATTCTTCATTTTTAGCATTGCCTTTATTGCCTCTTACATAAATAGCATTTGCTTGCATAAGGGTCCCAGAGTTTGGCCCGGAATAATACTGTTGTAGACCAAATAACAAGGTTGGGTTTCCCTCAAGCAGCAAGATTAAAGATGGAGAATTCACTGAGAAACAGAGGGAAGAAATACACAAAGAAAGTAATATCAACATTTTATTGGTGCTGAGGTAGCCTTACCTTACTGTGAAATAGTCAGCTGAGATATTTGCAGTTTGTATAGTGATATTTTTCACTTTTATTGAGATTTTAAACAGTAGGAGCAAGGAAATAGCGAGCACTATCATTTACACATCACAGCATATCCAGATTACATAAAGACAGCAGCAAATACTAGCAGTTACAATGTGAGCAGCTGCACAGAACCCAAAAGCTCTGTCAGTCACACCAACACTGCAAGTCATGCAAGCACCAGAAAAAATATATTAAAAAGGTGACTGGAAGGAGGGAGTGTGTGATTTAATGCAAGCCTTCTCCTGACAAAGGATAAGGATGCTTGTCAGTAGTGAAAAGTGGATTATTAGGTGATAAAGTGGGTACTGGCAATAGGCTTTACTGGTGAACAGGTGAGAAGTTCAAATCTGTCAATGCTGTCCCCTTCGTACAATGTATGGATTGTGATTTTGGCCATTCAAGATGGGCTAGGCAGGTCTGCTGGCCATTTGAGTGGGTAGGTGCAGCTGTATCTTTTCAGGTGCTAAGGAAGATTTTGCCTGACTGAGTTTATGGTCATGACAGGTTCAGTCACAGATGGGCCCTTGAAGAGACTGAGGATGTTCATTTTATGAGGAAGACAGACATGCTTTTAAAATGGAGGGCAGACATCTGAAAAATTAAGAACCCAATGCTATCTTGCAGCTTGGGCGACTTACTGGAGAAGGAAACTGAAACTAAAAAAAAAAAAAAAAAAAAAAGCAACCAAATTTTTTTAATTTCTTGCTTGGTTTTGTGTTTTATGCAAAGGAAATGATGTAGTTTATGTTAATTTAGTAAAATTAGTACCCACAGTGTCTAAGCAGTAGGACAAGAATATGCAATTATATTTGACTGCAGAACAAGAACACACACTTGTTTTTCATCTCTTCCTTATGTCAAAGAAACAGCTGCATTTTTTTTAAAATTATTTTCTTTTTTTTACTGCTAGTGCATTTTTGCTGTTTGGAAAACCAAATAAATGCTTATGAATAAGCCACAACAGAACTTTTTTTTTTTCTAGCCTAAGCTACAGAGAATAAATATTTAAATGTTCTTTAGCTTATTAGTAGTAATTCTGGATAAGACAGAACATGAATGGCAAAGTTTAGTTTCAAACTTTACCTGTAAGCACTGCTATGTGTCTATAGCCCCCTCTGTTCCCTCTCCACTCTTTACAAACATCTCTTCATTCAGTTACATCACAAAAAGAGATTGCTTATACATGCAAATATGCATATTGAACAGTTTATAACACAAACACTACATAACAGCTACTGTTTTCTATTTGCAAAGTATAGCTATAGATTAAGGTGGATTTTGTAAAAGAGATATTAGCATTCCATACTTCTAATTCTGAAATAAATAAAATTATAAGGAGTGGATTAATTTTTGAAAGGTTAAGTAGTTCTGGTTTGATTACATGTTTGAAAATCCACACTTAGACTCCTGCTTTTGAAATTGAATTGGAAACTTCTCTAAATTTATAGCAATTACTGATTGCTCTTAGACTAGAACTAACACAGAAGTAGTCCTTTTAGTATTTTGGAACATCTGCTTTAGATCCCTAGCTGAATGAAGAAATTATTTGCAGCGAAGATGTAACATGACCAGACTTTCAAATCTCATCGTTTCTCAGTAACTGTTATCCTACGTTGATCCACTCTTCTAAGAGCAATGACACTAAGAACTCAGACACATTTTAAAGCTCTGGATGTAGTCAATGGGTTTTGCATAGGGATTATCTGAAGGACTCCAACAGAAAGGGGATCTTCATTGTGCTGGTGAGTGTAGCAAAATGCTGAGTAACTTGCCAACCTACCGAAAAGCATGCAGTCCATCACCATCCATGCAGGACAGACCTTTGTGGATTACTCTGCTCACTTCAGATTTCAAGATCAAAAGTACCATCAGTAACCACACCTAGCTGTAGCTGCTTTCATTACTTGTTTTGTTATTGCACTTAATATTGAAAAAAAAACCAACAACCACCTAGAAATGATTTAGCTTGCAAATTTGGCAGGAGAACACTACTCATAGGTGCACTGCCATCTTCTGGGAGAATCTATCCAATTTCTCAGTCAGATGAATTAGTCACTTAGCCCAGTTTCTGTCCAGTGTAGTGAAGATGTTGATTTCCAGCTAGCCAACAGTACAGCCAAAAGCTTTGCATTTTGATTTTATGATCTCTTGATTCAGCACCAAGAAACAATCTTCATCATAAACTACAGTTATGAGCACTAACACATCAGACCGCTTAGGAAGAATTCTGTCATGGCCACAGAAGGCAAGAAATCACTGTAAAACATTATTTTCAAACAAAGTGTTCAACGTTTTCAACTATTGGCTCTACAATTCCTTCTTCTAGCCAATAATCCAAAGGAAAACATAAGAAAGTGGTCAGGTTCCATATGCAGTCAGAGACTCATTATAAGTTTGAGATATATTAGCTGATCTTCACATAATTAAAGAGTTATTTTGTATCTATTTTTTGCCTAATGATGCACACTGACCCTCTGGAGCAGGCTGTTAATAACCTGTTTCATAACATCTTGCATGCTTAGACAGATTAGTTGGATATCAGCTTCATGAAGGGCTACGTGTCTCTAAAAATATTTTAATACTGCTAATAAAAAGTCTGGATGCCTTAAGTGAAAAGCAAACACTCCAGCCTTTTGAAATTTTTTTTGTTAAAACAATTCTGTTCTTTTTCATAGAAGCATGAGAAAACACTGACCAAAATCTCTTGCAGAAATCACACTAATTTGTAAAATTTTTAAAGCTAAATATATACTATGTCTCCACCGCCCTTACAGTTCACACTGTAGGTCCTGCAGTGCAGAGGTAAGGAAGCAGAGAAGATAAAAATTTCACTCCCTCATATTAAGTGGAACAACCTGTTCAATGATCTTAAAATGACTGTTTTATCAAGCCTCAAAAACTTTTAAGTAATAATGTATTTTGCTGCTTATATTGGCAAGCCATGGACATGCAGGTTACTACCAGTTATACCCAAGAAAAACAAAAAATACATTTTGTGTAATTCATTTATAATCACCAAACTCACCAGATTTAACTCAACCTCTTTCCATTCTATCTCTTCTTGTCATAGGCTGGAAGTACATCAGACTGAGGAGATTTAAAAGAATTATCTATTAGCCAGTGCTGAATCTCATTGTTGCAATTTATGCTAATAAGCCAATCCTAAGCCTGTTTATCAGTTAATGTACTCGGACGCTCAGTCACTCTACCAGAAACTGCACTCATCAAAATAGATTTTAAAGCAAATGCCTCATCTTGAAATGAAACAGCTGATAAAGGGTGGTAAACTCAGGATGGGATGCAAAGATTTCAGAGAGGTCAGTGACTCCTCCTTTGCCATCACCATGTCATGGCTCAGGCTCTGACTCACACAGAACATTTCATTTGTTTAGTGGTTGGCTGCTGCCAGCTGCTTTTTCCATGTCCCATCTAACTGACCTCTGGTGAAGCTTGGCTGGGGGTCTCTGCCCTGTGCTTTGAGTGCAAAAGTAAACTGCAATCAATTAGGCTAATGAGCTCAAGCGCAATCATGTACCTTCAGATTTTCTGTTGCCAAGAATATCTGATGCTCAGAGAGATGTCAAATAGACGTATTTTCAAATCTCTGTTTACTCTGCAACTTAGTTTGATCATTTTTAGGTTCCTAAAAATGGGAACATCTGGGAAGCTCACAAATGTTTAAGTGTTAACTAATGGAAAAGGCTGCCAGATCCAAATAGCAAACTCTTGTCAAATAGCTTCTTATTCTCCAACTATTATCTACCCAGCTAAAAGGACCCTGCAATGAATGACAGTCACCAGACACAAAAAGAGTTACACTGGCAATATCATTAATGAAAGTCATCTTCAGTGCGTCAGACAAGATGCAGAAACCATGATGATCTAGAACACAGGACCTTTCCAAAACCAGATTTATAAACTTTTCCCATCCATGAGGATCAGAAACAGAAGGACTGGAGAGGTCTGTGGTACAGTGTTTATTAAACCCCACTGAGTATAGCTGTGACTACTCAGGTTCCTTTGCCTCTCTTGGTTTATTTTGTGAAATCCTGATGGTCTTTGCACCAACAGTGAAAAGTAAGCAGTTCTTTTCATGTAGAGGGCAGTAAACCAGTGAAGTTCTGTAAAGTGAACTCTCAGGGTTGTAAAATTGTTGCAAATTAATTTTCTGGTCATGGAGACAATTAATTCATGATGCCAACCCTTGGCTCCAGACTACACCTGCCAGTCCATAGAGTTTGTTTCCAGAGGAAGAAGTGCTTCAACCGCTCCCTCCATCACCTCGCTCCAGAACGTCTGCCCTTTTTCCTTTCTCTCCTTCCAGCCTCAGCCTGGTAGAGGCCTTCCCCTGGGCTTCCAAAACTCACCTCCCAGCTTTCCAGTGAGACCTTCTCTGGCTGGGAACCACACAGATGCCTTTATTTGCCAGTAACCTCCAAGGAACAAACACACAGCTCTTCCCCAGGCTGGGAAGGGAAGAGCCCTTCACCTCTCTTACATCTTTGCCCTGTCAGAGGACACAGGCTGGGCTGCAGATTCTGTCTTTGCTCCAGCCTGAGCCTATTTTTATGAAGGGACTAGAAGAAATAAAGATGCTTTGATACAAACTATTCTGAATTGTTCTAAAGCCTACAGTATTTATTAAGGATGCACATTCACTTGGGACACAATGAAAATTCTGGGGTTTAAGAACTGGTTGAGCACATCCTACCTGGATATGTCAAGACCTGAAAATGAAGCATTAAAAATCATTAGGTATTTAAGCAAAATGAACAATTATATTTTCACTAACATTTGACTTCATGCTGAAAGCAGCTTTCCTATATTCATTAAGGGATAAGTTTTCTGACTGAGTAGGGAGAGATACTGGAAAAAATAATTGTTTCTTTATACCCTAGAATTCATAAATGTTATTTCAAATATTTACAAATGCATGGACTGGAATACAGTTTTAGTGAAATAATCTAGCACAAAAAATGATTGCTCACTTTCCCACAGGAAGAAATTGAGTTTCACCCATGCTCCCTTTCCTGTATGATTAACTGATATTTCTGAACCAACAACAGATGACCTGAAGTAACCACTCACAAGAGGCTAAAGTCATAAATAGATACAGTCTTGAAAATATTTATTTAAAAGCCAAATAACTTTCAAATCAGCTGAGCAATATGATAGGCTTGCTTGGCACATATTGAGATATAAGGATGGAATCTTCCCACAACTTAAAGCCTATGCAGTTTTCTCAGCGAGTACATGCAAGGAAAGCAATAAAAGATCTAACAACTTGGCGGGGGAGGGGGGGGGGGGAGCGGAATATAAATATCTATGCTGGTAATGAATACAAGCTGGCTATGTTTCATTGATGGCAAAAATAAAAATACAGACCAGTTTTATCATGACTTTCAAACGGGAGTGCAGTCACAATTAAGCTCAGATTTCAACATCAATGAAAACTCAATTGTATCAGCACCAACAAAGTCTATATAATATAAATATCCATTAATAATGAGAAGCAACCACACCAAAGGCATGGCTAAATATAAAAAAGCCTATAAATAAAAATTACTGCATGTAACTGCCCAAATAGACTATGCTGGAAGCTCAATCTTATTCATGCTTTAACGAAATTAAAGTTACCTTCTATCAGCACAACATTCTCTAAAGAGTTAGGAAGCAGCTGGAAACATCTATCGAGGGTACTAGCTGTTCTCCAAAGATGCCATCCCCAGAAGCTGTGATCCATGAACATCAGCTTTTTCAGTACTTTTGTAAATTCCTCCAGTTGTTGTGGTGGCAAAGCAGAATTGAAAGGTTTGCACTGGCCCATTAATTGATTCCAGGAACTATCCTGCTGCCAATAGCTCCCATGTCAGGGTTTCTAGTTCTTTCCTCCTTTCATCAAAGAGAGGGAAGACTACAGAACTGCAGAGCCAGTTGCTATGAGTGCTGCCTTACTTCGATTTACGGAGAAGGAGAGGGAGGTTTGGGGACTTATCAGAAATATTTTCCCTCCAGTTAAGGAGCCATGCACATATTCCAGC
Organism: Falco biarmicus; assembly: GCF_023638135.1. NCBI lineage: Eukaryota > Metazoa > Chordata > Aves > Falconiformes > Falconidae > Falco > Falco biarmicus. The sequence goes on along the minus strand of NC_079293.1, from coordinate 32,861,320 downwards.
TCAGCTGGAAAGGAACTAAGCTAGAAAACTGGCCAGTCTCAGAATGGCCCAACAATATTTACAGTACGATTCACAGATTAAAGACTTGCTAGTGGGACACAGAGATATAATTTATTCTAACAATACTTATGCAAGGAGCTAAACAGGTACGCAAAGCACAGAGGACTACCATATCCCTGGCTTCCTTGCGTTCTTCTTTCACATTCAAACATAAGAGGCTGCTTGAATTTAAACTATGTATCTTGAAGCTATATGATATTTATGATAAACAGTTCAGTGGCACAGGTGAGGTCAGTGTTTTATACAATGAGATTTCATCATTCACACAGTGAACGACAAAGCTTTACAAACCACAGAAGTCTGGCATCTATTCAGAAATTAATTGAAATATTTTGTTCAAAATTGCAGGAGACAGTGCAAAGTTTAATGATTATGTTGCTGTTATACTATTTATAAGGCACTTTTCAAGCACACCCATGGACGGTTGATCAGCATGTCAAACACAGTAAGATATACAAATCTAAGCAAAGCATAACAAAGAAAGTTAGGTCCTGACTTTAAAAAGAAGAGGTTGCATTCTACAGCCTTGAAGCCAGATTTGGAATAAGTTCAGTGCTTAGAATTAATTTAAAAAGAAAAAGTGCTCCTCTAAGGAAAGAAGTGAACTTCTATTCCAAGTATAAAATGTGGCTATATTTCTGGTATCCACACACTGAATTAAATTATGTCTGAAAAATTAGGAAAGTATGAAAAGAAACCTGTCTGTCCTGTCTAAAGAGAAACAGATAGGATTTCAGTGACCCAAATGTAGTCAAGGGGTTAAGGACAGAGATTCAAAATAGTAGCAGGGGTAAAAATGCAAACTGATGTATTCAAAAGAGCCTAGGGAAACTGGACTTTTGTGTGCAAAGCCTGTCAGAAAATAAAATTTCATGTTGCCGTGGAAATTGAACCCATTCCCAATCACAATGGAAGGGTGGGATTTTGAAATTTCCTCTGAACAAAAGTTTCCAGGGGAAAAAAAAAAGATTAATTCAGAGGCATACAAATATGTTGCTTCTGACATAGGAAATGCTTTGCGTAGGTAAGGATCAGGATTGCATTTCAGTAGTTCAGCTTACAACTATTTATATAATTAAAATATTAATACCTTAACTTAACACACAAGAAAAGCCTTTTCAGTACTATATGCAAATACATGCATGACAAATCGAACAGATCACAAAGATGATGATTAAAGAATTCGAGTTTGCACTTTGACTTTTAAAAACAGACATGAAATGGAATTAACACTTCCTTACAAGGGTGCTGCTGGGAAGATAAATTACATCTGCATAGTGCTTGCATACCAAAATTATCTATACCAAGAAAAATAAGGCAAATATGCCAAAGGCTGATAGTGGCCTTGGAATTTGCTCACGGCAGACTGTCACTGTGTCTCCATCATGCTCCCAAGGACCCTTTCACTGAGTAAGAAGTTATTTGACTCTTTATTGACATATATTCCCAGTTTGCTTCCTGAAGGTCCTTTCTCCTTTTTCACCAGTAAGACCATAGGAAAATATTGGCCAACACCAGCAAGGAAATCTGCTTTGCCCCTTAAGTCCAAGACAGAGTCACAACAGTAATTCAAATGTACGAGGCTGGGTCCCATCATCTAGATGTTTTGTCCCCACCATACCCCAACTTCTTGGGCCGTGGATGCCTCTGTGACACAGGTAGGTAGTCAAGTAAAGTCCTTAATGAAGCCACTGAGTCAGACTCAATGGAGTAAGTATTTCTGTCCCCAACAAACTAACAAGTTACAGAAAGATCTGAACTGTTGCCACAGCTATGGAGTCACTGAAAAAACTCAGGTCTCCATCAAGAGGATGGTAACCCAGCGCCTTTGCAACTTTTCAGGCTCACAGCTCTCTTCCACCCACTCAGCAGAGAATTATTGTGTCTTTTAAACCTGTGTCATAGGAGCAATCTGCTCTATCTTTACACAGATTTGTATCAGCACGAGTGAGATAACAAGCAAGGGGAGCAGGAGGCATTCTCGAGCCACATCTAACATCTTTGTGCTCCCCAGCTTGAGCTCAGCTCCTTTGCTCTCTAAGTAATACAGAGAAAAACTATGCTTTGTCTTCTTGCAAAAGCCTTTCACATACATTAAGATTGCCCTAACTGCCCAAGTCTTCTCTTCTCTAGAATAAACAGCATAAGTATTGATTAATAATATTATAACAATCTCTCTCTTGAGCCTACTTAGCCATTTTAGTCACTACTTCTGCTTACCAGCCACTAAGCAGTTACTGGTTGATGCTAGTTTATTTACTGGAAAGAGCTTCAAAACATATTCACCAATTATTGCAGAAGAACTTAAATGTCCATTTGTAATTACTACTTAAAAGAAATAACAATTTTCTCGGTGATCAGCCTTCACAGTTAGATTCCCATTAACGGAATCACATGACCAGATGGGGTCCAACAGGCTTTTTGTGTGTTTTCTTTTTTGTGCTTCGTAACAAAGCCCTCATGTATAAACTTGTTAAAATGGACTAATCTCCTTTCTCAGGATGTGATTTTCTTGTAACTGCTTTTTATTTTCTGTCTTGAGCAAACCAGATGATTCATTTCTGCGTACCAGTCACCACCTGAGTGTCATGCACATCAAGGGAAGGAGGTAATGGATCAGTGACAGCAATCACAGAGGTGACATGGATTTTTTGTTTTTTGCTCCATCTGAATTCTCTGAGGAAGGTAACCATTTCCCAAAAAATACAGCTAAAACTGGATGAAAACGGTATTTTTTGTGAATAGGAAATTCATTGAAAAAGGCTGTGACAGTGAGACCAACTTTATTTCTGAATCCAGCCCACAGTTGGTGGGAATCTTACACAAAACAAACAAACTGAACAAAAACAAAACAAAAAAGGCAGGAGGGATTTTGGAACAGCGCATATTTCATTTTGAAATTTTCTGAGAGCGTCTTGTTTCCAAAGATGCTGAAATGCTGCATTTCAACATATTCTAAAAAAATACTTTTTCATTGTGAAACTTTTTTTTTTTATGTCAAACCAGCCTAAATTTAATTATATGCAAAAGAATTAACCCCTCAAAATCAAATGAAACACTGAGTCAAGGAAAAAAAGCTCAAGGGGTCTTAAATTATATATTTAAAAAAAAAAACCCAAACATTTAGTTCAGCAATCAAGTAGAAAAATCTATTGTTTGCTGCAATAAATTATACTAATTTTTTATATAACTGTGACAGGACAGCACAGGGGACAAGTATTTCCGTGCCCTCCTCCTCTCACAATAAGCCTTTTTTTTTTTTTTTTTTTAGACATTTCATTAAAGACAGCTTATTTTAAACAACTTGGCCAAAACTAACGTCAGCTGTTCCAACAAGACCTCAACTTTTTCCACTTCACAGTTAAGTCACCACTTTCCCAGTAACATGAGGCCTTCTTCAAGATCACCACCCTGTTTTCGACCACCATACTCCCCCTAGGGAAGGAGTGTATAGTCTGAGAGACAACTGCTGTCCTACGCAGCTTTAATGTCAGAAAGAGAGGCAAAAGATGTGATGGAAACCAGAAGGGCTGGATGACAGAATGACTGGCACAGGATCACATGAAACTTCAGTTAGAGCCGCAAGGGAAGATCCCAATCTTTTGTAGCCCAAAGTTGCTGCTCTCCACCACAAGAGCAATCTGCCTGAGCCAGCCCTGATCCATCCCTGATGTTCCATGCCTGCCTGCGCTGCAATACCTACAGTTTTCCTGGTGGAAGCAAGATTGGCTGCTGATCCCTTCAGTACCGTTGCTTCCAAATGACCACAACAAAACACTTGGCTGTCCACGTTTCCACCATTTGAGCTGCCTTCACCCTGCCAAAGATAACTTTTAATTAAGGTGTCAAAAATGACAGGATTGAAACTCCTTTTTCAGCTATTTTTTTTGACCACTTAATTACAAGTAGTTTCTCATCTGACTTGCCAAGAGGAAGGTATCTCAACCTCCATGAAAGGAGTCAGAGATAGGAAAGAGCCAGCAATTTTTCTTTCCTGTCCTTTTTTTTTGTTTTGTTTTGTTTTTTAATGTTCATATGTATATATAGTTTCTTTGTGATAACTTCATCCAAAAAAGGTCATTCTGATAACTGTGGAATTGTTTGGTCACTAGAGTTATTATTCAAATATTTTTGCCTGCCTTTTTTCACCACACAAAAGCATGCATTTTTCTTCTCTTTTACTCCTCCATCCCAAAATAACCTATCAGCCCATGTAAAGTTTATTGCAAGTGGTTTTTGTATGGTGAACCAGTTTTGTGATGGGGAAGTCACCTACATTTTAAAGGAACTGGATCCTAAAATTACATGTGGGAGGAACAGGATTTCAGCAGTACAAAGCATTTCTTCCTGACCTCATTCCCTTCACCCTTTCTTTGAGTTTGCTGAATAGCTGGGAAACTTGCATGGATTATATAGCCTGACACATCCTGTATGCTCTAAAAGGGGAGTATGTGCTGCCAAAGCCCCCTTGGATGCTGTAAAGTACAGAATGAAAAAGAAAAGAAAGGCCACAAAGTAAGCTAGACTGTCCAAAAAAGAATTCCCAAAACAAATTTATCTCCCAGGTTACACTTTGCAGTGGTTCATCCTTTCTGAAATGACCACAAGAAGGGAGACTGCACTTTCCAGAGCTGCACTATGGCACAGTCCTCTTCCATGGAACATGTTTCTCTGTAGGAGTTGAGGAGAGGAAAATGTTCAAGACATAGAGGGTAAGATTACCCAACAAAGCATCTTTGCAGCATGTCCTCTCTGCAGACATATTTCTTGCCATCATCCCCTTTTTCCTGTTCCATTACCTCATACCAGCTGCTCCCATTGCATCTTTACTCTGCTTTCAGGTCTGAAGAGGCATTTTAATGCCTGGGGAAATCATCATCAGATTGAGAGGGACATTGTGGATACAGCACAGAAGGCTACAGTCCATGCAGTGCGCCTATGCATCAGAAAACCACAGGTGCAGAGATGTCATCTTCTTTCCACCCATCACCCCAAGCACAGAGTATGCAAGAGCTGCACGACACATCCAGCATGCAGATTCTCTTTCCCAGTCCCCAGATTCCTCCAACATTAATTTTCAGATGGGGTCACAGTGGCCCTAAAGACTCTCTGAACACTGAATTTTCCCCTAAATTTTATTATGCTCCTCCCATTCTGGCCCTGTCATTACTCCTATGACAAGGCAGAAAAGCCAGGGCAAAAAGCCTTTGAGCCACCTTCCCCCCTCATCTCAGTAGTTGCTTTCAAGGAATCTTTGTTTTCTAAACCCTTTCCAGATACCCTAAATCTTATTTGGATTAATTAAAACATTAAGTGGGGCATGCAGAAGTTTTCAGCAGGTGACAATACAGTGAAAACAAGCTAATAAACCCCAACATTTCTGCTGCAAGTGCCCTTGGCAATGACCCACGAGTGCATGCTCACACTGTATTGCCTAATGGGATCACTTTGCATGCACCACACACCCCTATAATGCAGCAACTCCTCGACGAGTGCCAGCATGGTAGATTAACAGAGGTTACCTCTGGTGCCAGACATCTAAAAGCCTGCACAATAATGCTTTGACAGCTGTCCAATCTGTCTGTATACATCAAAATACCTGAAGCACAAGCCTCTCATTTACAGAGGCAGCCTAAAAGCCAAGAGTACATTACTGCACAAAAAGCCACAATTAGGACAGAACTGGTTTACTACCTGGATTTCTATTAACCTTTCATTCACTGAACACTGCCAGAGCTTTAGTTTTGTGGCTTGAGATACATTAAATGTGTCATACCTGTGCCATAAATCCTTATGCTGCTTAGGAACGCTTCTGATGAATTTTCAATTCATTTTCAAGCCCTCTAGCAGTGTATTTGACATCACTGCAGACTGAAATGCTTTTCCCTCAGATTCAATTGTCTAAAATAATTCTCCAGATAAATATTGGCTATTATATATTTTGATTCTTCAGTTAACACAAAAAAAGCGCTAATGCAAAACTGTGGGATTCCAAAATGTGGGATGCCAAAGGCAAAGGAACAGAATTACAAAATCAATTATAAGAAAGTTGGGTGTGCCCACATCCTACCCACCAGCTATTTCTCTTTCCACACCTGTATCTAGAGCTAATTTATTCTTAAAAATATTCTTCAAGGAAAAATATTGCTGTGATTTTGGTATGGTTTTGCCTTTAAAAACAAAAGTTGGAACAACATGAAAAATTGTCCCAAGGGAAGGGAGGTCTTTACAAAGTTAAATTCCTTAACTTCAATGTGCCATTCTTTTCATTCAGTACTCTCCATCACCACAGAACAGCAAGATTCTTACTCCACCCCCTCCTGAAATATTTAAAGAAATAAGAAAAAAATGTGTTCTACTTTCCATCCAGGAGGCTTATGAAGCCATGCTGTCAGACACCAGCATCATTCTGGTTCATAAGGAAGTCCTGTGCACTCAGTGGACATTCAGCTGGCATTCTGGCACCATGACTTATTTATCCACCAGTTTTTTTCCAAAAATCCACAATTTAAATATGCAAGACTGCAACCTCATTTTCCCAAACAAAAGAAAAGGCTACTTATTTGTGTACTTAGGATTACACCACCTGGAATAAAATGCCAAATTTATCTATCTGCCTATCTCAGGACCTAAGCTGGTCAAATAATTGATTAAAAAAAAATACCTAAAGTCCTAAAGTTCACAATTCAGAAGCAGGAAAAATCCCTTTCTGTGAAATGCATGGCATTTGATGCTGTAAAAAAAAAAAAAAAAAAAGGACTAGAGAAGCTGTTTTAAACTCTTTCATGCTTGTAGTTTCCAGGTTTCTACAAAACGGGGTAAAAGTTGCAAGAATGATTCATAGTGTGTGAAACACTTCAGAAACATCCAAACTCCAGTCAGAGTGAAAGGCAGAGACAGCATCACATCCAGAAACTGGCTTAGAGAAAAGGACATATTGTACCTGCAACTCAAAGCCTGTGGGAAGACAAATGTTATTCCAGCTAATGGAATGGGTTGAAGGTTGCATACAGATCTCTCTCTGATTCAGTAGAAGCCCTTGGATTACCACAACACAGAGTAGCCTTCAAATGGCTGCTGCTAAATATCTGAACCTTGAAATTCTTCCTCATTTCTGCTTTCTCTCCCAGGTCTCTTAGAGGTATAGGAAGGTGGTGACACAGTGATATTATCCTACATCCCTAAAGGCCATTTCTTTCATACAGACCTCATTAATTTCTCACCCAACACCATTCCCTCCTAGGGACAGCTGGCTACACATCCAACAGCCCCAGGAAGGGTCTGCTGAGCAGTCCTCAAGGCTGCATGAGTCCCTCAGCCTATATGCTCAAGAGCTATGTGTTAAATGTGCCAAGGAAGAAGGGAAGCCCACGTACTGGTTCCTGCACACAGTCCCTTGCTCCTCACTACTGAGGCAGCTGCAACACAAAACAGCAGTTGCAGCTAAACAATATTTCTACAGTTTCTTCAAGCCCGGGTTTTCTTCCAGCTCCATAGATGTAAATCCAAGACTTGGCTCCACTATTATATTTATATGAATGCACAGAGGCAGATTTTACAACGCATGGCACAGTAAGAATATTTTATATGGCTTATAGGAAGCCAAGAAATAATGCAAATTTGGGTCACAAAACTACTGTCAGCATATTGTGGCTACCTCTTTGCTAACACCAGTTTGCTCCTCCTCATATTTATTATGCAGGGTGGGGGAGGGGTGGGGGTGTTAATTACAGCACCAGACTGAACTTCCACTTGTAGGTCATTACAGACTCTTAACAGACAGCTAGCAAGGCTTTTGGGGAAAGTCCAAACTTTCCTGTACAGGAAGCTGCTTTTAGCAGTATTACACTGGATTAATCCTTAACCAGTGGCTATCACTGACCAGCCTTCAGACTTCACAATGAATTCCTGTGTTTGGCTTCATGTCACCCAAGTTCAGATGCCGACATTAGAAACACAGTCCTTCCTACAAATACAGTGTTATGAAGGGGAGGATATCACCAGAGGATAATCACATCCCTACTTCTTATCGTCTAGCTCTCATCAGATCTAACTTCAGCTGCCTAAAGGCCAGGCATCTACAACCTAATTAATTCATACAGGCTTTTGTCCTTCAGACAGGACCCATCTACAGGTCGGATATTTGTACAGAAAGGGTCGATGTGCTGTCTCCCAAGGAGGTCTGTTGTTTCTCTGTTGACAGAGCCCAAATGATAGCTGAGGTTAGGGGAAATTATTTCTGCCAGACTGTCTTTCTGTCTTTGCTGATTTGTAAGAGATCCAAGGACAATGATACTAAATGAGGCTACATCAACGTCTAATACAGTCATATGCTAGCTAGAGTAGGATTTGCAGTGGAAATAGTGATGAATGCCATAAAAAATTAGATTAATTTAGCAATATATATGCCATTAAATAGTAGAAACCAACTAAAAATTATACCATTATAATGCAGTGCCTTCTTGGAGTCTAACTTGAAATAGTTTTGAAGAAACAGGGAGAGCAGACAACCTTCATATTCACCACATGAAGCTGCATGGTATTGGTTTTAACTGGCAAAATACAGGACCAGTTAAGCTTCTCCTCCATCACCAGCCCTCATCTTGGCAACCCAGTTCCCTGGCCTACAGGTTCATGGGCCTGTTGGGCATGCTGCAAAGTCTTTCCCTCCCACTGCTATATGTGATATGGGAAAAACTGATGAGTGTGGATGACAGAGCCCTTGACCTGCAGCCACTGACCTGCTAAAACCCTGAGCAAAGACTGCCTCTCCAATATATGCACCAAAAATACATGAAATGTAGGTGATTTCCTCAGGGAAAGTGTCATAATTTATACTTAATCTGATTATATCATGCACCTAAATGAGTCTGCCCAGAGGGCATATATACAATTATGTATAAACTCTATTCACCCCCCAGGAGCTCTGCTTTTTACTCCTTAACTACCTGTAACAGCTATCAGCCTATTCCACAAGGAATTACCACTCCTTGTACCACCTTAGTTGTGCCAGTGAGGTGGGAGGGCAACGCCAGAGTGGAAGTCAATAACAAAGTCTTGTAACTTGTCTAGAAACACACAGTGACTTTTTCTTCTGCTAGACTGTGCTTGGACCACGGACTCATCATGAAAAATTAATGATGACTACACGAGAAACTAAGAAAAAGAGGTCTCAGCAAATCATGACATTTTGCTGTGCTTAGAAGAGACACCACAATAATTGCGTAGCAGAAAAGTGCTGAGACAGTTTTAATGGCATCTGCTGTCTTTTAATTGACAGAGCATAAACATTTCAGAAATACAAGCAACAGCATCGCAGCCATACAGCACCAGACAGCAATATTTACCAACTGCAACCAAGCTACTGCTGTCAGTCACAAATTGCACATCTAGCACAGGGTTATTCTGATTTTGTTTGAGAAATGTCCTCTTTTGGATGAAGAAGTATTAGCAGCTTCACAAACACTTTCAGCTAATAAAAAAAAAATATTAGAGGAAATCTCCACACCTTAGTGGTTTTCTGTCACTTGCTCTAGACGTTAGGAACGTGTGGAAAATAATAAATGTATTAATAATACACAGCAACCTGTCAGGAGCCCTTGGCGTGCCACAAGCCCGTGTACTGCATTTGCCAGTTAAATCTGCCTGATACTCTCCGCATTCTCTGACAGCAACCTGTTCATGTGGGAACCGACACAAAGTCTGCTTTTAAATAGTAGTATTTTGCATTATGGTGCCTGACACTAATTCCTACTAAGCCATAAGTGCTATTTCATTTACAGACCTGACACAGATGTTTATTTAGCTCATATTTATGCTCACTGATTTGAGCCACACTGTGACTTTTCTTACAAAAAAGCACAGCCCTTAAGTGTGTTAGCGACTGCTCATATATACAGCAGAAGTGCTCACTAATTTCATTCCTGTTAAGATCTGCCTGCTGCCATCCAGGTGGATGAAACATGCCTTTCCAGACTCAGAGACACCCTCGTTCTGGGACAGAAGCAGGACTGCTGGGCCACAGGCTGGGTGGGAAGGGAGGCCAAGGTGGTAGCAGGAGGGGATGTGAGGCAGAAGGGGAAAAAAGGGAAGAAAAGCACTAGTGGAAAAGAACAAGAAATAAAGTGAAGACATGTGAGGACCCTTTCTGTCATCTTTTACCTTTCCCTTTCTTCTAAGGTCCTCTCAGGTTTTCCTGTCATCTCTTTTGATTAACGGCTTCCTGCCTTCTCCCTTTTCTCTTTTCTTATTCCTCTACATCGGCCTTTTCCCTCTTCTAACACACACCAAAAAATGGTGGCAGTGACAGAGCTCACTCCCAGAAAGGCACAAGCTGTGGGCAGCAACACTGTGCCGTGGTGTCATCCCATGCTACCAGTGAAAACTGCTGCAAAGATGGATGCTACTGTGGAAATACTGGATATGGAAAGGGAATTATTTGCCATCAGGACAAAGAAATTAATAACGTGCCAATAAACTGTTCTGCATAAAGACCAACAAATCTCTCCCACATAAAATGGGATGCATATCAGAACAGTAACCTTTTCTGTGCTTTGGTGTCTGAAACAGAGCAGCTGAGTGGAGAGAATTTAGGAAGCATTTTTAAGCAGAAAAACATGTGGTTCAGGAATAAAAAACCAATAGACAATCTACCTTCTGTTCACACTGGTATTACATACCAATAATACGTAACTATAGACAAAGGAAGAAGACAAATTAAACAAGAAACAATCCCCTCTTACGCTTATTTCTTACTAGTTAATTCGTTTACTAAAAACTTTTACTAGCAGGAAGAACATGCAGTATTTCAGTATTTGCTGTCATCTGCTTGCTTCTGGCACTCAAGACTTGTGACACTCCATGGTACCAGTGCATGTTACAGGGCTGCAGTCATGCCTCAAGGAGGGTGTCTTTTGGTATGAAACATGGCTCACATCCTGCTCCCTAGGTGCTGGATTTATTGCAGCAAAGGGCACAGAAAACAACAAAGCCATTTAAGATGCAACTGATTTGAAAAAAGCTGAGATCTCATCACAGAAATCAAAATAACATACACTGTATGATATGTACTTTACCTTCTGTTATGTTCCTGCTGCAAGCTGTATCTCTGCACAAAAAAAGTCATAGAAACTTAAACAGTATCACAGCCTTAAGACTGAGTCATGTGTTCGATCAAGAGCTTATTAATTGTATGACGAATTACCAGTCAGTAAAATTTAATACAAAAAGTTGTATACTCTGTGATCCTTGGGTAATGCTTAATATATAAAATAAGATTTTTCAGTAGCAGGGTTTTTTTCAACTATTTAATATAAATTTCTTGCAGGTTTTGTGCATTACAATATTTTTCATTGCTTTTGAACTTCAGTGGCAATGTAATATATCTTTATACTACCAAGAGAGTTTCTTTGGACAGTGAGCAATTTTATGCTGTTATTCTGCTGGTTCCTATTAGGTTTATATGCATATAAATATTTAATATTTTATATGATTGCATCTTTGTAATGTTAATTGTTCAGTAGAACAAAACACATTTAGGCTAACTTTCCCTTTTGGTATTCCTGCACTAACTATGGGAAGAATCAACCTTAATTACCTGTGAAGCATCACATACATTTACAACACTCAGCAAGTAATAAGCCAAATTCTGAAGTTTCTCCAAAGGTCAAAATATTCTCTTTAAGTCCCTATTGGTGCACTATATTGGTGCACAGCAGTCCTGAGGGACACCTCTTTCCAAAGGTATAGGTTGATCCATCCTATTCTTTCTTGTTTCGCCACCTCAGAAAGAGGTTAGAGCTCTGTGCCTCAGTAAATATAAGTGCACCTCAGCTACTTAATGTATTTTGCAATAGAAACCATGGCATACACCTGAAAAATCAACCTTCTGCAGAGGCTAAAATTGATTGCCATCTTCTGGTTTTCTCAGTCTTGAAGTCAACTCCTACTGAGTTTGATCTGCCTGAGTAGAAACTCACCAAGGGCTTCAGCATTTGGCCCAATAATTACCAAAAAAAAAAAAAAAAAAAAAAAAATAGAGTGAAGCCTCTGTTTAAGGAAAATATCAACATCACAGTATCTTCAATTCTCCATTGCCCAACATGTAATTTAGTCACCAGACAAATGAAAGAAAATGAGTGTTCAGAAACATCATGGGCTTCTGTAAGGTCCTCAGGTTTCTCCAGCACTCCTTTATGCTAGGCTCAAGGGTTGGCCTTCCTTTTGAATAGCCCTAGAAGATCCAATCTGAACCAAAGCAGGATTAACTGGTTGCATAAGAAACCTCTGGAGAGGAGAGGAACACAGAGCTGCAGCACTCTGCCAGGCAATGAGCACCACTCCAGCCTATAGTACCAACCAGGAAAGCTGCCATCACCAACAGATAAGCTTTAGAAAAAGGAGCTGAAATAGTTTCACACATAGATGCCCACATACAATGCCCACTCTGCATCTCTGATGGGTGATATATGGTAGAGGAGAGCATGTCCACACATCTCTGTTGCTTGGCATTACAGCCCTGGACTGAGAACCAGTGCAGCTGAGATGCTGCTCACATTTGTTCCTACCACCGAGGCAGTAACCTCCAGCAACCGAGCAGCACTGACAGCAGGGAGCAGGAATTTCTAAAGACCTCCACAGATGTTTGCTTCAGTGCCGACAAAACAAAGCCTCTGGGGAAGCTCCTGGGGTGGTCTTAATCACAGCAGGATCCTCTTCAGGCACCAGAAGTGCTTAAGTTTGCAAAGGACGAAGAGGTGGCTAAATGGTACAATAAGCTCCTGTCCTGCCTACACCAGCCACTTCATCCTGGGACTCATCATTTAGACCCTTTAGGACATGATAAAGCTTGGCCATGCTGGACACTGGGGAAAATATAGGCACAATGGGAATAATTTATTTTGACAAACTAAAATGTATTGTGCTTTTGGAAAGAAATTCATAAATATTATGCTTCCATGGAGTAAAAAACAATATGTACCAATATATTTTCTGCCCCAACTTAGGAAACAGGTTCCCAGCTCCAAAATAATGTAAATGTGTTAGTGAGCACAGTTTTACATATATGTAATTAGTTCTTTTTCCTGATGTATTTGCAGGTGAAAACTTCACTTGTTTGTGCAATAGTTCTTATGTTTGTAATATATCTCTACCTGAAAAGCAGCAAATTATAAAAGCAGATTCTGTATAAGCTATCAGATTGCTGCAGAGGAAAAAAACAACCAATTAAAAAAAAAACCAACCAAAAAACACTACACCACAAAACCAAACAAACACTGATCTCACATTTAAAACTGTTCTCCTGACTTTTTCTCCCAAAAAATGCATAACATTAGCTGTGTAAAAACTAAGCCACCATATGAGGCATAATTTAAAGCCTCATATAAACAATGAAGCTTTTCTGGCATCCTCAGAGCAAAGAATGTCCAAATATGGCTGAGAGTTAAGTACCCTGAGAATTAACTGCTCTTAATAAATTCACTGAAATTTTTGAGTCCACATTTACCAAGAACCAGAAGAGAATTAAAGGGAACAGAATGTGATTCAATTCATTTTCCTGTACCATTCTCTAAAGACGTTGTGTTATAAACATCCTCCATATCCTGGATGCTGGAGGCATCTGTTGAATCTTGGTCGCTGACTACAATTCCTACTGAAGAAAGGCTAGAAATGAAGGAGTGCATCTTTTTTGCATAAATATCCCTAATGTTAAAATAAGGTAAGTCATTACATTTCTCTTTGCGATCATTGTTGCATTGGTCTGGATCAATATCTTTTTGCTTTTGATAGTACTTAGAAAACTTATTGAAAATAATGGTGATTGGAAGTGCTACCACTAGTATTCCACAGATAATACATAGGGTGCCAAGCAGCTTTCCAGCAAGTGTGACCGGGTAAGTGTCCCCATAACCAACAGTGGTCATGCTGATGGTTGCCCACCACCAGCAAACAGGAATGCTGTGCAGTTCTGATGAGTCATCATCTTTCTCCACTGAGTAGACAAGCACGGAAAAAATAGAAATCCCAACAGACAAAAACAAAAGCAGAAGTCCAACTTCCTGATAGCTGTGTCTCAAAGTGGCGCCTAAAGATCGCAGTCCTACGGAGTGCCTGGCTAGTTTCAAGATGCGAAATATCCTCATTAACCGCAGGATCTGAACCACTTTCCCCATGTTTTCAATATCTTCGCTTTCTTCTTCTTTTGTGTCCACAGCCAATGTGGCATAAAATGGGATAATAGAGACAAAATCAATGATATTCAGTGGTTTCTTCCAGAACTTCTTTTGACTTGGAGCAGTGATGAGCCTGATCACTAGTTCAGCAGTGAACCAGACGATGCATGTAATCTCCACAGCTTCCAGCACAGGGTCTTCAATCTCCCTGTCATTGGCATCCAGCCTTTGAAACTCTGGCATGCTATGAATGCACATGGCCACGATCGATGCCAGGACAACACTCAGGGATGACACGGCAATTAACTTGGCAGACAAGCAGTATGCAGGATTTTCCATTCTGACCCAGATCTTCTTTCTTATTTCACCAAAACATAGATTGTCAAACTTTTCCAGTTCTTTATCAAATATGGATGACTCTTCATTAGAGGAGTCTATACTTCTGTCATTGCTCTTCTGATCCCAGTCTTTCTCAGGACCTTCTTCTTTCCTTTCTTGGTACCGATTGCTGCAGCAGGAATCAATGAAGAGCTCATTTATGCCCCAGTACTCTATTTCCTGGCAGAAGGAAAAGACACAAAGTTCTTCCATGACATGAAGTTTGCCTGTATAGTAAAAATTCAGAACATATCGGAACAAGGAAGGATTCCTGTCAAAGTAATATTCCTTGTCTGCAACGCTGTAATCATCACACAGTTCTAGAATAGCCTCTTCTGAATGGCATTTGAGAAGTTTCCCTAGCCTGGTATGGGGAAATCGGAGCAAGGTGCTTTGATCTACTGATTGCTTAAAGCCACCCACATTCAGATTGATAAGTTCTGCATCTTTGCCAGGTCTGCGGAAAAATTCACCATAAACCATTTTGAACAGATGAGTTCCGCTGCTGGTGCCCAATGAGATTACATTGAACCTGAAAGGAACATAAGATATTGTTAGAGCATTTAATTGAGTTTTGCTCTTGCGACACATTTTTTCCCTCTCTAGTTACTGTGAGATGCTGTAACCAAAAAAAAAGAAACGAAATTATGAATACTATTTTTCAGCATTTCACAGAAGCAGGTTTAAATCAGTGCAGTGGTTTAACATAGCTTTAGCAAATTTGAAAGCAATAGGTTCTGGTTTAGCTTTTCTTAATTTTTTCTAGTGTGGGGGAAGAATGCCTAATTAATCAGTAAATTGGGCTCTGTTCTACTATCACATCAAAATTATTAGTCATGAAATAAAACTAAAGAATTTTTACATCACTGAAGTAAAATTAAGACAGAAAACTTGTCAAATCATCAAAACATTTAGTACAAAGCTTAAAAGCAGATGTCCCTCAATTATGGTTTCAGTAGAGTTGTACTGAGTTATATGATGTTGCAATTTATAATCCACTACTTCCAATGTAGACTGTAATTACTTCTGTTGTCATATCAATTAACTTCTTCCTAGAGTCATCCACAGAACATTCTGTATTCTTGAAAACATACCAAATGTACATTTGAAGCTTTCAAATTCCTGACTTCAGAGTTTGATCTAGTACATGTTTGGCTATCTGCACTCCCTCAAGGTATTTTTCTACCTGCCTTCCTACTCACCTGGAGTGTCACAACCCTCTTACAACCCTGGTCAGTTCCAGAAGCAATTCCTATTCTGCCACAGCGTAGCCACAACCACTACAGTATTGCTGAGCAGTTGGTGTTGAAATGTCATTTCTGGAAACAGTAGCTTCCAGAGATGGAACTTCCACAGTAATTTTGCCTCAGCAAGTAATTGTGGATGCCTGCAGATAGACAGAAGGACATTTAAATGTTTACGTATTTTACTCTAAGTTAAACCATTCAGCTGAAACTGAATTTGAAAAGGCAGCTATAGTTACTAGCAACTAAGTTAACTTCTTCAGTAGAACTTAGCTTTTGCTTTCCTTCTAAGGAACAGTTGTCTTCAAGCCAAAATTGGCAGTTCTTACACTTGTCACGAGATTATATATAACTTCTGATCATGAGGAAAGCAAAATTTTTTGATCTCTGACACTTAAACATCAATTAATGTATACTAAGCTAATTTATTTCAATTCAACATGGAAGTCAATGAATTTTAAATGTGACAAGAGAGCATCATAATTCTTCAGTCCTAACAGATGGACTCACAGCACGTAAAGGAATTACTTTGGTGCTCTTTAATGGCTTGGGGAAGCTAGTCAAGGAACAGACAGTAATTTCTATATCTGTCCACCTCTCAGTGCCTCCTGCAACAGCACTAATTTTGATTCGAAGTTGGGACATGTTAGAGTTTGAATATTTTTTGCTGCTCCTCAAGGTCTCCTGGCTCAGTTAATGAAGGTCATTACGGTTACATCTATTTCCCTGTTCATAGTGCTCACATCCTTGCTGTATGTCAGCATGAGCAAGGAGCACCAGCACTGCTTTACATAAAAGAAATCTTTTATGTAAAACAAGCAAGAGTCACTGTAGACTTTAACAAGTGCCAGAGTGGATGGTTGGGATACTGGGCCTCAAGGCTGAGACCCACTTTACACCACCAGAACCCGTAGGAGGCAAAAGAAAAAAAATAAACCCACCTCACAATCTTTATTCACTGTCAGCTTTCACTCAGCCTTAGGTACTTGTATTAATGGACTAGTTCTTTTGAGCCATATAGGCACACTCCCTGAATTTGTAAAGGTAGTGTGTTTTCTTTCCACAGCTTCAAATCAAAGACTAGAGCCATGGGGTCTTGTGGAGAAGACTTGACTGAGCTGAACTGACCTCTTGACATGAACAAACTGAATACACTGAACAGAGATAAGCCTGCATCTCCACCACTGTTACAGCTCCATCAGTCACAAAAAATAATTCACTATGCAACTTCTTAGGCACCTCTATCTATTCCAGAACTGACTTCCTCATCATTTTTAAAACAAACTGACTGAACTGGTTGCATTGCAGAGGTGGAGCCATTTCCCAGCTACTGATCCCAAGTCTATTGTCCCAAATGGGAGGACCCAGAAAAGCTGCTTGCTTGGAAAGGACACACTCTGCTTCAGAGCTTCCAGCCTCCTTTTACTGCAGCAAGACCTACAATGAGGACAACCCCATCCTGCTTCACAGTAGGGTCATCCCTCACGTGCAATGTTGTCCCTGTCACTTGTTGATTATTGCAAAAGAAATGAAAATAGGAAAAGCCTTAAAAACTGGGTTCAAACTTCTGATTAAATGCCAAGGAGAGGAGAAGGAAATGGAGATACAGATCCACACTGGGAGGGAAAGCTCAGAGAGCTGACTAATTCATCAGCCAGAAGTTGAATTCCTACAGCTAAGACAGTTTCATAGTATCTGTAACATGCAAGGATTTATTTTCTCTGTGACAGAGAAAAACCACTGTTTAGAAGAGCAGCAACTCCCTGCAACTGCCATGAAGGAAAGAATTTCTACTGCCTTCTTGCCACTCAGTGCCTTCCAGATAGGGTGAGAAAAGAGAACTAGTTCACTGGGAGTTCACGGGTTGGCAGGGTTTCAGGCACAAGTTAGGGCTCATCAGGCTGTGATACAGGCCCCTTTTTCTGTTTAGAGGGAGGTTACAAAGGACTTTTTGGGCCATGATCTTCTCATTCACCTCACCTTTACCCCTGCATGCAAGGGTTCTTTGGGTTTGTAACAAACATCACTAGAGATCTACGCAGTGCTGTTCTCTCTCACTATTTTGCTTGTATTGAGTTTTTGACAGTCCTTTGTCCAAGCAGGAACATGGCGTCTGAGGCTATAAACCTCATGTATTCTAATTCTGCTTCTTCATGGGACTCGTTCCAAGCAAAGCTACTGAAAATCTCATACTAATCTCCCTGTGTATAACAACTACTGACATCTATAACAGATCAACAACCAGGCTCAGAAGATGCTGAAACTACATATTTGCTCTGGTAACTAATTCTGCAAAAACAGATCTCTATCCAGAGTGAACTTTATTTATATAGTGAAAGAAAAAAGTTATTCTGAAAAATGGGGAAAAGCATTCCTTTTCCTGGCCACACCACAACTCCCTTTAAACAACTTATGTTAAATGCAAATTAGTTTGAAACATTAATTTTACTATGTGCATAGCCTACCATACAATCAAGATAAAGTTCTTGTTGTGCTAAGTCATAGGGGTGCAGGGAAAGCACTGTATGAGACATACCACTTTCTAACTAAGCAGACAGAATAGCCAGGTTTTATGACATGGTTAAGTGTGCACACAGAAATGATTTTAGATCTTAAGATGTAGTTTGAAGACAGGTATTTAGTAGCTAACAAAATGACTGTAAAACACAGTTGCTCCAGGGATTTCCCAAGGCTCAGCTTTTAGAAATGATTAAGACATAAAATAAAAACACTGATCTGTACTGACAGATGAAGGGCAGCAGGACTCAGCTAATAAACAGTACCACACTTCACTCATGATCTAGAGCCAAGCTGTGTTTTACAGCACTATAAATTAAAAAAAAATCTCACAGACTGGGGTGACTGGAGGTCAAAGTATATTGAAAACCAAAAAGACTTGACTTATTGATTAGTTTCAGTGAGTAAAATCTTCACTTTCAGCAATTCATTAAGATGAGAGCATTAGCAATGTAAACTAGTGCTACAAAACCAGGCAAGATCTCAGATTATCTAGTGGTGCTTCAGACCATAACAAAAACAAAGCAAGTTTTACTCAGAAATAACTAAAGCAAGAGCTTGGTGTTCAGCAAATCCTTAATATCCTGGAATCTGACTTACTGTTGAGAGAGCAATAAAAAACCATATTGATTATGCAGATGATATTCATAATGGTGCCTCCATGTAATTGCTCTGTACAATAAATTCAGTGAGCAACAATTTACTGCTTTGTTTTGAGGGCACTGTAGTCATAATTTGTGCAAAATACAGAGAGAAAACAGATCTTGCTTAGGAAGGCAATGATCTAGAACTTGCTGTAATACCACTACTAAGTGATATTTAGATTAAGGCAAGAATGTACAGTAAAGTTTCAGGATAACTATGCCAAGAGGAGCTTCATGATCTGAAGAATGTCTCACTTGACTTGCAAGGACCTTGATCCCTGAGCCATGGACCAGGACATCGTTGTGCCAGGCACCATCAGAACAATTTGTGGCATTTAAACAAGTGACTCCAGCTACAGTGCAAAGACCACAAATAACAGTATCTGTCGCAGCACAACATGCTCTCTACTCAAGGGAACCCTTTACTCACTCAAACCAACTTTTTTTACTCAAGGGTAAAACTGTGTTCAGCTGGAAACAATGTTTTCCTGGAGTGCCAAAGCCCCTGTCATGAACATCCTAAGAACATAGAGCTACCACAAACTTTGCAGCTCTCAACTTGAAGTGCAACATTAACATCTTTGATCCTCTGTAAATAACAAGCATTCACATATAACATAACAAACTGCTAACCATTCCAAAGCACACACTTCTTGCCCTGGAGAGAGTATAAGAGAGTAAGCAAACCCATACCAGATGTTTGTTATTCAGTTGCTTTAATTGCTTCAGTTGTTTCAATGAGATACTGGATAAGAACTCATATAGAAGATAAAATGAAACAAAACACAAAAGAAAGATGCTTACTGGAAGAATCAACATTATTTTCCAAGATGATGAAAGAACCCCAACAAATAGAAGTTCCAAATGTTAAGCTTGAGGGCTAAATAAAAGCCAGTCATAAGGAAAGCTGTGTGAAAAGGATACAAACATTAGAATAAAAACCAAAATGACAGGATCCAACTCTTCCCAGTCCAGTTTGGAGATGGGCTCTAGCCAGCACTTCTGCAGTCATGCATTGTTGGTAAGGCCACACATCCGTTCTCTGGCTTGGAAGAGGGATTGCAAATTTCTGGGCTTTTAGCATGCTGAAAAACCCCTAAAGCTCACAAAAGGAGAGTCACAGAGAGTTTGTATGTATAGTCCCTTTGAGAGAGCTATTCCACAGATGTATAACAAACCCCAAAGTGCTGTGGTTTCCAACCTCTTCTGGAACAAACCCCTAAAGGATCTTTAGTGGCAATGTGGATCCCCATACCACAAATGTATTTGTCAGCAAAGTTTCTCTTTCTCAGTTGTCTTTCACATGCTCTCTACACAAAGTCCCCAGACTCTGTGAGGTCCCACGTTCACAACTTTCAGTACATCTTTTTTGGCACGTTGCACATTTGAGCATGGTAGTACCTCAGCTACTGGTAATTCCAATTTGGGACAGTTTCAGCTTTTGTTAGCATTAATCTGTCTGTGATTACCCAGGCACAATGGAAAGAAAGTTGAACTGATTTACATTTGGCTAGACTATGTTGTGCTTTGCTACTTAACATATTCAAATACAGCACATCCCTACAGATTTTCTACCAGTTTGCTTCATGGCTATGTTATCTGTAGCCTCAGTTCCTGCTCACTACACAACGGTACTTCTCAAGACTTCAAAAGTTCACATTTCAGGATGGTTTCCTCTAAGTTGAAAGAATAGACATAAAAAGGGCCTAGTCCTGCTCATACTGAAGTCAAGAGATAAAATACTGATGTGACATGCAAATCTCTGTAACTCTACAAACTATTTCCAGACCTCAAGGATATTATTTCCCAAAGAATCTGATTATTTTGGCAGATTTCTGTGTTAGGGTTCCCAATTCAGAAAATTGAGTTTTGAGCAAACTCACTCTAAAGAGTCTTATTTGAGCACCCAACCATCCCCAGGCACCAGATTTTGCCTCTGATGCAGACAGCCACCTGGGCTCTGACATCTGCTAATTTCCTGACAATTAAAAGCTTCTACAAATTACCTTAGCTACACACATGCAGCTTTGGACACCTAAGTACGTTTAAAAACCTGTGGATTAGACCCTAACAAACTTCAGCTCAGGATCAACATTTTCACTGATTTTTTAAGTGTTTGATTTTGTCTGCTTATCACAGGGCAAATATTTGTCAAATGCACCACCTAAAAGTACTGTCTATGCTTTCTGACCCACTGAGCATAGTAAAACATCTGAATGTACGTATAATTTACTTGATCAATCACAATTAACGATTTGGACTGAAAGCTAGTTAGTATGACTTAAGCTACTGTCTGACAGCTGGGAAGTAATAATTGCTTTAGCACAAATAATTAAGCCTGAAAAAAATTTAAGGCAGTATTACTTGGCACAGACTCTTTCATTGTGATATAAGCTGTAACAATCAACACTCATTTGTAGTATTTGACACAGTTAAATGTCAAATCTTTTGCAGTCTGTGGAGGCAGAGGTTAACTTAAAAAAGTTATCTAGCACAGATGCAAGACCATCTGAAGAAACTGCTCTGTGGTTATGGACATTCTGTGAGGCAAAGAGGATAAATCCATCAGCTAAATTATTTGCTCAGTTGTAATTTATTTGTTATATTCTATTGGCAATGACATCGTTTATCCAGAATATTGCATTAAAATACCATAAGAATAAGAAAATCATGCAACTACATTTCTTTTAAAATGGACTCAGTACAACCTCCCAGAAGACCTTAGGTAAATAAAGTTTGAGCTGAAATATCCAGGACCAAATTTTGTTCTGATTTTACTTTCATGTGAACCTATTTGGGTCAGTTCATCCCAGTACAATTCTACTGATGTCACCAGACTCTTTTAGAAACTGAACTTGTGCCAAATGTTCGTGCATCTTTGCAATAAAATGGAGATCAGAAAGAAATTATCATCACTTGGAAACAACAACATTGGAGCACTGCTGCCAAACAAATATAAAATTATTTAAATATCTGTACTTGTGGAAAAATAGTCTTCAAGGCAAAATTTTTGTACAAAAATCACCTCCTCAAGAAGACTGCATAAGGAAGAAATCGAGCTGTTATAGCTCAGAGTAAAAGAATACAAGCAAGAATAGAAGAATAAGCACCTCCAGCCCATGGTTTATACCACTTAGCTTAGGTGCATGTTTTCAGGTAGGGTGAATCACCAGAGGTGGGGTCCATCTCTGCACTGGCTAGATAAGCAGCCTGTATGCCTAGTATCGTAAGGTTATTAAACTTGCATGTGGCTAACACTAGGTAAAATGAATCATCCCTAAGTGAAATTCCGCTGATAGTCACTATGAGGGTGCTGGCAAGGAGAGAGTATATGCCAAGGCATGGGTATGAGAAATGGGCAAAGGGAAAAAAGCAGCAGCTGTAGCATCAACATGACAGAAGCTTCTTTGGGAATGCAATCTATGGTCTGAATTGCTTTCTCATATACATGAAGAGCAGGGAGCAAGATCTAATCCCACCCAGTTATCAGAATAGCATCTTGTAAAATGATTACAAGGAAAAAAAAAGAAAAAAAAAAAGGAAAAATGAGAATAAAAAATGTAGCTTCTCCCTAACTTGAAAAGCTCCTGGAGATAACACACAATGACAGTTAACGAGGCTTGCCCCTTGCAATGTTCCCAAAGGCTATGCAATTTATATTCTGTTCATATAAATTAGAAGATCATTATCCACCTTAACTAAGTGGAAATGACAGATTAAAATGTGTTTGCTTGAAAATCTACTCATAAATCCCCACCAATTAAGCATAGCTGTCCCTGTCCATGGCAGAGGGTTGGGCTACATGATCTTTGAAGGTGCCTTCCAACCCAAACCGTTCCATGAATCTGTGATAGTTGTAAAGCTGCAGTTATACCACCTGTTGGCTTCCACAGACAGCTGACCACACTAAGAATTTCCTTGAGCTATACTCTCCCAGTTGCTGAAGGTCATAGAAATATTTGAGATGAGAAGATCCTGAAGGCATTATTATGAACAGGTCAGCACTGCTGTGGTTTGATGGTAAAAGAAGTTGTCTCCAGGTTAGTTTGTTGGCAGTAATCTTGTTTGACAGGTCATCTTAACGACACCCATCCATAGCACAGTTTCAAAACAAGAAGTACTGTTAGAAGTGAACATTGTAAATTGTAGGTCAAAAACTCTCTGCAACGTGGGTAACGGATCCCTTCCTCAAATTAATATTCTGTACTCCATTTTCCACCGAGTCCTTCATTGATTTCCATTCAGGTACTTCCCTAATAAGCACGATGAACATAAAATCCTATTGTTATACCTATTGTGGTGATTTGTAGTACCACTAGTGGTCAAAAACATCTGATATATGATCCCAGCATCAGACACTTTTCCCTATAGGAAAAAATGACATGGAATAACAATACCTCAACATATTTCTTAAAAATAATTCTGCATTCCTCTCATCATTGATTAGCCTAGAGTCTAAGGAGGTTCTCAGTGAAATGCTCTTTCACTCCTACAGGTAGTTTGGCTTTGAAAGGTTAATCATTTAGGCAAATAAGACTGTGCGCATACCCAGACAGGGAAAGCAGCATGCCTGAGATCACACAGTAGATCAGCTGCCCAGAAACAAGCACAGCCCACACCCCCTCACACCACTACCCTCTTCAGGGTCTCCTCAGTAGCTATCACATACCAGGTACTGGTACCCTGAGGCACAGGACCGGGTTCTTGGGCCCAGAGCAGCAGTCAAATGCATTCTGACAGACTAGCACTATAGCAGGTAATTAAAAAAAAAAAAAAGTGACTTATAGGAGTCCCCTCATGAACAGAAAGGGCCATCTCTAACTGGACCCAGCAGCAGGGTCAGTGGCCTCTGTTTAACACGCATGCTGCTGCTGTTACCCAGCAAAACTACTCAGCTGCCCTATTAATGATCCTATGCAAGCTCATATGTCCCAAAATATACATTCAGCTATGGTAGAAAATCTAAATAATATTCCTTCATTTACAGTGCTTTTTCAGGAATCAGTGGTTGCATTGAGAGGCCATGATGGCAGAGGAGAGAAACTGCACAATCTATCCCACCACTACAACCCCTCCAGGCCTAACATGAAGGGATAAACAGTTAGACATGATAATTTTTACTCTAATACTCAGGTCCATGAACAATTTAACCATGATATCTCTTGAGTTTTCAAGAGGAGTGTTAACAGTTCACAAGCCTCTGCACAGGGGTGAATTATAGCCATCGTGAACCATAACTCTTCCATGTTAAGGAAAGGGTTATGGAGTTTGCTGAAAAACAGAATATTCTTATTTCTTGTGGAAGGGGAACAGAGAGCTAAAATGACGATTTAAGTCACTGCCAGGAAGGTTGACCCGATGTTCAAAATTTTTCATTCCTTAGTCCATCCTAGATTTTCTGATTTTAAATGAAAACTAGTTGATCTTATTTCTCACTTTGGATCCTAAGGGATTGTTCTCCAGTTCCTAGCACAGACGACTCCTGATGTTGCAGGACTGTTGTTCATTTCTGCTCCTAGATTACCTCTTTCCCCTACTAATCTCTCCCTCTCTCTCTCTCCCCCTCCCTCTCTCTGTGTCAGTATTTCTAAAGGACACAAAGTCCAACCCTAACAGTCAGTTTCACTGGGTGAAAAAGTTGTTCTGAAGAATGACAAATCTATGCATGCAGTAAAGTAGGGCTTTTCTACATTATGCTGGGAAGAGATACCTATGGTTGTACAGGTATGTTGTATACCTACAAACGGGACTATGTTGTAACACATCATAGCAGAAAAAGCTGTTAGGAGACATGTGAAATCAGTCATGTCTGTGCTACCAACCACACCTTCACTAGCACTCAGCAACAGGACCAAAGTCGCTAAAAGGGCAATTCAGCTGCAGATGGCACAGTGCTGAACCACTCAATTGGCTACCCATAATTTTTGATTCCATTATAGTTTTATTCTTTAAAGTCATGGCTTTAGAGTAAGCTGTTTAAAAAAATTCTCTCTCCACAATATTGTTATGACTGTATCTCAGTCACTTTGTTGTTTTTTTTTTTTTATTTATAAAAGAAATGGTTACATTAGTAATATAGAATCATAACATCATTTAGGTTGGAAAAGGCCTTTAAGATCATCAAGTCCCAACCATAAACCTAATACTGCCAAGTCCACCACTAAACCATGTCCCTAAGTGCCACCTTAATGTACTTCAAATAGGGAAACAAGGTAAGAACAAAATAGTCTCAAAAAAATCTGTATATTAGAACCTTTTGAGTAAAAATCTACATTGTGACCAAAGGGGGGGGGGGGGGGGGGGTGGAAATCAAGGAAAGATCCTCCCCCAGTTCCTTAACCACTTTTTAAACAAAGCTTTTTCTTTTTAATTCAATTTTTTTCCCATCTTGCATTTCGAATTCAGTTGGAAAATTATGTACATAATCTGAAAATTTACGTCAGTCACAAAGCCAACACCCTTCCTTGTGAGAGAAGGATTCTTCACTTACCATGTGCCACCTTGCATCATGGAGTCAGGTACTGCAAATATGACATTAGCAGTTAAAAAAAATTATTCTTTCCCTTTGAATGAATTACAGATTTGCAGAATGTTTACCACATTACAGTAGGTTACAGGTTTGGCTCCAGCTGGGAGAAAACCCCTTGCAAGGGTCATCAATGTATTGCATTTGATTTCATTTTCAGACCCCAACTCCAACCCTGCACAGATTTACATCTTCCACCATTGCATAACCAAGACTTACACTGATGTTTCCGATATATTTGATGACACCACAAAGTTCTCTAGCAACCGAGAAAAACATAAATTAGGTTGGGGAATGGACCTGAAAAAGCAATATAATTAAATTCCTCCCCCACCTCAAGGCAGAATCCGTTACTTCTAAACAATTTTTGACAGATGATTATTTAATCTCCCAAGATAAAGCCTGCCCAAGACAGGCTGTGGAATCCAGTCCAGTGCTTGAATGCCCTGGTTCTCTCAGAATTACTTTCCTAACATCTACTTAAGCATATTGTGCTGCAGTTCAGGCCAATGGATGTACATACTTAGCATAGATTTGGAACGGGATGGAGTCTCTGAGGATGGACAACAGAAACAAGCTATCTACAAATTCTCCCTAAGAGCTCAGTTTCTTCCTTTGCCATATATCTAATTTTATGTGGCATCCTGAGTAGCTAAAGTTACATGGTATTTATTTTTTTATGTTTTGGAAAAAGGTCTATTAATCTCAGAGATAAAGTTTTTCTGTACCATAGTGAAATTCTCCAAGATACTTGCAGATTTTCTTAGGCAACAAGAACACAAGCAATTGTTACTATGGATATTTTGGGTGAAAATTTCAACCAAAAAATTGTAAAAAAATTTGTGTTTGAAGCATGCTAATTTCACTAAAGGAGCCTGCGTTGTCCAAAAAAAAAATCTTTTGGCCCAAGATAACTCTGAAGAAGAGCTCCAGATCTCATTTATGGAAGTCCTGCAGTCTGCTTTGATCAACCATCACTCTCAAAGCATCCAAGTAACTTTTGCAACGTGTGAGCATGCATGACATGAGGTCACACGCTAAGGAAGGATATGGGGAGGCAGCTGGAGAGACTATCTGCAAGAGAGACTTTCTTGAGCATAGAAACCTCTGGATGCAAAAAAGGAGTTGGACATATCCTGCCAGCCAACACTAGAAGCAGTTGGTCCAGCATGCTACAGGTCAAGCCAGCCAGCTGTGTACATCAGGTGCTGTCTCAGAGTGGGAGCCAAACTGTACCATGGTGCTACAGAAATGGTAAAGGCAGACCAAGCTTGGGGGTCACACTGTTTGGAGCCACTGTGTAAGCCTTACCCATACTTAGGCTTCTAGAAGCCTCGGTTTCTTGGAACACTCAGATTTTGGGACACATGTACATCATTTCTATATGGACAAGACTTTGTTCCACCTCTCCTCTTGACTTCCCAGGTAGTATCACAAATTAATTTGTGTTGAAACGGTCCTTTACAACCCAATGTTCAAAGCTGGTCCAGTTAGAGCAGGCTGTTTGGTACCAGTTGAGTTTTGAGTATCTCCAGGATTTCCCAAACCCTCTGGGCAGTTTGGGCCAGTGTTGGATCCCTCTTATGGTGAAAATAATTTTCCTAAAATCTAACCAAACACTTTTTTGTTCCAACTTGGGTTCACTGGCTTACATCCCATTGCTGTACACCTCTGAGACAAGTGAACTATCAGGTAACTGTAGACCACAGTAAGGTTTCCCCTGCACCTTCTCTTCTCTAGATTGAGCAAATCCATCTTTGTCAGCCTCTCCTTGTATGCTGTGTGCTCCAAACCCCAAGCATCTTGATAGCTTCTGCTCATTCCAGTCTGTCAATGTCTGTAGCAGAGCCCAAACCTGAATGCAGTTCTTCAGGTGCACTCTCACAGTGCCAAGCAGGGAGGAATAACTGCTTCTGTGGACCTGCTGACTACAGCCTTGTTAACAGAGCCCAAGATGCAGATGGAATTCATTGTGAAGGCACACTGCTCACTCGTGTTCAACAACTTGCCTACCAGGATGCTCATGCCCTCTACAGAGCTGTTTTCCACTCAGTCAGCCCCCCAAACTGTACTGTTGCATGGAGCTACTGCAGCCCTGATGGAGTTTCTCCAGGATATTGAAATCCCTTTTAACAGCATCTATCAGCATTACCAGTGTAATATCAGCCATCTCAGTCCTCAGAATCCAAAGGTATTTTTCCTGCTTACTTCACCTTGGCTGTGCCCACATTCATTAAGCAAGAAAGGACATTTGCCAGAAAATGTGTGAAGCAAGTACGTGACAGATTAAGATACAAAACTGCATCACTACAACACTGTTGAATTGAATATTCATAGAAATAGCTGAGGTAGTGTCACTGTACACAAAAAGGAACAGCCAGCAGGTAAGTTTTTCACCAAATAAGCATTAGTCCTACTAGTGCAATTCATTTCAGCATCTATCAGTATTATTACCCACCATTTTTTCAGGAAGTGTTGAGTAGCTCTAAGACCTGCATTTACATATGCAAAATAATACCGCACATTGGCACAACTTGCAAGGTTCTATAGGAGTTACGTGCATGGGCTAGATTCTGACAATATTAATACATGTGTTTCCACAGCCCATCACAATATAGCCATTTACTCAACACAATGTCAGGCCTTATAAAGTTACTTAGGTGTAATTTTCACTATTTCCCTCCAACAACAGAAAGTTTGGAACAGAGTATAAAGTCAAACCAGATCAGAGGGAATTTCAGAAGCCAAAAACAGCCCTTTCTCTCCTTCCTTCTCCCACTTTATTTTTACAAACATATTTTTCTAGTGTCTAAGATGACCCATACAAACTACCAGAGAAGAAAAATTAAGACAAGTGGCTGGGTAAATCCTAACCCTACAAAATCAGCAGAGGTTTTGTGGAAGACTTCAACTGAATGAGGGATTTCTTGGGTTTTTGCCTGAGCTAAACAATATGGAGTCGGTTCATACCAACAGGTCCAGAGGAAGATCCGAGATGCTGACCATGAATCTTCAGAGAAAGAAATACATTTAATTAAGCATATGTGCATTGGAAAAAACTTACTTAAAAGCAATACATACTTGAGTTTAGTTGTAGTTTCCCTTTATAAGCTGCTGCTTGAAGCAAAGTACCACTAAACACCACTTTAAGCAAAAACCTGTTTGGCCTTAGCCGGAGTGCTAATCCACAACTCACTAGGAGGAAGAAGACAGCACTTGAAACTGTATTTTTTTCTCTTGGTCTACATTTGAATGAAGTATTTCAGTACATTCTCAGTAAAACCTTGGACAGAAAAATGATGACTTCTGCCTCTCGCTTCATTTGTGCGGCAGTTTCCCACAGGCCCCAGGGGTCCCAAAGATCTTTAAAGTTCAGACTTGGTATCTGAATATACAAACACTTGATACAAGCTGAAATCAGTATGATCTATCACTAAAAGAAACACGTCTGATTACCTAAGATTCAAGTCTCCGGCCCAGAGCCAGGAGCTGTCAGAGGTGCCAGCTAAGACTCGGTCCAAAGTTTTCAGATAGAGTTGGATACACACGAGCCAAAAGAATCTCTTTCAAGTCACACTGAACTTCTTAAAAGCTAATGAATAAAGTTGTGCTTAAGTATTACCATGAACTGGAGCTTTTGCTGAGCTCCAAGGATTACTGATAGCTTAAGAAGGCTGAAACACATCCCTTGCCTCTAGTACTTACAGAAGATCTCAGAAAAGGCTGGTTTCAAGGACAGGAGATGAATGATACCTCCCAGAGACCCAGGAATAAGCACTTTGCCTAGCAGCAAGTGCTTGCAGATTAAGCTTTTATCGTTTTTAAGATTCACAGGTTTCAATGTGTCCCACAATAACTTTTATTTGAGTGTTAAATACACTATGAGACCCAAAGAGCTAACTTGTCCTTAGTTTTGTACTGTTCCGTCATCCTAACAAATTAAAGTAGGAAAAAACCACTCTCTGCCTGGCCTAACACACAGCAAAGAGCAAAACAAAATCACAACTCCCTGAAAAGAACAGCTTACAAAAAATGAGACCATAAACATTACTGTTTCCAGATTAATGGCGCTGAGTTAAAATAGCAGCAAGAACCTGTGCTATTCCCCTTGTTCAGCTCAAGCTTTTACCAATTTCATGGGTGAATTTAAAGAACAGTATTGATCCATAGTGGCTATCCTTTTCAGTGCAAACATTGCACCGGACAGAGACACACACAGATCTTAGTTTAAGCAGAATATACAAGGCAGTTCTTTTCAACTGCTTATTCAGGGAAAAGGTGTCTGCCACTAAAATGTCATGCTGAAACCATCACATCATTAGCTAGGGCTAAAACATAGAGGACTGATTCAAATTTGTGCTGCAGTAATGAGTTCTTTTAAAAATCAAAACCTAACTTCTGGCTCTATTTGTTCTTCTTTCAACTGGAAATAAATAGAGTTCATAAAATTACAAAGCAACTTTGGAATCATAATACAGTTAAATCAGCAGTTACAATGATTAAGATAACTGAAGAATTTTAATTAAAAAAAGAAAATATATAATAAAATGTTCAATAAAAAAGACTCTTCTTTGAGACATATACAAACTTCCACCTCCCCCCTTTTAAACACACTGACAATAATTCTACACTAAAGTAATACTGTAGATTTATTATTGCATCTCACAAACTGTGAGGTCAATTCTTCTCTCACTAAAATCTACAGTGAGAATCCCCTTGCCCTCTGCAATATGCTTCTCCCCTGGTATCAAGGAGGCTTCTGAGCTGAAGCCTTCATAGCAGTTAACAGTGCTGGAAGCAGCATCAGCTCTTGTCAGCCCAAGCAGAGGAGGTAGAAGAGAAGCAAAGAGCAGAGCCATCAGAAGTGCTTCCAATTTTTATCAAACTCCCTAGGCTGTTTCTTAACTCCTCCATGCAAATCAAAGTTGTTATAGCTTTTTCCTGAGTTGGTTATCTGCCTCCCACAGGTAACCTGCCTGTAGTCACATGAACAGCAGCAATCAGTTTGTTAGGCTCAGAGGAAAAGAACAAAAACCCAGAGAAATATAAAATGCCTCCTATATGGGGCAGCAAATTGCTAATACTAAGTTTTACAAGATTATTACATAAAAGACAGGTTTTATCCATAAATCTCACAGCATTTTATTGAGTACTGTGAGGCAGATACTTTGAGATCCATGCTTTGAAAGCCAAGCATGAAACTTGAGAAGTGACCCATACATTGTCACATAGCAGGTCAACATGTTCCATTTCAATATCCCCAAGTCCATAAAGCCTCTGTCTATGCTATGCTTTTAGTGAGAACCAAAAGAGAAGACAAGCAATCTGCACAGGTTGAGCTCTGAGCCTGTCATCAGGGTAGCATTGGGCTAGAATGATTAAACGTGTGGAAGAATTATCCAGTTTTCAAGATATTAGTTGGCATCTAAATTGCTAGTCCAAGTTGATGAACAAAGGACAAAAACGTACAAGAGAGGGGAAGCAAAATTCTGTCACAGATTATAAAGAACCTGTCCTCCTTAAACCAGCCACACTGTGTTTGGTCTATGTGGCCTTAGCTGGTTTTAATGGCAGGCTGGTAAGACCAAAGCATTTCCAAAAAAAGGAAAAAAGTACATTTATTAGCCTTTACCCCAAGACAACCCTGTTCAGAGCATATGCAGCACCAGCAGCACACATACATACACCTCCAGAGCACTCACACCTTGCCAGCACAACCCCTTGCAGGGCCAGAGGGGACAACTGCATTTCTTGCTGCTGCTGGCAGAGGTAAGGATGGTGCAATGCTGCCTGACTGCCACCACACCGGGATCAGTTCTGCTGGATCAAAGTCAGGCAGCTCCCTCTGCCAGTGTTCAGCCTTTAAGACATAAACCTACCTGGAACAGACGGCAAAAGACACAGAGCCTGCTGAAGTCAGGCTGATGTCTGCAGTCAGGGCGCATGGCCGCGCTGAGCAGAGGGGAGTCCAAGGGGCTGAGCTGTAATGGTCTCCCCTTGTGTCTCCTCCCAGCAATTCCTCAGCAGCTACGAGAGCCGGTAAATCAAGATCTCTCACCTCAGCCCCCACTCACCCATCAGGGATGGGAAGGCAAAACAGATAAGGCACTTCAGTGTGAAGGGCAAGAAGATGGGCTGGAGAGCTTGCGGATAAAGGGGTGAAGAACAGAAAATCATGCTAAGACCAAGGACATCAGGAGTACCTAGCAGACAGATAATCAGTGAGGGAAACAGTTTAGAAAGGCCAAAATGAATGAAGTCTTCCATAATCAGCATTACCAGCCACAGAGACCACCGTGCTTACTCCAGACTTAGCCTAGCTCCTCGCAGAATAGTGCACAAAAATCAAGGTCTCGGGCTGCACCTGTAACACAACAAATGGCCTGAACCCAGAGAGCTCCAGGACAAGAACAGTGACCACAGTGGGACCTTCTAACATAAGTGATAAAGCGCATCTTTCCAGAAGACAAATCTCTTTTGAAAGTAAGATCATGACTGTGGAATGAGCTCGCTCAGAAACTAAGGACCAAAATGGTCAACACCATCTTCCTCTCCAAGCAAGATAAATGGTTTAGAAGTCATCTCTTCTAGAGCAGAATGAAAAACAAAACAAAAGAAAACCATTACAAGCAACTGTCACATACAGAATACTCTTCTAAGAAAAAATGGGCAAGTTATTAACAAATGACAGATGACAGCAGTTTAAGACACTACTGTTGGGACCTCAGATTAATTTTGAATGACAGTAAGACAGACAAGACAGAATACAATGTCATCAAATGAAATAAAAATTAGAGTATAAAGGGAAGAAGCATCAGTAAAATACAGAAAAATAAAAGGGGCCAGAAGGAAATGGGATATGAGAAAGAAAAAATAGTAAAGAATGAAGAAGCATACTGGGGTTACACCTTGGAGCAGATATCACTGGACGTTAACCGGTGCAGAACCACTGAATGAAACAGGTCAAGGACAGTTTCTGTCAGCTGAGGAACTGGCCCTCTACACAGAACCAGGCAAGGGCAACCAGACAGCACCCTGCCTAGTATTTGGTTGGGTGTGGGGCTTTTTTTGGGGGGTGGGGGTGGTCCCCCCTCAGAAAGTAAAGAGGCAACACAGGAAGAAAATAAATAAATATAGAGATAAATTGAAAAGGAGAAAATGGCTAAACAGAAAAAAAAAAGATGAGTAGTAAAAAAGAAAGAACAAAGAGACAGGTCAAAGGCAATACAAGAAGAAAATATCCACAGGTTAGTGGAATACATTTTATTTATTCATGAGCAGTGTTTTATTATGTGTCCTTGGCAGACATCCCATAACTGAAAATTTGCAAGGTAGGGAATGATGCAGGTTTAGAGACTTGAGCCTTGTTTCTAGTCATTAGCCTTGGGCAGATTTTTTTAATATACGTGCCCCAGTAGCAAGTAAACAAGTTCTTCAAATCAAGAACCTTCAGACAGGAGGCACGCTGCACACCAATGGGCTTAGACAGAGAGGTATTCCAGGAGAAAAGGCAGAAAGCATGATCATAACCTGAAGGACAGGCTGTTAGGAAAGATATTGCCCAACAGGATACAGTCTGCTTCTCACTCTGACTCTAGCTCACCTCAGACTCTGCAGAGCATCTGCCTTCCACACGTAATCCTTGTTAACCACCACTTACTTTACCTGAGAGCATGTGGGGCTCGGCTTGCTCAGCTGGCAGGGAGAAGGGATGCAAGCAGCAGGCAGCCACAGGAGCAGTGGCAGCGGTCTCTGGCAGTGATCCCAGCACAGAGCAGGCAATGTGTACGATGCCAGCTTCACTGGGGGCTCAGCCAGAACAAAGAGCACACCTCTGGCAGATGCACCAACACTGATTGGGGAAAGCCCAGCTGTCTCCACTCTCCACATGGGTTGAAGGTGCCTCTGCAGCTCAGCTCAATCACTGCTGAACCTTGTTTTGTATTGAGGCTCAACCTGGCCCATGGTCTTGGCGCTATTAATACTTGATTTTACCTTGCCTATAGCTGTAACTGCACAATCAAAGCGATATTGGTGGCTTAATACTGATTTATCAGGTTTGAGGTGGTTTTATTCTTCTTGCCCCAGGAAATTTTCTAAGTCCTAGAGAGAGCAAGCAAAGAAATGTTCTCCTTCAGGACCTCTCTGTTTCTACAAAGGGCATTTTGGGAAAACATCTGACCTTGCCTGTCTCAGGAATAACACAGGATCACACTGGAGTTTGCATCAGTTCAGCTGAAAACCACTGTTCTTTGATTTTGTTTTTCCCACATTCACAAATAGGAAGTTGAAGGGCTGCTACCGTTTCTGTAGGTTGCCTTAGTGCTGAGACTGATGACAAGACATGGACACTTAGATATGGTGTTCAAGGAAGAAGGTCTCCTAAAAAAAATTTAATGTCCTCTTCTATGAATACATATAGATCTTTCTTATTTTAAGATCAAGTTAAACAGATATGTTCAGCCTGTATAAATAACGTCTAACAGACAAGTAAAGAACTGTGACTTAGGAAATTTGGATACTGTTTCTGGACCTTTCCCATTCTTCAATTCCTGCAATTGAAAAAAAATGAAATAATGATATTGCACCTCTTTTTGTAAAGAACTGTTTTGAAATCTATAGACAACAAACACCATGTAAAAGCTAGGTATGATTACTGTCAGTTAAAGCTCTTTTATCATCATTTAGCTATCTACCTATATACAAATAATTTACAGTTTCAGAACGTAAAATCATTTTTGTCTACCCACAGTACTATCTCAGCAGAAGTTTAGATACAAAAACTAAGAAGCTTTTTCCTTATTAGCCGATTGTCTTCCACTCCCTCAAGCATTACCTTTCTGAGCAATGAAATCCAGAAAAGTAGAAGGCAACTGCGAGAGGGTACAGTCCACTATAAAAACCCCTCCATTCTCATCACAAACTGTTGCTGGTCTCAACACTGCTGCAATGGCCAGCCTTCCCCCAGCAGCAGAGGCTAAAAATGTGCTTCAAAGCTGAAAAGCCACATCTGCTTCCTAGTGAGCTTAGGATATCAACACTGACCAAATCCTACCAAAACAGTGGATAATTTAACCCTAACTGCTTAGAGCAGAGAAGGATTTTGGGAAATGCTGCAGTTGTGACCAAGGAAAGTAAGAATGCATGGCCCAGGACATGTCTCTGAAAAGGAGGCCTTCCCAAGGTATCCCAAGTCAGACAGCCAGAATTTGACTCACGCATACCCTCCGAAAACCCTGGCTCACGTACAAAGTGTATTTTTGCCTCCTCTGTCCTCTTAGGATGTTAGCCTGAGTACCTTATGCCACCTATTGGCCTAGACCAGCGACGGATGCTCTGAGGAGAACTTTAATTCTGGGAAAGCAACTGTGTTAAAAAGGATCTGTCAGTAGATCTGTAAATTCTGCTAATGGAATCAATACGCTGCTGCTGCTCAGATCTTGAGGTCCACCTTCCCCGGCAGCCAGTCCGAGTTCAGCTCCCAGAATAACCAGCACTTGTGCTTTGCATTAGGCAAAAGAGAAACAGTATTGAGGGCTACCTCACTGGCAAGAAAATCCCAAAAATGAGCAGCGAGGATTTTCACTATTTTACAGAAGCAATTAAGAAAAGTCCTTTATAAAAAGAGAAAGCCTCTTCAAAATCCACCTGGATCTAAAATCAGGTTAGACTACCCCCAACTCTAGTAAGTCTACTTTAAAAAGCCCACGCAGGGAGAAGGAGCCTTCTCCCGCATTCCTTTAGCCACTCAGGCTACTGAAGTGATTCGCAGCTGCTTGCACCTAGTTTACTTTCTAGTCCAAATGTGTTTTTAAAAGGCGAGGCAGACCTCTGCAATGCGAAAGGGATTCAGAGACATCTCTATTGATCCGCTCTCGGACAAGCCATTAAAAAGCGGCGGCGGAGCAGCCGGCAGAGAACAGCGCGGCCGCGCCCCGGCCCCTCCGCGGTGCCCGCCGCCCCCCGCGCCGCCTCCTGCGGGGCTCGGGCAGGGCCTGCAAGTCCCGAGCCGGAGAGTTCAGGGCCAGACTTCGGCGGGGCAACGCAGCCCGCCGGGGCTCCCCCAGCACCGGGTTGAACCTCCCCCCCCCCCCCCTCCTCCCCCCTCTGCTGTTCGCCCCGCAAAACGCCCGGAGGAGCGGCCGCAGCCCCGGCCCCGCGCCCCCCACCCGCCCGCCAAGCCGCCCGGCGCGGCGGGGAGCGCGGCCCGGGGCGGACGGGCGGACGGTGCTGCCTACCTGGAGCTACGGGCCGCCACCGGCCGCCCCGCCGCGCTCCGCCCGGCTCCGCGGGGCCGCACCGCGCAGCCCGCGGTGGGAGGGGAGGGGAGGCGGCGGGCGGGCTCAGGCCAGTCCCCACCCCGGCCTCGGGCACCCCCGCCCCGGTGCCCCGCTCCCGTCCCGGCGCCGCAGCGGACCGGCGCGGCCAGCGGAGCCGCGCTGCCTCCGCCCCTGGGCGTCCCGCTCCGCACCCCGGGGACCCGCACCGTGCCTGAGAGGTGCCGCTTTGCCCGCGGGGGTTCCGCACCGCTCCGGGCGGTCGCGCTCGGTGCTCCCTAAAAGTCCCGCTCCACAACCGGGAGATCCCGCATCGTGGCCGCGGGGGGCCCTGCACCGCCTCCGGGGGTCCCCCGCCTCCCCCAGAGAGTTCCCTCACTTTGCCAGGCGGTCCCGCACCGCGTCCGGGGTGGAGTGGGGGGTCCTCCCAGCTCAGCGCTCTCGGTGAGCCCCGCAGCCACGCGGCCCCGGAGCACGCGTGGGGACCCGGCGGCGCCGCTCCCTCCCGCAGCCACCTACCAGGCACCACCAGGCAGTTCCCCCCTCGCCCACGGCTCGCAGGAAGACACGGGGAGAGGGGCAGCCCCTCCGGGGAGGGGGCTGCTGCCGTGGCCGGGCCGTCGGGGGTGGGATGGAGCTGCCGCCTCCGGCCCCGGGGCTGCGACGGAGCAAATCCTGCGCCTGCCGCCGGTCCCCACGAACTGGACTGCTGGGCTTGCACCTTCCCGCTTTTGTGCAGCAGCGGTGCCAAGTACCACGCAGATAATGACAACGCGGGTGGGATTGATCAGCGATTGATTCACTACCGCTGATTTGCTGAAGTGGCAAATACACGGGTTTACCTGCCGGCTGTACAGTGTTGGATGTGGGGTATTCCCTGGGACGCTGCAGAGGGAGATGATTTCTTCTCCGTGTTATGCCCCAAAGTAGTTGTCCCCGTCAGAGCTCATTTCTGCCTCAGTCAAAAGCAGAGGTAAGGGGAAGCCAGGCCAGCTCCCAGAGCAACTGCAAGGCACAGCCACACCAGCCTTCGAGAATGAACATCTTGCCCGTTCCACTGGTACCGTTTAGAAAATTCCTGAGGGTGAAAGTGGAGGTTTATTCCTTTGTTACAAATTTTGACACAAAGGAAAGTATCTCCTGCACTTTTGGCCAACTTCTCCAAACTTTTCATCAAAAATATCCTTTAAACCATCAGCAGCATCATAACCAACCACACGATTTGGGGAAAAAACCAAATCTGCTTAGTAACTATTTCTTTTTTTGTCCTGCTCAACCCTATCATGAAAAAAACCATGCACAAATGTTGCAGAAAATTTTCTTCTGTCTTTTGAGAGAAAAGAAAAAAATCAAGGTATTTTTTGTTTGTTAGTTGTTTGGGTTTTTTTGGGGGGGGTTGTGTGTGGGGGTTTTTTGGGGTTTTGTTTTTGGGTTGTTTTTTTTTAGACTTCATTACATGTTTTAAAGAAAAGTATTGAATGACGACTTCTTATAGAGTCAACATATATACTCACCCTGCTGTTGTTCCTGATAACAACTTTGAAGTCTTACAAGTATCTTCAGTTCTGAAGACTGAAGAGAATGGGGATTCTAAGATAATATATTTATCTCTGATTGTGTTTACTGGTATTCCCTTAAGTTACTATTGCCATGCAGTAAGGGTTCTTTTTCTTACAAGTTATGCTGTATAATTGCAGTAATAAATTCATTGTTTATCATCGTCCTGTTTCATTAATCACAGAAATTTTAATCACTGCAGAATATGGCCTGTCCAGATATTACATCAACCCTTCAATGTTGCGCACAGCAATCTGCAGTTCTGCTACATGTTTTTTCAAAAAACATAATTAACCAGCAGTATATTAAGATCAAAAGTAATGACCTGCACGGAATGATATTTAGTTACAGAAAGTTTGTGAGAAAGCGATGCCCTAAGTGCAGAGTGAATTTCTCAGAACTATCCAAATACGAGAATGTGACCAGAATACTTCCTGAAGACAAATGAGGTCATCTTAGTGGGTCATTTGGAGATTTCAGCATAAAATCTGAAAGATCCTGCAGAAATATTGTTACTGACTTTGGAAATGATACTGCAGCACAGCAGCCCATCAGATGGTTACACAACCTAAGTCATCACAGGTGAAAATGTGAGATGCTGGAAATTACCCAGGAAGGTGGGAAGCAAGGGCACGTATTAACATCCGGTGACACCTGTAGTGGCAAAGGGGGTTGTGGTGGGTTCATTGCTCAGGTCAACATCCTCATGACACTGATGACCCTTAGCCACTGTTGTGGCTACTGGATATCTCCGATGGTACTGCTTTGCCTGGCATGGAGGGGAAAAATTTGCTGCCTTGGCTTCTCACCGAGCCTGTCAAGCTGCAACCTGCATTATCATAACTTAAAGCTCCTTGCATCAGCATGAGCTTGCATTGCTCTTTTCTGGACAACAGACCCAGTCCCTTGGGGGCAGCATATTTAGAAATGCCAGTTCTCTCCTCCCAGTGTTCTGCAGACCCAGGCATCTTCTCTTTTTCATCTGCATCAAGAAATACCCCAAGACTTAGGAACTGCATTTATTTTTGTATTTGATGCATCATGGTTTCTTTTTACATAAGCAGTGTCTGAGCACTGGGCTGTCTGAAGGAGCATCTTCCCTTACAAAGCAGTTTTTCATGTGCTTCACTAAAACACAGCAACTCCTCTGAGCTGTGATCACGATTTTACACGGAGGGTTGACTTGAGATTTTTGGCAGCTTTTTTGCATCTTTGTTTGAAAACATGCCCTGGAATTTGACTCGTTCATCTGGAAAAGGAGAGAGGTCATTTCTAGCTTCCTGATGCAGGAAAACTTGTTGGCAGCTGTTTATGATGGGCATGAGCTTAGCTGCTGGCAGTGGGGAAAAGAGATGAAGGGAAATCTAGGCTATAACACCACCATCTTCATTGCACTGCAATGGTTTATAATATTGCAAATTGGTGTTAACTGTTCCTCACTGGCTTAAAAGGATTGTGAGATGAAGACTGTTAGGGAAAGCGGCATATATAAGACTGGCTCAAAGAATCTTGTGCTCTCACCAAAGGTCAACCAGAAATACTTGTATTCTGGTGCAAATCATTATGAGGTGTCCAGACTAGTTTTCACAAATATTAACTCCTTCAAAGCCGCTGGTAATAAGTCAAGACAAAACTACTGTTTTAAATCTCTCTTAAGAAGAGAATATTTTTGCCAGTGGAGGAACAAAGTGAAAGGTTGGCACTAGTGAACATATGGCTACATCGGAAGGGACTGAGACGCCCCATAAAATGGCTTACGTCCTTTTTATGGCTCTCAAAAGTGTGTAGCGAGCCTATCCAAAGTCAAGCTGCCACTGGCTAATCAAAACTGGAAACAACAGTGCCCTGAGCCCTGTTGTGCATGAGTTTGTTGTGTTTGTGTAATGCTGCCATCCCTAGGGGCTGGCCGGTTTTCCTCCTATTTGTTTTCTTCCCTGAATTGCCTTCATTCAACCAAATTCTGTCAGCAGTTACACCAGGGGGACCCTATTAAAGACAAATGGACTCAATGTTCTTCCTCCACAAATGCTCATAATTTAAACTGCACAGCTGTGGGACAAAGTGGGAGTAACTCCGCCTTAGGTGCTTTCTTGAGGAGAAAAGAAAAAAAATACAAAAAAAGGCAATTAGAATGGCAATTCTTCTGTCAGCAAGAGCTGAATGTGATCTGCTCTGCCTGCTGCAATCCCACCCACCTCAGCTCACAGAAGGGAATGTGGGACAGGGCCTGCAACGCTTCTTCCAGTCCATGCAGGACTCGCTGACGTACAGCCACCACACCAGCGAGCACAGGGAGCCATCGCTTGCCGCACAACAGCCTGTGAGAATCACAGCTTTTCCCTCTCCCATTGACCTATGTGTTCCTCAGGGCAGGACTCTGGGTTTCATTTGCACCTTGGCTGGATGCAAATTGTCTCGTTCAGTTGAGGCTTACATGGGGTTTGTGCTACATCTGCAGAGGCTCAGTCCTCCCTCTCAAACAAGTCGGAGGAACCGCTGTTCCATAGTATCATGTAGTATTACTATGCTCTTACGCAAGTCAGAGGTAGATCGGACACGGAGCACTCCTGTACTTGCTTTTGTGTTCCCAGTCTGAGGACTGTCTATGCTCTTTTA
The DNA here is from genome assembly GCF_023638135.1 of Falco biarmicus. NCBI lineage: Eukaryota > Metazoa > Chordata > Aves > Falconiformes > Falconidae > Falco > Falco biarmicus. The sequence continues at coordinate 32,821,330 of NC_079293.1, read as the reverse complement.
ATTTGAGAAAATCAGTGGGAATTTACAACTTTTTTTGTTTAGTTCAGGAAGACAAACTTCCTTTGTAAATCATAGGGACCCTCCTTAATTAGCCTAAGAAAACAACTGCATATAATACAACATAGCACGTTCAGTTCACTAAATAGCATATTTCTAATGGTAACAAAGTATTACCAAGAGAAAGATAAAGACTTTTACAGGGTTTGTGAGGCAGCATCATCCAGTAACTTGAGGAAACACTACATCTGGTGCAGAGCCAGGAACGAACTTGGAGCACTGGAATTTTTTTAATAATTTTTTAAATTCTGAGTTTGGTAGTAAAGTATGAGTAGTCAGAAGAGAATACTGCTATCAATTGAATTTAAAAGCATCTGCAAAAGTTGCTAGGAATATGAGCCATAGCAGATCTTCAAGCAAGCAGAAGGAAAGAAAATCTGTCAGTGCCAGCTACTCCCTGGTTACTGGGCTATTGACACATTTCTTTGGAAGACAATTCAAATGTATATATGCATTAATTCCATTTCTGGAAAGTATGTTTTCCATTTATTCTGAAAACATATTAATACAGAAGCTTGTTTAATAGAAGATGATGGATGGCAAGCTGCTGAATTGCTATTCTTTGAGGTAGATAGGAAATTCCTGGTACCTTTCCTAACTCAAACTAATCTGAAACGGCAATGTGACCTGTAGCAAAATAGGTCTAAAGTAGGGCCTTGGAAGCAAAATATATAAATGACAGCTCATGTGGAAATGCTGAATGCAGCAGCTATCATTACACAGGCTACTAATACAGTAATTAGACATTGGATATATATAATCTGGCTTGTGTGTCACAGTTTAATTCTTGCCTACAAGAAATACATTGGGCTTTACAGTGCTAGGGCTTTTAAAAAATTAATGGAATAATTTAATAAGCATAGTTACTGAGGTAAAAGAAGACAAGGTCTTTCAGTGGGAAAAGGATGTCTGTAAAGAATGGTGAAGAAGGATCATATGTAATCTTTCATTTCTCCTACACGTCTATGGGGGGAGATGCTTAGGAAGATGAAGTAGAAGGTGGGGCCTTCTTTCTTCAACCTCCTTTCTCTTTATTATTTTATTTCTCCTTTGCTGGCTGTATTCTTGGTTTTCAACTATTACTATTCAGTGTTACTAAGGTATTCCCTTAGGAATCTCAGTCCAAGAACACAGATTTATGTGGGTAGATGTGATATAATCAAGTACAACAGAAGAAATCCTGAAGATTGGATAAGACAGATAGGGCTACAGGAGGACCTGAAAATCAGGGTTTGGAAGGCAAGGTAATAGTAAAATGAATAGAGTAATATTGAAGCTATAGGAGTCTTTCAATTTGCTTTTAAACCCTCTTTTATTCTAGTTCTAGTTTCTTTCTTTTTAGGGATTTGTCCATCCTTTGCATTTCTGTTCAGCTCTGAAGTCCTTGACATGTCCATTTCTCTGACTTGCCAGAAGTCATCAGCTGTGTCGGTGAAAGATAGAATTGCAAAGATTTCCTTCAATACTTAAGAGAAAAATGGGCCAGGAATCAATGTTGCTATACAGCATATAGCACTGATTATTGAGATGTAAGGGTATTTATATCAGAAGGCATCCCACCTTCCTCTTCTCATGAATACTGAAAGAAGTTATGGCATTCTTGTGGCTCTGGATTAGCCAAGTAAAATCATTGGAACATGTGAAGGGACTACTACAACTTCATTACCATCCTGTGTTTACTTAATGTGTTCTGGAAAAAACAGAGCATTTGAAAACTAAGAACTTTGTTCACATTTTGGAAAGTTTCTGTTCTGAATAATCTATGAAGGCAGACAATTGACATAATTACTATATAAGTTCCAAAGAGGATCAAAACAGAAGCCTTTCAGCTCTAGACATTTTGTATTTTAATAAAATGATGTGAATTTCACCCATTTGCATCCCTTCAAAGGTTAGGTCTTCAGTCTGGGATAACCAGTAAGGACCTTCTTTTGTCCGTGGCAAGTGATTTATTCCATCTATCTTAGACACACACCTGACAACAAGAACTGTTTTTTTGGGGGTGCTCATTTTCATCTGACTGACTACAGGAAAAGCTTAAGCCTAATGGCTTAGGCTAAAAACCTAAAATCAAAGGACTAAGTTTAATGTGAAGTGAATTGCATTCTGTGTGATTAAAGAACAGGGAAATCTCTTTCTGGTTAAGGCAACGGATACTTACATTATGATTTTTTTGTGATTTAGCAGTTATGGAAGAAGGGCTGACCAAAATGGCATCAAAATGACTGCACAACCCACTGCAGGTGAGACACTAACACATTCTCAGTGACACGACCAAGAAGAAACACTGACGTTAGTGAAGGAATGCTTGTTCTGCCCTCAAAAGAATTGACAACCATCTTTGCCACTACATCTATAAATTGGCTAAAAATGTAGAAGTTGAGTGGAGAAAGTGGATGAAATGTCCAATGTCCAATGATCTAACATCCAGCAAAGAATGATGAAGCAGGACACTGGCTGTAGTGGTGGCTAACAGTGCATATGACTGGCTTGGTCTTCACATTGCACGTACTTTTCTTGTGGCAATTCTCTGTCCTTTCTGGAAGTTTTTTGAATGTAAACAAGCTATATTTCATATAGCTTTACTAACAGGGCATATAACATGATACAATTTTGTGTCGCTTAAAAATGGGAGCCATTTCACATCCAGCAGCTGAAATGCATCAAGGAGATATGACTTTTGCTGAATCCATCTGCTCAGAGATCTGACTAGAAAGACTAGAGAAAGAAGTCATAAAGGTAATTGGTCACAGTATGTCTATGAGCCATCAACAGAACATGACCGTAAAAACCCCAAGACATTTTCAGCAGAGACAGAGAAACTTTCATATTGTTCATTATATATAGTGCTGGTGAAATCTCATCTGTATTCAGATTTTCTATATGACAGAAAAATGTGCTACTAGGATGGATGTTTTGAGGAATGGAGAATCAAGTTTAAGATAGGATGAGAAAGACTAGGATGCTTCATTCCACAGAACGAAGCATAACACTGAGTATGAATTCTCCTTCTGAAAATGAGAAATAAAACCAAGAGGTGAGTGAGAGTAATTTAGGTTTAAGAGCTGTACTGGTACATGAACAAATCAATATAAATTGCTAAAGAACACAATCTGGATAAAAATTAGAACATTTCCAAATGTCAAGGAAATAAAGATCTGGAATGTTCTTTCATTAAAGAGTTTGGGGGGTGGGGGGGGTGACAAATTTCATTTGATTTGAAGTGGGTTTTAATCAGCTGATGAAAATGATTGCATAAAGGATTGCCTGCAATAGTGGCGTACTAAGTAGATGGATTTATGGACTCATAAACTTCTGAGATTGTTAAGAATACCACTGCAAGCAAATGTGGAAAACTTCCAAAGTAATGTAGCAGCATTTAACATTTGCATGAAGGAAGCTGTGAATAGTTACCCTGATCTAAAGCCCTTGTAACACTATATCCACTTTCTTACAGTGATTAGAATCAGGTGCTTTAAAAATTGCTTCCTTCAGCAACAAACATCTATTTATATGCCCAGTTTGAATGTGGAGACACTGGATGAACATAGGTGCAAGCAATGTATCTGATGAGACTGGGCTTTCCAAAGCAAAAAGGTGGGCCAATTTTAAATCAGCTACGGAGCCATCTGATTGCTTAATGGAAAGAAACAGGAATCCCACAATGAGCTTAGTTTTAATGGCACTGTGTCACCCCTTTCTATAAATGCAACAAATAATACAGAACTCAGTAAAATATTTATGTGGATGAATTATGAAAGTTCTAACACAGTGTTAAAACATGAACTTTTGGACCCCTACAGCCATATTAAAATTTGTTTAATGATCCCTGTAACACTTGGATTTATCCGGATATCTGAGTTAAAGTAGTTGCAGCAGAATCTGTTATTTTATGAATACTTTCTTGAAGACCAGCCACTGCTCATTGCCTTGCAAGAGAAAAAAATAACACTCATCTCATTAAGGAGCTGAAGACATTCAAAGCACATAGTGCTTTCTCAAAAGAAAATCAACATCAGCATTGCTTCCCAGTCCTGTGCTATAAAGAGACTGCAAAGGAGTTTAAAGCAAACTGCTTTGAAAACATACAGGATTCACTTGCTCGACACAGGAGCTCTAAAAGCAGTCCTGGGACATCTACTGGACTAATATGCAATATTAGCAGCCTGATAGATAATTTAAAAAGCTGCATCATTACTCCTATACTGATGTCAGTGTGCTGCTCTTTAATTTAAAAATAACATTGAAACAAGATCCCTTCAGTTTATGTAAAATTAAATCATATCTCTAAGTCTAACATTATTTTATTCTTAAGCTATAGTAGTCTTGCTTCAAATATGTATAAAATCTAGAATAGCATATTTATATGTTGTTTAAGCCCAGCTTTTCCCCTTGTTTTTCTCCTGCTCTCCTGATAGGCTTGCTCTTGCTGGGCAGTATCGCAGGCTCAGGCTTACGAATGGACCTGCAAGATCAACACAGCAACATAGCAGTTTTACAAACAGACAAAGATGTGAAGCATCTAAACCCCAATTTTCAGAAGGCTTCTCTAGTAGTTACATGCCATGTTCAAGTCACATTTTACAGGTGCCTCACTTGGGCATTCTAACTCAGCCATGTCACCTAAGTTCAAGAGAGGACTGTCACACTCCCTACTGTTCAAGGTTGCCTGATCCTGCCTGTCTCTGCAATAACTGGCAGAAGTAGTCAAAACATCTACTGTTCTGAAAATGCAGTGTTTAAAAATCTGTTATCAGAAGCAGTACACCATCTCTATACACAGTCATGTCCTCCCCATGCCAAAATAATCCAGCTCCTCTCCTTGTGACCAGTTATGCTAGCATTGATTTAAGACAACAGCAAAAATCCATCTTTTTCTTCTAAGGTTAGTGATTTTGGCCAATTCAGTCCACAGAATAGTCCCATGAATAGTCAAAATGATGCTCCTAGGGGGGCAGCACCTTGTAGCATGAAGACAGGCAGGTCTACCAGATGATGGGAGCCAAGCAGGGAAGACGTTAAGGCAATTTTGCCACTGTGAGCAATGCATAGTTAAACTGTAGCCTATTTTGACAGGAGCCCAGTAAGCTAATAAGTGTTTTCACTAAGCTGCACTAAAAGCACTCCTGAACTCTTCAAGAGCCTTTAATTTTACATCTCCCATACAACTTAAATAATGAAATTACAGCCAGAACCTGTTCAGAACTAGATGTGTGACACCAGTCTTGTTCTAACTGGTCTTCGTTTATTTTGAAAGAACAATTCCTATTTCCCTGTGACACAAGCAAGGTCATAATGAAACATTCAATTGTTTGATAAATTGTGAGGGGTTTTAAGAACTAGTTTCTACTGCTTTTTTTTTTTTAAATGGAGGCAGAAAGAACTGTTGGCACTTTCAGTAGAAAATACTGAGCTTTCACATGAAACCAGGAAGGGTCAATTTATGAAACTGTATTAGACTCAAGTTCTGAATCTCAGCGAATAATCGTTTTCTGTCAGCAAAGTGAAATTAAGAAACAAAACAATGTGTAAGTCAAGGTCAAATAAAAACAGGGTTCAGAGAGGGTATGTTGTTACACCTGGATGCTGATAACTGTTCTGATTAGTGTTGGGTAAAGAAGACTTCCAGACCCCTCATCCATCCTGGGATCTCAGCATCACCCTGATTCCTTCAACTGTAATTGTAATTACTATAGAGCAATTCCCTTCAGCAAGATGACATCAGTACCTATATTAAAACTTGCCATGACTTACTGCCAAACTACTAAGTGTCCTTGCAACTCTGAAATTATTATTATTGGCATACTGTCATCAGCTGCCATGGTACTTTGTGGAAGCTGTGGTTCAGTTGCTGAATATCTCCTGTTCTTCTCCATGGTCTGGAGTGTCTTGCCATGCAACACCTTCTGGGATGTGGGACAAACTGTTACCCATCAAGGTCAAGACACCATAGTGCATTACAGACAGGGAAGGCTGGCAGGGGAATTTGGCCTAGTGTGGAGAGCAGTGAGATTATAGACTCATAGAATCATTTAGGTTGGAAAAAAACCTTTAAAATCATGGAGTCCAACTGTAAAGACATTTAGTGTATAATCTCCAAATGATACCACAGAACCTCAAGAGATTTCAGCCCAGCATCAAAGCAAGCTGAAGCAAAGCCCTTAGATTCTTCCAGACAGAAATTCTTCTGAATTCTTCTTCTTTCCAGACCAAAGTTCACTTCTTCTGAACTTTCTCTTCTGCTAAATATTTATTTCTGCTCTTTATCTCTATTTGGGAGAAAAACAAATGTCAAATTTATTACAAGGGCATAACGCCTTTTCTTTCTTTTTTTTGACTGGAATTGATGAATGTTCAATGGCATTCTATGATTCTATGATTCTCTGACATTTATTGTGGAATCAATAGGAGTATATGAAACACAGAAAAGATGTGAACAATATCTCCTTAGGCCACAGACTTCTCTCTTTCCTGTAAAATACTTAATCTAAAGGCCAATTTTCCCTGTAGGTATGCAAAGGCAGTGTAAATCCAGATTGATATTTAAAATAATGCTGCTACAGTAAACCACAAATGATCTTCCATACTTATATGGCCTTTTTGGTACATATATTCTGTAGCGTATGAGCAGTTCACAAACTTTTCCTGTATCTTGCCTAACAGTACTGTGAAACATTATCAACCCTGTCTTATAAATGGAGGATGTAGATAATGATGTCTAATCAGGTTCCCAATCTGAACCAGGTAGAAAATCTGAAACAGACTGCCCCAATCCCAGTACAATGTTCGAATCCAGTGCAATGATGCCTGTTCTGTCTCACTGCTCAAGACGAAGAGGCGAAAAGAAAGGGAGTTTGGAAGAGCTAACATGGCTTTTCTGTCTCGTAGTCTTTTCCACAGACTGCTGTGAAGTCAAACTGTAGGTTAAGCTCATTTTGCCTCTCTGACATTATTCGTAGGGTAGTCTCCATAGACAAGAGACTTGACTGGTTCCTTACACAATCCATTGCACAAGGTGGGGATATTCCCAGACCTTACCATATATTTAATGGTCCTACATAAATGTCATTCATCATTTGGCTCCTTATGATTAGAATCTGTTTCTGCAGAAGAAGGAAATCTGGCAGAAAGCCAGAGCTGTTCACTAATCGTCATGAAAAGTGCTGTGAAACCTTTAGCTTAACACTGGATGGCTGCCATTTACGGGGAAGAGACATGTCATCTGAATTTGAATTTATCTTCTCCCCCACAGGCTATACGGAGCTCTTTCAGCAGGGCAATGCAGATAAGCACTGACACAACTGAATACACTTCCAAATTTCAAAATAAATCAATCAATAACAAAAAGTTTTTCAGTGTTTACAGTGTGCTGGGAACACAAACAACCTCCTCCTCCTCCAAACTTTGAAAGCCTAATCCAAAGCTCACTGAAATCAGAAAGGATCAGATTGCTGTTTGTTCAAGACTGCAGAATTAAACATTAGAGACTTCCATAAACAAGCATAAAACTGTATTCAAATAAATTACTACAAGTAATTCAAATAAATTATTACAAGTTAGATTCTATAAGGATACTCTGGGAAGATTACTCTTCTATTGCTTCTATATTGCTTCATTTTGACAGCTAATAAGACATGGAATTACTTGAACAGGTGGAACAAATCTGTTTATTTGCTAGTGATCACACACTATTTTTACTTGCTGTCTCTGTTGCTACAGTGTCTGATTAGTACTGGTGCATGGTCTTGCACCAAAGAAAAATTCCTTCCTTCTTACAGCACCAAAGACTTACTAGATAAGTAAATGATATTGCAAGATCCCAAAGGCTTTACATAAATAGAGAAAAGATAGGATTCCAAATCAGTGAAATAGCAAGTATAAATCCAGAGAAGTAGTGGAAGTGACCAAAGAAATCTGTCTGAAGAGAATAATCCTGGCCAGTGAGCATAGGCCTGAGTGTTTCAGGTTCTTCAGCATCACAGGAGACCTGAAACTGAAGATGAACTAAAAATACAAAAGGTTTATACCTGTGTGACCCATCTGCATGACAGGAGCTACTTTACATGTCCATTACTTTAAGGGATATAAATGTGCAATAGCATCTTTAAATACAGACAAAAAGAGAAAATGGAAGGGAAGAGTAAAATGTGTTTGCCTATACTTGAAATAGAACTAGATCACAGATTGTATTTTCAATTTAAGAACAAGTAATTATTTCCTTCTCTATTACAGTTGTCAAGTAACCATATATAACTATGTATAGACAAAGACAGGGTTGTATGGGGGCAGCAATTATCAATGGACATCACTGAATGATAAATAAAGAGCTAGCTCAAAAATGCTATTCATTGCACACAGATGTCTGGACCATGGGCAGATGTCTTAAATTGTCTACACAAAGCACTTTTGTGCTATCATAGTAATTCAAATTGCTTTGCATTTGGTTCCAGACGTTTCCACAAATTGCTCTCCACTGCACATAAATTCCTATTCTCAAATTCTAACCAGACTTCAAGGGCCAAACTACTTCCTGGTGGAACTCTCTCACTTAATTTGGCTCAGCTTTATTGATGCAGACAAACCTTGAGATTGGTATGCTCATGTATAGGAGATCTTGTACATAACTCCACAGGTTATGGTTCAAGGGAGGGCATCCACTGCTCTTGTACCACCACACTGAAGGAGGTGATACTCAGAAAGCATGAGCTGGGAGAAGGTGGGGTGGAGGCATGGCTTCATGCAGGCTCTGTGTGCAAAACATGATGTGTTTCACAAGAAAATATGGTCATGATCAACAGTCTTGGAGAGAAGCTCGTTCCAAATGTCCTGCTGTACAGTATTCAGGGAAGAAAGGGCTACCATAGCTTGCTTTATAAAGCTTTAACTTGGGATATTTGTCCTTTTAAATGTGCTGGTCCCAGGTTTAATCTAAATTGTCAGCTGAAAATCATTATACCTACTGTCCCTAAATACGGAGAAGCCCAAAGAAAACCAGGTTTACTGACTCTCTAGGGTTCTTAGCTCTACTGTACTCTGCTAGCAGGACTCTGCCTAACTGAAAATCAAGTCAGCGATGATTTAAGAAATCATTCATACCCCCAGAGGAAGTATATCTTGCAGCAGAGGCAGCCCAGCGTAAGTTGCTGAGTTTTAGTTAATGGCCTTGTTCTGTCTAATGTGTCTGCTCTTGCAGGTATGACTTACAAATGAACTGTTTCCCTCTGCCGCCCCCCCCCCCCCCTTTTTTTTTTTACATGGAAACAAAGACAGACAGATAGATTAGTTGGTTAAATATCTATTATTCTGCATTGCAACCCTATGAAGAAAATGAGTAATACATTTCCTCATGGACATTTTACAAGGGCCACTTTATACATGTGAGACTGCAAATTCTCTCTTGGTTTTATTACTTCTATTAGCATAGAATTACGTATTAGCTAATCCTAGAGGAACTATGATTTGACTTTAACTCATCATGCATTTTTGCATGCAGTCAAAATAGCTTTCAAGGTATGCTTAACAGATAGCCATACTAGATTGTACGTACCTCCTTTTTCCTTCATCCAAGAGTCATGGCTCTACATGACCTGACCCTACTGCCCAGTTGCTAGTTGCCGTGGGAGAATTACCAGTTACCAGCTGAAAGGCTGCTAATATTAAAATACGGTGATACCAGCACATGGTTTCACACAGTTATTAGCCATGAAAGTGTGCATAATACTACATCATTTCTTCCTCTTCTTGCCCTGATACTGACTGAAAGGCCAAAAGGAAAATTTTGTCTGTAATCTTGGACATTTTGGCCATACAGTTTGAGTAAAGCCTTTTAGATGTCAGTATTCTTTAGAAATTCAAATTGTAAGAGACAAGACTTCTTCTTGCTTTTCAGTTGACAGGTCATAATTTAGGTCTGACGGGATATAAATGATCTCAGATTTATTTGTGTTACTGTATTACCCAAAATCATAATTATGGTCCAAGGCAACACGTGACACTTGCTAAAAATTAAAAAAAAAAAAAAAAAAAACAACCAAAAAAACCCCACAAACAAACCACAACAACCCAGAAACATAAAAGTGTCTAGGAATTCATCTACAGTTGATTGGTAAAAAAAACAAAAAGAAGGAACTAGACAAACAGTGCCTGTTTGAGTAAACTAGATGGGTAATGCTTTCAGTACCACTGTGATAAGGCTGAGTTGTAGCAGGACTACTGCAGTTCTCCTCCTATTTCAGTATATGGTTGCTAGTTCACTATTCACTGCAAGAAGTGAGTAAGACATCTCCAGGATGCCATTGTGCCCCATGACCTGAGCCTGCATGTGAGTATTGGCAGGTTGAAGGATTGATGGAAACACGGCTTGAATTTGTTTGGGGTGAAAAAGCACGAGCAACCCTGACACCATATAATTGGTGTGATGGGCTTGTCAAGAGTACAGATCTGCTCTAAATGTCAAATGCAGCTGATGCAAGCTAGAGGAAATCTCAGGCACTTCTTTGGTGGCACCTAAAATCAGGTTCTGGAAAAGTGTAATAACCTGTTTGGAATATTGAAAAAACGCACTGCACAGTGAAATAAAGCCATAATTCAAATGATTTCCACTCCAACAGCAATAAACACGGATGTGCTATCCAATATTTAAACCCTTACTGCCTGATCATTGTTTTATTTATTATTATAATCTATTATTTAGATAGTATCCTTGGTGGATAGCGCTTCTCAGGAGAACTCCCCTTAAAGTTAAAAATTTATCGTATAGGGAATTTCAGAAAGAAACAACAGCAACACAAACCAGTTGGGGGTAACACTTGTTTCTGGGGTAAAATCCAACATCTTGGAACGTTGCAAACTTGGGCTTTACATTCAGTTAGGTTTTTTATACCCTTGAAGGCGTAGGAATGGTGCAGTAAGCTTAGCCACGGTAAGCAGCATAAATACATACGTCCGTCTAAAACGAGCCTGTGTAATCTGTGTTGGGTTTAAGGACAAACTCTGGGTACATAAACGCGACCGCAGCAGGCGCGCGGCGCCGGGGGGAGGGAGCGGGCTGAGCCGGCCGGAGCAGAGTCTCGGGCTCCCTCTCGAGGACATCGGTGTTAATGACAAATCAATCAGCCAGCCCTACGGCGCGGGCAGCCTGCACGTGTGCAAAGGAGCAAACCCCAAATGTCACAGGCATAAGTCTAGGACAAAAGAATCCCCAACATAAGGTTAGTCTAGATATGGAATATATATAGAGAGAGAGGGTTGCAGGCAATTCTGACTACTGATTAGGAAACACTGCCAAGCTTGCCTCTTGGCAAAGGCATTTCAAACAGATGAATGACATGGGCTAACATGCACAAGGTTATTTGTTTATTAAATTATTACATTTATATTAATTTAATAATTATATTAAATATAAATATAAATTATTACTGATTACTTATATATAAATATAAGCTGACATAAGTTTTTCCTATGTCCAATGGAGCCAGCGCCAGCTGGCTCTAAGAAAGACCCACCGCTGGCCCAGGCTGAGCCCCATCAGTGACAGTGGTGGTGCCTCTGGGATAAACCTATTTAAGAAAGGGGGAAAAAAACCCTCCAAACTGCAGCTGGAGAAGATAGGAGTGAGAATATCTGAGAGAATCAACTCTGCAGACCCCAAGGCAGTGGAGAAGGGGCTCCAGGCACTAGAGCAGAGAACAGAGCTGCCCACGGTGAAGCCCATGGTGAGGCAGGTTGTCCCCCCCCCCCCCCACGGAGCCCCCGGGGGGCAGCTCCCCCCCCGCAGCCCGGCAGGGCCCCACGCCGGGGCAGGGGGTGCCCGAGGGAGGCTGTGACCCGCGGGCAGCCCGCGCTGGAGCAGCTCCGGGCAGGGCCCGTGGCCCCGCGGGGAGAGGAGCCCGGGCCGGGGCCGGGCTGCGGGCAGGGCCGGTGCCCCCGCGGGGACCCGCGCCGGGGCCGGCCGGGCCGGAGGGGCTGCGCCCCGCGGGGGGACCCACGGCGGGGCCGGGCGTGGGGAACTGCAGCCCGGCAGGGCCCCAGGCTGGGGCAGCCCGTGGAGGGCCCCCTGCCCTGGCAGGGCCCCGCGCTGGGGCAGGGCAGGGTGTGAGGAGCCTCCCCCGGAGGGGCAGGAGCGGCAGGGACAGCGCGGGAGGGACTGACCCAGCCCCGGGCCCTCCCCCTGTGCTGCTGGGGACAGGAGTGGGGGGGAGACGGGGAAAGTCAGGAGTGAAGTCTAGCCCAGGAAGAAGGGAGGAGTGGCTGAAAGGTGATTTAAGGTTTAGGTTTCATTTCTCATTATCCTACTCTGATTTAATTGGTAATAAATTAAATTATTTTTCCCCAAGTCGAGTCTGTTTGCCCATGACAGTAATTGCAGAGTGATCTCTCCCTGCCCTTATCCCAACCCCCGACCTTTCTTTCCCTTGTCCAGCTGAGAACAGGGACAGAGCTGCTTGGCCATGGTCAAACCACCACACGGGGTAAAGAAGTGTAACTCCAAACCAACAAATTGCCACATGCTTTACCAGCACAGCACCAGCTGTTCTACTGTCCCCTGACAACCCAATAGTTAGGAGCTGGCAACTATCAAAATGGAGGAACCTAGAGGCCTCAGTAGGAGCAGATTTAATCAGTAAAGCAAATGAACAGGTGACATGAATTATAAGTTCATAGTTAGGAGGGTAAACAGCTGAAAATGAGTTTCATCAGTATAAAGGTGGCAGTCTTTCTATTTATCCCAAGACTCTGAGAAGTCAGAAAGGTTTTGCTTCTGTGTAAGGCTGATGAAGGAGTTTTTTGTTTCTGTGTGACTATAAAGGAGAGAAAAAAAAAACAACCCACACTCACAGGCTGAGCTAAATGTGCAATGGAGCTGAGTCTAGTACAGAGGTGAGAGTTTCATGGCTGCTAAATATAAATGGTCTTACCTAAGGTTTATATATTTAAATTTTTCTGGCTTACCTTCCCTGCTTTTCTAGTAGTGACTAAGGAAATCTCATTTTGTAACTTCTGGGTGTGGATCTGTAGCTCTAAACTGAAGACTAGTCTAATACCAAGGCCAGAACTTTCTGAGCACAGAAGTTTATTAGCAAGCTGTTATCACAGTTGAAGATGCTGCTAATCCCTGTTTTCTCTTACAGGTTGTTGCTAACAGGGATATTAATCTCTGAAATATGGACCTGGGAGAGACCAGGTAATGCTTCTGTAAACTGCTTTCAACATAACAGTTTCTAAGCTCTTTTCATAGGTGTTATGTGTGCTTGTGTGTGCGTTTCGGAGGAGTACGAAGCTGTTGTGGCAGCTGTTACTTGCACATTTTTCTGAGAAGCTCCAAGCATGCAGGTGTCTGTTGATAACTGCTTGTGGTCACTTTTTAGGTTTATGTACCATTATATTAAGCAAACCTTTCTACCTTGCCTCATTCTGGTAACAAGCACAGATGATTTAAGAAGGACTTAATTGTTGTTCTTGTTTTCTTTAACATAGTTATTGACAATACAATTACGTAAGGTTTTTAAATAATATAAAGATATCAGTACTTTGCCTGAAAAGAAACAGTTTTCATAACCAAAACTCTTGTCTACTTCAACTTTGTCCTTACAAAACAGAGGTGGTCCTAGATCAGCAGATACAGAGATCTGGTTCTAAGACTATCTGACCTACCTGCTGCAGGTGCTATATAAACATGATAGCATTTACCAAAGGTCAAAGTAAAAAGATACTTGAGGAGGTTTAATCCAGCTTGGAGCAATTGTATAGCTTCTGTACTGAATCAGATTGGTAGCTTAGACTATGGGCAGAATAAGGTCATGTTTGCCAGCACCTGTGAGCTGTGCCCTAGTATGAACATCTTTGATGTGGGAGTTGAACTTAAGGGTTCAGTGCTGAAATCTCTAGGAAAGATGATCCTCCAAGCCCTTGGAATACATCGTTATTATAAAAGGTCTAGTTGGTATTGGCTTACTTATGCTATGAAAACTTCTCTTTGAAACAACAAATCCCCATTTATTTGAAATGCATGTCAAACGAAAAGTCTTCTCTGGTCTCTACTCCTACATCTAGAACAGTTTATTCTGTTCAGCAGTTTGGAGGTTTGGCAGCCACAGCCTGGTTTATGCTGTGATGATAGCTTGGGACTTGAGCTTCTCAAGCCATTATCTTTGCTCCTGCGTGGTCATTTCCTACCATAAGCCACTGCCTTCTGGTATTTGGGCAAGTGAATAGGGTAGGCTGATGGGTAGCTGATGTGCCTGCTCCCACCCAGGTTTGGATTGTGGCTTCTTTTGAGAATAAGTGTGTATGGGTTTGTTTGTTTGTTTTGAAGTTTGTGGACTTTTGTTGGTTAGGTGTTTGGTGTGGGGTTGGTGTTTGTTTTGTTTTTGTTGGGGGGGGGGGGGGGGGGAGTGGGGCATGGTTTAAGGGTGGGTTTTTTCCTTAGGAGGGTGAGACTTCCTTGTTCTGTTTTATTCCATCAAACTTGTTCAGATTGGGGCAGCCAATTTACTGCACTTTTTTTGACCCTGTTCCAAAATCCTGTTTCCATGATTGGCTGTTGCAGGTAGCATTGCCAGCTGATCACCCAAGTATGCTAATATCAGGTCTGGCTTTTCTCCTGGAAATATCGCTGTTTTTTAAAATAAAACCCTCTAACACCTCCTGACCAGAGATGTTGGAATACAACTATCACAACACTGACTTTATAAAGCAATCTGGCAAGTAACAGATTTGTTTGTGTGTTACCTTTAATCCTCCTCTTACTAGCTTTTCAATACATTCAACACAGGACCCATGAGTTCAGAGTGCCTGGGGAACCTTTTGCGTATAACACTGAGCACAGAATACTTTGAGGACAAATACTTATCTTTTTCTGTTGTTGGTAAGTTGGTATAGAAGAACTTGGAGAGGGAATTACACATGGTGAAATGTTTAAAATTCTCTGAGGTCTTCCTATGCTTGAATTCCCTGCACTGTTCTAAGATTATAGAGCTTAGTAGGTTGGACCTTGTTGTTAATAAAGCCAAATGCTACCTTTATTTCTGTATAAAGTATCCTGCAGACAAGTTATGTGATAACTCGGTGATATCAAGTCTAATCATGGCTACCTTAGGACTCAAATGGAAATGCAGCTGGTAATTTCTAGGCATGTTAATGCTGGTAGATTTGCCTCCTGGTAAAAATGCTTTCCGGTAACAGCACATACTATTCTGAAAATTCACTTCCTGAAGCTGGCACTACACTACTGATTTTGCACTAGTGGCTTTCCACCCTCTTTGCTTACAACTAAGGGATTTGATGGAGGCTTATAAATTCTTAATGAATCTTAAGGGAAAACTAGCTGGGCCTTCTGGTTATGGGCTGGTAGTCAACAAGAGGTGCATTTGAGAGGTGCCCTGGAAGGGCAGAGTGAGAACTTCTGGGCTATAAACATTATCAGGTGTAAAATCATATGCATAAAATGTAAACTCGGGCTTGAACCTGCTCTCCATGCTAATTAGCTGTTGAACTATAGTCCATGCTATCCATAACATTCTAGGAAGGCAATGTTAAACTTGTGAAAAAATTAATATATGTTCTTTGGTCAGGTGTTTTCATCCCTACACAAAGAAAGGCACTCTGCAACTCGGATATGTACAGCTTGAACGTATAGAGCAATTTTTTTTTTTTGGGGGGGGGGGTGAGCCAAACTAAAGCCCAAAACACAAACAAAATAGCCCAAAACCACAAAGACCTTTTTGTAGCCTAAAAAAAATATCCAAGCTAAGCTTTATTGTCTTTGTCATCCTGGTAAGACCCTTAAAGAGACTTCATTGGTTGGGCAGGCACCAAAGAGAAATATGGGCCTGTGACAGCCACAGATCAGACTCCTGGTATTGCTAGGTTATCATCATCTGTCAGTCCTGATGACTTTGACACTGACTTAACTTCTGTGCTTACTGGGGGTTTTGCCCCTTTAGGATTTAATGATTTATTAATATAGAAAAATTAATCTTTTTTAATTTAGAAAGGATTAAATATTTCTATATTGGTAATATTTTTTTTTATCTTCAGTCCTTGAGCTGCTAGTGTCTTCTGTCCCAGTCTGTCTAATTCTACCTTTCTTACTTTCTATAGATATCACAGCTCTTTTTTTTGCCACTTTGCAATTTTCTTATGTCTGAGCCCAAGGTATGCAGTTAGGCCCTATTAGGGCAGGGTCAGCTGAACCCTGGGGCAAGGGCAGGTTGCTTGGGAAGTTTGCAGAGCAGGAGGTGAACTCATTAATACAGCTTTTCATTAATTGCCCATAGATCAATCTGGAATAGCCTGGGAGCTAGATGAGGCTGTGGCATCACAGTGTGGCTATACAGTAACTTACAGCAATTGGAGTACCGTTGAATTTCGTGCTTCTGCACTAAGCTGCCATTCTCACTTAGAGGTAAGTCTATTATAGGCATTTTTTTATTATGGTGCTGTTGTATACAAGCATTATGTGAAACATTACCAAATTATTGATAGATATTAACTGAGGTGCTGCAGTGTCTTGAACATCTATGTGCAGAAAATTATTTAATTATCCTCAAATGTATCCAGAGGTCTGAGACTATTCTGTCATATTGATATTTGAATGGCCTGCAGATGAACATATGAAGAACTATACCACATGAGCCCTTGAAGGGCAACTGTTTTCTCTTGGGTAAGAATAGGGAATTTTTTCTGGCAGCTGTGTTACACTCTGCTCTAATATTTAGTGTTTGAGACTTGTTAGGGTAAAAACTCACAAGCTTTGGCTGCTTGTGTTGCTTGCTCACTGCTACTATGTCATAAAACATAAGATTAGCTATATTGTAAAAAGCATTTTTTTGTCCAGTTCTGGGGGTATGTAAAAGGTTGAAGCTGCTCCCCAGAATTTATGTTGCTATGTAGCTGTATACCTAGATGCATATAGCCTACGTAGTCAATCAAGCAGAAAGCAGTAATGCTTCAGTATGGGTTTATTTTGTGCAGAGCTTAGTGGGTGGATGCTGTAATTTACTTTTAGGTCACAAGGACAGGTGGTGCCTAACTAGGGAAAATTAGCCTAACAGGCAAGTGTTCACTGTGTCCATGCAGAAAGATGTGTTCACAGTAACTATACAAATCAAAGCATCTCCTACTCCTGATATGAAAAATGCTACAACTCATCTGAAAAGTGCAAGTTGCTATTATGGTCCATGGAGTCAGAGAGAGCTAGTATGTGAAAGTAACTACATGGAGGTAAGTACTGGAAGTACTTATGGGAACGTACTTAAAGTACAGTAAGGAGGTGAGTACTGGAAGACGCTCTTTCTGAAGCTGATTAGATGCTAGGAATGTGTATTGGAAACAGTTTGAATGCCCTGCCATGAGCAATCCATCTTGAGTTTAGTGATGCATTTATATTATGCTTTGAAAGTCTACTTGCAAGCATTAATAGCCAATAAAGTTGTGAAATGGTATTCAAAAGGTTAAGCTAATGGATTGAACTCACTGAATGCTGCCTCAACAAATCTTATGTGAGATAAAAGAAATGAATACTTTCCAAAGGAACTTTCCCTACTGAATTTTCTGGGGAGAAATGGGGGGGGGGGGAGAGGGGCAGGGGCAGGAGGAGAGGGAGAGGGTGGGAAGGATTCCTCTTGAGAGTCAAGAACAAATTCCTGGCCTTAACTGGAAGTAGAAATGGGAAGATAGACAGAAACTGAAATCAAGTGGACAATAGATAATACACGATGCATGATGGCATCTTATGCCATAATTTTTCACTTGGCAGAAGGAAACCTCCCTCTAAGAAATGCTAGTTTCTTTTGAAAAAGACTTATAGGGTGTTGAAGACAAGGAAACAAGTGCTATCAGCAAACCCCTTACACAGGCTTTTTTCTTTCAGGTTTCTGTCAGGAAGGAGGTTCCACAGACTGTAAAAGACTTCACTCAAGATGAACCTGAGGACTGGACTCATGCCTTTCCAGAGGTAAAACTACAAGTTTTTTCTTCCTAGTAAAAATCTAGTGCTATTTCTGGCACAACCATCCTTCTAGTCTATGTCAACACAGTACAAAATGTCCTTTCCAAATGCACTTAAGCCGGAAGAGCAGAACTTCTGTACCAAGTGGGTTTAGTACATGGATTTTATACATTAGAAATCCAGGCAGCTGTAGGCCATGTATCCAAGAAAGAAATGGAAACTGATTTCTCAAAGAGCCTAGGAATCAAGTATTCCCCAGGCAAGAGACTGTGCAACAAAAAC
Source organism: Falco biarmicus (assembly GCF_023638135.1). Lineage (NCBI taxonomy): Eukaryota > Metazoa > Chordata > Aves > Falconiformes > Falconidae > Falco > Falco biarmicus. The sequence goes on along the minus strand of NC_079293.1, from coordinate 32,803,041 downwards.
TGCCTGTAAGACCCCACGGTCCAGAAGTGAACTGTGGATAGGCTTTTCTTCTTGGACCCTGCATTTGCAATGCAGCAATGCAGTTGGTCTCTGATGCTCTTCATATGGGAAAGCTTTCTGTATGTGTGAGGGGGGAAAGCTGGAGGGGCATCTCACTAGCAGTATTTAGAATAAGGCAACAAAACTGCTGGGCTGTTCAGTAAAATACATTGTTGAATAGAGTTAATCTGTTACTTTGAACAACATGTTTAAACTGTTGATAAACTTCTCTGGGTAGGCAAAAGCAGGAGAAGCTTCAATATGGCAAATAGTATTCCATCAGCCAGAAGAAAAAAAGGCTCTGCTTGTAAGTGATGCTTGGAGTGCAGGTTATGGACTCAACACCACAGACACCAGGATTCTGCTGCGAATACCATACGCTGCTGTGCAAGTTCAGCTGGTAGAGGTTGGTACTCTTATTCCACCCTATCAAGGTACCAGGCTGTGTGAGTCTAACAAGATTTCTTCCTACAGGCTCAGGGAATTACCTTTTCTGCAGTGAGATCAAGTATGTTTTACAAACAGCGATGGATGATTCTGATGGTGGATACTGCTGTGGCATGTCCTGTAGGTGAGAAATGCAGTACCTTGCTCCAATGCTTTCAATGTACAGAGACTGACTTGCAACTAGAGTAATGAGCTGACAGCTCTCATATCTTGTCCCTAAGATGGTGTGGACTACACTAACAAAACGATAATCTGGACTGTTCCAAAATATGTTCAACCACTCTCTGCTGGAGCAACTAGCTTTAAAGATGTGCTTGTTGAAGCTGGTGTGAATCTACACAAACTCTCTGCCAAAGAAATGGATTCCAGGAAATATGTGTTATTGAATGACTTAAATGAAATTACAATGAAGATACCAATAGGTGCAGAAGGTGGCTATTACAAGGTTAGTGACTCATGTTAGGTGCCAAGCAACAGACTTTGTGGGGTTTTTTATTTTTTTGGTTTTTTTTTTCTGGGGAGGAATAATTCTTCATCCTGTTCCCTCCAAGTGAAGGGTGGGAGTGAGGGGGAGGAAAGGTGTATATTAAAAATTTCAAAAGCCCTGACCAAAGACAGCTCTTGTAAGCACCACTGTGTGAATAATTTTTTTTATCACAAGCACAAATGGACAGAATCCTACACAGAACTATTCCTCAGGTTAACACAGAGCTTTTGCATTTTAGTCCTGATGTCATAGTCCTTGGAGACAGTCCTAACTGCACTGTAAAGCATAAATGTGTTCTAGTGTATTTTACACAGACCACTTAAGAGAATGGTAATGACCCATTTGTCTACCAGACTGTATGATATTGGGAGAGGCTGAGGCTATACATCTAAATCTAGTTTCTAGGAGTGAAATGAATCTTGTACAAATGTAACAACTGAACTCCAAAGAAAGTGGCAGGAGGAGCCCTTTCACTGCTGAAACAGTCCCCTCCTGCTTTGGAACATGGGAGTGGGGGACAATTTTCCAAAGGAGGTTTTCTGAGTAATCTGATATAATCTAAACTCATAGGGATACAGCAAGTGCCTCTTAGGAGTTCATAATTCCTGAGCAGAGAAGGACGGTTGTCTGGAGCTGTAGTTCTAGCTGACCTCAAGATGTTACAACACAACTTTAATGTAAAACCATATTATACTAAAGGGTGTTGATTTGAAATTTTAGACTTCTGTGAGCAGCGGACAGCATGGGGCAAAATACGTCATCAACCTGTTTTTGGAACATCAGTGGGAAGATAACAAATGGGGACTAACCAAACATACTATCATCAAGGAAATAGAAACACCATTTGAACAAGTAGAACTTGCTATAGCCACCAGTAAGTAACTGAATGTTTAATTTACTGAAGGTTTTGGTACTGCTAATAGATAATGTTACTGTGTTCCTTTTCAGACTCAAATCTGAGTGTGAGGCTAATAAATGTGACAGTGGGAACATTCCTCCCAGATGTGGAGCTTGTCAACTTAACCATTGAGGGGGCAACTGTTGCTGTACCTGAAGCTGTTCAGCATGGATACCTAACACACGAGATCAAATATGCAAATGGAAGCAAAGCCTATGTAATTCAAGTCCAATTTGATGCGCCAAGCATTAAGAAAGAGGTGTGTACTATGACACAGCAGCATACCATGGTATAAAAATGATTACATCATTTAGTGATTTTAATTTCTAAATATGATTTTCCTAGTACATGAAAGCTGACATGAGAGCATACAACATGAATGTCACACTTGAATTTGTAACCCATCCAACAAGTGAGACCTTCGCTGTCCCAGTCAAAACAGTGTCAGCTGTTAAAGATGCAGGTAAACTAGTAGAATATGGGCAAAACTGTACCAGCTTGGCTGTGAACTCGTCTGTTAACTGGGCTGATTTCAGTCAGGGATACTGTCAAACTCTGGGATTAAACTCTGATGGCAGCTAGCGTGCTGGCTGACTCTTGACTGTATTACAGTATTGCCTAGTGCAAGAGGCTTTTGTGATGGGAGGAACCTTCACCTCATTATCACTCATGGGAATGTGGACCAAAACTGGCTACCCTTCATCTCTGACTGGCACCTGACCCCAGAGACTGTGCAGAAGTACAACTACAGCTTGAGGGACAATGGCACTCACTTGGCAATCTCTGTCCCTTTCCTTTCTTCCCATGTGAACTATGAGGTAAGGATGCCAGCATGTAGCAATTGAAAAGCATGCTCTAGCTGTGAGATGGCAACATGATACATGATGTCATTGAAGGTGAAATGAAACTTCCCTTTGAGATAGGCTTCAAAGGATTAATGGAGGACTGTTTTCTGCCCTTGGAAGAACACTTCAATTTCCCTTGGTTAATGTTGGCAGAAATAGGAAAAAAAAAAAATCTTTCTGCGAGCACTTTAAGGATGAGCTGTCTCTTAACGGCACCTGTATGTGCAATGGAGTTTGTATTGCAAAACGACTGGAAAAGTTCATTGTGTGGGCTTTGAAATTAAAAAAAATCTCCTGTGGATTTGACTTTGATCAAGCACTATTACCTTTGGCTTGTATAACCTGCCCTCTTTGTTTTTGAATACTTTAGTTGAACGGTATGTCTTTATTCTCTTGTTTAACCTGTGATTGTCATCTCTAGGATTTTCATACCTCTGGAATAAAGACTTCACTCCACTTAACCTTGAAGGATGGCATCACCTTGGCTAATAGGAAGCACTTCTCATTTTCCTGCAGATTTTCACCTTCAGAGCTAATACGTAATGTGTTGGGGATTAGCTGTTAATGCAATGAGTTGCATAATTAAGTCACACAAGCCCAGGCAATCTGAAATGTTTCTAGAGTTTATACTTGTGTGATACTCTGTTTGTCTGTCAGATTTCATACAAAGTAATATACTAGAAGGCAAGTCCAATTACAGATTGGAGTGGCTATCCTGTCTAGTACTGGAGGGGGGGAAGGAGGTGGAAAACTAGATCCCCTCACACCTCCAAAATCATGAAGCTTTTTTAAAAGGGTTTTTGTAGCTGTTTTTGACATTAAATGATTTGGTGGTGTTGGGGGTTTTTTTTGGTGGGGTATGGGGAGCATTGGCATGTAAATTAGCTATTCTAAAGCTACTCATCAATACTGAATGTACTGGATATCTTGGCTAGGAAAATCCTTTTGGGAGAGGGTGAGAATTCCTAGGAAAAGAGAAAGGTAAGGGAAATCACCAGCTTCATCCATGTAGTGCACACTTTACTGGCAGTTGGCCTGGAGAAAATCAGGTGTTAGTACTGAAAAGAGTCTTGCTCAAAGCTTAGCCCTTGTGAGCTGCCAAAGAAATTGCCAGCTAATCTATGCAGAACCTCTTTGTTGTGCTAGGCTCCAAAATAAAGGAGTTTGTGTCCTGACTTGCATGAAAATGTGTTTTTCAGAGTGCCTGCCCAATGGTACTGTGGTTATTACCGCAGTAAAAGTGGCAGGAGTTGCAGACCTGGACACTAGCCTGCTTGTCTTGAGGGACAGACGGTGCAAACCCAGCCTAGTGACAGAGAAGACTGCAACCTTCAAGTTCAATGTGAACACTTGTGGAACAAGTAGAAAGGTAAGGGCTTAGTCACAAGAAAAAAAAGTTTACTCTGTGTTGGGGCAGAGTTATTACTAGAACTGGCAGAGGCTCAGAGTTGAGCAGAAGTTGCAAGAAGGTCACAGATGACTTTTTGTTAAGTAATAAATCCACACTCTTTTTATGAAGATACTAAATTCAGTTGGGCAGAAGTTCTTGTTTGTAAAAATGGTTTTCAAGGTCAGAAGTGCTTTCTGAAACTAGCCTTCAGTTTAACACCTCTGAATTGCATAGTAATGGAATCAAATGTGAGTTTATGCTGTTGAGATATACTCATATGCCTTGCAGAAGCTGATTAGTGTTGCTAATGACTACTTGGCCCAAGACCAGAGTGGGTCCTGTGTTTACACAATACATAAGCTGCAGGGACAAAACAGTAAAGGATCAGGTTATGCTCAAATTCAGGTTATCACGAATGCAGCTTGCTTCTGCAAGTGTTTCATCTCATGCTATACATTGATCTTGTCAACAGAAACAACTGATCTCTATCTCTGGCCCAGTGTTCTCCCTTTTTGGGGTGTTATGTCATCTTGTCATATTCAAGGTGGTGTTAGCTAATAAACTGTTTCTTCTTGACTATGGTGTAGTTGCCAGCTTTAGTTCAGCAAGCGCAGAGCTGTTGGCCAGTAATTTCTGGCCATTCCTGAGCACACTTTGCTCATTGCAATCTACCAGTCAAGTGGAGAGATGTGGATATTGTGTCAAAATCAAAGTAAACTCTAATGTAACAGTCTTGTTTGTAATTATGTGTATCTTTCAGTTCAATAGCACAACCATGACATATGAAAACGATGTCCTCTATTTCAGACCTGACAATGGTACACCAGTATACCGGTAAGTGTCATGCCCTAGAAGGCTGTCCAAGGTATCTTGGTTCTGAAAAATCTAATGCTAAACCTTTTCCCTCAGACTGAAATTTGTATGCTGGTATGCAATCAAGCAGACTGTTGATGTCCAATACGAATCTAAGAAGAACCCACCACCCAGTATTAAGCCAGGGTTTGGCTCTCTTGCTCTTTCAATGAAGCTTTTCAAAGGTAACACTTATGATTAGACTCCATAGAACTACTGAACAGTTGAGACTGGAAGGCACATCTGAAGGTGATCTTGTCTATGCCTTGTGCTCAGGCAGGGCCACCTAGAATAGGTTGTGTCCAGATGACTTTTGTAAATCTCCAGGGATGAAGTGGAAACCTCTTCAAGGCTTCTAACAGAGGTTTTGTGTTCCAGAACCCAACATAAATGGTCAACTATCTGTAGTGGATCGGACTTAGCATCACTGACACATGTTTTCTTGCTTGGTCTGGGCATGCTAAATGTTTTGTGTAGCGGATGTAATGTCAGCTTCTCTCTGTCAACTCCCTAATTGTTGCTAAGCAGAGTTAGTACTGACTGAAATAATCGTAATCTGTGTCAGAAGGAAGCTACGTGCCATACTGCTGTAAAATGTTAACTGAGCTAGCAGAAAGGGTTAACTGAAGCCTGGACCAAATACCCACTCTGACTGGAGCGGCCTGATGAAGTTTTTTACTTCCCATCCCCCTGGTATTTCTTATAGAGACAGTTTTTGAATGAGTATCTTAGTCCAATGTTTTTTTTTCAGGAGCATCTCACTTATGGATCCTCAGAGCCAAGGAATACAGTTCAGATCTTTGCTTTCCTTGCCAGTTCTTACTTTCCTGCCATCCTATCAACATTTGTTGTCATTCATACACTCCCTCAGGTTTTAGTATAACTGTGCCAGAGTAATTGGTGGTGGAAAGATGAGTGAAGCGGAAAGTTTGTGAATACTTACTCTGTAAAAAGGGAACTTTAACATCAATACTCTCTTCTAGAGAAATCCTATTCAGAGCCCTACCAGGAATCGGAATATCCTGTGGTAAAATACCTGAGGGAGGCACTGTATTTTGAAGTTGAACTGCTCCAGCCTAAAGATGTAAGACTGGAACTAAACCTGAACAACTGCTGGGCTGCGAACTCCCAAAGCCAGGACAGCCTTCCACAATGGCCCATCCTTGTAAATGGGTAAGGAGGACTTCCTGCCTGTATTTGGTAACTGCCCAGCACAAGGCCCCTTACCTTAGCTGGGAGAAAAGGGGAAGAGGACAGAAGTTGGCTTGGATGCACTGTTCTGTCCTGGTGGGCACTTGCTGCTAGGCTGTGGAGTTCATGTCAGTGTCAGCACAGTGGCTATGCCTTCTGGTGGCAGCAGATCATGGGGCTGGCCAGCAATGCTTCTAGCTAACAGCTTCCAGCTGGAAAGAAAGAACAAGAAGCAACCCTGACTGTGGCCAAATGCACACCTCATCACTGGGGGAGGCTCTAGCCACACCCTTATGGTCCAAGGAAAACTGAGAAAAGCTCCTCTGTATTTCATTTTCTTGCTTTGTTTAAAGATCTAGTTAAAGTGATGAAGGTTTAGATTAAATATATTTTTTTTTCACTTTCCCCAAAAGATGCGAAAACAGTGAAGATTCCTACAGAACTGTCTTCCATGAAGTTAATTATAGCCTCAGAGGTAAACTTCCTCAGCACCTAAAGAGATTTGAAGTGAGGATGTTCACCTTTGTACAAGGCACAACTCTGTTACAAGAGCAGGTGAGATGTCTCCATGGTCTGCCACATGCTTGAGCCTGGAGCACAGCATGCAGCAAACACTGTGTAAAGTTTCAGCTGGCCAGGTGCTGCCTGGGGTAACTAGCCACCCCCTTGAAGGCATAACACTGTAAGACTAGCCACTTAGCAGTGTTCAGGTCACCTCCTTTGGGGTCAGTACACATATCATGTTTGCCAAATAAGACTTCTCTACACATAATATGAATATTCTTGTCTTGTAGCTGTATTTCCACTGCAGTGTGGTGATCTGCAGCACTACACAACAGCCTTCAGGCTTTCTTTGTCCAAAGAGATGCAATCCTGGGAAACACAGACTTGGTAAGAAAACAGGCACTTCTCAATTCACTCCTGAATCTTTGCTCAGCAATTATAGCATGTGCTGTCATGAGCTGTGGCAGATAACAGATTCCTAGTCCTAGCATGTGCTGTAAAGAAAACTAAAAGCTGAAATGTCTCACCAGATCATAGTGTGGAACCAATTCAGCGTGGGCAAGCATCATCTGGCGCAGTGCTTGTTAGGAAGGAAAACAACTAGCAGAGGTTCGTGTCAATCTTAAATTACGCTACTGGAATACCAAGTATGCTGCTGTTGTAACATAACACTTCTGTATGACTCTCTTCTCCTTGTAGGTGAATATGCTGACTTTTGACAGAGACTAAACAGAAACTATTTAGTTTCACGAAGCTGCAGTGAGGTGGCCTAAGCAAGCACAGCCTACCTAGACTTACAAGACATCTTGAAAGTATCTACTGGGAAAATATATTGACAGCCTCTACTGAGGAAAAGGGTCAGCTAACCAGTATGGATGTATCTTTGTCTTTAACATAAATTAGTGTGTTGCTGTCTTATATTTCTCTACAGTGTTAAACTCTTAGTCTTTTGTGGATTTACATCTGACCTAGTCTGCTCAGCTAGCAAGTCCAGAACTTCTGTCTAGTCACTTGGCAGTTGGAAGCTTTTTCGGGGGAGTAAGGGGAAGAAGGTGGCAACAGGTGTGAAGTCAATTGTAAATCACTTTGAGCCTTTTTAAAGTTTCAGTATGAATGAAAGATTTCAGGGAGCTTAATGTAGTAGAAAAAAGTGTTTTTTGAAGCAAGACAGGGTCAAACATGCTTGATCCTGTAGTGGCTATTGACAGGAACACTGCAGACTGGATCTTGCAGGTGTTGTGGCTTTGCATTGTCAAGTTGCCTTCTCTAGGTGGGGGAAATCTTTCACAGGTAACATCAGTGACTGCTTAGCTGAGTAAGCTGTCAGCCTAAACGGAAAAAAGCTTTTAGTGAAGACTCGCAGTAGTAACAATACATGGATTCTATCCATGAAGTGTTAAAGATTTTTACTTACTAGAGAACATGATGCTTATGAGCCCCTGTCAGATTATTGGGTTGTTTCTTTTTTTAATGGGAGGAAAATTTCTCCGTTTCTTCTTTGCATCTGAGCAGTGATGTGAAACCAGTTCAGATTCAATATTGTATTTTCCTGTTTGAAGGAAAGCTATTGTTTAGCATGAATCACTATCCCTTAGGGCTAAAGATATAATAATGGGTGTCTGTTTTTTAACTTTATATTAAATAGAATTATACTACAGGGAATTTCTGTGAAGGTTAACTTGAGCAAGAAACTATTTTGTGACTATTTGCACATTGTGAAAAAGCATGGTATCTAAAAGGTGGTAGCTCTGTTGCTACAATACCTGTACAGAGATCTCACTAAACAGTTTGTGCTATAATTACAAGTTCAAATTTGTAAGCCTCATCTGTCTTCCAGTTGCCTGCTAAGCATTTCTGTAGTAGATGTCTTTCACTGTTATTTCTGGGAAAATCTGTGTGGGCCTCATGATGAGGGCATGTCAGGTCCCTAGCTGTGCATCAAGACTGTTTTTCAATAGAGGAGGCTACTGTGATAAAGGAGTCTTATTTTGGTTACCTCTGTGGTAAGTGAAGACTAAAGCTGTGGAGCTGTGATATTGATCAATGAGATGTAAATATGCCAGCATGGGAATAAAAAAAATAAATAATGCAGAACACGTAAAGTCTGCTGTCAGGCTTACAAGTCAGGACTTTGTGCTTAGTGCTTTTCCCTACATTAACCCAGTGGGTTGAGCACTAGTTATTCCTCAGTCTGTGGACACAATCTATTGAGAAATCAAAGGACAGACCTATAATATGCTGCTAGGATTTTGCACTGAAGAGAACACAAGTATGGGTGTTGTAAGTGGTATGATGACTTCCCCGTGTCTTGCATCATGCTGCATGTCTGCCAAGAAATGAGACTGTTACAGTGTTTGCCATTCACTTATCTGGAGAAATCTTAATTTGCCGCAGCAGTGCTCTGCCAGCACGGCATAGGCTGCCTTGGGTAGCCTGAGCCACCTTCTCCCCTCTTACAGCATGCAAGGGGAAAACCCTAGCAACTAGTGGCTGCTCTGAGAACCAAGCATGGGGTTGGGCAGCCTATTCCAGTACTGTTAACTCAGTCTCAGTTGTGGCTTCCTGGGTTTCTGATTCCTTTCTTCAAACTAAGACTCAAGGGCAAGATCACTTAAGAATAGATATCTGGTACTTACAATCTTGTCTAAGGCACCTTAATTTCTTTCCATAAGATTAGTCAGTATCTTGAGATTCTTTATCTGATTATGGGGATTCAAGAGTTATTGAAAAGCAAGATGATGCCCAGGTAAACTGAACAGCTCTGCTTAGTGCCATTTTGCAAAATGGAAAGTGTTAGTAGATAAGATGGTCCTTTACTGTTTTGTTAGGGGGAAAAATCAAGGAGATTCCCTTCCATGTTTGGACTAGGATTTATATAAAGCTTCTTGTCAGATTTTCTAACAGCACGATACACAAAATCCATTTGAATATCAGTTAAAATCTTTTGAAAACATGACAGTAACGTTCTCTCCACCTCAGAGGTGTCTGTTTATACTAAAATTCAGGAACTGCCTTCCTGGTTATAAATATATATTCTATTAAAAAAAATAAATCCTCTTCAAGTGTTGCATCAACACCTCTTTGCCTTTTAAGTGGATATTTTATGACCACATGCTTTTCTCCCTGGTATTTGGGATGTTATTTTTATATCCCTGTTAACATAAGCTGAAAGCAGATCAATCTTCTTTGTTTATGCTTAATGTCTTTGGCAATTTTGACAGGTGAATGATAAAACTATAAGGAAAAAGAGAAGTCTGGTGTAATTTGTTTTTATAGGAAAATAGGCACAATAACCAAAGTGTACTACAGAAAGTTATTTCCTTTTCAAATAAATGGTGGTAAGCCAGTGCTACAAGTAGCCTCATTATATGTGGTCAGTGATAGTAAAAAAAAGAGATCTGCATTTCTATAGTCTGTGTTCAGTGACATGGTTAGTATATTAAAACTCTACTGCTTTGGTGATGTAAAGTAGCAACAACTTGCTATTAATACTAAAAAAATAAGAAAACTGACATTTACATTTTCTGCCCCAATTAATTTTCTCTTTTAGTACATTGGTTTACTCTTTATTTTAAATCTCAAAGTCTTCAGTAAATGTTATGCACCTATATCCAGAGGAAAATATGTTCTGACAATGATGTAATGATTTAGGAAGCCATGGTTCAAGTTTTGGCTTCTGCCACAAGTCTGTTCGAGTCTTCAGCTAGTCACTCCCATACTTACTGCTTTCATTTGTGTATATGAGTCCAGAAACACCTAAACACAGTGTTAGCACACTGTTAGCTAGGTTCCCAAACCCCAGACAGGCATGTGCTTTGAAAGAAATGCTTTAAAGCTTGAGTAAGCCGAATCAGTTGCTTTATACTACTTGGTGTAGTGATAAGAGCAAGTTGCTGTGTAAAGAAGCAAAAAGTCAAGGGCTTGATCAGGGAAGGGATTCAGATGGACCCAAGTTCTATAGCTTGCTTAAAACAAGCTGCTTTGCTGGGAGCTGGGACTATGCTTCGCAACTGAATTTCCCATCTGTTAAATGCAATAATAGCATTTGTGGTTGTAGGGCAAATATGTTGGGGAGTAAAAGTCAGATACTGGCTCCTTAGAAGCTCCAGTGTATGTATATTGCTGTGGGGGTGGTTTTTGGGGGGGGTTAGTTACATGCAGAGCTGGAAGGATGGCCCCCAACATCCCTAGGCAGAGGGGATATGGAGCTGTGGCAGCTACTAGATAAGCAGCTCTCCCAAGGAACTGTCTGAAGCCCTTTTGCAGGAAGCCCACCCCCCACCCCCCTGCAAGCACACCTATGTGCAGCCCAAATGTGTAACCATAAAACCTCTTGGCACCTACATGGTGCTCTTCCGTGTAGAATTTCAAAGCACTGTGGGGGCGGGGTGGGGTGGCCCCAGGCTTCCCTCTGCTGTGGGGTGTGAGCTCTCTGTGGCTCACAGCCAAGGCTTGCTTAGGAAGCTTCTTCCACGTGTGATCCTTTAACCAGTGGGCAATAATACTCTTTCTTAGGCACTTACTCTTCCCACCAAGAGGGAATTTAGTCTCATTGCCACCTTTCATGGTGTTTGTGTTGGGTATTGTTGCTGCTGGCAGGTAATGTGCTGCTGCACCCTTTTTATTGGGTGGGCAGAGAAGTTGTGACTCTCCTGAATTCAGGTGGAAACCTGCCATGGTGAATGAAGCTGCACAAGTCTCCTGAATACTGGGCGAATACCCTATCTGCTAGGCTTCCTCCTTTCCATTGGTGTGCCTTTTGTTAAATAAAGCAGCACCATATACTTCCAGCTGCACTAGAACAGCCACTGGTCTCTGGAATATGAGGAGAAACCCACAGCCTGTTCTCATACTGTTGACAGCAGCAACTTCTCCCTCCAGCAGCACTAACTGCCTGGCTGATGGCACCACAGGGGTTAACTTGCACAAAATCCATTATATGTAAACTGCCTGCTCTGCCCTGCCTTATTCTTCCCTGATAGAAGGATTAGGATGACTGCGGGGCAAAAGCCCCTCTTTCCTCTGGCTTCTGAAGCCTTAAGCACTCTGTGATCATACCTGGTTCCCCTTTCAGTAACTTGCCCAGAGCAGGGGCAAGGGCACAGCTCGGAATATGAAGAGCTGCTCAGAAAAGTAGCTAATGGAGTCCGGCCATGTCGCCTATGATTCGGTGCCCCTTGCTTATCTTGTTCTCTTGCCTTCCGCCTGCTTCACTGCACTGCTCTCCAGTGTCTTTGGGCAGAGAGAGGGTACGCACGGTTTGAGCTGTTTCTTTCTGGCTCTGTGAGGTGTGGGAGTTATGGTTTGGTTTTTTAAACGTCTGCAGCAGGATAGTGTAATCATCTCATTGGTAACCTCAAAGTGAAGGACTAGTAGTTCAACTGAACTCCCATGTTTCTGTATCTCAAGGCTCAAATTATTTAATTCATGTAGATCTTATGTTCTCTATCCCTTTTCTCTTTAGTATTTGAGCGCTTGTCTGTTTCCCTTTCAGCTTTATGCCTTGTATCACTCGTGAAGCATGATTTAATGAACCAGTTTATTGTATGAGAAATCTATGAACGCAGCAGAAATCTATGTGGTGGTTGCTTCTCTAGTACCCGTGTTCTGCTCTCCATGTCAGTAAGGAATTTCAGTGGTATGTTACCCTGGGAAAGGGAGAGAGAGCTCTTATGGCTGAAGAGTTCATTTCACTGTCTGGGACTAACCCCAGTTCAGTCTCCTGTATCTTTTTCTCTTCAGCATGGTAAGCAACTACATTCTGCCTAAGGAATAGAATTTAATCCTTCAACCATGAACTTCTAGTGACTTGTTGGGCTGCTACTTTAGCTTTATTTCCATGCAGATTTTTAGCATGCTGTGTTGAGAGATGTTTGTATGTGAAATGTCCTCTACTTCCGTGATTTGTGCAACTTTCTCAAACTGAGATTTTTTTTTTTTTGTCTCTGTTCTATGGATTACTGTGGTGTGTTGTTGAAACTCAATATGGACCTTACGTACTAGCTCTGGAGGCTAGATCTCATACCCTTAAATGGGGACATAACTTGGTCTCTTTTACATCAATTTAAATATCCTAAATTCCTGGAGGTAAAGGAAAGAGAAAAGACTGTATTCATTTTACTGAAAAATAAATAAAATCCAACATTTAGTAGCAGCAGGAGTTGTACTTTCATGAATATAATAATTCAGACTATTTCCTTGGGATCAGCGACATGTTTATGCCAAAGGGAAGAATTACAAAAGGAAGGGTTTATAGAGATGCTCCATGTCAGGCAGAGCAAGAATCCATTTATTTCTGGGAGGGGAAAAATGAACTGGCAGATCCTAGAAGATCTGTCACAGGTAGGTACAGAACCTACATATGCTGCCTCTTTATACCTCCTTGGTCACTTTCCCCCCTGCCTCACATGCTGGTGGAATGAGAGATCCCCCTGAAAGGGGATCAAACAAACAGTGCAAGAGTACAAGGTATTCTAGTAAACTAACTCTGTCTTGGATGATGGGCCTTGGGCCTGTTGCAGGACAGTGAGTAAGATGATGTCGTGGTTGGTTGGTTGTTGGGTTTTTTTAAGGGAACAATCTGCCCTAAGTTCAGCTTAGATGCCACCATGTTGTGCTGGAGCCTAAAGTATTGAAGGGTATGGCAGTGGCCACCGGAATTCTGGGGCTAGGGAGTAGGCGCAGGCATGGTCTAGTTCACTGGCACAGAAGCAGTAAAGTGTCCTAAACCTGAAGCCTTGACTTTGTGGTTACTTAGATCTCTTGCTCTGCCCTGGACTTGCAGGGAGACAGAGGAACTCTACAAGCACTTAGAAGGAAGCTGTAGCCCAGTGTGCTCAGGGCCTTCACCTGCCACTTTCTCAGGGGTGGTGGGAAATGCTAACCTGAGCCATTTCTCAAACCTGCAGGGCCTCCTGCTGGGACACTCTCTCTGCATACAGCATTACTTAACCTCGCTGAAGAGCAGCAGCCTTCTGAAGCCATTAGGTTTCAGAGTTGTTTACTTGTAGATGGGTAAACTGAGGCAGCAGTGCTGGATGACCACCCAAGGTCATAGATAAACTAGCAATATAAGTGGATCCTTCTGACTCCTTGTTACTCTGCTTTAATCATGACCCTATAGGCTTCCCTAGCTAAACAACTGGAAAACATAGTTGTTACCTGTAGTTTTAGGTGTGGAAGATGTAAGAAACAAGATTAAAAGTTTTCCCAAGTATGGACAATATACCCAACCACTATACTTGTGAATGATGATGGTCTTTAACATCGCAGTCTCTGTGCATCTGTTGGTGGTTTGCCAATGCTGAGAACACCTCTTTAGAGCTGTCAGTGTGACAGTCTTTGAGAAAGGATGCGAGATTGGGCTCTGTTACTGTTTTGTGCAAGATCCCACAGGCAATGTGCAATTTCACTCCCTTGCAGAATGTAACTCAGACTGACTTTGTCTGTGTAGTTCTTCATCTCCTCAAATCTGGATCAGCTGCACAGGCTTATGCTGAGGAATACTATGCTGACATTAGTGCTGCCATCTCATGTGCACAAAACTTTCTCTGGTTTAACAATTTTATAGGGCTTTAAAAAAATTATTTTACTTATATCCTTGCTGAAACCCTAAAGCTTGTGAGAAATCTAACGTGGGTTAAAACAAAACAGAAGCATATGGGATATGCTTAGATGTGGCTATGTTTTGAGTGACAGTGCTACCTGCATAAATTTGAATGTAGCTGCTTTTTTGAGACACTGATGGATTTTGGGCTGATTGCTCCAGTATGCTTGTGCCATGTGAGAAGAGCATGGAGTCAGCTTAGGCTGAACCCTAGAGAAAAACAAAAAAATTACAAGGACAATTGTATTTCCTTCCAAACAAACAGAAAGAGGAAAAGAAAGAAACAGAAAGATGCAATAAAGTTTTAGGTTTGTGGTGCTCTGCTGCAGGATATATCTGCAAACCTAAACCATCTGTCCACACAGACATGCTGATCTAGCCATCCTGGTGAGACAAGTCTGTTACCTCCTCGCTGCTGCTTTCTCTGTGCCTTACATCTCCTCATGGAGAAAAGGTTAATCTGATTTAATTAGCTCCATGCAACTCAGCAATGGGTTTTGCTCCTCTCTGTGTTGCTGGCCTTAGCACAGCCACGTTTTAAGAGTCAGTCTGCAGTGAGAGTTACAAAGCAACTCACATTTTTTTTGGTAATATGGTGAGACCTGTGCCATACCTGTCAGATGAAATTCAAAGTAATTAAGGATTAAGATTTATTTTTTTAATTTTGAAGTTTTGTGTGTTGTACTAGCTGTAGAAAACAGCTGATCTGACATCTTTTAATAAGGAGACATGGTTACTAGAGCCCTCCTAGGTTTCAGTACACCTTGAGGATAAAACTTTGCATCTTGCTAGTACCTGAATCAATTTATTTCATGTCAGAGAGAAGGAAGATAGCTCATTTGTTCTAGCAATTTGATGTACGAATGTCTCCTACAATTCATCAGGCATTGAAGCAAGGGGGGTTTAGGCATTAAACACAGAAATACTATATGTTTCTGTACGTATTAATGAAGAGGATAAGATTTAACAGCAATTTATCTATACAAAATGTCACTTTCCTTATATTTAATTGCCAGTATTTAGCATTCATTGCTAGATTTTATTTATCAATCAGATATATAATACAAGATACAAACTATGACACTGATACTTGTTTATGAGCAAAGATGTTCTCACTATTACTTTTTGCTTGACTTTGAGGTACAGTAGAAACGTGGATAAATAGACAATACTTGAACTAGCTATACATGTTTTTCATCATCCTAGTATTAAAGTGCCTACAAATCAATACACTGAGTAATCTTATAGTGTTTTGTCATTTACATTTTTAAAATTCAGTTTAAAACCTATGGATTTACTGTTGCCCTTCTTAAACAGAAGATCAGTCAGAACAGTGATATGTAAATCCTAGGAAGATCAGTTGGCTTTTTCTTTTAACTTTTTTATCAGACTAGGTTTAATATTTCCCAGAAGCTTATTATTAAAAAAAAAAAAAAAAAGACATAAAAAAAGCAAAAAGCAAGACTTCTGTCTTGGCAACCTGCAGCTCAGGTTTTTCAGGCAATCCTACATCACCTTCCAGCATCCCGTCCTATGCACAACGGTGGCCCTCTCTTTCCCTCCCTTGCTCCGTCCTCCTCTCACAACCCGTGCCACCGCGGTCTGGTGAGGAAGAAATTTTGCTGGTTTTTTGTTTGTAAAGACCCTGAGCGTGCTGGGGCAGGTGCCCCAGGCAGGGTCTATACCCGCTTGACGCTGTTGAGGAGCTCCGTCAGTTCGCTGATATACTTGATGGTGTACTTCAGGGTTTGTATTTTGGTGAGGGGCTGTCCCCTCTGGCTGTAGACGGGGGGCAGGTAGTTGCGCAGCGTGTGGAGTGCATCAGCCAGGGTCCTCATCCGCAGCTTCTCTCTCTCACTGGCCTTCCTTCTGCGCTGGGCAGACATCCGCACCTTGGTGCCCTTGGGCAGCCGAGCCTGCCCGGGGCTAGGCAGGTAGGCAGGGGTGAAGTCCACCAGGTTGTAGCCCACCAAGCTGCTGCCACCACCGCTGCCGTAGGGGGTATCCACCGCTGCCGGGCAAGGGGATGAGGAGTAGGATTCGAAGGAGGGTGTCGGGGATAAGCTGTGTGGAGACGAGACTGGGTGCAGCTCGAAAGACCCAGTGGTGCTTTTCCAGTCCCAGGATGATAAGCAGACAGAATGTTCTGAACCCAAAGCGTCTTCCATGTTTATCAATGTCTCGTGCAATTTGTCCATGCTGGAGGAGCACTCCGGAGAAGCAATGCCCTCTGCCCGCCAGCAAAGGCTGGAGCTGCTGGCTGCCGAGACCTTTTTATGATGGAGGGAGGAAAGTGACAGAGTGGGAACGTGGGTTTGGTGAGAGGAGTTCAAAGGAGCGCCACAAGTGCTAAGATGGAAAATGAACTCCTGATGTGCTAGTTTCTTCTCAGTGATAATTATCAACCTTCAGCTAAAAAGCCTTTAAGCTAACAGGCAACAGCAAGAAAGGAGGAAAAAAAGATTATCTTCTTGCAACTAAACCAATTAAGGCTGCACATCTACATTTAATGTTGTGCTGGGGGGATAAGTGGCGAGAGAGGAAAAAGAAAATTAACCAGTTTACAAAACAATTTACACAAGCAGAATTTAAAGATCATGACTGCTAACAGAAATCCTGTATTTAAGCTGTTGAGCTCTGATTTCAGTGTGACTGAAGGTGATGGCACTACAGCAGCGAAGATTTGATCTATGCTGGCTACTACTGATGAAGTCTCTCATTATCTGCATCTTAATAGTAAAAGTCAAAGATGGTTTGTTTGGATTCATGTGTGTTATGGCTCGGTGGATTTCTTTTATCATGAGACTGCAACTTCTCTCTGCATCGCTTTGGTTTTCAACAGAAGAAAGAACAGCAATGCATTCCCCTGCAGTCTGTAGATTAATTTGCTGGTTTAAGTTGTGACTGAGAAATCAAAAAGGGAAAACTAACTGTAAACAAAGTCAAAGCTCCATTTAAAAAAAGACACAGGAAAATGTGGTTTAAAATAACCAAAAATCTAGGAAATTAAATACATAGTGTATAAAATCTGGGCCCAAAGGTTTTAATAGGAATTTAATTCAAAATAATATACAGATTACATGCATTTAAGGGAAGACTAGAAGCTACTTCTGTAAAATTTTCTACCTCTAGGAATCCATTCTTATGCCAAAAGAACTTTTTCCAGCCCTGACTCAACACAATAGTGAAGTTATATGTTAAGCAGTTAAAGAGAAAATGTATATCCCATAAATTAATAACATTAAGAATGAGCACTTTTCATCTCCAGGCTTCAGAACAGCTTATAGTGATGATTAATGGTCTGTATTACTCTGGGAAAATGGATAAGCAGAGTTAAGGAGTAACTTGCCCAAAATCACAAAGCAAATCTTTAGGGGAGCCAGGAAAACTGTCTGAAACTACCGAGCTCTGCAGCTCTACTGAGCATCTCGGCTACCAGCCATGACTTTGTATTGGCCCATAAAGGAAGCAAAATAAAATGTATGATGAAAAGAAGGGAAAAAAGAATGCCAGCCTTGAGGAAAAAGAAAAGTAGGATTTGCTTTACAGATTCTTTCTGTGTGAACCATAATCCACGCTGAAAAAAGAGGAGGCATGCCTCTGAATGGTACATAGCTGAAGCAAGGTAAGGATTTCTGGAATACACAGTTTCTTTCTGATTGTGGAATCCTTGCTATAACTGCTCAGAAAAAAACCCAATCCAATACTCACCATAGTCATTAGGAAGACTTCTGTGAATTTTTGAGTTTGGGATTAAAATGTTGGGAAGCAGTTTATCGGAGACTTACTGATTTTATGCTGTGATGAATTAGAAAAAATGAAAAAGGAAAAGATTTTCTAGTTTCAATCTGGCCTGAGACAGCTTGACCATGATGGCATTTAAACCACACAGAAACGTGGGGCACAGCTCGTCACAGTCAGGATTGCTTTGGGTTTAGTGGTTATTCTATCATATTCTGAGCTCTGCTTTATTCCTTCTTTAAGGAAATTGTGCTGAAACAGTCCTAAGAATCACAAATGCTTGCTACAAATTAAAATTTAAGACCAGATGAATGACAGGTATTTTCTGTGACCTCAATGAATGGAATGAGTTTCATTGGGCACCAAGGCAACTGTTGCAAGTTCACAAGTTAGACACAAGGTGTAATTTAGCATAAATAGGGGACTCAGGTTTGTCCCAGTTAAAATCTTTCTCCACGTTTTCTCTTCTTCCTCCCCCTATTTGGGGCATTTATAGTGCCTCTTCCATTTGACGTGTCCCCCGCTCTTATTTTGTCTTTCACTTTTTTGATAAACACAACAATTAAAAATCTACAAATAGACAAAACTCAGGAGAAGGAGGTGGAAGAGGAGGAACTTCTGTCAGGGTGTGCCAAGAGAAAGCAGCCTGCAAATATATGTATGTGTGTACACACATATATTAAAATACACATATTGAATGTAATTATATAAACTGTTTTGCTCAGCAGTTTTGATTTTGGAATCAAATGTTAGTTAAATGCAGTCAAATTTAGAAGCAAAAATTTCAACAACCCACTTGTTCACTGACTATAAACAATGCATGTTGCCAATTAATCTATACCTCTAATCTATGCGTAAATAATAAAAGTGTTGCTCAGACACCAAGGGGGAAAAGATTTTGTGTGTGTCCAAGATGCCATTGCTGTAAATAACAAATGAACACAGTCTGATTTCATCTCTCTGTTCTTACATATAGGGATTCAGATGAGATTAGGCAGGGAAGAGGAATGTAAGTTACAGCAATAGCTATACCTTTTTTATAACTTATGGATAAATGTTTAGAGCAACCAAGGCAGGATATTAGACTATGTGGACAGCTGCTCTGGATGCGTGAAAAATCACTGGATTTTATAAGCTTATGCTTTTATAAACTGTTACATGGGCAAGAAGAAATTACAGGCTTTTCCTATATTAACAGATTAAGTGGCTAATGCCCATACTTGAAAACTGCCTTGCAGTTGTGCACACTGCTTTATTTCCATCAGGCTCCACGGAGCTATTTCAGCTTGGACCCACCCAGCTGTGTCCCACACATTGCCTGACTGTGGTTCAGGGGATGCCACTGAGGGTGTAGGGGTGAGCAAAGGGTTTACCCCTATGAAAGCAAGCTTTGCCAGAGCACGTGTCTTTAGAGCCAAAGGGGCCGTGGCTCTGTTTGCCCTACTCGTATAGATGCAGCCAATGGTTCAGTTTTGAAAAATAGCCGCCTATTTCTACCCACAGCCCTCAGGTTTCCAAACTGTACTCGCAGAAGTGTGCCTCAGTTTTGGCCCACTCAGGAAGCTATGTAATATCTCTTTCCATGATCCCCATATGACCCATAGCCTGTGTAGGTCAAAAGGCTCTCATGGTATGTAGCTGTTCTTGGATTAGTTAGGTTTGTATAGTGCTGTATTTCCACCTGCACGTATGAGAATCCCCAGTTAGGAAATTCTCTCTTAGAGACAATTACAACAGGAAAAAATTACTGGAAATGGTAGAACAGTTCACGGTGTTGTTTTATAACAAAGCCTTAAAAAGTACCGTACAGAGGCACTGGCAAGGCTACAGTCTGGATACCAGGTTTATTTTTCTATACCCTATGACTGTTATATATTCTCTAATTAAAGAGCTAAGAAAGTTTAGTATTTTAGGTGGCACCTTCCTAGAAAGTAAATCCATGAGGCGGGGGGGGGGGGAAGGGGGAAGTGTTTGCAATGTTTATTTTATTCTACCTCTCACAAATTTTAGGAATTACCTTTTTATCTGTCAGTAACGTCAAAACATTGAAGGGTAGTGAGATATGAGTTTAACACCAATGAAATGTGAACTGACACTTAAAACATGATAAGGCATTTTCTGCTTGACTGATACTTTTGATTTTCATTTCAGTAATTTATTCTGCAATATAAAGGCTAACAATCTTCATCTCCTTTAAAATGAAAGTTTTCCTGTATTTTTTAATTCATTATGGAAAGGAGGAGAAGGAAGCACGGAAGGAACAAAAATTTTTCCATTAAAAAAAACCAAAACCCACCACCCATGGAAAAGAACATTTTTAGACCTTCCATGTGTATCTGATTCAGGTTTTAAATTTAATATAAGTTGTCCAGATAATTGCTGTAATCTACGAGTGTGGTAGATAAATGCATTTTTTGTATACAGTTATTTAAGGACTCATCTACTTTTTTTTTTTTTTCCCCCTTATTTTAGAGTATATTTCCACCAAGCTGTGAGTTTGGTAGGAGAAAAAGATTTGTAACAATAAGTAATAAATCATATTGGATGGGAAGATTGCAGGCTGAAATGGAGCAAACATGGATAAATGTGTTTCAACAACACTAATCCCATAACAGTCAGGCTCCTTTACAATTAGGATAGAAGTCTAGTCTTATTTTATTAACAAGAAACAGATCATACTAATATCCTTGTAGAGCACTTAGATGATAAAGCCTCATCTTGTACTTTGTAGCAGAAGAAAATATCTATCTCCCAAAAGCTTTTAAAGTCACTTCATCTCTTATCTAACAAGAGGTTTCCCAAGTATTAGATGCTTGCTGCCTGCTCGCTGTGGAGGTGGCTGTAACCATCCTGCTTTACACAGGCAAGACCAGGAGTCAGTCAGCTGTGTACAAAATGTGGGGCAAGCAGCTGCAGGTCTCACTAACTTCAGCAGACGCAGCAGGTGTTCAACACTTCTGAAAACTAGTGTTGAACACCTCAGTTTAAGCCCAAGCTGGCAATAAAGGAAGGAAAGGATCCACCACATTTGTTATCCAGAGTCACATTAGCCACCAGACAATGCTTCTCTCCTTTTTAAGGCTTTCCCTCATTTTGGATAGATGACTTTTTTTGTTTTTTAAATGAATAGATTTTGCAGCTTTTTTTCTACTTGTGGAAGATGGTTTAATCTGGGTCCAGCCTCAACTGAAATGAGACTTCTAGGTAAGCCAGCTGGTCAACAAATATATACTTTTCTTCTTTTTTTTTTGTTTTGTTTGTTTTGTTTAGGTCAATATGCCAAAGGATACAGATGAATAGACAGCTACAATTCCCAGAGGGAAAGAAGGCAGTAAGAGAACCAGGACTGAGTCTGAGTCTAGCCCTATGAAAGGGAGCCCACAAGCCTTATTATAATCAATGAAAACCACATGTAAATTGGATGTCTAATTGTTATTACTGCCTTTAGCCAAACAAACCTGTGGCTAGCACAAGAGAAAACATTCATTTGTTGTAAGACCAGAAATAGGTTAGTTCTAGTGCTGTTAAAAATTCCTGTGTTAAACTTAAAACCTTTAATGTTCTCAAAGGTGCAACTACAAAATGCCAAACTAAGAGCCTTGTTATGGGGAACAGTCAAGTAAGTATCATTGCTTTCACCAAGGCTTTGCATAGTGACAAGCATCTCTCTGGTGTTGTCCTGGCAGGATCAGGATCTATCTATTCGCTTTACATCCTCAAATGTAAGTATTTGATCCTTCAAAAAATGGCAGTCTCCATCGACTGACAAGTGACATCAGCTCCGCAATTCATTTAAAACATCTGATCTCCAACCAACTGGCTTCCCAGATGAAAAGGCCTATGTGTGGAATTTACACCTACCCACCTTTTAAGTAGGGAGTTTATTACCTAGTGGTTTTCAGCTGATATTTAGGAATGTCTTTTTAATACCCCTGTTAACAGAAGTTGAAAGGAGGTTTGAGTATGTGGTTGGTCTTTTAATGTCTACTGGCTACTCCAGCCAGAAGGAAAGGGCAAAGCTGGGGGAGGAAGGGGAGCCTAACAAGTTTATTTTGCTCAGAAAATGAGAAGTAGCAGATATTATCAAAAAAATAGAAGCTGTTTCAGTAGAATAACTCCATTATTGCTTAGTGCAGCCTAATTGTATCAGCTTTCACATTTGGTTGTTAACAAATTTGTCTGCTGTGATAGTTGGATATATTTCAGTTTTTCATGGGAGAGGTGGAGGATTACCGGTTGCAAGTATTTCAAGATCATCAGCAATGCTTTCTTTTCTACCCAGAAACATACATTCCAATTTAAAAAAAGTACAATATAGTTTATCTCCAAGTGTATCCTTTACTCTCCCTAGAACAGCTTGAGGATTGCCTCTGCCGTGTGTCATAGTGGTTTCATAGGGGTTTTTAAAAAAAATGGGATAGCACGAAAGGGTTGGTACTCTTGCTCTCCTGCTATTACAATGGGCTTTTGAGCACTGTGCTCTACATGGTTCATTTTGCAGCATGATGAATTTTCCAAAACTTGGTAAATCTTACAAGAAATTTCAATAGCCAGGGAAATTGCATTGAAAGCTGTTGTGACTATTTCTAGTTGAGCTGCACAGCTGAATCTGGGTGTTTGTGAAGGGAGCTATTTTTCAATTGCTGTGATTACATTTCAGCTCAGGCTGTTACTTTTCATCCACTGAACCTCCTCATCAGTATGTGCTCGTTTCTTCCTCCCCCGTGTTCTAGCATTGATGTGCAGAATTGCTGCATGCTGCTAATAGAAACCATGTTTCATCTCAGTGCTAAATGAAGTTATGCTCTGGGCACAGCCTGCAGTTCAGTTTAATAATTATAAAATGGATCAATAGTCTGGGTAAGAGACACCATACAAGTGTTAGATTACAAATTTTATTTAGCTCTTACATATTTCCCATTCTGAAATAAAGTACCATGTGCCTGTTCAAGCCACCTTTCACAAGCACATGGTTAACCCACGGGTGAGGACCATTGATTTTCAACTGTAATCATAAATTTCTTGGCAAGTTGGTAAATCTTAATTTTAATCACGTTCAGTCCCAGGGAGGGGGAACGGGGTGGGGGATGAGGAAGTCTGTCCTTCAGCCTACTGATGAATGTGAATGGCATAGTAAATTTGGGATTTTATTTTTATTTTTTGCAATTTCCTCTGAATGCTTCCATGAATTTTGCCTAACAAATTACATTCAGTTCTAACGGTCCCATGAATACATTTGAGTAAAGTTCCTGTTTTTTAATAGGCAACATTGCGCTTACAGAGGTTTTCGGTTTATACTGAAATGGGGGAAGGGGTTCATGTATTGGAGAGCAGAGCTGCCATCCAGAGGGACCTGGACAGGCTGGAGAAAATTACCAGGGAGCAGCCTCTGGCTGTGCAAGGAAAGCAAATGCAAACCCCTGTGCCGTGTGGGACAACCACGCAGCAGCACAGGCTCGGGGTGACTGGCCAGGAGGCAGCTTCCCAGAAGTAACACCTGGGGAACCTGGTGGGTTGACAGGCTGGAGCAAGTCCAGAGAAGGATCACCAAGCTGGCCAGGGGGCTGGCAAACACAGCACATAGGAAGAAGCCCAGGGGGGCTGGGTCTGTCCAGCCTGGAGGTGAGAAGGGTCAGGGGAGACCTTACCAATGCCTGCAACTACCTGATGGTAGAGTGAAAAGAAGGGCAAGTAAACTTAAACTCTTTGTAGAAGTTCACAGTGGAAGACAGACAGACAGACAGATAACACATCAAGGTCTGAGTCTTAAAACCTTCAACCTTTCAATGATGCATTATAGCTTTCCTGCTGTACTTCTGGTGATAGAAGACCAGTATTTTTCCTGCCTGATTAGGTTTTTGGACAGTTGTGTCTGGGTGACAAGGACGTGGTGCAGAGGTCTGTTATTCTCCACCAGTGAAGACCCTGCTCCTTTTCTTTGCCTTATTATCAGCTTTTATTTTCTACCTCTTCTCAATTTTTCTACTTCTAGCTTGTCCCATCTATGATTAAACATACCTTTTCTCTTTCTCCCCCCACTCCATCCCCCTTTAATTTTCAGCCTGTTTCTCATTCTTTTTGGTGTTTCTTGATGCTGGCAGTAGAACATAATACCTTTTTAACATCCCCTGGCCATATAAATCATACGTCTCTGTTTATCTGCTCAGTTGGATGAATAAAGATAATGTTAGAAGCAGGAAACATTTAATTATCCACTTGAAACAGGCTTTTCAGGAAGTCAAAAGCACAGGTTATCAAATAAATAGTTACACTAATTATAGTTACACTATATAGTTGCAGATAAGGCCTCCATTAATGTTACAAAGTTGCAAAAAGTCATTTATGTCAGACAACAGCTGTTTAAAAAACTCATATTATTTTCTTTTCTATTTTGAAACACATGAAAGAGCAAAAAAACCTAAACTCCTACAGGGAAAACTTTTGCATAGGCCAGTAAGTCAAGCTCATAAATCTATTAGGTCAAACAAAGAGAAGATAAAATGCAGAACCAGTGGGAAAAAGGGATTCCTTATCAACTCTTAGCTTGCCTTCACTCTGACAGCCCATTTAACTGTAAGCTGCTGGCTACCTCGTCACTCTGATGAGACCGGGACATCTGGTTTGCACCCTGCCTAAGTTCCTGCTTCGTTAATGGTAATTGGGATGTGTAAAATCGGTGTATGCATGAATAAGCAGGTAGATCTTACAACAGCAGGTATGCAAATCTTGAGGGCAGCTGGTCCTGGCTAAAATTCTGCGCTTTTAGGGTCCAGTTTGCTGTAAACCATGAAGAATAGTAAAGCACGGTCTGGAGAGGTAGGACAATCACACAGACAGAAAATCAGGTCACAAATGTCCCATTCTCAGCCCTGCTGCTGATATGCCTGATCATAAAGAGACCCTGTCTTCTGCTCCTGCTCCCTCATATTGCTCCCTTCCTTAGATAAAGACTGTGTCAGGGGAGGGATTACCTCTCCACAGAGATCTTCTCTATGATGCCCACCACCGTGGTCAATTTAAAGCTCGTGACACTATCCTATTAGAAAATACTGTATAAAATGGAGACAGTATCAGAAAACAATTCAATCTAAATTCTGCAGATAAAATTGCTTTAAGTCAGCTGAACCCCCAGATAAGTGATTTTCTAAAGTAAATAGTGGCAAATGGCTTGTCTTAAAAAAAAAAAAAAAAAAGGCAAAACTTTAATTTCCCTGACATTGACCTGCCCTGTCAGGCTGGGATGCACATTCATCAGTCTCTTGCTCTTATCTGGTATCTGACATTCTGTGATGAGCTGAAAGCAAAGTAATACAGATGGATAATGCTCTCTTTTGAAGAACAAAATGTACCAGGAACTGAATTTTCAAGTATGTTCAACGTGAAGTTAACTCTTAGATTGAAGAAGCATCTTTTAAAGGAGGGAGTGGAAAAATAAAAAGGGCTCAGAAGGGCTATTGGGGATTCCCTATGAATGTGCATATAAAGCAAGCTAACGTTTACATAGTCCCTGCTACCTTCAGTGTACTTTAGACAATGGCTAATCAATACTCATTACACAGCTTTAAAAAGGCTGAGTACTCTGGGATGGTGAGTTCCCTCTTCCCAAATACAACATGCAGCCTGAAGCCAGCTATTTGGCCAGACACCACCAACTTTGGAGTTTTCCTGAGATCAGACAGGCTGTCCTCCTCTAAGGAACCTAGCAAGCCTTGTCTTATTTCAGAGAAAAAGCTCATTTTGGAGAAATATAATTTGCTCATAGCACAGGAAGGAATTTCATGCAGGGAATTTTTAATTAGGGAATGCAGCCTACATATGAAGCAAGTCTGAGATGAGAATAAAATAAGTCCCTGGCTCACAGACCTGGAATTAACTGTTATGATCCAGCAAAGAAATCATCTGATTATATTAAATTTTAGACATTCACGAGGGATACAATAGTCCTGTTTCAAATATTCAGCTATGTTCCTCCTGAATCCTGTGACTCCCCAGTTATTTTGGGGTCAAATAGTAAACATTAAGAACATCCTTTATATATGCTAGGTTATACACTTGGTTTTGCTCACATATGTTCATGGCGCTAGTAATGACCTGATCTTTTTTTCAAGGTTTCCTCTTCCAGCCTAAAGTCAGCTCTCCTGCCCACAGTTAATTGCTTGCTTTTTAAATTACTTTTTAAATAACAAAGCAAAAATATAAATAATAGTTAAGAAATGGCTACATGGCTGTCACAGTCCTTTCTTGAGTTTGCTTAGTGCCAAAATTCTTGAAGCGTCCCACAGTGAGAAGTTCCATTTCAACAATAAATTCAAACCTACAGAAGCCAATCTTTACAGCTCAGTGGGTTTTACATCAGACTCTGTATTCCTTTAAAATCTTCCATGAGGACTTTCTCTAGCAAAAAATAAACGCCAACAAATAACTCCAATAAAAGAAGCTCATATATATTGTGCCATGTGTTATTGACACAAGGCCACTCAAATTCAGTAACAAAAAATTTTCTGGACGCAAACTGTATAATTATTTTTTCTAGTGTACATCTTCAGAGTGACTCTCAGGGCTGCTTTTGCTCCTAGATCCTCCACCTGGTCAAACTGGCCAGGGGCACAAGCACTGGAGGGAAAAGATCAAAGGCCTATAAATGTGTCAAACTTTCAAATGCAAATCACCTGCCATAACGCTGCTGAGAACAAATCCTTCATTATCACCATTCTGTGAAAGGCTTAAATTAGCCTGAATTGGCTGAAAAGAACAAGAAAAAGAAAGCAATTTATCTTCCTGTGAGTTTTATTACCTTGAGATTTATTTGGCTAATGGTCCAACAGCCCACTAATCAGAATATCTGCATAACAGATTCTTCAAATGATCCATAAATAAAATATGTGATAACATACTGTTGCTATTAAAGTTAAACCGAGATCTGTGACAATAGGTTATTAAAAGAGTTCTTACAATAAGGCATTCTTTTTAATTACCAACCTATGAGCTACTGTGATTTATGTACTGACAATTGTCAACTGGCTTCTTGGCTTGAATTACATTTAGGGGAATTTTTTAATATACACTTCCTAAACTGTATGTTCTCTAGATAGATGCCATACCTACCCTTATTTTATGCTATCATTACTCTGAAAGCATCTTAAAACGTACTATGTCTTGGGTTTTTTTATAGGTAGTTTCAGAGATGTGATAGAATATTTGACTGATCTAATTGACTGTAAGGGCAAGAGTTAAAAAAAACCACAATTGCATTATACTTAATCTTCATTTATAAGGGGAAATCCTAGCACTCTTATTTTGTTAAATAAACATTGCAGAGAGGGTTTTTTAAGTGGGCTTTACTGGGATCTTTGAAAGAGGATACGCCTTGATCAGAAATCTCTTGGTCAGGCTGGATAAGGGTTGTCTGAAGGGAGCTGACTGGGAACGCTGAACTCAGCAAGCATCTTCAGAAGGTGTCCCTGCTTGTGTCTGGCGAGAATCCCCAGAACATCTGTGCTGGTAACTTTTATCTGCACCAGGGACACTTTGTACTTCACTGGCTCTTCTGCTGGTCCAAGTTTTGATATATTAACCCTCTGAAACATTTGTCCCTCCACACTCACCTGCTGGGCTTATATTCTGTATTATATGATTGGTTAAACACAATATACAAATTAGGATCTTTTTGCCGGGGGCAAGTAACAAGGTTATATGAGTTCATACAAGAAGGCTATACAAGGTTATATAGATACCTACACAGAGGCCATACCATAAGGATCATAGAGCTTTGAAAGCTTTTCTCTGTTCACTGTCATGTCAAAGCAGTTCCAAGCCTTGGGCTTCTGTGGCAAGTGTGGCCTGGCAGTTGAGGGGCATTTATGACTGTTGATAGTAATTTTTTCTGTACCTCTAATTCATGGCCTCCCAGCACAAAACATTTGGTTTTTTTAATCCTGGAATCATCATAGAATCATTTAGGTTGGAAAAGACCTTTAAAATGAAGTCCAGCCATTAATCCAGGACCAAGTCTGACACTAAACCATGTCCTTAAGCACCAAATCTATGTGTTTTTTAAATACCTCCAAGGGATGGTGAATCCACTACCTCCCTGGGCAGCCTGTTCCAACGCTTGACAACCCTTTCAGCGAAGAAATCTTTCCTAATATGCAACCTAAACCTCCCGGGGTGTAACTTGAGGCCATTTCCTCTTGTCCTGTCACTAGTTACCTGTGAGCAGGGACCGACCCCAACCCGCCTACAGCCTCCTTTCAGTTAGTTGTAGAACTTAATAAGGTCCCCCCCTGAGCCTCCTCTCCAGACTAAACAACTCCAGTTCCCTCAGCTGCTCCTTATAAGATTTGTGCTCTAGATTCTTCACTAGCTTTGCTGCCCGTCTCTGGACACACTCCAGCACCTCTGTGTCCCTCTTGCAGTGAGGGGCCCAAAGCTGAGCACAATGTGTGAGGTGTGACCTCCAGTGCCAAGTACAGGGGGACGATCCCGCTGGCCACACTGTTTCAGATACAAGCCAGGATGCTGTTGGCCTTCTTGGCCACCTGGGCGCCCTGCTGGCTCATGTTCATCTGGCCATCAACCATACCCCTAGGTCCTTTCCCACCAGACAGCTTTCCAGCCACTCTTCCCCAGGCCTGTAGTGTTGCTACAACAACGTGGCATTCTTGTGACCCAAGTGCAGGACCCAGCACTTTTTGTCAAACCTCATACCACTGGCCTCAGCCCACCAGTCCAGCCTGTCCAGATCCCTCTGCAGAGCCTTCCTACCCTCCAGCAGATCAACACTCCCACCCAACTTGGTGGTCTGCAAACTTACCTCAGTAAGCCTGGCACTCAACCCCCTCGTCCAGATCAGAACTGGCCCCAACACTGAGCCCGGGGGAACACCACTTGTGACCGGCCACCAGCTGGATGTATCTCCATTTACTACCATTTTTACTAAGAAAGAAAAACACATTTACTAAGAAAGAAAAAAACCCCAAACCCCCAAACTTAAGTTGCTGGTATCTTACAAGATAAATATGCTATCACAAAGAATTTGTTGCAAGATACACACCGCTGTTATTGGAAGGAGTATAATTTTCTTGAAGGAATTTTTTCAGTTCTGTGTACAAATTCCAACACTTTCAGTGCCAGAGCCACATGGCCCATTTTACACACTTATATTCAGATTATCAGTGCAGGGAGATGAAGGTCCGCTCCGTAAGACCTCAGTGGTGGGCTACTGATAACGCAACAAGCAAAGGACTGGTGGCTTTTGAAAAGTTATTTATGAAACCTGCTAGGTTGTTACACAGAGATCAATTAACTATTACGTGATACCTTCCAGCAACACCTTCCAAACCACTAACACCAGAGACTACAATGTGGAAAGTGCTGGAAGAGATGGTGCTGGATAAGGGTTTTTTTGATAAGCAGAATCTTGGCGTTTACAGCTAAATAATAATAATAATAACAACAACAATAAAAATAATATTAGGAAAATATTGTGAAACTTCCTTGCTTTTGGTATTATATCTCAGGACCTCTTAACCCTGTGATTATTGTAGTGTTTTCTTCTGGTATTGCCAAAAAGAATATTCTTAGAACAATAAAATAAAATAGTCTATAAGGTTTTACAATTAGCATACTAACAACCATAACAGCTATTGACAGTTAATACTGGAGGAAAATATAAGTATACCATCAACTGAAAACAGTACTCCTTTAGAAATCACAAACAAAAATCTTGAGTTCACAATTTTCCCCAAATACCTATCTTGCAAATTCTAAGCAATCTGTGAGCATTAAGATTTGGGATTTTTAGGAAGGGACATAAAGAAAAGTCCAGAAAGCAGAGTGACTCTTTGATGATAGCACAACAGCAGACACCAGAACAAAGGTGTACTTGTGCTTGGAAATGCATGTGCATAATCCCACCACCTTCACTTGGAGTTGATGGTAAGAACACCTAACTGAACTCCTCTGTAATGTCAGCAGCACCTTTCTCAGGTCTTTGATAACCCCTCATGGCAAAACTACCTTTACATCCTTATGCCCCCCCCCCCCCAAGCATCATCCATCTTTTTTGGTCTGCCCGATACCTAAAACATATCCCATGTCACAGCTTAGGGCAGCATGTGTGAGCTGACCGACCAGCTGACTGTCATCAGAGCCACTGCCGATTTCTTTCCATCAGGAAGTCATGAAAAGCCTTTCTGTCTTCCCTGAGCAATTGATAATTAAAAAATTACAGCCCTGAAACAATCAAATTTTGTTGAAATTGGTCATTTGTTAAAGGATGTCAGTGAAGGACAAAGGGAAAGAATTCAGATAAGATAGACAAAGCATCTTTCCATAAGGCTCCATGCCCTTAACTGGATGGCATGGCTACTTTCCCATAAGCTCATGCAGACCAGGAGGGGCACATAAGCAGTTTTCTCCTTCTCTGACTGAAATTCTTTATTTCTTAAGAACTTCTATCAAAAAGACACCCCGCATTCTTCTGATCTATCCAACAGAGTAGAAGAGGCCTGATTAAGGCTACTAGGCAGTAGTTCTGGTTACCCATACTAAGGACGCTGTCAGATTTCTACAAACACAGAAGAATGTAAGAGACCAGCAGCCTGTACAACTAAGCAAGCTTTCTGGAGAGATTTACCCACAGTCAAACCATAAAAACAATTTAGGTATAGAAAAATGCAATTAATGAAACTGTTCCAGTGCCATACAATCATCTATGAACTGCTAATTGCCCACTCCTTCAGCAGCATCTCACGTGCAAGATGCTGTTTATCCCAGCGGTGTCTTCCTAGGTCATAATGAGACATTAGCCCTTGAACTAATTAGAAGAGAATAGACCACCTCCCACATTTTTAACTGGCAGGTCTTATTTGGTAAAGAGGCCACTCAACAGTTAACAAAAACCAGCAACATGTTAGTCCGGATGACTAGCCCCCGTACAGTAGGTGTGCACGCGGCTGTAACTCCTGGAGCTCATCGTTCCATTAAACTCCAAGCTCTGGGGAACCGGAGCCCGAGCCCAGGGCTCTTTTCCAACCAGCTGCAGATTCAGCAGCAAGTTTAGCTCACCAGTGCAAAAGATTCAAAGAAAATGTCTACAGCACATCACAGCGGGCTGAGTGACAGCGAGGCTTAGAGGCCAAAGCTGCTCTGAGACCTGGCATCCAGGTTGGACTGGAAGACAGGCTGAATTTGCCCTGAAACAAGGCCACAAATGTCACAATTTTGCAGAGATAAAACTTGGGACAGTTTCTAGGCTTTGGGCTATCTTTCTGTTACCTGGTGTCACTTCCAGGGCAGCACAGGGATGTTGGAATGGAGGAAGAAGACAGCACGTAAGGGTTCATCTGTTAAGTTTGCTCAGAACTTTATCCAAAGCAGACCACGCTCACAGTTCCTCCCACCACATCCTAGAGTACCCATAGCTTGCCACAGATCCAACCTCTGCCCGTAATGTTTGGTAGGACAACTAACTTGGCTTCAAGCTTGCCTGGGGAGGTGAAGCAGAATGCATTTTCAAAGATATTAAAATAACACAAATGCTAACGTACAGCTACTCCTACACTATCTGGGCATTAAAAATATCTTTAGTTAGCTTTTTATCCTTTGTTGTGCTTTAGTCAGGCAGCTAATTTATTTTAAATATCCATCAGGTAGAATTTTAGTGTAGGTAGCTGTTTTCATTGAGCAACATTTTCCAAGGTATGTTCCCTTTCCCAGCTGTGTTCTGTCTTTGAAGTGACAAAATCTCTCCAACTCTGTCAAGGGAAACTGGGGTGAGGGTTAGAGACAAGGCTTGAGTTTAAAAAACTTTTAAAGTTTGATAGATGATTGATCTTATTAAAAATGTAGCACTGAGAGTAGCTACGATGCAGAATACATGAGCAGAACTGCGCAAAGAGTGGTTCTGCCACCCATTGTAATTTTGTTTTCTTGAAACAGTTAGGAGTGTTTTGTTTCCTGAAGGAAAAAGTGCCAAATCTAGCACCGAGTTTACTGTTTTGTCAGTAGCACTTGGGTTTCTAACAACTCTCAATAATATTCTAACTGCAGTTTCCTTTTAACTACTTATATAATACGGCAGGGTTTGACACTTTTTTAGACATGAAAAGACTACCTTGTCTCAAGTAACAGCTGCCCTTAGTCTTTCTCACCACTAATTTCCAAGCACCTTTCTTGAAGAGCACAGAGCCCAGCCTGTGCAAATCCTTAAATAATCCCCTTCTCAAATTACAAAATTTCTGTTTAGTAACTTAAAGTTCATCAATTCTATCAATAAAGTAGAAATTAATACATGCAATGAAAATTAATTTTTCCTTTTATTAAGTATGTTCACCATGTTGATTAAGTATTTCCATATCTACCCACAAAAAAGTAAGAGCGTGTGTGGCTCGACGGTGGATATATAGGTACTGAGGTTTTGTTTTTTGTTAGTTTGGTTTATTTTAAACATTGTGATTTTTTCTAGCTTTCCATGTAAATAGTGTTTATTTTTATTTGTTTGATTCCCCGTAGACCTGAAACAGTGAGTTACGATCACAAGGAATGCTAAACAAATGTTTCCCCTTAAGCTACACCAAATAGATTTGCTACATCTAAGCAGATGTTTATTACTGTTTATAAGTGGAAACAGTGAAATTTATACTGCTAAGACAGAATTTATGTATTTGCTCTGTATCTGCAGGAAAACATCCAAGCTGGAGGGATGCTGAGATCACGAGTGACAGACCAGGTAAAATACTCAGGCTGGTAGGGTAGTTTTGCAGAAAAAATTTGCAGAAAAGTACTTGAAGAATAAAGCATCCTTTACTTGCCCTACCTCCATAGCAAGTGTATTTTTACTGCTTTAGATGAAGCACCCTGAAACAGCCTGTTTGGGCTGACCAGATCAGGTGATAAAAGAAGATACATTCACAGTCATCAGGCTGATGTGTCACATTCACTTATACTTACAGTCAGCGTAACATAATCTTGTAGGAATATTTCCTGCAGAAGAAAGTTATCTGTTACACCCACTCAATTTATTTAAACACCTTCACAAGTGTGAAAGGTTGAAAAGCTGTCAGCTTTGGCATGGTAAAAAATGTTTGAAAGAAAAATCATCCCTAATCCTTCAATTGAATAAATTACAGAAAGATGAGAAATGAAAACACTTCAAAAACTGTAATTTCTCTTCTGTAAAAAATCACAAGTTTCAATCAAGCAACAATCACCCCCAACGATAAATGTTCTTGTGTTTATTTCACTGCAGCGAGCAGATATAGCCTAAACGAGAGGACATCCTATACAGCTGTTTCACATCTATTCCTGCTCCTAAGGTAGTGGCAGAAAACTTACACAAAATTGAGATGCGTTGCAAATGAAAAAATTGAAATTTTTCTGCTTTTCATGCTTGAACTGTACTTACAAAACCAGATTAATTTGTAGTGATAATAAGCAACAGTTTTTTCCCTGCACAGATCTTAATATCTTATGATTGTATCTCATTTCTGGTTTCCATCATCCACAAAACACGAACTCATCATAATTCTAGCACAGTATTTTCAGCAAATCACCCATTAAATCAGTCACTTCAGCCAGATTTGGAAAACAGACACCAAACTCTCCAAAAACTGCTCTTGCCCTCGAGTTCTAAAGAAAACACAGAAACCTACACACTGTGGGTAAAATTGTATGATCCCTCCCGCACGAGTGCATTCCCATATACTGGGAAGGGACAAAATTGAGGTCATCCACATGATCTTGGTGGTTTTATTAATGAAAATTCAAACCCTTGATTTCAACTTTCAGTGTTCACAATCAGCAACAAGAAAAAGAATCATACATAACCAATAACAATGTTTTCCCACAAGAAATGGTCTGATCTCTCCGCTACTGACCACTGTATAAGGAATCTCTCAATTTATGGTCCTCAAATCACTGCTACTCTTCTTCTCTTTCACAATTCTGTTCTTCTAGGATGCTCTCACATCAGCAGAGTGATTAGGTTTTCAAGAGACCATCTTCAAAACTGAAAATAAGTTCCCAATATATTGGGGTTTTTGCTTATTTCCATAATACATTTCTCATTTGGAAAAATCAACTATAAATAAACTTTCTCCATCTGCCCACAGAGGAAAATAAGAAACTACCATTTTGATTAATTACATGTTGTATTATCTATAGACTGCCCATTCTTCCTTAAAAGACATCTGGAATTTGGCTTCATAACTTTTAAACTGAACCGACGGTTTCATTAAGGCACGGATATTCTAAATTTCTGTTGTTAATACTGCGTCTTGGTAGGAGCGGCCTTCCGTCTCGTTGGCCCATAGAAAGTTATGAACACTTAAATGCAGGGCAGGAGGCATATGCTAATAAGCTGTTGAAGACAACTTCTTTATGTACGAAACAGAGACTGCTTTATCGTTAAAGAGGTAGGAAGAACACCTTCAAAAATGTAATTGTATTCAAGTTCCCCCTTTAAAAAAAAATAAATTACAGACTATTATTCAAAGAATCTGCAATATCATAATTGTATTTTGATTTTCTGTAACTTAACCTTCATTCTATTACAAATTATTTAGATGAGATTTCATATCCTTAAGAAAAAATGCCCCAAATTATACATGTTTGATTAAAACAGCTATCAAATTTCCTTAACTATTAGATACGACAGCTACAAAACCAGAATATCCTTATATGGCTTATTCCATTCTTTGGAAGACGCACACACTCAAATTAACAGTTTATTTACAGGACATGGCAGATATAAATTTAGTTACCCTGCAAGGTGCATCTGCTATGTGTCTCTATCTCATCCTTCGGAGATAATCAACACAAGCAGCATCCCAGGATTTGAAAACCATTTTAAAACTAGCAAAATTAAATTAGTGGAGCAGAATGGAAAATTTCTGTTGGGAAGAACTGTATCACTTTGTCTTATTAAGAATATCGAAGAGCAGTGCAGGCACTATTTTAATGTCTGGTTTTATAAGCAGGACTAATAGTTGTATGCAAAATTCTCACAACTGGCTGGACATAAACAGACCTTATGCTCCCTTGTATACGGTACCTTGATGCTTATGTATCAAGCTCAGCATGTAATCAAGTCCAGAATAACTGGCATTTGCCTATAAACAACTATATTTGGTACTTTTGCTAACATTTTTGTTTCAAACTTTTGCTCCAGTATGCAGTATTTTGCAGCCCTTCTTATCCATCAAAACTGTGTCCACTAAAAATTGATAGAGCATACTACAGAAACTTTGAGCAAGAACTCTGTAAGAGCGGAAGGCTGAGTCAACTGTTATCATGATCTATTTTGTGGAGAACTTAATTGATTTTGAGTCTTCCTTTTAGTCTTTCAGACAGGGGAAGGGGACTGTCTGCCCATGCGTCAGTCAGAACAGCACTTCCGGCTTGCTGTGTGACACCAGAACCTGACCTCTCAAATGGTTCCTCTGTACTTGGGGAACAATAAACTTCCTCTACACAGGATGGTTCTGGAGATATTTGCGATGAGAAACTATTACTGATTTTTTTTAAACTGGTCGTTTCCATCTCCCTTTTAATTAAAAGGGCTGAATCACTGTTTGTTCTTTTGGTAGTAACAATGTTACTCCTTCTCTTTATAAAAGATTTTTTAAACTGACCAGGGTTCAGTTGCTTCTTCTGCTGCTCATAAATTAGATTTTTATTCATGTTCCCATCATCACTGTCTTCACTAGAAGAACATTTGTTCTGACATACGCTCTTTTTAAAAGAAGTTTTGCAAGTATTTTGAATAAAAGCTTTTTTAATGTGATGGCCAGTTATGACATCTGCTGGTTTTGGAGGCACTGGAAGCATTTCACACCCAGGATGCCACAACTCTGTTGTTTGCCCACTGAGGGCTAGAGATGTTGAACTGCTTCTATTATGGTCTTTTTGCATCATTTCAGCCAGGGTGTCAGCTTTTTTGTGCTGATCTTGATGAAAGTGTACGCTGGATTCCCTTGCATAGTTTTCTGATAGCACATTTTTACTTTCCTGCACTAGTTTATTTAACTGACATAAGGAAAAAGCATAATTTTTATCAGGATTCAATGTTTCTTTTGTTTGTTTAAAAGATTTCAAAGACTCCAGTTGTGTTACACCTTCAGACAACAAAGGCTTTGATGGAATTGAAGTCTTCTTAAGTATTCCCTCACTTAAAGACCACTTCTGAAGTTCTCCCATAGCATCATCTGAAACCATATCATCTGCACTATCAGAACGATGCTGATCAGACTGCACAGCATCAGAATATTCTGAGCTACTTCTTACTGTTTCATGACCTAGCAGATGTGAGCGTTTTATGCATGTAGTTAAGTGAACTGCTGGATCATGGGTATCACCCCCATGGGCTGGTGAAGCGGTGAGGAAGGTTCCTTCCCAATCGATACTGCGCAGTTGTAGATCAGTGGAAGAGGATGACATCCCTGAATTTTTAGGCAATTGTGCTGGCAATACAGATGAGTCAGCCAATGTACTCTGCAAGAGCAAGTAAGGTGAAGACAGAGAAAGAGCAGCTGCTGATGCTGGCATCTGAACAGCTGTTACACAGGAAGCTGCAGCTAACGCTACATCTTTTGATTCAGTACTTCTCTGGTGTATCTGGTGTTCTGGGGGAGTTTTTATATCTGACGTGGAGTCTTGCACAGGAAGAATCCCACATCTAGACTTTAAATTCATTTGAGACAGGAGATCACTAACTTCATCACAAACATCTGGCAATTTCTTCCCTTTTGGTCTGTCTTTCCTACCTGAAAAAAACACAGGGCCTATCAAAATGACATATTAAACACAGTTCAGATTTCCTGCTGCTGAAGTATAAAACGGTAAGATAAAATCACAGTCCCTGCAAGATATGCCCTGATCGCGGCAAAACATGATACTACTCAACAGTGGGAGAAATGTTTGTTGCTTTTTCTTCTTGTATTCTGGCAGGACCCTTAAGTTCATAAGAAACAAGCTTCTGGACTTACTTTTCTGTTTCTTCTTCAAAACTTCTGACTTCTCCACTTGATAAAGACCAACAACATCAGGATAAGCAGCCTGAAACAAAGACTCCTCCTCCACCGTGACTACAAACAACTCCACAGGCTCATCTTCTGCATCAACATAATGTTCTAAAAAAATCATGAATATACATTAGACAGGTATATAGACACATATCAAAACAGGGAATAAGAAAAACAACAGAAGATTTATGAGTACAAAGAAGGTATGTAAAAAGGTCAATAGTACAATGTTGAGATTTAGCTACAAGTAAAATCTTTTTCTTTTTGCCAGTCTCCTGGCACAAACAGGCACGCTAAAGGCAGAAATCTGTCGGCACAGAAAATTCTCTAGCTGGTAAACAGTCACAGCTTCAGGTGCATAGTGAAATAAGATATGAAACACAGAGTCCAGGTCTTATTAACCTGTACCAGAAAAAGCACCTGAAGACTGAGTCCCTTGCTTTCTAGGTAGTTTGTTGTTTTTTTTTCTTAAAATAAACATTGCTTTTACTTTCAGGGTTATGTGAAATCTGATCCACATTTCCTATTGTTTTCACAAAACAGTTTCCAATTCATCCACATGCCATTGCTTCATAATGTTGTCAAAATCTTCTCCTTTTTAAAGCATGCTTTTCTTTTTTTCTATGAACTCTTTTGTTCCACAATGTACACAGAAATGAGACCAACCTGGTTTTTGCCACTGAATTTCAAAACAAGGAATTCCATTTTTAACACGTGTCTTGACTATCCTGTAAGAACAAAAAGAAGCCCGTTATTTTGCTTAAATGGAAAATGAAAAATCTTAAGTTATCTAAAAATATTTCAGTACTCTAATTTGTAATGATTCAGAGGAAAAAAATATTCTTGTAACCGTGAAATTAATATACCTTTTAAAAAACACACTACTTCTCTGTGTAAGTTATACAGTAAAATTTAGGGCCTAGACTTGAGTACTGAAACATTTTTTTTTTTAATGATATAGCTCAGAGGAGCATAACAAGAAATCAAAAAGCTATTCTGTAACAGACAACTGTAACGCTGACTCCTACAAACATCAGTTTGATACCTTCAACTAATGCCACAGAGAAGACTGTTGCCATAGACAGTAATTTTCTGAATGACCTGACATAAATTTCCGCATCATTTATATCCTTTGCAGGAGAGCATGAAGAAGATAAAGCATGAAATGAGCAGGGACAGCCAGTCTTTATGAGGTTTTTCTAAAAAAACAATTATCTACACCCCAGTTTAATAGGTTCCTACCTGTGAAGAGGCTCTTGCTGAATCATCACCACATTTTTAAACATTTGTAAAAAAAAAAATCTTCTAGAGCCCACATGATCTATCTTTGAAACCCCTGAAACACTAGAAAGTGTTATAAGCAGAGGATGTCAATTAGTTCATTCATCAAGGTAAATGCTGGTAATTTATCTATCTAAATTTGTGTAAAAAGCAGACCCAACCAATCTCTCCACTCTTTTGAAAGGTAACACTGAATAGGAGAGCTTCTCTGCAAGTAATAACTTAACAGACTATGACACATCAACCCAGAAGAGACACTATTACATTGCTACTGACTATCCTCTGTCCCCCCAAATTACGGTCTATAAAATCTTGACCAGCATCAAGGAACACGGAAAAACTATTAACCTTCCTGCAATACAATAATTCGGGGGAGGTGGCATTTGAGTTTCATTTGGGAAACGAAACAGTCAGATACTAAAGCTAAAATAAGTCACAATTCCCTTCACACAGTGAAATTCACATTTACCAACAGACACAGTAGATTCTAAAAGTTTACGTAAGTTTAAGAAAAGATCAGATAATTTAAAAAAATAAAATTACATAGAGGGCTGACAAGAACATAAGAAGGTACTACTTCTGGCTCAGAAAACCCTGAGTAACAGAAGCCTGGATGGTGGGAAAGTATTATAGGGGAAAATAGTTACATGCTTATCTTTCTTTTTCCTGCATATCCATTTTTAGTAACAGGACACTTGGTCATTTTTGTATTCCTAAATGCAGCAGTCCTGAATGAAAGTTTTGTTTTGAGAAGAAGGGGTAGCAGAATAGAACCATAACGCAATGATTTCATCGGACACATAGCACGCAGACAGTCGGTAGGTATGGTAAGAAATCAGAGACCATGACTGAACCTGCAGATGCTCATTTCTAAGCTTAGGTTCTTATTTTGAATTATGGAAGTCAATTACACTTCTGCTAAGAACCTGAGCAAAGGGTCAAACCTGTGACGCTAAATCTCATGTGCAGATCCAAGGAAACAGAATAAAAAATAAGCACAGGAAAAAGCAGGCATTGTCAGAATGAAAGGAAACTGCTATATATCTTATGCTACTGCTGCACAAAGTAATAATTGGTGTACTGATCTAAATTTTTACCTCTCCTCAAAATGAGCATAAAGCTTGAGAAAGAGATGGAAGAAAATAATTAAATTTCTGTAAAAAAAGGAAAAAAACCCCATGTTTTTCATCCAGCACCAGAGGTAAACATATTAAGTTCAAGAAATCAGGCTACATTACCGTATTGCCTGCAGTTGTTTTGAATCAACATATCCAGATTTTCTCTGGATCATATCATAACGTGTCAATAGTGCTAACAGTTTCTTACAAGCATAATGTTTGGTCCATTCCATCTTCTCAGAAGCAAACATCTGTCAGTATAAAAAAGAAAAAAACCACCCCAAACTTTAAAACGTTCTTATTCTGTTAGATATCAGGCTTAGAGACAGCTATCCTAGTAGGGACACAGGACTAAATACTGGAAAACTTCTAGAACGCTTTTATATATTACTGTAATGCCCAACAACATCTCACGGCCAAGGGAGGGAACAGTCATCTGTAACAGGGCAGATTCATTGGCTGTCAGTAACAAGCCAAGGGAACAGTTCTGTAGTGGCAGCAGCAGGGATAAGACAGTTGCTAAACCGTTTATCAGATTCAGATCAGCTACATAAGGATTTTGCATGTGAGAGAAGGATGAACACAGATTTTCATTAAAGCTGTATTACTTAACAGTGGTCTGTTATGGTATACATAACACATCATCAATCCTGGAAAATGAAACATTGTAAAGATCTGCTTTCAGCAATAAAAAAAGAAAAAAAGACCATTTTTAGAAAACAATGCTAACATGCATATATTAACACCCCCAGCTCCGCTGCGCCCCCCCCCCCCAAAAAAAAAAAAAAAAAAAAAGCAGCTTTACAGGATATTTATCCTTTCTTCTATGGACAGAGGAATAATAAACCACTTTTGAGCTTTGCATGCTTTTAAGTAAAGGGCCTCTGAACTTCAAAGCTGGCAGTATTGTGCTAAACAGAAGCTTGCTCTCTGGTTTTGGGAAAACACTCAACATTCAGAATAAAAGACACTTCTGCTTGTCAGATACAAAACCTGATTATTTCAACAGCAAAAATATCATTGAAAAGAAAGCTTAACATTAAAAAAAGTCCACAATGATTACTTGCTATAATACCCAAAGTTACCATATACACACTATGTCAGTAGGATGATGGAAGAAGCATGAGTGAAAACAAAATCTCTATCTGTTATGCCTTTATGAAAGGCGTATTAGAATAGAAAAGATAACATCCAGGATGCATATATTATGCCATATAACCCTACAGTAATTTATACACTGTATAGATAATGCAGCACTCAGCAACCCAATCTAGTAATACCATAAAGTGAAAAATAACACAATGTCAAGTGACACTCCCCCGTCCCCCCACCCCAAGTTCTTTCAAAGTCTTCCATTTTAGGCTTTCAAAAAAATGAGGTATATTAAGAAGTTGTAGCAAGATTCTTTAATTCTTATTTCCACTAAAATTACCAATGAAGATCAAAATTATCACAGATGCCTTCCTTACTAATGAACAAAAAACAAGTACAGAGCTGAATATCCAGTATTTTGTTACATACCTGAAAGGACAATAAATTTGGCCTTTGACATTCCTTTATGTTGATCAATTTATTCTTGTTTACAAGAAATTCTTCAATAACCTTGAGATAAAACAAAAAAAGAGGCAGTTTAAGAGAGGGAAGAAAAATGAAGTTTCAATTAATTGATAAAAAAAACATCTGTAAATAAGCTTGTTTGTTACCTCAGAGAATGGAAAGC
This sequence comes from Falco biarmicus, assembly GCF_023638135.1. NCBI lineage: Eukaryota > Metazoa > Chordata > Aves > Falconiformes > Falconidae > Falco > Falco biarmicus. Next base: position 32,761,900 of record NC_079293.1, on the reverse strand, counting down.
CCTCACAACTGTTGGCTTTTCTGCAGGTAAAACAAATGTGTTAGGAACTGAATATAAATGCTAAACCCACAGAATTTAAATGCTCACCCTGCACAAAACCACAGGGAAAAGCAGTTCAATTTTCATGACATTCCTACTTTCTGATGCTGTCCTCCACTGCACTTGCTTGTTTCACTCGCTCTGACTGATGCCATTCACAAGGGCAACTCTGTTTGGAGTCACTAGGTTTGCAGCATCTATCACTTTCACAGAATTTACATCCACTGTGCTCATGTTCCTTGTAAGATCCTACAGAAGCAGATGCACTAAGTGTGAGGAGAAAAGGTTTCCAAAATTTCCAAAAGCTAATACTACAAATACAAAGCTCAGAACACATATGAAGCTAACATGAATAGCAGCCGTAAGCAGATCTGACTATATTAGTTGTATTTATGTATCTACAGTGAAAACTGACAAATACAAGCAAACTTTTTTTTTTTAAACAGACTTTTCCTCCAAACAGTTTCAGACTTTATGCTGAAGACTTTATTACCTAAAAACTACAGAACTAGTCCATGACAACCTGGCCAATGGATATAAGTAACACGTTTGAAATAAGCTTTTCCTTCTCCAAGTGATGGGTTTGAATGGTTTCACTGACGAAAAATGCTACCAAAATGAGGTTCCTTAAGATTAATTTATTTTTAAGAAAACAGTGCAGCAAACCCCATCAATGCTAATGTATTCAGTCCTCTGGAGGTAAGACCACTTCAGGCAACCAAAGAAATCACTGCTTGTCAGTATAGCATACTTTATTGATAAAGTTAAAAAGGCAAATATCTGGGATCACATAACAGCATTGTGGTAACACTCCATCTGCTATCAACTAGTTTCACGTTTGAATAAAGGTTGTCCCCAGCCTCAAAAATAATTTATATACAATACACATATACAATATTGAAAATGTGAAGATAGCCCAGAAGTTGAATGACAAGAAAAACACTTTTTAATGCTAGTCATAAAAAAGCCCCTTACCACTCCCAACCCTACACATCCAGGACAAAAAGTAAATAATTAGGCTAAAAATTAAATTCAGCACTTTTTACACTGACCTGGATGATGGCACTCAGAACAGTGAGTTACCCTTTTAACAACCAAAGGTGGATTATTATCATACTGAAATTCTTTCCATTGTTGAAACCTAAAAGGATGATATTAAAAGGATTAAAAAATACTTTAAACTTTCATACTTAAAATAAAACTTTGAAAAACAGTCATTATACTTTTCAGGCATCTACCTGAGAAACAGTTTTCCAATTTATGAAGGGTTTTTTGTTTTTTTTTTACAGTATACTATATGATTGTTTGATTTCTAGTATTGACACACACAGTGATCAGAAACACAGAAAGCATTAGGCATCTGATGTCCTGATCCACAACCCGATTAGAAATCGGCAAAAGGCTCTCATCAGTTGCTATGACTTCCTTTCCAATATATCAATATACTAGCTCAAGAGCTAGAAGCCAGCTAATGTATAGAATAATTAAGAAGCTTGCCTAGCAAAACACATGATTCATTTAGAAAGCAAAGTAAGGAATGTGGTAATCTCTCCCTGTACTCCTTCCCACCCCACCGTCAAATCAGAGTATTACAAACATTATTTTGGAGCTGAAGTACATATTAGTAAGCCTTCGAATAAAATCTAAGTACTTCAGAATACAACAAAAATTTTCATTTTACCTTTGCAATAAGTTTTGACCTTGTAAAGTCCCAATTAACTTTAAAGCTTGTTCCTTCCCAACTCCTGGAACACCCTATAGAGATAGAAATATTATTTAAAGACTAACAAGAGTATTCAGATTTTCATAAAAACTGCCTTCATAACATTTATGTAAAGAAATGATAAAAATGATCCCAGATGTTGAGAATAAACTGAGAATATTCTTGACCAAGTCCCAAAGTCAGAAAAGGTGAGAGATTACAGCTATACTACCAGTGTAACGCACAAGCTGCATAAAACATTCTTACACTCAGCAGCAACTCAGATAAAACCAGGTAGAGAAAGAAGGTAGTAGAAAACAATAGGAAGATGTTTTGTTTGGTTTGTTTTCTTTCTTGCTATCTGCAACAGGACAACAATATAAAATACTGGTGACATTATTGCCAGATAACTGCCAGATTGCTGAAACTTTTCAGAATTGTCTTGGAAAGACAAGAAAAAGACAGATCTTTCGGATTTTAGAAGCAAAAGGCTGGAACTTAAGAGACGGAAGAAACCCAGTGAAAAGCTTTCACTCACAGGAAAGAGATGCTTTATGGCAACAGAAACAGCTTTGAATATTTGAAAACCTCAAGCACTTATACAAAATCAATTCTGAGAGGTGACAAAGAAAAGTGTAAGAGCATTTTCTGAAAAATGATTAAAACCCCCAGTAAAATAACAAAACCAACAAATTCCTTCCTTTCAACAAAGGCTTGCTTGATTTTGATATTTACTCCATTATTACATCTGTAACATGCACATCCTTTATAGGAAAGGAGACTACCACTATGGATAATACTTAGATAGGAACAGCAAATATATTCACAGAATCACAAAATGGTTTGGGTTGGAAGGAACCTTTACAGGTCATCTAGTCCACTCCCCCGGGCATAAGCAGGGACATCTCCAACTAGATCAGGTTGCTCAGAGCCCCATCCAACCTGATCCTGGAGGTCCCTCTTCTAGAACCTTGCTCATAGACTGAAATCCAGAACTTTGTAGTAACCCCTAGACATAATCTAGAGTAAAAGTCAATTGATTCAAAACAATCAGAGGAGGGCCACAAAGATGTTCAGAGGGCTGGAGCACCTCTCCCTGTAAGAAAAGGCTGGGAGAGTGGGGGTTGTTCAGCCTGGAGAAGAGAAGGTTTTGGGGAAATCTTATTGCAGTCTTTCAATACTTAAAGGGATCTTATAAGAAAGATGGGGACAGACTTTTTAGTGGGGCAGGCAGTGATAGGGCAAGGGGTAATGGCTTTAGACTGGAAGAGGGTATATTCAGATTTGCAATAAGGAAGAAATTCTTTACTGTGAGGGTGGTGAGGCACTAGACCAGGTTGCCCAGAGAAGCTGTGGATGCCCCATCCCTGGCAGTGTTCAAGGCCAGGCTGGATGGGGCTTTGAGCAACCTGGTCTAGTGGAAGGTGTCCCTGCCCATGGCAGGGGGGTTGGAACTAGATGATCTTTAAAGCTGCTTCCAACCCAAACCATTCCGTAGTTCACAAATCATATATTTATAAACAATAGAATTATAAGGGGATACATCCAAACTGCATCCAGAACTGGCATTACTAATAACTACAGTTCAAAATTATCACATTTAAGTCTTCCACACAGCTTAGAGACAGCTGTTTTTCTTATTTTCACAGCTGCTCTGCTAGGGATGTACTTATACACAAATGGTTATAAAGCATCCTCACAAACAACTGAATTCTCACACCTTTGCTCAATGCAATCAACTTATAAAATTTTGTCTTCACCTCTGTCATAGAAAAAGTCTGGAATAACATATAACAGTTTCAGAAAGATTAATGCTCATGAACCATTTTGGATTATCTGTAAGCTTTCACAAATGAAATTTACAGTGACTTACTAAGCACCCTCTTCAACTAGATCTCAGTAAACATGCATTGCATACAGTTTTGTCAGCATGCACACATCTCCCTTGATACAGTTTATAGTTCTTCAAAACAGTGTAAGTACCTAATAAAAGTAATTATATTGCTTACCTTTGGAAGATAATCACAACCCAGAAGAACAGCTAGCCCAATCAAAGACTCTCTGTCGCAGCCAAGCTTCTCCTTAATAGAGGATATTGTGTAACAGTCAAGATGTGGATCCTGCAAGAGAAATTTATCGTACATTTTATTTTTGTAACATCAGGGAAGGAACTGCTCTGAGTCACATTCAGTTGTGATTGCTTATTGACCCACATCTGCAGGAAACAAGTCTATCCCATAAGAGCGGTCTTACTGCAAAAATACAGTTCTGGAATTTCAAGTTTTAAGTATGGGCATCAACTGTTGAAAACTGTTGAAAGAAACTAAAATAAGCCAAGAGGTGGTTTTATTGTTTACTACCTGTAGAAAAAGTATGACAAGACTAATACTATCCAGTACTAGTGGCTGTGTAAGTAATCTCAGGATTGCTAGTGAATCAAACAAAACATTCCTGCCTTAAATGTACTACTTTAAACAAACCCAACTACTAGAGGATAAATGTGATAATATCTAAGTGATTGTTTCAAATCCCTTCTTTCTATTTCCTATTTTTGGAAGAGTCTAAAGAGAGGGTGGGAATGGGATGAGGTACATTACCTTGGCATTCATGGCAAAGTTCCTATAAACTGTCTGAGCTCCATATAGGAAGACATCCCCATCATTGGTAATGCAGCCGTCAACATGTCCTTTTGCATTTAGGTATGCACACATCGCCTCTGCTTCCCCGGCTGCTTGAACGCAAGGGACACCTAAGCACTCCAGCAGTTCGAGACACTAGAAGAAGGAATCCAAAGGGGAAGGGAGAGTGAATGCTGAATTGGATCCACTTATGCGCTTTCTCAGGCAAAAGTGTATACAAAAACTGTTACTGCTGCACTGCCTATAGAACACTACATCAATACAAGCACTACTTTACGATAGTTTACTGTAACAGTGAAAAGAAATACCCAACTAAGAGCAAAGTACTAGTTATAGGACTTAAACACAGCATGATTAATGGTTATTCCTTCACAAAAATCTTTATAATTTAAATAGATATTTAGGATTTTTTCAGAAGAGTAACAGAGGAATATTTATCTTTGTGAAGCAACACTATTTACTAAAGTAGTAATACTGGGCTAGCACTGACATCTTTCAACAGGTGCCAGACTGTCTGAGAATATTGTTGACTTAGTAAGATTAAACCACAGTATAGACATACTGACATACACTTCTTACAAATTTCAGAAAACAATAATTTTAGAACTTATGATTAAAACAGAAATTCATACATTCAATTTACTGAAGCCACGAGTCTCTATAAATTCTATTTCATAAAATTCTGAATAGATAAAAAGTGTATGTATCTGAAACAATGAATGAAGAAGAAAATTACTGAATAGGAAGTCTTTGCAACCAGAGTAATCTCAACCACCTATAAAGACAAGTACACAATCTTCCTTTTAGCCTAATCCAGCAGGTGTCCAACAAGTGTATCCTCTTTGCTATTCAACTAGTTCACCAAATCGTAGACCTAGGTTACAAAACAGTTCAGTGTACCCTTTCAAAAACACACTAGCTTAGTTTACATAGGTACACAACACATTCCTGTTTTCCCATATACCCATCTAGAAAAAAAACCCCAAGGTATCAATACTAACACTGTAAAAGAAAAAGAAAGCTGAACTTCTGTAATAAACACCCCATTATGACTGTGGCGTGCTACAGCACAACATGCACAGATACACATCAAACAACAAAACTATTCTGACATTGTCCCTCCTTCACAAGTTAACAGATGCTGTAAAGTCCAATTTCAAAGGCATGTGTTCCCTTAAAATTCAAAATTCTGTTGAAATTGGTTGTGTAGGAAACTATTGATTCTTTCAAGTTCTTGTATATAATTTGGTTAACATTTCTTCCTATCACATTGAAAATACCGAAACACAGCCTACAATTACCTCCTTTAAAATGGCTTTAAATGAAGATCTCCCTGTTCTTGCAGCTCCAGCTTTCTTTGAAGGTCCATAGCGCATCTCATTCCTCTTACTCATGGTGTCTGCTTTCAGCCTGGGAGCCTCTCCTTCCATGACAAACACTAGTTTAATTCCCATTGATGTTAAGAAAGAGAACCGAAAAAACAGGTTTCTGCAATAAAGCAAGGTGTTCCATAAGCTGCAGAACTAGCGAAGATTGATTTCTTCAGACATTTTCCTCATATTCCTCAGCAATAACCTTACCTTTCTCTCCACCTTTTATGATTCCCTCACCCCCAAGCTAACAGATCTTTCATCTATATCCCTGTCTTTGGCTGAAGTTGTTTTACTATGAACTTTACAAAATTCCCAAGAAAATACCACATAAGAATAAGAAAGATTTTTTGGGGTGTAAAAACATAAGCAAATTTAAAAGGCTTAATAAAAAACATTCACTATCCAAAGTCTGCTTCCAAACTCATTGCCACATTGATTCTTTTATATCAAATTTTAATCCCAAATCTCTCAATACAGGTACATCGATCCTGAGGTGACTGAATGCTGTAGTAATTAGACTGACTCATGGATGCCATTACCATGCAAATTTATTTCATATGCAAGCCAGTATCACTGACAGGTCAAGTTGTGGAGATCAGTGAAAGGTGGCATTCCTCTGGGGTCAATACTGGGACCAGCGCTGCTCCACACCTTTGTCAGCAACACAGACAGCGGGATCGAGCGCACCCTAACCAGGTTTGTCGACGACACCAAGAGGACTGGTGAGGCTGACACATTGGAGGGAAGGGATGCCATCCAGAGGGACCTTGACAGGCTTGAGAGCTGGGCCTGTGCGAACCTCATGAAGTTCAACAAGGCCAAGTGCAATGTTCTGCACATGGGTAAGGGCACTCCCAAACACAAATAGAGGCTGGGCAGAGAATGGATTTAGAGCAGACCCCACCTGGAGTACTGCATCCAGCTCTGGGGCCCCCAGCACAAGAAGGACATGGACCTGTTGGATTGAGTCCAGAGCAGGGCCACAAAGATGATCAGAGGGCTGGTGCACCTCTGTGGTGATGCAAGTCGAGGCGGACTTAAAAGAAACACTATGTCTGCGTGGCTGGGTTCGGACAAAATGGCCTTTATTGTTTATACAAACTATTTATGTATCTTAGTGCAGGTGTTAGACCCTGATAGGTTTTTGTGTCCTTCCTCTTGCTTGCCATTTGCTGTTGCTGTAGGTGCCCGTATACTGTGGTTCTAAGTTCCAATTCTTCACATCCTGTTTACATACCTGACAATTTGTGGCTGTCTTAAAGGTACACGGCTAAGTCTTTGAGGTCAACTAACTTGTCTGCAGATCCGCTGCAGACTCCAACACACCTCACCTATGAAGACAGGCTGAGAGAGCTGGGGTTGCTCAACTTGGAGAAGAGAAGGTTCTGGGGATACCTGACAGCAGCCTTCCAGTACCTAAAAAGGGCCTACAAAAAAGCTGGAGAGGGACTTTTTAGCAGGGCAGGTAGTGATAGGGCAAGGGGTAATGGCTTTAAACTTGAAGAGGGTATATTCAGATTGGCAATAAGGAAGAAATTCTTTACTGTGAGGGTGGTGAGGCACTGGAACAGGTTGCCCAGAGAAGCTGTAGATGCCCCATCCTTGGAAGTGTTCAAGGCCTGGTTGGATGGGGCTTTGAGCAACCTGGTCTAGTGGAAGGTGTCCCTGCCCATGGCAGGGGGTTGGAAATAGATGATCTTTAAGGTCCCTTCTAACCCAAACTACTCTATGATGATTAATTTTGTAAGGAAGCAATGATAATATCTAGTCTACAATAGTAAAATTGAGAGCCGTTAACGTCAGACAACATATTTCCAGTAATTTCAGGATCAATCTTTCAAAAGGAGTGGACCAAACATTTACATCTCTTCAATGACATGGAAAGACCATTACGCTGTACAGACTTTATTCGTACACTTGCTATTGGTAAAAAAGGATAAAGTGATCTTTTGAGGCTAGTCCCATTTCCAAAATAATATTTAAAAAAAAATAAAATCACTTACAGTAAGCTTCTCTAAAATACTTAACAAAACAGTTTAATTTCCAACTGCCTGAAAACATGTCTTTTTTGTTTTGGTTGAAATCTGTTCATCCCTTTGTCTTAACTTGGAAAGATTGCATAGCAAGCTGGACTGATGTTTCCATTCCACTGAAAAAAGGACATCCTAACTAATGACTTTGGTGATGCTTCAAGTTTTACAGTTATTCATCCATTTGGGGTCATAAGCATAACATTTTAAGAAATTATTCTCAGAAGAGGCTGATATTTCATACCAGCTGAATTTAACAGAAGCCATAGCAACATCTAACAGTAGCTAGTAACTAGGCATTCTTGAGCTAATCAGTAAGATGTCATTTATGAAAATTTGTATGTACTTTCACTTTTGTCAGCATCATTTGCAAAGAACAGTGCTTTGGAGTTACAGTTGCTTATGCTTGCTTACCCCTTAAGTATGTGATTCATTTAAATTAAAAATATATTCTTCAAGGTTGTTCATAAGCCTGAAGAATAATTTAAACATATTTAATTCAACATGGGGTCTAACTAGAATTTTAATTTATAAGCCAGATCACGCTAGAGCATGCATGACTTATTATGGTCATGACTAGCATCCAAACCTCTGTGATAAACAGTTGAAACTCCCATACTACATTGCATCACAGAGCCTCAGAAACATACAGGAACTAGCACACTGATCTGTGTTGCTTGATAATCCCTGTATCACACAGTGCTATACTACAATAAGACAAACACGGTTCTGCTTACATCCATCTCATCCTTATCTACAGTTGAGACCTCAAGACAAAGCAGGCTGGGCCCAAGAACTTCTATTTGCAGCAGACCATTAAGTTGAATTCAGCCACTATAACAGAGTCTTCACTTCGAACCATTTACTTATGTAGTACAAGTGGTAACAACAGAATCAAAACAGTCACATGAATCTCAGAGGTAGTCTTAAATTTGGAGTAAGTATCGTACCTAAATTATGCAGCTCCAAGACGTTTGGCTACAAGTATTTATATGGATATCATACCTCAGATATGGCTTGGTAACTACTCCAATCATCTTTTTAACCGTCTGTGCTTCACAAACCCACAGACTTAAATCAACAGCAAGTGTTTTTCCCTTGAGTCTGCTCAAGTTGACAGGTTGTCTCACAGGCTCAAGGATTTGCCACAGATTAGTCACTCCCATTGTTCTAGCTTCTTTGTTGTCAGCACAAAGGTTTTAGCTGTGAAGACCAAGCAAAATAAAATACTTTCAGAATGTAACATGAAATATGACATATTACGAACACTAAGTTCAGAAAATAAATATTTAGTCATTATCAGTTTTACTTTTATAAGCCAAGAACACTTTCAATCAAGCCTTCTAAGTGTGTAGTGACTTCAGTTCACAGATGGTTAATTACTAAATACCTTCTTTGGACTGTACATTTTCACTGCTAATAGCCTGAACTTAAATGAAACCAAACATATTTGAGGGGATAAAATAAAAAACATTCATTTCCAAGTCTCATGTGTCCCTTACACATCGACCATCCAAGCTTTATTTAAAAAACAAAGAAAACCCACACCTCTAAAGGGAATAACTTCCTGATCTGAAGTGGTAGGACTCACATCAAAATGCTTCTGTTCAAACATAAGTAGCTTAAAGCCACTCGAAGAATATTTGCAATAATGACAGAATATAAAACTTTTTGTACTATTCCAAGATGACATAAGGAGGGATAATGGCCATAGATTATAGCTGGGGAAACTCAAGTTGGACTTCAGGGAGGAAAAAATAAAATATATATTGAAAAAATCCCAGAGTACTGCAACACTGGTTTCCCAGAGGTCACAGAATCTCCATTCCTGAAGATTTTCAATATCCAGCCAGTATACTGTTTTACTGGTTAATCCAACACTGGTGGAAGTCCGCCTCTGAGCAGGGAATCAGCATTTATGACCTCCAGAGGCCGTTTCCAACAAACATTTCAACATTAGTAACACCGTGTGATTGCAGAAACATGCCAGTCTGCACGTTTTTACAATTTTAATTTTGGTATTGTGTGATTGGCACTACTTATAATGAATGCCAGCTGAAAACATGCACCTATTAGGTGGCATATTTCTTTGTCTCTTATTTAACTTTATTTACATAGCTGTGTTCTCCATGTTTCCCCACTACCATATTTAATTTTCTTCCCTTTTTTATTCTTCTGGTTTCCATACCTTGCCAGTTCTAACAAATACTCTGCTTTTCACAAGACCAATCTATTCCTGCACAGTCTTATTGTACAAAGTTTGCCTTATGCTTAGCTCTCTACTTTTCCCTCTTCTTCCTCAATATTAGAAGATAAAAATCAAATAAAATGTGGAATGTTTTGTATTTCTTTCTTCCTGATTTTGATACTAGTGTACACTCAGGTAAAATAAACCCTTCCTTTGAATAGGCGATGACTAGATTAGCTAGCTACCTGTGCTCTAAGACCTGCTTATGATACACGAGGAGCTACGCCACCTTGTGGTACGCAGCCATGTTAAATCCAGCAGTCTTCCACATTTAACACCATCACAGCCTGTCAGAACAGCAAGCCTGTCTTTGTAGGGTGCATTGTTTGATACTCTAGAACTGTTACAAAGCAAGGCAGCTAATCAATTCCAAGTTGTTTTTAAATCGCATTCTTCTGTTAAGATCTACCTTCAAAAGAAAAAGTATTTCTCTAGTCCATTTCTTTGAGTACTACAATCACTCAACCTGATTTTAGCTGCACATCTACTCGGCATAATGTATTGCTTTTGTTGTTGTTATCCCAAAGTACATAAAATGAGTTAAAAGGACAAATAACACATGCAAAAACATGGCGTAATTTCTTGAAGTCCAGGATAATCAACCTCTGCGATGCACAGGGGAGGCTAACAAAAGCTGTCCAAACCTTCTCAAAGACAAGCGTGAGATTCAACTTCAGCAAGATTTCTTGAAGTCCACCTAGAATTTTGATGTTATCACCTGGTTCCTGCCAGTCTGCATCAACGCAAATTTAAAAAAGCCACTGTGTTAGTTGTTTCCAAATATTTTTTTGGAACTTCACACGGTACTTAATAGGCAAGATAAACACACTACAAACTTTATAGTCCATAAGATTGAGAACAATAAAGAAAAAAAAAGTATAACCCCCTGAAAATTACAAAAAAAACAGGGGTTTTTTTCCATTATGAGATAATTAATTATTGTTATTTGAGGACAAACGTTCTCCCTACCCCTATTCTAAAGTTGATATATCTAAAGTTGAGTTATGAAAGCCCGAGTCCCACCAGTCTTTTTTGAGAGCATTCAGTAAAATATTTAGATCTGGATCTTGTATACAAATACAACTACTACTTTTAACAGAAGTTATCTGTCTGCTCAGATTTTCTTATTTATCACAAGCCTCAAATCTGCTTTGAGAGATGGTAACTTCCAAAGGGTGACTGATCCTGGGTTTTTTTTTCATATACTTAGAAATCACTGAAGACATCATGGTATTTTAAGATCACTGACCGAAAATATAAACTAAAAAAACCCAACTTAAGACCTCAGAGAAAACCTTCTGAATTTTTCACGGGGCCAGTATGTGCTACAGCTATGTATCTTATACTAAGTTGTTTTTGGTTGGTTGGGGGTTTTTTGGTTTTTGTTGGGTTTTTTTTTTTTTTTTTTACACAGTCAGAAAAGTAAACCAGTTACTTGAAAATAACTACATAAGACATATAATGCTGAAATGTAATTCATACAGATATGCTTTCACCTATTGCCAAGGTAATTTGCAAAGACTGGCAAGCATAGCTTTAAGCCTGACCCAGAGGTCTCTTGAAAAAAGGAAGGAAAAAACCCACACGACACGTTTATAACAACTCTCCCATTCCCTCTCTGTGCTGCTGCAATACTCCACGCTTGGTACAGCTTTGCCAATAAACCTGAGCACCTGAAGCAAGCAGTAGCATGTTTCATCATTCACAGATTCCTCCTCAAATATTTTCCCCCCCTAGATAAAAACAAAACCGAGAAATTGCATGGAAGTGACATAACAAGACGCACAGTCATCTTGAACACAAACATCTGGAATTCCCGCCTTGATGCGACCTAGATAATAACGCACCACACACCCAGGAAGAGACACTTCCCTGACCCACTGTGAGAAGAACAGCCTTTGGGCGGGCTCTCCCTGGCCCCCGACCCCAGCCCGGGGCAGGGGGCCGCTCTCTCGCAACGTTGCCTACCTCCCGCCCGCGGGCGGACGCCTGCGGAGCCGAGGCTGCGGCGCCTAGAGACTCCCGACACCTCCCCAGGGGAACCCGGGCGGCGCAGGAGGACCCGGCCAGACCTAGTTCCTAACTCCTAAGGCCCCCACGGAAGAGGAGGGGATGAAAGCCCCGCGGCCGCTCACCCGCGCCGCGTTCCGCAGCCCTAACGGTCGTGCCGGCCGCGCGCCCCGCCTCAGCGGCAGCTCCGCCCCCTCGAAAATGGCGGGCTCTCGGAAACGGCCCCGCAGGGCGGGGGCAGGAGCGCGCAGGCGCCGCGCCCCCGGTTCCTCTTCCGTCGCACCCAGGTATCGGCGCCGTCCATTGGTGTGGCTGTGGCGCCGCGTGGGGTTCGGGACCTGCCCGGCGGCGCTGAGGAGAAGGTAGGGTGCGGGGCTGGTGCTGCCGTGGCCGGGTGCGCTTCTCTCCGGGAGCGGCTGGGAGGAAGGGTCGGTCGGTCCCAGGGTACCGGCGGTGCTTACCCTCGCCCCGGCGCGCTAAGTCAGAGCAGTGCCGGGCCGGGACCGCCACGCCCCGCCGGTCCTGCCCGCGCCGGTGTGGCTTTCGCAGGCCGTTTTGGCGGGCACGTTAGTGGTCGGAGGTGGTTTTTGTCCGGCATGGTCGCTGTGCCTGGCGTGTGGGCTTCCTGCCGGGTGCCCCCGGCTTGGCCCGACGGCAGCCGGCGCTGCGAAGGCGGGGGAAGCGGGTACGGAGCGGCGAGCGGCCGCCGCCCGCGCTTTCCAGCTGCCGAAGGGCCGGCGTCGCTTCTCTGGGAGGTGAGCGGGGTCTTCCAGGTGGCCTGGACAAAGCGCTGGGCCACGCAGCAAATAACTGTGGGATTGGAGGTGCGAGTGGGGGGATTTTTGCCCCCTCTTGCCTTTGTCCCTCCCTGTAGCAGAGGGGGAGCTGCCTTCAGCGCTGCTGTGTATGACAGTGCTGCTCCAGGGGCCCGGGGGGTGGTGGGGGCTGCTGGTGCATCGCCTGCGAACGCCTTTGGAGAGGAGTCCTGAATGCCAGCCGTGCCCACGTGAGGCGCCTGTTTTGGGTAACCCTAAAAATACTAGGCACTCCACTGCTGTGCATGAGGCTGGGCTTCTGCCTTCAGTCAACTGAAACGTGCCTTTTTAAGGACAACCATAGCGAACGATCCCTTCATTATTATAAACTGCTAGAGTTAATTTGTAACTGATTTATCACCATCTTTGTTTAAACTAGTGTAGGTCAGCAGAAGACCACAACTTTTTTCTTCCTCTTCTCCCACCCTGCGCTTCCTCCCGTATTTTGCATTCATCTCGCCACAGCTCTGCGATGTCCTTTTCTCTTCCCTTGTTTTGCTACCTGGACAAAAGGCAGGCTGGGTTGCGGCTGGCCTGGATGCAGAGTAGTTTAAGTGGGTGTTTTGAGTGGCACCCACTTACCTTACAGGGACACCAAGGCTGGCATGAGGCTGCTGGAAAGCCAGCGGTGTGGTTTTGGTGGCAGTGGGTTGATTGTGTCTGCTCTGGATGTGACCAGCGAGGTAGGGAAAGGGGAAAACAGCTGTAGAACTGCATCGCAATGCAAGTTGTGGGAAGAGATGATTAAGTTGAAACACGGGTGGATATCACTGTATGTTGCTTCCAGGGGATGCAGCCTCTGTTTTCCTATGATGTTAACAGGGTAAATACATAACATTTAATAGTCCTAATAGTTTTATGTAGCACATTTGGGGATTGCATTTTTCTTTCACGCTTTCATTACATGCATAAAAATTAATTGCAATAATTGGTAGCAATGCTGTGATGCTTTTACAATTGGATCTGCCTTGCCCTTATTTGCTTTCAGTTTATACCTCCAGTCTTTATTCCTGCTTTTACATTGCATCATAGACAAAACAAAAGCACTGATTTAATAGAGAAAATGAACTTTACTTTCTGAAAGACAGTTGGTTTCTCATTTGAATTATTGATGTTCCTGAGTCTGTCATAGCAAATTTCCATTAACATAGTCCTACTTTATATTGTAGTATAAACATGGGTTTAGTTTTCAGTTTTTAAATATGATGCCCAGTCCATTAAAAAACCTTCTGTTAACATTTGTCAATAGTGTCGATTGTTGGCTTCCCAATGCTCCATTACATACCTTAAAACACTTGCAGTAATATGTGGCTGTGCCAATTTAATTGTTTCCAGTAGAGCACTGCACGTTTTAAAAACCTTCAGACAGTTCAGCTGCTTTTCCTTTGCGTTGAATTTTTTTTCCCAAACAGTTGTAAAACTTATGGTAAGTGGTGCTGAGACTGAAATCGACTGTTTTTTCAATTAAAAATTTAGTGAAGAAAATTAGGAGTGTCATGTTACAAGAATTTTGGGAGCAATTAATGTAAAAAAGACCTGTCAAAAATTTCAAGATGGTCTAAAGATAAAATTTAAATGCTTGTGTCATTTTTTGTGGTATTTTTTTTTATTTCTTTATGTTGATAAATTCTTCCTTTAACTTTTAAAGCTTTGTTTCTTGTGAAGTCTTAGTAGTGGATTCCTAGTTTCTGCAGTCAGTTTCTCCTTCCTTATGGCTTTTTTGTACCCAGTGTAGCTATTACATCTGTTGGTACTTATAATTTCTGAGGCTACTTCAATGCAGTTTGCTTGCAGTTCCAGTTAAGTTTTGTTTGCAGTACTAGCTCGTCAAGAGTTCTGAGGTGCAGACTGTTCTGCCCTTTGCCTTCATCATGCTTAGATTACATGAGTGAGGTTTCTTCTAGGTTATTTTGGCCTGTTTTATATTCTTTTTCTTAAATGTCCAGATGGTATAGCAGTGGAACTCATAGCCCTGATCTTTAATTTGGACATTAGTAATTACATTTTAATCTTGTGCTTTCTCTTCTTTCTAGAGAGAGATTTTAATAGAACAGAAGATCGAATGAATGCTTGTCTTGTTATTTGAGTGATAGGTAAATTCTAAGAGCATCCAAGTAACTCTTTCCTGGTCTGAGTAATTTAAGCATGAAGACATTTCTATGTAGGAAACTGAAAGTAGCATAGTAAAAGGTATGTAAACTGAACGATGAAGTGTGTTTGCTCCTTGGTTTCTATGTGTATGGTGTTAAACTACATCACATAAAATGGAAGTTATAGATTCCCTTTAAATATTTAATGGACATAATAATAATCCAGTATTTGATCTGAAATCCCTGCCATACGTAATTATTGCAAGAGTATCAAATTGAAAATTTAATGCATTTCTGCATTTGCTTTGAATTTTGTTCATGGCACTTAATGGAAAGAGATGCATATTAATTTTTCTTTATCACTGAGAATGCTGTGTCAAAGAAAATTAATGAGGAAATTATTAGACGGTATTTTATAAAACAGTCACTGAGCAGAACAGAAATTAAATACCCTTTGTAACAATGTAACAGGTTTTAATATCTGTGGTGTTTCATATAATAAATGTTACTGTCTGTGATGCCTGGTAGTATGAGCTATCTGACCTTCTGTCAGTTGCAATCAGGCTATGGTTTGACCAGAACCTTAAGCTGACACAAGCAAAAGAAGCTGCTTAAAAAAGCATCTTTTTCCTCACAGCGACCCAAACGTACAGATCTGCATGGTGAAATGGTTGGGGAAGTTAATCTAATTTGAAAAGAAAGAAGTTTTTTTCCTGCATTAATTTTCAGTAGAATCAGTGCCTTGAGACAGCTTATTATTCTGCTGCATAAAGAGCTGCTTGAACTCAGGGGGATGAGACAGAAACAGAAAAGGCAGAGGGAGGAAAGACTTGCTCCTCCCCCTTGCAGTGCTAGTTCTTAGGACTAAAGTTGTAATTTAACAGTCTTTATTTCATTGAGTTCTCTGTAGATTCCTCAAGTTACTAATCTTAAAAGATAGAAGGTGGAGCGAGACCCACAGAGAAGCGCTGGGAGGGCCTGAAGGCGTTAACGAGGGAGCCCCGTGGGGCCCTGGGGCTGTGCACGGCTCAGCTGGAACCGCTGTGCCGATCCACCCAGCTTTCTCACACCTCCCCTGCGGGACACTGGAGATGATGTTAGGAACTGTTAGGCTGACCTGCCTGCCCTCTCCTGGATTGTCCCATCTGTCCTGTGGGACAAGGGAGTGATCACTTGTTACTGTTAAACGCATCCGTGACTAGAAGTGTTCTGGTGTCCAAGCCCACAGTGCGTTCACTCCATACAGTCAATTTGGCCTCTAACCATGACACGTGGTATCAACTGAACATGCAATGTCTCTAATGCTGGACATTGTTTCCATTCCTGTACCCCACCTCATTTAAAAAGAAATAATATTTTTATTTATTTTTATAAATAAACTCCGCCTACTCTTAGGTCATGTGCCATGCAGTGATCTTTCTGTAGCAGTGGATATTCATTATATTTAATGCCTCTGAATTTTGCTTGAATTGGTCGGATGCATTTAAGTTAGTTGCCATCTTTCATAAAAGGGAGCTCTAGTGAAATTCTAGTAAACAAAGTTGTCTGAGTAGGAGAACATACTCAGTTTCAGAAACTTTTTGACATCAGAAAGCTATGCAGCTGATGTCAATTTTAGCCTGTTTTGGACACTGTACTGGTTTCAGCTGACATAATTCTCTTCTTAGTAGCTGGTGCAGTGCTGTGTTTTGGATTTGGTGTAAGAATAATTTGGTAACATGTTTTTAGTGGTTGTTAGGTAATGTTTATACTAAGTCAAGGACTTTTGAGTTTCTCAGGCCTTGCCAGTGAGAGGGCTGGAGGGGACACAGCCAGGACAGCTGACCTGAACTAGACAGAAGGATATTCCATACCATAGAATGTCATGCTGAGTATATAAACTTTGGGGGAGTTGGCTGGGGCCTGCTGGATTGGGGAAACTGGCTGGGCATTGGTCAGCGGGTGGCGAGCAATTATATTGTGCATCACTTGCTTGGTGGTTTGTGGTTTTTTTCCTTCCTTCCCTTTGGATTTTATTCTTCTCCCCTTCTCCCTCCTTTTCATTATAATTGTTATTAGTGATGGTGGTGGTGTCATCCCTGTCTGCCGCCCCCCCCCCCCCTTTATTTTATTTTAATTATTAAATTGTTCTTATCTCAACCCTCAAGTTTAACGTTCCTGCCTGATGCTCCTTCCTGTCCCTCTTGCCAGGGGGCAGGGGGGAGTAGGCAAGTGGCTGCATGATACTTTAGTTACTGTACTGACTGGGGTTAAACCATGGCAGACACCAGTAAGTGACTTTACTGGCAAGTAAGAAGACTGTGCATTGCCTTTGTATAAAGAGGACCTTGCTTCTATTTTGGGCAAAAGTATGTGAACTTCCATGTTTTGTATAATGCTTCGGAAATCTGGGTATGAAGAATGTAGTATATGCTTTTGGGGGACTAAAAACTGCCCTAAGGTTTACAGTTACAGAAAATGTGAGATTTTGACTAA
The DNA here is from genome assembly GCF_023638135.1 of Falco biarmicus. Classification (NCBI taxonomy): domain Eukaryota; kingdom Metazoa; phylum Chordata; class Aves; order Falconiformes; family Falconidae; genus Falco; species Falco biarmicus. The sequence goes on along the minus strand of NC_079293.1, from coordinate 32,744,479 downwards.
CCTTGATGCCTTTCGTTTCAGCTTTGTGACTTTAGGAGACCTTGTTACTTTTGCAAGATTCATGTCTGATCAGACATATTAATGCAGAAGTCTGTGCATTATTTATCGAAGTAGAGGAAGTATATATGTGTGTTCTTTTCATAGGGAGTTGTTAGTTCATCAGTGAAACAACAGCATTTGTTTACCATAATCATATTACACTGCCTCACAAGAACAGGGTGGCTGTGTGCAAGGAACAGTACAGGAACAATGCTATGAATCTAAATTTTCCTTTGTTCTGATTTTGTGTTCTGCGTATTAATTTTCTAGGCATTTGTCAACAACATATAATTAATATGTTTTCTTTTTGGATGTGCAGCTTGCTTTAATCAAACCTGCTGATCATGCTATGATAGTTACATGCTTTTCGACTCCATTACTAACCAAAAACTATTGCTAAGTCTAATGTATCAATGAAAACGGAATCAAGGTTGATTTTGTTGTTAATCAACAAACAAATTCAGCTTGATTAGGATAATGCTAGTTGTGTTTCTTTTGTTCTAACACAACTTCTTCATAGTAAGCTTATGCTTAAATTCACTGACATTTCAGTTTTGAAAAAGTATGTTTGTTGCGTTGTTTGCTGTGATTTTAATTTTTTTTTTACTGAATTAAATAAATTGGTATGTCTGTGCTATCACCTGTAGGTATGTTTTCATCTAGAAGACTGAAACCTGCAATGTTTCATTTATTTTTTAGTACTCATGGGTAAGAGAAAGGAAGAAAGTATTTCAGAGACTAGATCCCATAAAAGGCAGAGACAAGAATACACAGAAGAAAATAGCGATGAGTCTAATCAAGAAGAAAATTCACAGTCATCAGTCGATACTAATTTATCTTCACTGTTGGTAAGTTTTCTTGTATGTTTTCCCCAACAACTTTTTAAAAAACATTGATACAAAAAAATGTCCATGCCTTTGGTTGATGTTGAAATAAGTATCTTGCATGTAGGCTTCAGTGGAACCAATATAAAAGGAACTACAGGTAATGTCAGTGATGAGGATTTCCGTGTGAGTTTGTTCTTACCTTATTTCTTTTTGGGTCATCTAGTTAAAACACCTGTTCATAAAATAACGGTATTTTGGTTTTATAGAATGAATACTTTTGAAGTTGTCAAATAACCAAATTGAGGAAACATTTTGTTTGATAGAAGTATGGTATATTTTGTTTATGGTTGTAGTAAAAGCAGAGAAAATATTTAGAAAATAAGTTATTTACTAAAAGAAGTACCAAAGACTTGTTTGTTTTGCATAGCTGACGCTTTCAAATGTCTAAAAAAAAAAATCTAGTATTTGAAATGCATATTTTGATGGAAATCAAACTTGAAAACAGGAATACTGTTTTTTTTTTTCTGCTTTTGTGTAATAGTTGAACTCTAATTTGATGGAGGATTTAAAAAAATAATTTATGAGTGTGGAAATACTGTCTTATGTATTTAGTTTGGACATTAGGAAGCATTTCTTTACCAAGAAAGTGGTCAAATAGTGGAACAGGCTTGCTCTGTGATGGATGCCCCAAGCCTGTCAGTATTTAAGAGGCATTTGGAGAATGCCTTTAACTTTTGGTCAGTGCTGAATGGGCCAGGCAGTCAGACTAGATGATCATTGTAGGTCTCTTCCAACTGAAATACTCTATTTTGTAAGACACCATGGTTGATTTTCAGTGTGCAGAAACGTTACTCCTCACGTAATTTTTTTGAACTGCAGCTGGTCTGTGTCATTGGTTTATTTATTTTTCCTGAGGACTTTGTTTTCTTAGAAAACATTGCTTTGCTGAAGCACTGCCAATAAAAGTGGCTTCCTGTCAAAACAATACTTTACCAGTTGAACAGTGGGCAATGTCACTTTCAGTTTCATTTCCCCATTCCTGATCTAATTTAATTTCTGTTGTTCTAAGCTGTGCTAAAATTTCTCACAAATAGTATTATTCAAGTAACAAAAAAGTTTTTCTGTGATGCTCTTTATTACTGCTCTAACAACCATGTAGAATCTATGATACTAATTTTTTATGTTATGTTAATATAAAGTAATTATTGGGAGAACTGAAAGTTACTATGAGTGAGCGATCAGCTTTGGTAACTTTTCCTCATTCCTACGTAACTGCTCTATAGCAAGCAACTTTTCATATTGTCATGAAACCTTTCTCATTTCCTTGTAGCTTGTAACCATTAACGTTTTAGGTCATGCTATCTTTTGAATTTTCATTATATTTAAAATGGATAAACTGTATCTCATTAAAATGCATGCATAACACCAGTTCTAATCGTTAATTCTTTAGACTGTAGGGGAAGCTGGGATAATTGAAAGTATACAGCTGAAGAACTTCATGTGCCATTCAATGTTGGGGCCTTTTCAGTTTGGATCAAATCTCAATTTTGTTATTGGAAACAATGGAAGTAAGTATTAATTGCATCATTTCTTTGTCAAAGAGCACTTCTGTTAATTTAGAAGATGTAATTTTTATTTGAAAAATAATTGCTAGCCATCTTTTAGGAACAGAGACAGATTCACTTTTGGACTTTGGAACCACACAGGTCTATTCTAGTAGTTTAAGGCTGGTGAAAAAGTTAGGTCTTCAATTTGGAGATTTGCAAAGGTGTTGTAAGTATAAATCTTTCCATAGCTAAATCATACATGAATTTGTATTTAAACTAAATGTACTTCAGTGTTTGTTATTAAATGCACAGTAATTGTCCAAGTATATGTCATGTAGAAACTGTTATAGGGGAAGGGAGTGATACTTTCTTATGTGAGTTCACTTCTGGCAGTGAGGATTTTTTTAAAAAGAGGATTTTAAAAATTAAACATAAATTTTGAAAGAGACCTTAAAACCTTTCAGATAGTAATATAAATGGTAATGTGTATTTGATTTCCTTTGTTGTATATAAGTTTTCTGTGTGCTTGCAAGGAAGGGGAGATACTTTCCTCCTGAGATACAACATCTTGTTGAAAGCAGATTGCTAAATAGAAATAACAGAAGTTGGCTCAGCGTTTGGGTGTTTTTTTAGGGAGAACCCTGGAAGTTGCAGATGTTTTTCTGGAGTTATCACTATTTTATGTATTTGTTCAGATGACAGAGTTTGGACTTCAAGTGCATGAATACATAAGCAGTCAAACAAAAATATGTAATATGGGTGGACTGGATAAAGAATTACGATAAATTCTTATTAAAGAAGTTCAATGCTTTTGTTACAGGTGGAAAAAGTTCTATATTAACTGCTCTTATTGTTGGACTTGGTGGAAAAGCCACTACCACTAACAGAGGTTCCTCATTAAAAGTGTTTGTACGAGATGGAGAGACGTAAGTAAAACTTTTTCAGTTTTAAGCTTGAATATGTTTAGTGATTGTGATTCAGGTTAGCTGATCAGTTTTCTGTTCACCTTCACTTTCTCTGTTCTCTTATTGGATCTAGCAGCATGACACTGAAGAGACCATATTTAAATAAAACCCCAAAACTACAAACAAAAAACACTAGAAGTTTTACCAGTAATTTACCAGTTGTATACCATTATCTTCGAATTGTCTAATATGGTGATATGTCCTGTGTACCACCTAGATCTTCTGTATTACTTACACAACGTACTTGGATATCCTACAGAAAAATCGGTTTAATTAAAAAGAGTTATAGGAAACTAGTTATCATTATTCTGTGAGCTATGAGGTTAATTCCTTTTCTGTCTTTCTGGTGAAATAAATGAATATACAATATAAAGACCTTAACGTACAGGTGGGTTATTAAACATACAGGAAGTGGATTCTTGTCTGCTGCAAGAGTGGGGATAACATGTTTAGGGGAATCAATAAGAGAGGTGGTTTACAACATTATTACATGTACATAAAGCTGTAACTCAGAGACCCAGACTTTTCCTTTCAGAGGTGCTTGTAATAAAATTGTTGGCAGTATCTTCCTTTATATATAAACAACTTCATGTTTCAGCGTTTGCTTGAAAAACAGAAAATACTAATTCGGAACTGAAAGCACATCTCATCTTTTCTAGAAGAGTGCTTTAAGTATTCTGCTATAGATTACTTTGGTTAGGGATGGCTGTAGAAGCTAAGCAACTGTTTTCTACAGGAGCCAGTTTGGGGACAGGAGAACAACTGAAAAGTAACTTGATTCTGCAACCTAGAGATGAGGGCAGTCAGATGGGAAGGGAAAGTGGGGGAGATCTGCTCTCACAACTGTTTCCTTTTGGCTCGCGATTTATCTGAAGCGTAGGAGGTAAAAACAGGTTACTGTATGGCAGCCTTTCTGGCCATGCGTCTCTGATGCTGTTTTGGTTCAAATAACATGTATGTATCTTCTCATTGTTACTATGACTGACTTCCAGTTACAACCTGTACAAGACCTAACAATCCTTGTGGAAAATTAGAATGTTCTGATTTTTCATAATATTTTTTTTAAATATTTGAAAGTAATTTCAATTGTCTTTTTTCAGTTCTGCAGATATTTCCATAAAACTGCGAAACCAAGGCAGAGATGCATTTAAACCAGAAGTGTATGGTGACTCTATTATCGTGAATCAGCACATTAATCTGGATGGAAACAGAAGTTACAAACTGAAAAGCAAATCTGGTTGGTAGTAGTTTTTGTCCTCAGTCTTAGAAACTCTTGAAATGCTTTCATTGCTTTCAGTGCCTTGATGTTAGTAAAGGATGGTGTTTCTTATTTCATTTATCATTGAATGATGGCGATGTCCATTTTTTGTGTTTACCTTAGACTTAAGTATTTGAGCATGTCAAAAGGAGTTGTCAGGTTCCGTGTGATGTGAGGTCATACAGTATTTGTCTTTATGAAAATCAGCTTGTTTGATAAGGCTGAACATAGTTTTTAGTCTTTTTGAGTTTTTATTGAATCGGGTGTTTAATTCTGTCACAGAAGGTTTATGAAGCAAGGAGGGACTTCCAATTAGAAGTCTTTCTGTACAAATGCAAATGTATCAGAAAAATTAAACCCAGCTGACTGTGTTTCTCATTTAAGGCTAAATCTGTGTTACAAAAATACTAATCCCATTTTTTACGTTTACTAAGAACCGCTAGGTTGAACGAAAGAACGAAAGTCTAGGGCATTGTATGTCTCTACTTCAGACCTGCTGCTATTTTTCGTTTCTTTTTTTACCATTAGGGACCTTAATTTCTTCAAAGAAAGAGGAACTTGTAGCAATACTGGATCACTTTAATATACAGGTAATTGTTATAGTGCTTAAATCCTGTGCAGTTTAATACATCAGCATGCAATTACATGCATTACAATGCTTCAATTAAAAATTAATGTTCCATTTTGTTAAATGAGAGAGGGTCACCTCTTCTGTGTTATCTCAAGATCAAATGCCATGGCAAAAGAAAATTGAAATTTATACCTCATGCAATGCACGATAAGATTCTGTCCCAGACAGGTAAGTATCTGCTATGATCTGAGGGCTATGAGTCACGTATCCTGTTAATAAAAGTCTTGGCATGTGTAGGTTTCTTTCATACCTGAGCCTTTCTTTTTTTCTGCTCATTATTTCAGTTTTTGCTGTTGGAGAAGTTTGAGTGTGTTTTTGGTGTTTAAGTGATTAAGGAAAGATGAGGAAGTGCACATGAAGTTTAAAATATTCAACACATTCAGCCTTCCAAATTTTATAAACTTGTGTTAATATATATTGATTTTATTTTGTGGAAACTTCATAAGAATATATGCAGCAATTAATTGCATTTAATGCAATACTTTGATCAATTAAATGAGAAATGAAACTGATCTTGTGAAATAAATGGAAAAAAACAGACACTGTCTTTTTAGAAGTTAGTTATCCTCCTGGAAACAATTCTTTAGTTGTCTTTGACGTTCTGATTTGTACTTGATGGAGTTGGTTTTTTTTTTTAATTTCTTTGTTGTTTGTTTGGTTTTAAGAAGAATGGGTGAGAGGAGTAGAAGTCTTTATTTGTGGATCTGCTTCTCTCAGCTTATTACTGAATTGCTGGGCATGGAACAGGGAGATGGTTTGCTCACTGTCATGGATATATAGAGTTACATAAGAACTTTTTTGCTTAAAATAAAATGAATGTAATACTTTTACAGGTAGATAATCCTGTGTCTGTTTTAACCCAAGAGATGAGTAAGCACTTTTTACAGTCTAAAAATGAAGGTGACAAGTACAAGGTAAGAGTACTCATTTAAAATTTTGATTAAACATTAAAATACTGATTTGAAATTTTTAGAGGTGGCATTTGGAGGAAAAAAATAAATCTGAGTTCCTATTTTAATAACTTGCTGTGGGTTAACTCAGGTAAGCAGCTAAGCACCACACAGCCACTCACTTCCCTTCCCTGTTGTCACCTACTTGGGATGGGGAAGAGGAAGGAGAGTAAAAGCAAGGAAACTTGTGGGTTGAGATAAAAATTGTTTAAAAAAAATGAAGGAAAAGCTGGAAGAAAAGACAAAGCAAAACAAGACAAGACATGCTAAGCCAGTCACTCTCCACCTCCCATGGGTAGACTGATGCCCAGCCAGTTCCTGAGCAAAAGATGGCTAAACCCGCTAAACACTCACCTCTGGTTTTGGCTGGAATAGAGTTGATTTTCTTCATAGCAGGTGTGTTATAAGGCAATGTTTTGGATTTGTGTGGAAAACTGTTGATAATACAGAGATGTTTTTATTATTACCTAGCAGTGCTTACCAGTGTCAAGGTCTTTTCTGCCTCTCAGACCACCCCACAGGTAAGTAAGCTGAGGGTGCACAAGAAATTGGGAGGGGGACAGTGCCAGGAGAGCTGACCTGAACCAGCCAAAGAGATGTTCCATACCAGTGAACATCATGCTGGGTATATAAACTGGGGGAAGAAGAAGGAAGGGGCAAATGTTCGGAGTGATGGTGTTTGTCTTCCCAAGTAACTGTTACGTGGGATGGAGCCCTGCTTTCCTGGGGCTGACTAAATATCTGCGAACTGCCAATGGGAAGCAGTGAATTAATTCCTTATTTCGCTTTGTTTGCTTGTGTGGCTTTCGTTTTGTCTAATAAACTGTTTTTATCTCAACCCACAAGTTTTCTCATTTTTACCCTTCTGGTTCTCTCCCTCATCCCACTGGGGTGGAGGAGTGAGCCAGCGACTGGGGTTAAACCATGACAATGGAATTGAATAGCTCTTTGGTTGGTTGGAGTCACTTACTTGGTTGTTTCCCCTCCTAACCTCTTGCACACTCTGCCAGTGTATTCTCTGGGAGAGCAGAGTGAGAAACAGAAGGCCTTGACATACATACAAATGCACAAATTTTGGTATATGAATACCAAGCAGTGTTTAGCACAGCTACAACATTAGTGTGTTACCTGTATTGTTTTGGTCACACATCTAAAACACGGTACCCCAACAGTTACTGTGAAGAAACTTAACTACAATCCAGGCAGTACACTGTCTTGATTGTAGCAGTCATCCACTTGCAAAAAAAAGTTTTTGAAGTTTCTTTTCTCTATAGAAAAGGACAAATTAAAAAAACAAACACACCACCCCCCCCCCCCCCCCCCCCCCCCCCCCCAAAAAAAAAAACAACCAACCCAACCCAAAAAAACAAACCCAGGACACAGCTGCGTTAGTTCATTATTCAGAAATATCCCACCAGTTATTTTACTTTGGGCATCATTCAGCTTGCATACAAGTTGGCATGAGTGGTCTTTCTGTGGTAGTTATTTGAAGTTCACTTAGGTAAACTGCTGAAGCTGGCATTTGTGTCTTTTTGTTCCTTTTTAGTTTTTTATGAAGGCAACTCAGATGGAACAAATGAAAGAAGATTATTCATCTATTATGAAAACTAAAGAAAATGCATGTATTCAGATAGAACAAGGAGTAGAGGTATGTAAAAGCTGAATTAATTACTGGTACAGATCTGAGCACTGAGATAACTATAGGAGCTGAATTACATAGTTTTGTTTTGTGTAGGTCTCAGTGACATTACATTTTTAGAAAAAATAAATCTTTCCAAGACTTCATATGGTATCACAGCTTTTTGCACTCAAAATTGAGCCTCTCTGTCTTTTTTTGAGATTTTTGTGTTTTGTTTTGTTTTATTTAAGCATCTCCAAGAACTTAAGCGGCTTTATTGTGAAAAAAAGGAACGTTACAAAAACATTGGATTTGTGAATGACATGCGAAACAGTCTTGAAGATTTGAAACATAAAATGGCATGGGCAGTGGTAAATGTCTTGTTACAATGTTTCCTCATATGAAATGTACTTTTAAATTATTCCCGATGTGCTGTGGACATTCTGATATATGCTAATACATGCTTCTATTTAGGTGAGTGAGATGGAAAAAGAAATAGAGCCAATCAAAGAAAGCATCAGAGCTGAAGAAGGAAATACAGAGAAGTTTGTTCAGAAGCTAGAAGAATGCCGGGTACCTATGTGGTTTAAATCATACATCACTCTGGTTTTAGCTCTTTGACTCAGTAATTAAGATAATATTTAAACTGTGATTGTCTTCTACATTGTAAGCTGAAACTGGCAATCTTAGCTTTTCACAACCAGCTAAGAACATTCCCATTTATATATCTTTTTAACCATCTGAAACTTAATGGTAACATTTGCATTCCACATTTCATTTGAGAATAATATTAGGACATTTTGTTTTCTGTTGTTTAGTAGGGTTATGTGTTTATGTTTTTCATACTAATACTTCTATTTCAGGTAAGGTTTATATCATTGTGGCTGGGAGTTTGAGATGACAAGCATTACATATACCAGTGAACAGTAATTTAAACTTTTATTGTTGAGAGTACTTACTAGATGCCTATTTCAGTGAAGTTGGAGCATTTTTCAGGGATCTGTCATGTAGGTTTGCTTGGGTATCATTACCTGTAGAAAAGGTCAGTGTCTAATTTCAGAAGATATCTGGAACTTTAACAGACTCATTGAATGGTACTTTAAGACTTCTGTAGGTAACAAGAAAGAGTAATTTTGCCAAACATTCAGATTCACATACAAAATTTATATTTTGCAGAGAAACACTAGCCATTGTTATTTTGAACTTGTAAGTCTATTAAAACTCCTTCTCCAAACTTTCTTGATCGGTACTCAGTTTTCATTGAATTTTTAATATTTTTTTAATGTTTAAAAAAAGGAAATGTGTATTGCTTGACAATTAAGATGTTATTACTTTATAGCCTAATATGTCTGTGTGGTGTTGAAGGAACATTGTTCGAATACTCATTTCACTTCTTTCCATATTATGGTACTTGACCTTATTGTATTGAGGCCTGTCTTTGAGTAAACTGTGAGTTAGAAAAGAAGGTTGCTGTTTATTTCACAGATTTGGTAGTCTGTTGGTTCCCTGAGAATGTTCCTTTATTAATTTTCATCTTAGATTATTCATAGTAGCAATGACTTGCTTTATTTCTTCTAACAACAAAAAAAAGGCAAATGAGGTATGTCAGATGGATTCTTTTGGGACATATTTCTTCTGTAGCTTTATGAAGTTTTGAAGAAAATTGTTTCATTACTACTTGTGTATTATTCTCTTTTTGCACCAAAGATAAAAGTGAATGAAGCAGAAGAAAAGTACAAAGCAATACAAGACAAGCTGATAACAGTAAGTGAAGAAGCACAAGTCCTGCATCCTCAGTGTATTTCTTTGAAGGCTGATGTGCAGGCAAAAAGAAAAGCAGTTAATGAAACAGAGGTAGGCAAAAAGAACTTTCGAAGTTCATACCAATTTAAAAGCTTTAATCTTGTCCACGCTCTACTCGTATGTACTTCTGCATCTGTGTCTATGCTTCCTGAATCCATAGTGCAGTTCAAAAGAGGTGCAATTTCCTGCCTGCCTTGCAAGTAATTTTGTTTTCAGGAGCCATGGGGTTTATATCTTTACACAGGTGTTAAGCAGTGTTAAGCTTATGTCAACATAAATATGATTCAAATTAAGTGTGTTATTCTTTTTTCACATTCTTGAAATTCGAGTGATGTTTGTCTGTTTTGATGCAGTTCAGTATTTATTTACTCAAAAATGTAGTTCTCTTTGAAATGATTTCTTGCTTCTATCGATTAAACTACTGTATCCCATTTCCTTCACAGGTACTTTATAATCGTTTCAAAACTGAGTTAAAACGGCTGGGAAAAGATGATGAACAGCTATGTAAACGAATTGAAGAACTGAAAAGCAGGTAAATACAGATGCAGTGATTATGGTGCGTGTTTATTAAAATATAGGTATGCAAGGAGTGACCTCTTCTGATTGATGAGAAAATCTGCAGTAACAGAAAATATGTAACTGGACCCTCTAAATTTTAAATAAATATTTAAATATTTCTGATCCTGCTTACATACCAGTTGTTTGACTGGAAGGTGATGAGGTATTTGGGCAGAAAAAGTTTTTCTTTATTGTTGAAGATAATATAAATGTTCTAGCTTCTATGGTGTTGCAAAACAAGTATACCTTAAACTAAATGTAATAGGAATGTAACTGGGTGAGTGTTATGTGTGATTACAAATAAAAAAAACCAAACAACAAACCGTTCATGCTTTGTAGGTCTTGTAAATGCACAGAATCTTAAATGTAATTTTCTGATGCATAAATCTTTTGTGTGAAACAGTGTCACTTAGAAATTATCAGTGTGGTTTTAAAATACTGACTTGCAATCTTTTCTAGTGCTAATCAGTTTTCGGAGCCTGAAAAATTGGAAAGACAAAGGAAAATCACACACTTAAGGGAACAGTTGAAGGCATTCCATGATGAAGAAACGATGATTGGTCAACAGATGGATCAGTTTCAGCAGGCTATATATAAGTGTAAGGAAGAATGTGCTAGAGTTAAGTAAGTTAAGCTTTTTGAATGTAATTGTTTTCCTTTCTTTCAAGTTTTAAGAGATACTTTCTTGTACCTCCATTCCCTGAGGTATTAGGCTTCAAGTTTTAGTTGTTTTTTTCCCCTCTAGTTTATTTTAAGACTTGCTAAACTGTTGTCTTTGGTACAACATGACTTAATTGAGAAACTTTCGGAAAATTAAGAAAAGTGTTGTGTCATTAAAGGTGAAAAGCATTACTAATTTAAAGCCTGATACAAATCCATACTGTCAGTTTAATGCCCTTCTTTCTTCCTCCCACCATCTTATTCTTATCTCTTATTCTCTTATCATCCTATGGGCAAACTGTGCTTTAAATTTTTCCATGTTGTTTAATACCCTAGTAAATCCTGATGTCATGTTACAAGATATAAAACACCACATAAGGAAATAAATAAACTTTAGAGGTAATTATTTTATGTGTAGTTAAAGGTAAATTTATAGACACTTTGGAGCGCAAGGTTCAAATACCAACTTAGCACATACTCGAGCTAAAAAAAGCACTCTCTGGCTTTGATGTGGAAACCTGGGCTTGAACAATGTTACCAGAGGGGATTATGGTGATCTTGTCATTTATTGTCTTAAGAGATTTGAGAATTGTTGCTTATTGCACTTGATGCAAAGACTTTAAACATCTTTTATCAATTACTCTAACCAATAGTTACTTTGTTTTGTTGAAGACCTTTACAGAAGATAGTGAAATTGAAGCATATGGTTAGAAATAAAATAAACTTACTATAGACTGTTAGAAAGAAAAAAGTCTTTTAAAACTCTTGCAAATAGTAATTTTCTTTCTTGCTTTTTTTGTCTTATGTTTCTTGAAACTGTAAAAATATTGTTGTATGTGTGTAGCTAGCTGTACATTGAAATAGAGGTCCTGATACACTGTCCCATTATTACTTGAAAAATGAGACTATAATTATCTTAATCAAATTAAGGCTTCATAAGCTGTTGCTGCTGAGAAGAATTCTGTTCTCTTAGGAGAGAAGGCTGTGATGTGAAACAAGCACTGGATGCCAAGCAGAAACAGCTGAGAGAGCTGAATGATAGTAAAACAAATACCTTGAAAAGATATGGACCACATATGCCAGCATTTCTTGAAGTAGTTGAAGCAGCCTATGGGCAAGGGCGGTTTAAACACAAACCTGTTGGACCTATAGGTAAGAATGGCTGCTGAAAAAGACATTTTGCCTCATGAGTTTCATTGCATAGTTGCTAATGTAAGAAGTGAACTAGAGAAACTATTTGTTCTTTAAGCAGGTTCAGGTATGTCTTTTTTTTCTGTACTTTCTGGACTAAACATTTTATCCTGGTAAGTTGTCTTTTGCTTCTGTCCTTTTTGTCACGTGAACTAGCTAACATCTACTGGTTTTCCTCATTTTCCAGCTGTGTTTGTTGAGGTATTTTATATAGTTACAATGGCAAACTTTCAGTGCACCCCTCTGACTCACCTGCACTCTCTAAGCATCAGACTACTGTGCTTGGCTGCTTGTTCCTTGGTGGATAGCACTGTCCAGCTCTTGAACAGAATTTGTTCAAAATGTCCAGTGGTTGACTAGTAGGCTTGTCAAACTTAATGCTTTGCATGGAGCAACTCGGACAGAACCAATTGAGATTTTCTTGGGAAGTGGTTTCAAGTATGTTTTTTGACCAGCTCTGATAGTGACTGCTATGTTCAGTTTGTGAATGGGAGTAATGCTTCAGCATATTTTGGATGTGAGTGTAAAGGCCAAGTACTTAAGTACTTGGCATTGACTGCAGGGTAAGAACATGCAAACACGTGTTCTACTGAAGGCAGCTGATATAATAGCAATCTTCGTGTGTGTTTAACTTGCAACATAGTTGTTCCTCTGCTTTCACCTTAAAGCATTAAATTGTTGACAAGCAATCTTTGCCTTGACATACTCCTGCTGAGCTTCCATGAAAATTGGTACCTTAATGGAAGGTAGAAGTGATCTGTCAAGGATCTTGGAAGAAAATGTAGGCTTCCAAGCATGTATAGAGAAATTACATGTCTGTGTTCTCAGGGTAGCTTGCCTGCTGTGGGATTTTCTCTCTTTTAGTTAACTTGTTAATTTTTTTTTTCTTACAAGAAAAGTTTATTTTAGTATCTTTTAAAAAAACCCACAAACATAACAAAACAAAAACCTTGAGTGGTAAAAATGCACTATTGGATGTTTTTTTATGGAACACAGCTCCTAAAGCCTTGTCTCTTCTGTCTTTATTTAGGTGCTTTCATTCATCCAAAAGATGCTGAACTGACCTTGGCTATTGAATCTTGTTTAAAGACCCTAGTTCAGGCATTTTGCTGTGACAGTCATAGTGATGAAAGAAATCTTCAGCTACTGATGTCAAAATATTATCCACGTGGATTTAGACCTCAAATAATTGTAAATAAATTTCAGAATGAAGTTTATGATGTTAGGCAGAGGTAAGTTGTTTTGAATTTTTTTGCTTAGCTGTGATGGTTCGGATTATTATTAGTTGAAAATAACTGTAGTTTTGTGGGTTTTTTTGTTTAAAGAATCTCATGTGAGTTTTATTAATGATCGTTTTTCTTATTTTCTTCAGAGGAACTCATCATCCAGAATTCCCAACAGTTCTCTCAGCACTGGAAATAGATAATGCAGTGGTTGCCAACTGTTTGATTGATGTGAGGGGTATAGAAAAGATCCTGCTGATTAAAGTAAGGCTCTAGGTTCCCTATTCATCTTTAAAGAAAAAAGTTTTCTCTTTGTATGTAGGATATACAATACATTCACTGATGGTGTCTGTAATGGACAAAAGAGGTAGAGAAAGATATTTTTTTGGGGTTGGGTTTTTTTTTTTTTTTCCTTACCCACTGAAGAGAGGTGGCCCTGATGACTCAGCAGACCTAGACTGTATCAGTTACCAGTGTTACAAAGGTAACCACTGGAGGGTTCCCAGTAAGGCCTTCTTGGCATTCAATAAACTGTCAGTGTCCACTTCAAACACTGTTTTCTGTCATGGGCAAGACAGAGTAAACTGACAGCCCATAGTGAATTTAGATACTGGCATTTATTTAAGAATCAGTAAGGTCAGAACTTTTATTTCCACATACTCTTTTCCCTGCCCCTCAACTCTGCCTTCATAGGTCTCAACTTCTGTCCCCAGTAGGAAGGTCGCAGCTGGTCAGGGAATGTCAGGCAGAAAATATTACTGGTTCCTGCTGTGCAGCTGCTCACAGATACCGGTTTGGGCTATTACTGGCCAAAGTCCCTGGGCATTCCCTTGGATTAGTCCCTAAAGATCTCTTCCTATGTGTATCCAGGGTCTTCCCTGGTTGATTCTGGGATGTTCACCACCACCTTTCTGGGTGTCGAAGTATTCTGGTTTCCCAGTCTTAATAGTCCATGTGTATGTGGTCATCAGCCTCCTAAAGGCTGTCTTTGTCTCGTGTCTCTTAAATAATAGATGGGTTCAGGATGTGTCAGTTTCATGAGGTCCAGCTGTTACCAAGATTTGCAGCCAGCTCCTACCAGTTGTACCTAGCTTGTGCTTGAGAGTTGAAAAGTTCCCTTTCAGATATTCAGCCACCCACTCTTATATGACATTATCAGCTGCCTGTTAGCATTCACAGCTGAATTTATTTTTCGCCTACCACAATCAACACAGCTTCTTTGGACTCTGCAGTCTTAAAGCATTTGAGATGAGAGAGTGCAAAGAAACATGCTTGTGGATAGAGTCTGATAAAATAAAGAAATAGCAATGATCAGTTATTAAGTAGGGTTTGAATGAGGTGACTGGTGACTGGCAACGGGTGCTGAATTAGGATTTACATGCTATGTTGATAACAATCTATTTTTATTCACCATGAAAACATGATAGTGAACTGTTTTCTGCCACTATATGATTTCTGATCTTAATTGATTTTTGTTAAAATTTTCTGTTACTACTGAAGGTAAGAGGTCCTGCAGATAAGTTTACAGGTAAAGTGTTCAGAGATAAAGATAAGATTTATATATTTTTATTTAAAAAAAGTACTCTACAAGCAGCAGAACTGATGATGCTGACTTTTTTTTTGATTTTGTTTTTCTCTAAAACAACTTGTCCCAGTTTTCCCGTTGACGTTCCTACTGGAAAAGAGGTGGTTTATGCTGTCTAGTGCAAAGCTGACTGTTTATCAAGCATGGCTGTTACTGAATGGGATATGTAACAGCTGAACTTCCTAGGCTTTTCTTATGGCAGGAATGCTAGTTTTGTTCTTCCCTGTCTGCCTTATACTAACTACTGATTTTCATAACGTTATTATCTTGAAGCCCTACTTGAGCACTTCCAACTGAATCTGAAAGAAGTTGTACAGCTTCTATGTGGGAGAAATGATAGTTCTGAATGGATAACGTGATTGCCTTGGACAAAGGCACTTGTGACCATTTAGTCTGGCATTGGCAATGTTCTTTTTTACCAAACTGTTTCCCCAAACTCTAATTGAATATTGTTCAATGTACTTGACAGCTTGCTTTGGAAGATTGTTTATCGTATGTGTGTTTCTTTTTGGTAGTTAAACAAAAGGTCACTACGTACAGGTATGTTTAATCATTTTTTAAATTTTTTTTTCCCCCATGGCAAATTATGACAGATTGATTAGTGTACGGAACTTAAAATGCAGGTAAATTTGTAATGGTTTAGCTGCCAATTTCTTTTATTCTAAGAGGGTGGTTTTTGAGAACATAAGTGTTGTATTCACCTAAGAAAAGCAGATTCTTGACATTCTAGATCTTGTTTTTCTACGCTCTTCTATTACTGTATTTCTTATTTTTCATTAGGAATTGGAATTATTTCTTGGTGACAGCTTCTAGACTTTTAAAATTGATATCTTTAATTATGATTGCTTTTCTATTGGTATGATAAGGCCACTTTATTTTTCAGAGCAGCAGTAAAGCTCGTGAAGTAATGCAGTTTAATCGGCCCCCGAAAAATTGTAGAGAGGCTTTTACTGCTGAAGGTGATCATGTATTTGAAAAACGGTATTACTCTTCTAATTACGTCAGACCCAGGTTCCTAAGCCAAGATGTTGAAGCAGAAATAAGGTTAGCATCTTGTAATGTTGTACCTATAAAAACTGCACTTGTTGATGTGAAGAGTGGAATTGCATATTTGTACACTGCTATCCAGTCTCTCCATTTTCTTCCTGAGATTCATGATTTGCTTCTGGGAATTCTGGAAAAACTTTTAATATCATTGCCTTTCTGTGGTAGGTACAAACCCGAGTTATAGCTAGATATCTTTCAGTTTGTGGCATGTAAACCTTGCCGAGCAAGTAGGGATTTGCTGGGCTGAATATTCCAGGAAATCTAGTTACTTACCTTTTGTTTTACACTTGCTGGAAAAGAGTATGAAGTCAAAACCGTTTCTGTATAAACCTAATACCTGAACAGCGGTATCCCAGTTTACTGCAAAGGAAACCTGAATAGTCAAACCAAAGTTACATTGGCATGTGTAGTCCTACTGGTTGCAAACATTGCATCTGTGTTTTTTCAGGCTTTTGACTTCATTTATGGCAGGTATCTCTGATAAACTTGACTTCTCCTTCCCTCCATTTTATTTTTGATATCTTTTTTTCTGCTTACTTTCAAAATGGTAGTTTAAAAAGCCAAAGATATTTCAAAGATTATACTTGAATGTCACTAAGCAAACTGGTGACAATAGAATACTTTTGAGGATCAGATTATATTACAGACATATTATGTAATATTTTAATTTTAGTATTAATAGCTGATAGTGTAGACTGAATGTTAAAAATCTGTTTCTGTAAACTGAGAAGTTAAATGTGTTAGTTATACTGACATGAGCAAAGTGCTGTTATAATGAACTTCACTCAAAGATTATCTTAACTTTCAAAGTGTTACAGGCATTTCATTACCGATATTGCTGTGGGGGAATGATGTAGGCCAGTTAAAAAGGAAAAATGCCCTCCTCTGTTGCCCCCCACTTCACAACTTAGCCTAAAGCAATGACACATTTATCTGGAATAGCATACGTCATTTATTAAACACAGATTCTGGGATCGGACTTAATCAGTCAGTTTCATGCATCTATAACAAAAGTTGATTTAAACACTTGTGTTAAGATATTTATATTTTTTTAAACTGTAATATTAGTAAAGTTCCCCTTTCTTTTGCAGTGGTAAAAGACGCTATCAAAGTTTTGCCATCGATGAATAGTAATACAAAACAAAGATTTTTTTATTTCAAATAAGTTTACCACAGACTGAAAGAATTAATTACGGAAATCTCTGGACGTGACCTCCTTTGTAGAAGGAAAAGTGTTGAGACTACATAAAAAACTTTCTTCAGATCTCTGTTAATGTGTTTTCTCTCTGACTAGAGCTGTTTTGTCCTAGTCAAAGTATTTCTTTCCTTTAAGATGCAGTAGTATTTTTAGCAGTAACACCACTGTTTAGTTCAAACATTTGGCCTGTTACAGAAAATCGGTAAGAGAGGTTATGGTGGTTCAAATTACATAAATGTTTTATCTGCTAGGCATTGAACTAAGACCATCAAGCAGCTATCTGCTGGTTATTAACTCTGAGTTCTGCTGTAGACCTTTGGTGCTTCTTTATTGATCATCAAAACCGTCCAATACTAAACAAAATTAAGGTATTTTTTTTCTAGGGGAGTGCATTTTTACCCTTTGTCTTGTCATGCATTTAATTTTTATTTGTGTATTTCCTTGTGTGTGTAATAAGTAATATCTCAATACTACTTTGTTTATAAAGTCACTTGGAGAAAGAAATTGAAAATAAAAAGGCACAGTTGACAGCATCTCAGCAGCGTTTATATTCCATTGAAGATGAGATTAGGCAGAATGAAGATCATCTTCATGGTCATAGACGACACCAAAAAGAACTACAGGTAAAAAGTACACTATTGGTTTTCAGAAAATGATCTGTCTTTCCCTACTTCATTTTGACTTCTGCAGTATATTTTGAATGGATGATAGTTTTTGATGTTTTTCCTTACTTTTGTATTTGCTTTCGTGTTGTTCACCTTCATCGTTTAGGACAGAATGGTAGAGGCCACATCAGTCCTAGCATATGCTGTTGTTTCTGTATGGGGGTTTTTGGTGGTTGTTTTTTTCCCCCTCTTGTGCTAAATCTCACAAATTTCTATTACTTTTTTTGCCACAAATAGGAAGTTGCAATATTTGATGCACATTTCCTGCTTCCCCTTCCTTTATTTCTGTTGAGCCTTGCCTTTTCATTCCTAGAATCCTGTTTCTCTTCATTATCTTCATATATATTGCTGACTCGTTTTAATATGCTGAATGTTTCACCTTCAAGTGTTCCTAACTTTAATATCTTTATAAACCATTTTACAACTATTAGGCTTCTTTCTTTCTTTTCCAGTACTTCTAGGTGGGATATGTATTTGTGGTGGTAAATGTTGTTACAGTTAGGCAGAGTAAGATAATACATGCTATATAAGGTTATATTCAGTAAATTACAAATAAGAACTGACAAAAAAACCTGGCATGTGGACTCAAATTGATAAAGATAAATATTTGAAGGAAAAATAAAATACATTTTTTTCAATTGTCATGTTGAATGGAAATTTAATAATAATAATTTAAAGTGTATCTGACTTTCAGAACAAGTATATCTTAGAAAAACAGATTTCATAGGTAAGTGGGAAGAGTTCTGTCTAGGCACTAATGAAACTAGAAGATGCTTTCTGTGTCAACTTAAATGAACAAATGTAAAGTTTTCTCTCTAGGTGAGCTTAAGAACATTTTTTTTTTCTTTTTCTTTTCAGAAAAAAATAAGAAAAACAAATGCAGAAATAGCAGATCTTGAAAATGTGCAAGAATACCACTCAATGGACATACATATATTAGTAAGAACAGTTTATCAAATTATGTCTAATAAGGATACGAAATAATGTTTGCAGTGTTTTGAAATGAGCAAATACTGTAGATTTTCAACTAGTGTACAAGTTCAGTAGTGAAGAACGCTTTATAGGATGTCTGTGATCGTGGCAATAGCATAATTCTATTTTTCTGGTGAGGTTTTGGTTAGTTTTTCTTTCCTTGTTTTTCTTTTTTCTAACCAGTAGCACTGCAGCTTTATGGAAGGCAAAGTGGTGGTGTAAAGGAGGTATATTCTGTGCATTTTCTTTTTTTAGTTCCAGATCCACAATGCTGTAAAACACTGGTATTAAATAATATCTCTGTAGGTAACACTGTAGGTTTGGGGGTCAGAAGTGTCATCATCAAAGCATAGGTGAAGGCCACTCTGGAGCATAATTATTGTCACAGCACTGCTGCTCTACCCTGAACCAGAGTTTTCTTGCTTTGCTTCTAGCTTTGTTGTACGGAAGTTTTACAGTTCATGTATCACCCGAAGGAAGTATGTTGATTCCTTCAAGGTTCCTATCATTATCCATGTGTTCTTAGAATATGCACATAGTAGTTTAAGAACAGAAATAAAAGTTCGATAGTGTATTGTGATTTGTATGTTGGTGGCCATGAATTTCGGCTGTTACTCTGTAACAAGCTAATGTATAGATGGACAAGAATTCAATTCTGAGAATCATGCTGATGTTAATAATAATACTACAGTTATTTCATTTAAATTCCATGTCAGTTTTCCCACTACTTTATCGAAATCAACAAGAGGCTAAGTTGCGCAGATTTTTTTTTATTTTTGGGGTTTTTTTGTCACTTCTGATTTTGGCAGAAGCTCACGTTTTTTTAGTAGTCTGACTTTCAATGTGTGCATGTAAGTAAACGTTTCAAAATTAACTCGAAAAGTAAGGGATCGGTACAGATTCTGTAAACTCTTGGAGGGTTTCTCATTTTCTATATAATCTAGTTCTGTTGGTTTAAAAAAAAATAATTTATTCTTTGTCCTTTTGGTGAGATGGAAAAATAGTCTGTTACTTTTTTACTGGAGAATATCTTTCTGTTAAAAAATTATTGAAGGCTTACTTACTCAACATCAGCATTTTTACCATCACCTTCTGATAATGGTCTTAAACAGCTGGTAGACTTACATATTTGTAATTTGTACATTCACCTTATTCCTTTCTTGGATTTTTGTTGTTTTTCTGTTTTCTGTGCTTTCTGACTGCTACTATGAATTAATTGCTGTTCTTCCACTTGGTATTTGTCTTTCATTACTACCTTGATTTCACAATTGTTTGATTGTGAAGGAGAGTCTAAAGTAATGCAAAGTTGCATTTACATATTTTTCCCAGGTTTTGGAATATTTGTCATCTTGAGTCAGAATGTATGATAACTCATTAGAAATGGTATAATTTTCTAGGAAACATTGGCGATCCACTTACTCTTCCTGTATTCCTTTCTATAATGGATGTATATACTCTGCCACAGATCTGGTGGGAACTTACCTTGTTCTTTTGTTGAAAAAAAAATTACCATAGTGAAATACTAGTGTGGCTAAGTCTTCACAAAACCCTAGCCCCTTTAGTATTTTCATCACAATTCCCAAATAAAGTCCCCTTAATTTTCAGTCAGATAACTGGGAAATTCCACTTTTTATTTTGCAGTTTGATTTAGTGGTCTCCTGCAAGATCTGTCAGTCTCTTCTTCTGGGCTTTAGTGACAACTACGTTGAGCTGCTCATACTCTTTTTAGAGTTACAGAGTATTGTATGTAACGTTGCACCCTGTTAGTGGTAATAAACCAAAAAATCTTGTACAATAATTTGCAAATGTGTATCTTTTTATTATTCTTCATTTTAATATATTTTGACAGAAAGATGAAGCTAAAGAAAATAAGAGTAAGATGGAATCTGTAAAAAAAGACATGCAGCAGCAAAGCAGAAAAATGGAAGAACTGAAAAATACTCTGCAGGTAGCTGAAAAAAAACTTGAAGAAATGAGAGAAAAAATTAATCAAGTAGAAGAAATTGCTGGTCCAATTAAGGTAGCAAAATTTTTATATTGTATTTTTAATTCTTTCCCTTTGTGTGACAAGGAGGTGGTGATGTTCAAAGGAGGTGGGAGAAGAGATTGTGATGCTTCCTGATACATTTAAGATCTACCTATGAAAATGGAAATAGAGCATTCCATCTGGAGCATGTCAAGAAATAAGCTTGGCAATATTTTGACGGTGATGTCAATTATGAAGTGTAGTTGCTATAGTGTTTTGTGTTTAAAGAGTTTGTTTCCAGTTATTTTTAGTCATGGACTGAAAAGGAAGGAAAAATAGTTTGCTTGACTTTCTTTCTAGTCCATCACATTTGTTGTTTTGGCTTGTCTGTTTCTGATAAGGGTCGGCTAAGAGTGTTCGTAACTGTTCAGTTTTCAAAACAGCATTTGAAGTTCTGTCTGAAGTGGTTGTTATTCTGTAAAGTTGCGTAATCATGGAATGTACCGATACGTAATTTTAATTATTCAGGACTACAGAAGACACCTGAAAATCACAGAGAAGTAGCAAGACTTAAGATAAATAGCAGAGTGGTGACATGCAAAATTTGATACTGGCAAATGGAAAGCAGTTGCATGTTGTCAAGAATTAATGGTTTGAAAATGGAAAACAGAAATAAGAGACCAGCATGTTTACAGTATTGTAAACTTGTAGAAGGATGGAATGAGGAAAAACTTAGACCGCTGTAGGATTCTCTTCTGAGCCTCACTCAAATTGTATATTGCTATGTAGTCAGCCCAAACTAAAAAAGCAAAAGCAAACAAAAAGATGAAGGAAACAGGTACATTATATTTATGAGTTGTTTTCTGTTTCTGATGTGGAAATGCTGAAGATAATGTTCTCATTTCTTACACAGTGGTTCTTTTTAAATAGAACAGATTTATTCACAATATTAAAACATTATTGCTTGTTACTAAGAGGACCAAATGCAATAGAGGGCAACTCTTAAATGTCTGAAAGGCTTTTAGGTTAGATGTACTGCTGTGTGTTCTACAGTTGTTTAATGGACTGCTGACAGACAGCAAGTTGTGGCTTTAAGGTAGGATTAGAAAAAGGCAAGAGCATCCGTTATTATTGGTGATGGTTGTTTTTCTTGTTTCTTGTTCTGGTGTTTTGGGGTGTTTTTGTTGGTTTTGTTTAGTTTGGGGTTATTTATTTTGGCTTTTTAAGATAATCCATCTAATTGACAGGTATTAGGAAGAAATTTGTCTTCTGATTTATATCATTCTTTATACCTCTGCTTCTCTGGAAAGATATGATACCACTTCAACTGTATCAACACTTAAGTATCATAGAAGTTGCTGTAGTCTATATCATATTATAGATAATAGCAAGGCACTGAATTTTCAGGCAGAAATGCAATTCTGGCTGAGGTCACACTGGCTAGAACGTAGTGTAAAAAGTGTAGGTTTTGGAGGTTTAGGAGAAAGGATGGCTTTCTTCTGAAGGATGGGATTAAAACGTCTCCTCAAGGTACTATTCGTAAAAACTTTACAAGCATATTATGTCCTTGTCAAAATTAAGTATAGACTTTCTGGTAAGTTGCTTTTAAAGCTCCTGAACTTTAGAAATAGTCTTACTGAAAGCAAAACCAATTAGGCAGTGTTAACAACAACATAATTTTGGGTGGTAAGTCAGTAAACATTAGAGAGATGCTTAGGGATCTACCTCAAAGAGCTCACATCTCAAGTTATTTCAAACAGGATGAATTAAACCAAGCTGACTCAGAACTGGAAAACAGTAAACGCTGTTTGCAGCACTATGAAGACAAGCAGAAAGAACACCTGGTTTGCATTAAAAGACACAAAGAATTACTAGCTGCCAAAGAAAAGGAATTAGAGGTAGGTGTGGGGGTTTTTTTTCTTTTTTTTTCAGGTCACATGATCATGATCTTTCTGATACTTAATAATAAATCATTCCACTTGTACAACATACAGATCCTATTGATACTGAACTGCACCAAGTATTTGCTTAGCTATGTAAATCAAGTAAAAGTAATTTTGTATAAAGAATCAAGGACTGTTTTTGTCTGGCAGAGTACAGTTTCTGTTTTGACAGATAGGTTAGTGGTTATCCATCTAGGACTATTTCTTCTGTATTTTGCAATGAAAATATTAAATTACTTATTCAATTTAACTTAAACCACAAATTTTAAGATTAATACTGCTTTGTTTTTTTGGATACTGGGATTTTCCTTGTACAGACCTCATACCTGATCTTTTGAGGACTTACCCTAATCAAGCTTTATTAACTAACTCTAAAGTCACATCCGCTAAGACTTTTGGAAGACCGTCCTATTTAAATATGGTGAATTTGGTTCCTTATTTGTGTTAGCTAAATGACTGTGAACATAGTAAAGATCTTGGATACAATTCTTAGCACTGAAATAACTACTTGCCTATAAACATCAGTAAAATCGTTAATGATAACTAGGTTTGTTGTGATAAGTACACAAAGAACAATACCAAAATATTGTTCTTGCATGGAGACCTTGTTTTTCCATAGCACAAAATATTTGTTGTGAAGGCTAAACAGATTTTTTTTTTTTAAAAATGTAACAATTAATTGACTTTCAAACATTACTTTAGGAAAAAGTGGCACAAGCTAGGCAAATCTGTTCAGAACGCATAGAGGTCAACAGAACTGTTAAGAGTCTTGATGTGGAAATGATTCGCTTGAGAGAGAGGATAAATTTGGAAAGCGCTCGCCATGGAAACAGAGAAGAAATAATAAAGTAAGTCATCTTTAATGTCTGAAGTAGTTCAGGTAGGATGGAGAAGATAGGGTGCTTTTAGTACTTAAACCATGTATGAAGGTATGGAAACATGCCGTGCCGATTGCTCCCTCAACCAGTACTGAACAGGTTTAGGGGTCTTGAAATACCCTCTAGTGATTGTAGACAGTACCTGTACTATATATATGAAGCTACCACTAATCATGTCACCTTCTAGTGTTTAGAATATCCCAATTACAACTATGTGGTGGGAACGTAACTGTTCTTCTGTAATGAAGAACTAACGGAGAAGTTAAGCAATTACACTGCAGTCAAAGCCTCAGGTGTTTCAAGGAATTGCTCACCTTGGATATTTTTGAGCATGGGGAGCCCAGTCATTCATTCTCCTTGGTGTAAGAGTTTCCTTTCAAAAGAATTAAAAATAGAAGTAAAGTTTAATTTTTGACTACTTTTCATTTGTGAACAGTGTCTTACTTAATTCATGAAATGCTTTTAGCTTTAATGTAGATCCTCACAAGATAATTTTTATTTGAGTGTTTTGATTATCAAATCTATTTTCAGCATTTAAAACAATACCTTGATTTTAATGTAATGTGTGTTGATCCTGGACTTTCTGTTAATTAAAACAGACAGTTTCATGATGCAAAGGAAAGATACGAGGATACAAACCTTAAAGTAAAGAATTTAAAGAAATTTATTAGGCTGCTGGAAGAAATAATGACACAGAGATTCAAAATATACCGGCAATTCTTAAGGTGAGTTAATCTTACTATAATGTCAGGTTTCAGGTAAAGTAAGGTATAGATGTAGGTATGTGCCCATATTCCAGGGTAAAAATTATGGAGCAGGCTTATGGGAACGAGGTATCTCTAAGGTGTATTCACAGTAACCTTTTTAACCTGATCTTGCTCCCAGAGCCAATACAATTGTGCCTGACAGTTTAGAGGCAGCCTGGTCCAAGGGCTAGAAAAACAACATGGTCAGTGGAGGCTGTATTTTGTTTCACACCAAAGTCTTTGACTTTGCCAGCGTAATCTAAGGCAGTTCTGTTTCAGTGTGACAGTGCTGGTTTTGGTCAGTAGAATGTCAGCAACATACTAGCACTGAAATCATGTGGACTGTCACTCATTTTCATTGAGTGTGATTAGTGGTGCTGTGCTGAAAAAACTTCAAGGTCTTTATTCAGGTTCTGCAGTTTGACAGCTGCTTCCCTCATGGAGTTCCCATACTAAGAGTCCACCTCTTCTTTTTTGCTTCAGTCCCCTAGTATCCCGCACCTATTAATGAAGGTTTTTGTGGCGGTCTGCCTTCAGAAGGACTGATGGTCTTGTTTTCCGCTGCAGTCCTTTACTGTTTATCGTTCATTTCAGCAGAATTTGAGGGATATCTGTGTTGACTCTGCTTTCTGTACTTTTTGATCTGGGATTTGGAGGGGGTGCCAGTATGATCCTGACAAATAATAATGATCAGGAGAATCCCAGCCTTTGCAGGTGGAAGTATAGAAAGAGTAGTGGTTAAGATTTACCTGCAGAATCTGATGCTTCCCTTATGGTGCCTATGTCAAAGAGAATCTTGTTCTTAGTGCTAAATTTGAGTATGAATTCCATTTCGAGATGTCTTGGAACCATAGTCTGTTCTTGAAGGAATCTTGATGTATTGTGTATCGAGCAATTATATGCTCGAATTGGCGTGTGTGTGTGTGTGTGAAGGGAGAAATTAATACACTGTTTAATTCCTGGGGTCTAGCAGAGACTGTGAATTCTTTACTGTTCTTACTGTGCAGTCCTAATACTGGATAGGAAAGAAATGGAATGTGGTCATTTTCTGTTGAAGTTGTGAGGAATGGTGTAAAAGGGTTCCAGTCTGTTGAAAAAGACTTCTAGAAAGTACAAAGCCTGTACCTTGTGGATTTCTTACCTTGGTACTTTGTGTCGGTGATTATCTCCAGCATGCCAGTACAGAATGTCACCCACTTGAGAGTGTAATTGATTTTGGAAAATGTTCTTAATGGAGCAGGGCTTAATATTTAAGATTATGATGTGGAACTGTTGATAAAAATCTGCTGGCACTTCTTCATGGATTTTAAAACTCACTGACCTAATGTTTGTTTGCTTGATTTAACTGA
This sequence comes from Falco biarmicus, assembly GCF_023638135.1. Classification (NCBI taxonomy): domain Eukaryota; kingdom Metazoa; phylum Chordata; class Aves; order Falconiformes; family Falconidae; genus Falco; species Falco biarmicus. The sequence goes on along the minus strand of NC_079293.1, from coordinate 32,718,860 downwards.
TTTAAGGCTCCTTTCTTTACGATGCAAACTCTACTTTGACCGTTTATTACGTATTCGAGCTTGCTATGGAAAAATACTCTTTGATCACAAGAATGAGACACTTTCAATAACAGTAAGTTATTTTATATTACTTCAATTACCATAATAATTAATGATTTATTTTTATTTAATACCAGCTGCTAGAACATGTATTGCAAAGGATAGAATAAATCGTTCTTCCCTCTCCAAATCTGGTATGTTAAATTGTAGGATATTGTGGGAAACAAGCAAGAGCCAAAGCCATATTGCCATCTTATATGGACAGGTTGCTAGATTATATGGAATAAATTTGGACTGTTGCCTTAGGTGGGTGATAAGAATTCACTAGCGAGTCATCCTAGTCAGACTTTCAAAATTATTCATTCCTATTTCATTGATAGGAAGTTTGCCTTTATTTGTGTGATTGTGTAATGGCTCTAGTTGTTATTTAAACAACTTCTAATGGCTGAAAGATTCGATATTATGGTTTTTTCTGTGTATCTTTTAACACTGTTCCCCAGAACTGTTGTCATGGGCTATTTACTTTTGTTTCTGTGGGAGATTTCAGGTTTAGGAATTGAGGGGGGAAAACGTGTAGTGACAATATAAATAGGTGTTGATGCAGTCCCAATTAAACAGGTGAAGGTTATGTATTTGAAGAACTTAAAATTCAGTCTGTAAAATGTCAAGTCGTTACCTGGCTTTATCAGAATACTTTTTTTTTTTTTTGTATAGCTAGTATTTCATGTTTCTCATGCAAGAGACCTACATTTAGTCAAGGAAAATAAATTGAAAAAAACCCCACCAAAACACTGTCCCCTTGCCCTCCCACCCCTCAAACCCCCCCCCCCCCCCCCAAAAGAACACACTCTAAAATAATTCTTTGTTTTCCCACTTAGCTTGTTGAAGGTAATATAATTAATAGAAGGTAATGCTTAAGCTTAAAGGGGGAATGCCACAAGGTGCCATCATAATCAATGTAACTAGAGGACTGTTTGCGATGTGTCATGTGCTCCGCAGAAACGGTTCCTCCTATAATCAATATAATCAATAAATGAATTACCTGCTTTTCTATTGTATTTAGTAACTACTGGATTTTACTGTAACTACACTGGTTGACATTTATTAAACATTGTTTAACAACTATTAAAAATAGAGAATTGAATAAAAAAACACTGGCAGGGTCATTCAGTCTATTCAATGTATTTTGCTGTGACGGAGAAAGCTGCAGTGATTGTACAAGTCATGTTATTAAATAGTTAGGAGCCATTCCATTCCAGAATGGCAGTGGCAGTGAAGTGCATAAAATTGTTCTCAGGTGATCTCTCTCTGTTCATGTGTAATTCGTTTGCCACTAAAATTATGATCCTGTTAGTAAGTCCCCTATCTTGTGTTTTAAAAATTGCTCTGTTACTTTTATTTCAAGATTCAGCCTCGAGAGGAAGACAAAGCTTCTCTTAATGATGTGAGATCCTTGTCAGGAGGTGAACGTTCCTTCTCAACAGTTTGTTTCATTCTTTCTCTGTGGTCAATTACCGAATCTCCTTTCAGATGCTTGGATGAATTTGATGTCTATATGGTATAGTTTAAATTTAAATTACATATGCTGTTCTGATTTGTGTAAGTCAAACAGTTGGGTTGTTGTTTGTATTTGGTTAGATTTTAAAACACTACAGTTAACTGTAAATAATAAATAAAAATCCCAAACCAAAACCCAAACCCAAATCCCCAAAACCAAAACTTGTTAGGGAGCTTGTTCACTTTGCTTAGTGACTGTTGAAGCATTGTTTCTGAAGTTGGTAGCCAGAGCTATGAGCATCTCTGTACTTTACATGCTTAAACCTTAGTTCAGCACAAAACCCGTAAAATATAACTTTTTATTCATTCCCCAAGCAGTTGTTACTGTGTTTGTTGCAGGTTGCCTCTGCATGTTGCTGTGACAGTTTGGGGCTTAGCATGTGCTTTTGCTTTTACAGATTTTGAGATCAGTGTGTCTCTTTTTCAGAGCAAGTACATCAATTGAGTTCACTGTTGCTGCTCAGAACTTCGTTTTATAGAGAATAATGAACAGTAAATACTAACGTCAGCTAAAACTGATAAACCTCATCTTTGTGTACAGCTTCCCTGGATAGGCAATTAACCAATTTTTTAATGTATTTTTATTTTATTTCCGCCTTAATAATATGCAGTGTGGTGTGGTTTGAGAAAATAATTAGTTCTCCGAGTTGATACTGGATTATTTCATTTTGCCTTCAGTGTCCCTCCCCTATCGGTGATTTATTTATTGGGAATCACGGACCTAAAGGCGAAAAAAGATTTTCACACTTTGTAGGTAAAGAATTTCAAAGAGGAAAGTATGCATCTAAGGTGTTCAAGCAGTCATTTTTCAGCTGACTTCTGGAGCTTAGGTCATCTTTTACAAGTTAGTTGTGAAGAAGTGTATCCATCTGTCCAGAAAAGGGTGGGTACTCGGAACCATAGGCCCTGCAGAGAACTTCCATGTCATCTATTCCATAATAGTTCCATGTGATTTGTCTTTCCGCTGCTGTGCCAGTCAGTGCAACCTTACCGTCTCCACGTTAGGGAGTTTTGATGTAATCCTGGAGACCCACCACAAGAGGGCTCCATCAGCATGTTTCCTAGGGAGATCGCTAGCCTTAAGCGTTAGTGTCTAGAAGCAGTCCTTTGTTTAACTCCTGCTAATAATAGCTTCCCATTACACATTTTTTTCGGTAAGCTTAATGCATAACGTCTTGTTCCAATCGGTAATAATAATCACAACAAAAACAAGCTACAGAATATCTTTGATTTCATGCAGCCCTTAAATCCTTTCAGGTAATTTTGAGGCAGGATTTTACAAGACGCATTATTCTGCTAAAATACAGTTCATCTCAGCATACCAATAAAGAAGTAGTACGTGTGTATCAAAGCTGATTTATGAGTAGGAGCGTGTTATTTTTCCAAGAGATGTTTTCTGTCGTCCATGTATACTAAAAAGTAGAGTTTAAGAATTTCCCAGACTATGATTTGTAGCTTTTAGAATTTTACCCTAACACTTCTCCAGCTTAGTTTTCATTAGACTTCTCTTTAGCTCAACTTTGCTGTATAGGAATTAATTCCAATAGGTTTTTCTACTAAGATATTTTCTAATGAATTTTTATTCTTAGGCATTTGTCTTAATTTGTTCAATAATAGGCCAGTGAAATACACAGTTAATATCACTACCTGATAAATCTTTTTTCTTTAGGACATGGTTAACAGAAGAATTGCAATGGATATGATTCTTAAGGTGGCTGATTCTCAGCAGCATCGACAGTTCATTTTGCTCACCCCACAAAACATGAGGTAATACTGTTGTGTTTTATTTCCTGGTACAAGAATAACCAGGAAGCTCTATTGCAAGGAGTATACCTTGAAAAAAATAAATATGAGGAGAAAGAAATTTTACTGTTTTTACAGTAGAGTATCAACAATTAAGCAGTTCATTGCTGATGGTTCTAGGAATTTAATAGGTTTTTACTCTTCCTTTGTATAATGTGTCTTAATATGGTAGTTCGGTGGGACTTGAATAACTTTATCTTAAGTAGAACAGCTTTTTGAAAAGTTTTACTGTTTAAAGTGGGCTCCTGATAACTTTTAGTACTGTATATCCCTCTTCTCCCAAAAATTTCAGAAGACACTGCATTTTTCCGTTTTTCTATTAATCCTACAATACTTTCAAGATATTTGTCATTTGAGAGTTGTTTTTTTTTCTTAAATATCATTGATCTAGAAGCTGATCGCTTATTCCTTGTTATCTTTTTTGATCTAATAACCCCAAATTTTTTAAAAACCTCCATATAAAAATCCCCAGTAAAGCCATGCCTAGCATAAGGGGACAGTCACTCTAACCTTACACAGCTGCATAACGTTACTCTTCTCTATATTAGCCAAATGTAATCAGTGCAGCATGCAGAGGGTAGTTAAGTAGTGTTGATTTAATTGTCTTCCCTTACTAAAATCTATAAAAAGTAGAATAATGGTATTCTGTTGTTGTTTAAGTGGAAATGCTTTCTGGGAAACTTCTGAAATTGTATTCAATAAACTTAAAGGAATTTTCTATATGGTTACTGTTTATTAAAAGTTTAATAATTCTTGTGCAGCTTGGTTTTATATTTTGTTACATGTTGCATGTTCAGCGAAAAATTGATTTCACAAAAGTACAGAGGCACCTTCAGAAGAAATAAGTTTAGGATAATTGGTGGAGAAGCCCATATAAATGTCTGTTTAATAACTTTGCTCATTTTTAGTATGATTATCAGTGATTATACAGGTACAAGCTGTGTGCCACTACAGGATCTGTAAGGCAAATATGAAGCATATTTGATCATTATTTCATTTGGAGTTTCTCTTAAAAGTACCTGCTCTATAATTAAAGTATTCTAATGGTTAGGAATCAAGATTGAAATCAGTCATTGTCTTTACCTCAAGCTTTTACTGAAGTCTGGCTTCAGTATCAGTTCAGTGGAGCCAGAACTTCACCCCATGTTACTGTTTTTTAAAATTGTAAAATTAAAAAAGGGGGAGTTAAAGGAAAATATGTAATGGAAAGAATCAAATGTATATATGAAATTTGTGGACAAGAAACACTGTTTAAATGATGCATACTTTATTTTTAGCTCTGTGCCGGCAAGTTCCCGTATTCGAATCCTCCAATTGCAAGACCCTGAAAGAGGCCAGAAAACATCAAATTGCCAAAATAGGAATGACAGAGAGGAAGAACAATAAGTATCTCTGTGTGTAAATATGGCATACTATTGGGGATAAATGTGTATTGGTATGTGTAAAGTTATTACTTTCTGATGCTGGATAAGAGGATTTTTTTTGTTAGAATACTCTCAGGAAAAGAGAAGGCTCCTGTATATTTCTTCTTTGAATTACTGTATGTGTACAGACCAAGAATAATCACCATTTTGATAACGGGAAAATCCTTAGTGTTCAGTTGATATTTGTAACTACCAGCTAGTAGATTTTTTTATCAGTTGTTCTGTTTTTTCTTCTGGAAAAGTTGAAATATATTTTGTATAACTAGGGAGTAATATTTTAATACAGTGAGACTGATACTTGTAGTAATGCTTTTTAGTGTCTACACACTTAAAATTAGCATTAAGTTGTTTTCTTTATAGCTCTGCTTTATTTTGTAAACATGTGCTAATAATAATAAATACATGCTGTAAAACAGGTGTGGTGTTTTTTTCCAGTGGAACCACAGCGACTGTACATGAGAAGCTATTAGTACTTATAGTGTGTACTTTCATAATCAGAGAAGTGAGAAATTTATTTGCAATATATTCTCTAGGTGGGGAAAAAAGTTATTTTATTTCTTCCTAAAGAGTTTATAGGGAGGAGTTTGAGTTTCTTTGGACCTGAGCTTGTACAACCTAGCAAATTATGGTTTTATGAACTTAGGTTCTTAATTCTAATTTACTAAGCTCTTGCTCAGTCTGAGTTTGCAGGTATAGACTAAGTGTAGGTATTTATTACATTGTAACAAACTAAAGTGACAGAAGTCCTTCCGCTATAGAGGAATGAAGTAGAATAAGAATTCTGGAAAATAATACAGTAGCTTTTCTACAGCATTGTAGGCCTGCATTTTGCTGGGTGTTCCTGTCCCCACTCCCCTTCCGTCTTCCCCTGGGACTATACTACAGCAGTTAAACTAAAATACACTTGCTTTATTGAAATAATACAAGCATTTATTGGGGATAAGAAGGAGACAGAAGAACCAGATTTTTCAAACTCCCGAATAAATTTTTTTCTCTTCCGTTCTCCTTTCTCCAGGAACTTGAAGTTGTTGGGAGCTCTTAAAAAACAATCAATTTTTAGAGTTCAGCCATTAGACATACTTTTTTTTTTTTTCATTAGGTGGATATAAAAAGCCATACAGACTATTGAGAGAACAGTTCTGCAGTTTCTGCAGTTATTTACCAAGCAGCAGTTCCTCAGTAAACTCACTGTAGTCTAAGTTTTAACTCTGCTTTGTAGCTGAATTTGGTTTTAGGTGCTGTACAGTGTTTTGTGCTTTCTGATGTCTTTCAGTTACTATGTAAGAATTTGTAGGTATTTCAAAAATATGGATGCTAGATGAGAACTGAAGGAAATACGCTGAGAAAGCTAGCTGCAGTTCTAGTGCATTCTAAATGTAGGAAATAAGTCTAGTGATTTTTTTTTTTTTTTAAAAGCTTCAGATGTTTCCTTCTGAAAGCCCAGGGTAATGGGCCAGCAGGCTCACGGCAGCCTTGAGGAGGTTTACAGGGTCGGCGTTTTTTGTTGTTGAAGTGTGTGGCAGAAGAGAGACAGTGGTCAAATTGAAGTAGGATAAACCAGGGGCAGGGATTGTTCATGATGAAGATAGGAAGAGCACGTCCATCCTTGGAGGCTTTCGGGGCCTAAATAGACTGCTGTATCTCCTTCAAGCAGGGATCTGCGCAATAGACCTCTGGAGGTCCCTACCAAACTAAACAATTGTAAAATCCTGTGATTTGATGGAATACATATTGAAGATACTTAAAATGTTAGGATTATGTGAAAATACTTGGGGGGATACACCATTCAAAGTGCACACTTGGTAAAACTTGTCTAGAACACAAGCCCAGTTTGTACGGGGATGTCCTTGATACTCTTACGCCACCATGAACCACATAGTTTGACTGGATTTTGTGATGAAATTAGAATATGTTTCAGACTTTTATAATATGAAATAATAGAATGGCATATAATTATTTATCCACCTGATTTTCTTCAGCGTCCAAAAAATAAAGCAAGAGTGCAGAGGCAGGAGAGAGGGAAGACTTTATCTTCATTAGTACTTTTATCAAGACATCTATTGAGAAAAGAGCTCAAGAAAAATTATTGCATTCCTACTAAGCCAACACTTCAGCTTTCTCCCAAGTTTTCTATAGGCTTGCTTGAAATATTGGAGCAGTTGGCATCAATTCTGGTCTTTGGTTCAAATCAATATATTGTATTTATTCTGATCTACCACTGCACTTGAAAATGCATGCTTGACTGTGTAATTATTACAAGCAACTGTTTACATGGTACAGGATTAGTTCTGAATAAGCACTTGCTTAGATGCATTTATTTTTGCACCGATTCTTGTGAGGTCTCAAAACTACCTTATTCTTGGTGCTTTAAGTACAGAGTTTACTACACCAGTTACCTAGAGAGAGAACTGCAGTGCTAATGTTACGTTTTGTGACTGTGTTTGAGTTGCTGGCTGTTTTGGATGGCAGTGTGTTGCTTAATGCTGCATTAAAGTAAATGGAGCCTGTCCAGCTATATAAATTCAAGGTGCAGGGAAATGTAGAATGAGGTACTGCTGCTCTGCTAAGTACACGTAAACCAGAGAGGCGTAAATTCCCAGGAAAGTTCAACATCCTCTCTACAACTAATAATTTAAGCCTAAGTGGAAACGATGGGCATATCATTCTCAGATGTATGTTACGTTTGCAGAGTATGTGTTTTACTTTTAAGTTACAGCCAAAGGTACAAAGTGTACCATTCTCTAATTTGCGAAGACTGTTACCTGGGTAGCCTAAGCAACTTTCTTGTATTTAAAAATAATTGAATTTTCTGCCTTTTGCTGTTTGTTTGGAATACAAAGAAACTTAAATATGAGAGGATGGCCGTGTTGTGGCAACTGATTCTGTGTTCCCCCCACCATGTTTGTTAGCAAAATGTGTAAAACTTTGTTGGGTTTTTTTACCCTCAATTTTAAGGTGAGTTTCACTTTTTAAATTTGAAAATACAGAGAATGATTTGGTTTGTGCCATGTTTTATTGTTTGACTTGTAGCTATTAAGAATACGGTCTCGTTTCTTCATAAGGTAAAGAAGAAATATCAAACATGCAATTGTACTATGTTCAATTTTTTTCTTTTAATCCTGCAAGCAACCATTTAAAGCAACTGGGAAATGTGGTGTAGCAAAGATTATTTTTTTTTGATCTGCAATCTCTGCAGTCTGCTGGTTCTCGATGCTTTCCCAGGGCTGTGCTGAACTTGCACGTGCCATAGTATAAAGATAAACTCGATTGATGCACATAGAATTGAGGAGGAAGGTGCTTCTCTTCACTATCCCTTCTCAATCATCACACGTTACGGTTAATTTCTCAGTAATGATTTTCAACATGTCTGTTTATATTAAAACCGGGGTAGCTCAAAGACTCTTACTCAAGGAGGGAAAAGCATTAGAAGACCAGGTTTAGGTCAAGCAAATAAACTGTATTTGACTATGAGCTAGCTTAAAAAGCTAAGTAAGCACAGGTCTAGTAGGATTAGCATCTTAGAGGATAAACAGCTGCTCTGTTGGTAAACACAAGAACTACAATTTTTGGTTTTATATAATATGACTTCAAGTGCGTGAGTGAGTGCAAGGAAGTTTTTTTTCATGCTTTCATAATGAAATATATATTTCCCAGTATTACAGTGATAGATAATTAAGGAAAATGAACTTTTTTTCTATTACCATGCTGAAGATATGAAATAAGAATTAGGGGAAAAGGTCAAATGTTATAAATTTATTTTGGGACATATATATTGCAACCTCTGTGGAAGCTTTTGAAAATTCAGGCAGAGATCAATACACTTCCAATAAAACCTTTAAACTTCCAATAAAACAATATTTTAAACATTATATATATATATATTTATATATGTTTTTAATTAAAGGGATCATTTTAGCAGGATTTTTTTTTTTTTTTTTTTTTAATATACTGCATTCCTCTGACATAGCTCTTTCCAGATTGAAGGGATGCAAATGAGGTAAGAATTAAGGCAAACCTAAAAGGCATGCAAATGAAGTACATTTATATCCACTGACAATACAAGCACATGTGTGGATCAGACTTAAGAGCTGAGGAACTCTTCCCCTCTGTCTGTCCAGTACTACTTTACAGCAGAATGGTGACATGATTTATAATAAACAGTTAACATTGCCATGGGAATTCAGTGTCACTAACATTACTCAGTCTAGGAGGACACAGAGCTAGCATCAGTAAAACATGAACAATAAATAATATAATTCACTGCAGCACAGGACTGCTGCACAGGCTTCAGAGGAATAGGGTTGTTATGAAATGACATTGCAAACATCACGTTGTGGCAGTTTATTTTTATAATATATACTTTTAAAATTCTTTAGCAAATGACATTCTCATGCACACAAGTGTTTCAAACACAAGAAGCAAGTCCATTTATAGGTAGTCCAAGCAAATTTTTGTGTGTGTGGAAATAGCTGCAAACTGAATGGAACATTAAACTTCTGTGCAGTCTATGACTCATTGTACACAAGCTCATTTTTGAATGTCACACTGCAGGAGTAATACAATGGATGGATCACTCTTTGCAGCTTCTTTGAATTCATCCAGTGTGATCTGGTCATCTTTGTTCTTATCCATCTTACTGAAGATCTTGTCTACCCGTTGCTCAGGCGTCAGACCATCCTCATTCATCTTCATCATTATCACAGTGCCCACCATTTTGTAGATGGCCTTTGGAAAGAAACCAAACGGAAAATTCAACAGATGAATTAATGTTTTCTTGATGTGATCAAATTCTGGAAAGATACCCAACAAAATGATGGCCAGTGTCCTTAATTTTGTGGGGTTTTTTTCTTAGAATCTGCTGTCCATATACTTAAAGAAGAATGTGTTTTACTTTCTTTAGATGCAGATTTATTTCAGGGGTTGCATTTTGCATCCCAGAATGAATTTCTTGGGCTTTCTGTTTCACAGTGCAAAACTGTTGCAATCTGTTCTCTGGGGCAACTGTTTATTTGGCTTTTAGTCATTCCATTGAAATATTTCACATAAATTCAGAATAATCACTTTTAGAAGCTGTCACCTTTTAATAGCTTTCTATGTGTACGTGTGAGCAAAATCTGGTATTAACTACTGTGGCGAGTAGCTTGCAGATGACGTGGGTGGTAAACGTTATCCTTCCCGTTATATGCTGTGGTCATCCTAAAGCCCATCTGTGAGAGCTCACTTCAAATACTGTGTTGTTATCCCTGTAAATTTCTGTAATTATCTGAAGTTAATCTCCGGTAAGGTTTCAGCTACAAACCAGTAATTTCATGGGTGTCAAGTGATGTTGAGATGGGCTTTGTAAATACTTTGCTGTGCTGTTCTCATGGTTAATCTGTTCATCAGAAAAAACCCAACCCAACCCATCAATAAAAACCAAACCTCTGGATATTTAAAAGCTTATATGCACATATGTACTTCCTGCAATTTTCAAAGATTACACTTGTTAAAACATTAGTGAGCTTGCACCACTTAGACATGAGTTAGTATAGGATGAAGGCACGTAATATATGCTTTTAATGATACACTACAACCTTCTGTGTGCTTAAAATCTAAACTATATGTGAACAAGTAATCAAATTCTATTAATGTTCAGACATGTTACTTCTGAGTGTTGCACTGATCTCACCTCTATAATTTCCAGCATTTCCACTCTTGTAATTTTACCATCACCATCCAAGTCGTACATGTTGAAGGCCCAGTTTAGCTTTTGCTCAAAACTGCCTCGTGAGGTGATGGACAGCGCGCAAATGAACTCTCTGAAGTCAATGGTCCCATCTCCATTTTTATCAAAGGTTCGGAAGGCGTGCTGGGCAAACTTTGAAGCATCTCCATAAGGAAAGAACTGCAAAATACAATAATAAATAGAACTGTGGGCAATGCAAGGGAGCAAGCTGTGTACCTGCCTCCAAAATACAGATGTGAGGCATTTATAAAAAGTTGCTGGCGGGCTTTGTGTGAAACTGAAGATCTGCAACGTAAGCTTCTGTAAGTTACAGTGTAATGATTATTACAAATTTACTTCTACAAAAATCTCTTAAGTTTACCGCAAAGTATATTATAAATATATCTAAAACTAAATTAACTAGATGAACCTTAACATGAAGTTGGGTGCAAAACAAGAGAGTTTACATAATATTCTCTGTTGTTGTCTCTCTGACAGCAATCACAGTGCACTTTAGTAGTGTTTTTTCTGCCTGGGAGAACCAGCTCTTGACATGTTGCGACGAAGTAGATGTGTGGGTTTGTTGTTATATAACTTCATTTATTAAAAAAAAAAAAATACACACACAGCATAAAAAGCCAGGAACATATGTTCTCTTCTGCCAACCAACATTAGTACAAGTACATAAGATGAGAACTGAGATGCAGTTAAACAATACTTTTCATGTTTAATATCCATTATCAGTGAACGCTGCAAGTGACTAGCTTAATGAAATGTTTTAAATGACCATAACATGGAGGTTTTCTGCTGGTATTTTTTCCTTTGGGAAATGTATAATTCAAGACAATTGAGACAGCAGCAGTTCCTTCTGTGGCCCAGACTCAGGAAAACATACCTCTTAGGAACAGGAGATTAAACTAGTGCTGAAGTCCAATTGCAGTGCAGGGACTATACACAAAAATGTATACACACACAATTTTATGGAGGTCTTCATGCTCCTAGAACACAAACGTCTTGCTCCCAATCTGACAGCTATCTCATTTTGTGCTTTTTAGCATTCCAATTCTTAGTAAGTATTGCATTTAATAATGGAAGTTTGAAGGAAAAACTTCAGTGGCAGCCAAGGAAACGGATCTGCATTTTGCAGTTTTCCATTTCCCCATCCAGAGCTTTCACTGCAGGCTGATGGTTGCTGTGGTCAGCTGTGAAAGCTCTTGAATACACTCAAATTTCATGGGGGATCTTGGGGATCTCACAGCATATACAGAAATGGGAGCTACTAATACTCTGACTAAATACAGATGTAGAACATGGCAAGCCTTTGCTGCTTTTCCTTTGAGGAGGCCAAATGACCATTTGGCTACTGTGTCTTGCCCTAAAAAATGCAAAACTGAGCAGGCAGCTGCTCACACTCTGTGGCCATGCAGGTCATGTCAGGAGCCACTCCTGCATTGCCAAAGGGGTCCTAAACTGCAAGTTTCCTTTAAACTTACTGTTTTATCTGATAGCAGCTTTTCAGACACCATTCTGGATAACCTTTCCATTGCTGAAGAGGTACGATACAATCACTTCTCTGGCTCAGTGGCATTACAGTAATTGTCAAATCTGCCTCTTCCCCTCAAAAGAGAGAGCAGGGTTAACTTTTGCCCACCTCCCTCCATTCAAAACATTGCCCTGTTGGGAATTACCCCCAAAGAGATGCAAATCACTTCATTATCCCAGAAGAGGTATCAAATATGCCCATCTCACTTCCCAAGGACCTTCTTGTGAAGCTATTTGAGCATGGTGTGGAGGCATCAACAGAGAAGGCCACTCTACCCATTGCAGCGGTATTTTGTCCATGTTAACATCCGTCGCTGTTAAAGTTGTGATTTTCTCATTTGATGTTGTATGGATCATCATCCACCCACTGCTTCCACGCCCCTTCTTCAACAGCTGAAGGATGCATTGGGTATTGTCTCCTGAAAACGTAACTTACATGCCTGTACTCAACCCAGCCCTAGTTTCTGTTTTGATAATCCAAACTGATGGAGCTGTAAATGCCTCCAGGTACTGTTGCAGCTCTTTCTGTACTTTGTTTTTTGACCTTTAAAAATTTTTGGTCTTGGGTATGGTAAGCATGATTGGGTTTGTAAACATATAAAGATACGTGGGTTCTCTGATCCAATTCAGGACTGCAGTGACTGCAGCTACCAGACCTTGCTGAATTGCTCTTCCAGTGTAAACCTCAACCTTTTGTCAAAGTAAAGACAGCTCCCTCAGCTGGATGGTTCTTTGGGCTCACACTCCTACATTCAGCTGTGTCAAAACAAAGTTACGTGAATGTTATCGAAAACCTGAATGTTATTTGCAGGTTACTGAAAATCCTGCACACTGCTTCCTCTTTTTCATGATCTACCATTCCCCCAGCTTCTGTTCCAACTGCAGATGTGAGCATAGGTGATATTTAATTTTGTATGTATAGATAGGTGATGCTTCTGCAGACCACTGGTGAGAAGTTACGCAGTGGCTCTTCTGCCCTGCAGCTCCACAGGGACTCCACTGCTTCCCCCCCGCCCCCCGCCCCCCCCCCCCCCCCCCCGCAATCTTGGGAACCTAGTAGCTGTTCAAAGCTTTTTAAATCTTTAAACCAAAATCTGTCAAAATTTTAGTCTTCCAAGTGTTTCTGTTAAGAGCTGACTATTGCTGAGGATGCTGCCTGATCAATGTTTTTGTGACTGTCACACCACAGTCTCTGTAACAGAAAAGCAAGCAGCTAGAGGGAAAGGGGATGGTCCTTTTTTCTGTCCAGAGAACCAAAATACCTTCAGGTGCTTTCTCCTATGATCCAGACTGAGGAATGGTACAAATGTACCAGCTGACCCAAAAAACCAAACTACAGTGCAGAAGCTCACCTACAAAAATGGCTAAGAAGTGGCAGACACCCCAAAATACTCAAGAGCACAAGAACAAACCCAGGGATTAGGAGGGGTCAGTGGCTGGAGATGCTGAAGACCATTTCTAAATTATTCTTGGGGAAACATGAATATATCATTCAGTCTCCCACTAAAGCAAGCTGTGACTACCTCTTTTCCAGTCATGCCATTAACCTCACATAGCAGGGAGAAAAGCATTGTTCCGATTTTTTCATCACAGACAAGGCAACAAATTTTTCTCTTCTGAGGTGAGGAAGGCAGTGGCACCGCTCAGAGCTAAGCCTTGGCATTTACAGCCTAGCAAGGTGAACAAATGGAGCTAAGGCCTCTTCCTTTTTTACCCCTTCATCTTTGCCTCCCTCTAGGGAGCAAGTGCAGTAAAAGGTCCTTTAGGGAGTGAAGGCACTCTTCTCTGGCCTGTACCTGCCGATTTGTATTATTTTTAGCTCAGAACAACTGGAAAAACATTGTCAAAGCCTGTTTAAAAACCTACCTGAAGATTTTAAAGTTGACTTGAAGACTTCCATTGGTCTGCTTTGAAATGATTCATAAATAAGAAACAGAGTGAATGCAAGCCAAAAGAATTACAGAGCAAAAGAAGCCAGCTCTGGTAAAATATTATTGGATTATTAAAACACGGTGAGACCTCAGGAAGGTACAATGGCACTGACTAACTACCTCAACCCTAGTCTGAGCCAAGTGTCAATGGGAGACAAGAGTCTCTGGAAGACAAAGATGCATTTTTGGCAGCGAGAACATGAGGAGGGCAGTTTAGTCCGCCTCATATGGCACTCTGGCGTAAGCTTGGTGAATGCCTCAGAAACAAGTAAAGAAACACAACTAGGATTTTCAGAGGCTACAGCCACTAGGCAAGTCGGTGCCTTCAGCCTCCTCTCCAAACCATCGTCTAGGTGATCGATCTATGAGAAATCTACTATGAAAGCAACTAGTTCCCTCCTGGAGCCATGGTACCATTGAAAAGTGCAGTCTACACACCAGCATTGTCTCCTGCTTTACCCCTTTAATCAAAAAATTAAGACAAACAACACCTGCCTGGGCTTTTTACAGCCTGCACAGTATCTGACCAGTTAGATCAACATGGTGATGTGTGAAGAAAATATTTTCTCTAGGGACAACTACCAGTTAGGAAAGGAAAAAGGAAGAAGAAAGAAAAATCCTACATATTCTGCTTCTAAATTTTGGAGAAGATTGTCTTGCAGATTCTTAGCTTCCAGAGTGTTTCTAGACACCTTTCTGGTATATGGGGGGCTTTCAAATGGTCCTGAAATAAGAATATCTAGCAAATAGCATCTACAAATTATACATAACTTAAGTCTTGGGGAAACTGATCAAATACCTAGAAATATTTATCTGCGCAGATGCTTTAGCATCTTTGAAGTGATGCCATTCACAGACAACTTTGTAACCAACTGTATTCAGATCATCTTTGGGAGGGAGTTACTGAAAAAGCATAAAGCATATGCTAAAGCATATGGCTAAAGGTTTAACATATGGTTAAAATATAAAGAAAAAACAAAACAAAAAGCAATATACTTTCCCAAATTCCCCTGTGATGGGAGGTCCAAAAAAGAAGGATCCATCCTTCCTTGGTAGGGTGGGGTAGAGCAAATCCATAGACTGGCCTGAGCAGTGCTTTGGTTTTCATGCTATGTTTTATCATGTTTGAGATGCATTTCTATTAAAAGGGAAATTCTGATATAAAATGGAGAAAACCAGAATTAGCATAGTGTATGGAAAGTTAAACTCACTGCCTACACATCCTCAGGTGACAACTTGGTCACTGATGTAAGGTCACAGCTTCCAGCACCAAGGTGGGAGCTGGAGCGCAGAATGGGAGGCAGGTGAGCAGGAGCAAGTACAGGGCTTCTGTATCCCAGGCTTGGAGAAGATGGAAGAAGCAGCCGCTGATTCACCCAGGAGATGAGATGCCCCATTCGGGGCTCAGCACTGCCAGATGCTGCTGAGGGCTGAAGTGGTGAAGAGGAACGAGTAGGGCACAGCCAGTGCAAGGAGCAGTGGGAGCATCATCAGGGGCTGGCACGTGGAAACAAGCCTAACTGTTGGCTCCCATGGGAAAAACCTTACACAATTGATGCTGTTACACCGTAGGAAGGAGTTTGTTACCCTTTTATAATCTACTTCCTTAGTGTTTTCTTTCGTCCTTTTAGTAAGTTTGCAAGGCAACTCAGTTCACCTTTGTAAGTGGAGAACACGAGCACTTTGCAAATCACAAAGTCTGGTTACTGGTAGAAGCTCAAAGGGGTATTTTTTATAGCAAGCCCCAAATTTGAACCCAGACACTGACAGCTGCTGGTCAAGCCCGATCTTGCAGATCCTCAGACGTGAGGTCACTGAGAGGGATGCCTGTGATGACTAGGGAGCAGGTTGCTGCTCTCTAGTTTTTCAAGAGGACAAAGCTCTGGGTTCCTGCCAGCAGTACAAATGCAGGAGTTGAGGATGTAAGAAAAAAAGAAAAGATTACTTTTTAATTCTCTACTTTAGAAAAAATAGTTGTAACTTACTGTAGTCTTGCACTTTATGAGTTAAGGCATGAGAAGGGGAAGAGATGTACCGGGCTGTGCCACTCTGGCACCAGGGTGATCTGTAGGGCTGCAGCCTGTGCCTGTCAGCACCTCTTTGCACAAAACTGAAAACTCATGTTTTCAGCATGAGCATAACCACAGCAGCACAAAGACACAGTCAGTACGTTTGTCCTTCTTCTGGAAGAGATTTGACTGCCCTGGGAACACACAGCTCAAGGGCAGGTCAGGACAGATAAAGACACATTTTCAAGACTTCCTGAGGGTATGTGGATTAAGAATGGATAAAGCACAATGTGCCCCTCTCATCCATGTTATGTCTCACCCTTATTCTTCGGAGTAATGCCAGTGAAATCGATGTGAAGTGTTGTGAGCTGCCTCTATGTCCAGTGCTGGAGCGGAGAGGGCTGGCAGAGAGCATCCTGCCAAGGATGGTGGCACTGATGAGGAGGGGACCAGTGGAACAGGGCAACACAGAGCAGGACGGGGCTGTGAGCAGGAACGCCTGTGTGTGAGAGCGCCACAGCATCACCCTGGATTGGTGCTGTGCATTGCTCTTTGGTCAATGGACAGAGGCTTCTCCAAAGAGTCATCTGAAGCAATCAAATTAGGTGTCTGGCTGTAGGTGGAGCAGAGGGATCATTAAGCTTAAATTCTGCATTTTTTTTCCAAAGTCAGTCTTCACAGTACTAACCAGGGAGACTTCTAGTTCCTGTAATCCTCAGACTAGGACTCTTCCCAGCTATCTTCCACATACTTTTGCTGAACAAGTGTTTTCAGAGCTTGCCTACAAAACAGGCTTTCCAAAATCACAGCAGTGGGATGACACAACATCTTTTTCCCTACTGAAAGGTCTCAGCTTCGAGGTGGAAACCCCACATTCACTTCCCTCCTCTATCTGAGACAAACTGAATGGGCAGCTCAGGAGATAGCCCAGCTACAGCCCAGTTCATATCAGGGAACTATGAGTTCCCAAACTGGGAGTAGCTTGTGTGAACTAATATTAAAGGGATCAGAAAGAGAGCGAACTCTTTTTTAAAAAAACAAATTAGCGGTTAAGAAACTGCTTTGGGAGACAGAAGATTTGGATTCTAGTATTTCCCCCACTAAATATATTTTAAAATCTACTTTAACTCAGGTAATTTTCACAATTCTTTCATTCACTTGCATCTTAACCACTATGATACCAAGCAGAATATATATTATTAGCAGTATGAGCCAATGTAAACAATCAATTACTTCAATGGCTTTTGAATTGGGCCTATGATGATGCTCAATCTGAAAGAATTTCCTTATCGCTTTTTAGTTCTGTCAAAGGTTTTCCTTGAGTTATTATTCATTGGAGGAGATCTTCAATGAACTGAAACACATCCAAATGTTGTTATTCAAGTCCAGGCCCCCAAGGGCCTTAGACAATCATGGCAAAACCCGCAAAGGGATACAGGCAATTAAAAGTACTAAGCAATCCACCTCCATAGTCAGGTTTTCCATCTCTGAGGTGTCCAAATGTTTTAGTTGCGGATTTCCAAAGCCTTTTGTCACACAACTCTTCTGTCTAGACTTCAGAGATCCTGTTCCCAGAGGCAATTTACACCACCTTACTGTGCTGAAGTCCTGTGGTGCCTATCCCCAACTGTCCTTTAAATGAAAAGCATTCAGATGCACTTAGGTAATCACTGAGGATTTCAGTCTCAGAGCACTCAGAGGCTGAAGTTTACTGCAGAGACCTAACAGGCAATGAATGAGCACCCAAGAATTTGGCTTCACAGAAGCAGAAGTAATTTCAGCAGCTTTGCATGCTTCTATTAACAATTTAATCAAGCATTAAGGGATTTGGGTCCCAGAGATACAGATGTTCCTGTCCTGTTCCCAGCTCTCAGCCACAGAGGAGCAGCACATCAACACAGAAAGGCACATCACATGCCCTTGAAAGGTCTAGGGCTGTCTTGTTCATATGCATGGAAAATGAAGTGAGGGTTACAACAATTTAATTCTATTACTGAAATTCCAGGGGGTGGAATCAGATGATGTTTCTGCACTGAGCTAGAGGTAGGATGCTGGAACAGATCCAGACATGTTATTCAGAACTGTGGTACAGACGGGGACCCTCTTCTCAACTTTGTCCATATCCTCTGTTCCTCCCCTCCCTGCACTATCACTCCATTATGCAGAGAAATCCTAGGAAAGGTCTAAAAGCTCCCACAACGGCTCACGCCCAGCTACAGCACTGATGCCACTAATCTCCATATGAGCTGAAGCAAATGCTGCACTAATGGGGCTGACAGAGATCCCCAATCTCTGCTCCACCAGAGGTACAGCCAGAAGAAAATGGACAGGTTGGCTGGGTCTTGTGGGTTAACACCACATGTAAACTGCCTGGAATAGCAGCAGGGTTTTGTGGAGTACATTTCAAAGCTTAGAGCCTTGCCCAACCACATCTTGCATATATTTCCAGGCTAGTTAGTTAGCTTAATTTTTTTTTCTAAGCTATTTTCACTTTGCAGATGAAGCTGGAAACAGCAAGCATAGCCCTAACAAACTCCATTAATGGCTAATGAATTGTATTTCCTCTGCCTTCCAAAATACAAATAAATGGATAAAAATGATACTACTGCGTCTGCATGTGTACCTGTTGAAAACCAAGCTCAATGTATTACTCTAAATCACAAATGTAACTGATGTAATAGCAAGATTACCAAAGCAGATGATGATATTTAGCCTGTTCATGTGTAGGACTGCAGCTTCTGCTGACAGAATAAGCAATGAAGCAACTGCACTGACGTATTTTTTTCTTTTGCATGTTAATACAGCGACACTGCTTCAGAAGTCAGATTCCTTTTGTGTTCCTCCTACAGCTGCCTTTATTGGGATCAAAACATTATCAGTTTTCCAGCTTCTCCCTCTTCTCCCAGTCAGCCTGTGAAGGGTTATTATCTCCTTCCAGCTTGTCATACGTGTACCAAAGCACTTCACATCCAAAGTATGTCAGTCCCTGCTCAGTGTCTGAGAGAAAGGCCATTTTCTGGCTCAGCTCTGGCCTTTTACTGTGCTTTACACAGGCAAAAGGTCCACTGGGTTGACCCACTGGAAAAATGCAGAATTGGAGCATACAATGCCACAGCCTAGTACTGCAGGTCTGCATGGCTTTTACCAGCCAGTTTCCTTCAGAGGAATCAAGTTCTTCTCTCAAGTCAGCCCCAAAAAATGAGTCTGATTATGTTTTGCTTAGTATCAGGAAAGAAATTACCCCACAGGATTACAATGGATAGATACACATGAATCTGGGCTTCAGGCTGGCAGGATACAGACCCACACATTTCAACACTGGCAAAATTCATTGCTGCAAAGCAGAAACCAGCACAGTATTTTCTACAGCAAGGTGAATACAAAAAAAAAAAAAAAAAAAAAAAAGAAGACATCAGGGAAAACACATCAGTTGCAGAGCAGGAACAGTACAGAAACATAAGATAAAAAAACCCCAACCAAAATACCTATATACTGTCCCAGAGCAATCTTCACAGTAAAAGCCCTCCAAGCCTTTTGTCCCCATAGATGCTGAGTCTGGTATAACTGCACTCTTAAGTGCATTTGCAGTGTAAGGTAGAAATATTCCACCTACGAAAACTGCCTCCAGCCACCTGGCTACAGCTTGCCAGAGTGTCCCAAGCCACAGGACTGAGCCTCTTGGAAAGGATAAACTCAAGGACCACCAAAGACCAGAGTCTAAACCAGACCTTTTAGATCCAGGTCTCAGTTCTCTATGTGTAAATCTGTGAAATGTCCCCACCTCAGAGGTGCACTGCGAGGATAAATACAATAAACAATTATGACTATTTCAGATACTGCTGCAGTGGGAGTCGTACAACTAGCAAGAACTGGGGAGAACTGCCAAACCTCATGGATGTTTACTGCTTATGCCTCTGCTCAGTAGATTTAATGCTGTGAACACGTATGCATGCATAGACACATGGGGAGGCTTATAAGCAGCTGTTCTTCACATAAAGAAGAAATATTTAGGAAAGCCAAGAAAAGTATTTTCTCCCCTTCACAGAGAAAATTCACAACTTGTACAGGCTGAAGTAGGAACAGAGAAGAGCCTGTGTCTTATCCAGACCTCCATGAACTGTGACTAGCTCTTACATTATTGTTAAGGACTAAGCCACCCTGTCTTGCAGATGCTTTTAGCCACTGCAGAAATGCTCATTTGAAGCATATGGAGAAGAAATATTTGACAATGTAGGAGTTGGCAATTGTGTGAAACATGGGTTAAGAGACCAAAGAACAAGTACACACCACAGGCTATGATAAAGCAAGATCCAGAGTAAAAAAACAGCATATGCCGAGAGCTTGGAGGAAGATGGATGGGAAAAGAGAAGCCACGCTTCTCAAACATCCATCTGGCAGGGTCTACCTCCAAAAAAAACACCCTTTCAACCTGAAAAGTTAATCTTTATATTCACATTTGTGGGGAATTAGTCATAACTAGCAGGAAATGAATCGATTTTCAATCTTGGCTTTTCTCTGATTAGATTTGGACAATAAGAAACTTAATTGAGCTGTGGTAGTGCTATAGGTGAATACACTAGCAGATCAGTTATTACTCAGTGCTAACAAAAAGAAATCTTCAGAGAGAACTGTCATCAAAACAATTAGTATTGCTAGTGCTTAACACCACAACTACCACCAATTAAGTGTTATTTCTCTTTGATCTTCTTTAACTGAGCAGCAGCACTGGAACGCTTTATTTATTTTAAGTTTGGCAGAGTCTCCCACTACCCCAAGGTCAGTGATAGCACTGGGCTATGATAATGTCAGGGTCCTGCTGTGCTGTAGCTATGCCCCAGCCTAATTACAACATCCTTTTTCTTGACACCATGTTATCTCTTTAGGAATCTGGGAACATACCAGATGGAGAATACACTTATCTGGGACATGTATTCCTACCCTCCCCTCCCCCCCCCCAATTACAGATCATCTGACTCCTTTCCATTTCTGAAAAAGGCTTTATTTTCCCAGTAAGTTTTGGCTCCAAAGGTTCAGTGTATTAGTTTGAATGCTGTGCCTGCTGTGTTGTGAACTCCTTAGCGCAAATTTCCCAAAAGAACAGGACTATAGAAACATCAGTAAGTGCTATTTCCAGCCAAAAAGGCATTTGAAACAGGAGTCACTGAAGTCAGAGACAACCATCTTATGAATATACAGATGGAACTGCAGAAAAAATTCTCATGCCTGAAATATCTGAATGTCTCATACTTATGTAATATGTCCTCCTAAAATGCTTATACATATGGAGTTGTCACAGCCCAGTACTGCAGAAAGGAAACTGCAGAAAGAAGTAAAATGGCTGTAGCTGGGAGTATCAGAGAACTGAGATCTGAACCTCAAGATCTCTGTGAGTGCTAAACTACAGAATTCCTCTTCTGGATATTGAGTGCAAAACCTGCTAATTCAGGAATTACTAAAAAATAACTTTAATTTCTGAGGAGAATTCTCAATTCCCTTACAAGCACAGCTCACTCCAGTAAGCTAGGAATTAGGGGACTCATCTTTTCCAGTTCACAAAACCTTTGGGTGTAGAGCAGTCCATAAACCTTTCCATCTACAGCAGGACACTGCAACCTGAAGCCCAGAAAGACCAAAGAAGAGGAAACAGAGTAAAATTTTATGGTATCACAAACACCTTGAGAGAACCTGTTCTGCTGAGAAAAGCATGGAGTACTCAAGAAGGGAAACTGGGAAGCGCTGACAGCGTCCGAAACTGGTGTAGCCTGCTGCTCGTAGCCATCACAGGCTAGAAAAGAGAACCCCAGCCTGCACCCCCAGGCAGCTCGGTCCCAACAGGAACACATGTTAACAAGACAAGTAACCGGGCTACAGACAGAGTCTCTCGGTCAGTCACTGTGCAGCGGTGCGCACTTACCCTTCTGTGCTCAACAACCACAGGCAATGGACTGGAGGCGGTTATTTTGTGTTGTACCCAAAACGTTTAACACCACCTAAGGGCTAGGCAGAGTTAATGACACAGAGTACTTGGAAACCCACCTGGGTAAATCCTGACATGTCCTTGCTTGGAGACCACACAACGTATGTCCCTAAACTCTTGTAGGCTTGGCACACAACAGATAGCTGATCAGAGTTGGTAACCGAAGGATAAGGTTTCCATGCGGGACAAAAGGGAGAAGAGCTAAGGGAATGGAAAGGACCCCAAAGTTAGAGATGAGAGGCAGGAAGGATGGTAGCAATAGCAGCAATACTTAGCATATAGATAAGGGGCAGGTGGACAATAACCTGACATCATCCTTTCTTCCCTATTGTCCCTAGACATATCCTATTGACTTTTATTTTCAGTACTGAGTTGGAAAGCAATTCAACCACTCACAGAGGAACTGTACTATAATGAAGTTTCTAATGATTTGAAATTGGAAATGGGCCTGTATTTCTAACTGCTGCAAGACCCGTCTCAAAGCTTTTCTTTTGCAATGAAGCTGTGAGCAAATAGGTTTTCAGCTATCCTTCTGAAAATTCTGTACAGTCCTACTTAGGAGATCCATCCCTCTGTAACCCTTCCAATTCTGTTCTTATGGATAACAATAAAAAAGGAGTGTTAACACAGTGCAGTTTAAAGATTCCAGCTTTGACAGATAACGTATTATCTTTCCTATCTACGCTTTCCCTTGTAACATAAACCCTTTCAATAGCCAATGCCAAGACTTAGAAGCATAACAGTATATAAAAATCTCTGAAATACCAGCATTCTGGTACAAAGAATCATGAGTATACATCTATATATAGATATCTATCTATCTAGAGATACCTGTACATCTAGATATAGATCAAGGGAGTGGACTAAACCAGTTCTTGCTTAGAGAAAATGTATTGGAGGACAACTCTTGAGCTCACCGATGTCTGAAACCCCCCAGTTTTCTTTAAGTGAAGTCGTATGCACATATGCAGTTCCATGCGAATAACAGCATTATTATTGCTGTTATTGATAGTCATAATACCTAGGAGTCTTGGCCGAGCAGCATTTGGATAAACACTAAAGCTCAACATACAAGAAAAAGAAAGAGGAAAAGTCAGTGCAAGGAGCCTGAAATTCTTATCTTTGTGACTTGAACCCAATGAGTGTTGCCAAGGGTGGGAAAGGAGAAGAGAATGACACAACCCATTGTGTCACCTTCTGGGAAATAAGATGTATTTTCAGGTCTAGAAGAAACCACAGGTAGTCAAACAATGACAGCTCTTTGGTACACCGTCTCCTTGTCTATTAGGTCCACAGACTGACTATTAGGTCCAAAGACTTTCAAAGGATGAATGGAAGGATGTAAAGGAGCTTTACATTCTTTTTCTTTGTCTAAAATGGTGTAAGAAGGGAAAATCCTCATCATATACAGATTATTTTTCCCATCAGTTACATTCTTTGCGATCTGTAGAAAGAGATGTAGAAAAACTCCTTGTGGGCCATATGGATCAATGCTTTCACATATAGATGTTATCTCCCTGGATATGCTCTTGTTGCACTAGCATGGACTGTGCTCAAAAGCCACTGCAGACAAAACGTGGATATTAACACTAGTTAATACTCTGTATGAGACTGTTCCCAAAGGTGTCTCCTTTTTAGGCAACTGGCCAGCTAAAGAAGACACTATCATCCCACAGAGTAGAGCTTTTCCCAGGTTTCACCTCTCCTATCCTAATCAACTCTTGGGGGATGCAGACTTCTATGGGATGAACTTAAGTGAACCAGATGTTCGGAAGAGGAAAATTACCCACAGATTCTGTTTCCTCAGTGCTGTAACTTTGTATTGTCACCTTCCAGTGGATTTCTGTGGTTTTACCCACTCTTCCAGGTATCAGACCACGATCACAAAGGCTCAATTTAGAGAAATCTGTAAATGCATTAGTATAAACTAGATCATGCTCCTTGTTGATTTAAAGCATTGCAAATGAGAAGGCAGGATTACCTTCTCTCCTCCATCTGCCTGCTGAAGTAACTTAAATCCTTCAGCACACAGCAGCTTTGAATTTCAGCTCCTTTTTGCCATGAGAAAACCACCACTGAAGCAAAAAGCTACAATGGGTAGAACAGCCAGATAAATCACGCAGCTAAGAGCTTACCTGCCACTTGGTTCCTTTAAGATCTTATCAGTATTCATATACTTAGTCTATAAGACACTAGAATGCAGTAAGACCATACAAAGAAGTAGTATAAAATGCATTCTAAAATCCACAGAGAATGTTACCTTTAATTAAAAATTACCTTTGTCTAAAAAGGTGAACAAAATTATACTAACAAAAAAGATGTCTCAATATGCATGCTTTAAAGAAAGCTACTATCCATGCCCATACTTCCAACACTGGGTTATCTCATTGTATGCACTATTTGACACCATTATAATGACTGAAGTGCCAATAACATAATTAGGAGTCAGCTGAAAAGAAGACAGAATAAAAAATACTTAAGCAATATACTCTAATGCTGATACCTTGTTGCTTTATTTATCACACAAGCTTAGTGTAGCTACACATTCTCCTCTGGATTAAGTCACTCTCTGTGCACCAGACCAACTGAAGATACCTGTACCACTTCAGTTGTGCATAAAAATCTGAGCGTGACAAATCTAAGACTGATGTCTTCACTGTAGTGCTGAATGCAATTTCATTTCAAAATCAGATCTACTTGATTTCTTCCCCTCAGCTACAAAAAAAAAGTCTCAGAAACCCTGAATGCCCAACTAAATCCACTTGCAAGGAGCAAAATACAAGGTCTATTTATAGACATGGCAAAGCATAACTACAGGAATGTATCAAAATCAGTGTTTCCCATTAATAAACACTATCTCAAAAATACACTCAAATACGTAGACTGATGCAATTTGAACTGCCCAGCAGTATAATTATGGTAACTATCTCACACTGGGGAATAACTGTTGCTTTTCCACACTGAGTAACGAAAATGAGTAATAGATT
This sequence comes from Falco biarmicus, assembly GCF_023638135.1. Lineage (NCBI taxonomy): Eukaryota > Metazoa > Chordata > Aves > Falconiformes > Falconidae > Falco > Falco biarmicus. The sequence continues at coordinate 32,693,887 of NC_079293.1, read as the reverse complement.
TGACTTTTCCCCCCAAGTATTCTGGTAAACATGTTAAATAAATCAGGTTGTAGACTTTCATGAATACACAGCAACAGCTATTCAGTCCTCAGCAAGCATGCAACAATACAATAATAACAATAACAGGAGAAAAAAAAAAAGTTCAATATCGGGGTTAGAATTTGAAGGAGGATTAGTCATACATGCCTTCAGGTAAATTCTCTTTCTTATCTTACAAGAGCAGTAGATTGCATCATCTTCAATATTCTTGAATCCCAGAGTCAAAGATGAATAAAAAGCCCTGTAGATATTAATGGTTAAACAATAAACTATGTAATCATGACCAAACTACTATGCTACCAACAGCTTTGCAGAAGGATGCTGGTTTATTCTTGCCAAGAGGGATCCTCCCAGGAACACTGTTCTTGGAAATGCCAGTTCCCAAAACATTCTTTTAAAGTTTACAGCTGGGAGATACAGCTCAATTCCTGACATCCCCATGTTCTTATACATCTCCTCTATCAGTTGACTGCAAATAATGCTCTCTAGAGACAAGTTATTTCTAGAGGAACACTAATGACATGTATTTCACACTTATTTGATAGACTCACATTTCAGACCAGATGTAATTAAGAATGAAAATTAATGACCTAATTCTAGTAAGATGTTAAAATCTCAAATAATAAAAAAAACCAAACCCCAAGTTACAAGAAGATGCAAATAAAACAAGAAAGCATTCTCGTGACTGGTTGCTGTTATCACTGAAGTAACATGTAGGCACCTTCTCCAGCAAGGGGGCTTTTCTGAATTTGTTCTCCTATTGCATTCCTTTCCCAACACACTTCTGGCTAAAAGGGTCTTGTTGATGGTCAAAGGATTTTCAAGCCTCTAGATGCTTCATAAATCATCTGTGAGAGGCATTCAATGAACAACAGCTCTCTTATGGCAGCTGTCTCTAGAATGCAACTAGCTTCACAAAGACTCCATGTGGCATCTTTAAAAATACATGACAGAGCTGGCATTTTGTCTGTTTTAGAGTTCATGCTCTCATAAAAATAGGGCAACCTCCCCCTTCTCATAGCATGAAATATTTATGGAATGGTGGCAGCATCTTAGTAACTAAGGTTACAACCAGATTCCCTCGTAAAGAAATCTCAAAATTCTTTGCATCTTTCCTCAGTGACAGCCAAATACATAAGGGTGATAATACTGCCCAGGCAAAGACCAGGGAAATTCAAACCAGCCAGGGAATTCAGTCTCTGAGGATGTAACAAATACTTACTGAACAAAACCCACAGGAGAACTGTACACAGTTGCTGTTAACAGGAGAGATGAAACTTGAAATATGCCTTAGACAGGATATGTCTAAAGAAAAATCATAGCCTACCAAGCTAATAGGTGACAATGCTTTTTGGTGCTGTCGAAATATGGAGAATCTTGTTTTCCAGGCTGGGGTCTAGGGTCCAAGTAGAAAATACAATACTGGCATCTTTTCGTGAACCTGGGGTGGAACCCAGAAGATACCTAGTCCAGCTGCCAGGGCAGACTTAGCAGAAGCATCTGCTATGACCCTGGGCAGAGACAGCTCACGAGAAAGGAAAAATCATAAGCCACAGCACCAAAGCTGTCAAATTGAACATTCTAAGCACACACCCAAGTAAACACCGTTAGCAGTTAGCAACAGTATTTTGGGTTGTCTGAGCATGCTGGAGAGGGAATTCTGAAAGCACCAAAATAAGGTCAATTAGAAACTGCTCTCTGAGTTGGCTCTGTCCTTTCTTTCTCACAGAAGTGCTGGCCGAAGTCTGTACCTCTGATAGCTCAGTCTCTCTTGCTAGAGTGCAAGCAGACCACCAAATCTTAGGAAGCTCCCAGAGGTCAACAATATTGTCACAGAAGTCTGCCAGTTGGAGACTCCCTGTGTCAAGGTTTTGGCCGTCTTCATTTGGGGAACAGTGAGAGTATACTCAAAGCAAGCACAGAAAAAGGTAGATCTTCCACAGTTGTCCAGGTTATCCATGAAGAAAAACACCTAAATTAAATCTAAATAAAGCCCTGCCGGCAGAGAAAGGTCTTAAATTCAATCATTTGTACCTGCTGTCAACATCACTACTTCTTCCAGCCCCACCCCCCAAAAAAATGTTTATGTCTGGCTTCTCTTGTTCACTAGATTTCTGACTGCCTCTCAGAGCTGTGGACAGTCCTCATTCCTAATCAGCACCACAGTACTGACATTTGTCATCTGTGAATATACTATCTTTATTTTTGTAGCACTGTTTGCTGAAAAAATATTTTTGTAAGCCATGGTGTTTAAATGGTCTGTCACGTTTAGTTTGACAGTCAGCCTGACAAATACCAATTCAAAGCTCATTGCTTCATTCTTCTTCATCAATGGAAAGAGATGCTGCATCCTGATGGGATGATCTATCCCAAGACAGGTTATATATCCCAACAGCAGGCATGACGTGAATCCCATTCCGGGTGAGCACTTAGTGATTTCTTGGGTTATGAAGGATTGCATGACTACAGACTGAATACCTCAGTGAAGGACAAGATTTTAATTCTCAACTGAAATATAAAGTGCTATTTCCTCATGCTGTCTTTAACTGATGATGTACCTATAACCTTTCCAGATTTACTGATGAAGTAGACAGTCCTGCTGCATTTCCAGTAAAACGCATAAATACCTGCAATCTACAACAAATTATTCTAGCTAATGATCTGAAATGACAGGGAGAGAAAGGGACGGTGTGGCACTGAAGCTTAAATGCAATGCAAATTTGAGGTCACAGTATTGTGTGTTTCAGACCTGTCATGAAGCTGAAATACAAGTGAAGCTGTCACAGCGGTACAGTGACAGTACAGTTCAGCAGGCTGATGAAGTGACTAAAATCCAGAACGGCTGCAGTCAAAGGACGAAAAGGTGGGGGTTTTTTTCCCTACTCTGTGTACATAAATAGGAAAGATTTGGTCCTGTTGTCCTATAAGCACACTCTCTGAGATGTCATTCAAAAGCAACGGCTGACCTGTGCTACATTTATAGAGTGGCAGAGTATGTTGACTTTTCAACTGAAATGCATCCTTGGATATTTCTATTGCTGCAGCGGAGTTTTGTTTTCACAAGAGGGCAATGTACATTTTCTAGTCACAGCTAACTGGTTTGTGCTTTTCCTTTGACAGATATCAACACTCCCATTGCCTCAGGAGAGGTAACAATCTGCAGATTTAACTAGCCATACCAATTTGTAAGATGTGTGGTTAATAACAGGTTTTCAATTTTAAAAAGAGCTGTTTTCACACCTACAGAAATCTGAGTGATCCCAAAGTACTTTGCTAGCATCAATCTAATCCCACAACCTACCCACAGGGGTGGACATCAGAGTACCAGCAAAGCAAGGCAACAAAACAAATGAGCTTGTGAGATCATAAATACATAAGCCACCTACCAACTCTACCACTTTTATACCTGACCTATCACCTTAATTTTTGGGTCCATCTGCTTGGGACTTTTGGGTGGAAAGCAGTGTAGAATGTGTGCTTTAAGTACCCTTTAGGAAAACTCAGTTTCCCAGATAAAGGACCACTCTGCATTTGCACATGGAGTCCACAGTGAAGCACAGCAAGTCTGACGTAGCAGGAGCACCACAGTGGCTGCTTATGCACTGCAGGGTCAATCTGCACACGTACAGCATGCCCACGGCTGACACCAGAACGTGCAAAGCTCATTGTTTCAGTGCAAATGAGTTATACAACATATAGACAATAGTTATACAACACACAGACATTAGGAGAATTCAACCCGTTATTCACACTGCATGGTGTGGAAGCATGTAACTCTCCCCAGGAAGATTATCCAAGAAATCCAGACGCAACTATAAGAAACAGCATTTTTTGAATTTTGGAGATTGGCAAGAATTAGCATGGCTGAATCATCTATAGCTCTCGAGCCATGAGAACAAACTGCACACTGCTGAGAGGGTAAGCAGATTTCTGGCTGCTCCAAAAAGGCCAGGAATTACAGTTTCCATGTAAAGCAGGTGAGATCTTGGTTTCTAAATACCTTGGATCGTGAATCTGATCTTCTTCCAAATTCTCCATGGAAAGGTTGGTTTCTGGTTTTAGGCATTAGAAACAAATGCTGCGTCCAACCAATGAGCTAAGATGAGGTTTTTAACGTCTGTGCTATGTTTCCAAACAAGTCCCAACCATTTACTGAAAAGTTAGTCATTCACATTTGAATACCACATCATTCATTGCTTTACATTGCACAATTTAAAGTCAGGTTTTCAGCTTTACTTAAAGATTGTCCAAAGCTGAGGGAGAGTATGAAGCATGAGGGACCTAGTAGGAGCTTCCACAGTGGGGGGAGGCCAGTTTCATATCGCCCCTGTGTTTAACACTGCTTAACATTTCTGGGCTGCTAAAAGCTAGGCAGCATCCAAGTAAGCTTCAGGAAACTGGCAGATCTCTGGGGCGCTGAAAATAGTGACCATTTTCACTGGGAACATTTATGACATCGGAAGGAAGACTCTCCCACGTTCCTTAGCTTGCACCTAGGCCCTGTAGGCTTGTCCTTCCACCACCTGGGAAGCAGATACAAACAGGCTACAGCACTGCTCTACCTCCAGAGCCCCCTTCTACCAACATCTCTTTTCAGTTTAACTTGAAAAGATAAGAGCAATTTAATCTTTCCTGCCTTCACTTGAAGGTTTTGTTCTAAATGTATTTTGACAGCAGAAATAAAGACAAAGTTTTAATAGAACTAACTGAACCACAAACTGAATTATGTATTTCCATTTCAGGAGACAATCTCACCGCTAATAACATCACCCTCCTTCCAAAAGCATGCATGACAGAATTCAAAGCATTTCGCTGATCCTTCACAGTATTTTGTATCTGGCAGTAGCTATGCAGCATACAGAGCTCCCTCTTACACGTGTATGTGTCATGTGTCTCACTCTCTTTTGTCCAGGAGTCAGGGTGGGACCATCTGAATTGCTGAACCAGTCTGCCTGGAAAATTTGTACGCTAGTGGATTAAAATGCAGTCTGAACCCTGGCAACATCCCTGCTTTGGATCTCTGCCTAGAACCTTTATTTCTTCACATTCAGTGTTCTCTGGAAACATGCAGCAGCTGCAGGCTTTCTGTAGGACCCCAATACCTACAGTCTTCTCCCAGAACAGAAGCACATGACAAGGCAGGATCTAAACTGTACTGACACCCTGGAGCACCTTCATTTTCCAACACTGGATCTTTATTTAGTTCCCATCTTACAGAAATGACTGCAGTCACCAAGCAGGTTACTAAACTGGAGTCAAATCCTGAACAGACACCTTGCTCACAGATTTGTTCTTAATTAGCCAAACAGCCACTGAAGTCACCAAAAGTGCCAATAAAATGAAAGCACATTTTGTTTTGGGACCACAAGGAAGAGGATTGAAGGAATTTGCATCAGATGCTAAACATATGCTCTAATGATCACTACTGGATTATTTGCAGTGACCTAGATGTAGGAAAGCTTTGATCTTCTTATTCCTGGGTTATTATCCAGTTTCGAGATCTCTTAAGGTCAGAGTGAACAATAATTAGGATGGGTGAAAACTGTGTGTGATATGAGAGAGAGGACCACGGAATATCGATCCCCAGACATTTCATTGAATCAAGCAAGTGGACACCAGCAAAGATGATTAATATGAGCAAGTCAGAAAACAACATTACATTTCAAAGAAATCCAGGGGTGAAGAGCTTGAGGTAATGAGATACAAAGTCTTCCACATGTAGGTCACTAGTTTTAATCCAGCTCTAGTCATAGCAAATTCTGGTCATTAATATCTGACAGCTGTCTGACAGTGGCGCAGAATGAGATGGTGGTTCTGGTTTAATTGCTAGCGGTATCTGCAAAATAAAGCATATCAAGAGAACTGTAATGCTGTTAAAAGTCTAGGCAGGAAGGTCAAGGACTGACTGGGCATTGAGAGAGGACTTCTACCCCCTTACTGATGAACTTCATTTTCTATTAGTGTCAACTTGAGATATCTCAAGGGCAATAAACCATTGTGAGGGAACAGCGGATAAAGAAAGCAAAAAACCAGTTCAGAGAGCACTGCAGAAACTCTGCTGCCTTGAACCCAGACCAAGGGCAGCTCCCCAGCCAGTGCTTCCACTGAAGTGCTCGCGCTACACCAGTTCACATCGGCCCAGGGCTTCTCCCCGGTATTCACAACAAGAGCGGCAGAGAAGCCAGGACCAGCAGGTGAAAGGACAGACACATGGAGCTGTGGAAGGCAGGCAGAGAGCAGACCAAGGCCACAAAAAAAAAAAAGAGACTGAGAAGGAAGAAGAAGCTCTGAACAAGCTTTGAGGATGACAATACGAAAGATGACCTTAGCATGGGTCTTTCCCCACAGGGAGCTCCCTGGTTTTTACATCTTGGTCCAGCGAAGGGTTTATTATGCACGCTGTTGGCCCTGCTGCTGTCTCTGAGGTGGGTCACAGCAGACACCAAAGACCACAGGACCAGCCCACATGGCTGTGGCTCACGAACCCACACTGCCCCTCAACCCAGGGTCCCTCCTAAGAGTCACAGCAACAGACCAACCCAGAAGTAAGCTGTGGGGACAGGATGAAGTTGTAATTCATGTAATTGGAATACAGGGTCCAGCCAGAAAGGATGAATAAGAAACAGAACTCTTTACTGCTGCCTTTTCAAAACATTTTCTTTACAGAAAGAGAAAGGCCTGAATTTCCAAAGCCCACGCGAAACATCTAACATTCACATCAGTGAGAGAAGAGATTATTTTACAGCTTGCAAGACAGATCCTCCCAGCTGCAGATTAGAACAGAAAGCTCTGTTTTCTATTTTTAACTAAAAAATACTGGGTTTCAGTTTTTCTTCTTTTTGGTAAGGGCTAAGTTTAAAATTCAACTTTGATTCATAAGAGCAAATGGTGATTTTTTTCTTTTTCTCTGATAACTGTGACTATTTTTTTTTAAATGTGATTTATCTCACTTTATCTGTCCCAAAACCAGGCATTCCATCTAAGCTAGTTACCAAAGCTCCTTCACAGTGACCGAAAATAAGTAATCACCTCCATTAGGAGACTTGTCTTAAAATAGGAGGATACATGGAATAGGTAGAATGAATTCTCCTCTCAGGATGTGGCTGCTGGAGGTGCCCAATGTATAAATTACTTAGACTCCAATATGGCAAAACTTAAGTAAATGAGTTGAACATGATCTTTGGTAACCAGCGTGATTCTTCAAGCATTTTATGGACATTCTGCATGGATACTTTGGATTCTGCCTTGAACAATGCACTCTTGATGTTACTATATAAAGCACAACATTTTACATTTAACAATCAAATTATCTGAGGATATTTGTTTGCAAAAATGACAAATCAAATATGTGCCTAAAATGAATAGCTTAGAGTTAAAAAAGATGGTTTTACAACTCACAACGACCAGTGCTGTCTTATCTGCTCAGTATAAGAAATATGCCAAAAAAGGAGTCATGCTTATTTTTTCCTTAGTATTTTCCTTTTAAAACTCCTTCACTTGCTTCTAGAACTATGCAGGTAACATACAAGAGTCACATTTCCAAGTGTTTTGCATTCAGCAGTATCTTACAAAAACCAGTGCTCTTGTAAAATTGCATTTTAGAATTGTGCAAATTCTACACTGATCATTCACATAGTCTCTCCAGCTGTTAAACAGGAACACATCAACAGAATTAAATTTTCTTTCTTTGAATGCTTTCCTTAAGTAAACAAATAAACAATACAGAAATGTACTGAGGTACAACAGCCCCAGGTGAGAATTTTCCCAGTTTCCAAGATAATTCTGCTTAGCACCTTCCAGCCAGCTATCCATCAAGCTCTAAGGTAACCAGCAGATGGTGGTGGTGTATACCACACATGCACCGCCTCACACTTTTTACTCGGCTTTCTCAGAAAGCTCGAGGAAGGAGAAACATTGCAGCACACTGTACAGACCTCCACTGTGGTGGAAGTCAAACATCCTTGATCCTTCCCAAGCAAGAGCCAAGTGCTTTAACTTGCCACAGACTGTTTTGTCACAAAAGCTGTATCACAGTAAGTCAATACTTTAGAAAAACGTCTCGCCCCATGTGATAAAATTGAGCACTGCAGGACATTGATAAAAACAAAAATGAGGAATTCAGGAGTTTCTCTAGACTTCATGTAAAAAAAAAAAAAAATAAATCACATTCTGCCCCATCATGCTACAGCTGCCTTTGTTGAATTTAGCTCCATAATTGGCAGTGGAAACCTTTGCTTTCTCTCTTGTGGAATTTACATGTTCTGCTGCTCTTCCTTCAAGCAATGTAATTAAAAGAACCTGCTTAGCATAATTAATTTGCAGACAGGTTGGGTGAAATGGGATTGTATCCCAAAGGCTTTTTCAGCATTAAGTGAAACTACTTCTTCAAGCATACTGTAATCTAGAGTCCCCCCTAAATCAATTTCTTGCATTTTGCATTTTAAAAGCTCTTCATTTTGAAAGATGCTACACTTAGCAGCCCAGTTCTGAGCTGTGATGCTGATGTAGACCTAGATTATACAGCTCATTCTGCAATCCATTCCTCTCAGAGTATCCAAGCTCTGAGCAAAGGAGGCTGAGTAGTCAAGAGCTCTTACATGTTGAAGAGTTCTTGCTGGAACCCAATTACCTTCCTCGAAAGTCTCCAACCTGATCTGAAACAGCAACATGGCATTTCAGATGTTAAAGTCCTGCAGAGCCAACCAGAGGAACAGACAGAACAGGGAGGGAAGTTATAGGGAAGTAACGGGGAGCAGCTGGGACCTCTGCTCCTCCCTGACCACCTGGACCAGCTGCAAGCCATCCCCCAAGATGAGTTCTCCTGACTGCAGCAAGACCTGGCACTATTCCTCCCTCATGTTGAGGCTGTCTGCAAGGACAAGGACATAGAGAGGGGACCTTTAATGCATTACTCTCACTGGCACCTGCTCCACCTGAGCAGCTGAGACATTGCTCACACTACCCAGCACCAAGTGCACCCGCAGGACCCTCCTGCTCCCTCCCCTGCCCATGAGTGAGCTGCAAAGGCACACACAGGGACCCAGCCCTTCCGAGTGCTCCCTACAATTAACAGTCTGTGACTTCTACGCTTTGCTTCTTTTTTATCTGTTTATTTTTTGAATGGAGAACATGTCCCCTTCAGTCTGCAACAGAGAGATTTCAGATTTCTCAAGCTCCCTTCCATGACAAACTCATTTTCAAAGAGTGATAATAAATCAATCATTTATGGCTTTAACAGCTTAGCTCTAGAGACTTCTAATTTCAATACAATCACCAGCAGCTGATAACAGCAGGCAAACGGAAAGCTCCACCCCCAAACCTCATCTAAAGCTGATCGTCCCAGATTAGAAAAGAAAGAAGATTATTTTAATGATCTAACCTGAGAAAACATCATTTAGGTAGTTTTACAAAGAGGGAGGTACATTTATGACATGACAGTGATGGAGAAGTGATGCAGAAAAAACAGCCCACAGTTTCCTTTGGCAAAATCTTTCAACCACTTGAATTTACATGGGGACTAACATGATGTCTGACAGTGCAAGGGATAGGAATTATTCTCTATTAAAAGAATGATGTATTGTAGTGAAGTACCTATTAAACTCAGCTATCATGCAAACAAAACTAATTTAGCAAGCCCATGGTTTCTAATGGTGACATGATATTGCCTGCTGATATTATTTCTATTTAAGCGTTAGTAATACTGCTTTTATAAGCAGTTGTCTTCTAATACAAGCTATAGAGTTCACTGCTCAAGATGTCACTGAAGGGGAATGCTTGGGAGGGAAGTCACTAGATTTCATCTATTGATTCATGACTGGAAGGAACGAACAGACATGATGCTGTCTGAGGCACTCAACTGGTCATTCCTCAAAAATCAGATATGAACCCCAGATAAATGTCAGCGTATCAATGCTTCTAAAATGTGGGGGCATTTGAACAAATTCAGTTATTAAAAAGATCTATTACCTTTATTAATGAAGTCCTCTTCCACACACAATCACTGTACCACATCACTGGAGTACTAAGGGATATATCACACTAAAAAGCCATAAAAATAGTCTGCAGTGTACATCTGAAGCCTTGATTTAAAAACTTACAATAGACAGGGAGGTTTATCAAGATCTGTATGTAAGGCCATTAATGACAATCTATTAGGTTTTAAGCAACAAATTTTAAATCAGAATGATAAGACAGAAAATAATGTAATACATTTTATATTATGTTAAAGTATTAAGAGAATGGGAGAGAAACAAGAACTTGATGGTTTCTATAGGCTGCATAATCTTAATTGGTTAATATCAAATACTTTATTAAACTCTTTAATAATTGACTTTCATTATTAAGTACAATATTGAACAAGCTATGAAACTTGTTAAACAGGGGACAGATAACCTCTTGAGCAGCAGACTCAGAGAAACTCATCATCGCTTCTCACAATCAAGTGCCCATCTGAATTCTCTGATATCTAAGAAGGTTGCAGTGCATGCTGGTGTCTTTCCTCCATGAGGGTATTATGGCCTCATGCAGATATTCGTCCAGGATTTTTTTCTTTATTCCACTGTCCAAATTGTATGAATCATAGACATAGATTCAAAACTCAGGGGAAGTCAGAAAGACAGATGCAAATATGCACAGAGCTCGATCACATCACCTATATTTCCTTAAGAAAGGAGACATCAAATATCATCCAGACAGATATGACAGACTAACTCTAGGACAAACCAGTGACCTCAGGCAGAAGCTCTGACATGGGACAGACCAGCGCTGCCCCTTTTCAACATAATGCGGAAGAGGATGAGGGAGACTGACAAAGACACATTGATACCAAGTGCCAAGACACCTTAACAGGAGTTTGGAAAACTAAGTTTAAATACCCTCAAGCAGGGCTAAGTTTACACCTCATCCCCCAGTATACTTTAAGGCACCACACTGGGGGCTATAAAGAAGGCAGAAACAAGGCTTTTGTGAAAAGGCCTGAATCTGCTTTGGTGCTCTGCTCCAACAAGGACTCTCCACTCTGGGAATCAAGAACCGAGGGACACAGCCAGCTCCAGTGATGTATGCGATGCAATGTTTTCTGGGAGCAGGGCTTAACCTAACGCATCACCACCCCGTCCCCGCCCCTGATATGTCTCTTCAGAGAATCAGCTCTCCCCTGAAAATATTGGCTTAAGTGTCTCAGCTCACCCTATCTATTAAGCAGGCACCTAGACACACACCTTGTGTGAAGAAAAAAAACAGAAATTATTTTCTGTTCAATCTGTCCACTTTGGTCAATTGTGCATTTTTTGTTTCTGTAACGTGTGCGTGCACGTGTGTGTATGTGTGTATATGATATATATATATATATTTCTTTAACATTTCTATACACCCAGAATCCCTTGTGCACATGCGATTTGCACAAACTCTCCCCAACACTGTATTCTTTCTATGCAGACTCTTCACGTTACGTTTTGCCAAATCAGACCACCCACAAGCAATCAGCAGCTCTTGCTTGGGAAGTGCTTCATCTCCTTTATGCAGATTGTTAGTGCCTCTCTTTCACTTCTGAAGCCAGAATATAACACAGGGATGCTTAGGATGTGTCCTAAGACCTCACCACTGAATCATCCATCCCAGGTCCCTCTTTCTTGGTAAAGGCACATAGAGTATGATCTTCTCTCTTGATGGCACAAGGAAAAAGAGATCAAACCCAACCAAACACACTGTAATAAGTAGGACCCTGTCTTGTAGAAAATAAGGCTTGCCATGCAGATCAGCCACTGCTCACACGGTTTATTGATAACACACATCACATGTTGAACCTTCTGCTAGCAACAGAAGGGAAAAAACCAACCACATGTTCTTGGTTGCACAACATCGTGGAGGGACAGCTCACCGACATCAGTAAGCCTTGCCGGAAAAGTGCCACAAAGAGGAAGAATGTCTTTTAATGATTAAGCCAATGAGAGGAAGACACTTTAGAGTTCAAAAAATGTGTCGCAACACCAGTCAGTGTTTTATTTCTTCTTAATTTGGTGAAGGGTGATTTTCCAGAGGAATTAAACATTGTTTTGACAGCTGACTGAAACCACCACAGCTTTTGGACCCTTATTTTCCCCTTCTATCTGTCCATTACCAGAACTGTCCAACTGACTCTGACTTCTCCATTTGTTAGTAGACTGGTCCTATTTTGCCAGTAGACTATTTTAGCAGCAGACCGCTCCTATTTCATCTTTAAGTGAAACAGCATTGCCAGCTTCACAGCACTTTTTTTTTTACTCCTTCAACACAGAACAGCAATTTGCAAGGACACTTTGGGGTGACGGTTTGAAGAGGACAGGAACAAAGACTACCTGCTTTTTCTGGATCTGCCCTACAGCCCCAGCTTCAAAAGCTGCAGGTTCAGGAGCGATAACATAATCCCTGTCCCCCGGGGAGTCCCAGCTGGGGTCGTCGTGAGCACAACAGCCAGCAGAACTGCTGGCAAACACAGCTCCCCGCCGTCAGAGCAGACGCAACACACGCTCTGCTCTCATCCCGAATCAGTGGGATGAAAGGGATTCATTCTGTTGGCTACTTAACCCAGGGACACAGTCCCTCCATTCTCAACAGGGATACTGGAAAGAATAAGCGGTTGCCTTGACTGATGTCAACCAGATGTGGTTTTTAGAGAATGATTTAGGTTGGAAAACATGCCTAAAGGGGGCCTGGAGAGGGACTTTTTACAAGGGCATGTAGTGATAGGACAAGAGGGAATGGCTTTAAACTGAAAGAGGGTACATTTAGATGAGATATTAGGAAGAAATTCTTTACTATGAGGGTGGTGAGGCACTGGACCAGGTTGCCCAAAGAAGTTGTGGATGCCCCATCCCTGGAAGTGTTCAAGGCCAGGCTGGATGGGGCTTTGAGCAACCTGGTCTCGTGCAAGGTGTCCCTGTCCATGGCAGGAGGGTTGGAACTAGGTGGTCTTCAAGGTTCCTTCCAACCCAAACCATTCTATGATTTTATGATTCTATGAAAACACCTTTAAAATCATCAGTCTAACACTGCCAAGTTCACCACAAAACCATGTCCCCAAGCACCTCATCTACCTGTCTTTTTTGGCTGGTTTTGTTTTGGTTTACTTACAAGTTATTTTATTTGTGACCCATGATACTCTTCAGTCTTAGTCTTACCTTGCATTTCAACTTCTCCCCAGGTACATTAGCTCAAATTCCTTCATTTAAGTTAGAATACATGAGGCTGGGTGACAGCTTTAATGGAAGTGCTAGCATGAGAAGTAATCAAATTATTTAGAGGTTTATTTTTCTTCCCATGGCCTTTCTCCATTGGTGTCAGTGACACAGTCTCTTTATTCCAAGCACTTCAGGTTGGTGCCTTCAGGCACTGCTACTCATGAGTAATAAGATCCCCCTTTAAGAACCATAATACACATGAGAAAAGAAGAGGGTAGCTATACACCGTGAGATATCAATTGCTGCTCTGAGAACAGCAGTAAGATTTTCAAATGAGATAACCATTGCTTTTCTCTACAGCTTTAAATATATCCCCAGAAGAAAAGAGAGTTAAGGCTGAGAATACATTGTCCTTTAAAATAGCATTAATATTCAACAAAAATAATAAAGCATTGTGAGACACGGGAATCCAGAAGATCCAGTTAAAGACCCAGTATAGATATTAAAAGGAGCAGTTGCAAAGGCTGGGGTTATGTGAGGGGTACTTCTTTCCTGAAGGTCAGTGCCAGGTTTCACATGGGGTCAAATCAGAGACCTTAAATGAGATCCTTGTTCTGGGTGATCCTGGGGAGAAGCCCATCTCTTATCTGTAACTTGAAGAAGCCTAGGAGACACTTATTCCTCATTTGGTGAAGGGCTTTGTCAAATTCTTTGGGAAGTCAAGTAAAGGGTATCAACCTGATTATCTTTATACACATGCCCACCTACCCCTTCAGAGATCTCCGAGAGGTGAGGAAAGAATACACTTGTATTATATATGTTGTATATACAACAACATATATATATATTATATATATATATCTATATCGTTCTATATAACAACAACAGAAGTGTTGACTCTTCCGCAGCAGACTGTAAATACATAAATCCCAGTGGATAAATTGCAGGCTTCATATAATGATGCTGAGAGGGGAAACAGAGCTAAACTGGACATAGTTACCTTAGCGCTGAATAAAAAAAAATCTGCCTTCACTTTGATTGAACCATTGACTTAATCTGGTATCTTGTATATCACTTTTTTGAAGTCACTTGATAATTCTTTTTCTAAAAAGTACAGTGCACTTCTATTACAGAAAAATAAACTAGTCCTAAATTTTTTAGATTATGTTATAAAGTCAGTTGTTCTATTCTTGTATTCCACAGCCATAGATGTGTTACTATGACTTTTTTCTGCATAGTGACTTGTTTCATTGCTTTTCACAGCCTAAATAATTTGCCTCAAACGTCACAACAGTTTTGTTAGCAAAACTGTGTGTACCAAAGTACCAAACCAAGGGAACTAAAGAAAGTATTAGGAATTTGCTGCATAAACTGCCTGTCTAAAATTACATTTTATGATGTTATATTCTCATCAGACTGTGTCTTGAAGTGCAGGAAAGAATAACCGTTTTGTAGGAAACTTCTCTTAAATGCTTTTAAAGACAGTTAAATGTGTTACTTGGCTGCAATGTTACTCTGAAGGAAGGAATGCCTTGAAGAATTATAAAATGCCTTCAAAAGCATGGAAAAATACGAACAATTTTCAGAGGAGTATGCTTCTGTTATACATGATGAATATCTGACATTTTGTCTGTCCAAACAGTTTGAACTTGCTCATTGACACCATTCTCTGTCCTACAAAAAATTATCTTCCCACTGTTAAAACCATGCCAACACTGCTGCAAAATTAATTTACCCATCCTGTCACTTCAACCTGCAGCATTCACGGTACCTCTTTCTTCATCATGTGCACCAAAGCATAAATGTAGACCAGCTCTTCACTTCAAGCAGTGATGCTACCTGTATCTACAGTTTCAGAGCAAACAGTATTACATGTTCTTCCAGTGCGTACCCACTGCAGAGGATCTCTTCCTCTTCAAAATGTCTTCTTGAAATCTGTCTGTGGCTACCCAAGGCTTGACAATGGTCAGCTGGCATTTGGATTGTGACTTCTGGGTCTCTAGGTATTGTTTCACTCTTCACATTTATTCACATGGTCCATTTCCCCCCATATACCACCACCTCCTTAAATTCAGACTATAAGGTCTGCAGGGTAAAGATTTATGCCTTGTGTTGGTACAACACCAGTCATCATGCACCTCTAGACTTAAATGCTACTGCTATTAACTGCAACATTTCTAATGTCCAAACCATTTCTTAGAAACACTCCTATCCTGTCAAGCCAAAAGCATGAGACCAAAAACTTAAAAAGAAAGTCAATAAAGTCTTTGAAAAGCACTTGAGATTGACGCATTTCTTATCCAAATATAAATACATCTGCCTTTAAAAGAAGACCACCACTAAAAGAAGAAAAAACACTACACAAAATACTATTATTCAAACTTGGTCTGTTTAGGAATACTATATACATTCAATTAATTTTTTTTCTTGTTCTTCTTACTCCTTGCTCCCCATTATCTAACAGTGCATGTAGACCTAACACTTCGTGGCAAGATCTTGCAAAGCAAAACCAATCTGACAACGGGTTATTTTCAAGAACAGATCACCTAAATACAACAAATTGGCTGACTCTCTAAATTTTCTTTAACATTATATCACCCTTATTCACATGTTTCTAGAATGGAATTGTATTCCTTTTATACCTCCACATTTCTACGTATTTCCAAAACCACATTCCTCACTTGTTATTTTAAGTATATTACACTTCTATATTTCTACCCATGATTTTTACCGACCTGGGATTTGAATCCAGGCTTTGGCAGGTAATTCAGCACTGTTGCTTAGCAGCAGCTGAGACACATGTAAATGCAATAATGGAAATTCTCGCGGTTACAAAAGTGGAAAGCTCTTGCCTGCTAAAAGCGGATGTTTATAAATCGGCTGGAAGCAGAGTAAGTGGTAATATTAGATTAGAAAAACTCTTCCCAAACAAAATACAGTCTTGAACACAAAGCAAACCAGCCTGACACAACCTAAATAACAGAGAGACTGAGGTTAAAAAAGCAAAAGTAGATATTTAATTATGATTGGTTTTATGTATTGATTACTCTAGTATTTTAATCATCATATGATTACCAGTAAAAAAAGACCATACATCATTTCATTTAATGGGTGAAATAACGGATTCATGGAAGTCAACTGCAAAACTTTCGCTGCCTTTACAGAACTGGGATTTATTATTAACTCAGTTTTTTTCATTAAAACTTATTTTTACAAGCACTGATCCATGAGTCCATGGGAATCAGAAGCCAACAGCTTAGCACTCCATCTCTGCTTAAAAAAATACCTGTTTTAGTCTGTATGCTCACAGAAATGAGGACTACAGTTGAAGCTTCTTAACTCTATGGTACCATCAGCAAGAAGGAACCTACAATAGCCTCCAAACTGAAAAAAATGGACTTGGGAATGATCCCAGTCAATGATGAGGACTATCCCTTCCTGCACCGGCTTAAGCATCTTCTGCATTGGTAGCATGTACCATGCTGGACGGTTGTGCCCATGCTCATCATTAAAGACTTAAGGCTTAATACTTTGCACATGTAGAATGCAATTTATCTTAGGTGTCTAAATTGTCCAAGTCTAAAAGACAGCTATGAAACTTGAGAATCCCTTTATAGTGAATGGAGAACAGCATATCAATAGTGTCATTAATTTAGTCAAAAAAAACCCTGTTTAAGATGAGATTAATTCCTTTGAGATCTCTCCTTCAGTCCATTAGCTATTAAAGAAATTAAGGTGGTTTTGTGTAAGGCAGACAAAATGAATAATCCTCTGGAAATGCCTCTCTCTTTCCACTGACTCTAGTGCAGCCTAAATAACAAACTAGCCTTCAGAGCACAAAATTAATCCCAACCCTTACATCTGTGCTGAAGCTCAATGACAGGGATGAGGGTGACTAAACAAGCAATGACCTAGTGGAGAACATCTTGGATGTTAACTCACAAGATATGAGTACTATCCCCAAAGGTACACACAGTCTCCTGAAGATTAATTTAAGTCTATTTCCACCTCTAACCCAGACTGATTCTTACAGTCTGTAAAGAAGTTATTTTGATACCCAGTTCTTGTTTGGGACTCCTTTGACCTAAAGATAATTTAAAACATCATATTTTAGTCTACAGTGCCACATTCCCTGAGTTCTAACTCCATTTGTTGTTTATACATTGCAGATTTACACATCATATAAGGGTTTTTTTCTTCACTGAAGTCCATGCAGCAGAAAGGAAGAAATAACAGTTTTCCCTATTCTGAATATTTGACAAAAGGTTTTATTTATTCCAATGAAACACCATTTATTTTTTATTTTTTCCCTTCTAAATATGATGGTTTGATATCTTGTGTCACTCATTCTCTATTCATTTCCATCAGCTGTATCTGGCTCCCATGAGAACACTTCAGTTTTGTTGCAAGGCCCAGAAATATGATAATCCACAGATATTTCTAGGTCAAATCCATTGTCACAGTGTCAGCGTGTTCATGAGAAATACTGATGCAATTAAACACTGATTTGCCACTCCAACTACCAGCAAGATGGATACAAAATACAGTTTGGTTTATATAGATCTTTTTAAATTATCCCCTTTAAGAACCCTGTGAAAGATAATCAGTTATACTGAAGAACTGAAAAAGGAAAAATGCTTAATACTTTTATGGTGGTTTGCATTTTACTGCTGTACAAACATTAACTAATTAAGCCTCATTATACCCAAGTGAGGAATAGAAGGAAGCCTTATTATGGTTATATATTATAATTATACTGTCTCATTTAGAATCTCCTGGCTTGTGACTTTTAAAATAATTATTACAATTATCATAAAACTAATAAAAAGTCAGAAACAACCTTTTTTTTTTTTCCTTGGTATGAATGTGCTCTAAGCTAAGCAAAGAGTTTACAAATGCCTAAAAGCACACTTTTTCTTCATGTATGTCAGTTTCTGTTTTCTCTTTGTCCATCTGAGAGTCCACAGGACTTGATCTTGCTTCCATCAGAGAGGAAGAAAATCTTGACAAAAAACACAGTGGATCATTAATTTTAACAACAGTTAAAAAAAGAAAAAAAAGCGTGTGAAGTGAGTTTCTCTCTTGTGATTTTTACTATTTGCTAAGAAAACATTATGAGGTCTTGATAGAAAACATTCTTTTATGTTCCAAGCAACATTATAAAGTCTCTATGATATCTTGTAATTGCAATTAATTTTTAATTATTTATGAAAAATTGTTTGTTCTCTCAAATACCTCTTGCCAGTGTGTGGATTCCTCTAACCAGTGTCTGGATTCCTCTTCCCAGTTCTAACCTTCTAACAGCACAGTGGCACCCTTTAGATGCAGGTAGACAGGTTCCTTCAGAGAATGGTTCCTGCCATCTCCCTTATACATCTATTTTGTAACGAGAGGATTTACCTACTGGAGATGTCTTTGCTCTCCAGTAATAGCATAGTACTATATGTTTCTCCTGTAATACTGGAATTTTCAAGGTCTATGAGGGAAAAATCCATTTTATTATACAAAAGCATCATACAATTTTTTGTATTTGACAACATTTGAACTTCCATGTGGTTCCATCATAACAGCCTGTCACTGCAAACTCTTAGGAGTTATCCACAGCTGGATCAGCCTCTGGGAGAACCTTCCTTATAAGGCCATAATCAACTGAATGATAATTTGGAAAAAGATCTCAAGTAGTTTCCTTCAGCTGGAAGCACAGCAATTGAGATAATTCCTTTCTTCTTTTCTAATTATGTAGCATAGACCTAACGGTACTAATGTACATGCAGTAGATTCAGCAGAAGAGAAGAAAGAGAAGTAATAAACCCAAGATACACACAATACTATTTGCTGACAGCTGCTGGAAAAAGAAACAAAGTAGTAAAAAGGTCTGATAATATCAAGCAGGTCAAGCCAAGATTAATAGAAGATTAATGTTCCTAACTTGCAATCCAGAAACCAACCAGAGCACCACCAAGTATTCTAGGTTGCCACCTACTACCTGCATACCCCAACCATGGCTGGAGCTGGTGCTCAGTTCATCTGCCTGTTAGAAATCACCATCAAATGCCATCAACAGTGGTTTTCCATAAAATAACTTCTTTTCTGCAGCAAGTTGCCAATACAACCCTTGTGCTAGTTGTATAGCATTTTGACTGTACTTGCCACATTACACCAGGAAGGCCATCTGGCTAAGCAGATGTGGTAACCTGATTTGTTTGGCCAATGAACTGAAAAAAACCCACAATGGCTTGAATGGGAGTTTCCAGGAGTGCCCAGTCCAGCATCTTGTCTTGTGCGCTTCCAGATACTATATTTGTCATCTCAGGATGAGTTTGGTAACAGATTATTTGCTTGTGGAAGTTACCAAGAGAGAAAAGACAAAAAGAGGTAAACATATTATCATCACAAAATAATTATTTGTATGGCTATCTGTCATTCTTTTGCAGAGTATATCATATGCTATAAAACAAGAAACTGATAAAATGCAAGCCAAGTCTTGGTCCCACAGAAGGTGTCAAATCTCCCATGGATTTCAACAGGACCATTGGCTATTCAATCTGTTAATTTAGAACCCTATTTAAAGACTGCTGTACAGTTCTTCTCAGAACTATTTATATTATTAGAGCTGTATAACCTTAAACATGGAATAGATTGTCTAGATGATGTCCCCCTATCAAGATTCTCTTCATCATCTGTCTTAATTTTTAAAACCCTTGGGTTTATAAAAATATATGTAATTTTACATCTTCCAAGACCTATAGCAAGTTTAAACTTACCCAGCCTCAATCTCCTCTATTCTTAATTTCCTCTCATTCCTCAGACCTGTATTGTTTGACACCACCACAATTCATATAACTGCTATTACTGCCAAAAACATTTTCAAAATGAAAAAATTACAAAGAAAAAACCCCAAACCTCTGACATAGTGAATTAGAAATGTATACATTCAAAGACTAAAAGGAAGGCATTTTTAAAATCTTTCTGAAGATATTCCATTGTAGTTCAAGTAAAAGAGTTTGAATAGTTCCATAAAGTGTTTTCAGGTCCATTAACAACGAATAATGAACACTATGCCCACTCATTTTGCTTTGCTACGCAGAATCTTGCCAGAGCTGGTAAACTCATATTTTAGAAAAGTTTTCAGCTCTAAGGTCCTCCTTTGCGTAATGGATCGGGCTAGCTTTCTGATGTTCGACTGCCCTTTTCTTAAGGTAAAGAGAGAGACAAACTAAAATATAATGACCAAGCCCACATCATAGGCTGAATGAGCACAACTGACAGCAAACTTCTCATTATGTTGAAGTCACAGCATCCCTTGCCCAACAAGGCTGCATTGCAGAAATTGAAAAGCTGGAAAAGAAAAGGACAAAGGTCCAGACATCATATCAGGCTTTGCCCCTCATCTAGCCAGTGCCCCAGGAAAGAAGGATATGAGATAGCCCAGAAAAGAAGCAAAGCATATTATGGTTAATAAAAAGACAGGGATGTAGCTCAAGACTGCATGCCCAACAGCCAGAACTGTGCAGGAGTCTGGAGATGCCAAGGTTGCATCTTCTGGCCCACCCCAGGAAGAAGGAGGGAACCTTGCTCCTTCAGGGAGAAAAATTTGCTTTCTCATTATATTGCATTCTGTATATTTACCCAGTGATAGCAAGAATTGAGGCCCTAATGCAATAAATTAATTTTAAGAAATGAAAAAGCGCATTTTTAGTCCATCATGGATTATACTAAAAAACTATTTTCATTTTGGTCAAACTCTTATCCTCCACCATAGTGCTTCCCTTTCACTAAAAGTGTGAGCTGTGCACTGTTACCACTCCCTTTTTTTATACAATAAATGATATTCACAGTAACTAGGGATTGCTTTTCTTGTAAAGAGGGTTTTTCCCCCCCTTGTTGTTCTTTTGGCTCCAAGACATCTTGCCTGCACAGTAACACGACTTCAGCTTTCCCTTGACCCAGCAATTACACCAACGTGCTGGCAATAAAATGTGGGAGAGACTTCTTCAACCAGTGACCTATGTGAACTCCCTCACACCACACATGTAGAGAGGACTTTCATGGAATTATACCATTCCAGCCCTTTACTCCACATAAAAGGAAAGGAGAAAAGATAAAAAGTGTTCTTGCCCATTGGTGTACTTTGCAGTGACAGGGGCTATCCCACAGAAATCAGCGGTCCTCTTAGGACTACATACTTGCGTTCATAGCATTGTATGTAGAACAATATTTCTATGAATCTGGAAACTTAAATATAGCCCGAAGTATTCTGGAAATATGTAAAATGTATGCACATGAGCCCAGAATAGAGGAGAGCAAAGAAAATAATTGAGATGAACAATCACATGGAAATAAAGAACATTGCATACATGTATAGAAAATGGAAACAAAAACCTGAAAACTGCCTGAAGGCAAGTGCTACTGGCGATAATGCAGGGAGAATGTTTTCATAGGGATTAACTGTTCTGCAGCACTTTTCCCATGTGTAAAGGACAACATACTTTTTATTCAGATAGGTTGATTTGGCAGCCTCTTTATTGCTAGCAAAAACTATTTATTGTGCCTGTGTAGGAAAAATTCCACCCTTGGATAGCCAGAATGCAGTTCTTTTATCTCACACGGACAATTGCTCACTGGATAGAGCTCAACAGCCAATTTCCCACTGATAGGATGCCTATTAGAAGTTTGTGTGCCAAATAAATAATTTTCAAAATTCGGCTATGTGTTAAAGTAATTTTCATACTGAATGTGTTAAATCCAGCCTTTCAAAACAGATTTGATTTCTTTGGCAAAATATCATTACTCTTACAGAGAGGTACATCACTTTAAAAGCAACTGCTGAATACAAAGACCAGCATTTACCTTTTGTTAGCATTATTTTTTTACTCAGTTTTACTGCCATGGACATGCTGGTGATTTTCTGTATGAGCAACTTAATTTTCTGAGAGTCAGAATAGGCTTTCCTTACATGTTGTTTTAGACCATGTGCTCTTTTTCATGATTTTTCATGCTTTGAAGATACCTCAGGGCAGTAAATACAGGAAACAGAAACTGTCCTTACTCTCCCTACTCTTCGCTGTACCTTAGAATAACCCCAGAACTGATGTCTCTGTGAAAATAACATCAGGCCCATTAAACACCATTTTCCTGCTATACAGAAAAACTCCAGAGAAAAACACTAATACACCATAGGGGCTAATTTGTGGCATGGAGTTTGCAATTCTAACACAAGGCCACTAATTTGTTGGGCTTCCCTTGTCATGTACTGTATTTAACTGTAGCAAGAACTAACTGATAGATAAGTAATTGCTTCTTCAAGCCAAGATTAATATAGAACCCTTAAATATGACTATTACTATTATAAAATCCTATTTTCAGATTCTTATTTTATATACCAGCATTTTTTCCAAATATAAAAAATATAATAGACATTAGATATGCTATAAATAGCTGTTCTAGACTTTAATGACAGTTCTCCTGCTGGCTTTTTAGGAATCGCCATATACTGGAACTCAGAAAATGTACCTTTCTCAGGCCAAGTGTTATCTGAAGTATTGGTTTTTTAAAAAAAGAAAAACAAACAGCAAAACAAATGCCAAGCATGGACATTATATTATAAAAAGTCAAACATTACAAACTATGACTTCCTAAAGTGATAAATGGACTGTTAAGGCCTCTCTTGTTCTGAACAAATGAGCAACAGAAGAGATAAGATGAAAATTAGGCATCCCTTGCTCTGCAGAAATGAGCAACAGAAAGATAAAACGAAAATTATGTGTGAAGTACCATTAGTGTGAAGCTGCTTCTCAGCTGTACCTTTCTGTGGCTTTAGATATACATGAAATGGAATGACTGTATTCTTCCAAGAAAAGTTTGGGATTTGGTCACCACTAAGCAACTGTGAACTCAGAGTGGTGGATTACCACCTAAGTGACTTGTCCTAATCAAGAAACCAGGAGAAATTTAATGTGTGTATCTAATGTTTGTACCAAGTTTGCCTCACATGTAATGTAAGTTTCAAACATGCTGAAGATGCTTTGTACTGAAATGTAGAAATTGGACCCTGAAGAAAGGAAATGTGTTTTACTCCTGAATGAAGTTAGGAATGTTAATGGAGTACAGAGGATGGCACCCGACCTGCCGAAGTGCCACCCACATCTGTGAGGGAAAGTGGGATGCAGTAATTTAGTGAGAGGAACAACTGCATGCTTTCCTGTTGAAGCTAAGGCATACGTGTGGGTGGGGAGACTCTGAAGGGAACTAAGGACATCTGCACTTCACTGAGACCACATCCAAAGAGCATCACCTTCCAGCTACCCATGTTTACCAACTGGCTGAAAAGCAGCTGGCTGGCGTTTATCCTAGTGAAAACAAACCCATGCTAGGAGGGAGGACATTTCCTGAAGTCATCTGTAAGCTTTACCTGTGGTATCCTGTGAGGCTTTCACAGCACAATTTGTTTTAATTGGTCCATTCTTAAGACAACTTCATCATTTCAGTTACGCAGTTTAATTACACAATTATCTGCACTGACACATATTATAAAATTAGACACTGTAATTGCTACATTAATAAACATCAACACAATTACAAGCGTCTCCAGTACCAAAAAGGTATTTAGAAGAGGAACACAAATCTAGTCAACATCGACACAAGAAGTAGTGGTAGCTAGAGCCTGCGAACATGAAAGCAAATGCAAGGACTCATCTTTTTAATCAGTTCTTGTTATTTGATATTAGCACCAGGGACAGGAACCACAGAGCCAAAACTCATTAGGTTGGAACAGGGCTTTAACTATCTCATAGCCTGATCAGTTTGACAGGGAGGAGTATATTAATGAGTATCTGTCAAAGCAAGCTGTGAAGAGTCATGAGTATGCATACAGGTGTGTAAATTCCTAGTAAGGGGTAAGAGCAATTCTAAGGTATATCCTTCCAAATGAATGGGGTTGCAGGCATCTAGAAATATTGAATATACTTCTGTTGAAAGCTGCTTACATAGTCCATATAAAATTTTATTTCAGTTAATGACCTAAGAATTTTTAGTTCCTTTTTTTAATAGGTTTGTTAAAATGGAAACAATCCCCAGCTGACTTTGATACTCACTTTGAAGTGAACTGTAGTGTCATTCTCCTTATACTGCAGCTTCTCTGGACTACAGGTGGATTTTATTTAAAGCTGCATATTCAGTTCTGGGCTATCCATGCATCCAGACAGCCAAAGTTCACAACTTTTTATACAGGTGGATTTCACACCAACATCTTCTGAGAATGTTTCATATGCATTTCAGCAAAATGGCAACATCTCCTCCAGTCTGAATTTCCTTGTGTTGATTATCCAAACCATATGCTTGTCTCATTTTGTTTTGTTTGTGATTGAATATAAAATTCAGATAGGTAGCTAATTCTCATGCCAAGTAGTGGTAAGTCATCTCAATTCAGCAATCAATAGGTTTGTCGGTGCAAATAGTCTATTCCTATGAGCCTTAATTAAACATGAAAAGATGGAAATTTACTCTCATTGAAGAAAAAGAAAGTTGATATCCCAAGGTACTGGAAATGTTCAGACTATGATTAGAAGAAACCTGACTGGAATCTCAACTAATTTCTACATGATAATAAAAACTGCATTTAACTTGGTAACTAAGCAAGCTCCAGAATGCCTCTCCATTCCACAGAACCCTGAAAAAACACCTGATATTTCATTATTGCATAGCTATAGCTACCCACAGTGGTGTGTCTTGCAGTGGTAATAGTGATTTGCCATCTCAAAGTACCACAAGCAGATGGAGTAGGCTGAGATGCAATGCATGGTGCAAGAGCCACGGTCCAGAGTAATCAGACCCCGCTAATTTTTGGATTATTCATACCCAGCAACAGTCACTCACAGCTGTCCATCTAGGAAGCTTTGGAAGTACATAACACTAAGGTAATTTAATTTTCTGAAGGACTGTTGAGATGTGAGGAGGAGGTGAAGCTGAGGCATGGTCAGAGATGTTGCATCTGGGTGAAGGGATTTGGTTCAGAGCACCAAGTTCCCATCCATACTCTACGAAACAAGAATGCTGTTTTCAGCCTGAGGCCATGTGTACAAGTGAGATACTGGAAGCAGACTTTGACACTAGAAGAAAACACGTCAATGTTTTAAAACAAAATAATTTAAATCATATTAGTTTACTCCAGTGTTCAAATTAAGTGCCCTGATTTCAAAGGCTCCTTCAGGAACCCTGTAATACCAGACAGCTTATTTTATATTTTAAACAAACAGAAATATTTCTAGTTCAAGAAATGTCAAAAGCTGAAGTCCCTGAAAGACTTTAGTTGACTTTGTCCCAAGTAACAAAACCAAAAACATGCTTACTAGCCTTGAGAACAAGTTTTAGGATGATCCAGTTTTCCAAATCAAAGTTACTGAAGACCTAAAATACAGGTTTCCACTGACATAGTCACAATTTAACTGCAGAGCACGGATCGCAGTGTAGAACTCGAGTAAACATTTGATTCAAGTCTGGCCAGAAGTGCCATGCTATAATATATATATGTACCCCCAGGAAGTCACTACCAAACCATTCTGTAGGAAAAAATCCCAAACCAATAACCCTCACTCCAAAGAAATGAAAAAACAGCCATTTGTATTTTGACCCATGAAATATTTTTAACCCTGAATTTGCCAAAGACATCAAGCGAGAGGTTTAACATTTTTTATCTCAACTGTCCATACATAACAGTGAGACTTTGTATGCTCCATTCATGGTTATTTTATTTGGATTGCAAGAGAAGGGAGTATCTTTGAGAAAAGCACAGTTAGTATCACCACTCCCTCTCTCCACTGCACCCTCAAGGGTTTTCACTGGTTTGTGAACACCCTTCCTTGTGATCAGAAGGAAAGCAATGAGGTGGTATGAAGGGAGCTAGCAAATGGGAAGTTTCAGGAAGAAAAAATTCCAAAACACTTGACTTTTGCAACAGGTTGGGTAAAGGTTGTGAACCACTGATCAGTCTTGATGACTGCTCTGAGGATTAATTAATAGCAAATTAAGCATTGTTACCACAATAGACCTGAACACCATAACAGCTATGGGACTTGGTACTGACTGTTGGGTTTTTTTCTTTCTTTGAGGTCTTCGATATTTTGTGTTAACAACAGATCTCTCCATCCAAGCTGCACCACTCCTTCTGTATTACTTTTCAGGGAAATCATAACTGTATTAATGAATTCCGAGTTTTGCTACAGAAATAGTTACAATATCCCAAATTTATCGTTTTTATTTCTCTGAGGAATCCAACACAGAGCGAAGGTGAACTGTAAAGAAACAAGGTCTCTCATAAAAATGCATGGTGGTTTTTGGAACTGGTGAGCTTCCTTTAAAATAAAAGATAAAGTAAAAGTAATTTGCCTGTTACTGTTAGAAAATTTACCCATTCTGGATTCTTTCATTGGGCTATATTGGAAACTAGGGCATGCACGTACATAGTGAGATTTTTAAGCATTCCAGGCTGGATCATCTTGCCCTGGCTGCACATATCCCTTAAGAGTGCCTCCAGGAACTACATATAACCACAAACAACTCAATACTTGGTAATAATCAGAGGTTTGGACTAAACCTTCACATCCCCACACATCTGCTGACTCTGTAAGCCCTGGAGATGCCTTTGGACAGTCAGACTGCTTTATGGATTCCTGTGATTATCATTCCTGCCTCTCA
Organism: Falco biarmicus; assembly: GCF_023638135.1. Classification (NCBI taxonomy): domain Eukaryota; kingdom Metazoa; phylum Chordata; class Aves; order Falconiformes; family Falconidae; genus Falco; species Falco biarmicus. The sequence goes on along the minus strand of NC_079293.1, from coordinate 32,666,999 downwards.
GAGAGAGGATGTCAGCATATGTTACTGAACTGCTCAAGCATCAGGAAGATTCATCCCACTAGCCTGGACACTCCACAAGCTGCTATTTGGAGCAATTACTATTTAGCTATTTAGATTTCATCTCTTAGAATTGTCTGACTTCCTCATTTTCTAGATTTAGAGTCTCCAGAGATCATCTGGAGGATATGGGCTGTTATGTGCTTTGCAACAGAAGCAAAGAAAAATCTATTTTAGCCTTTAAAATTAGATACTAGCCATAATGTTGCAAAAAGAAAAGGACTTGTCCTTTGCCTTTAAAACTGTTTTTCTACTCACTTCAGGACCCTTACTCTCACCACTCATCCATATAGACTTAATTTTTAAATAACTGCTGCCTTTAAATGACAGATAGTAATGAGTATGTCCTCCACATATGATGGGAGGAGCTCTCCAGGCTCTAGATCCAGCTTGTAGAACACCAGACTTCACAGGACTCGGGATAAACAATTTCAGGAGCTCAGTGCAGTCCTAAGCGCTTAAATAAGGATTAGGAATGAAAACTCCCATTAGCTTCAGTGAGGTTAGGATTTCAATCTAAACTGACACCATTCTACATTGTTAAAGGCTCTTAGTGCCTGGTGTTGTGATTTATGGCCATATTTTGAGACCGGTCTGCTACCCAGTGTGCTGGTCCTCTTCTGAAAATCACTGTTTTCATTTTACTTTGCAGCTTAAATGAGAATCCATGTTTGTTTACTGTATTTTATTTTTCAATATGGTTGCTGATCTTTGTTTACTAAAAACAGAATTTTAAAAAAGTTCCATAAAATGATATTAAGTCCATCCATTATTTTCCCTGAGATCAGCACAGAGACAGATATGCAGCAGAAGAGCATGTTACCAGTCTCCTCCCATTCCTGAATCGTTAAAAGTCAGCTTCAAAGTTAACACTGCCTTCAGGGGTTTTTTTGATTTTGTTTTTGTATCTAAGAAGCATTCTGGCCCTTTGTTTTAAAATTCATGCAGCAAAATCTTAGCTTCTGTTTGAAACATACAATAAGTCTCTTATGTGGTTTTCTAGTAGACCTGCATTTTGGCACAGCACCTGCCTATTCATGTTTATAAGAAGAAGGAGGAGGAGGAAAAATGGCAAAAGCAGTTTTGTATGGAAAACATCCAGGCAACAAGATCATGCCTTCTGTTTTTTAAACAAATACTGTATGAAGTGATTGCAATCTCTTTTGTTTTTAAAGTTATGAGAACCCAATTTTAATAGAGCTTTGGAGCAACAAACATATATTTCATCCTGAAAAGCGCTCCCCTGTGATAAATGCTGGACCGCAAATACATTTGCTTTTCAGCATACTGCCTTTTGGATTCTTATATATTAATCTTCCTTTCAGAGGAACTTTTACTGCACTTCTGGTGAAAGGTCTTTTACCCTTTAGGAGCATTTGTTTCTAATGATTTTACTGTAATTGTCTCAAATGTGCCAATTTGTATTGAGTGCTTAAGGAATGCATTAAGAGTATTTACCTTGTAGAATGTTCTACAACCCTCCCCAAAACAAAACTTCCACTGATGCCAATGATGTTTCTGCTATTTCTTTCCAGCCTGTATTTGCCTATCTACACGTGTTGCTTCTCATAAAGCCACCTTGTAATGTCCCTGGATCAGAACTATCTGTTGCTTTACTTGTTTGCATCCAATGCCATTTCTAATTGTCTGTAACGTAATAATAATAGTTTTACTATTCTGTATAATTTTAAAAAATTCAGTAACAGTACCATTAACCTGTTCAAGGATTTTTAAATTTAAAGTTGTGTTTATAAATAAATACATATGATGTTTTCTGTGTTGCAGTTAAATTTAGGTGGCACAACCAATAAACATACTATAATATTGTCCAGGCAGACTGCTAGCACTCCAGATGTGATCTTCTGGAACGTAGCAACAGCATGAGCTAAAATCATTGTATGAGTAGATACCTCAGTAGTTTTGATAATCTGAATGATTTCAAAGCATGCTGTATTTCTTCAGCAATACAGGACTGGTATAATATACCTAAATATATTAGGTATAATATACCTAACATTGGTATGCTATACCTAAAAAGTACTCCTATTATAGGGAGAACTTAAGTGGTCAAACCATACTTGTAAAACCATCACAGCTCTTCCAGCTAAAAGAGATGATCCCAGAAAAATCAGTTTCTGCCAGCGCAACTGCATCTATGTTAGGGGCATCTGTAAACACAGCTGTGCTGTTCTGGAATCTGACTTCTTCACAGCCACTGAAAGCCTGAAACAGAGCTCTAACCTAACATTTTGAAGGAGCTCTGTGCCATCTTTAGAAAGAAGCTAGTCTGTCTTGAAAATCTGGATAGAGAAGAAGAGGCTGCAAATATACCCACTTAAATTTCAATAGATTTTTCACATTCTTTTGTTCTACACATATTAAAATGAAGGACTAGAAATAAATTCCCTTCAAGGCAGGAAATGTGAGATAGAAGCCAAAAATATGACAAACTGTTTGACTGTAATTAATCAAATAGCATTACTGTATTTTTTTCCTTTAAAACTTTATCTATAAACCCCCCAAACATAGCTAAATAATAGATGTGCAATAAATTCACAAAGTAAATTATTTAACGCTAGCATTATATCATGATCAAGCCCAACCCTACCCTTCCACTTAAAGTGCCATTGGTGCTTGTTTCCATTATTAATCCAGAGGATATTCTTCTCATGTTCAGTGACCCAGTTCCAAGAAGTATCACAATATAGAAACCTATTTTCCACTTAATAAACATGCATAATTCCTGTGAACATTAGCACTGATTATGCACACTTACACACTCTAGGGCACATTCATCTAAACCCAGTGAATTCAAACGATCTGAAGGAAAATTTATTTGGCCCTCTAGACTTCAAGAAATCCTAAAGAGTGATAGGAACAGTCCATAATATTTTATTGGTATATTTTATTTTAATGACACTTTTGTATATTAATTCCTTCAGTTGTCTGCCCACAATGCTAATAATGTTTTATGTAAGACAAAAGAATTAAAGACTTTTTAGGATAGAAAAAGGAAAATCAAACAAGCAGGTAAGGATTAAAGTTATTGATTAGGATATTCTCTTTGAAAATTGAAATGGTAGGGTCCAGCCTGTCCGATACTACTTATCACATTTCCTGCAGAAAAACAGGTTAATCGGCGTATTGCCAGCAGCCCAGAAGCGTATATCTCATCACAGGTAGAGCAACGAGAGGGTGAGCAGTGCAGATTCAAAGTTTTTACAGGGACATGATAATTGATTCAGAATTTTCTACAGCTTGATGAGTACCTTAAACCACCGTGGTAAAGATAAGGCACTCGTAGCATCTTTGTTACTGAAGAGGGAAAGAAGAGACTTCAGTTACTTGATTTTGCTTTGACTTCTAGGGCGCTAGACACTTCTGTGCAGGAAAGGTTTGAAAGATGCACCTCACATTGGAAAACAGATGCATACACCACAGAGAAACATAGAATTTCACATAAATTTCTGTCCTGAGCATTACCTTGTGGTTTTGCATTGGCACATTTGTTTACACCAGGGGTCCTCAAACTTTTTAACCAGGGGGCCGGCGCGCGGATGAAGTGGCAGGCAGTCATCTGCGGCTGCTTGGTTTCCCCCCCAACCCCCCGTGGGGGGGTCTGTAAATACCAGGGGCCGGATTGAGGACCCTGGGGAGCTGTATCCAGCCCACAGGCCGTAGTTTGAGGACCCCTGGTTTACACCATGCTGAGTTGAGTTTCAGCTCCCTTAGAATGGTATACACAAATTCCTCCCCCTCCCACGCTCTGTGCAGACTGTTGGGGCAGCTAACTTGGTGTTTCAGCATTTAGCTCTGGCTCTGGCTCTGGGTTTACAGTATATAAACAATTCTTCAACAAACTATTTCAAAAACTGCTGAAGCATTCACCTCATTCAGCACCATGGAGGGAAACATGAGCCCTAACAGCTTGCCAAAATTTCTGGATCCCAAAAAGAATCTGTCCACCCAAAAAATACTTTTAATGAACCTGTTAGATTGCACAGAATGCTAAATATGCAACAGTATAAAGTATATTTCTGCCTATTGTCTGCCTATTTAAAAGAAGTGCTTTTCACTAAATATTTTTTACAAACACTTCCACAAAAAGTGTTGCAAGTATTTTTTCTGTAGCGTCTGTTTCTATAACTGCTATTTATTTTAAGCTTTGCATGATCTGTATTTATAACGGAAACTTCAATAGCAAAGGCTTCCAAGCCAAGCTAGAGTCAATACAGTCTTCATCTACATCAGTAAACAGCACAGTACAATTGACGCAAATGCACAGAGTGCAAGAGTTAGTGTTGAGGACCTGACATCCACATCACACGTGTCCTGGATTTTTTACTTCAGACCAACTCTGTCTTATTAAAAGGTGTTAGATACAGTAATTCATTAGGTGTGACTGCAAGACACACATTCTAGTTATGTTTCATCAAAAAAGAGCAGTTTCCGTGCCTCAAGATTGTGTACCCCACTCTGTAATTATGATGGACAAGAAGTAAATGGTGAAAACCAGGAAATTCACCTCAAAATATTGCTCCTGATATAATCTAAAATGTTTTAGCTCTTTAAGCTGAGGATATTTTCTACTGTGTGTGAGCAGAAGAGAACTTCCTTTGTGTCTTGGTTAGATGATCAACCCTTTTATCAATTGACAAGAAAGTGCACCACACAAATCTCATGAGCAAAGAAACTCATCCTAAGAAAGTGTAAATCTGAACTGAAGGCAAGTCTTGTTGTATTTCTTTTCCAAATATATTGACTTATGGAAATCTTCTTCAATAAAATCCAGTTTAGACCAACGCATAAATGTCACTCCTCCCAACTACAAGTTCACACAGAGGAATTACTAATCAATACGTGCTTCATACATTTTCACCTTGATTCTGAAATTCTTTAAATGTAATCATAATGATTTGGGTCTCCTGCTGGTGGCTTCTCCTGGAAAGATCAAATTTTGCATCTGGGGTTTTGTCTGCAGACAGCAGCCAGGGCAGGCTGAATGTCCTACATAGCAGAAGTCGCCACTACGGCCAACACTTAAGACTATTAGCTCCTCAGAGAGCCCAGGGCCATTATTTTACAAGCATTTCTGTGACAGAAGCTCTGGATTTACTACAGCTAATTGTATTTATCCTCTGCAAAATTAGTATTTTGCCCTGTATATAGACATTATACATAGAATGACAATAAACTGGACTAAATATATGACAGTACCATTACAGAGCAGATCCCAATCCCCGTAACTACCAATGCAAGGGAGACAATCTTGTTTGATATGAATATCAAAAAATGTATGAGGTCACAAAACTAAAAGCCAAATATTGCAGCTTAGAAGACTACAGAGCTGTCTCCAAATTTCAAGAGAAAAATACTGCTGTGTTCTTCATGTTGTTTTATTTGCACTACCATTTTTGTAAACATGGTAATGAATTTACTCTCTGATATATCTTCATGAGCAAAGTATCTTGTGAAATAACTTCACACAGGCCTTTGAAGAGAGGAAGTCCTAACAGTTTCAAGCTATTTTCAGAAGATATCTTTCCCTACATTTAATAAAACAAAAAACAAGCAAACAACCCTTTACTTTGATTTGCCAAAAAGAAAATAATGGTTTCTAAAGAGTTAAACAGTTGACATATTTTATTAGGAACACGTATTTTGTAAAGACCATTCACTTTCCTTAGAAACATTTATGAGAAAGTACCAGATGTCTGATCTTGCTGGATGCGCACTGAGTACTGCTTAAAATGGAAGCTATAAATTATCAGTCAATAACAAGCACAATACCTGAGGCAGTAAAAATTCTTTCATCTGAAAATAACAGTTATTTCAAAGTCAGTAATTTCTTAAGAAAAGGATTCTGAGGCAACATCTTGAGCCTTAAATATTAAAATATGAGGACAGAAGCTTATTTATGTAAGCTGGAGTTAGCACTTTTTGTTAGAACATTCACTAGAAGGAAAAAGGGGCTAAGTAATTTGTGAAGTGATCCGGTTCATTTAGGACATTTAGACAATTAGACATTTAGGAAAGGACTATAGCATGCATTTAAGAGAAAAGACAGATAGTCCATCTGTCTGCAGAAATTGTCAGTGTGCTGAATATTAACTACTTACCTTTGAAAGGCTTTTTTATTTTTATTCAGTCTCACATTGTATTTATAAACTGTTCTGATCCTACTGTTCATCATCACCATCCAATATTTTTCCTAATTAATATTACTTTGAAGTCTCTGACCTTCAGGCAGACACTCGATTCTGAATTAAAATATAATTGTCTTTGTAACACAAATACACTTCTTATGCTACCCCCACACTCTTCTTGTTACAGAATAAATACATAATAAATGTAAGGAAAAGTCTACACTGAACTTGATAAAATAATGAAAAATAAGAAGAAAATAAACTGAGCAGCCTGGATTTCCTTTCCTATACAATGACTACAAAGAGACAATAGGGAAAAAATAAAGGCAATACTTAAAATTTAAAGAAAGGAAAACCTTTATGCACAGTGTATAATTTATCTGCAGGACATACTGTCATGAAACTTCATCACTCTTTCAGAAGCCAAAAAAAGAGTCTTTTATATGAGTAGGTCCAGCAGTCACATGGTTTATATTCCACAGGTATTCCACAGGTGCAGCACCATTTACTGAACAGGACCACAACCACTTTTTCAAGGTGAAAGAGGCCCACGAATTACAGAGTGCAGAGAATATATTTCTTGTGAGTAAATCACAGCTTTTTTTCCAAATTTTTGGTTCTGGTCACTGCAGCCATATGAATCGCTGGTGTGATGAGGGTAGCACTATTTACCTCCTCATTCTCACCACTGCTTCTCATAGCAAAAGTATTCCTTAGTGTAAATGACTGGCAGCTCTTGACCATATGTTTGCAAAGCACATTACTTCGCAACCTTTTCTACAGCCAAATAATAGGAACTTAATAACTAACTTACTTTTACGTAGAGCTGCTGAAACTCCTCAAGGTTCAGTCTACCGCTTGGACAGTCCTTTAGAAATCCTTTGTACCACTGTTTTAGCTCGTGTTCATTGAACTCCGTGCTTTTCACCAGGTCCTCCATCACCTCAGGGGCCAGCTTGCTATTCTGTTTCCCCATTCTGCCTTAAGAAGAAAGAAAGAAATACAATTAGCCAAGTTTCTGTGAACATTTCAAACCTTAATTAGTGACACAGCTTAAATTCATCACTCGTTTCGTACTCACTGATGCTTTTAATCAAATGCAACTTCACAGATTCACCAGTGGACAGGAACCTAAACTGTGCTTGAATATTGAAGGCTGAAAATGGTGAAAAAGACAACATTCTTCTATCATTTAGGAGTCTTAAGGCCTGGAGACAGACTGCTTATTTGCTTTCAATTTAGGCAATTTCTAGCTTTTCTTTACACTAAGGCTGAAAAAGATTACTTCATTTTCCTTTGAATTTAACAAAAAAATTTCACAGATTCAGGGATGTCCACAGAACCTCTCTTTATCTTTGTCTTGAACATCTCTTCTGCTATGACACCTGCGTTAGCAACTATTCTTCATAGGTACAAGGCTGTGGACAGACAGGCTTGTAACGTACGAGCGCTAGATGTTCCACTGGGAGGAAGCAAAGGGAGAGTCCACACACTTGGTCTCAAAAAATGATGACACCAATCTGGAAAAATAAATTTAATTCTTATATATATGCACATATAAGTGTATATATACACACATGTATACATATATGTATATATTTACTGCACAGCTGATACACAGTAGATGGTTTATATTTCATCACTGTTAACTCTAACATACAGAAATTCAAAATATGCATGTGTATCTAGATAAATACAGTAATTTCAGTACTACTCATGTTGGCCCCTTAAGATATTTCCAGGTCTTTTGACATTTGACCAAAGATGTTCTTCGAGATAACTTTTGAGAAATCCTTCAACTTTTTCTGATTCTACTACAGTTTGTTTCATGACAGGATATATCTTTCAGTTACTTTTCAATCAGATGGCAGACAGTACTTAACTTGTCCTGTACAGAACTGCAAAGTGATGAGTAATTTCTTTCCTGAGCCTAGTTTAGCATTTTCATTTTTATCTCCCAGTATAACATCTGTCTCTAATAAAAGCACCACATTGAATGCATTGATTTCTAGTCCATATCACCACCCATTCCTGATATTAATCTGTTGCTTTTGGTGCATTCTCTTATTCCAAAGAGGAAGTTTCTTTCTCCTCAGAAAGGCATACTTTGCTCTGTTCCAAAAAATCAATGTATTTATATAATTTCCTTTATAGGAACCTTCCTGGAGCAGGTGCAAAGTTAACCATTCCTCCTAGTCTGTGTGTGGCCAACACAGCCCCTGGTGCCATACCACCAGTAGAACCAGGTGTTCTCCTGAAACACTTCATGGCCCCCGTCCCCTCTGGCCATGGTCCTCCCCGGTCTGTCCTCTCCCCTGCCCACAGCCCCAGCCCACCAAGACAACCAGGGCTGGCAGCAAACCTCTTTGCCAAGACACTACATGACTTGGCTGCACAAACATCCTGACAGTGAGGAGGAAGGTGTCTTTCATCAAAGTGTTCAGCTGGTACGAAGTTGGGAAGTGTGGTCATCAGAAAGTACAAAATGCCACACCGCATCTGGCTAGAAACTCCAGTCAGAAATGTCTCAATGCCTTTGGGACACAGCTGTTAGACAAGTGCTCTGTGCTGTGCACAGATGTCACTGGAGGTGGAAGTGGGCCACCATTTCTTGGGGTGATTCCAGCAAGCAGATCCCCCTTCCCCAGGCTCTGCATTTCCTTCCTCTACCAATGCTGCAAGATACCACAGTGTTTTCTTGCCCAGGGCTCTGCATCTCTGAACTACAAGAACCCGCTGCAAGGACTCACCCAGCTGTTAATTAATGGCAGCACACTGCCTGCTCTAAACTTACTTTGAAGCTTTGCCAAGTTCCCATCCACACATTTTGGTCAATTTAGCACAAATATGGGAAAGTTCAACCTTTCAGCTAATTGCCACAGGCCTAATTGTACACACAGATGTGCAGAAGTTAGCCATTTTGACTCAACGACAGGTTTGCAATTTACAGTACTTAGAACAACTGCCCAGCCTTACCTTTGAAGTCCCCATCTTCTCATGCATGACACTGACCTGATTTGGCAAAATCTGAATTTAAATCCCATGGTGACTAAAGTATACTAATACTACGTACTATACTAGTACTACGTCCAACTCGGGTGGCTTTTAAGTGAAATAGTAGACTGTTCCGTTTGTTTTAAATCATTAAGGGGCCTGTTTATTTCCCCCCTTTTTTTCCCTTTCTCCTTTAAACTGTGTTACCCTTTGCAGTCATAAGGTGCTTTGCTTAGGATCCAGAGGACTCTTAAAGATTCTCAGCAATTATAGTAACTACCTTAGGCAGATTCATAAGGCATCTTCCAGCTCTCTTAATTTAGCCAAGTGTGCTTTTACTTGACTCTTTTCACCTGGATTCTTAGCCCCATTAACATTTAACTCAATGACACTTAAACATGGAAAAAAGCATCTTCAGTGGACAAAAATCGGGTGATTTTGACTGACAAATTTTCTGTAATAGCAGCTTTTCTGTACTTATCATGTTAGCTTTACAGCCCCTGGACCTGGCACTATGCAGAGGTAGAAGCAGACAGAACTGTGAATTGCAACACCATCTTCCGAAGTTATCTATGTAATTTTCAGTAATGTGCATGTAAAACACTGTAGAAAATGGAGTGGATCTGCACTTGTGTAAGAATTCATGAACAAAGAGCTGGGCAAACATCACCACACACAACCTTTTCTAAGTTCAGATTCAGAGAAACGTGACATCAGTTTTCTGCTTCTGCAATACAGATCTCTAGTTTTGGTCAGCTGCTTGTGCTGCCATAGGCTGTCCAGTACGTCCCAAACACCTTCCAGCTATCCCTGATGTACCTCACCACAAAATACCCTCTAGTAAATCAAAACCACAGCTGGTATCTTGAAAACACTTTCAGAAACTATTTTTTCCACAGAACCAAACCAGTATTTGAGGAAGGTATAATTTGGGACTGCTGGGTTCTGTACTCTTATTTGCTGCTCCAGCACAGTATGGTGCATAATCTGCTGGGCTCTGTTTGAGACAAGGGACTAAACAAGCTGACCAAGCTGGTAACAATGCCTTCCAGTAATTACAGGCACTCATTCTTTCGTTTCATTTTAAAGTTCTTTTCTTATGGAATTGAATTACAATCTGCAAGAAGCTTGAGTCTCATATAATTATCAAATATAAACTCACACTTCTGGCTCTGGGAGATCCGGTTTATTTGGGAATAACAACTCAAATACAGATTATCTAGTTAATCATATCCTAACATCTTCTAGAGTTTCATTGAATCTCTTATTATTATTGAAAAAGTACAATCACCCATTAGCAATGAGTATGCCACTGCCAACACATTTAATTTTCTAAAATGAAAACTATTTTTAATTAACTTATAAACATAGTTTCCCAAACATGTTTTTTCCTTGTGAAAATCTATGAATATGCATTAGGAAAAGACAGGAGAGAACAGCTGCACAATCACTAAATTTTCAAAAGTAGGAAAGGTCACTCTGCAAGCATTTCTTTGTTCAGTAAATTCTTTTAAATTATAAATTTGTTTCCAACTTCCATGCTTCCAAGCGTGCAATGTGACAATCCAAGCACTGTTATTCATCTTCTGTTGCATCTTCTGATTGGCAGAAATCGTGAGAGGGAAAAACACACAAAAAAAGCAGCAAACAAAAAAGCAACACGTTTCAATTCCAAACTATCATGGGGGAGAGAGACTCAATAAACAAGGAAACAGGTATGTGGGTGGCAGTTAGCATCAGGAAAGGCGTCAGGTCTGTTCCCAGTGAGTTTACTTTGGCAGGAGAATGCTTATTAATATTAGCAAGGGCAACACAATCCAAATTAGAGATCAAGAAAAACACTAAAATTCCACTGTTGTGCCGCAAGTAGCAACAGCAATGAAGGCTGAGTTTAAAAACACATCATCTTGGCTGAAGTGCTGCAAAGAGGCTGTCAGCTACCCAGAGAAACAAGCTTTTCATAAATGCTTAGTATAGTAGTACTTCAGTACTTCATTAAGTAACATCCCAATTGCTGCTTTTACAGGTCCATAGAAGGGTCAGTTTTAAAAGATGGAATTTTATCAAACAACTGATCCCCAGCCTGAAACAGTCCAGGCTGGGCCAGCACCAGGCAGGGACAATATTGAGGATGTATTTGCCTGCTCTTTGCCCAGCTGGACCTCAGGAGGTCCACATCAGCTAGCCCAGGAAGTGGGAAAGGGCTTCAGCAGCAGCTGGAAGTTACTCTAAAATGACTCAGCAGCATAGCTTAGCAAACTGATTTTATATGATTTACTGAGGGTTTGGAGGTAAGGTATTAAGTCACATGCAGAAAGAGGAAGACAGTTCCTCCAGTTTTAAATCCATACCTGGTTTTAAAACAGTTTTTCCATTATTATATCTTTTGTTTGGTGTATTTCCTGCAGTGCTATCATGTGTCCCACATGTGCTCATGCTGCTTCAAAAGCTCTCCACTCTCCACAGTATCATCATCCAAACCTCCTGTCCAATGGCAAGGGTTTTACCTTGGAATATTTTACAGCAATTCCTGCACAAGTTTATCAGGTCTGCCTCTCCCACTAGGCTTGCCAGTACTAAACTGCCAGTGTGAGCAGAGTTTTACAAACCAAAATTTTACTAAAGACCTAAAACACCCCCAAACTGTTGCTAACACAGCTCCATTCCTACCTGATTCCTCTTTCCCCTCCTCTCCATTCCCCTTGGACCTCCTCATCCAGTGTTCAATGTTCAAAGCGACCAAGTGCAAACAAATACAACTCCAGCCTGTTCCTAAAGAAGAGTAAACTGGGAGCTGCCAAAGATCTCATAATTGCACTGAAAAAAGACCCAAATTCCTTTGAGAAGACAGCACCAATAGTGTCCAGTCATGCCCCTAAAAACCCAGTTCTGTGCTGTTATGCTTCCTTTCCTTAAACCCAGTCAAATAAAATAATTTTATTTCCAAGTTGCATTAGAAAGACTGTTGTCAGCAGGTTGAGGGAGGTGATCCTTCCCCTCTGCTCAGCACTGGTTGAGACACATTTGGAGTACTGGGTCCTGTGCTGGCTCCTCGTACCACACAGGCATTTACTTACTGGGGTGAGTCCAGTGACGGGCCACAAAGGTGATGAAGGGACTGGAGCATCTGTCATACAAGGAAAGGCTGAGAGAGCTGAGGCTGTTCAGCCTGGAGAAGAGAAGGCTCAGGGGGTCTTATCAATACGTGTCTAAATACCTAATGTGGGGAACAAAGACAGCACAGCCAGCCTCCTCTCAGGGGTGCCCAGAGAGACAAGAGGCAATGGACACAAACTGAAATTCAGGAAATTCAGTCTGAATGTAAGAAAATGCTTTTTCCTGTGCAGGTGATCAAACACTGGAAGAGGTTACCCAGAGAAGTTGTGGACTTTCCATCCCTGAAGATAGGCAAAACCCAAACGAACACAGCTCTGAGCAATCATTTCTAGCTGACCTTGCCTGAGCAGCGTGTTGGACCACAGCACCTCTAGAAGCACCCTCCAACCTCAGAGATTCTGTGAGACAGTTAGGGGGAAATGGGAAAAGTTATTCATACCACCTAACTCCTGGTATTCACAGTAGCTGCCTAGTTTCACTAAATGCCCTCCATGGGTAGCTGAGAGAAAAAGGGCTCATCTGAATGATCATTTGGAGAAGATGTGCTGATGACAGCAATCTGCTCCCTTCCCTCACTGACTCAAGGAGATTTGCCTTAGGTACCTGGGCATACCTGGGCACAGGCACCTAACTGAATGGGGCTACCCCAACATATCTCTATATTTTGCCTGCTTTAACACGGGCCCATGTTCACACTATTTGTTTTCCCCGTAATCCTGCAGGAGCTGAAGGAGGTAGTCAACCAAAAGCTCTGCAGCCTTGTGAGGTCTGTGCATTCGAGTTCTCTTGTATGGCGCGTGTTTTTCGTGCTCTTCCCTGGCTCTGGGAAATGAGAATGAGTCGTGTGGACTATGCCAGAAGCAAATGACAACACTCACTTTGCCAGCTCAGCTGTGCTGGCAGGCACTCATTAGGTTGGAAGGAAAGCTGTGGTTCATCCCCACCCCTCTGCCTACTCAGCCCACAAGCTCCCTCAGGAACGTGCTGACTCCTAAGGACTACATGTGAAATCCAGGCGTTGAGCAGGCAAGTATGGTGTGTGTTGTTGCAATCTTCGACACAATATAAATCTATAAATGGTAAATTAAATACTGTATAGGCTCCAACATACATACATACATACATATATAGGGGTAACAAAACCCCAAACATGAAATGCTGGGGAAAGCAGAACTATGTCTATAACCTACAATAGCAGAATAATTTTCATGTTATTTTTGAGCAGGCTGTTTATCAAATTTCCAGCTGTGTGCTGATAATAACTATAACTTCTGACAACTCCCAGCATTGTTCCTTTCTCCTCAGGCTACTTCTGACACTAGCTTTTCTCTACTAACGTCAGCATGAAGGATAGATAGAAGCAGACTATCAAGCCACACAGATGCCTCATTCCTATGAATACATTTGTTTCACAGAAGAAACTGGGAGCTATAGCCTGTCTTTCACACACAAAAAACCCTGCAACAATCTCACACCCAAAGCCCCATGAAAATAAGTACACAAGAAACCATTTATGTGGAAAAGAAGATGGATTTTCCCATCCAAACCCTTGTTCAAAAGGCTACAACTAAAATGACCTTGTCCAACAACAGTGCCCCCAAGGCAGACGACACCAAGCTGAGTGGTACAACTGATGTGCTTGAGGGAAGGGAAGCCATCCAGACCCTGACAGGCTTGAGGAGTGGGCCCATGCAAACCTCATGAAGTTCAACAAAGCCAAGTGCAAGGTCTGCGTCGGGATTGAGCAATCCCCATTATCAACACAGGCTGAGGGATGAAGGGATTGAGAGGAGCCTCACACAGAAGGACTTGGATGGATGAAAAGCTGGACATGAGCCGGCATTGTGCGCTCACAGCCCAGAAAACCAAGTGTATCCTGAGCTGCATCAAAATAAATGTGGCCAGCAGTCTGAGGGAGGTGATTCTCCTCCTCTACTCTACTCTCATGGGACCCCACCTGGAGTATTGCATCCAGCTCTGGAGTTCTCAGCAGAGGAAAGACATGGACCTGTTGGCGTGAGTCCAGAGGAGGGCCACAGAAATGAACAGAGGGCTGGAGCACCTCTCCTATGAGGAAAGGCTGAGAAAGTTGGGGTTGTTCAGCCTGGAGAAGAGAAGGCTCCAGGGAGACCTTATTGCAGCCTTTCAATATATGAAAGGAGCTTATAAGAAAGATGGAGAAAGGTTTTCAATACTTAAAGAGCACTTACAAGACAGATGGAGAGAGACTTTTTACAAGGGGCAATGGTTTTAAACTGAAAGAGGCCAGATTCACATTGGAGATAACGAAGAAATGTTTTACAATAAAGGTGGTGAGACACTGGAACAGGTTGCCCAGAGAAGTTTTGTGAATGCTCCATCATTGAAAGTATTCAAGGTCAGGTTGGATGGGTCTGTCAGCAACTTGATCTAGTGAAAGACATCCCTGGTGATGGCAGGGGGATTGCAGTAGATGATTTTTAAAGGTGCCTTCCAACCCAAACCATTCTATGACTCTATGCCTCCTAGGCAACTTTTGAATCACCTCCTCACATTGGTTTGGAAAATAATTTCTAAGCCAGCTTGCATGAAATACATATGATCCCAAATCCTGTCCTATACTTTGCCCAGTAGAACCACAATGGACAGGGAAAGCCCTTTTTCCCCCCAATATGTGCAACGGATGAAGATATTTTAGAGAAGGTTCTGGTACTTTTGCATCATACCAGATCTTAATATGCTGACACCATGTAAGTACTACACTGCTGTTGAACCTTTTGATAAAGGGGCCAATCAGTTAGAAGGAACTAGTGGTGACAGCAGTTGTCCTTCTCCCATCGCTGTCTCTCCTGTAAGCCAGCCAAGCGGATCTTCCTCACTGACCAGGAGTCTTCATCATGGCCACTGCATCATGTCATCATGTCTACGGCTCTTCAAAATCCCCATGGATCAAAGACTTCCTCACTTGGCTCAGTCCCATCCTCCTACTCCTCTCTCAAACCCCATGGATCCAAACACACAGCAGCTCCACACCTGCACTTTGCCAGCAAGGAATAAGGGCTGCAACAACCTGTAGGAGTGGAAGATGAAAGCAATCCACCTCTAGGTGTTTACTGTCAGGGCAGAAAAGACAGGCAAAGCTACCCTAGATACTGGCAGAGGTACCAGGGGCAGAGAGCACCAGAGACAGTGAAAGCCAGATGGAGCTGAACAATACCAAACACTGTGGACCTACTCCAGCTGACCCTGCTCTGGGCACGGCATTGCACTACACAGTCTTCAGAGGCCCCTGTCAAACACCATGGTTCTGTGACTCAAGAACTGCAGATTTCATTTCAGTAGTAATTTTGGGAGAAATTGATTATCAGGTATATGTAGAGTTAATATACTTTCATATTGGTGTATTGGCCATCAGTGACCTCAGGAACATGTTGTTCCCACAACTCAGAAGTAAAACCCACCCTGAACTACCAGCTTTCTCCTTCACATAAAACTTTGGGCTCTATTCTGAGTTTTTAACCAAACTTATGCTTCCTATCCCAAAATGATGGGAAGTCAATCAGTGAAAAATAAGAAAATGTGTGTGTGTTCGTGTGACACCATACTGATGTTAGAAGCAGTCATAATTTACTGCTGATAACACAAATCTCAAGCTAAGGGTGAAACAAACAGGCTAGGTTCTGATTTATATTACCCTACAGCAAAAACTGGAATAAATCTAGTGATTTCAGATTACTTTACCGGCTTTACCAAAGATTAGATTCAGGCCTGCAATCTCTCCGTGTAAAAGAAATGGGGAAAAATAGAAAGTAATGACATTAAGGAATCCAATTATCCAACTGAATTGAATAATAAATGGAGAAAAGAGGTTTAAGCAAAAGAAGAGATATATATTTTTAAATTTTATTTGAAATTAGATGGATATGCAATTAGATTCAAGCAATAAAAAAACATTTGAAAGAGCAAAAGCTGTGCAGGAAGATGCTCTAACATAACAATGATGGGTATGTTGAGGTTTTTTTCTCTAGGTGGATAGAAAGCAAAAATTTGATTTATTTCATTAAAAGCGTGGATTTGTTTTCTGTTGAGTCTGGAATTAAACAAAAAGGGAGTTCTCTACATTTCAACACAAAAATGAAGGGCAATACCAGACGCACCAGTAGCTCCACCATTGATGCACTCTTGAGTGCCACAGTCGGGCTCTATTCAAAGCCCGATGCTGAAGCTGGCAACTTGGGTATAAACTAACCTGCAGACATGGTCTGAAGTACATCACAGGGTTCTACTTCAGCCCCCTCTTCTCATTTGGATTGGGAAACTGCTTACAACATGCCACAGCTAGCTTTCCTCCTTTGCATAAAGCAGAGACTTAGGGTTGCCCAACAAAACACAAGTGCTTGGAAGAGCTTCCAAGCTCTACCACTTAGCTTCAGAGTTGGAGAGACAGGGATAAAATCCCTCTTCTACTTGCTCTTTCTCTTAAGACTCTTTTTAGACCACAAAGGGGACAGTGTCCTTGTTCCTACAGGAAGCTTAGGCTCTGAAAGTTCAGTGGTCCTTAACTCTTGTTATTAGACTTTGTTGCATGCCATAACTCAAACTTGGTTTTGGTGTTGGCCTTTTTTTATGTCCCCTTCTTCTCCAATATTTCCACAGAACTTTGTGACTTACATGCTCTAAAGAATTTAGTGATTAATTTTTGAAAATAGTAATATGCTTGTTAATGCTACGTGTCAGACAAACACGTATATACAGCTGTTGCCATAGATTCATTTTGCTATTGGCCCAGCCTCTATCAACTGTGGTGATCAGTAAGTAAAAAGGAGGTGTGAGCTGAGGTAGAAGCCTCGTTTTTCAGCAATGAAATGAGTACTTTCTTCATTGGTCTATTCTCTTCAATTTTGTTCTCGTAAATAAAAAAATGCATGCAGAATATTTACTGTACCTTTTTGTAATAATTCATATGCTGAATACCATTCCAATCACCTGATTATCCAGAATGCTCCAACATCAGAGACTTGATTGTTGTGACAAGATTGTTACATACTTTATACAAACTATAACAGGTTTTCATTGCTTTCTCTGTGGTTTTATTCTAGAATACGAGTTCCAATAGGCTTGCCCTCATGAGATGCCCTGATACATTAACAGAGAAATCCATAACCTCCCAGTCATCATTAGTTCAGAGTGGCCACTGGAAAAAGTTACACATCAGCAGTGATGATCACTTTCCATGACTTGCATTTCAAAAGAGAGGCTTATACAATTTTAGATATTTCAGAGATCTATCCACTACTCAGTAGTCCACCTCTTCTGGGATAGGTGCTGCAAATACCTGTTTTGGGGGGGGAAGATTGACAAGGCATGCCTGAACATTATAGTCTCCCTGAGTAGTTTCCAGTCTTCTTCAGGAACCACAGGACAACGTTTATGTAGACTGTAAACATCCATCTAGTTTTGTTATGCCAAACAGTATCGACATTTCCTCTGCCTGAGATACATAATTCTTGTCAATTTGTAGAGGCTACTGTTAATTAAAATGCTGCTTTTCTTTGAAATAAACACTATTGATGGCTCATGCTTGGGGATATGAGGTTTTAGATTTCAGCCATTGCCTTGACCACATTTACATATATGTACCAATTTTTTTTCATATTTTTGTTTTTTCAAAAAAATTAACTATTCTGTTGTAGTTGCCTATAGGCAAGTAATACATGCTTTCTCTCTACTTGTATTACAGCTGGTCTTCTTATTTGTTATCAGTCTGCTTTACTGTTAGTTTCAAATGTTACTCTACTCCTATGTTTGATATGGGCAAAGCCAAATTTGGTAAGCTGGTATGCTTACCAAGAGGTACTTTTACTGCTCCACTCCCAGCCTCATTTTGTGTTTGAATCCAATACATGCCTTTTTAGGACTGCATCTCTGACTCATAAGTCGTTGGGCTTTACTTAACGGTACAAGTTTCACTCTTCATTTATATCCACATCACAGCTCCTAAACAATACTGCCCTACTTTTCTGCAAAGGTGGATTAATCACATCAAATGTTAGCTGTTCAAAAAGTCAGTTGTTTTTGGTCCCTCTGCTGTCAATGGAGATGGCTGCAATTTCATAGTGATTTACCCCATGTGGAGAGAGTTGTCTGAAAGAGGCAGGATGAATATATGCATGCTTATTTTAAGACAGGATGAATCACCTTCTACAAGTGTCCCTTTCTGCTGCTTGTAGAAGCAGCCTTGTAAACTTGCTTAGATCTGAAACTGGATTTCTAAATGCTTAAAATGAAGCAAGAAAAATTCTGCTTTGCTCATTGGCAGTGGATAACCTAGAATCAAAATGCCATTGCTGATCTCACTAGGAAGCACATACATTTGCCAAGGCTGATTGTTATTCCTATGTATCTCAACCTTTATTCAGGTCTGCTCAATGCCATTATAAGTACAACATGCTGGTGTACCAAATACAGGCAATCTTTCCTAAACTACTGTTTACTTCCATTAAAGCAGTGGAAAAATTAAATCTTTTCCACCTTTTTCCAGGCCCCTGAAACTATAATAGTTTTAAGTAGCTGAACTGCAGAGATGAGGCTGCTCAGGACTGTTTCATTATGCCCTAGTGTGGTGGGTTGACCCTGGCTGTATGCCAGGTGGCCACCAAAGCCGCTCTGTCCCTGCCCTTCTCATCTGGGCAGGGGAGAGAAAATGCAGAGAGAGGCTCGTGGGTCGGGATAAGGGCAGGGAGCCATCACTCGCCAATTACTGTCATGGGCAAACAGACTCGACTTGGGGAAAATTAGTTTATTACCATTCAAATCAGATCGAACACCTCCTCCACACCCCCTCCTGTCTTCCTGGGCTTAACTTAATTCTCAATTTAACTCCTCCCCATGAGTGGTGCAGAGGGATGGGTAATGGGGAATGAGAGCTTTGGTCAGTTCATCACAGCTGTCTCTCCTTCGGTCCTTCATACTCACTCACACCCTGCCCTGCCCCAGCGCGGGGCCCTGCCAGGGCAGGGGGCCCTCCACGGGCTGCCCCAGCCTGGGGCCCTGCCGGGCTGCAGTTCCCCACGCCCGGCCCCGCCGTGGGTCCCCCCGCGGGGCGCAGCCCCTCAGGCCCGGCCGGCCCCGGCGCGGGTCCCCGCGGGGGCACCGGCCCTGCCCGCAGCCCGGCCCCGGCCCGGGCTCCTCTCCCCGCGGGGCCACGGGCCCTGCCCGGAGCTGCTCCAGCGCGGGCTGCCCGCGTGTCACAGCCTCCCTCGGGCACCCCCTGCCCCGGCGTGGGGCCCTGCCGGGCTGCGGGGGGGGAGCTGCCCCCCGGGGGCTCCGTGGGCTGGGGGCACAGCCTGCCCCGCCGGGGGCTGCGCCGCGGGCTGGGGGGAGCCTCTGCCGCGGCGCCTGGAGCCCCCCGGCCTCCTCCTGCCCTGCCCTGGGGGCTGCAGAGGCGTTTCTCTCACATACTCTCACTCCTCTCTCCAGCTGCAGGTTTTTTGCACAGATTTTTTTCCCCACCTTCTGAAATACGCAACCCCAGGGGCACTACCACCTTGGCTGCTCGGCTGGGCCTTGGCCAGCGGTGGGTCTGTCTCGGAGCCGGCTGGCACTGGCCCTGTTGGATGTGGGGGAAGCTTCTGGCATCTTCTCACAGAAGCCACCCCTGCAGCCCTCCTGCCTACCAAACTTTACCGTGCAAACCCAATACACCTTGTTATTCCCCACTTTTCCCCCAGTGTAGTTCTTAGCCAAGTCCTGGCCTCAATCAGTAAGAATATTTATTAATAATAAATACAGCATTATTTTATAAGACATTTCACTTTGACCTTTGATCACCTAAACCCTATATTAAAGTTTGGTCTTCTCCAAAGCTTTTCTAATAGCCAGCTCTTTTTATTCACCACAGTCTTTCTAACAGCCATGTCCAGCAGTGCAAGACACTCCTCATCGCTCTGGGTTCACAGGGAGGAGCAGGTACGGTGAGCACTGTGTGGCCCTCATCCAGTCTCTCCTGGGATTAACAGCGCCAAGATTACTGCCCAGATTGTTTCCTCTGTTCTCAATTTACAAAACAGCAAAGGGGTCTCTTTTCCATCTTGTTCATGCTCCTGTGTCCCGTAAGGACAACTATGGCTAACAAGGATGGAGTAATACTCTGAGTAAGGATATCAGCATATGGTCTACAGTGTTGCAATAACTGAAATAAATGTAAACTAACATATACAGATACATTTCAAATCCTTTGCTTCCATTCAATTTCTGCATGAAAAAGGAACACTTAAGACTCTGGAGTTAGCTTGCTTTCGCACACTCATCTATGACAGCTGTGAACGAGCTGATTTCAGCTGATGATTTTGACCTATGTGCTAAACAACTGCATTACTAAAAACCACATGACTATATTATAACAGATAGTAACAGAACTGATTATCAGGAGAGCAGATTACAGCTTTTTATTTTACCAAAAACCTTTCAAAGTCAAAACAAAGTGTTTACATCATTGTGGCTAGTGGTCCATTGGTGCAATGCTTGCCCCAAATTAATTATAAAGGAATGGTCGGAACTATCCCTTGTGACTGCTTCAGATGGAGCATGATTAAATGCAGAGGAAATACATTACTGAGAAGATGAATCATAATTCTGCAGAATGAAAGCAATGGCTTTACACTTTGGAGTTGGACACTGAGGGGCGGTCGAAAATGTTACTCATACAAACAAGTGAGTAAATACATAAACAGTTTGAACAGGGAAAATATACCTAAAATTTGACTGGTAGTAACTGTGACTATCAAGCACAGAAGAAAACCTGAGTATGTTTCCTTAAGGTAGAATTTTCAAATAAAAAATTCCTTCATTGCACTATAATGAAATGCAAAGGTTTTCCATCACATTTTATTTTTATGGTTTGAAATAAATGTAATAATTTTACTTTAGAGTGGATCGATGGCTCATTTGAAACAACATTTTAGTTCCTTCAATCTAGTTCTAAGCAAGCAGGCTGATAAACCACCTCACAGCAACGACAGGATGAGATGCCCTAGCAAGTATCCAGTGGTATGACTTCAGCCACTCCGGTCAGCTCAGCTGCCCAGACAGACACAGCGTGTCCCTGTTAGTATCTGCTAGCTCCATGTGCATGGCTCAGACAACTTAGGGCCCTTCAGATGGCACCAGACACCTCTGCTTAAGCAGCTGAATCTGATGAATGACATCTTGCCCACCTAATTTAGTCAGATAACTTGATCCTAACAAAACAGTGCCAAAGCGCCCTGCTTTGGCAACCAAGAAAAGCCATCACAGAGAAACCCTGATCACCCAAATTAATTCATCGAGCTTATATCTACAGGCTTTCCCTCTGTAGTCTATGAAAAATGTCTGCCTTCCCCTGTTCCCCACTTACGCTGGGAGGATGGCTTTGTTATGCATCTAAAGGTTAGGTGAGAAATAAGGTGTTTCTGATCTAGCTTAACACGCCGATGTTGGGTGTGCTATGCTGTGTTAAGAGCAAGCTGCCAGCCTTCCCGTCTACTCATGCTAGCACACACACAACTGGGAAAGAGCGCTCATAGAGTCAGCTGCCATGTCAGCAGTGCCAAAGGGAGAGCCACTAAGCTCCCCTGCTCTTTGTGCCTGTCCATATACAGAATCATAGACTCACAGAATCATTTAGGTTGGAAAAGACCTTTAAGATCATGGAGTCTAACCGTTAACCTAGCACTGCCAAGCCCACCACTATACTGTCCCCTTTGCTATTTTATAGAATAATGCACAAGAGGTCCAAATCATAGTTGATCTCCAAGTCATTTTTTGGCCTTGACGGTATCCTTGATGGATGTCGGAGCGAAAAGGTCAAGGCTGGGAAAGCGTGAAACCGAACTGGTCCCACCAGGACTGAATTTAGAAGTATTCATTGTGCTTCTTCCTTTAGAAGCTGCACTTTCCAGAACAGCCAATCCAATTCTGTCATAAATAAAAATTTAAAAACGTCTTCAAGGCAGGTTGAGAACATGAGTTCTTCAGTACAGAGCATGTCTGTTACGTGGGCAAACCAGCATCAAAAAGCAATAATGCACATAACCATTACCTAGTGCTTCCTCATTAATTAGCACACGCTAGTAATACTGCTATTTGAAATCAGTCTGACAGATAATATAGATGAGTCTCACAAACCCTTCTTTCTGGAAAACTCAAGTATTTTTACAGATGACAGAGCTCCTAGCAAGGTTATGTATTGAGGGGGAAAAAAGTGCACTCTGACATTAATATTGATAGAAACTGCAAAATGAGCAAAAAGGACAAAGCAAAAGGAAAGCTGGCTGTCTCTGAGGAGACTCTATGTCCCCAGTACAGGAACCTCATTATTCTTTCATGGCCTTAATAGCAAGCCTCTAAGCCTTGTGTATGTCCTTCAAAACAAAAAATTAATGACAAACACAAAATAGAAAATCTCAAATATGCAATAATTGAAAGCTGTTAGCTGTTTCTTCCAGTTTTGACTTAATTTATATAGTAAAATAGTTCTGAGACACAGCAATGTAAAACATACAACTTTTCATAAGTTCATATGAATCACAGCATACGGTCTTTCTGTTAATAGATAAGCCAGAGTGAGGCAGGAAGACAGAGGAAGCCTCTCATGCTAAAGGACTGCACAGTTTTATTAGTTTGTACATTAAAAATAATTTGAACCATTTCTTCCAACTGCTTCTCAATGAGAGCTCTACTGCAATAAATTTTTACAACTGGTTATTGTGGCTGTGCTAATAAAACTGATACACTTGCTCAGCTGAATCCGTGTGTGCCCATGCTTTCTTTTTTTGAAATAATAAAAAACAGGCAAAAAATAAGAGAGAGTCTAAATTTCAATAGTATTTACCATGGCCAAGAATAATACGATCTATATTGAGGAAAGAGGAGGAAACAGAGAAGACGCATACAACATATCACACACACATTTGTAGTACCACACCATCCATGAGAACTTCAGTGCCTCAACCTGCAAAGGACAATACACAAGGTACAGTCTACTGGTTTGTTGTTTGTTGGTTTTTTTGGTGTTTGTTTTTTTTTTTTTTAACTTTAAAGAGATGTTTACTTTTCAGCTTACTTTCTAAAATCATGTTTTTCTAGGACACACAGTTCAGGAGTTCTCTTTTTGGTGATAACAGGAAAAGGCGAGCAAAAAAAATGCTAGCAACATTTTTGATTTGGACATCAGTGCATGTAGAATTCCTTCAGCAAAGCACATGGGGAGCTGTTACAAAGGAACAGCTCTGGGACAGGCTGTAGCAATACATCCAACAAAACAGAAAAAAGCAAAGGTGACACAGATAAAAATATGAAAGAAAACAAATGAAAGCTATAAAAAAATTAAATTATTTAGATTATGAAATTAACCAAAATATTGTCTGAATTCCTTGAGTTTATCATCCACCAGGATAAAGCAATTGATAGAGGTTGCTAAGCACAGACAAGGTGACTCAGAAATCTTTTCAAAGGTCTCAAAATTGCAAATCTAAAATACCAGCCTGCAGTTCCATTAAATTGTCTAGGAAAATAGAATTTTTTTCTGATTCACTGCCCACCTCTGGTAGATAAGGACCCCCTGGGAAAACTACTTTAGACAACCTACCAAGAAAAAGATACTATTACAGGCTATGAATCCTGGAAAGCATGACATATAACTCTAATTCTCAAGGGGCACGATGTTTTTTTCCTAACTTAGGGCTGTCTGTTGCTGAATTGTCCAGGGGAATAGTTGAGGCCCATGGAGATGGATTGCAAAGGTGCTGGACAGAAAAAGAAAAGTAAACATTAAAACACATTTCCATTTTAAAGCAGAGTTGATCTTGCTGAGACAACCTGGAGGGTCTGGCCAAAGCCAATCAGGGAGTATCTCTCTAATCGAGAGGGAACTGTTGGAGGCAACAGGCAGGGATGAACAGCCTGGACAGCTTTTACATGGCTGTGCCTTTCACAGTAACTGCTGCTCCCAGGTGACAGGAGACAGCAGTGAGTGACAAAGTCTTATTCCCAACCATGATACTAAGCAGCTGCAACTGCACTGGCAGCTACCCTGGACAATTTAAGTCTGTAGAATCTGGAAAGCTAGAAAAATCAAACACTGCTTTCCTCGGCATTACCTCATGGTTACTTCCCTCATTACTAGAGAATGTGGAGGTAAAAAGGTTTGTGATAAAAAATGGTTGTTGCTCACCCTAATGATTTCAGAGGCTGGGAGTGACTTTGAGGATGATATAATCTCTTTCAGGATGATATAATCTCTTTCATATTTCTTGTACTTCTGCAATAAGTTACACAAATTAAACTGCTGCAAAGAAAGAAGAAAAATACCTTTGATGACAAATAGAAAAATATTCTTTCTGTATAGTCAATCCCATCTTCACCATTCAGTTGCATCCACAGCTTTTCTAATTGCAAAAACACCCCAAAACTTGAGTATATGAATATAACATCTATAATGGTATTGAAATCACCTGGCTCTAATGCTCTCAAATTTTGGTGCCTACACTAAGATAGTTATTTAGGCCAACAGGGACACAGTCATCTCCAAGTAGCAATTCAGCAAGTTGGTCTAAGACATTTCTCCTAGGATGGGATGAGTCATGCTTTGGAGGTGCTATTCTCTCTCCACCGACTCTCCAGACTATCATGTCTAATAAGCACTGACTAAATTATCTTTCCTGAATTTGTCTGATCCCTTTTTGACCACATTTATATCTTGGTCTCCACAACATCCTGTGGAAATCAGTTTCTTAATTTAATTAAACATTATACAATAATTTCATTGGTGACCCTATTTCTTTTACTGTGAGAAACAGTGCCTATGTCTTATTCACCTGCTCTTAATCAGTCACGAAACAGCCAGACTCTGCCTCGCCTATGTTTCATGTTCCTAACCAACTTTACTCCTTTTTTGTAGACTTTTTACAATTT
The DNA here is from genome assembly GCF_023638135.1 of Falco biarmicus. Taxonomy (NCBI): domain Eukaryota; kingdom Metazoa; phylum Chordata; class Aves; order Falconiformes; family Falconidae; genus Falco; species Falco biarmicus. The sequence continues at coordinate 32,641,755 of NC_079293.1, read as the reverse complement.
TATGAACACTTTACCATACAATTGACTATAATTACAGATAGAATGTGCCACATGCTTATACAGTAGAATAGTTTTCTACTTCTGTCCTAGCTATTTGTCATGACCTGGTAATTTCAGAGATCTGTCCTCAGTAATGCCCAGTTCCTCCCCTGATTTCTACTAGTTAAAGTCATCAATTTACTTTGTCCCATGGACATTACCTTCCTCTTACTGCCAACAAAGTCACCTACCATTTTATCTTCCCAATATTCAGTAGTATATAATTGTGCCACAGCACTTTGACTGTTATGGGTAATGGCAAATCATATGCAAACTTTCTCACTTCACTAGTCAACTCTCTAACAGTCGTTATGAATACATTTCAATTTTCCCCCACTCTCCATGAATTGTAAAAATGTGTGATAACTGTTTTCATGCCACCTTTTACCATACTATGTGTGTACCACTTAGAAAAATCAAAACTAGATGGAACATAGATTAAACGTGTTGCTACCATTAAAGACTAAAAACTTGATAAAATATTTCATAGATTCTTATATTTTAACAACCTGGGAAGACATGTTGTGATAGTTTAGGACAGAAATAGAATTTCACACACAAATTCCTGGTTCATTTCCAATCTTTGTCATTAAACAAGAGTACAGACTTTAGATACCTGATCTTCATTTAAAGAAGCTTTAAAACAACAGATAATCTACTAGGTCTGTAGCTGGATCAGGCCCTGCTTATGCTGAATGCTGCACTGGTAGAGCTGTTAACTCTCTCTAGTGTGACAATACGGGGGGAAAATGGAAGGAAACGAAGGCAAGGGAAAAGCTGAAGGAAATGAAGGCTACAACTTATGAATAAGGTAAACACTGGAATAAAATAACATAATAATAATAAATCCCCCAAACCCAGCAGCAAGAGACAGAGTAATTTTAGAAGTTATTGTGGCACTTGCCAGGACCTTGGAGGCACTTTGCCAGGAGCAGAAGTTGTTTGAGCTGATATAGTTGTAACACTTTTTTTTCTTTCTTTTTTCCTGAATTATTCCAAAAAGACTCAATATAATGAAAACCTGTTATAGACTCTCCACTGGAACTGAACAAGACTCTTAAGTGATGGACTTTTTGTAGCAATATTTTTCAATCTCCGAGACAAAATGGAATACAGAACAAATGATATTCAGGAAATCTGCCCACTTTTTGATGGTGAGAAAAATCCCTTCATCTCTCCTGACGAGAGCAGCCCCATTACTAAAGCCAAGCAAAAGGGGAGGGTAGCAAGTGTACGTCAAGAAATAGATTCAGGGAAAAGGATCAAAAATCTCTTTTCTCACTTACAAAAAACTGTATTGTATTCTGTGGGAATACGCATGTATCTTGGGACAGAAAAATGTAGACTTCAAGGCAAGCGGTATAAGGAGCCAGATTTACAAAGACATGTAAGGACTTCTATGGGTCTGCACTAGTGGCTAATGAGGATGCTGTTACCTAATTGCCTTGGATTGCTTCTAGTCAAGTAAATCAAGGTGACGTTCAGTGTTATCAACCATTTCTCCGGCAGCTTGAGTGCTCTTATAAAAATCTCACCAAGTAACTAAATAGCTATGTAAATCTCAACTGAAGTATTTAGTTGCTGCATTCCCTGCTCAAAATGCAACTTAAACTCTGTCACCTCTACTTTCAAAGAATATGACACCAGCATACAAAACAGGCCAGGTTCCGAACTTCATAATGCTAGCTTGTGCATCCATGCCTTGTTTTACATGGTACCACTTCTTAGCATTTTGAAGGTTCCAATTTCTCACACACTGACACTGTGAAATATTCAGGTTGGCATTTGATTTTTCATAAAAACAGCCAGGAACATGAATAATTGTATGTCATATTAACATTAGTCTTGGGGAGCTGCGAGTGCCAAGCTGTGAGGGCACATTAACAGAGTGGGGTAAGGAACATGCCTGAATAGCCCAGTGAAATTGCTGGCTGTAACGTTGCTGAGAAACACTAACATGCATATAGGTGTACACATGCAATAAATATGGGCTAAGCTGGTTTTATTATGCAGGTGTGCTTAGCGCACACAGTATTACTATGGCTCTGCTGTCAGACAGACAGTTAGGTAACAGTAAATTGACTTTGAATCTCAGCCTCAAGTTGTCCCTCTTCTTCCTTGTCCAGTATTTTCCTTGTACTTTTGGTTCCCTGGCAACATGCTTGACAAACCAGTCCAAGTAAATATGTACCAGCTCATCCTGACTCTTTCTCCCGCCTTCCTTCCCTCCTTCCTTCCTACCTGGCTTTTATTCCTGACCCAATGCCAATTCTCATCATCCCTGGTGTTTTAGTTGCACTTTTTCTTTTCCTTTTTTGGCTTTTCATCAGCAAAAGCAGTGACAGCAGCGACATTCACAGCATGCAAGGTATAGGTAAGGAAAAAAAGAGGTAGGCTTGCTTAAGCTGCAGAGGAATTCATCTAGGCAATATCTTACCGACATTTAAACAATCTTGGCATCTCCAGGCACAAAGATAACACAACCACTCCCAACCAGCGGAGAGGGATGGATGCCCAGGCTGCCAGCAGGGCTGTCAGAATTTCTCAGAGAGGCAGCCGCTGAACAGGAGGGACCAGGGGCAGGCCTCAGCATGTTTAAATGTTGCTGCATACTATACAATATTTGAGGACATTTTATGTTAAAAAACAGATTGTAAAGCTAAGCGAATTAGGCAGCTTACAATTATGTTGTGTAAAGCTTAAACAACCCAAGGCAGCCATCCAAGAAAAAACATGATTTACAGACATGAGATGCAGATGCAGGGAGGAAGGCAAGACTGGTACAAATGTCTCCCTCCCATGTGGGCAAACATGTGGGGTTTGTACATGTATATGTACTCCTCCGACTACCCAACATCACCACAGATTGGTCGGAGAAGAAACCACTCATGGAGAGGAGCCGTCTGTGGGCAGGAAGAGCAGGAGAACCAGCTATGTTTTTAGATCTTAAAGGGTCTTGATGAATCTAATAATATAAAAAGAGGGCTATGAGGAAGAAGTGTGGGAGGAGCTGATATCCCTACAGGAACATATTATTTGTTACATCCTGAAGTAGAAAAAGAGAATTCAAATTACCAGGGAGACAGGTGGTTACTTGTATTTTCTACATTTCAACCCCTAACCCAGCAGGGTTAAGTGAACCTATCTGCGTGACCTTGTAAGCAGGGAAGCAGAGCTCACTGTCCGCACATGTCATCGCCTAGGTTTCTAGGTGGAGGCTTGAGATGGCTTCGTTTTTTTGTTTATTTTTCCCAGAACAAATGCAGAAATGAACATGATTCTTGCTGCTGCCAGTCTGCCCCTGAAGAAAACTTAAAATGGAGACAGAAAAGGCACTGGGGTCAGAGATGTCACTTGCATTTTTACTTTCTCTTTTAAAAACTAGCTGTACTTCTCAAAAAAACCTTTTCAGAACATCTAAGAAAAACCTTTACTAAGGTTAAGATGAACAATCAGTTTGTTCCTCTGTCCTGTTCGTTAACATAGACCTGTTGCCAAAAAAAAAAAAAAACAAACCAAAAAGGAAAAAAATCTTAAATCTGACATGCATGGGAAAACCCTGAGGAGCTGCAATCACCCAAACAACCAAGTAATTACTGTCTTGGAAGTTTCCATCAAATTAGTGGCTGTCACCAAATAAAGCCACTCAACAGTCTGCTTGTTCTTCGCTGATGTCATACTTCCACTCTATTCCAGTATCAGTGCTCCAAATTTTCTTGGAAACATTATTTTTCCCTAACTTGAAAGGAACTAGGTTGATTTATGACTCCAAGAACCTGGCCAGAATCCAGAAGGACATCAAACTGCCACTCTGTAACTTAATCTGTTCCCTCAAGTAACTGAGTGAAAATGTTTCTTCTTTTATTATTAATTATGACATTAAGTAACAAAAATCCATCACAATTTTTAAAACTTTTGTATAACTAGGGACAACAGAAACCTGAGCAATTATACTATTAATGCCAAACTGTTTGAAATTATTTCAAAGAAAACCAAGAGGAGACTCTTTTACTCTAACACAGTATTCACAAATTCTGCACAGAAGAGTAACAAGGAAGTTATTACATAGTCAGTAGCTGGGAACTTGGTTAATCCAGGTTATTTCTACCTGGGTGGTATCCATTAGAAATTGGATAGCTAATCTAAACTAGTCATCAAGGCTCCAACAAACAATGGAGAGAAACAGGCATCCAATTTACCAAGAGGCAATTCATCCCATGTTAAAAGTATATATAGAAGATTAGTAGGATTAATTGCTCTCTGGAGATGTCTACTCTTGTTTGACTAACAAGAAAGCCTACACAATTAGTTTAGACTAGACATTTAACTTCTAGGCAGCTAGACTGGAATGAAAAAAAAGTTCACCCCTTAAGCTTGCTGAGCTGACTCTCCCAGTTCAGGGACAACTGCTGAGCCTACAGTCAAGCTACGCTTTGATCCTCATGACCCAAACCTCGGTACTACCTGGGTGGCAAAGTCCAGTGAGGAGGCAGTGGATCTTGGTGAACTTGGACAAAAGACCCACTCGGCGTTGCAGCAGCCCCTGCGCAGACTCTTCCCAAGAAATTCTCTTTCTGCCAATACAACCAGTTACCAGCAGCTCTTTTGGGGTTCAGATTTACTAACAGAAATCACAAAGCTTCACGTTCTGCAATTTCTCTGGCCCTTGTATGGCCATCGTCACACATGTGTTCAGTTAATAAGCTTCTCTTGGATGCAAAATGGAGACTATGCTAACAATTATTTTAAAAGGTATTTTTAATAGATCTGACAGGTTAATACCATTGACTTGCTGACACTTCCACGGGGAATGGCTTAGGCCCAACTGGCTCCAGTCCTTGGTAATGAACATATAGGAAAGAACACAAGCATTTCCACAGTATTACATTTCTGTAACTCTACAAACTCATTTTGTATGAATGTATCAGTAAAAGGCAAGTTTAGAAAATAGCATCTATCTGTTGTTCCATAAAGAATTAGTTGCAACATCCCCAGTGCACCTACAGTGCTTCATTTCAAGCACCTGGAGATAAGTAGATACCCTGCAAGTCCTACTTCTCCAAACAGCACAGGTCATTTTGACATTCTAAGAGGACTACGTTACTAGGCATCTAAGCACAGTCTAAATTATATGAGTTGAAGTAAATCCAATCACAGCCAAAGGTCCCAGTTCAGACACCATGTAACTCTCTTTACTTTCAGGTCTCATGACATGTTTCTCTAGATTCTTGCTTTTCTTAAAAGAACTGTCCTCTCAATATAGAAACGGCATGCTATCATTGCTAACCTCAGCCTTCGTTAAGCTTCTTTGATTTGCTTTCAACCATGACATATACTCATTTTGTCCTTGCTTTCGCTCTCTAAAGCACTTTATAAAACTTGAAAAAATGACTGCTTTGTATCATATGGAAAATAACTGTGCTGTAAGGAACAATACCAAGGCTGAAAAGCCTAAAATTAGACCTGCAAGTTTTGCTTTCATTGGCAGTGATGTGTGTGCATTCATATTGTCTCAATCCTACATTCCACCTCTTCTATTCTTGCTAAACACACTACTTTCTGAAAAACACTGAAGTTTAAAATTAACAAACCTCTCTGATTCAAGGGTATACTGACCTTGATGATTGGCTATTTTGATCACCTTCACCTTTAGACTTTAATAATGAATTACAAGATCCCCTTATTTTCAAAAGCAGTAGCAACAAAAAAGCATTTGCAGAACAAAAAGCTGAACATTTCTGAAATGGTGCCTGGAATAATCCTGCAATTTCCAGGTTGTGGGTTGGTTTTTTTCCCTCCTCAGAAATTCAAACACAAATCCAATAGCTGTATTTTTCTATCCTGAAAGCAAGCTAGCGAGGAGATATGCACTATATAAAGTGGCTGATGCTGGGCAACAAGGGACTAACAGGGATAATTTAGTCGTAACAGGTTAGCATCTATGATATACACATTCTCTTCTCAGCTACATCCATTCAGTTCCCACTGTAGTCAACAGGGGGAATAAATAAAAGTGAAATGTATCCAAAAGGTCAAACTTCATGGATTTTCAAATGAAGAAAGCCACAGAGAGGCTAAAGTGAAACCAGTGCAAGCTACTGCCTTAAAGATAATGCAAGCTGTTGCTAGCGTAGTGTTTATTTTGAGTGTCTCCTCATGGAATTTCAGGATAAAATATGAGCTTGGCAGTGAGCCTGAAGGGGGTATAGTCAGAGAAGTCCAATTTCAACAGACTATCAAGATGAACTGTTGGGAGTTATTTTACAGGTTTATGGCTATAGCTCACTATATTTGTAGAACACTACAGTATAAATAGCAAAACTACGTCCACCACCTAGATACCTGCAGTATGCTCTGACAGAGCACTTTTTAGATAATTAAATACCATTAAATGCACCACAAATACTATACGGGAGTTAGGATATTAGATACAGATTTAAGTAATGCAACAGTTATTTATTCATCAAAAAAATGCTGATGTGGATCTATAATGTAGCACTCGCATTAACAGCACTAAATCTGGGGGTGATTTTCTGTCAGAAAACAGAATTTAATTCCAGCACTGTTACAGTGAACAAGAAGCCAAATAGTTTCTTGGAGTTAGAACCAGGGGAAGTCTAGACAAAGCTGGTCCTGAACTGCATTCAGTGTTTCCCACTGGAAAATCTGTGTCCATAAAAAGTAATGTTTTCAAAGTCAGACAAAGAGCATCTGGAGAATACTATTTGTTTCATCACACTGATTTTGTCAGTGTTTCCTAGTGTTTCCTACACCCTGGAAACTGCGTAGGCTGTCCTTCAAGCTTCACTACTCAAGCTCCACAGGTCACACGGTGGCATTTCAGACAATGTTGAGCTTTTGGAAAAAGAATTGAGGCTGGCTGCATCACTGAGACAAAACAGAGATGTGTTAACTACCAACTGCCTCATGAGTGGGTAGTCATGGCATGGAAACCCTGAGAAAGGTAAATACACCTTTCTCAGGACCGGGAAGTATTGTCCTAGTTCCAACCTCAGGATGAGGTAATTTCTTCCTGGGACAGCTCTTCTTTTATGCCTGATTAAGCCAGGTAATTACCTCCTGGGTTTTGTGGGTAGGAACATTATGTGCAATAAATCCATTTATGGAGCTGTGTTTTCAGTCTCGGGTTTAGCTTTCTATTCTTACATATTGCTTTTACTGCCTTCATAACTGTCATCCTTCAGGTTTCAGTAATTCTTTCAAACGCTTCTAATGATTCAATCGCTACGGACATGCCCATACTTGAGTATTAATTCAGGCTAAAATTGGTAGTGAATATGAACTACAAAAGGTATTCCTGAGAAATTCAAGGTATTAACACTCATCTCTCTCTTATTCCTCAAAAAAGCATTTTTTTTAATATAGCTATGTTTCCAAATAAGAATGATACTTTAAAGTATCTATACATAGAACTATTTCAGGATATTTTTGTCCCAAAGAACATCAGGAACAGGAGAGCTCCCCTATTCACTTCACTACATAAATATCTCTCATTTCACACAGAAGGAGTAAGATCCATGGACCTAGATATTTACAGAAAGAAATTTTATATTACTTATTATTGATTATAATAGATAATCAGTAGTAGAACTGATTGTACTGTGGGATTTTATCAGAAGTGCACTGGAAGGAGAATTACCGCCAAAAAAAATTAATCAAAATTGTTAAAGATTCTGCAGTGATTTGTAGCATCCTTTCTAAAAGATTTAAACTGAATTAAATTTATATTAATCTATTTTAAAAGATTCCCCACAGAATCCTAGAACCCCACAAAAGCTATGCACTTTATAAACTTCATATACTCCATACTGTACCATATAGAGGTTGTGCACAGAGGCAGAAGGTAGCTTTGCAAATTTCTTCATTAATAATGTAGAGAAAAGTAAAAGTTAGGCTTTTCTGAAGCCAACTGACGGAGCAGAGGTAATGGCATGATATCCTGAGTCTGTATCTGAAACTGCTGAGTAAGAAACTTTTCATCAAAGCTCCACACAGACCTGGGGGAAATGTGAGGTTAAGTCGGTGACCTGGGCATAACTGATGCAGGATGTTTATTTCTTAGGAAAAACAGGTTATCATTCAAGCTGTCTGTGGTGTCTTCAGGTCTTCATTCATTTGGAGTGTCTTCATGGTAGGTCCCAGCTGTCATTAAACCAGTGGGTGCTGAGATGAGTTGTACACTGGACTGCCAAAGAGCCCCAGCTCCTGGGCACATCCCCAGGGCGGCTCTCCCCAACCTGTCCGAGGCAGAGACCTGGTGCCAGCAGGCTGTACCCACACTAGATGCAGAAGCAGGACCCCAGCAGCACCCTCTGTGCTTTACTCCACACCATCCATTCCCCGACCAAGGAAGTATATATTTCACTATAAAGCAGTCTAGACATGAGCTAATATATACACAACACAGACGCAAAGGAGATTATTACCTGACACAAAACCAGAAGAAACCATCTGATAAACTTAAGAGAAAAAATGTAGACAGGTTGAGTAAGCTTGATGCTATTGAACATATTTCTATCACAATCTCCTTTTAGAACAGCTATTTCATCAGCTCACTACAGAAAGGGCTGCTTGCTGCTTCCCTCCAGACATATTCTGCCTTTCCACTACTTGAGGCTTGTTTTTATTCTGGCCGAGTGGAAAGGAGATTTGGAGAAATCCTTGCAGGAATGGCAGAGTGCAGGGAGCTGCCTTGCCTACTAATTGATGCACGCTGCCCAGGAAGAGAGGCAGGATGAGCAGTTTCCTCCTTGCTGGTTTATCTGCCCCCCTGGGAATAAGCAAAACCACAGTGACACATTAAGGCATGTGCTGTCAAAGTGCCTCAGGCAGAAAAATAAGGGAAGTATCAAGTGACTGAGCCCTTTCAGCCAGCCATGGGATGTAGGGCTGCTCCAGCCAAAGCAAAGTCCCACTACAGCTAACCATACCTTCAAATATTTCATTTAGAGTGATAAAAAGTCCCGTTGAATGGTTTGAAGCTACAGGAACAGAATAAAACTGGCAAGTTCTTTTGCTGAAAAACAAGAAGACTGTGGAGTTCTATTTTCAGAACACACACCTAAGCCGAAAAGTTTGCATATGAGCTCCAGAGTCTTGCTACGCTGAAAAAAAACCTGTACAATCAACTCTTAAGAGATGGCAGATTTCCATCTTTTGTCTTCCATAATGTGGACTTGGCTGACAGCACTTAATAACAACTTAATGAAGCCTGATGGAGTTGAATTAGCTTATATCCAGCGTATTGGGTGGTCTAGATGACACACATTTAAATATTTTGCCACATTAATAAATGGGAAGTAATTATCACCCACAGTTGGCCAAAGAATTAAGAGATTTTTCAAAGGAAAAACAGGGAACATGCAACATCCGGACCATTCCACATAAAATACGTATCTTCCACCTTCTTCTGCTCTAGTACTTTTTTAAAAAGTATTTTTACCAGGCCTCAGTCTTTACATTGTCACACCCATTCCCCACTGAAACAAGCATGAACAGATAATAGCCACTCCCGTCAATTTTTACTATAGTGACAAATCTCAGGCACAACCCAGAGATTAGCAGAATGTAACTGGTTATGCCTGTTTACTGCACTGTGCTAAGAAATCTTCACGTCCCAGTTTATTCACCATCAAACTGACTTCTAGGTAATGCTTCACATGTCCACAGAGAAAAGCCACAAAGCCTGTAAATGGAATTCAGCTATATATTATAGGAGGGCTGTACCATTTTATAGTCTGCCATAAAGCATACAACCGAGAAGAGGTCAGTAGCATGATTTTTTCTAAAGGAAACTGACCTGGGACCTTATTTTTCAAAAGTACTTTGACAATAGTGTGTGCATGAGAAACCTGTCATATGTGGAGTGCTGCCACCTGTGTTTTCTTATGCAAAAACCTAAGAAGAAAAAATATGTCAAGGACTATGGCTAAACTGATAATTAAAACTGATGTAATGATTGTATGTAAATGAAATATAATGATGTAATTAATCCAATGTAATTAAACCCCAGAGGTAACGGGCACACGCATCTCCTCACTACCTACTTAAGAGAGCCTCGCCGGTGCTCCGTAACCCACTTCCTCACCAGCTGCAGTCCAAGTGGATCATCATTACCACAGCACCACCTGACTGAGACCTCTGCAGCAAAAGCATAGGAACCTGGGAGAGATGTAAATACCTGCTTATTTCCACTTTATAAACATTATAAAATCAGACTGGTGGCGGCCTAATCATTTAAATTTAAGGTATACAATAATTATTACTTAGTTAATTAATACTTTCATTTAATTTTTACTTCATCAACTACACACAAGCACTTGCTTCTGTAAGAATTTATAAGGATAGCCAGTATTTCTAAACTGCACTCTTTAGCTTCATACCAAGTACCTCAGAGCCAAGAGGAAAGAAGCCTCAGGAACAAACAGGTCACAGGCAGACAACGATTATAACTCTGCATTGGTCCCATTACTCCATGGGAGGATGATTACATACTTATTTTAATCTGACATAATCCAGTTCTGCTGCCAAAAGGGTTATACCCTCCAAAGAAAACCTCTCTCATTTTTGGAAGTAATGCCTTGCCTAATGTTGCCTAATGTGTGTACCCTAGGATCTGTATGGCCATGTGCAAGGCAGGAGAAGAAAACACTACCCATGGCCCTTCACCCAGGAAAAAAAAAAGAGCTCACTTGGGTGAGCTAAATCACAAAGGAATAGGTGGTAATAGGGTAGACAGGCAACAAGAAAAGCTTCTCTTCCTAGCAGGTGCATGTGATTTGGTGATCATCCTATCCCAGCTGGGAAAGGCTGGGCTGGATGGAGAGCTCAGCCAAAGCTGGTGCCACCATTCATCCTCCTACTGTCAGGATCGTAGATTACCTGGTGCTGGGGTAATCAGATGCTGTGTTTCACTCGGGACAGACCAATGTCACACCAAATGTCCAATGGGACACTGCTTTCATCCAAATTTCTAGGTCTGCACCCCCATTCTTTTCAAACCCCAAATGTTGTCACCCACCAGCAGAACTTGTATTATTTGTCTCGCTGCCTTATGCGGGAGACAATCATCAGTATGGGAACAACACCCGAACCGTATGGGCAACTCTTTTGAGGAAGACATTGGCCTTTACTGATTTACAGGACTGAAACACTTGTAGCTTATCAGTGAAAAATTTACACAAATGCCAAATGTTTTTCCACCTTGACTTGTAACAACTAGAAACAGGGATCCTGTTGTTTTGCCCAGACTCTTTCAAATCATCAGTGCAAACTGAGTTCCTCCCATTAAAGGAACTTCACTATAGGGCTATGATCAAGCAAATAGATAAAACGGTCTACAATTCACTATGAGAATCAGGGTCCTGGTTTCCATTCACTGCTTTGCCATCAATTTTCCAAAAAGCTCTTGGACAAGTCATGTTTCTGCCTTCTGCTTCACCACGTAATACGATGTGAATGAAATCATGTCAAATTCTTTAAATCTGCCAATACTGTAGGTGTTGTATCCCATTCAAAACTGACATCAGCAGTGAAAAACTACATGGCACACAAATACAAATGCAAAACAATGAGCAGCTTGTCGTTTAAATACTTCAAAATCAGGGCCCCAAACTAACAGCTTTTTACTGCATATAAGCAGGATTTTTAAAAGCTGCAGTTCAGTCATAAGATCAATGAATCATATGATGAGAGAACATATAAAGTCTTATGCAAATGCTTCACATTTTATTTTTCAGTCCTTCTCCCCACTTAGCTCAACATCCCAAACACCTCTAGATGAGCAAATTCCCCTGCACCCACACAGAACTCACTGCCAGAGGGAACCTGCACTGGGGGTGTTTCTCTGGTCATTTTCAGGACTTACTTGTATGTGACTTAAACCATGTCAGTTCCCCTTCTTCTTCCCCAACAGCTACATCTATCACTACATCTATCACCCTTCTCACACACTCATACAAGCAAAGTTAGCACAGCTCAGCTCGCTAGCTATTGGCATCTCAGCCAGGTCTCCTCCAAGTGCCTAACTGAGATGGTTTTGCCCTAGTACAGTTCTGATACAGCTTGGCTATCTTTACATCTGAAAAAGCGGTTCAGAGAAAAGTGGCAAAAATCAGCTGGATTTATTATTAAATGCAATGTTTCCTGGGAATTCAAATTTTTCCTGCAAAGTCTCCTCACATCGCCTAAAGAATCATGAAAAAGTGGTGAATCGGTTGACAATTTTCTAATTAATCACCCTTTTTGTAAGAGGCTTTCTGCTCCTCAGTCTTTCCTAGATGCTGACACTTTTGCCTCCTGGTATCTTCAAATGCTATCCTACTCCTTTTCCTTGCTTCCCCCTTCCTTTTTGATTCATTTAAAATGTGTTCTTCCCAGCACTGAAATCCTCGCAGATCTGATCCTGCCTACATCTCTGACATGATTCATGATCACACCTTCTCCTTTTCCCCAAGTCTCATCTCCTTTAGGCTACGAGCTTGCTGAACACTTACACCTACATTTCTAGTCAACCCTCTGTGTTCAAAGCAGCAGATTTTCCCATGTATTTAAATGCACTCACTGAAGTGTTTTGGCGGTTCAGGATGTACTTTGCACTATTCAAATCCATTCCTTGATCCATTTTTTCCAGTAGGGGTCTGACAGATCAGCTTACAGAATGAGTCCCTATAGTTGTATGGCCTTGGACTTTGGTCCAGCTACTTCAGGATGGGACTGATGCAGAAAAGAGATTTCCAGTTCACATTCATCTCTATGGGAATTTTTAATAGTGAAGGAACATCAAGCCATCCTTCCATTTGCTCCTAAATATTTCCTGATGTCTGTGCTTGTCAATAGCGCAGCTAATGCCACTGCCCACTGCCGGCATACATTTCCTTGCACTGTACAACCACACCTAGGTCACTTTTGCTGTAATTAGAACTTCTGCAGCATGGCCAATTATCATAGCACAGTTGACACATGATGACTTTCCTCCCGTACCTTCTGTGGATTTGATCCCTTATTTTTTTGTTTATTCTCCTACATTCGACATTTACATAAGAGTACCTCATTACTCAAGTGTCCAGAGCAATACCACTAACTTCGATCATTCAGAGCAAATTTAAAACTGCTAATTGCTGTGGACTTCTTGAAGGTATTTTCAATGGAAAACAGCAGCACAAGACTCAAAAGGCTACCAGCTGCTGTGTAGGTCTTACGAGAATCAGCAATCTCATAAACTACTATTCTGAGTGACAAAATACAAAGTCACAGAAATAAGGAATGTGTTAGTTATCTCGCACAGATTCAGATGTTGAAGCCCTTCTGAACATATCAATGCTGACAACAGTAAATGGTTGGGTTTACTGAGTAACACTGAGAATTACAATCTCCAGATATCTGTTACGTATAATCCCAGAAAAACCTTGAACGTTTCATGATCTCCTCCTTTTACCTGGAGATGAGCTGACATTGATATATTGCTATTGGTCACCGCTAATACACTGCTATTGGCAATAGGGAGATGCATATAGCTGAAATGAGTCACATATTGCAACACCTTGCAGTTTATATGGAAGGAAGTTGAATTTTCAAAGTATCTTTCCCTTTCCTCCTCAGCAGACTATGGAATACAAGATGACCGCTAAAACTCAAGCCATAGTTAGACATAGTTGTTTCCCACATATTTGAAATGCATGAAGTTGCAGGATTTTTTTATTTATTTTAAATTGACTACCTGTATTTCACCAACATTAAAAAAGCAACACAAAGTAATGATAGGACCATTCAATACAGAAATACAAATTACTTTACTATTTTATGTTTACTGTGGATTTCTCATACAAAAATTCAGAGCCTTGTTAAATTGTTTTCATTTATTTATAGTTGCATATTATGAAAAAAATCTACATTCAGTGAAAAATATTTGGAGGCACTAAAGTAACGTATCTCACAAGTAATAACAATTAACTAGCTAACAGTTCTCTAGCTCATTATTGTCTAAAGAAAGCGACTGCTTTGTGACTGAAGAACTCACATGAATAGATTTTGTTAAGCTAATTAAACACCACAGATGTTATGACAAAGTGATATGTACATACTGATAGAAGGACCATTGATAACAGCACGTAGAAATGAAAACCGCAGAGTATGTTATGCTAAATTATTGCAACATTTTCAGTCTCCTATATCACATCTTCCCACACTGACAACCCAGAAAAAAAAAAAAAGAAATACATGGGCTGTGTTCAGACTACACAGATTCACAAGGAACTACATCTCGGGCCTTGCACTAAGATACGGGGAATTAAAGCACTGAAGACAGCGATTCAACAGACAAAGCAGACAGACACACAGAAAGAACACAGCTGTATTCAACATCTGTTCACACTGCACTGTGACTTCTTACAGACCTCTCTTTGAAAATACCAGTCTAGAAATCTTTGGATACCAGCCCTGCAGTTTAGAACGTGTTCTAGGGTGCACCTACACTGCAGGGTCTGCCCTGCAGCTGGAGCAGAGCACGTGCCCGAGCCAGCCTTTAACTTGCTGGCTTTGCCACTGCAAACTGCCATGCCGGGGCAAAGTAGAACGTGGTGTGAGCTGCATAACCTGCTCAAGGGCAGGATGAAGACCTGAGTACATAAGCCATGCTAAGCGCTGTACTGCTGTGTCTGGCTTGCTGCAGGTACATCATACATTTGGTTTACGGCTGTCAGCATACTTCACTCAAAACCCAGTGCCTGCAGAATAAATGTATCCTAATTAGCTTTGCAGGAGAGGGACTCAGTCACTGCTATCAGACATGGATTGGTTCAGAGTCACCTCATGAAATCCCTGAACATGCACCTTGCCCTTCTGCACTAGCTGTAGTTACAGTATCTTGTATATGTTGTTAAAATTTTAAATTTTAATAAAAGTATTTACCCTTATAGCACTGTACGTATAGCTGTACCTTCTGGAATATATACGAAGGCCAGAGCCTTGTGTTATGAAGCTCACAGTTTAAAAAACAAACACAAAACCACAGTTAAAATGCAAGATGAAGGAGGCATCCACAGTGGTGAAACATGCACAGCCAGGTATCGTTAAGGAGAGGGAGGCTCTTGGGCAACAGGAGACTGTTGGAGCAAAATCAGGAGACTGTTGGAGCAAAATCAAAGAGAGGAAGCAGGAATCAAAGGCAGGAAACAAGGGATCACTAAAAGCTGAAGGATGAGATAGGACATGAGGCATAGTTAGTACCTGCTGACACTTCAGGATTACATTCTCATATAAGAGAGTGGGACGCCTCAATGAGTAATGTTCACCTCTTCAACCATGTGGAAATTAGCATTACTTATTGATCTGCATTCCATGAGCACCTCTTTGTGGCAGACACTTGAGAAAAATGTAAAGCACCATAACTCCTTCCAAAATTCCTATTTCACCAGGCAAGAATTAAAATAAAAAACAGCCATTGAACTATAATAGATAAGCACTTGCCCAATGGGTACCATAGGAAGAGACAAGTTTTGTAAACAAAACTTGTTAATGAGGAATGATAAAGGCTGCTTTGTGACTATACCTGAGAAAGAAAATGGAGCCTTAGAAGCTACTTCGCTTAAGCACTTTGGCATTTCAGTAATACAGCTGTTATCATCAGAAATTCACTGACAGAAGGCGGCACGCATTTCGTGCACTTATATGGGAAAAACAGTTTGTGATTCCTTGACTGTCCTCATTTAAGGATGCATAATATAAAAGTTTTAACAAGGTAAAACATCTAAAATTCTGATTGCAAGGCCAAAAAGCATGCTAATCTTCTATTTTTTTCATTCTGCATGGATGCCAAGGACCAGATTCCAAGCCCACTGGAGCATGCTGCAGAGCATCCTCTGACCTTATGATGTGGCTGATGTGATCAGACCCAAGAGTACCAACACATTCAGGCCAAACGCAAAAAAAAGACAAGCAACAAAACAGGTGAAATACACAGGTAAAACTTTGTTAGAAGGCATTTGAAGATACAGTCCTTTTGTATAAATCAGTCTGGTTTGCAAAAATCATCAGTGCGGTCCAACATTTTATGCATCTAACTAAAACTCTTTTTCAGGCCATCATACTTTCAAACTGAAAGACTTTTATGCAATCAAAACCAGGTATTTCAAGAGAAAGCCTTTTACACAATTCAAAACAGGTATTTCAAGACCATTCCTTAACATTGGTACTCACTTGTATAATTTGAAAAAAAAGTATACATTTAAAAAGAAAAATGACTGCTTTAAGAAAGTACCATATATATCCCACTGTAATCAAAGAGCATTGACTGGGTATGTGCTGGATATTGGCAATACTTGCACAAATAACTTTTTGCAGCATTATCCATTATATGAGCTGATTTTATTTTCAGTGCTAAGACCTTGAAAAAATGTTCACTTTTATTCTTTTCAAAATCACATTTTTATATATACATACCAACTTCTATTAAAAACCAAAAGCATTTTTTAATTCAAACTACTAATATCCCAAATTTCACTCTCTAAGAGTCTTGTTACTTTGTATTTCTAAATATAGCAGATAAAGACTAAATATAGCAGATAAAGAATACACAGAAATATGCTGTATTCTAAAGAACTTTTATAAACACGATGTTCTAATTTTAGAGAACTCCATTCTGAATAAAGTCTAATTAAATACACATATATTCTCAAATGTACTCCACAAGAAGGATAATATTTGGCTCCCCTCACTGCTATTTAATTCCATCTTGGAGTGAATGACTTAATATCTACTTTTGAATAAAAATGTTTTCTACTAAATGGAACACTAATCTTTTATTAAACAAATAATTCCCAGTAACTTACTACCTTTGTGAAATTAGTTTTAGATACTGAAATCAAATCATAGGTACTTCATACACACCTGGCTCAACAGCTGACCTATTTAAGATTAATATTCTTTCAACTACTTCAGAGACAGATTGGCTCAAGAACTTGTAATGGAGTCCAGAACCAAGATGCAAGGTGTACGTTTTAACACTAAGGATAATTAACTACTAGAAAATCTTAGGGAGAACTGAGATACATTTTCCATTATCTGTGGCCTTTAAATCAAGACTGATTTTTTCTCTTCCTCAAAAATATGTACCTGTTTCATGAACAGGAGGCTGGATAGAGGCATCACTGAGTCAAATGTTATGGACTCTGCTAGACACTTGGTTAAAATTCTCATTATTCTCCCTTAAAGAGTTAAACATTTATGAATCTGAAAGCTTTCACCTCTGGAACACAACTTCTTATTTAGCTACAAGTTAAAACTAATTAAAGTAATCTTCATCAAAAGGTTTAAAGCTTTATATTTATTAGTCTAAAAGATCTGTAAATCATCATCAGAGCTTGTTTGCTTCCTGAGCGTGCACTTTGACTTGTACAGTGCTGACTATATTCTTCATTGAAGTTTGAACAAGGTAATCCTGTTGGTTATCATTATACTAGCTGATTCAACTCATCAGGAGTTAAATGAAATTCCATCATCTTATGCCTAACTATGGTATGAAAATACGTTGGTAGGGCCAAAAAGAAAAGTCAACATGCCATTTCCAAGTCTTATCATCACGGATCTCAATCTTTATGTCATTTCATCAGTGAACTTTGAGAAAGTCTAAATTAGTGAACGAGAAATAGGTAAAATTATTCTTTCTGGTATTTAGTAAACTATAGAGTGGAGCTGCACAAAAACAGTGATGCATTTCTCAAGTCATCAATTACTTAAAATTAAATCTGCTTTAAGGCAAAAGTGATTAAAGATCATTTGAATCAAGAAGTTCAATGTCTCATACGTATTAGTGTAAAAGTGTAAAAATTACTATAAAAATCACCATCAGAGCTTGTTTTTTTCCTGCACATCAATTTAGACTTGTAATACTGATTGTATACATATTACTCCTCAAATGGCTTTGTGATGATAAAGAAAGTGATCTAAAAATTATTTATCTTCCTAATAGGGAATTATTTTATTATAATTATCTTAAAAGATCCACTTGATTACCTCTAATTATCACTTCTCATTATTTCAAAAATTGTAGGTTGTTGACAAACTCATGAATGTACCAAACTCTCACTCTTTCAAAACAGTAAAACTGGGGAAGCTATAATATGTTCTGTTAAATTTGTACAGTCTGGGATTGAAAATGTGACTTAATGGCATTTGTTCCAGGCAGAAAATCTTCAATAACATCTGTAATACTTCCTCCTTTGCCTTTGATATCAGAATTTCAGAATACATCATGTTTAGGTCAAGAAAAGATGCATTTGTTATCTCACTCCCAATGAACACTTTTATTTCAATTAACTGTGGTTTTAACATATTCTGTTCCTTACCCTCCTCAGGGGAATAATCACAAAGAAAAACAGCTTGATATTTTTTATAAACACATCAGTGAAATTAAGTATCAAGTGACTTCTATCTTTTCCTCTCCTTCAACTCCCTCCTTGAGACTACTTACTTCTATCCAGCTTTCAGCTGTGAGACCATGTCTAATAATCTGCCTTAATTTCCTAAATGTGTATTATTGCACTTTGGGTCATATTCATATCTAAATTTGGAAAAGCTCCTGAAAGCAGAGACCCTTTGAATAACGTCCACAGAAGTTTAAAACACAAATTGCAAAAAAAATAACATATTCTTAGCAACTTAAATCATAACTTAAAAAGCAATAAGGATTCGAAGCACTACGTGGAGATTGTGTATTCCACAAGTAAGTATCCTTTTTATCACCTGTTTCATTATCTTTGAGAAGGATTATAGCTATTATTCCCAGAACAATAACATAAAATTCAAAAGGTAAGATTCTCTCTTTCTATGAATAAAGTCAAGAGTTGGAGCTTAGGTAAGAAAGCGCCTCCCTGTGATGGGAGCCCATCTGCATCCTTACATCTTACAGCGCTGCTACATACGCTCATAGTCTTCCCTGTTCATGCTGTATTCCTTTATCAGGCAATGGCTTCGGTGTTGCCGCATCTATAGAGTAAGTCATGATCTTTCCAAGGATTAAGGGAAATAAACAGTGAAGAAGATAATTGGTAAAGAGAAAAGCAATCCAAAGATGCAATTAAGGCACACAAAGATCAGAGAAGAAACAAAATTACACTCCAAAGAAAAGAAAAAGGCCAAGGATATACAGAATGGCAAAAGGTATGCAAATGCAGGTTAAGGTTAACGGGGACCAACAAGAAAATGGGGACAGAGGAAACGGTCTACACTCATTACAGTGAAGTCTGAGTCAAAATTAGGCATGAAGAGTAACAAAATTAAAGTGCAGAATCCGTTGGCAATCAAAACCACTCTGAAACAAGCTGCTTTTCAGACCACTCTAATGACACAGGCTATTTAGACCCAATCCACGCTGGTAAAACAGTACACATTAAAAACAAAGGGATGAAGACCAGTGCTGAAAACATTTGACATCACAGACAAGGAGCACAGTTTCTCATGGTAAATGCTATGTGTTACAATTCCAAGTACTTTAAAAACAAATTTGCCTATCATATTTTCAGTTTTCTAATCCTCATTTCAGTTAGTCCACGTTGCTGTTTAATTCACAATTAGCGGATGAACCAGCATTATTTGCCCAAGTGACAAACTTCTGAAATCCACGAGAATCTGCACAATTTACAGAACTGAATACCTAAAATACAAGCATGAGGCACAGATATAATACAAAAAAACTCAGGAACACAGAGTGAAGCCAGACATAAAATTGGAATTCCAAAACTGGAAACCAGAATCAGGACAACAGCTTGAAAAGTAAACAATTTTGGAAGCTCCCAGAACAAAGTTCACCATATTCATGTGTTTGTTAAAAGGAATCTATATTCTTAAACTTAGATCCTGCCTGCAGCTATATTGAGAGTACAGGCAAAAGTCAAGAGGGCTGTACCATCCCAACACACTGGAAAAGAGAAGAAATGGAGGTGCCGGACCATGGTACTGTGGCCCATTCCCCATGCCCTCCAGCAGGACCGTGCTGGAAGGCACGCTGGCATCCCCAGTGCACCACCACACATGCAGCAGTCAGCAGGATGTCACACCCTGGGACACACACAGCACCTTTTCCAAAGAACACCAAAGCCAGCTTTGTTGCATTGCATCCATCCCGCACAGCCAGCCTGATCTCTGCAAGCTGAACCGGCAGCCTTCTGTTCCACTCTGCTCTGCCCTGTCCTACACTACTCCATCACGCCCCAGTTAGATTTTGCCTTACCATTCTGGCCAGAGCACATTTTTTTTTTTTTCTTCTGGGTGGTACTGTAGTGTGTATCAGCTATGACTCTACCAGAATATAATACATCAGGGGAATGCACACGGGGAATTGTACAATGGGACTGCATGGCAGGGACATCTCTGGCATTGGCTCTGCAGTTGTGAGGTTATGTAATGCTGTGAGGGTCCGAAGCAGACGTTGCTTGAGCAAACAGCTGATGTGCTGTCAATAGCTGGGCGTTCCAGAACACCAGGCACGTTGAAAAATCAGTGGTGTAATTCTATGTATAGGTATGCCCCTGTGTGGGGCGAGGAGATAGGGCAACTGAGAAAACTGATCAAATATTGCGGTTCTATGTCAGAAAAGTTTGTGGCTAAACTCCTTTTAAGCCCAACAAGATAAGGATTCAGTCCTTAATTAAAAAACAGGAATAATACATAATGAAGATTAAGAATGTTTCCTTATTTTTCCTTGACAGCAGCATTAGCCCAGACTACTTTATGCTTTGTTTGAACAAAGCAGCAAAACGTAATTAAAGTTTTAATTAAAATTGATCACAGACCACAAACCTGAAAGTGCTGTTCTAACACTACTGGAAGACTTTTCAACTAAACTGATGTTCTTAAATTGTGTTCTTTAAAAAAAAAAAAGCAAGCATGTCAAGTAAAAGGATAGTAGTGAAAACTGATGAGTCTGAAAACATGTCATAGAAACAAACTACTAGTGTTCTGAAAGGGCCAGTGAGTATGTATTTCACAAAGACTTAGCTTCCTCACATACTTATTTTTCTCTGAATGTGAGGAATCTGTTCCTTTATCATATTCTGGTTAGCAAATATGCGCATCTTTTTCTTCTTCGTGAAGAGGTGGTAGTACCTCTGAGAGTTGAACTTTCTAATATATGAAGGAAGAGAACACCTATTCACAGAAACACTCGCTACAAAATAATACTGCTAAAAATATTTTGCCAGCAGAATTGTTAGGAGAAGTACCTGTACCTTTTAAACACATCTGTTGACATTAACATCTTCTGTACAAGAACACAGAATTTAGCCTTTTGCAACTTGGCGAAGGTGCTGGTGTGCAAGTAATCACATCTCAATTTTAGTTAAAAGGGCAGGTTTTTCATTTACCCTGTTAACTGCACGGTTTCTTTGTCGGCCGAAAAGCCTGGCGGTGCAGGTCACCGCCGCCCCCCTCCCCCGGCCGCGCTGCGCTGTCGGGCCGACGCGGGATGCGGGAGCGCGGTTCCCCCCGGCGGTACCTGCGCGGCGGGCAGGAGCTCCGGCTGCCCCGACGGCACCCCCACCCCCGCCCTAGGAAGGTGGCGAGCCCCGTCCTACCTCCCAAAAGCCCCAGCACGGGCTCCTCCAGGGGCGGGGAGGGGGGGTGTCTGCTGTTGCGTAAGATCAGGCTCCCCGCTGCCTCTCCCCGGTCTCCGACCACTTCTCCCTACGTCGAAGGTCGGAGCAACCAAGCCGGGCTGGGGCAAGGCAGGGCAGCGTCGCGGGGGCACCTCAGCAGAGGAGAGGCGCATGGGGTTGGGGACAGGACGCAGGGGCTGTGTGTGAGGGGACCTTGCAGGTGGCTTCATGCAAGCAGGGGACCGCCCGGCTGGGGGGTGGGGGAGCGGGGGAGGGGCGTTCCCTGGCGGGGGCAGTGGGGAGGGGGGGACACTCCGAAGGGGTGAGGAAACCCCTGGGGGGAGGGGGGGAAGCCTCGCACCGGGGAGCCGGCGGCACGGGCAGCCGTGCAGGGGGCAGCGATCCGCGGGGGGCTGGCGCGGGGCGGCTGGTCTCGCGGTGCGCGGGGTGTGCGGAGGGGGGCAGCGCTGGGGGCGCAGCGCCTGGGGGGCCCTGCCAGCAGCCCCCGCCGCAGCCGGCAGCGGGACGGCCGCCCCGCGCAGAGCCGCCCCCCGTGTCCCGCCGCGGCACCCCGTGCGCTGGCGAAGCGTGGCCGCCGCAGCGCGGTGCTGGGCGCGATCCGCCGGCCACGCACTGCCGGGAGCCGGCGGTTAAAGAGCCCTTCGCGGGGGGGCTTGGGAAGAGGAGGGAGAAGAAGCCCCCCCGGGGCACCGGCAGGCACGCCTCCCGCTCTCCCCCGCACACGCAGCGCATCTCCCCGGGGGCGGACAACTCATCTCCAAGCGGTGCTTGCGCGCAAAGTTGCGCCGGCCAGGCTGCCCCGCGGCCGCGCTCCCTCCCTCCGCGGCCGCGCACGCCCCGGTCCCGCAGAGCCCCCGCACTCCGCTCCGCTCGGGTCAGCGCGGAAAACGCCTCGCTTTCCCCCACGGCTGCTCACGATCTGCCTCAACCTACTCCTCCTTTTGTTTTGATCTCTGGAAATGAATCTCTCCCTCCTGTCGTCTCCTTTCCCTCCTCCTCCTCACGCCTTCGTGTGGGAAATGACTTGGATCCCACAGCAGCTTTTGTTACCTCCGCCCACCTCCATCTTCACTCCGACTGATGCCCAAGTAAATAAGCAGGAGCGCGGCCTCGCCACCCCGCACCTACCCCGCCGGCGGGGCGAGCCGGGCGCACCCGCTTGCAGAGGCACCCCAAGGTTCACCCTGCAAGCACCTCGCGTGTTAAATACAAGAAAATCATTGCTTACAGGCAGCAAGAGTATCGATAAAAAGACCGCAAGGACCCGGGAGCACCCCTGCTTTCCCGGTGGGTGTGATGACCTTGCGAGGACTGCTCTTGCTCTTCAGTTTCGCACGGTCTTTTTTTTTTTTTCCCCTTTTTCTTCCCTACTGAAAAAAACCCCAAAAACAACCCACACAAAAAAAAATCCCCCAAAAACCCCAACCCAAAAACCACCAAACCAAACAAACCCCCACTTATCTCATTGCAAATGAACAAAAGAACACCAAAGACTTCCACTTTTCACCAAAACATTTCCAAGCGCAAACTGTAAAAGCGACTGATCAATGCCGCCTTTTGATGCTGTCGGTGTTTATAACCGGATCGATGCGGGGTTCGGTCTCCTTTTATCTGGCAACAATTCGCGGCAGATGGCTGCGGGCACCGTCCCGCTCCACCCCGCCGCCACACAGCCGCTCCTCACACCGCAACTTTCCCGGTGAGGCTGACCGCACCGCACCGCCCAGCAGCCCCCGCCGCAGCCTCCGCCGCGCTTCATCCCGCCGCGCTCGCACGCACCCCCGCCGCCTTCCCGGCAGGAAAACCCCGCGCGGGGCAGCCCGGGGCTGCCTCGTCCCTCCCGCCGCCGGCGCCCCGGCGAAGCTTCCCGCCCGCACCGAGCCCGGCGGGTACCGAACTCGGCGCCCCCCCCGCCGCCGCCTCCGGCCCCAGCCCCGTTTATGCCCGCGCCGGTGCCCGGGGCGCACTTACTTGCAGGCGCCGAGAGCTGTCCGCGGTGCGGAGGAGGGCGCTGGGCCGCGGGGTCCCGCCGGGGTGCTGGGGCCGGAGGGACGGCGCCTCGGTGCGCGCCCGCCCGCCGCTCGCGCCGCAGCTCACTTCGCGCCGCCGCCGCCGCGCGCGCCCCCGCTCCGCCCCGCGCGCCGCCCGCCCGCCCCGCACTGCAGGACCGCCGCCCCGCGCCGCCCCGCGCACGCGCCGCCCCGCGCCCCGAGCATGCGCGCGGCCGCCCGGCGGGCGCGAGGGAGGGGGAGCGGCAGCGCGAGCGCGGCGGGAAGGCAGCGCGGGGAAGCCCCGGGGCGGGCGGGCGGCGGCCCGTGGGAAGCGCGGGGAGAGGGGCAGGAACCCCCCACCGCGAGGGGGGCGGGGGCGAGTGTGTGTGTCGCGCCGCCGCCGCCCCAGCGCGGTGGTCTCGGTGTCACGCCTGGCTGGAGCAAAACGCCCGCGGCGCGGCCCGCCCGGGCGCTGCCGGTGCCTCGTCGGTAGCCGGCACGCGTGTGGCGGGAGGCGGCCTGGCCCGGGGCTGCTTGGCGGCGGTGTGATCCAAGGCGCGAGGCCGCCCGCAGCGCGGGACACGGCCGGCGCCACCCCGCGGTCCCCGCTGCCCTGCGGCTAGTGGCACTCCCGCCCGCGCGCGCAGCCGCCGGTGGCCGTCGTGAGTGTGTGGAAGCACCGGCTGGGCGGCGCCAGCCGCACCTGCGCTGGTGCGGAGCTCTGCCGGCAGCCGGCTGTCAGCAGCGTGGGAGCTGGCGTTAGCGCCTGAACCCGCGTAAGGATGCGCAGCCCTTCGATGTAAAATGCAACCGATGTTGCCCTTCCCTCGCTGTTGTCACTGTCGTTGTAGTTGCTGTTCTGGTAGGAGTAAGGACCTCTCGCTAGACGTTGCACAGCATATAACTGATGGGTAGTCCCCATCTAAGGCAAAGACGTACATAAATGTTTACTTTCACGCATGGCGAGGTCTGTCACTGACTGTTCACAATACATAAATTAAGCCCATTTAGCATGTCCTAAGTGTAACACTAGGGAATGCGGATGGGTACAGCAAGGAGGTGAAAGGAGGCCAAAATAATAACATAGATGAAGAAGATGCAAGCCATGCCCGTTTTTACCTTGCTACTCGTTATTTAAAAAAAACAACAAACCACCCAACCATGAAGATTGTATGATACATGATAGATGGTTATCATTCTTAGTTTATTGTTCAAATGCCCAAAGAATTCAATTATAACACGAACTGATGTGTTAGATATTGTACAAATGCACAGGAAGGTACCATATTTTCAGTTTGCTAATGTAGGCAATTGAATAAGATACCTTTGCATGATAAGTATAAGTCACTGATTTTACACCCAGAATTGCTTTTTGTGTGTAAGTCAATAATGTTATGATTTTGCACTTTTTTGGCATTTTCCAGTGCGCTCCTCTTCCTTAGTATTTTGATTTTCTCTATGTGCAAAAATGCAGCCTGAAAATGCTAAAAAAATTAGGTTGGTTCCAGTCCTAGCACAAACAAACACATAGGAGGTGATTCACTTCAACTAGTATCTCAAAATTCCTGTTTTATTTGTTCTGATTAATTTAAATTATTTTCTGTCATCTTCATATTTTGTCACCTCATTGCTTGTTTGGCCTGCTAGATCATTAATAATAATCTTTAGCGTGATGAAACTTAGAGTGCTGTTGCATCTGCTTGGTAAGTTTTAATCACATTGTTCCCTCATATTTTCTGTCTCTTGTTCAGTTTTTTATAAGTTTGTCTTTCACCATCACGGTGTAACATTAACTCTGTGTGACCTATTTTGATTTTGCCTTTGTTGCGGTTACTGCATGACTTCATCTCGTCTTGGTAACTCTTCTAGTGGCAGCAGTGTAGCCATGGGAGCACAGAGTTCTGTGTTGGCTATAAGATCAGGTAGTTGCTTGGTGTGTCGGTTGGATTTTGCTGTTGTTTCATTCTTGCACAACCACTGAGGTAGCAATATCACAGGCAGATGGTGGAAAGGTAGCTTAGGATTGTCTGCTGGGTGACTGGCACTTGGAGATGACATCTTTTTCAGTATCATTGGGAGTCATCCTTTTTAAACAGGTGCTGAGCATTTGCTTGCCCTCAAAAAGTGAAAATTATAGGTTGAATTTTAAAACATTTAAAAATATTTAAATATTTAAAATATTTTTAAAAAAAACCAACAAATAAAGCATATTTATATAGGACTTTTCCTATTACATAATTTTTTTGATTGAATTCAGTGGCAGAATTGCCATCTACTAGAAAAAAACATAGATTAAGCAGAAGACACTATGTAGTGTGCTTTCATGTATAACCTTCACTGTCTAAATTTAAATAATTCTGTATAAAATCAGGTTACTTATCATATCATAGAATGGTTCAAGTTGGAAGCGACCTTGAAGATCATTTGGTTCCAGTGCCCTTGCCATGGGCACAAACACCTTCCACTAGACCAGGTTTCAAATGCATTTGAAAACATGGTGCTCATTAAAAAAAAAAAGTAGTATTCTAAGGTATTATTCTCTAAAACTTTGGGTTGGTTTTTTTCATGTGGTACATCACAGTAACAATGCAATACAAAATCCCATATGAGAAGTATAGAAAAGCTCCCCATTCATAGTATTGCTGCTTAGTCCAAAATGCCCACAAAGAAGCCACATTTTGCTGTAAATCAGCAGTGTAATAAAAGTTGCCTTTTAAATCATGCATAGGGTTATCATTACAAAGATAATAATGACATTATCAACAATTATGCTATTATGACATGTCTTACCTTGTGCTGTCCTATGTGGTATGTGATTACTGAAGGCTTTTGTAAACCAGGTGTAAATGTTTACCAGTTCAAACTGTTGGCATTTTCAGCCACTTAATGCTCATTTTTAATCTATGTAAGTGATAATATTGTATTTTAGACTGTGGAAAATTAGATCCACTGCACTTACCATATAGATAATTGTAGGATTTTTCATGTTCCTGCTATACAGTTCTTTGGATTTTGCAAATGAAACTAACTCTTGCCATTTAGCAACTTTAAAAGTTTTTTGAACATAAAGAACAGGTTGCTCATAATGGAACTATGGCAATTCAAATAAAGTCAGGATCTGACCCAAACTTTTCTATTTAGTGTAATTTTTTTTTGTTAGCATCAGAATGAACAGTGTAAATATAATAATTCTTGTCTTATGAATGAATAGCACAAAACTGTAGGTACCTGCTGCTTTTACAGTCTGCCATGGCTTTCATGTGTCTCCTTTAGGCTTTGAATCCTAAACCTTATGCTTACGCCTTTGAAAAAAGCCAAGTGATGCCCTAAGCCTCTGATCTTGTCAGGGGAGAGAGATAGGCATCTCCAGAGGGGAATTCAAAATCTAATGAAATCAAGGATCTTCCTCTCCTTTTTCCTCTCCTTTCTTTAATCCAGAGTAGAGAATTCAATATTAAAACACAGTAGTCTCAGAGGAGTCACTATCTCAGCAGGTGGCTTACTGGTAATGAGATTTTTTTAAATTTTTTGGGTCTTTTAGCATGACCTCCTGTTTTACAGACACCAATTTAACTGCAGAATACCACTTTAGTCTATATTTACATCTACAGCTGTATACTTTATGTTCTGCCAGGCCTTTTGAAGGAATTGTTTCCTCTCTGTCTTCTGCGTTCCCTTCGTGCAGTTTCTGCATGCTGAAATACAGTTGTCTGTTCCATGGGGGAACTGAAAGCAGCAATGCGGCTGCAAGGATTGGCAGAAGCAAGCTGCTTCAAGGCTCTATGATTAAATGAAGCTGCTGCAACACGCTGCAGTTGGAAAAGGGTGAGATTCCTGATACTCAACAGCAAAAAATGAGTGTGACCGAGATGGTAATTTTCAAAATAACCATAGATTTTCTCGCTTCATTAATGTGCTGTATATAATTATATGAAAATTTCATTTGTATGTATAGGTATTATCTTTCACATTTATGTCATTAATTTTTAAATAATGCCCCTAAGAATATAGATATAACAAAATGTACTTACTTTATTAATAAATCCAATTTTTCCTCTTTATGATATGTAATGATTTCATGTATACAGATCACTTTTGCATGTGTCAAGCCAAATAATTTATAATTCAGTCTTTTTATTATGAGGTTATTTATTAGTCTTCCATTTCTCAGACTCATGGAATGAAATGTAAAGAAAATACCATTTATGTAACATCATCTCTGATGTTGTATAATACAGTCACAACTGGGGAGTACATGCAATGCCTAAGTTTAGATACCTCAATTTGATAGCTATATTACTTGCCTATTTCCTTGCATTGCTTTGGCATCAATGAAAATAAAAAGAAGCCCTGACAAGGTGATTTGGGCCAGAAACCTGGCTACCAAGAGTAAAGAAAAAATATATTTAAGTTTAGGCACCTAAATGAAGTGTCTAAAGCTAAATGGCATGAGCCTACATTTCACTCCAGTAGGCTGTTTCTTGCAGAAGCTGTTCCAGTTAGTTGTTCTTCCTAAGTGAGGCATTTGCTCAAGTGGAAATATAAGGTTGACATTCTGGACCTGAGAAATATAAACTTCAAGTAAAAAATGGGCATTTGACAGAGAGAAATGACAAAACTTAAAAGCATTTAATTTCCTGCAAATGTCCTGAACATAGCATCATGCTTTCCTCTGACATTAAGCTCAAGGCAGAACCCTTACATATACAAAATAATTCCTGTGACGTCAAAATGGTCATGATATGTTCCAAGAGGGCTTTGTTTGCTTATTTGATCCACAAGTGGTTGTCATTAGCTAAAATATCATAATAGTGACATGTAGCAAATTGGAACACAGCTGCAGAAATAACAGTAAATGATAAAGGAAATAAAAATAAAGGACAAGGCCACACATTTCAGAGACGTAAGCAGATTTATGAATAATAAAATAGGATGCTATCTATAGCACCAAAACAGGATGCTACCTAACCTTTTTTTGGACACCAGATTCTTATCTTACTCTAGTTTGCTTGCATTTTTGTAATTATTTTTGCTACTAATATTTGTCATACAGTTCTGTGTGGTCAATAGTACAATGCTACGCTGTGATATGAATGTACTTTCTACTAAAAAATGGCAGAGAGGGTAGATGAAGAATAAAGCTTGCAGCAGGACTGTTTACTTGCTTATGGACAACATGTACTCAAATCCCAGTGGACATGTAGGTAGTTATCTTTTTATAATTAAACTGCACTGTGAGACACAATGACTTCTCATAATAGTCTTTATTTCAGAAGTAATACTTTTAAATATAATTTGGTTTGAGAAAACAGCAGTGAATCAGCACTCTTGGACTATAATAGCAAAAGCAAGATGTACTCCTAAGAGTGGAGATACATCTCAGAAAGTAGGTTACTGGTCATAAAATAAGTTCAAAACCAACAGACAGAAGTGCTCATCAGAGAAAAGAAATGTTAAACAAAACATTGAAAAATTATTTCATAAATTGATTTGCAATGCAATCTTTCCATCTGTAATACTAACTCATCTTTTTCTGTATCTATTAACCCCTAAAATAAGTACCAGTCCTCTGCACATACCGTTCTAACTGCCAACAACGTCTATTTGTAAAATCATGCTGCTGCTTCTCTTCCCAAAATACAGCGTGCAGCGCCTAGCCTGGTACCTGGTATCAGAGATGTCAGCTGAAGAAAAGGTTATTAAAGGCAAAGCAGTTTACACAATGTCGCTCTCATGAGAACACCTCCCTTTCCAGTAGTTTCAAGTTTAGGAACATGCAGAGCTGGAGTGCACATTTGGATCAGGATACGTAACAGGCACTGATAAGCTTCTCAGCCATGAATTTGTCATTATTAATTAATTAGAGTTCCACAGTTAACTATACTTTATATATATTTGAAAAAATTTCCACCCATACTATGAATACAGAACCCATTTTTCACATTCAGTGCTGAAAAATGTAGTGCCACACTCAAAACAAGTTGTGCAATACCAGCATATTACTTTGAAGTAACTTTGAAAATACATTTTTATAAATATTTATTAAAATACTTAATAGAAAAATATAAGAAATATTAATACTGAACTAACTGCACTGATTTTCATTCTTTACCAGCTGATAAAAGTGAGAAAGAAAAAAAATCAACTGCTTTTTATGCTTGTAAACAAGTATTCTGTAGCATATCCCATCACCATGTGCATTTCCTGCAGAATTCAAGGGCCTTCCCCCAACATCAGGCCTCAGGGAGCACCTGGGGTGTGCATGTGCTGATGGATTATTATATTTGATGTGGGAGGATGAAGAGGGGAAGATGAAGAGGGGTGGGGTTCTCAGAACCTGCCTCATAAAACTGTAAGAGCTTAAAACCATGTACCTGTGAGAACCAACCTAGGTAGTTTAGCTCAACATCAGATATTATTCTGAAGTGTTTCTTCTTCCCTCAGCCTCTCCAAAAAACTTCCACACCCTTTTGAAGCCTTGTGGTTAGCCCTTGTTATAGTTCTATCCATTCTGTCTTCCCTCTCAGGTCCCTGCCTGACCATCTTGCATCACTGTTTACTCCTTCATCCCTGGAATCTACCATGCTCTCTGCTGCATTGCATAGCCCATTGCCTGGGGTGCAAGCCCACCCCCAGAATGGCTGTTTCCTCCCAGGGGAGGGTTGTACCAAAAAACAAGAGAGGGTAGCTGTGTACATACTATATTTTAAAGTTCAAGTGTGTCTTACTATGTAAGAGAAAGAGAATTTTAGTATGTTTACTTGCTCTTGTGATTTGTTTAGCACTGATAGAAGACTAAACTAAGGAAAAGGGGCAACTGGTGTGGCTGTCGTAAAAAAAATGATTCTGTAGCAAGCTGGAAAACTTCAAACAAATGCAGGAGATACTTGGAAAAACTGCAGTCTCACATAAACATTATCGACTTTTCCAGCTATGTTTATTACTCTGTAGTTGCCAGAGATGTCTATGTATCTGGAGACTGATGAAAAAACATACATTATTCCATACACTTGTTAGCTTATACAAATTAGGTATAACGTAGCAATAATAAACATTCTCTATGCACATAAAATGTTTTCTTCATCTTTAACATGGAGTTTTATTTCTTTTTAACAATTTGGTAGTTTATTTCATGTTATACAGTACTGTACAATGTACCATTAATCTTACTCCAGTTTGCAGATTCTTTACTGATCATGATTCTTCTACCCATAAATATTTTGTATGTGATGCCTAAAGTACCGGTCAGCATACTTAAATCATTACCAGGTACTGTTTGTTCATTTATGAGGCCATCAGTGTTTGTCATTTGGGTGGTGAACCAAAAATCATAGAGTAGGTTAATTTAAAATCAACTCACTCTGAAAAAAAGATTGCCCCTAGCTCATTATTATATGACTGCAGGCTGCTGCTAACTATGTAGTATATTGTAATATAACACTATACCACAGCATAAACAGCAAAGAAATGAAAGAAATATTGAGTTAGATGACTTTTAATACCAATAAAAATTTAAATACAATAGAAACTAATAGAGGCCTTAGACTAGATATTTTACCTTATCATTATTTATTGTATATTTCAATCAGTTTTAACAAGGTCTAAGGAAACGCTGAGTAGATTTTACTTCATGTAATCATAGAATCATAGAATGGTTTAGGTTGGACGGGAGCTTAAAGATCACCTAGTTCCAACCCCCCTGCCATGGGCAGGGACACCTTCCACTAGACCACCTTGCTCAAAGCCCCATCCAATGTGGCCTTCAACACTTCCAGGGATGGGGCACCTACAACTTCTCCGGGCAACCTCTGCCAGTGCCTCACCACCCTCACAACAGAGAATTTATTCCTAATATCTCATCTAAGACTACCCTCCTTCAGTTTAAAGCCATTACTCCTTGTCCTGTCACAACACCATCATGTCAAAAGTCCCTCTCCAGCTTTCTTGCAGGCCCCCTTTAGGTACCGGAAGGCTGCTATAAGGTCTCCCTGGAGCCTTCTCTGCTTCAGGCTGAACAAGCCCAACTCTCTCATCTTTGTGGGCCCCCTCTGACTTTGCTCCAACAATTTGCTCCGTGTCCTTCTTATGCTGGGGGCCCCAGAGCTGAATGCAGTGCTCCAGGTGGGGTCTCACAGGAGCAGAGCAGAGGGGGAGGATCACCTCTCTCAGCCTGCTGAGCCGTTGACTGCAACTCCTTTGAGTATGACCATGCAGCCAACTCCTTGTCCACCGAGAGGTCCATCCATGTCGCTCCAGTTTAGAGACAAGGATATCATGCAGGACAGTGTCAAAAGCTTTGCACAAATCCAGGTAGATGACATCAGCCAGTCTTCCCTGATCTGTCAGTGTGGTAACCCCATCATAGAAGGCCACCGTATTTGTCAGGCACGATTTGCCCTTGGTGAAGCCCTGTTGGCTGTCACAAATCACCTCCTTGTTTTCCATGTGCCTTAGCATCGTTTCCAGGTGGATCTGCTCCATGGTATTGATGATTGTCAGAAGCTAGAGGGTACTAAGTGAAGTATTTTATATTTGCATCATTTCTTAAACACTTTCTCCAAGTATCAGCTACTGGCCAATTCTGGAGACAATATACCGTGCTATCTGTATGCAAATCAGAAATATCTGATCCAGTATGGCCATTTTTACGTTCTTTTATTAGTTATGTACTTCAGATTATTATTACTGGTTCAAAAATGTGCTGTATTTTTACATTTTCCAGAAGATACTTTATCCTGAAACGTTCTACTAATAAAAAGTAATAAAGCCTAAGGAGTCATGAAATAATGAATGACCGAACTTTTGAACTCAATGCTCATTATGTAGATTGAATATTCATCCCTCTTTAAATCCCTTGAAGATTTTTTAATGAGTTCTTCCTTTCTTTTGTTTATTATTCCTGTTTGAACTTTTTCCAAAGAATATATCTGTCCAGTGATAAAAAAGAAGATATGTTGATCTTTCAGGTGGGATAGCAGCATAATGGTATGTTTTGTTCTAATGACAGAAGGTTTTGACTTTGAGAGCAATTGGCTGGAATTTGAAGAGCACATTACTCCATGGCAAATGTTTCAGAGGGTGCTTTCATTACACATTAATGTCTCATAAATTCTTCAAAATTACCTTGTCTTATTTGGACATCAGAAATTGTTTCCTGTAATGGGATTGCAATTGAAGACATCATATTTCTTTGTAAAATATCTACTCCCATTCATATACGCAGTCCATGACTAAATCTGTCCTCCAGACACATGTTCCTCTGTTCCTATAGATCATACATGATAAATATTTTCTGAATTCCTTCATTTAGTGTAATTGTAACACATTTGCCAACCATGAAGCAAGATTTACATCTTAAGAAATCAAATCTATTGCTTACACTGTAAGGGAATTGGCACATTGTAATTGATACATGCATTATTTTTTCTTTTTTATTCTCCCCTACCATCCTGACCTAATATAAATAGTATTATTTGTGGGCATTAAATATGGGCATACAACACATTCATTTAGTCAAGTGTCAAAATGCAGTTCACTTTCATCAGGCACACAGAACTAATAAGCCTGTGGGAAACGTACATGTTCTCTGTTAATTTTGTGAAGTCTCCAGATGTTGTGGCTGTTAATGTAAATAATGTGGGTGGAAGCTAATTCCTGGTTTTCCAGAAACTTGAAAAGATTAAGCTTCTGAACTACAAAAAACCCTCATCTCCTAGGTCTCAGTTGTCATCCCAAAATATAATTTACTACCATCATACCAATGTGAAAACATTTTTGTGTTACATGTATCACATCTGTATGAGCCTTTTATTTCAGAAACTGAAATTCTTATGTTTCATCGGTTCTAGATTGCAAAACATGTAACACGGAGGCACATCTAGGACATCTAGATGACATACATCTTGTAGTGTGCTGATTTAATGCACTTGATCTTCACTTTTCATGACATAGTTTGTATAACTGAGCATTTTAAAACTGTCCTTTCATGCATTAATATGGAACCATTAGGAGTTAGCTATGACTTATTGTGAATATATTATCTACTGTATTTAAAATTATGACTATAATGATGAATGATGTAAACAATGACAAAGCTGAAAATCACTTAACAGGGAATCAGAAAAGCAGGAATACTGTTACTAGTATTTAAGGAAACTGTAGGTGATAATGATGCAATATTCTAAATGGCTGATAATCAGAATTCAAATATTTTTCCCTGTGGAAGCACAATTCACAATTATCGAATTTTGAATATTCAGTAATACTTAGACATCTTGTACAGTATTGGTAAGGTGAAACCAAGTGAACCTAAAATGTTATACCCAAATTAATTTCAAATATAATGGATGGCACTTTCCTTTTAGTGTCTTTTAAAGTTATCTTAATGTGAATAAGATGCTCTCATTATACCAACATATACAAAACACTGTAGATCAAGATGCATATTTGAATTTGTTAGCATGTCAGACTGCAAAGTCTAGGAAAAATTAATAACATGATGTGTTAAAGAATGACAGTGATAATAAAGAATGTTATGTGACCATTAATATGAGCAGTCCTCTGCCTGTTACAAATATATGCAAAATAAAGAAAAATAAATAAAATCTGTTTTTATTTTCAGGAAGGGAACAGTGCAGAATGCTGCTGTTAGGCAGTGGTTCTACAACATAAAGACAATATAGAATTCTTTTTATTTCTTTAAGGCTTCAACAATCAGACAGTAGGTTTTTATAATAACAATCATTGCCTTTTTCTCATTATCTTGAAAAAAAAAAGCATCCCTTATTTCATGTATTTTCACGTATAAGATGCTTTCTGACATATACCATGAAGTCACAGTGTAGATACAGTGTTAATTTATACACATATATTTAATTACAAAAATCTTCTCCACAGACAGGAAAACACTAGAAGAAAGGAAAAGTACCTAAAGCAGACAAACGCAGGGATAAAACGCCCATTCACTGGCACTCAATTCTGCCCATCCTGTTGAGTGGGATGGACAGGAGTATATTTTCTTGTGATCTCGGGCTTTCCTGACACTGCTGTAAATTGCGAGAGCATTGTATCTGTCTTCAGCAAGCCCCAGGAATCAGGCATAGTGTACAGGTAGGTAAGTGATTCCTCTCCATGATTTCACAACATGTAGTGATTTCGTATAGCTGAAGGTCAACACTATAAATGAGACATCCTAGCAACTGGTAAATGGTTTCCACACTGACTGCTTGCTAAAACAACGCCTAGACCATGTTGATTTAATAAGCAGTTTGCTTTTAAATTTAGCAATTATTCTTTCAAATCTATTTTCATATAGTCAGGTGTTGCTAGTTTGAAAGAGATACGGAATTTCAGTAATACTCATGGTATGAATAGAGATCAGTTTTTTATTTTGATCAAAACCTCCCTTTTAAATGTTTTTCACAGCCTTAGGGAAGAAAAAAAAAAAGGAAAGAAATTATGGGTGGAGGAGAAGGAAATTGAACAAGGTCTATTGGGTCCATAAATCCAGAAAGAATTTAATGCTCTTTTTTCAAGAATAAGAATCAGAAATTTGTGTTTAATAAAAGCCTTAGGGAGAAGAAAAGGAAATCTTTAAGAAAATGAGGTTCATGCTGAATAACTGCAAAATTAGCTAGCTTCCAGCTCCTGCTTGGTCCAATCTTAAACATGGTCAAATATGAACATATGACACAAGAAAGACTGCAGGCATTTCTGTATTATAAAGTATCTTGTAAACTGATCAGAATCTTTCTCACATGAAAGATACACCAATTACATATATTAGTTTTTGTACTTGTATAAAATGATTATATATTTCTATATGTCATAGTTATGTACATTTATACAACGTTATATAAAATGCATTCTTATGTGTAGACACAGGTATAAATTAAAAATGACAGTTATGTAGGTCTTTGCAAACCTCCTAGATATGACTCCCATTTCAACTATGGATAGAAATTTATAATAGACTCAAGAGGAGGCAAGAAAGCTGATTAAACATCTATGAAATAGCTCAGATGTTCTGTTAAACATCAACAAATTGGTAAAAGGGACCATTCCATAGAAAGTCTAAAACTACCTAGCTGCCTAAAAAACAACTAAAAGGCAGGTAAGTACCAGCCTAAAAATTTTATAAATGAAATTTGTAAAGAAGACAATAAATCATTTAACACATGAAATTGAGCAGTAAATAATGTAGATTTAACATTGTGTGTGTGTATGTATAGTTGCATATACACACAAAAATTGCGAATATATACTAACCCATCCTTAAAACACTCAGACTGTAAGATACATTTCTCAAGTTAAACAACAGCATCTCAGTGACATGACGCTAGTGTTCACACTAAATTAAACTGGACAAAACACTTACTAGTCTATCATTCATCTGAAATGGCATCAGAGTGAAGGATCATGAATTACTAGCTAGTTTGCAAAGACAAGGAACACAATATGACATTAAAACTTAAGCCACTGCTTTCATAGGATATTATGCCTGAAAACAATCATTCTAGTAGTTAAACAAATAAGCTCTAAACTCTGGGCCCTTTCCCTGTGTAGCTAATTATCACCTCACTTCTGTAATTAAGAAGTTAAATGTCCAGTGTGGGAGACACTCATCTAAGTCATGATTCATTTAAGTGTCTAAGACAGAAAAGATATATTGCCTTGTGGTGGTATCTCCCCAACTACAGAGAGAGTGTAAAATGATTTGCAATAATGATGATTTCTTTATAATAAAGATTACATTAAGTACAACTATTTCCATCTAAACCACTGAAAAATCAACATGCTCTAAGTCCAAGAGGTAAATCTGCATTTGACCTATTACCCATTTTTTACCAAATTTATCTAAAAGATAGATTAAAACCAGACTATTGATTAACACATAATTAGACTCAAATGATGGCACATGGACTGGATCTCCCTATGTTTACTAAAATACATTACATCCACAGAAGAGGAACTATAATCTCAATTAATGCAAATTCAACAGTGAAGCAACTAGGTCAGCTGTGTAGATCCCATAGATTTGAGTACCAGGATTGCCATTTTTACAATTAGCAATATTTCTTATCAGTCTGAAAACTACAGGGTGCTTTTCATGTAACCTAATTTAGGACATCTGCATCTGAGCTAACCACTCAAGGTTCCCTTTAGAGACAGTGTGAAAAAATAGGCACTTCTGGGCTGATATTAAATCTCAAGTATTTTAGATGTTTTGGAAGCCATAAATGATTAGAGATGCCTATTTGTTTCAGCTGACTATACTGGCAACACAGCGTGGCTAACTCAAATTTAGAGGCCTACTCTGATGTCTAAATTTGGCTAAGTGAATCTTAGCCCACATGTCTGCAATTAGATGCTAATCATTTCAGAAGTTAATGCAATACTGCTTCAGGCAAAGCTGGAGAGAAAAATAATGCAACAAAGGTTGTGTAGTGAACCGCCTTGCAGAATGCAAGGTCATGAACTTTAAAATATTTTGCGTATAGGAAGCAGTTGGACCAGGGGGTAAATAAATACGGGCTCAGGGGTGCATTAGCATGACTATCCTACTGCTGGAACATTTCAGGATTAGGCATCTCTACCTGAAACTTCCTTATGAAGTGCAACCCTGTCTTTTGACCAACGCTGTTCTTTTATTGACTGTTAACCAATTGCTAAACTGTCACTTTTCCACTGGGAAAGCTCAGTGGATTACATGGGGAAACATTGTTTTCACTGAGACTGATGCTTGCAACAGACATTTAGGCTGAGCCACCTGGGCTTCCTTTTGAGTTTCTGAATTGTGCATGCCCACAGAGTTGCTCTACTCAGAAATGAGAGTGCAGAACACTCTGCATTTATTAGTCGACAGCTCTTCAGAGCAAAAGGAGTGAGGAATTGCATCCCTCCTCGATCTTGTCCCTTCACAAGACAACTAGCTAGCAGCACAGGAATTGCACGTTGTAGTCAGCTTTTGGAAAGCTCCTGGATAAGGTACTGAAGAAATGTGAAGAAAGGATCTATCTTACCTACATACGCCACATAAACTCATACACATCCTAATATATGTGTGCAGCATATGACGAATCCTTGTCTAAGAATGTATGCCAAAGTACAGTAAAATAAAGGGAACAGGTCTAAATAGGTTTGCTGTGTTCATAGACCTACACAGTTCTTGTTTAATTATTAGAAAATAATTTATGCTCACAATTTTTTAACTGGGAAGATGTTAGCTCTTTTGACTTAGAACAACCTTCAGACTTAACTATTTTCCTTACAAAATTATTTTTAAAATTACCCAAAGCAGTGGATGGCAAGGGTATTATAGAGGTGTTTTTTAGCTATTTATATAAAACTTCTGATCTAGAGAGACAAATTACTGCTCAGGAACTCAGGACTGTTGGGTCTAAAGAACCTGAAGGTGCACAGGTCTGTGGGAGCTCATGAGATGCATCTGCATGTCCTGAGGAAACTGGGTGGATGAAATTGCTAAGCTACCACCCATCATATTCAAGAGATCATGGCAGAGTAATGAAGTTCCCACTATCTAGAAAATGGGAAACATAACCCCCATTTTTAAAAAGGGAAAAGAGGAAGACCTAGGGAACTACAGGCCAGTCAGTCTCACCTTTGTGCCTGGCAAGATTACGGAGCAGATCCACCTGGAAACGATGCTAAGGCACATGGAAAACAAGGAGGTGATTTGTGACAGCCAACAGGGCTTCACCAAGGGCAAATCGTGCCTGACAAATACAGTGGCCTTCTATGATGGGGTTACCACACTGACAGATCAGGGAAGACTGGCTGATGTCATCTACCTGGATTTGTGCAAAGCTTTTGACACTGTCCTGCATGATATCCTTGTCTCTAAACTGGAGCGACATGGATGGACCTCTCAGTGGACAAGGAGTTGGCTGCATGGTCATACTCAAAGGAGTTGCAGTCAACGGCTCAATGTCCAAGTGGAGACCAGTAACGAGAGGCGTTCCTTAGGGGTCAGTACTGGGACTGGTGATGTTGTTCAGCATCTTTGTCAGCAACACAGACAGTGGGATCAAGTGCATCCTCAGCAAGTCTGCTAATGACACCAAGCTGTGTGGTGCAGTCAACATGCTGGAGGGAAGGGACCTTGACAGGCTTAAGGGGTGGGTCTGTGCTAACCCCATGAAATTTAACAAGGCTAAGTCCAAGGTCCTGGTCAAGGCAATCCCAAGCACAAACACAGGCTGGCTTGAGATCAGCCCTGAGGGGAAGGACTTGGGGATGTTGGTGGGCAAGAAGCTCAATATGAGCTGGCAACGTGCGCTTGTAGCCCAAAAAGCCAACTGAATCCTGGGCTGAATCACAAGAAGCGTGACCAGCAGGTTGAGGGAGGTGATCCTCCCCCTCTGCTCTGCTCCCGTGAGACCCCGCCTAGAGCACTGCATTCAGCTCTGGGGCCCCCAGCATAAGAAGGACACGGAGCAAATTGTTGGAGCAAAGTCAGAGGGGGCCCACAAAGATGAGAGAGTTGGGCTTGTTCAGCCTGAAGCAGAGAAGGCTCCAGAGAGACCTTATAGCAGCCTTCCGGTACCTAAAGGGGGCCTGCAAGAAAGCTGGAGAGGGACTTTTGACATGATGGTGTTGTGACAGGACAAGGAGTAATGGCTTTAAACTGAAGGAGGGTAGTCTTAGATGAGTTATTAGGAATAAATTCTCTGTTGTGAGGGTGGTGAGGCACTGGCAGAGGTTGCCCGGAGAAGTTGTAGGTGCCCCATCCCTGGAAGTGTTGAAGGCCACATTGGATGGGGCTTTGAGCAAGGTGGTCTAGTGGAAGGTGTCCCTGCCCATGGCAAGGGGGAGTGAAGCTAGGGGAACTTTAAGCTCCCGTTCAACCCAAACCATTCTATGATTCTGCAGTTTTTTCATTTTGTAATTTTCCGAATCTTAGTTTCTAATGAAGGTATTGTGATTAATAGATTATGGAGGTATTTTTCCTGAATTTTATCTTAATCAGCTATGAAACCTCTCATATCTTTGAGCCTCATCACTACATGCTACCATGGATTCCACAATTTAATTATATACGAAAAGTACTGTATTTAGTTTGTGCTAAGCTTCTGGCACAGTAATTTTAGTGATACATTAGGGTTCTTGTCCTGCAAGGAATTTCTCATACACTGTTTGACACATAGAAAGGCGATCTGAAAAAGGGAATGGATAGGAAGACAACAAATTTACTGATGATATTAACTTGTTTAGAATAGTAAAAATGAGAACCATATGTGAAGAACTGTAGAAGGACCTTCTGAGATGGGGCAATAAACCAGCAGTTGAAATTCAATTTGGAGTAATGTAAACTATTACAGAGAGGAAAAAAAATTAGTCGTAGCTCACATTTAAATTGATGGGCTCTGAAACGTCTGTTATTGCAGCTCTTCAAGTTATGATAGAGCATTCAGTGAAAATGTTAGTGATCAGAAGCAGTCAAAAAACCAAGCTGAATATTAAAAATTATTAGGAAGGGAATAAAAGCCAAACCAGAGTATTAGTATGATGCTGTGTAAATATGTAAAGGACCTGCAATGTGACCAGTATATGTGCTTCTGATCGCTCATCTTATGGAGGATATGGTAGAAGTATAGTATCAGTAGAATTTTCCCAATAATTTATTACTTTTTCTCCCTTTTTTCACTGCTGGTGAACGTTGAATTACTATTTTCACAGGGTGTCTGCAGATTCCCCTATATCTTTCTTTCTGAGTAGTAGCAACTAGTAAAAATACAAGAATCTATATGTACAAATAAGGTTATTTTTCTCCGAAATATTAGCTCTCTTTTATCAATAATGAGATTTATCTACAGCTTTATTTTGCAGTTGTTTAATATTGCAGGATGATTGTAGGATTCTTCACAATCAACTATAACTTTCAAGTACCTCAGATAACTGTGATCTGTTTTACATAGTTTTCCAGGTAATTTATGAGTACGTTCAACAGCATAGTTCTCAGCCCAGGTTTTTTAGAAATGAAAAGAGAACAAATGAAGGCTTTGTCAAGACCATCAGTTTGTTTTCATATGAAGACGGATGGCCAATAGGTAAATACACACTACTCAAAAGTGTACTTCAGCTTTTGATTTTCCTCTTCAAAAGGCACTTTCATCTTGCACACTTAATTTTTCATCTGTTCTTGCCAATTAAAAAGGCATTATAATCTGGATAATTTTAAGAAGCTAGACGGGAAGTGGCTGAACAAGACTTCAAATTCCCCTGATGAAAGAACTAGAAGAATTTATTATTTTTCTGCCTTTGATACATCCCCAAACTATCATGAAATGATTCATCATGCACTTTGCCAAATAGCTCCATGTGGAAGTTCAGGAACCAAAATCAGTAATCTGCACTACTTTTATTGCCCTAAGGCAGTAGAGTACCTATTTTAGTTGTCCTTTTGCTCATATGGGAACTGGTGCAATCAATATGGGGAAAG
This sequence comes from Falco biarmicus, assembly GCF_023638135.1. Lineage (NCBI taxonomy): Eukaryota > Metazoa > Chordata > Aves > Falconiformes > Falconidae > Falco > Falco biarmicus. The sequence goes on along the minus strand of NC_079293.1, from coordinate 32,600,635 downwards.
CTATCTTGTGAAACTTCTCGCTTGTCCCATGGATATTTTGTGCTTTGATTATATGCTTTGGCATATTGTTAAGTGGGTGCAACTCACACTCAGGTTTTACACTGTCGACTTCCCAACATAAACTATGTTTCCTGTGAGCTTCTGCAATACTTTATCACCTTTAAATGGCTCCACTTGTCTAAGAAGCTGCATGAGCAGCTCAGCTGCAACTTCTGTAATATAGCCATTTAGTAATGCTAGAAGGGGTGCTATGTTTGTTGTTAATCAGGCTTATTTCCAAGGGCATAAAAACTACTGATAAGCAGATATGGCTTACACTTTGCTTTACTATGTGACTCTGAAACATAATTTCTTACTGTAAACACTATTCAAGAGGAAAGCAGGATGTGTAGACATTTTGTGTCTTCACAATGCATTTAAAGAAGATTCATTTATTTAAATGTAACCTGTTATTCTTAACGAGCTTTGTATCAGAAATAGATGCTACTGTAAGACTATATGAATCACTCTCCATGTTACTCTTGTATTACACAGGGTTTAGTTACTCTGTCTTGATAAGCATAGAAACTAAAAGAAGAAAGCAACACTGAAAAATGGTGGATGGATTGCTTAAAATTTAGTGCTATAACCAGCTTTTCATAGCAAGCACCCCAGAGGCACTGGAGAATCTCCAAACTTAGAGATACTCAGAGCTTGGATAGAAAAGCCCCGAGCAACCTGATCAAGGATTAAAGTTAGATGCAACTTGAAAGCTGGCTCTGCTCTGAGCAGAGTGGTCCAGATGATCTCCAGAGGTCCCTTCCAACCTGAGTTTTTCTGTGGCTCTGTGAACAAGCCTGTATGTTCCATTCAGTGTCTTGGGCAAAAGTAAATCAGGCTTAGGGATCTATGAACTGAGTTAATTGCCCTGATAGCATGAAAAGAAATCATCTGTATTCTGAATGCCTTTGGATGCATGTGACCTGAATTCAGCAGCACTGCAGACTTTCAACAAAGAAGTTTCAAATGGTCTTGACAAGGCAGAACTATTCCCATTGCCCTTTATGAAGAAGATGGATAGTGGCAGGTAAAACTGGATGAAGATCCTTTGTATGTCTGTGTTTAGTGCTCTGTATACAAAATGCCTTTTTTGCTACTTCTGTTTTGGAATTATACTGCAAACAAGGTATTTCAGCTGGAAAATGAGAACATCTTCGGGATTGTCCAGGGAGTTAATATAATAGAGAATGATACAGTCACAGCAAAGGAGCGGTATGATCAAACAGTGTATCAGATGATAGGAAGAGAATGTGTCTAAAATATCAAGTCCAATAAACAGCATTTTTTATTCAAAGTGACAGCTGTCAAATGGGTAGGACGTGAGGCAGTCAAGCAGTGACTTCATTGCAGCGGACAAAATGAAGGGGTCATGGAGAGGTGATGATTTACCTTCCAATTAAATAGGGCTGGCTTTTAAGTTCTTAAATGCCTCTTGAGCATGTTCTTTTCATATATCTCAAGATGTAAAAGAACTCTCTTTGAAAGCAACAGAAGAATCTATTTCCAGCAGAAATCAGAACCAAACCATCTTCAAAGAAGTCAAGTCATTGTGGCAGCTAGGCAGCAGTGACTGCCCAGTGCGGGGAGAAGATGATGTGTGTCAGATGTACTCCCTTTCCTAAGAGTTATAGAGGGGGGTTGTGTCTTGCACTTCCCTATTACTCTTAGCTTTAGTTACAGTGCCTTCTGGATCTCTCCCAGCGAATCTTCACACACTTTGTTCTCTTTGTTTTACAGCAGTATTTTTTTTTTTTTAATTTAGCTCTCTAGGAGGCTACAAGAGAAATAATACCTGGTTTTCTGAACAGCTTCCTTCTTTGATGAGTGCTACTTTGTGTTGGTCACGAAAAAGTTGCCACCATTTATAGTGGCAGAAACAAAAAGGAAAAAAGAAAAGGAGTACAGAAATGGGAAGAAATATAAAAATAATAGCATCTCATTAAATGCTACTGAGCAGTTTGAGCAGTTAGTAAACTTTTACTAAATAACTTTTCAGGGAGTCTGTGAATTTTGGGACAGTTTTATTCCAGGTCCAGCTTTGAAGGACTAAAATATCACTAAACCAATCTAAGACTGTTGCTTGTGTACACGTGGAAGATGGTAGTAATGTAGTGTACCTCCAATGTGATTTTTTTTCTCTGTTAGTCAGTATGGATACTCTGCTAAGAATATGGAATGAATACATGCAATGCATACAGAGGGACATTAGCTTCCTTATGATTTCAAGTACCTTGGGTAAACTTGAAGTTCTGTCTATATTAACCCAAAGAACATTTAGCAAGTCTAACAGCATTAGTTATTGGGGACAACATGGATTATTCCGGAACAGAGGGAAGGACTGAAGATTTTATTTTAATAATTTCAAAATTACATGGATAGATAGGAAGTACATGAGTTAGGGTTGCAGATACAGCAGTTGTGATAGAAAGTATAGAAAGTATTTTCACACACCAAATTTTTCATCAATACTGGTATTGAAGTGATTTTGTGACATGTGACAGTAACATGACAAGAAAAGGTAATTTGTAAAATACAGTTTTAATAATGTCATTGACCAATGTCCTGTTTGTAAGACAAGTATCAACATGAACCTTTTCCTAGTAAAGCAGTAAATTCCCTTTGGAATCTTAATTACGACCTGTGATGAATCAGTGTTACAAGGTGAGCTACTTTCAGACTGGAAAAACAGTTCATGATAGAAACATGATGGATTACAACAGTCCTTCAGTCTTGAAATGTCATGTTCTAAAAAGGCAGTTTACTTACAAGGATTTATAAGGACAAGGCTGCAATCATTAAGTTAGCACAGCTAAATTAAGATAAAGGACTGGAGCCAGGTTGCACCTTTTCACTTGACAAATCAAGATTGTCAAATTTTAGTGTCTTACTGATCACATAGAGTAGCATAATTATTTTTGTTGCTGTCTTTGCTGATATTTAACTTAATTTCCTAATAATTATTCCTGACATTTTAAAAATATTTTGCAATGTTTTCCTTTCCTAGTTTCCACAAAAAGAAAAAAGAGAATGAGATCTGCAAAACCTTTTGTGAGAGTTTTAAATAATGGTTTGAAGTGGAGGAATTTTTCTGAGAATTCGTTGCTGCATAAGAATTCAAAACTTCTTTGATGACTTTGTCTAGAAGCTGCTGTACAACCCACTTTGTCAACTTGTATTAAACAGTATATTAATAGTTATATACCTGCTAAGTGTGATGGAGATGTAACCAATTTACAGAAAATGGAAGTTTTGAAATTACCAAAATTCTACAACAAAACTGTGGTGTTTACATCATATTAAATTATTGAACCGAGTACTGGAGAAAGCAATTATGTCTTTTTTCCACTCCATTAGTAAAAATATGCTATATTCAATTTGTACTTTCAGTAAATAAGTAGTATGAAAAATTTTTTTTCATGAGTTGCAAATTGAAAAGTGCAGACCATGCAGGATATGCTTCAGTGGAAGTCTGTCAGCTTATACTAGGTATTTAAGTCATATACAATAAAGTAAGCTGTGGATGTGAAGGAACTAGATGGGGTTTAATAAACAATATTGATTTATAGCTGTGTAGATACAGGAAAAGGCAGTTTATTTTTAATTTAATTCTAGTTGTTTTCACTGTTCAAAGGCATGAGTATTTTTAAACTGACTCCTGTTTACTTGCATACTTCACACTGACAGGCAAGTGGGAGAATATTCTATTCAGAAGGCATTAGAAACAGTTGTAAACACTACAGCATTTCCACTTCATAAAAACACAATAATTTGTCTTCCAGGAACGCTTCGTATACGCTATTCCAATGCAGAGAAGTAGCAAACATCAGGGCCATAGTGAATCTCTCTAATATGCCTTAAAATCCTATTTCTAGTTTAGATTATGAGCTTCATTTCGTATGGTATTTCAAATGCTTTAAAATGTGAATGTAATCTAACTGATTTCAGTCAGACTATCTGTTGCTTAAAAATAGACTGGAACTGTATCTTGTTTACTAAAGATTGATTCAATTAATATGATTTTTTAAGTATTAGGAAGCAGTTATTATTTACAAAAGCATAAATAGCTAAGAGAAAGTGATACTAATGCTCAGTTATGGAATATTTCTGCGTGTTAATGTTTACTACCAGGAACAGTGGATCTGTTGGGCTTCAGTGGGTTTGCTCACTGTAGTATGGATGATAAACCTTAAAAAAAGAGTATTTGCAGCAACAGGCCTTAAGGAAGTTTCTGTTTTTATTGCCCACCCCTAATGGTATTACAGCAACCTGCTGGTTTAGCACAAATTTTAAAAAACAACCGTTTGGTTATTTCAGCAGTTGAAGAAGAAACACCTATTTCAAAAGCGTGAAGCTGTATGAATACTTGTTATTTTTGGAATAAAGTCCTTGGCTGAATCAACGCTTGCTACCATGGAGAAAAAAAAAAACCACAAACAAAAACAACAACAAAATAAGGGAAGCCATGTCTTTTCTGCTCTGTATTAATCAGAGGATGATGGAAAAGAGCCACAGCCATGAGCATTTGCACATGCAGGATCTCATGCTTTTGGAATCAGGCAATCTGAAAAAATACATCCCACTTGTAGAAATAATTGCTGGCAGGTTGCTTGGCTCTAGGTGGTGACCTTCATTGCTCAGCCACCAAAGGCTTTTCCAACTAAATTGCAGTTTCTACAGTGTGTTGGCAGTCGTGAGCCTCGACCTGCAGCCTTTGGCGCATAAATCCCAACTGGTCTTTGTCGTTTGGTGTCCGAGGACGAGAAGCCACCGGCCTCTTTCCAGCAGGGCAGAGGGACATACCGCCACTGAGCCAGCGTTGCGTGAGGGTGCTGGGTCCGCCGCGCGGGCGGAGGGACTCTTCCCGCCTCGGGGACTCTTCCCGCCTCGGGGACTCTTCCCGCCTCGGAGGCTTTTCCCGCCTTGCTGCGCCTGAAGCGACGGCTCAGGCGACCGCCCCGTCAGATCAGCGCGGGGGCCGTGCTCCGTTTCTCCAGGCTTCCAGCTGAAATGTACCAGTGTCCCCTGCTCTGAGGGTAGCCGGGGTGCTGGGCAGTCGGAGCCCTTAGAGAAGGCAGCTCCCCCACCGAGAGGGCGGCTGAGGCGGGGTTGGCTGGGGGGGTTCCCCTCGCCGCTGAGGAATGCACCGAGGGGAAGTACCTCAGGGCGGGGTCGGGGCGCAGAGCGACCCTGTTGGGAGGAGAGGAGAAACAATCGCTGCAGAAGACTGAAAAAAGCCCACCAAAAAACAAACCCAAACCCCAAAGTTTGCAAGAGGTTATACAAACCAGGAGGGAGAAACGGCTTCCCTCAGAGTGAAACAATTCAAAGAGAAGGGAGGAGGGTGGCTGTCTACCAGAGAGGGAAACCACCTCAGCGACAGGACAGACGGGTCCGGTCGCCGTCATCTAGAAGGAAGTCTCTTCAGAGAGGGGAGGGAACAGCCTTGTGGAAGGAGGCAAAAAAGCTACAAGCCTGAGGCTTCATTTGCTCTCTGCATTTCATAGGTATATCCACAATTGCAGAAGTGTTCCTTGCCAAAATGGATTTTCCTGTGCCATTAAAGAAGTAAACTTGTCAAGTTAGGAATGCTACTTGATTCTTGAATCATGCAGCCCTGATTAAAAAATTAATTCTGTTAATTACATACTTTATGAAACATTTTGGGTGCCTTCCTGTTGGCTCTCTGCATGGTGACAGATTGTTCAGAGATACTGGTGAACCACTTTGTTACAAGTATAATAAATTCCCTCAATCAGCGTAAGAAATTTCATTTTGCTCAAATTATGTTCCACACACTAGGTAGATTACTTCTTAAATTAAGCTGCTGAGTGCATTTAACTTCAAGAGACATGCACTTAGACATCACCAGCACCAGTACACTTAACAATTTAGATCTGTGCCTGCAACACCATTACTTTGTATATGAAGATACACAACCTAATACAGTGTTATGTCATACCTGAGGGCTTTTGATAAACTTGCCTACAGTTCTGCACTACAAATTATCACACAGTGTGGACAAGACTGGCAATTTTTTTCAACTTTAACAGTTTTAAAGGGTTTACTCCCCAGATTCAGAAGAGTTCATCTTCTGTGGCATTTTCTTGATATTTGTTCTCAATATTCATTTTTGGCAAAAATACAGTGTGACAAATGCATGAAAAATGCAATTAATCTCTTCAACTTGTTGACACTGAAATTATTACCTAATTTAATTTTGCATATGTCTGCAACTTTAGTAAATAACTTCTATCTTAAATTCTAGATCTTGGTTTTAAATGTTGTTCAGTGATCCTGCCTTTATCTCAGGCCTGTAATATATACAGAACAAATATCAATCTGGTAATGTGTAGATGATAGAATTACTGATTTTGTGTCCTGTACATTTTTTAAATCATTAAAAGACCATTTATGCCTAATACTTTAATATTTATTTAAATTTCAGGACTGTCTTAGCAAGTATAGAACTTACTTTTGTGAGCATGGAAAGTACATTTTTTTCTGCAGCCTCAGATGAAACTGAACACTACCTATATCCAAAGCGGATTAAAATAGGAAGTAATCAAAAAAGTGTAGAAAAAGAGGAGCAGCAAAAGCTAGAACAAAGCATACACTATGTGAACAGATACCAAATATTACCATGTGAACCTACATATTTATCAGAAAGACAAAGCAATGGGGCATTAGAAAAGCAAAATTGTGATACAGCAAGAAAAAACTGTATGAGAGAGTTCTTCCATTTTCAAACCTGTAGTAATGAAAAATTCCCATGTAGAGTATCAGAAAATAAACTGTCCAGCAGAAAATTGAATCCTGAAAATGAAAACCAAAATACAATAGAAGATGACTTTTCATTGAATGTACATAGACACGAGGAGCCTTTTGAAGCGGAGTCACTCCATGTGTGGAATGCTGCTAACACTTGTAAAAAGCTACAGGTACTAAATCCACCCCAATTGCAGTGGAGCAACAATATAGAGCAAAATAATAAAAGAAATGGTGATTGTGAAGTTGAACAAAATTCTTCGGTTACACCCTTAAACAGAGACTTGCTTCAGATGGAATTGTTAAGTCATAAGTCTGTCTTTGATAAAAAGTGGAAACAATACCAATTTTTGAAAATTCCATTTTTCTGTGGTACAAGTTCTGTGTTTTCACACATAGAACACAAGAAAAATAATTTTCTGGAAGAAGTATGTTCTACAGAAGGTAAAGATTATTCCAGTAATGACAATGCAACTACTGCAGAAAGAGATCATAAAGAAAAAAATAATTCATCATATATAATGCCAAAATTAAAACCTTTTAAAAATATACAACCACTGGAAATCCCTAATTTTCAACTTGCTAGCATTTCAAATAAAATAAATAGTAAAATGCCATCAACTAACTTGAAGGAGATGGACTGGAAGAATTTTAAAGTCCATCCATCTTTGGTGCAATCTAAACAGATACCTGGTGTGCAAAAAATGTCTGAGATAGAGAAACAAAAATTGCAAAATGATAAAAGCAGTACAAAAGCTTCAACTGTTCATTCTGAATTTAAAGAAAAGAATGACCCATCAACTGGCAAACAAGAGCGCAGTGCTTTGGCAGAAGGAGGAAGAGTAACTTATTTCAGAGGCAACAGCACTGACATTGAATGTAATCGAATATTTGCTGAAAATTATTTCAAAGATAAAGTGGTGGAGAATTCAGATGGTGATGATGACCAGAAGCCAAAGATTCAGATTTACATTAGTGCTAAAAATGTTCATAATGAGAAAAGTGTCAGCTGTAATGATCTTTTGAAGAGAATGGGGTGGAAGAGTAGTAATGAGAACGTGGGAATGTTTCATATACAGACAAGTATTCCAGTAATAACAGAAGCACTAGAGAAAAATGAGTTAGACATAAACATATGTGGTGTGCATAATTCCAGCAGTGATATTAGTTTGTCTGAAGCAGAATCAAAACCTTCTACAAAAGAAATACTTGATTTCAAAAGATATTTAACTAAAGCCATTATATTTGAAAATAATTGCCCTCACATTGAGCAGAATTTTCCAGATAAGAAAGTGAGTTGCAATATATTTAGGGGAAAGGAAATGTTTAAATTAGAGTTTTCATTTCAAAACATCTTGCTTGGATGGGTCAAGACATGGACTGAATCTTTATATAAAGAAATGCCCACGTGTCAGGATGACAGTGTTACACATTGCTTTCATTTTCATGAAATGTTAAATGAGCGGTGTAGTGCTCAAGAGTTAGTAAAAAGTAATATAAATAGGAACCACAACAATAAAATATGCATTTATTTGCTGGACATTATTTCAAAGCATCTGAAGGTGGAACTACTAACGACAATTATTGCTTCCTTTTTCAATAGCACTAGTACTTTATTGCCACCTGAGGGAATGTCTATGCGAGTGGAGAAACACTCTTTATGTGGCAGAAAGCCAGATCAGTTAAACTCAAGCACAGATAATACATTGAGGCAAAACACAGAATTTCATAAAAAAAAGGAAACTTACCCAGGCTTTGTAAGTTCTAAATTTGTGGAAAGCATTGCTTTTGAGCTGCGTAATGAATGCAAGAGAAGACGGTTTTCTAGATCTTTAGGTGAAGAAGAATCAACTCTCCTAAAAAGAGGAACCCTCTTTCGTAACCAAAAAAGTGGATTATGTAAGGGAAGACATGTCAGAAAGCACCACCTGTTGTCCCGAGGGAGTGAAGAGTTTAGCACCTATCTGAGGTCAGTCAGTCACAAAACCAGTATGAAAAAGCAAATTTTAGTTGCTAAATGCTTAACCTTGCTGCAGGGTACTTTTGATTGTTCTTCACTAGACAAGATGCATCGCTGCAGTATCACAAAAATACAGTATCTGATAGGAGCAAATCTTAGATTTGGGAGTTACTTTCCTGCCCATTCGCAACTGAAATTTGAAAAGTTAAATAGTAAATGTGCAAATCAGGAAATGTTGGTAACTACAGTAAAGCAGGAGAAGAAGAAACCAAATAAAATGTTTAATAATCTTTTTCATGGAGAAGGACTTAAAGCTTTCCCTTTTGTTTTGTGTGAAAGTAAGAAACACGAAACAACTGGATGTAGAAATTGCATAATGTCTACCAAAGAAGTCACAGATGAAGTGACATATACCATGAAAAAATATTTGAGTGCTTCTAGTTATATAAATGCTGACAGAAAAGCATGTGTTAAGTCAGAAGAGCTGCAAATAAATTCTCATCATTGTCTTCCAAAAAAATCATTTTCTATGTTTGACACATATGAAAAAATTCCCCTTACTACTGATTATGAAGACTTTGACCAGATCACAGTTGTAAGCCAAGATAATTCTGTCAAAAAAAAGTTGTCTGAAGAAAGTGCAGTCACCAGTTCAAAAGAGGTTCATAATTTGCCTGCTAAATCAAACAATGTCTTCATTCTACCTGAGCAGACAAAAGCAGCTATGGAAAAATGTAATTCTCTCTTTCTACAAGATAACCAAGCAAAGAAGCCTGAATATTGCAAAAAAGTAGATATGTACAGCCCACATTTAGCAAATCAAAAAGAAAAATTATTATACCAAAATGCTTATTTAAATTTTGAAAGCTTATTTCCTAGTTCCTCAAATGTTTATCAGTCTGTCACTTTGTCATTAGGCAGCAGCTTTTCTGTCAGCAAAGACAGACTAGTAAGTGAAGATGGACACTGCAGGAGTTCCTCAAATGCAGACAAACAAAAACAAAGTGAAAAAATGAATGCCACTGTACAATATCCATCTACAGGAAGTCCTACCATGACAGATACATACTTGCCATTACAGGCTAATGAAACGGTGCTGCTTTCTTTACAAGGGCACACACAGACAAATAAGGCAGTCAGTTTAGAGCCAGCGACTTTGAAACAACATCTTGAATATGTAAAAGAACAGGAAGAGATAAATGATGAACAAATGTATGTAACTAATGAAAGTCAATGTGAGACTGTAATGAATGACTTGATTATTTCATATTCAGAAGATGAATCTAAAACATTCATTGCTGCAGAAGAGAAATTAAAAATGCATTTATCTGGAGTGAACAATGAAGATGTAAAAGATAAGTATTTACCTTTAGAAAATAAAATCACATATGAATTTGATCTGAAGAGAACATTTAATTTAGTGTTAGAAGAGCTACACATGTTTCATGAAATTAGCAAGGGAAATGAAAACAATTCATCTAGTTTGGAAACAAACTCACACAAAAATTGTGAATTAAATAATTCTGAGGGGGCAGACGAAAATGTGACAAGTGTTTCTCAAAAGAAAATATGTGTTTCTTCTTCAATCTGTGGTACTATAGAAGGGCAAAACATAACTGACAGTAATGAAAGTTCATTAAATGAAAAGATAGCAAATGAAAATGAAGACCAAGAAGTATATAAGGCATATTCTATTTCAAGTCTTTCAAGTGAAGAATTACTGCATTCACCTGTTGCGGAAGGTAAGCACATGGAATTATTGGCTTTTATGTTAATAAGCAAATTTAAATTTTAGGCAATATTTGTTTTCCTTTAAAGGTGTGTTTCTCAACTCAAATAATTCTATAACAATAATTGACTTTTCATTGAATTGTATGAGGTTTGTCAGGCAAAAGGTACTTGACTATGAGTAGCCAAATGCAAAAACCCTACACTACTATTGCAGCCTGGTCCCTGTGCTGTAGCAGTTGTACTCCAGAATTCAGTCAGTCAGTCAGTTTTAGGCTTGCTCAATCCTGTCTTAATGTAAATTCCATTCCAGATTATTTCTTTTGTCTTCTGTTTCATCATAATAAGCCCTAAAACCCCTAAGAGTCAAAAACCCAGTAAAATGCACATTTACAGAGAAAAAAGGCTCAATTAAAACATAATACAATATTCACAGAGGAGAAAACTGTTTCCTTACAACTGGTGTCATAGAATCATGGAATAGTTTGAGTTGGAAGGGACCTTTCAAGGTCATCTAGTCCAAACACCCCTCCCCTGCAATGGGCAGGGTCATCTTCAACTAGATCAGGTTGACTAGAGCCCCATCCAACCTGACCTTTAATATTTCCAGGGATGTGTTCTACTGAAAACTTTTGTAGTGTTGTGAAAGTCAGCTTCATCTTTTCAGAATGGATTTTGCTTAATATTCAGGTCACATTAATAAGGAGTTGAATAATCACAAAAAAATTATTTTGGGGTTAGGTGATCAGTGGCAACAGTCACCTGTTAAATTTCTCTGGTTGTTTAAGACCTGTGAGGGAACACAACAGCTAATCTTGCAATATTTGCATGTTTTTGCATCTGTCATGGATACTAATATCTTCTGTTTAAAGAATGTTAGCTTGGGAAAATTGGCAGCTTAACACAAGTTCAAATAATAGATTAATAAAGGTATGTATGAGTATGTTCATGAGTTGTAGGCACTACTTGTCATGTGTGATGTTTGTGTATTTCTCTAAAGTGGGTACTTGTTGTCTGTCCTCAGAAGTTAATTCTGGGCTGTAGATCCCAAAAGTTGAAAGAAGTTTGCAATACTTCGAGGTCTTAAGCTCGGAAAGCAGCAGTAGGTTTCTAAACATAATATGCACTTAATCTTCCTCATGGCATTTCCCAAAGCAGTTCTTGCCCAATTAATTCCTTATATCCCATCCTGTTTTGGATGACCTAAAGTTTTCCATCCACCATAAAGGAAGCATATGTACCTCACTTACAGTTCTGGCTTCCAGGCCAGGCCCTCACAAAATTTAGGCAGTACTATAGTTATGTTTGTTTATAGTTTAGGTGCTGCCTTTATTTTATTGTTTTATTTTTACTTAAAGAAACACTTCAAACTATGTGGGAAATCCACTTGGTAAACTAACAATCCTACCCCATTTGTTGGAGAATCAAGAGGTATTTAATTAGCAAAGGAAGGACACCATGAAGAAAACTGGTTGAATGCTATACCTTCTTTTACATATAGCTCCTATGTGATAAGTAAATTATTCAGGCACTTTTCAAACAGCGTGTTTATCAGATTTTGTATTGGAAAGTCATTTTGCAGAAGTGATGAGTTCTCACAGCTGCCAATAAAATCAGTAAGAGATATGCTTTGATCATATTTGGTAAATTATCTGATAAAAAAGCAGCCATCTCAAATTTGGCATCTGTAATCAATTTCTCAGGGACTTGGCTCTAAATCTATGATGTGAAGACTGCAGGGGTTTTGTGGAGGTAATCAGTGTTTCCAAAGAAATTGGAGAAGTGTCACCAAAAAGCCCTGGAGGGAATTCTGTTCAGTAGAGTTTTAGCAGTATAATGTGCTCAAAGGTACACCTGAATGCCTTGCTCCAGAGAGTGAAAACCTTAACAGATACTGGATAAATTGCTCACTAAGTGACCACTTTTCTGCCTAAGTCTGGATTAAAAAGATTCAAGTCAAGAAAAACATGTGGTGTTAGTGGATAAAAAACTGCATCATTGTATCTATGCAAAGGAGAACTTCATGAGGTCTAGGTATATAGAGGAATGAAGCTGGGTTAATTAGCATTGATAATATACAACTGTGGGTTGACTTCAGGGGCAGCGGGTTGGCCGATGTAGATAAGGTGCAGCTGTGGCTGGTTAAGTTTAGTGGTTGAGAGCCAACGAAGAGAGAGCAGCCAAGGAAGAGAGAGAGGAAGAAGCAAGAGGAGGGAGAATTCATGCCCTGGATGAGGTGAGGAGAAGGCAGTAGAGGGACTGTATGAAGAGTATGTTGGTATGAGATAGTAAAAGACCTTGTTGCAGCCAGCTAGTATTGAGAGTACTCTGAGGGTGAGACTTTCTAGTTTCATTATTTCCTGTAATATGCATATATATGTTTTATTTGTGTTAACAAGAACCATGAATTAACAACTAGATGAAAAAAACTTATTTAGTTATAAAAAATTAGTTAAAATTTTAAATGCTGTATTTATGTTTCTGTTTTAAGGCTATTTTGATGCAGCTTATAAAGAGCCATACACATGGGACCCTGCTTTTTTATCCTGCATGCTTCTTAAGGAACAAAACTATAATTTAGAGAAAGGGAGAGGTAAGAGTAATATTCTCTTATTTATACCACAAATACCAGTGCTAATAAACTTATTTCTCAAACACTTGTATTTCTTTCTTCCTTTTTTGTCTTTCTTTCTGTAGCAATCACATTTTGTATAATTGTAAGGTTACTAGAAAGCTGTCCTATCTTTGGCTTGGGTCACAAAGCAAGTAACGTAGATGAACATGTTTGTTCTTTGGATAGAAAAAAAAACCTCCTAAAAATGTGAGGATTCCTTTTTTTGCTTGTTTTGAAACCATTTGTAACAAACATCTTTGAGCTTCCAGTCATTGTGGACTATCCAAGATACACTACAAGGAGAACATGATTTGATTTGCTTTTCCTGGAAGAGTTGCAGTTTTGGACACATTGTGGAAGGAAATTCAGAAGGATATTGCCAATTGATCTATTAGGATTTCAAAAAGCATTACTGTTGCATTTTTTCCAACGCTTGGAAACATTTAGTAAAACAAGGCCATTGGTTTATTCTGAAATGAAATCCTTAAACATTGTAAGGAAAAGGCTATGGATAACTTCCGCTTCACTAAGTCAAATAATGTACAGATATTTTCACTTTTATTCCCTGTTACACCTCTTAAAACTGATGCACGCTTTGCTGTTCTCAGAATCAGAAAGTTGTTTCCTTCATTCAGGCCATTCTGTGAAATGAGACTGAAAATCTTGAACATTTGCAGATAACTTCTGGTGTTCTTTGATATTTTTACTGAAGATATGTCATCTTTTGATAATACCTTGTATACTAAATATGAAATGTTTCAGGGAATTCTGCTGAACTTTTTTACTGTTCATCACTGCTGTATAAGGTGGTTGGTTGGTTTGGGTTTGGTGGGTTTTTTGTTTGTTTGTTTTTGTGGCAAGTGGCTCTTTGTTTCTGACTTTTGTGGTAGGGGTTGTTACTGCTTAAGGAAAATTCAAACTCTAGAATGCTATATTGTGCATAACATCACAAGGTGGTTGATATTAACTTCTTCTTGGAAGCTTTGTTCAGATGGTGTTGAAGCTTGCTGGATGGAACATTGTAGCTCCTGCAAAGATCAGAAAGTGACAGAACCTGGATCACCTTCCCTTTCTTTTTTCCCCTGTTGTTTTGAGCTACAGGGCGAAAGGCAAAGAAAACCAGACATTTTCTCCATTGCCATTAACAGTAACTATTCCCTTTACATTGCGTCGTAGTCTTTTTAAGTTCCTATCTGAGCTTATCCAGAAACATTTGGAAGGAAGCCTTAGCAATGAGTAACTTTTTTCCCAACTGCTGAGAAATCATGTGGGTTTCTAGGGAAATGTCGTATTTCCAAGCATTCTAAACCTTATTTCCAGAGCTTTGTATTAGGTGCCCATTGATTCTGACACTTCCAGTAGAAGAAGCTGAAAAAATGTAATGTTCCCCTCATCATTACTCTCAGTTGATAGCAAATAGGGAACTGCTGAGCATCTTCTTTCCTTAAGGAGGTATATGGCTTCTGTGCTGTAATATACGGTTGGCGGAGACAGTTCTCTTCCATTTACACTGAATGTTGGCTTAGAGATTATTTTGAAGCAAGGACTATATCCGTTTTTGTCAGGGGGAATACTATATATACTGTACTGATGGGAATTAATGTCAGAAGTTTTGCTGATGTGTGGCTGTATCCCTCTGTTTTCCAGTAGGATTCTGAACTGTTGCATGTGCTTTTGCATGATTTGGGTTGGTTATGTATCTTGGATATGATCACTGTGTTTCTGCTATGGAATCCAAGCCTGTTATTTAGCCAGTTTAGTTGCTAAAACTCTGTGGTTTAATCCAGTGTGGTGTCCCCATAGTTAGAAAATTAGGAAGTACAGATTTTATAGTGGTTGGTATCAAAGAGTTCTTTGTTTTACATCCCACTGTTTGGTCACATGAAGTGACTGTTGCCTCAGAAACTGTGACTGTTTTGGAAAGGAGGTAGGTGGGACAAGATTTATACTTCAGAAGTTTTACAACTCAGCATGACTAACTACCACGCTTTACTGGCTACATATAAACCCGTAACACTTGACTGACTTTTAGTGCATGCAGTTCCTCTTCCAACTGACTCTTATGAGTCTTATAAAAGACATAACAGCACTACTATCTCATCATTGACTTAAGAATGGAGCTTTGGATTTTTTTTCTCATCCCATAATTTAAAATTCTTGTGAAAGCTTAGATTTTTTTTTCTCCCTTTAAGATTCCATCTGAGTGCCTAAGGCTATGATGCACTCGCTATTTGGTATCCTAGCTAATTGCTCAGTGCTTCATAATTTTATGGAATAATGGAAAAAACTGGAAAAGATCTTGAAGTTTGACACCTTGTGTGAATATTACTTCTGATGACTCATTGTCCTAATCTCTAGTTCACAAGGTCATGGTCTTCCATTCTTCCCAGTAATTTTATTTGTTGTAAAACAGAACAGCTTCTACTAAAGGATGACTGAATCATGCTCCAGATCACTTGGTGGTGTATACTGTGCCTAATAGACTATGGAACAGAAAACAAACATCCTCCTGTCCTACTTTCTGTAAATGAGTGGCACAGAGACAAGGCATCATGATTATTAATGCCAGTAGACTGATGCCTGGCTCTGTGATTTGCGTTTATACATCTAAACCACTCAAATTAGTGGTAAGTATTAAAGCATACTCCTCTCATCATGTCCCCTCTGTCCTGGAATGGTAATTTCTATCAAACTTATATGCCTTTGCCAGACTGTTAGGAAACATATGTAATGTTAGGTGGAGGATCCTTCTAATTAGAAGGAATTGACATGTGACCCAGCTGTTAGCATTTAAATTTCAACCCAAAAGAATGTTAGATGCTCTACAGCTGAACAAAATAGAGATGGGATACAATGTTATAAAGCACTGAGAAGCTGCAACTAACATTCATCTGATTTACATATCTTGACAGTATGTAATTCTTGGGTATATCATATGTAATTCTGGATTTATTTTTTTTAAATATAGGACAGCTTCATGTGACAGAAAGTATAAGAGTACAGCCTCTTAAGACATGCAAGGGCCCCGTCAGGATTGGGCTGTCTAGAAGAGCTCGACCCAAACACCTTCATCCTTATCTGAAATGACTTACTGGATTCTTTTACCACTCTTCATAGAATCACTCTGCTAGAAAACTGTTGAAATGTTTTTATGTTATGGTTTTTTGGTTGATAGTTTGATCTTTGTGGTTTATGGGTTTTTTAGCTATTAATATTGCAGTATTTTCTAGTGATTTATTTAGGAATACTCCTGCAAATACTTGATAGCAAAGGGATTTATAATGAATGTTTACTAGTAGAAGTTTTAATGGAAAGATGAGGCCCTTTTAAAGTTTATGTAATATTAATAAGATCTGACATGTATTTTTCATCTATTAAAATAAACAGTTGAAATTTTCTGTTGTACTCAGACATTCTTAGAATCCTCAGTGTTATACAGTTTTAAAAACGCAATTAGTATTTTTAAAGAGACTCGATACAAATGTTTAGAGAGGTGTAGAAGAGAATATGAGGAAGCCAAATTTAGATTATGAAATAGGGAGGTTATGTTTTAGTC
Organism: Falco biarmicus; assembly: GCF_023638135.1. Lineage (NCBI taxonomy): Eukaryota > Metazoa > Chordata > Aves > Falconiformes > Falconidae > Falco > Falco biarmicus. The sequence goes on along the minus strand of NC_079293.1, from coordinate 32,583,973 downwards.
TTCAGAGCTCATTTCCTCTGATGTATTTTTGGTTCCATACACTTGTCCTGTTAGACATATAAACTCTTGAATTTCGGTGCAGAGTTGGGAAGGAGGGAAAGTGTAAATGCTGCAGACAGAATGTCTTATTGTGAGGGTACTGATTCCACCGCACGCAACATGGAAGCAAAATACCAGCACATAAATTCTGGAGACTATTTAATGTCCCAAGAAATGGGGAAACTTGGGCTGATGTGAAGCATATGGGTATTGGTTAGGGGCTATTTGTTAATATACTGATATTTGTATTAACTGATAAAGAATAGCGACAGTTTCAACTGAGTAAGAGCATAGCAAGAAACCACGTGTGAAGTCTGAAAAAACCCCACTGAAGTGTCAGAACAAGAGTAATCTGGTAAGAGATATCAATAAGAAAACTTTAAAATCTCTGTGAAATTGCACAAAGGTTTTCAGAAAGAGTGTATTTTACATTGCAGTGGATGAGACTTTCAGTTTAAGAAGCATTATGGAATAGTGAGGGAATGATGATAAACCCCAGTACAAATACTACTACTTGGTTGCAAGCTGACACAAGGAAAGCTGAGCAAGCAGAAATGAAAGGGAAATAAATCTATAGATAAATTAATAGAATCTATAGTAACAGTGCAAATGTTAAGTCACTCCACAGCTTAATCTATTTAGAAGCAACCATCAAAATATGTCATATATAATAATAGTACATTGTAGTGGGTTTGCATGAGAAGGTTTTGGTAGTGGTGGTGGGCTACAGGGGTGGCTTCTGTGAGAAGATGCCAGAAGTTTCTCTTTTGTCCACCTGAGCCAGCACCAGCTGGCCAAGGCCCAGCCCATTGTTGACAGTGGTAGCACCTGTGGGATAGCACATTAAGAAGGGGGGGGAAAATGTGTATCTGCGCCAGTAGAAGAGGGCAGTGAGAGAAACGCCTCTGCAGCCCCCAGGCCAGGGCAGGAGGAGGCCGGGGGGCTCCCGGCGCCGCGGCAGAGGCTCCCCCCAGCCCGCGGCGCAGCCCCCGGCGGGGCAGGCTGTGCCCCCAGCCCACGGAGCCCCCGGGGGGCAGCTCCCCCCCCGCAGCCCGGCAGGGCCCCACGCCGGGGCAGGGGGTGCCCGAGGGAGGCTGTGACCCGCGGGCAGCCCGCGCTGGAGCAGCTCCGGGCAGGGCCCGTGGCCCCGCGGGGAGAGGAGCCCGGGCCGGGGCCGGGCTGCGGGCAGGGCCGGTGCCCCCGCGGGGACCCGCGCCGGGGCCGGCCGGGCCTGAGGGGCTGCGCCCCGCGGGGGGACCCACGGCGGGGCCGGGCGTGGGGAACTGCAGCCCGTGGGACGGGCCATGGAGGGCTGTCTCCCGTGGCAGGGATGCAATGGTGTAGCAGGGGAAGAGTGTGAGGAGGGAGGAGCAGCAAAGCAATGTGTGATGAACTGACCAAAGCCTCCGTTTCCCATCCCTCTTCATTGCTCGGAGGGAGGAGTTAGACAAATCGAGAATTAAGTTAAGCCCGAGAAAAAAAGGAGGGGTGGGGGGAAGGTGTTTGAATGGTAATAAATTAAATTGATTTCTCCAAGCTGAGTTTGTTTTGCCGGTGACAGTAGTTGGTGAGTGATCTCTCTGTCCTTATCTTGACCCATAAGCCTTTCATTGTATTTTCTCTCCCCTGTCTGCTTGAGGGGATGTGTGATATGGTTGGCTGTGGTGGGCACTTGGCATTTAGCCAGGATCAACCCACTGCATAAATATATCAATATGCTTAGCCTATAGGGGTCGAAATAAGAAGAGGAGCTTCAGTACACAATGTTGAGTGAAATCAATGAGGCAATAAAATCTAAGAGAATGTTTATAATTTGGTTCATAATTTCTGTTATTCTCAGGTGAAACAGCAAAAATGCCACATGAACAGTTGTTTCTAGGAACAGCTGGTTCTAAAACAGGGGTTTCTAAACTCATCTGTGGACTATAGGTTGTCCAAAAGGTGTAGTAAGTGCTATGCACCTGGTCTAAAAATAATTTGAAACAGTAAAACTTACTACCTTACACATTAAAATTTCGACGGCGTGAGTATAAAACTTGCCATGCTAATGGAAAGCATATTTCTGGAGGTCACAGGACAGGAAATTATCCTTCCTTTATCATTAGTACACCTAATCTATGTAAAAATTTTAAAAGGGCTAAGCAAATGGGCAACAAACGCATACACAAATTCAGAAGCAATTCAGAAGTAGCTCTTAGGAGGACTCAGTCATCAGGCAGCTCCCTGGGGAACACGCAAATGAGTCTGAGGAGTCTGGTCAAGCAGCTGAACAGAGATGGGATGGACTAGATTTTGTAACTTCTTCACCATCAGCAGCAGACATCTCTGTCTCGGAGAGGGTAACTTGGCGTTATAGATCAGGGTGACAGTATGGAGGAGCTTGTGGACTTGTGGTTGGTAGCAACCCCTAAATGGCAACTGAGGGTCACTGCTTTGTCCTCCTCTTACTTCATTTTAGGCCTTGCAAGTGTGAGGTCTTTATATTTTATCGTTTGTGAATAGACAGTAAAGGGATGCTGGTTTCTCAGTGCTCTATAAGAAGTATCAGATTAAGTTTCTCTAGATCCCAGCAAGCAGCAACTGATCAAAATTATTTAGCTAAGTGTTCTTTATTGTGCATCCAGGGCAGAACAAGGAGAGCTGATCTATAGGTATCTGAATGTTCCTGCCCCCCCTTGGAGTTTTGTCCTCACAGTTGGGCAAACAGTTTCTTGAGTATTGCCCAATATGAATTGACTTTCAGGAAATATGTCTTACCAATAGCTTCTCTATATCATATTTGTAAAGGCTGATGTTTACAATAGGAGAATGTATTATGGTTTGGGAGTGATACTTCTGTATTTCCAACACATTCTCTGATCTTTTTGGGAAAGCCTCTGTGTCATACCTCATCCTACAACTCTGGTGGGAAAAGATAACTTTATGCCACAGAGCCGTATTCCCATATTCTCTTCCAGTTCTGGCCTGTGATCATTAATGAAACTTGGAAATACAATGAAAACATTGTATTTATAATAATTGTGGGAGGCCACTGGTGGCCGTGGCTTTGAAATATGCAGATCATTTCTGTCCTAGGACAATCGAGCACTCCCAGTGTTCAAAGCATGGTGATATTGGGTGTCAACCACCTTAAAAAGCCACTAACTATAGAACTTTACAGGTCAGTGCAAGGATGACACCCAGAGCACCTGTGTCCACCACCAGCTTCCACACCACAGACTGATCACTTTGTTATGTTCAGGGGTCAAGGCCTTAAATATCTGGGATGGAGGCCTCATAACTCTGATTCTTTGTCATTAGTGTCCAACATGGAGTCATGAAAGTGGCCTTTGTCATTCTTCAATCAGGTATATCAATAAAAGTTGACAAGTTGTGTATGGGGATGATGTGACCCCACCAAAGGGTACTTGTAATGAACGTTCACATAGCTTATTCTGACACTAAAGAAAATACCATTCCTTGAAATATCTAGGTAATTTTGTTCTGCCTTATATTAAACTTCAGGATGCCCGGAAACTCAGATGATACTAAAATCTGCAGGAATCAATCCCAAGGAAAGATTCCACTAAATTACCTCATCATTGTTTATTCAGCAAATCATACTTCAACTGGAGAACTTTGCTGTCTAGTAAAAAGTTAAGATATAAGAAGCCTGATATAAAGATATTTCCTACAAGATAGGAAATATCTTTAAAAAACATCCAAGAGTTAGGTGGTAACTGTTTATATTATATACAATTTTTAGCATTTAGGAACATGCTTAGTTTAAATCAATGAACTCACTATTTTTTAAAAAAATGTTTCTTTATCTGATGCTCTTAAGTGAAAATACTACAGTGCTTTTGTGTGCAGAATACAGAGGGGTAAACAGGCTACTTTTTTAGGACAAGCGACAAAGTCTTAAATCACTGAGTTTATATTCAATAATGAACTTCCTTCTGTTTAATGGTGCAAAGTTTGTGCAAGAATGTCCCAAAATATCCTGGAAAATATACTAGAAATACAAAGTCATATTCTTCAACTTAAAAAACACCCAACCACGAAAAAGCAAACAATCAGTCAAGGAAAAGAACAAAAATCAGACCATGCAGACAAGTGGAAAGAATACTCCAGCTGAGATACTATGTAAACTGCATGCTTCATTGATCATTGACCTGGAGATAGCTGCTATCATCTTAAATAACAGAAGAAGGGTTGGCATTGGGAACGCTAGACTGGCCACCTGCCGACTTTTGCTTCCCCAGCCACCGTCAGCTGGAAAAGCTGAGGTACTTTGTTAACGCTGGGGAGAAGCACATGAGTGTTCAGCTGTGTAAATCCAGGACACAAACTGGCCTTTTTCCAATGACTTTTAGAGTGTGCAGGTATATGCCAAGCAAAGATCCTGCCATATATCTTTGCATATTTTGTCAAATGCAAGTGTATAGGTTTTGATTTTTTTCATTGCAGAAACAGTATCTGGTGATATTTTTTGATAAAGCTAAGCTTAGTAATGCTGACTAACAGAAGTGCAGATGTTACGTGTCATTATACTTTAATAAGTATACAGAAAAGCTTAAATATAATTTCTGAATCATTTTTATCAGCTGCTAGAACAATAGATATAGCTATGGCTTATTTAGTACAAAAGGATTCAATTATAGCCTACTGAAAGCCTTGAGTTCTGTTACATGTAGCAATACATGGGATTTTTTAATAAATAGTAACTGAATGTATCTTTTATGTCTGCCTTTTGAATGACTGGGTGCAAAGCTAACACTGCTCTTAGTGTATTTCGGATAAATGTGGGTGATTAATGTGAACAAATGCAAGACTGTTAAAATCCAGCTTAATAACAGCACCTGTAGAGTAGAAGTATAGCTATTGTCTCTTTCAGGGAATGGAACTGAAACAGGTGATGAAGCCCTGTTACTCCTTCTACTGTTGGAAGGCAGTTTCCAAACAAGAATAGATGACAAACATTTGAGGGAGAGCACTGGGAAAAGGGCTGGAATGCCTGTATATAGTAAAAGGTTCTTCATCAAGCAAGATGGTACCAGAGCACTTTGTACCAAGAAGCTTCATGTAGTTAAGGATGAGCTAAACTTCCGCTCCTACAATTCACATCCAGTTTTGATCTTAACGCTCTGGTCCCAACATGGACATCCCACCATGTTATTCCCACACACCATTGGAGAATATACCTGCCATTGTCCCCTAGCCAAGCCACTGAGGTCTTTGTATCTGCTGTGTTCCTGTTGAGCCTTCAGTAAAGCATTTCTAGACAGTGTCAGGTAAACTCAAAAAACACTTTAAAAATACCTCGGAAAATGGAAAGTTAATTTTATTCAAAATTATTTCTGCTTAGTATGATTCATGTGAAAATGTAAATAAGGACACTGGTTTCAAAATTTGTCCACTGATGGTCTGGGTGATAGATGAAAGGCTGACAACTGTCTATATGAAATGCAGCAATTTAACATTTACAAGTTATGATTAATTTCGTAAAGAAAATTAGTTCATCATGGGTTGGTAAGGTAACCAAATTAAACAGTCATCTTATGAAATACATGCTATTATTTGGTATTTGATCTTAGTCAGTGCTGCGATAGAAGAGACTAAGTGTTCATAGCTAAAAAGAAGTGTATCTTCTGTTTTGTTATTTAACATCTTCCCCCCACAAGGGCCCTTGAATTATCAAAATATTTTTAGCCAGGAGTCATAATGAAAATTCAATATAAATGATATTCAGTCTATGCACTAAGAAAGATGCCTAAACTAATTCTCTGTTAAAATACTTCCTGTCAAAGCTTAAATATGCAAAAATATGCAAAGCTTACCTAAGAAACATGAAAAATACATGCCTCAGCATGGATATATATATGTATATATACATGTGTAACCTACCCTGTTTTAAAGTATAATCAAAATAAAGTATAATTAAAATGTATTCTTATTAGCAATGACGTTTTGGAGCCTCCAATGCAACATATTGGCAAAGATATATTTCACAATTTTGGATAGAGGTTATGGCTGCACGTGGAGAGATGGGAAAGAAATTGAATTGACTTGGGAAACCCCAGTCAATACAATAAAGTATGCTCTGAAGTGACCTGAACTGCCTTTGGGACAGTCCTATTGATTAGTAAGGAAACTTAGGGAAAATTTGTGCCAGAGTCAGTGTTTTCAATGGACTGCAAGAGCTGAAAAATCCTTTTTATTTCCTATTTGTAGCCAAGGGTGAAATAGCTATTTAAAGTGTTTTCCAGTATCGAAATTCTGTTATTCTAAGGTTTGTATTCCAACAGTATCCAGGACCTCTGGTCATGAACTTGCTGTTTACTGCAAAATCTTGGAACGAAGATTTGGTTCCTGTCCCAAGGATCTTACACTTAATTTTCAGTCTGTCAATGTACATTTAAATTATTTATTTCTTATTATATGACATGTAATGAAGGCAAAATGACCAAAAAACCACACTCCAAAACCTTTCAAAAAGAGCAGTCTTTGATTTACTTCTACACTGTAGATAAAGGAATCTTAAATTTTAAAATAATTTTGTTTATTTGGAGGAATATGTTGATGGATGCATGAGCAAAGGGATGGGTTATCTGTATGTAGCAGGCAGAGAACTGACCATGGGAAAGGTAATGTTCTATAGATTAGTCTGAAGATGGATCTCAAGTTTTATTCTTCTCATGCATTCCAAACATTTCCACCCTTTTTGGAGCCAACTTTTCCTTGAGAAAACAAGCAACGTTTTATGTGCTACTGGAGCTAGCTTCTTGTGCCCCTTACCCTATGTGTCAACTCATACTTCTTTCTGCCTTGCTTTCTTCCCCCTCCATAGCTGCTTCTGTCCCGGAATTTGCTGAGGTTCTGCCAGCATGGTGGAAAGCAACTAGAGCTGGTCCTCCCTACAGTCAGCCTTGCTACAGCAAAACTTACCTGCATGGGCTTGTTAAAGGTCACCTTTTTTATATGCTTGTGCCTCAGAAGTACACCGTAACTGACCACATGTGGTGAACTACTGGTCTTGTCCAATATTTTCATTTCGGGAGAGGTTCCTTGGCAATGGACAGGTACTGAACTGTCATAGTATGACTCTCCAACCACATTTCTGTAAGCCCGTGTTCACACTGGCAGTTCTGAGTTGCCCAGCTTTGGAATGGTTAACAGCAATGGTTATGAAAAACCAGTAGTATTAGAAATCTTCAGTTTCCAGGAACCTATGGAGTGTGACGGTCAAAGGAACTTGAACATGGTATTGATTTTGGAGCCAGTGTCATAAGGAGAGTGCCATGAGAATTAGAATATAACTCTTCTTTTCTCCCAGTGAAATAAGCATTTGTGGATGATCTACACTCATTCTTTGTGTATCTTCCTATTTTACATGCATATTTTATTATCTGTTTTTTAAAAACAATGTCATTAACAGTATATCTGTAAAAAAACTTTTAGGATGGGGAAATCTGTAGAAAAAATGTTTTGACATATTTTCAGAGGAGAATCTTTTTTAAAAGATTATGAAAGCTTGCATTATGCTTGTATACTACAGTATCCTGCTCTTCTTTATCCCATGTATTTAGTATGTTATTGCTTGAAAATAATTGTAGGGTACAAAGAATGGAGGTATGAGAAATAAGCGTAGTTAATACTGAAAAAAAATAATACAAGGCTGTTCACAAAACTGAAGACACAGCGTAGGACGTGTTCATCCTTGTGAAAATTCTCCCTTTGTAAGTGCTGCCAAGGTCAATGTCAGCTTGAATTCTTTAATGCATGCTCTAAGTGCTAGCCGTGCAGATTAGATCTGCCCAGAGCTATTCTTATTTGTTCATCCAGCTTTTAAAAATACATGTTTGTGCTCTTCTATTAAAAAAATTTCCATTAAAAAATCAGCAGTCCAAGCTTGTATCAAGTCTTTCATTATATTCATTCTCCACCTACTTTTCATTTTGCCCCAGGAATATGTACAAACAACTTTCCAGATGCACACTGCTGAATGTATTTTCACATTCATTAACAAAGGAATAACATATTTCCTGCATTTTCCAGATAAATTAATGAAATTAGATTTTATAGGGAATAAAAATAGTTCAATGTTGGGACTCATTATGAGAACCCTAAGGTTTACTAAAATGCTAAACTAATAACATTGAACATGGAATTGTATTTGTAATTGCCTTTATTTCTAGAATGAATCTTACCTGTATGAACTATGTCATTAATGGCACAAAATAATCCAAAGTACAGAAATATTTCATGCAGTCCCACTTATCCTACTAAGGTTCCTATTTTTCTGAAGCTTCCAAGGAAAGAGAGGAAGGAAAGAGAGAGAAATAAGTCCTTTTTTACATATTCTTTTTTTATCATTAGGTCAAATGTGAGGTTGTTTGCCAGATCTCCTTCGGGCCAAATCTTGTAGTATTTTTTTTTTTATCAACCTATTTTTCTCTAGCAAATAAAATATTGGAAAAAAATCTAATTCAGCCTGATTCCTAGGCATAGTCCTTAATGATTCCTGGAGATACTTGTCTGTATGGTGGGGACGTATGTGATACTTCCTAGGCAACCACAAGCAGGAGTAGTAGGAGTCTGTCAGTCTTTGCACCTAATATCAACATACAGAGTTACGTTTGTACTTGACAGCCTTTTCCAAAGAGCTCAGGAATGTCTCTGCAACAACGGATGGACACTTTTGGATGATAGCAGGGTAGAAATCTGTCAGAAATGCTAACAACTTGTTCAGGATAGTCCAAAGATGTGATATCAGAGATTTTCTATCATCACTAATTATTCTGGGCTACCAAATGCACTCACTGTGTTTCGAGGAGGTGATATTTGGCTTCCCAATTTGATAACAATTGTTATTGTTTGATTGGCTCTGAGCCGTCTGAAATGTGGGGAGGTGCTGACCTTACAGGTATCCCTCTTGATTCCCATGTTGCCATACAACTCTGTCTCCTGGCTTTACTGTTCTGGAGAAAACTGCGATTTTTAAAAGTTTAAACTACTATTTTCTTCTGTCTCTGGCTCACTTATCTATCATTGCTGTGCTTCCTGATGCTGAAGCTGAGCTGCTAATGGCTTTTCAAGCTGACCCTGCTGTAGCCTGTTGACATTGCTAGGCTGTCTATGGTGGTGCTGACTTTGTTTCCATCGCAAGACACTGGGTCTGTTGCTGCCATGCTTGTCCCACCCTATACTGTTGCAGTTCTTAGTGTGCTTCCATGAGTTACTGGCAATTTATGCAGGTTCCTTATAAGAAGGGAGATCTCTCTTAAGACTGAGCAATAGATTTTGTTCAGTGGCTGAGCCAAACAAGAAAAGTAATGCCTGAATCGGAGTATTTTTAGTTTTTTTGGAAGATTTCCTTTTTGGAGCGGCTTTTTTTCCAAAAGTTCTTCTCATAGTAATGAAAGGCTGAAAAAAGTCCATTCTGGATCAAGGAAATGTTTAGTTCAATATCAGACATAACATTTTGCTTCCAGTGTAGATACTTGTAACAAAAGTAAAAAACAGAAATACAGTAAATTTTAAACACCAGTTACAATACTAGGCAGGAGCATCGCCCTCAGTGAGTATTCAGGACACTTATAAAATACGTGGGAGGTTTAAGTTCAAATCCTCCCTCAAGAAACATCACTTCTTCACCTTCTGTCTGCCTGGTGCATGTTCTAGGTGTCATAGTGTGTGGGTGTACCTTTACTCATTCAACTGAAGACGTTCTACTTTGTGTAATTATTTTAACAGGAACTGACAGCTGCTTGTTCTGCCTTCACAATGACTGCATGAGCATGTAACCTGTTACATCATTCTCATCTCCTCCTTCATGAATATTTAAGTATTTGTACAAGACGGAAGAGCTTCACAAGGAGAAATTGGAACAACTTATGCTAGAATGCATTACAGTCACTGCAGCGATCACATACTCTGTTCTGAGATACTGTTTCTGAGATCCTTGTTCTTAACTGCACACTGTAATAACTGCTGTTGTTATCTCCACATGCCTTTGTTGAACATAATTCCAAATGGTTTTGTTTGTACATCAAGAAGTTCTCATATTCCTGCGTCACTGAGCTCTGAACTCTGCAGAGTGGAGTGACTCTTGGAGCAGGAGCAATGTGTGTACCAAGAGAATTCGTTCTCCATCTCAATCTCAGGTTTGTATCAGTTCTCCAAGGAGGATTAGTCTCTGAGATGATGACATTAGTAATGAGTGCTGATTCTTGAAGAACAAATTGACTTCTTACTGTTTCATCACTGCAGTTCCTAGACTACTGTAAATGTTGAAGTATGTGAAACTAAGTACTTAGTCTCAATGTTACTGAAATCCACTCCACAGAGAAATCAAATCCATGTATATTGCTTAGAAAAAATATGATTCTGTTGTCATAATGGTACATTACTTTTGTAAAAGCTGGCAATAGTTTCATACCTAGCAGACAGTCTCAAAAACTTTCTTCTTGTTTCAGTCTGATAGTACAAAAATTAATAAAAGCTGTTAAGCATAGGTATAACTAAACTGGGAATGTTCTCCTGAGCTATCCTATTTCTGCTAGAAGTCATGATGCCAAGATCTTCATTGCTTTGCAGCCGTCTGCCCAAACTCCTTATCCTGTCAATCCCAGCTGTGGAGGAAAACTGGGTCCGACCCATTGGCACAGGCACCACTCGTTCACTGCTCAAACCACAGCTTTGTCCCAGCATCACCTCAGCCATCTAAATGGTTAGAGTAAGAGGACTAATGGTCATCCGAACAAATCCCATTATGAAGCATTATTATTCTCTTTCAGTGACAGAAAAAACTTAGAGCTGAAAGGCAAGTCCTGTAGTTAATAAGTGTTTTGAAGAAGAAGTGCAGCCCTCCTTTATGCTGCCCCTGCCATGAGCTGCATGTCTAAAGGTCCTCCTTACAAACATATTTAACCCAGCAATATCAGGTCATAAACCTCAGCATCTATGATTATATCTCTGATTATATGAAATAATACTGACTGAGTCTACTAGAAGCTTTCTCCCTCACACTGTGTTCATATTTATATTAACTTAGAAAAACAGCTTCAACTTCTTTTCTCCCATCCTTGTATTTCCTACTTCACATTATCATCTTAGTCCACAAGGATGGTATTTTTTCATTTCACTTTTATTGCAAGATTTTTTTACTTTTTTTTTTTTTTATTCCTTTGCCTGTATCAAATGCTTTTGTATCTACAGTTGAATGCTGTGTTGAATTTGTACTGGTCTTGTGGAAACTCCTGAAAGTATGATTTGTTTATTATCAGATGGAACATTGTGCCTCAGAGCATTCTTTTTGTTATGAAGACTAGGATTAAACTAATTTGATTGTCAAGCTCCCTACTGTCAATCTGATGAACCACTAGTAACCTTCTCTGCCATTTTCTTGATTTAGTAAACCAGTTCTAGAAGAACTGCCAGATTATAATCCAGGTGAAAGGGGCAGCAACTGCAGTTTCTGCAGCACTTCCTAGCCCGCAGACATGTCTATATAAGCACTTTCAGAGTCTGGCTCCTTTTGGAACTTCCTTAGAAAGTGAGTGAGATAGGTTTTATTTATTTTCTCATTTATTGCTTATATAGAATATATACTAGTGCTGATTTTCCTGATTATTTATCTGGGTAGAATTTAATATGCTTCCACAGAAAACATTCTTTTCTATGAAGACAAGAAATTCAAGATGTCAATTTAATGATCACCAAATCATTGACAATGGCTTATCTGTACTGATGTCCTCAGTCCCTCTTGTTGAAGCAGGCTGAGACAGCCAGTGCTCCTGAACCTGAGCTGGCAGCCCTGGGCACCTTCCAAGGCCCCGTTCTGAATGATGATCATCCTTCCCCAGGAAGAAACATAAGCAAATATAATTTGAAACCTGACTTTTTACTGATAACCTTTACTTAACATTATCTCAGGAACCAACAGCAAGGAGCACTTTCAGAAGATGCACTCAAATGTGTTTTCTCAAGCTGCTGAATTCCCTGTATTGTTATCTAGTTCCTCATACTGGCTACAGGACTGCTGCCACGCATAATGACATTGTGTAAAAATTGTGAGTAGTGAGGTGATAAGATTATACAATGTAGATCTGGGAACCATACAAGCAATTTGAAAAAAAGGAGGAGGGCAAAATAAATATCAGGCAAATAAGATTTAAAAAGACTTGTCTTATTAATCTGTCCTAAAGAGTAAAAATCAACATATTTGCATAAACTTCTGCAAAAGGTGCTTTTTGTGAGTGTACTATTTGCACAATGAGAGCAGTGAAGCATTGTGTTTGTGCTGTCTAACAGGCAGGCTGCAAGTTCTGAGTGGGGGCAGATATGAATGCTGCTTGCGCTGTTTAGAATATTTTTTGCATAACACTGAAACCCAGTAAAAAGTATTTTATATATATAAGAGGAGTATTCTGTAATTATTAATCTCTTCACAGATGTGTAATTTTACAGAGGTCGGCCACATGAACCGACATATTTATCATAAGAAAATAACTATCCAGCAGATGAAGATAACTGGTATCATCCAGCAGTTTATTTTACCAAAATTAAGTTTCTTCTGAGATGTGGCACTTGTAATAAACCATTCTTGAATTTAAGATGAAATTGTGGTTTTTTTCTTTTCCCCAGTTTCATACAGATTCATGGGTGGCTTATATGTTATTTTACAGTAGATTAAAAAGCCTTTCTTTTCAGTTATAATACTCTAATACAATCTATTTGATAAGGATAAATTTGGTTTGATCCTGCAAAGTAATGTGAGAGCTGAGAACCTGAAATTGTTCTGAGAGGAGGTGAGGACATACAAAGAAAGGCCATGAAAAAGGGTGTTATTGGTACAGTCAACATAAATCATTACTTCCTCTGCAGACCCACCATTCTGCAACTACGTTTCTGCTGATTCTAAACACACAGCAATTGCAACACAAGTCTTGTAAAAAGGTTTTTGAATCCTAAACTTTCCCTATGTAGCATAGCCAGATCTATTCTAATGTAAAATATTTTATTCTAAAATTAACAAAATAAACCAACCCAGAATGGTTTTGTCAGCACAGGAACATGACTCAACAAAATGTTAGTCTACCAAATTCGTTGGCATTGTTCAACTCTTCTGTAACCATCTAAACATTTTTTAAATGCTGTTTCTTGACTCAGCAACTGATTTGGCTATTCATTCCAAATTGTGATTGATGATATTGATTGGTTTCTCAAAAGGACTGATTCAAAGCCTCTAGATGTCAATAGGACATCAATAATTTAGTCTGTGTACGTTGGATCAGGCCTGATGAGTAATCAGAATAACTGGTGTTTTCTTCTAGACTGCTCTTCACTGCCACTGATTTTGTAACAGAGTGAAACAAGCATTAGCTGGGATTAAACTGTAAACTCTTAGTTCTTTTCTTGTAATTAAAAAATAAAGAATATATAATGAAAACATGACAAAAAGTATTAATGATAATTCCTACTTAAATAACAGTAGCATAAAATCATCTAGTAATACCCTGAAGGGAAAATTATTTTGGGGTTATGTGATTTTAGTTTTATCAGTGAGAAAATGAAACTAATATTAGAAGCTGTGAAGATCACAGGAAACAGTATTTGTAAACCAAACACAGTCTAATTGTGGTTTGAATTAAATAATTTGAATCTCTTTTACAAGAAGCATGTTTCAACTTGAAGCTCCCAGTTTAGTGTGATGTATAACGAAATCCTATAATAATATATTAAACGTTAAATTCATATATGTGCTTTTTCTCTAAAATTTACAAATATGTTTATTTGGCAACTAAGATGTAGCTTTTCAGTGGCCAAAATGCTGTGTTAAGTAAGTTTTTCTAATTAAATTACTTTTGCGTAGAGATTCATTAATATTCATTCACTAAAATCTAGCAAAGGTCAGCCAAAAGCTAAATGTGTGAGGACTGAATACCTTCCCTTGGAACTTTCTGTACATTTTAAAACAACTTTTTTTTTCTTCTACAGCTGTAAAACTGATTTGAAGGAGGACTCACTGGGTCTGTCAGATCTCTCTTACTCCTTTCAGCTGTATCTGCTACAGACTCACAGACACACACACACATTATCACAACAGTGTTGTGAATTTGCACTGATACGGGGAATTAGCAACATCACTGAAGAGCAGTTAGCTGTGAACTGCAGCAGCTAGCTAGTGAAATCTTCCAAGTGCCAAATTGGTGTTTGGCCAGGACACTGCAGCAAACCCTTTACTTTTAAAGAAGTAGCACTTGAGCACTGAGGAATTAAGAAATAGAAAAGCATTAAGGAATAGAAAATCATTAAGGAGTAGAGTTGTGCTGACTTAACATTTCAGCCAAAAAGTAAAACCTATGAACATAAAGGGCGTGTCAGCATGGTACAACAAGGAATGGCCTCAACTTAAGCTCAAAATTATAGTAAATTGTTATTTATTATAAACAGCTAGCTGGCTTTAAACTTGTCTTAAAAGTTCAAGTTTACCCCCAGGGGACAACTACAGATTGAATTTATGCTGCTAACTCAAGCTGGTGTATTGCAACCCAGGAGCACTGAATTCTATTTTACTTTTTGTTGGCATTTGTCATCCTGGGTGTAGTTTATGATCTGATCTGGCATCATGGCAGTGTCTGGACAGCAAGGGAGACCCCAGCTTACCTTTCTGTGGCTCTTGTCCTCAGGAGGAACTCCCTAGACAGAGGTGAGATTGCTCTTTTCTTGGGAGATACTGAGTATTCGTGGAAGGGAGAAACTTCTGGAGCCAAGGGAGGAAGAGGCAGAGACCACACTGGGAGCAATTCTGCTGCAGGAGAAGCTGGGAGTTTCCATAGAGGAGCAGGCGTATGATCAGTCTTCAAGGTGATGGCAAGGAGACTTTCACAAGCCCGTGAGAGCTTTTTCATGCCAAATATACTGAAAACAAGGATAAGAAAGATGAAAAGAACAGAAGAAAATTTTGCTTTTATTTTGATCACTAAGCAGAGCTGTGTCCTGAACTCAAATAGTGATTTTGTGTTAGTTTTCATTCAGATCAAACAACATCTGAGATTCAGAGCTTCCTGATATCTTTGGTGATCACTGTAAGGAAAACACAAGGTGATTCTGTAAGTCTGGCTCACCTGTGGCTCACAAAAATCTCACTGTGACACTGGGTGCTGCTGAATCTGTTCTCCCTTTGTGAATTATAATTGAAAAAATTTAAGACAGATAGGTAAAAGTTTTTACAGCTTACCCATTAGCAAGAACCAACATATTCTTTTGTCAAAACTTTTTTTTTTCTTTTTTTTTTTTTTTTTTTTTTCAGATTGCAAAGGCCCTAGTCAATATTAAAACTCCCCTCAAAAAAGAGTTATTTATTCTTTCTTTCAGGGAAACACTGTTTCTGATTTCCTATCAAATGCTACATCAGAACAGACCCAAAACAGTTAAGATGTTGAGCAAAACCACCTAGAGCTGGTGAATAAAAGGTGACAAGGGCACCTCTTAGGTCTTGGTCCTCTTTTTTGGTCTTAGATTAACTTACATGGGTTTACAGAGCACCTTTCTCCTTTTTGCTCCACAGCCTGGAAAGGGGTGTTCACAATTTCTTTCTGGAAGTAACTATGCAGGAAATACTTTATCTTCAAGAAGGTAGTCAGCAGGGCTGAAGGAGGAAAGGTACAACTTGTGACCATCGGCATCTTATGTTGACAGGATCACAGATACCAGCTTTTACTTTTGTCCCAGCACAATAAATATACATCTGTATGCCATGACAAGTACCTCTGCATATATACACTCACATAAATACAGAACTAAGATAATTAGAACATTTCAATTTGTTGCTTTGCCTCAGATTTAAACCAGCGTTTCCTATCTCACTTAAAAGTACCTTAACAGTGAGGGTTTCCCAGCCTTGAGGAGGCCATTTTTATGTATAGGAAGAGAGGTTCCTCACAGAGCTCACTGGGCCAGAAAGGAAGGATTTAGAAGGATTTTTTTTTTTAATCTTTATTTTTTTTTAATAATTTGACCAGTAGGCACTCAGCTGAAAGGGATCCATCAATGGGTTTGGATCTAGTTCCTGTTCCTATAACTGTTATTAACAAGAAAATGTACAAATAGTTTTCTGGAAGCGGACTAGCACATAACTCTGCTCCCAAGTGAATCCTCTAATCATAGTTTTCCTTAATGTTATTGACACTGTGGTCTAAAGGAATTTGAGCTAGTTTCTTGTGGTGACACCTTTCAGTGGGGAGGAGTAGGATGTCATTCCTCAGTCCTCATTCTACCTTCAAGAATAGCTACCTGTTGTGGTTAGGAGATGGAGATTTGACCTTGTAAGGCTGAAAAGAGAATTCAACCCACTTTACAGAGAAATGGCAGCATAAAAGGTCAATAGTGCTTTCACAAATGTGTCCTGCAGGGCGTCTGCTTCTGTCAGTATCTGAAATGGTCTGAGAAACTCTGCAGATCAAGTCCCGGAGGCACCTCAGGGAGACGTTTGTTCATCCTGGGACCTTGAGCCTGAACTCTTACCCACTTACAGTAGGGTGGCTTGGCATGCACAGAGGTAATATTTTAGCACTTTGGGCTAAAAAAAGAATAATTAAAAAAAGCTAAACAGCTAGGGACTTGAGGTTTAGCCCACTGCTTAAAGTGAATTTTGAAACCTGTGTTCTGCCCTGTATATCTGACATGAGTCAGGTGCTACTTACATTGTGTATGCGGAGATTTTTGCAGTCACAGAAGAGTTAGATGTATCTGAAGAAGAAAAATGCATTGTTCATGGTCTACTGGAAAAGAAAATTAAAATGTATGTGTCTGCTCTTATGGAAAGAATTATAAAATTAGGCTGATCGGTCTGAGTCAGTCATATATTGAGAGACAGCACATTTCCCATGTTGCTTGTTTCTTCAAGGATAATCAGCATCTAAAATGAAAACTGTGAATAAATGAAACTGTTCCTTTCAAGTTTAATTGGATGTAAAGCAAGTGTCCAGCACAGGTATATGCAATACCACTACCTTGTAGATTAGCTTCACTGGCTTTTTAAAAGACTTTGCTATAGCTGCTACCAATGTTTTCCCTAACAGAAGATATAACCAGTTTCAGGAGACCCCCAAGAAAATTGCTAAAATTAGACTGATCACCCCAAAAGGCTGAAGGTGTTAACATTTTAAACAACAAACCTATTAAAATGCAGACTCATTCATTACTAGGCATGACTTATCATACTAAGAAACCGTTTAATGAGAAACTAGATAAGAAGGATGATGAAAACTGAGGCAATTACAAGAAATACTATAAATAAGAAAATAATGTGCTTTCTGATATTACTGCTCATATAAAAGCTGTTTTTCCTGTATTTATATATGTAGAAATGTTATACCAAGTATTTTACAGGGTGCAGGTGACATTTCTGTAATTTATACTGGGATCTAAAGCAAACCAATCCACCAGCATCAGTTAAAATCAATACAATCTACAGCAACTGTCTGCAATGCAGAGGATACAGGGTAGCCATTTAAAGACAGTCAGAATATGAAGAACCTGGCAATAAAGAAAATTATACACTGATGCCTGAATGCAGATTTCAAAAAACCCTGAAACATAAACCCCATGCAGGCCAAAGCTGTCTTCAGAGAGTAAGTATTTTTGAACTTACAGCAGATAGTGATGACCTAAGTGTCATTCCAGGAACAACAGTGACATAAGAATGAGCTGCTATTAGGCAAGGTTTGGACAGCAACAAGTACTTCTACATTTAGTCATCAAGTTATCTTGTTTCTCCTCCAGTTAAGGTATTAAGGGGTCATTTAAAATTAAGTTCCCACTCTACCAGTCATAATAGAGTTTTATTTTATCTGTTTCACATTCTTGCTAGAGAGAATTAAAAACGAAACATGTAATAAACTCACATTTGTCTCGGGGCCCATCACTGCAGTGAGGAATACCTTCCCTTGTGAACTGAAATCCAATGGTTTAGCAACATGCATCATGTTGATATAAGACAGACTCTTTTGCCTAGAGGACACTCTAATGTCTAACTAGATAGACATCATAATTCTCTGTATATTAGAGGCAAATAACTAACTCTCTGTTGTTAAAGTTGCAAGTGATTTCTGTTTGAGTCTGGTTTTTAATCTTGCCATTTTAAATGGCCAAAACAAAATTGATCTTGCATATATATTTGTTTGTTCTAGAAAATTAAACTCTTGGTGAAAAGCTGATAAGCAAATTGCATTAGTAAGATATGACAGTTTTAATAAACTTCCTTTAGCAAAATTCTGACTTCCTTTTTTAATGAACATTATGTCTCAAAAGCTTATGGGCTATAGTGGCACCAAACATAGTTAATTTTTATTGATCTCAGAATTCAAAGTGGAACCTCTGCATACTTCAAGACCGTAAAGTGGTTTGTATTTAAATCATCCTAAATACATTTGGAGAACATAAATGAATTTTATGATGTATGGAATTTAAGTTACAATTTTTTATGGAATCTGCAGACCTATTGTTAACATACTATTCCTGCCATGAAAGAAGAGAGTGATTCTTATATAGTCCCAGCATTTATTAAGGTGGTTATTAAACATCCATGTCATGCTAGGAATCCACATGTATTAAATTCTCAGGAACTCTCTCACAGAGATGGAGCATGGTCCAAGGAAGGATCTAGGTAACACCACGGTAAGAAAAATTCAAATGTAGGCTCCATTGGAGTGGTAGGGTTGCCTACTGGTGATAGAATTCAGATAAAACAATCTTACTCATCATCATTCAGATGACATCACTACTGAAAAGTGAAAGGAAAAGCAATTGAAAATCAAACCAATACCTTGGTCTACTACTCCTGACTTTTGAGCTTACTTATGAGCTCTCTTATCACTCTTATGAGTGATAGCTTTCACCTCTTTCCAGCAAAGTTTTTATATTCTTATACATTTTGGGGACTTCCATTGATTATTCATGGGTTGGAGACCTCCAGATGAAGCTAGGAACTACCAAGATTCAGAATGATTCTTCAGATATCTGACCTTATTTCTAGTAAGATTAAGGCGAATATATACGTATATATTTTTTCATTATCTCAAAACTACTCAGAAACTTCACTCTTTAGGCCCAGCAAACAACATCTTATATCTGTTAAAGCTTCTAAACCACAGATTCCTTGTTACTGTATGCTTTCACTGTAGATTTGCCGGGATCTCCCCATACTTAATGTAGATTATAAGATCACACACAAATTAGACTGGCTTCCTTCTCTTAAACTATTGCCATTCTTACAGATTTTGATTGTTCCCCAAAATAATAAGAGAGAAAGACCAACGCGCAGTAGCAAAATTTGCTTAGTACAGAAAGTTTAACTGAGTATTTCTAATCCTTCGACGAGTTAGGATATTTAGGTGGGGTTTGATTCTGATTTTAAATCCAAGCCAAGAATAAATGCAAATGCCTTTATGGAAATATAGGGCAATTCAGATCTATCTATTTGGTGAGCATAGACAAGCATGCAGAAATCCTTCTGCCTGTATGTTAATTGAAAATTGAAAGTCAGAGAGGAAACTACTCCCATTTCACTAAGTGGCTGTTTCTGCAGATTCAGAGATTCAGTAAGTCTACCCTGTAAAACTTCAGATTCATTTTGTAATTAATAGTCTGATTGAGGTGGGCATTTTGGAGCTGTGGCTTTCAGCTACATGTATCGAAAGCGCTACCATACACCAAAGCAATTGTAGTGTAGTAATACGACAATGCTGAAGATCACAAAGTATTTGGTATTCTGTATAAATTCAGTGATGCATTTCAGATGCACATGATGTTATTTAACTTAGACTTGAAATGTCTGGCACTAGACTTCGAGAATGCTGCAAGAAATACCACAGGCAGGCATCTCCAGTTTGGCTGTGCTTAATATGTGATCCAGAAGGCCCTTTTAAAAAGGTATTTTAAGCCCATTTTAAATCAATAGACCGAATGGCTGCTAGGATCAGTTTTGACTTCATTGGTATCAGCCTTTGTATCAGAAAGGTAAGTGGAATGACATTACTCCTTTTCTGTACTGGTCTGAAAGCTGAATCAGGGCAGGAGTGCCTCACTTTCCTCAGCTAACCTCAAGAAAACTTGCTAATTTAGTTAATATAACTGAAATACCTTTGTAAATGTAAAAATTTTGTGTAAATAATAACTGCTGCCCCTTTAATTTTGTTTGGAGTATTTCCCCAAGTAAATCTGAAAGAAGTGCTCTGAGGGAGATGGGTGCACCATTCCCTTAGTGGCAGGCTGCTTGGTCTGGGAGGGAGTTATTACACCCCTATTGTCAGGCTGTACATGCAGGATTTTTCATTCAGTTCTCCAGAGTGCTACACATTTCACTGCCTGATTAAAAAAGAAGCTGTTAGCACATGTCAAATTCCAACCAGGTGTAAGTCACCAGAGAAAGGTTTGAGGCATTGCAGGCAGACATTCATTAAAAGCATAAATTGGACAGAAGAAAAAGGCACATAGCAAAAGGACCCAAAACCACTGCCGCATCTAGCATTTAACAGGGAGTTTGTCCCTCTGCAAAGGTCAAGTTTCAAAAAATATTTTAATGGATGCTGCTCATAGCCTTTGAGGAAGTTTCTCTAGGACTGAGGAGACACACCAAGTCCCTGGATCAGCTGGAAGTGTGTGTTGCCTTTATTTTCACTCTACAAGGTATGGCTTTAGCATGAGGAGCAGAGAACAAACTCCATGCATTAAAGAGGTGTATCTTCTCCCCATTAGCTTAGGTTTTTT
Organism: Falco biarmicus; assembly: GCF_023638135.1. Lineage (NCBI taxonomy): Eukaryota > Metazoa > Chordata > Aves > Falconiformes > Falconidae > Falco > Falco biarmicus. Next base: position 32,563,180 of record NC_079293.1, on the reverse strand, counting down.
TGCTATAGGGGGTACAGAGGCAGTGTTATTAGGCAGTGTTGGAAGTTGCTGTCCCTACGGGAGGGCAGTGTTCCAGGTCACCAAGAAGAGTGGACATACAGGCTTCACTCCAAGTGTACTAAAGCCAGAAGTATAACTTGCAGCAATGTCATGACCTTTCATAGGATCACAGAATAATTTGGGTTGAAAAGGACTTTTAAAGATTATCTAGTCCAATGCCCTTTCCTTAGGCAGAGACATCTTTCAGTAGATCAAGTTGCTCAAAGCTCCATCCAGCCTGGCCTTGAACACTTCCAGGATGAGGCATCCACAACTTCTCTGGGCAACTTGTTGCAGTGTATCGCCACTCTCATCATAATAAAATCTAAGTCTGTTGTCTCTCAGTTTAAAGCAATTACCCCTTCTCTGGTCACTACAAGCCCTGATAAAAAGTCTGTTCCTCTTTCTTATAAACCCCCTTTGTATATTGAAAGCCACAATAAAGTCTCTTCTCCATGCTGAACCACCCCAACTGTCTCTTCACAGAAGAGGTGCCTAGCCCTCTGATCATTTTCATGGCCCTCCTCTGGACGCACTGCAACAGGGATTATGTTTGAGTTGAGGCTGTTCTGTGGGTTGGAGCATAATACTTCATATACAAGAACATGGTAAAGATAGTAGTTTCCCATCACCAAAAAAATGTATCTTCCTTCTTATACAGGAAGTTACAAATGAAGATTAATGAACTTATGAGGACAGGCAATAAGCTGCTGGTCGCTCTTTTCCTTGCTGTGATAGCAAGGAAAGACCTTGAATTCCTCCCTGCCCTCACCTTCTTTATTATACATGGTTCATAAAGACAGGGTGATAATTCTTTAAATCTCATAGTGATATGTATCACAGAGAGATTCAATTTTTCAGCTGATCCAGTCAACTTCCTGAAAGTATCTAGAATCATAAAACTTCATTTTATGACTGGAAATGCTATCTTGCCACCAGGGACCTGCTTAGGTATTGGCGTAGTAAATATCAAGGTATGCATTCATTCCGACATTAAATTAAAGTTGGCTTAGAAGGATTAATTACTCTCAGGTGTGCTCATTTCTTCTACATTAGGGAAGCTTTAGTTCCAAACTGTAACTTCATCCATTAAACTGTCTGGTCTGAATTCAATTATGTCATCGCCCTCCATTGGATTTTATAAGTGCCTTTATAATAGACAGTGGTGTTTGGGACAGAACCAACAGAGTTTTGTTGCCCAGGAGAATTTCTCTTTCTATTGGCATACGTATAAACTATATATATATATATATTTCTGAGCACAAAACACAACCTTCTAGCTGCTAGCCATCAGCCAACAGTTCCAAGGAACACTTGCACTGTACCTTTCCCTGGGTTCAAGTAGGATGCATCTGAAGCACGTAAAGTGGGGTCCCTTTATAGGGTGTTGAAACCATAACTGGATACAGCTGGAATCAATGCTGGACTTCTGTTTTATTTCATTATGGCCTCAAATAGCTGGTTTATACCCATCTGTTTAACTTGCACTAGAGCAGAGGAAGAAGAGCTCATGCTGCAGACACCACTATCAGCTAGGCAGTGGCAACAGAGATGAGTCCTCTTGCCTCTCGGAAGAGACATGCTAGCTGGGTTTCTCCTTTTTCTCTCTTCTGCAGCTGAAAACTGTTTGACTTTCGACCACTAGAACAAAGATATGTTTGCAGAACAAACTCTATTGGGAAGGAAAACTATTGGTGCTGCTTCTCTGCTGAAAGCACTGTGATTCTAAATTAAACGAATTGCACTTTAAGAGAGCAGAAAAAAGCCAGAAAAACTAGTGTCAGCTGGGAAATTAAGAGCTCACTTGAGAAACGTATCCTAATTCAGGCTCAGAGCCAAATCACACTCCATGTTATGAGTGCTATGATATTGCTGCTTGCAAGCACTGTTTTTGGTCCTGGCTTTTCTGCATAGTGGCACATTCTTGACTTCAGAAATGAGCAGAGCCTGAGCTGTGGAAGGGGGTCATATTTCTAGGATGAGGTGGCAACTGAGCTTATCTTGCATAAGTGCTCCAAATGATGTTGTTATAAAATAAAAAGATTCCATCTTTTTCTTTGAATTTTGTTTGCCTAAGTGGCAATAAATGCATTTTTTTGAGAACCTAAGTGTTAAATATGCTCTAAGCAAGACATAATCATGTCAGCTTACACTACAGCAGAGCAGAGGAACATCAAATTTTGAATCAGCCCTGGGTGGGAAAGAGAACTTGCTTGGAATACTGTGGTTCTGGATATATGCAGAACTTTAAGTAACTATAAAAAAAAAAGGGAGGTGTCTAGTTTGTTTTGTCTCTATGTTTGGGATAGGCTGCAGCTGAAATTCAATTGAATACAATTTATATTGAATGTAAAATATGTTAGAAATCTCACTCCTCCATTGATTTTTGCAGGCATAAAACTATTTCTGCCTCTGGAATTAGCTGTCAATAGTGAAATCATATAGCTCTGTTATTTATATAAATAGTTCAGTGATTGTTATGTCCTTGCAGGTTATATTTTCACCAACAAACTTTCCAATTAGGATATCAAACAGTATCATAAATCCAGTTTCTTCCTACTTTATTTAGGCATTAAATCAGTATGGGTCTCCAGAGGACAATTCAAATTGTACTTGAGTTGATTTGTTTCCAGTGATGTCCATCTCTCCCTGTTGATTTGAGGAGATATGTAAGGCAATCAAACTCCTAACTAAAAAACTTCAAGTACCTACAGCCAGCTGAGATTAATACAGCGTCCAACTTATACATGTTATAAATTATTTGAATTTCTTAGGCAATGGCAATGTGCTACATAACACTAAAGGCACACATACAGATTCATTGCCTATATCAAATAGTAGACAAGCTCTCAGGGAGAAGATTGATAGGGTTTAGTTGAAAACTTTGTAAGTGATGAGGTGATACTTATATGAATTAAGGTTTGGCAAGCTTTGCCGTAGATGAAACGTTATTGCTATGGTTTGAAAGGAAAGCCTGTCTCACTACCATTGATCATTATTCCCAGGAACAGAGCACAGCATGGAAGAAGTCAGGGGCAGAAGAGTCAATAAGAAAATAAAAACTGCAGGGCTACTGAGCAAAATGGGTCAAAGAGAAAAGAGCATGAGAAATTCTGTAGAGAAAGGCAATGATACAATGGGATGCTCAAAGAAATTGAAGTTGTTAGAGACAAGGTGTCTAGCAAATAGGTCAAAGGATTATTTTTAAGGATGGGAAATATCTGAATGCTGACATGGAAAGTGATTTCACTCTCTAATCATGAAGCTTGTGTCCACATTATGCACTTTCACAAAGTTGCAACAATTAAGCCTTCCCATTTTGCATGATCCCCTTGATATCCATACATAAGCCTTTAGCATGTATTTTGTACCTACCAAGATATCATGGATATTAAAAGAATTACTTCAAAAGTAGATTCTTGACTAGATCATTAATAATTTTGCCTTTTGGCAGATCAGTAATTTATAGTTCTGAATGCTCCCGTTTCAGACACACAAACCTACTCTTATTTCTAAAATAATATTCCGGAATGGTAACTTAAAATTGAGATGGAAAAAGCATACAAATGACTACCAAATGAAAGGTAACGTGGCAATCCTGTCTTGCTGGAAAAGCTCTGATGCCTCAGGTGACAAAACGGAGAATGTCCAGTTAGTGAATGTAGAGCACAACATTTCCTGGCTAGGCAGGATTAAAAATTAAATTTCCTTTAAAAGGTCACCAGAATTAGGTGGGGGGGTATCACTATAATCCTCTTTCTAAAGGAAGAAGTTCTTACTTTTCCTTTTGTCCTTGGATGTGAAAGAAAGTGGCAAGTCCATCATCTTGTGTTTGTGGATAAGTTCAAACACTTGAAACAAAAGGAAAATTCCTAAGCATGCACTGCTGTCTTTTTCAGGTTACATTAACTGTGATTCATGCTGCTATCCTTAATTTTCTTGTACTGTACTCTTGGGTCTGCTGGAAAATTGCAAAGGGATGAATGAACATTACTTTGACAAAAAGGTGAAAGGCATATTGATCATAACCTTTTTTTTTTTTTTTGGATCAGATAATTTGTGAAGAGGGTGCAAAGTAGCAAGTGTTCTAGGTAGGTAGATTTCTTTTTTTCTTTTGAAGCTAAGAACAACTTGTTTCTATGTAATTATGTGTAAATGGTAAAAATAGCAATTCATCTGAAAGAAAGGACACACCATACTAATGTGCAGTGTAATATAATCAGGTGGGCATTGAATGAGGTCCCTAAGGGACAGGCATATAAAAGCAGTACTTCTGCTGAACCTTTGTTTCCAAGAACTTCTCTGACATGCATTTCCATCTAATAAAGGAATCCTAGCATATAAGAACAGATGTGTCGAATACCAGTGAGTCAGGCAAAAGTTGTAACAAGGTTAACGTGTGTGTAGGTGGCAGAAGTCTTTTGGCTGTTTCCTCTTCTGGTTTCTGTTCAAATTGATTTCTGTTCTGCTCTGTTTTCCCATCAGAGTTTTGAAGGATAATTGTTCTAAAGAAAAGTAATATTGACTGTCAAAGAGCACCCACTGGTATGGAACGATCATCCACTGGATTTTATTTTCACCATCAACAGACATGCTAAGAACAGTTGGGACCCAGAAGTGACATCTATGCCAACAAATCAAACAGTTCTCTGGATCTGGGCATGGTGTTGGGAAACTGTTGTCTGTATGGCCTAATAACCACTACATGGTAATTGTTCATCCAATTCAGTAAAAAAAATGCACAGATAAGATGTATACTGACGCTGTTAGGATCAAAACCGAGCACTGAATAAACCCATCTTGTCCCATTTGATTTAGCTACACATTTAATCTGTATATCGAGGCAGCATAGTTGCACAAAAAGTTGTTCAAATAATTATTCAGTTGTCTATCTACTATAATCACTTGAATTTTAGAAACCTAAAAATGGAAAATAAAAATTATTGTTTGAAGTTCTTCTGCAAACATTTCTGACAATGTCATGTGTACTGAAATTCTGAAACTACAGTCCTAGTGCCAGCCACTTCCATGTTCTACTGGTAGAAATCTTAGAATGCAAGAATAACCACATGATTTACTTACACACTGTGACAGATATTTTTTCCATTATGTAAGTCCATGTAATCACACCAATCTCTTCTAGTGTTTGAAGATCAAAAGCAGATTGACCTTTGGTGAGCTTTTGGTGAAAATAGTTAAGGTAAAATTAGAACAGGCTTTAATCTGAACCATTATATCTGCTGAAATTTAATATTTCACACAAAAATATAATGTTACTTGTGAAATGTAAAATTTGTCTTATAAAAATGAAAGGAACTGTCTTAGTGTACAAGAAATTGTTTACCCAGTTTATAGAAATTAATGAGCCTGGCTTTTGACTAACTCCACTGCAACCCAGGAATCACTTTCTAGACTCCAGGGAACTAACACTAGTGCATAAACAGTAAAAATGGAAAAGAAAACTTGGACAGTCCTCTAAAAAGAGAAAATAGAAAGGGGAAGTAGTAGAGCTGTGTGGGTAGACATTATTATTCCATGTTTTGTAGAAGCAAATGAGGAGCTGGAACCACAGCCCCTGTTCTTAGGAGTTTAATCTGGTTGGAGTGAATTGGGGAAAGATGGATTCAGAAAAATAAATTATGCTGATACGTTCTGGTTATCTATATACTGTGGTGCAGTTTTGTCAAACTATGTGTAAATATTAACTACTTCCTAAATGTCATGCATGCCTTTCTGGAAACTGAGGTAAATGTTAAAGTGAGATAAAAGTTGAAAGGGTCCTGAAAGATTGGTATCTTCTGGTCCAGTATTGCTTATAATTTGTAAGTTCCTTTCTCCCAAATTAATATGAAAATGTACCAAATCAGTCAGATTTTATAAAGGTTGTGTTTCATATGCGTTCTTAGCTTCTATAGTGTTACTGTTTGACACTTCTGGAGTACATCACTCCATCAGTCCAGTTTTGCAGTAAATAGTAGTTTCCTGCTCTGGAACTCCAGTCCATACTCACCATATATTTGCACTTATATTAAACCAGAAATTATGTCTTGATCATTTTATGTTAAAAAATAAAAAACAAAGCCAGGTGTTTATTCCTCATTTGTGTTGTAAGCCCAAAAGAGGACATGCTGGTCCTGTCTCATAAAATACAGCATTTACAAGAACTCCTCCAGTTAAACATCACGGAAAGCACTGAGAATGTCAAAACTTTTCAGCTTATATGTTTTCTTGGGCCCTTGGTTACTGAAGGGTTGATGTTATCATTCAGGGGGTTTTGGTTGTTTTTAAGGTTTTGTTAATTAGTGTTTACAAAGCCTGTAAAAGAGCCACAGTGTTGTTTTAGTCTGTGACTCTCTGAGATCCAGGTGCTAAGCATGTACAATCCTTTGCCTGGGTTTTGCAACCCTCTTTTCTATTCCCTCTCCTCTCCCACTCCCCCTTTGCATTTTTGCTGCTCCATGGCACAGCAAAAAAAGGGTGAAGCAGGTTAACCTGCCAGCTTTATCTCTAGTTCTGATTATTTCTTGGAAATTGGTTTGCCCTCTCTGTGCTAGCAGGATATGAAGCTCTCAGCTTTTCCCAACCATTTTTGTCTTCCCAGTCACCCACTCCCAGAAATACAATATTAACAAGCAAGATCAGCATAGAATTGCAAAAGAGACTGTGGTATTGATTTTTTAAATATTATATTTAAAATGGTGATAATTTATCCATGAGTTTTTGAAAACTTTTTATTAAAGAAGATCATAGCAAGGAGCTCTTAGTCTAATATTTTATAGATTTTTCAATTTTTTAGAGAAAGGAACTGGAGAAAATTTGTACCTGGCTACCAAAAATTATTTTCTGTTTGTCATTTGCCATTTCAGATATGCAATCAATAGCAAGATTTTTATCTCTACCAAGATCATGCTGTAATTCCAATACTAACATCTTAAAATTCAAGTAATTTTTGTTTCTTGTAAAAGAGGATGCAAAAATCTCCAAGTTTGCTATAAGAATTTGTTAGCCTTCTGGATTGTTTTCTGACATTATTAACAGTAGAGGATGCCTCAGGAATGTCACTGTAGTTGTTGGGCTTTCAACTGCTTATCTGCTCACCTGGAAAATCAGTAATTGCAGAACAAACTTCACAGAGAATTAATAGAGACACTAGGGTGATGGTGAGCTAGCTGCCAGTTATTCATTGTAAACATAATGTATTTAAATGAAACTATTATTGATAAGCAATTAATGTGCATAACTGGCAGCCAGTTTCTTAGATCTAAATAATTCAATGCTTTTATACCTAAAAGCAATATCTGTGTTTGTGAGAGGTCTGAGATTGACAGGCACTAGAAAATGAAATTCCCTGTTTATCCATTGAACGTGCACTGCATGTCCAGGACAGCTCTCCCATGGATGGGCTGTCAAGGTGCCTCACTCCTTTCCTGGAAGACCTGCTGTACCTAACAAAGCACCTATCCATTTCCATTTAGTTGCAAGTGAAAGTGCTGATCAGTAATTACTGTCATGTTCTTGCTATGTGTCTGAGCTGAGTCCTAACATGTTTTTTTTATTGCATTTATTATTATTCACCATTTCCCAAATTAATCAGTGGTTTGGCTCAGACACACTTCATTAATGTGAAGGTAGTCTGAGTCAATATTGCAGGGTATCATCACAACACACTTTGGACTACATTAACCACTATACTACAGTTGTTTTGCATCACTTGTAAAATACGAAGATAACACAAAACCTGGTTTGCTTGTTCTTCCCTTTGTATGTGTAAGCAAAAACTCAAGGATGACAAATCAGAAATATAAAGGATAACTGAGTGCCTTACAGCCAGATGCATGGCATTATTGTGGTGCACAGGCTATACTCTGCCTCTAAGCGTGGAGGAATTAATTTAGAAATGAAGTTTCTCTCCTCTTGTCACGAAGGTTCAGCTCAACTCTGTTGCAGGTGTTGGTCTTGTTAGTGTCAATGGGAGTCCACACAGCTGGATTTTTGGTCTCTGGATTTACATCTCAGAGACTAAAACAATTTTAATTAATTAATGTTTTAATTACATATTTTAAATTTATTGTGTGGGACACACAAAATAAGGAAAACAAACCCCTCTGCCACTGAAATTTTAGGTGGAGAAATTCAGACTTGGAAAAATATATGGATTTTTAACACAGATTGTCTAAGTCATGACTAGGACCATCTGCAAAGTCTTATATTATCTTTCACCAGCGATATAAGTTTTTTTCTAAAGAATTTAAAAGCATAATTGGGTTTAGATCACTGATGTCCTATTGGTTCTCTTTTGATGGAGATCACTGACGGTTTTATTCCGTTTTTAAACAATTACACAATTTAAAAGTATTTTTGTAGTTGATTTAAGCCATATGTTATATTTTCTAATATACAGAAAATAACTAATCAGAAAGAAAGTAACTAAAAATATTAGGGATTGTTTAATTCCAGAATACAAAACCACATCTGTGTTATTAATGGTCTTAATATATATAAATATTACATTTTATTCGAGAGAAATATACAAATAATGCAATCTATTTTCAGATTTAGCTTGTTCTACACAAGGTTTACCCACAGTCTAGTTAATTTGCTCAGCATCTCAAACAGCATCCTTAGTGAAGACAGCAGCTGAGCTTGTTTCCTTACATTCAGATTCGTACTCATTCTACTGTTTTAAGAATTCTCACAACAGTATGATGAGTCCAGGCCTCAAGACCCTCTTAAACAGTTAATACACCAGAAGAGGTTTTGAAAGGAGGGTTTTAAAAGGAAAGCGAAATAACTAGCTAGTTAGCTAGCTGTGGAGGGGGAAGAGAGCGGCAGACCTTGCGGCTACATCTGTACCAGGAAATTAAACAAGCACGGGACTGTTCTGTAGCATAGAATAGTCCAGATCTGTACTATTAAATCCTTTTACCCTTAAAAGCATGAAGACTCTGCATAGGAAGATCTGCCCAGCCACTGCTGTCTTCTGAGTAGTGCCCAAAATGGTCAGGGAGCAGCCCCACCACAGGGTGATCCAGCCCCCGCAGCGTGTCCCAGCCCCCTCTCCTTTATTAGCAGAGACTTGCCTGTGGCTCTGCAAGAGGTGTTACTGCTCTGCAGCACGGGGGAACAGCTCTGTATGTCATCAAGGCAGTATAGTCTGGTGAGACTCAGCACAGTGAAACACATGAGGAGCTCAGTATATTAGTGATTTAATTAATATGGACCAAATCACCTTCACATCTTGGCAAAGGTTAAAGCCATTGCATCAAATGGAATAGGCATACGCTGTGGCTACTGGAGGTTAAAGAGTTTCCTTTACATAATCTAACACCAACACATACTTGGTTTGTGTTTTGGCTTTGTGGAGTTCTTTTCCCTTTTTTTCCCCTGCATTTTAAACCCCTAGTTGTTAAGTAACAGCTGTCGGTGTTCACCAATCCAGCACGCCAGCTCTGCACTAGTGTGACGTCCCAAAGTGACCCAAGCTCCAGCTATATGTGACCGCCTTTTCACACCTAATTACCCTCAGAGTTTGTAGCTGTATTCTAAAGTATGTGGTTGAGAATACCTGGACTACCAATTTTTTTCCAGTGAGCTTGAAAGCCAGATTTCTTTCTATGGCTTATTATAGCTAATTGGAAAGGTGTGTGCAGCTGGGTCTGGCCCAATTAAGAGGAAAATACAATATCTGTCCAGACATTTCTGTGCATACCAGTTCTTGTTCTCTAGTTCTTTCTCCTCCTCTTCAGTACTACTTATTTTAAAATGTATCTAAGATTAGGCTGCTGTGATGAGGCAATTCCCATTTATACAGGAGCAATTTTGGGATCAGTATGAGAAGTGAGCACTGTCTTTTACACTGACAGACATAAATGCCCCTCAATAAGTAAATATAAAAGAAACAAGACAGCAGCTAAAGCTAAGAGTATATTTCCCCCTTTCAAAAGAAGAGAAACAAATTTAGTCAAAAACCCATCTAAAATGCATTAAATGCTCCTCATTTAATCTAATTTAGATGGAAAACCAATAATCTTGAATATGAAAATCTTACATTACTAGAGGAATGGTTTTTTTTCGTATAAAGTTGAAGCTTCATGTGAGACTCACGAAATTTCAGTCTGATTCTCAGCCTAGCTCTGATGTGATTTTGATCCTACACCATAGATTAATATAATCCAGAAGAAAAAAATATTTCTACAGCCCACCTCTATTGTCCATGAATATATATAAATAAAAATATTATAACAAGGGAAGATTCTGGGTTGATGTGTCTGTAATACTGACATTGGTGAACAAGGTCTTGCCTGTATTTGTATAGAAATGAGCAAGAGTGGCAGCACTCAAAGGGCTGCCAAGAGCCATGTTCTTCTCTTTACTCATCTCCTTGAGAAAGAAGATTAACATTGATCTTTTGAATGAACAAATGAATGAAAGAATCTGTCAGTACAAAATAAGTTTTTAGGAAGATGTGACACTTGAAGAAACAGTTTTGTTATCAGCTACTCCAGGACACCAAAGCAGATATTTCAGGTTCAGTTTTCAAAAAAATATTCCTGAGCTATATACACAAATCTGCAATTAAAGAACCAGGAAAAGAATATGCCATAGAATTCAAGACCTTGTAATTCAATTATTTTAGTTATGACCCTTCTTCAAATAACACTAAAATAAAATAAAACATGAAAGCATACATTTACAGACCAACACAAAAAGCTATTTGAGATTTTTTTACAACATTTTATTAATTTAATTGCTTAGACTGCTCTGAAATGCAAGGTAAAATAAAAAGCTTTTAAACTACTGTGACACAGTGCCCTTGCTCACTGGGTATTTATATATTAATTTTATTCATAGCTGAAAAAAGGAGACTTAGAAATTAATTTTAGCACTTAGTCTGTAAATTCCTCATAGCAAGAAGCCTGTGTATCTTCTGTGTTATCTTTTGTTGTGGCATTAGTAATACTTACATAAAATGGTCTTAATCATCAAGAAAATTATTCTGAAAGCAGCTGTTCTTCAAGACCCATCTCTAAATAGTATCATCAAAACATCCAAATATGTTTCCCCTGGTTAGCATTTATAACTGAACTCTTTGAATACGTGTTTTTGATCTGTAGTACTATTATTTTAATGGCAACCCCTAAGTAGAGTTGGCATTTCACTAGCCTTATTTCATAATCTAGTTCATTCTGACCTCAGACAAGCTATTTAAAGGTGCTGAGGTTTGGTTTATATCAAAAATGGTGTGCACATTCTTACTTTTTCAGAGCAGCTAACCCACTTGGAGTCTGTCTTCATTTACAGTATTACTGCCCTTTTGAACTCTGTGTTAGGGCAGCATCGAGCATAAGTGATACACCAGGATCCCTGCAGCAATCCACGAAAGGAATTTATAACCTGCTAGACAGACTGTGCCAGACTTTGACCAGCTACTGGCCCATGGTGATGTTTACTAAAAGAAAACCAGTGATCTGGGGGAGTGCTGCTGCTGGGAGAATGGACTTGGTTCAGCCTGGAGAAGGGAAAGCTGATGTGGATGTGTCCTTGTTCGCCACTGCTGATGCCCAAGAGACATTTCTGGGCATGTAAGGACCAGAGTTGGGAAGGGAGTGGGTAGAAAGAGAACTGCCTGTATTTCAGCCTTACATCCTGTGTCCCGTATTAAAAAATATGAGAAATACAGGAAAAAACCCTTCTTGCATGAGGTGTATAACAGACCATGCAGTTAGAGAGGTGGGAATCACTTCCACTTAACTCTGTCATAACTGGTTCCCAGGTCAACAGGGGGCAAAAATACCAAGATATTTTCCCCAAATACCCAACTTTTGATCCATATCATGTCCTGAAGTAGGGCTATAACTCCAGAGGGAGAATGCAAGAAAGGGAGACACTCTGATGTTTATGGAAAAGTCCTATTTTCATCTACATAAGTCAAGAAAAGAGGTGCAAAACATGAAGAATAGGGTTGTTCAGGCTTGCATTTTGGCACCAGAATTTCTTAGTCTGGAATGATGAAAACTTTGCACTTCAAAAGAAAGCATCAAAATAATAAAAATCAATAAATTTAGCTGTCTGGGTTTTATTACATGCCATTTATTATAGAAATTAATGTAATTCTCAAAGGACTAGGTCTTTGTCATTCACATGGACGGAAGGTAAAAAAACCCTAGAAGATTAGACGGAGTGGGAATGCTGATGCTAAATATGTTGTTTACAGTTCTGCCTTTCATTGTTGCACTGAGCTGTAGCAGCTTAAACAGCTTATTGACAAATATGTGCAAAAAAACTTCAAAGCTTAATTTAAACAGTTTAATGCTCCGAAAAGTGTAACAGCTTATCTACAGTGAAAACATGGTGCCTACAGTGTGTTCCTCAGGTCAGGGGCAATGCTTTTCCTTTCTGTCAGTGCGGCATAATGCATCATCCCACCTGACAATCCTATGAAAAAGAATTGTGCTGAAAATCTGTATTAAAATTTTTTGTTCTTGTTTACATCTTATGGTATTTGGCAAGCATTTCTTTTTATAAGTTTCCGTGTTTGTTTGCAATTTGCATCATAAATCTGATAGCAATCAAAGGATTCACTTTAGAAATGTGAATATTGTGACTATTCTTGGTAGTCAAAAGCCAGTTCTGTGGCAGAAATATATGAAATTGAGCACCAAAATGACCAAGCAATGTTCCTTTCTGAAGATTTCACATGTACCGGCTTGTGAGTCATAAATACTCAGCTACAACTATCTTTCTAACAAAATCCCAGCTTTTCTATAGCTCTCTTGAGCAAAAATACATCTTATTTTGCCTTCTTTCCCTGTCTGCACTTTTGGTTTTTTCCCTTCTGTAATTTCTTTAACACAATGTTCAGGTTTCTTGTGTCCTCTCCAGTGGAGTCATATTTGAAAGAACAGAGAGTGAGTGCCCTTTAGCCTTCAGGACAAACTCAGAGAGATTAATAAGAAAGCGCAAGATGCCTTCTGCTAGACAAAAAGGGTTTGGAAGGGATGAGTTTAGGATGAGAGGAATTCAGGAAACATTATTTTCTGATTCTCTTTCCATTCCTTGAAACCAGCATTCTGTTTACCTCTGTATTTTCTCCTGGCTTTGGGGGAAGTCGCACTGAGCATCTGTCCCCTAGAGCATTTGTGTGCATCTACTGAGCTCCAGAAGCTCTGGCTTGAGTCTAGGTTTTAGGAGGCAGAGCTTGTAAGAAGTCAGTGCTTTATTAAAGCTTTGGAAGCAGACTTCTGCCTGCTTCTTTCTTATCTGTAGGGCTTGTGTACCTGAAAGCTTTTCTGCTTTTTCTGAGCATACCTGTTGGTCTAATAAAAACCATTAGCTTTTCCTATAATATTTATTTTGCCCTGGAGCATCACAGATGGAGCAACAGAACCTCTATAACATAGGTATAACGTAGCTATAGCTATCCACAAAGGCAGATGTGCACACTCACCAATGTATTATTTCCTCTTTCCTTATGCTGCATATTTTTCACCGTTTCTCTTTCTCAGATAGAGTGTTCCTTCATGGTTTATTTCTGCTTTCAGAATTATTTAAGAAATATAGAAAGTTGAAGAATGATATAATAATCTAAAAGTAGTAATACTTAATCATTCCCATTTTCCTGTATAATTCAGTGAGGTCTCAATAATATAAGTTTCATGTAGCACATTTTATGATCCCTAGTGCCCAAATATTGGGGTTTTATATAAAATACATATGCAAATAATTATATGTCTCTTTTACCTCTCCACAAATATAAAATGGACATCTTATAAATATTGAAAAAATGAGAACTAAAAAAAAGGCAAAATAAATCAAGAATATTAGGCAAGTCTTTTTTATGTAAATTAAATTAAAAATTGATTAACTCTTTAGTCTGATCTAAACTGCATAATATTACAGTCCAAAAGACTGAGTTCCTTTTGGGATTAAACACATACAGAAAGAGATAGTAAAGAGTTTATTAATCTGCACCGTCTCTGTGCCCTTTACGGGTTGTACAACAACTCTGTCATACTTTCCTAGGAAACCTTTTTTTCAGATTTGAAGACCCCTAGCCTACTCAATCGTTCCCCATATGGAAAATTCCTCACCATTGATCATCCTTTTCTTTTTCTAAATATTTTCAAATTTGAATATAACCTTCCTTAGACAAACAAACCAGAAATGCACACAGTGTTCCTGGATGAGTGAATAATGGATTTGTGTATCGGCATAGTGGTATTTGTTCTTTTATTTTTGGTTGTTCTACTACTAATTTTTAACAGTTGAGGCAGGTTTTGGTGGGGTTTGTGGGGTTTTTTTGACTGTTATTGAGTACTGAGCTGATGTTTTCAAGAAACTGTCCTATCATGATCCCAAGGTCTCACTCCTGAGCGGTAATGCTCAGCTGAGAGCCCATCATTTTTTATGAGAAACTAGGATTGTTATTCCCCAAGCTCATTGCTTTATGTTTATGTACACTGACCTTCATTTGCCATTTAATTGCATAGGTACTGATTGTTGTGAAGGCCTGTGTAAGTCTTCACAATTAGACCCTATTCTTCCTAGCATGAATAACTTTGTAACATCATGAAACTTTTTCATGGCACAGCTCACTTGCTTTTCCATTTTTAAAAATAAAACTATTGAACAGTGTAGCCCTCTATTACTGTTGACCTCTCTCCAGTATTAAGATTCCTTAACTGTTTCTTATCTTTTAACTAATTATTTAACCTTATTAAATATCTAGCACATTTATTCTTCTGCTAGGAAATGTCACTTCTGTTATAAGTACTTAATTTCTTTAAAATATTTTTTGTGATTCAAAAAGATTAGGGAAATTCAGATAATTCATCTTTATCCATGTGCTAGTTCAGCTGGCTCATTCAAATAACTGCAAGAGTTTGCAAGGAAAATGTTCCCTTTATAGGTGACTCTACTCAGAGCTTATTCTTCACATCTATTTTTTATTATAGCTTCTACTCTTTTGTCTTGTTCAGCTCTCATTTTATGTGCCCATAGTTCTCCTGACCTTCCCAGAAATTTCTTTTAAAGATTGGCATCATGTTTGCTTGCCTCCATTCTTCACGTATCAAGGAAGTTTCAGGGAAGCGGTTACACACTGCTGTTAGTACTTCAGCTGTTCCATCCTTCAGATCTTTTTGAATACTTTGATGAATTCCCTCTGGTTTTGGTGGATTACTGGAGTTCATTTGGTCTGCTTGAACCATACTCACTTCCACTGTTCCTTCAGTGTAAGTGAAATTCACTGCTCACTCCCTCCATCCCCCACAAGGGTTCTTGTGTGGGAACCTACTCATTTTCTTCTACAGCAAAAAGTGATGCAAAAAATTAATTTGATTTCTTTGCAACACTTTTGTGTTCCTTTTATTCCTGGGATGTCAGCAGTATTCAGTTAAACAAAGGAATCTGAACACATTTAACCTGTTAGTGTCTGGTTGATTTTGACAGACAACTAGTAAGTCCCACAATTTCAGACACCATTTGGGAAGTAATACAGGACAAGAACTATTTTGCACAGTTTGGATGCATTACCCTACTATAAATGCTAAGATAATGTATGAATATGATCATGCTATACCAGTAAGGTAAAGGACCAGGGAACATGTCCTGGTGCAACTTTGTTTAGCAGAAGAGATGTAGACTGATTCTGTGCTCCATGGTCCTGTGTTGATCAGAACAGAAATGCTCAGAGTTTGCATTTGATCTCTGATGTTAATCTTTTCTCTGTCGTCTTCTTCTAATGTAAGACAACAGTCTCTAGTTTTTATCCTGGCAAAGTATTTTCTTCCTGCCCCCTTCACTCAACTCTTGATGATACTAATGTGAATGCCTTCTTAGTTTCAAAATTTGAAAGACAGAAATTAAATTGGGATAACAGAGATACAGCGTTTTTTTCTAAAAGAAAACAAAGAAGCCACAACATAAATATAAATATGGCTTAAAGGACATATTTCTCTGTGAAATAGACACTCAGGGCAGGATACAGGAGCCTAGGTGTTGGCATCTGGGGCTATCTGGGATGCTCTATGGAATCTTACCTGGTATCTGCTCAAGCAACCTTGTTTGGTCTGCCGCTCAAGGATAAAAGTGGTGTCTTGCAGATGCTTTGTCATATCTGACAGCCTAATGGCAAAGTGTCTCACGTTCCTTAGAGCATCTAAAATAGCACTCAGTTCCTATGTTTTAGTCAATTGAATTAAGCTTCTTGTCAGCTGAATTTCTCTCTAGGCTCTACTGGCTGTACTAATTCAATTCATTGTCTATAATGGAAGCTTAGACACCTACCTCATACCTTCCCTCAGAAACAGATATTTAGGCAGCTTCTATTGACAACAATAACTTAATTTAGGTGTTATTGGAATGAGATGAATTGGGGAGACACTGGGATGAAACAGAAAGAAAAAGGGCAGCAGTTATTTATAGTGCATTTAGGAAGTTTACAGGTGAAAGGGAAAAGGAGGGCACTTGGAGAGGCAAGCACAGCACAGTGTGTCAGGCTTGTCTTAAATATGCCAGTTCTGTGAGAAAAAGTGCAGTGACTAAAAAATAAAGGCTGGATTCACATTCACTCTGTGGTGCCTTTAATACCTCTGGCTGTATAAAGGGACCTAAGGCAGGTATGATACCCCCACCTTGTATCAATGTGAAAAGACCTCACTGTAGCTAAGAATTCAACCCCAGCTAGGTAACTGGCACTACTGAGTTCATGCTCGTTCTCTTTCAAGGGAAGTTACCTTGGGAAAAAAAGCAACCAATCACCATGAAACCCTCAAAGTCTTTATAGTAGCCATTAATAAAAGCTTTATCTGGGATATGAGAATTATCTTAGATATGTATGAGCTTGTTTAATGTCATTGGAAATCAACATTTTGCAGAATGATTTCTGCATGCCTGCCCTACTGTGTGTATCAGGAGAAATAATGAAGATCCTCATTAATGTCTCTTCACAGCCCGTTCCTACACTGTCACCTCAGTCAATATCTAAAGGTCAGCTTCTGCTTTTGATCTCACTATATGACAGTAAAAATCTGAAGAAACAGACTGTTGTTGAAGAAAATATATTGTCAGCTTAGAAATTGAAGATATGTGGAAGTAATTCCTCCATTAAGAGTTGTTTTATTCAAGTTCAGCTCACAGAAATGATATAGTTTGATTTGCTCTGAAGGGTTTGAATCCTGCTGTATCCCTCTAGCCTTGTGGCTGTGCTGCGTTTTCTTACATCTGACATTATTACCAGCATATCACACCTGCAGCACAGTTTGGCCCCAGAGCTTATGGTACCTAATTGTATCTATTCGACTACCAAGTGTGTTGTGATCAGAAGGACGCTTGTGTGATTGGAGAAGCAGCTGGAACAGAAGTAGAGGCAAAGAAAGGACCAACATTTTAAAAACATATGGCACAAACTTCTGATAGTTTCTCTATTACAAACAATCTACAGTCATCACAAGCCTTTCTGCTATAATAACCTGAATCCATTGAACATTTCCTGCTAGATACATTAAGCACCAATATATTAATTTCAGACCTTCTGACTCAGACCTTTTTTATGATAGTTTTGGTAAAATGCATCTCCATTCCCCTTGAGTTATACCTGGGTCACATCGAAGGAAATGGGAGGAGAAGCAAACACTGGAATATTTACTTTGCAGCCCCTATTTTAGTTCAAAATATTTTCTTTCAAGTTGTAAAGTAGAGTTTTTAATGCCTTAAAAAGTGAGGTACAGCTTGAATGAAAGTTCATTCTTGATGTGCTTTAAAAAAATGCAAAAATCTGGGATCCAGAAAAATGGAGTGGGGAAGGCAAGCTGGAAATAATTTAGTTTGATTCATCTCTTTTGTAGAAAAAATTATTGACAGAATAGAGTTCTGCACGGTGATGACTGAGCACACAGGCAGAGCAGGGGAAAGCCTCCGTATCTTGACCCTTTTTTCTGCTTCTTCTCTGTATCTGGATGGAGTGTGTTCCCCATGAGCTGTCATGCTGATAAAAATTGAGTGGGGTCAAAGGGACGTCTTCATCAAGCTATAGCAAGACAGAATCTAAACGCTTTGAAAAGCCATTTTGGCTGTACATGGGCATGTGCATTCTCTGTCTGTCCAGTGCTGTCTGAAAGGGGAATGTGTTGCTGTTTTGTTCAGAGTAGGCAAACAAGGAAATGCTCAGTTTTGGGAATGTCTTTTGGAAAGTCACCAAAACTCAGTGCAAAGAGATTTTCAGAGCTGGCTTGCTAATGAGAGTTTTGTTTTTGAAATTATAGTGTCTGGGATTTCTTCTGAGGAAGGAATGTTTCCTCGCTTCCACCTGGAAGCCAAATTAGCAAAGCTGCATGGCAGCATGGGCTCCTTGTTCAGAAGAGGCAGAGAGCAGTGCTTTTGTGTAGCATCAGCTAAAATTGTTATGCAGTCCCATCTGTTATATCTCATCACAGACCTTGCTGGAAATTTTTTTTTTTGTAGTTAACTCCAAAGAATTGTTATAGGAAGTATATTTAAAGGCACAACTGTCTAGAACAGAGTACCAATATCTATACATTTCTAGCTCATCAAAGACCACCTGATTTTTGTGGTCTTGCTTTCTCAGGTGTTGCGTACAGAAGACCATGAACAAGAGAAAACACATTCAGAGTTTTAAAACAGAAGTTTTACTTGTGTTAAGAGAATGTTTATCTTAGCATTATAGAACTGTTACAGAACGTATAGAACCCAAAACTGTTGGGTATTGTCTTAGATTTTTTTTTATGGTGTTCCCAGAGGCTCACATTTCAGCGTGGCTCAGATTTTAGTACACAGCTTTTCTTGTTTATCAGAATCTCACAAACTGCTTTTCCTTTATAGCCTTTTATAAAAGCTCTTTATAAAAGGCTGTAGAGGACTTGAGTTTATAGTATGCCTGAAGATAAGTCTGCAAAGGAACTTCAGCATTACAAAACTTAGTGCTAAAATGCTTAGTTCTTGGGTGTCCTGCTCTGGGGAAACCTTGATGTATAGCATCCAATGTCTTATATCTACAGGGAAAAGTCTAGGCAGAATAAAAGTAACAAAATGAGTGAAAATTTGCCAGAATTGCTTAGTGCTGCTGTTTAAAATTCTTCTGGAGTTCAATGTTCAAAGCAGGGGGAAGAAAAAAAACCCCAAAAACCCACAAAAACAAATCTTCCCCCAAGCAAAATCTGCACACAGCTAGTGGTTAGGAAGTTCATGGGGGATGATAAGAGACCTCTGTGTGTTATGACCAGACTTTCTGGACAGCTGAAATGAGTCTATGTAAGGAAGTGCTGTAAGTGCAGGGTTGCACAGCACTCAATAACTCTATGGAAATTATTCTGCTTTGGGTATTTAATTAGTCCCTGGAACAGGGACTTGGATGTGATTCTTTTTTCTCAGTTTTCATAGTACTTCTAGACCAAGAGCCTAAAAAGTTTACCTTTCTCTCTGGCTCTATCAACAATCAAAGAAATTAAAGGAAATAATGTCAAAATGAAAGTTATGGAGTCATTTTCTCAGAAAAACAAGAATTTGGAGAATCTGTTCTAGTACGCATGGCCAAATCTCTGCTTTGAATCCAGCAGGGAGAAACGGAATAAAAACCTACCTGCCAGGTAAGTGCTTTGGCAATTGAATAAAATGGATACAGATGTGATCCTGGAAGGTCAGTTGTCATGACTTTTTGCAGAAAATTTAATCTGAGGAGTATTTTAAACCCCAGTTGACCTGACTTCACAGTGGAATAGGGCAGGGAGAATCCAGAATAAGGATTAATCATTTTTATGATTATAGCATGGACACAGGCACCGGCAGGTCTTGGCGAAGTTGCAAGTGGAAGATTATACTGGGCTATAAATGTGGGGGTTTTTTCTATGTCAGGTATGTGCTTAAAACTTTCGTTGAAATTAAACTTTTGAGATTAATGTTGGTTATCCTTCAGGTGTATTCTACTGACTTAAAAAACTGGCCTTTCTGGAGGATCCTCTGATAACGTTGGGCTCTGAACGACACTTTGTTCCTGAGGGAAAGTGAATTTACTTGGTGAAGAGTTAGACACGATTTCTATCACTAGCAGCACCCATCAGACTAACGTACGTACTTGTATTTCTCATGGTGCTATAATGTTAGCTGTGTAGCGAGCCTTCACTCAACAGTACTTCTGCATGGTCTGGGGACACATTCTTGTAGCATGGGTCAAAAGGAGAAGTGCCAGCACAGTTTGCTCTTCTTATGTACCCTTAAATCACCACATTCCTCACACCTTAGCATTCAAGCTTAGACAAGATTTCTCAAAGATATGTGTAAGATGTGCACATCAAAGCCATGTGCTGCAAAAAAAACCACCAACCAAACAAAAAAAACCCCAAACAGATATATTATGCAGGACTGTGCTTAAGACTCTGAGAGAATAAATGTATCCAGAAGGATCTCCCCAACTCTGAAAATGGCTGGTTAATGGATGGGTAGTCAAATGTGGCACAGAATGCAACTAGTGTTCATGCTGAGATGTCTTTATGGAATATTTAAGTAATATGGCCCAAATAAATCTCATCTAATATTAAACACAGCAATGTACTACTTAGTCTAGAAGTGTAGTTATCTGTTATCTGTCTCCCTCTATAGTCAACCAAGAGGGAAAAGCACTTAAAGATGACATTTCATACTGCATAGATCCAATAACTTTGGAAATTTCTCTTTGCTGCATGTGCATTTTGATTAGGTGGATGAACCTGGACATCTGCATGGAAAAGCTTGTAGAGCATGAGGTGTGGGTACAGAGATCCTGAGAAAAACTGAGAACAAATTGTTGGCTTTGGCCTTGTCAGGGTTGTCCTTGCTGAACGAGGGTTTGAATCTTGCTCTGCAGAGGGAACAAATAACTTCTGATGTTCAGCATGGGGTGAGAGGTTGGGGTGGATGATATGCAAAAATAGATTGAAGCACAGAGACCAGACAACTTCTGAGATCTGGGAATGGCCATAGCTAGACCTCAGGGATTGTCCAAAGACTGCAGAAGGGGCTGTGTCAAATTTGTTGCAGCTCAGGAAGCCTCCAAAAATTGCTGGGCTCAAAATAAGACTGGAGAAACAGACACAACTTTCAAGGACATTGCAGACAGAGAAGAGATTTCTTTTAAAACTTTTTTTTTTCCCCTTGTCTGTCCCACTTTGGTTTTCTCTCTTTAAAAAGTCATAAATCATGACCTAGCAATTCATGGCTCTCTTGGTATTTTTGGTGTTCACTTAAGGAGAACAGCAAATCCCTTCCAAGCTCTGACTGGTTTGAATGTCCTGGCTCCCCATGCTAGAGTTGTAGAATTCTTTTTCCTGGGTACAGAAATTGAAGCTTCTGAAGAAGACAGATGTTACCTTTCTTATTTGCCTCTGGGCTCCTAAATTTCACTCCACTGAACAATGAATAAGGTTCTTGTTTCCCATCTGTTTTACAGCAATGACTTATCTTCCTATGATTTTTTGCAGCAAAACTAAGGGGCAGTTGGAGGAAACAACTTCATCCCCTTCTCCCACCTCCCTGCCTACCCCTAGACTCTCAGTTTTTAGCAGACTGAGGCACAGGGTCTTTCATACACACTCTCTCTCTGCTGCAGAAAAATGTGTCTTTCTGAGTTGAAGTGGTTATACATTGCCTCGAAGCTCTGCAGTAATTCACTGCAGCCTTTGGGCTGCTGATAGTTGTGTTACAAGTGATACCAGAGGGCAAAGACATCCTTGGAGGCAACCCACCTGCTCAGACTGGCGGGAACTCCATGGGGCAGAGACCAGGAACAGCCAGTTTTTACCTCTTTAACACATGACCTTGGTCATGAGACAGAATCCACTGGTAATTCAGAAAGGCTTTAAAATTAGCTGAAGTTTCCGTAAGCAGAATTTGTAGCCTGTCCCACTGCAGAAGTTATTATTCATTTTAAAATTCTGCAGGAACATATTTGCAGAGACTGTTTCATACTAGCATTAATTAATGGCTGGGCCTTAAGGGAGCAATATACAAGTAGCAACTGAGCTTGCTTAACTCTTTTTTCATGTTTCCTGTCATTGTCTGTTCCGTGGCTAACTTTTGAGAATGATTTCTAACACCATTTTTGAGGCTAATGGAATGATATCAATAAACTTGTTATGTTTTATAAACCTCTTTTGCAAAGAGGTTAATTTATTCTTTTGCTAAAGACAGGCTGTGCAGAGGGAAAGTTTTTTCTTTTCCTTAGGCCTGCTATGAAATGCAGGCTGTTGAAGTAGAATTATCTGCCAAGTAAATTTCAGTCACACACTTGCAAATGAATGTAGCCCCTGAATTGCAAATTAAGGCTGAGTTCAAGAGCTCTTTGAAAATATCTTTCTCAACTTTAAGGCATGGATTCCCTTCACTTAATTTTGCGCCCTTTGGGGCCTAATCTATAGTCATCTTCTCTCCTTCTCCAGTCGGCGGGAGAAACGGGTACTGCAGGATGCGCAGGAGGCTTTATGTGGGCTGCGTTGGCCTCCTGAGGCACCCGTCTCTGCTGAGCATGGGAGACTGCTGGTGCTCCCAGGGCTCTGCAGAGCTCTGACACCTCAGCTGGCTGTACTTGCAGAGTAGTAAAAATGTGGCATAGAGGAGGAAAGAGAAAAGGCTGCTTTTATTTTATTTTTTCTTCGGTTACATGACCTGGCTAAAACCTAAGGAAGGTGGTAATCCTGCTGCATAGCTTACTTGGCTGTTTTCAGGCAGTCTAGTAAATAAGAGCCATCTCAAGACTTTCCCTGAGATCTGTCCTTAAAACTAGAGATTGGTGTTCTCTATCCTTGCATTAGTTGATACCAAACTCCAGAATTGTTTCCACTGTAATTCACAGAAATGTTTACAGAATAAGTAGTTACTGACTGGAAATATCAGGAGTCCAAACAGAACTTCTAAATGAAAAACCATCTGTGATATGGTAAAACCCACAGGCTCCTCAAGTGCATATTTTTCTGCCTATCTCGAGAGAAGAAAAAGCTTCAGTAGTTCTGATATTTAGTGAGTGACCTTTTGTGTTGGGACAGAGATCAAAAAGAACAAAAATCAAAGGAGATCACAGCCAGGGTTGGCCACAATATGTCCCCTTTTTCCACTAGAAAATTAAAAAACCAAATAAATGTTAACCAGTTCTCAGATGACAGTTTTAGCAAGCTATAGCTTTATCACTCCTCCCCAAGTCCTAGGTAGATGGTAAAGAGGGTCCGAATGAGACTGCTATAGAACATAGAACCCACTGGACAGCAACATCATCTTATAGTTACTACTTTGATTTTGTTCAGGTTGCGCTTCACAGAGCTGTGGGATACACATTACTGAATAAGAGCAGTTGGTCCAAGCAGAAACTGCAGCACAGGAGGCAGAGGAGGAGGTTAGATCAAGTAACATCTGCATAGCTGTAAAGTTGCATGCTATGGCTTTGTAAGGCTGTGCCGAAAGGATAAAAAGAGGGCTCAAAACACAGATATCTTGGAGGGGGGACATGACACCCCAACCACACAGCATTATGCTGACCCAAAAAGACTATTATGAGCTGCATGTGAAACAGGATTTAAACCATGACAGAATTCCAGAGAGCACCTTCAGCAGCACAGGGCTTGCTAAAAGCGTGCTGGAGCAGCTGGCTTAGCACTGAGGAAAGCATATCCTCTCGCTTGATCTGTGACAGGCTTTCCTACAGAAAATGGGGGTCCTCTTTCTTTCACTGAAGTGGCTGATCATGCCTCACTGCTTAGGTGGACCGAGGTTTTTTTCTCTTAGGCTAGCTTCTTTGCACAAAGATGGAGTGGTCAGACATCTAGCCATCTTGAGGATGTACATCACTATGCAAGAATGGACCACAAGGCTGCATTTCTCTTTCTTTAATGTAGTTAAGTGGTAGGAATCTAATGTCATTCTGATGTTTTGCAGGGGAACTTAAGCCAGCAAAGCCCATGGGGCTATATTAAAAAAGAGTTGTAGGCATTATTGCAGTGAAGTCCACCAGGCTTGGAGACCACCCGGCAGCCAGGCAGCAGGTGCTTACATGAAAGTGGGATTCATGGCTTGAACATCCACAGATACCTGTAAGATGGTGACAGCCACCTAAAGCTGTGCAGCCTGCTACCAGAATGTGAGACCTCCCTTTTAGATCTGTCTGAGATAAAGAACTTGCAGGAATTAAATGCAAAGTGCTTCTTTTGGAGAGGAATACACTAACCACTAGGATATGAATGGGCTGTTCTCCCTCCATCTGTTGAAAGTAGGTCACTGACATCCGAAATGCAAAATAATGTAAGCAACGGGAGGGGCTTCTCTCCTTCCGTGAGATAGGCAGAACAAGTGAAGGACAGAAAAGGGAAGGGAGAGATCTTAATGTTCAGGGAATGCCCATTATTTTGTGTTCTGGAGAGTTTATGTGTCCTGCAATGCCTTTGAAGATATGCATCAAGTAATTGCTAAGCAGTAGGTGTAAGTTCCCCTGGTCAACACACAAGCACTCTTTTATTAGCCCATAATCCAACTTAGCACCTCATCATACAAATATTTATTGGTAATTAGATATCTATTTTAAGTGTAATGATTATATCCATAAGATATTAAGCACTACTCTCTAACACTCACGAAGTACTGTGGACTTTAACTCATCTAACACAATCTGGGAAAAAAAAACCCTACATTAAAATTTCCATTGCACTATTGAGCATTTCTGCAAGATTTATCCTTCAATTGTTGGTTGTTGCCCCCCCCCCCCCCCCCCCGCACCCATGTAATTGAAGTAAGTTTTCACTACTTGAAAGTAAGTATGAAGGTCCTAAAGAAATTAAAAGCCTTCAGTCATATCTCTATATGTAATACTTTTTGTGAATTGCCTAGGAAATTGTTTATCCACATGTAGGAGAGATATCATTTTTAGTTTAGGATGCAGAACATTTATCACAGCTTTTTAAATATTCTTCTGCAAGAAGGCAAGAAACAGCCTCTTTAATCTTATCAATCAAGATGCAAGTCAATGCATATCCAAAAAGCAGTTGAAGTGTGGATTAGGCTGTATCCAAAATGAGCAGATCTGTTTTATATATGTAAATTGAAATGACCAGACCTCACAGTATTAAGAAATACTTACTGAATCCTTTGGAAAACTAATTTCCAAGGTATTTTTTGGGAAATAACAGGAAATGGCAATCTTTGCAGGAGAGTAGTTCACTTTTTATTTAGGATTAGAATCTGCCAGGTACTTAAGCGTTTTACAGAAATATCAAAACTAGGACAAATCCCACTGTCCTTTCATAACTTACATAAGACAGGGAGACATTGCACATCCTGCAGCTGAGAACACAATATTACATCATCTCAGCCTCATGGGTTTTGGTGCCATGAAAAATGCAGGGAAAGGACATGGACCTATGATGATAGAGTCCCATGTGAGTCTGTTCTGTTTCTAAAGCTCTAGAATACATAGTGATTCAGACATATATAGGGCATGGCAGTCAAATAATTAAAAAAATGGTTCTGACTCTGTTTTGCACGTAAGCTCTTCAGCAGAGCTGTGCAGCTTTTCAAGAAAGCACAGGGGCATAAGGAATTACCTATAATGTGACTCCAGTGCTCAATCTATCTTATTTCCAAGAGTGGCTATTGGAGATGCTGTTTGGCAAGAGAGAAGAGCATCCCCGCTCTCTACAGGCCATCACCCCTGTGCCTCCCAAAATTAGATCAGGGATGTTACAGAGTCCATCCCTGCATATACCTTTTGCAATCTGACTATGCACTTATTGTCCATGAATTTGTCTAACAGCTTTTTGAACGTGCTTAAGTTATGAGCCATAATCCATTATCCATAGCCCATCTTAACAGAAATTCTCATTAGTCTCTATGTAAAAAAGGATGCTTTTTCATATATTTTGAACTTATTGCCCATCAGTTTCAGTGCACCTTATTTGTAATGTTACTGGACTTGGTGAATGCCAGTTCTACACTCTACAACTAATCTACAACATTCTAAATTTGAAGTTGCCCTAATTTGAACAGGAGGTAGGGCTAGATGAGTTCCTGAAGTCAGAAGATGACTTCCTGAGGTCTTCTATTTAGTTGATCTTCCAGCCTAAATTATTCTACTATTCATGTTTTTTGTAAATGCTGACCATATCACTCTCCAGTCTTCCCCTTGCCAAACTGAAGTTTCAGCATTTCTTGTCTCTCCTCATAAGGCAGCTGCTTAATCATTTTAGATGCACTTCTCTGTCATTTCTTTAACTCCACTCATTCTTTCCTTCTTCAAATGTGTTTTTCTTGAGATGTGGAAACCAGAACTACACACCATAATCAAAATATGGGCACCCAAAAGTTTTATAAAATATCTAATTTCATCTTAGTATCCTTCCTTACATTGCTCACTGTTCTGTTGTCCTAATCCAGCTGTTGCTGCACACAGATCCAATGATTTCTGAGACCTGTCACTGATGACTCTAAGATCTCTTTTCCCGAGTTGTAAATTTTACACTCCCTAAAGCTGTATGACAGGGCTTTCTGTGGTTCATGCCCGTATAACACAACCCAATTTAGATATCTTGGCTTTGACTAGTGTCCTTGATAACCTTCAGATTTCCTGCTTGACATTTGTAAGACAACACAGAGTCAGGAATGTGGTGTAATAGTGGTCAGTTCATGTGTTTTTTTCAGCAAAAAAGGAAAAAAAAAAAAAAAAAGATAAAGACCAACACCAGCTCCAGGGTTTCAAAATGATGGAGCAATATGAAGCAACAGCTTTGCTGTGCTCCAGTAATTTTAATGCTGTTGGCTTGTAACACATGTCTATTTATCTGATCAAACATTACACAGTCTCTGTGATGAGTTTATTACTATGCTGACTTTGCTTCTCCATACAGAGGCTTGCTCTGATTTTTGATCCAAGAGCAGGGTTCGATGTCTCTGCTATCCACGTCGAGTGCAGTAACATGCTCCAAATTACTGCTTTTATTCTTTGAACACACAATAGATTTTTAGAGCTTGTGTAAGTATGTTTGTTAATTAGTTCACGAATCAAATTTAATTAAAAATACCTTCTTAAAAGAATTAGTCTTGTGCAGGATTCCTTTTATTTTGAATGATCTTGATAACTGGTGAACATGGGTTCTTCAAACATTCCTAAGTTTAAGTAATTAATTTCAATTAAGATGATTACAACTGTCATATATAATTATTGTAACTGGTGAATAATAGATTAAACCAAGTCAGCAGCTCACATTTTCCAAGGTATAACCTGACATGTAGGTGTGATCTCTTACATCATTCTGATATCAGAGATGGCGCAAATGTTCGTTTTCCTTTCTCCCCACCTCATTTGTATTCTGCAGATCTCTTTTTGAAATGAATCCTCAATGAAAGGTATTTATGGAGTCAAGAATTCTTATCAATATCAGTAAATTAACTTATTTCAGTGAAGGTGCATCAGTTTTTTACCAGTAGGTTTTCCCTTCCTGAACTAAATCACCTTAGTCTGTTTTCATCCTCCAGAGAACTAACAGAAAATGGAACATCAGTGTGTTTGGAAGAGCAATCTGAGATCATGAAGCAAGCAGGTGGTAAGGCTTTCACAGCTTTTCAATGGAGAGATGTGCTGGTGAAGGACCTCACGTGCTTTTGCCTGCCGAGTCAGGATGTTGCTTGGTGAGTGCCGATGCAGGTTACAGGAACAGATGGCTTTTCTAAGCTTGAGTCTCACCTGCTGCCAGCTACGGCAGGGTGGTCCTTGTACAACATGTGCCACCACCTTCTAAAAATAGTACCCTTCAAGGAACGTGGTGAACACATATCCTATAGCATAACATATCACGTTGCCAAGTTGTAGAATTAATTTCTTACAATCATTTGTAGAAACATTACAGACTGAGACCATAGCACTAACATTTTAATTTCTAAGGAGGTTTTTATTCCATACTTCTGCTAATTTCACTGTTACTCTTTCTGTGGCCAGATTCTCATATTTTTCTTGCTGAATTCAGGGAAATGTCTTTGACAATCTTGGCCAGGAAAACCATGGGACTTTGGATCAAGCCAACAATAAAACTGTGATCAGGATGAGGATATTAAATGACAGCATACCAACACAGGTGAATGAGAAGATCAATGGCAAGTTTTTTCTAAGAATGAGTCTTGTAATTTATTAAACTGGTGGTAGTATCACCATTGAAGTTTTCCAGTGGTTTACAACTGAGATTTGACTGCATGGCTAAGAGGGTAAAAGATTGTTCTAACAGGCCATACACCTTCTCCAGACTGTTTTGTCAAATTACCTACAATGTATGTTGTATTGGGTTTTCATGGCAAGGTTTTGGGAACAGGGGGACTACAGGGGTGCCTTCTGTGAGAAGCTGCTAGAAGCTTCCCACGTGTGTGATGCAGCCAGTGCCAGCTGGCTCCAAGATGAACCTGCTGCTGACCAAGGCTGAGCCCATCAGCAACATGATGTCATTGTGTAAGTAATTATATCTCTGGAAAATTATTGATGAATGAATAGAGTTACTGGACTTTCTCTTCTGAGAAGAAATTCAGCTGGAGTTTACCTGGACAAGCTAGTTTACCCTGGAAATTTATTAGCTTGACTTGGTTATTCTTTGAAAGAACAAGCAGTTCCTATGGACAAATATGTAATAAAGCATTTTTCTAACATAGTGTGTTATTTAGATGAGAAATCAGAATGAAGGAAACAGATTAGTAAAAAGTTACATCCTTTTAAAAATCTTTTCCCTTTTATTGCAGAAAAAACCCACCCTAATTAAAATTCATATTATCTACTTAGAGTTCGTAAAGTGCATAACGTAGATGTGCTAATAACTAGGCTAGTTTTAAATTACAGTGTATTTTAAATGTATATTATGTAGTGTGTTTTTTAATGTGCACTGTTTACCTCAAAGATTTAACCAGCTCCAAAATATTTAAGGTAATTATAATGACACACAAATTTTCTATGAGAAACTCCTGTGTGTCACCTCATCACCACCTGTAATGAACATGTATGGATGGTGTGAAAGCAAACCAAGTTCCTTTGCCTTGTACGTGGAGGATGAAATGCATACTACTGCTGCTGCTGCTGAATATATGTCCATGCTTTGTTTAGTCTTTATAGGTTCTTAATGTTGTGCTTCAGCCCTGTAGCATGTAAGCACTTCCTAATACTGTTTTAAAGGACCTGACTAACACCTGATATTCTTTCTTACAGTCTTCTCCAGGGGGCCATGGGTAATGGCAGCTGCTGAAAGCAAAGAATTGAGATGTTAAACATGACAAACTCGAGCTTTTATACATGCTATAATTGTTAACATTTTAGGGAGAAATTGTGCTAAGGACCAGCACTGAGCACAGGTGCAGTGTAAGTAAATGGGCTCTAGCGGCCTGCAGCCTGTGGGCTGTAGTGGGCAGCAAGGCAGGAGAATGAAGATGCTGGAGGAAGAGGGGAAAAGAGAAGGGCTGACATGCACCTTAAGAGACTCTTGACTAATTGGCTTTAGATTTACGGGAAAGTGAGTGCTGCCAAAGCTGTGCAATATGAACTTACCTGGGAAAAATTCATTTAATAAAACAAACAGAGAATCTTCCAATCGCTGAAGAAAAACAGATGTAAAAGATTCCTCTTCACTCTGGGGGAAATTACACAAATTTATTTATGTGTAGGACTGAGCATCTATCACTCCTGTATTTGTTTTCTACAAAATCAGTGCAATTAGCAGCAGCTGGATGATTCCAGGCAGGAGTCAAACATCCTAGTAGGGAAAGAAACAGAACCATTGGTACAAAACCTCCATCGTGGGGATTCAGTGCTTGTGCAATAGTTTTCTTTCTCAGTCACATGCCAGCGGTTCTGAACCACTGGCAGATTTTTCTATATGTCTGCTTTTCCGCAAGTACTTGAGGATTTTACCAGCTGCTGCAGCCAGAGTGCCCACAGCACAATGATGCTCCTGCGGCAACAGCCACAGCGCAGCTTCGGGGCATGTGAATGCAGCACCTGCATCAGCTGCATCTGCATCTTCCTTAGGTGTCCTTACACTGCTGGGGCCGCAGGGGCGGAGGTTTCTGCGTTTCTCTGGGATCACACTGAATAGATACTTCTGTCACAGTAATGCCAGGAAGTGTTTTAGAGAAATGTACAGGTTAGAGCAGCCGTTGTTAACCTGCTTCTGATTTTTTTCCCTTTGCTAGAGACCTGCTGTAAAGTAATGACACTTCTGTTGCTATTAATTACCCTAATTTTTTCACATTAGATATCAACCCTTTGCCTTTGATGAATATGAATAGGGATGGCTAATTTATGAATACTAGGAACTGTGATCTGAACCGGAACAATCAAGACAGGATATAAAACATATGAAATACCCCCCGAAGATAATTTTTTTGGAGAATTTGGAAAAAATTAAAATTTCAAAAAGATCAGTGTTCTCTAAAACTGAATTTTGCATTCATGACTAGTATCCACAGATATAATTACTATGATTTTTGTTCCTCATAACAACTCTTGATCTGCTGTACAGAAATACAGAAAGGGAAGCAATTATTATTCTTGTTGTGAAATTTCATAAGAAAATTATATTTATCATATATCATCAACATTATATAGTAAAATACATAGCCACAGTTAAGAGTAGCTATTGAAAAAGGTTCAGCTAAGAGGAGCTTCATTATTAAACAAATGTGATAGAAAGATCAACTAGAATGGAAAGCATTTATGGCATTATATGGGCCTAAAATGTATTTGCAATGCTCTGGCAAAGCTAGACTGTTAAGTAGTGGCATATTACCATTCATGAGGACACATCACTCTGATGTTATTAAATGTAATTCTCTTTGTTCTATTATTTGTTGTTTAAAATCTAAAGAGAAATGATTGTTCTTTACTTATTCACCCTGTCACCTCAGATCTGAAGATTCATGTCAATTTTTCTTACTTTATTTTTTCCCCCAACCAATAGCAATGACAGGTGGGGACATGGGTTATGGCCCCTCACACTGACATTCGAGCACGTCTATAAAGAAAAGAGGGAAAATTAGGTAAAGGTGGCCATGGTTAAGCTGCTACGCTGGGCTGATTCCTCTGCTCTGCTGGAGACGTCCCATGTGGGTTAGGGGATATCTTCGAAGAACCTTTTGTGGATCTAAGATTAAGTGTGACAATACTTCCCTGCACCAGGTTTAAAATTCAAATATTCATGTTAAATGCCTAAAATCCATCTATGGAAAAGAGATTTACCTAGGTGCCCTGTGTAGGGACACAACTGTAGAGCAGGAGGATATTTAAGCCTGCAAACAGTAAATGAAAAATGGAGAAGTGTTTCTGAGAGCTCTTCTCTCTGCTGCACTTCACAGGGGCTAAAACACTACCCCAAGAAATATAGAAACTGGGGTTTAGGTCTTAGTTTCAAAGGACTCAAACTCACCTATTTTTATTTAGAAAAACAAAACTAATGCCCTGTATAGGGCCATAAACAAAGCTATAGGTCTCTAGGCTAAGCTGAAATATAAATGTTCTCCACCTGTTTGGCTGAATCTGGCCCTCTGCTCTGAAGGGTAGGGAGGATGTGCAGAGGGCAATGCAGAAATACTTCATAGCCAGTTGGAAGAAACAACAGAGAGGTTTAACTATGGAAATGTAATGGTATTTGTTAATGTAATCTATATAGAAGCTGAAGTGCTTAGGGAACAAATGACCAAAGAGAACTAAGACTGTGTGATCCCTTAATTTCAGAAGAAATTAAGGATGTTTTAAACAACTAATTCCCAAATAAGATCAAAAGTACCAAAATAATGGAAAACAATTTATTTAGTATAAAAATATATTCATTCAGTAAGGGTGAAATATTTCAGTAGGGTGGCAAAACTTGTCTTCAGAACAGATCTGCTTGAGGAATGGGATCTCCACTGCAAATGCAATGAGTGAAGCTTGCAGAAGAATTATATACCTTTTGCTAAGCTTTGAATTGGGGATTGTATTGTAGAGAAAAATGGGGTGGAATTTACATTGCAAGAACCATTTCCACAGATGTTATTTAGCCCTAGGCAGTCCAACAGCTGCTTCACTTCCTCCTTTCTCTCACTTTACATAGTCATTTGGGGATCTTAGATCCCTCTTATGCTTAAGCTAAGAAAAATTAAGTGGAAGGTTGCAAAATTATGAAAAATAAATGCACATAAGTGTTTAATTAAACTTACCCCCCTATACACAACAATACAATTTTTTAGAAGTGTTAAACTACATTGTACTGGTGCCTTCCCCCTCTCCAGTTCATAGGTATTGATTTTAATATATGTTTCAATAGTTAAAGAGCCATAAGTACATTTTTGGCATTTTTGCACACATATTGCACGTTCTGTGATGTTTCCCAGTGCCAGCAGTACCAAAGTGATAGGAAAGGGTGCCAGTTGTTTCATGGTCATAACCAAATCACTTCTACTTTTTAACCACAAATGATGTAAATGAATAACCATCTGGGACTGAGCTGAACGAATGCGTGTGTGGTGGTTGTTACCACTTACAATAGATGTCACTTAGAGAAATTTACTGACTTATTAAATAAATATTTGTTGAGGATAGAAACATTGAAATTTTAAATGTAAGTTGTTCATTAATAATAAATAATAATAAACCATATTCCTGTTTCTAACACAATATTTTTCATCTTTAGATTTCAAAGTACTTCTCACAGGGCAGTAATACTTCAGTCTGTCTTCCTCCTATAGTCAGCCTGGATGTGGAAAGCTGAGTTATGAGGAGGGAAATGCCAGTAGGACAGTGGCAGAGCCAGGGCTTGGTCTGGGGAAGCTGCTATCACCCAAGTGGGGAGTATGCTGCCTCCCACAGAAGCTGATAACTGTGGGTGAATCAAAGTTTTCTATCCTATATCCAGGTAGAATGTCCCCTGAAGTGACTTGTGCTGACTGCCTCTGGTCACCACGCAGCCATGCGATGAGCCTACCTGCTTCTTCTTTTGTTTTGGCAGACTGTGATTAGATCACCCTGAACTCTGTCTTCTCGAGGCTGAACAACCCTACTCCTTCAGCCATTTTTCACATGTCAAGTTCTCCAACTCCTTGACCGTTTTGGTAGTCCTCCCCTGGACCCTCTCCAGTTTTTCCATGTCTCTTTGGAACCCAGAAGACCAAAGGTGTGACCTGACAAGTGCTAAATAAAGAGTGAGAATCACACTCCTCGGTCTGTTGGCTGTACCCTCTGTGATGCAGCCTAGGACACGTTTTGCCTTCACTGTTGCTGCCAGGGCATGTAGCTGATTCGTGTTGAGTTTGCTGTTACACAAGACCCTGAGGGCCTTTTGGGCCAAGCTGCTCCCCAGGCAATCAGACCCCAGCCAGATAATCCCGTTTAGGTATTCTTCTGTCCCAGATATAGGACTTTACATTTATCTTTGTTAAACTTTACACAATTCTTTTGGCGCAATCTTCCAGTCAGGTATATATTACATACAGAATATAACATATCTCTAACAGACTGCATTTGCGATTTAACAACTAAACCAGCAACTAAGCCTCACACAGCCACTTACTTACTCCACCTGCAGTGGGATGGGGAAGAGAATTGGAAGAGTGAATAAGAAAACTTGGGGGTTGAGATAAAGACAGTTTAATAGGTAAAGCAAAAGCTGCTTGCACAAGTGAAGCAAAACGAGGAATTCATTCCCCACTTCCCACGGGCAGGCAGGGGTTCAGCCATCCCCAGGACAGCAGGGCTCTGTCACACAGAATGGTTACTTGGGAAGACAAATGCCATAACTGTGAATGTCAGCCCCGTTTCGTTCTTCTTCCTCCAGCTTTATATGCTGAGCATGATATTATATGGTATGGAATATCCTGGGGTCAGTGGGGTCAGATGTCCTGGCTGTGCCCCCTCCCAGCTTCTTGTGCACCCCCAGCCTCCTGGCTGGTGGGGTGGGGTGAGTTACAGCAAAGGCCTTGGCTCTGTGTAAGTGCTGCTCAGCAGTGACTGAAACATCCTTGTATTTTCAGCACTGTTTTCAGCACAAATCCAAACCACAGACCCTTTATATGAAGAAAATTAACTCTACCCCAGCGAAAACCAGCACAACTGCCTATCTTAATACCAGTTTTCACACTACTGTGGACATTTCTTTTTTGCTTGTCCCTGCGCTGTACTCCAATGTGTATTGCAGATGGTTCTAGTCTAGCTGTCTGTATCTATTGCTAGTGCACTGCCACAAAGCTACGCTAGACCTGGCTTCCAATTAGCTTGCTCAGATACCGTTCAGTGGAGGCTGTCTGACAGGTGCGTAAATACTGAGCTACACTCCTGCCAGTACCTGAGCCCTCTCCAGCACTGTGAAAATGTTTTGCAGTCCCAGAAGCAAATGTAATTGTAGTCATGTTACCATGCCTTTGCAGACAGGACTGAAATCCACAAGAGAGACTGTCTTAAAGCATATCAGGATCAATTTGACCTCCACTTGATGTTCTCCTGATGCTAGTGGCTTAGTGCCACCCACAGCAAGACTTATTTCCCTTGTGCAATAATTCAAATGTATTTCCCACTTGGTGTTAGCCAGTAACAGTAAAATGGAAGAAATCATGCTATTTAGCAAGCGTTCAAACATAGAGGACCTTCATGGATGACGACTGAGGAAAAGAGGAAGACCCCCCCAGTCAAGTTGATTCTGGAGGGATACAAACCTCTCCTAGTCAACAGCTTTCAAAGTACTGGCATGTGTGCTGGGTCTCTGGTAGACCCACAGGATCTGTGCATATTGGAGCACAGGAGTAAGGAGACGTGAGCACTGGAAAAACAAAACTTCCGTGGTAGCTTCTCCTTGATTTCTAAATAAAGTTTATTTTTCTTGTGCTTTCCCTGGTTTGTTGAATTAGTCCCAGTTACAGTGGGGAGATTAAGAGATCCTTGCTGTTTCACTGTGAAAGGTAGAGAATTTGCTGTCAAAAGAAGCGAATAAAATAAAAGGATACGTGCTTAATTCTCAGTTCCAAAACTTGCTGATTTTTTTCTGAAGCATGAGGAAATCCTTCCTGGTTTTACACAGCCTGTGGACATGATTAAAGCTGTGTTCCATATATAATGAAATAGGTCAACCAAGGTTTTCCCATATATCTTGTGCTGTTATCTTCTTGCTAGAACAGTAATCACAGGTGCCTCTACCTTTCTTTCCAAATGTGTTGTTCACACATTTTTGTTGTACTTCACACTGGCATAGAGCTTGGCAGCCACTCAGCTCTTGCTAGTGTTGTGTTGTCATGTAGTTTTGGCTGTCCTCACTACCTCCCAAGATGCCTTTTTAATTTACTTAATTTTATTATTGAAAATTAATTTGAACATAATAGACACAACCTTTAGAACAATTTGCCTACATTTGCCAAAGCTCTTTCATGATCCAAAATCGGGCATCATAATTATATTTGGCATAGCTCCATTTTATGTTTTTACAAATTACTTTTTGATCTTATTCCAATTTTTATGTATATAATATAAAAGTATGCTAGTATGTACAAATAAATGTCTATGTATATGTGTATGTATTTTTGTAGGTATAAAATTAATAAAATTAATAATTTTTAACAAAATAAAAAGTGTATATTTGCTCCCAGTTGCAGAAAAAGTTGTCACTTTTCTTGGGGCTGTATATAGTATTATGATTAAGAATTCTGGATTCAAGAAATGTGGATTCTCTTCCTAACTCTATCATAAGGTGTCTGCACAATCTTTTAATGTTGCTCCCAGTCTCAGTCCTCCACCTCAAAAATGAAGGTTGCTTTATCTCCTTTGCTTGTCTAGCTTGTTCATTTTCTAGGCTTCTAGGGTGGAATAATCAGTTGATGTATCTGTAAAGTACATATCACAATGAATTCTGTCTTTGCTTAAAACTGAACTGAGAAACAAGGGAGCAGAAAGGAGTTTACAGGTGATTCCACTGAAAGCGTATTTATTATACTTGGCTTTTTGAAATTAGAAAATGCTATTGATTTGCTTCTGTTTCTTGCTGGAAGCTTTCCAGAAAAGTGCACATTTTATGTAAGTATTGTATTATTTATAATGAAATGGAAACAGTAGTTTGAGACAGATGAAATACAACTTATTTCTTTATTTTGAAGGGAAATTAATCATTAATTGTCAGGTCACTGTATTACATTATTTATCCCCAATTTTTATTGATGCAGCCTGGCTAAATCATGTAAATATTTAGAGCTGAATTAACAATCTTCAAAGGGAAAGGGAAATGGGAAACCTATGGTCTTTGAACTGTAAAATCTATGGCTTTTGGAGTCTTTGCTGTAAATAAGGATGCAAGACCCCAAGGAACAAAACTTCCTTTGTTTATCCAGACCAAACTCTACTTTAAAGACCTGTGCAGAACATTTAACTCTACTGTAGCCTTTAAAACCCATTTACAGTGGCTTCCTATTCTTGGCAGTGTAAAAAAACTACATCAAGTTTGACCTTAAACCTCAGCAGTTTCTCAGACCAGGCCCCTTGCTCTTCTTCCACCCGTGGGACTCTGTAGAACAGGTATCTTCAGGCCCCAGCTGGCAAACAGCCAACCAAACAGGTGGAAATAAGATTTTGGAGATCTTCTGGGTACATGTCATATTGAAAGTACAGCAGTTGAAGGGCTGAGGCTTTGGGTTTGGGAAGCTGTTTCTTACATCCCTACGTCTGGACTTGAATTTTATTTCACAAGCTGCTGCTACTGCACTGGCTTAAGAATGCTTTTCTTCCTATTTTCATAAGAAGGGTCTGATTTAATTCAGGCAACTAGCTCCAGGAGAAGATCAGTGGCTGAAGCACTCCACCTCAGCATAGCATTCCTGTTTGACAGAAATTAAACTCTAGCACATACACTAGAAAACCAGCACATCTCTCTTTGGCATCAGATCTTCAGCACAGCTTTAAAAATGCATTCATTTTGTATTTCTCACAGTCCTTCAAGGGAGACCATGAATGAAACCCACTGGTCTACTCCACTGTAGCATCTAATGAAATCCTTCAACATTAATAATAATACAGAGGACAGAAGAGATTACCTCCAAAGATAGATTCCAACTGGCTCACCTTTGTGACTTTCATATGAGCAGGGAGTCTGATCCTCATCCATGTCTGACTTGAAAGCCTAAGGCTTTAAAGTGGTCCCTTTTTCTAAGCTGCACTTACTGTTCTACCACCAGCAGAGAGAAATGTCAAGTCCTTGTACTTGGGTTGTCTTAATCTCCTGACCTCAGAGGTTTCTGCTGCTGTCTAAAAATATTTCCTAAATTGGCACATTGAACCCTCTTCTCAGTTCTTACTCTGCTACAAAGTTTTTTGGAATAACTTGCAACTCCAACAGATCTGAGAATGCATCCCTGAGCATCACGTTGATGCCCAGCTATATTACCTGAACCTGGCTCACACCATCATCTGGATGGCAGCCGTATCACCAGTAGGGCTGGGATTAAAGTAAAGTCCCAGTAAAGTACATCCACGTTTTAACTGCTGTCCTCAGAAAGCTCTGCCAAGCAGCTGTCCCTCGTGATACAGAAGAATTGCAAACTTATTACTTTCTTCTGCTTTCTCTTCTCACAAAAGTGAGGCAAAATCACTATTTCTGAGATATCCACCATTTGGTAAAGATCACTTTTCCTAACAGGCATTTTAAAATTAAAGTATTTAAAATATGTGCTCTAAGCACATATAACTAAGGCATAATAACACATGTATGTATGTACAAGACATTGTCAAACACTTCATGATACCCTTGTAATATATTTTTTTAATTTTTTGTTATTATCTAGGATATATTTTATTTATATCTGTCTAAATCTCTGCCAAGACGATGGGTTAGATGCCACCTGCTTTTCTGAACTAGTCTGGTCCCAGGCCATCTGGGCAACTCATCACATAGCAAGATTAAAGGCATCTGGGACTGAAACAGAAATTAAGAGTAACACCTCATGACTGATTCCCTTTGGTGGCACAACAGAGATTAGTGCAACAACTTTCAAGTGCTAAAATAAAGACATAAATATGCTGCACACTTAAGCCACGCATATGATGAATGTTGGGTGGTTGTGAATCCTGATTTATTCATTAATGACATACAGATAATATGCTGTACCTTCTCCCTCTTGTAGTATTTGTTGAAAACTGGTTTGTCAGCTGGCAGTTTATTTAAGGAAGAAGGTGACCTCATGAGAAATTAATAGCATTGCCAATATTTTATATTAGTTCTCATATATTACACAAAATCATCAAATTCATGGATACTAAAAATACTAGGACTGGTAGCACAGCAGCTCTTCTACATCTCGATCCCACAAGACATTGCTAGAAAAATTACATTGTTCCTCACAAACATAACAAAATGGTCTTGTTATTGAATGCACTGAAGTTCACAGATTCTGTGGCCAATGTGAGTGTTTAACACATGCAACACGGTGTCCCAAGCAGGCATGGCCCTACTTAACTTCCCGTTCAGAGTTGAAAGACTTATTTTGTGAGTCAGGAGACTGAAAAGATGAGGTCAGAGCAGAGGAAGGAATGGAAAGGCGAGGAAGGAATGGAGAGGCAAGAAAGAATATATGAAGAGAACTAGTAAACTGAAGCTATTTTTGAAGGTGATTAAAGGAAAAATATCATCTAGGAACATTCATTTAATATCTAGAAAAATTAAAGAAGCAAAGTGATTTTTTTTTTTTTTAATAGCATGTGTTGAGATTTTATCTGTGAGATACAGCTTGGAACTAATTTTATGCTGAACATACATAAATATCGGCGTCAACTTAACTCCAGTAGCAGGCTGCCATAATGACGTTAGAAGAAAGAGAAATTCTTTTGGCTTTCATATGAGTATTTTGCTGTGTAGGAAATAAAGTCCAGTCTGTGTTTTAGCTTGGCCTGTCAAAACAGTCATGAAGACTTCATATTTTAAGCCATATGATCTATTCACTTCTTCTGTCACTTTTGTGACACTTTTTAAAATTATCACATTTGTGATATTAATAAGTTATATTATACTCTTTTTCTTTCTATGCTTAGGATAAAAA
This sequence comes from Falco biarmicus, assembly GCF_023638135.1. Taxonomy (NCBI): domain Eukaryota; kingdom Metazoa; phylum Chordata; class Aves; order Falconiformes; family Falconidae; genus Falco; species Falco biarmicus. The sequence goes on along the minus strand of NC_079293.1, from coordinate 32,524,111 downwards.
GACTTTGTAACTTGCCTCTCAAATAGATGCATATGATGGATTTTGTAGGAAAACGAGAATGGGTTCTGTTCTCTCACTGAAAGCTGAATTCTCATGCACTGTGTAATAAGAGTAAGACTGAGTGCAAAAAGGCTGAAAAATGTAAGAAGGATATGCAATCATGATAAAATGTATTAAGCACCTAGTAGACTGTACCAGAGCGAGTTTTAAAAGGTGAATTCCTATCCCCCAGGTAAAATTGGCATTTAAAAAAGCCACAACACTTTGATTTTGAACAAATGCCTGATTTTTAGACATTTTTAACATGTGACAGAAATTCTGGGGTAGTTCTGAATTTAAAAAGAAACTTTTTTATTACTGTATGAACACAAATTGATCTTTTTCTGAAAGTATTTATTTCCACACAGGGAGTTATAATGTTAACCTTAGATGACTTTTTCAGATGTTCAAACCCACACTATAAGTCTGCTTCAAGGCCACATTATGTAAAAGTAGGGTTGACAAATATCTGCCCAAGATAATTAACTTTGTTTCACCTCTAAAAAGCTAAAACTAGAAGAATTTAAAGTATTTTGATGATATGAGATGAAACAGCAATGTTGAAATGCATCCATTAGAAACATCAGAAAAGTTATTAGTAGTCTTAAAAAATCCCTTGGTTTTGTTATGCATATTTTTAAGTCTAAAATCCCTCTACTGATTGTTAACTAATGTTAGTCTCTTTTAACATTGGTAACCACTGTAAATGAGTTAATATAAAGGGATACTTTCTGTTAGTACTGTATAGAAGTAGGTTTTTCTTATAATTTGATTATGCAGTTGGATAACTGGGGAAGCTTCTCTCCAGCCATCCATTCTCTTAAGAATGAAACTTTGTTAAATATTGACTATAGACAATTTTGGCTTTTGTATCTGGACATTTTCTCTAAAAAAACTACAGCAAACAAAAAAAGTCAATGCAAGGATTTTGAAACCTTTGCAATGAGTGACTTCAAAGTGAACTCTAATAATTTGCAAACAGTGAAATCAAAGTATCTGTAAATCTAGTCCCTGAAAACAGCTTCTATTTTTTTGACACTTTAAAATTAATTTCTTTTTTTAGAAATGTCTCCCTCCTTTTTTGCGGGGTCAAAGCTTTCCAACACCAACAGAAGTTTGTTTCATTGATATAAATGACCTTTATATAGTAAGTACTATGGAGTATAACAAAGTGTGGAAACAGAGAACATTTCTCTTTCAGTAATGCTATTCTGAGATTTTTTAAATTTTTTTAAATATTTTTTTTTTGTAACAAGTGACAACTAACAGTACTGTATACTGTGGGGACTGTCACAAACCTCCAGAGATCATCTAATCCAGCCTACAGGATGGAGGAGTACTGAGGCTATTCTCACTGGATGTTTATTAAAACACTACTTAAAAGTTAACCATGATAGTATTCTGTAAACCAACTCATTAAACTGTTCCACATCTTAATTATGCTTAGTATCATGGTAAATTGCAAGTGACATTCAGACCTTCCTGCTGAAGAAAGGGAAAGAACATTTGTTCATGGTAAAAATCTACAAGTATTTAGGGACTGAGATCTTATTGGATGAGATTAGTATTGGATAATTAGGAAAAAATCTTTTCTTCCATTGAGACTGATGAGCTGCCTGGGTTCATAACAAACCAGAGTGCAGATTTGTTTATAAAACAAAATACAGTGCAGCTTCACTCATCTGGCATTTGTTTGTTTAGGAAGCTGATGCGTGAAAGGCCCACTGGTACAAGCCATCATGAAGAAAAAGAGCAATGTTTTTATACAGTTGTGAAACAATTAATACAACCTCAACTTTACAGATCTATTAGACTTGAGATGAAATGAAAATGAACAAAAAAACTACCTATATTGGAAATCTTTTCTTTGCAACTTCATTTCCATTGAAATATCTAGGGAAATTTTTATTAAAAATCAATTCTGGAAAAAAATCAATCAGCTTTAACCATCTGTTGTCTTACTGGAAAATCTATGTGCAACTTGCAGTTATCTGTATTTAAACAGGATGTTTCAAACCATCTAACTATTTAAACGATCAGCAATTCTGTATAATTTTTTACTTCTACAAAAACAGATGAAGCTGTAGGCTGAGCACTCCGCATCGTCCCTTCACTTAGTTTTCTCTGACCAGGAAGGCAGGCGACACAAGCGGTTTGCCCTCATAACAAAGGGGATGGATTTTACCAGCTTGTTAGAGGTTGTCCTCCCAGCACGTTTGCTTATGCCACACTGCCAACCCCACGTTCTCACAATGATGAGTCAGCACTCCAAATGATTATAGCTGGCTTTTAAAAAATCATATTTAAAAATAGTATTTGTGCTTGCTTGCTTTTGAGTTCAGATCATTCATTTGTTCTGCCTGTACACATCGTTTTGATTAACCCTCAGTGCTCTGGTAGTTAAAGCCAATTTTGCAGATGAACACTGAGATCTCTCTTGAGATCTCTGGATGGGGATGGGAGCTGGTGCTGTGAGAAACCTAACACATACAGTGACATGCAAAAGAGTCTTGTGAACGGTAACACCATGTGCAGCGTGTTCTCCAAGATTTTCCAATCTGATTTGTGCATAGAATATTCTGGCCTATCACTTCTCAGCCTGTTTCTTGATAGACAGCCTACATTCCCCTTTCATCCTAATTATAGCCCCATATATCACCCCAAGTAATCTCCCCAGTTGGTAACAATTTACATTTTACACATCTCTCCCTTTTAACTTCAGGCTCCATTCAGCTTTGTGCCTGGAGTGACTAAGATATCAGTGTCAGCCACAGGTTCCACATTTTGAATGGAAAATAAATTAGCGATATCAAACCTGAAGGCAGCTTTGATTATCTTTGCCACCACTGTTGCTTTTTGGCTTTGCCACTTTGTTCATCCGTACTGTACCCACTCAGTTCCAGGGGTATCTTAGAGAAAAGAGAGGTTATAGCATCCAGATCTATTAAATAATTAAAAATGTGCTATATGGGTAATTTGCGTAGATTAATGACACAGCCTTTACAGAAAACTGATCCTTGTCTTCCTGGGTGATAGAACTCTGTTATTCTGTTGGTCAGAAATGGGATCATGGTAGAGACAGGAGAAAAGAATTCATGACTACTATTCTTTGAGAATTTTTACCACTGTCCATTTAAGCATCTTGAATTTTTTTTTTCAAAAAAAATCTGGCAGCAGCTGACTTTAGGGAGCATCTGGCATCTCTCGTTCAGAGGAAAACTCTTGCTTGAGGCTTGGGTTTTGTTTTTTTGGTTTGAGATTTCTTTAAAATATCCGATTTCTCACAAAAAAACCCCCAAAAAACACCAAAAAAAACAAAAACAAAAACAAACCACAAAAAAACCCACGTACATTTTTGAGCAGAAAGGTTATATAGATTATCCTATGGCTCTGGACTCACTAGACTCCTTGGGACTCCTGAAGGTGTTTAGCTAGAGGGAAATTTATGTGGATGCATGCATATGTGGAATGTGCAAAGCTCACAGAATACAGTTCCAGCCATTAGGCCTCCACTTATTGCTTTCCTGGGAAATAAAAATCTCAGAAACTAAATTGTAACTTCTAGGAGTAGGTAAGGTAGCTTTTTCTTCCTCCCTATAATTACTCATCATGTCTTTATCCCTGCACCTCTCTTTATAACTGAGAACTCCCTTTATACCTACCTGAGAAAGAACCGGCATCTCTCTGCCTCCATCCTGGCACTGCCACAATCCTAGATCCAAATTTAGCTCTCCGATATAATTTGTGGAATTCCTGAAAAGCTTCAGAAATTGTTTGTCTTGCAACATATCCACTCCCAGAGAGCCACATCCACCAGCCACCATGGGGCCAGGCTCATTTCTTTGTGCATAGCCTATGCGTCACTGTGGCTGTTCAAGCAGCAGGCAGAGATTTATGTGAGCGACTGCAGGATGAGCACATTGCAAACATTTCAGCGTACTGCAGTTTCTTGGCAAAAATCCAAGCCATGTCTTGGCCTAGTTATATGACTTTGTGAGTTCTCACTTCTTGTACTTCACTTCTCTTTACCAGAAATACGTTTTGTGTAGTACAACATACATTATGCATAGTACTATAAAGCAGAGAAAGGAGCTGTTAGTTTTCTTCCTCCCAGCTTTTTTACTGGAAGAAAATATTCCCTCTAACACAGGAAAAGTAGCTACAAGAAAACAGTAAAATCTTTAGAGTTTCTTTACCTGCTTTGCTATGGATATTCTCCCTTGAACCTATTAGCTGCCCCCTATCCAGATTTCTTGCAGCGTATCTGATGAAATAGCACCTTTTAGCACAGTTTATTGGGAAAATCTCCTGATAACATTAGAGATAAATGTACCTTAGCCCCTCCCGTGCTGTTCAATTTCTGCTATTTTAAAACTTCTCTTTAATTTGTTATACAAGGAAAACCAAAGACATTTTTGTTACATCGGCATTTCATACAGAAATCAAAGATTAAGGAAAAGAAAAGTTAACGCCAGTCACATGTTTTTGATATGGTGGGCTTCAGATTACTTCACTGAACCACCTAATTTATTCCTAATTCTTATATGCTTGGGTGAAATAATTCTTCTGAAGCACATCACTTTCTTCTGTAGATGTGGAAAGTCTCTTCAGGGGCAGCTAAAATTAAGAAAGAGAATCTTCCTCTATTACAAAAAAAGAACTTCTCTTCATAGACCAGAGGACGACACTTTAGGGAGATTGCTAAGAAGATACCTGAGCCTGAAATATAAGATATGGGCAGAGGGAATCCCATCTCCTGTATTTCTCTGGAGGACTTTCAAAAGATTTCTCTCTGGGGATAGATCTGCCATACTGAGCTATGGGTAAGCAGAACAAAAGAAAAAGCAAATTATTTCCTGAATGAGATGAAAAATCCTACCTCAGGATATCACAGATAAAAAACCACATAAAAGTGAGATTCTTATATGGAATTATAAAAATTTCTTATGAGTGATAAAAAAATCTATATTCTTTATTACAACTACCTTCAATACTGATAAAAGGGGAATAACTATTGAGTTTAGATCTTTTGAAGCTGAAGCATCCTTTTTAGCCTTTAATATAATGGGAAACTTTTGAAAAGAAGCCTTGAGCAGGCAAAATAATGAAGATTAACAATTGGAGATTCAGATTAACCAATACCCTGCTCTTTCCATCTATTTATCATGATTAATCTGTGTCCTCTTTCCAGGAACATAGAAACTACGCAATCTGGTGCTAACAAGAAAGCTGTTGGTATCTTAAATGTCAACAAGCATTTCAATATCTGATTAATATTATTGCAGAGAAAACTGAAATCTGGACTGCTAGTGGTGCTTTTGCAAAATCCATCTATCAGTGTTGAAGAAGTTGTTGATATAATGCTACAGAGGTAGCACTGAGCTGTAATACCACATCTTTGTACCCAGTTTTATAGCTTGTTCTTACTGTCGTGTTGCTGATGTTAGCTGGTTCTGTAACATTATTGGGTTTTTGCTAGCAGAGGTGACAGGAGCACAGACTGAGCAGGCTGGTTGTGGCTGCTCCTAGTTCTTTGCTCAAAGAGCTGCCTGTGGCTCTGTGATCACACTGATTACATGTCTTTCAGTGCTTCGGTTTGAAATACTGGCTGCTGTTCACTGTAACTGAATAAGCACCTCCATGCCCTGTTCTTTTGTGTATTCATGGGCTGAATATTCAATTTGCTAATGTATATAGAGTGGAGTTGTAATTGCTTTTGACCTTGTGATAGGAAATCCTCCACCTGTATCTTTAAGGTTACTTTCACCTTTTTTTTTTTATTTAATCATTTTCGTTGGGTGTCATCTCAGTCCTTGGAGGGAGAAGGAGGAACTGAAATTCTATTTCAAATGCGACTAAAAAACAATGAAACAAAATTTATTGAGACAGAAGAAAGCTTATTTTGCACTCCAAAAAGAAGTTAATTATTTAGGAAAATATCTTAAGTGACACCTGAGTGAATATTTGTTGTATGATTGTAATATCTCATTCTTAAAATGGCAATATAATTACCTGAAATTTTGATTATTTAATTTACTAATTTGCAAAGGCATATTTCTAATAACTATAATAATAATTGACGATTTGTTGTTAATATATTTTTGCAGCGACATTTGTGACTCTACTCCCTACAGAAAGAAAATGCATGGAGGTGGAAAATATGAGCAACAAATATTTTGCTTCTAGCCACATGGAAATTGTTCTTAACAGAACTCCACATGCATGGGGTTCCTATATGTGTATCTATATGACCCTCTTTCTTCCTGAGGATCTCATGTGTAATTGGTTTTGGAAAGCATCTGTACAAAAAAAAATATCTAACTCATTGTCAGCTCATATTTCTGAATTCAGATTTTTCTAGAGAAAACGCTTTTCCAAATGAAACGCAAGTGCATTAATTCAGAGCTACTTCTTGAAGAATAAGATTTCCTTGAGGAAGCTGTGTGCAAGTAAAGCTCAAAAAAATCAATCGCAGATGGTTTGATTAAAATTTCAATTCCCTTTATTAAATATATGTAATAGATTATTTCCCACAATTATTCCCAAAGACTTTCATTCACATCATTTCTATGAGAAGCTGTTATTTGATATATGCAAACTGCATGTAAGATACCTTTGAAAAACAGAACAGTGACTATATGTTCTATTTTTTATTATTATGTTTTTATTGTTATGTTATTAGATTTGTAACTACCTGCTTTTCTATGTATGATACTTTCCCGAAGAAACTTCAGAGGGGGAAAAAAGGCAAAAAGGGAGGGGTAATAAATGCTAACAAGGTGGCAACTTAGTGGTTAGGGCAGTTGCATGGAGACTGCATGTGAATTTCATGTCTCTAAGGAAGGATTTGAGTACAAATCACAGTCTCTGTTTACTGCATGCATTCAAATATTACACGAGAAGATTAGGTACCTTCTATGGACTTGTTGATAAAAAAATAATTCAGCTGCGGTATCATTCTTGGAATTACTTGTGTTCTATGAACAGTGTTAATTTCATGTGTCATGCCGCTTTCTTCAGAGTGCTTCATTTTTTATCTTGTTTAGGTTTAATAGTCCTATACATGAGCAGGACTGAAACAACTGATGCTGAGGGACATTTCAAGTTAGATTGGGTTGTACCTGGTGAATTTAAGTCCCGATTAAATTATGCCAGAACTGAGCAGGTGTTTTCTGGATCATGACAGTGGACAGAAGTTTCCAAATTTTGTCTATGTCCTCTTTTGCTGCTGAATTATTATTTTTTTTTCACATCCATCCATTAAGTTCATGAAACATGTAATACTACCAAATAACTATATTTAGAGGGTATTAAGGTGGAAGCTGAAGCTGCCTATATGGTCAAGAGAGGTCTCTGGAAGGCAAATCAGGGTGCCTAAATTTGAAAGTATGTTTCTAATTAGGAGCTCTAATTGCTGTGTGGAAGCACACACTTCTCTCTACTGACTGTAGAGGGAACCTAGGCACCAAAGGTAGGTGCTTGCAGAGGTGGTGTCAGTATTCTCCATTGTCTGGAGACTGTATCGAATGGCAATGAAATTGTATGGTATATGTTAGTTTCCTGGATTATTCTAAAGTGTGTGGCCATACGATCTTTCCGGTACTTTTTCCTGTCAGTTTACTTTGGAAGTAGAATTTGCATTGCACACAAACAGGTATGTGAGTGCTCATTGTTTGCAACTATTAGAATCAAACATTCATCTTTGAAGTTAATTCTTAGGTTTATGTTTTAATATTAGAAATTAGTATAGCTTCTCTGCAAATTTGTTTGGAAATTTTAGCCCTTACTGTAAGTGGTAATAGAAAACATTTCTTTATATTTCCAATACATGTGTACAGACTCAAAATGTGCACAAACAAAAAAAAAAATATTGATAAGGCTGAAAAAGATTGTCCTGACACTATTTATCTAGTGTTACAGCTACAAAAAAATTTCCACAATATAGTCATTAATATGATTGTACTGAAGCATTAGAGAAACAGTAATTTCTTTCTTTTACCACTGAATAGGGAATGCATGATAAAATAGTCTTTTCTTTTAAAACATTGCTTCCCTTTCACATGCTGCACATGAATGTGGATTTGCCTGGATTTCTGCTGTAGATTATTTTTTTTTTGATTTACACATATTTCTTCCTACCTTCCACTTTTCTCTGTGTAAACAACTTTTCATGGAAATGGGTGAATCCAAGTCCCATTCAGATGAATGCCTCGAAGACAGCTCTTCCCATCTTATTCTCTTCGGCTCCAGCAGTATTTTCCAGCTCAAAGTCAGCTTGTTTTGCTCATTTTTTGAGCAAACAGGAATCTGTGAAACAGGAATAGTGTTAAGCTGAACAGGAGCTAACAAACCCCACATCCCAGAAGGATTTGTTTTGTTTGGGGTGGGTTTATTCCCCACTAATGCAGCCACAACCTTTGACTAGTCAGCAGGAGGGAACGAGGAAAAGAATAAACCTGTGAGCCTTAAGACATTCTTGCCAAATCTTGGTCAGCAACATTCAAGCTGATGCACCATGATTAGCTGAGTAACTTTTCCCTCTCAGAGATATTAAAAAACTGTCTAGGCATGGTCCTGGGCAACTGGCTCTAGCTGGCTCTGCTTGAGCAAGGAGGTTGGACAAGATGACCTCCAAAGGCCCCTCCCAACCTCAACCATTCTGTCGTAATGTGAACTTCATGCCTATGCATTTTTAGCTTTTTTTTTTTTCATAGCATGAAAAATGTGTTTTCTTGATAGGTCAAGTGTAATAATGACAAAAATGTGGCATAATTATTTGCTAGGGAAATTAACTATGCATAATGCCTATATCTTGACCTTTGGATGGAGCTACAACAGCTTATACCTAGGGTAAAAGGAAATTTACATTTAGCATCAAGAGTAACAGCCTCTGATAAAATGGAAAAATAAGTCTTAATAATACTTTCAGTAACTGAGACTATGCGTTTGTTTTGCTTTATTGTTACTTATTCTTTCATAAATGCTAAAAAGCCAGCTGAGAAATCTCTAGGTTCCCATTTACCTCTAGATAACTGATGGGACATGAAATGATTTGAATAAGAACTGTCATACTCAATTAATTGGACATGGCTAATATACAATGTAATACAACAGCAAAACATTTTCAGGCTATGCCAGATAGCTATCTAAAAGAACCACTTTACACAGTGTTTCTTGGAGAGATGACAGTTTGGCCTTCCTCTTGTAAGGTCTTGCCAGTCTGCTTAGGTATCAGAACACACTTCTGAGTGGACCTGGATGTGACACCTTCAATGGGTAGAGCAAACACCCCTCCCACCACACAGAACATGCAAGGATCTTTTGAATTTTAGTCACCCATGGAAAATGGTTTTGTGAAGGGCAGGTGAAAGCCTTCACATTCAGAAGATGAAAGACCTGTGCTACTTTTCTGCAGATTCAAGGCAGCAGCTGATGGAGAAGGAGCAAAGAGTGTGCCAGATATCAGATAACTATGCAAGCGAGGTGGAGGGGCTGGATGAGCAGTGACCTAGAAGGGAATATACAGGTGCATCATTGTCTGCCACATGCTTGAAGACCAGTTTGAGTGAGAGTCAGTTCTGGATTCAGATGGCTAAATAGAGGGGTTAACATGTAGGGGTTCACATGCAGCTGCAGTGTAGGTGAATTAAATCTTGGCTAGATCTCCACTGACTACCATGGCAGCTTAGGCATCATTGTGCCCACAGATACTTACATTCAGCTCCAAGCTTGGAACTGAAATCTGGCCATTTGAGAGGCAGATGTCCCCAGCGCTGGGCGAGGACAGCTGTATTTTGGTGGTTGCCATGGACTGCCCTTATGCACCAGGCATCTGTTGGCCATTATTCCCATAGCTACATATGAAATATGACATCAGGTGCAGCATCTTTGAAGACTTGACTGTCATAGCTGTGAAAATTACACAACTTTGCAATTTCTGACATCCCACATCTTTTACTCTGGTTCAGTGTGCTCCAGCTGGTGACTTCTCTGCCAGCTCTGCTTCAGGGGAGGTTTCTGTCTGGCCCGTGCCATCCTCTTGGTTGTCTTTCCATGGGAACAGGAGGGAAATGAGTGCATTAAGCAGTGGCTGTGGGTCTCATATTATAGGGTTTCTTAAGATGGTGGTCTTCACTGGGGAGCTTGGCTCCAGCAAGGTGCCACACCGCCTGCGAGGGAGAAGGACCTGAGAGCAACTTGTGGCAACTTGGAGGCTGGCTGCAGCCCAAAGCCTGTGTGTGACTCAGCACTGAAAAGGGTATTCCTGCCGTGGTTTGTTTGTAAAACGCCCTTGGATATGATGGCTGCTATAGAAATGGCAAGTAATAAAATACCATTATAGAGTAATTAGCTATTATTACCTCAGATGGCTAAAATTTGGCTTCTTGATCCCTCCTGCCACAGTTTATTATAGAACAGGAAAATACAGGGAAGGAGAAAGTGGAAGACAACAACATTGACAGGGCAGTGTGACTTGCAATCTATTATTTCTGAAAAGAAGCAAGATTTGAGGCAGCATCAAGCCAGATGCACCAAAAATGACCAAGACTGTGCAGAAGTGGCTTTAGGGTTAATCTGTGTGACCGAACATGTAACTTAATTCAGCACCTCCTGTCCAGTTCTTGGGGGGCTTCACCACCTCAGTCTGAACTTATTCTGTAAAATAGTTTTATTTGCTATTTTTTCCAAAACAGACTGACAGCAACTTTATTTGTTACAGTAAGGAAGAAATCTAATACAACTTTGATTGATTTGTGCAGATGCTTCTTTGGGCTGCTAATCGTGACTGTACTGAGGAGGTGAGGGTACATGAGGCTTGCTGCTCCCTTTCTGAGGCCAGGACATGAAGGTGGCACTTGTCTTATGAAAATGTTTGTTCCTTGGCGGGTTTCTTTATGCTATCAGCTTCAGCTTCACTGCTTGGTGCCTTATATTGGAGCACCTTTTAAGCAGGTTGCTAGTTTATTTGGCAGGTTCATTGGAATGAGCACTGTGTTGTGGCCCATTACTTCTCATTCTCTGCTTACATACATCATAATGCAAAGTGCACTTGTGAGGTGTAGTTCTCCTTCTATCATTACTGTCAAGGTAAAAAAATTACTAGCTTTGTCGAAAAAGATCGGGAACCATTCAAAATTTAACTCTTCATACTATTACCATACACAGGACAAGTTCCCGTTACAGGTTTATAGTCTGAGTGTGAAGATGACTTCACCTGAAATTGAGAGTTTCTGTATGTTATAAACTTTGAACATGCTGGGCAGCATGCATTTGAATATGTGGTTAATTGGGCAGAAAAAGTGTCAGGTAGTAAACAATCATAACTTGTTTCAGTTTTCATTCTGTGTGCCTAGATGATGCCCAGACTGATGCACAACTCCGTAATGTGCAAAGGCTTGAAATTTGTCACAGTACCAAAGACCTAGTGTCTACCACTATTTGGGGCACATTCTCCAAGCAGAGCTGAACAGTAAACTTCTGCCATCTTTAGGGAAAGCTGAGGACAATCTGTGTGAGAGAACTTTAAGAAAAGGCATAAATTTTGTTGCTGTGCCTCAGTTTCCCATTAAGGATTGTGGGGAGAGGAAATCTCCTTTTCCTTTCCTCAAAGTTTAAATATTTACTTTGTGAAATGTTGCTTCGATGTTTCACATAGATTGTAGTTGTCATTGTTGACCTCTCCAGGGCTTAATGTGCACTAACTTGTGACCTGACCAGCCCTGGTGGTGTGCAGAAAGTGCATGTGACAGCGACTTCAGGTCTAGCCAGCGTATGCAGAAGGAATGGGCCTGAGCTAAAGTGCACAGAGGTACCATAACAATTTCAGAGTTAACCTCATTCAATTTTCACCTCATTTTTAATTTTTCTTTTCCTTTTCTTCAAAAGGTTGTTTGGAAAAGACCTGTAATTTGATGAAAAATTTTCAACAGTCTCTGTTCAAACTCTCATGGCATCAGCCCTTAATTCTTTCCATTGTTATCTTTGCAGTGCCTTCTGAGTAACCAGATTTAATAAATTGCTGTATTTTTAGGTGCTTAATAGCAGGTTACCTGTGATTCAACATCTATGTGAATTATGTAAGTGAGGATAATGCAAGTTAGCCCCAGAATGTCATCTCATAACCCACCTATTTCTGATCTTTTACAGACTACTTTTTCCTAAAAAATCCTTGTTCTTTGGAAACATTATCTACACAGTTTGACCTTACTGTCTCTCACTAATTCTGCCTTGTCCCAGGTGCTGACTTTATGCTGATTACCTGATGATACAAACCAAGTGAGGACTAATTTTCCATTCTTATAATTTTTAAAAGAATATACATTAGCTGGTGCAGGTTGGTCACAGAATAGCATAATAGCATTGGTGTCTATGAGCAGAAAAAGACTGAATGGTCTAATGAAAATTTTAAAATAGAATCTATTCAACAAAGTGTTTATTTATTTGTGTTTTTATTGCCCTTTATGTAAAAAGTAATACTAAGCATATTATGGAATTAAAATACCAAAGGAGGAACACAACGTAAGGGAGAGAAATGAAGATGCAGAGAAAAGGGAAGCATGTTTTTTTGAGGTCAGAAGAGAGCTAGCAAATCAATGAACCTGTGGGATAAAGGAAGGTACCTCCAGATGTCAGGAGCTGCACTGACCTGTTTGAATGATGAATTGTAGCACATAGAACATTATGGCACGGGGCATGTAACAATATGCCAGTGCAAGAAAGGTTGCAGAAATGTGACCTGTCAACAAATTGCACTACACAGCTTCGTTACTGGAGTCATCTAGTATCGTGACCTTTTTGCATGCAATGTTAGCCACTGTGTTGAAAACACACACTTAACATACAGAATCATAAAATCATGTAGGTTGGAAAAGACTTTGAGATCATCAAGTCCAACCATTAATCCAGGGCTGCCAAATCCACCACTAAACCATGTCACTAAGCACCACATCTATGTGTTTTTTAAGTACCTCCAGGGATGGTGATTCCACTGCCTGCATGGGCAGCCTGTTCCAATGCCTGACCACCCTTTCAGTGAAGAAATGTTTCCTAATATTCATCTAAACCTTACCTGGTGCAACTTGAGGCCATTTCCTCTTGTCCTGTCGCTAGTTACCTATGAGCAGAGACTGACCCCCACCTGACTACTACCTGCTTTCAGGCAGTTGTAGTGAGCAATAAGATCCTCCCTGAGTGTCCTCCCCCCCAGACTAAACAACTCCAGTTCCCTCAGCTGCTCCTTATAAGACTTATACTCCAGACCCTTCCCCAGCTTTGCTGTCCTTCTCTGGACATGCTTCATCACCTTAATGTCTTTCTTGTAGTGAGGAACCCAAAACTGAACACAGTATTTGAGATGTGGCCTCACCAGTGCTGAGTACAAAGGACAATCACTTCCCTAGTCCTGCTGGCCACACTGTTTCTGACACAAGCCAGCATGATGTTGGCCTTCTTGGCCACCTGGGCACAATGCTGGATCATCTTCAGTTGGCCATCAACCAGCACCCCCATGTCCTTTTCTACAGGGCAACTTTCCAGCCACTCTTCCCCAAGCCTGTAGCATTGCATGGGGCTGTCGTGAATCAGGTGCAGGACCTGCAGTTGTCCTTGTTGAACCTCATACAATTGGCCTCAGCTCATTGATCCAGCTTGTCCAGATCCTTCTGCAGAGCCTTCCTGCCTTCAAGCAGATCAATGCTTCCCAACAACTTGATGTCATTTGCAAAATTACTGAGGGTGCAATTGGTACCCTTGTCCAGATCAGTGATAAAGATATTAAACAGAACTGGTCCCAATACTGAGGCCTAGGGAACACCACCTATGACCGGCCACCAGATAGATGTAAATCCATTTACTACCACTCTTTGAGCTTAGCCAAACAACCAGCTTTTTACTGAGCGTAGAGTACACCTGTCCAAGCCATGAACAGCCAGATTCTGCAGAAGAATGCTGTGGGGAATTATGTCAAAGGCTTTACTAAAATCTAGGTAGACAATAGTCACAGCCTTTCATTCATCCACTATAAACACGTCACCTTGTCATGGAAGTCGATCAGGTTCATCAAGCAGGACCTGCCTTTCGTAAACCCATGTTGGGCAGTTTTAAAACCCTGGCTGTCCTGCACATGCCACGTGATGTCACTCAGGATGGTCTGCTCCATAACCTTCCCTGGCACCGAGGTCAGGCTGACAGGTCTGTAGTTCTCTGGATCCTCCTTCCTGCCCTTGTAGATAGGCATCATGTTGGCTAACCTCCAGTCTTCAGGTTCCTCTCCAGTTTGCCAAGTCTGTTGAAAAATGATGGAGAGAGGCTTGGCGAGCTCCTTCACCGGCTCCTTCAGTACCCTTGGGAGGATCCCATCTGGCCCCATAGACTTGTCTATGTCTAAGTGGAGCAGTAGGTCACCTCACCATTTCCTCTTGGACTGTGGGGACTTCATTCTTCTCCTCATCCCTGTCTCCCAGTTCAGGGGGCCGAGTACCCAAAGGGAAGCTGGTCTTGCTGTCAAAGACTGAGGCAAAGGAAGCATGAAGTACCTCAGCCTCTTCCTCATCCTTTGTGGCAATGTTCCCCACCACATCCAATAAAGGCTGCAGATCATCCTTGCCCCTTCTTTTATTTCTAATGTATTTTTAAAAACACTTTTTATTATCTTTTACAGCAGTGGCCAGCCTGAGTTCTAGCTGGGCTTTTACGTCTTTAATCTTCACCCTGCATAACCTCGCCACATCCTTATAGTCATCCAGAGCTGGCTGCCCCTTCTTCCAAAGGTGGTAAACTCTCCTTTTTTCCCTGAGTTCTAGCCAAAGTTCTCTGTTCAGCCAGGGTGGTCTTCTCCCCAGCTGGTTTGTCTTTTGGCACATGGGGATGATCTGCTCCTGTGCCTTTAAGACTACCTTCTTAAGCATGTCCAGCCTTCCTGGACCCCTTGGCCCTTCAGAACTATCTCCCAAGGCACTCTGTCGACCAGGCTCTTAAACAGGCCAAAGTCAGCCCTCCAGTAGGCCAAGGTAGTGGCTCTGCTGACCCTCCTTCTTACTTCTCTTAGAATTGAAAACACGTCATCTCGTGATCGCAATGCCCATGGCATCCTCTGACCACCACATCAACCACCAGTCCTTCGCTGTTTGCAAACAGCAATTCCAGCAGGGTATTCCCTTTTGGTTGGCTCGCTGACCAGCTGTGTCAGGAAGTTCTCTTCCACACATTCCAGAACCTCCTAGACTTTTTCCTCTCTGCTTTGTTGTATTTCAGGTGGGTATCCAGCAGGTTGAAGTCCCCCATGAGAACAAGGGCTAGAGATCTTGAGACTTCTCCCAGCTGCTTGTAGAGTGTTCCATCTGTCTCTTCATCCTGGTGGGGTAGTCTATAACAGACTCCCACCAGAATATCTGCCTTGTTGGCCCTCCCCCTGCTTCTTACTCCTAAACACTCAACCCTACTGTCACCATCATTCAGCTCTGGGCAGTTGAAACACTCCCTGACATACAGAGATACCCCACCACCTCTCTCCCTCCTTGCCTATCCCTTCCAAAGAGTTTGTAGCCATCCATTGCATTACTCCAGTCATGCGAGTTATCCCACCATGTTTCCGTGATGGCAATCATGTCACAGCCTTCCTGCTGTATTATGGCTTCCAGCTCCTCCTGTTTGTTGCCCATGCTTCAGGCATTGGCATAGATGCACTTCAGCTGTGCTATTGATCTTGCCTGCAGCTCTGGCATGCTGCTCCCAGGCTCATCTCTAACAAGCTTGTTTTTATTCCCTTCCCCCTTCAAATCTAGTTTAAAGCTCTCTGTGAGCCCTGCTAACTCCTGACCTGGAATCCTTTTCCTGCTTTGAGACAGGTGAACCCAACCTGTTGCTAGCAGGCCTGGTGCTGTGTAAACTGGGCCATGATCAACCCCCCCAAATTTTACCTGTTGACACCAGGCCTGGAGCTGGGTGCTAATGTGTGTGATCTTCCAGTTAGATGCCCCATCATTGCCTGCAGCTGGCAGGACAGAGGAAAACACTGCTTGCACTCCTGATCCCTCAACCAGTCACCCCAAGGCCCTGAGGTCTCTCTTTATTGCTTTCAAATTTATTGTCATTTGGACTTCATCATTGTCCATTTGGAAGACCAGTGATGGGTAGTGATCAGAGGGCCATGCCAGACAAGGGAGTTTTCGAGTAACATCCCTTACTCGGGCCCCAGGGAGGCAGCAGGCTTCCCTATGGGTCTGGTATCAGGCCCTCCATTCCTCTCTGAGTGGAGTCACTAATGAGAACCCCATTTCTTTTCTTCCTAGAAGAGCTGATCATGATGCATGGGGTTGATGGACTCTCGCTAGGCAGGTCCTCCAACCTGGACAGGCTTTTGTCTACACCATCATTTTCCTGGCCTTCAGGCTCCAGAGCCACACACTGTTGGACAGGGGCACCTGGGAAGGCGAATCAGGCCAGGGGGTGATTCACCTGCTGCCCCAAGCAGGGGCCTGTTTCCACTGTTCTCCATCACTTAAGAAAGAGCCCTCCATCTGCCTGATGGCAAGCAGGTAAGGGAGTCTCTGCTTCTCATGTGTCCATATGGTGCATTTGGCTCAGTGATGGTAGTGAGTGGCTCCACCAGCCTCTCCCTCTCACACACTCCCTGGTAGTCCTTAACCTTTCTATTTCCTCTTTCAGCTCTGCCACCAGGCTGAGCAGGTCATCCCCCTGGTCACACCTGACACAGGTGTTATCTCTGCTGCCCTCTTGTACTAGTGACAGGCTCAGGCACTGTCTGCAGCCTGTGACCTGGGCAGTTGGGGCTACGTCTGGGTCACCACATGCCTTCTGGCGCTGGCTTTTAGCTGAGTGGAAACCATGGCTGGGTTTCTTCTGGGGGGGCAATGACCACTACTGGAGCTCACCTCTGAGCCATCAGGGGGACCGGCCTTCCCTGCATTCCCTCCCTGCGTGAACTGTGGTGCAAACCACTGTGCCATGCCCTGGCCAATGTGCCAGGCCCTATTTGCCTGCTCTGGTCACTGCTCTTCTGGTCGCTTATGGTCCCTGATAGCTACTTTTGTACATGTGGGGGGTTGGTTGGCCACCTTCACTCCTGGCCCTGCCTATGCCAAGTCAGAGCTGCCACTTGTCAGGTCCTCAACACTTCCCGCTATGGGGGGGGCTGGGGCACCCCCCCCCTCTCTCTGCCCTCACTGCTCATTTTTTCCAGGTCACAGAAAGCTCCCCACAGTTCCTCAGTGCAATCCTCTACTCTGGAGCACCTCTGCCAGAGTAGCGTGCCTCAGAGGCTGTGCTGATATGTGTTTTGGTAAATATTAATCTCTGAAAACATTATTTTAACACAATAAATACAGTGACAAAAATACAGAATGAGTGATCATGAAGTGTCTGAGCAAACTGAGAGAGTGTGATATCTAAGTAAAAAGCATGTTTTTGTTCATGTGTTCTTCAAAATCTAAGTATCAGTTTGGGAAAGTTTGGGGGTTGGGCTCCACTGGCAACTCTTTTTTAAAAGGAGTGTTCTGATAATCTTAGCATTGCATGGCATTGCAAGTTAGCTGCATTTCACCTGAGTGGTGATGGAGCTTGTGCAGGTGTGACACAGCCTAAGGAAAGCTTTGGAGCAGGTAACATGTGTGGTACCCACAGCTCTGTGTGTGGTCTTGATCTCTCTCCAGGAACACATTTGCACAGGTATCCAGTGGTCACCAGCACAATCACAAATCACAGTTATTTTGAGAGGTGGTTTAGGTCCCACTAGGAAAAGTCTCAGAAGTCACACTGAAAAGCGTATGCCAACTTTTCCAGTTAATTTTGCCATCTAGCTGAAACAGAAAATCAGTAATAACCAATATGTAGAAGAAAACTGACAAAGTTAAGAAAAAAAATGCCAGTTTTTCTTACTTCAAGATTTATTTATTTATGTAATCCTCATGGGACATTTTTTTTGTGATCAGACAAGCCCCTCTGGTTGCAGGTAAAGGGCAAAAGTTTTCTGTTTCCTTTGCCCTTCTTCCCCTTTGACTGATTGCTGCCACTTCAAATCTTCTAGTAGATATAGCCTGTGCAAAAGATGGGCTTAGAAATGTAAAGCTCTTGGCGTCATCCTGCCAGCCCTCCATGAGGCAGCAGTAGTATGGGCAGTTGTGTCAGGAGATGGCAGGTGAACAGCCCCTTGGATGGGGGGACGTGAAGTGAACTGATGAGCAGTAACACTTCATGAAAAGCAGAGGGTGAACCCAGAAAAGAGCAGCTTACAGACAATGGTCTTACATCAGCCAGGGATTTTATTTTACCACTTTACATTGAGTAGTCTCCTAGGGAATGGAAGTAAATTGTTACACTCTATCCTGCTCCACTCATGGATGAAAGTTCTTAAATAAACAGACTTTGAAGAAAACTACCTTCACAGCACACTACCGTTTTCTGCCTAGTTTGCAGTTTCCCCAGTGCTTCTGCAGGTAATGCTGAACAATTCCGCCTCATTCTGCTAGGTGTGGGAGACATCCACAACTATTCATGGAAAGACACACAAAAATTGATAAATAGACAAAGATGTCTTAACCAATGTAAGACATGCAGGCTAGATACCTGAAAAGGCCAGTAGCTATGCTCTTTGCCCATAGCTGTTCTGTCACCGATTTCCTTCTCTCAGACAGCTGTTTATGATATTCTTTAGACCCTTGTCTGAGGTGGGGCTCCTGAAAAGTAATAGACTAGAGAGTCTTGATGTCCTTAGGGACCATGGTATTATTACTTACAGAGCTGCATAAGCTGGCAAGTGAATAGGGAGAGCGTTGCACTGCAGGTAGTTCTGCTGAACACTTTAAATACAGCCATGAGCACAAATTGCACACACTCAAGAATACTCCTGGGAAGCATAACTCAGCCAATACGTGACATTATATGTAATAGTATTTCTCTGTGAGCTCCTTCTTGCTTTCAAGGGGTAATGTTATACTTCTAATAGCAGAAAAACGGTTAAACAACAATACCATCAAACATGTACTAAAGTGCACTTTTCCAGCCTATCCTTACTTTCTGTTTTAGGGGTCTGTTCCTGGCAAGCTGTAACAGGAATCAGAACAGAGAAACAGGTAATACATTTGGATGTGTATGCATCATGCTTACTTCCTTGTGCAGGCAAAACAGCAGACCTCACAGGGATCAGAAGATCTCATGCTGACAAGCTAAGGCTTTCTCAGGAGTGGAAAGCAGCCAAATGTCTGATACAAAGTCCACAAAATATTATAGCTTCATTTTTCCTCTCTGAATCTCAGAAAGCCATCTTACTTTGAGATGGAAGTTACATGCCTTGGAATAAAGAAAGATACTAAAATATATTCTTTTATTTCCATTTTCTTTTTGCTAGAAAAAAGGAGGTCTCAGCCCATACTTGCTCTTCTTCCATTGCTCAGCTCTATCCTTTCCATCTCTACCTGTATCTGCTTAAGCTTTACGTCTTGATTTAAAAAAGTAATCATACTCAGAATGTGATACTAAGTTATCTGTTGTATTGAGACCTCTACTTCTTCAGATTTGTTGACCGTCATGCTCAGGAAGCTTTTATTCATTCCCAGCTTAGCCTGTGTGCTTTGTTTGCAGTGTGTTAATTTGTCACTTCTTGGTCAGAGCGCACAGTTAACATGTCCAGGCTTGTGAAAAAAAATAAGCTTAAAGACCAAAGTGTGAGAAGGTGTTATTTTTTCAGAGCTCTTATCTTCTAATCTGATCTGTGGATTAACAGTTTTTTACAGGTATGCAATTGAAATCTTGGATAGTGAGGATAAAAAGAAAGAAGGCTAGATATTGAAAGTATTTAAAGCGTCAACCTCCCACTGAATTCAGTAGACACTATCTGAGTTAAACCTTTGGACATCTAGACCAGGGAGTGCTGCACAGATTCCCACTGTTTGTAAAGAAATGTGTGTTTCTGTAGATACGGAACTTGGGTCCTGTAGGGTCAGAGCTCATTTGGAGATGAAAGTGAGCAGTTTTATTAAATTAAAGGAATAGTTTTGTCCTAAAGTTCTGGTTTTCAGTTTGAGAAGAATTTGAACTTCCTGTGATTCTTAAGTGTTTCCTTGTGTAAGGGCTCTCCCTGAAATCTGTGCAGGCTTTTCCTACTTGCTCCTGAGCCCTGGATGTGGGGATAAGAAAAGGCTTTTCTGGGTGCCAGGCTGGAGAGTGATAATGCCTTAAAATGTGGTGAGGAAGCAATTAGCACTAAATCTGGCTCTCTGAGCTCACCTGCAAATCAATTCTGTGCACACCTGTCTGCAATGTGGGGATGTGCCCAAAGCCTCCCACAACTTAAATAGGAGGGGAAGAAGAGCTCTCCTTAGATGAGTATGGAGGGAGTAAACAGCTTGGTGGAGTGTGAGCTGGCGGCAAAGGTGCTTTGCTGCACATAGGCATGTTTTTGGGGTAGAACTTGTGTGGATAAGTGATTATGTACAACCACCATTTATGTATGCAATGGGGGCTCTCATATGGGGTCTGTGCTGCATGTGCCACACCTTGTACCATTTTCAAATGGTGATTAATTTCAAACTAAAGCCAGTAAGATATGAAAACAATACTAAAATGTAATACTTTATCAGTTATGTGGTTTGATAACCTAGCACTCACTGAATTCCCACAGGGACTGGATAACCCTACAGGGAGTAGGTATAGCTTCTCATCAAACTTGGTACTGCTAGAAATGTCACAGAAACAAAAGTAAAATTTTGTTTTATTTAGTTTTATTTAATTTGATTTAATTATATCATCAAGATGGAAGACCATACAGCTTAATGGCAGAAGAATGTAAAAATAAAACCAAGGACTTTATTTCTCAAGGAGTTATTCTATAAGAACAGGTATGCTGTTACGACAGTGCATAATGTGAGAGAATGTGTGAACTTTAAGGGCCCTGTACTGACAGAGTATGTTACTTCTAATAAGTATGAAGAAGAGTATTTTCTATAGAGGCTACCTGGTAAGTAGGAGCTTTTAGCGGTATATGAAAAAGCTGCACATTCGTTGAGCTACTTCTGGGTACTAACGTTACAGCCTAGATGCTACTGTGAGCTTTTAAACCTGCAAGACAAGTAAAGAGATACTGAAAGCCCAGGGTTCAAAACAGATGGAGGTTTGCTAAGAAGTCATTCACCTTTAAATATGATGCTACAAGCTTTGAGAGTCTTTGGAAGAAATGTAGTTGATGGAAGAAAAGGACAGCATGAGGCAGCTACAGTATGCATGGTGACAGCGAACGTGCAGAGTAGACATTTATATATTGAGTAAATGTTCTGAAGAATCTCTGAGAGAATAGCAGTGGTCTGTTTCCTAGGCTTTGGATTTCCCTTTTTGTGAAGTACTTGGCTTTTCAATTCCACAACGCTGAAATTGCAGTCTTAATGTCATATTTGCAGATACCTACACTCAAACAGAATTTTAAGGGGTTGATTCCTAACTCTCCTGGCTAGTTAAGTGATTTGGTAGCCACAGTTAGGAGAAACCCTAAGTTCACTGAAAATCAGTGCCCATCTTGTAATTTGACCATTCCTAAAATTTATCTGGGCAAAAGTCAACTTTCAGTCAACACTTGGCACAGTCTGAGGGAAGGTCAGAATTTATCCAATGATACAGCGAAAAGGAATGGTCAGAGGAAGAAACACTCAATCTGGATGAACACTGCAGTTCAGATACATGCTCACCTACTGGGTTTCCACAATGCTACATTTGTTTCTTACTGACCATAATGGAAGAGCAGAGTACCTGCCAACCCACAGGACAGAGCTTCTGCTTTCCAGGTCTTGTGCAAGGTCACCTTCTTTGGCTTAAAGCTCATGTAATTCCTCTGTCTGCCTCTTTTCTGACTGACTTTCTTCTGTGGTAAGGCTGAAAGCCTGGGATACCTTTATTTAGAAAATGCTGCTAATGGTTGTGGACTCATCTGGATATCACTGACCTGGACTCTGACATTCCCAAGGCCTATTGCCAGAGTGAGATAAGGGAACCTAATGTCCTTCCTCTAAGCAAGAATTGGACCAATAATTGCACTAGTACTATTCACTCAAATTTAAGCTTTTTTAATAAAGAAAGGGAGACAAGAAGAGGTTGTGGGAAATACATTTGCTGATATATTTTTTTTATCGGAATTAAGAGAGTGGCTCAAAAAGAACCATGCAAAAGGAAAGCTGAAAAGTTCACAACAGTCTTTTTTCCTTTGTTCTCACAGAGCTCCATATTTGATAATACGGGAAACCACCATGCTGTGATCTGTTTCTTACAGTTATCACATACAGAAAAGATGACAACAGGTGTCTGAGGTGAAAGGACACAGTTCCTATAACTGGTGTTTCTGAAGACATTACCGATGTCCCTGATAAAAGGGAGTCTTCTGTCCCAGCCATATATCACCATCCAAAAGCTTGCAAAGCTTAACATCTCATTTCTTTGCTATTATTGTTTAAGACCAAAAAACCAGTAACATTGCTGAAACCCAAATATTAGCCAACAACTGTTGGAGTCTGTCTATACCTTTTACCAGAATGATGCACAGTTGTGTTTTTTTTTTTGATTGATGCTCATTCTGAATGCAGGCGAATCATCTGGCGAAGAGCAAAATTACCCAGTGACCTAATGTCCTGTCACTGATACACAACTAATTATATGAGCACTGATCCGCATAACATCCGTTATGTGAATTTGAATGCCCATCTGTTCACTCCAGATTAATTGTGACACTGATAGCTCCACGTTATGAAACTGTTACTTTATTAAAACCTTCCATGAAAAGCAAAAACCCCTTTCAATCCTCCCAAATCCAAAGAAAACAATACCCCAAACCCAAGCAAAACCAAAAGATGACCACTTTTCAAAAAAATACGGGTTTATAAGTTCAAATATTCTCTTCACTGCCAGACAAAACATACCAGGACCCAAGGGAATAGGTCATAGCATGAAACATGCCTAGCAGTTAGAAAGAAGATATTATTCTTTACCCAACCTTTTGATCCTAAGTAAGGTTTAAAGAAATACTGAAAGGTTCAATTCATCTTGCTTAACATTAGATGTCAACAGTGTACGTGCCTGTATCTATGCTAATCACCCTATCAGGGAATGATTCCCTTGACCTATTTTGGATTTGTACTTTAAGGCAAGACAGATTTCCTCCAGAAATGTTTATTTTTCTCTGCTTCATGCTCTAAGGCAGCTTAGTTGTTGAGATATGATATAGATATACTGTAGGTGTCTATATTTGGTGAGATCAATTGCACTCTCAACTAGTTTGCAGATAAATTGATTAATTTTGTATGTTGCATCTCTTTTAGATACATTTTCTCTTTGTTGTTACCTAATTATTCTCAGATATTTTGATTCTTGTATCTTTTGATAGTTCCTTGCAAATCTGTACAATTACAATTTCTGCTAGCACTGTCCTATTGAGTCAGAGCAAACAATCCAAAGAATTAGCACTATTTAGTATATCACTGTGATTCCACTTGCAACATGTGTCCCAAGACCATTTCTAGTGAAATCTCCTCCCAGATCTTACAGATGTGCTCTTAAAAAACATGTTTCTGATATTTTACAATATATCTGTTAATTTCAGAGTCATGCACTTTTAAAATAGTGTCATTAATTTGTGTATATACTTGTGATTTAATAGTCTTTCGTGTAGCAAATTGAGGAACATATTTTAATCCATTGGCCATTGGCTGGTGGCTTGTGTGAAGCTTATTATATATTAGACTGCACCATTTTGCTTCCACTGCTAAGTTACATTAACAGGCACTCAAAATGGATGAATGAAGCCAATGGAGTCATATTAAGGACACACCTTAGCTTTGATAAGAGCAAAACAAGACACTACACTCTGTTTCATAAAAGGAATTCACAGTGCTATTTATTACTGCATTATTTCAAATGATACATAATGATCCTATTATTTATATATGAAATATGAAATTTCTGTTCTCTGAACTATAATGCACAGTTCATTATTTCCATGCAGTGTGTTTCTATGGAAAGCAAACTTTAATTCTTCCTGTTTTTTGCAAGAAAAATATTGATAATATACTTGGAGCAAGAAATTGTGATAGCTGGACACATATCTGCGCTACTGTCCCTATGTAGATGATTACATTTTAGTTACACTTTCATATTCCCACAAATTTTGGGTTCTCAGTTGCATAGTAAGGCAGGGATTTAATTTGCCTGATTTAGGAATGCTACCAAATTTTAGTATTCTTGGATTTGTCCCACTTAATTCTAGATGTTTAAAATGTGGATTTTTTTTTTTTTTTTTAAAAATCTGGTCTAGTCATTCTATACTTCTTTTATTGTCAATGAAGAGAAACAGGTAGTTCTGTGGCACAAACTGTCTCATCCTAACTCAGACAGCAACATCAGATGATATGAACCATTTACTTGGTGCGTTTGTTTCTGCACTGATCATCATGGGGATCCCATTCCTAATAAGCTGGTTTGCCAAAGGTAAGTACTTAATTCCTTGCATAGTAAACTGAGAGAAATAGTTGTATTTGACAGTGCTTTAAGACCCACATCTGAGTGTAGGTATACATCTGGTGTAAATGTGCAGAAACTCCAGGAATATGCATTGTACAGAAGACTGACTATACAGAAGTCAATGAGATAAAGAGATTTTATGGGACAGAAGAAGGACATTGCTGCCTGGCCTTAAAATGGAGTCTAGTTTTATATGCAATGCAACATGTTTATATATAAGCCATATATACACAGGAAACATCTTGAAAGAGCCCAATTTAAGACCTCCATTCATGATTATACTAAGGGGCCAGGTGCTATGGATGCAATTAGTCTCATCTGTCTTGTATAATAAGCATGTACAATGTCTAAAGATGAGCCATCATCTAGGTTGTCTTTTTAATTAACCAAGAGAGGAAGGCATTTTTCTACACACCTAAGCATTTCTGCAATTCATCTGATCTATTTAAATACCTACCTTAGCATGAGATACACCATTCTCTAGAAGCCCATTTACTTCCTACGCAGCTCAGACACAAAGGTTTACATTAGAGACATCTACGTTAGATGCAGTGGATCCCATCCAATTCATCCCTGGAAAAAGATGTCTGAGGCTACAAAGAACGTATAATTTTACTTTTGTTCAAAAAATGTGAACCTCGTTAAAGGAAAAATGAAGTACACCAGGGAAAGTACAATAGAGATTCATTGACTCCAGAACTTAGAAAAGGAGTTGCCCCAACATGTATTAGGACACAGTACATACTTTCCTGAACACCTATGCAGGCTTTCATGGTGTAATCAGATCGATGACTATTCAAAAAATAACTTCTTTTACTGAAACCTGAAATCAAAGTAGCTGGAAATCTTAGTACATATTTTGTTTTTAGCCTAAATTACTGGAACAAATCTCAGTTTGAGTTTCATATTTTGTTCTGAACATATGGTCTCATGACGTTGCCTGTCATGTTGCCTCTGTTTTTCCTTTAGACATCTATATTATTTGACATAGGGGAAATAATAGCAAATCTATATCCAAAATTAGATTATTTCACAGAGAATAACCCACATACTAATTTTTTGCATGATCACACACTAGAAAGACAGGTTGTGGCTGTACTTTTTCAGAAAACTTGTGTTATTGGAAAGCTTAATATTGTTGCAATATCAATTCATAAATTTGTGTTTCCTTCTGACTGTACCTTATATCATCTTGGGTTTCTGTGATATGAAGTTATCTACACTTGGGTTTCTTTCTGAGTATTGTTAGGACATATTTGCTAGAGAAATGACCAGTATTGTTCATAATAAGTATTTTTGACTCAGTGAGGGTTCCTTTTAACAGCCATTGACATTAGCTATTTACTATTTCGAATTGTATGCAATAACTTGAGTCAGTTGTTGAAACAAGAGATTAAATCTAGAGAATTAAAGTAGGTATGATATTTTTATATGATATTTTCTGTAAAAAACCCCCCACAAACCCATGAAATACTGAAGCTAAGTTTTTCCTACGTTTATGACTCTAATATAAGACAACCTATTTACTGCTGACAAATGGTTTAACAGCATCATGTTCTTAATGAACTTCTATAATCATAATTTATTATTGTAGAAAGTCATAGTGCTTAATTTCTTACAGAAATGACAGAAATTAAGTTTCATGTTTAATAGTGCTTCCTTTTCCTTGTCTTTGAAAGATTATTCAATTTACATATAGATAAAGCTCAACACTTCAGCTGGAAATTTTATTGTGGGAACACAAATTAAAACAGCAATTTCAGGAAATGAGATAGTAAGTACACAAGCCAGGTAGTTTTATGTTTTCATGTGTCAAGTTGAAAGTTTAAGATCTGTTTTATAAATGAATTAAAAACCATAATCAATACCAAAAAGTATTTACACATTATTTAAAATCGTCCCTTACTGTACTTCTTGTGAAAAACAAGGAAACACCACTATTCAAGCAAAGTGTTGTCTAAGTTGTAACATGAGTGTGTCTTGAAACTTATATTTTGAAACATGTAAACAAAATTACTGATTAGGAGACTTATAATCAAAGCAAAGCTGATGAGGAAAATTTTCACTTCACTAAATTCTGAGACTGCATATGTAGCCTGAAAACAAGTTTAGTTGCTAATAAAATCTATCTGAATTGGGGCTCAAGCCACATCTTTCTAGATATACAAAGAACTAATGTACTGCAACTAATAAATCACAAATCTCTGTAAGGGAAAAGCAGTATAAAAAAGCTGTAATAGATGTTTTTATAATTATGTCTAGGCTTTTCCAATAAAAGTTGTGAATTTTTATTGTGATCATTATCTCAGCCAAGCTGAAATATAATGTCATTAAACTTTTGTGGAACGGCCTGGAGTCACCATGTGTCTTGAACTGATTATTTTTATTATACTGTGCAGTATGTTAGTCAAAAGAAAAGCTGAAATTGTCATATAGAGGGGTATAAAGGTTAAAAGAAGAAAGCTGCCTTTCACAACAGACTTTCTGTATGGCTTTGGCAATGAGTCTGTCAACTGCTCACAAGAGATCAAATCAGTTAGCAATGTAGGCTTTATATTCACTGAGTTTAGATTAAGTAACTAATAAACAAATTTTGGCTCAAAACCCCCCCAATTTTGGTTTCAATTACATATGTAACTAAAGATACAGTAACAAAAAAAATAAGAAAACATATTTTACCTGTCAGATCTGTTCTACATAGTAATAATTGCAACCAGACTAGTTTTAAGATTTCTTAAAAAAAGTCAACAATTATTTTTTCATCAATACTTAACATAATAGCTTCCTTACAAAAGTAATAAATGTTCATCTTTTTGTAGTGGCATGAATAGCTTAGAAAAATCTGGCAAATTCCATTATTAATTCTGAATGATTTAGTAATATTAGTTCCTTCTGTGTGTAGGAGTTTATGCATAACCAAGTTGATGGAGAGCTAAAATACAATATAGAATAAATTCATGTAAAGGAAGCCTAATGCACCAATCAAATGAATGAGAACGAGTATAATATAGGACAGATATTTTAAAATATCCCTACCTACCTGGAAAACATTATCCCAAGGAAGTATTTCACAAGCTTTATGGTTACCTAAACATTGTTTTTCAGTGTTTTTTCAGGTGCTGTGGATGCTTTGGCATAGACTCCAGCTGTCTCTCTAGAGACGCACAGAGCTACTACAGGCTGTGTCCTCTGCAAAGTCAGTGGGATCTTACTTGTGGGCAACAGGAGTGAGGCTCTTTAATCTAACAGGCTGAGCTGAAAGCCTACCTAGTTTTGTTAAATGTGTTGTCTAGATCTCTGCAGACTGTAATGGGAGCTGGGATTGTTGCTGCTTTGGCATATAACATAAATTTAGATGGGTTATGTTTGAGCCACATTCTGCTGTGTCTTATGTCATATGCTGTATGTAGTGTAGGAGGTAGGAATGTAAATGTATGTATTAATCCCATCAAGGATACACCAGGACAGAAGCTAGGGGAGACCAGTGCTCTTCTGGAGCAGCAGCTGGCAGGTACATTGGGGTGTCACTTGGGGGATGGCACTAGAGGACCATGTTCAGGAATGTGAATTTTTCCTGAATACCTCACAATCTTCATTTCAAAGACAATCTGTTTGATTTTCTGTGTACACCATGCTTAACACAATGGTACCCAGGTATCGAGTAGTTCGCTCGTTCCTTTAGACACTGTTGTCATACAAGCATATATTAAATATCCATTTTTCTATTTAGCAATGGGACAGATTTTCTTAATCTCATGAAGTTAAGTAAGCAATACCCAAGCATTTTAAATTTTTGTTGTTGGCTTTAAATACAGGAGTATTGGCAGGAAACAAAAATTACATATATATATATATAAAATTTAAAAATCCTAGGCCCTTCTAGAAAACTCTTCACCTATTGAACTTCTTTTTGAATATCTCATCTGTCACATCTGTAGACCAAGAAGTATCATCTGTATTCACTAACATCCTGAGGGGAAAAAAAAGGAAACCTGTAGTTCTTAAATAGAGTACACTATAGTACTTAACACAGTATATCAACCAGTAAGATCATTCTGCCAAGGACAAATTGTATAATTTGTTTGATTTGAATCTACCAAGTGATAGCAACTTGGATCATCTAGTTGAGTTATATTGTTTACAAGACTATTAAGCTGCAAGTGCAATCGCTGTTTGTTTGCTATACCTTTTGGGTTGACAAGGGAAAAATGCATTTAGCAGGAGAAAAAACCAATAGTGCTTGCTAGTGCTGATCACAACTTTTCCAATCAAATTTATTTCAGTCAGACAAATTCAGTATTCCCAGATCCCTATACATACCAGAAGGTAGAAAAGAGGGACAGAGACAACAGCTGTGAAAAAGCAGTTTAGGGACCACCCAGAGAAGCTGTTTGTATTGAAATCCATGGGCTGTAGGAGATTCCCCAAGGGTGCTGAAAGCACTGGCTGACATGATTGTGCAGGCTCTGACTATAGTCTGTGCAAAATCATTGAGACTGAGGGAAGTCCCATGAGGGCTGTGAAATGGACAAGGGAAGACTAGACCTTAGCAGTGCTTTTGACACCACCCCCACCCCCTGCTGCCTGCCCTGTATTCATGTTTGGAAGCTGAAGAGGTGAGTGGATTGGTGGATAGATGGGTTTAAAATTGTCTAAACAGCTGGACATCTCTTTGGAAGCTGCTAACAGGAGAAGTACCCCAATGGTCCATACTGAGGCTGATGTTCAATAGCTTCATAAATGGCCTGGATGATGAGAGAACATCCCTCAGCAGATTACAGAGGGTGGCTGGCACACCACAGAGTAGAGCTTCAGTTCACAGGTTCCTTGAGAAACTTGAGGAGAGGGCTACAAAGTTCAAGAGAGAGAAGTATGAAGCTTTTAACATATAGAGGAATAGGTCCATACATTAGGAACTGACTGGATGGAGAGCACTCTACTAAAAGCACCTGAAGGTTACAGTGAAGCTTAGCATGAGCCAACAGTGTGCTTTCACCACAAGTAAGTGAAACTACATATTAGGATTAATTAGGAAGATCACGGCAGGTAAGGCAGGAGAAGATATTGTATGCCACAAAGTACTGGTGAAGTCATTTGAAGTCTCTGTCTGCTTTCTGGTCACCCCCGTTCAGGAGTGACTTGGAGAAAAGGGAAGAGTGCAGGGAAGTGAGGCTGATCTGGAAGATGTAGTCTACTGGAATGTGACCTACCAGGCTGGGGGAGCTACCCGTGTCTAGTCAGGTGAAGATGAGGCTAAGGAGAGATCTATTAGCAGCCAACAGCTACTTGAAGGGTACTTACTTCTTGGTAGTGGCAGATGAGACAGCATCCAATGAATCTAGTTAGCCTAAGAGATGTAAAATTAGTGATCTGAACCTGCCATTGAATACCTTCATTGGAAAAGGTATCTGTGAGTATTGTCTATCTCTAACCATTCCACTTTCCTTCTCACTTGGCTAGGATTGCTCTCTTGAGAGGAATTAGTATGAAGTCAGCAGAGTTTAAACTGAAAATATGATACGCATTTTAACAGTGACAGTAATATTACAATGCGAGAGAATAAACACTTGTACAGCTTCCCAAAAGACATAAAATTCATTTGAAATCTTTATGATTCAATACCTGTCTATAAATAAATGTTCTAGTTTAATTAGGAGCAGCACGTTCAATTCAGAGATTGCATAACTGAAGTCTACGATTTTTCCTATAGTCATGTTAAATGGTCATCATCATTCCAGCTGGCCCTGAAGTGGAAGATGGATTCCTCTTTATAAAAAAGTCTTTTTTCAACACTGCCATTGTGCAAAGTAATCTTAAAAACCAGGCATAAGGCTCTGAACATATGCAAATAGACCGCACTTGTCAGCACACATGGCAAATCAGCATTTTTAGTCTATTGAGTTTCAAAATTTTTTACAATGTTCCAGTCTGAGGTTCAGTCTACAGTAAAAGTTTCACAGTCTTCTGAGAAAGCAAAGAGCTTATCAGGAAATGCACAGTGTAAAAAAAAAAAAAAAAGTCAGAGACTTTGGAAGTAATTTTTTTTTTTATTAGAAGAGAGAGAAAGTATTATTAAATAAAGCAAAGCAAAAACACCCCAAAAAGTCAATGTAAATGTTAGACAATTCAAAAGCACCTACTTCCCTTGTGGCTAGTCTTCCAATGATTTGAAGAATCATAAAGAATAGTTATGAAAGGTTTATTTTCTGCAGCCTGGAAAAAGGAAGTAGGAGGAAAATGCTGTTAAAGTAGGTTTAATAAATATCTGGTAAATAAACAGTGTCAAATATCCATATAGATTGGAAAAAGCACATTGATTCATTCCTTAAACAGGCTGTTCAGTGTAAACAGTCTGGCCGTGTTAAAATGTCATGCTGTCTGGCAGAGTCACGAACAAAGACCCCAGCAAAATTTCCAGTTGTCCTTCCCCAAAGGGTTCTTTGAATCTAACTAAAATGGTATGTGGGTGCATGAGCATTTCTTGGGGCATTCGTAAAATGCTGCCACTGGTGCAGATGAGGGTATTTAAGTGAAAGGGTGTTCAGAGAACACACATGTGTTAGCCCAGAACAAACATCACCCCTGCAAACAAGTTATGAGAATGACTAATTATGACATAAATAGTTGGATTTACTGATGATCTACAGAAAGCACACTAGGAATGTACAGTTATACTATGTACTTATATACATAACCAAAAATATTTGTACATATGCACAGAATCAATCTGCAGCAAAAATACTGCTGGTCAAAATCTTTGCTGTAAGAAAACTGTGAGACTGTAATGAAGAATTATGAGTTACTGTTTTGAGCAGTTAATTGTGAAGTATTAACATTTAAGCAATGTAATTTATTTTCTGAAGTACATTTTAAAAGAGAGGACTTGAGGTTTTACAGCAGTTATTTACTTCACATGATGAAGTTAATCTCTGAAGTTTTACGTAAATATGTGAAAAATATAAAATGCTCCTAAAACTGCTTTCTAGAAAATGCAGATCACTGATGTGTTCTGTCAGTGCAAACACTAGGCAAAGCTAGGCAAACACTACCTTTCTGGGATACAGGCTGTGCTTTCTGAGCAACACATATGAAAGTCACATAAGGATGCTGTGCAACTTTTCCTTGTGTTCAGTATCTCAGTTTTAGACAACATAGGTGGAAAGTGGAAATTACTGTTAAATTACACCATTTCTTTCCCTCTCCCACCCCAGGAAAGCATTGCCTTTTGTTTAGCTTTTGTTTGGTTTGGGCTTTTTTGCTTGTTTTGTTTTTGTTTGGTTTGTTATTGAGAAGAACGCAAGGCACCACACAAAGGCCGTAGGATGACTGGCAGAGAGCTTTCATACTGATACTTCCTCTAGGGGCTTGCCCCAGACTACAAAAACTGGGTCTCTTCCAAATTTTTTATGGTCAAATGAGAAATATCGTTCTTATATTTTATAAAGGTATGAATTTTCACCCTCAGAGAAGTAGTTGGAAGGAATTTCTGGGTATGAAATTAAAACTGTATACTCAGTTGTATGTTGTGATTGGTGGAGCCAGTTGTCTGGAGGGTTGTTTATTAGAGGTAGGTCATCACAGACCCACCATTCTAGATATTAATTTGTGTGACTTTAGTTCTTAATAATTTTAATTAATCAAAACTTACCTCTGTTAGCAAATATCACATATACTAACCGTTACTGTCTCTGTGATGAGAGCTTGTGAAGCCTGTTGCCTTTGTTCCTTCTCACTGCTAACAAGACTGTAACCCTTTAAGAATAAAAAAATTCTACTGCACTTGCATGAAAGCTTGATAAAATTGTGTTTTAAAGCATGACTATACTAAATAATGCATTTAATTTTACTGTAAGTAGTTTAACCAGAATTGCTTATAATGCATTGACTAGAACAGATGATCCAAATCTGTATCTGCCTGTCACTTTTGTTCTATAAATTACAGGAAGCATTTCAAATACTAGAAAATATTTATAGAGCGTCTCTGACTTGCCTTATCACCTCAATTTCTTGCACAATCTCCAACCCCGCCCCCCCCATGCCCCCAAAGCCTATTAACTGTAGTTAGCATGAGACCTAATGAAGGTGAGTGGTGGTTAGAGTCTGCAAAAGGTGGCATCTAAGGGCATAAAGGTTATAAAACATGGCTTGTTTTATAAATGTATTGACTCTTTAAATGAAAATCTCTATGGCTATCTTCACTACTAACAAGAGCTCCTGATAAGAATGCACAATATTATTTAATTTTTCTCTTTGTCATTGCTCTTGAATTTTTCTTTTCCATTGCTCTTGTAAATTGTACAAAAAGTCATGACAATGGTTAACCTTTTATTTTGCGGAGACTAAGGTCTATCCTGCTGATGAATATTGTCTCCCTCTTCTGCCTCAACTGCTTGTTTTAATTTATTCTCAGTTGCTTTGGGGGAAAAAGTTTTGTTCTGGGTTTGCAGAATTTCTATCAGAATGCAGGCCAGCTATGCAGTCGTGGCTCTTAGTTATAGCAATGATGCAAATTATCACCACAGAAAGAAGGAGGTTTTCCTCTTCCTCAGTGAATCATCACTAGATGCAGGAGCATGAATCTGTCTTGACATAGTTCATTGTGTAAATGAAGATAATTGAGAGAATCAGCATAGGAATTTTCATAGCTGCCCTTAATCAATGTAAATAAGTCTGTAAGGAGATTCAGGGTGCATTTACATTGACATTTGGGTCAGGAATGTGATTCTAAAGTGAATGTATTGATTATCATGCATAGGCTGGCATCATAGAGTGGTCTCAGCACAGGAACAGAATTTCCTTGAGCTGAAATTAATCCAGGAAAGGTGCACCAGGGCATCCCTGGAGTGCCTTTCCTGGATTAATTTCACCCAGGCTTCTAATGGACATTTAGTTCATGTGACCAAAGTAACCGTAGCCTGACGTAAAACCTTCAAAACACACACACTGTGGATGCTGAGTTCTTGCAACTGTTTCACTGTGCAGACTTACTGCTATTGAATAATGGTATTTTTTATTCTATACATAGTTCCAGATGAGAAAACCTCAATAAACATCAGTGATATCTAGGGACATGAAAAAGTACTTAGAGAAACTTCTGATCTTGCTACTCCGTAATATAAAAGAGAAATAGGAATTGAATATACATTAAGTGCATGCTGCTGATGCTAAACAAGGAGGAGCTGTGGACTCCTTCAAAAGAGGCCATACAGAGACATCTGGATAGACAAGTGAGCTGAGCAACTACCATCCATATGAAATTTAACAAAAGCAAGTGCCAGATTCTCCACCTGGCATGAGGTTATACTGGCTGAACATACAAACAGGGGGACAAGTGGCTGGAAAGCAGCCCCATGGAAAGAGATCTGGGGGGCTGGGTTGATGGCAAGTTGAATATCAGCCAACAGTGTGCCCTGGAGGCCAGAAGGACCAACCGTGCCCTGGTGCATCAAGCACAGCATGGTTAACCAGCCAAGGGAGGTGATTGTCCCACTCTACACTGCACAGGTGCAGCCCCACCTTGAGTACTGTTTGCAGTTTTGGGCACTTCAGTATAAGAAGGGGCATCTAACTATTGGAATGTGTCCAGAGGAGGGCAACCAACATGGTGAAAGGCCTCGAGGGCAGAACTTATGAGAAGCAGCTGAGGTCGCTTGGCTTGTTCAACTTGGAGAAAAGAAGGCTGAGGAGTGATCTCATGGCAGTCTACAACTTCTTCAAGGAGGGCAGCAGAGGAGATGCTGATCTCCTCTCTCTGGTAACCAGTGATGGGGTGCAAGAAAATGGAATGAAACTGCATCAGGAAAAGTTCGGTTTGGACATAAGGAAAAGATTCTTCACTGAGAAGGTGGTCAGTCACTGCAATAGGCTCCTTGGGGAAGTGGTCATGGCACCAAGCCTGTCAGAGTTCAATGAGTGCCTGGATGACACTCTTAGTCATATGGTTTAGTTTTAGGTAGTGCTGTGAGGAGCGGGAGTTAGACTTGATGATCCTTATGGGTCCCTTCCAACTTGAGATATTCTATGGTTCTTTGATTTTGTGATTTTGATTGAAACTGTGATGCTTCTCTTTGTCCTTATTCCTAATCTGACAGTGTCATATGAACAGTGTAAGTCAGATATCTTCAGAAAATTGGGGTTTTCTTATTAATTCAGGTGGTTTTGCAGTATGCACATAGCTTTACAATCAACTTGCAAATGGAGAGAGAGATAGATTAACAATAGAATTTAAGGATTTATAGCTTCTAACACCTACAGTTTTCATTTAGTGTCATATCTATGAACAGAGTTGCCCTCTCCTAGTTAAGTGTATTTGTCAGACTTCCCCTTCCTCCCATCTATGCATTTATGGTAGGGTTTGGTAGTTGTTTTTTTTTCCCCACTATGATATCCTTGCTTCACCTATAGGACAGGTAGAACAACATCAGCAATACTTGATCTCGCTGTATCTCAATTCTAATTTGGAAGGACTGGCTTCAGAAGGATGAATACGTTGTAAGGGCTGTATATAATTTCAATTCTTAGTATAATTCCTAATTTTGTAAGTATATGTATTTATAAGTCTCTCTAGGTATCAGTATAGATATACATGGAAGCAGGAAGTCCTAGTCCCTTTCTGCTTTAAAACTGACCATCTGGACATTTGACCATTGTCCAGAGCAGATGCCATGTTTCTTTTAAATTACCATTTTAATTACTGTGTGGTCAAAAGACTGTCCTGGAACAGCAAATCATGAACTATTTCTAGCAACATATGAAGGGTAAGGTTGCTATACAATGATGTTACCTTTTTACATAAAACCATCCATTAGTCTATTGATTTTTATTCATAGTCCATTAAGAAGGTTTTGTTGAACTTCTATTGTCTGTCCAAGGGCCTTATTCAAGGTGAATTTGTTGTCCTTATCTTTCATTTCATTGATTGCTCTCTGCAAAGCATTTCAAGAGAACAAACCAAGAGGTTACAAAGAACTTCCCACAGCACTTATTTGGACTATGGTGAATGCAACACCTTCTGTTTAGTGCGTATTTTCCTTCCATTTTGAGAGGAGACAAGAATTATTAATTCCTTATCTGAATAAGAAATTATTGTGCTTGCTGGAATGCACATTTGACAAAAGTTCTGAAGCCATTTTTGTCAAAAAACCTCCTCCTGAAATGGAGGCATAATTCTAGATTTAATATTCACTGCAGTGCAATATGTGTCTATAAACACATGACCTGAGCATGTTGAGCTCAGTTACCCTCATCTTGCATACAAATGCTCCTCTTGACAACTCTTTCCCAAGAGAATCTGTTATCAGTCACGGCAAGTTGGAAATCTTACAGAAATTTGACCTGAATGAACTTGCAAATTAGGTCATGGGCAGGTTCAGTACACAAGCAACAGTGATCAGAAATTAATTATAAGGTCCTATTGATTTAATCTTTACTCCTTTTGGATTTTGAACCCATGGAAAATGAATATTTACGTTTTCCCATGGCCATGATAGCTAAAAAATTATGTATATGAAACATAAAAGTCATTATTTTTTTCCATGTAAACTTCACCCAAGAACTGTGATCTGGAAAGAGATTACCAACTACCCTAAAATTATGATTAAACATTGACTATTGAAAATAAAAGTACAAGGATAAGAAAGATTTTCTACAGGGAGGTGACAGTCACAAAGAGGTTGCCAATGCCCCCAGCATCTATAGCAAGCATGGTAAGCACAGCAGAAGGAAGGTCAGACTTACTGAGAAATGCATGAAAAGGATATGATAGATATGTGTGCAACCCCTACTACAAAAGCTCTGAGAGAGCTCCAGCACGACATGGATGGACACGGGTTGTCTGATTTCAAATATACCTAACGTCAATGAACTGAGCAATGAATGCAAGACAAGTGTTTTAACAGAGGTGTTTGTCAAGAAATTCCCTGGATGTAAGAGAGGAGCGGGTGGTGGTTCTGTCCTCTTGGTGCGTGCTGTGGGAATTGGAGAGCAAATCGACCTAACTGTTCTGGTTTTGCCATCTCTGTAATGTATTTACTTATTTGTCTCTAAGATTCTAGAGGTAAATCCAGATACACTATTGACTTAAAAAATTGACAAGGGTATCCAATAAGTGGGCAAGCTGGGGTCAGGATTTTCATTATCCTTTTTATATAGATGGGGTGAATAAAAAGTCTTTTGTTGCAGCACTTCTGCATATATGAACCTTTCTGACTAAATTAAACTTGCATAAATAAAAGGTTTCACAAATTCTTTTGGTGTCACACTTCCCCAAACCCTCTGAGGGCACAGATGTCCATTGGCCTAGGGAAAGCCACTGGCTCTGTTGCTTTACAGCAGCATACAGAAGACCTTTGCAGAGTGGCTGCTGCTCTTGTTATCTATACAATGAAGAAATACTGTCATTCTCTGTGAAGTTTGAAATTAAATCTTTCTATGGTAAATCAAGAAAGGATCCAAAAACCTCCTGGCCATTTCACTCCTCCTAGCTTCTGATAGTGTATTTTCAAGGTCTCTGGATACAAGCCAATCTTTCCATCCTCAGATCCTACATAGCTCTTCTGTCCCTGTTAGACTGAGGCAGGGATAAAGTCCAGGTGGAAGTGCTCCAAGCCCTGTTATGTTGTTTATGCAGGCTGTTGCAGAAAGGATTTGTGGCTAAATGTCACTTCTATTTAAAAGTACCAAGGGGTTAAAGCTGGTATTATAAATGTCATTTTCAGGGGAAGCATGCCAGATAAATGCTAATCTGCTCCTCAAGCACTCTCCAGTGATTTTCATAAGCACTTTTCAAAGAGTAAAAGTAAAAATATCATGGCACAATATAGGAATTACAGTGCAGACAGTCTTCAGGCAGTTAGTTCATGGCCTGAAGCTATAAAAATCAAGGGAGTCCCTGCCACCATCTATGGATAAACAGAAGGAAGGACAGATACTCAGTTTTCTTTCTACCTAGAAATCTTCCAAGCAACATTTTGGGAAGCTGGCAATTTGTACAGAAGGTTGGTAATAGTAAGGTGGTGAATTTGAATTGAGGCACAGAGAGAGGGAGAGAGACTTTCCTAGGCGGAAAGGTCTGTTTATTCCTTTTCACTAAGGATGTCATAGCAACGTGCTATAGAGAGATTTTTCTTGAAAGGGAGTTCTCATACAGATCTTTACTGAAGTTACAGGTGGCAACAATAGAAGTCAGGAATCTCGGATGAGGTCTCCTTCATAGCAGAGCCTCGTGAGAAAAATTAATTCTATAGCTGGTTTATGGATGCAGTAAAATTTGGGGTTTTCAGAATACAGCAGATAGTGTTTCCCACAGGGGAAGACACATCATTCCACTCCACCATAGGACTATGGTTCTCTTGCTCACTAAAAATTTCATGTTCAATTAAGTACTTGTTTAAAGGCCCTGACCTGCTTTTCCCTGTGCCATAACTGCGGCCAGCACATCAAAACAGGATAGGGAATTTGTTCAGTTGTACTTGGAAATAAAAGGATGCTTCAAGGGGCTTCTTGCATGCCACAGCTGTCTCAACACCCCGTACACTCTCACTCCTCTCAGTTTTTGAAGTGCTTTTGCTATTGTACATAAAGACAATAAAAAGTAAGAGGTGGTTACAGGGTGCTGCTGAGGGGTCTGTGGGCTGCACCACAGCTGTGATCCTTTAACAGTCAATGGGAAAATATTTTAATTTGTTACAGAGTCCAGGACAACCCTCCTAGTCACAGGTGTATCCCTCATATGTCATCTCCGGGTCCCTCAGGAGTGCCACATTACAATTACAGCAATACAGCACACCAAGCAGTTGGGTATGCCACAAGAGTCCTGAAGCAAAACGGAAACTACGATGCTTCTCAACAGCCAGGAACCACCACTCTGGAGTCCAGCGCTGACTTGGCAAAGTCCTGCTAGAAAACACACATTCCTTGGCTTAAACCTTGTGCCACACAGGTGTGATGTCTACAGCATGGATGGATGCTCTGTCATATAGCCTGATGTGAACATCCCCCTCATCATACAGTAAACCACTATATAACATTTCACAATGGGGAGAAGAAGGATAAATAGACCAAATGTTGAAAGGACACTAGGTAACTTCTGGTTTGTATAAACAGCCTGGGAGTAGAGAGACTTCTGCCATTAAGTGACATTGAATGTTACTCCCTCATCCATTATGAAATAATTTGTGGTACAGTAGTCAAAGCCACAGCTTTGATGGAGGGAAAGTGTTGCGTTGTGAAGACTGCCTGGACTTCTAGCTAGAGGTTTGTGTTGGAAAGGTCTGTGAATTTTCGGATATCTTAGCCATTTGAATTAAGCAGTTTCCACAGCTGAGATTACCTGCTTTCTGCAATAACAAAAGCAAGAAATCATTGTGGAAGACAAACCCATAAATGATAAGATTTGCTGAACTGCCTGCCCACTCCTGTATCCTCCATTAATCTTAATCTATTTTGAAGAAGATTGGATTTATCGGTCTATTGTGACGTTACTTTCATTATAATATCAGAGGCCTGGTTCTTTCCCTGCTGTGAGTAGATGGGTCTGGACCTTGCTTATCCTAAACCAAAGTACCGATTTTGCATAGAAGAGATGCAATAATTTAGCAAAGCATCAATATCCATCTTAGAAGACATAACTCCATTGGTCATTGAGAGTTCACCAGCAGTTCTGCACCTCCGCCAATGCTAGAGAAGTAAAATCCAGAAGCTCTCAAAGGTAAGGACAGCTCGAGGTCCACTTAGATAAAGGTGGCATTATCTCACCTTTATAAAAGCTAGGTATCCAGTTAAATAAAGCTGATAGTCCAGATTTTCTGAGCAACGAAAGAAAAAAAGTAGATTTCCCAAGAGTACAATTCAGCCTAATGCAAGCTGGAATGAGCCTTGCCCTATGGCAGATGCTCTCTCTCCTCAAAGACAGAATTTAGACTAGACACTCAGCTTTTAGACAAGTAAAGACTATTATTCATTGAGGTGTACAAATCTTGCATCTTTTTTCTTAACCACAGAATGTGTTATTGATAACATGCACGTATATGTCTTTT
Source organism: Falco biarmicus (assembly GCF_023638135.1). Lineage (NCBI taxonomy): Eukaryota > Metazoa > Chordata > Aves > Falconiformes > Falconidae > Falco > Falco biarmicus. Next base: position 32,484,527 of record NC_079293.1, on the reverse strand, counting down.
TAACTTCTTTTGCCTTATCTGAAAATGTATTGATTTTCTTAGTTTGCCATTTTCAATAGCTGTCCGTTTCTGTGAATAATTTGTCTTTTTGAAATTTTTGTCTCATGTTTTTTGTGAGAATTGTCAAGGTTACAGAAAAATGTTCCTGTGCTGAAGTGAGATGAAAGATAAAACTCTCAGAAATGTTCAGTAAACAGAAGAGTTTGTGTTGGTCAATCTAAACACTTCATTTTTCATTTTGAACAATCCTGTTTTGAATTTTAGATTTTTCTTTTATTATTTCATTGCAATATTTTAAATTGAAAAGTAATTTAAGAGCAAAACCTCATAGTTTTTTATTTTGACAGTATAAATGCAGGCTTTTTGGAGTTTAAAGCTTTTAAAACATTTTTGTTTCAACATTTTTCAGAACATTGTTTTGGCTGTTCATAGAAAGAGCTCTTTCTTATTAACACTTGTTTTAATGAATCTCTTTTTTCCAATTTTTTTTTTACAAAATTAATATTTAAGAGCAATTTTTGACATATTATTTCTTTTTTGTATATGTATCTAAAGTTCACTTTGTAACTTTCTTTTTAGTTTTTTGAAAATACATCAATCTTTCATAAATACTTTGATCCGTAAATGAATTCAGAAAAATACTTCTTAAAGAGGAAAACTTTATTGATCAAAATATATTAAAACTGAATTATTGCTCTATTTAAAAGATATTTTACTAATTTAAAATATTTGCAATATTCCAAAATATCTGTGGTAAGCAACAAAATGCATTGCCATCATGAGCAGTATAAAAAATGTGCAATTATCTTCACGGAATGATAAAGAAGGAAGAAAATGAGAAAAGAAATCAGAACAAGGGACATTTAAAAAAAATAGCTTATTACTTGCTAAATGTACAAATAGCTTTTGGCAGCTTATTCATGGGTAAATATATTCCAGAAATTTTTTTAAAAAATAAAAAAATCAGAAGGTATAAAGGAAAACTCCACAAAGAAACATGTTTAATTAATCTTTAAAAAGTTTACTGCTTATTCAAGAGTAAGAATTAAAAATCTTAAGTCTTAAATTGAAAAATATCATAAATAATGATTTCATAACCTCAAAGAAGTAATACAGTTATGCTGAGGATTTGAATTCCATCTTGCCTAGGATAGGAAAGACAAGTGAACAGGTGAACAGGATGACAGAGAAGGTGTTTTGGTGGGGTTTTTTTTGTACTAATACTAATATCTTCCACAGAATGTAATATGAGGTTACTTTTTAACCTTTTTGTTATATTCTGGGCATACTTTCATGGCTTCATACACTGGATAGTCGTTTGCATGCGCTGGAATTTCAGTAGTGTGTTGCAGCTGCTCTCGAGAGCAGCAGATGAAATATACGGTAACTCCTGCAGCTGTGCCTGGAACCCTGCTAATGGTAAGTAATGATGATTAAACAGTAATAGACTACTAAAAATGAGAAGCACTCCAAGGACCTGTTTTTTATGATCTGAAATGTTTGATTGATTTCACTTAACATTAGACTCGCATAGTATAACCTATACCTTTGGTAACAGCTAGGCTGTCTTCACGGAGAGTGATAAGACGTATGCCTATCTATAGTATAGCTCACCATAACTCTCCACTTCAGACATCTCCTTCAAGATGAGATGAAATATTTTTTGGGAAAGTGTTTCCTCTCCATTTAGGGAAGCTGGGGATGACTAGCTCAGGATTAAAGTCTTTCTTTGGTAAGATGATTCCCATCCAAAGCAGATGGGGACTTTAAATTTTTGAAAGCATTGACACCCATATAAATTTGTACTTTATATAGAGAAGTAATAATTTTTGCATTTGAAGGAATATTCATGTACACAGACATTAGTCATGCACTTTCCAGTGCTCTGAGTCATTCTCTGGTGGCACTTACTGCCTTTTTGGTCAGATTAGAAAAAATTTCTCATCCTGGGTGCTCTGATTTGCTCTATGGGTGACTGAGACAGGCTATGAGTGTGGTCTCATGAGTGTATAATTGTCCTCGGACTTACATCTATGTGCAATAGGTGATGTTCTGACAGAAACAGGTTCTTAGTTATCTTTTCCTGCGTCCTTTTTCACATGAATGAGTGTAAATGAGATGAAATACTACCCTAGGCTAGTGTCTATAATTTATTTATTTGTGTAAGTCAGAATAGGTAGTGATTTTCTTGTATAAATCTGCTACTAAGAATATATTATCAGTATACTTCATTTATATCTTCACTGCAAATGAACAAAGGATGGAGGTGGAAAAAACCCAGACTGAACATCTCATGAAGAACTTACAAATAACACCGGCAAAACAATTTATGTCTAACCACAGGAAAAAAGATAGCAAGATACAAAAAAAAAAAAAAAAAAAAAAAAGGAGCAGGGAAGAGATACCCAAGACTGCTGAATTCATAATACCCCTGTTAAAAGCCAGGAACAGAATCATACCACCTGATACCTGTATAAGACATTAAAGAAACGGACACAAAGCCTCCGTAAAACTTGGTCTTGGGCTCCCTACCCTACTGAAGACAACTGTAATTAAAGGTTACCTCTGTCCTTTAGCTATTACCTCTCACAGTTGCTTCACCATTTGTTTTTGCAAATATATTTACATATCTTGTGTCTTCTAATTTTTTAAATAAAGCACAGCAGACTGTAGAGTTTTATGGACTGCACTGATGTATTATTAAAAATAATAAAAATAATATATGCAAATCAGACCTGGTAAGGCTGGTTTTTCTCCTACAGGGGGAAGCAGAGAGCTTCTGTTCCTTCTCTTTCTTGGGGCTTGCCCATACTCAGCTTCCCATGACTTTGGGAGCTCCCTTGTAATCTCTTTCCTCTTCCTTTTCTCTGTGTTTGGCTATTGACCATCTACATTGACTATTTTTGTAGTTAACCCTTTGAGACATATGTCTGCACATTTGCCTGTATACGTTTAACAAGATATGTCTCCTATAAATAAAATGGATAATTTGTTCACTGAAAAGTAGGTCTCCTAGAGACTTCAGGACATCAGCTGATCATATCTCCACTGTATGACTGTGGAGCATGCAAATAGCAGCACAGCAATAACGTGTTATCAGCAGCTGTCATCTTATGTGTGTGTCTTCGTTGTACCCTGTATAACATGTAAAACTGCTGTTTATTAATATTTAACTATGCATATGTATTTGTATATGTGTAAGTGTACATTACAAACACTATCTTATCTGTACGTGGATAATGTGTGACTAGTCAGTAACTAAGGTATTTATTTCTTTTCCATACAGCAAACATATACCAAATCGTTAAAACTCAAGTAATTCTGAGTAGTGAGAAAGCATCTCAAAAACCTTCTTGGCTGCTATTAATGGTATAAAACTCAAAACATAGTGACCTAAATAACGTATGTAGCTTTTACTCTTTATGTAACCACCATGCCTTATAGCAGTATATTATATATACTGTTGTCACCTACCTTTACCATCCGTTTCCTTTACAAATTATAATGGCTAACATCTCTATGCTCCCATGTGAAGCTTTATTTCTTTTACTTCTCCAACCATGCTATTTTTTCAGAAAGCCTTTCTAAACCTTCTCTTCAAAGTACAAGAGACCTTAAAAAACATTAGCTATCACAAGCATTTGGACTCTATGCCGCAGTCTCTAGGTCTGTAGCTACTTAGCACTGTCCTTTACTTCATTTCTTGGAGAGTAAACAAAATACTGCATTGCAGCAAATCAAATTTAAAGAGACACGATAGAGCAGAGGTCTGGATGAGAAAGGATCAGTTTTGTTTGCCCCCTAGCAAATATTAAAGAAACAAGAGACACAGAGAAGCAGCCTATTTGTTCTTTAGTCTCTTTTTTCATTATCAAAACTTAAATAGAGCCTGTCAGATACATCACATTATGACTGAGAAAGCCAGCAATATGCATTGTTGGAGGAATACCACAATGCTGCTGTTTAATATTACTATAGTGAATACAGAAGGTATGAAAAACAAAGATGTATATTAAAAAGGCAAAAAATTATAACTGCTGCTTGTAGGGTTCTTTTCTTAAAAGAATCAGAAAGGTTTAATAGTTAAAAAATAAGCAATATTCTCCACTTCAAAAAAGAGCACTGGAAATTAGATGGGTCATAGCTATCATATCATATCATATGAGGGGTTTACCGAGTTTTATGTAGTACTCAGAGGCAGCATGCACATTACTGGAGGAGTCAGAAAAGAAAATTAAGTTAAATAAGAATTATTTCTGCTTCAAGTTTGTAACAGTTGTGGTCCAGTGGACAGGGGTATCATGTGGAAATAGGTCAGCGTTCCTCTCATATGGAGGTTATCTCTGTGGTTTTCTGCTCCTTTTCCTTAGCAGCAGCATGCAGAAAATGTGCTCTGGACTGACAGCTTCTCTATAGAAGCCACCATCCTACTTCTGTATGCTGTGATGGAGATATCCCCTAAAACCTGCTGCTGTTATTGGGTGACACAGGGCAAGGTTTGGGTCCAGACAAACACATCTTTTTGAAGCTTACATCAGGACCAAAAGAGGTATCTTGAGCTATGTTTCTCCAACATGCACTCAGAGAGCTTGGAGCAGCTAAGCCATTAGGGTCTCGGGTGGCTATCTCAACAGCAGTGAGCTTTCCTTCATCCCCCAGCCTTTCTGCTTCTGTTAACCTCAGCATAACTTTGCATGGTGGTATCACAAAGACACTTGTTTCCTTCAGAAGCACCTACGGACCCTACCTTCCAATCCACATCCTTGAAATACCTGATTAGATGTGAGCTACTGCTGCCTCTCTAGCTTATTTGGAAACCATTTTCACTTTTAGCTCTCAGGCTGGAAGTTTAATACCTTGTATGGTGCTTGTTCCTTATGAATTCACTCATATTTCCTTCCAAAAGAAAGTGACCTGTTCTGAATCCTTCTGTCTCCTCTCGCATTCACACAGAAAATACACAGGTTGCCAGAGGTAGTCTCCATTTACACATTAATTGTGCTCAGACCCTCGCTACAGTTATCTACTGGATGAATAACAAATACTTATTTGGGTCTGACCCCTCTTGTCAGTACAAAGCAATATGAGGGTGGACAGTCGGACGGGCATTCCCACCCATGTACGTTGTCCAGTGTGTTGAATGTTCCAAGTATTTTTCCAGTAACACAGAAATTGAACTGCAGCTTCTTAAAAGCAAGTTCAGCATCTTGTACTTGAAATCAAAGTGGCATTTACCCACATGCCATTCTGTTTGCAGATCATGGACCTTAATTTCTGCACAGCTTAATGTGTATGTCTGTACACGTCAGCTTCTTAAAGGTGAACACTTTACAGTGATATGATTGCTTTTAAGGTTTTCTGTTGCTTTTGGAGCCCAGACCTGCAAAGAGTTGAACCCTCATCTAAGGGGGTAGGTATAGAACAAGATGGAAGTTTCTTGATTTATTATCTTTGTGTGTGGCAGTTATGTTTCTTGAAAAGCATGTTGTGCTTTGCATAGGTGATGAAGAGTTTAATCTATACAGGTGGCAGGAATCTTGATCTCTAAATATAGCCTACATGCTGTGGTAGCAGTTTTGTTGATGTTTTGGTAGGGACTAAATAAAATTCTTTTTGGTGTTAGTATGTTGAATATCAGCCTTTCAGGCAGACCAAATGTAAAAGCAATTAAACTCCTTTATGCAACAGAGGTTTATGAAATTATAAGAAAAGCTGCCCAAAATACAAGCTGGAGTAGGAGCTAAGCCAAGTGTTGTCTCCAGAGTCTGAATCCAAATGAATGTTTATTTTTTCAGACCAAAGCACTTCCAAACTATACTTTGCCTTAAACAGAAGGATATGAAGTAATGATTATATAGCATTTTACCACTTTGACTGGGGTAAGTCTCCTCATCCACTAGGATGCAACGGGGCCGCTAAGCTTATGTCAGACCTGTGGGCACCAAGTACCTGCAAAAAATCAAACCCATTTGAGCATTCAGCCTGTTTAATGTTTACACCTTCATTGCATCAGCCAAGCTTCCTTGTTTCCTGATAGAACAGAGAAAGATCTTTTTATCTTCTTATATGGCTCTAGACATACACTCACATTCTTTTCAGCAAAATTTCACATCCTAGAGCAATCTCTGTTTGTGGGTGGGCATTTACTATGGTGTGCTCTGGATTTTGCTTCCCTATTGTCACATACACAACCTCAGTAGGAACCAGTGGGTAAGAAAGTGGATGTAGGGGGGAACATTGCCACAAAGGATGAGGAAAAGACTCAGGCACTTGATGACTTTGCTTCAGTCTTTAATAGTAAGACCAGTTATCCTCAAGGTACTCAGCTCCCTAAGCTGGAAGACAGGAATGAGGAGGAGCAGAATGAAGCCCCCACAGCCCAGGAGGAAACATGAGTGACCTGCTGCTCCACTTAGACATGCACAAGTCCATAGTGCTGGATGGGATCCACCTGAGGGTGCTGAGGCAGCTGGCAGAACAGCTCACCAAGCCACTGTCTGTCATTTATCAGCAGTATAGGCTAACTGGGGAGGTCCCAGTTGAGTGGAGGTTAGCCAATGTGATGCTCATCTACAAGAAGGGCAGGAAGGAGGACAGCCGGGGAACTACAGGCCTGTAAGTCTGACCTTCGTGCTGGGGACATGCAGGACAACTGGGAGATCAGGCCCAGCCAGCATGGGTTTATGAAAGGCAGGTCCTGCTTGATGAGCCTGATCTATGAAAAGTTGATGCACCTAGGAGATGAGGGAAAGGCTGTGGATTTTGTCTACCTGGATCTTAGTAAAACCTTTAACACTGTCCCCTACAGCATTCTCCTGGAGAAACTGGCTGATCAAGGCTTATACGAGTGTACTCTATGCTGGGTCAAAAGCTGTCTGGATGGCCAAGCCCAAAGAGTGGTGGTGAATGGTGTTATATCAGCTGGCGGCCCGTAACAAGTGGTGTCCTGCCACGGGCTTAGTGTTGAGTCCAGTTCTGTTTAATATCTTTGTCAATGATATGGACAATGGGATCAAGTGCACCCTCAGTAGGTTTGCAGAAGACACCAAGTTGGGAAGAAGTGTTGATCTGCTTGAGGGCAGGAAGGCTCTGCAGAGGGACCTGGACAGGCTGGATTGATGGGCTGAGTCCAATTGTATGAGGTTCAACAAGGACAACTGCCAGGTCCTGCACCTGGGCCACAACAACCCCAGGTTGCGCTACAGGCTTGGGGAAGAGTGGCTGGAAAGCTGCCTGGTGGAAAAGTAGACCTGGGGATGCTGGTTGATGGCCAACTGAAGATGATTCAGCATTGTGCCCAGGTGGCCAAGAAGGCCAACATCATGCTGGCTTGTATCAGAAACAGTGTGGCCAGCAGGACTAGGGCAGTGATCGTCCCCCTGAACTCGGCACTGGTGAGGCTGCACCTCAAATACTGTGTTCAGGTTTGGACTCCTCACTCCAAAAAAGACACTGAGGTGCTGCAGAGTGTCCACAGAAGGCCAATGAAGCTACTTATAAGGAATGGCTGAGGCAATTGGGGGTTTTTAGCCTGAAAAGGAGGATACTCGGGGAGGATCTTATTGCTCTCTACAACTGCCTGAAAGGAGGTTGCAGACAGATGAGGGTCAGTCTATTCTCCCAAGTAACAGGTGACAGGTCAAGAGGAAATGGCCTTAAGTTATGCCAGGGGAGGTTTAGATTGGATATTAGGAAAAAAATCTTTACTGTAAGGGTGGTGAAGCATTGGACCAGGCTTCCCAGGGAGGTGGTGGAATCACCATCTCTGGAAGTGTCCAAAAAACACATAGATGCGGTGCTTATAGACATAGTTTAGTGGTGGGCTTCGCAGTCCTGGGTTGATGGTTGAACTTAATGATATTAAAGGTCTTTTCCAACCTAAATGATTCCATGAATCTATTATTCTATGAAAGATTAGAAAACCCCAAAATACACTCCTGAAATCATGTAAAGCTTGTGCAACAGTGGTAAGATATGTCCAAACAAATGTTTTCAACAGCAAAATGAAAAAATCATTGCAAAGAACTGTAATAAGTCACAGTAAAATGGACAAAAAAGGAACTGTCTTCAAATAGACAACTCAGGGTTTGAGGCCACTGAGGTTCAATTTGTATTTAGAAATATCTTTAGGTATTCTATTAGATTTGGATTAGCTTTCTTGGCTTTAGGCTTGCTTCTGACAGTCTTAACTGAACTTTTGTGTATTGAATATTCCCAAAATACTTGTTACAACTTTTTGTTGTAATTCTTGTTAATGAATGATTCAAAAGGCTTTTTAATATGTTTTGTGAATTGCAAATGACAAAAAATATTTTTAATTCCAGAGAAAAGGAGTAAATAGGTTGAATAGAGATGATAACCTGGGTTGACTTAGTGATACTGTAATAATTGCTTTCATTCTAAGGGGTAACAGCAGCAGGATCTGCAGTGAAAGGTTTCTTTCTATAGTTGCTTTCTCATGTCCTGTCTTCGTTGTTGTTTTTTGTTTTGTCTTAAGTCTTATGTATGCTTCAAAATCATATGTATTTGTGCAGACAGGAAAAGATAATGTGTCACAAGAGAAGCAGCAACTCAGGAAACATTGAGGGCCCAACAGTGAAGATGCTGTCTTTGGACTAAAAATAACCCAGGACCAATTTCCTGTTTTGCAACAAATTCAGCATACTGCGACTTTGAGCAAGACATTTCCAGCTATATTAATGAAATAGTTTTTGGTGCCAATGATTGTTGCTTAAATCCAAAATATTGGTCCTCATAGTCCTGCTGCTGTCTAACCACAGAACCAACTGGGTTTTCTTGGTCCCTGTAAATTATATCAGTGGTGTTCTGAAGGCATCCACCTTTCCTCTGCTGTCAAAGCTGATATACACTGTGCTGAATACTGAAATAATCTTTTAAGGCAGATCGTGAGCAGGAGATTGATTCTGCAGTCTGATGTCATAGCGCTTAAATGAGGATGTAAAAAAGACCTTAATTCTAGTCTCCGTGGTCATGGGTTCAGTATTTACATGAACTAGAACAGCTTCAATAGCAAACTGAGGGAGTTGTTCTTTCTCACCAATAAGATTTCATGGTCTGAAGGTAGGAAGAGTCATGTGGGAGATGAGGAATAAAGAGAGATTTGAAGTGTTTTCACCAACCCAGCTGGTGTGCAAGTAATGTGCTTATCATGAGAACTGAAGGGAACAGAAGAGACAGTGTTTTGTGACATATATGCAGAGGGGACAAACTGATCTCTGGTAGTTCCAGTTTCACCTCCCAACTAAAAAAGGATTAGGTTAGCCTGGGAACCTAAGTTTTGGATGGTTGACATTAGGTAACTCAGTCCCTTTTCCTCATTGTAGGAAACAGTATGCTTTGTGGGTTGCACACTGAGATGCCCACGGTTTCTCACTGTGACAACTATGTATTCCAGATTCTCTATTTTAACAAAGCATCATTGGTTTTGGTATAAATTTATGTCCAACCTTGTCTTTCCTATATTCTGGTTTGTTATGCTACAGTGACAGTACAACTAAGTCTTCACACCCCTTGTATAGGGACTCAGCCTATCTAAACCAGGCTTGTGGATTCCACAAGGTGGCTGGATAACTGGAAATCTGGTGCTTCAATGCTCAATGCCAAATGTGTGCACCTAGATCCCTGGTTGTGAAACATGAGTAGTTATGTTCCTTCAAAGGATGCTGTGACCTAAGGGGATAAATATTTTAATGACTGTGAGGCACTCTCATATTAGGGCAATGTGAGCCGTATGAATATCTTTAAAATAGAAATGTTACTGAATCAGTACATTGTCTTTTATTATTTTGTAGAAAGATTCGTATATTCTTAGAGTTCTCCTTTTCACAGTCCATTATTTTTTCTTACATAAAAAATGCATTAAAATATAGAAGATGTTTCCAATTTGACTTTGAAAGCAGAAAAGTTACTCTGATGCAGAAAGTAGCTAAGGTAACATGGTTCAGAAGGTCCAGTTAGACAACAGTGCTGATAGGTAATGGTTTGGTTTACTCTTAAAATGCTTTTGAAGAGAACTGTTTGAGGCTGAAAGATCTTACACAAACATTGCAAAACTGGAAATTCAGCTTTTTACTGTTTTTTTTTTAAGTTCTAACCTACTATGAAATTACTATGGAGTGTGATATTCAAGTTGTCTAAATGAGGGATTTGATGTTAAAAAATATTGGGCTGTTAAAACAGGCTGACTGTAGTTTAGGATGAATTTTAAACTTTGATTTGTATTTATTAAGATTAAATAGCGATAAAAGAACACAAAGAATATTTGGCATTAACTAAAGTTACTCACTTTTCTTAAGTGTTTGAGAGATGTATGTGACATCTCTGTGGACTCCAATCCTGATTTCCATGAGAGAAAAATTTTAAGGCTCAGTTTTATACATAGGCAAGGTCAAATCGTACTGTCAGTGTTACTTGGTTTCATAGCAACAGGTAGCATCGCAGTCTAGCGTGTTTAAGCTATAATGGGTTGTCTCCACAAAATCTGTATCAATTTCAATACACACATTTGCCATTTTTCATTGCTCTTCCAGCTGGGTAGCTGATGGTTTTTACTGGTATGCTTTCTAGTGTGAGGAGTTAAAGTTTGTAAGATAGAATAGTCTAAGCAGCTTGTAACGGCAGCTATAAAACTGCTTGCTGATTAGTAAGTTTCTTACAGGATTCGTGACTAGTATGTCTGCGTCTCACATAAATCAAAGGAAACAGGACTGGAAGGGGCTCAGAGAGCACTGCTGCATTCCTCTGTCCCAGTGAGCTGCACCCTAACATGTCTGACTCACTGAAAGGCAAGGGCATTGCCATCCTATCCCAATGAGTACTTGGAATATTTCATAATTTCCCCCTTTCTAGCAACATTTGACATACTTGAATCTTCTTTTGTCATCTCCTTTCCTTTCCTCTTCATCTGACTTTCACACTCTAATGTTTTCAAGATTTCTTCTCATTTTTGTTTCTTTTTTCTGGATACCCTTGTGCTTGATTAGTTGTTCCCCAGTAGGCATTCATGTTGTTAATCATTCCTCTACTATTTCATTCAATTGCCTTGAATTGCACCGTATGTTTTTACATTTTCCAGCTTAGTAAGATGATTATGAAATGTAATCCTGCCTTCCAAATTGGTAGTCCTCCCTCCAAACTCAAAATGTCAATATTATGAAGCTCAGTAAGTAAAATATGATGTAGTAGTGGATCTATGACAGACCTGTGTCAAATCCATCTTGCTACCTTCTTCCATTTTGTCAATAAACAACGAATATCTTCTTGTCAAGTAGCATTTTCAAGCCAGCTGCATACTGACCTTACAGCTTTCTCACCCACACTCTAGTGCTCTTGTTCTCTTATTGAAATGTCATGTCAGACAGTGTCAAAAGTCATATTAAAGTCATATGTTACATTCACTGCTCTTCTATCCACAAGGCCTGTTACCTTGTCATAGAAAGAAATTAGGTTGTTTTGACATCGTTTGTTTCTGACAATTCCATGTTACCTTTAGCAGGTTCTTACAAATAGACCGATTACTCTGTAGAAACATCCAGACTGCATGAATTAACTTTAATCGCAGCCATTTACTTTTCATAGAGGTTACTCTGTCCAGAAATGGCATAACAAAAAGGTGGTATTGCTTTGTGGCCCCAGACTTTACCTTTGTCACTCTAAGAAATCGGTTTTGAATGGCTATAGGTAGGTAGAATACAAGTTGAGGCTTTCCCTGTGTTATCTGCTTTATCACACCGCTCTAAGCACCTTAGAAAAACAGGCAACACAGTGATAAAAGTAATTTCTGGACTACCCTGAGGATAAATAGAAAAGGTGTGTTTTGCTACTAGCTAAGAACTATGCATCTGGTCTACTCAAAAATATAAACATATTTTTATTTCTCTTCCTCTTCAGCTGTTTGTTCTAGACTCTGAGGGCAGAGTCTTATGTAGTATGTATTTGACAATTGCTTCTCCAGTGCATACTCAGCCCTGCAGCTGGATACTCTTTCCCTTTTTCACTGAGAACTGTCAGTATTGCGAACTGTAAAACATCTTTCAAAATTAAGAAAGGAATCTACAATTTGTGGTATTTTTTATATATATATATATATATATAAATAATATGTATACACACACACTGTGGGTTGTTTAGTGGGTTTTTTTCCCTGTTCATGTTCTCCAACTAGAAAGACTTTGACTTACTTTATTTTCTACTTAAGTGAAGGCTGAAAGAATTATTCTCAACTCCTGGAGGCTGTATGGAAGATTCTGTGTGGGATTAAACCATGAGAGCTGTTGATACTGTGCTGAGATGCTGCAGTAGGAAATGTTTTTGCTCTTACCTGGGACATTTATGTTCACAAAACATCTAAAAATAGATATATTTTAAGTCATTAATGAATCAAATATAATTCTTTGTTAATGTATGCACACAGGATTTTGGATCGCCAGCCTTGAAGCACAAGTTGCTGGTTTTGTGATCCAGAGAACAGATGAAAAAAAGAGGAAAACATTTATTTTGTGCATATTGCAACTGATTTTTAGTGTCTTCCCAAATGTAAATGAGTCTTTATCGCATCTGCAGTCCGTTCACAAACACGTATCTCTTGCTGGTGAACTGGGAATGTCCAATTAGGATGCTATAAACTGGAAACGTTCATCTCCTGCTTTCACAGCTGAGTATATTTGACTCTTTCCTCTGATGTGAAGATGAGTGATGTACTGTACTTTATCAAATAGAATAACAAAAGAAACAAGAAATTTTATGATGTAATTATTCTGGGGGGAGGAGCAAATGAATAATCTCAATAACTACTGAGTTGTAATGACAAAAATGTGAAGGTTTTGGCCTGTGCTTTGTAAAGCTCTTCTCTTGCTGTCAGCAAACCAAGTGGAGAACAGAGTAAGTGCCTTTTAAAGTATCTCCTGAAAATGGGTTGTCAGGTTATAAACTGACCCTTCCTAAAATAAACAAGTATTCTGAAAGAGACCTGCTATTTTAGGAATATTTTACAAAAAAAAAATATTAAATTGGCTCCTTTTTCAGTGTCATTAAATAATTTTTGCTGAACTCAGAGTTGCGCTGTCCTGTGTACAGAACATTGTCCCTTCCTAGAAACCCAAAGGCCTTAGAAAGAAAGAGAATGCAAACCTTTCTCCTGACTGCAGACCATGAGGATCAGGAAACTGCCCTACACTGTCTTAAATATTGACCTGTTTTTACACAGACATCTGCAAATTTCGGAGGAAGAACAATTATTTTGCTTCCATCCCTTAAAAAAAAAACCCTAAAAAACAACACAGCAAAACAATACAAACAAACCCCATTACCTTATACCGAATCTCCACTAATCTTGAAATATTTTTCCTCTCCGTTCTGCAGAAACAGGTTTTTAGGTATTCAACTGAACAGCATCAAAACAATATTTTACAATCTTTAAGTTCTTTTTATTTTGTAGAAAAGGATAAAAATATCATCAAACTCATTATGCCTGTCCCTAAAGCCTTGATCCTGAAAAATCCATGACATGCCCTAAAACCCCAAATTATTATGCCTATAAAGCTGTGCAACAAATTGCCTTTAGCAGAGATGTGACTATGCATTCTCTACATGGTAATTTAATAAAATATGTCTCAATTAAACACACATGTTTGAGGAAATAATCCTGTCTCAAAACAAATACTGGAAGGGAAATGTGACGAGATTTGAGTTTGTGGTTTACTAGACCTGCATGTAGTTCAGTAGAAAATAAATTCATCTGAGTCCTTTTGGAGGAGGCTTGCAAATATACTTTTGATGGGTTTTTATCACTTATGATAGTAAAGACAACTTTGTAGTTCTAAGAAAGAGGTCAGGCACTACAGTACATTAGATAGCAGAAACAACAAATGAGGGATGATACTAAACAGTGAAAACTGCCAGAACTCCATGTTCTCCTTGGTCCTGCAGCAGATGCTGAACCCCGCTGAACACTCACCTTTAGGGGCATCCCTCTTAGAGCTGGAGTGCCAGGGTAAAAACATGAATCATGACTGTGGCTTTTCTGATATGATTTGGGTGCATTACCTACATGTCATTTTTGTGGATGCAGTCTAACTAATGTCCAAAGCTACACTGGAGATATTTTTTTTTTTTTTAATCAATCTACTGTTCTGATTAAGTGCAACAACCCTTTCCAGAACTGAGCAAATTTCAGATAGCTACAACTCCGTGACTGCTGGAGGCCAGATAGCTAAACTTATCACACGTTGCAGAGGCCTTTTCTTCAAACTTTTCAGAAAATTCAGGAGGTACGAAAGGTCATGAAGCTCTTCTGTGCTCAGCAAAAGGGCTAACAGATTGCACTGCAAAGCCAGGCAAACTGGGACACTCAGTCTTTTTATGCCCTTGAACTGGGACAGTGTGTTTCAACTAAGGATATATCACCAGCAGGAATCAACAAGTTTTCTATTATATGACATCTATATTTAAGAAACAAATTGGAATAAAGGTTATTGGTTTGGTTTATATTCGAAAAAATAAGAGGATCCAAACTGTTTGGCCAAAAGTGTTTAAAAATGTAGGCAATAAAGAGATAAAATAATCTAATGATACATTAGCGATCCACTGATTGCAAGTTTATGAAATTTTAATAGATGCTGGATTTAGACTGCTTGATAGCTTGCCTGTACAATCCTATAACACTTGATAGTAAATATTATCTTCTATTGCTGTGTGAAGAATCTACTATACTGTGTAATAAGTGTAACAAATTTGAGACACATATCAGTATTTTACAAACTTGTTATCTGTTCTTCTTTTAAAACTTAGTATGAAATGCACTGCATTATTAAAAAAGGAGATGGGGTGTATGTACAAAGTTAGGGGAATGGGGTGGGATGTTGGAGGTAGACTACCTGAAGATGTTCTGTCACAAATTTCTACCACTATAAATTGGTTTTAACATTTCTGAAACAAAGAAGTGCAATATTTTGGGGGCTGTGAAAGATTATACAGATGAAAAATCATTTTATATTCTGTTTCCTCACGGTGTTGGGATTTCCATTTACTATAAGCATATTGGATGGCCTAGGGCTACCCAAAACCACAAGGTAAGCTTTATTGTCCAGGAAGGGAGAGGGACAAAACCAGAAATACACTGATTTCTCTTATAGATGTAAAGAAGCAAAACAGGGCTGGTGATGAAAGCGAAGTGGCATCATACACAAAACTAAAAGGTGCAAACATTGTATAGCACATGGTGGACAGGAGGGCTCTGCCAAGTGATTGCCATTGCGGTGAGACACAGAGCGGGGGAGAAATGTACCAGAACCCTGGTGGGAGATTCTGGGCAATTGTAGTTTGCAGAAGTTGCTGTGAAAAGGGCAGCATTATCTCTCTCATGCACAGGATGGCTAGAGAGGAATACAGTGGGTCATCTTCAGCCCACCCATGCACATAACTCTCTGCAAGAGCTGTCACACCATGTTTCCGACAGCTCATGGGATAACACTGTGCAAAAATTGTCCCGGTAGGACTGCTTGTATTCATTCCACTGTGGATGGGGGCTCTCAGCCCTGGGGACAGAGACAAGAAAGTAGTTCTCATGCTTGCAGATCTGTAGTCTGAGTATTGAAGTTCAAACACTGACTGTGTTTTGAAACAAATTTAGACAGCACATTGATAAAAGCTGTGTGGAAGGGAGGTTTGAGAGGAAAGAGTCTTGGAAACTGGTTCTGGAGGAACCAAAAGCTCTGTTCCTATCATCCCTCCCCATCTCATCAAGTTAAAAACTCTCATTCATTCTCTGAATTCCAGGAGACTGCTAGCAAAGCCGGTGAAAGGAATTCACAGCTGACAGTATGCAAATTGTGGAGCCCTGTGAAACATAAGAATGTGAGCAAAGACCAAAGATTTTTTCATGAGACACTTTTTTCTCAACAGAACTCCTCCCTTAGAAGAGTTAGGTCTTGTAAATTTGCCGTATGCCATAGGTTAGAAGAAAATGAAAATTATGAAAAAAAGAGATCTTTCGGGCTTTTAGTTACAAAATCGGAATCAGATTTTTTTGTGACAGAACTGCTTTTTCCTATGTATTTATAGGCCATCTGACACAATGACTTCCTTATGGCATAAAAACCCCCCAAAAAATGAAAGATGAATCTTCAGGTCTTGGGCTGAACAAGTTTGGTTACAGTGCCTCTGTGCTGAAAGGGATTTTCCTCCTGGGCATTTCTCACACAAAACCAGTGCAAAGTTTGCATTATTAAAATGCAACTAAACTCCTTAACAGCAAATATCTGTAGAAAACCTCTGTGGAAGGTTGTGTAAGCTATGGCTTTATGCCCTATTAAGCCTTCAAACTCGGACGCTTTGATTATTTTTTTAAAGAACCTAAAAAGAAATGGCCCAAATTCTTTCATCACCTCCTTCTAGATCAGGACTGACAGGATTCCTTATAAAACTGGACGTGTCACTTTATAACTTTTTTCACTCTTTCTAATAAGAACAGCTTCTGTAGTGAGCTCAGAGATCCTTTAGGAAGGATAAAAAAGAAGATGGGAGAAAGATAATGAAACTATGAATATGATATATATATATATATGTAAACATTTTTCAACATTAGAGGAACAGAGGTCCCTTTCAATTGGTTATTTATGCTTCTGCTTTTTATGTTGAAGAAGAACAGATCTTTTCTTCCAAACTGGTGTCTCAGTGAGGGGAACCAAGCTGCAGTTATTTATTTGTCTTTGCTATGGTGTGAAAGCATCTTTTGTACCAAGTGCAGGCATTTCCTCTAGTCTCCAGAGGAGTTCAAAGATGATTTGTTTTCTACATAGCCAGAATTCATTAGACAAGAGGAGGGGGGAGTAGGTTATAGTACTGCTGCAAAAAACATGTATGTTCAATCTAAATCTACCTATATTTTAGGACTATAGCTACAAATTGCAATCAGATTATAGGAAAAGAAATAGGCTAACTGTTCTCTGTGTCTGACAGATCCTGGGTAGAAACGCAGACAGGAGGCTCTGGGGGTTGTACCCTTGAGGTCATTTTCACAGGGTTGCTGGGGGAAATCTGTCTGAAAGCCTTGCTGGGACCATCAACACTGGCTGTAACCATGGATGCTCAGTATAGCCTTTGTTCTCCAGCTTCTCATCTCCATGCTGTCACTGCCTTCACTGCTCTGCTTTGAGAGGATAGGAAGAGAAAGTGCAGCAGTGGGTATTCTTTATGCTTTTATCTCCTTCTTGGCCTTATGGATTGTGGAGCATCATGCAGTTGACAGCTTTTCTCTGGATTGTAAAAGCGTAAGTATAGTTTCAGTGGAAGTGCTTTTTCAAGGTCAGCTGTATCAAGGAGATCTGAGACTCTGGAAATGGCAAGTTCAGAACAGTGACTAGCAATCACTGTGTTTGTTTACAAGTGGAGGACAGTATTTTTGCTTACAAGTGTGTTTCAGTGTTTCCCAAAAAGCTCTTTGTTTGCAGTGGTCCTCTGAGAAGGAAAACTGAGAATCTACATGGTGTTTGACTTCTGTACAGTTAAAGTTTTGTGCTCAAGGTATGATGAAATGTAACTGGGCGTGCATAAGAGCCAGCTTTTGGCAGCAAACCATAAAACATACCAATGAGGGGATGCCACTGCTTTAGCTTTGGGCAGAGGGTGGAACAAGAGGAAAATACAGTATATCACTTTTAACTTTAATAATTATTAGGGGGTATCACTGCAGTTTTTAATAAAAACTCCCTCCTGACCAAATAGGCAAAAGCAGTCTGGGACAATGTTTCCGGCTCCGAGCACATCGACTCTGACTATGGTGGTGAGACCCATGTTTCCATCACTCCTCATGGACATGTTCCTTCATGTTGACCTGACTTCAGTAGCTGGTACAGAAGACAGGGCAACCCTGGATTTTGAGGAAGGGCGTTCAGTAATATCTGGGACTTGCTTTTATGTTTTAGGTACCAGTGGCTGTACATGGCACTGACATAATGCCTATAGGGTACAGAGGCAGTGTCTAAAAATGTCTTCCAATCCTTGCTCTTCCAGATTTGGTCACTAATGCTAGAATAAGCAGTAGCAGGGACCTTTTTCAGTGTTTTTTCCACCTACAAGGAAGCATTCAGCTCTTGGAACTTATTGCCATCTTTTGTTATTTATTCCAGGTCAGCTCATTTCTTCTTACAAATTCCCTTACTTACCCTCTTCATGGCTCTGTATGATGGTGAAATAGATTTGCAGAACTGGTTGGCTCAAGGCAAACTGAATGAATTTTAAAAAATATCTCATTTCTGGAAACTTTCACTATTGTTGATTATTTTCTGTAGGTCTACTATGTTTACACTCATTTAGAAATACAAGATAAATAGCACTTCATGTTTCCATGTATTTTTACAGTTGCTATCTGGCAGAGAGACACTCAAACAGAACTATTGTATTCTAGACTGCAGAAACATCGGCCAGACTTACATCTTTCTGGAAAGTGTCACACCACACTAAACACTGGGGTGCTGTGTATAAAATCTTCATAAATACATGTTAATTATTCTCAGTCAAATTTCTGAGATACAGCACCATGCAATTTCTGAGTAAAACAAATACGTGATGCATGCAAAACTGAAGTAGTAGTTAGAACCCTATGAATACCTTTTAAACAAAAAAACTACTAGGTATTTGCTACTGTATCTTATGCAGATTTTCTCATTTAGTTGCTGCTAATACATAATGGAAACATCACATTTCAGTGTAAGTACCCACATTTTAGTACATATTGATTAAGATTTCCCCCTGAATTTTCTCATAGAGGTGATCTGTCAATGTGACTGCAATACCCAGTTCATACTTCTGACCTCCTTAGAACATCACCAATCATTTATTTTCCCCAGGTTTTCCATGAATTCTGTCATTGAAATTCTAAAGGTTCTCCATAACTACCCAGGTTCAACCTTTGATAGTGGACTGGTTTCAGGACATGGCAAAATGCATCCAGAGTCCCAGTCTGTGGAGTAGGCATTTATTTAGGCATTGGGTTTCATAACAGTCTTCAGTTATACAATAAGCACTCGCTGGAATGCAGAATTCCTTCAAAGCATCATTTCCCCTGTGCAGGAGGCACCTCTCTGGCTAAAAATAAACACACAAACCAGGCAGTTTTAAATAGGTTAAAAATAGCTCTCTTCCATTTCTTCCAAGTAGAAAAATTTTGTAAGAGCGTTGCAACTGAAGTAAGGTAGCTGTATCATGTAACAGGGGCCTTGAAAGTAGTCAGATGCCACAATGATAAAGGCCAATTAAGAATATAAATAGAACATTATAGAGACTGCTCTAAAGACCTGGAAGAACGTTCCTTAGCTTTAGAGGGTTTGAAAATGGCAAGATGCTGAGCTAGTAGTAGGGGCACACTTTTGTAAAACTTCTCATTACACTTTCCAATTACCCAGGGAAATTAACGGAGAGATTTGTAATGTAAAAACTATTCCACAAATAGTGATTAGTCATAGCTGTATGACTATTTTAACATGTCAGAATTAATAAAATATATACTTTAATACAGAGGGAAGATGCATCTTCAGAAACTGTAAAAAGAAAATGCTGTGGTCTCTAGAAAGAAACTTTTCTGGCATACAAATGAAAATTTTATCTTTGCAAATTATAAGCCTCAGCTAGAACCAACTTCCTTCTCTGCTAGAAAATCTGGTGTATACTGTGATCTCCATGTTAACTGCTGCATCCACACCTGTCAGCTTTTCTAATCTTAAATATTGCTTTCAAAAAGACTCCATCACAGTTTGTTTATATCACGGCAACACCACAACATAGACCAAATATCATAGCTTCCCTTTCAGGTCTACTGCACCCTCATTCACTTTTTAAATGTTCCTTTAAGTATACAAGGATGTGATGTGTCTGTTGGATGTTCCTACCTCTAAACTCTCTTTTGTCTCCTAGCTTGCAGCAGAAATTCCACATACTTCTCACAGATTTTGCTGTCATATTGCTTCCCTGACATCCACATGGAGCTCAAGGCTTTAATTAACTCATAGAACTTAAATTGCCTGTGGTGCCATCTTACCTCATTATGCTTTTACCCAAACTGAGCATTCCCCATGTAATTAGAAGATAAACTGTTACACAAACCCAAATGCCAGAGTAGGTGCACTGCACAGGTGGTAAGTCGATGCTTGTTTTTAATTTCTCCTCAAAATAAATCCTACAAATGGCTGCAACATTGCACTTAAAACGTTCAGTTGAGGCACTGTTTTGTTTTTAACATCTGTCTGATTAGCACTCTGACAGTGTCAAGAACAGAAAACTGAAATGAAATATCCTCAATATTACTAGCTACATGATGTAATTCAGTTTATGCACATTCTTTGTTCTGTTTATTTCCTTCTGCTTAAATTCCTTGAAAGAATTTAAATGGTACTTTAAATGGCTTGCTGCTTTTCTGCCAAGTGTCATATTAAGTCAGCTATACCTCAGCAAATCTGTGTATCAGATAGGAACCATGCAGCAGCCTCCCTGTGCATTACTGTAATATTTCTTCACAAGAAGGTCTACTTAAATGACAGTTTGGATTCCCCTATTTACTGTTTAATTCATTTTATCATTAAAATTCTCTTTCCTCATATGCCTCACTGCACAGAACAGATAAATGCTTTAAGACATTTTCCTGTATCTGCATTGATTCAGTTGATGTAGGAGTACTTAAATATGGACAGCCTACATTAATAAAAATATAGTGAGCATTTTCTTTATAATCATGGTTCTTGCCCAAGTTATTGTAAATAAGGTGTTTCATACCCAATGAGATAGCAGACAGAAAGAGGTAGAAAGAGGAAAAGGCAAGTGGCAGATATTCAAGACGTAGTAATGATTTAATGGAAATACAACCAGGTGCCAGTGGGAATTCCATAAAAAAAATTCCATCCCTCTCCTTGTTGGGTAAATGTTGAAAAGGAGAACTTTTTGAAAGGGAAAAGGGAGAACAATTCGACACAGTCAGTATTCAGAAGTGCCTGCCAGAATCACAGGTAAGCTTTTACATTTTTCCTTGGTAAAGTTAACTTTGTGAGCAAATCTGTTTTTCCTTCATTATTGCAGAAATAGTATCTCCTGTGAGTAATGCCGTTCTGCCCTTCTCACCCAACCATTTAAAAAAAGTAGGAAGGGCAAAATTACTTCATTTGCTGCTTTGATGAAAAGCAGCCTTCTGTTCCCAGGGGGCAAAGAAAAAAAAGAGAAAAAAAAAGGAAATTTTGAGCTTTTTAGTAAGATGTCATCTAGTTGTTTTCAGAACATTCTAATTTTATCTTCAATAAGATTTAGAAAATTTTTTGTCTATGATTTTTAATGAGCTCTACGGTTTCAAGAAATCTATAATCAATAAGCCAGTGGCTTTGTGTTCCTTTCTATTTTCTTCTTACAGATCTTGTTTTTTTCAATTTCTTTGGTAGTGTCCTTGCATGACCTCACAGAGAAAGGAAGATATATCCGTCTTTAGATCTGCCTACTCACAGTTGTGCTGTCAATGCACATCTTGAGTTCCTCTAGCCACAGTTTGATTTTTCCTTTCCCTGTGTTAGCTACTGAATTTTCATTGGCACTCTGACTCTGCACAGCTTGAGTGACTTATGTATTGCTTTCCTCTGTAAGCTTTTTTTCACCTGTGCCTTCTTGTGTTAATTACCAGTATTGTGTTTTCATGCTCCAATTACTTGATTTTTTTTTTTTCTCAGAACCTTTCATCTTCTTTATTTTGCTGTCCAATTTCTTTCTTGTGGCATTCATTTGTACATTTCCCACAAGTTAAAGTGCTACCTACAGTTATTTCTTTTTCTCCATTACACTTGATATGTTGTTGATCTTTTTATTTTATTCTTAATGTCTGTGTGCTTATAGACTGTCTCTTCCTACATTTGGTTGTATTAGGGATACCTAACAGACCACAGTCTGTTTTTCAGTCTTTAAAAAGCCACTTTACATAAATAGCAAGTGATAACTGCTAGTAATAAACCTGCTGCTTCCAGCCTTTTGAGAGAGCTATTCAAGTTTCCTGTACTACCCTATTTCTAAGATGTCTCAGACTTACCTGATGGAGAACCACTGCCTTTCTCCATCACTGGAATCCACATGTCAATGGGACTTTTCCCTTCCTGGGTCTTCAGATGAAAGCCACGGACTACATGATCACACTGAGCAGACTTCCCGCAGACCTTCCAAGCTCGTGAGCCACAAAATCAGCTGTACTCTATACTGGAGAATTATTGTGTGGGAACCCATAACTCAACTAGATTTATTGTTAAGGGCTCTTGGATTCTTGCCTGAACAGGTCTGGTGGTAACGCCTCAGCAGAAAGGCTTCAAACTGTTCATTGCAAAAGGCCAACATAGCGTCATCTGCTCTTTTACTGCTCAACACAGTGTTACATAGAAATACTGACGATGGGCGGATATACCTTAAATGAAGCTACTCTTCAGGCATAGGTTGTCCAGGCTGGTCAGAAGATAAGCTGACTTGAATAACCAATGACAAGCTCTCCACCCTGCTGCTGGCCAACATCCCTAGATGGTGAGGACTTTATGGGCAGGTAACTTATTTCAACTCAGCATCAACACCCAGATGTCACTAGCTTCATAAAGAATCTCAGGCTGGATGTTTTGCTATGTCTTGTTGGCAAGATAAAGGAAGAAACCTGCAAAATAGTAAGCAATGACGCTTAATAAAACAGCTGCCTCTGAACTCCTGAGAAAGCTGTTAAGGTCTTTCAAACACAGTAGTTCTGAAAGACACCCAGCTTACACAGATGAACAAAGCTGCATTCATATTCTTGCTACCACTATGAATGGTGATTATCCCATTTTCTCCCGCTACTTTTAAAATCCACCTCCTCAAGCTGTGGTATTTCTAGTCTTGTGATTAGTACTAGAATATTACAAGAACATGGATGCCCTGATTCCCTGGCACCAAACCAAAGACTATTGATGGCATTTCTGTAATGCTGTGACTCTAGGCTACAGCTTTCCATTAAATAGAACTTCTTGCATGGGTGTTTAATACTTCCTCCCAGCCTTTAAATAGTAGGTAATCTCAAAATAAATATGCAATTTGACATAACACTTCTCTGCTCAAATCTTTTAAGAATCATAGAATCATAGAATGGTTTGGGTCAGAAGGGACCTTAAAGATCACCTAGTTCCAACTTCCCTGCCATGGGCTGTGACAACTTCCACTAAACTCAGACTCAAACTAGACACCTTCTGCTTGCTCAAAGCCCTATTCAACCTGGTCTTCAACATTTCCATGGATGTAGCATCCACAGCTTCTCTGGGCGACCTCGTCCAATGCATCACTACACTCACAGTAAAGAATTTCTTCCTAATATCTCATCTAAATTCACCCTCGTTCACTTTAAAGCAATTACCTCTTGTCCTATCACTACACGCCCTTGTAAAAAGTCCCTCTCCAGTGTTCTTGCAGGCCCCCTTTAGGTATGGCACGCTGTGATAAGGTCTCCCAGGAGCCTTCTCCTCTCCAGGCTGAACAAGCCCAGCTCTCTCAGCCTGTCTTCACAGGAGAGGTGTTCCAGCCCTCTGATCATCATCCATGGCCCTCCTCTGGACTTGTTTCAACAGGTCCACGTCCTTCTTATGTTGGAGGCCCCAGAGGTGGATGCAGTACTCCACGTGGGGTCTCATGAGAGCAGAGTAGAGGGGGAGAATCATCTCCCTTGACCTGCTGGTCACACTTCTTTTGATGCAGCCCAGGATTCAGTTGCCTTTCTGGGCTGCAAGTGTATATTGCCAGCTCATACTGAGCTTCCTGACAAGCAGCACCCCGAAGTCTTTCTCCTCAGGGCTGTTCTCAATGCATCCTCCGCCCAGCCTGTGTTTGTGCTTGGGATTGCCCTGACCCATGTGCAGAACCTTGGCCTTGGCCTTGTTGAACTTCATGAGGTTCACATGGACCCACCCCTTAAGCTTGTCACGGTCCCTCTGGATGGCATCCCTTCCTTCCAGCATGTTGACGTCACCACACAGCTTGGTGTCATCAGCAACCTTGCTGAGGATGCACTTGATCCCACTGTCTGTGTTGCTGACAAAGATGTTGAACAGCACTACTGGTCCCACTACTAACCCCTGAGGAACACCACTCATTACTGGTCTCCACTTGGACGCTGAGCTGTTGACTGCAATTCCTTTGAGTGTGACCATCCAGCCAATTCCTTATCCACCAAGTGGTCCATCCATGAAATCCATGTCTCTTCAGCTTAGAGACAAAGATGTCATTCATGTCAACATCAAGTGCTACTGAAGAAACTATTGTAAACACCTATTTTTATAATGTCTCTGGTTGTAAAGAAACTTAAGGTAGACCAGTAAAGTACAAAACTTTCAAGACATTAAAAATTATTACAGAAATTATCAGGGTTTTCAGATTATGCAAACAGTTTATTAAATATCACAAATATGAGCATACTGGAAAGATAAACACAGTGGTGTGTAATGACAGGGACAGAGTGGCCCAAGAACATGCTCACCTGTTTGAGGAGAGGCTGTAGCTACAAAATAGTGGATTTCTCCTGGAAGGAGAGTGTTTCTAACCCAGTGACCACAGTGAAAAAATAACTCACCCTGAGATCTGTCAGGCACTAACAGAAGATTATAAACCCTTATTATGTAATGAATAGTTATTCGGTATAAATGGGATTTGGGGAGTATAGTATTTCCTTTCTCCACAGTTTTGCGAATGTCTTGTGACTTACTAGGAAAAATAAAATAAAATAGAGGGCAAGCAGAAGAAGAATGAAACACAATTTTAAGTAGGTCTGAGAAAATACCTTACAGGAAGACTTAAAGAGTTGGATCTGTTTAACTTACATGAAATTAGACCGAGATGGGAACTAACTATATTAGATATTTATGGGAGAAAATAGCAAACATAATGCTATGTTGGCCCTTGAAAATAATTGTAATCGAGAAATAAGTGGTATAGAGTCTGGGTTTTCTAGCACTTAGACTAAGTGGCAGTCTGGCCACGCTCATGCTATTTCACTTTTCAGGCTTCCAATATAGGATGACAGCACCCAAGCTGCCTGTTGTGAAAGTACCTGGATTGTGCCTGGGAGCTGCTTGGTCACTGGAAGATTTGATGAGGGCCAGCTAACACTGCCACTCAAACAGGTTAGCTGTGCAGGTGATGAAATTTCAGAACCGGTGTTCAGGTAGTGTAATCATTTAATTTACCAGTAAAGACAAAGTTTTCTGCCTCCCCACCCCCGATTTGAGTGCAAATGTATTGTAACTGCTTTTTGGGACTTAGAATGTATGATCCTTTTTTTCTTTTTTTTTTTGGTATGCATATATCTTGGTTTGTTGTTGTCAAATATAGTCTTACGTCTTAGTGACAAGTAATATTGAAACTTTCAGGAGAATAAGTTTTCTAGTGATTTCTCCATTAATTCTTGGTTTTAACCAGACTGAGGAAACATAACAGTTCACTCATAAGTCTAACCTGGTACTTGGGAATCCATGAAATCATGCCATCTTTTTAACTCAGGGAGCTCTTCCTAACACCAATAAAAAAGACAAGAAACAGCTTACCAGTCCTCCTATGGAATTAAGTTTGGATCATTTCTAGCTTTCAAATATACTCACTAGGCATTTGCTTAAAAAATGCCATTTATTTGGAAAGTGTTTTTAATCTGCAGACAAGGTCCTGTGTGACTGCATCAGCTACTGACTGTTGCTGAGTAACAGAGCAAAGAATGTAGCTCAATCTTTGCTGCAGGATCCTGCACGGTGCTGCTGAGCTATTTGCACTTATGAGTTCAATGGGACTAGAATATGATCTGAAGCTCTGGTGTATACAGCCCAGCTTGTGCATGTAAGGTAAAATGGAAAAGCTTTAGAGGTGTAAATAGTGTAGCCACCCCCCACAATCCATAATGATGAAGCTGTGCTGCTGGCAAGTGCAGTTTGCACCAGATTTGCACTGATGTGGGTACTGTGTTTGATATCTCACTATATCTTATAATCAGTAAAGAGGCCATTAAGAGAGAACAGGGACTGTTCTGCCAGGTGGCTCCAAGGCTGACAGATTTGCTTTATTTAATCAGTAGGAAAAATTACTTTTGCTGTTCAGAGATTTAGGAAGGTGAAAAGAAGTCTTTTTTGCAGTTAGAGGTGAGACACTTTTGTCTTACAGTGTCCACTAAAGGCAAAGAGGAAAGTACTTGTCAATGCAAAGCAGAAGTGCAGGTTTTTGCCTGCAGGATATATGTGTGTGTTAGCCATGACAGGCAGCGCACTTGAAAGAGCAGGCAGAAATGTTAAAACAGAGGAAAAAAAGTGAACATGCAGAGGAGGTGAGAAAAAGGGACTGCAGTCACTTAAAGAATAAAAATTGAATCCATGGAGGGGAACGCACAATATACAATTTTTCACACTCAGTGCCTTAGGTGCCTTCACATTTGTAGTGCAAAGGCACTTTTAGCTGCAGTTCTGTAGCCTGCCTTCTCTGCAGGTTTCACCCAGGCTTCTGTGGCAGTGCTTTTCCCTTGTTGTTCTCATGCTGTTATCCTCATGCTATTATTCTCAAAGCCTTATTTCTGAAAACCCTGACAGCACTGTTATGGTGGGTTCTCTTGGGAAACAAATTGCTTCCAGCATCAGAATCACTCTTTTCCCTTTTCTTTCCCTGCCCTTTGGTTGTATCTTTCGCATTATGTTATGAGGACCCACTAATATGCAAGCACATACCTTATCAATGACCTAGTAGTCTGCAGCATGAGCCCCAGGTGAAAGCATGCCCTAGCCAGCACTAACAGCACCATAAGCAAAAACCAGCCGGAGGGTTTAGTGGGTCCTGATGAACATTATATAGTCCCTATGGAAAAAGGTTGCTGGGGTTTGCTTGCTGTGATGGAGAGGAGCCGAGGGGAGATGCTCATTGGGGATGCCAATTGCTACACTTCCCAGGTAGCCACCTGGGGGAGTTTTCTTTTTTCTTGTTTTCTTTCTCTCTCTCCCTTATTTTTTATTTTTCCCTGAATTAACTTTACTATAGAGTTGGTGTGTACCATCAGTTAAGAACCATACTAATAAATCTTTGTGCGTGTAAGCCTGTCTCCCAGCACAAGGCAAACGTGTATTTAATGAAGCTTTCAAAGGAAAAAAGCATTGCTGTATTTTTAAAGAAGATAAAGCCAAGATGTTTCAAACATCATTTAAAGTCTTTCTCAACAGGAACCTCTTCTAGCAAGGCACACAAAAGAGTCTTTCAGTGCTTTTTCAAATCTGATACCTTTAACAATGTTGGAGTTTGTATCTAGCATAAATGCCAATGTTGGGTGGTAGACTCCTAGGAAACCCAAAGCTGGGAAGGAATATTATGATGTCCATCCAGTCCCTAGCGGGGAAGATGGACCCAGTACACGTAAATAATGGGATAGGAAGCTTCCTAAAGAAGTGATAATCTAGCAGATGTAATAGGCTGTGGAATAAGATGCAACATGATTAACGGAAGCATTTATGAAAAAAGAGCAACCACCAGGGAGGAAAGCTGCCTTCAGGAATTCTTGCAGCTTCTGCTAAATAACATGCCTGAGAAATGCAAAGCAGCTGGCATGGCACTGAAGTTGGATTGCCCCTGAGATCTCAGCTTAAACACGAGGAATCTATTAACGATGAGACGTTGATGGCTGGATGATGTGGGGCCCTGCCTGGTGACTACTCTCTGTGAATCAGTGAGTGTAATAAGAAATCCTGGAAGGTTCCCCTTGATTCTTCCTCCTCCTCCTCTTCTTCCAGCCTTGTGTAGATCCTGTCTGAGGAGCATGCCAAGAGAACGGGCCCTTGTGTATTGGGAAAGGCATGCTGGAGTCCTGTGCTTAGTAAAGCCCACAGCTCCTCTGACGGAGGAAAAAAAACCCTGACAAAAGCACTGGGTGGAGGAGTGGGAAATCTTCAGTAACATTGAGCCATGTGATGCACACAGACACCAATCTGGACAGCTGCTGCTGCTATTGTTTCCAAGAAAGCCTACCATCTGTGTATGTAGAAGGTGTCAGTTTGAAAGGGTCATTTGTGGCAGTTGGTCTGGCTAGGGTGAGGGCCAGGTCTGTGTCCATGCTTGGACATGAATGCCAAGGTGCTTAAAATGGTGCTGTCAGCTCTGGGACCAGGCAGCATCTATCTGAATTTTGCCTTGCACTTCCCTCATTTGCTGCTATCTTGTGATCTGCTGTCTCACCAGTAGAATTAAACCAAGACCTGGCACATTTCTCACGCTTATGCAAAGTTGTTTTCAGTCACAAAGCAAATATTACCATGTCAGTTATTGTAATAATTTGGGTTTGAAGCTGAATTCAAAAACAAAATTTGTTTCTTACTCAGCAATGTATGTCTAGGATAAATCACTGTATAGAAAGAAGCTTGTAAAAATGTTTCTTCTTTTCCACAGCCATTTCTACAAGGAAGGCCAGACTGACCCTGCCTTGCTGAAGAGGGAGAGACCCAGTGCCCCTTCTGAGGTTCTTCCTAGTTCCAATTTCTGATTCTTTTATTCAGCTCTCATGTGTTCAAAAGTAACCCCGGACTTGAGGTCATGGTAAATATTCTGAATTCTCATAATTTCTCCTAAAATTGAAACTCTGTGTTTTGTTTTGATAAGTCTCATGCTATTCTAGAAGCCAGGTTGTTAAGAAAATAATGAAAAAATTTCCTTCCTGTTGAACTTTGCATACACGCGTACACAATTTTCTATTGTTCACTTAAACCAAAGTATATTAAACTGCCATCATCAACAGCAGCCTTGTATTTTTTATTTATGTGAATAAAATATGAAGAAGAGAAAAAATATTTCCCGTCACACTGTTGAAGGGTGAGATGTGAAAAACCTGACAAATGCTGAACGGTTTTATAAAATTATTGAATAACTGCTGAACAATAGGCCTGGAAAACTAATGTAAATAGGTGCAATCATGTAAGATAGAGCTCCATAAAATTAAAACTAAATATATATGCATTAGTTCCATCATGTGAGAAGCATTTTTAATGATAAAAGTAAGCAGAACAGGCAAAATTCTGTAGAATGGCATACAATTATACTTGGAGACACACTTTCAGCAATGGAGAAAGAATCCACTTTACACCAAGATTTCACACACCCACACCCCCACACACACCCCCCCCACACACACACCCCACCCCCCTTTGGTAGAGTATGCATCAGAGGATCTTAATCTGCCATTTGCTGGGCATCCCTAAAAATCCTTTCCCTGTTATGAACTCCAGCAGCAGCTGGTGAAAACTGATGGTCCAGTGCATCTTTCAGCTTTTTTACCAGCCAGCATAGTCAGTCCCAATCTTTTTATTGACAATGAATTAAAGAACTGCTGTAGAAGAATAATAGCTTTGTGTCTGATGTCTGGGACAGCCTGCTCATAATCTAACAATTTTGACATTAGTGAGTTGCTGCTTCTGTCTGTGCTCTACCTCAACAACAAATGGAAAACATGTACTGGCTCTGATGCTAGATTTATGCTTCCTAGGTGTCTGTAAAGCACATGGATGAAAAACACTGCCCATGTACAAAGAATGAGCTTGAAGTAAATTTTCCGTTGTTAATATGGACCCTGTTTTTCTCAGTTTTACTGCTCTGATGACAATGAAATTCATGTGAAAGCACATACAGCAGTAGGAGGAGCATGTCAGTTCAATTAGTAGACTGAAAAAAAAAAATGTTTTCCCCTGCTGTTTCTACAAACAATTTTAGGTTTTATTTTGATGACAGTCAAACTGTGTATGGCCAGATGGGATTCCATTTGCCGTTTGTCAATACACTTTTGAATTTCTCAGCTGCTTTGAAACGAGAAGTTGAGGGCTAATTCAGTGCTTGTAAAAGGGGAATTCACATGTCTATAATGACTTTCATCAAAGAGCTTATCATCATGGGACAGTTAATAAAGATCACTTGATGAGCCTTCACATGACCCCTTTGAGGCTGATACATTAATATGATAAGCCTTTGGAAGATGAGCCAAGTAGGATGATAAAATTCATACATGCTGTGCAAAATCAGAGGCTCTGAAAGATTCATTGTTACATTCTGCATTCTCAAACCTCTGATTTAAACCAACTGACAAATGTGTTCATCCAGAACACTTTAGTGAGGAGTAGTTTTTGGCAACATTGCCTCTGATACCATTTTTACAAATTCCTTTACCTCCATTCAGTCAGCTAATAGGTTGAAAAGCAGTGAATCACAGAAACTCAGGCGACATTCCTAAAAGCTATCAGCTCTCTGCATACCAACTTCCCATTACATTCTCCAGGCTTTATATCTGCAGGTATCAGTGAAAATAAAATTTCATGGAGGAAGAGTGGGTATTCATCACATTTCCAGCTTTGAAAATGAAAAGTCAAAGAGAGTTCTGTGGAAGTGTCAAGAAGAAACGAGGAAAATTTCAGTGTGCTAAGATTTTGCATTCATTTGTCTTAGTTTAATAGCTTGTATTTGAATGCTGTGCCAAGAACCCAGACCCTGTTGCAGCTGGCAGTGAAATTTCTATGGTAAACCCCTTAATTACCGTAAGCACAATTACACATGAAGCCAGTGTTTCTCCTACAAGTGTGTGCTGGTGTTGCATGATGATGATTTCAATACATGCCAAAGCTCAGTGCAAATCTTTACAAAATTCTTTAAAATAGACTTTAAATCAGGGAGAAAGTACCTCAGAGGTTTAACTATTTTAGTGATATGCCATAATTTAAAAAAAAAATTATGAAAGAAGGTAAACTGACAATCAATGCACTAGACATCCATCCAGGAACCTGAAAGGATTTTGAAAGCCTGTAAAAATGAAGTAATACAAACGTACCTAAGTGGATAGAAGAAGGAGTCATAACCAAAAGAAAACGAAAGAGAAGAAGAACAACAGAACTCTGGTTGCACAATTCTTGCAGAGAATAAATAACACCTTAAAAACTGTTACTACCAATAAGACAGGATAAGTAATGAGAGATTTGTGCTATCATTATACTAGCAAATGGAAATGACTTCTCACCTAGAAGAAGAGTCACAGAACACATTGATTCTTACACAGCAGATATAGAAAAGGGAATTTGTTTTAGAGAAATAAGAATGGTTTTCATGGTTATCACGGCTGCCTTTTAATGTTCTTTTTCTCCAGGGATGCATTCCTTAGTCCAGGAATCAAAGTTCTTGCATTTTCTTCCCAATATTTACATCCAGATGATCTAACCACCCTATGTCTGACTTGGTGGATACAGGGGCACATCCTGAGTCCCAATTCCACCTAAAGGAGACATGGAAGCATGACCCAGCCCCTTTCTGTCACGTGTTCTCTTTTATGGACAGGAATGTGATGCCCAGGTGGGATCCAAAGTGTCTAGTAGGTATGGATGATCAGTGGACCAAGAATCTCAGCTATGCTTTAGCATCTATGCAGGTCAGATAAGACAAAGATTTGGCTCCTCATCTCAGGCCTCCCAACATATGTAAATGTTGAACAGCCAGTGGTCTACAAATTAATTTATGAGACTTGGCAGTGACAAAAGCATTTTCAAAATAAAGATAAATTATCCTCAGATTTATAATTTTACAGCAGGTACAGGAAAGAACTACTAGAATAGAAATACTAAATATTTGTTTACTAAATACTCTTGGTAAAGTCTGTAAAGCATGTGTAAGATCCTGTTTTCCAAAGTAACTAGAATTTCTGGCTTGAGAAGGCAGGTTTTAATATCCAGAAAAAGCTCTGGTTTGGTGTTTATTTGACCTACATACTTACTAACTTCCTGAGTACCAACACTTCCCTCCAGCATCAGATTGAAGGTCAACGATTCACCCTCATCTTGCTTTTCACAAGCCTGAAAACTCAAATCATATTGCCTTGGTGTGATTTAAGTTGGGACTTTTCCCAGCTGATGGTTCCACTGTTTTGTTTCCTAAGGAGATTATGTCATTGGTTTACCTTTTCCACTAGTCACTTCTAAGAAGTTCTTGGATTCAGCCAGTACACTAGAACATGAGTATCAGGAGGGTTTTACAGAAATTAAACTGTAAAAGGGTAGATTTAGATTAGATATTAGGAAGAATTTCTTCACTATGAGGGTGGAAAGGGCACTGGAACAGGTTGCCCAGAGAAGCTGTGGATGCCCCATCCCTGGCAGTGTTCAAGGCCAGGCTGGATGGGGCTTTGGGCAACCTGGTCTAGTGGAAGGTGTCCCTGCCCATGGCAGGGGGGTTGGAACTAAATGATCTTTAAGGTCCCTTCCCATCCAAACATTCTATGATTCTATGAAATTCTCTCCATTCTCACAAGGACAGATAAATGTTTTGCTTTGGAGCTAATCTTAACTGTCCAATGCAAGCATCACAATTTGTGATAAAGGACCTACCTTAACACGGATATTAGAGATTTGTGATTAGGAGAAGGGAGTTAAAACAAGTCTATTTATGGTGCTGTGTAGCAGTCAAGTGTCCTGGTTTCAGCTGAGACAGAGTTAATTTTCTGCTTAGTAGCTGGTGCGGTGCTGTGTTTTGGATTTGGTGTGAGAACAGTGCTGGTAGCACTCTGATGGCTTTGGTTGTTGCTGGGGCTTTTCACTTTCTTGGGCCCTGCCAGCGAGAGGGCTGGGGGGGCACCAGAAATGGGGAGGGGACACAGCCAGAACAGCTGACCTGAACTAGCCAAAGGGATATCATACCGTATGATGTCATGTTGAGTATATAAACTGGGGGAAGAAGAAAAAGGAGGGGGGGGGGAGGGGCCACATGTCCGGCATTACAGTGTTTGTCTTCCTGAGTAACCGTTACATGTGATGGAGCCCAGCTTTTCTGGGGATGGCTGAACACCTGCCTGCCCATGGGAAGTGGTGAATGAATTCCTTGCTTTGCTTTGCTTGCACATGCAGCTTTTGCTTTACCTATTAAATTGTTCTTACCTTAACCCTTGAGTATCGCATTTCTTTTCCAGTCCTCCTCCCCATCCCTCTGGGTGAGGGGGAGTGAGCAAGCAGATGCCTGGTGCTTGGTTGCTAGCTGGGGTTAAACCACAACCTCAAGTGATAGACTTTATATAAAGAACCACTAATGCAAAAAAACATTCTGAGTTTTCCAAAGGAAACTGCCAACCAATGACACAGGAACAAACCACACGGGAATATTTACAGAAGCAAAATGCTCTTGAATCTTGAATGCGGCTATTTAAGTTACACCACTGACTTTCAGAGATCGAGTCTTTGAGGAAGAACAGGCAGATACTTGACCTTGGACAGTCA
Source organism: Falco biarmicus (assembly GCF_023638135.1). Classification (NCBI taxonomy): domain Eukaryota; kingdom Metazoa; phylum Chordata; class Aves; order Falconiformes; family Falconidae; genus Falco; species Falco biarmicus. The sequence goes on along the minus strand of NC_079293.1, from coordinate 32,451,240 downwards.
ATTACACCAACAGGGTAAGAGCAAAACGCTATCAGATAAGAGGATGAGATTTCATACTCATTCATTCATACTTACAAAAGAACCTATTCTAAACCCAGCAAAGGGCATTGGAATTCTTTACAAAGATTGTAATTTTGTTTATGTCCTCCAGGCTTCAATTCAACAAAATACTTAAGCACATGGCTAACAGCCATGAACTTCAATTGAGGATGGCGTGTTTAAAAGAAGTCCCTAAACTTCAGAACAGATTGAAGTAGCTCACTGAGGCAAAGCTTAAATTCACTGACTCTGAGAGTGTAGAGGACTGTTGGTTTTGTCTACCTCTTACATGTTTCCACTTAGAATTTAATGCTTTTGTTATCTACAAAAATACTTGATCTCATGCCATGCAGTTCAGATCACAATCTTCAGAAGCCCAAAGTATAGGACTAATAAGCTAGATTCAGTGCTCTGTTCCAAAATATTTGCAATTTTAAGTCAAATTATGGCAATGAGGGGGGAGTCAATTCAGATCTCTGCCATTTTATTAAAGATTCATTCTTTTTGAAAAGTGCAGGAAAAATCCCAGAAAAGTCCATTGAACTGACTGTCTGCTAACAATTGCATTAGTTCACTTATCTGTTTTAATTTCCTAATTTTATGGGAACGGCTTTGGATTTAACTTGCCCAGGGTACTTAAGAAAAAGGTCAGTGATACTGAGTTGGGAAAAGTTTTAAAATTTGATATTCTTCTGTAGAAGCTTTCTCTCGCATCATGGCTATTCACACCTTTCAGTCTGTGACATTTTTATTTGTCCTGGGCTCTGAACAGCTGATATTTCTTTTGTTTTACCGTTCTGTAGCCTGGGACGTCAAGCAGAGCAGCATTTAGCCAGAGTGCTGAGATGCAAACCTCTTGCAACAATATCTCGCTCCTTCAGCTTTAGGTTGCACCATGCTACAGTTTTGACACCTTTTTGTAGCAGTGACAGAGTTTCCATCTCTGTTAATTCCTCAAGAACACTTGATAGCAGCTCTAGTGCAATATCTGCATCTACAGCAATGAACAATGGAGAGGGGTAGAGGTGATCTGAAACAGTCCGAGAAGATCTAGAAGTACCTTTTCTTGGCTCTGAAAATAGATGCTCTGTCTTGGGTGGAATGACACAGTGGTACAATCCTTGTCTGGGCAAGGCCATCACTTGTCCAGATATATTTTAAGGGCCATTTGGTCCTTAAGGCCTGTTTGCTTGCTTTCCCCCCTTAGGTTATGATATAATCAGATATAATCTGACCTCTTCAGAAGACCCATTCCTTAATGTATTGATAAGCAACCTGATTAATATGTTGCTTTAAAATTTCTTGAGGAAAAAAGTGTCATTGTATTTTAGCAAACCAATTAGTAGAGAAGGAAAAAAAAACCTACTGATATTTGGACAGATATTTCCTACTCAGCTTCAATGGGAAAACCCTTTTAAATGTTGCCTTAGAAGGATATTAAAGTTTTTTCTCACTTTTCACTTTTTATGCTCTTTCATGTTTTGTGTTACCCATGTTACTGCTTCTAGGCTTTATCATTGTACAAGAGAAAAATAAAACAACAAGGAAATAATCTGTTGACATTCTGGTTCTCATTTCAGAGGATTTGCTGGCCAGTGAGTCAGCAACAGAAACAGCTGTCTTCATTCTTCCTTCCTTTGTAACTAACTTTTCTCTCCCACCTCAGTATGGTTTAGGTGTTTGTTCCAGATCATTAGCCCTTCAAACAAATTTTTGATGGAGGAACACAGAAATATCTATACAAAAGAAAATGAGAAGATGCTACTGGCATTTAGTTATGAGCCAAAATAAAAAAAAATCTGTCCCCAGAGAATTCAGTGGTCTTATATTGCACTCCAAATATCCTTCCTGACCACTAAATAAATAGATGGTAAGAGAAGAAAAAAGAAGCTAGAAGGCAAATGCATTGACCTTGTCTTTAGGACAACTGAAATGACTATAAATAGGCAAAATGACCATCTGAGCATTGGAAGATTAATGGATAGCTCTTGCCCTTAGTAACAGAGACTTCTATATACATTCAGACTGTCTGACTGCACTTTTAAATTTTTATTGAATGTCTAGTTTCTTTTTCTTTAGCACTTAGATCCACAGTCAACATTATAGATAATGCCCAGGTACCTGAAACTCATTGTTTTGAGTGAGAAGCATGAAGTAGAAATTAATTCCAAATAGTAGTATCAAACTCCTCCGATTATTTCCACCTGAGGAACTGGATAAAGTAGGTAACCAGCCAGTCCACTTGCCTGTATGCCTATTTTTTTAATATTCCAGCCATTCAGTGAACAGAGAGGGGAACTGCCAGAAAGACCATATAGATGAGCAGGCTGTGATGAGTTTAATCAGATATTTTTTGCATGGAATGTTTGGATTATTCTACCTTTTCATGTTTCTGGGAAAAAAAACCTGCTGTGTTGTCAATATTTTTATATAAACTAGCAATGTGCACCACGCAGGATATTAGCACCTTTCACAGTACTAAATCATGAACCAAGAGAATAGCGCTTGCTATATTTGTTGAATGGTACATTTTAGTGGTTTTTTTGCCATATAGATGGTTGCTGAGAATGTCAACAGATATATAGCCCAGAAGCTATATAAAATGTTTGCATAAACACAAATTGTGTTTATTTTTGGTTGTCTCAGCTGATAATTCAACTGCAAAATTGCAGTGGTCAGTAAGAAAACCTGTATTTGTAGTAAAACAAACAAAATAAAAAAGGCATTTTCCATTGCTGTGGATAGAAGTAATGTTTGCCCTTACTGTGAACATTTCCACTGGTTTCAATTGGTTCAATTCCTAAGGCCAAAGAACCAGACCCTTCCGCATTTCCAGCAGAGGTGTGAACCTCAGTTTGAGTATAAACTTACCTTGTTCCAAGCTGACTGACACAAAACTACCTTCTGGCACTGGCTTTAGCTGAACCTGGAGAACAAGGTAAGACAACACACCTGAAGTGCGCACAGGGGTGCACAGCCATGGACAACCCCCTTTGGCTTCCACTCAGGTGTCCCATGCATCCTTGAGGAGGCAGAGAGGTTGACTGGGACCCTTCCTTGAAGAAGTCAGCTCATATGCATAAAGGCAATTTGTAGCAGCTCAGCCAAAAGTTTGCTGGCAGCTTAGACAGTCAATGACAGAGAGGAAATCTTGCCTTCACCCTCTCCCTCACAAATGTTCCTATGAAGGCTGCAGCTGTAGCTCTATCATTAAATGAGGTTTGTTTTTTTCTTCTTTCACCGGTCAGACCCCTTCCTCTAAGCAGCCCAACTGAACTGAATGGGACCTACTCATCTTGTATGTGACTGTGCAGTGTAAGGGAATAAGAACATCATCAACAGGGATAACTGAACCATCTTGTTGTTCTGAATTAGCAAATACATAAAATGGTGTGATGGGTTGACCTTGGCTAGCAACCAGGTGCCCACCAAACCATCCTATCCCTCGCCCTCCTCAACAGGACAGTGGGAGAAAATACAACAAAAAGCTCATGGGTCAAGATAAGATCAGGGAGATCATTTACCAGTTACCATCAGGGGCAAAACGGGTTTATCTTTTTTCAGGGGAATTAATTTAATTTATTGCCAATTAAACAGAGTAGGCTAGTGAGGAATAAGAACAAATCTAAAACCACATTCCCCCTAACCCTCCTTTCTCCCCAGGCTCAGCTTTACTCCTGGTTCTTCTACCTCCTTCCACCAAGTGGTCAGTGGGACAGGGAAGAGTTCATGTTCACAGTGCTTCATCTCTTCACTCCTTCCTCCTTGCACTGTTCCCCTGCTCCAGCACAGGGTCCCTTCCACAGGATACAGTATTTCAAGAACTGCCATAGCATGAGTCATTTCCACAGGGTGCAGTCCTTCAGGAACAGACTGCTCCAATGTGGATCCCGCCAGGAGCCTGATCCAGTGTGGGCTCCACACGGGGTCACAGCTTCCTTCAGGGCATATCCACCTGCTCCTCCATGGGGTCCTTCATGGGATGCAGGTGGGGATCTACTCCACCATTAACCTCCATGGGCTGAGGGGGACAGTCTGCCTTACCACAGGCTTCACCATGGGCTACAGGGACATCTCTGCTCCAGTGCCTGGAGCCCCTCCTGCCCTCTTCTACACTGACCTGGGGGTCTGCAGAGTTGTTGCTCTCACATGTTCTCACTCGTCTCTCCCAGCTGTCATGCAGTACTTTTTACCCTTTCTTAAATATGTTACCACAAATGTTCTACCAATACTGCTGATTGGCTCAGCTTTGGGCACCAGCAAGTCCACCTTAAAGAAGGCTGGGATTGGCTTTGTCTGACACGGGTACAGCTTTTGATGTCTTCTCACAAAGCCACTTCTACAGTATCCCTGCTTCCAAAACCTTGCCACATAAACCCAGCACAAATGGTCACGGACATATGGCTGAGTGCTAAACACCATAGCAGGGTGTTCATGATTGAGCACATTGAGCACCTCTTGCAGTGCTGTCCCCTGGCTTTGCCTGCTCTGCTCTTTGCAGTGTCTCATTAATCCTTTCGGAGCATCACTGACTTGCTCCTTTCCAGCCTGCACCTTTTCACATCACCCTTTGCATGTGCATCTGCAAAATGCATCCCTTCTGTGATGGTCTTTGTGTTTCCCGGCTTTCTATTGGTGTAACACCTGAAGTCTGATTATCCCTTGAATGAGGAAAATTTGTCGGTAGAAACTGTTTCTTTAGTTAAAATACTTGTTTGGGTTGACTGAAACAGCCTCTCAGTTCATTTAAGTGTTTCAACTGGAAAAAAGGTTTTTATGTCAAAACACGTTAGTTGAGAAAACACTTTTTTTTTTGTTTTTAAACAGATACTTAAATATTAAATGTATATAAATTTAATTTTAATAAAGGCTACAAAATAGTAACTTGTATTGCTTTGATAGAAACTATTCTGCACAAGCAATTTCAACAAACTTTTCTTTCCAGTGTCTAGACCAAATGAAAAATAATTTTGGATCCATCTAAATATTTTCATTATGTGGTGTGACCATTGATACCCAAGCATATTACAGTTCTGTAATCATAACTTTAATGGGCGGAGTGTATTGTTACTGGTAGCACAGAAAATTATTACTACAGCATTGTTCACTAAAACATATAATAGCAGTAAGAGGACTGTTTTGATAAAGGAAGACTTTCATTGCTGTCATGAGCCATATTAGCAATGAAGACTGTGTGCTTCATCGTACAGATGTAAGACAAGGAGGGAGCATCACCGTATCCAAGGTCCCCGCTAATTCTAATCATCAGTTCCGGAGTATCTGTCCCACCACCAAGCACACTGTCACTGTTTAACCCCAGCCAGCAACTAAGCTCCACACAGCCCCTCACTCACTCCCCCCATAGTGGGATGGGGTAGAGAATCAGAAGGGTAAAAGTGAGAAAACTCGTGGGTTGAGATAAAAACAGTTTAATAGGTGAAGCAAAAGCTGCACGTGCAAGCAAAGCAAAACAAGGAATTCATTCACCACTTCCCACCTGGCAAGCAGGTGTTCAGCCATCCCCAGGGAAGCAGGGCTCCGTCATGAGGAATGGTGACTTGGGAAGACAAATGCTATCACTCTGAACTTCCCCCCTTTCCTTCTTCTTCCCCCAGATTTATATGCTGAGCATAATGCCACATGGTATGGAATATCCCTTGGGTCAGTTGGGGTCATCTCTCCCAGCTATGTCCCCTCCCAGATTCTTGGGCACCCCCAGCCTCCTGGCTGGCAGCGTGGGGTGAGGAGCAGCAAACGCCTTGGCTCCGTGTAAGTGCTGCTCAGCAGTGACGAATACATCTCTCTATTATGAAGATTGTTTTCAACACAAATACAAAACACAGACCCTTCTGTGAAGAAAATTAACTCTGTCCCAGCCAAAATCAGCACACACACAGACAGTCTGTGCAAGATGCAGTTTCCTGATATCTCCTAAAAGCCAACATTAGCAAAGTCTAAAATATCCTGCTGGAAGACAGAAGATAAGATAAATACCTTCAGTGAGATCTCTTCTCTCATTTACAAATCAGTCCTGTTCCCTGAGTTTTTAAAAAGCCCAAACTGGTACAATCAAGGTTCCTGTAGGTAAATATGAGCAGCCTTAATAACCTTCCCTTCTGCATAGAAACTGCAGGACAGGTTTGGCAAATGCAGCCTCAACACTTCCTTCAGTGTGTGCTTGGACCAACAAATCTTGTCTGAATTTTGTGGGTAAAAATAATAAACCATTCATTAATGGAATATTTCACTCACAAATTTAAATCATAGTAGCTCACAAAGATACTCATAGGTGTATTTGGCTCTTTATGAGTTTATATAGTAAAAACATTCACCAAAATGGTGTGTTAGATCATGGTCCTTTCTGTAATTACTTTTGTCCGTGGTATCTGTCTCCCTCACTTTCTAATGTTTGTCTACAGTGCCTTCATCCTCATGGATATAGGTGGCATCACAAGGCTGTAATTACTATTATATTTGAATTTATAAATATCTTTGTACCTGGTTTACATATTCCAAGACATCATTTGAGGTATTTAACAAAGAAAAGGCATTCTTGTGTCTTCATAAAATCAGTTTGTTGATAACAAACAGATTTTAACTAACATTTGGACTATCCATGATTTTGAAAAACCAGATGGAATCAATAACTGTTACGCAGCGCACATAGCTGTTTGCTGTGTAACAGAGTATGTCTAACATAACAAATATGCCCAGAGTAAAAACAAGAAGAGAAAGAAAAGACTGCAGAGAATGAATTTGAATGAATCAGATAATAATGTTTACATTCCACTGTGTGGTTGTCTTAATTCCTGTAATCAATAAGAACATTTCCATGAGGAAAACTTCCACGTAAATGGAGTTTACAAAGTAAGCTAAAGAGAAGAATCATGGTAACATCCACATATAGTGCCTTATAAGTAAGCATCTGTGGATCCGTGTTTGTTGAACTTCAAACAAACAAACAAAAAAACACCACAAAACCTCCCTACTTTTGTGCACAAAGCTTCGAATTTCTGTTCAGGCTTCTTATTATATTTTGGTACATTTGTTGGGAAGGTGATTCTATCCTCTAGACCCTAGACTAGTCTACATATTTGGAGTGGCTGAACCCTCTGTAGTCTGATTTCAGTGTTGGAGGGACTCTTGACTTTGACTTTTTACCATAAGTGGATGAAATTCAATTACATGGATCTGAACTCCTCCCAGCACTTGCAGGTACTTGGAATGAAATGTTCTGATTTCACCAACATGTACTAACAGATCTAATTGTTACAGGGACTTGAGAATTTTTCTTCTATTGGTACTCATATAAATGAATGTTTCACAAGAAGTATGTATTCAAGAATTTGATTTTTGTTTGTTGATGAATTCACAGAAACAATATAAAAATGTTATTAAATTTATAGAAGTATCTTTTCCACAGGCAGAGCTAGTATGTCTACAGCTTAATGTAACACCTCTGCAGCTTATTGTACCCCAAGATGAGCAATGACAATGCAGCTTGAATTTTTTTTTTCCAGCATCTAGCCTTTCAGGCATAAGACACCATAGCTGCCTCTTACTGGTTATGGTAAGCAGAAAGAAACTTTGAAAATGAACATTCAAAGGCATAAAAGTGCCTTTTAATGGCTTCATTTTGAAGGAATGTTCACATTTAATATATAGAAAGAAAGAAGCTGGGGTTTTATGATGCATTCTCCACTACAAGTAAGTCTCGGCATGATTTTCTAGTGAAAAAATAAAAGCATGTAACATAATGAATATATAACATTTGTAAAGTTGTGGTAATGCTTACATTTCAAATTTAAAGTGTCCTTTAGATTGTAGGGACACAAGATAGCAGAATTCAGTTTTTACTTTCAGATTTAAATAACTGCTTGACTCAAGTATCTAAGTTTGCCATTACTTTCTAGAAGATAGTCAAATAGGAAAATTCCAGGATCCTGTTTCTTTCACTTTTATATGTTTCCTTAGCAATTTCAGATATAAATAGCTAACATATATATGAGGGTTAAAACCAGTTTAAAACAAATACCGGGCTGAATCCATTTGCACAATAACCACATACAATAATTTGTAGTACTACTTAATTTGTAGTACTACTCCTGATATAAAAATCTAGTCAGATTTGTCACAATTTAATTTTCTTTGCTTTTGTGGCATTTAAAAAATTCCTCCGTCTTCTTGGCCTGGGTGAGAATAAAAGATCATATTTACTTTGTCTTTAGAACAGTAACATCCTTTGCCATTATCACAATTAAACATAGTACATATCAAAGTATGTAGGATTAAAGTTTTAGAAACAATCTGATGAAATTTGATTTTTCTAGAGCATATTTTGTACTGTGTACTACTGAAAAGTTATATCCCTCTTTTCTTTCTAGGTACCAGAATTCCTTTTCCTGATGTTTTCTGTTCAGGGAAATACAAACACATATTTTCTATGTAGGCACTTCAGCAGTTACTGACGTCTTGAAAAAATTTCCAAACCATCAATTATCTCCTTGAGATATTGGACTCATCAGTATTATAGTGTCTGGGCTAAAGGCAACAGGTGAGCTGTACACACTGCATGGCTGAAACACAGACCTGGATCTAGCTTGGTGGAACTGGAATGGAACCCTCATGTGAATAGTAGCTACGATGTGAGATAAACCTTACAGACTCCAGAGGACCCTAGGTATGTATCCCTTGCTGCTGTCCTTAAAGGCCCAAGATAGCCCTTAAGAATCTAATTAGTTTTTAAAAGCTCAGCTTCATTTTTTAAGAACCAGGGTTTAAATTAAACAGTGTGCTAAGGTAGACCAAAGGAATGGGACTTTTTTGTTGTTTTGGAGATGAGCATATATTTGAATATGCTATTGGACTGAAGGCTAATGAAAGACAATCCTTCTCCGTTTAAAATTGCTTGGAAAAAGGTATCTTCTAAATTTCCTATTCTTTCTTCTTCTTCAGTATCTCCCAAACTGTATTACTGGTCTGTGTAAAGAGTCTGAGCATTTAGAAGAATGAAGGAAGCTACATGAAATAATACTGTAGGGAGTTTTAAATTTTTTTTTAGTTGCCTTCTTTTCTTTCTGTCCTTAACAGACACTGAAAAACCCACTGATTTTTACTTTTTTTTTACTTTAAACCTTCATTAAACTACAATGAGAATTTCTCCAACTTAAACCTGAGATTACTAAAACTGATCTTCGATTTTTTTTCACTCGGTTTTATGACACCAAAAATCCATACAAAAGGCTGTAAGGTTATGCTTATTTAGCAGGTACCTCTTCCAATAGACTTAATTATGTTATTTTCCTATTTCAATATAGTATTTTAAGCTTCGATAACATTAAAAAATGTTAAGGCACCATTTTCAGATGTCACTATGACCTTTAAAAATACCTAATCTAGCTTTTTAGAAGCTTTATAACTCATAGGCCTATTTTAAAAGAAGTGTGGGAGGATAATCAAAGAAAGTAATTTTGTACTGAGTAAAAAGAGGAGTGCACTAATACTACATTGGTAAGCATACTTTGTATAGAAAGTTGGCCTTCAGTATGACTGAATACCACTGAATATTGTGGTACCACAATACCACCAAAGTGTCCCTCAAGGTAGCTTTATTTGAGGTTAGTCATCCAGTTTAAAATTCCTTCCCATCAGAATATGGGGGTTTTTGGACTTATTTTTATGACATACACACATACATCTGCAACCTTATTTTCCTGATTATGTGAAATATATGTCTGGTCTCAGTAGCTTTTTCTGCATGTATACAGTAAAAGATACCTATATACTTGGACAGTGTGTGCTGCCCAGACACACAAATTTTGGAGTCATAGCTACATAGCTGCAAGCAACTTGCAGACACACACATAGATGTCACATGTAAAAAATCTTGCCTCATGGACTTTGAATCAGATCAGAATTGGAATTTTATTGATTTATCGATAACATAACTTGCAATTAATGACCCGTGTATTCAGGATCCATTTTGGTGGTAAAACAGATAAACCACAGGATGAGATACAAGATGTGGACAAACAGCTGCAGATTGTGAAATACCTGCTGTAAATAAACTCCCAAAATTTCAATCACACGCACACACACACAGAGGCTGTATGGGTTTCAGGCACATGTATGTCTCTGGGCAGTCCCTACTTGTATACCCCTTCCACGGAGTGCTACATGTGCCCAGGATGCTCCCTGCAACACCCGAGCACATGCAGGAGAGACCCCCCTCCCTGGTATAAGCACCTGGGGGTCCCATCTGGCCCCTAGCTGTCCCTCATTCACTGGGTGCCTGTTCCCTGTGCCATCCCAGGGAAAGATGCTCAACTCAGCCTGGGCAAGATGTTGTTATGAATTTTCATGCTGTTATCCACCTGTTGGTGGAAGTTTTCACTTCCAATCACATGTCTGAAGTTCAACTAAGAACTATTGTAGAATGTTGCCACTGAATATGAAATACAACTACCCTGTGCACGTTCACAAAGTGTAAGAACAAAAGGAATCCAGTTAAGCTTAAATATTGGAAGCTCTTAGGTTTTACCTAAATGCTGCCTGTACAGATTAATAATCTCAGTTTGAAAAAAATGTATCACACCAAGGTGCATCTGATCTTGCTGTGAAGACATGAAGCGGTGGAAAATCTCTTCAGAAGTTTGTTTCTACCTGCAGGTTCATTTTGTATATGATATATATACAACGTACATATACATGTATTAAACAAATACATGTATATGCATATGTACCTGTACACATTGCACCCCTAAAACAGCATGTGCTTTTTTCCTAACTACTCAGCACCCAGCATTAGGTGGTATATTCTTCAAATCTTGAGTGTTTTAGCATTACAAAGGCATGCATCATTGGTAAACTCAGCTCTTTAAGTGTCACACTAGGAGGCAGTTTCTGCTATCACCCAATCATTTGCACATTTTTTTTCCTGTATCCTTTCTTAGTTTTGTTTTTCTCAATGTTATAAAAAGAGGAAAGATTACCTCCTGGTTCTTATTTAGTTTTTTGCTGGTTTTCTATGATTGTGCTATACCTTTGAAGCACAAAAGTGCAGTGCAAGCTCATTCTGAACTGTCTGCAAAATATACGAGTCCTTTTCCCAGTAGCTGTTTTCCAAATTGTCACAGGTAAGAGGAAGCAAACCTATCCTGGTTTTGGCTGGAGTGAGTTAATTTTCTTCTTAGTAGCTGGTGCAGTGCTGTGTTTTGGATTTGGTGTGAGAACAGTGCTGACAGCACACTGATGGCTTTGGTTGTTGCTGGGTGATGTTTGTGCCAAGTCAAGGACTTTTCAGTTTCTCAGGCCCTGCCAGTGAGAGGGCTGGAGGGGCACAAGAAATAGGGAGGGGACACAGCCAGGACAGCTGACCTGAACCAGCCAAAGGGATCTATATTTCATGGGACATCATGCTCAATATATAAACTCAGGGGGGTTGGCCAGGGCCTGCCTCTCTCTGCTCGGGGACTGGCTGGGAATCAGCCAGTGGAAGGTGAGCAACTGTGTTGTGCATCACTTGTTTTCCTTTCTCCCTTCCCTTTTGATTTTACTCCTCTCCCCTTCTCCCTCCTCTCCATTATAACTGTTGCTATTATTATTATTATTATTATTGTTATTATTATTATTACATTGTTGTTGTTATCATAATTATTATTATTACTGGTTTTGGTTTATTTTATTTCAATTATTAAATTGTTCATGTCTCAACCCTTGAGTTTTACATCTCTTTCCAATTCTCATCCCCAGCCCTGTGGGTGCAGGGAAGTGAGTGAGCTCCTGTGTGGTACTTAGTTACCATCTGGGGTTAAACTATGTCAAAGCCACAACCTGAAGTGGCCCTAGATGCTGGCATTCATTTAAGAACCAACCAGAGTACAGCTTTTGATATGGTTTAGTTTTAGGTAGACCTGCACGGAGTGGAGAGTTGGACTTGATGATCCTTATGGGTCCCTTCCAACCTGAGATATTCTATGATTCTCTGAATTCTTATTTCATGTGTTCACTCATTCCTTCCCACAACACTGTGCTCATAGGTCTTGGCTTCCCTCTCGGTCAGGGAGATCACTGTTGGTCTGGGAAGGTCGGGCAGAAAGACATGTTGGTTCCTGCTGTGCAGCTGCTCAGTTACCTGTTTGAAGAGTTATTGGCCAAAATCCCTGGGCATCCCTAGCATTTGACTCCATACATCTCCGTGACCTTTCCACCAGCCAACATTCTTCACCTTCTTTCCAAGCTCCCTTCTGCTTTCTAAGGCTACCTCTTCAAGAAACTTTTGTTTCAGCATTGCCTCTTCCTTTCAGACCCCTAGCCCCCAGTTTCCCCAGTTTAAGTAGAAAAGCTTTGCAGAAGCGAATATCTGATCAGCCTCATAATTAAATTGGCAATTCTATCTCATGCCTCTTCATTAACTGGAGGATTTAGGATGTGTACACTACATTTGTCCAAGTGTTATAAAAATTTACAGTCAGTCCCTACCAATTGCCCCTAGTAAATAGCAGGCTTGTGCCTGAGAGTTCAGAGTCAGTTTTGGACATTCACCAAATTCCAGACATACATCCAACTATATGCTACCTGTTAGCATTCACCATTTAGGCTGTTTTTTCCACTAGCACAGAAAGCAGCACCTGTAGTCATCATGCAATATATATGGCTGGTGCTCCTCACTCTCAGGTATCTAAATTTGCTACTAGTTGCCTTCAAACTTGATTTTCTTTAAATAGGTGAGTTTCCCAAAGCAATCCAATCCACTTTACGTGATCCATCTCACCTAGTTTTAGCCATTTAAAAAGGCAGTGACAAGGTTTAGTATGAGACTGCACCTTCTTGTCTCTCTCTATGTATTCATACGTAAACCATGTGTCTAAGCTGCCATTATAATTTATAGAGATCTAGTTAATAAAGTCAGTGGAGACCAGACAAATATTTACTCAATCTGCTGTTGACACCTTCACTTGGTCAGCTGAATTTGCTCTAGACCATCGTGTCTGTGTTGATTGTATCTTCATTGACTGTAATGAGAGCCTAGACAGCTTTTATGCTTCTGGACATGCTAAATTTAGTCTGGCAAGTTAATTTATGTTGACAACTAAATTTAAATGTCTTGAATTGAATCCTGTCCCAACAGCCTAGTCTATGTTTATTATATATCGTCATTCTCTAGTCTGGATAGAAAGAGGTGCCCCCAGAGGGTGATTCATCCCACTTGTTAAAGGATGAAAACACCATTGCCTCTCCCTTTCTTTTAATTGCGGAGAATCTGAAATAATTATCTGACACTATATAGTCAATTCTTAAATAATTGAAATTAGGGGAGATGGGTTCCCCTCTGTTCTGAAAGCACTGTCCTCCCAATTATTTACCAATTTCTCATTTGTTGTATTATTATCAGATTAGTTAGCCATAATTCATATATATATATATGTGTGTGTGTATATATTTCTGTATTTTTACAATTCTATATTTCAAGTGTGTGGTTTTTTTTCTTATTCAGGCAGTTCTAGCTTCTAGAAAAAGATTTTAATTGTAGGCAGACAGGTAGGTTACATAGGCTTGGAAGACTTCCCAATGCAAACACACTCATCCTGCAGATTATTTATATTCTTGACAAGCACACTTTGCCCAAGGGGATTTTATCAGGGAATTTGCAAGTGGTTACAGTACAAATTCATAGCAATGCTGGTTTTCCATGTCATACAATATCCTGATACTAGAACCCATTTGGATTGTAATTCATAGGACTGATTAAATGTATGCTTTAAAATGTCCCATATACAAATCCTCTATTACATGGAAGAAAACTGTACTAATTATGCCATTTTTTGTTTGTTCTGATTTAGTTTGTTTTAAAGGCTAATAAATAAGGATATTAGGTTTGACACTTTTTACTGTATCTCTTTCCTTAATAGACTTCCCCGTGGACAAGTTTGTTACTTAGAGCAAACATCGTACTAAAGCAAGATATAGATAAGAAATAAAGCCAAATATTAAACTGTCCAAGAAGGTGAACAACAGTCCTTAAATAGGCACTTCTAAAATGAGAGACTTTGTGTCTTTAAATTCAGGTTGAAATTTAGTTTGGCTGCTGTTCTTAAAGAAGTAAGCAATGTCATCTTAGTTTCTGCTTTAGATTTGTCTAGGACCCTGAGCTGACATATTTCATTTTAATTAGGTATACTGTATCTGCTGTCCTTACTCAAAGAAACATCAGTCCTCTACATACCCCAACAATCTGTTCAGGTTACCTTGAGGTTGGCACCATAAATGTAGTGAGGGAAGAGCCACGACCTACATACAGAGCTGGCTCACTGCCAGCAGCACTGCAAACAAAACCGAATCTTGCAGAACTGAATCGTGCTGCTCCAGGCATGATGACCCAGGGCCTGATCAGAGCTGGGTCTTCCTCCCACACAGGCTAAAGAGGACTGATAGAAAAGAGGGAGGAATAGGGCTGAGGGAGGGAGGAAGGTCCTGGAGAGGCTTGTTTCTCTCTTTTGGTGACTAGACTGAGAGAGTTAGAGAGTGACTATTTCTGTGGGGTGCCACCAGCTCTAGACAGCAATACTTAGCCTGAGCTTGGGCATGCTTCAGCCCTATTTTTTTTTTTTTTTTTGTGTACACCATAGCCTGCTGATTGAGGTGAATGTTAACTCCACGTGTGTCTGGAGCTGGCCCTTGTCAGCATCTGCATAGTAAGCAGCTATCACGATGGCTAACTGTTACATTTTACAAAAAAAAAATAAAAGCAACCTTTCTCCTTTTGATTTCATTTACACAATATCACAGTGTTTCATATTGTAAGAATGAAAAGTTAGAGCAAAGTCTTTCCTGAGGAGATGATTATGTTATTTTGGTGGCAGATACTAGCAAGGATGAAACAAGTCTCAGTTTTCCATGCCTATAGCTTTAAAAATGGCTGTAACTGGATTTGAAACCCAAAGTCAAATATCAATTAATGGTTTTGTGAAATAGTCTCTAGGATGAAAAATTAATAAACTTATTAAATGTTTTCCAGAAATTAAATATTCAGAAATAACAAATTACCAGTGGTCTTTTGAAATTATCCAGTATGTAACAAACAAACACTTATAATTTTGAACAGTGAAGAAAAAGAAAAGATTATGCTGTGAGTCAAAAAAATATAATACAGTTTCAGGGCCAGACACCAACTGGACATCAGGAAACATGAGCTTAAGTTGAACCAGGAGAAGTTCATACTTTATAAGTAAAAAATGAAAACTTTTTGCCCTGGAAGAAAGCCAAGCAATGGAGCAGGTTGCCCAAAGAGGTCATGGCATCCCCGCCTTTGGAGATAGGGATGAAACCTTGAGCAACATGGTCTGACCCCATAGCTGACCTGCTTTGGTGCAGGTGGTTGGATTATAGTCCTCCCAAGGTCCTTGCCCACTTGAGGGATGTCATGATCCTATGAACTCATGGCTATGTTTTACAGTATATGCTGAACTCATGTGACCATAGCTGCACAGTTATGATTACCTTTCTAATTTAAGTATGTTTATCTTCATTTGTGCCTATGGTGCAATGTAACCAAATCTCCGATAAACACAGAGTTAGAAGAGGAGGGGGAAAACTTAATTTGTATGATAATTTTAACCATTTCTGCCTCAAAGGACATGAGATATGGATAAAATGTAGTCCAGATTTTCCAAATACAAATAAGGATAGAAATACCAACAGTTTGCATGGTTACTAGACAAGGTGGAGTAATTACCTGGAAGAAAAATCCATTTGGTTTACTAAATGTATAAAACCATCTCCATTTATTAAAATCCCTGTGCTGTAAGCAAAGACTGGGAAAATGTTAGGCAGAAGTTCTCTGTGTACTTGCTTTGTGTTTATACTCAGCATGAGTCTGTCTTAGTCAACTTTTGAAAACAGGATAGACCTCTAGTCTGAATCAGGCTGAATCGTTCCAAATGAGTCACGATCCTAAAGGAATCTCAGGTTTTGCAACACACAGGCTGAATGACACCAGTAGAAGGGGTACTGTGACTCAACATTAATTCTCTTTGACCTTGCTTACTTTCATTCTGAATATATTATGGAAAGAATCCAGATCAGAGCATTGTGTCCCCAGCCTAGTTATTTGAAATCCAGAACTGAGTGCATACTTGCTTAAATTCTAATATGTTTGGACTTAATTCATTATACTAAATTAAAATTAAGCAAGCCCTATGGCATGCAAGAATATCAAAGTTAAATTTCATAAGCAGAAAAACAGTTGTGACATATGGGGAGCATGATAATTAAAAAGCCAACCCTCTAAAACAAAGAATGTGTTTAGGTTTTGTCCTGGTGGCTACTAAAAGAAAGCTTCACCCAAAAAGGTGGTCACATCCTCCAGCACTAATACTCGTAAGTATAAACTGCAGAGTGTTTGGATGCTGTTGGATTATTGGGATTGTGATGGTTCACAAACTCGTCATTATAGCAGGAGAATAAAGGGTAAAAAGATTCTCAATGCAGACTGTACAAGTGGTAAAGAGAGCTGCAGAATTAATATTACATAGTAATGAGTACCATGGGATAAAGTGCTGAAGAGAAGAGGGGCTCAAGAAAGCTGGTTGATATTCAAGAATCACCTCCTCCAAGCTCTGGAGTGATGCATCCAAAAAAAGAGGAAGTGAGGAAAAAAGACCAGGAGGCCTGCATGGATGAACAAGGAGCTCCTGGACAAAATCAAACACAAAAAGGAAGCCTAGAGGGTGGAAGCAAGGACAAGTAGCCTGGGAGGAATACAGATAAATTGCCCAAGCAGCCAGGGATCAGATTAAGAAAGCTAAAGCCATGATAGAATTAAATCCGTAAAGGGACATCAAAGGCAACAGGAAAAGCTTCTATATGTACATCAGTGATAAAAGGTAGACTAGGGAAACTGTGGGCTCTCTGCAGAAGGGAACGGGAGACCTGGTTACCCAGGACATGGAGAAGGCTGAGTACGCAATGATGCTTTTGTCTCGGTCTTCACTGACCCCTGCTCCACCTACTCTGCCCAAGTTGCAGAATGCAAACGCAGCAACTGGGAGAATGAAGAACTGCCTGCTGTAGGAGAGAATTTGAGACTTGAGAACACCTAAGGAACCTGAAGGTGCACAAGTCCTTGGGACCAGATGAGATGCATGGGTTCTGAGGGAACTGGTGGATGAAATTGCTAAGCCACTGTCTGTCATTTTCGAGAAGTTCTGGCAGTCCAGTGAAGTTCCCACTGACTGGAAAAGAGGAAACATAACCAACATTTTCAAAAAGGGAAAAAAGGAAGATCTGGGGAACTACAGGCCGACCAGTCTCACCTCTGTGCCTGGCAAGATCATGGAGCAGATCCACCTGGAAACAATGCTAAGGCACATGGAAAATAAGGTGATTGGTGACAGTCAACAGGGCTTCACTAAGGGCAAATTGTGTCTGAAAAATCTGGTGGCTTTCTACGATGAAGTTACAGCACTGATGGATAACGGAAGAGCAATTGATGTTAATCTACCTGGATTTGTGCAAAGTATTTGGTATTCTCCCGCATGACATCTGTGTTTCTAAACTGAAAAGACATGGATTTGATGGATGGATGGCTGCACTCAGTGGTCAAAGGCTCAATGTCCAAGTGGAGACCAGTAATGAGTGGTGTTCCTCAGGGGTTAGTAGTGGGACCAGTAGTGCTGTTCAACATCTTTGTCAGCAACACAGACAGTGGGATCAAGTGCATCCTCAGCAAGGTTGCTGATGACACCAAGCTGTGTGGTGACGTCAACATGCTGGAAGGAAGGGATGCCATCCAGAGGGACCGTGACAAGCTTAAGGGGTGGGTCCATGTGAACCTCATGAAGTTCAACAAGGCCAAGGCCAAGGTTCTGCACATGGGTCAGGGCAATCCCAAGCACAAACACAGGCTGGGCGGAGGATGCATTGAGAACAGCCCTGAGGAGAAAGACTTCGGGGTGCTGCTTGTCAGGAAGCTCAGTATGAGCTGGCAATATACACTTGCAGCCCAGAAAGGCAACTGAATCCTGGGCTGCATCAAAAGAAGTGTGACCAGCAGGTCAAGGGAGATGATTCTCCCCCTCTACTCTGCTCTCATGAGACCCCACGTGGAGTACTGCATCCACCTCTGGGGCCTCCAACATAAGAAGGATGTGGACCTGTTGAAACAAGTCCAGAGGAGGGCCATGGATGATGATCAGAGGGCTGGAACACCTCTCCTGTGAAGACAGGCTGAGAGAGCTGGGCTTGTTCAGCCTGGAGAGGAGAAGGCTCCTGGGAGACCTTATCACAGCGTGCCATACCTAAAGGGGGCCTGCAAGAACACTGGAGAGGGACTTTTTACAAGGGCGTGTAGTGATAGGACAAGAGGTAATTGCTTTAAAGTGAACGAGGGTGAATTTAGATGAGATATTAGGAAGAAATTCTTTACTGTGAGGGTGGTGAGGCACTGGCAGAGGCTGCCCAGAAAAGTGAATGCCCCATCCCTGAAAGTGTTCAAGGCCAGGCTGGATGGGGCTTTGAGCGAGGTGGTCTAGTGGAAGGTGCCCTTGCCCATGGCAGGGGGGTTGGAACTAGGTGATCTTCGATGTGACTTCCAACTCAACCCATTCTACAATTCTGTGATTCTAAATTCTCTAAAGCTAAGAAAGTAGACATTGTAGGAGCTAGCTTTATACTATATGTCAACTAACTTTCATCTGTGTAGATGTTGCTAGGTATAAGCAAAGCTTTCTTTTCATTAGACACTACTTTCACTTCTTTCTAATGTGCATTGATTTTCTTAAAGTCTCTGACTCAATAAGCCATTCTTTTATTCGTGAAATATTTTACATAATTACTTGGGAACAATGTTAATGAGGCTCATGGAGCTATTTTAAGGCATCAGCGGTACAGCTAGCTGTTGAGTACTGCAATGCAGAAATCCAGCCAGCAATGGACTGAATGATAGTCTCTGATTATTTAGTGACAATTTAAAAAAAGCCTTACCAGCAAGATATGTACAGTTCAGCCCTTCAAGAGAAGTTGGCTTTTGTTTGTTTATTTGTTTGTTTGTTGTTTCTTCCAGATTACTCCTCTGAAGTATATACAAGGTAATTAACAACGAGGAATTAGTTTCTTTGTTCATGTATATCCCTTTAGGCTCTTTTCACCTCATTATGGAGATGTAGCTTTCTCCAGGCTTGGAGACTACAGATCAGTTGTATTCCAAATATGGACTGTACCTGGTTTTCTGTTAAGGTAACTTCCTCAAATGTCTTTATTTTTCAGTTGCAACTGTAAGCATGTGTTGAATATGTTGAAGGTACCTCCTTTATAGGGATTGTGCCATTAAATTCTGCTAGTCACCTTAATCCTTGGACATTTTACATATCTTTCTTTCAGGGATTGACTACTTTCCTGGAAGGAAAGGATGCTTTGGATGGAAATGGAATATTAAAGAGGAACAAATCACCTGCATATGCCACATAACTGAATTTTTTACAGAAAATACTAATAACAGATTCAGTGTTGGATAACACAATTTGTAGTTGTCTTCAAGAAAGATCTTAGGGTTAATTTGAATTCTGGGGACTTGCAGATCATCTTTGTAGTGGTTGGTATTATGGAATATGTCCACAGCATTACGGATAAGAGTTTCCTTAAATGGAACTGAATGCATGAGTTATATCTCAGTTAACTTCGTCTTAAAATTAAATGCTTAGGCTAAGGTTGTTGTCTCTGTTTCATCTGCTGTCAGGAAAGAGTAAGAGGATTTCCAAAGCATCATCCTGGGTTTCTTAAGAGAGGTAGGATGTATTGTTATGTAGAGGTTCTTGTATCTTCCAAAGCACCTAGATGAAATATAGCTTAAACCAGACACCTGCTTTTTAGGTGGCTGAAAGAAAATGAAGTGAATCTGACTGTAAGATTCCTTCTTCTCTGAAGAACTTTTTAAAATTCTCCTGAAAACATGAAAACATTATTTTAATGCTTTTCACTGTATTTTGTAGTCTGTCTGATGAGGACAGCCATATAAGGTTAAAGTTTTTTTTTCATGCTGTTTGTAAAGATGGAAGCATGCTTTAATGGTTTAGATGCACCTGGGAAGTTGTTTTGTTTAAATTCATATATATTTCTTAGACCAGAGTGACTGAAAAACACTGTGCAAAGAGTCTCTTAAATGAGGAGCTAAGCCCAACTCCACAGCCTAAGGTCTGAGGAGCTGATTCCAGCCAGAGACCTATTTTAATGTTACTTTCATGGTCTTACTGCTCATCAACCTGCACAGCAAAATTGAAAATACCATACCATATATCTTCACAAACCTGAATATTAATTTTCAGATTATGTATGTAAATTCTACACCAGCTGGAAAATGCATACTGTCCTTATGATTTCTTTGGTTAATGAAAGGGAGGCAGGGATCATCACGGGGTGTCACAATCTTTAAACTTGCAAATTCAGGGACAGATTTTGTTGATTATGTACTGTTGCCGTAAAAGCATGGTGTGGCTCAGGGCACATGATGGTCTTTTTGGACATCTATTCAGCAACTATTCGTATCTTTCTCAACAGAGGGAGGGGACAACCTCTTCTGCAGCTTTCATATAAGATGATTCACTGTATGCGGAGATGATTCACTAAAGCTGAAGACCTACACAGTACCAGTAAGAGTTATAAAATCAAGCCTGAAAAAGCTCATTTTTCTAAGCAGGAAAATGAACAGCGAAGTCTTATGTCTGCAGCTCTTGGGACACTTGTATTTCTGTGCCACAAATACCATCATCAAAGATCGTATCTTGTAGTAAAACTGCTGGTCTCTGGCTCTTATCACAAGAGAATTTCCCAGTGGCATTAAAGGAAATTGTGTTATAAATGTATGCATAATCTTTAGGAGACATTCTTCAAGTCCTTTTAGTCATTTTACATCTTGAAATTTTCAGCCTAAAGCTGGTTTGTATCTTTTATGCCTTTACATTTCTTGAAACAAGTAGTTATTTAGTATAAACCAACTTAATAAGAAAGAGACCATATACACATTGCAAACTATTTAAGTCTACCTATACTGTTTTATTTAGAATCATTAGTTACATCCTCCCTGATTCTACTAGAATGTAGAATGAATGAAAAGAATGCTGTTGCCTCCAGAGGACTGCAACGAAAAAAATAGAGTAATGCAGAATATACCTGTAAACATACCCAAATCCTTTGAATCATGTAAAAGGACTTAGTAAAGAACTCCACAAAAGGCAGAATCTCTAAATGAGTCACCTTCACCTTCAAAATGTGAAGATGCTTTATTTGGATACCCCATGCTTCCCATGTTTATAGTTTTCCATCTGCTTTAATCTGCTAGTCTATTTCATAGTATTGATTCTGCAAGTGCATAATTGCTCTGGTTTCACAGTATGCTTATATTACAGTAAGACAGCCGACAGTGACTGCGAGTGGTGTGCAAGAGGCTCCTGAACAGTTTTGGAATGTATGTGTCTAAGTCAGATCACCCAATTTACATACCTCCACTTTGTTTTACCACTCAGGAGTGTGTAGTTAGCTCTAGAAGATTGTTTCAGCACACTTGAGCTCTACAGGAAAGAGGAAGTTCTCCTGAAGAGCACAATGTAATACCCCTGGAAGTTGCCTACCTTTTCCTGTTGTCTGAGTATGGACACTGGCACCGATGGATTTTGGGGGTTACCTAATACTTGGAAATGAACAGTATGAGTTGTTCTGAGGGCTGAGACTTTTACAGTTGAATAATTTTGATTTTATTATCTCTGTATTTCAGATGTCAGTAATATTACTACCAGATGCTTAAAGAAACAACCCAAGAACCTCTGTGGTTCAGTGCCCTGTGGTAATGAGCAACACAGGTTGCAGGGAAGTCCGGAGCAGACAACTCACTACTGAGACATTGCATTGCAGTAGACTCCAGGTTTCTTGATGTACATAGGGTTAAATTAGGTACAGATTGGTATTATTTGCTTTATATAATATTTTTCAAGATTACTCTATGAGTAATGTTTACAGCAAGGCACAATCCTATTTGAACCTTCACTAATTAATAACTTGGGAGTCATTAAATATTTTAATGAGACATAATCAACTGCTATCTGCAGAATGGACACAGATGGCAAGGCACTAAGAAGAAGAGGTATGGAAGAAGTATTATTGTGTAGCCATGGAAACAATGTCTCTCTCTCTCCCCCCTTCTCCCTTCCTTCTCCCTTTTAGGTTCAGCAATGCTGCACATCATTAGGGTGCCTGCCTCTCCTGACAATGGCAACTTTGCAGTGTCAGTCAGTAAATCTTTGCACCCATTCATGGTGTCAGCACTAAGTGATAGAAAGCCTGGGGAAGATGCGAGATGCATACCAAACAGGCTTCCGCAATGTGACAGTCTAGTCACGTATTCTTATGCAACTGCCAACTTTGAGGCTCAGTTCGATAAAGAACAAAATGGAACAGGCCTGGCTACACTTGGGTCTGTTAGTGTGGTTTCTAAAGTTAGTTTCAGTGCTCATGTAAGTTAAAAAGCTGAGAAATGGGACTTTACTGGGTAGTAACATAGGTCAGCACAGCGCGCACATGGAATAAGGTTATGGCTGAACTCCGGTTAGAGCAGTTTTGCTAATCCACTGCAATCAGACCTTAGTATGGGTGTTTAATTGTGCTAAACTGGATGGTGATATGCTTTTGAACTGGTAACAAGAAAGAAAATGTTAAAACCCTTGAATGTCAGTTATTCTCACACACAGTTGTTCCCATGTGTACTGAGAACTTTTATTTATGCCTTGCAAAAAGCCCCATAATTATAAGAAGCTGAAGCAGAAACAAAAAAGGGGAGTAAAAATAGAATAGAAATTCAGTTTAAAAGCACTGAAAGAAAATTCAGCATGAGTGTTATCCTTAACCTTTTCCCTTGGTCTCAGCAGTAATTAAACCGATTCTAAATGCCTTAACTCATTTGTGGTTAGAGATTCCAGAAGGGGGTGGAAAGGCACGAATTTAAGGATCTTTATTGCCACAGATTTGTGTTTCTTAAACCTTTTAGCCCGAAAGAAGTGTGAGGCACAAATGACAGCATCATAAGTGACAAACATCAATTAGGAGTAGTTGGCAGCTATTCTAATGGAAACAAAGGAGTCACTTGTGGCTTCATTTACACAGGCAATTGCAGAAATACATCCCTTCCTTGCACTGTATACACTACTTACATTGAACATAGGGAAAGGATGTTTTCTGCAGAACTTGCCTCTACATCTTCTTCTCTGGATAGGAGTCAGTCCCCTTAGAAATGGATGTGCTCCTGAGGGGAGTGTTCCTGTCACCTCAGACACAGGATGCTAAGACAATGTCTGAGACACTGCTTCCTGGTTACCTTCTGGGTCAGCATGAAAACACACAAACTAACAACCCCAAAAGCACTGATTTACCCCAAAAAAGTAAAACCTAAATAAGGCACAGAACACTTCTCATAGATCAGAGTATGTAAGGGCCCTTTCTGAAAAAAGGCTTTGTTCATTGTCTAGGTGCTGGGCTGCAGAGTGATTATGCCTTAAAATGTGGTGAGGAAGCAATCAGCACTAAATCTGGCTCTCTGAGCTCACCTGCAAATCAATTCTGTGCACACCTGTCTGCAATGTGGGGATGTGCCCAAAGCCTCCCACAGCTTAAATGTTGGGGAAGAAGAGCTCTCCTCAGATGAGTATGGAGGGACTAAGCAGCTTGGTGGGGTGTGAATGGACTGCAAAGGTGCTTTGCTGCATGTAGGCACTTTCCAGGGCAGAACTTGAGTGAGTGATTGTATATAGTTAGCAGCTATGTATGCAAAGGGAGATCTTACATGGGTTCTGTGCCTTCATATGGTACAACAGAGTACCCTGCATTTCTGACCCAATAAGTCTCAGGTCAGTATCTTCTCCTGGCCAAGAGGAATGGTACATACTTTAGATTTTCAAGGACAAGCTATGATCCAGGAGCAACTCCCATCAGGCAATGACAGCAAGAAGCCCTGTGTGTATGGAGTGCAGGTTGGTGCTGGGCTTGATGCTGTGTATTCCAATACAATTGATGATTTTTGCCTGAGTGGTCCCTGGTGACCTTCCCTGAAGGATCTGGATTACAAAACAGCAAAGCAACCACAGGGAGTTGTGCTTTGGGATGCTTGCTCAAGAAGAAAATTTAAGGGGGCATTATGCATCTCACATGGGGATCTTTTGATCTAGATTTTACTGTGGAGCTCTAAGCTTGGGTCAAAAAATGGGAACTGCTAGACAAATTGTCTGTGAGGGTGTCTTCCATCCAAAGGGCTTGCTTATTTTTTTTCTGTCCTGATCCAAAAACACAATTCAGACTCTCACGCAAGCTTCTAGTCACCCTATAGGTCAAATGCTGTGCATTTTCCTTGGTATATTTGTTAAAATAGAAGACAAAAAAATCCACACAATTTAGAAAAAGTTGGCTGTTACATACTTAGTTTACATGAGCACAAATGCTTCCAACTTATTTCCACTGTTCAAGCATTTGTCTTTGGGAATCACATTTTTCTCTGCTATGCTTGCGTCAATTACAACAGACTAGGTAAATTTAGAATACCCTATGTTCATGCTTGTTTTAACTTCGAGAGATGCTTAGCTATCTAAATATAATTTAATTAGTAAATGTTTTTTTGACAACTGAAATTCAAATTTTAGGTATTGCACTTTGATTTCCTCAGTTGTAGCTCCTTTATATTTCAGAGCTTGGGAACTCCATCCCATGCGACTTTTCTCCCCTGGCTGGTCAAACTTTGAGAAATGACAAACAGCAGGGCACATGAACAACTAGTCAAACTGTAATTTACATTGTGATGTTAATGCTTAATGCAGGCCTCCAAAGTCAAACCCACTGCATGACTGTCTCTATTTACTTATAACATGAAATGTATTTTGATAGAGACATTAAAGCAAAAATAATTTTAAACAAAAAGGTTAATAGTAGTCAATTTTCAGAAACTGCAGTTTAGATGTTCCAGAATAGAAGATCCAGGGCTCTTTTAAATAAACAAAAATCTGTAAGATTTTGTGTTTTTGGCAAAACTGAAATGTTAACTGGTTGGAAAAAAATCCTGTAAACTGACTAAAAATATATTGTTTCTATTTTTCTGTTCAAATATTATGTGTTGAGTTTCTTTTGGGTTTTTTTCTAAAGCATGATGTTTGTGAATATGAGTTTGGATCACCAAAAAAACCCATCCACCTTAAAAATTTACTTTGAAAATTATGTTTTTGAATGAAACGCTTCCTGTGAAGGCTCACCAATTTATTTTTTTTTAAATTAAAATTACTTCAAATCTGAACACAGTGATCTTGCAAGGCAGTCACTATGTCAGGAAGGAAGAACAGCCTTGTACTTAAAGCATTGGACTGAGACTTAGAGAAATGGATTAAACTTTTGAATCTGTTTGAGTCTTTCTTCTTAATTTGCTTCTCTTAAGGAAGATTACACAGACTGGGGCTGTGCAGAATAACAAGGTGAAAACTATGCCGGAGCCAAGCATGCTAACAATTTTCAAGTGTGTAGAAACCTCCAATAAAAAGGAGGTGAATAATTTGTTTTCCATTTGCATGGTGGAAAGAAATAACAGATTTGAATATGGTAATGGCTCAGCTTAGAGGCTACAAAAAAATAGGGACAATAACAGATGACAGGAATAAGAGGAGCCAATGGAAGCCATGGAGTGTTTAAGAATATATTAAGTGTATCTGCCAGAAATTACCTAGATATAGTTGATCCTACTCTTAAAGAAGGAGCAGTTTAGACAATGTCTTGAGTGATCCCAGAATCAGCTCTGGCTATGTCTACAGTAGGAACAGATCCAAAGAGTGATGCAGCTGGACCATACATTTACACTGTATGTGGTTTGGGGGATTTAATTCAGAATGAATTTAATCAGAACCAAACATTCTTACCATGCATGGGGAAAGCTGACTCAGCTTATCAACTATTAGTTCAAATCCTTATGTTTCCTTTGGGATTTGGAGCATATTTCATGCGTAGCTGTAGAGTTTCTGGTATAGTTGCCTTTTGAAATGAACCTACTTTGAATATATCAAAACTGCTATGCTAACTGAATTAATATGAAATAAGGGTGATTGGTTTCCTGACCTTGCTACCACTTCAAACCAAAATGCTAATGTATTTACATCTCCGTTATCTGAAAGGGGATTATCTGGACTGTACATTAGCCAGGTGTTGCCCTCACTCAATACCCTGGGTAAGGCACAGGGCCAGAGAGGGAGTGTTGCAAGGCACATGCCGCTCACATCAGGGCTGGTTGTGCAGAATGCTGTTTAAAAGACTTGTACAAAACCTTTTTATATTTTTTAAAGGGAGAATTTACTAAACAGATGCTTATAGCATAATATGCATATGAATTAACCATGGTTTTGCCTTTATCTGAGTTATCTTGTAGGTTTGGGTTTTTTTCCCCCCAGAGTTAACTACCACTGCCATCTGTAAAATGACGGTAACAATAGCTCTTTGCTCTGCATTCGATATTAAGGACATAAGCTTTTCAGATTTTATTCTTATGTTTATGCAAGCATAGGACAGTCCACATGGAGAACTTTACTGAGATTTCTGGGTGCTTATATGCACATAATAGACAATAATATGTGGTGGGTTAAGTTGCATCTTGCTTAACTCCCACTCTATAAAATGCAGTTGTCTACAATTAAATTAGTCCTCTGGATAAGCTTTTTAGTCACTTGAGACCAATGCCTTGAAGGCATGATGCATTGCATCCTATGGTAGCCATCTAAGGTGGGTTAGGTGAATGCAGGACGTGCCAGGGTCTCCAGTGACTATAGAAGGCGCTTTGACTTCTAGTGTAAACTAAGATGACAAGCTTTGAGACAGTGGTAGAGCCTGTAGGGTGTCGATCTGTCTTTCTGGATGGTTACACAGTCATGGGGCTCATAAGTTTGAGTGAACATACTTAGGTATGCTTAACTCTCTTGCCTCATATCTATTGTTAGCATCATATTAATTAAAGCACCAATAGATATATTTGTCAATAAATCCAATTCCCAAGCACACATCTAACAATTTTTATGTGTAGAGATATTCTATTCACTTTATCTTTGACCTTTATTTTTCCAAATTTGCTTCCAACATTGGAAATTTACATAAACTGATATTTTTTTCTCACCTTCATTTCTCCTTACATAATTTCAGATTTTACTTTAAAATCATCATTTTGGTTGTAGCATTCAAAGCAAATTAATTGCCCAGTTTGTTTCCCTCAAGAATATTATAGCTTCATCTTTCAGAGGAATTACTACACAAAGCATAAACTAAACAATAATCAACCTGAATAATGTGCATGGAGATGGTATTGTTTTGATTTCTTTCACTAATTAACACTTAAGCTGCTTATATTAGTCAATACACTATTCGTTCAGCAGACACAAAAATATCTATATTAGCTCCTGTTATACCCAAGATCTCTAAGCTAAACAGATAAAGTTCAGAGAAATAAAATGGCTATGTTATTTATACAGCCCTTCCCTTTAATTTCTGGATTAGGGACATTGCCAACTTGGAAATTCAGGGTGTCGCACTGCAAATATCACCTTTGATGTCACCAATGGTCTCCAGAAGATACTTCTCCATGTACTGACTTGTGTGGGTTTTGTGTGTTTTTGGTTTTTTTTTCCCAACAGATCTATGCAACTCAGACTCTGTTCTTTGTATCCTTTGGGCACTCTTTAGTTGTTGCAGTAGACAACAGCCTGTGAGGGTGTCCTGGAGCCTCAATTTATAAAGCTGCTACACTATTAGGTGGGAAATACATTGCTGTCTGGAGAATTTGAATTATATGTACTTTAAAATTACTTAAGAAATTAGAAGATAAGCAATAGTGTCCAAAACTGATAAAACAGATCTGAAATGAAACAAAGCCAACATATATTCTGATTATGCTTAAATGACTGCGGAGAGATGCCCCCTCTCTCTACACTTTGTTCTTTTGTGTAGCTGTCTCCTGGCACAGTGGTAGATGGAGTCTGTGATTACCTGAATCCTCAGGTTACATCTCTCTGAAGGCTTTGTTGCAGAATTTACCTGTAAAACAGACCTGTTAGACACTGCTTATCAGCAAAGACCTCGGAGTATGCTTCCAGATTGGTTCAGGTCTCACATTGCCTTTCTCTTCTATTCCTTCTTAACAGACATATCATTCTTTCAACTAATCTCTTCTTTGAAATATTTCAAAGGATCTAGAGAAGCTTAATTTTTTTCAGCATGAAATTCATTCTGTTCCCTCTCTGATCTGAAGGCAGTCCAGCCCTCTTAAATTAAAATAAAAGTTGTTTTTTAAAAAAATATTTAAGTCTTTTTCTGCAGGACTAGTAGTCGTGTCTCCCTTTATCCAGCTGTTAAACAACATTTTACTACATCAAATGTCAAAACCAACCTTGCTTCCAGTGGTGGCTGCTCAGCATATTTTAGTTATACTTCTCATTGGAATTTACAGTTATGTGTATCTCAGCATGAAAGACATGTGAGGTATCAACATCCAAACACTATAATTCAACACCAGACACCAGTAATTAATTCCTGTCTTCTGACTGAGGATGTACGTGGAGGATGTCCTAATTATTAGTCAGAGCATAAGACACCATAAGAGGCAGGTGTGCCATAAAATATGTCCAAAGCTTAAGATGAGGTATCACCAGCTCTCCAGAGCAGTTTTCTTGCTGCTCATGGTAACTAGACCTTCCTCCAGAGTTGTGGGAACAGTGTGTTCAAATCTGACCAAGATGTCAGTTCAGTCTCAGGTTTTCTGCTAAATGCTCTTAAACCTGTGACTTTTTTTGCAAAGAATACCTTCCAGAGTAGTCTGAAGGGCTTGATGTAAGCCAGTTTGGCCTGGGTTGAGATTTGAGTTCCACAGACACAAGGGTGTCCTCTAAGTCCTAAAGAGTTTTAAAAAACCAAATGGTTGCTTAGGTCTTCAGCCAAGCATTGTAAGGAAGCTTGCCAGGCATATCAGCTACACACATTTTTTTTTTTTTTCTTGAAACAAGAATTGTGCATAGTAGGGTTAAGAATCAGTTTTCCTTGCTTTCCTGAATTGCAGCTCTCAAAATACAATGAACTGGTTTCTTATGCCTCATTGTTTTCTGATCCCTCAAAGTTCTGTTGAAAGCCTGATCCAGTGCTAATATTTCTTAGCTGCCCTTATAATTGATTCCCTGGCTCCTGCCTTGCAGACCCCTATAGACACATGCGTTCCCATTGGAAAAGATGAGGAGTAATTATCCAACCTGTAATGGGAAGGGGAAAGGGGAGAAAGTTCCTTTGCCATACCTATCATGCATAGCCCTGAGCCAAAATGAAGTCATTTCATCTTTGGTTTCAACACACATTTATGTGTATAAAGACAGCAGTTTTCCGAAATTCACAAAATCTGAATGTGACAAGAACATCAGGACTCTGAACATTTCCCCATGTCATGAAGTTGCAATAGTGAGGTTTAAGGAAGGAGAAGAAACGTGACAGTAACAAATAGTATGAGCTGAGTTACTGTAGCCACTAAATGCCATCGGCCAAACATCTGGCCAACTGTTCCGGAGGTGTGCTTGGACCAGTGCAGAGCAGAGAGCATCAGTCAGCCTCTATGCCTAGAAAACTGTCATGTGCTCTGTTTTTCTCTTTTAAACACTAGTAATGTAGATTTTTGCTGAGATGGAGTTCAGTGACTATCATCTTTTTTAGTCAAATACTGTTAATTTGATTTCAAATGTGTTGAGACAAGAATTAAAAACTAGTTCTTCAGGAGAGCTGGGAAGAGTCACTAACCTGTCAACTTTACTGATTTTTTCCTAGTAGACAGAGAAATGCCATTACTATAGAAAAAAGAGACAGAGTAACCATGTTAGAAATGGAAGAATGAGTATGCCGTTCAGAATATCTATAAAACCACTGGAAATGGTTCTTAATATAGGTTAGCCTATTACAGACCACAGACATCAACACCTAACACAGTTAGTGTATGGCCATTAGACTGCAGCAAACTTTGGTATGTATGCAAAATCTTGGGTAGGATACAGCACAGTACATGGAGTCTTGAATGCATCATCCTCCAATGGCAACTCTGAGTTCTTATGTTCCTTATCTTTAAAAGCACTCTATGACTTACGTTAAATATTGTTTTAAGTTTAAATTGCTAGTAATTTGACGAATTATAATTTTTTATCTGTTTTTATGTATGAGTTGTTTTCTGTGATATCAAGTTATTAATTACCATATTCAGTAATAATAATAAAAAATATAGGAAACTTTTAGTTGTATATTCAGTATTCTAAATAAAATATTTAGTTTTAATCACACCACATTCTATAATAACATGACGCAAACAGCAGATGTGTGATATTTGAAATGGGGCAAAACCTTTGGCCTTAGATCATAGTAAAATTTCAAGAAACTTCTCAACATGAAATAGCATTGTTTTAATAGAAATAAAATTTTCTGGAATATATTTGTTTGCTAAAAAAATCTGGGGTTTATGGTTTTCTTTATCTGAGAAATTCCCTGGGGATAAGCTCTGCTTTTGGAGAAATAGAACTCATGAATGTTAGCTTTTTCTGATCAGAGATAGCCTTTTTAGTTTCTTCGTGTAATAATAGTAAACATTAGGTTACTGGGGCAAACACTATTTTGTAAGTTCAAAATCTCTAATATTTTAGAATAGGCTGAAAATAGAATATAGGCTGAAGATTGCCTATAAACTTTCTTTGTATTTTTGTTTTCCAGAAAGCGGAACAGAAAAGAGATGTGAGAAAAGATTTGGTAAATCCATCTTTTTACTCACATTACAATACATTCAACTGTGAAGTTATTAGTAAGTTAAATTTCAGTTTTCTCTTGGAACTTTACATTTTAGGTACAGACTTAAATGTTTATCAAATGAGAAGTATGAGAAAGAATGAAACTGCAGAGCAAATTTCTGGTCTACAGGTTCTGAGCTGTTCCTTGCTGGTATACAGGCATATCTGAAATCCTATAATTTTCTGCATGTAATAAGAATACTTTTTTTATGACTGTAGAAACTTTCAGTGGATAGGAAAGCTGGTTTGCCCATAGTTTTAAATGCTCAGAATAAAACAACACAGAAGTAAGAATCACCACACAGAATAAGCAGAAACAGCTTTGCAGAATTGCTCTAATTAATTGGGACTTAAGCAATAAATGACAAAACCTTGTCCAATCTCTTTCTGATTTGCTACATTATACTATTACTTTTCCCTGAAGTGATATTTTCTTTGAGAGAAGTGAAACAGGAAAATGTGATAGATCCTGAGAAGCAAATATGCTCTGTTCTGGGCTGTACCTGTCAAACCACAGGTGATGGCAGGATGAGATGTCCCCAGGATATCTGATGAATGATCATTTCAGTGTTTCTTGTTTCTACATAGTTCATGAATCAGTCACCTCTACTGCATTGTGTGTTTATCCTTTGTCATCTTTTCTCAAGAACTTCTTCCCAGTGTTAGAAAACTAAATTTCCGGTTATTAAGCAATTCATGCCGATGTGTGCCTGCTGGGCAGCTGCTTAGGGAATGTGAATGGATCTTAGAAAAACAGTGCTTTTGCAGGGTGATATGATATTGCGGTAACAATGTGAAGTGAAAAGCTGAAAGAGACATAATGACTGAAGGGGTGCTGGCTGGGGGAGACTGCCTATCAGTGCAAAGGGCACAGTGCCGTGGATGGAGCCAGTACCTCAGAAGAGCTGAAATTAGTGGTAACCAGGGATGGGGTATGAGGGCGATGTACAGGAAAGGGGGAATAAAGTGATTCAGACAAACCCCTGCACATAGGTATTTTAGTCTATGAGAATGTAAATAAAGGATATCAGCAACTGACAATTTTGAGGTCAGCATCAGTGTATAATCAGCCTTATTTAAGACGGCTGAAGTGCACACTTCAGAGCCAGCATTAACTTACAGGGATCATGGGATGTCACTCAGCCAGGATGCCAGAAGCTCTCCTGCTATGCTACCTGTCTCACTTCTCAGGCTGTTCCTGTCTGCAAAAAAGAGAGAACCTGCTGTTGCTAAGGCACCCTTGTACTTGCATTGGATTTATGTAGTCAGTATGTAAGCAACGACAAAGAATGATGGACACCACATCCCCAGCTCTCAGTGAAAATGCAGCCTGGGGTATGACCATTTCAGGGTTCTCTGTGTGCTAGGGCTAAGAGGTGCATGAACATTTCACGTATCAATACAAATTAATAGCATTAGATGGGTGAGTCAAACAACAATTCATGTCTGTATGCTGCTAAATGACATTGTAATTCATCAAATCAAGGGTGAATGGAAAATAACCAGCCTCTGAGCTCCAGCTCACTGCATCTCCACCAAAAGCGAGACTGTCTCCTAAGGCTTCTGATATCTTATACATACAGATTTGTATTTGAGACAGCACCTTTATCCTCTGATACTACTGATAAGTGGGCTGCTCAAACCCCAGTTATACTCTCATCTAAACAAAACATTGGGGATTTAAAAGTCGATGCAGATTGCACGCTGTGTCTTCCCTGAATACTGCCTAATTTCTCATCCTTCTGACAACAAAGACAGCAATTGACTGAGCACTGGCACAAGGTTGATACACAATCAGCCCAGGGTGTCTCTCACGTGGGTGCTGCTCAGTAATGCACTGCAGACTGTTGTGAGTGAGGACCATAGCTGTTTGTACAGTGGTGTGTGGTCCAAAACAAAACTGCCTTTCCAGCATGGCTCCTGAATTGCCCATAAGACATGTTACCATACAGGGCAATTGAAGGGTTGACTACTCAAACAAGGGGTCAGGAAACAAATGAGGTTAGCTAGCGTGAAGCTACTAAACACACCAATACCCCATGGCAGCTGTAAGGCAGCACACAATTTAATAGTGAGGAAAACTTCTTATAATTTATCATGGGGCAGGCGTGGGTATCGAAGCAGTCATGGCTTAGAAGAAAGTTGAAGTCTTCCAAAGGCAGCTAGATCTACTTTTCCTCAATCTGTAAGGAACTTGCAATGTGTTTTAAGACTTAGGAACCTTGGGATCTTTGGTCCTGAACTGACTGCAGGATGCAGCCTACACTCACTGGTTACTCTAGCTGTGATGCATAGGATTTTTAGTTTTTCAAAAGCCGTTAGGTGAATAGATATATATGGGCACCCTAAGATTTCTGAAAGAGTTAAAAATATTGTACTTCACAGAAATCAAAGTTCAGACTGTACTAAGTGGAGGATAACAGACTTTTTGTTACATGCTGTACTTCCAGAGAGACAAAGCTGAATTCAGCAAAACCACAAAAAATTTAGCCCAGTGACAAGGACAGAAAAATTGTATACTAGTAAGAGAAAAGATGACTTTATTTGCCTCCAGTTTGAATGCAAGTAATTTGTAGTATTTGTTGGCTATTTTTTCATTGCCCCTGTGGAATGACATGAAATTACATTTGTGAAACAGGAGCTTCTGGCAAAGAATGGACAATCTTTCAAAAGAGGGCAAAAAATAGCACTGAGAATGCAACACTCCCAAAGGTGTATGGGATAAATATACCCAGTGGAAAACCGATCAGAGTGTTTCTTATAAGGGGGTTGCTTAGTCAAAGTCACTGCATTGCTATGCTGAAATAAATTCCTTTTTTTTAAAAAATTTTTTTTATTCATTTTATTTTATTTCCTAGCACTCAGGAGTAATTGAGAAACAAACAGATTATAAATTGAAAAGGATATCAACATATGATAAAATTTTATGTATCCCAATGGATAACAAATACGAACAGCTTGAATTTCTGAATTCCCCTTTACATGTTACAAACCACAGAACAAATGGTGTTTTACTCTAACATTTTGGTCCACAGGGAAAGTTCCTAAATTAGCCAGTATAAGCTATAGTTCCTTCTCTCATCTTGATTTTCTACCGCTCTTTCTTTTTTGTTACTTCTGTTTCAGATATCATAATTGCTTACCTAACTTTGCCTGACTGAAAATGATTAAATAACCTGTTTACTTCAGGCTGATGGTCTGTTCACCTTCTCTTGAAACATTGTCCAATAATTTCATAAGGAAGTCATCCAATCCAGAGATGTTGTTACCATCCTCTCCATCCCTGCTGCATATGTTATGCTGGCTCCTGCAAAGCGTTGTAGTCCACTGGGTTCTTGCAGCTTTTTCCAATGCCAAGAACCAAACTGAGTTCTGATATTTGCTGTTGTTTTCAAACTGACAGTGAATCCATTTACTTTTCAGCCTCAAATCATTCACTGTAAAGCTATGGATATTTCACAACATCCATAGTGTCAAAGAATTCCCTTTCCCTTTTGAACATCACTTGCTGATTTCTCTGCTATCAAAGTTCTAATTGTTTTGTTAAGGGCATATTCTGTGCCTTTAAGTAGTCTAAGTGCTGTTTTCAAAATTCAGTTACAATGTTTCCATTAAGAGCTCTGGGCTGAAATATGACTGGAGAATTCTAGTTAAAATAAAAAGCCATTATCAGCCGAAATTAGCCACTGCAATGCTTGTTCCTTTATTACATGCTCTTTCCTCTAATGATTGTTATTTTATCTATTTTTAAAGACTCAGTTACTTGCTTCAGTGCTAACAATCATAACAGTCAAGGCCTCAGTAAGTCCTCCCAAACAGCGAAATTTATAGTATTATAAGCATTTTATTCTAAGACCTTTCATGGTCTTTTCTATCTTATGGTTTTTTTTGTTGTTGGTTTTTCCCTTTCTGAAAAAAAGAGGAAACATTTTGCTTATACTGTCATCCTCACTTGTAGACAACCACTGTTCAAACATCTCTAATTCCATTTCAAATTATCTGAATTAAAAGGAAATGGAAATCAACTGAATATTTAGTGAAGTTTTTTCCAGTCTTCTAATTGGTGATCATTATTTACAGTTGTGGAATGAAGCGCAAATTTAACCGGGTACTTCCTCACATTTTCAAACAAGTGAATTACTGTATTCATCTTTTGAGTGTAATGGCATATTTTACTTTTAGCACCATATGCTGTTCAGAAATCAGTGAAAAAGTGGCCAGCCTTTTGTGCAATAACCCTTAGTTATTGCACACAGAACTTCTGCATGTCCTAGTAGCTTTGTGCAAAAGACCTGCAAAGCCCCCTCCTAAAGAAACACTTCCCTAACTCCAAGGACTTTAAAAAATCACTTTAGGAGTAATGCAAAAAGAAAAAGAACATGGATAATACTGCTCTGGGAGAACTTATTCCAGGTAAGGGTCCCTTCCCAGGATGCAGTCCCTTGTGCCTGTAAGGCTGACTGCTCTGCATAAGCCATGCCAGAGAGTCTCGGGACCAGAGAATTGTCTCTATCTTATTTTGTCCAATAGCCAGTGAAGCTGGAAAAACAACTGCCATGGCACAGGACTTAACCCAAACGACTGGCTTCATAATGCCCACAATAGCCTCCAAAATGACTATTTTTTTCATGCTTCTGACAGAAAGTGAAAATGTTATTGGATGTTATTTGAAGATGTGCTAAAGGGCATTGCAAGTAATTCCCATGAGTGACAGATTTAGGACAAAAAAAAGTATGTTGAAGCATGAAGTCCTTTGGGATGAGTGTGAAAACTCCTAATAACACTGCAGGTATTTAGATATTAACCTCTTTCCTAGCCATACCCTGCAAGTAATTCAAAGTATTTTTATAATAGTGATATTTTCTCCTACTGACATTATTTCTTTCTCTGTTTTTGTCTCTTTTGGTTCAATTTCTTATATTTCCAGTGTCATCATGGTATCTGGCCACTTCTTATTCCTCATAAAAAATGGGAACTGGCATTTTATTAATGTGTTGTTCATTCTTCCAATTCCTTTCTTCCACTATGACTTTTGGAAACACAAAAATGTTGCCTGATTATGGTCTGGGTTATTTTGAACTGCACAATTTCACTTCAAATAGACAACAGTGAAGTTTATCCTGTGGGAAATAATTTTAAGATGTGGGGCCAGTTTCAGAGATATTTCTGATGTAAGCTCAGAGTTTGTTTCAGAAGGAGCTCAAGAAATTGATAGTTATTGTCTAGGGCTCCAGAATATGAATGTATCATATATTTTCTGTACTTTTTTTTTTTAAAAAAAAGCTGCTTTGGGATCTTTTAATACCTGGGATTCAGAGTGAATAGTGATATGATATAAGTGGAAAGGGGGATTGTTAAATGCCCAGCATTGTAAAGTCTTTGTTCATAGACTGGAGATTCTTCTGAACTATCATAATCAAATTGCTGCCATTACTACCACTGCAAGAACTACAAACCGATATTTTATTGCTAATAATTATGTACTTTTACAGTTTTTGAATGTGAGATTCCATATGGTTTTACTTTTGTACATTATTTTCAAGCTTGTAGATGCTGATGAAGTTCTTGGGTATTCAGAAAAATAAGTATATTACAAGGAAGATCCTGTCTAATTAGATCCATTAATTTCTGACTTGGCAAATTCCATGGGATAAGTGGTTTGATGGTATTTCTGGAGGGATCAAATAAAAAGATGGAGAATTCCCCCCAGTTCAATAGAAACGACTCCTCCTTTCTCTGTGTTCCCAATGTTAAGAGAGAAACGTTCAGCAAAGTCCCATTTTAAATGAGCGATTTCACATCAAGTTTTCAACATTTTAAAGGCAGATGAATAAAACTGGTTTGAATTCCAACAGTTATGAATTCTAAAGATGTCCAGACCAGCAGGGAGCTGAGCTGAATTTCTATATATCAAAAGCAGTAACAGAGCAGTCTCATTCTCATCTTGACATGTATTTAAAACAGTCCTATGAGACATACAGGTTTAATCTTGGAGGCCAAATATGATTGACCATGGCACATTTATGGTTACAAATGTACTGACATTTGTCCTGCAAAACAGTTTTAGATGCTGATGATGAACTGCTGATTATGAATTGAAATTCAGGTGCATAGAGTCCCTTCACTGATTTTTATATGGCATTTATCTTTTTAAATTTGAGCTAATCAGTGTTTTCCATAGCATTTTAATTAGCACAAAATTTTTTATTCATTTATTAAGCCAATGCCTTCTAGGTGTTGGACCCACCTAACCCCACATCTTTATTTATTTATGTTTATATAATGACATTTTCCAGTATTCTATGTTAGAAACCAGACTACTGTTTCATTAGCCCATATTAAAGTACAGTTTAAAAAGGTAATTTCTATGTCAAAGACAAGGTAACTGGAAGCATCAGCACACAGTACTTGAAATCAAATGGTTTGTAAGAAATCTGTCACCTCAGGATTTCTACTATATGATATCTGAATAGTGAACATAGTGTATTTCAGTAAATTAAGAAGCAATGAATCAGCCATTGTCAATTATTTTCTCCATATGATTCAAGCTCTTTTTTACCTTGTGACTGTATTTTAAAACTTGATGCTCCATGCAGGTCTAAAAGCCATAAGACTTCATCCTAATTCATGCAGCTACAGGAATTTTAGTTTTATTTTTATTTTTGTTGAGTAACGCCTGTCTGCCCAAACATGGAGACGGTAGAACATGCTAGGTACTTAAGAGA
The DNA here is from genome assembly GCF_023638135.1 of Falco biarmicus. Taxonomy (NCBI): domain Eukaryota; kingdom Metazoa; phylum Chordata; class Aves; order Falconiformes; family Falconidae; genus Falco; species Falco biarmicus. The sequence goes on along the minus strand of NC_079293.1, from coordinate 32,413,625 downwards.
GGAGAACTTCCGATGACTATGATGATGTGAAGTGGGACTCAGTTGTGGAAGATCAATCAATGACAAAGACAAAACAACATTTGGAAACTGTTGTTGGGAGTTTTCTTTCTGTAAGCACAAGCAAAACAGCACAGATGCTGCGAGAAATATGGTGGTTGGGTGCTTCTGCTAGTCAAGAAAATGGCTTTATTTTGGTAATAGAAAATCTGGGGGTTTTGGGTGAGGAACAAACAGGTTTATGAATGCATCCAAATTTGAGGTGACAGAGCAAATTCTGTTGTCATCATCTTGCATTGTAGACTTGATATATATAAAACAAGACAGATGATGGCAAATTACAAATAGGGGATCAGAAGGAAACAAACTAATATCATTAGCGTGGAAAAGGATGGCTTAAATGTACCTGCAATCTTATTTCAGTCAAGTTTTTTTGAAGTATAAGAGAGAAGATGCATTTAGGGAATATATGTGTTGTTTCTAGGGTCAGTTGGAAGTTCTACCTGAACATAAAGACTATCCTGAAAAACATGAGAAAGTTTGCTTGAAAATTCAAGTACGGAATGTTGATATGAAAAGTGCAGTGCAGATTTGGTAAGAGCTTGAGAAAAGTTAGCTAATTAGAAGAACAAGTGATACTCATGAAAAATAAACCCAGCATGGGTTCTTAGTCACTAGGTAAAGTTCTGAATTTATCCTAGTTCTTTAGTTCTGTGTTTTCTAGAGAAACAATGAGGAGAATGCAAGCTTATATACAATATTGTTGATTAGGTCACTAGAAAATCTTTGAAAAAGTGCACTGTTTTTTGCTGATTATGAGCGTTATGCATATTATGTCACACAGTAGCAAGAGATTCCTGTTATCAGCACAAACTCCTCAAGTAGTCTAAAATGGGAAATTTGATAAAAGTGTTTATTCAGTGTTCTAAATTTCCACAATGATCTTAGGTTCTACAGCTTTTCTGCTGTAGAGGTGAACCATAATGTTTGTGCTGAGTACTGAAAGCATTTTTGCATTGAAAGGAAATGCAAAACTAACCTGATTTTAAAAATAAAATAAAATTAAAACCATGCTGGAAAAAAAACCCTGTTTATTTATTTTTCTCAACATTGACAGTATCTGACAGCATTTGCATCTTGTTCATTCTTTTTTTTTTATTTCTTTTTTTTTTTTAAGAAAGGGCCATCCAGGGGAAAAAGAGATTAATAAAATGTCACAGAAGAACATGATATAAACTTCTAATCTAGCAATACATCCTGGATATCTATTATGTCCAGCCAAGTCTTTTCTACCTAATTCCAGGAAAGGAACAACAACCACAATGAAGATCAAAAGTAATGGAGAAGAAGTTAAAATTATTTATTTTTGTTTCAGTTTTAAGAAAGTGACAACTTCACCTTTACTTTTTGCCTTGCCTTTTAGCATGTAAACTGTGTATAAGTGTGAGAGTTTGCAGGGACACCACATTTAATAGGTTCTTGTTTACTTTGAGACATCTGCCTTCACGTTAAGTAGTTGATTCTTCTGGGCTGAAGTATTACTCATAAATCGCTATTTTGTCTAGTTGAAACCTTCCTATATGTGTTTAGTCAGTGTGGGGAGTCTGTGCTATTAAGGGAAGAGGGCAAAAAAGAACAACTAATGATGTATGGTAACAATAAGATTTAGAGATGGAACATTTAAGTGGATTCACTGTAGGTACTCGGATTGCTTTTCTTCCTGTACCTTTCAAGCTGTGATTATCACCTGCTTGGGTGATTTAGTTTCACTAGCTAAATCAGGAGACTGTTTTGATGATTTGTGTTCCGTGTTTCATTAGGTAAACAGAACTACTACAGCAATACAGTGTGTGCTTGGCTAAGTATGTATTTCATCATTGTTATACACCTCTTTACCTCTTCATTTGAATTAAGAAAATGAGCTCCAAAAGATAGTACATTTTCATATTACACTGGAAGGATCACTAATGTAGAATGCAAGTCTCAGTTCATTAAGTGTCCCTGCCACCAGGACCCCTTGCAGGGCAAGGTGCTAAAGAATGCAAATCAAACGTTTCAGTGCTTAAGCTAGATTTTCTCACTCCTTGACAAATTTGTATTAACTGACAAAAGACTTTCTTAAGCGTTTCTCATCAATTAAAATGCCAGGATTTCTTAATGTAAGTGTATCTTACAAAGTGCATTTGAGCAATGAGGGATTTTTTGATTTTATTTTTTTTTGGGCATTCTGAGATATAGCAAATGCTAACCTCCATGCACTCTGAGGAGGTTTGTCCAAGCTCACAGTTGCCAGCTTTACACAGGCATTTTTTAAATCAAAGCTTTACTTTAAATGACTAAAATTTTCACTTGTTGACAGGTTCTGAGTTCTGACGTACAAGGTTCCCAGAGAAAGCAGAAAACATAGTGGAAATGTGAAAAGTCATGACTTACAGTGACACGGAAATGTTAACCTCCTTATAGACAGTGTAACGTGTTATTTGCCTTTCAAACAGCTTTTTATATAAACTGAGAGAACTTAATGTGCTAGTTTAGATGACCTTATAAAAGGTGTTTCTGAACCTTAATTGAAGACACATGCTAGCCTACAAACCTCTAAAGTGAATAGGTAAGGTACTTCTGGAAATATCAATACTACATTGTCAATTTGGGGACATCATTGTTTGGTTTTTTTCTTTATTTAAGCACATAGAGGAAGATTTTTTTTTTTTATTTAAGTACTTTTATTACTTAAAAAGAAAGTACTTTAAGTACTTTTTTCCTTTTTCTTCAAGTTCAAGGATAAAGGAATTTTGGAAACCCTGCTTCTTTTAGGCCTGACTGCAGGAAAAGCATATGCAACAGGATTATAATAGAAAAATGTGTATTAGTGATGTTCAGAAGGAGTTAGCCCTTGAGGAGGAGGGAAGAAATGCAAAAGCACTGGTTTTGCAGCTCAATATACTTTGTTTAGAAAAAATAGTGGGTTTGCTCCTTATATACAATGTTTTCGTTTTCCAGGTCAGTTCATATATATAAACTAAAATGTTAACAAAGGTAGTTGATTTTCTTTGAGCTGCAAGATTAACCCCTTCAGACTGCTCGTTTGTGTTTCAATTAGCTGATTAGAAATGCAGACATTAGCTTCTCATCTTGGAAGTAGTGGAAGGCAGGAGCAGTTCATGTCCAGCCTGCCCGCTTGGCTCCATTCTTGAGTTTTAGAAATGGAGGCAGAAAAGATGGACTCAGGGGAATCAATGAGCAGAAATTATTTGTTGTTGTATTTTCAGATTTAATCTTCCTGCTTTTGCTTTTGGCTAATTATGCTTTAAGTATCGTAACCAGGACTTCTAAACTATATGTATGTTAGTAAATTAAATTGCGCATGTGCACAGGTTTTAGCATTGGCAGAAGTGATCTGAGCTATAAGATTGTCTGCATGGTTCTTGTGATTTTAACCTCTGCTAGACATGGTTCAAGCCCATGGGGATAGCATGAACCATGGATCATTCTCACAGAAAAAAATGGATGTAATTATTCTGGAGGCAAGGTGAGGAACTTAAGCTGTAAAGAGGCAAACAATGTTAAGTTGAAAAGGGTTGAAATTGGTTGAAATGCATTGGAACTATTTTTTAACTGAATGCTGGAGTCTAAGATACCTTAGAAGTCTTGGTTTTATTCCATTTCTCTCATATTTGGTCTTACATATATCATTATATATGTATATATCTTACATATAAACTTACATACATATGACACCAGTATTAGGAAAATGTTTAAATGAAGATACAGGAAAACAAATCTTCAGAAGTGGATGATAACTGGTTAGACAACATTAGAAAAGTTGGTTTTCATTGTGTTATTATGAAGAGTAAATATAGACAATGATATCTATTTTATTTTGTTTAGTTTGCCATTTTAAAATGAAGAAATTGAAATATTCAGCTGATATTTATTATCAAAGAAAACCTCAGTTTAAAGGGATCTTTAAAGGTTATCCAGTCCAAGCCTCTGATGAAAGCGGTGACAAATTTGCAGTTAGATCAAGCTTTAAAGTTAAATCTGATTGCCCAAGGAACTGTGAAATTGAGTTTTAAATATCACTAAGGATGGAGATTCTTACAAAAATATTACATAGCTACTCTTCCTCTTTTTCCTCTAGAACAGCTGTTCAAGAAATGCCTAGAGTGTTGTACTGGACCATAGCTGGCTTCTGAAGAAAAAAAGGCTACATACAGTCTTTTGATGTATTGACCTTGGCAATGCTTATTTGGGTTATTGCCACTGAGGTTGAGACAGTTGCTGCCTGAAGAGGACTATTATGATATTGTGATACTACTAGATAAAGTATTACTTGTCTTGTAATAGTTGCATTGTAACTGTGATAGACAAAGAATACAGTAGAAGGAAGGCTTGCACAAAGAGGTGATCTAGTAGATCACCTGATGACCCTGGTGTTATATGGGAGAAACAAACCAATAACACATGTGCAAACCCAAAAAACTTTCTTCTATTTTTGCTGAACTCAAAACCACTCAGTTGCACTGACATGGGAATATATCAGCTAATAACTTTGTTCTGGTAAAACCTGAAGCATAGAAAAATAGTTGTGAATGTCTCATAAAAACTAAGTTAGTTAAAAATAAGCCAAAATAAAGTATAAAACCCTCAAAATAAAATACAACAAAACTAAGTAGTCCCAAGTACAATTTCTCATAACCTAGGAAAATGTGTGAGCTTCATCAAGTAAGAAGCCTCTGTATTTAGACATGTGGAAATTTCCCAGTGTACCTTTGCTGACCTACTAGGAACACCCTTCAGAAACAAGACCATCCGAAATGTAAATATATCCTGGCACAACAAAAATGGTTGATGTCCTTTTCATTTTCAATTTTTGAATAGTTAAGGACTGAATTCATACTGTATAGAATAAATTTGAATAATTCATCACTTACAAAAATGTCACATGAACTCCTGTAGAGCTCTGTGAAGGACCCAGTAGAGAGTGAACTGTGTTTTACAAATCTGTTACATTTCAGACACTTTTTTTTATCTCTTTGTGTGTGTGTGTGTCCTAAATTCCATCTATATGCATAGATTAGAAAACCCCTCATCATATAGTTTGTTGATCAGCTAAAATGAATGCATTTTTATTTACCTGAAAAGACACTTTGTTTCTAAGACATTTTTTGAGCTTTATTCCTTCTCACAATCTCTTACTCAAATGGACAAGGCCCTTGAAATCAAGCCTAGCTGGCAATATTGATGATAAAATCAACAGGAAAACAGGGATGTACATAACATTTACAACTGCCGCTGCTGAATTAATAGGCTCTTGCCATCGATGTTAACCTCCAGCCTTACCCACAGCAGTCTTCAGTAACAAATTCCAGTTGGTTTAAATAAGTTTGAAGAATATCTAGGTGTTATATTTCCCTTGGCCATTTACTTCTTTCTTTAATGTGTTTTTCATATACTGCTCTAATGAGAAGCAAAATTAATTTGAATTCTTTCTTCCCAATGTCAGTCTGTACTCAGTTCTTCCTCTGGTAGGCCTCTCTCATGAAATACAATATAACCCAAAATTTATGTTTGGATCCCAGTGGGTGAATTCAAGTTCGTACAGTTTAAATGAGATCTGACTTGACTTTCTGTTTTGTTGAAATTGTGCAAACTTCTGAGTCACAAACTATGCAAGTGATGGAAGATTCATCTACAACCCTTAGTATCTCAAAATGTGCAGCATCCCATTTACACATGTGCTAGAGTTAACAGACCAAATCCTGAGGTGCTTGCATAAAGCTGTATAATTTCTTCTTTCAGAATTAACAGCAGAAGTGTGGGATGAAAATGAATGGACGAAAATTAAATTTTCACTTCAATTTTTTTCATCGTCTTTCTTCTTCCTGTCTTTTCCCTTTGTCCCCTACAGTTGCACAGTTTCTCTCTCCAGTATTTTCTATTGATTTTTGTCTCATCAGCTTTCTATGTTGTTCTTTTTGGTCTCCATTCTTTCCTGATTTGATTATTTTTTACTTTCTTACAATTTCTTGTCTCTTTCCTCTGTTTTAAACCAGCACTGTAGAAGGCCATAGCTGCCATAAAAAAGGTTACGAAGTTTTACATAAGGAAACCACTGTTAAGAAAATATCTAGGGATGCACGGGTGATAGAATGACAGTTCTTACCTTTAAATCAATACTGCAAAAAGACATTATATGGATTGGTCCTGATGGAGACCTGCAAATCTCTTCAAAGAATCTTCTGCTGGAAGATAAGGGATTTTATATTTTTTTCCCCTTACTCATAGAGGTATAGTTGCAGTTAGAAATTAGAGCTGTGTTCTCCAAACGTGGCAGGATGACCCCCACAAGCTGCCAGCAGGAATTCTAAGACTCTGAAGATATCTCTGTTTTTGCTGGTGATGTTACTCACATCTTTGCAATCCCATTACCAGGCAGTAGTGCTGCCAAGTGAAGTCTCTCAGTTCTTGTCTCATATCTATTGACAAATGAGATGTACAAAACAGCAAAATTTCAGCTGAACCTCCCCATTCTAGGAGACAGCACCAGATTCACTAGTCAGAGCTACTTCCATCAACGAGTCAACAAAATTACACCAGAGATGTCAAGGTGGTTGCACAGGAGGAAGGACATTTGAGCTCCCTGATTTATTCCATTTAAGGTGGGTTAATAATGTATTTACCTCCTTATGGGAGCTCTCACTGCCTAAGCAGTATGCAGTATTTTCTAGCCCTGTAGTTGACGCTATGCCAGCATGTAGGAAGGAAGGCAAAGTTTGATGTAGAAAGGGGAACCAGGCACCTGCGGCACTGTTTGGTGACACAGATTCTCCTTGGAAGTCTGAGGCAGGTGGAAGGAAGTCCTGGGTTTTCTGTTGGGAGCTGCACAATTTGGATAAAGGGGTTGTTGGAAAAAAAAAAAAAACCAACATTAAAAAAGAGACCAGGTCTTGATCATAAAACATTTCCATGTATGTTTATCCCCCTATTCAGCCTGCTTTCTTCTTCGTCTAGACAGTGGGGGAAAATGAACAAAAAAATATTCTTTTGCAGTTTTTTAATGTTATTATTTTTATAATATTAATGTCATATTTACACAGAGAATCTCCATCTGTATTTCAAGCCCATTGTGCTAAGGAGTGCACAACCTACGGAAAATCTAAAGCTCATAACTCAAACAGATAAAAATGACTAGTTTAAAAGCAGAAGCAGAATAACTTTTCAAATTAGGCAGACATTCTCTGAGAAACATAGAACTGTATGAAATGTGTTCTGACTTCACTGTCTTACCAGTGTACCCTTCCTTGCCACTAATGCTAATTATTTTAATACAACTCCTAAAACCTCTGTGTAACTGAAAAAGCTAATATACCTAAGAACAACCAGTTATGTACTATAAATCTATTTTAGCAGAAGGCAATTGAAACCAAAATATTTTAAAGTCATTGCTCCTTGTTTAAAAAGATTTAATTCTGTAGAATGCGCATTAATTTTGTAGCAAGTATGTGTGTAATACTGGTAGGAATTCCTATGTATATTTTACATTTCTTTCAAAGATTAATTTAATATATTGAGTCCTTGTTTGTTCCGAGAGGGAATAAATAACACCCTTAATTTTTAAAATCAATAGCTATCAAACTAAATCTGGAAGTCATGCATTTAATGTATCCTGACATTAATGATATCATGCTGTCACAAGAAAAAAACCAAAAAAAGTCTAGAATCACTAACAGCTTTTAAAATGTTAATCTAATTCCTTAAAAAAACCCTGAATTTATGAGCAGTCTCCAGTGTAATATTTGCTGCATTTCTGCATTCACACAACAGACTGACTTTGCACTAGAACAACAACCAAATGTGCCTGAAAAAAGTAGGACAGGTGAAATCATTGCTTTTTTGGCTGCAATGTTGTCCTTTCATCACCTTTAAAAAACAAAAATAAAAAATAAACAAATTCTGTCTCCTTTTAAAGGAAAGTTGTTTGTATTTTACTTTCTCTATTTTTCTTCATTGTCAGCTGTATTTTAAAAAACTCAGCATAGTGATAAAATGTATATCTATAATTTCTAAGCAAATATCTTGTCACTAGATAGCTCCCCTTGTCTGAATGGTGGTATAGCTTTGGCGTGGCAGTGCTGTTCAGTGCTGTGAAGTTACTGTGTCATGTTTGGGGGTGTAAAGTAATTTCAAGGGATACTTTCAAAACTGAGTGGAGAATAAACCTCCAGTGTTCTTTTGCTCTTGGGTAATTAATTATGGCAGGAGTAGACTAACAGCTAGACAGCTGACTTGAGATGTTCATAATGTACTTATCCACTTTAAAGGTAGTCCTGTTAGTCTCTAGAGGAGATCTTCATCTGATCTGGTCTCCTCGTGTACCTTTTAAAGTGATTTTAAAGTGATAAAGTATTTTGTAGTGATCCTCTCTTTGAAATGGCTTTAAAGAGAGACACATTAATTAGCTTACAAGTAGGCAACTACATTGTAGAGTCAGCTAGACCTTCAAACTCAACTATAACAAGGAGTTCATTAACAGACAATGAAGCCACACAAAGCCAGTATGACTCTTACAGCTAATGAAGTGGTGATGGTGGTGAAGAAAGTAAATGTGCCAGTGCCACACACCCTTAATATTACCTAGTAGCACCTGGCCTGCCTTGTGACAGATACAAGGAGGAAAAGAGGACAAGTTCTTCTGTCAACTCATTTTGCTCTCAGCAACCCAGCAATGTACTACTTTAAGCCTGCATGCACCCACCAAGACATCAGTGCTGTTGTTATTTACAATGTTAACATCTTAAAACCCCCACAGCTTAACAGAGTCAATGGAGCAATGCCAATACTCCAGGTGGAGATTTGGCCATGAACCTGTGCGCTCATACAGGACAGCGTAAATTCATCAAACCAACCTTATCTTTCCTTCTCCTGTTGAAAAACTTAGAAAAGCTCATAAAAGTTCTTAAGAAAACTAATTTTTTAAGGTGTTAAAAGACAGGGAAATTTTTAATTTAGATACAGTCTGATAAAAAAAAATACGATTTTGCCACACTTTTGCCTTATTTTGATATATGTATACTTAGCTTTGGTGTTGTAAAGCAGCATATGTAATAAAGGATATCATAAAAACTTTTTGAAATACTAATGCTGGGTAGCCTGAATTTATATAATACCTCTAATAAGGGGATCAAGCAAAAAGGTAGGATATAGATACTGCAAACTAGGTTGACAGACTAGGGAGGACTGCATTTTCAAAGGGGTATTAAAAGGAAAACAGAATAAGGCAGTGTTAAACAAAGGGGACTTTTGCTAAGTGTGCAGCAATGCATACTGAGGGGGAAATTAAATTACTTGTGTTAAATATACAGGCAATAGATTAGGGAGAGTGTCACCTCAGAGTTTCAAAAGTTTAAAAGAAAATATATGTAAGTCTAAGACAGTTTCCTAGGGTCTTTCTTTTTTACCAGTTAAAATCACCTCCACACAGTGATTTATTCCCTGTTAAGAAATGTTTAAGGTTAGTTAGTACCTTAGGAGTGGATCAGCCTAAAGGCATGACATAGATAACCACACATTTGTCACACATCTGCAATTATCCAAGAAATCTACATGACCATGGAGGGTACCATGCAATTCGTATAACAAACCAGTGTCTGATGTCTTGGAAGATATCAAATGGCAATGGTCTCTTCCATATTGATTGCTGAATTGAGCTCTGAAGGTCCAGCCACCGTTCTGATTCTAACTTTGTCCAGAAGTGGATGCCTAGGGAAAAGCATATGACACACTTCTCTCCCACATCCTCCCAAGCTCCATTTTTTAGGTCAGGAACTTTGACGCTGGTTGTATTTTTACTCATGGAGGGTGCATTCCTAAACGTGTAACTGGCAATGATTTAACAGGCAGCAGCACGGGTTTTTTTCCCCATAAAGATTAATTTAATTGAAAGGAGTTTTATGTAGGGACTACAGAAACACACCTAGTTTAAATACATGAGGACAATGTATGTGACATCGAAGACTGAGAAACACGTACAGGACCATCAGAATCACCAGCTGTAGGAAAGGCTGGCATTGCGCAAACAGCTTTTTGGAGGCTGGAGTGCTGATTATTTTTAAAATAAAAGTCAGTACATGACTGCTTGCTGGCTTCAGATTTTGATTGGTATGTTACTTTATCAGACAAGATCAAATGGTATCAACATTTTACTGTTCTTGCTGCCTCTTTCTGTACAGTTAGTTTTCCAGTATTGTCATACTCAGATTCCTGCTGCTTATCAAAGTCAATCAAGTCAACCATGGGCAAAGGAAGGAAAAGTGGAGTAGTGATGATGGTTATCAGAGCAGGTATTAAATGATTGGCAATGGAAATCTGAAATGGTGGCTAGAGTTGCAATGAGGTGTTACTGTATTTAGTAACCTGGATTTTTTCCTCCCTTAGCTTTTGTCTTTTTGCTTTTGGAAGCAAAAAGCAGAAAACATTTATTGTTTACCACACCCACTGGCAAAGGCATCCACAGTTTAATCACGTGTGACAAGCTACAACGTTTTGTACACCAGATATGTCTCTTCAGCTGATTCATTTTATGCCCCTTGTTCATGCATGGAACAGTTCCCTATGGAGCAGGGAGAATTCTCTCCATGCTGCTCACAATTACATACCACCAATCAGGTGTCCCTTCTCCAGGCTGAAGAGTCCTATCTTAAATATTCATTTCCTAAATAGAAGGTGTTCTGTACTTTGATTACCCTAGCTACCTTTTTCTGAACTTCGGCTGATTATACTTAATCTTTATAGGAGTGGGGCAGCAAGGACTGCCCACAATATTCAAGATGCAGACAAACCCTGGCTGGAACACTGATATAATGCTAATTTTTCAAAGAATTCCTAACAATTACTTTTTACCGAGCACTGGGCTGATTTTTCATGGGTCTATCTTACACAGTATTTTTTTTTTAGAGCATAGCATTTTGCATGGGAAGTTAGGTTTGCTTGAATTTTTTCCCCTGTGAATTTCTATAATTATCACTCTTAAATTTAATCTGCCCAGTTATTGCCCAGTTGGTGAGCTTCATTAAATCCTTTTGCAGTTCTCCACAGCTGGTCCACAATTTAAGTATACTGATTAATTTAGTATTATTAAAAAAATATTGTCTTCCCTGTTCAATGCTTTCCTAAGCATAAGTAAATGTGTTAAAAGCACAGGTCTCTGCATTGTTTCTGAGGAACGCAACTGAAAGAACTCACCATGTGCTCCTATTCTCTGTTTCATACTCTTTAAGTGATTATTTATCTTTATAAGGAACTTCTCTTTCATCTCAGTTTTGTTTTTTTAAACAGGTTGGTGAGATAAGATGTCCTTTCTATGTGACTATTTCAGCTTTGGTTACAGACAGGTGTAATAGACAGCTATATAAAACTATGCACCTAATATTCAGGCAGCAGAAATCAGGTAGAAGTAACCTCATTTTTAAATCATAGAATTAAAATATACAGGTGTATACAAAGGATCCTGGTATTATTATTGTTGTCAGGTCAGCAAGAACCTGTCTGTAGTGCTTCTCTCTGATTGAAAGACCAAAAAAAAGAATGAGGTACTAGGAAAATTACTAATATTCTATCTTCCTTTATGAGTTGTGCAGAACCATTTAGAGAGATTTTCTACAGATCATTTAAAGTGAGATTATGTAAGATTAAAGGTGGCTCAGGAAAGGAAGTAACGTACAAAGATATGAAAGACTTTCTAATGTGGAGAGAATTAAAGATTAAGGATTGTTTGTATTATAATAGGTAGGATGTGCAAAGTAGTAATAATAATAATAATATTATAATAATGCGTTGGAGAAATAAATTATCCTTCCATTTCTCAGTATAGAATACAAAGAGAAGTTTTAATGGCATTTAAAGTGTAAATATTCATTTAATTCTCCACACAACATGTAAGGTGGCTGCCAAACTTTTTGGCATGGGAGTTCACTGGGGTCCAGGTTTTTGTAGTCTTGGAAAAGGTTATCAATGACCTTTCATCTGGATCTGTCTCTACACTCCACTAGGTTTGACCCACCTGCTTGTACATGGGCATGTAGTACCAGCAGAAAGATCCCTGGGTACTGCCCTCAAATACAGTGATCTTTCCAAAAAGGTATCAGACATACTATCTGTGTTGTATCTGCCACCCATGAAAGGATCCCTTCAGCCTTTTATGAGTCTGTGGATAACAAACAGCAGTAGACACGTGTATGTAGACAGCTGAATCAAGTCCACTGAGTAAGAATGTGATCTAATTAACTAAACACAAGTCTCCAGAAGGTTTTGTGATACCTAGTGTAATCACAGCTTCCAGCTTCCCAAAGCACATGGATTTCCTGAGACATTAAAGTGCTGGAGTGCATCTAAAGAGAAATGAAGTTAGTGAAAGGTCTGAAGAATACATCTTAGCAGGAGCAGCTGAGGGAACTGGCGTTGTTTAGCCTGGAGAAAAGGAGGCTCAGGGGAGACCTTATCGCTCTCTACAGCTTCCTGAAAGGAGGCTGTAGGCAGCTGGGGGTAGGTCTTTTCTCCCAGGTAACAAAGAATAGATCAAGAGAAAATGGCCTCAAGTTGCACCAGGGGAGGTTTAGACTGGACATTAGGAAAAATTTCTTCCCCGAGAGAGTTGTCAAGTATTGGAACAGGCTGCCCAGGGAAGTGGTTGAGTGGTGGACTGGCTATAATACAGCAATATCCCTTTGGAAAGTTATGAGAAAAATCAAAAAAAGTTTATGAAATAAATGGTGGTGATTTTACTTTGTGGATTGCCTTGCTTGGAATATACACCAAAACATCCACAAAGAGCTGGCAGATTTAACAAAGGACTTCTAAGAATCACAGAATCATTGAGGTTGGAAAAGACCCTTGAGACCATCAGGTCCAACCATTAACCTAATACTGTAAAGTCCACCACTAAGCCATGTCCCCAAGCACCACATCTACATGACTTTTAAATACCTCCAGGGATGGTAACTCAACCACACAGTACTGGAGGTGAGGCTGCACTAACACTAAATATATTGGGACAGTCACCTCTTCTGACCAGCTGGTTATGCTGTGTTTGATGCCCCCCAGGATGTGATTTGCCCCCTTGGCTGCCAGGGCACACTGCTGACTCATACTGAGCCTGCTGTTAACCAGCACCCCCAGATCCCTTTCTTGAGGACTGCTCTCCAGCCACTCCTCTCCCAGTTTATACTTGTGCCCAGCGTTACTCCATCCTAGGTGCAGGATCTGGTGTCTGCACTTGTTGAATTTCATCCCATTAATCATAGCCCAATGCTGCGATCTCCCTAGATCCCTATACAGTGCCTCTTGTCCCCCAGGAGACTCAACAGCACCCCCCAGCTTAATATCATTTGCAAACTTGTTAATGGTGCATTCAACTCCTGCATCCAGATTGTTGATAAAAATATTGAACAGGACTGGCCCTAGAACTGAGCCCTGAGGAACACCGCTGGTGACTGGTTACCAGCCAGATGTAGGCCAAATCGTTGCAACCCTTTCAGCCCTGCTCTTCAGCCAGTTCTTCACCCAGAATACCATGTACCTGCTCATCCCACAGTTGGACAACTCCTCCAGAAGGATCCTGTGAGGAACGGTATGAAAAGCCTTACTAAAATCCAGAAAAACTACATCCACCACCTTCCCTTCGTCCACTAGGTGGGTTACTTTATCATAGAAGGATCATCTTGCATTAATACTTCATCTTGATCCATACAGAAGAAATTTTTCTTACATCTCATCTGGTCAGTAGTATTTGAATATGTCAGCAAAGATTTACTAAGCACAATTTTTTTTTGCAGAAATCTGATTACCATTTCTGACTCGTCTGCTGCTTATTGATAGATGGGTAGCTGTATACTTGTCCATATTATCACTGAAAGGACAGGATTAGGAAACTTGCTTTTTGCATAGTGATCAAGATATACTTTCTTCAGTAAGCAAGCCAGTATGGAACCCTTGCGCATCTTGAGAAACAGCATTTGTTTAACTAACTGCATTATATTGTAGTACTGTTAACCTCTGTCATCATTTTAGACACTGTCAGTCAACAGTTTGGTTTATTATAGCCAAATGACTCCTTCAAAGCTGTCATACATGTACAGCACTTTCTCGGGGCAGAGAGGTTAACTGACAGATGACAAAGGATTCTGGTCATTCTAGATATCTTTGTGATTTTTACAAAGCTAGAACTGGCTGTAGACATCAAGTAGATATATGCTTTAACCTTTATATTGACAGCATGTTGTCACAAGATGCAGAAAAAACCATCATGGTCTTGGTGACCTCCTTGCTATGTGAAAATCTCAGGAAACCTGGGTTGTTGTGCTGGGAAAGCAGTGTGGGTGTCACAGGCAATAACATCTGCTACAGGTGTAAATAATTTCTTAGAAGCAATGATTACTATTTCCACTCCTCTCACTATAAGAAGAGTCCAGCCTCCATACTTGAGGGAGCTAAATTAAACTTTCCTTGCACAGTTGAGAAACCTGAGCTGGTCTGGACAATTCATACAACAGAAAGCCAAGCAAAATAACTCCTACTAGAGAGATTTTCTTTTAACACACTTTCTCTGTACCTTCTCAGCTGTGGTCCTCTAAGTGAATCAGTCTACTCTGTGGGAAAGTGCAGAGTAGAAATAAGTATATGGGAAATAGAGATAATGGTACAAAAATCCAAAGTGAAGTGAAAAGTTCATTACACTGAACGGTATTTTTTCACATTGTTTTGCTTTATCAAGAAAGCAATTGTTTTGCTGCTAAAATTATTTTACTTCCTTAGCAGGTTTCCAGAGAAACTAAAATTTTTTAAGGGACACAACATTGTATTTTCCAATAAAAACAGTGTGGAGGATTGTTGGATATTTTTTAATTATAGTTACATATTATGAACTGAATGTTTCAGGGTATATAGAAAAGTTGTGAAAGCTTGTCTATGAAAATGATTCATAAAACCTGTGATAAAACAGCTTGGAATATTTCAACTCCACAATAGTGTTGTTAATGAGATCATTTAGAAAACCAACATTTTCTGATCTATTTTCCTAGCTTTATGAAACCTAGATTTAGTTTTATGAAACCATTTTTCCAAGAAGTTGCACATCTGGTTTAAAATGCTTAGAAGCCTTATCTCTAAGGAAGACAATCTTGTGCAGTTGGTCAGTGTCCAGAATAGCCCCACAAGCGTAGGCATTCACAACTCTAGCTCTGCAGAACCATTCTGGAGGTAATACTGAGAATGAATAGCTTCTACTGGGTATTGAACCACTGTACTCTGAATCAGAAGGAACAAATAAACTGTATTTCCTCTCTCAGTGCCTACCTAGTGATGTCTCCGAGTCAAAGGTCCTATATTGACACAGAAAAGCTGTTATAGCAAAAAGCAGAATTTCCATAATTACGGACCTATTGCTGGCTTTACATAAAGTGAAATTTATGGTCTGTGATACAGATGTGATCAGAATAGATATCAAATGTCCTCATCATTGTTAAACTCTGGCTGAGTATGTATTTATTTAATTTATTTTTAGTTGACAGGCCTTTAGTGTAAGTCTCCTAAGCTATGTCCATAGTAAAAAGAGAGATTCACCAGAAGATGATTGCTTGAGTCACCCTCTGCATGTACCTATGTCTGTTTACTGAGGACATTAAGGTTTGGCTGGCAAGAGAACCAACATAAACTATTTTAACTGAAAAAAACAGCAAAAGAAAGAAAAATTACCTTTAATGTGCAGTTCTTATGAAAAAGAATTCAAGCTGTTGATCTCAGAAGGTTCCCACAGCCCTGTAAGACCACTCTAGTTTTTCCCATGCAACTAACTCTTGAATTCAGTGTGTAACTGAAGCTTTCCTAGAAATTAAGGTAGAGCTGTTTGTGAAAACCATTGCAAATATTTTGACGTTATTTCTTTATTTTTTTAAAAAAGACATTTTTATTTAATTTAAAAAAACCCAAAGACTATTTCAACTGTGTTATAGATACTTCAGATACTACAGTGTCTATTAGTAGGAATGAGCTACAGAAATGGGGATGGGCATTTGTAAGCAATTCTGCAGGACCACAACAGAACCAGAGTTCTGCATTCAGATCTGTGCTACTGTCTGCCATGAGGCAATTCATTTTAAAATAAAGCCTTGTAAGAGTACTCAACCATTTTGAAATTTCTGTGAGGTCCTAGGTAAGCAGTATTCTACGCTGATTCAATGTCAGGTGTTGATTTCTGTTATAAGCAAAGGAACTACATAGCAATGGTCTCTTGTTTTGTAACCAAAGGATGTAGTGAAATTAGTGAATCTCCCATTAAAGAAACAAGCTGTGGACCTAGGCTGTTTACTAAGAAAAGGTTTTTTCCACCCCCGTGCAGACTATTAATATGTTCATTAGAATCCAAAAGTCCCCAGTTCCTGTTTAAATGAAGACCCTTTAGGGATCTAAAGCACAAATTTGCTTTAGGGATGGCAGAATTGACTTCAGATAAAGGGATCTGTGGTAATATGTGGAAACGATGCTGGAAGGTTGAGATTCATCTCACTTAAGATGTCTAAAGATTGTACATCTAGTCTAAGCCCTTAGCTCTTTCTGTCTTCCGTGGAAAGAGCTGGGGGCTCCTCAGAATGATTAATCTCAGCTGTCCTAGACATATGTCATGGTGAGATGAACCACACTCTGAAGGTGCCTGTTCTTTCCTGTGACTATAAATGAATCACAATGTGACTAAATCAGATTTAAAAACTTGGACTTAAAACTAATTTTCTGATACCTAACCAGGAGTAGATGAATCCCACTTCAAGTGTCTTTTTGTTTTAACCTTTTTTCAATGTGAAGAAAATAAACTATGACAATATAATCTTTCAAAGAACACAACTGTCATCAAAGGGAAATGGAGCAAAGATTAGAGATAGAACAATTTTGATAGATCTTTATTGGTATGTTTAGCCTGGAG
This sequence comes from Falco biarmicus, assembly GCF_023638135.1. Lineage (NCBI taxonomy): Eukaryota > Metazoa > Chordata > Aves > Falconiformes > Falconidae > Falco > Falco biarmicus. Next base: position 32,396,656 of record NC_079293.1, on the reverse strand, counting down.
ATAAGAATTTTTTTTTGTGTGTGTGGTATAACGGAAAGTGAATACAAAGAATAAATCTTTAAGTGATTAATAGCTGTGCACTTTCAGCATAATCTACCATAATTTATTTCCTGCTGTGCTCATCATTAGATTAATCACACTTAACTTCACCAAAGCTAAAAGTTAACTGCCTAAAAGCTATAAATCTATAAGTTAAACACTTAAACTATTTATGTAGACCCTAGTGAAAGTCTGTGTTGAAATAAAAGCACTTCCAGGAGATTTATCATGCTATCCTAACATATATACCCATAGTAGGCAGAATAAATTGTCATTTCTTATGACAGTTCCAGAGAGGGTTTAAATAACTAGATTAGAATGGATTATCACAAGAGGAGGTAGCTTAAGCCTTTTTTGGGCAGCTGGAGAATGTCTCGTAACCACTGGCCTTGGCACTTGTGGGCATCTTTAACCACACCAGTTCCTGCCAGAAGAGCAATATGTCTGGGCACAATCTAGGAGATATTTGAAATCTATTAATACAATTTCTTGATACAGATGAACAGATGTAGACATGCACAAATTAATGGGACACAGTGAGATGCATCCAAGGGGTTGATGGAGGTGTCTGATGTCATTACACGACTGCTATCATCACAAATAGTCCTGACAATCAGAGGAGATTCCTGATAACTGGAAAAAAATCAAATGCCTTGCCTATCTTTGGGAGAGAGAATCCAGGGAATTACAGGTTGGTCAGCCTCACCTTAGTTCCTTGGGAGGTGATGGTGTAAATCCTCTTAGAAACCATTTCTCAAAATATGAAGGACAAGAAGCTATCAGCATGGATTTAAGAAGAGCATGATAATCCTTATTTTCTTCCGTGACAAAGTGACTAGCTCTGTGGACAAAGGGAAGGCAGTGGATCTTTTATACCTTGACTTTAGGAAGGCCTTTGACAGTCTCCCACAGTCCACCATGGTGGCAAGGCTGGAGCACAGGCTGTGCAAAGAGTGTCTGTGAAAGCTGGGTCTGTTCAGCATGTAGAAGAGAAAGCTCAGGGAAACATTATTGCTATCTGCAACTACCTGATCAAAGCATACACAAAAGAGAGGCAGACTCTTCTGGAGGTGTCCAGCAATAGGACAAGAGGCAATGGATACAAGCTGGAACACAGCAGATACTGATAGTGATGTAAGGAAAAATGCTTGTGACTGCCCAGAGAAACTGGGGAAATCTCTGCCTTTGGAGATGTTCAACAAGACTTGAACACACATGTCTCTGAGTACGCTAATATGATTAAACTTCCTTTGAAGACCAGGTTGGACTAGATAAGCTCTGGATGTCCCCTACAACCTACATTATTCTGAGTCAACTATTCCATTCAATTTCTACATGTTTAAATTCAGGTGAAATAAATTCCAATCCTAGGTAGAAATCAACTTGAGAATTACTTTTAAAATTTACAGACTATCTGTGTAATAGATGCCTGAACTCCCATTATAGTAAATGGGGATCTAATTAGTACAATGGAGCCTACAGAGCCATGTCTTGAGGCTGAAGTCTAGTCTTTGGGGGCCTGGTGTGTAAGGACACAACGCATTGCATGCAGGAGTGTAATACCAACAATGGGGGCTATCTAAGATGAGAAGGTGGAAGCCCATTCCTGTCACACCTAAAGATTCAGATAAGCGAAGTAAACAGAATCACCTGTTATGAAATAAGTGACAGAAGGCCTAGACTAGCTTCAGAAATTGATAAACATGTATTGTTTCAGAATATCAGTGCAATGAAAACATAACCGTGTTAAGACAAAAAAGATTTTACAGACCTTTCTTCTATTTAGACTAGCATAAATCCCATATTTAGGCATTTTGCTCCCTTTAGGATCAGTGCCAAAATAAACCCAAAATGTAACTGAATTAAATTTGAATTAAACTTGACTTTACAACTCTGCCATTTTGAACTGAGATTCCAGGCAGGAATTTTTTGAGATTAGTTCACAGTTTAGAGAAGCTACAGAAAAGATTAGATTAACTAGAAATAAAGAAATTAACTACCTGAAATAAAATATTTTTAATCATATTTTTTTAAGTTTGGGCACCATGGCATTTTCATCCCTCAAAACAACCATCCCACAGTGGGATCCCTCTGCTTTTAAAGTTTTAACTTTGCATACTTTCAAATATGTGGTAGCATGTGAGCTAGCTGTAAGGCTTCTCATGTAAGCTAACATTTTAGTGAGAACTAGTAAATTCTGACCATGTAGGCCATGGATTTATTTCCCCCAGTTCTGTCCTAGTTGTGATGAATATCAAGAATTCTTTTTCCACCTATATGTGGCAACTATAATTATTGTTTTTTTCTTAAAAAAACTTTAGCCATACCTTTAGAAATGCTTCTTTAATCAAAGTCTTCATAAGACCTACCAAAACTCTGTTTCTGCTCATGCCTGTATCCAGTTGGGTTTTGAGTATCTCCAAGGGTGGAGGTTCCACAACCTCACAGAGAACCTGTTCCAGTGTCTGCCCCACCTCACAGTAAGTTTTATGTGTAAATTGAATTTCCTGTGTTTCAGTTTGTGCCTGTTTCCTGTTGTCATGTGACTGGGCACCACTTCATTCCCTCTCACCAGATTTGTATGTACATTGGTAAGATTCTCTCTGAGCCTTCTGCTCTGCAGCTGGGAGCTGTGACTCTTCCGCCTGTCCTCAAGTGACAGATGTTTCATTTTGTTGATCACTTTCATGGCTTTTAGCTGGACTCACTTCAGTACGTCTGTATCTCCTTTGTACTCAGGAGGCCAGAACTGGGCCCAGCACTCCAGATGTATCTCACCAGTGAGGAGCAGAGGGGAAGGATCACCTCTCCTAACCTGCTGATAACAATCTACCTAATGAAGTCCAGGATGCTGTGCCTTTTGGTTTTTGGTTTTTTTATGGTCACAGAGCTTCACTGCTGGCTCATGTTCACCTTTTCCACCAGGACCACCAGGTTTTTCTCTGTGGACCTGTTTTCAACATGTTTGATCCCCAGCCTCTACATGTACAGGACTTTGCTTTGCCCTTTATTGAATTTCATAAGGTACCGCTCAACTCATTTCTCCAACCTGTTGAGGCACCTCCACATGGCAGTGCAATGATCTGGTGCATCAACCACACCTCCCAGTTTTGAATCATCTGCAAAATTGCTGAGGGTGCACTTTGTTCCAGATGTCTACTTATCTATTCTGTACATCCTCAGTTTGTCTGTGAGAAAGACAGTCTTGAAAACCATACTGAAGTTGAAATAAATAATATCTACTGCTCCCCCCTAATTCACCAAGTCAGTCATCTCATCATAGAAGGCTATCAGTTTGGTCAAGCATGATCTCCCCTGTGTAAATCCAGGCTGACTACTGCCAGTCACCTTCTTGTCTGTCCTTCATATATTTTGGAATTGTTTTCAGGATGATTTACTCCATCAGCTTCCAAGGGCTGGCTCCCTTCAGCCCTGCTTTATGGTTTTCAAGGTCTCTCCTGTTCACATCACCCTGTGTCTTTTGCTTGCCAACCTGGTCCACTACTTTCTCACTTGACTTTGAGTCATCGTGTCTCTCCTCCACTGTTTCCAGTTTAAAGCTCTCTTTACCAGGTTGGCCACCCTTTGAGTAAAGATGCTTTTGTCCTGTGTGGTCACATGGTTCTGATTTCTTCCTAGCAGCCCTTCATCCTCAAATTGGATCTCATAGTTGTAAAACCTGAATTCCTATTGTCCATACCAGTTATGCAAACAGTTCCAATTAATAATAATCACAATTTCAACTGATTTGTAGATATTTAATCTATCCTACACAGTGCCTTGTTCATACAAGGATTAGCTTCCTTTCCAAGAAGAGACTTCACAGTAAAAAAAGTATAAAAATATGGGGGTTTTATTCTTGTAACTGGCAGTTGACATTAACTGTGGAATATTTCTTAGAAATTCATGAGAGTCTCCCAGAGGTCAATGCTCCTTTAGTACAAAAAGACAAGAAGGAAAGAAAGTCTTCAAAAGCCAAACTAACATGTGTGTGCTTCCCACTGGGCTTGCGAATGCTTTGCTTGCTGTACCTTGTTAAATGTAAATTTAAAATAAGTCAAGTAGATGCCTGCTGAGAAACATGTAGCTTCACTGTCTAACTGAGTCATACCCAAATCTGTCACAAAGGGCATGACTGCTAAATAATCTAAAAATGATGTTCATGATGACTGCTCTGCCCCTAAACTTCCCAGAACAGCCTCACCATTGGCCTTAGAAGGCATCAGAAAGGCTGAGTTCGCCTTTATAATGAAGAGGGTTTGTCTCTGGTGATGGTTTTACGCTGGTTTTTCAATGACTTTTCTTATGTAAAATCATCTAAATTTAGAGGTAGGACTTAGGTGAAGGTGAAGACACCTGCGTTTTGATATCTGTGTGTAATTGTCTCTATGGTGTTATAGGTGTCTAAACTCTTTGCCAAAGGAAACCATAGCTTTACCATCAGCAAATTTTAGGAAATGGTTCAGCTTGCTAAAAGCCTAATACATTATTCAGTTGCCCTAGGCTATGCAGGTACCTAACCTGCACAGGGCTGCCTAACCAGAGGTACCAAATGAAAAGGCTGGCAGTTATGGCATAGCAAATACATGAGGCCCGTGTTCTTTTGCAATGGCAGCTGGAAGATGGGACTGCCCCATATGGGTGTCCTGTGAGTGTGCTGATGTTAAGGAGAGGAGATGGGTAATTTTCCTGCCTAAACTTGCATGGGGTGAACAGATCCCAGAATATGGTTTCACTGATAGACTTACTTTATTTCTCTCTTCCACAATTTTCATTTCTACAGGACAAAACAGGCACCTGCAACGATCCATCCTTTCCTTGTCATATGGTAGAAAGTGCCCTGCAAGAACCAGCACTAATGAGATACTTACCCCTCCTTCTCCCCAAGCCTTGTAAACCTTCCCTTGCTGAGCATGCATGAATGGATAAAAGCAGGGTTCAGAATTTCATTTTGTACTGATAGCTTTCAAGCACTATGAACCTTGATCCATTGTTAAGGATGCTAATTACTGTATAGTGTATATCAATACTACCACCAAAGGCACACGCAGATATTTCCATTACATAGGCATTACATTATGAAAATTATTGGATTTATTCTGAACAGTGCACAATAAACCAAATTACAGTTCTTTTTCAAATATGCTCTGCTTCAGCAATTCTTCATTGACAGACCTAAAAGGAACACTTACTGAATTCACAATCAAAAGAAGACAATATATCTATTTGAATATGAAAATCACTGGTTTTACAATGACTTTCCTTATGTAAAATCATGATTAAGCAAAATACTTCCATCTATTCAAGCAATGTGAAATTTCAGATAACAGTAATTCTTACATTTGTTCACCGCTTCCCATCAGTTGTCTTAAGTAAGCCTTGCCATCTAGTGTGTAGAATTCTAGTAATACCATTATTCAGTTAATGAAATTGAGGAAGAAATTATATAATTTGCCACAGCTACAAATGGAGTTACTTTAAAACCAGGAGACCTGAAGAAATAATTACACAAATGTGGAAGCAGAACAGCTGTAACGTTTATAATGTTTACTAGTGGGTATGTACACCAAATGCTCTTAATGTACTTCAGCTTTGGTTAAAAAATATTTTAAAAAACTTTTTCAAAGTAATAAAATTTAATTTTGTTTTTTACAAGTATGCGAAATACTCAGGGCACCTACACGTTTGTTTTCCTGTATTTTTTTTTTCTACATTCCATCAGTCCATGGAATTTTTTCCTGCATTTACGTTAATTGAGAATGAAATACTGAACACAAGGAGTGTCTCTTTCAGGTGATGATGTAACAAAAATGATTAGGGTGAAACAATGTCTTCAGTGCTCTGTTCTGCACCTCTAGTAGGTTTGCACAGCAAGGTTGGGTAGCCGGGGGCTACAGGGGTGGCTTCTGTGAGATGACGCCAGAAACTTCCCCCATGATGATGGAGCCAGCGCCAGCCGGCTGCAGGATGGACCCACCGCTGGCCGAGGCCCAGCCCGTCAGTGACGGTGGCAGCGCCCCTGGGACAGCAGATTTCAGAAGGGAAAAAATATCTGCGCAACTTTTAGAATATGTGAGAAACGCCTCTGCAGCCCCCAGGGCAGGGCAGGAGGAGGCCGGGGGGCTCCCGGCGCCGCAGCAGAGGCTCCCCCCAGCCCGCGGCGCAGCCCCCGGCGGGGCAGGCTGTGCCCCCAGCCCACGGAGCCCCCGGGGGGCAGCTCCCCCCCCGCAGCCCGGCAGGGCCCCACGCCGGGGCAGGGGGTGCCCGAGGGAGGCTGTGACCCGCGGGCAGCCCGCGCTGGAGCAGCTCCGGGCAGGGCCCGTGGCCCCGCGGGGAGAGGAGCCCGGGCCGGGGCCGGGCTGCGGGCAGGGCCGGTGCCCCCGCGGGGACCCGCGCCGGGGCCGGCCGGGCCTGAGGGGCTGCGCCCCGCGGGGGGACCCACGGCGGGGCCGGGCGTGGGGAACTGCAGCCCGGCAGGGCCCCAGGCTGGGGCAGCCCGTGGAGGGCCCCCTGCCCTGGCAGGGCCCCGCGCTGGGGCAGGGCAGGGTGTGAGGAGCCTCCCCCGGAGGGGCAGGAGCGGCAGGGACAGCGCGGGAGGGACTGACCCAGCCCCGGGCCCTCCCCCTGTGCTGCTGGGGACAGGAGGGAGAGAAATTGTGAATAAAGTTAGGCCCAGGAAGAAGTTGGGGGGGGGAAGTTATTTTTAAGTCTTGATTTTAGTTCTCGTTATCCTACTCTGATTTGAATGGTAATAAATTAAAGTATTTCCTCAAGTCAAGTCTGTTTGCCCGTGACAGTAATTGCTGAGTGCTCTCTCTGTCCTTACCCCAACTCACCAGCCTTTTGTTCTATTTTCTCCCCCTGCCCAGCTGAGGGGGGCAGTGACAGAGCAGCTTCGGTGGGCTCTTGGCATCCAGCCAGGGTCAGCCTACCACAGCACCAAACATATAAATCTCCACTGTTCACAGAGGCCAAACTGATGAGCTTACCAGTTGTGCACATACAATGTTAAACACGGTATTCTTAAAACCAGGGACATGTATTTGATAAATCAACAGTTTTCAGCATGCCACTGCAGTTCTTGACTCCTACTCATGTGTTATATTTTACATTCTCTTTCCTGTTTGGTGAACCACTCCAGTCTGCTCAAAGGAAAAATAGACGTACTTTGAGTTACTAAATAATAAATGAAAATCATCTAGTTTTTTAATATGGAATATTGTACAGGTTATGAATCATCAAGGTAACTAAAGGCTGGGCTTTAAATAATGGGTAAATATAGACTTGTTTGAAACGTAAAACTGGTTCCAGATCAAACCTGTGGGTATTACTATTAACAAACAAGTGAGAGGGCCTGGCACGTCAGCTGAGGCTGGGCCTCCACTTTTCCAGGTTTGCTAAGCTCACTGGAGATGGCTTGGCTTCTGTAGGATGTCTCAAATGACAACAATGTCCTTTGTTGGACACCTGAGTCCTGCTCTCATGTCTAGTGATTTTAATCCCCCTCTGGACACCTCTGACTACATGCATGCAATATCAATTGACTGCACTGGAGATTTTAAAACATAGACCAATGAATGTCTTACTCTTCTCAAGGCGAATCTTCCTTCATGTTCACTATTTAGGGTATAAAAAGCCTAGAGAAATATGGTTGTAAGAGATTACACTTTGTACACATCTGAGATGACTGTCAGAGGTAGCGTGGACAATGAAGATTCCTCAGAAGAACTGCAGCAAAGTGAGGCCAAGCAATTTGTCATTGTCATAGTCAGCCTGAGACAGTATGATGTCCTTGTAGTCTCAACATGGAGCATTCACCACAAAGACACCTGTCTTCTCAAATAAGAGCACAGGTTAGAAGTATAATTAGCAAAAGAAAAATTGGCTGTGTTGACAGATACAGAAAGCTGTTACCCATCTATTTTCAAATAGCAGTGGGAAGGGGCTGGAGCATGTCTTCCTGGCAGTTGATGTCATGCAGGCATATTCTTCTCCATCTGGCAAGCTAAGCATGCTAATTCAGTCCCTGAAAACAGAAAATGGCAGCAACTCAGAAAAGACATTTCTTTGTTCCACAGATGATGTGTTTATGATGTGGCTGTAGGCTACAGAAGATCACAGGAAATTCCATGTACCCCTTTTTCAAGGAAAACAATACATTTAGATAATTTGATATGAATTATAGCAAGACCTAATGTTAAAGAGAAAGGAAGATGTTTGTTTTCAAGCAGTAGTTTAGGAAACAGATACTAAATATTTAAGTTAAAACTAGGCTTCTTTGATGCTATTGCAAACAAAAGAAATCCTGTATTGGCAGAATATTAATCCTGATTTTAAAACACAAATCAGGTGAATTATCTTTACCATTCTTTGCATTTTACTTGAATGTAGCATTTTCATAATTTGGCGATCCTGTCATTTTCTTACCAGGAGACAATGTAAGAAAATAAGTCACCGATAGCAACATTTATCTTGCTCTATGTTTTGTTACTACACATGGTCCATAGCTTTATGTTCTGAGCTCAGGTTATGTTGTCTAACTGAAATAATTTCAAACTTCATTTTGATTTCAGGTTTTCAAACTCTGTTGTTTTGCTCATAAATTCAATATTCTTGTATCCATGGCAACAAGAAGATGTGCATACTGTATCTTAAATATTATCTTACTAAAAAGTCAAACACTTGAAATGGAAAGCACTTTCCATGTCAGAACTTCATTGCATTTCAGATAGACAATTATGAACAAGAAATCAAATGTGTAGTGACTTTGCTGCTGGATGTACTGTAATTATATCTTTGTTTCACAATGTACTTTTATAGCTCAAGTTTCTTCGAAATGAAAAAGTGCTGCATTTTTATTATTAAATGCTAATGCATTCTTAACGGGAAAACTTAAATCTACCAATGTTTAACAATTATGCAGAATGCACTAAAGTGCTCTCAGCTTAATCCGTTTGTTTGCATCTAATAAAAAGTTGTAATTGTCACTGGAATTCAACAGCAAGAGATTGGTCTTAACAAAAATACAGGGATAGAAATCAGCATATTTCATACAGACTTCAACTCACCTCCAAGTTTTGGTTAGCCAGAACAGTAAAGACCAGTATAGGCAGTGAAGAGAAAAGTGCTCCTTCAATGTGATCTTCCCACCCAAAATAAGTTCCTAAATTTAGTTAAACAAATTCAGCTTTAGGAATAAATTCTGACATATCACCAGTAATTGCAAACAAAATTTTTTTATGAGTGTTGGCTTCCTAGGACCCTAAAATGTGCTTGGGAGATAGCTACAAAAACCCCACAACCATTAGAACCAAAGTTGGAATCCAAACAGCTACAAATTCCAGAATAGGTTAGAAAGGCCAGTTTTGTATCAGTTGCTACTGTCCAAATACCTTCAAGAAGAGTTAGGACAGACACTTAATCATCAAAGTTCAAAATCTCCATGTTTGAAAATACCACCTTCATTTGTTTCTTATGTAGCAGTAGTAGAACAGAGAATAAATTGTCAGATGTGAATTACTTTAAAAAAAAAACTGGTTAGAATTATTTCTAGTAAAACACAAACAAGCAGATTCTGAGATAAAGGAGAATTTAATTGAACATTGCAAGGAATTGCCTATATTGAATTTTTAAGGGGAAATACAGGAAAACATGCCACAATTAGTACTTGTTGCATATCAAACCCTGTTTTAAGAACATACAGATCTTCAGCATTGTTTCTATTTGAATAAACAGACTGCAAAATGTGCAAATTTTCTATTTTTTTTTCTGATGATGTATTTGAATAAAAAGGTACACCTTTGGTTCAGATGAGTGTACATTACGCCAACACATCAATTTGGATTTGCAGTTCTGTTTTCCGTAATGAATTTGAGGGCCACCACTTCACAGTGCTGTCCTATACCTCAGACTGAAAATAAATTGGCATGTTCAAACAAGCAATTATTCCTCAGTTTGAAGAAACTTCAAGGGAGCTTGAAGGAACCTGTGTTGGAAACCCTTTATTCTTTGTGAGTCTAGGGGAAAGAAACAGGAGAGGTTGGCATTGTAATTTCTTTTCCATGTTTATAATCTTTCCTTTAAATGACAGCTCTCAGATGGAGAGACAGAAACATTTGGAGCAGCTCATTGTTAATGAGATTTCTCTCTTACCAAGTGTCTCATTCCTCCTTTGTTTTTCTCTTTGTTCTCATTTCTTTTCCACTTTTCTATTGTTCTTCTCTTTGGATCTTTGGTTTTTTAATGTTTAAAATGCATGTAAAACACAAATTGAATGCCAAGAAAAGGTCAACAGTTCCAAATGATGTCTGCAATAGTTTCTTTAATTTAATTTTCTCTTTATGCTTTAGCTACAGATAAATCCTGACTTTCATAGGTGCTGACTTCTCGCAACTTCCACTAGCTTGTTTAAAAATTTCTGTGGAGTCAGGTCTTGAAAAAACCCTAACAACTCAAAGGTATCTTGAGTTTGGATTGACACCTAAAAAACCCTCAGCAACCTGACACTCAGTCAATAAATGATTTTGGATAACAACCTTCTGACATTAAAATCGTAAAAATATATTTTCAAGAAAAGAAAATTTCACACAACTGGTTTCACTGGATCTGAATTGGACATTCAAGGTCACAAATTGCTTCTGAAAATCTTGGGGTTAGCTCCCAAAAGAAGAGGAGCACATGATCAAGGACTGAAACTTTCCATTCCTTAGCAAAGACTAGGCATGATTATACCTTGCACCTAATAATACAGAATGCTCTTTTAAACTCCTCAGGTGAGTGCTTTCCAGAGGACCATATTCACATAGTAAATACAGGGGGTTGCTCTAAACCTAGGAGTCCTATGTGTGACAATAAACAAGCAAATAAAAAATTATCATAAATACTTTCTACATGCTTGCATAGAAATATAGGGTATATCCAGACTATTTTCTAATTTTCTCATTTTTCCCTACTCTTCCTAGTTACAGAGTTTTAAAAGGAAGAGAAATTAACAGAAGAAAAATTCAATAATAGATGTACCCGTTGACTGTTCTTTAGTGTAGCTTTCCTATGCTTATAGGACAGATTGCAAATTTCTACAGGCAAGGACAGGCAATATTTAGAAATTCAGAAATTAGCTCTTAGATTACCTCATGAAAGCTATTGTAGAAAAGCTTGGCATTACTTATTTGCAGTAACACTTTTAAAAAGCATTGTAATATTCTCTTTCACTTCTGTCCTTCTGCCCTCTCTTCTAACAGTAATCTCATCCTGTCATGTTGCTTTTTCCATGTTTTTCTCAGTTTAGAGTATTTTAACATCATCTTAAGTCTACAGTTCTGGCAGTTTAATTACAATTCTAAACAATCACTGTAGGAATCAATTGAACTAATGATTTTTTATACAACTTCTTCTTTGACTGACAAAACTTTCACCAAAACTCAGGACTTCAGTAAACATCAGCTTTGAAACATACATTGTCCTTTACTTGATTAGAGCACTGTGTGCATAGTGACATGAGATTTGCTTTGTTTTGTTTTCTGGTTGAAGTAAGCCTCTCGAGAGCTGATATACCATAAATAATTTGCCCCTTACATTGCTTGTTTGAACCTTGGCTCTGAATGAAGGACAGCATCTAGAATATTCATACTTGGTTCTTGTACCTTCAAAAATGGGTTTCCTACTAGAATCTTAGACTAAAGTGAAAACTTGTCCTACCCCTTGTTTATTCCTTTCTCTAACCCCATTTGAAACATCACCACAACCATTTTAACCACTCCTTAGCCTGAAGCTCCCACCCTCCTTATGCCCCATGCCCCCTAGATTAACTTGCTCATTCAATTTTTTGATGTAGCCCTGTGAATATTTTTCTAAAATACAAAATTCCTTTCCCTTTAAGACTGTGATGTCACGGCTTGAAGGTAAGATGGCCCTTCCAAAGATTTTTTCCAGTCCCTGAGGCATACTCTTTTCAAAATAAAAGGCCATGGCTCCACACCTTTTTGAAGTGATGTTCGGTTCTACTGCTGTTCTGAAGGGGCTTGGCATATAGAAAAAAAGGTATTATACTCATTTGATGCTGCAAGTGATGGAAAATGAAAAAAAATGTGGGCAGGTGAAGGACAGCCACACTGATTTCCAGAATTCACTGCTGTAGAAACTTATATTTTGTGGAATTTATGCTTTCTGCTTACAAATATTTTTGAAAGTTGAATCATAGAATTGCAGAACCATTTATATTGGAAAAGATCTTGAGATCAAGTCTAGCCTTCCACCCAGAACTGCCAAGTCCATCACTGAACCATGTCACTAAGCACTGCATCTACATGTTTTCTAAATGCCTCCAGGGATGGTGGTGTCACCACTTCCCTGAGCAGCCTGGTCCAAGCTTGACCACCCTTTCAGTGAATAATTTTTTTCTAATGTCCAGTCTAAACCTCCCCTGGCATAAGTGGAGGCAATTTCCTCTTGTCCTGTTGCTTGTTACCTGGAAGAAGAGACCAACTCCCATGTGCCTACAGCCTCCTTTCAAGCATCTGTAGAGAGCAATAAGGTGTCCCCCCAACACAAGTCTTCCCCTGTCCAGATTAAACAACCCCAGTTTGTTCAGCCTCTTTTCATGGAACTTGTACTGTAGACCCTTCACCAGCTTCATTGCCCTTCTCTGGACATGTTCAGCACCTCAATGTCCCTCTTGAATTGAGAGACCCAAAATTTAACACAGTATTCAAGGTGCAGCCTCACCAGTGCCAAGTATAGGGGGACGACCACTTCCCTAGTCCTGCTGGTCACACTGTTTTGGATACAAGTCAGGATGCTGTTGGCCTTCTTGGCCATGGGCACCCTGATGACTCATGTTCAGCTGACCATCAACCAGCACCCCCAGGTCCTTTTCGACCAGGCAGCTTTCCAGCCACTCTTCCCCAAGCCTGTAGCACAACCTGGGGTTGTTGTGACCCAGGTGCAGGACACGGCATTTCTTCTTGTTGAACCTCATACAACTGTCCTTGGCCCATTGGTCCAGCCTGTGCAGGTCCCTCTGCAAAGCCTTCCTACCCTCAAGCAGATCAACACTTCTTCCCAACTTGATGTCATCTGGAAACTTACTGAAGGCACACTCAATCCCATTATCCAGATTGTTGATAAAGATATTAAACAAAACTGGACTCAATACTGAGCCTTGGGGAACACCACTTGTGACCAGCTGCCAGCTGGATGTAACTCCATTTACTACCACTCTTTGGGCTCAGCCAGACAACCAGAATTTTATTGAGTGTAGAGTACATCCATCCAAGCCATGATTCTCCAGTTTCTCCAGGAGAATGCTGTGGGAGATGGTGTCAAAGACTACTAAATTCTAGGTAGACAACATGCACAGCCTTTCCCCTCACCCACTAAACACGTCACCTTGTCATGGAAGGAGATCAGGTTCATCAAGCAGGACCTGCCTTTCATAAACCCATGTTGGGCAGCTTTAATACCCTGGCTGTCCTTCACATGCCACGTGATGTCACTCAGGATGGTCTGCTCCATAACCTTCCCTGGCACTGAGGTCAGGCTGACAGGTCTGTAGTTCTCTGGATCCTCCTTCCTGCCCTTCTTGTAGATGAGCTAACCTCCATGTTCTGGGACCTCTCCAGTTTGCCAAGTCTGTTGAAAAATGATGGAGAAAAACTTGGTGAGCTCCTTCACCAGCTCCCTCAGTACCCTCGGGTGGATGCCATCTGGCCCCATAGACTTGTCTATGTCTAAGTGGAGCAGTAGGTCACCTCACCATTTCCTCTTGGACTGTGGGGACTTCATTCTTCTCCTCATCCCTGTCTCCCAGTTCAGGGGGCCGAGTACCCAAAGGGAAGCTGGTCTTGCTGTCAAAGACTGAGGCAAAGGAAGCATTAAGTACCTCAGCCTTTTCCTCATCCTTTGTGGCAATGTTCCCCACCACATCCAATAAAGGCTGCAGATCATCCTTGCCCCTTCTTTTATTTCTAATGTATTTTTAAAAACGCTTTTTATTATCTTTTACAGCAGTGGCCAGCCTGAGTTCTAGCTGGGCTTTTACGTCTTTAATCTTCACCCTGCATAACCTCGCCACATCCTTATAGTCATCCAGAGCTGGCTGCCCCTTCTTCCAAAGGTGGTAAACTCTCCTTTTTTCCCTGAGTTCTAGCCAAAGTTCTCTGTTCAGCCAGGGTGGTCTTCTCCCCAGCTGGTTTGTCTTTGGGCACATGGGGATGATCTGCTCCTGTGCCTTTAAGACTACCTTCTTAAGAATGTCCAGCCTTCCTGGACCCCTTGGCCCTTCAGAACTATCTCCCAAGGCACTCTGTCGACCAGGCTCTTAAACAGGCCAAAGTCAGCCCTCCAGTAGGCCAAGGTAGTGGCTCTGCTGACCCTCCTTCTTACTTCTCTTAGAATTGAAAACACGTCATCTCGTGATCGCAATGCCCATGGCATCCTCTGACCACCACATCACCCACCAGTCCTTCACTGTTTGCAAACAGCAATTCCAGCAGGGTATTCCCTTTTGGTTGGCTCGCTGACCAGCTGTGTCAGGAAGTTCTCTTCCACACATTCCAGAACCTCCTAGACTTTTTCCTCTCTGCTTTGTTGTATTTCAGGTGGGTATCCAGCAGGTTGAAGTCCCCCATGAGAACAAGGGCTAGAGATCTTGAGACTTCTCCCAGCTGCTTGTAGAGTGTTCCATCTGTCTCTTCATCCTGGTGGGGTAGTCTATAACAGACTCCCACCAGAATATCTGCCTTGTTGGCCCTCCCTCTGATTCTTAGCCATAAACAACTCAAGCTCTGGGCAGTTGAAACACTCCCTGACATACAGAGATACTCCACCGCCTCTCCCTCCTTGCCTATCCCTTCCAAAGAGTTTGTAGCCATCCATTGAATTACTCCAGTCATGCGAGTTATCCCACCATGTTTCCGTGATGGCAATCATGTCACAGCCTTCCTGCTGTATTATGGCTTCCAGCTCCTCCTGTTTGTTGCCCATGCTTCAGGCATTGGCATAGATGCACTTCAGCTGTGCTATTGATCTCACCTCCAACCCTGGCATGCTGCCCCCAGGCTCATCTCTAACAAGTTTGTTCTTATTCCCTTCCCCCTTCAAATTTATTTTAAAGCTCTCTCAATGAGTGCTATAAGATATTTTTAAAAAGTTACCGTTTTTTCTCCTCTCTACAATCATTGATACTTTACAAAAATGAGCGTATGTGAGATAACTTTACCATGAACTTATATGCACGAAAAGATGAGAAACAAAATCACAGTGGGCCTGGAGTTTTCAGAACTATTCCCCAGTGGATAAGCAGCAGGACCAGAAGGAAAGCAGGAGGCTGACCAAGGATTTGGGAATTTACTGGGAAAAGAAGATGAGCTTCCTGCTCCCTGGACTTTGTTTTGTATTTTGCTCTGATGATCTGGTAAAAATGATTATACACCTTGAAGAAAGAAATGTGAAAGCAAGGTTCTGCCTCATCCAGATAATTACCTAAATAACCAGGGACAGAGATCTGAAATATAGGTACACTTCATCTAATATAAACTAAATCCAGGCCCACACTTCTAGCCTTAGGGCAAAACAAGGAATAGGATCTATATATAATAGCTATTAGACTTTCTAGTTTGTGTTGGGATATTTAGTGCTTTGGCTGTTTTATTTCCTCTTTTGATTCCTTAACACTCCTATAATAATATATTTGTTAGCAGGGAAACCATTGGAAAGCTATATTGCATTACACATATCTGCATTTTTACGCAGATATTGTGCATTTAACAGTGTGTCATGGTTTAACCCCAGCTGGCAGCTAAGTACCATGCAGCCCCTCACTCAGTCCCCTCGCAATGGGATGAGGAGGAGAGTCAGGGGAAAAGAAAAGGTAAAACTTGTGGGTTGAGGTAAGAACAGTTTAATAATTGAAATAAAATTTAATAATAATAATAGTAATAATAATAACAGATATATAGTAACATAATAATAACAGAAATAATAGTAATAATAAAGAGAAAGGAATAAAACTCAAGGGAAAAAAAAAGAACAAGTGGTGCACAATACAATTGCTCACCAACAACTGACCAATGCCCAGCCAGTCCCCGAGCAGCAGTCAGTGGCTCCTGGCCAACTCCCTAGTTTATACACTGAGCATGATGTTCTGTGATATGGAATATCCCTTTGACTAGTTTGGGTCAGCTGGCTCTTCTCCCTCCAGGCTTCTTGTGCACCTGCTCACAGGCAGAGCGTGGGAAACTGAAAATCCTTGATTTAGAGTAAACACTACTTAGCAACAGCTAAAACATCAGGGTGTTATCAACGTTATTCTCATCTGAAATCCAAAACGCAGCATTGTACTAGGTACTAAGAAGAAAATTAATTCTATCCCAGCCAAAATCAGGAAACTGTGAGTAATAAGTAAAATACAGACATTTTTCACACATCTGAGAGTAAAAGATATTTCTTCCCTTCCCCTCCAGCCCCTCCCCCCCCCCCCCCCCCCCCCCTTTTTCTTGGCGTGTGTGTAGGGTGGGGTGGTGTTTCTCACACAGTGCTTCGCACTTTACACTAGCAATAGTCTCACTTGTCTTCTGGAATATATGAATTTCCTAAAGATAAAAGATCACAGTCTGCACGTGAGTGATAGAAACAATGTATTGCACTGTAATGCTGATATCCCAGTTCCCTTTGGGATTTCACACATTCTTCACAGAGAATGTGTAACTCTCTATGGCCTTTTTCCTGATGCATAACCTAATTGAAAGAATTCTAGAAATCAGATGGAAGTTTGAGTTCAAAGATTCCCATTATTATGTGGCTTATGATATTATTCTTGTCTGTAACTAGTTGTAATACTGTTTATAGTACAAAACATTTGCTTACAGATGCAAAGGTAAAGCGTTAGTTTTAGTAATGGCATGGGTCAGCCTGGTCTGAAATTTAGTATCCGAGATGCTTGTGTGTTTGTTGGGTTTTATTTGGTCATGTAGATTCAGCCTTTCTCATCCAAATCAAGTTGATGTCTGGAAATACCAAGTATATTCTTGTGTCTAAAATACATCAAATTAAGTCTAATTTAAATACAGATAAACCCAGCTGCTTTAGTAGTAATGATTAAGAATAAGAAAAAAGAAATTAACTTCAAAGAAGATACATGGTTTTAATGGTTATCACTAATTAGGAAAAAAACCCCACATCTAAACCCCAGAAATGGAAGTTAATGATTATGGAGAGAATAAAAAACTAAATTGCATTTTAAGGGAGCTTTATTCCAGCCCCTTGCTTTGCCCACAGATTTTTTAATGAAATTTAGGTAATGGAGGCACGTATTCACCAGAAATACAGGATTAATCTCTCCTTATTCTACCCACCTGAAAGCTTAAGTTCTCATCCAGGCTAGTCATCCAGGTTCTCTGAAGTCAGGACAGGACAGACAATTCCTTTGGATGTATAGAGATGGTTAGAGCCAATTTAGGCACTTTTCCTTGAATGAGTGAAATCGTTCCCTTAATAATGATTCTGAGACTAGATAGTTCAAGTTATCTCTGACCAGTGTGTTCAAAAGATTGTGATAACCTGAAAAACCTCTAGTTTCAACAGACTTTCAAAGTGTTCACTGTGCAGTGAAGTAGCTCACAGACTCCATGGAGATCTGACCTGTGACCCTTACTGTTCAATATATTCATGAATATTAATAATAAGGTGACAAAATTTGCTTATGAAACTTGATTAATTGGGATAACAAAGATGATAGCTAATGGTGGAGAACTGCAGACATTTACAATATTTAATCACTAGGCAACAGACTGATGACAAAACTAAAATGTAACGTGTCACAAAGGAAAAAATAAAAGTACTATTTTATAATTTGTGTTGCAAGCCAGAGATGAGATCTTTGAGTCACAAATCATTATTGCATAGAAAAATCATCTCAGTGCATAGCAACACTCAAAAAGCAAGTGAAACCATGAATTTATAGGAAAGGATTAGACAGCTTGTCAGAAAGCATTACCATGGTGGTGTATAACTCCATGGTGCACCTGCATTTGGAGGCAGGTATGTTTCCTACTTCTCAGAAGAAACGCATCCCCGCCAGAAATATGACATGGAGGATCAAAAGTTTGGAAGGGTCTTTGACTGAGTAAGCACTAAATGGACTAGGACACTTCAGCTAGGATGAGATAACTGAAGTAATTTGATAGATAAAGAACAGAAAGAAGGTGAGTAAGAATTAATTGTTCACTGCTTTTTCCACAAGAAGCAGAATAAATCAAAAATATCTGCATACAGACTCAAAACAAGCAGAAGATGGCACTTCTGATAGGCATGGTTACATTACAAAACTTTCTTGGATGTGCAGAGATTAAAACCTAAAATATAAGTTCAAAACATGTCTTTTGAAATCATGGAGGTAAAAGATATGAGAGGACATTAAATAAAAAGACAATAGCAGCAGATTAGGCAGCTCTTGAAGCGCAGTCCACTGCATGATGAAAAAATGTACTAGGAGGTCTCACGTTGTGCTTGGCTGTAATTCTTCTCAGCATCTGTTACTTGTCCAGTACCAGGGACAAGATACTTTTCTAGGTGATCTGTTGATCCTATATTCTTTCCTGCACACTCATTTCCCTACCACGTTCAGCATGAGTGTATTTTGAGTCTTACAAGTTTCATAGAATTTCATTAAACATAACTTTTGAGATTTTAAAGAAAGGTTTTTTCAACTGAAAAATCCATTATCTTCCCATTTTGTCTCTCTCTTTGCTGTTTCACATCCAGTTTTATATATATATTACACAGTATTGAGCTTAGAGGACTGTTGCAAGTTTACTGTTCAAGATCGTTAGTGATTAACTGTGGAATTAAGCTTGACTTTTGAAGTTCTCCACATGCAGTACTTGTGCAGGATTCTGTACACTACCAAATTTATTGGACCTCAAAAAACTGACTAATGTATTTAATTAATTTTTAATTAATATATATATTTTTCCTATTTCATGCCTTTACAATATTTCATTTAATATTTTGTCCGGTAAAGCATTCTCTTCATCCAGGTTTCAACAATTTATATACAATTAGCAGTTCAACTGCTTCTGTTATTGGCCCAATAGAACTCTGGGCCAGTTGTAGTCTTTCCTACATTTCCCTGGCTTTATGGTGAATTAGAAACTCTTTATTCAGATATGTTTTTTGTACCTTGCCTTGCTGTAAGTTCACAACCACATGTATATCCAAATATCCCATGTCAGAACTTTCTTTGACAATTATTTTAGAACATTCAACAGACAAATTCTTTGTTTCTTATATAGAACAAAAAACAGGTTTTGTGCCTGTTTTAGACAGTGTAATACATCTTTTATATGTTCACCTGAGTTTGCCATATCCATATATTTGATGAACAAATATTAGAAATAATTACAGTCACATTCAGGTATGTTTTTATACTTATTTTGGATCCAGTCTCCATCACCTGCTGAATTTGTGATACAGTAGCTTGTAAATTTTACTTCTCAAACTAGAAGTAGAGATTAGCATGAATGGAACAATAGGAGTTGGCTGATACTGTACTAAATATTCTTCCAATTTTCACCTCATAATGTCCTTTTAAATTCAGTTTCACATTTAATTTTCACTTGAATTCAAGTGAGCTAAGTCTCTAACTCTCTCTCTCCAACTCTCATTATCTGTCAATTCTGCTTAATCATCATCCTTTATTGTGGAAAATAAATTAACTCCACAAATAATCCCTCAGGATCTCTAGGTTTCTAAAGGAATCCTCTCTATTTCTCCTTGTATTGTTCTCCCATCTGTTCATTTACCCCTTTGCACACTAATAACAGTCACATTTGCAGGAAACAAGTGTAATCCTTCAGTGTGAAACATGTACTAGAAGCTACAGAGGCAAATCCCTGCTGAAGTATACGGTGTCCTATTTAGAAGCATTGTCATGCTTTGTGGGAATAAACGAAGGAATTTTATTGCAGTAACTTCTTTTGGGGAGTGCATGGGCAAAACAAAGTTAATACAAGCCTTCTATCTTTAAATAGTTTATATCTTTTCTCTTCTGGCTCATTGCCCTACCTACTAAGCTGTGTCCACAATTTCTTATTTGCTTTCCTTCTGTGCCATGACTCTTGCATTCTTGGTTGCAGAGTCCCTGAGGCTCAGGGAGAAGGGTGAAGGATAACTTTCCTGTGCTTCCACTATTATATAATAGGCTTTGAAGAATAGATGAACAGAGATTTGAATTTCTCTTGATTGCAGATGTATTTGATCCATAGTGGATGAGCGCTGTTGGCCTTGAGCTCTTTCACAGGCTGTTCTGCTGCTCCCTGTCTGTGTATGCATGTGCTTTTTGAAGCCAACCTGACACTCTGAATCCTCAGCGGAAGGTGTCAAACCATTATGTGGCAAATTTTTTGCTCCCTCTAAAAGAAGCAAGTGATCCAACACATTGCTATATATCTCATTGGACAGCTTTAAGCACTGCTCTTAAAGTTCAAGATCATCAGTATAAAGCCAAAGCCTCTCCAAGGAATGTGCAGGAAAGTTAAGCAGTCATTTAGGTAATTCTCTCTGAATCACCCTGCTAGCTCCAGATACCTATTTTTGGTTCACTGCGTCACCTGAGTTGGTCAATTGAATAAGGTGGTCTGACTCTGCCCTATAGTCTCCGTGCTTACTGCAATCACTTCCTAGCACTAGAATATGACATTTTAATTTTATTCAAGTGCCTATAGCCAAAAGAACCACACTACTTAGTGAGCAGTGGAGCATCTGTGAAAAGTCAAAAATACTCATGTTGAGAGGTATCCTAAATTAACCGCTCTTCTAATGCCTTCCCTTTGCACAAAAGTGCACCTCCTACTCTATCATGTTCCTCTGCTGAAGGTCATTCAATCCTCAACTGGATCACAAGCTTAAAGCACCCTAGAGGCTTCACTTAATATATGTAAACAGAAATAATAGCTTCATTGAATTACTTCATTCTGGTAACTTGCTTTTAATATTTAGCTTTTAGAGTACAAGCTAGTTGGAACTAATGCATGCGGTTGTGTTTTCCTTTTGTAAAGCAATGGAAGTGATTACATGCTCAGTAAAGAAACAATCTATCGTCTTTTACCATAGTGTTATTGTAATCAGAGTCAGTATATTCCATAAGTTGACAAAACAGAGAGTCATTCATTATTTATGTTTGTAAATCATTTGCATTTAGACAGTACAACAGACTTGTGGGGGTTCCATACTGTGAAATAACAACTTAGCATCATTTGGGGCCAAGAACTGTTTTGCATGCTGTGCCACCAGAAAATGCATTGCAATGGTTCATTTGAGGGCAGGGTATGAATAATATGAATCCTCAAACTGCTCTGTGTCTTCAGTGGATTCTTTCTGCCAAAAATTTTTATCTGATCTATTAAGTGTACTAATTTCTGTAATGTCTCCAGATACATTATTCATTAACAATTAACACCTCTAAATTGTACTCTAAAAGGAATATTAGAAAAATTTTCTCTATGCATATATATATATATATATGGAAAGAATTGTGTTGGGATTTAAAAAAAACTGTCAAGAAAATTGCAGGCAAGTGAAAATGACTCTTACTGCATTGCAGATCCTAACAACTACTTCATGAAAAACAACAGACTGCAATGAGCAGTGTAGAAACAGGCACCATCCAAACATTAACCAGTGTACTGTTAAATTAGATTTCATAAATGATCCCTGCCTGCTACTTTCTGTGTGTTCTACATACAGGCCACTGTGCCTCTTCATCTATTTTAGGATTGCTGTGTGCAAATATTCAAAGATCATCATCCAAGGAAACCCACCAGATGTATGGCATAACTGAAATAAATCAAATAAGGAAAGTAGCAATGAGAAATGCTGGTGCTTGAAGGAAATATATCTGATTGCTCAAACTGAAAATAATATTATGTCCAAATGACGCAATCAATAGGGAAAAGACTTAAAATATTTTCAAGAGAAATATAAGAATGGATGTTCCTTTCTTGTTGAACAGGTTAGACAAAAAGATATACCTGGGATGTTTCACTGGAATTAGCTGGACTTTCATCTCTGTGAGCTGTTATTTAATTAAAAAATCAACCTTGTGCTCCAAAATGACCTGAAATTATGATATCTCATTTTATAGAGATGGAAAAAATTCTATTTCATTCCCATTTCTGACAGAAATTTTATATATATGCCCTCAGAATGCAACTGTTATTCAGTATTGGAGGTTTCCTGTAACATTAGAACAAACTTACAAGTGACAAGTAATGCTGTTAAAGTTACAGTCATAAACCAGTATCTAATTTTGAGTGGATGTTATTTCTTTTATAGTTGTTTCCAAAACTGTCCATTGCTCATTGCAATGGGCCATATTCAACCCAGGAATTTCCCTCAGGTGCTAACACTGGAAGGTGGCAGTGGTGAGATGATAAGCTGTGACAAGAGACATACAGACTGTATTAGGTCACCTGTGTCTTAATGGATGCAAGCACACTGTAACTGGGGAAAGGACTTCCTATTCTGGGGTCAGGATCCAATGAGCCATCTCACCCCCTGCTGCAGTGCTGGCAGAGGACCTGTTCCCATCCCTTGCTGTCTTTGGGAACTAAGCCCTCCTGGAGCCCAAAGCAGCAGGTGGGGAATTCCGTGTTCTTGCTCCATCTTCAGTGAATATTAGCACAATGTATTATTTATTCTGAGCACCTTCAGGCATTACTGTAATTCAGTTAAGGACTCTACTGTTGCAAGAACAGTATATGTGGAACAGACCATTTGAGCCTAAATGTCATGGTGGGTGGAGGGTGCAAACCAAACCTGATATAATGCAAAAAACATTATAAGCCTGAAGCTGATCCATAGTGAGAGTTTCAGGTGCCAAAACATAGTTTATCATTACATGAGATGCTCTAGGATAGCTCCCTCGCCTTGCACTCTACCTTCAGAAGACAGGTTTTGTGTCAAGCCCTATAAAAATGTTTCAGATACCCTAGGTCACATGAAAAGACAAGGACTACCATACTTGGGCTGCAAAATACCATTTATGGTGTTATTCTTGGTTCTAGCAAAATCTATGAATATGATAGAAGTGTTTCTTCTGTGGAAAGGGTGAGTAAGAGGCAAAAGCAAGAAGTGAGAGGCTGAGAGTTATCCATCTTTGCAGAGTAAAGGTCGGATGCTGATGTTTCATCTCTTTAATTGAAATGTCAGAGGCACAGGATCCTTCACAGAAATGGCATATCATATCTAGGAAACTGAATTAAGACTAATTTTTTGAATAACCACTGAACAATCTGGACAGGGCAAAGTGTCAGGAGCTGGCAGGTGTGATAGGAAATGAAGTAGCCAGAGGGATTGTTTTCCAATACAGTTTTTCCCTGCAAACTGCAGAAATTCACGTGTTTGATTAAACAAAGGACAGTTACAATTCACCAGAGCTTCACAGCTATAATTACCTTTGCTCTGCTATGTTTGAGAGCTTTAGCAAAGACAAACTGTTAACCAAGGAAAACAATCTTCATGGCTTTGCAAGTCTGCTAAAAGAAAACATGCTCAACGAGTCCCCATATGTCTTTCTGCTCCACTGGGAGAAACTGAACCATTGTACAGCAAGGGACTTCAATTCCACACAAATCTTGCACTTGCTGAGGAACAGGCAGTGTGAAAATAAAAGGAAATAGTGCTTCCGAACTTGGCATTTTGGGGTATTGAGAAAAATCCAAAATCATAGAACTCTGGGATGCTGTTGTTCCAAAGTGTAAATGGCTTGGGGGGTTGTTACTCGTACAGTATGAGTGTTTTGCTATACCTAGGAAAGTCACTTCCCTGAAAGTGCTGACTCTGTGGAAGACAACATCTACACTAGCTTTGACAGTTCAAGACTGTTCTGAACATATTCATTTATTAATTTATTATCAGCAGCATTTTCTTACAGAAAGCAACATTTCTACTAATTTGATCCAATTGTATAGAGCTGCCAATCAAACCCTAAACAAAGAAAATGCTTTCTGTCACAATTTTAAAGGGAGGGTACACCTGACTGTCAGCTAGTAGAGGCCAGGTACATTTCAGAAACATTTATGAAGATAGTCCAAGTCCCAAGTGGGCCTTCATCTATCTGTGAGTTCATGATCATCACCTATATTTCTGACTGTCAACTTGATTCAAATGCAGTAATCCATCTTTCTAACTAGATGTCTACGCCTGAGAAGGTCATCTGTTCTCTCTTAAGGTCAAGGCACAAGTATTTTAGGTATCTCTAATGACATGTTTGTGCGCTAGGAAACGTCTATTGATGACTATAACAAGTTTCCACCTCAGATTAGTCTAATGGTAGTGTATATGTATAGCTACATATAGCTGCAGTGTAAATGTATGGTACAACTGAATACCTTTAAAGCACAGCAAAAGTTGGACTCTTTTGGTCCCATCCACATAGGAGCCATTCCAAGTGCATAAAAAGGGAGTCTGGGCTTGTGTAAAGGCACCAGTCTAGAGTCAGAGGGTTTCCTCTGCTGTTGCTCCAGATCTTGTTATCCCAAATAATCCTGTGTATTGGGTTTACAGGTCAAGGGTTTGGTAGCAGGGACAGGGGCTGTCCCGATGTCAGACAGAGTCAGTTCCAGCTGGATCCTCCCATGGAGGACCCCACTGGAGCAGGTGAATGTGCCCTGAAGGAAGCTGCAGCCCATGGGGAGCCCACACTGGAGCGGGCTCCTGGCAGGAGCTGTGGCCTGTGGAGAGGAGCCCACACAGGAGCGGGTTTGCTGGTAGGACCTGTGGCTTGTTGGGGACCCGCACTGGACCAGTCTGTTCCTGATGAATCATACCACATGGAATGGACCTATGCTGGGGCAGTTCTTGAAGAACTGCAGCCCATGGGGAGCACCCACATCAGAGAAGTCTGGAAAGGACTGTACCTCGTGGGAGACACCCAACAGTGGAACAGGGGAACAGTGTGAGGGCGAAGGAGCAGCAGACATGAAGTGCCATGGGCTGACCACAACCCCCATTCCCCAGCCCTCTGAGCTCTCAGGGGGGGAGAGGTGGAAGAGTTAGAAGGGAAGCTGAGCCTGGGAAGGAGATGTTGTGGGAAGAAGGGGTTTTAAGTTCATTTTAGTTTTTAGTTTTAGCCAAAAGGTCTAGAATGCAGGTGTAGTATCTAACATGTATATTGTGACTATTGTTTATAGTTATCCTGGGTCTTTACACAGAAGGTCTGTACTGTTATGCTTATCTGTAAGGCAAAAAATGAGGAGATAATGTATGGAAAGGTCACTGCAGCAGCAGATACAGGAGTAAGACTCAAAGTCCTCACTTGCTTGGTTTGATCTTTTTTTCAAGTATGTTTATGCATAGTGAAAACCAGTAATGATACTAAAAATTGCAATAATGCTTATTTATCAATATTGTAAAAAGGGTATCTTCACTGTACAGCTAATACACACTGTAATACTGGAGTGTATTAGCATGATTGAAAATTCACTTTACACCAAACCTGGCAAGCAAGACTAGAAGTTAGACATGAACAGGAAAAGCACAGAGAGATATGGAAGTGATTTTGGATTCCTTATTGACAGCCACTAGTCCATTCACCTTTGTTAAAAATAACGGCAGAAGCACAAAGGAAATGACGAGTCATTTTATAATAAGATTCTTATAGGCAGAGTCTGCCCATGTGCAGCATGCCTCTCAGCTCTCACACAACACAAGCATACTGCAGTGCAGGTCTGGAGAAAGCTCACAGCGGTGCTGCATGCCATTACACATACCACAAAACTACATCAAGCTGAGTTTAAAGCAGAGGCAAAAGATCCAAAATATTCAGTGGGAAAACTTATATTTTTTATTGATTTTTCATGAGCTGTTTCAGAAAAGAACTCGTAAGTACTTAACTTAGGTGCTTAATTATACCATTAGAGCCAAAAGTTCCAGGAGGGAAAAGAAAGCACTGGTGTGGATTTACAAGACACCTTTTGAACTGAAAGTAATTGTGTTTTTTCTTCCTGCAGATTTAGCAGTCTAGAAGCAAGCCAGATAATTACATGTTAGACTGAGACAGATCCTTTGCAGTCCTCAATAATCATAACAGCTACAATCTCTGTGAGATTTAATGTGTATTTAATATCTTACAATGCCCTTAAATCAGCACTTTACTTATTTTGTAATATAATTAAAAAAATAAAGTTGGAGCTGGGGGTGGGGGGGGTGGGGGGGGGGGTGGGGGGTGAGGTTGCAAGGAAATGACTACTTCTTTTGGCCAAGAAATGGCTTGTTTGTGGTTTGGGGTTTTTTTAAAGTAAAACTTTTCACAGGAATGGATTAACTACTATAAGCTTTCTTACACAGCGGTGGTAGAGTGATTTAGTTCAGAATAAAATTCCCTCATTCTACAGTAATTTCTATTTCTTTCTTTATAAGGTCAGAAGAAAATTCCTGTTGAATAGAATTGTCATGGTTTAACCGCAGCCAGAAACTGAGCCCCCACGCAGCCACTCGGTCACTCCCCCCACAGTGGGATGGGGGAGATGATCAGAAGAGTAAAAGTGAGAAAACTTGTGGGTTGAGATAAAGACAGTTTAATGGGTAAAGCAAAAGCCAGGCATGCAAGCAAAGCAAAACAAAGAATTCATTTACTACTTTCCATGGGTAGGCAGGTGTTCAGCCATCCCCAGGACAGCAGAGATCCAGCACGCATAACGGTTACTTGGGAAGACAAATGCCATAACGCTGAATGCCCACCCCTTCCTTCTTCCTCTGCTTATGTATACTCAGTGTGATGTCCCATGGTATGAAATATCCCTTTGGCTAGTTCAGGTCAGCTGCCCTGGCTGTGTCCCCTCCCCATTTCTTGTGCCCCCCCAGCCCTCTCACTGGCAGGGCCTGAGAAACTGAAAAGTCCTTGACTTATCATAAACATTGCCCAGCAACAAGTGAAAACACCAGTGTGCTATCAACATTGTTCTCATGACAAATCCAAAACAGCACTGCACCAGCTACTAAGAAGAAAATTAACTCTGTCCCAGCCAAAACCAGGACAAGTGCAAGAATAGATCTATTAAGTAATGACAATAATGGGTTTGCTTAAAACTTCTGTGAAAAAGCAAGGCCATCTGATGCAACACTGGAGGAAATACATCATGTTATGCAGATACCTAAGCTTTAAAGATGCATGAAGTCAGATTACTGTAAAAACAACCTCTTTTCTTTACGTTTGAAGATGAGCTTTTAATACTGGTACAGCAAGAATTGTACCATAGGAGGCAAGCTGAAGAAAATACATATTTTGTGCCCTTAAAGGGTCCTTTACATTAATGTCATTGTAACCTGGAAAGCCAGACATAAAAATTAAGAGAAATACCCTACCCTTCATGCTCATTTGCATCAAATACTTTCTTTGATCTCTTTCTCTAAGCTTTGATAGCTTCCCCATAGAACAGATCATTGTATAAGATGCACAGCATTCAGAATTAATAAATTTGTGTGAAAGATAAGCCACTAGCATCAAACATGTCTACAGCTTTGATGCTGGATTTGTGTTGCTAAGGCCATTGTTGAAATTTTGCTAATAGTTTTCTTTTTTCTTCTCTCTCTCTCTCTGAACATGTTATTTGTCCATTACTAGGAGAGAAACAACTTCATCCTCCGAGTCTGAAATGCTGGAGAGCTTTGGAGAGGTTTGAATCCCAAACTGAGATCTAGGACGTTACTTGTGCTTGGCTCCCTTCTGCCCCACTGACTGATTTATTGCCTGGCTGATAAACTGATAAGCATAATCAGAGATTTGCCTTTCAGACAGACCTACCTCTAAATTCCAATGGATGGACACTGTATCCACACTGTGGCATTTAGATCTCAGTTTCACCTATGGATCTTCACTTTCCAAAAATCATTAGACTAATTCTGTGCATAAGGATAGATCTTAACTGCGGAAATTTGAAACTCCTGCTCATGTTCATGCCAAGTAATCTTAATTGCATGAATATTTATAGGAAGTGAAAAAGGGTACAAGGAAGACCACAGAAATTTACACCTAATCCGAAATGAGGAGGGAATCTTCAGTGAGGTGTTCATATTGCAGTGATTTTTTTTTTTTACTTCCAAACATCAACTTTGTGGAAAGGTTGGTCTTGAAATACTGTCCTTGAAGATGCAGCTTAAGCTGTACTACCTACATTTTTACAACACATAATGATTCACATGCATAAATATTAATAATTTTAATTCATAACAAAAGATGAATGTATTCTATCTTTTCTTCTGTTTGTTTAATGATGATACACATCTCAAAATTTCCCTGAAAGATCCTCCTGCTCTATATCACTTTGGGTAGGGCTTTGCTCACTTAACTTTAGCCCTTTCGACTCAACTGACCAATGAAGTTCCCTCTAAGAGCAACGGGAATAGGTAGGACCAGCTTTGAAAGTGAGTATCTAAAATAAGCAGAAGTTACTGTACAGAGTCTCAGTTGTCCACAGAGGAGTGTCCTGTGGGATCTGAGATATCCTAGGATTTACAAGACACATGCAGCCACAGTATCTGGAAGCATTCAACTGGTTCAGCCTAGTCATGGTGTCCTAAGACACCCAAGTGGTACTAGACACCTATATTTAAGCAACTGAACTGAGTCCTATTTCTACATACCTATACACTGACTATGTCACTGGGTCCCAGATGATGGACCTTGATGAAGTGCTTAAATTTCTACAGTTAGGAAAATCTAATTCCATTTCTTACATTGGCCTAAGTCTATGTTCTATATCCTCATTCTCACAAGGGACTATACAATTTTAGATACTTCTTCTTGCTCTTAATAAAACATCAAAATTAGTTCGAGGACTTTTTACAAGGGTGTGTAGTGATAGGACCAGGGCAATGGCTTTAAACTGAAAGAGGGTAGATTTAGATGAGATATAAGGAAGAAATTCTTCACTGTGAGGGTGCGAGGCACTGGCACAGGTTGCCCAGACAAGCTGTGGATGCCTCATATCTGGAAGTGTTCAAGGCCAGGCTGGATGGGGCTCGGAGCAACCTGGTCTAGTGGAAGGTGTCCCTGCCCGTGGCAGGGGGGTTGGAGCTAGATAAACTTCAGTGTCCCTTCTAACCCAAACCATTCTATGAGTCTATGATCTCTGCACACTTTGAAGAGCAAGTGGTATTTCAGAAGTGGTACTTACCTGCTGCATGTCACAGAACCACCTAATGCAGTCATATTTAGTGAAATGTGACAGAAATACAGGTTATTACTGATGATACAGGTAACATTCCTGTCTTTGATATTCTCTAAATAGCCCTTTTTTACCATGGGGCCCACTTCTTTGACTACAAGAATTAAAAATATTTTCTACATGAGATAGCTGTAATATTGACTATGAGGAAGGTCTGACTCTCTTCTCACAGCTTCCACCAAATTTTTAACTTCCTAAATAATGTTGCTTTTGAACTTCACTATTGAACTCTTTCTGAGCCCTCTGCTCACCCAAGTGGCACAGAGTTCTTGCTGCAGGACAGCTTTAGCTTCTGAGAAAATGGAAAAATTCACTCCAGGTAAATAAAAATGAACATTCTTTCACAGTAATACTGTGAGTGAGGAGAAAGTGTTTGTCAGGCTGTAGGTGTGATTTTTCTGCTTAGCTGCTCTATGTAGTTTTTTAAATATATATATTTTAAAAAAAACAACAAAACAGCTGAACATGCTTTTGAGTAAATTATAAACCAATAGGAGAAAAATATACATAAAAGTATGCATATATGAGCTATACTTACAATGAACAGCAAAGTAGCAAGTTTTAACATGACTGAAGCTTATTTTGCAGTTTATTCTTTCTTATATTGCTTTACAGTTTATTCTGTCCCCTTAGATGTATTTATACCATGCTGGTAGTTCCAAGTCAGCATTTGCAAACATTGACTAGTACTGATGGGCTGATTTGGCACTGGTAACCACATTTGCAATACAAACTGAAACACTAGACTAACTCGAGAAGGTTTTGACCTGACCAAAGATGCAGTGCTTATATAACCTGATTACTAATTTTATAAACTGAAATGTAGCAGCCAGATTAATGTTTTCCACCATGACTGAATGTACTGTTTATGATTTAACTGTCTTGAATATCACTGAAAAAAGAATTTTGAAAAGGAGATACTTGCTTCTTACATACGATGAGAGCTTTCCTACAGCCGGAAAGCCACTTGGGCAGAACCTCAGAAGAGCTGAATTTTTGCTCTGCAGTCCTTTGCAAGGATGGGTAATTAAAAGTAAGGCATATCATAAGCTGTCAACTTAAACTTTCTCTGTAGCCCGTGGGAGAGAGAGGCATCTTCAGTAACTCATCGCTCCAGCTTGAGAAATCTGTCATCAGATGGCAAGAATTGTCCCCCAGGAGATTTTGTCTGTTCATTGATGCAGAACAGCTAATTGTCAAAGACCTGAGTATGGTGATTAGGTGGAGGGTGCTTTTCCATACTGCAGATTATGAGTGCCACTGGGAGTGCTTTGCTACGAACGAGACTGAGCCATAGTCTAAGACAATGTAGCAAAATTTCAGTTGTGCTTTGGTAAAATCTGGAGACTCTTGTCTGACTTTTTATTAGCACAGTAGCTGCCATTAAAAAGCCTATATCAGCCCACAGGTACCACACGTCTATACTTGGCAAAAGATTATGTTATTGAAAATATCAGTGAGTGATGAATGCATGCAGTTAAATTTTGACCTTTCAAGATGACTGTCTTACATTATCCTGTGAAAAAGGCTTCTCAAATGTTAATAAGATTAAATATTTTGTATTCTTTCCTTTGCAAACTTTTTGGTAGTGATCTGGTAAACAGTTTTGGAAAATATTGTCTTATCTTCATGAAATTTCATGTAAAAAAATTACTAAACAACCTATTTTAAAACTTTTTATTTTCATGTTATTTAACGCTTCAAAATTTTTTTCTCTCTTTTCACTTAGGCTATTATAACATGAAAAATAGCATCTCAAAATAATAAGAATCCAGATAATGAAATTAAATTGCTGCCCTTTTCAATATCACTTAATTCTGTAATTATTAAATCTAATTTTTTAAATAGTTTTGCTTATCTGAAATAATAATTTTCCAAGTATTTTCTCTGTGTTGAACATGTTGATGGCTCATATGTCCTTTGTGGACTTTTAAAAACCACTACATGGCCTAGAAAATTGTAGAAGAACATTTTGAGATAAAATGATAGTGGAGGGATCAATAGAAATGCAAAATATTGCAATCATTACTTTATATAACACCTTTAGTTAATGTAATTATAAGATGCTGGGATGGTTTTTGGTATGCTTGCTAGAATTATTTTCAAAATCCACGGTGAAAAATGTCTCTACATCCCCTTTTGGAAAAAACTGTACATCAGTTATGTTTTCCTCATATTATCTTTCCAATGGCTGTAAAGAAAGCTGGTCAACTTCAAAATGGCCCCATTGTTCTTCTACAAGTATTACAGTTACATTTTTGTCAGCTGAAACAATGATTTTTATTGATTTTAGGGTTTCTTGGGATTTAGATTTGCCACTGGAGTACTGTAGAAATAGGATAGAGTTTGCAAAGCGCTGCATGATTTCCCTTTATGACAGATGTTTTACTTTTTCATCATTTTTTCTGTGTGGGTGTGTGTATAGTAAAAAAAACCTGTAAGAAATTGCTTCTGCTTTCTGTCTATTTACCTGTTCCAGGACTCTGAGCAGTTTAAAAATCCCTTCAATTTACATCCTCTGACAGACAGCTGCAAGTCTAAGGCTCACATTTCAATGTGTTAGGAATTTTTATAGCATTGTAAAGGGAACTTTTGTGACTTTCCAAAGTAAAAAATACATCACCTGTTTCAGCTCTGATGAGTGGGCTTACTCAGAACAGCACTTGGTTTTGTCTGCAAAATACAAGCCACTTGAGTTATTCCCAGTGGTGCCTACTGCAACATAAAAAAAAAATAGATTTAGGAGCCTGAGTTGCCAAATGGAATCTGGAAAACTATTAGGCTCATTGCACTGGCTTATTCAGTCCTTGTAGGGTTGTTGTGTGTGTGTGTTATGTTTTCCTCATTTTTGTCAAGCAGTTCCCATTCATTCAGCTTATGACTGTTGAGAAAAGGAACTGACACAGTGGAGAGGTTTAGTAAAGCTCTGAAAAGGGCCCAGATTATGGCTCTACTGTTTTGTTTGACTGAAGTGAGGTAGGGTTTAGATTCCTTACTTTCTCTGCACTAGTTGGCTGTGTAAGTACCCTTGCTCAGCAATAAATGCAAGTGGATTTACTTAATTTTTGCTGAAGATGAAACTACTCTCCACTTGGCATAGTACTAATGGTGTGACTTTGAATTGACATGTCCTTGGATGTGATGCCATTCAATAATATAGGGTTAGATATACCCCAAAAGATTAATTGATATAATCTGATGCAGGATAAAGACTGGGAAATAAAATAGAGGGCGTGAAATAAACACTGGGGGGCAACAATTTTTATTTTTTTTTTACATCTTTCTGAAATAATTAAACAGCTTTGATTTGGTTAATTTCAGACAATGTTGCTAACACAGCATCTCTCAATATTATTAGTCAGCCTGAGAGAGGTCTGTTAGAACCATATATTTCAAGGTGTTTCATATTCTACAATTGCCCCTTTTTTATCCTGGTGTCAGAGAACTAAAATGGGAATGGAGATTGTTATGGGAATGATGGGAAGAGTTAAAGGAATATGAAAACTTGTTTGTATATTTATTTTGAGAAGAAATTATTATTAAAACAAAACATGAATGTAATTAGAACATTGCAGCCTTTCCTTAAACTAACTGCAAGCTGAGTTTATTTGCTTAACACATAAAGATTTCTGTTAGGATTTTTTACAACAGACTGGGATCAGCTGCTCAGCCTGTCTCACCACTACCTTTTCCCACTGACATCAGTGCCTGCCTGCAGTAGCTGAAAGCACAGCCACCAGAGCAAGTGTGAGTATAGCATGTGTGACCTGTCCGGTGGTCAGTCCTCAATGGTGCAACACTTCAAGACTCCCTCTGTCTTAATGAGTCAGATCAGAAAGGAGGCATACTTTTATTTCTTGTTAATGCTAGGCAAAGGAAGACAAGGGTAGAATGGCAGTTTTTACGACTTGAGGAATCAGCTTTGAGATAGAAAACATCCATTGCGGAGTGTTATTTTTAAAGAAAAACTTAATACAATAAATTTTTTTCATAATTTTCTTTTCTGAACAGAAGTAGAATGCCTCAAGTAAATGTTAAAATGAAATGACAGTTTATTTGAGGCTGTTCCTCACTGTCATTTCTCATTTTTTAGTTATGGTTCATTTTTTTTTAAATTAGAAGGAAAAGCAAGGAGGAAGACATTTATAAGATTCCAAAACTTTGGGGCAAGTATGTTTTCAAGTTTCCAGTTTTTGATCCTGGGCATACATGTTGTTCCTCTGCTCCATTTTACTTGATCAAGAAACACAGCACATGTGTCTATATTACTGACTCGTGTGGCACAGGGATGGGAGGAAAGAGCTCCAGTTTGCTGTGATACATTATAGTATCTGCATTGTGGACATGTCTTTGCCATCAGTGAAGTTCTTTCCAGTCCTCCAAGAAGGGTAACTGCCTACAGAGGGTTGTATTCCCATTGCAAATGAGAAGTCCTTGACGGTATGTCCATGCATGAGTTCATGTGTGGTTACACCATAGGGGAAACTGCATACCGCAAGTTGGACATTAGGCACAGTCATACCTAAAACCAACACTTCCAGGGCATCGCATGAGAAATACAGATATGCCTAAGGTTTCTTGGGAAAGTGCTGTCCTGAATTGCTATGAAATGCTTTTTCATGATGCTAGTGAGACCAGCTGAGCATGCTATGGAGATGTTACAAAAAATCTCCAAATGCATACCAGGATAGGTTAATTATGATCAAAATCAGATACACTCGAGTTGGTCTTTCTAGGCTCTGTGGCATAGCTATAGCTGATTCTTACCTAAGTCTGTGCTATCCATTTGCACAGAAACAGTTAATATATGGGCAATGTAGCTTTTGATGGACACAGTTAAGAAGCTGTGAGACAATTTGCAGGATGATTTGAAAGGCAGAACATTGTTCAGGGGAAAACTTGGAGCAGCACAAGAGGTGATTTAATTTCTTCTGAAGAAAACACATATTCTTTGCTAAGCCAGCATACCCAGCAGGACTAGAATAAGTTGCTAGGGAACATGATGCTGTAGTGAAATTAAGTAGGCTATTCAAACTAATTAGGCTAGGGAACAGTGTGTGTTTTTTAAAATTGGTAAGATGGCAGTTACAAATAAAAAGATGGCAGTCAATTATATTTAAAAAGATCATTAATGTTCAGAGAGGTGGGTCAGATTCTCTGCAAATAAAAAAGTGTGTGAAAGTGATTCAAACTGAAAATGAGCTGAATTCCTTTGGAAGAAAATTAAAAAGGTAAATTTATCTCATGTAAATTTAGCAATGAAGTTAGAGACCAAGCATAAGTTATCTGTCTGGGTCCCTTGTATAGTCTGTGGAGACAGAGAGGTATCTTCGAGGATGATTCATTCCATTCTATCTTAATCATTTCTTTAAAGGTGCCAGTATCTCTTTCTAAAGTTAGGTGATGGGAATACTTATTATGTCCACAAAGGAAGTCTTCTAAGAAGAAAGATGCTTCCATTCCTATCTGTAAAACTTCTGCAATTTTATTCTTTGTCACTTACGGGTATACTGCTGCTCTTCTGCTTGGGAAATCCAGAAATAAATTTTTCACCTTTTATCTTCACTTTCACAGATTTACCACCTTTTCTAAACCGCAAGACACCAAGGTTTCCTTGCTTTATCAGCTGTTATCAGCTGACACCAGCTAGATATCAGAAAAGATGGACAGTAAGCTTTGCTCCTTTGGGCTAGCTTCTGTCTTCCTATCTGCCCAAATTCATTTAGTCTGTTAGACTGAATTGCCTTCATCTAGGGAGACCGTGTTCATGAATCAGTCACCATAAAGCGTACACAGCAAAATTGATGGGGCTGGGGTAGATATACACTAACAATAAATATCAGTTGGTTGAGAAGGCCCTCAGAATAGCACGTGGGATGCAAATGTTGAGTTGATGCCTCCAATGAAATGTGGATCCTCAGTGGAGAGTTTTCATTCTCCTCATGAAGAATATTTTAATTGATCTCTCATGTAAACAATAAAATCTTTAAGACATTAAAATTATTCCTATTGTTCATAAACTAAATGGCAAATACAGAGAAAATTAAGCCAAAGGGAAATAATGGTCCCATAATGTGTTTGTGCTGTCATTTAATGTTTACATCTGTCTTGGGATAATAATAATATCTTTTAAGTAAGCTGTATGTTTTGGTGAGATAAAACAATGCTGGCACTAAGAAAAGAAATGCAAATTTAAGAAAAAAAATTACAGGAGGATGTGTGAATAAGCTTGGGGTAGAGATTTCATTTTTAAAAAGGATTGACATCTTCATTAAATGCTTCATCACATAGTCTGTTAACATTTGCACTCTCCATTTGCACAGTCTGCTGTGTAGGGTAGAACACTGGTAACTCAGGTTTTACCCAGAGCTCAGATATATTTTTCTCCATTTGTGCTGCTGCCGTCTGTCATTAGTTCGGCAGGCTGTGCTTTAGCACCCTTTTCTCTTCCTGTTCTGCTGCTGACAGCAGCAGCAGCAGCAAAGTTAAACTTGGCAGTTGCCCATTCCAGAGGCTAAGTTCGTGGTTATATATTTCACTAGTAGTTTTTGTTTTTAAAATTCGCCTCACATGCAGGTCAACTTCTCTGCAAAGTAGCTAATGGAGGTCAGATTGGTACCTATGAAACTGTCAGATTTTACCTTTTGAGTAGTCACACTTGAAAATGGACATTCTATAACTTCTCTCCAGTACCTGTGAATTACTTCACAGCACAGAAGACCTGTAAGTAAATATAGCTGTTGGTTAAAAAAAATGCGAAAGAGTTCATGTCCAGATAAAGAGTTCCCTTCCAGATAAAACTAAAAAGTTTCAAGGAAAAATTCAGAGGTCAGTAACAATTTTCAGAGTCATCCTTTTGAAGCTAGTGAAAACAAACTTGATAATACTATACTAACCAATGCATGCAATAAAGAAAGTAAACTCAGCATACCTTTTTGTCCTTTCTCAGAAAAAACCACAAAACCAATGGGAAGATATAACAGTTGCCTCCGAGTGTCACTGAGGATAACAGCCTAACAGAAAGGTTATTGCATTTACACTGGCCATGACCGCATGCACAATTAAAATAGAAAGGCCCACATTACAAAGGAATCAAAGCCTTTGTGCTTTGGAGACTTAATGATACTGATTAAAAGGAGACTTGCCTTTGGACAGGTTATTCCCTAAGTGCTTACTATGACCTTTCTTTTACCTCATTCTTGCACTGGGTTTTATCTCCTGTCTTTATATTAGTTCACTTGGTTGAACCAGTCTACCAATTCCTACGTGAATGAACTCCAGCTGAATTTTAGAGTTGCTCTCTGTTATTAGCACTAGGAATGATGTTTTCCTTTTTCTGTAAGGAAATGTATCTCATATACTTTCCTTTATATATCTCATACATGTGAAAATCCTCAAAACAGACTGTGTTACTAGATAAGAATTGTTGGATTTTGCTTTTGAAAAACACATTTTCTCCTTATCTCCTACCATGTACTTCCTTATTAGTTTCTTTTTGGACTATCAAGGAATGTTCCTGAAACCAATTTTTGACCATAAATGGTAGTTTCCTTTGATGAAAATAAGGATGTATAACAGCTGGAGAAGTAAAGAAGAAAATAAGAATATTCTAAATGGCAGGTACAAATCTCATCTGAAAACTCTACTCAGAGATTTTCATCAGATACAGCTGGGTTATCTAGTGGGATATAGAGCCATTGCGCATGAATGATGACCAGAGGATTTTTGAGCTTGTTGTTTATTACTACCTGTATTTTTCTATATGTCTATTTCTGTACTATGGATATATCTAGGCACATTCAATTACATAATGAACATATATCTTGGACAATAGAGAAGAATCATAACATAAAACAACTTATTCTTTTATATGTTGTACTTCCTCAAAACTATATCTATAAAGATAACAGTTAAGCAATGTCGACAGATTATGTAGATAGTCAAAGATAAACAATATAAATGCAGATATAGATAAAAGTAGACAGTAACTTACAGCTGAACACAACCATGAAAACTGGCTTCCTAGTGAAAAGTACATCAAATTATTTTGAATCATATCTCACTTCTTTTCAGGTGAGAGTATGAGAAATGTAACAAGTAAAAATTCAGCATGATGATAGTAACCAGTAAAAATTCAATAAGGCAGTATCAAAACTGAAAAACATTTAAATAGCTGATTATGATAGAACGTGACCCAATAAAAAAAATTTATAATAATTGCCCTCAAATAACAAATTATTTCAGGCAAATTCTGCTCTCAGTTGGGAATTATGAACTCAGATAAGACCCTTTGACTCATATTTGAAATTATCTGAAATGTAAAAGAAAAAGGGAGGTGGGCTATCAAAACAGTCTTGGAACTTCATTAATTTAGGAGAAGAATCAAACGTAACCAGCAGTTGAAACAGCAGAGTTGTGGGATTTTTCTCACTAGGGAGGTGTGGACAAATACGAAGGCTGATTCTGGAATCTGTGGAAACATTTGCAGAGGAATTTGTCCTATAAATAAAACCATTTCATCATAATTTCGCAGTTTATGTAAACCTAATTTGTTTTTTGTTTATTTAGTTCCTTGCTTGCTTGGCTGTTTTGAAGCTGGGAAAAGTCCTAGAAAAGTTATTCTTCTCTTTCCCACTTGGATTATGATGCATCTCCTTCTCCTTGAGGACTTACTGCTGCTTCTGTACTCCTACATTGTGATACTGGAGACCACTCTTTGGTCCTGGGACCAAATGGCAAATGTCATCATGTCTGTGCTGCTAAACTCATAGTCTCCAAAAGAAGGTAAGAGCAGCAAGGTGGTTACTGTAGACATTTCCTTTGGCCGTGTCAACTGCCAAGGTATGCCAGGAGCTGCTCCGGGCAGTATTTGCCAGCCTCTGCCGACAGCATGCGGGACAGGGCTGGAATGCTCCTTGGCCCTCTTTAATTCACTGTGGACTCACCTGTGACAGTCCACAACATGCTGCAGTCACCCACCAGTGAGCCTGTTACCAGAGAGGACTGAAGCAGGGGTGCTTGCCTGCAATGGTGCAGCTATAGTCCTACACAATAAATAGCTTAACAAGCTGTTGTGTGCCTCATGGGAGCTGCATCGTAAGGGGTGAAAATCACATTCAGTGGACTTTTTTACAGATAACAAGGAGTTACTGGAAAGTGTTACTTTTTCTTGGATAGGGCTGCTTTGTTTTTTATTAAAACAAACATGAAGAGACCCAGGTGTAAGTTTCTAACATTTTTAAAGAAAATGCATGCCTATAAAATGTGTCCTCACTTGACGGCTGAGATGCCATCAAGAAGGATGAATAAGATGTTATAAGAAGTGGTGTTAGTGGGTGAGGTAAACACTGATTACAAAGGCAGTTTGCTTAATTTTTAAGTTAGTGGGTGAGTGTAAACACTGATTACAAAGGCAGTTTGCTTAATTTTTTTTTCATTGGGAAGCTCAATCCTGTCCTCAAGTTTAGAACAAAATAAACACAGAACCCTTTTTTGATTAGAATTGAATTTTATTCATGAAACCAAACATGAGGGGGAAATCTTATAATGCCTTGATGTTACAACACACCTATTCCACTTTATTTATTTATTTTATAGGGGGTGGGATGCTATATGCTTCAGGGAACTGACAATTTAGGGATCCTGAAGAAGGAACAGGATAAGATAAAAAGAATGAAGGGGAAGATCTCTCAGCTCTGTAAGGGCTGGATGGGTAGAAGCATGAATTAGAAAAATCTGTGTGTTCACTGACATTACCACCAAGGTTTAGAAATCCCTGCCACTGAAGCTGAAAACAGCATAAACACGGGAAAAGAAAATTTTCTCTGTTTTGTCATTGTCCTGAAGCTACAAAAGACATTTTTTTGGTTGGCTTTTAATCACACAGAGTGGAAGGAGTGTAGCCAGCAGATCAGGAAGGTGAGCTTTCCCCTCTGGCAGTGCTAAGACCAGGTCTGGAGTGCTGCATTTAGGTTTGGGCTGTCCAGTACGAGAAAGATACTGATATTCTGCAATGAGTCCAGTGGAGGCCACCAGAGCTAAAACCAGGACAGACACTGACCAGGGAGCTGGATGAAACATATTGTGTATGGGGAGAGGCTGCAAGAGCTGGGTCAGTTCATTCTGGAGAAGAGAAGGCTCAGGAGACCTTAATGCTCTCTGCAACTATGTGCTGTAAGGACACAGAGGCAGAGACAGATTATTTTCTCATTAGACAGAAGGAAAAATATTTTTACTTTGAAGGGGGTCAAATTCTGGACCACATTGCCTAGAAAGCGTGTGAAGGGAGCCATCCTGGGAGATGTTCAAGGCTTGGTGAGACACAGCCTTGAGAAAACTGCTTTGGTTAGCTCTGCTTCAAGCAGTGGGTTGGACTAAGTGACTTCTGGAGGTCCTTCTCAACCCAATTTGTTCCATGGCTTATTATAAGTAAAATCAGAGTGCTCTGCTAGCAATGCAAGGTCTGCCAAGGCAGACAAACAGTACTCAAAGTGGGGAAAGTAAAGCAAGAAGCATGTGAGAACTGGGAACTCCCACCGTGCAAAGAGACAAGTTGCCCCATGCAAAACAGTAGCTTCCTCCCATTTGCAGAACTGAGTGAGATTTGGGTCCTGTTACCTTATACAGGAGGAAATGGAGGCAATATTCCCTAGGAAGGAGCAGCTCTCATCTTTTGCTGCAAGGCAGGCTGCCCGTCAGCAGCATCTTGCTGTATGCAAGCAGCAGCTGCTGATCCAGCCTGCTCTGCAGCACCCACTGGATATGGGAGCTGCCTCCCTCAGGGACACCCATGGCTTCTGTACAAGGCAGCAGCTTCTGCTGAGGAATACACCCACAGGCCACCAAGATGTGTCAGTCCAGTAACAGACTAAGGCATATATGTTATAAAATATCAGCTGTCTCTAGATGCTCCGTCTCAGACAGCTGTGAAGTGGGATTCATTTAATCACCTTCGTTAACCACTGGATACCTCTTGTATTAAACGAGAAGAAATCAGGGTAGGGTAGGGTTTTGTTTTGTTTTGTTTTTCCTATTGTAATTTTCCTAACTGACTTTAGTATCAGCTTCACAGTAGACCGAATTTCCCCGTGCTGTAGGCCTCTGTACTATAGCTGTCCAGATACGATCAGACTACTCTCACCTAAAATGCTATGAAGTGCCCACAGTTCTACTGGAGCTGCTGGGAGTTACTGGTGCCCAATACCCCTGAAAATCACAGTTCAAAGTGTCACAAGAGGGCATCAATACCAATTGAATAACTTACACTACAGCAAATAAAGAACATGTATTACAGAGGAATGCATACGTCAGTGTGCACAAATACACGAGGGACAGCTGGACTCTGTGCCATGTTTGCTATCTCTGCGCTCCTGCCTTTTATGGGAAAAGTGCTAGAAAAATTTGTACTACACTTACAAAGTACACAGAGGGAATTAGAGGGGTTTTTCTTCTGCTTAATTTTAAACCACATTTTTTTATCCTATAACAGCATGGCACAGGAAATCATGCGACAGAGGATTGAATGAGGTCTGCATCCTACTATTATTGCTGCTGGCTTCATAGCGCTAAAATGTTCCCTGTGCTTCTGATAGCTCTGCAGATTGGTGCAGTGTTCTCCATGGCCAGTATGTAAAACACTGCTGCAAAAAATAGTCTCTCCAATGAGTTTCTTTTAATAGGTGCAGCAAAGGTATTCACACTAACTGCACTGCTCCTTTATGTTTTTTGGTATGAGCTGAACATGCATCTGAGAGGCTATTTCAGCCTATAGGTTTCAAAACGCTTTAAAGCACTGTGTCCTTGAAAAGTCCTGAGTCTGGTCTGTCTAATGGAAAACTTACAACTCTTATGAAAGCAGTCAGTGGTGTAGCACAT
Organism: Falco biarmicus; assembly: GCF_023638135.1. Taxonomy (NCBI): domain Eukaryota; kingdom Metazoa; phylum Chordata; class Aves; order Falconiformes; family Falconidae; genus Falco; species Falco biarmicus. Next base: position 32,355,521 of record NC_079293.1, on the reverse strand, counting down.
CTGCAAATAAATATCTAGGCTGGTCGGCAGCCAACAGTCTGCGCTAGCAAGGTGCTGGGTGTCCTTTGATCCCATTTAGTTTCTATGGGAACTGAAGGTGCTTAGCACATTGCAAGATGTACCCAGCACCCTTCAAGATAAGAGTATATGATTCTTAATTGTAAATTCTTACTTTTTCACAGCTGGTGCAATAAGTTGTTGCCAGAAATGGTTCCTTTACTTCCACTTGAACAGGGAATCTCATGTGAGATCAGGTTAAAAAATAAAGAAGCTGGATGTTATTTTTAGGTTATTTTTCTTATACCCCTATCATGATTCCAAATCAAAAGGAAATTGTCACAATGTTAATTTACTCTTGAACCATGGGATGGACACTTTCATAGAGGATGGTAACAGTTTACTCTTATGATCCTAAAGCAGTACAAGTCATTTGATGCATTTCAGCAGGACTGGACAATATTTGCAAAAAAACCCCACCAAGCCAATGAAAAAATCAATTTGCTGTTAAGAAGTTTTTTCTACTACCAGGACATTAAATGCCAATGTAACACACTGTGGAAAACTTTCAATGGCACAACCAGCACTCTACTAGGAAAGGACAAAGCAGTTCAGAGTAGCAGAACACCCACCTTACTGTCTTCCTATACTGCAAAAAAACTTCAAGATCCAAATATTTTTTCTGAAAATTAAGCAAGTTGGGTATCTAACTGGGAATGTCTAAACATACATTAATACCTTGTGGCAGCCCCCAAAACAGGATGATGTGCAATTCACATATTCCAAAATGACAGTCCTTTCTTATTTGAACTTTGGGAAACTCAGTGTTGCTTGATTTCATTACAGCAATTTTGGACTGTTTCTTTGCCTTCTGAAAGTGAAATGTGGCACGTGCTTCTCTGCACACAACCTTTCCCAAACACTGGTTTGTTAAATCTTGTTCTGGCTTTATCTAGAAAATTTGACCCCCAAAAAATCAAATCTCTTCCTAGAGGAGATACCAAACTGTATGAGAAATCTCCCAGGAACAAATGCTCTTTTGTGTAACCTTTACCTTAAGAGGTTTAGTGTGAATATTAATGTCCAGTTTTCACTCAGTGCTCATGTTGATTTTAGTGTAATTATTCCTCAGTGAGCTCTCTGCAGAATTTTGTATCCAAAGCTTGCTGCTTTGTGAAGAACCCACTAGAAATGGAAGTGCAGACAGGAGCTATTAGTCAGGTATGGAAATTAAATTCCTTTGAGTGTGATCCTCTGGCTTAAATCGGATAATCGCAGACATTGTGAAACTGCAGAAAAGGCAATTTCCAGATATGCCCTTTTCAGCAGGGTGAGCTGCCAAATGATTTCAAGAGGGAATTACAGTAGCTGCAAGAATTAACTGCAGAGTCATGCAGGCTGCTAAGTGGGGTGCAGTAGGCTGAGATGGAAGCACTCTTACATAATTTAAATGCAGCAAGGGAGTGAGAAATAGCAGACGATGAAGCTTTTCCCACGTTATCACCACGCTGCGGGTGTTTTCTCCTTATCAGACCTGCCAAAGCAACACAATTCAAGAACTCAAATCCATTTTTCTATTAAAAGGATTCTGCTTAACATGTCTGTCTCTTGGCAGCGGAACTATTTGGACAAAAGGGCTGTGGGGGTGAAACAGAGAGCCAAGCCAAACAATCTACAAACAGATAGGAAGCAATCTATAGTAATTGTAATAAAAAACAATGAAAAAGTTAAATGAAGGCATTTTGAAGATGTTCACTACATTTTGGGAGAGAAAATAATATTAAGAGTCTTGTGGCCTGCTGAGGAATGCTGGACCAAAGGAAGCTAGAACAACTCCTTCAGGTCATGAAAGCAGAAGGGATGCCCTACATTTGCCACTTCAGGTAGGCCATGCCATGCACAATACCAATGTCTTGGAAGAAGGAAAAAGGAAAGGTAAAAACAAACATGGGTGTTTGGTGCTGTTTTTCACTCTTGTTTGTGGAAATAAAATAACAGGAACGTATCCAAATCAAATATTTCAGCCACCCTGAAGGTGCTTGCAGTTTATCTGGTCTGTGGATGCTGTTACTTGTGTGACAGATTTCTTTTTGTCATGTGCAAGTGGCTGCACTTAAAATTGCACTCCCAGGCATCAAAACCTTGTCATATTCCTGAAAATTAGATGCAACAAATGCATGGGTTACAGTTGGAGGCTCTCACCTGGATATAAGTTCTGAAGCTTTCCATAGGGACAGTTGTAGATAATTAGACAATAAGGAGTATCTTCAGATGCCCTGCAACCTAGAAAAGTATCAAATTATTTCAGTAAAATACATGCTTCAAAAGGGGTGCAGCCACAGTCCCAAATCACTCCATTAATTCTTCTCCCACTCTTTGTCAGCTGGATGTCAGACCATTTGTTTTGCAAAATATTTGCATTTTTGTGAGATTCTGGATCTAGATTTAAGCAAAGGAGAGAGAATTGTAATGTTCAAAATTATATAGATGAAATTCTATTTCTTCAAACTGTAATGCTTCCCCCTGTAATTTTGTATATAACTTGTATATAAGATGACATTAAGGAGCTCGTATACAGGAGTCCTTGGGGAGTGCAAGCAAGTTTGGCATTGTTATCTGTAAAACCATGAACCTTATTTGATGACAAAAAGAATAAAAATCTTCCAAGAGTCTTTTCCGGGAGCCAGTCTTTTCCTCTTTATGAAACACACTTGTACAAAACATAGCTAACAGCATTTATTGCAAAAGCTGCTGGCATAAAACTTCTGCCCTCTTGATACATGTTTAAGAAGATTTACATGACATTTTTGTAAGCTAAGGCCATTGTTACCATGTACCTAAAGTTAGTGTCACCATGCTCCTTATCTTGTAAGGACACACAGAGCAAATATCATCAATATAACCTTTTCTATAAGCATCCCACTTAAGGGTATCACCTAGTAACTAGCAATCACTGTAATAATATTAACTCTCTGTAGAAGGGGAGGTGGCAGCAGTGAAGGACACTGACCCACTGGCAAGCTCACCTAGTCAAGAGCAGATGAAGGTGACACCACCACTTTTATCACCACCTCTCAGTTCCCAGCTTCTTAACATATTTCCCAGCACAAGGATATGAATGTTGCTTCTGCCTGTTTCCTACTACTTCCTCAGCAATATTCTGCACGATATTTTTAGGGTGGATGTGAATGAACTGTATCCATCCCACTCTGAATATCAGCATATGTTCAAACTGCCTTTCACTAGGCACAAGTTGACTTTTGTGTAATACTGCAGTCTCTCCACTTCTTGCATTTCTTCGTTTTGAGAAGAGCCATTTTCACACATGGTAAATCAGATAATTCCCTAGGCAGCAGCACAATTTTGTTTTGTTTTCGCTTGATCCTTTTCAGGAAGCCCTCTGTATAGTTGAAGGGCTATGTCTTATAGCTATGTCTGTAAGTAATCCCTCTGCACATTGCAGCTTTTTAGGAGTGAAAGGAAGTCAAGTCACAGTGAATCCACACAATAAATGCTGTTTCCAAACCACATCATTTAATGCTGGTAGATATCTTGACTGTGGGTTTTAGGTATCATTCAACAGATGAAAAGAAGAGAGATTTCATTTCTGCATACAGCAACTTATTCCTGTCTCAATTCCTGATTTTTGGAGCATCGTGAGTGATAGAGTGTGGCACGATCTGGTCTATTTCAGAATCTGATCATCTTTCTGACAGTCAAGCAGTGGATCCATATTTTAGCATGTGAATGGTATTTTCTACTAATATTTACTTCCCTCCCACCCCCATTAAATTTTCCTTGAGAACCTTGAAGTTCGCTCTTTTGTTAATTCGGTGTATTATTTATCTCTGTCATGACAAGCAGCCCACGTGGATATTGGCCAAAAATTACAATGACAATAATACACGTGCTAATGTCTTTGAAAAATAGCTTTGGAAATTATCCAGCTTCTAGTTAACAGGTATCCATATAAGGATGGTCAAGCCTATTGATGAGCATGGTGTTTGTCAGCCTTAGGATGTAAAGTAAGGATGAAGACATCATGAAGGCTATAAAAGGTTTACTGATGGAGGGCAGACACACTCTGGAGAAACAGCTTGAAAAGAAGCTGAAGCATTGGTTATGGCTTTGATAGGAGAGAGATCAGAGGAGCCAGCTAAAACAATTTTTAAAATGCAGTTTGAGTAATTTTTGTGCTATTACCAAAATTTCTGGGTTATCAAATTATGTCAGAAAGAACTATCTGTGGTGGAGACAAAAAGGTTGATGTGTATGTTAATCACAGTCTGGGCTTGTAATCCATTAAGAATTTATTAATTTTTTTTTTAGTATTCTTTAATTGTACCTATTCCCAAGTAATGGAAAAAAACCAGTTAGAACGTTTTGTCAAAAGTATTCTGGAGATTTTGATAACTTATTAAGGAGGATTTTAATTTATTTTGCTTCATATTATAGGCACATTTTTCATCCTCCAAGTGGGAAGTGGGGAAAGAAGAAAATACTCATTTTTATTTAATTTCCTAAAGGTCAGAAGAAAAGGTTGTGCTTTAGAGGATGAATCTTTCAGATGGGAAAAATATGAAAGAGAAACAGAAGAAGATGTGAGAAACAGAAGATGTGACATATGGTTACTTTAGCAATTATTTTTTAATTTATTTATTCTGTTTTCCTACAAGAGAATGTTGTTCTTCTAAAACGCTAGGAACCTAGAAATCAACATCAGTCAACCACAAAAAATGGACTGCAGCAGAGCAAACCTTTCTAGTACCTGGTGATACATCTCCTATATGACCTTTCAAATGACTGGTTTGTTTACTTATTTCCTGCCATTTCTGCTGAAGGCATAAAGGCAGACAATAATTCTGTGAAAAAGAGATGGACAAATCTTAAATTTTGTCATACATTCTATGTGTTTTACTTTTGCAGCACACAGGTGCACAGGAGTTCCTTAAGCTTGTTTCGCAAAAGTTATGTAAGACCATCTTGGCTTCATCCAAGAAACTGTAATGTGAGCAATTGGTCTCTAAAATCTTAAATTTAACCTCTCGAGAATATTAATAAAGCTGATAGCTACAATAGTATTTTTGGTGGTACTTTGATGTTTTCCTGAAGGAAAAGTTGCATTTATTTACTAATATTTACTAATATAATCGATGTAGCCATGACTATTTTGTTTATTGAGAGGTGATTTCAATTACAGTAACCTCAAAACATTTTAAACTGAAGTGAAACAAATCTTTAGTCTCTAGCACATTATGAAAGGCAGGGCAACCTGTCAATATTTTTCAGAACTGAGTTACCATTTCAAGCCAATCTTGTTGCTTATGCTAGAAAATATATTCCTTCCTATGTTTTTCCATTGCATTTGGTAATTTTATGTCAGACCAATAAATTATTGTAACTAAAAGTTTCATATTAGGGCATTTTCAAAATTGAAAGCAACCATCAAAGGGATTATAATGTGGTTTACATCAAAGAGAAAACCTCACAATTTCTTCCCATATGAAAAGAAATCAAGTCAGTATGTTATAGCCTACTAACAGCAGCTACAAAACTGTCCAACAAGATTTTTTTCAAACTAAATACTTAGTTGACACAAGATGGAATTTCTGCAGTACATGACAATCTCTACCATTTTGTTCTCAAATGGTATTTTGCAGGTTGACCCCTAGCCTGCTTGTTCAATGTGCAGCTATTACAAAGAGCAGAAAGTTGATTAAACTGCATCTATGAAATTGGACAACATGAGAAGACATATCACTAGCATTCTGAGCACTTTCAAAATTATAGTGTTTCAGTTCTGCGGTGGGGTGATATACATACTGACATCAGAAATACTGAGCTGCAGCTGCAAAGGAGAGAATAGAGAGCCAGCTCTGCAGAGTTCCCATGGCAGAGTTAAAGCCACTTAATGAGAATAAAACTATCATACTGAAGTAAAAATAACATCTGCCCAGCTTCTTTCTGAGTTATTTTACAAATTCATTAATTAGGGTAGAGTTGTAACAAAAAAACAAAAGAACTGACTCAGAACAGTCAACCTGAGAGACAAGAATGGGGGATTACTCATGAATAGACAATACAGTATAAAACTATAAAAAGAATTATGAATTTCCTCTAATACATTTTTAACTTGTGGAGCTCGCTGCCCTGAGAACTGTTGAGATAAGAAAAAAAATAAAAAATACCAGTTTGCTACTAAAAAGAAGATGTACTAACAGATGAGATTTTAAGAATCAGGAAATTAAATACTCCCAGTCACAGCTGCCAGCAAGAACAACAAAAATTAGATATTCCAATACATTTGCCTAGCCTTCCTGTGCTATACCTGTGCATGACACGTGGTGCTGCAATCCTTTGGGTGCCTTAAAGTGATGTGCCTAAGGCAATTTATTCTGTAAATATCTAAACCAGTGGATCAGTCACTGGTTAGGTGTGCTCTGCTCTCCCATTTGATTCTAGCTGGAGACAATGTTGCCCTAATGTTTCATGTTTTTCACCTGGATATCCCCCTTGTCCAGGCACTGGTGTTCTACTCTTTCCAGCTTGCCTCTCCTTTTATTAACCTTCCTCACTATTCTTCTCATATCTTGCATCTCTCTACCAATAATGAATAAATAAAAAATAAATGGAGCAAGTAAATGCCATGAATTAGACAGATGTCTCTCACCTCCCTGCATTTAGCTCTCTTAACCCTGAGTTTCTCCAGAGAATGTAGTTTTCTTTAAGCACCTGAATCAAGGCGATTTTGATCTTGACAGCGGTCTGTGGGATACCCCACAACAGTATTCCAAGAAGTAGCTAACACCTCTGTGAAAAGTTCTGGTATCGTTCTCAAGCACACTTATCTAGGAACATTAGCTCAATTTGTAAAAGGAATAATTACAGAGAGGTTACAGAGCTGCCAGTTTTATTAGTTCAGTGCGGTTGTGCTGGGATAGAACTTTGTGGTCCTCCTTTGCTTTACAAGAACTACATGCAGATAAAATAGGCTGTCCTCTACCAAGGTTTTAATACTGGCAGGCCTGCGTGTTATCTAAATCCCATCTCAAAGATGTTTACCCCACTTATTTTATTCTTCTGTACTTAACCTGTCAGAAGCAGCTATCAAATAAATCCCAAGCACTCTTTTGAGATCAGTATGTAAATAACACATTCAGTCCCAGGTAAGCTTTGCTTGGTCTGACAGATAGGGTTTTCCTCTGTCCAATTAAATAAAGTGATAAAATTTGTAGTTAGGTGCTTGAAGCTGCAAATTCGTACCTAGTTTCCCAAAACTCCCTGAAACTTCCCTGCATATATAACCTCAGTCTTCAGCCTGCATATATAACCTCAGAAATTTAGGTCATGAAAGTTCACAGAGAGATTCTTAAAGCTGCCCACAGAACTGAGGGGCAAGTAATTCCATTGATTTCACTGAGATTCATGCTTCTTTTACCTTTTTTTTTCTTTTTTTTTCTTTTTTTTGTCTTTTTTTTTTTTTTAATAATCTCTAACTGAAGACACTTGCTCAGTTTTACGGAAATGGTACACTTTGTTTTTCTAATCTCATCAGCATTTAACTTTCCACCCATATAAAAAAAAAACTGTTTCAGTTCGGTGATGTAATGGCCAGGTTCATCTGTGGTCTGAAAGAGGGAGAAAGAAGGACATGTCTGTAGCACATAGCCTGGAGAACACACTCCTTGTGAGTGAGCAGGTAACAACTGCTTTTACCCTCTCCTGGAAAACAGACCTGTTTTTTCCCAGCAGACTGTGGCTGCATCACTTTGAGACATCCCATACTTCTCACACAGCTTCCTCAGCACCCTGAAAAAATTATTCTACTTGAAGCCCATCGAACAGGTTTTCTTCACTGTCATGGAATCAAACCTGCCTGCCACCTCATGAAGAATGCATTGCTTGGTAAACAAAAGTCTACCATCAATTACAGATCCTATCACCACTGTTTCAACCTGTTCTACCTGTCTTAGAAACTCAAAGGATTGCATGTGAACAGCTGCAATTATTTCTTTGCAAAACTGATCACAATTTTTTTTTTTTTTTTAGTTTAACTTTACTCCCTGGCATATTAATTAAACTGTCATTGGGAAGATCTTTAGCAACATTTTTTGTCAGGTTGATGTTGGCATGAGTTCATTTTTAGTTTTATTAAGGCTGGCTTGTGATAATCCTGATATAATTGAATTGCTTATCTCGGGAGCTTCTGCCACTATGTTAATAATTGCCACTTTGGATGCAGATAAAGGTGCAGTTTGCATCCATTTGAGTTCTGCAGGTCCAATAAGGGATCTCAGAACTTTGTTCTGGCCTTATATCCTTTTATTTCCTACAAGCCATTTGGATCACAAAATTTCAGTAACTTGAACTTTTAAAAATAGGATAAGTATTCCTCGTAAGGGTGCAAAACTCCTTGAGCCAAACTATGGATTAACACTAGCTTAAGTTTCATTTCTAGGTTCCATTTCTACTCAGGAGAGTTAACTTCTGCTCAGCTTTACTTTTAACTGGCACAAACACACAGGGTAAAGTGTGTAAAGCTATCCTCTTGGGAAACGTAAATGGGCAAATGGTTTACAGAAAGTCAAGCGAACACCTCTTGTGCTCATGGAGCTGTGCTAAATTGCAGGCTGAGCTCTCCCACTGTGTTGGACTTGTCTTTTCTTTCCGTGGTTGTGATAACACCCTAAAGAGTTGAGAGGTCTGCCTGCATCTTTTCCTTAAAAAGAGCAAAAGTGATAAAAATACTTTCTGACAACTTTAATAAGTTTTATTAAAACAAGGTGATCTTAAAATAGAAAAAAATCAGATTGTCTCAGTGAGAGAATACATCTGGTCTTGAAAAGCACTTCATGCTTCCTGCCATCTCCATCCCCTAAAGTTCCTTCCTCCCTTGAGTCTCACTCCCTTTCAGTCACCACAAAATTTGCCTGTTTATTTCTGGTTACAAGACATTCTTCTTTACACAGATTTGGCTTGGTTTTATCTGGTTGTCAAACCTGCTCATCTCAAGCATCTCCCAGTGTCTTCCTGTGCTCCAGGTTCCCTGCTCGCTCTAATTCTGTCTCTGCATTGCAGCAGGAGCACCCTCGCCTTCTTTTCCCCCAGGTTTTCCTCCTGGAAGATACAATCTACACATCCCTCAGCAGAGTTTGCATGGCACAGTAGCACAGCCAGAACAAGGTGTCTCCTTGCTACCCAGGCAACCCTTCAGCAAGACTAAATGCAGAACTGTGTTCAACATGTGGTGAACAAACCAACAAAACAAATTCCAGGTATAACAACTGTGAACACCGCCTGTAAGAACCCAGGATCTATTTTGAGGAGGAAATCTTACCAGAGATCATAGTCAGAAGTAGGTTCTAAGAAAGAACATTACACAAACTTTCTCCCAAAGACAGCTTTAGTGTTGTCCATAGTATGGAATGGGTTCCAGTGTCCTGAAATATATTGGTAAAAAGTAAAAAAGAAAATAAAGGGCCAGGTAGAGGGGGACAATCACCTCCCTTGTCCTGCTGGCCACACAGTTTCAGATACAAGTCAGGATCCTCTCGGCTTTCTTGGCCACGTGGGCACACTGCTGGCTCATGTTCATCTGGCCGTCAACCAGCACCCCCAGGTCCTTTTCGACCAGGCAGCTTTCCAGCCACTCTTTCCCAGCCTGTAGCACTGCGTGGGGTTGTTGTGACCCAAGTACAGGACATGCATTTCTTCTTGTTAAACCTCATACAGCTGGCCTCAGCTCATCAGTCCAGCCTGCCCAGATCCCTCTGCAGAGCCTTCCTGCCCTCAAGCAGAGCAACACTCCCCCCAAACTTGGTATCATGTGCAGACTTCCTGAGGGTGCCCTCAATCCCCTCATCCAGACCATCAATAAAGATATTAAACAGAACTGGTCCCACCCAATACTGAGCCTTGGGGAACACCACTTGTGACCAGCTGCCAGCTGGATGTAACTCCATTCAATACCACTCTTACTTATGGAGTAGCCAGCCAATGCAAGAAACAGCCAGAGTCCTTAGTATGGAATTTAGCCTGCCTTCCTTAGAGTCATGCAGACTTACTTATAAGCTTCATACTGTGTCTTGCATGTCTATTTTGCAGTTCCAGCAAGTGGAGGTTTTTCAGATGCTGCAGAAGACAGTAGAGGACATTAACTTGTTCAGAGAAAATCCTCAAATCCTTTGTTCTTCTCTCTTTACTTGGGCCATATTGCAATGGAAGTTTTAGCCTGGTTAATGGATTCATACTTCAGTACTGGCTGGACCACAACTTTCATCCTCGCCTGCATCCTTACAACTTCCCAGGTGAGAAGCAGCAGGCACCGAGCATACTGGCTACACAAATCACTCAGGAGAAGGCCAGTGTGTGCTGAACTTTTCAGATTAGATTAATTACCAGTGCAAAACATTCACACCAGTGAAAAATGTTCACAACATAGCTGCCACTGTGGTGCCTTCTGGCCACCCCTGTCCACTGCTGATGGTGGCTCACATATTTTTCTCACCTTTTTGGCCTTTCCTTCCATGTGTTGTGGGCTTGGTAGTGTTAAGTTTACACTTGGACTCGATGATCTTAACAGTCTTTTCCAACTTGAATAATTATATGATTCTAAGGCAAGGATTCCAACTTCAGTCCATCACAACGAGAATTTTCTGGTTCCTCCTAAAACACTAGGCTTTGACAATATAGCTATTATTTTGAACTGTACTCATTTCAATGACCGGTGTCTTTGCTTTCATATGGTTTGTGTTAGTCTTATGAAAGAGCTGTATATTCCATATTTTCTCTACCAAACAGTGGATTCACTGTGCATATGCAGTAAGACAGGTTTCAAGAACTGTAACGTAGGCCTACAACTTTCACAGATGCTGTGGGCTTAATGTATGTATAAGACAGAACTCCAGTGCAAGCCTTGTGCATCTTACATCCTCAAGAAGTAGGTTTACAGTGCCTGTTCAGCATTCTACAGGATCCAGAGAAAATCTGGTGCTCAGAAGTGACAGATTTCCTTCCCACACCCAGACCGATACGTTCTTCTCATGTTTGTGTAGGGTGCAGCAGGGAAAGGTCACTAAGAATAAGGATGGCACAAAAGACGTGCTGCTGTTCTTCAGGAATCTCCTGTGGACTATATTTTACAGCCATTTCTGTGTTGCCTCCAGAAGGCAAGACAAGAGGTGACATGTACTGCTTCAGTGGGTTGTGCACAGGTGTTGAACCGCAGGCTCAGACTCTTCATCCTAAACTGTCAGACAACAAAAGTCACCTAAAGCCATTGGGACATCTTTTCTTTTTTTCCTGCTGTTTTTGGATGAAACTTGATGGAAATGCTTCAGTAGTAATAGTGCCAGATGCAATAACAGAAGCTGCGATAATGGCCCATTTTTTTTCTCTTGAGGAAAATCCCAAGTACTTAAAGGAACGTGAAAACGAACCTCATGGCAGTAATAACTGAGATGTGCCACCATACCAACAACAACCTTGACAAGCAATCACTCCACATTACATTCAGTAGAATTCCAACCTGCAGCAGCTTTGTATCCAGATAGAAAAAGAGCCATGTAAATGACTAGAGAAGTCAGAACAAAACAGCGAAAGACGGATAGTTTTCTGGGACTTCCCCAATATTCCTTCAAACTGACATGAATACCACTACTCAGAATAAACCAATCTATTATTTGTCATGTTTAGCTGGGGCAGGGTACAGAGCTGTTCTTCACTGTCAAGTCTGTCATTCTAATGTACTTCACTGAAGTTTGGAGATCGGATGTTGTATTTTAATGTCAACTTTTCTAATTGCATTTCTCTGTTTTCCCTTGCTCAGGCTATCTCCTGTCTGTTAATCCCTAGTTTTTTCCTCTATGATGATGTATGTAAAACCAAATCTAGGTGCTCTCTCAGACTTTCAGATTCTGAAAATAACTACAGAACTGCAAAGGAAATATGAAAATAGTAAGCCAAGCTTGTAATTTCATATTTATGTTAGGACTGCAAATGCGTTGAGCATTATGGAATATGACTAGGTGATGTGAGAGAATGCTGGAATGATTTCATCAATGTATTTTCAACACAAATGAACTTTGAACTCACATGAAACAAAACACCTGAAGTATTTTTAAGATATAAAGCTCAATAAAAAAGTTTTAAGTAAAAGCCTGGTTTTGTCAGGCTTTTTTATTTTTAAAAATATAGTGGGGTGTTCATTTTGTAAGCTGAACATTTTGAGTCCTGAAAACTAGTTCTTGTCTTTGACAAATGCATAAAGATTCTCGTTCACTTCATTGGATTTTTGAAAAATATTAACACATCTTTCACTGATTTTTAACAAAATGCTACATTATATTCATGGGGAGTTTAGAAATAAAAAAAAATATTTTGCGCCCTTCTTGATAAATGAAATGTAATCACGACTATTTTTATTATATAAGCTAGTGTAAATTACCTATACATAATAAGTAATAAGCGTCTATGCTGAGCACAATAAGAAAAAAAAGAGCTGAAAGTTTGTGGTAATAAGAAATTATTCTTCTCAAAATAAACTATAATGATCTTACACATTCATTATTTGGTAATTGCCAAGAGAGGGAGAGAAAGAAAGAGAAGAAGGAAGGAAGGAAGGAAGGAAAGAGGGGAGGGAGGGAGGGAGGGAGGGAGGGAGGAAGGAAGGAAGGAAGGAAGGAAGGAGGGAAGGAAGGGAGGTGACTAGTAAGACTTTTACAGTATTTGATTGCATAAACATCACCAGATCACATTGCACTGAGCTCCCTTGGAAACTCTAAGCTATGTAACTTAATTCCCATGTGCATTTCTGACCTGCTGGTTCTTGGTATTTTTTTACTGAGGTCTGTGTCATCAGGCCTGAGCTGTAGGGAAGATATTCATAAGATTACTCATCATATATCCTTAAATTATGGGTTAAAGACAGTGCTGTCATCTTCTAATTTTTCATCTTGTATTCTTTTTCTTTTTAACTGCCATATACTGTTAGGGACTGCTGAATCTGGTCACCTATAGATGTGAGGCTCCATGTTCTCAGGTCCAGCCAGCAGTGAAGATGTGCTTGTACTCCTAAAAAGCACACATACTAACACATGTGTACAACGCATATATACATACTATGGATACATACATATACATATCAATGCACAAACACTCTTTCAAACACAGATGGCACCAGTGGCCTTGGCCACTGGGTCCACTGCTCATTCTTCTGTGACCGCCCTGGTTATTAACATTACCCTACTTGTCACTGTTTTTCTGTGCATCTCTCTGTGGAAGTAAGTCCTCAGTCACAAACCAAAACTCGTATCATTAAAGAAAACCCTGGTTAAAATATTTTAAGTGGTAGAGAATCCACTGCAGAAGTTATTAAAAACTGGTGTGTATGTCATTTATACTCACAAGTAACAGGGACATGTTTCTATCTTATACCTATATAGTTCCTTCAATATTAAACCTGTCTAGTTTGAACTTCCAGCCACTGGATATATTACCTTGGTGAATTATACAATAGAAACTTTTGCTTTCAAATGACCTGTCCACAAGCAGCTACTTACAAAGATATCAAGCTGTTTCATATTTTTGTTTCTCTAAATACACCAGTGTGTTTTAATTGAGGTGAAATGCTGTTTTGAAGGAAATATCTGTCATCTCCACTTTCAACTTTAGTTTCTCCTCATGACACAGCCTTGAATTTCACAGACGGGACTATAGATGAACACAAATCTGCATGAGTGCATGGTTCAGGAGACTTCTTAATGTGATCCTGTCATTTATGAGCATACAAATAACAAGACCAGACTAGAAATAGTATCAGATAAAGCTTTCACCCATTTGTAACATGGACGTTTGGCATCCAGCAGTAGCTGTATTATTCTCCAGATTCACTGCTACAACTTGCCTATTACTACTTGCCGATATAAACTCAGACAAGTCTAAGTCTCTCAATTTAAGACATGGGCACCTCATCCCCATTGGTCTCTTCCAAACTAATTACTAATTTTCACTGCTTGTGAAATGGGTACAACCATTTTTATTAGTGGCATCCACATGAAGGAAAACGCCTTACACTTAACACAGAGCTTACTGTCTCTTTCCGGCAAAAATTTTGTCCTAACTGATCGTATGGAAATCCTGGTTCCCTGGACTTTAAAATCATTCTCTAAGATCTTTCTTTCCAGAATAGTTTTCCATCCTTTAAAATAATTGGTTTTACAGATGACCAATTTAAATTAAAAAATCCTATTTGCCTATATTAAATAAAACATCCCATTTAGCTGCTGATCCCAATGTGCTACTTCTTCAGTAAACCATTGTCTTCATGGCTTATTGCAGCCTCGACCTATGTGTCATCTCCAGCTCTTTACCAAAAGTGTTTTTCCCCTTTAATCCAAGTCACTGATAGAGATAACAAATAATGTAGAATGAAGAATTGACTGCTAGAGGACACCATTAGAAAAAGATTTTCTCAACAAGCCAATAAAAAACAACAAAGAATCCCCCTTCCCCTTAAAACACACTATTAATTAATCATTTAGTATTTATCATGTACTGTGTTTGTAAAGTTTTGTTGGTTTTTTAGTTAAATGACGTGTCACCCTAATCTAGATGCATCACAGAAGTATCTGTTAACAGTGTTATTGCCTGCATGGTTAATGATTTACACTTGGCCCACTCTGTTAGGTTAAGTGCAGTGTCCTGGCTCCTGACTGAGATCGTTTATGAGAAAAGTCCAATAAGTCATAAACTTTCCATCTTCATCCTGTTCATCATGGCTGGATCCTCTTAAAGAAATGAAAAAGAGGTATGTACTAGCTGCAGCTGATTAACAAAGTAGGAATAAAACTTAGGGGTTTATGAATTGAACATTAAGCAATGTTAGGTTTTCAGTGTTATATAAATTGTTAACACAAGAGAGTTTTTTAACTGATTGATAAAGACATCTGTGGCTGTAGCATCTGTGCTGCATCTCAGTTCAGATTTGCCTGCAGGACTACTTCATGGGACAGATCGTGGCATATTCTTTTTTTGTCACAGTGATGGTGCTTTGCGCTGGATTGTTAGAAAACTTTTTGAGTTCCCTAGGGTCTTAATCCCTTTGCATCAAGCTTGTTATTCAAAGTTTGCAGCAATCTAATAGGTTTTCCATTAACAAAATGACCTCAACTAGCTTGTAAAATCCTGCCAAGATATTAGAAGGTTAATAATTTGATTTGAACTTATTTGCCATTTTTGGAAGAGTGGCTGTGTGTGCATGTATATTTTTTCCTTTAGGGCTCGATAGCACAACAACTTGCAAAATTGTTTGACAAGAGGAATGTGAGCTGTTGCTTAGTTACAGTTGGTCACTGGTAATACAGGATCATTCCTGCTCTGTGGCTGGATATATCTCCCCACCACCACCCCCTGCTGAATCTGATATGAAGGTGAATCCACCTTTTAGTGAGATGCCATGTCAAAAGCTCTGCTTGGGATGAGAAAGAAATGGAAGGGAAAGCAAATCAACGAATTTTCTACTCCTCCTTTTCTGTGTCTAGTGAGATTTAGTCAGCCTGAAAATATTTTGTACTAGGTACAGAAATAACTCAATATTTAGGTGGTTTTGGGTTTTGTTTTTTTCCAAAGCATTGAAAAAAATTAATTGTGAAAGGGGTCCGAGTGATGAAGGACCATATCAATTCTGCTCAGTTCTCTATCAGTGGGTTGCTGTGGGAACTTGGGGAATATGAATCCTTGGCATAATAATAACATCCTACCCATATAAAACATGTCATTGCTGCTTGGTTTCTATAAGCATTCAGGAAGGTAAAACAAATAATAGTGGAGAGTGAACACAAAACCCTTAGATGTCACGAAATTCAAGCAAAAGCACTTTATATGACTTATTTCATTGGCTTTGATTTTCATGCATGCCTTTTCTTCAAGCATAACAAATCTTAACTGCAGAGACTGAAGGAAAGGTTGAGGTTTCCAAACACAAGCACAGAAATATTCACTTGGCTTTCTGCCATGTTGACAGAAAGTGAAATTCACCAAATTTCAGTGATCTAAAAGACATACTGTGTAAGCAAGGGATCTAGCAGATCGGTGAAGAGTGATAAGCATAGTCAAAGGCAGTTCATCCCACTCTTAAGATACATGACAAAACAAATGGGATGAATCATCCTCTGGTGTACCCTTTTTTCTCCACTGACTTTAGTGGGAACCTCGATGGCTAAGTAGACATTTATCTTGGCTTAAATTAGGTGAGGTGAATTCCAACCCAATTTACCAAACGCCTGTGATGCAGAACTATATTTTCAAGCTGTTCGTATACAAATTAAAATCTATAATGTGGTGATATTAAAAGCTTACAATTCTGGCAATCCATGTCTACAGCGCTGCAGAAGTTACAGCTGACAGCCTAAGACAAGGGAAAACAGACTTTATTCTCAGTTGCTATCATTTTCCCTAGGGAAATACATCCCATCATAAAAACTTTCCTAGACATGTGACTAAGAAATACAGGAGTTAGAAACCTTTTACATTTAAGATTCTTCATTTACTTAGTAAGACTAGAAGGATTTTAAAGTGGATGTACTAACAGCAAATCTGATTTGATTGTTTTTTTGATTGCAAAGGCCATGTTCGACTTTGGATATTAGGTGAGACCACACTGTCTCTAATAGTGTGGATACAATAATGAATAAATACCATAATTAATTTTTAGCTCAGGCATAACATTATTAATACCAGCAGATTATCTAAACTGAAATTAGAGAAGGTAAATAAAGAATAGTACCGGTATATTCAATGAAGGAATGAAGTAAACTGGGATTAAGCACACAGCCACATAGGAAAGATGGTGAAATTTTATTACCTGGGAAATAACACACTCATCATCCATTGATACCTGTACTTTGTTTTCAAGACAGTTACTTTGAAGATATACAAGGACAACAGAACTGAGAAACAAGTTGTAGCAATTTTGTCATAGGGCCAGAACAGAACAGTTTCAGAAAACTTGAAAGCACATCTTTAGACAGAGACTGATCAATGTTCTTAGTTTAGTTGAACTGTGCTCCTTGCGCTGTTGACTCTATTGATTAATAAAACAGCTTCATCTTCATCTTACTTATTCAGTGAATACTAACTTCATAAAAAAAAATAATCTTAAAATGTCTCATAAAGAGATGACTTACAAAACAGTATGCACAACTTTTCCCCTCAGGTTTTAAGACCAATACTATTTGCATGAAACAAAAGTAATTTTCCAGAACGATACTGGTGAAACTAGAGAAAAGATAGCATGGCTCTACAAAGATTGGCATTTTGTGCTAAACCGTGTGAGAGAAGGAACTGGCAGAAGAATAGATGCAGACTATGGCATTTCCAAGTACTGACACATGCAAAATATCCGTTCTGCTCAGTTAATCAATCATATTCTGCTAGATGAACATATTATCCTTCCAAGGAAAGGATGCAAATAACAGATGCCAAGGAGAAGGCTGAAATGCTTACTAAGATATTTTTCTGTGATCTCCTCTCTCACTCACTCTCTCTATATACAGACACATGTTAAAATACTGGCAGGACACTTTGTGTAATGATTCCTTAGAAAGCTAAAAAGAGAAAGGAGTGGTCATGTTAGAAGAAAGTGAAGGCAAAGCATAGGCATAAGTGCATCGCTATGAACATTGAATGAAGTACATTGTGCAGCTATGAGGAATGACCTTATTTCTCCAAAAATTCTGTGAGAAGTTACTGTAATGCAGGAAGGAACTATCTAAATAAGTTCTTTAATTGTCAGACATTTTCAGAAATACATGGGGAAAGCTATTCAGTAGAATAGTCAGTAGTTATTTTTAAGAAAAAAGAATAGAGAAATAGCAGTAGTGTTGGAGTCCCATTGGTTCACTAGGATTAACATTGTTCGTATAATTAGACCCAAGATAATTACCGGGCAGTACATTTAAATGCAATACCTTCTAACAGAGTAAGGAGCTTTTGTGCATTATCAAGGAAAATGAAGAACTAGTAATATAAAGCCAAGATCTGAAATTACTATGACTCAGTCAAAGCCAACTTAACTTTGGTAACAATATTACTCTTTCCATTTTTATGTATGAAAAATTCCTCAGAAAAGATTATGCAGTGTGACTACACAAAGAGTGTAGGACTGAGCTTTGTCAATTTGTTTCCATGCAAAGTTAATGAAGATTGGATACTAAAATAGACCAAAAACCATGAGTATGATATTATCATTGTTCATAATTAACATAGCAAATTCTTTCAAGTCTAGTTTTTTAGAAATCATTAATAAAGATTTCCTCCCATTTTTTAGTGACAATATTGATCACAATTTTGTGAGCTGATAAGAAGTCAAAAGAGACAAGAAATACTCATCAAATTACAGTTCTGTAAACCTCAATGCATAATAGAAATGGTAGGAAATGAGATTCAGTGAAGACAAAGTATTTTACACAAGGAACAGCTCTACTCAGCTGTTTTTCACATCAACCTCATTTCTATATATGTACACCCAGATTTCATTTTATTAATAATTTTGTGCTGATATAATTTTCTAAAGCTGAACTGTTTTTCAAAACCTGACAATCATTTTGTAAAATAAACTTTACAGCATGAATGTGGGAAATGCATACAGGTAAAGAACAAAACTATGCCTCCACAGTCAATTAAGTTTTCCTCAAAAAATTAGTGATGGTTTTAGCATTAATAAATAATTAATATCCTGAAAAAAACCCTAGAATTTCCCACATTTTCCTGAGTTTTTCCTTTTAGATTTAGAATATAAAATCAGACATGTTTCTCACAGTGAAAACAGGTAATTGTGCACTTCTGTGGACATTTCAATTTGCTTAGATTACCATCTGCATTATTTAACTGTTTATTGATGCTACTTACCACCTCAACTGTTATTGTACAGTATACATACTGTACTTAAAGCAAAGCACAGCAGAGTGAATATCCTCCAGGGCTGTTGTTAGTTTGAGAACTTGGGAGTGCTGTGATGATGCTGGCCAGGTTACTCATCTAGCCAGCTGGATTAGCTTGTAGAAGGATTGTAAAAACAATGTGGTGTGGGTGATTTCAGAAACTACTTAGTTATCTGGTCCTGATCCCCCACTTGCTTGTGACAGCCCTGCCTGGGGCATCCAGCAAGTTTTGTTCCTCCCACTCATTAGGACTCATTGCCATTAATCAGTCACTGGTGTGTATACACAAAATCAGAAAGGACAGGCAGGTCCCAAGAATAGTTCTTGGGAAACCATATATCTCAATGGATCCCTTGAAAAAGACAATAAAATGACTGTTCTAACTAGTCAGTGCACATTGGTAGTGCCGAAAGTCAGTTCTATAGCACGTAAACAAGAGAAGAGAAACATACATCTGTGGTTGATATTTGATGAACCAATAGATGCAACCAAGCATATAGACTTTTTATGGTTTTACATTTTCCCATTGAGCACTTTCCTCTAGCTGAGATTGACATAAGTTCTTAATACCACTGCTTAATGCTGTTTATTCGTGAAAATTGTTGGAATTTTAGTTTAGTCCCATATATTGACCCTTCCTCATGACATTTTTGCATAATATCAAAAGCCTGAAGAACTAGTAGAGAAGAAATGTAGCCAAAACTCCTTCACAGTGAAGCAATCATTGGCATTTATTACCCTTGTAAAGGCAGAAATTTAAAATCAAAATTTAAATTTTCCCGCTTTTTTGCCTTCTCAGGCACAACATCTAAGAAAGTAGAAACTAAAAGCTATGGTAAGCCAATCATGATTGCAAGCCATTTCTCAGATGAAGCATGAATGGTTAAGCATCCTCATCATTTCGGTAGACTTTGTTTTGCTGAGTACAGTGATGTACGTTTTTAGTCTTGGGCTTAATGGCTTAGCACAAGTAAAGTGTCTAGAAATGTAGTATAACACTGAAAAAGATGATAGTGTTTAATAAAGAGAAGGAATTATTTGCCAAGTCTACACTTCTTAAAAAAATGACAAAGCTCACATAAGTAGAATCCACTTCTACAAAAGAAGAAATATTAGGTTTGGCTTTAGTTTTTGGGTTGAGTCCCACCAAACAAAAATATAGTTACTCCTTGACATTCCTAGTGGAATAACTTTTACTATTGTGACTTCGCAACAAATGTTCATGAAATATGAATATGACAGCTTCACTCATTCTGCTGTACAGATCAAGAGTAGTCAAGATTCCCTTGATCAGTGGTTCAGAAACCTTTAAGGGTAATAAATGCGCAGATTTTTGCAGGCTTTCTTTCAGATGAGGCTAAATTTCAGGAAGAAATAGTCTTCCACTACTGCAGCCCTGGTCATTAGGAAAGACTGCATGGGAAACTTATAATTTCTTCCTATATGACAGATGCACAGCCTTCCTAAAGGCCAGCTCTGAACCAAACTCTTTTAAAAAAATGTAATCTGTATTTGTGTTCTGTATCACAGTCATGTTCGGTATAAAACTGATTTATAACAACAGTGATACCATCCTAATTGGATCTTTCCAGAATACCCTACCTCCAGCACCATTTTTGAATGTAAATACATTGCATACATACAGTACTTTGAGAACAAGAGTAAAGACTGAAATTTTCCACACGTGTAGGAGATGTGAAGGCGGTGTGATTCATGGTAGGCTTCCACTGTCAGCCTCAGCTGCTGCAGAGGCTCTGAAAAGTAATGGGGAGAGGTAAAATCCTAACTGCAGTAGCTTTGCTTCACATATTTTCTCAGACTGTCATGCTACAACAACAGCACAACTTTACAAGAGATTAGATTTATTTTATAACTTTTTCTGGGAAGGTAAACAAAGGACTTCATATGTTTCATCTTGTATCTGACCTTTCCTTGAGAGGAGGTATGATTATATCTCTCTTTCACTACAGTGGAGTTTTTGCTGGGGGTTTCTGTTTTATCAAACTCACTTCTGTATTTATCTCTCACAAACTCGGCTTCTATGCAGCTGTGCCTACAAAAAAAATGCATTACAACATCTCAGCTTCTGCAAATGTGTACAGCGAGGGTGTTATACTATACAAAGAATAACTTACATCTTCCCTTTCATAATTTGTATTTCTTACCTATTAAAAAGAAGGTTGTCTTTTCAGACCTTTTGCTGAGCTATTGGTCTTTCCCTAACCTGATATTTTAGTATGTATTTTTCAATGCAATTTTTCATATCAGCTAATGTATTTTAGCAAAGTCTTCAGTGACCATACTGATAATATATCACTTGATTCCTTCCCCTTACAGATGATTCTTTTAGATGGGTTATTGTGCTGCCTCAAGAATGGTTTCTGCTGACTGATCATAGTGATATGCACCAGTGTGACAAAGGGATTTAAATTGGTTAATCTGCCTATCCATATAGCAGAACAGAACTAATTGCCTTCAGTTTGGAAATTCAAAATGCTTTTATTGCCTATGAAAGCCACCAAAGCCAAAACACAGCTTTGGGGGAAGGGGAGGGGGGCTGCAGTCAGCAAATTTTGGAAGTGAAATGGGGACTGAAGGTGCTTTGAAGCTTACTATTATAGGAAAGTGGTTCTGTTTTGTAAATTATGTTGATTGACTGAAGAAGTGAAAGTAATGCAACCTTCCTCCCGAAGGTGAAAATCTGCGGTCTATTTTCAGGCTGAGTGAAATGTGAAAGAGGGAGTAAAAAGCTATGTTGCAAACATCATGTCTGATAGCATTTCCAGTCAGAAGACTAAAGATAAATGTAGTAAAAGAAATACTAGAATTTAGATTTGACAGGGAAATAAAACATTATTTTCTATTAAATTGGAAGGCATATATCTTGAACCTTGAGGTTAAAAATAAATACTGCAGTTGCATCAGCCACTGAATGCCATCTTGTGACTTTTCATGAATGACATTATTACTGCTTTTTACAAAGTATCGAGACTTTTTATAGATAGTTGAAGATTAAGACATTCAACAAGATCTTAATGCATGAAGTAAATGTACTATGTCAGTACATACTATGTAAATTCCAGTAGCTCTCACCTTAAGAGTATTTTAAGGAAGGATTAAATATGTTTAGATCTGTCAACAGCATCTGTGTTTAAACTGCTCAAAAATCTCTAAAATTTAAAAACTTTTTTTTTTTTTTTTTTCCCCAGAACACTGTTCTAGAGTATTTTTCCTGGGGTTAAGAAGAAGCATCCCCACAGAGGACTTATTTCCTATTATGGGAGTTCCTCATCTGTCTGTGTTGAAGACTGAGTGCCCAGATTCAATATGACAATTTGTTTCATTTATTTTCATGCCTATTTGCCTGTCCCTGTTTTTCTCAGAATTCTCCTAGCTATGGCTGCACATGTGCTACTGTGTCTCACTAATGCAGCTTATTACCTACTCTTTACTGAACTACCAGACTCTTTTCCTCTTATACATTATATATACTCTACTATGACTTTTCTCCTTCCTTATTTTACTGAAGCATATTTCCTCTATGCAGCATGGGAACCACCAAGATTTTCTATGACCCATGAAGAGAATAGATTGCAGTTTTGCGTTCTCTGAAAATCTTCCTGTTTTCTCTTCCAGTCAGTGCACAGCTATGTTTTGTATTGAGGAATATTGGCTAGCCACATGTGATTACCTTAGATACACTGAGGAATTTCAGATTTTTCTAGCTGCTTATGAATAGGGGTTTAGAGGGCTGAAGTAAAAGGCATTAGGATGCCAAATGACTTACATTCAAAGTGAAAAGTCTGTAATCACCAACCAGATGAGAAAGCAATTGATGACATTTATGGGAGGTACATGGCAATGTTTTAGCGGAGGAAGCGGGAGAGGTGCAGGGTGGCCTCCTGGAGGAGGTCAGCTCCCTGAGCAGGTTACCTGTCTGGCCATCCAGCCGCAAGGGACTTACTGTGGGTCAGAGCCGGGTCCATCCGTGCAGTTCACGTGGCCTCTGTGAAAACATGTTTGAGAAGTGGGAGGGGGGCGGAGGGGAAAGAGCAGATATTGGAAAGACAAGGGGAGGAAAGAGTGAGAAACAACAGAGTGAACACCGAAATTATAGAACGAGGAGGAGAAAGTGCTCCAGCTATGGGAGAAGATATTCCCTGCAGGCCATGGAGAACCCGTGCTGAAGAAGGTGTCCTGCAGGACTGCAGCTTGTGGAGAGCCCATGCCAGAGCAGGTGAAGAGACAAAAAGAAACTGCCATGCACTGCCCATAACCTCTCCTTCCTGCCCTCTGGGCCATCTGGGTTGGAGACAGAGGAGTCTGGAGCAAGGGAACGAGGCTGAACCTGGCAAAAGGGGAGACAAAAGGTGTTATTTAATGTTTGTCTTTTTGTTTCTCACTACCTGAATCTATTTTAATTGGCAGTAAGTTAAGTTTATTTTCCCCAAGTGTGGTTTGTCAGTGACAGTAATTGCTGAGCACTCGCCCTGTCTTTATCTTAACCCAGGAACTTTCTCCCTCCTGTTTTTTCCTATTGTCTCCCCCTGTGCTGCTAAGGAAGGGGAGGGAGGGAGCAGCTGGCCAGGAGTTTGACTGTTAGACCCACCACAGAAATATATCATTTGTATAAAGACAGAATGAAAAGGTGAAGGATCCTCATTTCATATAGTCTTGGACAGAGATTAGGAAAAAAGGAATTATAGGAAGTATGAATTACTTAAATTTATATTTGCTTATTTTCATTATTAAAAAACCAATGAAAACAAACTAAAAAAAAACCAAATAGAGATTCAATAGCACTGACAGTAATATTTAAAGCTATTCAAAGAATATACTTTCCTAACACTGCCCAATCAACTTGTGGAACTCATTGCTATGAATGTTAATGAGACTAAGACTAAAGTAGATTTATAAGAAAAGTTAAGGATTTGCATAGGTGATGAGAAACTCCACATTTTAGTTTGGAAAGATTAAGAGAAGATCAGAAGAGGATGGCTGAAAGTGTATAACTGTTGATGCTCTGTGTCTCTATCTAAGGCTAAGGAGACAGCACGAGAGTACATGTCGTCATACCAGCCCCCACAAGATTTCTTGCACTTTGCTTTGAAGAAGCTTATACTGGTGTCTGTACGTGACAAGTTAATATCTCTGTTAATGCTCTGGTTTGCTCTGGTTGTTTCTGTATTCCTTATCACTTGGTGAATATCTAAAAATTCATTTGCAATAACAGGTTTGGGTTCCAAATGGCTTACCAGGTTGATTATCTAATGAAGACAATTATTCTTTAATCAGCATGATGCAGTTAGAAGTATAAGACTTTGGAAAAGCAAGCCTGGAAAAGGAATTTGGGAGAAGCCTGTCACCGATGGTGACAACTAACCACTTCACAGAATCAGAACAAAGATTGGTTAAAAAGGGTCAAAAAAGAACATTCTCAATCATTTGGAACCAAATCAGTCCAGGGAGACATCTATCTGACCTGTTCCCTGTATGGCCTGTCTGTGTGTTTCACTGGCCTTGCCATGTCTAATGACATCACCTCCCACAGCATCCTAACACCCAGCCTCATTTCCTTATGTTCTGCCTTCAGTGAGTCAGGAGAAAAAATATTCACGAGCCTTTAGCTAATGATGTTTCACATACTGCAAGTTATCTCAGGCTGTTCTTTTATAGTCTAGAAAGGCCAGTCCCTTCAGCATTTTCTCATGGGTTGAGACTTCTGTACCTGTTATTCTTGTGCTCCCCTGAACTCTTCCTGATTTGCCTGAATTTTATTTAAAAGTGCAGTGTCCAGACTGAGCAGATGTTTTCACATGAGGCTTCTACCAGAGAGAAGTACAGTGGATAAAATGACCTCTATCATATATATATAAACCTCATTAATATTCCAAATTAGGCTAAGTGAAGATATATTCATTCTTTTAACAATTCACTGCCCTGGTAGAACAGACTTCAGGAACACGAAGGACAGTTCCATTCACAGTGCAGTTTTCACATATTTAGTAACCAATTTTAAACATTCTTTTTTAAAGAATACCACCTTGCCTCATTGTATTGGTCAGCAACACTCACTAAGCCACACTTAGCTTTGTGTGTCTGAGTAAGCCTAACATGGCTGACTTTCAAAACTTGAATTTTGACTGAAGATTCTAGTTAAATGAAAATATTATTTATTAATATACTAAGGAAAGCATATTTATGAGAGGTAAAAAGAATTAAAACTTTCAGGATCCCCAAATTTCAGGATCATTTTTAAACAATTATGATATCAGGTATTTCATTCAGTAACATATGCATCCAAACATAACCTTTTTTTTTGGGGGGGGGGGGGGAAAGGTGCTTTTTCAGCATTTTTCTGAAAACAGAAAATGCCTTGCTTAATAAAAATCTTTACTTTCTCTTGCACTTTCCCCTTCTTTGTCTCACAGGGCTCATAGGTGGGAGAAGGTGAAATTTGCGGCCCACAGTGATGATTTATTATTATCTAGGTTGCAGTTCTGACCTCTGACACTCACATCTGCAAAAGCAGTGTTTGTTATAAATTCCAGTAATCAAAATAAAAAAAGAAGCAGTGTTTGTTATAAATCCCAGTAATCAAAATAAAAAAAGAAGCAGGAATCTTATGGCTACATATTTATTGAATAGAGTTACCATACAATAGATGCCAAGAACACTGATACATGTGAAAATACCAAGGGATGTTGTTATTCAGACATAACACAACCATGAATCAAGTTTTCTGCCTTCCTGCAGATTCAAGTTGTAGTAGGAATATTTCTGTACAGTTGAGCTTGTACAACAGAGAATTGAGACTATTCTATAATTCACTGTAACAATTTAGCCTTCATGTTTTTCTATTTGAAGATTGATTTCCTATAGAAAGAAAGTTTATGTGATCATGCTGACTGTGTATACATTTGTGTCCTAGATAATTTCTAAACGTTTTAGCCAGTGTCAAAAAAAACACAGACCCCAGAATAGTTCATTTCCTACAATTTCTGAGAAACGGGTGGCTGGGAAGAAGACAGAGACCTTGCAAACATCACCTTTAATGAAAAGGCTGTAGAACAGGCAGGAAAGATTACTGACAGATTACATTATCAAATCAATAACTAAACTGCCTCGATTCTTCCTCTGTGCTACAGCCTAGCTCCAGGTCTGCGGTTATCCAGTGTGGCAGCACGAGGGAAAGGGACACAAATTTGTCCTGTGTAATGGCATGGATCTCTTTTACAGCTCTACAGCATCGTAAATGTGTTTTGGTGAATATTAATGCAACAGGCATTTGTGACTAGGCTAGAGACATACTTCTGCACAGCCAGCCTCTTGCCTGTCTTTGGAAGGTATGATCATTTCTTGTGGAGATGCTCCTGATGGCTTCATATCCTACTGTGCAACTTAATGGATTATCTGCTATACTGCATAGGAGAGCAGTGATTTCCTGCTATTCAGTGTACAGTAAATTAGGTAGTAATTAGCTTTTTTAAAGAACTTACTGAATGAGTGATGTGGGAAAAGAAAATACTATATATTTTAAAGGGTTTATCCATTGTTATTAGTTTTAAAAACCTCATATAAGATGCAATTTTTCTCAAGTGTCTTATTAAAAAATTATGTCATTTAAATTTTTTACCAGTGAAGCTCTCGGACCTGTTTCCCATTTTCAGTGAGAGAAAAAAAGGCTAAATTATTTAAAATGTTAAAGATAAAGCAATAAGAGATGACAAAAAATTGATCACCTTATTAAATATGAAGACAGGGCCTTCTTTTTTCTACAGTATGTTTTATTGCTGCTTGTTTGTAAATGTCCTTGTCTTTGAAATATCACCTATAAAGATAAGATTAAAATTTAATTTGTATCAATCATTGAGGTAGTGACTCTTTTACTCTGGCAACTATAATGCAGTTTTTTTTAGAAGAAAGCAATCGTGAGGATGCCATACTGCAAGCTAAAGGCAGACAGAAGTACCAGATATTCTGAAGGTGTTTGAGATATTGAATGAAAAATGGTCACAGATTATAAACATTAAAATTATTAAAACATATTAGCATTATAAAACATAGCTGAAAGGGGAAAGAATGACCTCACTTGAGAAAAAAAAAAAAAAAAAGCAAGTCTTGAAGGAATGGAGAAACTGTTTACAGAAACACTGCTCTGGCTTATGCAACAAGGTAAATATACTAATTAATTTCTTAGAACATCGTATTAGTATTTCTGCATTATCAGTTAGATAAGGGATATACAGTATGTTACAGACAATACTTACAATGTGCAACAGTGCTGTGAAACAAGCTAATATTTTATATGGAGAAACAGTACACAGATTAAACTACTTATCTTACTGTAACAGAGTCAGTGATGCAGATGAGAAGAAACAAACAAAAAGATAATTCCTGACTCCAGCTCCTAGGTGGTAATTGCTAGCAAGATGAATTTCCAGCTTTATAAAACTGTGATGAAATTAGGTGGCACCTTTGTAATCAAATTTTTTTCACCATCCATATTTCCCTAATGAAACTTCAGACCCAGGGAACCTCCCAATTTGTAAGCATGTCATATCTCTTCTTCTACCATCTCTAGATATACAGACTATATTTTCATATTAGTACCATAGGAAATATAGGAAAGGCCTTTAGATATGAAACTAAGAAATTTCTAACTGTCAAAAGAGCTGCTATAGCAAACAAACAAACAAAAATGAATATGAAGTGCGTCAAACAGGGGATAAGTGATTGCATGAAAATGTAAATAAAACTACAGAGGTGGTGTGTGTTTCTATATTCATTAGTTATGTCTTCAGTATGTTCCATGATAGAAATTGCCCATGCAAGTTTTGTAATGCTTTTAATGAAAATTTAGTATGCCCACAGTGAGAGCAATACAAGGCTATACACAAGCAGAATACAAGGTTACAGCACAGGTCTTTTTGTTCTGCAAGACGTAAAAAAATCATACAGAGCCCCAAAATACAAATAAACAACTGAAAGGAATCAGTTATTTTGGAGATTCCTGGTGGCTCCTTTTTAGTTTCTAAATACTCTGGATTACCGTATACAGTCATCTCCTTTGGGAACAGTAGAAATAATTTTTTCTAGCACTGTTGTGCTGCAACTCCTCCATGTTAGTGCTGGTCATATTCTTAGTCCACCTTCTTTTTTTCACATTTTCAATTACAGGACTTTTTTCTCCTTAGGTGGTAATGGGAAAAATGTTTTAAATCTTTACATTGTTCACAGAAAGAAAAAGAACAAAAAAAACCCCCAACGGGTTCTTTTCCCTCCATCAAGATGCTATATTGCTATCTCCACTTCTTCACAATAAGATAACCCTAACGCAATAGTATAGTAATGCACCACTTCTTTTCTTTTACATTTCAGGTCTGCCTGTGTGGCACAATGTAAAGAAGTGCAGATAACTAAAGCAGCTCTAACCAGCTATCTCATGTCATCACTGACTTATTCAGTCAAGGTTGATGGACATGCTAGTACTGCTAATAAGGCTCAATTCAGTTCTGAGCATCAGCTGCTGTATCAGAACTAGCCTGTATCAGGCTCTGAATTATTACTTTGCTAGAACAGAAACATATACTTTCTTGATCTCCTCAAATATTGCTGATAATTGAATGTATTCTGAAAAAATAATGCATCTTTTCCTATAGCTATAGTTACAACAGCAAAATGCATAGACATAACATGAAAGTCCCTATGAGACTGTGTCTATTTGCATGTTGTCAAATACCTTTGCCAGGATCAGATACCCCGTCATCCATTTTAAGAATCTACCTTACTCATTTCTTCATCCGGCAGCATTTCTCTTTTTCCATGGCTACAATTATAACAGAACCATTCATAAACTTAATATAACCTTAGTAATGACAATTTTTATAAATTCTGCTGCTTTAAGTTTTTCAAAGTAATTTCTTTCAAATGTCTGATTGCTTTGAATAGATTAAAAATAAGTGGAAGTGGCAACAGAACTCATTTCTCAACCATGCCAGAAATTTTAAGTATTTAAACTTCTCCCTGAAGACTTTCCTTCATTAGTGTGTTGTGGGTTTGTAGCCAGATCTCTCTGCTCTAGGATTTGTGAAAGGCAGAATTCTGTATATTGAGTGTCAAAGAAATTTCATCCTGGCACAGTCAATAAAAATAAATACATAAAACCCCTAAGATATTTCTGTTGCTAAATCTCTTTCCTTTCCTCAGAATTATGGCAATGCCACCACTTTAATGCAAATGCTGGGTTTGCTTGTTTTTATGCTTCTGTTTCTGACAGCTTTATGGCAACTTGTATTATTCTAGCTCTTGTGAAGAAGGCAAAGAATCTCTTTGAATATGGCTCGGGACAGTAAGTAATATTTCTGTCTATTCGCTTGTGTTCGGTTAGAAACAAATCCTGGATTCAACATTTGTAAAACCAAGACGCACCCGTGAGGGAGTCCTACCTGACAACCTTTCCCCAGTGTCTCCATAGTCACCCAGAGGCAGCAGTTCCCTCCCCTGGTGCTCCACAGCTACAGGGGAGCCTCCTACGCAATCACCTTCCCATGAGTGAAACCAAGGACAGAGCAAACCTTCAGGCTGGGAGAAGTTCCATTGCACTGATTTCACTAATCAACGACTCCTGTTTCAGCCCTCAAGGTGCATGCCATGTTATTTCAAATGCATTAAATTTCTCACAAATTAAAATTCAGTTGCTGCTCTTTAAGGCATTATCTGCATGTGTTAGCTGTGAAGAAGCTCTAAGAGCCTTCCTCTGTGTGGGAAACAAAATTTTCAGAACCTGTCTTGCAAAAGTTCCCTTTTTTGATATAGACTATGGTGCATAATAAAAAGATTACCTTTTCTGAAGCTTGTAATTTTATTAGCCTTCATTGCCCTTTACCCTGGGGAGTAAAGATAGGAAATTCAAGCTAAGGTTCATGTGAAAATCTGTAGCAGAGCTTGATACCACATGTCAATACAAGAACTACAAGAACCGTGTTCAGAAATGACGACACCAATCAAGATACTGAATTTCTGAAATGAAGTATTTCTGAACAAGCAGCTGAACAAGGATAAAGGTTCTGGGAAACTTTCTTGTAGCAGTTTTCAAGAGAATCCTTGTAATTCAGCATGGTTTTAAAATACATGCTCACAGCACTGTACCCCATAAATGGCCAGACTGTCAAATGTGGGCACAAAACCTGTCACTAATGACCCTGAATGTAGGGAAAATGATGGGTCTGATTGGAGTCTTTGTAAGTGCTTGGTGCAAGGGCACATAGATATGAATGTGAATCAGTCATGAATAGGTTCAGTCTTTTGTCCATGATACATTGGGAACTCACTCATTTGCAGTTTCTGTCCATCATTTTTTTTGGAAATCAGTAGAAGTAATGTCTGGGGGTAGGAGTGCTTCTGCTCAGTTGAGGTTGTGTGTTGCAGCTTGGCTTTCTGTTTCACAGGCATCAAAGAAAGAAAGGAAAGGACATGGGAGGAGTGGACCTGCAATTCATATAAAAGCTGTCATGCATCCCCTTTAGATGATTTTACTTGAAAGCCTATGTATGTGTTGATTTAGAACTTACATATTTGATCAACAACAGGAATTCATTCATCCAATGAGTATAAAAATAAAAACATTTCAGGCCACATGAATAGGATTTGACATGGAAAGGAGTGGTAAATTAATTTTGAATCTGAGATATTGTCAAATTTTCCATACAGATTGCAGGAACCTTGCATTAAAAATATTCTCTCCTGAGTTTCAGCTTTCAGGTGTAGAAGTCCAGCAGTATAACAGTTCTCAGACAGAAAGGAGTAAGATCAGAGGATGAAAACCGTAAGTCACTCTTTTATATTTCTCTTCAAAAGATGAAAATAATTGTGAGTTATTGTGGATACACATGGTCAACTTCCAGCATGACTTGTTTCTTTTTTGTAAACTATCATTTTTTTTAGGTTGTGTAATATTTTCTAAAGATATCAGTGATTTTTGCACATTAAATGAGATTTACGTAAAGCCTCATTTTGACATAGATGTCATTACACTTGAATAAGTGGAGATGGGCGACATTTTTTTAACAAATTCATCCAGTGGTCTGGTAACAAACATGGAAAGCTAGGAGCCTGGATTCTGAATCTCCCTCCTGGGGTATTCTAAGTATAAGAAAAACTGAAATACAGTCTTACAAGTGATCTATGATCCTTTCTTTCCCTGAGAAAGATCAAAATTAATGAAAAGGGTTTCTTCCTCTTTTTGGTTTGTAAAGCAGCATCTGTTCTTGTTTGGTCAAGATTGTAGGACAAGTGCATTCTGCTGTTGAGATGGTCTTTGAGATTCTCTGTGGGGTGAACAGTTCCATCCCATTCACCATCTGCAAATCCTAAACTGATCCTAACTAGCAGTATTTCCTATTTCATGTAAACATATCCAGACCTCTTTAGAAGTCTCCTGACTTCTCCTGGCTTTTGAGGCAGGATTTCTGGGTATTCAGCATTAACTTCAGTGGGACCCTATTTTGACACATTTAGTCCATCAAAAGAAAGTTCAGCTGGAATTGTGGTATAGTATACAAATGCTGATTGAGTATTAGCGTATTTTTCCTCATCTTTCTTGAAGAAACTTGTCTGGTTGGCACAGCATTGCAGTGATGTTTTGCACGTGAACCCGAGATCTGCAAGAAATCCTGAGTTCTCTGATCTCAAGAAGGCAATGTTATTTTTGGAATGCAGTGATAAAGATCTAAATACAAGTATGTAACCCAAGTTAGTCACAACTTGGGGATTTTTGCTTGCTTTCTTTTGTCAAAACTTAATGAAAACGTTTAATGAGCAGGTTCAACTTCTCTTGTCACAAATGGGACATCTACTTAGATTACTGATGGCATTATTGTATTGTAGGAAATTTGTATCTCACTGAATGAACTCACTCATGAAATATTGCTGCATGAGACTAAAATATCTTTTTCCGTTAGTTCACAGCTACTCTAGTAGTATTTTGCATATTTTGCATTTGACACTTAAGTTCTGAAAGACACAGAAATAGATCTTTCTCCGGTTAGCTGTTTGTTGTTAACAGCAAGGTTTGTATGACTTTAAAAAGTTAAAATTGAAAGTGCATTTTACTTCAGCCACAAGAATAACATTTTACAGTGCCTCATTTTTTATTTGCTTGTTAGTTATACCTCTTACATTTAAGTTATTTCACTGTATTTTCCTAGATTTCTGAATAAGAGAACACATTATTAATAATCCTATGTTTGATATATATTTTTTAATTAATTTCTCTCTGGCAAAATGAAGCTTGCTGCACCTAGCCTCTTATCCTGAAAGACAGGAACATGGGCATGTCCCTGCTCTATGACTAGAATATAGGTTTGGACAAATTTGGCAGACTCTAGACAGAAGCCCTTTCACAAACAGGTATATTCCCAACATATATTATGTAGTGGCAAGCTGTGAAAATACCCAATGATTTAAATGACTGTTACCATGAAAGGATTTCTGGACTAAAATTTTGTGAGTTGAGTTCACTAAACAAATATTGAATGCATTTTGTGGCTTTAATCCTTGTGAATGATGCTTTGAAAATGCAAAAACTTTTGTTTGCTTTGCCTGTGTATTTGGACTGGGTTGCAATTAGCCAAATATTTAAGGATGTTATGCACATTTAAAAGATATTATTGAAATATATAGAAATAAATACACTCCAGTATGACAAAAATTCAATAATGATCACAAAAATGTCAATTGCAAGGACCAGTATTGACCAAATATTTCATTTTTTTCTGCTTGGAACAGAACAAATTTATGCCATTGTATCATTCAGAATTGAGGAAACTCTTCTTAATTATTGATCATAGAAATTTTGTGAAGTAACTATCGAAGTTTAAAAAAATACCATTTGATCTGACAGATTGAAAAGTGAGCAGACTAACTTTTCAAAGACTAAAGAGTGTCTTCTCTAAGGTAAAAAGCATATCACATGGTTAGAATATTAAAGCAGAAATTGTGCCTTAGTTTTGTGACATCTTGTGTCTATTTTTATTGTGAGAGTATTCAGTGAGCAGTAAACAGGACAATTACTGGAATAACTCATTGGTCACCCCGTTGGAGTAAGTATCATGAGATATGGCAGATTGTCCATTACTTGAAGACTTTAAAACAAAATTTTATTTTGTTTTAAAAGGTTCTTTCCTCAAATCACAGTCCTATAGCTTTGGTTATGCTTAAAGTTGCTTGAGATTATTGCAGTATTTCTGAGCTTTTTTTTCTAGATTTCATGATAAATACAGCATGAACAAATGAAGACAACATGAAGCGATATGGCTTAACCTCCGTATGAAATTAACTTTGAGTTTCAAACAGAACAAATTTCATTCTTCTAATGAGTGTAAAATTAGCTGTTCATGAGTCATCACTACTATCTCACTCACTTGATATAAGTTTTTAGTTTCCAGGCTAGCTGTATCAATAAATATTCAATATAATGTCATTGAAAAATTAGTTTTATGTGATAAACTAAAGTAAATTTGACAACACCAATGTAAACATGACCGGGTCATAGCAACAATACTATTTTCAGTATAGCAGGTCTTTAAAATATTTTTTCTGCTCTAGGATTAGAGAAATGGTCCTAAATTCATCACCTGTTGAATTTTCTATTTCAAATGTCTTCAAAACATTCATATTTCTAAAAAAGAAAATGTATTAACTGTATCTCTTTTTTTAACCCCAGGGAATTACGAGCTACCATCTGTATCTAACACAAAACCTCCACTACAGAACTGCCTTCAAAATATTTCAGAAAGTCAGAAGCTGAATCCTGAACTTTATCAAATACCTATGAATGGAGGGGAAGCAACCAGCATCTGTTCCTGGGGAAATCTGGTTTTATTGTGGCTTCTGTGATCTGATCAATGGCCTTGAACATACCTGAGCCTATTCACCTCAGTGCACTGGTTACCTTACCTTTTGAAATCATACATTCCCAGCAGCACAAATCCCTTTGTCGTGGTACCTGACACTGTGTAATCATATGCTGATCTACAGGAAAATAATTGCGTTTTAGCTGACATATTTCAAATATTTCACCTCTATTCCTTGTTTAAATTTTCTGGATCAAATAATATTTGGAAAAGGTAAACTGATGTCACCAAAAAAAATATATTTAAAGAGCAGTACAAAAATACCTTGTCTGAAGAGAATGCCTTTACAAATATTGACAATGAGAGTCCCAAGTGTAATTGATTTTACTTTTTGACAGATGGTTTACCTTTGCAGTGTCACAAATCCAAGAAGTATTCCCTCAGAGTGAAAGGAAATAGTTCAAAAGAGCCAGACAGGCTGGTAACAGCACACGCATTCCCAAATGCTGTTTCCCACCCTCCCTTCAAAGACATCTGAGAGAAAGTGTTCCTTTCTCTCTCCTTTAAGATCAATATCATCAATCACACCACCATGGAAACAAACTTAGAAATCCAAGTGTTTGAGCTGTTTCCCAGCAAATACCCAACATTTTTTCAAACTGACCAGCAATGAGTTGGCAGAAATTGCTGATTGAAGTTAGGGCAGTGAAAGAGCAGGAGGTTTGTTATGTATTAATGAATTCCATGTCATTCTCTTGTGTGAGACAAGTTTATTCAGATTAGGCAGTGGCTTTCTAGATTAATCTTGCTGAATCTATGCATTGCAATTTATTAAAGCATCATATGGTTGCCATGGCCAAAATCAGAATGAAAACTGAGATGTTCCAGTATGTACCTTTCCCATCGGCCAAAAATGGCAGTATTTTCATTACATTAGAGTATGTATTTACATCACATTTTATATAATGCCATCCAACCTGTTATACCACCTGTGACTGAACCATTTTGACCCCTTTTTGTGTCAAAATGCTCCCAGGATCCCAGAGAGGTTTAGTGACCTGTCATTTAATAACAAAACACTGAAGAATTCAGATGGTCATGGAAGTCTGTCTTAAGAAAATACTTTTCTGGGTTCCATACCTCAGCTCCAAGGAGAAACACAGCAAGGACACAGTGAGAGATTTCTGACACAAGTGATTGCCAGAAAGTGTACCCAAACGAAAGGGTCAGGGGGGTATCCTGTTAGCTGTTCTTGATGCTCAGGACTAGAAATTTTAGGTTAATTAGTATGGAAAAATTACTCAGGGGGTGGGGTGGGGGTGGGATTAGAGACAACTGGGGCCTAATAGAAGCATAGTATTATAAAAGCTTTTTAGGGTAAAATACAGCTATTGCTTTCAGGGTGGCTGGCATGCATGGAATCTGCCTTACCATGGCTCCCTACATCACACACCCTGCCAGCTCAGCACCTGCTGACAGGAGTGATGGAGGGTGGAGTGGAGTGGAGACCCTGCGGCCAGGCTCTTGTGCTCTCTGCAGGAATGGTAACTTGGTACCACACAGCTGATAAGCTGTATAGCAGTTGTCACATGAAGCATTTGTGAGAGGATGTCTGCTGCTGAGCCAACCACTGTGGTGAAATTACTTCCCTCAAATGAAATAATCTCATTGTAACACCAACACACACCTCCATCTCAAAGTTACCTGTCTCCAAGGTACTGCCACATCTCACTGGGCATGTGATACCAATCAGTAACAAAAATATGTATGACTAGAGTCACTCAAGCTCCACCTAAATGTAAAGAAAACGGACTAGTCTTGGTCTGAAATAGTCCAAGGGGGTGGGGGTGGGGGGGTGGGGGGGAATAATTATCTAAACTCCCAAATTACCACGCACTGATTCAGTGTTTCTCTAAAGTTTAGGAGTGAAGGGACCCCTAATCAAGGTCATCGGCCTTGGGAAGGACAGGAAACAAAGAGTGGATGGTGAAAAGAATACTTATCTAAGTTATGCAGAAAGAAACCTTCAAGTGAGGAAGTTCTGGCTGCAAGAGGAGACAAGCTGATAAGGTGTTGAATCCACAAAAAGTTGGTTGAAAGTAGGACAAAGGTAATTTTGGCAGTGGGAGATCGTGACCTCCAGCTCAAATAGCCCCCCTGAAAGAGGGCAAAACTCCGCCTGGAGAGCGTGCGAGGTTAGTGAAACATTTCATTAGTGCTGTCTGAGGATGTGTACTAATTTACATTAGAAGCAAGAAACTTGTATCCATTCCTGTGTACGATGATGAATATGCAATGTGCTATGAAGCATTTACAGTGGACAAAGGAGGGGAGAAGTTAGGGAAGACTCCATTGTGACTTTTGGGATCGGTCGATGGGCTGAACCTGTCTTCTCCCCCATAGGGATGCCTACTGGGTAAGAACTTTATTCTATGACTAACTCATGCTGGCTGTGAATAAGCGTGTTGTTTTAAGCTTGTTTTGCAGTGTATTATCACCAGCAGTCTTTGAACCTTATTCTGTCACAAACTTGCATTTTGTATAATAAAAATCTTCAGCAGAAGTTCATTTTGTATAAATCTCTGGAGATTTGAGTAGTTGTGGTAAGGGATTTGACTCAGTGACACTGTCAGCAGGGGTCCCTCAACAGGTTAGTCGAATCACATACACACCCCTCCCCCCCACCCCCCCACCCCCGTTACAGTGGGATGTCAAAACGCAGGTAGCAGACAGACTGGTCGGACACAAGGGTCTTGTCTTTCTTGGGAAAGGGACAGGTTGATCAAATACAAAGGGTTTGAGGGAACCCTCCTTCTTAACGTGACAATTAGGAAGCACAAAGAATAAAGAGGACACAGGAATGAAGGAACAGGTGTGACCAAGACCTTAAATGCCCCAAGTGGCTGCAGAAGTTTGATCCAGCTCTATTCCTCATCCTGTCTTAATCAGGTAGGGATTAGTGTCTTCTAAAAAAAAAAAAAAGTGTTAGTAAAGGGATACATATTTCTAAAATTTCAAAAGATATAGTTTGAAGTGATTGCTTAAAATCTTGGTTGAGTGATAAAATAAACAAGGAGAGCTAATTCTCAGATTTTGCTTCCATATAGAATTTCGAGTCAGTTGTATTTACTTCTTTCACATATCAGATGTTTTTTAGGTAGTAGCTGCTTCACTTCTATGCACAAACTGTTTTCTGTAAGGAGTCTCTAGTTATATAAATAAGAAAACAAATTCAGTTTAGTTTTACAAAGCTTGTATTCTTCATGGGACTGGATTAATGCATTGATATAAGGTTCATTTTGATCAATGCCTTAATAGATTATGAGAGACTGCATGTAGCAAAATCTTTTGATGTGTTCTCCGAATTTCCCTTTTGTGAAGTAAAAAATGTTACAGAGTTTAGGGCTTTCCAAGTTGTATGTGGTGTTTATTTATATTATTCCCATCTATAACTGACATAAATGGAAAAAATTAAAAATCTCATGTGCCCTTTATTTATGTGCCCTTTATTTAAAGCCCTTTATTTATGTGCCCTTTATTTAAAGCTATGAGAACATACATCTACAATATTTCTGAGTCAAACCTCACTGAAAATCAGTTAAACCATTTTTCTCCAAATGAACATGGCCAGGGCAGAATGGGTTGTTGAAGAATTATAATAAATGATAATTTGCATAGCAAGTGGGGGAAACAACAACAGTTATCACAGGTGCATTTTAACCAGGTTATCCCAACTCACTAGCTCTAAAGGAAGCCTACAGAGATAGAGGCTGATTGGATGTAAATTCCTGATGTAGACTCAAGGCATAAAACATTTGTATCTGCCCTTTAATTAGGTGTAATCTAATGGCTTCTTTTTTTGCTTTCAACCCATCATACTGATAAACCCAGTTAAAACCTGCCCAGGATGTCCAGATTGTCAAGCAGTTAGCTTCCATGCCAGGCTTTTATGGAGAGATTGAAAAAGTGATTATTCCTGCGTACCGTATCTGCAGTCAGCAGCAGCAGTGCAGCAAGAATATTCAGGAGAGTTTGGAGTTGCATGGCCATGAATCAAAGGATGCTTGAAGCAGGGGGTTCATCTGTTTCTACCTTGACTGGTACCTAAACCAGTGCTTTAAGGTCTAAGGACACTCTCAGGAGCTAGTGGAAAGTTGCCTTTGTGACCTACATGAGTAGACAAAAGGGATGCTACTGTCGAAAAGATCAGGCTTTGTGCCTTCTACTTATGCAAATAATGCTGACTCTCTGGATTGATTTGACTTTCCCCATTTGTCCAGTTCAGGGCACAGATGCATTCATGACAGCACACAAACCTCACGGGAATACGGAGGACAGGGAGGTGGAAGGAGACGAGCTCTTCTGCCCCTGCTCAGAGTGGATATGCAGATGCAGCCACAGAGATACTTTATGAACTGGTGTGACCAGAGATGTTCAGGCACTGGACTACCAACCAGTACTGTACACACCTGACTTCAAGCATGCAGATAATTTCCAAGAGTCACCTATGGATACAATAAGCTATTGGGTTTATGATATTTCATATTGGCATAGGTAAATTCTGATGATTAAAAAAGAATCATCTTGCCCTTTGTCACACTACTGCCGTCCTGTTATATCCCTTCATTAGTCTTATAAAGGACAATTTTCCTTGAGTTTTTTAGTGCCAGAATTTGATTACATTAACCTCTTCAATAGCAGAGCTGTCACAATGTTCGTCACCTGTCACCACTTTTTCCTCTTAGGACTGAAACAACATGTCTGTCTTCTACACTAAGTTCTTAAAGCAGCACCACATCTATGATTTAATAGAAAGACTGACATGTTGTCAAGACCTCATTTTGTAACTGCAATTTGAATTAAACCTGATTATCAGTTTAGTATTTAAGCACTTGTTTCAGGATTTTGTTTGCTGTAAGTGACAGGCACTTGTTTGCTGGCTCTTGCTTACACATATATGTAAGTGAAACTCAGATAAACTAAGTAACTTCAGTTTATTATCAAGGCAACTTCAAGATCTATGAGTTTTGAAAGGATATCCCACCAGACTAAATTTTAATGAACAAAATGTGACAAAAAAAATCATTTTCTTCACTGAATAATTAACCTCTGAAACAAATTCAAAGTAATTTCTCTTTCTTAAAGTCAGCAACCATAAAAAAAACTGATTTCAAATGGTGATTCTTTGTCCCCATCCTTTATTATGTTTTATTCACCTGATATATTGTGCAGGATATTTACATTCCCCCTTTTGGAAAATGTTATATTTCTTAATTTCAAATCCCTAAAAGTAATAATTAACAAAACTCTTCCACCAAAGTAGGAAAATTTCCAAATCTCCACAGTAAAACATAAAAATGATAATAAAAAAGAAATATTTTCCTTTTTCATTACTTTTATATACTCTTATTTTTCTTATTTGGACAAAACAATGAAAGCAAAGCAGTTTTTGAAGGAGGAAGAAAACAAGGAATATGAATTGAAGGTGGATTTCTTCAAGCCTCTGACTGATTATCATGGGGGAAAGAGGAAGATTTTTTTCCTTCTACAAAATAGAAAATGTTATTCTTCATATTCTTTGAGTGAAGAACCTTAGCCTTGTGCTTTTGTTTTCTCTTTAATGCCGTTAGGTTTTGACAAAGACAGAAAGAGACAGAGCTTGTATACACACACATTGTCCCTATAGAGTTAATGAATTTTCTGTTATTGGATATACGAGTATTGCTTAGATGATTAAACTAACCATTTGAGATGCCCTTCGCAGAGTACTATTGATCTCATGAATGGATTAAAAATTAAATTAATTCTTTTACCTGATATCTACCAATATGCTTTGCCTTCTCTCTACATCACTTTAGTTAGCGTTTTTGCACTATGTATTATACTGCAGGCAACACCAAAAAATGGGAACTATAAATATCTTTCACTTATGCAACACAGTGTCGGAATTTTTATTGTATGTGCTAAACTTCAGAAAACTGGAAACCTGTTTATCCTTGTGGAACAGCTATATTTGAATGGCTCTGCAGACTTGAGTGTATAAAAAGAGCCTTGTTACATCTCAGGCACGAGATCTTGTACTGCTTCTCCGTGTGACCTGTACTAAACCAGCTTCCCCAGAAAAGGGACAGCCAAGGTAGTAATCAAACATCAGTTTAGTCCTCTGTCTCCTGGGTTGTTTTTAAATCTTGTTAATTCCTACAACACTTTGAGCCAAATGGATCTGCTCAAAACAACAGGCTGCCTTATGAATTGCTTAGAAACTCTACAGTAGTTTGCCCTGCAACCTGCCTGACCCCGATCAACGGGTTCTCTGTTCTGGGAGTTGTGAGTTAACCTTATGAATCAGCCTTATCTCCTGCAGTTTTTACTCAGAATAGGTGTTGTCACAGAGAGACAAAGTTCTTACAACACTTTATTTGGGGAAAAACAAAACAAAACAAAACACATGATAAAAAGAGAAAATAAAGAATAATGCCTGGTGAAGGAGGCACAAGGAACACATGCATATAATTCTGTTGGCCATTAAAAGATACATTTATTTAAAGGGAAGTATACAGCCTCTCTTTTAAAAATAAGTGACAGGAGATCAAATCTACTAGCGGAGGAAACTTCCCTAATTTACAGTTTAGCTCAGTTCAGTCGACCTTGCATAGAGATCCTCTAAAGTACTGTGCCTGGTGTCCTGTTGCTCCTCCGGAATACCTTGATTCTTCAACAAGTCCCATATTACACCTGTTAGCAGCTTGTGAATACTTCTAGCTATCTCAAATCATCTGGGTGGTGATATGTGGGCAAATGAATGGAACTCTGCAAGTGGGAACCATCTCTGGACAAAGAAGTTTAAACAGGGGTGTCCAGGTTGGCAGTACAGGCAGTAAAGATCTAGGCAGCAGTCAGCTGAGTCTAGAAAGCAATTAGCTGACCTGCTGCTAGAGGCTTAAATCAGTTTCTTAAATGTAGGTGTCCAGTGCCATTTGTCATGTTCTTTCACATTTGAAAAATTAGCCCAAAGCTGATAAATGTGACATAGGACCCACAAGAGACCTGTATCTTTCTAGAGCATTAAGTGGAAACCACACACAATATGCTTATGTTTCTTAAGGCACTAAACAGCTGAACTGAGCCCTGGTTTATCTACAGTGTATTGAATCCTCCTCTAGCTTAATTGACTGTGTTGACTTAATTGCATCAGTAATACAATTTATACACTTGGATCATGTGTAGACACTCAAGTATGTCTTAACATGGACCTACATCCCACTCTAGACATTCTGTCAAGGTCTTCAGGCTTCTACAGAGGAAAAAGTGAACAGAAGTTTAATAGAAAGAATATTTTCATTCTTTCAATACATTTTTTTACGTCTCATGCCTACTTGTTATAGTATAGAAGTCTGTTTTCCACCCTCTGCTGCTGGGAAGTCTTAGTCCACTTCTTGTTTCTGATACCTAATTGTTGTACAGGTTTCTGGTTTTGTTTTACTTCTTGCTAGCCTGACTTGGTCCACATGATGAGAAAATCAAGACTATGTGGACTAGAATTCTATTCTTTACATATTCCTTTGTACAAAATTAACAAAACATCATCCTTAGGTGACTGTTGGAATAGATCAAAATTTAAAAGGGCTGGGACCATAACGGGAAAATTTTAATACTAGCCTGAAACTTGTGAAGTATCTTTCCTTCAAAAGAAAGAATAAGATGAGTTATTTCTGACAACTGAAGGATGTCATGCCCTTGAACATCCACTAAGAAGGCTTACAAAAAAAGATGACCTTTAGACACCTCAGAACATAAAGCTACTCATAGCTTAATACTATTTCATGGATTCTGCTAAACCTTAGAAAAGGACTAAGGACCTGTGCACTGTAAAAGATGACAGAAGATGAAGAAATTGCTACGTTTCCTATTTGGGCTTGTGAAGATCATTTCAAGAAAAACAGTAAGATGACAAGTTTTATCTTCCAGAATTTCAGATAGGTAATCTCATCAAATCCATGAGCAAAACTGTAGCATCAGAACCATATTTCCAAATCAATGTCATTGAAAGCAAGATTTCACCAACAAGAAAATACAGAATAAAACCTTCCCCCTGCATAAGTCTCTGTATTATTTACAACCAAGTACAACCAGTTAAACAGCTTTTCAGTAAGTCTGTTCAGAGTAGGTATTTGTTAGAAATAGGATTGAAATTGTACAGATACGTATTTTTTTCCCTTTTTTTTTTTTTGGTTTGTTGGTTTGTTTGTTTGTTTGTTTAATTGGCTGTAACAGTTCACTGAGATCATGGTCGTTGATTTACATTATGGAAGGTGATTTCCATAGCATAGTGATTTACTTCATTCTATAATCAATTATTCAATGAGTTTAATATGAAAAGCTAACTAATGGCTTTGAATACAGAAAAGTAAACATAACAAAACACAGGTGCATGTTGATTTATATTTTTTCTAATAGGGTTAAAACTGATACAAAAAGTACGTCTAAGCACAACATGGGTGTGTTTCACAGAATCTCTCTCACTGCTTGCTTGCTGTGCCTGCAAATCTCTATCCTATACTTGAAGAAACTTGTTTTGGAAGAGATAGAAACATTTATTTTTGTTTGCCTCTGTCTTCCTTAAAAGAACAAGAGATACTAAACAGAAAAGCTATGTGTATGCTGACAGATATATACAGGAGGAGATGAGACAAAAGCCAAATGTGGACTAGTGTGAACGAATGTGTGTTTTCAGGTATTCACATTTAAACTTATTGGCAGTTTCCTTCTTCAGTCACGAAGCAATAGCTTCCTTTCAATCTTATTCCACTTTTGTTAATTACAGAGTGGCTTGTTTATGCAATGTTGTTAAAATTTGTCATGGTAGGGCAAACCTTTACCAGGTAGTCTTACAGGTAAGTACTGAGCTTTCTGGGGAGAGATCCAAGGTGGAGAAACTTCCTGTTATCAGTGCTAAAAGGAGAGGTGGCATGGGAACACCTTAAGAAATACAGCACTGTTTGGTTTGTTTTTTTTCCAAAGATAAGTGCAAGATCACCATCTGAGCCTCCTCAGAGTACCCAGAGCAACCAGACACCAAAACCGGCACTGAAGCAGTTTCCACTGCAAAAAGGAAAGGGCGAGAGCAAGATGAAAGCTGTAGAAAACTGTGTTCAGGAACGTTCACCATGATAAAAATAGTCCTGCCTGTTCTTGTTGATAGGATGCTTATAGCCTGTTTTCATTTAAAAACTTGGGAAATATTTTAGGGAGCTAAATTTCTTATCACTGGTTATTTCCTTACAGATAATTGCATGACTGTTAAATTTCTTCCCGGAAATCTTTTTGTTGCCATTTCAGATGGTTTTGCGTCCTTGGATCTCAGATTAATTTACTAGTACAAGCTGGCAGTTTGGATGCAAGCAGGTAACTTTACGATGATTGCATGATCGATGTATCAAGTACGTGCTCAGGGAAATGAGCAGCCGGGAAAGAAGAAATCTAGAAATTTCTAAGAAAGGATTTGTAAGAAATGTATCATCTATTAAAAGATACTTAGAAAGTCAGAATATGTATCAGTGTACCCCAAAATCAATGAAAAGGTAGTTTTGGACATTGTGGGTTATATCCAAGGAATTTCTGTTTATTTAGAGTTTGATGTAGCTGTGTGCACATGAAAAGCCGAGTGCACATGAAAAGCCGATTGTAGTAAAAATGGTACAAAAAAAAGGTTTATTTTATATGCTGAAAAAAAAAAATCTAAACAAGTAATTAATTAACAGGGGAAACACACAAGATGATCACTGGATGAATGGTTCACAGGGTATCACCACTCTGCACTATGAAAAAAGTAGGGACAGTTTTGAACAGAAATAAAGGTGACCAAAACTGAACTGGGAATAATAATCTTTCTGTCCTGTTGTTTGTCATGAGTAAAACATAACTTGCACTGCTGTGGGATTAAAAGAATTTGTCTTGTTAGATCAACAACAGGAGTACTGGTGTGTGATGGAGAAGCATGAGCTGT
Organism: Falco biarmicus; assembly: GCF_023638135.1. NCBI lineage: Eukaryota > Metazoa > Chordata > Aves > Falconiformes > Falconidae > Falco > Falco biarmicus. The sequence goes on along the minus strand of NC_079293.1, from coordinate 32,311,725 downwards.
AAATCTCAAATTTCTTTGTTTCTCCTGACTTGAAGTAATTTACTGTAAAGGCTAAATGCTCTATAACATTGGATTGGGACTTGGGGTTTGACTCCTGGATCTGCCCATGGTATGCCTGAAACCTCTGAGAAATTCATTCCTCCCTTTTCTTCCCTGGGTCTTGAAGCATCTATTCTGTAATCTGGGAATTTTCAGAATATACAGATAGTGTTTACCACATCTTTTATGAAAAAAGCACATGAAAGCACACTATATTGGAAGTTTTAATGCCAAGAAATGTTAGAAATTGGAATCAGTTATATAACAAGACTATCTGAAGCACATACATCCTTACACAAATTACATTTAAATGCAGTTTTGAAATACTGAATATGGAACAGCAAAGCCAAAGGGCCTCCCTGCACTTAATATTAGACAACAATCAGCTTAAAAAAAAAAAAAAACTGTTAACCTTTTAAATCATTAAAAAGTGCTTTCTTTGATCTTCATTTCATTGACTACCTTTACTTTTTCAGTTTTATTTTCTACCTGTCTTTTTTTCCTGTTTTCTTTTTCAATTGTAACAAGCACACAGAATGAGTTTGGTCTTGACTTGCAAAACTGCAATATTAAGTAGATTTAAATCAGGCAGCACAATTACACCCACCCTTCCCTGAAGTCATGCCGCTATGCAAGTAAAGAACATTACTGTAGTGACATAGATTTACTTTTGTGTCATGTTCTTTTCAGTTTGGTGGACAATCACTGGTCAAGACTTGATAATCATACCCCAAATGTGACTTCGTAGTTTGCTGGAAAATAGACTCTAATCTCAGCATTTCCCAGACTTGTTTTGGTTTTAATTTGCAAGTATTCTGAAAAGCTGATCTGGAAAACACTTTACTGATAAATGTCACTTTCAGAAATTAGCATGCTTTGTGGTTGTTAGATCCGATTAAGATCACAAAATAGACAAGTCAGAATTAAAACCCAACATGTTAACAAAATGAAGGCTTAAGTTCTTGACTTTAAAGTAGGAAGCTGATGTAAAAAATGCACTCAAAAAAAGAGACTCTATATTTTAAAGTCTGAATCAAATCTCTTCAACCTCATATAGAATGTTTCTTAAAAGTAGCGTCTCAGAGCTGACTTACTGTTAGCTCCCATTATTCTAACTATTGTCGCAGTCTGTTAGAGTGCCATTGTATACTAATTAATGATTAAGGCATTCCTGTTCCTTCCAGTTTTTCTTTCTTCATTACTAGATTAAATTAACAAAACTCACAGGTTTTGTAGTTTGTATTTACAAATCTATTAAAAAAAAAAATCTAGTGAAAAATAGTGTTCAGCTGAGCATAAATATGCACACAGCATCTGTGATAAGTTTTCTTACATCAGGATCTTCTTCCTAGCAGGGAAAGCTGATGCACTTGAAATCCTTCTGACTGCCCTATTTCCAGACAATTCCTCTTAATCTACCAACCTGTTTAAGATTTCCTTTAACTGGGAGTTGTAATATTACAAAAAATATATACTATATATATATATATTTATGCTTCCATGATACAAAGTATTTTCATTTCTAGAGAGATCCCATGAAGTATAATGATACAAATGAGAACTTTACTGCCAGCTGAAGTGCCTCACTTTCCTTCATTTGTGATTTGGAGAAGTTAAGGCACTCACACATTCTCCATGTTCCATAAGGCCTTGGTTTGCTTTCAAGTTCACTCAACTGTGAGTTGTTGACACTACCTGTAACCCTTGACACTGGACACTTAATAGTGGCATCACCTGTAGGAGCACATGTTGTCTTCCTTGGTCCTTCCTCTCCAATTACTAAGTGAACGGCTTCACTTGCTCCTGGTTCGCATTTGGATACTTTATCAAACAGACTCATCTCTGTCAAGGTTTCTATACGAAAAATTCTATTGCTTTTCTGTGGTCTTCCCAGATGTTGTTTAAAATAGGAATATTGAATGTTGGCAGGAGTCTACATGCATTTGACCAACCTCTGAAAAATATTTCCTGAATTAATTAGTAGAAAAGGTAAGAAGCTGAATTGTAAAAAGTCCTATACTTGTCCTAAGTGCTCTCTTTGCTTCTGCATTATGACCAAGGGGATCTGGCAGTATCTCTCTGGCTCAAATTTAAGGTGAGACATGCAACACACTAATTAGAGCACAATATCTATCTTTGCATGACCTTGCAGGGGTTTTCATATGTCTTGTATTCAGTTCTCTTCTCCTAGGTTTAGGGCTGATACCTAAGCACAGATGAAGCTGAGTGAGTTAAATCTCACTTTTAGTTGCCACAGACCTTCTGCTCTATTTACTTACTGTGGGATGCTTAGGAGATGAAACTTGCATTGCAAAGCTTTGCAGCATTGCAAAAAGCATTACCTATGCAACCTTGATAGTTTCAGGATCCAAGATTTCTGGCTATTTTTCTATGAAACACCGTGTACTATGTACATCAATCCAAACTCAGTGACTAGGAAATCACAGGTTTCTCCTCTTGCCTATTATTAAAGTTGCCCCTAATTAAACCCATACTGTTTGAACCTTCTGAGCGCTGTCCTGTATCATTTGATCACCTAGACACTTCGGTCTTTTCATTAGTTTTGCGGTCACCTGCTTTCCTGATCTGCTGCTCCTCTTATTTTTTTTCCAGTTTAAAGGCAGGCTAAAAGGTGCAAGGATGGCTAATTTAGGTCCCAATTATGTCTAGCTTCCTTCAGTTCCTGTGGAGTACTGATTCCTCATTAGTCTCTCTTTCATCTTGACCTTTATAACTCCCTTAGGTGCTGACCCAGAAAAGGGATCTTCGGGCAGAGATGCTAAGGCCTGTGAGAATTCTGCAGTAAGAAGTAACAAATATTGTTCCACTGGATCTGTTTCACTAGAATAATGGTATGCACAGGTACTTGCAGAAATGGCTGAGATGTTAAATAATAATGGAGATATTGTTTTCTTAAGGAACAAAAATGTGGGAAGAAAGTTCATCAGGCAGCATAGTAGGAAATGTTCTTTAAGGTGATTTTATTTCATCAGTGGCCATATGTTGTTTTAAAGTCTTAGAAACTCCATAATTCTGTAACATATTAAGAAAATATGCATCATCTGCCATATAAATCATTCTACATCATATATCTATGGCATTTTACTTCTGTGTGAACTGAATAGCAAAAATTGTTTCTGGCATGAGAAGAAGATTGTTGGCTCAACTTGGGTCAGGGCATTATTCTGAAAATGTTCATTATCATTGACTCAAATATATTGAGATTGCATGCCAAGCCTCAGTAGTTTGGATTTAACATCAAAAGTATGTGTTGAAAGCAACATAGCATAGCTCGTTTTAAGCCAGATACGCTCCAGAAAACACTAAATTATCTGAATTTGCTGAAATATCTGCTGATGTTTGATATCTTTGCAACATGATCCAGCATCAAATGGTGCCTCAAAAATTGTTTAATTATTTTTGAACAGTCAACCCAAAACTTTGCATGTTCATTTTTTGACAAAACAGCAAAATAGCTAGAGACACCAGACAGTTCCTCATAGGAAAAGGACATCTCAGAAAATCCAATTTGCAGTCATACTCAGCTTTTGACAAGCAATTAACAGAAATAATATATGAATTAAAAGCATATAGTAAAAGCATGATAGCAGTTGTGTATGCTGTTGACTTTGAACTATTTTTGATCTGAAATTTGCATGCTGTCTTTTAAATATTAGCCCTAACGACAGGGAAGAATTTATCTGATGGGGGGAATGGGATGATATACAGTCAGTGTTACCAATTAAGTAAGTTTAATTGTTTTCAAATTTAATTACTAATTTCAAAGGCAAGACAACTGAGCTAAGAAACTAATGTGTGGTTACACAGAGGAGCTTAAACTGGATTTGATCACAGTCATTTTATAAATTATGTGGTCCTCGAATTAAGAACCATTATGCAGTCAGTTTGGAGTGTTGCAATATTCAGATACAATACTGTTTATATTAGAATTCAGAATATGATTACCGACTCTAGTTGATAAATACTGAGCAACAATAAAGATGACCAACTAATCAACGTAGACGACAGGTTGTAATGACTGTGATACATTTTTCTGTCAACCTCTCATTTGAAATCTAATTTCATATCCCAAACAGTGTTTCACATTGTTTGCCTTACTCAAAGTTAGGGAAGTTTATCACCCTAATACCTCAGTTTCAGATGGCAGCTTCTAGTTGCTAGAAATCAAACAACTTTTTCACTTTTCAGTGTCTTATTAGTTTTCAGGCAATATTACTAAGGCTTGCAGCACCTGGTTTCATGATCTGAGCCTCGAGTTAAGATTACAGAACTATATTTTTAGAATTAGTAAAGTCAAATTCTTCCCTAAAGCCTTTATTCATGAAGATTGGAAAAAGAATGTTATCCAGTGCCAAGAAAAAGCTGGTTACATTTTCCTGGTCAGGTGAAACCGATCTTAACAAAGAATAAAGCAGTCTACACCAGTACATCATGATACAAGATACAGGGTTAAGATAGAACTCTTCACTCAGAGAAGGTAATGCACATAAAAATAAAGCTTACCATAAGCTAGAAGGATTCACAACACCCTGTTTTATTCAGGAAAAGGAAAAATAGTAACTGCAGTTTAATTGTTTCAGGTAGTATTAAGTACTATTTGTGTGATAATTTCTTGCTTATGGAATCATTAATATATTACAGGTGTAGGTGGACCTAGACAGTGTTCTATAATAATTTAAATAAACTCATTGAGACATCTTTAATTGCTATATACATCTGAAAAAAAACAACACATGATTAGATTAACAATGGGTAGGTTAATGAATAAGAAACAATCTTTGTGTGTGTGTGTGTGTGTTTATTTTATTATTAAATATGAATTTTATTTTATATATTTTTATTATTAAATATTGGAATTTCAGTGTTTAATCACTAAAATACTTTTGTTGTAACAGGTATTTTTCTTGATGCCTACGTTTTTGTTTAGAACAAATGTCCCCCTATATATTTGGAGGTCCTATGGCATGGTTAAGAAAGGTATTGTCCATCAATTTTACCAGATAGTACAACATTTCAAAAGGCGGTTCAGCTGGTTTAAAAAAAAAAAAAACCACACACACCTGTTTTGAGTATAAACCCAACTGCCTTGAAAGTTCTGAACAGATTGAAGACTATATTGAGAGCATTTTGTTGTGAAAATTTTGTTATTCGTCAGAGACTCAAGAATCTTGAGATCTTCAGAGGCTCACAATATTCTGAAATGAATATTGCTCATTCTCTATGTTATCTTGTTACCAGAAAATTAAACTTCGTGTTTAACAATTAAAAATAGATGGGAGTTAATAAAACTACCTTTTCTGGAGCCATATAATATTCAAAGTCCAAAGTTAAAGTATGAACAGTTGAGCTACTTTCATCAAATACTAGTAGGCAGTGCTTTAATTAACCAAAAATCATTGTGGTTCAGTTTCTAATAAAGTCCAAAGTTATTAGAGACAATACTAGAGAAATATTCACTCGGGGGGGGTGGGGGGTGTGTGTGTGGGAAGATATATTCCTTACTGATGTGGCTATAATCTAGCTTAGATGTACCAAAGGTACATTATAATGGTTAAATGTGAAACGCTTTAGGTCAGGATTCACCTTTTCTCTACACCAGAATTTTTCCACCTGTCATTCATTGTTTGATCTTTCTTCATTTGTTCAGGTTACATGTTAAAACCTTATTATTTGGGTCCATTGAGTACCTTCTTTCTGCAATATCACACGTGCCTGGTGGAACCTTCACTAGCTTGATTGAGTACTATAATTTCATGTTATTATAAAGATGTTAATTTTCCATTTTCTCAAAGTCTTCTATATTCAAGTTATGCCATTGCAACAGTGGATTTCTGTGTCCTTGGGGCTTGCATGGCTTTGCTTGAGTATCCAGGTGGAGTTTTCTAAATTTCTTTCATTGGTTGCTGTTGAAAGATTTCTGGCTTAATAAAGTAGAAAGTTAAGATTTTCATTGATTGTCTGATATACCACAAATATTCCTACAACACCCCACAGGTTACTGAGATTTTTTTGTGAGCAGCTGATTGCCACAACTTAGACGTCTGCTGTAACTTCTCTAGCTCCACTGAGTTTGTCTACAGTACAAAGAATTCAGCTGTTTTAAGTGTTGGTCTGTTGGAAAATGTCCTATATTGCTTCCATGAAGACTTGTAAGAGTTTTCATTTTTTTACAAAAATTGAATACTGTTTCCTTTAACGGCAGAAATATATTGATTCAATAGTAATTTGGATAGTCACCAAATAGCCTGGAATTTCTAGGTTACTTCCAGATTCAGTATTTGTAATGACAGTCTCACACAGATGGCTATATTTTCATAAAGGGATTTCAGCTTCTTGCTGAAGTTAGTCACAGAGCTCAGATTATTTTAATGCTTTCATATCATCTCTCTCCTGATTTTATTTCTCACCTCACTAATATAATGTGACCTCTAAGACACTGAGAAAGAAAACAATATTGTTTTTATTAGTCAGTCAGAAGAAATACTGCAGTTGTCCTACTTTCATGTCTTTCTAAAGGCGTTGAGTAGACTGCCATCAAGATCTTTGGCAAATACAGGCTGCCCTGAGCATTCTCACAGTCCCTGGATTCCTACCCAAAGATAAGGTCGTAGCTTGACTGGACTTACATAAACTTTATGGCTCTATTTGGTGTACAGTGATGTTTCTGAGTGTACAAGCAAGATGTTTTCCATGGTCTTCTAGACGAAAGTGCCAATGATTTAGAAAATGTTGATTTCTTAGAAACAGTCGTTCATCGGGCTTAAATATAGCTGTGATCACTACACATTGCACAGGTTTTGTGACCTAGGCAACTACTCATATTTTGCAACCCTGTTCCCAGAATAGGAAAATAACAATGACAACATCAAGGCAAGAGTTTGTCACCTTCTTATGCAGCTGAAACAGGCAGGAAGAAAAGTGAAGGAAGCAGAATGGCGGTTGCAGTTGAAGTGCATACAGGATAAATAAAGCATAAAATCATTCTGAGGAGTAACAATGCAGCTTTTGGGAAAACCTTTGAATTAATTCCTTTTAACATCAACCTCCCAAATGCTCAGCAAAATGTGGACTTTATCAGAGTATATAAAAAAAAAAAAAACCAAAACCAAACCGCAAAACAAAACAAAAAGACCAAAAAAACCCAACAAAACCCCCCAAACTAAAACAAAACAAAACAAAAAAACAGAAAAAACAGAACTGATTTCAAAAGCTCCATAAACTGACTTGAAAAGCTGCCTTGAGAACAAGGACATATTCTGTCAAAAAATAAAAAGCTTGTAAGAAAAAAGTGCAGCTGTATGGCTGACTATTATCAGAAGTCAGGAGAAAAAACTAAAGAGAGATAAACAAGAAATTATCATTCCCTTTTGCTTTACTACTTGCCAGCCACTGCCAGAGATAATTTCTTCTGGCTCCTACAATTGTTTTTAGATTTCTGTTTACCAGAGTTTTGAAAAAAAGAGCGATTTGAAAGAAAATGGTTTGAAATCTACTAAATCAGCTGAAGTAAAAATGTAAATACTCTTTCATTAAACTGGAAAATATAATTAGCTAATGTAATATTTTTCATCTGAAGAGCATTGACTTTGGGTGTCTGCCAATGACAGTCGCAATAAAGATGTTAAAGAAAAGGCATAAACAGTCCCTTGTTTATACTGACACAAATTTCTTGCTTGTCTTTGTATTCATTGAAGAGATTATGAGAAGACAGGAAACATACACATCCAGGACATGGTTTAAACACTTAGTTTCATTAAGCTAAGCAACTGGTAAGAGCAACATTATTGTGGTGCTAATACAGAGAAATGTATGTATATGTTCTTTACATGAAGATAAATACATTACTTACATGAAGATAAATACATCACAATTACTGTGATAATTGAAATTTGACATATAACATCAGCAAAGTACTTTCACCATCACCATTTTAATAGTAATAACATGTACATCCTTTGATTATACAGACCACTTGGGGCATTTGTTTGCAAGCATTAGTTTAGAAATAACTTATCTGAAGGAGAGAGTAAGATCTGTCTTACCTTTTGGGTAGTGTGAATTGGTTTACCAATGCTACTAGCTAATCACAGCTAGATTGACATGCACAGCCTCAAAGTCAGAGGGGAATGTGGCCTGTCCTTATCAGGAGATGATGCTTTTCACTGTGGCTGACTTACAGTCCAGTGCTAACAGCTTTGCATACAGATATCACCTAGATAAATTTTTGGGAAAAAATCTACACCCAAGCTATAGAATACCGCAAACATGATAACTTCAAAGTCCTGTGCACATTCATTTATATATCTCAAATCAAATAGCTAGGGTTTTTTGTGTGCTGTCCCTATGACATTGTACAAAACATTATTCAGTGTGAGACAGATGCAGGTCATTTTTTAAAAAGTATGAGTGCACTATTTGCATTGCTTTAGCTGGGAGAGTTGGTGGCTCTGCAGCGGTGCTGCCCTGGAGGCTCTGATCAAAAAGCACACACTCTGAGGGTTTTTGTGGGAAGGGTTCTCTCCAGCCCAGCAGTTAATCCGGGGAACAATAATGACAAAAAATAAACCCCAATGTAATCAGTTGATTTACGCCACATTTGAGCTTAGCATTGTGAGATTTCTTGTACAGTTTGTATAAGTATAGTGGGTAGATTTCCTTCTAGAATGACACGGCCTCTTCATAGTTCGTGTCAAACATAAATGAACCTACTTGGATTTGATTCACTCTCATTAAGCTTCTCTGCAAGGCTTTAATTATTAATTACCATGCGTAATCATTCAGATTTTTATGTCTTTCTCCTAGATCATACTTTTTCTGTCAGAAATCCATGTGTGGAATGTGTGCATTTATTTTAGCTACAGTCAGAAAATGCATCATTCAGAAATGGAAAAATACTGAACTATGTGATCTATTGGTCGATATGCCTATCCAGCCTTCCGTCCACTATACATCTTAATTCAGGATTTTGCAAAACCATGTAGTAACAAACTCTTCCTTCTATCTCACTGCCAGGGGTTCTGCTGTCTCACTGTTGGGGGCCTGCGCATCCTCGTATCTGATGGACCAAAGCGATCTACAACAGTATTCCCTTAACTAGCAGCCTGAAAAGTGGCACACCTGCTCTGCTGGAGAACTGCCAGTAAACAGATGCAGTGCTATGCATTTTGGTGACACTGAACGTGGTCATAGCAGCACATGCATCCTGCTCTGACAAGTAAAACAGGTGCTAGCTACAATTTTAGCCACCATCATTAACAGATGTGGACGGGTGTTTTACTGGCGTAAGTGTCATGACTTTTATTATCACCGATCAAAACAAGCCCTGTTCTTGATTTGTTACGATGTTTGAGGGCTCATCCAATGTTTGGCTGACTGCCCATCTCTGCAATTCTGAGACATGAGTGTGCAAGAAATACAGTATTGGTCCACAAATAAGGAACTGAATTACAGGGCTGAATTCTACAGGACTGATTTTAAGCACAGCTCCCATTGAATCAGAAGTTATTTAACTGAAAAAAAATATTATTTTCCAATTCAAAAAAAGGCATAAGAGGACAAGACCTGACCCCTGGGACTAAGCTTTCAGAGTAATGCTCACATAACCCACCAGGTGTGCTCAGTATAGGTACTGTGCTCTATATGGCATATACATCCAGGAGAGCCATGCGTGACTCAGAGTGCTTTCTCTCCTAGGCTCCCAGATTGCATCCCAGGACTTCAGGTATTGGGAAAGAAAAGAGATGAAGTCTAGTCCATGTAGACCCTCAAGCAGCTGACCATATGGATGATGTGGAATCCATCAGAGCATGGTCTGCATCTGTCTGCACAGGCTCTGCAGCAGGGGATTGCTGCACTCCAGGCACAGCACCAAATTTGTGATGGGTTGCATTGGCTGACATGAAAGACAGAGCCCGATGATAACTTTGCTCAATAAATATATCCTCCACAGTGAAACTCCACAGAGTTCCTCTCTGAAGGTGTCTTTATATGCCTCACGGGCAAAGTCTCCTCCATCCTTCCCCTGCACCTCAGTTACTAGCAGGTGATCTGTGCCAAGTCTAGAGATCTAAGGCAGACACAGCAAAAGGACCTTCAACAAGTTGTGCATGATACAGACAAGTGTGGTGTAGCACCAAGTGCAATAAGGAATGATTACTGGGAAATGGCAACTTGGAAAGGGGAAAAATCTTGTTTGGAGTTGAATGGAGCTAGGGACCCTTAGACATGCCTTCAAGGCCAAGACTAGGAATGCAGAAATGGTACTCCAGTATGGACAATCCTCCCCAACAGACCAGGATAGAAGTGGTCATTGATATCATGTTCAGAGCAACTTGAGCTATGAAAATTAGACTGAAGAAGTATTGTTTTAATTACTCTTAAGCTTTTTACAGTGGTGCAATCCACTTATTTGTCAGAGATAAAGACCGATAGGGAAAAGTTGCATTACAGCCTGACTTCAGAATAAAAAATGTGCACTATATTATCCTGATTAATCGTGAAGAAGGGAAAAAAAAAAAAAAAAAGAAAAAAACCCACCTGGATTCTGTCTTTCTTTAAAAAAAAATATCACATTTTAAATGTGTATAAAATGCCATTTACAATTCCTCACACATAAGAGCTTCTTTAGCAACTTTGAGAGCTCATATGTTACCATGAAACAGTGTGAATTGAAAACATTAAGAGCTAACTATAGATTAATTCTGAACATAGAAATTTAGAGTTTCTGACCTGTGTGATAAGTGATTATCAAGGCCTTTTAAATTTTTTTATCAAATATGAAAAAGGATATCTAACTCAAAGCCATGCAATTTCACTGTAGAAGGCTGAAAACTCTCTAATTTAAAGAAATGTGGTTTAAAACTAATTATAGCGCATAGGAAAATGAAGAGGGACACAAAGAGCTTCTCAATAGATAGAACGAAAAATACTGTTTGAGAAAGAATAATGTAACAGTCAGAAAGGAATTAATGAATAGGACAGGTACATACATGCCTAGAAATAGCTATTAATACCACAGAATTATACACTACTCAGTCATTAACATCACATTGCACCTGGCAGTTTAACAGGCAGATTTTAGTTCTTTGAGAAAAGAAATTAAGGGCTCAATTATGGATCTAAGCCATGCTGAGAAGTGAGAAAGATAAATACTGTTCCATGGTGTGCTGGGAAGGCATATGCCTGTGGAAGGTACGAAAAGTGGTCTGTCACCACACCTGCAATGAGCAAGCCATGCTGATGGACCAGCCCATTCATGGAAAAATATGGTTTCCAGAGAAACTCATTAAACCTCATTCTGAGTGTATGGAAACAACCTCAGATGTAAGTAAAGTTGTTCTTGGCCTTCTTCTAATGACTGCTCAGGGACAATCCTGCTCTATGAGATGTAATGGTAGTTCCAAGTGAAGTTTCAGTGTAAATTATGTGAGATTAGGAACTGAATATTCAGATGAGCATCCTTGGAGCCCTATAGAAGGCAGATCTATGTCTGGTTTTAGTCCAGTGGTGTCTGAGTTGGCCATTTGAAGGCATTGGTTTGCCTGCAAGGAGTGTTTTGAAAATGGGTAGCTTTGATGATTTTATTAGACCACATGATTCTGTTATCTTATTAGGCTGGTCACACTGAAAATATGTCCCTGATTCTTGTGATCAAAACCACACTGTATGTTCTGTATCTGAGCTTTGCATTGATGCACCTAGATATGATTTTTGGTGTTCTGCCCTGTGAATTAAAAGCAATTCCTGATACACCTTTAACTTTCTTTCTTTTTGTAGTATAGAATGTATTTGATGATCCACACTGCTCTTGTGCTTGGTATAGGCAAAATATTCCCTCACATGGGCCCTATCACTTCTAAGTAAATTTTTCATGACTACTTTTTTACTTCTGTATTACTCATCCACATATCTTAACTTTTGTGCTATCAAACTTATTTTTCTTTTTACTTCTTATAAATACTTGTATTGATACCATCATCTCAATACTTAATCACTAGAATGCTTTTCTTTATTTATTTAATAATTACAGATATTATGTATTCAATGAAGTGTTATTTAAGCAATTTGGTTTTATCTTTGTCATTTATTCTTTTTCTCCTACTTTCTTGTGCTCACATTTCCATCTTTGTGAAGTTTGCCTTTCCGAAGTACTGAGAATACATATATGGGTTCTCAAACCATATTTTTGTATATAATAGATGCAACTTTATCATGATCACATACAATCACAGAATTATTATTATGAAAATGACCTGTGGGTTTTATCGCTGGGAAATGCATTTTTAATAAGTAAAATGCTTCTAAGATATCAAATCTTCCTTTTGGAATGCTACAATCTGTTTTGTGCTTTTTATTCTTTTTTTTAAGCAAGTCACGAATGTTTTAGTAGTGATGACACAGAATTTTAGAATGAGTTTTTCATTTTATGCTTTGGAAAGGGTTGCTTCTGTTGTTCTAGCCTTGTGACTGATCCATATTAGTCACCTGTACTGTAACTCATCAGTCAGAAAATCAATCCCTAAACATCCAAGATCTAACATTCTGAAATGTCAGTAACTCAGAAAACAAGCTATGACATTTTTTCAGGTGGAGTACACTCTCCCCATTTCCAAAGTAGGGAATGTTCGTAACATAACAGTATTGTGAAAGAGCCTGTGAAATTATGGCTGATATCTAAATTTAATTATTACATTTCCTGATGAATAAATTATATAACAAACCTTGGGCTAAGTCAAAACCGTATTTCGTATTTATTCCAGAATTATAAATGTACTGCCATTGCTGCCATTGCTCTTCCTAGGCTCTGTTAGAAACTGAATTTCCTGATGTACATATCCTTTCCACTATCAAGCCCTCTATAGTATTAATTTTAGCATCACACTGATTTTCAGTTGTTCTTCAAAGTATTATTTCTGAATCAGTAGAAAATGGGGCATATAAGTTTCATCCTCACAAACCTTCAGATTTTCGCATGAATTTGTCAACCCTTCCCTATGTGTCAAAGCTCATATCCTCAAAACCTCAATTCAATAATCATATAATGCTGTATATTACCCCCAAAATAATAGCAAAGATCCGTAAACTTCCGATATTTGCTTTTTGGCATGAGAAGAACTGCTCAGATCTTGACAATACTGAGCAGCAAGATACACCAAGCATTCACCCGCATAGTTCCTTACCTGACTGCAGCCCTGGGGCACAGCTACCAGATCAGCCCCTGTACAGAGGAGACCTCTATCCACACACTTTTAATTTGGAGACTCCATGTTTTGAGCATTCATCTAGGATATAAAGACCACAGCTCCATCTCCCACTGCTCACATGAATGCTAACTAACACAGGGACAATTGTTTTGGGGTTCGTTCTCTGCATTCCAGATTTGGCATTCACTAACTTGCATTTAACATGGCTCCCCTTTATGAAAAAGACTTGTACGTTCTTCAGCCAGGCGAAAAGGGAGATGAGCCTATAACATAGGTGATATCTCAATTAAGCTGAAATATCCACATCTACTTTCAGTTGCCAACAATGATTTATTTCTGGAACTCCTAAATGATGGGTGTGCTGTACTAGGACTTAAGAAAAAGATGGTTTTTTTTTATTTCTTGTTTTGTGATAAAAAATTATTTGGACATTTTGCTGCAGAGGAAGATTCAGGATGATGATTACAGATAGGAAATAAAGTACTTCTGGGTTGTTTGTTTGTTTGTTTGTTTTTCAGAAAAAGACACCAAAGTTACAGCATTGGCCATATTTCATCTCAAGTTTTGCTTCAGCATTCTCTGTCCACTAGCTTATATAATCCTCCAGTTGTTCTGGTAACTTACAGTCTATATACACTGCCCACAAAATGAAAACCAGCATGAGTTTTAGAAGTATTCAAGTACCTCCATATGGGAAGGTGTGTTTGTACAAGATCTAAGATAGGTGCTAGCACAAGCTACCCTATAGCAGCGTAGCCATTCCATACAGTGTTGTATTCAGCCAGACTGACCATATTGACAATGTCTTTAGTTTTGGAGCTTGAACAGCATTGCACTACAAGGGAAAACCTATCCTAAATCACTCTTTATATCATTCACAGAATGTAAGCACTTAAGCCTAAAGCTTGCATTGGGCAAAAAAAACCCCTAAAAATTCCTGCACAGCAGTTTTAGGAGATTAAGATCACTTTGTCCTTCTATGGGTCTTGTTTCAAGCCATCTTAAGAGTGGCAGGTGAAACGTTTTGAAGCATAACTGAGGTCGGAAGGAAGCTGGAGAAAGTGGGCTGGTTTTCTCTCAAAGAGTTCAAAACACAGCCTCAAACATCAGACTGCTTCAGGGATCATGATTTGCAAATTCTTAGTGGGAAAAAAAATCTTTCTGAGAATCTGAGTAGCAAGTATTCAACAGATATATGATTTAAAAGTTTCACTGGAGTTTGAAAATTCTAACGAAAAATATCTAAATCTTACAAAAGGATTTTAGTTACTGACAATTTTAGTCCCATCTAGTGATGATTCTGATAATAGTGCTTATTTAGGAATATTTGCTATACTATTTTTAGTAAATTATTATAGACATGATGTAAAAATATTTGTAGGAGTCAGTTAAAAGAAATAAGTGAATTCATAGTCTAAAGAATATGGATACTGTTTTTAAATTCAAGTATTAGAAAATGCCTATAACTGAGTTAAAGACTGATTTCATTGGGTGCATGCCATAAAAAATTAACAATTGCCATTAATGCTATTAGCTTGTTGAAAGGGTACCCTATTTCTCAATAGTAAAAGAATACTTTATGTTGGACTTCTGCCCCCAAACTTTTGTTGTACAAAAATTTCTCATTTAAACTAAACTAATTATCTGTTTTCCTTCTTTAGGGAATGGAGAGAGAAAGTTTGCCCCATGAGATGATTTATCTTTTCCTAAAATAATGTTCCAGGAAGCTGCATCATCTCCTATAGGATGTGGATTTTTCTTCTTCGACTGTAACAGGTGGAGGTGTGAGGTGTGAAAGAAAGATTTTATCTATAAATTTTGTCTTCAGTGGTTAAAACAGCTGGGTACAGAACATTTTTGTGGGCTTTTAAGTCATCTCTCTGGTCTGTGTGTTTCCTTTTCTTACCCTTCCCACACACGGTGTAGGGATCTGAGGTGCCTATCGTAGCCTTCTGCTGTGTTGTGGATTGCAGCACCCACCTTTTGGTTAAGTTATTCAGCTAGTCTAGGCTTCAGTGGTTTACATGATGCTCAAAGAGCAGTAGGTGCAATAGTAATTGGTCTGCTTGCCCATTTTCCTGTAAACATGAGTGATTTACCCTATGTCACCTTTACCAGCCACTTGCTTAAAGTAACTGAATCCTTGCTGTGAAAATATAAGGCAGTTATTCATAGTTACAGCATCCCTAAGTTACTGCAGCATAAAATTAATTACAAACACACATGATTTGGTTGGCCCAATCCTAGTCCACATGTCATGAATGGGAAAATCAGTAACCCTATGAATAAATCTTCCACTGACATGATCAACAAACCTGTGACTGAGATGACAAAAGACCTTTAAAGGCCTGTTTTGACTAGAGCTATTTATTTCTATTACTATTACTATTAATATTTATTACTATTACTATTTATTTCTAGTCATGACCTAGTGTCAAACCCAGAACATGGAAAAAGGTAAGCCTTCCTACCTAACCAGTTCCCCTATGTCTTGTCTTCACCTCTGCTTGGGTACAAGTTTGTGAACAAGTCAATACAAGTTACTATTAATTAAGCGTGGATGAAGCTCAAATCCTTTAGATCCTTTCAGTTACCTACCTATGGGTGTACTCTAGCCCTTCACTAAGTGCATGGTAACTCATTCCTTAATGAAAAGTTATTTCAGCGTTGCTGAGGAAACAGTGTTTGAGCACTGGAAGTTACCAAGTGAACTGATTTACTGAAAGATTTTAGCTTAGCTGATAGTACATTCACTTGCCTTACTATTTCTTAAACAATACTAAAAATAACAGCACTCTTCAGTTCACCTCCTTTCTTGCTTCTGGCAGGTTTCCCTTTGTATTTCTGCTCTGACTCTTGCCTTCTTGTAGGATCAGTACTATCCTGCTTTCTTCTTCACTTTTGATCTTAATGACACTTCAGCAGAGTATACAATTCCAATTGTTCATGCACAGAAAAGGGAAATTTAAATTCAAACAGATGTAAAGATGGTTCGCGGGGATTTTTATTTCTTTTCCCGCTCATAATCTGTTTATACAGGAGCACTAAATGAGTCTTTTTGCTGTTATCGGTCCACATTCTTTGTGGTTGGGGCCATCAGCCAGCAGATGGGAGCCCCCAATTTCAGTCCCAATGGCAACTTTAGGTAGTATACTATCAACAGACCATTACCCACACAACTAAAACAAGATGTGTTTTTCCCAATAGTCCTCTTTACTGGCAGTTTTGTTAACAAAGTAGCCATTTTTCCTCCAGTCTCCAACTCACTTTCCCTGCCTTAAACCTGCCTTCAGTTGATCTAGCCTAGCTTTGCAGTAACAAAATAAGTAGAAATCAGACCAATACTTCTCCAATTTCTTTCAGCATGATGTTCCTTCCTTCTCTAGGGAAGGGAGTCAGTGACAAAAAGCTGTGCTGCTTCTCCATAAAAAATACCCTGTTCAAATAAACCAATGTCTTTTTACTGAATCTATTTCCTGATGTCTCATCCTTAGTGAGGAAAATATCCATCCTAGGGTATTATTCCTTATCCATCTCTTTATAGACTGTTTTCCACATTATTTAATTGTTTCTTGAGTTCTCACATCTCCAAACTGTAATGACCCACTATGTCAATGGAAGAAACTAAAAAGTTGCTCTGAAGTCTGTGTCTTTTATGCTTTGTTAGACTTCCCTATTCAAATCTTTTTCTCTTCAAATATACTTCAGCTATGAAAGAAATATGAGAGCTCTTCTGCTGTGGAATATGTGTTTATTGCCATAACCCACCTGGTACTCTATTAAAATTCTTCAGCTATGAGAATTTGCTACTGCAAGTATATTCACTCAAAACCTCTATGTAAAAGCATTTAACATTCTCATTTGATTCTCTTGACTCTTTGTACTTCAGCATGTTCACTGTAAGGCTGCTGGCTTTTGTGCCCAGCTTTGCTTCATCTCTTTTGTTATTACCACTTGCTTTCTACTTCAAGCTTTCATCCCAGGCACTGCAATGAATTCGAAAAAGCGCCCTGCAAAATAGCTCCACCCCCATCGCTGGGAATAAATAGTGCTCAGGAGACTACCTACGCAGCTGACATGTCTTGACCATTGGGTTTTTATGCTATTTACGAATTGTCCCTCATGTTCTGCTGCTTTTTGATGCTGAGTGTCACGCCTTGGGATCAGACCTTTCATTATGTGTGACACTTTTCATTACGTATGACAATGCTCAGCAGAATAGGGTATGAGTGAGATTGTGTGCTACAATTAAACGACACCTTGATGGCAGTGTGGCTAGCAGAGCATTAGCTCCTCCTGTTATGAAAGCTGCTGCTGTGGCCCTCATTTAAGCAGTCAGAAGTGTTTGGAAGCAGTCCACTAGCAACTTTTTGTTTAAAGGCAGAGCTCTAGACCTGAAATCAGTGCAGCAAACAACCATTTTATAACCACATTTATTGCCTTTAAAAGACCAGGACAGAAGCATAAGTACCATTTCTGTGCTCTTTTCACAGGGGAAAGGAGCTCATTTGCTCTGAAAAATGGGGCCCCAATGCTTTGTCTTTGTTTCTGGCAAGTGGAGACCTTTCAGCCTACCAGACATAGGATGTTGTCTGGCAGGAGCTGCCAGCTCACAGGATCTGATAGGGCTTGTCTCCTGGATTTATTGGCTGGGAAAGCTACTTGCAGCATTTTCTGTAAAATATAAAAAAGTCTTGTTTTCTTGGACATATGTAGGAAGATGAATCCCAGTCTACATTTCACATTTCTGTTGGTCTTAATATCTTATGCAGCTGTTCTGTTAATGGACCCATTTAATATCATATATTATAGTGATTATCCTAGAAGTGCTTACCCTGTATGAACAAATGTAAGGCTCATCTACATAGTGTAGTATAATAAATGCAGACTTTATACTAGAAAACTTAATGGCTGTTGGGCTATAAAGTTAAACAATGAGAAACTAGTCATCTTTTGTCCCAATGAGTAAGTTTGAAGGATCAAAGAAATCCAAGTGTGTAATAATACATGAGGTTGGTTATCACCCACTGTTTCAAAGCTCCTAAATATGACAATGAATGTCAACAGATTCAAAAAAGAATTATGACTGTGGAGAACAGAACAATAACAATAAAAAAAATATTACCTTTATCCATTTTATCTAAATTTCAGAACTAGGCTTACTTCATTAGGTTTATCAGCATGTCCTCTACCATTTCCTTTCATGAATACATGGAATATATCAGAATCTTTGTCTTCATAGAATCATTTAGGTTGGAAAAGATCTTGAGATCATAGAGTCCAACTGTTAACCCAGGACTGCCAAATCCATCACTAAGCCATGTGGCTAAGCAGTGCATCTACATGTTTTTTGAATACCTCCAGGGATGGTGACTCAACAGCTTCCCTGGGCAGCTTGTTCCAATGCTTGACAACCCTTTCAGGGAAGATATTATTCCTAATATCCAACCTAAACCTCCCCTGGTGCAACTTGAGGCTGTTTCCTCTTGTTCTGTCACTTGTTACCTGGGAGAAGAGACTGACCCCCACTCGCCTACAGCCTCCTTTCAGGTAGCTGTAGAGAGCGATAAGATACTGAGTATCCTTTTCTCCAGGCTAAACCACCTCAGTTTCCTCAGCTGCTCCTCATGAGACTTATGCCCCAGACCCTTCACCAGCTTCATTGCCCTTCTCTGGACAAAATCTTGATTTTTCTCTTCAGAAAGATGGGGCAAACCCAAATACAAATAGGGGCTGAGTGGAGAATTAATTGAAAACAGCCCCAAGGAGAAGGACTTGGGGGTGTCAGTGGGCAAGAAGCTCAACATGACCTGGTAATGTGAGCTCACAACCCAGAAAGCCAGCCATATCCTGGGCTGCATCAAAAGAAGTGTGACCAGCAGGTTGAGGGAGGGGATTCTCCCCCTCTACTCTATCCTCATGTGACCCCACCTGGAGTACTGCATCCAGGTCTGGGGCCCCCAGCATAAGACATGGACCTGTTGGAGCCAGTCTGAAGGAGGGCCACAAAAATGGTCAGAGGGCTGAAACAGCTATCCTGTGAGGAAAGGCGAGAGCTGGGGTTGTTCAGCCCGGAGAAGAAAAGGCTCCAGGGAGACCTTATAGCAGCCTGCTGGTACCTGAAGGGGGACTACAGGAAAGCTGGAGAGGGAATTCTTACAAGGGCAGGTAGTGATAGGACAAGAGATAATTGCTTTTAACTAGAAGAGGGTAGATTTAGATGAGATATAAGGAAGAAATTCTTTACTATGGGAGTGGTGAGACACCGGAACAGGTTGCCCAGAGAAGCTGTGGATGCACCATCCCTGACAGGTTTCAAGGCCAGGATGGATGGAGCTTTGAGAAACCATGGCAGGGGATTGGAACTAGATGATGTTTAAGGTTCTTTCCAACCCAAACCATTCCATGATTACATGATTCTATGAAGAGACCACATAGCCAAGAGAAGAAAGAAACTGTTGAAGGAATAACTTGGGAGTATTTAGCATTCATTTTAATATATATGTGAACATATACCACATTGCTATATTAGCTCTTCTGGAAGAAAGAATTCTGTGATAACAAGGAATGGCTCTGGGAGTTCTACTTTGTGTTTTGTCGTCTGCAAACAACCATAACTGAATGGAGTATGTGTTATGGTAGCAATCACCTTTTAGTGTTCATATGTGCCTGCCAGGAAGATCTCCAGCTTATCATCTGACAAAGACACTGCTTTCACGTCATATTTGGAAGTGACTGGGCTTTTTAGGGGTTCCTCCCCACTACACTTCTGGTAAGAAGGTTGTAAAGCATTGAGCTAGGTTAGAGTAATTTCTTCGTTTGGTTCAGACTAGGGGTTTGAACTAGGGTTTCCTATTCTCTTGGGAACAGCAAAGACGCAAGGAACCACTTTTCTTAAAATCAATCCTTACTCCCCAAAAAAGATATTAATGTTAAAATTGCACTGAATGTTCAAAATCTGAATACTCTATCGAAAGTAGCACTGGCATGGTGTCCGCCTTTCAGAGTACATTGTGATTTGCATCTTATCAGCAATATTTCCCGTCTATTTTCTAACCCTCTCTTTTCACAGCTTTTCTTTTTAGTATTTTTTCTTAGTTCCATGTTCCTAATGCCAACACTCTTTTTTTTTTTCTTTTCCACTTTTTTTGCTCAGTTTTCTTACTCATTTTCTTACTGTATTTAATACTGTTTTAAATATCCCCTGTCTTGCTGCTACAGCTCTGCAGGGTCCTGCTGTGCAAATTGGCAATTTAAGTGAAGGCACTTCATGTGCGCAACTAACAGCCACCCCAGTGAGATACTTAAAGAAACAATTGCACTGAACTGTACCTCTTGCTTTGAAGAAAAATTAGATAGAAGGGAAAGAACTCCAGCTAACAGGAGATTATAATTCAAGTTTCATAGGAAGTACAAAACTATGTAAAGCCTTCAAGACCTGTAAAACTGCAAGAGGGTTTTCACAGTCAAATCTTTACTTGGGAACCAGGGCTCAAAGTCAGTGAAGCCCCACAGTGTTATTAAAATTTTAAAACTCGTAAGATGTCTGCCTTGTCATTGTTAAAGATCTTTTGTACTGACTGAAGTATTATCCTGTTCTATTTTACTTGGAGTAGCCCTTAAAATGGACTTAATTTTGTTATTTTTTATGCCTTTATCCCCCAGGACAGACAACAAAACTGTTATGTTTCTTATTCGGGATCAGTCATCATTGCCTGGGACCTTTTTGACAAAATCATTTTTCATTGGAAAAGGACAGTTTGACACACTTAGACTGATGGCTTTTGAGAAAGATTTTTAATTTTATTTCCATTAAAAGCAGGTTTTTGGGCTCACTATTTTTTCAGGTCAAAATGAGGACGTATCGTGTAGGTCAGTAAATTGGATCATTGCCCACAATGTTCAGTGGTTGATGGTCAAATCCATCATCTGAAACCAACACTGGATTAATTGTTGCTTCGTGATGCTTCAATATCTGGTTTTGTTCTTTTGTTGTTTGGTTGTTTTTTTCTGAATACCCTTAAACTTTCCCTGCTGTGGAATTAGATAATGTTCTCTGTATATGGCTCAGAAATTAGAGTACTTTGCTGACCTAATTCCATTGTCCAATTTTATCTAGTGATTCCTAAATGGAAAATGCAAACATTATCCCATGGCAGAAGCATAGGTATGGACTGGCTCCTAGGGAAGGCAATCAGTTATTGCTGTGCTAAAGAAAGATCCCCTTTTTTCTCAGATATTTTTAAGTGCCCCATCCCTTCTTTCCCTTCTTACTTGGTATTCTGGACCCTTAGTAGATGGAAGCCCAGACTCCACAGCTTGAGATATTTCCTTAAGTTAGGCAGAGTATAGCTATTGTTTTCTTTAGTTGTTATAGACACTAGGATAGTTATTTCTTAAGCATTTGTATTTGTATACTTTTAAGAGTCCAAGTGTAATGCTATTGAACTATCAAGTTATTCTCCTTGAGGTTAATTCACTTACCTAGTTAAAGCCACCCAGTCAGGATGGAAATGAGGTTTTCCTCCTCTGAGACAAAATCCTGGTTCCATTAAAATTTGTGGAAAAAACTTCTGCAGTCTTCAGCAGAGCTATAATTTCACTTCTAATTAGAAAGTGCTATTTTAAAACTACATATTAGAGTTGGAGAGGGGGGCAGGAGTATAGGAACTTTCACTGAATAGAATTACTACTCAGTAGCCAAATCAGCAGACTGGAGAAATATTTTTTTTCTTGATGATTTTATATTTTAATATTATTTTATATAAAATATAGATAATATGAAAATAAAAAATTGTTTTTTTCCCCTAGAGTTTTCAAAGCAATGGAATAGATATTTTTCTTTACAGCTTTGTGTGCCAACTAATCAATTGACAATCTGTTTACAATGCTTTCTGCCAATATGAATATTTAGATCATATAATTTTTCCATTTCATTCGTAGCATAAAAAATAAGGAAAAAATACAGAAATAAAAAAGCATATTAAGGTAGAGAAGAAAGAAAATAGGAGAGGTTCATACTAATTATAAGCAGCTTGCTAGCAATACAGCAAATAGTCTCTGATTTATGTGGCTGAAGGTAAGGGACATTTTCAATATTTCTCATAGTATTATGAGGATGATGGATTACCTGTTTTGCTGTTGCAATGTTAGTAATTGCAGAAAGCTACGGTAAAATCCATTCCCCTTGTCTCACTCTGGAGATAAAGGCATGAATAACTGTGGCCATTTTGACATTGCAGAAGAAGTGCTGTTTTATCCTTTCTTTATGAAGAGGAACCCAAACTCATTTTTGTTCAGAGCCACCCATTTTCTTTCTAAATTAACCCAAGCTTCTACACAACTTACAAAATTAACATCTGAGTAGCACATAGTAGGCAGACCATAATCCATGAGGAAAGCAGCTAGTTATAAATTTTTACTTTATATATCTGACAAGAATAGCAATATTTCATTATAACCTTGGAGGTGGACTCCCAAAGGAGGGGAAGAAGGATTTGTTTAATCCATATATTTTTATGCTGAACTGCTTGTTTATTTTTAAGGTTTGTTGTTCTGAAGTTGAAAAATAGAATAAAAACATGCAGTCCATTTTTATAATAAAAATACGTTTCTTGGAATACAAATTTGGGGGAAATATGCGATAATAGCACTAACAATTAAGTCATATAAAAATTTGCAAGTTATTTTCTAGTATTTGACTGACATAAATGAAGCTTAGAGAAAAAAATGTGTAACTAGAGAAAAACAAGGAAAATAAGCATGCCATGATGATTTGTGATAGTGACATAAAAAAGTGATAAGAAAGAAATGTAGGCAATATTTTAAATTTTTTTCCATATTATGTTAAATATGAACAGCCTTGATTTCATAAGAATGATAAAATAAACAACATTCTAAAGAAGATAATGTAATTACCAATATTCACTAAAAAAGATTTCTTCTTAAATTCCATTGCAGAAACTGATTTGGCAAAAGTGAATAAAACTCCATTCAAAGTAGGATGTAACTTCGGCTAAAGCAAGGAAGTATTTATCTTGGATTGCTTCAAAGTTGCTAAAGGGTCAAAAATAAGAAAATCAGAACTCAAGTGACTTTTTGAAGGTAGATTGGAAGAGCATTGAGGACCAAGACAAACTCAGCATTATTGATTTCTTGATGGGATAGGCTGCCAGCTAGCTCCATCAGTTGACCTCTGTATTGTTAGTGTGCATGCAATGTATGAAACTTTTAAATATATATTGCATTTGGAGGATAGTGGGCAAATCACTTATAGCCCATAATCTGTGTAAATATGTACACATGATTTTCCTCTGAGGTAGGTGTTTGGACAGTGTCATTTCTAATTACAGGTATTTGTAAAGTTTTCCACCTCCCTAGCATGTTCTGTAGCTTAGAAGCAGCCAACGTGAGACAATTTGTTTGAATCAGTTCATCTTTAGAAGAGTCATAGGTATCCTTGCCTGGTGTGAAGGTTCATTGACAAATGCCAAGCTTGTTAAAAAGCAAAGGGGAATTATTATGCATTAATCACGTCAAATCATTTCCTGACAACTCTTGCGAATGTCAGGAGCCATTAGGATACTGTTAATTCACAGAGCTGTCTGTCATGATATTGAACTCCTGGTGACGTGAACGACATAGTATGACAGTCCAAAGAGCAGGGGCTTAGTTCGGCGTGCGGAGAGGTGACTAACAAAGCCCTGGAGTCACCCTGCTGGCATTCACCAGGGTTCTCCAGCTGGGCCAAAGATCCAGACCTGTGTAGCTCTGCCTGCCTCTGTAATCAGTGAAACTCCCTCTGAGATGGGGGGTGGTGGTGAATGGGAGAGGAAGAGGCAAGAGTAACGTACAATCTAGGCTGTGTGTGATTTGTACTGACAGAGGCTTTTCTGAATCTCGGTTTTGGTGAGTGTGAATGGTGCACCACCTTGTAAGTACGATGGGCCCCATTATTAACTTTTTGCTGTGGTGCAGTGCCATTCTGGGCAGCAAGATCGGCCCAAAAACTGGTACCCAGGTGCAGTGCTGTGCTTACTTCTACTACAGGAGGGAGGCAGCCAGCTGCTCAGGAGTCTCTGAACTGCCTCCACAGTCTTGTCACTGGAATAGGCTCCTGCTGTCTCTTCTAAAGTCTGCTAAAGGTTTAAATTGTTTGTATAGGCCTGAGATTAAGCCTTAAATTTGGGGTAATGTGAAAGCACAGACTTAACAAGTTGTTGACATTTAAAACAGATTCTTTTTGTAATAAAAATATGTCATAACTCTCTTGGCATTGTTGCTGCAATGAGCTTGGATGACTAGATGTTCCAGACACTTTCAAAATCAAGTAACTCAAAGAGAGTTCAAGATGTGTACTCTTATTTCTACTTCTTTTCATCCTAAATTTCAGTTTCTTAAACAAAAACAAAAAAACACCAAAAAAAGCTGATTCTGAACAGTTCCATTAGCCTGAATGATACGGATACTTACTGGACAAATTGCAGATGAAGACAGAATGAAAAGCAGTGAGTATTAGCAGGAGAAACACTCAGCAAAGAAATACAGTGATGGAACTTCCCAATCAGATCAGGTACAAAAGGAAGAATGGATGTAATTTTCTTCTGTAGCCAGGAAACAAATGTAATTGAGCTAAATTGATCCTGCAGATTTTTTTTTATGATTTTTTTTTTTTTTTAAAGCAGAGCTGTGTACTCATTCACTTACTTCTAGTGTCTGTTTTCTATTGCAAGCAGTGCGTGCCAGGTACCACAACTGAAATATGGGGACTGCAGTCCCTTCATTAGGACTGCCTGGTATGCCCTCTTCTCCTGGTGAAGTGGTGGGGAAACCTCAATTCTTCCTGCAGGCATGCAGGGGTTTTGTGGAGACCTGAATACATGTATATATGGGCTTGTGGTAGACCTGAATACATATATATATATATATTCATATTTATATTCATATAAAAATAGATAGATAGATATGTACCAGAGGCATATATATTTTTATATATATATATGTATACATAAAAATAAACTCAGGTAGCTGAAGAGTTAACTGTAGAATGGTTTATTTTGCTTATGAATTTTTTCATATTTGAGCTCTGAAAGCCCCTAGAAACTGAGCTTCCTTGTTAACGTTTTCATTGCAAGAAAAATATACTTTCGCTAAAGAATATGTAATACATGCTATTAAAGAAAAACCCTTCTGAAGTAAATGCGACTTTTTTTGTAGTTCAGTTGCAAACAGAGAGGATCAAGTCCCGGTCAAGTGCAGATCAGTAAATTATAGCAGAGCATGACTAATTATTTTTTTTCTGCAC
This sequence comes from Falco biarmicus, assembly GCF_023638135.1. Lineage (NCBI taxonomy): Eukaryota > Metazoa > Chordata > Aves > Falconiformes > Falconidae > Falco > Falco biarmicus. The sequence continues at coordinate 32,286,159 of NC_079293.1, read as the reverse complement.
ATGGAAATCAGTTGTTGGATAATAATAATTATGAATAGATTTGCGTTTAACAGCTCTATTAAGGCACTACCAAACCCCTCAATTCCTTTCCTATGTAGTGTATAAGTACTGGTGGCAGATTATGGTTCAGAAAAAATAGACAGAGTGCAGTGGATAACTAAGCCATGGCAGCACTGCATTTTAGCATGAGGATTAAAACTGAAGATGTTTCAGCTTTGGGTTCTTGGTAAATTATGATTTCTTATTCACCGAGTATGGAATATGCAAACAGCAGTTGTCAGCTAAAATACAACAGGATCTAAATGTCTTCAACAGAGGCCTGAATGTGGATCTAAACTCCCTGTATGGGCAGAGATGATGACCTAAAAATGTCATAAATGACAGCAAACACAAGTGGTGAGTGTCAGAAGTCACTTAAGAGGTAGAAACAAGGGTAAAAGGTCATAAGCCATTTCCAAACAGATTCTTTTCCCTCTCTCTTAGATGCTGGTGGCCCTGTCTTTCAAAACCCAATATTTTCAATTAGTGGGAAGGGGAGGTAATGATGTTTGCCACTTTATCTAGTGTCTCAGGAGTTAAAAGGTACACAGGGTTAACGTACATTTTCATATAAGAATATAAAATTAATGTCACAATATCTGGTGGGGGTAGCTCAGGAATTTCAGATTTTCTGTTAATAATATCCAGATATGCTCAAAAGTCATAGATCATCAGCTCTCTCTCTTCAGCTTAGTTGTATATGTTTAAATAGATGAAATTTTCAAAAGCACCTGTTTTTCACTGTAGATTATACAGTCATTTTGGCATTTGCTTTAAGGAGAGTTGTACATTATAGGACTAAAATTTAAGCATATCCTGGATTCCAGAAATTTTACCCTCTCCAGAATAGGAAGCAACTGATCAGATTTTACAAGAGTAAGAGTTTTGACGCTAAGCTCCTAAAGTGTGAGTAAAAAAGAAAAGGCAATTTTGCACTGCCTTGTATAAATGGATTGAGCCGACAGTTTTAGCACTTATTTCAAAGACCTGTCTGAGGCTCTGCACTCCATGCCAGTTGCAGACATAACTGAGAGGAACCGAAAAGAGCTGGAAGTGATTTCAGTGATGACAATTGCCTTACAATCAAAGCAGTTTTCCTTCAGTTACTTAAATGCCTGCTCCCATATTAAATTTCCGTGGGAATTAGAGCAAATCGTAGGTTCACGATGTGATTCTAACCTAGAATTCTCCATTTTTATTATTTCTTTTCTGTGGTAAGTAATAGCGCTTTCTGCTTTTTACCTTTGTGCTGTATCTTTCTCCCAGCCTGTTCACCAGAAGTCTGCAGCTGTTTTCTCACATGCTGACCCTGAGCTACAGATGACCAGAACTGGCTGTATCAGTGGGCTTTATGTGAGTTTATTACTGGACAAAACTTACAGATATGCTATGGACAAAAGGTTCCCCAACCCACTAATTCTGCAGCATTCAGCATCCATGAATATAAGCAAGCAACATAGAACTGACCTTAGGGACAAGTAAAACACTTGGTTTTCTCTTTCTAAAACCTTCCAAAGTAAAAGGTTTCAAAAAGAAAATGTTTCAAAACTATCTTGGAATAGGATCTCAGAGGAAAGATGTTACTTTTACAGTCATGAGTTCCATACACTGCATCACTCCAAAATGACTCGTACAGCATCTGCTGTCCTGGCACAGGCTGTGAGTCAGATGCTTTCAGTCAAGCATATGCTGACAGAAAAACCCACACCTGCAAGAAGACACTCATGGTTACATTAGGTTAACCACAGGGACATTGAAAGAGGTGTTGAACTCTAGGCAGGTATTAACAAAGTCTTTCTATCACCTAGAGCCTGAGTAATGCTCTTTATTCCTAAAAATGCAGCTTGACAAGTTTTCCCTTAGTGTAACTAATTTCAGAACTGCAATGGGAACTCCTTATGGTCTACTAAGAAAACAAAATAATAAAAACACCCTCCATGTTGAATAGCGAAGTACTTTTTTAATAATGAAAGCAAGTTACCACTTCTTCTTGAAGACCTAATCTAACTGGATTCAGAGTGTAAGAGAACGATAGATATTCAAAAGTTCAAAAAAAGGTTTTCTGTTTTGTGGATTGTGAAAGAGATTACAGGAAATTGAAACAAAGAGAATCTTCCTGATGGAAAACAAACAAACAAAAACAAAATTCACAGCAGTATTCAAAGAATTTGACATTTATGAATATGAGTAATTTGAAGGATTTGAGGATTTAAATCAACACATCCTAGAGGGATTCAGGTTTCTGTCATTGATACATGTTGAGCGTGTCACAGTGCCACTGTCACAGACATTCACTTTCCTGCATATATAGTTTACAGAGTCACTTCTATGGTATATACATTTTATTGCAAATGTACATTCGAATTTCAGTTTTTGCAGAATCGCCTAGAGTCATAACTTCTACTCTTATTATTGTTTTAATTGTTTGCTTATATTCTTGTCTGAATAGTGATGTATTTTATACGACTTGATTTTAGCAAGATTTGATGGCATTACTTAAAAAATTTAGAGAATTTTATATTATTCTGACAATAATTTTAGGTCTACATTCTGAAACTTTAGCTCATTTTGCTCCTTTAACTGACCCTTTTTGAATACTCTCAGCCTCCTTGAAGCCCCAAAGACTCAAGGATAAATATAGATTGCTTCTGTATTTGGCAAAACACTGTGAAAGACAAGGCAGAGTCCGATTTCCACCAGTAATATAACTTTGCGGTGTATTTCTGTCTTAAATTTAGGGTAAGAATACAATTTTGTGCTAGGGCTTCAACACTGCACTGAATTTTTTGTGAGACCAACCAGGCAGCTTCCTCCTATATGTCACAACAAAGTATCAAATTTCTCTAAGATGAAGATTTTTTGCCCAATACTTCAAATTAATGTTCCATTCTTTCATGTAACACCTCAAAATTGGGACTTTGCAGTTAGAGTCCTAGCTTTTTATTTAAAGTATCCTTCTAGTATTAAAATATATTTTGGCTTCCACCAGTCCCCCTCAAATAACTTAATATATTTATTTAATGACCTCCCAGTAATGGGCACGGTTGCACTGTAGTTCAGAGCAACACCCCAGGGGCTTGCGCCACTGACTCACATCAAAGCATGCACAGAACACATCAGTTGAGGTGGTGTTCACCATCCAAACAAGCAAACAAGATGTAGCATACTGTGCTGCAAACACATGGTTTGTACTCATTCTGCTGTCACCTCCTGTTGAAAATTAACTTCACTAATAATATGCTTGCCATAACTCCTCTGTTCAGTCTCCTTGCAATGGAGAGCAAGGAATTTTAGCCAGGAACTCTTCAATCAAAGTAAACCAAGAGCTTCTGTCAGGACCCTTTCCACAAAGCTACCGTTGCTTTAGCATTTGTTTCAAACTTCTCTCTGAAATAACTCTACTTTTCATGCTAATTGTGGCTTGCAGCTCATTGTTTTCAGGAGTGTTTAAAATAGGCTGCTGTTATATAAAAGGGTCATTTTGAAGGAGGAGCTATCATCTTCTGTGCTCTCTGCCTTACTACTCCCAATTATTTTGTTGTCATTCTAATTGGTTATTACTCAGAGATAGAAAATCTGCTGCTGATTGATCTTTTGCTTGTCTGAGTTTATTCTAGTGTTCCAGGTGCTCTAAAAATGGTTGATAACATCTAGAGATCAGGAGAGATGTCCTGTTCTGCCTGTTGCTACTTGCAGCTGTGCAGAGCACAGGCAACCTCCCAGGTTCAGAGACCACTTGTGCCTTCTGCACCATGGCAATAGCCATCACTTTTCTCCACTAAATCTGCTCAGTACTGGATTTTGACTCTTTCCAGCTGCCCAGATGAAGATATGAGGAGAAAAATCTTTTTAATTTATCCAGCTACCACCTAAACTCTGTGTGCAGGATTATAGATGCTGTATGCTCCTTCATTCTCTGCCTTCCGTGAGTGGCATAACAGTGAAAATAGATTGTCATTCAGTGTCGACAAAGGGAATGAACTGAGTGTGGAATAGCTCAGTGGCAAATCATGAGCCTTTAGGAACAGCACATGGTCAGAGTAACTTTCCAGTAAAGGATTAACAACCATGAGATAAGCACTTTTAGGGCAAACTGCTTTCCCAGGGTTCATGGGAAGGTTGAGTTTCTTCTTGGTGTTCTTTCCCACCCCTTCTTACATTTGGTTTAAACTTCGGTAATCTGGACATGATGAAATGCTTTCCCACCCAGCCACTCGCTCCTAGTAATAACATTGTACTACAGCAACATTCTAATCCTCATTTTTTTGACAGAGATAACTGCTTAAAACAGGACATTAGTTTCAAAGCTGTCTTAATTAAGAAATTACACTCATAGTTTTTTACGTCATTAAACTATGCATGGGCAGCAGGATTACAAGAGTGTTGAGCAGTATGAAGCAGAAATGTAGAGCTCGGTAGAGAGGGAGCTGCAAGACAGTGCTTATTTACAAGGAATTACGGGACTAATTCTTGCAGCCCTCCCACAGACATAAGTGGATGTGGTTGACAGTAGCCAGTAATAAATGCATCTAGTAAGACAGAGTGGGAGTGGACCACCTGCATGTCTTTTGTGGTGGCACAGTGGTGACAGCAAAGTTAGGACTTCAGATATAAATTGGTAAAAATTTCTTTTAAATTAGCTGTATTGATCTCCATTAAAAAAGAATATGGAGTCTTGTGGGGAAAGTAAGAAGACAGGGAGTTTTAAGAGGAAAATATTCTGGGTAACTTGTAACAGAATTGGAGGAATCCTGGATAAGGCAAAAGAAATCTGTGGTGGCTCCTGTTCTCTTCAAGAGGAAGAAATGTTGTGGAAGGAAGGAATAGGAGTATCCAATGCCTTTTCTGAACAAAACCATCCAGCTAACCTTCCTTTCTGAGCGAGGTAACAGGGAACTTGGAAGTGGGTCTATGATCTTGGTCTTACTACCATAAAGGTACTTTGGGACTTTAGGCCATTTCATAAAAACAAAGAGAACAAATTTTGCAAACATTGTTTGTCACCAAATGCTTAACTTGAGTTCACAATGTCAAGTGATGCAGAATGCAATGATAAATCAGACAAACTGGGACTCCTCCCCACCCTTGCAGGTATATGTGAAACACTCATTTTCTCTATTTAAATGCCTGACAGCTACCCAATGTCACCATACATTTCTAAACGCATTTTCCAAATGATTCCTCAGTAATATGTTGTAAAAACGTGTTGTAAATTAGAAAGAAGAATTGCAGAAATAGAATAAAACTCCTACTTGCAGGATTGCAAGAGAAACAAGTTGTCAGGAAAGGACCGTTTCATATAGGCCTTTTGGCACAATGTTGCTTAATCCTGGATCTTTCAGAGGTCTCATCATGTTTTTGTCACAGACAGCATGCTCTTTCCCTTGAGAAGTGTTGCTATAAGAGTGCTAAAGATTTTTTTCTACCTGACCCAAATATCAGCACAAGACAATGCCCTTTGAAATGGCTAGTTACTCGGTAAAAAGCATGAAACCTGCTGTTCCTAAAGAGTTGGTCTGTGCTGCTTATTATTACACAAAATACACATTACATACATACGTGTAAAATTATAATGTAAATTTACTGAGAAAAAAAAAGACATCCAAATCTTTAGCAATGAAATAGAGAACCAAAGCTTGAGAGAGAACATTTTAAGAAGCAATGTATACTTTTCTAAAATGGGGACTACAAACAAAAATATGTGGTTAGGGATATGCTTTCATAGGTATTAGAAAAGTCATAGTGTTCTCAAAAGGAAGATTCACCTTTGACCCAGGACTGTGAGGTTCTTGCTGTATCCAGTCCCATGCTCATCACTGAAACCCTCCTTTACATATGCCCACTACTACTCTCCCTCTACACTGGTAGTAACTCATGTCATCTCTGTTTCAACCATGTTTTCATCTGTTTCCCTCTTCTCCCATTTGCATCATCTTAGGTCTCTTTGTAAGGTCCTGGTGAATTAAAACACGTACATATCGCGTCATTAAAAAACATTTCTCAAGGAACAATATTGGATTGATTTAGCATGGTATAACTTTGGTAATGCAATAATATACCTGATTCCATTTACCTGCATCCCTTGATTCTTTTTTCAAAATTTATCCCAAAGTCACATGTTTTCTCTTTCTTACATAAAGTTACTTGCTATTTTTCAGTCAGCTTTTATATTCAAACTGTATGGCTCTGGTATCTATGGCTTTTAATATCTAATGAAGGCTTATTTGTGTTGTGTTCTTATGTAAGGAAATTAAGAAATCAAAACCCCCAATCAATCACCCTCAGATTAAAGTGATAAAGGTTTTTTTAAATGTAATTGATGTTATTTGGTTCTCATAAAAACAAATATCTTCACTTCTACGGTGCTTGAGACAAACCTCAATTTCTTTGGGAAAAAAACCTCTTTGAATTACTGAATTGACATGCTTATAGCCATATGGAGACTTTTTAAATAGATGCTCCTGAATCTGTGTCTCCATTTCCTCTGACCTGAGCAGTTTTAATCAAATGTATTAAAAACTGATGGACTTAGTCTTGGAGGAGGACCATTCATGTAACAGTCAAGCCTCCAAAACTAATTAAAGACTGGTAGAATTGATCAAGCTTTCAGAAGATGTAGTGAGTTATTTCAAACAATGTGACTGGGCACATACAGCACCTGTTTGTGACAAACTCAATATAATAGAAAATGCATTACAAAGATTTGACTGGCGTCACATTAAACTGCAGCAGGTCAATGGGCATTTTACTATTTCCTTAGGTCACAATGCTGGTGGTGTGCAAAATTTCTTGAAAAAGCTGTATCTTTACTCATATTTCTAACTGCTAACAAGTTTCAAGGTAGCCAAGGCACTATTAATGTTTTTCATGTTTTTGAAAAATTATTTGATTTAGAACTGGTTACTTCTTATGAAAATGTAATAATAGCAACATTACAAAAGTATAGTATCAGCTGCCCTGAAATGGACAGTAACTTTACATCAAGCTGCTTCTGTGATTGTATTCCTGAAACTATAGAAGAAAGCAAGAGTCTGCCTTTTGAATGCCACTGCTTTTGAACACTCATTGTGTCCAGCTTTGCTCTGTGTTATGTGACATGAATTCACTTCTGACACTTTCCACAGCTATTCTGTATTAGTTTAATCATTATTTGAACTCGGTTTATGGTAAAAGTTCTGAACTGGAGCCTCCTACCTATTGAGCAAATGCTGTAGTCATCACAGCACAGGATATGTTGAGGTTTGTGTCCTTGGCTGCAGTTCCTTCACACCTGTTGAATATGTTTCTCACTGCATGCTGTTCTTCTGTCTGAGCAGCTAAGATTCCAACTTGCAGTTTAAACACTTTCAATTGCTGTTCTAGACAATAAGGGGTCTTTAGGTAAACCAGAACAACACCAAAACAAGGAAAAGGTGCTAGACCATTAGGTGCTCCGTAGGAGACCTTGGTCCATTTTCCTCAGGCAGACAGGGAACTTTAACTGGGACTCCCGACAAAACTGCTTTAGCCCCTAAGCTTTGTCAGCTCCACCCTTGGTGAATCTAGTCCCTTCATTCCTGTTTTCTATTTAATTATGAGTCAACTGATACTTTCTGTTCATAAAATACTATTTTGGAATTTAATTTCATAAACAACAAAAACTCTATTATAGCTACACAAAAGGACTATTTTTTGTTGTTGTTGTTCGCATGTTTTGTTTCACTTCTTGGCTGCCTGATCCCTCCTAACCAACCAACCAACCAAAACAGCTTACATTTTTCCTACAGTCTTTGTCATAACCATTTTAGTCAAAGTACATCCTCAGGTCTGAACACATCATATCCAGGCTGAAGTGTTCCAAGATGATGCAGCTGTGTCCATAACAGATAAAATCTAGAAAACTCTGACCAATGAAGAATGGATTAATTTGCTCACATTTGGGTAGCTCATCAGAAGGTGAATTGACATCTCACTCATTGCAGCTTGGCACGTCCTGCGGCTTCATCTCAGCTCATCTCTCACTGGCTCTTGCCCTAGTAACATTAATACAAAGTCTTGCTATTAATGTTTCTGTGACCTAACATTAAAATGAATAACACTTTGAATAAAATGTTCCAGTAGTCATGCATATACTACCACAAGTGAGAAAGTTTAGAAATACGTTCATATTCTCAAAGTAAGACCTGACCACAGGAAACAGAGAAGGAACCCAAACATGTTGTAAAAGATACTCTGTAGTTGTATATTTAAAAGATATTCTAAGACACTGACTTGAGTTAGTAAGAAAACAGTTCCTGTGATCACCTCAATATAACTGTGTAGCTGAACCAGCATGGTCTGGCCGAATAACCTGTGCAAGATCCAGCAGGGTGCCCAGGTGGCCAAGGCCAACAGCATCCTGGCTTGTGTCCAAAAAGTGTGGCCAGCAGGACAAGGGAAGTGACCGTTCCCCTGTACTTGGCACTGGTGAGGCCGCACCTCGAATCCTGTGTTCAGGTTTGGGCCCCTCACTGCAAGAGGGACACAGAGGTGCTGGACGTGTCCAGAGAAGGGCAACGGGGCTGGGGAAGGGTCTGGAGCACAAGTCTTATGAGGAGCAGCTGAGGGAACTGGGGTTGTTCAGCCTGGAGAAAAGGAAACTCAGTGAGACCTTGTCACTCTCTACAACTACCAGAAAGGAGGCTGTGGGCAAGTGGGGATCGGTCTCTTCTCCCAAGTAACAAGCAACAAGACAAGAGGAAATGGCCTCAAGTTTTGCCAGGTAAGATTTAGATTAGATATTAGTAAAAATTTCTTCACTGAAAGGGTGGTGAAACATTGGACTAGGCTGCCCAGGGAGGTGGTGGGATCACCACTCCTGGAGGTGTTTAGGGACATGGTTTAGTGATGGACTTGGCAGTTCTGGGTTAACAGTTGGACTTGATGACCTTAGAGGTCTCTTCCAACCCAAATTATTCTGATTCTATGACTCTTTGATTCTGTTAGTATGTCCTATAAACAACCATAATTATTGCCCTACCAGTTCTCTGCAAGGTTCCCCAGTACTTAGCCTTACCTTGTTATTTTATCATTTGCAAATAAAAATCATTTGATATTACCTCTGTGACCAACTCATGGTAGTCTCTCAGTACCACATAACTGTCTTTCTGCTTGAATTAAAATTGTAATGTCTTTTATGTTTTTTCATCATGTAGCCAGGAGCTCAGATTCAACAAAAAGTTTCTTATTCTAAGCTTTCTCCTACCTCGTTTTCTTAAATGTGTACCACTTACTGTATGGAGTGATTATGCAGCCCAGTAATTTGAGCATCCTATTCAGCTCTGAATTTAGTGTTTTTAGATGGAAACTATGCTGTATTTTTGTGTATTTTCTATACAAAACTTCTTTTAGATACAGTTTTTCATTGTCACCTATGCATACATCTACACATATTCTCACGTTAAATTAGAACATCCATTTCTCTGAACTTAGCGGATGTTGTACTGTGGCTACAGGCATCCTCATATCCAGCTCATTTCTTTAAATGACTATTCTGTAGCTCTCTCACACTTCATATGCAATTTCAGAAACTGTCACACTCATCTTCTTCTAATCACAATTGGAAAGTGGACTCTTGCCTCTGGTAGATCTGTGGTGTCAGGCTCCTCTGCCCATGCTTTACATTTTCAGACACGTGTCATCAGACTTTTTATCAATTTCACAGTCAGGCGGATATCTCTGTAAGCATCAACAGTGCTAGCTACCTTCAGAAATGGGGTTGAAAACCCATCCATTACTGTGATGCCCACGAAAATATACAAGTGAGAGGCTGCTGTCGTGCCACTGCCAGGATTAGCAATGCCTACTGATATTATCTCATGGGTTCTTCATGCTCCTTATATGTGTCTGTGCTTGCTTAGAAATGTAAGCTCTTTACAGCAGGCACCATCCCCTTACATTCTGCAAATCCAGTCCTGTTCCACAGTAACCATATGCTTATACATATAATAATTATAATACATTAGTCTATCTTAGATACATTCCAAAGCTTCCTCTGTCCTCATGTTGAACTGTAGCAGATTGTAATATGTTTCCCTACTGCCAGGTAGTGGTGGTTGTGCTGGCATATGAGTAAAATGCTGTTTGGAAGATCTCTGTTTTGCCCAGGGATCTAGCTGTGGAATGTTATCCAGGCAATTACTTTAATTGGAGATAATCACTTGGGAAATGGATGGATGAATTAATCAATTCCAGTTAATTGGGAAAATGACATTATTTATGCTGGTCACCTTTTTTTACCACCATCTATAGGAAGCTTTCCAACTGCAGGGCCAATTTCTTCCATGATACAGATCCATGGAGGCTACTGCAATTAAAGCAGGAATGAATCTGGTGCATTGCAAGTATAGAATAAATTGCCTCACTTACTTATTTTTGGAGAAACCATGTGTGCAGCTGACCTGGGAATACTACAAATTACTCTCTTTATTCCACTGTTGCTATCCTGTCATTAGCAGTGTTGCAACAGGAGGTGTTCTTGGCACTTGTTCTAACAGAAATATATAACTTTTGTTTTGTTTGCATACTTATGCAGCTCATTACTATGTTAAAAACAATCTGCAGCTTAGCATTTGTTAATGGGATATGGAACAAGGAAACAGCAGATGGAGTATTGGGATACTGAATGCATAATAAGTTTGATCCTGAAAGTCCTTGTGTGATTTTTCAGCTCAAGATGGTTGTTAAATTCCACTGCAAAGCTGAGCAGAAACCATGCCTGTGTTCAAGCAGTGAAGGTATAGTCCTCCACATTAAACAGACTTAAGGGTCAGGTATTCTCTGTACCTGATCACCTTTTAAAGGGAAGCAAAAGACAAATTTTGCTTTGTGATTAATTCTTTGGTTTCTTTTATTGTTCAGACAGGAGCTCTGACAATAAGACACTGTCATGGTTTAACCCCAGTTGGCAAATAAGCCTCACACAGCCGCTCACTCACTCCCTCCATGTCGGGATGGGGGAGAAGAGTAAAAGTGAGAATGCTTGTGGGGTGAGATGAAAACCGTTTAACAGGAAAAGCAAAAGCCATGCAAGCAGCAAAGCAAAATGATGAATTTATTTGCCAGTTCCCACCAGCAGGCAGGTGTTCAGCCATCCCCAGGAAAGCAGGGCTCCATCACACATAACAGTTACTTGGAAAGACAAATGCCATAACTCTGAACATCCCCCTAATTTATATACTGAGTGTGATGCCATATGGTATGGAATATCCTTTGTGCCACTGGGGGGTCAGTTGGCCCAGCTGTGCCTCCTCCCAGCTTCTTGTGTACCCCCAGCCTCCTCACTGGTGAGGTTTGGTGAGGAGCTGAAAAGTCCTTGACTTAGTGTAAACACTGCTTAGTAACAACTAAAACATCAGTGTGTTATCAACATTATTCTCATTGTAAATCCAAAACACAGCACCATACCAGCTACTAGGAAGAAATTTAACTCTATTCCAACCAAAACCAGGAGAGATGGCTGATTGTCCTTCAAATGATTGAAGATAAACTTTGCTGTGATATTGTCCTATAGATATTTCTATCTTCAGCTGAAGAGTTTTGAATATCATTCTTTACTCACCTGTATGTCCAATGCTGACTAGTGCCTATGATGCTCACCAATCTGAGGACAAGTGAGCAAGGCTATAATAACTTTGTACTAAGCTGCATCTTCATTTAATGTGTTACAGCACCTTTGCATCTCTCAGAATAAGATTTTGGGGCAAAATGATCTCTGTATAATCTGTTTGCCACCCTCATCTCCATGCCAGACTGAGTGGCTCTTCAGGTCTGATGGAACAGACCCAAATCTTTTGTCTTGCAAAGATAAGGATCTAATCATTCTGCGACGCTCATTGGTTCAGAATCATTGAGCCATGGGTACATCTGTGACCACAGCATGGATTAGACATATCTGCCAGGCTGCAGTGAGTTAGCTTAGATTTTAAGAGCCTTTCTGCAGCTGAATGACTCTCCGACTCATCTAACACAGACTTGTTTAGTAAAACGTAACCTTTCAAACTTCTGTAAAATGGCAAGGTGTGGCAAATGAGTTAACAGTCGTAGGGTCATTACAACTGAATCCCAAGTAGACACAATACAGTTTACTGCAAATACTATGTGAGATGAGAACATGAAATGAGAAATCTTAATGTTTTCGACAGCAAGTGAATGTACCACTCCAGCAAACTGATATTTTTTTTTTGGGGGGGGGAAGAAAAGGTTGGGAAATGTTAGGGCAGGATTCAAAACTGGAATTTCTCACAGCCTTTTGTTTACTTTACTTCAGCAGCCCCCTGTCTTCAAGCATGGTGTCCTGTGTGACCACAAAAGGGAAAGCATCATTTGTGAAAAGTCAGTGCCTTGGGGTTCTTTTATTTTTTCACTAGGCTGAATTCAACTCACCTGCCTTCCTGAAAGGCCTTCCAGCAAAAACAGCTTCTGTGACCCACTGCATAAGCAGCTCTGGAGGGAGATAAAGTTTACACTTAAATGGGACCTAACAGGCTCCTAGGCACATGACTTTTGTTTTCATATTCATACTGATCCTCTATCCAGCAGGGCACAAGAACAGGACACTGTAAGAGACCACCTGAGGCACTGCATGCAGGCCCTAACTTCAGTGTTAAAAAACAAGTAACAACTAGGTCAGGGGGACCACACAACATTATCCCACACATATGCAAATGGTGCGGGTCAGGAAATGCTTCCTGACACCTACAAAATGCTATGGCGTTCCACAGGAAGAAAGAACATTATCTGCATACCAGATTCCTGGACCTTTTTCTGTAAAATTCCCAGATAATGATGGTGCTCCAGCCTACAGAAAAAGGAAATTCTTCCTCTGCAGAAATTCTTCCTAATTAGGAGAAAAAAATTCCTCTGGACCCCATATCTGATGATTGATTTAACACTTTAGGCTGGGTGAGCAGATGAATGAACACTTGTAGGTATTTAATGTTACTAATATTTAAGTAAATTAAGTCCTACAAATGCTTGTAGTTTTGAAATTACTTAAAGTAATTGAAGTTTTTATTTATAAAGAATCAGTATATCTCATCTTAACCTTTGCTTGACCAAACTAAACAAATCAAGCTTATTCAGTGTCTCATAATACATTTCCAAAATCATTTTAGCACTCTGTTGGCATCTTTTTTCCATTTTTAGTCCATTTCACTGTTGGTGACTAGAAAAGTCTGAAATATGTAAAATTAAGTTTAATCAGTATTTTATATTAAAGTACTAATAATTCCTAGTTTTGCTAAAAAATGCCTTAAAGAAGCCAAGATACAGTTTTAACATTAACTTTAATGAGGTCAGGATATTACTCCAACATTCATAAAGAATCTTCTTTTTTACCTGCCTATGTTATATGAAGCACACCCTAAAGTTTAATGCCAAAGACTTTCTCCTCGGAGCATCTTGTTCTAACAAGTGTTGTGGGATGAGGCATGGTTTGGATACCACAATAAGACAAAAAACTGAATATCTGCATCTTGAAATGAAATACATTTCCATTTGTTTTTTCTCCTCTCAACTCATTAACTTTGATTAAGTTAACATGTACATTCAAATGAAAAAAAAATAAGAAAAATTCAATCCAAATAAAACATACAAAATTTTCAATCATAATTATACATTTCAAACACCATTCTGTGATAAGAAACTAATTCACAAGTAAAAGTGCTTACATAAAGCACTCACGTTCTAATATTCCACAAAGTATCATTTTTATCTGAATGCAAAGGAGTTAATGAGTTGCAGTCATCTCATGCTAAAAAAGACAGTATTTGTTTGGTTTTAGATCTAGAAATAAATAAATCTGAAATCCAAATAAAGTCCAAACTCAAAAAAGAGGATCTCAACTACACAGGGCTTTCAAGTTTCCTCAAGCATCACCAGAATATTGTGAAATCCGTGTGAAATGCGTGTGTGTGTTTTCCCCCTTGTGTACTTTACAGTTTTACAGTTTCTTTAGGAAATCAGCATTTAACTTCTAGCAAAAGGAAATTCCTAAAGAAGGGACATGCCTTTGTTGTTCACTCCATCAGTCACACAAGCAAACACAGTACCCGTGGCAGGGCTGTAACATGCATCTCAGCCACCGGCTGCTGTGCTCAGCTATGCCCTGTCTCCATGGAAACATTTCAGCAGATGGGGTACCTACTGGCAACCAAACAAAGATTTTCGTTTTGCTCTGCAGAAGAGACAAAATGCAAGCTGCAATGAATATAGCATCTTCCTTTGACCCTGGATCTGTAAGCATTGGCCAGAGACATCAGGTCTGCCTTCTTTTCTTTTCCCCCCTGAAAAACAAGCAGCAATTGAGGAAGAATGGGAATTGGTAGTTTTTAACAAAAAACCCATATATTTACAGCAGGATGCAAAATCTCTAAGTCAAATTCAAAGTCATAGCTCTTCTTTTAGAGAAACAAAGAGAAGCCCTCAAATCAGCCACTTGTAGTGTTCAGAGAAGGGTGTTTCAAATTGCAATGATGTGCTTGGTGAAATTAAGGTTGTAAGAGAAAGAAAGAACAGTGAATATGTCATTATATGAGAGAACAGTAACCTCCATTTTCATTTCAGCTACTTTGAGGTGAATAATTGTACAGTTGAGGAACAATCTTTTTCCAACACTGAAGTGACAAAGTGGCTAGTGCTTTTGAATAGAGCGTTCAGTTTGAGATAGCACAGAGCTGCATTAGAAGAGTAGGAAAAGACTATCTATAGCTGATCAGGAAAAATACAGAAAGAGGCCAACCAAAATAACCTTGTCTTTTCTTCCAAGTTACAAAACAAAGAACTCAGACTTAAAGCATACTTAGTTCAGCCTTTGGGATGACTCCGTTAGGGACTTGCAAGTTTGAATGAGATAAAACTAATTAATAACCAGGATTTTCTGCATATTTCTCTCAAAGCCTTGTGCTGATCACATGGGATGGAGTATTCATTGTCCTTTTTTCTGTATCTTCTACTTACATATGAAAAGCGTATGCAACCACAAGAGGAATTCAAAATTTGCACTGATAAGTAAGACATGGGTAAATATCTGCCTTCTTTTCAGTTTCTGAGTACTGTTTGGATAGGGAAATTATGACAAAATAAAAATTACCACAGTGTTCTTATCCTTCTGTATAGGAAGGATATCAATATCATCTGCATTCTGATATAGATGCCAGTAGTATGCCTACTGTGCTACCTTTATGTTTGCACTGACACAAAATAAACCTTGCTAAGTGGCAAGGACAAATCATTAGTTTGATTACCGCTAGCAGTCTGCAACCTCTGCATATAAAAACATCCCACAATTAAATTTTTCAAGCATGACAGAACATGTTTTATTTATTTTTTAAAATAATTATCACACTGATATTGTCAGCTTTGTTTACCACAACATTGGTATTTTAGCAATTTTTGATGATTATATTTTCTTCTAATTATAATAGATATTTTATTTAAAGGTCTCTGCTCAAATGATTTAGAGCAAAAGCTGATGTTGATTGCAGCTGATGTTAGATTGTTCTCATCCACAAACTTATAACTATAGTGCTGGCATTCTTTCTGAACTCATGTTTTGTTATGTTTTTCTTAGACCAGAACAATTTCAGACTTCCAGAACTAAATTATTATAATAGATGTGTGATGCCAAAAGCTGGGTGTGCCCGCGTTCCCTCGTGAGCAGGCAGTAGCTAGCTTGGAGCTGCACTGCTGGTGGTGGTATGGATTGAACTGTGAAGTCCTGCTGAAGGCTTCTTATCTGCAACTTAATGCCGCAGATACTGTGACTTTGCATCAAACCCGTGTCCTATGTCTGGTCATATCAGACAGCATTGGATTTGTGAACATTTGCTTGCAGAAAAGAGTGTTGATAAAGCTTGATACAAGAGCACAGTCAGCTGCTTAACACACCTAAACAGGAAAAGGAAACCTTTTACAATTCAAATTCAAAACATGTTTTCTTGGTATGCCTCACATTACCTGGGACCCTGATGAACTGAGATTCGGCTGAGGCGAGAACTTAGTGAGGATGCTCACATTTGGTTGTAAAGAAGAATTAGTGATAGTGTTCAGTGTTTTAATGTGAAAAGATACAGAAATATTTTAAAACTCTTCTAGCTCTCTTTATCTATATCTCTGTCAGGAAGGCATTTCCTTCAAGAATGAACCAAACACGCAGTCCAGAAAGTTCCTGCAGAGCATCAGTGATAAGTTTTTTATGCAGGTGGTGGAGAGCCCAGTGAAGTGAGGTGCGCTTCTGGACCTTGTCTTCACAAACAAAGAAGGACTGATTAGGGTTGGGGTGGCCTTGGCTGCAGTGACCATAAGATGATGGAGTTCAGGATCCTGTGTGGAGGAACCAGGGCAATAAGTTGGATTGCAAGCCTGGACTTCAGGAGAGCAAACTCTGGCCTCTTCAAGGACCTACTTGGAGGAATGCCATGGGTTAGGGCTCTGAAAGATAGGTGGGTCCAAGAGAGCTAGCTAATATTCAAGCATCACTTCCTCCAAGCTCAAGATCGAAGCATCCCCATGAGTAAGAAATCAAGCAAAGGAGGCAGGAAACCTGCATGGATGAGCAAGGAACTTCCGGAAAAAAAACAGAAAAAGGAAGTCTATGGGATATGGAAAAAGGGACAGGCCACTTACGAGGAATATAGGGATGCCAGAACATGCAAGGATGTAAAAAGGAAGGCTAAGGTCCATTTGGAATTAAATTGGGTGATGAATGTCACTCGAAGAAGAAGATGATGAGCTTCTTCGAGTACATCAGCAAGAAAATGACTAGAGAAAATGTGGGCCCACTGCTGAATGAGGTGGGTGCCCTGGTGATGAAGGACACAGAGAAGGTGGAGTTACTAAATGCCTTCTTTGCTTCTTTCATTACTGCTAAGGCTGGCCCTCCAGTTTTCCAGACCCTGGAGGCAAGAGGGAAAGTCTGGAGAAAGGAAGACATTCCCTTGATTGAGGATGATCATGTTAGAGATCATTCAGGCAAACCTGACACCCACAAACCCTTGCACCCCAATGAGATGAACCCCTGAGTACTGAGGGAGATGGCAGATGTGGCAGAGCCACTGTCCATCTTTGAAAGGTCATGGAGGACAGAAGGACAGGTGTCTGAGGACTGGAGGAAAGCCAATGTCTCTCCGATCTTCAAAAAGGGCAAGAAGGAGGACCCAGGAAACTACAAGCAGGTCTGTCTCACTTCCATCCCTGGAAAGATGATGGAACTGCTCATCCTGGAGGTCATCTCCAAGCATGTGGAGGAAAAGAAGGTTATCAGGAGTAGTTAACATGGATTCACCGAGGGGAAATGATGCCTGACCATCCTAATAGCCTTATATGACAGAATGACTGGCCGGGCAGATGAGGGGAGAGTGGTAGACTTTGTCTACTTTGACCTTAGCAAGGCTTTTGACACTGTCTCCCGTAACATCCTCACAGGTAAGCTCAGGTAGTGTGGGTTAGATGACTTGTCATTGAGGTGGACTGAGAAGTGGCTGAATGGCAGAGCTTAGCGGCCTGTAGTCAGTGACACAGAATCAAGCTGGAGGCCTGTAGCTCATGGTGTTCCACACGGGTCAGTACAGGGTCCAGTCTTGTTCAACTGACTCATCACTGACCTGGATGCAGGGACAGAGTGCACCTTCAGCAAGTTTGCTGATCATACAAAACTGGGGGGAGCAGCTGATAACCCAAAAGTTTGCGCTGCCATTCAACGAGGCTTGGACATGCTGGAGAGTTGGGTGGAGAGGAACCTAATGAAGGCAAGTGTAAGGTCCTGCACCTCAGGAGGAACAACTCCACACACCAGCGCAGGCTGGGGTTTTGCTTGCTGGAAGGCAGCTCTGTGGAGAAGGACCTGGGAGTTCTGGTGGACAGCAAGTTGCCCATGAGCCAGAGTGTGCCCTGGTAGCCAAGAAGGCCAATGGGACCCTGGGGTGCATGAGGAGGAGCATGGCCAGCGGGATAAGGGAGGATAAGGGAGGTGATCCTCCCCTCTGCTCTGCCCTAGTGAGGCCACATCTGGGGTCCTATGTCCAGTGCTGGGCTCCCCAGTTCAAGAGAGACAGGGAATACTGGAGAGGGTCCAGTGGAGGGTTGTGAAGATGATGAGGGGACTGGAGCATCTCCCTTGTGAGGGAAGACTGAGAGCTGGGCTTGTTTAGCCTGGACAAGAGAAGACTGAGAGGGGATCTTAGCAATGTCTACAAATATGTTACAGGAGAGTGCCAAGAGGATGAGGCCGGGCTCTTTTCAGTGGTTCCCAGCAACAGGACAAGGGGCAATGGGCACAAACTGCAACACAAGAAGTTCCATCTGACTATGAGGAAAAACAACTTTTCTTTGAGGGTGTCAGAGCACTGGCAGAGGCTGCCCAGAGAAACTGTGGACTCTCCTTCTCTGGAGACGTTCAAAACCTGCCTGGACATGACTATGTGCAACCTGCTTTAGGATAACCTGGTTTAGCAGGGGATTGGACTAGATTGTTTCCAGAGATCCCTTCCAACCCTGACCATTCTGGAACTTTGTTGTGCTTCCTGACCTCATGGTGGATTTGTTGCTGCCTTCATGACCTGGAAAATACACTGCATTAACTCCCCTGACCAAACAGAATGGTCCCTAGTTTCTAATTTCTGTAGGCCATGAAAAGCAGAAATAAATAAGAAAAACTGCTCCTTAAAGCAATCTTGCAAACAATTACTGTGGAGTATAATACCTAATCCTAAGAGTAGGATAACAATTTCATTATTATTGCATTAATTTTCCTTTTTGTGCCTACACAACAGTCAGCAATTATTTGTTCCTTTGATATTTTCCCCCAAATTGGGTTTAATTCTTCAAAATGTAATGGCTGTTGTTCCCTCCTTATGAATAATTTTAGATCACTATATTTTGCTGCAATATAATGGAGAGAAAGTGAGGAAAAAAGGGTTCACCTGCTCCCACTTTTGGAACTCCTAAAGAAACCCAGAATGTTTGCCTTTATATCTGAATAGGAAAATGATTTTCAAATCATTTAAAATACTATCAAAAGGGGGATATACTTGCCAAATATGTATCTGAAGGAAATTTTTTTTAAAGTATTTGGATTTCATTACTATTCTGTGGTTAGCATTGACATTTGAAAATTAATTTCTTACTAATATTCCAGACAGTTTGTCACAGACAAAAGAGTTTTTTTCAAAAAATTTGCATATAACAAAAATTGAGTTTCCATTTCAATGATCAGCAATATTTTGGAAAAAGCAGACATAATTTTTCTTTTGTTTTTGAAATAAAAGAAGGAAATTTTGCATTTACATATTCATCTTTTCATTTGGGTTTTGTTGGGGTTTTCTTCTGTAAAATGGAAAAATCAGCAAAAAAATGTGGGGGAAGAATAAAAAATTGAAAGTGAAGCAGAATTATGAATCAAAATGACAGAAAATTTAGGTATGTTCATTTGAAACATTTGTATGTTACTGAGTATTTTTTTTGCCCATGAAATTAGTTTGATAAAAGTAAGTTTAATATTTTATTTCCAAACATGCTGATTTTGATAGAAATATCTTTTCAGAGAAATCTTTTAAAATCAACATTCTTTGACAATTTCCAATTCTTCTGCAGTTTACTGTATCTTGACATAAGGGTAAAAAGAAATAAGGAGAATTAGAAACCATTGAGCAGCTTTTTTTTTTAATATAAAAATCTTATTTGTATCTGTTCTGAATATTTTCCCCCCTGAACTCAACAGTTATTTAACCATTAAAGTAGAAATATCCTTTCTATAGACCACAGAATGTGTTTATTAGTTATAATTTACATGAAGCTAGTTAACTCATCACTCTTTGCTAGACATATTATTTTTTTTTTAATTGTCATTTTTTATTTAAACTTAAAATATGCAGTTTGCTTGATAGCCTCATCTTCATTTAGAGAACAAGAAAGGAGATTTTAAATGCTGTTGCTCTAAACAAGACAATCACCGAAAGACACTAAGCAACTTAGAAATTTAACAGCTACTTCTTACTAAAAAAACTCCAAAACTTTAAAAAAACAAGTAATCTTAATGCATATATAAAAAGCATCTGGTGTGTTATAGGTTGAACAGCAAGAAGCACAGCCCTGAGGCTTCACCAGAGGACACAATGATTTTTTAAGGTTCATATTTTAAATTTCTAACAGAAAGGAAAAAAAAAAAACCCAAACAAAACCAGAAAACCAAGCCTGTCTTCACGTTCAGGCTGTTTAACAAAATTAACTTATGTCCTTTGACAAGTCTTCTTAAGTCCTTACAGAGATGGGAGTTGTGGAATATGAATTTTCTAAGATTTCTTAAAAATAAACGATAAAAAATTGATAAATATAGGTTTCTCCATGTGCTGTAGAAAGGCAGCTACTTTTTTGTTTCCTTCATTTTTTGTCTTGTTTTGCCAACAGCTAGAACAACTAGTATGTCTACAATTATACACTGTAATTCCCAGTCTTCATCTATGTACTCATCTCTTCACGTCACCTGTGTCATTTCCTTCCCAACTGAATTCTTTGCAAGTCTTTCTTGAGTGCAGGATAAGATTCTTAAACCTGGGAGCCTTTACCCAAGTTACTGAAAAAAAGAGAAATAAAAAAGCCCTGCTTCATTCTATCAAATCCAAATCCATTTTTATCTAACTTAGATAACTACTCACAAGTCTGTAATGTTCATACTCTTTCAGCTCAAGACAGAAAAATGTTTAAAGACAGAATTGAGTGTTTTTCTTAAAATTATTTTATACTGAAGTGATTCATCTTCTGGGGAAATGTTGTGATATTTTCCCAAGAATTATAAGTGGACAGCATCTTTATCTGAGAGGAGCAGACACCAAAGATTTGAAGGTCCTCAGCAGGACAGAGGAAGCTTTTTTCTGGCCCCTTGCTGCAGTCAAAGCTACAAATTTGTTGTCCTGTAAACCTGTTCAGCCATGTACCACAAACACTGCTACTATTTTTGGATTTCCTTTAAATCTTGATGACAAGGATTTTGTCATATGCAAGCATTCTGCATATACAAGTTTAACTGGTTAACTATAGTGTCATCATCAAATTATGGGGGAATGATGACAGAACTGTGAGAAAGACAATTTGGAAAAGTTGTACAAAACATTACTGGTTGTTGGAAAGCTAGAATATATTTAAGTATTGCACATGATACTTCGAACAATGTTGGAATTCCTAAAGTAGGTTTAAAGACTTTTTCAAAAAATGTATGAAACAGAAAATGATTAACTGATGGAATACCTTTCAAAGATGCTGTACCTGAGTTTGGAGACAAAAGCTAGCGTAGATTCAAGTAACTGGGTAGAACTCTATTGACTTCCAGAACACCTTGGCTACATACCTTAGGGTTCTGTAAGGTTTTAAATGTTTATCTTCTACAGTTGAAAAATGCCATCTTTCCATTATTCATTCATTCATTACAGCTGGGTACATCCAAGAACACCTTGGAAAACCTCAGTGTTCAAAAAGTGTTTGCTAATAAAGATAGTTTGCATCTGCTAGTAACCTGGAATTTAAGTTAACTAAAAATATTTCACCACTGTTCTCTTTTTTCTTTTTTTTTTTTTTTTTAATTGGCAGACCAAATATAATTATATTCCTTGTGTTTCAAAGTTTTTGAATCTATAGTTCTTTACTTCTGAAGTACACAGAAATTTAATTTCCTCTTCAATTTCCTATTTTAGAATTTCTTTTGAAATGAAGCTTGGTACATTTTATCTTTTCATCTACGTCCTGAGCTGAGGTAATTTGAGGCAGAATTGAGCACTATCCTAAAATAAACAAGTGTTCTTCCTAAGGTCTCTTTTGTTCTCTGTCTCTTTATTTCGCTGAACCGGGAAACGATCATGTCTGAATGAGATACAGCCTAATGAGCCTGTACATTTTAGTACTCAGAATTAGAAATAAAGGAAAAATACTAGTTAAAACCATCTTTAGTTCAGCAGTGAGATTGAGACATATACTGTAAATAAGCAAAGACTGTTATATTATTTTTTTGTAGAGTCTTTCATCTGTTGATGAATTTCAACAATATGTTGGTTAAAACCTGGAGCTATTTTATGGAAATTCTTTCATGACATTATCCATACCTGTCATCTGAGCAGTTATTGCGGTTTTTGCCTCTTCTGACCAAGCACTCTGATAGGAATTTGCCTTTAGGCTAGTCCTGGATTGTCTTACTTAACCTTTATCAAATGGAGCCACCTTCAGGAAGGCCTGTGGATCTGTGAATATTTGTCATTCCACATGTCCAGAGAAGCACCCTGGCATCTTCAGTTGTGAGAAACTTTCAGCAACTTAAAACAAAAGAAAACAATGGAAGACAGTTGCTAATCTGTAACCATATTTCAGCATTTCATATATCATAACTCTGTGCTTATATGCATTACAGCAATTTAAAATTGAAATTCCACACACTTTGTTATTCCTTATTATCCAGGCTTTGCTTGTACAAGCATAAATATAAATTCTTGAAGGAAATGGGATATAGTACTAGACCTATACAAAAGGAAATTAAAAAATGTAAAACTTTAAATGAAATGTCAGGATTGTTTTTATGGCAAGAGCTTTTATGTTTTTACAAGCAGAAATAGAAATGGCATTGCACCTCTCCATAAATATATACAGAAAATATTATGTTGATGGAGACACAGTTACTATTAATTTAATAGATTCATTTCTTCATACAGTCCAGCTGCTCCTGTGTTTCACAGAACAATCTCAACATTTAGATAGATGTTGCCTAAAAGAATAATTCTCATCAGCTCTTCCTTAGCAGTTAGCTGTGAATGGCTTCTCGTGCCACTGAGTATTGTCATTGGATAGTGACTGAGGGCTATTTATCATGTAAAAACTTTCCCTGCTTACAGTTAATTTCCTTGGAACAAATGATGCTTCATGAAAACCTTTCATAATTGTCTTCCCAAGTAAACATAATTAAAACTAAGAAAACCATTTTTCCACCAAGAAGGAGCTGGGAGTTACTGATGGGGTAACACATGGTACCCTTCCTTATCTACAAGAATTTAATTCTTTTTCTGTAGTTACAATTACAGAAAAGTAACTTTTTCTTCATTTTTACTCAAAAAAGTACTGACTGCCTTCCTGTGGCTCTAAATTTAAAAAAGAAAATCATGTGTCTTTCAATAGCTTTAATCCTGTATTTGATGCCTGTATGCTACAAGTTGGCACAAGCTGGCATGATGTAAGGAAGAGCTGAAAAAGACAGAAAGAGTAAGAATGGAGAAAATGGTATCTGACTGCAGATATGCCAAACCAGTATCTCAGTCATTGTAAATGTGCAAACAACAGGAACAGTGGAAGACTTACGGTAATCTTGTAAATTAGAAGCCATCAATATAGTCTGATTTCTTGTAACTTCAGGTAAATGGAGGAAGCAAGGTGATCATCATGAATTTATCAGTACTGTAAAACTGAAGGAATTAAGAATATAGGAATATGGGGGGAAACTAATTGGTTTAGCAGTATGCAGACCAGGGAACAGAGAGGGCGTTTTTAGTTATTTCCCAGAAATGATGGCCAAAAGGAGTATCTTGATGATATTTTCTGCTGTTCTTTGTATTTCTGTAGTATTATAGGGATACCACAGTGGGCAAGACCTCAATGTGTTAATCCCTACAGAAAGAGAACAAAAAGATGTTCCATATCTCTGAGTGTTAACAAACAAAATGTAGCTGAAAATACAAGAGTAAGTATGAGCAGAAAGATGAATGAGTCCAGTGAAATATTGAAACAAAGTTAATCAGGAACAAACAACAAGAAGGACAGCGACTGTACTGGGTCTGGCTGAGCCCCATAGCAGCCCCCATAGCACTGTGCTTGCACTGGTAGCCAGAGAGGTGGGGGTAACACACCGGTGTGTGGCTACTGCCCAGCAGCGCTCGCACAGCACCAAGGCTGTCTCTCCAGCCTTCCCCCCACCTCACCAGTAGGCTGGGGGTGGGCAAGATCTTGGGAGGGGACAGAGCCCAATGTGACCAGCGGGATATTCCATACAATATGATGTCTGCTCAGATATAAAAACCAAGAGAAAGGATAAGGAAGGGAGGGGCATTCATTATTTATATTTGTCTTCTAGAGCAGTCGCTAGGTATATTGAAGCCCTGCTTCCCAGGAAGTGGCCAAACATCACCTGCTGATGAGAAGCAGAGGATAACATCTTTTGGTTTCCTTTGCTTCCACATGTGTGAGACCTTTGCTACTGCTTCATTAAACTGTCTTCACCTTGACCCACAAGTATTTTTAAATCTTGTTTTCTTCCCCTCACCCTTTTCTGCTGAGGAAGGGAGAGAGAGAGCAGCTTGGTGGGCACCTGGCATCCAGCCAAGGTCAACGCACCACAGTGACCTATGTAGGGTGTGAATTGCCTGTTGTTATATGACCTGGGCACACATTCTGTCCTGAGCTGTACTGCACGAAATCTCATATCAGGACCTTTAGCAGTCTTTTCCAAAGGAAGTGGGTAAAACTTGAAGGAAGAAGCATTAATGCCAGCACCATCTGGCTTCCATATAAATTAAAAGTAATTTAAAAGAAGAGAATGTCTCAAAAACTTTCTTCAGTTGATCAAAGAACAACAGATAGGTCTAAAAGCAGCAGTTCCTTGTAGAGGGAAGAGGATATGAGGAAACAGAAAAAAACTGAACAGATGGGAACAACAGTGCCCTCAGTACCACAACGAGCAAAGTGTAACCAAAACATTTTATGAGTACTTTGCTATTAAAGTGAAATGCTCTTACAGTGCTGCTTCAAGAGGTAGCTGCCATATCTGAAACAACTACAAACATAAATACAGATTTAATACCTAAGTACTTCAAAAATTTATTATGTCTGTACAAAAATTGATCAGAAATTTGGTGTCATGTCTTTGTCATGCAGTATGAAAAATTTTCTAAATTATTATAGAATAAGGACCAATAAAAGTCTCATCATTCTTTTTTAAAGTTAATGTTATTTATATGTTATTGTTCTTCCATTTCCTTCTATGTCAAACATTTCCATTTCATTATCATTATGTTTCATACAGATAAATCTCTTGCAATGGTTGTGAGCTCTATTACAGGTTTTAATGACTCATTTCCATACCCATTTCCATTACCTGAGAAAAGAAGGAATAGCAAGTGTTTCACAACAGTTCCATCGGATACCACAAACCTTTCAGCAGAGGTCATGATGATGAAGTGAACATGGATGTAACCCAATCCAGAAAATAAGAAAAATAAATTCACAACACTAAGTGTCACAAATATCAGTCTGAAATGGACAGTGAGTTAGTTCATCTTGTGTGTCTGCCTTGTTGAGTGCTTAATTTTTTATTATGCTGCTTTTTAGCTTTCTTCCTGAGATACACTATCAAATTATTTTATTCTGTTGCAGAACATGATTTTCTCCTGTTATTTGCACTTGAACTGTGTGAGTACCTTAATTAACCTCTTGCTAAGTAAAGATGCTTTTCTTTCCTGATCAAGATTTCATTTATTTTCTACCCACAACATAAAACATAAAATTCTGACTTTAAACATTGATGGTCTGATTATTGCTAAAATAAGAAACATTAAAATAATAGATTTTTTTTTCAGTTCAGACTATTTTGTATGCTTTCTTCTTTACATCTTTCAATGTGCCATTGAAGGATACCCTTATGTCTTATGATACAATTAACCAGAAGTAATTTCATACAACACATTATTTCACAACATGTATTGACACTATAGTTATTCTGATATTTCTTTTTGAGCAAGTGTCTTGCTCATGGATGGTGACCCACTGAAAAGAAAGCACAGCCAGATGAAAACACAGCAGCATCTAATGTATGAATGAGCAATGTATTGAACAGAATTCATTTGAGACAGACCTTCAGAAAAAAACAGCACATATAATGCCATAACTTACATCACACATTACGTTCCAGGAGAACACATTACACAATACTGGAGTCTGAACTATTACATAAGAAGAATGAACTCCCACCAACTCTTTTCTCCCAGGGAGTAAATCTGTGCATGCATCACGCTGACTAGATATTTAAGCCTGGTTTATTAGCAGGATTCTGTCCATCTGCCTCACCTAGCATGGGGCAATGGATTAAGTTCTTCTGCAATATGGTGTCTAGATTTCTTTTCAATCCTACCAGACTGAGATGACAGGGTTGGGTCCATTCATTACACATAAAGGAATTAAAGACCTCTGAAGCTTCATAGGTTCTTTAAAATATTACAATTCTTCCCTCTCACCCTCATGGACAGCTTTGCAAAGGGCCTTCAGAATGGTCACGAGCAAGAGCAAACTGAATCATTTAGTACATCTTGTACTGTGCCCTAGTGAAAGTAAATAGGTTTGCCAGTTTCTCCTATTAAGATGGGTGGAAGTATTCCATGTAAAGGTACTTTTTACTTCTCAGCCTTCAGCTTTCTGCAGAGGAGATCAAGATATAATAAGAGGAGTGATTCAGCGAATTTCCACCTGTCTCTCTCTGTCCACATCCCTTCTGCAAGCTCCAGAGCATTACCATTCAAGACCAAGTGAACCTCAGTTGGCTTAAGGTAATTACTTTAGAGCTGGGTCACAAAATTTTACATAAAGTCTGGAAGAGGATCTTGTGCCCTCTCAAGTTTGGCTTATATTCGCACGCTCTGGCCAGGCTACAGTTCAGCACCAAAATGCTTTTGTTCATCTGGCCCTTGTGTGCTTCTTGATAGAGCTATCAGTGTTTCAGCTGGAAAGCAACTGGAACTTTGAGATAACTGATGCTGCGATAAAATGAATTTTGCAGTTTAGCAGCTTAGAAATTCATTGATTATTTCCTGCAAAAACAAACCCACACAATTTCCTATGTATCACTTGCAGTTAAATAGGAAATGTAGATGTTACAGAAAACTAGCCATCTGAAAATATTATAAACAATATTAAGTGTTAGCCCTACTGCTTTCAAAACAAAGGTAACTGCTTACCTTGACCGGGTAGCCTGTAACTAATAAAGAGCTAGTAAGGTGAAGCACAGTGGGCTCAAGACAACAAGTAGCAAACTCCTTTATGGATGATGGAAATTGCTTGTTCATTTGAGAATACACAGGACCTACCTCCTGCTTCCATGCCTTTCTGTCCTTGTTGCTGCTGAGGGTCTCGAGAAAGGGAAGGTATACAGAAAAATGATTTATCAGATGCCTAATTTGGCCAGACTAGATCCCTTCCTTGGTCACACCTGAAATATTGAGCTAAATCCTTAAATTAAATAAGACAAATAATTTATTTGTTCCTTAGTTAAGTTCTTCAGGGACATACCAGAATTCCATGTATTTGGTCCTTTAATTACAAAAGATTAAAAATAATGTGGCATATAGTTCTCACAGAATCATTATTTCAAATGAGGTATCTGCCTTATTTTCTTCAAGATACTGGTCCTTCATAAAATGTGATATTATTTCCTGCTTTCCTACATTTGCTGTTCCCCAGATTTAGGCACACCATGTCCTTCATATCCCTCTCTGAAAGTGTATTTACTGTACACCAATCAATCAAACAATCAAGTAGTAACATCTTTCATAAAACCCCAGAATATTAGTACAAAAGGCCAGCCAGCAAAAAGATCCCACTAGACAAAATGAGTAGGTGCAATTTCTCTACCTGACAAGCTATTTAGCTAGCTTGACCTTTACTGGAAGTAAATGATCATAACAGCTAAAGGAAGCCTGGAAAAATGTAATTAAAAAAAATCAAATACTGTATGTAAGAAGGAGGTGAACTCCGTCTCTGCTGAAGTCATCAGCACTTCTAAACACTTTTTTTTTTCTTTGTAAACAATCTGAAATGAAGATGTACAGGAAAATGCATTATTCAGCAGGTACAAATTATTAAAACTGTCCCAAAAGGTCAGCATTTTATAGTTCTATATGCTGTAGATTCTAACAAGGAGAAGGTCCATTTTAAACAGTATTGCTAATACTTATCACTCATAACTCTGAATACAAAAGCAATATTATTTCTTACCATAAACCTCCTATAGTCTTGGGGTGGGGAAGGATGTCGGTGGTGATCCTGAAGCAGACATTAATAAACCTGATTATTTTTTTTTACTGTTCATTCAAAAATACATATGCAAGAAAGTTCAGAACTATGAAGAATATAAAACATTTTTCTAATTGCCTTCTTCTATACCAAATGGAGTGACTATCCATAGGCTCCCCATTATTGACTCTTCTGATTAGAATAAAGATAAATTTCATTACATTAGCTTTATTTCCTCTGCTGCTTTAGTTTGAGCTCTTTTAATCTAGAACAGGCGTCCTCAAACTATGGCCCACGAGCTGGATACAGCCCCCCAGGGTCCTCAATCCGGCCCCCGGTATTTACAGAACCCCCCTGCCCCCCCCTTCCCTGCCGGAGGTTGGGAGGAAAAACCAAGCAGCCACAGATGACTGCCTGCCACTTCATCCGTGCACCAGACCCTTGTTTAAAAAGTCTGAGGACCCCTGCTCTAGAATCTAGAACTTGAGAAAAGGAAGCTGTGTGAGCTTGCAAATCAAAGTATGACAACGCTCTATGGCTAAAGATTGGAGGGAAAATCTCCAAAGAAAAAACTCATTAACAATCTATAACCATTACAGAAGTGAGAGTTTTTCTGAAAGATATTTCAGTTTAACTGCTAAGTTAAGTGCAGATGCACTTAATGACGGCTAATCAACAAATGGGTCTATTCATATAAGTGACTACACGAAACTGTCATAGTTGTCTGTCTCTTCTAGTCCATCTCTACAAATACAACTTTCTCCTAGAAAATGGAACAAAGTTTATGTTTCAGTTAAAGGCATTAATCCTTTCTATGGAGCATTTTGAGTAGTGATGAAGAATAGATGAAAGATATGAGGAAATTAAATGACAGATACAGCAGAATAGATATCTCGTTACAAGGGCTAGAAGTAAAGTCCATCACAATAACTGTGAAACAGGTAAATAACTTCAACAAATTCTTTCTGAAGTATGCTATCTGGTCAGAATGTAGATGGAGTCCATCAAACGTATATTTTCTCATTTATATTTCCTCCTTTTCTTTTCTTTAGAGAAGGACAAAAGGTCCAGTAAAACCAGTTATTTTCTAATTACCCAAGACCATAGTTTTATTAATTTTGAAAAGAACAATTAGAAATAATACAAGCATATTTTGATAATGTTTTCACTTGTGGCTAATTTTATCCCCATAACAAAAAAAGTTTTCAGGTTCATAGGCAT
Source organism: Falco biarmicus (assembly GCF_023638135.1). NCBI lineage: Eukaryota > Metazoa > Chordata > Aves > Falconiformes > Falconidae > Falco > Falco biarmicus. The sequence continues at coordinate 32,256,858 of NC_079293.1, read as the reverse complement.
TTTTTTCCATAGAGGAACAAAAAAATTTCAAATTTAACAAAGTTCTGTGTGATTAACTGGGGAAACAGGTTTTTCTGGGTAGTGTATAAGAAAGCAGATCAAACCCTGCAAAACCCATTAGAGTCACATATCATCATGTGCAAGGGTCCAGGCCAATATGCAGGGTGTGGAAAAGGAAGGACAACACAAACTCAAGAAAAGTGATTTGCAGATACTTGTCCCTGAAAATGTGAAAGGGCTCACATTGCCCAAGTAGTATATCCCAGGCAACCACTCCTTAGACAGAAATAACAGCAAATACAAGATGATGCTATCTATCACATATTGATAACATTCTATTTCTTTATTAATTTACCTGGCTAAAATATGTATTCCTGCTGGAAATATGAACATGATTTGTAATTGCTAGATACTTAACTATCTGGATATAGAGTACAGATAGACCTCATCCAGCTGTATACAAATTACAACATTTTATAATTCCCCTAGAAAACTATTATCCAGTCTAAAATGTAAATGGGAGAAAAAAGTTCATATACATATGGAATAATGAATACAATATGTGTATATGTGTGTACATGTATAAGACTATATCTAAGATATAGATATATCAGAGATACAGACTCGTATATATATTTTTTTACTTACGCATGTGCTCATTCAAGTTAGTCATATGTGAACATGTACACATGTGTACACACACACACATATATAAACCTATATATATTTACCACATAATCACAAAATAGTTGAGGTTGGAATGGAGGTCATCTTTTTCAACTCTCTTTCTAAAGTAAGACCTCTCAAAGCCAGCTGATCAGGACCATGTCCAGGTGGCTCTTGAATACCTCCAAGGAGGTTCCACCACCTCCCTAGGTAGCCTGCACCAGTACTTGGTCATCCTCACAGGGAAAAATTTTTTCCTGATGTTTAGAAGGAGCCTCCTGTGTTTCAGTTTGTGCTGATTGCCTCTGGTCTTGTCACTTGGCTCTACTGAAAAGAGCCTGGCTCAATCTTCTTTGCAACCTCCCTTCAGGTGATTTGGATTACATTGATGAGATCCCTCTTAAACTTCTCTCTTCCAGGCTGAACAGTCCCAGCTCTCTCAGCCTTTCCTTGTATGTGAGGTGCTCTATCCCTTAATCAACTTTGTGGTCCTTTATTAGACTCCCTCCAGTATGTCTTTGTCTCTTCTTGTACTGAGGAGCCCAGAACTGGATGCTAAACTCCATATGTGGCCTCACCAGTGACGAGCAGAGATCAAGGGGATCACCTTCTCCACCCTGCTGGCAATACTTTGCCTAATACAGCCCAGGATACCTTTTTACCTTCTTTACTGCAAGGGTACATTGCTGGCTCATGTAAGTATATACATACTTCCATGTATATGTCTTGATTTAGCTTGTCCTTGATAGAAAGGGGAAAAAAAAGGATTAAAAAAAATTAAATCTTACACGGAATAATGTGCAGTATTTTTCTCTTCTTGAGGTATAGGACAGTTTGCTATGCCCTTACTGTTTTCCAAGTGCCAGTTCTTATATAGATGTATGTATATACCCTGGTTTTACTTCACCACATTTTAACTCAGTGACAGTCTGAAGTTTAATAGCAGTTTTAATATTCAGTTTCAATAAAACAGGCTAAAATATCCTTTGGGCAATAGAAATCTAAAGGGAATAATATGTAACTATCAATTTTTCAACCTTGTTGGAACTTGGAACCCAGCCCAGATTTATAGTGATTAATTCTGCACATCTAAAAGTGCCTCAGTTTCACTTTAGCTAAAATCATGGATTCATATTCTCAATGGCACTTAGGAGCTTGCATCCAGTTTTAATTAAACCTAAATGGGATTTAGGGGCCTAAGTGACTTGGTAAGCCTGCTAGTAGTTACGTTACATAGAGACCAAGAAGGTGAAATCCCTGCCTGCCTGTCTAAATACCCCAGCACCAAAGATGCTGTATTTATATTAGAAGACTTAGCAGAGTGAAATTCTGCTACATCTTTACATTTTGAGACATGCCAACATGTCAGTTTATTCAAGTTTAATAACCTGCATATTCCTAACACAATTCCCCACCTAGACTGCCACTGCTTGAGCTGCCAGTGCAAAGCCCCTCAGCTTGAGTGAAAGATGAATGAAGGAGCAAAAGGCCTAAATTTCAGACTTCCAGCAGCAGGAGGGCCTCCAAACCCTGATCTTCTGGTCACCAGGACTGTGACTAAAGAAAGGTTAATAAGAAAAAAAAGCTTCATTCAAAGATAGTGTCAAAAGAGATGGTTCTTGGTTTTTTAGATAATGATTCAGCAGAGGAGCCTGTGGAGCAGGGAGCCTGGATTTTAAACTTGTTTTGTACACTTGGACTTTTCACAGCCACTGCTCCTAGGAGCCAGGACACTGTCCAGACTCACCCATTAGTCTTGTATGGGACCTCTGCAGGCCCATCAGCACACTCGTGAAGAAAAGAATGAAAGACACCTGGGACAGGGAGTGGTTAGGCAAGGGTTAGCTTAGTTCTACAACCAAGGTGGTACTACCTCTTGCCTTGCAACCCTGGGGGACACTCTCTCTTTAAGGAAGAGAACTTAAGACTTTCTCACCACCAACAGCCCCTTAGTAACTGCAACTGGACTTAACATCAGACTTTTTCCTTTTTTTCACGGAGAATAATCTCACAGTTTGTGCTAAGTGGTAGCCTCCAGAGATCTGACAGAAAATATTCTAATCCTAGCTTTTCTGAAAGCCCGATAGTTGATGCTGTGATGGACTCCACCTCGGTATGGTGAAGTTCTAGGTTCACAAAACCCCAAGCTGAGGTGAGCCTGGATCTTGTGTCCACTTTTTGCAAGGGTGTTCTGACCAGAGGGGTTTAAGTAAAAGACAGGGTCTGCTGCTGAAGTTACATGCACAACTAAGTTCTAAGGTGATTTCAAACTGAAGTGTTTCATAGATGTGCTTCACTGTACTCCAGGTAAACATGTGAATCTAGGCAAATGGTGGATGTCCAGATACAATCCTCTCATCTATTCTTATTCCACATCTACCTACTTAGTATATAGATCTGTTTTATCCCCTTCAAGAAATGTTAAACTTTCCCTCACTGACTATGGAAGACTTGAAAACCTGGCACAAAAATTTTACTGTCAGTCCAAACCCAGAGGTTTCATTTTCAGCTTAGTAATACTCAATGGGTGAACATCTGAACTGAAAAACTCTTACTGTATGTGGAAACTTTCCTACATGTAAGATGAGACTGTGATTTTAGTTCAGTTCCTGGAAATTACACCTGCTCAAAAATAACATAACATTTGTTTCCCCTTTCTTTATAACTCTAAGAAAGGCCTGTTCATTTTGCAAGTCTCATGGGAAGATCAAAGATGGATCAAACTTAATGGACTGTTTTCCAGCTGAAGAGATGAAACTTAGAGAAAACAAATAAAAAAGAAGCTAATGTTTTCAGACTGGAACCATTCACAAACAGTAAACTTCCTTATTAAATCCCTTTGTAGTTCAGGTTTGTGTTTAATTCAGTGAAGTGTAAGGTGAATCCTTTTGTTTATTTCTTTTAACCTTTATGGTTTTAATAAATGAAGATCCATTGTGTTCATCTAGCTAAATACAGTGCCCACAGTGTACAGGTGTGTAAGTTAATTAACTTCCATGGTTTAAAATCAGGTGTCCTTATAAATCTGCTTTTGTTTCTATTTGTCATACTACAAAGTATTCACAAAGTGACCGTATCTCTCATGCCAAGCATTTCTTTTAAGTGGCTTTATGGAATTTGCCCTGTGTGGAGTACGTGATGAAGGTTGGACACAGAATTGAGTGGTTGCAGTAGAGCTAGAAACAATGCTCGTGGCTGTCCAAATAACATTGACAGAACTAAATGGATTAAACAAATTTATAAATTTTTGTCTCATTTTTGGCTGAAAACTCTGTAATATAAAAATTTCCCACAGGATGGATATGCTGATTTTTACTTATTCCAAGGTACAGCTACAATGATAATTCATGGCAGCAATCCAAGCTGAAGTAAACTGGGTAGTCAGAGAGAAAGTATCACTATAAAATCCCACAAGGCTGTACGCAGCATGTTAAAACACACAAGCATGGTAGATAAATGAATTTCAGCATCAGAGACTGTTGCTCATATTTGGTTGAAGCCCTGTATTCCCTAGGGACCTTGTGTACAGTGTGTATTTTACAGGACAGACAACATGCCAGATCTCTGGCCATCATCATTGCTACCTTTTTGCAGCTATGGGCAGGAGAAAAAAAGCCTCTTGAATAATGTTACCTTTTCAAGATGTAAGGCAGAGGGGAACATCGAAAGCTGAGTGGGACGTCCCAGCATAGTTTACTGTTCCAGAGTAAATGTCTGAGTGTACCAACTCTTGCAGAAAGAAACTGGAAATGAATGCAGAGACCTCAAAAATAGTGTCTTTAATCAGTTTTTAAATGACATGTAAGTGTTTCAATATCCGAAGTACCCCTAGTGGATCATAGGAGTAAATCTGCTCACAGGCAATTGTGTAGCTGAGTAACAACAGCAGCAACAGTGAAACAGCAGTAAACTAGCAGAGACACAGACCTCTTCTGCCAGTGCTGGCATCCTGGCAAGCAGGGCTGCTGCTACTGAAAAGGGACACTATGGACCTGTGGTTACCTCTAAACTTTGATCAGTAAACAGAATTTAGTTTCTATCCCTCAGTTCTGTTATGACATTAAGCCCTAGTCTGCCCCTTTCCTCCATGCCAACAGCTCAGTCCTGTCTAGGTGCTTGCTTTTCATCTTTAGAATGGCAAAACTCAGCTTGGTCTGCAATGCTGAGAAGCTTAAAGTGCTGGTGAGCACTTCCGCCCACACACCTGAGCCTAATAGTTCTTTTATTCATTGCACAACACTTTCCTGTCTCCCTTTTATTTTTTTTTTTCAATCATAAAGCATAGTAGCTTTGACAACTACATAATATTCCTGTTTAAAAGTGCTCATTACAGACTTCCTTTGGGAATTGCCAAGTTTTATTCTTGCTAGTCACTTACTGCCATTAAACATTCAGTGTCTTTTGATGAAAAGGGAGTCTTTGAGGTAACGGGGGGAAAAAAATCTCTCCAGCTTTATTTGCAGCTTTCTCAAATTCATCAAGGCGCCATTGCAGTTTTTCACTTGAAATGTTTGGAATTCATTCTTTCTGTCATTAGAAATAAAAATCAAGGACTCGTATGACTAGACTTTACTAGTATGATCAGGAGTTCCACAACCGGACCTTTATTTTTCAACAAAGCTTGAGAAACTCAGATACAGCTTCTCATGTATCCTATGCTTCTCTCCCCCCATCATTTTAGTGGCCCTTTGCTGGACTCTGCGGTTTCTCAGTATCTCTTCTATACTCAGAGAGGAGAGGACCAAGCTGGACATTTTTTCCTGGTGCACCCACATGAGTGTAAAATAAAGGGGGGAAATCTTCTCCCCTGACTGTCTGTCTATGAATTTCAGCTCACTACATATTTAGTCTTTACTGCTCCCAGGGCACATCACTGACACATCCACCAGGTCCTTTTCTACAGATGTGCCACTAGGTTGGTAAGCTCACAGCCTGCAGCAGAGCACAGCGTGCTCCCAGCCCAGGCGCAGGACCTTACCTCTGGAGCTCTTGAACTTTATGTAGTTCTGCTGGCCATTCTTCCAGCTTGCTGAAGTTCCTCTGGATGGCACCTATGTCCTCCAGTATATCACTTGCTCCTCCAGGAGGGAATGCTGGAAATGGATTCTTAATTGTCTCAAAAAGACCAGGCTTTTAGTATTGAGGTCAGAAGATACTGCTTGTATAGGCAGATCTTGTCTTACAGGGTGATTAATAGGTAGCTTCATTAAATAAGTCTTTTCTTTGTGATTTGCTCATGTACTGTTTTTGTAAAATTCAGAAGCAGGGACTCTTAAGAGCTGCCAAATCAACAGACTAATACTACCCAGGAGTATTCCTCCCCAGCTGGCATGCTGGATGTGAGGCAGATGCTTTTCTTTACTCCCAAGCGTAGCCAACAGTGATATCGAACACTTATGTCAAGGGTGTAAATATGCCTTAGAAAGCTTTACCCAAGGACTGACCAGCCTATGCCTTTCAGTGGATGTCAGAGTAAAGCAGAACTAGCTGGTACAGAGCAAGCACAGCACTGTGCACAGAGTCCTAAGTGTGTTAGCTTCCCAACACGAGCCGTCGCTGAAACAACCCTTGCTGTTTCTACAGTGATGGATATATACAGCTAGTTAAAGGACCCGTATGCATTACCTACTATATTGTGCATGTTGCCTTACATTATCTGCCTACTTCTTCTAAACTGTCAAGCATTCATTTCTGTAGTATGCTTTTTGTGCCAATTATTTAACTGGTAACTCTTATAAAACTTTAATTCTAAAATGCTTTAGAATTTACAGTGCTTTAAAATGTCCCACTGAAAATAAATGGGTCATATACATGCTTCAAGTAACCTCAGTGAAAGTAGTGACACCGGGACTTAACTTTGGCCAGTATTTCAGTTGCTTTCCAAAGTGAAGGAAATAATAGTCTTCCACTTACAGGCATAACTGAAATTAAGTATCACCCCAGTTTAAATGTTACTGAATGTCTTTAAGAAGCACGCTCTCTGTAACAGAGCCTTACTGTTTAGATCATCTAGGATATATGCAATCTATGAAGGTTAAATGGAATTTTAAAACTTGAAATCTAGGAGTTTCACTAAGCATTTAGCCTACAGTTTTATCTTTCCAATAATACACTTTTTTGTAATTCTAATTTCCTGGATAATAGTTTTATTTTGTGAAACAGAGAAATGCATCATTTACTAGAATAACAATAGTAATAATTTTTATTATTGTCTGAAGATATTAGAAGTAAGCTTAGATTCATACAAACATGAAAATTGTCTGGATTTTGTTTGGAGTACCATGTCCCAAAATAACAACTCAGGTAAAATTGCAAATGCTTAATACAAATAATTGTGTGGGTAACATGGAAGGTTTTAGTCATTGCAGAGAAGTTAGGAGAAAGTTGTTGGCACAGCTGCATGGCTGTTGTGTTTCTTGGAATAGTAGCAGGAGGAATGATGTGCCTTTGACACAAGAGAAACCTTTTTGTATTAATTAGGTAATAAGCGGAAAGGTAGTGTGCCGTGTCAATCTGTAGTACTAATGACTTTGTTCAAAGGAATCTGATGATTTGCAATGACAGCAATCGTGATCAGTTAAGTCACTGTGACCCTAAAAGGCTTTGATAAAATATTTGGCAAGTCATTGTGACCCTTTTTCTATTTTAAATACATGAAAATAAAAAGTAATTGAAGTTTAAACAGACAAAAAGGTAGACAGACTGTATTGCATAGCATGTAAATGTGCACAAACTGCATGAACACATGGTTAGAGGTCTTGTAATATCAAAAGTAATTTATAACTGATGGCTTTAATGTTTTTGAGAAATACTTTTGGCAATACTTACATTTAACACCTGTTAGTCATTTTTTTTTTGCAGTCTATGACTTAAGAAAGCAAACAGGTAGTAAGTCTTTGCTTTTCAGGAGCAACAAAAATAATTATCTTTGCCACTGAATCAGTGAAATTAATCTTGCAGCTTAGATTCATGAATATTCTTCTCAGTAACCAAAGAGAAATGGGACTCATGAAGCTTAGTAAAACTTAGTAAATGCTTTTGTTTCATTGGGTTGTTTCTCTTCATACCGATCAATTATCAAAATTTTGCTAATGGAGTTTACCTGGGTTATCTGAGTAAACCCCCTAATTCTTTAGCAAAACACTTCAAAAAAGAACAAACCAGAGAACTAGTGAATTGAAATCATTAACAACTCAATAGTATTCAGATAAATAGCAAAGGGATTTCCACACATGAAAATATCTTTAATATGCCATCTCAACACACCTCTTCAAGTTAATGCACATATTGTTGCTTTGTTCTTGCTCTTCAGGGACCATGCAACAGTGATCTAAGTACCCTGACAGCGAGCAGCCTTCACACAGTTATTTTTTAGGAATTATACAGGGCAAAGTACAATCAACTATTTTATCTATAGTGCCACTTAATAAAACACAGGTTTATTTCAAGCTCCATTCTGTTCAGTACAGCTTGTCAATCATGTTAGATTATGGTACTCCTGGAAATGTCAAACAGAAATTTGAATATGCCTGAGGCATGTCATATGCTAAAAGGTTTACATCATGAACCTTTCATAATAGCTGGGAGGTTTTCTTAGAACAAAATTTAACTATTACTTTAAGACTTAAAAAAGCCCTTTTTAATCCTGAAGTTTATAGATAATCAACTATGCCATAGCTGCACATTCCTTCCCTTCTTCTGAGGATTAAGACAAACATATATTGTATAAGTAATTACCTATTTCTTAATGTGAAATGGAGCGCAAACATCAGTTTGTATTGTCACTTCAGATCATCTCACATTCATTGACTTATTATCTGATGAACTGCGGTATACAATATCCACCATCTGCAAAGCTATTGCACTTATTTAAAATGCTGCCTGCTCTGCTCTTTCATCCAGGAAATATAATCCTCCTTTTGCAGTACATCTTGACAGTTGTACAAATAAGTCAGCTGAGTTTTGGAAACTTTTTGGTCAATCACTTTGTTTTTGCAGAATCTTTGAAACCTCTTGGGTATCCAGATTTTAGAAGCCAATCCTCTTGGCTGGATTTAGAAGAAAACTCTGCTATTATCACAGCCTGCTGCAATTCCCATGCTCTCACAGGCTCAGGACTAGGCTGCAGCTGCTTAGATTGAGATTATTAGAGCTAGGAGAGTTAAAAACAGCTCCCTGAGCATCTGGTAGAAAGTACTTAGCAATGTGCGCTTCCTGAGAGTGTTGCCACTCCTAGGAGTTGTGTCACCAACACTAGCATGTACTCCTCCAGGATCACTGGTGGCCTCTCCATACCTACCCTTTCAGATGTGGTTGGTTCGTTTGCAGAGCAGCCCAGCAATGAATCAAATGGGCCAGGAAGGCCTTTCTTACTGAGTAAATATCAAAGTAAGGGACAGAATTTCCATGGTTTATTTTAACATATTAATTAAGCACATATTTAATTGTATGTGATGGATCCTGAGGGCTTCAGTGTAGCTTCCTAAATGGGAATGTTATCACTTAAACCTTTAGAGCTCTTCCTTGTTTAAACTTTCTTGGTTTCTTGTTGCATTCTGGTAGCTGACAAATCTATTAGTGAATTATAGTTATTGTATAAGCATAAACTGTCAGTCTGTCATTGTGATGAGTAGATGTTACTGTTATCAGTGGTGTCTTACACCTGCATTTTAAAGCAAAATCCCTTGTCCAGTTCCTAGTTGAGGCAGGATCCACTAATTTATTCATTGCACTTAATCCATTCCTTATGTTTTTCCAACTTTTTGCCTTACCTTGTTGCCCTTGATATTCCTTGCACATTTTGACTCCAGCTGAGTTTTGGCTTTTGTTGGGACATTCATATTTGAGGTGAAATAAATGCATGCTTGTGCTTATATACATATATATACATATAAAAAAAGTAAAGAACAATGCATTGGACAGAGTCTTACTGCCATAAGTGGTTCTTACAAGGAGTCTGCAAAGATGTATCATGAGCCAATTCCTTATACACACACCTGCATCTATCTACCATGTGAGCATGAGTATCAACATCTGGCACCTCGACCCAGTGTTGGGTTCATCCCCCAGCCCAGTTCTGCTGCCCAAAGGTGGCCTCTGAGTGCTTGCATTCCAGGATTGCTACAAGGCAATGCCTTGGCGATTTCTTATCTCATCAGTAAGGGCAACTTTACTCCTTTACATGAAATCATTCTGTCTCTGCCATTTCTGCTTCCAGCCAACTTAGCTTGTTCTGTAATTGGGGCTTCTTGCCCTCCATGTCAGATCATTCCTTGGTCACAAGTTACCACTGCTGAGCAGTTATAATTTGAATTTCTCCTTCACTTTCCTGACAACACCTCCCCAGCCATCTTCAGCCTGGAGAAGAGACATCTGGTGGATGGGTCTTGTTGGAAGGCTGCCATTACCTATAAAGATGTTATCAGGAAGATGAAGCCAGGCTTTTCACAGCAGCACATCCTGGGAGGATGAGTGACAATGGGCATAAACTGGAACAATAGAGGTTGGGTATGAGGAAAAGCTCATAAGGCCAGTCAAGCAATGAAACAGGTTGCCCAAAAATGTTTGGTCTCCATCCTTGGAGGTTTTAAAGATCTGACAGGACAAAACTTAAGCAACCTGTTCCGATCTCACAGCTGACTGTGCTGTGAACAGGAGGTTGGACTAGAGACCTCCAGAGGTCACTTTCAATATGAAATATGTTATGATGCCGTGATCCTATGTAAAAATAAAGATAGGATAAGATGATCTATATTTCTGTTCCTTCAGCATACAGGAGAACCCTAAATGTGGAATATTTGTGTTCCAGGGTGTGGTAGCAGACTGCCAAAGGGCTTTGATGGAACTTCTTTATATCTCAGGTATATATTTGAGATTATACTATATCTCCAAAATCTTGAAATGAAACCCTCCTTTTTGTGCAAGGACTCATTTTTTTTGTATTACCCTATGGCCACTTCGGACCTAAATTTTTGTTTCTTCTAGAGGAATACTGTACCTGCTCTCACCCTTTCTGTTTCTGCTACAGAAATTTATAAGAAAAAAACTCAAACAAAACAACCAGAATCTTTTTGTCCCTGAGCATTTAACTAGTAAAAATAAATTGGGTCCTTATGTATGCCTCCTATTAAAGAAGTGCTTAAAATTCTTCAAACACTGTGTATTCAGTTTGATCTTTCAGAGGAGTATTATGACAAGAAAATCTACACTATTGACAACGTTCATTAATTTTCTTCACAACTTGCTTAAATTCCCTCCCCTGGGTAATGAGAAAATAGCCAGTGAATGTTCTGATCGACACATAAATCCAGAAGCTACTGACAAGGAGGAAAGAGGATGTTTTTAAAAGACAAAAATTGGTGTGCACTGTCTCTGGGAGTCTCAGGATTGTTCCCAGATAAGGATAGACAAAATGTTGTCTGAGCCAAAAAAGATCTTTTTAATGACAGTCACTTTATGTATCTTCATGACATTTAATCAGTTTGTTTATCTTTTGGTTGCATAAAGATCTGTAATGGTCCTCTATTCCGTAGAACTGCATTTGTTCTTTTACTATTGCAATACAAAAATAGTCTCTTTGTCACAGTATTTCTATACTATGCATTCCTGTAGTTTTCTTTTTTCTTCTTCTTTAACATCACTGCAATGACAAATATGAAGGCTAGTCTTTATTTTCATGTATCCCAGCGTGAAAACTAGTTTTTCACTCAAAATGAACTTATTTTAGTTACATTTATTTTCTCCTGCTTTATTCATGGAGGAAGACATCTGTCTTAAAACTGAAGTGTTCTTGGTCACAGTTCTGGTGCTTAAGTCAACAAGTAAGAAAGAGACTGTTTTGGTAGGAAGGTTAAATTTGCAGAGTTGCTGTGAATGAAGGTAAGGAAGAGTATGTTTCTGTAACTGTTCAAGTCATGAGATGGTATAGCTCTGACCATACCAGGGTGAGGGGTTTTTGTAGCAATAAGAAGATAAGGTAGAGGGGAAAGAAAGTGTAGTTAGAGAGGCAAATATCCAGGGCATCTCCAATCCAAAGTCTAGCTATGAGCATGGAAAGACTAACTTTATCTTAAAAATAAAATAAAACAATAGATTAAGTACCTCGTTATAACATTTTAACATGTCACTGCAGGAAAAGAAGACAAGAGTGGAAAAGATGACTTTTGAAGTGCTGTATTTAAAAAAATATTTACTATAAATATATACCTAAGGTGGGGGAGGGGGGGGGAGGGAACAAAGAAAGCCTTGGTGCCCTGGAAAAAAAAAGATGATATTGTATGGTATGGGTGAAAGATATTTGGAAAACAATTTGTATTTAAGATGATTGTCTCATTTTCACGAAGTAGCTGGAGCTCAGTGCACATACAGATAAAGACAAAAAGTAACATTTATTTTCCCCCTGGTAGAAATGAAAAATTCAAAACACTCTTAACAGTTACTATCTTTTAAGTCTTTAATATCTCAGCAAGACTGTTAAGTAAACTGATAGATCAATATATTGATCAGTAATAAAAAAGGTTCCGTTTTCCTTTTGATCTTTCTCTGATAAGAACTGCATATTCCTTTCTTAAAACTTTCCCATGTTTAATATTAAATACCATCAGACCATGGAGTTTTATTCTTCCCTCTGCACTGCTTAACCATACAAAATTCTACAGCCAGCCAGATCCAGAAGGAGTGTAGGTCTCTCAGAAGGTTCCTAGTGGATTTCATGCCTCATAACTCATATTTGAGCTAGTTAGATGCCTCGTTGCACCTGAGGTTGATGTCCTTGGACTCTGAAGATTCTGCGATGTAGACATCGGCATCCACGGTCAGGACTGCTGCCTCTTATCATACAGTAAAACATTTTGAAAGTGCCATTCTTCAGAAATTGTAAATACATCTTACATTAGGTTTGTCAGACAAGTAAGAGGAATCATCTTATTCCTATTTGCCTACATTGACTGTAGAAAAGACCTGGGTAACTTAAAGAACAGGCTTATTTTTAAAGGTGGATACAATAAATCCAACCATTGCTTTTTTATCTTTATCTTGTCTTTATCTGAAAGGCAGGATATCCAGCTCCTAACTTGAACTCTGCTTTCATCTACTAACTAGGTAGAGCAATGTGGGTTTTTTAAATACATTAAGGCCTTTGGATGAAAGGTACTACAAAAGTGCAAAGCTGTTATCATCCTTGACTACAAGTCTGCAGCTCCTTATAACATATTTGTTATGTTATTATTTCTAATGTCATTGCTTTTTTAGTTTCAGATTACATCTTTGATGTTAACGTGATTTACTTCCCAATGTTATTTTATTTAATACACATGTCTTTGTGCTACCTTTTAAAAACAACCAATTGATTTCATGGTGTTCTTTGATCAGTGTTCTTTTGTCAATAGTTAAATTATTAACTTTCTTAGACTGATTAATTTTATGAGAAACAGTTTTCTAAGTTCTTTCTTCATGCCTGTCTGTGTTGACCTATTAAGACAATCTTTATTACCATCAAAGTATATTCTGGAAAGTCTGTCGTGACTTCAGGCTAGATAGGGACAGAAGTTACAGTGAGCAGAAACAGCCTTTCACTGTATCTTAAACTAGATACTTCATCTTGCTTTGAAACTGAATTTATGCCAGATAACAAAAAGAGCTGAACATCTTGAAATGTTTCATTGAACAAAGAATGCTCTGTAAGGACAGAGTACTCACTTCAATATTTCACCCTGGTGTTTGCTTCTCATAGCATTTATTGGGTTTTCTAACCTTTACAATATTCTGATAGTAACTGGTATTTGAAAGCTAAAAACATGATATTTTTATCCAAATTTATCAGTAATTCTCAGTATTTTTAATATGAGACCCTAGCTGTTTTCAGACAAGCTATGAGTGTTTACAGAGACTCCACATACACAGGATCCTATATAACATATATTATTTTTTTTCCTTTTGATATTAGTTCTGAACCCCCATAAAAATATTTCACAAAGTGTCAGGGATATATAAATCCAAAGTTGAAAACAATAAAGTTACATTTATGATTATTAAGAATTTAACAATATGCATCATTGCCCAGTAGTGGATAGAAATTTTTTAGAGAGCTACTTAAGTGTTAAGTAAGGAGATATTTAAGTATTTATCCTTCACAAGGGTGTTACAGTACTGATTGCTAGAGTTTGTTGCAATACAGAATTTCTATTCTTCAGAATACTTGGATTTTATTTTTAATGACCTGTGTTCTCCAAGCTGGGACAAAAGGTCAAATTAAGTGGCAGGGGGAAGAAACATAAAAAGAATTCCAATTCTGAAAATGTTTAAATTTTTTAGCTTGAATTTGTCTGCCAGCTCCCCAACCTTCAGATACTTGAAAAGGCAGGCAACCTAGAGAGATTGGATGCTTGTGGTACCAGGAAACTCCTGAATGAGGTCCTGCACACTGTTTAATTCCCAAAAGGCTGGAAAGTTGGTCAATGAGGTAGGTGGCTGTGGGGAAATCTTTCCATGATGGCCAAGGAAAAACAGCAGAAGGCAAATCAACAGCTAATGTACTCTCAAACAAGAAATATAGGTGCATTCCTGTAGGACCTGATAATTCTATCATTCTATTATTATGCTACAGGGGGAAATGTTTAATGAATTGGGTTTTGACCTTCGAAAGCTGGAGATCTTTATGATTTCTGAGGAGGGACAGGTTCCATCCTTTTTCCACTATGAAAACTGTGAAGTTCTTTACCAGCCATGGAGACATGAAAATACTTACTGTTCACACAGTGATGTAATCCTTAAGTCATTATCAAAGCTGACATCCATACCTAACATGAAGACACATTACTCACATTTTAAATGCGGAAAGAACTAGGTAGATCAATGGAATCTGGTAATGCATCAGTTGAAGCATTTATTGTCCTTTCAGATGAAATAGTTACTAATATGCTATGATTGGATGAGTGAATGCTGAAATCCCTTGGCTGTATCTGAGCATCTGTTGAGCTCCAGAATGACTAAGTTAGTTTCGTTGTTAAAAAAAAAAAAAAACCAAACACAAACCAAAACCAAACAAACCACAAAAACAAATCAAAGAAACATCCAACCACCATTCCATACAGGTCCAGGAAAAACAGCAACTATGCAAAATGAAAATGCAGCATTTTGGGTACTGCTTATGTCCTAAAATAATGCAGCACCCTATTCTTTGCCTTCAGTGAAGCAAGTCAGGAGCTAGATGAGACAATGAGCAATCTTTTATTCAAACTGGCTTTGCTTCTCCAGGTTGCTGACGAGATCAAACATGCTCGCTTGCCCAGGTTTTCAAGAGCACTGAATGATGGCAGATGTTCTTATGGTGGACCCATTCATTGGCACCTTTTTAATGTGGAAAGGGCCACCTGCAGCTCTAATTACAAAATGCTGTATCAATCTGAAAAGACATTGGGACCTGGAGTTGTAGAAGGGAGTAGCAAGAAGGAAAAATTGCTTCAGGACTTTTGCAAAGCAGTATGGCAGTCTCTTCAGCTTGCTAATATTTTGAGAAAATGTATAAAAGAAAGGTACTGCACAGTTTGGGAGCAGCATAGTGCAGAAACCAATGGCTTAGGTCTTGAGAATTAGACTCAGTTATGAATTTCCAAGCATCATGGCCTGGTTCCCTCCTGTCTAACATTACACTTTTTAGAATAGTGCCTAAATAAGCATCATAATTTCTTATAGGTTGTTCCTAAACTCAGTGGGAAAAGGGGAAACATTTCAGCTGCCTTTTGGATATTACCAGCCTGATTATCTGACTGCAGCATATGCATAGGATCATCCTCATTCAGAATTCTAATTGAGGTTTCTCATACAAGCATGTAACACTGGGTAGATTATCCAGGGGTTTGTTCCCAATATGGATTTCACACCTACATGTCACATAGCTACCTATGCTTCATATAAAACACACGAAAGAGGTAACGTCTCAGAAGGGCAGTTCAAAAATATCAATTATGTGAGGAACAGCCAAACAACAATGAAGGTGGATAAAGCCACACCAGAAGACATGGCAGTGGTGCCATCACAACACAAAAATGAGAGACTGTGTCTGTGTTTCCAACTTGAGAAGACTCAAACCTATGTCCTCTGCTTTCTGGCAGAATATCCCATCCATCAGGGTGCAGAAAGGACAGGAGGGCTGGTGAAAGGGTGCTTCACCCAGATTCTCAGGGCTTGGAGTCAACAGAAAGCCAAGCCAGAAAAAGCTTGATGCCAGAAGAGCAAAAACAAACCAGGGACTGTAGCTTAGTGACTGCACTGCAATTCCACCAGAAGCCACTTGTAGAAGTGGATCAAAACTGATGTATGAGAAAGGGTTTCTGCTTCCTCCACCTGTCCTCCAGAACTTCACATGACTTTATTAATTAAACTGGAGTCCAAAAAAGACTCTGCAATGCAGAATTATGCTAATAGCACAGGGGCACAGGGACCTCCTCATACTTTTGGTATGCAGCAGCCATTTTCCAGTGCTCTCAAACCACAGGGTGCTGCGTTATGAGGAACTGAAGAATTGCAGCATTTGCCAACACTGTGCCTTAAGTCTGGTTTATGTTTCCTTCACTCCAGAAATAAAGGGAATTTAACAGTGATAAATGGTCACAATGTATCAAGGTCTTATTTTTTCTGGAATTCTTTTCATTCCATAGAATACTGTGAGGCAAACTGCAATTATACAGGTTTTAAACCTTGGCTGCAGTGAACAGCCTTTCTGAATATTAATGAGAACACAAGCAAAAGTGAGATTTCAGATAGAAGTTATGATTGGGCTAAAATGAAAGAAAATAATCCTTTTACTACAAACAATGAACAAGCTGACCATGTCCCATGGTTTATAATAAATAAACAAATAACCAAATGTAATAGATGACTGATTTAAAAAGTATTATTTAGGAAGAAGTAGAAACCCTAGGTAAATAAGTTTGTGTTATACAAAATTATGTGCTACTTCTACTAGCAAAATGAACCATGAGAAAGTTTACTGCAAAAAACAGATTCCTATGCTAAGCAAGCATCATGACACTGAATCAGGACAGCAATGACACATTGCACATAGTGGCAAACTTGCTTGTGGTAATGTTGCAGGTTAGGGCAGCTATAGGAGCGACACCACCTCATTTACTGTCTGCTTTTCCTACAGCTATAGATCCTGGGATTCCAAGTGGCTATTTGGTGAAACAGCCAAAAATATCAGTTTCATTGGAACAGCTGCAGAGAGCCCTGGGATTACATTTCCTTTCAGAATTACTGTTTTTGTGAAATTTCATAAATTTTTATTTTGGTCTGATTCGGACTGAACAGGTAATATTGCTTTCTGGTCAGCTATAGCCTGTAATGGCATGTTGCAATACATCAGTATTTTCTTGGCTTTTTACCAGTACAGGCAACAGAGTTTTTAAGGATATGAAAGATAATGTAAATTAAACAGATTATTCCCATGTCATTTATTAAATAATATCCTACTAAAGTGTTCAACTTCTATAGAGATACTGTGCAGTCTTATTTATTTTATATATACTATTTTGTTAATCCTTGGCCAATGTGGATGAATACGAAAGGTAGTTTGGGCATCTGTAATTTAATGTTGACATGATTACATGTGACTACAGTGAATGAAGTCAAGGGAAAAAAGTTGTTGATATTAAACAAAAGAGAAATTCTTCTAGCAACATCTGGGATAAAGTGAAGATTGCATAACTTAGAGCTGCATACGGTCACATTGAATTTTCATTTTGTCTGCCAAAAACAGTTGATCACCCTGTAGTGAATTTTATGAATCCTGCTGGGCTCTGTAGATTGGCTATAAAAATATTTAGACATTTGTCAGCACATTACATGGTACCCAAGATCTGAATCTAACAGAGATGCCCCCACCATGATTATCATCTTCTGCAACTTTTCATACAGAAACCAGATATTTTTTTTCTTACTTCATATTGCTTTAATAATGCTGATGCAGTTTCATGTGGTACATCCCTGCAGATGTTGATAGCTGCACTAAAACTTGGCTTTCTAGAGCACACCTATTTATATATTTCAATATTAAGAGGTACTTCCCTGGCTTTGGCACAATAAGTTGTGTTTTTGTAGAGTAAATCCCATTTTCCTGTATTTTTTTTCATTTTGGAACCATTTTATGAAAGTACACTTTTCTAAAAATAGTACTGTACCATGAAATTAAAAGAAAAGGAAAAGTATCATGGAGGGAAAAATAAAATATGCATTTTTTCTGATGAAAACACATGAAATTTAGAATAAAGACATTTTGTTTGGGGGGAAAAAACAAACAAACAAAAGAAATAAAAACAAAAACCACAAACCACCAACCCTGAAAATGAATCTGAGACAACTATTTTGTAGTGTAAAACCAGGCATTTCACTGGTGCTATTAAAACAATTTTTCTATACTCTTTGGCCAAAAAGCAAATTCATTCCTTTCTAGGGAACAGTGAGAAATGGGGTAGAAAGGAAGGATGGAGACGGACAAAATTCAGTGACGCAAAACATGCTGTGCACAATGCTTTATACTTTGGTAGGTTGTGTAACTTGTCAGTTTACGGCATGACAGCAAAACTGAATCTTTCAGCGGACAATGGAGAGAGGTTGCTCCTTTTATACATCTTCGCAAAACACTTTGGAAAAAAACCTCAGAGGTACTCCAAGGGCCACTGAAGTTAATCATGAGAAATGTATGAACAGTTGCTCTGCTCCAGCCAATCTGTTCCAAGCCCACTCTTCAACCTTTTGCCTTGCTGCATCAGGAATGAGAAGGTACATCCCACTCTTGCATGGGAGCTGAGGACTGCATGAAGGTGGGGCCTCATGTTATTCTTTCCCTCACATCAATGAAGAGGAGGTGGAGAGCCTTTGAACTGACTAAAGGTGCAAGAAGACATTAGATTTACACATTGAAGAAGGACAGCTGTCCCAGGAGGCTTGCTGGGTGGTTTTACTTGTGGGTTGGTTTTCCTTTAACTTGAAATCAGGATAGTCAGGGCTGGAGGCACTTTTGCAAAGCAGGTTGGTATTAAAAGGACAAGAAAAAACTAACACATGTAATCGGTGATGTGACATTTTCATAGTTGACTCAGTTCTTTCTGCATTTCTCATAAAACATGCCAAAACTCACCTTTTTTGTTAAAAACTCCGATCTGTTGAACTTTAGTTATATATTCTAGCCCTAGGGCTGGGAAATGTCCAATAATGAACAGGTTAGGGGTAAGAAAACAAGAACAAGAAAGTGTCCATGATAACCTGTTGCCTCAGTGCTCAATTTCTTCAGCAGTTCTTCACAGGCAAGGAGCCAGCTTTGTGCAGTGTCTGATCAGCAATCCACAGAAGTCCTTTGCATTACATGGGAACTAGTTTCTTACTGATGTCAAAAGTACAGTACTCTTAGCTACTTTTCTAGTGATCACAAAAGGAGGACTAGGAGCAGGGATGGTACATTTCATTCCTCTTTTTAGATGCAAGATGCTGGTGCCTTCATGTGGAACAAATCTCTCCACACACTTGGCCAGTTTAGGAATACTGACGTTTAGGCACCTCTGTTTAGCTGTGTTGAGCTAAACTCACTACTTCAACACAGGAGCTTAATGCCATTGTAAATACTTGACGGCATCTCTCCAGGTCTACAGCAACCTCCCAGACAGACTCAGGCACTCCACACACCCAGCCTCAGGGAGGTGAGCATGTTACAGCAGCTGAATTGAGCCTCTTGTTGCTGGTATACAAGCTGAATGCATTATCTGTATTGACTATTGACTGATCACTTGTGAATGCTGATGTCTGTTTCTAGTTGTCCTTGCAAACACTTCCAATGCCACATGAAATGCCCTCAACTGTCCAGATGGGACTGGCATATATGACACAGGACTTGTGGGAAACCAGCTGGAAGTCAGGTGAGCTACTTGGTGCAGAGCAAGTGAACAACACAGCTGTGTATGGGCCGCTGAATCATACTTTCAGGCGGCTTTGTGGAGAGCTAAGCCACATGAGACTCGGCAAGGAAGAAAACAATTACATTATAATTCAAATATCTTTTGGTATCCTTTCATGCTTAATTGGAAAAGTAGACTTTGTTCAGCAGTCTCTGAAAGCATCCTCATTTTAGAGGCATAGTTTGGTACAAAAGATTGGGATATCTGAGTAATAAGATTTTTTTGTCAGGAACTACATGACATTTTGTTTAAAATTTTTAGTCCACATTGATATTAACATGAAGGGATATTGTCTGAAAATATATTACAAAGTTTCTAGCGTGGCTTATTCAGAATGGCAAAATTAATGATGTCAGAAATATATTTCACAGGATGGAAAACCTTTAAATAAAATTAAAATTAATAGGTTTTATTTTCAAGTAAGTGAGAAGTCTTTGACTTACTCCTTTTGTATATGTCAAGCTCACTGGAAAACAGAAAAGCCTTTGGTCAAAAACTCTGGGTCAAATCCAACTCTGAGCGTTATATAAAAAAGTAATATCCACTTATTACCTGTCTCTTCTGTAGTTCACCTATGAGTGAGGTCTGATCCCAAATTATTTGTTACTTTTTCTTTTTGAATCTGTCTAGATTATAAGGATTTTTTATTT
This sequence comes from Falco biarmicus, assembly GCF_023638135.1. Classification (NCBI taxonomy): domain Eukaryota; kingdom Metazoa; phylum Chordata; class Aves; order Falconiformes; family Falconidae; genus Falco; species Falco biarmicus. The sequence continues at coordinate 32,236,595 of NC_079293.1, read as the reverse complement.
ATTTATTTTGAATGAGCATGCATTGTTCAGATAACTTGAGTTGATTTCATATTTAAGAGTTTAGGATTTTTTTTTATTATTATTATTTTCTGTGTTCTTAGTTCTGTAGGCACTGGAACAAATTGAAGTAAATTATTAACATACATTCAATCAGGCATATCTAATCAGCCTAATTTAAAGTCATTATGCCTTATATAAACAAGAACTGTATATATTTAAATATTTACCATAACAGTTTATGGAATGACTAGAATGCAGAATACCCGTTCTGTTTTAAACAGTACCTGAAATGGTGTGTATAACTCCAGCAGCTGCCAGCTCAGTGTGTCTAGAAAGGGAACAATGAATAGGAGAAGACCAGATTTATTTATAGTAAATTGGGTTGTGGTGGCTCAAAAAGGTCATAACGATCTGTTGTGATGGCAAGGTTACAAAGCTTATTCCTCTCAGGGCATTTCAATTCTAATTTGCACCTTATCAACCACTTTTTCCAAAATGTCTTTAACGACTGGGTGAGAAGCTAGAGAGCAGGCAGGGCTTCTTCCCCTTTGTTAGTTTACTTGCAACAAACACTGGGTCAAATAAATGGAAAGAATGAACTGTGTGATAGGACTTTGGAAAGATGCCCATACTTTAAAATTTTGTAAAAAGTTCTCATGGATATATCCTAGGGAAGCATACCAGTGACAACATTTTGTCCTTAAAAAGATATTGCAAAGAAACTGATACTTTCTCTGAGGTCATCTTCAGAAACCGTATCTTTTCTGAAGAAGAGGTTTAAACCTGAAGTAGAAAGGTTTTTATTCTAATAAGATCTTCCAAGGAAGAAAACCAAATTAATAGAAGCCATTACAAGTCAGTGCTGGAATGCCCTTCTAATTCCCTCTGTGAAATTCACTACTTCAAACATATTTTTCAAAATTCTGGTTAAATTTTAATTTCCATAGATCAGCTTAAAAACCGAAGCAGAAATAAAAAAAGCTTGGTTTGTGTTTTGGGAAAAACCCTCTTGGATCCCTCTTTTCCCAACTACTTTTTGGTGTCTTTTTTCTTACATTTATTTTCTGCTAAACAATGGATGGAAAAGTTTCCCCCCCCAAAAAAAAAAAAAAATCTTTGAAATATTTCTTAAAATTTCAAACTGAAAAAAGTTGACAATTCTTGCAGTGGAATACTTAATTTATAAAATTTGTAAAATCATTTTTCAATAATTTCTTTATGTTTTTCTTTTTTTCTAGAATCATTTACCTCTCTTGAAATACCTAAGAGTATTATTTAAATATTCCCCAGACATAGAACAAAAAAACATTATTTAAAATAGATATATATACTGGTCCCAAAATAAAAAGTTTAAAAATATCTTTTTAAAGACTCTATAAACATGAGGAAGATAGATATTCACAGAATATTGTTAATACCTCTGCAACCATAACTTTTACACATGGTGTAAATCAAGATATCAAAAAAAAAAAGTTAAGCTAAGGTATAAAATAGTAAAAAGCTGTGTGAACCTTCAGATTTATGAGAGATTGTTAACACATAGGAACTAAACGGCTGGCAAAACATCAACAGATATCCTTTGCCTCCTAAGTGCTATTAAAAAGACAGAGAAAATAACATGCCTAAACAAATCCAGAACACACCAGAAGACAGACCACTTAGGATATGATTATGTTTTGCATTAGATGGCTTTACTCAATACGGAAAAATCTTTCATGCTGAAATGTAGCATCAGCTAATCAAAATATTGGCAAGCTCATAGACTGAAGTATCAGCTTCATATGCAAATTGTAGGAAAGTATAATTAATAAAAGACAGTTTTGAAGATACTAATGAAAATAATATTCTTATATGTCTTCTGTTCTCATTAATGGGACATGGCATACATTTCATCCACTGTCTTCAGATTTAGGTGTGATTGCGTGGTTACACATGCAGGTTCTAACTCTGTACTTTCTCTTCCCTGTATTTCCATATCCAGGTACTTGACTTTAACATCTAAGTAATCTATTTGTATTATAAGTAATTGTTAATTGAAAATAAAAATGTTAGTAACCAGTATCTCAATTTAAGAAACATTTTTGATTTTTTTTTAAGGCAGCATCAGCAAATCTTACTCAAATGTTTGAAGTTTTAAATTCTTTTCCGTGCTCATCCTTTTACCATTTTCCGGGGGGGGGGGGGGGGGGGGGGGGGGGGCGGGGAGGAAAAAAAACCCCCAAAACCAAAAATTTGACACAAAAATTTGACACAATACATGATAATTTAGTTTATGTACTACAGCATATAGAAGCGATAGTATTTTAGACACCTTATACCATAAAAGAAAAAAAGCTCATTTTGGATTTCGTGTTATGAGAAAGAAAATACACATCCTATAGATTTTACAGCAGTTGGAAGGTCTCGTTCCACTTAAAAACTCTAATATTTATTTTTCTGGGATAATAAGGCCTTTTCTATTGAATGTGGAGAAATGAATGTAGCCCTAGAACAAGATTCATGCTATTTGCCTTAGCTACCTATTTAATCTCCCTGTGGAAACATCCATCCTCCTCCTGTGGAAAGTTCCCAAGTGATGTAGCTTATCTTGGTCAGCTGAAATTATTTTATTTACTGCTTTTCGTTTTTACGATGTTTTATTTTTGGGGGGGTTTTATTAAGCAAGAACTGAGTAAAGATAGTTATGAGATATGACAGCATTTTTTCCTTTGTAAAATAAATTAGTGGCATTATTAAGATTTAGCCCATATTGGGAAGTAAACAGTTGTAGTGATTGGCAGTGTATGGAATTGAAAGAGATTTCTAAACACCATCTATTTGTATATTTTTTGGTGGATGCTTTGCTGAATTCTAAATTTATGTGTGACCACATTTTAAATTAATGCTTCAATGATGATAAAAATCATGTTGTGATATTTATAAAATGGTTATCTGTGAAGAGGTTCATGAATTTTTCCTTGGCCAAGCAAAGTTAACACACTCTTGTGTGTTCTGCCCCACCCACAAGAGATTTGATAATTGAAAGGAGATTCTTGGAAGGGGAAATAACAGTCGTTTCTGAAGCCAGACCAGGTAACAGCAAAGCACACATGGAGACAGTCTTTGGAGTTGTCTTTGATGTTTTACAGCAGTAAAATTTCTTCATTAACCTAGAAAGTTCAACTTGAGCAAGTAAACAGCTACTCTGAAAGCTTTCAAAGGTGAACATATCTCTCGACCAACAGTAAAAAGACTTTAAAAAATTATTTCAGGAGGATTATTTTACTAGGCACAAAAAGCTTGCATAAATGTTAGAAACTTGTGGAGGGCAACTGGGTCCCACCTGTAATTTCCTGCAAACTCATGTGTGTTACAAACTACGCAGAAATCACAGATCACAAGCAGAGTTAAGTGCTAGGTCTTTTTGTTCTCCCAGTGAGGTACCTGAGAGGCAGACACAATGTAAGGCTTGACACTAAATATTTCAAAGTGAGTAAGTAATTTCTGCTAGACCAAGTAGGCTGTATGCCTGTGGAATAGTGAAATGGACTGCAGTTTCTCTCCTCATATTTCTGGCTCTTGTTTATTAACAAAACATGAGAAAGAATAAAACATTAGATTGGCAAAACTGAGTTTCTAATTGCCTTGAGAGTTTGTGCATCAATCTTTTACCAAGAGAATTATTATAATTTCAGTCAATTCTTTCAGGTTGCTTGGACACAGCTTTCAATGTCTTAAAACAAGTCAGTCTGACAAGCACTGCAAAATTAAACACCACACAAAAATAAGCAATGCTGCTGAGGGGAAAAATGTAATTTTATAATTTCAGATTTAAAACTGCATTTCATTCCCTTTGAAAAAGACGCTTCTGTGGGCATGTAATGGGTGAAAGAAAAAACTAAAAAAAGCTGATATTACAAGCCCTTTGAAAGGCTAAAAACCAGTTTGGATTAACCCCAACCTTATTTAGGAAAGGTCCCAAGAAAATATGATCCATGTAAGTCTTAACTTAAAAATGTATTATTTGATATATTTTCTCTCCCAGAACAAACAATTAAACTTACCCTTGTAACCCACCTACTGGGAGCCCAACTGCTGAAAATATTGGAGCAAATCTGGCAAGCAGAGGTAAGAAAGGTTATTTACCTGTGGGTTGTATTGAGTTTTCATTCCCTCTGCATTTTTGAAAGGAGTGTTTGGAGGTTTCTGCCTTGGAAGATCAGAAAGCTGACAGCAAAAGTGGAGGCAGTGCATTCATTACCATATTTTTGTGAGTTCATTTGCTTTTGTATTCTTCCTGTGGTTCTTGAGGTGCACAGATGAAACACTGATATGATTCTCTGCTCATCCATACCTTTTTGCAGTGCCAGCCCTAGAGGAATATGTAAAAAAGCTCTCACAGCCCTTATACATATCATGTTGCAACAGCTCTTTTTTTTCCTGCATCCCTATTTTTTACCCCTGACAAAAGGTATGGGAATGGAAAAGAAAGAGAGGGGAAGAACTAGAGTGGTTGTGGGAAATATATTCCCTTCCCTACACACGGTAAATGTGCATAAAATCTGGGAAGAATTGGGTTTACAGTATAATTCTTCCATCTATAAGAAAAGAAAAGACAATTTAGTATCTGGGTTGTGAACAGATTACATGCAACTTTTATGCATTTAACTTGAGAATTATTAACATTTTTTAGACCCAAAAGGCTTTTAGTTATTGGAGTTGAATAAAATGTACTACTGCTTGGCCTCACTACAAGTTATTTGGAGAGTGGTTACTTAAACAAAAGCTTCAGCTGAGATACAGATAGCAGATCACTACTCATGCCTTTAAAGTAAGCTGGATGAATTTCCTGAGGGGGTTGATTGATTGTTTCTAGTGAGCCAAAGGACAGACCCTAAAGGAGACTTGGGGCCATGCTGTGTTCCCCTACTTCTTAAAGAGACTGTGGGTGCACAGAACCTCTGGCTAGACAGAAGACTCTATGCAGAAACAATGTGAGACCTTATGCTGTGCCAGCTCATACTAATGTGAGAGTTTGCTTTGCCCAGCAGATTTGTAGCTCACCGTCCCAGGGCACCAGATCTGAATTTTTAAAACTAATTTTAGGGGGTCAGTTCCACTGGGTCTCCAAAGAGCTCCCAGTGCAGGACAGCAGATGGCAAACAGCTCATTCAGAGCCTGGACTTTCCTGACAGGAATGTTGCTAAACTCATAAATGCCAAATAGTGAATGCTTGAAGAATATAAGCCTCTATACACAGGATTGTGGACTAATGTCAGTGGCCTCTCCCTCCTCCTGCACACCTGGTATTTCCCCTAGAACAACTGGCTTATATTGCTGCAGACAAAATTTTCCAAATAAAAGAGGAAGAATTGTTAGCAAATTGACTGAAAGTTATCTTTCCTTATTTTTTCTTTTTGCTTTCTCTTATATTTTCAGACAGATATTCCCTAACTGTATTCCCTTCTCCAAATACTTGAATAACTGCACTTACAGCAGGACTTATGTGGTATTAGCTGAAGAAAAAGATAATTATTCCGCCAGTCCTTGCTGGTTCTAATACAGCAAGATTTGCATCATCCACTGATGAAGATGAATATAACCTCCAAATCCATGAGCTGAGATAAATGTCTCCATATTGTTTCTATTACAGTCACAAAACTTCCTAAACTTGGTATACCTGATTGATAGTTCTCTTTTAATTAAAAAGGGCTACATAAATTGTTCTTTAACTGCTGAGGAAGCTTTGTCCCATGATGACTTGCATTTCGATGCAAGGAAGCAGTCAATCAAAAATTAATCTTTAGTAGCAATAGATTAGTGAAGGCAAATTAAATGAAAACAGGTTGCCTTTTCAGTGAGGAAAACTACTAGAAATGCAGCTTTTCAGGCAGAACAAGAAAACTTAGTATCTGGCAAACTATTTTCATTCTAAGTTAATATATTTTGTAAAAAGTTTGAGAAGTCTAACAATTATTAACACAGCAACATGTACTGCAGGATGTAACGCAAGGGCAATGCCTAAGTAATCTATAATCAGTGTCAGAATTTGGTATAAATGTGAATGCCAGAGCATTGTCTCCCTTGCAGTTATTACTATGACAAGATTTCAATACAAAAGTTCTATATATAATTGGAAAAATATGTACTAATTCTGCTTCCTAGAGGTAAGCCTTTTTAAGTATTTTTATCATTCCTGAACACCTTGCAAGACAGTAATTTGTTTCCTGATGAAACACAGAGGAGTTCAATGTTTAAAACAGATGTTCATACTTCTAGATTTAGTATATAAATGCTTTATAACAAATATCTTTTTAGAATCCAATACACAAATAAACATCTTATAAATACTAATCCATGCTAAGAAAATGTAGCATACAACTCTATGGTGAATAAAAAGAGGAAGACATGATTATCTGGCTGTATTTAGTGTTGGTGTGACCTCACTTTTGAGTACTGTGTGCAGTTCTGGGCCCCACAGTTTAAGAAGGATGTGAAGGTCCTTGAATGCATCCAGAGGAGGACAACAAAGCTGTTGAAAGGGCTGGAAGGCATGTCCTGTGGGGAATGGCTAAGGGCTCCGGGTTTGTCTAGTCTGGAGCAAAGGAGGGTGAGGGGTGACCTCATGGCTCTCTACAGCTTCCTGAGGAGGGGATGTGGAGAGGGAGGCGCTGAGCTCTTCTGCCTGGGACCAGTGATAGGATGTGGGAATGGTTCAAAGCCGCACAAAGGGAGGTTTATACTGGACATTGAAAAGCTTTTATTTACCAAGAGGGTGGTGAAACACTGGAACAGGCTTCTTAGAGAGGTGGCCAATGCCCCAAGCCTGTCAGTGTTTAAGAGGCATTTGGACAATGCCCTTAATAACATGCTTTAACTTTCGATCAGCCCTGAACTGGTCAGGCAGTTGGACTAGATGGTCATTGTAGGTCCATTCCAACTGAAATATTCTACTCTATTCTACTTACTCTACTCTGCTGTGTTCACTCACATTTGCCAATTGGCCTTTGCCAGAAACAAGCTGATTGCAAAAATTCTTCCTGGGAACACCGACACTTCTAATTATAAAATATTGCCAGAAAAGGAAGTTCTTCAGTGGTTTTGGACAGAGTTATGTCATTAGACATGTTGTTCTGATGCATACTGAATTACAAAAGCTGTGGAATATGTAATTTTAGGGAAAGATTAAGGTTGCCTGTCTTCTCAGAATGAACACATGTCATCAGAGAAACTGTACTTTGTCAATACATACAAACCATGGAGGCAGTAAAAATAATCTTGCTCTTGATGATATAAAAAATTACAAACCTGTAGAGAAAGCCAGGTAGACATTAACAGTATCTCTTTAGTTTATCACATGCTCCAAACAGAATGCATAATATCGCATGTTAAGACCTTGGTTGTACAGTACATTTTAGATCCAGCCAAAAAAGCCCCAGTACCTGCCATCAGGCAGAGCTTGAAGGGTTCTTTTGGAATCAATGGCAATGTACACTGGGTTTAGAATCAACTGCCTGAGGTGATTTCTAGTGCTGCTAATGTATGCATGTACACCAAGCCATAAGGCGTATATGGTTTGTTTAGGTTTTAAGTTAACAATACCAAGTCATAGGCAGTCCTTAGATAAGAAAAAAAAATCAAAAATTAATTAATCATGCAAGCTCCTAAGTTTATAAATTGGTGGAAAACAGTACTTCCTTTATGCAGTACTGGAAAACAATTTTTTTCAGAAGCATTTTATCTGTAGAAACTCCAAGACCCAAGAAGCAGAACTTCAAAGATAATTAGGTACTTAATCAACCAGTCAGCTGCCTAAGAGAGGCAGAATCTCTTAAGATCTTCCTTTTACTGAAAGTTGTGTCTGAAAGTCAGCATGCTGTTTAAGCAAGCCATGACAGATCTTTCCATTGCCAATGGAGGTAATGAGGCACCCCTGGAGGGCTGCTCATCTTACCTGTCGGACAGATCTTTCTCAGTATGGGAGGATTCTTCCTGTGCAGTCTTTTGTTTATTTTTTCCCTTTCATTGACTACAAAGTAAACTTTTTAGCAGACAGTTTGACTCAAACCTTGAACCAGCCTAATTAATGCCAGGCCTCACCAAATTAAATGTTTTGTCCAATTCCTAGATGTCTTGGAAAAAAATAAAATCCTACACTTTCATTTTGGTATGCAAGCAGTGAGTGGAAACTATTAACTACAAAAGATAAGTTTCCTCAGAGACAGAGGCAGGCATTGCCAACACAAACCAGGAATTAAATGAAGAGTGAAATGATACAGCTTTGGTAAATACGCAGCAAGTAGGGTCTGACATGTTACCCTCTCTTTTGGCCTCTGTTCACAATATTTTGCTTTTTGTCAGTGCCCCAATGAGTGTAAGACCTGTGTTTAATGCTTTTCTCCAAACAAGGAAAAACAAAGCCGTGACCATGACTCTGTCAAGACAGCTGTAAAGGATGTATGGCAAGAACTGGCAAGAACTATGCATAGCTGGAAGTTTAAGTCCACAGTTTCACATTTTCCCAGGTAATTGATTAATTACCTTGTGTTTCATCAGTATTTTGGAAAATAATCAGTTATTTCTTACTCTTCTGGTTTTCCTGCTTGTGATCTCAGATTTTATTGAGAGACAAATTTAATCAAAAACTAATCTCTCAAAACAGTAGACAAGAACAAGCAAACAGGAAACATTTCAAATATATTCAAGAAATTAGAATTTTACTGAAATGAAATTTGTCTTGAACAGCAAAAGGTCTCTTCATAAAATGGTATTTTTCCCATATTGAAAAATAATCTATGCATTAAGTTGTCCTGTATTACTTTCAGGGAAAAAATTCATCTTGTTGCATCTTTAATAAGATTGCTGCTAACTTTCACAATATCACATTCCTGCAAGCTTACAGAAATGCAATTCAGCTTATGCAACATTCAAGAAACACCAATATCATATTGAACAAATGAAGAAATGCTTTATAAAGAAATCTGACCTCTAATTAGTGAAAATTAATTTAATGTTTAGAGTTACTTGAAAAAATGTGTCTTTCCACATGTTTGGTGTAGTTAGTGGTCTTTTTATTGATAGCACTCATGGTTTAAGAATATATTTATTTCTCTTTTACAATTATACATAGTTGTTGTGGATTAACTCTGGTGGGCAGCTGAGCTGCTTGCTCACTTCCCCCCACTAGTCCAAACGGTAGAGGGAAAGAGAAAAGAACAAAAGCAAGAACACTTGAAGGTCAAGATGATTTTTTTTAAAAAATGTTTAATAAGTGAAGGATAATTGGAATAAGAGAGAGTAAAACATAACAAGTCATGCAAATGCAATCACTCACCATCTCCTATGGGGACTGATGTACAGCCAGTTCCTAAGCAAAAGATGGCTAACCCTCCCAAAACCCCATCTTTTCCCTTTTATTTCTGATCATGATGTTACATGATATGGAGTATCTCTGGTTAGTTTGGGTCATCTGCCTTGTTGTGCCTCCTCCCAAGCTATTGCACACCCCCTCCCTAGTCTACTCACTGGCGGGGGGCAGAGTAAGAAACAAAGGTGGCTTTGATTTTGTGCAAAAACAAGAAGATAGTGTGTTATCGGTACTGTGATGGCCAAAAATCTAAACCACAACACCATATGAATAAAATGAGCTCTATCCTAGTCAGGCCCAGCACAATAGTCAAACAGCAACATCAAGGTTTAGGACTACTATATACAATAGCTTTGAAACAAAAGATAATTCAATACAATACATGAATACATCCAGAAATGACTTCAATATAAGGTTATCGCTATTTGTGGTCTGTCTGGCAATGCGTAAACTGATTCCCAAAGCAGGTAAATGCAAATGACATTACAAAATTGGCATTACAAAGAACCCTTTTTTATGACGAGTAGCTGTTATGGAAGATTTTATAACCAGTGAAAAATAGTATTTTAACTTGCCACTTGGAACTTGAAGTTATGAAAAGTGGGATTTATTCTAAAAAATGCAATTATTCTTTGAAGGATGAAAAGATGAACCGTGTGAAAAGCACATCAGTTTGGTTAAGTGTAACAGTGATCTCTGCCTGACAAAATTTAAACCAAACTATATCTATCAAAGAAATCTGGCAAGTTTTTAGGGTACCTATAAGATTTCTGTGACATAAAATAAAAGTTCTGTGGTTATGTTTCACAACAGAAGCAGACTGTCTAAAACAGCTTTTGGTTGAGGTGCATACAAGTATTTTCTCAGAGAAAATTGTGACATCTAACATGATGAAAATTGCCAACATCAGCATATTTTTCCCCATATGGAAAAATCCCATATTGTTCCTGTAGCAGAGCTGAGGGAAAACTACATAGTCCTCATATCATCAAAACAAGTGGTTCAATGGTTGCTGGGACAACGGAATTCATGTCTGTGTTGGATGCATGCCTCACAGTTGATTGCTGTTGAACTGTGAGCTTACCACTGAAGTTTCCAATGTCTAAGGCATTCAGAAAACATCTCTTCAAGGAATTAATTCACACTGGAGATATCCCACAGAGAGCTGGGATTTTCTGTGGGCTCCTTCTTTGCCTTGACCTTTTCCACTAAACCTTACTTGAGGCACGTACTCCTTTGGCACATGTGGAATAAACTGGCCCACTGGGTAACAGGTGTACTAGGAAAATTGACTCCATCCCAGCCAAACCCAGTACATCTAATGAAGGAGCAAATAAGCAAATGCATGTACAACACGATCCTTAAGCTAAATTAAACATTGTTTTGCATGTCTGAGTTCAGGCTGAGATGTCTAAAATTTCCTAAAGTCTCTAAACTTTTTACTAGCTTTATATAAACTACACCAAGTGGTAAACAGCAGACCAAGAAGTCACCTAGGAGAAAATGAATTTATCTGTCCTAATTTATGCATCTAAAAGTTCGACTTATAAATCTGCACTAGCTATTAAGCTTCCTTTACAGTCAATGGAGAAAAATAAGTATGTCCAGACGGCAACTTATTTTATCAAATGATAAGTATGTGTGATAGATCTATGGCCTACTACAATCAGCAGAAAAAAAATTCCTCTGGATTCAATTATCTTTGGCTCTTATGTTAACACATAGATTAAAATTATTTTAGACCCAGAATGGAAATAAATGTACCTTGTTGCCTTGTGAGTTTTCATTGCCATAATTTGAGAAGTAAATGCAAAGAAACAATACAAACATTTTACAGATATATATACAGAATGAAGAATGTACTCAAACACAAAATGGAAATCAGTGAGAAGGCTTTTCTGATGCTCTAGCAGCCTTGTTTTGTTTTGTTTTGTTGTTGGTTTTTTGTTTGTTTGTTTGGGTTTTCTTTTGAGAACTAAAGACAATAGGTTGATTAACACAGTGCTTGTAACTGTTGCAACACATTACATATCCTGCAGACTTTTAATACCTGAAAGTACAAAGGAGGAGTGTTATACTGGATGACAAAAGCAACGGAATGTTTCTGCTGGGATTTAATGCCCACAAAACAGATACAATTTATTTTTTCCTCCTTCAGTGAAGGTTTTGTCTTTTGAAAAAGTGTAATGTTCTGACATTTGCATTAAAATCAAAAAGATGACCCTGTGACTAAGTAAGCTGAATAGCCAACTTGACAGAAATGTAATAAGCCTCTTGTGGTTGTTGTCAGGTTGGGAAAAGTACAATTTATAATCTCAGAAAAGATACTAACACAACTAAGGTTTATCATTCATCTTCAATAAAAAGGTGACAGGTATAACAGGGGCTATGATCAATGTACTAAAATAATAATAATTTCCTTATGTTAAAGCCATCCCAATGGATAATATTATTTTATTTTACATATCTATAACTGATAAGGCAAGACATAGGATTTGGAAATGTAATTTTAGGTCTGGCAATAAAATGGCTGGCAATTAAGAATTAAGTATGTAGGTTATGAATAACTTCATAATACTTATTATGAAGTTAGATTCGGATTGAACAGGACTAAATAAACATGCTGTATTGTTAGGTACATCTCTGATCAGACACTGGAAAGTTTATCATGGAAGTCTCAAGCTTATCAGAACAGAATGTGAGACATAAAATACCTATATTTAAACAGGTACAACACATGGCAATAGACAAAGCCGGTTAGCAACCTCTTAACTGTCTCAATGTATAACACAGCCTGGCAAAGTGGATGTCCTGGTATCAATAAAAACATGACCTCAGGGAACACAGCAGGCATATCTCCTTCTTGCATATCTTTTACATCTTATATTAATTACCTACTTTATGTATTCATTTATTTGAAATTTCAGTCTAGATTTATTTAACTAATTAGAGCACTGAATACTTATATCCTGTGCTGGGAGCTGGACTACATGATTTTTAGAGGTCCCTTCCCACCCAAACCACTCTCTGTTTCTATTTTAGATCAACTTAGTTACTGCTTCCTTACTGCTCCTTAATGCTCCGTTAGAGGTGCAACATAACCTTGCAAGTGGCCTTGATTTACCAGGCTAAAAGTATTTCTAGAAAAAGACCTAAACTTCTTAAATTAATTACTTTTTCTTTTCTAACCACCACACTTTTTCTTTAAGGTAGGAATGTGACTTCCAACATCTGCATATCCAAACATTGTTCTGCTTGTGTCCAGAAAATTTTTTCTCCTTTTTACAAAACTGAAGTGTCAAAAGCATCAACAATAGAAGAGTCATTCTAGGGCATCTTTGCATGTTTTGCCAAAGTTAATTAAACTCTCCTGCTTTGGCCTGTATTTCCTAGTAACAATGTTTCACTTGATTTTCCACAGAAAACTGTATCTGACAAACTGCTTGGAGGAGGGAACATTCCCTTAGGTGTAACACCCCCCTCTGTCCCCATAAACCTACAGGAAAAACAGCAGAAGCCATGAGGACTCTGGTGATGCATCTGGACATTCGTTCTACAGATTACACATGCTGATGGCCTCCCAAAAAAACCTTAAGTGACTCCCATACTTTTTAGGTATCAATCTCTAGATTAAATCAGAAATCCTTCAGGTTTGCCCTTGACCACTGAGTAAGGAGTCAGAAATATCTAAATGAAGAAAGGTTCGATTTTCTCACAACTTGGTGTTTTTCTAAATAATTATAACCCATATTAAAATCAAGGCTCATTTGATAGCCTGTTTTAGATAATATCCTCCGATGTTAACATTCTCTACTTATTCATATGCTATTAACAGAAAAAAAAAACAATTTACTGAATGTTGACAACTACAAAATGAAAAAACAAACCTATGAAAGAAAGGGTAAATAAAGGTCTCATCTTGGAATTTTTATCCTTGCAAGCTATCTTTTCTTATCTTTATAGTCCTTGTGAGATGCAGATAGAGTTTTCTAAGACCTTATGAAAGGTGATGAGTTGGACAAAGTGGAAAAGACAGTAAAAGGAGGTTTTTTTGCACTAGCTGGAAATTGACTTGATGACTGGATCTTTTCAGCTTGGCATAGACCAAAGTCAAGCTGTCCAGTTATGTAATAGACATAGCAGTATTCTATATTATGCCTTAAATCTGATAATGTTCACATTCTGCTGATGAAATAAAAGCGCTGACAGTAATTAAAATCCAGGAGAGGCAAAAAAAAGCTCTTATGAATCAACCAGATTTTTTCATTCCCTGATTTTAATACCGTGGTGCATGTTGATTTGTAATGCTTGCACACTGATTAACATTAAGAATTAACACCTGAACTTCCAATATATTTGTGTATAATCACATGAAACTGTTTTTATGTATTGTTGTGGCTTAACCCTGGTTGGCAACTAAGCCCTACGCAGCTGCTCACTCACTCCCCCACAGTGGGATGGGGGAGAGGATCAGAAGAGTAAAAGTGAGAAAACTCATGGGTTGAGATAAACACAGTTTAATAGGTAAAGCAGAAGCCAGGCACACAAGCAAAGCAAAGCAAGGAATTCATTCACCACTTCCCATTGGGAAGGCCAGTGTTCAGCCATACCCAGAAAAGCAGGGCTCCATCACGCATAATGGTCACTTAGGAGGACAAACACCGTAATGCCGAATGTCCCCCTGTCCTTCTTCCCGCAGCTTATATATACTCAGCAGGATGCCGTATGGCATGAAACATCCCTTTGGTTGGTTCAGGTCAGCTGTCCTGGCTGTGTCCCCTCCCAATTTCTTGTGCCCCTCCAGCCCTCTCACAGGCAGGGCCTGAGAAAACAAAAAGCCCCTGACTTAGTATAAACATCACCCAGCAATAACCAAAGCCATCAGCATGCTGTTAGTGTTGTTCTCACACCAAATCCAAAACACAGCACTGCACCAGCTACTAAGAAGAAAATTAACTCTGTCCCAGACAAAGCCAGCACATGTATGGGTTGGTTCACATGGGTGAAAACTATAAATACATATATAAAATATTAATACATACAAACATGTATATAAAAATATAGTTTATATATATATATATACATGCACAACTAATTAAAGAATTCGCAAACTCATGCTAGTGCTGGCATGTCATTGCTGGACTGGATTTGCAGTATCCCTAATGGTGAAAAATGAAGCTGCTAACAGACTAGACCTTAGTTTTGAGGATACTTCACTGGAGTTTTTTGTAAATCCTGCCACACTCTAGTCTGATTGTTTAACTTCATGAGCATCCAGGCCTGACTAGCTAAGAGTGTGAGACAAAGCCTGTTGTAGGATGAGGAGCAGAGGATGGAATAATCCTCAGGGGTGGTCCTAATTATTGCACTCTCTTTACACAATTGTAAGCGGAATAAGAGTCTGTACTGGCCTTCCTCCTGGCCAGCAAATTATTATATTTGAATTATCCAAAAATTAAATTAATTGAGTGCATTGACACTTTTGTTAGTTACATGGCTGTCAAACAGTAAATAAAACTTGAAAACATATTGAGCAAATCATGTGACATACACCCAGGAGTTTATTTTCTTTTCACCTTTCTTTCAGACCTACAGATTCGAGTGTGAGTAGTGTTGGGGTTCCTCCACTATTTCCTAGTATTCCTTTAATGGATTCTGTTGTTCCCTTTGAACCAGTGTTTGTTAATTACCAGTGTTAAATGGAAATGTGCTGTCATCCCAGAAGCTGCAGATACTGCAGCAGAAGGACAGCAGATTCTTTGGAAGATATGCAAAATTAAGATCTCGGCTACTTTAAGCATTACATGTCCCATGACATTTTCCCAAGCACAGACAGGCCTTTGCTTGGTTGTCCAGCTGAACTGCAAACATGTAATGAGATTTGACCTAACTAAAATTCCTCTCTAGCCACAGTCTGCCATGTACAGCAACATCTTTGCCTGCAGTGTACAAAAGTAATAAAATATTTAGCTTTAAATCTGGTATTTTGCATAAAATTCAGGACAGATATGTTGTGGGTTTTTTAGCAAGGGAAACACTAGCTGTATTTAAAGTGTTGGCTTTACTCCCTGTTAGTTCAACAGCAATTTTCCAGGTTTGTGTATGGTCCCCAGTTCAACATATTTCCTCCCCCTTCAGGGAAGTACTTAGGCATGTGGTCAGGTACAACCAACTTAAGCACAGTTAAAATCATTTGAGCACTGTTCAGAGATATATTTGCATTGAAGCTAAGAGAAGATAGACTAGGAGAAATGTACATTGTGGCAAGTTATTGCATCCACTCTGACTTCAAACAAAACAAAAATCTGGGGGGAAAGGTGCATATACTATAAAACATCTGAAGTAAATTCTAAGGCAGCCAGACTACATAGCAATAAGGCATCAACACTTGATGTTAATTACACCTACTTAAGTTTTGCTTTTAATACTTTCACCTTCCCCTCTCCCAGGCTCCAAAAGAATGCTCAAATTTTGCTCATCATTAACTTGATGTTTGGAAAAAAACCTGTCATTTTCTTAGTGCTTTTGTTTAGTGTATAACGAAACAGGCATTTTGCACTCATGTTTGTAAAGGACATAGTGTTAGATGAGCACAACACAAGTTCACATTTATCAATCATTGTAATATAGTTTATAGGCAATATGTTCTCTGCAAGATCCTCCAACACCACCAGAAGCCAACAGAAGCTGTTGCTAGCAAAGCTGAAATATGGTTAGGCAAAGCAAGGTCAGATGTTGCTGGAAGCATATTTCTTCCCAAGTACTGTTGCTAGCAAGCTAGAAAAAGTCAGAGACCACTAACTGAAACGGAAAACTAATTTTTTCAAACATAAGCTCTTCTGCTTCACTACCTTTTTCAGGATCCCTTCCATATAACGGACAACCAAGACAAAGAAAGGCAAAGAATTTGTTCAAGGTCTCAAATCTTAATTGTGAGACGAGTTTTTTGCTGATTAAACGTGATCCAATTTTCTCATATTAACCTAGACACATATTTGCTATCTGGTAGTTTAGAAGTACAATCAGAACATTACAGAAATAATGACTGAAGGATGTTTGATGAAATTCAAGATAATGGTACACAACTGGTGTTTAGCAGTGACAGTTGTTTCATTCTGTCTGATCATGTAGAATATAACACATTGGATTCAGAGGTAAAAAAACCCCAAACATTACATCTTTAAGACTTTTTACTGATATTTGGTGTACCAGGCATTAGTTTTTCAGTCTGCTATAGAAATTCACTCAAAAATAAACTGCAGAGTCATTACCTTTTCTCCTTCACAGCATGACCATACATTTGCCACTTGACAGGCAAATTAAGAAAAATATCACATTTATATGCTTTAGCAAAGGTACGTAAGCCTCTGGGCTATCTCAAATAACAGGAAATAGAAACTTGACCACTGTGATCACAATAGAAAAACAGGTAAACAGGTCTGGTCTAATGTCATAGTACCGGGAAATATTAAAATCCATGGAGTTTAAGCACCTGTGCTTCTGTAGGGTAGTATTAAAGCCTTTACTTTACTGCTGACTGTATTCAGCAAACTTTCAAGTGTCCATAGATCACCTCATTAAAATGCAGATAAGGACTGCAGACCTTTGCAAGATGGATGAAGGGGAGGCACAGGTTTAAAAAAAAAAAAAAAAGTCAATTACATGGGTAACCCAAGTATTATAGTAGCAGCTGAAGAGAACAACAACTCATTTGAAATAAAATTATATGCCACTGTTGTCAGTATTTTGAAGGACTATACAAAAAAAGCAGAAACTCTTTTGGTGATATTTTTGCGGGGGAGGGGGGGGTGTGGGTTTTTTGTTTTGTTGTTTGTTTCTTTTTAATAGAGCACAGAAATCTATCTTCCTCCCATCCTAATAAATATTCACCACACAGATACATCTAAAGATGGATTTAGGTAATTACATCTTCAGGAAGGCCACTGTCTAGTACACATATATAGCTAACCTATGCTTGGATTTTACATGGGATGCAGAGCTGTACATATAAAAATTAAGGTAATCTAATTCTTCACTAAGATATCATTAGCACAGTTAATGAAATTGTTTAGCTTCCCACCCTGCTGGCCATCTACGTGCAGTGCTGTACAAAGAGCCCTCTGCCCTGCCCTTCTTCTCCAGACAAGACTGCTGTGACCCACCATACGAACTTCTGTGCAAGTGTGCTGTGCTTGTCACTTTATTTTAACTTGACAAGTCAGATGAACAGAAAGAAACAAGCTATTTTTATGCTTCTACACAGAAGGCAAACTAAAGCACAGAAATATTAAGTAGATAATGTAAGACTTCACAAGAAAACTTTGGCTCGCAGGAACAAAGTACAGATCACAAGACCCTGATATCCCAGCTCCCCTGCAGGACCATTCTCTCTGCTGGTACCCATAAGTTCTAAGATGCTTTGATGCGCTGCTCTTGCTGAGGGAAATAACAAAACAACATTAATATACATTGAACAAAAAATATTCTGGGTTCAGTAGGGTTCAGGCATGAAAAACTTCCACAGGAGTTCAGATCTGAATCAAATAAAGCTTTTACACAATGCTATAAGGACCACCAAGAAAAAAAAAAGGGAGAGGGGGTGATACTAGAATAATTGGCCTTTTCAAGATCTCTCTATTTTTTTCCTACTTTCATTGCTTCCCAAAAGTGGTATAATGAGGTCTCTGATCAAAGTAATTAAGGTTTCTAATTAATAGGGAAAATCACATTTACATATGGTATCACTCCCAATTTCAGTTAATTGCTTTAGACAAGAATTTGTTCCAAATTCTCTTTCTGACAAGCTGCGAAAGTCTTTACTAATTAGTCATTTTTTCAAACATGATATCCTGACAGAAAAAAAGAAAACTGGTATTATTCTAGCACCAGACAGCAACTAAAGTTTAAAGGGAAGAATGCACACATGACAAATCTTTCACATCTCTAAGTGAGTTTAGCTATCAGTAACAATTCTGTCATTTTTCAGATAATTCTTGAAATGAGAACCTGGATCTGCTCCTGGAAATCACGATGTTTGTCCTGGTGATTTAAAACAGAAACTCCATTATTTGTATGTATATAGTTACCTAGATCACTGCACTTATTTACTTGCCATGAGGCCCCTGGAAGCAATCTAAGACCATTTCCCAACAAAATAGGATCAGCTCTCTGCACCTGTGGACAACTTGCCTTTACAGGTAGTTGTTTGTAACTAAGATGTGCTCATGATACCTCATATTTTGAAGGATCATCCTTTCTGCTTAACAAAATGAACATGTGACGTGAAGATGAATTTTTTATAGGGTATGGTTCTGTTTTCAGCAAGAAAACTGAAATTAAACTCCTGCCAATCATAAAATTCCTTGCATACTCAAGCAATCCTTGTTCACAGATGGAATTTCACTGGGAGACAGACCAATGTAACAAATACCCTTTTCTGGCACTGCTTATTCAAGACTAGCAGACTCATTCACATAATGTAGGTTCTGTCCCATTATTTCCTCTCTGTGCAGTTTCTCAAAGAAAGACTGAGTAATGGTGATCTGTGATAGATTTTTACTTCAGATTCATGTTCAACCCAGGATAAGATTCACTAGAAACTAAGCAATGGTTGTAGAAGACTGGGTAGAAGTTAAGCATCTGTCTGCTTTTAAAACCCTCACAAAACAACCATCACATCTCTGACACCGAATGTTCTTTGGCAATCTGCCCCTAAACATGTATCTTTTCCCTGATTAACACACTACAACTAGTTTCCTGAATGTTCTTTGGCAATCTGCCCCTAAACATGTATCTTTTCCCTGATTAACACACTACAACTAGTTTCCTGATCTAAGATAATCACCATAAAACACCCTAAATTGTATCATAGTCAGTGGTGAGAACAGGATATCACCTAAAATGAGATTAATCTACCACTGCCCCATTTAGGTTAAGGGAGGCTTGTGTGGTCAGGTTAGGCTTTGGTCTTTAAATTACATAAGATGAATTTTTATTTGAGACTACATCTGTTCCATTACTGTATCCATAAACTAAATACTGCCAGCCATCTGGACTGTTTAATTATTACAACGGTCCTGGCACAGCACCATTTCTGGGCAAACTGCAATTTCCCAAATGGTTTCTGGAAAGATTCTGGGCTCTGATGGGCCAGGAACCATCTTTAATAGAAATTCTGCATGCAGCATATCTTGTTTCGGAGGGCAAAAAGAATTAGTAACATGGATGTGGCTCACCTATGCCAGCTGGCCCAGGGAATGGGTCCCAGCAGCTCAGGTCACTAGTATAATGTAGCCTCAGCCTACAGGCCAGTCCTAAAGGAGCACTTAAAAGACCCCACAGGCTGAGTACCACAATGATAACCTCCCTTGGCCTGCTCATGACACTCTTCTTCATACAGCCCAAGATGCTGTGACCTTCTTTGTCATGAGATCACATTGCTGGCTTTTGGTTACCATCTTGCCAATCACAATCCCCAAGTCCTTTTTTGCAAAGCTGCTTTCCAACTGGTTGGCCCCCAGCCCATCCCAGTGCCTGGGGTTATTTCTTCCTAGATGTACTTCCCTTTATTTCATGAGATTAATTTGTCTAATTTTCCAGTCTGTCAAGCTCCCTCTGAATGGTGGGAAGATACTCAGACATATCAACAACTCCAAGTTTTGTATCATTTGCAAAATTGCTGAGGTACACTCTGTCCCACCCTTCAAATCATTAATGCAGATGTTAAATAGTACTGGCTCCGGTACTGACCCCTCAGGTGCATCACTGAAGACTAGACTCCAGCTGGGACTTTAAGCTGTTGATCACAGTGCTTTGAGCCCAGCAGTTCAGCCTGCCTCACTGTCCACTTAGTCTGCACTTCATCAGTTTGTCTGATGAGGATGTTATGGGAAACAGGGTCAGAAGCCTCAATACAGTCAAGACAAAACAACAACTTCTATCCCCTCCTCCATCAAGCCAGTCACCTCGTCATAGAAGGCTATCAGTTTTTTCAAGCACAATTCCCCTTTCTTACATCTGTGTTGACTACTGCCAATTGCCTCCCAGTTCCTTGTATATCTGCTCCTTCACCTTCCCAGGAATCAGTTTGAGGCTGGCCAGCCTATAGCCCTTGAACAGCATTCAAAAAACTGATTCTGGATGAACATTCACCTTCTGTGAAAAGGGGCCTTCCACTTGGGATGTTATCTGCCCATATACTCCACTTATCTGCCTACCCATGAAAATGTTACAGTAACTTTTGAAACTGGTTTTGGCACACTTGACAAAAGGGTAGCAAACCACACCATATTAAGTTATTATAAGTTGTGTGGAAATCAGCTTTATTACTGTCTTTTTTTTAAAGAATTGGTACTGAGGCTGGCAGAACCTGACCCATCAGTCAGGAGCTTGTCATTACAAAGTAGCTACGGTATATGCCAAATAAGGGCAGGCAGCAAGACAAAGCTGGGCAGCAGATAAGGGGCTGATAGGTTTATCATGAGCAAAAGTTACAGGAAGGAGTTTGTCACCAGAATTACAGAGGAATTTGGGTTACAGCAGTAAGGAGGAATATAGGGTACATAGGATACAGTCCCCACACATATACAGGTCATCAGGGACCACTAGCTCTGCTTTTCATAGAACAAATTGTTCTGATAAAAGTGGATGACGCCGAAGTGTTAGTGCTGCAGTGAAGGTTAGTAGTTGCTCAGTACAGACCCTTCAGCAGGCAGAGGCATCACACTGCCCAATTTCTCCACCTCAATTGGTATGTTGCCTTACTACAGGTCTGGGTAACTGAGCACAGCAAGATATAAAACTAGATATGAAATCTAACAGTGAGATGCTTTGCGAGTCCACATGCATCCGGGTTTAGGAATTTACATTAAAAAAAAATTCCCAGAATACAACTTTGGGCATAGAAATGTCACACTCACTTATATTGTGTTGTATATGCCTTTATCTCTTGTTTATTCCTTTTTTTTTTTTTTTTATCTCACCTCAGTATCATCTATCACAACAGATTGATGCTTTGAGTAAAAATGTCCTCCAAGTAGATTTGGAAGTAGAATGCATAAATCTCATGCCACTGACATCTAGCTTTAAATTGTGTAGAACAAAAGAGCCAGACTAAACCCATTAAACTTTAGCAGATATATTGCAGTAGGTAAGAAAGAAATTTGGAAAGCTTTTCTTTCATAAAAGCACACACAAGTTAAAGCACAACTTTAAAAAGTGTAATTTAGTTCTTGTAGTTGTTCATTAGTTAGAATTTGATTGGTGGGTCTATCAGACAATTTAACGCTTTTTAATTTTTCAATACCTCTCACAAGTGATGAGATCTCCTACTCTTCCTTCAAAGTAGACAGCTTCTGGTATATCCATATGCAAATGTACTTCCTAAGGGAGGTCAGAGCTGCATAATGCCAAACTGCAAGCCACTTAGGGGTGATCAATTAGTACAGATGTTCAAGGGACTCTATTGTATCTACTAAATATCTACTTTCTCCTCAGCTTGTCCAGTTCTCTTTCTGCGCTGGACATTTTCAACAGGCAAAATTGCTGATGCAATCCAAGAAAGTTCTGCTTATGGAAAGCCTGATCAGGCCTGGCACACAAGGATAATAACACATCATAATGACATGCTACATATATAACTGTAGCATTATATTAAGAGTAACTAATTCAGACCATTTTTATAACAGTCTCTGAAACAAGGATTAAAGTGCAATTTTGACAGTGGCCAAGTCCTAAGCATGCACTTCCATTGCTCTTTGGAACTATCAAGCTCACTTATAATTAATAATTTTAAATTTCTGGCACTTACTTTCTTTGATGTCCAGAATTTTGTGAAAAAGAGGCAGAGGAAGACAACACTTACTATTCTTTTATAGATATATAATATTATTTTATATATATATATTATATGGAAATAATTTTCTCTGTCTCTTTCCCTTCTTTTATTTCATAAATACTTACTGGCCTTTTAGACCTAGTTCACTGTACCTGACAATGTTCCTCAGGATGATGCTTCTGCTGGAAAAAAAAGAGAGGCTAGGAGGTGAATGCAAACAAATCACATTTGTTTGCATGGCTTGTAAAATGTGAATGACCTTCTTTTCCTTGTCTTACTTGTATGGCTTAGAAATCAAAAGTGAAGACAGGAATGTGGCAATGTGAGGGAGGAAAAATATTGTAGGTACAGGTGTAACTGACCAAAGAGTCTCTCCTGCTGACACCAGCTGGCAGTATGTGCAGGAATACTGTTTAAAGCACTAAAGAATCTGAAATAATCATGTAGGTATACAAGATTGCTCTTAGTAGTTGGTGAATATTTGTGATGCAGAATTCATTCCTAATCAATGCTGCAATAACAAAGAGATGTCAGGAGACAACCTAACCCAGTAGAGGGTGTGAAAATGTCTTTGTATAAGGGTGTAGTCTTGGGACCAGAAGTAAGTAATAGCCTCTTATCAGAGGATGCAGAACAGGTTATCTTAAGACACAGAATTTTTTAATCAATTATATTAGAACATCTTTCCTAGGATTTATTTCTTCTCAGATTTTCTGTAAATGAGGGTGTGTTTTGTCCAGCAACATGAAGCACCATCTTTTACATTTATTTTATACTGTTTAGCTAAAGTAATTGGAAAATATTATCCACCATATGCTACTTTGTTTCAGTGAACTATAAAATGTACAGAAGCATAGGCATAGCAATGATTAATAGTGTTGTTTCAATGAACACAGATCCTGGCATGCTGAAACAGAATGATATCAATGCTGCCTGGCTAGGATTCCTTACATCATTAACACCAGTGGAGGAGTAGGATGTTATTAACACTTCAGAGATGGAACTAGATTTCTCTTTTGGTAGTAGAGGCTATCCTGAAGTAAAATCTCCTTATTTACCAGCATATGTAAAAGTAAGTGTTTATCTTATGCTATACCCTTGGTTCACACTCAAGTTTAACAATTATCTACCATGGCCTCTTCACTGCAGTTCTGTAACCTGCTCCTTTATTTTGACATGAATATTGTGAGGCATTTGACTGTGACAAGTTTGTAACTGATAAAGCCTGTCTTTATTTCTGCAGCATCTCATATCTTGACTCAGTGGCCGAACAGGCTTTGTCCTATATTTATTAAGCATTGCCCTATGTCCTTTTTCCATTCATTTGTAAAAAGAAGCTTTGGCAGGCAACTAATCCCTACACTGCCTTTGGGAAGCACACAATATGGATGTTTCATTCCCATTATATTTTGAGCTCTAGTAATTAGCCAGCTATTTATTAGTTTAAGATTTATATATCTGTTTTCACATGGTGCTAAGCTGATTTGAATGTTGTGCATGTTGTGTGAGTGTCTAGCAGAAGTGCAGGTGTGTCTCACCATCTCCACTCCTCATCCCATTTGCCTGATGGACACATTGTTCATGCGAGACATGTTTTGTTAATCAAGTCAACAAAAACAAATACTTATTTAGGAAGGATATGAAACAGCCCTTACATCTAAACTTAATTGGAAAGTATAGATTAAAATTTCAAAAGAAAAATTCATTTTATCTGTAGAAAAATAATAGTATTCCATCATTTGCCAACCACAACTGGAACTTGAAGCATCTGGCACCTGCTTGTAATCTGATCTAGACAACTAGAAGTGAATGTAATGCAGTTGAATTGTCAAGTATCTGTTTTGGCACTGCAAATAAATAATTATATGTATGTTTGTGTAGTTATATGTAATACGTATAATTTAAAAAACCCGTATAGTGTCCTTTTCAAAAATACTGTTCTACAACGTTGTCTGTAGAAACACACGTCTGCCACATAAGTATTTTTGACATTTTTATTTTTCTTCCTCAGATTCTTCAGAAGAAATTAACAGAGCAGTTCTTTCTGATGTTTTGAGTACTTTCCTACTATCCAATTCAAGTCAGATGTTATTTTCCCTTTCCCTAAGAAGCTTTTATAACTTTGTCTCCCTTAATAAAGCAAAACCAAAGACAATATCAGGGTGAACTGGAAAGACTGAGCAGTGGGGATGACATCTGGTCACTGCCTAATTTTTGTGTGGCTATACCAGTAATTTTTTCTGCCACAGCTGACATATTCTTTGTGTTAGGTTGCAGTGAAAAGCTAGCAGAAGGAAAGTGGGAGATGAAAGGTGGGAAACAGCAAGACACAAATAGAGGAAAACCAGTTTCATTCCTCAAGATCCAAACAAGTAAAACTCTTCTATCCAGACTTAAAACACATGAAAATTGAAACAGAGAACATACTTATTCCGCTTTTATAGAACTACAAACCAATATGCTCTTTTGTAATTGCCTTAAATTCTGTGCTGACTTGTTAGGTTGAGAGAACAAATTGCTTCAGAGCTCTCTGCCCTCTTCTTTTTTTATAGTTCATTCTTTTATTTTTTCACCTGTCACTGCAAAATTCAAGTGATGTGAAATACGTGACTGAAAGTGACAGGGGAATAATTTCTTTGGTGATTGGCTTAAGAGGGAAAATGAAATATGAGCACTGAAAGTCAAAGCTAGCTCCCTGTTTCAGGGGACTACTTTTCCCTGTAGTACAAGTAGCATTCTTATGAGCTTTATTTCTTTTCCAAGAGAGTACAATGGGTCAGCAGAAGCCGGTAACTAATGTTAAATTGCATTTCAAAACCTTAAACTTCCTGTGCTAAAAATTCATCATTTCTGTGAGAACTCTGGTTCCCTCTAGCAACGTTATACATCACTCTGGCTAACACTGCAGCAAACTGCCAAAGGTACTGAGCAAATGCAACATTAAGGGTGCTGTATATTCACAGCTTTTGCTATGGGGAAAATCAATGCTGACAACTCTTCTTTCAGAAGCCAGAAATTTCACTGAAAATGCTTTCAGTGCAAGTCTCCAAAACCCATGCAATTGCTTATATCTTTGGTAGGTGTGAGAGCAATGCATATTGCTACTAGTAGGACAAGAGAGGAAGCAATGCTGTATTTTCTAAGGTAACAGTAACAGTGTACTGATTGCTTCTGATCACAGGAGGAGACAGAAGAACCAGTCAGTGACACTATTTAGCAACAAAAAAAGAGATATTTTTATATAACACTAGAAAAGTAAAGGCTCTAACTCTCCACACACACAAACGCACTCACTTCCCGCATTGCAGTTATAGAGCTCAGGGAAAAAGAGATGATTAAGATGAGTGCAGGAGGTAGGAGTCCTTAGACTGATCCTGACTCAAATTTCTGCAGTATGAGCATTGAGTGAATAACAGTGAAGCTGGACTTGGATGTCAAGAGTTCAGCTTTACAGGCAGAGTGATGGAGCAATGACTATCCTTCCAGCTTCAGATTTCTTGTGGCAGCTTCTCTAATCTTTCTGCACAAAAGCACTAGGACTGGAACTATGAGTTAAAATGAGAAAAGATCCCATCATCGTTCCTTGCATGCCACAGCATGTGTTCAGGGACTTGCCATTTTATATCACACCTTGGTATCTGAGCAGCTCAAAATAATCCATGATTTTGAGGCAGGAGTAGAGTCCCCCATGACTGCTTTGGGTGATTATGTATGTCAGCTGATCGTTTTTTCTTTTGTGATTTTGAAGTAGCATTTACCTTAATATCCCTTTGGCAATACTGCTCTTTCTATCCACTGTGATTTTATGCGGGCTTATATAAGCATATGGCCTTCTACATCTGATCTCTGATGATTAACCATGCCTTCATTTGCATTTTACTTGCATCAGGACAATGTGTGAATTTCTACTTTGTCCAAATAAGATTACAAAATTGTGCAGTATTAGAGACAAAAAGTAGTTATATTAATTATGTGTTTGTGCTGGGAGTAGGGAAGATATTAAGCTAATTCTCCCTATGGAAAAGAGATGGTAATTGGGAGGCTTCTTGTTGATCTCTGATTTTTTTTTCTTGTCTCCTTTTGCTAGACTAGAGGTGGCAAAACAAAAATCCACAAGCATGAAACATTTATTATTTCCTTGCACTTTCTGGTTGAAATTGACAAAAATACAGGTGATAGATCACCTTATTTTGGTATTCCACTGGATAATTAGACTATTAAATAGGTCTTTTACTGTACTGAGAGAATTTCTGAATATTCTGGGAAATGAGAAAAATAAGAGGAAACAATACAAGGAAATAAATGTATATGTGTGCATGTGTACATACATGGTATGTATTTTATGTATTTTTTAAAAAAAATCATAAAAAACTTTTTGGTTCTGATTCACATCCCAGTCCTTTCTGTTTCAGTCAGTCAGGGAGATGTCAGTAAGGAGGGGGGGCAGTGCTATATTGGACTACTGGAGGGCCACCTTTGACCTGTTTAAGACCCTAGTCAACAGAGTGCCTTGGGAGATAGTTCTGAAGGGCTGGGAGGTCTAGGATGGGTGGACATTCTTCAAGAATGTAGTCTTAAAGGCACAGGAGCAGATCATCCCCATGTGCCCAAAGACAAGCCAGCGGGGGAGAAGATCACCATGGCTGAACAGAGAGATTTCTTTGGCTGGAACTCAGGGAAAAAAAGGAGAGTTTACCACCTTTGGAAGAAGGGGCAGGCAGCTCTGGAGGACTATAAGGGTGTTGCAATATTATGCAGGGCAGAGGTTAAAGAGGCGAAAGCCCAGCTAGAACTCAGGCTGGCCACTGCTGTAAAAGATAACAAAACATGTTTTTACAAATGCATCAGAAACAAAAGGAGCGCCAAGGGTAATTTCCATCCTTTATTGGATGCGGTGGGGAACATTGCCAGAAAGGATGAGGAAAAGGCTGAGATACTTAATGCTTCCTTTGCCTCAGTCTTTGATAGCAAGACCAGCTTCCCTCTGGGTACTCAGCCCCCTGAGCTGGAAGACAGGGATGAGGAGGAGCGGAATGCAGTCCCCATAGTCCAGGAAGAAATGGAGAGTGACCTGCTGCTCCACTTACATGTGCACAAGTCTATGGAGCTGGATGGGATCCACCCAAGGGCACTGAGGGAGCTGGTGGAAAAGCTCTATCAACAGTTCTGGCTAACTGGAGAGGTCCCAGATGATTGGAGGTTAACCAATGTGATGTCCATCTACAAGAAAGGCAGGAAGGAGGATATAGGGAACTACAGGCTCCTTGGCGCCATGGAAGGGCCTTTCACGTCAAGAGGGATGAAAAGGTGCTGGAGCATGTGCAGAAAAGCTCAGCAAAGCTGGTGAAGGATCTAGAGGACAAGTCTTATGAAGAGTTGGGGTTGTTTAGTCTGGAGAAAAGGAGGCTCAAGGGAGACCTTATCGCTTTCTGCAAATACCTGAAAGGAGGCTGTAGGCAGGTGAGGGTCAGTCTCTTCTCCCAGGTAACTGGCAACAAGACAAGAGGAAACGGCCTGAAGTTGCACCACGGGAGATTTAGGTTAGATATTGGGAAAAATGTCTTCACTGAAAGGGTGGTCAAGGATCGAAATGGGCTGCCCGAGGAGGTGGTGGAATCACCTTCCATGGAGGTATTTAAAAAAATGAGTATATGCAGTGCTTATGGACATGGCTTAGTGGTGAACTTGGCAATTCTGGGTTAATGGTTGGACTTGATTTCAAAGGTCTTTTCCAACCTAAATGATTCTATGCCAGCAATATTGCACATTAATGCTATAGGTTTTATTGGAAAGCACCCCGATTTAAGTAGATACTGTTGTTTTCCAAGAGTACAAGCCTCTATTATTTCATTAAGAACTGCTGTTTCTCATGTCATTATCACCATCTTTTCTCAATTATTGAGAGCTGGGACAGTCCTGCTAGTTGCCCATGTGCATGCTTTTCATAAAAGGCAAATCCAATGTTGTCAAACAACCTAGGGATTTTGCCAGCTCTCTTTTCTGTTCCCATTCAGGCATACTCAGATATGAAGGCTGTAGACAATCTTAGCAGATTCAGGTGCCTCCTCAGTGGCATCAATTATTGAGCTGCTGTGTGCCCTGGAGTTGTGTTTGCTTTTTTGCTGAATGACAAGAAGAGTCTTGGCTTGCTTTAGCCTCTTGATTCCTTGATCATAAATCTGAGTACTCAAGGCATCATGGGCCTGTACCTCATTATTAGATATATGCAGTAGTGACACCTTCAAGAACATATATTCATCTAATAAGTCTGAGGACATGCAAAATTGCATAATTGCATAAACAGATCCAAGGAGTAATATGAAGAAGTTTCCAGTAACTGGTTACAGCTGTTGTTTTATTCTTTCTCTCCTCCCACTCTACAGCTTGCAATGTAAGTTTATTCATATTCCAGACAAATAATAAAGATTGTGAAAATAATTCAACTGGAAGAGACTGTTTTCTTTTTTTATTTAATTAAAGGATGTTACAAAGCTCCTTTTGCCTGGAAATCACTTGTAATGTTGCTATGCATGTGTACTATTTACAGTACATTTTTTTCAAGAAGTAAAAGTTTATATTGATCTATAAGTACATCCTAAGACACTGAGTGCTATTTGTCACAAATATGTGCTATCAAGAAAGGCATCGCAACACAAAGGAACAGAAGTTGTACTAAATCTTTTGTGGTATGTGTATATCCTGTCATTTACGGAGAAATAATAACAGCACAAAAGTGCAACTCTAGCAGACAGTGATGAACTATCAGGGCTGGAGACCCTGTGAATGAATGAACTCTTGCTTGTTTTCTGGAGTGTCTGTGTATGCTGTTATATTAGTTTGGCTGAACAAGTCTGACATTAAAGATTGATATAACTGACGCTGGCGGAGCCCCTCTGAAAAGCTGTTCTCAGTCTCTTTCAGGAGGAAGCTTTTCAGGAGGAAGCTCCATATATTTGGCAAGGTATGACAATGTACTGAGGTCTGATGTACATCTGCATGCTTCTCCAAGTTCATTCCCTCAGTGCTTTATTTCAGAATGGCTTCATTTTATTTGCTGTTCAAAACCCTACAGAGTATTAAAAAAACATAAAGGCTGTTTCTTCAAGCGCATAGTCATTTTAAGAATGAGAATAATTTCTTCTGTATTCAATGGTGCTATTCACTTACCTAATGCCAAATGTACTCTTGCTCATCTGGATCTTTTTGTGAGTGTTCCTCAATTTTTGCTGAAGTTAGTGTGAATTTTAACATTGCATTTGATAAAGCTTTGGGTAGAGCCTTACATATACATACGAGGAAATTTATGTCTACAAATTGCAAAGCTTTCAAAGTACCATAGAGGTTCATAGTGCTCTTACAGATGATCTACTCTGAGTTAATTATCAGTATCAGTAAATATATTTTAAAAGCTTGGTACAAATACTGAGTCAAACAATAGGATTTTTGCCTGAGGATAGAGTGGGGAATTAAGTCTAAATTTAGATTCCCCATCTCTAGGAGAAAGATTTCAAACGTATGTCTCAAACTGCCTGAAAAGCTAAAGAAATTTAAACTGTGTCTCATTTGTTAAATATAAAAAGAGGTGAAATCTTATGAAGTTTTGATTGATATTACACTAGTCAGTTCATCTCAGATTAGTGTTGCTGAGTTAGAAGACTCACACTTTGTAATCTGATTTTATTATCAGTGCAACACCATAGAGCAGTCATCTTTTATACTGACACTATTAAAAAATAAAATGTAATGAAATGTGTACTGAACTCTGTGATTAGGAATCTTTTATTTTAAAGCCATTGTTATTGTTTTAGTAAATAAATTAACCATAATTCAGATACTGAAATGGATTAAAAAAAAAAAATTCAAGTGATGGCAGATAACTATACAAATTAGCTCAATATTATAGGGTTTTAGACCAAATTTTAGTTAAAGAGAAGTTGGAAACCATTGCTTTTGGATTCTAGTATGTATTTTGCAGCCTAAACTTAACTTGTTACAAATTAAAATATGTTCTTCATTTATTGAGAGTTTATTTTACTTGTAAAGGATTCAAATGAGGACTTTTCTGTATATCTCCTAGGAAAACAAATTTCCTATTTCAGGTAAAATTAATATTTCATTTCAAGTTTCAAGGTAGTAGAAAACCTACTTTTTCATACAGGAAAATTCTATAAATAACATAAAAAAGTAACAGAATTATTTTTCTTTTGAAAAATATAGAGAAACTATTTCTTTTTCTAGTTTGATTAATTTATAGCACCTTGGAAAAAATCTTACTTATTTGTCTAAGCCATACAGCATACTTGAAATCTCTTTAAATGTTGTCTTGCAGTATTATGTTTCTGCATTCAATCTGCATACCACCTGAAGAAGCTGGAATTAGATATACCATCTCTGTGTAAATAAGGCTACTACAACATATTTCTTACAATTCTTTTGTAAAATATATTACTAAGTATTTGTTTTCTTTAGATTTAAAATGAGAAGTTTACCAACATTTTCTTTATAACATATTTTACTCCTGGAGTCTACACATTTTTTAAATAAAGATATTTTTTATTATTAATGTAATCGTAAAAATGTAGTATTTTCAAATATTATTAGCATATTTCTGTTTGACTTCAAGACTTTTGAAGTAACATGAATTTGTGATTACTTTGATTTATTTGAATCCATTTATTTAAACCTAGCTAGCTACTTGTGGAATTCTGTATCAGTCAGGTACATGAACACAGAAATACACAGAAAATATTGAGACAAATAATTGATAAGATAATAAAAGAGAAGAAATCTGAAAAGGAGACTTGACAAAGATATATATTGCAATAGTTTAGAGTTGTTTATACCTTGAAAAAGGCCTTGTATAAAAGACAAGATTTCCACTTCTTTGAAGAGATATAACAAACCTGCTAATTTATGAAAACATGTTACAAGCAAAATTTGTTATTAATATTATACTAAATACATAACAAGGAGGCAATAACTAATTGAAATAAGCAAGCCAGCCACATATAAAGGGAACCAGCAAAGGATCTCTAGAAAAAGGCAAATGTTCTCAGATATTCCATAGCATGAAAATACTGTACGGTGATCTGTGCTTACTGAGTAAAACCTGGTTATTCTGGCTTCATAATACATGTGGAAACAGAACTACAAATCAGAGGTTCTTTTAATAAAGTTAACTTTATTTAGCAACACATTTTGTTCATTGAATCTACAATTGTTTTCAATCATGAAGGAACCATTTTATTAATATTACTGTTGTGAAATTTTAATATTTAGGCAATAGCAGTGAAACGTATGCACTTGCTATTATAGGCAATATGGAAATGCTTATACCTATTTCTATCTTTACCCCTTGCATATTGTACCATATGTAAGTACTATATTTTAACAGCCTTTGTTTTTTATGGGGATTGCTCATTTCTTACTTATTTCAACCATTTGTTTTTTCAATGTGTCTTGCAGCAGAAATGAGAAAAGCAAATAGTAAATTAAAATCCCTCCTTTCTATAGGGTCTTTCAACCTTACATTACTTAGCTCCTTCTGAAAATCCCAATGATTGTCTTATATTAAAAGCCCATCATTGGTATAAAGCTTATACAAGATCTTTTAAAAAACATGAAACCTATCATATATCTTTAAAAGTATCTAGATCTGATTACAGAAGTTTGAAATCAGTATGGCCCTTTTAAAGGATCTTGGAAATTTCATCACAACTAATTTTCAGTGGGTATTATAAGATCTTTACTTCTGAGCAATTCTGCATGTTTGACATATGGGCAAACATCAGCATTTTGAATAAAGCAACCTTTTTTCCCCAAAAAATTCCAAACACAACTATACTTCTGAAACTCTGGTTGAAAGATGCATATTTCTGCTTTTACAGATGAAGGTTTTAGCCCTCAATGATTAATCTAATTTCTGCAAGAATCCCTTTACCTGGATTGAGCTCCAGCTATTTTTGAGACTCTTAGGCAGACACCCATTTACTCTTATGACAAATTTACTTCCATATACTGGCTTATTAAATGAAAAGAAACACATAAAATTTTATTACAAGCTTCAGGATTTGTATATCACATGTTAGTCACATGGTGTCAGTTTAGTCTGTCATATGCTAGTCTTTCTTTACATGTGTCTATAAATACATATGTAAGAGGTTGTGTATTTGAAGAGAGATGTAAATGTCAAGGAAAAAAATGGCTAACTGTTCCCAGAGAACAGCAGTGCAACATCAAGGCAATGATCAGTCCTCTTACATGCCACATTTTGCCCTTCAGGGTAAGCAAAGGGTCCATAAAGCTTCTTTGTCACTGGCCTGTTCTTCAGTCAGTGTTTATTGTTGAAAAAAGCACAGACTGAAAATGCTGATGTATTTCTTATGACACCAGTGACACATTTCCTGGGTGTTACACCTCAGATAGGCATCTAATCACAATATAAGAACTTAGGTAAAGTATAATTACTTTAATTTGAGGCACAACCTTCAATAAGCTATTTGAGATGGCAAGATGTATATTCATATTGGATGTTTCATGCACCAGTGAGGTACTTGGAGTATTACAGTGATGGAAACAGAATAAATATGTAAACCTTAGACAGAAACTTAATTTTTTGCTTTATATGAATAGTTTAAATACTTGTAATTTCAGAATAGCAACATGCTAAAATAAATCTGATCTGATGAGAAGCACCTACTGTGACATAGGTGCTTATAGGCAGGGTTTGAATATTTTGGTTCCACAGAGTGGCTCAGAAAAGCCACATATGGCAGGTGAGCTGTGATAAATTTACACCTGACCGTAGCTCCATATGCATTTTATTAGGTTTACAATCTGTTGGTGAAATGTCTTGACTAGTGAACCACATAGTTTAATAATTGCCTTGATCTTTTTCAGTCTTCTGATTTTTGGGGTCAGCTCCAGGGCCATCTCTTAACAGCTGGTTTACCTTCTGATATTCTATCTTAATGAAATGTTTTGTGGGTTTTGTATGAACTGTGTGAGCTCTTATTACACAAATACTGCCCTATTATCATAGTGTGGAAAACTTGGAACAAAGCGATGGGTAGCTTCAATTTTGACATCCAAGTGTTAAAAAAAAAGCCAGCTTCTAGATAATGACTTAAAATAGACTGCTGCTTGCAAAAAAACATTTTATATACCTTATTTGTTACAATGTACCAGAGAAATGGCTTAGTCAGTGTACTTGATTTCTTACAAACATAATGCATATGAATAAGCATTGAATAATAAGTAGATTTCATAAAAACCAATAATTAACTCTTCTACACATTGATGGTTTTATAAAATGCCTATTTATATCATGAAAATATGGTAACTATTCTTGTAGGGACTGAAGACTCTCACAAATATGCTCATAAAGATGTAAAAGAGGCAGTCTGAGGGACAGACAGTAAAGAAGAATGAGCCTACTGAGACTGGAGAAGATGGATGTCACAATTGAAAAATGTATGGTTACATGAAATGAGTGACATACAGTGGTGCTTTTTATAGCTGACTTCATATGCTCCAGGAGAGAAAATCATAACATGATACTAGCAAGAAAAGAAGAAATTTAAGCTTATCAATTCGTTAGACAAAGACAAATATTAATCAGAGGGAAAAAGGTTAAAAACTGACAAGATATAATGTTTCTGGAAAACATAATTCAGGCATGTGAAAAATAATGGAGACAAAAAATGGAATCTCT
Organism: Falco biarmicus; assembly: GCF_023638135.1. NCBI lineage: Eukaryota > Metazoa > Chordata > Aves > Falconiformes > Falconidae > Falco > Falco biarmicus. The sequence goes on along the minus strand of NC_079293.1, from coordinate 32,202,701 downwards.
CAAGCTCAGTGCACAGATATAATAGTGAAGGGAAATGGAATCACCAAGTTAATGAGTCAGAAGATGCAGCCTCAAAAGTTAATATTAAAGTAACAGAAACATCCAAAAATTATACATGGCTAAGCAAGTGATCATTACCATCAAAAGGAATGTTTACACTGATGATTAATGTATAAAATTGGCATATTTTCAAGAGATGCTGAATAGATCAGGCTTGTCTTCATAGACATTGCATTGCTCCCCAAATCTTTTTATCTGCAAAGAATTATGCACTACAAAGAAAACTGCAAATGCTACTAAGAAGCTGTATTAATCTGCTATTAATAAAATGTAACAAAATTCTAAAGGTGATCAAAATATGACTGCATCATTTCTGAAACAATGCTTGAAAAGAAGAGAAAGTAGTAACTACAGTGTTTTTAGTTGTCTAACTGCTGAAGAAAAAGTACTGGTCAAACTGCAATTACTGTCACAGCATAGCTTTATTGACAGTACCAAAGAATTCTTAGCCATATTATTATCTACAGTGGAAGAAACTGGAGACAAGCAACAAAAATTAAAATACGACATTTCAGAGGAAAAAGATTATGTATTTTGAATCCTATAGAAAGCTTGAGAATAAACTCGTAGTCATCATTGACTATATGCTTTGCTGCTCTTCACCTGAATACTTTATGGAAGAATAATGGACAAGTACAGGAGAAAGTACAGAATTACCTAGTCATATAAAGGACAGCAGAATGTTCACATGTTATATCTGTTATTCTATGAATGGTATGCAAAATATTTCCAAATAAATTGTACAGTGGCTTAAAATAGCAATAGAAGACAGGTAGTAATGTCAAGTACTACTCTTGCTGTTGAGAATGGCTTTACTCACAGAAGTGGAGAAACTATGGAATTTGGAGTGACAACGGAAAGCTCAAAGATTTGTGGACAGTGTAACTCCTCCCTCAATTGCTATATGCAGTATATAGACAAAACCCTAAAAAGGAAAAGTTATCTCCATTGAACAAGCATGAAAGGTTTCAAGTTAAAAAGAAACTTAAAATAAAACAAAAAAATATCATAACTATTAGGAAAGTTAAACCAAAACAGGTGCTGATGAATTTGTTTGTAGCCACGGTGTTTAAGAAAGAAAAGTTTGCAAGAGGTATTCAATTGTATGAATGACAATAACTGAGATAACATAAAAAAGTTAACAAGCTATTAGTACAAAAGACTTTGTTCAGGTCAATTTAGATACATAGATTATCTTTACCATTGTGCCATGATAAAATTGCAGAAATGGAATAGTATCATGAATGGAGAAACCAACAGAAAATAGACATTTTTGTTTAAATCTTAAGTTTTTAAAATATGACAGTAAGTACAGAAGTAAAAATACGCAATTTCATCCAATGCTATGAATTGCACAAAGGAATAGGAAAACTAGATGCTTATGTTATGTAGTATTGTTCAAAAATTTAAAGGAATAAAATTTGCTGGTCAGTGAACTGAGTGCTGGAAAAGGAGCTGGTCTCATTTATTCCAGTTACAAGTAAACCACCAAGGATTACAGAATAAAGCATGAACTAATGATGATAAAGACCAACTGAATCATGACAGTACATCTTTAGCAAAGATGTAACATAAAATGTAACATGATTATGTCATAAAAGCAGAAGAATATTGAATGTGATGATATGTTGGAAAATTATCCTACATTGTAGGGTTCAGGAACAAAAAAAAAAAAAAAAAAAAACGTGGGGCCCACTTCCGTGTAGACAGTTCTCACAATGTCATAGCACAGTTCAAGCCTTAATCTCAGAACCTAAGGCTCAGTTCAAGGTTGAGTTTCATCTTGACCTAGTTTGCTGCACAATGTGGAACAGGAACTGCTGAAGCATGAAAACTGACATTTAATTCCTTTATTTTAAATGGTTCTTGCCTGCAAGCCATCTACAAAGAGGTCTTGAAGCACAAACATGATAAAATGGGCAAGGTCAGTTTGTCTTCCGAATGGTAGTTTTACAGCAGATCAAGAAAAGTAGGCAGAAATGAAAAATAGGAAGTGTACCTAACTGTTCATTAGAATACTGTTTATTATTATGTACCATGACATATCATTATGTACTTCTGAAGGTACGTCATGTAGGTGCTCACATGCCCAAAAAACATGCCACTAAAGAACATCAAAAAAAAGAACAGAGCAAGGCTGTCAAATAGACAAGGCTGTCAAAATTGAAGTGGCTTAGGTGGACCTGGACCAGGAGCATAAGTGTGAGCTATTTACAGCTTGATGGGCCCATGAAACATTGGGACATCTAGGTAGAGATGCAACATACTGATGGCCTCATGATTCAGGAGCAGACCTGACCATGAACACCATTACACAAGTTACCCTTGAATGTGAAACATGCTGTAATCAAGTGAACCACATGAGTAAAATCTCCCTGAAATAGAGGGTGGTGGGTAGATTTTTTGTTATGGCAAGGCCTGGCAAACTGACTGTATTGGACCACTGTCATGAAGACACATACTCCCCATGGTGGAAGGCACCACAGGGTGGCTAGAAACATATCCTGTAAACCATGCCACTGCTCAAAACACCATCTTAGGCCTTGAAAGGTAAATTTGTGGTGACATGGTACCCCAGAAAGAATTGAGTCAGACAGTGGGACTCATTTCCAAAATAAACTCAAAACCTCCTGGACCAAGAAACATGGCATTGACTGGGTGTATCACATCCCCTATCACCCATGAGCTTCTGGGAAAATTGAGAGACATAATGGACTGTTAAAGACTATGTTGAAAACATTGGACAATGGGACACGGAAGCACTGGGACATAAATTTAGCAGAAGCCACTTGGCTGATTAACACCAGAGGATCTGTCAACAATCCTGGTCCTGCCCAAACAAAACCCCTATATACTGTGGGAGGAGATAAGGTCCCTGTAGTGTTGTCATGGTTTAATCCCAGTAGGCAACGAAGCACCACACAGTCATTTGTTCACTCCCCCCTGGTGGGATGGGGGAGAGAATTGGAAAGGTAAAAGTGAGGAAACTGGGCTGATATAAAGGCAGCTTAAAGGGTAAAGCAAAAGCTATGTGCACAAGCACAGCAAAATTAGGAATTAATCCACTATTTCCCATCGGTAGGCAGGTGTTCAGCCATCCCCAAGAAAGCAGGGCTCCATCACATGTAACAGTTACTTGGGAAGACAAATGCCATGATGCCAAACATCATCCCCTTCCTTCTTCTTTCCCCATCTTTTATTGCTGAACATGACATCATATGGTACGGAATAGCCCTTTGGTCAGTTGGGCTCAGCTGTCCCAGCTGTGTCCCCTCCCAGCTTCTTGTGCACCCCCAACCTCCTCACTGATGAGGTGGTGTGAGGAGCAGAAAAGACCTTGACTCTGTGTAAGCACTGCTCAGCAACAGTTAAAACATCTCTGTATCATCAACACTGCTTTCAGCACAAATTCAAAACATAGCCCCATACTAGCTACTGTGAAGAAAATTGACTCTGTCCCAGCCAAAAACAGCACAAGTGCATGCACATACGGAAGTGGCTGGGGAAGGTGGTGTGGGTTGTTCCTCCCTTGAGAATAGTCAAATCCATTTATGGGATTGACTTCTTTCTCCCAAGGACCTGGGTGTACTCGGTGACTAATGCAGAATGATGGGAAGATCCAGTATGTGCCTCAAGAAAATTTAACCTTGGAGGGAAAATAGTCTGTGATGTGAGTTGTATGTTGAAGAAAGTAATGTAGCAGGAATGACCTGAACTGATGCAGAGTGAGCTTTGCAAGGAACAAGGCAAGCAGACCCAAACCAAGCAGGTGTTGGAACCCTACACCTGAACATGATGCTTCTCTCTTGCTAATCACCCATCCTGGCAGATGGGGCCCAAGTCATAGCCTGCTCTTATAAACATTTCAGGGAGTGGTGAAAGTCCATGGAATGGGAGAATACTATCTGCTAAAAGGTACAGGGGATAGTAGTTAACGAGAATGTATAAATCTGTATGTTGGATATAAACATGGTTTAAGTATGCAGTATAAATTTTAATTGTTGGCAAGAAGCGACTTCAGTTTTGAGAATTAGATAGAAGGGGTTGTAACCCATTATGTGTGCCTTATATGCCACACACACCAGGCTCCACAGAGGACTGTTTCCCTGACTGGGAATCAAACCAGGGCTGCAGCAGTGAGAGTGCTAAATCCTAACCACTAGAGCACCAGGGAATATAAAAGTTTTATTAAAATTATTAGATTAGATTAGATTAGATTAGATTAGATTAGATTAGATTAGATTTCTCTACAAATACACGAAAGGAAGTTTTCGGTGAGGTGGGTGTTGGTCTGTTAAGCCAAGTAGGAAGCGATAGGATAAGAGGAAATGGCCCCTTGCACCAGGGGAGGTTTAGATTGGATATTAGATTCCTGCCCAGGGAAGTGGTTGAGTCACCATCCCTGGAGGTGTGTAAAAGACATGTAGATGTGGTGCTTAGGGACATGGTTTAGTGGTGGATTTGGCAGCCCTGAGTTAACAGTTGGACTTGATAATCCCAAAGGTCTTTTCCAACCTAAATATTTCTATGATGTCTTTATTCACAGTCATAACATATTTTTTAAAAATTTTATCTATGAATTGTCTGAGTTTGCTTTTCCTTATCGGAGCCAAACCCAGCTGCAATTAGGACCCAGTGTATACCAGGCATTCTGACATATTTCAGTGGAATCTGAATCAAGCTAGCTCCTGGGTTTTTTTGAGCTACTAGTCCAGTCCTTCATACAGAATCTGTATGGATCTATAAGGAGCTATCTTCTTTGGAGTGTTTCACTTGTCATAACTCAAATGTTAAGCTTCTAAGAGGAATCTTTTCAATCTCTATGTGCCTTTACAAATACATATGAATTTGCAATATATATTCATGACAAGTCAGGAGCCCTGTAGAACTCTTGATTCTCTTTATATGTACATTTGTGACAATGAAGAAAAACATTATTGTCTTCCCTTCTGCATTTTAAGAAGCATTATGGAAGTTGATTGTAAAAAAAGATAACCATTGTTTTCCCTCCCTCCTGTCAGTCAACATGCTCTCTTCCAAAATGAGTTTTACCAGTCGTTGAATGTGTTTTCTCAGAGCAATTTGTCTATTCCTCGCATGCTGATTAAAGAAAATTAGAAACACTTCGCATGTTACACTAACCCCCTACAGATTTGTTTGAGATGTATTTTGGTAATTTAGTCTTAGTTTAATAAATGTGTAACCATTAGTGTATTACAAAAGTCACCAATATGTCATTCACACACTGAGTGATTTAAGCTCTTTCTCTGTTTCTACATTATGCTGTAGATTAAAACCTTTTTTTTTTTTTTTTTTTTTTTTTTTTTTTGGCTTGAGAAACTGCTTCTGAATACAGAAATTGCTCATTCATAATATTTTCAGTATAATTCTATCAAGTATTGGGCTGCAAGAGAGAAAAAAAGACTAAAAGGATTACAGACTAAAACTCAAGTTATGTCAATTATTCTGTGAAGCATTAAAAACTAGTTTTATTTGGGGAAAATAAAGCTAATACTCTTAGGAAAACCCCATCTATTCAAGTTCTTGTGCATCCTTTATATCAAAGCACAGGCATACTTCCAAGATATGCAAACAAGTATATGTAGTTCTTTAGAAGTTTCCTTAGAATTTATTTTCCTAAATAGCATAAGAATTTTAATTAGAAAAGTTATTTGTCTTTAATTTTTCAGTTCTAGATATGTAAATACTATTCAGAATAGTTTTCATAAAAGGATAGTTAGGCATATTGAAATGAATTATCTTACAAGTATAACAAAAGAAAGAATAGTTTATAGCTGGAAAGATGCTGTGAAGAGCTCAATAGGACATATTGCACTGATTTGGAGAGGGGAAATGGTGTTAAATGGCTTCTCCAGTGCCTAATTATCTGACATAATACTAAACCAAACTAAATTATGTAATTGATCTATTTACAAAAGAAAACTTCAGGCAAATGAAAGAAAAGGGATTTATACTGTGCAATACTGACTACTGCAAAATCTCACTAATTTATGAATCTGTAAGGGGAGAGGCATCTAAAAACAGAACCCACAATCCAGCACTGGAAATAGGCAACTATCTCAACAGGTTTTGATAGATATTTAGCAAAATAAGTGCAAAATCAGTTTTAAATATCTTCTTCAGTGCTGCAAAAAGAAGTGGTTAGTGATCTTTCAGAGATGTGTGGTGGGGGTTTGACTCCCAGTAGGCTCAAGACAGGAATGAAGCAGGATATCCAACATTATTTTAAACATTGAGTATATTGGACAAACAGGTCCAATATGGGTCACCTTCACTCCAGTTGTCTGTGTAGATCCTGTTAGCCATGGATGTTCTGAGAATCTTTCTGAACTGATCCTTCAGTAGATTTGGGCAGAAAAAATACTGATGTTTGTAGTTTTGAAGAGGTAGGCATGAAGCTGTTGTACACCATCAAAAGCAAAGTGTTTATGTGACTTCCATCCAGTATTTTGGAAACTGGATACCTTCTGCTGCTTCTAAAATTTAATAGTAGCTGAAAAGGATTTTGTGAATCTAAGTTATAAATACAGGAATCTCAAATGGAAACTGAAAAACTCAAGATAACTTTGTGAATCTAGTTTCACAAACAGTAGATTTGATGGTGATCCCTAACTATATTGAATTCCATTATTTGTATATAATCCAAAATACCAAAAATAAATGGTTGCAGTATGACCAGACCACCTTATAGAAAGTCCTGTAGGAAGAACTCACTGCATTACTCACTATAATCAGTGAAGAATTCAATTCAGAAATCGAGACAGCTAAATGTAGCTGCCCACGCATCACTGTCTATAGACATGGTGACTATAGCAGTCAAGAGAGATCTGAGGCTGTGTTCAGTTGTCCACACATGAATGTTTAGTGGAATTTGACATATTTTAAGGCATATTTTCTGCTAATTGCTGATCCTAAAGCATAACAATGTTCAGTGCTAGATCTAGCAGATTTCCAAGGATGTCTTAGTTGTTCTAGAGTATGTCATACAGAATTAAGTGCCTATATGTAGGCAACTGAATCAAAGATCTTGGTATTTGCTTTAGGGTCAACTTCTGGCAGGGTTCTAAGTTACACTGATTGTAATAATTTTACATCCATTGACTCCATGGGGATTTAGATATGTGGCATACCTACAGGTACCTATACATACAGGACAAAATTTAGACATTTTAATTTTGAACCGAATTCTGCAGTCGAAGTCTGACACTGAATATAAGTGTAAAGGGCATCATTTAGATAGAACCTTATAGACAAAATCTTTTCTTTTTAAAAACATTGCTGTAACCTTTTTTCTTTTTCTTAAGCCTCCAAAGACTGTACCTATCCAGTGGAAACCACAACAGTTGTATCAGACAAAAATATTGAGCATGAAATTCAATGTCTACATGTCAATGTCAAGTGTCTAGGAAAAGTAAGAAATAATTTTTTAAATGCCTGTATTCATTTACAACTGATGTAGGAAAAAAAAAGGAATACCTAATGAAGTGATGATTCAGCTAAATTTAGTCAACTTTGTTTATGCCATCATAAATTCTACAGAGTTTTCATTGACCTAAATGCGTGTGAGCATATCAGTTATTCACAGGGGATCACACTGCAGTCTTTTCTGTCTATGAATCCTGAAGCACTGCATAAATTAAAAAAGCATGTGCTGAAAGGTTTTTGAATTAAGACTCTCTTAAAAACAAGTTGACTGATTTGTCAGGCTTGCAAGATAAAGACTGCCTTTCCATCCTAACCAAAGTTTGCTCTTATTACATAATTAGTGTGTAAAGGAAAGAGAGCTTCAAGATGATATACAGTGGTCATGAGAAGAGTGTTTTGATATATGGCAGTCATTTCTGCTGCGGTCTTCTGCTTGACTCTCTAAATTCATACATTATTCTACCCGTTACATATTGAACTTGTGCAGTCACAGTCTTGTATCTGTATTGTATTTCAGCAGCCTTACGAAAAATTTTGGCAGCTGCACAAATAATTTTTTTTTTTTGTGTATTTTTTTAAGCAAGTCATTTTGGTTCTATCATTCTATCTTCTTCAATGTAGAGATGATAAAAGTATTTTACAGACAGATATATTTTATGTGCATTGTGATTACAAAAGGAAGTGATTTATATAGGAGATTGTATTGATAAATAAAACTAATACAAATCAAACTCAAAGCTCAAAATGCATTAATTTTGTCATTTATATTTCTTAATTTTACATGGACAAGATTTTCAAAATTTCTTCAACATTTTAAGACAAAGAGTTCTTGGAAAATTGTGATTACAATGTAGAAAACAGAATGATCCTCATGTTGATAACAGTTTAGAATACAATATGTATATTTCTTTATATCTGTGTAATGACAGATAAGATTACCTGGTTTTACTAAGTTATGTGTTTCAAAAACTAATTAAAGTGAAAACAAAGGCCCAGCGAGCATCAAAGGAACTACGACAGACCAAGGCACACAATAAGTAACATGATCAGTGAATACGGAGCATACTAAGTCAGCTACTCTTAAAATTGTCAAAGAACAATTAGATAATTGTCCCTTGTCCTACCTTCCAAGATGACTCAAGGAAAGAATTCCTTTTCCTGAAACACCATAAAAACTGAGGGGGGTTGTTTTCCAAAGGGTTACAGGGCTTATTTTGGGATGCAGACAGAAGAGGATTTTGAGATGGAGCAGAGGGAATTTCAAGACGGAATAAAACTGTGGGGTGTCTTTAGAGGACTGTGAGAATTTGCAAAACATTTAGGGGAAGGTTCAAAAGTAGGGGAAGGTAGGGATAAAGCTGGGTCAGGGAGAAAAACGGAAATAAAAAGGGCAAGTAGGCAAAAGCCTGCTAAACCTGGTAGTTGATTACCACAGCCTGTTGTAAATTCTTATTAAATCCATTCTGTTTTCTGTGTGGGTCACTCCATGTGGCTGCGTGTGCTAACTGTTCATGAACTTCAGGTTAGACCAGTTGGTGAGTAGGAAGAGATCAGTACAGGGAAACACCCAAAGCATCAGTCTGTGTGTGTGAGTAGGTGAAGGATATTGGATATATTTAAAAACTGTGTTAGTATTCAAGAAACCCACAGATGTGTATTTGTGAATCACAAGTGAGGGTATGCATATATCCTGACTGCAATCCCAGCCACCCTGGGAAAGAGAATAGGATGAGGCCATCTGTGATGTTCATGTCTGTGTGAGTGCTGTGGGTGTTTATGTGTGTGCTGATAAAGGCACTGACCTCTTTCTGTGCTGGTCTGGGTGTATGGCCATATATGCATGTGTGTGTGTGCACATGCATCAGCTAGTAACACATGCTCAACCTTACTGCTGCCATATAGAGAACACAGACCTGCTGCAGCCTCCCTTCTATCAGACTGGGATGAGAGAGACCCCAGGACGATTCATATAACTATATGATTACAATATATGACTCAATAACATATGCTATTAGTCTTCTTCCACAAGACACTGCATAGCTTCAGCTCCACTGGCTGTCTTAAGCACATTTAATCCCATCTAGCACAGAGATGCTAAGCAGTTATAGGTGAGGAAGTCATAACAACTGAAAGGTAGCTCACCTCACACTGAAGCTATTATTCCTTTCAGCTCCTGAGAAGAGCATGATTAAAAGCTTAGTTAATCTACATTTCATTGCCAAGGACATTGGCAATGAACAGGCATTGAAGCAAAGAGAAGATAGTTGTGTGGTTATAACAGTCACCCGGGACGTGAGTGTGTGTTGGTTACTTAGATGAATAGCTCAAGCTGTTGCAGAGCAAAGAACCTGAGAGGCAGTCTGTGAACAAGAACTTGTGACTCCAGATATATCTTGTTATGGCTCTCCATCTTAATTTTAAAATCCTGATGCTTTTTCATGCTGCAAAGAGGGTAGAGATTAAAAAAGTGAGGGTGTCTCCATCATTACATCTCTGAAAAAAGATTGCAGAGGGATATTTTGCTCACAGATTGACCAGGCAGAATAAACCTTGCTATTTCATTGCACATCTGTTACTGACTTCAAAAAAAGAATATCATCTAAGCAGCTCACAACACTGTGTTGAAGGCTCAAAATTCTTTATAAAAAGTCTGTCATCAAACTATTGCCTTATATCATTCCTGTTTAAAACTGGGGGGACCAGATGGGACCATATGTTTCAGATATTCCCGGCACGTAAAGTGCTGCCAGAATTAACAAGTGTGTGCCATTTCGGCAGCTAGACTGTTGACAGAAAACTGACACTATTGCTAGCGGCACCACAGAAAGTGCTCTTGGAATTAACTTATTGACAGATATCTATCAATTAAACCCAGTAACATCAATGTCAGAAAGTGATGTTCTGCTGACAGTCTACTACTTGAGCTTTAATTGAAAGAACTCCATATAGGTCTGTAGCATACATACTTGGCAGGTTAGAAGGACTCATGTAAAGCAATCCTATTCCTTTGATTTACTTATCCTACTTGCATGCATTTCTGTTGTCTGGGAGGAGTTGCTGAGTTTGGTGTGAATTTCTTCTACTTCATCACTCAAAAGTAAAGGCCACATGTTACTGATTTTCTGTTTCTTTTTTCAGAATTCATTTCCTTTACATTTTACCTTGAGCTTCTATGCATCTCCTGCAAAGCTATCACTGTTGATCACTCTGAGCCAGTAGATTTTAGAATGGGTTATTAAACATCTACCAGATATTTTTTTCCCCTCAAACTTCAACTCTCCATCAGATTCTTTCATCACTGTAGAGGAATTGTAGAGGAATTATAGAAGAATGAAGGTGGGTTAATTAACATTGATAATACACAGTTGTGGACTTTCTCCAGGGATGGTGGGTTGGCTGATGTGGATAATGTACAGCTGTGGCTGGTTCCTGCTAAGTAGTTAAATAGCTCTAAGGGGTATGGAAGAGGGGCACTGGGTGAAGAGAGCAGTGGGTGCGGAGAAGCAGAGGGTGGAAAGGGGAGGGGAGAGAGGGAGAGAAAGTGCAAACATGCAGATGTGCCCCAGATATAGGAGAGACAAGGATAGGCCCTGAAAGAAGCGGGGGGGCCAGATGAGGAGAGGCTGGCTGGAAGAAGAGCACTAGAGAAAGAAGAATGCAGATACAGCAGAGGCAAGAAGCAGGGTGGACTGGCCTGAATAGGATCAAGAAGCAGCATGGACAGTAGATGAACTTTTGAAACCTTGTGGGGGATTGGTGGCTGTGCCAGAGCAAGGCGTAGGAACAACTTATTAAAGTTAACCTGGTGTGGGATGGTAAAAGCCTTGTTGCAGCCGGCTAGTTTTGATAGTACTGTGGCACATCACCACTTCCTGCTTAATGAAATTAAGTTTTTGAAACTCTTCAAAATTATGTTATCAAGCCTCTAATAAACCAGCCTGATTTGTCTGTTTATCTGCTTTCTTTCCTAATTTGTTTTCTTCTCTGGTTTCAAAACTGGTGTAGCTATTGGTATAGCAACATCGTAGAGGCTCATTCAAAAGACACAGTTAAATATTCTCTAGGATCAAATTAGTATGGTGAAAATCTCAGTAGTTTACATGTCCTATGGCTAATGCTTTGGGACATGACTAAGCAAGGTGACAGAGAAAGTAATATGTGTGTTATATAGAATCAGGAATGCTGCTTATGTACAGTGGTAGACTACAGGTTTGTTGTCTGAATACAGTCACAAACCAGAGAGGCCATAAAAGTTGATAATGTGCAAGTAGGGTCACAGTTCTTTCAGGCCCCTAATCCCTGTTCATGGAGCACAAAGCAGCTGGAAGTATAAAGCAGGTCCATCGCTATGCTATGGACCAAGGCAGGCTTCTTTTTTCTTTCATTCCCGTGTATCCCTTAGATGTTTGTGTTGGAAGCCTGAATAACCATGTGCCCAGTTTCAGATATCCAAGCAGTCCTATGAAATGCAAAGTTGTTGAATAGTTTTCAGGAAGCAAGGTAGAAGTCATGATTGAGAATACAGCACAAGCTCTTAAGGATGAGGACTAGAAAGGGAAGATGAAGGAAAAATACCACAGAATGAATGCTCATACATTCAAGGTATTACAAAATAAATGAGAAATAAAAGCTGCACAGTAACATCCTGCCCAGATGAAAGATTTACATTCAAAAAGTAAGTTGGTAATGCTCTCTGCAATAACTCCATGACTCAGCATTTAACCTTGGTAATATGCTCTCTTCCAGATGACAGCAACATAAATAATTTCCTACAGTTGTTAACAGCAAAATGACTTGTTATTCTCTCAGATTAGTGGGATCAGAACCTCGACAGTTCAAGAAGGGAAAATTTGGTGCATCAGTGGGCCCATTTATTGGTTGTTATAAAGAAAAAGCTTTGAACAAAAAAAGAAATGAGGTTAAAGTTAATTAAAAATTACTCTTTCTGTTGTTAAAACATGAATCTTGTTAAATTTTTGCATTATTATGAATTGCAAATTACTAGGATTAGATGAAGAGCCCTATGCACCAGGAATTTAGAAGGTAGAATATTAGACTTAATGTAACTAAAAAATATATGCTCTTAATTCTTTACTATTATAAACTAAAACTAGGATCAACCTTTCAGTTTTCTGACTTGGACGTTACACAAAGAATACCACTCCATCAAACATCCTCTACCTTCACAATGCATCCCACAGAAAATTATTTGCTAACTTCAAATTGAGTAATATCAGAGTAATATTTACTATCCATTAATACATGTGGGAAAACCTTAAATTCAGAATCTGAGACACATCGTGGATACACTCGATATTGCAAAACTGCTTTGCATTCTATAAAAATGCACCCTGTATCTCACTACCTATGTCTTAATGACATTATAGTGAGCTTTACTAAACCTGTCTGCTAGAGTCTTGGTAACAAAGTAATGTCTCAAACAGTCCCGCTCCTAATCTCCCACATAGATCGCCTGGGTTTTCAAGCAGTTTTCACTATAGTAAGAAACAGTGAGAAGTCAGACCTCTCTAGAGGGAAGAAAACACTGAAACAGATCTAAACCAAATGCAACTTCTTTTTTTTCCACAAGACTACTCTGAGGCTATGCAAGACAACTAAAACCTTTATCAACTTGTATTGATGTTGCCAACTTTAAGGTAGGATTTACAGCAAGTAATAATTCTAAAAGCCATGATCTGCATCAAAATTAAGTACCAAGCACCATGAAGAATATCATCCTTTGCTGAAAAATTCATTAATTCTAGAATTCATTTATTCTAGAATAAAACATACTTTCAGCTCTATTTCTTCTCTCTGGAGAGAATATGAGAGAAAAACTATTCCCCAAACAGTAGTTAGGTTGCTAGAAAAACAACTGGCAGGAACTTAGATGTTATGATGGTGACTGCAGAACAGGAGGTAATACAGAAACAGCAACAAAACTAATCCTTAGTACATGGCCTGACAGTGACAGGAAAAAGGGGAAAAGGGTACTGTATTGGTGAAAATTAATGTCTTGATTAATGGGATTCAGTATCCTTTTTGCTTTTGATCTAGATGTGCTGATTAATGTTATCAAATCTTTCTGTTCAAACACTGTGGCTGGATTCTCCCTATGCACAGTTAAATCATAAAAGGGCCCATGCTCACTTTAATCCTTGTATCTTGCCAGCATGGTATAAACAATAGTGAAAATGTTGCTATGGGTTGTTTTATTGATGTTTTAATTGCAGTAATATACTTCTACTGTCGTAAAATTTTAGGTACGATTTAAACCTGGTGGAGCAACGAGATATAAACTGGATGAAGGGGGAGATTTATAAGTAAATTCAGCAGTGAACTGGTAGATTAATGAAAAACAAAGCATTCTGGTTGCAACATTAATCTCTGAAATGGCATTAATAATGTTTTGGAGGAAAAAAAGGTATTTTATATTCTAATCAAAATTTCATTAGCATTTCAATAAACTGAAAGTCAGTGCTTTGAACTCCAGTAAAACTAATCACATATAAAGTCCACAGTAAGTCTGCAGGCTATTTGGTTCATTTTTTCTAAATGTGCATTTTTATGTTCCATTTTGCCTTCAGAAAAACAAAAATTTGGAAAAGTTTAAGATTAATCTTTGTGATTTGAGTGTTGTAAATATGGAGGAAGATGGAATGATTTAAAATGTCCATCTCCTCTCCCCCTTGCCAACTACTACACTTGAAAGCAGGAACCCTGTTTCGTTTTGTTTTAAAGTAAAATGCCTGTGCATATTTGAGAGCAAAGAGCAAAGGAGAGAGTCCTGACTGATAATTCACTCACATCAGTGGTCCAGCAGTACTGGGTTATTTTTTTCTGTTTCTGGGGAGCTGACCCTGGGTGGACGCCAGGTGCCCACCAAAGCCACTTCATCACTTCTCACCTGGACAGCAGACAGAAGATATCACTAAGGCCTTGTGGGTCAAGGTTAAGGACAGGGAAAGATCACTCACCAATTACCATCGCAGGCAAAACAGACTTGAGTTGGGGAAATTAGTTTAATTTCTTGCCAATCAGATCAGAGTAGGTTAATGAGAAATAAAAACTAAATCTTAAAACACCTTCCATCACCCCTCCCTTCTTCCTGGACTCAAGTTTACTCCCAATACCATAATATTGAAGACCACATGCAAGGAAGTCCTCTTTAAAAGGTGATTACTGACCCTGAGATAGCAATTTTTGCTCTCAGCTGGCTGAAGATATCCACATTATAGAGCCTTAATCTGGATAGATAATTGTTCTCCCCTGTGACTCCCTGCAAAATACATTGTATAAATGACCCTATGTGTTCCTATGTGCTTCCCTTCAATATTCCATTAGTGCAGAGGATCCTTAGGTAGACACAAGTGCTTTCCAAGAGCATAACAACCCAAAGGGACATACTGATGTGCCAGTTTGGGGAAACGAGGCCAGCATACAACCACCACACATGCTTGATTAAGAGGGAAGGCCACCAGGGCTCCATCCAGGTAATATTCCTAATCACGAAATCATTAGAGGACATCATTTGAGTCAAAGGCCTGAAATACATACTGAAGTTCATCAAATTAAGGCCAGCAGGTCTGAGACTGTTTTTTTCTAGATTAAGTGTACTTTATGGAAGGAATGAAAGCAGTGTGGATCAGGAAATCATTTACAGAGCAGAACGTGTTGAGAAAGATACCTCTTGTCTCCAGCATGATCAGAGTGAGAGGATTACAATGAAAGAAGCCTCTATCAATCAGCCATTTAAGAATTCCTTCTCCTCCCACTCCTTTCTTCCATATTTTCCTTTTCACTCCTATCTTTCATAATAGATATTAAACAAAAAAAAGTGAAGATTTCTAAAAATCTTATTTATTCTTTCTGTTTCTTTACTGCTTCTCCCTTTGCCTGCATTACATAAAGTCTGTTAACGTGGTTCAAGTTTCTCCTATTTTTTCTGTGTTTGAATTGTGTGTAGTTTCATCCAAGACAGAAAATTTACAAGGTGGCAGGGATGAAATCACTCCTGTTTGATTTATATGGAAGAAATAAAAATTGCACTTCCGTAACTGTAATTTTTCTCTTGCAGCTCTGTGTACTACTATAGAGTCCCAGGACTCAAGTTACCAGCTTTTAGTAAACAAGTGGCCGTATATTGTTTTACTTATTCTTCCTAATAATTCTGTATCATCTACTGTGTAGATGAAAAATGAAATCTTGTGTTTTTTCAGAAGTGTTTAATTCTTTAATAAAAATTAATTCATATCTTTCCTGTCGATGTTAGGATGGAGTATATTACTAACATGAAATCTCATATAAAAGAGCTCTGAGACTCTATAGCATTATGCTTAGTGCCAGTTTTATTGTATCATCCATGATTTAGTTACAGAAACATCCACATTATTTATAGAAAATAATCATGATTTACAAAAGCTGAGCTGGTTGACATTGCAAGTTTTCACAGAACTAATTTGCAATGAAAAATATTTTTTCTGGGAATTTTGGGGGCAAAACCAATTTGTCACTTCTGCATAAAAACAAACAAAATAAAAAGGGGGGGCGGGGAGGAGGGAAATCAAAGTTCTTGTGTCCCTGAGCCATGCTTCATACAGGAGACTTCAGGCTTACAGGAGTGACTCCATGAGCATGCCTGCTAGGGGAAGACTACCAATTAGTCCCAGCAGCTTGACAAATTACTACCTTCACCCAGTCCCTGTGGAAGTCACCTCCTCCTAATCCAATGACTGGTTCCTACACTGCTGCAGTCAAAAAACAGCTGAGCTAGCAAAGACCTGTTAATTTTTTAAGCCTCTTCAGACTGAAGAACTTACAAGCATGCTAATACAAACAGTTCAGCTCCCAGGTCAGCAGAGGCAGCAACAGGAGGCGAAGGGGGCAGTGAGGAGGAGGAGAGGGCAATGGGCAACAGCAATTAGCAGGGGAAGGCTGGAGTTTGCAAATTCTGTCAGCAGCACATTCACAACCTGAGTTTACTCTTATAGACAAGCAGCCACCTCTAAACCCCTGCTCCCTTGTGTCACTACAAATATAACTGATAGTCTTGCATTGTGAAGTTTTCTGCAGCTAACCAAAGCTGTATAAATTAATATTAATCAGTTACCATCTACTTTCTACTCAAGAGGCATGTAAAGTTAAAAGTTGTTTCTCTTCTCATTGAATTAAAGCTCAAAACCATGTCCTCTGCTGCTAGATTTATAAAACTACTTTCTTCCCTCAAAAATAAATGTGGCAACCAAAAATACCTTTCATTATCTCACCGACTGACCTCTAATTGGTATCTTCATGAATTTACAATCAAGCAAACATTTAATTTAATTTAATGGAGAAGTGCACACTTCAGAAATTTGAATATGTTACAGGTTGCCAGATGATAAATTTGATAATGCAGTTGCTGTGTTCTGCTCAGATGAGTGAAGAAAACTGCCAGGAGGATTTTCACTATCTGATTTCTCCTGGTGTCAGATGGGTCTGTGGAAACAAATTTCAGTTGCACGACAACTTTATTTGATCTAGCCTATTAATAAAAATTGCAAATATTCTTTCCTCTGATTTCTACCCTTAGTCAGGCCACATTTCCCTCCACTGGCAGATTTAAAGTTTCACTAATCCTAGTTTTCTAATGCTCCATGATATTCTTAACACTTTTGATCTACTGTGCTTTTCAGGTTTTCCTGCTTTACACTTGGAAAATGACTGAGGAGATTACTTTTATCTTAAAAACTGGATATAGGTTCACAAAGAAGTGAATGCACACCCAACCACAGCCTGCAGGATCACACCTTAAGTTGCTGAGAGGTATTTTCAAAAACTATCTTATTTTTAAGGAGAGATTGGCTCTGAGCTACTATCTCCACCTGTTGCATCAACCTCTGCCTATCTTGTGAAGCCAGACCTTGTCATAGCTCTCCTCAGGAATTTGTCACACCAGGTGATGAGATGCAGAGTTTTAATATTTCTTGCTCTTTGAAAGAGGCTGTTCTGACTTTCATGTGCAGACCTGGCTGGGTCTGTGTTTTGTTTTACTACCTTCACAAAACACAAAAAAATGCTGTGATTGCATTCGGGAGCTCAGTCTATGTTAAAAAGAGCAATGCGCTAAGAGCAGATCGAACATACGTCAACGAGACCTCACCGGCACTGCACTTGGCACCGCTGCTGTACAAACAGCAGTAGGCAGCCAAAATGGTGGGGAGCAATAATAAGGTATTTGCTTGATATTGCAACACCTGAGCAAAGCCACTGTAGCCCTGCTCTCTGTTACAAGTTGTGTCTACGCTGTGTGCAGCAGAGATCATGCTGAAAGCCACAGCCATGGGTGCAGGCCATGGGCCTGCGGCTCCCCAGAGCTGGGCACCATGAGGGGTCCCCCAGCACAGCAGGGCCCAGCAGCCAGGGCCCATGGCACCCTCAGCCAGGAGTGGGGCACTGGTGGCAGCCCCAGCCCCAGGCATCAGGCAGGTCTCTGGGGACGGGATGAGGCAGGGCTGGGACACGGGCCCATGGGTGGGCCTGGCTCCGTGGGGTCCATGGCAGGGCAGGCCGGGGGATGCTGGAGCCCGGGCCCAACTGCAGTGTCACTGGGCGGGGGCTGATGGCTTTAAGATGGGGTCCCGGCTGTGGGCGAGGTGTGGGTCCCAGGGCAGCTGGTTCAAGCAGTTGCTATTTTACTGCAAATTCCTCCATAAGCAGATGCTAGCCATCTGTACTTTTCCAGTTTAATTTAAAACTTCTGATGATTCTTTTATTTGGGATGTTTTTCCTGTTGTGTGAATGAAGAGCCCAACGGGGAATCTCTTTAACTTCCTATAAATGCAGGCAATGAAAACCTGATTTAATTGTTGATCTTTGCTTTAGCTTTAGTCCTTTATATATTGTTTCAGCAATACTCCTTTATATATAAAAATGCAACTCTCAAACATAGCTGTGGGTGTGGCTGAATTATGGTTTTTGGAAGTAAATTATGTTATTGCATGCACATTATTAGCATTTTCAGTAATGAGGCAATATCTTTTTTTCACTTTGTTTTAGATTTTACTAATTAAATTTTATTTTAACACTTGAACTTTTTGTTTGCACAGACTATATGCCCTTACACCAAGTGTATGGTCTGTATCACCATGTAAGAGCTACACTTCTTAAAGTACTTATATGAAATATAATTAAGAAAATTCATTGCTTTAATTAAAGAAAAGTAGAACTAAATGTCTAGGGAGTACAGATTGTATTGAAGTCACATCAGAATTGTTTCCTAGCATTACAAAATTATTTTAGGGTAATTTGGGGTAAATTGTACTCTGCTTAGAGATGGCAGAACTAGTTCTTATCAATTTACTTTCTCTGAGTTTCCTTGACTGGAGTTCTACATTTCTTTGTCTTTCAACATACATTTCTCTTTTTGGCATTAGTTTCTCTATTTGTTGAATCTTGAAGAGAATTGCTCACATCCTAAAGAAAAAGCATGTGTCTATCTGCCTATCTGGACAGACTATGATACTAAATTTATAGCTTGTAAACTAAATGCACAGGCTATAATTTTTCCTGAGTGTTGTGTGCATATCTCAGTTTTTGAGAACTCAGCCTGAACAGGCTGTGAACCCTTTGACAAAAGTTGACCTTCTGAACAGGCATTTGACTAAAATCTGCTGAATAATTCACCATAAGTGTAAGTTCTGACTATCTATTGCAGTAGAGATACCCCAGAGAATTCTACTATTGGACATTTGAATAATCAGAACTCTGACTTTTAATTTTCATTCAATGTTTTGGCCAGTGTAGGGGCAGAGATGTTCCTCCTGTGATACAAGACCATCACAAGTTCCAATGTATGTCATGACTGAAGGGTCAGTTGCAACTCCATCTTCCTCTGGATAATTTTATTACATTCACTGAGGAGTCTGTCTGTCAGTACAATTATTCTGTGTCAAAAAAATTCATGGGTCAGAGAGACTTCCTTAGAAACTTTGAATGTGGAAAAAGCTGGTAATAAGTATTGTCTTCTACTGCACCTTAAGCTTAAACTACCTCCTCCAGGGATCACAGCTAATTGCTCCCTCTGAGGGAGTCCCTCAGCTCTGGGTGTTTACTTGATATTAAACTCAGTTTATGGTACTTGTACTGTAAGACTGCTTAGGTATTTCAATAAAGAAACTCCAGTTCCATAGGAAACAGTTGAGGCCTTTATTCCATGAAAGGCCCCAGATGTGACCTTTTTTAATAATATTATGTAAATTGTTATTAATATCCATTAGACAGATGAGGATTCTGATATCAGGAATTTTGGTGCTTGGCAAAGAAAGAGGCTTTATTATAAATCAAAGGACTGAAAAAACCCCCATATTCTTTATTTTGGATCCCTAGATTTTTGGCTATGACAACTAGTTTTCCTAGCATCTCCTTCTAACAAATGAATACACAATCCGGGGTTTCCTCCCAATGTTTAGCTGAGACAATGTTAGTTCTGGCTAAAAATACTCAGAACACAGAAAGTTAAAATTTTGACATTGTAAAAACTTTCTTCTTTTAATCCTTCTTCTTTCTGCTTTTCTTTCTCAGCTACTGCAAATTAAATTGTTAATAATTACCACTGCTATCATTGTCATCAGCACAGCTGTCCCCAAAATGAGGACAGAATAATCACTGGTGTCCTGAAGAAAGTTAATGGATTGCATAACTCACTGCTTTTTTTCCAAGTAATAAAATGAAACCATCTCTCTGCTATTGCTGTTCCTTTGAACAGTTTTCATAACAGGCACAGGTGCTATCATATCACAAGAGTGAGAAGGGGATTACTGCAGTTGTTACAGTGTCCTAGTGTTTCAGACTTTTAAGTGAAAAATATGTTCTGAAGTACAATTATGTAGCACCACAAAAATAATCAACAATTATGACAAAATTTTCGGGGATGTGTAAGAACATTGTGTGCAGTATAATGTTCTGTTTATTTGTTGTTTAACAGCATTAAATATTAAAATATTATACACAGAAGCTATGTCTAAGCAATGTTAGCATTAGAACAGTATTTGCACTTCTGAGAAAAGCTCAGGAGTAAAAAAGTTGGATATGGTTCCTTTTGGACTACAGGATTTACCCAAATGATCATCTAGTGACATCTCTGGAGAACTGGCTAAACAGTATGACTCTGCAAGGGCTTTGACCTTTGTGACGCAGGCCTCTAGATGAAAAATATTAAAAGTTGTAAATTGCTAGTAATTGGAGAGGAGCTAGTTTTGTGAAATTCTAATGAATATAAACATAACTAAGCCTCTTAAGACAGCCTCACTGACTGCAAATTTCTAAAAAGTATAAACATCATAAAGCCTCTCTAGATAGCAACATCTCTAATAGTATTAACCACTATGTCTCATGTGAATACCACGGATATCAGGAACATTGTGCAGGAAAGACTGTTCATGTACCCTGTTATAAAGTCTGTTAGGATCACAAAATATAGCTGAGGTAATGGTTTATTTATCAAAACTGAATTGGAACTTGAAGCTTATTTAATAAGAACTCATGTATGATTTAAAACCCATAAGTGAAAATCACGAGCTCTGAGTACTGTTAGCAATGCCTATAATAAGTTTCCATACCTTATTTTCCTAATTTTGGGTGGTTGTGGTGTGCTAGTAAGACTATTGCATCCTAGGCATCCTACAACACTACAAAATTAGAATATGTGGATCAGTCATAATTTAATTTGTTAAAAACCTTAAATGGAAGACACTAATGTCATTATAAGGACAGGTGTCAAGATTTTACATGTTTTATGAGTAGGAGCTTAGGTGCATTCTTAGGGAGAATAGAAATTTAGGACTTAGGTTCACAAAAGGATTTTATTTTTTATTTATATGCTCACATGAATAGTTAGATTGAAGACAACATCAGTGGTATAGAATTTCAAAATATAATTCAATAAAATTCAGAACAAGGACAGTATTTTCACTGTATTTGCTGCTGTTCGTCTGCACTGTGAAAGACCTGTTCCTCAGTTAAACATAAGCTTTGAGCTGGAAACTCCCCCTTTATTTTTATTTTTCCAAAAGGAAAGAATATGTCCTTCCTGATCTTTAAGAGATTTGAACTAGAAAAGATGAAGAAAAATCAACTTTCTATAAACTTTCTACTCTTAATGGGACACAGTGAATTGACTTTATTTGATGATTGATGTAGTTGAAGGAAGATAGGCTGTTCATGCCACTACAGTTTCAACCATATCTGATCATTTAAATGAGCTAGATGCTGAGACCTAAATGAGCATTTATTCGGTGCAGCATTTCTTTAATCCAAATACAGTGCTGCCAGATTTCAAATGGGAATGTGTCTTGATGGAATATGTTTATTTCAACATTTGACAAGGAAAAAAAGGTAACAAATTTCAATCTCTTGTTTACCTTTGAAACCCATGTTTGTGGGTTTTGAGATGAAAAAATGGCATCTTTATTTTTCATATAAAATATACTATTTATATACTCAGTAATGTAAATTTTAATTCAAAATTGTAAAGTCAAAATATGCTATCTAAATATAAATAATTATAAATATAAAAAAAACCACTATAAATCAGTGGGAGCAGAATTCCTTTTCTAAAGGAGATCTTCAAAGTCTTCTTCAACTGTGTGACCCATCTCATTGTCTGTTGGGTTTGCCAAGTTCGGGACACAAGTGCCCGCTCCATAGGTAGCACAGGAATATGTAGGCAGACCTTCCAGCATCTGTGTGAAGTGCTTAATGGCTGGCACTTTGCTGCTGTGTCTATTCTAGACCTCTGAAGACCATCAAGATCACCTTTAGTTTGTCTAGGAGATAAAATGCACAGGGAGTTTTTCCACATCAATTGTTCTTTTTAATTTCAAAATACATTAAAAAAAAAGATATGAAGTATCTTTCAATAAAAAATAAAACATTAACAGCTACTTAGACTCAGTTTTGACCTCTCTGAAGGCAAGAATTGTGTATCTTCCTTAGAAATTTGTGTGCATATTTTATGAAAGTGTTAAGTCCTTATGGAATTACAAACAAACAGCTTTGAAATATATTTAGTAAGGAACTATCTATGTGTTTATCACTGCATAGATTACTTGCTGCCAGTAAGTTTTTAGATAAAAGAGCTTCCATTGAGGTTTAAAACTAATTGGTTTTGTTTGTTTGTTTTTTTCATTGTAAATCCTTAGGAAGCTTGAAAAGATTGCTTTAGTCAATTTGCTGAAGTAGGCTTTCATTAGAGATGTACTGAGCAGTGCTTTAATCAGTCCATGAATCCACCAATTTCAGATAATTGGTGCTAGCTAATCATAATTTCTCAGCATAAAAGGACTTCAGCAAGGATTTTTGTCAACAGCATATGTGAAGGCACAGGGCTTTACAGGCATGATGGAAGCTCACCCTTTTGTGGAACCTACCTGTTCACTGGGCTGAACTTGTGCTAGATGTATCAAAAGACATAGACTAATAAAAATTACATACCTGGAATTCTGAATCTTGGTCACCTTGAAAGAAACTTGTTGCCCAGAAGTAGGCATCCCGCCTGCATTTCTATAACAAGAAAATGCAACAGGGAGCAATTCTATCCCTTTTTTTTTAACTGGGACAGAATGGCTTGCATTCAGGTAGTCATGCTTACTCCCTCCTTATCAAAACCGGGTACCTGCATCCAGTCTGGGGTTTTATGATGCTCCTTGGTCCCTCGTCACCCCTGAGCTGTGGTAAAGCATTGTCTGGAAGCACATGAGTTCATGCAGGCCACAGTTGTGCCACGGACACTGCCAGAAATACAGCAGCGTGTTTTGTGTTCTAACACAGATGTGCCCACAGGCTCCCTTTTCACAAAGTCTGAGGTGCCTCAAACATGCTGTCCAAGATACTCCAGCCATTAAAAAACTGGGAACTGGTGAGAAACTGAAATATGTTCTCTTCTGTCATGTAGTAATGAGGCATAAGGACTAGAAAGTCTTTACTGTTTCAAGAAGTGTTGGCTGTCTTATTTGAAGGTATACTAATTACTTCATAGAGCATTTTCTTGAAAAGAAAAATGGTGAGTATAATACCTTTGTTAGCCCTGAGAAAACTGAAATATACGGTTCTGCCTCTTTTAAAGGTTAGGCTCCCCTCAAGTCATTCTGGAATGAAAAACCAGAGAGGGTCATCCTGCTTCCTCCCACTAAAAACGGTGTTGGTAATTAAGTACCACACAAGCACTCACTCACTTCCCACCTCCAGCAAGATGGAGAGGAGAATCAGGGTAAAGGTTAAACTTGACAGTTGAGATAAGAACAATTTAATAATTGAAATAAAATAAAATATAATAAATAATAGTAATAATGATAATAATAACAACTATAGTATATATATATAAAAACAAACAAATAAACAAACAAACAAACAGAAGAGAGAAAGAGAGAATAAAACCCAAAGGGAAAAAACAAAAAAACAAACCCAAGTGATGCACAGTACAGTTGCTCACCACCCACTGATTGATGCCCAGCCAGTCCCCAAGCAGTGATCAGCGTGCCCTTGGCCAACTCCCCCCTGTTTATATACTCAGTATGATGTTCTGTGGTGTGGAATATCCCTTTGGCTAGTTTGGGTCAGCTGTCCTGGCTCTGCTGCCTTCCATCTTCTTGTGCACCTCCTCACTGGCAGAGCATGAGAAACTTGAAAAGCCCTTGACTTAGAGTAAGCACTATGACACAACTGAAACACCAGTGTATTATCAACATTATTTTCATACTAAATCCAAAACACAGCATTGTACCGGCTAGTATGAAGAAAATTAATTCTATCCCAGCCAAAACCAGGACAAATGGTCTGTTGTAGAGCAAAATATATTACTCATATATGTGACACAGGAAAAAAAAAAAAAAAAAGGTGTTGCTGTACTTTAAGGTTGCAATAGGACAGCTGTGAACTAACCAACTGTTCTTGAACACAGCCTTACCTCCTATTCATACTGCACACCTTTTAAAGCCAGAATGGGGGACTCCAAGCACACCTTGTACCTTGTTACAGACCTTATTCATAAGGTTTGGGCTATAATCCTGTCTAAATGGTTCTGCCAGTGTCCTCACCTGACCCAAACAGTAGGCTTTTGGTTAGGATTGTTGCCAGTGACTGAAGTATTCTGGGTTTTGAATGAATTCAAGGCTGAAGACAGAATTCAGTCTGTCTCTGTTTCTTCAGGATAAGTGTTTTAAATCATAGTTTATGATATAAAAGGTAGGACCAGTATATTTATGTTGCTTTAAAATTAGATCCCTGCAGTGCATTTTGCAGCCAACTTAATCACATGCAAGTTTGCTAACGTTTTCTATAATCTCTTTCTTAAAAGAGGTCTCAGCAGATTCAGGTAGAAAAGTGCCTAGTTACTAGATATGTCTAGTCCAGCAGGATTCGTTATTGAAAACAAGTCTTTGAAAACAAGTATGCTAGAGTTTAAAATGCAAATAACTTTTTAAGTTTGAGATTTAAATTATTTGAGTCTGGGTTTGTAGCTCTCTGATTGTTTCTAGGAGAAACAGATGGCATTAACCTAACATGTATGTACAGGACATGGTCTACCTAGTTAAGTAATTTTAAAAAATTCCAGTTATAGAATCCAAAGACTGCTAAAAGTTTCCTCAAAATGTTTCTTGATGCTGCTCCACAGGACATGAAGCATTCTTCACCCAGATGTCTGGTCTTAAGGCATTTTTAAGTTAAGGACATAAAAATTGCTTTCCTGGATCAGATCAGTAATACATGCTGTCTGCCGGGGAGCACTGTTAGATGCGTAATTTTGCATCTGACAAATCAGTGCAAAGTCA
The DNA here is from genome assembly GCF_023638135.1 of Falco biarmicus. NCBI lineage: Eukaryota > Metazoa > Chordata > Aves > Falconiformes > Falconidae > Falco > Falco biarmicus. The sequence continues at coordinate 32,177,388 of NC_079293.1, read as the reverse complement.
TGCACGTTTTGGCTATATAGTAATCTGTCTAGAATAGTATTCTTCTTGGTGTTTAAAATACTGAGGATTTGAAGTTTCATAACCTTTTTATGCATAGTCTTATGCATGCTTCATTTTTAATTTTCTGCTTTATCAAATATAAACCACAACTCTCTGAGCAAAGTACCATCCTCCTCAGAATCAGCTTTCTTCCTGCAAGATGAAGTAATCATCTCTCCACAGCAAAAATGGCTGAAATGCTGTGGCCAGGAAAAAGTTGGGGTCAGAATAGATGGCCACTGTGGTGTTTTCTGGCTTAAAATCTATGATACGTAATATTGTAACCATGCATTGTATGATCGTAAAGTACCTGAAATCCATGTGGGCTTAGCTAAATGAATACACAGGCTTTGCACTGTATGTTGTCTTCCATTTGGCAAAATGTAACAGGATGAATTTGAGACTTTATTAGGCATATCTGAATGGAGAGAACATTACATTTTTAAAGTAGAATGTGGAGCTTTAGCCACCTGTCTCCAATTATACTCAGTGTGACTGCAGGATTAAAATGCCATCTAGCTCACTGTGAAAATATGTCCCATAGAATCTCCTTTTAGCTCAGGAGCACTAATGCTAATAACAGCCCAACAGAGAATCAATTTTATTTTGATACTTTCAGTGATTAAATATTTTATATAGAGCCCTGGCAACATTGCTAAAAACTCTGAAACACAAAATTGGAGTTGAAAACTTGTACTGGCACTGAGAAAAACTGCATGTGAAACAGTATGCGCTAATTGAATAACTAGCACAAATGGTAGCCAAGAGAACTACATTCACCTGACAAATTCATATGAACCAGAATGTGAAATCAAAGAAGCTGTGAAATAACTATGCTGACAAGTATTGAATTTAAAATAAATTAGCAGGCTGCAATTTTAGGTTTTTTATTACTTTGAGTGCATGGCATATTTTAAACATCTTTTGACCTTTAAAAAATCTACGCAAAACCATCCAGTACTTTGGTAAATACTATACATACACTTTTGCAAATGCTATGTTGTCAGACATATTTTCTAGAGTTTCTCCATTCTTATCTCAAGTTACAAGGCTCCAAAGCTGTAACACACTTAACAAATAAAGTGCAAGTCATAAATGAAGTTGTGACAAAGCCTTTCCAGTTGTTAAATATTATTTCTGCAAACTCACACCTTGAAAGTAAAAATGATTAGCAAAATTGGACCATCTTAACAGAAATGTTAGCTAAAGGGAGAGTTTTTAAATATGAATCCCATTTTAAGTTCCAGGTGTTTAATTCCAATGTACAAACAGGTCCTTTTCCATGAAATATAGCTAAGGTTTTCTGTGTTGTTCCACAAGTGTTCCTGTTTAATTTCCTTTCTAGAAAAATAGCCTAAACAGGCTCTGAAAGAGGAGTAATTTGACTGCAGAGAAGTAGCCATTGGATCAGACTCAAGAATTTTTACCATACATTTTCTCATGCAAGATTTTCATGCTAAATAGGGCAGAGGAATATCCCACTAGTCACTTTGGGTCAGCTGCCCTGGCTCTGTCCTCTCCCAAGATCTCGCCCATCCCCAGCCCACTGGTGAGGTGGGGGGAAGGCTGGAGTGACAGCCTTGGTGCTGTGTGAACACTGCTGGGCAGTAGCCACACACCGGTGTGTTACCCCCAACTCTCTGGCTACCAGAGCAAGCACAGCGCTATGGGGCTCAGCCAGACCCAGGACATTGCATTACCATCATTTTGGAGAAAAATGCAACCCTGATGCCGTTTCCTGTTAAGAAGAAATGCTGTCATCTATGCCAGGACATTAGTCAAACAAATGGATCCAAACGATCATGTGTATAAAATGTAATTCAATGTAGCGAAGTTTAAGCCTTTGAAAACACCAAAATATAGAGGACTCTCAGATGTCTAGCATGGATGTGTTTCCACCCTGATGAAGACAGGAGATTTTCCATGTCTTCTAATTGCTCTTAGTGTATGCCTCAGCATTTCCTTTTAATCCACTTTTGTGCTTGTTGGACTCCCAGTATTGCTAATTCACTGCCTTCTCCTCTGCTCACTCAGCCAGCTTTACTCTTATCACTGATCACCTGGATTTTGTGCAGAATCAACAGTACTGGAGAGTTTCTGAGATTGCTGTTGAGACACTTACGAGAGATTTTTCTTCTTGTGTACCTCCTGCACATTTCTTTGCCTTTCTTTACAGAAGTTTTATATTAACTCTGGGGGGATACTGACACACTCCAGTTAAGTTACTTCCCCTCCCTCCCCCCAAGAAAACATTCCACTGTCATGATGAGTTGTGGGGGTTTATTATCTTTTCAATACCAAGTGCTCAAGGAACAGAGGAATAACTATTCCTGTGACCTTCTCTCATGTTCTTTAGCATTACACCATTATTTGCTTTGTGAAAAACATTGATTCCCCTAGCATCTATACAACTCTTGTACTTGAAAACTTGGATAATCATCCCAAGTCTGGCCTAATGTATTACGGCCATGCTCAAGTCACTTCACCTCTGCTCCTCCTCCTGTAAAACTTGGAGAGAAACATATTTCTCTATTAATTCTTTTGATATACTGGATTACAGTAATCTACTACACTACTACATCACTACTATCTTACTGGAATTAAAACAGCAAATGTTATTGACACTGACCATTCCTAGGCAATAAACAGATATGCTATTCATCATCATTCAGTTCACACCACTTTCCTGTTCCCTTTTCCAGCTCCATCTCGATTTCATATGCCATTTCTCATTGCACTTTTGAACAAACAATGGGAACCAAATATTTGGATAATGTCTGCTTTAAATATTTGTGAGTTATGACAATATAAGGCTCTTTTTGGCATCAAGCACATAGAAAAACAACCTTTAAGTAAAAATCAAAACCAACCTTAGATGACCATCCCTTGTGCCGGCATCTTCACAGTATGTCAAACCTACCTTTGCAACCAGTTTTAGGAACTCAGCTGGGGCTCATAGGGTTTGCCTGTGGTTTAGATTGTAGTCATGGGTGTGTTTAGGTGCAATACGCTTGGGTTTCCAGACATTTGGGAAGTAGCTGGCTCACATACGTCCAAAAAAAATGTTTCTTTTGTAGTGATGTCATGCCACCAAAGCCAGGCAGAGAAGCTGTACAGGTTCCGTCACTGAATGTCCTTCTCCCTTCTGCTACAGGAAAGCATGGGGTCTGTAGACAGGCTGAGCTCAACAGCCTGCAAGGGCAATGACTGTATGTATAAACTTACGTCTGGCAGCACTGACCTGTTAGAGAAGAATATATGGTAATTTTTTTCTTTGAGGTTCTTTTACTAGAATATTAAAGTGTACAGTATAATGCATGTGTCCAGCTTGCCAACAAATAGGAAGAAAAAACATTAAACATTTCATGTTTTGCCTTTGTTTTTTCCTGGACTGACTCTTGCTATACATTTCAACCAATTTTAGCATTTACCTGGAAAAAATCTTGGAAAAAGCATGGACTTATATTTAACATTTAAGACTTTCCAGTTTCTAGAGGGGGAAACAACCAATCTAAAAACTGTGTCAGGCTTTCACTGTTCTCTTCAAGCTTGAGCAGTCACTACCAGGCCACCTCTGGTGGTGTAGTCTCAGCTGGAGGCACTGCAGAAATCTATGCAGCAATGCTGGCTCTGGGAAATGGAAATAAAGTGCTTGTATCAGCATGGTGTTACACCCAAGGAAAATTTGAAAAAACTACTTCCAGTACTATGGCACTGTGTGGTTGTCAAAGCTTGGCTGGTGTGGTCTTGTTGGAGCAACACTTTGTTGTGCAAATATAGACGTATTTCATTCTAACTGAGCAGCAGTACAAGAAGAGCAATCTGACCATTTTTAACCTTGGATCAGGGGAAAATACAGGGCCACAGAGAAAAAGTTGATTTTTTTTTTAATCTTCTTCAATATTATACACTTTCACAGCCCTTCTATTTTAATAAAAATAGTTCCCTGTTGCTAGCATCTATGACCAGTTATTCAGAGTATTTTCACACAAGGAAAACAGGTAAAATAATAGTAACCTTTTCAGTAACAGAGATGGAACTCTTACTCCGGTTGTTTTTGGTAATACCATAACCCTAACAGATTTAAGTCTTATTTAGATGTAAATATAAAATCAAATAGTGGATAGAATATCTGGAGAATGTATCAGCTGTACAAAGGATATTTATCAAATAGATAGGCAATGAATGTTGAAATCTCTGCCAATTTAGTTTTTTCTGGATTCCTGGGCTTTTAGCCATTTGCTACTTGCTGCTTTCCTTGCTTCTTGCTGTGAGGTTATATGTGCCTCACAGTCAGGAACAACTCGTACGGGCATTTACAAGTACTGTGTCTGCTGGTTTTGAACCTATAGTTAAAAACAATTTTTTCCTTCTTCAGTAAGTGAAATACTAGTAATGATACAGTTGTTATCAAATCTAAAGGTAAGAGAGAAAAATGTCAAAGTAAATTTTAGAGTGAATAAAACCCCATATAATTAAAGAGGAAAAAACACTGCTGCAGAGGTCAGCATTAATAACTTTTAAGCAAATTCACATATAAAAGGAAACTGTCAAGTCAGAGCTAACCACTCTGTGTGTGGAGGGTCACTAGATATGATGAAAATAGAACAAGAACAGTTCTTTATTTATTCTTAGTTCAACCTGACTTACATAAATATATTCATGTAAGAATATACACACATACGTAACATATAAGTCACAAGACTTAGCGTCCCATTGTTTCAAAAGGAAAGTAATATTGTGCTGCATAAAACATCTCTATTATATTATGTCTAGAGATTTCCCTGTTTTCTAGGTTTAGTCACCAGACCCAGGTCAGAATTACAAAAAGGATTATATCAGCTGTATGTCAAAGGGTCAGCAGTACAAAAATCCAGTGTCACCTACTTTATTTTTCTCTGAAAATGAGAGATACAAAATGTATAGAAAAAAGTGAAAATAGACACCATATACAAACATATATTTTAATAAAATTAAAAAAAAAAATTAAAAAACCCCACAAACCCTGAGTTAAATACAGAGGTAGATGTCTTGAATCCCTGGTAGATGAACAGTCACTCCATCCCCTGTTGGATGTTGTTCTTGGTCTGACACATATGAGTAAAAAGTCACTAGCTCCTTTAGTTTTATCTAGGCAACTTCTGATTTCCATATAGGTTCTTCTTCAGTATTTAGTGAGTGATCTGCACTGGTATCTTGGCAAGCAAAGCCTTGCTATTGTATTACTTTGTATTCTTTTGTGAAGAATCATTTATGATTTGCAAGATATTTTAATTTTTGAAAATACAATGTAATTCAGTAATTACCTGAATATAATTTAAAATATAGACATGGGACTTAAACTGATTCTGAACCAAAAATACTTTTCGGAGTGACTAATTCACTATCTGCACTGAAAATTTTGAAAAAGGCAGTTTAAATAGAACAATAAAGAGCAATTTTATGAAAGCATGGCAGATAACAAATGTAAAAGTCTGCTGAAGCAAGATACATTGTGGTGTGTAATGGAGCTAGCTCTGTAGACACACTAGTGTCTATATTCACAGGATTTTCAGCCTCTTTAGAAAAAATGGGCAGGTTTTGCCACATCGCATTTTCAAGTTCTATAGTTTGCAAACATGAAGAGGACCTTTGCATCGAAATGAAAATTAATGTTGTTGAATGAACTGGATGACATAGCACCTCAACTAAAGAGATTTATAATAATTTGTAATAATGGTTAATACTCCAACAGAAAAAGTTGTAATGGAACCTAATGTTTGAAAAATGAAGCTGAAGGAACTAAGATTAAAAAACCATAAACATATGAAACATAAAAATTTAATCAAGGATAATTAATTGCAAAAACTAGCTCTACACCATTTGTTGTAGTTTTAAATCAAAGCTTAAGGTCTTTCAAAAGCCTGTGACATAGATCCTATTGAAATTACATGCCTGAGACTGATATTCATCATAGTTCTGCCTTAAGAAGTCTAAGAAACAGCAACTAGTACTTACATGGTTTGACAATTTAAGCAATAAAAACTTCCATCAATATTTTCATGGATGGGACAGCAATAACTCCATTAATACGGTAACATAGTTACAAATGCAAGTGCTCAAAGTTACAAAACTTCAAAACCCCATTTGCCAACATGGAGATTTATAAGTTGGGTAAACTCAGCTATATTTTTGTGTCAGCAGTCAATGACACATACATAACACTAACCAACACAGTAGAATATTACATAAATTTTCCTGAAGGCAAAGGGGATTTATTAAAAATGTCTCAACATACTTCTTTTTCTTTAATACAGTGAATGGAATATAAATTTGTAAATTTTTGTTTAGACATGTCAATCATTTCTTGGTTGAATCTTAAAAAACATTCACAGAACATTTCAGCTTACATTGTAAAGTTGAACAAAGTTAGAAGCAGTTGAAAATGCTTTCTTCCAGTGGAAAATCTTGGTCAATACTATCTTTAGATAGCCTTAGCTGCAAAGTTTTGTTATTTAATATTTATAGGCATTTGCCTTAATAAATACTGAAAAAAGACTCTATTTTAGCCTTCTGTGTTTGCCCATTTAGAGAGGAATTAGTCTTACCCACCATCAGCTCTCAAATAGTTAGGCATCTAGTCTAAGCAAGTCATATAACCTCCCTCAACAACAGTGACAGATATAGGTGTCTCCAGTGAGTGACTTTTCCCATCAAAGTCTAGAGATCAGGATGTCATGTACATACCTTCTAGAAGTGCTTCTCCCTAGCTGACTGTAAGAACAGCATTGGTGACAAGCTTAAATTAAATTTTTAGCTTTTAAATTGCTAGAGTGAAATGTGAAACCCCAAGCGTTTATGATTTCTCTTAACAAACTATTCATAAGAATTATCTTGCGGATCATAATCCAGTCCTTCACTATGTGTTCATGTGAATAAATAAGAATTCATCCAAATGCTTATGCACATGAGTGTTGGCAATGGAGCTGGTTCCTTCAGCAGTGGAATGACACTGGTGGATGACAGAACCGAGACTGTAGCATCAGCCAACGCTAATCTGTCCTCTCAGTAGTCAGACCCAACTGCAAGTCCTCTGACAGAGATCAGTATCTTCTTATGTTAATGACTTAAGATTTTATGTGCATGCTTTTCTATGAAATAAAGTGGCAATAGAGCACTGAGTCTGTTTTACAGCACGTTCTATAATGATTACCAACATTGGTTACATGGTGGATTGGTTGGTTAGCATGTAGCGTATTCAGCCAGATGCCCTTCTGAAGTCAAAGTAATTAATTCTACAGTTTTCAATCTACCTGTGCTGCTTTAAGTTATCCTGCAATTTTGTTGATAAAATAAGTATTTTTGTCCCCTAATTAAATTGGAAAACTAATAAATTGAGTCCCTGGTTTATTATACTAGCAGCTGCACACACAAATGTGCATTTGTGTAAGATGTCCTCCAGACTTTTTATGACTAATTGTCATTCCCATCGACAGCTGCTTTATAGTGCCAATTCACCTACTAGTATCCCTAATTATGCATAAATAGAATAACAGGTGTAACACTGTAAATGTTAATCTAGGAAATTTCTAAAATGTTTTGTAAATGGCAAACACTGTTATGATAGAAGCCATTCACTGATTAGATAATGAGGGAAAAGGTGAGAGGCATGTCAGCTTTGGTACTATAAAAGTACTGTTTCCCTTACTGAAGGTGAGCCTGCAGGAGACCAACTGGAAAAAACAATCTGACAGCAAGGAAACCTCAGAAGGCTATGAACAACAGTAGGAGACAAAATTCCTTAGGGGAATAGGGGATGGAGATCCCCTGAGCCTGTCTGGGGAAAGTCTCAAACACTCACAAGATCAAATGAAAGGTTACTTTGTATGAACTGAAGATTGATAAGAAGGAACAGCCTGCCAAAGGGTGAATAATAGCCCAAGAAGCAGAGGACCCAGCAGGAATCTGCAGTAACTGGGGGAAAGGTAAATGCAGCAGGGGGAGATTATGACCACCGACTTAATTCAAGACCAGAAAGACTTGCCCTCCCCCACCTTGCCTGTAAGGAGCATGTGTGTTAATTTACATGGCAAGTGAGAGTGATTTTAATAAGAGATGGTCCACATTGAAGGATAAGAAGAAAAGAGGAAAGCAAGTGCCATTTTAGGGTGTAATAAGAATAAAAGAAGAAGGGACTTCTGGACAAGCGCTGCTACAAGAAACCCCCCTTCAGCAGGCCCAGTACTGGATCCAGGACTCCCCCACTGAACCTTTTTCTCTTATTCTTTCACCTTTTTCTAGTAAGTAATGCAGGGCATAAAACTTTATACCCATGGCAAGTGACAAGCGTTATTTACCAATAAGCCTGATTATGGAATAAAATTCTTTACGGACCTCTGGTATTGTGTACACCCTCTTCCAACCAGGAGAATCCATATATTTGAGTGACTCCTCCCTCCTTCTTGGTGGGATGTGACAGAGGCCAAGATATACATAAAAACCTGTCCCCAACCAGAAGCAATGGCAAAGTTGTTGCACTCTAAAGGCAGCATGAATTCACTCTATTTGGGTCAAATATCTGTCAATAATAAACCAAAAATGATAATTCAAATCAATCAGCAAAGTACAGAAAAGTAACTAATTAAGGTGTATTTCTTTCAAAATATTAGAACGGGAATTACGACACCGTAATTTAGCCAACTACAAATTTAAGAATTAATTCTGTCATCTAGTGTTTCTCTCTAATGAACAAAAGGAGATACACATTTTCAAAGAACACGTCACCTACCTTAATGGGAGGGAAGAGATGCTTCTCTCCCTACACTGATTAGAAGAGCCTAACTTAAACTGAGTACCTATGAGATGGGTACTTCATCTCCTTGGCATCAGGACTTCTTCCTACTGATGGGATAGGATCTGTTAATCATATATAACGGATGGTCTGAATTTCTCATCACTCTCTTGATCTCATAACAACTACCAAAGTTTCAGGTGCCAAAGGAATATGGCCCAACTTCTGATCAGGTACAGTAGTCAGAAGCAAAACTCAGCCCAGCAGAGGTGTTTGCTGTGGGTAACCTGCTGGAGGGCTGGATCCTGTAGGCAATCTCAGGGCTTGCTGCACGACACCAAACCACAGAGAAAGACAGTACCTGCTCCTTCCTTCCAAACACTACCTTTTCTCTGTGCTAAATACCAGATAAATTTGAGATGTCTCATGAAGTAGTGGGAATAACTGCAGGGTTTTGTTTGAAATTAAGTGCTGTATGTGTGAGAGCTTTTTTTGCTCAGCATTAAACAGAGTACCTACTGATAATCATTGAAGCTCTGAAAATGAAGTGTGACTACTTTTCTTCTGCTAGCACATTTTGGAAGTTACTAAACGAACCTCATTTTTTTTACTTAAACCTCTTTGAAGTTTACATCTACTCTATAAATTGGCTGTCACCAATTCCAAAAGCCTGACAATCCACCCAGGTCAGACAGCTGTTCAGAAGATGATAAAGGCTCAAAGTATGCGCTATCTTGACAGCATCAGCTGAAAATAAGAAATATCATCCGTGATAATTCCTGGGCCCTTGTCATTAGGCTATCCCCTGTGAGGGACTGATTCACATTTCTGGTGTTCCCCCAGGGAATACCAAAGAATATGTTATTTCCTTTTCATCTGTGTTAAGCTTGGTGAAGAGCATTTATACTGCAAATGCATTTGTAGTTCATGTAGATATACACAATATAACTACAACCCTAAGGAGAAGGACTTGGGAGTGTAGGTGGATAAGAAGCTCAACATGACAAGACAATGTACACTTGCAGCCCAGAAAGCCAGCCGTATCCTGGGCTGCATCCAAAGATGTATGGACCAGCAGGCTGAGGGACATGATTATCCCCCTCTACTCCATTCTCATGAGACCCCACCATCAGTACTGCATCCAGTTCTGGGGCTCCCAGCATAAGAAGGACATGGATCTGTTGGAATGAGTCCAGAAGAAGGCACCACAAAGATGATCAGAGGGCTGGAGCACCTCGCTTATGAAGACAGGCTGACAGACTGAGCCTTGTTCAGCCTGGAGAAGAGAAGGTTCCAGGGAGACCTTATAGCAGCCTTCCAGTACCTAAAGGGGGCCTACAAGAAAGCTGGAGAGAGACTTTTTACAAGGGCAGGGACTGATAGGACAAGGGGGAAATGGCTTTAAACTGAAAGAGGGTACATTTAGATGAGATATTAGGAAGAAATTCTTCCTAATAAAGAATAAAATACAGCAAACAGGACAATTAATGGTGTGTGTTATAACTCAGTTTGTTGCACTACTAAATTGCCTACTGAAAAAAAGCAACCACAATGTTTTCATTTGTTTATCATTAAAGGCGAGGTATTGATTAACTGAGATGTTGGCATGGAGTCCAGTGGTTGAATTTAGATTAATTTTCAGTGGGAACAGTCAAAGAGGAAAGCAAGTTACATGAAAACTGTAGGCATACCTGTGGCCTTTTATTCCAGGAAATCAATGATTCCTGTTGAATTCAAATGTTTTTATTATTATCCTTCAAGCAAAGATTTGGTACAAGATTAAGTAGATTTGTATGATGACTCAATTCCTATGAGGGTGTATTTGCATTGTGACAGTGAAGTCAATATAGTCAAGATAATTTCCTTGATCTTAAGACAACACCCCCAGTCAATACTAAATTCAAGACCCCCAGTCAATATTAAATTCAAGACCCTTTGTCTGGATACACCAGCAATTATTTCAGTGGATCAGCACCTGATTTTTTAATGAAACCTCAGTCTAACAGTATCAGGGGTTTCTGTTCTTTGATTCCAAAATAACTGCACAGGTCTGAGAGTAAAATCTTTACAATCATAACCATAATTCAGTGAGATCAAAAATCAAAATGAATTTTTTTTCTGAGTTAGAATTTAGGGTATTGGCTTTAGCATATATGTTTATCCCCTATTATTACTTCATTTTCCTGAATTTTTAGATTTTGATTCACTGTTACTTGAGTGTTGAACAAAACTACTCTAAAGGTTTTGCATTCTGAGAAAAAAATAATTAGATTATTCTGGCTTCTCTACTCAGTAAGTCAGTTGTTATGGCAACCAAACTTTTACCACTTTCTTAACATCAGTCCTTTTGATTTGATTTCTACAGTTATATATTAAAAATCCATTTAAACTGTCAAAAAAATCTGTAATTTTCAATATTTAGACCCATATAGTTCACTTTCAGCAATAATAACCCTGCTTAGAAACTGTCTTAGAGTATTCTAAAAGTCAGAGTTCTTCCAAGGGTTACTGAAGGCTCAGCGCAGGAGGTATCTGCAGCTCACCAATGGTCCTACATGCTCACTGATCAAGGAATCCTTCAAAGATTACAGCTAAATAAATAGTTACTGTAGTTCTGAAGTCAAAAGATGGCATACATCTACATACTAACAGTTTGGCAAAGAGGTATTATAATTATTATTTTGTTTGCATTCCTGAATATGGTCTGGAGAGAATTAGATACTTCAAAGAACAGCTGCATTGAAGCATGCAGAATCATAGAAGCATAAAATAGTTTAGGTTGGAAAAGGGTTTAAATATCGAGTCCAACATTTAACCTAGCACTACCAATTCCACCACTAAACCATGTCCCTAAGCACCAACCACATCTACAAAACTTTTAGATACCTCTAGGATGGTGACTGAACCACACCCCTGGACAGCCTGTTCACATGGTTAGCAACCTTTTCGGTGAAGGAATGTTTCCTATTATCCAATCTAAACCATCCATGGCACAACTTGAGGCTGTTTCATGTTTTTCTATCACTTGTTACTTGGGAGAAGAGGCCTACCCCATCTGGATACAACATCCTTTCAGGTAGTTGTAGAAAGCAAGAAGGTCTCCCCCGAGCCTCCTTTTCTCCAGGCTAAACAACCTCAGTTCCCTCAGATGCTCCTCATAAGACTTGTTCTTTAGACCCTTCACCAACTTCATAGTCCTTCTCTGGACATTCTCCAGCACCTCAATGTCTTCCTTGGAGTGAGGGGCTGACAAATGAACACAGTGTTTGAGGTGCAGCCTCACCAGTGCCAACAATCTGGTCCTGCTGGCCACACTGTTTTGGATACATGAAATGAGCGGATAAAAATAGTTGACTCAAAGGTATTTCTAAGAATCACTTCCCTGTGAACTTTTGTACCTAAAATGAATGGGAAACTAAGGAAGCTATCTGCCCACAGTGACTGAAAGCCCTCTGCTATAAAAAGATTCATACAAGATGTCTTTTTAAAAAAGAAGCAAGTTTGATTTCTGTTTTGAATTGTGGTAAGCACTGACACCAGCCTTTTCTGTAGTAATCCAAAGGGTAGAGATCCAGCAGAAACGGGAGAGCTGTTTCTTATGTTTACCCAGTTCTTTTTCTGGAGGAGATAGAAGCATTTCAGAAGGAACTTCATGAAGCAGCTTCTGTAATTTTTTAATTGTATTGCACTAGATTGGATTCAAGTCTAGAGCTACACTAAAGGAAGCAAGGGCACAGGCTCAGATGTATACAATTGTCCACATTGATTAATTTTCACCCGGTTCCTGTCATAGTTTTGGCCTGTGGCTGCTGGCATTCACGCTCGGTTGTACTTATTTGTGAAGTCATTGCAAACCAATGGATGTGAAATAACGCAAAGTTTATTTGTATATTATAATAAGTATGTAGCTTTAAAGGTGTAAAGATATATTGAGGTTTATTGCTGCTGAATTAATATTCAATCCAATTTTTAATCTATAAAACATTCCATGCTGGTGTAAAACCACAGTATGTGTATGTGGATATGTATATATATAGGCATATATGCAGGAACCCTGCATATATGGTCATTGGTGATTGCAAGCAAGACTGAGAAGCTTTCATAATTTTTTGTGAAGATGTCTTTATAATAATGTGAATGTAGTACTGTTTAAGACTTGTTTTGACTTTTAAACTTCACAAAACACACAAACCAAAGTTGAATGAAAAAAATTCAATAACTCAGAGTCAACATTGTGAACTTGTTTATTAGTTTGTATTGATACAAACTCAGAGAAATCTTGTTGTTTGCATAGAAAAAAAGAAAAAGATGTAACAAGAAAAGAAGTAATTTAACAAGTATAATGAAGACATATATTGAAAGCTTGTTGAAAATAATAGTCATCCAAATAACAATCACTCCCTCTGGAGTTTAAGTGTTTCTGTTTATTCTTGATTAGCTTATCATACCAGAATTTGAATGACAAAGAAAACCAGGAAAAAAAATGGAACTTAAATGAAAACACTGTCAGAAGCCACAATCTCTCATAAACACTTCTTTAAAGGTAGGGAGGGCCAGGCTGTACATGAAAGACCATGAGATGGGACCTGGAAAGGGGATGACAAATGTAAATTCTGCTATACGGCACTCCCTGCACAGAAAGTATGAGCATGATAAAAACACATGCAAGGCTTGTGTGGGTGGGAAAAGACAGGAGGAATGGAGCTAGGAGAAAGCATAACAGAAAAAATTCCAGTCTGATTTCTGCTTTTCATGTTTACTGGGATTCCACCTGTCATTCCTCAAACCCTGTCTAAAGTTATAAATTCCTTTGCCTAATAAATAAGAAATCACTGTGGGAAGAGGATGCCATCCACAGGGAACTGCAAGATTCCCCTGTACTTTTACTGTTGTGTTTACATCGTGGCTTGCATCAGAGTGTTAGAGGTCATAAGCTGAAAGACAGCTATAGACAGGGCACTGCATATATGTCTGTGTCCTGGTTTTGGCTGGGATAGAGTTAATTTTATTCTTGATGGCTAGTGCAGTGCTGTTTTGGATTTGGTGTGGGAACAGTGTGTTCAGGGACTTTTTTTTTTCTCAGGCCTCACTGGTGGGAGAGCTGGAGGGGCCCAGGAAATTGGGAGGGGACACAGCCAGGACAGCTGACCCGATCCAGCCAAAGGGATATTCCGTACCATGGAACGTCATGCTTGGTATATAAATTGCAGGGGGGTTGGCTGGGGCTGCCAATCATTGCTTGGGGACTGGCTGGGCATCAGTCAGCAGGTGGTGAGCAGTTGTATTGTGCATCACTAGTTTTCTTTCCTCCCTTCCCTTTGATATCATTCCTCTCCTCCCTCCTTTTCATTATAACTGTTATTGTCATAATTGTTATTGTTATTTTACTTTTATTTTATTGCAATTATTAAATTGTTCTTATCTCAACCCTCAAGTTTTACATTCCTTTCTGATTCTCCTCCCTGCCACCCTGCAGGAGCAGGTAGTGAGCAAGCATCTGCGTGGTACTTAATTTCCAGCTGGGGTTAAACCATGACAGCCTGTGAAAAAAAATTGCTGTTAAATGTTCGAGAACTGAAAACTATACTTAGCGTCCAGCTCTTAGGAGAGAGTATCCTGTGTGTACTGGTGACAGAGATTTTTCATTCTCATTGGAGACCTCTTGAAAGCTCACAACCTCTATACCTAGTACAGCCCACCTCTGTTTAGTAACAATGAAAAAATCTCATCAATAGGGAAAGCATTTTTATTACAAGAAAAATGGATCTCAAGTATCATTTTCTCAGGCAGCAGCAGTTGTCTATGAGCAGTACCACTGTATTTGCAGGTTCAAGGAAAAGCTTGCTTCAGCTTTCTCCTCCTTACCCTCTATCATGCATATTTAAGTCCACCAGTTTCATGCTGCCTATTACATGCTGCCTTGGCTGTGCTCTCTTATCCTGATAGAATGTGGATCTCAGGTTGGATTGTTGCATTAAGTGCTGTAGGAACAGCATGTGAGGAAGTTGGGAACTAACTACTGCTCCACATAGCAGGGAGCTACCCCAGTTGTTCGATCAAATGTAACTGGCTATTCAACATCTTCCTTCGGGGTGGTAGCTGGTGTCCAGTCCATGGTACTTTTAATTGTCTCTTTATAAAAATCTGAATAACTCTGAAATGGTGCTCGTCTTATTTTAGGTGCCTTTGAGTTTATGCTTTACGTTTGGCACCTTGTTTCAGTTCACAAATTAACCAGTGAATATGTTATAGTTTTGCATTAATTGTTTGTTTTCTGTTTTCCTTCATGTCTCCTGTGTATGGATAAGGAGGTTTGGGGGAAACACCTAAAGAGGTGTTTGGGTGAAAAATACAGGTTTTTACTCAGTGACCTCAGTCATTCAATTTTTATTTTGGCATGAGATGCATGCCAAGGCATAACAAGAGCAATGAAGGAATCTCACAGAATCACCCTTTGACTTACAGCTTTCCTGCTACAGTTTGGTCACAAATTGCAACACTAGTCTGCTACCTGCATGAGTTTTCCAAGCCATGCACAAAAGTTCAGCTGTGTGACTTACATATGGGATCAAATTCATTTTTCAGTGCTGACCTGGTGGGTATTAAAGGATTAAGATACAACCAGATGATTTTTCAGTCATTATAAGCGCTTGCAAATCTTTTCCCCTATTTTTTCATATGATGAAAGATAAAGATATATTTTTCATATGATGAAATATAAAAATATATTTTAAAAAAACAGGACTTTATTAAAGATGTCATGAAGTAATTGATAAACAAGAAAGACAGGATATGTATAGTCCCTTCTGAGTATATTTTGTATATAGGCTGGAAACAATTAGGCTTTTTAATAGTTTCTAAGTATGCTAAGAAATTCCTCAGAATCTGCTGCCAGTTTGTTGACTACACAACTTGGCCAAACATACAGACAAATGGATATGCTTTGTAATACCTTCAAGAAGCATTTCATGACAATTCCCACCAAGAACAGGAAAAATAATCATATTTTAAATAGTTTAAAATTATGGTTTCATTCTGCTTCTCACAGTCCTGTCAGCATCAGGATGAAGGAAAAAAGTTTCTTTTCTTAACTGAGCCCTCATCTATCAGTCTTGACTCTCCTGTCTATTCATTGAACTTTGAATGGGTTTCTCTATTGTGTTTTAATCAGAGCATGCAGAGAATGTAGTTGCTCCTTCACTCATTCTTCATGTTTTCTTTTTGCCTCCTGTACATAGTTTCTTAAGCTGAAGGCTGTGATATTTAGTGAACAAACTCACTCATTTGCCGACAGACAGATCAGACTCACATTCAGCAAGCTTTCCATATGCACCGCTGCTTCATTTGTATGCACCACAGCTATCCTTTTCTCTGCAGACTAGATCAATCTCAGTATTAGGGAGATTATATTGCTGACAGCAATCCTCTAGCTTTTTCCTCACATTGCTGTAGCACAATGCTACATATTGAAGACTAGATGAGCTTGACATTTCATTTCACCCATTCAATATACCCAAAATGATTTTTGCTTGAAGAAAAAGTGATTCTGATAGAACATTATGTAGTTTATAGGAAATAGTCCCTCTTCTTTGTGATCTAGTTAAAGACAAAGATTCTCCTTAAGTATAGGTGTCACTTGCCCAAGGACTCATTTAATGTTTAACCAAAACCAACCTGAAAATATTATAAAGTCCTGTAGGCAACATTTGGTAGAGCAATGGAAAAAATGGGGAAACAGAGTCAAGTTTTCTGAGTTCTGATCTTAGCTATGACTCACTCTGTAAGTGTGGCTTAACCTGTCAGAATATTTCTTTCTCTTCACCTCTAAAGCTCATGAGAACCTTGTAAGCTTTTTATCAATTTTTGTTGAAAGTTTAGCAAATATATTGAGATTAATTAAGTTTTAAAAAGTAAAAAGCTATATAAACTACATAATTTGCCTTCCCAGAAAAGCTGCATAAACACTTCCATATTCAAGTATTCTGCTACATAAGATTTGGAACAGATGATACAAAATACAAATTTGAAAAGAAATTTCAGATTTAAAAAAAAAAAAATCAAAATAAACCTCACATTTATTCAAGAGCTGCATATTACATAGTAGTGTAGCTTAGTGGCTTATTAGTGGCTTAATGACAAAAAATCTAAATGTTAGTAGTCTCAATTATGTATTTAGGTGAGAAAAAAAATCAAACAACAAACCAAGCAGAAGCAGAGAAAGAGTAATGAGAAGATTTGCCCAAGGTTATATATAGACTGGACGGTATCCAGTATGGTTAAAAAAAGAATCCAGGATGTGATCACAAGTGAGAGCAGCACTTTTTATTTACAGATATTCATTCTGTAAGGCAAGATTCTTCCATCATTCACTTTCTCGCAGCATTCCTAAATGCCCTAATTTACTCACTTGGCTTTGCCATTATGTCTTAGTTTTGAAAAGTGGAAGTTAGAAAGAAAGCGTGATGTGCTTACAGCCCCTCAGAGCATTTCTGGCTGCATCTCTTGAAATTTTTTGTAATATTTATTTATATGAGTGGCACAATTGCTGCTTTCAATGTGCCCATTTGGATGTGTAATAATTGCCTAAGTGGATCCCAGATCCAGGATCTGGTACTAAATTTTGCATGCTCACTTACTTTGGGCGACTGTGCATGGACATGAAATACATCCAGAAATGTGGGGTAAATCAGGGTGGCCTGTGAACTGGAGAGAGTAAATGTACAATTAGAATTGTCTTAAAAGTTAGAGGATGCCAACATGATGTCAATGAAAGACTGTGACAGAGTCCCTAGCTTTATGTAACTGATGTTGCTGTTTGGTGGCTTGCTTCTTTATATTGTGGTTAATATTACCAAACGTCTTTACAGTTCTCATCAGGAGTGTTACTAGGCAGAGCGAGCATATATCTCCATTCAGATTCATGGTGAGGAATATTGTCTTTTGTTGTGGGGTGGGGTAGGGTTTTTTTCCCCTTCTTTCCTTTTCATTCTCTGTTTCTCAACTTCCATTAGTCCCATCTCCCCCCGGCACTTCCTTCTCTAGAACAATCCTCTAACCTTCTGGATATTCCTCCTATTTCTTATTGATTTGTGTAAGGGCAACATTTTTGTAATGGTCAGTGGTGAAATTCACTGTTAAAAATCTTAACAGGCCACAAATAAATATGTGTGCTAGATGTCCGACCTTCAGAGCACCTGTCATGTGAACAGTTTGGGGGTTTATTGCTTTGTTTTTCAGCAGTAGAAAGATTTTAATTTGTGAGGAAATTGCTGAAAGAAATTGGAAAATTTGATCCTATCTTCTCCAGTGGAATTGCTGGCAAATATGAATGGGAGTAGAACCCTGAGATAACAAAAGAATTACTATGTTTCTGTAATTCCCCCCACATCTGAGCATGAAATATGCAATGAAGTAGAGCAGTAACCACCAAGGAAGTTCAGGGACAAGCCCTGGGAAGGCTGTTTTAGTACATGAAGACTAAGTGGAAGCTGTTCCTTTTGGCACAGCTGCATGCCAAAGTGGTCACAGTAGCAAACCCCAAACCATATGTACAAGTACAAAGCAAGAAGTGTGCTTAAGTGGAGACTGGGTTGGGTCATCAGAGGTATGAGCTCTCTTCCCACGCACTTGGTCTTACCTGCTGGGTCATCCTATACAAGATGCATCATTTCATTGTGCTTCCCTTCTGGCTGACTGCATATTATATTATCTTTAGAAATATTTGGAAAACTGTGGTTTGTAATTATGAAAAGCTGCATATTTGTTAGTATTTGTGAAATTATGTGTAGTTTATGCATGGAAATAACTCTGCTCTTGCTTCCACTATTTTTTAATCAAAGTTTATGGTATATAAATAGATAAAATAATCCAGTCAGCCAACGAAGGAGGAAAAAACATTCAAAACTGAAGCTGTATACTTTAGGAAATGCATGTTGTAAGGAAACTTTAGAAAAGTTTGGTTTCTGTGCCAGCCTTTGCTTTTTTGCTTGTTTTTATAGATGAAAATTTTATTTAAGAACAGCTGACTGGGTACTAGGTATTTCTTTTTAAGTTACACACACCTGATTCCTTGAAGATAGAACTGCTCATTCAACAGTTTACACTCACCATTTCTCATTTTTCCTAGCAGAGATTCACAAAAGCATTCAACACAGTCTTCCAAACCTGCAGCACTTTGCAAGAACCTGGCTTCAATGTCAGGGATTTGAGACGAATTCTCAAATTCATCCTGAGCTTGAATGTCAGAGATTCTAAACCAGGATTTGCTCTTCCTCCAAGTGGTTGGAGGAAGCTGGGGAAATCTGACCAGTCATTGTCTGAATTTAATCACATCCATGTGTGCTGAACTCTGACAATTAAAGGAAGAAATTTTTACTGCAGATTTTTTTTATATTGACATCATGACCCATGATAATAAAGCTATTCTTAGCAGATAGGAAAAGATGTCAGAAAGAAAGCCAAAAAAATAATCTAAAAGAATAATAACAAGTTTAAAAGACCTCTGAGTTAATGTGTTGCATAGGTCTGACTGAATAATGGGAGAGCCTTGCTTATTTTCCACAGTACACAGTGGCAACAATGATGTAAAAATAGAGAAAGTTCAATTTGCTGAACTCTTACTTTGGTGAATTCTCATTTCTGTGACAGTTCCCATCCAAATGAACAGGAAACATCCTGAGTTACCTGTTAGCCAATATATACTAATAGTGCTTGAGATCTGACCTGAGCTTCACTTTTCCTTTTTTCCACAAGCATGCAACTCTTACCTGGATTTCACTCAGAGAATGATCCTTTTAAACTAGTGATGCTGAATGCCTTCTCCTGTTCCCCTTTTAAACCATGACTATTGGGTACATTAGTATTTGCCTAAGCTATTACACAAGTACAACTAGAACATTTTCAATTTAAATGTGTGTAATACATTTGGTTTGTATGAGTCATTTCAAATAAACCAGAAGAATTGATGGAGTTGCAACTGTCAATAAAGCTATTAGCTTCAGGGGAATTACTTACTGAAGTGGGATGTGTTTTGGATTCCACTGAGGTTTCCAAAGGGAAGATGTGAGCAGCTTGTCTTTCAATAAAAGAGCCCTCCTGATACTCACCAGTCCCTAAGCTGAACATATTAAACGTGTCTTTTGAAGCACTTCAAACCTGCAGAGCTACTTTGAGAAAAACACATACCAGGTATCAATAAGTTATGTTATAGTTATTAGTGTGTTTTAAGTTTCAAACATATACCAGAGATATGAAATTATACACAATCTTTTTCAAAATTGCAGACTGTGCTCTCACAACTGTGCAGAGCAGTCCTTGCCTTTGGTCCACAGGTGGGTGATTTCATTAGTTTCTTTAATATAATTAAGTGCTAGTCAGTGTAAGAAAAGTTCACAGATTTGAGTCTGATGGTTTTGGAGAGGAGAACAAAATCTTCACTTATTTTGCTTAGAAATAAAAGAAGATTTATATCCAGAGGCCCATCCAATTCTCCAGCTTTGGTTTACTCATTCATATATTAACTTACAGGTCATCCCTAAGTGGGCCTATAATATCAGTAGCTATCACAAATCTGAGTGGCGTTCTTCAGGGGTCAATACCAGGACCGGTGGTGTTAAACATTGTTGGTAATGAACGATGGGACTGAGTGCATCCTCAGCAAGTTTGCCAATGACAACAAGCTGTGTGGTACAGTGGAGGGTACGCTGGAGGGAAGGGATGCCATTTGGGATGCCATCCAGAGGGACCTTGACAGGCTTGAGAGGTGCACCCGTATGAATATCATGAAGTTCAACAAGGACAAGTGCGAGGTCCTGACCCAATCCCAAGCACAAACATAGGCTGGGTGGAGAATGAACTGCAAGCAGCCCTGAGGAGAAAGACTTGGGGGTATTGGTGAATGAAAAGCTGGACATGGCCCAGCATCGTGCGCTTGCAGCCCAGAAAGCCAGCCGTATCCTGGGCTGCATCCAAAGATGTATGGACCAGCAGGCTGAGGGACATGATTATCCCCCTCTACTCCATTCTCATGAGACCCCACCATCAGTACTGCATCCAGTTCTGGGGCTCCCAGCATAAGAAGGACATGGATCTGTTGGAATGAGTCCAGAAGAAGGCACCACAAAGATGATCAGAGGGCTGGAGCACCTCGCTTATGAAGACAGGCTGACAGACTGAGCCTTGTTCAGCCTGGAGAAGAGAAGGTTCCAGGGAGACCTTATAGCAGCCTTCCAGTACCTAAAGGGGGCCTACAAGAAAGCTGGAGAGAGACTTTTTACAAGGGCAGGGACTGATAGGACAAGGGGGAAATGGCTTTAAACTGAAAGAGGGTACATTTAGATGAGATATTAGGAAGAAATTCTTCACTGTGAGGGTGGTGAGGCACTGGACCAGGTTGCCCAAAGAAGTTGTGGATGCCCCATCCCTGGAAGTGTTCAAGGCCAGGCTGGATGGGGCTCGGAGCAACCTGGTCTAGTGGAAAGTGTCCCTGCCCGTGGCAGGGGGGTTGGAACTAGATGACCTTTAAGGTCCATTCCAATCCAAATCATTCAATGATCATGTCCCTTTATTCCATTCCACCTTGTGCTGACGGATCTGACTGCCATACAAGATGTTGTGGCTGGGCCATGGACCATATTATGTTTATTCATTAAACACTACATAAAGCAAGGCAGAAAACATTATTATTCTTGTGCCATATCATCACAGTCCACATCTGTAGAAGTGAAAGAACAGAAAATTCACTTTGCTGCACAACATGGAGCTTTTGAACACATGTAAGCTGAAGAGCTTTTTTGCCCTTAGAATATGCATTCTCTCTTCACAGAAAAAAAAGAAAAATAATTGAATGGCAGAAAGGGGTTTATTTAGCAGGTTAAATATGGGCAAATGAAGCACTAGAGTGTCCTACCTGGCCTGCTGTTGAAAGATACAAGTCTCCCATATGGCCATTTCAAGGTGGACATCCCACATGCCTGATGGCATTTCACATGGCAGTCAATATCTACACTTTGTGAATTTGAAACAAGCCCGTAAGCTCTGCTGCAAATATCACTTTTTCCCTGGTCATTTTAAATTTGAAAAGGATAGAGGATTATTAGAAAGGGACAGGGTAGCATTTTTGACACAAGAAGTTGGCTGGTCCATTTCAATTATACCTGGATATATATGAAGTGCAACTTATGTCAGGGGATCATGATATTTAAAGATTTATGATTGTCTTTCTATCTTGGAAAACAAATTATTTCAGACTCAGTTTTTGCATCTTCTCTGTCTAAACATGGAATAAAGTTTCTACATGAAAACTGGAAAACATGAATGAAGGTTAGCCAAAGAGGAGAATTCTCTTTATTCACTGACATTAATGCTATTAATCCTCAAGTAAATTCTTGAATTTTGATGTGCAACGCACCTTGGTTCCTGAGATTCCCAATCTTGCTTTGAAGAGGGTGACAGGAAGGATTTGTCTTCATCTCCAAAATTGTTCCCACTGAGTTCACAGTAAATTGAAGTAAAATCATATCACATTTACCAATGTTCATTTTTAGAATTGTTCAGTGATTGAAGAGATTTTTTAGAAGAACATTTTCATACTAGCATGACAAAGCAGTCTTCAGTTCCTATTAAATATTGAACAGAAAGTTGCTAAAGACACCATTGAGGCTCTTTTGTATGTCAGCTAAGACAGCAGAGCTAGCACCTGCTAGCAGACCGCAGGCTAATATCTGATGAAATGAAAGAAAAGCATTGAGAGCTTAGCTGGTGAGAAGGTGCTGTGATCTTTCAGTATTCGTGTATCCTTAAAAGTATACACATATCTAAACCACAGTCTCCCACCACTAGAGTTGTCATGTAGAATGAGGGGGGTTTCATGTATTTTCTTAGCTTGGGTGCTTATCCTGTCAAAGATGCCACAGATTTTGCCTTAGAGCTAAAATATACTACAAAATTAGACATTGCTATTTGCCCCAGAAATGTGCCTGTGTTACCAAAGATAAACCCTTTCATTTGATAAGAGAAAACAAGATCAAATGAAAATAAACATGTAGAGAGGTTGAAGTTATAGGTCAGCTCACTTCCATGCAGACATGAGTCAAAATCTAGACAGACACAGAAAACTGACAAAAAGAAAGTTGTGATAATTATGGCGTTCTGTTTCTTGGAGATGCTGAACACACTGGGAGTTCACAATGTGTTTACCCATTCATAGAAAAAGAAGTTCCTCCAAATCTGGTGCTTAGTTTCATAAGTGGTAAACTTCACTGTGTCACATCAGACTGTTATGATGCAATGAAACTTCTCCAGTGTAAACTTACAAAAACTCAAACAGTATTTGTTGCAACACAGCTCTGCCTAGGCAGGAGCAAAGCAATTGTATCTTCAGGGGCAGATGGGTTACTATCACCAGAAACTTCTAGTATCGTAAAGGGAAAAGGGAGGCTTGTAAAGATGAAAAAATAAAAAAATAAAATACACACACACACACCCCTCAGTTTATTATTGCTGCTATGGAAACTGGACAAAGAACAATAACTACTTGCCAATTTCTTCTGGCTCCTACAGTGAATAAGCCTAAAATGCTGAGATTTCAAGGACAAGAATTGCCATCAATAATATTGGGATAACGTTTTGCTATTCTGATATTTACCAGGAAGTTACCTTGGAGTTGTTTAGTTTCTAAACCTTTGTGATTTATTATATTTTTCCTGAAGGGCAATGCATTTTAAGTACATGAAGCATGCTGTTAGGAAAAGGCAATTAATTTTACATGGGGAAATTAATTAAATAATTGATCGAGTCCTGAAATTAGGAATGTATTCACTGCATTTTATTTGTATCAATAAAGGACAAAGTTTTTATAAAAAGAAGAAACATTAAATTTACAGGTTTGCCTAGCCTTACACAGCACCTGGGAGCTTACAAGGAATGAAACATTGTTTAGATGTTTATTGCCATGCAGTTATAATATGTTGTATATGTGTAAAAGGCTGGTGCTGAAACTCCCTTGCTTCTGACTCACACATGTTTCATCTCTGAAAGGGAGAAGCAGCCAATGTATTTCTGCCTAATAATAACTTAAGTCATGCAATATTTTCTTAATAACCTGCACTTTGGACTTCATCTGGAAATAGAGGTGCAGCTATTTTAGGGACTAGAATATGACTTTCAGTATGGTTTCACTGTGTTTTCCCACTCAGAAAACGTCAACTGAGTCCTAAAGTTACTGGAATGAAATGGCAGCACTCATCACTCAGTTTGGAACAATTTGTTAGTTGTTGAAATTTAGAATAGCGTAGGCAAAACGAGCCACAGGGAAGCTTGCATCTGTAGCGGGGAAAAAATCTAGAAACTTCTGGCAAACAAAAGGTGAGAGAAATCACTTGTATTCTCCTTTGCCTGGATTTACAGTGGGTGTTCTTGAAAAATATCACTTCAGTATGAGATGGGCATCTTCCCTTATTCAGGTTCCTCAAAATGCTCAATATTGTCAGCCAGCATCATCTTCATTTTATCCAGTCTGTGTTTAAAGCATATGGCATTCTTGCAAGTAATTCTCTCTGCCAGATGTTAACTTGACTATCCTCCCATGTGCAAGAAAAAAAAAAAATAGTTTAAATGTTTCTCAGCTATAATTTATCTTACAACATTTCAGTAACATTGGGTTAGAGAGGGAAAAAAAAGTTATGGGGTAGAATGGGTGCTGAAGGTCTTTTCAACCAGAAGGACCCCTATATTATGAACTCTAAGAAATATAAAATAATTCTCCAAAACCATTCTTTAAGTATCACTTCAAGCAGAATAGATTAAAAAAAAAAAAAATAATCAGGGTTTGAATTCTGAAAACTTGAATAAAAAATGATCATGGAAATCACAGATGATAGAGGAGACAACTCACCATCAACAACATTACCTAGAAATGCTTGGTTTCACTACAGTATCATTTCCAAATTGCCTTGCAAGTGCACCTCAGCCATAACAGCTGTGATAACCTGGAGGGGGAGATGGTACCATTCTAAATAGTAGCAGCTATAAATATAAGCCCCTCAAAACTAACACCTAAATTCCCAAGCATTTCCAATACAATTAGGCTTTTTCCTACTGGAGAGTTTCATAAATTCATTTCAGCCAGTCATTTACAAGAGCCTCTGCAGCTTCTGATACAACCTTTAATGCAAAGCTATTCTGCATATAATACACATGTAATAAATTATCACCCGTAATTATGCTGAGATTTCATTACATACTTTTATTTAAGATAGGCAGCTCCATCTCACATCTACAAGAAGGGCCATAAGGAGGATCCAGGGAACTACAGACCTGTCAGCCTGACCTCGGTGCCAGGGAAGGTTATGGAGCAGGTCATCCTAAGTCCCATCACGTGGCACATACAGGACCACCAGGGGATCAGGCTCAGTCAGCATGGGTTTAAGAAGTGCAGATCCTGCTTGACAAACCTGATCTTCTTCTACAACAAGATGACCCACCTAGGGGATGAGGGAGAAGCTGTGGATGTTGTCTACCTGGACCTTAGCGAAGTCTTTGACACCATCTCCCACAGAGTGCACTCAATCCCCTTGTCCAGATCATTGATAAAGATATTAAACAGAATTGGCCCCAATACTGAGCTCTGGAGAACAACACTTGTGACCGGTCACCAGCTGGATGGAACTCCATTCCCATCACTCACTGAGCCCAGCCATCCAGCCAGCTTTTAACCCAGCATAGAGTACACCCATCTAAGACATGAGCAGCCACGTTCTCCAGGAGAATGCTGTGGGATCAATAGTGCCAGACTTCCTGATTGAAATGATGTATTAAATTTAGGCTGTTTAGTGTAAAAGCTAATAAGAAAGTTAAAGAAAAGTAAGATTAAATGATGTATCATCCTAGAAGGAAAAAAAAGTATTATTTTGAGTATCTCTCTTAAGTTTTGCATTTTATATATGTGTATATATACACACATGAAGTCTTTTATAGCATTATTGTATTATCTTAAACATCTTTACATTCTTTTTATAGCCATTACCAAACTTGGTCTGTGTTTAACAGTGTTTGAATTGTTCATATCAAGTTTTATGTTTAATGAATGATGTTTCTAGGAACTGGATATATATTATGCTAATGTGAACTAGTAGTTAGGAGCAGGATTTAGTCTGATGTGAAAAAAACTACAACTGGGTGTATGTATGTCAGCATGTAGAGATGCAGGATGGTCTTCTGTGGAAGCTGGAGGCTATGTCAGAACTCCTGGCTCATCTAAAGTCAAAATCTAAAAGAAGCTTAAGACATTCCTCAGTCCAGTGCACCACGGGCAAAGCTGTTCTGTAAAATGTGTGTAAGATTATGCCAACATACTGCACAATTTGATGTCAGCTCTTTTGAATGAGGCACTCTGTGTATTTGAAATGTGATGCATTTCCTATACAAAACCAGGATTCATACACAGCAGTAGCCTAGAATTGTCTTTCCTTCTCCCAAAACCAAAAATAATCTGAAATGAAGCGATGATGAGAATTTCAGTTGGAAGTGTTCAATAGTTAGTTTAAACATCAGTCCCATTTGTTGGGTAACCCATCCTTCCCTCTGTAACACATACAGTGGAACCATGGAGGAAAACATTGATAAAGAGTTCTTAAAAGGGTTAATAAAGGGTTAATAAAAATTTAGCCAAATAATTTTCCAATGAAAAATGTCATCTTTTGCATGAATTTTTCTATTTTAGTTATATCTTCTACAGAGAACATGCAATACAAATCATTCTAGTTTTGTTCTGACATGAAACATATTTGACCTTGTTGCTGCTTCTTGAATTTTCCATTCTGACATGTCAGATTTCTTTCTAGTGAAATGTTTAATAAATGTGAATCACCTTCTTTCCATTTTTCTTGTCTTAACCAAGTTATATTCTTTAAATTTTTCTTCCCTGTAAGCACAAAAAATTCAGAGTTCCGGTGCTTGCTATAGAAAGAGGATTCTATTAAACGAATGTTCTTTAACCTGATAGTCAACAGTACCAAAACCTATGTGAAATGGTCTTTGCAAAAAAGTATGTTGTTTTGTGTTCCCTGGCACTCCCAGCTGTTCTCTGTGTCTATGTCTACACTAGTAAACTGAACAGGGAACGGGCCTGAGCTGTGCCATGTAATCATCCATACTCTTAAATTGCTATGGTCTATGGCATGCTTTTGGCTCCAGCTTACTAATGGTCTCTCAGACAATGCCTGGGCATGCTTCAGGGTTAGCACCTGCAAGAAGTGTGAGCAACAGAAAGGTTGGATTTGAACCCTCTGTTTTATGGGAATAAGGAAAACCAGCTATAAGGACACAGACTGCACCATGATCAAGAATGTGCCTGATATATTTTATTAGCGCAGATATATGAAGAGAGGGAAGACCTACTCTTGGAAATGTCTTTGTAGACTAATAATGTTCACTAGACAGAAACTTTACTTCTCTTACAAGACTCGCAAATATTTCATTAACAGCAGTCTAATTTTTTATAAGATGAAACTGAATAGGACTACAGCAGCTTCTGCTCTCATACCACATTCCTTGCTGGGACCTGAAAGAACTGAGGAATATTCAGTCTACTTGTTAGTGGGATCAGAAGGAGACATTTGCTCCTCTGGATGTATGTGAAGCCAAAAGCTAGAGTGGTGTGAGGCATATGTGTGCTGGTGGATTGATTTGTCACATCAAACACGTAAGAAAAATAGGGGAGTAAGGAGAAAAAGGATATTGTGTTTAAGTAATTATCTAATATTTTTTTTTCCTTTTAGTTCTTCCTGGGTACTAATCCTTTACCTATATTTCTTATTTTTAGTTTCCCCTACCTGTTGATTTCACCTTTATCTTTTGGACGGAAGTTATGAAATACTTGTTCTTTTATTGGCAAGCATGAAAGCTCAGTACATTATCATCAGTATTCACTGCACCATTCAGATAAGAAGTCATTCTGAATATAACCCTCTGTGAGGAGATTTACTGCAAATTACCACTCTCTGCACAAAGCTACAAATGCCAAAAAGATACTGGGGGCTCAGAGATAATGCTCAGTACTCTGCAGCCAACATGAAAGGGTCAGCCAGATAAGTGAAAGGCAGATTGTTTTCCATCACAGTAATAATTTCCATTCATTTGGCATTTTGACCCTGCTGAATTGTGTACTTTATCTAAATCAAGTGGAATCTGAGAAACTTTTCCATGAAGTTTTTTTAATCTAAAACCAAAATAATTAAAATATTTTCTATACAAAAGAGTGGAAACATTTTAGTTTCCAACAAACAGATCATGTTAATGAAAGTAGCAACAGTGAAAAGATCTCTTCACATTATCTTCCTCTCGAAGTGCAAGAAGTCACAATGTCAGCACATTTTACTTGCAGATTCCTCATTCAAATCTTAGTGTTGTTCAATAGTATTCAGCTCCAAAAAGGATTGAAGTAATGCATCACCATCCATTTCAAGTTACCCTAGGTTGCTCTTGTAGGTCTGCTTCCCCTGACTCCCCTTTGCCCCAGTAAGTCCGGCTTACATGTATCATATATAAATCAAATGACAGCGTGCAGGGTAAATAGATTTGCATACTAAAGTACTTCGGTCACAGATCTGTGCAGTTTTATTAATCACCTGACTTCTCTGTGCTGTGGTGGAGATGGTGCAGTGAGGGAGAGGAGCCAGCTGGATTAACACAGAGGCTCCTACACAACCTCCTTGTTCCATGTGACACCCTCCCTGCAGGGAGTCTTGGCAGTGAGCGCAGTGGTTCCTGCTGTGTTATGCATAGTCTTGGTGAAGGGTTGTGAGGCTTTCCAGGGCTCTACTCTGCTCCATGGGTTCCCCAGCAGATGGAGAAATGGTCCCAGATCCTGGTGCATGGTTGTGAAACTTTCCTCCCTGAATCTGTTTTTCAGCCACTTTTGGTTATTGCAGTACTCTTCAGTGTCCTTAGCTGCAGGACTGACTCAAGAACACCTCACTGATAATCAGGCCATTTGGCTTTTGATTTGCAATTGATTTCTGATTTGCTTCAGTATTGTTGGCGCTCACAATATGCTTGTTCTGGACACTTTGGGTGGGACTTCTTGATCTACAAGTTGTTTTCGTAATTTGGCTATCTATTTCCTTGATCACACCAAAACTATCCTGTTTTCTGAGACAGGGGGTTGATCATATTTTTGTCTACTTCTGTTACAGCAAGACGTTGATTAAAGTGCACAGTGGAACAACTGTATTACAAGTTGGACCCACTGGGAACAGTAGTGACTCCTAGATCTGAACATACACACATCCACAAAGGCAGAAAGCCTTGGCAGCTCCATTTCTATATTCTCACACCTTATTCTTAATGGAAACGCACAGACCTCTGATTTGTGAAGACTGACTCACTGACTTAGGTCAGTGAGGTAAATATGTTTTACCCTGTTGTTAAGGGACATTCAGAAATTCAGCCTGGACTATATTAACCTGTTTTTACTGTGTGCTTGACTTTCAAATTCTAATGCCTTAAATAGAGATATTTGTAACCAAGGAAACATGAAGTGGTATTTCTTTTATTATTCAGTAAATTTGTCACAAACTACAGAAAGCATCTATCCATTAGCACTCAAACTAGAATGTTGCCCTACTTCCTTTCCTATAATTTTTCTTTGTCTTTGATAAATGACTTATATCTTCAATCTCAGATAGCACAGATATACAGACCATTGTAGAAGAAATTAAAATAAAAGGCAATTATTCTCCTGCGCATATATGAAAAAAAATTATGATTTCTGTTTCCTCTACAGATGAAAAGTTTCTTGCAAGCTACAGTACATTACCCAGCAGTTCGCTCAGCAAAGGGTTATAACAAGGCGTCAAAGATTCCAGAATGCTAAGATTTTCTCTGTTTTTAACTATTAGCTGTTTTAACAGGTTTCAGACAAAGCTAATTCTAAGATAGTGCTGATAAGAATAGTGATGGTGTTCTGATTAATGCACATGATCAGGACTAAGAAGATCAAGGTTAAACCTATAGGTTGGCTACAGAATTGTCTGCTGTTTAAAGCAACGTTCAAGATTCTTTAAGGTCAGTTAGACCCCAGCTAGGCTGAGTATTGAAGAAAATATGAACATGGCTTTTTAGTGAAGGAAAGAAGGTGATTAGAAACAATGAATTAATACCAAATTAGCTCTTCAGCTTCCACTACAGAAGAAATAACATCCTGCATGTACATAACACTGAATTTTCCATTTTGGGGGGGTTATGTTTTGTGGGGTTTTTTTCTTTCTTTGTCCACATCCATCTGAAGAGTACCAAATAAACTATTCTGCAAAACTCGAAGGGTTGTCCTTGTTGCTGTCAACACTGCATATGCAGTTTGGGTTACAGACAAGAGTCATCCAACTGCTACTTGCAATGAAGCCTTTCTGTGAAATGTTTCAATAATTTGATAATAAAATCGAGGTGTCAAATTGTGAAGATGCAAACAGAAATCAAGTTATTCAGTGCCCTTTACAAGTATATGAAAACCTGTTGTTTGTGAACAGAGAAGAACTTGTGGGTGACGTGATGTCTGGAGGCTGACTTGGGCAGAGTGATCATGAAATTATAGGAATTCTTGGAGAAGTAAGGACGGGGGTCAGCAGAGCTGCTATTTTGGACTTCCAGAGGGCAGACTTTGGCCTGTTTAGGAGACTGGTTGACAGAGTCTCTTGGAAGGCTGTCCTGAAAAGGGCAAAGCATTCCAGGACGGCCGGACATTCTTCAAGAAGCAAATCTTGGGATCAGGAGCAGGACATCCACATGTGCCAAAGGACGAGCTGGCAGGGAAAAAGATCATCCTGGCTGAACAGAGAGTTTGGCTGGAACTCACAGAAAAAAGGACAGTTTATGACCTTTGGAGGAAGGGGCAGGCAGCTCAGGAGGACTACAAGGATATCGTGAGGTTATGCAGGGAGAAAGTTAGAAGAGCCAAAGCCCAACTAGAACCTAATCTTGCTACTGCTATAAAAGACAAGAAAAAATGTTTCTATAAATACATTAGCAACAAAAGGAGGGCTAAGGTGATCTCCATCCTCTACTGGATGCGTTGAGGAACACAGTGGCAAAGGCTGACAAAAAAGCTGAGGTACTTCAGGCCTTCTTTGCCTTGGTCTTTAATAGTAAGACGAGTTGTTCTCAGGGTACCCATACCTCCCTGAGATGGAAGACATGGATGAGGAGCAGAATGAGACTCTCATATTCCAAGAGGAAATGGTCAGTGACAACCACTTAGAAATGCATGAGTCTATGGAGCTGGATGGGATCCGCTCGAGGGTACTGAGGGAGCTGACAGAAGTGCTCACCATTTATCATCAGCCCTGGCTAACCAGGGAGGTCCCAGAAGACTGAAGGTTAGCCAATGTGATGACCATCTGCAAGAAGGGCCACAAGGAGGATCTGGAGAACTACAAGTCTGTCAGCCTGACCTCAGTGCCAGGGAAGGTTATGGAGTAGATCGTCCCGAGTGCCATCACATGGCATGTGCAGGACAACCTGATGATCAGGCCCAGCCAGCACAGATTTTAGAAAGGCAGGGGTCCTGTTTGATGAACCTGATGTCATTCTATGACAAGGTGACCCACTTAGGGGATGAGGGAAAGGCTGTGGATGTTGTCTACCTGGGCCTTAGTAAAGTCTTTGACACCGTCTCCCACAGCATTATCCTGGGGAAACTGGCTATTCATGGCTTGGATGTGTGCACTCTATGCTGGGTTTAAAGCTGGCTGGATGGCTGAGCCCAAAGAGTGGTGGGGAATGGAGCTACATCCAGCTGGTGGCCGGTCACACAGGGTGTTCTCCAGGGCTCAGTGTCGGGGCCAGTTCTGTTTAATACTGTCACGGTTTAACCCCAGCTGGCAAAGCACCACACAGCCGCTTGTACACTCCCCCTCACTCAGAGGGATGGGGAGGAGAATAGGAAAGGAATGTAAGTCAAGGGCTGAGATAAGAACAATTTAATAATTTAAACAGAATAAAGAGATAAGAACAACAATAATAACAATAATAATAATAATTACAAAATGGAAATGTGAGGAAAAGGGGTAAAGCAAAAGCTGCACACGCAAGCAAAGCAAAGCAAGGAATTCATTCACCACTTCCCATGGGCAGGCAGGTGTTCAGCCATCTCCAGGGCTCTGTCACGCATAATGGTCACTTGGGAGGACAAATGCCATAATGCCAAATGTCCCCCCACTTCCTTCTTCTTCCCCCGGTTCATATGCTCAGCATGACGCCACATGGTATGAAAAATCCCTTTGGCTAGTTTGGGTCACCTGTCCTGGCTGTGTCCCCTCCCAATTTTCTGTGTGCCCCCAGCCCTCTGGCTGGCAGGGCCCAAGGAACTAAAAGTCCTTGATTTAGTATAAACATCACCCAGCAACAACTAAAACCATCAGTGTGCTATCGACATTGTTCTCACATCAGAGCCAAAACACAGCACTGTGCTACGTACAAAGAAGAAAACTGACTCTATCCCAGCTGAAACCAGGACAAATACCTTTAGCGATGATCTGGACAATAGAATCTAGTGCACCCTCAGTAAGTCTGAAGATGGCATCAAGTTGGGCAGGAGTGCTGATCCGCTTGAGGGCAGGAAGGCTCTGCAGAGGGATCTGGGCAGGCTGGGTCAATGGGCTGAGGCCAATGATATGAGGTTCAACAAGGCTCAGTGCTGGGTCCTGCACTTGGGTCACAACAGTCCTGTGCAGCACTACAGGCTTGGGGCAGAGCGGCTGGAAAGGGCCTGGCAGTTGACAGCTGGCTGAATATGGTCCAGCAGTGTGCCCCAGGTGGCCAAGAAAGCTTGTATCAGGAATAGCGTGGCCAGCAGGACAAGGGAAGTGATTGTCCCCTTGTGCTCAGCACTGGCGAGGCTGCACCTTAAATCCTGTGTTCAGTTTTGGGCACCTCACACCAAGAAAGACTTTGAGGTGCTGGAGCATTTCCAAAGGAGGGCTACAAAGCTGCTGAAGGGTCTGGAGTACAACTGTTATGAGGAGCGGCTGAGGGAACTGGGGTTGTTTACCCTGGAGAAAAGGAGGCTCAGGGGAGACCTTATCGCTCTCTACAGCTGCCTGAAAGGAGGTTGTAGCCAGGTGGGGGTAGGTGTCTTCTCCCAGGTAACAAGCGATAGGACAAGAGGAAGCACCACGTTGCACCAGGGGAGGTTGAGATTGGATATTAGGAATTATTCTTTCAACAAAAAGGTTGTCAAGCATTGGAACAGGCTGCCCAGGGAAGTGACTGAGTCACCATCCCTGGAAGTATTTAAAGGACATGTAGGGTGCTTAGGTGCTTAGGGACATGGTTTAGTGGTGGACTTGGCAGTCCTAGGTTAACAGTTGGACTTGATGATTTTAAAGGTCTTTTCCAACTTAAACAATTCTATGATTCTATTGTTCTAAATCTGTCATACTGCCAAAGCAATTATTGATTAGTGGAAAAGGAGGAAGCTAGGCACAGAATTTCACGTAGTGCACATAGAAATTCATATTAGATCAAAGTGTTCTGGTATAGCTATACCAGATTGGCAATATGATATGATTTATGAACTGTTAATTATATGTCCCTTCTCTGTGTCAGATTAAATATATGAATGTAAATATCTTTGTCTGTATTGATAGCAGATAGCCAAGCCATAACTTACTGATGGCTGTGCACGGCATACTGATGAAAAACTACAGTCGAACAACTAAACACTTTGTAAATATGACAATAAAAGAAAATCACAAGCAGAATAAATTCCATTCTCAGCTACTCCTAAATAAAATTGACCATAAAATCATGCATTTTCTGTAATCATTCAATGAAAATACTTTTATAAAGATATTCAAAGTTCTTTATTAAGGTAGAATAACCTATGGTAATTGCTAGAATAATATGAATTCCTTGATTCTAATAAGTTTCTAAAGTTAGTAAAGGTATTTTTTTAAAATTTGGTAATAATTTAAAACATATAAAATAGCTAATTTCTATTATTGTATTATGCTATGATGTATAAAATATGAGAATTAGTTTTGACCAGCAAATAAAAGCCCTATCTGTGACATCCAATTCTATATATTGTAATCTAAGCAATCTATTTCACAACATGATTTGCACAAGGATGGATTTCTCATCACTTGATCCATAAAGGAAAATTACTTCCACCATGTGCTGTGATCTTTGTGCTTTGAGCTCTAGCAGCTCCAGATAGATATTCAGTACTGTTACAACAAATCCTGTCTTTTCTTCTATATAGTCTCAGCACCTGGTGCATAACTTCTAGTAAACATAATAGCATTAGACTCCACTATAAGAAGCAACAAAATGGAGCAGTAGATTATTTTAACAGTTAACATGCAGGAGAATATTATAAATATTTAGATTTTTGTGCCTCTGTAAATGCACACAAAATCTTCATTTTCTTATTCACTTGAGTAATTGAGTTTTAATCTTTCTGACAGTTCAGACAGCTAAGGTGACTTCTTTTTGCCTTAGTATTCTGTATTAGCATAGCACCTCTCCTCTAAAAGGGTAACTACATGTGGTACTTAAGTATTGTTTATATTTCTCTCTTGTCTTTTCTTCACCCTTCAGCCACACCATCTTGGTCTCTATTTCTTACTTTATAGTACATTACATCTTATTCAGCATTATGGAAGGTCTAATGCCGATGACATTGTTATTGTACTATTTATCAACAGAGAATTATAGTGAAAGAAAGGATTATTAACAAATGTCAGAAAAAAGAAGAGGTGAAAACCTCTTTAGAGGTTTAGAAAACACCCCACATTTCCAATATTACTGACATATTTCTGTGAAGGAAACTCAAAATACTGTACTTCACAATATTCACTGTTTGCAGTGGTAACACAATTTCTTTTGTAATAAAGGACAAGTTATCACCCCCCAAAAAATCAGATAATTAATTCTGGAAAAAGGATACAGGACAGAATGGAGAATTGTCATCCATGTTACAAAACCTTTATCACATCTGCACAACATTGCTGTCCATCACATCAATTTCACTTGATTCTGTGTGCTTTTGATTGGATTTATTTTCCCTGACTTGAATGTCTTGCTCTCTATCCGAAACAAAGAGACAACAGACTTAATTCTGTTGTCTGAACATAAGCATTCATGTTTACTTGAGATAGCCTAGAGAAACCCCAAGCTGCTGCTACAGAAGGGTGCAAGTCTCCGCCAAGCCATGTGTTGTATTTGTCAACCCAATGCAGATGTTTGGACAGAGTCGGACATCCCAAATGGTGTTAGACATCCTGTGTTTAGGCATCTGAATTGAGACCACACATATACACATTTTCAGAATATAAATCATCCCATTTGTTTGAACCATATAACTCACAATAATGAAACACATTGAGAGAAGGCACCCTTTCTCAGATATTAGTAGAGGGAGTCTAGGGACTTCATTCAGTTCACTTCTGTGGCTGTGCTTGACAACAAATTTGTGTGCATCATAACAGACAAAAATGAAAAAAAATTTCAGACAGTAAGATTTCATAATATAGACTTTGAAAACTGAACCCAAACCAGAAGCCTCCCCAACGCCCACCTTCCCCAAAAGTGTTAGTAAAGGTTAAAGCTATGTTCCCATTGTAAAACCTGGATCTTCAATTAGGAAAGAGTAATTGGGGAAAAATTAGGAACCATGAGGTCTCATCACCTATGGCATAGTCTTTACAAAGAGGAAAGGAATATTTTTTTGTACTGTTATTACCATTAAAAAACATGCTAACACAGAAGATAATGCACTTTAGGGAAGAAACGTCTACTGGATAATTTTGCAAATATGTTAATAAAATATACAAAAAGTTATTTTGCATGAAAGACTGTAGCACTGAGGTCCTAGCAAATAAATATTACTGAAAACTTTCATCCTTTCTGAATCCACCTAAACTCCTTTGACGTGTTCCTTTTTTGTGGAACACAACATGAAATTGCCAAAGTCCTGAAAGCTGATTCACGATGAGGCCATTATTAGAATTTCAAGAACTATATTTCACCCTTATGATACATGAGGTACTTGACCCAGTGGACATGCACAGATCAGTCATGATTCAGTCTGAGTTTAAAACACCTAAATTTACATGTCTACTTGTGCTGAGTTGTTGTTACAGAGATGTAGTCAGTACAGACAGTGGAAATTGGAGGACAGCATAGTAACAGCCAGAATGGAGCTATTGTCTGCACAGCCAGGAGGAGCTTACGAGTAGCACAGGCATGTTATGTCATTTAAGATGCCCTGGGGTACCTAAGATCTTCTGCTTTAGAAAAGCTGAAGTAGTACACTGGCTCCACTGAGCTCATTTGCCTAGATCTCCATCAGGTGTAACATAAAGTCAGGCATCTCCAGCTCAATTCAACAATGCATGCACAGATGTCTAGGGGATTTGGGGTATCTTAGGAAGACCACAAGGCATCTACAAGGGGCTGACAGATATGACACAGGACCTGTAAAAGACACGTGGCTTTCCTTCTAGAGTTGCAGCGGCAGACCTTACAGGATGGCCTTAGCCATGGTACTAGATAACTGTATAGGTAACTGAATTTCACTCACAACGTTCACTCAATATTTACCCTTCCTTTTTCTTACTGTAGCAACTAAAAAGTTAAAAAACTAACTAGTTTAATTTCCAGTTCCAGTTTAGGACTTATTTTAAAATTTGCAATAATGCCTTGGCCACCAGGATACAACATCTTTCCTGACTGATCTGTTCAGGTTTGTATAAATGTGCTTCCATAGTCTTTGGAGCATGGATTAGAAAGCCAGTGCTTGACTTCTCAGGGGACTGTCCTAACCTCCAGCTTCCAGAGTCAGTCTGACACCCCATCTCAGACTGTGGCTGGCTTCCACAGCAGCTCCAGAATAAGGTAAGGCTTCAGTACAGGCATTGCAGGTAAATGCTACAATCAATTGTCTTTTAGGTAGTATGAGAGGAACACAAATACTCTTTCTAGTGGTTTTGGAAGGAAGATTTTATCTATGAATATTAAATCCTATAAATCCTAGTTTACACTACTAAATAAAGTTTGTTTCAGTACAAAACACATTTTTAAAACAAGCACACACACTTACAGAAGTACTGCAACTTTCCAAGACATTGTCCCCCTTAACCTTCCTTGCACAGACATTTGCTATGATCTTTGTACAGAAAATCAAACACAAAGCAATAGGTACTGAATAGGACGTGTGAATTCTTTAGGAAAACCTGTTATTTCTTTCGTATATCTAGATTCTCAAACCTTGCTATTGGAGAATAATTTTAAAATCCATTACCGTGAATTTTATAATGTTATTACATATTTATAATGACTATTCATTAAAAAATACAAAAGATTTTTGAAAATTCATCATTATGCTGCATCCAAAACAATTACTCAAACAGCTAATAATCCATTGCTTATTAGTACAACATGTTTTTTTCAAGCATCTGGATGTGTGTGTTAAATCTCTAACAGCTGTTAGTGATTCCCTGCTGTATTCCTGTATTTTTATTATTGTAATCCATGTATCCCTTGAATATTAGATGTTTTTAATACACAGAGTTACCAAGCAACTGCTCAAGACAGCTTTATTATATGCAGGTTTCTTGCATGCTTCATGAGACTGCTTCTATGAACAGAATTATCAAAGCACAAGAACAGAAGAGTAAGCTGGGGAAAGAGACCAGCTAAGGAAGAGAACAATTTTAGAGGACTAATTCTATGAAATTCACTCCAATAAACCTCAGTGACTCAAAGAGCGTAGAGGCTGTTAACTTTCTAGAGCTCCAGGCTTCACACTTTGCCATGTGAGGTTGACTGCAAGCTTTTTACCACAAATAAGTTTTTCAAGGACTTAAGTCATTTTGTCTTGGCCCTAAAATTATACTTGTGCATAACATGTTCCCAAACATACAACCTCAAGTACAAACCTAATGACCCCAACATAAGAAGCTTAAAATATCAGAATTCATATCTGGTGGTAGTAGTCCTCATAAAATGCAGTGTATTTGTCAGTTTATTTAGTCTAGGGTTTGCACCCTTCAGGTGCACCTCAGCACATTTTTAGGCCTTTTCTCCAATAACAAGAGAGCTCAGAGCTTACATCTTTTATGAAAGCTGGATATTTCCTGTAATCACATGATTTCTCAAAGCTGCAGCACTTGGAGGGAAGCAACTATATATATATTTGATATGTATTGGTCAGCATAGTTTGATTATGGTCAGATTCTAAGAATCTGTCATGCCATGGTGTTTTTAGAAAACTGCAGTTTATCCACACACTAATGCTGGAACAGTAACAAAAATAGAAGTTAGTAAGATATATGAGGAAAAAATAGCAAATATTACTCTTGTCTGGATGACAAAGTGTTTCTGAGGATTATTATATCAAACATAATTGCAGCATAAAGAAGTAACTATATGAGACATCAAACCTTGTTCATTGAAAGGATTTTGGTTTTAAGGCTAAGTACTTTTTGAGAAAACATGATTTTTTTCAGTGTAGAAAATAGAAACTGTTTCTTTGCTTTTGTATTTCTAACTTCATGTGTCCTATAACATTGTAGAATTAATCCTAAATATTGGGGTTTTTTCTTAGAAATAACACCCACAAGAGGATGTGCAGGAGTTAACACATCTCCTGCAGAGCCTGGGTTCAGGCAAAATTAATAAATCTTTCTGAACAGGAGCTGACAAGGGATAGAGCCATGTGTCTTTTCCCTGTAACCTCGAGAACTCCAGCTTCCAGGAACACAGCTTACTGATATAACAGGTTTGTTACCCACAGGCGGTTGTCCTGGGCTTTGTTAAGTGGTTATGCTGCTAGCCTTGGAAGCAATATAAATGCATTTACATGCTACTGTGCTTGGACTCATAATATTCCAAGCAGAGCAAGTGCCAGTCTCTAATCTGCAAGCTACATAAATCATTTCTGGACAAATGAGACTTGTTATCTATAAATGCTACGGTATGCTTTCACATAGTTAATCATATGGGATGTAAACATGCTGAAAAGCTGTAACATTCATATTTCCCATTAAAAGGATGCTCACTTTAGAGTTAAAGAAAGTGAAAACTGTACAGAATAGCTTGAAAAAATAGCTGTATGGTATTAGCAGGATAAATCTGATAGTTTTTCCAAAGTATAGTTCAGGGTCAAATTGATTTCAGATTATCTGGATTGTGAATTCACATCAAAACCAGTGGCTATCCTTTCTTGAGCAACTCAGATCCAAGAGCTGTGCTAGTAGTTGCCATAAATTGCCACCAGGGAGAAGGAGGACTGAAGAAAAGATGGGACGACTTTCTCTACCCCATCTAAAACCCTGTGGGAATCAGAGCAACAGCTGAGCCTGAAACTACATCATGTTTCATATGACATAAAGAACAAGTGGACTCACACTGAGAACTTTAAGTTTCTAAGTGGTTTATTACAACACACCAAGTTTTATGTTGCAAAAACACAAAGATCTACTTTAGGTGTGGTTTATTTGGTCCATTAGTAACTGGCCACACAATTTCAGGCATTAACATCCTGCTTTTCTACTCCCAAGCAGCTGTGAAGTTCTACCTGCACTTATAGGTCATAAAGCATTAACCCTTCAGGCATTATCTGAAAGATTCATCTTTGCTAATAAAAAGATCTACTGATTTTTGAAGATAGGCCAGAAAAAGTCAGCACTAGAAGGGAACAAAGCATTATAATGACCATGCTGATGCACACATCTTCTCTGGAATTACACTCACCGGCCTTCCTCCAGCCCCCTGAGGAATTATGCAGGATAATAAAGATGATCTGGACTTCATCTCTTAAGGCTACTCCATTTTAGCTGGAGAAGAAACATAGCATTGTCCAGAGAATATGTTTGTGGTGGTTTAACCCCAGCTTGTGACTAAGCCCCGAACAGCTGCTCACTCACTCTCCCCACAGGGATGGTGGAGGGAATCAGAAGGGCAAGAGTGAAAAAACTCAGGTTGAGGTAAAGGTCATTTAATAGGTAAAGCAAAAGCCACACACACAAGCAAGGCAAAACAGAGAATTCATTCCCCACTTCCCACCAGCAGGCAGGTGCTCAGCCATCCCCAGGACAGCAGGGCTCCATCACACATAACAGTTACTTGGGAAGACAAACACCATAACTCCAAACGTCCCCTGCTTTCTTCTTCTTCCTTCAGCTTATATATTCAGCATGACATCCCATGGTATAGAATATCCCCTTGGCTAGTTCAGGTCAGCTGCCCTGGCTGTGTCCCCTCCCCATTTCTTGTGCCCCTCCAGCCTTCTCACTGCAGGGCCTGAGAAACTGAAAAGTCCTTGACTTAGTACAAACACTACCCAGTAAGAATCAAAAACCATCAGTGTGCTATCAACATTGTTCGCACACCAAATCCAAAACACAGCACCGCACCACCTACTAAGAAGAGAATTAACTCTGTCTCAGCTGAAACCAGGACAATGCTTCTACTAAACAGTTTTTTGTGCAAGATCTAGACAAAGAAACCAGCTTTCTGTTTCCTTTTGCATAATACATTAGTACCCTGTCACCTATAAATACTCAGACTCAACCTCCTGTCAGATTACATTTGTATTTCTATTTCTATTTAATGTTTTCTTCCCCTCCTTTCAGCACACTATTTGATACTCTGCTTTTTCACTGGCTTCTTGGGAGTTTGTCTGCACATGAAATTCGTTCAGCAACTCTTTCTGAATATTCCTGTTTTGAAATAGAAGTATCTTATTTGTATTTAGGTTGATTTGGTTTCTGGACTAATCTGAATAAGTGATAAAATAAAAGATATTGCTAAATACATTAGTATGCAGGAATAACTGCTGCAGATTAGACTCACTGTCTACCTCAACCCAAAGTAACGTTTTAGCTCTACTCTTAGAATAAAGTCTATTGCTATTAAGACTCATTCTAGTTAAATAAGACTATGCCTGATGCTGACATTATAATTAAATTAATAATATAATTTAATGTAATGTCATATATA
This sequence comes from Falco biarmicus, assembly GCF_023638135.1. Taxonomy (NCBI): domain Eukaryota; kingdom Metazoa; phylum Chordata; class Aves; order Falconiformes; family Falconidae; genus Falco; species Falco biarmicus. The sequence continues at coordinate 32,136,578 of NC_079293.1, read as the reverse complement.
AGTGCTAACATAGTTCTACCATAGCGTTATTTTTTAATTCTGCTGTAGTCATATTTTACATAATTCCAAGAAGCTATGAATGATCCTGGGAGCAGAAAAGTTCCCATCTGATAGATTTCCCACTTTTTGCATATATGAAATGAATGTTGCAATACAGAGCTGTCCAAAGGACTTCTATAGTGAATACTTTTAATTTTAAGATTAATATGATCTGTTTAATTAATTTTGTTTCATCTACTCATTGCACCTCTGGTCACCTTGACACACTAGCATAAGGGTCACCACATTATTCCATTGACTATGGATGGAGTCTGGAGGGTTTGAGTCAGGAGAAATTGTCTTGCAAGCTCTGCCCTTTTTTTATCACGCAGGCTGCTGCGCCCATATGCCTTCTCAACTCTAGTGGATTGTCCTCATTATTGGGATACTGAATCCACAGCTGCCTCCTCCTCCTCCTCCACAGTGTCTTTATATGTCTGTACTGTAGAATGAAGCATATCCTGGGAAGGGTGCTGAGCACTTGGACCATTTTCCCACACTGCAGCACTGTACATTTCCCTGCCTCTTTCTGGAAATCTCCAACAACATCTCTCCAAGAGAAGTCCTAGGATAAACTTGGGGCAGTTTACCCTCTAAGAGGCAATATCATTAAATCTAGCCCAAATTTGGTACCCTCTGGCCCACCCATTTCCCCATCTGCAAGCAAGCACCCCTGACTCTCGCTCATGCTGGGGCGGTGGGCAGGCTGCCTCACATCTGCTGTTCCCAGCTGTACTGCAGGCACTATGAACCACTAGAAAAACTCCACAAAATTTTGTCTTTGGCCCACAGGGCAATCAAATGTGTACTGTAGCGCTATGCTTTACGGTCGTGTGCAGTCTGTCATAGAGGGAGCTAGGTCAGGATCATGGGGTTTTTGTTAAATAAATGAGTTTAATTTAGTCTTTGCTCTTACTCCTCCGCCATCACCCCCCTAAAATAAATAAATAAATAAATAAACTGTTATTATCCACTCCTACCAGTGAAATATTTCTTAGAACTGGCCTTTAAGAGACAGCAAATTACCTCAGCACAATATAAATTATTGATGTCATTCTTGAAACTCTTATTATTTCTTTTTGTTTGAAAAGTACATATGCATATGTATATGTATATTACAAAGGAGAAAAACTACTGCTTAGCAAATAAAAGCATATTGTCAATGACAAATTTGTCAAAAATCCTAATCTTCTACAGGCTTTTACAATGGTACATTTTTCTACCAGGTTTTATATGCCACCAGTGCATTTGCTGAGAGTAGATGGATTTGGGGGGCTTACATAGGTTAATTTACCTTATGACACTATATGATTGCTTTGGAACACAGCAATAGATCTGCTATACCTGGTGCTTTTGTCCTAGGGACTCGCAACATTTTTAAAGCACACAGCTGTCATAAGGATTCTGCACTCGCTCCTAACCTTATGTAAGGCAGGAGGAGCAGTATAGCTGTCTCTAACTTCAGAAGATTTTTATTTAGTAAAAGAAAGAAAAAGAAATCACTTTTTTATTCTGTTTCTGCTATTTACACATCCATCTTTGAGTCTGGATACAGACCAGAATAAAGATTTCTTGAATTTTAAATGTAGCGAGATCTGAGATTAACCTGATTTCTGAAGGGAGAGGATTCAGTAGCTGTTGTTTTATTATCAGTAACTTCAGGCATCTGCCTCTCATCTCTCTCTGGGCCTGGGATTATAACAGTTATTTTCTGCATTGATGGAGGAGGAAAAGAAAGAGGACCAAATGTCAACACAGTGATGTCTTTAAAAGGTCAAAATGAAGCATGAAGTTATATCCTCCACGGGAGAGGAGAGCAGTGCACTAAGGAATGACCATCCCTGAGGAAGCATCCTGGTATTTCTGCACCAGGGCAGCAGCAAGTAGCTTTCACTGTGTTTGCCAGCAAGGACACAACTTCCAACACGGTCTTTAGAGATGATGAAAAGCCAGTCTGTGTCCTCTACATGGACTCTGCAGCACTGCTGGCTGACAGTGGCTCTGCACTGTCCCTTAGGGTGGAGATGTCACAGGTCCAGCCTCTGAAAAATCTGCTAGGCAGTTTCCAAGTCATTGTCAGATCCCATTGACAACAGCCCTCAAGGCTCTTTTTTCTTGTACAAAGGCAAAACAAGTATCTGAGACTAATCTGGCTTTCCTTTATAATAGCTAATTTGACTGGGAACCAAGTCACTTGTAAATATGGACAATACTTGACTTACTTTCAGTATTTTTATAATCAATACCCTGACTTCAAGCATTTAAAAGCTTTTACTGTTATGCTAAATATTATGTAACGTAGTATAGTGAATGGTCTGTACTAGGACTAGATCTCTAAAGGATGTGCAGAATTTCTCTTTAAAAAACTGGTGCTCATCCACAGCAATTAACTGTCATTTCTACTCACTTTATGATGGTGTCTGGTTTAGAGGAGTCTCAAAGCAGTTTGAATCCCACACGATGCCATTAAGAAGCTTGCAGAATATCTGTCAGCAGCTAATCAACACCACCTCACCTATCCACCACCTAAAGCTCATTATGATCACTTGTGAACGGCATTAAAATATTAGCTACAGGGTGATAAATCACAAAAAAATGACACCAAAATAGCTGTTAGTCACAGGAAAATGTAAACAAAACACAACACACACACACCCCCCCCCAAAAAAAGCATTCCCTGCTGCTTCCCTTTTTTTTTTTTTTTTTTTTTTGTGATTTTTTTCTGTTAGTACTGAGCACCACCTGCTGGATGGTGCCCGCTTGCACCGACACCCACCCCCAGGGTGAAGAACAGGTATTCACACACACAAGCTGAGTGAGGCAGGTCTTGCCCCACATAAAAGGACAACACATTTTTCCATATAGATATCTTCCCAATTCCGATAAAACGTATGCTACTGATATATGTTTTATCATTTATTTCTAAATGCATATAAGAAGCTCAGTATGTCAACAGATTGCACACCGTCATTGAAGTGCTAAAATAAATTAGTGGTCAGTGCTACAGCTGCATGCTTGTGTGGCAGGCGCTAATCTGCTCTTTCCACCAGGCAAACACTGTCCAGAACATGCCTGTAGAAGGACAAGCTCTAATTCTAATTATCAGCCTCGTGTTTACTTGGTGTTAGAAGACAGATGTAGAAATAGTTTTTTAACCTTCCACAATTGTTTTAGGCCTATTACCCTGCCTTGTAATGAAGCAGCCATACACTGGCATACTTGCTCCTTAGGAAATCCCAACCAAAGGTCTCCAAACCCCTCCAAAAGGTCTGGTTTCACAGACTTTGATACTTCCCTGTTAGAGATTATTAGACTTGTATGAGGAAAACACAATCTCCTCTCGTTTTGTAATCCCCAAGACACCTACTTTAGATGTCTTACCAACTCTGTGCATGTAAACTGCAACAGTGAAGTGTCAACACTGGTCTTTATTAGCTGCTCCTTAAGGATTTTTTACATTAATTTTGTAAAAATTAGTTTTATGACAGGCATTTCATGCAAATCATTTGGAAAATATGGCAATATATTTTTATTATCTTGCTCAGTCACTAACATACAATTATTACCTGTGTGGAGCTGAACACAGTTACAAAGAGAACTGTACCAAATGTATTTAAGCACAAAAGTAGCCTTGATCAAGATATTTCTTGAAGAGGAAATAAGATTAGGAAAGAAGGCTCCCTTCCGCAATTGCCTTTTCTTTGTTACAAACACCCTGATTTCTCTCTGCAAATCGAGGCGGAACGGAGCTGCTGCTGAGGGCAAAGGCAGGACAAAGCTGTGCAGAAGGAGGGAGCAAAACAGGGCCTGTCTGGAACATTTGATAGGGGTTCTGTACACTTGCCCCAAAATTCAAGTCATTTACTCCATGAAAGACGTGTGAAACAAAACTAACTTCAGGAAAGTTTTTATTTTTTATTTTTCCTTTGGTAGCGTGGGATATGTAGACCAAATGGAATATGCAGTCTACAATGCTTACAGTAAATAAATTCCTTCTACTTTTACTGAAATATATGAAGAACAGAGGACTCTAGATAATAAAATGTATCTACCAAGGGTAGAGCAAGAGTCATCATGAATGCTGAAATATTTTTGTCCTAAAACATCCTTTTAATTTCCTTAGAGGCTTTGCTTTCTGCAATGAAAAAATTGAGAGGGTTTTTTCCCCTTAGTCCTAGTGGGACTATTTTAGCATTCCAAATTATAATATTAAGGGTTTATAAGCGAAGAAATACATTGCTGGGGGACAGAATAAAGAAGTGGGAAATCATTTTATGCCACTGATACTCAAAAAATGCAATCAGCAGCAGTAGCATTATTAGCATGTTCCAGATGGCACAGTACTATTGCCACTGTGATAGAAGTTTTATATTATTATATTTACATTATATTAAGATTTATGGAAAAATGGAATGAGCCAATGTTCTTAGTGTCTGAGAAGAACATTCTTGTAATTTCTGTTAATGTTAAAACACATTTACTGAGACAGAACCAGAGTTGCGGCATAATTTAAGTTGAAACGGATCTTTGGAAGTCGTGTGGTCCAACTCCCCACTCAGACTAGAGCCAACCACAAAGTTGAATCCAACTTTGAAACCATGAGGTTACACAGGGCTTTGTCAAACCAAATCTTGTATCTAAGGCTGGAGATCCTACAGCATCTCTGGGCAACACATTCCAGTGTTTCATTACCCCCCTTACAGTAATTGGCTTTGCCCTACTAGTTAATTGGAATTTTAACTGTCTGCACCTTGTGCCCATTGCCCCTAGCATTGGGGGCTGTGCACTTCCAAGTAGAATCTGGTTCCATTTTCTCTATAAACACTCACTAAATAGTTGAAAAAAGGAATTTGCTTACTCTTCTCCAGGCTGAGCAAACCCACCTCTCTGCAACTGTCTTCATGTCATGTGTACCACCCCCTGATTGTCTTGATGGCCCTCTGCTGTACTCATTTCAATTTATCATTGTCTTATTTGTACTAAGGAGGACAAAATTTGACATAGTAATTTAGAAGCAGTCTTACAAGTGCTACACTGAATAGACACTGAATATCTGTCTTCCTGCTGGCTGTGGTCTTACTAATAAAGTCCAGTACATTTTTAGGTTTCACTGCATTACATACAAATTGGTTGCATATAAACCAAACGCCAGTGGGTACTGTTGGTTGTGATATAATTGCAATGTTGTTGTGTTGGATTGTAACTGAATTTTCAGAGAAAAACTGTAGTTAACTGCAGTTATTATTTAATTAGTAATCATATCATGTAAGGTGTAGAGGAATGAAGCTGGGTTAATTAGCATTGATAATATACAACTGTGGGCTGGCTTCAGGGGCAGCGGGTTGGCCGATGTAGATAAGGTGCAGCTGTGGCTGGTTAAGTTTAGTGGTTGAGAGCCAATGAAGAGAGAGCAGCCAAGGAAGAAGCTGAGAGAAGAGAGAACATGTGCCCTGGATGAGGTGAAGCGAAGGCAGCAGAGGGACTGTATGAAGGGTATGCTGGTATGAGGTGGTAAAAGACCTTGTTGCAGCTTGATAGTTTGGAGAGTGTTGTGGCAGTAAGCCATGTTATTTATTCTTAAGATAATATTTTAATGAAATTCTGTAAGCTGGAAAATTCCTCCTATGGGCTGTATAGCAAAATGTCACGTGGGCAGATGCACAGCAAGTGTAACTGCAGTAGCAGCACACGCCACTTGGCACTTCTGTAGTTTTATCCAGCACTAATGAAGCTTTGTAGAACTCCTATGGAGCAGGTAATTATTACATCCATTATGCAGAGGGGAGGAATTGAAGCATAAATAAGCAACAGAACTAATTTAAAGTCTGCAGTGATGGCCTAAATGACCTCTTAATGAGTAGGAGTTTTGGGAATGATTTAATTAGAGGAGAACTAGGTCAAGGCCAAGTGCTTTTGACAATCTCATGCTACTTTTTCTAACTCAAGGTCAAGCAGAGAGCAGAAGTCAAGAGGAGGCCCTCCTTCTAATCCTTTAATTTATTTTGAGTGCGTATCATACTCATGAACAGTGAATCAGATTCCTCCTCCCCAAGTGCTAACGTTCCCATTATGAGCAACACAGAGTAAAAAAAGGGAAAATCTGTTAATTCCACAGTTCGGGGGGTGGGGGGGCAGGAATAGCCAGCTAGGGTAGATGGGCATAGCAGTAGATAGGTTCTTGAAACGATTTCAGTAATTCAGATAGTCAGTGCTTTGTCTACAGTATGTTGGTGTCCAGGATACTCATTATCCATTTCAAAGACTATTTTCCATGAAGCCCAATTTTATCAGGACAACTTGTCAAGCTACCCTTTTAACACAGTATATTCATAGCATGATTAGACAGTTGCTTGCGTCAAATCCTGAAATGTCTTTTAGAAAAGGTAGGGGTTTATTCTTTTTATTTAACAACAGGAAAAATTTTGTCAAAAGTTAAATAAAAGATCTCAAAAATGTTCCTGAAGACCTTAAAATTAGGGTTGTTTATTATATCACAAGAATTAACACTCCTGAAAATGTTGACTTTATGATCCAACTGAAAAATCAGGAAATAGCTGTACAACGCCACAAGATGGCACTGTTTTATGCCACTGAATTTATTCTGTGTCCCAAAACAAGAAATAGGTTAACAGAGATGATAAAAAGTAGTGGGTGCATATACAGGCTTACAAAAAATAAAGTGAATAGTAATAAATGAACATGAAATATAAAATAAGTAGGCTAAATAGGAGATTCGATAGCAATAGGGTAGAACTCATTAAGGAATGACACGTCTGCCCTAATGTTCTCAGCAGGCAGACAGGGGCTGGAAGTTAAGACAGCTAGTCTAGTTCTGATTAAGCAAGAGCTCATCAATATGATTACCTAGTACTTAAACTTTCATTGCAAGTCTTCAGATTCAGGAAATAATACTTATCCTCACAGCATTTCTCAACCATTTCTTTTCTTTGGAAGATAAAATTCATCTACGCTTGATTTCTACAGTCAGAGAAAGTATTTTGCAAAAGAAAGTAGTTCTATAACGTGGACACTTACACATTTGTGCAGAATGTGTGTATTAACATTATTCGCAGCCCTGAGAATAATTTTATCCAAGCTTCCCAGAACAACAGCATGACACAAAGTACCATGTTTTGATCCTGGGCAACAGGAATTTGTTTCATGTTGGGAGAAAGGAGGATCAAACGAACTTCTCAGGCACACCCAATGCACTTAGTTTTGCTGGTTGAAACTTAAGTTGATGCTCATTCAGACCTAAAAGTTTACAGCTCTTCTATTAGTGGGTTGCTCCATAAAGCTCAGGTAGCTTTCTTCTCCACATTCCTGCATGAATGTCAAGATCATTTTTACCTGGCAGGGCATGTCCTACCCTTCTTTGCATTCCTTAGGGAATATGTTCTTCCCAAAGGCACATAAAGGAAGGCATTCATTCCCACTGAATTCACTGGGAAAGTGTAGGCCCTTACACTTTTGTCTCATTGGCAGTCTCAAATTCCTGCTGGGGAGCATGTCATGCAATTAATATACAGCCTGTCTTTATATCGATACAGATGAGGGGAAACTTTCTTACTTGTGGGACAACATCTAACTACAATATTTTTGAGGCATATCTTTGAAAGACAGGCCCAGGATAGGCCTAGAACCATCTCTGAGTTTTGAGTTGCCCCTCATCACAAGTAGATCTGTTTCTTCACATAAAGTCAAAGATAATAGGAAACTCCCTGATGAATTTCAAGGAATCTATGAAAAATATCCCTATTTGGATTATTTAAATATCCCATTATTTTTTGCGTTTCTGTATTTGCAACGTGCAAGAAAAGAAAATGTTTAGATACAAAATATATGTGTGTGTACAGCAATATTACCTCAACAAAGAAACATCAAATTTTATAAGCATTGCAAGAAGCCTTTCAAAAAAATATTTTTTTTTTCATTTAAAACATTTTCCATCCTCTTCTTAATAGAACCATAGAATCATTTAGGATGGAAAAGACTTTTAAGACCATGGAGTCCGACCATTAATCTAGCACTGCCAAGTCAACCACTAAACCATGTCCTTGAGCGCCACATCTACCCATCTGTAACATACCTCCAGCGATGGTGACTCAACCACTTCCCTGGGCAGTCTGTTCCAATGCTTGACAACCTTTTTGGTAAAGAAATTTTTTCCTGGTATCCAATCTAAGCTTCACAACTTGAGGCTGTTTCCTCTTGTCCTATTGTCGTTACTTGGGAAAAGAGATTGACGTCCACACCACAGTCCGCCATGGTGAAGTGCACTGGGATAGTCAGTCTTAAAGCTTTGACTCCATTGATCAAAGGTCCATTCATGTCTACTACAGGAAAAAAAAAAGCTTTGCAGCCATTATTTTAGCAGCATTCATGGAAAAGGAAAGAAGAAAAAAAAGGGGGAGTAGGAGGAGCGATTTGGGGTATTTTAACCTATTCAGGTCAGGAAATTAATAATACAGGTGAATCTTGGCAAAGGGTTTCTCAGCTTGGATCTTTATGTATTTGCTGGGAAGGGTGAAGAAACAAGAAGGGGGATAAAACAGACATAGTGTTTGGAAAATTGGCTCAGGAACCTGAAATATGTTTGTAGTGAGCTCCTATTCTGCAGATAGTCCGGTCTTGTCATGTCTCTAAGCAACAAGATCTATAATATGCACTTGCACTAACACAGAGTAAATTGCCTCGAATGTGCATAAATTTCAAGCCAGATCTGAACCTTTATTCAGTGATTGTTTTATTATCACAGTAAGTAGGGGAATAAATATTGTCATGGGCTTAAGACCTTCATAAAGCTGATTATTTTTTGCTATTCACATGAGAATATTATCTAGGAATTATTTATATTCAGAGTTCTGACTAAAGCTCAAAATTACTGTGTGGACAAGGTCTTCACATGTAATAGTCACCTATCAATATTTTTCAGATGTCAGTGATGACAGAATGTAGAAATCTCTGGATTATGGGGTATTCAGTTGTGTTGTACTGCTATGTAAAATATGCATTTTTTTCCAATTCTTGTGATCTGTATGACACTAAAAGTTATAAATAAAATAGTAATAAATGCATGCCTCTTGAGCATAAACCAAACCTAGAAATAACTTGGGTTGAAGTATGTAAAAAAAATCTTTAATCTTTCCATTAGAAGCAGACTTCTAAACTGCCACATGCAAACATGAAGTATGTTACCTGTATTCCAGGTGTTATAAAACGTGTAACAAATTAGATTGAAATCTTTCTGGTAACTCATGACATTCATCAAAAAATGTACTGGCAACATGAGATAATATTTTAAAATGGGAAAATAATATTTTGGAGATTAGAAACAAACGAGTATTTTTATGGGACACGAAAATTGAATTTTTTTGCATTTTTATATTCTGTTTTTAACGTCACTAGAAGCGTTTCAAAATGATTGAATAATTCTGCTAGAAATGATCGAATTTTACAGAACAGAAACATCATTCTATTAACACAAACTATAGAGAAGACAGTAACAGTCCAAATGCCACATTAAAAAGGTGTGAATTTGGTCATGATAATAAAGTTGATGCTAATGAAGACATGGGAGATTCATTTATTCATTAAACATGCCAAAGTAGATGTATAGCAACAACATTCTGACCTGGTAACATTTGAGGTCAATGTGTAATTGATACAAATTAATACGTAAACTTATAAACAGAATGATACGAACTAGTTATGTTGGACAGGAACCTGGAGAAGATTCCGTGCATTTACCTTACTTGATAAAGTCTTTCATTGATAATCTTCTCTGACCTGGATAGTCTTGTTGAATAATTCTAAAAATACATTTTACTTTAGATGATTGCTTAGTTTTTAAAAAATATTATTTCTTGTTTACAGTTACTGAGTGGCACAATATAGGAATGGAATTCAAATCCAGATTTGGACATCCTCAGCTCAACTCAATCATTGCAAAAACTGATATCTGCTGCTATTTAAGAAATGTCATAGGACCTGGAAGACTTGTCTTTTGTAGTAGTTGTTGGGGGCAAGGTATGATGCTTTGGGGCATCTTATACACCATGACCTACCTATATGCAGGGGAATATCAAGCTGTAAGTTTTGTTGAATACAAGACCTTTAGACACCAAGCACACGCACAGACTCCTACAGGTAGAAACCTAAGCGTAGATGTCTCCATCTGGAGCTGAATCCCACCCTAGATATCTTTTCACAAGGACAGCAGAGAGCTGATGTGATTGCCCACACAATGGCATCTAGGATTGTTTGATATGTCTGTTTGACCTGGTCCCTACCTGCCACTCCAAAATGGCCTGGATCACCTATGTCATATTTTACAAGCCTCTCCAATTCTTTCAAATACCCAAGGCATCTCAAAAAGCAGTGGATGCTTTTGTGTGCACAAGTGAACAGAGGATATTTTGTGTTCATGGATCCCTTTACAACACAAAAATGGCTCAGCAAACACCCAACACCTGTCATTCTTCCTGGCACTGAGTAGCTTTAGGATCCAATCTGTTTGGGGGTTTTTTCCCCCTTCCTTTGTGGAATCTCTTACATAGTTTGGTCTCTGATTTCAGATAGTTTAAATAGTATTCTTCTGTCCTGTTTCAGATGCCTTCATCTGATCAGGTCTCATAGGCTAATTTTATAGTCAAGGAGACTATGACACATTTCTAGACTGCAATTAAACTCATCCTAAAGTATGTGGCTAAAATAGGTCAGATGAATCACATGACCATTTCTCTTTATTGTCTCTATGGCTAGCTCAGGTGTAGACATCTAAAGTTAGGTCAGATTAATCATGTAATATGGTATCCCTTAAGGACAGAGTTGAAGGGAGGAGTTATATTTCTTCTGAAGTGACTAGTTACCATAGTGTCTGGGGTTGTCAGAAGTCAAAAAGATTAATTCTACTTACGTATTTGTACAAAGTATGATCGTTGATTCACATGTTCTTATTATTTGTAAGTCTCAACATATGAAGAGTTCCCCGCTGAGAAAATACGTATATCGTTATCAATACCTAACCAAGAATTTTTTGATCACCCAAGAATTTTAAACTGGTTGGGATTAAAAACAAGTAGATAATCATGCTTTCACAGAGTTAGCCTTGAACATATGACACAAAATTTCTGTTGGTTTTATGTCTTTGTGCCATCTTTATGCTGAACATGGCAGAACAGCAAGCATTTGATACAGCATGAAGTGGATCAAATAGACAATAAATTGCTATGCATAAAACCTACCACTGCAAGGTCCATGCCTCACATAAATTGATCATTAAAAGAGACTTGAACTTATGCAGTTGCTTTATACTAGAAAAAATTACTATTATCATGTGTTCATTATATACAGCATATACTGCTGTTAGGAGTCCTAAACTTAAATTTACTATATCCTCTAAACAACGACTGAGAGTTGAATAAGGTCTCACACGAGTGAATGTTTCACTAAATGCTTGGTTGAGCATAAAAGAATCCCCTTGCACCAATTCATCAAATCTTCAGTTACGCAAATACAATTCCTTGAGAAACTGCATTGTAGCAGATTAGTGAAATTATGGGAATTAAAAATAACTGGCATAATCTGAAAGTCCAGCAAACAGAAGGAGAAAAGGGAGTAGAAATCAGGAATGAGGAAGATGAGTAGGCTTCACTGTCAAACTGGCTTCAGTGTCAAGAAAATGCCACATGTTTACTACTAGGCAGCTAATAATTACATATGACCATAACAAAAGCACATCATGTTTCTAAAACTCAAGGGGCTGAACAACCATGTGATGACAGGAAAGTCAAAACACCTTCCTGATGGAACTGAGGACCAAGAAAGCCATAAAGAAGGAAAAGACATGGAGGACTGAACCTGAATATCCTTCAAAGGCAGGTCAGAAGTTCAGCTAAGTACCAGCTTTTGTGCAGCTTGAAGATTTAATATTGAAGGAGGTACACACATATCCTTAGCCAGAGGACTGTGAAGCATCTATAAGTTAGTCAGATGAAGGATGACAGAAAACTTTAGAATCTAAATATTACATAAATACATGTGTTCCTATATTTACTTTAAAACTGTGTTTTATAAGCCTTTGTGGCAGTACTGTTTATCTTTGCTTATATGCCTTTATAATGAGAAGACTGGTCTCTTTGGCAGCTCCCAATTGGGTGACCTGGTTCTGTTCCCCATCCCCTAAACATGGAACTTGCAACAGTTGGACATCATAGTAATGGATAAAATTTATGTTTAACACCTTGCTATTTCACATGAATTAAAAAAGGAGAGCACCAGAAAATGAAGTTTCATAGAAAGAAAGAGAGAGAGAAAATAACCTGCATTTTGCAGTTGTCAGGGAGGTGTGAATCTTTATTAGAAGTGATTTTATGTGGCTTAAGGGCTTTTTTTTTGGCTCGACTTTTAAGGCACATTAGTGATTACTGTAACATGTTTTTTCTGTTGTACCTCCACGCATTCTGTATCATCTATCATTATTGTATCTCTGGAAAAGTTACTAATATTGTAAATGCTTTTACTGTCTTGAATTTTGCACCTAGATTTTCCACAAAAAAACAAAGGGGGGGGGGGGGGCAAACACAACATTAAACAAGTATTCAAATTAAAGACAGCCTTTATAAAAAAAAATCATCTTGAAATAAGCCAGTAGACCTCCCAGGAATGTTCTATTACAAATATTGTCGCAATTGGAATGAATACCTCCTGCAGCCTAAGCTTGCTACCATAAGTGGTCTGACTTTGTTACAAGGCATCCCAGTAAAAAAAAAAGGAAAAAGAAAAAAAGGGGAAAAAAAGCTACATTTTAAAGACGTGCAATGACTCTTAAGGGCTATACTCATTGACTATGGCACAAAGATTTAAGGTTCCTTGTGTCACTTCCTACACTCAGCACTTTAGTATGTGTAATAATTTATTTATTTTTATAAAGAAGATCCTATTTCACTAGATCTTTTGTAAGGGCTTTTTAGAACTGGTTATGTAGAAGCTGTCAAGACCCATATTTGCCATTTCTTTGAACAGTGAAGCCTTCTCTCAAGCGATCTCTCTCATGGGACACCAGCCCCCTACACTTTGTTACTTTTCTTTTAGCATGCTTATAAACAAAAGCTAACTCAAAGTGTGTGCCTATAAAGAAGAAAAGCCATACAAGGCTTGATCAAGAATCAATCTGTACGTTTACAAGTTTCTACAAACACTGGACTTGTGATAGATCCCATGTTACATTTGAGTGCCTGTGGTGCCTCATAGGGATATCTGAAGGCAAAAGATGATTAAATGCTCCAACAGAAATTGCAGGGCTGCCAGAAACACCAGCCGCTGATGAAGATTCAGAACAGACCTGTACTAAAAAGGGACATTAGAGTTCTAAATAACTATCAAGAAAACTTATTACTATTTTCTGACATAACCAATGCAAAGACAGAATTTAGAAGCTTTCCTTTTCTTAGAAAATTTCTTGCTCAAGCCTAGGATATCCCAGTTTCCAATAATATTCATATTTCTTACAGGCATAGAGTTATAAAATAATTATAACAGGACTGAATTTTGCAGTCCTTGGGACTGCTGCACCATGGCAGGGGCTGTGACTGAGCCCAGTCCCCACCCTGGGCTCTGGCACTGGGGACCTGTGCTGGGGGATGAGGACACCCTCAGCTCTCCACACTGCTGCCCCTGCCTGGCACCCAGCTGCTTCCTGACACATCATTTGAAACGCAGAAATTCTCAGCCCTTCCCAAGGCATCTTCTGCAGAAAATGAATGGGAGAAGCCCAGTGCTCCACATCGTTTGCAGGGGACCTCCAAGGGCAGCTTTGACCACAAGGCTGGCAGGTAGAGCTCTGCTCTTGTGCCTTGTCCTCGGTGTGCATCAGGAATGTGTTGACAGTTGTGCCCCTCACACAGCTGAAGCAGAGGACCTATTTCTGTTTCCTAGAATGGTCTTAATTTATGAAATAAGGGTGTAGATGCTTGCTCTAAAATGGCAGCAATTTTAAGCAAAGGCTCAAATCAAGGCCATAGGAAACACTACTGATGAAATATTGAGCTATCTGTGAAACACAGTAGGGATTTTGAGAACTGCTTTCAGATTGAGCCATCAAATTTCAGCCTCAGCCTCAATTACCACAACCTGCATTCATCACTACAAGCATCAGCTAAGAGTTTTGAGATGACAGACGCTATAGAAAGGTAAATTTCTATAACCATGTTTCATTTTTGTCTAATACTTTGTAAGATTCCTTTTTTCTCTTTCCTTCATGACATGTATTGCTGCTATATCTACATCAATATTCCCAGCCCATTACTGCTGTTCTTAGCAACTTATCCAGGCCATCACAGCCATTATACCTTACTATGCACATAGCACAGCACAGTCCTAGTGCATCCAGCTGTGAACGGGAAAACAAGGATGAAGAGTCACACTTTTCCTTACTGCATGCAGATAGTCTCCCTGTAATTACAGCTATTGGAGATACTCCTCAGCAGATTCTCCCTTGGCTCCCTGAAGTTCCACTCCCAAACTTCATTAAAACTCAATCTGTGCAATGGTTTTCTGTGCGAGGTATATAAAGTCTCCCTTGAGAACAATTTTTTGTGAAGTGATGGGGGTTTGTTGCTCTTTAAAATAGTCCTAATATTTCCATATATACATGAACACAGGTTACTTGACACATGCAAGTATTTCACAAGCAGTTTGAGCTACATCAGCTTCTGCTGACCTAAACTGGCCCTTGACAGCTATAGGACTATGTAGAGAGAGTATTATAAACCTTGTAAGACTTTAAAGATGAATTCTCATTATTAGGGTCTTTTTAGGTTCTATTAAATACACAAGAAAAGGCTTCAGCCTGAAGGAAAGGAAATCAGAATGCTCAGGTTTATTTAAGAAAATCTAATAAATATAACTGTTCACTTTCAGCTCTTACTTTACAACTTCATGCTTCATGGTTTTTATATAAAACTCCTCTTGGTATGATTGTGACTTTTCACGAACTGCAGTCTAGAAGTTCAGTGCCAACTAATTTTGCCTTCTATCATTTTTTTCAATGACAAGAATGTGCGCACATGTGTTTCCTGCTTGAGCTGAGGTTCATATTTACAGGATGTGGAAAGTTAACATGACAAAAGTAATGATTGTGTAGAAGGAAATTCACTTTCGTTAACAGGCATCCTATTTACTGTACTGTCACCTTGCACGATATGCCGCATACCATTTCAAGCACAATAATTCTTTTGGTGAAAACTTCCTGCACAGAAAATGGAAACTTTGACAAAAAAACAACAATAACAAAAAAAAAAATTATGACTGAGTTTACCCTGGAAAAAATATCAGTTAGATTCTTACCTCAGATACACCCATCCAGCTCCCATTGAGTCCACTGGTCAAATATGAAATTGATCCCAGAATATGGTATTGAATTATTTGGTTTAATAAGAAATTGTTAGGAAAAAACACTTTTTTATATATATTTTATTTTTTCACCCACTGCACACTACACTCTGAGAGGCGTGGCTGTCTTCAAAACTGTTTTCTAAAACCTTTTAATTACAGGTGACGCTTCATTCTGGCATTGACTGAGGAAGGATTCCCAGTCAGTAGAAAAATATCCAGGGAGATCAGGCAACGATCCTCAACAGCAATCTATAGGATTACTGTGGGATAAAGAAGGAAAGAAGTAAGTTTGCATTCATAAATCCTCAAAAGATGGACCCACAGACCCAGTCACAGAGTTAGAAATACCACACTCAAGCCAGTGGCTGGATTTGAATCACGGGGGAACTGCAGGGCTGACTGACACTGCCTACAGGTGGGCACCACAAGAACAAGTCATTTAAAGGAAATCATTTTCCATGCACTTACTACTACTACAACCCCCTGCCCTTAAAAACTGAGCTCCACATGGTTGCAACTCAAAGCATGGAAATTACTATAAAACCAGACAAATTCCCATGAATTGGTGCAAAGATATTTTAAGGGGTTTTAGGGTTTTTATAACAATAATGGGGGGAAAGCTGTTTATTAGAGTGTTACCAGAAATGGCATACTTTGCATTTTTTGTTCTAAAAATGAAATATTTTGGATGCTGATTTCACTCAAGATTATAATCACCAGCAACAGTTCTTTTGCAAAGGCTATAACACTAGAATTTAAAAGGATGGAATTTACCTACATGAAAAATTATATTCTATGAAGCAAAATTTGTCCATAAGTCAGCTCATATGAATGACTGAATTGAGAATCATGGAATAATATTCTTCTCTGCTCTGTGGTGCATGAATTTAATTTTGCACAGTGACATGGATCACTGAAAATGACCATTTCCAGGCTTACGGAAGAGCTTGCCACTGATTAGAAATCAGAGTGCAACTGAATTTAGGTACAAACAGGCTGACAATCAGTTTAAAGATCTGAAGTTTTAGCTTTTGAGAAAAAATGTGTGTATGGTTCACTAGTTACTAAAATAGACTGAGTGTTACAACAGCAAGAGCATGTAGGCGTTGCTTGGGTAATAAAAATATGGGTGGTAACAAATTATATTGCTGTGAAAAGCAGATGAGGAGAGACGCCTACTGAAACCTGATGCTGCCTTTGAACTTTAAAATTTTGACTTAACAAGCTCCACACTGGTGCTGCTTTAGCAAAGACCTGTCACGAAGGGCAGATTTGTTTCACAGCAAAGTTGCTTTATTAAAAATCCTCAGCATCTTCATAAAGTCCTGATTCAGAAACAGAAGGAGGAGTTACACTGAACTTGACTGTTGACCTGACAGTGAGAATGGAGCTATTGTACCCAGAACTGAATATGCATATCTGTGCTGCTTCTTGTTGAGCTTCACACGGCAGTTACCCTTGCAGAGAGAGGAACCCTTTAAGAGATCTGAAAGCTGCTGACTTTCAGACACTGAAACCCTGAACCAGACCCTAAAGTCAGTAGGTTCCACGGCCATTAAGAGGTTAAAATACAACTTTTAACCTTCTCTCTTTTTTCTCCATTTGCTGTAGGGTAATCAATGGACTGTAAGCTGTGTGTGGCAGCATGGCCCATGTCGTCATCTTTGTGCTATTCAGCAAACTGCAAGCTAGATGTGCTCAATTAATAGTAAAGATTATCAGGGAAGCAGAGCTGGAAACGTTTACTTGGTACTGCATGAATTGAACCTGCTCATTTTAATAAAACACTAATTACCTCACTGACTGTTTTGCACTAAGCCTCCTCTTTATACTGTGCTTTACTTGGTGGCAAGAAGTTAGTACAGTTCAGTACAAAATGTGGTACAAACTAATGCTTAGGAAAGAAAAACTCTAATGGCACATTACGTGATGTTCATTGCGTGGCTTTCCATATTACTGCTGAACTTTCAGGTAAAGAAAGTATCATCTGTAATCATTAGTCACACAAATAAAACACAAAGAAAGGAAATGTATTCCCTCCTCTTGAACGTCAGCAAAAGACTGAGCAGCTCCTTTCTGCTCTGCATGCAGTACTAGGAAGAACAGCATCCACCTAAGTCACACTTTTTTTTCAGATTTTAACTGAGTTTCAGACTCTCTGATGAAGACAGATCTGCTTATGATTTGACTTTGCAATGATGGCAAGAAAAGGTATTTTTGTTTTCTCCTCTGACGTCTTTGAGACATAGAGGCTGCCTTATCCAGGAAAAATTTTAATGCTTTTTCAGTCTTCATCTATGGTTTTCTTCTGACTTCATCCTGATGGAAGCTGTGGCACAGTTAGACATTTTCTTGTTAAGGCTGCACTGAGACACAGCTCTCAGCCCAGTCTTACAGCTCCTTTTAAAAGCGACGCCAGCAGCAGTAAGCCATCTCATAAGCAAAGAAATGTAGAAAATGCACTGAAAGGCTTAAAGCCGAGAATATGCTTCACTCCTATTAGATCTATAAGAAGCTGATGATAAGGTTTTTATGAGTGCTATTAATTTTATGCAAAATTAATTGTTCTACAATTCAATGCTCTGTTGTTCCTTCTAACAACTGAATAAACATAATTTTTGCCATAGGAGAAACAACATTCCTTTGCCACCTATTAATGAACTAGAAAAGACTGCATACGTTGTCAGAGAAATACTTTGTCTTGCATCACAGTGACAAAGCTGAAATAACTGTACGAGGTAGATCTGCAGGATGTCTAACTAGGGCTGTTGCAAGAAGCAATGCCAATGCAACAAGATGCTCTCTGACTCCTAGAAACTTCTTGCCACCACTGCTAAGTGAGGAGCTCCTCTCCCTAGAATAAAACCTCAAGGCAACATCATGATGGAAGATGGCTTTGGGGGCTTTGGGGTGAATGAATCCCAAAAGACATAACAGGGAGGGGGACAAGGGATTAGGAAAGATGAAATTATTGGGTAGATGGAATAAGGTATTTATTTACTGTTTATAACAATTGATGGGAAAAACGAGGCAAAGATTTACTGTCTATTGTATATTGCTGTTAGGGGGGAACTAACAGCAGCTTTCTAATGCCCAGGCTTTTTGGAGTGATGTATGGCAGAAGGAGGAGATATAATGCATGTACATTGGAGTTCAAACTGGATGTAAGGAAAAGACTTTTCAACATGAGGACAGTAAGCCGTAGAACAGCTTGCCCAGAGAGGTTGTGCATTTTCCATTCTTAGGGGGTTTCAAAACCCAGCTGGATAAACCCCAGATAACATGGTCTGATCTCACAGCTGACCCTGCTTTGAGCAGGAGGTTGGACTAGAAACTGCCTGAGGTCCCTTCCAACAAAATTTTTTTTATGATCTTGTGATCCTATGATTGTTCAGTTTATTGTGGAAATAGATCTTTTTCCAGCCATATAAATGAACTTTCCATTTGTCCTTATAGTTGCCTTGGCATTAATTACTGTTCATTATAAACATCTGCCTGACTGCTGACTATTGCCTTTTCTTAATTACCTCTGCATTTATCTTTCAGATTAGCAATATTTTATTTCATTTACATACAGACTCCATACTTGCAAGAAGAGTTGTAAGGTTATGTAGAGAACTCAAGAGAATGTGTTTAGCTTTCCTAGTTCAGATGCCAGAAAAGGCCCAGAGAGTTTTCCAATAATGAGGACATTTACCTTTTTTTTTCAGTAGTTTTAACATCATCTAGCAGGAGGGTAGTATTTGGGCTACAATCGCTCTAACTTTAATAAGACAGAAAAAGAATAATGCACTTTCGGGAACTGAGGAAAGCATTACCTCAATGTTCCTAACACTTCTATTGCTGTGCTGTTTGTATTACAAACTAGACAAATGATAGTCGAAGCTTGGAATGCCTAGATTGTAAAGGAGTTGTTTTCATGTTGGCACCATCACAAATGCAGTCTTTAACAGTGCTCTTACATTTTCTTTGACCTTTTGACAAAAAGAAAGAAGCACTTCTTTTTAAAGAGGTACCATTCTTATTTTTCAGATTTTAGGTGGGGAAAAAAATTAATTGAATGTGGTGCTTTTGTCAGATGACTAAAATATGTAAGACTATTTTAAACGTATTTATCCTCCTTGTTCTCAAACAAAAACTGAAAAGAAAACAGAGGAGCTGGTCATGTAGTATAGGTCCTCCACAAGTTGTGAAACATGGGTAAAGAGGAAAAAGAACCCTGCTGGAAAAAATCATTAGGTTTACACCTAGTGATTTTTATATATCCTGAGATTTGTTTTGATTGACACATCACACAACAGAGAAATCTGAGTGACTTTAATAAAACTTATAGTGTGTGCTTTCATTTTTTTGCTATATCAGAAGAGCCAAATAATTGTAGGAGAACCCCGTTTTGAATTCCTTAAGTTAGCTGGGTGCTAAGCAGATGAGCACTCCAGGAACAACCTGACCATCTCTCTCCACCTTGTGCCGGAACTTGTTGCATTTACTCATGTCTTCTTGCAGAGTTGACAGGGTGAGCATATCATAATATGGCTCAGTCAAAACAAAGTGAACCAGGAAAGACCTGCTGCTAAAACTGTTTAATCTAACCTGTCTGATTTTTACTATATTAGCAAATCATCCCAGCAAATCTTTGGAGACAATAAGAAGTTGACAAACAGCTGGGAGTGGTAGTGTCCTTTACCAATACAACAGAACTGAGAAGATAACATCCATTCACAATTTAATGCTCCTACAAAGGAGAGCCTGGATGCTGCAAATCCTTTCCAAACAGCCTATGCAAGACAGGTTATTAGATCTTATTTGGTTTGATATATTTCTTAAACAATTGTGCTGCATACATAAAGTATATGTTAAATACAGTATTTAAAGCTGCAAAGTTAAAATTTCAAGAATTAGGAAATAGCAGAATCAAGATTTTAAGATACCTTTCCTGTAGTCCAGTTGGGCACCTACCCTGCTTTCTGGCTGAGTCAGAGGCTATGTGTGTTGATTTATAAACATCAGGCATTCGTGTATATGGAGTTTGCAAAAATATCATAACGTAGATGTATTGGGATCCACACTGAGATTGTATGGGCAATTCAAACTCTGCCTTTTCCTGTTACCAGAGCTAAGAATCTAATTTAGCAATCCAACTATTGCTTTAACACACTTGTGTAATTTCCTGTAACAACTGTTCGTCACCTCATCTATCTTCAAATTTTAGTCCTGACCTTTTAACTCTCTACAAAGATTTCAGTCAAACTTAAGTTCACTGACTTCCAGGTCAAAATTAGATGGCTGAAACTTCCATTTTCATCAGCTATGTCCTCCTCTTCTCTGACAGAGCCTGTTGTAACTCAGAGAAGGCTCTACTGGTTATCTCATGAAGCACTTTCTGAATATTGTGTTGGTCAGTACCATGTATGAAGGTAAATGAAAAAAGAGGCCCTAGGCCACCTGAAAACTTCAGTGGCTTGGGAGTTGCTTCAGAAACTGTTCAACCACTCCTGCTGCATGCATGCTTTAACTCTGATATAAGGACAGCAAAAGTGACTAAGGACCATTTCAGTTGCCCTATTTTAATTTATTATGGGTATAATTGAGTCATGCTGGTCCGCAGTGGAAGATTATTGCCTTAGAGTGGAAGAACAATAGCTATCATGTTCACTGAGGACTAGCTGGTAGGGTTCTGGTTCAGTCTACCAGCTATGCTGCTACAGAAAGTTTCATTTACTGTTGATTTAGAAGGAACTATATAGGCCTGGCTGTTAATAGTATTCAGGTTCAGTGATTTTGATCCAGGCTGCAAGCTCTTGAAAAGCACAAGTGGGGGAAAAAAAAAAAAAAAAAAGGAATGCATTATTTTTATAAACCTTCTGCACTTATGAGGGTATTATACGCTGTACATTTCTATAAACAGAGCTTTGTCACAGCGGAACTCCTTAGATCTTCTCAAAACAAACAGAAAAGGTTTTGGTAATAATAAGAGTATACTGAAGATATGCAGGTTTCTGTAAACCTTCTATAGCAAATGCAAACAAATCATTCACACATACCCATCAAAATCAGAAGACAGATTTGTGAAAAATGTCCTTTCAATTATATCCTCCCACTATGTAATAGAATCCCCATATATATCACTTAAACCTAGTGTTTGCTGTAGAGACTGTGTTAGCTTATGAGCTTATCAAGTCAGCACACATAGATTCGGTCAATTTTTGGAGCCTCTGCTCTTCCCTCCACAAGTTCTGTGTGAGTTTGGGGAAAAATGCAAGATTTTCGACTCAAAAAATAACAAAGCAGAAATAGGGCTGTGGTGTGCGATAACCATTACTTCACAGGACACAGCTCAGGTTGCTATTGCTTTCCATTTTGGAGTAAAAGTATATGAATCATGTCAGATGAACATTTTAGCTGGATAGACATATTGAAGGAAATGTTTAATAGATTACTTAAAAAAGAATTATGACTCACATAGCTTCCTAGTCATCTATCTACAGCTCTGAATGATGGAAGTTATCCATCTTGAATTCTCATGATCCTTGCAGTATTGGTTACCTCATTTGCATTAAATGAATAGAATAAATTGTTACGAATCCAAAAATATACGGTTGCCAGGATACATCTTGCTAGATGCAAATGAAAATGGGTTTATGCCGACCAGTTTAAAATAGTTTGGTACTTAGACAATTTCTTATTAACATTAATAGTGATAAATGAAACAATACATAACCAGTGAGCAACTGAAATTATTACTATTTGGTTTGCAATAGGAATATTATTTCAAGCAAATCTGAACTAGTTTTAGTGCAATGTAATTCCACTAAAATACCCTGAAGTTTCATTGCAGAAGCAGCATACAGAATGAATAACTATTCTATGCTTACTTCTTGATAAACTTGTGAGTTCAAAAAGTAAGTTTCCTGTTACTTGGTTTTATGATTTTCAGTGCTACAGCATTACCAACAAGCATCTATCAGTGTATAGGAACACCATTACTATGCTTTGCCTATGTATATGTGGATAAGGTAGTTAAAGTTGAGAACCATACTCAAAAAAAGTCGTAGGGTCTAACCACATTCCTATACAATTACATAGCCAAAGTCCCCTTAGCTCATGTATATTATTCTGACTTGCTAAAAATATAAAATATATAATTTATTTTTATTTTTATTCTAAGCAATATATTTTATAAATCTTGACTATTTTTAAGATGTGTGCATGCATATTGATATCTTTCAAAGCCTATACCAGAAGCTTAATTATATCACTTTCGTGAGTAAAGTTGTTTAATTTGTGTAAGATTGACAACGAAAATGAGTCTGCATTGAGGGCCTAATGAAGATAATTAATGTATGAAATAAATACATTTTTATTGTGTGCCATTCATGGTACGTACATGTATTTTAAAGGGGACTATATTTCTTATATAATGATTTCCAAACAGGTAGATAAACACAGGTCAGAATTCCAGCTGTATTCAGTTGAGACTCCTGTATTTTTGGTGAGTGGTGTAGCTGCTCTAATCTGCCATGGTTGGTCCTTTGACAGCCAAGGGCTGGCTGCCAGTGCTTCTCCCAGCGTCATGCATCAGTGGATACAAGAAATAAACTGGGGGTTTACTGCAATAAAGACTCAGTGTATGCTGAGAAAGCAAGCCCTTCAAGCTGAAGTCATCTACAGAAATTGAGATGCAGAAGGTTTCTCGGCCCCCTTACTAACGGTTGGTTCTTTGAGAGGAAATAAAAATACTGACAAAGTCACAACAGCACAATTCTTTCATAGGAAACAATTTCAGACACAATTCAGAGCTGTGAAATGATAGACTAACTCTTCCCTCTCCTCTCTTTGTTTGTCACGTCTCAAAAGTTACTAGCTTTACTCTTAATTCTTAGTGGTATAACTGAGAAGAAAATTATGTCCCTAAATGCCAAAGTAGCACTGAGGTTCATCTTCACAAGTGATGAAGAGCTACAATTCCAAACAATATCAGTACCATGAATTATGCAAGTGATGACAAGATCATGTTGAATATTCATACAATTTCTTTCATAGAATATATTAGCATTATCCTTTTTTTCAGTGTTAAACACAAAAATAAAGTACTTCCATACTGAGGAGATGATTAAGGAGCTGATTCAATGACCACTGAAATTGAAGACACTTTCTTTTGAATTTGGTAATCTCTGAACTGGGCTCTAAACCTTTATTTTCCTGGGAATGCTCTTTGTATTAACCTTCTTCATTTTTTCTGCACAGAGCTAAAATGAGCATTAAGAAAGATGTCCTTTTATTCCACAAATCAACTCCTACATGTAATACTTGAGAAAACTGAAAGATAAATACATTAGTTCTGCTTAGCAAGTTAAACATCAAAAGCTGAAAACTCATGTTCCCATCTGTTCTGAGACTGCTGGTTGCATCCAGATGATTGTTAGTGCAATTCTGCATAAAACCATTAGTTTCAAGACTTGCAAGGCACCATACTTTACAAAAGACTAGACAAATCTGTTCCAGGTAGATAAAAATTCGAGCATTTGCCAACATTGTAGATGACTTATGAACCATTTCTGTAGAAGAAAAAAAAAAAAAAAAAAAAAAAAAGCAGCTCTATGTCACCATTCCAATTAAAACAGATGTTATAAGGCCAGCATCTAAAAAATCAGGAGATTGCTGTTATGCTGCTATGTCCCAGCTGAGCCATGGCAACTGGTTGTGCATACATTGCCATAACTATGAAATAAAATGTGTTAGATTCCCCTGAGATGTGAGATTGCAAATGGATTTGGATGGGATTCAGTGTGAGATTCAGACTCCTAAATTTCAAATGTCTGTATGCAGGTGTCTTCAGCTAGGTGTCTACGTTTCCACTGTAGTGAAGACAGATTCACTTGTGCAGCAATGGGCATTCTGAGCTACCTGAGCTACCTCTGTGGGTCACAGGACCTACCGGAGATCTGATGCTTCTGGAAGAACAGTAGGAAAAAAAGCAAGATACTCACTTCTGAAAAAGCCCTGAAAGTTTCTGATCACCCTGTCTGTGTATCAGAGCCTGGATGAACAGAGCCTGGGTATACTTTGAGCTGTGATAACACAGCCTCTCAGTGGCTGATCCATTGTGTTGCTCACCAGAGAACTGATTATAGGCATCTACCTGCTGCTTGCGATGTGTGAGACAACCTGATGAAAGTACCAGGCCTGGACCCTACTCCTGGCTTTATGGGGAGATTAGACACCTAATTTATGTCTAAAAACATGCAGGTGTCTGTACACCTAAGTTTAGAGGCACAGTTCACCTGTGTAAATGCAAGCACATCCTTTAATCTGGGAAAGTTTAGGGTGTTTGAAATACTGGGATGGGGCTGGTAGAAATGTGACAGAACTTTATGGGAATTTTGCACCTCTTCAAAGCAAAAACTGGGTGCTATGTGAGATTCCTCACAGAATTCAAGTGATGAGAGATTACTTTATTGAGTAATCTGAACCCTACCGATGTGCCTCAAACTGAATTTGTATCTGCCCAGCACTGGGACAACAGCTTCACACAGACAGTTACTGTGGCTTGGCTAATATGCAAGTAGCCGGTTAAACAATTATTTCCTGGTCTCTAACGTCATTGTCCAAAGCTGAGAATCTGAAATCTATCACTCGCCTGCCATTCCCCCTACAGGCTGTTCAACTTCGCTCTTACAGCAGTATGTGATGCTAAAGCTATGCAGATGCTCCGTAGTTCATTTCATCAATACATAACAGTCCCTTTGTTTTGGCAGCAAAAAAAGTTGGACTTTTCTAACTCTTAAATACTATGCATATCCAGAATCAAAATATTCTTCTGGCTAAGTCCCCGATGCATTCATTACAGACAGTCTGAGAGCATACATAACATGGACTAATAGAGACAGAATACTTCCAAATGATGGGTGACAGCTGCCTCTTTTTTTGTAAAAGCATCCACTTGAAGACATGTCCGTTATACAGCAGTCAGAAGGCATGTCCCAGAAAAATAAATAAAAGGGGACATTAAGCCGCTAGCTGGGAACCTGAGGTTCAGTTCTCTTTCCTGGTTCAAGTTTTCCATGTGACTGTTCCTCCTGCTTGAAAGTGAAGCAACCCTATTTACTTCTTTTAAAAGGTACTTGGAGACTCGAACAAAAATTGCAAGCCAGCAGCTTGGTTCTAGTAAGCTGGGTGCTGCAAGGGTAGCTATATAAAACATGTGCTACAGCAACAGACACCAAGCCTTTTAATAGACTAAGTATGTCGCTTGAATTATTTTCTAACTAGAAAATTTGGAATTTTCAGACCAAAGAAGAACAATTCAAGGACATCTGGATACAGCCTGGGTAAAGGCAAGAAGTTAAAGCGTGCAAGCGATGCTGCTGTGGGACACGTGCTCAGCGGCCGCGTCGGGCCAGAGGGTCAAGTCAGCAGCGTACCCTATGCACTTGCAGCTCTATCAAACCACTCGGCTTCACAGCGCTTCAAAACCTGCCGTATTCATGAGAATCACACCTCTGGGTGTGCACAGGCCCTTTCTGCCACGCATCTGCCCCCAGCAAACCACTGCTGCAAACTCTCAGGTTCACTGGCACGGTGCTGTAATGGCTTTGTGGTCAGCATCACGGCTTCTCACATTTAAAGAGCTCGGCAAGCAAAACTCCGGTATGAATAAATAACCAGATATTTCCATGCGGTACTTCCAATATTGTTCCTTGTAGGTTGTTGGGTTTTTTTCCCTTCCCCCCACCCTCCCCCTTCTTTCTGTCTTCCTGTAAATGACTCACAGCCCGGCTTTTGGGGAAGGGGGAAACCAAGCGCTTCGTAGCGCTCTTTGCAACTTTAACCTTACTTAACCCTCGCAGCAGCAAGAGGAAGTACCAAGTATTTTCACGAGCCGTGAAGGGGCTCAGATCTGCTTTTGACGTCTGGAGGAAGTGCTGCCTGCTGCAAAGCCAGAAACAAAAAACGCATCCGCAGCCCCGCTGAACGCCAGCGTTTGAACACACGCAGTCCCGGCCCCCCCTCCCCCGAAGAACACCAGCCCAGCGGCCGGGATCGGGGCCGGGATCGCGGCGGAACGGGGCGGACCTGGGTCAGTGACGAGCCCCCGGGCGCGGGGAGCAGCGCGGGCAGGAGCTGCGCGCTTTGGGGAGCCCGAGGGTCCCCGCCTGCGGGCTGCGCGGAGGCGGCGGACCCCGCTACCCCGCCGCCTCCTCTCCCCGCTTCCCTTGTTCGGAGCCGCACTGCTCCTGCCCCCCCCTCGCCACCGCCCCGCGATCCCCGCCCCGCCCGCTCCTGCCCCCGCGGCCGTCGGAGGGCACCTCGCCCCCCCGGCCCCAGCCCGCGGCGCCGGGGGGCGGGTCCGAGGGAGCCGCGCCCTCCGCCCGGGGCCGGCCGCCGGTAGGAGCCGCACGCAGCCACCGCGGGGCGGGCCCGAGCGTGGCGCTGGGCCGGGCCGGGCCGCGCAGCGCAGCCGGCGGTGTCTGAGGCGCGGGGGATGGACGTGGGTCAGTGCAGCGGCGAGCGGCGACGGGCGGCTCAGGTAAGCGCGGGGCGGGGCGGGGTGGGGGGACGCGGGGCGAGGCCGGGTGCCCTCCCGGGGGCTGTGCGGGGCCGGGCGGGCTGAGCCGCATCTGCCGGTCGTGCCCACAGCGCCCCACGCACCGACCGCGCCGGCAGCGGGGCGGGGACGGGGCTCCGCAGCCCCTGGGCGTTCTGCCGCGGGAGGGCTCCCCTCTCCCCCGCGGTCCGCCCCGCCGCGCTGAGCCCTCGCAGCCGCCTTTGTGCCCGCTCCGTGATGCGGGCTCACCCCTCCCCGGGCGGCCCGGTGCCCCGCGGGGGCGGGCTGGCGGCGGGGCTGGCGGCGGGGCCGGCGCGGGCAGGCGGTGGCGGAGGGAGGCCGGGGGGCACAGCCAACTGTTGCCCGGGGAGGCGTCGGCCCCAGAGCGGTGTCGGCTCCCGGCAGCGCCGCGGCGGTGAGCGCCGGCAGGGCTCGCTTCGCCTCGGCTGCCGGCTGCCTTTGGAAGGGCAGCGGTTGCGGTGCGGGCCCCGGTGGATCTCCCCCGGCTGGCCTTGCCCCAGCCCGGGGGGACGCTGCCCCCGGGCACAGGCCCTGCCCGCTGGGAACCACCGGGTCGTGGTTGCCGGAGCCGAGGGGACCTGTCTCCGCCTGCAGCCGCGCCAGGGAAGCCTGGCTGAACTCTAGCACTGGCCGAGGAGGTCGGTCGAACACGTCCTGGGTGCCTTGCTGGAGTAGGTGCTCCGGTGCTGTAGTGGGGGGAGAGGGGGGGATTAAGCTCACAACTTTGGTAATACCGAAAACTTTCCGTTCCAGCTGGTGGTCGTTGTTGGACACAGGGCGCTATAAACGTGGTGCTTCCAGAGGGATGTACCTGGACACGAGATGAAAAACCCGATCTGTAATACTGCTTTCATCTCGTTCAAATCGCTGTCTGTGTTGGGGTGTGTTACAGTGAACAGACACCATGCTTTGCATCTATTTTTCCTATTATTTTTTTCCCGTAATTTAATTTCCAGACCGTTTAGCTTTAATTTTATTTATCTGGGTTTTGTTATGCTAAGGTCTCGGCAATGCATGATGCCACTGTGTAAAATCGAATGCTCCATAATCCACTGGCAACGCAGCAAGACTTTTAACTTCCCATGCTTTCGGTGGTATTGCTGCTAACGTGCGAGGGTGGTGGTGCGGGTATGTTTCCAGGCTATTCCTGGTATTCTTTGGTTGCCATACAGCCCATCTTTGCACCCTCATTTTTGTTTACTGGCTCCTAAAGGCAGTGTATGTGTGTAAGGGAAAGGGTAAGTTCAAGGGGGGACAGGGATGGTTTTGCTTTGCTTCTCCTGTTGTCACCATCTGCAAGGCCAGAAAAAAATGGGAACGGCTTTGGCTCTGAACTCTTAGGTGGGGAAATCTGGAATGAAACGCTGTCGTGACATGAGGTTGCCTTGTGGGCAAAGAATTTAACATGCTCAGCACTGCTCTACAAAAATACCCCAACTCAGATTACACCAGGAAGAACCAAGCTCATACTTCCCTTTTCTCTGTTAACTTTTGTATTTTTACAACGTATAAGGAAGACTTATACATCAGCAATGTACTGTATTTTTTTTTAAGGAGTAAACTTTGTAATTTCTTGTGTCTGTCTCCTGTCTACTCGCCTGTAATACCCCTACCCCCCCCACCCCCCACCCCAAATTAAAAACTAATGATAAAGCCTTACTATTCATGAATTCAGCTTTCCGAGGGTAGCCTTTAAAAAAAAAAATGTTTTACGGAAATGAAATTACAGATTATGGGAACAGCATGAAGGGTTTGACTTAAATTCATAAAAAGCATAAAGTAGTGACGAAGAATAAAATTCTTTGGCTTCAGTTCGAACCACTATAGTATAGTCTGTCTGTTCTTTAAGGTTTCACTTAAATGTAAACTATGGCAAGTGTAAGTGAGGTTCTCTGGGGGATTTATACAGTTTCTTAATGACTGCCCAATATTTTATTGTATCGTGCTCTGTACTTTTTCACTACCCTTCTCTGCTGTTTTTGCAGCAACACTTTTGTTTTTTCTGTGAACTTGTTCTTTATTAAAAACAGAAAATAAACAAACCACAAATGATTAAAAAGACAATGTATGCTAGTAATTAGAATAAAAAATACTTGGTTAATTTACAAAGGAAAAATGGTGATCATCTTGGATACTACTGCATAGTTACTGTCAGCAGATGTCATTTTGCCATAATAGCGAGTCTATTAGTGAATTTTACAGTGCAGGGAAGATAATTCATTGTTAGTGTGCTTCGCTTGTCTTCATGACATCATTTTTTGACAGTGTTTTGTCAGGCTGAAATATCTTGTCCTCAGCAATATGGTCGTCTCACAAAGACATTGAGTATTTGCATGTGCAGTATGTTGCAGATTTCCAAATGTTATGTGTTATACAAAACGAGAGCTTAAAATGTGTGTCAAAAATTCAAGATTATATTTAGACAATTAACAGTTCACATACTTTTAACAGAAATCATATTTTATAGGTGTACAGATACTATGAATAAGACCACTTTAATTGATCATATTTATATGTATTTCCAAATGTCCTTTTTAATTAGAGTTTTTAGAGAAACTATAAAAGACTTCTGTAGAATCACTGGCATTCTTTAGCACTAGATGCATAATGCATGCAGTAGCACATGAACTTATCATTCAGTTCACATTTTATACAAAACAGAAAAATAGTATTCTACATCCAAAACCTGTGTGCAATCCAGACATCATTAGGTTTCCTATTAAATCCCTGAATACAAACTGAGTTATGTCAATGTGACCTATAACATCAGTGGCCAGCGGAATATGCATACTAATAATATATGTTGATTTGAAGGAAACCTCTTAGTGTTTCATCTGTACTGAATTTAATATGTATTTGGAACTGTTTCAATATTATCAATCATTCTTCTAGGATTCTTTCTACTAATGTTATCTAGAAATGCAAAACAGTAACATTAAATCAGAGAAAACAGTTTGAGAGGCATGAATTAAAATATTTAATGTATGGTGCAGCTTGGGAGTTGCAGAAAACAGTCATAAATTTGAATTTTGTTGTTTAAATTAAAATTGTAATAGAAGCTGCTATGCACTCATGTGTGAATGATGATGAGAGTGATGTGAATGATGTGAAATGCACAGGTTCTATTATTGTGAAGCTCTGAATTTACCATTCTGCTATTTTCACAGAATTCCAATTCACACTTGCAATTGAAATGAAAGTGTGTCTTATTTTCTGTATTTATATACTTCTTGGTACAAGTTCTTGATTTAAACTGGTAGCAGTAGTCGCTTCTACATGAAAAATAACGGTAACAGATACAGGACAAATACCTTTTAGGACAGATGTGACCCACTGCACCACTGACACACAGGTGCTTGAAAATATTGTGGATTTTAAATGCTTAGAAGGAATCTCCTGGTTGGTATCTTCTTGTTGACATTAGGTTAAATATCACTCAGGCTTACCTTAATTGAGGAGTGGTTACTTTTGCATGTTAATGGCTGAAATATTCTTGTCTAGTTTATGAACATGTCAACAGACTAGAAAACCACTACTCTATGGACTTCTTCGTGCATTTTATCCTTTTTTTTTGTGTCCGTGATAATGCTTCTGTAGGGCTGTTTGGAGTGGCAATGGACAGGTTGACTTTTAACATCATGGTTGGATGACCAGCAGTGCAAAAGGTGAAGCTAATGCATAAGTCTGAAGCTTATTTATGAGTAAATCTGTGTAACGAATTTGTGAAGTTCGTAAAATGTGCAAAGTTTATTTTGAAGGTTCCAGTAGCAGCGCAAACTGTGGCGTTAGTGTGCCTGTCAGATGCTGGTCTAGTTTGGTTAAAATCTTAAGTTAATAAATGTGATTCATGAACATATGTCTCTCAGACCTGTCAAAGAGCATTGCTGTGGCATTGGAAATGTCATGTCTAGATTATGGCATGGAGCATACTGGGATCTTGAGTTTGGTCCCGTGTTTGTGGTGAGTTCTGGATGACTGAGTCCTATCTAGGCATTGGAGTTCGTGCAATTTAATAACGCTATGGAGGTGGTTCAGTGTTTTTAAGGGGGTATGGAGACTTACACTGACATTTTAGATAAAAGCCATTCTGTACTCTCCTATATCTCTCTGATAAACATAGTTTTAACTTAATATTTAAGTAGTTGTTAGAAGCTTCTTTTATATATAATTTATGGGACTGGGGGGGGGGAAACCTTCTCCCTGTTGTATTGCAGCCTGAATTCATAAATTATTTGAGTGGCCTATTTTACAATTAGATGCCTCAAAGCTAAGGTTGATGTTCTTAAAACTCCTGTCTGAAAGCACACTGTTGTATTTTTTGCTGTGAAGAAAATTAGTTGCACAGAGCTTCATTTCTACACCCATCCGGAGCTGTTACCACCGTGACTGTTGTGGGGAATGGCATCTCTCTCCTGCCTAACTGCCTATGGCACCCTGAGATGGGAATGTTCCCTCAGGATTTGAAAAGCTTGCTTTGCTGGGAAATAAGTAAGCGTAAGCTATTTTCTCAAACTTGAGGAAGAAGCATTTGCAATGATTTTTCTCTCTCCCTCTTCACCATATATTTGGTGGTGTATTAGTTACATCTCTTACTGCATCTTACTGAATCTCTTACTGCATGAAGTGTGAAGCTTGTTCCTCTGTCGTCTTTTCACCCTGAAGCAACTTGAGCTCACATCTCTCTCTTCCCGGGAGAGTGCAACAAGCAGCTTGTCATAAACTGTCCTTTATTTCACCTGCAGCTGTGTTACTTTGAAAAAAAAAAAAAATTAATTAGGCTAAGGGGGAGAGTGACTCCTGCCCTGTGATTAAGGCATTCAGGGCAGGGAAATCAGGATTTCTGTGGGTGTTTCATTCTTTCACCCAGTACGTATTTTCCCATTCCATAGTTTCAGCAGGAATAATCTAGGGCAGACTGTAGTCAGTGGGTTAGGGCACTAGCCTGGCATGCCTTTCAACCTGGAAAGAGCCTGCCACCCACTTTTACTTCCTCTGTGTTTGCTTTCCGGATGCTTTTAAATTGCTCGAAGGTGCTTGGGGGCATGCTTCTGCCTTCTCATCCAAAACTTCAGAATGGCGTGATTCCTTTCCTCATCAGCTTGTGAAAGGGATTACTTTGTATCTTGCTCCTGGGGAGGCCTGAGGGTTTTCCAACCCTTTTTAATGACATGGGTGCCTCTTGAGCTTATAGTAGGTGACTTTTAGGGTACAGCCTTCACAATTTTGTTTCCTGTTAAGTTAGATGGCTTCCTGCTTGCTATCCCAGTTATCTTAATTTCCATTATATACACGAGTTTATTGTAGCTGTGCTCAAAATTCTGAGAGTCCACTTTGTGCTTCTAGTCTCACATGGACTAGTAAATCTAAGACAAGTGTAGATTTTTGGGGGGAGAAAGGCTGGAGTTTGGCAAGACTGAGGTTCCCTTCAGGAGAAAGTCTTCATTTTGGGGTTAGTGCACAACTTGGACAACTGAATCAAACCAGGTCCAACACAAGCATCTTGTCCTTGTTGAGATGCTTCACAACATCTACTGCATCAATGCTTGGCTAGCAGATGCAAGATGGTCAGAAGACCCATGTCATGCTTGGACTAGCACCTGCTGGGAAGGTGGGATATTTTAAGACAGCTCAACACTATTTGCCTCTGCAACTGAACTAGTAGTGCCCTAAGACTATTGCTGTTTAGGCTGAATGTGGTTAGACTGAGAAGTGGGAGGAAGAGGTTGTTTTCTTTGTTTCCCAAAGACATTTTAAAGAAAACGTGCTTTCTGTTTTATTTTCTTTATTGTGAGTGTATTTGATACCTAGCTTGATCATTACAATTTTCATTTTGCAGCTGCCTCAGATTAAGTCTGAAAGGTTAGCTTGAGTTAATAGCTTTCTGGGAAGAGGGGGAGAAAGTTCGTTTTCTGGTTTCTCTCATACATATTAATAGCAGTGTGGAGCTGTGGGGCAAAAATTCATTACTGTTGGTTGTTAGCTGGTATGGAAATGCTGAGTGATGGTGGCACTTACGGAGCTGAATTGGTTTTGAAGAAGGAAAATTCTCTCTGGTAACTGATCCATGTGATCCTGTCTCCAGTAAAATGATTCCAGAATTGTGTTTAAATAGCCTTTGTGAGAGATGTACAGTCGTACTTATTTGTTACAGATTATTTGCTGGTCCTAATTTTTCAGAGAGGGTTCCTTTAATGCTGTGGAAATTGATTGAGGAAGGCAGTGATGAGGGGAAAAAATTATAGTATTCCTCAGAGTTGTTCAAACCTGTTTAGATTTTGGAAGGCTAGATTGTTAAATTTGTTATGTTTTATTTCCAGGAACAGTCTAATTTTGTCTTGGTTATACTTTCTCCCACCCACATATACGTGGTCTGACTCCTCGTGCTGTATTGCTCTTTAATTGTGTTTTGCTTCAAGGATCATCTGTAAGACTGTTGGTGACTGACTGCTTCAGATAAAGATATCATGATGGTCTTCGGCATCTTTAGAAGCTTCTGGAAATTAGTCTGTAATCATCTCCCTAATAATTGATGGTGGCAGAGGAAATGGGAGCTGATATTATGTAATCGTTTTTCCTATGTTTTTATTATTAAAGCATAAATGCCCCATAGGACTGGAACACTTCCCTCACCCTCTCACAAGGCTGTGCTGCAGCAGAGCTCTGCAATACCAATTACTGCGGGGACGGTTTGCTGTTCCAAATGAGATCATGATGGGGATGCTGGAAAACGAGTCTCAAAATGTGTTTCATGCTGTGAATACTTGAGAGATTTTGTTAGAGCGTGATACTTAGGTCTACAGGACTTATGTTTTTAATTAGAGAGGGTGTTAAAAAATCCACTTAGAATTTTGTATCAACATCTCTTGTATTCAGGAGGAAAATAGAAAATATTTCTTGATCTTGAAGTGTTCTGGGAATATGTTGCCTATAGAACTTACTGGTATTTCTGCAACAAGATGATGTTACTACTTTTACTTTTTTTTCCCTGAAGGACAGGGACAGAGCACACATATTAGAGGCCTTAAAGGTATAGATAATCTGCTTGTCCATTTTTATACTGTGAGACAAAAAATAATTGGGATCTGACTAATTGCGCTTTTGTTTTACTGAGATTTTGATTCATTATGGCACAGACAGTATCATGTTGTCCTTTACTGAACTAAAAGTAAATCCACCAAAAAAAATCCCCTTTTGTTCTGCTGCTGAGGAACACTGTGGGCTGCCAAATCCTGGCAGTCTGAGTCACCACAGTCGTAATAAAGTGTTTGTACTTTCGCGGTCGCTGTTATTCACTGTCTTCTAATTTATTCATAAGGCAAAGGGACACCTACAGATTAAAATACTACTTTTTAAAGAAATACATGTTTATATTTCTGTTTCTACATGTTTATATGGAAATAACATTTGTCAAAAGAGAATTAAATACGCTTTGGTAATACTTCAAAGCTTCCAAGGAACAAATGGTATCTTTAACAATAAGAAATATATCTATTTAACAGATTCCATTTTCTGTGTAAGAGCAATGTTAGACTTCAAAAATGGATGGGATTGTTCTGAACTCCTTACTGAATTCTGCTGTTTTGGCCATTTGATCTGGCCTGATAATGATCTGATAATCAGGGCAGACTGTTTCCTTCCTTAAAAAAAAAAAAAAAAAATGTTTTAAGGACAGAGACTCTGACCCTGAAAATGCTTATCTGTATTTTAACTCCTAATGCGTGGGCTATGACCCAGCAAGCATAACTCTGTAATGGAATTCAGTTGTTTTCAGGATCACTCTGAAACAAAGCAGTCAAATATTAAGTTGCAGTATTCAGACAAACTCAGAATGACTGCACAGAAACAGCCGAGGGAAAGCAAGGTGGTTCTGAATCAATGATAGGTACCTGTAAGGCCACCAGGTACGTTCCCTGACTCCACAGAAGACGTGTGCAGGTGTGCTGTGTGTGGCTCTGTGTACACAGTGATGGTCTGGCTGATGCACCCTCTTGCCTGTGCTTGGGCAGGAGGTGGGAGTTCTTACAGGTTCTTGATCCCATCAATGTGCATGGAGAGGAGATGGATAATTCCTTAATTCCTTAGCGATTCATGGGTAGGAGTCCTTATGATTTAGGCTTTTAACTCTTAATATCATTATTGAGGCAGAAACAATGATTTTTTTCTTTCTATTGATAAAAGAACAAGGCTTTTATTTCTTTTTTGCCTGATACATAAGGAATTCTGTATGTTATTTACCTTTCCCTAGCACTGAGCTAATGAAATTTACACAGTTCTCTCAAAAAAGCACCAAATCTAGTAAGTCAGATCATTAGTTACTTTCCCTGACTGTCTTGTAGAGCTGCTGAAGGAAAGGAAGGTGGAGTGAGCTGGTGGGCACTGGGGTGCTGTGGTACACGTGTGGAAACTTGTGCAGCAGAAAGTACTATAATTTTAATGGCTGCTCTGCATCATACTGTCACTACAGTTGTTTCCCAAAGAGTCTCACATACTATTGATAGGACATTCACACAAAGATAGGAGATGGTAGATAAGCAAATGCAAATATATTACATGCCTTCTATCCTTCAGTTTTTAATACATTTTCTAGTGACAAGTTCAGCATGAAACACTTGGTGACAATTATATATGACTCACTTTAGAGAGAATCAGAAGAACAGGATTACAGGGTGAGGTTATTCAGGTAGCTCTGTTTCTTGTACATGGTACAAGACATTCTGCTTTCTGTGTTTAATGTGGTATTACTAGCAGAGTATGTGGTAGCATTTCCTTCAGCTTCATTCTTCCAATAACTCCCCCCCCCCCCCCCCCCCCCTCCCTCTAGGGATGAGACATTTTGAAGGGAAGTTGGATATAGATGGGTTTGGAAAGAAGATAAAAAACACAGTTCTCGGGGATTAAGCCATCCCCCAAACCTGCAGACACTTTCCTGCCGGTGGTTGAAGAATGACTGTCTGTGGTATTGTCCCATCTTGGGCAGTGACAGTAGGTGGGCATGCCAAAGTTGAATACTTAATTTTGCACTGTTAACAGTTTCATTTCCAGTTTTTCAGAAAACAGACCATTCCGGTGATTCTCAGAAAACTTGCCCAGAAATCAAATCTGGATATCTTGATGCCTTTCTGTGGCTCAAGAAGTCCTTAAGCCCACTTGCTGTGCAGTCTTACATTGACTTGCAGTGTATGGTAAATTTAGCAAGAGTTGCCCAACTTCCTTTGACATATTCTGACAAAAAGCATAGCCCTCCCACTGATCTGGGTCACATTTTCTACATAGAGCTAAGACAGTAACAGCTCTAAGTTCCACCCAGCTTCTGCCATGGGTTACTAGGTGGTGTTTAACGGGCTCCTGGTTCATCATCAGAGTGTGCAGCTAGCATCAGGGCAGTCTCAAACTGTCAGCTTCAACCATGCTGCCAGCTGATGTATGTGCGTGCATTCAAAGCCATCTCTGAGTCAATGATGCACAGTATTGATCAGCTTGGGTTTAGTCAGCCTTGTATGTTCCCTTTAGTTACTGATGCTGTGAAATGATTTGGTATGGGGGCACGTAAATCAGCTGTCTCTTTCCTTGCTCAGTCCAACACCAGATGTTTTAGAAACCACAGCCGAATGGATCTACCTGTAGAAACCAGACTTTTTTTCTTTGACAGCTGTGAAGAGTGGAGATCTTTGACCCAAACTTTTACCTTCTTATGAAATGAAGAATTTTGTCAAGGAGTTCTAAGGGAGCTGGAGAAAATGAAGATTTCAGTAATGAGCAGTCATTTTCTATCAGCATCCTTTTCTACTGTCAGTATAGGTATCCTGGGAACAGAGCAAAAGGACCATACTAATTCTGGATCTAAAGTCACTTTTTTCTTTTACTTTCAGGCTATTTTTTTTTAATTTTATTTTTCTATATCAGAACTAGGATGTACGCCAAGATCTGTAAGAAACAGATGTCTGTCTCATGCCAGCAGTATTATCATAGCTGGGATTTAATAAATTT
Organism: Falco biarmicus; assembly: GCF_023638135.1. NCBI lineage: Eukaryota > Metazoa > Chordata > Aves > Falconiformes > Falconidae > Falco > Falco biarmicus. Next base: position 32,099,587 of record NC_079293.1, on the reverse strand, counting down.
GTTACTTCACATATGTGGGAGGCTTTTTGGTTGTTTTTCTTTGAGGATCTTGATAGTGAGTTTTCTGTTTAATTGGAGTGACTGTCTTCAGTTGAGTGTGGATGTCAGTGTTGGGGTAGATGTGTCATCTTTTCATCTTTTTGAAAGACAGAAATTGTACCTGTCATTGAAGGCACTATGATTAAAGTATTGCCAGGTAAATTAGGGTGTGGCTGTTCATCATCTGGGACTATTAGGCTGAAGCAGATGGTAGACTCCCTGGACCAGATTGGCAGCCAATATTCCAACAGTTACAAATGGTTTGTCAAGGTTTTATAAAATGATGGGCAGTTTTGTCTGTGCTGTGGTGGGTTGACCTTGGCTGGATGCCAGGTTCCTATCAAGCCACCCTGTCACTCCCCTTCTCTGCCGGACAGGGGAGAGAAAACACGAGAGAGGCTCATGGGTTGGTGTGAGGACAGGGAGAGATGGCTCAGCAAGGGCAAACAGGCTCAACTTGGGGAAATTAGTTTATTGCCAATCAAATCGGAGTAAGATAATGAGAAGTAGGAAGAAATATTAAAACCACCTTCCCCCTACCCCTCCTTTCTTCCCGGCCCAACCTCACCCCTGGTTTTCTCTCCCTCCTCCCGGCCGCGGCGCAGGGCGGGCCCGGGGCTGGGTCAGTCCCTCCCGCGCTGTCCCTGCCGCTCCTGCCCCTCCGGGGGAGGCTCCTCACACCCTGCCCTGCCCCAGCGCGGGGCCCTGCCAGGGCAGGGGGCCCTCCACGGGCTGCCCCAGCCTGGGGCCCTGCCGGGCTGCAGTTCCCCACGCCCGGCCCCGCCGTGGGTCCCCCCGCGGGGCGCAGCCCCTCAGGCCCGGCCGGCCCCGGCGCGGGTCCCCGCGGGGGCCCCGGCCCTGCCCGCAGCCCGGCCCCGGCCCGGGCTCCTCTCCCCGCGGGGCCACGGGCCCTGCCCGGAGCTGCTCCAGCGCGGGCTGCCCGCGGGTCACAGCCTCCCTCGGGCACCCCCTGCCCCGGCGTGGGGCCCTGCCGGGCTGCGGCGGGGGAGCTGCCCCCCGGGGGCTCCGTGGGCTGGGGGCACAGCCTGCCCCGCCGGGGGCTGCGCCGCGGGCTGGGGGGAGCCTCTGCCGCGGCGCCTGGAGCCCCCCGGCCTCCTCCTGCCCTGGCCTGGGGGCTGCAGAGGCGTTTCTCACATATTCTAAAAGTTGCGCAGATATTTTTTCCTTTCTGAAATCTGCTGTCCCAGGGGCGCTGCCACCGTCACTGACGGGCTGGGCCTCGGCCAGCGGTGGGTCCATCCTGCAGCCGGCTGGCGCTGGCTCCATCATCATGGGGGAAGTTTCTGGCGTCATCTCACAGAAGCCACCCCTGTAGCCCCCGGCTACCCAACCTTGCTGTGCAAACCCAATACACAGCGTCGTTACATTTTTAAGACTACTTCAAGGGAAGCAGCGTTGAGAATGGAGATGCATGTGTGATCTGTAGGTAAGCAGTTCTGTAAAGGTGTGTATGTTTTTGTACTGACAAAACTAATTTTTTTTAGTACACTGTGACATTGGATAATCACTTCTATCTATACATAAAGTTTTAAGCACTGACTCTTGCTAAGGATAATATTTGCATCCAGATTTGCACCATGGTAGGTGTATTTTCCTTTGGAAAAATTTTACATGCCTCTGTTATGTTTACAAAGACTTCTTGCTTATGGGGTTTTTTTCGTGCAGAACAAGGGTAGATGTTTTAGGTGAAGGTTTGCATGAATTTTTTTAAAGTAAGTTGGGATTTCTGACTTGGAAGAAAGAAACAAAATTGTGACAACATATGTAAGTTTAAGAATTTTTTAAAGAACACAGATGTGTTCCTGAATTGCTGATCTTGTTAACTGAATTTCTTCCTTGCCCACCACCCTGATGTGGGTGAAGTTTGAAGAAGCAGCGTCTCAGCTGCTGCGCGTTAGGATGCTGTCAGTAGACCTATGCCCGCTTTAGAGGAGCTGAGAGTCAGGACCAATGTTCTGTTGTAGCAGTGCAGGCTTGCTGAAATTAAGAAGTCAGATGCTAATTTTCAGTCTGTCTGAACACATTAAAAAACTCCAAAACCTAGAGAGTGCAGATTTTCATGTGTGCTGCATATAATACATGTGGAAACACAAGTGCTCAACTGTTACACATTTATTTGGTTCTGAAATGTGCTGGCCAGTTACAGAATTAACTTCTAAAAATGATGTTCTCCAGAAGCAGCTGGGTACTATAATTGTGATGCATGTTCATAGTAGGAACTAAATAAGGAATGGATATGGTATGCGACTGTACTGTTACATTTTCGGTACTCTTGTGACACAGTTTTGTCCTGTGCCAACTAACACTGCCAGATAATGCCCAAACGCAGTTCTGGGGTTAGGAGAGATGATGGACCATTTCCAAAAGGCTATTTGGATTTGGCCAGGCTGTTTTGGAGTGACAGGATTTTATTTGTACAGCCATGAGCTGTACCGTGCTTACTGGTTCCAAGCCCAGAGCATGGCTATGTGCTCTGGTCTGTTTTATTTTCTGACACACATGTGGCCACAGATCTGCTTTCCAGGAAGCTGGGATTCAGCAGCTTCTTCGGGAAGGCAATGGCAGGATTGTCTTTGTGTGCTTAGAGGTTAAGAGAAAAAAATCTATCAATCAAACCTGAAAGTGAGAAGCTGGGTCTGGAAAGCTGGAGAAATAATCCAGAGCAACTTAAAATCATAAAAAATCCGAGTTTCATGTTGTTTTTATAAGAAAAGCCCCAGGGAATACATAGGTGTAATTTGCCAATTTGAAAGTGCAGGTTTAAAGAAAAAACAAACAAACAAACAAACCCCCACCAAAACAAGTATGAAGAATTATGGCCTGACATTTTAAATCAAAGTTAATAAATTAAATGTAAGCAGATATCATCTACAGTGTCCTCAACCAGAGCATGTATATTCTGGCAGTAGTGTAAAACTTACCCCTGTCCTGAGCTTTGCCTTCTGTCAACTGAAGGAGCAGTAGCAACCTGCTAGCACAGACCTGACTTGGCATGATCTTTACGTTTTCCCTGGGTAATTCCTGTCTCAAGCAGATGTTTTGGCCCTGTTCTAATTGTCTGATTGCCTCCTGTCAAGGAAGTGCAAATCTAACTTTAAATTTATCAAAAACTGTAGGGTGTGGGTTCGTGGGGTTTTGTGTGTGAGTGGGGGGTTTTGTTGGGGTTTTTTTGTTTATTTTTATTGTTTTGTTGTGGGTTTTTTTTTCAAGCAGTGTTAAAGCTATTAGCATCCTAATGACTTAACAGGGTCTGGTCCAACAGACTTGAGTTGACTCTAGTCTGTTGAGTGCTTCAGTCTGTTTCACCATCTCTTCTATATAGTAGTTGAGGAATAGCATAGGCTTCCTGGTGAGCTGGCCACATATCCCTCCACCTGGAAATAGTCCAGCAATCAGAAACTGAGCTCCCGATCCCCACATGGACAGTGACGGGCCAAATACCATTCCTGGGCTGGGAATTCCTGATGTGATTTGTGGTTTGAGGGTTGCATGGGGAGAGAATCAAAGTTCAGGTCAGGAGGTTCTAAGGATGAGCTGCCTGGTTATTTTTATTTATTACCTGTATTACTATCAACATGTCTCACATCTTTCTGCATAATATTTAAGTAGAATATTTACATTTAATATAAATATTAAATAATGAGCCTGTACTTTTTCAGTACATACATTGACAAGTGTGTTCTACTGCTGCTCCCCTTTTTTTTTTTTTAATTAGTATTAGTATCTTAAAGCAAAACATAGATTTATCACTTAATTTTGGAACAGGTACTTTTTACTTTTGAGTAAAGGACTTCTAAAACAGGAAATAACGTTGTTGTAGTTAGGATTCAGAGCCTGGCCTCTCATGCACACTTCATGTTACTTAACTCTTCTGCTTTGCCTTTGAACTACATTATGTAGTCCATTCTGTAATGCAACTTTACTTAACTCTTTATTTGCAAGTAGAATTAATTTACAATCTTTGCTATTTATGCTTTGAATACGGATCATACAGCCTTAATTATTTCTTACACAGCAGGAAACTTTCAAAGTAGCAGCTGTGTTTTGCTTTAAGTCAAATGGGTTGTGGACTATGACTTTTCAAATCCCTGGGTGGATAATAAGCTTTACTCCCAGCAGGTCCCCCAGGCTACTACACTGAGGGTACCAAACTGACTTCTGTGTTTCATTGTATAAATACATTTTAACCAGGGATAAATTGACTTACTGGACATTACTGAAACAGTAAAAGAGAATTTTCTCTTCTGCATTAATATGATGGTTTGCCTCCTTGTTGCCATCCTTCCCTTAAAGCAGCATTGAGATTTTTGCTAAAGTTTCCAGTGTCTGCTTATTTCTGTCCATTTTTACCACGCTGGTGTTTAAGAAATGACCACTTTCCTTTCTACCCCAATGAATTCTCCTGAGGAGAAGAGCAGTTGCTTATAAACATATTTCTTCGCAGTGTTTATGTCAGAGTGCTGTAAGGAGTATCTCGATATCTAGTTATTTATAAACATGTTGAAGTGTTGTCCCTCTTCCTTCCCCCTGGCTTTTCTGTGGAAGACTCTGATACCAGTCTTGGACTGTTTATCTCCACTTCTAAAGGGATATTCCTTTTTAAAGACCCAAAACTGGAAATCTGAAGCTCTTTTCATCAGATAAGTTTATCCTCTCTCTCCCATGGCGTTTGCTTTCTCACTTGATGGCATCTCTCTCAGTCCAAATGCCTTACTTCAGTGAACTTGCCTTGAAGCCTGTTCCACACAGTTATTGTTTGTGGAACAAGAAGTACTTCCTGGCATTTTTTCATAGTAGGTTTTTTTTTGTTTGTTTTTTTTTTTAATGTCCATTTCATACCTGTTCATCGTATTAACTCTATTAATTGGACCGACATTGGTTTTACATTCCATTTGAGATTGTTTTAGTTGGATTTTGGTTTAGATTGGAAGAAATTTGGATATTTGGGATAAAATTTTAAAAAGGTTAAAAGCAGAATTCCAGAATGTAATATGTATTTTATTAAAAATCTGCTTCAGTTCTAGCTATACTACTTCAGTTGTGCTTAGGATAGTTATTCTGTGTAAGTTGCAGAGTTTTTTGTGATTTCATGATTCAGCTGAACAGGAGATACTCCTTGATAGTTGCTGGGATTTTGTTTCCAAAATTTAGTTTTTCTATATAGAGTGTGTTTCAGCTTCCAAAGTAACTGTGCTATAGTCTGTTTCCAAGCCACAGTCTGTAAGCTTTTTTTTTAAATATATTTTGCACCTGTTACATGAGAGCTTATTGTTGCCAGCACTCTTAATTTTCTCCAAATAAGCCAAGTTATGTAACAGAACAAACTGGTCTAACTTAAAAATAGTGAAACTATGAATATCCTTCAAGAAACTTCTCATTTACCTTTCTTTTGGTCTGTGTTAGATCTCAAGATTTTTAATTGACTCACTAGAGTTATGTGCTCTGATGAACATACAGGTTTTTTAAACAGTCCAATTCTTTTGTTTTGCAACACACACATTCTAAATTTTCTATCAAATATGTTTTATCTTCTGTTCTTGCATCTATTTCACAACTTCTGTCCTGTTTCATTTTCTATAGCAGTCTCTTCTTTTTATTCCATAGAGTTGTAGCCTGAATTTTTTTCTTTCCCACTTGCAATTAATTTAAAGGTTTCTGGAAGTTTTTTGCCATAATTTAACCTTTAAGTTTTGTTCTAGAATTGATTAATTTTTCCTGAAAAACATTTCTGTTTAAATACTTCCATAGAATTTGCTGAGATACATCCCATTGCATTGGAAGGAAATGAAGTAGTTGTTCACTCTCAGATTATGATTTTTGTAGTTAGGTTTCCTTTTAATACTTCCAGAAAGAAGTGGAAATTTAGTACCTTTTTTCCGTTACTAAGCTCTTTTACTTCTGTTTTCTTTCTTGTGATAATGGATTGTGAGTTCAATTAAACTGTGTTGCCTGTGGCTTCAGTGACTAAAACTTGATCTTTTAACATTGATGAACTCCTTCTGAAGTGGATGAAAGAAATTAATTGGGTCATGGCTCAAATAAACACAGTTCTGCAGGTATCTGCCTTGGTATGAGTTATTTAATTGATTGACTAATGTACTTAAGGTATTCAGCTAACAAATACTTTCCTGCCCTTTCTCAAACTGACATAAGGTCTTTTTTCATGTTGTGACATTCCTCCAAGGCCAGCTGATGTTATTTCAGCATAGTCTGTGCTAGACTTGTCCTTTCAAATCTAAATTCCATCTTTTTTATTTATCACAATCCTCTAAATTTCACAGTTCTCTTTCTTTACCTGCAGTGTTTCCATTTCTGTTCTTTCCAGTCTCTTCTTCCCATCTGTAATGCTTCCTCATAATTTTCATCCATTCTGTTCTACTGACTTCACTTTCTGCCATTTCTGGTAGTAAATCTGCTTTGGTTTCTGTTTAACATGAATCTTGCTGTGTTGTTACTTAACCACTCTTTCCAGTCAACCTTAATTACATGAAGCTTGGAAAATACCTAAACGCTTAGTGGCTTGGGAGTTAATGTGGTTGATAAGTGGGATACCCTCTTTGAAACTTTCTCACAGATGCTCATTTAATTAGTGTTGGTGTTCCTGCGTCTTTCAGACTTGCCATTTTTGTTGTCGTTGGGTCAAGAGAGAAGAGGTCATATTTTCATTTATCTTCAACCAGTAAATGCTGTAGAAAACAGTGGTATCTAGAGCTGGTTTTTGCAACCCAATAGGGCTGGAGGTTCAGAAACTGTCTTAACTGTATCACCGCTCCATAGGAAAAAGTGGTTTTCTGGGTTCTGTGAGGTGCTTCCAGTCCTTCTCCTGTCCTGAGGTGTTCCTGCTTTGCCTGTTCTTGGATGCCTCCTTCTTGGCTTCTTTCTTATGCATTTCTTTCTGCATTGGTCTCCAGAGTTAACCATCCTAAACGGTAACGGTGGTTCACTATCCTGATGTGCTGTGCTGTGCGAATAATTGGCCTTTTACTCTGGGTGTAATGCACAGCAGCAGATACCTTTCAGCAGTACTCATTGCTTTTTTTTTAAAAAAGGGGTATTGCGATGCTTTGAAGGCGTTTAAGTAACTTTTCTGATTTTTACTTAGTAATTAAAAGACTTTCATTACTAACAGTGCTTTTAAACAAATTTTAAATTTCCACAGACTGCATCCTCTGTCTAAGTACTGGGAAGGCTCTGGATCATCTTAAACAAGGTAAGAGTCAACTCCAGTACTTTCTGTCTTGCACAGACCAGCTGTCTAGCAGTTGCAATTACCATAAATGATAAATGAAGACTCAGCCTCCCTTGAATGGCATCCTGTTACGTAGTTTTACTGTTGCACCTAACCGACACTTTCAAAATGCTATCTGAGCATAATATTTGTGCCTTGAGGTTTTTATTTGTTTGCTTTTCTTATTATAGAACAACAACTGAAAATTCTTCTTCCCATGTACTTTTTTAATTTACTCCACTGTTTGTTTTGAATCATTTCACTGTTACTGTTCTGGTCTGTGTAGACCCTGGGGACAGAATTGGCTTAGGCAGAAAATGGGATTTGTTCTCATCCCTTTTGAAGTCCTAGGTCTGTGGGGGTTTTAGGCCTTCTACTGCTTTCCTTGCGCCCCCACCACTAAATCTTGATCAGGTTCCCATCAAATGCTATGAAATTTAATGTTTAAACACCCTGCATTGCTACAGAACTGGAGAGAATTTGCAGCCAGCAGCAAAATAAAGAAATGCTGAAAATAGATATTTTTTTTTCCCTCCCTAGAGAAAGGGAGTTCCCTGTCTTGACCAGCTACTAATTGGTACAAAGGTTTGTTTACACAGAGGAGCTATTCCTAATTAGTTCCCTATGTGGGTGCTCTACTTGGGAAATTAGTGTTACATTCTGATTTAATTTAATCTGCTTTTATAATGAATTGTTATAATTTGCAGTAAGGAATATATTTTTAGAAGGGAAGAAAAAAAATCTGCAGTGCACCGCTCCTGAGTTTCAAAAGATAATTCCTCTTTAGGCAGCGATCAAGCAGTCTTACTATTTTTGAATTAAATTATTGAAAATCCATCATTAGCTTAGAACCAGTTTTTAGTCATATCTTTATAAATAAAACTGCAGAAACACAACCATGTGTTTTTCAAAGCCAAAACTTAATTCAGCTGATTTATGGACCTGGTGACTTGACCTTTATTTCTCATAGTCGTGAGGACAGTGAACCAGAATATTTGGGAAGAGTGTTTGTGGAGTTATATTAGTATTGTTGAGGTTATGCTTGAAATGGAAGTTCACTTCCAAGCTTTTCTGTAGCAGAGTTCTTTTTTTTAGTGGACTTCACCTTTGTTCTGGGAGCAAACTTGTATCTTTCTAAATTATTTTATTTATAGAGAGTTGAAAAGTAGCATAAGAATAGCTGTCCCTTTAGATACTTGTGAAGGACCTGGTTCCCTTGTTTTTCTTTCAGTACCCCACCCCCCACTTGCAGAATGAAATTATTGCTGTTAGGCATTTAAATTACATTCTTTATTTCAGTAATTTCAAAAGACTGGAAAATCCATTTCTAAACTTAGAAGCACTTCAATCAGACTTCTTTCAATGTAAATACTGTTTTAAATAAATATAGCCTTTATAATAAATAACTAAATATTTCAGAAATATATTTTCCTTTTCATTATTTCATTATTATTTCTTTTAATTCTTAAAATAATGCATACCGGTACCAGTGAACATAATTTTCCTTTGTCTGTACCAGTCTTGGCAACAGCTTATTTTAAAATCCATATTAAATTGAATGTGTTCTGCAGAATTATATGGGATAAAATTTAGTTAAAGTACCTGATCATTTCAACCCAGCAGCATTTGTGAATGGTATTACTTCAGAAATTTTTGGACATTACAAATTTCACTTTGAAAAGAATGATTTCCATTTTCCATGGACATTTCCTTTTTAAGCTAGAAAATTTCACCTGAAACTTCAGAGAAGGAAAAGCATAGTGATCCCAAATGTAATCTTGAATGTTTTTCGTGACAGACGGACGTTGAATGTTTAGCAACACCTCTTTGGATTTTTGAATGTGAATTGGAACCACTGTATTTCTAGGTAAGACCTAACCAAGTGTTTGTGTTAAGTACCCCCTTTCTTTTATACATTAATTGTGGGAAAGCTAAGAAGTGCAATATGCTGGACTTTACTTTGTACAGAGTGTATATGTCTTACATTGAGTGAATCCAATGTTATTTTGAGGTTTTAAATAATAACAGTTCAGTTCTGCTGAATTTTTATATTCCTGGAGGGAAACCACACCTGCAGCTCTGCATGGTCCATCTACGTATGGGATTTATTTTTATGATTGGATGCGTAGTTGTTTGATTAATTTGTTGCCAGTCAAAAGTGGTAGTTCAGTTGCGTCTGCCCCTTCTCTTGCATTAATACTTGTACTCATCCTGAATGTGCTGGTTTAGGGCGTTTGCAGCTGGAATTCTACAGGATTGCAAAGTCTTTCTGGAGGATTAGTTTTCTGTCAGTTCAGACCTCTGTGTCAGCTCACTGTGGACTCAAACAGGTACTAGTGTCGATGCAAGGAAATTGGTGCCAGTACTTGCAGCAACAAATTGGATTTTGGCTTTAAACATCTCACTTCTCTGCGTTCTAAGAAAAGATTTGGTACATGAGGAAGACTAAGACTAAGAAACTAAGTAAACAGCTGTGGACTTCCATATCTGAGGAGGAAGCAGAAGGTGATAAAGAAGAGCTAGAAGGTTTTGATCTGTAGGTGTAATTACAGAAGAATTTGTCACTGAAGGTTACCTTCTTAGTGAAATACTAGAGGCTGTGCCAGTTTCATTACTCATGTTTATTGCATAAATTATCACAGAATGGTCAAGGTTGGAAGGGACCTCGGGAGATCATCTAGTCCAACCCCCTGCTAAAGCAGGCTCAGCTACAGCAGGTTGCACAGTCACATCCAGGCGGGTTTTCAGTGTCTCCAGAGCAGGAGACTCCACAGCCTCTCTGGGCAGCCTGTGCTGGCGCTCTGTCACCCTCAAGGTAAAGAAGTTCTTCCTCATATTCAGATGGAACTTCTTGTGTTGCAGTTTGTGCCCATTGCCCCTTGTCCTGTCACTGGGCACCACTGAAAACAGCCTGGGCCTGTCCCCTTGGAACTTGCCCTTAAGGTATTTGTAGACATGGAGAAAATCCGCTCTTAGTCTTCTCCAGGCTAAACAGGCCCAGCTCTCTCAGCCTTTCCTCATAAGGGAGAAGCTCCAGTCACCTCATCATCTTCATAGCCCTGTTACAGGGGACAGAAGGGAGATCTTGGTATCATACTTCACATGTGGCCAAGCTGTGGCCAGCACAGTGCTGGGGCTCCAGGGCTACAAGTCACTGACACTTGTTCTAGCAGTTCTGACCCAAACATGCTGTTATTTGCCAGCCCTTCCTGGACTTGGGAAATGTGAAGTGGCCATGATGTTGGAGCTGGGCGGTTGCAGCATGTAACACTTAAAATCCAAAAAGGAATAATATTTTAATTTATTGTGGGAAGTAAGGCCATGTGAGATGGTGGCTTTCACCCACTGGTTTCTTGGAGAGATGGAAACCATCGAGTATGGAGAGGACTCTTTAAGCTAACGCTGCTTTAGTAACAGTGAATGCTGTCATTAATTCAGCTGCCGTCAGAGGCATCCAACAACCACAAAAACTTGAGTTTGTTGCAGGTAAAAACATGCCCAACATGGCAGCAGCCTGACTGGCTTTCTATCAAAGCAGGTTTGCAGTAGCCAGGTGAACCCAGGGATCTCAGTGGCAGTCTATCAAAGTAAATGTGTTAATCATGTGGATGTTTGTTCCAAAAAAAATACAGCTGCCTGCAGAGGAGTTTCGAAGGTGCAGAGATCAGGTTAAGGCCACAAAGGATTCTTGTGGATGTGGAACTGGCATAGTTGAAAGACAGTGATGTTCCTGTTCCATTTCACCGGGTGAGTGAACAAACTGAGGTCCAAGGGAGGAGGTGGATGTGAGGTGAGGAAGGAGAGACTTAGCAAGGTTAAAGACTATAATCATAGCTTTGACAATCTCTGCAGTGTAGGACATTACTCTTTTCTACAAGGACTGTATACTTAACCAGTAAAGCCACTTTGTCTATTTTGTTATTACAATTTATTTTTTCTTGTAAAAGGCCTTCCAGACTTCTATTTTGTTACAGTCATATAGAATTTAAAATAGGAATTATGTATATGACATACCTATTAAATTCTATAAAGATAGCATTTCAACTAAAATTTAAGGTGCATTCTAATTTTTAAATGAAGGGCAATCTTTCTGAGCTGGAGAGGAGGGGATCTGAAAAATAATGCTCTGCATGGGCTTATCCACCCGGGGAGGGGGGGGGGGGGGGGGGGGGAGGCGAGGGCAGGGAGTGAGGGGAGCTGAAGGGAGATCTTAAGAGACAGGAGAAGTAGAGTAAAAAGGAAGAATAAAAGGAAAAATGGTAGGAATGGAGATGAACACTAACAGAAGAAACAGGAAATGATGAGAAACAGGGAGGGTGAAGTGAGGAAATAAGAGATTTGCTATATTATAGATTACTTTAAATGTAGCCCATAGAAAGTTAATATCTCTACAGTGTAGTTCACTGCTATTAGTAATTCCATTGGTAAGAAATAATAAACTGGTAGGAACTACAACTGGTAGGAAAGATTTTTCAGTAATTTATTTTACCTGATAGATTTTTTGAAGTTCTGTTTGCTGTTAGAGACCTTTTGCAGATACTGACATACTATTGTTTGAAAATGATGCCGTTAAATATGCCTTCAATGACCTTAAAGATTGACTCTTTCAGAAGACTATAACAAAATAAGAACTGTAGAAGCATCTTAAACAATTTTTTTCCAAAAGAAAAGGTTCTGAAAATCAAATCTTAATATGACAGTAACAAGCCAATAATAATTTCTAAATACTAATGCAGCAGAAGTTTTTTTTGTGCTCATAGCTGTGAGCTGCATGAGCTGTGCTGGAAGTCTTACGTGATAAGGTTTTTCATTTCTTGGTGCAAAGAGGATTGAATCTCATAGGCTGTTTTTAAAATGTCCAGTATCCCTTACAACTGTTTCAAAAAGCATTGACATGAAATACTGTTTCAATTCTCCAGAATTTGAATTTTCTTACCAGATTAAGTATTTCTATTACTGTTTGGAGAAATGGTTTTCTGTGTACATATGCATGCATATGATGATCTATTAAGGTAATTTAAAAAACATTAGGGGGCAGGAGATCGTGGGGTGGGAAGAGTTTTCATTGTCAGTTTCCTGTTTTCTAACAATACATAGGAAGGTTTCTTATATAATATGATGGCAAGCGTAAGCTGAAAGATGAGCTATGATGATGTTGATACTCAGGTCTTCGGATAATAAGTATGTTTTCAAAATAGTGACTGGCTGACAAGAATTAGGCATCATTTTCTACCAAAACTAGTGTGAGCTACTAAGATGAAGTTAGCAATGCAGGGAGAGCATCAGCAAATATGTAACCTAATTCAGACAGCTAGGCTGGATGCCTGAAGTACATTTGGGAAGCTTCACTAACTGTAAGGAGTCTGGATTGATGGTTAGGTGCCAGAATTAACATCTAAAGCTGAATCTCTAGAGTGAATTTGTACTTCACACACAAATGTGTCCTTAGGGACCACCTAAGGCCATGATAACTTTTATTAACTTCTCAGCCTCTTTGATAAAATGAAGAGCAGTGTGGTCATGGAACTTCAGAATGCATTTGAAACATTTTTTAGAAAATAATTCGAAGTTCAGATGATAATATTTCACGTCTGTTACTGTGCAGTCTTTGAGAGATTCTTTTTTATGCTCGTGGAATATCTTGTATGGGTGTGTTCTGTATTGTATTGTTGCGAGTACCAGTATGTAATCAGGTTTTCAACACAGATTACTAGTTAATTCATTGCCAGGTGTTTTACAGATACAGTGCATAAATGTGTTTCAAGGAGAAATGTGAAGTACTGTGGCAGCTGTTGTTCGCTGCCTTGCGTTGTTGGCCAGATGTGTTTTACAAAGAAGTGGGCACACTCCTAATCTGGAATTCAGCTTTAGGCCTGATTTTGGTCTGTAATGGTAGACTGTGACTCAGTCAGAGCCTAAAATTAAAATGCTTTTCCTGAATTTTGCATCCTCAGAGGAGGATGTGTTCCCAGCAGGTGTTAATGAAGAGGTGTTTGCCATGAAACTTCATGAAGTTCTTGAAATTAAGGGTAGAATTTTTCAAAAGTAGCAAAAGACGCAGACTACTCACTTCTGAAACAAAGGCTCTAATTTTTCACCAATAGCAAAAAGTAAGGCTATGTATTACCTTCTTTTTTTAATAAAAAAAAACTCTTCCAAAGAGATTTTTCTTTCATGAAGAAAAATTGCAAACTTTTTTTTTTTAGTGTTCACCTTCATTAACACAACTTGCTGACTTCCTTCCTCAGCTGCAGTTATTCCTACACTCAGAGGTCAGAAAAGAGCAAGATCAACAAGCCACACATCTGGCTGTCTCTCTTTCCAACTGGAACAAAGAAACAATTTTTTTAATGGCTTTTTGAGTTAATTGTAAACAATTTGGTTTTGGAGTCGCTGACTTGCAGCAAATGTTTGTCGTAGGCGGATGTAGGGAAAAAGGACTATGTCCTAATGCAATTCCTCCGTGGCCAGTGAGGGAAAAAAGATCACTTTAAAAAAGAAAAAAGGCATGTCTTGATCCTTGTAGCATTAAAGTATGTTCAGAATTTTGAATGCATGTATAGAATGTTTCACAAGCTTAAAATACATGCTTTGAGGAGGCAGAGACAGAAATAGTTGCTCATTTCATTTTCCTATATTCTTTTGTATGTAGTAATACTGATATTTTTCCCCCCTTTTCTTGTCAGTAGCTGTTTATGTATGAACAAATTGACAGTGATGAAAGACGAGAGACAAACAATAGGAATAGGGGGAGAAAAACTTTTAAAATGAGAGTTCTGTTCTAGTATTTTTTGGTGATGTTTATACTGTTCCTGAATGCTTTTTTCCAGTAAAGGTTTCTTTTAAAACTGTTTACAGTCATTAATCATTAAGTATATTTTTGAAAATTAATCTTTAAATAATTAGTGAAACCTAATACTTCTTTTACTTTCCAATTACTATATTTTTTTTAATACTCTCTAGCATCAGATATCATCAGTTTATCTAATTATTAGATTTACTTTTTTTAAAGCATTGTAGCTAAAGTAAAGTAAATGTCTGGTGTGACTTTTGTACTTTTACACTTTTCAACAGGAAATACTAGAATTGTTGATGTACAACACTTCTGAAACCCCAGCTACTTCTAAAATACCTTGTTATAGCTTTATATGTTAAATTTGAGCTCCTATTACTCCAATATTTTGGCTGCTTCGTTTAATAGGTCTATTAAGACAGTTATATTGCCAACCTGACCATCGTGCTAAGTATTTACGCATGTCTTGATATGAAAAGTAAATTGGTAATGCTGGTTTTGAATGTTTGGAATGATGTTTAAATTTATGACAAACAAATACATTTTATTTGGATGATTAATTTTATCTCATCAATTTGTAGGATGTGAAATACACTGTACTATGATTATTTTTTGTCAAATGTAGGTGTTTGAGTTGATAATGCCACTTAGTGGATAACAGCTTTAACTGCAGCCCTTTTTTCAAAACCAAATCAGGCTATCTTGATTTATATCCGAGTTTTCCTCCTGACTAGAATATGCTGATCAGAGTGTGTTTTCAAAGGACCTTTTATTATCATCCCCATTTTGGGAAGTTAATTATAGCCAATTCAGTTTCTGGATGAAGTGTATTAAAATGTAGGAATCATTTATGACAGAATTTTAAACTTACAGGAAAACCAGGATCATCTTATTTGCATACTTAATGTGTTTGGAAAGATTAAACAGACTTGGACTTTTGCACTGGTTCTTTAGGTTGATGAAATGTAATTGGTAGTATGGTGATAATTCTGGTGTTTTAGGCAATGCTTTGTTTTGCCTCTTACGGTTGGAAGGTTGGTGGCTGGGCAAACTGAACTAGAACGAGCAGATTCTTCAAGAATTGAATTGAAGAGGACCTGATTGAAAGTTGTTAGTGCCTTTTCTTGGATGATGGTGTGGAGGGCATACACAAAGGGGAGTATAGTACTGGACTGTATCCCTCTTTAGTTGGTCTGCTTTTGTAGACTTCAAATAATTCTGCTTTGGAAGATCAGAAAAGTGAGAGAGACACCAAATGTCTGTTCCAGCAGTGTCATTTACAGCTATTGCTTCTTTAATGTATTCTTTTCATAAACACTCTTCTTTGCCAAGTAGTTTGTGTTAATATCTTAATGTGCTAAGTGTTAATAACTTGGTGTAAACTTTAAATATATAAAAATTCAAACTTTATCTGAGACCAATGCATACATATTCTGTGTATATGTACATATTCTTCTAATATCAGTGTATTAAAAAAATCTGTTCTATAATAAAACAATACTATTTTTTGCAATTTAATGGGTTTTTCATGGAAAAGGTTTTTTGCAGTCTTGTAACATAAATTGATTTAGGTCTTTCCATACCTTTTCAGTCTTTAAACAGCGTTCTTTGAACTTTTTTCCCCTAAGTAAATTTCCATTACTTCCCATCAACCCTAATAATCTTCAATCACTGAGCATTTTTTTTACTTAATTTCTCAGGCTTTTCTGAAGTTTTTAGTTTAGTAAGTCAGTTGAATAAATTGTAACTAAAATAGTGGTTGGCTCAAAGGAGAAGGAAGAAAACACAAATCCCATTTCCAGGCATGTTTCAGTGCTGTATTATAGGCTGGTTGTATTAAAGATGAAGACTGAAAGATAATACAAAGGCTTTTGTTGGCTTAGAGATTTTCTGAAAAATAATGTTAGTATCTTTCATTTGTTTATCATGAAATTGGGAGTAATTGAGGGGGGTTTTCTGCTGCATCCCGTCTTTCAGAGAACACCCATGATCTAAATCCTGAGCTAAGAGGAACTTCAATTTCACGACTTTGAGTGCTGAAATCACACAGGCGTTCTTCCTCCCCATACCTCTGTATGCTGTGCTGTTGTACAATGCTTGCGTTTCCAGGTACCTAGAGTAGGTAGATGGCTTTGAGTCAGCAGGCAGAAAGTGTTGGTTAAGTAAATTATTATAATCTTGATTTTTTTTACAGTTTTAATCTTGATGTATCTACTTTTTTCCTGTAACAAGCAACTAATTCTCAGTTCTTGGTTAAATACGCGCATTTGCAACTCTGTGTGCACATGTATATGTGTGTACATTATGTGCATTTGTGTGTGTTGCATGTGTAGCTTTTATACAATTTAAGTTTTCCAACAAGGTTCTGAAAATATTTTCAAATTAATTATTTAAATAGTTGTATATAATTTGAAATTTTCTCAGAAACTAACGAATATTGCCTTTACAAGGGTGTATTTCTTTTGCATGTGACTTACGTCACCTCTTAAGTGTGAATGGTGGGTTAGTTGAAAATGAAACAAGGTTCTTAGATCTAATGCAAAAATAAAACCTATTAAATTTTGCTCTAAACCTAAGTAAGTGGCTTTTCTATGGTGTCTAGTTTTAAACGGCATGGTTTGCCTTTTGGACAGTTTTCAGCAAAGGCAGTAAGAAAATCTTGGATGTAACTACCTTGTCTCTTTTTTGATTGCAGATAACTGGCATTTTAAAGTTGGTGTACCTCATCCCATGCATCTGTTTTTTAGTCAAAGACAATGAAAGGAAAAGCAGATTTCTTCTTTCTCAGCTGTTAGTGTGGTTTTTAACTTCAAAATAAATAATGCTAATTGAAACTTTTTAAATAAGGGTAAATGAAAACGGTGTTTCTGTTCACACGGAGAAGGCAGGGCTGCTGCCAGGGGCTGGTGTGGCACGTGTTGGTGTTGGTGCCAGGCTGGGATGCCCTGCTGAGAACACGCGCCAGCCTCGGGACGTCACTGTCTGCTGAGCCTGGTCACCTCTTTGAATGCTGTTTCGCATTCAAGCAGAAATGTTAGTTGTCATCATTTTAGAGGCAGTCACAGTTACTTTTAAACTAAATTCTGAGTTCCAGTGGGAGGAAAGGGAAGGCAGTATAGTTTTTTTAAAATAATTGCACTTGTTCTGAAAGGGGGTTAGGAACATACAACCTAGGTTAGTTTGGCTTTGGTTTCAAATGGAGGAGCAGAGAAGGTCCCCTGCCGATCCGTGAGCTGCAGTCGCTGCCGAAGCCCCGGCGGTGCAGGCGCCTGGTGGCTGAGCGACCTGCGTGAACGGCCCGACCTGGCAGAACTTTTGCGATGCCCCTCACACGGCTACCAGGGGACAGTGCGACACAGCGGCGGCCGGGCGCCGAGGCCTAACGGTAACAAACCGTTTCCAACGTGCTCACCGGTTTCTGCTTGGAGCGAGCGCTTCCCTGTTGCTCTGTGTGTGTGTCCCCCCGCCCCCAGCCCGCCCGGCTTGCCCTCGGGCAGCAGCCGGTGGCCGCCGTGGTGGCCGCCGTGGTGGCCGCGGCAGCAGGGGGCGCCCCTGCCCCGCGCGCGGGCCTTGGCGGGAACCCCGCCCCGCCCCGCCCCCCGTGTGACGGGCCGCGCCGGGCTCGCGCGCGCTGTGGCGGGGCGGGCAGCAAGCGGGGCCGCCGGCGGGCTTCGAGGAATCGCCACGCCGATCTGCCAGTCGGCTGAAAATAGAATTTTTTATATTTCTTTTTATGGCGAAGTAGGGGTAGGGTACGAAGTCACTACTGTGCATCATTTTTATTGTCTTAATAAAAAGTTACTGTGCGGGATTCGTCGCTAAATTAGGAATAGCTTCCAGTAGCGCTTTAAGTTAATTACTGCAGAATCCATCAGGGTCAGTGTGCTATTTTAATTTCCATGTAGCTTTCAAGAAGTCTTAATTTTTTAATTAAAAGGATGGTTTTGATTCAGCACCATCCACAGTACTCCTTCCTTATTTGTCATCTTCAGCAACAGCAGACTTGTTAACATAACGAAAAAAGTTGCAATAAGTTTTTAGCAGCTCATGTTGTGGGGCACAAAAGCTTGTTTGGCATTTTGTGTAAGTAAAACCATACGATTTGAAAATAGATTTACTAGGGAATGTACTTCTTAAAGTATTGGCCGCAATGCAAAATTAAGACTCTCTTTATGTTTACATCATTAAGAGGACTAATGTGCTTGTCTGTTAACTAAACGCAATTTTCAAGACAGGCTATTTTGCAGAAAAATGCCGTGAACCCCGCCCACCCCTGTATGTTTTAATGAACTGAGTGTTTAATGTGAAAGAATAGGAATTTAATAAGCTAATATCAGAAGGGATTAAAAAATGACACAAAGCTAATTAAGGAAAAGGGAGATGTTTTACTGGAATCTATACTTTTCTGTTACTGCTGCATAATTACAAATTAGTGTTTTGGAGAAAAGCTGTTCTTATTCAATGTTCAGTCCCCTCATGCCGTAACTGGACTGTGAGAGCAATCTTTGAAAAAATCTGGAGTTTAGCAACTTTATAACCTGCTTTATGTTTAATTTATAGTCCAGTATAATGATTAAGTACTTTTTTCATCAGCCTTTCTGCTTACCAGTCCATCTGCATTTGTGGGATTGATTTGAATTTATTTTTTTCCTTCGAGCAAAGTATTTTACATTTGTATTTACTGAATTTCTTAAGGATAGTATCTCCAGTTTATCAAAGTGATTTTGAATTATGATCCTGTTTTCCAGAATATTTTAGTTCCCTTCTAGCTTAGTGCGTATTTTAAAAAGGGTATTTTGTTATTCTCTGTCTGTCACTAATTAAAACTATTGAACAAAACTGGATCTATACAACAGCTACTAGATACTGTTTAAACATACCATCCTCCTTTTTTTGGCAGTAAACCACTGGCAACTACTTTTTCAGATTTTCAGTGTTGCAGCAAATTTATGGTATTAAATAGCATTTTCTCTTTTCTCATCTGCAGTTATTTGTCAAAGTTCCCTCCTTTATGTAGTTCTTCAATGTTTCTGTATGCCTGTATAGGCGTAGGCATATTCACTTCAAAGTCTCCATTTTGTTTGTTTTGTCTATTGGAATAACCTGTTGTGTGTTTTCTTAACTGTTGAGTTCCCTGCAGTTCCTTATCCCATAAATCAGCTTACCAAGAGACCTATTTTTCAAGATACCTGAGATTACTGAAACTGCTTTTTTTGAAATCATCATATTTAGTTTGCTGTTTTCTCCTTGTTTAGTAACCTTTGCTGGTTTTAATTAACTTCTATGTTTCCATCCATATATTCAGTTAATTCTCCCTATAAGTATCAAACAAGTCTGAAATAGCCATTCCTCTGGCACACTCCTCTGTATTCTAGAAAGATCAGTTATCACTCCAGGAGCTTGTACAGATAGATACATGGTTAATTAACGCTCCTGAAGCTTCTTGCCCAGTTCTCTTACTCGGATGCCTCCATAGTTGAGCAAAACCTTCTTTACTCCTTTCTAGGTATTAGATGGTCTGTCACATTGCTGTCTTGGGGTGGTACCTGTTCTTTCCTCCTTCACCCTCATCCAGAGACACACAGAAAGTTTTTCTTTTACCTTTTTCTGAAATTTTAAATTAAAAAAAAAAAAAAAGTGTATATTATTGTCCAGTCTGTTTACAGTGGTTTTATGGGGTTTTTTTCCTAGTAGAACTCTTGGTATTTCCATCAACAGCATCATAATGCAAATTGGTCAGCAAGTTTTCTTATTTTATGTAGTAAGATATTTAATAAGACCACTGTTATGTTAAATAGAAGTGTGTAAACTAAGAGCAGCTAATCCCTACAGAGTTCCACATTTCATCTTTAATTCCTCAAATCTTGAACTACTGATACAAGTAGTCAGCCACAGCTTAGTTCCACTAATGTCAGTATGGTTTTTTGATCAGAATTAATTTGCTGCTTAGTATTTTAAGATACTGTTTTTCCCTGCCTTTTTCCAGAAAAGAGGACTTGTAGAGACTTCTTCAGGTACATATCAAATAGTTTATTACCCTCCAAAACCATAAATACAAATTTAGCCAGCAAAACACATTATGTCCTACATACTGACACATTCAGAGCAGATCACTAGCAAATATGCAGTAAGAAATCCAGTCGCTGCAAGATTTATGTCTGGCTTGACTGAGATTAGATGTACTGTTTTGGCATTTCTGTATCGGATAAGAGAAGTAAAATAGATGAAGAATAAAGTTAACATGCAAAGACTTATTCCTGTTAGCAACTGGCACTAGAAATAACTTGAAAATAAAATCATGCTTAGGAAAGTCTTTACCATAGTTGCACAAAGAACTAGAATATCATGGTTTTCATCTTGCTTTTTCCGACACTTGCATTGGATTTTCTGGGAGTATAATACAAAATACTGTGTGTGGCATAGTCAGAAGGCTGAGTAATTGGCAGTTATTAACAGACAGGAAGGACCAGCAACATTTTTTTCTGTCTCTTGATTCTTTATCTAAGGATGTGTATGATCTAGAATAGATTTTTCATTTATTATATTCACAAATGTTGAAACCAGATACCTTTTCAAATGCCCAAATCCATAGATTTCCAAAATTGAATGTGTTCTAAGGTCATTTATTTTTCACTGTGATTTTGGTGAGAGAAGGCAAGGATAAGGAAACTTTTAAGAGAATGATGATGATGTGGCTGCTTTTCTCTATAGGAGTTTGGAAGAACTAAGTCAAAATCCACCTGGTAAAAAATGAAGTGGTTTTGTTATGAATGAATAAACACTTAAAACTAGCCAAACCTGTTCTGTTTATGTTAAGGGTATCTCTCTCCTGTATATCAGTTTCGTAAACATTAGTCCCCCATTTTGCTTACTTGGCGTCAATTGATAGAGGCTCCATTTATTGTGTATAGGCAAATTGTGTCCCTGTTTTGTGTATAAGCATCTGTGCATCCTATGCCATATACAAACTAGGTTGCTGTAATTACTATATACTCAGGTGGAAGGATCAAAGTGCAACAACGTTTTCTTAATTTGAAATATAATTTTATTCTAATTACATAATTGGCTTCCATTCTACAATTTTTAAGGGGTGGTTGTTCTGTTGGGTTTTTTTGTTGTGTTGTCTTTTTTTTTTTTATGACCTATGACTCAGAATCCAGATATTTTGGTTGCCTGGTTTTCATCCTTTCATGATGTCTCTTCTGACATTATGCCATTGTCTTTGAAAATATATAGGAATTCTGGTCAAAGTATGTTCAGGTGTGAGGGGTGGCCTATAGGAAAATCCCCCCCTTCAGTAAGTTACAAGTTCATTTAAGGTAATCCTTTTTTTTTTTTTTTAATCTTTTGATTTTAGTGAAACCATAAGACAAGCTCTTAATCCTTGGGGCTATGGGTACTAATATTATTGGCCAGCTCTTTCAACATTTTATGATTAGTGAAAAATATATTTATCTTTACAAACCATTTATTAACTCCCTTTGACTTGCCTCACTTTTTTTTTTTTTTTCAAGTTTTGATTGTGTCCTGCAATCTGTATATCAGATAACAGCAAAATCTTTTGGCTTGAAGTGTTGCTTATCTAGGAATTGTAATAAAATAATTTTTCAAAGCAGGAATGATTCTTTTATCTTGGGTTACTTTCACCTTCAGCAACTTTCTTCTATTCCAATTTTCACTACTTCACATCTGATTTTTGGGTTTGAGTTTTGTTGGGGTTTTCTTTGTTTATGCTTCACCTGAGTAAGGAATGCATGGCACTAGATTTTCTTTCTGTGGAGGTTGCTTCTTGGTGACTTTTGTTATGTAGGTTACTTATGTTATGAAAATCTTATAAATACAGTGTTTCGAGGGCACATCAGGGATAATTGATTTTTTTCTGAATATAGCTTGTGCTCTGAAAAGAACCTGGGTGTGTTTTTCCTTTATCTGTGCCTTGCTAGATAATACTGTAGGTACTTCACTGTGAATATCTCTGAGGTTTTTTTGGAGTTAGCATCTTAAACACAAATGTATGGCTATTTTTGCTTTTTTTTTCCTTACATAGCAACACTTACTGTGTTACTCATTGGCAACTTGCTGTCCACCAGCACTCCCAGGTCCTTCCCCACAGAGCTGCCTTTCGGCAGGTCAGCCCCAGCCTGTGCTGGTGCGTGGGGTTGTTCCCCCCCAGGTGCAGGACCCTAGACTTGCCTTTGTTGAACTTCATCAGGTTCTGCTTCACCCAGCTCTCCAGCCTGTCCAGGTCTCGCTGACCAACAGCGCAGCCTTCTGGGGTCTCAGCCGCTCCTCCCAGTTCTGTATCATCGGCAAACTCGCTGAGGGTGCACTCTGTGCCTGCATCCAAGAGTCTTGATGAGCCAGTTGAACAGGACTGGACCCAGTACAGACTCCTGGGGAACACTACTAACTACAGACCTCCAGCTAGATCCTGAGCTACCCTTTGAGCTCTGCCGTTCAGCCACTTCTCAATCCACCTTGCTGTCCATTCATCTAACTCAGGTTTTTTGAGCTTACCTATGAGGATGCTGTGGCAGACAACGTCAGAAGCCTTGCTGAAGGCAAGGTACATAACATCCACCATTCTCTGCTCATTAACCAGCCAGTCAGTCATTCCATCGTGGAAGGCTATCAGGTTGGTCAGGCATGGTTTCACCATCCATGTTGACGACTCCTGATATCCTTTTCCTCCAAATCACAATGATTGGGAATCATGCTTCTGATCTGAGAGGTCTTGAATTCAGATGCTGCTGGGTTTTTTGAAACCACAGTTAATTATTCATGCAGTAAGGTCAGTTCCACTGCTTTAATGATGCCAATATGCTTAATGGAGTCCAGTTCCCTCAGACTGCGGACTGGATGCCGTCTCCACCCATGTAGGTGTGCCTTTAGAAGTTACTGGTCCTAATATTTCATTGCCACTCCTGAACATGGCAGCTTCTGTTTCTCCTGAAACTCCCAGTGGAGCTGCTCATGAGAACACTCCCAGCCCCACTTCGTTAGGATGATCTTAATGAGTTTAAGCAGTAGGTATTTGCTGATCCAGCTGGTTTCGACAAAAGCCTTTTAGAGTCGTGTTTATGTAAGCAGGCAAATTTAGGATATAGTATCGGGCAAGGGAGCACCGATGAGCAGCAGAGTGTTGAGCTGGTGAATGTGTCCTTTTTCACTAACACAAAGTTTAAAGGCTTTGTCTGTATGTAATACCTTCAGTTTAGTTACAGTGCTGCTGATGGTTTTGAGCTGGTACCGATTAAATGAGTTCTGCAAAGGAAGAAGAAATAAATTAGTATTTCTCTAGCAATTTATATAGTACTGTAGCTGTCATTTAAAAATAATATGAAACTCCACACTTCAAAATTATGGAATCGCTTATAACATTGTGTAAACAAAGATTTTAAACAAGATTTAAATAACATGATGCTTAGCTTTGGACATGCAATATTTAGTTGATAATACCCAATTTGTGGACATTTACTAAATCTTCAGAACTGGATTTCAGTATATAATAAATGTATATTTTAGTGTATTTTTAGGATACGTGTATAAAATCCATGGCAGATTTGAAAGTTGCATTTTGATTTGTTTTGTGGGGGGTAGTTTTTTTATTTATCACAATTCAAGAATAAACTGATTGGTTTAGTGAGGGAGAAAGAATTTATTTTCCCGTTCTAGATAATGCCTCCAGAATGTCAAAATTAAATTAATGAAATTTGATGAACCAAGTGATGTGTTAGAAAACCAGCCTCTGTTATTTTGTTCAGTGTTCAACATTTTTAAATAAGCTGTTAGGTAATGGTATATAAAATGCAAAATGCTAAATATACTTTCTTGTTCAGTACTGTTTTTACAGTTTATTATGTCTGTGTGCCACTAATTAAATGTTGGGCATCAAAAATCAGTAATGCGCTTTAAACTGTCAACAGTAGCTCAGAAGGTATTTTCTATGTGCTTATGTAATGTCTTAGGATAAGCTTTAACGGTTTGGAAGACAGTAGAAAACATGAAAATACAAACATCATTGTCATGTCAACATGTCACCATTTTTGAAGCATACTGCTAAAAGTTGGAATTTTAAGGGATTTAGACACTAAAGAGGAGCTGCTATCATTTAGGAGTGCTGCAACAGCAATATTTTTATATATGCATTTAGTCTTATTTCAACATTTAAACTGATTTTACAGTAAGTAAAATGAAATGCTTTCCAGCTTAATGAAATGGAATTTTATGCTCTTAAGTTAAACCTTTCTGATTTGCTTCTGTGCATCAGCTGTTCATTTGCATTCCTGTTGCAACCACAGTATGTATACTGACCTGCTCAGAATTTATGTCATTATTTACTTTGAAATCTCATTTAAAATTATCCTGGAAGTGACTTGCTGTTCCTGAAGTTTGGAATACTTTATTAGAGTTTTCAGGGAAGGACATTTTGGAAGATGCAGGTACTGGGAAGCAGCAAACTATACAGAATAAAATAATTCAGTTTCGGCCAAGGAATTGTGTTTATTAGCACTTCCATTAAGGTGAAGGTTGGCCTTTTAATATGGAGTTAAAAACTTTGTGTTGAATGATGAGTTATAGTTTAAAGTGAAAGTTTCTTGGAACTAGACCTTGCTTTTAGTTTTGTTTTTCAGGAAACCATAAAGAAATTATTTCAAATCATAGAGAAGTGAAGCATGTTTAGCAGTTGCCTGACCCACATCTTCTAGATGTTGATGTTTACTTTCTGTTGACGATCACTATTTTATGGGTTGATGTACATCGGAAATAGATGGTGTCAAACCAGTGCCTTCAAGATCCCTGGAAAATGCAGGCTGACCATGAAAATGTGTATAAATTTCGTAGCAGGGTTCTTACTTCATACTTGTGACCTAAATAGCTGAATCAGTTTCAACACAGGGTTGAAACAGAGGAGATTAAAATTAAAAACAAGCTTAGAAATATAATTAAAAGTTTAGGAAAAATACTCAGAAATCTCCAGAGACTTAATGTGCTGTACTTCTGTAAGAAGGATCAGAAACCAGAGCCTGGGCACATGACCTCAAGCTACTCAATGCAGATGAGGGAGCATATCCTCAGGTTTTTGGCAAAAAGGCTTCCTCACTGTTCAAAGCATGCTATCAACTAAACTAGTCTCTGGATGCACTGCTAACTTGGCAGTAGAAGAAATGGTCGGATATTCTCTGAAGATTGAAGGCAATGAGGTAAGATACGGCTTGAAGGTGAAGAATGCAGACTGAGTCAGTAATTTAGATTGTGATAGTATTTCATAATGATATAAATGGTTTCTTTCAAGTTTATGAAAAGGAAAATAAGTGTGTGCACATTAGCTTGTCCCTTTTATCTGATGTTGATAAATGTATTATACCAGTGTGATGAAAATGTTAAATTATTGAAGGTACAAGTTTTAATGCTGTATAAAACCTGTTTTGCTCTGTTTGCATGTTTTTCCCCTTTGTAGGCTACTCAAAAGTCAGACTCTGTTCATACAGTGTAGCTCTTCTTCTGAAAGTAGAACTGTAAAGTGATTTTTTTTCCTGCATAGAAACCGATGTAGCTTTATGAATAATAGTATTTCTTCATGTTTTGATATTGTATATGCGATATGTTGCTAATTGTAAAGGGCTTGACAGTCTGCTCACTGGAATTGTTCTGGAGAGAAGATTTTGAAATATTTAATGCGAAACAAAGCCATTTGTCTAACAAAAACCTGGTTTACATGAAGCTGTATGTTCTAAACAGATTACTGGTTAAATTTATATCTTTTTATGGAATGACTATGACTGCTTTGAAATCTCCAGGCCTTACATTACCTTCCTAGTTTTTCCTGCTACAGAAATATATCCCTTACATGCATGTAGAAGTTAGGGTTGATGATACTTTTTCTTCTGGAATGCTTGGGGTAGAATTTGAAAAAAAACTTGCCTCCTCATATGGAGTATCAGCCATGTACATACTTAGAATAATTTTTTTGTGGTCTGATTTCTTAAGTGGGAAAAGAGTTAAACTGAAAAACAGATGAGCATCAGATGTAAGCCCCAAGAGCCATGGTTTAGAGTACTGAGAATATTTATCTTTGTGGCAAAAATCAGTTTTCAATCTGAGTTTAAAATTACAGTTTTCTACATCCCTCCAGGCAGACCTCTTTAACCTTATATGTGCTTTTCATGATTTAATTTTTCTCTCTTCTGAGAAAAAGTTGTAAGTTTGCCCAAGAAAGCTATACTTTTACATAGTTTTAGAATAATGTATCTTCCTAAGGACTGTACTGCTAAACTTTTCTTCAAATCTCCTTCCTTCTTGTCTTCCGTAGAGACTTGCTTTTTTGAGAGTTGGTCACTTTTCCTTTTGGGAGTTTTTAATAACTTGAAATCTAAAGGTTTTTAAAGACGATAAAGATAGGAATAACAGATAAGATAGTTTGAACCTCTTCCCCCCCCAAGCCCTACCCCCAGATGCATAAATTTTTGAAAGCTAAAAAGAGCAATTTTTTTAGCTTTCTTTCTGACAGATTTTCATGGTAATATTTTAAAACAGCTTACTGATTAGAAACAATTAGTTTTTCTTTTTTCCTTAAATTGTGTTAGATTCATGAAATAAAATTAATTTATGCTAAAGTTTCCAAACCAAGGATTAAGACCTCATTTTTTTCTCTGCAATGGTATTCAGTAATCTCAAGTCCGGTAATCTACAGGAATTAAAAATGCAGATACAGTTCTGAGTTTGTTTCTTTGGCTAAGCAAATAAACTCATAAATTTCTGTTTGTACTCTGTGATGTTATACTGGTGTTTAAATTCTAATTTGTTCAAATGGAATTACTTCTGTGTTTATCCAAGGTCTTACTCTCTCTGTCCCCATGCATAAGTATGACAACATTGACCATCAAAATGTTTCTCATGGTCCAGAAATTGCCAAAATGTTTAATATATGATACAGACTCTGTCAAGCCTTTAGTTGTAGTATTCTAAGTTTACGAATATAACTGTTTACGATTTTGTTGCATTTACTAGGTTTGCTGGGATGGGTAATCTTCTTAAGGTCCTTACCAGGGAAATTGAAAACTATCCACATTTTTTCCTGGATTTTGAAAGTAAGTTCAAACAATTACAAGACAATGAGAGAATCTTTTCCCTAACTTAACAGCAAACTGAGGAAAAACTTTTAAAATCTGATTGCTTGCGGTGTGTGTTTTCCAGTACAACCAGTCTGTCCAAGTCCTTGTCTCTAAAATCCTTTGTTCACTCAGGACCCCTTTTCTCTTCCTTTTCTATTTTTCAGGAACCAAATGGGAAATCTTTTAAAAGTACTCACTTGCACAGAGCTTGATCAGGGGCCAAATTTTTTCCTTGACTTTGAAAGTGAGCAAAGCTTCTTGCCTGGCTTGCGTTCTTTGCTTATTATTTCCTAATGAACTGCATGCGCTTATGCATCATAAAGCAATTCAAAAGGGATTTGCAAACAAATCAAATTACACTTCAGTTGAATATTGCATTTTGATATTTATAAAGCCATATAAAATTAGTTAAATTCATTCTGAGCAGAGAAGGGGGCAGAAAGATAGATAAGCAAGTAAAACCTTACCCTGTTGTTAAGTTTACATGTGAATGAACT
The DNA here is from genome assembly GCF_023638135.1 of Falco biarmicus. Lineage (NCBI taxonomy): Eukaryota > Metazoa > Chordata > Aves > Falconiformes > Falconidae > Falco > Falco biarmicus. Next base: position 32,071,894 of record NC_079293.1, on the reverse strand, counting down.
TGACCTTACCTTTATTTAATGAATCAGGATTACTAAAATATTTCTCTATGCTTCTTTGAATGGAAATACATGTTAGAAATAAAAAGCTGAAAAAATATAAGCAGTGGAGGTGGCACTATTTTTGCCTGGTTCAGTGATGATTTAACAGATTATTGCAGTTTCTAAAAAGTTGTGAAGTGGTCAAAGTGTATGTGCTTGATTGCATTTCTCTTAATTGCATGGTTATTGGTTTGCAAAACAGCGTTTCACATTCTAATTCCCTTGTCACATCTATATCTGATTCAAAGCTATTTCCCTTTTGCTGGTTAGTTTCCCTGCATGTACTTCTAGACATTGTCTTGAGAACTGGTCATCAAATCCTTAAATAATGGGTTTAATCTTACTTCACTAATTACGTGAAATGCTTTTTATTTAAAATCCTAAAAGCGTGTGATGTTTTGTCTCTTAATACCTTTAATCTAAAAAAAAAAAAAAATCCAACAAACAAGTTTTGAGAGAAGCCAGTGTTTTTAAAATAACTTTGTTTTGAAACATAGCTTAAGAGAGAATTGCAGGTGATTAGACACACATTTTATCCCCTTGAAATAGTTTTCTTGAATCATTTATTCCTAAATTATTTTTCTGGAAATAAAGTTACTGATATATGAGACTGTGTGCATGTACACAGTCTGAAGCACCGATTCAAAAAGTCATTCAAACATATACTTAAATCTCATGAAATTGTTCGGACATGCTTTCTTGGATGAAAGCTAGAGTCTATGACTGCAACTTTGCAAATATCTCAGTCTTCTCATCTAGATCTTATTTACCTCATTATGAAGGATCAGTTTTAAATGATGAAAAAAAGTTTATTGGTTAGTTTTGGTTTAGGAGAAGGTACGGCAAGCCGTTATTCCTTTTTCTCTTCTAACTATATAATTTGAGAATTTATTGTATAGCCGGGATGTCAAACCTTCATCCAAACCACCAAGTAATTTTTTTTCTGTCAGACTTTCTCTTAGGCTTCAGTAGCGCTCTGTGGCTTTGCCAAGCTATTACGAATGTTTTCAGCTGCTCTGAGCTTCCAGGTTTAATCAGCCCAATCATGACCTGGATGGTAAGAAAGTAATTCTGACCCAGGCTGCAGACTTGGTGGGAAACAGGTGGTCTGGCAGTGGGAAGCCTTGGTGGAGTGGAGGTGGTGGCAAGAGGAGAAAATAGTTGTTTTATTGCCTTGGCAGCAAAGGTTGGATTTTTTTCCAAAGGTACATTGCCAAGAACTGAATGGGCCGGAGCACCTTCTCCCACAGGAGGTGACCAGTGGTTAGTGCAAGCACATGGGCATGCTAGGCAGGCACATCTACCCAGAGAGAAACAAAACTATCATCTCCAAATTTCCATGAGTTTGATACTCTGGAGTGACTGTTTAAAATATTTTGCTTGTGAAATAAAGTCCTGGAGAGTTCTGTGGCATGAAATCTGTATTGTGGTGAAAGGATGTCACTGAAGACATCTGTAGTTGCATGCTGTGGTCTCCTTTAATTAACCATTGTGTAGTGTCAAAGGGCAGTCTTAGTGGGCGTAGGTAAGAGCCTGCTTGCATGCTCACTGGACGTGTGACTTTGTGGCCTAAGTTCTCAGTTTGAGTTCATGGACTAAAATAGTCATTACAGTCAGCCATTCAGAGGATGAGGGGTGTGTTGAGTTGATGTATTTCATGATTTGCAGCAGCATATTGCTTTCTAGTTTTTGTGCAGGTTTTCATTAGCTGTAAGCGAAATCTCAGGTCTGTCAGCGCTACTTCCAAAATGTTTATGGAGTTTTCGGCTACTCCTGCCCTGGCTTTTTTTTTTTTTTTTTCCCCTCCTGCTACTCATTTGGTATTTATTGTACCTGAAAGGAAAGGAGAGTGTGTGACATACTTCTTCCTGCTATGTGTATAATGTGCCACACAAATATTGCTTAAAAAACCGGAAACAGCCTTTTTCCTCGTACACAGGAGTAGAACAGATATAGTCTGTCTCCATGCCTCACATATCAGAGGCTTTATGGGCTGATGTTGGCCAAAAAGGAATACAAGTGTTTATATAAAGGAAATGCGAAAAGAACATTAAGGTGTTAACTTCATTTGACAGTTGATGTAATTTGTGCTGCTCCAAAAGGGGTCATCTATGGGTGATGCTTTGCCACATAGTCTCAATTCCTTATGCTAGAATTGAAATGTACAAACACACGATTGCACCCATTGTGAATGATAGCTATGTGGGAAACTGAACTTGCTACAAACTAGCTGTTAAAAAAAAAAAAACAACACCACCAAACTACCACCTTACCTTTCTCCACCACCTAAGTACTTTTCCAGTCAGGTGAGGGTGATGTGGGTGATAACAAGGTTGGAAGAGCCCCAGCAGCAGCACATGAATAGGAACAGAAATGGGAGAGGATGGCAAGCAGTTGTACAGATTTAGGTATCTTAGGTCAGTCATGAAGCTACAGAGTAAGATCAGCACAGTAGGTTTTGATTTTATTGTTTTCCCTTATTATCCTTGATTAATACACATTTGATAGGGTTGTTCCATGCAACAAAAACAAATTTATTTTCTTGTCAGTTCTTATTATCCAGGGCAGTATTCTGTTTTGATGAAAAATTTGAGGAGGACAGTCTTGTACTGCATCGTTTGAAAACATCCATGATTTTTTATTAGTTTGTTTTAAACTATACTTAATTGCAAGTTACTTTCCATCAGTTGCATGCTCACCTTTCTCTTACATATTTTTCACCAACCTGATTTTTTCATATTTAGCCTTAGTCCCTCCAATACATCTCTTCTCTGCAATTGTTGAGGTCTTGAAAAATGGGCAAGTAGAAGCAGGGACAGTTAGAATAATGAAGTTTTCTCACCTAATTTAAAGTTACGATTTTTTTGGTCAAATTGTGCCTTTTTTTGGGGGGGGGGGGGGGCGGGGCGTGGGGGTGGCATTTTTTTATTAGCTAGTTTATAGAAAAGTTTAGGCTACAATAAAAATTGTTCAAATAATCTCTTTTTCCCCCCCAGTTCCTGCAGCTATCTGTATCATCAGTTGCAATTCTTTTGACACCATTTACTGGCACTATTCTTCATTCCAAACTGGCAACCTAGTTTCGTAACAATATGGTCATACTTGAAAAAAGGTGAATCCAGCGTTGCTTTCAGTTAATGTTGTGTAACAAAAGCAGTTCTGTATGCTCCCTGGTAATCATTTTAGAGTGAGGCAGTTACTCTGGATCTGTGCAAGGAGAAGCGATTTGAAGATGCATTCAGTCCAGCCTTGAAAGCAAACAGGGACAAATGGTAACTATGGTAACTTCAGCAAGTGATACAGAGAATAGTGTTTTCCTATGCAGGTGAAAAAGTCTTTTCTTTGAGGTGAAATACAACCTATAGGCATTCATCCAAATTACTTTCTTTTAGCGTCTACTGAAAGGTTTACATAAATGAGATTCTCTTCATTCCCAGAAAGTGTACTGTATTTTGGTGTATCTTGGTGGGGGTATTCTTAATCAAACTGCTTCATATTGGATTTGATTATATACCACTTACTTTACCTTAATTCCTTCTTGGCTCTCAACTTGAAAATAAAGTTAGGAAGAATGAGTACATGGCAAGTCTTAAGAGTCTCTGGATTTCAGGATTTCACGAGCCCATAGGGCAAATTCTCTTGAAATGGATTTTGTCAGTTCAAGAACAGTTTTGTTCTTTAGATGTTGACCTTGTTGTTCTTTAGATGTTGACCTTGTTTAAATTAGTCACAGGTAAATGAATTCTGGGTATTTGAGGCTCTCTCCATAGCAGCTTACAAGTGTTCTTTGTTGTGGAAAACCTATTGTCAAATTACTGCTGCCAGGCAAAGTAAACAAATAATTCCACATAAATTCTTGGAAATAATTCGAAGGTTGGGGTAACAACAGTTTGTTTTGGATCTAAAGGACTAAAGCTTATAGATTATTGGGAGGAAGCGTCCTTAAGTGACACCTTCAGTCCCATCCTCTCCTCAGAAACAAATACCTTTTGTAAGACCAAATTCTCTAACCTTAACCTGAGCAGGTTCCCTTTTTTCCTAAATGTTAGGTAGGTGGGCTCATTACCTGATCCTGACTTAATCCCCCTCATCCCCCCTAAGAATGAGGGACTTACTTTCTAGGATTCACTACCACCACCAGTACTGCAAAGATTCATGAAATTTGCAGTTATTGTTGTTCATGTATGATTAAAAGTGTCAATTATTAGAACATGTCTGGCAGCTGAGCAACTGCCCACTTTTTGCTTAATAGGATATTAATTAATAACCTCTCTCCACAGACGGCAAGGCTGGAGATGTAATGTGTATCCAGCCTGTGGGAGGTTAAACTCTTGTCTCCCACTGCAGAGTGCCCTGGGCGAGAAGCTACGGCTCAGTCAGAGAGAGGCTGTCCACCCTGTGTCTGCCATACCTGGCACTGATATCCCTGGCACAGCACCATGCCCATAGCAAGTATTTACACTTTAGGGAGCTTCACTTTGTTCTAGCTAGTTTAGAAAGGATGAAATTCAAAAATCCAGTGTACACTGGATAGGGTGCTGTTTCTACCGAATACAATTGTTTTTAATCTATGGAGTATAGCAGGTTCTGATACCCTCTAAAATGCATTATTCACTGTGGTTATAATGCCTTTTATCTTTTCTAAGGACATAAAACTAGCTTTTCGTCTAACTTTGTCCCAGATTGGAATGGGAAAAATCATTGTCATGATGACAAACCTGAGACACGACTTTAGCATTGTACGGTAAAATATATGTACTGCTCTGTAACTTGCCGTCGGTGGCTGGTGGAATTACTGGCCGCCATCAGCAGCGGACAGGACAAGAAAAGCTGAAGACAGAGCCTGCAAGACATCTTGTTTTATTCGCTATTCTTTTGCTAGACTGTAAGGCCAGGAGGGTATGATGATTTTTTTGACAAATATGATTCCATATTCACTGAAGTGCAAGCACTAAACAGCTTCAGCGGGAATCCTCTTAACCTGCGATCACTTTGAAGGTAGAATAAAGTTCTGTGCTTTGGTCTGCATTTCAGATTAAGCAAAGGTGTGTGGGATAGAAGCGCTTTTTAGTATTGTCTTACCACTTCATAAAGATTAATTACTGGGATATTGTTACACTTGATTTTGTATTGGTAAAGTTTTCATAGCCTTTTCATATTTAGTCTTGTCGTATGAGTACTGATGTCTTACCTACATAGCAGTTCCTATGTTTTTTCTAGTGCACACTTGGTGAAGAATGAGAGATACTTTGCGCTGTGAGGGTTTTTTTTAAATGAATGACAGATATTTTTCTAAGAAAATAATAATGATTCCATCTGCACACCCCACCATGCATCTGAAATATGTAATGCATCCACAAATGGACTGTAATCAGTCCAGCTTTCCCCTTTTTTTTAATGAAGTCTGAAGCCCCAGCCATAACGTGGAATAGATCATGTGTAAACATGAGAAGCAGCATTTGTTGATGGAATAGATGAATTGCCATATCCTGGTTATTTCTGATGGAGCCAATGAAATGACATTTCTCTCCAGAGCTAAATTTTTTGCTTTCTAAATGAAGATTTGCTGGTAGAATATATGGAAGAGTCAAGCCTGGTCTGACTCTTGAATTGATTTGATAGAGGATTCATTTAGTTGTCAGGTTTAGGGTTCACATTAGAAACATTTGGGCAAAGGAAAGTGAAAGCGTTTCCTATTTCATCTTACTAAAGACAGCGTACTCTGAATGCTAATCACGCGTACTCCGAAAACTCAGGCTTGAAATGCTGTAAATCGGGTGATTATGGTGACTTATTATTGAGGGGGCTTGCATTCAGTGTGGATTAGTCAGTGGCTATGGTTTTATTTATAAGTGGGCTCAAATAGCTTAAGCGCATGCTGGTTCTCTGGGGGTATGGGGGCAAGAGGTAAGCACTGCCCAGCAGTGATCCTACGTTGTGATTCAGAGTTGGCTTTTTTTTTACGCAGAACAGAGAAACAAACTGTGGTATTGTTGGAGTAGAAAACCAATTTTAAAAGCCACAATCTGTCATGAAGAAGTCTGTATTCCTTTTAGTTGTTGTTGCTATTATTATTGTTGTTGTTGTTGACAGCAATATGAAATCTTTTTCAAAGTGAGTGATTGCAGTTACTTTAGCTGACCATCTTTGGCAAGATCTTGACGTAAAATCCCTTTTGAAACATGGCCATGGTCTTATCAGAACATCTGTTTGCATAACATATATTTCATAAGTAAGATGCATGTTGTTTTTTAAAAAAAGCCTGAATCATCCTCCCTACCTTTATTTTTAAGCTAAACACTTTCAGCATAAATATAAACTGCTTCTGCAAATGCAAGCTAAGCCTGTTGCTCTGTAGCCTTTGCAGCCCTCTTCCTCTCCTTTACCTTTCTTTCCCTCTTCTACCCACCTACTTTCCTCCAACTCCTACATCCCCAGGTGCTGGGACACTACAGAAAGCTCAATAGGTTTCAAATATTCAACCTTCCCCCAGCTTCCAAAAGATGAATTAGGAAAATCTGGAAAAGGCTAACAATACTAAAGGCCATTTTAAAGTCCCAAAGTGCTGAGCAGTCTATAGTTTTTACATTTCTATTAGAGGCTAATTTTTAAAGCAAATACATTGTAAAAAGTAACATAGGAGTACCTTGTTGACCAACCCATGCTTCCAGGTGACCTGAACATACAAATTTTACACTCATGAACTGCACTAATAAATTACTTACTTGCTTTTGTGTCTTAATATTAACTGAAAATGTTATTTTAATTAATTTCTATTTAACTATTAAAATACAGATATTGATTTATAGGTGACTCCTACCTTCCCCCTACTCTGTTGGTCTATGATATGTAACTGTTTAGCAAGATTACCACTTTCTTAGTTAAACTCCGAAGCATTTACTGTTTTGTTTCTTTATCACAAGGTGACAGACCCCTTACAGTGTATATCTGAGATTTCTTGCAGCTTGGGGAAAGAACCAGTCGGTAACACTGTAAAACTTAATGTGACTGATAGGTTAGTTCAACAGCTGTGTCCCATCTGGGATTGTCCTATTTAGGATAGCTTTTCCCTTTGGTGCTACTTTTCCTTGCTTTTTGAAGGATAGTATGTCAAGTATTTTGGATACAAAACCCAGCTGAGTAAGCCCATCTTATTTTTATTTTCACTTGTTATGTGTTTTAAAAAGATTGGGGAAAACTTCCAGAATAAAAGGAAAGTCAAATAGGTGTTTTTTCATGTGCCCAGTCTCATGGGGCTCACGGTGACATAAGAATATGGAAAAATTTGTTGTTTCAGACCTACAGACATGTAAAGCTCAGCCATTTGTGTCTCATCCGTGCAAGGTCCGTAGACAACTTGACACATGCAAACAAATTATTCTAACCTGAAACATCATGGGGAGAATGCCTGCTCTTTCCATACTCCTCAAGGTGAACCAGTTCATTTGTTTCTAGTGGGGGGTGGGTAAACGAACCCTGTACTGATACATGGGTAGAAAACTCTGTCTCATTTCTTAAGGAGAGTGAGAAGATTAAATAGAAAAATTATTTTAAATTTTTTTTTTTGCCTATTAATGTAGAGATTTATACAGTAGCTCTTCCTAATTGGTGAGTTTTGAACCAAAGGCATCTCACTGCTTTAAATTGAAACAAGTAGTCCTTAAGTCCTAAGATTCACCTTCCAAGTTGTTTTTTTCTTCCATTAAAAAAAAAAATAAATTCTATCTTCACAAGCTAATATAAATTTAAGAAAAACAAAAAATTTTGTGTCCCTGTAGGAATCTGCTGGGACAATGTAATTATTTCTGCAAATACCAACTACAATTCTATATATAGGTTAACCCGTCTTTAGTCAGTTCCAGTTGTCTTTGTGTTCTAAAGCAAAAGAAGGCAGAAGATCTCTACCTTGTCTAATGTGTTGATGTTATAAGGATAACACCATTCCCTGGTGTCACACTTCTGTGAAGATCCCATCGGATGGGATTTGAATGGGAAAATTGATCTACTTCCAAATGCCATTTCTCTGAACAATAAAGGTCTACAGGTCAACTCCCACTCTGAAAACTGATCATTGACAGAGCTGAATTCATGTTGGTAGCAGGACTGATCTCTAACATACATAAGAAAAATGTTTAACAGTGTACTGTATCTGTTACATTTCTTCTATTTACAAAAGGAGAAATAAATTACCCTGGTTAAGGAAGCCTGGAGGAAAGTAAAAGTGGCTTAATATCCCTCTGCTCCATCCACTGAAAGGCCTGATTTTATCCCCAAGCTGCAAGAAAAGTGAACAATTCTTCGTAATTGAGCTGTGGAGCTCATGAAGGAGGGCGACATTTTTACTGAGGGACTGATGCATTATCCTATTTTCTAATAATATTACTTTACGATACTGCTTCACTTTAAAATGCTGTGTTTTGAGAAGAGGCATTATGAGCTAAAGCATACAAAAACTGTACTGTTTTTTCTTCCTTGCTGTAAAAAGCAGAAACTTGGATGCTAGCAGAATGGCAGTGCAGTATAATTGTGTATTTAAAAAAAAAAAAACCAAACACATCAGAATGGAGCTACACATAATCAAGCTGGATATAATGTTGAGAACGTTGAAATCTTGCCCTTTGTACTTCAGCTACCTTTTGACTTTGTATATTTTGCGTTTCTGTTTCTTAGATGCACAGCCCACAGATGGAGAAAGGGAGGTATGGAATCAGATCAGTGCAGTTTTACAGGACTCGGAAAGTATGCTTGCAGACCTTCAGGCTTACAAAGGAGCTGGACAAGAAATTAGAGATGTATGTTTGTTAATGACAGTTCCTGGGAAGCAAAATCAAGCAAAACTCAAATGTGTTCCTTGCTTCTCTTCTGTATCCAAGCACTTTCTATGAAACGATACAAAAATTTTCATTAAAATTGTATTTAGAAAATACATTACAGATTATGTGTAACATTGAATATAAAGCTCTAATGTGAAACCATTAAAAGATGGCTGTTGGAACTTCTTTTACGTTTACTATTAGTAATTACTTTTCACTTCAAGTAACACCATTACATATATATCGTGGTGTAAGTCAAAGTTGAGGACACAGAAGAAATAATACTCACATGTCAGAAATAAACTATAAAAAAAGTTGAAAATAGTTTTTCTTCTGTGAAAGTGAAATAATGAACCATAGTAAAGTATAACCTTAAATCTACTTCAGATGCATCTTATTCTATGAAACTGGTCCCAAAGTACAATTCTGAACTGTAACTTAATTTTTTTCTCAGCTGACTAAACCTTTTCCTGCAGCAGTGTCGCAGTTACTGTTCACATGAGCTGTTGGTTATTTAAGAACCTGAATATGTTGGAAGATTTCAAAAGCATCAAAACTGTAAAAAAAAAAAAAAAAAAAAGACTATTTCTGCAACCAGCAGTCATGCAAAAGGTCTTACCTGATGCTTCTACAATAGTTTTGTTCCCCAGAGAATATGTGAAAACATTTCTGTATGTCAGTGGTGCACTGGAACGAATAATTTTAAATCAGTATGTTATGGGGGAGAGGGACAGTGGAAAACATGGTATTTTTTTTACTTACTAATTTCCTACTACGTGGGAGGGGGGGGGTTGACTAACTAGTTCCCTACTCCTGTGCAATGTAATTTTGCATGATTATTCTGTGTTTTACAGTACATACTTTCTAAAATAGTATAGTAGAAAAATTCCAGACTACCTTTTGCTTGATATTTGCATATCACAGTTCTTTACAGTAATGTTTTCATTTCAGGCAATACAAAATCCCAATGATATCCAGTTACAAGAAAAAGCATGGAATTCAGTATGTCCTCTGGTCGTAAGGCTGAAGCGCTTCTACGAGTTTTCACTCAGATTAGGTGAGCCCTGATTTGGTATGTCTGTTTATTAGGCTACTTTTTATATTTAAAGAAATAGGAAGTTTCTTTTCCCACAGACTCTTAAAGGTTTATTATTCTTTCTGTTTAATATCAACAGACATTTAGCAGCAATTACGTTTATCAAAGCATGTTTTTAGTCTTAATTTAATTTCCAAATTATCATAGTTTTTTAGTTTGCCACTTTAAATAAATCTGTATTAGCTAAATGGAGTAGTACAAGCAAAGAACATGATAAAACTGTATAAAGGTTTACTCTGGTGCCTGCCACTCTTTGCTTTTCAGTGGTCCATATTGTACTAATGAAATTTCTTTTTTGTAATTTGGATCCTTCAGAGATTTAAAAGGAATGCAGACCAATAATTTTTTGAGACTTTTTAAAATGAAGGATAAAAGGGGGAGAAGTATATCAGTGTACTTTCTCACAGGGTGAAAATCCGAAGTTGGGCATATTTTACACTGATTTGTCATCCTTACAAACCCCCAAAATGATGTAATTGTTCCTTGAATTAGAACTCTGAAAGAGAACCGGTGTGCAAAAATGTATATATGACGTGGGAAAGCTCCCAATGCGAGGGGATTCTTCTACAACTTCCTGCCAAGTATGTCTTTCACTTTTTGAGTGAGGCTAGTAATTATAGCTACGGGAGCTGAATTACATTCTTATCAATGTCTAAGAGTACACTTTCAGTAACAGAGATGCCAGAATAATCTCTATACTGAGCTGATAGCTAATTGGGGAAGATGAAAGAGTTGAATGCAAGAAAAACACTTTCTCTAGAATTTTTGATAAAGACCCCAGGTAAAGGGTGATAAAAAGGGAAAAAAGCTCAATGATAAAAAATAGAGAGAAAATGGCAGAGCGCCTAAAGAGGCAGATGTCTTTCACTAATGTTTCTCACCTTAGAATAGTAAGAAAAAGCATTTCTGTTAGGGGTCTGCATGTTTGAAGGGTTCCTTCCCTTTGAACAAAGTATATTTAGATACTAACTTAAAATTGTTATCATAATGTGGACTGAATAGAGTTTGTACTTCTGATTTTTATTCAGAGAAAGCCCTGCAGAGCTTATTGGAGTCCTTGACATGCCCACCTTATACTCCAACTCAGCACCTGGAACGGGAACAGGCTCTAGCGAAAGAGTTTGCTGAAATCTTACATTTTACTCTTCGTTTTGATGAACTTAAGGTTAATAGAGTCTTCTAATCCATGTTGATTTTTTTTTTCACGTATATTTTGAACTGAAACTGATTATTTCCTGTTTGTCTTCCTTGAAGATGAGGAACCCAGCAATTCAGAATGACTTCAGCTATTACAGGCGGACAATAAGTCGCAACAGAATAAATAACATGCATGTAAGTAAATAAAATCTGATTTACTGTTCACACTGAGGTATTTATCAGTATGCATTTATACCATTTATGGTAATGTTTTTTCCTTTGATTCGCTAGCCGTTGTGTTCTCTCCTTCACACTGAGAGTTAATCAGCAGTCCAGATTAAGTGATTAGAGTGGAACTGTTCATGCAACAATCTGCTTGCTGACATGATCATGTACTGTATCTTTTTTTGGCTGCCAACAAGATTTTAAAAGAATTTTACTGACTTATTTTTTTCTCGTGTTTTCATCAGCTAGACATTGAGAATGAAGTAAACAATGAAATGGCCAATAGGATGTCCCTGTTCTATGCAGAAGCCACACCAATGCTGAAAACGCTCAGTAATGCAACTACACATTTTGTATCAGAAGTAGGTAGCGGGGGAGAAAAGGTCTAACACAGACATTCTTGATCTTAATTTTACAAGATAAGTTTACTGAACGTTGACTGTTTTTTACCCTTCTAGAACAAAACGTTACCAATTGAAAATACAACGGACTGTCTAAGTACTATGGCTAGTGTATGTAAAGTCATGTTGGAAACACCGTAAGTTTTCCCTTAAATCTTGTTTTTCTTGTATGAGAGAATGTGTGTTGTATTTTAAGTGGTTACCTAGGATAAACACAGCTTTTCCAAATGAATTCCTGTATGTTTGCCTTAAGTTACCACTTTTGTATACAAAGCATGACCTGGTATTGGAAAGCCTTGCCTCCTATTTTAACCACCTTACGATATTTTTAATGAATCAGCATTGAGTTTTGTTAGGAAGAGCTTACATGGTCAGCCTGCATTTCAACAAAAGGTTAAAATATAAATGTAATCTTATGCACTTACAGGCTTCAGTGCCTGTGTCTCGTCTAACCAAGGCCATAGGCCAACAACTGCCTCTTGTTTGCCTGTGCTGCTCAATTATCGGCCCACACAGGTGCAAAATATTAGCTCTTCCAAGTAGCACTTTTGGAAATGATGCACAGGGACTATTTTGACAGTCATTTCAGTAGGTCTTTTTTGGATGCAGCCATCTTACTTTGGATATGAGAAAGTTCAGCTGTATGAAAAATGTGCAAGACAGTGGGTTGCTATTGTTTAGCTATGCATTTAGTTGAGTATATTTTAGGTTAGATGCCTCTTTGAGTGGAAAACACTTACAAGATTAGAGTCAAGGTAGTCTTCCTGTCTTTGAATCATTCCCTGTAAAGTGTTGAATTCCTGAGGTTATTGTGTTTGTTTATGAAAATTCTGGAGAAGTGTAGGTAGGTGTTGGGACTCATCTCACAATCTTGAGACATACAAAGTAATAATTGAAGAGTAACCTTATGTGTCAGCTCATTTTTTGGCAGTAGAGAAACAGAATGTTGTGAGTCATCTACCAGAAGATTATCTGATATTTCTAATTAAGGGATAGTCAAGCATTTTCCCATCAAAATGTCTGTGGCCTTTAAATCTGTTCATGTTATGATGCTGTGTAAGAGTAAAAGTTAAAGTTGTTATAAACTGAGAGGCAGTATAATACAGATTTTAGTATTTTAAAGGTATGTTTAAGTGAAAAATAATTTTTTATATTGAAAATCAGTGAATGACAGTATACAACAATACAATATATTATTTACTCAGTATTTGTTAGGAAAATTGTGATAATGTCTGTTTTTCGGGTTTACTGTACTGTAATTTTTTGTTTTTCTGTACTGTAAATGGGGTTTCTTCTCTTCTGTAATTAATTTTTCATTGCCTGACCATGGTTTCAGGGATTAGAGGAGATAGTGTCTGTCTTAACTGTGCCATCAGTATTCTTATTTTGCAATTGAAAAGTCAAAGAAAAATTCTTTGGAGTTAGTTCAGTCCAGTCCTATCTAATAGGCCTCTGCATTTTAGATGTTCAGTGAACCTGGGTCCTTCAGGTTGCCTATGGGTTTAGAAGAGAGAGAGGGTGCAGTGACTATGATCCACCTAGGTGAAGCCCTGAACTTACTAGCTGCCAAAATTAGATCCTACGTCACTTTTTCAAAGTAGGATTTTAAGCAAGAAGAGTAGCTTTCCTTTAAAGGTCCCAATATGTTGTGTTTCTAGTATTAAACAGAAGTATGATCAGTCTCCATCATATTTCATGAACCTGTGGAAGTCCTCTACGAAGCCATCATGATAGGCATTTTACTGAAGTGAATATCTGAACTGTGAAAGGGGGTATTAGAAGGCGTTTAGATATCTCTCTTTGCTTTCGAACCATTCTTCTAAATTGACAAGGATTTATGCAATTCAGAGATCTTTAAAACCTTAAACTACAACTTTAGTTCAGATTTCATGCGCTTGTAGTCCAGTTTGCAAAATTTTCCAGTAAAAAGTAAAGACTGTTTGTTTATTTTGTTCTGTTTTCCAGAGAGTACAGGAGTAGATTCACCAGTGAAGAGACTCTCATGTTCTGCATGCGAGTAATGGTGGGAGTTATTATTCTGTATGATCACGTTCATCCTGTGGGAGCTTTCTCAAAGACATCAAAGATTGATGTAAGAGTGACTTTTCTTTAATACTCTGTAGGTTTGGGAATACTAGTTTGCAGCTTTTTTTCAGCACAAGCTTATGACTTTATATAAATAATTTTAATCACTTTTAAACGGCAAAATTTAGAGTGTATCTTCACCTGTGTACTTCAGTAATGTCATCTTGTTTGAAATTAAAATAAGGATAAGTCCTTTTTTCCTCGTATTTTCTTCCAGACAGTTACTAATTTTTCTTTGTTAGCTCTGCTTTCCTTCCACCTGTATGGTTACACTAAAATAATTTTGTATTACACCTACCCTGGAATAAGTGCTGTGGTCATAATTTTTCATTAATCATGTAATTTATTTATGCTAAAATGCTCATCTTTGGCAGTAGTTGTGTTGTAAATAAGCAGGTATTTGACATTTCTCTGCTTTGTCTGAGCTCTGAATTAGCAGAACTGAAATGTTGTTGTGATGTCGATAATGAGCCTTCTGTTTAGCTTTGACGTGACCAGTCACAGGGAAATCAACCTTATTTTTTCATCTGAGGTACTGCAAGCACACACAAAAAAGTACTTAGTTTTGCTACGTGTTTTTACAAACCTAAATCTCATGCGCCACATCTTTCAGCAGAAATAAGCTGTTATTCATGAAAAAAGATGCTAGATCTTTCCCGTTACAAGGAAGGCTACTTCAAAAGAAAAGAAAATATACATGTTTATATAAAAAATTGTGCTCCATGATACTGCATCTTTGTTAGCATTTTTCATCTGCAGATACAGTATTTTACCACATCTCCTCTTTGACTCTGTTTTATAGAGGGAAAGGTACATCACAAAGAGGTAGATTGATTTGCTCAAGGTCATGCAGCAGAAAGAGCCTGGGAATTGAATGCAGACTTCCTGACTGCTAATTCAGTCTCTTGCCTACAGAGACAACACAAGTACACAAGTAAAATTTTGATAGAACCAAATATACAATCCGAGTGCTTTGTTTCTCACACTTACTCTAAAGCCCTGTAATCTTACAGGAAAGTTAGCTTAGATGTAAATGGGAGGCAGGAGATGTGTGACTCAGTTTTTAAAAATGAGTATATGGTCCCAAATCTTTATTCTAATGTAAAAATCTAATATTTCAGGTGGTGATTTTGTTTTACTTGATAAAAAATTATTTTCTCCAAACTACTCATTTCTTCGGAGCCATTTTAAGAGAATTTCAGGGAGGGACAGTGGAACAAATTAGCCTTTCCTTACTTTTTCAAGACTGGAGACACTATTTCAAGCTGTTCCTAGCTTAGACATCCTAACAGCCTCTCTTTTTTGACTGTTTTAGGGATTTGGATTCAAACAAAAATTGAAAAGAATGGTTTGAATTTTTATCCCCTTTGAGTTTATCTGATTTGATATGATGTACTGTACTGAATTATGTGAATATAGTCTTGAGTTTCTCTAGTTCAGGAAAAGTAACTGTGTCACTTCAAAACATGTGCTGCTACCCTGAGAATTCTGCAATTTGCAAAGCTAGTTTTATGGTCAAGGTAGAAATTAGCTAGCTGAGCAGTGACCGGTGACTGTTGGACTAGTCCTTGGGCAGGAGGCTGAACTACATTTTCCAAATAATTTTTATTGGCAAATACATGGACCATGACTTCAGTTAAATATTTCATCATCCATTTCCATAATAGGGCAGTTGCTCTTCAGCTGCAAAGAAAATACTGGAATGTAGATTTAGCACTGTAATGTCACTTGGAAAATTAGAAGGTTCAAATCTTGACTCTGCCATGTCTTTATCTGTCACTTCAAATAAGATGGGATTAATCTAAACTAATCTTTGGATAGCTTTTAGATGTCTTCATAGCAGTGGGAAGAAATAGGTACTTCTGGAGGATGTTTCATTACATATGAAAGTATACTCTGAACAGGTTAGAGGAATTTCTTATTTCTCTCTGTTGACTGGATAGGGAGTCTGTATAATGGGTCAAATGAGTTCTACCTCTGCTTTCTTTGCTTCATTTCCCCTTTTGTTTCAGCCTGTTTTTTATAGCCTCCACAAAGATGTTAATTCAGTATAGTATTTAAAATCTACATGGTGTTATTCTTATCATAGATTAAATTTGTAAACACTAATTATGAAACAAATCATAAGTTAACACCAGTTAGTTTTACAACTAAAAAATGAACACTGAAAATTACTTCCTTGTGTGCAAGCATTAAAATAAGTCAGAGTTGAAACTTCTGATAGTTGCGAACAGCAGTGACATGGAACTCTCTTCCAGAATATCTTTTTTTTTTTTTTAGTTTATATTAGCTGTTCTTGGTATTTTTTAAGTTGTAATTGGAGAAATCATGTGCAAGTTAAAATATATACACTTAATACTGAGTTTACTATCTACAAGCATTAAAGTAGATGTTACTTTCTCGAAAGTTAGGTTTTTACCTTAAGGTAATATTTAATAAGTTGTAATGCTTTTATTGTGTCATATAAAGCAGCATTAACACTCAGTAGGAAAAAAACCTGCCTGTCTATGGTGAAATTTTTCCTTGTTTTCAGCTAGTGCAGTTCATATATTGTTGTTCAATAGTGGCATGCTTCTGTTCCCAGATGAAGGGATGCATAAAAGTTTTAAAGGAACAGCCACCTGACACTGTGGAAGGACTTCTGAATGCTCTCAGGTATGTGTGGAATAATTGTTTGAATCAGCTTTAACAAATTCCTCTTTGTTTTTCTTCCAATCTCTTTATAGACTTTTCACCATAGAAGCTTTGATTTATTAAGAAGATTGTCCTTTTAGGTTTGCCTTCATCACCTGGAGTTTTCTTAAGTTATATTAATTTCTTTCAATTCCATTTCACTTTGATAAACAATGACTATTAATATTGGAAATTACAATGTCCTTCTTCAGAGACACTTGTTTATCACCTAAAACTTAGCAATTTAAAAGGTAAATAATACATCAAAAGTAAAAAATGTATCTAAGCTTTGTTGCATAAAATACCCTAGAAACTACAACATTTCAAAAGCAAAAAGTAGAATTTACTTCTCAGACCCTTAATACTTCCCTTCTCTCTTTCCCTTCTAATTACACTTTCTTTTTTGCTAAATTATACAACTTCAAGAAAACAACAGCCTAAATCCCAGTCCTTTAGCTAAGTGTTTAAGGTGCTGTCTTGGGAAACAAGATGCAATGGTCTGACGCTTCTCTGAAGCTGAGAAGGGAGTCACTACCAAGTTTTTCAGAGCTGTATTGTATTGAATTCTCTAGCTAGTGAATGCTTGGGGAGAGTGAGAACTGCACCTCCATATTTGCTTATCATGTCTTTTGAATTAAAACTGGTGTGGAGTTAAATCCTGCAGGTATTAGGTATATGTTCAGCTTCCATGATAATCAAGCTCCCTTTGAATATAAGCAGTGGAGAGTGTTTGGGCTTACATGGAAAAAAACACACTAAAGCTCTTCTGTACTCCCAGGATATTTAAGGAAGCTGCTTAAAATTAGGCTTATAGATTATGCCAAAATTAAGTCTAGATTCCTAAGTTCTTTTAACATTTACCATATTTCTTATGTATTTCCTTGATTTTACTTCTTTCAAGGCTTTTAATTGGGAAAAAAAATAATTTCAGCCCAAAATTATGACAATGTCGTAGACGGATAGCAAACAGGATTTAGCCAGGATTTAACCACAATTCTCCGCCTATTAAGAGGGAGTAATTTATTGCAAGGCGCATTTAGAAGATAAAGAGCACCAGACTATTAGCAGTTAATTCCAGTGATCAGTGACAGAGGAACATATAAGTTCCTCCTCTGTGGAATTGTACTGCAGTGATTTCAAAACAGGTACTGAAGTTTTCAGACTTTTCTTGTTCATTTTATAAAATACTGTTTTAACTTGTAATTTCTAGGTTCACTACAAAACACCTGAATGATGAATCTACTTCAAAACAAATCCGAGCTATGCTGCAGTAGTATCCTGGGACAAGTAGATGTTTGTATTGATCACAGAAGATGTGTATGTTTACATAATTTAATACAGTTTGATGTTAATACTTGTGTGTTATTTACATAACCATTTTCTTCACATTGCTAAAGTACATGAATCTGTTCATAACCTGACTGACTTTGTATAGCGCAGCGTAAGTTTTTATGCTAGCCTTTATCTTCTGACTTTTAAAATACTTTTTTTACTTAGATACTTCAGCTATGACAATTTATCTGTGCATTTTAATCCTTAAAAATCTTCTATCAAAGAAGTAAGTAGTAGTGAAGACAAAATGGAAATCAAATAAACTGAAATGTCAAACGTGCCACAGAAAAGGAACTTCAAAGAAGGAGAAAGTTAATGTAAGAGAAAAGTCATTGGATAAGCTTTAAGGACATGTGCACAGTCAGTTTTTTAGCCAGTTTTAGAATCTCATCAAACTTGTATGAATAGGAGAATACCTGAATGTTCATCACTTTCATAAAATATGTTGTCTTTCCTGTAAAGTGGAGATCCACAAAATTTTAAGGATTATGTGCTGGCTGACATTCAAAAATTTATTGCAAAGAGGTAATTTTACCTTTTCTGTTAAGTTTAACCTGTACCTTTCAACAATTGAGGAAATTAATATCCTTTTTGAGATTCAGTGTAAGTAAACAGAAAATATGTTTTAAGACCACTAGTAGATTTTGAAAGTTCTGTAAAATTTTGTTAGATTTAGAAAGTAAAGACAAAATGCTAATGCCTTGACTTAACTCAAAAGGGTTTGTCAGCATAAATATATCATGATGAACATTATCTCTTGGATATCTCTTCCTGGTAAGTAATTGTTTTGCTGATACTAGTATAAAGCACAACACTTCTGCAGCAGCAGACTTCCCTAGTGTCAAATTGACCTCATCAGACTAGGGATGATATAAATAAGTTTTAAGAGCTGAGCTGTTCTGGTATTATTCATTAGGTGATTCAGAGTCAACACAGAAATATTTATCAGCTGACTGCTCTTCATTGTTTTTTGAGATGGGATTGATTCTTCAAGGAGTTGAGTTCCTTGCTGAGTTGTTTGTTCTTACTTTCTAGCCATTTTTCCAGTAAATGGAATAGAAATACATTGCCAAAAGCAGCAAAGTGCTCATGCTTTGTTAAGTGTGTCTTCGGAGTGGTCTGCAGTTGCTGTACATATTCTTGCAGAGGTCATGTTCTGAAAATGTGTTTGATTTAGTGTACTTTGCTTGCATGTATGTGTGAAAACTCTAGTGCTTGTGCACAGATTCAGATCTGTATTTGCTTATTCCTGTGTACTTAAATCAGGGTTTGTGTGCTTTCACTGGAATTTTCATGCATATCACTTCTAAAAACATTACCTGAAGTCTTTGAAGATGCATTTGGTCTGCTGAAGCTCGGCTGCACTGTGACAAATTGAGTCATTGAACTCGGTTCTTAAACGGTATTAATATCATCAGTTCTTTGGAGTTGGGCTTGCTTTAGAGTTTATTTCTGAGCAGAATGAGGTTTCTCCAGCCTGATCTGAACACATAGGCACCAATGTTACATGTGTCGTGATACTGGACAGCTTCGCAGCTCCAGTGTTCATGTCACACATCTGCAGTTGTAGCAGCAGATCTGTATGTTGTCAGGAACAGAATTAGAAATCATGCTAGGGTTTTTTTTTCTTTTTCTGGAAGCATTGATCACACTGCTTTTTCACAGTAGTAAATCCACTGTTTACAGGCTCCATTTTTAATGGGGGGACATTTAAAAGTGTTTATTAGGGAAAATCCTGCTTTGTTCATAGTCACTTCCAGTTAGGTGAATCTAGGTGGATGGCAGGTCTTTCTGTTGAGCTTTGGTAACTGAAGTTAATACATGCTTACCTGCAATTATTTGTCAAACAATGAAGTCTTATCTTTAAGTAGCCCAGAGGAAAGCTATTTGTCACTTGTATAATAAAAATGTAAACCTTAAAGCATTCTGTGAGTTGTCATGTGCTGTTTGCCAAAGTCACTGAATTTCTTTGCCTGCTTTGATGTTTTTGTACAGAAGTTTGTTTGAAATAATAAAAAGTTTGGTACAGCAAGCATTGGAACTGTCTATATTTAGAGACAACATAAACAGGTTGAGAAATATCTCATTTAAAGTTTTGGATCTGAGATATAGTAGGCTCACCTTTATGTTTCTAGTTTATAGTTTTTAAAAGCATTTAAAATGTTTTACTTGTATGCCACAGCAATATAACCTTATGTCACTTAAACAATTTGGTTTTTTCTGGCAATTCTTGGCACTTGTCTGCCATCTTGACCATGGGAAATTGTTGATACTGCTATACAGAGTAGAGGGCATGAATTCCCTTCTATGACTTTTGTATCTTCACATTAATCATCCTAGGCTGTGGTGGCCATCTCAAATTGCATTTATAATCAGTAAGGCCACCAAAGGATGATTCAGTTAATCTTTAGATAAGTACAAATTAATTGCTCTCAGAAGAGCTGTGTAGACTGATGGTCAAAGTTATTGATTTCCATTTCATCAGTGTTTCTTCTTATTTTGGCTCACCATAATGTAAGAATACATGTTTGTAATATGATAAATATTTAAGCCTCATAAAGACAACATTTCAGAATGTGAGCGTGACTACTTTGGGTCAGAACAGCCCTAAAAAATTTGCTTGTTTTGTGGTGGAAGAAAATACTATTTTAAGGTGGTATAAATTTGAAAGACTAGAATTTTCTGCTGCAAACAAGTGAATGGTTTTGAAACATAATATATGACTCCTAAACATTCTGCTGCTACTAAGTGGCTGTCACAAAGGATAATTACTAAGATTATATTTACTGGTATGTAATAGACCACATCACTCAAATAAATTATGTATTGTTTTCCATGTCTGCTAAAATTTACAAAGCAACAAAACATCTTCTCTGTGTTGCTTTCTGTGTTGTATTTCAGATAAATTTAAACTGGAAGACATGAGTAGTATATAACATGACTTGCATCCTTACATTTACTCTAAATGAAACAAAGTAGGATATAAATTCTTCATATGAAATTATTCCTTTACCCCCTCACCCATTTACTTCTTGAGAATCAATATATTCCTAAAAAATACAGTGCCAGTTAGGTGGATGCACATTTGGGAATACTGCATCATTTTTTCATGCTACATCTTGTTTTGGCCAAAACCAGTTGAGATTCTTGTCTGTCCAGTTCTCAGGCTGTCAAGGTCTCACAAATGCTCTCAGCATTTGTGGTGCATCCCTTCAGGACCCATAGACTTGTATGTGTCCAGTTTGTTTAAATATTCCCTAACCTGATCCTTCTCTGGCAAGAGTAAGTCTTCCTTGCTCCAGACTTTCTGCTTTCAGGAGCCTGGGATTCCTGAATAACCTTACCATTAAAGTTGGAGGCAAAGGCGGCACCGAGTTCCTTGGCTCTTTCTGCATTCTTTGTACCAGGTCTCACACCCCATTTAGCAGTAGGCACGCGTTTTCTGTTGCTGCCAATGTATCTGTAGAAGCCCTTTTTGTTGGCCTTCACATCCTTCACCAGATTTAACTTCAGAAGGGCTTTGGCTTTCCTAAACCCAACAATGCATGCGCAGACGGTGCCTTTATATTCCTCTTGGGTCTCCTGTCCCTGGTCTTTCTTACTGCACACTGCCTCTTTGTGCCTGAGTGTAGTCAGGAGTTCTGTGTTCATCCACACAGGCCTCCTGCCATCTTTGCTTGCTTTCGTGCTTATCAGGAAGGACCATTCGTGAGCTTGGAGGAGGTCATCCTTGAAAGTAAGGCAGCTCTCCTGGGCTCCTCTTCTGTCCAGGTCTGTATCCCATGCAGTTCTTCCAACCAGATCCCTGAACAAGCCAAATTAAGATTGCCAAATTAAATCTTGCCTGATTTTGTGGCTGTATAGTCAGGAATGTGCTTTTAAAATGGCATGTTCTAAGACTTTCAGAAGTGTGTGATTCTATGAACATCAAAAGTGAAGAAATATAAAATCTTGCATATCCAAAAGTTTGCTAAAAGTTGCAAATAATTGGAAGAGTTATTTTGTTTTTGAAAAAAAATGACACTAATTACTGTTCTCTTACATCGGATGAATTCTGTAATGCAAAATTACAGAATCTATGAATTTGTATCGTGAAACAGGTTAGATAACACAATGGAAGCCAGTGAGCTGAAACGGTGACGTATTTGCCAATAAGAGAATAAAACCCTTTTTAGTTAAAAAGCTGCTATAGCAGATTGAGTATTTTAACTTCGTAGTCTGCAGTGCTTCCTGATACAGACTAATGAAGGTGAATTCCTGACTACCACATAATCCAAATTCTGCAAACACAGAATTTGATTTGAGACAAATGTAACTCAATTGATTTCAATGGAGCTGTTTCTGATTGACACAGGTGTAAACAATACTCTACGTCTTTTCTCAGTCACGGCCTTTGACCTCAGTTGCTTATTACTGAGCAAATTGAGTCTTCTGCTAGTGCAGATAAATGATGTAACATGATAATCTTGCAGAGATCTCTGGCGCTTGACTGCTTTGAAATTAAAACTAAAATGAACAGTGCAGTAGGCATTGTAGAAAATCTGGAAGTATGTGGTTAAAAAGTAGACCAACCAAGTGCTAATCCCTAGTTTAAGAGGAAAAGATATCATAATTTTTCAGCAGATCTTAATTTGGTGTCCAGCTGGAATTAATATAATTCTCTTGTCTTGGATATTTGGGCTGTGGACAGTTAAATATGTAGACCTGGGTATTAAGAACTTGGCATGTCTCTTGACATTTTGAAATGGCTGAGAGAACTTAAAGGTTAGAATATTTGTATCTGCCTTGGATCAAAATTGCTGTTACAGCTCAGCTCATGATTTTTCTCATTCTGATTCTGCATCCATGTCAGTGACATCCTAGGCTTTGAAGAATTTTTCCATGGATTTTAGTGATGCGTCAAACAGCTGTTCTCTTACTGCCTTGAAAATTGTGGAAGAGTTTGCCTATTTTGTCTAGATACACAAAGAAGTTAGAAGAGGACAGTGGAAGATGATCAACTTCAACTGGTTTAGATCTTCCATAATGTAAAGAGGGCAAAACACAAGGCTTGACATGGATGCCCTCGTTGTGCAGGTCAGTAACTCCCTTGTCCTGTGGTTATATGACGTGACAACGTTTGAAGATCAGATCATGTTAGATGGACAGAGAACTTCTGAAGGGCTTTGACCAGGAAAGGATTCTACCCAAAATGAAGAAACGTGTCTCTTTACAGACACGATTTTAGGATGTCATGGTAGGAGGAGGCTGAAGGGCTCTTACTAACCTTGCCTCCCTGTCTGTGGCAGCAGCACAACACTGTGTGGAGCTTCAGTTTCCACCCTGCTTGCTGCCTGACGGTGCACCTCAGGCTGTAACTTCTGCTCTTTGATGCTCGGCTTTATCCGTTAACATAGAGTGTCAGGGAGTGCAGGCTGGCTCACCTTAGCTCACCTGTGTGCAGCCTACACCTACCTTCTGCTCTTGTAAATGGAGTCTTCCCAGTGAATTCAGCGGGATGGGAACTGAACCTCATTTTGTTAACATTTCTGAGAAGGTTGTTGAAAAAAGTGGTCGCGTACTGGGTTTTCAACTTTATTAATATTTGACAATTTCAGATATATTTCTAAATCAAATGCTATGGTTTTATATGATTTTAATTTTTTTCACTAGCATTTTCTATACAGTTCCTGTTTGCGTCTTTATAAACTTACAGTAAAGAAATGTGTGACAATGAAATAGGGTAATTCCATGATCTTTTGTGTTTGATTTAGTTTAGGGTGGCTGGGAAAAAATATACTGAAATTCATTTCCTGTCTTTTTATTTTCCCTTTTTTTTTTTTTTTGTATTGTACTCAAGGCTGTGATTAATTATAGGCATTTTAACTATTCAACTCGGTCTTAAATAGCATGCAGCATCAGAGCTCAAAGGCTCTTTAATAGAAACCTTCCCAAACAAGATTCCGTACAGTGGACTTGAACTAGGTTTCTTAGATGAACTTCGCCAAACAGGTCTACATGGTCCTAGTTACTGAGATACTGAATATGTCAGTGTAAGACAGAATCAAGTATTACATCTGATTATTTTTTTTAGTTTAGAGAAAAAAAAGTTGTGTTGTCTAGCCAACATAATTGAAGGATTTTGTAGAGATTTTTGTTACGTGTATCAAATGAAATATGCATGTTCTGATTAATTTTGGATTATGCATACCCTGGTATACATTCATAATAATATCTATGAAATTTATACAATAAAAGATTATTTGTAACCACTGACTTAGCTGTGTTTTAAAACAGCAGGGTGAGTGCCACATTTGTTTTACACAGCTTGTCAAAGTGACATTTGCTTTATTAAATTTGAAAGCTTAAAAACCTAATGAAGATTCCTTTTGTTCAGTGGTTTCACATTCACATGGAGACCTGCTACTCTGTTTGTATGTTGTACACCTATAATTACTTTAATTGGGATATGCAAATAAGACCAATTTTTTTTCTTTATTTTTGTCATTCATGGTAGAATTGGCCAGATTTTTAAATTAATTAAATTAGGTTAAATGAATTCAGCAAAGTACTCAAATGCATGCTATCTGAAAATAAGTTATTTTGTTGAAAAATACTATTTCTGAGACAAGATTATTTTTCAAACAAGGATCAGTAGTCCTCCTTATTATAGGTATTTTCCAAATAGAAACTGGGAGGGTTACTGTTACAGATATTACATGAGTATGCTGGTTTGAATCAAGAGGCACAGTGTAACTGAACTCAGAAAAGACAGAACAGTTTTGGTAGAGTTTGACACAGGTGGCCAAGCCACTGATCACTGTTCATGTTGAATAAGTTTGGGGTTTTTTTTTAAAAAAAAAGTCCTGTCTGACCCCAAGAGCAATTTGAAATGCCATACTTAATAAAAATCAGCCAATAAAGACTAACAAGCAAACATTAGTAGTTTTTAGCTCTGAGACGTACAGGCTTCAGTTTAATTCAGATTATTTTTATGCCAGGTAGTAGTGGTGTGAAGCAGAAGGCCCATGAAATAGCACGTTTGGCCTCATGTGGGAAATCAGTCTGGGATTTTGTGTGTATTTGTGAATTTCATTTCTCCTGGGGTGTTCATTCAATTGTGTCACAGTTGTATTAGAAACTTCTGCTGGAAGAATTCTCTGAGACATCTTTTATTGACTTCATGGGTCAAGAGGCATGAAGATGAAGGATAGCATTCTAGACTTTGCAGTGACGGGTCATTTACCTCCCTGTTCTTGAAAGGAGAATGAAAGTAATTAATGATCAAGGTACTGGTATCAGAGCTGCTAAAATGACATCCTCTCACCTTCTTTTTAATAGCATTAATTAATTTTTTATCATCTCTTTCCAAAATTAAAAAATATATTTTTGCCTCCCTTTGAAGTAGATTAATTCTTCCACAGCTTTGTTCATCTTGACCTGTTATGTTGTTTGAAGCATAGACTTTTGAGTCCTGCCTGCCACAGACATCTTAAAAATACAGGTGGCAGGTCTTACAATCTTAATTTTCATTTGACATTTCAAGGGACACAATTTGCAACAGCCATGGGCTTTGCCTCAGGTAGCAAATTATGTCCTCCTATGTGCAGTCCTCCAAAGAGTACAGAGAGACAGATCACTAAAAACTATCATTCTTTCTTCAACTTACATATTAGGGTGGAATGAATCACCCCCAGAAATGCCTCTGTCTCTCCACTGTGGACTGTGGAGATCCTGGGTTGTTACCTTGGGTAAAATGCCATCTCTTACACTCATCTTGGAGAGGCAACTAAGCATCTAAGTGTTCCCAGTATCTGCAGGTTTTTGCTTTGAGCAGTGTCTAGTACTATCCTGGACTGAGATTTTTGCAACATCAAAAGACGGGCAATGCAAGCAGCAGTACAGAATAAATTACTTGGGTTTCAGTCTCATTTAGTTTATCTTTGAGGATCTGATTCAAAGCCTGTTCAAGTCATTACCTTCAAATTGCCAAGCTGAAAACAAACAAATAAACAAAAAAACCCCAACCAAACAAAACCTCTTCATTATGAAAAGTTGTAAATTTTTCTTCACTATGCTAAAAAATCATCTTTTCTGTCTAGTAACACTCAGCTACCTGACAGCATCACCAGTGATGCTAATTGCCACAACAGGGTTCAGCAGTTCAACCTTACTGGGTTACTAGGGTCTCCTTTTGACTTACTCTTTCTGGTCTTCCTCTGTATCCACTTTGAATAAACATGCTCTAAATACCATGTTTTAAGACATGTTAGCTTACATTTACTTGCCAAAACATGAGTTTCATGCTCTGCCACAGTCGTGGAGAGTTACCCAAAGTTTCCTTAGTAACATCTGGGTGTGAATCTGCAAACTTACTGTACATTGTAATTACAAGAATCTTCACAGTTACCTTTTATTACCATAAATAATTGTTCAATTGGAAATATTCAATAGTTACTTGAAAGCATTTACATCAGCAACAGTATGCAACAACTGATAATATCACTGAGCTGTTTCATCACATAGATTCTAAAAAAAGTCTCTACTCTACAAAACTGCAGCATTTACTAAAATTGAAGAATAAATCAACAGTAAAGAATATATATTTATATTATTACATTCTGGGGGGTTGCTTGCTTTTCAGAGTAAATGTCCTCACCATTTTATGCCCGTTATTGTGTATTTGAGATACAAGGAGTGTTTGCTGATAGGATGGGGTCTAAGTGTGGATTCTAGAAACTCTAGAACACGCAGAGGAAGGATCTGCTCCTGAAACCACTCCAAAAGTTTTGCTCACCCAATCAAAGAATAATAAACATTCACCTCAGCTGGAAATCTCAGCATCAGAATAAGCCACTGTTCAATAACAGCTTTCAAAGATGTTGATAGTTTGCATTTGAATCCATTGAAGAAAGTAACAAACTACTGACGGGCAAACAACTAACAAAATAATTCAAAGTTGACCTTCTACTTGAACTGCATTCAGTATGTAAGTATGCAAGACTGCATGAATCTTGGGGTTTTTGGATTTAGTCTTTGGACTAGGTTTAAACCGACTTTTAATGATTACCTTTATTTGGAAGACAGATCAAAAGCAAGTAAAGTTACAGCTCTTTCTCATTTCATGTCTATTGTGATGATATGAGTAAGGATTTATCTGAGTAAAACAGAGGGACTGGATCATTTACCAAGACTGAATTTGCTTTCATTGTTTGTATTTTCCCCTGAGTCAGACTTGGTTACCATAAAGTGTTTTGACCTGCAGACATTCTGATAACCATGGGCAAAAAATTCTCTTCTGGCATAACCCTATTAATATAGGTGTCCTAGACATAGAAAATAGCTTTTTATCCCAGATACAGTGTGTTGCGTGAGGCATAAGTCTGTAATGTACTATTTATACATCATGAAATGCAAAACAGCATAAGGAAGGACAGAATTTGGTCCTTAAGTTAATCTTATTAGGCATTTTAACTTTTCTTGGTTTTCATTGTGAGGCAGATTTCTCCTTTATTACTAGTGCTACTCTGGCAACGTTTTTCCCTGTACTTATATTTCACAGAACTTTTTTTTTTTTTTTTTCTTTCTAGTCAGATCTGCTTTTGTCTTACAGGGAAAGAAAATTAAAAGACCAGTCTGTTATCTCACATTTCAGCCAAGTCTAACATATATTTGCTCAGGGGTAAAAAAGGTTGAAGAAAAAAGGGAAATGTCAAAAATGAATAATAAATGGTATATAAACAGAAGCAGATTTTCTGTGATATGTTAGCCCTGATAAACTTGATAATGTTTCCCAAATGTGTTGCCTTGGTTCAGATCCAAACCTACTGGTCAGGTTTTATATGCTATTTTTAATTTTACTGCTTAAAAAACTTTACATCATCTTGTAGGAATTCCCTCCTACTGCATAGCTGTATCTAGTTATTTGTAGGTTAAAATTCATCTTAATATAGATTCATATAAAACATATGTTACCACAGAGGCAGCAAGAAGACAGATCTGGGTGGGTAAAACAAGCTGGATTTGCAAGGAAACTTTTTTTTCTTTTTAATGAAATATGTTTTCCTTTGAGGTCACTCTGCTGTTTGATATTGTAGACTCCAAGGTCTTTCCATTCAGCAAACTTTCCTTGCCCTTTAAGCAGTGAAATCAGAACATGAGAGGCAAATACAAATGGCTAGGGGCTTGCAGTGCAACTTGCTGCTGGGTTTGTTAGCCAGTGTTTTTTCACCGTTATCCCTTAGCAAGTAGTAGGTGTGTTGCAAGTGTATCCTTAAATATCGGGTTTGTGCTTCAGTGCCCCAACCTCAGCTAAATTCAGTATTTTGGCATAGGGTGGGTCTGATGAACTTCATCATAAGGTAGCTGATGAACTGGCTCAGCACAGACTGTAGTTGTATGTGGTTAGTTCTAAAGGGGAGGAGGTCAGGCAAGTGCCTGCTCTTAGAAAGCTGGAAGGGATGTGAACATAAGAGCCCGGTTAGGTACTGGGCCATGACAGCCCGTGTCAAGCAGTATAGTTTCCTTAACAGGAAGAAGTAGCAGAGGAGAAGCAGCAATACCAAGTTATTTGTCTCTGTGAGGCTTTTGATACTTCCCCACGCTGATCGCCTATAAGTAGCCAAAGAAATGTAGTCTAGATAAATCTGTTAGAGGGTGAATAAAAGCCCCTTGTTGAACACAGAGACTCCAGCTGTACAACTGTATGGAGCCAGGGCAGGGGGGTGGCCGCCAGGTATCTGGGTGCCTGGCATGCCTCAGTCCCGCCCCATGCCCCAGTACCAGAGAAGGTCCACCTGCATCTCGAGCCTTTGCTCTGTCAGTTGTGACAGTGCTGGTTTGGAGGCAGAGAAAGAATAAGCGTATGGTTGTAGCCAGATGGTGCCAGTCAGCCCACCAGCCAGAGGCTAGACCTGTTCAATTTTTAGTAGTGATGTGGCCTTTTTATGTAGGCACTTCAAATCTTCCTCTGGGTAACTGGTTCAAGAAGACAGAGATGTTGGGTGGGGAAGAAAAATGGTTCAGCAGCCATTTGTTTTGTATTACACCATACCTATTGTGTATACATATAAAGGAATATATATATATTCCTTTAAACAGACACCAAAATGTGTTCATTGGTATTAAGGAAAATGTTCAGTGGTGTGTAAAACTGTAGCCAGCTGATGAAATACAAACTGCCATTCCATCTAAAATATGAGGGACTTACATGTCACTTCTCCTCCCCTGCTGAAACACCATAATTGATTTCAAATGTAAGAATTTATCCTGATAGAAGTTTGTGAACATTAAGGCAAAACACTAACATTCTAACAATAATATTTTTAAAGCTTCAATGGGAGTAAAAGGATGAGATATTTTTGTGCTGGCTCTCACTAGGAGAGCCACCTTTTTGCCTGTGTTTACCAGGTCATGG
This sequence comes from Falco biarmicus, assembly GCF_023638135.1. Classification (NCBI taxonomy): domain Eukaryota; kingdom Metazoa; phylum Chordata; class Aves; order Falconiformes; family Falconidae; genus Falco; species Falco biarmicus. The sequence continues at coordinate 32,042,698 of NC_079293.1, read as the reverse complement.
AACAGGGATAGTTTTGGAAGGCTAGATCATTTAACCACTGAGGTAAGAGGGCTTGCATGAGTACACTGGAGTCGGAGATTACATTTGTTTTTCTTCCTTGTTTAAGTGCCCTTTAACTGTAAGAGTGGTTTGCTAAAGCCATGAATTATAATTAATACAATCTGAGAAAGGTGAAGTGTAGCATAATTGAAAGTGGGTAGAAAGTTGCTCTCCCTCTCTTATTGCTGCTATGTAATTATTACCAGCAGACAGTCAAAATAAGTAAGAAAAGAACAAAAGAAAATATAATAGTTATAGTGATGCATTTAATGATCATGGGTGCCAAACAACAGCTGAATTTTGTGAACCATTATCTCAGTTCTATTGCTCCTTGATTTTACCTGGGGAAGAAAAGACCCTTCTCTCTTTTCAGCATCAGCTGTTGAGAACAATGTTTTACAAGCAAACTTGAATCCTGTATTATGCATTTGTGGTTTGTTTGTTTTGTTGTTGTTTGTTTTGGTTTTTTTTTTAATATATGCCTGTGGAGTAAAACCAGGGTGTGTGATTTATGGCTGACACAGGCTAAATGCTGAGCCATGGACTTCCCCACCCTGCAGTTCGCTTTGCTGCCGGAAGCTGAGGGTCTCAGATCTGTTTAGAGTAGCTCCTGGTTTAAGGCTGGTTTAAGAGAGAGAGAGAGTGTTCATGTGCTGAGAGGCAGGAGTCTGAGCTCTGCTGCATCCTGCAAAGAGGCCAAAGAAGGAAGCAGGACACAGCAGCAGTAAGAATAAAAAGAAAAATGGGCTGGGAGAGGGGGCGACATGGCGGGGGGAGCAGCAAAAACACAAAAAGGTCTCTGAGTGAGTTGGAAAAGGGAACCATACAGCTTTATATAAACCACGCTCCACGGAGAATGATGTGTGTGCAGCTCAGAAAAAGGGTTTCTTCACTCAGACGCCTATGTAAACATGGCTTAGGAGCCTGAGACTTTTCTTTTGCATATTGTTTATATTCTAGTGTAATTCCATTAGCTTAAATGACACCAGAAGGTAATTCTTCGAGGCGAGGGGGAAAAAAGGCTTTCCTTTAATCTAAATGCTAGGAAAATAAATTATCTTCTCGTAAAAGCTTTAGAAAAGACATCTCACCTGTTAGATATATGTAGTATTGCTCTATTCATAGTGGAAAGATAACGAGGACAATATAGGAAACTATATAGGCCTTGTACCCCATTGAAGTAGAAGGGCACAGGTACATCTTTGGGGTGCATGTCTATAAAAGCAAATTAATATGTAGCCTAAATATAAGAGAAGGCAGCTGAGAGCTCTGGTGTGCTGAACCCTTCCAACAAGGTTTCCACCTGAGTGAGGACTACTTGAAGACTGAGTAAAGACCTCAGTGTTGGGTTTAGCTGCGGATATACACCATGAGAGACATGAAGCCTTCTAACTGTATTATTTAAGTTGTGATTTTTGCTTATGGGAGCAGATTTTTTGTTTGTTTTGTCTCCTGCCTTGTTTGAAAAGACAGAAGCTGGAGGCTGTAGCTGAAACAGTTGTACGACAGAGGGATTAATACAGGTGTTATCTTCAGTAAGCATTGGCAGCAGGTTGAATATCAGCTCACTGACTTGTAGAACAGCCTTCTCTCTGGTTTGCCCTAATACTTAATCATAACCAAACTGGAAAGGCATCCCAAAATTCTCATAGCTAGCACAGAGGCACAGGAACAAGATGGTGCACTCAGAAGTCAGCAGGGAAAGAAAATTCAAAGGGGAAACTGCAATCTTGTAATCCACCTACAATGGCCATTTATATTACTTAAGTACAGTTCTTTGCTCCTATCCTATTTAATCCTATTTTCATTGAATTTCCCATTTGTCAAGATTACTTTGAACTCTATTTCTGGCCTTCAGTGTATTACCAGGGTGCAATTGCAGGGTCTCTTCACAATGCCTGTGGCTGAAAAGGGCAGCTCCCCCTCAACCCCCAGCTCTGCTCACACATTCCCACCCTATTCCCTATTCCTTGTTCGGAACCAGGTGTCATCTCACTTCACAGTCTGCAATATGCAGTTGAAAACTGATCATTTAGGGGTTTTTTTGGTTACATTAGTTCCAACTGCTACATGAATGATTGTGGCTGAGGGAAATGGGACCATTTTTCAGTAGCAAGCTGTACCTGAGTCTTTTTGTTGCATTCTCAGTCCTTCCCACATTGGTATTATCTACAAATGTATTGAAAGTATTCTCTAGCCCATTGTCAGTGACTTATATATTGAAGAACACTGGGCATTAAGAAAGGCCTTTGCAAATCTTTTGATGCATACCTTCCTTCTGTCAGTGAACTGCTGATGATTAAATAATGTTTTTACCTTTGTGAGAATCATTTAAATTAATTATTTTGGATTAATGTGGATTTTTAGGTTGGGGTGTGGCAGTTTTTTTCATTTTTATAGACAAGTTTTTGTATACAGCCATGTTCATGCTAAGCTGATAGTCTGTAAGGTCTCCACTAGACAATGGATTTGAAAGAAATACATCCCCCTGTACATCCAGATGTTAGACTAAAGGGGTAGTTCTTAAGCCTTCACTGCTGTCTGGAATTAATGCTCCTGATGTGGACAAGTATTAGATGTGCAATTTTAGAGTATCCATGGACACGAGTTTTATAGGTGCAGATATTTTAAATCAAGAAATTGTCTGTACCAAATACGAGGAATATATTCCTTCATCAGTCTTCAAGGATGCTGTGTCTTGGTCTTACGAAGCACTGCATTCTGAGGCAAAATACTAGCAGTTTATGCTTGAACCTTGTTTAGCTACATGGTCTGTGTAGAAACACAGGCTCCTATTTTTGGTGTTCAGTTATAAAACAAACAAACAAACAAAAACAAACAAAAAAAAGCAAAATTAGTAGAAGACCAGGAAGATTTTTGTGAGCTGAGGATAAAAGGCAATTTTTACCTAAGAGAGATACCACAGCACCTACAGAACTGCCAGCACTAGAAGTGATGATGGCTGGGACCCCTGGGCATCAGCAGCAGCTTCATCAGTGCCAGGAAAGCAAGGCAATTTGCAAATTATACAGAATCTGCAGGATGGGATTTAGTTGTACCAGGTTTGTGCAAAGTGTGGAGGGTTTTAGATGCATTGGTCTCTGAGGTCAAGTGTGAAGTGCTGCAGACTTAAGGTGTGCTTGCATGCTCTGTGGTCTGGTCCTCAGAGTAAGAATGGTAAAATGAGGGATAGGGACACTGCACCAAGTTCCCAAACAGCAATCTCATTCCTGCATCATCTCCTATTCCACCAGTCTTTGCCAGTGTGTACAATAAATTCAGGAAGTTTTGTCATTCCCATGAAAAAGCTGTAGTAGCACGATAGTGCCACTCTTTTAAGGGAGGATTTATCTGGCTCTGACAGAATTTTTAATCCAATTTTCAAATTAAAAACATTAGCATAAACAAAACAAACAAACAAAAAAGGAAGTGGATGAGAGAGACGTGATTTTACTACAAGAAAGCAAGGCTTTGACCTGAGGAGACCTTGGGTTTGGAGGGGAGAGAACTTACATGTGTGGGTGTGAACCAAGCTATGATCTTTGGCATGTTTTATTTTCAAGCATAAACATAGCTTGAGGTCATCTAACATGTATTTCCCACTTCCTTAATATCCAATCTGCAGATTGAATGGAGGAAATTTATCTGAGTTGCATTTACCATCTCTTTCTCTTGCAAATGAGATGTGTGTGCAGCGGGAACAGGATGGCTGTAACTTTTTTTGCAAACACTGTAGCTCATGGCTGGATTTAAGCTGAGGGCGAGTGACATGGCAGAGTTTCCATCCATATGTAGCAGGCTCCATAGTAATAATTAAGCAATATATTTGGGGGTGTCAGCATTATGCTTTTTAATTTAGATCAGGGAAATGGAGTTTTTGAAGCAACTCTTGCCCATGGGTGGAGCTGTCTTGGACCACACGAAGCTACCCCTTTCCCCTGACACTAAACCAGGAGATGTGCTCCACAAGTCCCCTTCACAGCTCTAGTTGCTAATGAGCATTCACTTTGTGTCACCAGAGGAGATCTGGCCTTAAGTAAAACCTCCAAAATAGGTATACAGGGGACATCATGTCAGCACCAAGAGTTTTGCCTTACAGATCCATTCCTCTTGGGCCACACAGGTTCTTGAATTTGACATAACCTGAGGATGATCAGTTAACTTTTTTTTGACTTCATGCTTTGGCTCTATTTAGTACAGACATTATGACTAGGAAAGGGCCAAATTAATTGACATTTAATGCTAGTCAGAGCTTTGGTATACACATCTTTATTGCAATGATGTTTACCACAATCAGGAGGACATGGTGATAAAAGGCTCAGCATCTTCCCTGATTTCCCAGCAAAAGTAGGAAGATGTAGCTATTCACCTTAAGAAAACATTTGTATCAGCCTGACCAGAGCTGCGGCATCTCAAACAGGAACCGGAAAAAAAAAAAAAAAAGCCTGCCAGAACACGAAACCAAAAACTAGGAGCACCCACCTTCCCTCCAGTGAGCTGAACTCCTCCTGCCTGTGAACATCACTTAGTAAAGCACACTGGTATACAACATCTTTCAGAATAATTTGAGAAAAATAATTTTCCCCTTTTAAAGCCCTACTGTTTCTGTGTTGCATAATAAAACATAATCCAGAAGTCCTGTAAAAAATTAGAATTCATAGAAAACCAAACCTAATTTTTTACCTCTGTGTTGAGAGGTGCTCCACTGGAGGCAGTTTCACCCAGATGACTGGGTTTAGGATGATTATCCCAAAGTGCCAAAAGTAATCAGAGGAAAGAAAATTCTCCACTTTTTTCCATATTCATTTTCTTGTTCCTAGCAGTTGCTTGTAATAATTTCCGAGCGTGGGAGCCTGATAGGGTGAAACAATTGACAAGTTTTTTGCTGTCAGCAGCAACCTGAACTAGTTCTGTTTTATTAGCACTGGGCAGGATAATTTCTTGCAGAACTGTGAAAGCTTTCTTGGGAATATTTCTGACAAAACCTGGTGTAAGTTGGTTTCATCATGAGATAAAGATGTTTTCCAAATTCTGTACTGTATGTTCTCTGTCAGAAATATTTGATTGAGAATTATAACCTCATTAGGCAATCTCAGTAATCCCAAATTAATATATGCGTGTAGAAAATTGCTCATAGCGATGTTTTTCATTAGAAAGAACAGTAGGGAACAAGTTGAAGTTTCAACACATGGACAGGGAGTGTATATAGAAAGATCAGATACTATAATTTATGGAATCATATTATCGGGGCAATTTAAAATGAATCTTGTGACACAGCTAACTTTTATCAGTGCAGATAGCCAGACATGAATGGCATTATGTTACATAATACAGTAGTGTTCCTCGGAAAATGGGATAAATGTTGCACAATTTCCCTATGTGAATAGTTTCATTAAAATAATCAGAAACACATGTATGACAAAGCAAGCAGGTTTTTAATTTTAATTCAAGATTTTGACTATGCCCAGCAGTGCCTCTCTGAGGCATAGTGAAGAGAAGTATTCCCAGGATTTCTGTTCAGCTGTATTCATTCATCCAAGCCAAATTCTTTGGACTGAGTCCAGCAGCTTTATACAAGGGGAAGTTCTGCCTGCTAGAAATGTCAAGATCACCTGTAATTTCAAAGCAAAACTTCTGTGCTTGCAAACAAGTGTGCTCCACCACCCCTACAGCCTTATGAAAGCTGGTCTCAGGAATGCAGAAATTGCAGCACCAGAAAATGAAAAAGTTCAAGGGGGATGCGGGAGGGGAACCTGTAAGGTAACAGAGAACTTTGCCTGGGTCTCAAAATCCTCTCTATTTATTAATCATAGTAAAATACAAAATGTTTAAAGCATTTATTAATTCAATTCCACTTTATGTAAAGTATCACAGAAAATTTTTGTAAATACCACCAGTTCATGCCTTAAATTGAGCAGAAGAGAGTGTTTGCATCAACCAATTTCATCTAACAGTGTGGTGGAAATGCCAGCAATGGTTTGAAAGCTGGCACAAACCTTACTAGCAATCTGAAGTCATCCATTGCAAGTTATAGAAATAAATGAATCGGGGGGGGGGGGGGGGGGGGGCGGGGGGGAGGGTTGTGTTGGTTTGTTTTTTAGATAAGTCCATACAGCTTGCAGCTGGAGTATTCAATTAGAAGGGTAACAATTGATAATCAATGCCAAACAGAGCTTGAATTTTTTTAAGGTCTCTCTAACATTGTATCAAATCTAGATTTTTTTAATTAAAAATAGAAGCATCACTGCCTAAAATGGCTTTACTGTTCTGCTTTTTAAATTACCTATTTATGTGCTGACAAAAACCTAAATAAAATCTGTTAATCAGCAACATGAAGTGCACCACGAAATTAGTAAGAACAGGTCTTTGTGTTTTGTGAGGTCAGGAAATTGCCAGTCTTAAGAAGCAAAACAATCCAAAAGCTGACAGTCAGGTTTACCTTTTTACCTTCAAATGTCTCAACAGTTCACTTCAAATTTCTATCTTGTTGCATTTCTAGTCCATCTAGCTGTCATTTATATTAATGCTTTCTCGTTCAGCGTCATAGTAGTATTATTCAGCTTAATGGCATGCATTCTTCATTGCTCACCTGAAGTCTGAATTTATAAAACTGTCAGCTTCGTAACACTGTGGACTCAAAGGCCTGTATATTAATCTGTGTTGCTGTGTTTCACTGAAGTATTAGGTTTTGTGTATTGACTAGTAACGCAGGGAATACGGGGGACATCAATCAAGGTCTATCAGGAGCAAGCTCAGACAGTCTCATTGCTTCCCCCAGCTTCTTTTTATGTCTCTGAATCATCATCTACAGAGACGACAACTTGACTGTACGTGCACATCGAAGACAAAAATTTAGTCCTCTCTGATTCATCCCTGAAGACGGGGGAAAAAAAAAAAGAAAAAACAGCGTCAAAATTAGCTATGCTAAATAATTGCATTTGCAGGGAGAGCACACCCTTGTGCTGATGCATAGAAAAGGCCATGGATGTGATATTTCTAAAGCTGTGTTAATGATGACAGATATAAATATTCTAAATTTTGTACACATAACCCTCCATTAAATTGAGCTCTTTTTAAAGATCACTTATTCTTTATTCATGCCTTATCCCCTACCCAGCCCAATTAATTACACTATTATCTCTTTTATAATGTTTGCACTTAATCCTTCGTGATCCTTCTTGTCTCATTATCTGAAATATAATGGAAAGTGAGTGAAAAAATCCAGGTTAAACTGCAGGGAATTTCCTGCTTTCTAATCAGAGATCAGTTTTTTAGCTTACGAAGCAGCTCTACTGCTATGCTACCAGAAGTTTTAAAGCTTTATTTTTTTTTTATTGGTAAGAGTTTGAAGCACAGAGGACTTTAGATACTGTAGAGCATCTTAGACTTCAGACAATTTTGAGGGAAGAGATTGAGTTAAATGTGTATGCCACTTGAGAGCTAAACAAGCTGCTGTGAAGTTGCATAATGGGTGTTTCCACATATAGAAGCAACTATACCAAAAAGTCTTGACCTGCCAAGCAGGTTCGATCATTTTATCTTTTTGGACAAGCACCATGTGCACAGGCTAAAATCCTCCTGAGTGGAGACTTGTGAAGGGCTGAATTCAGCCGTCCAGGGAAGGATGGAGCAGGAGGAATGCACCTCTTGTGCTGCTGTTTCTCTCTAAATACCTCCCTCTGGGAGCCTTGAGGGATGTATTCCATAACATTTGTGCAGTGCTCACATCTGATGGTAATTACGACCACAAAGCACAGAGTACTGAGCAGGGCATTCAGTGCCTCAGGTGACTAAAAGCATGATGGGGGTGATGGTGGCCATGACTCAGAACAAGGATCACTGAAAGGTCCCCAGGCTCGGGTGCCCTGGCCACACACACACACAAGAGCACTGTGATACCCAGGCAGCAACATCACCCACAGAGCAATGTCACACACCCACAGAGCAATGCCATGCACACACAGAGTGATGCCGCGCACATGCAGAGTGACGTCACGCACACACAGAGCAAAGTCACACATGCAGAGCCACATCACGCACACAGAGCAATGTCGCACACAGAGCGACGTCACACGCAGAGCGATGTCACGCAAACACAGTGGTGCCACACATACACAGAGTGATGCCACGCACACGCACGGTGATGTCACGTGCAGAGCGATATCACACTCAGAGCAATGTCACACATACAGTGATGCCACACAGAGTGATGCCATGCACACACAGAGCAACGTCGCGCACACACAGAGCAATGTCACACATGCAGAGCTATGTCACACGCAGAGCAACGCCACGCACACATGGAGTGATGCCATGCACATGCAGAGTGACATCACACACACGCAGAGTGATGTCACACACACACAGAACGTCACACACACAGCAATACCATGCACACTGAGTGATGCCACACACAGAGCGATGCTACACACAGCGATGTCACATGCACAGCAATGTCACATACACAGAGCACCACCACACACACGCAGTGATGCCATGCACATGCAGTGACATCATGCATATGCAGCGCAACATTCCACAGTGACGTCACACACGCAGAACGTCACACGTGCAATGTCACACACACAGAGAGCAATGCCATGCACAGAGTGATGCCACACAGCGCAATGCCACATGCAGAGCTATGTCACACACACACAGAGCAATGTCACACGCAGAACAACGTCACACACAGAGCAACGTCACACGCAGAGCGCAATGACACACGCACACGCAGAGCAAAGCCACGCACAGGCAGGGCGGTGCGGCTCACACACAGCGTGCGGTACGTCGCAGCGCAGCCCCCGGCAGCAGCGCAGCCCCCGGCAGCAGCGCAGCCCCCATGCAGGGCCCCGCCGGGCCGCGCCACCGCTCCGGCCGCAGCCCTCGGCCGGTCTGCGCCCGCCCCCTCCCCCCACTCGCCCCCTTCCCCCCCCTCCGCAGCAGGAGGCCAGCGCGGTGGCACGGCACGGCGGGGGGCGGCCCGGGGTGACGGGCGGTGCAGGGGAGGCCCGGGGGCCGCGGCGGTGCCCGCCCGTCCCTCACTGCCGGGCGCTCCGGCAGCCCCGGAGGGCGAGCCCGGCGTCGCCTGTCGCCTCCCCGCCGGCCGGCCCGGGCCCTTCCCGCACGCAGCCGGGGGGGCGCCAGGCCAGCGCCCGCCGTTCGGTAAAATCGCCGAAATCCCGGGCTGCGAAAAGCTGCACGGAACCTCCCGCAAGGTTAGGAGGGGGCAACTTTTAAGCCTCTCAACCTACAGCAAATGGTCCCTTTCTGAGAAATGGATGTCACTGCCTCGCTACGTGGCACGTGTAGTCTCCCTGTTACATCCCTCTTTACATTTATTACTTTTACTGAGCGCTTTTATCTTGCTTCTTTAAAAAAAAAAACAAATCCACTCTGCCTCACAGCATCTTTTTTTCCTAGGGCATGCGATTTTCCCACTTACCTGATGTTTAACGCTAAAAGCTTGGCAACTTTATCTTTATCTTGGGAATCTTAATTAAAAAATAGAGTCTCTCAGCCTTGGAGAATCAAAGCTCAGTGTTATGGAGGAGCTGTAGTTGCATGAATGCTAACCTCTGCCTTAGTAACCGGTTTAGGCCTTTTTCTTCTCTCTTAACTTGTTAGCAGACGAGACATATACCATAGTGACGCAGATAAATAACAATGTGCTGGGGGTTTGTTGTCTGTCAAGCAGATGGTAAACTTGAAAAAAGTTGAAAATTAGGCATGTACTAAACCATCAGGAGCTCTGTCTGAGTGCTGAAGTTCAGTTAGACCTGAGTCTGTCAGAAGCATCTTTGATTCTGCAAGAACACCTTGTCCCAGTTGCAATTTGAACACAAGCAACCTGTTCTGGAAGCACCAAGAGTGGTGATGAGTGGCGTCCCTCAGGAGTCTGTGCTGGGACCAGTACTGTTTAATATATTCATCAACGACATAGACAGTGGGATCGACTGGACCCTCAGCAAGTTTGCAGACAACACCAGGCTGGGTGGTGTGGTTGACATGCCTGAGGGATGGGATGGCATTCAGAGGGACCTGGACAAGCTTGAGAGGTGGGCCTGTGTGAACCTCATGAGGTTCAACAAGGTCAAGTGCAAGGTCCTGCACATGTGTCAGGGCAACGCGTGGTATCAATACAGGCTGATGATTAACAGGCTGAGTGCAGCCCTGCAGAGAAAAACTTGGGGGTACTGGTGAATGAAAAACTGGACGTGAGCCAGCAATGTGCGTTTGCAGCAGTGAAAGCCAACTGTGTCCTGGGCTGCATCAAAAGAAGCAAAGAAGCGTGACCAGCAGGCTGAGGGAAGTGATTCTCCCCCTCTGCCCCACTCTCGTGAGATGCCACCTGGAGTACTGCATCCAGCTCTGGGGCCCCAACGTGAGAAGGACATGGACTTATTGGAGTGGGTCTGAAGGAGGGCCACAAAAGTGATCAGAGGGCTGGAACAGCTGTCCTGTGAGGAAGGGGTGAGAGCTGGGGTTGTTCAGCCTGGAGAAGAGAAGGCTCTGGGTAGACTTTATAGTAGCCTTCCAGTACCTAAAGGGGGCTTGTAAAAAAGATGGGGACAGACTTTTTAGTAGGGCCTGTAGCAATAGGACAAGGGGTAGTGGTTTTAAGATAAAGGAATGTGGTTTTGGATTAGATATAAGGAAGAAATGTCTTACTATGAGGGTGATGAAACACTGCAACAGGTTGCTCAGAGAGGTGGTAGGTGCCCCATCTGTGGAAACATTCGAGGTCAGGTTGGATGGGGCTCTGAGCAACCTGATCTAGTGGAAGATGTCCCTGCTCGTTGCAGGGTGATTGAACTAGATGACCTTTTAAGATCCCTTCTAATGCAAACTATTCTATGATTCCATGAGTCTAAGAGCTTAGTACTGTGGATGCGGTCAGCTCATGCCCGTTGACCTGGGAGGCCAAGGAACAGGGTTTGGCATGGTTTAATTTTTAAGTATAAACACTCTTTAGTTCAAAAGAGAAAACAAAACAAAACAAAAACAAAAAAAAAAAGGGGGCACAGAATTTTAGGCCCTCTGATCACAGGAATACCATGCATTCCTATTCCATATGTAGTTCATGGAGGGAGCTGGACATCCTTGACAAGATGTAAGGGCGGTGGGAATGCCACCACATGCTGTGGGCATGGTCAGTGTTTCCGCCTAGAAGCAGCCACTAGAGACAGGTCCTTAGAACTGCCTGTCAGGCATGACAGTTGCAGGGCTCCTTTGTGCTCCTGGGATCCACAGCTCCAAGAAACACACATGAGCAGGGGACAGAAAGTGAGGCTGCAAAAAGTCCTTTGATATACCGATGTACTAAAAGTGAAAGCTATTGGCAAAAATCATGCCTTCATAGGAGGTCTTGATCTATCTTACATGGAAAGACATAAAGTTCTCAGAGGGCTGAGTCCTGGAAATAAAATCAAATAATGTTTTCAATAGATATTACTCCTGTCTATCATCAGTATGGTATGGTATGTGCATAGTACTGGAATGTAAATGGTATGAAAAGAAGCACACATTGACATTCACCTCTCAATATCATTTCTTCACCAGTCAAAACAGAGTTGTCTCGTCTCACTTAGTGAAGTCATTTTGCAGTAACAATGGCAAAGGACTTCTTGGTTAGTGATTCTTAGGATTGATTCCTACCACCACCACCAACAACAACCCCCGAAAATCTGCTAGCTTTGCTGTAACTCTACTCTTTCTGGAGTTTTCCCAGTGACTTTGGTTCGTGCAAAATTCACTTATTGACATGCTTTTTGAAATCCCACCTTAGAATGTCCATTTACAAGCCATTGGAAAATTCAGATTTTAATGGGAAACCATCAGTAAGGTTGCCAGAATGCTAATGATGCATCTATAATAAGGGAATCTGCTTTTTTTTTTCTTAAATCAGCTTTTACAGGAAGTAGGGAATAAGCCTTGCAAAGAGTTTTCTACACTGAAAGTTATCTCACCATAAAATAACCCTACCAAAGGAAATTTTTGGGATTTGTGCACAGGAGGTCTAGATGCACAGGCATCACAGAAGCACATGGTGTTGTGTTTGCATGCTGCTAGTTTGAATTAAGCTCAAGATGAGATTTTATCTCTCTTGGGTGCAGGCCCATAGGAATACTCAATTCACTTAGAATACTGAGGCTGAATTGTATTAAATAAACTGCACAGTATCAAAAAAGAAACAAATATAAATAACTTTAAGTCATGTTGAAGTACCGTACTTGAACCATATACTTCAGGGAAGGAATTTTGATAGCAGCAATCCAGCATGTCTTACACTGCTACACCTGGTGGCTCGTAGAAACTTCTGTGTTCAGTGGGTTCTGCCCCGTGTAATCACGCAAAATATTAATTGCCTAATAGTGTTCTTACACCACCACCTCCAACTTGCTGGTATTATCTAAACACAAAACATCCCTTGTGGGTAGACCTTATGCACCATTTTCTGCATTAGCAAAAAAAAAACCCAAAACCCAAAAAAAAAACCCCCAACGTCCAAAGTCAGAAAGGCCACTTTTCTCAACAACCTATAAGGCTTGTTATTGTGCATAAACTTGAAAAAATATTATTTAAAAGCTAAGCTGTGCTACATAGTCATAAGAAAGGACCAGACTGAGATATCATACTGAGATGGGGCTGCAGTGGTCTGCAAACCAGCTCTTCATCCTCTTATCAGAAGCATGGTGGCCATGCAAAGGAGTTCTGGTGAGAAATAAGGTCTTTTGGGGTGAGGTACAAGCTCCTAGGGTGGAGGGAGAGTTTAGTAACAGAGCCACTGTACAGGCAAATTCAGAGTAGCGCTCAGCATATCACTTCTCCTGACAGTTGAAGGATGTCTCTTTTTAAGTCAGAAGATATTTGCTAGTGCTTTTTCTACCGTACTGACATTTGACATGGCTTTCCAGAAGTGCATGAGCAACTTTGATGAACCTGACTACTGATTTCCCTATATCCCCTGTGACAGTAGTCTAATGATGTACCGCATGTCAGCTGAGTGGCAGTAGCTAGCTCTGTGTGTGTGCTTTATTTTGTAGCAAATGTAGATAAAATGAGTGACACCAGACCTCAGTGAAAAACGTATTGCTTTTATGTTATCATTGGCATTAGCAAGGGGCTATGAGTAAGTACACAGGAGCTGCTGTGGTTCAGCTGATGCATGGTAACTCATTAATATTCAATAACTTGATCGTGTGTCAGAGCCCTCAATAACTTGGTCACATGTCAGAGCCCTCAGTTTTCTTTAGCTCCTTTAAAAAGTCTCAGGCAGGGATTGTGCCTTGGAAAGGACTTCCACCTTGGACAGGTATGATTTTCCCAGGAGTTTAAGCCTGTGGCAGCCAGGGGTTGTTGTTCTGTCCTTGGGACTTCGTTGTGAATCACATCTAAGTAAGAAAAAAATGTCAGATCCTACCCTGGCCTCTGGCTGGTACAGCAAACCTGTGAGCAACACTCCTGCAGAGAGGTATGGATCCACATAGAGCTATGCAGAATGTAAACCGCATAATCCTGATAAAACTGGGCTGTACAGAAGAGAACTGTAGCATGCACAGAATGTGTAAGAAGGACACGTGCAAAGGCAGACTCTTCCCCCCACAGGTGGTTTATGAGTTAACATTCGTGTGTGAGAAGTTTTAACTGCTGCCTTCTGCCCCCTCAGACCCTCTGGTAACGGCTCCAGGGGAAGCAGCTAAAAGAACAACAGAGCTGGGTGGCCCAAGCGCAAATGAGTTTTATGAAGCAGATTTTTAAAAGTAGGCATTTGAAACCAGGGTATTGTACCCTTTCTGTCAGCTTAAGTGGCTTTTTATGGATATCGGCTCACCGGGCTTGACTGAAGGTATGCTAGGAATGCTGGATAGGTCTGCTGGGTGCTGAACTGACATGTCCTAAAGGAGTGAGACATGATCCATGAGCAATACCAACATTAAAACATATGTTGGGGTGTGTCAGGACAAAAAATTATCAATAATTACTACTCTTAATAGTTCACAGTTCTGCAGAGCAGTCCATGAGATGTGAGACAAACCCCATGGATAAAGATTTTCAGGTTTGCTTTACGTCCTTTCTAATAAGGAGTAATCTTTTTTTCAATAAGATAAGAATTATTGGCAGTCCTTTGAATTATAAAAAGTGCCTGAAATATACCTTAGCTAATTTAGCTTTAATAGGAAGGTAATTACAAAGCCAATACATACCTATCGATTGCTACAATTACATTTACTGGACTTCATCATCTACCTACTGTTACGTGCACACAGTCTGCAAAATCTTTCAATTCTTAATCTAAAGCTTAGGGGGGACCTGTATCTTATTAAGGTTATAGGCATTACTGCATACAGGAATCCATTTTCAGTTGTTTAGAACTTTCCCTATTTTCTGGGCTATTATTTTTAAGCCAAGCATCTGCTTTGTGCGTGGAATTCTGTGCATGGGCATAGAAAGTTGTGTCCAAAATTCTTGAGCTGTTTCAGAAAACTAATACATCAGTTTTAAGAAAACTATATGGTTTTGTTGATAAATACTCCAATTATCCACATGCTATGTGGCTTTAAATTTGGTGTGTGTGTGTGGTGTGTGTGTGTGGACAGATGGGACATCTGAAAGGACTACACCATGTTTTTTACAGCATCTCAGTCCTTGTCTTCCCAGAGCAGCACATATCACCCCATTCTCTCTGTAAAGTCATCCTTTTTTCTCATTTTATTGTCTGCACTTTCACAGACCCGCCAGTTCTCAGGCCAAGTTTCTTTTTTGTGCCTGAGCCAGAAGTTTGGCCAGAGACCTCCCAAAGCCCTCTCCCAGGCAGCTGGTTTGACCTTTGATTCTCTGTCCAGCCTCAGCTCCTTGCCGGCACTGATCTTCACATCCTGCTCACATTTTCCTCCCAGTCTCCTGCCACAAGCTTTTCTTTTTTTTTTTTTTTTTTTTTTTTTTTCACAGAAACCAATTGCCAAGTTCAGCCTCCCCATTTCATATTTCTAAAGCTTTGCTGTTCCTGAAATTTACTGTGAATTTCTTTTCCCTACATTTTTTTCTTGTTTTTTTTTCTGGGATCTTTTCCTTTCCTAAAGCACATTTAACCATATCTGGATGCTTCTAAATTCCTGTAGTACCACACTAAAAATACAGCCTTTTCCCTACAGGGGACCAAAAAGATTACAGAGACTAGAGAAGCTCCTTGCAACTTCACTCACACACCTGGCAAGGGTGAGGCTCCGTTTGCTTCCTCGAGGCTCCCTTCTCATGACCTCATTCAAAATCCTGACTCAGATAAAACTCCCCTTGAAATCGATGGCTATATAGGCTAATTAAGAACTTCTGGACTGGAACCAAACATCTTGTTGGAAGCCGAATTAGGGATGATTATAAGTTGATTGTCTACAGTAAATAAAAGAGGTCTTAATTATCTTTTCTGCTCTTCTTGGAAAGTTGAGAGTGACTGCAGGAAAAACGTTTGTGTTGATGTGTTTTGTGCACAGCTGTATGTAGGCGGCCCCTCTCTGGGAGTCTTCAATGCTGTACAAATCTTGCTAAAAAAAAGAAAAAAAATTCCTCAAATTCACAACATTCTTTCAACGGATGCGCCTGGGCTTATTACTTAGACAGGGTAGAAACACCATTGCTTTACCCAGCTTTAACTTAAAAGTTCTTCTGAAAGGAGTGGTAGAAACATTTCTTTTAAAAGGAGCGGTAGAAAAAAAAATATAATATCATATATATATATAATGTGTATATATATATCTCCTTCATAAGATTCTAAGTCTGGTCATATGCTTAATTTCCATTACTTTTTCAATTCTTTGGTTTCTATACCAGGCTGTTGGCTTTAACTTCCCAATGGGATCTGACCAAGCTACAGTCCAAGCATCAAAGTAACACTGAAAATCTCATAGGGAATTTCAATGAGGATTGAAACGGTTTATGGATATTGTACTTTCCATTAGATTCTGGAAAGTAAGATTTAATTGTGAATTAAAAAATGGCAACATAAACAGTCATATGTAAAGAATTCAATAATAAATGTGTGCAGTATGGTATAGTTCCTATAAGCACAGGAATTCCATATCTAGTGCTAGGGTTATTATTTAAGAAAACTGGTGTTCCTTAGTACAAATGAAACTACTTTGTTATTAGGGATGTTGTAAAGGCCTGACTGCTGATGCCAGGCAAGCTACCTTGAGTATTTACACTAAAATCTGAAACATAGGGATTGTGTGAAAATTTTTCAATGAGCAACACAAAAAAGCTGAAAAATGGTATTTGTAACTTCATTTTCTCCCTCCATAACCTGTAGAATTTTGCTCATGCTGACATTCATGGACAACAGTTTTCCAAAAAAATAAGCACAGAATAGTAAGGTTTTGTGCAATACATTTCAGATGTGGTAATCTTTCTCTGACTCCATTTCTTTCCTTGACCAAGTGGGGGTGTCCTTGGCATAACTTTTCTGAAGAATGAGATCCAGAAGTATATGGCAATTCTCAGCTGACATCTGGGAAGAGTTGGTTTTAGTCTATATTCCAGCTCTGACAGCAAGCAGGTGGGATCACCATTTTGACTGGACCATAGAAATGGTCCTGTTCTGAGTCTTATTACAACAAAATCCACAGCAATAAGTCTGGGCCAATGGTTCTGAAGGAATGCATTATAATTAATATAGTAACTTGACACAATGTGGAATAATTGCCCTAACCAAAGTGTTCTATTTAGTGTATAAACCTCTAGCTAGGGGAAGATTTTTGAAGGAAAAAAAAAGGAAGAAAAAAGATAAAAAGAACTAGTTTGTGGGGGGGTTGTTTTTGTTAAAATTATGGATCAAAATAAGAATCCTGCAAGTAGTTTTCTGTAATCTATAAAAAGTTAGCCTGTTTTCTGAATTCAGCTGTTTGTCCTGTCTCTGAATTACTAAGTAGCTCTGGAACTACATTAATTTAGTGTTCATGTAGATGTACATAGACTTTTGTGCTTTAGTACCTCTATACCTAAAAAGAGAAAGGAGTAGTAATTTACAATGACCCTGTTAGTAAAGAATTTTACAGGGTGAAAAATGGTTCAAGATTTCAAGTCACACAGAAAGTCTGCGACAAGCCAGGAAATGAAGCCAAGGTAATGCCAAATATAAAACCATCTTTCCTATTTTATTGTCACTCTAAAGTTTACTAAAAATAGAAGCTAAGTAAGTAGCTCCGAGAACTGGTCCACTTGTTCCAGTGCCAAGAACTGAGTGTCAGGAAAATTCATTCAGATTTTGCAGACCTTTACATTAGAGCTGTGGACTTTCTCTTGAAGGTGACTTCTGCTTTCCAAAAATGAAAGTGCTGTTACCTGAAATAGCTGCTCCCTGGTCACACAAGTAGGACAGTCAACAATCAGCAGTCATCACCATCATCATCAAAAAGGTAGGCATTCCTCAGCTTAAGAGGTGTCAGTCCATGAAAATGTGATGTGGAATAAAAGAGGATAACAATGTGGGTGGAAAGGATCACTATTTTCCTCTTACAAATAGGAATTGTAGCTAAGCTGCTTTTCCAAATAAAGCATAAATTTAGATTTCATGTTTCCTTTGTCCCACACAGAGATCTACCCACTAGCCTGTACTGATACTTGTTAAGCCAAAAAGCATGTGTCTTGAAGAACACTTCTGCACCTACTGTCATCTTAGTAAACATCATCACCTTGTAGCGTGAACCATCACAGAAAGAATGATTCAGCTTCTATTATTTAAATAACAAGCCAACATTACCAAGGAGATGATACCATAGGTCCATATCCATACATTTTGCAGCATATGATGCTCCCTGGAGAGTGAGCAATATGAGATTACACTCCATTTGTGCATACACAGGAGTCTGTGCACATAGGTCTGCCATCATGTCCATCTACATTCCCAGTAATTCATAATCACTTAATTAGTTTCAACCCAGTATAACAGAAGTTAGTAGGAATTAAATATCCAGTTTTGTAGGAATAGGTGGCTGAACAGGGAAGAGAGATGTCATTAGTGGTCTAATTGAGTCAGACCTTCTCTGATCACAAGGTTGCAGCAGGCTCTCCACCCACTAGAGAATTCACACAGAAGACAGCTATTATGTCTGTCCCAACCACAGGAAAAGTTTTAATTGGTACTCACACCAGAGAATCCGACCACAAGACACAAATCCATAAAACCCCCCAAGCTTCATTAGTTCGGCTGCAGATGGAGTTGCTTGTCTCTCCAGGAATCACTCTTTACTTTATTTATGGCAATTTCGCCAGACTTTTCATCTTCCGTTTCATTTGAGCTAATCTCTCTCCATTTCAGCTGGCCTGCTAAGCTCTGAGGAACAGATGTATGAGGTCCCTGACTCTTGCTTGGCAAACTCTGCTTGTGCCATTCCAGTGCTGGTGCTGTGCTGTGCAAGTCCTACACATTCACGCCCCTTCCAATCTCGGAGTGCTTTGAGCTATCGCAATGCAGCTGTGAATCAGTAAAGGTTGCATAGAGAGCTCTCTTCATTTATGAGGGGAAAAAATTGTCTGCAACTCCTTTATTTGTCATCTTTTTGCAAAAACACCACCTCCAGTTTCCCAGTGTTGGCTAGTGAAGCCAGTGAGTTGGTTTTGGAACAAACACGTTTCATCCCTAAACTAACTCCAGTCATCTGAACAAACTTGGTGCAACCTCCTTTTATCAGTGAAGTGGTTTTCCTGTCTCCATAAACTCCAGATTCTCCTGTCTTTGTTAATTGCCTAGAGGATCACCCTCTATGGAGAAAGGCAGGCATCTCTGAAGAGAGACATTCATGCCAGCTATTTTTAAGGATTTTTTATAGGTACTCTTTGGCAGCACCTGTATATTTTACCAATACAGAGTGGATCTGGATAAGTAGAATAGATTAGGTACCTAAACTTGAACATTGTTGAAAAAGTGTTACAAAATCTTATTCAAAATAGGTGGACTATAATTTACCATGATAAAGTAGAACACAGTATCCAATTGAGAAAGGAGATTCGCAAGTTAAGTGATTTTTTGATGACAGCCCAGCCCGCATTTGAAATAAACTGGGAGCAGCAGCCATCACAATCAATAAGATCACGTTAACAAAACACCAGCTAAGGCTATGAATTTTAAATAACGTTACTTTATTTTCATTAAATAGAAAATGCCAAGGAGGCATTTGTGCTCTTGAGAAGAGCCAAGCAAGTTGCCATCCTTTCTCTATGCCCATCTCCTCCAGCAGCAGGGGAAGAAATGCTGACACACTTGTGAAGTCTAACATACTAGAGGGGGGAAAAAAATTCTAAAAAGGAAATATCTGTTTTGTAGATTAAGGGCTGTTCTAACACCAGATCAAACGTGTGAGATGCTAGTGAAGTCAAGCTGTGTCCACCCTGGATGTGAACTCTGCATTCTTTTTGCCAAGAAGCAGGCAATGAGACACAGTCCCACATGATGACCATAGACTCACAGAGATGTTAGCTGGCCCCTCACATTTAATTTGTAGTGCTCTTCACCTGTGGAAGAAGGGAAACCTTGAAGCTGTCATCCTTCGGCTCAAATCAAATGGCCTACTTTAACCAGTAGGTTCTTAAAGTCCTCCAACTGCTCAGGCACTTTACCTAAGTTACTAGGAAATGGAAACACAACAGTTAATGTTTTTTTCAGAGCTATGTCATACCCTTATGGAATCTAATCAATCCTTTCATCTCAGATTATAATAAAATCCTATTTTATATTAACCTATCTTTTTATTCATATTCATTTCCTAATTATTATTTAAAATATGGACCTCTTTATCCATCTTTAATATAAAATTCTGCAGTATACTACAAGTGCATGACAGTAGCACCCTAGATTTTAAGGCAGGCTCTAGGAGTAAAGCTATAACATACTGAGAATGCTGAGAAATTTCAGAAGACTGAAGTTTGGCTGCAGGTTAGTTATCTTTTGGCTATTGAAAGTATGCCTTGGGATATGCAAAGGACTTGGTCACATTTTTATACGTCACCCAAGGGCAACAGCATGGAGGGCTTTAACACAATATAGGGAAAGCATCATTAGACTTTTCTGAAATATTTCTCCTCTAGGTATAGTTCTAGAAGCCCTTGATTTAATTTATAGATCTGGCAGGACTGGTGAATATAGTGGAACATATTCCATCATGTGTGATGCATGCTCTTGTTTCATAAAATCAGCTAAATAGAAAAACAGAACTACAGCAGCCCACCAGGAATCCGTGAGGTATCCAGGGAGATACCTATTATCTTTCAGTTTCCTGAAAATCTCAGAATACCAAAATTTCTCCTTTTAAGGTCTGCGGGTGGATGTCAAGAAGGGAAAGGCCACTATTGACAGATAAATGATAATATTTTTCTACCTCTGATGGCTACTCGTGTACTTCCCAAAATCATGTGCATGCTCTTGGCAAAATGCCAGGCATTTCTGTTCTCTTACATTGTAGAGCTGGCGAAAAGCCAAGGAATCAGCAGTTTTGGTTTCCGTGAGGAAAAAATTCTTCCCAGAGCATTCGGATGTGATGGGATTTTAATGCGATCCAGGATGTTTCTTTGGCCAGCGGGTATTTTCTAGGTGGCAAAAGGAAGCGTTATGAAGAGGAAGGCCCTAAAACCTGGCACTCAATGGTGTTTTTTGAGGTAACTCTACCCCTGGTCTTGGCTTGTTGCCCCTCACTGCATGCAGGGAAACTGTTATTCAGTTAATGATATCCATAACTGAAGACTTCATAGAGTTGTGACAAATGCAGCTGACTGATTGCTTTTCTCAGGCTTTGCTTGCTCTGTTTTTCAAGTGCAGACCAGCTGCTGGAAATTAGTATATCAGTTCTTGCTGTAAGCCACAGCTCTTAGTACCGAGGTGCTACTTCAGCCTTTTCTGAGAACATCAGTTCCCCCAGAATGAAACCACAGACACTGTATGGGGGCATTTGATTCATTTTCCTTTTGTATTTTAAGCAGTATCTGTTAACATCCAAATTATTCTCTGCTTCCTGCAATGCTCCCTAAGATAAGGGTGGTTCAAGAATGTACGTTTGTGGTAATTAAACCGTCATGAAAGTTGCAATGTCAGGAAATATATGATTCCCCACTCTTTTTTTCCCTTCTCCTTTTTTCCCTCTCTTGCCAGCTACTTGTCTATTTATAGAAATACATCTCACCATTTACTTCAGAGGCAGTGATGTGGAGAAGCAGATATTTAGAGGAAGTCCATTTGCTTGACAAAAACATCCATTACCTTTATCACCAGCGGAGACCAAAAAAGAATCCATTACAATACTTCACTTGGGAATGACTAATTGCATTGTGAAATACACTGACACTCTGAAGTCAGTGTGGTAAGCTAAATACCGGCACTTGTAAAAAGCAGGAAATGTAGATAAGATGCTAATTCACATGATTTGAGACTAGATTGCATTTTCAGTTTGTGCTGATGCTCTAAGCTTGCCTAATTTTCATGAAGTCTTATTAATCAAGGGTCAAGGAATTAGCTCAGAAGAGAGAACTGCAGAGGATTTGCACCTGCTTGGTTCGATTATGAAATTAGCTCTGAGTGCTAAATACACCACATCCCATCCTACAGTCAGAGATTAGCTGTCAACTTCTTACTCAGTCACAGAACCACTTAAATTAGTCACTTGACTGGCTTTAGTGGTGCACCTATCATAGGTACTCTATTCTCCTCCTCCCCGTATGCTAGCACCTTCAAATCCTGCAGGTGATGGCAGAGGACATCAGCAAGGGTACTGCTGGATGGCCTCACTGGGGGTGTGCTCTTCTGAGTCCTCATCCTGCAGCTGTTCAACTGTGTTGTATATTACTGTGCTTTGAATAGCTCCACTTAACGACCCCAGTGACTGGAACATCATCATCTGTGCTGTTAAATTGTTAGGAGGATCCTTGACATGTCTTTAACTGGGGCCAACCTCCCTACTCCAAACGCCTCAGAAATGGTTCAGAAGCTATCATGGGGTGAATACCCTTTCCAGCAGGAACTTTGGATGAATGTCCTCCGTTTGGGCATTCACAATGAGTGCAATGTTCTCTCAGTGACAGAGAACAACGTGGCCCACATTCAATTTACTGGTGCCAACGTTGTTTCCATGTCACAACAAAAAAGTATTCAACATAAAATACTGAAACTCAGGAAGCCTAGCCCAAGAAATTGAAATTTTATATATATACATGTAAAATTAATCAAATAATACATTCATGCTATTCAGTTAATTCAGATATAAAAAGCTGCACGTGGATGTAATATAATTGTTACGCTTACTTAGCAACAGACGTAGTTCATTACTGAAGGAGACTTGCATGTGCTCAGGTGATCCTCTTTTTCACATTCCCCTGACCTCCAGGAAGGAAGAAGGGGTGACCTTCCTGCCCTGGTGGAATCTACTCTACAGACACATCCAAATCAAAAGGGCTTTTTGAAAAACTTCTGAAGAAGAAAATGCTTTGGTGTCTGCAGTGTCCTAGAGGCTTGATCTAAGTACTCTGCGAGCAAAGAGAATTGCTGAGTTTGCTACAGAAGGTGAAATCTCAGTGCCATTGAAATAAATGCCACTGTCCCCTTGATCCTCTGAATTTAGGATTTCAGTCCGTAATATTGAAGAAATCTACCTCCATGACTCTCAGCTCTTTGAAATAACAATAGCTCAGCAACATACTTCAGTGGTAACATATTCAGTGGTGGGTTTTTTGGACAAAGGAAATAAAAGCACATTCTGCAGGTATACTCAATTGAAACTGGTTACTAATTGATTTTTCTAATATATTTTATTCAAATGCTAAAAGGGCTGGCCTCGTTTACAAAATGAAAGAAACTAGTAGGTTCTCTGGATTCTCCCCTCTAAATTGACTCAGTGTCATTTGTACCTAAGCAATTCATGATTCATCATGATGTCAGGAAGGAATGTCACTGTTAGAACTGGTCAGGTTATTCACTATAGCAGAAGAAAAAAAAAAGTCAGGAAAGAAAGGTGTGTTTATGACCTGTGATCTGAAAAAGAAAGGGTCTGAGGAATAGAAAGTAAGAAACTGTTTCTACTACTAATCTCTAGGTGGAGGCGGAAGGAAGGGACGAAGAGGAGAGGTAAAAAGGGTAGTTTGCTTCATACTTTTAGTCTGTATTTACATTGCTGATGCTTTGATGCTGGTCATCTCATAAAAAATGGCATTTTAGGTACAATCTGTCAGTGTGGAATAACTGGCACAGGCACCTTCCCTTTTTCAGGTAGGATCAAGGTGTAATTTTACATACTGAACATTAAATAGCATGTACACGACCTACTGGATGCCACGATGCTATTGAGTAGGATTCAGGGCTAATTCTGTGCCAAACACTGCTGAAGAGAGTAGTGGCCATAACTTGGACAAATCTCAGGGGAAGAAACAGCTGAAGCTGAAGTAACTGGGCAGGGACATGGGCAGACAACAGCAAGTTGGCAGGACTGTGGATTAAACCTGGTTTTCTGACTCTTAATCCCCATGCACTGCTTGTTCTGTGATAAGGGGCAGAAGTGTAAAATGAAACAGAAACTGCAACAGACTTCTGTATCTCTTCCCTCCTCTTTCCCTTTCCTTGCCTTCCTGTTGGCTTAAGGTAAAGTTTTACTTTAAAGTTCTTCCTACCCAAATCAATTCCTCAAGCCTCATTAAAATAAACTTTGAATCAACCATGTTATGGTTTCATGTTAGGTAATTTGAGTGGTTACTTCTGCTTGTGTATAAGATGCAGTGTGTTTAATAATTTATGGACAAAGCGAAGAGGACAAAATGTAGCTTCAGAAAAATAAAGATTACAGACTTGTCAAATAGAGATGCCAGGTCATTTTTGTGTGCAAATGTGGGGGATGTAACAACTCAGTATTTTAGAAACAGGTTCTCACATGTGGTTTGGCTGCCTAAACGCCCATGTCTTAAAGCTTTTGAAATTCAGAAAGTTTAGAAAACTTTGATGTCATCCTGAAAAGGCAGATTTTTTTACGAGGCAGTTCTCAAATTGTGTACAAGAACAAGTACACACTTTTTCAGTCATGTCACACACAAAAAAATGACATGCACTCCAATCTTATTTCCAAGGGTTTACACCACATATTTTCAGTGCACCTGCTATGCAAATAAAAATTGCACTTCCAACTGAAATTTTATCTGACCATGTCCACATTCTGTAGTAAAAGTTGGCTTACTACTGAAAAGTCAAACACTAGAGCCTGAGGATGGTACTGACGAAATGCTAACAAGGATCCTTACTTTTCCCATATTTTCAATTAAGTAGAGGGGGAGCTTCTGGGATAAACAATTTCATATAAAAAGGCAGTCATGAATATAGATGCACTGTGGGAAAAAGAGTCGGGCCAATGAACTGGAATGAGATGGCCAGGAATGCAAACTGTAATTCCTGCAAACTCCTTTGGCAGCATCTAGTTACAAGTTTATCACAAGACAAGAACGATGTTTGTCACAGAAAAGCCTGCTTGTTTGTGTTCTCTTCCTCTAAACCTTTATGCTAACATCAATTCGCAGCACTTCCATTTCCTGAAAAATTACCTTTAGTAATCTCATCTGGGAATTATACCCATGTTGCTGTCAATATATTTTCTATTGTTCATAAGTGATAGCAAATGGGCTGTGTGCAGAGACCCCAACAACTGCTCAGAGCCTTGACAACTGCAAAACAAAGATGTTCTGTGCTGGCCTAAGCTTGCAAAAATGAGCGAAGTGCTGGAGCCAACTGCATACTGTGGGAGTTTTCCAACTCTGGCAGGAAAACTTTTTTTTTTTTTTTGGTGACAAATGGCACTAATGAGAACAATGAATTTCAGTAATTAGCTTATGAGGCTTAAATAAACAACCTAACTAGAACAATGACAGATGAAGATGAGAATATAGCTTATTGTAAGCTTATTGTTATTTTAGACTGATAACAGTTTAGTGGGCTATCTGGCAATATCATAATTCATTTTGTCATAAGCCTCATTCCAGAGCTGCCCATTTCTTTATCTGCTGTTCAGATTTAGAAGCTAATAAGTTGTATAACAGAACTGGAAGAAAGTAAATCTGAGAGCTGCTGGGGAGTGAATTGACTGCACAGGAAGCAAATTCCTTGTTCAGTCAAAGAACAGCTGTAGTTTTACAGAAAGGGAGCTCAGCCCATGGGTTAATGTCTCTAAGCTTTTGGAGAACAGTGTTCAAATCCTAGCTCTGCTGCATGTTTCGTGTATCATCTTGAACTGTTCACTTGAATCCCAGTTTTCCTTTAGCTAAAAACTACCGTAAAAGACAGAAAAAAAATCTGTCTTGCAGGAGTGTTGCAAAGCTTGTGACATGCTTGTAGAAGAGGTAATGAGTTCATTTAAGCATCTTATGAATCGCTGTAATATTTTGCAAATTACCCTACTAACTGGCTTTGGCGGAAACCTGAAGGATACTCAGTGGAAAGCCTGCCTTTGCATGCAGGCTGGCCTTTCCAATGAGAAATCAGGTTTTTCCTTCTCTAGGGACACTCGTTCAATGGTCCTTTACATATGAAGTTGTTAAACCTTTTCCAAATTGGCTGTATAGTCAGTCACAGCAAATGTATTTGCAAAGTGATTTAATTTTTAGAACAGCAGAGAAACTAGGAGGGACACTTCCACTCAAGTGGGGACAACTTCATTTTGTTCTTCAGGACAGAGGCTGCTGTGATCATAAAAGTCAGCTTTGCTGCTAAATTTCTTCAGTAACAAGTGGAGATTCTTTCCATGCTTTCAAGCTTCCACAAAAGTGTAACAGGAGGGGTTAAGTGATGGATAAAGGTAAGAGTGGTGTTAGACTGGAAATGCGCTGTTTAAAGACCTTTGATTGCAATTTGTCTATATTTATATATATATATAAAAACGAAGGTGTATCTCAAATATTAATTATTTTCTATTTATTAATTACTTCAAAATGTCTTCAGAAAGTCTCAGTTTAGTAAGGCAAAACCAGTTTGGAAAACCTGATGGAGAGGAGGGATTGGACAGGAAAGCTATGCTGACAGTAGGTTTTGCTTTAACATATATTTGCTACCTACCTAAACCTTCCAATGATTCACATCCAAGTCTCTAAATTGTTTATTAAAATAAAGCCTGGTTACTTTAAGAAATAAAGCAACACTCAAGAAATGAAACCCATAATGATATACAACATGTAGAAATACCTATGCACGGAACTTGGAAGTTAAAAAAGAAATACAGAAAAGAGGATGTGAGAAACTAAAAATATTGAGGGGAAATATCAGCATGATAAAATGTAGGTTTTTAATGTATATTGGGAGAAAAGTATGTTGACAGGTAATTCTCCTGATGTCAGAAACAGATCCTCAGATTCTTATTACAAGACATAGAATAGTTAAAATCCATAAAATAGCTGGGTTCCTGGAAACAAAATACAGATGATGTACTTCTACCATGTGAGAACAGCAAATTTCTTTCTGGCTTGTCTTCATCTCAGGGAAATACAAAACAACTTTAAGTAGAATTAAACATTTTTAATTCAGTGGACAAAGATGGTTTGCACACAGATTGCTCTAGGAAATGTTTAATCCTCATTTTTGTTGAATTCTGGAATACCAGGAAAATTCCATCAGAGTGGCAGTGAACTTACAGTGTGCCAATATTCCAAAAAGTCTGACAAGATGACCGGAGTAAGTGTAGGTCAATTAATCTCATATCTGTTCCAGAAAATATAACAGAAAAGCTGGGAAGAGAATCAGCTGAAAAATAATTAAAGGATAGAAATAAAATTAATTCCAGACAACACAGTTTTATGAAAAGCAGATCATGTCAAAGAAATCTCACTTTATTCTTTGATGAAATTGCAAGCTTGTTTCAGTAATCTGATTTTTGTAAAATATTTGAATTTAGCAGCACAGGATGTTCTGATTTAAACATTGGCATCATATACTATTAATAAAGCAAATGTTTTATGAATTAAGAACTGGTTAAGTGATAGATCTTAAAAGAGATTGTCTCCAGGAAATTATCAACAGCTGAACATACTTATAATGGAGTTTCATGGGGATCAGTAGCAGACGTGATACAATTCAACGACTTCACTGATTATTTTTGAAAGTAAATAATAAATCACTTATGATAACAGTTGTAATTAAACAGGGGCGGGGGGAAACCCCAACCTGGTAAAATAGTAAATCAGGATAAAGCAATGAGGCAAGATGATCTGGATCTTTTCATAAACAGAAGTCTGAAAAAGACCTAGGGATCAAAGTGAAGGAGCAACCTAATGTGAGGTCTCAGCATGGTAAAAGTGCTGATAATTACCTCTAATTGTAGCCTGCCTGCAAATGCAACTACACTGTTCTCTGGATTCAGGCTCTTCAGCATGCAATCAGCTCTGGTGTCTCTGTACTGCACCTCTCTACACTTCCCTTTCTGCTGGTTAGTATAAACTGAGACTGCTCAGATGCCTTGGATGCCTCTGCCAGCATGATATAGTTTTGCCCTTGATCACAATCACAGTACTTTCACAGGGAGAACATAATGGGTATTAAATAACCCTTCAATCTAGGAGGAAGGAAGGGACAAGAACCAATGTCTGGAAGTTGGAGACATGCACATTTGAGTTAAAATGTATTATAGTTAGTATATGCACATCACTGGAAGAAATTATCGAGCCAGCTTTAGTCACGTCTGTGCTTTTGGAAGCATATAATTTTGCAAAAGGGGGTGGCAATTTCTGTGAGACCTAGGTGAAAATCACTGTATAACTTTCTCATTACTGCTTTTAAGAATGGTGGCCTGGTAGCAATTTTTGTTTACTGTTCAGAACAATCAGCTTGCCAACACCGATTTTAAACTGGAAGAAGTTGAAATCTTATACTCATGGGCAGAAGAATATAATCTGTATAGAAGTAATTGTAAAGCAAAAAAAATTCCATAATAGAAAGTACTAACAGGGCAAATCTGAAACTCTGCTCTCAGACACGAAGCCTGCCAGTTGAGGAAAAAGAAAAAAAAACAAAAGTCCTAGAATGGCCTATGATTAATGCTTTTCAGATGACAAAAAGGGTATGACCTTGAGAGGTCATCCCCTGTTTTAAGTCAAGATCAACTCCACTGAAAGCTGATTAAGAGAAAAATGAAATGCCAGTAATGTTAAGCTCACAGGTATAAAAAATGCCCTTGCTGCAACAATGTAAATGGCTTCTAATCCAACTGAGCTCCCCCCTAACCCAGGCGTCTCAGAGAAATAATAGCAGCTTCACATACATCCTGGGAACGTGTGACTTTTTCAGGAGAATCCCTAAAATTCCCTAAAGGTGTTGTTTTCTTGAAGACTGAAAACTACACAACCAGAAGGCACTGCAGCTAAATCTGTGTGTTTGTAAGCTGGTTTGGGTGAAGGATTAAAGAGTGCCCTGACCCTGATTCAGCCCAGCTGGAGTGGAAGCACTGAGCAGGTTGTATTTCAAGAGCAGAAGAACAATGAGATCAACTACAAGTGACTGACCTTCTCAACACAGACAAGGCTCCCTTGCTCTGGAATATGCTCTTTTAGATTCAGATTTATAGGAGGATTCAATAGTCAGAATCCTGCCTAACCTGCTTATAACCCTCTTTCTGCCCACTGCTGAAACAATAAACATTGGAGAGCCCAGTGCCTGTAGAATCACTTGCCCCATCTGACAACAGCATACTTAAGGATCTTTAAATTAAAGGTTATTGATTTGGAAAACCATAGTAGTTTGCAATTAAAGAGTGATATTGAAATATTTTCTTGGTGAAATGACCTTAAAAATTCCACCTTTTCCAGTATTTTTCAGTTGGTGTATGTTTGTACTGTATAAATCTTCAGCACAATTTAGGGAGTATTGCCATAAATTGGGCTAACTAGGGTGGCATGCTGCAGGCAGTGTTCATTTTCAATTATGAATTATTTTGGGATGTAAACTAATGCTCTTCCATTAAAGATTTGGATACAAGATATATTGGAAGAGATATCCTCCATCTTTCTAGATAAAATCATGTAAAACCTAAAAGAGTTCTGATACAGCTGCTTTGGGAAATGTCTGAATGGTTACTTGTGTAAAACAATGATTTACACAGTCTACTGAAATTAGATCTTATGAATATAAGCCAAAGACCCTGAAATTGCAGAAGCTAAAGAAATGTAGAATTTGACCACATTAGATCAATTTAAATAAGCCAGACTTCACCTAAAAACAGCAATACCATGGGCCCTTTTGGCTCCTACTTGCTATCAACCATAGTGGTGTCAGTTAGGAATAATGCATTTGGCTCCATGGGTTTGCATTTGCAAAGGCTAAGAAATTGAAATTACTTTTTATATTTTATATTTATTTTAAGTGAGAACAAATTTTGAAACAAGGAATGTAGGTTATATCATAGAGGCACTGGCACAAGGGATTGGGTGGGAAGAAGGCGGGGTAGGGAGAGAGCAGGATTAGCCCATCAGCACCAGGGTCGACTAACACAGAGCAGCTGTGAAACCTCACCTGAAGTCTCTCTTGTCAAGTTAGTCTGCACTGGAGCCCGAACTCCCTGATGGCTCTTGTCCAGAGCAAGCCAGGTCTCTGGGCAGGGGCTCTCACTTACATAGACACTGTACCCACACTTCTGGTACAGGCATGGCTGGCTCAGGCCCAGGCTTGATCTTGCACTGCTCCAGCCAGAGTTGCAGACGTCATGGTGCTTCAAAGACACTCTTCTTATGCTGTGTGTGATGCAAACATGCAATGAAAAGGCTGTGCCTGCGCCAGTTTTAAAGATCTTAAAAGACACATTTGAACCATTAAAAGCCAAAGGTGTTGAAACAGATTGACAGCTTTTCCTCTATTCCTCCATCTGCATCATACTTAGCTTTATAGAAGTCTTTGAACTTATGAGTTTCCTTTTGTGAATGCTCAAAAGAGAAGCTTCAGTTGTGAGTTTTCATATATCTGCAGACCTCAACAGTCCTGAATGTTTAAACTTTACTAAAAATTATGCTGTTGATTCACTTAATATTTTTTTAAGCACTGTAGTAAGATCTTGTCGTAAAACACTTGCATTTTCAGTGTAGGCTTAGGTACTCAGATGGAACCATTGTGAAACCAAAAAGCCAGCTCAGAAGATGGAGGGGTGGGCATCAAGTAAAAGGCCACTGGCTAGCAGAACATGAGAAAGAATTACTGCATTTTGAGAGGAGGACTGCTGGCCTCTGGGGGATGATACACAGTTCACTGTTTCTGTCACAGCTCCGACTGGCTGACCTGCAGATTGGCTCCAGCCCGGGGAGCAGCTTGCCCAGCTCTCAGCCTAGAAACGAGGGCTCCAGCAACTGAGTGTGTGAGATAGAGAAGGAAGAAAGAAATGTGCTAATGAGGTTTTATATAGAATTTTGTGAGTGGAAAATAGGAATAATGAAATAATGCATTGAAAGTGGTAGGACTTGTGAGGGGAAAAAAAGAAATTTTTGGCTGGATTTGGAAAGCGCTGAAGAATTTAGAAAGTAGCAGCCATTAAGTAAATAAATAATGAGGCCCACATAAATTTGTGGTCCAAGAGATGAAAACTAAACAAACTTTCCAGAGTTCTATCATCAAAGGTACTAAAATGAGTGTTAGCAATTATTAAATACACTTGCTGATTAATTGATGGCCTGTTTAGATCTGTTTATTTGGGAAATGCAGAGTACCATTCTAAATCCGAATAAGGTGGCATATCTACTTGGGGAATATGCAGTCCCTGCAGAGGGGTTGCCTCAGTCTACAGCAATATAATTACATCACTTCAAGGTGTATCTAAGCAAATTAGTTCCTCAATGGAGGAGTAATTAGCCAGTGAATAGAGGTGGAGCATCATTTCATGCCTTGTGTACTCAAAGTCTGAGAGAAAAGGCATATTGTCTTGCTTATTTCTGCACATAGTATGCACATTTTTATTAGTTACATTAAAATCTGTGGAATGTCTCTTTTCCTCCATTGCCTGAGTCACTGAAAAATAAAATTTTGAGAAGGACAATGATGCAGAAAGTTTCCCAGCTATTTGGAGAAGTGAAGAACCCAGGAGGAAAGCGGAGTGTAGATCCTTGAATGAATAATGTGGAAAGGCAGAATATGTCAGGAATATAGGAAAGTTAGAATATGCCACTTCTGTTGGCACAGGACGGACTAGACACCAGTTTCCTCAGTGAGTGGAGGGTGCTGCAGTAGGTGTCTCATGAATGTAGGCTGGGCACTGCTACATCTTCAGGGCTTCATTCAGTAACAACCTACAGCATTGATGGGTTCAGTAAATGGATCCTGGATGATGCTTTCCTCAGCCTTTCAGGGGCTGCATTAGCATCTTCAGGTCTTCTTTTTTGTCACCCCAGCTTCTCCTGAAGTTCTGGCAGCATTTGCTGTCTCAGGTTCTGCAGCCACTTCTGCCATGGCCTGGCCTTGGTCCCCAGTGAGTCCTAGTTAGAGACCTGAGCATACACCTGCTTTATCTGTGACTAATGATGAAACAGGACAAGCCACATATCATTCAGGGCAGCAGAGCAAGGTTGGATTTTGTGTGTTTGGGGCCTTATTCTCCTCTTCTCCCTGCATTTAGAGTAAGGACTCAGCTTTAGCGACAGTGACTCACCAGCTTGGCTTTAGGCTGTCTTTTCCCTCTGGGTTTCTACAATACCATGATAGACACAGACAGGGATACAGAGAAGAAAATACAAATATTTTGAGCACATCCAGGAACAAAGCAATTCTTGCAGAATGCATAAAATATGAATGTGTAAGCAAAGAGAAAGTACTCAAATACCTGCAGTAGCAAAGGCTCTTTTGCAACAATAGTTTTCAATATTTAAATATCCAATTCTGGTAGCCCTTGGGGTAACAATATAACTTGATTGCTGGCTGTTCCCTGCAACGGGAAGTTAAGGGGCATCCAGTATAATTTTACTGTACTAAACAGCTTTTGAAAAAAACGAACTGTAAGGCTGCGAAAGGAGACTATTTTCCTGAACTGTTTTGCCCTCTGAAATATTTTGATGGCATGACATACAATGTTTATTGGTTTACATGTCTTTATAGCCTTCAGCCTCTCTCTCTGTCAACACATTACTCTTCAGCTTCATTTTGCTCTTCTCTCTCCTCTGGTGCCGTGGGAACATAAAGCAAATGGTTCTGCTGTTCTCAGCTAGAAATTGTTTTTCATTATAATTTCAAGAGGGGCTTTGAAGTATCTACTTAGGCTCTCTCAGCTAATAAGAGACAAGGCAGTTGCTATGCTACTTGTTGATTAAATGAAAAACAGACCTGATAACATGTGAAATCTTCTGAAGGGAGGTGTTTCTTTTATGGAGATGAGTACTGAGCAGTTAAGACCTGAACTGCAAAGTTGTGTGTCTAAGGTTAAATGCCTAAATGATCACTTTAAGTTCCCAAAGCAAGGAGCTAGCTATCTGGAGTCAGAGTGTCAGGTGGTGTAAACCATCATTGACACTAGCTAAGCATTTGGGCACTAGGGGCTTTGAGGCCAAAGTGTCTGATCATTAAAAATCCTAAATTTTCAATTAATAACTAAATGGAAAAAAAATGTATTTTTCTGAGGTCCAATGTGACAGAAAATTCTAATGACACCCAGGAGAAGAGAAGATCCTCAGCTTTGCCAAAACCAGGCTAGTATATTTAAGGCCATAAATAACACATACCTATAAATCACAGTTTGAAAATGAGTTTCTAGGGAAAGCTCAAAAATACAATTTATGTTTCTGAAATAGAATATAGACCTCTAAATTTAGGACAGCAGTCTAATCTAAAGCCCTGAATCTCTTTAGACACTGGAAGTCTCTTAAGTGTGTTGTACTCTTCAAGTCAGACTTAACACATTCTAAGAGCATGGAGTTCAGAATAAAATGTGTCACAATGAGTTCCACCACTGTGAAACACAACGGAAAGGGGTAACAGAGCAGTTTATTCATTAATGATTTTGCACAGGGAATAGAGTATGCATAGTTTAAAAATTCATACTGAAAACTGTAACTCTGTTTTTTCCCTTGCTCTTGAAAATGGAAAACTCTGCCACAAAGAATGTAAGACCCATGAGTCCAGAGAAAGAACAGGTAAAATAAAGCATGATTTTGTACTCCAGTGAATTTAACACTGTTAGGAGAGAGCGGAAATGGTTCTGCTCCGTACAAAATTTCCTTCTGTGTGTGTTTGTCTGTTTAAGTTGAAATGCAGAAGCAATCCACAGCAGCAGAACAGAAGATGCTATTACACCTTGTCTTACTTTCTGTATGTTTGGTCCCACACTTGTTACCTGGACGGTGGTTACCATGAGAACAGCTTGAAGAGTGGTGAATGTACCTATAAGCTTATGGCTATCCTCTTAGAGTACAGGAGATCTGAGTTTAGTTCCCTTAAGCTAAGAAGAGCTTTCTTCTGTTCCAGTTACTGGCAGCAAAACACCTGATTTTGTAGCCACTCACAAATCAACAGATAGCAAGGGTCTGCATTCTGGCTTAACTGAGGAGCAAACATCAACTATACATATACATTGAATGTGAAAGCTCAAGACAGAGATGCACATTTTCAGATACATTCATATCTCCAGCTGGAAGAACAAGCCAGCTACTGTCAGCACCCTTCTCTCCCATGTCTGAGCAGCTAATGTGTTTTCCACCCCTACTCCAAGGAGTCTAGATTTTAGGTGACACATGACTGTCTGTTGCAACATATGTCTTTCTTTGAATGCGGTTCTACAGAGGTCATAGAGATGTATTATCTAACATATATATTTCATGCATATGGTGTTAACATTTCAGTGGTTGCCTTAATATTACATACTACGTGAAGAAGTAAGAGCTCACCATCAGTGCGTTGTTAGACAGTAACATTGGACTTTTTCTGAATATACCAGTTTCTGAAAGCAAGGATACTTAAGACGTTAGAAGAATAGCTAACTTCATCTATTAATTCATGCTTTCTGGAGATGTGAAGGTAGGGAGATTGTCCTAGGCCAGAAGTGTCCATAGATATTTCCCACTTTATAGCTTTATTTCACCTTTCTTTTCATTTTCTATTTTATATTATGATGAGGGTTGTTGTTGTCTTATTTTGGGTTGGAGGTGGTTTGTTGTGGGGTTTTTTTTAATAGCTTCCTTTTTAAAAAACATGCACATTCTTTAACAGTTAGATACAGAGAAATAGATCAGTAATTTCAAGCTCATAAAAGGAAATTTTGTGGAGGGCTAATTTTTTGTTTATTGTTTCAGATTTTCTATATTGCACTTGGCAATTTCATTCAATCCATGCACTGAAAAAAGAAATCTTCTATTTCCAAAACAAAAGAAAATTCCAGTTGCATGGTAACCGGCCCACGTACTAAGCCCTAGAAATGCCAGATCCAGAGGGCTCAGGACTTTGCCAAAGAATCAAAGTGCTTTTAACTGATTTCTTCATATGATAATAACTGCACAGGGGTTTTAACCACTAGACTATACAAAATGATCCTGTAGCCAAAATCTTTGCTGTCACTGAAGTCAAGGGAGTTACACCATTGGAGAAGGGGATTTTAGGTCTTCCCAAGCAGTTTGTCGTTGTGCAGCCTGCAGAGGGGAGTTTGCCTCCACCAGAGAGGGGATGTCTCACCATGCAAAATGCTCTTTCTGTCAAAAAGGAACTTTACTTGACACTGTGGACGTTAGTTCCACATAGTAAGAGGGCATAAGAATGAAGGGCATGGGGGGAGCCAGGAAGGCCTCTCAATGTTTGCGATCCTTCTAATGTTACAGAAGAAAAAAGACAGACACAGCTGCACGATTTTCCTCTGGGCATTTCACATTAGCCTGATAGTTTCAAAGACTGTAATTACTTTGGCTTCCCTGATGATGTGGATCCACTGGAGATGTATTTCAAGAAACTGGAAGGAAGTCTTGAAACTGGCATACATGCCTTGCTAAGGAACACAACATAGGGAACTATGATCAGAAAGATCTTCACTGGTCTCTTGAATAAGTCCTCAAACAAAAATTTCTTCACAGTTCAGGCTGTAGTGGGCTTTCATGAATAACCAGCTGACAAAGTTTCTTATTCATAGCATTTGGTTTCTCCACAGTCATGAACTAAAGCAAAAGTGAACTGATGGAGATATCCTTGATTTTCTGCCTAACACTGAATACACCTCAGACTATGGCTTTCACCTTGGTGTTTCATCCGATTACAGTTTTTGATTCACTGAAGTCCTCAACCTTTAATCCACAGAAAATGACGGGTAGGACGTTAGGGTAACAAGCGTAGCGTCTATGGCAATGTAGATGTTGTGTATTAAAATCATTATTATGTGTTCAACAGATGCAGCTCGAAATATCTGCCATAATACAAAATTTCAAACACAGTAAAAATCACTGTCATATGCTGTATTCATGTTTGAGTGGGAAGGGAACACCTGACTTTTACTGCCAAAGTTTTGAAACTGTTTTGATTCCAAAGTTGTTTCATTTTGAACACTGGAGTCAAAGTGCTATTTTCCAGTTGTGCTCTCAGCCTGAACACACACCCACAGTACCTAAGGGATACGTTTCTTCACAAGTGTATGAATGCCAGAAAAGAACTGTTAATCTTTGGAAGGACTGGCAATTCAGTAGACTGAAAGTGAATCTTTGCTGAAATGGGCCATATTTCATTCACACATGTCTGTCTGCTCTCTATGTGCCCCCAGTTCTGTGAGCAGCACTTGGTCCTCAGATTTGCCACAGTTCAGTGTTGTGCAGCTGCTTGTGGCAGCCCAACCCATGTGGAGTTTCTCATCGCCCATCTGTCTCCTCTCCCAGTGCTAAGTCCTTTACTCACTGTATTTGTGACTCTGGATGTGACAGAAGGCATCCCCTTTCACATCTTCAGGTATGTAAATTTGTCTCTTGATTTAGTTGTGTCCTCTCTCTTGCTAGCCACAAAAGCACCAGCCAGCCCTAGTCGCAGTAATATAGCTAGACTTGCCCAATCCATCTGGACTAAAATCTGGATGGCACAAGGGTGATAGTCTCTTGCTCTGTGGTTGTCACTGAAGAATCTATCCTATCTCTGCTCTCCAGGGTAGATTGTCAGACTTCTGATGGACTGGTTTGAACTGGTATGGCTGTTTGACCTGAAAAATAAATGGATGAAACACAGACTCTTTGATCTAGGTGTGGTAGTCCTGCTGCTGGAATGAGACAGGATTCAAGAAGCTGGAGTCTGGTATGTAGGATTTTCTGGACTAAAGCCAGGGAGCTTGATTAATAACTCAGCAGGATAGACTGCTCCATCTTCTAAGTGGCTGACAACTTCAGGCTCTAAGTGCCCAGCTATTCATACAGGGACCAGCACAACCGGAAATTATCTGTATTGGTTATATAGAGCCTTCATAGCTGGTTTATTCTGTCAAAAGTGGTTGAATTAATCCAACTCTTTGCAGACAAAACACAGGTTGCAAGTGGCTTGTAGTCTGCAGAACCTCTGAATCAAACCATGCATCTGTTTCAGTCCAAGTGGCTCCATCTGTATAAACAGCTGGTGTGAAGTTCTGTGTTGCTTCTTCAAGATAATATTAGACTGGAGATCTGGAAAGCCTACAACCTTCTGTATTGTCTGTTTTTAAACCTCAGTTGGAGATAAACCAGTGTATGGGATACTAGGTAAGAATATTCTGTTCCACAAAAGTATCTATACTCTTAGTAGTTTTGAGGGACCAATCCATTGTAATGGGTTGTATCTGTAACTGTATCTGTATCTGATTGTAAGGGGTCCTTCTCTAAGACTTATCTTACTTGAGTCTTTGCCTTTGACCATTTTGTTTCAGAATTATAGACTGAGTTGGACCTCACTTAAAACCAGCAGCCTCTAAGATCCGTTAAGTAATATGAACTTAAAACACTTTGCAACCAGATAGCCAAATCTGTAGAAAACCTCCTGCAAAGTACATGCATCAAAACCAATGTCCTTGTGAAATCCATGTTGACAAAGGATTTGGAGGAATGTTGCCTTAGGATAGATTGTATGTGCAGGGCACCAAGGTGGGAAAACCAACACTGAGGAAAGAAACACTAGTCACTCTCCAAACAAGTACTGAGAGCCTGACCCTCAAAACAAACAAACAGAGCTTACCAAGAATGATTTTTTGGAGTGAAGTGCTGGCTGAAAGAGGCATGAAT
This sequence comes from Falco biarmicus, assembly GCF_023638135.1. Taxonomy (NCBI): domain Eukaryota; kingdom Metazoa; phylum Chordata; class Aves; order Falconiformes; family Falconidae; genus Falco; species Falco biarmicus. The sequence goes on along the minus strand of NC_079293.1, from coordinate 32,005,495 downwards.
CTCTTGTAACAGGAAGAAGTCTCCTCTTGTTTGCTTCCTCCTAAGTTCAGTTAAACAGGGCTTTGTATAGTCTTTATATATAAAGAGTTTGGTGAAACACCTGATTTTAGCAATTATATCTCCTCCAAACTGAAACAAGCTTCAGGGTTCATTTGTTTTGCTAACCAGAAAGGTAAAAGAAGGCACTGTAGAAAGTCCATTAAGGAAATTAATTGAGAAAAGACAAATTCCTTGAGCATCAAACAGAAAAAAGATATATCTGAATTATCCCTATAGAAAGTACTGGCACCGGGGAACAAAACAATGAAAGAGCAGGGAAGCCACTGAGGCAGTGGGAGGACAGGCAGAAAATGTCTGCAGCTGAATATGAAATTATGTGGAAAATAAGGGAAGAGGTCATGGTAGTCTAGAAAAGAAATTATGCCAAACAGGCAATATGTTTGGGCAGCAGGGATGATGAGGAAAAGACTAATTTTGTAAGTATTTGTAGAGAAAGAAGCAGCAGGACATTAGGGTGGCAAAGGGGGTGAAAGAAATGAAAGGTGACGTGAAGGTTGAGAGCCTGGAAAGAGAAAGAAAATGTTTCAACCTCCAAAGATCCAACTGTGATTATGCAGCTGTCAGCCCTGCCCCTTTAATTAAGTAATTGATTAATTAAAATAAAGCACTTAATCTCTCCATTTACATATTATGCCTCCCACTAACCAGTGCTGACTGTGGGGTCCTCATCAGAAAGCTCTTTCCTATTTGAATTCATGTTGGTTCCCAAACATATTACTTTCTAAATAGGAAATGACAACATTGGCTCAGTGCCCCAGTATCGTCGCAGCATTGCCATATGTCAGTATCATGCTAAACATAGTAAGCAGAAGACCCAACAATATAATTATTGAGGACATCTGTCAGCAGCACAAGCTGCATCTGGGATTAGTAGCTGTAATACTGGAAAGACCTGTAAGAAGCAGAGGAAAGTCCTTTTGTGTTGGCTTGGATTTTCAAGAATAGGAGCCAGATCCTCAGCTGGTGTAAATTTAAGCCATTCAAAGAAGCTAATGAATACAGTGTCGGCTGATACTAGCTAAGAATCTGACACTGAAAATTAGGCCAATGTCATTAAGTACGAGATTTAATATTTTCTGTGTAAAGATAGAATGCCTCAAAACAATCTGAGTTTACAATGTGGAAGATAATTTATTAGTGGAACCAGCACGTACAGACTGTCTCTGATCTCAGATCTGAAGGATTGTGGACAAATTCAGAAAGACCCTAAAGATGGTTAAAAATTCTCTTTAATGTTCTTTGTACATCAAGCATGCAGTATTGTAATTTTATGTTTCAGATAAATTATAGGTAGAAAAAAATAAATCTTTTGAGCACATATAACACTCACTAAAGACTCTTCATCCACAGAAGTTTATTTTGTAGTCTGCACAGGCCGACTGTCCAGTGAAACCAGTGACACATACAGATTATACCTATTTATTAATCTGAGGGCAAGCTCCTGTTGAGAAGCCAAGTAGCTGCATTAGTGAAATGCTGCATTTGAGTTAATATCCCCTGTAGAAATCATATAGCCATGTTTGTGCCATGCTGTGCTTATTCTAACATACCATAGCTCTCAGCAAGACTTAATATTTCAAACACCAGGTTGCTCTAATATTGGTTATATAGCTTCTGGGCTGGAGGTTATTCACGTTTAAATACATGGCAGAAAGGCTTCACTCCATGTGTCTGTATACAAGCCCTGAGGATTTCCAGCCAGTTTACAGCCCTATCATTTAAGCAGCCAGTGTACAATGAGGAGTTGTATTGCCTTCTTCCACAGAAAAACCAAAGGGATTATGCCTATGAAATGTTGACACGCAGATTTTGAGCAGTAACAAGGAAAGTTGCTTTCCAAAGAAAGTGCCTTGTCCTGTATTAGATGAGAAATAAAGAAGAAAGGTTAGTCTCCCCTGATAAATGGTCTTCCTGCGTGTATCATAAAACTTTTCACTCATTTACACTGCAGATTAACGAACAAGGGCATCTTTGCCCCTCAGTCAGGTTTGTAGTCAAGAGAAAACAAGCTCATATATACTGATTTCTCTCTCCACTTTTTAAGATTTTTTGCTTTGAAAGATTTGTTCGAGCCCTAAATCCACAATCTATATGTAGTGAAGGATTACAATAAATACAGTAGATTACACAATTGACAGAATGTAGAGATTTTATTTTTTCCTAAAGCTGAGAAAAATTCTTCCTAGTGTAACTGAGAGTTTGGGGGGACCTAAGAGAGGTATGCCTCTTAACCTCACTCATTCAGCAGGAGGTTCACTGAGACACTTATGCTTTATGGGTCTATGTGTGCCTGTATATGAGCTAAGTGTTTAAACTCTTCCCCTAGTCAGTGAAGATACGGTCCGTAAAGCCTGTAGGTCTAGAGAGTGATTCAGCTGACTAAAGGCTCTACTTTAACTTTAATGCTTTGAATTGCCTTCCTGAGGTGTTTATTGCTCTCCCCTGACTGTAGAGGAAGCATATGGAGCCTAACGTCCTAACTGAAAGCCTCTATACATTCCTGTTTTCCCCCAGCAACATACCCATTCCAGGCTGGCAAACAAGGTAGCCAGTTAACTGAGGTTAAAATTACTGCTTATTATGATGAGAGATAAAAAAATGAATTCAGAAGAAAGATAATCTGATACAAACCTGTGACTGCACCCAAACCATCAAGATATTTTCATGTACATAAGATGTAAAAAGCATTTTCTTTCCAGAATTCAGTTGTATCTTTTCTAGACGGGACAGGAGGGAAAAAAGTCATAAGCATTGAAAAGAAGAGGGACAGGAGAACTAAATGTACATCTGCAGGGTCTTGCTGCTGGTTGTGCTTTTCAGTGGGCTGAACACTGCTTGAATCTTGTGTGAATATGATGGATGAAATCGCATGGTTATTCATTGACTGCATGTACTCTTCTTTTGCCATGACTGTCAATGGCAGGGTCTGAATAAGCAGTTGTTTTAATTCCATTATCTTAATAAAATAGAAAAAACATCCTCTAAAATAGTTTCAAGCCTCTGGCCTCATGTAAGTTCTTCCTCTCCTCTTCAAATGACAGAGGAGCTGAGACAAAGTTTTCTCTCAGGTTGAAAAATAAAGAAAAAAACCCCTGAAACCTGACATATTATTTAGATAACAGTGGCAAATTCGAAAAAAAAAAATATGGAAATTTCGTATTGGTTCATTTTCAGGTATCTTTTTCCTCAGATAACTGAGGATAGGTGGTTTTATTCTGGTATTAAAATGCAGGACAATGGCTCAAGCCAATGGCCTGGCCCTGAAAACACAAATTTGTCTGCATCAGTAAACCTATCCACCTCACTGACATTACTTACATGTGGAAAATCTCTGTCTTGAATAATAGTTTGAAGGTTCTGTTCCAAGTGGGGCTGAAGTGAGACTCAGATACACACCCTTAGCTTGGGGGTAGATTTCACTATTGCTGTTGAGGGAAAACACCCAGTTCAGAAAACTATTCTCTTTCTTTCTAAAAATAAAACACAGTTAAAGAAACACAGACGTGCAGAATGAATAACTTATTCTTGGCTGATTGCAGCTCTGTAGTGAATTTTGATGGTCGAGTTGAAAATAGTGCTTGGATGAAAAGGAGTCTGTAATGGAAACCATGCAGGAGCTTTAACACTACCCACAGTGCCAGCGAGTTAGTGCTCTGCCCAGGGAGCTCATAAGAATATCAGTCATATGGGGAACTATGCACCTATTGGACTTGTTCACCAAAAAATTAACTTCAGAATCTATAGCCTCAGCTTCATGAATTTAACTGTGTTTGAATGATCTGTGAATTTTACGGTAATATATATTTCACATACATCTCTATAGGAACTATTGGACCCATACAGCTTGTCTTTATTTGCAATGCCGTAGACCTCATAAGCATTCACTTAGGTGTAGCATATTTAATTTTTTAATGGGTTAATGCTTGTTCTTTCAGGAGAGTTTCTCTATATACAAGGCAATTACTTAAACCAATGCTTGTTTAGTTCACCTAACCAGAGCAGTCACGTAATCTTTAGGCCTTTTCATATCTTGCCAGCATTTTTATTAATGGAATAGTGTTGTTCCTGTCTTAAATATTCTTTTTCAGATTTTTCCAAGCAGAACAAGAATGTGAATAACCTAGTGTTCAGCAATGAGTTTTGAACAGATTCTTATTCTCCTGTCTTATTTTTGATAAGGGAAATAGAGTAACCAACAATAGACCACATTTATACCATTACACCAGATTTTTAAGGCAGTTAGTGTTTGTGTTCTGGCAGGGAAGATTTGAGGGAGAAATGGAGGATGGAGTTAGCAGTTTTCTTTGTTGACATTTCCAAAGCATTCCCCAAAGCGCTATTCTTATTTTTTTTCTTTGGAATCATACTGCAAGGCATGGCTGAAAGTTTGATATCCATCTGATTTTCTCAGTGTCCTGCTATAATGTTTTACTGCTTGGATTTCCTCTTCACTTTCCCTTCTTGAGGGCACATGCATGCATACACATTCACACAACTATATCAAACAACAAAGAGCACTTAGATTCAAACCTTTGTTAAACCCTAAACTGTACATATTAATTCACACCTGAAGTCTCACATGCAATAGCTACTTTTCAGCTACCACACAAAGGCATTTCATGACTCCTTATGGCAGTTCTTTCTTTACAGAATTAATTGTTTCACACAGCCCTCAGGATAATAGCATTTACTAAAAATAAATTAATAAACGGCATCATTATTCTATTTCTATATTTGTAAAAACCAGGGACTGACTCTTATTTTGGTCAAGTTCTGCTGACATCAGAAGAACTACCTTCATGTCAAAGTGCTGTAAGCTAATAAGGAATTTGGCCAGACAATTTCATATTGCAGGGGAAACATGTTATTTGTGCTTGTAAAACCAAAGCAGTCACAACCCCTTCTCTACCGCACATTCAGTAATCTGACTCACTCCTGCTCTTCTAAGTCCCTGCCAGGGAACACTAGGACATGACTAACATCTGTTATATATTTGTTTATTCCTCTCCTTCCCAGTCAATAATCATGTGCAATGACCAATGGAGTATTTAGAATACACCCTATACACATACACTAGTTAAGGTAAGGTCAAAGATGTGCAGATTGTTTTTGCAGCAGGAGGTGGTGAGGTTTGTTGTAACTCTTTGTTCCCATGGGAATTTATTTCCCACTTTGGGTCAGCTGTGAGGGAACGAACTCTCTTGCACTGACACACTTACAAATGTTTTATCGAAGCAGCTGCTCTGGCTGGGAAAATTTTTATGTGCCAGTTTTATGTATGCTTTCCTCTCAGGATGCTACCAGTGGGCTCTCTTTACTTTTTCCTCCTTCACACAAAATGAGGTCTTGCTTAAATTTGCACTTCCCACTTTTCAAGTAAACTTGAATCCTTCAGGTTGTATTCATGGAAATGTCTTTAATACTGCACCATGCTGAAAGGAGCCCCTCTGAAGTACTGCTGTTTTCTACCTCATTAATAGAGATGATATTCTTAGAAAGCACCACTTGGGGTTTTACAGTTGTTGTAAACTAACCATCCAAAAGCATTCCATGCAGAGGAGCATAAAAATATTTCATGGTGGGAAAGGAGGGAGAAGGAAAAGAAACAATACAGAAAAACTAAATATATAAGGGGAATTCATCATGGAATGGAAGAAACACATTGAAAAAAAGGGTACTTGAGAAGAATATTCCATATTTGAAAAGTACAGCAGTTATGATACAAGCTTATTAAAAGTAAAATATAATTAAAAGGTATGGAATTTGGACAAAATAAGTGCTTGAATGGTTACAATGTTGGCTTTGCCCACTGCTAGTATTATTTCAAAGTGGTGTTAAAGAGTGCTACAGTCAACTCTGGGAGGAAGATGACAAACTGTTAGAGCAAAACCTGCGAAACAGAACATTCTTGGCCACCAGACTGGTCCCAGGGTCTGATTCTAAAAAGACCATTTGCATAGTTGTGAACATGCTTGCTTTTTTTAGCAACACAATGCCTTCAAATTGGATTAATTATTGCAGTGTTTTACATTAAAAACTTGTGATCTGATTCTGCAATTAAAATATGTAATATATATGTTGCTGGTTTAGTTACAGAAGATTCCTTTCATTTTCTTCCACAATGAAACACTTCAGTCAAATGGGCTTTGAAAACAATTTTTACTGCTGACTCCTCTGCATTCTAGCTTCATTTGTGGAGTACACAAGCAGCCATAATAACAGCCTCAAACATAACTTTCAAAACACACTGCTTTTGTACTTCAAAAGAGATATGTCCCCATTTCTTTTGTATATGTCTTTTCTCAAGCCTTTTGTTCTGCACAAAGAAATACAGACCTGACCTGACAAAACCACTTTTCTTGATGGAATAATCAAAATTATCCTGCCTGAGTAAATCTGAGAGCTCTTTTGCTGGGGCTACCTGGGAGCATAAAGGCATATGTTTTGTTGTTATCTCTTGGAAAAATGCGGACTAGGGTGTAAAAAGAGATAATTACGTTTAAAGCTAGAGTCTTACCGGTCCTCTGACCTTCAAGAGACAGACAGCTGTCATCTCAGATGGAGACCCATTGAATTCATTGAATGTACGTAAGGGCCTTGAGAACTATAATTGTAATGAGGACCTAGATGCTCATGTGTTTCACTCAAAATATCCCAACACCTGCTACCCTGCAAGGCAACATGCGCCCTGGGTTTTGATACTCTCCAGGTGTCTGTCCATACTGCTTGAAGGGTCAGAGCTGGTAAGTGTGCTATGAACTTATTTCCCAGAGCATCCCCAGAAAGAAAGAAAAACTGGTATAGCTCCTTTTTTCACTTATTCACCCAGAATAAAGAACATGCTCTATGATGTTGAGGGCTCACTCTCATCTGCTTTATTGCATACCTGTTACTAAATAAATGCATTAAAAAGTTCTTTAAAACAGCCTTTTTCCACCAGGCCACTGCTAAAGAAAGCAGAACTCAGCACAAAAGGGGCAGGTAGACATTCCTGAGGGAATGTAACTACCACAAGTCTATACTAAAAAAGAAAAACAGATCCTAAGCCGACCAAGTAAAATACCCCTTACCAAGAAAAGCAGCCCACACGTCTTTGCAGCACCTTGTCTGAATGTATGTTTCACCCTTACCCCCTCATCCTCATTCTCTGCTTGTTCATATGATGCTCAGACCATCCAAACCTGTCTGGAGCAGCATACCTGTGTTTTCTTCGCATGAAAACCAAGGATGGGAGGGAAGAGCAACTGAGTTTTAGCAAGGCCAAGGCACACACTTGAGATGGCGATCGAAGTCTAGACAGATTCCTTAACCGGTTTTCTTTAAAATACTTTAATACTGGCTACTTGGTCTTTATAAAACATCCAGAATGTTGTATTTATTATTATTCTTTGTGTGAAGCATCAAAAAAAAAAATATCTCTGCTTCAGCTAGAGATTTTTCTGTTCTGTTTTGAGCTGTAATTGTAATATGTGCAACATCTTCTCCCATTTCTTACATTATTTAATTACAAACATTAAAAATACTCAGAAAGACTAATTGGAAAAATACATGTCTGAAAAAAAAAGTTTTTAACTCATTTGAAGAAGGATTGAGAGTACTGCTATGTGTGCTTATTCATAAGACTTTAGTAAATGAAAGACTTTCAGATGGCGACTCTCTCTTTCACATCCTTCCTTGCCTTGTATAAACCTGTCTTGCACTTTAGGAGGGACAGAAGTTTCCAGAGGTGGGCTCATGCAGCATGACGGGAGTCTCTGTGCCATACACAGCCACCGCTGGCCACCTTCCACGCATAAAGCAGATGACAGCTCCACAGTAACATGGCAAGCAGTAAAACTGATCAGTAGAACTTTGGTCAGCTGCTTTAACAATACTGCCTTTAAATCCTGTATTGTTAAACCAGTTATGTATTTAAAAAAGCTCTAGGAAGACAAGCCTGAAAGACAGTGGCTTGGATAGTGGGTGAATAGTTCCAAAGATTCTGAGAGACACGAGTCTAAGTCTGGAATTTATACACATTCCTGGAATTTTCCCACCTCAGTGGCACTGTAAAGCTGCTTGAATAAAATGGAGTGGAGGAAATCAGCCATTTCAGATGATTCATGTATGCTTTTGCCTCCACTCAACTCATATATTAAACAATATCTCATTGAAGTTTATAATCAAATGCTTATATTTTTTTCTTTATGGTATCGGTAAGCAATGGTCCCTTTGTCTACAATCTATCTCATAAATATAAAGTCAACTGTGACTTCAAGTTGTATTAGATTTAGGTATAGAAGACATTTGTTAATGTAAATAGTTTAAAATTCTTCTAGTTATTACTAATTTTCTTAGAACCCCGCAGTTAAATTTACATTGGCAAGTTCATAGATTGCTTTTGGCTAGGAGAAAACTCATATGGAAAAAAGCATTTCACATCCACATAACTGATGAATATGTCTGATAAAGCAACTTAATAATATGTTATCTTTAAAATATGTATGTTTTTACTCTGTGAGTGATAATAAAGTTTAGGTTGTTTTAGTAGCAAATCTCCTTAGGAAATTGGAGGTGCAGAATCAGAATGTTTTCTACCATCACTTGTTCTACATTCTTACCCTCTCTTCAAACAGTTTTTCAATGTAGAATGTGTCACACTTATCACAATCACTGTGCTTTTCATTTGGGAAAACTGATTTTCCCAACACGTTTTATATTGTGTTTGAATCATGCAGAACTGTATGACTGTAGAAATTGTGTTTCTGTAAGAATTCAAAAGGACACATATATGACAGTTCAATGAACACCCCACATACACATATAGAAAACAATAAAAATGAAGGGCTGTCAATTAAATCCATGCCAATCCCAACTGAGAGGTAAGAGGGTTTATACCCTCATTCTCTATATGGCTATTTTCTTTTTATTCAGGTCTTACAATAAAACAGAAGAATCAATAGAAGAATTGCCCAGAGGGTTTCACATGGCAAAAGACAGTTATAAAGCTGTGGATCCAGTAGAACTTCTGACTCTAGTTTTCTTAATGTTTCTTCACAGCTGAAGCGTAGATCAGAAACAAACCTGAATTAAAAATGGGATCTGAAAACAGCTGTGAACTTGTGACATGATGAGGGACCTCATTTGGAGACAAACTCAGACAGACTGTACACAGCACGTCTGGCGTAGATGTGATGAGCCCACCTTGTTGGGCACTTTCAGCTTTTGTTGCACATTTGAGCCCAGCAAGCCCAGCTTACCAAAGTACAGCACACTGACCAGGGATGCACAGGGTGACTACATTTTGTGCTTTCAATAGGCCTGGCAGCCACCACCAGAACATGCACAATGACCACCTTTGTGATTTTTGAATGTCAAACAGTCTAATCAGAGCCATTATTTTGAGTGGTGCATCAAGTATTTATCTTGAACAAACAGCTTTCATCTAGCAGAAGTGGTAAGTGACTAACATACCATTAGTCCCTACAATAAATCAGGCTGTGGACTGATGTGTCCCAGTCTTGAGCTGGAGATGGCTCTGACTTTCAAGGTTTTGACTTTTCAGTCTCAGACTTCTTCCATGTTCCAAGTTCCACAAAGACTTGCTGTGAAAGTAGGGCAGTTGCCACTTAATCAGGGAATTCGTCAAATACATCTTATTGTCAGGGAGTTTCTCTTGATGTCACCCTCTTGAATTCCTCGAATTTTATCTGCATGTAGATACAGAAATAGCTCCACACTTCTTTGACATTTTCATTATAAGCATATTTGCGAACTACAGAAATGTCTACCATTGTTCAAATACATATAATTTAATCAGCATTTCAAAGAAATGAGCTTATTGTTTCCACAGAACAAACATTAATTTTTACAGCCAAATATATTACTGATAGAAACTGTTCAAAGTATCAGTGACTACTTATATCATCAGTTCACATTTTGGCAAAAACATTATTTGTCAATCGGTTCTTGCAGGTCAGGCATCACATTCCTGTGTTAGCTACTGCCTGGCCAGAGTATGATTTTTTTTCTTTTTAATCACTTTTCATGAGCAGATTCCTTTGGTCCCTTTGAGCTATATTGGAGGGCATTAGAAATGTGCCATTATGCCTGAATAACTGATGGGTGCTGTTAATTCTCCGGTTAAAACATTCACAGCTTTAAATGAAATACAGTTTGTATAACAGACGCAGCTCACTTACCCACCTCAGTCAACTGTTTGCAGGATACTTTTGTGATTCCTCATTAGTTAGCATGTCTGCCTTCTGCCACAAACTGACTTACGTTCCTCCCATCTGTTGCAAACCCAATTTAATTATCAGTCACCACTATGAACACAAGAAATACTTTTATGCACAGAGGGTCTCCCCTTTTCCCTACTGTCAGAATTTATGTGAAGTAATGTTTTCAAGTAAAGTTTTCATAACAGATTAGTTCAAAAGATCTGTATCTGTATACATCGTGTTTTTATTAATGTTAGGTCTAGACACAGTAAGATCAATCAATAATTCAGATGAAACCATTTTTTCATACAGATTTATCTGGTTATTTATTTTAATGTTTGCAAAATGTAACATTTCTTTGGACTATTTCTACAACTGTATGTTAGAGATTTTGCAATTACTCAATACTCATAGTGCATGCATCACAACATTCTCAGTTATTAGAACTATCTGAAACAGAAAGGCAAATAGAAATGAGACACCATTAAAAATAATTATTAAAATAGAAATTAGCTAAAGCCCAACAATCACAGCATAATGGAAAAATAAAACAGAACACTTAAAATCTAAAAGTATATGAAGAACTGAAGAGTCATTATATTTAGTAGGAAAAGAAATATCAAAATGAATTCTAATCTCTGTTAACTGGTTATCGCTCCTAAGAATCAAAAAGAAAAATCTGAGCTGTGTAGAAAGAATCCTCATAGTCCATTTGTAGACTAGTCAATTCGTATGATAATGGTGTTAAAAATATTTTTTACATATACTAGCAACACTTTAAAAAGAAAACTGCCCCTATTTTTTCCCATTTTAAATTGGAAATTTTGAAATTAGTTGTGAAACATTAAAACTGTTTTAAAATTGTTTTTTGTGCACATCTGATGCTGGTTAGCCAGCTGGATTAATTTTCATTTTTTTCACATATTAACCTATACTGTTTGTATTGGGTTTATGTGCTAAGGTTTTGGTAGTGGGGAGGTGGCTGCAGTGGTGTCCTCTCACAGAAGGCACCAGAAGCTACCCCCATGTCAGACAGAACCAGTTCCAGCAAGCTCTAAGATGGACCCACTGCTGCTGAAAGCTCAACCCATCAGTGATTTTGGCAGCACCTCTGGGATGACATATTTAAGAAAAGGTCAAAAAACCCTGTGCAGCATTTGTGAGGAGTGAGAAAATGTGAAAGAAACAACTATGCAGCTACAAAGTCAGTGAAGGAGAGGCAGGAGGTGCTCCAGGTGCAGAGATTCCCCTGCAGCCCATGGAGAAGTCTGTGGTGAAGCAAATTGGTCCTCTGCAGACCATGAAGAACCATGCTAGAGCAGATAAGCACACTGCAGACCACAGAGGACTCCATGTTGAAGCAGGCTTCTGGTAGGAGCTGCAGCTCATGGAGCGAAGCCCATGAAAGAGCAGGTTTGCTGGTAGGACCTGTGGCCCATGGGGGACCCACGCTGGAGTTATCTGTTCCTGAACAACTGTACCCCGTAGAAAGGAGCCACACTGGAGCAGTCTTGAAGAACTGCAGCCCAATGGGAAAAACTCACGTTGGAGAAGGTTGTGAGGGACTGTACCTTGTAGGAGGGACGCCACACTGGGGAAAAGCATGTGGAGGAAGGAATGGCAAAGATGAAGTTTTATGGTCTGACCACAACACCTATTCCCTACCCCCCTGCACTGCTCTTGGGGAGGAGGTAGAAGAGTTGGGAGGGAAGCTGAGCCTGGAAAGAAGGGAGGGGTGGGGGAAAGGTGGTTTTAGTTTTGTTCTTATTTCTTACTATTCTACTCTGTTATTAATTGACAATACATTAAATTAATTTCCGTAATTTGAGTCTATTTTGCTTTTGATAGTAATTGCTAAATGATCTGCCTGTCCTTATGTTGACTCACAAGCTTTTCCATGGCATTTTCTCCTCCTACCCTGTTGAGGAAGGGAATGACATAGCGACTTGGTGAGCATCTGTCAGCACAAAGGTCAACCCACCACACTATGTCTGAATAGTATTTTCTGAAAATAATTCCCATAATTCATTTAAGTGTTATCTTAATTTCACAAAGGGCATAATTGTTTCTGGTTTTTATTGCTGAGAACAAAGTCTTTCAGTTTTACTTCCTCAAACTGTTCTTAATATACAGCAAGACTTCAGTAACATCCCTGACTGATAAAGTTGCCTGACACTGTCTTTTAGATCCCTCTTTGCTTTATCATTTGACCAAACTTTATTTGGTGTGGCATGGCCAATGTTAGATCTCTTTTTACAACTACTGTTTTCTTTCTGGAAAATTTCACCTAACATGGTCCAAACTTTGGCCAGGAAAATGTATTGTCTTGACCTTGTTCAACATGCTGGCAGCCCTTCCTCTGCAATGCTCATAAGCCTGCGTTTTGGTCCCTGAGCTGGGTCAGATGTGAGCACTAGCAATGATTGTAGGGTATCATGTTGAACAAAAACTGAAAGAAGGAAGTAGATGAACTCAATATAAAGATGGAAGGTGGGGATGGGAGAATGTAACTGAATATCAGTGACTGAGGGACAAGAGAACCAGATCAGATGGGAAGCAAGGACTGGTGCTAGTATAACCAAAGGCAGGAGGAGCTAGACAGGGCTAGGAATGATGAATGTTTTGATGACACCTGCTAATGGCTAAGCAAAAGGCCTGGTGCTGAAAGTAGTTGTGGGAAAAGATGTATATGAGTATTTTAGTTTGGATATTAGCACTGGCAACCAGTTTAGCACTGGATCAAGAGTGTACTTTTGAAAGAAATCTCCTGTTGGTCCCTGATACTGTGTTCTGGTTGACACGATACAACACACATCGTAGATTCCTTTTAGATTAAACTGGGAAATGCACTACAGAACTTCAGTTACCGTACTTCTGCCTATGCACTGTTAAAGCTTTTGGCCCCTTAAGCTATCTGTGGCCTTCAAACCTAAGGAGCAAGGTGGCTTGCATTCATGTTCTTAGACTTGGCCTGAAGACTGTGTACTCACTATGTATGGCACTTGGCCTTCTCATATGAAGACAGGCTGAGAGAGTTGGGGTTGCTCAGCCTGAAGAAGAAAAGTCTTCAGGGAGACCTTACAGTGGCCTTTCAGTACCTTCCAGTTCCTAAAAGGGGTCTGCAAGAAAGCTGGAGAGAGACTTCTTACAACGGTAGGTAGCAAGCAGGCAAGGGGTAATGGCTTTAAACTGGAAGAGGGTAGATTTAGATAAGACATAAGGAAGAAATTCTTTACTGTGAGGGTGGTGAGGCACTGGACCAGGTTGCCCAGAGAAGCTGTGGATGCCCCATGCCTGGCAGTGTTCAAGGCCAGGCTGGATGGGGCTTTGAGCAACCTGGTCTAGTGGAAGGTGTCCCTGCCCATGGCAGGGGGATTGGAACTAGATGACCTTTAAGATCCCTTCCAACCCAAACCGTTCCATGATTCTATGGACCTTCTCTTGGATCCAGGTGACTTTAAGCCTTAGTAATTACTTTTGGGTGAGAGCATGAAATAATGTGAGTGTTCGCCAGAATGATGCTTTTATGGCATCCCTCTGAGAATGTGAGATGCATATGCTAAGACATTGCAGTGGGAGGCACAAGAGAGGGCAAGGCCTGCAGGTATAGGGGGATTGTTCCTGAGCAGAGAAGCTAAACTTGGAGTAATTAACATTCATATTATCTGGCTGGAACATGCTTTGCTGTGCGCTGCCCTATCACTTGTAGCTGGGTTGCCTCTGAGAGAAAGCTGGTTGGGTCATTTCAGCAAAAGCCAGGAGAAGTGAGCTGGCACATATCCAATGTAGATGAATGTTGATAAATGGGGAACCAGATCTGGGAGCAGTTGCCAGACCTGGAAGGTAACTATTTGATAAATGCAGGTGCATCCCAAAGCCAGGATGTGAAGAGACTGGATACATGACAGGGGACCAAGAAGGACGGTGAGGGAGTGAGGGGACTGAGAGGACTGGGACAGCAGCTGTAATGAATGGACAAGGAAAAGGCACCCATTCTTTGGGGAAAAGGCAGGGTATCTGAAACATTATAAAAGTTTTGTCATGCCTTGCTTCATTTTAATGTTATTTCATTATTCCCTCTATAATTTATTTACTATCTTTATGACCTGAACTACTGCAGCCCTTTCAGTTTCTCTGTCTGTGAAGCATTCCCCAGGTCCCTTTGTTTGAACATGCTCAGACACCACGGGTGCATGAATGGGTTAGTCCGAAGAAAGTCTATTTGGCTTGCTACTAAATGATTTCGCATCACCTCCAAGAGTCAAATCTATCCCTGGATTTTCAGTGCTTACCTTTCAAAGCAAAAGTTTCCTGTCTTGTCTGCTTTAAAATACAAAATCTGATATTTTTTTTCCCTTTTGAAGCAACTTGTCCACATCTTTGCCTCAGGCTTCACCTCTTCGTTCATTTGTTGACAACCTGATTTTTCAATATTTTAGATTGCCTTTACTGGCAAGCTCAAGAGAGGAAAAAAAACCCTTGGCATCCACTGGGAATGAATTTCTTTCCTATCTCTGATACAAAGTAGGGCAAAAACACATTAGTGGTATGCTTGCTGCTATGAAAAGCTTACTTCACCTAGGACATCCCCAGAGAAGTCTGTCAGAATATAAACCCTAATAGCAACTGATACACATATTAACTGATCCTTATTCAAAACTCCAGCTGAAAGAAACACTTCTGTGACCAGCATTTCAGCAAATAGCCTTTAAGTTACACTTGATGTGGTGCTGACATTTACAAACTCATCCCTCATCATTGTCAACATGAGCAGAGAAAGACACACAATTTGTTTATAAAGTCAAGGAAGAGGAGAAGTAGTTGGGATATTAAAAAGCAGTGTGATGCAATGAGGCGATCAGACTTCAATTGCCAATTTTTGAGTTTATTTTGAGACATTTAAACATCCAGTGAAAGTTCTACATGCAATTGGTCAACTTTTTTTGGGAAGTAGAGATGGAAAGGACACCTCTTCTTTTTGAGAGAAAATGCTTTTCTTTTGTATAGGTCTTGTCTGACTTGATTTCTATATTTCATAGCTGTTTGGGTTTGGGCTCTGAGGGGGCTATGTTTTGAAAGGAGAGTGGTGTACAGCTTTGCAGGTCTGTCTCAAACTGTACGGACAGATTTCAGCTACCTTAGCTATCACTCCGGCAAATCCACATTTCATCCAGAGAACTTCCTCTGAGAACCATGATTGGATTTTCTAACACAGGCCTTGAAATGTCTATGCATTGTACCATCTGGCCTTTATTTGTGGGTTTGTGTAATAAAATGCTTTTAAAGATCACAAAGTACAATTATAATTACTAATTTTTAATATTTTTTTAATTTTAAACTTCAGTATAAATCAATTTATTTAGGCTTAAATAGCCTTTTGGCACAATTGCAATATTTCTGTAAGTGATGACATTGCATATTGCAGACTGTCTGACACCAGTAAGCCCAAATGCCAGCCAATACTATACACAGTAGTAGCTCTGGGACAATGATAGCAAATGACCATGTATCTAATTAAAGTTCTCTGATAGGATTAATCAATTGATGTTTTGCCACATAAATCAATAGTTGTATTTTCCTCCCGCCAAAAAGCCTCCTTTTTGCTGAGAAAGATATTCACTCTTAACTAGAAAGTCAATGTTTTAGGCAGATGATTGATTTGCCCTATATTTTATGCATTCAGATTCAAAATACAAACAACAGATGGCTTCCTCTACAGTCCTAAACCTAGATTTGGTTGGTGCAATCCGCTCAACACTGCTGGAATTCAAGCCCTGTAAACTTAAAATGATCTACGGATGTCTCTTCCACCCCATCTCAAATGTAACCTGTCCAATTTAGCAGGTACAGTATCAAGTGATTTAGACCTCCAAGAGGAGTACGGTAAGACAGAAATTATTCTGTTACTCATAGTAGCTGCCATGACACAGAAGCAATGGGCAAAGTAACCTCACACAGGGTAGAACCTCATATAAGGACGACCAGAAGAAACCAGGCTGCTCTTCAGATTACAGCCTTCATCAGCTGGACCCTCCAATTAGTACACGTTACTTGGAGCTGTTACTTGTTTGAATGGAAACTACTGGGCTGGTCCTGAGAGGATCTGGCTTTTAATTAGGTAATTATAAATCCCTAATTATAGGATGGTAATCTTTCCAATATCTGGTCTTAACTTTGGCGCCAACTAGACCAGATGACTTGGATTTATCCTCAACCTTGAGGAAAATGAGATTTTTCTTACAGAGATAAGAGTTGTCTGTAGATCATGAGTGATTGGGTTTAAAGATTACTAGTATCTCTTAAGCTGCTTAGACAAGGCATTTACGTTCATTTTAAAAAATTATAAATAGTATATAAATAGAACATATTACTATATGCTTCCTATAGATAAATCTGAATCTGTACAGCAGCAATACCAAAATTTGTAGGAAAAATAGCATCCATGCATAGTAACTGTTATATCAAACAACTTGATTTTTATATGTAGAATTTCACAAAAAATCAATAAAAAGCTATTGTAAACAAAAGGAAAATTGGACACTTTATCTACATAATTGAAATATCCTGCTGTTTCTTTAGTGAAAGCTGGCACTAGTGAGATAACAGACTGTTACACTTGCTCAGGGAAACTACCCACAGGATCACTTTAACTTCACGAGTCAGTTCAATCCAGATGTTCATCATAGAAAACTGAAAAAAATACCAATTCACCCCACAACTGAATTTAAGGAGTATCGAGTGTACTTAATAATCAGAGAAAAATTCAGGGAATAATCATGGAAACAAAAGGGAGAAGTAAGAAGGATTTTAAAAATAATATTAACAATTACTCCTTAGAAAAAGTGACCTAAATTAAAGAGAAGTCATGTTGAACAAATGGGCTAAATGACCCTAAAATTAAATGAAATGGTTGGGTTTGGGTCACATAAACTATATTTGTTTGCATAAAAACTTGAAATATTTGTTTGGTTGTGAAAAGTTTTTTGGGTTTTTTTTCCCCCTGTTCAGATTTATTCTTCAACCAATAGCTGAAACCCCCATGATTTGGCTTGGTGAGTACTTCCTAATGCAAACCTGATGTTCCTGCTGTAGCATACAGTTGCTTTAGATTTATGCAAATTTATAGGACATATGTTTTATGTGCCAAGGCCTCTGTGTCAATCTCTATTGCTAATCTGAGGCCTTGAACAATTGCAACATTAATACACCCCAGCAAATTATGCTTTGTAATTGTTCTCTGAAATACACCCAAAAAAGTGCTTTCAAATGCTGAGGAGCCTAATAGGCTAAGGGATTTGTAGTCATCTCCAAATGAAAGCTGGAGTAGGGGGCATAAACACCGTAAACTGGATGTGAAGAAAATAAAAAGCATAAACAAGAGAGAGCATGGAAATGTATGTGGAATTTATTTCCTCTAAATCACCTGTGTACCTAGAAATCAGGAAATCCAGCTCCTGACAGATATTACAGTTTTACAATCATTTTTGACCTGGTGGATGAAGATGTAGAATTATGGTCAGCAAAAAAAATTAAAAATATTTCAAAACTAATTCACATACACTATGGATATTATTTCATGTTTATGGCCTCTCTTTGGAAGATTATCCAAGTCAACAGGAAATAATTCAAATGAGGTCAAATTTTTCTTTGCAGCTCCCTTTGGATTAAATTGAATGTATGGGAGTGAAACTGCATTGCTTTGGTGTACCCATATGTAATTCTTACAAATATGGATAGAAAGCTATAGTTGTTTCATACACAACCTAAAAAAATTCATAGATCCTCAAAATGAATCAATTTTGGGAACAGGTATTTTTAAATGGTTAAGATTCTTTATTAGTTAGGCTTGAGCTAGGTTTCTGGGTGCCTAAATTCACCAAAACTCACTATCCAAGTGCCACATATCTGAATTTTTAAGACCGTCTGTAAAGAATGTTATGAACAGAAAGGTAAACACAAGATACCTTGTCATACCTGAAAGAGTCTACATAGAATGATTTGGGTTGGAAAGGACCTTTAGCAGTCATCTAGTCCAAACGTCACAAGGTATGTAAGGGGACACCATTTTAAAATCTACATTGCCCTTGTAATTTATATTTTTTCATGCCTCTTGATGCACTGTTTTAGATTAGCAGTTTATTCTGCGGCATTCTTAGAAGAACTCTGAAATAATGACTGCATAGGTGCAGTCTACATGCCTCATTTTTTGTAATTATGTTCATTGACATGAATCGTGTGACATACGATGAATTATTTTAGACCCTTCTCTATATACACTTTTAATCCTGGAAACAGAAATGACTTTTAAATAACTGGGCAACATTAGAAAGTATTAAAATTCTTTTGTAACTCTTCTGATATCATCCAACCTTATGGTTCCCAAAAAGCTGGCCCATATTAAGATGCAAAATCTACAACAGTTCTCAACTAATTACTAAACATGTTATGGGCAAGGTTGTTTCCTTATCGTTTCAGAAGCTTTCTTTTTTACTTTCTTTTTTTACTTTCTTTTTTTTTTTAATCACTTTTGAACACACTTTCCTCTCTGGTTAACCTATCTCTTACTAGGATGAAAAAGGCATTGTCCTCTGCTGGAAGAGTTATGTGATGAGGAAACCACTTCTGCAGAGGACAAGCTTGTGGTCAATTTTCTCCCTGTGTTCAGAGCAAAGAAAAAGCTTTCTGTAAAGAAGAATTTAAAATTGAGTTTTCATGAATCATTGTTTGCTGGACATGCTAGGGAAATCTAAATTAAGGAAGACATCCTTTCACTTAGGGAAAACCGCAGTTCATAATTCTTTCAGAAACACACAATGGCAAACTTTGTACTATTTAGATACTGAAAGCCAAGCCAGATTAGATTAAAAACTGGCCAGCTATATTTTATAATTCTCCAGGAAGGCTTTTTTATGAGAATTGGAAGAAAAAAAAATTAACTGTGGTAGAACTGATCAGGAATTTTTTACTACATCGATTTTCATTGGAAAACGTGAATGTTCAAAACCTAACTTTTTATAGGAAAGGGAAGGTTTGGAAAGAATTACTTTTGGAAAGCTTCACAGTGTCAAAAAGAGATTTCAGGCTTTATTACAATTAGATGAAAACTGCAGAGATCAAGAGCCTGGCTGATGTCCCACAGTCCTGAGGCACAGGAAAACAGGCTTCCAGTGTAAAACATGTATGACATGAAACATGAGCACAAATCTGCTGTATTCCAGGTGAATGTCCTAATGAAAGGGTACATATTCAATGTTTTTCTTGCTCATACAACATTATTTTACAAGCTCGATCAGCTGCTAACAGGAGAATTACATAGCTGCTGCTGAATAGGTCGGTGGTGGGACATTCACCTGAAATATGGGAGACTAAGAAGTAGTTCCCTGCTCCAGGAATGCCAGAACAGAAATTTTCTCTCTGCTAATTCATAAAAAGAGAGGGAGGTAACTTAATTAGTCAAATAATTGTCATGATTAACTATTAGTAATAGCATAACTGAAGTTGTTAATTATGTCCAAGGCATCTCTAAACTATAATACTTCACTAGCTTACATCTTCCTATAAGGAACTGGCCTTCCACCATTCCTGCCACTTTGTTTATCTGGGAAATTGTTTATTTCTTTCTTTGTGCTGTGACATTTGAAATGCAAGAAAGATTAACATAGTTGTCTGAGGGAAAGATGTTTACTGAAATTAGCCCAAAATAAAGCCAAGATCTGAAGGGTTACATCCTAGGAACTTATGTTTCATTTATATATAGATCTGGAACCAAACTTTACAGAGGGTCCTGGTGGAATTAATTATAAAGGCCTTAATAATGAATTAAAAGCCCTCAAATTAGAGGTGTTGTAAATTTGAATCAATATTATACCAGTGCAATCATAAGACTTAGAAATTTTTGAAACATAATAAACTCGTGAAATAAGGTTAGCCTATGTTTTTATTAATAGTCTTCAAATTTACTGTTATTTTACTTATATTTGAACTTCATAGTCATCATCTGAATCAGAAACAGGTATTCAGGAAGGACTGGCAGGACATGAAAAAAGAAACTAATCCCATAATTATTAAATTTTGATGATTCATTAATTTTTTTTATTAACTCATCCTTTATTTCCAGCCTTTACTATTGTTCTCTGTATTAGTAAAAAATTCTGAAAAAATTAGAAATGTTATTAGTTTTTTACTTGAAGTGTGGCAAAGCTTGGACCAAATTTTATTTTCATTGGATACGTTGAGTTCATTCACGGCTATGACTAAACATTTGGGAAGACACAAGTCCATATGGATGAGAAACTAAGGGGTCAGATACTCCCAACGTCATTACTCAGCTTCAAAAATACTGTACACCTCTAATTACTTTCCTCTGAACATTCTTGCTTGGCAGACAGAGTAAGTCTTAGACTGACAGTACCTTCCAATGAATGAGTCAAGTGTAAAAATTGTATTATTACATCCACTGTGGTATTAGGGTGTAAGAGAAAAAATGTTTGCAGAGAATGTTAATTGAACTGTTGCTACAGAGGGCAAAAACAAGGACTTTGAGCAAGCCCTTTTTTAAGTACTCAGAAGCAAGTTAAGTACATGCTGAGGATAGTAACAACTCCATTTTAAACTTAACTATGCTAGTCAATTAGCCAGTTGGAGAGAAAAGGGCAGTTATTGTCGGAGAGGAATATTAACACTAAAAAAGTGATGAAAGCTGTCAGCTCTGTGAGTTACCGATGGTGACACAGGAGCTATCTCCTGCAGAACTACAATGCAGGATACATAAAAATGTTTGTATATGCCATAAAAATACCTCTTTTTTTTAGTCCATGATTTTTAGAGATATCACAAAGGTTAATGCCAAAAGCCATCTTTTGTAATGTTTTAAGTATCAAGAGGTTGAAGAAAGACTAATTATTTAGAAAAGGTTTTCTTCCATAGTCCTTCACTGACTGTCTTTGTGAGGTCATTTGGATGCATAGCTGTAGTTTCCACAGATTATTTTAGATGTAGTAGCTGAAGGGTGTTACATTCTGGTATGCACAGGTTTAAGTCTGCTGGATTAAAATAGTTCTTTCAGTGTTGGGGGCATCTTTTTTGGTGTCTGTAGACACGTAATGGCAGGATTTGCTAATAAAGAAATGAAGAAATGATCCTGAGATATCATAAGGCAAGACTTTCATCATGCGGATTGAGCCCTTTACTAGGAAATCATGATTTTCCAAATTCTTTTAGGCACTATGCTAAGCATTGGATTTCTCTGTGGAAATACTCAACAGCCAAACCACAAAAGCTTGCTTTAAATTCCACTGAAGTCAGTTCACAGCACTGAATCAGGTCTCAAATTGGACCTAGATATAATCATCATAATTAAAAGTTGAGTTCATAAGCATGGGGCAGAACATAACTTCAGAACAAATAAAGACCAGAGAAACCAAGATGAAGCAATAAAAAGGTCTGTTCTCAATGCAGCAGTCTTGTTTCTGTAGTTCTTTTCCTACTGGTTTTTATCATCCAGCTCCTGGGAAGTCAGGTGCTTCCTGCCAATTGAAGATCATTAACACTCTGAAAACAAACACATGGTTTTCTGTAGATTCTTGTTAGCATAATGTTAAGGCTTTTGCTTTATGGGAATACATTTTGGTCTAACCTCAGACAGGCAGGCGCTTCAATGTGTCTTTTTAGTTTAAAAGGTACAAATGCTTAGTTTATAACAGAACATAAAGAAATCAGGGTAACACGGAAAAGAAGAAGTGAGAGAAGAAGGAAATTCACCTCATCTTAACTTTGGACATCTGTAGTGGGAGACATCCATATCTAAACTAACAACCTCCCCAAGCTCCTTTTATCATAAATAGAGAGGAAATAGGTACTTTTGGTACTCTAAACAATTAGATCAGATGTCAATGCTTACAGTGTAAACGTTTACATTTAATCAGGTGAATCCCACTCTGAATGACTAAAAGATGTAACTTTTAAGATATGAAGTCATGCTCTTAAGTCTTAGTTGATTTCTGTGGCTTCAAATCACCGATGTACTTAAGCAATGTCCTCATTTTAAGCCTATAAACAGTCCTATTGAAGTCAGTGGGAAAGTCACATATTAAAATACACTTCAGCACTTTGTTGAATCAAGGCCTATGTGAGTAATGTGCCACGTGTTTTTTCTTGCAATAACTCTGTTACATCACTTTTCCTTTAGGCAGTAATTTCACTGTGCAGTGGAATTAATGTTTTTAGAAAGCTCTCTTAAATTTTTGAGATTTTGGCATTTTTAGACCAGATGCTAGTAAATTAGTAAGGCTTGTATTCTTTCCTATGCTTCATAATAGCATTAAAATCTAATAAAATATAATTCAATGTTTTTGCTACTGCATTAATTGAACACTAAAGCTGTTTTGAGCTCTTCGTAAGGGTTCAAAATACAGACATGCTAAGGTTTTTTCCCATGTTTCATGTAAAAAGATGAGCCCAAACAGTAACACCAGTTACCAAAGTAGTAAAGATCTTTTCAACTATTTAAGTTAAACAGCTCGACATCACTCATCTATGTAATTTCTAATCCTTACAAGTGTTGATGGCCTTAACAAGTTACAAGTGTATCTAAATTTTTCACTGGTTTTGTAACTGTCCTTCATATACAATTAGTATGATCTCATTGAAGAAAGCCTAAAACTAAGGAGTATCTTAAACTGTAGATTTTTCACGTGGATCAGTCTTCTGATTCAGCTGAAAGAAGAGAGCTCAGTTATAGTTAACTGCAACCAGAAGTCGGAAATTGCGAAGAGGGAGATCCTGCAGCTGAGACATCTGATGCTCTGTTTTGATCTCAGTGGACATCTGAGCAGAACACAGTGTCCTGGGCTCAGGAGCATACCTGGCCCCTTGGGTCAGGATGGAGGAGCACTGGCAAGACCAGGTCGCCCCAGCCCCACTGCTGCAAGGGATGTACAAGCTGTTCAGCTGGATGCAAATTAAATGTAAGCCTTAGATTTCTGACAAATTCCCAACATGGCCTTTGGTAGGGTAGGTTTGGCCTCTTCTCCAGCAGGTAAGAAATGCTGTTTTGCTTGTAGCTAACTTCCATATCAGCCAGATACTCCATATATTGAGATATTCCCAAACAGGCCTCACTTGAAACTATTTTTATACCAAGATACCCTGTAGCTGTCTTTATAAAAATAAATGAACTAGTGACATTAAGATGAAAGGTAAGCAAAGGTGCTGAGGTTAAACAGATTAAGGGGGGGGGCGGGGAGCGGAATCTGTTAATCGTTTTATTAATGTTTTCTTTTCTGCAGAAATCCTTGAAAATGCTTGTAATTCTTTGCATTCTGACAGGCTGCTGATTTTGCAGAAAGAAGAGCTTTTTGCGTCCCTGAACTCCAAGTCACAGTTGTTCCTTGTTTTGACTGTTGGAGAATTAGTTCAATAACCTCCCAAATAGTAAGTCCCTATGCTCTCACAATTTAAGTATAATAAAGTCTGCATCTGAGAAAAATTATAGCCAAACAAATACTACCATTGAAACACAAGCTTAATGAGTTACACTGAAGCTGTGTAAGGGACTGTCAAAGTCATTTTGCGTCTGTATGGATTTTTACAATGCTGCTACTTCACTTGTTTCAACAGATTTAGTCCCTGTTTGAAGGATTCCCCTCTTTCGCACACACCAAGTGACACTTGAGCATTCCCAGGCTTATGGGCAGTAGCAGCCAGGGGTGAGGCTCTGGGTCTGTGACCCACTCTGTCTTTTTACCATGCCCATAATAAAGTCCATGAGGCCCAGTCCCCAGCTGTCCACTTGGTCCAGCAGTAGTGGTCTCTTGAGGACCATCATAGTGGCACCTTTTCAAAACTTTGGTGGGGAACCTCCCACTTTTAGGTGTGCCTCTGATGCATGTCTCCAGGCGGACTGGGTATTCCCCACTCTGGCTATGCACCTACCAGCCACAGGCTCCTGGTGACCAAGTCCACCAACACATCTCCTGCAAGCTGCGCTGCAGACCAGCAGCTTTTCCAGCTCAGCCAGCCTGTTCTCATGCCCTTGCTCATTGTTCAGAGTGCATGGGGCACCAGGTTGTTCCAGCCAACCCTGCTGCCCACACCACAACATGACACCTGCCAGGGAGAAGACAAGCTCTTCTTAGGGAAGAGATGTGTCTTAGAACACAAATGGAAAGAGGATCACATTCCCTCTGCAAATGATGAACAGAAACTTATCCAGGAACACCATTCCTACCAAATCCATGAGGTTTTTTGGCTTTCCTAAAGGGTGCTGAAGCGCCTGATGCTCCTACTCTAGCCAGCCACCAAGACCAGGCTTGACAGCTGACACAGGTCTGACTAGCAGTTGGCTTCATATGATCTGCAGGTAACAAGAGCCATTCACCGTTTTGCCTGGTCTTACAGCTCTCCACCAACTGAGCCTTCTCCCCTTGCTCTGCTGCTTTAATCCTCTCCCTCCCCTTCACCTTCCAAGGCAGTGAAAGGTCTATTGACAGCTCTAAAGTAAGGGAATTTATTTCCCTTCCCACCGAGATCCATTGCTTGGCAGAACAAGCAATTGCATCTAATACTCTCACAGTAAAAATTAATTTAATAAATTTAGGTTATGATTTTAAATACTTTGGGTCTTGTTCTGATTTTCTTTACATTTATATCATACTAAATACATCTCCAAATTTTGGCATGAGTGTTTTTGCTGAAATGCTAGCCAGGCTGAGGTTCCTGTATGAAAACACTGATGACATTTTTCACTGTCTAATGTTTTGTGCTGACAGATTCATTCTGGCAGCTTTTTTCTGTGGACCAGCTCCTTCCAGAGACACTGAATGCACAGACTCCAGGGTTTCAGGTTGCAGAAGTCTGGAAAAGCTGAATCACTCAAACAGCCTTCATACACTTCCGAGGCTGTCGGGAAAGCAGTGGCCCTTAACATGCTGTTCTTGAATGGAAAAGGCTAGATAAGCCTCCACCTTCCTGGTGATAAAACAAACAAAAAACTTTAAATGAAAAAAGCAGTGTCAAATCATGTTTATTGTGCAGCATGAGTGTGTTTTTCATATTTAACAGAGGACAATATTCAACTTGAATAGAGAATTGTGTTACAAAAACTTTTCAAAGGCAAGATACAATGATAAGGTCAAGTAGTTAAGAAATAAGAAAGTTAAGAGAAATATTATTTTATTTTATTTAAGCCTTTAATTTCTATGAACCATATGCAATAATCAACCTTTCAAATATACTATGATCTCAGATGCAATTGTCTTGGCTCTGCCCTCATTCTTGTTATCTGAACTTTATATTATTCTGTGAATCAGCTGTGGATAGGCCCTGTTATCAGAGACCATGGTCTGGACTTGATGAAATAAATAATTAATTATGAGATTGAAACAGACTTGCACAATCTTTCTTTTTTCTGTTTTCCTAACTTTTCTAATGTAGATTCTTTTTAATTGTTCTGAATTGAGCATCCTTATGTATTATTCAGTCTCAGATAAAATATATACTTTATACCAGCAAAAAAAGTATTCTCCAAAAATCCTTCTTTCGTTACTTAAAGTATAATTACCTGGTCAATTTTAAATCCTACATGCACCATAATCTCTTCTACACTCCCAGATCTCAGAGAAATTACTGGGTTAATTCAGGTCACTGCCTTTATAAATTAAATCTGAGAGGGACGGGAGCAGTAAAGGAGTAAACAGGAATGAAGTTCAGAGCAGACAGTTACAGCAACATATAGGAATTATAAAGGGTTTGCCAGAAATACCAGTCTCATGTGGAGACAGGAAGAATTACCGCGGGGTACATATCCTCATAGGGAGAAGAATGGAAGAAAGGGTTCTTATTTCCAGCAAAGAAGAATAGAAGACAGAATATTTAAAAGAAAATAATAATCTAATTTTAACCCAGGATTGAACAGAATGATCAAAGCTGCCAGCAGCCCTGAGGTAGTGACTGCATGGTTTTAGGACCATGCCATGATATCAGTTCTACACCTGTTTTAACCTTCAACTCCCTTATTATCCCCACACAATCTCCCTGTGCTCAATGTTTATTTTCATGGCTAATGGGCATGGGTAAAAGCCAGACTCCATTTCAGTTTGTTGGCTTCTCTCCACTTTCAATGAAAGTGCAAAATCACTAATCCTCCTATGACCTTTCTGTAGTTCACTGGACTTTTGCAGTGGTAATCTTTTGCAACTGGTGCTATGGGCTGAGAAGGATTTAGAACTTTTAGCTGCTTCTGGTAAC
The DNA here is from genome assembly GCF_023638135.1 of Falco biarmicus. NCBI lineage: Eukaryota > Metazoa > Chordata > Aves > Falconiformes > Falconidae > Falco > Falco biarmicus. The sequence continues at coordinate 31,978,988 of NC_079293.1, read as the reverse complement.
TGAGAACAAAGGAATGAAGGTGGGATTTCCCTGTGGAAATCATCATGCTCAGGGTGGTTAACCCTGACACAAAACCAAAACAAAAATGTGGATGTTGGTGGTATAAAAGACATCAGTTGGGAGATGAGGCTAGCTTAGAAAGTATCATTCCTTTGGGAAGCAGTCTGGGCTGTTTCTGCTTAGTTAATAGAGAAGCGCTCTAAACATGGCACTAGTGATATTCAGAAATCAAATGCTGTCAAAATGAATGTAAAATGCTCTCAACATACAATTAGAACATTCTTAAATTCAGCACAGCATTACCTCATAGTTACAGGGTATTTGGGAGATACATATTATCTGTCTGTACTTAGTTATACCAAATTCAAAGTGAGATATGCAATGTATTTTGTATTCCTTCTAGAACTTAAGCAGTACATAATGACGGCTGGAAATGGCATTCAATCTGTTCAGAGAAGGCTATGCCTTTTTGATAACCACTGCAAAAACTTTAGGGAGCCCTTTGTCTCTCAAATACAGACTGAATTTTAAATTTAGAAAGTGATCCCTGTTGTGTTAACTCTTTTTACTTTCTTTACAGTGAATTCAGGTGGCTTTGAGTAGAGCTTCATAGGGGATATTTTGACTGTTCTCTTAAATCTGAAGAAAGACAAGAAACAGATGAGAGGATCAAGAAAAAAGACAAAATCTGTTGAAATTGAAGGGGATTGAAATGCCTTTCTAGCATCAACAATGAGTTTGGTTGTGAGGTAAATCTGAATGTGGGATGCAACATCTATTCTGGACAGTGAGCTTTAAATGACTCAGATCTCAAGACTACAAGTGGCACCCCATTGTGTTAATGCTTTGCCTGCCATTTATTTACACAGGTGTCTCATAACTTCATCACCAGTTAGGTGCAGACTCATGTGAAATGCTCTTGGTCATGCATGCAAGACTCACAGAATGCAAACTCTTTGATAAATGGCTCTTGTGATCCTGGGAATGAGGAGAATATGATGGGCTTTATCTCTCCTGACTCTTCTCCTTTCTAGACTAAACTTAATAGCTGTATTTTCCCTAATATTGTTTCATTCTAAATTTCTTTTTATCTCTCTTCTTTTTATCTCTCAGATTAGACTATCTGATTGGTCTACCTTTTTTTTATAGCAGGGTAGTCAAAACTGGACTCCAGCTGAGGCTTATGTGTGCAGGATAAAGAATAATTACCTCTGTGTTACTTGCCACAGCCTGTTACTTGTTAATAACATTTCACCTGGATTTAGTTTGTGATCCACTCTAACCTCCCTTCCTCAACCTTTTCTTTTTTCTAGCACGCTGCCTGGCTAGTTATTGCTGATTTTCTGTTTGTGTGTTCAATTTCCTCTCTCAGCTGTTGGCCTTTTTTTTTTCCATTTCATGGTGGTGCTTTTGGACCATTTCTCCATTTTTGCAGGACTGGTTTGAACAGCAACCACAGCCTCCAATGTGCTTTCAGCTCTGTGTGACTTCCAAACAGCATGGGTAGTCTCTGTACTGTCATTCCCGTATTTAATGAAAGTAAGGGGTAGAAGAGGCTGCTGCAGAAATGCATTGCTAATTTGTGAGAGACATGTTGACAACTTCACTTTGAGTATGTTTTTTTCAATCAGTTGTGCATTTATCATAGAGTCACTTGTTCAAGATAATATATCCTTCTTTGGCTTAGGAGAACGTCATGCACGGCAACATCAAAAAAAACTTACTAAACCCAAACAGAATATATTACTGCTTTCAGTTTATCTAGCAGACCTTCCAAAATGAAAGGAGGTAAATTAGCGGGTTTTACCTTGTCTTTGCTCTCCAGTTGTTTCTTTTTTTGGTCGATTTTTCCATTTGTCTGTGGGTTTTGGTGCGCTGGTTCAAACAGAGGTGATACTAAGCACAGTGAAGGAGAAAATATGCAACGTAACAATGCAGCACTTCCATAATGGGCAAGAGGAGATGAATTCAGCTGATTTTTAAAAAAAATAACATTGAATTTGAAAGCCAACTCTACCACCTTTAATCGTAGCACTCTGTACTTCAAATACTCCTATTGACTGCAGAGAGATGGGTGTCTTTGCATGTTTTGCCAGAGCCTTGAGCAAACTGCAATGCAAAGAAACGTAAGTAACTTCTGCATTTGCCCAGAGAAGTGTGCCTGTGAAAGTGTTTAAAGGGGAAAGCAGACTAAGGAAAAGACACTATGTAAAATGAACATTTCATGATTTTTAGCAATATTTGCTTTTAATTTTTGCATTACTGTGTGACATGTTTACATTTCATCCAGTATATCCTGTTCAGTACTGATTTACCTATCTCATAAAAGTTGTCTCATTCCTATCTCATTCTCCCTGCCCAAGAGCAAAAGGCAAGGTGACATTCAGTGAGATGAAAAGTGTCAAACATTCATCTAATGCAGAAGAAATTCTTTCTGCAGAACGCAAGATGCTTCTGTGGAAACTGCTGCCACAGAAGATCACAGTGGCTGAGGCTTTTGTAGTGGATCTGACACACAGATGAAAAATAAGAAGTCAAACTTACAACGAATTATGATAGCAGTTTAAAAAAAAACCAAACAAACTCACCTATTTAATTTAATGTCTCGAGATTTGGAAAAGGGACTAGTCTGAGAATCAATGAAAAGGGCAGACTAATGCTGACTACAGATTTTTCAAACTGTAGCTCTGGTTTAGTTGGATCTGAGCTGGTATGACAATTCTGCTTCAAAGTCCCCACATGAAGAACTATGAAAAAAATTATTAGCAAAACCATAAATGCCTTAGTTTACCTCCAGTGTACAAAAACAGTAGCACAGAACCAAAATGGTTTCCATGACTTAGGATAAACCGGTCACCTGAGCCTAAGGCTCTGCATCCTAGTTTTATTTCCTTGTAAAAAGCCGTGGTAGGTAGCGGCTGCGTGCTGGATGGCTTGTGTGCGGGTGCAGCCCCAGCATCCCTGCCTAGCTGGGTAAGGCAGCAGCTGCACAGGCTACCGGAGCAGCTGCATATGATTCCTGAATACAAACCTTGTTCCCTGTTTTCTTGGAGAAAAATTGTCAAACAGTGCAAAACTGACCATCAGTTCATCAGCTAAACTAGAGATAATATGGGATGATTGGCTTCCCTCATCCTCAGAAATCTGCAAGAAGAAAAAGAGCAAGAAAACAGTTTAATAAATCATGACATGTGACTTCCCTGAGGTTTCAGTGGTATAACTAGTATCAGATTATGGCTTGGTCTTTACTGATAAAGAAATTTTCAAAAATTGCCAAGGTTATCAATGTTTCAGATGTTGTGGAAAGGAAAATGACAAAGTAGCTGCAGAAATATTGTCCCACATTTTGACTGGTTGTATTCTGAAACAGATTCTAAAAAAAGACTTGTGCATGTTTGCTCTCTATAGATAAACGTTATTTTCTACATGGCAATAACAGAAATGAACTCAAGGGAAATTACTCACATATGTCAAGAAAGTAATGTGCCCCTTCACTTTCAAAGGGTTGGCATCAGTGTAAATTATTGCTTACAGGTGTTAAGTAACCTCTTTGATGTTTTTTTTTATTGGCTGACTCACATTTCTTAGAAAGATAAAAAGCTACTGTAATAGAGCAGTTATTTAATTAAAAAAACTACGAATTTTCACAGTAAAGAAATGGGTGTGGATAGGTGATTTTTCTTGAATGCACTTGGGCCAAGACTGAAAACATTTTACCAGGTATTCTCTTTACCTTTCATTTCCATATTGCTATTTGTGTCACATGGTTGAACACAGATTTTGTTTGAAAAAAGGTTATTACACTGACTTTTTTTTTTTGTCATTTGGTTAACCCAAATAGTGAATTTGATATTTAGAAATTGTGTAGACACTTTCTCATGATTTTAAGCCCTTCAGCAACATAGTCTTTCAGATTTACTGTCCAAGTTACTTCTCTTTCTGCAAGTTCAATGGAAATGAATCTTCAGTCAAATGTAATACACATGGGACAAATTCCAAGAAGACTCGCTGCTGTATTCTCAAAGTGATCATCAAAAAGACCTAATTTAGACAACTTCCTTTCCCTTCAAGTCTAGAATTTGCTAACACATTTGAAAGTGCAAAAGTCAAAAGCTAATTCTGTCTTGTTTAAATACCAGTGATTTCTCATTTAATTAATTGTTTTCCTTTGTAGTGAAGTAAAGATAGATAAGAAAATCACTATGAATTTCATACCTCCAAAGTATATTTGTGAGAAACTTTACGCTGGAAAACTGTAACAAATTTGTGTTTTTCTCTTCCCTTCTCTAAGACAATACCCTCCTTCCTCCAAAGAATGAACATATAAAGTCCTGCTGCTGATTTGCGCTGCAATAAAGCACCCAGACACATAGTTTTATCAACTGCTAGTATGCCTTTAACAAATCACAATTAAATATTAACAGCCGGTGGAGCAGCATGGAGGGCTCTGCAATCCTTTGAAGGCATATTTGCCAATTAAACAAAGTCTGACATTAGAGTAAAGGTGGCAAGGATCCAAACCAGAGAAATGGAAGTCAACCACTTCAGTGGCATTCATTAGCTCAACAGACATTCTTTGTGTGGCCTGTTTCTTTACTACTGCCAAATCCACACCCTGTTCAGGAACTTACCCAGGCTCAGATAAGCTTATTATGGAAATAACACTTTGTCACCCTTTACAACTTGCTTCTTGTTAAATTATCTTTTATCTTCTTTGTAGTATTTGTCACCTCTCCTTGGGTGCCCCTTGTGTGGCCAAATGGTATTGTGTTTGATTTGGAATAATCAGGTTCCAAAGGTTAATTGAAGTTAGCAGGATAATATTTTAAAGATTCTCTCTTCAGTATCATCACACAAGAGTGGTTATGAAGAGGCATTTGTGCATATACATCATGTTGTTTTGTCTGGCAACATGCCAATGTTTAGGTGCTCGTTTGGGTCATCTGGCAATAGGAACTGATGGGGGTGAGAAGGAAAATTTGGATGGGAATTTTCTAGCTTGTACATGCCCTTCCCAAATTTTTGTTGCAACTGCAAACCCTGTGCTGAAGCAGCAGAAATTCTTAGCGTTGCCTCCACATACTAAGAACATGAGACAGAAAAAAGCAGTCTTACTACAGCTCCTTTTTCTGCTAGCTGAGAGAAAAACCTGAAGACCCTGGTGTTGGATGCTGAGTACCCTGGAGCAAGAGGCTGTGCCAGCCTGAAGCATGCATCACCAGTGAAACCTGTAAACTACATGCAAGCTTGTGTCCCCTTTCCTTCATTCTGCAGCTTCAGAATTACCTCTCTGGAAGGCACCTCTTCAAAGACTTGGTCTAGCTGCTACCTATGCCTGGAAAAACATGCACACAAAGAAAGTGATTTCTGCTTTTGTGCCTCAAAGAAATAAAGTTGTAGCAAGAGTGGAATTCAGAACCAGTTCAAAGTGGTAAAGGCAAACCTGAATATTACCATCCCCACCAGGTCAAGACAAGGCTTGGGCAGTCATGGCAGGGAGTAGGAAGAGGCATGGTGCTGCATGGTGCTAGGATGAAGAAGGAAAGGAGAACTGGGGTTTCGGCTCCTAGCAGAAGGTACAGAAGCAGCCTGTATAAACACTTCCTCCTGAAGTGGTCCTACTTCTGTGGCAATAGCCAGCTTTGCACAAGCCCTGACCCTGGCTTTAGCACAGACACTGAGAGACCGGGCCTGTGTCCATGGCTGATAAAGCAGGCACCGAGGATGTTGTTCTGCATCCGTATGCATATTTTGTCTATACACATCCCTGCTTGTTGTTGAGATCTACATTTCAAGCAAGTTGTCCAGCCTTCCTGTGCTATATACACATCTTTGATGACATTCTCAGCTCTGCAGTTAAATGCCTTTTTTATTTTTTCTGGGCTGAAAACCTGGATTTCATTTCATTCATCCTTTCACACAGATACAGGGAAACAAGATATTCATCAGTAAGTAACTACAAAAGACTAGAGAGCCAATTGAAGAGAGAAATGTAATTTCTTGGGAAGATACTTAAATGACCATCATATTTTGAATGGTTCTTTCTATTTGTCATATTTAAGCTGATGCCTTAGTCTGTGTTACTATAATATGTATCAGTTGGTTTTCCTAGGATTTATAATGACATGAGACCTTACTGGCACAGAAATTTGGAGTTTTTTTCTATATTCTATTTTTATTTGTGTATATACATCATACATATTCATTGTATTCACACAAGCTGCATTTTCCATAGACACATACAAATGTTGCTTCCACTGAAGCAAGACAAGAATTATCTCAGAGTTGTATAGGTTTGCTTAGGTGTTGCAGGCAATCCTGAAATATATCTCATCCAACAATATTACTGCTCATATCTCACATATTGCTTCAGTTTCTTTTTCACTGTTGGTTTTGTTTTGTTTGTGGTTTTGTTTTTTTTTAAAAAAAAAGCATATTTAGTATTCCATACACTGGAAAATTCCTCACCTGAAGTCACAGGAGTATTCTCATGCCTGAGACAGATATGCAAAAAAGGGAATTAAAAAATAAGCCTTCTTTGTGAATAGCAGGAAGAAAACATCTTTTTTTTTCCTTGCTCCAGCAATCCAGGCTTCCTCCGAAGCTGCCGAACCATGTGCTGAACCACTTGCCTCAGCAGGTGTCTATCTGCCTCGAAGTTGCTGGCGCTGTGCAGTTTTACAACAGTGAGGGGGTTTGCTTCTAATCTGCTGATTTTGACATCACCCTTACTGCTGATTTAATGAGCCCAGTGTCATAAATAGGATTACAGACCCCAGAGGTCTAATTCTCAGCTCCTGAATAGGCTGAAGAGTAACAGTAACTATAGTAAATAATTACCTCAAATCAAATCAAAATTACAGCTTTAAAATTTGAATGCTGGAAATGTTTGTTCAGTGATATGTATAGTGGGAGTCACTTGCCTTTACCTAGCTCCCAAAAGAGCAAGGTGGCACCCAATGAACAAACATCAACATCACAAATAACGCCTTTGTGAACACAGTATAGAAGGCAGCGCTGAAATCAGCTGGAACCAGATGAAGCCAGTGTTTGTGCAGTGGGAACATGGCTGAACTGTGACTGTTCCAGCTTTTTTTTTTCTTTTGATCTTGGGTAAAATGAGGATCTGATTCTCAAAGTACAGATACACCATGCAGTTCTCACAGAGCAAGATGGGAATTAAATAAATGCTTCAGGAAGCTAATCTTTATCAGGAGAGTTAAGGCTTGTTCTGTGCTTGCTTTATGACTCTCATTTTCAGATACTGCCTGATTACCAGGATGTCCACATGGGAAACTTGGTCATCTGGATAATTGTAATATATATTCTGCTTTTATGTCATTATTCACATGTAGATTTTAGATTGTGGTTTGTAAAGGAGGATATTTTATAGAAGTGGAGAGCTAGTGAAGTAATTTACTAATAACCCAAGGAGGTTAGTAGAAGACCAAAGGATGGGATTCAGGCCTCCTATCTCTTACCTGGTATCTTCAGTCACATTGTCTTTTACAATCATCAGCCAATTTTCAACTGGTTTAAGTTGGACTGAAATTTATGAATGTGATCTGCTTTAGGATACATACATGCAAATTGTTCAGGGAGTTTTCTAATATTCATCTGTGATGCAAAATAAATTACATTTGTAGATGAGACTAACTCTGTATAGCCCCAGATACCAATGCACATATGTAAAATAGATGCAGCTATGTATTTTAGCACACACAAACATGCAGTCATGAGCACATAAAAACACTTCCTCTCTCACAGAGGTATGCATACAAATATACCACCTGTGGCAGATAAAAATAAATTGCCATAGGGAGGTTTTTTAGACGAGCATGTATTGTGCTTGCCTTATCGGCTTGACGAGCTTAATTATAATTTGTGTGGTGCTACAGAACAGTTTTCTAAATTAGTTTAAATACCATAAAGATGCTTATATAGAGTCTATATAAGACAGCTTCTGTGCAGAACAGCAGAGTTGAACCAAAGAAGGCAGGAAGTAGCAGTCAAGCAGGAGGGGAAAAAAAGCATGGTTAAGCAAAAGACTTGAAAAATTAGGCAGCAAAGGAAAGAGCAAATTGAAAGCTGCTTAGATTTACTGTAGCTGTAATGTGTGTTCTGCCTGTTTACATAAGGTCTATGTGATTATCTTCTCTACTGTTCAGTAAGAATAGTCTTTACTGTAGTATCTGCCGCAACACACGGTACTTTTGTTATCTCGGATATGCAGCCCTCTTATTAAAGAAACACACTAACCAACATGTAACGTGAACTTTTAACCGTTCACAATGTTTGGAGTAAAGAATTTATTCCACCACTAGCAGATGCAAAGGGCCAAGTTTGCACTTCCAAGTGTGCAGATAGCTCTAGTTTTAGGCTTTGCAAAATTTTTATTTGTTCTTTCTTTTGCTGCTGTCTCTTTGAATAAACAGGTTCTCCACTCTGGACTTTATTTTAAAGCAGTTCTGGGACCAAATATTGCACTTGCAAAACCAGGCTTTTTCATGAGAACGCTGGGCCTTAATTTCCGTCAAAGGTCCTTTACTCACCCCTCATGCATAAATCTCTGTCTTAAATGTTCTTCAATTATCAGCCTTCAACATTCATTTGCTAAGGAAGCTTTCTATTTTGCCCTCTTTCTGTTGTACAAGTCGATGGGATGTATATCTGCTTGTTCTTTTCTATCAGGGCAGGTGGGTATGTCTCAGAAATCCCATTTATATTGTATCTGGTATTTTGCTCACCTACAGAAAATCCAGCACCATGCTCTAACTTCTAATTCTGACAACAGCTCTTTGGTGACTCATCTTTCATTTTACCCATAGCAGGTTCTGCCCAATGATGTAGACAGAAAAGGAGAGGAGTCAGGGTCTCTGCAGCAGTGGTCTAACACAGCAGTGGGTCAGTTCTGGGCCAAATAACAATTTATTTGTGGCTCCACTGAACTCTTATGATTTTATACCTGTGTTACACTGGGGCTGTTAAGTCCTTGCTAGTCCTTTACAGAAGCATCAATCTGACTTCAGGTAAATGGCATCAGCCCAAAGCGAAGGAAAATATTTTTCAGATATTGGGTTCTTCCTCATTCATTCTTTCTAAGTTTTACCATAGGTAGGAATGTGTAGTATGGCATGACTCATATGAGCACATATAAATAAAACATTGATTTTTCTCTGGTAAGGTGGCTTCATAACTTTCAGTTTTCAGTTAATCTCATTTTCTGAGATTTTTGTAAACTAGACAATGCTGGAGTAAGATGAAAATCAATTTTTCATAGTCCAACAAAGAAAATTATGTTCTTCTATCTGGCAAAACAACTTATTAGAAAGAAGAGGTAGGCTTCTTAGTAGTGACTTATACCTCTACTGTTTCTCTCTGGTCCCTTTTTAATAACCATTCACATCAGGGTACTTACTTTAAATGTCCATTTTTTTAACATTTCAAAATCTTGCTGTGTCTTGACATTTAGGGAAGAATCAGTGAAATGACATTTTTCTAGTAATTTAACCAGATGAATACCAAATACAAGCACATGAATTGAGATTGAAAGAAGGAAATGTGAGCAATTGCTCCTAATATCTTTTAACTCAAACTGATTTTGTGGTCACTAAAGTCAAGGGTATGTGACCTTGCTTCAAGATTGGGAATTAGTGAAGAGCAACAGCAAAATATTTTCCTGGTTAAGATTTTTGTCAGGATTTTTGCTTTTAAATATTCACAGGTTTTCTAAAAGGCTCAAGAAGTTCCCATTAAAAATAAAATCCTTGACATAAATAGCAGATATTTGGTGCCATGGAATCTCACTTTAAAATGTGACCTAAAAAGGTGCAGGTGTTTAGTATTTTTTTCCTAATCAAAATCGGATTAAACACTGGTTATTGTGGCTAGGCACTGATTCCCAAAAGAGGACTCTACTAAATCGTCTAGTCCATATCACAATCATTATCCTTAACCTGAGTTTCCCTGTGTAATGACACCTACCTGTACAATTTTGCTTTGGAAAGTACAACTGTACTGCAGTAGCCTGTACTCATTCAGTTGCCACCAACTTTCACCTATGGAGAAGAGAATGAGTGTGTGCATTTCTAGATATGTAAAAATAACATGCACATATTTTGCTGAGAACAGTAGCATCTTATGCTGCTGGATGAGTACTTAATTACAGAATCATAAAGAGAAAGTAGTGCTCTGTCTTTAAACACACACACACCTTTTTTTTTTTTACTTGAAAGAGTTTATTAATTTCTTTTGTTAAGTTTTTAATTGTTATCACTTGAAATACACAGGAGTTGTGGCTCAGGTCCCATAAGGGAGTAAATAAAAGACTACAGCAGAAGACTCTAAATCTATTTTAAGGATTTCTTCTTGGCAAAGCAATTTGCATGGTTATTAAAAAAAAAAAAAAAAAAAAAAAAGCAAGCAAGCTATTCTTAAGCCATCTGAAGACCTTCAATGATATATCAGATGAAGGAATTTTGAAGTCACCAGTGACAGAAAATTGTTAATATGTTATCCATCCTTCCATCATAAATAAGAGTTCTTTGCACTGTCTCTCAGGCTTCTGTTTGTGGGAGAACAATATCTCGTCTCACTTCTTTCCCTTCCTAGAATAACAGGACCACTCCAGCGAAATGCTACTGAGATACTAGAAATTAGTCAGTCGATTGTTTGAATATGAGGTGGGAAAAAACAGAGCAAGATACTGTTTAGCAGTTAGGTGCAGGAAGTATTTTGTCAGCTCTGCAAGGAAAAGGGCAAGTTTTTACCAGGAAAGATAACGGTGATTTTTATCACATGTATGACAAAGCAATGGTGGGGTAACTGTGGGAGATATGAAGCACTGAAATACCACATAAGTGTAAGTACTGAAAAGCTACATTTGAGAGCTCTCAACTTTCAGTTATGAAGTTGTTAGTAACTCAAAGGAAGAACTCGTAACAGCTTAGAGTAAATGTGTACTGTTTAACCAGCCTGTACCACGGCTGGTGTTCAGCCCGTGTGTTTGGCCACATATGGATTATTAAGCTGTCTTTTGATCCTCATGGCCGTCTTCATGCCCTCTGTTGGGGACTAAATCTAAACATCTCTTCTGGTATTAAACACAATAGGAAAATTAACCAGACTAATTGCTCCATCAGCTAAGAATGACCATGTACTGCTACCCAAGGAATCAAGAAAGAGCTAATATTTCTTCAATCCTGTCCATGTCTGAACAGGCAAGTTTTCCTGTGTTGAATCAAATTTAGTCTCAGACTCCACTTATAACTTAACCTTATAACTAACCTCCCTGCAGAACCCAAAGACCTGGGTGTCCTGCGAGCTGCCTGGTGAGTGATGGGAGTAGTGCTACTAGATAGTCAGTTGGCCACAAGCCTCCAGCTTTTGTTCTTGATTAATGAAAACATTCTTGGCAAATGTTCTTGCTTTAGTTCATCTTGCATTGATCCAAGAATTCCAGTTCAAGTGGCACAATACGAATGCCCCCAGGCGTTGCTCTTAATCATGGTCCTGCTTCCAAAAAACAAACAACAACAACAACAAAAAAGATCCAGAGTCCTATTCTGTTATTCCTGTCTGGAGTGCACTGTTGGCCATCCAGCTTTGAACACTTTGATTTCTTTAGAAAAATGTATGAAACTTCTCAATGAGTGCACTCAAAACCATCATTGTTGGTTTGGTTTTTGTTTGTGGTTTTTTTTTTAAGTACTACTACTACTACTATTTTCAGTGGAGGCTATTCCAGCAGAAAGGACAGTGCCAACAGTGTTTTCTTACAGTTTCTCTGTCTGAACTTTGATCTACCTAGAATGAGCAAGGGCAGCTCTGGATTGACAGTGAGAAGAGTTGTTTTTTCTTCAAAGCTTTCTTTCTGCCCCACAGTGTAAAAACTGTCCTGTTCTGTTTCTTCTTTGCCTCAGTTTACTGCAACTACAAAATGGAAGTGATAATTTCTGTTGTAAAATGCTTACATCTGTGGATGGAAAGCATTATGGAAGAACTAATTACTGTTATGCTTAAACATTCCAGCATTGTGATTAAGTGATTTTTATGCCTTGATGATTGTATTTCACTAGGGAGGAGTGGGCAACCATCCATCAAACTTCCTGGCTGTGACAGAAATACTAAGCTGACAGAAATTTTGTGGTACAGTCATTGATAACCATGGTTATGAATAGCTCTGAAACAAAGCTGTGAAAGAATTCACAGCCTCTTCAGATTGACATTATTTAGAGCACACCCCAGGATGAGGTAAATTTCAGTCACGTACAGCTTGTTTAAAAGCAGAGTAAATTTTTATCAGTCTGCTGAACGCTAACAGATGAAAGACCGTTCAAATCTTTAGGCCTTATACAGTAGATAGCGTAGCAAGAGCTAATTGGTGCTTCTGGCATTCAGTGTCAAGATTAACATGAAATAAAGCTGTTTTACAATTTTATTATTTATTATTTTGTACAGATGGATTTGATTTGTAGTTTGGAAGTTTCACAAAGCATCTGTAGTAGCCAGAGAAAAGTAAAAGGGGTAGAATAAATAGAAAGTGTAATAGGTACGTAGCATGGTTTTAGAAATACATCCACTTCAGACAGCTTCACTTTTAAGTACAGCTTCTGAAGTCCTTATTTGGCATTCCTTCTTACTAAATCAATGTTGAGCAAGGACCACATGATTTTACTGATAATTAGGTAAGAGCAGTTTGTTCCAGGGTTATATGGAACAGAGCCTCATTTTACAACTTCTTCCTTTCATGCCACTAGGATTTTTGAAGAGCGAAGGTCTCAATAAGTCAGGGGTTGCAGAACGTTGGCCAAGGTGTAGTCATATCTTGGTCTGACTACAGTATGGCTAAAATAGGCATTATGTCCTGGCACCCCAATTTCCATCCATGCACATGTACACTGTTGTCCTTTACTGTGGCATGACAACACCAGAGCTCCCATCTCAACCACGAAGCCCTTTTCTTGACCTTGATTGTCTTGTGGCAGAATAAACCCTTTGAAAGTCTCTTCAGCAGAAAGTGGAGTACACTTTGGTTCCCAGGAGGACAGATGCAAAAGCCAGAACAAACACTGATGATAGCAGCAGTCAAACCAGGTTTTGCATGTTTGTGTGATGGAGGCATATAGAAAGACAAAACATTGTTCATGCAAACCAATGCCACTGCAATGTGGAGTGAAGCTGACTTCAGTATGACTAAATTTGCAGTGAAGGAGTGCTAATATATATTGCACAACCTTTTACAAATGTACAGAATTGTAGCTTTCTGTGCAATAAATAATGAATGACTCAGGCCCGCGCTTGCCATTGTAACACAAAGCACTGCCTTGTTGAAAAGTTGGGAAATTGCTGGAGTAGAGACTTATGCAGACATTACTGCATAAAGCATCTACGTTCCCTAGATATTGAAGAGTGAGACCTGGATGCCTAAAATTAGGATTCACCATGGCTAACACACAGAACGGAGTGGAGTCTCAGTTAGCAAACAGAAAATGCCTGAGAGGAAAAAGCTCTGTTTATTCACCTCCTCTCTCCACCTTGCCCACTGGCAGCTCTGTGGTAGGTACTTACGTGAAACTAGGATTCAGCGCCAAAAGTTGTTTCCAGATTCCAGGCACCAGCTTCATACATTTCCATAGAAATGACTGTCTCTCTTTCAAAACAGGCAATCAGTTCATTTTGCTCTTTCCAAACTAATCTAATGGTTAAAACATTCAACTCCTCAGCCTGAAGCATGCAAAGATGCACCTCCTGTGCCCCTTCCCAGCAGGTAATAGGGAAGCACTGGGCTGAGGGGAGCTGTGTTTGCCATTTCTCCTGCATCTGGGCCACTGCATCGTGGGGCAGAAGGACCCATGGTAGGTGCTGCTTCTCTAAGCCCACAGATAGAGGACAAGGTCTGAGCAGAGTTGAAAGCCCATGACTTCTTTCTTTATCAGGAAAGCCCTGTCCACAACCTTTAGCCTCCCTTGTGTATTGAAGCCCTGTCTGGTTCACCTGGGCTATTAATACGGGCAGCATGTAACTTAAGCATTAACTTAGGTAAAATAAGATATTTTATTGCTATCCTTTATGTGTAAGCATTTGTGATTCTATACCTCTGATTAATTTTAACAAGAGTTGAGGGATTCACATTGAGAGAAGAATTAAACTTTTTCCAATGAATGACATCAATATAGCCCTTGGCACATTTTCACAAATCACTTTTCTGTGCTACATAGTAGTACTGTATGGACAAATAAGGGCAAGCTTTACTCCTGGAGTTCAGCTGGCTGCCCTCAAGACTCCTTGGAAATGCACTGGATAATCCATCTCAAGAAAGAGTGCATGAAATAATAGCTGCTATAGGCAGTGAAGTTATAAAAGTTATTTATATTTGTCTCATAATAACCCTAGTTGATTGGGAGGGGAAAAAAAGAAGAAAAAAACCCCAAACAACTGAAAAAAATCCAACCCTGTAAAATAAAAGGCTGACATTGTGCATTACCATAATTTCATTTAATTTTTAGACACCCATATGCATTTACTGTTTTGCTGGGAGGGTTTAAATAGCCTAGCTAATTATAGGACAATAATAACTTACAAGGGTTAAGTTGAAAGCACTGCTAATGAGATATTATCCCTGGCTATTAAACTGAAAGAAGGGTCTATTTAATTATAAAGCATGTAAAAAAAGCAAAATCATCTTGTAATATAACAGCTCTCATCTCAATTATTATTTTTGTGCACATTTATAAACAATGCCTAGCACATTATTGAATTGTTTAATGCTTATGTGAATGTAGTTATTCTACAGAATAACAATATTGACACCATGGGTTAGTCTTCATTTCACCAAGAATATTTCATACCTATTAGATGTATGTTATCCTTTATCAGAAATAGAAAATAACAAAACATGAAGGAGGTGGGAAAGACAGGAGGAACTATTAATCTTGTATGCTAATACTTGTGTATGGTTTCATATGGCTGTTTAAAACACTAATTAATTTCACTTCAAAGACCTACGAAGTGTACTGCAACTAGCAATTCACAGCAACCTATGAGATGAACTAAAAAGCAAAATATGGTCTTTTTCTTATTCTAACTCAGGTACAAAACCATTTACAATACAGGTTTCTCTTCCAGAATGACTTGTTCAATAAAACATTTCTAAAAGACTGACATGTGAACAATTTTGAAAATTAATTATTGAAAATATGCCAAGAGTTGCTTGGATATCACCTGCTGGAAAGCTTTTAGTCCTCTTTTTTTCACAGCAGCCATGTGACTTTTGTTAATTCTTTGCCTTCTTTCAGCTGGCAAGAGCTGCTGGGAGTCATCAGGTGGATCTGGCTGTTCCCACTGCAAGGCTACTGTGCATGGAAAGGTTAGCTGTGACTGAGGTGTGAGGCAACTGAGGTGAGTTACGGAAGGGAAGAAGTGGAGGAAAGTGGTCTCCATAGTTTGGCTGATATGCAGGTACCACGTGGTTAAAGGAGAGGCACCAGTAGCTTGAAGGTTTCAGAGCACGTCACTAAACCACTGTGTAGTGTCTCCAGCAGATTGCTGGGGACTTCTTGCTGTGGCAGCTGTCAGCAGATAAATTGGAGACATATATGCCTGTGGGTTTAAGGACTAGTTTGTGAAGTTAATTGCATAATAATAGAGGCCTTTCTTGAACTTGGACATGCTGAATTTCTGTGAAGTAAGCAAAGCTTTTGACTGGAGGGAAGCTGTAGACATCTCTCAGTAGATCAAAGACAGAGTAATATATGTATTATGGCTGGGGCATTATATATCATTTCAAGAGGCTGAAGCATCTTAACTCTTTATCTCCTGGATTTAGAAACTGAGGTTTTACTAAAGTAAATGTTCTGAAAGGTCACAAGTAATTACCAATAGCCACTACCTCCCGGCTAACAGCTTTTTGTGATAGAATTTCCTTGACTATAATAGAAAGACAATGTCAATATAAAAAGTAATTGTTTATCATTCTCTCATGGGCCTACAACTTGAACCACTATTCTGACCAGGTATAACTGGAAGACACTATTAATCTCATTCATGCAGAAGAGAGATAAAGGCCATAATTTCATTATATGTAGTTGGTCACAGACATGCTGGGAGGAATTACAAACAGTTGTGACTGTCCCGTTCTCTGGAAATCAAACATGTGAAAGAGAACTGTTGTGTTCCTGACCTTCTGTCTTCTAACATCTCCTAAAACATAGAGGTCCACACTTTTCTGTCACTATTTTCCAGCTGACTTTCACTGATTTCTTCTCTTGTTAAGTCACTAATTACCATTTTAGAAGTTAAAGGCATACAAGATCTTGCTCCTTTATGTCTGATGTTTTTTGAAGCTGTCCTGTCCACATCTGTCACTTGCAGCATCTGACTACTGATGGGTCACTTGGAAGTGGGATAACTCTTAGATCATTTTGTCTGAACTTGCATATTAAGAAAGGAAAATCTCTCCTTAAAAAGCCTGCCGTATGAACAGGAGCACAAGGAAGTATTACTTTAGGTCAGCAAGCCTACATATTCATGTTGAGAGACTGGAAGAAGAGCTAGCTCTCACTAGATTCAGTCCAGGCTTTCCAGATCCCACATTATGCAAGGGAAAAGGAGTATGCCTAGGACTTCCTGGTAGCTGTCCCATTTGAAAAAAAAATTTTTTTCATGGAAAAGCAAAGAATGGAACAAGTTGCAACACAGCCCTCATATCCTTTTAGTTACATGGGAAAGGAGAATACATGGTTAGTATTTCCACTTGCAATTCTTTTACCCATGTCATTTGCTTTAATGCTCCTTACGTTGTTTTGTCATTTCTCCCAGGCTGTTCATGCTGTCTGAACTGTCTCCCATGTCCCTGCATCTTTTCTCTCTAACCTAGGCCACAGGTTTGCATCCTTTTGTGTGATGCTCATCTTGAAAGGATTTGCATGTGGATTGTAGTTTGTTTTTGAACATAATTTGGGCAATTTTATGCTATACAGTGATTAAATTGCCCCATAAGGAAACAAAAAACCAACCAAATAAAGAAAAAGCTGCTAGAGGCCCAGAATGTATCTACATTGAGCAAGTGGTGTGACCCAACCTAACAGATGCGTAACTGTGGAGCAAAACAGTATTGAGGACCTGATGCCAGTAGCGAATGTCTTTCAGAGCCTTTACTTTGGACTAGTTCTAGTCTGACTGCGTGGCTCAAACACTCATCAGCTGTTGAAGTGCATTGCGTGTTCTGCAGTACATCTTCCAGTTTATTTGCATCCAAAAGCAATACAGTTTGCAAACTCTGAGACCACTCGGTAATGCAAACCAAAGCACAATAATAGGAAGGATGCAGAGGATCACTTCAAGAGCATGTTCCTGGTCAAAGCTAAAACAGTAATGTAGCTGCACCTATACCGAGGCAAGATCTTTCCTCTCCCTTCTCTCTTCTCCCCTAAACTCTGCTTTAGTTATTCTGATGAACCTGATGGAGCCTGCTCCTGTTCAGTGAATATTGCATATTCCAGTGAAGCACCCAGCTCTCAGGGAAAAGGAGAGTACATATTTCTTTTGGCAACTATGTCTATGAAGTGTCAGTGCAACACGTTTTGTTTTGCCTAGTCTTATTCCTGTGTGGAAAAGTGATATTATTTTTTTTTGTCAATATAATTTTTAGTTTGGCTCATGTTTCAGTAAAATAGAGAAAAGACATGGTTGTCTTAAAGCACTTCTAAGGAAATCATGGAACCTTTCCCCCCAGCTTAATTCATTTGGGTAAAGACATTAAAACCTTTTATAAATTTAGATTCTATTTATATTATTATCTATTATTATATCTATTATCTATTATCTATTATTATATCTATTAAGATATCTATTAATATATATATTATTATAGTATATAATACTAAGACACACTGTTGATAACAAAATCATTATTATTATGACTGGGCAGAAAAGATGAATGATGTTTTACAAAATATGTCATGTTTTTACTTTTTTTATAATTGCATATTCCCTAGAATTTTACATTCCCTTTGGAATTATAGGAGCTCACTTCAGGTCTGACTTTCTCCCTATGGCTCTTTGAGTGATATCACTGGCTTCAAAGAAATCTTCCCAAAGAGACATATACGGTTCTGTGAAGATGTGAGTATTTTAAGATTAAAAAAAAAGTTCAGTACGAAATCAGAAACAGTGTTACATGTAAGGGGACTTCTGGGAACACTGGGCTTATTTTCATGCTGCTGCAGGCAAGCATTTTAAGAACAACCTTTTTCCTAAACCAATTCAGTATTATATGTAGTTAAGCTTTTTGTTCCCATTACTGCCATTGGAAAACTGCTCTAGAATCCCACTTATTTCTGAGAGAATTAATTTTTAATCTTTTCTCTCTAGTTGTTCCCATGCCACGCTGTTCCTCTCAACCTGATATTGAATTGTTTGATATATTAAAGGAAAACTTTTGGTATTTTCTCACAGCCTTTCAGCCTTGATTTTTACAAAAATGAACATCACCAAATGAGGAAGAATTTACTGTATGATTTTGTAAAACAACAGAAGTACTTACCTATCTTAGCTGATTTAATTTAGGATCTCGTTTACTTTTTTCATAGGAATGGCTTGTTGGTGATGTAATAATTTTGTTAATAAATGTATGTCTGAGTCTTTCTCCTCAGCCATTTCTAGTTGATTAATATCTGACTTATAACAGAGGTGCTTTTTATTAGTCCCTAAGATAAGTTGCAGCCTGGACTATTGAATTTAGTCTGTTACTCTGGTCCTTAACACCATTCAGCTATTCATCCTCCCTGGTCGTAAGCATAAACTCACCTACTTCTTGGGCACTGAACCCTTTGATGCTTCTTTCAGCACCACCCATTGCCATCTCTTTCGTTTAAACAATTCGTGTCCTATTTTATAATCCCTTGTCATCGTCTTCTTTACTTTAATCTCCTACAGGATACTTTAAAAAATTGCTTACAGAGTAGAAGTGTACGTTTTTTTCATTCCACTGTTTCATTACACAAAGCCATTAGAACAGTATGGCATAAGCAAACCTTAGTAAATCCATGTTGGACTTCATGTGATTTTTCCATTTATCTTTAAAAACAAACCTATTCAAACCATGTTCAGGTTTGATCTTGTAGTTGGGTACACAACTTTCCTCTCCTTAAATATTAACTACTAACTTGCTGTTCTGCAGTTAACCAGTACTACTCTCAAAGACTTAAAAAAATTATTAAAAATACTTGCTATCAGATCAGCAACTTAAAAATTCTGGAAGCTTGTCACACATTGCTGTCTTAAGCTCCTTGATTTCTGTTCTTAAATCAATATTATAATTCTACGTCATGCCAATTTCTGTACTTTTATTCTCATTGAACCGTTAGACCTCTGATTCCTTATTCAGCAGAACCATGAATGTTAAAAATTAAGATGTAACATTCATTTTGTTTTTCAGCCACACTTCGAAGTATCTCTCACTGCATAATAAATTCATTGCCAGAATTGCCTTCTCTTATTCTCCCCCTATACTCAGCACTGGTGAGGCTGCACCTTGAATACTGTGTTTGGTTTTGGGCCCCTCTCTGAAAGAAAGACACTGAGGTGCTGGAGCATGTCCAGAGAAGGGCAATGAGGTTGATGAAGAGTCTGGAGCACAAGTCTAATGAGAAATGACTGAAACATCTGGGGCTGTTTAGTTTGGAGAAGAGGAGGCTCAGGGGATACCTTGTCACTCTCTACAACTACCTGAAAGGAGGTTGTAGGGAGGTGGGAGTTGGTCTCCTCTGCCAAGTTAACAACTGACAGGACAAGAGAAAATGGCCTCAAGTTGTGCCAGGGGAGGTTTAGGTTGGATCTTAGGACAAATTTCTTCACTATAAGGATTGGTTGTCAATGATTGGACCAGGCTCTCCAAGGAAGTGGTTGGGTCACCATCCCTAGAGATATTTAAAAGATGTGTAGATGTGGTGGTTAGGGACATGGTTTGGTGGTAGAATTGGCAGTGCTGGGTTAACAGTTGGACTTGATAATCTTAAGGGTCTTTTCAACCGAAATGTTTCTATGATTCTATGATTTTTTTTCCTCCTGTTTTAGCTGCAGTTTTTAATTGGGTTTGTTTTCTGACGGTTTTCATTATGCTCTTTCATGCCTTAGTTTCAAAATATTCTTTTATTTACAAAACACTCCTTATTTTGTTTTGTTTTTATTTTATTTTATTTTATTTTTATTTATTTTATTTTCTTTTATTGCTTTGTTTTGGTTTATTGTTGCATTTCTTGTAGAATCTGCATATTCTTAAATGTCTTCTTTGATTTGATAAAGCCCAGGTTTAAAAGCTTAGAACATAGTCTTCTGTACCTGGGATAGGAGCTCTAGACTTTGTACTTTTTAAAAGAGAGAATCTACAGGCTTAAACTACAGTGAAGTCTATATGCTCATCAGTACAGCTGACTTGGTTAACTAGATAGCTTAATTTGTCCTTTTGAAATTGAGTACCCTATTTATAACCACACCCATGAGTATCTTTCCATTTCATCTAAATTAATCAGACCAGGATTGGCTAATCTCTAATAATTTTCTGTGAATATCTCTGAAGATCATGAACTTTCAAAAAGTAAGGCTAAAATAATCTTACTGTTATCTTCATCTGTATTTCATTGTTTTTTTCTGCAATGGAAAGAGCTCAGAAAGAGTTGGGTGTTATTATTAGGACCATTTGTCTTCCTCACTATACTTGGAAAGAATAGTCATTCATGCTGCAATTCCAAATAGCATTGAATGACTTTATTCAAGTTCATTGTTAGGTTTAGAGGTACAGAACCTGTGCTACGACTCTCTCCAGGTATGATGCTGACACAGGCAGCTTTGCTGTCTTCTCAGTGTACAGGGTTATATTCATACCTCATTAGTCTACTTTACAGTCAATGTAAGAATGGTAATACGTTGATCTACCAATTATTGCTTTAGTTATAGCTTTCCTGAGCAACACATACCCTTAAATAACTCTGAGTCACGTTTCCTATTTAACAATATCTTTCCTGTCCTATAATATTTGCTGTCAGTTCTTTTCCAGTATTTCAAGTTTCTCCACTGTCTCCACTGGATTCTACAAATATTTATGTTATTTCTTACTGCTCACACCAGTTTCTCGAGCAGGCTAGATCTTTTGCTAATGATATTGCCTCACATGAGCACTTTTCCAGCATTATTTATAGTGTTATATATAAAACATATTTATATATAGTTTTGTTCTGCTTGGTGTTTGTCCCCTACTTTCTGGCATTCCTTTGTGGAATTAACATTGACCAGCTCAATTGCATAAACTAGTGGAAGACTCATTGAGATGTAGTTTCTAGTCTGAAAAACAGGCAGGTAGAGTATATGACAGGGAAGTTATAGAAAATTACTGTTCCTAGTTTAAAGGAAGCCAAGCCCAGGGCAAAACCTGAAGCTGCCTATGTATATTCCCAGGGCCCTGATGTGTGCCACAGCCCTTGCTCCTAGACTACAAGTTGTGGAGGGGGCCTGGGGGAGGATTAGCCACCCTGGGGAGGATGGCATCCCCCATGCCAGGCGACCACTCTGAACAGAGGGACTTCACTGGCAGTCTCACTGGCCTTAAGGCGCTTTATGACCTCAGTGGATCAGAGAATCTGGACATACAAGATATCTGATCTAAATAGCTGCTTGCTGCATACCATACTTCAGAACACACGCTCTAAAATACAACACAGAGAACAATGTTAGAGAAGAAAAATGACATCAAATGCTAGAGGTGCAATCTGCCACTGCAGCTAGTTCAATGCCCAGAGTATGGGTAGGTATATTAACTTTTTCCTCTGCTTCACTCAGTGGTAAAATACAAGTAGCTACTATGGCAACATCACATGGTACATTTGTTATCTCTGAATGAGAATGTGTTGAAGGAAGTAGCAGATCAGTATGCCATGTGTGCTTTCATTTTCTGGAATACTTTCAAGGGAAAACATCTGTTCAGATATTTTTCCTGGGATTATGGCTTCAGTTAAAAAAATGTGAAAAGGAAGGGATGCAATTCTCTCTTTCTCTGCACTCTTTTCTCTTCTCCTATGAAATGTACTTTTTTCTGAGAGATTGTAGCCTTTGTATCCTATACCATGCTGTTTTCCCTGAGTGGACTCTTTTATTTGTATCTTTTGTAATTTCTTTAAATGAGTAAAAAGCTGAATATTCCTTTGAATGCTTATGTAGGGATATTGTGGGTAGGTGGGAATGGAAGGTATGGCTGGGAGGTTAGCCAAAATCTTTCTGTACTAGCTAGAAGCATTATTTTAAGATGTGAAAATTTTTAAATACCTACTCATAACATTTCATAGAAAAGATGATCTGTGGTTTAAGTATTGACCTGGAATTCAAGAAATATCTGTTCCATTCTTGGCATGACTACTCAGTTGTCATCAGTGACACTAGGCATGTTCTTTAATATTTCATACCTTCCCCATATGATATCCACATTCTTGGTTTTGGATAGTGAACTCCCTGGATTCCTTTCACTTAACTTCAGACATATGCAGTATAGACATTTACATCTGAACAAGCTGTCTAGACTTCCTTTATAGTCAACAGAAAAATGTAGACTTAGGATGCCATTCATCTGGACAGTTTTAGACATCTAGGTTAGACTAAGATAAATTATGTCCCAAAAGTGCCTGTTTTTCTTTCCACTAATCAAGTCACAAGCAGAAATTCAGGTTGTATATATCAGAATTTGGACAGATAAATTCTACCTTTGCAAAAAGTACTATCTGTTTATGTGTATTAGTAAAGCATCTTCGCTGATGTGCCCCTTTGTTGTGGCTGTGTACTATGTGGTACTTGAACACAAGCTACAATCAAAAAGTAAACTGTAGGAGGCCCCAGTGTTCTTTCTTTCTTAGAGACCAAGGCAAATTTCAATCAAACAGGCACACAGATGAGAAAACTGGTTGAGAGAAAAGGGGGGGGAAATGTTGGCCAGAATCCCAAGCATTAGCTTTTTTAAACCATTAATTTATTTTTTTTTTATCATTGCAAAATGTTTTTAGAAATTGTTGTTTGAAACAATATCTGTAGCACTGGTCAAGTATTTTAAAAGGGGGAAAAAAACCCCCACCAAACCCAAACATTTTCTTTACTAGAAGGTGCCTGTTATTGGGAACTGAAATGTCTTCTGCTGTGAAAGATTTTCAGTTCCATGCCAGAATGTCTAGCTGAAATGTAACTGGCAGAATCTGACTGACAAGGGAGAAATGTCCAGTTACTTTCTGCGTTCACAGGTATGTACTGCTGAGATGCCCTAGTGTCTGAGATGCCCTGATGGGACAGGCAGTCTGTGCAGTACAAATCCAGGCCAGGCCAGGCCAGGAGGACCTATGAGAACTCCTGTCCGTCTGGCAGGCCACCTGGAAACCAGGTGAAACACACTAGGCATCTAAAATGGGACTGAGATGCCTAAGTGTGTACAACGGAGCTGGGCACAAAGGAGAGATGGTCACAGTTCCTGCACTAAGCATTGCTGTTTAGGTGATTAAGTAATTAGTCTCTCTAAAAGCCAGACACATACTGTCAGAATACCATTCAGAAAAGAGAGCTAGGTCAGAGGTTCTGAATTGCCTTACCTAGGTTTTATTTCTTCCAAGTGACTACAGCAAGTTAAAAGGGCGAGATCTGGAAATCCTGCACTTTGAAAGGCCAGTGTTAGGATGTGACTCATTTTGCACTTCCACTGAAGTCGACGGGGTGAGGAGCTTCTGACATGAAATACAAAGTTTATGTAGGCAGAGGAAGATGTCTTACTCTGGAAGTTCATTTGTTCTTCTTTCTGTGTCTAAGGTTAAGGTGACATCATTCCATATCTATGTCAGTAAGAATCCTCTCACAAATAAAACCACAACAAATAAGTAAGGGAATTTAATCTGAAGTGAATCTGAGACAACCTTAGGACAAACTGTATCCCTTTCTTTCAAGTTTTTAATCAAAAGCTAAAATATCATCCAGCTTAAAAATGCAAAATTTTCTGCAATCTTAATAATTATGAAATACATTAAACATGTACTTGCACAGTTTTGGCACAAATATCTGGTTAAAAAGGCCAATTTTGTGAAGATTTGTATCTAATTTTCAGGCTAAGGCACTTCAGGTTTCACAGGAGATTTGCATCTCAGGTTAATCACATTCATGTCACCACCCCAAGAAGTTTGATGCCTTTAACTGAAGGAACTGGAATTAGTGAACAAAGCAAAAGCATAGGTTAAATTCCAACCCTTTAACTTTAGTCACGATGGTTTAGAGAGTGTGTCTTCATGGTAACTCCATTGACTTGAAAGGTATTGCAATGTAAAGAATTTATAAAGAAGCCAAAGAAGTTATCTTCTAAAATATGTAGGGTCAGTTTTATAGTAACCAGGACAAAAGACAGTGAAATAAACCAGAAAAAAAAACCTTTAAATAGTAAGTAATAGAAATACAAAGAAAAGCAGTTTTCAGGAGGAGAAAAATAAACCAGCGGAGCAAGAAAAAATAGAATAACTCTGTCCTTGACTAAATTCTCAGAGCATTTAAGATGCCATGGGATGAGAAGACTCAGGATTTTTCATTACTGGTTGAGCTGAAGGAATCTGAAAATACATGCTTGCTGTCCCTAAAGGATGTCAGATAAAGAGATGTTGACTGTTGTTGCTGGGAAGGTCCACTGAGCAGCAGTAGACGCTGCTCTGACTTCTCCCTTTGGGACTGTAGCAGCTAAGCTTGGCTTTTCAGGTTCTGGCACAGAAAAAGCTGGAAATGGGCCTGTGGCTGTTTTGCCACTGTTGATAACCTACCTCCTCAAATGCCTGCTTGCTTTGCCACTGTACAGAGCCAGTCCTGGTGGGAGGGTTTAGTTTAGTCTCAGTACAGGAAATACTTTAGGAGTCCCTTGTTAGTCTTCTGCCTTTGATGTCAATCTCAAACGCCTGTCTTTCCTGAGGACTGTCGCATGCTGCTGCACATTAAAAGCTTAGCTTTCTGTCAGGCTGTGAGTATCTTCAGGATCAGGTCTTTTCCTCGTGATTGTTAAAAGAGGAGTTTTATTCTGAATCATTTCATATTTTTGCATATTGTGCGTTGAAATAAGCAGGAAAAATTTGCTGATGGCACCCAGGCTTGGGCTGAAAGATGCTGCATAATCCTCTGCGAGGCTTTGGGAGTGGGTTGACATACAGAGATTCAATACAGACTGAAGTTTCATGTCAGACAGAGATATTGTGAATCAGGTGAAAATTGGGATGGAGCCTAGACAGAACCAACATGAACCGCCTGAAAAAACTGAGAGCTTCTCTCTGTAACTCATCCATGTTCAGTTCTATAGATGGACTGTATAGCCTATAATAGACTTCTTTTATGGGATCATGTAAAAATATCCCTGACAACAGATGGACTTTGAGTCAATGAAAGCTAATTACATTTTACAATTCCACAGACATGTAAATTTGTTAGGATGAAGGAAGGATTTTGGAACCATGTGCAGCCTTTTTAGTGAGTCTTTATTTTGAATAGCAACCTGACAAATTATCAGGCTTATGTAAAAGCTAATATTATGATTGTTCTCTTCCCTGAGAAACTCATTTTCTTCCTAACTTGATGTTGATTCAACATATGCCTGTAATTCCCATTTGTGCACTGAAGTACTGCTCTTGGAAATGAAGCAGTATTACATTAAAAGTCTTCGAAGTCAGAGTGCCATTTCAGGGGAGGTAATATCGTGTATATGGCACATTTAGTCTCTATTAGTTTACTTAGGATGAGTGTCTAACACTGGAAAAAATGTCAGAATATAAAAAATGCCCAAATGGGTCTGGTCAGCAGTCCTTCTGAGTATTCTGCTTCTGACAGTGGCAATATGAGATGCTGTTTTGGGGGAGCACATGAGCTTGGTCA
The DNA here is from genome assembly GCF_023638135.1 of Falco biarmicus. Lineage (NCBI taxonomy): Eukaryota > Metazoa > Chordata > Aves > Falconiformes > Falconidae > Falco > Falco biarmicus. The sequence goes on along the minus strand of NC_079293.1, from coordinate 31,953,071 downwards.
CACTCTGCAGTCCATCTCCCATCAAAATTTGTTTATAAGGAATGGAGAAGACACATCTCTGCTTGGTCCTGTCAGCACTGATTTATGAATCTGTTGTCCATGAATTTATCTAATCTATTTTGAACCTGCTAAAACTATTCTCTGCCACAAACCTTCTATGGCCATAAGTTTCAAAAGTTTAATTAGCTAATGCATAAAGAAATACTTTCTAAGTAATAACAGTTCTATATGGGATCAGGACTTTACAGAAGTAAAATCTCCCAGCCTTTTCCTCTTGAATTAAGTGTTCCAACTTTTCCAATGTTTTCTTATAAGACAGCTCTTCCATCACCTACTTACTCTTCTCTGTACTCTTTCTAATTCTGCTTTGCCCTTCTTGAGATTATAAAACCACATGTATCACTGATAAGGTAGATGCACTAGAAGTTTTTTATATATATATATATATATATATGTGCAAAATTATGGCATCTAGGTGATTTCCTTCCAATGATATCTGATGTTTTAACTGCAGCCAAATATACTTGCGAGATCCTCCTGTTTTTTCTTGTTGTTGGCATGATATGCAACTATCCGAAAGTTCTCAATTTCATCTTCAGACTTGGAGATGTTGCTGCTCACTCCCATTTTCAGGTCATTGATGAAGTCTGATAAAACAGGCTCTAGAACTGATCTCTGAGGGACCATACCGTTCACTCTTCTCCATCCTAAAAATAACCAGTAAGCCTTATGCCTTGCTTCCTACACTTTAATTCACTTTCAGTCCTGAAAAGAGCTCCACCTTCACGGCAAATGAGTTTTCTAATTAGCTTTAAGTTTCTTTAAGAGTTTTTTGTCAAAACTGTTTTGAAATTTCAAATACATATTGTACGCTTCATTCCCTTTATAGATTGACACCCTCACCCTCATAGGCATGTTCATTCTGTGGTTGCATGCTCTGAAAAGCTTCCAGTCTAAAGAAAAGCATAACTGTATCTGTTACCTTAAGAAGCTGAAGCACAATGTTTCTCTTTTAAAATTTCCTACTTGCTCATTTGTCACTCAGTCAGGACCATTTAATTATAATAAGCTCTTCAAGGCAGAGCCAGGCTTTGTGCTTTCTGTTCCTACAGAACCAAAGAGAAAGTTCCAGCTCACAGCTGGGACTCTTAACAGCAGTAGTACAACAATATCTCAATTTCATGTTAGGCTTTTTGTCAGTTGATCTCAAAGCAATCATAATTTCCCTTCCTGAGGAAGGAAAACCAAAAAGAGCAAGGCATTCAAGTGGAAGAAGCAGGAATTGAACCCAGGTCACCCAAACCTTAGTTCTACTGCACTCTACTACTCTCTACTCTTTCCTAAGCCCAGGGATCTTAAATCTAAAGGTGCATTAGCATTTTGACCACAGCTCCTCCCCTCTTTTTTCCATTAGCAGTGAGCTGAATTAAATTCCTGTACCTGAAGACTGGACATACTCAAATTCTGTGGAAATTCATGTTTATATGCATTCCAGATTTTTTTTTTGTTTGCAGTTTAAGCTCATCCCATATCTTGAAGAGGTTTTTTTTCTTTTTTTTTTACTTAACAAGTTCCCAGTCTTTATATTTTACCTATCCTCAACCTTCCTGTTTACATGGCAAGCCTTCCCACCCCCAGCACTGAACGAGCTTTTGACTGCTTCACACTTAATCAGCATTCCTTTATTAAAAAGCTATTAATTAGCTTCTCAGTGGCCCAATCTACTGACTATTGTGATAATTGTAAGACTTTTAGGGCTTTTTCCCCCACTTTGTTGACAGACCGTTGGACTTAGAAACAGCACCACAAGGAATGTGGGCTCATCTTTGTTTCAACATACTTAAGGTGCTTTTATCTGTAGGTTTGCCTTGAACAAAATCCTGTTCAAATTGTACTAAGCCCCAGATAAACCTCTCTTTCAGATTATAGTTTCCAACTGAACTCCTGTGCACTGAAGAGAGGGCACCGAATTCTTGATTGTTTCAAGAAAACCTCTTTGAGTAATCCCTTGAGCTTGCCTACAGGGCTTGGATTTCCTAATGGATGCTTTGATGACAGGAGATAAGAGCCAAAGGTACCTTTATTCTCTCAGAAATTGCTCCAAACAAACAACCTCGATGATTAAAGCTAATAGAAATACCTGGAAGATTGATAGCTTGCAGAGCACTGCTGAGTGAATGAATAACTTCCCCTTTAGTTCCAAAAGCTAATATTTGTCCACATTTGCTGCCTTTTAAGAAAGTGCAACGTTTTTTGTATGCAGAGTGTTGATCAGGAACAAACAGACACCATTCAGCTATTATTTGAATTTTAAACAAAGCCTCCCTACTTCAGCTGTTGAAGCAGCGTTCTGCATGGGCCCATTTATAATAATTCAAACATGGCACGGGGAGGGTCGCTAGAGTAAAGTACATATAAGTGTGAACATGATACTCTTGTAAAAGTCTTTAATGATGTGAATGGGCAGCGCACTATGGTATTCTATACATGGGTTTTAAATTGCACAAAGGGCCTGTAAAACTCCTATATCTGTTCCCAAGTAATACACCTATCAGAGAGTTGAACAAATGGAAACCAAACTCTGCAGCAAATAAAAGTCTTAAATTTACAATGCTGGATTATAAAATGGTGTCTTTCAACAGCAGCTCTGACTTATTTCATGTTCTGATGAAATCATTGCTTGCGAATGCCAAGAAATTCAGCTGTAAACTTTTGGCAATAAGGAGACTTTCCTTGGAACTGCTGGTTTTGAAAACATCTGTAAGTAAGGAATCCACTGCAGAACCAATAAAAGGGGCTGAAGAGACCAAAACTTTCACTAACACCTCGTAACACAGGCAGTACTCTGAGTGCCACCAAGCCCTGCTCCCTGGTATGTGGGTTATGTACATACCAGAATTCATTTCCAAAATGGGGGTTTTATGATTCCCAGTGTCACGGCGCATGCAGTCAGGGAGTGTATCACATAACAAAGCAATCTAACAATAGAGCTGCGAATCGCTGAACATTTGGTTTTGAAGTGATACAGCCCAGGGGTGGGGTGTTCCGATATTGAAAATTCCTCAGCTTGCTTTCACTCAACAAAAGCGAAACCTTAAAAAGATCAGCTCTGAGCGAGTGGTTTAAGGAATTTCCCCTTTTATAACCACATCGAGGAAGGGTCTGAATTAATCTCATTTTCCGTAAAAGATGGTGGAGTATGGAGTTAGGAGTCATGAGAGGAGCCCGGAGGTTTCAGAGTGAGGAGGGTGTGGGGATGTTTTGACAGTTGAAAAGGAAATTGTGAGCTGCTGTTGACTCAGAGCTTCCTTCCCTTAGCCCAGCTCATCACACGGCCTTCGGAGCTCAGCTTTAGCTGAAATGGACTTACTGAAATGGAAACAGAAGTGTGAAGTGAGATTTAAAACTGTGCTTGATCCACTGACTGAGACCTGGGTATTCAACTGCCTTTAACATGTCCTCTCCAGAGTCAGCCTTGGGAAGGACTCCTGATATGGAGAAGGCACAGATTTAATTTAACTTTTCCTCCCCCTTGTTCTGCTTGTTCTCCATACAACACCTCCTGTGCTGCTTTGGTACAACAACCTGTGGTCCCCACAGAGGCTCCCTGACAAACCAAGAGATCCTGTGCTCTGAGCAGCACTGCTCTGACTACATTCAAAACCTAGTGATCAAATCCTTTCCCTGTCCTCTGCATTGCAGAGAGGGAAAAGGCTGCCTGTCCTCTCTTCTCTCTGTTGGGTGCCTCATCCCTAGCAAGCCATAAGTCTCCAGCAACTGGGAAAAGTGCAGCTCATTCAGTGATGCCCACCCAGCAGGAGCACAGCCATGGATCTTTCTGCCCCTTGCGTCAGTGCTTGGCAGAGGGGTGAATGAAATCCATTTTTTCATTACTGTTGTCACCATTTAATAAAACATGATAAAAACAAATTAAAGATCTTCTTGAAAAGAGTAAAAATAATTTTTTCGTATTATTTTTGGGGAGGCCACTGTGTGAGAAATTGAATTTTTTTCTGAAAAAGCTTTGATTTCATGCTGAGGGACACAATTGCACTTTTAAAGACTTCTTTTTCACATTAAAAATCAAGGCAATTTTTCACTTACAGCTTCTAGGAGTTCAGGTTTAGATAATCTCTCTCTTCTACCAGCATGTCTTCCACAGAAAAGGAGTTGAGACTTGTAACAAAGACTATTGACTTGATAGCATCAGAGGTTATTACGTGGGACTTGTGGGATGATGATAACCTAGATGATCAGCACGATCTTTTTTTTGTTTCACAACCCCTTAGAAGACTGGGGCAAAGAGCTCCCATCCATCTGCAAATCTTCTGGGAGCAGAGTCCACCAGTCTAGACTGGAGACGGGGAGGCCAGCTGGAGAACGGTGATATGACCTCCATGCAGGTTTTGAGGAGTTCTGGGTAGGTCATTTCTCAGGCCAAGTGCAGAAGCGCTCACCCTTGTGTTATATTAAACCATGGCAAATCCTTCCATGCCTTTGGAGGATGCTCAGCGTGGCAAAGCAAATCTTACCCCTCTGAACTTATGCCTTATGTTTGACGTAAAATCTGGGGTGGTCTTTCGATTGGGCACTGGGTCATACCAGGTTAATATGACCCATGACTCCCTTCATCTCTAGCAGGGGAAAAATAAATCTATTAATCAGTAACTAAATATTTCAGAAGGAATCCTAATATATGTAGCATACAATGTTCAGTGACAGTAGGAGAAATATTAAAATTTTACTTGGCTGACAAAACTTTATTCTGATACACTTTAATTTGTACTTTCTGTTTGTTTCCAGTCTCCTGTTCTCTTTTCATTTATGTAGTGAACCAGGAGCAATCATGCTGACCCGCTGCCAGCATTTCTTAATTCTCCTTAATGAGGACAACCTCCCCACCAAGCCTGATCCTGAAAACCTAGTTTGTGAGTATGGAAAAGATTAGATTAGTATTTTAGAGCTGTTGAGTTATTAGCAATATGAAATACAAATAAATATGGTTTCTCATGCCAAATACTATGAATTGCACTGTGTAAATGTTTTTTTACAACCCACATCTCAAAAAAATTTAATATTGATTGAAGTAAAAGGTTATTTATAAAGGAGCAAGCTGAAAAACAAAAACCTAAACCAGAAGTATTTTTCGTTATCATACTTCATTGCGTAAATAGATAGAGAAATAAGGATATGATTTCATGTCTCATAGAAATTAGAAGTGCTAGTCAGAAAGTAATTACTCGATTCAATTTTATGATACATTTTCGGATGTCAGCATCTTCTTTCTGTTTCACATAATCAAGAAACAATATTGCTTGTGATCCCTCAGAAATTTGACACAGAAATCATTCCACATACCAGCAGCCACACTAAAGAAAGAAAGAAAGAAAAAGCTCTGCTCTGGAATAACCAATAGCTTCCTAGTTTACTTATTCTTCTAAAACTGGTGGCTCAAATCCTTTAGCAGCCCCTTTTAAGCCCAAATGTAAATGCTGATTTCCTGCATCAAGGTACTGTGTCTGAAATCATTGCCTTGCTGGTTCTTCTGGGAGCAGAGAAACAAAATCTCTTTTGAAGCATGTTTGTAAAAAATAGTATGTTATCAACATCAACAAAAGTGTAACAGCTCTGTAGCTACAGCTGAGCTTGTGAAAGTGCTGGAAGGACCCTGTGGAGCTTGGGATTTCTAAATGTCAGAACAGAGTTCTTCATCCCTTTGAAGACATCATATTTGTGATGATAGATGATAGCCCATTACCCACTCCTTCTGGGCACACACCCACTCTCCTCCATGAACAGAAAGATGAAAGGTAAACGTTAATGTTCCTTGATATCCGCAGATACTTTTGCAGTGGTGCTTGTTCACACATATTTACAAAGAAGTATCCTTGCTTCTCTCTGACTAGCGGTGTTTCCAGACAACTGCCGCAAGTGCTTTGCACACAGCTCATCCCTTCTCTAGCTTTGCATCTGCATGGTGTGCAGTGTTGCTGTCTTGCTGTGCTGTGCGGGGTGAGGCGGATGGCCAGAGCTCACACCTTTCCTTGTTTGAGGCCAGAAGCATGTGCCGCACCCCAGATAATCCTGTGCTCCTTGCAGAAACTGATTAAGGCGGCATTGCTGGGAGGGAAAGGCCTTTGATGCTCAGTTAGTTTCCCACATCTTTAAGCCACCATAGAGAAGGAGGTAGGGAAGAAATTACATGAATAAATCTATGCTATCCCATACTGAGAATTTTTGATGAAGCTCCAGTCAGTCACAAAGAGAAGTCATGAAAGATGAATAATAAAAGAATAGGTGGGTATCTGAGTTTATTGTCATTAACCTAGCTGATGAGTGGGGGTATACTAAGCCCTCAGCTTTTGACACCGTTGATGTTAGCTCTTGGGAGCTAAGGTAGGCCACTGCTGAGGGCGCTTGAAAAATCCCACCCTACGAGTCAAACAAACTATATTAGTCTAGCGACCTGCATTTGAACCCACTTGCCTTTTAAAAATAAACCCTCGTACAAATCCCAAAAGCAGCATATGGTTAGTTCACATCATGGACTAATAATAGCTTACATCATCTTATTCTTAAAATCAGTCCTTTTTTGAATTATGGGAACACCAAAAATAGTGTTGGAAAATTCCAGAGCCTACCAATCCTACAACCTAGAAGTGGCCAATCCTTTTTTTGAACCTATTAAAAAAAAGGGGGGGGTGGGGGGGTGGGGAAGAAAGAAAAAATCCCAACCTCTAAAACTACAACCTTTGTCTGCCAAGTTTCAGCCTGGAACACATTTTTACAACACTTATAATCCCCTGAACAAACTAGGTTTATAATGGAAGTGCTGACAGACCTTTAGCTATTCCAGCTATCTTAATAGCTCAGCTGTATTTATTTTTCATTACATTTAAATATAATTGGTTGAGGTTTAACTCTAGTTCAATTTGATGAGAACCTTTTCATTTAAATATCAGTTCTGGGAAATGGGTCCTTTCTTGGGTGCTTTTTGGTGTTATTATGAACATAATTTTAGGGTTGCTTTTTAAACTTTTCGTACTACCATATTTGTGTGGTTTTCCTTTTAATTCAAAGTGCAAGAGATAAAATAAGCATTCTCATGGAGCATATGGTACTCAATTGTGGCTTGAATCCCAGTGTGAGGAATTCCACTAGAAGTTTCACACATTCTGTTTTGGTCTCAATTAAGAAATATTTGAGCTGGCTCGGCACATCAGCGGAAAAGCAATGCACGGATCCTTGATGCTCTCCTGAACTTCTTTTGATAAATCTGAGTGGAGGAGAAGGGAAAAGAGGCAAGGTATGAACTGTGGAAACCCAGAAATGCATGTGTCAGGGATCACTGGTGGGATAGTTGTGGAATTAGCTTAAATATGAGATCTCCGTACTCTCCAGATTGAATATTTTATTTTTTTTCTGGCTGAAATATGATCAAGATGGAAGATCTTTGAAATTGAGAATTGGGAGGCAAGAAAACCAAACTCAGCCGAATTACTTTAAAATACCAAATCTAGCCAACTGTTATCCCACAGAGGAAAGTACCTTCTGAAGTGAGAAATGTGGGATTTGAACTTGATGTTTAACTACTGTCATACATGACAGGTGATGTCAGTGTAGATGGAGTCATACTTATTAATACTATTACTGATATTAAGTAGAAGATAGAAGTGTAATTTTAAGGGGGCTCAGTACAATAATTTTTATATAATTTAGTGGAACCATTTAAATGACTCTGTCCAATATTTTTCATTGTATAGAATAAAGAGCCATGTCTACCTTTTTCTAAATGAAAACTTTAGCTTTTCTTTAAGGACTGTGGTCTTTTTCTAGAAGGTGTGATTTAGATAGACAGTCTTAAAGAGATGGATAATCCCCTGGGGAATTTACCCCAATTGCTTTCCTTCTGCTGAAAAGATTATTTCCGGTGTTTTTTGGTCTTTTTATGTCTATTTCTGTATGAGTACAGAATCTTCAGTATTTCTTTTCCTTATGAATACATGATTATTGATTATTTGCAACTGCCATTTTGTTTTTTAGCTTACTATTCTATAAAGTAAATAGACTAAACGTTTTAAATCTCTTGCTGACAGATATTTTTCCAAGCCTTGAATAACTTCTCAAGGAAAGGACTAAAGAGACTTTCTTAGGTATATTATTCCATTGGATGCTCATATTGATTTGGTTATCCAAGTGATTTGTAAAGCCTTTTCAGAATCACTGCTCCCAAAGACACAATTTCATATTTTGTTGTAATGGCACCATTCTTCTCTCTTTGAACATGAATATTCCACTTGCCTGTACAGTGTCAGGAAACATGCATGATTGCACTCACCTTATCTTATCAAGCAGTCTAGATAGTGCAGTATATAGTCTCGAACCTGACCTTCTCCAGAACTTCTTCATTCTCCCAGTCTCTGCCTTCACCTTCTGCAACTTGGGCAGTGTGGTTGGAGCACTTGCCAGTGAAGACCAAGATGAAAAAGTCATTGAGTACCTCAGCCTTCTCCATATCCTGAATAATCAGGTCTCCTGTTTCCTTCCAGAGAGGGCCCACATTTTCCCTAGTCTTCCTTTAGTCACCGACGTACCTATAGAAGCTTTTCTTGTTGCTTTTGATGTCCCTGGCCAGATTAAATTCTATCAGGGCTTCAGCTTTTCTAACGTGGTCCCTGGCTGCTCAGATAATGTCTATGCATTCCTCCCAGGCTACCTGTCCTTGCTTCCACCACCATTAGGCTTCCTTTTTGTGTTTGAGTTTGTCCAGGAACTCCTTGTTCATCCATGCAGGCATCCTGGCTTTTTTGCCAACTTTGTTGGAATGCATTGTTGCTGAGCTTGGAGGAGGTGAACCTTGAATGTTAACCAGCTTTCCTGGGCCCTTCTTTCCTCCAGTACTCTATCCCATGGTACTCTACCAAGCAGATCCCTGAAGAGGTCAAAGCCTGCTCTCCTGAAGGACAGGGTAGTGAGCTTGCTGTGTGAACTTCTCGCTGCCCTAAAGATGAACTCCACCATTTCATGGTCACTGCAACCAAGGCTGCCCTTGAGCTTCACATTTCCCACCAGCCCCTCCTTGTTGGTGAGAACAAGGTCCAGCATAGCACCTCTCCTTGTTGGCCTCTCTATCACTTGGAGAAGGATGTCATTGTCAAAGTATTCAAAAAACCTTCTGGATTACCTATACCCTACTGTGTTGTCCCTCCAAGAGACATTGGGGTGGTTGAAGTTCCCCGTGAGGACCAGAGCTTTTGAACATGAGGGTGCTCCTATCTGCCTATAAAGGCCTTCATCCATCTTCCTGGTTGGGTGGCCGGTAGCAGGCCCCCACTATAATGTCACCTGTCCCTGTCCCTGCCCTCCCTTTGATTCTGACCCATAGGCTCTCAGCTGTCTCCTTATCCATCCCCAGACAGAGCTCCATGCGCTCCAGCTGGTTGCTGACATAAAGGGTGACACTCCCTCCTTTTTTCCCCTGCCTGTCCTTCCTAAAGAGCTTGTATCCATGCATTCCAACACTGCAGCCATAAAAGTTATCCTGCCATGTCTCTCTGATGCCAAACAGATCATAGCCCTGCAGGCATGCTCACATCTCTAACTTCTCCTGTTTATTCCCCATGCTACCTGCGTTTGCACAGAGGCATTTAAATTGGGTCATGTATGTCACATTGTGACCTACAGAAACAGAGCCAGCTGTTCGCTGGTAATCACCAAGGTTCAGTGTTATCTAATGGAGTTCAGTAGGGGTTGACTCATGCACAAAACCTATTGCAAATTAGGATATACAAAAGTCTGTAACCAGACAAATTAAGCCTGGGTGTCTAACATATACTGTGCAGCTGACCAGAATGCAAAATAAAGCTAAATTGCAGAGCTTCCAAAGTACATTATGTGTGTTTGGTACACACATCATTGGTACAGGGGAAAAAAAACAAAAACCAAACACCACCTCAAAGCTAGCTGATAATACACAAGATACAGTTTTTTACAGTGCTTGCTATCACTTTGTTGGCAGGAAGCAGAAAACAGACATTAAACCACAGGTAAAAGAGGAAAGAAAATGAAGGGATGTGGAAAAGAAAATAATTAATGGAAGAACTGATGTTAAAGCAGAGTAAGTCTGTATTGCATCCGCTATGCTTATATCAGGGGGTTGGTAGCCACACAAATAGTGCATTTAAGCAATTAGCAGCGTCCCCTTTCCTTGGCTGGATTTGCTATGTTTGTGTTCTGCTCATTAACACACCCAAGTTCTAGCCTGGGACCTTTGTGATCTGCAGTCGGCAATTCTGCCTGGAAAGCCAAAAATTAGCCTGTGCTTTGCCAAGCCAGGAGGAGCCTTGTTATGCCAATCTCAGCTGGCAACTGCTTTTTGCATCCCTGCTGATGCTTGCCCCATATCAGCTCTGGGAGAACAGCAGAAGAATCAGGAGAGTTGCATATGGCTGGGCTGATCCAGCCAGCAGATTTCTGGGCTGTGTGGTGTTGGGAGCTGTGGCTGACCCACCACCCACCCATCAATGGAGTACTGAGGCTGCCAGAGAAAGCTAGAGCTGAGGGCAGAGTATGACAGACCTCCAGAACTGGAACTGAAATTCTAAGTCTTGATGTCATTCATAAAGGCCTTTCAGCTTTAACTGGGTTTTTTATGGGTTTGGGTTTTGTGTGTCTGTGTTCTTTTTTTTTTTCCCCTTTTCTTTATGGTTTTTAAGCTAAAAATTAAGTCCAAGATTGTTTAATTGCTAGGAAAATCAAAGGAAAAAGTAAGCTTGTTTCTGGATCCAACAAAGATTTTTCAATGTGCTTCTCACTTCCTATCTGAAATAAAGTCAGTCACAGTATTATCACTATTTGATAGATTATTAGTAGAGCTGTTTCAAGCTTATAATTTCTTATATTGTAATAGTTAATATTCTGATTAAAAAAATAAAGCACAATTTTTTTCTTTCTCTAAATATGTATCGTTGTGGCACCGGTAGTGTCCAAATAAATGTTAGGGTTTTGGTTTTTTGGAGTTGGTTTTTTCCCCCCCTTTTTAAAAGCTTCCTATTTTTAAAGAGTCACACTAACATCCATGATCCCAAATACTTCACTCAACAAAACTTGTCCGGAGCTTATGACTGCAGGGCAAGCACATTCTCCCAGGAATCCCAGGGCTGCCATGAGAAACTGACTCTCCTCATCCTCAGGAATTCTTCTCCTCCAGAACCTTTTACATCCCCAAAAGACATATTTTGAGACATCCAGAGAAACTCTGGTGATGGTTGCTGTAGAACTGTGAAATCCATAGCGTAACTCCATTGCATTTTGAGTGACCCTGTCTAAAACCAAATTTCCACTCCAGCCAGCCACCCACACTAGTGGTGCTCAAGCTGGGGCTGGCAGAACCAGCAGGGCTCCCACCACCTTTAGCTGTGAAAATCAAGTACCACAGGCAGGCAGAGGCAGAGTGTTGGCATTATTCATTGTCACTGATGATGGAGCAAATTGATGACACAGTTACTAATTCAAACCATTTGACTGTAGTTTCCTTTCTAACGCAAACCTGATGCAATTTCATGGCTTTCTGGGAAGTAGCCAAGCAATGCTGGATTATGGCCCTTACAGCAATGCAGCACTAAACAGTTATCAAAAGCATTTGAGTATCTTCATGCTTTCAGGCATCAGGTGCTGCAGAGAAAAAGATATCATTTTCTCTGGAGCACTCTCAATTGAAAAAAAAAGCTAATAGACTACTGAGAGGACACAAAACTACTAAGTTTTTCATACTAAAATGTATTATTTTAGCTCTGGCTGAATCTTGAAATACGTTTGTTAATTTACTAATTATATGTTGATCTATTTAGATACTATTATGGTAGGGTTTAATATTTCCTGCCACCATCACCATGTTGTTTTGTGTATCTTCATATTTTTAACTAAGAGAACTTTCAAAGGATTTGATTATTTTTCTTAGATCCTATGTAAGATTCTTTTAAAATAATTTGCTCTACTTCCATGCTCATGCTACTGACAGCCCGTTAGAATTAAATGAGAAATCCCTTCTCTAAAGAGTACATTAAGTCTTTCTGTCAATTACTATTATCTTTTGGAATCTATACCAAATTATTTTCCTGTTCAAGTGGGGAAAACTAAGTCTTTTAGTGAAGACTTTGACTTATTTTCAAACTGTTGCTATCAGCATCTTGAACAAGTAAATATACTAAGTTATGTTTAGATCACCTGTTATGTCATCTGCTGAGTCAATAGATTCTCTGGATATATCCAGGTATATCCTATCCTTAGCCTGCAGTAAACACACAGGATAAAAAAATCTGTAGCTACTGAAAAGTTGTATGTCCTACCTGCAGTCTGTAAGCACAGCTTTATGGAAATACATTTCAATCTATCTTTTTCCATTTTAGTGGCACTAGGGTTCATTCCATACAAAATTTGCAGAAAAATCAAGAATACATTGGGGTTTCAGCTGTTGTGCTTTTATGCTAGTATGAACAACGGTGGCTTGGGGAAATGAAGCAGAATTCAGCAAAGATGGCTCAAATGTAAACATTCAAAAGTCCTCATAGAGGACTGAGCATTCACAACAGATCTTCAGTCCATAGCTCTTTGCCTGTCTGGCCATATTCTTCAGTCTTCAACCACTATTTTTAATGTAGAATTTGAGGGAATTTCCATTTTTGAGAAATTCTATCAGGCAATTTTCTAGCTCAATACTTATCTTTTATCAAGGAATTTAATACTTCTCTTTGCCTTTGTCCCAAGCTCACAAGGAGTACATTTCTTGTTCCAGTTTCAGCACGTGCTCTGAAGCCACATTACAACTCACCAGCAGCTTCAGTCCTCTAACTGTGGACTTCTGGATTTGGATGAACATTTTCAAAGATCCCCATTAATGCCTTCACCTTGAAAGTGTGGATCCTTACAAGAGGAGGTTGTTCAAGTATGCTTTCCTGGAGCCCTACATGCAGAACACACTGAGCTTTTAGAGATACTCTGCTGAATTAAATTAATTGCACTATTGCCTTAATGAAACTTTCTATATTGTTCTTGATTGTATATTGTTTACCTGTTTTATAGATGGCAAAACAGAAGCTGAAGACAATTTCACATTTTAAGTTGTAAAATCTCAAATAGGAAACTACATCCAGGGTGTTTACTTCAAGCACGTAATTCCACCACTTCTATGCAGAGAATATTTTGTTGCCATGGTGGTGGAGGTTCTGTTTGTTTGCTTAGTTAGTGGTTGGGTTTTTTTAATTTTGTATTTCTTTAAAAAAACTACTTTGATTCCACATTCATTCCTTCAGTTAAGGAGTTAATCAGCAGGCTTAATGCTTAGATTTGGTTGAATGACACAACCTTCTTTTCATGAGAAAAATTAATGAAATAAAGGGTGTCCATTACAAAAACAAACAAACAAAAAAAGGATATGTGGTCATTTTTTCTCCTAATATTCTTCAGTTACATAGAAAGCTCTTACAGAGAGGAAGGGAATATTCTTTTCTATGTCCAAGTAGGTATAGAGAGAAGTAATGAACTTAAATTGCCAGCAAGGGAGTTAAATTGGATACAAGGAAAAATATTTTCTAATGGTACGGCTAATTAAGCATTAGATGGTCTAGGGAGCCCACAAAACATAAATTATTGGAAGTCTAGAGAACATATTGGGCAAAGTGTGATATAGCTACCATTCCTTCTGATTTCAGCAGAGACATCTGGTAGATGACCCCTTATAATTCCTTTCAACTCTGCTTTCTATTATCTTATCTTTTTTTATATTTAGTTCACATTCTACATACCATTTTCCAAGCTTTTGTATTGACAGTGCTTTGAAATTATTCACAGCTTGCCCAACATTGAAACGTCTTTTTGGTTTACCTTTACAGATGAACCAATTGTAAGCTGAATCACTGATTTATACTATAAATGTATAATACTTTCATATAACAACTTTCTGTATGATTTTGCAGCCTATAGCCCAGTATCAGATATTTTGGCAGGGTGATATGAATTACTTCACCTTTATTTTCCTTTCTGCAAGATAAATAGCACAGCAGTGCTTTCATCCTTTTGAGAAATTTTCAAGGTGTGAATTTTCTTTTTAAATATGAACTGAAGGTGAGGAAGCAAATTCAGTAACACATGGCAGCATTAAGGGAACAGTTCTGCCACTTAACCAGCCTTGAGAGGCCTTAGACAATCTTCTTTTTCTTCTTCTTTTATCTTCTAGGCTGCAAGCTTGCTGGGGGAAGAACAGTCTTACTTTGTTTACATTATACCTAACACAAAGCAAGCCCATTCTGGGATTCTGTTTTTTCCAATGCACTTTCAAACTAAGGAAATAAATGCCTAATGACATACTATCAAGCAACCTGTGATGAAATATAATCAAAATGCAGTGTGTTGCCAATATATCATGTTCTCAGAACAGCAGCAAAGAGTAAAATCCCTTTCTCTCCTTTCCCTAGATTTTAACGCAAGCACTGACTGTGTGAAGCAGCTGTACAAGGCTTTGAGTGTTCCCATGAAAACTGCCAGGAAAGCCCCACAAACGCTTCGCAAAGAGCAGTGCTGAACAACTACTGCTCTGCTGTCTTCTATGCTTTGTGCTACGCCATGCGCACCGGCCTGCAGGCACAGATTTTAACTCTGCTGTAAGCAGGAACTTCTGTGACATTGAAAATGTCCATCGGACAAAACCTGTGTGAAAGAAAGTTTCCAGTAACTTTTGCTTTGCCATCTTTTAACTGGTTCATGAAAGCAGAACAGCCACAAACAGCACTGTGTCATCACATGTCATGTCATGGAAATGCCTTCAGCACTACAAAGGACAAGAAGAGGCAATCTATAAGATACTGGGAAAACTTGAGAGTTCTTTTAGTCCCTGATCCAAATATCAGAAAAGCCATTAGAAATCTTTCCACCAACTTTTCCTCACAATTTTTTGAACACCTACATTTTAAGTTACGTTTGCCTTTCCTTTCCTAACCAAATGTAGAGTGTTGTTGGACTCTTTAGGAAAAGTTATTAATCACTTCTTTTTTTTCTAAAGTTGGTAACAGTTAAATGTTAATATTATTATATCATTATGTATCTAATTTATGACCATTGCCTCCTACAAGATAAACTATTTTTAATGGCAACACAAAAAGCTAAAGGAATTGTGACTTATACTATTGTTTTAACAGCAACCTAATGAATTGATGTAACTCATTAATTGCTGTAACTCATTAAGAGTAATTAACATATTGTGGCACAAATTTGGATCCACATTACTGCATAAGAGATGGATTAATTTCAGTTAATTCATTCCTTGGTGTTACTGAGATAAAAATCAAGATCACCAAGAGACTAGAAGACTTTCTGAGTATAAAAAAAAAATAATTTTGTTTTTATGGTTCTTTGAATTTATGCACTATCATCTGCCTCTAGTTGGGTGGTCATTTTTTTCACTGCCTCCCTACTCAGCTCCTGCTTCATGCTAAGGAACTTGCTAGTGGTGCACTCTTTTCTCAGACACAAGGGTCAGGCAACTGAGGAACAGATATTCTTCTAGAGAAGGCTGCTAGTTCGTTGCTCTTTTGTTCCAGTATAAAATAAACATATATACATATATATAAATTTAATTAGAACTCTTTTGGAGTAAAACAGAGGAGAAAGTTGTAATTTACACCCAATATTTAGTTCAAACTGAAACAGAAAGTAAAAAATTTTGTGAACTGAAAAATTGCTAGGAGTTTTGAGTTGGAAATGTAAAAGAAGCAAAAATAGATTTTAAGTCTAATTGAAGCTAGTCAGCATAATAAAAACTTATTAAATATAGAATACTTTTTTTATTTAGATTCTCCTGAGCAGGAAAAAATGTCTAAGAAATGTTAAAGCAGCATGACCATCTTTTCCAAAGCTAATATTTTAGTGTTGGGAAAATCTATTAACATTAATAATACTTCATTATTGATTTAAAATAGTAATAACTTAAAGCCCCCTATTTACAAGTCTAGCATTGTCAGGTAATTATCTCCAAAGAATTCCACTGACTGAAAATACAAATATTTCTTACTGTTTCTCCTTCAACCTTTAAACTTCTGTCTAGGAAAATCATCAAATACAGGTTATTTTATACTAAAGGAAAAAGCAAGCTCAAGAGCTGAAGAGTTTTTATACAGCGTGTTCCACTCGTGTAACATTTCTGTGTAATTTGAGGGATGTAGTTCTTGTGTTGAGATGGGAGGGCATAGAATAATAACCACAGTTCTGACAAGACGGCACTGAAAGAGCTGGTAACTTTCAGGTAAGATAGACCCAAGCTTTCCATCTGCAGGAAAAATTTCTGGTCATTTACTGAAAAACAGTTGAATTAATTTTCTTTGTTTCATACACAATAAGATGAGGCCCTTAAAACCCTGGGAAGTCAATAGAAAGCATTGGATCCACAAACAAATAGAAGACCACAAGGGTGGATTTACAAGATATTTTTTTTTTTTTATTAGCTTCCATTTGTAGTCTTACTCTAAGGAAATACAATGCACCTTATGGTATTTTCATCAAAACATAGACTTCTTTGCACTGACTGTAAGGAAGAATATTTAGGAAGTAATTTACCACAGAATAACTAATGAATAGCAAGTTTGTAAGGCAGTTTACCTTGCTTACAGGCTTATTACTCTGCATCATATCCTGAACCAAAAGGAAAGTCTCTAAGGACCAACTGCCCAAACAATAAGGTCAAAAGCTGAAGTTAAATTAAACCTTTGCAAAAATATTTTAATTTTAACTCCAGCTTGATAACTTAAAGGGTTGAAAACCTGCAGAGGTAATTATCAGTGATTCAAAAGCTATTGCTAATCTGGTAATTTATACTTGTGTTCTTTTGAGTGTCTCTTTACCTTCTTTGCCACACAAATAAGGTTATTTCCAGAATCATTCTAACCTAATTAAATCTCCTATTATCTCTCAGCCAAGCATAATTCACAGCTTATTCTACCAACACCAGCACTGGCAAGCATTTCAAGGAGTGTGCAGTGGAGAATCTTTCAGTGGAAAAAATGGAGTATTCAGTTTTCTACATTCAGTTATCTGATATTGTGATGAATTTAATGACAGAGAGATAGACAGGAGGTGGTTGTATATAGTGTTAATCAGTCAAGGACAATTATGTTCGGTAAAGTTTGCCATAGGTGAAAGATAAAGGCAAAAAATGAAGTAATGTGAAAAGAAGTAAGGAATAGAGTTTCAAACCAGGATTGTGACTTAGTCTTTGCTCTGGTTATTGTTTGGATCCTATATATATGCATACTGCTACTATCTAAGGACGCGTACAGGAGATTTTATTACTTATGCTTTAGAAAGAGACACAGCAGAAAGGGCATACGCCCATAGAAATGGAACGACCAGCTTCCACATCACAGGCATTTCATGTACCAGCTGCCATCTCTTTTTCTTGTCTACGCAAAACTAAACCCAGGAGGTGTAACCCTTTTGCTAGCTGGTACTGGCAGCAGTTAGCACTGTGTTTACTTTCACAACCCCATCTTAAGAATGCTCATACCCCATTATGGGAAATAAATAATAATAAAATTTAAAAAGCCCTTTCTTTTCCTAAGTGGTTATTCCCTGCATAGAAGCACACAAGTATACTGGAAAGAAGAACTAGACTGACAGGAAAGAATAGAAACTAGACTGAAAAGAAAGAATAGAAACAAAAAAGTATGGGGAGCTCAAGTTTATTTATGTAGTTAAGAAACCTCAAAATAGTTCACAAGGACTCTGTTTGACACCTATCCTATCAGTACCTCCTTGAAGCCCTAGTGTATGTGTTAGAGTAACCCTGGTAATTCAAAAGCCATTCTCCATGCCCACCCCAGTTATCCCTCTCACAGCTGCCCACCGTGTTCTAAATGTGGCTTCAGAGTCTTCAGACCTCTAGGTCTTTATACCCTTTGCTTAGAAAGACACATCAACCCTTCTACTTGCTTATCAGTCTAGCTGAATCTGTTGGCTGCTGCTAATTGTAAGGAACGAGAGATATAAATTAGGCATAACTGGCTCTTTCCCCCCCGTCAACTAAAGATGAGGGAAACAAAAGGTTTTCTTCTTCACTCAGTGCTGTGGGCCTCATACTGGATCTGAGCCTTGCCTGCACCAGGTTTCTGAGCATAGGAAGACAGCAATGATATTTTCATATGGGTTTCAACCTAGCTGAGGTTCTCCCTTCAGATGTCCTTGTACTGTCAGGGTATTGCACAGAGGTTATATTGTGTGCCAAAATGAGACCCAAGGACTAACTAATTTTGGAAACCTGATAGACCAAGTTATTTCTCCACAAGGTTTGTCTCTCAGCAGTTGCATGTTTTTTAAAGCTTTTTATTAAAGTAACTGCCATTGCACTTAGTACATTTTAGACATGTATCTGAAGAAGGAGCAGGCACTGAATGACATTTTCAAATCATCTTTGGTTATGTAAGAATTTTCAGTGATTTGGACCTTAGAGCTTGGAGCAGGGCTGGAGGAAGGGAGGGACGAAGAACAGAAGGAAGGGTGGAAGGCAGGCACATGCTCTCCTTAGTTCAATGTTTCCACTACTGCCACACAATCAACAAAATTGTATCCAAAAAGGAGAACATCCTTCAAACATTCAAAAGTCTGTTTCTGGGAGTACTGGTGAGAAGACAACTTTCTGTATGGTCTCTGCACCAAGACAGACATGGATTTTCATGGATTTTAAAGTAATTATTTTGTGGAATTTTTTTTCCGGAATTGTATCAAACTAGAGTAAGATTTCCTAAAATGGTTAGTGGAGAGGAAGAAAATGGGGTAGAGAGCATCAAGCTGTCAAGATGAGGTGTGGACAAGGAGAGGACTTAGCTTACCAGTGCAGCTAGTTCTGTAGCCAAAGGGAGAAAGATCGAGATAAAGGATCTTTTTCCTTGCTGGCCTGAGGCCTTGGAAGTATGCTAGGAATGCTGCCCTCCTTCCAGAGGAGCTGATTCAGTTTCACTTGTGGCGGTTTAGTTCCCACTGTCATCACTCTTGCAGTGACAGTTGCTATAGTGAGTGAGAAAGTGCCTTGCCTGGTTTTGGGTAGGGACACAAAAGGCTGCCTGTCTCCTCTGCAATTTGGCAGGAGACCCTTTAGTGTGGGGTGATGTGTAGCTGTGCACTTACTCGCTGCAGACCTTGCTGGAGCTTACCAGCACATTCCTGGAGAGACAAGCAAGTACAAGCAGTGCTGACTGGCCATTTTCCTTAAAGGAAACCTACCACAATATCTGCACTTGACCTGTCTGTTTTACCAGCTGTTCCCCCAGCGGTTTATAGACTGCACACCTGTTTGGCAAAAAGAGAAAATATTTGTGCATTTGAATGAAGCATAAAATGAATCAGCTCGACACCAAAGGTCCCCTTTCAAGAAACCTGACCCATCTTTAAGAAGTCAGCGGTACAGAACCATGGGATGTAATTCAGTAAAAACCTGCATTGCTCTTTTTTTTCTGAGATTCCAGCTCCCAAAATGGAATTTAGGACACTCTGTTTTACACAATTAATCTCCCTGTACAGCAATCAAACTGGAAAAAAAAAAAAAAGAAAAAAAAAAAAAAAAAAAGAAAGGCAATCTCAAAAGGTGCAGATTTAAAAAGGGGCCACACAAAATATTCATGCTGCCATTTAGCCCTAGCTAAGGATACAAGCTTCCTCTCTGCTGTGAGCTTAGACACATCCATCTGCTTGGGATCCAAAAATGCAGAAAGTTACTCCAAATGATGTAGTAAGACTTTTTTATTTCATTTGAGTTAAAACACTTTTCATTTCTAAATACAGTACACTAACACTGTGCAACATAGTATTTTAGAGACTGGGACACCACCACCTACCAAGACACCCCAGTTTCTACCTCTTCTTTAGACAGAACAGTTCAAACCTGTATTCTCCCACTACCAGAGTAGCATAGCCACCAAAATAAAGGTTTCTTAGAAGGAAATTGGGGCACTTCCTTAAAAGAAAAGACCAGTCATTTACCTGCAATGCTGTGGTCAAGGGGGAGCTGCACAAACATTCTGAGATTGGCACCAAACCTGAAGTGAAAAAGCTGGTACTTCTTTTCACTGTGGAAACGAAAGGATTGGCCACCACTGCTTTTTCTGAGTCTGCATCTTAGATGCTCTGAGTGTCTCCGCACTAAGCATTTCAGAGAACTTAAATTAAAGAATATTTTGTTTCTAGCCTCTGAAAAGATACAGGTGCCAGTCCAGAGTCAGACACTCAAACCTGATGTGTTGAAGCATTTCGAAGTATTTATAAAGTGCAATTCCAAGGAAGTCAGATTGTTTTGTTGTTAGCTGTTAGCATTTACCTACCTCTGGATTTGTGTAAGAACTAGACAAAGGGGTTATTATTCTCCAAAAGGCTTGAAAACAACTTTAACACCTTTTTTTGCAAATTGAGTCCTGTCAAGCCTAACTCATTTTGGAACACCTAACACAGGTGCTTCGTAAAATATTCTGCTTTTCTGGTTTTGTCTAGTTTGCTTCAAAGAAGAAAAAAGTAGAAAAAGAAGAAAGATACACCTTCATTTTAAAAATACCTGAACCAAAATGGAACAAAAGAATGGCCTCATGCTTAAGGCACTGAAATGTTATTCAGGAATGACCTAGAGCAAGTCATTTAATCTGTCTATACTGTGTAACCATAGCGAAGGTTTCTTTTTCTTCCCCAGCAATTTAAGCAGTAAGCTCTTCATAAGAGAGTTTGTTTTACTTTGTGCCTTTGTATCTATATTACATCAGAGAGCTTCTTTCTGCAAGAGCTTCCAAGCACCACTTCAGTGTAAAGATATATATATAGAATATAAGCATAAACATGAAGAAAATTTTATAATTTTTATGACCAGCTCTGGGGACAACAATTTAGATTTTGGAAAAGCAAGTTTTCCTCTGAATATATATTTGGAGATGTTCCTTTTGATACATAAATTGAATAATGCAGAAAACAGTTTCATTTGCACACATCTCAGCTTCCTCCAGTCTTAAATGAACACTGCATAATCTGGAAGGATGATCTAATGTCATTCTCATTTGGTGACAGTTTATCATGGCCTATATTCCCTGAAAGCATCATTATTGGAGATGTTATTATTACTGCTTTAGAAATTAAATTATCTCCAAGAAAGAGCTATACATATAAAATAGATTCAAGGCCCCCTTATCTTCAGCACTATTTATGTTATAAATTATCTCAGGGACCCAAATTAGAATGTCAAAGGAATCTGGCAGGGGAAAACAAAGGAAGTGCATGAACCTCCCCTTAGGACAAATCTGATAGCTCATACTTGCATGTCAAATAGGCACTGCCCTTACCATATAACAGTCAAACCCCACATCCTCAGCTGGTGTAAGTTGTCCTCTCCCTACCAGTGGAGCCATAGCAGTTTACACCAGATGAGGATCTGGCTCACTTGTAACTTATAGCAAGCTGCCATGCCTCAGACTATGCAGGACAGCGCCTTTTTCCTGGGATTCTCACAACAGTCATGAGAGCTTTTATTGAAATGTGGCAATTGGGATTTTTGTGCTTGGAAACAAAATTTTGTTCTTCAGCATGTTAGAAGTTTCATGGTTTAGCATGAAGAGCAAAAATAAGGTAAATGGGCAGGAAAATCATAAAACACTTCTCTCAAGGAAAGGTTATTATTTCTGACTGTGCTGAAATAAACTCAACTGTGTATCAAGTCTGCTGCCAGTGTATGAACTAAGAGGAACTGCACTGAATATTGTATTAATAAAATCAACACTCAAATAAAAATTTTATGTCATGCAAATAACATTAAAATTGGCAACATTCCTATTTCCACGTTGTTTCATGGTGAGTCAACCGGAAATTATGCACAAAGTATGGCATTCTTGAGAGCAAAGGAAGGGTAAGATAGGCTGCCTGGCATATGGTTTGTTTTTTTTTTTAATATCTGCTATGATCAATCAGAACAGAACATGCTGCAGAATAATTAGGACTTGTAAATCTTTTTTGCCATGCAAGAATGGCGAAAAATAGGGAAATGCTTCTGAAAGTTGGTAGCAAGAGTCATTGAGCCTTTTTCTGAGCAGCTATATTCCATCATTTTTACTGCAAAGACTTAAGCGTTCAGCATAGTGTCATCTGGGGTATTGTGGTGCCTGTGACCTATGTGCCCAGCTCTGAACTCCCAGGGGTTAACATTGTCACGTTGGTTTTATACAGGGAAGTTAAGGAACACAAAGCTCCAATGGGGACTCATATCAGCCTGTGTGTTGGGTGCTAAAACACAACCAGCCACAGAAATTGCCAAAGGGAGAGGTATATCTGAATTCTGCTTCTGAAAGGGACTCACTTCCCTTCCTTGACTCTGAGGATGTCTCTGAACCTAAGATTTGGAACCTGAAAACATTCCTAGAATGTCTTCATTTGGAGAAATATCAGGATGAGGCCTTTTGCTCAGTAGTCTCAAGGTCTATGCCTTCGTTACAAAAGTGGGACATTTGACCTCTACGTCCTCAACTTGAGTGGGTTTGAAGTTCTTGTCAGGTGAGTACTGCCACCAGCTGGCTATGCGGTTCCCTGGACAACAGTGCTCTCACCCTTCAGTTGAAGATGGGCCATTCTGTGTACCCTCCAAGGTAAGCTTTTTTGAGTGCAGTCAGTAGAAAATGATTATATCCATCTGTCCCGAAATGAAGCAAATTCTCCACCTCTATTGATAGTACTCATTATGGAATCAAAGGGGACTACCAGGAGCAAATGCGTAAGAATGAAAATTGACACTGTGTAAAGGAAACCAAAATTCAGAGGTGTGAGCTGCTGAAATTGGGAAATCCAAGCAATTGGAACCCCATTTCAGAGTTCTGCAGGAAGATCCCTATAGAACTGCAAGCCTGGTAAGAGGATTTCATAAAACACCATTGTACAAGGCAGCAGAAGGCAGCAGTATCTGGAGCATGGGATACAGTTCTAGTTCCTTAGGTGCAAAGCAGATAAATTCAAAAGGAAAAAGACACAAAGAGCTACCAAGATGCAAAACTAGAACACCTTGCTCTGGCTGATCTGGGAAAAAGGTAGAAGATGATTGCTTCTCTAATCATGTCAATAAAGTGAGTACCAGGAGGAGGAAAAAGGGATTTTAAGCTAACAGTGTTGGCACAAGAACAGATGGATATAATTTGGCTAGAAATAAATTACGCTGAAAACTTCACTACTGCATCAAAGGAGTGAGGTTCCGGAACAGCTATCGGGCAACAGTTGGAGAGGCAACTCCCCCAAATCAAAACTACAACAACAAAATTAGTTTTTAAGAGGACTTTGATCACTTCATAAAAGGATTACCCACCATAGTTGCCTCAGGTAACAAGGCATGGGTTTCCATGATCCAAGAAGTCCCTTTCAGTCTTGTGTTACTGTGAATTTGTTACTAAAATAACATAAATACCTTAAGGTAATTGGAGTACTTAAGCAAATAGCTAGATACTGTTCCATGTATCCAAGACTGTTCATTAGCAGCACAATGGTTACTCCTTATTGGTATTTAAAAGGAAATGGTTTTCCATTTCCCACTGTTAATCTTTCCTCACTATCTGTGTTAATTATTAATGTCTGTGTTTTAAATGTTTTTTTCACTTTTCTTTAGCGCGTTGGATGCCAGCTTGGTTTGCCCAAGGGATCCTGAGAGATGGATGAATTAGCTGCTACTGTTTCAGCTAGAAAGCATGTTCTGTAACAGATTCAGATTTTCTGTGGATCAAATCACAGAGTTCAATTTATAAAGAAGAAAAAAAAATAAAAAAAAAAGAAACGAGTGGCCAGCAAGTTACATCTGAATCTCTGTCTGCCGTACTGAACTGGCATATTTCCTTTTGTCAGCAAATTGTATGATTTTCAAGCCTATTAACACTAGTAGGCCTAAGTTACTTTTGAGCTTAGAGAAAGCTCTACCCTTCCTCTACACCCTGTTTGTGCTTAAGGGCTTCAGTAACAGCTTTTGTGACAGTGGAAGCAGAGCAGTAAAAGATGACCCAAAGCCAGCAGTGGATGTCCTGGGTGGCTGCTATGCATACTTACCAACATCTTTTGTCTGAAATTCACTGATTACCAACAGAAACAATGTTTGAAGCACACAGAAAAAGTCTAATTAGATTACAGTGCTTCTTTGTAGCTGGAGTTTCTTGTAACCCCTGACCATGTTTTGTTTTCAGCAGCCAGCTCGTTGGAATGCCATTACCATGTAACATAGATGTAGTTCGCTTTAGTCATAAGCAGCTGGATCTTAAAACCTCGTATTGGCCTTTATGTTCATAGTCCTTAACAATTCAATCTTTTTTCTTTATTTGTACTAGAAACTTCTTGTCAGCTACTTTTCTAAGATTTTCTCAAGCTTCAGAAAGCTAATCATAATGGGGAAATGCAAGATGTCTACTACCTGGTTAATTTTACTTCAAACTGCAGTAAACTCACCTCCATCTGAAGAAAGATATGATAATGGGTAGTCATCTCCTCTCACTTATGTATTGCCTTTCAGTTACAGCAAGAAATTACAGCCATAATGGAAGGGAATGGAAGTTGTCAGGACTGTGAAGAGAAGGAAAATGACTAATTCATAGGCTTTCTAAAAAATTGACAGCAATGAACCACTGGTGAGCCTATGTCGTGGTTTAAAGCCAGAGCAGCCTAAGAAGCTTTTCTTCTTATTTCATATATTTAGCACCCTTTTGTAAGGTATACATTCATAGACTACACTAGGTTTATGGAGGAAAATATTTTAACTTCTGTTTTTTAAAAAATATTTCTATTTGTCTGCTTTCTTCTCAAAACCAGTTATTCTTCATATAATTTGTAATGCTATTTTCCAGCAGAAAAATAAATAAAACAGAAATCCCATAAGAATATTTTTGTCTCATTAGATAAATTGATATGCACAAATAAGTGAACAAAAATGAGTTAGCATTCCATATAATATTTTTAATAGCTGATCCTTAAGTGATTTTTTAACTCCAGGTTTTCAGTCAAAAATCAACATATGTTTATCAAAAGCCCTGAGATAGGGTAGAAGGCCATATCCAGAGCTTCTGGTTGTCCTCAAGCCAGCTTCCACAAACAACTTTACACTTGTTTAATCTGTTTTAAACAACTTGGCAGGGCTGTCTTAATTTAATTTTGTTTACGTAATTCTAATTTTATTGTCTATATTTTGAACAAGTTTATTAGTGATTAAGAAATACTGGCAGCTATTCTGGATTTCATTGTAACAACGGATTGCTACCTACAACATTTTAGCAGAAATTATTGAAATGTCCTAGGTCACAGCAGGTAACTCTGTCCTCTAATCTTTAACATGAATGGTCAAATCCCATTCTTGAAACTCAGAAAAAATTTTCCTGCTATTCCTAATGGGATTATGTGTTGGACCACTCTGCTTTGATAGTTTTAAAGTATTTCTTGCCTCCTGGCCAGTTTATATTATTTTTTTCTTGTGACAGTACTGCCCTTTAATTTAAATAGCTTCATTTCCCTCCCAATTTCTGCATTTATCATTCTGTTGAATCAACAGTTATATTACCTTTTCTTTTCCTTAGTTTTGTTTAATGGAATAAACAAATTTTTTTCCAATAAATATCCTTTATCCAATCTATCCTTCAAAGAATTATTCCCTTAAGATCTTTATAAGACCTGCTTATCTGTCAGTGAGAGGTAGCGTTTGACCATTAACTATGGAACAAAATTTTCCTCAGAAGGTTTCCAGTCACGCTCTTCCAGTGCTTTCCAAGCATCGGGTTAATGGCTATGTAAAGAAGGTGAAAAAGTGTTTTCTGTTGATATACTGTCAAAACAAGAAGACAGACTTGGAGATTGCCTAGCTGTAAGGAATTTATGCCCACTAAGAATTACCACTAAAAACCCAATGACATGTGAAGCAAGCCAAATTGTATGATGTTACCTCTGAATTCCTAGAACTATCTGTGTTTTTTAGCTCTGGTTTCCTTCAAGGGCAACATGAGCTTATTTAGTTTAAATTGAAACTTTTATTTTTTGCTACTGTCACACCACTTCTAAAACCTGTTTCAATTACCTCAGACACAGCCTGACAGAGTAAGTCTTAAGTTTAAGGAAATTACAAGAAGGTGTATGTCTGTATTTTATTCTGATACCTTGCCCACCTCACTTCCCAGAAGTTCTCCGTGTTCTATACTCTGATTTCATTCTACCACTAAAACGGTTATGTTAAAAATTTCCTAATGAAACTGCCACTTTTAAAAGAGTGGATTATTCAAGAAATTAACAAATTTAACCTACTGATCAGTTTTATTATTTCTTCCTATTAGCCACATCACACTGGAGTGCTGCTGGATAAGTATAGGCTCTTGAAACAGGAGCAGGGAAAGAGAGTTCATGCAAAACCTCTATGCAAAGGAGCCCGTTGACCAGTCAATAAACCTGTCAAGAACTTATGGGTCAAAGACCTTGTCAAAAAGGGGTGCATAGTGGACTCCCCCACCTTGGTAAGTGTCTGCTGCTGACTAGCAAGTAAAAAATGGATGGATAAAACTTTAAGCAGTTGAAATAAGTCTTATGATCACAGGCCCACATAGCATGGTAGACTTTTAACTTCTGCGGTGTTGACTGGAATGGCAAATCCAGGTGTATGAAAAACTGGTTGAATTATCAGCCTGAGGGTTAGTATTTAATAGTTCAAAGCCTAACTGGTGTCCAGCTCTGAGTAATGTTCCTTATAAGCTGCTTCTGGATGTCAAAATTCTTTAACATCTTCATTAAAAACCTGGATAATGGACTATATTCAAGTTTGTAGATGGCATCAAACAGTAGGAACAGCTGATGTGCTGGAGGGCAGGGTTGTCTCGGTGCTGGTGGATCCTGGTTAAGTATTGGCACAGGTTACCCAGAGAAACTGTGGAATCACCATTCTTAGGGTTTATTACATGTGACTGACTAAAGCCCTAAGCAACCTCTTCTGACTTTGAAAAGGAGGTTGGACTACGTGGTCTTCTGAGTGGCCTTCCACCTGAAACTGTTATCTGATCATATTGCTAACTTGGTGGGATAAGATCACAAGTCTAAACAGGTTTCAATATTTTTTTACTTTCTGGTTTGTGAATTTCTGGAAAACTTCCTGTTTCTGGTGGATCTGACAAAGGTGCAACACAGCTTATTTTTCACTGGAAAATACTGGGATTTAGCAAACACAAGTTGGAAAAGCTGCAATAATTAAAAGCTAGATGAGCTAGAAAAGGTATAGTTTTTGCTGAAGGGACTGGCTGAACTGGATTTTAGAAAAACTCTCCCAGCCCTGTGAGTCAAATTCAGAATGAAGCTTTCTTCACAGAATCATAGAATATCTCAAGTTGTAAGGGACTCATAAGAATCATTGAGTTCAACTCCCTGCTCCTCACAAGACTACCTAAAACTAGATCGTATAACTAAGAGCTTTTTCTAGACGCTCTTTGAACTCTGACAGACTTCCCTACTGTGACCACTTCCCTGGGGATCCTGTTTGAGTGACTGACCACCCTCCCAGTGCAGAATCTTTTCCTAACGTCCAATCTGAACCTCCCCTGCCGCAGCTTCATTCCATTCCTTCCTGTCCTCTTGCTGGTCAGTGGAGGGAGGAGATCAGCCCTTCAAAGTCTAGCTGAATACGGCTATCTCCTAACCCTCTTTCTTACCACACTGTCAGAGGCAAAGGCTATTTTTCATGCTATTTGAACCCATCTCTTAAGTTAAAAGGTGTTGATAACACAAATGCATTGCATAGCCTATTTTTTATAATCAAAGAAGTTTTGTGCAAATATAAGTACCTGATAAGCACTTAGGCTTTGGGGTGGTTCTATGAATTGAATTACATCTTTGTATAATTCATGTTTTATTATCACTAGTCTGTTCACACCTTGCTGTGTGGAAGTTTACAAGTAACTCCCTGCAGTGCAAAATGCAAATGAGCTTCGTTTTAAGAATAAACTCAACATGAAGCTGTGTGTTCCAACTTTCCTAGAAAGTAAGATATTCTGGAGGTAGTTTTGATACTGAAAATGCAGGCAAGTAATCATAAACTATAGAACTTTCAAAAACTTTTCCTTTTCTTTGCATTCTTTTTATTTGTTGTGTTGCAAGCCTGCATATGTCAGTACAGCAAAAGCTAGGAAGCCTCTGAGGATTTCAGCAGTATAATCTCTCACAACAGTCTTGAGCAGTATAATGTCTTTCATGACAGTCTCTCAATGGAGTGAGAAAACAGGCACTTTTTACTAAGGTACAAAGTAAAAGAGTGTGCATGAAATAAAAATAGCATGAAATAAGTAACTATAAAGATAAA
This sequence comes from Falco biarmicus, assembly GCF_023638135.1. Lineage (NCBI taxonomy): Eukaryota > Metazoa > Chordata > Aves > Falconiformes > Falconidae > Falco > Falco biarmicus. The sequence continues at coordinate 31,924,723 of NC_079293.1, read as the reverse complement.
AAGGAAAACTATTACTTTTGAAGGAAAAAACACCACATTTCTAAGTAATCGTTAATTTCAAAAGTCCTGGCATCCATGCACAAGGGTTCCCTCTTCCCATGTCTGCCTAGAATTTATTTGCAATGGGAACATTTTAATTCATTATTACCATCAGACTATTATCCTAGCTAATGAGACTTTTTCATTTTCTTATGACAAAATCTGCAAATAAAAAGCCAGAAGATTGTGAACGAAGTCTGATTAGTTAGACAAAAACATGAATTAAGGCTTCTTACTTAATTTTCATTAGAGCTAGAAAACTATTAGCCTAAACTCTCAGAAACCATGTGTGTGGTTGGTTTGTAATTCAATTGTGCTTCATATATTACCTAAACTAAGACACTTCATATAACTTGCTGCAGTATGCAGCAGGGAAAAAAAATATACAGAGAAAAACAAAAAAATAAGAGGACTACAAAAGACTAGTAATGTGGGGAATGTTTGAACAAGTTAACTGTAAACCAGCACTACGGAAATCATTGCACGTGTTCAATAAAGGTGAAATAAATACCTGGTATCATGATCCATCAGACGTATTAAGGTTTGGTTTCTGTAGTTGGGGCCTGTGTCTGCAAGAAATTTTTTTCCAATAATTATCTGTGTTTGAGTTCCTCTTGAGCTAGGAAAAGGTGACACTCATTCTTTTTACAGCCCACACCAGTACTATACTGATTTTGTGCGTTTTAGCATAACTTTTGGGGACAACAACCAAGGTTCTTAGCATTCGTTGTAAAGTAAGTCATCTCATGCATTATTGCCTTGACAGCTGAGGAAAACTTTTCAAAATACAAACACAGCAAGAGTAAAGCCGTGAGATGTCACCAGTTCATAAGGTACACAGAAATAAGCCCAGAAAAGACCACTGAAAGGCTGTGTTAGAAAGTCACCCAAATTTTCACCTGTAGCATCTCTAAGGCCAACCTACAGGAGCTACATAAATACCAGATATGGACAAGCACATTGGAAAAATATTTACCGTGAGAGACAAGCCGACAGGCAAAGACACCTGCCTTATGTAACACGTTTGAAACACAAAGAGCAGCTTCTAAACCAAAACTGCATCAGTTAGTCCAATAGTAGATATACTAATTTTTAAAAATCTTTGTGCAGGCTTAGTCATCCCGGAAATCTCTTTGCTGTCTCGCCTGCATGCCGATCCTGCCTAGCATAGAGATGGAACAGGAAAAGCCACTGCTGGCCAGGTAGCAGGCATGTGTGAGGAAGCTCTGAGCCAGCTCCACACCTGAAACAAGCTAGAGGGTCCTGGCAGCATGGTAAGAGCCACAGCTGGGTCCGTCCTGCTTATTCACCCCATTCCCTTGAAGCCATTTTGGTACACTGAAATTGTAAGGCATGATTTGAAAATGCTGCTAGGAAAATGTTTGGATTAAATGTATAAAATTCTTTCATGAATTTGGCATATATTTACACAAAGCTAAGTAAGAAATGTGATGTCTGCTCTGTGTTGCATATGGTGGTGTTTTAACTTAGAAAACATTGCCAACTTTGTTAAATTATTAAATCTAGTTAATTTTCTGCTGTTGTAGATTATCCCTCCTAGAGATATCTTTGTACAGTTAGTGTCTGGAGCAAATCTGTGGCTTCCTTGCAGAATTCCCATGTGACCTTGAGCAAGTGCTTTGTTTTATCAAATAACACAATGCTCTGACCGAGCATATGCTAATAAACCTTCCCTGCCTCACAGGCAGGCTGTGGGAATCAACAACATTAAATACCTGAAGTGCTCAATAGTCTGGTGATTATGGCCATATAAGTAGTTATGTAGTCAATCCCCCTGTGGTTAGAATGTTGTCAAAGTGTGTGCTTCATGTATCTGTCTGATGTGACATTTTCCTAGTACCAAATTATCTGGAGACATTACAAGCAGAATTGTGGAAGGATCAAAACCAGCTCGAGTGGCTCACCCAGCCCCTTGTTGCAAGATAAAATGGCATGCAGATGACACAAAACATCTCAAAGCCCTTGATTTGCTTTAGTGCCTTTTAAAGTACTTCTTCTGAAGAAGGAATATGTGTGCGCACACAGGAGTTATTACCAGCTAAAAACTCTGTCTGCTGATATCCCATGTTAGAACACTGCATGTATCTATTCTAAAATCAGATGCGACATTGAAAAAATATTTGACAGAGGTATGGTTGTCTTTTGATCTTTATGAATTCCTGACATACTTCTACTGTTCGTGACCTTCCTGCTACTTTCAGAGGTGTACAGAAATGAGAACCATCCCTTATGCGCTGCAAATTTTTATCTTACCAGTAGGTAGTGATAATGTTTTTCTTTTTGTACATTTACAGGAGGTTGCTCACAGGCCTTCATAGGATTGTTAAATACATCAACTAAAAGAAAACATAATAATATAATAATTATTATTAACGTTATGTGCAACAGCTGGTCCTATAAAACACAGTTAAGAGGCTTGTTGTCTTATACATTAATATCGATCTGGGGATGAGATCACTTTCCACAGAATTTAATGCAGCTTTGGTCTCATTGCAAGTAAAATTCTTAAAGCATGTCCTATTTTTAAGAATAGGATCTGAGCTGCAAGCTGCAATAGAGAGTTCCTCAGTGGCTGACCTAAACCAGTTCATACAGTAAATATGGGATCACTGGAGCAGTTCCAGTTCTGTGATGATGACAAGCCTGAAAAGCAGATGGGAGGCACATTTGTAGGTGCTCTTCATTGCTTCTCACAGTGAAGAAACCTTTGCTTCTCACCTGTCTACTTTTATGCTTGCTTCTCCTCAACAGAGATTCAACTCCAAGTAAAAATCATCTGAGAACTTCTGACAGAGGTTGAAGCTCACATTTAAAAAACTAACCAATATGGCTGATAGATGCATATTTTGTCTGTTTACACCCCTTTATGCGAAGAACTACAATGCTGTGATACGCCTTCCACATAAATTGTTGTGAGTCCGTCAATATTTGATGAAAATCATCGGCTGTCTTTCTGAGCAAGAGTTTTTTGCATTCTTTCAGATCATTGACAAAGATGTTATATAGCGTAAGAGCAAATCTGACCTCTGCATGACCTATTAAAACATATTCACTCTTTTATACATCCTTGTGTCTAAACTAACCAGGGTTTAACCCATTCATTTGATGACAAGTTGCAGATTTTGTTAATCACTGTAACTTCTTAATTGAAGTGTTGACTAGTTCCAAATCCAATACTTAGCCAAGTCTTGCTTGTAGCAATCGAACATTCAAACTTGGATTTGATTTTTAGTTTCTCAGATAGGATTTATGCTTTTTTATTTCTCTCTGCTCATTTTCTTCTAGTACTGTACTAAACAAATAATAATCAACCACTCTATTTTACCCCAGGGTTGATGTCAGGCTATAATAATCAGCCACTCTATTTTACGCCAGGGTTGATGTCAGGCTAATGGATTCCTTTTTACCCACGCAAGTTAGCTGAAATGTTAATAAAATGTTAGTTTGCTTTTAGTCACAGTATCACAGGTTGGAAGGGACCTTAAAGATCATCTAGTTCTCCAGAACTTCTTCAGTTATTTTGGAGTTAATGAAAACCACTGCCAAGGATCCTAAGGGCTCCTTTTCCAGTGCTTCAGCTTGCTGCAGACAAATTACCAGTACTTGACATAAAAAATTGTAACACAATTAGATGCTGTTTACAAGCTTCTGAAGTTTCCAATTGGAAAACACAATTTTTGAAAAGCAAAATTTAGTTGCCTTTCCACTTCCTTGTCTTTTTAATCCTTCTGCCCAAGAACACAAAAGAGAAATTGCATATAAAACAAATGTGCAAACTTTCAGAAGGCCTTAATTTCCTTAAGTCTGATAGTCAAGAATTCTACCTGTGCCTCTCCTACCAGTTCTAAAAGTCTAGAATATGAGTATCATACTAATTACCAATATTAATTATATCTTCTTTTTAACATTCTGCACACACTTAGCTTGCTCCTATGTGCATACACATGTGAGAAAACTTTTGCATATATGTGTGTGGAGTTGCTTTCACTTCCTATCAATCAGTTTGTGGTTTCAGCCATTGTGGCCTTTCACAAGTATGAGAGCGTGGATTTCTGAATACCTATTAAAGTGTTCTTAAACAATTTCTGATTATTATTCATATGGTTTTATTAAATTTGGCCTCCTGCCTGATCTGGTTCATAATTGTTTTCAGCTTTTTGAAACTAGTCCTTTGAAATTATCAAGTGTATATATTACTGGTTTGGACTTTCTTCTTTTTAGTCATTGCAAATATAATTTAAACAAAATCAGCCCTCTCCCAGGCTAACAATATTCTCTATGAAGAATAACTAATATCTAGTAAATTGTTTCATATCCTTGAGATTTTTGCATTTGTGTTCTTATCCCTGACTGGTTAATGTGAATGCCTTTGAGAAGGATCAGTATCTTGTAATGCAGCTTGGGTAAAAGACACTGCAAAGTAGAACCATGTAAGGAGCAGCAGGAGCCAAGTTATTTCTTAATAATCCAGTGACAAATCAAGAGCAGTCTTTCATGGAAGACCTGGCTTTTTCTTGGTTAGGGTTAGTGTTGTTGGCTGAGTGCCACACTCACTACCTGCATGGGGTAGAAAAAACTTTGGGTCATTCTCGGGCACTTCACACTTATGGGCCACCAGCATGCAATTCTGTAACTATATGCTTTAAAAGTTCGGACAAGTCTATCTTCACTTTTCCCTAAACGCTGCAATTCCTATATAATCCTCAGCATAAAATGAAGAAATTACATTTAGACTTTAAAAAAAAAAATCAAGTCACATGTTAAAGTGTTTTTTAGGGTTTTTTTAACTAAATCCATGAAAGCTGGAAACTTGGATGAGGAAGACGCTCTTCTGTGATGTGATACAGTTATGTTGGTTCCTTCTGCTTTAGGCCAAATGCAATAGAGCTCTCACAATTTTATCTTATACTGATAACTGACAACTGTGGTGTGTTAGGACCATTCTGCAGGAATCTGGTGTACATGGAGAGCAATGGAATGGAAAAAGTAGAGTTATATTTCCCTCTTAATTATCTGCATTTTGGGTAGGTCTTTTGATTATATATTGAACTCTGAAAAGCAGAAACTAATGGTCCTGTAGTCCTCAATAACATCAGAGGCATCAGTGCTTGGCAGAAAGCTTTCACAGAAAATCCGCGTGTCCTTCTTACACCTGACTGCAGGTTGCATTAATTTCCAGCAGGTCGGACCCAGGCAGGTCTCCAGTGTACATGCTGGAGTAAGTACACTGTGATCTCCTCTACTCTTCACCCAAAGGACCTTGAGTCTCACAGGCATGAAGTCTGTGGCATCTGCTGGTAAAGATGTCATCATCTCACCCTCTTACCCAGCTGGTTGTGGTCTCACCATTGCTGCTACCGATAGACCTCTTACATTGTCCACTGAAATCTCTCCTTCACAGTAAAAACATGACAAAATGAAGCCCACAGCTGTAAAAGAAGCTGCAGTGGAGGAAACAGGTTGGTTGAACAAATGTGGATAGGTTTTGATACACTTCTGTGTCTTTTGGGTGTCTTTCTGGTGTCAGGTGCAACGCAATGGAGAGCAGTGGCTCAGAGCATCACAAACCTCCATCTGTCACACACTGCATGCCTAAAGTAGGTCTACCCTGCTCAGCAGTGCGTCTGAGCAAAAGGACTAGGTACATGGTTAGAGCTGTGTCCTTGTCTTTTGTGTTTCTGCCTGGCTGGCTTGTGTGTCCTTGAATTCATCGCCCGGGTGGCCAGTCTGGGGAATGCAGGTAAGGTGTGGAACCAGCTTTGTTGGGCATCACAGCTCTTACAGAATGCCACAAGAGGTAAAGGGAGCAAAGGTGAACTCAGAAGTTAAAGTCTTCATCTCTGCCACATAGCAAAAAAACCCCAACAAACCGAACCAGAAAATACCCAAACCACATTATAATTTGAAATAAAACTACTTGCTACAACTTTTTTGAGACAAAATTAAAGCATTAAGTTTTGCAGAAAAGCACAAGATCTTCCCAGAGAAAAATCCTCACTCAGCTGTAATGAAGATATTTCCCAGCTCCTTCCATCTCTGCTACAGCTTTCTGCACTTTGTCTGTGACTTAGCATTTTAAGAGGGGAACACCAACACCACCCTGACACACACACACACACCCCAAAACCTGTGGATTATTGAGTTATTTGCTGACACAGGACCTTGTCTAAATATCTGCCTGAAGTGGTTGGCTTAGTGCTCCCTATCTCCAAGGATTTCTAATGGATCATTCTGCTTGAAATCAGGCCAAGCAGTTTCCTAAAAAGAATTGAAGCTTTTTAAATGGTAATACTACCATTCACTTTCAGTTTAAGTTTATCAGCCGATTTCATCCATGGATTTGTAATGCTCTTCCTTCCCCCCATGCAAAAAAAATAATTTCTGCTTGTGCCATATTACGTTGTCTCCATTCTGAAAACAACGAAGAACTTCTCCAGCTCCATTTCTACGCTCATTGATCTGGTATTCACTCATGAAACAGGTGACTGCTGCCTCAGTGAAACAATATTTATTTAATAACTCAACATTTTCAGCAAGAGTATAATTTCTTGGAGGATGGTCAAGCAGTGAAGCAGGCTGCCCCAGGAGGCTCTGCAGGCTCTATCCCTGGAAGTTTTCAAACCCTGCACAACCTGGTCTGACCCCATAGTGAGCAGGAGGTTGGGCCAGACACCTCTGGAGGTCCATTCCAGCCTGCATGATCCTTTCCTGATTGTCTGTTCAGCAATTGGTTTGTATTAGAATTCATTCTTGTTAAAGGTCTTTGTCCAAACCCTTAAATTCACCAAGGTTTTTTTTCTCCAATTTAGACTTTGGTTTCCAAAATAGACAGCTTTGCAAACATGCATCACTGTATTGACAAATTGAGCTTTGGATTTTTCTTCATGCAAAATTAAATTAATTATCAGAGCTAACTCAACAACATCATAAACACACAGCTTTTTTCCCTTCCCTTAGTAGTTCTGAATTGATTCAGTCTCCAGCTTTTCCACTCACCTGACACCTATTTTAACGACATGGATCTACCAATAAACAGCAGTAACACATAATGTTATGATAGAAATTGCTGTAGAGTTGGAATTGTGCTTTCCCACAATTAAAATGTTCCTCCACTTTCACAGATTCACTCATACTTTTGAATCTAATACCTTCTGTCTGGGTGAGTCCAACTAAGTGTATTTCTGTGGACTTTTTGTGTTCAAAGTGAGTGCCAAACTTTGTGGTGAACTGCTTCTCACCTCAAAAACATCAAGTAGCCCTTCTCAAAGGTATTTACAAGAATAAGCGCATTTTCCAGCTCTACAGGAATAACTTCGTTGACATGTGCCACAAATTAATACTTTTCTGGGAAACTGAAAAGATTTGATTTCTGCTTGAGATGCTCCTAAACAATTACCTTTATAGCCCTATTGAGAGTAGAGACATTAAATAAATTGTAAAGGGCCAAGTACCAAAGCCCTTGCTAAGAACTTGATTGCACGGCAATAGCAGAACTGCATAACATAATGTATAAACCTGTCCAAGGGGAGAATTTGTAGGAATTTAACCTCTGTTTTTCAATTCAGTATTATTTATATAAACACTATTCCTAAGAAAACTCACCCTGAAATTTTCAAAGATTAGTTGTTAGGAATTCTATTCTAGGAAAGAAGTATACATATCCAATACTGTGAGGATTTCTATAAAATCAGTTTCTGCTGTCCATGTCAATCTCACTACTTCTCAAATTTGTTATGCAAACTCATTTTAGTATATCCTCCCAGATGAAGTCAGTGCACTGTTTGTATCTTTAGTGTTTGCTACAAAATTGCATTTACTCAGCTTAGGCAAGCTAGAAACATAACTGGTGATGCTGCAGAGCTGATGCTGAATTTTACTGGAAAATGCAAAGTAAATGTTATTGGAAAATATAAGCATAGTGAAGGTATCCCTGCAATATTTGTTAAAAATAGTTCTGAAGCTTGTACAAGACTAATTTGAGTTCTATACAGAACATCTAACGTATTTATACCAATTATAATAATATGAGATTACTTATATAAAATCATAACAAAATCTTGGACTTGTGAAATTGGTATGATTTTTAGCATCCATTTCAGAGAACCAAAATTTGATTCAGTGTGAATTTCCAAAAGTAATACAATAACCTTTTAAAAGAAGTGATAACATACTAGTTCTTAGCAAATTAATCATTACTTCAAAATATCCTGTAGAAGGGGGGAAAAGTACTTAATAGGTTTCTGTGTGTATTTTTTGCATCAGCAGCAAATGCTCTAAACTGTAAATTATTTAAAAGTGTAGCACACTATGACATCTCTTTAGGTTCAGAACACTGAATTTGTAATGCAGTCAGCTCTGTACACAGAAACATTTCTGATGCATGCAAAACATCTCTTCACCAAATTAAATAATGTAGCAAATTGTATGAAGTCCAATGGGACTACATATTAGGCTAATCTAAGCTGTCATAGAGTCACAGACTAATGAAGAAAGGATTGAAAGAATTAACCCAGTTTCTTTCCTTCTCTTATCAGCTGTCACTGGGGGAGCATGAGTCAGGGAATGTACTCAGTCCTTGATTCTGCCAAACCTACATAAATGTTTGATATGATTATTACTTGTCCTTTAAATGGTATATGTGAATACCATGTAGCTTTTATTCTTTTTGGTCTATCTCAAAACACTTTGCAAATGAGACAAGTATCGTTATACTTTTTATATGAAGAAGAGGTTTATTTTTTTATATGTCTTACTAGCTCTTATTTCTTCACATTACATTGTAAAATATGTAAAGAAAAAAACCTTTACAAAAAGAAAATAAATCAAGCCAGAGAGAGGAAAGGTACCAGAGTTCTCCTTTTGACAATGGGACTATTCATATTGCTACAGTTCAGCTTTTCTCTAAACAGGGCAGAATCAAGAGGGTGATGTTCTTCCATTGAGGCACTGGGATTGTGGTGGTGACATGTTTCCATCAGGCAAAACCAGCACCATCTTGAAGGCATGAACACATTTGCATCACATTGCTACAGTGAAAAACGTTAAAGCAGAGCATTCATCTCTTATTTTTTTCTTAGATATTAATAAACCTTCTCCCATTAGGGTAGCAGTGGGTTAGTAAGAATAACAAAAGCTTTTCAGGGTGTTGAAAGAAAAAACCTTACCCAGTCAGTAGCTCTCCTTTGAAGCCATCCCTTATGGCACTTAAATGTCATTTCAAACTTCACTTCATCACCTTGGTGAGCTAATGCACTCTATGGCCTCACCAGATGTTTCTCTTAGATGCAGTAAGCACTTTACATAGCTTCACCCTCCCACCCCCCTCCTGGGAAACTGTCTTGAGAGGATGTTTATATGTTAAATTGCAGGAGAAGTACGGATCAGAAATATCAGTTCTGCTGTAGCCTATGAACTGATCCGCATTTCTTTCAACTCACTGAAATGGGGTCACATAGTTAGAGGCGCACAAAGCAGGGAGGAAAAACCAGTGGATTGCCTATTGTATAACTGGATCCAGATGCCAAGGATATACTTGACAAAGCAGCAAGAGAGAAAGAAGCAGAATTCTACTGGTAAAACTACATACAACATATACCTGACTGTCCAGATATATGTGCAGTCAAGATTTGATTCTTTTCCAAAATATATTAGCTACTGTCTATCATAAATCCATTGACTTCAATTGCACTTTTTTCTTCTTTTTACCAGTCCGATGGGTGATACAGGGTCACATGCTGGTGTCCAATCATTTTCTCTTCTAAGATCAGCACTGCCTTTCTGCCAAGTAAACTAGGTCCTTGGGCACTTTGAGGTTAACTTCTTACAGAATCATTTAGGTTGGAAAAGACCTTTATGATTGAGTTCAACCATTTACCTAGCACTGCCAAGTCCACCACTAAAACATGTCCCTAAGCACCACATCTATATGTCTTTTACATACCTCCAAGGATGGTGACTCAACCGCTTCCCTGGGCAGCCCGTTCAATGCTTGACAACCCTTTCAGTGAAGAAATCTTTCCTAATATCCAATCTAAACCTCTCCTGGTGCAACTTGAAGCCCTTCCCTCTTGTCCTGTTACTTGGAAGAATAGACTGACCCTCACCTGCCTACAGCCTCTTTTCAGGTACTTGTAGAAAGTGATAAGGTCTCCCTCTTTTTCTCCAGGCTAAACAACCCCAGTTCCCATAGCTTCACAACTTGTTCTCTAGGTCCTTCGCCAGCTTCATTAACCTTCTTTGGACATGCTCCAGTGTCACAGCACTCTCTAGCCAACTGCAACAATGTCTTTTACCGCCTCATACCAACATACTCTTCATGCCAGTCCCTCTTCTGCCATCTTCTCATCTCTCCTCACCCAGAGCGTGTGTTCTCTTTGCTTCTTCTTCATTTCTTCCTTGGCTGCTCTCTCTTCGTTGTCTGCCCAACCTCTTAACAAAGCCAGCCACAGCTGCACCTTATCTACATCAGCCAACCCACCGCCCCTGAAGCCAGCCCACAGCTGTATATTGTCAATGCCAATTAACCCAGCTTCATTCCTCTACACTCCATACCTCAGTGTCTTTCTTGGAGTAAGGGGCCTAAACTTGAACACAGGATTCGAGGTGTGACCTCACCAGTGCCAAGTACAGGGGGACGATCACTTCCCTTGTCCTGCTGGCCACATTGTTTCTAATACAGGCCAGGATACTGTTGGCCTTCTTGGCCACTCTGTTAGCTCATATTCAGCCAGCGGTCAACCAACAATCCCAAGTCCTTTTCCTTTTCCACTGTGCAGTTTTCCAGCCACTCTTCCCCAAGCCTGTAGTGCTGCATGGGGGTTTTGTGACCCAAGTGCAGGACCTGACACTAAGCCATGTTGAACCTCATACGAATGACCTTGGGCCATCGGTCCAGCCTGTCCAGATCCCTCTGCAGAGCCTTCCTGCCCTTAGGTAGATCAACACTCCCCCCAGAACTTGATGTCCTTTGCAAACTTACTGAGGGTGCCCTCAATCCCATCGTCCAGATCATCAGTAAAGATGTTAAACAGAACTGGCCCCAGTACTGAGCCCTGGGTATGACTCCATTCACCACCACTCTTTAGGCTCAGCCAGTGTTTTACCCAGCAAACAGCACACCCATCCAAGCCATGATCAGCCAGTTTCTCCAGGAGAATGTTGTGGAAAATGGTGTAAAAGACTTTACTGAGGTCCAGGAAGACAACATCCACAGCCTTTCCCTCATCTGCTAAGCAGGTCACCTTGTCATAGAAGATGAGGTTAGTTAAGCAGGACCTGCTTTTTGTACTGACTAGGCATGACCACCTTGTTGTCCTGTACGTGCCAGGTGATGGCACTCAGGACGATCTGCTTCATAACCTTCCCTGGTACCAAGGTCAGATTGACAGGCCTGTAGTTCCCCAGATCCCCCTTGTGGCCCTTCTTGTAGATGGGTGTCACATTTCCTAACTTCCAGTCAACAGGGACCTCTCCGGTTGGCCAGGACTGCTGGTGAAAGACAGAAAGTGGCTCGGTGAGCACTTCCACCAGCTCCCTCAGTACCCTTGCTTGGGTAGACTTGTGTGCATCTCAGAAGTGTAGCAGGTCACTAAACATTTCTCCTTGGATTATGGGGCTTCATTCTGCTCCCCATCCCTGCCTTCCAGTTTATAGGGCTGGGTACCCCAAGAACAACTAGTCTTACTATTAAAGACTGAGGTAAAGAAGGCCTGAGGTTCCTCAGACTTTTCCTCAGGCTTTGTCGTTATGTTCCTGCCCACATCCAATACAGGATGAAGATTTGCCTTAGCCCTCCTTTTGTTGCTGATATATTTATAGAAACATTTTTTCTTGTCTTTTATGGCAATAGACAGATTAAGTTCTAGTTACCCTTTGGCCCTTCTAATTTTTTCCCTGCATAAACTCACAACACCCTTGCAGACCTCCTGAGCTGCCTGCCCCTTCTTCCAAGGGTCATGAACTGTCCTTTTTTTCCCTGAGTTCCAGCCAAAGCTATCTGTTCAGCCAGGCTGGTCTTCTTCCCTGCCAGCTTGTCTTTTGGCACAAGGGGACAGCCTGTTCCTGCACCTTTAATATTTCCTTCTAGAAAAATGTCTCAGTAGAGGACAGTCATGGTCTGGGTAGTTTCTGAGTGTAGCTCCATTGAATTTGCATGCATACATGGAACAGATAAGTGGAGGATTACTAAGCAACTATTACAGACCAAATCCAGCCAGATTTCAAAAGTGCAACGCTGCCTGGGAACACCTCAAATCAAATCCAACACAAGCACTTCTGGCACTGGCACCATACTTCCTTTACAGGATCTGTACATGGGAAACAAACAAACAAATAGAAAAATCCCCACTGTTGGAACTTTCTTAAATTTTCAGAAAACTGTATAACAATATTTTATATAATCTCATAACAGTATGCTATGTCATCATGCCATTATTCTATAAGAAAATGTTTTAGACACATAGAAATGCACTTCCTTAAAAATGTTGAACATGAGCCCTTTATTATTTTCTTGAAATGTACTTTTATAACAGCTCTTGGAATGGCCACCAAACATTCCTTTGCTGAGGCAATTTTGAGAAAACTTATGAAAAAATATTTTAAAAATCCACTCTCTTCGAGATCACTGGACAATAAATGTTGACTTCGCTGACAGAAATTGTGTTCTGGTGGCAATCCACATGCCTGGAGGCAGATTCTTCCATGGATTTGAGATGGAAATGTTAACTTGTTATCTCCATTTAAACCAGCTAGGGACCTGGACCGCAGCTAAATGTCAGATTTACCCATCATCTAGTTAGCTGGCTACCTAAAGTTTGTCATAACTACAAGGTTATGTACAATTTTTTATACCAAGTTCATAATTACTGAAAGGAGCAGCACAGAAAACAATGCTTATTAAAAACTTCTGTAAGCTAGTTGCATTCCTAACATCTGGAGTACAGTGTATTATTAACAAGTAAGTAAATGAGTAACAGAATACAGGAAGATTATAACAATTATAATGTGTTACCAAAGCAAGATTAAATACTCTCAAGAATGCAGCATGATATGTAGCTAAGCTGATTTATTCACAAGCTCAAGTAGTTTAGAGTAATACCCTTAAAGGGCAGGGAGAAGGCTGGTGAATGAAAGTCAAGTACTGTTTTTTTGTTTGCTTTCATTGTTCTGCCTGCTTTCTTCGACTTTTTATCAGGGCTGTAATTGTAGAAATTGTAAAAGCAATTAATAGTAATGGAGAGAGAACTGTTGTAGTACTTTACATCTCATGCCTGATCCAGTGTGTGCATCCCAACATCCAGGTCACTGGCACGAAGCCCACACGTAGAGTCCGGCAGGTTTGGAAGGGAGGCTGGAATCAAAGCCATTGACCATGACTCTCACTGTCTTTAAACCACCAAGCTGGATAATGTTCTCGTTTCACTTCCCAAACTGAACTGAATGGAAAGCATTTTGGCTTGCTCGGCCCTCAGATGACTTGAACAAAAGATGCTCATTTGTCTGTCAGCACTTATGAGGCAGTCATTAAAACTTGTCCTTGAACACAGACGTTCCCACTGATTTTACTGGAATCCCAAGGCAAGATTCTCAGCGAAGGTATATCATCATTTCATGGAAACTGGTAGAATTATACTCATTTATACTATCTAAACAGATAAGCTATATACCTGAGGTTAAATTGTGGCATTTTGTTTCTGAAGCACTAAGAAAAATCACATAAGGTCAATTTCTGCATTTGGTTGGATACTTGTGCCTTTGACCAACTTCTCTGTGAAAAGAATTGTGGAAATAATTTTCCAGCTCCTGGAGTAGGACACAAAGGTGTCAGAAGTTACTTACTGCCACAGGGGTTAAATTGGCAGAGGTGTTTGCAGCATTTTCTATTCTATGTATGAGAAATACTGCAAAGGTAGATAGAGATCTGGGGATGCTGGTCAACAGCAGGCTCAGTATGAGTCGGCAGTGTGCCCTGGCAGCCAAGGGGGCAAATCACATCCTGGGGGGCATCAAACACAGCATAACCAGCTGGTCAGAAGAGCTGATTGACCCAATGTATTTAGTGTTGGTGCAGCCTCACCTCCAATACTGTGTGCAGTTCTGGGCCCCACAGTTTAAGAAGGATGTGAAGGTCCTTGAATGCTTCCAGAGGAGGGCAACAAAGCTGGTGAAAGGGCTGGAAGGCATGTCCTGTGAGGGGCAGTTAAGGACTCTGGTGTTGTCTAGTTTGGAGAAAAGGAGGGTGAGGGGTGACCTCATGGCTCTCTACAGCTTCCTGAGGAGGGGACATGGAGAGGGAGGAGCTGAGCTCTTCTCCCTGGGATCCAGAGATAAGACTCATGGGAATGGTTCAAAGCTGCACCAGGGGAAGTTTAATTTGGGCATTAGGAAACATTTCTTAACTGAGCGGGTGGTCAAACACTGGAACAGGCTTCCTAGAGAGGTGGTCAATGCCCCAAGCCTGTCAGTGTTTAAGAAGCATTTGGACAATGCTCTTAATAACATGCTTTAACTTTTGGACAGCCCTGAACTTGTCAGGCAGTTGGACTAGATGGTCACTGTAGGTCCCTTCCAAGTGAACAATTCTGGTCTGGTCTGGTCTATTCTATTCCATCTCTGTGTTGTAAGACAACATTTTCTTATGGCTTACTGAATTTACATATTTTTTACTTTTTTCATTCATTGCAGTGCCACAGAATGCTGTCACAAAACTGTATTCAAGATAAAAATCCAGTGTTTCTGAAAACATGATGTTAGGAATGTAACCATGGCTGCAAGAACATTCAATTCAGTCATAATTCAAGCACAGAAAAATGCATGAAGCATCAAAAAGGGCACCCAACATCTTCTGATTGGCATTTATAGTAGTTTAGAATCTGGCAAACCTGACAACACAGAATAGGATAAAATATAATAAGAAAACTGATTGATTAGTTAATGTCTGCACAGCACTCTTAAATATGAAGCACTGCCAACTTAATGCTAAGAAAGCATTCAAATTGGTATGACATGTATAAGCCAAGACTGAAAATTAGCCTTCTGATGAAGTAATGTATTTGTTAGACTGTAACATTTAGAATTCTTTTGCGTTCACTCCAACTACTATTATGGTCAAACATTTTCTGGTGATCCATTGGATAAATCATTAATTATCCTGTTGTATAAAATACAGTGAAGCTAATACTACAATTGCAATCTATCTAGAGCAAGCTTTATTCATGAGTAAACAGAACATCATTCCTTACAAAGCCAGTCATGGCTCTCCTTGAAGAAAGCATGTAGGAAATGACATCCCACAGCAGCAACTTTCTGCTTTCAAGTAGATGGCTGGAGTGATGGGAAGCTTTAAGGAAATCTTTTACTCCAGATCCAGAGAAATTGATTCTGTTTAATGGGATGAATTCTGTTTAAAAGAGCAAATATCAAGTCAATACATATAATCATCTTTTAGAGTACTTAATTTGCAGGAAAATGGAAGGTGCAGGGGGTGGAAGTAGAAATAGCATAGAAGTTTCTTGATAAATGATTTTAGGGATCTGAAAGATATAGCCAAGGACCTTCAAGACAAAGATTTCCAGACTAGCAGGTTAGTAGCTTTTCATGCACTATCAAAATCTCAAAATTCAAGTAAATATTGGCGATATTCTGCACTGAGATATCTCTAGCATGATTGCAGCAGCAGCAGTAGCAAAGAAAGGCAGATTTTGGCAGTAGCATACAATGTTTTATGAGAGTTGTACAATTCATCATTATGGAATGTATTTTTTTATACACTATGCAACTAATCCAATTAAAAGCCTTGCTTTTTATTTTTGTTAATAATAAATTACAGACAGAACTGATAGCACTGCCTTTATTAAATTGTCAAACTCTTTGCACTACAAGAAACTATTATCAGGCTTCACGTACTTTCCAAACTAATCCTTTGTTTAATGCTCCATGCAGGGTTTCCTTCTCAGGCATGCTATTTCTGGGAAATTTCAGGCAAAACTGTCTTCTCGTTATTACATTCTGGCAATGTTTTCCTTCAAAAGCTGTGTGGCCCTTTTTTTCTGGATGAAGGTTTGGCAATTTGACAAGCAGTGTTTACTACTATCCCACAAAAATAAACATGAGTGAAGCCAAGGTAGAAAGCTTTATAACAACTCTTTCTTCTCAGGAAGGGCATGCTTGAGTGTCATAGGCAGCTTTTCAGAAGACTCAGTCCTTGTTGTGTGCGTCTGTCCACGTGCAGTGCTGACCAGGTTGTATGCGTGCCAGATGCAGCCCTGCTGCAGTGAGAGGTGGGATGGCTGCTGGTTCTCATCCTCAGTGTCCATAGCACAAAGGCCAGACTACAGAGGTACAAACCTGGAGCATGTTGCCTCCAGCATACAGCCATGCTGGGCTCTGTGAGACTGCAAAACTCACGCTGAAATCATGCTGAGTTCAGGCTCTCACATGTGATTTTTATCCAGATAGCTGAGATTAAGCCAGCATAAGTATGCTGATCATGCATAACCATACTTATACTTTCTGGTTGCAAGGAAGACATGCTCCCAGTGATTAAGCACTGATGTAACTTTCAGCCTGTTCACCAACTTTCTCAGAGCTGGCTTCACAGGTATATTTGAGATTTATCTTCATTTTGGAAGTTAGAGCTGTTTGCAGTTTAATAGCAAAGATAGCTTGAAAGGGATTCTATATATGCCTGTTCTGATCTCTTCTTTAATGTGGCTTAAGTTACAACCCAGTCCTATATAAGCTCTAACTTCAGTGTCTTCCAGATGGGCAGTAAATCTGAACACAAGGGAGAGGTTCTCAGCTGCTCTAAGTCAGCACGTATCCAGATGAAGTAACTTGTGCTAAGGGTTATGTACTCCAGGGATTATAAAGCCATAGTTTCTGTAAATGATCTGCACAGTCATGGTGGTTACTTGGCAGTGTGGCAGGCTGGGGAAAATCAAAGGCCAGGAAGCCCAAGCTGGAATGCAGTAACGGACAGTTCAGGACAGTGTAGGGAAATTATCATCTATTTCTTTACCTAGTATTTAGTATTTAATAATCACTGCTAAGAAGATGTATTACAGTTTTATACTGGTATGTACCAGCTAAGATTTTGGCCCACGAGTAAATTTTGAAAGAAGAAAAAATAAATGGATATAAATGTAAAATGGAATAAAATTTCACCTCAATTTTCCATAGTCACATCACTAATCTATTTTGTTTTTCTGATAGAAGAGTATTTTTAACACAAAAGAAATGCGTAGTTTTAATATATCTGGACTTCACTAAGGCATTTAACATTGCAAAAATGTGCTAATTATGAGCTGTACTGGAGAAGATGGTACTTAAGGTACACGCAAAGTGCAGAAGGAATTAGCCAAAGAGATAGCTCATGAGAAAGGTGTTCTGAAAGGGGAATGACTATCAGAGAAAGATTATTTGTGAAGCTTTCTGTAGAAGACTCTGAAATCTTGTTTAATTTAATATTTTCCACAGTGACCTATGTTACTCCAGTGACATTTGCTAATGACACAAACATGAGAGGTATAATGCCTATATAGAGATATGAGTGGTATTTGAGCACAGCTGGGAACCTGGTATATGCTTTCCACTTTTGAAGTACCACAGGCAGTGACTTGTAAATGCTTTGTGTTGCTTACTCAAACACAAACCAAATGTGTTTGAAAAATTAACTGTACGAATAAAACAATGTTTTGGCTTCCAAGCTCCTATTCTGTGAAAAGTCCAAACCATATCAATATCTGATGTCAAGGAAGAACAAATCTAATGACAGTAAACCAAACTAAATTATAATTCTCATTCAGAGTAACGCAAAAGTTGTGCAGTCATTAGCTCTTGCACCCAGACTTGTGGACAGCCGGACTGGATGGAAGAGGATTGTTGAAAGGATTTTTTTAATGACCTCAGACAGGTAACTGAGCTTCATCCCAGAAGTGCACATATTTAATAAAGTGCCATCGATATCTTTGGAGCCTGGATATATAAACAGTGATCAAGCTTACTAACCAAAAGAAAAAACTGCTTGGGCCTGATTGCTTAATCTATCAAAGAAAAAAAAAAATTCCAGTTAAAAAAAAACCCAGGGTCATCAAAATAATAACGAAGTGTGAAACTCTACAATATTTAATGATAAAAGACTGGGCATTCAGAGATGGGAATGACTTACAAAAGGCCATTATGTTGATGAGATCAAAAAGAAACAGTGGAGGGAAATTTAAAGAAGTTTTTTTAATAGACAATACACATGACACATCCAAAAGCAGATGAAAGGGCTGCCAGAACCAAGCATGAGGTAGTGGGAGATCTGACTAGCAATCAAACACTTGCATGAAAAAAAGGTAATTATGCATGAACAGGGTCATATTCAGCCAGGAAAAAAGACATACCTGGTAAGGTCACAGATGCATTAGATTTGCTTTCATATGGACATCATCTTGCAAAACAAAAGGAATGCTTAGCATTATGGAAGATATGCATGAAATGCCACAGGTAATTTGTTTGCATAAGCTTGCCACTAGGTAAATCGAAATGCAGAAAACTTTGTAAAATAGAATCATTTACACTGGTAGTACAACATTTCTTTAGGCTTATATTGTAAGCTAAGAAACAGAGCAGATGTTACTATATAACTACCTTCATAATTCCAAAGGATGCACATTAGCAATTCAGAAATTTCAGTTCAGGTAGTTATTTTGTACTGTTTCACAGATTTTCTTCACTGGGGTATTTTGAATGCTGTTGCCAATTTGAAGAATAGAAAATACACAGAATTCAACTTGGCATGATCCTGAAAAGAGTTTAGTCACATCCCTGTGAGACTCTATTTAATCTTTCATCTTGGACTAGTTGGGTGTGCCCAAGAAAGAAACACCTCATCCTTCTGTTTGGGTACCAAATCTGTAATGCAAGAAAACACCAGCAGTTAAGAGAGCAGCAACACATTTTTAGATTTAAGTTAATTTAATATAAGTAAATACTATAAATTTAGCACACAACAAAGCCTGGACTTGGGCTGATGTTTTAGATCAAAGCCATCCCCCAGAAATGGTTGGGTTTTACTGTTACTACTTATTGTAAGGACACCCTTCTGAGAGGTCACTTGCTGGGAGGAAAACCACCACAGAAGTAGGTGTTCCACAGTCAAACAGCAGAGAGGGAGGTCACACTAGATATGCAATAGCTGGGTTTGAATCAGGCTGTAATATGAAGCCTGAGACTTTATAGCTTACACCAGTTATCCCCCACATTCCTACTAATGGGAGCTGATGTGCTGTAGGCAATAGAAAGGTGGAGGCTCTGAGAGGGAAAAGGTGGAGATAAAAGGAAAGAAATATGAAGGAACAACTCCATGTATATTAAATTTTGGGGGAGGTTGTTAGACAGATGCAAAGTTTAAACATTTTAACAAAAAACAGACTACTCTCTGCTCTCTTTGCACTAGTGTGAGAACTTCAGTGTTCTGATACCTCTTAAAAGTATTTGATGAGAGACTAATAGCCTGACAGGCTAACACTTCACTTCCTTCCAATTAAGAGACTTTAACATCAAAGCCAAGGTCCTCCACTCAGCAAGGGCTTACTTGAATGAATTATAGAGGAGAATAAGTCCAGTAGTTTCTTGTTTTTTCCCTTGCAGAGACACAGTCCGGCATAGGCTTTAATAAGATGTTTGAGGTCAAAAGGTTCAGGTTCCTCACTGTGAGCGCTAGGAAGCTGCCAGAGTGTTTCAATATGTGTGGTGTTTGTAATGCAATCAGACAAAGCTGAAAACTCTATTACACAGTGTCATGTGGCTGACTTCCTTTTGGAGTGCTCTCATGTATAGTTAACAGCAAAGAGTATAGGACTTTTGGTATGCTATGAATCTTCCATGTTGCCATTTCAGCCTGCTGAAACAAATGATGCCTTTGCCACCATTAGTTTTTGGCTGGCAGGAGGGGTACGGCAGTGGCCTCCTCTGGGGCATTGTGTCACTTGTTTAGTGTTGACTGGTAAGAGATCTCCAGGACTCGGAGGTCTTCAGTGAGAAATGATAACTACAGTTGATGCATGATGTTATTTGACTTGCTAAGCTTGAATCTCAGGCAGAGTCTAAAAAAACTACCATAAACTCTTCTACCTCTCTTTCTCTCATCAACAAAGCAAAAAAATATTAATATCCCTTCGAGATAAGCATAGAAGATGCTTTGTTCTTTCTTTGGGTCACAAAACCTGTTTAGATGCAGGATGTTTTTTCCTGTGCATAATATCTAGCTTTACTTCTTATTTTTTAATGGTTCCCACTGTCAGGACTGTATCTCTCTATCTTTCAGCAACAGCTTTTGTTCCAAAGGAGTTTAGAAAGTACACGTATCATTTATTTTAATACTTATTTCACACAGAAGAGCCACAAAAATGATTGTAATATAGCAATTCTTTGCTGCGATATTACAGTGGAAAAGTAGATGAAGGAAATGTCTTCTGTTTAATCACACAAGGGAATGGATTCATCTCCCCTTGCTTTTAGTCCTCTCTGGTCAAAGGAGAGAGATCAACATCCCTGAAGATGTGTTAACATCAAAATTTCCTGCCATACTGAATGGCTAAGGTATAACAAAGACCAAAGACCACTGTAGAGGCAGTCAAAGAACTGGGAGACACAAGACCTGTATCAGATATGAAGATGTCACAATCAGCATCTTGAGAAGAGTTTCTACAGTATAAGGTACCTATCTCAATAATCAGCAAATGTTTGGATTACAATTATTTATGTAGCAGTTCACTAGTCTCCATGAAAATTTCTTTTATCCAGTATCAGTTTCCAAACCTCGAATCTAAATCCATACACCCTTACAAACTGTGAAAACAATCCTATCAAATGAAAGTGCTTTTCATTTTTCTCCCCACCACCAAATTCCCATTTTATTTTTCGAGTCAGTGTTAGGGTTTTTAGTTACTTTTCTGGTTTTATTTTTCTCCATGTACTCCTAACCTTTGTCTGCACAAAAAAAACCAAAACCAAAAACAAAAACAAACAACCCAAGAAACCACCCCCACCCCCATCTCCCCCCAAAACCCACATGATCTAGGTAAATTGATACAGAATATAACCCTCTATCACCAAAACCAAATCCAACTGCAGTGATATTAGTTTATTTAAACTATGCATATTCCATGTGGGAGGAACAAAAGTCGTCTTCAGTGTGGGACGCTTCCACAGCAATACAGCTGTAGCCATGCAAGTTTTGGGGAAGTATTACTATTTTCATTCAATTTGGTTTCATTTGGAGATCACAGTTCCTAACAGAAATGCCATTACTGATAAAATAAGATCTATGTATATTCTTTGTCATGTGGTTTTTCTCCAGTAATAGCATCACCTAATTACTGCAACTGACTGAAAAATACTGTTTTAAAAAGCTTTTTACTCAGTAGAAATACTGAAATGTTTCTAGACTTTCTCAGTCCTCTAAAACAAACAAAAACATCCAAATCCTTTAAAAATCCTCTTTTCTTAGAGTTTATTTACGCCTCTGTTAATTTTGTTTCTTTCAGTTTTTTTCCTTTTTTTCCCAGCCTCTTCTCCTTTCCCAGCATACTTGTTTTTTCTTTGTTGCCTCCTTAAATTTTTATGTGAGGAAGAGAAATGAAACAAAAATTGTTATTTCTTTAAATTACAGTTTAGGATAGTGGTTGAAGTCAGTTAATAGAGTAAGCTGTCCCTGAAGGATAGAGCTTCATCATGAAGGCTTTAGCCTTGAAAAGACTCCTGGCAGTGCATGACTCATTCACTGTTGACACATCTATAATAGCCACGAAATTTAGCTTCCAGAAAGCTGTATTATTGACTGTCTCAGGGATATGTCAGGCCAAGTCCAAGGAAAACCTTAATGAGTACAGCTGAATGTTGGAAATAATATCTGGCATAAACAAAAGAGAATAGGAAAATGAACTCAGCTTTTTTTTTTTTTTTTTAGGAAAAAGCTATCTTCTGTATTCTCACTGAAACTTAAGTTCTTGAAAGCCTGTTTCTTTGTTACTAAATAAAAATGGCTGTGTGCAATTCATAGGAATTCATCACACATGTAGCTCCGTTAGAGGGTTCCAGCTTCCAATTCTTCTAAACCACTTTTGGTGGAAGAAAACGTTGACAAAGTTCCAGCTGTTTGAAATACAAAATACTTCCAGTCATGAGGTGGGCTAATACAGATCTTTTATACTGTACAGTGTCTTGAAGACATGAGGTGATGGGAGTACATAAGTCCTTAAAGACTTCCCCTTTTCCACTAGCATTCCTTCAAGTTCCTTGGTGCAAACCCAAATGAAGTTGCAATTGCACTTCTATATTTTTCTTCAACCTTTATATAGTATATCTTGAGTTTCCTGGTTGTTCTTCACCCCTAGACATATTCAGTTTATATCTAACTCACAAAAGAGAAATGTAGATAAATGAAGTGTGCTCAGTGATAAGGAATTAAAGAAGGCTCACATATATGGTTTAAGAAAAATGTATGCATTGCAGAGAATTAAATCTAATTACTATCAACTTTATATAATTTTTGCTATAAAAGTAAATAATTCTTACAAAAAAATTCTTACTAGTAATCCATTACTGAACTAATTGATTTTGTTTTAATAACTATACAATAATAAATCACTATTTCAAGGCAAAATAAGGAAAGCTTTCTTTTTCTTTTCAGTTTTTTATTTTTGAAATCAAAAAGATATTTCCATAGGTAGATTTTTGAATTAAGAATTCTGAATTAAGGTTTTCATGTGCTTTTGCATTGTTGTATGAATACAGATATGACTCACACTGATTTTGCCATATATATAATTTTCCTGCAAAGTGAAGATTTAGTGACACTACAGCAATCAGATAATGTTTATCTGATAGCCATCAATTCCCATGTGTAAGTGTGTCTACAAGGTTGTCACTTTAATTCAACAAAAATTAACCAGATAAATTGAAAGTATGCCATCAATAGACCTTCTATAAGAAAAAACATTAAACTGATCATGCACATGGCAAAATCCTCTACAGAAATACTTTTGCCTGTTTTCAGTCCACCATGGAAGTCAGTCTTGGCAAGCTTTTGTTTGATTCTATGATGGGGCTGAACAAAAGATCATCCTGAATATTATTTACAGTCTGTTTCCATTTCCATACTTATATTATTCCAGAAACTCAGTCTATATTCACTTGCCAGTCCCTACTGGTGAAAGACAATCTGTATTATGTAAAAAAATGGACATCAGAATATTGTTTTTGAAGTGTAATGGAATGATTTAATAACAATATATCCTTATATTTCCTAAATTATTTTAAAACCTTAATGCACTGCAGGGGTCTGCCTTAGTGGCATAATGAAATGGGACAGTTCAGATTGCAACCTGCTGTGTGAGGTTCCCCCCGTGTACAGAGCAGCATGACAGCTCTGTCTCCTTTCCTTTTTATCTTTCTTTTTCTTTCCAAGCTCTGCGTAATATACTTGAAAGAGGGATGTCACTCAGTATCTCACACATCCAGCTGGTCATTAATTTACACAGAGTAAAGATGAGATACTTTTTAGAACTAAATCTACTGCTACAGTTCGATCATGAAAGTTGCCAAAAGATTCAATGTATAGCCCTGCTAACTCTTGGATGTTAGTAGAAATGTTGGTCACTTACTTTTCATAACCAGCAAATTGGTCTCTACGCACACACACCATGGACATATAAATATAAATATACAGCTAGGCATATAGATAAACATATATTTAGAGAAAAAGTGGGAGAATAAGAGACATGCACACACATGCTTACATATACACTACTGACATGATGATTTTACATTGTCTAAGACTACAGCCAGCTGCAAGGGAAAAATGCATGCAAAAAAAAAAAAAAGTTGTAAGCAGCATGAAATAACCTCACAAGAATCTGAGCAACCCTTACAACTATGAACCTTCAGGCTGACCTTTATCCATTTAAATGATCTGATACACACTGTATTGCAACTATTTTTCATTATGTCCTTTGGGTATAATCCTGGAGGCTTCTTTCAGCTGTGGCTGTGGCCTGGACAGAGCAAAAGTAATTTTCTAAATAGAAGTAAATATACTGATTGCTGCTGCAGCTTCTTAGGGAGAATGTTTGCAGATCAATAACAATCGTGAAGGGAAAAAGCAAGAGCAGTTGTGTCTGGAAAGGACCTTAGGAGGGAGGCTGAAGGTGTAATACTGGCTGACTATACCTGTTTACCAAATTGTCTAATTGTGACTTTGCCCTGAGGGAAAAGTCTGTTTGAACCTACTGGAAAAGTAACAGCATTGATTTCAAAGTATTGTTTTGCTGAACTACCAGTCCTGGGTTAAGTCTTGAGCTAAAATCTACTAAATACTGCAAAAACACAAAATAGAAGGAAAATTTTACTTCCAAACTGTAGGTGGTCTTGTCTATAGGCATTTAAGGTGCAAATAATTTCACCTAACTTTACAGCACAGTTTCCCACATCTCTCAGACTCCTGTTTGAATCAAGTGGGCACTTCTGGGAATTTCTTAGACCTATTTTAGATGTCTACTTAAGGATAAGATGGATTGGACCCTAGAAGTGCCAATTTCTCTTCTTTGATAGAGCGGGAGCCTGGGGTGACTGCCTTGTGTGTAGATGGATGGATCCCTACTCCTTGGTTCCTAGAACAGTGCTGCAGATGAATTAACATCTCTGGCAGCACACTTCATAACAAGAGTTGCATTGCTGTATGAATATTTCTAATGTAGGTGATCCTACTCTGTGAAGGATGAACACATTCCTTTGCCATAAGATGGAATTTTTTACCTGAAGATGGGCCAAAAGTTATTTTAAATCACATCTTATTTTGTATTTAATAGTAACAGTCTAATGTGTAATTTTGCCCTGCATGCATTGTATAGGTAGCTGTTGCAGTCTTTGAACTGACACATCGCAACACACAAATACTTCAGTCTATAATGGGCTTAATTCAGAGGGAAGAACCTGACCACCAGCAGCTTAACCGAGAACTAATGACATGTAAAACAGCACAGGGTTTTTGTTACCACCCTGCCCTTCCTGCCCTAAACTGCACCTAGTTCCATCATCATCTTTAACACTGGACTTCACCTCTTTCAGGACTGTGCTTTGCAAACACTTTAAACAGTGCCACATACTACTTTACTGTCAGGTAGGTGACAAAAAGGGAAATCCAGTCCAGATCATTTGACTCTTTTGCCAGCTAATTTCCTATGAAATCTTCCCGATCCATAGGGCATGAAACCAGCTTTTCCATATATTTCAGACAACCTTAACTGAGTCCCCTACTGGTAACCCTGGATGGTTATAGATATTCCATCATATATCCTTTGCTAGTCTTTTTCACATGGTTCCTTTTATAGGACTAAGAGCTATCTGTGCCTGAACTGTAAATGTGGAGATACTGCTTCTTCGTAAACTTCTACAAGCCTGTAGACTAGTGGGTAGCTGTGTGACTCCTTTATCTGAAAGTACTCACTTTTAAGGGTGATACACTTTCTAATGTACATGGCTGGTAGTCACAAATCAGAAGAAATGTGACCCATACTGTTTGATTTCAATTTTGCTATTGCTTAATCTTTATTTTCCTTTCGATTGCTCTTACACCTGGGCTATGGAAGCAAGAAGAAATAAAATAAAAAAAACCCACAACCAACAAACAACCATAGAATCATAGAATCACTTCATTTGGAAAAGACCTTTAAGATCATCAGGTCCAACCATTAACACAGCACTGCCAGTTCCACCACTAAACCATGTCCCTGAGCACCACACCTACACTCTTTTAAATACCTCCAGGGATGGTGACTCAACCACCTCCCTGGGCAGCCTGTTCTAATGCTTGACAACCCTTTCAGTGAAATGTTTCCTGATATCCAATGTAAACCTCCCATGGCAAAACTTGAGGCTTGTCCTCTTGTCCTGTCACTAGTTACCTGGAAGAGACCTATCCTCACCTGCCTACAACCTCCTTTCAGGTACAGAGAGCAACAAGGTCTCCCCTGAGCCTCCTCTTCCCCAAACTAAACAACTCCCATTCCCCCATTGTGCTCCAGACCCTTCACCAGCCCTGTTGCCCTTCTCTGGACGCACTCCAGCACGTTAGCAGCCCTCTTGCAGTGAGGGGCCCAAACCTGAACACAGGATTCGATGTGCGGCTTCACCAGTGCCGAGTACAGGGGAACAGTCACATCCCTTGTCCTGCTGGCCACACTGTTTCAGACACAAGCCAGGGTGCTTGGCCTTCTTGGCCAGCTGGGCACACTGCTGGATCATCTTCAGTTGGCCATCAACCAGATCTTCAGATTTGTCAGATCATCCTTCTACTGTCCTAAAACAGATCTCTTAAATTTCAAGTAATAAAAGCATTGAGCTTGACCATAACCTAACCACTATTAGGAAGACAAAGAATGAAGATAAACTGTCCCCTGATTGTCATCTGAAGACCTGTTTTTTTCTCTCATGCACATTTGCAGGCATGAACAAGAAGTTACAAGTACGCTTGTAAGCAGCAACTTCTTTCTAGGCAGCATGATCTGAACCAGTTATTTTTGGTCTGAGGGTTAATAGAAGACAAAATGCCTAAATTTGGAATATTGCACAGGCATGAATACAGATGACTTCAGCCATCAGGAGCTGGATTCCTTCGTATTAGCTGAGCCACTGATTGAGGATGCCTGACTTGCAAATATAAGCATTGCATGCTTTCTCTGTATTTAACAGCAAGAAAAGAAAACCCGCAGAAGATGATTCATGCCACTTAAGGTGTCAGCTGTCCTTTAGAAGTGCTGGCTTGCTCCTACCATACTAAGGCAGATGAAGGTGACGGTGCCCCTCAGATGGATGTCTGTGTTCACATGGAATAACCCCGGGCCAGTGTTTTGAAGCAGAGAAAATAAAATCAACCCCCTCAAGCTGATGACATTACCCTGGTTAACAATGGTAGCAGAGCTGGGCTAGTTGGGTTGTACAATAGCTGACTTTTGCAGATTTGGCAGGTAAAGGCGTTTGTCAGAGGAGGCAGTGTGAGTACACAGCTGGCGATTAGGGGGCACGAAAGCAATTCTCTGCTCACTTCCAACATGTTCAGGCAGCATCAGATAAGGAAGCAATCGGTATGTTCACACCTGCTTACATTCAAACTGTCTGCTAACTGCTGACACAAACCTTCTATCTTCCTACTGAGACACTAAGATAAATTCAGGAGAAATGGAGCTGTACAGAAAAAAAAAGCTACTCTTTGCTAAATTGAGTGATTCCTTTAGGCTCTGACCAACAGTTTGAGGTCAACACAAGCAGGAAAGACAAAAGAGAGTCCCTCAGGGATTATTCAGAAGCTAAAATAGAAAATTTGCTTAGCTGTTTATCACCTGGGTTTGACCTCCCAAGCAATTTTACTATTTTTTTTTAATAATAAGGTGACAATGAAGAATTTGGCAGTGAATGAAAGGGAATTCATCTTCCCAACATTTTGTTAGTGACACTCTGGGTTACTGTTTCTGACTTTCTGACTTGCGTTTCCTTTGGATCCTTTGGAGTTAGGTCCTTAGGCTCGTTGGGCTTTTTTTTTTTTTTTTTTTTTTTTAGTATTGCACTACACCCATGAGCAGACAGTGTCAGATACTGTGTATGTTGTAAAGTATAACTGGGGCCAGGTTTTACCTGTGATTCCCGCCCCCCCCCGCCCCCCCCCCCAGCACCCCCCACCCCCCCACCCCACCCCCTCCCCGCCATCGCCTGCCAATTCCTTCCAAAGAAGCATATCAAAAGCTTTTTTTTTTCTTTCTTTCTTTCTTTCTTTTTTTTTTTTTATTTAGCAAATCTGTTGTCACTGAAAGGACTGATCTTGTAAGATGTCTCAAATCCTTCTCTCCCATAGATACTGCCACAGAAGCAGGTGCTTGGCATCTCTCAGGATCAAACCCTAAAATGCTAGTTGCCATGGTGACTGAATGTGAAAGAACAATAAAGAGCTGTTTACCAGTGAAACTTATCAGCAGGGCTCGACAAAGCACCACAAAACTGTAATTAGGGTTGCGTTTAAACACAGCTTTTTACTTCTGCAACTAAAACTAGGCAACAGCCTTTGCCTTTGATTTCTTCCTGATATTATCCCTTGTATATCCCTTGCATCCCTTGTGTAAGATCCCACCCAAACTCTAAGTAGATTATAGCAGAGTAGTCAAAAATTAACATTTTGAAAAAATCCATGAAAAACAAAGCTGCAAAACTGCATGCAAATGACTGTATGAAAAATGACTCTTTGAGAAGCAAAGTGCTTTGAAGTATCCTACACATCCAGAGGTTGCTATACTCCACAGCAATCTGGAGAAGATCATGATAGTTTAGAATACATTTTTAGATGCAAGGATTCTTTTCATATTTGATTGAAAGAACAATACCCCAAATAGTACACAGAGTCCTTTGGTTTTTTATATTAAATTTTGGTTGGTTTATTGCTTCTTAGGATTCTGATTTCCTATGTTGTTAGTCATAGTAGCATCGCAGCTGACAAGTTAAAACAGATATTGTTAATAGTGGTAATCCATGTTGGTTTGGCAGTTCTGTGTCCTGAATGAATTCAGAGGTGCATTGTGAAAAGCATTTCACAAATGCCTGTGAAGGGAAGGTCTTACAGTGAAAGGTTTTCGCTTTAATTAAGCAAAACAGATGGTGCTGGAAGGGAAACAAAGGCACACAGAGGTGAAGCATCTTGCTCACAGCTGATCAGTGGAAACTCTCAAATAGTTATTCTCTAATCGTTAGGACTCTGAACCACTGTCAGTCATCAGCAGAAATCACTGTGCACCTTTGGCTGGCAGCTGAAACGTGATGTCTGTGGCATGGATCTTTAGATCAGCAGTGAAGTCGTGCATCACCACCAGCCCACCGGCAGCAGTTTGAGAGCCTCTGCACGAGATGCCCATCAGTACTCCTATTTCCACATTGAGGAATTGCACACTAAAGAAAGTTTCACCCTTCTGTCATAGCTTTCAGGAGGGTATCAGCAGATTCTGGTGGCTCAGCAGGAGATATTGGGAAGCCTCATGCAGTAGTGTGTCACTATATGCCGAGTTATATAATGAGAAAAGTGATGGTAAAAAACCCACTTATTTAAATAAAGTTCTTTTTTAAGACTGACATAGATAGTGATACTGCAGCTTTCGCCCATCCTCACGGCTCTCCCACAAGGTGATTTTGCAATGCGTCCATTGTCCTTTTTGCTGCAGATGGTGGTGGTCTTCAAACTTCCATGCAAGTTGTTCACCATATGACTCCCAGGCATGGGGAAAAAAAGGGGAGTTTGTGGCATTGTTTCTGTTAATGCAGTGTTTGAATCAGTTAAAATCTGAAACACTAACATGCTATTTTCATGTTTCAGTAGCAATAGATGCCTATAAGTTCACCTGAGAATAATTCTGCTGAACATGTGAAAAACATCTCTTGTGCATCTTCTAAACCCTGCTTTTAAGTATATAGAAGAAATGAATCATCTGTGCTTCCAGGCAGCACCCCTCAGCGATAGATAGGGAACGATTTTCTAAGAAGGAAAAACTATTTCCTTTGAACATTCAAATCTCTGAACTGATTTCTCTTCCATCTCAATGTAAATCCATTGCCTTTGCTTCCGTGTGTGGCAGCTGGGTGACACAGGGGAAGGTCAAACTCTTTGAAGTGATATAACCTGAATTACAAGCCAGGTCCTGAAGAGAGCTAGTGGGTGGAAAGAACACAAGCCAGGGCTGATCTCTGCATAAACTGCAGCTGCTGTCAGTGTCAGGAACACTGAAATTTGTACCAGTGGTCTCCGCTAATTAGCTGCTACATGAAGTAAAATGTCTGGTGTGCCCCAGGTAACTGTTGTTGTTGTGAGAAACTAGAAAAGATAATGATGTCTGTTTCCTGCAATCGTTTCTAATGTTCTCTCATCTCCATCAGTCACCTTTAGTAATCAGTAGGCGATCTCCCCAGATGCACTGCTGACCCCTCGGGGCCCATGGGTGCGCTGGCTCTCCAGGGCAGGACACGGAGAGAGCTGCCCTGCAGCAGCAGGGAGGATGCAGTTGCTGCTCATTTCCTATCACGCTTTGAGAGACTTCAGAAGTAGTGTGGGAGGGAGGAAAACTACATCCTGGAGCAGGAACAGTTGCCAGGACATCACGAGTAGGAAATAAGAGAAAGAAATACAGTGCTGGATCAGAGAGCTGCAAATTGTCTGCTGTAAACGCTGCTGTCTTCTAAAAGACTACTTTTGTCACTGATGGCCTTTTTTTTAAAAAAAAAGAAATGGGACCCCATGCCCGAGTGTCCAAGCTTTCCTCGCACTGAAAGCAGAGGCAAAGGGCTGCTTCTAAGATCCCAAATACATGGGGCTGCTGCAGTTTCACTGCCTTGTACACAGGTACTGCTTTGGTCCAGCACAGGTATTCAGAGACCTTTTCACCCCAGGTGAAGTCCTGGCATATTGGCCCATGTGAGACTTGACAGAAATCCTTGTGTTAGTCCTTTCATAACAAGTTTCACCCATAATGAGGGTGATTTCTTATGTCATTTAGCTACACAGGATCTGAAATGAACTTCATGATAGCAAGGAAGTTGTGTTCTCACTAGTTCACATGGGGCTTCAAGGGCTGAACACCGGTGACCATTAGCTATCAGAGGCATAACAAAATTTTAGTGAAAAGAAAAAATGTTTTGCTTAAGAACAGGAGTGAAGACTCAGTTTGGTGGTGTCACCTCATACTGTTATAGCTGTTTTAAGTTAGGCTTCTGAGGAAAAAGAAGGTGTTCAAGCTCCCCCTACAATCAGTGGGATTGGTGGACACCCCAAACAGTTCACCCCACCAGTTTGAAAGACACTTTGGAATGGAGATATTTCTCATCCTCTATAAGTTATGAAGTAAGCCTACATGGCTGTCTCAAATTAGATGTTTAATTTTGAGGGGTGACATGAATTGCATCTTGTAGAAGAGGCATAGTAAGTGCTCATGAATGAAATGTGTCAGATGTAGTAACTAGAAAACACAAGTCAGTGAGATCTTACCAACTTAACACAATAGGTGAGGCATAAAGCCTCATTATGAATCCTTTTCCAATATATACACATATTAAACCTTTTCACTATGCATGTTTTTTTCTTAAAATTGCATTTTCCTTCTGAGGTCAGGAGTTTCTTGAAAATGCATCTGTCTGAGATCTCATTATAGATAGATACATAGATAGATATAGATAGATATGCCCATCTATTAAACTGGATGGGCAGCTGAGCCTGGGTGTACTTGGCTGCCCCTGAACTTTATCTCTGAAAACAGTATGTAGGGATGGATACTTCAGTGGTGCCAGAAGCACTTCGTCTACTTAGTAGGAATTTGGGATTTTGCTCATATGTCCATTTCTTTGCAACTGGTCTTCATATGTACATTGATGATGAAGGAAAGAAAGCATTTTTGAAACCAGAAAAATAACATAGAAGTAAAAAGTTACAAATATGTATTGCAGTATGTTAAGTGTCAGCTTGTAAAACGGAAGCTATTACTTCTTGGGAAAACAATCCAAGATACAGATATTCCATGGTATATAGAAGCCTGTGAAAGTAAGGCAAATACTGGTGGACTAATGCTGGTAGTAGGCAGGAAATTAAACATAAGTTTACAGTGCAGCTTAAAAAGACAGCTGTCTGGGCCTCCATTCAGAAACACATTCTTACCTCACAAAACCAAAAAGTCAAGATTTGGTAAGATTTTTCCTGAAATAGTGTTTTTATTTATTGACACATAGTTAACACATAAAAGCAGGAAAACAGCATAGACATTATTGTGATAGAGGAGAAACTATCAGGAAAAAAAATTAAACACAATACGTAGTTTCCTTTAGCTGCCCATTAACTGTAAAAGGGTAGCCCCACTGAATATCAGCTGCAAAACTTCTGGTCAGCCTGGGAAAGTGTCAGCCCTGGTGCAGGGGAGCTGATGCAGAAACTCTGACAATATTTGTCAGAAATACAAGGTAGGGTGGAGTAAAAAGAGAAAGGAGCAGCACAAGGACAGCGTGTCAAAGGAGAGATTCAGAGATCTGCTATTTCCCAGATTTGTGTAGACTTTATGATATTGGCCAAAATCACCAAATCTGTTTTTATCAGCTTCCTTCCGCTAAAAAGCTATGTTGTTGTCTTTTATTTTGCTTGTTAAGATTACAAGTATGATCAGTCTCTATGTACACTGCCTCCTATACTGGCAACTGGTCTATACTACTGCTATAACTTCTGTTACTACTAAATCACTTTCCCTAAGACATGGGGGAATGCAGAACAGAGGAAATGAATGTGTTCTTGTGGTCACCAGGGGTGATAGAGGACTTGTTACTAGCGCTTTGCATAAAACTGGACTCAATGAAATATTGCAAAATTTGCTGTTAAGAGCTCTGTAGCAGTAGGAAATAGGAGAGTAGTCATGCAGAGACATTTCCAGACTAGGGAGCTGCACATAACAGCATGAGTCTTCACACACACATTTACAAACACACTTCCAGTAATCTGGATGACAGAGTGCTAGCAATCAATCTATGTAGCTGTTTTTTATAGCAATTCAGAAGTATTATTTCTCAATAGGACAGAAATAACTGCAATTTTATCTTTTAATATTTTTTTCATTTCTCTATGGAAAGAAATTCATAAATGACAGCTCAGATTGCCATATTTTTCTGATTTTCACTTACTATCAAATAATACTTAAACTAATAAACTGAAGGCTGCTAGTAGAAAAGCTAGCTGTAATTAATACATTATCAAAGAAAATTCATCAAAACTCCTTTTCAGACTCCTGGATAAATGCTTCAAGTTTCCCTGTCATTGCTTCTATTACAGATTTCTGGGTGGAATTGCCTGGCAAAGATTTAGCCCACAATCAAACATAAAATTAGAATAAAAATTGTGAGCTTCCTTCTTTGCTGTCTTTCCGCTTCTTTCACTTAGTCAAGATAAAAAGACAGAGCTAAACTCAGAACTCTTCTTCAGGGGATGCTGTTTTAACATGTGCATTGACCTCCAGGGAAAAAAAACACACATGCATATGTAGAGAAAACAAATACACCCCCCCAGCTGCCCCCCACATCCTAACTAAAGCACTGATTCCAGCTTTAATCTGTCCCACATTATTTTCCTGAGCATTCAAACTTCTACAATAAAGCCATTTGTAGAGTAAGCAGTTTTATTGTTACACTAAGCACACTATGCTTTATGGCCTGTACGCTTTGAGTGAGCCTAGAAACAACAGTGGAGGAAAATACTAGATTATTAGGTTATACTCCACAATTTGTGTCAACAAATAGCTTCTACTTTTCTAGCTATGCTACCTGTCTTTCTCTGGCAGCTGTCAATGGCTTGCTTCTTTTTAATGAATGCTGGGGCCTCCAAAGTTCCCCCAGGCACACATACATCAAGAAAAATGCTGAGATTTGTCAATTCCCCTAACATCCATTTAGGATTATTGTCAACATTTATAAATCTATAAGCAAAACATTCCCTTGAGACTAATTCTTTTTGACGGTTAGTTGAGGTAGGTCACCCAGCAGGGAAAATCTTGTTGGTGTATAACAAGGATGTGCTGCCTTTAATACCTTCTTTTTATCAGTGATATTTGAGTCTTTTGACTGCTTCTGGGATACAATTTATCTTTCCTATATGTGTCAAAAAGCTTGATTTTGTAATGGTGTCTGTGCATTTATATAGAAGTGCTCTTTTGGGTTTGGACTTGGGATGGGAATGGAGTACAGAAAGACATAGAAATGCCTATGTCCTTAAGAATAACATAGAGGATTTTTTTTCCTAAGTCTCCTAGACAAATTCTTAGATTGCTCAGATAGAAAAAAGAATTATCGAGTAGCTATGAAATTGTTTTAGTTTAAGTCTACTCAGAAATTTGTTACTTCTTTAAAAAAAGGGGAAAGTGCACAGGGTAAGGAAAGGAGGTACACACCAAGGAACTGATATTGTCAGAGCATCAGCTATGGTAGCCTATATTAGTATCTTACCTATAGTATCAAGAAATCAGTTGGTGTAAAGAATCCCTAATGTACATCAGAATTATTGTCAGAGACTTCTATCGCCACTTTTTAATTCCTTAGACATATGCCAATTTACTAGATTTACAAGGACAGTCTTGTGGCACTTCAGTCAATGAACAAATGTGCTTATTAACAAATATTCTTAGAAAGTCCATTTAAGATCTATACATAGATCTATAGGTAGAATCAAGACTAGGAACCTAATTCAAATGCTTTCCAACATCCCTGAACATCCTTGTCGATGCAAAGTAGCTGGCAACTGGTTGAAAGCCAGGTGAAGATCCCCAGTGTGTAGAGGAGTCCTGCATAGGACAAAGCTTCAGAATATAAATGGGTTTATAATGGTTCAGGTCAAAAGTTCACTTAGCTCAGTACTCTTCTTGCTACAGTAGGAAGAATATAAGGACTGGGCAGCGTAATTTGTCATCTGCATATACTCCCAGACTCTGCAGCCTGAGGTTCATGGGCTTCCTGAGCTGGATGTATGGGTGAAATAGTTCATTTCTCACATGAAGAACTGTCCAGCTCAGTTCTGAGCCCCTGTGAGTTGCTAACTTTGGTGTCCTGTGTTTAATTTCACATCATTCCATATACTGAGGGCAATGAAACTGGTGAAGGGTCTAGAGCACAAGTATTATGAGAGTCAGCTGAGACAACTGGGGTTGTTTAATCTGGAGAAAAGAAGACTCAGCGGGGACCTTATCGCCCTCTACAACTACTTGACAGGAGGTTGTAGGCAGCAGGGGGTAAGTCTCTTCTCCCAGGTAACAAGCAACAAGGAACAAAGACAAAAGGAAACAGCCTCAAGTTGCACCAGGGGAGGTTTAGATTTGATATTAAGAACAATTTTTTCACTGAAAGGGTAGTCAAGCATTGAACCAGCCTGCCCAGGCAGGTAGTGGAATCACCATCCCTGGAGGTATTTAAAAGACATGTAGGTGTGGTGCTTGGTGACATGGTTTAATGGTGGACTTGACAGACCTGGGTTAACAGTTGGACTTGATCATCTCAAAAGTATTTTCCAACCTAATGATTCTGTGATTCTATTATTTTATGATCATGTGAAGTAGAATTGTGTGAATAGGTGGACCTACCATCTACTTGCTGCCTACTTCCTGGGGAGTCTCAACAAACCTGATATGTTAGATTTTAAAGAGTCTCAAGACTTGCAAAAGGAGAATGGTGCATTAGTTCATAGATTGAGAAGACCATGAAGAATTAAAGAAACAAAAAAACCACCACCAACAAAATAATATGAAGAGTACAAGAACTTGAAGACTTGAGGTTTTATTTACCTAAATCTGAATGCTTGTTATTAGGAAAAGCAAGTGCCACACTTACAAAATTAAAATTATATTGAAAATTTGATGATTTGGAGAAGAAAAACAAAAAGGTTCTGATACTTGAAGCAGTGCAGTAAATGGTGAGTTATATCTGTTTCTTGTCCTGTGAAGTTATGCACACTTTTGAATTCTGGTTCTGAAATGGTTGTCCCACGCGCCTGCTATTTTCATGCCTGTCCAGGTTGCTCTTCAAGCATTCAGTCATGGCTGGTCAGGCTTTCTGAAAATCAGTGAATGCCAGAAAATGGAAGGGTTATGTGCAATCAGCAAAGCTTGCTGAAGAGTACGTTTCCCTACAAATACAACTGAACTCAGTACGCCATTTCTAGCATATAAAATGTGAAATTTGACTTCAGGATTTTTTACCAACGGTTGTAAGTGAGCTTAATAACAACTATGAGAAATGCCTGGTTACTAGAGATAAGGAAGCTACCAAACCCAGCATGGTAAGAGAAATTTAATGAGAGCTCATATTTGATTGTGAGGCAGCAGAATTTCAGTAATAGTAGAATTTCTCTGCCTCATCCAGCTAATTAAAATTTCTGACAAAGGCAAATGGCTAACAGTGGCATGGAAGCCTAATACCTCAGTGAAGAAAACTGGGCTACAGTGGAGAAAACTGCAATACTTTGTTTTGGCACTAGCAGAGTTCATTCTTTGTGTTGGAGTATACTGCCACCTCCTTAGGGAAGTTCTCAGCAGTACCCTAGTAAAGTGCTCAGGCAGCACATTTATCTCTCTGTATCAGAAAGAAGGGGGAACTGGAGCAGAAAGTGAGGGAAAAAGACTTCAGAGCATGGAGAGAAAGAAAAGAGGAGCCTTAGTGTGGAAAGAAGGAAAAGCAAAGAGAAAGGCATGAAGAAAAATGACCCATGAAAGGTTAGAGCTTACAAAGAAAGGAATCGTGTGTATGGCAATCAGGGGAGCAGAAAGTCCTCCTAGGTTGACTAAGCAGAGCCAGTTAAAAGGCATTCAGTCATACTAGTGATTATTAGTCCTTTGAAACCTATTAATCCTATTATGAGGCTGTGGAACAATTTTAGAATTTAAACAGACAAGCAACTGTATTTATATTTTTGTGTGTGTGTGCCATATTCTTTTGCCTTCTTTCTTTCCTTTCTGTATTTCTTTCTTACTAGTTTCTTTTTTTTAATTATTTTTTATTTTTTAATTTGCATCTTTCCCTTTCTGTCTTCTTGTTTCCTTACCTCTCCTGTTTTTTCCTACATTTTATTTAACTGGAGATTAAAGGAGACAGGCTGTGTGCCCTTTACTACCATCATTCCTCACATTAGGAGGATGAGGAGACAAAAGAAAGGTCCTGGAATCTTTCAAGCAAAACCGAGTATTATTGCATACACAGTAAAGTAGTTCATAAAAGGAGATTAGAAAGGATACAGTAAACACCAGCATTAGCGACAGAGTTTGGCCTCGACCCACAAGCTCTGCCAGGCAATTGAATGCTCATCAGGCAAAATGGTAATGTAGCCAAACAGCTGTGTGTTCCTTGGAGAAGCTGTAGAAACACATGGCCTTAAAAGAAAGAGGGATCTTTCTCTTCTTTAGGTTCACAAACATTCTGTAAGAGAGTCAAATTTTAAGTCTTGCCTTAACCAGATCTCTGTTTTACACATGGAGAGCTGTGGGGGTACTTGGTGCGTGGGCTCTAGGTTTCAGATAGTTAAGATCCACACATAATGTTGAACATGTTATTACTTGCTGAATTGTAGCAAGAGCATTTTGTCAGCCCAGACATGTCCCGTTCTGTAAATGCCCCAGCTACTGCCATCCCTATGCAGAAAGATCCTTCCCTGGGCAACAGGAGTAGCCACCACATCTTGTCCACATTTGCTTCCAGTTTGGAGGCCAAAGTCACAAGACACATAGGAAATTGTTCTGGCTCAATTTCAGCCCACCTGTATATAAACAGACAGCTGCTTGCATATCACTTTATAAAGCAGAGCTGGCATAGCAAAGACATTCACAACAAAGACTTGGGGGTGCTGTGAAATGCAAGAGCACTACATGCTGTCATCTGCTGGGATGGAGGAGTGCTTGCCAATTTGCTATAAGATCTCCATGATCTAAGTGGCTGACTAAGTCAAGGTGTCCCTAGCCTGTTAGACGTAAGGTGAAGACATGAGAGGCTCAGGAACACTTCCCTCCCAATCTGGAAAAAAATATACAGCCACAGGATTAGAAAACCAGCCAAGCAGCATTTGTGGACTGCACAAAGGGCAAAGTGCTGTTCTCCATAGCATGCATATTTATTTTGATGTGGTTGTCTGTGGGCAGCAGGGTATGAAATCAAACCACACAACTGACATCTAAACTATGGCAGCTTCACTGTGGTCTGGCAAGGGGAGGAAACCCCAGTGCAAATATAACTAACTTTGCTCCCATTGACATTCCTTCTTATTACTAGGTGTAAATAAGAACAAGATCCAAGCAATTGTAATAAGACCGTTGCTGTAACTATTGGGGAATTAATTGTTTTCCTATCCACTCCTTTTTTTTTTTTTTTTTTTTTTTTGCAATGACAAAAGGATAAATCCTTCTGGCAGGCCAATTAATGTAAGCACAATCTGTTTCTCAGGGCCTTGTGTTTGAGAGAATTTGATGTGAAACATATATGACATTTTCACCTTGCTAATGAATGTCTATAAAGCCTATCTACAGGTGAAGGTCTCTATAAGGTAAATTCATATCTGTTGTTCATGGTTGTCTATAGTGCTGAATGTGTAGACAGTAGGTATGTATGAGTCAGGCAGTGTTACTAGCATCTCCGAGACCTCATTAGCCACATGATCCATTCACTTGCTATTAATTAATAATTTCTAGCTTAAAAGACTTTTTTATAGGAAAAAATAATTCTGTATATACCACTTGTTCTCATGTATTCTATATTTTAAGAAGATAGAATTCAGATTACCTTTCTTTACACACCTAAAAACCGCAATTTCTAACTCAATGAGTTCTGGAGTTTACCTTAATAATAGAGTATCCCAGGTCTTCTGCATGTGTTAATATGTTTCATATGAGAAAGAAGGCACATTTCTGACAGGGCGATGAATCACCGGAACAAACTGCTGGTGGATTTTGTGTTTCCTGAGCTCCTCAAACAAAGACTGGAAACCCTGCCAGAAGATGTCTTTTATTCAGATACAAGTTATTGGTCTCTACAGTAATAACTAGGAAATATTATTTGATCACAGAATCATAGAACGGTTTGGGTTGGAAGGGACCTTAAAGACCATCTAGTTCCAAGACCCCCTGCCATGGGCAGGGACACCTTCCACTAGACCACATTGCTCAAAGCCCCATCCAGCCTGGCCTTGAACACTGCCAGGGATGGGGCATCCACAGCTTCTCTGGGCAACCTGTTCCAGTGTCTCACCACCCTCACAGTGAAGAATTTCTTCCTTATAGTTCATCTAAATCTACCCTTTTTTGATTGCCCCTTTTATCCTTAAAATAACTTAATATGTAAGATCAGGATTTGAACAGGTGATAGAAAAGATTCCTGTTTCTCTTTTATAGTCTAAATTCTGTATATGAAGATGTGTGAAAATACCAAAACAATTTGTTAGGCATTTTCTGAAGGGATGTAATGTTTTTTGCAAGAAACTTTGTGTTGTAGAATAGTACAAGTTTCAACAAACATGAAAAGGGAGAAAACAGGGAAAGTGTGGAATTTGATTGGAACAATAATAAACTCACTGATAATCAGTAGATATTTGGAACTAAATGTATTTCTAAAAATAAGATGGTCTTTTATTATTTAATCAAAGGGGATTGTAATTTTTTTTTAACTAAAATCTTTTGTAAATATTTCACTGATATATGCCAGTGTTCAAATACTTATGGAAGGAGAAGAGCTCTGACACAAGAAATTGGGATTGTACTTAAAGCAATCAGACAGGATATTAGGCACCTAGGTTTAAATATCTGCTCTGGATCAGGTGGTTAAATAACTTTGTCATTCTTTGAAAGTTCTTGATTTTCTTCCATTTTGAAACTGGGAAAGAAACTGGAAGCTCCATGAATGTGATCTAATTCCTGCCTTTGCCTGTCAGAAAGATTTCATCAGAAAATCAAACTATTTTATTTCACAGACATATAGAGCTTTAAATTTTTGAGGTAGACGTTGTGTAGCTACTGTTTTTCTTTGCTATAGAGGTATCTGTTTAAAAAGAAAAATTTGCTTTATACTCTACTTGCTGTATTTTATTGCCAAAGTAATGATCAAACTGAATAAGGTGTACTTAGCCTAGCATCTCTTCTCTGACAGCGAGCAATGCTTAATGCTTCAGACAAAGGTACAAGAAAATCAGTGGTTAGCTATGCCATACCTCTCCTAAAGTAAGAGATTTTTTTTCTTTCTAATTCTTATTAGTTAGTAGCTAGCATATACCCTATAGCTTGCACTTTGATGTCCCTTATGTATTACTTACCTTGCCTGATGCATCTGTGATGTTCCTAATCATCATTCAGATGTTTAATCTTAAAAATCTTGTTATGTTCCCAATCTTTACATGTTCTGGCAATAAGTTCCACAGATAAGTCATATTTCCTAACAATGAAATATTTCCTTTTTATCAACCTAAAAAATATTGCCCATTAATTGAAGTGAATTTCCTTTTTTTCCTTATGAAGTAGGAAAAAACACAAAGAAAATACATTGCTGGCAGAGGCAATAGCAGTAGATCTTTATTGGATTTACACCTTTGCTCCTGATTTAGGAGGCTTTAACCATTCACTGGACCAGATGTACTGGTTCCCACTAATATTTTGGGTGTTTTGGACACTATGATCACTCCTGTTCTGTCTGGCCTGACTATATGAACTTCAGGTGTGGACAGCAGTGTTCCTTGGTATCCACGGTTAAAGAAGGAAGGTGATGGAAGCAGCACTTTCTAACCTCAGAGGCAGGGGAATGAATTGATCTTAGGTTCCCTGTTTTCTGAGAACATTGCTAGGTCGGTCACATGGTGAGGAAAAAACTGAAGGAAAACCTGATTATGAATCTCAGTTATAAGTTACTCTGCAACATCTTAAAAGATACTTAATACAGCAGTCTCCATAATTTCAAGCAGAATGTGTAACCCAAAAGTCTTTTAAGAATCAAGGCATCAGTCACTCAGTGCTACTATGAATATGTTTATAGAAATAAATATACAAATAGCCTTTTAGGCACCTTGGGAACTTCAATAAGAAGAGGTTCCTTCAGTCCTTTAGTACTGCACTGCCTGGGCAGCCTCAGAGAGTGTGTTATGAGAGCCTATATTTTGTATGCAAATACAGAAAATAACATTTAAATATGAGTTGAGTTCCCACTTAATTTTGTGGATGAATATCCAGACTCAGGATTGCATTAAAATTCATCTTTTATTTAGACCTTAGATGCTAAACAAGGCCAAAGCCAAATTTGTTCTTGTTTTTCCCATAAGGTTTATAATTTTCACCATCAAATGGAAATACAATCATACATCTAGCTCATAGAGATAGTATAGAGGTACAGTAATATGTATTTCCAATAGATGACTTATAGAGCAGTAGATCATGGATGAAGAGTGCATTTTGAATACACAGTATGATCAATTACATAATAATGCTACCTGTTTTCTTGTGTATTTTTACACATAGAGTCTTTATAGGTACACAGGTGTATTTATAGTCTTGGAAGTGGTGAGAACAAAAGCATTTTGAAAGTCTCAGGTTTGTAGAAGATACTTTCTATTTCTGCCCTGGCACTGACAGGAGGGAGATTTGCTTTCTTGCTAGGCTTTTAAGGGGTACATTGTCTAAGGTTTTGAAAGGCCAGACACTTCTCTATTCACATGGTTTTGTTTTGGGGGGGTTTCTTGGGGGGGGGTGGAGGAGGGGGTGGGGAAGAGGAAATGTTTATATAGTTAAACTGACTAGATACAAAGAGGCATATTTGCAGGATTCAGATCCCTTTTTAAGGCACCTAACTAAGTGGCCAGATTCTTAAAAATCTTGGCATCTGGCAGGTCCCGCTACGACCAGTTTGCTGGGAACAATGGCAACCCCTGCATGCCGAGCTCTTTTTAGAACCTGCCCTTTGTGCCCTACCAGTTTCAGTTCTCCTATATGGTCAATTAATGAGTTCATTTCCCCTGGTATTTGTGTGGGTCTTTGACACATCAATGAGGGAGAAAAGAACCATTTCCTAAGAAGAATTACAGTAATCACTGGCAACAGCTTAGGAACAGCAATACTACTTGACCCAACTTTGAATGTACTATTCATGCCACTAAAAATATTTGTTGAGGTTTGGTACTTTCAGATAACCTTCTGCTCGTTTCCAGCTTCCAAATCTGAATGGGCATCTCCTGTCACCTGCTGAGTTACTGGTCCTGTATGAAACCGTTGTACATAATACTGGTCCCCGTTCATAACGGAGACATTGCTTATGTAGGGTGGACCTTTGCACCTTCGTCTGAGCAAAGCAAAGCTCCTCTGAGCCCTGCACTTAAGCTTCGTAAAGGAGGGGCCTAGCCACCACCAGTGGATTCCTGTTGCAATAGGATTAGACAAAAAGCTACTACAAAAGATTCAGAATATAATGATACTCCTGATGCTTTCACTTTTGATGTCTTAAAAGCTGCCTTTGCATTATATGTTGCTGGCTTCATTGCAGACTGTAGGGCATTAGGGTAAGTGAACATGTAAGGAAAAGGAAAATCAATCTCCAACCTCAGATAATGGGACTGCTGGTGCAGATGGTCACTAAACACCAGTGGTTTATAGGCTTCACTCTAGGGTTTGAATTGTCGAGATGATCCCTGTGGAAAAGAAAGAGAACACATAAGAGAAAATAAGGAATGTCCTTCTTATTGGGATCATATGTACTTTATTGCACTGACTTTTAATATTTGATTGTAGCCTGCTCTGCATTCATAGGTTGGTGCAAATTTGGGGTGAACTCAGTTTTATTTGTTTTAATTGTGTTCATTCTCTGCCTCTTTTAGGTCTCGAATACCACAGTTCATGCTGGAAAGTGTCAAATGCATGGCCAATGTCCATGATGAATTGCAATGTTGTGTGAGTCACACAGCAGAGCACCATTGTGTGTGGTTTTTCATCTAATTAGCCAGGAAATAGACCTTGTTGGGCACACACAGCCTTTGAAAACAGAATTTTTTTCCTTGTAGCTGGCCCTTTCCAGGGGTCTCACCAAGGTTCCGTTATCAACAGCAGTAATAAATGCCAATATTCTTATGTATAGGAAAAAAGATCAGTACTTAATGAGCACAATTCCATACATTTTACATAAGTAAAATACATATTTAGGAAACAAAAAAAATTTGAAAACATCTATTCACTTCTCCACTTAGCTAAACTTGCAATTCAGGTTCTCATGAATAAAATTGTCTAAATTCCTCTGGGTTTCCAGTGACTTTTTCTTTACTCAGATGTGTGTATGTGTTAATACATCTAAGGTTTCCAGCATGACTTTTAGAATGGCATTTTCAAAAACACTGTTATTTCATTAATAACAGAGTTGGCTCTTCAGTGAAAATCTCCAAAAGCCCCATCTTATATGAACTTCATGAAATTAATGAAATCTCAAGCTAGACAAGTTGTGTGCCCAAAATTTAGGGGGAAGGAAAAAAATTGTAAGAAAAAGAGTAAGATTTAAAGAAAGAATAGGAAGACATATTCAGAAGACATAGTCAGAAGATATCTTTCTGCAGACTTCTTAGCTTCTACACTTTTTTTAACTTTTGAAGAATTTGCATACTTTTTACATTCTTTACAGCCATCACTACATGTATTTTTATGTACCGTGGATATGGAGGAAACTAATGGGTAATATAAGAATAGCTGAATTAAATTAACTACTAGGTTCATGTTGCAGATAAACTCAATGGAATTTCTCAGTCTTTTGTCATATCTTACAATGTATTAATGAGGACCAGAACAATAGTTACCGAGCTCTGCTAATTTGTTTTTTCGATTTCATGTGGGATACAGAACCATAGAATCATAGAATGGCTTGGGTTGGAGGGGACCTTAAAGATCATCTAGTTCCAACCCCCTGCCATGGGCAGGGACACCTTCCACTAGACCAGGTTGCTCAGAGCCCCATCCAGCCTGGCCTTGAACACTTCCAGGGATGGGGCATCCACAGCTTCTCTGGGCAACCTGTGCCAGTGTCTTACCACCCTCACACTGAATATTTTCTTCCTAATTTCCGTGGAAACAAAATTGTTTGCAAAATTATGTTGCTACTTGCTACATAATTTTTATTTATTTTAATATTTTTAATATTTTAAAGTCTACTTAGGCTTGTTTAATTTTAAAGACCTTTAAAATTAAATTATCTTTTATTAATGCATATATTCTGCGTGTTTTTATTTTATTTTAATTGTTCTTAAAAATAATGTGCTAAAATATGTAATAAGGAATTTATATACCTACATTTCATTAATTTTCTCTGGAGTTTATCAATGCACAACTCTTGGCAGGGCCTAGTTAATTCAGCCTGGAAGTGTAGGAAGGTTTTTCTGGTTTTTGCCTTCTGCCATTAATGGTTTTGTGTGTATCATGTTACACAGATAGACACAAACCTCTTCTCACAGTTGTAGGGAAGAAATCTCATAAGATGTCAGTGCAGTTCACTACACAGTCGATGGAGAAAGACAAAGTCCTCCAGGGAGCAGTTCAGAAGCTAGGCTCTCTTCTCTTCCTCTCCTCTGTCTCCAAAATGTTACTGAAAAATCAAGGGAGTCTAAGGAAAATCAATAGTAATGGTGAAGAAGCTGAAAAAAAATATTTCTTACAAAAAGGAATGCAATGGGTAGTTATTTTAAATAGAACAGTCAGGAGGCAACATGATGAAACCATGTGATCTGAAAATTGAAATGGTCTGAAAACAAAAGTCCAGGGAAAATGAACAGGAACTTTTCTTCTGTTCCCTGGAATAAGAACAGGATGGTATAAAAGATGGGAAATTCGAAACAGAAGCAGCAAAATATTGTTCAATGCAGCTTTGTGATTAAACAGTGGAACTTAGGAAGTAGATGAGAGCAATCTCCTGGCCAGGTTAAAAAATGGATGTGCATTTTTTAAGACTGCCAGGACCTCAGTTAGGAATTT
Organism: Falco biarmicus; assembly: GCF_023638135.1. Taxonomy (NCBI): domain Eukaryota; kingdom Metazoa; phylum Chordata; class Aves; order Falconiformes; family Falconidae; genus Falco; species Falco biarmicus. The sequence continues at coordinate 31,880,120 of NC_079293.1, read as the reverse complement.
ATTTATTTTTTTATAATAAAATAAACATCTTTTTAAACATTCAGGTCTTAAACCTGTTAGAAGGCAAAATGAGATGTTGCTGAATCCGTTTTATTCCATATATGCTTGCTACAGGGGTTTTGCTAGGTCTCTGAAGAAACAGTTTTAGCCCTGATGGAAAAAGGTGCACTGCCATAACCAGCTGGGGCAGGCACAGCGCTTGTGCTCCATTTCTAAACAAATACATAAAAATTCAAGTATTTGTACTTGCTGAGATGTGAGTGCTGGCCCCAACATAACACAGTGCCGTTCTTATGTTGGATTCCTCCAGTTTCCCCTGTTGCAGGCTTTCTCACATGCTGCTACTTCATTTGGAAGTTCGGTGAAGGAAAGGAAACATCTGGAGCAAAGGCAGAGGGTAAAGAGGTTAATGACTGACAGAAAATACTGTACTTACTTACCTCCAGTTCAGTAGTCACAAGGACTCCTCTTATTCTGCATTCCTTCCTACAGAAAAGCTCATGCACATTTCACAAAACTGCCAGAGTCTGGTGTCGAAATGCCAGACCTCCTTCACTTTATTGTGGCAGTCTGGATGTTATGGGTTTTTTTGTGTATCCAGGACCAGGCTAATCAAGGATGATGCACTGCTTGGTGAGGGGCAGAGGGATTCGATTCTCCAGTGTGGGAGCTCAACAGTCCCGGGGGTGCAAGGACGATACACTGGCAGGTAGCCTGTCTGTAGCTGTAGCCCCCAAACTGGAGAGTGAGCCTTCTGAAATAATCCAGTTTATAATGCTAATCCATAATATAATACCAAATTATAATACTTCTTATCTGGGAGACATCTGCGCTTGATCTCTACTGGTATTTGATTTCAGTAGTGAGAATAAACTCCCCTTGTGCTAAGTGATTTTAGAAGTGACAAACCATGTTTTTTAGGGAAACTATGCAACCACTTTGATTTCAAGCCACCGCTTTCTCTGTTTAAAGGAAGTTTTATATTGTGCCTTCCCCACATTCTATAGGTTCTTTGGAAAAGGCAAAAAAGACCGCATAGCCTAATTTAAAATGGAGATGAGCCTTTTTTTGCCTTTTAGACAAACTACAGTATATTATAGACTCATTTTCCCTCAGTTTTGATTCCAAAGTATCCCTTCTTTTAGCACATTAACTTAGGCAGCACTGCGTTTTGCTAAGGCAGGCAGGCTGCCCTGGATTTATATTCCCCTCTGAAATCAATAAAATAGTAATGAAGCAACAGAGGACACAGTCGCATTCTTATACCACAGATTCAGACCCCATGCTGGGTTAATGCACTAAAAGATTTTGCAGCAGCCAGATTTTCATTTAATGAATTTCCTCTTTCTTTCCCCCCTTTTTCCTGAACACTCCCACATTTCGGTTTGCTGCCCTTGCTCTCATCTGCTTGCTCTCTTTCGTGTAACAAGTCATCGAACTTTACCAGTTGTTGCAAAATAGGAGCTGTGCAAAAGATTGTCAAATGGGAGGGGGGATGATGGCCCCTCCTGGCATGTGGGGTGGGAGCGAGGGGATCGGGGAGGGGCGGGCGGTGAGGCCACTTGTGTACATCTCTGCCTGGAAGTCACTGCCTGTCAGCCTGCAAAGGTGTGTGGTACAAAGGGTATATGAGCTTAGAAGAAAGGCCCCATCGATATTTTTGGATCTCAGGAGATGTCCCGGGACAAGTAACGAGGATGGGTTGAGGAGCGGGGGCATTGCTGGGTCTGGCAAAAGGCAATGCAAGTAAATGTAGGACACTTTGTGAGTGATCAGTAACATGAGCAATGTGAGCATAACCAGTGCCAGCGAAGTTACGGACTTGCTAAAAAAACCTCCAGAATACAGTTGAAGCTCTGGTGTTTGAAACGATGATTTCAGGGCATTTGGTTGCAAACAGAAAACAAGCATGCAAGGGAGGAGGTGAAGTCCATGTCACGGTGTTTTGGAAGGCTTATTACAAAAGTACAAGAGTAGCAGTCATTGCTGTTACACTTACGGGCAAATGGAGTTTTGTCTTCCTTCTCCTTGCCTGAAATGACTTCAAACTTGGTGAAAATACTGTTCTTCAGGTTGAAAACAAGGGTTGTGTCTCAGGTGAATTTCATTTTGTTGGACACATCAGGGGTCAGAAACAGTCAAAGAATTTATGATCTTATATGACAATGACAATGAAACTTTCTGTTTTGAAGAGGTGCCATTTCCTCCCCTGAAAAAAGGAGAAGAAAAATTCCTGTTTCCAGAAATATTCGGAAAGCTTCTGGTGTGTGATCTGCTACATGACTGTATTCTTGCCAACACTATTACATTTGCATGTCTTCTCCCTACCTACTGAACATTGCTGAATCCCAGGCGTAAGGCTGGTGTGCAAGCAAAGAGCAATCCTGTCTCACGTGTGCAGTGACTCTGATACATCAGGATGCATTTGAATATGCAGTCTGTACACCACTCAGCTTATCTGCACTTGCACAGTAAATCCAACATGATTCAGGTGTGTGTCAGAGTCAGTAGATGTTTCTTTTTGCCCAGGGCATGGCAACTGGAGTGGCAGGGTCCACTTTTGAATTTTAAAAGCTGGTAGGTGACAGATTTGCTGAAACATTGGAAAAGATGCTGGCTTTCAATGCCAAATCATGTAAGCAGAATATGGGTGACTGTAATGTGTTTGGCGCTACATATCTTTGCATCTTCTGCTAAGTCTCTGTGCACTGCTTCACCTGGCCAGGAGAGTCCAGCCATGCTGCTCTGACACCGCCTGCACAAGCTCTTGGCATTCAGGCCTATCCATGGCAACAAAAAATATACTGCTCTCGTAACAGTTCTATCTTCAATATTCCCAGCATTTGAAATATGTTGTTAAAGCTAACTGCTGACCTTAAAAACAGCTTTGAAAGCACAGGACTAGTTCAATGATCCAAGGCATAATGAGCCTGTGCTGTCTTGACTGGTTTGTGAATAACCTTCCATATGGATCTATTTCCACCATCATGGAGAGAATATTTTCATTAAGATTAATCATTGTCACATGTTCCCTTGTGTAATCTCCACAATGATGCTTAATGAAGCCTTAAATTCCTTTGTGCCATCTATTTTTGCCTATCTTATTTCACACATGCTTTTGCAATGCAACCCACCAGTCTGCACTGGCTTGTTAGTGAGGATGGGGAAATCTCACCGCTGAATCTTTAATTCTCTCATACGGTATAGGACCACAGAGAATTGGATTTTTAGAGTGCAGGGATATAAACTACCTTCTAAAAATACCTCTTTTTTTTCCAATTACAATAAAGGAAGTAATTCTGTCAACTAACTTTTATTAAAATGACATAAATAACAAATTGAGAGAGAGACAAGGAGAACAACATTTGGTGAGTTTACTAGGTAGATAACTGAACTCACAATTTCCTTGTTAGCTATTTACTCACCAGCCTACGTTAAATTGATTCTCCATCCAAGGCAGATGTCTAACAGGAGAAAAGATAATCTTTTCTCTAGGAAGTACAGGGATTGCCTGCAAAGTGCAAGATCTGGATTTGGCATCTTCTCTGCCCCTCCTACTGAAGCTGTACAACTGGCCAGAAAAACGTCAGGGGGAGCACTAAGTGAAAGCACATCTGACTGTAACACACAAAAATGATTTTGTAGGATGCTGTTCCTTATGTTGCTTATACATTTTAATATATGATATTAAAATGAAAAATGGATAAAGGGTCTCTTTAGCAAGACAAGAATCTAGTTGCTTTTCCTAGGTCAAACTAGAGGAACCATAGCAGTCTGTTGTGCTCACAGTTAAATATTAACCAGTGCAGAAATAGAAAAAACCCCACAACTCTCTGGGAATTTACTTTTTACTTTTTCTGATGGCATTTAACTACCATGTAATTTTATTTAATTCATGTCTCCCTATGTATGTACAGAACACTGGAACCTAGAGAAAAGTTTTAAAATTAGGTAAATGGCAGTTTGATAAAAGTTAAATGTTGCCTAGGTATAAATAAAAGAGGAAGTTGTAATATAAGATTATAAACCATATCTCTGAATTTTACTTGTAGCATAGTCAGCTGGTAACAAGTGAAATTTATTGTGTTGTGAGGAGTATTTATGTGCATCCCTGTCCTATAATAAACTTCAGACAGCCACAGCAGAGCAAATCTGGATTTGACATCACTGGCATCTTATAAAGGGAGGACAACTGCTCACAGTGATCAATAGGTGCCTTCTGCATTAAGCTACAAATTATTCAAGTTACTTTGACAGTTTTAAATGGAACATACTAATCAGTATGTTTAAAACAGGTTTTTTGTTTTATTTCATCTGAGTAGAGAGTAGATAAGGAGGATACTTCAGTCTTTACTCTGGCAGAACTTCCATCATCTTATAGACAATTTTACCAAACCAAGGACTAGCAAAAAAAGGGAAAAATAACTGATGCAACTGAAAGTTGCACTCGTGCTTATAAAAAATGTAATAGTGTATACAATGAGTTTAACATATTGTTTGCATGTTTGAAGTTATGCACATTTTTGAGTCTTTGTGACAGCAATGACATAAATTGAGAAAAAACTCTGTCTACTTTTGTATATCATGCAATTATGTCATACAGTAATGTTTGGTATTACTGATCATACAAGTTTTCCATATGCAAACCATACAATTAAAAAAATGTCTGTGTCCTTTGGTCCTTTCCAGAAATATGGCCCACCACAAACTGTCCTTTCTTTTTAGATAGTGTGCATATATAGATTTTTTTTTACTCCAACTTAGAATTCATTAAATTACTTTTTCATATTGACATACACATGCATATTTGCTCTTTAAAGCCTCATTTACTTTCTTGATTTTTATATAAAAGAAAAATAATTCTGTAGCTAAAATTGCTTTTTCAGAACTGTTTGATTCAATCACCTTTTAACTGTACTGACATTTACCGGATGGTCATAAAAAGAAAGCAAAGTGAAAATGACAAAAAGCCCCATGTTTTGCAGAAGTTCACATTCAGTGCATCCAATCTGTAGTCCCCAGAGACAAAAAGAGAAAAGAGCAGGTCTGTAATGCAGCTGCCAGTTTAGTGATCAAACCCAGCAGATTGCAGTCTGGCCAGATCTGGTGTCCAGATAAAAATGGTATTCATGCTAACCATCTGCCTACAGGTCAGTAGGGACAAAAATTAAAAATAACTACCTCTAATGAATGAATAGACCATGACAATCCTGTGTGAGGTATGGTATCATCTCTGTGCGTGCACACACATACACACACATACATATTGGTGAAGAGTGAGGGGGTTATTTTGAATGCTGTCAGCTACCGTTTTCCTTTATGTTTTTACTTTAATTGTTTTATTTTCTGACTTTATGTTATTGTAGGTTTAAAATACATAGCTGTTTTTCCTGCAATGAAATTGTGTTATGATGATGATAATAACTAGTACCATCATTATGTCCAGTGCAAGACACAAAAGTCAGCTTCTTCTCCTAAAATCCATCTAAGTCTCAATAAGCAGAATCCCAGACTCAAAATCTCCAAAAAGCAAATTGGACTATCTGCTTTCAAGAGCAAACCACGTGGAGAACTGGGAGCCTTGAAAGAGCTAAGCCAAGCACTGACTGCTGTAGCTGGAGCTACAGAGATAGGTGCAAAGGAAAGGTCTTGGAATGGGTTGTGAAGCTGCCTCAGACTGGAAGGTCTGGCTTTCAGATCCACAGATCCAAATCCACCATTCAGATCTCCAACTGGCATTTATGTGTTGCACATTCATTTTTTTAAGAAAAGGATTGTATATGATAAAAAATACAGTATATCGACAAGATTCATTAATTATATTAATTCATTCTTAATAGCCCCTGAAATGGGGCTGCTGTTGCTACAGGGAGACTAGGCACTCAGAAGTCTAATTTAAAGAGATTATAGTTTTTTATTTGTTTGTTTCTACAGCTACTGGACAAGATTAATTTCTATGTTAATAAATACATTCTCCAACCAAAGTTATTCTGTTGTCATTTATACTGAGCAGCCACTACTATCTCATTTTTTCCAACTCTCCTGAAACCAAATGTGCTCTAAGATACACTCCAATTTAAAGATGCTGGAAGCGTCTTTGTACATCTCCATATAAACAAAACTGCGTGACCACACAATTCATTTAAGCTGTGAAGGAGGCCAAGGAGTACTTAAGAAGACTTTACTTATGTCTTAATACTATTCCCTGGGTCTGCTTCCCCATTGTGTTATGCTGCACTTAATCAGTTAGGTGGGAGATCACTGCATAAAGGGTGTAAAATCCTGTTGTTTGTTTGTACTCACTGCTCACGTGTGCAAATCTCAATGCACAGAGTTAAAGACTATGAAGAATAATAAGCAGGAGGTGTTGTCAGGTGGCCAGAAAGTTAGTAAAGTGGACAAAAAAAACCCCAACCCAGAATGAAACTAGAAGTGAGAAAGAACACTAAAGAAAAAGCCAAAAAGTATTATTTGGCTCTGCAAGAATTTATTGAGTTATCATACATGAGTTTGAGACTGCAGCAAGTTAAAGGCCACCTGTCCCTAAAAGTTCATGAGACTCATTATAGGCTTTATCTAGACATATTTTTCTCTTTTCTCTTTTCTACATGTATCTGTATTGTGTAATGGTAAAAGATGAGTTAACTGATTGTAGAAGTCAGGAATGACAGAAAATGTATAAGGAATATGTATGCACAAATGCATATTTCAGCTTTGATAAAAGAAGCCTAAATTTCCTGACTTCCAAGAAATTGCAGTTTCTTGGAATCAGACTGAACTTGGCTTCACTATTCAAATTCGCACTATGCAAAAATTCAGCAAGAACTTCTAATCTCAAGCAGGTTGTTGTAAATCAGATCTTCACCAAAGAAAGATGAACTTGTTTCTTTTAGCGTCCAATATCCTCACCAAGTTGAGCAGTCTGCCTGTGCATAAACTGCTCCCAAAGAGGTTGTTCATAACAAGCCTCCCCTGAAAGGTTCAGAGCTGTCTCTGCAGGCTCAGAAGAGCCCATGTTGCAGAAGGCACTGCACTATATTGTCGGCTCCTATTTTGTATCGGCTGAAGTTCAAGACCAAGCCATCCAAGAGGTTCTGGGCTCATCTTGATGCCTATAGCCCTGCAGCACCGCCCATGTTCAACAGGACCCAGCAGAGATTTCTGACCAAGGTACATCCAAATTCCTGCTCTTACGATTTTTGTTACAAGGCTGCTTAGCCCATTTTTGTGTTGTGTGGGTTTTTTTGTTTGGTTGGTTTTTGTGTTGGTTTTTTTTTTTTAATAGAATATTCACCATGGAAACCACAGAAATAGAATTTTGGGCAATCAAATCTGTGAAACAAACAAAATTACTACTACTTGCAGAACTACAGATCACTGCTAATTTCACAGCTGCCTTCTAATGCAAAGCTCGCTCATTTGAACTAGGCTTCTCTATACAGTCAAGAGAACAATATTTGTGTATACCTACACTGATGATACACGAGAAATACAGCTGAGCTGAAACAATTGTTTGCAAAACAGGGTGGTGAACATGTTCCTCTTCAGGTTTTTTTCTTAACATTTCTTCAAACAAATCAGGTTGACAACCAACCTAGCAACCAAAGGTACTTGCACATAGCCAGTCCTCACTGACTTCAGTAAAATTTCAACACAACATCTAGTTTCCTGGATTTGGTTACCATCTCTCGATCTGAAAGACGAACAGGATGCCTGGGTATAACAATAGGTTAGCAGAGTTTTCTGATATTCACAGAAAAGAAAAATGTTGGAAACACAATAAAAGCTACAGCTAAACCTTTCGTGATTTAAAAGGTATCATTATCCACAAAGAACTTCAACAGAGTGACCATGTAGTTATACTAAGAATTCTTTTTTTTTCTCTTCTAGAAACATTGGTGTTATTGGTCAGTTTTCCAGAGAAGAAACAGAAGCATAAGAACATGTTGATGATTAGATAAGAGGCTTCAAAATTCTGAAATTTGAATAAAATCTTCAAAACTAAAATTCCAATAAAAAGAATGTTATTTTCCTATGTAACTGCTTACATTCAAGATTTAGGCTTCTCTCACAAAAGTTTGCCAGATCAGTTTCTCAGGCATCCAAAAAACTGGTGGCTTTTAGAAGTTCACAACTGGAATATTATTTCCATATGTATGCTGTGAAAGAGTATGTATGCACCCTGGAGAAGGTAAATAAGTCAAATAAGAATATAGCAAACAAATATGGGCTCAGAATCACAGTACTCATTTTTAGAAAATTTCCAGCATTTTTTCCTCTGCCTTTCCTGGAAATATGGCTCAGATTAATTTTCCCTTCAGATGTAAGAACTACAGGAATAAAGAAAGGTACCTTGCTAACAACTAAATTATTTAGAGCTCTGTAAATATGTTAGAATTTAATATCTTTTCTTTATTTGCTTACTACTTATAATGTGCTCTGCTTTGACCTAAACCATCACTTTCTTTATGACTGGTGTAGAACGTCTTTTCCTACTTTGTGGAGGAAGGAAAAGATCATGTCTCCTTTCAGAGTGATAGGGTGTGCATAGGCTATTAAAGCTAGGTCTTATTAGCACAACCTAGAACAAACTTCTAGAGAGTAAGAAGGCGTAGGAATAAAGCCAGTGGCAGCTTGCAAAGAGCCAGAAGTCTGAAAGGAGATTAAGACACTGCTGAGAGCAAAGTGCAGACAGCCAGGCATGGAGAAGGTTGTGGCAAGGAGAAGACTGCTAAAGCTCCTTTCTGTAGAGTTTGCTGTATTTCAGGAAAACATTAAATGTCAGTAGACTACAAGCATGATTGCAGGAAAAAGCTCACCCTGCTTTACTCTGTGTGAGTCCATTTCTCTGTTTGGAAAGTAGCTACTTCTAGGTTTTGTTAAAATCAAACTAGCTGTAAAATGTAATAGCCCTATCCCATGCTTTTGGTGAAAGAGGAAAAGGCTTTGTAGTTCCATCTTAAAAATTCTGGTACCACATCTACATACACTCCTCTTATTGTATTATTGCTTTTAATTCATTCCTATCAAAGCTGTCTACAAAGAAAATCCATGCAGCTGGAGAAGTCTTCTTCTTTTGCCTTCTAGTTATTTCTCATGGAAATGAAGCAGTTTTAAAAAAAATTGTGTTACTCTCTCTCCATATTTTCACATCCTTTCATCTGCTGACCAACCAGGTTCTGACCCTTTCATAAACTGCACTTTTTCCAGAAAACGAAGACTGTTTGCCTGAGACAGCAGCTGGCGTAGTGTTTCTAAAGTGGATTTCCCTGATGTGTAGTTAGCATTTTTCCTTGCAAGTAGTGGCTATGACCATCTTGTCACACAGTGTGCACCAGCCACAGTATTCTTCTCTAACAAGGTAATCACTTTGAGCCCAACACCAACATGATGTAGTGGTGACCCCAAAAGATAGATTTGGTAAGTAATATTTGCTTTTGGAGATTCAGTAATGCCAAGTCATATATGAGGAGATATTTGTTTCCAAGCTTCTGTGCCATGCTTGGCACAATAAAGAAGCTTAAGACATTTTATATGCAGTGTTACACATACTGCCCATCTAAATCTATTGTTGCTCAGTGTCAATGCCCAAGGCAAAAGTTTTGGCAAGCTTCTGCCTGGGCATCATGCCATCCTGACAGATGGGTATGACTGTAGACAATCACGAAAGTATGTTTGTTCATCAAATAAGAGTGGTTGGGGCATTTTTCCCAGCTGACACTCTGAAAACAGCTGTCTGTTTTGAGCATGCTTGTTTCCAGTTAAAAGGTCTGTGATATCAGTAATTCTCCTCTGAACTATGCAAACTGTCAATAAATAAGAGTCATTTTACAATTAGCTATGGTTACTGTCTTTGAGGCTACTTTTAAAGAATGGCCTCAAACAAGTGTTTATTTTTGCTTCCAGAATTAGGAAGTGAGGACCAAGTGTCCATGACTCATCTGAGTTGTAACTAAACAGAATTCACAAATGAGTTCTCAGTTTTTATGCAACACTGCAACAGGCTGACCTCTTAATTGATTGCTGAGGTGACTGGGAACTGTGATACCTGCGCTCCCCTCTCAGCCCTGCTGTTGGCATACTCCTTAACCTTAAACAAGAGATTTGGTTTCTGTGACCCAGAAAGGAAGAAATATGAAAGATTTATTTTTATTTTCCAATGAAACAACTGGCTTGATTTCATTAAAAACCAATGATAAAGTCCTTTATGGTCTATAGATACATTTCAAAATCTTTCTTTCATGTTAAACAGGGTAACTCACAAATTTTTGCATTTCATAATCTTCACACGTACCCACGTGATATTTATATTCCTGGGAAGAGATTTTATCCAGCAGCAGGAGGGAATGAACAACTCAACATTGACTCATCTACCAAGACAACAACAGTGGTTATGCTGTTTCACAGAGTGTCATAATGATCTATATGCTCAAGATTTTTACTGTATAGCATACAGTGATTTATAGACATCACGTGTTTATACAACCATAAGCATAATGGCTCTTCACAAAATTATTAACTTGCCATTTACAGCTGGTCAAAATTGTTCTTCCTGTAAATTGGCAGTATTTTACTAAAGTAAATGGATTTACATGAGATTAAGTAAATTATGAATGTATCCTAATGTGCCAAATAAACATCACCATGGCACATGATGAGTGTTCTGAAGTCTGTGTAATCCCAAATTGTTATTGAAGGACAACCCAGAAGAAGATCTGAGACATCACATTTCAAGGTTCAAATCTCAACAAGCATGTTTCACTACCAAAATTCCTGTGTCACAATACGAACACTGAGTGCCAGGATCCATCATATGCACATATACCAGAAAGAATTCACAACATATTGTGGTTTCCCACACCAAAACCTTTGAGAGCTGAAGTTATGCAGAATGGTTTTTCCCCCTCAGTGTTCAGCAGAAGAAGCCCAAGCCCAAGCCCAAGAAAAAGTAGGATACGTGGGGCCTCTTGGCTGTCTGCTTGGGATGGCAGCACTCAGTTTCCTAAGGAAACATGCCACTATATCTATCACACATCCACATTTGGACCAAAATCCTTCTCAAAGAGCTTGAATATTTACAGTGAGACCCCCTGGGAATCAAGACATTAATTCACATGGCTATTTTCCCACAGGTTTAATGGGGAATATCTTTGCCCTTGAAAATCTGCCAGGTCTGAGCCAGGCTATGCAGTATTTTTGTACTACAGGGCACTCGCTGAGTAATCGCAGGGATGAGCACGCCCCATTTGGTCCTTGCCATCCCACTAACATATGCAGTTATTAGATTCACCTGTGAGAAGCAGGCATTCAGCCTAGCCGTTCTGCATATGACTCTGCACAGCATGTCCACCAGGCTGTCCTTGTCCCCTGGGACTGCCACACTCTCAGCAGTGCTCTTTGCAAGAAGCTCCTGGTTTCCCTGAGAGACCTAGAGTTGGGGGAACACTGAAAAAGGAGGGCTCAGGTGAGTTTGGAAAGGATAGTGGTCAGGAATGGGACAGTGGGGCGCTACTGCCTCTCTGGTGAGTGAGGCACAGGCATACTTCAGTCAGTTTGTGAATGGAAAACAAATTCCCAGGAATGGAAAAATAATCCTGAGCCTATTTTTTTGTTTTGTTTTGTTAGTCAATACATCTTAAAACTTTTTAGCAGGATGGCGATGATACTGGATCACTGCAACACAAGCATACCTTGGCAAAATGATGAAAGGACAACAATTACAGCTCTTCCTTGTCTTTCAGTGATAACTTTCTGATCCTAGACAAATATGGAAGGGTGAGTCTTTTCCAACAAGCTCATTCCTGAATTATCTGAAGATATTTTAACAGAACCATGGAGCATCCAGGAAGAAAGGTAGATTGTTTATTTTACAAAGCCAGAAAAATGTTATTCTCTAATCCTTTCCCCCACTCCTCATTCACAACTATGCTTAAAAGGGGAACCTTCTCCCAGTTTCATGAGGAAACTAGCTTCAGGACCACCCAGCGAGCTCTATTCCCTTCTCCTTGTTTAAATCACACAAAGAAAAATAAACAAATGAACACAACATTTGCCTCCTCATCCTTTCTTTTCACTAAAGGGTCAGGAGGGTCGGGGATCCTTCTTTTGCCATCTCTGGACACCCTCACCCTCTTCAACAACCAATCCAGACGGATCACAGCCTTTGAAATCTTAAATCCTTTAATCAGTTTCTCCAACTTTCTCTGTTGGCTCCTTTATGTCACATTCCTGGGCTAATTCAGGTACCTTCATACAGCGTAGGATCTGGATGACAGAAAACACATGGGGAAGTACACGTCCAGAGATCTGTGCAAGTGGTGGGTTGATTATCCTTAGCTTCATTAAGGTTGCTCAGCAACATGAGCTTGTATTAATCATGTCAGAGCAGCAGCATCCTGACAAGCTATCTGCACTGCCAGGATACAGACCCTTCCCGCACACTGCCGAGAAAACGTTCCCATGAACTGTTCCTCGGCTGTCAGTGATGTAATGGGTGAATGAAAATTTAGACTTGTCAAAAATTTCATGAAGAGTTATCGTCACTACAGTAATGAGTCCAACAGGAAAAGAGCATAAGATGTTGTACAAAACGGTTTTTCAGTGACCACAAAAGGAAGAAAAGCAGCAATTGAAATATTAAATACTGTGGCTAGATGATCTAGATAATTAAACAAGGGTAAAGATTTCCCCAATAGACAGATCGCTGGCTGCACGGTTCCAGGCTTTGCTAGGGCTTGAAAGATGGAGGCAACTTATTCTTGAGAGATTCATCACCAAATCTGCAGTCGTAATTTCCAGCTGGATTTTTTCCAATTGATAATTTTATACTGTTAATCAGAGCTCATCAGATACTGCAGAGATAGCATTCAAGAACTTTGGTTTAAATTCCAAACAGCTTCCTCGTGTCTTTCTATTGCTTATTAATATGATTATGCTGTGCTCACAAACGTTCTCTTTTTATCTCAGCTATTTAATGATTTCAGATTACCAGCCATTCAGTGGAGCAGCACCTAAAGTAGCATTACAGAACAAGGCTGAACTCTTCTGTGAACTACTCTTACACTGTCAAGCCAAACGGGAACTTCTGCAGGCTTCCAGTTATTTATTATGGACACTACCAAGCTACATATGGGGCTTTAAATTTGGGGCAGGGGTTACAAAAGAATTGTTTGGTCAAATGTTACTGGATTAATATTTTAGTAATGGCATTTCTGGAAGTGGTTTCCCTTTAATGATATGTGGGTGAATTAAATGAAGTGATGTCAACCTTTAAAAATGATGGGGCGGGGTCTCAGACACCTTGCACATGATTTTAGGACACCATCCGTAAAAGTCCACTGTACCAAATCCCGTCTAAAGTCAAATGGGAATCTGGAAGAGCCATAGGGTTTACTTCCTTACTAACTTTGTGCTGAAATACTCTAGAGCAGATATACCTGTGTCTGTATACATATTTACTTTGTTTGTCTACCACCACTTCACTCTGTATGAAAAAAACTCTAATTAGAAATTGAAGGGGTGTGCCCCAAGCAGTGTATAAATGGCACAGTAGGTGCTACTACACCAAAGGTAGAAAACTGACAGAATTGGCTTTCTTCCTTATTTTTTTTTTAATCTGTCACTTCATATAGCAGGAAAAAACAGCATGGCATTGCAATATTTACAAGCAATAATAACAACAATTATTACAACAAATAACAACAATAAACAAGCAAATAAACAAACTCAGACTTCAAAATGCAGTTTTGAAACCTGAGGAAAGATTTGGCTCCTAAGCTCTTCGCACAAAGAGAGAAAGGTTCCTGTTAGTTGGTTCATACTTGAACATGTGAGTACGAAAGAAGCACCTGAATCAGAGAGACAGCTGAAGCAAGAGGGTTTTTGTTTGTTTACACAAATTTGCTGAGACTTCAAATACTTCAAATAAGGAATGCTTCAAGTCACTGAATGTTATATATACTCCTACACACTTTTCTTTATTGAGTCACACGCACTGAAAGGAACCACTTACTGGGAAAGAAGACTACTCTTGGTCCACTGCTCTGCAGGAAAAACTCCAGATCTCTGAATCTCCATTAGATTTAATAAAACACATCAGCTCTGTGTCATTGTCTATTTTTTTTCCCCAGCTGTAAAGCTAGAACAGTGCAGATTCATTTGGCAGTCACTATATTCTGGACTGGTCAGGTACTGCCTCATCCTATACATAGTATTAACATGGTGAACTTCTACTCTCAGTTGATTTTTGTTTATGCAGAAAATTACTTAAGTATTATTATTTCTGAAAGAACATGGGCTGGCCAATAATTTCTAGGAGTTGAACATATGAAATATTAAAACAAAGAAATGTATCTTCCGATAGTGATGTGGTTAATAGTTACATGGCTATGGGTGAACCCATTACATATGAAGAAATTCTGTGTTGTTAATAACTCTAAATGCCACTTATTTTTAGTTTAGAGAGTTGCTTAGAGAGTTGCTGTGGTGCCCGTTAAACACATCTGCAAATTTTTATATTGACTTTTCTTTTCTCTGCAACCTGAGCAAATGACTTTTAAGATAATGCAAATCTGAATATCAATACAATAGGTATATACCATGTATCAACATTTTAGGTCACTATTATGTTGTTAATGGTTTATCCTTTATACAGTATTACATATAATATTTATACTATAAATATCAGTTGATATATGTATGTGTGTCAGTATATACATAGCATGGATAAATCTTTCATCTTCAGTCTCAAAGGTCTTTTAATATAGAGAAGTGGTCCATCTAGTTCATAGAGTTCCTGTTTGTGCTTTTATTTCAACCAATCTTTAATCTTAGGCATTAGGATAAGACTTTACTGAGAGCAGATCATCTGTGTCTGTCAGCTATGGAAGCTCCTCATTTTCACCTGAAGAATGTATCAGCCGCTAATGTCAGAGTTAGGAGACTCAAGTAGACCCATCTACTGTCTTGGTATATTAGGAGAATTTTAAGTCCAAAAGGTACTTTCCTATTGACTTGAAACATGTGGAAACTATCTAGCAGGGTAAGTAAGTTTATGATATCCTCTTGCGTCACTCTCTACTACCTCAGTGACCAGGTCTGACACTCACAGGGGTCAGTCTTCAGCCATCTCAGCCTGTTCTGCTCCTGTTCAAGGGCAGCATGGACTTGCAAAGGGCAGAGAGTTTTCACCTCCATACCTCACATCCAGGCAACAGACACTGCCCTTTACTCACTACAAACACAGTGGTTTAGAATAGTGAAACAAGAAAGAAGAAAAACAATTTAGTAAAACTATGGAAACTACGGAAAAGCCTGAGTTAAAAAAAGAACCTTTGATGCACTGACTCTGGACTTGTGACATTAAGACAGCTAGAGAAAATTCACAGGGCAGTGTCCCATTTTTATTTTCTCGTGTGATCTATAAAAGTCAGCTTAGTACTAAGCATAGGAAAAATCTGCAGGAAATGAGGAATGAAAACAGAAACAAAAAAAATTATTTGTCTTGCTGTAGGAGAGGTAATGGAGTGCCAAACCTGTGAGGAATAGCCATGAAAATCAGACCACGGATTTTGGAAGCTGAGAGATCCTATAAACTGAAAACAGTTTGATTGAGGGCTGGATAGCTGAAAGCACTTTGTGACGTTAGTAACTATGTAGGAAGTGTTTTAGCTGTTCCACAGTTGCACTTAATCCTGGCAAACAGTGTGATCTTTGTGAAAATTATTCAGAAAGGGTTAAATTTATGAGATATTTTATTCAATCCACCAGGTATAATGATAAACTTGTCCTCTCAGTAGGACAGGCAGGTAGAAATAGAACAACAAGAAGTCCACCCTGGGAAGGAGACATATGCTTGCGGCTATGAAGGAAGAGTGGATCCTGATTTTCAGCTGATGACATATTATTCTCGTATTTATTCACACAGGGTTCCTCCATCCACTGCCCTTGAGGGAAAGCAACCTTTTCTGTTCTTATACGTCTAACAGGTGAATCTCAGAAGATGGACTGAAGAGTTCAAAAAGACGAAGCTGTCCTGCCCTTTCTTGGGGTCATTGCTTCCATCTGGCAGCTGAAGTACAGTAGCAGGATGGGAGAAATTAGCTGGAATTATTGCTGCCCATGCTGCTTACTGAAACACCTCTCAGAGGCATTGGAAATGAGGATCACTGACTTTGTAAAACCCCGGAGAACTAGAGGACTCCTGAAGGGGGGAACTGAGGATTTAGTCCTCTGCCTAGGGTGATGAAAGAAGTGCAACTGAGAGCAGGCAAGTTAGCTTGGGTGTCCCGTGACTGTCCCATTTCCCTTAGTAGGGACCATGGCTTTCTTTTCCTTTCCCTGAGCAAGCTGAGCCTTCATTTCTTTCAGAAATGTGCAGAGGACTTGATTCCTCACCCAACATTTTCAGGTAAAAAAACCCAACAAACCACACAGAGAATCTGCACATAAAATCTTTTTTGAAATAATATGAATCTGTGTCTTCTTTCCCCCTCTTTCTTTCCATCTCATGTACAAACTTTAATGGGAAGCATTATCTTAAAATTACCGATGTATAAATAATTTCATCCTTGAGTTACTCTGAGCTATGAATTAGGTGACCTTCCTTCTTGTGCTTTCTTTTGGATGGAGGAGACTTTCCTCCCTTGCAACTGCTCTCATTGCGGAGGGAACGCCACAGATTTCCTGCCCCTCTGTGTCCTCCGCGATCCTTCCCCTACAGCCCCCACTGGAGAGCTCACCCCTGAGACATTCCCATGCTGGTGGGAGTGGAGGAGGGCAGTGCTTTCCAGCTCCACCCTCTTCCAGAGGAAATGTCATGAGAAAATGTTTTCTGGAGGTCTTTCCTGTTAACATGCTATGAGAATGCTTGCTATCAACTGTGCATTTTTATGGCATTTTGACTGGAAGTAATGTGAGAATGTTCTTTCTCACATTATTTCCAGTAGAAAAACCCTGAGAACATCGTTGTTTGTGATATTTCTACAAAATGTACTTAGAGGTTGAATGTGACTAAATTTGCCTTTATAATTTTGGGGTTTTTTTCTCTCTTCCAACTGAAATTTGGGTAGCATCCACTGTCTCTACATGTTAAACGTTCCTTTTATCATTAAGCCTTGTCCAGATTTGTGCCAAATGAAACCTTTAGCTGAAATAGCTGATTTGTTTCTTTTGTGCCCTAAGATCTATCCAAACTGAATCAAAGGTTAAGAAACCTGATTAAACTCCACAGCAATTACAGTATTTATAGGATTTCCTTCTGAGATGAAGTTGTTTCGACTGCCCTTTCTGTTTCAAAGTGGACCCACAATAGGGTTGAATAAAACTGTGGAGCAGTAGAGACCTGGAAGAACAAAGACCACATACTGTAAAAAAGCCATTCTAATTAAATCGGAATGAAAACATAAGAATGCCTTTGCTTTCAGAGAAACAAGTAAGCAACCTAGCGAACCTTATGACTTGGCAGTCTACACGTTTCTTTTTTAAAAAGCAACTCACATCTTTAAAAGGAAATAAATCCTGGAAAAAAATATAAGATGTGTCAAGTCAATCAGCTATTTATGCCATTTCCTCCGATCCTGATGTTTCCCTCATGAATTATGCACTTTCAGCTGCCACTACTTACATATGTGGGCCCTTGTGGCATGTTTCCCAGGACCAGCATGCGATTATGGAGTATAAAAAACGAACATACACGTTGCTCCTTCAATAAAGCCTGAGATGCACAATTCCAACTGCTCCACGTTAGAAATCTCTCTTCTATTTGAAAAATAGCAGCTGCTATTAAAAACATCTATAGCTATAATAGCTGCAGCCATGAAAAGTAATCACCATATTTTCATTTTAAATTGCAGCAAAAGAATTAAGAAACAGATGCCCCTTAAAAACGAAAAAGGTAAAGTGGCCGCTCAGAGTTTCTCAGTAGCCAGAAGGTGGTGCTACATTGTAATATAGTCGCAGGGGTCAGGTTTGCATCTTTGATAACTTACGCTGTTTGATTCACTTTTTTAAAGCGAAACAGGAGAGATTAAACCATCACAACTGCGCTGCAGAGAAGTGTTCAGCAGAGATAAAATGAAGCGTAGAACTCGGTTCCTGATACATTGAAATCCCGCGGTTGTGGTGAGGTAAGACTGGGTCTTTTGGTGAAAAATTTCACTCCCTGTGTTTCTTCATTGCTGGTTATATTAAACTCTTCTGCTTCCTCTAGCTCTTCTGTTTCATCAAGGTAGTCAATGACAAAAAACAGAAAAATCCCATCAACCATCCCGTGATGCATTTCCCTGCAGAAATCTTTCTTCTTGTAACATTTTGCATAATTTTTACTCAGAAACTTTCAGCTTTTTTATTTTGTTGAATAAAAGCCCAGATATTCAGCCACAGGTAGACACTGTTGACTTTGGTGAAACTCTGCCAGGTTTTGCCAGCTGAGGTGGTGCAACCAGCCTCTGTGACAGCAGAAAAGAAAAACTGCAGAGCTGCTGTCACATCGCGTCGTGTCTGTGCAGAGGAGATCAGTGCTGTGCAGAGGCAGAGGGCTGGATCCCAGTGATTTAGCTCAGGTAAAGCAGTGTGCGTGCCTTGTCTGCTTGGTTAGGCTCCCTCAGTCATGCTGCTCCCCTGATCTGCATAGAGGTGTCTGCATTACTGTTTTATTTGGGGCCATGAGTGAGGTTTTAAGCCGAATTCCTGGATTGCCCCCGCTTTCTCTGCCTTGCTCTGCATTTTGGAGTGCAGGTGCTGGATGACAGTAAATGGGCAGACGTGCTCCAGCAGCTCACCTGGTGCACTGCAGCTCCAAGGGGCAGACAGGACACAGGATCCCTCCATCTCTCTCTCACCTCTCTCAAGTTCTGCAGGGTCGGGATGTAGGGCCTCAGCACCACATGTTTCTTCTCTCCTACAGATTCACTCCTATTGATCTGCTTTACTGGCTCATATGGATATAGCCCACGGGTATCTCTGCATAGGCTTGGGGTCATATGGACAATTCCCCTGTGTTCTCTGATGAGAAAGATACTCCAATTTGATGTGACTTTTTTTTTCTTTTTGGTGGAAAAAAAGGTCACTAAGAATCAGGCAGCTGCCTCATGGGGACAACATTTTGACTGGGAGGAAAATGACCCTGACCATCAGAACAAATCATCTCAGGGACATGGAAAATTATTGCCAAGTAATGCCATCATTGCTGTTGTTTGCATTGCTGAGGCACATTGAAGTCATGGGCCAGCACCCACTTACACTAACAAAAACATGATGTATTCCACAGCAAGGGAATGACTCTGGATGTTAAAATCTTGCATGGTTTAAAGGATAGACACTGCAAGTTCATGGAACTGAAATCCACTGAGAATTAATGAGTACATAAAAAACACATACAGTTCAGGCAGCCACTGGGATGAAAGTAGCTGGAGGCTGGGAAAACAGTGAGGGGGATGGTCAGATAGACCTGCCCTGTTCTTACTCTTTTATAGGCAGACACTGCTTTGAACACTTCTCAGAGTGGTCTGGGGCAGAAAAAAGAAATAGTCCTCTTGCATGAGAGCAACAGCCGTCCCTGTACATGAGGGGGAGCTTAGGGCTGAGCACCTTCCTCCTCCAGATGCTTTCTGGGGAGGTGCCTGTGCAGCTGCCTGGCTTCAGCTGTATTAGCCTCTCACTGGGAGTCAAAAGAGGCTTTGGTCTCCTGAACTTTCAGGAGAAAATTTTTGGTCGACTCACTATCAACTGGGGCTTATTTATACTTGGCATGACCTTTCTGAGCGATGGCTACTCTCATACCAGCACTGAACCTGTGAGTATGCAGTGGGTGAGATATGCTTACCTCAGCCATGGAGAGATTATCCAAAAAGGAAATCAGAGAAGCCCTTTTCCAAAGGAGGTGCCACTTTTGCACTGTACATAATATCTATGAGAGGCTGGAGGACCTTTGTGGATCCACTGCAGATTTTTCCCTAAATCTACAGTGATGCTTCCAGTTTGGTGAAAAAATACCATTTCTGCTGATCAGGGGAGCTAAAATGTGCAAAAAAGGATATAGACTTTGATCCAGGTGGAGAATAAACAGTATTTTCTTTCCTATGACAGGATCATGTGGTCTGACCAGTCTTAATTAGAAAAACTTAATGAAAATTTTGTGTTCCTATAGAAATAGACACAGCTTCATTTTTGGTGATGCTTTTTTTCAAGGTAAATATAACTATATATATATATACACATAGTTATACAGTAGCTTTTAAATTCACCAGATGCTTAATGACTGCTTTCAATCAGAAAAGTGGCCCATAACAGATGGAATATGCCTAACCATTTCCAAAACCATGTAGTTTTATTGTCTTAAATAAAATTAATTTTAAACAAGGGGGGGGGGGGGGCGCAACCTTTCTTTAACTTAGATAAAGAAAAAATAGCCAAGCTATTTAAATAAAATATTGTTTAAATCATCTATAGATCTAAGACCTGTACTGGCAGAGATCATATTCAGCTTGGGATAAGTGCTTGTGTGAGAGTTTCTTATTGCTGCAAACAGAGGCCCATAATGGAAGTGGTGACAGACCTTAAATTAGTGCACTGCTACTGTACAATAATGTGAATTCTCAGTGCCATATGGTTATGATATGCAGCCGTTTTCCTATGCTGATTATAAATTTGCACTGTCTGGGAGACATTACAGAAGGGAAAGACATCATTGATCATTTTATCCATCCACTCTGGGTCAGTGAAAGATCATTCCTGACAGTCTCAATTTCTATTTTTTAATTATTTGCATTGCTGCAGTGCCCAAAAGCCCCAGACAGGTCAGTGTCTCCTTGTTCTGTGCATTATACATCAGGGTAAGTGTTCCTTGCTTTGAAAATGCAGAGCAGCTAATGTGCAGATGTAATCAGAGGCAAGCAGGAACTGAAGAAAAGGTGACACCATACTTAATGTAAAGGCTACAAATTCTTAACCTTTGTTGCTTCACTTTTTGTTCTTTCATTGTAACTGAACTATCTTGGCTTGCTTACCAGGTCAACTTAACTGGCTGAAGATTCACAGGAATCATGGCAGACCTGGTGTGTGGAGAAGCACCTCCCTATGAACTAATGCAGAAAAGATGTTCCAGGAAAAGGAACATCACAGAAGAGTAAAAGTGTAAAAACATAGGCACAGATGTGAAAGACCTTGATGTACAGAATTACTGAAAACTTGTCTATGCCATAAAATTGACCTCCGGTAGAAGTCCCACGAGTGGAAACTCACGCCACTAAGCCCAGCCTGTCTGTATAACACAGCACTCTGCCACAGTGACCTGTCACTGCACTTTCTCGGCAGGGCTTATTAGCTTGGGCACAGAACCGTCTGATGTGGGAACAGTGCATCAGATGTGAACTGGCTTGGATCCAGGCAGCTCAGTGCATCCATGTATCGCATGCCCTAGCACACCAGCTCTGGGATTAGCTTGGGCAGACCTCACTTGGGTCTGTTTTAATTGGTCCATAAATGATAAGAAGCCCTCATTGCTTCCCTTATCTAACTAATCTCCAGTTTAATAAAGGAAGTCCTTTCTGGTGATCAGACAGGTCTTTTCCTTTTAAAACAATATTTCACCCTAGTATAAATTAATTGCCTTCCAAAACCAGAGCAGAATCCTTTGATAAAGAGACATCCTGGCAAGACAAGCCACTGTGTGTTTTGTTGCCGTTTGAGGGGACTTGCGTCGAAATCCCAGTATCTGCTGCCTTTCTCCTGCTAAGGAAGAAGTACCTCATATCACAAACCAGCAGCTCCTTCAGGCAATTGCCATTTAAAGAGTGGCATTGATGGACTCTGTATGGAGTCCTATTCAGCGCTCTCTAGCTGGCAGCATGATGTCAGTGATGTGGGCGGCAAACCCCTGAATTTGCTTTGATGGTATTTGTGCTCTTTTTTTTTCATTTTTCACGAATGAGTGATTCATTTCTTTGAAACAATGTGTTTGGAAAGCCTGCCCCGCTAAGGAATTGTCTACGCAGTGGGGGAGGCTTGGAACATTGTATGTCCTCATGGAAGTACCAACAGGGGTTGTGCCAGATCCCCAGTGCAAGAGGTAACAGGGATGCTTGTATCAAAGCCAAAGCTTCATGAATCAAAGGCGCTGACTCTCGAACACAAGTGCCAGCATTTGGGCAGATAACCTAGCCCGTGCCAATTTAGGGGGAGAGGAATGCCCCAGACTAATCCCATGTATTCAAAGAAATGCAACGTGGTCAATTTTAAGTATCCCACAGCCCCGAGAGTCGTCTTTTCATTTATGGACATTAAAGAAAGAAATAAGGGTGATGATCTGGTCTTGTACCCAAAATAAGAAAAAGCAGAAAATTTTCTACACCGTTTTCCACTGAAAACTGATGCTACCTTGGGTGGTTTGTTCTAAAACATAGAGGTGTGGGGGGAAGCAGCACTGGAAGAAACTGTGGATGTCAAATTACCTGTTTGCAAGTGAATCAAGTGCAACACAACTGTTCATGTGGCAGGTGACCAGTAGCAGACTTTAGCCAGTATGAGGGCTGTTGAATAATTTTGTGCCATTTTCAGTAGTAAGCACCTGACCCTTGACACTCACTAGGAGGGTGATTCAGGCTGCTTAGATTAGGCTGTCTAAGGCAAAACATTATATACAATGGAAAGAATAAGGCACCCATGAAAAATCATCAAATATCCGACATGCAGAATGGAGCTGGGGGGAGCATTAGATTAAACTCTAGAAACAGGGTCATATCTGAGCTTCTGACAGTTAATCTGTCTATTAAGTCTTTCTACATCAGGCTGAAAATTACGTGCCTGTGTTTACTCAGAAAGAAAACATGGAACCCCCTTCTGCTCAGAGGTCTGTAAACAAACATTTCTCATTCTCTTAAAAAAGTAGTTGAAAGGCAAGGTGACAACCCAAGTTTTGTATAACATTTTTGTGTTTCTAAAGAGGACTGTGAACATAGCTTTGTAGCTTTGGACAATACAAGAAGCTCAATTAATTTAGCTTTCCATCTCTTATATAAAATTTTAAGTGGTTCATTGCAACAGCTGATCTCTACCTTACCGCAACAACAGGCTTCCTCTCCTAACAGGCCCTGCATGGGGAAATCCCACAGGAAAACTGACCCCACAGCACAACCAACTTGTGTTTCAAATGATTGATCCCAAACAGTAGGACAGAGGACTTCATGTTAGCAGAGTCCAATTCCATCACTTATCTAATCAGTGTTTCCTTAACTCTTTCCATAATGGCAAACTGCTCAGATTACTTGTTCAGGAAGTGGAAGACCTGACTCCATCCTCTTCTGCAATTTGAATTCATAACTCCCACATTACAGAAATTGCTTTAACCCAAGTCTGTAATTTCCTGGATTGGACAGTTTTCATGCCTTCTTTTAAGAGTAAGCCACAGCAGGCATGTCTTAAATTCAATATTGGTGTTGCTTTATTTCTGTGAAATGTGTCCTGGATATAAACGGATGCATATGCACTTTTTTGTTTGCAGCATAAACACAGAGCCTGACCCAAATCATTACTAAAATGGTTCGTTACAGAAACTTAGAATTCAGCAAGTAGGTGTTCCTATTCTACCTCTGAAACACAGGGTGACATCAGTGACTTTACAGAGACAATGAATTTAATGGACTCTCCAGTCACACAAGAGCATAAAACATCCTGTTCTGCTCTGCCTATGTTTCCCTCTCCCAGAAGACAACATAAGCAAGAAGATGCTATCCACAACAGCTGCAGTTGTTCTAGTTTTCCAGCTCAGTTTTCTTGAGTTCAGTCGTGCTCAGTAAGACCAGAGAAAACACTGTTCTTAAAAGCTCACAAGTAGCTCCCCTTTTGTCGTGCAGTAACGTACACACCATAAAGTGAGTAAAGACATGGAGATGCTTTGAAATGAGACCCGTTTCTTATTTTTTGACTCTGGAACTTGGCATTCCATATGCATAGAGTAGAATTTTTCCTTCTGGTTTTGACAATAAATGCCATTACAAGTCTGAGAAACCTGCCTGGCTCAAACTGTTCTCATAATGGCACATGTGAAAATTCACTTTCTGACAATCATTTTGGTAGGAAATCCCCAACTGACCCCCTTTACGTACTTACAAAGTAATTTTGTATTCTCTAATGTGTGGAGTGTTGGATTTTGCAGTGTGAATTATATAGATACTATTCTGAGTTGCAGAACAAGTATCCTTTCAAGCAGAAATGATCCTGAAGTCATGCCATGTTTTTTTCATAATTTTGATGCAAAACAAACAAAAAAACCCCAAGTCTTTTGCACAGCAGCAATTCTGAATTTTCAGAATTTCTGGGGGAAAAAAACACCAAAGTTGTTACCTTAATGATACTAAAACAGTATAATATTAAATATTAAGTACCGTAATGATACTGAAACAGTATAATATTAAATATTAAGTACCTTAATGATACTGAAACACTATAATGTAAAATATTAAGTATTGAACATTTGCTATTTATTTTTCCATAAAACGGTTTATACCTGTGATACTCTATTACCATTATCAAATCAAAACCAAAGGACTTTCTTTTTTTTAAAAAAAAATAAAAAAAGTGTGTATATAAATATATATGTTTCCTAACAAATTCCTGACAAAAGTTTTGGTTTTTATAGAACTGCATTTCCTGGTGGAAGTCAAGAAAGTCAGCTTAGCTCAAAAATGTTCAACCAAGTCTAAAATTACACATAAAGGTAAAGACAACTGAGGCTGTGATTTCCAAAACAATAGTGGAAATGAAAAGCGTATGGATCCTATTGTAAGTTACTGTGATTTGGGTACCACGCTCCCAGAACATCCTTTGAAAATCCTAAAAGAGTGTCTCAAGTATGCACTCACTGCCTATTACTTCTTAAAAATAAGAAGTGTCTGAGGCACATGTTTAGGAAAATTTGAAGCACTATACACCGTCTTTGACTTCGAAGTAGCTGTAGGATAATACTTACTTTTTTGCATTTTTATCCTGATAGATAGTAGGACTTTCAATACTGTTATAAGTTGTTCTTGGTGGCTTTTGGATTTGTGTTATATACTTGTACGTAAAAAAAAAAAAAAAAAAAGGTCAAGAAAAGCAAATATATTGCTCTAATGTTAATCAGACAAACCACCATCCAAACCAGAAATGCTTTAGAATTTCAAGTGAAATCTATGAAATACTTTGAAATTTTATTTAAAGTCCAGAAAATTATGTTAAACCATCAAATGAGATTCCCTGCATTAATATAACTGATTGCAATTTATTCTAATCTTCAGTTGTCTCCATGCATACTAACTTCACAAACACAAAACTTCCCACTGCACTTTTATTCACAGGCTTGTCAATCAGGTGCTTACCGTTCCCTTAAAGTTTAAGCCTTATTAACCTACACACTGGATTTGACTGATGATAGGCCACAACAAACAAAGAGCACCAACTCTCAGGTTCCAAATCCTGTCATCCTAGTTCAGAGGGTCCCTGCAAACCCCCTGGAAGAGATGAAAGGATCACTCAAATGTCTGATTATTCAAACACACAGGCAATGAAGGCACACTGTGGAAAAAAAAAAAAATTAGCTGAGTCCCCTGCTGATTGAGATATCTTCCAAAAAAATAACTTGGTGCCGATCTTTGTACACAGATAGCGTTGGTTTCTAGCCCAGGTCTTCATGGGTTATGTCAAATGCATGCTGGGAAAACCATGTGCAAGATCTGGATTGAACACATATTTGGCAAATATTGTTAAACTGAAATCACCTCATGCCAGTGTTGCCCAGCTACAGTAGAAGGCAGCATGTTAGCTACTTGAGATGAACTGAAAAATCACAGTAATTCTAGCAAGCAGAATTCTTATTTCATTAATTTTCACATGCAGTTTCATAGTTTAAGGCTTCAGTATAGGCATATACCTATGCCCTACTTTGGTATATGACAGAGATTATGTTTGTTACGAAAATTCTGCTCATTAATGGCCTGGCACATAGGGAAAATGCAATTCCTGCACTAAACCTCTCTGTATTTATCAGTATTTTCATTACTGTTTATTAATATTGCAACATTGCTCAGAGACCCCACTTAGGCATAGGATCCTTTACATAAAAAATAATGGTCCTTTCATGTTCTGAAGTACAAATCTAAATAATAATTATGCATTGTAGTATGCAAAGTAGAAAAGCTGAGGGGAAAAGAAGGATAATGTTAATGAAGAAATCAGAAAGTCTTTTTTTTAAAAAAACAAGTCTCTGAACTTTAATATGAAATAAGGCAAAGGAATGAGAAGCAAAAAAGGGCCATCTACCACGAAGACAGAGTATAAAAAAGAAGCTGACCTCAGGTTTTCCCCAAAACATTCTCTTACATTCCTGCTTTCCTGCTCTTTTTTATTTCAGTTTTGCCCTAAGTGAAGAATAATAACTGTGCAGGATACCAACAACTGTTGAGCCTGCATGCAAACAGTGTTCAGCATATGACCATGATGGCTTGTTAGCTTCCCACTGAGCTAACTACCAGTTAGTAAAATGTAAATGACACAATAAACAGAGCTGATGAGAGGATCAGATCATAAGTACAACAATTTCATACAATACCTTTAAGGAAGGGGGAAACAAGTGCAGCTTATAGCTGAATAGTGCAAAAAGCAAGTGGCAACAGTCCCTTCTGTCCACCAAAACGAATTTCTGTTTTTCTGGGGAAAAGAAGATATAACAAACTGGTGGATTAAATACTTTTCTCACTGAAAAACTAGTTTTCCAACCCAAAGTGGCAGATTCAAAATTTAGCTGGCTTTATTGACAAGTTCTGAGACAATACATTCAAAAAAGTGTGAAGAAATGAGGATGATAGGAGAAAAACAATGACAAATATCTCATCAAGATGTGACTTTTTTGTAACATGTTGAGTATCCCACTTATATAGTATTGTCTTCTTTCTAAGCCATATTGGTATAAAACAGATTATTTAAGAATATTATATCATTCCTATTTTTTGTATGACACTGTACTGACTCTTGCAGCTATAAAAATGTATGCTTTACACTTGTTTTCTGTTGTCATTCAATATGTTTGACTGTTTCTTTAGAAAATTATAACACCAAGATTTTCATCTGTTTTCTGTGTCAGCTACATCTTAATACTTCTATCCTTTCAGAAGATTCCTGCCCATTCAATAAGCATGTTAAATAAGGGGTAAATGTATGAATAAACTTGTTCTTATATGATTCAGAAGCTCACAGCAAAAAAAGCAACCAAGCATATACAAGTAATACACTGTTCCTCTGGGAATACAATACTTAAACCATAGCGTTGGCTTTATGTTGCAGTGTTGGACTTATCCTGGGAGATGAATGTAAAAGATAAAGAAGCATTGTAAGGTCAGTGACTGAGCTCCTCTTTTTGCTAATCGGCTTCCCTTGTTATCCATCTAATTTACTAGAAGGTTAACCTTTTCACTACTGCTAGAAACTAGCTACAATTTTTCTATGAAATTGTCATGGTAACAAATTAAACATATTACTGCTTAAACAGCTCTGTAACAGTAAATGATACTGTAACTAACTAACTAACTAACTAACTAAAATTTAGCAATTCAGCGGCATTTTTCCCTCCACAGAGCATTCAAATGCAAATGGATTTACAGGAAAGGAGGTACTAGGCCTTAACAGGTAAAATATTTCATGGCTATAGAGCTTCCAGGGCCATGGAATGAATGTCAATGTCACATGTTAATTAAGAAAATATTTAAGATGAGTGACCAGGTGTTTTCCAAGGTAACATATTCCTGTTTAAAAAAGCATTTTCTTTTAAAATAAAACTTTATACGGAGACTTAAACCCTGCTCCAAATGAAATTTAAACATTAAATGCATATAACATTGTATTTTGGTATTTTTTTAACATAAAGTTTCATTTTCCAGGTTTAAATGATCGCAAAAATCAGAAAAATACCCAGCATAGTTATAGATAAGTGACACAAAACTCATTATATATCCACAAGCTGTTATGAGGTTTTTCCTTTCTTCTTGGACCAAGACAAATTTGTTGAAAAAAAAGTTGAAGTGCAAAACTTAATTTGAAGTTATATTCTATATCCCAAGAGTAAGGATGAAATAAAAGTTTGAATCAGTATGAGTAATCCAAAGATAAGGGCTTCTGTCTACCAGCTGTAAGATCAAAGTTGAGTGCTTGGTTCCATCACAGGCTATTTTCATGGCTTTTGCCCAGAATTTGCATTCCATGTTCACCTGCCCTAAATTCAAGGAAGCTGCTAAATATCTACAGCTCAGACAGCATCATTTGTCCCCTAGAAGCACATACAAGGAATTAGTACTTCTTTTATAAAACAAAAACAGATAAATGCCCCAAAGCCCCCAAGTGTAATGCGGCAGATGGCTGCACTCCTTGGGAAGTGCTGGTCCTAGGAGAAGAATTGGCCCTAAGTTCCAATTCAGGACTTTGAAGAGGCTGACAATAAGCAAATGTCTCCAAGACCATGTTCATTAGATGTACAGCTATGACTGATTTACACAAGCAGCACAAATGGCAACCACTCTGCATTACAATTTCTTGTATTAAGAAAAGGAAGGTGGTGTATAAATGACAGCCTTTACTCAAATGTTCACTGACCATTCTACTGATTAGTGGGACCCTCCTGATACCTCCTGCCACAAAAGATCAGTCTAGGGATTAATATCCTAATTAACGTAAGCTCTGCAGAGACTACAGCAATGGAAGGGAGGGATGGAAATACCCTAAATAAGAAGACGACTGGGAGAAATGTCTATATTTTTACCTTTCTTAAAAAAACATATCATTGCACAATATTAGGGAGGAGAACACAGGAAAAAAATTAAAATATAGTGAAGCAGAGCTGCAAGTGAAAACAAGAGAATTCAGACCAACTGTGATTACATGGCATGTTAAGCAAATTCAGCTCTAAATGTGAACCAATTGATGCAATGGCATCAAACATCAAGAACAAGAAAACCTTAACTGCAGTTCCAGATTGAAAACTGAACATTCAGTGTTCTAAAAATGTGTTCTTTACATTGATAAGGATTATAGAAGTTCTTAAATCCAAAAGATATCTTTTCTAGGAAGATCGCCAGGGGCAAAGTCTGTGTGTCATATTCTGTGTCAGTGGTGAAAGAACAAAGCTGAGAATTTTTCTGAAAACGGTAACGAACCACTAGACTTTAGTCATGCCATTGACTTGTCTTGCATCCTCAGTGTATATACCTTCATCTTCTCTTTGTCCTTTAGTTCTTAATATAATACAAGCAATCTGTTAGCTGCATCTCTGAAAAATTCTTATTCTTTAGGCCAGGTTTGTTTTTAATTATTCTTCTTAGAATAATATCAAATAGCAGTGAAAAGAAATCAACTGTTATGTCCTTTAAATGCAAGAGTAATTTTTAGGCATTTGAATAGGCCTATTAGTTTTGAAACACAATTAACTATTAAGAGTATAAAACATGAGGATCCTTAGGCAGAGGAAATGGGAAAGAGTTTTGGAATATTTTTCAAATAAGACAAAAAGGAAGGATAGGAAAGCATTCAGAAACTTCAGTTTAAGAGTTTAATATTTGATAAATGCTCCACCCACTCCAGGGCTTCACAAACCTAACCTGATCATTTGTATCTTCTGAGTGCAAAAATTAATAACCAATAAATAGTTTTGTGGTCTTTGCATAGTCAAAAATTTGGACCAGTTTTGAACTTATAGTTTGGGGATTCCAAAGCGCAACATTTAGAGCTAGGTTTTCATTCTAACCCCAGTATGTATTGCAGGTGTTTGACAGCTCTAAGTACTGCGACTCATCATCTTGGTTTAGATCCCCAACAGTTTAGCCCTACTATTTTGACTTAATGTTGGCATTTATTATAATCATGGATAATTATGTATAATTATAATTAAGCCCTAATCCTCCTCAATTACACTGACATAAATTAGGCATAAAGCATAATTTAATCAAAATTAATGGATTTGCGCTTGTGTGGAGCTGACACAAGGATAAACCCAGATCTTGTATCTTACTATGAAGTAAGAATTATAGCATTCTCAATATGCCAGAGTAAACCCATTCTATTGTTCAGTTACATTATTTGTTATTCATTGACTGACATTGCTAACAAAAAGGGAAAAGTGGATTAATCCAGAAAATAGAGCAAAAATTACATAGGAAGCACTGAAATCTGAAAGAATTTCAAATCTTGTACATAAGAAAAAACATTTGTAAGATCATAAGGATGTCTACAAAGATTACTTTTGTTTAAAAAAAAAAAATCAAAGGAAAATCTATTCCCTTGGGCATTTTAAATGTATGTGGTAGAAATACTCACATCCAGATGCTAACTTTCCTAACTGACCAAGAGTGGCCTTAGAGAGGGTGGCTGGGGAAATGATCCTTTACAAAACATGGGATACAAAGCTTATGTTGTTGAAAGGAGAAGCATGTAATCAGCTAAAGAATTCCTGAGAAAGACCAAGGGCAGCAGATACTGAAACCTTGAACTTCCTTACTTCAATACATTTTTTGCATGCTTCCTGAAGAAAGGAGCAACCAAGGGAATTTATTAACTTTTAACTTAATTAGGTAGATGCCAAAAAAATGTTCATTCCTAGAGCACTCTATTTAGACACCGCAGCATTCAAGATACTGTACCACTCCAGGACTACAGTGGAGATCTTTTTTTTAAGAGGCTATGTGAACTTTTTGTCTTCTAAATATAATACAGGAGAATTTTTAAATGAAAATTTTAAGTGCACAATTGCATAGAGAACATATGTAAGGCAACAGACAGTGTACTGTGTGTATGTCTTCAAGTTTGAGGCATTCCATAGAAATCTAAAATAAACCTTTACAAAACAATACAAAAATCAGTTCTTGTGAAATTTTACATATCTATCTATTTACATACGTATACAAACATACTTTTTTTCTAACTTTGATTCCTATTCATTGCTGTCTGTGAGAGCGTATATAACCTAACTCTAACTTTCCTAATCAACATTGTGACAATTCTATAATATAATTTAAAGTTATGGTCTCCCTTGGCTTACTTGTATAAAAATTAGATTTTTTAATTATTATTTTAGTTGGCTCTTATTGTAAAATTGTTGATTAAATAAAAAAGGGACATTATTTTAAACTTCTCTCCCACTTTATGCTCACAAACAGTTGCTTACAAAAGCAACCACTCTTAAACATCTACCGTATTTAGAAGGATGCAAAAGTACTAATTCCTGGTTCCCCTCCAAGCTACAACCTCTATTTCACCTGGTGTCTTCCGTATCAATCAACACAGATGGGATGGTGCTGTCCTTGGCCATGGAAACTCAATGCTGCCATTCCAGCCTGACAGCAGCCATGAGCTGTGCGTGATTGTATACAGGGCTAAGAGAGAAAACAGGATTTTAAGAACCACTTTTACAGCAAGAACAAGATATACGTACAGAACAATCACTGTATGCTAAACCATAATCAGATTAATTTTATTCACTGCGTTGATTTAGAGTATCAGCATTGCAAAGTAGTTTGAAACAAGTCCTGTCAACAGAAAGTGCCTAATTCTCTAGCCTAATTCATCAGCTAAGGGGGGAATTCATTGAACTACTTCAAAAAAAAATTAAAATGTGTTTGAATTAGAACAGACTAATTACAGTAAAGCTGCCAGACTTCCTCAAAGCCAGGGCCTAGAAATCCAAGACAAAGATTATAATTAATAATTTAATTTTTATATTAGATTCTTAAACCCTTTCACAGGTAGTCTCTGCTGTACCCTTTATACAAGGATATACAAGATACAAGACATAAATGAAGGACCTATATAACAGTACTGGGATAATATTAATAATAAAAAAACTGTAGTAAATCCCATGTTATGAGAAGTGTTGGTAAAGTATAGGTTTTTATTATCATTCATGATGGATGCTACAGTCTTGTCATTGGTCTTTTATTCCCACTAGCAAACCCTACTGTTTGCTATCAATGTTGCAGCCTGATTAATATTGTCATCAGCTGCATATTCAGTCCCCGAATCAATAGCTTTAATCATCTTTATGGTTGTTCTTTTATTCATGTCTATTGATTACAGTACCATGGTATAAAACAGCAGGGAATGAAATGACAGAGGACTGTTGGAAAAAAAACCCAAACAAATAAAATCAAGAAACCTTTGAAATGGAATAATTCTTCCAAAATGCTATCTCTGAAGAATTTTGATACATCAGGCATTGCAGGCAATTCAATTACTTGTCTAGAGGCCTTGGTAAAATTCTATATACAATATATTTCAGTAAAGTAAAAAATTAATTTCATTTTGGTGAAAATTCCTATCCATGATGATTTTTCTTAACCATAGAAAATAAGTAGCTGATAGTAACTGAAAGGTTGAATGAGGTTAACCAACATAATTGAAGGATGGCTTGTGCTCCACTTTTTTCTATCACTGAACTATTAAGTTGCCCAAATACTTTCTTGTTTATTTTTAAATGTAATTACTTAACATGCCTGAAATCCTTCAGTAGACTACCCATCTGACTAGAATCACATGGTTGGACATCACTTGAAGAATCCCTGAATTATTCTATAGCGATTATCCTGACTCTGGACCTAGGTTCACAAAGGTAGAAAATGCCCATGTGTCTGTTCATTTAATTCTTTGTTTAACTCCTTTTTTTGAAGTTAACTCCTTTGTTTTAGTCTTGGTCAGACCCTTTGCTCCAGTTCTTTACTGTCCATTTAGGAGAAAAGTTTGAGGACATGACAGAAATTTTAATTTTCTGCTTCTCTTAGCATTACCATATTATCTTTGGGGAGGGGCACAACTATAACAAAACAAACAGGAAAGATGTTGCATTGCAAGGGTTAGTCTGAGAGCTTTGATAAGATCTGGATTACCTTTGGGCTAGGAGAATTTCTACAGTAATCCTTGCTTAAGGCTGTGTCTGAGCAAATATGAGTCTGTTGGCAGTTTCATATGAGTGTCAGGAAATACTAGGTTCAAATCCTTAGAATTTACTTAAGACAGCACTCATACAGGTTCATAGGAGTTTTGATAAAATAAAATATTTTAAGGAGGAGATACATGCACATACATAGAGCTTCCAGATTATATCCCTTGCAAAGGAAAGTGAAAGAATGAAATCTATTTTGATGTGCTGGGAGTCAAAACTGCACGCGATTCATCCATCTCGGTTACATTACACAGAACTGGATCAAAACAAGCTTTCATTTCTTTCCAGATTGAAATGTGGGCGTCAGGGGGCTAAAAGAACAATTTTCTCTCTTTTTTCCCCCCAAACATTTTTGCCCCCTTTTCATCGGAAACATAATGCTGTCAGCTGTCCCTGCCATCTTCCAGTTCAAGTTCTGTCTCTCCATCTGTGTTCATACTTTTTTTTAACTCTTAATCAGGTCCTGCCTTGTCTTTGTATAGGAATTCATCATCATATGGCACCAATTCAGACCTGTAACATGAATAAAGGTTGGTATTTATCATACCTGCTGTAAAGGAAGTGCCTTTAAAAGGAAAGGGAGCATGTAATTCCCTGTCATTCACTTTCTCCTCAACCTTTCACCTTTTAATCAGTAGCCATAACCCGAAGAGATCTCACAATGGAAAGTTAATTATGAGGTCATGAAGATGAAAGCATCTGACCTGCATTTTCTAAAGGTACTTTGCTTTTAAATTATCCCTGATTTATCTGCTTAAAAGGAAAGGAAGTTCCCAAAGATTATTCTAAATGGACCAGACTTTCAGATGCCAGCTTTTCCAACTGGAAATGGAAGTGCAATCCTTCCAAAATGTCCTTTGAATATTTCTTATGAAGTCTTCCATTTACTAATATGACCTGACTCAAAAATTGAAGATATGTTAATGGACACAAGGGCATGGAGCACTCAAGGGCAATACTCCATGGAGACTCCACAGCTATAAGACTAGGGCATAACAAGCAATCTGTCTGGATGCATTTTCCTAGGAAACTAAGAAAACCACAGAATTCAAGTTTTTGTATCTATCAGCTTTGAGTATCTAGTATGTACATAGCATGTGCAGGGAGAAGTGTATTTGTAGAACATTGTCCCATTCTAATTCTAAATACTCCAATTTTGTTCTGTCTTAATAATAGTATATGTTGAAGGCAGTGTGAATAACTGCAGAAAAAATACTTGGTTTATACCATCTAGTATTCAGGATGGTAATATGGAAAGTTTGACAGCTGTATCAATGGCTGTAAATAGTAATAACATATTCAAAATTGTCTTTCAATATGTAAGAATGAAGATACTCTGTTCAGATAGCAGTTAAGGCTAAAACCCCAAAGAGAAACAGTTTAACAGTATGTTAATTTTAGAGCTATCCAAACTGAATTACCAGAGTATTGAATACATGGTCTGTCCATCTGGCCTGAGTCCTGTCAGACTTGAAATGTATCCTCTTTGAGAAATGAAGACTGCTGGAGAGAAAGAGTGGCTCCATCAGATGAAACGGGGCAAGAGCACCTTTGCCAACGGGCCTGTTAATCTAGAGAGAAGATCTGACAGTGCATGATGGCTAAAGCATGAGGAGAAGTAGAGGCAGGGAATAGAAAGAGGCTGCCTGGGAGCCACTTACACTTTCCTGGGGAAAGCAACATGACTGGAGAGCCATTTCCTCTGTACCCAATACATGAACACTGAAAAGGACAGTCTCCTTTTCTTCCTGAGGATTTGACATTTTCTATAGGCAACAGTGTCTTTTTGTTGACTTTTAATATGAATTACTGACTAAGAAACAGACCATATTTCCCTCTCTGATTATAAATAGTACAGAGATACCAACTTTCTACGATGTTATTATTGGCTCCACTGTTCCTCTCCTAATACCACTTTAAATTATGTCTGCTTGGTTATTAATACTTCTTAAATTGCTTTTGTTTGCCCTAAGGAATTAACAAAACATCTTATTTGGACTTTTCATGACAGTTAATGGTAGAGGATGAATGTGGCAAAAGATGAATTATATATTGCTTCTACTGAAATAGGACTTAATTCTGAGAATTGAAGTCATCAGTTAGTAGAAATCTCAGCTCTTCCAGATCAAGCCCAAAATGTCTACATAAAATAATAGTCTTTTAGCAAGATTTTTAACATCAAAAAAAAATGTTTTGTGCAAAATAAATTTTCTTTATAATGTTATAGACCATGTGGTCAGCTGCAGTAAATAAATGAAAAGAAGCACAAAGCTTAAACAAGAGTCTCATGTCTCTGGCATTTCCTTGAAATGCCTTGAAATCGTCATTTGATAGCACTACCTCATATTCCCCTTCTGTAAAATGCAGATGCTGAGTGCATGTATGTCTTCAGAGAACTGTATCTAAAATGTTATATGAGCACCACAGAAGTATGGACTAATGAGAAGATGAAACAACTGCACAAAAATGATCCAAATCTAGTTGATAATTTGTTGTATAATATTACTGTTGCATGAAGAAACAGAATGATGAAACTCCTTTTCCTTACAATATTATCAGTTCAACTGTGGCAGGAAACCCTCTGGATACCATTCTCACAGGCTTCTTGTTCACATTTTCAGATAAAGGGTGTTTCTGATAGGTTTTGAAGTTAGGCATGATTATTCAAACCAGAGTTTGCATGAATGAGCAATAGTGAGTTTATAATCTATGCAGCTGGTAATCCATGCCAGTATCCCTCCAAACAGAAACAAGCCTCTTAAGTTCACCATGGAACTTGGATGTTAGTAATTTAATAGGCTTGAGCTTTATTCCTTCAAGGTAATTGTGCAGATACCTTTAATAAAATACACTCAACATAGCCAGCAAACATTCTAGATAAATGAACACAAGAAATGTTAGATGCAACTTTATTATACTGTTAATCCTTGCTGGAAGGCTTCCTGGACTGTTTGAGGGTAGTGTTAGTAGTGATGATAAACTAATTTGCCATGGCTCTTAAGTTCATGTTATCTTTTCTTATCAGCCTAAGGCTAGGTCAGGGGAAAAAAAAAATTGGAAACATTTGCCAGAGACAGGGAGGTGAGTAATTCAAATGCCATTGCAGAGTGTCAATCCATCCATGTCTCCATAACAGATAGTTTAATGGCCCATATAATTCTTCAAAGCAATTGAATTTCCACCTATATCCTGATAAGGTGATATACCACAGTACACATATGCCAGATTTTTTTTTTTTGTATGCAAGACAAGTTTTCCACAGTCTTGTTTCTCCAACACAGAATGAGCTAAAAGTGACAAATGACTTGAGACTTTTGCCCTCATGTTTTCAGTATCAACACTTAAAATGGTGGAGATTGTTAATCTGACTTGTTTTGTTTGGTTAGAGTTTTTTAATTGTCTCAAGATAGTAAGGATCAAAATTATAAATACATTGTGGAGTAAAACATGAAGAACAACACAGCAGATCAACAGCTGTTCCTAAATCAGAATGTGTGTTCAACTCAATGACGGGCTGGTAAGTAAATCTCATTACCTTCATCCTGTGGTGCTTGCTATAACCAAAACCTCTCAGATCTTCCACTGTTTGCATGGTCTGCAAGATAAAGGATCCTGGGCCTTCTGCTGCCTTCTACCGCTCCTTTCTAGGCCACTTCACAAATTCTGCTTGTGCTCATACTGTCCTTGTGAAGACAGTCTGCTTGGCTGCAGTTGCCTTGATCCTTCAACTCTATTTAACTCTGGTCAGCTTCAATCTGACCATGAAACCAGATTAGGAACTACCAAAAAAGAATGAAAAAAGATTTCTAGATGAGGTCCTTGAGTCTTTCACCAATTTATAGTTCCCACACAGTCCTTCCATTCCTGTTGGATTTGTATCTATTATGTGTGAGGATAGCCTGCTTCTTATAGACTGTGGTATTTATTTCATAATTATCTTTACTTATATGTGTTCAAGTGCAGGACCAGGTAAATACAGTTTCCAGAAACTGATGACAATTTCCAAAAGGTTTAACATAAAATATGTTCGTTTACCGTAAAATACTATATTGAGTGCAATTGGTACAATTGCACTAATTGCAGATAGACCTGCTAGAATGCAGTTTTCCTATGTGGAAACAGAAATACTCTTTTATATATAAGACTTTTGCCTCTTAGTTATAATGAATGCTTTTCTGTAAATGACCTTCAGCTGAAATATAGTTAATACAAATTCACTCTGTTCTATCAATCAGCACAAAATGATGATTGTGTGCAATAACTCTGAAAATACTGAAATATATTCTCTTACATATGTTGATAACATATTTTTAAATTGTTATAATGTCTAATCTAATTCACACCAGTAATGTAATAGCAGTTCATGAATATAAAAAACCTTTCCTAGATGAAGATATACTAAGAGTAATGACCTTATTTTCAAGAAAAAAAATTACATTGCACTCAAAAGTTGACAGTGGTGAAATTAAAAATAGAGCTAATTTCAAGTCAATGCATATGAAAGGTTTTTAAAAAATATTTTTAAACTCTGTACTTAAAAGTTAAATTATTTTTGAAATCTGGTTAGAAAGGCACCCCTCACACCTCAGTGTTGGTTCAGCAGAACTTTATTCAGCCTGTGACTTGTTGTTTTCAATAAAAGTAAGGGGTCAGACCCAGTTTAACACCTTGAAAACGTACCACAGTGTCATCATGACAGACGTATGTTGTATATCCTTCTGCTGTGGTACTAAAGAGGGTTGATAGTTTAGGGAAAAAGATTGGTAAAAATGTTCAGATTTTCACAAACAAGATTTGATTATAGTATTAATAGTTTGGTTTGTCATGGCCTTTTCCCATTCTGGAGCATCATTCCCTGAGGTTATGGTATTGGTTTATGTTGAAAGATAATATAATTCCAAAAGAAAGGAAATATGTATCAAGGCTGCTGAGAAACACTGACCAAACTGAAGTCAACAAGAATTTTTTTTTTAAGTAGACTGGGATTTTGTCAGTGATGCATTAGTTTCCCTCACTTACTGCCTTGTTCCAACCTTCTGCAACTGTTCTCCTCAGAATAATATAGCTTGAACTGTTCCATTAAAAAAGCAAACGCAAAAGCATAACTCAAAATCCTGCATGAGCACTTCTTAAACGTTAATATTAGAAATCTGAATGATATAAATACATCTATGTGTATACATAAAAAAATATAGAATAAGATATACATTTGTAAAATTAAGAAAGTGAAGTTGGTTGCAAATCAGTGAAATCTAGATTTGGATCATCTTTCTTTGGCTTAATCCAAATTTTTGTGTTAGAATTGATAAATAAGCAACTAACACCATTAAATAAGAATAGGGAATTAAATAGAGAAAAATATCAACTTTAAAGACCTATGAATTGTTTTCATTTGTTTGCTTTAATCAAGGAACATTTTCTTGTCTAGATGTCAGATTGGCATTTTTCTTTCCTGAAGATAATGCCCTGGCTTACAGTAGTCTCACCTTAAATACAGTGCTGAGTAGAAGAGCTAGTCTGGAAGTTACCCCATCATTTTGTTATTTTTTGAGTGCAGCCAAGAAAATATGAGACTAAATTTTGTGGAAATCTTGATGCCTTGTAGAGGGCACACTGAAAATAATTTGGGAAGAAACACTGCAGTGATCTTTTTTGTTTAACATGGGTGTTACTTAGCTCAAAGGAAAGTATCCTCAGCTTCCTTACTTCTCACATTGGAGTTTTCATTCAGAAACGCGGTGATACTTTAAAAAGTAACCTGCAAAAACATTAGAGTTTAATGTTAAAGTTAGTACCTAATAACATTTCAAACTTCTTCATGTTCAAATGCACAAACTGTTGGAGTGTGATATGAGTAAATCCAGTCCTTCCTGCCCTTCAGAAGAATATGTAATCCTGATGGCAAGACTCCTGTGCCCATTGAAGACCACATCCTGAGGCCGCGTGTCCTTCTGGAAGGTTTATTCTACCCCCTGAAAGGCCTTTGGCAGGGATCACTGCATGGAGCCCTCAGGCCTGTGCCACCAGGAAGTCAGATGAGACAGCCTTCACCGTCAGAACAGTTGAAGTCTGCAAGCACCTTAGACTTAAGTCTTTTTAGAGGATGTTGGCTTTGAGATGGAAAATAAAAAACCTGTCCTTGCCACCCACTCTCCTTAGCACTGTAAGCTTATCTGACTTTCAGAGGTTTGATGCTTTGGGGGAAAAAAAAAGGTTCCTCCTACGTTTATTTGTGACATGCATACACTCTGCCAATAGTAAAATGAAGACCTTATTCTGGGGGGCTCTCTACCCAAAGTTAATGAGTGAAATGAATGCAGAGCTTCTCAGAACTCAACAGGGAACAGCTCCTGAATTAAACAAATACTGTGTGTGGATAACAGAGAATGAGCACTCTTAATGTGCTACAGTGACAGGAGAGCTAGGGACTTACCCATGTTTCATTGTGGAGTCTCCATCAGGATTAGAGAACTTTGTTCCTTTAATTAATACAAGGCAAAACTTTTACTCCATGGCTTCTCATCCTATTCTGCCTTTTTTTTTTTTATTTCTTTTTAACATTACTTCTTTAACAAATCCCTCTTTTCAGGGACCAAAAGCTGATATGTTCTGGGGAAATGCCAGCAAGATGTTAAAGATTGGCACAACCAGCTACTGTCATTCTATC
Organism: Falco biarmicus; assembly: GCF_023638135.1. Taxonomy (NCBI): domain Eukaryota; kingdom Metazoa; phylum Chordata; class Aves; order Falconiformes; family Falconidae; genus Falco; species Falco biarmicus. The sequence goes on along the minus strand of NC_079293.1, from coordinate 31,840,506 downwards.
AAGACAATAGGATTTGAGCGAAAGGGGTAGAGTTCTCCATGCAGAATTTAGCTGCTTAATCCTCTCTTGTGGGCTGGCACAAAATCAACAAAAGAAAGAAACCAAATTACCCAGCTCTGCTTTGGCAGATTTAGCCACTGTCAGCAGGCCAGAAGTTAATTCCCTCATATTCTTGTTTGCCACCAACTACAGCAGGCCTTGCTGAGCCAGGTTTCCTGTGTAAATCTGTCAGCTGAAATGATGCACAGCATGAAGAAGGAGAGAAAGGACATGCAAAGAGTGTGGTCCTTTCGCCAAATCAAGTCCCCTGAAGTCAGGGGCTGGCACTGGAACTACCTCTTTGCCTTCAGCCTAAGTGACGTTTTTGACAGAAGATGAGAAAGATTTATAGTTTCTTAAACCTCCATCACACACAAACACACACACACACACCCCCCACACCCCCACCCCCACCCCCACCTTTTCTTGCCAATAAGTAAGGATTGTTGTTACATTAAGCTCTGTGCGTGGGAGCCTGTTTCCCTTCTGGCATTCAGCATAAGCTTCCAGCTGCTTAGCATCTTTCTGAGACTCAACAGTGTGTAGGGTATGATATGTTAATAATGAGGACTACATAGTCATCAAGGCCAGTAAAATTGCCGTGAGGGTAGGAAATGCATCATCGGTTTGCTCTGTCACAAATACTTACTGACTAGTCAGAGCGTATGGCCCTTTTATTGTGTGCCCAAACTAAGCTTTTGGGTGGATAACATGGCATAGGGGAATCAGGCTGTTGTATGTCATTCATTATTCTCTTGCCTCAGAAATCAAGTAACAACACTACTGTGAGGGAAGAGAAGTCAGGTGCAAAATATTTGTAGGAGCATGCAGAACAACTCAGATCACACAGCTTTTGGAATCTCATTATGAATCCCTAAGTGGATACTGTTTCATGAAATTTTTTACTTAGACATGTATCCTTTAAAGCAAAGACAGTCTTGCTAGTCAAAGTGAGAACATTAGGAAGAAAAATGCAGTATACTTACACGTGAAGGAATATAGACCTTTTTATAAAAGGTAATGGTTTTCACATGAAAATCACAAATGCCCAGGCATTTCACATATTCTTAGTGTGAAAATAGACCTTTCCTTAAAGTACTTAATAAAACATATTTGACAGAATGAGTAATCCTGCAAAAATATAGATCCGTGTGTGAAATTCTCAGATAGTTGAATTATGTGTTAAGAGTTCTGGTTGCCTCTTTTCTGTACTGGAAAAAGTTTCCGCTTATATTAGACCATTCTATGGTGTATATATATGATGTACCATGATAACAGTGTATGTCTGTAATGTAAGAAGTGTGGTTTAGTGAGTTCTGTTTAAGTTTTCATAATTTATCTGTTTCCGATTATGTGTTAAATGGTTGTGCAGTGCTGTTAGAAAAATCTTTTTTTTTTTTTTTTTTGCCTGTGTTGAGACAGATTTTTAGACACTTATGACAAACACATTTGTTGACTGTAAAAATTGGATGATACAAAAGGCTAGATAAAGCATTGTTCTCCTAATATCTGGATTCCTTTTGACATCAGTAAGCTACTTCTAGCTATAATCATGTCACCTTATATAATGCCAGACTCAGTAATTATGGCTTCTGAACCTAAACATTATTTAAGCAATTTCATACTATTCATGCACGCCAAATCTTGACACAATGAATGGAGAAAACCTGTTGCAATTCCTAAATTAAATGGGCAGAAAATGAGCTCAAAAAGAGCCTCTCATCTATTTTGTTATTTCTAACTCTAATCCAAGGCATTGGATTTATGTTATTTATGTTATTAAAAATTTATGTTATTAAATTTATGTTATTAAAAACACTAAGGAAAAGTTTAATGGAAAATTACCAACACTCCCAAGCAAGTTAACCTAGATAAAACGCAGGATGCTGCCCAACAGAGACAAGTGCAAGATGACATAGTTACAGGGAAATAATCAACCTAATAAATACAGGTTAGGGAATATTTAGTGGATGAGGTTCCAGCTCTGTAGAAAAGGATGCAATCTACCACTGATCATGTAATATTTTTTGTAACAGTCCTTCTGCACCAAAACTGCCTATTGGAGAGAGTTTAGAAGGGAAAGAAAAGGGTCCAGATACAACTTTGGCTTCAGCTCTAAATCTAAGCACTTCATTGAAACATCTGACCCAGGAGCAAAATCACCATGCACTTCTTCTAAGCTAATAGTAGAGAAAAATCAACACTTCCAAAAGAACAGAAAAGATTTTGGTCAGACTTTGGAGATCTTTCCTAGCTATCTCAAGAAAGTGCCTAAATTTGCATGGAAACTGATTTTTTAGAAATCCCATGGCTGCCTTAGTTGCCTAAGTGATTCAGGTGTATTTTTGAACTGTGCTTCTGAACTCACATGCCAGCATTCTACCTAAATTTGCTCAAGTCCCATAGAAGAGACACAGCAGGCATTTCAAGACATTGGACATGTTTACCTCATGTTTGTGACTGCAAAGAGGTTTCAGTGATGGAAGACAACAAGCCAACTCAGGAATTAGAAACTACAAGGTGGCAATGCTGCTGTTCTGTACTTGCTGGGGTGACAAGCTTATTATGCAGAGGGCCTGAAGTTGCACAACCTAACCAATAGCATAGGTGGCACTTTTCTGCACTTTCTAAATTATATGTAATGCTGGGGAGGTGATTATCCAGGTGTATCTTTTGCATTTTCCTACCTGATACAGACATGCTTAACAGCTTGACAGCTAGTCCAAAGGAAGAATAATCAACAAAAATCCACTCTACAGAAAAGATCATGATAGTCCCTTGAGCCTTATATTTCTGTGGACATTCCTGTACAGCTCATTCAGTTGGAATTCATACTTAACAAAGATGACGAGGAGGAGGAAGGGGAGTGGGGTTGTGTGTGGAAACTTAGTCTGGACATTTTATTGTAAGTTTGATGCAGATTAAGAAACGCTTCAGAAAACCAAAGCAAAGCTCGTTCTCTCTGGAGAGATGCCTGTACTCTCATGGTCTAGTCAATAGGAGTGCATGGGTGTAACTGAGAGCAAGCTTTGGCTCACATAGTTTGAAATCTATTTGAACTCTTAAAAAAATAAGTTTTAAAAAGGATTTCCTTCCTGTCAGCAAAAAGCCACAGACATCAGAGGAGCAGAGTCAACCACATGTGTGTTTCTTTTCATGCTTCCTAATCAGATGTAATGATTGCTCACACTGTATAGATAGTTTTTATTCAAGGATGTGCATTCCTGAGTCTTAGGAGCCTGTCAAGTGTAAAAGCAAACAGAACAAGCCACACATGAGGTGATGTATGCCCTTAGGCTTTCCCAACTGCAGCAAGCCTAGGGGAATCTAACAGAGTTCCTCTTCCACCCGGGCTGTTGCAAAGTTCTCAAGAGAAACCACAGCTGGCCTGTCTCCAGTAATCATCCTTTTATTGGGCTGGTTGGTAAGTTACTCCTCTGAAAGTGCAGAACAACAGAAGGAAATGCACTTACAGGGGCTAGAAATAGTTCTGCAGAAAACCTAACAAAGGTGTCAGAGTGCATGACAATCCACCACGCATGATGCTGTTATCAACAGAGGTTCTTCAGTCTGTGGCATGGGAAGCAGAGGAGAACTAAAAATGTATATTAATAAAATGAAGTGCTGAGCACTTATCAATTTTTTAATATAAAAAGCTCTTAACTTAAGTCCACTTTTTCTAGGTCAGCCTCTACTACAGGTACCACAGCTTTAACAGGTGCAGCTGAGCTTGTTCAGGTATTACCACAGAGTAGTAACAGAAATGCAAAGCTTAATAGGGATGAAGTTCCTAACTTTTCACCCAATTTCTCCAGTAATGGAGACTTGCAGTCTGTATAAAGCTGTATGTTATTACAGACTGGTAACGTTACCCAAAGCATAGCATTAAAACCTTACTTAATTAGGTATATTTACACGATCTGCAGTGTTTATATACCCTATACATCTATATATCCTAACACTGTGCCTTTAGACAGCTTATAGGTTTGTTTTTCTAAGAAATCTAAAAAAATATATAAATTCACTACTGGGCTGAGAGTCAGGAAAGCAGGCACTTATTTCCATTCTTTTTTACTCATCTGTGATCTTATCTGTCAACTATCATTGAAGGGGGAAGGTTGGTACAGAAACTGCTTCCCAGAAAATAGTTGCACAATGCCTAATAAAATTTTTCTTAGTCTCAGTGATTTCAAATCAGCTTCTCCAGTTTAAGTCCTTCTTCTGGGTGAAACCATACACATTATTCCCCTGCTGCATGTACATACACACACAGACACCCCAAAATAGCATTAAGAATTGAATTTCATTCAGGCCTACGATTAATGTCAAAACTGCCATTTGTCATGACCTCTGCATCAGGAATCACAACTGTAATACAAATACTTTCCTTCAAAGTGTGTGTGGGGGAAGGGTTTCTCATGATCAATATTATATTATACTTTTCCTGCATGCTTTAGCTTTGAGTGTCTTTGTAACTCCATTCATTCCAAATAATTAAGAATGAGTGGTGATGGGCAGACAAAATTACATCAGGTGTCTGAAATAAGAAGACTAAGCTTGTGACATCACTAAAAATTTTCTCTGCTTTTGATTCCAAAGCCATGTGAAGACAGCAGTTCACAAACATCAAATCCATTCTTCCTTTAGGAGGATGTTAAAACTGTCTGTTCTAAATGTTTGACTTGGCAAAACCAGGTAAAGAAAAAAATTGCTACAGTTTGTAGCTGTGATTATAAGACCTTGATAATAAATAGCTAAAGAAAATCTAGATTAGCAGCATGAGCTATTTTTAACGTGAAAGGGACTAAAACTTATTTTAAAAAACCACAGAATTTTAAGGTCAAAGAGTGTCAGCTTCAGTACAGCTTCATTTTACTAAACTATAACATTCTCTTACCTTTGAGCAGTGGATCCTACTTTGTCTTCATGTATTCATTAGCTTTATTGAGATTGCTTGAAGCCAATTGTTTAGGTAAGCACAATAAATATAGTTCCCAAAATTACACCACCTGACACCGCATTGATTTCCTAAAGAGGGGACACTATAGATGGATGTTTATCTAATACAGCTACACCATCCTACTAAACAAAATGTGCCCAGGGCTGTTCTTAGTTGTGAAGGCCAACTGGCACGGAGCAGCCTGTGTACGTAGCAATAAATTCCACTAGCAGCCAAACTGCCCATTGGGAACAGTTCCTGCTGATACTAAATCCCAAGTTGTGTCCAGGAATTCTCGGGGATAGTGCTAGCTGGCTGAGATGAAAATCATGCCAGGGACCATTCTGACAATTTTATAGTCTAGGTCACTGAGTACCTGTATCCCAGAACATTCCTTGGCAGTTTATAAGTTGTGAGTATAGATGTAGCCCAGGAGATGTGTAGTTTATCTGGGATTCCTTTAAAAAGAAGAGGAAATAAGCTTTTTTTGGGATGCAATTCACTTTCAAATATAGTCATACAAAACAGGTTGAATGAATCAAACCCTGGAAGTGTCTATTCCTTTTCATTGTCTATAAAACGAATGTAGAGACACTAAGATACAGAAGAGAATATTATAGACATCTAAAGGGATGAATCTCCCTCATATCATCAGAGCAACTAGTTAGTGATGATACACAGCCAGCAAACATCTTTCCTTTTCCAGTATATGAGGCTACCAATTTGGATAGCAACCTCTTTCAGACACAGAATCCAGATCTACTCCTACTTTCCAGATATGAAAAGGCTTCTGTATAAATCAGTTTGTGCTTATTTATGTATGCAGTGCAGGTTTTTCAGGACTCTGAAATGAGCTGTTATTCTTGCAACTGTGGTATGAAATAATTAGACAAATGGCAGTAAGAACATGCATGATGACAAGTTGGAGTAGAAAAGTAGGAGCATAAGATCAGAAGGGCACTTTCATGATAGTAAGACCAATTGCCTCCAGTACAAGCAAATCACAGACATTACAAAATCCCTTTCTAAATATTTATCTGCAAGAGTAGATATTTGTTCCTGTAGTCGTACTGAATGATTGAATCAATTAACTTCAGTTCTCTGGTTCTTACAAAACTTCTTCCATCTTCCAGCCTAAATTTATCCTTGACTACTCTGTCTTTATTTGTTCTTGTGCCAAGTTTGCCATTTATCCTAAATGGTCATTTTACTCCCTGGTGTTTGCTTCCATGGCATCCTTGTAGAGAGGAATCACATCTTGTCTCAGTCTTCATTTCAGTGAGCTATATCAATGAAGGTTTTCTGCTCTGCTACCTGTGTCTAGTCTACCTTCTATGTGTCTGTTCCAGTTTAAATTAGCCTTTCTTGAACACAGCTTTCAAAAAATGTACAGTTGAAATTTGTCCAATTCCTTGCAAAATTATTGCAGCTTAATATTTCTTTCAGCTGGAAATAAGCCATCAAATGCATCTGTTGTCATTTGTCTTTTCTACAGAGACATCACACTGAGTCTAGGGGTTATCCTGGTGCTTATTCTGTTCCTTTATTTGAACATAATGAGATATTTGAGTTTCTGTCACACCCGAGGTGTGATTGCTTCCATCTTGTTTGCATTAGATGAAGGCCTTTGCCCCATGTTCAACCTTTTCATGATTTTTGAGACCTGAGACAAAAAAACCAAACATGTTGTTTTGAACAATCCTTTATTATCTATAGTCACACACTCATCCTGAGCTGCAGAATTTTTGTTTCTTCTTTCTAAGATAATTCTGCAAGTGAATAATTGTTTCAATATCTGCAAGGTTTAACTTTTCTTTTTAGCCAAAGCTCTTTCTTTTAATTATTTCTAAGTTGGTTTGTTTATTTGTTCAGTTTTTCATTCTTTCTGGTTCTCTACTTAATCCTTATATTCTTTCTGGAAGAGGTTATTCATTCATCCATTGATCAGTAGGCTTTTCTTTGGAAGTTATTTCTTTTGCTTGGGATAAAACACCAAGGTAATTTCTGAGCCCTTAAGGATATCTGACCCTCTCCTCACATTTCAGTCACTGAGTTATGAAATTTAATAATCAGTTTTGTAAGTTCTAAGATTTATTCATGAGTGTTCTGTTCTAAAACTGAAAATGTTAGTTACTGACTTACTTTTGTTTCTTTATTAATGTAATTTCATTTGAGTAAGTTCAGGATGGCTTTACTTAAGGTTATTTTCTACAGCTATTGCACTACTACTAATGGTAAGATAATATAATCTTTTTCAAGGTTCTATTACACTTTGGCAAAGTGCTGTATTGGCTGTTGTGACTGTACTATTATTAGGAGAATATGTTTTCTAACCTTTATCTGTGAAGTAAAATACCATAATGACTTACTTCTTACTGATATTTATCTTCCTGACAGTAATAAATCTGTTACCATTCAAATCCCAACTTGGGAGCCTACAGCATAACTGTAATAATGAGAACCCTTCTTGCATCGAAGGAAAATCTGTCAATCCTGAGATATTTTGACATAAACACTTAAGGTTCAGTGAACAAGCATACTTCTATAAAACTTTGTTTCATCAGAAATTTCTCTGACCAGCTCTGCACACATCCCCCAGATAGATGATATAAACTTTAATCAAACACAGATCTTACAAACGACAACCAGACAAACCACCAAGCAACTAAGAAACAAAAACTTGCTCCTCCTTCCAAAGAACACATCTCATGCTAATTCCAGTGCTTTCAGCTCTTTGCTCGCTGGTTCCTTTAAATTGCCTGAAACATTTGGTAAAGAGCGAAACTATGTGAGGCCAAACTATAAAAAGTCAGTGGCAGGCCCTTTTCCTATTTTGAGAGTTTCCACAAAAAGAAAACATATTAAAAGGCTAGAAATATTAATAGAAGGTAATTTGACAGTGTAGGACTGGTGATAGACAGAAGTTCAACACATACAAATCTGCAAAAGTGGTCTAAAGTAGAAGGGGGGGGTGTATGTATACATGTATGTACATATACTTATATACATATATGAAGGACAGAGTCAGGACTTAGGAGCTTGAATGAAGCAATGGGCTAATTCATCAGTATTTTTCCAACTGCCAAAACAATCAGTCTACAAGATGTGACATGACTTGATATGAGTATGTAAAACTTGGTATGAGAGGCATAGATCATAGAATCATACAATAGTTTGGGTTGGAAGGGAATTTTAAAGGTCATCTGGTCCAACTCCACTGCAATGAACAGGGACATCTTCAATGATACCAGATTGCTCAGAGCCTTGTCCAACCTGGCCTTGAACATTTCCAGAGATGGGGCATCTACCACCTCTCTGGGCAACCTGTTCTACTGTTTCACCACTCTCATTGTAAAAAAATTTCTTCCTTACATCTAATCTAAATACACCCCCTTTTAGTTTAAACACATTACCCCTTGTCTTGTCTCAACAGGCCCTACTAAAAAGTCTGTCCCCATGGCCTTGTTGGCTAACTCCATAAATGAGAGATCAGAAATAATCCCTGATACCAAGACTCTTGTGTTCATTGTGAGTCTACATTGCTTAGAACTAGGTCTTTCACATCCATAACACTTCTTTTGGTAGCTCCTGTGAACTTCATGTGATATTTCTTACACTAAGACATAATTGGGAATTTTCTGTGCTTTCTAAATTAAAACATGCACAGTAATGGGAAAAGTGTGTAGCAGCTGCCAAAATGAAACTTAGGATATGTGTTGTACTGGCTGCGGTGACATATAAGGGCATGGAGGAGATGGCTGAGATTGCTTTGAGATTGCAAAGTTTACTGGGAAAATGCTGAATGACTGTGCAATAAAGAGCACGACCTGGTTCAGGTTCATATATATTGCCTTTTGCTTTAGGAGTCTTACTTTACATTTTTGAAACCCTGTGCAGCCTTGGATCGGTCAACACCAGGGCAAGCTAACAGTCAGGCAGTGTAGACTATCAAGAGTCCAAGACTTTAGGCTGTGCATTGGCACTGCTATTCAGTAAAGTAGTATATCCCTTGGCTCTCTGGAAGCTCAGATGCTTCTACTTCTACATCTCACTCCCTTTCACTAAAAATGTCACTCCACTTCATGAAGCAGACTTTCCCTACATCTTTAAAACCTGTAAGAATTACACTAAACAAGGTCCACAGTCTACAGAAACTTTCAGGCTGGAACAAGCATGTCAATTTGGGCACATTTTTGCTTAAACTGATGAGTCCAGACCTCGTTCCAAGCCAATAATGACCCTGTGGAAGAGGTCTCTGTCTAAGCTGAGATCACAGGCTATAACAACACTTTCACAATGATACCTTTTTATGCTTCTAAGTAGACAGTAATAAATTTCTGTTATTGACTGTCAACTGATAAATGCTATTTTATATAGCTATATTCTACAGTTTCTTGAGAAATAATGAAGGTCATGGTATTTTGGAGAGGTTCTTGATGACTGGAAGAAAGCAAATGTCCCTCTTATCTTATAAAAGGACAAAAGGGATGATCTGACTCCTATGAAGACAGGCTGAGAGAGTTGGGGTTGCTCAGCCTGGAGAAGAGAAGGCTCTGGGGACATCTTATACCAGCCTTCCAGTACCTAAAGGGGCCTACAAGAAAGCTGGAGAAGGACTTTTTACAAGGACATGTAGTGATAAGACAAGAGGGAATAGCTTTAAACTGAAATAGGGTAGATTTAGATGAGATATAAGAGGAAATTCTTCACTGTGAGGGTGGTAAGACACTGGACCAGGTTGCCCAGAGAAGCTGTGGACACCCCATTCCTGGAAGAGTTCAAGGCCAGGTTAGATGGGACTTTGAGCAGCCTGGTCTAGTAAAAGGTGTCCCTCCCTGTGGAAGGGGAGTTGGAACTAGATGATCTTTAAGGTACCTTCCAACCCAAACCATTCTATATTTCTATGATTCCGTGACCTGGGAACCAAAAAGCAGAACAACTTTGCCTCGGTCTAGGTGATAGAGCAAAAAAGCTCTGGAAACCATTTTCAGACATGTGAAGCATTAGAATATGGCTAAAACTAGTGATCATGGACTTAAAATTTTATTATTCCTACTCATTTAAGATTGGAAATTTGTAAGAAGGAATCACATTAATGAATGACATAATAAATGGTATGACTACTCAAGGCTTTTAGAGAGAAGGATAGTTATCTCCTAGTAGCACAGATGCCAAAAATCAGCTCCTGGACTGATCTTGAGTACTAAGTACAGTGAAGATCTCCTGGGACCAAAAGGCAAAAGCTGGGATCTCAGGAGACAGGTGTCTGTGAAAGACATCAGCTCTTGTCTCAAAGTCAAAGCCAGTAAGGATACTGGGGATAACAAACTTCCTTCAGACACACTAGCTACAGCTCTGCCAGTAAATGAAATGGTGCTGGGGCCCAGGCATCAGAACTTGCTAGTTTATACAATTAAATTAATGAATGGTTTCCATCAAATTTTTGGCCTTGGTAAACTAACGTTTTCTGAGTGCACAATTCAGAAGCCATCACAGGCCAGGAACCATTCCTAAAACACAGTTTAGACTTATAGTGGTAAAAATTGCCTAATGCTACAGACATGACCAAATAATGTCAGTTGGCTTCTTGACACCCTGCTGTTTAATTGTTTGTTTATTGATTTGTTTGCTAATACAGATGCAGGCAGTGTCTCTCATCTTCTGGTAACCTTTTGGTAGTCTTCTGGTAACCTCTGGCAACCAAATCTGAAATTTGGTATCAGATCACTTGTCCTGGTTTTCCACAATTTTGAAATTTCTTTGCCATTTGTATTTTTACATTCTCTAATGCACTTTCCAGCCTGGTGAATCCTGGGAGTAGAACTTTAGTCGCTTGGTGAATCCTGGGAGTAGAACTTTAGTCGCTTACACTCTCCTCCCATTTTTCTATTGTGTTTTTTTTTAAAAAAAAGATGTAGTCCCAGTAGTCAAGATTACAATTTAAGGAAAGCAAAGAACAATTTTTTTTCCACAAACAAAATAAAGGCTTTCTCACTTCAGACCTGGCATCCACCTGAAATCAAATATGTCTTCAGTAGATTCAGCTGTGTTTTGAGTTGAGCGTTTTGATGGGAAAAAACCATCAAAACAAACTGGAAATGCGTCTGGATACTCTTTGCGAGTGTCTGATCTTTCTGACATATGCTATGTATATATACATATATTCAGATTTTTCTATAGCATTATATCTATGTCTAATATCTGTCTTCTATATTTACCAGGTTAAATATCAGTCCTGGTAATAGTTACCTAGTCAGAACTTAGTTGTCATGTTGTTTATGCACATAATTCCCATTGTTTTCCGTAAGCATCACATGACCCAAAACAACAGGATAATTATGTTCCTGGACTGATTCCACTGACTGTAATGAAATTATCCCTGATTTACACTGGCATAACTCAGAGCAGAAGTTGACCTCACAGTCTTTATACAAGCTGTGTCTTAACCTAGTAAGATTTTGGTCAATCCCCTTCAAATATAGAAAATGCCTTTTAAAATAAAAGTCATAAGACTTCAGAGCATGACCCTCAGCTTTAACAATTCAGAAGCTCCCAGGGTCCTTCCCCTCTTTAAAGAATGAAGATAAATTCTGACAGCTGAATAAATATAAAGGGTCTAGTGTCAGTCTGAGGAAACAGGTTTTCATTTTGTCACAGATGACTTTGGTTCACAGGTTCTCAGTGGAAAGGGCAATCAGCATCTACTTGACACAGGATTATTTGTTGTTCAGAACAGCCTATGGACAGAAAGAAATAATCCTTGCCCCACACTTACTACAGTACTAAACAGGCAGAGACAGAATAGAAATTTTTTTCATACCAAATGCAAAAAGACAGATTCACCTCCTCCTACACGTTGTCTTTTTCTTTTCACTATCCTCCCACACACTTATATGGCATTATACCTTCCCTTATGCTGCCAGGCTATCTCAGCTCACTTGGCTGGTATAAGGTTGCAAGACAGTTTCTGTGTCACTGAGTACGTGTTAGTGATTTCTATGTAAATGTGACTTTTCTTATCTTGGAGGATTTTTGGTTTTTTTTAAATGGGACTGTAAACATAGAAATAATTCTACAACCATTATCTTAGTCTTTAGTCTGTTTAAATATATGTCTGATATTATCTTTTCTATTAAAACTCACTTTTCTTGTGTTCAAGGAGTTGATATTTACTGTCACCATAAAGACATAGCAGCTGATGCTTTCTGAAAAATAGCTCTGTCCTTTTCTCTTATGGATGCACATGAGAGGGATAGATGGGTTTGAAACCATAATGCTGAAGGAAGCCCTTCCTTTTTTATGACTGTTTTATTTTACAGTGGGCATGTGTTACTATTCTTCTTTTCTTCTCCTTTTCTTCTCCTTCTCTATTTTAACAGAGAATAGTGAGATAATCCTCCAGCTGAGGGCCTTGCAGTTCATCAGGGCATTTTCTGCAGGAATGTGTCACAGAACAGGGCTTTTACATTTTTTATTTTCTTCAGCAATTTTTGCTGTCTGGCTTAGACATCACCCTGATCATGTCCTCCTGTCATCAACACCACTGTTATCTAACTGTTCAGGATTTTTAAGAATTGTATTTGGATCTGTGGTTTCTGCCTCCATTTGAGTTATCTAAAGTTTTGGTGCTGCACTGCTTTGTGTGGCAGTGTCTAATACGGGTGGAGCCAATATTATATAAAAAAAAACATTAATGGCAGAGTTGTTTTAAGGCATAGCTGCCTTCCTGTACAGTTTACAGCTTTTGCAGTCACATACTCAAACATACATCTTGAGGCATGCAGCCAAAAATCTACCTTATGTAGACTGTAGTAAATAATTCAGAATAACTGATTTATTTCAGAAAAGAGCCATGATATGGCCATAAACAATATGAAACAGAGAGAGGCAGAATTCACTGAATACATTATTTTCTACTGATTATTTTTTCAGCTCCAGCCAGCACACATCATTCCTGATTTGCATTACGACAGAAAAATTAATATGAGTACAGTCACTCTTTCTTGTATCTTAAAGTCTTTAGACCATGAAAAATATCTAGGACTGTGTGTGTTCTTTCCCACAACAGATGCTAAATAACAGCTTGTAAGTAAAAAAAATGTTATCAAAGTCAGTGGTTCAAAAAATGCATGTGATTTTTTCCTTTGAACACATTTAATATATAACAGAAGATTAAAAATTATAAAGAAGGAGGGTTAAGCTATATATCAATCACAACTTTGATTATGCAGGAAACAAAGGCTAGCAAATGTTGAATTGATGCAGAACATTTTGATCTAATAATACTCTTTGCTTCCAAAACTTTAAAAAGTATGATATAAAGGATATTGAAGGCCATAGGATTCCTTCCACTGAACTCAGATCATCCAGAAAAGTCTCTCAGTCACCAGCAACAGTAAAGTAGGGCAATTCAGCTTGTAAGTCAACCAGTGGGCTTCCCAGTAGATCCATAGCCACCCACAGCTGGAGAATAGCTGAAGGAAGGGTGCATGGCTAATGTTATAATGAGACAAACAAGCAGAGTAATAGGAAAGAAATAATTGTTTACACATGTTGAAATGCTTGTATTATATGTTCAGGATCCACATATGGTACATTTGTGCTATAGAAAATAATCAGGTACATTTTACTACCAGGCTGTGGAATGCCATGAATCACTCAGATCTCCATGAAGTCCTCATTGATTTTTTCCATTACTGCTCCTCACATTTCAGGTAATAATGATTCTCCATCTCTGTTATTTGTATGCAAACAGAAGTCAGGATGGGCCTTAGATTCAGTAACATGGATGAGAGTCCAGCAAACGAACATCTGTCCTTTAATAGGGATGGCATTTTATATCCTCATTTAATCCCTGTGCTAGGCTAAACAAGAATTAGGTTTTGCTAAAAAACACAAAGGAAAAACTATATCCTAAAGAGAAAGGAAGTGTAAAATTTACTGGGAAACCAAGAAACATATTCTGTCTTACAGTGAGGTAGGTTTTCTTAAAAAAATTAGGTTAATGAAAGCAAATAATTTATCTTTGTTTGTGTTTGTTTTTCCCACTAATTTCTGAACAGGTCAATCTGACAGAGAAATAGGAGTTTTATAAAGCTTTTAAAATGTCTGTGAAAGCAGGGTCAAAAAGAGATTCAGAAGTCCCTTTCAGTGCCCTGACGGGAAAAGGAGCAACACCAGAAATTCATAATTCAGCAGACACCAGAAACCCAAATGCAAGTGTCCAGCCACTGGGAAATTTCAGTCAGAGTTTACAATGAACAGTAAGACGCAAATCCCAGAGCAGACCATGCTTCATTCAGACAAAATGAGTAAGTAGTTTGTGGAGCTATTTGTGTTTCGTCGTTTGATTGTGTTTGGTTTGAGTTTTTTTAATATATATAAATAAAACAATGTTCACAGTCACACAGAGCATAGATTATTTTATTTAAATTCTATTTAAGACATCCTAAGATTTAAGAGTTCAAATGATAAGCTGTAGTATAACCAGTATACTGTCTTGAATTTTGATCTTTTGCAATTTCTTTTCCCTTACCACTTGATAATCTTTTTCTTGTTTTCTAAAAAGCATATTTAGTAAATTATTGATATTTTATGAGAGATTCACTGAAATTTTTGTAATGTACTTGATTCATGTCATGGACTAAGTAGATTAACCACTAGAGGATATGCTTACTGGAAATTCTATTCAAATATTTCAAGGGAAGACAATAATAAAATAAATGGCAAAGTAGTTCCCACTTACAAACTCTTTACAAATATAGAAAATCGGTCATGAAGACAAAAGTAAGGCTTTTGGTCTTTCTGCATGTCATTGGTATTTTATCAGCTATGGTGCCAGATCTAGCACAGTACAACAAAGCTCTGCAGTTCAAGAAGTGAGGATCAGTTGATGCAAATGGTCTTCACCTAAAATGTTGATAAAGCACTTATTAAAACATACATGTACCATACAGACCCCATCGTGCTATTCCAAATCAGCCAGAACTTTACATTTGTTTAATAATTTAAGAATTAAGTATTGATAATCTTAAATTCCATGGGAATTTTCAGCCAAAATGAGGATTGTAAGATTAGGGCCCACTTTTTTTTTTTTTTTAATAGGTTAATTTAAAATAAAAATAATCTGTCTAGTTTCTCTAAAGGGAACCATATATGTGGACCCTGACAAAAGATCGGATTGAAGCGTATTTTTAATATGGGAGTCTTCTAAGTTTATAACATAAGGAATTCAAGGAATTCAAATAAGTTTTCAATGGAATATACAGAGCCAGATCTGGGATTCTTCTTTTAATATTTGCTGTCATATAAATTGCAAAGTGCAGTAATATAATAGCCATGACATGTAATTCTGAATTGCTATGAAATTCTTTCATAATATTTAACAAATAGTTTTTCATCATTTTGAGCCAAGTGGTATCTTTGAAACGAGTTTGATTAGAATGAGCTAAAAGGCATCTCACCACCACCCACTACTACTTTCTTAGCTACTTTTGTTTTTTTTATATGGGATTGCATTGTGTGAACCAGAAATCTGCAAGATGCCTAAAGTCACCACAGTGTCCTCCAGAGCACAATGGTATACCTACTGCAACAAGTAATTAATCTTGGGCTCAAGATTTCCTGATGGGAGCCTATTGACCCCAGCACAATAGATGAAAGTATTTTATCCTGCATGTTCCCCTACTGACCCCTTGTCACCTTTTTTCATGCACTGTCTGCTCTCATACCAAACCAAAGAATTCATCCTTCACTCTGATATTCAGGGCCTGCTTGACCCTCTCGTGCTCCGTGGAAGCAGATTTCTTGGTATTGCTTAAGAAGATCGTTCAGTAAGAAAAGCCTGGCAAAGTTTTGCTGTACACTGCAACAAACATGAATGAGCTCAGAAGTGAAGAGTTAGGGATGCTGCACCTTACTCAGACCTCTGCTCCCACACAGTTTTTAATGGGGAACCACAGCATGCAGTAAGGCTGCACACCATCCCTGCACCCACTGGGAGGAAGGCTGGGGATCCACTGGGCATCCTCAGGACTGACTGGGTGGAGGGGCCTCAGTACAGGTGCTCACAAATTGCCACCACAGTCCTGGGATGGCTACTGCAAGCTTGGAAAATGAGCCTTCAAGCTTTCTGGCATGCAAAATACTAGTAAGGGTGGATTGGAAAGCGGCACATTGTACCACAGCCCATCCTTCTGTATTAACACCAATATATGAGTCACATCTGAGCTGGGCCAGAGGATGCTCTTGTAGGCAGTTAACATATGGACAATTTTGGCTATGAGTCTGCTCTTGGGACTAATGTACATAACAAGGTTAAAAAAGCTAGATCTAGTGTAGGTATTTGAAATGAACCTGATTTTTTGGGAATGGTTGCTCAGGGTGTTCTTGAATTCAGGTCTCTTTGGGGTGTCTCAGACTGCAGAGCCAGGAATGGAGATATTAAAACTGGTTGCTGGTTCTTGAGCACTAATAGAATATTTTGTCTCCCAGAGACGTATAGTTAAAGAAGATGGACAGTAGCTTAAAGACCCCACTCAGCCAGTGCAAGGAATGTGTAACTAGTGCCGTTCTCAGCTCTCAGGACAACACAGCAAAAGTTAAAGTCGGGTCTAAGTTTAAAGGGCTGTTTCAGCCTCTCTCCTGTAGCAGCAATTACCCTTTGCTGGGAAAGCTGTGCTGTAAATCTTCAGGGTCCCCTGACACTCTCAGTGACAGCCAACCTCCAACTGTTACCCACAAGACACTTCAAAGACCATCTTGGATAAATATGTGAAAACTGCCCTAAACTCTTACAGTAACTCTAGACCCAGAGTGAATATCCCCTCCCCCACTCCCACCCATCAGGCTCCCATCTACTGTAATTGCTTCATCTCCTTGCTCCTTTGTATCTGTCATTGGGAATACTTCCCAATGAAACATATCCACTCCCCTACACAGGCTTGAAAGAGGGTGAAAAAGAAAACACTCGCAAATGTTTCCCCTGCAGATAATCATATTGTCATTAGAGCCTTTAAACTGCTTCAGTGTCTTCCATATTCAATTATTAAACAACCTTGGGCCCAGATCCTCACTTCACTAACTTAAAAAAACATTCCTGTTATCAGTGGTAATCCTTTCATTTAGCCCAGCTGTGTATCTGGATTGCCTGAACTCAGAGGAAGTTTGCTACTGATCTGAGCAAAACGCGAAATTAAAATCTGGATCTTCTTATTTACAGAAGGCTTTACTCTCTTAAACAGTCCACTGCTATCTACCAAATAGAAGTAATATAAGCAGAAGGCTGAAAACACAGTTCTCTGTAATAATGCAGCTTGTGTAATCCGGCTGAACAAAATAAAGTGCTGTCACTCTGGTCTGCGAGTGGCTTTACAGCCCTCTGTGGAAGGGCAGTGAGGAGCCGGTGGCCTGCAGGGCCAGGGGAGGCAGGAGATGCTGTGACTCCGAGCGACTGTCCAGGTGTGCTGAGAATACTAATTACGCACTGGTTGTCCTTTCTCAGTTCGCAACGTGATGAGCAAATGGGAAACTATTAATTGCATCCTGCTGTCACCTCTGGAAAAAAATATGGGTCAAAGCAGATGCATAGGTAAATCCAAGGAGCTTTAAGAAGCTGGGACAGAGACACATAGCTGTGGAGGGGGTTGAGGCATACAAATATGGAAAAGGGTTAGCTAGATATACATAGGAATGTATAAACAAGTTAAAACCTTCCTCTGGTGCTTTTCGGCAAATTTAAAAAACATGGAGAAGGGGTCCTGAGCACAGGGAAGTCAGGGAGGTGTGGGCAGGAAGAAGTGTTAAGGAGAGATGGCAGTGGGAGGCGGGGAGAAAGTTACTATGCTTCAGGGCCCAAAACAGCTCTGGTAAGGTCCTGCAAGTTTGTATACACATGTAAGTGCATGTATGTTCAGAAAAGATGTATAGAACATAAAGTTTTATATTTCACACGTATCTTTTTGAGACTTTGAAGGCAGCGCTATGAAGCACCTGTGACCTCCTTCCACAAATTACCCAGCAGTCTCTTTCAAATGGGATTTGGTCCTTATTCGCTCTTTTTCTCCTTGGTTGAAAGGCTACCAACTTCCCAATCCCACCAGTGAGCCTCTGTCTGGAGCAGACATTGGTGATGAGAACTTAGATATTTTCTTTGAGTAGCTTGTGTATTTACACAATGGTCATTGGGCTTATTCACCCCAAGGAGTGGCAACAAGTGCCATGAAACATTTGCATTATCATCAGGTAAGGTCTGGCCTCTGGAGGCAGCTGTCTTAACATATTGTGTTTCTGTAAAGCTCATGCAATACTAGTTGTTTGGCAGATAGTTGAAGTCCCTGACCCAGACTATGAGTTTTACAGGTGGAATTCTCCAAAGATGAGGTTATTCACAGAGATTCCAGGGGCCAGTGGGTGGGTGGTCTTACATGTCCACTGGCATGACGCATTCAGCCTGCCAGCAGCACAAAGGAAACATAGGAGTTCTCCTAAGAGACAAATGCAAAGTATAAAATGATTCTATAGACACAGTTATTCTGTGGCATCTTTGGGTCACCTAAGAGGAATTTCATCCTTACTACTCACACACCACCAGTGCCTAACACAAAGATATTTTTTCTTTGCAGTACTAAATGATGTATCCTTACTCACAAATGTAAAGCAAAGTGAATTACTTCATATTTATAGCATTATTTAGTGTGCACAAACTATATTTTCCTTCCAAATATTTTTTGTTTGGTTTTGACTTTTTTTTCTTAATCAATGACAGCGCATAGTGACATGATAAATATTCAATGAGGATAGATAAAAACCTTGCTGTATCTGAAGCACCTGATTCTGTCTAAATCATCTCATTCTTTTATGTTTTTTCTTTTTTTTTTTTTTTTTCTTTCCCCTGGGCACCTTTTTCTTAATATGAATTTGACTGAACTGAGTACTTGTCAAGATTTTGCACCACTGTATGATAGAGAAATAGGCCATATTTATTTACTATTTTTCTGCTGCAATTATATATAACAGCTCTTCTGCTATGGACTGAAGATGATCTTTTGTTTTCTAACAGCATCACAGTACTTTTAACAAATCTTGCCTGGAGTCACTGTTCCTAAATAATAATATCTTTTTTCAGTTGAATTGTATTTTAAGCCAAGAAATAGACTATGTTCATGTTATACAGACATTTGCAGTTGATCATCTCTCAAGGAATTAAACTTTTCTATTCCTCCCTAAAATATTTTAATCATCTATAACATGTTTCAGAAGAAAGTTTCAGACATAAATTAGTTTGCATTGTGTCAAAAGCTGGTTTTGTGTCTGTTTGAGCAGCAAAAGAATGTTCAAATTATTCAGCTGGGTAATAAATAACATAAGAGCAGTTAGGAGACTGTTGTTTGCAGCATTCTGCTTATAAAAAATGTATATATCGCAGACTCAGAGCGGTCCTGACAAATTTAACTACCCAAACTCTTCTACCCATACTTTAAAGGATGCTTTGGTTTACCTGTCCATGCAAGGTTGTATGAAGAGTAATGATTTTTGCTCAGGCTGCAAAGAAAGAAAAGAAAGTTATTGCATAACTGATGTCCTCATCAAGCTCAGGAAGGAACATAGGAGAGGGACTAAGCCTTAACCCCCTTTTCTATATGTAGACATGTCCAGGGCAAGCTCCCCCAGAGCTGTTCTGCTGCCAGCTCAAGGCCAGCAATAAATATCAGGCTTCTGGTCCTAGAGGCAGGCAGTGAAGGATCATAATTCCTACCCCGTCTGTGCTCACTTGGAAGTCACTTTTGATTTATATGTCAAAAAGAGCAGTTTCAATATCCTACCTGCATAGAGTACTTCTTCCATGCCATTAGTATAGAATAGAATAGAATAGAATAGAATAGAATAGAATAGAATAGAAGTATTTCAGTTGTGAGAGACCTACAATGACCATCTAGTCCAACTGCCTGACCAGTACAAGGCTGACCGAAAGTTAAACCACAGTGTTAAGGGCATTGCCCAAATGCTTCTTAAACACTGACAGGCTTGGGACATTGACCACCTCTCTAGGAAGCCTGTTCCAGTGTTTGACCATTTTCTTGGTAAAGAAATGCTTCCTAATGTCCAGCCTAAACCTCGCCTGGTGCAGCTTTGAATCATTCCTGTGAGTCCAGTCACTGGATCCCAGGCAGAAGAGCTCGCGCCTCCCTCTCCACATCCCCTCCTCAGGAAGCTGTAGAGAGCCAGGAGGTCACCCTTCACCCTCCTTTGCTCTAGACTAGACAAACCCCAAATCCTTATTTACTCCTTACAGGACAAACTAGGGAAAAGACATCTAATATCTGCCAATGAAGGCTGCCAGTCTGCAGGGAAAAAAATCTGTTCTTACTCTGGGAATACAAGTTCCTGGTCCTCAGTAATGTTAGAAAGAATTTTAGGAAGAATGTAAGGATCAAAATAGTTTCTCATATGGGAAATAGTTACAAAAGACTGTAACTTCTGGAGCTAGGGAAAGATAAGCTCATTAATAATTTTGGAATGGATACATAGAGAAAAATGGAAGAAAATGTGTGCTTTATTCAATTTCTCTCTTTATTTCTAGTGTTCTTGAACATTTCAGTAGTAGTTAGAAGAAGATCAACCTCATTCAGAATACTTATACAGAATACTAATATATGGAATGTAGCTTTTCCTTACCATCAAGCTAAGATAAAACTTAATCTGATTCTGACCATAGTAAATAGATGCCATGGGCACTCAAAATATTGTACTATTTAATGTGCTTTGATGCAAGCGAGATCAGACAATATAGGATATTTCTATATATTTTTAAAGGTGTCTGGCCTCGATATGACTTTGCCTAGCCAAACATATAACATTGTGGGATAAGCTTTATGGACTGATATAAAAAAAAAAAACTTCCAGTATAAAAGCAGGATCAGATCTCACACATTTTTCAAGGAAGCTTCTTTTCTTAAAATCCCTCAGGATAAAAAAAATAATGCAAATATAAAGAGACAGAGTTTTCTCATGTTCATCACCTCCCTTAGTGATTCTTAACAATGATATCTTTTCCTGAGAAAAATGTAGTTAATTGGCTTCTCAGTTCATATTACAGTAAAAGATGAGCAGTGACCATTTCCTGGTTTACAGATATAGTGACTGCAAGTGACTGTCTTAAATTTACTTTTATTTTTTCAAGAGATGAATCATCTTGATTTTGAGGCTTTAAATATTTCTTTGACTGGACTGAAAGTCATATTTATGCATCATTAGGCTCCTGGAAATTGCTAATTTAAGTGATTGCAACAGACTAGAGTGTTCGTGACTGTGACTCCACTGTTCATTGCTGGGAAGAAAGTGAGCAGGAATCACTTTCTAGCCTTGAAAAGACGAGGACGAAAATGTTGGTTAATGAGTGCTCAATACCAAGCACGTACTGCTCTCCTTGTCACTTCTCCAAAGCAGAAGGAGGGGTTTGGTGGACTCCTGAATTTCTTCAGTCTGTGTTGCTGCTGATCTGTGCAAATAGTCCACTCAAAGCTAGGTAATTCATAGGAATTTCTGATATGACAACTTGTCTGTTCTTGTACCATATTCAGTGACTGATTAATATTTTTTTCCAATTATGAAATAGTTGATTGTGAAATTTTGCCACAGAAATGTATAAATAGAAACCTGATAAGTTTTGAGTATTTATATCTGGTCATTTATATATCATGGGATACTTTATTTTACCATATTAGACTTTAAACCTTTCTTTAACCAGAAGTCACATTAATTTAGCTATACAATCTTCAGTGTTGTTAATTCAAGTAACCACAGCAGTGAAAGAGTAGCCATGCCTGCAACCAGTAGGTGTTTCTTATTCCTTGCTGCATTGGTGGAGCCTGCTTAGCTGTAATCAACTGTGTCTAGTATGCCCTTCCTCTCTCTCTCTCTCACTCTGTCTCTCTCAGGGGTACCTTTTCCACCTGTAATGTTTTTTCTTCACTGTGGACCATGAATAGGACCACTCTTTGTGAAATGAGTATCCAAGCTATGTATTTTATAGTGCCTATCATTGCCCTACATTTATTAATTGGCATCTTCATACTTTAGTTCAGCAACGGTTCACTGTAGGAGGAGACTTAGGAAAGGAGGGAGGCAGGGTGAAGTGCTGAGACATTAGGAGAATCAGGAAGGGAAATGAGCTAGTTTCATCAAAGATAATCTTGGGTACCAAAACATAGAGGAGTGTGATGTAAAGATATCCATGTAGGCAATGTGTCACATGAGATTTTCTAACTTGGATGCCACATCACATCTAAGCGATGTTGATAAATTTTCTCAGTGGTGCACTGCACTGTATGGACATAGTGGTTCCGTACTTGAAGGACCTCTTCTTTCCATTTCATGGTGTATAAATTAGAGAGAGTGACTACCTTAGAAAGAAGATAACAAGTTAATGTTATCGCTATAATACCCACAGATAACAACATTCAAGTTTTAACCAAGTTGCAAGGTTTGGTTCTCATTAGACTACACTTAATTTTTCCTCTCCCTGGTGTAATTACAGAAGAACTGAAATTACCTTGACTTTTGTCTTACAGTCCTCTCTCAGAAGAAAAGAAGATATTATTTGCATTTATTCTAATTCTGTTTTGTTGTTTTGTCTTTGGATAGCCAGAGCTACATGTTATATTCCAGGTGATATTTTACTACCACTATTTAAATTGACATAATTCCAATTCTCTACTGAAAAAAACCCAACTTTACTAGTATGATTCATAACTATCACTTGATTTCAACTCACAGTATAATCCTTATCAGTCTTTAAGGTCAGATTTGTCACAGCTGAAATTAGGTTTGCAGACATGTAAATTAGGAGCACAGCCATAATATTATCCTTAAATAAACAATGGTGGGACTGATTCAAATTAAAAGTGGGTGATTGTTCCTTTTCTCTTAGCTGCTACTGGACATCTGGATTCCAACAAACTGTACCTGAATTTACAATTCACCCATTTTTGAGTCAACAACTTGAACTAACACAGCTCCTTAATTTTGTGACAAATTTGTTACCAAAAATACTCAATGAAATCATAAATATCAATGCCAAGGATAGCCACAGGAAAACTTTGTTCATAATTCTTTCAGTACAAACTACGGTTATATAGTTTTGAGAAGCTGCCATAATTTTTTTTACAGTGTTTCTGATTAATACCAATCTTTTTGCATGCAACTAACACTGTAGGGACATACTTGTATGGCATTTGTATTATGGGCTTCACTGAAACTTTTTATTTAGAAGTTCTGTTTTCTCATTTAAAAAATATAAGATTCCATTACACCTAAAATAAGAGAGTTAGCTTTTTTTCAGGATCAAGCTACACTTTAAATACCCAAAGGCATCCCTGACCCATATGTTCTACTCATTTTAATTATATCATTACAATAATAGAAGGTGTGAACAAAAGGCCTCTACATATCTTTATAAAACTCAGCACATATCTATCTGTCTTTAAAAGATGCAATCAGCCTGGTGGCTTTTGCTAAAAATATTAATAATATTAAGTAGTAATGATAAGAGCAATCATAATAATTCACAAGCAGTAAGGATATACACATGAACTTTGTGTCAAGAGGAGTGTGAGAACAATTCAACTGATGTTTGCAAAGACTCTTGGATCAGTCCAGATTATGTAATAGGAGTATTATTGTTTGACAGCCAATGTACTTTGTAATTGTTGATGATTTTTAAGATATAAAAGGAGAGAATACTAATCTGCTTAAACTAGCATTAATATTACCAAAATGAGAGTAGTGTCTTAAATTAACAAATCTGTCTTTCATTAATACTGTATTAATTTATGAAAAAAAATAATCCTGGGGTTCTTTTATTGAAGAATGCCAGCTGCATAATTTAATGATAAAAAGTAGAATGAGAACTGAAATATGTTTGTTCACCAATACTATTAAGAAACATAACTACCTTTTCAGATTTCTCCAGCATATTTCTCCCTTTGAAGATTTTCTCTCACAGAACTCAGAGTACAGTTAACCTCTCACAGTCGATAACTGCACACTCGAATAAATCAAAATTAAGCCTAATTCATTTTTAACCCTACACTCAGCAACAGTAATGATTGAGTATTTGTGACAAAACTGCAGAAGGGAGCTCATACTTTAAGGGTCCAAACTTTGCCTGTGTTGAAGAAAATGGAAAGCTGAGGTGACCTGATCTGCCTCTGCCCATTAGGGACTTTTTGATAGTCATTGTCTTCAAGAAAAATAATTGCTTCCCAAGAATGCTCAGCTAAATCATTTTATTAGTGTGAACTGGATTAAGGTTATAGGAAGGTCCCTCTTGCTTCTTACCCAATAATATCTGACCATGCATATCAAAGAGTGGAGGAGGCAAATTATTCATTATTTCACCAGCATAATGAAAGCATAAGGGAGTTTTAAAAGGACGCTATCTGCAGCAGGAAACTGTCAAAGAACGTGGGAACACAGCCCTCCTGCATTTTTGTTTCAGCTCCGTTGATCAGAAGATTGAAAGGCCTGCTCTACCTACAGGGGTCCTCTGTTCAGGCCCCACAGTGCAATTATAATCCGTCCTCACCTCCTTTAGAATGACAGGCCAAAAACAAAGCCCAGAGCTTTTGTACAGCTTAGCATTCCTAAGAAACACAAATCTTCATTTCTTTCTTTTTTTTTTTTTTAACTCTTCAGAATTAATTAAAATTGCTCTTATATAATATCAAGGGATAAAACAGATTAAAATTATATAATACTTTTTAAGGGTGGAATTTTATTTTTTTTTTAATAGAGCATGTAGAGGGATCAGCTGCTAACTGCCACAAGGTAGAGTAGCTCTGCTTTTGTCTTCATGCTGCCTGCAGGAAAAAGGAGTCCAGTTGGCAGTGTTTTGCATGAGGCTGTTTAATTTCATTTTTTTATGCCATTATTCCTGTCGTTTACAGGTTTTAGTGACAGAAATTTGCAACTAGTTAAGATACTTAATGGCTCTTGCTGTTAATCTTGTTGAATCTCTGCTTTTCAAAGGATATCTGAATAAAAGCCATGCACCTCCACAACACATATCCTAGATCATTGTAAAAGCATCAAATGGTAGGAATGTGATGGCCTAAGTATATTAAGAGATGCAGGATAAAAAAATAACATTTTTAGCAGCTTCCATTAGCAGACTATTTTGGAGGCAACAAAGACATTTCCAATTTTAAAACAACCACAGCAAACCATTAAACGTGCTAAACATACTAGATGTTTTATGTTCCTTCAGCTGGCCTACCACATCATTGTGGTTATCTGAGGAATGCTGTAGATTGCATGGTTATAACAGCTTGGAAAATTCTGTATTTAACATTAAATCTTCAGGCTGCATTGCCTTACTCAGTGTAAACCAGCACCAAGCAAACTAAAGTTAACTGTCAGGTTACGTTGTTGAATGAGCACACAGAACGCGTTTGGCAAACAAATCTCACATCATGGGTGTGACCTTTAAATGCATATTTTTGCAGAAGGTTAGACAAGATTCCAGGCTGCTTGAGAGCTTTAGTGGGTGAGATCAATAAGGGATGACACAGTGTAGTCTAGCTATGCATGTGAAAGTCTGCTTTGAAAATGCAAAACCAGGTAATAATAAATGTGATAGTAATGGTGTGAATTTGTTTCACTGTTCTCACCCTCTGATTTTTTATTTTCTATCTGGGACAATCTAGAATTACTTTTAAGCTGACTTGGGGTGAGGTTTTTCGTACTTTTAAAATGTGGTATGGCTACAACATCAGTGGTGAAATATGGCTTCCAAGAACAGAAATGCATTTGCAGGTCAGGCTATATCATAAGTGTTCTGATACTTAATGGTAAGTTTATGCTCTTCTTGTATCACTTAAAATTTTACTATTAACATTATTTACTAATTGCTTTACTTTTTTTTTTTTTAATTAGGAAAGAAATTCTTAAATTGCATTAAAGTGACTAGTTAAAGATCCTTTGCAAGCATTTAAGAGGACAGCATTTTAGTGAAAGCACACTTTAATAGGGAAATGTTTCAGTATCCCCTTCCAAGGTTTATTTTGCAGTCAGGATGGTGTAAGGCAATGTGAATAAGAAGCAGGCCTCTCATTCACAAAGCCACTTCTTTCTGGTTTGTTATAGGTTGATTTCCTTTGTTTGAAAGGGACAAAGGCATGTTATTTTGGGTTTTTTCATATATGGTTTATCTTTTTGTCCTTCAAATTACACCAGTTGGATCGTTCATGTAGGATACCCAGGAGCCTGAGGACAGAAAGGAACCAGGTAGTGAATAGCTAATAGGGATGTATCAAAAGCCAAGTGCCTGGTTTGTCATTCATTACGTACTTTATTACCTTCAGAAGTACCATGGCATGGGGAATCAACTTTTGGAGCAATAGATGTATTCAGGGATTTGGTGGAACATCTGTCCCTGTTATATTTCTGCATCAAAACCTGAGAAACAGTCTGCAGTGATTCTCTGAACTGACCAGCGGAGTCCCACTAGTGAGGCATTTGTGGGAAAATGTTCACAAAGGTGGCTTTCTTCAGACATACAGAAATCCTATTCTTTGGTATGAGGCAGTAACTATCTCTTGCTATATTTTAGCAACAATGTTTAGCAGGTAGAACCTTTTGTTTTCTTTGAGTAGTTCTGCAAGTTTGTATGTCAGAATGTCTGTAGTGCTTGACTGACCTTCCATTAACAACTGGTGCAAACTCATCCCTCTCCAGCATTCACTAAACCTCTTTGATAACCTTTGATAACATGCAGGACCTATCAGACTCCAAAGACTTGTCATGCCTTAACACTAAATGAAGGCTCAAATGAGATCAGCCTTGAGGAAGTATTTAACTCACTGAACTCCATCTTCCAAGTGAATATAGAGAACTACCTGGAAAGCCAGGAGCCTTAACTTCAGATTTATTTCTACAGTTGTTAATGAGATAATTGTGAAAGTTTCTAGCCATTTCCATTCCAGATTTCTATTCCACTATGTAACACCCATCAAGAGAGTCTAATTCGCTACAAAAAGCTATTTACTGATACTATTTATGAGGAAAAAAGAGCATGTGGACACTATTTGTTCCTGTTAGGCCTACTAGAACTAATAATTATTTTGTAATATTTTCATACGTAGTTTTTTGCTGGTTTGTTTTTGGGTTTTGGTGTTTGGTGGGGTTTTTTTTCTTTAGTAGGAAATAGAACTCATGAGCATTTAAGAAATTCTGAAACATCTAGAGGAACCTTGACAGATTTGTCATTTTGAGCAAATACACCAAGGCCACAGCAAGCCGTCTTCATGGCATTAGCTCTGCTGCCATCAAAATATTGCCTAAAGAAGAATGCATTGTCCTAAAAGGTCAATTTGAGTCAAGGTTTCCAGTTTCTTTAATAATGTCTTTAATTGTTTTTCTACAATGTTTCTCAATTCAAATGCTTACATTTTCCCAGGAAACACTTACTTTTAAAACTAATAAAAGCATAGACAGATGAAGATATCTTATGTTTTATTTCCTCCTCCTGTGAGTATCATCTTTCAAGTATAGTCCCTGAAGATTGGCTTTTCAGATACAAAACCTCTCACAGTTTTACCTTTAAAACAGAATGGTAATGTCATCTTTTTCCTGTAAACGGAGGGAATCACAAGAACAAAGCAGTACCATTGACCTCACAGCTAAAGGCTGAAAGACAGAAGCAACATCCATCCTGATGCTCTAGAAGTATCTGTCTGTGCTTCCTAATGCAAGGAAATTGCCTTGTGCTGCATCTGAATAGAAATGCATCATTCAGAGTTGGTGGACTATTAGTAAGAAAGTAGGCATTTGGCGACTGAACAGAGATCTTCCTAAATGCTCTTTGTTCCCCAGCTGCTTCAACTGTGAACTCCCTCTCTTCTTTTTCGAACTCGGAGTTTATACCGGAAAGTTCGTTTGGTTTATGGTAGATTTCAGAAGCTGGATAAACCAAAAGCTGATTTGCTCCATCTCTGTGCCACCAAAAGACTGGCCTGCATGTGTGTGTCTCTGTGTCCATGCACACCCATGTTCTCAAAGGGCAGACTGAGTTTCTAACAATATTTAGATTGCTCAGGTCAATCCCTGCTCAGCTAAGTCAGTCAATTGCTCAAACTACTGTGGCTACACCACCCTACACAATTCCATAACTCTAATGGTCTCCAGCCATCCAGAATTTCTTTGGTCTGACTAGTCTGAACTGTTTTTGCATAACAGCAAAGATATATTCTTGCTCTGACATCTTCCATTATCCCTAAAATAGGAACACTCAAGACACAGATCCGACACACTGCATCTTTGCTTTTTCTGACAGGATCTGAGCAAAAGGTGACTGGATTTTCTCCTATAAGAGCTCTGATATTGGAATTAATAGGAAGATCGTCTTTAATTTGTTTAAGCACGTTTTGCATCTGAGAAGTCTTATAGAAAGATTCAGAGACTCAAGAAACTACCATCAGCCTGTTCAAATTGTTATATCTCCAACCACAGCTAACTATGGATAATGCCCATTTTATGTAAGCATTTCTGAGACATGAATGCCTCCAATTAATGCAAATGTTAACCCATTTCTTTCCTCCATATATGCTGTTATGGGAGGGTTGCATCTGTATTCTGAATATTGTTTTTCACAACCTACTGGAAAGTAAAAGACAGCCTGAATTTTTTCCTGTGCTTCATAGCTTTGTCCTGTCCTGAATGCAGAGATTTATTCAGACTGAATGCTTTCAATATCTATTTGTCATCTCTGTCTCTTTTCATCTGGGAAAACTATGATATGAAATTATTTCTTTAGTTATTTAAATATTACTGAAAATGAATTTTTATTTGTCCATCAGTTAAAGAGTTACTCATCTGGACACGTTCTCATCACAAATCACTTTCAAGTGTGAATACCTTAGTGAAAGAAGTGAGCCAGAGGGTAATTAAATTAGGTGATGAATATGTTTAAAAATGCACGAAGTAAACAAATACAATTTATTTCTTAGCTTTTCTGTTTATTTTATTTCAGCACTCTGTTTTGGGCTTACACCTCACTGTTAGTTTTACTTCCAGAATGGAGACAAAAAATGTGCAAAATACAAGAAATGTGGAGTATTTAGAAGCCTTTTTTGGCAAAACAATAGAATAATGGACTACTGTCATAGTTACAAAGTTTGTTCATGTGAGCCTAGAGCTACGAGCTAGAAGCTGAAATTCAGCTTTTGGGGCAAAAGCAGTGTCAACTCATTTCAGCACCAATTGTGCCAGATATGTTGAGATAGTTTCTTGAGGGTCACTCTGAAGTTCAAAGTTTTCCATCAAACTTGAAAATGTTGACTAGCCATGGCCAGAACATGCACTCTGGATGCCCATGCCCTGGCATACCTGATATATCACCAGGCAGTTTAAACAAGTTCTCGTAATTTTTATATGTACTTGAAAAGAAGTCACAGAGTGTGATATACCTATGCCATGTGTCCTGGAGCCTGTCAGCTATGATGGAGACATATTCTTCAGTTTCTGTGCTGTGAAATGGATATCTTTATGGCTCTGATGAAGTCCATACACTGCACAAACACTAAAAATACCATTGTACTCTTACTGTGATTTTGAAAAACCTGAGCTATTCCTTTGGAAGGGAGAAGCATCTTCTCCGCAAAATCTACCTTCCTTCTTTGGATCTTCTGCAGAAGGTAAAGGAGCTTCTGAAATCTTTCTTGGGTTGGTCGTATTGAATTAGAAGTTCCTGTCAGTAAAAAAGTGTAAAGTCAGATGAAGCTAATGTTCAAGGGAGGAAACTGCTTTTGCTGATTAGTGTAAGCGTGCTGTTATGTTTGGTGTCATGTGTGGTAATATACTACACAGAGATTATGCTGAAGGCAGTGATTCTAAGGTGCACCCGTCAATGAAGTTGCAAAATATTACTGCTTAGTGAGAACATCCTAAGCATTTCTGTTTGATTGCTACAGTCATGGAGTTAATATCAAGTGATTGCAGTCATGCAGATGCTTTTAGTACCTTTTTGTACCTTTTCCTGAAGCATTTTCACAAAGGTAGTTCATTGCTTAAAGAATCAGGAACTACATTAGGGCTTCTGCTTCAAATATGTATTTTTAGATCAGACATGATAGCACATGCAGAGAACATCAACAGTTTTTATTAAGCTTTTGCAAGGATCTTCCCCCCTGGCAAGACTTTACCCTGCCTGTTGATGATTTTATGGACAAAGGAAATTACACATTTGCTGGGTTGTAGCCTGTCAGGGGAAGGACAGCTGTAGCAACAACATGGTGACATTTTGGAGATGGAGTGAAATAAAACTTCTCATCAAAAACTGAAATTTGGTACTAGTTTTTAAAGTGGAGCTCATTCAGCTTGTTGAGAAGCAAAACAGCTGATTCACTGTTTATAAGCCGTTTTGAAGTTATGTTGATACTACCCATACAAAAGTGACTTAAAAGGATACCTCCAAGATAAATACCTGTTTGAAATCATGCTCTGCTTTACTTTTCCCTCCACCAACTGAAGCAAACAGAAATGAAGACATCTGCTTTGTAGCATCAGATTTCTACTGCAATACCAGCAGTAGAAGTCCAGCTTCATGCCCATACTAACAGAAAATAAAACTGGAGGAGTTACAGCAGCACAAACAACCAAATCTTCTAACTCCTTTGTATAGGTGAAGATGGACAGGGCCTTGGGGAAGCACTATAGAGTGTCTTATTTACATCGATGAGGTAAAATCTAGTACTCTAACTTGCATGAAAGACATCACAAAGGTTACTGCACTGTCCCACTGCCACAGATATATCATCTGTGCACACAAGACTAAATCAAATCCACTGTTTGAAAAATTCTTTTCATGCTTCTTTTAAAATAGCTAAACCTTATGAAAATATTTTCTTTAGCACCAGATTCCCTGAAGACATTCTATTTTAAAATGATAAAGAAGATACTTGCAGTGCATGAGTTCTTGTCCCCAAGGCACTCTTTGGACTATCAGAGGAACTCTATAAACTCTAAGGTAATATCCATAACAACACATGGCTTGTTATATCGTGCAGCTTAATCAACCATAAAATGATTCCAATTTGAATATGTTCTATTTTAATTGCCAATTGTGTTGCTATCTGTGCTTACAAATAGAAGTCAGAATAGTCATGTTAACTTCTGTCATGCTGCTCTGCAGACTAATTTGAGCTATCTTAACAAAAGATTTTGATTATTCCAAAGTTAAAAGAATTGTTTAGATATGAATATAATAATACAGATTTCTGGTTTTGATAGTAGAAGTAGTAGAAGAAAATGAATAAAAATAGATTAAAGTGGAAAAACAAGAAAATATCTTAATTTTTGCTGGTTTACCTCTTCAAGTAAATTAACAAATGCAAATGAAGTTATTATCTGACCTTATACCTGATTCTGCTTTGAGAAAGAAGCTGGAGTGGACCTCCTCAGGTCCCTTCCAATGTGAAATATCCCACATTTAAAAATGCCAGAACTAAAAAAAGGCCACAAAAATTCCATTTTTTCAGTCTCATTCTGCTTTCTGTTTGTTAATTCTGACATAGTAAGGCATTTCTCTTTTCATTATTATGAAAACTGACTGCACCATATGTCACATATATTTTTTTTCATGTTATAATTGTCACTTCTAAAGAAAATACAATGCAATTTAAAATTCTTGACCTGTTACATTCCTGTTCAAGATGTTTCTTACACTGGAGGAGAAGTTGAACTTCAGGAAAGACATGTCTGTCCTCTACAGACTTTGCTTTTCCTTTCATCAAAGAGGAATTTTCTTCATGACAATGATGCAGGATCACCCAAACCACCAAACTACAAAAGAAAACACATTTGATACACCTGATTAAAAGTGTAAGACTTCTTTTGCAAAGTTAACCTCATTTTCCCACCCAACATTTTGGACTGAATGAAAGAAAAATGTTAATGTAGACAGTGTGAAAATCATTCTATTTACCATGTGCTCTTTACTTTTCCCTACTTTGTCACCAGCTGTTATATTGTCTTGATGGCTATGATGCAAAAAGAGATTAAGAGAAGAGACGAGAAAAATAAGCAATTACTTCCCCCATTTGTGTTATTATAGTTTAATGGATTATAACAGCAGTAACTGAAATCAAGTCAGCCATCTCCTGACTTGACACTGTTTGCTGTAAAGAGTAAAGTCATACTTTGTTGCATTCTAATTAGGGAAAGAAATCTTGGGCTATCTTTGTGAAATGTGCTTTTTTAGGGCATGGAAGTCAGGTGCATCTTGAACTCATCTTTGCCTTCAAGCAGAAGCCTGAGAAGGTCGGAGCAGCTGGGCACCAGACTGCATAAGGAGAACACGGTGAGTGAACCAACATTGCAACTTTGGCTCTAACCAGCAAGGGTACAAAAGTAGGGTGAACTGTAAATGCAGGTAGCAACTGCAGAGTAGTAAAACAAAGGATCATTGCATTCAGACAGCACCGTCAGATAAGAACCTTTATAGAAAAATCATCTGGATTTACAAGATAACAGTTATTTTTTCTTTTACATATTTAAACCAGGGTGCAAAATCAAGAACTGGAATGTCACTGCCCCTTCATCTTCCTTGAGTATTTCAAAACTCCATAGACCTGCTCCTTTTCTGCAGTGTAGAGTGAGGCCCTTATTGTGTAAACCAAAGTCAACTCTACTCAGTTTTCGGAACTCCACTGGTAAAACTATTTATTCACACTACCTATCCCTATTGTCTCTTCAGATTAGCTCCATATAATTTGATTTTATACCTCATTATGTGGAGGATCATTTTCAGAGCAAATTCTCAGTTCTTTCATGAAAAAAAAATATTGCATAAAAAGTTTTTTAGATCTGGAAGATTATCCAACAATGAACAAATAAATTACTTCAGTGGTGTAAGGTTACAATATCCTCAAAGTGCACCCTTGCATGCACACACGTGCCCACACAGATCTCTTGCCTGCAGCTTCACAGATTCATGCTATCATCACAGAAAGTATTAGAAAATGGATTTATTTCTAAGTACAAGAAAAGAGATTGCCCATTCAGGTACAAGTTACAGTTACTACACTTTGGGTAGACACACTCATTTACAAGAGTTGAGCATCCAATCCCCTTTCTTCAAAAATAAGCAGTGCAAAGTAACAATAGAGACATTCATCTTCATAATGAAAGGGAAGAAAAATTTCTTATCCAGCAATATGTGCCTAGCTGAACTATTGCATGTCCAATAGGAATGCACCACAAATATGTTTACATGTCCACTAGTGTATATGTGTCCACTGTGAAATCATAAATTCTTCTTAAGCTTGTCAAAAGGCTAAAAATCTCTTTCCAGTGATGCAGCACCTGATTAAATCAATCTCCAAACCATCTATTTGCATGAGAGAGAAGCTCTGAGTCCTGAACACAGTCACTGTGTGAAACACTCAGGTGCTCCCTCTGTTGTTATGCAGACCCAGGTGACTGTACCAATTAATAAGGAAGAGAAAAAGAAGCTGGATATGATAAAAAGGTTAAAACAGGGTTTTACACGGGAGATCAGAGGTGTACATAGCACTCTCAGTACCACACAGCCACACATGTGCAAGGAAGCAGAAGAGGCAGAAATTGTCCTTGCACAGTCACGCAGACTATAGTATTTTTGGTTTCTCAGTAGTTTGCATGGAGAGCAGTCACCATCCAACTTCTGTGGTCTATCCCTTAGGAATGAGCAGTCACTGAGTAGAAAGAAAGAAGAGATAATGCAAGAATAAACGGGAACAATCATAGGGAGCATGGTAGAAAGGAGGCAGACTGGCAGGCTGCATGCCAGACTCTCCATGTCACACTATACCCTGGGCAGTTCCAGAAATCATAAGAATTATCTGGGCTCAAAAGCCACAGTTCAGTTCCCTCAGCTTTAGGTCATCACATCCAGTCAGCTATTAACAGCAGCAGTCATACCATAAATACTTACAGCTCAGCCTCTGAACTAGTTTAATTTTCAGTTCCTGTTGCTATTGGAATACTCTTGGCAAAAGTCCAAGAAGGGACCTTCTGATTTCCTAAATGTATTCACCGCCATAGCTCATTTGTCCAGGTGCCAGCCTTTCCTTTATTTGTAATGTTTTCATGGTATTTGTCAGTGTACATTTTAGAGAGCAGTTATGTCCCTTCTGTTCCTTCTTCTGGCTAAGCCTGTCAAGCCAAACTGTTCCGGCACCACAAATTCTCTCTTTTTATCAATTCTCTTAATAACACCTCACTACAAGTGCAGATTATTCATACATTTTAGGAAGAAGACTCCTTTTTACTGTAGCCACATCTGTTCTGTTCCAGCTGCTTCTGAGGTGCAGTCTCTGACCATCATTAACAGCTTCATGAACTGGTGTGGTACTGGAGGGAGGTGGTGCTTCTTTCCTGTCACTGATAAAACTTTATGTTTGCCTGCATTGAGAGGCAGCCAAGGAAACTGAAGGATCTCAGGGCCATTTTTTTGCTCATTCAGCTCTTTCATCAAGCCCTGAAGAAAGCTTTTCAGCAAAGGGTCCCTTGCCCATGAGGACAGCAGGGGTCTCTGCATGAGATTAATATTTTGTAATATTCTAAGCTGCTTGACCTTTTCCTGACACTTTAGGGAAGTGGATGAGGTAGACCAGCTTGTTTCTTTTGCCCTCTATTACCATAATGATTTCACCAGCAGGTAAAGGAAGTCCTGGCTTGCTCCTTTTCCTGTGTGATGTGGATGTGGCAATATCCCCAGAGTGCTCCTGACCTGCTGCTTCTCATCCTTACCTGAAGTAAGTGTTTGTATCATATTAACAAATAAGTTGTTACAGAGACCCTGCGCTCTAGCCCTTTTTTACACCTTGTCTATGTCACAGCTAGTAATGTAATTCTGGGACTAAAGATTCCTCACATATGGGAAAATAGGACAGGGATTCACAAATTAATATTAATAGTCCTGATTCAAAATATGTGCCCATCTCTTGATGCAATTAAATTGCACCTTCTTGCTTCTGCACTGTCTTTCCCTAACTCAGAATCAAACTGACTGCTATGCACACATCTCAAGCTAAGAATCCAAAAAGCCTTCTGTTTCTGCATCATTTTGCCTTCTAATTTGCCTTAAGATGTTCCAGAAGCTATTTCTGATGACTATGAAGCATTCAGCACTTAAAGTATCTTCCTTTCCTATAACGTGCAGTAAGAACACATTGATTTGAACTTTTTGCAAAATACAGACTTGTTAAAAGACACATTGCAAATTTGGCATGCTAATTTCCCATGTGTGATTGGTTCAACATGCAGATACTCAATGGTAAATAAAACCCAAGTTTTGTTGAAAGGAATTTCAGAGTAAGTTTATTAGGTTAAAAACTGTTTTGTTTTGCTGTGCCACTGTTGTTGTTTTTTCTTGGTCCCACATGGAGAGCAAACATGGCCTGGAAGAGTGTTATGTCAAGTACCTCCCATCATGCATTGTTGCTGCTCAGTGAACTGGAGTCTAAAAAAAGTAATTCCTCATTTTCATCTTGACTAGGATTCCCCTTTTCTTTGCTGTGAAGCTGCACTAATCCTTCATTCAGTGCAACCCACACCCTCTGGTTCCACTCGGAGTTCTCCCTTTCTAACATCATTGTATTCTTTATCTGGGCCTTCTTCTTCCAATAGTACTCCTTGAAAGCTCTTTCACAGACAAGAAAGGACCAGCTCCATAATGGCCAAGTTGGCCCTTTTCTTTTCTCTCTCTTTTTTTTAAGCTTCCGACTGAGCTTTGCTATTTAATCTTCTTGAGGCGTTCAAGATGTCACTTGCCTCTGATGACTATAGACAAAAGGGAAATCCATCCAGCTTGAATGCAGCATATACTTGAATACATAGGGTTGCTTTGAAGAGAGTTTCTTGAAGTCTCTGTGTTTCATTGGCTGTCTTGGTGGCCTCCATGCAGGTCTTTATGTGAAATCATATGCCCTTTCACAGATCACATTTCTTGGAATGTTACCTGAATTTATACAGCCCTAAACATTAGCAGGTGAGATATTAATCGAAAGAGATTGTTTCTATCAGTTATTCTGAATAAGCTAATGAGAATACCCTCCTCACCACAAGTATATATGAACATTTGATGCTTTGTGGATGCTTTGACTGCTTGGTTTACACGTATTTGGTAGGACGCTATGTCATATTACCCCTTCTCACTGATGTAAGCTGAAAAAGGGGAGAATAAGCAGAGGTCAGGACACAGCATCCCCTTGCTCCAGGCCCTCCATTCTGTATTTGAGCACTAAAAAGCTAACATTTGCCTCTCTACAACGCCATATCTCAAGATTAATTTTACACTTCCTGTATTTTAGGAAAACTGAAACACTAATACGAACTATTAGTTATGGACAGTATATGTAAATTGCATGTCTTTATGCTCATAAATGCTCTACATTACACATATTCTTTGAAGGACTCTGCTTTTCCTGAAGCACTGAATGCCCCAAAACACACAACTCTTTAGTTACTGGTTGCCTATGAATATTTACACGGACTGACAACAGCCTGGTGTGGAGCATGACGGATGAACAGGTATTTGTCTGTATAGGTTATCAGTCTGTGTAGATTATCTGTTCTTAGTCTGCATAAATCCAGTTTTGTGAGCATATTTTTATGTCTCACACATAGAGAAAATTCTAGGCAAGCAACAAAAATTGGTAACGTTCATTGCCATGTGAATGTGAGCACTAGCACTTTTATTAAACGGAAATACAGAATAGGAATTTCTGCATTAAAATATGAACCTACCAATTCCTAGCATTTGTCAGAAGAAAATATGCAGTCTTTGTAGAGATATATACAACTTTTCATTTCCCATATCAATCATGAGAACAAGTTGAAGTTCAGATAATGGCCAGTTCAATTTACCCTAATTGTTAAGGACTTAGCCTGACTGTTTGCATTACAGACTGTGGCCACTGGGTTCTCAGTAGGGGTTTGCGGCCTACTCCATCCCGTAACAAACCCATGTTCATGCGTCGATTCAGATCCATCACCCTGAGATAAACTGTGAATATTGCCCTTTGTCCTGTGCTGCATTCTTTCATGCATTGTGTAGTGACTATTTAAGGATTTAAAGGCTCATTTGCACAATTCTTTTGTCAGCAGCCTCGGTGCAGAATGGAAAAGTGATGGCTTCTCTGTCTGGGTTATGCCCTGAAGCTCTTGTGAGAGAAATCTACATACATAAGTTTTTCTTACACATGCAGAATGTCAACACTAAAAAAAAAAAAAATGACCTGTCTGTTTCTGTAGCTTAAAAGGTTATGGGTTAATATATGATGTGATTTGTTTTCCTCTTTTGTGGTATTTAAAAAAAAAAATCAACACCTGAAAACAAACAGCCAAGAATACAGAAACACTGGGTATTTAAAAATTCAGCTGATTAGGGTTGCTGGAATTTGCAAAATAAATCTCCTTTGCTGTAGGAGATTGATGACATTAATAATTTAGATGCCCTCAATTGCTCAGGAAATGTCTGAGAAGATAATATTTCAAAGGTCCATCCCATCTGCCTATTCTGCATGTCTGTTTGTTAATATACATTTATTTAAACAAAAAAAATCCTTGGAATGACAGTAGTTTAAAAATATATACATACACACACATATATAAATAAATAAAGACATATACATATATTTAGTTATTTTAGAAAAAGATCCCATTATTCTTCCCTTCAAAGCAAAGCTGACTGGAAGGTTGCAAAAAAGATTGAAATCTGGTAAAAAAAAACTCCTTGCACTCTAGCTGACAACTCAGAAGGCTGTGCTAACTCCATCTGAACTATTTACCTACCTCATTTATTGTATTGATATTTTTTGTTTGACATAGACGGATGTCTCATTATGTTAATGAAATTTACAGCCATTTCTAAAAAATAAGCATTGAGAATTTGAAATCAGACAGCAAAAAGACATTTTAGCAAAGTCAAGCTGCTCTAGCTAGTACACCTGAATTTCAGAGGACTGGCATTGCCTTTTACCATACCACATTTCTCATTAAAGTTTATTACTTAAAGTCCTTAGGAATAGGCTGCACTTCTTTTTTGAATGTTTTCAAAACAAATTTTTTTGTAATGTGTCTCATTCCATTTGGTATGAATAAAATGCATGGGGCAAGGAACTCATTCAGTTGGCAAAACCCCTTGAAACGTGCAAGATTTTGCCCTTCAAAATAAAGCTGGCTGTTATTTTTAAGCCATTATAACTTTAACAATATGATTATTAAAAATGAATACTCTATAGACTGTATTATTTATCTATTTCCACCTATAAATTATTATCATCAGGCTGAATAGTGAAATTTGTCAAGACTTCTTTTAATCAGACTTCATCTGATTTTAATCAAACAACTCCAGCAATACGGAATTTTTTTGTTCTTTAAAAAGATTCTGTTGGGGTATTCATTTTCATATCAGTCATCCATCCCCTCTGCTCTACAAACATAATGAATTTTTATCACCCAAAAGTTCGCTTTTGTCAGAGATATTAAACCATTTTCTTATCCAGCTATGTGTTTGGGCAAAATCTCTAAAGCTACCATATTCATCAAATTTCTCCTTAAAGCTTATCTTTGTTGTGGTCCAGGAACCATCTAGTAACAAATGATGGTAAACTATATGTTCCAAATGATGTTATTATCAGTAACAATTGGTTTATCCAATCTACAACTCATGCATATAGCCAGCGTAACCCTTGCTAAAGAGTCTGACTATTTTGGCAACCATGTCTTTCTCCTGTCTCTGCACGTAGCCTGCATGGTTTTGGTCCATATTTCACCTTGTGTTGCATACTCCAGGTTGTGTGGCACAAGGCCACCTACCAGCCCTGTAGGGTCCCTATGGCCATGAAGCCTGGCAACAGAAAAGATGTGTAACTGCCTCAACAACAGTTGAATAACCAGTCTTAAATCCTCTTCCAGTAAAACATCTTCCTGTTTCATCTTAATATAGAATTTTTTTTTCTTTTGAACCAGTAAAGACAAGAATTCAAATGCTTTGAAAACGAAGAATGAATAATTTGTAGATTTTTTTTTATATGGAACATATTAAAACTGCATTTCCAATATAGATTTTTTTCCTTCTATTTGCTAAGCTTTAAGTAGGACATTGAGAAATAAAAGAAGATATAGAAATTTTGAACTGGATACTTCTGATAGGATTGCGGATCCTTAGAAGTTATGTAAATCATAGCCTCTGCATATCTGAAGATTTGCCTGTCATCGTTACTCCAAATGTCAACCTTTGGTCCTCCCCTCTAGGGAATTCCATGAATTTTTATGCTATGGCACATGTCTCGTTTAAACATTTGTATTACTCTGGTTTGTTTATTACATTCCTTAGCCTGAAGATATGCAAAATTTCGTGAATCCAAATGTAATATGTTGTCTCTGACAGACTGACATCACTGACACAAGATAGCCTTTGAACACTGGCTCATGGCCCTGGCTGTGAGAAATTGCTATATTAGACAGGTTTCTAAATATTGCCACAATTCTGGAATAATGGGGGCTGAGCTCTGTCTTGACCCCACTGCCTCAGCTAAATGCAAATTACTTTGAAAATCTTTGCATCCAATGTGTATCAATAGTATGCACAACACAAAAGATGCTAGTATCCAGGACAGTGATTAACATTTATTCCTAATTGCAGCTATATAGTACAACAGCGTGTGAGATTCCAGGTGAAGGCCTGGGCCAGATCACTGAGCACCAGGGAATTTAGCTGGTTGTATTTGTTCCCATCATAGGATGAAAACACAGCCCATAATCTTCCTGAGTCATAGACATAAAAAGAGTCGTCTCTCCACGTGTGCTCTGCCATTCTTTGAGACCTCAAAACAGGTGAGCTTCTGATCCAGAAACCTTCAGGAACTGTGTGCAGGAAGTTTCAACAGTCCAAAAATTCAGATTTGTAGAGCCAGCTTGTTCCGGCTCACATGAAGAACCTTCTCACCCAGTTCTTCACTTTGCTAAAGGTCCATCATTGTCTGAAACAGTGAATGAAAACCTGACAGATAGAAAGTGGCTGTTGAACAGTTTGCCAAAAAAGGAAGGACTAGAAAGAATTTCAAGAAAGCATCAAATGAACACTGAGGGAGTGCAAATACATCTAGTACCAAATCTTCTTGACAGATATTTGTCTAAACTATTCAGGAAAATCTCTGATCAAAAACAATTCTAGACTTTTCTCTAGTAAGTTTGGAGTTGTACAACAGTAAAAGACTTGTATCTTGCACTTCTAATACTTGGTAGTATCTGTCTGCTTTTTTCCCACATTCAAATACATAGGAAATATACAGGGAAAAGACTCCAACCTTTTTTTTTTTTTTTTTTCAGCATTTTTCATAATGTGGTCTATGAGTTTCTGTAGCTTATGAATTCGCATAGGGGAGCCAAACCACAGAAGAATTTTACATTTTGATATGCATGTGAGGAGATCCATTGCCATTTTAGCTCCCATAGTCATGAATGTCTTCCAATTTTGCAGGTGTTTTGCTGTCTTAAGAGGAAGAAGAGTATTACAGTAGATGTCAGTCATGGAGGGAAAGGTTGTCTCATTAACTAGGTGCATGGCTTTGACTTTTGGATGGATTTATGTAACAAAGCAGTGACCTTGGGTTGGATTTTATTCATCACAGTGCAGAAAGAGAAATACCTGGAGTGCAGTGGACATGATGAGTTAAGAGCTCTTTGGCCGCCTGGAGCTTCCCCACTGCATGTGGCTGAATCCTTGAGCCACTGTGCCCAGAGCAGGCACTTCCAGTCTTCTGGAGAGAGGTTTAGAAAAATTTAAATCTTTGGCCTATGCAGGTTTTCAATCCAAAAGTGCCCCAAATTGTTGATCAAGGCAGCAACATGCAGTGCCTTTGGAATTCATGTATCTTATAAAAAGGGTGACATTTTTTCCCCATGATCTACCATCATTTCCTTTGTCTAGCTTTGGTTCAACATCAGCTAGCTATTGTTAATATAGAAGCTGATTTAAATTACATTTTAGAAAGATGAATGATGGTTCTATGCATGAATGACATGAACACATGTATGTAACATATAGTGTACATAAGCAGTTATTTAAACAGATTCAGACCAAGTCATAATAATATATTCCAACATGTTACTATTCATTATATTAATATTAATAGGGATTATGATGAACATCCCTTTTTTC
Source organism: Falco biarmicus (assembly GCF_023638135.1). Lineage (NCBI taxonomy): Eukaryota > Metazoa > Chordata > Aves > Falconiformes > Falconidae > Falco > Falco biarmicus. The sequence goes on along the minus strand of NC_079293.1, from coordinate 31,799,323 downwards.
ATCTGAAGCCAGCATCCAAATTTGTATTTAATTTTAAGCCATGGCACTTAACAGCAGTTCAATCAATCTTTTATGGCAAGCTGCATATCAACTGCAGTGGTCACACTTCTCTATCACCTTGATTATTTGTTTAGCTCTTAAGATTCAAGGTCATAATTTTATTCAAGTTATTCCAGAATTATCCTGAAGTGTCAAGTTCTTTGAAGGCAATTATATCCACAATAAACATCCATATTGGAATGCCAGGCTTCTTTATGTGGATAGATAAAATGGATTTTTCTGACCACAGTTTACTAAGAATAATGATCTATTTTAATCTCAGTCCAGTCAATCAGAGGTGAATCAAGTACAACACAATTTCAAACCAAACAGCTGAATATTTGTTTTTACATAAGCAAAACCATAACTGTTATCTCTCTTTGCTACAAATCATGGGGCTAATACCTTCAGTCACTGTCTTATAGATCACTTAGATATTCAGCATAAATATGAAAATTTTTGGTTGAGAGTTTTGTAGAAGTCATCTCATGAATTTCCTAGGACTTCTAGTTTACATGTTATGCTCCTCATGAGCACAACAGTAATACTGTTCTCCAAAAGAGTTAAAGGACTTCTGTTGTCAATGACAGTACTAAAAGATAAGTAAGTCAATGTCTAGGAGGTTAACACAACTGTCACATGTTGAATTATGTAAACTGATGATCACATTTCATGAATTAATAGTTTAGAAATACTGAAAGCAGAAATAAAAGGTTTCTTATTATTTCTGCTATGGTTCCTTGATATTGAATACATGTGTATTGCTGTGTTGCTTTTTTTGCACATGTGAAAGAACTATCTGATCTAAGTCAGATTTTATTATGAGTGCATCTTAATTCTAAATATTAAATATTTGTACAAAACATTTTAAAAACATTTCATTTTGTTGCAACTGTTTTCTTAGAAGAAATTTATGTAATACATTTTTCTTCTAAGAAAGTCATTAACAGTTTTAAATTGAATTACATGCAATGTAACTTTTGGCAATAATGTCTTCTGCATTTTATTATGATGTCAAAAATTTCCTTTAGGAACAAGATAGACACAATCTATCCTGCATTGCATCTTGAAGTCAACAGAACTACTATCCCACAGCAGAGAAAATAAAATTAGCCCACTATTAATAAAACACCAACATCACACCACACAAAATTAATTCAATTATTTATCAGGATGTAAAATTTTCTTCCCAGGTTGTGTGCAGACCTAGCAGTCATCTGGAAATTTCAAGGGAAGTAGGACACAATAATTCAACAGTAAGACAGCAACTGGCAACAAGAAAGAGATTTGAAAAAAGCAACAAAATTAGAAGTGAAATACGAAACCTGAAGTATTTACCAGCCCACAGAGCAAGTAATGCTACGGTCCAACACCTTGAAAGATGCATTTCGGCAACACCGGTGAAAAACCAGCAGCCTATAGGAGAGTTTTGGCAGCTATAGAAGGGAGATAGGTACAGTTAGAGAAGTAGCTGGTTGCAGACCCTGGAGTGGATGTTTCCAGCTTTGGGAGGAATCTGGTTCAGTCTTCATCTGTGTAGGCAAGAACAAACTGCTTGGAAGCTTTAAGAAAGTCACCGGCTAATGCCTCCAAATACACTAGAGCTACTAGGATTTAGTCCAACAAGGCAGGGATAAAGAACTGCCAAGGAATATGTCAAAAAGCTCTGAATCTAGTGCTAAATCTAGAACCACACTACCACATAAAGAATCAAGAAATGACATCTTACCTTCAAAGATTATTAAGATTGGCTCATTGGCCCCATTTCCATACCATTAAACTTGTTTTGAAATCATGGTGACCATTTACAAACTGCCTATATGACATGGTGCCTAGGCAATGCTAGATCCTGAACCGTGCCTAGGATTCTTCTGGGAGACTGTTAGCTGATTGACCAGAATAATGTCAAGGTCCATGCTAACAATACAATAACATGGGTGACTGAGTTCTAGTGGCTGGGCTCTGGCACGTTTAACTACACTAATATGGCCATAGCCTGAGAAACATCTTCCAGAGTGCAAAACAGATGGTCAGGTGGAGTAGAAAGAAGACCACAAATTCATTACAATTCTATCATATTGCTGATGGGAGCAGGGATCCAAGCAACAAACTGACAAAATGTAATACAAAGAGCAGCAAAGAGAGCAAAATAAATCAATCATGAGGTTATCTTTCTATTATCCACTGATTACCTTAGGCAGCTCCCCACAGTGTGTTGTCTTTTATGATCTCCAGTCAGAAGTGCTTAACTGCACAGAGACTCTAGGACAGTGGTCCTCAAACTACGGCCCGCGGGCTGGATACGGCCCCCCAGGGTCCTCAGTCTGGCCCCCGGTATTTACAGACACCCCCCCCACCGGGAGTTGGGGGGGGGAAACCAAGCAGCCGCAGATGACTGCCTGCCACTTCATCCGCGCGCCGGCCCCCTGGTTAAAAAGTTTGAGGACCCCTGATCTAGGACCATGTCAGAACTGCAAACTCCATTGTGTGCTCCTGTGCCCCCTCCCACTGTCATCTGAAATGTTCACCTATTATTGATCCCTGTCACACAAAGTGCTCAGAGCACCTGCTCATAAAGTTAATGTAGCTTGCCTAGGGATTCACGCTGCTAATAGGTATTTGGATGCGGCCAGCCTGTTTTACAGCAAGAGAACGTCTAGCCATGGGAATGCTGGCCATGACATGCCAGTTGGCCACTCTAGTGTACGACCGTGCCTGAGTTGTTTTATTTTCCAGCACACATATAGTCTAGGTGTCAGATTCAAGGCTGTGAATTCCCAGGGCTGCAAATTTTAGTGAATCCCTTCACAGTTCTTGCCCTAACTGTCTAAACAAACCCACTGACTTTGATAGAAGTTATGTGCTTAGACACTTCCACAGAGGGCTCTGCATGGAATTTTTTTAGGTGTTTATACATAAACATATATGATTTTAGAAACAAGGCCTTTAAGTTGTAAATCTTTGGTCTATAGCTGTGGTTTAATTTGTCTTCAAAACTACAGCGTGACACTGTACAAATAATGTCAGAATAAAACAAAGATAATTAAATTTATTATCCGTGTTTACTACAGTCTCATACAGCAATGTCTTTAGTGTAAAAGAAGTTAACTAGAGGGATTAGTATTCATAAATATGTATTTTGAGGGCATTATTTAATTTGGTTTATTTCTTTCCTGTTATCTCTTCCTCCTTGCCCTTACACATTTTCTTTTATTTTTATTCTCAGTTTGGCACTTTTAACTGATAACATAACAGCATTTGCATTTAATAATTTGCATAATATAATTGTTACAAATTTTAAAATAAATGAAAGCTTGCAGATTATAAAAATGTAGAGCTCAGCAATACTAGAGTATACACAGAGAAGAATGATGCTGATAAGGCAGTCTGCCTTGCTAATAAGTGTAGTAAAATCTAGTTCCTTAAGCCACAAAACAAAGCTAATTAAGACAGAAGAATTCAAACGCAAAGTGAAAGTGATATTTTCCTTTTTTTCAAGCTGTAAAGAGTTTTTCTCTAAAAGTGGCATATATAATACAGTGTTTCTTGGATTTATTCCAAGAAGAATTGTGAGCCAGTGCAGAAGGCCACAGTGGGATTAACAAATATATAAAAGCATTTGCACCGGGAGTACAGCTGGAAATAAACAGTGTAAGATGACCTAAGACTGAATTTATGTTTACAAGAGAAAAAGAAATATACTCAAGTTTGAAATAGAAGATGTCTGGCTCTTCTGTTTGAGTCTGCAATAACTTGAGAGGGAATTGAAGAAATTCTTTTTCCTCCTCAGAGCAAAAGACTGCTGTGAGCATGATTAAGTTCTGCAGTCCTGATTAATTTTAAACTTCCCTATGATATGAAAACAGTATTTCTTACCCAGAGAAATGCTATTCTATGGCTCTTTCTTTGCAATACCATAATCTTGTCTTCCCTTTCCTGCTTGCCTAAGTCTTCACACTTAGTATTCTTCTAGTCACCTCCTGCCATTGACACCCATACTTCTGTGCCTGTTCAGTCCTCTGTTACTCTTCCCCTTATTTTTCCTGAGCTACCCTATATTTCTCTCCTCCTTACACCCCACCACATGCCCTCTCTGTTCCTGGATGCCATATTCTCTAGGAACATTTCTCCCATTAAGCCTTTTCCTTTCTCCTGGCCTGGGCATCCTTTACCTTACTGCCCCTTGTTCACATGTCTGCTCTTTAATCACTCTCAGCTCTGTCCCTTCATTGTCAGCTACCCTACCACTTCATCTTTCTGTAGTTTAGGACTAGCATTTTCCTAAGAAAATCTTGGAATTTGTAATCCTAACTTGTCCTGGAAACTGCAAAACAGTGCATCCTCTTGCCAAAGTAACACTGAACTCCAAACCTCCACATGGTATAGGAAAATGGAAGACATTTTGCCTTTCAGTAAAGAAACTCATGGATAGAATTCAGCTTTTGGACCCAATTTGTTGGCTTTCAGCCACTCCTGTGCTAATTTATATTGATATAGCCAGAAAGTTTGAAGAATGAATGCCCTGGGTAATTTCAGTAGAGATTATTGTAAATTGTCAGTGCTATAGTTATTCAGGGGACAGACAGAAGTTGTGGCTAGCTTGGCATCACTTTACATTACCACAAAAGTGAATTTTAAAGTGAACAAAGGGGGTCAGCACAGCCACAGATAATCGACTGTGGTACAATAACAGCATAAATAATGCTTGAAAAGAGTGCCTTCATTGGGCAGGATACGCGGTAAGTCACAACAAATCTTCAGGCTGAATTCCGTAGCTTGCTAAATAAGTTAGCAAAGACACAAAGTGACCTGAACTTTAGACACATTTGCCTTCCCTTCTGAAGCAGCAGTGTTTCCTCTTAGTCATAGATTTACAGGGGAAAGGCGGGTGGGACTGTTTTAAATGGTACGATAAAGAAAGCAATAGGTGGAGAACTTTCGTTCTGCTGTACCACTGGAGCATAAATCAGTAAGAAGTTAAAAGTCAAGGTTTGACTTCTCAGGCTTGTTCCATGGTTGTATGGCTGTAGCCTTCAGTATCACCAGCTTTTGTCATTGGAAACTCAGTTCAAAATCTCATATATATATATTTATCATATTCCTGATCTTTCAATCACACAGGCCAATAATTTATGGCAGCCATGTCAATACAATTATTTGTGGGGAAAATAAAGTTCTCCATCGTCAGATTGACCCCTAACTCTTCTCCTTTCAAAGTTAATAAGGATTCCTTTATGCTATTCATTCTCCCAAGAAGTTACTGTAAGAATCCTAATACACAATATGAAGTCTTTTAATTCTAGTGATTAGGGCATCCGTGAACTGTGGATGGCACGGTAAAAAGGGTAGTTTTGGAAGAAACTTGGAAGTGAACATCTGAACTTATATTCTATTTATTTAATGTTCTGTCCAGCCAAATAACACCATTACATGTTTTTAACAAGAAAACTCAAAAGAAAGATTAATATTATTGACAGGAATTGCATTTTTGTTTGAAGATATAATCTCAGATCTGTAAAATGTATGCCATCAATCAGTGCCTATTTGCTTCTCCTGTCTCACTGTTTGCAAGTTTAAAAAGGAAAATTACTGCATGTTTTCTAAAAATATAACCACAACCTTGCCTCTTCCCAGTAATTCACATGGAATGTGCCGTTCAAAAAAACAAAGAGGAGCTGCCTGAGATATTTTATTATCATAAAATATTATTGCTGGATGAAAACTATTTTTTAACTCCTGTCCTCTCTAAAGACCTTATGGGGATTTTTTCCAATATTCACAACATATTATTTCAAGTCACCTTTTCAAAACAGAAAAACTATGGTTTTCTTGGAAATACACAGGCTAGCAAAAAAATGCTGGACTACATTCATAAATAGTATGTAGGACAGGACCAACCCTTGGGGCCAGTTTGCAGTGAGCGCGTGCTGCCTTGGAACCAGACAGCAGGAGCAGCGCTGCAGCTGAACAGAGGTCTTGTCAGAGCAAGAGAGTAAATCCCTGGAGTAGTCTTACTGTGGCTGACTTGAATTTGTTGATTTACATTCTCTGAGACAATGTGTGGTTTCTTCTAATAATTACATGACCAGTTTTCTTAATTATTCATCATCTTTAACATATGCCATTATGAGCCATTTCTAAATGAGTCTTAAACATAAACATAATCATTTGTTTATTTTCCTCTTTCATATGTCATCCAAAAATAGACACTTGAAAGCACCCACAACTTCCCTTGTTTTAAAGGCAATTTCTTTCCAAATTGATTAATACTTTTATGAAAAAAGGCCCAAGATTAAAAAAAAATGTTGAAAAATACCACTCCAGATTAGCATCTGTGTACACCTTGGGGAACTGCCATGAGAAATATTTACATAATTTACTTGAGTCCCAGCTGAATGAGCTGAGGAGAAACATCCTTAGCAATGAACATCATCATCTTGCTAGACTGTGCCTGAAGTCTGGCAATATTTGCAAAAATCAGTGTAAAAGATACAGGTCTAAATTCATCCTTGGCATAGGTTAAAGAATGTTAAATAAATGGACTCAGCAGAGAAAAATAAACTATGGATCTGATACAAATTGTTTTCCATTTTTCTTCTAGCAGACTGTAGGTAGCATAAAACCACATCCCTTATCCTTAGTCACATGATAAAATAACATTATAAAAAGAATAATTAATTTGTGGGGGTAGGTCTCTTCTCCCAGGTAACAAGCAATAGGACAAGAAGGAACGGCTTCAAGTTGCACCAGGGGAAGTTTAGACTGTATATTAGGAAAAATTTTGTCACTGAAAGGGTGGTCAAGCATTGGAAGAGGTTTCCCAGGAAAGTGGCAGAATCACCATCCCTGTAGGTGTTTAAAAAATGTGTAGATGTGGTGTTAAAAGGCAGGATTTAGTGGTGGACTTGGCAGTCCTGTGTTAAAAGTTGGACTTGATGATCTTAAAGGTCTTTTCCAACCTAAATGATTCTATGATTCTGTGATAATAATTAGCCTTTTAAGGCCTGAAATACAGTTTCAATAGTATAAGCATTAATTCCATAGATTAAAAAGCAAAATATTTAAGAATTCTAATATAAATCCCTGTTTAGTAAAATGCCATAGGGTAAAAGGTTAATAAAACTTGGAAAAAAATATTATAGACTTGAAAAATTAGATCACCTGCAGTTATATTAGTTTTCAAATATTTCTATATTTAAGGAATGAGCAGTATGTTTGAGAACAGTAAGCAATCTAACAGCTACCAGTTTCCCTTAGGTAAATGCTTGCATCAGCATGAAGAGTTTTGTCTATACAGGTAAGCCAAAAAAATATTAACATACTAGGAGTATCTTTGCAATGACAACTTCTGTCCCCTGTATGGAAATATCAACACATTAGTCAATATTGCTCTTGCTTTTGGTACCACAGAATCACAGAAGGGTCAGGGTTGGAAGGGACCTCTGGAGATCATCCAGTCCAATCCCCACTAAAGCAGGTTCTCGTAGAGCAGGTTGCACAGAATCACATCCAGGTGGGTTTTGAATGTCTCCAGAGAAGGAGACTCCACAGCCTCTCTGGGCAGCCTGTGCTGGCGCTCTGTCACCCTCAAAGGGAAGTTCTTCATATGCAGATAGAACTCCCTGTGTTGCAGTTTGTACCCATTGCCCCTTGTCCTGTCACTGGGCACAACTGACAAGAGCCTGGGCCCATCCTCTTGGCACTTGCCCTTAAGATATTTATATGCATTGGTAAAATCCCCTCTGTCTTCCCTTCTCCAAGCTAAAGAGGCCCAGCTTTGTCAGCCTTTCCTCACAAGGAAGATGCTCCAGTCCCCTGATCTTCTTCATAGCCTTCTGCTGGACCCTCTCCAGCAGTTCCCTGTCTCTCTTGAACTGGGGAGCCCAGCACTGGACATAGCACTCCAGGTGTAGCCTCACCGGGGCAGAGCAGAGGAGGAAGATAATCTCCCTCATGCTGCCGGCCACACTCCATTTCATGCACCCCAGGATCCCAGTGACCTTCTTGGCCACCAGGGCACACTGCTGGCTCATAAGCAACCTGCTGTCCACCAGCACTCCCAGGTCCTTGTCCGCAGAGCTGTTTTCCAGCAAGTCAGCCCCAGCCTGTGCTGGTGCGTGGGGTTGTTCCCCCCCAGTGCAGGACCCTAGACTTGCCTTTGTTGAACTTCATCAGGTTCTGCTTCACCCAACTCTCCAGCCTGTCCAGGTCTCGCAGACTAACAGTGCAGCCTTCTGGGGTCTCAGCCGCTCCTCCCAGTTCTGTACTATCAGCAAACATGCTGAGGTTGCACTCTGTGCCTGCATCCAGGTTGTTGATGAATAAGTTGAACAAGATCAGATCCAGCACTGACCCCCGGGGAACACCGCTGGCTACAGACCTGCAGCTGGACCCTGCACCACTGATCACAACCCTCTGAGCTCTGCCATTCAGCCAGTTCTCAGTCCACCTCCCTGTCCACTCATCCAGCTCACACTTCCTGAGCTTATCCACAGGAGACAGTGTCAAAAGCCTTGCTGGGGTCAAGGAAGGCAACATCCACTGCTTTCCCCTCATCTACCCAGCCAGCCATTCCATCACAGAAGGCCTGTGATCTTGAGGCTACCTCCAGCTGTCTGTAGAAGGCCTCATTGACTTCCTCTTTCTGATCAGGTGGCCTGTAGTAAACACTCACAGCAGTGTCACCCATGTTGGTCTGCCCCTTAACGGGACCTTTATCCATAAGTAAAGGCCCTTTACCCATAATCTCTCAACTTGTTCTGCATCCACCCCTACGCAGATCTTGATACATTCCAGTTGCTCTCTCACATAAAGAGCAACTCCACCATCTCTCCTTGCTGGCCTGTCTTTCCTAAAAAGCATGTAGCCATCCGTGACAGCATTCCAGTTATGTGAGCTACCCTACCATGTCTCTGTAATTGCAATGAGATCATGGCCCTGCGACCGCACGCAGATCTCACATTCTTCCTGTTTATTCCCCGTGCTGCGTGTGTTGATGTACAGACCATTCAGAGAGGTAATGGAGCATGCACATTTCCCAGGAGGGGTGCAAGAGGATCTGTCACAGCCACACACACCCTTGAGGTGACTGGCCTTCTGCTACTCATCTTAGGAGGCAGCTAAGGAACTTATGCCAAGAACTGGAGAACATTAAGTTTAACTTATCCAGCAGCAGGACCCTTTCAAGTCTGGAGAACATCTCAGGAGTAAGCCAAAAATGTATCTCTTATAAACTCTATGTGGTTGGTAGATTTTAATGGACACTTAAAGATAGTGTTCATGTCTTGGTGAAGAAGATAAATATGGAAGCACCACTGCAGAGTGATGTGTGAACCCTTATGCTTGGTCAGAAGATGGCAATCTTAATCCCCTATTGTTTCACCAGTGATCAGTTAGGAAGCTGCTAGGAAAAAAAGATGAATCAGTGTGTGTTTTTTGAGAATTCCCTTCCCACACTATCTGTCAACAAGACACATGAGTCATAGCACCTACTGCTCTCCTGGGCTTTCCCAGCTGTGTTGGGACCAGTGATGGGATGCTCATCTCTGTTCCTACTTTTCCTCACCCTGTCCTGCTTCTATATCAATAAGCCACTGTACACCAACTCAGTTGTTCTAGTGCAGGATTTCACACGGTCCTCCTGGCCCAAGATTTGCCTGCAAGCCAGTATCCCACCTGCTGTTCCACTAAACTCACTACACTTTTATTCCATCCCTGTAGCTTGGCAAACCCTGATGATGCCTAGTTCCATGAGATCTTCCAGCCTTGACTGAAAGTTCTGACTAGGTTGTCTTTTCCTGAGCAATTCTCAAGTCCCAGTGAAAAACAGGGACTTGCTTGTCTGAAGGCAAATGGAAACCTCTCTCTGTTGATCAACAGTACAGCATTGATTCCCTTTGGTGACTATTACCTTTTCAGCGCATTTGTGTTGACTTTGTTCTGGAAAAGGCTACTTTATGCAGTTCACCTCTTCGTGTTTTATGAGTATGGCACTTTTAACTTTGTAGTAAATGGCCTGAAACTGATCAATATAAAGACTAATATCTCACTGCTGAGCAGTACGGCTGCAAGTGAGAGTTAACTTACAACTTATTCTGTTGCTGTAGTCTCTGCTGTTTGACCCTTCTGTTGTGCAAGTGTCTGTGTTCATGCTCGCCTTCCCTCTTTTTGTTGCTTTATGTTCCTCCCAAAATGCATTTTAAAAGCTTTTCCACTCACCATGTTTCTCAGTCCATAAGCACAATAATATGTATTAAGTTGTAGGACTGTATGACTGCATCTTTTAAAGGTAATTAAAAAAAAAAAAACCCAAACCACACAGAAATTTCAAATCTCAGAATAATAGAAATTTTAATTGAATGAGCATTTTTATAGCTATGTATCTTGCTTCATACCCTGGAAAAAAATGCAAGCTAACTAATAAACGCTTATTAAGACAACATGTTTAGTCTTGAACTTTTTGAAGTTAGTAATTTCCCAGTATTTGGGCTTTTAGATACATTTTCCAGCTAAATTAAAGTGACAATAGATTTTAGCAGTTCCATCCCTGTTCTTCATGGGCCACATGATTTTTACACTTATTGACTCCATAATATAGACTATTCCTCCTTTTAAGCATCATTAAAACCAAAACTAAACAACCCAGTCAAAATGATCAGTTAACAAACTGTTACAGGGTATAGACAAGCTGCTACACGCAGGAAGCGCAACTGTTCATACAGGCTTTAACTACATTTGTGGTATGATGACTAGTAGCAGTAAGTTAATAGTTCTTACATTTGCTTATTAAAATGACTACATTACAGTGACTACTGCGAAAACAAAAATAAGCAACATTAAAAAAATATGCATAGGTTCAGCAGAGAACCATAGGCAGGTTTTTGATGGCGTTACCTAGTTAACCGCTTTCTAAATTAATAAAATCTCTCTTCTCAGGGGGATGGAAAATTTGCAACAGCTTCCTCACTGCCAGCTTCTCCCTGTTATTAAATTCAGAGGGAAGGTTATTGGATTAACTAGTGACAGGAAGAACTCCAGGAAAAGGTCCTGCCCTGGAAAAAGTTGTAGAACCATGGCGCCAGGACTTCATGTGGATTAAGCAAAAATAAAAAAAATATTAAAAAATAAAAACAGGAGAGCACAGGCATGTTACAGAACCACTGATATATAGGTCTAAAAAAGACCTTCTCACAGTCCAGGAACTTTTAATCTGTAGTCACACATGAACTGCTGTTTTGAAGGGTTCTGTGAGAAGTAGCTTAAGATCAAGGTCATTTGCTTATATGTGTGAAATTGCTGCATCTCCAATGGAATGTTTTAGAAGCCCACAAATTAAAAATAGTTGAAAATTTCTAGTTATAGCCCAACATTCTGAATTGCAGCAGGGTCCATCATTAACAGACATTTGTCTAACCTGTTTTACAAAGCCTTCACAGAAGAGGATTCTGCAACAAGTTTTGAAAAATATTTTAGACAAAGATCTGTTATTAATGATACATACTTGCTTATGACATTTATATAAAACATGCTTTAATGAAATAACCCATTCAAAGCTACTAATTTCCTCCAAATCTACGATAACTCAAAGGAAACTGAAACATTATCTGACCTGGAAGGCTGCAAAGTGAACATGTAGAAGTCCATGTGCCTGCAACATTCTCAAGCATATGGAAAAATAATTATAATTAACATTTCATAGGAAAGTCTTCCACTGGCCTTGGGAGAAATCCTGGTGCAAAGCAGATGTTGAGGCATGTCTATATACAAAGTGAGGGCTGCAGTTAGTTCCGTAATAATAGCATCATGAAAATAACACCCATGTATTTACCCCAGATCCTAAGCTTATTTTCCTGAGGTGACATAACTATTGGTACTCAAGCTAGCTTTTTAAAGAGAATATGGTATCTAACCAGCAGCAACTTTTCATTGCAGTGCCTTAATGTTGTAGTTTGGTGGCCAGGCCAATTAATCTAGAATGTGGAGGTTTCAAGCTTTTGTTGCAGATAAATTTGGACAGAAAATAGAACTGTATCTCTACCTTCACCTACCCCAAGGCCAGTTGTTCAGTTGTTGAACTCTCTTATTTTCTATGCCAGGATAGAAATAAATACCAGACATTCTTCAGAAGCATCATTTTTACTTTCCAGCCGGCTCTACTAAAATACGTTAATTCTGTCCTCCTTTGGTCTGAATTCTTGTATCTTCTTTCAGAATTCTTCATCTACATTTTTGCGGTCTAGGTGTATATTAAGTTAGTATATACACTTCCAATACTGCAATTTTGGTATGTATAACACTAAACACCCTGCATCACACTTCTTGAGGAAAACAGGGACTCAGTCTGACATTTGCAAGCTTGAACTCCAGTGAAAATAAGATAATGGTTGATGGACTTGTAGAACTCTGTGGATCATTCAGATCCTAAATTCACATGCATGACACCTAGAAATTAGTCACATTCTCAAAGTTAGTAATTTCAGTACATTTTTATATTTTCTACTTGCTCTCTTTACTTTGTCATGACCTAACTACTGGCCCAAAACACTCCTCTTTAGAGAAAGAAAAATATCCAGTGAGCATGTAATGTAAATATATCTATCTACCCGTTGTACAGCAAAGCAGAAGTACATAGTCTGATTAGTTAATGTATGTGTAATTCTTTGAGAATTTAACATCGAAATATTATTTAAGTCTTTTTGGCAAATAACCATTAAATGTTGCTGTTCTTTTTGTACCTACCAAAGAATTTATGTGTTGTAGACCTTCATCCCACAACCGATTTATTTTAATAGCTGAGTCTCCAGAGAAAAGACTTCAGTTATTTGCATGCACACACCTATATAAAAATAGTGGTGGACTCCTAAAAATATTAAAAACATTGAACTGATAGATAGATAATATTTTGCATTTAAAAATATGAAAATAATATAATATATAAAAAAATATTTAGCCTGTATTTGAAGAGCAGATAAGATCATACAAACTGGTTTCATATGATGTGGACTGGACTAATTTCCATAACTAGGAAGTGCATAAACAAGTCATATGTCAACAGATAGTTTCGTAGAGTATGGTACAAAAAAAACCCCTCCTTCTATACAAATCAATGGAGTTTATTCAATGAAGTTTATTCAGTGAGCAGTTTTGAACTGGTTTGCACTAGTTTCATGTGACAAATGTCCCATACAGTGCATTTCTGCTAAAGGATTTTTCTCTAAGAACCTAGGCCATTCTGACTTTTACAAAACAAGGTAAACTTTTACAAATCCCTTTGTAAGAACATTTTCCAGTTTGCTTTCTGTAACCCAGCCCTTCAAATTTGGTGGATGTTAATTGCTGTTCCTTTGAAGTGGATGTTTAAAAAGAGCCTGTTTCTTTTGGCAGGCACTTTTATTTTTAATTTAATAATGTTCATTTTGTCTTTTATTCTCCTTATTCCTGAGACAACAGCAGTTTGTCATTGTATTTCTGTTGGTTAAGTAAGGTAGCTAGGAATCCAATTATTAAACAAAGCCATTTTTTAACATATGAAAGTCCCAATAACGTGGAAACAGCCATCTAAATATATATTACATATAACATATAGAGATATATATATTGTGTGTGAAACAATCATTACTGTGAGTTCGTTGTAATGTATTTGACAGGTAATTTTTCAGAGGGTTTTTTCTTTTACCTAAGGCATTAGCAAGCAATGCTGCTTTGTTACAGTCACAATTTGTTTAAATGTAGCAAAACCTGTGCACCTTCTTTTCGTCATCCTATAGGCAGTGTCAGCTAACTAAACTCAGGTGACTTCCATCTTGCATTCTGGATAAGTACAAAATTTACTTGTTTAGTCTGTTCTCATTGCGCTGTAATGCATTCATTTATTCTAGAACAAAGTTGAGATTGTTCTGAATCTCTGGGAAGTCTTTAACTATGTGAAAGAAATTAATTTGTATTGTGCTTTGATAAATGTTATCAACTGGTTAGATGTACAGGCAACATGAATATGGTTTGATCCTTTTCCTCTTGCCCTGCAAATGCTTGGTATTTCCTCTTTGAAGTACAAGTAATGTCTTTTCCAGAGAAGGGACTAAAATGCTTTTAAATTAGTGTGACAGTTTGCTGCTTACTAAAATCATTGGGTGGCACACTCTGCATGTAAACATGCCAGTCTTCACTAAAGACAGATTGTTCCAATAACCCTGAGTTGTTTATTTCGGCTTCCAACCTTTGAATTCCACCTGCAATCATAATTTAGAGTTCATCTTATTTCACTTGATTAAACATGTACTTTATTCTAGGCTTCTCAGCTGCAGGCTTTATTTTCACTTTGGTTTTAGACATCTTTTTAATAAATATCTGTAAGTCGAGTAATGGTTTCTTTATTCCTAAGAGGAAATCTTACTCCAATTTCAAATGACACAACAGAGACAGTCCTGATACCTTGTGCATTCCAAGAGCATTTCAATAACAAAACAAATCTTTCTTATCAGAACAACTGTTGCTGCTTTACGCTGATGGTTAGAGATGATTTAGAGAGGAAGTGAGAAGCTTGTGGCCTAGCGCAGGAGCTGAATATAGCGACTAAGCCACATGGTTCCTGTGTGACTCAGAAAGTCACTACCCAGGAGAGGCAACACAGACGTCCCATACTGGGCTCATGAGAATAACTTCACTGATGTTTGAGTACACCTATTTTAAGTATGTATTTCAGATGTTATTAACTTCATAGTATTTTGCATACTTTACAGGGACATATTAGGAGGTTGTGATTGAAAGAACCCATCTTGGTCTTATGCTGAGGGATCCCAAAGCAGATGCATCAGACACTTAGATTAACATTGTGCATAGCCTTTAGCATATTTTATCTTTATCATCTTGTTACAGGTGGGGAGTCAGAGACGAACGGATCCACAAAAGGGACTTCAGAATCACAGCATTCATTGAAGCCTAAATTCGAACAAATTCATACCCCAAGGACTCCACAGACCACAGACAGATGGGGTTGGAGGGTCGTTCAGAGATCATATAATATGCATAGCATGTATGAGAAGACTACTGTCCTATTGCAGCAACAGCTAAGACTATTCCCAATAGATATTTGTCTAACCAGTTCTTTAGAGCTACCACAGCTTCTGACAAACTCAATTTCAGTGCTTAAAAATCCTCACCTGAAGAAAACTATGCCCAAACTAAATCTTTCTTTCTGTCTTTTTATACTGTTTACAATAGATATAGTGAACTGTATACAACCTTTTTGCTACTGCCTACCTTTAACATATGCAAACTCTTCAGTCCACATTTTTTTTATTACTAAATAATTCCATTCTTTTCAGACTTTTCTCATAGGTGATGTTTTTTGCCAACTTCACTGCTCCCCTCTGGACTCTTCAGTTTGTCCACATCTCTCTTGATGCTGAAAAGCACATACCATGTCTCACATCTAATGTGCTTAAGCTCTAGCAGTGAAGTGCCTTGTGGATGGGGGAGCTCTGCAACAAAGCACGACAATGATAACACTGAGCTAATGCTGTTGTGATGCCCCACTGCCTTTCTGAAATGCATCCAGCGTCATCTGACTGAGTACACTGTAGCCTGGGGTTGACAACCCTCTTTTAAGAGGCCGTAACAAAGACGTTAATTTAATTTGTGTGATGAAAGGAACTGAACAGAAACCTCCCACATCCAGTGTCAGTGCCCTAACCATCAGGCACAGACTAAAGGTAGGGCTTCTCCTGTTTTGTGGGGTCTGGTCCAGTCAACAGGCTCTCAGAGCAACATCAGCATCCTAAGAACCCTCAGGTTGCTCACCATAGCAGGATGGGCAAGGCAAATAGAGGAACAACTTACCCATGAGACAGGTAGAGGATTAATTTATCTGTGAATTCTGACAAGTTTTAAGTTCAAAAAAAGACACAAAACTACTAAAAAATCTTTCATAGACAGAAATAAAGTAGTAGGTGCCTAGGGACTGCCAAAGTCTAAAACTCAGACTGTGTCTAGGATATGTGGCAGATGCCATATCAATATATACATATTTACCTTTGTATAAGCTGGTGTATATAAAGGCATTAAAATAACGGGAAATTAATTTATTTAACTCTGAGAATCAAACCCTCATCCCCAAATCTGTTTTCCTTAAAGGAAAAAAATAAAATAAAATAAAAGCTTTGCAGAAGATGGGGACTTGGAACTCATGGCTTAAATTCATATCACTAAAGCATTTCACAAGACAGTCTACAAATGCAGTTCCCTTCTATGAATGTTTATGGTTAATATAAAGTAATTTTCATGACAGAATTGCTAGATAACTTTATTGTAAGTTTATAATTTATGTTCATATTACAAATTCTTGTCAAGTTATAGATGCTGTTAAAACCAAAGTGCAGATCAGTAGACATTAAATTAACGGCAGTTCCAGGGCATGGCTTTTCCATAACGTTGACCTAAGCTGAATGAGGTGAACAGGTATCTCTGTCAACTTCTGTAAGGTTTTTATTATTTTATAGGCTTGTATAAAAATTACCCATGAATAAATTATTTCTGCATTTGACACAAAAGCTCAAACTGTAGGCTACAGAGCATTGCAAGAGTTATAGGCTACTACAGAGGCAATTTTATTCAGAGCCAGCTTTTTCCACCTCTCATGGTTTATTTAGGAACACATCCTGGGATTCATTCAGCAGACAAAGGACAGCAGAAGCCCACCAAGGAACAAACTAATTCCTCATGTAAATCTGATTTTATTGACACCTGAGATCAATTTGGACCAAATATTTGAAGATGCTGGTCACACTCCCATCATGTTTTGTTACTAAGCAACATCAGAAGTCCATTTACACTTGGGACAAAGACAATGTCTACACTAGTTTGGTTAATCTTCAGATCTTTCCAAAATGTGCTGCTTTTTGATAAGTTTTTAGATGGGTGTTGTTGCACCAAACCACTATTTCTCTCAAACCCTTAAGTTAAAAACATGGCTAAGCTGTGTCTCACCCACATCCCTCAGTCTCGTATTTCACCACTCACAGTGTTCAGCAGTGCAGTAGCAGGGGCTGCCAGATTATCAAGGAGGTCTCGTCATTAGCTGCAGAGGTTGCTCTTGACTGACTCCCTTCACAACCCACTCCCCCTGCCAACTGAAAGAAATGCTCTGATAGGAATAATTTAGCCAAATGATGGGTTATGAAAGGTCACTAATGGGAAACAGTGTTTTTCAATTTAATGTCCTTAAGATATCATGGATTATTAATTACCGTAAAGTCAAGCGCTTTACTCAAAGGAGACTTGACTGGTTCAAAACAAGAAGTCACTGCAAGATTACCAAGGAATTTATAATGCCAGAATGTTATCTGGTATTACAAAGGGACCACAGACATCAGTACCAAGGCCTTTGGGAGGTTTCATTTTCAGTCTTCTTCTGCTGAAAAGAGAATCAATCTACCAATATCACTGAGGTCCTCTGGCAAATGTATTCATCAAATAAATAATTTACATTATAAAGGCATAGGACAATAGATGCACCAAAGAGATCAAAGATGATGTTTTAATACAGTGTTTCCATTTAAAAAATGGAGACAAAAACAATAGCATTTTTCTCTCTCTCAAAGCCTGTGTTAATTCCTGTGCAAACATTCACAACTACCTGTGACAGCAGAAGTGTTCTGGAATACAATGCCCCCATGAACTGTGCATTAAGAAAAGAGTATTTATAATGAAGTTATAATCATTTCACAGGGACATTGCTGTTAGCTGCCAGCCAAGACAGTATTCACTCTGGCAGTCCTGGTTATGTCATCTACAAGCCAATATGAAACCAATTGCTCAGTAAGCTGAATGATCAATTTGTGCTGTAATTCACAGACACTGCATGATACTATTCTGTATATATTATTTCAGAAAAGGAAGGAGAGATCTCACAGATGCTATGAACATTCTTAACTGCGTAAGTTCTTTCATCCCCTCTTTCATCATTTGCATTGCATGTAGCTTTGTTGTAAGGCATATACTGAATAAATTACCAGACCCAGATAGATCTATGCAAAAGTGTACCCTAGATTTCTTCTGAGCCTGGAAGAACACTGTTTGCCAAAGCATGTTTAGGATCATATTTTGTAATGTTTTATTCTCTCTAGCAATAACAAGCATTACCATGTGCCTGCATTGCAACACCAGTACTGAGTGAGTTATTCTGTTACTTCCAAACCAGGACAAGCCACATTTGAAATCCCTTGTCTAACACAACCTGCTTTTCAGCATACTAGATTACCACTTTCAAAGCCTTTCAAAACTCTTAGCTAGCATGTTAATTGCTTTTTTCTTTATCAGATTGCACATCATCCACTTCTTCATACTTTCTTTTGTGTATGTCAGCCAGAATTGCCTGTCAGTTATATTCACCAATAAGTCCAACATTTATGTATCTGTCTGTTCATGGAGTAGCTCACTTAAGGAGAATAATAATAAACTCTTTATAGCTTCTTTTTATAACATCATATTTCTTTAACAGTGTAGTAGCTAGAGTTCTTGCACAGGGTGGGGAAACATGCCTTTTTCAGGTTTTCTGTTGGAAAAACACATTTCACATTTGAAGAGACAACTTTACATGATAAACTACAACCAGATTCCCTTTTTCCTGTCTTGTTAGTTCATTAATTTTCAAATACTAGCTGTTTGATTGCCCAGCTTCAAAAGGAAAGATGGAATGGAGCAGGACTGTGTCCTTGTTCAGTATGCTTAAAAGCAGGGGTACTCAAACTTTTTAACCAGGGGGGCAGCGTGCGGATGAAGTGGCAGGCAGTCATCTGCAGCTGCTTGGTTTCCCCCCCCCCAACCCCCGGCAGGGGGTTCTGTAAATACCGGGGGCCGGATTGAGGGCCCTGGGGGGCCGTATCCAGCCCGCGGGCCGCAGTTTGAGGACCCCTGCTTAAAAGCATACTGGTAGGGACAGTCTTTTGAAATATTAGATTAAAACTCCCAAAACTGAAGACAATCAAGATTCTAGCAATCACATTTTCCGGGAATATGTTGTAACCAGCAGACTATTACAAAATATAGAAACTGGCATAACCTTTCTATAACTTACTGGATAGGTAAAACAGTGGATTCTCTCTGCTAAAACCTGGGATTGGCAAATGCTTGAAGGATAGAGGTCTGTTTCTAAGAGCAGGTTGACTCAGTAGGAGTTGTTC
Organism: Falco biarmicus; assembly: GCF_023638135.1. Taxonomy (NCBI): domain Eukaryota; kingdom Metazoa; phylum Chordata; class Aves; order Falconiformes; family Falconidae; genus Falco; species Falco biarmicus. Next base: position 31,780,106 of record NC_079293.1, on the reverse strand, counting down.
TGTGAGTGTATGCCTTCAATTAGCTGCTCTGGGAATGTTAAGGATAAGAGGAATATATTATAGCTATTTTAAACCAGGATAAGCTACTGTATAACCTACTGGGGGAAGCCTTCAGTTTGTTGAATGTCTACAGGGTGGATGTCCGTACCTGTGCTAGTCACTGGGTCCATTTTTAAGAAAAGATTGATCTAACCTAATTTAGATATCTATTTCAGGTGTCTAATTCTCTCAGTTTATAAAAAAAAAAGTAGAAAAGTAGCTGATATGTAAATATCTACTGAAGTGAAATAAATAAATACATTCAGAATAACAGAAAGTACACTGTATCACTGTCTAAAACCTTCTAGGAATTTTAATTAAGGGTGAGAAATTTTCTAAAAGATTAGCTTCCAGCAGGAGTTGTCACCTTCATACCGAAATTGCCAAAGTACTGTGTTATGCAGATGATGCTTGATGGCCCATTCTGACCTCACCATTTATGGACTTACGACTCCATAATTTAAACAAAATTAATTCGGAAATTGGTATTGCAGCACAAATGCCAGGTGTTACAGAGGCAAAGATTAGAAGCTGATGCCCAAGTGATGGCTGCTGGTTGCGGACTGTAGTAATCAACATGGCTTTACTATGTACTACGTCTTTTATATAGTTAGGCAGATGACTTGTTTTTCTAGTGCCTTAATTTTAGCACACCTCTCCAAGTTAACATTTTTAAAGGAGTAACACTAGGCATAATAATAGCAATAATAATAATAATAATAATAATAACCACCCAAATTATCTTTCCCCATGCATTGGTGCCATTAAGAATAGATGGACCTACAAAACTTCTATCATTATTGTTATTGTTAGCAATATCAGCACAATTTTGTAGTAATTCTTACATTAGAAATGGGAGTGTATGTTTGTTTTCTTATTGTTGCAGGAATGGGACCTGGAAAATTAGGGTTCCCTTTCTGATAAGAAAATTGTGCAACACTGACAAGCCATTTAGCACTTACCATTACGGTATTTCTATGTTTCTGCAAGACAGCTGTAAAAATGCATTTATCATTGTATAGAAACTACTGTACGCTGCACACATGGGAGCTGCTGTAAAATATCTGATCCGCTTCAGAAAATGTCTGCTAAAATTTTGCAGCAGTGACATTGATTTTAGAACTAAGTAACTGAATCTTCATCATTGATTATTTATCACCCTTCTTTATAATTAGAAGATGGTTCTTTTGCCTTCTTTGCAAGCTTTTTAACACATATGAACAGTTTAAAAAGTATTCATAGAAACACCCCCACATCATATGATATAAGATAGTTCAGGTTGGAAGGGACCTCAGGATGTCTTTAGTCAAACCTCCTCCTCAAAGTGGGTTCAGCTACAAGGTTAGATCAGGTTGCTCAGGCTTTAATTTATTTATTAGTTTATTTATTAGGTTTTCTGGCTTGAGGAAGAAGGGGTGGTTTGCAAATGCTTGAGAAATATGGGCTTCATTCACATCTCTTTTTGAACTTTTTCCACAGTCTGTCTGTCAGCTGCTGAGGTGTACTGAAAATCATCCTTTGCCTGTAGGCATAGTAATAACTTGAACAGTTAATTATTTAAAATATTTTCTGTTTATTAGAGCAGATTTATTTTTAGTATTAATAACAAGTAATAAGTAATGTTGGGAAAACAAGTGGGTGTATTTATTTCTTGTGGTATTTCTAGAAGGTCCTAGAGGCAGGCCAGGAACCTAGGTCAGTAATTTTTAGTTCCAGTTTGCAAACATCCAGTTGAAATAAAATAAAATGGAATCCACTAACAAGCATCCTATGTTGGATTCTTTCTTTATCTGAGCTTATAAATCGGAAGAGTGAAAAAGAAATAATTTACTTTCACATTTTGGTTGTATTTATGAAGTAAAAATACTCAAGGTCAAACTAGAAACTAAAAGCAATTAGTGCTGAAAATAAAATTCTGTTTTCAATAACATCTTGATGGATTTCAGTGGAAAACATTGCTTAGGACATACAGAGCAAAGGATGTCATACATGTAATGTATAAAGTGTTACTTGTAATCCTTATTGTTAAAATGTTTTTTACACACCATACGGTTACCATGAGAGAAAGGGATCATATTAAGTGCATCATGTCTTAACATTACCAGAAACAGATATTCACAACTGCACAAAGGAACTAGTGTTAGTATTTTTTTATTTATTATAATTTTCATTTAAAGGTACATTATTTCATTCAAAACCTCTCCTATTCTTGTTAACCAAACATAAAGTTGTATGCATTTATGTTATTATGCATAAAGGTATAAGTATTTATGGCATTTAATATAGAAAGAACCTTCCATTTGCATATTTATTTGAGTATTTCATGAATTAAATATTGTGCAATACAAAATTCCTCATTTTACTGTATTCTTGTAGTTCATCATGAAGAAGCCAAGTCTTAAGAGTGTATTGTGTGTCATGAAGCTGGTCTTGGGAAGGGGAAGTTTAATCTTGACCTTTTTGTATTTCTTCAAATCATGGGTAAATCAAACTCTTTGTTCTTAATAGCTGTTAAACCAGAATTTCCATTTCTGCTAAATTTACATTAAAAGTGTAAGTCTGGTTTATATAATTTTTTTAGGTTAAAACCTACAAGAAAAACAATGTTCTGATTTATCTACATGTAAATGCTGGTTTTATTAATCACAAAGTATTGAAATTGGGATTGTCTTGTGTAACTTTATAGAATATAAAAGAAACGTCTAAAAAAACATTTTGCATATTCTGTATCAAGGATGATTTTTTGTTGAGAAAGGTAAAAACTTGTTAGATATCTTTTCTCAAATTCCTGTAAATATCATGAGGAGGCACTTGTGCAGAATACTTGTGGGATGGTGCAGTGTAGGTGTTATCAAGACAGAACCACTGGGTTTTCTCCTCTTTCAGTCTCAGTTTTCATTTTAAAAGGTGACTCCTATGAACATACCCCAAGGTAGGTCAAATATCAAATAGGGAATATAGTGAATAAACTTGGTTTGATGAATGTATGAAGGCAACTTTATAAAGGCTGGCACTATTCAGCATATGTTATTATTTGGTGTTATTGTTTTATTCAAGCAAAAAAGATCTTCAGATGTATGGCACTGGTTTACTATTCATTGTACAAAACTAATAATTCCTTGGGTTTTAGGTAATTAAGAGTAAAGTGGGAGACCACAAAGTGTCAGTTTGTACAAAATAAAGAGGATATAAGTGCAGGTAAAGAAAAATAGCAGACAAAGGAAAGAAAAAGATGGCATAAATTAAAATGAATAAATTTAAAAATATGTATTTGAATTTTGCAAGAGCCAAATATTTGCCTTTATTACAGATTAGAAAAAAATTTAATTTTAATTCAAGATTAAATTTTCTATGAGGGGCAGTTGTTACCACTTCTTGAGGACTGAGGCTACAGTACAAATGTCCATCCTCCATGCAAAAGATAGAGTAGAACAATTGTTCGAACCTCCTTCAGCTTTTTCCTATTCCAAGATTTGTCAGTAACAAATATTTAGTAGTGTAACTGAACTAACTGTATTTTAGTACTGTAGCTCAACAGATGAAGTTGTTCACTTAACCCTACACTTATATGTAAGGTGTGTCCCATAGATGCCACTTTTTTGAAGAGCCACCCACATACAAAAGATGTTCTCTGACAGTTTCTAAAGAGTACATTTATGGCAAATCAGAGAAGGAGCAGGAGGAAAAAAAGTATACAGAGAAGAGAAAAAAGTCAAAGTGAAAGCATAAAGATCAAACACATGTAGAATGTTTTACAAGGCGAGATGGATTTGAGGCAGTTGCCAAGAGTTGGAGTGAAAATACAGGTAACCAGCAACAAAAATAAGAAACAAACAATGGAAGATTCAAATTAGTATCTACTCCAGCTGTTTAGATTTCACTTTCTCATTCCACATTTTGAATGAAGAACAGCAGGACATTTTTCAAAAGTTACATCAATTTACAACAGCTGAATATTCAGGCCCACAAGTCTACTGGGGAGTTACAAAAAAAAATTGGAGGAGCAACTCCCTTAAATTTCTTCTATTGTTGACTTTTATGTATAAGTTGTAAAAAGAGGGCAAAATATGATTTTTCATAGAAACATAGAATGGTTTGGGTTGGAAGAGACCTTAAAGATTGTCTAGTTCCAACCCTGCTGCCACGGCCAGGGACACCTTCCTCTAGACCACGTTGCTCAAAGCCCCACTCAACATGGCCTTGAACACCTCCAGGGATGGGGCATCCACAGCTTCTCTGGGCAACCTGTCCCAGTGTCTCACCACCCTCACAGTAAAGAATTTCTTCCTAATATCCAATCTGAATCTACCCTCTTTCAGTTTAAAGCCATTGCTCCTTGTCCTACCACTACCTGCCCTTGTAAAATTCCTTCTCCAGCTTTCTCCAGCCCCCTTTAGGTACTGGAAGGCTGCTATAAGGTCTCCCTGGAGAATTCTTTTCTCCAGACTGAATAACCCCAAGTCTCTCAACCTGTCTTCATACCAGAGATGTTCCAGCCCTCTGATCATCTTTGTGGCCCTCCTCTGGACTCACCCAAGCAGGTCTGTGGCCTTCTTGTGCTGGGGAGCCTCAGAGCTGAACACAGTGCTCTAGGTGGGGTCTCATAAGAGTGGAGGAGTAGGAGAATCACCTCCCTTGACCTGCTCGCCATGCTTCTTTTGATATAGTCCACGATATGGCTGGCTTTCTGGGCTGCAAGCGCACATTGCTAGGTCATGTTGAACTTCTCAATGACCAATACCCCCAAGTCTTCCTGCTCATGGATGTTCTCAAACCATTCTCCACCCAGCCTGTATTTGTGCTTGGGATTGCCTTGACCCATGTGCAGGACCTTGCACTTGGCCTTGTTGAATTTCATGAGGTTTGCATGGACCCACCTCTCAAGCATATCAAGGTCCCTCTGAATGGCATCTCTTCCTTCCATTGTGTTGCCCATACCACACAGCTTGGTGTCATCAGCAAACTTGCTGCGGGTGCACTCAATCCCAGTGCCCATGTTGCCAACAAAGATGTTGAAGAACACCGGTCCCAATAGCGACCCCTGAGGAATGCCATTCATTACTGGTCTCTACCTGGACATTAAGCCATTGACTGCAACTCTGAGTGTGACTGTGCAGCCAGTTCCTTATCCTCCATCTGTGAAATCCATGTTTCTCCTGTTTAGAGACAAGGATGTCATGCAGGACAATGCCAAATGCTTTCCACAAATCCAGGCAGGTGACGTCAGTTGCTCTTCCCTCATCTGTTAACACTGTAACCCTGTCATAGAAGGCCACCAAATTTGTCAGGCATGATTTGCCCTTAGTGAAGACCTGTTGGCTGTCAGCAGTCATCTCCTTATTTTCCACATGCCTTGGCATGTTTCCAGGAGTATCTGCTCCATGATCTTGCTGGGCACAGAGATAAGACTGACTGGCCAGTAGTTTTCTGGATCTTCCTTATTTCCCTTTTTAAAAATAGGGGTTATGTTTCCCCTTTTCCAGTCAGTGGGAACTTCACCAGACTGCCACAACATCTCAAATATAATGGATAGTGGCTTCACCAATTCATGTGCCACTTCCCTCAGGACCCAAGGGACCTTCAAGTGTTTACTTGAAGGCATTGCCAAGAGAACTGGGTTATTTTCTGCACCAATATCAGAGATCATTGTTCAGCCCTGGTATATTCACCTGTTTTGTATCAATCACTGAGGAATCAGCACTAGCAGTTCCTGTGTTTTGCAGGTGTCCAAGTGTAAGATCTCAGTCCCTTCCATCACCAGTGGAAAATTTCCTCCTGATTTAAGTCAGGCTCATTTTGTACTCATCACTGTTTTTTCAAACAGGCAAAACATAATTTAGTCCTGCAGAGTTAAAATAGTCCAGAAGATTAAACTTTGCAATATGACAATCGGTTTTAAGTGCTATTCACATACACACAATCCTTCTGGTACAGTAAAAATAGCATTTCCTAATTTGTATTTGCATGGGAAATTGCAAGACAAGTGGGAAGAACAATTACAGATCCTTGTTAATTAAAGTTCTAAAAATGAATTATGCAAATAAACCTCAAAAGGCTTTTTATGCTCTTTCCAAGATTTCTCTACAGTTTTTAATGAACATTTTTTAATTACTATCTTTGCATTAAAGGCAGAACTTTAAAATAATTCAGTATATGTATTGTCACACTAACAATAACTCATTTTGCTCCAGCATAGAAAAATAATATATGTTTTGGGAATAGTCGCTCAAGATATTCTTGATTATATATTTTACACTCTACGTACTATATAGACAGGTAGAATAAATAAATAAAATCAAACTTAGGAAGTCAAGTTTCATGGTCAGCTAGGAAACATCAACAATAAAGATCAAAAGCATGACAGTTTTAGCCAAACTTTTCGGAAAATACAAAGAAACAAAACCTTTCATGAACTCTTGTAAATCTCAGCAAATATGTTCAATTGAGAAGTAAATTATATTAAATAAAAATATGTTCATATATAGATCGAAGTGTTTTTTCTCTGTATGTTCTGAATATAATACTTTCCCTTTTTGTTTGATGTAATTGACATAATTTATTTTGGTTGAATTTAGAAATTCTTGAAAACTCAAAACCAAAGCAGAAGTTGTGCTACATGGTCCTGAACATTTATGTTCATTGCTTTGCTCAAAAAATTCTGAAAAAAAAATAATTATAATGATTCCAACATATTTTGGTTTGCTTTTTCTATGACATTTCCAAAGAGCTGAAAGCATATTTTCTATGACTGAACATGTCAGAGGTTCAACAGGGTATGTAACACTGTGATGGATTAATAACTTCATAAAGTATTTACCTAAGATCATTGAATTAAAGGTTACTGGTAGCTTTAATTAATTAAGTAGCTCTAACAGCTCGCAGATAAGATGGGCAAGGTGCATCAGGTTGCTCAGTGCTCCTACTATAGCATGTAGACTGAATATGTATTAGAGTTGGAACATATAATGGAATATGGCATCTTCAATGAGACCTGATATTATCAAAGCCTCACCATAATGGTCTTCAGGGCAGTCTGTACAAAGCTGTACAGGAGCTTGGATCCTAGATGGTAGTAGTAATAGAGGGAAGTCCAGAGAGAATCCAGTAGCTTTAGAGTGAGAAGAGTGAGAGTGGAGTTTATAAAAGCTGGAAACTTATTGTTGGGCACCTGTATGTACTCGTAAACTTGTAGGAAGGTACCATGTGTGTGTCTTTATACTTGAGTTCTCCAAAACAAGACAAATAGACCTAAGGAAAAGGGCAATATTTTCACTAAAATGGTTCACAGTGAATAATTATGGAACACAATTAATTTTTCTTCTTTTACTTATGCCTTGGACACTGATAACACATATCAAAAGCATTTATCCACACTGTAGTTAAGCCACGGTACTTGTCCCCAGCATTGCTGACTGCCAGAACTGGGGCCAAGACAGCCCACAAGTGAATGATATGCACTTGGTGCTCATTTGAAAAGCATTCTCCCCAGAAACCAATGACATTGAAGATTAAAGAATGAATAGAGTTATTAAAAGTTTGCAAGGAAAATTTATCTTCTCCTTTGCAGTCTTTACTGTTATTAGGTATAACTTCAATCATTTAATGATAGCCGCAATGACCAAAACCAAGTCAGCTAGGACTTCCTCTGACTCACTGAGTGTCCTGGTCTTGGCTGGGACTGAGTTAATTTTCTTCTTACTAGCTGGTGCAGTGCTGTGTTTTGGATTTAGTGTGAGAACAGTTGATAGCACACTGATGGCTTTGGCTGTTGCTGGGCAATGTTTACACTAAGTCAGGGACTTTTGAGTTTCTCAGGCCCTGACAGTGAGAGGGCTGGAGAGGCACAAGAAACTGGGAGGAGACACAGCCAGGAGAGCTGACCTGAACCAGCCAAAGGGATGTTCCATACCACTGAATGTCGTGCTCAGTATGTAAGCTGGGGGAAGAAGGAAGAAGGGGGAGACATTCAGCATTATTGAGTTTGTCTTCCCAAGTCACCGCAACATGTGGTGGAGCCCTGCTTTCCTAGACATGGCTGAACACCTGCCTGCCCATGGGAAGTGGTGAATTAATTCCTTGTTTTGCTTTGCTTGCGTGTGCAGCTTTTGCTTTACCTATTAAACTGTCTTTACCACAACCCAAAGTATTCTCACTTTTACTCTTATGGTCCTCTCCCCTACCCCAGTATGGGGGGAGTGAGTGAGCGGCTGCGTGGGTGCTTGGTTGCTGGCTGGGGTTAAACCACAACACCAAGCTGTGTCAGAACCATAGCATCACCTCTCCTCTGCAAACCAGGCCAGTAAACTGGGACTAAGGGTATTACAAGAAACAATTTGTTGCAGTTACTAATTCTTACAAGGCACTACAAACATATGAAATGTTCCCCATATGCTAGTAAGTATAATACTGTAGTAGCTGTGGTGTTGTAGTCAGCATGAATCAAGCATAAAGGAAAAGAGTGCCTTGTTCATTTTTTCTGAAGTACATCAACAGGTTTAACAACAGGTCATATAACCCTACAAAACTTGCATTTCAAATTATACCTGTGGTGAGTTGACCTGGCTGTATGCCCACCAAAGGCGCTCTGTCACTGCCCTCCTCAGCTGGGCAGGGGAGAAAATGCAGTGAGAGGCTCGTGGGTGGGGATAAGGGCAGGGAGAGATCGCTCAGCAATTACAGTCACAGGTAAAAGACCTGACTGGGGAAATTCATTTATTACCAATCAAATCAGAGTACGAGAATGAAAATAAATTAATAATCAGAAATAAAACCAAATCTTAAACCACCTTCCCCCTACCCCTCCTTTCTTCCCGGCCCAACCTCACCCCTGGTTTTCTCTCCCTCCTCCCGGCCGCGGCGCAGGGCGGGCCCGGGGCCGGGTCAGTCCCTCCCGCGCTGTCCCTGCCGCTCCTGCCCCTCCGGGGGAGGCTCCTCACACCCTGCCCTGCCCCAGCGCGGGGCCCTGCCAGGGCAGGGGGCCCTCCACGGGCTGCCCCAGCCTGGGGCCCTGCCGGGCTGCAGTTCCCCACGCCCGGCCCCGCCGTGGGTCCCCCCGCGGGGCGCAGCCCCTCAGGCCCGGCCGGCCCCGGCGCGGGTCCCCGCGGGGGCACCGGCCCTGCCCGCAGCCCGGCCCCGGCCCGGGCTCCTCTCCCCGCGGGGCCACGGGCCCTGCCCGGAGCTGCTCCAGCGCGGGCTGCCCGCGGGTCACAGCCTCCCTCGGGCACCCCCTGCCCCGGCGTGGGGCCCTGCCGGGCTGCGGGGGGGGAGCTGCCCCCCGGGGGCTCCGTGGGCTGGGGGCACAGCCTGCCCCGCCGGGGGCTGCGCCGCGGGCTGGGGGGAGCCTCTGCCGCGGCGCCTGGAGCCCCCCGGCCTCCTGCCCTGCCCTGGGGGCTGCAGGGCTGCGGCTCTCACATGTTCTCACTTCTCTGTCCTGGCTGCAGTTGCCGTTGCACAGGGTTGGGGTTTTTTTCTCCTTTCCTCTGTTATCCCACAGTTGCTGATGGGCTCAGCTTTGGCCAGTGGTGGGTGCGTCTTGGAGCCGGCTGGTGCTGGCTCTGTTAGACATAGTGGATGGTTTTGGCAGCTTCTCACAGAAGCCACCCCTGTAGCCCCCCCACTACCAAAGCTTTGCCATGCAGACCCAATACAATACCTTACTATTGCTAAATATTGTAGAGTGACTTGCTGGAAAAAAAATTACTGTTTAAAGTTCAAAATCTTCCTAAGGAAAAGGCTTGGAAGGGAGGGTCCATCCCTGCAGTAGATGCATTCGGAGTAGGCCATACTTGTAACTGAGATGACAGCGAGAGCCACCCCAGTGCCCTGGAAGCAGCCTGAAGCCTTTTGTCTCCCTGCTACAGACGGCAGCAAGGAAGGCTCTTCCCGTCTGTGAGGAGCAAATCACAAGCTAGAACTTTGGAAAGAGATTTAAAGTGCCTGAAACGGACTTAACCAGATTTTTCCTTTGTGATCAGAAAGTATTGTGTCATTTAAGGAACTAAACAAAAACGAACAGCCCTGAAACTTTGGAGGCCAGAAGGGCAGCACCATTTGCAAGGCAGCATCTCAGCAATATCACAGTGGCTTACTAATAGAAACACAATTTTGTACTGTTATTCTGTGTATGATGCTCATCACGTAAAGAAGAACATGGGAATGAGTAAATAACTTGTCTTCAGTTTCTGTCATAAAACTTAAATTATGGAATTAGAGAATTCTTCCTTCCTTCCTAAATGTGCAGTCTCCTAGACCGGTATAATACATACATCACTGGTTTTCTGGTAATTTTTTTTCAAAATTATATTAAATAGGTCAATGTGCAAACAGAATCTGTGCAACATGTAGTCTCAGTAATATATGGCATGAAACATTCACAGTTTCAAGACAAAGCATATATTTTCTACCTTGCCTTTATATTTTGGCTGTAGCAGTCATACAGTACAGATACAAACAATATAAAATACTTACTGGCACTATTACTCTTGAATTTTCTGTAAATCCTACTGCTGCCTGAAAGAGCTTCATCAGGAACCAAAAAGCAAACCCACAGTAGCCGCTATGAAGTGCTCTATCTATATATATATTTGTCTATCTCCTAGAATTAAAAAAATATTTTTCTTCTTATTGTACCACTTCCTTAAAGAATTGTCTGTTGACAATGCTTTGTTGTAGGTTTGGTCCTCTGGCTTCTGTTTTTTCAGCAATTAGCAGCTGGATACAGAGCAGGTTATGGAAAAGTCCCTCCAAAGTAGCCAGTTAGATGTTACAGAAATTTCCTTATTACTGCATCTGTAATTCTACTTTTAGGATAATCTTCCAACTAGAACATTGCCTTATTTCCAGCAACACAAAAGAAGTTAGTTATTTAGAAGGAAGTAAGTGAAGTCTTCATGAACTAGCCGTTTGGCATTCAAATAAAATGCCAAACCCAATTATGAACAATCAGGTGGTGAGACCATTGGCAGCACAAGTAAATAAAAACGAATACATTTTTAATTAGCTCACAAATTGTCCCATAGCAAAGACCATTACATTCGGGGGGGGGGGGGGGGGGGGGGGGACGACACACGACACGGCATGGAAGCATAATTTGACAAGCTTTCTGCCTTCTTATCTGTGGTGTTTAAAGCACAAAATCACACCCACTCTTGGAGTGGTAAACCAGTAAGAATGGCCTCCACAGAAATGTAATTGTTATTTTAATTCTACATTTACAAGACAATAAAATGCCAAGTCAGCAGTGGCCATTTCCTTTTTTGATCATTACCTGTCAGCTTTTTGTTCCTTTATCACACGGCCTCCAGTTTCATTAAAAACAAAACAAAACAAAACAAAGAAAACCAACAACAAAAAGCCCAAAACAATACACACACAACAACAAGCCTACACATCAACAGCTAAAGGGAAGTCATTCATCCCATAATTGCCCTAGCCTCAAACAAGCCATGAAGTAGTGCACACAATAAAGGCAATCTGTCCTCTTTTAAAGGGAAGTTCAAACAGCTGCCTTGAGTTTTCTATTGCATATTCAAAGTGATAATGTATGAAATTATTAACTTCTGCACTGGGGTTTATAGCATTAAGAACCCCCCATCAAGCAAACAAACTAACTATGTGGCTGGTTTTAAGGATTGCTTTGTTAGAGACTTCTGGGTCAATTGGGCTTTCAAAAAGAGCTTGGATACTTGAAACATTTCGGAAGCTAACTTAATTGAAGATGGATGGTGTCTGACATCAGAAATGCCCATTTTCCTTTCTTTATGTGTCATTCCCCGTGTTGATTTGTAAGGATACCTAAGGGTTGTATGCCAGGCTACCCAGGGGAGAGACTTTTTGGTTGTTTGACAGCTAGTGTAGCTCAGCTATAAGCCAGTGAGCAGCACAATTCATCAGGGGTTTGATCCAAAACTTGCTACAGTTGATGGAGGCGTTTCCTTTGATTTTATTACTTTGGATCAGAACCACTGCGAGTATCACTGCAACCGTATCTTGAACCTGACCAAAGGAGCATGTGTCAGGCTTTCTACAAGACTGCTTAACTTCTGTTTTATTTAATAAACCAATTTCTGCAACTCTTCTTTCCTTTTTAGAATAAATATCACTGTTTACTTTTTTTTGTGCTCCTCTTACCCCCTGCCAGCCCTCATACAAATGTTATCTTATTGCTCAAAGGTGTTGACCTCTTTGCTCCTCCTCCACCCTCACAGTACTTTCCCCAAAGGGTTTGAAATCATTAAAGAGGAAATAAAGGATTTTCCTCTCCCAAATCAAGGTTCACTGGATTTTACTGTCATCCTTTTCTCCCTGTGTGACACAGAACAGAACTTTCTACTGAGATTTCTGATTTCCCAGCACCTGTGTAAAGCTTCATGTAGAAAATGTGGTTTATTCCATTTTTAGTAAACAGTTTCCTTCATCATTGCCATTTTTCACCTTTAGAAAAACTTTGTTTATGCAAAGGCAGCAAGCTGATAAAATATCAGAAAACTGATCAACTGAGTTGCCCCAGTAAAGACAATGTCATCCCAGGAACCAAAATCTAAGTGAGCAGCCCAGCTGCAGTCCCACAAAGGCCCATAAATGCCCAGCACAACTTATGAGATCCACAGTCCAGAATCAAGTGTGGTTGTGCAGAAGCCTCAAATAACGCACAGGGAGACTGCAGCACTTCAGACTGGAGTTCACCAAGAACCAAGCAGGGAGCTGCCCAAGATAATCAGAATGAAATCCTAAGAGGAAAGATGCGTGTCATAAATCCCTCTGCTTTGGGGGCACTCATGTGTCCCTAGTTTCCACTTCTGTTGTAATCTCACCTGTGTCTGAAAGTTTAACAAGTTCTATTTTCCACCTGTGAGGTATTCTTTCTCCTAACTTTGAAATGGAATAATTGGGGAGTTTTAATTCCATATAATAACTGAAGCACTTTTCTTTGCTGACCCATGAATGTTATCCAATGGCAATTAAATTATTTTTGCCTGTAGTCCTCTGAATACTTCAGGACACATCACTTTCCATTAGGTTATATTTCACTCACATATCTGCAAAAAATTCTTAAGTATTGCTTGAAGGGAAATAGACCATCTACTGTACTCTGGTATTATTATCAATGACATTCTGAAAGAATACACAAATTATTTGCCACATTCAAGTAGCCTGTATTTTAAACAAACATACGCTAAAACTGTAACCTTTGGGGCAGAATGTCTCCTTGATACTAATGCTCACTTATTCTGGCACAACAGCTGCAGGAGTCTGTAACACTAGCCTAATAGAAGCATTACTTAAGGTATATTTAATAGAGAAATAACCCACTTAAATTGCTTAATAAAGATTGTATTGATGAATTAGCTTTTATAGTCTCCTTTGCTGGTCCTGACTTCTCTTCAGTGAACAGCTGAAAACAATGCATTACTTTGGTTGACGTAATGTACAGTGTGAAATCTATTCCTGTGAGATTTAAATGATAGGAACTTAAAGGCAACTCGAAAATTTTAAGGCATATTGCTTCAGTCACTTACACTTGCAGCAATATAATGCCCAACGTACACAAGAAGCTGCGGAAGAAGCAACACAATCGTATCGGTACTATTGTGTCCTTGCTCCAGGAATTGTACCACTTCAGCCTGACAAGTGAAAACTCACAGGGCTCCCGACATAGAGGCATCTGAGCAAGCACTACACACAGAATGAGCCTAATTGTGTGAAACAGGCAGGGACATTTGCAGATGTAAATTGAACTGTGCTGAAGGTAGTAGTAGAGTTGTAACGTTCTATAAATTACTTTCGCTGGCCTGGCTCACCACCCCTCACAGAGCTTTCAGCTTGATTCAACAGGGCTCTAAGCAACCAGGGAAGAAAATTTCTTTTAAAGAAATTTAATGCAGCAGAACTGATTAACTGGGGAACAGCCTACAAACAGGCAGCTGAGAGAATGTTCTCGGCAAGCCAAACAGCCCTGTTATGTTGGTTTTATTAATTAACATCTGGCTTCCTGCCTCTAAATTGGGTCCCCTTCTTTACTGCTTTAATGCCATGTTTTCACCACTTTTACTCTGAAATGTACCCCGAGAATGTGAGATTAAATCCTTTGGCTGTTCAGTTTCTGAAACACAAGTCAATCCACTCTAAATAGCATACAGCAACACAGCTCTAGTGGTCTCAGCAAACCTCATTTTCTTGCAGGGACTTGGTGAAGAATGGCAAAAGAGAAGAGACAAAGTCCTGCACCAAGGAGAGAAAAATAATTAGTGGATTATGCAGCGTGTATAGGAGACAGCTTTTAACTGAAGAAACATTCTCCATCATTAGGAGAGCTCGGGTAGGCATACCAGGGCAGCATTAACTCTGTGGTTCGGGCTGGTCCTAAGCAGAAAAAATAGCATACATTTTATGGCTGTGGTTTTGGAAAACAAACAAACAAACAAACAAACAAACAAGCCAAACCTTTACAAATGTTACAAAGCAATGCTGGCCACTGCAAGCCGCTCCTTCAATTTCTGAATATCCTAGTCCAGCCTGCAAAAATGCAGGCTTTGGTTTACTCAAAATAAAGCATATGTCTTAAAAGAGATAGACTATGTAATATAGACTTCTTTTTAGCTGATGGTTTTCAAAACACATAGCAGAAACCATTCATGTCATCAAAGGGAATAACTGAATTTGAACAGGTAAGAAAATTCTGTATTTTATCAGCTTCACAATTGCCAGTGTCTGTTATGCTGTGTTCCCTACGCACTGTTTATAGTACTCACCTTGGCTAATGGCCATGTATTTTATTTGCTAATTACATTATAAGTCTTACAAGCCAAGGCTTATTTTTAAATTGTAATTGCTCATCTTGTGTTTCCTTGCCTGCTTTTCTGTCATTTAGTTTGTCAGAGATGTGTGTGTTTGTTGGGTATTGGAGAAGAATTCTTTGGAAGTGACTCTATTATATTGTATTTATTATTCCTTCTGATGTGCTGCTGCTTTGGGAATTTCTGTTAACTCTTAGGCTGTCTTTAATTTCACAAAATGCTTTCATGTTTCACTCTTCTTATTGTTTCTGGTCTCTCACCACATACAACGCAACTTCTGTTACCCAACAGACTGCAAAATTAGTGACCAAGTTGACAATAAAAAACATCCTTATTTTAAAATAGCTTTCCTTAATATGTGCATCAAGTGATAGAACATGATCATCAATAGGTTCACATAACTTGTCCCCAAGTGGCATGTTTATTTGCTTACTGCTGAGCGACCAGTTCATCTGCTGCAAGATTAGTGGAGGTTTACAGAAAGTAAAATATATCCAGTTAATGCTTCACAAGTTAAGTTTTGTAGTCCAGTGTTACTAAATCAACTGTTTTTACAGTGTTAATGCACAAGTTGAAGCAGCTTATTAAGTGTTGGCAGGCTGTTTTTATTCAGCATGTAACAGTATACTACCCTGATTTCTTCACATACAAGGGTTTACTATGCATTGGTAAGACCTTAGCTGATCCCACTTTTCAAGGAAATGTATGTATACATCATGGGTTTAGTCTGCTTACTGCATTGCCTAAAGAAGCAACTGATGTCATCTCATGAAGAGTGTTCCTGGATTATGCGTTCAAGGTACACTTCACTATGAACAGAGCTGCAACAGTGATAATCTCCTGTATAGCAGATAAGGAATCTATTACTAGCAACTGTACATGAATGCATAAATAAAGGACCAGCACAGGAACTCACGGCAACTGGTAGAAATTCTTCTAGTGATTTTAGTAAGCAGTAGAACTAACTAGGAGGAAAACGGTTAAACATTCTCACGAATGTAGCTCCAACATTTTCAGTTTGCAGAATACAAATGGGAAGGACTTATCTCACCTGTCTTTGGCCATCTCAGTGTTAGGTTTATAGCCTAAGTTAGTCTTCATTCCCCCTACAGTCAGTGGGAAGAGGCAGGTAACATAGAGGAAGCCCATTTCCTTCATGGTTTGACAAAACAAGGAACCTAGGAACATAGCTTGTGTTGGCTGCACAAGATTTGGACTGCTGAAGTTGAAATTAATCTCATCTAGTACGTTGATTTCCAGGAGAATGAATGAGACGACGAAGGCCAGTTTTGAGGGATGTCTTCTCCGTTGTTTTCTTTCCTGCTGACTTCCTTTATGGCAGTAAAGTCTATACATTTTCAGACGGCCCTAATTTTGTAACTGACCTCAATGTGGAAGATCTATGCCAGACAGTGGTCCATGTAGCCTCTAAAATTACTCTTTTTCTAATTGATATATGCTGAAAGAAGGCCTGTACATCCAGAACTGTTCCATGTGTGACTATTAATAGCATTTCATAGCTGTACAGAGATTTAATCTGCATGGCAAGTATGTTGGGGGAGCAATATACATTAGCCTATAATATAAGACAATAAACCTTCCTCAGTTGTCTGAAAAACTGTTTCAGATTTGTCAAACAAGCATTGTCACAACATCTGCTGCATAACATAAGCTACAAGCATTCATTTTATTTTCAGTAAATAAAACATTTAAACTGTTCCTGATTTCACTTAAAGTAATGGTAAAACCCATTTTTACCTCAGTGGTGGTCAGGCAAAGTTTTAAAAGTACCTTGCAAGTTTTAAAGTGGAAGGAAGTTATTCTGTGGTTTTGACCAATACTCTCTTTCAAAAGCTTTTCATGGATGTTATTGTTCCTGAATTTGACTGAGCTATCAGAGTTCTCTGAATTTCTAAAAGTTTCTGAGATATTTTATCGTTAAGACATATCATCAAAGAGAGATTATTACCAAATTATATTATATTCAATGTAACTATTTAAAAAGTGTGCTTACTTAATAGTTGATGAAAACAATTTTATTTGATTCTCTGAAAGATTTTACAATAAGATTTAATATTTTTCAGGAATTAAAAATAATTCTCCACTACTTTAAGCAGGGGGATTTAAAGCACTCAACACTGCAATATCTTCAAACAGTACAGGTATATTAAAGGGCTATTTCACCTTATGTAGATGAGGTAAATAATGTTATTTTTCATTGGTTCATGTAAGCTAAGCAAGCTAACATAATTTGAAATATTATTTAGTATTTTGTGTATACAAGACCTCTATAAGGTGATGTTGGCTGGAGGTTTCGTAACTAACATGATGCTCACATTAGACGTAAACCAGTATTATAAATGAGCCTACTGAATTTAGTTCATTCCATATGCTCAGATGCAATGCTCAGGGACTCAGCACTTTCTAGAAATAGACCCAGAACTGGGAAAATAAATGGTTTTGGAGGTTTAATTACCTGCTTAGATTTGTCCAACTTTTTCACAGCTATGGATGGGATGCCAGCTTTGGGGCACTTCCAAAGACTTCCACGCCCTCTGAAGTCACACGATAGCAAGCCCTTAAATACCAAATATGAGCAGCTGCACAAGGAGGAATCCAACAGCTGTTCAGCTTCTCTGTCCTGCCAACTGCAAGCCAACACCACCAAGAAAATGTGCTGGTCTGGAGGGGCTAATCCCAGGGAGTGCAGTTGCTCCATGGTTATCAACCAGCATATGGATAACTTGATTACAGTCATTCAGGGGACCAAGCACTGAACGGGACTAGGAGGGCATCATACTTGTTGGATACAAGTGGTTAAGCCATTTTTCTCCTTTTTCTCTCGCTCTATGTCTGTCGTACATCTTAGATCACAAGCTTTTCAGGGCAAAGTTTTCCCCTGTATTATGTGCCCAGTGCAGAAGAATATCCTCACCTCTGTGACACAGCTCACAGTTGAAATTTGTACATCTCCTTGGGAAGCTGAAAGGTCTAACTTTTTCCACTTTGAAAAATCCCTCCTAGGGTCATGCAGCAAGTTCTTAAAGACTGATCCACCTTAATTCATAGATCTTTCATGTATCACTGAGCTCCTTTCCTCTCCTTGTTGGAAAATGCCCCATGTTCATCAAAATGCTGTATATCTTTCAAATATAAGAAAAATGTTGTTTGGGTTTGATTTATTTTTTTTTTTTTAAATGAAAAGCTATATTCTATTGGGGGCTGGGGGCTAGAACAGAAGTTTTGCTTCTTTTTCACCATTCCTATTTCCCTATTTTGAGATTATAAAGGTATTGCCTAATTTCAATATTTAAAGTTTCTTCTTTTGTTACTACATACAGAAAATATACACAGGCTGTTGCTTTCTTTAGTGACAGTTTCAGGCATTCAACAAACACCATCAGACATCACTGAGCATACTTCCCCTTCTGAAAAGAATTTCCAGCAATAAGCATCAAGTGACTAAAGATATTAACAAAACCAGAAACTCTGGAGAATAACTATGATATCCCTCACTATTCTGGTGATGGACCTGTCCCCCACAGTTGGAAAATATTATCTCTATACAATAAATAAATACCTGGCATTCCTTCTTGGTCTCCACTTTTCTAAGTAAGTTTATTTTTTCTTAAAATGTTAACATTTTCCTTTCATTTAAAAGAAGAAAATGGAACCATAGATTTTGAATATGGTAAAATGCAATATTCACCGAAGAAGTGAAAACAAATGGGCAAGGAAAAAAAAATCATATATTTTTTTTTCCTAGGGAAAGGGAAAAATTGTTTGTGCAGAATGGGGTTTCTTTTGAGGGAGGGAAAGGAGAAAAGCGTTGTGATTTTTTGACCCAGCTTGACCTGACCCTCAAGAAAATAAACAAAACCCTTACAAGTATCCCTTTCCCACTACTCCTTATATCAGCCTTCCAGTACTTTCCAGTACCTAAAGGGGGCCTACAAGAAAGCTGGAGAGGGACTTTTTACTTATGAGGGCAGGTAGTGTCCCGACAAGGGATAATGGCTTTAAACTGGGAGAGGGTAGATTTATATTAGATATTAGGAAGAAATTCTTCACTGCGAGGGTGCTGAGACACTGGAACAGGTTGCCCAGAGAAGCTGTGGACACCGCATCCCTGGCAACGGATGTGTTCAAGGCCAGGCTGGATGGGGCTTTGAGCAACCTGGTCTAGAGGAAGGTGTCCCTGGCCATGGCAGGGGGCGTGGAACTAGACAATCTTTAAGGTCTCTTCCAACCCAACGACTCTATGATTCTATGATTCTACTCTTTGACAACTCTTATCTAAGGGGCAAGGTGAATGGCAACAAAGTTGTGGTTCAGAATCTCATTGTTACCCGTTGTGTTCAAAGCTGAAAGTGAGAAAGTGCAGTAAGCAAAAACTGTAATGTTAAACAATGAATCTTTCTTTTATACCAGAATGAAATTGTGGAACTGGAGATCATCTACATCAGTGGGGTGATCCATGGTGTATTTAAATACAGAAAAGCTGCGAGTGTTCAGTGTAAGTGGTTACTGCATATGTCAGCACAGCCCAAGCCATCTACCACGCACCCACAGAGATGCCACTTCAGTTCTGGCATAAAACACAGTAAATTAAAACCTTGTCCTTGAAAAAGATCAAGAACAAGAATATGAATAGTTATCAGTGAATCAGTAGACCTTCTGATACTTCATTAAATCATCATACCTCCCTTTTACCGTCAACCGATTCACAACTTTGATCCTGTAGATCACTGCCAGCAATGAGCAAAGTCTTGCATCTCTTCTATAAGGCTGCTGTTGAATCAGCGCTGAAAAGTGCAACCCAGATTTAAAAACCTGAGATCTCTTTCAAAATACAGTTGTTCAGGACTCATATGAAGTGCTATAAATCACATATCAAACTAGTTAATGGCTACCTTTTTAACAGCCAGATAAGACAAATATTTCTTTCGAGCACCCCCACTGTTGGCACTAACTTAGATCACTGACACCACAGAGAGCTCATCACTGCTTCAAAGGGTAGAGAATCTGTGCCTGAATTATTAAAATATTTTCTTTCTCAAAGAAAAATATTCTTTCTATAAGAAAAGTATACTTATCTTTTAAAGCAGTATATTGCAGCAAAACTGCAAAGATCAAAATGTAGCAGTGAGAGGAAGCAAGAAAAGGACACACATTGCTGTGCCCTGCATAAAAACAGGAGGCTTTTGTGCTTAGAAAGAGGAATTTAAAAATTCATTACACTGGAAGTGATACAGTGGGTTAATTCACTGCCCTTTGGAGACCTGAATGTATTTGTGCAGAGAATGTGTTTTTCCAAATCCCCAAACCACCACCACACAACTTGGCACAGAGGAGAACAGCTGCAATGCTGCAGGTCAGGGGGACGTGCATTGGCAGAGGCCGAGCTGGGGAAGTTTGTTCAGCACCTGCCTGCATCGTGCCTGGCTCTAGCCGGTGCTATCAGTTTCTGACTTGGTTAAAATCATTCAAAACTAGCACATCCACAAATCTTTCTGCAAGATAACTATTGCCAACAGGAGACTGCATTTGCCTTCATGCCTGGAATTTCTTCCACCAGCATGTATTTTCAGTTTTTTAATGAGAAAAGGAGGGAATAGAAACATGTATGTTGTTATGCAATTTACGCAGTAGAAAATGCTTTAAAATAGTAAATTGATACAAGTATTTAAGAACTGAATTACATGCACTACATTAATAAACTAGATCATGCAAATAGTCTCATCAAAGACAAAATCCACTGAATTCTGCCTGGATTGTCAAGGAGTTCCTATTCCAAATGGTTATTTACATGGGATCTGAATGATCAGCCAACCTTAGCTAGCCCCTTGAGCTACTGTGTTTAAAACACAAGACTCCAAGACTATACTTGGGAGGCAGTGAAGTGACTGCTTCTTACTGTCCAAAATTGTTTGACCTGCACAGCATATGTGTCTTTGCAGGGGAACTTGGCTGATCACCTTCATTTCTATGTAACAAAGGGATAAGACATGTGATTAAGGTTCCAGTGGTTCTGTTAGTAAACTGTGTATATAGGATCTGATTGCATGTTTTGCTAAAAAGGAGCCAAAGCCAATGCAAGATTTCTTTTGCAGACATTATGAGATGATCCATGCCCTCCATTAAACCCACCCACTCACTGTTGTGTTTTCTGTAACTATTCTGGCTCTCCTAGTGCACTAGGCACCTGGGAGATGTTATCAGAAAAATATAATTTAGTACCTTTATTATCATTATCCTGTAGACCAATGGTATGGAACTCATTAGCCACCAGAAAAGCAGTATTATCAACCTGCCAACACAATATTCTTATCCATGAGTTCTTTTTTCATAGTAGACTTTATTTGTATGTGAAGCATTTATTTAGGAAACAAGAGACATAGGATTGGCAACAAGATCTGGCAGGACACGATAAAATATTTGGCTGCTAACAGATGTGTATACAATTTGACGGTCAGTCCTTAGCTATGGGTTATAAGGGCAGTGTTCAGGGAGTAGCTGATTTAAATCTTCTCAGGTCAAGATGATCCTGAATACAGGGGTTTTACTTTCTGGGTAGGTATGTTAGAAAATCAGCTATTGCACTGAACAAAGTAGGAAAACTACTAACCCTGTGGTCTCCAGCAAAAGTTCTTCCACAATGGCAATGGACATTTAGCTACACATATTTATGTGTGGTGACTTCTGTGTAATGAGGGTGTTCTGAGCAAACATGACAGACTGGACCTCTCTGGAAATTTGGGCAAAGCCTAGGCTGACTCTTAATCACTAAATAGTTAACATGAGTAGCTAATTGGGCAAAAAGGCTAATGTGGGGTTCAAAAATATGAAGGCTGAGTAAATGTGGGCACCCAGAAGTCCAGGCAATGCTCCATCTTACATTTAGAGACCTGCGTCCTGCATTCATCTTGTCTTGAGCAGGAAGCAATGTAGCAGACAACCTGACTCTCCGCCTACGCAATTCAACTGACCAAAAAATTCAGTTAACGCCATTTATCTGTGGCTCAATTCCCTTTTTACTGTGTAAGCGTAATCCCTCTCCATTTCACCAGAATCTTTTGAATGACTGTACACAGATTGTGGTAAGAATCAAATATATATATTTTGGCTTCTTAAGTCTTCTGTTGGCTAACCTTCAACTCAGCTCAGAGCAGGTATTGGTCTACATATCACAGAAGGTGAGAAAATCGCAGGAAAGAATGGCAGGTTGTCTAAGGGCTAACTGAAGGTCAGTGAAGCCAGAAGTTTTTCACATACAAAGCATCATTAGAGGAGCATTAGAACCAGTGTTATATTTCATACACTGGTACAAGAAATGGGGTATACCTGCTAAATTAATTAATGCCAAAGCAGCCAAAATAGACTTCATATGTAAAAGCAAAAAATAATAATAATTATCTTGAACAGGACAATGTTTTCATAAGTTTAACATGTGTAATGGAAATTTTATATGAATTTTACATACATGGAACTTACCTATATGGAACTTACATAATGCAACAACAAGCTGTAAAAGTGGTCAAATTACTGTGTTCATTCCATAGTATTTTTACAAGCCATAATCCACAACTGCTGCACTTGTACATGCCACTTTTCTCAGCTGCACTAAAAGGAGTAAAGTAATCATTATGCATTTTAAGTGCTTATTTGGCCCACTGTTTCTGGTTAAAACCAGGACTTTGCAAATGTTAATTTCATACTTGTGCCATTCATTCTCTGTGTCATACTACATATATTTAATGGGAAGAAAGTTATTGTCATTTGGCTGGTGTAGTCAGTACTTCTGTACACTTTACAGGATAAATATTGTTTTCTTTTCCCTCTTCGGAGCAGATTCTAATAACCTTACTCATATCCACCTGTATATTGCCATATAACTAATTCCAATTAAGTCTATATAATTGCTTTTAAAGTGTTATTCACTGAAAATGGATCAAGATTTTATCCTTTGTTTAGATCTTACAAATCACTAAAACTTCAGCCTGCAATACTTATATAATTTAGCACGACTATAAATTTAGTGACATAACCACCAACTTTTACTGAAGTAATGAAAGACTTTTTTATCAACATCAAAGGGAATGGGGCTGTACCTTATGCCAACCTAGTCATAGTCCGTAATCTTCATAAGTACTCAGCCTTCTTCCTAACCCTGCTCTAAATTATGTCAAAGGAAAAAATCCCAGTAATTTCAAAGGAAACACCTATAACTAACAAGACATGGTTTTGAAAATCTTACATACAGTTAATATTTCAAATTGAGCATCTGAACTACACCTCACTACATATACTCACAGGAAAAATATATTGAGATCAGAGCTGTTTCTGTTAATGATCTTTCAGATGGTTTTTGATACAAATGCTAATGCAAAAGAGTAGGAAGAAGAGTAGAATAGCCTTGCTGCATTTGTTTGAAAGAAGGCATAAAAGAAGAAAAGTGATATACTGCTCCTAGTTAAATCAGTGGTACAATTACTGTTGACTTCAGTAACTCAAGGATCTAGGAAGATGTATTTCAAGTTACTTAAAATCTTCAGAATATTCCTTCAATGAAGTAGCTCAAAAAAGAGTAAAATCCCATTTAGATATTGATAGATCAATCACTGTTGCAGAAATATCATATGCAACAAAAACGTAGCAAAAATTTACCCCTTGCTTGAATGCACATTTTCTCAAAAACATGTTAGAAATGTATTTCTGACAGCTAATTAAAGCTATCCCATTCTATCGGTCATGTTTGTGTGAGGTCCAATAACATCTAAAATGAAATGCATTATGAAAGCTACACTTTAACAGTCGAATTCATTTTTTCTGGTATATCCAGAAGTTAAAATCTTGGTTTCAGTGACTACAATGGAAATTTTGCAATTAATTTTAAAGAGCTGGGACTTTACCAGGCTGCAGACATTGTTCAACTTCCCTTTTTTCTAAAGTCATAGTTATTAGCAGGGTAGTCTGGGAAAATTCTAGATGCCCTTAGGCAAACAGGTTTTGACTATATAACCTTTTAGTCTTAGCTGAATCTCTTACACAGATGAAAATGTTATCCCAATTCCCAAGCAAAACAATTTCTTCCTTAAACAAAGCAGATTATTTCTGAGAAGGCTGTTGTTGCACAAACATCCCAATGTTCTTACTTTCAAGTCTATGCTTGAGTTTTCTGTTTGAGAGCAGTTCCATTCATACAGCTGTATCCCAAACCCGTATCACCTGCAGAATAAAAGGGATAAACCATCCCCCCGTGAAGCCCTAGGCACAATCTGTCTGCAGGTATGTGGAATTAAACTTATCAGTATCTGAGTCTGTCCCCCTAAGAGGAACAATTGTTTCACTCTGGCAGCATGGTCTGTAACTGTCATTAGTTCTCTGCAATCCACTTGTATTTTTTCATAGAATCTTCACTTTCCAAGACTCTCCATGTTTCTTTTTTTTTTAGTGGATCTGCATGATGTAGAAACCTTTCAGACCTTTGAATTTGTTTCTTTTCACAAATAGTTGTTAAAAAAAATGTTTGTATAAATACCTGGAGAATGAGGTTGTCCTGCAAACACAATGTGGTTGCATGACCAAGAAGTAAAA
Source organism: Falco biarmicus (assembly GCF_023638135.1). NCBI lineage: Eukaryota > Metazoa > Chordata > Aves > Falconiformes > Falconidae > Falco > Falco biarmicus. Next base: position 31,755,675 of record NC_079293.1, on the reverse strand, counting down.
AGTCAAAGAAAAATATTCCAGCAAAGAAGTTAATAGAATTCAACAGCAGATGTATCTACATGTAAGCCTGTAGGACCAACACAGAAACATAAAGATTGTTTTAAAATGCAGTAAGCTAGCCATGTACTTTAACTTCAGCTTTAAAACAGTGAAATTAAATGGACGTAGCAAAATGGACAGTTAGAAAATGCCTACTGTATAACCAAGCCATAAAATTCCAAAATATTAAAGTATATTTATGAAGCATAAGAAGTTAAAGAAGTAATAAGTAATTTAAATGCTGCATTAATTTTTTTAATTTTTTAAAAATGTGAAATAGTGTTAATACAGGCCTCAAAAGAACTGCTTCTTCCATATAACAGGATTATACTGTTACATTCATATTTTGCAGAGAATCTGTCAAACAAACACAGACATTTACCTTACCTTACCTACCAACAAATGTGTACTTGTGCACTCCTGTGGTGCTGTAAGAAATCATCCTAACTTCTGACCCATGCACTGCTCTTGATCCTGACAGTTGTGGGGTATCACTGGCTCAGTGAAACAGAGGATGAACTGTTCTCATGAGTCTTTGTAGGTGGTGCATGATTATTTGAGAATGCATAGAAGAATTCATAATAGTATAAAAAGTGGACACAAAGAATACCTTTACCAATTGCATTACGAAGAGGCTTAAAATTAAATGCAGTTCACCTATTTTGCACTTTGGCTAGAATACAGTAGTTTTAATCAGACAAGTTAAAGAATAAGCATAAGAAGTCAATATTTCCTTCAGAAAAAAAAATTGTTGACGTCAACAAAACTTGTATAGCAGAAATCAGCTATGTTAAATTTTTGCTTTAACCACTAAATTTAATTATTTTTTATTTATTAGTATATTCCTTAAATAATTAAAAGTTTCGAGTATCAAATATCAGGTATTCAATGTGATATACTGTGATGTATTTTAGCAACAGTAAAGACTTGGATCAGTTAAATGTTTATTAAAACTGAATGCTAGCCAGTGACACCAGAGATGGCTTCCCTTTTTATGAATTGACACACAGACCTCATCTGAGAACAGAGGCTCTCTGTGGCTGAAAGAAAAAAAAGGAAAACAGTTGTGGTACAGAGTCTTCCCTTGATCACTGTCTAAATCAACGAAAACTCTTGCATGACTGCTAATTCTTCTTGCATCAACTGACAGTGCATGCTCACTAAATCCATACATGTGATAAGATTCTTTCAGAGCATATGAAAGGATATTCCTATTAGCCTTTTCTTTTTGACAGTTCCCTGACAGATGTGCCATTTGGATTAAAATATTTCTTTTAATTGCAAGAAAGAAGAATAGGTAGCATCACTGGAGGTAGCTGTGCCATAGGACCACCATAAAATGACTGCTATTTGTTAATGTCATTTACAAACTGCTAAAGTAACATTAGTAAGTGAAAGCACTTGATGCTAAGGGATTTAACCATACAGTATAGAAACTTTATAGACAGATCATTAATCTCTGACTGCAAAGAGTTAGACTTGATTTTATGCCAAATGCTTGACTCTTTAGAGTCTGCCAAATGCTAAATGGCAAAAGCTAAATTATAGAAGAAATACATATTAAAATAATACCATTTAAATTTTACATCTACTGTGAGAATAGGCAAACACCATCACATTTTTAACATAATCTCAAAATGCAATTCCTAATCCAATAAAAACATCTAATAAAAATTGGCATAAAGTTGTAATAAAATTAATTAATGAGTTGTGTACCACATTATGTTTTCATTTCCTGCTTGTTAAAACAGCAGGTTTCACCACTCTTTCTCATGTGTTACATTTCTCTCACTTTTCTCAGTATTTGTGTGTGGGCACAAGAAAGTACCAGCCTGTAGCTGAAAAGTATACATGTTCTGCTACTAACAACACCTGACAATAAAAAAATATTTCATCACAGTATTTCAAGAAGGAAAAAGATTTTTTTCACTCTGTACATGGATTGAGAGAGGCAGAGGGCTCTTTTCAGACCATCTAGTTTAGCTATTTAAAAGGATATGAAAAGTTTGACAGACGACTGAACAGTTCATGTTGCCCACTCTCTGCCTGGCCCTAGTTCCCTGCACAGTTAAAATGGGGAGAAATCGTCATGTTTCCCAAGAGATGTCTGCAGTGGCTGAAACATGGGCTTTGGCATCCCTTGGAAGAGAGCTGTGATGTGCAGAGGATCCAGAAGCAGCCCAGACTCCTATCAGCACAGAAGTGGGGCACAGACGAGTGCGCTCCAGGGCCGGGGCAGGAAAGCTGACTCATGGGGCAATCTAGCTAAATTGTCCATGTCTAAACTCATGAGTTGAAAGAGCTGGGCTGGGAGTCACCTCTCATCCTAGGAGGGACACGTGTGGTGACCTGCATCCATAGAACTTCATCACCTGCAGCTGCAGCTGCTGCTTTTGAGACCAGTTTGTAGGCTTTGCTATGCCCCAAACTGCGCCTGGCAATTGTAGGAGAGAGTACTACTGGGCACGGGCCAACATTGTGAGGAAGGCCCTGCCACAAATCAGCACTGCCTAGCCCCATGCTTTCACAGGGGTTAGTGAAGTGTAGCAAGACATAACCTGTAAGTCCTCAGCTTCCCAAGAAGATGGGAAGTGATCGCACTCAGGGATCCAGTAAGAATTATTTCCCAATCGCCTGTCTGAGGATGCCAAACGACTCACAGTATCAGCACACTGAACCTTGTGTGACACTATATGCATACAGTAGTGTTCCCAAAGCTAAGTAAAGCAAGTTAATCAGCTAACATGAAGAGCACGGTGCTCTTAAAACAGATGCAAGGATTACAGCAGAAAGAGGAAATCTCCAGTTTCTAGTTCTGCTTCTTGTAAATTACTTTGGCTGATACTAAAAATGTTACAGAAAACAATTCTTTAGCATTCTTAAATTAAGATTATTAGGTGGCAGGTATATGAATCAGAATGACTGGCATTTACAACTCAGAGTGAATTCAAAAAAAGAAACTCACTTCAATGTAATTAAATTATTTACAGGTGGTTGCTTTCATTTTATTACAAATAACTTGCATGTGTAATATCTATTTAGAGGAACAGCTATGCTAAAACAGTTACATATTTCTGATGAGGAACAAGAAAAAAGGTCCATTTCCACAAAATATGCATTATAAAAAAGTCTTATAAGGATTGTACTTTATCTCAGAAGCTTAACAGAAACCTACATTAAAACTAATTTATTTTTTTTTCTGTCCATTTGTCAAAGCACTTCATAAAACTATTGTAGGAAGCATATTTACTTGGCTTTTTCTGATAAGAAAAGCACACTTAAGATATGTTCTTAGACTTGTAATACCTCTGAAAAAACGTATAATTTCTTACCCTTTATTTTTTTCCACTTATACCATGACCTCCACTGTTCTATATGCTGTTCAAACGCAGTAAAGAAGACAGCAGCTTCCCTGGCAAGCTTCTCCTTTAAGAGGCTTCATCCTGGGACACAGAATGGATCTGACAAAGTTGTAATTGTAATCCATGTCTTCTGATTCTTGCTTCAAGAAAAATTCCTGACGGACTATGATGACTTAGCTATGCTTGATATTGTAATCACTTGGATTAGCCTTGCTATGGGTTTATAATGGATTTTCACTGAATTAATCGAGGTAGTATACTTCAGGAAATTTCTTTGTGTTAAAGCTAATTCTTTTAGGTACCTGGGGATATATTCAGCTGGCAACACACAGCCATGCAGTGCCATTGAAACACATGGGGCATCTGAGAGATACAACACAGGGACCATTGCTGCATTCAATTGGAAACACAGGTGAGGTACCATATGCTGTACTGATGGGTCCTCATCAGCTATGTGTGAGCCCTTGGATGAGAGGTCTCAGTCTCAAACAGAGTTCCAGCCTGACTGCTTTGCCATTTTAAATAAAAATCCATCCAACACCGTGCTGGATTGAGACCCTGTATCAAAACTCAAAATGGGTTAGGCAACTTGGTTCCAAAGTGCACGCAGAGTATAGAGGAGACTTGGGCAAGCACCAACATGGTACTGGAAGTTCCTTATTTTTTCATGCCATTTGCCTTTAAAGAACCCAAAGGTTTTAGAAATTATAAGAAGGATCTTAAACATGCAGACTTTACACCAGTGCACAGAAATTTGGGGTTGAATGCTTCCTTCAGAAGCCATAAAGATGTGCAGTGCCTCTAAAGATAAGGTCTGCTGACAGGGTGGCCCTTTATCAAAAGGAAGTTGTCTACAGTATAGATGGGAGTGTACAGAAAAAGGGCTGGCATATCTTCATAAAGAATTGTGTAATAAACTCTAATTTTCTGTAAAGCTTTCTATGAGGAAACAAGGGCCAGTGCAAGGAGGTGTGCTCATGCCCCAGAGGGACTTGGGATGAAATGTTAAAATAAAATGAATCTCTCATTCAAAAATAGTAAGTCGACCTGCCAAAGTCAAAACCTGAGGTTAGAAGTCAGGATTTTTGAACTTCAAGGGTTTGAGTTTGCAGTGAGAATTCACTGAGATCACATTATCAAGTTTTTCCTGAAACACAGAAAGAGAGATTATTCTTCCCTGGAAATTATCTGTCTGGAGGGGGCTGGAGTCCTAAGTATTAAATGAAGTAAGATGCAGCACTTGAGAATGGAAATGAGGGAGGGAATGCAGGCAGGATGGGAGCATAAAACTGAGAAAACAGCTGAAAGCTTTAGGGAGAGGGATAAGTGAAAGAAATAAAACCATGAAGGATCGTATAAAGTAGAAGTGAAAGCCCTCAGGGTTAATCCAGAGCCACAAAGTAGCCAAAGTAGCCTTGCTGTTATTAAATACCATGTTTTGTATAACTATCACTTAAACCATCTCTATAATGGGATACGGCAGCCACATGCCAGGGCACAGTGACACTTAACAAACAGCTGAGGAGAGGAAGGATATAATACTTTCTACAGGATGAACTTCATGAGTTTATGATGTAATGAGCTGAGTCAGAATCTGGCTAGGGTGCTGCAGTTAAGCCTTTTAATCTTGCAAAAAAAAGTACTATTAGTTATTTAACAACCCTGATATTACTTTTACATCTCACCTGGGAAAAATCCTGTGCCCTCTACCACCTAACAGCTCTAGCAGTAACTTGGACCTCAGTTCAGTAATGTCTCTAAGTTAAAAAAAAAAAAAAAGACCCACTGACATTGTTTCCTCCTGTTGTTTTTTTCTTGGTATTCTTCCAAGTAGAACTGATCTCAAGGAACGCTATCAACTCTGCAAGGTATGACAGGGTTCCATCCAAGGTGGTTCATCTCCCAGAAACATCTGGCTAGGACCGAATATAAAAAAGCCTTCTACTCTCAGGTCTTTGAACTTGTACAAGCCAAAACAGTGTGGGAATGCGTTTCCATGCTTTTGACCTTGTGCTCTAAATTGTTGGCTCTCATCCGATTTCGGATGAAAGTTCACATTATTTCCCTCAGGAATAGACAGCACTATTTGCCCTCAGTTATATTTTCCCTAATTTACTCAGTTTGTCTTAATTGTATTTACGAGGAAGCTGGGAGGACATATTAAAAAAATAGACATTTTTATTTAAATAAATACTAGTGACTACTGTGACTGTAAGTACTGTGACTACCGTGATGACTACATTTGGTCAAGAGGCATCCTAAGTTCAATTTTTAGCCTAATTTAAAATTGCTTTGTAAGAACTTATCTACAGTAAAAAAAATGACAATAATTCAACTCAGTTTGTTCAATTAAAAGATGCAGACTTCACATGTAGACTTACATCAGTTTAAAACACATAAAGCAGCACTGGCTTGCATCCATGCTAATGTGCCATTTCTTTCATCCCAGAAATGAAATTTTGTTAGGGCTCAGTGATGGTCTTGCAGCAGCACTGCTAAGTATTTTCTCCAGTGTTTCAGTTGGCACAAACACATGATGTTACACCCTGCAGAGATATTCCACTGCATTCCTGACATATTTTTGGTCAAAGGCTTTTGGGTTTTAACTATCTGTGCTTTAAATAATTTTGTTTCTTTGTAGGGATCAGAAGTAAAACCAGGGTTCCATATTGAGCAACTTGCAATTTCCAGTAGGAAAAATCTCCATTCCCTGGCCAACCCTTGCTGGACCGCTGACACAAATAGTAAATTCTGTGCAATATTACTTTGGGTGCAACCACTACAGATAAAATAAAATTACTTAATGAAATAAACTGCAAAGAATAAATCTGAAAGGCTTTTCTTTTCAGAGAATTGTAAAATCAGGTTGGACCACTGCTATGCCTGGCAGATGACCTAATCTTACATCCTGTACACCTAAGGTACCTAAACTCAGCTCTAGGTGCCTAAATTAAGTCACTTTCATAACAAGCCCAGGTAAGGTGTTCTTGACTAAAACATAAAGGCCAGGTCAGTTTTGATCTGAAAACACCTTCAAGCAGAATTTTTTCCCAAACTTATTGCTCAGATATTCAAATTGAGTTATTCCATGTTCAACTCCCAACCTTAGTTCCTTATGCTTTTTGTACCACTATTTTCTCTGAAGAAAGAATATATGCAGTGCCCCTTCATTGGTATACGAAAAAGGCTGAGATCCACAAGACTTGTTAATGGTATTATTCAAAGCTTTAAAGTAGGCAGAGACGGCTACCCATGTATCTGGCAGCAGCACAGAGCTCGCTGTGCCTGTGACTCAAGTACCTGTCCAAAGACCTGCATAGGTGTTAAGCATCCCAATAGTGCTGTGATTTTACAGTGCACTTTTAATGACGTTATGACTACACTATTATCAGTGATAAATGCTAGCTTAAAGCCAGGCTATTTGTACAAGCTGTTTAGATTACCAGGTAAAACACACATTAATTTTCTCTCTTTGCCAAGTATTTTTTCCCATCCACAAAGGATTTTTGTGATTTTCCTTTTTTTTTTACTTAAGAAAAATAAAATTGAGATGGAAGTCAAAATTAGATTTTATTCATTTGTAAAACATTTGTTTTGCATCTCCCTGAACTACTGCCCACACTGGAGCCACTTTAATTTCAAAATTTATTCTAGCTTGAAAAATAACACCATGTATTAAGCAGAATAGGAGACAACAGACAGTTTTACTTATCTCTCACATCATACAAATGAAACTCAGGTTTTTGTCACATCAGCAGGCAATGATTTTCCTATCTTTATAAAAAGGCAGAAGTAAATCTCTGTTATACAGTGAGCTTGACTTGCAATGTCAGCATCATCAAGCTAGAGTTACTTTTCCCAAACAAACATTAATATACATTTTTACATATATACATTTTTATTCATGTATATAACAAATGGAGACATTTCTACCCACAGTTCCATGACTGTTATAGTGATCCTCATTCTCCACCATCATTTTGACCTTAATTCACAAAAGAAACAGGCTGAGGGTTCTGTGTCTAGAAATACCTTATAAGCAACCACACCTTTCTGAGAAGTTTCTGTATTGAAAAGCTACCTCTTAAATTTCCTTTAGTTCTCCACTGTCATTGAATAATGATGTCCAAACACGAGTAGTGTACATAGAACAGTATGTTTTTAGCTACGTTTGGGAACAGGGGGAAAAGGATTAAGAGATGCCCCTTTTAAAACCTTTTACTTTCTATTTCTCTGAAACTTACTTCTAGTTCAGTGATATCCAGTGTTGTAATACAATGGGTCAATTAACATTTTCTTCATACAGCAGTGGGTCAAATGTGTTTTTATAACTCACACAACTTTTATTGTGCTATAACTTCATCTATTCCAAAAGAGTCATCTCTGAGATAGACAAGCATCAAGAAAGCAAACAGACCCATTTTATGGAGACTCGTTGAATTTGGTTCCTCTTCAATATGCAGCTGTTTACAACGTTGCTCCTTATCAGAAATTCTAAGAATTCAAATAAATATTGTAAAATTTTAAACAAATGTTTTTGGACTAGATGACCTTTAAAGGTCCCTTCTAATCCAAACCTTTCTATGATTCTGTGATTTTCTTTATTCGTGGAAACAAAGAAACTATCAGAAGCTATCAGAACCCACCTGCAGCCTTCAGGTACTTATCTGCCTGTTTTAGTGAGTAGTCTGTCTAGTTTTTTGTTTTCACAGACTTCCTAATACTTGAATTAATGTTTTAATTAAATGTTAAGAAGGTTCTCAACTACTATTGAAATCTTTTTTCCTTATTAATATTTTACATCCAGGAAATGAGAAGGCATGGGTAGAAGAGGAAAGGTCAGCACAGACAAACGCTGAATCCATCTTTAGGTTTTACAGCCTGCCTGGCTGTATAACATTCTGGACATTGTGAGAATTTAGACGTGCCTCACAGATGAAAATTTTAAGGCATGAGATCATTCATGGATAAAAGTACATTTTAAAACAAACATGTTTTCCTGACAAATATTTTTATGAGGCAATTAGCAGCCCTTCCCTTTACAGTTCCGTTAGAAAATAAGCAGACAACGATTCACTTCCAAGCTGCTGATGAAAAAATAAGGACTCAGAGGAAAACAAAGCAGACAGGGACAATACTGTTGATATAAATGAGTGAATACATTCCATTGACAATTCAGTTTGTCAATGAGACTCTAAATAGCCAAAAGAACAGACTCGTAGGGAAAGTAAATTTCCTGCTGAACTCTGGTATGTGGTATAGAATCAAGATTAACATCTGAAAATATTTTTTTCAGAACCTAAAATTACTAAAATATATTGGTTTATAAATTGCAAAGGGACTTTATGAAATATTTTGGTTTTGATGATGTTGAAATAAACTATTTTTAAATTATTAAAGTGTTGCAGTCTAATATTACATTTTAGATGTGCAAAACAAAATGTAGTAAAATATAAAATATTACATATGAATTAAAGTGATTAAATACCCTTCCTAAAATCTAACCGAAAAGGTACTGTAATTATGATCTTTGATTAAAAATAAAATGCCCATAAAATCCTATATGCTAGTCTATAAGTTAATATGACAGCAGTTTGAAGTGATTCCATTAGAAGTACATATTGACACAATCACTAAAAACATTCTAATTTTGACAGAATAGCATTTCACCTCAAAAAGTGTTGACTAACTCTCTGAAATACTTTTGGTCTCTTATGTTAAGATAATGGCCTAATGCTGGGTTGTGCATCATGATAACTCATAAATCCATGGGAAATTGCATTTTATACACACTGCATACAGCTTAGGACTCTGTTCTGCCTTTGGAAGTGACTCACTGTGACACACACAGAGACACATCTGGTATTTATAGTTTCTTTTGTCCCAGCTTTGGATGCCTTTGCTTTCATATCAAGTCATAAAGATCCTAGGGCAATGTAGAATTTCCTGAAAATAGTTTAATTGCTCACTGACATTATCTTGAGTGGAATCTAATTTAAAATGAAGACTTTGCAGGTCTTGCCAACTTGTGAAACATGCAACACTACATTTATTACTGAGTAAGAGAATATCTGTCATGGCATTTAATCCACTCAACATGAAACAAAAGGATGGTATTCTTCATTTCCAGCTCTAACCATATAAAAGTTAGATGTCTCAGTCTAAGCTATTGACCTTAAGCTGCTTCTGTGGTCAGCAGAGAGAAATAGCCATTTCACATGACAGTTCATCTGACCTTTCTTAGGTACATATTTTAAGATGAGATGAACAGTCCTCTAGGGAGTTAAAATAAAATAAACTGTCATCTAGAAATCTGATATCTATATCTAACCTAATCACCTGAGGCTTCCTCTGCAGTCAATGGAGAGAAATAGGCTTCCTTGCATGACCTTCATTGTCCCCAAGGAATCTAACCTCCTGCAACATGCCTCAGCCAGGCTGCAGGAGTCTGGTAGGAGGCTAAAAGCACTGAATCCCTGCATGCAGCAAAACTCTGTAACCCTTCTGTCAAAGAGTGGAGCTCCCCATCAATCATCTCAAATGCTCTCGCTGTTCAGGCCTGACACCTTACTCCCTAATTTCACCAGGGCATCACAGTGCCTACCCATGCTATTCCAAATGCTCACACACATACTGCAGCAATGATACAGCAAAGGATCATCAAAAAAACCCTGGTAAATAAGGAGCTGGGAAACATCCCATCTGTATTTTGTACTGGATTAAAACTTAATGTTACAGTGATGTAGTTCGGAATTAATCACATCAACTTCAGTGCAGTTATCATGGCTGGGAGCCAGTAGGAGAGGACAAAAGCAGTGTTTGTGAGTCTTTCTTCAGCTTATGGCAGCTGTTTAGCTCATCTTTGATCATACTTATTTTTTTGCAGTTAAGCTTTTTGGTCACACTATCTTTGCTGTTCCAAACAGAGATAGCTGTTCCAAACAATACCCATGTTCACATGCTAGCAAAGGTATTTGTGCATGTGGATTAGCTGCGTTTTGCTTGTCATGCACTTACTCGCTTTTGTGTTGTTTTTGTTTTGTTTACAAAAAGATATTCAGCTACTCAAGGAACATAAGCAACAGCATATGACATAGCAGAGCAGCTGTACACGAGAGTTAACATTGGCAGTGTTCAATTGTAGCGAATAGGAAGAGCTATGCCATCTTAGGTCAAGACAAGAGGCTGGTAGCTAATTTAATACAACAATGAGCAGCAGATGCTCTTAGGAATGAGTATCAGGACAGGGCATGCCTGTGGCAGTGCATCCCTAGAATACACTTCCAGTTTTCAGTACTTTGTGTTTCAAAGACTTCCTGAGCTGGTGTGAGTGTCTTTGCATTTAACAGCCCTGAAAGGATTTTCTTCCATGTTGTCATGGTTTAACCCTGGCCAGCAACCAAGCACCACGCAGCCACTTGCTCCCTTTCCATCACCCAGAGGGATGGGGAAGAGAATCGGAAAGGAATGTAAAACTCAAGGGTTGAGATAAGAACAATTTAATAGGTAAAGCAAAAGCCAGCTGAGCACACAAGCAAAGCAAAGCAAGAAATTCATTCACCACTTCCCACCGGCAGGCAGGTGTTCAGCCATGCGCAGGAAAGCCGGGCTCTGTGACCCGTAACAGTTACTCGGGAAGACAAACGCCATAATGCCAAATGTCCCCCCCCTTCCTTCTTCTTCCCCCAGTTTATATATGACGCCATATGGTATGGAATATCCCTTTGGCTAGTTTGGGTCACCTGTCCTGGCTGTGTCCCCTCCCAGTTTCCAGTGCTCAAGGAACTGAAAAGTCCTTGATTTAGTATAAACATCACCCAGCAACAACTAAAACCATCAGTGTGCTATCGACATTGTTCTCACATCAGAGCCAAAATACAGCACTGTGCTAACTACTAAGAAAAAAATTGACTCTATCCCAGCTGAAACCAGGACACATGTGAACTTACCACTTTTTTAATCCATATAAACTTTCATCATTGCAAGCATCCAACAGCACAAAGTCCCCTGGCTCAATTATACACTGCATGAAGAATCCCCTCCCTGTTTTCAGTCGCCAGTTGTTAGTTTTATTTGATACTGCCTGGGTTTTATGGTCAAAGAGATACAAAATGATTGTTCCTTATTAACCTTCTCCAGCTCTTACATGATTTTGTAGACCTGCACCATGTGCCCTCTCATTCATCTGTTCACAAGGCTTGAGTGCCAGCCGAGCCATTTCTCATTTTGAAAGGTTCCATATCATTGATCTTCTTGTTCTTTTTGTGTGTTTTCCTGTTCTACTAAAACATTTGTAAGCAAAAAGGAACCAAGAGACATAAAAGTTTATCAGGGTGAAGGATAAATAGAAAAGTATGTATTTTTAAGAAGAGTATATTTTGGGGACATACATTAAGGATAAATTGAAGCCTAACTATGATTTTTTTTTCCCAGGGGAAGGTGGTAGCAGCAGTTAAAACAGCTCAAAAAACTCTTTTTCCTCAAATATTTCCATCTTTTTTGGATAAAATCTATACAGGCATACTTCTCATAAGTGATAATAAAACACTTCCATAGAAAATTAAGAAATTATTACTCAGCAAGTATGACTTTTAACCTTCTCCAAATGACATTTCAATAATATGCACAAGAGTTTCAAATGTGCTACCTAAGGCTGCCTTGGATCTTTTTTGATGTTTTTCCATAGAAGTTCCAGGAGGTAAGGAAAATAAAATGCTATGCAAATATTTGAAAAGGATAGCGAGAAGTCTGTTGTAATGATAAGCTGTCAGGTTGACACTGAACTCAGGCAAAACAAGCATTGAGTCCAGCTGATACAGGACTCGGCAAAGAGCTAAAGGAAGGAAATAAAATTGATGTCAATCTAAGAAAATATACAGAAAATAAATTCTGTCAAACTAGCCATAGATTTTTAATGGGATTATGGGTTGATTGATGAAGAAAATTGTATTTCCCTGTCTTTCCCCTCAAACTTTCTACTTTAAATTACCTTACGTTTAATTAGATGATGCTACATTAATGTGGCTCACTAAAATTTAACGGGGCATAGACCTATGGATTAAAAATGGATAACAGACATCCATCAAAATATTGTTATAAAATGAGACAGTCTCTATGGAATTGCTCTTGACTGTATTTTACTTAACATTTTATGAAAAATCTGGAACAAATCACAAAACAATCACAGTTAAAGTTTGAAAGTGATCACTGTAAGAGTCATAAATCATGAGGAGTTCAGGTCAGTGGTACACAGCTGGGAAGACTGCATGCAAATCTTAATGTGGTCAAGCGTGAATAGTCACGTTGACCAAAGCTCCCTTGTGTTGATGTTTCCACAAGGGCTAATACAATCTTTCCATGTAGAAAGCATCTTGAGTAGGTGCTCAAAGTTCATGTTATCTCAGCATTTGACCTTCATGTAACTGCTCCTGTAATATTTTGTTTCGTTCTTGTGTCACTCTTTAAAAGGATAGTGTTGTTCACAGAAACTAGGGTTATTTCAGAAATAATTCAGAAACAGAAAAAAGAATAATCGTTCTTTAATAATTCATTATTTCATAAATCATTTTGCTCTACTATGAATTTACCTTTTTTTGGTCACTGGAAGCTGAAAAATGCCCACTGAATATAGCTGAGAGTTGAGTAAAACAAGAAAAACAGAAAATTGTACAGTGTGTTTTTAAAGTTATTTTTACATGATTTCTGGATTTTTCATTTTGAGTGTCACATGATTTTTCCTAATCAATATCAAAGCCAAACTGTCTAGGTATAGATGACATATATGAATGTAAAGAGGTTTTCTGTCTCTTTCGAAGTTATGTCTTTGTACCCTCTTGAAAACTTTTGTATTTGAAGCTCTCTGTTGATGCCTTACTAAAAAGATGGTGTAGATGAGTTTGGGTTTTTCTAACGCAGAAAGATTACTTTCTCTGTTTTCCTATTCAGACAATTTTTTATTAATGCTATGTCTTGGTTTAAATGAGACCCATCTCCTTTATGGCACAAAGGAACAAATGATGTTTTTTCAAACTTTAGATAAACGGCAATCCTTACATAATGGTGAGCATTTCCTCTTTGGAGATCATCACTGAATCAGGACATTCAAACAAACTCACCGCTAAGCTGTTCCCTGGGGCTAGGCTCAGTTTGTCCAAAGCTATGCTTATTACATGTGCTTTGGTCAGCAGATATGCAATCTTAGACAATAGCTTCTTTCTGCAAACAATAGCCAGTATTAAGAATGTCATCAGATACAATGGCTACGAGTGGGACAATTCTGCTTTCTTATGAAAGCTTTCATAATGGGGCGGTCAAAGTGTGCGTGTGTGTGTGCGTGTGTGTGTGTGTGTGTGTGTGTGTGTGTGTCTGCATGTGCGTCTGTGTATCTATATGTCTGTGTGTGTTTTAAGAAAGATCCACCAGCATGCTGCAGAAGCAGCCTGCTGGTCTCAGAAGAGCTGGTTCATGAAAGGTGCCATTTATAGTGCTTTCACAGTACCATAGAATGGAAACATTAGGTAATAGTAAAATCCCAGAGCTAGACTTACTAAATTCTGAAAACTTACTCACATTACCATGCTTTATAGGACTTTGGGGACTTCATAACAACAATCTGTGCAACTGCAGACTTTGTTTAATGAAAAAATAAATAGAAATAGTTACCCAAAAATTAGCCTAAAGACTGGTATTCCCTTGTTGGTGCCCTTTAATAATTTTCACTATGCCTCCATTTGCACTCTGTCTAGAAAATAAAAGGCTTATTCATGCACAAAAACACAGATCTGCCTTCTCAGTGAGAAATTTTGTAACATTTCTGTAGTAGAATCAACTGTAGCAGCTCAAGGTCTTTTTCTGAAAGAGGAAAAACGGTTAGCTGGATATTGCATTACTTTCAGGAGATTTCTTCACTGTTGTGTAATTTATCTGACAGTTGCCACAGGGCTTACATGCCACTTCAGTTACCCTTCTGATTTTTAAGGGATGGATATGGATGTAGAAATTAGGGGACCATTCATTTTTCCCCCTAATTTCATCAAATTACATGCACTGTGATTTTAGATGAAACACACTAATACACTGTTTCCCTTTCCACATTTGCAGAGACTTGTGAGTTCACTTTGTTTGCCTTTAAGCAGTTACTATTTGCATCAGCATCCCAACCCATTGGATTAGTCCGTGTCCTCTAAATGGTGTCCTCTCACAGCTCTCCTTAATGCTCTGTCATGAATTTGTTTGGGTTTTTCTTATCAGGAGGTATCAGAGCCAAAGCTCCAGAACGTCTCACTTTCCGTACAAGGCTTCCTGTGTATTTTAAATGAAACAGATATAACAAAGAAAGCAATGTGAATTTATGCAGCTCCAGTGTGGGGGAAACAAAGAAGTTGGTTGAAAGGACAGACAGAAATATATCAGCCTTGCAATCTCAAGCGACCCTCAGGCAGGTACAGCACATATGCCTTCTGGCTTTAGTGCAGACAGAATTCAAAAGATCAGCCTTTTGCTGACCCCAGATATGAGCGTCTGGCAAAGACCAGCATCCTTCACAATTTTGGCAGTTTGCAAAGACACAGACTGGCCTGGATTACAAATAGGAAGCAGTCATCACAGCTGAAAGTGTATTTTTTGCCACTGGGATAGTAGAAAACTGAGAGAGACAGACACACAGTTGGGGGAGGAGGCGGCATGGTAAGGCTGCTTTTTCTCCACTCTTGAAACCTATGATGCAAATATTTATGCATGAGGTTGAGAGGAATTCTTGGGTCATCCTTCTACCCTGTCTAAAAACATACTCATGTCTAAAAGGAGAGCTCACAACAGTGCCTAAGTTTGAAAACGTGCTGATGTCAGAGTTTTGCTCTATTTACATGCCTTAGGAGAAGAGCAGCCAACTACCAGCTTATCATAAATCTTTCCTCTCCTCTCCCTCCCTTCATCCTCTCTACTGAAACCCCTACAATTTTCAGTACAGAACACCAATGCACAAGTAGGTTATTCTGTGTATGAAAGCAGTGCTTGTGAAAGATGTTGAATGCACAGTCCCGGAGACCCACATCCTCTGCAGTATAGCAAAGGGAAAAAAAGATACATCATGGATAGCAGCACTGTCAGCTTCCTTGCTCTGACTTACCAGCTCTACTGATCTTGAAGAAACACCCACTGGGGTGAAAGGATCATTCATCCTTTATAGCCAAATTGTCCTAACTGCTAAAATTGCCATATAGGCTGCTAATTAGAGCCAGTTACGGTTTGGCTTTTCCAATGCTGACAGATGTGAATGGTTCACCCAAAGCCTGAAAGTTGTGCTGCTTATAAAAGCTATCAGATGTAACGATCTGCTAAACTATAGTAGATTTATACCTGCCTGAAGATGGAATCAGAGAGAATAGAGCTGAAAAACCCCTCCAGAGATCATTTGATCCATCTCCCTACACCAGAAGATCATGTCTACTTTTTGGGGAGCTGTTCGCTTAACCTACTTTCATAGGCTTCCTCTAACAGGGACTGCAGAGCCTTGACATGCAACTTATTCCAGTGCTTTGTAAGAACTTCCAAAAGAAGGGAACTATCTCCATACTTCTATTTGCCATATTCCTTTCCTCTTTGTAGGGTCCAGCCATGTACCAGGTAACCATTTCTCCAGTTTTTTCTTAGTTTATAATTCTTTCTATCTTTTTTCAAGTGTGACTGGATCATTCTTTGATCATTTTATTATTCTTTGGACTCTGTTCAGCTGGGTTATACCTTTCCTGCAACATGTGGCTTGAACCAGATTGGATGCTGTTAGAGTTGAGATTTTATAAACCTGAAGAATGCAGGAGAGTAATTGCAACATCTTACAGGTGATGTTCTGCCTATACATCCCAGACAATGTTTAGGGGAATGAAGAAGCAAGGTGCAGCTCACTCTTGTGCACCATATGAGTCAAATGACTCATTGCTGTCATGATGTTTCTTTTCCTTTGTCTGACTCCTCCTCCCCCACAAAAAGGGGATACTCTGGCCACACTCCAAAATCTCTGCAGAAGCACTGAGAAGCTTGAGATGACCTTCGATGGTGATGTTAATAACAGCAATAAACAAAAGACAAGAAGAAACCTTCATAAGACTGCTACTTCTCACCAGTACCACTGGGTGAGAGGTGGGTAGATCTCCCTTTAGCAATATGTTTACCAGCATAGGAATAATATTGGGTGCTTTCATTTTGCTATCTAATTCTTGCCTTGGTGCTATGATAGAAAAACTACATGTCATCCAGAAAGGGACTGTGTTATTTAAAACAGTACATAAGAGTAGAAATATCCATAGGTTTGGGGCCTGCTTGTTTTTCTTAAACCTGATCTCTGAATACAGACAACACTCAAACTGCATTAAAACTCCCATTTTCATGACAGCAAATATCTCTGAGCTCATGTATTAATCTGGAACTTTCGTGTACCACAATGCCCCAAACACACAGCTGTCAAACAGATTATTTCTGTGATTGATATAAGATGTATGGATATGACGTCGAGAAAAGGCTGCATTGTAGGACAAATGTCCCTGAGCTTTTGGTACTATAATTCCTAGAGAACTGGTATATGTTTGAATTGCTTTATTGTGGCATAATACTGAATTTCAGTAGAAGCCGTATTCGCTCCCTTACAAGAAAACTACAAAAATACCTCAACATAATATTTACAAATCACATACTTTAGTTTTTGGGGTTTTTTTAATTCTCTGTATAAATAAATATGCACACAAACACAAATACATATGGAGAGAGGCACAGAATTATGTCTTAGCCATAGTATAGCAGTTAATCATATCCCATGCATTTTACTTGGAGCAAAGGGTTTTATAAAAAATTAAAACATGTGGATATGTATGCCCTTTGGGAATTTCCCTGTTTAAATATTTGCACCTAGTAAGAAAATGTTGAAGAAATTTAAAAATAAGCATTACATTTGATGAGGTTCCTGTATTTAAAACAAAAACATAACAAAACCTATTGTGCATATTGTTCACATTCCCATGTAAAAAGTAGGCTATAATAGCTTAGATTCTCCTTTAGAATGAGAAGTACGCTTGTAACATTGTCAAAGGATGTTAGCTTTATATCATATTCACATCAGATTCCTGATGAAATAAAGGACGATACTTTGCCACCAGTGCTGAGCAGTATTCTTCCTCACAATTTGTTCCACTGGAATGAATAGTTACTTTGCTGGAAAGTGCTTTAGGTTAACATAGTCTGGTTCTGTGGAAAGGAACAGTTTACCTTTCTGTTGCTTCCTTCATGATGTTATTTCTAAACTTACATGATACTAGGTGTATAAAATTAAGCATATACAATTTTAGATTATGAATTTACTTGCTACTTTCCACAAGATTCCTCCGTAATTTCACATTTTTTATGGCATTATAGCTTAAAATAGTACAAAGATACATGGCAGTTATGGCTCAGAAAGACCTTTGGCCTTTGACCTTAAAAGATCTTTATGTGGAGGCCCACGGTAGATTGATTTTTGACAGTACAGTGGCAGAGCCATACAAAAAAGGTATTCATATTGAACAAGTCAGTGGATATTTCAGGTCAAAATGTCAGCAGTTGTCTTTTTCAGCTGACATCCTCATCTGAGAAAGTTGGATTTAAGGTTTTCTTGACTCTCATATTTTGATTTCTTGCCATATATGACTGTGTCATTAGCTCCCTGGAATGCCTTTCAGTTTCTTCCTCAAGAAATGCTAAATAAGTTCTCACTTTACCTACTGACTGAATAAGAATACAAAAACAACGGACAGCTGTGAGGCATCTGCGTGTCACACAAACACTGTTGGCACAGTTCCTGCATTCAAGAGATCAGCAAGAGCCTAGTAAATAAGCTTTCTTCACTAAAGACCACTTTTGTCCATGATCATTGGAGCTGTGCTTTACTCATACATCCTCTGAATTCCTCTTTTCTTCAGTAATCACACATGCCTAGCATGATGGCTGAGTCTATTCTACAGTCCTGGGCCATGTAATTATGTGAGTAATTGGCAGACAAGATGTTGTGAATACCTGAATCCCAGGTTAATTGAAACTAACACCTGCCTGAACTGTGCTGTTGTAATGGATGCAATAATACAACAAGATCAGGTCCTATTGAGTTGCATAATCTTTTCAAGACAGGGTTTTTCATCTCCCTTCTTTGATTTGAAGGAGGTGGTAAACTGAAGTATTATGCCTTTGTTGAAGCTTATAAAAGATGAATCTATGGCTGAAAATGAAGATCCTTCCAGTTAATCTGTATTGAGAAAAATCAGTGAGCACACATCTTTTGCATTTTTCAGTTAGAAAGGAAACAACACAACTGCAGTTAGTAACAACATTACAGTTCACCCTAGAGTAACCCAAGTCATTACCCAAGTAGCACAACCTGCAAACTTTGGAGTCATGCAGCTCAGCGTGGCCAAAATTCCCACTAGCATCATCAAACATCCCAAACTGGGCAAGCATTATGGCGTTATGCAGGAGAGGTTATTCTAGTATTCTTGGGTCGAGGTTGATCTTCTGTTGCCTTGTCCTTTGCACTGTCATAGCTCACAGGCAATTTGTTTTGGTGTTTCCTGTGTTACTTTCTCAGTGACACAACAGAGATAACGGTGTGCCCCTACAGCAGAGACAGACAAGCAGACAAGCAGACCTTCTCTCAGAAGAGCAGAGGGAAGTATTAAGACAAAGAGTTCCAAGTCATAGAATGACCTTAAGAACAACTATGCTTTACGTGATAAAACCTCTCAAGCAAACCATAGCTGTTCTTGTTCTTTTACTGAAACTATGGCAAGCTTACTTCTTTTAAATCAAATCATATAGACTATTTTAAACATAGCTTTTATCTGACACAATTAGATTCTTGGAAGTATTTCAGTACAAACAGAGCTCTAATGCAAGAGAATAGTGGATCAGAGCAGAAAAATGAAGGCTTGACAATGGAACCTGATATATTTAGGAACAAAGTAATATTGTACAGTTGCTAGTAAGAGCAGAAGACAGGACTTGATGACCAGAAGGTCCTATTTTTCTAAGTTAAACAAGACATGATATTTCTATGTTAGAATAAATGTTGGTTTTACTTGTAATGGTGCAAACTGTATAAAGCTACTATACTCTTTGTAAAGGGAAAACAAATAGAAAAAATACTAAAAAGACAAAAAGTAGCCAGAATACTTGGGATTTTCAAAAGCCTACAGTCCTCAGATTACTTACACAAGTAATCTTATTATAGACTTCTCTGGGAACTCCTTGACCACCCCAGTTGCCTCTGAAAATCACAATCAATTTGTTTGTCTCAGGACTAATGGGGGGAAAAAGATTTCAGGAATGGAAAGATTTTACTATAATGACCTAAAGCAAATGGGAGAACAAAACACCTGCTTTAGAAGTCATGATAAGCATAATCACAACAATTAAGGGCAAGAAAGAGAAGTGAGGAGGAGGGATTTGTGAAAGCCCATTTCGAAATTTCAGCAGTTACTTGGTTTAAATGTTATATGTCTGCAAAAGAAAGGCAGTGTACTGTGGCTGATACCTTTTCAGAGATATTTTGACTTGAAAAACCTGATAGTCTTTTAAACAGGGACAGGTAACCTAAAGTAGGATGTTGTATCTCTCTCTGAGAATCACACATCTATAGAAAGGCTATATAATAAAAGTAATAAAAGTAATAAGAATATTTCATGATAGAAGATCAGTGTAGTTTTAGCAGCTGAACAGCAAGCCTGAACATGTTTACCATCCCAGTGTTTTCATGATCTATTTCAGTAAAAGACTGTGTCCTCTATACACCATATTGTTTTTTGTTTTGGCTTTTTTTTTGCCTAACAGCACATGATTTTTTTTCAAGCTGAGCACTGTCTGAATAGCTTCCCTAACGTCTTTGTTTAGATCTGGCCTATAGATACCACCTTACTCCTACTGATGTTAGTAGGAAACTCTCTTAGCAGACATCCTGTGGGATGACAATACCTAATTCTGTCTTTGTTTCCAGCATCTCACATCCATCCCATCAGAAGTTGTGAATAATTCTTATATCCGCTTATACATTCTTATTTGTGAGCATAAGGTCTAGAAAATACATTCTTAGTACCTTTTAAAAGTGTTTTTCTGCTGCAATATCACCAAAGCAGAATGTCTACTCCAGTGTTAAACTGGTGGATATGAAACACAGCAAAGAAACAGAAAATTAGATGATGATGTGTATGAACGTAGGGTTAATCTGACTCAGCTGCCTCACAGTAAAAATGGCAGGTATCCTGTCCAGGTAGGATTTCACAGAGAAATTTCTATGGTGCATAAATGCTGCCTTATCAAGTGTGCCACCCTCTCACATCAACACCTTTCCTATAGTAAAGACAGAAGTACAGTCATCCTTTCCATCATAACTTTTCTGACGGAAAACAGGGAGCAGGGGAAGTTAAGTGTTGTAGTATATATTTGGCTAAGCTGCTAACAAAACCCTAAGGTAATTCCCTGAAAGACTGCAAATGCTGAGGTGACAGGCAGGAGGGCTGAGGCAGGGATAGAGAGAGAAAGACTGCACTGCTGGGAGAGAGCCATAGCTATGTTTCAGTCAAATCTGACCTACTTTAATGAAATCAGGTCATCTGTGAGCTCTTCATTACCCTCAGACTAAACAGCTCAAAACACAGCAGCCAATGTCTCTGTCTTTTCAGAGTACCGCTAATTCTCATTACAACATTGTTATGTATTCCTTAATATATATTGACTTAGTCATCTCGGCACACCAAAGCTGGTAAACAGTGCTGGGGAAGGAAGTAAAGTAAACACGATTACTGACTTTAAAAAAAAAATAATAAAAAATTGCAGGGTAAACACAGCCATGCCTCCAGAATATGTCCTCAAGGGAATAAGGAAACAAAAAAAGTAACAACTGTCTCACAACATTAACCATGATGGATGGAGCTCACCTATCACACCAGCAAACTCAACTGTTACCAGCCACATTAGCAGACACAACGGAGGCTGGAGTCAAACGGAAGCTGGTACTGTAGGCTTATGCTCAAATTCTGCTCAGTGTTCAGTCTTCTATAAACTGAGAAGGTGACAGCCCCGTGACAAAAAATATATACTGGCAAAGCTTTAACATGATGCCCATAGCTGCATTCTCTTCATACAGAGACAGACTGTAGGTATGTCTGTGCAGGCATGGATGTGTCCCCACGCATGTATTTTATTATGTAGATGTGTATATCCACTTGTTCGTACACCAATGTGTCTGTGTTTAACAGTAACGTACACTGAGATGTATGCACTGCTTTTAGACCCAGAAATATATATATATATATGTGTATCTCTAGCTGTATATGCATATATATTTAAAGGTGCATATATATATATGTTTATATGTATGCATAAAAGTATACTCAGCAACAGACATGTCCTTGTGAGCATTATATTAAACCCATGCTATTTACAGGATGTGCATGTCTCTACAGTGAATATACATATGAAAGGCTACTGTGTACCAAAGAGAAACAGTCCTCTCTTATTCAAAGAATTAATATGTTTTATTCCTATAGTTTACCACATAAATGTAATCTTTCTGTTCAACATTGGTTAGAAGAGTATCTATGTTCATTTTGTTTTGGAGACCAAAGACTCCACTCCTTTGTCTACATAGGGGCATCTGGTGTCATGTGAGGTCGGGCATCTGGTGCCGCAAGGAGTAACACCCAGCCTCCTGCTGCTACTCCAATAAGCCATCATAGGTCCTGTGCCATACCTGCAGCCTTGTGTGGACATCTCTGACACCTTAGCTCTTCTCAAAAGGCACTATACACTCCTGTAGTGGCAACTGCATCAGTCCTTTGCATTCCTTCACCTGTAGACAGCTATCACTGAAACATTTTCACTGCATCGTGCCAATTTTCTGTTTTTTCTAACCCATGTTTAATTGGGAATTCTATGTGGTACTTACTACAGAACTATCTTTCTTCCTTTGTGTCCTCATTTTGGCTGGGACTGAGTTAATTTTCTTCTTACCAGCTGGTGCAGTGCTGTGTTTTGGATTTAGTGTGAGAACAGTTGATAGCACACTGATGGCTTTGGTTGTTGCTGGGTGATATTTGTACAAAGTCAGTGACAAAGTTTCTCAGGCCCTGCCAGTGAGAGGGCTGGAGAGGCACAAAAAATTGGGAGGAGACACGGCCACGACAGCTGACCAGAACTAGCCAAAGGGATGTTCCATACCATACAACATCATGGTGAGCATATAAGCTGTGGGAAGAAGAAGGAAGGGGGCAGGGGGGACATTCGGTGTTATGGCATTTGTCTTCCCAAGTAACCGTTATGCGTGACGGAGCCCTGCTGTCCTGGGGATGGCTGAACCCCTGCCTGCCGGTGGGAAGTGGGGAATGAATTCCTTGCTTTGCTTTGCTTGCATGCCTGGCTTTTGCTTTACCTGTTAAACTGTCTTTGTCTCAACCCATGAGTTTTCTCACTTTTACTCTTCTGATCATCTCCCCCATCCCGCTGTGGGGGGAGTGAGTGAGTGGCTGTGTGGGGCTTGGTTGCTGGCTGGGGTTAAACCACAACACCTACTATTTCATTGTCCAAATTACTTCTCAATCTGTCTGTCTTCTATTTGTGGGTGGCTGTGTGTTCTCCACCTGGCTCAGTGCAGGGGTCTAGAGTGTAGGAATCCACGTGTCATGCTTCAGACTGAAGTATTTATGGGAAATAAAGGCTTACAGAGATGACAACCTAGACAGCACAGCTCTGAGGCCATGCCAAACTTTCTTTGGCAGTGCCAAGTTAAGATAATTTAGATGGTTCTTGCCACTTTCATCTCTACCCATTTGTTCCTGTTCCTATTCCATCCTCTGCCTTGTATTGGGAGAAATGATTGCACAGCTCTGTGGGGAGCCAGTGGTCCAGGTCTTGGCTAAGTGTCTACTTCCCGCTGAAACCAGTATTGCATATAGAAATACCCCTCAAGTTCTGAACCTCCATGGTATATAGAGTCATTGTATTTTTAAAACATTACTTTGATGATGGGAACAAGAAGGAGGGGCAGCTCGCAGGAGTCCAGCTGGCTGTGATAGACTTAATGCTTACTGACTATGGTAAAATACAGTAGCCATATTTTTATTTCTTTCAACATCTGGAGAGTTACTGCCTTCTATTTTCTTACAGCCTCTACTACTACCCAAACTGTTCATTTTTTCTCATTCTAGCCAACTGAAACTTCTATGTCATCCATACAGTGGCTTTAATTTGCCAGATAAATTGGATTGAGAGAGGCAAGAGAAGGACGAAACATACAGGAACAGGTAATATCCTATACACTTTTAATAGAAGACATATGACAGTGGCTAAAATACTGCAGAAATATACCTCATTTAGGAAATCTGAAAATTCTTGAATAAGCGTAACTAACAACTGTGTCCAAACAAAGGTCTTTAGTCTCCTTTCTAAAAGAGCTGGTGATAGGAACTGCTGAGTCTCCTTTATAGGCTCCTTCTCTGAAGGAGGCGGGGGGAGGGCAGGAGAGGAGGTGGGATAGGACAGTAATTAGTATCTGTAAAACCCAGCTTTAAGCAGCATACTTAATGGTGGGATTTTGACAGACAAATATTGACAGCACACTAATGTTGCTAAGCTAGCAGTGCCCTGCTGAAGGGCTGGAATGTGCGAGCGGCACAAAACCCTGCCTATGAAACAACACAGAGCACCACTGCACTAGCAGCACCTCTGGGTGCTACCACATGCATCAAAGGAGAGAGCTTTCTTGCAAAATTTGCTCCTCCCAGTGGGATAAGTCTCACCTCGGTTTTGGTTGTGGTTGCTGCTGTTTTTCCTGTGGAAAGAGCCAAAGAACAGGGCCGAGATAATGATTTCCCCCTTGGAGGAAGCAAAGGCTGAGCAGCATTCTTCTTTGACACAGAGGATATGCCTAACACGCTGTTAATCCCTGCAGAAGCAGATCACACACTGGTCTCTGCATATGCTGCAGCTCCAACAGAGCTGTGTCTGGATCCACATTGTACCCAGACTCATATTCCACCTTGGTGTCACCTCATTTACAGGGGAATTTTACTCCTGCAGCCTCCAACTCTAAATGTATATCACTGAGGTCGTTAGCAGAGTTTTGTCTTGTTACCATTGGAAATCTGTGAGAAAAAAACACCTGTTGGTGTCTGAATATTAGATCTGAAACTCCACCTGGTAACTCAGTATATGCGATGATCTGCTTTGACTCGCCATGGCTGGAACCTGAGATATGTTTTTCCATGCATTGTGACTGACGTCAAACACAGCTCAGAGTTAGACTACTTATGTCTATATTTTTCCAGTAGAGGTTTCTCAAAACAGCATTTTCTCAAAATAAATATTTTTACCTTTATTTCAGTTTCTAAATTAATGTGAAGTTCTCTGATTGAGAAAATAAGGATTTTAACACTGAGCAAAATCATTTTTGCTTTTTCTGAAAAGCTTTTTACATTCCAGTATGGTATTTACATCAACTACAGGCTGCTTTGGACCACAGAAAGTTGATCCAACACTGAAAAGTGAATATAAAAGCTGCCATCAATTTCCAATAGTTTGGCCTATGTTTATACCAATGGTTAGAATTGGTAGCTAGCTCTGATTTTCTTAAAATCTTTCAGGAAAATGTTATTGTGAAGCTTCATATCCTCCCTCACAGTTCAGTAGTCCATTCAGCATAGTTCAGGGTGTCTCAACAGAATGCAATTCAGGCCATGTAATGCTGCTTGAAGCTGCAGAAAGGAAGATACAATAGTCTTCAGACATATCCTCTGTCAAATTAATCATGGACTGTTGATTCAGAAATACCAAATGTCAGAGATCTTATTTTTCATTTCACCATGACCCAGGTACATGCATGCATTTCTGTAAAAGCTAGTGATATTTTTTTCTCCTCTAGTATATCACTAAGAATTAGACAATGCTGTGTGTACAGCTCTATTCACAGCAAAAGATAGTTAAATTAGAATCACTTATAGCTAGGCAGATGTTCATGATCTTAATTTTATTATCTCCAAATAACAGTGTTCG
This sequence comes from Falco biarmicus, assembly GCF_023638135.1. NCBI lineage: Eukaryota > Metazoa > Chordata > Aves > Falconiformes > Falconidae > Falco > Falco biarmicus. The sequence goes on along the minus strand of NC_079293.1, from coordinate 31,730,215 downwards.
ATTCAATACATGAAGAACAATAAATCAGGAAATGTCATGACACATGAAACAGTAAAAAAAACCCATGGCAATAATCTGGGGAAAAAAATAATATCTGATTTAGATTATCTGTGGCTATCCTGGCTTGTGCCTCAGAGGTGTTCAGGCTGTAGTATGGCATGAGCTAGGTTTTAATAGCTATATTATATTATTGAGCACATCAGTGTATTAGCTAGCTGGGAAGAAGAAAGAGTGGTCAGAATGGTACGGTCTGGCAGTTTTCTGAAGGCAACCAGCAGTGAATACCATTTAATTTCAGACTGACCACACCAGGTAGAAAATTTAATCATATATGAAAGCATCAAACCATACATAAAGGTGCTTGATCCAGTCTTTTTCATTTTTTCATAAATTATTTTACTGCTTTGAATGAGTGTGAAGAAATTACACATTTGCTGAACTAAGCTAAGGGCAAAGAAGAACCACATCACATCATTTTTTCTTTGTTGTTCTAGCACCTATCTGACATATTTATAGCTTTATATCCACATTATTTAAAAACTTTCATGGGATTTTGGTTTAACTTATTATATATGCTAGCAACAATACTAAGCATATGCATGGAATTCATGTATATTCACAGCATTTACAGCATGTATAATACTCAGCAGTAATTTGTAAACTGTTTCACGTATCAGCACTGTAGACTATGTTTGCAATCCATCCAACAATTTCCATTAAATTCCTTGTGTGTAGCTTCTGTAGCCAACAAGAGAGAAGACTGTAACATATTGTGGAATGATGCGCTGGCTGATGTGATTCCCTCCAGGAGAATGAAGGCAAAGGAGGCTGGGAGGGAAGAAATACCAAACCCCGTGCAGACACAGGCAGATGTTATTTACAGTGATAATTTTTGCCCAAGAAGACAAGTCTGCTTGAGCTCTAGAAACAACGGAGAAAGCCTCAAGAGTTCCAGATGTAGCTCAGAGCATGAACCATAGATGCTACTAATTGCTTCCAAAGGGTACTTTCTATATTGACCCCATGCTACAGTTAGCTTCTGCCAACATGTTTCACAGTTTATACAGAACTACCTTGAAACAAAACACTTCGATCTTGTTCAACAAACAAAAAAAATATATTGGCCTGGATAGATCTGACCCCAAACCAAATATTTCATTTTGATTTTGCTGACATAAATATTTGATTTTCAGACAGAAGGGTTTTTTTCCAGGTTGAAAATGGCAATAAAAATTCAACATAGGTATCTCTTCAATGAAAATACATGTTTTTCTTCTAAAATTTTTCCAGATTTTTTTCTGTCTAGGTATTTCTGATAAATACACAGCAACAGTATATACATATATTCATATATACACAAGAGTATATCTGTTAGATGCATGCACATAGTCTCATATTTATTCACTCTTTGGAAAGATATCAACATTCTGCTAGCTGATAGGTCCAGATTCCCCATTTCAGCCAGCTGAAAAAGATGTTAAAATATGGGAAAGTTGGAAAAAAAATCATAGAAACAAGCATGAGAAAGACCTCTTGCTTTCCTGGTATGTAAAGAAAAAGCTAAATAAACAATTTGTGAACCCAGTAATGAAAGTCAACACTTAAATATGTGTGAGTTCTCCCTATGTCTATTTATTTTTCTGTCTCCAAATATTAAATGCAAACTTCAATACAAAGTCAAGAATTAGGTTCCGTACATGGAAATGCCTTGGTGATTGTGAAAAATAATGCTGTGGTATCTCTAGTTGGGAGGTTTGGAAGAAAGGGAACTAAAAAAAAAAAAGAAGAAAAAAAAAAGAAAAAAAAAGAAACTGTTCCACTTCATCTAGCAGTGCTGCAATACATCACTCCAATTAAATCCCAGCCAATAAGCAAAGGGACGTGTTAAGTAAAATTCATGAGCTTTGAATGCATGTGAATGAATATGCCAATCAGAATCAATGCCACCCATTCATCTGGTGTAACACCATGGTGATGACAATGAGCTTGAAACCAGTCTTTGTTGTCATCAGCTGTGCAGTAGTTGCCACAGCCCCAGCCTGGATCAAATGTGTGGGACATTTAAATCTTCAGCATGGCACCAACACACAGAACATCTTATTCATGCCAAAAAAGGAGCTATAATCAGCCTCCGAGTAAATAATTCAGGATCAGTTCCTTAAGGGGTACAAACTGCCTTCTTTTAAAATGACCAAAAGGCTGTTCGTCTCCTTGCTTGACTTTACTGTACAGAGGCAAGCACAGCTTTTTGAAACCGTGTAATATATTTGTCACTTTAGAAAATCTGTTGCTGTATTATTGTCTCTGTCTGAGGCTTCTGTGGGCCTTAACTGATATTGCAATAGGAGTATCTTTGCAGAGACCCTGCATCTCAGCCCTTTTGAGTGCTGCAGTGGCAGATGGCTAGCTCTCACTGCTTTTACAATAACCATTTCATTTGTGATGCTTGACCTGAATTCCATTCCTTGTTTAAAAGTGTGTCTCAGTTCTTAAATGGTATTTCACAGAATTGCCATTTCCATAGTGTTTCCACATGCTGTTCACCAAATAACATATTTGCCCATAAAACAGGGTGGAAGAGAAGAATATGGAACTAAGTGTCACAAATGAAAATGTTTAATCTAAGAATATGTATCCAAATACTGATGACAGCTTCATTTTCATTGGATTTAAATTATACCACTGATATTTTCTTATATGTCAGTTTATATCACTTACAGATCACATCATATTTTTAGTGCTTTGTGCTATGAGTTACAGTTCTCTTTCTTCCATTGTCTTCTCAGTAGTTATAACAGTGTAAATGTGAAACGCTATGCTAGAAAAACATCCCTGTGAATGGTGACATACACTCAACTTCTTTGAATAAATTAAGCATGCATGCTTTCAGTAATAGATCCACCCATTAATCAGCGTGTTTAAAAAGATGTGACAACCACTCCGTAGAACTGATATTCTCCCAATTTACCAGCCGATATTACTCCCTGCTGAATACTTTCTCTGCACACTTCTTATGTTATTTCTCAGTCCCTGGGTAGGAAATTAATCTTAAGAGGGAGAACAAGTGATCTAATAGAACTTTATTTGGAAGGATGTTCTTTCCGAGGTTTGTTTTGCAGCCAGTTAAAATCTCAAGCAGAGGGAGCTGAAGACATCATTCAAGCACACATTCGATAAAGAAATATTAAACATGAAGCCTAGATTTGCCAAGAAAAACAGGCATCCTTTGGCCATTCTCTCTCATTCTCTGGAACTGAGTCCACAAGGAGTAAGTTAAACTTAATGGGGGGAATAAATGTGAGGGCCACAAAGAGCTAGCTGAAACAATGCTGCAGAAACCATGCTGGCTGCCCATTAAGATTATCTACAACCCTGTACTGTGATCCTTCTGTTAGTGACCTAGCCTTTTCCTACTGGAAGTAACCTACTCTTTTCACACTCCAAGTGACCTGGTCTTTTCCTACTGGAATTCCGCAATGCATTTCTTTTAAAAATAAATAAATAAATAAATTGCTGTGCCTGAGCTCTTTGCAGCACCTTAAAGTGATCCACAACAGTTTGATGCAAGTTCATACAACAGGCCAAAGTATGAGAGAACTATGAGATGCACCGCAAAGATACATTCCACCTTACAGCAAAAGGTCTAATCTTTAGACTCTAACGGAATGGCAGATTATTTCCATTTGTAACTAACCCCATACTTTATGGTATTGTGCAGTCAATAATAACTCAAATTTGAACAAATTATGTATCTCTGAACATATATCCATTTAGTTATTTTTTTAAAGCGTGCTAAATGGTTGGTTTTGTAATTTGAGACAGAAACATCGTACTTGATCAGCAATAACATGAGAGCATGAGAACATCCTTTGTTGATACACCAGTCCTTTAGGTTTTTTTACCTAAGTGTGTTGACTTTCAAAACCCAGAAAGCTCTCTGTTGACTCAGTGAACATAAGGTAAAAAGAGTCCCAGAATCATGGTCTTTTTCTCAGGTTTATCCTCAGGCAGCCACTAAAGACAACAATGCAAGTGTTAACAAGAAGTAACAGACATATTTCTCCAGCTGTTCTTCACGATACACAACCATGCCATTGCCACCAAGAGAAAACCAGTTCATTAATGTTTTAAACTGATTGAAGAGAATGCAGGTACTTATCCCTATGGTAAGGAAGTTTCTGAAGTTCATTGCCATGTGGAACTTACGGTTAAGAGTACACATCCACAGTTCATAAATTTGGAAAGCTCTTGGAAAGGTTCCTGGTCTCCTTGGAACAAGTTACCACATGTATCTCAGCCCCAAGCTGGCCATACCATTCTTACACTCCCAGCTGACAGCAGTGCAGTTGGCAGGAAGCTCTCACCTCAGAACAAACTCCAGACACCTGGACCCCTGCATTGCTCTCCGCTCCCTATCACAAGTTATCACAGGCTCCTTAGATCTGTCATCTATTTTATCCCATCAAATAAATCTCAAGGTTTTGCTTCTTATCTTCAAGACAGCATTGGGTTCACACTAGGTAAATGATTATATGAAGTGTCTGGTCAACAGCTTTTCCATGGTGAAATGGTATATGAAAACTTTTTTGTAATCTGGGAAGCTTTGTGGGAACTAATTTTTTTTATGCAATTCTGTCTAGGTTTTGCAATAATAGACTCTGGCCTGAAAGACAACTACTTTCTTTTATACTTCAGTAGACCAATGGGAAATAAGTCACAAACTTTGTTGCTTCTTGTCTATTGCTGTGGTTTAAATGTCCATTCAATAAACTAAGCACCTTCTTGTATTTATATGGTTAATTATATAGAAAATTAGATGCATTATCTCTTTCTACAAACATACACAAAAAATGTACAGATTCATATAGAAGACTAACAGGTTTAAATGTCACTGTTTTCAGACTTTACTTCCTGACAGGTGGTCAAAGAAATTTCATTGTATTTATTGAAACAGGTTTCACACAAAACCTAATCAGAAGTTGCTTAACGTATATGCAGAGGCAAATTAAAATCAAACCAAAACAAACAAAAAAAAACCCCAATAAAACAAAAAGTCTACCACTCTGACAGCCCTCAGTAGCTATTCAAACTTGTCATAATTATATGAATAACTTTCTTCAGCAACTCCCAAAACCAAGGTGAAGTTATAGTTCCGTCTTCTGACCCATTCAGCCTTGGACTGACAGAAGAAGAAAATTTTGTAGAAAACAGTTAACGTTGACCAGGGTGGTATTTTCTGCACGTTATTGGAATACCTGTCTGTTGGTTTTAACAAGAAAGCCCAAACTCCTCTCTGTTTGCCTGCTAATTAGCCACAGTTCTGATTATTAATGACTAAAGCTGGTGTTTTCAGAAAGTTTCTAAAGGAAAACTATAGATTTATACCAAGTTTTTAAAGCTGAGCTCCTCTTGCTGCTTTGGGGATTTTGAAAAGTGACTGAATCTGAAGCTGCAAGTGAAAGATGCTGAATTTATTTTTAATATAGACTCTGTTTGAACATTAGATTGAATATGGTAAATCTTATAAATGAAGAGCTACTGTTGGAATATTTCTTCTACAGATAAATCAATCACAAAATGTGTTCATAATCCATTTGCAGTGTCTTCCTTAAGATCAGATACTTTATTAGATTAGAAGATTTAGAATCAATGTTACTTACAACCACGATAGCATGCATATACAAAGAAGTACAAAATAAAATTACATCATTTAAAAAATACATGTCACCAATTACTTCGGATTTAGGGGACTGCTTATAAGCTAACTTGAGATATAAGCAAATAAGTGCCAATTAATTAGAATCTGTGACAGTGTTCGGTACCACCTCTTTGATCCTTCACTAGTAGCCGACAACAAAGCGCACATACTCACAATGCTTTAGTTTCAGTCAAGTGATCAGCAAAACATGTTCAGCTCATTTAAATAACAGAAGCTGGTAAAGTACAGCTATCTTTTATAGCGTTAAGCAAAGATTTGAGTTCAGATGGCAGCATCTGGCACTTACAGAACAGAAAACTTGGAGCCATTTGCATCAGATGGATAACTTGAGTTAAACTTAAAAATGGATGAAGCCACAAGCCAGAGGTTAGAATAAATTCCACAATAACTCCCCTGATCAGACATTGGTATTCTGGCTATTTAAGCACAGATATAACATTGCTTTGTTAACAGTGTCACACAAACATCTGGGCAGAAAGACACGCTGCAGCTAGTTCACAAACAGAAGATGCATTTGTTTCAATGATACCAAAATTGAGAGGAAGCACAGAGCAACAAAACTGTGATGTGTACAGGCCAGAATCTAGACTTCTGTGTATACAGCTATCACACCTTTTTGAGCTGGGGTGGTAGCATTTTTTCTGTACATGTGTATATGTTTTTGAGACTTATTAAAGGGAATAGCTCTTTGTCTGTGAAAATGGGAAATGTTTGAAATATAATCAACAAAATATGCAGGACATGAACAGTGTTAAAAATGTAAGCTTTTTAATATGATTTTAGAATGACATTGTTATATATATATATATATTAAAAAAATATTTTCCCAACATTGCCATATTTTAACCTACAAAGATGAGGCACTGCCTTGCTTGTATATTTTCTTCTTTATTACTCCAAGTATTTTGGCCTAGTGGGATATGTGGTTCTCTTCTAGGAGGCAAACTGTTGGGAGGAAGCAGAAATTTAACTATATTGATGCTTTAGTTCAATGGAGCGCCTGCCCAGCTATGGAGTTAAATCCCACCTGTAATTAACAACTTAAGTTGAAGCCACGCCTAAGAGCTCTGTGGGGTCAAGACGGAGAGAAGACAACTGCGGATCAGACAGACACTTTGGTTTTCTCTGGTGACGTGGGTCAGGGAATGGGGAGGACCACGGTGGCGCTGCTCCCTGCTGCCAGGTGCTGCAGCGGCAGTGGCCTCCAGCTCCTGCTGACTCCCAGGCTGTTCCATGGGTTTCCCTCTGTGCCAGAGGGAGTTAGCTGACTTGACAGCAGAGATTAGCAAGCCCCAGTGCTTGGGCCTGATCACTGGCACTGTTTAATGTGCTAGTATAGACTTAGCTTGTGTGTATTCACATGCCCTGCATGAAAAGGTCTTGAAACTGGAAGGTATTTTTTGGCACCCAAAAGTTTAAAGAACCTTGAAGTTAAATAATGTCTAATTATTTGTGTTTCTCCTACTTCCAGGGAACGAGCATGTTCTCCAGAATAAAAAAGCTTCAGGAAGCTCTGAGATTTGGCTGGGTAGAGATACAGAAAGGTGTTTTGCTTTTCTGCTTAATTGTATGCGGCTTCTTTCTTTTTTTTATTTTCATAATTCGGCATGTCCCTCTAATGTCCCTGAAACAAACACACTCCTTTTCTTAGATAGTATCCTGTAACTTGTAGGCCATGAGATGTCTCTACAACCCAGATTTTGGTTTGTGAACTGGTTAATACTCTGCACTGAATACATGATTTATCACATCCTCCCTCACTCTGACTGTGAGAGCTCCAAGGACAGGAGACAGCTGCTCCTGGGGACAGCCACCAACGTCCCCCCGATGTAACAGGACAGACGGCATCACTCCTGTGTGGTGCCTCCCCCTGCCATGGCTGTCGTCACCCTCGAAAGCCCTCCTATGACTGTGTGCAGCACATGTCATGCAGGGCATATGTACAGGAGAAACTCCGGGTGTACAAGGACTGCCAGGACAGTAAGCTGAGCTCATGCAGTGTTCAGAAATAAGTGCCACCTCCATGGCATGGGGCGAGGGTTCTGAGCACCAGCACTTAGCTGGCCACTTGAGGACAGGCACTGAGAGGCAAGAACTTTTGGAGAAGTGATGACAGCACTTAAGCTCTCTGAGAAAGAGCTGGAAGAAGCCTGAGAGGAGGCTCCCCTCCATGCAGTCCTGCTGAGGAGCCTCCGGGCTCTCCCCTTTCCCTCAGGAACAGCTTTTGGACAAGGCTCTGCCTGCACCTTGCCTGAGCCACCCGCCTCATTCCAACCCCATCACCCTGGCCATCCACCCCCAGGCTGTCTGATCCCTGCTCCCCCCACCAGGTCTGATCCTGCCCGCTGCCCACCGGCCCACGACCCACCCAGCCTTGGCCCATGCCCTGCCCCAGGGAGGTGCCCAACGCCCATGTGCCCCCACAGGCGATCCATCGGTCAGTAATCAGCAATGCTTCAGCAGCGGCTCCAGAGCACGCTTAGGCTGAAACTGCCTCTGCCTCTCTTCAGGAAATCTGTTTCTTCATGTTTCCTTCCCACTTGGGTTCAACCAAGCTGAGACAATTTTTGTAAAGGGATGGTTCATTTCAAGAAAAATAATTTTCCTGCACACTCTCCTGTGGCCTGGGAAGTGAAGCCCGAAGGTCATCTTTTCTTTGTAGAGCATAAGAGTGGCCATGTCACATCAAATCAAAAGTTCATCTCGCCACTCATCCTGTTCCCATCAGAGGCCAACAGCGATGCCATGGAAAGACACGGCAGTGCAAAGTATGTGCTTTTTCCTACAGCAAAAGCTTCCAACCTTTAGTGGTTCAGTGGCTCTTTGAGACCCGACATATGTGAAATGGTCAGGCTGTGACTTGCAGGGAGGTTACAAAATCACTTCATGTATTTACCCTAGATGTGGCTCAGGATGTTATCACTTCCATGTAGGTGCAGAAGAATGGGAAAGGGGACAGGGGCAGGTAAAGGGATCTGTGGCACATTTTTGCACAAACACAGCACCCAGTTTTATTCAGCTTCTCCGGTTAAAATCATGCATTTTGACACCTGTTTCAAATATTTTGTATTAGCTTAGCCCTGTTCCAAACTGACTAAAATATTGTAAGCTTAGCCTAAGCAAAAGGAATTCAGACTTTTTTTAAAATGTGAGTCTTTTCACATTAACCAAATGAGTTGAAAATTACAATTTAACTTAAAACATTGTAGCATTGTAAATGTAGATAAAGCAAACATGTAACTGAGAGAACATGGCCTCAGGCATATGTTAAAATATCCAATTAATCACAGTATTAAGATGACTAGCCCAGCTCTCAGCCATAACATGAATTAGTCTATCAGCTCTCATACTTAATCAAGTCAAAGCATCACACTATTTTTTCAGCCACAGAATATAACACACAGCCTCAAACGACCCATCAGCAGTAGGCCAAGGAAACAAATACCCTTCTTAGCTTGTTCTGAAAACATTGAAACCATCCGCTTGAACAAATATGTCAAAGTTAAACAAATCCTACCAGCGCAGGTAAATTTTTCCTTTCCTTAAAATGATATATTTATTAGAGTACAAAAAAAAAAACCAAAAACAACCAAAAAAAACCAGATAGAATCTGTCAGTAGGAAGACTGCAGTTTATTGCAGCAGTCCTGTACCACACTTCAGTCTTCCCCACAAAAACTCTTTTGTTTACTGTTAACACATGTAACAATTCACATGGATACACCAACATAGATGGAAACAGCACAGGCTAATTCCCACTTTAGAGACCTGCCACATCAATTAAGAGATGGCTTATGCTTTCATTCTGAAACTCGAAATGCCATGCTGAAAAACTAAGCATTCTCATAATTACATTAACATTCAGTTCAGCCTTTCCTGGCTCTTTTGACATGCCTTAAGGTCATTTACAGCAGTAATAATAATAATGCTAGACACTCAGCCAAGCCAATGCTCAGCTAAATCTACTCTACAGAATCCACTGTTCTGTAGGACCACAAGCAGTACAGGTTTCTCTGTCTGGAAAAGGCCAAATCACTTTGAGAAATTGGTTTGGTACTCAGGAATCAGCATTAAAATTGTACTACTGGGCTTCTAGTGAAGCACCTAAAGAAGTTACTTTAATTTTTCAGTTATGATAAAATCATTCTCACTTTCCCTGCCAGTTACTAAATTTAAGTATGTAGGTGTTAAGTGTTAAGCGATTTAAATTCCTTAATCTCAAGGATTTTAGTTCAAAGCAAATATTGTAAAATATTACTTTTAAAATTAATTTGAAGTTTAAAGACATTTGGTTTTTATGAGTTCATGCATATTTTGTGTTTTGTTTCTGTGAACATTCAAATGAATGGCTTGACAGGCAATAATATAAAGAATTTAAAGAAATTACATTTTTAAAAGCAAGACTTTTTTGGAAACTTAGGTTTAGAAGTTATGTTCACTCCATAAGGAAAAGCATCACACATTCACACTTTCATTCATATAAAATAAATACAGTTCTAAATGCTGACACTGAAAATTTTAAACAACTTTCTAAAAATGGACCTGCTACATGAAAATTGTTCTTAGAATTTTGGGTGTTAGTTCTATCAAGTCCTCCTGAAAAAATTGCAAGATTTTTTTTTTTTAAAATTGTCAATAGAAAAAGGATTTGGGTAGAGGGTTTTTTAAAGGGTTGGGGTTTTTTCCTGATATATTCATAATTCTTCAAATTAATTGCCTTTTTTACTTTGCCTGTGCTTATATAGCATAGCATAGCATTTTTGATTATTTTTAATAACTTTTATCATTGGTATAGCTCACCTGTTAATTAAGGAAGCACTTCTTAAAAAATATTTGACCCTATCAAAAATAAGTTGGACCTCATAGAACAGGTCTGTGCTGCAGTAGGAACAACTGCAGATCTCTTGGTCCTGGTCCAAAACCAAGGTACAAACCCATCTTTCCACTCAGAACCGGACACAAGCAAGGATCCATCCCTGTCCCACAGTGCTTACACACTGTAATCCAAATTGGATAAAGGAAAGGAGGATGGGAAAGACAAAGTGAACAGCATATTCAGTGTTATTTACTTATAAGCAGGGAAAATAACTGAACTGATACTTCAAAAATGCCTCTCACTAAACACGGTTATGTGCAATACATACCTGAGCTCTTCTCTCCAGGTTGCTTTCATAGTCAGTGAAGGGCTGGTCATTACAGACCATGTAGCAGACAGTGTAATTCAGTTCATCTTAAAGTAAGTGGCTGCATCATGGGCTGTACTCAGTAGATCTCCACCAACAAGAAAACCCAAAGGTGATTAGCTGGGAAGTGTGTACTACTCTTCCAGAGACTGCAAATTAAGTGAAATGAATCTTACCCAGTGTGGTGTTCAGTCTACTTTTAATCCACATTGTCTTTCAAATACAGAGATCTGTAGTAGACACACTACAAGAGCAACGTGCTGACACAGCTGGAGATTTCTTTTATCAGCTGGGAAATATGGGCACTTCTGCACAACATGTGGGTAGTGAATCTGTTATCTCTAGGCAGCAAGATGCATGTCCTGGGTACACCAGGCTTAATACCAATAGATAACAGAATAGGCTCAACAGACAGTTAACTAGGACTTCTGGAGTCTTTCATGGAACTAGCAAGACAAATATTTTCTGTACAGAAGCAGACAATATGACCAGGAGAATCCTGATAAATGATAGCCCCAAATGCGGCCAGTGAGGTTGTGTTTCTAAGCGGGGTTTAAAAAGGCAGCTGTTCCTCCATAACATACCTTCTGGCAAAGCTTGACTCAGTGCTGCTGCCTCCGTCTAGTCTCTTCCCAAAAACCCTAGTGAGAAAAATGAGACATATTCAAGTCTTGTGAATGGTTCACTCAAGATTGTCCAAGTTAGTTTTTAGAACAGGGAACATTAGAGTCACCTCACAGAAGGAATCCCTAGCAATCTGGGTGGAGAGAGGGGCACTTCCCATTTGGTTTTGTATTTCGTGCTTCTTGAAAAGCTAGCTGTTGAGCAGCTGAGGCTGAAGGTAAGCTAAGCAGCTGCTAACAGCTTTGCTGTAGTCATGAAAAATCAACAGCTTATCACATCAGTAATTGTGTGTCATACTCTTAATGCTCCATTTGCATTTCCTGTTAATGATGTACTATGTCCATTACTTTCATATCACATTAGTTCATTAACATAGCACTGGTCAAATATAGCTGTTCACACTGATACAGCTATCTGTGCTACATAATACTGTGAAGCATCCCCTAGTACACTATATAATCGTACTTTCGCTGAAATTATACCCCTTTCATGAAACAGAAGATGAAAAAGGAAGAAAACCCACTGTACATAACAAGGAACAGACAGAGCAGATTCTGGAAACAGGACAGTTTAGTAGACAAGTTGGCTACACGAAAGAATGATTAAATGGGCTAAAGCCCTTCCACCTGAAAAAGAGAGAACTAAACAGGGAACATGATGGAGTCCTGAAAGTCCAGAGTAGTTGTAGAAGGTCAGAGTTTTTCTACTCTGTTCCTTCCAAAAGAACAACTAGATGTCCCAACAACCAAAATGAAATATTTCTTAAAGTGGTCCATAAATGTTTGTGTCTCCTTTGAACAGGGTGCAATGGATGTTAAAAAAATCACATGATTTTTAAAATAGAATTGAATGGAAAAAAACAACTTTCAGGGATGATCACCACACACACACACACACACATACAGAATCCCCATATTTTTGCCTTCAGAAGCTCCTATCAAAGTGATGAAGAGTGGAAGAATATCCTGAGGAAATATCACTATCTGCTTATTTAACGTTTTCCAAGACAGCCCTTTCTGGTCTCTGTAGAAGAAAAGAGGGCTTTAGACTGATCTAGAATAACCAATGTTTATGAAAGTACACTTCAGTAAGAAACAACAGCTGTAAGTCCCAGTTTCTGGCTCTCTTACATGTCTTCTGTGTAATCTGGCAAAACTTTCAGCAGATCCATTCACTGGCACAAAGGATGTCTTTTTTCATGTTGAAGTCTCTGGGAATGAAATGGCTGGATGCTACTTGTAAACCTGAAAATCAGTCACCATTGCCTCACTTACAAGTTTTGCAATAAAATACTTCTTTACCTCCCTGACGTATTGGTGAAATACAGTCTGCAAAGTTCTCGGACACACTCAGAGTTCAGACCTTGGACAGAAAAACAGAAGCCTTAAAAAACAGGCTTATTGTGTTCTGCTTCATCCCATCCCATGCTCTGTGTGCCTAACCCACAAAGGGGTAAGCTGTGAGTGCTCTGAGTGATGCTGGATCACTTGGCATTTGTTTAACAAGGGGATTAGAAGTCTGTGTTCAGGTGGCAATATCCTGGGATAGAACATTCTATTTTCACTCTTGACAGTATTCATGTGATATGACTGGCAAAAGATAAAATTATTAACTTCAGCAAGTTAACCTGATTCTGTGAGGATTTTGCCATATCAGATGTTGAGTATTTTGGTCCTGCTCAGGACGAGTTTTGAAGGATACGCTTTAAACATTAAAGATATTCAGTCACAGAGGTTGTAAGTGGCAAACTATAAGTAGAGAAACACATGGTAAACAGTCCTTTAGTTTCAAATGATTGGTAGCCTGACTTTCACCACAAGGATAATTACTTATCCATGTCTTTGGCTACAAAAGCTTTTAGGCAACTCTTGATCTTTTTGTACACTCTTAGTCTTCAGAAGATCTAAATCTCTTGCCTCCCAGCAGCTTCCTTGAATTATCTGTAATGAACAAATCAGTTTTGTATTTCTGAGTCAGGAAAGACCAGCTCTTCTTCAAAGGTTAGTTACAGTGACTACTTCCATTTCCCCTAGGCTCTGACTACACAAAAAATGTTTTACACCTTTTAGCTCTATCAAACACCAGTGCTATCAGGTCTTGCATTGACGAAAATGAGAGACATGCTAAAGACTTTGTAAATTGCTGGGGAAACGTCTGTGAGTTAAACATGTTTGAAATCCAGACACTAAGCATTACACAATGATATAGCTTAAGAATCAGAATTGGAGTAGTTTATTGTAAAGTACACGTGCAACACACAATACCCATACCCTGTTCACAAAACCACTCGAGTTAATATACACATGCATTTCAGCATATTGTATACCCTATAGAAATGGCCATTCCTACTTACTACCACAGCTGCAGTAGACAGTGTTTTGCCTGCGAGCACCAAAGAAATAAGGACCTACGATGCTAATTATGCCAAGGGATACTAAGCCATTAAAGTATTTCTGGTAAACCTAGCCTATACTATTCACTGCAATTATGTAAAACAGTGAAATGGTAATTAGTGACAAAGCTTGGTACATGTGAGCCTTACAACATGACTCACATATCTGGAGATAAGATTTCATTAGTCTGTAATTGACCATTAAAGCATGAAATTCTTGCAACACTTTCACCTTACTGAGATTACTCTTGCCACTTCTCGATCAAAAGTCAGTCTCTGAAGCTGTAATGCTATAATACTATGTCAGAAAAGCTGCACTCAACCAGACCAAGCTTAAGGTTAAAACGATATATAGTGATATTAGATACTTCCATTCAAAAATACATTTTTATGCAATTGTATGGAATCAGTGTGGATGGGGATGTTTTAAACAAAACATAAAACCAACAAACAGTTGGAAACCAGATAGTTTGAGAAAAGAAACAGATGAATGAAAGAAGAATAGAGAAAGAGGGGAGGGAGGAAGAAAAGGGGGAAAGGAAGGGGGGAGAAAAGAAAAGAAGGAAGATGGGGGGAGGGAGGGAAGGAAGGCAGAAAGGAAGGAAGGCAGGCAGGAAGGAAGGAAGGAAGGAAGGAAGGAAGGCAGAAAGGAAGGCAGGCAGGAAGGAAGGAAGGAAGGCAGGCAGGAAGGCAGGCAGGCAGGCAGGCAGGAAGGAAGGAAGGAAGGAAGGAAGGAAGGAAGGAAGGAAGGAAGGAAGGAAGGAAGGAAGGAAGGAAGGGGTTTATTCATTTCTGTATCTGTATGGCAGGTCAGAAGACCAAAGTCCTGAACTAATTCAGTGTTCTCAAGCAATGAACACTGTAATACCATGACATTAACAAAACTGACCAATTTTGTTCCATGTGTGATAAAGGGGAAAAAAATCAAAAGACACTGCACTGATTGTATATAACATCTTAGTACAGTGTATATGTTACAAACATAGTTTAAATAAAACCAAAAATGATTTGACAAAAATTCAGAGAAGCTTTGATCATAACCATGTGCAAAGGATGCCCACCTGGCTATTTCTGTGCATGTAGTTGTGGAGGCAAGTAGCTCACACCAGTGTATTTTAGAACTGTTCTTCTTACAGCTTTTAGGCAGAAATTTTATCTGATGTATAAAACTGGATTTTACCACACTTCTTCACACTGAGTAGTGCCTTGTCCTCTTCAAATTAAAAGCAGTAAATCAGTGGTAATGTTTTAATGGTTTTGAATGGGCTTTGGGTATGTCTCTTTACAAAAGTCTCACTAATATCAATGTGATTTTTTTACATAAAAAGTTTTACTCAGTACAAAAGATATTGAAACTGATCATTATTGTACGTTATTCTTATCCTATTTTAAGCACACTTTTAGCCTGACAAGACTAAGGTAACATGGATATGTGCTAATCTTAATGGGACTTCATCCCTCTGCCTCTGCATCTTGGCTGTATCCTTCCTACATAATATAATGTCTGGTTTAAATGAGCTGCTGCTGTCATTCAGTGTGTGTTGTACTTCACACTGACTTACAATTCTGTACCTGTGTAAAAGCCCTAGAACTGAGAGACCTGTGGTTTGAAGCTGCCATCCATAATAAAAAGGTGAGGGAGGCTAGAAATAGCCTCAAGAAGGAAGGGGCTCTTTCCTTGGATGAGTGACTGCCTGAGAGGCAGCATGCTGTGGTACTTACCTTTTTCTGACCCCGGCCAATGACTAGTTGAGTGTAGTGTCAAAGTCCTTCTAACATACATTTTTGTAGATGAAAATGGAAATAAGAAATGGCCCTGTGAGACAATTTGACAATTCTTCCCAAATGGCTTACCCAGTATTGCATGTGCACAGGTTTTGTCCCAAGACATGTGGATCCCACAATGCAGAGATGGAGGTACACTTCCTTTGTTCCTTCTAAGCCTGTTCTGTACAGCTCAACCAGTACCACTGAAATTTAATGGGTTGACTTCCACAACCCAAGCAGAACTTTGCTTCATATCTAATATCAGAGACATCAGTTGGATCCAGGTTTAGATTTGCTTCAACCTACACATCAGCAGCAGCATCTGGTCCAGCTTTCTGCTTCGCTCAGAGCACCTATGCTGCAAACTACAGACAAACCAAATCACAGTAGGATCAGTGATTTGTTTTGCTTGTGTTCTTGCCTAAAGTGGTATTTTTATTGAAAAACATAAATTTATTTTAAAACTGACTTGAATGTACAGGGGAGAGAAAGGTATTCTAAAGAATCAAGAGATATTTATTAAGAAATGGTGCTATAAATATGTTTATAATTAACATAGGGTTTTTCCCACTATGATTAATTTGGTTTTCAGAATAGACAAAATAGTCTTTCAGTGATGCTCTTTTAAAGAATAGATAGACAAACCTGTATTTGTACAGGTGAAAGAAGTATACATATATGTAGAAAAAAAAAAAAGAAGCAGATTTCCTTGGTGCTTTTGAAACAAAACTGTGCAATATATAATATGATTCATGTGTGCAACCAAAAAGAAAATTATAAATTACAGGCAATTGAAGGAAGCTTTTTAGTGACACCTGGCAAGGACTGGCCTTAGCTACCATGTCATTAAAATCTTCATTAATGCTCTCAAACAAAAAAAAAACAACCCAGCATGTTCATAAATTCATGATTGATTTCACATTAGGAGGTACATGTTAGCACAGAGGAATGATGCACAAGTCCTACAAAGACTAGCAAAAATAAATGACTTTGATAAATACATGTTAGCACTTCTCAGATAAAATAATCAGAAATAAAAAATATTCAGTGGGAACAGAAAACTGGAAAATAATGCTGTCATCAAGCTAGTGAATGGCAATTATATGTGAAATTTCATTACAAAAAGTCATGAAAATGCTGCAGTTTGGCACAGCATGCACACACGTCTGATCACAGAATACCGCACTTCCACATGGCTCCTATCCAACCATATCTACACTTCTGTATTATACCCTCGTCACACCATAACTAATGAAAAGTTCAGTTCTTTTGAGTTTTCCACTAACAAAAGGAAATTTGGGACACTGTGAAGTGTTTCTTTAATGCAGTCCTGGGTTTTAGCACCAATGTGCAGAGCCTTCTTTCCTTGAGCACCAAGGAATCAAACTACAAACTGCTTATCAAATTTCAAAGCCCAAATTGTGGCCAGCACCTGTTTGAGACCTAACTGAAATTTTCTGTGGGCCATTGACTGTGCTCGCCAGCTGTGCCTGCGCTAGCGAATTTAGCAAGACCAGGGTGTAGGTCTGCAGCAGCCTATATCACAGCCATAACCCTGTCTCTATAGTTTAGATTGTGACAACTAGCACTCTGCCAGCCAACTCTGAGGCACAGTTCAGGTGGTAGCATGGCCCAGGGACCATTTCCAATAGGGAACTTTGATACAATCAACATATTTTGTGAGGGTACGAGAGTTTAGCTGTATGGATAAGAGCCGAGATTATCCTCCGGGTTGGATCAGTTCATGGACTGTTTTATTATTTAATATATCTAGGCATGTGTTCAAAGGTTTTCTGCTTCAGGTTGCTGGCATTTTCCTCTACTTCTTGCTTGCAAGCAAACTTATTCAGCTGTACACTTTCTCTCTCTGTCCCTACCTTCTCTTCTACTCAGCTCTGCCACGCAGGTTTTGCTTAGGTTACAACAGTTATGTCAGATCTTTGTAAACAATCATCTATTCACTTGTTCCTTCCCTTAACTTGAACTGACTTTATGCCCACAAATTTCTAGCATCCCTACCCCCCTTGACACAAATCCACCATTATCAAAACCAATGAAATTCCAAATAATGATCTCTCAAACTCTCTTTCAGACAGAAAGAAAAGGGTAATTGTAAATTGTACATGTGTACAGAAAATGTCTTTTTTTCCCAGGTATTTCCAGTCACCAAATCAAACCAAATCCTATCCCAATTCGTTTAGAGCTGTTCTTGTCCATGTCCCACTGTTTTCTAACTGTTAGGAGGGGTGGGCATTGGGAGTTTCTTCCTATGAGCCCCTAGAGAATTCCTGCTGTTTTCTGCAGAATTTCTTGGCTGTGATAAACAAGTCCAGAATAATTGGGTTTCCCTCTGCAATGCCTTGCAGAATTACTTTGTCTGGAAAAGTATATTAAACTTTAGCACCATGGTTTATAGATTATCTTTTTGCATAAATGTAATCATATTCATATGGCAAATCTCAGAAACAGCTTCATTGGCAAGGGGCTATTATTATGGAGGATATATTTCAAAACTAAACAAGTTCTGAACACTTAACTTACCTTGTGCAAGACAGCCTTAGCAAGCTAAATTTTCAGTTTTAAAAATTTCTAGTTTCACATCACAGAGACATTTTCATTTTAGAGGAGGAGGTTATACCAATTTTCTTTAATAAAATACGGCTTTTTTCCAGTTTCAGTTAAAATAATCGAATTCTGCTCCCTTTTAGCAGTACCACTGGTGACGTTGCTGCAAGTTTTGAGCTTTTTCCCAAGAAGAACTAATACTGGGTATTGTTTTATAGCCTTTCTAACTGACATTCTAAACCCATCAAAAGAAATGCATTTTTTTTTCTTTGAGACAATAAGTGGCTCTCAATATCATAGGTGCTTGTCACAGAGCTGTTCCACAGAGCTGAATCTTTGAAATCCTACCATCCTGCCATCCAGGGGCTATGTTGGCCTTCCCAGTCTGGACAAAGCAACTTTAAAACCTCACAAGCTTTGTCAAAATGTTTTATGCATCATCACTGAGAATCTCACCTCCTCTCTACAGATTTGGTATATGCAACCTTTTAAATCCAAAAGCACTTTAAATAATCTCACACCATTGCTATATGAATTTATTATTGTGTTTGAAAATAGTATGACGTCAAACAGTACTAAGATATTAATGACAAAACCAAATCGCAGTCACTCTGGGAAGGAAGCTGTGTTTATCTGCACATTTCCAGGATATCTAGCAGAGGTAGGTCCTGTACTTGCCTGACTCAGGCATACCACCACACTGCAAACTTTAAATCATTACAGTGATTTATTAGTGATAGTAGCAAAAAGCTCCAAAAGAGCCTTTGAATAACAACCTGTGGTACCTTTCTGTATCTAACAGTAATTGAATGCCATTGAGAAGATTTTAGAAATTGATTTCAAGCTGATGCTTCCAAAGGGAAGCAAATGTCATAGTGGAACCATGGTTTTAGTGAACAGCAATTGTCTGATTTTCTTACTGAAACAGACTTACAAACTTGTTCTTCCATGTTCTGTAGCATGGTTCATATATTATTTGATTCCTCTGCACTTCAGACTGATGTTCCTTGCTGAGGTACTTACCATAAGAAGCAGAATATGCAGAAGCTTTTATTTCAGTCCATCTGAAACTATTAAGCTGTTATATTCTGCTATTAGCAGCCACAGCTAAGGGTTAAGATTCTGGACCACAGCTTGTTATTATTAATTCAAGCTTTAGAGTCACCATTAAAGTAGACAAAAGATTTACAATACGTTTACCAGAAAGGTATTAGGTAGATGGTTGTACAGGGCTATTGGCCAACAAATGTTAAAAATTAAAAAATGGATCTCTTTTAAAAATGTATTTTGAAAAGAACATTGAGGTCCCTCAGGTCATAAATCCTTTGGTCCCCCCTGTGTGGTCCTCCAGCATAAATTAATCACTTCTTATAAAAGCATCTATGAATTAAAGCAATTTTAAGCATAAATCATAGGTTTGATTACCAGTTCTCAATATCTTAGTCACAGCACCAATGCAGGTTACATTGACAGTGTTGGTAATATTTTCTGGGACTAATTAAAGTCATGAATTATTTAACTGTCTAACAAATAAACAGGTCACATTAGCTTTCTCTTATTATTACAACTTGTATCTATTGTAAAACCTTTCCTCTCAAAAGCATAATAACTGAGCAAAGCTTTTTCCAGTGGAAGTTAATGTCAATATAACTTTTGATCAGAAAGTAGGAAACGAGGTACCTTACAAAATCCTGAAACACATGGGTAGCTCTTGTATTGTTGATTTCTGGAGATTTCTTCTACAAAAAACCCCAGACACCTGCATTATAATATGCAAAAGATGGGTAATCATTTCGGCTTGTCATTTCTCCAGTGGATTTAGTTATTATCTAGAAATATAGATTTTTATTTTAATTGAGGCAGCATTAATTTATGAATTTTTATGAGCTACTAAGGAGCTTCATAGGAATTGTAAGTCCTGCTCCTTTATGTCACTAAACGACTTTCTGGATCATGCACTTTAGATAAAATAACTATCTAGGCAAGACATTCCAGTGACTCATGCACATGAAGCCTAGCAGTTGAATCTTTTTCTGAGACAAATTATTTTTGTTTTTTAAACATCATCCTGCCTTATTAAAAAAATAAGATTTGGACTAGAAGCATACATCTGTTGCTTTACTGAAATAAAAGTACTTTCCTTGTGATCAACAGGTTCTGCTTTGCTAAATGCCAAAGGTATTTGATAATTCTGCAATGCCCTGGTTAGTTCTCACATTGCCACTTTTTAAAGGTATGTTTCCACTTCAAGAAGAAAAGGTACAGTAAAAAATGGCACATCATCTAGGACCACTTTCCCAACCTGACCTGCAAGGGGAATTTTTTCTAAACAGAAAACTATGCTACAAGGACAAAAAGGACAAATGTGTTTGACTTTAGGAGAGGGACCTTCACTTCTACCAGGAATTCATTTATTCTTACTCAGACTACCATACTGCGATCCGAGTTCATGCCTTTGGAAGAAAGAAGCCTGTACAAAATTGTGAGATATGATGACCTTTCTACAGAACTGCTGCAGCCTAGGAAGAACTAAAAATCTAGCTTGGAAAAAGTCAACTGCAGGGGAAAAAAGCTCGGTTTTAAACAGTATTATTGGTTTTAAACAGTAATATTTGGAAAGTAATTTCCTTTTCCATGCATCCCAAATAGCAAAATACATCATCCTATAGTAATTTTTAAATGTTTGTGATTGTTCATGTTATCTTACTAATTAAGAGCCAGCCTACAGGCACACTGTGGTGCAGATTTGTATTGTCTTTTATGAGGCTTTTCCTACCTGATACATTCAAGAGCTACACGCCACAGGTCCTTGTTCTCTTGTTCTAATCCACTACCACCAGAAAAATCTCCTCTAAGTATTCACTACTCTTCCAGTTAACTTGTGGAGGCTACAAAGTGCAGAGGGGAGGGGAGCAGAGCTGCCCACTTCTACCACAAATTCTCTAGTTTCTGGAGGCCGCTGGGGATACTGCATCTGGCTCTTCTCATCCTTCTTACCCTGGGAAAACACTGCTTAAAGGCATGAACCCTCATGAGAGGCTTTATAAAATTAGGGTGTCATTTCTGAAAGCACTGAAGGATTTGGCTCAGTTCTGCTCCTACCGAAATGAACGCTAAAACTCTCACTGACATCAAGGGGAAATAATTACTCCTTCAGCAGGGCCTAACGTGCAGCATGTTTCAAAAACCCAGCTCCCCACAAGTTATGCACATTACTGTAAAACTAAAGATTTGAGGCATTTCTTTCAACACATTCATATCCTTCCATTCTCAGTTATGTCTTGCAAATGGGAATACAGTCACTTATGCTTGTAGCTAGAATAGTGCCTATTTTGTCAGCTCAGCAGCTGAAGAGTGGGGCAATAACAGGTAAGATCAAAGGGCTTAAATAGTCTCTGTGGTCAGAATGACAAAATGCTTACAGCCTTGAATAGGATGTAGTCATTAGACTGGGGAAATGAACGATTTTGCTGAATGGGCACAATGGTAACTGATTTAGAGTGAAACAATGGGCCTTCACCTCACTGTAAGATCAGGAAGATTTGCTAGGTACACAGGAACACTGCAGCTTCGTTTTGAAGTTAATATGGGATGAATAAAACAATGGGAGAAATGATCCAAGCAGGGCAACATTAGAGCAAGAACATTGATGGGGTCAGGGTATTTTGACCTTTAGGGTTAACCAGATCAAAGGGTTTGCTGATTAGTAAAGTTGCTTTTTTTCTTTTTTTAATTACCCTAAAATTGGCCTCTCCATGGTTATTCTTTTAGTTACCTTTGCAGGTAGACATTGTCTATATGAAGCAGAAAAAATAATTTATGACAAGCTCTTTGTAATTTGAGAAAAGAAGGTGCATCCACTACAGGAAAACAAATCTGTGGAATGTGTTTTCTTAAGGATGATACTAATGCCTCATATAACATAAACGCTTGATCAAGTGCCCACTGCAGTCAATGGAAAAGCTGCTTAATGGCTTCAGAGAAGTTTGTCTCGGCCTTTAGGAGAAGTTGCCTAGCTTATTTTATCAAATAGCTTGGCTTCTTTTGCTGTTTTCATTCCATAATACTTTAAATGTATGAGAAAATAGTCACTGTTTTGATTGCAAATATGGTGCCATAACCACAGGAGTGAGGAGGGCCAAGAAGGTGCATTTTTGCAACTGAAAGTAGTGTCCTATCATATCAATAGGTCATACTTCTATGATCCTTTTTACTTCAGAAGTATGAGAGGTGGACCCACTTGTGGTCTGCTCTTTTTGCAAGACAGTGAGAAGATAAAATTAAAAACTTCATTTATTAGAATTAGGCACCTTAACCCATATTTAGGCAAACAGATTTAGAAGTGTGGCCCTAAATGGCAGGCCTATGGCCACCAAAATTTTACATGTTACTTTGTCTCTTTCGAGTCGTTTTAATTACCTTACATGAAGAAATTGCCCCAGTACAAACTTCAGTTCTCCTTCTCACTCCCACAACTAATAAAATTAGTGCAACCATGGCATTTAAAAGAAAAATATTCAGTTACCTCTGAGTATTGCATTGTCTCCTTGGTAATTTGGAAGATGTGTGAAATTAGAACTGGTTTTCCAGGAAAAGAGGGAGCAGATTTAGATGTAAAAACCCTAAAACCATTTAGGAAAAGACTGAGAGCTTTGCAGTTCTTCCTCCACTGTCTTCTTGTTTTCTGGCAATTTGTGACCCTGAAGCCTCATACCATTTCCTAATATTCTTGTGAATGACCTAGAACCTCATTGTCTCTACATCTCCAAGTGACCTGTTCTCCTTCAGAAAATCCTGTCTATCCATTAAAGTCCTAGGTTCAAGGGAGCTGGCTCTGGATCCTTGGTTTTCTAATTACAAAGCAGCCCTTTGACATGGATATCTAAAAAAATTAAACAAATTTGATATGCTTTTGCTATCACTTGGCTGATAAAATAAATTTTTATATTTTTACAACAGCTGAAAAAAAAATATCTGCCAAATTCAGATGAGGACTGTATCTTCATATCTCCCAGATGTTATCCAGCATATATTTTGTGCACATTTTGTAGACAACTGTATCTGTGTTTGCCTATTGCAAGAGAGAAAGGCATTTTCCAAGTCATATTTGTAACTGAAAAGTAGCAGAGAATAATTTTTTTATAAGAGAAAAGGGGCTTGATTTATCAAATGGTAATAACATATTTGGATTATTCTTGAACCAGTACTGTTAGAACCCCAACATACTTTTGCCTTTCATCTAGAAGTGATTGCAATTTAGAGGCAGTCTAGATATTTAGTTCAAAAGACTGATCCATTCCATGAACCCATTGCTTCCAGTTCTATACATGCTTACATGCAAGTAGTGCCTATCAGTGGTCCTGTGCCCATGACATTTTTTTTAAAGACTCCTTATTAGAAATACCTTCCAAATAAATATCTTTATAGTTGGATGGGAGAACTTATCATAAGTATGCATTTCAAATTGGCATTTCTCAAGTAATTTGTCTTTGACAATTACAAGTTTACAGATCAAAATGGAAATTTGGAGGAAAGTTATGGAATAGAAAGGAAGTGAAAATGTAATAAATCTTGACTCAGATATTAAATGCTTTTTAGATATGTCCCATACTTTGTTCGAGAAAATTATTTATCTGTAACAGTTCCCTTAGGAAGTAAGAAAAGTGAGAGTAATAAAACTTTATCCTGTATTTGTTAAACATTTCCTACTAACTGCATTTTAAGAAGCTGGTATATTTACTTTAAATATCTATCTTTTTGAATTTTAGAGTATTTTCTGAACTCAGTGCAAGTCATCTCCAAGAAAATTTGGTATAACAGTATGCTTCCACTGCAAGGATCAGGCCAAATTCAACATCAACAGATGACATCAAAAGGTGCTCTGAACTGGGAAGTGTACACACAAGCTAAGAATTACTGTAACCTTTCTACATTAAATTAAAAAAAGAAAGCAGGCATTTTTCCAAAGAAGCTAGGGGAGCAAGCACTGAGCTGTATAGGAGTATCTCATAAATGTTAATGCATCTATCCTGAAGTAAGAAAGTTATGTTATTTCTGCTTTAGAGAAAGAGAACTCAGCACAGAAGTAGAAATTCTAATGCTGTAGCTGCCACTGGCCACCTTACTGCTTTGAGTGAGGTCAAGGTTTCACTTAGAGGCATAGAAGAGAAGATTTCATTTAATTTCGTTTCAATTTCAGTAATTTAATTTCTAAACTCTAAGCCTCCAAGTTTAGCTACTCATTCCAGATAAAACTTTGGGGGGAGCCGAGTCTTAAAATTTTTATGGCATTTAATCGCTTGTGATAAACGTTTGCTTTAAAATAATTTCCACACTAGTTCTGTGATACTTCCTGAAGACATGCAGCAGACCAAAGTGACTCAGGTATACCATTATGGGGGCGTGCCCAGGAGGACACTCCTTCTGGACACTCTTCCTCACCTTGTCCTCCTTCTGCTCAGGGGGACAGTGGTTAGGACATTCTTGGTGATCCTGCGATTGCTTTGAAAGGTTTTGGAAAGCAGACTTTATGGAAAATAGCTGGAACACCCTCAGACTGGCATAATTTCAGACCTCATAGACCAAGAAGGCATTCAAAGCAAAACCCAGGTCCTGAAGGGATAATTTATATGGAAATTTTGCAGTGTTTGGTATTTAGGAATCTGGATTCTATCCATTGCTAACTATTTTTTTCCTAATTTGCCCAGAAGGCTTATGAAATGTGTTATAAATCCTACGTTTAAGAAAAGAGATACTCTTGTGTTCACCCATAGTCATGCTCTCACTTAAGTATATGGCTCCCCAGAAGATGTCTACAGTTGTGCCTATCCTTGTTCTAGCCAGGTTTTATAAGGTAGCCCTACACAAAAGAAACAACATGTTCAAAAAAAAGATCAAGTTAAATGTGTAACTCAGGCTCCAGCTTGGCATCCACTGTGGTAGATCCTAAATCAGCTGCTAGAACATACCTGGTGAGCAGCTGCAGACTGCTGCTGAGTTATTGGAGACCTCCCACTTGGTTACTCTCCGTCTGCTGGATCTACCTCTAAACTCTAATTGTACATGAAGTGTCATGAAAGGGGAATTCCAGTACTGAGAGGGGAGACGTGGAGGTTTGCTTCAGGAAAGGATGATATGACTTGCTGTGCAGGCACAATGGCTTAAGAAAGCACAGTATTGTGAGGGCTGGTCTAACAAAATTCCTTACACCAGGCAAATAAGAAAATTAAAGCATGGTGGGTTTAATGCATGTAAATATTTCAGGTTGACTTTGCCTTTCAAAGTTCCAATTTTATATAAGTGACAGACGATTTATTGATTTCAAAGGATGGACGTGCTAACACAGTAACCAAGCGTAGTCTCAGGGAATCCTTGATGTAACATAAAATATCTGAGCCGAAATGTTTGAGACAGAAAAATTTCTCCCTGCTCCCTGCAGTCCCATGTTCGATTACAGGTTCCATTACTGCTAGCTTTCAGAAGCCTAACGGAAGCAATGCCTGTGTCAAAACCGGTATTAGGGGCAGCAGTGCAAATCTCAGTCCCCTGGCTGCTGAAAGCATACGGAGGAAATGATCTCTCCAGGCTCTATGCTTCGCCCAGGAGAAGCCGGTGCAGGGTAAAGGCTAAAGAAACCCACACTTTGTAGCCGCAAGGTGAGCGCAGGAGGAGGCAGGGAGGAAGCACCCATCCCTGCTGTAACCAAAATTCCAGAAGAGCCTCTCTGCTGCTGCCCTTTTCATCCTGGCCCAGACCTCAGCCCCACATTCTGCAGGAAAAAAACAGCCCTGAAAATCAAGCCCCTTTAAAGAGCTCATGCTAAGCAGTCAAAATCAATTAGCACTCTCAAAGTAGGATGAATGATAATGGATACAGAATTGCCTTGGTACTCAGGGGACTGGGATTCAATTCTTACTTCTCTTAGACTTCCTCTGTGACCTTGGGCAAACCTATCTGTTGCTCTTTTCCTCTAAGTCACGTTTTATGTATTTTTACCTCACAGAGCTTTTGCAAGATTTTTGAATCCTTTGATCACAAAGTGCTCAAATTCTATACTTCGTGATTCTATACAGAGTTTTGAAAATGTAAGGTTGTGTTATTTTCTCCTCCAGACACACTGAGCAGTATCTTTTGGAGCTGTAATTCTATTCTCTAGAACGATCTATGCAATGAATGCAATGAAATAAGGTGGCTACAATAATTATATTTTCCTCAAGAATATTTGATAAGGTACAGGAAGAGAATGAATAGATTTTTATTTTTTTTTCATTGAGACAGGTGAACAGCCCAGACAACTTCCAGAATCAGGAACTGATTCACAGGTGTTGATGAAATCACCAGGGCACAGTGAGGAAAACACTGAACCACACACCTAGGATAGTGAACTGTTTCAAAGGTGAAACTTATAGTTAGTTATACTTGAAAATCCATAAAGATAAGCAGCTTTGAAAATCACCCTCTATTCACATGTGATGTTTGTAAAGGTACCTGCTTATAGTGGTAACTAAATATTGCCACCTGCCATTGGTGTTCTGCATGAGGTAGCATCTTTCTGGATTCTGTGGTCGGTAAGTCCTGGATGTTTTATAAGGGGAAAAAAAAAAGAAAAAGAAAAAGAAAAAAAAAGGCATTCCATGAATTCATGACAAACTCTTACAGCAATGTTTCCAAATTTAAAGTATTTAAATATACTAGAAGGCACCTACATATGTGTATGTACACACACAGGTGTACACTTTCAGATTCACAATACGCAAAGGAAATGCACCAAATTCAGGGTTTGTGTCTTCATGCTCTTAGTTGAAGGGAAATTTCTTGCTGCTTAACCTTTGGGTTTGTTTTATTTTAAGACAGTTACACTTTTCTTTATACTTTAAAAATTAGGGTGCTTTTTCTTCCCCCTATCCTTGTTTCATGCAGATGATGAACCCTTTGAAATGTGCTTGCTCTTGTTGCCCACTAGAAGGAGAGGGGTGAATGCCACATATCTAATTGTGTGTCTCCACAGAAACTTTCCTCTAATTCCTGGTTGCTAACCCACATTCTTTAAGTCCTCTGGCCTCTTTCCCAACACTCCTCCTCTGTTTCACAAAGAAAAGAATTTGCTTTTTTTCCCCCCTATCCAAGGTCTTTTCTCATTTCAAAGCAAGCTACTTGAATGACTATTCAGTGTGTGCAGAATGAGGTCTCTCCACAACACTATGCTATAGTAAAAGCCGTGTGTGCTTATAAAGGCTGCTTGAAGGCAGCCCTACCCCACAGTGGCCCAGGCGGCATACACAGCACCCTGACCTAGCCATCTGTATGCAAATCTCCACAGACTAAGTAAACTTTCATAAAAATGTTCTGGCCCCTCTTTCTGTGTGTTTAGCAATTATTAGTGCACATTGGTCCTTTGTGTTATATTATTATGCTTTGTGTGCAGAGGAGACTCCCTGGCACCTGCGCTTGTAGGTGGCAGATGGCAGTTCTTGGCAGCAATACGGAAGTTTTCCTGAATGCAGCTAAGCCACAAACTGGCATCTTTTATTTCTTTATGCGTGTACTGAGGAGAAAGGATTAGTGCTAGATTACCAGTAGCCTATCAAGGTATTTAACAACAACAACAACAAAAAAACCCTAAAAAACAAAACACAAAAAAAAAAAAGGCTGGGGGGGGGGACACGACTCTAGTGAATGTTTTGAAAAAGAAAAGGGGAGAAAAAGAGGAGATTGTACAGCAATAACTTGTATTAAAAATTGCCAACAAATAGCTATGTATTAATGCAGCCTCTTACACACAAAGGTTACAATTTTACCTTTCTCACAAGGGTGAAAAATGGATGCCTTGCTGCTAAATACATGTTTCTGGAACATTTACTATGTTTTGCTCCTGTGTACTTATGTGGAGGTTTAACGGGAGTGCTACGTTATTGATAAAGTGCCTGTGATCATAAAGGACCACAAGGTGTCCAACAGTCAGATAACACACAGAGCAATCAAAATGCAGCTGGTTCTAGGGTGTGGAGAGCCATTAAATCAAACACTGCTGCTGAGGGTGCTGCACAGCATGGGTAGGAAAGAGAAATGTTGGCTAATAACATCTACTTCTGAA
Organism: Falco biarmicus; assembly: GCF_023638135.1. Classification (NCBI taxonomy): domain Eukaryota; kingdom Metazoa; phylum Chordata; class Aves; order Falconiformes; family Falconidae; genus Falco; species Falco biarmicus. The sequence continues at coordinate 31,701,873 of NC_079293.1, read as the reverse complement.
TACTTAAAGGCAGGAGAGGTTTCTGCCTTAGACACTAAAGAAATCAAGAAATCAATGAAGAGCATATAAAACTCCTAGATGCTAAAAGAGGGCACACATCAATGAGCATGGGCTAGAAATGTTGGGCCCAGTAAAACTGAGGACAGAATGATTCCTGTGGAAAGAAATAGCTGAAAGGATGAGGATCTGGGAAGTTGTTCTTGGTCTCTTTCTAACTCTGTCAGCTCCTGAAGGTAGAAGGCCAGGTACAATTTCTAAGAATGGGTGTTTCTATGACTTATACCATCTTTCTCCGTAACTACGTTTTTAGGACTACAAACAGCATCTTAAAAGAGCCTTTTTCTGTATGCTTAATTTTTATAGCATGTTTCTGTGGTACATGATTTCTGCCTTTGAAAGCATTTTTAATAAATGCTATCATTCTCTTTGACTATGTCCAGTGTTAGACTTCTCAGAAGATCACACAGAAGCATAATACTCAAGGGAGAAATAGTCTGCTATAGACAGAGCGGTTCTCACCCCATTAGGTGGGCAAAAGAAAGTGTTTGAACCACAGACCTCAGAGCACAGGGAAAATATTGTCTCATTCCAAAGTAAGCCAGGCAGACTCTACCACGGCAGTGCAACCTTAGGTGGCCTTTTTAGAGCAAAGGTATAGGAAAAATAGATGGAAAGGGAGCAAGGCACATAAACCAGGAAAAAGGACAGGGAGAAAAAAGAAGGGATACAGAAAGGGGAGGGAAAATAAAAGTAAAAGATCAAAATATTAGGTGACAAAAACAGCAAAACAAATCAAAGAAAATGCATTCACATTCAAAAAAGCCCACACCAAACCAAACAAAAAAATCACCAAAACCCAAGACGGATAAATACATGCAAAGAGAAAAACAGAGAAAGTGAAGCATAGACTGATGATATTGTACCCAGACATAGGAAAGAATAACAACACTCACCCTAAAAAAGAATAGGAACAATTGCTGTTAGAATAGTATAACCACAGAGTCTACTCACGCCAAAACAACTTGAGATGGACACAGTAACTGTTAACTGGACTGACCTTTGGAAGGGACAAGAAAGTCCAATACCTATCAGTATTAGCCAGTACAGACCATGCTCCAATATGTTATGTGACAAAACTCCATGGCTGTGCAGATGCCTTCAAATCCCCCATTCAGGAACACACTTAACCTTGTTCCATATATATTTCAGTTGGACTCAATGTGGTTAATATTGTTGCTGCATGTTTCTTGTTACCTTTCTGAAGACACACGTCCAGCAAATGCAGGGATGGAGCCACTGCAAAGGGATGGCACTCATCTTTCTGTTACTCCCATCCCTCCACAAAGCACATGGGTCTAATTGTACAGGTTAAACCTGTTGATTTCTCTTTCAAAACTTCAGAATTTCAAAATTTCAGAATTTCATGTCATATGGAAAATGACATGGTCTTGAAAACACCGGGGCAATATTCCAGCTATGTTAATTATAGTAAGGGCTGAGAAGTGAGGAAAAAATGAAGTTATTTTGCAATTAGACTAAAAGCAGAGATTCATAGATTCAGCCTACCTGCTAGAGTGAGATATATTGTACAATACCTTGAACAATTACTTTGATTTCCCATGTAGAGGCAATAAAACTTTTTCAAGAAGCAATATTAAAGCATGTATTTTAGAATGCAAAACTTTTTTTAAGGACATCAGACAGTAGTATAAAGCCTATAAAAGGAAGATATCCATCCTGCAGAAAGAAAGTGTTGATCTTATTGCAGTTCAGTTCATTCTTAAAGGCAGAGAATCCCCTCCAGGGCAGACAAGACAGTAACTGCTGACACTGGCTTCCTTACTGAAGAGAATTGCTTACCATTATTTTTGGAATAAAAGTTATTTTGTGGTATTTTAGAACTAGTAAACAGAAAACTCAGTATATATACATATACATACACACACATATGTATGTTTGTAAAAAGACCTCTTGGTGTAATATTTAAAAGGAATTTAGTTGAACAGCTTTACAAATGACTGCCCTAAGGCACCAGTAGAAATTGAGGAGCTTGCGACCCCTGCTAGACTGAGCTGTTATGAATGTAACATACTGTAAAGCAGATGTCCAGACTCAGATTTGCCTCAGGTACATCATTCTTCCTCAAACATACAGCAGAGACATTGAGCTTACACCACGTGAAAACTTCTCCAGTTTAGTATTAATTCTCCCTCCCAATAACAATTGTCTTATGCAGCTGTCAGAAATTGCATCAGGACTGAAAGGAAGAGTTTTATTTCTCTTTCCATTTATTTTCCTTGCAGTGGCAAGAGGATAAGGTGATTTTACAGAGCACAGAACTGTACTCACTAAGGACCAGTGCTCACCATTGTTATCTGAGTGTGATGGTCTAGAAGTTAATAAAAAAGCAGGCAGACAGTCTCCTTTGGAAATCTCAAAAGGCATCGGCTTCTCTCCAGTGGATAACGGGGCACTAGGCCACTTACTTGAGTTTACCAAGCATTTAAACTGTAAGTTCAAGTGAGGTGCTAATTCAAAGCAAGCTCAAAGACGTCCAATGGGTACTAAAACGTCACTTCAAATTTTTGTTTATCCAAAGATACAGGAACTGAAATTCTCCTAGTTCTCTTGGGAAGTTGTTCAATATGTTGGTTGACAACACTTTGGCACTTTTTCAGAAGACGCTTACAATTCTGTTACATCCCCGCTTCCTTCTCTACTTTGATCTATCCGATGAACCTATGGTTTCCGTAACTTGTAGTTATTGAAGAAAAAGTATCACCTTGTAAGGTACCAAAACCACATGGCACTCATTAAAATTGCCGTTTTCAACAAGACGCAATGCTTGATGATCACACAGGTCCATCCAAAGGTTCTGTTCTCCCCCTGATCACCTCCCTCACCTTTTTTGTGTACCAGACTGGGGAGGCATTTGAACCTCATTCCTATCCACAGGTGAGAGCTAGCAGTGTCATCTGTGGAGATCAGTCAGCACTTCAGTCTTGTCCCCTCTTCTGAAATGTATGAGGCTGTACTGAAAAGCACGTTCATTTTTCTGAATTAAAGGCTGGAAGCTGCTGGTACTACAGAAATCAGTTTTTAAATGCTGGATTGAGGTTTAAAATAGTAAAAAAATAATTCCAAGCAAGAAAACACTGTTGCACCCAAATTATTAGATCACTTGAAATATACCACTACAAAGGAAAGTACCTTTTTTATACTGGAAATATGTAAATTTATATAAACTGTCCTATATAAACTCCTCACCTTTTTGCTGTGATTGTATTTTTACTGCTCCTATGAAGAAAAAAAGTTATAATGGCACAGGAGAAATAAAAAACCAAACCCCTAGGTCCTGATTCTTATAATATTTTTAGTGTGGACCCAAGGAAACAATTTTCACACCAGACACACTCAGATTACGGCACACTCTGCCCAGGAAATTACTGGCAACATCTCTAGTGATAAATTCAACCTTGCCATGGCTCATTCCTTGGCCCAGAGACCAGCTGATGTGGTCTGGTCAGGTCTAGGCTGTTAAACTTTCTTAGTTTCCAAAACAAGATGGCCACATCCAAACTACCTATTGGGAGTGGTCCCTGGCTTGTTCAAACTCCTGAACTTTGCCCAGGAATTGTCTGGGAGACTGTTACTTGGCCTTGATCACAGTTGTGCCAGGGAATATTTTTCAGCAAAATAAATAATTGAGTTTCAGTAAGGGCTCTGGCTCCAGTTACTTCACTAGTATAGAAATAACCAACAAGAATGGAATAAGGGCTGATCTTTAAATACTTTTATTTCTTTTCCTTTCACGACATAAGGAAATCAAAGAACAGTATTTTATTCATCAGAGATTGGCATTCACAAGAATTATCTGAATACAACCCTTTTAGATAACTCAGTATAACCATATATATACACATAGATAGATAGATAGATATGTGGATATGGCTATATTCATTTACGTATATATAAGGATAACAAAAATTTTGGAAGGGCCATTTAGTTTCACACTTAGAATCCAATGTCAATCTGTTAAAAGCCAGGAAAAGATATAATATTGGGGCAGAGTCTCTTAATATCTTCATATGATATTGGCTATTGCTGAAGATAGGATCTTGGACTTGATGAACCTTACATCTTGTCCCATGCAACAATGCTGGTGTTTAGAAAATCTGTTCAGGTTCTAGGAGATGTGTTTCTTCAGTCATCCAAGCATACATATACAAACCCATGATGTTGAGAATGTACCTTTCCATGGTTTCATTTTCCATTTCAATCCACCATCCTTCATGGTGAACATCCCCAAAAAATGAGTCGTTATAATAAGGTAAACAAAGTCTTCTCCCTTAGGTTTGACTGCAAAATTCTATTCCTAAATTATCTGTAGTTCATAAGAGTTCAAGAGCTGATCATTAATGAAGATTTAACTTGTTCTGCATTCTAACACTGTGAGATATGTGTGTGTACAATACTATCCAACAGAGCTAGGTTACTTCAGACTTTCCCACCAAATTATTTGAAGTGCTCCAGACATGATGTCTAAGTTACCTTTTCTTTTAAATTAAGCAAGACATCCTGATGAATTAGCATAGTAGTAGCCTCACCCAAATACCACTGAAACCATTGGGATTTTTCCATTGACTTTGTGAGGTTTGGTTCAGGCTCTATCTAATCTCATCCAGATATTGTCTGATGAGAAAATATGTTTGTGCTTCAAAATGCTCCCACACTTTGCAAAAGGGATGGGAGTGGGATGAAAAAACTGCAGGAAAAACTAATAGGAACACTTATCTGGGCAAGTAATCTTTGAAATCATCATAAATTAAAAGCCAGTATCTCACCAAAAAGGTGAAACCCATCCAAATCTTAATTGAATAATTTTTGATCCAGGCCATCAACATGCTTCATTCCTTTCATTAAATAGTGAGCATTGTCAAGTCTTGCTGAACTCAAGTAATTCAGAAAGCACTCAGCGCCTTGCAGAACTCATGGAAAACACCTCCTGAGGGAAGACACCATCTCACAAATATGCTTAGGCAAAGGCTTATAATTTTCGCACACCTGGTTGGAGGTAGGATTTGCCGCATCTTACTGTAACCCCTAAGAAGTTAGGCATTATTAACTTTGGAATTCCCTTTTGTCAAAGGGGAGATAGGCATCTCAGAAGAGATTTCTCACATCTTAGACATCTGCTTTGGTGTGAGTTGAATTGCTGGGGTGTCCATCTCTCACCATCAGCTGCTGGGAGACCCTAGAAGATTTGCTTAGAATATGCACATAACTGAAGTTAATTGAGATGAATCACAGTCTGAGAATATTAGTACTTTTCTGCATGTTATGCAAATTACTGCCCACTTTACTATGTAGATATAATCATTTATACTCCAGCTTCACAGGGTTGATAGGACTATCCATTTCCATCCCAATACCATCTGCGATTTTCACATGGGACCTGATCCACGTGGCTGTGTAAAATCAGTGAGAGCTCAAGCAAGCATTATGTCTTGATAACAGAACTCCAGAAACTTTAAAGAAGTTCTGTCCTGGGAAGCTCCCTATCTGCCAGGGAAATTCTGCTGAATAAAAAACAAAACCAAACTAAAACAAAACAAAACAAAACAAAAAAAACAAACCCACAACCATAAACATCAGCTTCCTGCAGAACAAGTGAAAACATAATGCTCCAGGACTGCATATCCAAGAAGAAAATTTCAGCAACTAAAAGCAGTGAATGGTGAGGAAATTCCTTTGGAAAAGATTACAAAGGAGAATTGAATGAGGAAAGCAACAGAAGTTTACCTTTAGAGAAAAAGCTGAATGAGCCATCTTACTCCCTTTGCAGTGAACATGAACAAACCTTGTGCCACAATATGCTTCTAAATATGCATAGTGTGCAACACTTGAAAACTCTGAGATTACAGGTGAAACCATGATGCTAAGAAACTGAAAACCTGCAATAAAGCTTGATAGCAAATTAAAATAAAAATATCCTCATTTTTTACACAGATCATACTGCATTATATCCATAAACTTGAGACTTGCATTATGTAAGAGATTTTAAAATGTTGCTTGGCATTCGTTCATTCATTGGGAGGAATTAAACTTACTGGCCTTGAGATAGATTGAGGGCAGCAGGAGGATGTAAAAGGCAAGGCTCATATTTATTGGACGTTCATGGCATTTACAGTGTTTTAAACAATCATGTTCTAAGGTTGATTTTGCAGGCTGTTAGTCACTATCTCCAGTCAAGGCTCTTGTGTAAATGGGGTTTGTTTTACCCCGACAGTGTGCCTATTGTAACTTGGGGCCACCTGTTAGACAGCATGAAGTGTTGCCTAAAAAAATACACAATAAGCAGATTGTTTGTTACAGTTGTGCACAGACAACTGTATTAGTGTTCTTCACACCATATGTCTATATAAACAGAGCTGCAGTGAGCTATTCACCAGAGACTCAAACACTGATGAAGAAACTTCTCTTAAAAGACCCAGGGCTTACAAGCTTGGTTCACCTGTTAGGCTTACAACAGGGGTTCGAATGCCTGGCTTCAAAGAAGAAATATTCCTTCAGAAGTTTTTGCAGGAAGTTTTATGCTAGAAGCAAAAAACACCCACACACAAACCAAAAAACCCACCCCAAACCAACATAAATTCCACGTATAGTGGTTTTAGTAGTTCTGGGCAAAGGGAAGAGGAGGGAAATTGGCTTCACAGAAGCAGTTTGACTACCTTCCAAAGTAAAAATAATATTCTATAATTTTATAATACATATGATAATTGCTGCTGTTGTTATTATCAAATACACCTTCATCCATGTGTCAAGACTAAATCTGATGTCTCATAAGATGAATTTGTGAGCTCAGTTGTATCCAGGGTTCTTGCCGTCTTGGTGAGACTACTTTGGACAGCCTCTTCTATTCACTTTCTCACAAGAAGAGATTTTGAAGGAGGGCAGGGAACTAAACTGTCTCTTTTTGTTTTGTGCAAGGAAAAATGGTACAATAAAATAAGCAACAGACACCACTGATAGCCATAGTACAAGAAAGACTAGACTAGACTAGACTAGAATGGAATGGAGTGGAGTGGAATAGAAATTACACAAATCTTTTAACAAGGTCCATACAAGGATAATCAATTCTATAAACCCAGATCTCACTAGTTATTGTGCAATGTGATCGTAAAAGGCCACCAAGGCCTAACAAGATCTGTTACACAGCTGCCTGACAATACTGTAGTATATGTGAGGAGGCATATATTAATGTCTAATCCTCTCTTGCTCTGGTAGAAGAGGAGCAAAAGTCTCTTTAGCTGCCATCTTCCTGCATCAGCTTGCCTCCTGGAGCTGGTGCAGGTGTGGGACATAAACTCTTCCAGCAGAAAAGCCCATTGCAGCTAAGTCCTCCTGGAGCAAGAACACAGAACCAGAATGTGAAACTGAGGTCACCATCTGGTGCCTGCTCTGCTCCTACAGCAGCCTCGCTCTATATTGTGCTCTCCAAGGCTATATTATTACGTGACTATCCAGCCCCTACAAAGAAGGATTTTTGTAGAGGCTAGCAGCACTCTTCCTACACCACTAAAGCTGCCCCCCAACATGTAAAACACCTATCAGAAGAAGAAAACAAAATAAAAAGAGGGGATTTTTATTCTCCAGCATAGAACAAAAGAAATGTAGCAATTTATTTTCTAATGAGTGTTATAAAAGTTCACTTTATAGATGAACTCCTCTAAGCAGCATAGATCAACTGTTCTAGCTCCAAATACATATCGAAATTATTTTAAGCCTGTTTTTAATGTATGATGTGTTTACCCTGATACTGGTAAAAAGTAGCTGTGCAGGTTTTGGTTCCATTCAAAACAAAAACATTACGAACCCATCTTCTGGTTTTTTGTTGTTTGGTTTTTTTTCTTTTCAGAAAGGAGTGTTCGAGCTAAGGAGCAGCATTAAAGAGAAGATTTTTAAAAGGTTCTGCTTCAAGGTTAGTTAACCCACATTTTTTCACAAATTACCATGAAAGCTTTTTCCCTCTGCTGGTTTCTTTCTATTAACACAAAGAATACAATGCCTCCCAGTTTTACACATTATATTGGTCTCCATTTGGAATAATATTTTATTTCATAATATAGGCATAATTTTTTTTGAAAAATCAGGTTATTGTGTTTTCTCAGCACCTTTCTGTGTAATATTTCAAAATGTCTTTTTACTTCGTTGTAGAAACACTTTCTATCCAGATGCTTGTTAAAGTCTGAAGCTACATATGTTTCATATCCTTCCTTCCGAAGTCAAACAACCAAACTTGTTCATGCTTAAATAAGTCCAGTCTGGAAATAGTTTTTCTAACTATGCATATGGCGGCACTTTGGATGGGTGCTGAAATTAGTTAATGATGGTAATACCTTGACACCCTTAGCTTTAGCACCCTTGTGCATTCAACAGTCTACAGCATGGAGAGCTAAAGCATGAGGGATATGGCTGCATAATAAATGGAAGAAGCATGATTATGTCTCATGTACAGTTCCTGCCTACCTATTACAGTTAGCAGTAGCAATGAAGATACCATGGCATGATTTCTACTAATGCTAGCAACCAGAGAGACAAGAGAGAGAATTTTTTTACACCATGGAACGCTGCTTTGAAACAAAGGAGCTCAGGCTCCTGGTGAGGAAGATGGCAGGAGGGAAATTAAGACTGGTAACAAGCTAGAGACAGATTTGCCCTAGATCCACTCCCAACATCCACTCCAACCATGCCAACCGATGTCTACAGAGCAACTTATATTTCGTACTCTCATTAATAAGATATGCCAGAGCCCACACTTCCACTCTTCATTTTGTAACTAGAGATTAAGACCATCATGGCTATGAAAGCATGCACTGTAATCCACCATACTACATCTCTGCTGTACAGCCCTCCCTAAAGGGATAAAAAGTAGTGGATAGGAGAAGTTCGACTAACCTATTTTACAGAGCAACCTAAAAGACTGTGACCATGTCTGTACCAAATCACAGCTGATCCCAGGAACAGCAGGAAGCATGGGCAGGAGGAAGGGATGGAAAGTGGTGGGAGTCCACCAGCCTGCCAGGAGTGTTAGCTGGATTGTTCCAAAACTGAGCTGAAGGAGTTTATGCATACAAGTAATGCAGGCAGATCACAAACTTGGCCTCAAACCCCACTCCAGGATTGACACTTGCACAAAGTCACTCAGACAGTTCATGGGAGAACTCAAAAGTGAATCCAAACCTCTAGTCAAGAGACCAGTCCTAGCACAAAATCCTAAGTAAAAAAAAAGGGCAAAATGAGCTTTTGTACAGTGGCCAGACTTGTGAATGGAGTGAAATGTGTTCATTTTCCTGGCACAACAAACAAAAGAGAATCACCTTCCCTCCCAAATTCTGTTTTGGGTTATATGAAAGCTTTCCTTCTGTTATAAAAACTGGTTTTATATTTATATTTGTGTTTGCTTTATTTCCTTATTTTTAAAATCTAGTTACATTTAGCACAGAAATGTTAAAAATGAAAATCTGAGGCATTTTTTAAAATGTTGAAGTGAATGCTTGGCTTTTTCAATATTTTGTTTTTAGTGGATGAGACGGAAATGAAGGGGAGGAAGCAGAAAGTTTTCAGGTTTAATCTAACAATGAGATTAATTTTTTTTTAGTCCAGAACCACATTTATTGATGATTTTAACTCTTAAAAAAACCCCAGTGCTATATAGGGGATTCCCCTTTCATCGCAAATCATTGCTAATACAATGAGACTGTAGATTTCAGCTGCTGAAGAAACTGAATTTTCCAAGAGCAATTTTTACTTGTATCCTGCAATTATAGGTTACTTTGAAAATGAAGCAACAATGTAAAGGTGTACAGTGAAATTATAAACCTGTTTTTATTCAGTGTTAAATATGACTGCAGACATACCTATCTGAGAATTTTTATACAAAATGGCGAACAGGAAAGTTGCAAGGCTATGCATGATACCCCAGTACATGTGGCCATGCCCCTCTTGGTTTTATGAGGAACTGTAGGCTACTTTTCCCTCCAGTTCTTCCAGAAGCTTTGACCTGGAAGGGATGGGTACAGGGAATAAATAAGAAAAAGAAGGAACAGAGGCAAGGCAAAATATGAAGGGGTCTGGCAAAGGCAGTTAGCACAGCTCCTATGGCACTGTGATAGCTGTCAAGAGCATGCATCAGAAATGGGGAAATGAATATGCCAGAATTACAAGCACTATATGTTAGCAGCAGCCAACCTGGTTTCGTATTTGGCTAATGAATACATACACAGGTTTCAGGCCTGCTGGTGACACTCACACAAGATGAGTAGGAAAACATGATATTTTTTTTTTACTGAAAACAAAGATTTTAATTGAAAATGTCAATGTTCAATTAAAAAAAAAAAGAACAGAAAAGTCAAAATATGCAAACTTTCCTTATTTATTTATTTTGCTTAAACCTTTTAATTTGAGCATTTAGAGGTTTTGACCAAAAAGAAAAAAGGAAAAGCAAAAAGAAAACCAAACCAACCAACCAACCAACCAAACAAACAAAAAACCACCAAACAATACTTTTCTAGAAAGGCAGAGGGTTTTGTGATTTGCCAGATGTTTTCCAGGATTTGTCTTTACCTGACCAAAATTTTATCAGCTTCTTCATTTGTTTGCATATTACCGGTTCAACACCAATCCTTTCAAGCTGTTAAATTACACAGATCTTCTGTTATTTAGGTTGTAAATGTCCTGAATCAAAGCCTGTGTCAATGGGAACTTGACAATATTCCTGGCATGCACATTATATTGAGAGCTTCCTGGCTGCTCCTTTAACATATACGTCCATCATTATTTGTTAAGCTTCTTCTGGGATCAGAGTTTATTAAACAAAACAACAAAAAGCAAACAAAACAAAACAAGAAAATCTCAGAATAAGGCCACATTTCCTTAAAACTGTCTAATTCTGTGCCATTAGGAATTAGTTTCTTAGAGGTACTGCAGAGGTTTCTTAAGATACTGGAGCATTCATTGCTGGTAACCTGTGTCTAACAGTTCCACTGCATTCAACAATAGTCCTGCTGTTGCAATAACTAGAATATTAAATAGTAATATTTAATTAATTAAAATTAAATATTTTGGCCATGAAATCAGTTGTTTTCTTTTGTTATATTTCTGTTCGTTTTGGAGCTCTAAAAATGCAAATGTGAATTATTTTAATGATATACTTAAATAGTCTTCCGCTGTCCCAAGTTTAGAGGTATATCCTGATATAGCACTACCCTGTGCTTGTTGGTATACTGGCTCACCAGGAGTCAGCTGGGGTATTTCTGTACGGTGAGAGTTTGTTGTAGCTAAGCAATTATTTTAATCAACTATTTGTATCATAATTAGTGTGACCAGTGGGACTAGGGAAGGGACCATCTCCAAGGTGAGGCTGCACCTCGAATCCTGTGTTCAGTTTGGGGCACCTCACTACAAGAAAGACACTGAGGTGGCTGGCATGTGTCCAAAGAAGGGCAATAAGGCTGGTAAAAGGTTTAGAGAACAAGTCTTATGAGGAGCAGCTAAGGGAATTGGGATTGTTTAGCCTGGAGAAAAGAAGGCTCAGGGGAGACCTTACCACTTTCCACAACTACCTGAAAGGAGTCTGTAGCCAGGCGGGTGTTGATCTCTTCTCCCAGGGAACAATCAACAGGACAAGATCAAATGGCCTCAAGTTGCACCAGGAGAGGCTTAGGTTGGCTATTAGGAAAACTTTCTTCCCCAAAAGGGTTGTCAAGCATTGGAACAGGCTGCCCAGGGAAGTGGTTGAGTCACTGTGCCGGAGGCATTTAAAAGAGGTGTAGATGTCGCACTCAGGGACAAGGTTTAGTGGTGGACTTGGCAGTGCTAGGTTAACAGTTGGACTTGATGATCTTACACATCCTTTCCAACCCAAATGATTCCACAATTCTATGGTTCTATGACCACTGTGTGATTCAGGAGAAATCACAAAAAAATTAACCTTCTGCTAAAACTGAAGTCATTTATCTCTTAAAGATTTGGCACCCCCATCTGCAAAATGTACACACATTGCTTTATTCTACTGTATTGCAAAAAAGGGCTCAATTTGAATTTTTAGTGGGATCTTAAAACTTGGATATTGAGATCAAAATTTCCCTGCATTTGATCAAAGTATGAACCATCTTGTCTAATAGTCTGTCTGACCACTGAAGAGTACTGTGTACCACAAGACTAAGGTGGTAAACAAGTGACTCTACCTTCAAAATACCATTTGAATTCATATCCACAACTAAAACAACACACATTTCCCAATAAGAGACAGAGGAAGTTGGGTGGGGATACAGGACAGGCAGTGGAAATTAATCCAGGTTTTCAGTTTTCCAACTATCTCCTGTTATTCTTGTCACATTTCAAAAGTGTTTAATAACAGCTTACTAGAAATCCTAAACTTTTTCAAAAATGTTACTGCAACCTTTTGATTCTTTCTTTGAATGTTTCTTGGTATAACTGATTATAGTTACAAAAAAATTACTATAATTCTTTATCAGTTTAGGGATAGAGAGATGGGATGAATGATATATGAATTTTTCATAAGACATTTTACAGAAGACTGAAATTTAATAATATCTGTATTTAACTCTACCATTTATTCTATATTTTTGACACATTTGCAACACACTATTTGTGAAAAGCAGGCTTTCTAGGGACAAGCTCCATGATGTGCTGCTGATAATTAGGTGATACTGCTCTCTTCCATGGGTTTGTTTTAATATACCCATTTTACCCTAGAAGGCCTTATGTTCCTGGAGTTAGCCATTCAAACTCTGAAGTAGTATATAAAATAAGGGATAAGGAATCTACTGATCCTAAATTTGCCATGTATGTTTAAGGATTCCAAGGCATTTTTACTGACATTCCTGTATTTAGCATATTTTAACCAGTGATGATGTTTATATTACATTTAAGTGATTATCCTCTGCCTACCAGGAAACTTCCCTGCCATTTTACATACTGTAAACCATTCCTTGGAATTGCTGGATGGTGCTCATCTGCATTTTAAGAAGTGAGAGCCAGCTCCTGGGCCAGCGTTAACATCATTGCTCCATGGGATTACACTGATTTACTCAATATCTGGTCCATATTTTCTATCTCTGTGACATGATTTAGTCTAAGTTACACCCTATAAATCTATTCTCAGTTGTTATTTTCTGCCTCTCAAGTTTCCAATGGCAGAGCTTGTATTCAGGTTTCACAGCCAGGCAACAAAAGGCTTCCTCTGGGTACTGTGCTACTCTTTTTAAAAACTAAAGCACAGGGGCTGTGGAGGCAGAGCATTTAAATAGTAACATTCATTACCCTGGCTGAAGGAAAAAAGGTCAGCCCCAGCAGTAATCTCCTGCTGTAAATTTGCTAGAGAAACAACATGCCAGTAAAAGTACACATTAAACAATATTGGCGGTGGGGACACTCGCCGCCTCCAGCCCCGCCGGCAGTATGGACAGCATTGAACCCGACATGGGGGGAACAGCTTGTGCCAGGGGGAACCCCAGCACAGCCACAAGGTCAGGTGAAGCGGGGCCTGGCAGCCATAACCGCACATACACATAGCCGTAACCACACATGCGTGTACATAGGTGTGTGTGTCTATAGACACAGCCGTGTGGCAGCCCGTGAGGTGGGTGCACAGAGCGGTGCGGGCGGCCTCCCTCTCCTGCTGTGAGGAAGGATCCCTGGTGGGATGGTAGGCAACGGCCCACGCAGACAGATTTTTCAGCACGTTGCAGGCAGGTTGGCCGGGTGCCTGGCAATCCACTGGGACTGACACATTTCGGGCAAAGTGGCAGTACGCAGGGAGCCATGTGGCCAATGTTAGTAAACATTATCCCGCACAGTCTGGCGTGCCACTGCGGCAGCGGGAGGGTGAGCGGCTGGCGGCGGGCAGGGCCCGGCCGGGGCGGCCGAGCTGCCCGGGGCCGCCGGCCAAGGCCCGTCATCCAGCAGCTGCTCCCGTCGCCGCAGCAACGGCGCTGAACAATGGGCTGAAAATCCAGCCGATGGAGGGGAGAGGGCCCGCTGCCCAGCCGGAGGGCAGCCAGCCCACCCCCCAAAATAAAAGTGTACACCCTGAAATACACAAACAGGCACGCACAACGGCATCAGGCTGTGCTATCTCCCCCAGCGCCGCTTCAGGCATGTTCCCCCTCACCACCCAGGTGCTCGGGCTCCATTTTGATTGTGCCTCCCTGGCCACCCAGGCGGAGGGGCAGGTTTAACAGTAAAGGCTGGATGGCACAGCATTAAAATAATGGGGGTTGGGTTTCAAAGGACATTTGTTGGGCTTTCTCCTTCCTGTCACAATTTTAGACCTGGGCCTGTGTGGCAGAGACTAGACTTTGGTTTGTACCTCCTCACTCTGGGAGACAGAGGGGCTTCTGTCAGTTTTACGCCAAAATTTCTAGCTTTCAGTCTGATTCTGCTTTCAAATGTAATCCTTCTCCCCACAGGCAACTAAAAAAGAAAGGCATGGGTTTAATGCAACTCAAAACCCTCTTGACAAGTAACTGAGCTGTCCTGAGGTTGCTTACCTGGGGAAAGCAAGGGCGGCCTCCCTTGTGCATTTGCAGCAGGAAGAATTTCTCCCACTTTTAAGACCTCTACAGCTGTGCACAAACAAGGAAATCTTTATAAGAGGAGCAGACACAGGCATAAACTTGGAAAACTACAGCAGCAGTCTCTATACACAAATAAAAAACCCCATCCTCTCCTAGTAAGTCCGATATTAATTTACTGAAGTGTTTTCCTACCAAGCTGAAGTATTTTCCTATGTCATTGCACCCAGACAACAAACCCCACTTGCCATTCAGACAGCAAGTCTGGATTTTGGGGAAGCTTTACAGAGAAAAGCAGAACTTCCCTGGAATATATTCAAGTCTCCTGCACCCTATCAGCTACAAAACCTTCAGAAAGCACAGTTTCTTACAACACAGCCCTTTCTCCATACAAAATCAGGCCTTTGGGACCAATGTCTCTTGTACAAGTCTTCTGTGGAATATCTTACAATTTTTAGGAGCCATTGGTTCTTATTACACAACCAAGAAACATTCAGGCTTTCCTCAAAACCTCTTGGGAATCTGTTCCCCAGCAGAACCCTGTATCCTTGTATAATTATGTTGACTTACCAAGTGTCACTAAAAGAAATGTGTGCCATAAAGGACACATGCCCTTATGTGATGATAAAGGACTGTATGGAATTGTCTACTTCTGTTCTGTAGGAATGTGTGTATGTGTCTGTGCAATATGACAAGAGCCTAACCTAATGTATGGGGGGAGGTAATTAGGAAAAATCTCTCCAAATGCCAGGTATGTCATCTCTATTGGTGACATGTCATACACAGTCCTATGAAAATCCCAATGAGAGCTAGAGCTTTTGAGTTTGATATAATGTATGTGCAATGAATATTTATTGTGAGCATGATTTATAAAATGTAGTAATGCTTTTAGGAATGTTCTGAACTGAAGAAAGTTCACTGTGTGCAGAAAGAGTGCTAATTAAGAGATACCATACACATGTCACCACAGGGAAGCTTTCAATCGGGAGAGTAATTCATTGACTATATGTGCATTTTGCATCTAAGACCCAATTCTAAAAAAAAGGGAAGAAAGATGGTAAGATGTTACAGCCTTGTCTGGCTGCATTCCTGTTGCATAAGAGAAACAAAAAGAATGAGGAAGAGTCCTGGAACAATGCAGGGGTGAGACACGTTGCTGAGAGGCAAAACTGGAGGCTGGATTTTGTACCTGGCTCTGTCCGTCAACTGGGACCCGTAAATGTCCAAATGCCAGGACAGCAGGAGAGATCCTTTAAATTTGGAAGCTCTTCTTGGCACCACACAGGAATATGAGCTGCAATTAATTAAGTTACTTGGTGTAAAAACAAAAGCTTTGTTAGAAGACATCTAAATTTGGGCAGGTCTGGTTGCTATGAAAGTAACTGAAAGACTGAAACTGAAAGATCCTTTGTCCATTAGGGCATGAAAATTTATTTGTTATATTTATTACAATAATTTCATGGGCTGTCTCTGGACTTAAGTCAGACTACCGTGGCATTGTTCATCATATACAGCTAAACATACGCATACAGCTATGTTTGCATTGATACAGTTAAGTCCCCTTACCTTCCAGCACAGGGTGGCCACATTCATCCTCCTTATTGGGAGTCCTCCCTGGCCTGTGCTAACCCCTAGCTGTTCCTTACTACTGTTTGTGTCAAGGCACTGTCAGCTTGTGTGCCATGTAACAGCGGGGACAATCACAGGCCACTGCCAATGTCTGTGCCTTGGGCCTCTTTCACTTGCTAGCTCATAGGTAATCTAACAGATCCGAAAGCTAAATCAATAGGCTTCAGTGGAAACTGGGACAGGCTTGGTTGGTCCTTCCCTGTTTCATTTTTTTTAATTACATCCTTAATTTCCACAGGTCTAATAATTTATAGTACAACAACAATATTACCAAAAAGAAAAAAAAAAAAAAAAAGATTAACAAGTTCAAAACAAATGAAAAAATCTTCCATTTCTGAAAATGTATGAAACAGACCTTTCTATCAGGACACAATCCTGTTCTCTGTACCTAGACAACAAGACTATTGTATCCAGGGCTGGGTCCATGGATTTCGTCTGGGTTTCACATCTCAGCTGAGCAACTGAAGAGACTGCTGGTAAACTGGCAACTTAAGTGCAGAAGATTGAGGATGGGTCATAGTCTGGGGAAGGTTTTTAAAAGCTGTTTTGTTTCTTTGAAAGAAAATTGTGGAAGAAAGACAACAAGAGAGGAGGAGGGAACGTTTGGGCACAGGACTGGGAACCAACAGCTTCTACTTTGGAGCCACAATACCTTATTCTTCAACAGCTTGGCATGAGTCACTTGGTCCTTCTGCCTTACCTGCCCACCTCTGTGCAGCAGGGAGCAGAAAGCCTCGTGGGACATTTAGCAGTCTGAAATATCAAGGAAGATTGTCCATGGAAGAGTACTTGCAACACAAATGCAGTCACTGGAGCATCACAGATTTACTAGAGGCCTAAAGCCTACTGTGAAAGGCCCTAAAAATGTTTTTCTTAGGTATGGGGACATACGTGTAAAATTTTTTACTAAAACCTGCATTGCATTGCACATTTATGTGGAGAAAAATAATAAAACTGCCTTCCCCCAAAAAGCAGCTTGCTGTGGTTTAGGTCCTGATTCATAATCCAGTGAAGTAAAAGATATTCCTGCTGCTTCACTGGTTGGTTCACAGGTATTTGTATTTTTTGTTATTGTCCAATTGTTACTCCTTCTCTTACAGTCTTTCTACTCTTACTCTGGCGGGTCATTTGTCAATACACTACATGTAATGCTCCTAGTAACAAAGCACAATAAAAATCAAAATATATTGAATTGGCTTTACTTAGAATAGAAAACAGATGGAATATTTTTCAGCATGTTTGAAAAATCAACACATTTCCCTTGTAATATCTAATAATTAGCATTATTCCATTTTACAGTTTATACCAGAAATAGACATTAACTCACTAGCCTTGATGAAGCATCTGTAGCTCTGTGAGTTGAGTCTCACTTTACAAGTCCTGGGTTGCACACCCTGCACTGAGAGAAGTGAATCCAGATTTTTTCAAGGTTCCACTCCTGCTGTAAAGACTGCAATATCATTACTTAGTTTTAGTCAAGCAATTTTGGATTACATTTCCAGGTTTTGTTTTCTTACTTAGTTTCATTTTACTTTCTTCCTCTGCAAAACTATGCCCAATATAACATGAGGATAAAATGGTATGGCTTACCTAATTACTACTGCATTATACTTGTATGAACAGTGCAGATACTGAACATTAGACAAATTAATAATACAACAATGCAGCAGTTCTTTCTACGGCACAAGATTTCTCTGGGAATGTTATTTTATTGTATTTCATCTAGTGTTTGTTTGTTTAAGGGGGAAGAACAGACATTGCTGTATTTCAGTTTGATTCAGCAAGCATTCTGGCCTCAGTCCAGCAAATCATTTAAGCATGTGCTTAAATGTAATGAAATTATATTTAAGTTCATAGTAATGCCTATGCATTTAATATACAGCATGGGCTTAAATGCTTTATACAAAGCAGGACCAGAATGATGAAAAAACTTAAAAATAAGGTCCGTGCATTTTTACACACACAATTTTTAAACCCCCAATACTTTTAAAAGGGACATTTTCCACTGCCTATGCTATGAAAACACTGTGTAGTTCCTGCTCCACCTCCTCCCCACCCCTCCAAAAAAAGAAAAGCCAACTAACTTTTCTTGATCTGACAATCTGACAGCTATATCCTGTGTAACTGCTAGCCTGGCCCTTTTTAAAAATATCCTATTAAGTTAAGTGGAAGCTTTGCCTGAGCAAGGTATGCAGAAATGAGTCACAGGGAGTATATGGAATTTTCTCAGGACTTAGGGCTGTGCCTGTTGTAGCCAAAGGCTAAATCTCTGGTGGAACTCGGTAGTGTTCCTCTGAGTATATATGCTTTCCATACCAATCTCTGTTTTAGTGGGAAACATAAAACTAACATGAAAGTCATGCTGAAACACACCACAAAGAAAGGTGTGTTCTTAACTTGGGTTACCTAACCCAGGTTAGATAATTTAAGTTGTGGTTGCACAGCAATTTAAACCAATTTAACTACTGGCTGCCAGGGAGAGTGAAACCACATCAGCCACCAGTTAGATGTGCATCAGCCACTGCTGCACTGCAGCCCCAGATTCAACCAGCAACCAAGGCAGAATATATAACTAGAGTTAGATAATATGGAACATGTAATGCTAACAGTGCTTAAAGCCCCCACTGCTTTAACCTGTCTATGTAAAAATATTACTGAATTTTTATGAGTTTTTGCAATGCAGGCAGACCCGGAAAACCTTTTCAGAGACAGAGAAACTCAGTAGAGCTGACTGCTGTCCACAATAAAGGAAAACACAGTTCCTTCCTCAGAAAGTTTACAATCCATATGTTTTTATTTTCACTGTAAAGGCCCAAGGCTCTTAGCCAAAGGAAAAAAGGAAAAAGAAAAGAAAAGAAAAAAAAAGATGGCCTTATCATTTACGAGAAGCTCCTTATAAAAAAAAAAAAAAAAAAGCAGTTTTGTTTTGCAGGTGTAGATGCCTAGGGATTTATTAATTTGTATATTTGTGTGTTTGTTTTGCCAAAATAAGAAACAACCTTCTTGGATTACACTGCAGTGATCAATCTCTTTTCAACAAAAGCATTAAAAACCTCTAGGTTTCATTTATTAACAGAATAATACATATATTTTGCTTGGTAGTGTTTGCATGAATTACAACAACATGCAATTCAGAACAAAGCTAGTGTGGCTACATGGACCTGCTCAAAATTCTCACAATTCCATTTTAGGTTGTTTCTGCTACAAGACTTGATTAAGCATACCAGTTATCTAAAATATACTAGTTCTCCTGCTGCTCCATTTCTCATGCCATCTCCAGTCACTGCTTGCCAAAAATAAATTTTAAATCGTTGTTGTTTTGCATTTCTAGCACATCTCAAAAAAGTGAGGAAACAATTATGCTTTTGATCAAAGAACAGAGCATGAGCTAATCATACATATTCACTCAGCTATCCTCATGCCTTCATGCTAGATAAAATGTCTTTCTCAAACTTATCACTTGCTTAGAATAGACTTAAAGAACATTCCCATGCATTTTACACAATATAGAGGGAGCTGAGTGTTTTTGGCCCAGTTTCTGTCTCTTTCACTCATAAATAAAAAGATGGGAAGAAAGAAAGAGGAAACATGCACAGGTATGTATGAATAGATGTTGGCTTTGATTTTGTAAGTAATGTTACATTAGCCCATTTATTTGAAGGGTTCCTGGTATTTTGAATGATAAAGGTGAGCACAGATTTGCTTTCTTGCCCTGTCTCATGTTCAAATTTAATTTCTGAATGCTGACTTCAGCACCAGGTTTCTCTGCACACCAGAGGTGTAGTCTCTGGGGACAGAGGGAAGGGAAAAGGGTTATAAGACGTAGATCTTATACATGGTCATATGAAATTGTCCAAGGAGTCTGTTATTATCCAGGATGTTATACAGAAGAAAACAGGCATTATAAGCCCTAAGACACTCCCCTGTGTCTCCATGTCCAGAATGTCTATCCCTGAGGCTTACAGGAATGCCCACATCCAGGAGAAAGGATTTAGCCCAGCACTGAAAGACTGTAATGTTAGCAAGTGGAAAACACATTAGAAATGTGCGTTAACCCCAGCTGGAAAACCTAAGCAACTCATTTTACTTCCAGCCAACAAAACCTGCAAGAGAACTCATGCTGATTTATGTTCAGCTATCTACATTTGGATCTTCACCTTATCTTTCTGGATAAGGGTGAAGTGAGGCAATGTTCTAGATGTTTGTATGTTGGATTTTGCCTTGTTTTATAAGAGCTATAGAATTTCCTGTCTGAAGATTATCGGTTCACTTTCATCTTCTCATCTGTAATTACATCTATTATATTCCAGAAGACTAGAAATAAACTAAATTCTATGCTAACCTGAAACTTAAGAACAGAAGATGAGGATTAGGGCATAAAATTTGTTTAGTTTTTATCTACCTTATATCAAACGAAAATCTACCAAAGAAAATCTCTGGGGCATGAGAAATTAATCTACTGATTCTGAAAATTCCCTTATGCATTCCAGAGCTTCTCCCCTGAACTAATGCTAAAATATCTTAGCACTGAGCTAGAAATAATTGGCTGAGTTTGTATCTTTCTTTCACTCCCTCACAGTTTCCTGTAGGTCAGTGAGCTGTACACCAACCTTTCTGGTCCAGTGTGGCCCAGGAAATTGCAAATATTTTCAGCTGTGTCAGGTTCTGCATATGCAGGTTAGGAGGTTCAAAGGAAAGTTTAATTGACACTAATCCTCATCTTGACTTTTGCTCACCTCCTCCTCTTTTCCCACTAAGCCTTCCCACCTTCCCACCTCAAAGCCACAGAAGCTTTACAATTTTTCTTATAAAAATATATATATTTAACCCTTTGGCAATCTCTTAATGCCCTTTTATTAAATCCCTTAACTCCTTTTATTATGTCCAGGGTAATTAAGATGATTATAAACCTCTCTTGAGAGATTATACCCTTTAATCACAGTGCATATTTGCTGAGATGTAGGCAACATTTGTGGTATATCAAATATAAAAATACTTTGGGCAAGGATGTTTAATAACAATTTTTAAAACTAAGATCTTGATTAAGGAGGTTTAGGGCATTAAAAGTCATATCTACATGTGGTCACAATGAAACATTGAAGGACTTCAAACACTTTTCCACATCTACAATGGCACAGTTATAATCAGGTTTCTCAATTTATTTCAACTTCAGCTCCTCAGCTGGCATAATCTGTCCTAATGCCATTGACTCCAAAGTTGTTACACTACTTTATACCAGCTCAGTTTTCTGGGCAACCAGAACAAATGCATGAGTAAAACCCCTTCTTAGGTCATTATTCCCCAGCCAATGATAGAAAAATCAAAGATTTTTCTTCTGGAGTAGGCTTGGATCACCTGTCTAGGACTCCCAGACTGTGCACTCATCCCATTCAGCAGCAATAACAAGGTGAATGCATCCCCTTGAAAATGCGTATGGTTTGATGTTATTGCAGTGTGGTTCTGCACTAAGTAAGCTTAGGAACCCCTGTTCCAGTGTAAAATATAAATATGCACTGAATTTTTATCATCAAGCTTTGGGGTTTAATTAGGACATTATTAGTTAGAATTTCTCACTCACAAAAGTATGCTTCATTGCCATAGAACCATGGAATCATGGAACGGTTTGGGTTGGAAGGGACCTTGAAGACCATCTAGTTCCAACCCCTCTGCCATGGGCAGGGACACCTTCCACTAGACCACATTGCTCAAAGCCCCATCCAGCCTGGCCTTGAACACTTCCAGGGATGGGGCATCCACAGCTTCTCTGGGCAACCTGTTCCAGTGTCTCACCACCCTCACAGTAAAGAATTTCTTCTTAATACTAAATCTAAATCTACCCTCTTTCAGCTTAAAACCATTACCCCCTGTCCTATTGTAACAAGGCCTGCTAAAAAGTTTGTCCCCATCTTTCTTATAAGCCCCATTTAAGTACTGAAAGGCTGCTATAAGGTCTCCCTGGAGCCTTCTCCAGACTGAACAACCCCAGTTCTCTCAACCTGTCTTCATACAAGAGGTGCTCCATCCCTCTGATCATCTTTGTGGCCCTCCTCTGGGCTCATGCCAACAGGTCCACGTCCTTCTTATGTTGCAGGCTCCAGAGGTGAATGCAGTACTCCATGTGGGGTCTCATGAGAGCAGAGTAGAGGGGAAGAATCACCTCCCTCAACCTGCTGGCTGCACTTCTTTTGATGCACCCAAGGATACTGTTGGCTTTCTGGGCTGCAAGCACACATTACTGGGTCACCTTGACTTTCTCATCCACCAACACTCCAAAGTTTTTCTCCTCAGAGCTGCTCTCAATTTCCACCCAGCCTGTATTTGTGCTTGGGATTGCCCCAACCCATGTGCAGGACCTTGCACTTGGCCTTGTTGAACTTCATGAGGTCTGCACAGGCCCATTTCTCAAGCCTGTCAAGGTCCCTCTGGATGGCATCTCTTCCTTCCATTGTGTTGACTGCACCACACAGCTTGGTGTCATCAGCAAACCTGCTGAGGGTGCACTTGATCCCAGTGTCATAAGCAGGACATGTGACAGGATAAAAGAAATCCAGAGATGGTTAAGTTGTGGTGATGCTATTATAGATGAACAAAGCAAAAGGATACGAGTGTTGCAGAAAAGATGAACTAGACAGAACTGCGTTTAAGATTACTTGACTAGTTCAAGAAAAACCTTTAAGATGTATAAGTGAAATAAAATGAGTGGAAGACGTGAGTAGTAGGACTCAACTTGTAATTTAAGGCATTGGTATTAGGCATTAATGCATAGGTGTTTACATGTTCACCTGGAGTTCCTTTTATAGCCAATGGAGAGCTAATCAATATAGTGAACTAAACCTAGAGAACTAAATCAGTTCATCCTAAAATAGACACCTATAGTAAATCACTCTCCAGACTCCACTGAGTGTAATAGCACCTAGATATCAAGCTGTCAGTTAGATATCCACAAACAGAAACCTAGACTTAGGTGTCTTAAGCTGAACCTCATATTAGACATCTACAATGTTGGTACATGTATCTGGTCACCCGAGGCTTCTCTATAATCAATACAGAAAAATGAGTACTTCTAGGGTGAGATTGATCTGTGTTAGCTTAAATATTTAAGGATTAATTTAATTGTGCACTAAAAATACCTGTTTATTGACTAAAAAGTGTTGGTATCTGGTCAGATGAATCCCCCTTGCCTCCTGCACAGCTGCTTAGCTGAGGGAGGTAAAAGGAAAGAGAAGTAATAAATCACATCAGCATGAAGATGTTTAAAGGCTGAAGATAATAGAAATCATTGAAGCACATTACATTGTTATATAGCTTCATTAGCAGCATTAATGTATGTTTGGGAAAAAATCATAAATATATGGGTTCACAACACTACGGTATATCCAATGTTGTCTTGTTACACCTATGTTCCTATTCCACTCGTGCAAGAAATAATACACTGGAGTTGAAGCACATCATGGTTTACCCAGGCTTGTTTTACCTGAAGTAGAGCTTTTAAAGAAATGTTTCCAATCATAGTTATTGAGGATGTGACTCAGGAATACTGCCTGAAAACTCTGACCAAAACTAATGATTTTAAGAAAAAACAAGAAATAAGAAGACCTCAAAAACCCAGTTTACAGTACATTTTTGGTGACCAGGCTTCTGGACAAAACTGGAGATGCTTGTATCCTCATTAGATTTTGTGTTACACTAAGAATTTTCTAACTCTTACTTAAGAATAAATTCTAGAGGGATCAACCAAACATGTTCCCAGTTTCTTTGAGTGGAGGAATATCAAGCATGAGCCTCTAGACATCTGTTTACCCATTGGTGCTTTCAGGGAGAAGTGGTTAGATATCACCATTCTTATTTTAGCATGTGATCTAGGAATCTAAATATTATTTTCTAGCTGTTTAGGACCAAATTCACAGATGCTGTACAGGTGCCTAAACTTTTAGTTTCACAGGACAAACATTTATCCAAACTATTTGGTGTTAAAAGACTGTAGTTTGAGTATTAGCTGCTGTCAGATTTATATTTATGTTTAAATAATTGTGATTTCCCCAATCCTATCAACTGCTACTAACTCCAGAGTATCCTAACTTCTCACTGATCATACTTATAAAAAGGCCAAAATACTGCCGAAGCTCTAAACACAATGAACTGCTCATAGACTTACTAAGTGGAAGCCAAAGCTTCATGCTATTCTTGAACTAAGACAGAGAACTTCCATCTCACCAGTGTGCAAAATCCTGTAGACACACTCTGATTGCATCTAAGACTTTAACACCATGTGGATCTCTCCACATTACAGGTGGAAATAGCTGATGGGCAGAAGGACTGTATGATTCCCCCCACAAAAAATATGGAAATTGCACGTGCTGCTTGCTAGAACACTCATTTTGCTGATGACACCAAGATGTGTGGTGCAGTTGTCATGGTGGAGGGAAGGGATACCGTCCAGAGGGACCTTGACAGGCTTGAGAAATGGGCCTGTGCAGATCTCATGAAGTTCAACAAAGCCAAGTGCAAGGTCCTGCACATGGGTTGGGGTAATCTCAAGCACAAATACAGGCTGGGCAGAGAATGGACTGAGAGCAGCCCTGAGGAGAAAGACTTTAGGGTGCTGGTGGATGAGAAGCTCAACATGGCTCAACAATGTGCACTTGCAGTCCAAAAAGCCAACCATATCCTGTGCTGCATCAAAAGAAGTGTGGCCAGCAGGTTGAGGGAAGCGATTCTCGCCCTCTGCTCCACTGTCATGAGACCCCGGCCTGAGTACTGTGTCCAGTTCTGGGGCCCCCAACATAAGAGGGACATGGACTTGTTGGAGTGAGACCAGAGGAGGGCCACAAAGGTGATCAGAGGGCTTGAGCACCTCTCTTGTGAAGATGGGCTGAGAGAGTTGGGCTTGTTCAGCCTGGAGAAGAGAAGGCTCTGGGGAAGACCTTATAGCAGCCTTCCAGTACCTAAAGGGGGCTTATAAGAAAGGTGGGGACAAATGTTTTAGCAGGGTTTATTATGATAAGACAAGAGGTAATGGTTTTAAACTAAAAAAAGTAGATTTAGACTAGATATAAGAAAGAATTTTTTTTACAATGGGGGTGGTGAGACACTGCAACAGGTTGCCCAGAGGGGTGGTAGATGCCCCATCTGTGGAAACATTCAAGGTCAGGTTGGATGGGGCTCTGAGCAACCTAACATGGTTGAAGATGTCCCTGCTGATTGCAGGGGGGTTGAACTAGATGACCTTTAAAGGTCCCTTCCACCCCAAACTATTCTACAATTTTATGAATCTATAGAACATTCAGTCTTAATTCCTTCTATGGAACACCTGCAAAAATACACTCAAGCATCACCACTGGCTGTTAGGTCTGGTTTCATCCCCTTGTTTGCATGATTAGTTACTTTACATTTGTGGGGAAAATAATGACATCTTTCTTATTTGCACGTTTGGTGTTTTTTTCATTTTTTTCCTCCATATTACTCATACCAAACCAACATTTATCTCACAACCCCCCACACAGCCTATAGATGAATTTCTACCTTAAAGGCACCAGCATGTTAGTGAGTCCAGGGATGTGAACATCAAAGACAGTGCAATTTCCTTTCTTTAACATCATTCCTTTCTGATCATTTGCTCCAAAAAAGATTATTAATAAAGTGCCCAATCTAATGACAATTTTAGAAGACAGAGATAATTTATAGACTGAAAAGCAAATTCATAACACTATTTCAAGGATATTTTAAGACTTATCTTAGGAATTTAAAGGAAAGATATTATCTAAGTGGTTTTAAAAACGTTTTATGAGGAGTCCCCGCTACTAGCCACCACTGAACTCTATATATGATATTGGATAGTTCCCTCATGTCCTACATAATGAACTGCAATATTAATTAATACATATTAAAAGTAAATTAATTACAAGATTAATTAAAATGTAATTATTATTAAGTCTATGTCATATTGAAGAAAGAGTTATGCCTAAATGTAATTACCATGTATTGCACAAGAAAAAAGCTTGTATACAGAGAGTAAAAATATCAATCACCATAATCAATCCAAAAAATACTCTGATTTGTTACACACATACACTGCTTTGTTCTATGTGGAAGTGAAATCTTTGAATGCTAAAACACTGCATACTTACTTGTGATGTTGTTAGGAAGCAAAATGGAGGTAAGTACCATAAAAATATTTTATTTAATTGTAACTAATATGACTATGCTGATTAACTATATAGCCTACATTCATCCACTGTTTTATTCTAAGATACAAGTCTATTAAACCTGCAGTTTTCTCCAAATCATTGCTTTAAATTTCATCTGGTAAGTAAGATCAGATATGGATCAAGTAATTTGATGATACCTAGCAGCAATAAAGACGCCCTTAACATAGTTCATGTAATCACCCCTTTCACGTTGTAATTGCTCTTTCTCCATGGTACACTGTTCCAGTAAAACCCCGATGCAGAAGCTCCAAATTGTCCTCTGGGAAGACTGTGTGTCTCTCTGGTGACTACATAAGGAGAATCAGGAAGCGAAGCAGCTAGGTGCTTGAAAATGAGTAATGCCAGTAATGCTTGTAGATTAGAAGGTGTAACTAAACAGAGGTAGAAAACACAATTCACCCTACCTCTAATATAAAACCACTATATTTAGCTGTTAGACACTGTTCTTTTACCCAACGGGACTCTTGTCATAATTTTATAATGATTAATAAAGCAACTCACAGGAACGCAATCTAACCTCAGCTTCAGACAGATAACATAGAAGACAGTTCTTCTCCCCAAATGCATGTAGTATAGAAGATAGAAAGCAGATAGAAGGCAGTAAATACTTAAAGCAGACAAATGAGGTTGGGAAACTGGGATCATAGAATAAGAAAAAAAGATATAATCTTATTTTACCGTAAAATGAAAATGCCTCCACTTATCTAAATGATGTCAGATGGAAGAACTATACCATGGCAAATGATATAGCTTACAAATAGAACAGCTCTAATTGTATATATGGAGCCTAACAATGATTACTCATACAAAATGTAACTCAACAGTTCAGGGATCACTAAATAGGTCATAATTCAGTTATAAATCCAATAAATTTTAAGTCTGATAAGACTACACACCCATTCATTTCATCTTGGAGTTAAAATATACTTGCCATTAATAGTCCTTACTTTGTACATTTTTTTTTCATTTCTACATTATTTAGGCGTGTCGTGATCATAAATACAGGGAATAAAATACCTTTGCTTTTTCTTCAAAGGACCAAGTGGACAATCTTGTTACTACTTTCTTAAAATACACACTTGGCTTTATTTAGCAGCGTTCATGTATCAATACATATGGAATGCCTTGTATTCGTGCAGCATGTATACATAGCTACACATACAGCATACATAAAAGGAATGTTCACAGCTCGGAGATTAGTAATTCATTTTGTCTTCTCTGAGTCAACTGCTGCTCAAATATATATCTAACTAATCCCTAAGTAAGATCTGGCCAGAGAATCACAGATCTGAAGGCAGGGGAAATTACCACCTCATGCAACCTAACAGCAAAATGCCTGTTTTATTGTGGCCAAGTCTCCTTGCAGGGTCAGCACAAGCAGGTAGGCAGCAAAAGCTAGCACAGCCCAGTCGAAGGGAAAGCTTGTCTGGGCAGAGAGTGAGTGCTCTGAGTTCAGGCAATTGCTGAGGCAAGCTGGTGCTCTGCTTTTCGATGCTCCTGTAGTAACCAGAAGTGCCAGGGCTAAAAAACTCACCCTGCTGGCTCTACAATCAACTTCCCTTCCATATTTTGCACCATTGCTTTCCTGTGAGATTTCTGGAAGTGCTGCGTAACTTCTGTTTCTACTGAAATCCCTGCTTACTTTAAAGAGGTTGTTATGACACCTCAAATCTCTCTAAGTTTGATGCCTTTGGGCTCCTGAGAGAAGAGGCAACACATAGTTTAGGTATACAGGGGAAGGGGAAGGGGAAAGGGGGAAAAAGGAAAGGGGAAATGGATACAAGGGAAGAAAAGAATCCAAGTATAAATCATGAAGCATTTGCTGAGAGTGTGATAACATGGTACATTAAAAAGTCATTAAATTCATCATTTCAAACTTAAAACTTTAAATAAAATTAAATCTTCTGATTTAAACCAGCCAAAAGCCTGGACATTCAGGCTTAAGAATCAGATCCTTTTAAAAGTAATTTTATTCTAGTTTGGTTATCAGTATACTTACCAGGATCAAATGCGCTCTCTGCAAATTACACACATCATGAAATCTCAAGCTGTGCTGCCAAGATCTGGTGATAAGTTACTGGAACAGCAGCTTGGGGTTTGAGAAATGCACTTTCCACTGCAACAGGTGACCTAGCGGTAATGACATCATTAACACATTTCACCTTTTTACACTCTCCCGCTGGTGTTTTACTTGTACTAGTTTATGGAGGATTCATTCCATTTTGGTGTTTCAAGTCCCTTGTGTTCTTAGTGGTATTTTTAAGAAAATAAACAGACAAGTGAAAGGAGACCATCCTCTGGGATATGCAGTTTGGGAGGAAAGCATCTGATTCCATCAGCAGATTCTGTCTTGTATGAAAAAGAACTTGGGAATTTTTGTAGCAGATCAGATAAGATTGTGATCAATCTAATTCGGTTTTCCCTTCAGGAATTGGCAATAGTCACTTTTTAATAAGCAGTCATTAGGTACTTGCCACATTTTCTAACAGATTATCCAGATAGATATGTTTGCATTTGTTATGCCAATGTAGGCATATATATTAAAAAAAGAAATAGTGCCTCAGTTCATTATTTGACAGAGTCCTTTTGAGTCCGTAAGATATCATATGGATATAGATATCTTCACTCTAGACACACATGCAGAAGGATCTTTTGTTACTGTTGTGGCTATGTGTCCTTCTCTGTATACCCTTCCGGGTACTGGTTCTTCAGAAAAGATTACTAAATTAATTATTAACCTTTTCTTTTAAAAAGCTATCTTTTGTACACCTCTCAATTCTTTTTATCATCAAAACCCACTGTTTTCTACTTAACAATTGTAATTTAATAACATCCTAGAACTGAGATTTTTGTTTACAAAAACTTTTGTCCTTGACAACTCGCTCCCTAGAGCAACAATATGAAAACAAACCTATTAAGTCCCAAAAGTTATTTAAAAGAAGAAAAAAAAAAAAAAAAAGACAAGCCCAAAGTACTGGTAGTACAGAATATAGAAGCAAACAGTACAGTATATGGGAGCATTTCTGAACCCTAAGGAGCCATATTCTACCTCCATTGTGATCAGTTAGACCTTCATAATGGAATTCAGAAGGACCAGGCCAAGACTCCTACACAGAAAAATGAGGCTTTCAGACGGTGTTGTGTTGAATATCCAAACAAATCTGAGTATTTGACACCTTTATTAGACTTTTAATTGCTTGGATACCACAACAATACAAGACAGAACTGGGTTGTCTCAAGAAGAGAAAGAAGTTAATTGCTGTCTTCAACTACCTAAAGGGATGTTACAGAGAAGGTGGAGCCAGCCTCCAACCTGGGAGGTTAAAGGCAAAAAGACAGGACACAATGGGCAGGGGTTGCGGCAGGGAAAATTCCAAATAGACAGTAGGAAAATTTCTGTCAGTCATGACAGTCCAAAAATGAAATGTGTTTTTCGAAGAGGCTGTGAAATCTCCATCCTCTAAGACATTCAAACCTTTGCTGTGTATGACCCTGAGCAACCTGATCTGACCTAGAATTTGGCCCTGCCCTGAGTGGAGGATTTGGACCAGATGTTCTCCAGGAGTGGGAAGGGAAGTGAATCTGTTAAATTTAGCATGTTCAATCCTTAGTACATTCCTAGACTGTAAGAGTGACAGATCATTCTGTGATTAATTTTTGTTCAGAATATGGTTTACATGTGCTAGAAAAGTATTTGGCCAGTATACAGCTGTAACTTGGGTTGTTGGGTTTTTTTTTTGTTAAACCGAGTCTAACTGTAAACTCACGTTATAAGAAGCCCTTCTTGGAAGTCAGCAGGCACAGGTTATAGATAATACAATGGATGTTTGAAGAACTTTCCTTCTTCAAGAAGACTCATGCGACTTGTGTCTTGTTTGAAAACAGTACAACAGCTGTACAACAAAAATTGCTAACGAAAGGGGGTTTGAAAATTGTCATTAACTAGTAAAATTAAATGTACCCTTACGTTTGTCCACATCAACTGTCTCTGCTTAGGTTTTGTCTTTTACTGTTTTCTCACTGTACTGGGAAAGTGGAAGAAGCATCATGAAGCCTGTATCAAGGGAATGCAGACACAGATTCTATTCATGGAACGATTGTGGTCCTCAAGTCCCAGTTTAGAGGATAGTAAGTCTATTCAGACCAGTTCTTCAAATGGCATAAACTTGTGTAGGCCCAGCTGAATCTAAATCGTGTTACACCAATTTGTGCCTGTTGAGGATCTGTATTTACAGCACCAAAATTAAATGTCAGTTAAGTACAACTCCCGATGTTCTTGGTACAGAAGCTGGCTGCGGCCCCAGAATGCACAGGTTATGAATACACCAACAAGCTGCTGCAGGGGATGGACACATGGCACATCCATTACTGTGGCAATTTTGCCCCCATACCACTCTTACTCTCCATTACTTCATGGTAAATTTGTGATGTTCTGTTATCTCCATCACCAAGCAAGCTATGTCCTTTGTGGCTAAAGTAAGGGCAGATGTCCCACACTAGCTCCTTGCAAGCTGATCCTTAAAACTACTTGCTTACTGGCCATGCCTTATTTGCAGGTTCAATGTGGAGAGACATGTCAGAAATACCTGTACAGACTAGAAAATAAACAATTTCTTGCTCTCAAGGAGTTTACCAAAATGACCGAACATATTTCACAGACTTACACATCTTGCTCCCGTCACATCAAATACAATCAGAACTCTTTAGACAACTACCAGCCACGCTTCATTCAACACACACTTCATAGCTCTCTATCTTCCCTGGGATTTTTCATTTTACTAACAGCACAAGTAGTGACAAACAGGATCTTCAGCTACAAACAAGAACATTAATTCTTCTATGCAATGACGGACCGCTTTAAGAATAAGCCTTTTGTAATGCAAATAAGAACAGCAGTCAAGTAAGATTTTGTTTACTACAAGTATTTCATTTTCTATGCTGTAGGAAGCGTACCTCCATCATTTACTTCTCCACCTGTCTACCACACCAAGGCCAGTCCCTTAGCAGAAGCATACGAGTGTGTTTGAACCCTCAGAGTTCTCTGCATACAGTAGATATTCCAGGTCGTCACAAGACATAGGAGTCTTTACATTAACAGTGGTACGTTCAGTCCCCTGGGATGATCCTGACATCACAAGAGATCTGAAGTATGATAAAAATAGTGAAATTGTTCTTACTACAATTGCTTTTTAACCAGAAATGGAAATGCCCTGCCTAGCTGACTTTTCATAGGGTCACCTATAGTTTGAGAGTTCAAGTGCCCAGGATAAGGGACCCTGGTTTTGTATTTCATGAACATTGCAAAGTTAAAAGATTTTATTTAAAAGAACTGCATTTAAAAGGAAAATAGTAAATGGCACATCATGTAATTGCTATTTATTTTCATAAACATGAGGTATTTCAAAGTGCTATAAGACGCAGCACTAAATGTACATCGTTGGAAGTAATTAAACACAGAACTTTGCAGTTACCCAGTTCTATGCACCAAACATTAACAAATACATTAACTGGAAGAAACAGGCTAGGAAAAGGCATATATAGTAAATTTCATTACAAAAGTTTCTTAGTTCAAAAAAGTGATAAAGTAATATCTACTCAAAACTTTCACAACTCATTTTCATACGAAAATATAAGTATCAAATTTAGTTATGTATCAGCATCATACTAAAGTATACAGGCAATGTAAGAATTAGTACAGTACATAACAGAGATTAACAATATATTTGTATACAAAAACATGCTCCTCAAACATTGAGGTATTACAGTACTTAGGTATGAACTTCCAGTCTAATACTGGTAGCAAAAGCCACCTCTCATAACCCAAGACATGTACAAAAGGCAAGTGTGTAGATGGTATTTACAGAAAATTCCCACAGGGGTACAAAATGCCAACCCCTAAAGTAACATCCGTTAGAACATAAGCACCATAAAACTTAGGAATGAACATTTTAAAACTCAACTAGATGTCATCAGCAGCTCCAAATGCTCACAACAATTAAAAAAAAAAAAATCCCCACCATCTACAGTTCTTAAGAAGAAAAACAAAGGCAGTCCATCGTTGTTTGGTGGTCTTGCAATAAACTCCTTGCAAGAACATCCATTTGCTCCGTACCCGGATAATAGAGTTTGTCGATTACTTCAGGGACTGGATTGAAAGTAAAACCAACATTCTTAACGTCAAAAAACACAATTTTTTTTTAAAGAATCAAAAATGTGCAAAGTGGCAATGACTGTCCTGGTCAGCCAAAAAAAACCAAAACAAAAAAAAGTTTAGCAAGTCCGCTTGTATTCTATTTTCTTTAGCAACTGCTGTTGTCTGGCTTGCAATTTTTCCTTTTCTAGCAATAACTTCTGCTCCTCTGCCTGAAGGGAATGAACATATTCAGTGGCTTTTTTCAAGATCACAACTTTTGCAGCTTTCTCATTTTTAACCAGTTCTGGAACATGGTCCCTTAACGTGAGGAAACTTGACCGTAGATCATTACGCCGTTGACGCTCCAGGATATTATGGTTGCGTCGACGTTCACTGTCCTCTGAATCAGAGTTTCGAGGACTTGAACTTTTAGACTTTGGTTGGATCGTGGGTTTTACTGGACGGGGCACCTCGGTTTTTAACTTCTTCTGCGGTGGAGCTTCTTCACTCTCCATGTATGGAGAAGGAGCTGCATAATTATGCTGCTGGTGAATTGGTGCGCAACGCTTTAAAATCAGTTCATTCTGCTGCGTCCTGACTGATGGAAAAGTGGTATTTTTAGGACGCACTGTAATAGTAAGGGTGGTAACAGCCTTGTTGGAGGAGGAGCGCCTTTTCTCCACTGTCACAACATCTATTTCTTCTTCTTCATCCTCTTCCTCCTCATCTTCATCATCTTTTGGTAATATAAGAAGGAAAACAAAAGAGACGTTACTCTCACAGAAAATACTCCAAACAAACAGCAACCCAGATGTATGTATTGACAAAGAATGTACAGCAAAAGCAGCAATGACGTAACTGATGGTAAGAACAGGGTGTGCCCACCATCTGCAGTCAGATGTAGATCTCGAAAAGTATGTAACATACATGAAATGACTGAAGAACAGTGATTTCTGTAAGTTTAGTAAGTGTAATGAGTTTTGGGGTTTTTTTAAAAACACTTTTAATCTTCAGTCAAAGTGGGGCTACCACCCACATAATCGGCAGCGGCAGAAAATCAGGTTTTAGGCAGAATGTATGTATTTTGAATGGACTCGCCGAGCTGCGGTACAAAAGGCATGCACAGTGCCACAACACAGCCCCTGCTTGGTAGAAAAACAGCCGGAAAACGAAACAATCGCTGGGTTTGTTCTGAGGCAGAAGGTGAAGCTGCTCCAGCCGGGGACCCTTTAAGCCGACGCTTGGTGCACTGCCAAGAAGACAGCTGTTGGAAGTGCTTCCTCACCCAAAGCTGTCAAACCAGACATTAAAGGGACAGCAGTCTTTGAAACCCGGGACGGATCACCAAGTTTATGGCGATGGTCAGACGGACCAGCGCATCTACACACGTGAAACCACGTCCCGGCACAAGCGGACTCCGCTGCCGGCACAGACCACAGTGTTTCTGGGCATTTTAGGTTCTGGCAGTGCAAGCCCAGGGGCGGCTCTAAGGGGTCGCTACCCTGCTGCAGCCCTCCCAGGTCACGCCTAAGGGGGGCACACGCTCCATCCCCGCCGAACCTGGTCCCCCGGGTGCCAGTGGCAGGCCGCGCTGCTCTGCCCACCAGCCCCCCCAACAGCACGGCCGCTGGGACGGGGCACTCCAGCGACAAGGCGCAGGAGGCACGGAAGCCCCGGGGGGGGGGCGGGGGGCAGCACCAGGGGGCCCCACGGGCCGGGGCTGCTGCCCCCTCCCCGTCCCCGGGGCTCCTGCCCCGCCGCTCTCCCGGCCTGCTGCTGCCGTCGCCGCTGCTGCCCCCGTGGGGCCCCGGCCGCGGGGCCCCGCCGCTGCCGCCGCGCCTGCTGCCGCCTGCCGGCGGGCCCGCGCCCCGCCCCGCCCGCCCCTGCACGTCGGTGCCGCCGACGGGGACCGAATCGGGGCGCAGCCGCCCCCGCCTGGCCTCCCGGCAGCCCGCGGAGGCGTCGCCGCCCGCAGGCCGCACCGCCAGCCCCCCTCCCCTTACTCGCACCCCGGAGACGGCCGGCGAGCGCTTACCCGAGTCGCTGAGGGTGTCGTCCCCGGAGCTGCTGCTGGCCCGGCTGTCCCCGGCGGGGCGCGGCGGGCGGCCGCCCCGCTGTGCCCAGCCGCCCGCCGCCGCCGCGGTGCGGCCCGCCGCGGCCTCCCGCTTGTTGACGGGGAAGGGGAAGACCACAGCCGGGTCCACGCACTCGGGCACGGCGCCGCCCAGCTCCGGGCGGCCGCTGGCGGCGGCGGGGCCGCTGGCGGCGGCGGCCCCCGGGGGCGGCGGCGGGGCGGCGGCGGGCGGCTTGCCCTGCAGCTTCTCGCTGACCGCCCGCTCCAGCTTCTCGCGGGCGGAGAAGCCGCTCCACATGCAGTCCTGGATGATGATGGAGTTGAGGTTGTTGGTTACGCCGAGGCCCGTCTCGAAGAAGTCCCCTCCGTCCGAGCCCCCCCACAGGTCGGCCTCGGGGGGCAGCAGGAGCAGCTCGGACGCCCAGTCCAGGGGGTCGGCGGGGCGGCAGCCCCCCAGGGCCGCCCCTCCCCACGGCACCGAGGCCCCCCCCGGGGGGTGCTCCTGAAGCCCGGCCCGGCTGGGAGACAGTGGAGGGGTGGGCAGCAGCTCAAACTTTTTCCAGATGTCCTCCCCGGGGGGAGCGGAGTCCGGCCCGCACAAATAAAAATCATCTTCGTCCGGGTAGAAACAGGGCTGCAAAGAGTCGAACTCGAGGTCTGGGTTTTTACTGACCATTCCTGGCATTGCGGGTCTCTTCTTGTTGATCCTTGGGGGAAGGCAATGGTCTTACAGACAGGTTTTATGGGTATTTCCACCAAGGGGAAGAGACCTGCAACTAAACCAAAAAAAAAAAAAAAAAAAAACAACCCCAAACCAAACCACAATTAAAACACGAAGAAACAAACAGACACGAATGCGACTCCCTTCCTCTTAATAGAAGGAAAAAAATATACAAATCTCATCAGCAATATCAAGAACGAGGGAGCCTTTTGAAAGTTGAGGAAAAAGGGATCTCACTCACACACCTTTCCTCCCGACTCAAAGACACTCAAAGCAAAGCGATCAGGTAGTGCTCCCACATGCAAAGCTTTCCGCCTTCCCCGGCGCTCCGTAAGGACACAAAACCAGGCGGCAAGGTACAGCAAGGATGCAAAGCACCTCTGTGCTTCTGCACATAGCCCTCGCCTGCTCTTCCCAAACTGCTGCAAACGCTCAAAACAGCAGAGTAACTGTAGACAGATGCTTTAATACCGTAATCTCTCCAGAAAGCCCTCTTAATATGCCAGCAAAAGTAAAGGAAGTTTACTCCTTTTGTCATCTGCGGAGCAGTGCAAAGGGGAGAGAGAAGGATGCAAAACAGGGGGCGGAGGGGCTCTTTGCAACTTCGCAAATCGCCAGTTCATTCACTCAAAGCGAGCCAGAGAAATCCGCACAAAACACAAGGCGGGGGGGGGAGGGGAAATCCAGCAGCAACACAAATTATCAACCTTATGTAATAATCTCACGCACAAAAATGCATTAAAACCACCCCGGCGCCACCAACAAAGCCTCCTGAATTGCCAAGAAGGTACGGGAAGTTTTCCCCCTCCCCCTTTCCCAGTTTAAGACAAGAGCAACGGAGAGGTTGCAAGGACGACAACTTTGCCCATTTTGCCACTTCATGCAATAAAACCTCCTGCAAACACACCAGCTTTCCAGCCCTTTCACCTCCGGAAAATGCACGCTGCTGCCCTTACCTCGGCCGGACCCCCCACTCACTAGCCACGACCAGTCAACCACAGCCCCATTCCTCTTCCGAGACCTCAGTTGCATCAGACATTAAAAAAAAACAAAACAAAACACAAAAAAACCTAAGTCCAAAAAAGACAATCAGCATCTCCCTTCAGCTCGGTTAAGGTAACGCGAAAGGAAACCGTTCTGCTGGGTTCACAACAGCTGACGCTGAAACGGAGACCAAAAGGGGAATAAAAAAAAATCCATTAAAAGCCTTATGATGAAATGCAAAGAAACGAGCCCGGCTCAGCTGCGGACTCCCCCTGCCCCGCCCCCTGATCACTTCCAGTATTGTACATTTTTCTACTCGTGAAATACATTAAACCGTTTAAAATGCAAAGCAGTAAAGAGGCACCTACAAAACACAGGCGATCTCAAAGCGACAGCTCCGAAACAAAACAAAAATATCCTCCAGGATTTTCTTCTGCTCAATGAAAAACCCATTCACGCACTGCAATGCCCCTGCGCTTCCTTTCCCTTCCCATCCTCCCTAGTTTAGCAACTCAAATGCGATGTGGAATTGTATTTATTTGATTGGGGTTTTGTCCTGCAGCCCAGACCCTGCAGTTTCCTCTTCTTACCTCCTCGGTGATGGTGGTGGGTGTTGCAAGGGGGAGGAGTGGCGGGGGGAAAGGGGGGGAAAAAAAAAAAAGGCAAAAAAAAAAAAAAAAAAAAGCAAGCAGATGATCTTGTATGTTGCACTTTACTGAGCGCCAGCCCGCCCGGCCCCCGCGGCTGGCCCAAGCCTCCGCATTCACCCTTTGCTTGCAGACAGATGACTGTCACTGGTTGGCTTTGAAGCTGCTGGATATTATTAACCCCCCCGCCAAAAGGCATTAAAAAAAAAAAAGGAAAGAAAAGAAAAAAAGCTGACACACCCGAGGAGTGGAGCATTAAAAAAAAAAATTAAAAAAAAAAAAAGAGAGAGAAAAGCTAGAGGAGCCTAACCCCACCTCCCTGATTTCCATACAAGCAGGGAGGTGCCTGGCATTTGGCGCCAAAAGCACCATTCGCTCTTTATTCTCCGCAAGCAGAATGAGGTCCCGCTCCCGGTGCAAAAGGGCTAGGGGCGGGCTGGGGAGGGCGCCCGGCTGCTGCGGGGGCTGCCCCCCGTTCCACACCGCCCCGCGGCCGCTGTCCCTTTGTGTCACCCCCTCCCCGCGCCACCCCGGCCCCCCAGCTCGAGGGAAACGTCGCCACCCGCGGCCGCGACCTCCCGCGGCAACAACCCGGGGCAATTAAAAAAGCAAAAAGGGATAAAGGAAGTGGCTGGACGAGGGAGTCGCTGCGACTCTGGGCTTTGTAAATCAGAAGTAATAATCCTGCGGTGGCCGCCGCCACTTAGGCGAGCGGGGCTTGCACGCCGACGCCGCGCCGCCCCGGGCGGGCTGCCGGCCGGGCCCGCGCTCCCCCGCGCGCACCTCTCCGCCGCGGCGCGGCCCGGCCCGGCCCCGCGGAACTGGCCATGGACACTCGGCGGGAGCCTCCGCGCCCGCCGTTCCGCTGCCGACGGCGACACCTTGCGGAGGGCCGACAGGAGCGGCGGCGCGGCGCTCGCCCGGCGCCCCCACGCAATCCCCCCAGCGGCGGGGCACCCACCGCTCTCTCGCCTCCTTTCCCCGCGGACGCGGGGGCCGCGGCGGGGCCGGCCGCGGGACGGGACGCGACAGGACGGGAGCGCGGCGCTCACCTCGGCGGTGCGCGGCGGCGGGTACGATCCCGATCCCGATTCCGATCCGGCCGCCGCTCGGGGCGGCGCCTTCGCTCTCATAGGCTGCAGGTTGAGGCGGGGACTTGGGCGTCGCTCGCAGGAAGGCTGGTGGCGGCGGACGGCCGCTTTGTGTGCGGCGGCGGGGCTGCCGGGGCGCCGCGGGCGGGGCGCCGCCTCCCTGACCCGCCTCGCCCGACGCTGGGGGCGAGCCCGCGGTCTTCCAAACCGGCGGCCCCGAGAGGCATGACAGGGAGAGCAGCGTCGGCTGAGGTGGGGGAGGCTTCTCCTGAGAGCGGGAATAAAGCCCGAGGCGGCCCGTGTGGCCTTTCACCCCGTCCCCTCCCGGGAGCTCCGGGCCGGCCGTGCGGGAAGGTCCTGCCTCCCCCGTGTGGCGATACCGCCTTGCCTCCATGTCACACCTCGGTGGGCAGAACTTGGGGGCTCCACTAACCTTCCAGTGGCCCCCTCGCCTCCATGTCATGCCTCAGTGGCCAAAACCTGGGGGTCCACTAACCTTTCAGTGTCCAGAGGCGGCCTCGAAAACAGGCTGGGGTGCCCGTTGTGCTCCTGGAGCCGGCCGGTGTCCGGTGCAGCAGCGAGGCCGGCCGGGCTCCCTGGGCAGGCCTGCCTGCGGCACCGGGCAGCTGCGGGTGGCGTGATGGCGGCAGCCTGCCCCTGCTGCCTGGGGGGGCCGGGCAGGTTGGGTTGGCTGACCCGGGGTGACAGCTGCTTTGAAATGGCCCCCGCCGAGGCAGTGAGCTTCTGCTAGACTCTTCACTCCCCCAGCTCACTCCTGCCGGCCTTTCCCCTCGGCACCGGTGTGGCTGGTTGCCGTTTTGCTGAGGAGCCTTTGGCTGGCCCTGGCTGAGAGCACAGATGACACCTGGAAGGCACATCTTCTGTACTAGAGCTTCTGAGTGAGTGTGATTCAAGCTGAAGGTGACTTTTGGATACCCCACTATGAGTAATACCTGGGCTGGGAAGTAGCGGGTGGCTAGAGTCAGCTGTGGAAGGGTAGCACACCATAAAACCGGCTCCTGCTGGGGTGTTGCAGCCAGCCCCTGAGGCAGCAAGCTGGTGAGATGTTTGAGGTCAGGCTTGCCTGAACTTCCGTCATTTGGCCTCCATTCCTCTAATGCACTTTGGATTCAAGACAGGGGAATTCATTGATTAGCTAATGTGTGCTCAGTACTTTGAAGATGTGAAGTCTTATGAAAGCACTAAGCTTTATTAATTTCTGTTTGGATGATTTGGCTGGGCAAAAAAGGTGTGGGTGGTTGGGATTTTTTTCCCCTCACATTTCAGTAGCCTTGAACAGGTTGCAGCTTGTGAGGAGACATGAACAGTTAGTATGTGTCTCACCAAATATTTGAACAATTTATTTATACTCATCAATCGAGGACCTTCCTCAGTTTAAACAATTATATATTATTTGTTCCTTTGAAGTGATGATTTTTTGTCTTCCACACTTACTTTGATGTTTTTATATATGCAGATGCTGATATGTCCATACCTTAGAGGTGGACATAGGTTGCTACCTGATTTATTGTTAATTCATTATAAATTCTCAGATTTTCTCAGGAGCCTTTTACAATTTTCCTCATATGCGTGTGTGGGGGTACAAAGCTATCAACTTCTAGGAAAGTTCTGCTGTGGTGTGTGATGTCTTTTGTAGTACTGTGGATGAAAATGTTAACAAGAGGTAACACTTGAGACAAATCTTTTAAAATCACTTTCATTGTGAAAAAAACCCCAACCAAACAGGAAATGGCAAACGGTATGCTGAGAAACATTGCCGTTTATGAGCACTAACTCTGTTCAGGTAAAAATAGTTGTTAAAACCCCAGATCTGTTGTTTTGTCTTGTGCAGTTGAGAAAGACATGGAAAATACGTGCAAAGCTTTGGAAGGACTGCACAAATCTTTCTGCTGTTTTGGCTGAAGCTTGCTTTGGGTTACTTTATCAATTTACTTTTTTTTTTTCTCTGATGCTTTCTGTCCCTGAAATGGCATATATCAAGAAGCCTCAAGGCAAACGGAAACCTGAAATTACTTGCAGTTACTGTGAATTTATGATTACATCATTTCACTAAAAAAAACACGTTGGCAATTAGGATGTGCTGGTATTGGAACTGGGTCCCAATATATTTTAAAGCATTATAAGAATTCACTATCAGTAAAAGTAGAAGATTTATAGGAAAGTGTTTAAAAGGCTAAAAGATACTTTTGCTTATACAGTGTTAAGAATCTAAGTAGATCTTGTGGTCTTTAATTTGGCCTGACAAAGCACTGTGCTGAGAGCTTGGACTTACACACCTGGGCACAATACTCTGTGAAGTTTCTGGTGTTTGGGGCAACTGAACATTTTCCCTTTTGTCGTTATTGGTTTATTAAGGAAGGCTGTGTAATGCAAATTTCTTTGGCCACACATACCTCCTCTCATTCACCCTTACAGCCTGCAACTGCCGAGAAGATCAAAAGGAACAGGACAGTATTACTTGATATGCCTGCAGTTGTTTCCCGTAGAGGCACCCAGTGTTTAGTACATTTCTGAGTTTTCTTTGCTAGTCAGAAGTAATGTATATACTTCCGTGACTCCATGTTAACTTTTTAAAAGTGTTTATAAAGGGTTGCCTTAACCGGGGGGGAGGTGTGTCTTCTGAGTGCTCTTGGCAAAAAGCATGACAGTTTTGGAATGATTTATCTTGTTCTGCCTCAGGCAGCAGAAATGACACATGAAACTTCCAGTGTAGGACTAGAAAGGGTGTAAGTATGAACACTCATAGACCTGGGATTTTTTATTTTTTTATTTCTTAAACAAGGACCTGATACATTACCTATTAGATAGCAGTATTAACATTTTCAGGTGGCTTAAATATTTGGAGGTAGCCATTAAAGTTAGCATAACAGTTAGAAGAGCTGCCAGATTGAGAACAGCAGATATATTCCTGTATACCTTCAGTAAACTTGCTAGGTAGTTGCACAGATCCCCGCTGTGTAGCTGTTGAGTATGAGTAATTTAAAATATTTCTCTTGACACTCTCCCTGAAGGTAGAATCGGGTATTACATTTACCCTCATTCATGTGAGACAGGGTGAGGGACTTGCCCAGTGTCACATACAGAAATTGAAGCAGATTTCCCCAGTGTGCTGATTGTAACAGTCTGAGGTAGCAACTGGCTTACCACAAGTTCTTGCAGAATGTGTCATCGTTCATTAAGAAGAAAGAATAGCGCAACATCTCGAAGCCATTCGATGTCACCTCTGCAAAGAATGCTGTCATCAGTGCTGCATTCACAGATGACCTTGTGACGTGAAAACTCTCAAATACCAGCCATAATACCTAGTGCTTGTATAATGTTTCACATGACCAAGACATTGTACAAACACAGACAGTGAAAAACTGCAGCTATTCCACTTACAGTCTCCACAGAGGCCACTAGCCGATCTCACATGCGCATTCAGAAGCATTTTAAGGAGTACCGAGTAATCAGAGAATTAATTCTATTTAATTAAAACTAATTTTGTGATCATATTATCCATAAGAAATACTCTGATAATAGAGTATCACTCTGGCTGCTAAGAACAGAAGAGATACTGGATTTAACTGGTTAACTGTGGCTAAATGCTGCACTTTAAGTGTTCCTAGATACATCAGAAACCATCTTTCAATAGATAGTGAAGAGAAAAACAGCTTTCTTCCTTCCGTGCCTTTTGTGTACATCTGGTTTCTTCAGAAGTGAGAAGTGACTGGTCAGGCCAGTGTTTGTGTAGTAGTCTTCTCCCTCAGCTTCCATTCTAACTGCTCAGAAAGCATTGGAAGATTTTCATTAAAACCAGAAGGACTAGAAATGTATTTTTTAGATTTGGCAGCAGCTGATAGCAGTTGCTTAGGAAAACATCCTACTTGCAACAGATTTTTCAAACCCTATATATGGTTAGATAAACATCTAAGCATTTGGTATCTTACAGTTGTATTTTAAAGCAAAACAAAACAAAACAAGAGGAACTTCAAAAAGTTACAGATAAGACAGACCACTAAGTGAAATGTAATAGAAATGAGGAATTTTGAGAGCCTGGTTTCTGATGTCTCTGTTTTATGAGAATTCTTGATGTCTAATTAAGAAAGAGCTTATAACTTTTCTTGGTTGAAATATGAATAGAATCTCTTTTCTCTCTCCAGTTTCCAATTTTAAAGAAAACTGTAAGAGTTTTAAGGTATTTTTTTTTTAGACCTTTCCCCCTCAGTAAAGTTTGGTTGAAACTGCGCAGTGACTTCAAAATTTATGTTAGGGAACAACAGACAGATAACTGTTGAATTTGCTTTATTGTTTTCCATAGGAATCTAGGCCAAGAGGAAATCAAATACCTGAATTTAAAAACTTTGAATTTATTAAATTTCAGCATTCACATGTTTTCTTTGTGCACAAAAAATGATCATAGAGAAAAATACCTCACTTTTCTTAGTCAGGCTGCCACAGGAAATATTAATATAAAATCTGTGGATAAATTCACTTCTACAATGTTGTAACACCCCACCCCACCCCCCTTAGAGTAATTACTTCCTCCTAAATGTATACATACTGCATGAAAATATATCCTAATTGTAAAATCACTTACAAGCATGTATAATTCTTGCAAGTATTCATTTATGAGTAGGAAGGTATAACTTTCCTAAATTAAATCGTTGCAGAAGTGTCTGCTGCTTGGTGACATACAGCATCCGTGACATGACAGTAGTGAGGTTGTTCTTGTGTTATATTCCGGTTTTTATAAATACCTGTGACACAATGAACACATTTGATAGGCACATGCATTTTCAGGACAACAGCAGTGGCAAAATATTTTTTCTATAACACGTGAGTAGGCGAGTTAAAAATGGCCTGGTGGTACAGAATCAGAGCAATGATAAATTTGTTGTTAGAATAATTTGTTAAGTTTTGCACAAAGTTAACAAAAGTAGATCAGTGCGGTTACTTCTTTGTCACTTTTTTAAAAAATAAAGGTGAATACAATTCATGTTCAGCACAGCAAGACACTAATCTGCATGCTGCAAAAAAACCCATGCTGCAAATAAACAGTAACTGTCATCTACCAGTAATTCTGAAGATATCAACAATGCACATTTATACTGTGTCCTCAAGCCACAGCAAATATGGTAGACCTCTCACAGGGTTAGACATCTTTATAAAATAATCTCATCACAGGTCTTCAGTTTTTCTTTGAAAGTCAAGGGTTTGAGGCTCTTCAGTCAATACCCACTCTGCTGCCTGGTAAAGCTGGGGAAAAACTCTTTGGAAAATTAATTCAGTGAAGGCCAGGAGAGTCATCCTTATAATCTGCAGTTCATAAGCATGGAGAGAACACCACTGAAGGGCAGCTGCCTGCTTCTCATGAGCCGCTGCAGGAAATAGGCAGGTGGGAAGAGGACTGGTGAGGTCTGACAGCTTCATCAAGTAAGTTTTTTTCCTCACAGCCATCCATGGTAATGCTGCAATGGCACTTCAGAAACAACAGGAAGACTTGTTGATCTCAATTAGTTTAATTCTCTGAAAAGCTTAGTTCAGTTAAAATCTTATTGCCACAGCAAGAAAAAATGGGCAGTGAGCACCGGAAGATCTTTAGGATTGATCACACAGCTTGTAAAATGGGCTGCTTAGATAGTTTGTCCCTAGTTCTTACCCACTTCCTCTTCTACCTGTCCCCTTCTGCTTTGTCATCATATTTTCAGTCATATAGTGTTTTGAAGCACTACAACATTTTATGTTTATAATGTGCTT
Organism: Falco biarmicus; assembly: GCF_023638135.1. Classification (NCBI taxonomy): domain Eukaryota; kingdom Metazoa; phylum Chordata; class Aves; order Falconiformes; family Falconidae; genus Falco; species Falco biarmicus. The sequence goes on along the minus strand of NC_079293.1, from coordinate 31,658,026 downwards.
GAATGTTTTAACTTTTTTTGAGCAATTAGCCATTTGTGCATTTTTATGCAAGCTCACTTTACTGACTGCTCTTGAAACTTCAGCTCAAAATATTTCACTGATACCAAAGCCTTTTAAAGAATTCATTATCATGAAATATTTTACCAGATAATTCACTGAGACAAATGTGAAATGTGCGGTTGTGAAGGTAAAATTATAACCAGTCACATAAACCTGTCTTCATTAGCTCCCTTTCAAACATCTCCAAATGTTACCAATAGAGAAAGACATCCTTGGAGAGTGGTTTGAAGCGTGAATTCTTTAGTTTTCAGTTGGAATCTGCTTTATGTTTGAGAGGAAGGCTTTCATTTCCTGCATCTGAGATTAATTTTTAAATGCAAGCTAACAGGAAGATTAGCCTTTAAGGACTATTAGTGACTGGCCAGAATGGTGTTGGTGACTAGAACATAAAAGGGGAAAAAAAGGAGAATACAGACTTAAGTTGAGTGAATAAGGGGACGTATCAAACTATATTCTCAGCTGGTGTCAATTGATACGGCTTTCTTTCATTGGGACTATGCCAGATGAGACCAGCAACAGATCTGTCCTGTCATGATTCCAGCTTTAGTCCTGGGCCACAACTTGGAAGTAGTTTTCTGGATTGTTTAGTTTGTTCTTATTTTATATGCAACAGATAGAGCTGTTACTGATAACCTGTGGGACGTTCTTCAAAGCTTTGCCATAAAAACTGTTAACAGCAAAGGAAACACTTAACAGTTATTGCAGTAATGAACATATCTTCAGACACATTAAAGGCCTTTATGGAGTTTTGATGGTTTTATTATTATTGCCATTCCTGCTTTAGTAAATCAGCTGTCAAAGTTTTGTTTGTTTATGTGTCACAGAAATTACTGATGAATCTCTGGCTGTAAGCAGAAACGTATGGAGGGGTATGACACACTCTTGGGATGTCTTACCATTTCCTTCTTCTTCTGCATGCCTTTCATAGTCTCCTAGATAGAGATGGCTGTGTCCTTAATGCCACTGGGGCTAATTCTCATGGACTTCTGTGAAACTCTCAGCCCCCATGCCAAATCATGGTCACACAAGCCTTGGAGAAGGTGTTCGCTTCCCAGTAAAACAAATGGTTGCTAGAGGTGAGAAACCAGACTCGGCAGACCCAGGTTTGCATCTGTTTTGGCAACTCCTACACAATCTGTTCATATGTTTAACATATTCATATGTTTTTCAATGCTAATGCAAGAGAGTTTCGTATGAACCACAGTCTGTAAGTTAGAAAACTGCTTTGAACTGAACCATGATCAATAGGAGGCTGAAGTAGGTGTCTCATTTTGATCATTGTACATAATTATTGTAGAATTGCTTGACAGTCTTGCAGAAGTAGTTTTAGAAGCAAGTGCCACAACAAAGGTTGTTTATGGATTTTTTCTTTCTTCATTGAGTAATAAACTATTTATTGTACTGATCATATTTAACATTGGATTCCTGTTGCTTGCAGTGATCTGCTTTGAACGTTTTAGGGCTCATCAGCATTGTAACTTTGGCCTTGGCTGTCCATGTGACTGAAAGATTTTGTGTTGCCACATATTGCTTAAGTATCTGAACACATACTATGAGATCTAGACCTGTCAGCTTCCCTCTAAACCTGTCTTTCATGGCATTATAAAGTGACAGGGAAAACAGAAAACCTGAACAAGAAGCATCCAGTCTGTGGGTAGCCAAAGTTGGAAAAAAGACAGTACAAGACAGGAGACAAGACAGCATGTTAGTGTTGTAGCCACCCAGAAGAGGGTATGAATGAGAGAAGAAAATTGCATGTAGTTTTGGCTTAATGATACTATAAAGCATCATAACAAAACAGTTTTCCTTTAAAACTGCTCACTTGTTTTGGTTTTGTTTTTATCAAAATGAATTATTTAGTGGTCTTTAATGACTTTTGATTTGGGTAATGGAATGTCAAGGAAGAAGCAGCAGTTAAAGACAGAATGTCCTTGCACCCCTTAATTAAAAGAGTTTTAAAATGTTGCTATTTAACTTTGAGCTAAGGAAAATGAAAAACATATATTTATGTTGTTTTCACTATTATACAAGTATATCCTTGATTTTGGACTGTTTGCTAATTTTTTGTTGTATAGGAGGGACTTCTTTGTCTTATTGTTAACTGAAATATCCAAACCTGTAATCCTCGTTTGGTAGTGCATAGCTATGTTTGTGTGATCAGACCTTGCGTGTTAAATGCTTTTTCATCAGTAATCTAATATTTATGAAACATTACAGTATTGAGGCTTACCTAGAGCTTTTCTGTACTGATAATGCATATATTTGTTTTCCAGTGAAATAATTTCATTGCTAAGAATAATTTCTGTTTAGCAGAACTGAAATGTTTTTGATATCCACAAATGTAATTCTGTATAATATTAGAATAAATGGGCCACATTAGCAAAGGACTACAGAAATTTACATTATTTCAAAAGAGCTGAAAACTATATTAAAGGAAGGAAATAATGGTGAAAATTCATTATGGTTTGTTTTTATCCTGACATTACCCAAGTCTTCTAACAACAGATTTCATTGCATCAGTTCCAGAGTGTTTAATAGGTAGCATTTTGGCAAGATCATTGCCTCAAACATGCTAGTACTGTGCTGGCATTCCTGCTCCTTTGACTTGTGTTCTGGGTGCAGGCAGGTAAATCAGCATTAATCAGTGCAGTAAGTCACATTTGTGTGCCAGGGTTTCAGACTACTGGTAAAGACTTGTTCTTGGCAGGATAGCAGTACAGATACAAGGTTGGAAGGCATCCTCCTTCCAGTGCATCATGGTGTTGAGGACTAGTTTTCTGCCTACTCTGGCAAAAATATCACTGAAATGATTCTTCTATGAACAATTAAGAAAAGACTGTGCTTTGGTAGTAGTTTAATGTACTTATGACAAGTAACAGCAAAGTGAATATGGGTGAACATATCAGTGAGAGAAGAGTATTGTATTTATACAGAAGCATGTGTCTATGTCTGTGTTGGTGTATACATATGTATGTGTGTGTACAGGTGAGTTTTTATACTCCAACTAACCCAGTAGTAAATGCTTAAAACTGCTTATCTGTCTCAGAATTGTGGGGAAAAAAATAAAAGAAGATCTTGAATCCTTGTCTGTACTGTTTTTTATAGGATGATGTGCAGTATTATTTTAGTTAGCTAGCTGCTTTCACAGAGAATTTAGTATATGTCTACATGGGGCAGCAGAGCGTGAAGACCATCCCCATCTCACCTAGACCGGGCTGATAAATCTACAAAGCACATTGCACTGTTGAAAGCTCAAGTGCTAAAAGATACGTAAACTGTATTTGCCTGGCCCACTGCTCAGGATAGTAAGGTTTTTTCCCTTCACAAGGCTAATAACTGGGGCTCAGCACCATTCTGAAACTTCTGTAGTGTGTTTCATTCTGGTGCCAGCTGGGCAACTGTGTCATGCTGCAGTGTGCTATGTGGATGCACTGTGTAATAAGCAGGGATGGTGTTTGTCTTAAGCTGTTAAAAGAAAATAAATATTTCATCTTGTTCACTGCATATTTTATTTTTCTTGTTAATCTTCATATTCACCTATGAATTTGTCAAATAGTATGCAGCAGAGCTGGACTAACAGTAGATGATGGTAATTCTAAGGTAGGAGGAAATGTAGTATGGAAGAGTGTGTCCTAGGGCTTTGATTCTAGTTTTAGTGTAACCTTTTGACCTATAGAAGATCATGGCAAGGTCTTGTTAACTTTCATGTTAACTTTCAGTTTTCCTCACTTGTAAAACAGGGGTAATTGATGGTTAGCACATCTGTATTTTGAGAACCTCAGGAAAATTGAATGTTGCTAATTAAGCTAGTGAAAACCTACTAGATTTTGGTTCTGTAATATGTTTCTACTAATGTGATGGGGGGAAAAATACTTTGCAATGAAGGTAGAATTGCTCTACTATGTAGAAAGTAAATTCTGGAATGAAACAGGAATTCATTTCACCTTAAGGGATAGCTACAGTGAAGACACATACATCTGAGGTAGTCAGGCTGCCTTTCTAGTCAATGGAGAACACTTGCTACAATCCATTTGACTTTGTTTAGGTGCTTGCTTTAAGGTGAGATGAATAATGCCTTATGAATAATGCTCACTATATAATTTAATCTGACCTCCTGCCATAGAGGTACCTCCAGCTGTTCAGTGTTGGTTGTGGTTGCTTCTGTTTGACTAAAGCATCACTTTCATAAATTCCTTTTTTAAGACTAATTTGGACAAGCAATCAAATACTTGTAGTGGTGATACTATGTTTTTCTTCCCTTTCCTTTCCACCCGTATCTTATGTTAACCTTCAAAAATAGTTAATAAAGCGTATAAATAGCACTTGAAACCGCTTCTCATAGAACATCATCATGTTTGAAAATAAGTGCTCAGTATTGGTCAGCAACTGCTGTAAAAAATGAAAGGTAAATTTGGCATGCCACAGTGAAATGCTGCAGTGGTGATTAGTCTTTCGACAAATAGATGAGTCTGGCTTGGCCAGCTGTCTGGATGGTTGTATACACATTTTGCTATATTATTCTGATGGCATTACTTTTGCATTTGAACTGAAGTCAGGACAATTACATAGAAAGATGTGTCATTGTTTAACAAGGTTATAAAAATGTGTGCTCTTTTTCTGCACCTCCTGAGATGCAGTGGCGTTTCTGTCTGGTCTGTGAATTGTGCTATTGCAGTCATTTCCTTGTTAGTTGTAATGTGACTACAAGAGTTTTCGATATATTTACAAAAATATATGTTTCAACCTCTTTGGAACTGAGATATTATTATATAGAGGGAGTAACTACATGTCAAGACTGTTATTTCTGCAAGCTTGTTCTCTTGAAATTATCATTGAGACTGTTCCCATATACACATGAAAGTTGGCATTTTTTCTTGGAGCTGGCTTGGGAATTGGAGTTAAAAATAAAGGTGGATAATGAAACGTGATATACATGTACATTCCTTGTCCCATTATGCTGATAGCCCTGTATCTGACATTTTGGAGAAAATATGAAAAGGTAATGAGTAAGCCTTTGTGCGTATCCCATGGCTCAGAGAAGAAAAGAGGCTCTTCCGAGACTTGCATGTCGTTAGCAGTGAATATTGGAAAAAACCCCTCTGCTTGTCCTGCCTTGTGAGAAGTGAGACTTGAAAGAACTTTCACTTCTTCTACTGGTTTGAAAACATATTTGACCTCTGAGAAAGGAAGCCAGGGAGAGCGTTGAATAAGTTGATTTACCATCTCTTGAAATACCTCCTTTACTGGTTCTGTGCCAGAATCTGAAGTGCTGTAGTGACAGCAGCCAAAAGGGAGTGGGGATTTGGATGAAGATAAAGGGAAAGATTAAAAAAAGAAGTCTAAACCTATATTTAATCCAATGGTCTCGTTATCTGAAGCTGGCCACTTCCAGGAGCTCTGCAAACTTTTTGTTTAGTGAATGAATTGAGCACTGTGTTATAATGACAAATACTACTTCTGGGAAATACTCATGTTGTGTTACATTAATGCTACAGTGAAAAAGTACAAACTGAATTAGTTAGAAAAGATATGAGTTTTTACATCTGTGATACATGTGGATTATGGAGCCAAAGATAACCCAAGAAAGTGGAAGCTATGTGTCTGAGTTGTTGAAAAGCAGGTTTTGGAATGACATCCCAGGAACAGCTGCTGCTGAGCACACAGGATTGTAGGGGGTGCAGTGTGATTATCAGTGAAATGTCCAATTTTTCTTTAGTCCAAGAAAAAAGGGGGATTTATTAGTGTTTCTGATGGATTTACTACAAAACATTGCTACTTGAACATGATTCTAAGATTTTCATTCCCATCGTCATAGTTGACTTTTAGCTGGTTAATTTCAGTGAACTTGTACTGATTTAAACCAGCTGAGAATCTTTTCCACAATCATCACAGTATTATTCACATGAAGTATGCTCCTGTACTATAAGTTGTGTGGGGCAGAGAGCTTCAAAGCCCTAAGAAAAGTCGTTTCGTGGTTTCAGGTCTCTAGAAGCAGGTGTTTGCCCCAGAGTCGCAGTATTCAGCAGCATACATCCTAATTTGAGGATGCCGAGCGTACCTAGGTCACCTTGTGATTATGTGTTGCCTTTGGAAATTTTGGCATTGGGTGAGCCGTATGTTTCCTATTTTTCTACTTGAATTTCACATCCTCCTTTTTTCCCACCTCTTCATAGAAGTGTCTGCTCTGTGGTTAAAGGTAAACATGTAAGGCTATACGTTTTTCCCAGATGTGACCTTTTTATTCTGCCATTAGAGCCCCATGCAGGGTATGTGGCAAGCGCATCCTCATTCTAGGTTTTCTGCAGTCATATCAAAGCTGCAACTGAACCGAGTAGACAAAGATGGACAGAGAAGCCTAAGCAGTGTCAAGAAGTGTTTTGAGCAGTCCACAGGAGAGTGCATAAAGACAATTTTGGAGAGAAACTGGCACCTATAACATCCGAGCAGTCACAGCAGGAGGCAACAACTGCTTTTTAATCAAAGTGGGCAGCAAGGCATGGTAAAAGTGAAGGGTTTGGAATGGTGTGAGGACTTGAGATTCTGAAGGCTGAAGGCAGAGAGTCTTGGAATAAGAAGCCTTTGAGTGGGTGACTTGCTTTAATTAGGAGCAATGGATTTAAAGTTCAGCACATTGATGGAAAATAATTCCCATACAGATCCTTAGTGAGAGTCAGTCCTTTCCTTTTGTTGTTATTTAAATCTGCTGGTGTATGGGGTTGTCATCAGAAAGAATGTTTGTTGCTTCTTGTTTATTCAGGTCAGGAAAGATGTTCATGAAATATGTAGTCATATAGTAATTATGTCATCAGATACGCTGCTACAAAACTCTCCTCAGTGAAGAAGAATTTCCTTTACACCTGACGATAACATTTTTCAAAATAAAATATGTCAAAGCTTAGAAGTTTATCTTGGCAGAACATCATACCATTAAAGCAAGATTGAATGTATCCTGTCCAAATCTCTTGCTTCTTGTAATGGTGCCTAAGGCTACAGTCCTCCAGATGTTGATACTACCAGCATTTACATTTTGAATGAAAAAACCCTCTTTTAGCACAGACACTTTACAGTAGAAATTCTACCGTTTTTCAGAACAGTCTGTCTGATATAATGCAAAAAAATGTGATGTGGAAAAAAAGTGGATTTTTTTCCCCTCTTCAGGATATTTCGCCCTTAGCAATAAGAATGAGAAAGGATGGGGCAGCAGCAATTTCATGCCCCTTGCTTCCCGGTCCAGGGATTGCACTCTTTGTCCATAAATAGCTAAAAATTGCCTCAGTTTTAGGAAGAAAACAGGAGAAATAGTAGTGAAAGGGCAGGCAAAACTTTTCCTTGCACTAACACTGGCCAGACATCATCAGCATTAAACTTAATGAGCCTTATTTACACTGAGTCAGCTCACACTGCTTCAGCCTTAAAGGGGCCTTAAAACAAGTGAGAATGGGAATCATTTCCTCTAAGTTTTGGTAATTAACACGACTGCTCCCACGGGGGATCAAGAGATGGTGGTAAGACAAACCCATTTTCTTACTTTTGTTGGATACCAAAGGCAATTTGCAGCCTTCTTGCTGAAGAGTGTGGTTTTTCAGGATTTTATGAATGAAAGGCAGGACCAAGTGATAAGGGATGAGAAAACAGGACACTGAGAAAAGAAATACAACTTTCTTAGTGCATATTATTGGGAAAGCCATATATAGTTCAGCAAGAATGGGCAGGCTTCAGTTGGAATTAGATTAGATTATTTTTTTAAGGAAAACTGTCGCCACATGCAGATCTGCATTAAGATTGCTTTGTCCTGCTCTGGCTCATGGGTTTAGCTATCTTGTGTGCTTACATGTTTTGCTGGTTTGGTACCTGAGGCTTGAATCTAATAAAGGGATTAATGATGCAGCTGCATAGACTAATTTTCCAGTCTGTTGCTACTATTTCTGTCCTTTAGACTTTAAATCGGAGCTTACAATTGTGTGTCAGCCTGAAGAAGGCATGGATGATTGCTGATACTTTTCAGGATCAGATGTTCAGCTCACCATCCTCCAACAAACAGATCTTGGGGGTGAATTGGTTAGACCATTAGTAAGAGTTCCAAGGAAAGTCTTGAAAACACTCTCCAAGCAGAATGTGTATACATTACATTTGTCATGTGTACGTTGTTTTGCGATAGTGAGATACATATGAGAAGAAACAAAGGTAAAAAGCAACATACTGAGTCTTCCATACAAGTAATTTATAAAGATAAATGATTTTCCCAGCTGCTGTTTTCCCCTACACAGCACCTTTGCATGGGAACACCTTATTAGGAAAGATACTGGGACTGTGATGTATATGGCATTGATTTACAGGTTATACTTAGCCAAAATGCGAGGGATCAATCTTCTAAAAATCACTTTAGATTATTATTTTATAAGTGGCAGTAATATCATCACAGAGATTATATTCAGCAAGTACACATACATACACACATATGCTTTGTAATGTCATGTGTTCTTTGTTTTGTGTTTGCACTTCAAATAATTTCTGTTCAACCATGATATCCTGTGGCATGGATGGGTGCTTGTAAGTAGAACAAATAACGTAGTTCCTGAGTTAGAAAGGTCATAGATGGGGCAATGGGACGGGGGACCCAAAGCTGGAAAATGTATTAACATAGTTTAATCCGTCATACTAAATTCCACTGTGGCATATTCCCTCAACAAATTAGTTAAAAGAATTCTGGGTTCTGTCGCTGGGAAAGAAAACACGTAATCTTTTATTGTAAAAATAATATTTTATTCTTCATTTGTTGTGTCTCAAAGTTAGGGGATTTATTATTATTTGTTTATTTCATTTTCATAAGTGTTTATTATAATTAATGCTCTTACGTTTAAAACCTTCTATTAGAATATCTAGCTCTTCCTGTAAATTTTGCCAGAGCTTTGTTGAGCAGCCTTGATCAAATTACCCTCTCCCGTGTCTCACTTTCACTGCATTCAGGTTATAGACTCTCCAGCACTGTCCTAAATTTTAGCGTATCAGTGAAGTGCATAGCACAAAGTGATGTTGATATCAGTGGAAATTCTGAGAATTAAGGCAATTCAAAGAAGCAGTAATTATTTGGAGTTTGGGTAAACTGCGTTATCCAGCATCTTCTGTGGTGAAGAGCCATTACTTCAAATATTGGAAGAATGTGCGTGCAAACCATTGGCAAGCCAGCATGGTTTTTGGCAGGACAGTATGTTTAGGTGAGCAATCATAGGCAAGGAGCATGATTCAGATTCTGATTGTTCCCAGGCAAAGGACTGCAAATGTGAAAATATATCAGTGAGATTCATCTGAATAGGAAATGTGGTTGTTTCATTTCCTAGATCACAATGCAGGATTTGCAAGTTATGCAACATTAGCTACCCCTTGAATAGTTTGAAGCTAAAATTGGAAACCAATTTAGAACTGCTTCAGTATGGCCATCCTTGTGCATCCTGTGCAACTCGTGCCCTGCCTCCTTCCCTACAGCAGAAGGGTAAGAAAGACACTTCAGGAGGGAATATGGTTCCATTGCTGTGTGGTGATTCTGTAATAATTAACAACAGCACTCTTGTATAGTTGCACTCTTACATTCAAATTGAAATTCCTCTCTATTAGAGTGCTTGCTCTTTTTCACAAGTACCTTGTAGAGCTTTATAGCTTATAAGCTTCATAACGGTGACATCACGCCCTGAAATAAAACTGTAGTATGATTTGCTGTGCTGAAGAACTAATGTATGATTACTTTTTTCTTAAGTAGATATGCCTAATGGAGTTTTTAAAAGTACAGAACTAATTTACAAAGTTCAGTAATTAGTGATATGGTAAAAATAGGATTCCTCTAAATTGCTTTAAAAGTTGGCCTATTTCCACCTACACCGTTTCAATAGGTATTAATTTAAAGCCAGCTGCTTCTTACCTTTTGCATTTCAGTATTGCTCCATTAGTTTTTCTTTTTCCCTCCTGAGGATTAAATGTGTGTCCTGTACACTTATCAGCTCTGACTTTTTGTGTGTAACAGCGCTCACTGTGATCTCTTAACTCATCAATCAAATGGGAACTGTAGTCTTCAAAAGTGTTTTAGAGAGCCTTTCTTGAACAGTGCACAGTATTCCTATACTAAGGGTATACTATGCCATAAAATAATGTTTATGTTCCTTTAGGCTTAATACCATACCATTTGTGAGCACAAGTGCTGAAGCAATTTAGAAAGAGATGTTAACTTTATATCCTACCAGGGAAGTAGTTTTATTACTGTGTATGCAAAGCAACAGGAAAGCAAAGCTTTGCTTTTATATTTTATTACCTACCATTATCATGTTTCAGGGCCTCTTCTTGTATCAGTATTTGCAGACGTATAGAAGTCTGTCTTTATGAGCATACTAAAAAGAAATTAGGAAATTAATAATGTGGCTTCTGAATCTTTAGAAAAAGCACTTGCTTTAGAAAATGAAGAGTTGTTTCAGCAGTGTATGTCCCAACAATAAGGCTTACAAATGCCAGATGTAGAATAACAACATTGTGCCTTGGCATTGGATAATGAAAATAGAATGGAGATGAAAGCAGTTAGCTTAACTGCCATGTAGAGGAATTTCACTGTTGGTAATGCCATACATTTAAATATGTATCAAGTTCCAACATAGTTCTGAGATAACCTAAAATCATTAAAATATAGTTCAGGTTGGTTTTTATTTGCCCTCTGGTTATATTCTTTGAGGTGTGTTTTCTGAATTTTCTGCCATAATTATGAGATTGAGAAACTGATGCAGGTATTTTTCAGATAGTCACAAGTTGTCAGGAGCATGAATTTTAAGCAGATTACAAAGTATCATGAAATTCCATAGAGCTGTAAGAATTCATAATACTGTACTAAGCAGTGTTCTGGGATGCAAATTTTACAGTCTCTAAAATGGCTTTTGACTGGGTTTGGAAACTGAAATTCTACGCTGAGAAAATTCATCCTGTTTTGGTAAGGTTGAATGATATATTCATTTTTTTTAATCTATATTTTCGTTTATATTTATACTATAAAGACAGCTCAATAAGTACTGTATAAGAATACTGAGAAATTCCTTCCTAAAGGAGCTTGACCATGTTCAGTCCATCTGCCATGGAAATTCTAACAGAACAGAATTTCTTACAGAAATAAGCGTTGTCCTTGTTGTGAGAATACACTGTATAAGAGCACATTTGCTAGTCACATCCTTAATCCAAAATATTTCATACATCCAGGAAATTGAATGCCTTGAATATAGATTGCCTTGGGTTAAAAAAAAAAGAGACCATGACTTTACATTGTATTCTTTAGGAACCAGTCTGCAGAGGCATGCATACCCCTTCCTCATTGCAAATGAGTTATGAAAGTAGAATCTAAATGAAAGCAGCTACTGCTGATACAAAGGTGGCACAAGAACTAGCACATCACAGTTGCTGCTTCTAAACATGTAAGTATCTTGAGTCGGCTTTCGATTTCTGAAATTAGTCTTTAAAGTGTTAAAATGTATGTGAGTTTGATGGTCTTGCTTCTGAAAACATGCAAGGTTCTTCTCTCGCTGGAGTTCACTAGGTGCTGATGTCTTTTTTGGTATCATTGAGACTAGGTCAGAGCTTCCAAACTTTAAAAAACTGGATATGATGTGCAGGTAGCTTCGTAATGGTTCAGAGCATAGTAAATGTAGATGCCCATGCTCATGTTTCTTTTAATCCGAAAAGGTGGGGGGGGGGGGGGGGGGGGGGGAGGGGGAAAGGCACGCACACACCCACACCCACACCCCATAAGATGCCTGGGTTTTGTGATGGGTAGTGAAATGACTAAGATAGCTTATAATAATCTGGAAAAAAGATTATCCTGTCCAATCTGAGATGATAGCAAGCACTACTCATGCTGCAGATTTAATTGCTTAATTGGGCATGTATATTATCATTGAATTCCTCTAACTTAGGTATACATTTTTGAAATATTTTCCATTGACATGAAATTATTTTTATTATTATACCTCTTGTCTTCCTGTGGTTTGGTTTCAGTCTGCTGTTCTTTACTTAGCAACAGATTTTATTTAAGTGCTGGGCTATGTTGATAATAATGTGGTAGTCAAATGTTATAAAGGAAAAGTTACAGTTGCTTCTTATCCACTTGTTGCTGACGTTTAATTTGTTCAGTTGATGTTGTATCTAAAATGCTGGAACATGGAGAGAAAGATGTGATTCTAGCAATGATAGAGATTTCCCTACCACTATGGTTGGGTATGTCATTCCAGAGAAGACCAGGAGACTTAGGCATGGTGGTGGTTTCTTCTCAATAAGGCAGGAAGATTATATGGTTGGCAAAGTTAAGCTGGAAAGAGATCTAAAATGAGAACTGGGTATCTGGTTCCTGTGCGTTTGTAGTAGACTGTTTCTAGCACCACTCAGTTCTGGATCTTGGTGTGAATCCAGAAAATGCCAGGTCTAATTTCTTAGTTTCACTTAGATGAACATGCATGGGTTTTGGCTAGCTTCTAAATGAGCTTCTTCTGGAAGAAGATATTTGATATGCTTTTTCATTGATTTGAAGTCATTGAGGATTGCATAGAGTCAGCCTTCTTCATTACTAGTCAAACTACTTCGGGCTTGAAAAAAAAAATAGTTTCTTTCTTTGAAATCCGTATTTTTAATTTCTGTGGAAGAGGCTTTCTGTTCATAAATCTTTTATAAATCAGTAAAAACATGAATAAATACAGTAGATGTCTTAGGTTGATGATATCCAAGTTTAATTTGTACAAGCAAATTACCTCACCATGAAGTATAAACTGAAGAGGAGTCATATGGAATTATCTTTGAAGTTCCTCACTTGATCCAGAATCCATTGTTCTGCTTGCATTTGCATCTTTTATTTGTAGTAACTGCAGTTCCTCCAAGCTATGAACTATATCATTGCCAGTGTTGAATGATAATTGAGGATCTGATCTCTTGTTATGCCCAAAAATCCATCATAAAGGAACATCAAATTTACAAGAAAATGTCACATTTTAAAATAACTGTGCATTCCTAATCAGCTGTTGTTTGTTTATGTCATGGTCTCATCTTGATGGCAGCACATCCTATTTTTACTCTGGAGTCCCAGGCTTACACAGTGCAAAGGATGTCCTCCTCCAGAACCAGTATCAGTGTTATAAAGTGCAAAATGTTGCTCAGAATGGTTGCAGAAGTTGAAAAAGACAGAATATTGCTGGAAGGGAAAGAAAGATCTCAAGATTAAGTGAGTAAGAAAATGCCCTGCAAAAAATTAATTTTATGCCAGTCCTCTTCTGCTTGGCAAGTAATTTTTAATCAGATTTTCAAAATTAGGGAGGAATTTCATGTTCATTAGTGTCAAGGTGCCACAATATTTTTGACCTAGACTTAGAAAAAATACTAAGCGCTACAGCTGCAGTTGGAGGCTGTACTTATACCATGTAGAATGTTGTAAAAAAAGTGGTGCATATGCTACAAAACATTCAGAATTAATGATATTTTGCTTGTTTTGGCATTCCATAAAAAGAGGGAATGATAATATTTGCTCACAGAAGGGGTGTGAGATAAATTCATTACCTTTTTAAAAGTTCTGAGGTGCTGTCATGGTATTGAAAAGCTTAGGAGGAACCCATAATAATCCAGTGTTTAAATGGTGTGCATATTAAATATGGGCTAAGGAAACTCAGTTGTGTGCCATATGGTAGAGAGCAGAGGAACAAGTATTGCATTACCTATGGGAATGTAATCAATGCCTTGAACGTTTTTGGTCATATCCTAAAGCATTTACTGAAAGACTATACACCAAAACATGCTGTCTTTTGCCTGTGTTTTTCTTTTACAGATGCTTAGTTGAGCACGTGTTTAAGCTCATTTTTAAGCATAGTATAACTTTAGATACATATTTAGTAATAATAAAATCAATCTGTGAACAGATTCATTATCTTAAATAAATACTGCATCACTATATCATTGGATTGGAGATAAATGTCTAAACTGTTTCCTATTTCTAGTTAGTTACAACCATTTTGTAGGGCTTGTTGATCATCATGTTGCCAGGAGATGAGCGGAGAGAAGCAACTGGTTAACAGCTGGTTGCATCTGGTCACAGCCAGGAAAGCACAGCAATGGAATAAACAATTCAGTTTTCAACAGCTGCATTTGCAGTTACAGTCTACTGAATCAAATAAGTGCAGCTTTCCAAGTATAATTTGTGAGCTAGGAACATAAATTATCTTTAGAAACATTTAGAAGTAATGAGAAAAAAATTATTCTTATTTTACCATTGTCTCCCTCTCTCACTATTATTATTTTTAATTCCCATATTTGTTTTAAATATTGGAAACATCTACTAATAGACGCCATGCTTAAGCATTTTAATTCTTCTCTGTGTTTTGTACCTTGATGTACATGTCTCCATTTCAGTTTCTAAAGATTCTGTGGTGTCCTGTTTCACTTCTAGGAACACTTGAATGCTGTTAGGTATTTCCTGATATGCACCAAGGACCTTGCTGTAGGTTTTTATTGTCCCTAGAAAGTCACCAGATACAATATTGATGGGTAACAGTAGAACACTTTATTAAAGAACAAATTGGATTTGGAACGTAGTTACATTATGGATTGCCTGAACAGGCTACTGAAAGCCAGCCAGAAAACAGGAGGTGGTCATACTGTTTGAAGACATCACGCCCTGGGGGCAAAAATGGTTATAATTTCTCCATCTAGATGTCAGCAATCTCAGATGCTGAGATTAAAGGAAGCTGGCCCAAGGTATTATAATACTTCTGCGACTAGCTATTGGTTCAGAATCTCAGCGGAAGTTAACCTGCAAAGGACAGTGAATCTAAGTTTGAAAGTTCATGCCAGGTGAAAGAAAGTGATTGTTTTGCATCTGTGCTGGTGGTAAATGGTTAGAAAAGATGCTCATCACAATCTGGCATCTGAATATACTGATCTGTTCTGAACTGATTTGAAAGCTTTATATGTCAGATTAAGTGCTGAACAAATTCTTGGTACAAAGTCTTTAAAAAACAGTGATCATGTCTTTTGGTCATTCACAGGATTGATTAATAATGTACATGAATAGGCACAGCTATGAGTACTCGTGCTAACAGAGTCAGACATGTCCTAAGGGGAGTTTGTAGGTTCAAAGGCATCAGCTGGGGAGGAAGGCTGCCCACAAGGGCATAAATGATTGGTTTTTTCTTAGGAACAGTGAATGTTCAGAACAGCCTGTGCCCAGCCCAGTCCTGTTCCTGACTTACTGACCAATTTACTGGATGGACCCTGGACCTGCACTGTAGTTTGTCCTGCCTCCAGTCCTGTCTTTGGCCCTGCCTCCTGCTGTTCCTGAAAGGATGGACCCCAGACATGACTCATTTCCTCATCATGTCTGGGACAGCTGATGGGACCTGTCACTGTGACCAACCTGGTCCTGCTCAGGTACTGCAGGTGCCCTGGTCCGGGTGGTCACTGCCCTACCTGTGCTGTGATCACTGTCAGCTCCTGGCTCATCTCCCTTGTGCACAGTCCTGCTCTTGCTGCTGCCTGAGAGGCTGTGTCCCATAGAATCCATCGTCTGGATTATTTTTAGTTTTATTGTTTGAAATAACTAACAGGTAGATACATCACAGGTACTAAAAGACTGAGTTAATTGATGTTAATATTCATTATTTCTGTTGTCAAAGATTGCGGAAGCCCAGATGTAGCTGACAGCCTGACCAAAATATGTTTTGTATGACAGAATGAAAAGACAAACTATTCTAGCCAACTTGAACTACCAATACAAACAAAAGACAGGAAAGCACAAATCTCAAGTGATCAATGGACTTCTGACTCAGAGAGCATCTTAATTGCAAGATAACATTTGGGATGAACTGTACACCCTGGGAAAGCACTGATCTGTTACAGAGGTGCAGTGTTCCAGAGTGTCCCTCCACTTAGTTAAAGGCTCACGTACATCTCACAAGGCAAGTCAAACTGAATTTACACAATTTATTGTGAAATTTGGTTCAATTTCAGAGTTACAAAACTCCTTCAGTCTTTATAGCCATGTCAGCCCATATTAATCTACCTGTCTTGGAAAACAGTAAGTTGTGAATAATAAAAAGAACTGTAAGACCAGATGTATAATATATTGCTAAATCGGGGCATATCAAGTTTAGGTGAGATTTTGGTAGATCAAAAAACCTTTCAGGTTACCTCTTGATCCACATACCGCTGTAGCTATAGTTGCTGTTATGCAGTGCCTTTACCTACACTACATAAAGGGCTGTTCTAATGCAGACAGACAGTAGACAGAAAGGTTTGTCAAAGTTACCAAAAAGCCTTACCAGTTTCTTCAAAATGTTCTTATCACCTGGGTAAATAAAACCTGAATAATTATATGTTTACTTAGGAGACTAAAAGGCTTTCTTCAAATTCATTAGTACTACTTGAATAACTGATCCATATTTTATAGTGTTCAGGACTTTTTATTCACTTTTCCTCATAAAATGAACAAATATTTGGGTCATAATCCTTTATTTAACCTATTTTAATTATAGTTTCCATTTCTTCTGAATATGCACAAGAGGAATGAGCCCAAGGGTATATTGTAAAACTTCATGTTACATGATGCTAAAATCATTTGTCTTTTAAAGCGATCTTTTTCAGATCGTTGTAAACCAATACAACATTAAAAAAAACTATTTCACTTTCAAACAAAAACATAAAACATACTAGTATGAGTGTTAGGTCCTCATACATGCCTTATTAGTGTATCTTCCTCAATAGAGCATACAGGATTTTATGACATTTTTGTTTGCTTATTCATCTGAACTTTGACATGTAAAAAGTAGGTATCATGCCACAGGCAGAAGAGCCAGTGATTTTCTAACTATGATTGTCATATGGATAGATGGATAAGTACATGTATTTTAAAAATGAACAACATTAAAGTCAATAATTGAGAATAAGCTATTTAACTTAACATACACCTGTATGTATGTATGGCTTTGGTTCATAAAGGTCATGAGTCAGATACCTGAAAACATCCCTCAGTGAGTCCAGCTACCAAAATAATGTATTCTTCATCTATTCCATCTTCAGTCTTAACCTAAAGAAATATTAAAGATGGTGTTAATGACCTTATAAGCACAAATCTGCCACAAATGTTTTTTTACTTTATGCATAGTCACGAGATCAGCAAATGTGACACCCTCTGGACATAAGCTGGCTTATATATATACTCATACCAGTAGAATAAATGTCTTCTGCTAGAACCAAGGTTGTAGGTAGGTTGAATTGGTCTGCATTTATGTAAACTCCTTTTTCATTTGAAATGTGCTACAACCTTAGAACTTGGCTTTAGGTTAAATGTCTGAAGCCTGAAATCTCAACACAGTCCATACAGAGCTCAGTTCAGCCCAGACTCAAAGAATCGAGTGTCTGAGCAGGTTGAGACACAAGGAACAAAAACAGGAGCAAAAAAAAGGGAACAGGCAAAAGAATGTCTGTTTTGCTTTCTGTAGACAAGTAAGCGGCTAGAATAGAGAACATGAACTGTTAGGGGCCCTTCAGTCTAGCACCTCTGCAGAGGGAACAAGGGAAAGTGTCTGGTCTGATCTGATGGCTGCTCAGTACACCTAATGGAGAGAAGGGTAGTATTTTACCCTGTGAGTAAACATAATGATTGGGTTAGTCACAAGGTACAATCCTACTGTTTGTGAGTGAGGCACGGCACAGTCTTACACATTTTTTTTGTTCTTCCAAGAAAGCAGACCAATGCAAGGGATGTTTCCCAGAGCCATACGGCTTTAATTAAATCTAAGCTCACTGCCATCACGTGACAACTTCTGATGTCAAACGTTGTGACTACTTAAAGAACAGCCTTTCAGAGAAGAAATGGTATTATTAGAAAACATTCTTTCTGTTTCCTTTATCCTGTTGACCATTGTATTCTTTCCACTCAATGTATAACTCACTGTGTCAGCACCAAACGTGGTCCTGATCCAAACACAGAAGGGTGAAGATTTTTAAATGCCAGCCATCTCTTTGCTCTTTAAAGGAATGCTGGTCAGCTACTAAAGTCACTGCCAGTGGCAGGTAGAGGAATGTGAAGAATGCTTAGAAAAAAAAATCCATAAAATGTATCTCATGTTTTCTTATCTCTTTTCTCACAACAAGAAGACACTTAGCATCACCCCTGTAATTGTCTTTTGGCAAATTGTTTCATTAGTATTTCCTGCCACAGACAGAACAAATTGTCTTTTTTCTTCTAACCTCAATTTCTTTTTACCTAGCTAAATAAATGTGGTGTGGCTGCAAAAGGTACCATACAAAATATGAACTGCAGTCTGCTGTGCTATTATACTGTTACACTTCTGAGTCTTTCAGTCAGATTTTTGCAAATTCCAAGAAAATAATTTTAAAAGTGATTATTCAGTGCCTTAGTTGTTCAGAAAATATTTACTTTTTTCTCCATGACTGTGGGTTTTTTAAGAGCAGCAATAGGAGAAAACAGCAGACAAGTGAAGGTATAAGATGCATCTCAACAGCATCCTGGTAGCATTCTAGGAGAAAATAGAAATTGTATTAAAGTCTTGCTTTCTTCCTCCACGAAAAATCCAAATCACAGCTTTGCATGTGATCTTATTGTATTATTTGTGCCATTTCCCACGGCTTATTTAGTCTGTTACGACCTTGAGCAGTAATACCTATTTTCACTACAGCACTTCACCTTTTTTGAACATAAAATTCTGGGAAGGCTGAGGCCAGTCTGGAAAAAGGTTTCGTTGCCTAATCTTTGGGTGAGTTTGCGATTAGAACCATTAGCTCCTAAATGGGTGCTCTCTCAAAGAGCAGTGGAGCTTGGCAGTACCCCTATGAAAGCTGACGTGACAGTGTTGAGTAGCCAGGTGATCCCACTGGGAATGGTGTGCATTGCTCTGCAACAAGTATGGCAGCACTTACAGAAAAGGCATACTTCTGTCAAGCTGGTAGACACCACATATGCTCTTTGGAAGCCAGGAGACGTGAAAAAGAGAGTTAGCACTGAGAAAAAATGGATATGTGGGCTTTCAGCTAATGTGTGTCGGCACAGTGCCATGAAGCTATGGGGGTTTATTAAATGTAAGAGCTGATTCTTAACGTGTAAATTAGGACTGCCACCTGGCTGGTTTCCAGCTGTCTTGCCTGCATTTATTCTGAACTCGCTGGCTGCTGTTGGAGCTACTGTACAGATTGGTCTGGACATTCTCAGCAGACATTTTTGGGGGAAGTGGCTGGCATTTCTGTGTTGAAGATGCCTGGATTTTACCTGTGTTTTAACAACAAAGTGCCACTGAAGTCACAGAGGTGATTATTTTGAAACTTTAATGGCAGTGATCACCCTGGCAAAAAAAAAAAAAGGGTCACTTAAAACAAAATGTAGTAAAACCAGGTTAGCTTCATCTAAATAAAATGATGGTGAAAAGGCATGCAACCAGTTTCTTTTTATAGCATTTTTGAATTACACAGTTACGTAGATGGATGTAGATAAAGTTATAATAGAATCATATTTTGACACTTACTGCATTATAGACCAACAGAAGCTAGAAGATAAAAGTTTTCCTTTCTAAGGATTTTATAAATATGTCTCTTCATTATTTCTTTCTTGCTTTTTGTTTTCTCTCTGGCTCTAGATATAGGCCATTTGATAAACTTTCTGTGCTTAATTCAGTTGCTAATGGCCATTTTCTGTTTTTCAAGAGATGATGCTCAGAACAGTGTCTTTCCAGACTAGTCAACATCCTTTATTTCTCAGTGGAGAGTACAAGCCAAATCAGACAAGACTGAGAGTGCAAGTGCTGGATGTTTTAGTTAATTTTGTGTCCAAAGTGTCTGAAGAATTATTTTATTATCTCACTCAACTGCCATTTTTAAGACAGAGGTGACACTTCCAAAGTTCAGGTGGCTGCCCAAGTCTGTTGTCACAATTCAAAGGCAATGTTTGTATTCTGACCATGAATAGAAATGTATGGCTGTGCTACACAATATGAAGCCTAACTGAGGTGTATTTGATCAGTGGGCCTTCTTGGCTGTCTCTTCTTGCATTTGTGAAGATGTATGATCTTTCTTCTGGCTTTGAAGTGGTGTTAGCAACCTGTACTAGGCTACAAAAGATTTGCATTCTCCTGTATAGATGAGAAAAAAGGGTGAACATGAATTCCAAGTAAGCCATCAACCCTTTTTTTTCCCCACATATAATAGTATCCGGATGTTCTACATCTGCTAGAAACAAGTCACTAGCACCTAATACTTACAATATGTGTATAAACAGAGAGGTCTTGTTTACATGCCAAACGCTTGCACTCACCCTGCTGTCCAATGTTGGAAACAGAGTTGTGTGGCTGTGAGTGATTCCGGTCCTTTGCAGACATTTCTGCAAAATAACTGATCAGATCGTCATAGGTATTCCTAACATAGGGGAGAAAATGGAGATGGGTAGCATGGGCGTAATTAACAGAAAATATGAGTGCTTTTTTTCCAGATCTGATTAAGTCTTGGCCCTAAGCACTGTACAAGTGTTAAAAAAGTCCCCCAAATAGAAAAAAATCTGTTTTCTGCTTCTCTTGATATTAGGTAGTCTCCTGTGATCAGATGTTCAACACGTCACAATATACTGTTCTCATGTCAATAATTTTAGAACAAAAAGCAGAGGAAATCTGATGAGACATCCACCTAGCTTTCAGGATCAAGATACTGTGTTCGGATAAGATTTTAAATTAGTTAAGTGCTTATTATCATCTTATGTTGTAATAATTCATGCAACAAGTATAGCAATGTAAAGCTGAGACAGCTATACCTTGTAAAGATTTGTACATTTATAACACAGTTTCCTAGCAATTCAGGTAACATCAAGTTTGTCACCTCTACAATATCATGCTTTGATGTCTCTAGCATTTCTGTGTGTGAGAAAAAAGTCTTAAAGATGCTGAAGTTTATGAAAAAACTTTGCCTTCAGGGCCACCAACAGTTCACAATCTGGAATGTATCAGCCCCCCCCCCCCCCCCCCCCCAATTACAGTTTTTTATTACAGTTTTTTTAATTTTGCAACATTAAGACAGTCCGAAAGCACAAATTCTCTTAGAAGTATGTACTTACTGTTTATGCCTGTTGAAATTATCTGGAAAGATAATTTTAGCTAATGGATTTTAAATGTTCTATAACCTTTGAACACTATTAATATATATGTCGAGTTTTATTCTTCCATCACTGAAACTCATGCAATCTAGCTGACCTTTGTCAATTATAAACACTTAACTGCCGGTAGAGCCAGTTTTGCTGGCACCTTATATCAGATTCCTGAAAACATTTTCAGAACTATTTCAGATACCAGGGAAGTCAAACATTAGCATAGCATGTATATTGATCTCTTTGCTTGCTCTTCAGCAGCCTTCTTTTTTTCTGTAGGAGAAATGCTTCTTTGCAATTTTCTTAGAGCTGCAAGAAGCTCAAAGAGCTTGGTCATGGCAATAACACTCTGAACCCAGGAGGGGGACCATGTATTAGGGTATAACCCTACTCAATTTCCCATTTAGGACAATGTCAAAATCCCTACTAACCAAAATAAACATAAAAAATAATTCATTATTTTCTGCTAACCTGGCATGTTGCTTAAGCATGAAAGAGCAACGTAGTTCTGGTTTGCCCTCATTAGATTGCATGTGTTGCTGTTCAGGTACTCTGCATGCAATCTGATTGTGTAATAAATGTGTCTTAGAGCCCCTGTTTAAATGTCCCATTTTACGTTTGAAGGTCTTTACCACTATAGATCAGCCAGTCTTGTCTTTTGCTTCAAACCATCTCTTACTTGCCTTTCTACTAATTCCACACTTTTCATGTGTTTTTGACCATGGATTGTGTCAAGCTTTTTAATCTATAGAAAGTATAATGGCAGACTGCTGGAACTTTGGAAAGTGCGCAAGTACAGGGAGGAGGCAGAAAACTGTGTTTGTGCAGTGTAAGTTTTATTTTAGCAGAGCATTGGGCTACTTTCCAGTGGGGGAGAGAGCTGTAAAAATAGGATGCTCTGTGAGTCACAGCTAGGGTATCAGATCTCCTCACTAGAATGCAAATACAATGTAGAGTCAAAAGGCAGGAGATGGAAGCAGATAAGGAAAATGAAGAGTGAAAGAGTTCTGTACTAATGCTCGGAATCTGTATGAAAAGCAGTAAGAATTGGAATTTCAGATGGTGAAGCACTTGGACATAATCAAAGTATTAATGACAAGGAAAATATAGAATTGCTCAGTAAAAATGCACATTTTCTGCATTTGGAAAGACGATCTATGAGTTTGTATTATTTGAGAGAGATTAAGTCCTTTATCTGTCCACCAGGCAACTGGAAACAAAAAGGATTTGAAAAAACATCTTCTGGAGGTAGTATTTTTAAAATTTTGTGGGTTTTTTTTACGTCAAAGAGTTCTTAAAGAATTGGTTCCTCACATACCTTCCTTGTAACTTCCAGAAAAAATGTGACAACTTCATGAAACTGCTGAAGTGTTGGTATAGTATCACTATTCATTAAAGGCAAATAAGAATACTGGAATAACCACAGGCTGGGTAGTGTGATACAAATCCTAGGAGGGAGGGGGCAAAAGGGCTGACATGGGATTCAGCTAAAAAAGAGTGAAGGGTGAGGAACATAATTGATCAAGATCATGTTCTGAAACAGTTTTTCTCAAACAATTTGATGTGATACTTTGACAAGATTATGATTGTTTGAGAAAACAGTTTTGTCACTATATTTGGACTCATGTAGGGTGAATGACTTCATGTTGCCTGACACTATTATTCAAAATACAGCACAATACACTAACAATAAAGCATAATACAAGATTAAGAGATGGCTGACTGACAGATCACAAAAATAACTGTCGATAGTCATCATGCAGGTGTCTGTGTTTCTGCATTAGGTATCATCTTTTTCAATATTTTCATCGATGTCTTAGAAGTTGGTAAAATCACTGCTGATGAGATTTCCATCAAATATTGTAAAGGATGCCCTGCAAACTACTGAGGTGAACAGTATGGTCAGAAAAAGAAATTGAAGCTGCTTAGGAAGCTGGCCCATGCCAAAATGTTTCTAATACCCAGTACTCTGAAGATCTCTGAAGATTTTCTCATCTTTCTCCTTCAGTTTCTCTGATCCCTCTGCATCTCATCTTTGGGTACTCTCGTTGACATTCAGCATTTCAGCTGCTACATGTCTTATGACTTCTCTGTATTCACAAATACACCAGTCTACTCCAGGCATGATTACTTGGCTACAGCTGTACAAAAAAACCTAGACATTCTCTCTTTTTGAGGGCAACTGTCACAGTCTGGCCACTTCCATAGCGTTACATTTTCTTTCCTTTCACATCAGGATGGTCTCATCTAAGTTGCCCTTTGGGAGCAGTCCCTGACCTTTGCTAGTTCCCAGGCTGTTTTCTAAAGTACTGGTGAGGTCAAAATGCTGGCAGGGACTGAGGTTTGACAGTGTGGGTGGACGAGTTCCAGGGACGGAACCTGCGCCTGGGTCTGCACTATGTATTAGCGTGGATACAGCCTTTCTGTGCAAACCAAAGTCCCGCCTTCTCTCTCTGACATCTTTTGTTGTACACTCATCTGACAAATCAAATTCAGCATGGATGAAGTGAAACATGTATTTCCCTGCCTGCCATCGCTGCTTCTAACAAATACGTCCTCACAGCTACCGCTTTTCCTGATCTCTATCATCTTTGCCTGTCATGTGGAATGATAATCTGAACATCACCTTCAACCCTAGAGTCTCCCTCAAGACTCATGTCCTGCCTTGAGCAACAATAGCCCTATGGTGCTTACAGTCACGGGACAAAAATTAGTAAAATAATGTAGTCAATAGTAAGGAAAAAATTACCTGTGAGCAGGGAATTTGAAGTGCACCTTCAAAGTGGGGAAGGGATTTGGAGCACAGGGAGAGTCATGTAATAGAAGCATGATATGGATTTATAAATTATAACTAACATAGAGTTAAACGTGAACTTTTAGAAAGATATGTGCATAGATAGCCAGGGAATACAGGGAAGGAATTGGTTTTATCTCTGCAAGTGACCCTGCTCGTTAGATGTAACTACGCACACATTTCTTTTCCCCGCGAGAAAAAAAATAATGTATATATACTTTTGATGTTCACATTTGCAAAAGAGGTGGTGAACAATTGGAAGCGGTATAGCAAAGAATCATAATAATATTCAAGGTCTGAAAACAATACTATAAAACAATCTGTTTATCAAAGCTGACTGGATAAAACCATGGAAGTATCTTCATGTTACCCACTACTGAATGAAAAGTGCACTTACCCTTGACAACAGCGAATAGGTGAATAGGAAGAACCTGTTTCAACCTGAAAAAGATGTTAGAATGGAATATTAAGGCATTTGCTTCTTTTGTATTTAACTGTTACTGCTTTTATATACTGGAATATTCTTTCTTGCAAAGTGCTTAGTGTCACATAGGTTGCTTGAGTAGGCAACCAGAAAAGCAACGGTACTTTCATCACTGAAACAGTCATGCAAATTTAGTGCATGAACACAGAACAAACTTTGTTTCTGAGTATTGTTGATTTGTGGGAAGTAGTGCCTAAATGACTAATACAACCTTAATGCAGTGCATTATCTCTGCCTGCAGCTTCTGTCTACTATTTGTTTATCCTTCCAGGTGTCCAGAAATGTGTGTAAAACACATGGAAAGCATGCGCTGCCTGGAAAGACTGCTGAAGATCTAGAATGTAAAGCCCCTAAGCTGATTCCTTTGTGCTGTAACTCCATTTAATGCAACTGAAATAAACAAAATTTCAGTGATGAATCTGGCTCAAGCTGTTAATTTGCTAAACAACATGGAGAAGGGAGAAAATAGCTCTTTTCCTGAAAGTATTTCCTTAAGCTATATATGAAATATACATATATATAAATACACATACCATAACGAATACTGCCTCACTGATTCATTAAGTCCTTCCAGAACAGTGCCCTGTAAGCAGATACTACAAAAATGAGGGATTTTTGGCTGTTAGTTCAGTGTGAGATTTTTTTCTTTGAGAAAGGCCCTGCATCATGATAATGAGTGCAATATTAACAACTACTGAATAATATCACACAGTAATCACACTATCAGGTGTGATATTCCACAATAAATTTCACTGCAAGGCTGTTTTTCCCTCTTAAAATTAATTCTTCCTTAACTTTATCCATTGGTTCTGCTCTTTGTGCCACCTGCCCAGGTCTTTGAGGAACAAATATGCCCTGCTTCCTTGGTAAGGATAGATAAAGGGTAGGCAGGGTCCTAACAACATCCCAGTTAAGTGCCTAGAGGTACAGGGGATGCAGCCTGGCTTTCATTTGCTCTTCAATAAGTGTATATAATGCACATCCAAACTGGAAGAATGAAGGAAGATGAACTTGGATGCACTCTACTGAAGTCAATAAATTCTGTGGGGCCAGTGTCTTACCCTTTTAAAAGTGTGGTTCCGTTGATTTGCATACGATGAGCATCTCTCCCTGCATATTGTCATGAGCATTGAACAGTCTTCAGCTCTAGAAGAACGGAATATTACAACTCTAATTTACAATCAGCACTGTTAAAAGCTTTGTCCTATTTACACTGTCTGCCAGCAGCAAGCACAAATGTGTTTATTGAAAACCATTCCAGGGCATTGTAATTGTCCTTATTTAGGCAGTCTTAAAAGGGAGAAATATATAATTCATGGCAATCTTTAAAATCTGGCTGACCAAGGCTCATGACAAATGCTTACAAATGGGGATTAAAACCTGAGCTGTCAGTGAGATAATTAGTTTATTCCAGCACACTGAAAGGCTTGGGTTGTGAGGATGATGGGTGCCATCTGATGAGTAAGGAGTCATATTGCAACACAACCACATGCTCCCTCTTCCCCTCCCCTCTCCTCCAGTATAGACCTTATTTAGCCAGCTACGATACTGCTTTTCAGAAGGAAAAAAAGGAGTTGTTTTAACTCTGCTATTTTCTGGATCTTTTCAAATAGTGATTGACAGTCCCCATTTGGCTAGAGTAGCATCTGAGACCGCAGATGCCAAAGAGAAATATTTGCAAATTCTGTTCCCTCTCTTAAAGCAATTATTTTTAGTTTCTGACAAGCAGGCAACTATACCCAGATATTCATAAACAGATTCCTAATGCAAAGGCTGACAGCAAATTGGCTGTATTACAAAACAAATTGTGCCCTCTGTCAATGGGTTCCATACTCTGGGTTTTCTTTCTACCAGCATTGCTGGTCACAACATGTGAAGACTGCATTGTTTGCCCACCACTTTTATATAGATAGGACAGCTGTGGAGGGAAAGAGAGAGGGGGAAATGAGGTAACTCTTCTGCTTTACCATAACGCAGGGCATAGAATAATCTGCAGTCAGGAATGTGTTCAGACAGGCAGCAAGTAGACTGAGGATCTCATCACACTGGATAACCTGTAACTAGGGGCGTTGTTTAAGTCAAGCAGCTCAGTCTGCAAATTCTTATCCTTCAGTCTATGAGAATACAATATTGAAGGTTAAACATATGATCACTAGCAGACTTCTTACCATGTATCTTACTCACAAATAACAGGAGAATGAAGACAATTATGAATTTAAAGAAAAAAAAAAGAAAAAGAAAAAGTATAGTTCTGATTGCAAGAGCAACATTACTTTCTATAAAGTCACCTGGCTTTGAATGTGTCAAATAATCTTCTATTCTTTTTACTTCTTATTACCTTCAATGTATTTAGTTTCCTAAATTTACTTTCTGTTTTATTACACTGCTTTCCAAGTCTTTTGTAATCAAACAGTGACACAAATATCACTGGGTTTCTTATGGCAGACCCTGAGGTACATAGTCCATTCTAGGGAGAGTAAGAGTAGAAAGATAAACCAAGTATAGAAAAAAGTATTTTTATCTATTAAAAATGCTTCAGAGGAAAAAAAAATTTGGAAGGAGTTAGCCTGCAGATGAAAACTCCTATTCAGAACAGAAATAATAAAGCTGGATCATGAGAACTAAAGCACTGGCAGCTCCATAAAGATTAAACCCTTCATGCTAAATGAAGTCAAGGCAACCTTATTGTGACAGATAGACCTGCCTCTGCAAAGGACAAGTCTAGTGAAAACAGTTTTCTCTAAATTAAGATGTTAGCAAGTTGTAGAGGAACTGAAACGCATCCACCTCAAAATAAATGCCAAGCCATAGAGCAACAATGCAAGCGTGGATAATGCTAGAGATGGGATTTACTTGCATTACCCAAGTAAACATGATGTAATACAAAAGTGGCCAGTGGAAAGGATGAGATGTTATTCATGGTGTAAAGCTACTACTTCAAGATGGTGAAGTTGCAAAAGGGTAGAATGCATTTTTTGCTTTTCTTGCTCCTATTGAGCCTCACTCAAAGGAAGAAATATTAATTGTTTCAAATATGAAACTCATGTCATGCTTATGTTGTGTTCCCGAGATTCCTGCTGATGTCACTGGGACATTAAAAGGCAAAATATCTCCACATCATACAAATGTAGTGACATTTGGGGAGAAAAAAGTGAGATTTGTACCACAGATAAGAGGTCTGCATTGCAGCCAAATGAAGGAAACTTTGTGCTTGGCCTTTAATAAACTTCCTGTCACATGTATCACTCCCAGTCTCAATAATTTCCATCTTGGTGAACTTCCTTCTTTCATGATTAGTGAAGTGCCTGTAGCTGGATAACAGAGGTTAGCTATTTTCTAAATGTCAGTTTTAGCAGAGTGTAAATGACTGGAGAAGACAAGGAGTGCAATGCATGCATGAAATACTTTGATGTGTGGAGATTAAATATTTTACCAGATGAATCATTTCCTGATGCCTCAAATGTGTGTGGTTTTTTTTTCTTTTCTGCATTTTTTAAAAAGTGGATAGTTGCATTGTTACATTAGTGACGATAAAAGCGAAGGGTTTTGTCTTGTGAACGCAGAGTCACACCTCTCCATAACTTCTTTAATTGAAGTTAGTGGCTGACCACATAACCCCGTGTTTGTGCAGCATGATGCACTTTTGATATGGTAAGAGTTTACAGAGAAACACACTCTTGGTTTGGGGGCACATGATCAATGTGCTTTCGCTGTGAGCCAGTTTCGTAAAATGAACCCACCAAGAGGTTTTCCTTTCAAGCTTAGTTTGTGGAAACTGGTATTTTCAGTATTTTTCAGGTTGTGTTTCAGTATAAAAGGTATGGGTGTAGTTACTGCCACCACGTACTGCTTTTGGAGACATGCTAACAGGACACTGTGTGTGGACAGCTCTCTAAAAGGGTCTGGCAGCACTTCTATTGTGACCCCCTGTGTCACTAGATGTGCTAAATGCTGCTTATGACATTATGAAAACGTGCAAGCTGGCTGCAGTCACACCAGGTCAGTATTAGGACAAAAGGTTTCTAAGCAAAAAATGCTATTGATGGAACCAAACATTTATGATTTCTCCATCGGAAGTCAATACCTTTTAAATCCAGAAGCTAAGTAGATTCAGGTAAAGCCTGGGACTCTTAACTGCTGAGATTTAAGTCTAGAAATTCTAGAGCTTGGCTAATTCCATAACAGTGTATGTGGAACTGCAAGACAGCTCTGTTACAGATAGCTGTCAGACCTGGCTTGCACTATCAAGAGTTAAGCAGAGATGGATGATTAGCATGAACTGCATATTTTTAATTAAGAAATTAAATATCCATATAATTACTATTTTTACCTTTTTAATTGTAGAAGAGGTTGAAATAACAACCAGATTTTAAAATTAATTTTTCATTGCATTAACTAATAAATTACTTTTAAAATTGCTTATTCATAAGAAAATGGATCTGCTTAATTTTTCCCTTTCCCTCTTCAGGTTTGTCTCCAGAGCAAACATCTCTTTAGCTACACACCTGGCCTAGAAGAAACCTCCCATTTCAAATTCTACTTGTTATGACAGTGCCTGGTATGATGATTCTATTGCAGAGCTGGAGATGTGACAAAGTAAGTTGCATTTCATAAAACAGCTAACCCTTCCAGGTCATACTGCTGTTTCAAAGCAATTTTGTCTCGGTTCTAGGGGGAAAAGGTGTATGTAGTTTGGGTGTACGAGCTAGGAAAATCAGTCCGGTGTAATTCTTTGTTTAAGGCGAGATGATTTTGTTATTATCTACAGTAAGCGGTGCTAGCAGTGTTATTTGGGGCTAGGTTCATGTCTATACTGCTGCTCTTGTGGAGGGCTGGTGAGAAGAGGCATTACTGAAGCTGGCTTTGTGGATGGAAAAAAACCCCACCATTCCACAGAAGTACCTGGATGCAGGAAGAGCACTCATCAGAGGCTTATGCAGCCCTCTGTCATTGGCATTTCCCATCTTCACTGGATTTTCTTTGGCTGGCCAGAAGAAAGAAATAAGTCTTTATATGGTAGTCTGATGTTGGTAAAGACCAACACTGTCTTCCAATTTATCTTTACATTTATGCATATGTACAGGACGAGGCAGATTCTGCTCTTTACCATCATGGCATACTTTCACCTTAGAGTATCCTCAAATATTTCATAAATAAGATGGACCTTGTTTATTCAAGGTGGGTTTATGTTCAACACAGGGTAAGTTGTGGTTCCACTGTACCTGGGATGCAAAACGGATGTGAGAACTTGAGAACATTAGCTGTGGACTCTCCATTTTGTATTACACTGCTCAAGTGTCTTTTTTGTGTCCTGAAAGGCAGCAGGAGCTCTGTCATATCCTGCCTTGCTCATCCCACTCTTTACACCCAGGCTGATGGGTCAGGCAGGTTTAGCAATGGGAAGCTATTATCTACAAACATATTGTTTCACTAGTTTCTTACAATGAAAACCTGCCCCAAAGCAGCACAAAGGACATAAAATGCAGCAGAAGATTAAGCTCAATTTGTATTTGGCAGGGGGTGGTAGTGGTGAGTGTTTCCTGTTAGATTGTATCCTGAAAACAAACTAAAGCGACTACTGTTGTTGGAGAGGGGTCTTTCTTGGTGGTATATATATTATCTTAAACTTTTCTTTCTTTTCTTTTTTTTTCTTTTCTTTTCTTTTCTTTTCTTTTCTTTTCTTTTCTTTTCTTTTCTTTTCTTTTCTTTTCTTTTCTTTTCTTTTCTTTTCTTTTCTTTTCTTTTCTTTTCTTTTCTTTTCTTTTCTTTTCTTTTCTTTTCTTTTCTTTTCTTTTCTTTCTTAGATTAACTAATATTTGAAGATATTAACAGCCTGCTCAAACTGATTGTGGTGATACCCTTTCACAATTTCAGGAAATGGACACTCCTGATGGTCCATGGGTACCACACGCAAATGAAGAGTTCGCGCCCATCGACCTGGGCAGCAAGGGAGTCACTCAGTGGCCAGTCATGCAGCAGCTTGTTTTCAAACGCATGGGTGCCATACAGCGGATACTCTCTGAGGTCTTTTGGTTCTCACCTGCCCACTCAGTGAGCTTTTATGTCTCCATTTCCCTGATGGCACTGACACTACAAGCCCTTGTCCTTCATGGCAGAGAGAATTAAGTCTTGAGGGAATATTTTAAAGGTCACAGACAGAAGATTGAAGGGGAGAATATATGTGCAATTTCCTCAAATTCAGTTGCACACTTTTATACGTAGAGCTTAAATTCAGTCAACATTGTGGGGGAACATGTCTCTCAAGCTGCAGTCCTTAACAATCTCAGCTCTGTTTATTATCTTTTTTAAAGAAAATGTCCAGCTTCAGGAAACAAGGACACAAACAGTACAGCTTAAGTATAACACTTATAGCAATATAAATTTGAATCTAAGAGGTCCTGAAAGAGCAAAAAAAAAGGCAGGGCTGAAAACACATTCCTCTTAACTGGAAATCAACCCTCACTTTCTAGTGCTAATTATTTTAAGCCAGTCTTGCATTCCATTTCCATAAAAAGGGCATAAGAAAGGTTACAAAGCTGTGTCATCTACTGTGAATGAAATCTCCTTTTGAAGCTCTACAGCCTACAGTATTTAAATGATGCCATCACTGAGTATTTTTCCCCAGTCAAGAGCTAAGCCTAATGAGCCAAGAAGAGCACAGGCATGTGTTTAGTCCCTAAGAAAGAATATTTATGCTCAAAGAGACCTATGGAGCTCAGAAAACTATGCAACCACTTAAAAGTCTGCAGAGCTGTCTCAAAGCAACAATTTGTACTCACAATGCACATAGTAAGAACTACTTTGAAAGCAGCTCCTGTAAAACAACTACCACCCTTCTACTCTGTCTTTTATCCCATTCATTTCCATTACACCCTGAACCTGATCTTACTGAACAAGAAGCAACTCTGCAATAGATATTTTGAGCTAGAAAGCAATTTCTAAGAGATTTTCTTTAATTTTCTTTTAATATTATTTCTTATGTTTAAAGGAATAAACTCTGCTTTCAGTTATACCATCATAAAGACTCCATGGATTTAACATGATTTACCATGGTTTTGCATACACAAAGACATAGTTTGGCAGGCTATTTACCAAACATCAAGAGGGATAAGTACAGCATCCCAAAGTTGAAAACTAATGTGCGTTTTAGCTATTGAGGTAACTAGATACCCTCTACATAAGCATATCTTAAATAACATTCTTTTTATTTCTTAAAGAGAAGCTGCACGGGCATATTTAGTAAAAATCAGTAATTGAAAGAACGTGCAAAGTTGTGAAAAGCCTTCATCCAAATCCACAGCTATAGTTAGGGGCAGCATAAAATAGAGAAAAAGTTGGTTTGTAGCTCAGTTTAGTACCACCTGAATGCCAAGAAATCTCCAGAATGGTTTGAATTCCATATGCAATACTCTTGTAGGCTTGCTGTTATCCTGAGAGGGCCTTCAAAGCATCTGGCTATTTCCAGGATGAAGGAAAGTTGTCTTTTCTGAGGAAGAAAGTCATGACTTCCTTTCTCCTAACACCTACACTTTCTGTCAGCTGGGTCCCCAGCATGAGCTTGCACTTGGCCATGTGAAGACATGTTCCCTCTTTATGTCACTGTGCTCTGGAGATGGCGTACAAACCAGTTGTCTTATGGGAATCAAACAGTTGATCTATAATAGGAGAAGGTAATGACCCTTTCTTTTTCTCACAGGAACTGAAGATCAAAGAGGTTCCAACATTTTGTATGAGATTCTCTTAGTCTGAATGTTTTGACAGGGTGCCAGTTATGAATACTTGTTTTGGGGATTTTTTATCTACCAGATCTATTCTTCTTTCTGTGAAAGAAGTGAAAAGCAAACAATAATAAAAGATTTTAATCTGAAAAAGACATGAGCACAAGTTAAACAAATAACTATTTTTCTTTTGATTACCTCTCATGTGCTACTGAACTGTGAATTTGCTGCTTCGTTAGACACGAGGTGAACAAAGGGAAAACTAATTAAAGGTTGTTGCCTATCCACATCATTGGTGCCTAAAATCCATCGTATAAAGAACGGATCACTGTTTTTGTTTCAAGGCCCAAAATATGGTTTGCCAGGTCATATGCTAAAGAGTTTGTTATAGATATGGTAATGACATTTCAGCAGTAAGCTACTTCATCCTCATTTTAGTTATCTCACAGGACTGAAACCAGAACCCAGTCTTGTTGAAATTAATGAAAGTTTCTCATCAATGAAAGCAAGAGCAGATCTCTGAAGGAAAATTCTCTTAACGTACAATGCAATGTATGGGTTGAAAATCACGTTAGTCACCCAGGCTTGGGGTGGATGTGCCCCTTTGTTAAATCCCAGCTGAGGAAGTAGCCTTGATATAACTGAAAAATGCTTCCTCTGCTGTGCACAGGACAAGGAATCCACTTAAGGACATATTTCTTCTGAGGCATCAAGGCTAAACCGTATGCACACTAGCAAGATAGCACTGTTAGAGAAAAGACCTTTCATAGAAACATGGTACCGTAACACATGGAGTTAACTAGCCAGCTCCAAGCCCAACTACGAAAGCCAGTTTCATCTCTGACTACAACCCATATTCAAGATTATACACATGCACATTTATATAGAAATAAATATAGATAGATTTTCAAGTATAGTATATATATGAAAGTATATAGTTGCAGCTAGGCACTGTTTGTGTTTTAATTTCCAGTCTTTGTCACATGGAGAAAAGCTGTGATCTTCAATACATTTTAACTTATGTGTTGAAATCTCTGCTAGGCTTGAGTGAAGAGAAATAAAATTTCTGCAGTCTTTAAAGTCTGGAATATTTTCACTGGTCCACTTCTCTTGCAAGAATTGTTGTCCCATTCTGAGGGGGATGTCAAAGGAAAGCCAGAGGTAAGCCGCTTGTAATTAAGTAGGTTGCAGGAGGAAGAAAACAGTCAGTAGCTATTCCTTGCAGGTCTGTCAAGGAGACCTGCTGTTAACTACTACCTAGTTACTGAAACAATGTCCTGCCACTTTCAGGGGGGTAACAAAAAAAAAAAAAACAAAAAAAAGGAAAAATACGTGGTGACTTAAGAAGTTATTGAAAAAAAAGAAATGGGGAACTAATTTTATTAGGATACAAAATATATGTGTGTGTACATGCACACATATACAAATAAAGTTCCTCTTTTTTTCTGGATCCTTTTACACCGTTAAATAGAGTTGTACCTCAGTTTTCGTGGGTGTGTGCTATATAGTTTTATTCCAGAACAGCACAAAATAGGCACAGTTTTCTGGTGAATCTGGCCAGCAGAACTGTTTATATGCTTATATAGTTATTTACACTTGAGCACATTAAGAGAGAGAAGTGGGCAGAAGTCAGAGCTGGTACTTTTCACTCAGTCACCCAAAGTTGTCAGCATCCCAGAAGCAGCTCTGTGCAGCATGAATTACAGCATTAGCTACTTCAAAAGCATCAGATCGGTCGTATTTGATGCTGGACTTACTAGATGCACTTCAGCGTAGCAAATCCCAGAAGTCAGAAACATCCCATTTGCACTGAGTTCAAATCAGGT
Source organism: Falco biarmicus (assembly GCF_023638135.1). Taxonomy (NCBI): domain Eukaryota; kingdom Metazoa; phylum Chordata; class Aves; order Falconiformes; family Falconidae; genus Falco; species Falco biarmicus. The sequence continues at coordinate 31,624,005 of NC_079293.1, read as the reverse complement.
GCAGTACTGTACTTGTATGCAGTGGCTTTTTGTGCAGTGGCTTTTTGTCCATGATTTCTAGTAGGTCAAGGTCGGAAAAGCTGTAGTTATACATAACTGATAGATATAAGGATCTTCTGCCATAGCTGATAAGTTGTCTGGTCTGATGATGTTCCTTTAAAGAATGCGTATAGGGTTGTTATAGCAGCCTATGATATAATTAAAGATATTTCAGATATCTCTACATTTTATACTGTGAACAACATTAATTCTTTGTGACTACTGCAAGTGGAATAACAAAAAGACACATATCTGCTTTTGCACTTATAACCAGTTAAGCACCAGGACTTAACAAGGTTTATTAGCTTGGGCTAAAGATCACATAGTATGGTCAGATAGTTTCTTCTCAGCCTGGAAGTGGACAAAGGCAAGCTCGTATTTGCCAAGAGAACGTGGTATAAGCTTACACAGTTTCTCTCAAAAGAGCTTCAGATATGGTCTGGTCTATATGCAAAAGGTTTTGAGGGTAGGATACAAATAAACCTCAAAGTGATCAGTCTTAATCCAATATCAGGGTGGATTTTTTGGTCTGTTTATGCCTCTTAAGAAGAGGTTTAAGTTAAATTGAAAAGCTATGCTTAAAGCAGAGCAAAGCTGTTTACATTGGGGATTATACCAGCATAGCTTCACCTAGACAGCTATATCAGCATGGCGGATAAAATGTAGACAAAGTCTGCAGATGTACTGCGATAAAAATGTAATAAGCTTTAGGATGGAGAGGAGGAAGGACAAGAATAACAACAATAATTTGTTGTTTGTATTTCACAAGCTTTGAAAAACTAAAAAAAAAAAAAATAATTCTCTTTCCTGTTTCTGTGTGAAAGACTCAAACAGACAATAGGGTACAATAATTCTGCCATGGCTTAGGAAACTATGCTGCTGACTATATAGAAAATTCTGCCAGATTCAGGAAATAAACAGGCTGACATAAACAGAAAAACAACATTTTCTTTTCCCAAATCTCTTTCTTTTAAAGTAAATCTTCTCTCATAACAACCATATGCAAAAGTAGTTCAGACTGAAACGTTACTGGTAAGTCCAGGTTGCTTCAATGAAAATAGATTGTGCACAGCTTTTTACAGCTGTGGCACACTTCCCTGGAAAGCATTCGCCCCTTCATTCGCCATCAAACTCAAGCATGCTGCATGTTGTTACGCATGCAATCTTAGCCTGGGTAAGAGCATAGAATTTATGAGTCTCCAGACAGAGGCTTAAAAGTTTGAGACAACAACATTTTTAGGTTTTAGCAAAGACTGTGCCAGCTGGCTGGCTCTCAGGATTTCCCCTGTCAAGTGATCCATGAAGCAGCGCTGGCACCAGCTGCACAGGAAACCGAGTATACCTGGACCCTCAAAGGGAGGTCAGGCACTTCATTGACAGCCTACAGCAGGCATGAAAGAAAGAGGCGGAATGCAAAAAGAAAAAGCAAGCAATTGCTCTTGGAGAAAAATGGGAGGAAAAGAGTTGTGTGCTGGGTTCAACACTTCATGTCCATCACCTTCATACCCGTGGGCTGGCCCTGTGAAAATGGAAAGAACTCAGCACTGCTAGGACTGGAAATCCTCATGTTTCGCTTTGGTCTTTGAGTACAATTAATATGTCTGAAAAGCACATTGTTATTGTTTATGGTCTATGTCGTATTGTATACTGCTGAAATGAATTGTTTCCTAAATTTATTCAAATATATTCAAACCAGATATAATGGAGGGACATGGCTTACAGACTCCTGTGACAATGATTTCCCACCGGTGACATTCATCGCAATAACAGCGAGTCAGTACTGCACAGCTGAGCCCATTTTCACAACCCTCCCGCCCTAAGCGGGGTTTGCTCGTGCATGCAGTCCTGTGGAAAGGAACAAGGCTAAATGCTTTTGGGTGCTGTGCAAAATAAAGGCTGCAAGTGTCACACGCCTAGGACCTGGTCAGCTGAGGTACTGGACAATCTCGATTCCTGCTGAACTCAATGGGGCATTTGGGATCTCTTTGGATCTGTCCCCTGTTAATGGGAGCATCTGTTCTTGGCCATGGTGGTCTCTGCTCCCCTTCTCCATGGCAAGGCAGCCCAGCCTCCAGCCACTGAGTGTGGCTGTGGGTGAGAAGGCTTATAATGGCTCAAGGTGTAGCTCATGTTTTGACATTTTCGCAGGCTAGATCAAGAATTCTAAGGTTTGAAAAATTGTGTTTGAAAAATAGCACAGAAATACCATTTTTGCACTGAAGACTGCTCCTGGCAGTGAGTCTGATGGATGTTCTGAAGCAGAATAAGCAGCATTCAGCCTGTCCCCACCATCTGCCCAAGTCCTGTTTACTTTCCTTGTTCAGTTCCATTGGAAAATATCAACAGAAAGTGGGGGTTTCTTTACCAAGAAAGATCATGTGTTGGTTTGTACTGAAACTCACAAGTCCTTTGTATTCTGGGAGAATACAGCTGCAGCATAATGAATGGTAACCATTTGAACTGAGATAAACTGCTCCAAATCTTGATAAGGGCTCTTGAACTGTGTTCATGCTACACACAGGACTAATCTGGCAATTGGATAAATATCATTTTCTGCCCAATTACAAAATGAAGGCAACACAGGGGATGTATTCAAGATACAAAACAGTGATTTGGGAGCAGATGGAACTGAGCAAGTATTGAGTTACTATGGACTTTCTGGGTTGATGTTCCCCCCCCCCTCCCGTGTGTGTGTTTTGTGTCATCATAGAAAATCCTTCTGAGGAAAGATTCAAGTTAAGGAGTGACTGCATCATTAACTAGGCAAAACAGTGAAAAAAGGCACAGGTTATTATTTATTTGTAGCTATTTATGGTAGTACCTTGAGGAACAACTGACCTTGGAAATGCTATTGCACTCTTCACTGAACAGATACATAGACTTCTTGCTGTAAACAACTAATGCTTGAAAGAATGAATCACACAGAGTATAGAAGGTTATAAATGCACATTTTTTATGTAGAATGCAGAAGCACAGTCAAGATTCAAACTCATTGTTTCAGGACCTTTTAGATAAAGTTATCTGTCATTGCTATGGAGATACAATTGTGCACCTTTTAGCTTAATTCAAAGCAAAATACGGGGGAAATCACTCTAGCCTTGATAGCATTGCCTTCCCAAATGGTCTGTTCTCTGTTCTGTTTCAGTTATTCACTTCCTTTCTGAAACTCTTTTTCACTATTCTTGTTTGAAATGTATGCTACATGATTGAAATTTATTTCACCTGAAAATTTGGTCTCATGTCTTTTTATGAACATGAGAAGTGTCTGTAAATCCTCCCTAGAGTAATTCTACATCTCCCAAATGTCTACTTTGTCTGAGAGGAATTACCCTTTGGAGGAGACTATCATGGTCCATAAGTACAGTGAAAGCTTATATTATTAGCCTAGGCTGTAACGCTTATTTCTAGAGACCTAAAATGAAAGCAAATGAATTTCCATAAAGGTGATACTAGCTTCTCTGGTACACCTTTTTACTCCTAAATCTCATGACAGAAATGCTTAATTAAGCCTATTAAAGGGAAGACTACGCCAAACAGTTTGATCCTAAAGACCATGAAATCTGGTGGAGACTCCATCAGTCCTGCTGAGCTATTAGGAGATACTCTGATTCTGTGGTGACAGGTGAGAGGATAAAATGTGGTGGCACCTTCTGAGGTGGAGGACAGCCAGACAGCCTGCATTTCATCTGACCATATTGAAGTGTCTACCACTTCAACTGCAATATATATGAGTAAAACTAGTGTTACCAGGCTTATCCCCTTGCAATGAGCCCAGACTGCGTTACTCTGAATAGGTCTGTGTCTACAGGGTCTTTTACCCTCCAGAACAGAGTGGCCATGCACAAAGTTTGTGCTGGGAATAGTTTCTCAGCCATGTTGACCTCTGAGCTGTGCCCAGCAGTTACTTGGTAAAGCGATAGGTAAAACTGCTTTAGCAGGTTTTTTTGTGGGGGTGATTGAATCCCAGTGCCCAGCACTGTTTCCTGGCCATGTTTAGTTTGTTAGTGTGGAGATAGCCTTGAGGTGCAATTCATCTCCTCCCGATACAAACATCAAATGTAGATGAATGTTTCTCAAGCTGTGATCTGTGGACCATTTGGTGATCTGTAAGACATCACAAGATGATTTCACAATTGTTCTGAAACAACTTCAAAAGCTTTTAAATATAAATGCACACACATATATTTTCAGGCATGCAAGCAAGAAAACAAAATGGGGAAAAATAAAAGTCACTGTAGCCTTTTCCCAGGGTAGCTCAATTTTATTTGGATATAAATGAAAACCATCATGGCAATGCTGTACTAGATGATCCTTGGCATAATTTCAAAAAGGTTATCTGGAATTAGGGTTAAAAAGAGTTGAGGAACAGCAGGCTAGATGACCCCTCAGTGTCCAGACCGACCCATCATGGTGTTCTACCTGAAAGGCTGTGCAGACGCATTGCCTTGGGTGGGAGCTGCTTTTGCGATTCCATGAAACTCAGGTATTTCTCCCCTGCACTTAGGTATAGAGTAAGACAGAAGCAGGAGGCAGATGGAAGTGGGTACCATTAGGGGGTTGAACTGGGAATGAACAGTGCTAAGTACATATTGTGTCAAACCCCCACAATGTATTAGTTACTATTTCAGTTGTGGTGCTTCTTATGCTAGTTGTGTTCCTCATTCTGTGCTACCTGATTGCCCTGAATTTCTGACCCACACCTCTGTCCCCCTCCCATACTAAGGCAGTTGCCTCTGTGAGGTCTCTGCTGCCCTTCTCCCCTTCCCCAGCCAAGTTCTGCTGTGGAGCAGAGTCTGGGATCAGGGAGATGATCAGTGGAGATCTTTAGCCCAAAAGTAGGAGTGAGAAAGGAATACAGTTCTTATATTGTAGGATAGGTGATCAGCAGGAAGTCCTGGGATAACAGCTGGTGGACATAGAGATTTTGAAGGGGTGGAGGGATCATAGCAGGAAATTCAGAGCCTTTTTGCACTGCTGTTTCCATCACCAGGAGTCCCAGTCTCCAGCAAGATCCAGCTGGCTGAAGGGTGGGAATTAGTGAGGGGAAAGAGATATCCATTGTCCTTCAAGATACTACTGCTGCCTCCCCAACTGAAGAAACATCTTGGTTCAATAGTACCTCGATACTTTTTAATACCTTTAATACTGGGAAAGGTTTAAATGAGGTCACTTCAGGTTAAATTTAGATTCAGCAGACATACTTTACGTGAGACATCTCTGATACACCCATATACCACATTTCTCCAGTCTGCATCACTAAGTTTGTGAGAAGCTCTCTTAGACATTTAACTTTATATGAATTCATCCTTTTGTGGCCTGTTCCAATGTCATCTGAAATTTCTATTAACTAATTTGGCCATCAACCAGTTTTTCTATGCTACATAATAGGATTTTGTACAAAATGGATTTTTTCGGTGTTAGGAATGTCATGTTTTAATCAATGTCTCTTTGAATGTTAAATCTAATGAAGACTCTAAGTGAGAGACTATAAATGTGCACAGGGAGTTACCATGGAAACCAGAGCAGTATCTGCTGGGTATCCCACACTGGTAACACAGTGTAGCACAGCCCCGTGCACAAGGCAGAGGCCTCCAGAAGCATTTTCACCAGTTAGATCAAGATTTTTTGAAGCTCAGAAGCAGAGAGGTGGATGCTGGTTTGGGGGTAGCTTGTGGGCTGGCCATAGTGTCCTGACAGTAGGATGGCAGCTGGTGGAGTCACCCACTGAGCTGGCACACATTGTGCAATTTGGTACACTGCACATACAGAACGTGTTTAACACAACTTGCTTAGCGTTAGTAACTGGATTTGCTGAAGCCTTAGGCCAAGAGCTGTGAACTTTCACCTAGACATGCTGGACTTTTACCTAGCCAAAAGAAAGCCCCAGAGCCAGTTCAAGCCAGGAGATAAGGGAGCTACCTTCGTTAACAGAAGCTGTAACTTTAGAGATAATAAAATAAATGGCCTAGTTAGAGACAATGAAGAGACCTAATGAAAAACTGGAAGACCCCAGACCCTAATATTACTACTGGTCTGAACTGATACATGAGGGGTGGGGCATTTAGATGGTAAGGGTATAGTTGCCCAGGGATTTCTTTGTTTGACGTCCCTCTTCAGAGGCACCCAGCGCAAGCTGTAGTGCTATCAATGAAAATTACTTTTCTAGAGGAATTTATCTTTCCACTTATCAATTTGGTGGAAACCTAGAGTCGAACCCTGTTGCTGGCTGGCATGCATAGTGTCCATAAGGCACAGGAGGATCCTCGCAGTTCAGGGGCAGGTGCAATAGTCTTCTTGGCCACAGGCTGGACAGTCCTGAGTGCAGTTAGGGGAGATGAGGCTTCGGAAAAAAATTCAGAGGCCCTACACAGATCTAGATTTCCAGTCCCCTGAAGCTGCAGCTTCCTGCAGGATAGAAGGGAAGCCTTGTCACCCAGAGGACCCTGGTGATGTGAGGAAAGCCGTTCTGGCAACCTGGAGGGCACCCCTGGCCACTGCAGTGAGCACTGCTAAGGACCCAGGTGCTTTATGCAATCACTGTGCATTTCAGTGCTCATTCACTGGTATGTATTGCAAAGTATTAGCTCTGCCAGAGCCTGCCTCATCGTGGTCCCAGGCACTGGTAGAGTGTCCACAGAAGGCTGGTGCAATGACTTAGAGGAACTGTGGAGCAAAGCCAAATTCCTACAAAGAAAATACAATCTTTCATTTTTCCTCCTTATTCTGAATGACAAAGTGCTAGGACACCTTTCTAGATTATTAAAATTAAAGAGGTCTTCAAAATGCCATTTATTTATTGTCCTTTCTATTTCATTTCCTTATTGCAGCTTCTCATGGCTCAGAAAATAAAAGTACATTGAAAGCTCTTTGGGGCAGGGATCATTATTATATTTATTCTCAGTGCTGCATGATCTCAGTTCCTGCATAAATCTTGTAGTCACTGTTGTGCTATACGTGCAGTAATAATAGCCAGGACTGTCTACTAAGTGTTGCTTATTACACATGTTCATTCCCCCCTTGATGCTCCTGGGCTTGCACTAAGCTTTTTTATTCAGTCTTCGGCAGTAAATCCAGTCCCAATTTAAAAAAATGTTTTAGTTGTAACTGCCATAAATACTGGACACATTACTTTCTTTAAGATGTGGAGTATTTAATACATTTCAGCTCACAGGGAAATGAGTCTTCCACTTGCAAGCATGTAACGCAGCAGAGTGAAAGTGGGCATATTTCAAACAGACGTGAATGCTCTCTCAAGCTCCCTCTCTCTCCCTTGGCTCTCAGCCACAATTTTAAAGCAATTTGCCCTAATCTGCCATATGGTTTTCTTTCTTTGCATTTTATAAAACTGCAGGGCTAAGTAAATGTGCCTCTTCGATAGCACTGACACAAGCCTGATTTAATTTAGACTTCCGTATTAACATACCAACTAAATCAGTGCTGCAGCCTACGAGGGAAACTTCAGTGCTGTGCACAACCAGAGCTCTAATTAGTTTCCAAGTGGTGCTAGCCTGCAGCCCTTGAACTGGTTCTTCCTTACGATTATTATTTCTAGAGGTCAGCCCAAAAGAACATCAAGTCTACTCCAGCATCATGTGACCCTCGCTCCCTTCCCCGGATCAAATCAGGCCTCCAGTAAGACATTCTTCAAGCCTGAAATCACTTCCAAGCAGCAGACTTTCTTAGTAAATTTGATTCATCGTGTGGAAGATCTATATGCCTGCTGTATGAAAAGCATCTCTGACTGAGATTTCCAGCAAGCCCTGCCAGTGAATCCTTTTATTCAAGGAGCCTTTGCAGTATACTTTTATATCACAGATGGCTCTAGGACTCGGAGAAAACTTCCTTAAATAGGTTCTCACATCAGGCTTGTTACACATTTTACTTTGGAATTTTTAGCCTGTAACAGGAATGTGACCTGGTTCACTAAATATACACTCCGCACACATTTTAAGCACACGAGTTACCCCATAAGCCGCAGTGGGTCTGCTCCCCTGCTTGATGCCCACATACACGCATCTGCGCACTCGTTTATTTGCTTTGCTGGATCAGTTGTAATGTGTGTTGCAGGGTACCAAGCTAGCGTGGATTCCTAGCTCTGTAGCAGCATGTTTGGCTTCTGTCATGGACACAACTCAGCTCAACTGGTTCAGTAAAACAGAACATAAAGAGCAGCCCCAGAGGCAGGCATTACATGATGCAGCCCTCCCTCTTCCCTAGGGGCCAGTGCGCCCGTGCCTGTCTTCAGAGGATGCTGAATGACATCACTGCCACTCAGGACTGGGAGACAGGAGTTCTTCCCTTTAGACTTAAAACTTATGAAGGCAAGGGTTATTTCCAAACCAGACAGGAAAAAAACCCAGCTGTTTAACAATTATGAAAAATTCCAGATACCTGGACACGAATACACTTACACTATCTAGCTCACTTTGAAGTGGGGTCATCCAGGCTATTTTGTTTTACTCAATGGGCTTTCAGATTGGGAGTCTTTATAAAAACCTTTCCCTCACATTTTTCTCAGCCCTCCGCAGTCAGTCTTTCCCATAATGAACATCTTTGTCAGCTGTTGTATTTTTATGCAATCCAGAAATGAAATGTTTACCAGATCTCAGAACATTTGTGGCAGATTTGACTATTTTTTTCATTTGCATTTTGTTTCTGTATTTACCTTTTATTAAAAGCAGAAGTTAATATTGTGCTTCCCTGGGTCTGAACATTCTCTTTGATGTTAAAAAAAAAAGCACAGGAAAAGTTGAAAAGTTGTTGTTAAAATTTTTTGTACATAGGACACATGTAAACCTTACCCTCTCATCCTAAAGGGTGCTCTCCTCCACAAATCACTGAAGCAGTGATCAGCCGCGGCGGCTGCCCTACACACAGACAGCACAGTGCAGTGTGTCATGCCGTGGGGAGGGATCTGAGCCCCCTTTGGGTTCACTGCTGAGGAGGATCATTTGTTCAGCCCAGCTTGGGCTGCTTCTTAAAAAAAGAGAATTTCCACAGAGTGGAAATTCTAAACTTTTTTGGGGAAAAAAAAAAAGGAATCTTTTGAAACCTGAATATCTCTGATTTCTACTTGTCTGCAAAATGGAAATTGCAATAAAAGTAATTGAAGATTTCTAAGCAGTTTATCTTCACTATTATTTGGTACTGAAAATATGCCAGAATATGTTGCTCCAAAGGGCAAAGATGTCTTTTCCTGGAGACAAACCAATACTATAAATTACTAAATAAGTATTAAAAACTTGTAATACCAAGTTTTAAATAAAATCAAATGAGAAAAATTATGAAAAACAGCTCACTGACAGTTTTTGATTGAAAACTCCAGTATTCAAAAAACTTCCCAGACTGACATATACCTGCTTAGTTACATCGTACTGTAAATCCCCAGCTCTGTGGGCCAAAACATCCTCAGGATGAGCGGGGCACTAAAACCAGGTCTTCACTTCTTGGCAAAGTGCTCCAGGCACCTGGGCTTTGATGTTAATGGAGGACGGGAGTTACTGGCTGCCGTAACATGTTACCCTTGCTCACTGAGTCTTTGCAGTAAGAATGGAGAAGGGGGGACTTCACAGGAACGGAGGGGCCCAGTACCATCTGAAGCCGGTACCTCTGTTCTAGTAAGGAGCAAGGCTGTGAAGATGTTCCTGCCCTGGGGCTCCAGGTTTGCTCTGGGCATGGTAGGAGAGGTTCACTGTGCAGGAGCATGGTGCCTGTGGAGAAAAAGTACACTACACAACAGACTGGGAAACGCCACTGTGCATGGCACGTAACAGCCGTGATGCAGCAATCCCTAAACTGGTGCTGCCCTAAGCTCTCAGCAAAGTGCTTACCAGGCTGAACCATCATTGTCCAACTCCGTGGTTGACCCCTGTGGAGACAGCAGTACATGGCTGCACCCAAAGTGAAAATAGGCACTTAAACTCCTGACTAGACAGGGAGCACAGCACTATAAATTGTTCTAAGGTAGACTGGCACCTACATCATAGACAAAACCAGTAAACTAGATCATCTATTTTTATACATGCATTGTGAGGCTGGAGAGAGAACTATCTGTTTGTAAGTCAGAACAGGGCTACTTTGCATGTTTATAATGCTCTTCACTGACCAGAAGGAACATACTAAGGCTCCAGTTTAGTAAGATTCATGCTTACCTTTAAACCCTCAGTAGCTCCATCAAGGTGAATGGGTCTGTCCACCTCTAATTCCAGGCATGTACTTAAACCTCTGTTGAATCAAGGTCAGAAGGAAATTAAAGAGTCAACAGAGTCTATTAAAATAATGACAAAAACCAGTTTTGAGTATCTACATATAGTGCTTAGATAACTCATCAGACAAGTAATTCTTTGATGTCTCAAACTAACAACATTTGGAAACACAGCTGGGGTTATTTTCATCCTAGAGCAAAGAAACACTCTCAAGCTGTTTCAAGAAATGAGTAGAATCAGTACCAGAACACAACAGATTTCAGCCTCTTTGAAGAACATAGTAATGGGAGAGGGACACTAGAAACTCTAAGACGTAAAATGAACAGTAATATTTATTATGTAAGCACTTAGTGCTGTATCTTATTGCTATATAAAATGTAAACAAGGAGCAAGTTCCAGCATTGAAGAAGCCATCTTCCCTGCCATTCCACCTGCTGGCATAGCTTGGCTCATGCCAAAAGCTCTCTTCAAGAGAGCCCTTCAAGTCTTAGGCATCAGGCTCTTCAGGGACCATCCTCTGCAGGCTATATGCCTCAGGTTTTCTCCTTCCACCTTACGCTGTCATGCGCTACTATCTAGGCAGATCTTGCATCCTTAAACACCTCTGCATGCTGTCATGCCACATCCCATGGTGTGCAATACAATTGCTCGTTTCATAGCAGAAAGCAAGAACTCCAGCTACACGTTATTTCTCGTCCTTTGAATGGAAAAACATGCACACTAACCATAGGATCACTTCACAGGACTCAGAGGACACTCAGGGCCAAGATCTGCACACTATGAACATAACCAGAGCATACCATTTTCCAGAACATAATGTGGATGGATACAGTCAGGAGAACCAATGTACAGTGGGTTTCAGTCATTTGATATTTTGGCTTTCTCAACCACAATGAAGCACACCGCTAGATCTGCAATTGAAAAAAAAAATCACATATTTGCAAGAAATGAAAGAATAATATTATCATTTTGCAAGAAAGCAATTATGATTCTGTAGATAACTGTAGTGAAATTTTAGTACTGACATAAAGAAAAAAATAGTCACAGAACTAGGGAGCAGAAGAAAATGCCAAGTTCCTGCCAAACTGTGTAATATCTAATCAAGAATGAAAAACAACTTAACCAATATCTTAATTGGTAAAACATGATATTTAAAGTCCTGTACTGAAGAAGATGCTTGCTTCTCTTTACACCCTAGAAACAGTAAGAACTCTAATGATGTTGTCTGGGTATTAACAAGTTTTAACAAGCACCTCTCCTTATAAAGACAGGCTGAGAGAGTTGATGTTGCTCAACCTGGAGAGGAGAAGGATCTGGGGAGACCTTATCACAGCCTCCCAGCACCTAAAGAGGGCCTGCAAGAAAACCAGAGAAGGATTTTTCACAGGGACAGATACTGATAGAACAAGGGGCAATGGCTTTAAACTGAAGGAGGATAGATTTAGATTAACTATTAGGAAGAAATTCTTCACTATGAGGGTGGCAAGGCACTAGAACAGTGTTGTAGTGCAAGCAAAACTAGCAAGCTACAAAAAGGCTTTACCGTCAGTCAGATTCTACTGCCCATACTGTTTCTCCTTCCTCCAGAAAGCAGACCACACTGCCCCTCCTCCATACAGCCTTTTCCCCGGTACTTCTCAGCGCTATTTAACCACTTAGCAGGAGCAGGCTACAGCTGCACATCGTCCATGTCAATCAACCCACTGCCTTCGAGGCAAGGCCACAGCTGCATATTATCAATGTCAATCAACCCACTGGCTTTGTTCACCTACAGAACAAGTTGCCCAGAGAAGCTGTGGATGCCCCATCCCTGGCAGTGTTCAAGGCCAGGCTGGATGGGGCTTTGAGCAACATGGTCCAGTGGAAGGTGTCCTCACCCATGACAGGGGGCTTGGAACTAGATGATCTTTAATGTCCCTTCTGACCCAAACCATTCTATGACTCTGTGATAAGTAAGGAGCCAAGAAAAATGCTGCCCTGTCTGGTGGTGATGCAGGACCTTTTCAGATACAACAGTTTTTTAAAAAATCTAATTAAGGAAATTGAAAATCCCAGGAAAACACAAGGTATGAGCCAAAGCAGTCCAAACAGGTTATCCTTTGTCAGTCAGGGGCCAAATTAAGTCATGTTAACCCACTATATTGTATGAATTGCAGGTCCATGACCATATGGGTATTTTTCAGTCTGAACCTGTAGCAGACAAGGACTACTGACTAATGCATAAAATAATTTATCATATAGGGGCTAAGTCATAACTGTTCCTATATGCTGCGGGAAATGTGCTCAAATGGGTTCATAAGCAATATACAACCTTGGAATAATCTGACATTTAACATAATTACTGAACTTGTTTTTGTCAATTATTTAGTCTGGAAAGGCAAGCGAAAGCCAAAGATTAAAGTCTCAAAACTGTCGCAGGAGGAGTTTTTATAGAATGATCCTGGGGTGACTACACAGGATACAATCCTTCTGTCACCAAGGCATCTTGACCTTACATTTTCCCCTCCAATATGGAGCTCTCTGCCACCTGGTTGTACTTACTTTTGATCTGGGTTTTCCTTAGTCCCACCTGTTGGAGCAGATTCATTTTCCATTAAGTATTTAAATATGCCCTGCATCAACAAGGATACATTGTGTACAAGAGGGGGTCTGGGGACTCGCCTGAGACACTGCCCCAGGGTGCAAGATGATACCTACTAAAGCCTTCTGCTGAGATGTACATTCAGCATCCCTCAGAATGAGGAAATTCAGAGAATTAAATTTGAGAGAGCTTCAAAACTAACAGATGAAAGGTAGCTATTTCCTTATCTAGCAGTTTTGCTAATATAACATATCAAAGTTTTTGTTTTTCCAGTCAAAACTATTTCATGAATTTGACCTAAATTTTGTTAATAGTTTTGGGACAACCAGAATTGCATTTTTCCTCAAATAAACTATTCATCAGAAAGAAAATTACTGCTCTTGTCACAGAACACCAGCTGCCTACCCATTCAAAAAAAAAAAAAAAGCTTTAAAATCAAAAGAAGCAAAATTAAAAGTCTTAGAATATCTCTTAACAGTCACAGAAGGCATGTAAAAAAGAATAAAGTAAAAAAAGAAAAGCAGCAGGAAGGCAAAAGAAACATAGAACAGTATGGGATAATTGTAAAACTCAAGAGGTTATTCAACTGAACGGTTATCTTTCAGAAAATGGAAATCCAGCCCAAATGAAGCCACAAGAAAAAGTGTAAACTACAGCTTGTAAAATGGGTGCTGGGAATTAAGACTAGGTTGTTAAATACAGGAACTTAAGTAAGTGAGTATTATTATCTCAAACACATCCTGCCCAGCGGAGCTGTGGTGGGCTGGGAGGGAGTGTGGACAGCAAGCAGAAAACTGAAGAACAAAAGATAAATAATGCAAATGCATCAGATTTGAGAAGCTGGGATTGTTGCCTCCCCAACAACTTGAATAACAGTGTTTAAGTACAACTTTCTTTTTGTAGAAAGTACCACTTCGTAAGCAGCGCTTCCAAATGCTTTCCCATCTGTTTCAACAAATGTGATAATGAGGAGGTTATGCTGCAAGCTTTAAAAAAATCAAATTATTTGTCCATACTAGGAAACACAAAGCAGGTAAAAGGTGTCAGTCACCGCACTCCAAGTGAGCATAATGCCAAATACCTTCTCTTTTCTCAACTCCGCTTTGCATCCTGAGAGAAAAGCACTACCAATTTAGGCTTGAAGGAGGAACAGAGCAAACCACATCACTTACAGCTCTGCCCTGCATGGATGTCTTAAGCAGCTATGAAAATGAACTATGCCTGGAAAAGGATTCAACAACTAGATTTCATTTCCCTTAATGTGAGCTGTTAATACAAGATGTGCCTGAAAACCTAGGCATTTTATTTAGCTGTGCATTCAAAATTGAGGGAGGTTCTTAACTTTATGTAAGAGCAAAGGACTCTTTCTCTGCAGTGATATTCCTCCAGAGCATGCAAGTTGGACATAGAAATGTGACAAAAGCAATCCCTAGAAGAGAGCCGGTCACCTTCTGAATCCTCTCACTAGAAAGGGGACATTGGCTTAGCTGCTGAAGTGGGAGCTGAACTCTAAACCTCTGGCCTTCATATCCTGACTCTGTTCCAGTATAATTTTGAAGTAATTCCAGTAGAAGTGACTGGGTTTATTAGTGCACGAATCTGGGATGTGAAGTCAGAATCTGGACAGGACTAATTCCTCTACTTCTGCTTTTATTATTCTCAATGTAGCTGAGATTAAAACAAAGTCATGAGAATGGTGAGAGCAGGAGTTGTAAATATTTTCCAAATTAGGCTAAGGATACCTCATAAATAGTATTTGGATCAAAATAATAAAGGGATATGAAAGCAATCACATAAATACAGCGCCACAGCTTTAGGGCTAAACTGTATCATTGCAGACCTTCAAAACAGCATCAAACACCGGAGGCACAATATGGTCTTTTTGAAGCTGGATGGGGTAGAAAGTCCAAGCTATCTGAATTTCCTTTGGTCTTTTCAGGACCCCTGTCATTTGCTCAGGTAGAAGATGGTGGGGACTTTGATTCACTGATTTCTATTTCCTAGAGAAACTGGAAGAAGTCAAGAGCAAAGAAATGGGTAAAGAGATTACAGTGTATCAGAATATTAAGTGTAATCTGGAAGTTTTCTGTTGATGGTATTTAACTTTTCCCATCCATCCCAAATTTCCATATGTTCCATGTTTGTCCAGGAGTAGCAAATTCTTTCTGAGATATCCCCAAATTCCAGAGAAGTGGTGACTCCAGGCAGATCATCTATACGTGTGTATCTGAAATGCATTGCACATACCACGTGTGCACTGAGCAGATGGCCTTCACTGCACAGTAAATCTGAAGTCCTTCTAATGCATCAGATTTACTACCCATATGCAGAGCAGCTCTGCAGAGCGCAGCTGATGGGGCCAGTGCTTCCTGGGATGATCCGTGCTTGTGAGTGCTACAGCACATGCTGCTGCCTGGGAAATCCCTTCCAAAAATCCAGCAAGTCTCCTTCTCCGTTCACTCAGGTAATGGATGGTAGACAGAAGTTTGTCAGAAACGTCTTTGCCCTGCGGAGGCGGGTGATGAGAGCAGCTGAAACAGAGCTGGAAGGGGGTTCATGCTCCTTGCGTTGTTTCTGGCTTCACCTTGCCTCTGCAGGTGGGAGCAGACTGGACGCTCACCCCACTCCCCTGCCCTCCCAACAGTGTGTCCCCCAAAACTTCCCGTCCTCTGGCACTCCGTGTGGGGAGAGGTTGTGCCTGGGTGTCCCTGCAGGCACCTGGCTCCAGCTCTTCTGCACAGGTTCCTTGTGGCCCCCGGCTCTGCCCCACCACCGACAGTCTGAGGAGCACGTAACCACCACAAGCGTTCAGCACCCCGTTCCTGCTTGCGTTATGGAGGAGAGAGATGCAGCAGAATGTGCTGCTGAAAGGCTCTGGGGGACTTTCTGCCTTTCCTAGTCTGTAATAGTCCATCTAGATAAACACACTGCTGAAGATGTCCTTGTGACTCATTTTTGAATGTGTGCCTCCCAGGAAGGGGGGACAGTTAGATGCAACAGGTGGCCCAATAGCCCAGTTCCTCTTTGGATGGATATTAACTGCATTTATTGCTGGGATAGTATGGTTTTATTAATTGCGAACATTATTTTAGCTAAGGTAGGCCTCTTTCAATTCAAATCTGTGGAATAGAGGCTAAATTCACTCTTTGATATTTCTTTCCTGCCATGGTGACAAGAGAACGTTGAGGACAGTTTGTTTACTGTTTGTTTCAGTGTATCACTGAATTTTATGAGTCAATACATTTCATTTCCAGAAATGTGCACTTCAGTAGGAGGAACTCCACTTTAGAGCTGAAAGGCATGCATCATGTCAATAAAGACAATATTATCACATTAGAATTGCAATGAAACATATACTTTCTTAATGATCTCTTGCTGGCTTCCGGGCTGAATTCCCATCAGGCATTCATTTCTCTCCTCATGCTCACTATTTGCTTCTGCTGCTATCAGGCAACACCATGCTTAATAGAAATCTTCTGCCTTTCTGTTACCGAGTAATGGCTATGTGCAATCTGGCATACATTGGTTATAAAGAGGCTGGGAGAGTACTTTTTCATTGTTTAGGTAAATGTTTCCTCTTTGATCCAACATCTGCCCCTTCTGCTGCTCGAACTGCAAATTGATGCAGATCTAGCAGAAGGATGGTAGACCTTTATAGGGTTTCCTGTTACGGAGTAATTTTGGGAGCATCGTTTTCCCCTGCTCACTTTTTGCCTTCAGCAGCAACAATCCAATTCTTTGTGTTTTCGATGGGAAGCCAATTCTTTGTCCCGCCCTTTCCTTCTAGTTCTCCCTGAAGGCTAAAGAAAGAAAGAACATGAATAACCAAGCAATGAAATCATAAAATAGTCCTGTTTACTGTTATCTTTCCAAGAACACTGAAGGCATTAAAGTTCTGAAACCTTTTTTTCTTGAAGCAAAGATTGCAGCTAGAACAGGAAATGGCACAACATAAATTCAATTCGTGACAATTATTATAACATGAAAGGGAAATAGTATAAATCACTGATGTCAAACACTACGTTCATTGGCTAGATCTGGCGCATTTGAGCTATTTATCTAGTTTCTGTGACAGATTCAGATTTTGCACCACACATGCTTTCATTTTTTAAAATACATGTTTCAAATTTTTATGCTTCTGAAAAAGAGCTTCTGAATATGCACTGAGTAGAAGGTGGTGGAAGCTGGTACACAGTTGTCTTTTTTAAACTACAGAAAACCATGTATTTTATATTTGAAGACACAAAGTCCACTGCTATTCAAGTGGGCACTGACACTTGAATTTAATGATAATTTTTGTGGTTGATGTTGAAGTGTTTCTTGGAAATTAATTTCCAGGAAAGATAAAGATGCAAACTGTGTGTGTATGTAAAAAAATTTTAAAAGTGTGTACTTTTTGAGGAAAAGGAAATAAGAAATATCATGCACATCTATAAAGTGTACCACCTAAGTCTGACAAAAATGTGTTAAACTCCCATGTAGTTTTATCCATCAGTGATATCGGTGTGAAGCTTAAACAACTGAAAAGAAATAGGCCTGTCCGTGGAAGCATAAGAAGAGAGCTGTGTTGAATTCTCCAGCCCAGCTGCATACAAGCCTGACGCACAGAGTCTCCTCGGGGTCCACCAGTTTCAGTCACTTCAGAGGGCACAGAGTAGTATTTATTTTAGAATAAATAAAAGCTGCATAAAATAAATTTCTGACTTTTCATATTCATGCTAACATTTATTTGTATTGTTATGAATACAAATAGGACCAGCCAGATATTTTTCATAGATGAGATTTATTTCACAGCAATAACCACTTGGTCAGATATTTTATTGGCTT
The DNA here is from genome assembly GCF_023638135.1 of Falco biarmicus. Taxonomy (NCBI): domain Eukaryota; kingdom Metazoa; phylum Chordata; class Aves; order Falconiformes; family Falconidae; genus Falco; species Falco biarmicus. Next base: position 31,606,353 of record NC_079293.1, on the reverse strand, counting down.
CTTACGGAAACTGTAGTGCATGCCTAAGACATTTGCTGTTGAAAACAGAATGCTGCCCCGAACCAAAAACTAGGATCATGCTTATCTTATACTCTAATACATTAAAATTTACTGCTTACTTTCCATGCTCTGAGTAAAACTACTTCATTAGGCAGGGGAGATGTGTTTTTATGATGTACTCAGAAACGTAGCGTTTTAAAACATATAATTCTTTCAACAAAGTAATTCAAGAAGTGTGGACTGTGAGATCTAAGAAAAGGATGGATTTTAAGAAAAAGATGTGTTCTGGGGAATGGATATTTTATTACAGAGAAAAAAAAATGTCAAGAATCGGAGAGTCATGTCTTCACATACTATTCCTAAATTAGCTTTGAAGTATTTTGCTTTAATTCTTACTTCTATCTTGAAAAATTCAATGACATATTGTGGATATTCCTATTTTAACACTATAACTTACTGCACATCATTTTAATATGGACACCATAGAAAATATTATAGCTTTTAGAATTTTGTGTGTATCTATAATTTGGTATTACACAGTCAGAAAGTTGCATCAGAACCTTGACTTTCCACAGAAAAGAAATTCCTATCAGAATTTTTTTGAATCATTATCAAAGGATTTTTTTCTCGTTTTCTTTATGAATATTAAATTACATTTAAAAATGTGACACTGATTTATTGCTGTCTAGATAGTACCACTGTATAATAAAATTTTCATATATAAATTTAACTTCTATTGAAAACTAAGACCCTACAAAATTTTTTATTGTTCAGTAGAAATATATGTGATGGTTTACAGGTTGGTCACAAATCAGTAATTCTTACTTATGTTTGTAAGTTCATATATGTAACCCTATTGTCAGGTAGTTAACGGCGCCTAAAGGGGCAGTATTCAACCTGCATACAGTCCCTCCTGAGAAATCATTTTGTTGGTCTCAGCCCCCAGCTAGAAACCCGGAAAATTAAAACAGAAAGTCTCTAGGTTCCCTTAAAAAGCTGAACTTCCTCCAGTCACCAGCTCTCTCAGACTGTATGTTAACAAGGAAATCTTTCTTTAGAGTAGTCATTAACCTGGGAAAGCAGACCAGCGCAACGTATACAAAATAAAAAATCAAATAGAGCCTTCCTTTCAGTGACACGGTAATCGTTCATTTGACACGGATCCTCTTTCCTGCGAGCTGTACTGTTTTGTCCATGCTGATTTGGAGGTCTGCCTTCATTCCCAGCGGACAGTTTGTGCCACAGATGCTTTGCAGTTCCCAGCTCTGGTCCTGCCCTTGCAGCCCTATAAACTCCACTGGTACCTTTAGCCACAGCCTCAGCACACTGGGTCACTGCTATGGGACCAAGCTGCGACCGATGGGGACCTTCCCACAGGGCTGGAAACAAGTCCTTCCCACAGACAAATCTGTGCCTTTTCAAAATCCCTTCTAGGACCAGATCCTTCCCAAATCCAAAACTGGACCCCAGGTAACCTTAGGTTATACCTGCAGCTTCTGGGATGGATAGATCACACAAAGGAGACTCGCTATAGCAAAATTTGGGTTTTATCAGTCATAGAGAACTTTCTACTTCTCTGGAACTTCAAGACACAAGTTTAATTTATATTGCAATAATTTCAAGCAAGAGAATCGTAAGTATATTATAGTCATTAGTATCATGTCTTCTTCAAATTTATAATACTGGTAATATTTTCTTGCACTCAGCTCCCACCATTAAGGTAGCAGGGTGGTTAAAGCATTTCATTGTAGATCCAGAAGACTCCCAGTTATGTCAGTTTAGCAGAAACCAGGTCATTTGGTAGGGAAATGAAAGACAGATGGGTATGAGATTATCCATCACTTTCTTTTAACTGGTCCTGGTGGCAGGAGTTGTTTTCTTCAAGTATGATACCTTTTATGGATCATTTTTGCTCTGGATTTATGCTGGAATATATTCAAAACCAAAATAATTTCTTTATAATGAGGGAACAACTTTAAAAGTCAGGTCCAGCTATATTCAAAACTACACCTAAGAGTCCCTGCTTTCTACATTCATGGTGTGTTTATCCTGGAGACGCCAATGGTAGAATTCTGTCATGACAAAAGATGATGTTTCTTCCTGGAAATTTTGCTTTCACCCCCTTGAAACCTGTTGAAATATGCTACTGGAATTTAAAGCCACAGAACTGCCTTTAAAGTTGTGTTCCCTGTAGCAAAGTGGGACATTAAATCACTGGATCTCTTCAAATGAGTAAACATTCACTGTTCTGACTATCAAGGATGCTTTCTCAGAATAGCACACAGTTACTGAGGAGAAAGTCCACAGGAAATAAATCCTGCTATGGTGAAATTCAGGCCTGGCTGATGTAAAGAAATCTGGCATTGGCTGTAAAAAGCCAGGATTTCACCCTTAATCACATCACCCCCCTCCCCTGAGGAGATGGTATCGTTGTTATTTATTTATGTGGTGCCATTAGTGCGCTAGGCACATCGGATGTGCTCCTTGGTTGGTGCAAAGCGGCAGTGCTCCATTAATTCCCATCCTGCTCCTGTTCTCCAGGGTGCAGTTCTCACTGCCTGGAACAGCTGGTGTGGTCGTGGGAATGATGGCAGAATTAAGACCTTAGTGCTAAATTTTCACACCTCCTTATGATCCCTCTTTCTAAGCCAGAGCTTTTAAGGAATGCAAAGCAGCTCTCAAGAGACACCCTCTTTATTTATTTGCATTTTTATAAAACAGAAATGTGTGTTGGGATACTGTGCCAGCACTTATAACCACCCACTGAATAGACATTACAGTAAAGTGCTCTGGTCATTATCAAACCTTAATAAAATTCCTATTATAAGCATGCAATATGAAAAGTAAATCAATGTCCTACTCTTTCTCAGACCTAATTGCATTGCTTCTGTTTCTCTATCATTTTTACTAGCAGAAATTATGTCAGTTCAGGGGCAGAAGACTGAATTCCAGAGGTGATGTCCATGGGACACTGCTGAGCAACCTTCATGGACATAGGATCGGGCTAGAACAAGATAGCGACCTGTGTCGATCTCAGTCTTGGATATTATTATGAACTATTATGAACAAACTACATTATTTCTTGTATTTCACCTGCCTGTGATTTAGTGCAGCGATTTGGGTATAAGGTAGTGTCAGGGTAGAATTTCTTGCTGAGTTTTTGTACTGGGCTTTGCAATGCTGAACTGCTGCCTGGGGCTCTTTATTATTAATACAAAACAAACAAAAAGCAACTGTGGCATTTGCAGAAGCAGTTGACTTTTTTTTCAGGGTGAAAGCAAATCCGCAGTAATAAAGAAGTCTATCTTATAGAATCAATATGTAAACTTTTAGCTAAAAATATAGCAAGCGTTGCAGACAATTTTCTCATCACATTGGCACCAACTGACCCAAAGCTAATCTTTTCTGTTCTTTTAAACATGAAATGTGTTTTCAAAATCAAATTTGTTTAATTCTGATGCTATGGAATATCATCTAACTCCATCTTAATACAAGGATGAAAGCTGTCTCCCCACTTCTACCTAGTTTTACTTGATCTGGTGCATAAATAAAGTAAATCACCAGGGAAGGGTTTTGGGGTTTTTCTGGGTTGTTTTGAGGGTTTTGTTCTTTTTTTTTTTTTTTTTCTTCTTTTTTTTTCTTTCAGGGTAGTTCAACACTGGAATGGGTTGTCTAGAAAGGCTGTGGAGGCTCCATCCTTGGAAATGCTCAAAACTTGACTGAGCCAGGTCCTGAGCAACCTGTTCTAGCTGGTCTTGCTTTGATCAGGACATTGGACTTCATGACCTTCAGAAGACCCCTCTAACAAATTATACTGTAATTCTATGAGCCTAACAGTAAATCACAAAATCAGATAAGCAATCACAGCTTGCTTATGCAAAGAAGGCCAGAGTAACTTTCTTGCTGAGATATATTTTACTGAGTTTGCTCAGGGCAAAATTGGACCTTTATATTACAAAAATAGAGGGCTACTCCTCAGCTGAAATCTCAATGTACTGAAATGCAATTATACTTAAATATAAGGTAGAATATTCAGTAGTATGTAACAATGAATACCCACTAGAGCAAATAAACAGTGACTAAAAATGAATAGCCCAAATCTGAGATGTAGAGAAGGGATAAATTTTCCCTCAAAGCAGGACACATCCAATAGCTTCTGTACACCTATTCTCTGGTCCCACAGAACTATGCTGAATTGCTACAGTGCTCAGTGGCCAAGGTGAAAGAATCTGAACTTTGAGTCTAGATAGTTCTGTGTGTTACTGGGGAGCTTTTCAGGGATGACTTCTACCTCTCCATAACTAACAATATCAAATTGACCCAGGTCTTTCATAGCCACTGAACCTCCATCAGATCTACAGTAATCTCAGTTGTTGCTTGATAAACAGGAGTTCAGACAACCCAAAAGAAAAAGCATGTTTGAATTATTCTCTTCTCTAGTTCTGACACAGCTTAACTAATTTCCTACTTCTCGGGCCAAATTATTCTTTGCTGTAACTCTGTTGGATTAAATGTTGCTATCAAGGATACCATTTCATAGATAGTTACAAGGTTCAAAAGAGGTCCTACACGTCACTTGGTCTAACCCCCCACATAATAGAAGCCATATGACCCCTTAACTAATTTCTAGCTCAAACCCAATAAAGCATTGTCTTTAGCATCATCCTCATTTTAAAATTTCTGATGGTTTAGAACCTGTTATTTCTCTCTGCAATTTTTTTTTTTTTTTTGCACCCTCAAAGTGAGAAGTGGACATTTAATTTTACACAGATTTTTTCAAGCTTTGGCTTCCAGTCCTTACATCTGTTAGACTGGAGAACTTTATGAACAAAATTTATCCTTCAAGCAGGTACTTCAGGTCTTCTCCATCTTCTATCAGATAGGCAAATCAGGTTAAGCTCCTTACTATGTGGCATTTTTTCTAATCCTTTCATTATTCTTCAAATGCTCCCTTAAGCTATTCAACAGGGAAAATCCTGAATCTCTGTATTATTCATGAAGTAGAACTGAACACAGTATTTCAGCAGCCATCATATCAGTGCCAAATACAAAATATTACCTACCTACTCCATGTACCCCTTTGTAAGGATCAAAGCAATCACATTTCTTTAATGGAAGAATGAAAAATTACTCTTAACACATTCAGTTGAGATAAGCCAAAGTATTATATTCTGCTCTAAATGGATGCTTAAATACTTTATGTAAAAGGGGGGACAGGGACGACACACCAGCCAAAGTGCTGATCTTTATCTCAGAATATCCTAAACCTAAAGTAAAGGTACCTCTACCTAGATACCAGATGTGGGTTTAAATTCTTGCTCATCATTTACTAGGAATTCCTTCCTGGACCAACCTAGCTTCAGAAGTTGACGGACATCTGGACATCTCATGTGGACAGAATTGTCTTCCTCCATTCCTCTCCACGGAACAAAGTACTGAGTTTTCTTGTGCTGAGACTCAGACTCTATGATGTTTATGGTGTTTCCCCTGCTCAGCATGCTACCTTCTGAGGACTGAATATTCACTTACCTCAAGTGTCCCCCTGGGTGCCCAGATCCACTTCAGGCTGTTCGGAGGCATGGGTTTAAGACAAGCTCCAGATAAAAAGAAGGTAAAAACCTTACACTGGAACCAAGCCTGCCCCTAACTCTTTTGACATGGTCAGGAATGTACATATGCACACAGACCAGGCTCCATCATAGAAGTCCTGGCTTCAGGTGTAGCAAGACACTACAGGCTGTGTGGACAGATGAGTTAAAGGAATCCTCTTGCCAAGTTCATGTCATTTTGGGAAGGTGGAAGAGTGGCTTTAACCTAGCCTCTGGCCTGCTATACTCTAGACCGCACAGACTATGAGCGCCAGCCTTTATACCCCTGTATTGCCTCATGCGTTAGGTCAGGTAGCCCAGCTAATGCAGAGTTATAAATTCCAGCAGAAAGCAGGCATTGCAAACTGGAACCCTGCAAGTCTGAGGTCTATTCTTGTATCTAACCATAAAACATGGTCCCTAATGCTCTGTCACCCTAAACAGTGCTTTTCAGAAACACCCAGAAGACCTATAACAATACCTTGCAGGGCACAGCCAAGGCAAGAATGCAATTGCAGCTCCCAGACTCTCTTGACCCAGATGGAAATTACATGTGGGTAATAAGAACAACAGCTTACATGAAAGTGACTTCCTCTGTCTGACTTTAATTGTTTTATGGAGACAGATTGCCTCGGAACCTCATTGTTGCTTCAGTAATAACCATTGGATTTACAATAGATTTCAAGATTTCCTACTTTAAAGAAAGTTTACCAGTGTCTCAGCAGATCTTGGGTTCTCTGCTGTGAAAGTCATGTAGACACTTGTACTGATATATGTTGCAAGTTTTAAGCCTACTAGCTAATCATCACCGAACAGCTATAGAAACACGGAGCGTTGTCTAGCTGCATGGCATTAACATTTGCAGAATGACTTTTGCTGCATGCCATGCTACTGCAGCTGCAGTGCCTGCTACACCCACAGTAGCTACGCTAATGTGTTTGAGGTATTACTCCCTGTACCACAAACACATTAATGCCTTCAGTGTAGACATCCCCTTGGGGCTTGTTTTCGGGGTTTTTTTTAAAGCTAAAGAAAAGACTGATGGCCTAATTGATTTGTTATTATCATTTGCAACAAATCATCGACTGAGGTAAATAAATGTCACTCTATTTAATTCAGGGGAACAAATCTTCAGCAGGAGGATTTGAAAAGTAGGAGGGGATTTCTTTTGAAGATAGTGATACGAGCCAAGGATAAAAGACATGAAAGACCCTTCAGTAATACTGCTACTCTCTCCTGTGCCATTGCAGGATTGTTCTGTTACAAGCACATGACTGTGCCCACCCTCCTTTGGTTAAAAAAAAAAAAAAGAAAAAAAAAAAGGTTTAATTGAATAAAAAATAAAGACAACCTCACGTCCCTTAAATGTAGCATTTCTGACCCTCCTTTCATTTATTTAGATGTTATTCAGAGTATGAGTCTTTAAATGTTCAGTTTTAATTCAGTTTGTCTGATGAGAAGTAGTGGAAAGGGAGACCTCTCATCTTTGCTGGTAGAAGAGAAAAATCCATAAAATAATGGACGTGTTAACATTGGAAGGAGGGTCAGGAGCAGAAAAAGAGGCTTGCAATTCCTTTACAAACAACATGAGTTACTTTAAGTGCAATGGCCATGATGGCTGTGCCCCATCACAATAAATGTCATCATAGGTTGTTTTAGCTGTGAAATGAATCAGAGGTGTTTCATAACTGCACAGTTGGCTTCCTCTTCGCTGGTGAGCATGACCTCTCCTCCATGGCAGAAGCAATTCACTGCAAAACAGAATGTGAAAACTCCTTGCTTACAACAATAAAAAAGGTTTAATCTGTCTCCTGAGGAAGTGACAAAGTAGTCTTATGTCATGTTTTTAAAAAGTCTTTCAGTGGTGTGATGGGACTGATAAGATGTGAAGCATGTTTTCTACTCTGACACCAGCTTCTTGTCTGGCTTTAGGTAAGCAGCTTCAGATGCATTTACACCAAATGTGAAATCAAAATTGGAGCTATGGGCCTTATCCTGTTTCCCGTGAAAATTATTAAACCCTTACATCCCAATCTGAGTGTAAACTGAGCTGTGAAAACTTTTACTACTACTTGGGACAGCCAGTTAAGAGCTGTACCTGAAGTCTACAGGCATCCTTGGTATCCCAGAGGTTATAATACTGCTCCACAACTTTGCACAGCTAAACTGTACACTGTCACATATTTCAACAACAGTTAGCACAATTAGCTGAAAATCCAGCTTGAGGACTTTAGAAAACTTCAGCACTAACATTGAGAGTCGTCTTAGACCTAATCATCATTAGCAAAATGAGTTAGCAAATTGCCAAGTGGAAGACGCAAATTTAATCTTTTATAACAAGTGGAGAACTGTTTCAGCATTACAAGTTTTATTTTTATTTTATTTGCTTATGTTATTTTTAAGGATTTTTCTTGGGTTTGCATTGCATTTTTTTCTTTGCCCTTTGGGTTTGACTGCTGGTGTTTTATTTCTGACATAATTGAATTTTGTATTGCAAGATGATCAATGCTGTATACATTAGTTTAGAATATGTCGCTATAGAAAAAGAGAATTTTGATACTGTCTAGAGACACAAGTTACATAGGTTTACCTAAAGAACAGAGCTCAGTTTTTTCACAGAGTAATCTAAACAAGAAGGAATATAATAAAATGCTTTGAACCTTTTCTCCAATTGCTAAGCAATTAACTGGCTTCCCACATTCAAGGAGATGCACTGTTCACTCCCTCTCCATAGGAAGGGAATGGCCATGCTTGAGCCTGGAAGTCTAAGAGAGATTTCAGGACATGAGAACAAGCTATTAAATTGTCTATGTTAACTTCATTACTCATATTTAACTTAATTTGTCTTTATCCTTCGATAATATATTTATAGACTTCAGTGAGATCCCTACCTACCTATTATTTTGATAGGACTTTTACTTCTGTGAAGTAAATGAGAATTACAGAATTACAGAAAAAGATACTGGATAGGACAGTAATCCAAAAGAAAGGAAGGAAGGGGGGGAGGGGGGGGAGGGAGGGAGGGAGGGGGGGGAGGGAGGGGGGGGGGGAGGGGGGAGGGAGGGAGGGAGGGAGGGGGGGAGGGAGGGAGGGAGGGAGGAAGGAAGGAAGGAAGGAAGGAAGGAAGGAAAGGAAGGAAGGAAGGAAGGCAGGCAGGCAGGCAGGCAGGCAGGAAGGAAGGCAGGAAGGAAGGAAGGGAGGAAGGAAGGAAGGAAGGAAGGAAGGAGAGCAACAATAGATGAAAGAAAGAGCAACAATAGATGAAATTAAGATCTTTAAGGACAATAGCAAACTTCCTGAGTTTTGGTGGGGCTAGGAATTCACTCTGTCAGCAGTAAGTTTTACCTTATTGTCTTCACTTCAACTGAAAAGGCCTGAATCAGGCTGCAGAATGAGGGCACGTGTGGAATTTTGAGATATTGCAGCAGGTACTTAAACACACATGGTGGGATACAGATATCTGCCAGCTCTAAAGAACACTAAAATCATGAGATATTCTGAAAGAAAGAAATCATCAGCAAATCTCAAAGGGCAAATTTCTGTAAGTCTGAATGCACTCAGTACTCCTACTGAATTAAAAAGAAGTTCAAATTACAGAAGGTTTGGGATTTGCTTTGGGAAGCGGGGTTTAACAGTGAGAATAATTTAACCATTGGAGACATAAAGATGTGGCAAATTCTTAGTCTTGCAGTGCTTCAGGCATTCCAGAAAGATAGTGTAAATCAAACTGAATCTGTGGTTGTAAAAAAAGGTGTCACTGGTTGCAGACGTGTGCAGTAAGTCATACAGAAAGCCAGAGCAGGTCATTCAAGACGTTATTTGAAATTGCGTGCTCAACATCTTACGGGGAAGGAACAAAATATGCAACTGACCTCATCTAAATTTAGCTGCATGCAATTTAGTTATGTAGATTAAGTCAGTCATCCTCATTCCTAAAGAGTCAATGGAGGGAGACAGCAAGATGAGGTGCCTTCAGGAGGCATCTGTTTCTCTCCACTGACTCTACAGGAAGATCAGGATGGCTGAATTACATTGATTAACTTGTAAATGCCAAAATTAATTCGATCATCTCTGCTCATGTCAAAGCAATCCTTTGGTCCTTTTCAGTTACTGAATGATGATTTACCTTCCTGGTTGCTCTTGTCTGAACCTGTTGGGACTCTCTGGGTTTACTCTTGATTTATATTGTGTAAGGAAAAACAGAACCTCTCCTTCAGCGTTTGCTGAAAGCACTAATGGTTTTCATCCATGCATACAACATGCAGTGACTTCGTATGACTGGGAGAAGAGACTAGATAGATACAAACTACTGAGATATTTGGTTTATTTGCATAGAGTTCAACACCTGCTTTTTACTGTTTACAATCTTATATCATGTATAATGTGTAAATAGGAAGGTTGGACCTCACCAGTATACACTGACTTCAGCAGAGGATCTGGTTTGTGTTAAGCTGGTACCTGCCAGAAAAAGAAACGTAGCTATTTTTGTTAAGACGGACACATCCTTTAAGAAAGGCCTAGTCTTCTGTTATACAAACATCTAACTATAGACCATTGCTTTCATGAAAGGATAATTCATTTCACAACACCTGTCCTACATTAGCAAATGGCCATCTCTTGCATCTAATTTTAACAAATTCAGAAATACATGAGGAAGTGTAAAATATGTATTGCATAATTTGTTACAGGTCATGGAAGAACTGTTGGCTTTTGTCCTTAGATGTCTGATTTGTAAAAGAACATACAATACTGTTAAACAGCTCCAGATCTTACATTTCCTGTATTTAAGTGATCTCGTTTTGTACTTAATGGGAGTACTTTGGTACACAAAGTTACTAACATGAGCAAATTTTTACGCTAACATTTCTGTTGCAATGCTGGAGAACTTGACCCTGTGGGTAGCCAATGCCAGTTGCCCATAGATAACTAACCAGAATAATTAATATCTGGTCCTGCTATTGTGCATGTAGAGTGCCTGAGAAAAATAAAGCCAAATCTTAAGATAAAGGAAAACAAATTTTACTAGTGTTGGGCCTACAGGACAAATTAATCTCTTTAAAAACTCCCCACACAATTTGAGTGGTACATTTTTGCCCTTCACAAATGCTTTCAGGAGAAAGAGGATTCTTTTGCTGATGGATTCACCTTCACGTGCGTCATTTCTCCATAGGGATCAGCCAGAAAGCACTGAAATCAGTAATGCAGGTAGCAAACCAGCCAAGGTGCTGCTCTAATTTAGCTGGGGTTTGTTTTCAACTAAGCACAGGTGGGGTTTTGTGGCTTTGTTTTGCCTGTCATCTAGACACCTTCCTCTTTTCTCCTAAGAAGTATAGTTTTATTTATTTTAGGTGATTTAAGTAAAAGACAAGGGAGTTTCTCCCTCAGTTGCAGTAGTTTTACACCAGAGATAAAACTGATCCTAATATACAAAGAAAATCAAGTTCAGCTACTGCTTTTTATTGATTGTGCAAAATGAATGAGGAAAGTGCTTAGGACAAGGCCCACCCAGTGTAAGGGCTGATAGACAAGGTGGGTCTTTTCTACATAGCCTCTCTAGTTCTGTGATTGTGGCCAGAAAAAAATACGCCCAATTGACAGGGGATACATGGAAAAAACCCCATTCTACTACCTCAACCTGAGATCTGTGGAAATTTCAGTGTTACTGCTTCCTGCCTTCTAAGAATTGTTTGATTTCTTTGATTTTGCACAGCCTTGTCTAGAGAAAGAATATAGCTATACGATGTTGTAGATCTAGCCTGTTTCAAACCCTGTTTTCTTCTGATGAAGGGTGTTAGCAGTCAACTAATTTCAAAGGAATTTTGCTGTGATGTAAATGCAGATAATTTCAATCTATCCGTAAGTATTTTAAAATATTGAGCTTGTTTAACCCGAGGGTGGATCAGTTTAATGAAGGCTGTGACCTGAGGGCTAATTTAGCTCAGTGAAGTCTTATTTTCCTCAAAACCAAATCTCTTTGGTTTAGAAGTCAATTAGAACAAGCCTGAGGTTGCCAAAATGACAGCATCCACACAGTTTACACTATTTTAGTTAAACTGATTACATAAATAGGCAATAGTTAACTTCAGTAGAAGTTAATGCATGCATGTCTTTAGCCTCATATCTGTTGGCATACTCATCTGGATTCAGTGGAGCTGATGAACTGGAAAAGGCTAGACCAGAGTTAGGACGAGCAAGAGTTTGTTTCATTCATCCATATTACATACAGTTTTTATGAACACCTTGAACAAATAAGAAGTTAAAGAGAATATACTGTTTCAGCATGGGGCCATTAAATACAAGTGCCACGAAGAGGTCCTGAATTATCAGCAGCTGAATCTGTTGTAAAGAACTGGCTGTGAAAATCGCATTCAAAACCGTGACGGGGTACTTGGACTTTGGATTGAGCAGTAAGCTGTGCTAGGAGGGGCACACTGTTTGGTACTATTCTTACGATACAATTATAAGCTTGTAAAATAGATCAGGCGTCTGATAAGTCTGGAATCAGACCCAGAGTTTTCCAGAAACCGTTTGTTGAACAACATACATTGTATCCACATGCTCATTTTCAATTATCTAATATTGTAATTTTTTTTCAAAAAATGAGAAAAGAACAAAAAAAGCTCAACCACTGAATCTTTATTTCAAAGTATTGTTAGAAAAATATTTTCAAATTAATAATATAGCAAAACAGAACAACTTGGACCAAACGGAAGACTTCAAATTGACTGTAGCAACATTTTTTCATTTTGCCACAGGGAAATTTAAGTGCCCTATTACAATCTGAACTGTCTTTTCTTCCTCATCCCCTACTTCTTCCTTCAGAAAATTAACCAAACAAAGCTTTAATTTGCACAGCTCCACCTATACATCAGCATTTTTTTGTGACCACTGAGAACCAACAGGAACTCAACACTGACAGCAAAGCCATTAGAAGGGCAAACTGGAAGTGAGTGTTGATTCTGGGGGGTAGTGGTAGAGCTGTGGTACCAAAGAGCTTTGAAAGAAATCATGGCATAGATTTGCATCTGTTTATTTGTCAGGCTATGTTTTCCACATGCCCTTTAGATGGCAAGGATTTACTCATATGCTGTATGAACCTGCTGCCTGGATTCATGCACTTTGCTCTCTGCAGCAGGGATAACAGCAAAACTGGATGCTGAATTTCTGAAACAACACAAAATTCCTGCAGCAAAACTACAGACATAGTCTCATATGCCTATGAGGATCTACTTTCCAGCCTGAGGAAGAGCAGCACGAGCAGTGTCTGACCAGCTTGTTCACACTTGGGAGCCTCTCCCCAGTCTATCAAGGGTTTTCACAAAGGCCTGTGTTGGATCAGTTCTGCTTTCTGCTGTATCTATACTAGTAAATGAAACAAAACAGCACTGGCATGTTATTATCCATGCTGTTAAATAGTTGGCATATTCTCTGAAGCAATTTTGTCCTCATGCTTTCCCAGAGAGCACCCAGACGTGGCACAGGTGAACAAGACTTTCACAGCAGGCAGTTTGAATTCAGCCAGCCTCTTCTGGGGCATTTAGCCATGCAGATCTGCACTGTGTCATATCAATTTGCCTCTATCAGAAATTACTCCCTTGGTCCTTTTATTTATGGTATAGTCCCTGAGATCAATAGGAGTGAACTTAGCGTATTTTCCCAAAGCATTTAAATAGCATTAATTGTCAAAAACCTTGTCCTTTTAATAGTAATACTTTCTAAAAATGCATTCTAAATGTTTGCAGACATCCTAACTCTGAAATGTAATATTAATGATTGAATTGTCAAAATAAAATCCCATTTAGGACTTTCCTTTTCTCTTCTTCCCCTGCTCTAAAATGGACAGTGCCATGGAGCGGTTGGACACTTTTTCTGGTGCATGGTGAGTGTTTTCCCATTCACCGTTTGTGTGATGGAGAAAAAGTACAAGACCTCTTATGTGAAGCTATTTAAGAACCCTGCAGCAGACTGAGCTTGGGAAACTCATTCCATGGGAGATATTTGGCCAAACAACATAGGGACTTCGTTTAAGAGAGAAGGAGAGGTAGAAAGCTGAGTAAGATACCTGCACAAATAGATGTTAAAATGGGAGTTACTATTTAATATCACTGGATCCAATGCCAGGGCTTTGCTGCTTAAGTAAGCACCCTGTAGGCCTATGCTATGTGATGATCTGATTGCAGTGAGATGAGATATAATATGTAAGAAAGGCAAAAAACCATGAGAGCTGGGCAGGATAAGGACCTGCCAGTGACTGCCAGGCTATAGGCAGGTGCTGAAAAGGCAGCAGGGTAAACAACAGCAAAAGACCCTGAAACCGTGGCAAATTAAGCCTGGATTTTATGAGGGGAGCTACAGCAGTGTCGTGGTGTAACCGTGGTGTAACCACAGCCAGGAAGTGAGCCCCATGCAGCCGCTTGCTCACTCCCCCCACAGGGGGATGGGGGAGAGGATTGGAACAGTCAAAGTGAGAAAACTCATGGGTTGAAGTAAAGACAATTTAATAGATAAAGCAAAAGCTACGCATGCAAGCAAAGCAAAACAAGGAATTCATTCACCACTTCCCATGGGCGGGCAGGTGTTCAGCCATCCCCAGGGAAGCAGGGCTCCATCATACATAACGGGTACTTGGGAAGACAAATACCACAATGTTGAGCATCCCTCTCCCTTTCCAGTCAAAGGCCTGAGAACCTAAAAAGTCCTTGACTTAGTACAAACACTACCCAGCATGAATCAAAACCCATCAGTGTGCTATCAACACTGTTCTCACACCAAATCCAAAACACGGCACTGTACCAGCTACTAAGAAGCAAATTAATTCTGTCCCAGCCGCCAGCAGGACCAGCAGCAGCAGCAGCACACCTGCAGCCTTGGCGCTGCCTGGTGCTGCCGGCATGCTCTGAATCGTGTCCGGCAGCAGCAGTGCAGCTGTGCAGCTGTGTAGCTTTTGGCTTTGGCTGGGCTGCAGCTGCTCTGGCCCTGTGCAAAACACATCTTCGAAAGGAACAAGGGATACAAGCCGTGATTTAAGGAAAAATGTAAGAGAAATGGGCATGTGTTGGGTTTAGTTTTGGGTTTGCTACTATCCTTTGGGAAAACCTGTATAATAGGCTGATGTTAAACCTGGACAGAAGCTCTTACAAGTGGAACAAAATTTTCAGACTGTAGGTCTATCAGTAAAGCAATCAGCACCAGGACCTGATACTCTGCCCATGAGGCCAGTAGGCATGATCTGCCCATATTCATCCTGTTAAGCTATCCCAGTCTGCAAAGCAGTCTGTTTTCACCCAGGCTAGGCTACTGGGCAGGTTCCCAGCCTCAACTTTCCCTTGAAGTTCTATGAGAGAATGCTGGGCAGCTACCAGCAATGGTGAACCAGGGCCCATGGTCTGGTCCTGTTTAGTTCAGTAGGGTAGATGCAGCCTTAAAGTATACATCAAGTCATCTGTTGCCTTAATTCCACAGATTTCAAAGGATTTAGGCCAGAAGGAAACTTGCCCTAAGCTGTGCATTCTTGCAGCATGCTCATTATCACATTTGCCTTTGACTTGCACAGCTGTAAATCCATGGAAACCAGAGCAATTCAGGGATGAATCAGGTCCATTATCTCCTTATGTTTGTACAGCACTTAGCACAATGGTGCCCTGATCCTGATAGGAATTCATGTTATTTTAGGACAATCAGAGCTTTCATTCGTTAAAATAAAGTATATTTTTAGCCAAAGTTAGTTTCAATGGCAATGTATGGGATGTGGGGGGGGGGGTTGAACAAAAGGGAAGGCACAGCTGATCCCCCCACCACAAGACTGAGCCCACATATCATATGCCTAAGAGATTATCTCCTCTCCTGGTCAGTATGGTTATGAAAATATGACCACTTGGGACCTTGAAAGCTCAGACAGAAGACAAAGAGCACAAACTCTGAATATTATTGCTTCTTTTTTAAATAAGTTGCATCACTTTTAGGTTGCTCAGGATGTGAGGCCCAATGCCTGATTTTGGAACATTTGGGGTTAATATTGGTATGTTTAGTGCCTTTGCTGAAAAGTAATAAATCAGATGCTATGCCATTGCTTTCTATGGAAAGTTAGATCTCAAAGATGTGATTTGCTCAACACTACTTTTTCCCTCCATGCAAATAAAATGAACCAGAAACACTTGAAAAAGCAAGCACTGTGCATGCTCCATGTTCAGAGGCGCTTGTTTCAGGTCTTTTATGAAATCTTGTTAAGACCAGTAGGTCTTATAAACTCTAATGAGATACATATGTGGAACATATATAAAGACATTACACATGTCTTACAAAATATTTGCTATATAAAGGACCCAACCGTGTGAAGTTATTATTCAAAGCAGAGGTAAGTCCTAGGAGAAGACAGAAAAAAACACCAGTTGCAGATCATAATCCTAGCAGGGCTTTTTGCTAGTTCCTGTGAGTTAAAAGCTGAAATGCATGTTCCAGCTTCAAGTTATTTTCACAGACATAAATGGGGAAGATTAAATATCAGCTGTCATTAATCTCAGCGTCCTGACATGACAAAATCACCATTACTCCCAGTAAATGTGAGCTGATGCTCACAGCTTAGAAACATTAGAAGCACATATTTTTACAACCAAAAATTATGAGCAATTATTGCTAGAGTTGTAACAACAAGTTCTAAAAACTGACATGTGAAACTAGGGAGCTGACTTTCCAGTCCTAACTTACCCGCTAGGAAAACATAAATGCAAAGATTAAGCTATTTCAAAGCCACTAGCTTGTTTTTCTTCAAGCCGCTTTATTATCTCACTGAAACATAATCTTAAAAACCATTGCAGTGAAAAGCCATGTCCTGAAAAGACTGTTAATTTTCCTTAACGTTTGAAAGTCCTGTTCTGATACTGTTCTTCATTTCGCAGGCAAGCCCACTAATAATGCTTTACTTACTAATTAACCGAACATTTTGTTTACACGGGGGTAAACTACTTTGGGTGTGACTATTAGGAAAAGGTCTGACATTTCCACAGCCCTAATAAACATAGGTTTCCTTCCAGAACAGAGTTGCCTGTGCACACCCCTTCAGTATGAACGCAAACCAAGTGGCTGTGCTGACAAAGGAGCACTGTGCTGGAGTTACCTGACATGTGTGTGCCCTTTCCCTGTTGTCTGTGTACTTGTTCTAGCACATCTGGAGTGCCGAAGCCTGACAGTCTGGCTTTAATGTTCCCATGGCTGTGTCAGAATCCACAAGTTGTTGTAGGCCTTTGCATTTTAAGA
This sequence comes from Falco biarmicus, assembly GCF_023638135.1. Taxonomy (NCBI): domain Eukaryota; kingdom Metazoa; phylum Chordata; class Aves; order Falconiformes; family Falconidae; genus Falco; species Falco biarmicus. The sequence goes on along the minus strand of NC_079293.1, from coordinate 31,589,512 downwards.
ACAAGGATGTTTGCTGTTTAGTGCATGCACAAAAATGGTGACAGTGCTGCCTTTTCCCAAGCGTGACAGCAGGCAGTGGCAGTGTGTTCTGCTAACATGCCCAGGAGCTAGTCTCTGTTTTAGCTTTCTGAAATCTTCTTCTTTCAGACCTTTGAAAGTGAAGGGGAGAAGCTATGAGTTGTATCAAATCAATTGTGGTAGTGGTATCTTGCAAATTCCACGTGAGAAAACTAGTACTTGTAGTTCATAAATATGTAGGTACATCACAATTGAAAAAATTTACTGGCAATGTAAGTTGCTGTAAGTTGCTGCAAGGCTGCTTTTCAGCCCACTGAAGTAGTTAATCATCTGTGATCTATTTGCTTTATAAAATAATGAGATCAATCTGCCCTAACTGAAGTAATTAAAAGTAATGTCTCTAGGTTTGGACTGATCACTCTAGGCTTCTTTTATAATCAGTTGAAGGGAGCAAGGTTCATCTGGTATGTCTGGAAATCTTTTCCTGTGCAGTAAGTTAGTCACTGGAGATGCCACCCTTCAGCCCTCCTTCTGACATGTTTGGTGATGAGGGAAAAAACACTATTTCTTGAAAAATGTTTTCATTGCTGTTACTTACTATTGATGCTGCAAAAAGTATAATGAATTTGTATAAGCCATCTAAATTCAACACGAGAACAGAAGACACAGAAATCTCACACAGAAACCTCACATTTAAACAGATAGAAGTTATAATCCCTTCCCTCTATCCCAGCCACCATCAAACACATAGGCTGGGAGATGGATGACAGGGTGATACCCATCAGCACAACCTGCTTCCTGATGCTCACCTGAGCAGAGATGCTGGAGATCAGAGCACAGCTTCACCAGGCAAGCTGGGAGAGACATGCTTTCTCTGGAAATGCAAAGGGTATCAAACCAAGACCCATTCCACCACAGCTCAGAAGCTGAGCATAGGTTTTATACCCTCCAGGTAGGGGTGCACAACACCAGGGCAGATTCCTTAATGGAACTAAACAGCAGCCCCAGTACAGATCTTTTATACTATGTGGGACTCATGAGGGAAATAATAGGTTAAAGCAGCAGAATGCCTCCAAAATATGCTCAGATAGTAAATATTAAAATAAAGCTTTGTAAAACTGAAAATGAAGCTAGGCAGCAAATTCTTTTTATTAACAAAAATCATCACAAAAATGCTACTAAGATTTAAAACAAAATGAATGAAATTAAAGAACACTAAATACATTTAAACTTCTTAGAATACTAAGTTTAAAGAATCTAATAAATTCTAAAGAGAAAATGTTAAAGAATACTGAGAAATAATCTCTTACTCTATGGCCCCCCAAGCAGTGATATTCATAAATGTGTCCTATTTTATAGCAATGAATTTTCAAGCAGACAGACAGAAGGTCTAGATTGTTACAGGTCTGAGTAAATCTACCTGCTGGTAGTACAGCATTTAGCCCTGCCTGCCAGGCTATGGCTCCATGCCCTTCCGTTACCACAAAGCAGTGCAGTAACATTATTGCTCTTAATAACACATCAAATTATTTCAGTTTGCATCATTACTGAGAGGGATGGAGTAAGACAATATATTATGGAACGAGGACTAGAAGTGTTTGGTATAGCAGGTGCCTTTCTGTCATAGGCACACCTGTGTTCCCCATGAGCACCATATCTCCGCAGTGCTTTGCTTTAAATTACACCACTAATTATCTTTCAGTTTCTTGACTTAGTTGAGAACTAAATAGGTCTGAGAGGAGCCAGTTAAAAGCCTGAAAAGGGGGCATACAACAATCAGCCAGAAACATCATTAAATCGACATATCTAAAACTTTGCTTCATTTGTAAGTCTGGCTCCCTAAATGCATCCCTGAGCCCAGTGCCCTATCTAGCTGAGATTTGGAGAGTGAAACTGCTGGTCATTATGCATCTCAGCTGGGCATTTATATGGGCAAAATTGACTTTTGCTCAGGGAGTAGCTGATACGTACAAAATACTGAAAGTTAGCATATTGACCTCAGAATAGAAGACCTGAATTCTGCTTCTTCCTTAGTCTGAATGGATTCAAAGTCATATTTTTCACTTTATACAAAAATTCTTCAATTATGAAAGTTATAACCCAGTCCTGATGGAACGTATCCTCCCTGTCTTTGAGGTTAGGCAACTTTTCTGCAAAAATTAAACTGGTAAACACAAGAGAACAGGCTCAGTCTGTGTGCGGTCTTACTGTCATCCAAGAAGCAAAATCTAGCACTGGATACTGTGCTGTGTACTGCTTAGGCATTTCACATCACATAAAAATAGAAAATAATCCTGAAAGTAAAACCATGCTGGGGGTCTGATCCCACTTGATTGTTTTAGTTTGTAGGTTAAATTTGGTTTTCAGGGCTTGAAGGATGAAAGTTCAGCCCTGGTCATAGCATGTGTTCTCTTTCTTTTCAGTCTTCACATGGAGATCTTTATTCCTTGGGTCTGGACTTCACTTTCCTAAATAATTCCAGACTTTTTTTGCCGCTTTCTAGTGCTAGCTGTAGCTTTAAATGTCAAAGCAGAGCAAGTCTGTGTTGGAACATGTCCCCGTACAGGGCAAATGTTGTGTAAGTTTTCATTTGTTTTATCTGTTGATGTCTTGCAACATGCTGCATTTCTTTGTTTCTATTTAAGTACTGTGCAAGGAACGCATCTGCAGAATAAAACTGAGAGCTTTGATCTACTTCGAAGAAATCTCCTTTGAGTGACCTGCATACATGGTTAGTTTTACCAGCTGGTTTCTTCTATCCTCCACCTCTTTTTTCTTTATTGGAAAAATCTACTTCTGTTACTGTACAAATAATCAAGGGTGTTCTGGGTAGGTCTAGATAAACATACAGTAGAAGTGAACAGTAGAAGGGAAATGTAACACTGGCTCAAGTAAAAACATATTAAGTCAGATCTCTTAATTGAAGATTTCTTTCTGAATTATTATTCTGTGCAATGGTGTTATGCCAATAATGCTAAGAACTCATTAAGGAAATGTGAGATGTTTGTCCTGAGAACTTAAAAGGTAAAGGAGGTCTCTTTGTTAACCTAATAATGATAAAATTTAAAGGAAGAAAAATAAAATAACCCATTATAATTTTCCATTAGGAAACTAATTGTATCCTTGGTTGCACATAGCTCCTATTGACCTCTGAGTCATTTCCACAGATCCACTAAGAAAATGCTGCCCTAAATATGTAACTGGTAGGAAAAAAGTTCTAAATTATCCCACATGAGGAAACAGTGCAATTTTATACTGAAGTTAAATCCAAGAGGTTGATGCCCTTTATAAAGATTGCTTTTCAAGATGAAAATAAAACCCAGCCCAATAGTTCTAGGAATAAGAACTAGTGTAAATTTTTGCTGAAGATAGTAGTGGAGGCATGTGCAGATGCACATGATTTCTAAGTGTGATGTTGTCACTGGGTGCCATCACCTCTTGTTGGGAACAGATGGCTCTGGACAACAGGAAGCCTGAAGAGGGAAAGAGACCACAGTGTCATGTAAGATGAGGATCAAGCAGGAAATTGGAACATCTGTTAGTTACAATGTAATTACAATGAGGATTTTCATACCACCAGGCCAAATGCCCCTGTTACTGAAGTTAGAGGGAATGTTCATGGTCACACTAGTAGGATCACAATCTTATTTCCTCATCCTTAGGCATAGAAGATAAAAAACCCTTAGGTTATTTTTCTCCCTTAAGTGAGTCCTCTACACTGAAGTTTCCATTGAAATTGCAGAAACAGTCACACTGGAGTTTACGCTTATTAAAAGATATCAAAATGACACTGACATTCACAAAGATCACCAGAATTACTTTTTTGCATCAGAAACCCTTTGAATAGGTTTTCCTGTGCACGTAGCACTGTGATGGCAGAGAGGTCACAAGCCTTCCTCTTGCCCAGAGCCATTATGGTTTTGCGTTCAGCATTCAGTAACTCCCTTGCTTTCACACTGCTGGCAGTAGTGACATTTACATAGCTTTATTACTTATGTCTTTAAATATGAATAGACTTGTAGTTGTCCTGAGAAGACTGTAGCATTAATACAGTAATTACACCATGGAAACATAGACTCATAGAATTATTTCAGTTGGAAAGGACCTTAAAGATCACCTAGTTCCAACTCCCTTGCCACAGGCGGGAGCATCTTCCATTAGACCAGATTGCTTAAAGCTCCATCCAGCCTGGCCTTGAACACTCCAGGGATGGGGCTTCTACCACCTCTCTGGGCAACTTGTTCCAGTGTTTCACCACCCTCATCATAACCCTCTTCTGGTTTAAAACCATTATGCCTTGTCCTGTCACAACAAGCCTTCCTAAAATGTTTGTCCCCTTATTTCTTTCAGGCCCCCTTTAAGTACTGAAAGAGTGCTATAAAGTCTGCCCAGAGACGACTTCTCTCCAGACCGAACAACCCCAACTCTCTCAGCCCGTCTTCACAGGAGAGGTGCTCCAGCCTTCTGATTACCTTCATGGCCCCCCTCTGGGCTCACTCCAATAGGCACATGTCCTTCTTATGCTGGGGCCCCCAGAACTGAATGCAGTACTCCAGGTGGGGTCTCACAAGAGTGAAGAGGGGGAGAATCACTTCCCTTGACCTGCTGGTCATGCTTCTTTGGATGGAGCCCCAGATACAATTGGCTTTCTGGGCTGTAAGCGCACATTGCTAGGTCATGTTGTGCTTCACACCCACCAACACACCCAAGTCTTTCTCCTCACAGCTGTTCTCAATGCATTCTCCACACAGATTATATTTGTGCTTGGGACTGCTTTGACCCATGTGCATGACCTTGCACTTGGCCTTGTTGAACTTCATGAGGTTTGTATGGTCCCACCTCTCAAGCCTGTCAGGATCCCTCTGGATGGCATCTCTTCCTTCCATGTTGACCATACCACACAGCTTGGTGTCACTGGTAAAGTTGCTGAGGATGCACTCAATCCCAGTGTCCACATCACTGACAAAGATGTTAAACAGCACCAATTCCATTAGTGACCCCTGAGGAATGCCACTTGGACATCGAGTCATTGACCGCAACTCTTTGAGTGCGACCATCCAGTCTTACCCAAAGAGTGGTCCATCCATCAAATCCATGTATGTCCAATTTAGAGACAAGGATGTCATGCAGGACAGTGTCAAATGCTTTCCACAAATCCAGGTAGATGATGTCAGTTGCTCTTCCCTCATCTGTTAATGCTGTAACCCCATCATAGAAGGCCACCAATTTGTCATGCATGATTTGCCCTTAGTGAAGCCCTGTTGGCTGTCACCATTCACCTCCTTATCTTCCACATGCCTTGGCATAGTTTCCAGGAGGATCTGCTCCATGATCTTGCTGGGCACAGAGGTGAGACTGACTGTCTGGTAGTTTCCTGGGTCTTCCTTATTTCCCTTTTTAAAAATGGTGGTTATGTTTCCCCTTTTCCAGTCAGTGGAAATTTCACTTATTGCCACAATTTCTCAAATATGATAAGCAACTTCATCCATCTGTTCACTCAGGACCTGTGGATGCATTGAGATGTATGACCCATGGACTTGTGCACCTTCAGGCTCCTTAGATGGTCTCAAACCTGATCTTCTCCTACAGCAGGCGGTTCTTCATTCTCCCAGTCCCTGCCTTTGCCTTCATGGCCCTGACTTGGCCAGCATGGCTGAAGCACTTGCCAGCAAATACCAAGGTGAAAAAGTCATTGAATACCTGAGCCTTCTTCATATCTTGGGCTTCTAGGTCTCCTGTTTCCTTCTGCAGAGGGCCTACATTTTCCCTAGTTTTCCTTTTATCACCAGTGTACCTGCAGAAGCTTTTTCTGCCCTTGATGTCCCTGACCAAGTCTATTTCTATGAAATTGCCTCATTTAATCTTTGAGTTTGGCTTGGGTATAATGGTTATTTGACATCCCTAATAGATCCAAATAGTCATGGTGTCACAGCATGGGATTCATCACAACCCACAGTTGATGTAGGGATAGTAGATCAAGCACATTTTTGAGAGAGTAAGCACACATATACACCTGTATATATACACATCACTACCAGAGTACGCAAATATTTGTGCACATCAGAGTTAAATATGAATCCTTCTTCTAGAAAGTGTTTCCATATACAGTGATGACCTTGACCAAAGCCATAGAACAAGATAGCATAAGACACCTGCTGCCCAGTTATCTGATGAGCAAATTTCCATTGGATCTGACAAAAATGCTTTCCCTAACTTGGATTTCATAGTTGTGACCCCCAGTTTTTCTGTTTTTCTATTTGTTTTAAGACAAAATTGACTATTTAAAATTTAGAATTTAGTATTAGAGTGGAAGCTTTCTGTAAATATCTTCAGTTGATTGTGTGATAATTGCTGCCAAAGCCAGTTTATGTAAAGTAACACGCTGTTGTTATCTTTAGGAACTTAAGTAGTTGCTGAGTTTTCAGCAGACATTTCAGCAGACATCTATCTTTTCTAGATAGATTTGAGGAGATATTTTTTAATGATGAATATGGTAATTCATGGATCTGTTTTGATTCTGACTTAGAATAAATCCCAAGATTTTACACAAAGAAAATCTTTAAAATATATTGATTTTGAGTACTCAGGTATAGTTTTATTTTTATTTGCAATATTTTTGTATCCTCAATAAAATCTAACAAATCTCACAACAAAATGTTCCCAATGAAAAGTCAAAATATTTATTTTAAAAATTATGAACATAGTATTTCAATATTTCAACATCACTACACTTTGTCCTTAGAGGACCTCTTTTGCGAAAAAAGGCAAAACTAGCACCTTCCCTTTCTGAGTGTTGGAGTTTTTTTTAAATTTCTATGAAAAGACAATTTCTGATAGAATTTCAATTGCCTATCTAATTGTTGGTTCAATTTTCATTAGAATTAAGAGATTAAATTATGTTGGATATTACAGTTGGGTTCACGTGTCCAAAAGAAAGTTGAGACCACAGACAGTGTGTTTCTCTTAGTTGAATTTTCCTCTAGATCTTCCACAAGACCTTCCTGAGGCCTGTAGATGTTGACTTTTTTCTTCTTTTCTCAAACTGAGAAGAAAAAACAGAGAAATAAACTGACAAATCTACCTAGCAAAGAAAAGTTTCACCGGAGTTTCTTTTAAAACCACAATAAACTGTAGCCTATATTTCACTGTCTTAGGTAAACAAAGTTATTATAATTTTATCTTGTCACTAATTCTGTTAAACCAGCTGCATAGCTTAGTTAAAATGACACACTATAATTTGTAAACAAAGCTGAGCTAGATTTCAATTCATGTGATTTTAACAGTAATTTCTGTGTATAACTGGACAGTTCTTTCTAATTCTGTTTGACTTGGGTTTTTTATCAGTTTCCAAGCAACACAATATGTAAGGTTTGCTTACAGTATGTGAAAGCTACAGTTTAAAAAGAAAAAATGTCATAGTCTATGTTAACACATATCAAACAAAATGGAATCTTGCTAAAATAATTGACAATTGGGTGGGTTTATCCTGATTAAAATATTGCTAAAGACTGTTGTCTGGGCTCTGTTCTATCCATATGTTAATAGTTTGATATTTTTATGAACATGGCTGAAAAGACATGATGCCACTTGAAATTAGAGAAAATAATGCTGGAGTAAGTTGGCGGTACTGGACTTTTTTCAAGGATTCTCACTCATTTTTATAGGTCTGCCAGAACAGCTTAACAAAAGAAGGTTTCTGCAAATCAATTTCTACCTGCATATTCTCCAATTTAACTCATTATTATAGAATTTTCAGATAATATATTGACTTTACAATGCCTGTAAAGATAGTATAACTCCAGAAATACATAGAAAAATTATCCACTATACATTAGCAGTTCATGTCATACTTCTGAATGAAGAATGCATTCAGAAAACTAGTTTACTTATGGAATAAAAATGAAAAAAAAAAACCCAACAAACTATTTTTAAAGAAATATTGACTGAGCTGTGATAATGACTTGTTGCTGAACTGAACTGTTCTTTCTTGCCTCTCAAGAGATCTTCTTGTTGCTGCTTTCCTTCTAAGACTTTCTTTTGCTCCTAAAGCTTTCTTTGTATTTGGTAACCTCTATCAGTTCAGCCATTCAGATATAATCTCTGCTTTGCTAATTCCAGTTCTGCCTTGAACAATACATATAGAAAAGTCTTGATGTAGCTTGATAAGTAGCATAATGATCCAAAGAAACCTCTAGACTTTCATTGCCACGGCTGCTCAGTCACAAGATGTTTCCATTTTAAACTCCCTCTTCTCTAATTCTCAAAATAATTCTCAAAATGCAAATGGAACTGGAATAATCTGAAACACAGAAAAACAACCTCTGACACATACAAATCCATATGCCTATGTTTAGGGGGTCCTATAGGCAGAATAGCACGTTGTCTCCCTTTCTTTAGTTACTTGCAACCTCAGTATCTGAGATGTTTGCTTTAGAAATTTAGATGTTGTTTAGAAAACAGATATTTAACTTATTCTTTGACAAGCATAACTTTGGTGATTAGATGCCTAATATGGAGTTTATCATTTATGCATAAGTAAAAGAGGTGTAGTGAATGACAGAAAAAAAGCACTTTATTGGGGAATTGTGCACTCTGCATTAATGGTGCACATAATTTTTAACCAGTCTGTTTCTTTGAACAATTTGTTCCAGCTAAGAACAGATTGAGCTGTTCTTTGAATCATTCTTCAGCAGGCAGTACAGTGTGAGTTTATGATGACTTTTCTTTGTGCTGTAGCTGAGTTCATTTGAGGTAAAACTTGCTGAAGTGCAGGGGGTTTGTAAAGGTACTGAGCACTGCCTATGATCCGGGAGGCTTAATGTGAAGGCAGCTATGTGGACTGTTTGTGTTGCATTTAAGCAGCTGACACACATAGTTTTCTGGCAAATTAATGGTTTTTCAGTTGTATATCCCAGATATGTTTGACATTTAAATGTTAATCTTGCTTTGTATATAGACTTCTCTGAATGAGTATCACAGTAGAAAGTATTCAAGAAACTGAACATGAAGCTGGTCATAGGAGGTTTCCCCCTTCTTGCTGAATTGATGTGAGACTTGGAACTGGCTTTGCCAGCTTTGGGGAGAGGGAGCGGATATAGTTGTGAAACAGAGGATGTAGCTGCTTTAATTATTCTTGGTAAGCAGTGCAATCTGGAAGTAAAAGCTATTATACCAAGGCATATGTTTGAGTCCAAGGCAGTTCAGGAAAGGGCTACGTATTACACATAAGACTTAAACCATTTTTGTACACACAGCCACAGTTACTTCTATGAATTTTCTGCAGATTCCTGGAGTCTGAGTTTCTTATTGTGGACTGATTTGTAAGAACAAATTAAAAATGACAAGACCTGATGCAAATTCAGTGCCACATAACTGTTAAGATTTTACCTTTTCCCAGTTTAGAGTACTAGTCCTTTTAATTCCTTTTTTTTGGGGGGGAAGGGGGGCATTGGGGGAGTTGGGGGGAGGGTGGGCACTGCAAAGGTCTCCCTGAAGCTACTGAGAACCAAAAGTAGAAGTCATAATTGCAGTTTAATGAAACCAATTTTAAACATTCCTTTTATCTCTGCTGGGATGTTTATTGTCACAATTCAAGTTTTCTCTTTTTAGACAAACTCAAGACATTTGCTAACCTGTTCATGCTAAATGTCACCCTGTAAAATAAGTAGCTTTGACAAATGTGCCCCCACTCTACTACCCCGGCATGTTAAAAATATCACAGTCACATTCCTGCTTTTTGAAACAAAAAAGGTGACTGTCATTTGTCATTTCTGCCAAAAAATACCATTATGTTTCTTTAGGAACTCTGGAGAAGCTCTGGATTTCAGTTCATACCTTAAACAAAGCCAATCCCCATTCCTGAGCAGTATTCATAGAATTTCTGTGCACTGTGCTCAGGCAGCAACTGCAGCAGAGTTTCTAAATTAGTGTAAAAGGCTGGGGTGAGACCCCAGTAGCAATCACTTACCTACGGGACAGCTCTACCAGGAGCATGCTGAATTTTAAAACAAACCCTGCTTACCTGCTGATGGACCAGGCAGTGCATAAGCACTAAGATGTTTACTTAGAAATCTAATTAGACAATTAAAAGCTAGTAATACCTTTTAATGTGACAAAATCTGATGAGTATTTAGGTACCTAGTAGTTACCTAAAACCATTTGGGATACACAAATGAGGACACCCAAGTCTCCCAGGGAATGCAGTCTGGTACACGTTCTCTGAGAGCGCCTAGTAAGACCCAAAAACCTGGGGCTCACCAAAAGGCGAAGAAGGCAACAGTGGCCACTTCTACCCAAAATATTGCCACAGGAAGAAAAGAACACTCATCTTTTCCTTATTGGCCTGGTGTTGGATTATTCATCTAGAAACAGGGGTGGAAGCCTCACCTGCCTGAACCTGAGGAGGTTCAAATCTACCTCCCAGCTTCCAAGAAGACAAGCTAGGACAGAAGACACGGCATGCACAGTCTGGGTGTCTAGAGTCCACATCTCTCTAGACTGCTGAAGCAATACCAAGAAGCCAAGAGTGTAAGGTTCAGGTTTGGAAGAGAAAGAAAGAGAGAGCGAGCAACCACTTGAGTTTAGAGGGGCTGGAAGGGGCATTTTATTCTGGACCAGGGTAATGAACCTGTTTAACTTGTTCTGGTTAATGTTCCTGGAACTGTTTCTGTGAGGGGAGGGATTAAGACTAGCCAAAAATGCTAATTCTTTTTTTTTTAAAAAAGATAAAAATAAAACGAGCTTTCCAGAGTGTAGCATTTTTATGAGTGATAATACAATGACGATTTCTGCTCAATATGAAATTATAATAAAACAACCCTGTGGCCTCCACCGCTGTAGTATTTAAACAGATCATGATTTTTAATACACTTAGGTTCACAAAATTCCTAGAAAATAGGAAAATTGATGATTTATGGCTGCTAGTTATAAATATTTACCTAGTTATTGTACAGCTTTTTAAATACCCAAAACACATACACATTCATATAGACCATAAAAATATTAGTTAAAAAACCTACACGTACAAAATTACAATGACGTTTTAATAGGGTCCTGTGCTGGTTTTGGCTGGGATGGAGTTAATTTTTTCCATATTAGCTTGTATGGGACTATGTTTTTGATTTGTGCTGAAAACAGTGTTGATAATACAGAGATATATTTGTTATCGCTGAGCAGTGCCTACACAGAGCCAAGGCCTTTGCTGCTCCTCACCCCACCAGCCAGGAGGCTGGGGGTTCAAAAGGAGTTGGGAGGGGAAACAGTCAGGACAGCTGACCCCAACTGACCAAAGGGATATTCCATACCATATGGTGTCATGCTCAACAATAAAAATCAGGGGGAAGAAGGAAATCATGGTGCGGGGGGCAGGAGGGAGGGGAGAGTGGGATGTTTGGAATTATGGCATTTGGCTTCTCAAGTCACTGCTACACATGACAGAGCCCTGCTTTCCTGGGGATGGCTGAACACCTGCCTGGAGATGGAAAGTGGTGAATGAATTCCTTGCTTTGTTTTGCTTGTGTGTGTGGCTTTTGCTTTGCCTATTAAACTGCCTTTATCTCAACCCACAAATTTTCTTGATTCTCTCCCCCATCCTGCCAGGGAGAGTGAGCTGTGTGTGGCTCAGTTGCCAGCTGGGGTTAAACCACGACAGTCCTTTTTTGATTTTCTGGTTTTCAGCTCCTTGTTAAAGTCTGTTCTTCAGTCCTCAGCTTCTTTTAAAGCTTAGCTTTCTGCCCTGAATATTATATTAGCCACATAATAGATACTGTGATACCGCAGCTTTATTTCAAGACTTACAGCCAAGCTGGCAGCCAGTCAGCCTCTGCCCCTGCACCCTCATTCAAAATGAGTTGCAGCCTGTGGCTCCTCCAGGTAGATTCTGTCAATCTAAGTATGAAAAATTACAAGGACAAGCTCTGCTTTCTGAAGCACTGATGGAAAAGGTAGCGGTATTGCATGACACTAGGGATGGCTAGATGGCTGCTTTGTACTGTAAAAGAGTTGAAAGAAATAGCTTGGCTTTTGGGAGTTTCATGTCTCTGAGGTAGAATATGAAGTACCTGATGAGGAAGTTATGGTTCAAAGGAAGGTTACAAAAATAACAGCAGCCATCCTAAACTTATCTAAAAGATTTACAAGAAGTCTGCTACAATGTGTGGGTTTTGACCTCCAGGAACACTAAATTTTATTCATCTTGTGCTGAGGAACAAAACACACTCAGTGCATTAAATCAGCTTCATTTTTTGTTCTTGTGCTTATGGGATTTGCAGCACAGGTTTAGATTATAAGGAAATAGTTGTCAAGTGTAAAGTATAATTAAGACAGTTTTGGTGCCAGAAGCAAGATTTTATTTTTCCTATGAACCAGGGATTTTAGGTTTTTTCAACTCTAAATATAAAGAGGGTGAAGAAGGGGATATTTTCTTCTCTTTTATCTGAACAGTCAAACAGGTGCCAATATGACATTTGTGTTGCATAAGCAGATAGTTTTATGATGTTCACAGCCTGCCATATATTTACCTCCTGTTTAGGATTAACCTCATACTTTTAAAATCTTCCATGGATTTGAAAGTATTCCTTAGTACTCACTGCCAATTTAACTACCCTCCCAGAGTTATACTTCAGATGCTGCACACTGAGCAAAGCCCACTAAATGTTTAGGTTCCCTTGCAAAATTTCTAACCACTGCGGTTTTAGAAGGAGTTTTGTAACAGACCTCATCTCTTTCCATCTACCAAATCTATGATACTCTCTATATAGTTATTTCGCTGGGTTGTATACCAAAAACATGAGAGTACCTTCAGTCAAGGACTTGGACTTCAGGTATCCTATAATATACAGCCTAGGACAAGGTTTGTTCTGAGAGGTTGTTGCCTTCATGTAAAACTGGGAGACAAGTAGATAAAAGTGAATGGGATGGTAGAGACAATGATGATCAGCGTGTGAATCCAGAGACACTGAACACTTCTTTGCAGTTCAATGACCTATACAGGCATGTAGTCAAGTAGCAGGCCTTGTCTTCAAGAGCCACCTGTATAAATCAATAGACAACAGCAGTTACATTATATGATTGAGCTCAATCAAATCCCCAAATTATTGTATGAGGACTGGGCATCGAAAGAACAAAGCAGCAACTCTAGGTCTCAGATGTTCACCTGTGTCAAGGGGTTTCTGTGTTGGACAAACAGGTCCTCTGAAACTGTGTCAGACAGAAATATCTGAGAGTATCTGTGTGGTGGCCTTGTAAATCCCTGGTAGTTGGTAGAGGGATATAATTATCTTCTGACCCTTCTTAGTAGTTAGCAGGCATAATTGCTCAACAGCAATTGCAAACCTACTGGAGTCCCCAGGAGCTTACATTGATCTCACTTCCTACCCTCAGGTGTGTGACCTATCAAGAAGAAGGAGCCTAGATGACAGGCTTAGGCTAAACATGTAGGGTTTAGGCAGTTGAAGCTAAGTGACATGAATCCAGTCTAGGACCTGTTTCAATATTCCCCAAAATACTGGATGATACCTTAAGCCAGTGTCTGGCCTTAGCTTGCCTTCCAAGGGTGTGGAAGGCACACACAGGCGGACACAGTTTTAAGGCGGACTTAAAAGAAACACTATATCTGCGTGGCTGGGTTCAGAAAAAATGGCCTTTATTGTTTATACAAACTATTTATATACCTTAGACAGTGCAGGTGTTAGACCCTGATAGGTTTTTGTATCCTTCTTGCTTGCCATTTGCTGTTGCTGTAGGTGCCCGTATGCTGCGGTTCTAAGTTCCGATTCTTCACATCCTGTTTACATACCTGACAATTTGTGGCTGTCTTAAAGGTACACAGCTAAGTCTTTGAAGTCAACTAACTTGTCTGCAGACCCGCTGCAGACCCCAACACAAGGGGATAAATTTCCGTTTTTCTTTTGCAATCAGTAGGAGATACCACAGAAAGTCTTTATGCTTTCCCTCTACTGCAAAACAAACAGGCCCTTCATTTGTAGTTCATTTCCATACAGAAAGGTGCAATACAAGCACTTGAAGTAACAGCAAAAGATCCTCTACTGATTTGAAAAGTAACTGTGGTTTGTGAGCTCAGTTCCAGTCCTTATTTGCTCACTGTCTTCCAGTGTCCTTGTCAGTAGGTTGTACATGACATACCTGTGCTGAGGAAGAGACCTAAATATTGGAACAATGAAGTACTGTGGAAATAAGTCCTGCTAAACTAAGTGTCAGAAGTCTGTACTGAATATACTGAAACCAAAAAGTTGCAATTCATATTTATTTATTTATTCTGTTTAATTAATATAAAGATGTAATTGCACTTGTATTGTTTGGTGGGACAGAAGGATTGTGGGTGACTGTGGGAGGAAGTTTATTTCCTGTAGGAACTGCAGTAGGTGAGGAAAAAGATGTGTAAGGCAAGGAGGCATAATATAAAAGAGGAAATTTATGATATAATCACATGTCTATTTATATCAATGTATATACAGAGAAATATTAAAAATGTGTCTCTCTTAAAACAAAAAAATCAATATGTCACCAGAAAGGAATGTATGTTTCCCCAGTATGTACATTTGGGAAATGAGAGAATTACTGTATGATGGTTTACTCCAACTCTACCAAATCATTGCTTTTGCCACTTTCACTGGGAGAACCGACTTCAAAAGCTTGCAGTCAGATGAACAGAAACATTTGGATACCAAAGGATTTTGAAAAGCATTTGGAGGATTTACCAAAAAAAAAACCCAACCCCAAAACACAACCTACCCTAAGATTCAGGTTTAAGGCATCTGGTTTCCTTTGATTTAATTCAGGATTTGCAAATAAACTTTAACTTTTGGAAACCAATAACATCAGATGGAAATCAAGCACACAGACTGCTAAATACTATTTTAAAGGGGCTAACTTGTCAGCAGCACCCCAGTGCTGCAGTACCACCTGCACTGGACTTACGCCCAAGAGCACCTTCCCAGTTCACCCAGGAAGGTGCACAGCAAACTGGAATTCCACCCCACACAGTGCCCCAGAGCAATGTAACTGTCTGAGAGTCCAAGAGTTCACTCAGTTAACCAGCTCCCTCTTTCCAAGAGTTCAAGCCTTAAGAGAGAAGTTGAAGACCAAAAAACCCAATCATATTTTACAGTTTGCTCTTTTGCTGTGGATACAATGGCAATGTGCATGTATATGTGAGCACAGTGATACATGTAAACAACAGGCTTAATGTTCATCATGGACCCAAAGATAAGGTAAAACTGAAACATCCACCTAGTTACACATTTATACACTTAAACATATTTGCACTGAAAGCAGGTATTTACTGATAGAGTCTGGTTTGGCACACAAATCTGTTAAATGATGTAGCCTTGTACCAGGACAGATACATGTTCCACATTTTGATTCAGAATTGTTTCCACCACTGGTTAAACCAACTAAAAGTATATGTCTGGTCTAAGTGAAAAATTTAGATCTTCTGAACTAGATGCATAGGCTACCTGTGGAAAGAGAGAAGCATTGTGAGAGAAAGAGCATCCCACCATACTGGACCCCTATATTAAAAAGAAAAAGAGGCAAGAGGAAAGGGAAGTGATGCTGTATACCTGTTCTCTGAGTCAACATTAATGCAATTAATGAGTTGAATTCTAATAAGTTGTCTCTTCTTTAAAGAGGACATAATGCACTAAGATAATCTTCTTGCCTAAATTATTGCTGCTAACAGGAAGGCTAGAAATAAAACCTTAAAGATTAAAAAAAAAAATAAATGTAAATGTACTGAGGTTGCTTAGTCTAAAGAAAAGAAGACTGAGAGGAACATACCTGGAAAAGCAAGAAGAGAACAATCATCTCTCCATACACATTAGAAATAGAAAAACGGTAATGGATGAATCCAGTGACAAGAAGATTAGCATTAGGAAACTTGTTTGCAATAGGTAGAACACTGAAGAAACAGCCTGCATTATGTCTCCACAGTTTCCCCAGGTGAGCAACAGAAATCTTTGAACACAGGAGTGTTTGTCAGGATTAAGACAGTCTTAGCTGACACTGTCCTGAGGTCCCTTCCATTGCCATGCTTCGAAATATTCTTACTTGCAATTTCAGCCAGGTAACATTTTCTCAACGTCTTTCTTCTTTTGTTTTTCTTTATATTTTCCTTCTAATATTCTTGTAAAAAACATTATTTTGCTGGGATTTTTCAGGCCAATCATTTCAGGATTGGATTGAGAGCAACCTTTTTTTAGTTATATATTGTTTACAATTTTTTTTTTTTAAAGTGGATATAGTTAATTGGAAGAACAGAGAAACAACCATGAGATCAGATTTTTTTGAAAGCAGCTAATTTTTGATGCAGTAGACATTGTTGATAGCCCAAAAAAACCTAAGTCATTAACCCATGTCATTATTCTGATGATCTAGTATTACAATATGCTTTCTTTTCCTTGAATCCCAGGATAAACCTCAGGTCACTGTTCCTGTTTCTTCGTACCAATACAGTCCATGTCTGTGGAACAGGAAGACTGATTTTTAGAAAAGAATGAATTCTGCTAAGTAATTTCATCCTGTGAAACAATGCAATTCTAGAACATTAAGAAATATGTCAGTATTACTTCATTGGTAACACATAGTGCCAATCTTTGTAGAGTCTCACAGGAAAATTGTTAACAAAATAGATTCTGCAAAATCTTCAGTTTCTGATACTAAAGAAGTCAAAGACTTGTCTCTTACACAAGTAAGACTGATTGCAAGGCATATATACTATATCTTAGTAACTAGGCAACAAATTTTGTACCAGACTTAAATTCATTTCCTATTGAAATGAAATAAAATCAGTCAATTAGGCATCCAAAAGCCTCATCTCCACTTTTTTCTTTCTATTTGCTTCTGTCTATGTATCTGTTTCCCATCTTATATCTGAAGCTAATATCCACGTGAGAAATTATGGAGCTATATGAGCAAAATGTAGATACAGAAACAAATAGAGTATACCTGTGGTGACATCATCTGAACACTTCCAAATTATCATTTTGGAATTGTCATTGCTCAAAGTTGCAAAAATAAGGGGAAATCTGTGGCAAAAGGAAGACCTCTTCCTTCCAGAGCACTTCACTATAGGCCTGGAAAAAACTGAATTAATGGACTGTCAGGGTCTGAGGTGGTTTTATCATAGAAAACCTAATAATTTTAAAGTTTTATCACTATCTTTAAATAAGTGAATAAAGGGAAGAAAACATTTAAATGCATGTTTAATTTTAATTAAATGAATAGTCAGAAATTACCTTTTATGGTTAATCTGTTTCTTTATGTGGTGACTTCAGAAATAGTTGGTATATTACTGCTATTTCAATACCAAATCTATTGCAACAACCTCAAATACAAATGAGAAAGTAACTGTTGGCTTCTGCCCTATTCAGTCTCTCCCCAGGAGTGAAACTATCTCCATGTCAAGTGCTCATATCCTGAAACCAACCTCAAAGAAAAAGTTTTGGTTAGTTCCCACATAAAATTAATCTCATATCATCTCATCCACAGTGCAAGGAAAATTACTTCAGTTACAGTTTCCTTCTATTTGCAAAATAGCTATTTCTGAATAGCAATAGAGACCTTTTCTACATCTTTTACAAATATTTCCTTATACTAGTCCACAAAAGTTCATCAGCCAAGAAGTGAAGGGACTGTGCCTCGGACTGTGGGGATAATTAGTTTCCATGAATGCAAAAGCACATTTGAAAAGAAAATCTTGAACTGAGAGATGAAAATGTGCACAAAGTGATGGAACTCTTGAAAGGTTCTTACCTAGTGAAATTACTGCGTCAGGCAAGTGTCTTTCACTGGCAAGACAAGCAGCTTGAAATAAATCAGCACAATTAATGTATGGCTATAAGCAATACCAAACATGTTACATCTGCCAATAACTGGCATGCACAGTTTCACTTTGATACTTGATGCCTTCTTTTTCCTCTTATCCCTATCAAAGTAGTAAACTGTTTATACATTTTATTGATATTTTCGGTTGTATCCCCAGGGAAAGAAGTACAGGGAGAACAGGGCTGCGCTAAAGAAAAATGTATAGAACAAAGCCGTGATTTCCTTCAGTCACTGCACATCCACAGGGAAGAGTAATTTGTGGAAACATGGAGATGGAGGAGTAATGGATTTCTCTGTCAAAATGATGAGTGAAAGAAAGAAGTAATTACCATTAATGCACTTCAATTATGGCTCAACGGTTTTTTAGCTGTATGTTCCCATTTAATTTTCATTTACAACAAAACAGTTGCCACAGACCCAGAGCTAAAAACAGAAATCCCTTTCAGCTACTGGCAAATTAGTGAGTAATGTTCTTATTATATAAGCAGAGGGAAGATCGGCTTCTTCCAGGCAAACACGGGAAGTACTTGTTTGTTTCAGGCACTACTCCTTCTCCCCACAAACTTACAGTTGAACTTTATTTCCAATGTTATAATCAGCTAAGCATGATAATACTTTTTTTCTGGTTCCTATTTAGCTTTCAAAGCCCTCACTGGATTTCTGTCATGGATCAGTGGCACCTTCCAGGAGGGAGTGAGGTCAGTGGACATCCTTGGTATACAGGAAGGCATGTTCTATTAGTAAAGGGAAATGTTTCCAAATCCCTCAGATCTTAAGCTACTAAAAATAAACTAATGAGCCCTAAATTAACTTTTTTTTTTTTCCACAGCTTTTCCAAGCCAAAAGAAAAGTATTTATTATCTGGGAGTGACATGCAGGAAATTAGGCTTATAAATTGTGTTTAAATGATTATAGTTTCCAACTTTCCTTAATTCTAATCTGAATATTAGTCTGTTGTAGAGTGTATGTTTCAGCTTCAGTGGGTTTTTTTAAATTGGTTCTCATTGCACCATGTGAAATATTTCTGGTGGAGGAGCTGCAAAAGACACATGATGTAGGAATCACACTGTTACCTCTTTTCAACTGTCTGCCTGGGATAGTTTTGAACTGGTGTCCACACTCAGTGCTGCTTCTCTATATCCTTCCAATAACCAGAATGAACTTGATAAATTACCTGTATTTGAAATTTGAAAAATTTGAAACACTGCAGAATAAAGTCAAAGCTGGAATACTAACAAAATTTTTTTTATGTAAGAAGTGTGAAATCCTTCCTGGGGCTCCACTGAAGCAGATGGAAGTATTTTAGAGGAAGAGTAGCCCTGAGGGTGGACTGATTCACACCAGTCCCTCTGACCCACTGAATTTCTGTCCATGCTGGAGGCTGAAGGGCAGGCTTAGAGTCATCCTTGTATGCTTACAAGAGCTGCATTAGCTCTATCTACTGCATATTAGGGCTGAAAGTGATTTTAGCTTGGCCACGTTTGACCTGTACGCACCAAACAAAGGGAGCTTCTAGCAGAGTCTGGAGTAGACCAGCAAACATTCCTCCAGACAATGCCTCAGTTTGGGTCTTGCCTGTCCCAACAGACACTTTAGATGTGACCACCTAGCCGGGTGGAGAATGTGAGAATATGAATTTGGGTAATACCGTGTCAGGTGACTTCAGGGACTGGGAGTGGGCCCTTGTCCATTTTATTTAGCACTATAAACAGACTGAGCATAGAAGAGGTTAAAGAACATCACACCTTTTTTCAGTGTGTTCCCCTATGACACATGTGCCATAAAACCTCTTTGGGATCCTTGTTGAGTTATCTACAGAGACAGTGCCATCAAAGCCCATACTGTTGCTGGCCCAAGTGCTCCAAACTGTAAGTTTACGAACAGGCCTTATATTAATAAGTTCATCACAAGCACAAAATCCCAGATGGGCTAATACCTTCCCTTTGCAGTCACTTTTTGGGCTAGCTATTATCAGGTTGCATATCACAAACCAGCCCCCCATATTAAGAGGGAGCGAGAGATGTAAACCATAGGCAGAGGAGGACTCTGCAGTGATATCATCCAGTCCTAGGGAAAATTTACAAAGTAAAGCGAGTTGCAGACTACTACACCCAAAAAGCTTACTACAGCTAGCTACAACCTACAAAACTCATTGTGTGTTCAGGTGAGCTTCAAAAAATTCAGAAATTTTGTACTTGCAGAACTTACAGTTTCTTATAGAAATTCAGGCAGGTGAGGGTTAGTATGACAACAGCAAGATGTCAGGGAGCATTTGTAAAACCTGGTAAATCTGGACCAAATCATGGTGAAAAGCAATAGTTCATGCCTCAGGCTAAGGACCCAGCCTTCTTGAAAACTCTTCATCTTTAAAACGCAGTCACTAATGAGTGAGTCCCAGTCTTATGACAGGGACTTTTAAATGAAATAACTGCAAAACAGTGTCTGCAGTATTACATGTACTGTCTACAGTCCTTTAAAATCCTTTTAATTGAAAGCACATAGGAGAGTCTACAGCTCCTAAATGCCAAAACACAGAGCTGAGCCCATTGCAATGATACGATCTTGACACAGTGGGTGAGACAATTCCATTGTTTCCCTGTGAAGACTTGTCTTTCTTTTTCCTTGCTTTTACACAGATCTCCAAGTTTCTTCCTGCACCTGCAGAGTTCCTGGAGGAAGAAACTGTCAATATTTCATACTAGGTTCAAACATACCATGTTTTTATCCCAGTTTATTTACGTTTCTTGATTACACTTGTTCTGGCTCATTTCCTTTGTTTCATTCTTGCCAGAAAACCTTGCTAGAGTGCTTGCCAGTTATTAATAAATTGAGTCAAACAGTAGCAAGTGTAGTTCAACAATTCTGGCAAATATTAATTAATGTAATTTTCATTGTTAGGAGATTTTTTTGGCCCGCTTTCAGATCAAACACAAATTCCAGTCCTTTAACATCTGTTTTTGCTATATTCAGATTGGCAAGAAAACAAATAAAAGGAAAATGAGACTTAAAGATCCATTCTCAGCAAAAGATGCAGATACTCCATCACTGTATGGACCTTATGAACTTTTTTTAAAAAAATGAAATAAATAATTGAGTTTTGTTTGGCTGTTAAGTGATTCTTCATTAAGTTATGAATTCTGAAATTGGAAAGAACCAATATAAGACATCCTCAGATCAGATTCTGTGAGAAACTTCAGAAAAACCAGATCAATACTTAGTGAAGAAATTTAAGTCGTGGGCATTCCACTGCTGCCATTGGTGAATTAATTAATTTAGTTATAGTTATCTTATTTATTGTTTAAAGAAAAAAGCTTATTTCTATTCTGAATGTACCCTGCAAGATCTTCAAACCTTTGTATTGTTTTTAGACTTTGTTTTACAACACTCATTATCAACCTGGTGCCTCCCATGACTTGAAGTGTCCAAGCAAGGCATCACTTAACCTTCGGAATTTATAAAGTTCTCTGAAGCTTTTTTACAATAATACTTAGCTTTCAGTCTCAGGTTTTCTTTGAATTCTGCACAGTTCATCAACATTGATTTTGAACTGTAAGTTCAAGAGAACTGGAAAGAGCAGTCAAGCAGCTTTGCACAGGTAATAGACAGATGGAGCAGAACCTCTCTGTTCCCATGACTATACATCTAGGGATCACTTTTGCCCTTTTGGCAATACTCTTTGCCTTCATCTGTCATAGTACGAAATAATATTGTCTTTTATGAAAATAATATAGCAAATTAAGGAAACCAACCCCTTTTCTAAGACCTCAGAAAATTTTTTTCTAAAACAATATACTACTAATTTCTCTTTGTAAAGGTAGAATTTTCTAAGTATCGATCTCCTATTACCGAAGAAAAGAAGGAAAATAAGTAGAACATTTTTTCCATTAATAATTTAACTCCTTTTAGAAGCTTTTACTGAAACGCTTATAACCTATTTCATCATATTTAGCTGTACAAAGACTCCTTTTTATTAACTCTCTATAGCCTTCTTTTTCCCCTGGAACATACTATCCATTACTGATATACTGTGAACACATTGGGTCTTAATTTATTCACTGTATTCATAGACTGTGTTGTTAAATGCACAGATGTTATCCATACTAATAAAGAAGGTTGCAAACCTCCCCTTAAATATGAAAATGGACAGTTAGGAAGTGAGCCCAGGCTGGCCTGGGTCTTCCCAAGAAGGACTTCTGGCTATGTCTGTAGTAGTAAGTTTGACATTGACAGTTGAGTTTCTGGACACTGAAATGTGTTGTATAGCCTGTTAGAGTCTAAAAGCAATCCGATTTCGCTTGGGCAAATTAGCCATCTCCTGCGAGTTTGAATAGGCCTAAAGACCATATCCAGTAAGAATGATAGATGTGGCAACAGTATTTTTAAGAGTGAAATAAGCTTTAATCATATGGACATAGACCATTCTGTGTCATTTGGTCCCAGGACCAGGGAATGGTACCAGGATCAATTCACTTGTCTAGATGTACTTTCAGCCCCTTTGAAGGCTGAACAGTTGTATTGTTTTAGCAGATTCTGAAATTCATAGACCTATTTGAGTAAATAACCATTCCTTAGCAATTGCTAAATGTTATGTCAGGAACGCTGCCTGTGCTCTGGGCCCAGGGACGAAGCCTAAGTACACATTTGAGTAGCCCTTTAATGAAAAGCTTCTCAAATTACATTTCTAACTTTTACAGTGTCAGCTGTGCACTTACAGAAAAGGCTGCTCAGTGCCTTTTTGAATAATCCATTGAACCTTCAAGTGCTCTTAAGTAGCATTAGCTGACAGTTCCAACTGCACTTTCTAGACCTGAACCAGATGACTTATTACAGTAGTATTTAGTTACAAAAATACTTCTCTGTGAATTAGCAAAGCATCTAGTTTGTGTATGTAAAGATTCCAAAGCTAACCACCATAGCTGGTCTGTGATTTCATATGTTCATAAGCTGGAATAGCTATGTTCTGATGGAAGTTTAACGTATGATACTTCTAGGGAGGAAAATAAAGTCTAGTATATATATTAAAGGGCAGGCTCTTTCTTCAGATGCTTTTTGCAATACATGGGTTTATCTAATGTATGAGGATCTTGTAGGCATAAAAAGCAAATTCCCAAGTTTCCCTGTTCAAAAGGGAAGGGTGAATGAATTTAAGAAAATGAACCGAGTGTTTTCCAAGGTGGGTGATAACATTCTCTGTTATCAGTAATATATCTCCTAGGGTCTTCCTAGACCCTCAAACTCTCGGCAATGTGGCTTTTAAAGCTGCTCTAGCAGCACCTCTGAAAGCTGTGACTAATACAGGATCATCTTTCCTGACTACACACCAAGTCTGATGGAAATTAATGTATCAGCAGGAGACAGCATGTTCTCAGGCAGGAGAAATATTTCCATCAAAATCTTGGTGGAAAGGAAGGAAACAATGACATCCTGCCTAGCCCCATGTTAAGACACATTAAACAGGAGCTCATGCCTTTACCTTTGTCTGCATAAATCCCTGCATCCACAGAGAATTTCCACAGATGCCAGGAAAAAGAGGTGAATTGGCGATGCTGTAGAACAGTTAGTCCTCATTTTCATATTTGTAAGGCAGAGCCTTACGCTCATGAAGCCCTGAGATGACACTTGTCTGGTTAAATGTAAAACTGTCTAGTGTAAAACATTCCCATCTGAGAATAGAATCTGATCTCCCTTCTTGGTTATTGGTGAGACAGAGACATGAACAGGGGACAAGACATTTTAACAAAGAGCTCTTCAGTTCCTAAATGAGAAACATGAATCACCCCCCATGATTTTGTTTTGTAAGTGTCAAAGTACTGATTTTACCTCTATGCAGATGTCTGTACAAGAGGTGCCTACAAACAGGTGAGGTGAGATGAATCCCACCATCTGCACAGGTTTACAGTATCATGATCAGGCCAAAACTGGGAATTTATTCTTCCCCTCAAAGAACTCTTGCAGCAGTGGTGGTATGCAGTTTTTTACACAACTTGGAATATAAAGAATGCAATTAATCACATGGTTTGACGCAGTTTATTCTGAGAAATGGTTCCAAAATAAAACAGTTCCCTGAATACTGAAAATAATGAAGCTTGGTTTCAAATTATTTTATGTCACATGATTAAGTGACTTCGAAAGAACTGCACTAAAGCTTTAACATGACCTTACGCTTGAATGGACATTGGAGAAGTGAAATTAACTCAGGAATAGGCAAGAAATGAGGGATGAAAAAGAGGAGAGAATGTCTTTTCCAACTGTGGGAAAAGCATCATTTGGAGCTCATACATTGCTATGTGCCTAAGGAAAGAAATCTTGACTCAAGAATGACAATTTTGATGTGTAATAAGGGACAGACTCAAAATGGAACTTTTCTTAGAGTTAATTTTTTTCACCATCACACCAACCTCTTTCCCTCGGGGTGGAATTAATAAAATGTCTATCCAAGTACATATTTTCATTATTTTTACAGGAACCTCAGAACTTTTAGATCTCTTCTTACCTGACAGGTTTGGTTCAAATTCACACCAAAGTTTAAATGCTTGGGGGATAATGGGAGATAAAGAGAACAACAGACAAGCAGGCACACACAGCCCATGGCACTGTTTAGCCCTTGTTTCCACAGGTAAACAGGTTTCATATTCCTGAACTGAAAGGGGGAGAATCTGTAGAATTCACTAACTTCTTGTAATGATATAAGAAAAATATCTATTTTTTCATGTCTCGGAAATCTAAAGAAAAAAAATAGAGTACATAAAGGTTTTGTGGGGTTTTTTTAGATTTTAAGAGCAGCTACATGATCTGAGCTTTGCTATTGGTTCCCTATGCCAGGGACAGATCAATCCAAAATCCATGATGTCAGTATTCAAGAAAAGTTTCTGTCTGCCGCTATTCTGTTATCAAAATTTAACAGCTATGTGACATCTTTAAATTACTTTAAAAACATACTGCTCTTTTTGCCCCATTTGTGGGGTAGTGCCATTACACAGAAGGCCTTTGCTAGCGGAGTTGTCACAGAAGTCAACAAACCTGAGGCGTTTTGGCTGATTCTAGAACTGGGAGGGGAATGTTCTCCCATTTTCGTTCATTTTCTGCTTTCCTACTTCCCCTTACAAAAAAATAAGGAAGGGAAGGCAAGCAAACTTTCAGAACTGTGATGAATATTACTTTCTTCTAGGAACAAGTACCCAGTGAAATATCCAATCCTCAACTAAATAAAGGAGTTTCCTTTAATCTTCCTTTAGATTACACTCCAGAATCTGCACCATTTTGCTGGGCTGTGGCCACTTATCACTGAAAGGAAGGTTAAAAAAAGATTCCTTCCCAATTTTCAAAACAATTATAAAAGGATATATGCAGCAGTGAGTAGGTTCAACATATACATATTCATTAAATGTTATATTGCCCAGTTAGAGCCTGACTTTCCACACACACACACATTTACTTTCAGCCATGCAAATAATAACGGTTAGATCGGTAGAACCCTAAAACCCCAGTTCCTGCAGTCCAAACATAGAAACGGAACATTGAACATGTATTCTTGGAGAGGAAAAAGCATAACGAATATTTGGATAAGTTTATGTCCACTGAGGATATAAAAGGAACAGAATAAACTACTTCCCTTTCCATCCAGCTGGCCAAGAGGATCGTTTGCAAATGTCTCATTTCTCCTGTAAGTTCCAGTATTCCCTTTGTTTATCTTTTCTCAACTGATCATGTCATAAAATCATAGAATCATTTAGGTTGGAAAAGACCCTTAAGACCATGGAGTCCAACCATTAACCCAGCACTGCCAAATCCACCACTAAACCATGTCCCTGAGCACCACATCTACACAGCTTTAACATACCTCCAGGGATGGTGACTCCAATACTTCCCGGGGCAGCCTGTTCCAATGCTTGACAACACTTTCAGGGAAGAAATGTTTCCTAATGTCCAACCTAAACCTCCCCTGGCACAACTTGATGCCATTTCCTCTTGTCCTATTGCTTGCTCCCTGGGAGAAGAGACCGATGCCCACCTGGCTACAACCTCCTTTCAGGTAGTTGTAGAGAGTGACAAGGTCTCCCCTGAGCCTCCTTTTCTCCAGGCTAAACCACCCCATTTCCCTCAGCCACTCTTCATAGAACAAGTGCTTTAGACCCTTCACCAGCTTCATTGCTCTTCTTTGGACACGCTTCAGCACCTCAATGTCTGTCTTGTAGCGAGAGGCCCAAAACTGAACACAGGATTCAACATGCAGCCTCACCAGTGCCGAGTACAGGGGGACAATCCCTTCCCTAGTCCTGCTGGCCGCACATTTTCTGATACAAGCCAGGATGATGTTGCCCTTCTCGGCCACCCTTCTGGTTCCTGTTCAGCTGGCCATGAACTAGCACCCCCAGGTCCTTCTCTGCCAGGCAGCTTCCCAGCTGCTCTTCCCCAAGCCTGTAGCACTGTGTGGGGTTGTTGTGACCCAAGTGCAGGACCCAGCACTGAGCCTTGTTGAGCCTTATACAATTGGCCTCAGCCCATCAACCCAGCCTGTCCAGGTCCCTCTACAGAGTCTTCCTACCCTCAGCTTGGTGTCATCTGCAAACTTACTGAGGGGGCCCTCAATCACCTTGTCCAGATCATTGATAAAGTTATTAAACAGAACTGGTCCCAGTGCTGAGCTCTGGGGAACACCACTTGTGCCTGGCCACCAACTGGATTTAAATGCATTCACTACCACCCTTTGTAGCCAGCCACCCAGCCAGTCTTTTTACCCAGCAAAGAGTACACCTGTCCAAGCCATGAGCAGCCAATTTCTCTAGAACAATGCTGTGGGACAGTGTGTCAAAGGCTTTACTAAAGTCTGGGTAGGCAACATCCACAACCTTTCCCTCGTTCACTGAGCAGGTCATCTTGTCATAG
This sequence comes from Falco biarmicus, assembly GCF_023638135.1. Lineage (NCBI taxonomy): Eukaryota > Metazoa > Chordata > Aves > Falconiformes > Falconidae > Falco > Falco biarmicus. The sequence continues at coordinate 31,562,764 of NC_079293.1, read as the reverse complement.
AAAGGGATCAGATTAGTCAAGCAATTAATCCTGCCAATAAAGTTAAATGAAGAGAGGTGTTCATACTTTAGGTTCTATAGTCCTGCCTGGATTTATTACGATGGCGTTGTAAGTAAATAAAAATACCTTGGAATTAGATAATAATTTTAAATATAAAACAGAAAAATAAAATAAAAATCTGGTGCTTTATCCCATTAAAATAAGTGTCATTGAACTGCTCCAGAAGGTAGCTCTTTAATCATATTGGTTAATGCACTGAGCTCATGCTGCACTTCTATGCATGCTCTTGAGCACAATGCCATTTCATGGAACTGCCAAAAGCTTCACCGATTTTTGTTCCCGTGTGTGTATTCCATCCAAAGCCCGATGGACAGCTGTCTCAGACAATGCTCTTAATGCAGCTACCGTTAATACTGCTGGTGAGTCTCATTAGTCTGTATGATTTATTTTAAAGAAAGTTAGACTATAGAATTTCTGGGAAGATATGTTTTGTAAGGTAACACTTTTTTTTGCAGACTTGTACACGTGGTTTCTATAGACCGCAGTATGTGAGCTTAGAGCTGAATCAACAGGATGTTAAACTCCCTCACCTTGTTCTCTCATTCTGTAGGAATAGGTGCTCATCCCACCTGACAAAATAAATATGGACCAAGTTCTGTAAGAAAAGGAAAAAGAAAAGGAGATATTTTCTGTTCTTGGAAAAAAACCCCACCAAACAACCCAAATCTGTAGTACTCATTCCGTTAGAAAGTGTTCCAGTGTATTTAGACCATGTATGGCAGTAGAAAAGACTGGAATTAAATTAAGTATTACAACAGTGTCATTTTCTCCTGTTTAAATCTCTGCATGAGTGTTTTAAGGTCATTATCCTCACACTGGTTAAATTAGGCACCTGTAAATTTTCATTAATAGAATTATTACCTTTAATTTAACTTGGAAGAAAGTGATTTGTTATAACATGTGAAAAATAGCATTTTATTAATTGCCAACTCAGTGTAAAATATAAAATAATGGAACTCCAGGGCTCTAAATGTGTGTCTAGTTCCTTTCCCCGGAGGCATTAACTCTTTTTTAGCAAGGAACATATTTTAAATTCTGACATTTATCTGGTAACTGGAGTCAGAGGTAGCGGTGATGCACAAGTCTTCCTCTTGGCTGTCTAAAGACTCAGCCAGGTTCTGGGATGTCTTTGAAGGACATAGTTTTCCTTCTACGTATATCTGCATATATAGGAAGAAGGCAAGCTCATGAGATAAAAATTGTCTTCCAGCAGCTATTCTCCATGGTGAACTCTCCAGAGATTGCTCTTGAAATAATTTTATCTCATCCTTAGTTCTCCTGGTTGTGTTTTAAACAAGAGAGTAACTCAACCTTCTCCCTTGCCTTTGTGATTTGTGTATCTACCATAAATACACGCCAGTTTAGATCTCCTTGGTTCAGTCTGCACTCTCCTTTCTGTAAAGAGGCATCCATCACTACTGCAACAAAAGACATAAAAAAATATTCTTTTCAGGTCTCAGTTATCTCTAACGTGCCACCTAGGCACATTTAGGCATAAAGAGTCAGTCCTACAAGCTTAGAAATAGTGAAACAGGCTTATTTTTAAATATATGTCTTTATCAGTGATTTCGAAAGATAAATACTGCTCCACCATTCTGAAAGGCATGGATCAGGTGAAGACAGACGTAGACATTAAAAAAAATGCTTGCAGTGTACATAGACCCAAAAATTTAATTTCTGTTGAGTATTTCTTCCTCTCTGCTTCAGAAATTTGTGTGATTCTTTGCATGGTTTTCCCAAAAACAAATGCTTCAGAGCTTCCCACTTCCACAAAACAAAACCAGACAGTGTCAACCCACAGCCCAGCATGTGAGCAGCCCAACAATAACAAGCTAAAGTGTGCATGTGATGGAGTGAAACTGCTGATAAGAAAAATATTTTCAGTGACTGGTTTGAAATTAACAACTCAATCCTGTTTCCATTACAGTCAGTATTGACACACCCATCATGAAAAAGAAGACTAAGTGCTGGTTTGATTACAATGGAGAGAGAAAAAAGCTAAGCTTAAAAGGCTTTTTGTTTCTAGGGGAGAAACCACAACGGCCTTTCTGGAAGTTAACAGCTGGAAGCTGAATGCTGCTAAATTCAAATGAAGAGCAATTTCCTAGCAGTGAGGATGAGTAGAAGCTGGGGAGACTTCTAGAGGAAAAATTGAATTATTTAGATTTTGGAGATTTCAGCTTGAGTTTGGATAGCCTTCTCAGTGCTGTGATTCGGGCAGGATAGCCAACTTGCAGCCAGACTTGTGCTTAAAGTGGTCTTAAACTCACTACGTGTTTCTGAGCTATTTTGTGTGTTAGGGGGAGGATGAAATGGAAGGTGTGTGGACTGTTCTGGTTCAGACAAGGTTCCCTGTTGTTGCTGTATCTGTGGAAAGAAGTAAATGGTTCATTCCTGCCTTCTGTTCCCCAATTCTAGGCTGTTTTATGTGGGAGATTAAACCAGGAGAGACAAAGATCCCTTCTGACATTCATGCCTGTGATTCAGTAAAGTGGAGATAAGGATCATCTATATAAATTACAACAGTAATACTTGAATAATGCTCTTTTAACCATATAGCAGGCCTTTATGTGTATATCACACTGTTGAATGCATGGTAAGAATTGCCTTTGTTGGCCCCCCAAACGCTTGGCACAGCTCTCAGCTAAGGAGACATGCTGATGTGAAGCCATTAGTGAGTTTCTATGTGCTGCTAAGTGAGACATCTGGAAAACAATGAGGCTTGCCCAGAGGGCAAGATATCTTACATATCTTAAGATGGGCAGCATCATTCTCCGAAAGTGGTTGTTCTTCACTATTGATTATAGGAGCTTAAATAACTATGAATAGATGCCTGAATTTCAGATTTCTAATACCAGGTGAGACAAACCTTGTAGTGGGAATAACGGCTCTAAGTGCAGACAGCCTAATTCTGCCAAATGCTGGCAGTGTCTCCAAAGTCATGATAAAAGCAAAGGAAATCCTTAGGAAATAGTTTGAGATCTAAGGCTGTATTTAAACAAGCCATATAAATACTTTCACTGAATCAAAAGAACTATACGTGTGAAGAAGCAAGCAGTATTTTTTTCCCTTAAATTAGTAGTATTAGTATCCCACCTCAAGTGTCTCAGAGGAATAAAAGAAAATATAATTAGGTAATTATATAATGCATTACCTCAAGCAAAATGCTCTTTGAGTCTGTTAACAATCAGCTTAATCCACAAGCACAATATTGTTTTATCTTCACTGTTATCTTAAAGTGTATATGAAAATACAAATAATACTATAGATAGTAAAAGTATCAAGATCCTTCTTTAAATCAGCAGTAGTATTTGCTTTGATTATCTCTTAGAACAAACAATAAACTAAATTGTTTAATTTGGTAAATTTTCCATTTTAAAAAGCTTTTTTCAAGTTTTTTGCACGTAAGAAAGTCTACGTGCTATTCAGAGCTTTTGCCGTAAATTCCTTTTACATAGCCCCAGTAATGTAATCTCAGTCATTGTCATCTCCTTCTCCAATACCATCACATTTCCAGTTCTTTCTTGTCCTTCTATTACTCTTTATAATCCATTACTTTTTTCTTTCAAACAAGACCTAATTTGAGTTCACAAAAGCATTCTGAAACCATTTCAGAAGGTCAGCTCATACTTTCTGTATATTTCTATACTTTGAAACAGACATTTTTGTGGTGCTAGCCACAGGCATTGACCTGTTTTGTAAAAAGCCAGTCAGGCTGTGGAGTCATTATTACCTCTTTGATGCCTAGCACACTAACATCTCACTGTTCCATGCAAAAAGTAGCATGTCCAATAAAAGGAATGGAAGCTGTAAGGCTTGTAGTTTGCAGGATGGAAGGATATCGCACAACCTGGTGAATGCTCTAACTGCTCACAGATGAGGTAAGAAGGGTCAGCAGACTTTTTTTCAGAAATTCAGCCCCTTCTCCTGATTTTTTTCCCACAAACATTTTATTAGATGTGAATTAAACATTCTATTTGACGTGAAAGAATGTGGTTTTAATGTTTCCTTTTTGTAATAAGAAATTTTTAAATCTCTTTGGATTAATCTGAACTGTTTAGGTTTTGTTTAGATTAATTGAAAACATATAAAAGTTGAGGGCTGGTTGTTTGTTTGTTTGTTTTTCACAGATGGATTCACCTTAAAATATACTGCTGAGGGACGTGGCCATTTAGCTGCCCAATTCCTCTTTCATAGATCTGACATACAAATTAAACAAAAAGCTTACTCTCTGAAATGTCAGAGTTGGTTGGGGGTTTTTTTTGTGTTGTTTCTGCAGACAATCACTGTTTAATTTCTATAAGAACAGTTTTGTTGCAAACTGTCTGTGGAAACTGATCCACTTTGTGGTCATTCACTTGTGCACACTCTTTTGGAGAATCTTTTCAGGGGAACAAGAATGCATCCCTACAGAAGCAAGGGAAATATTTCTTTGATTTCTGTAAGACCATCAGTGAACTGGTGGATTTCATGTGATAAAGGCCAATCGGTTCACAGTATTCCAGATCAAGATTAGAAAATCAAAAATGTGGGTAGGATCCAAACAGTTAGGTACAACTAAAAGGCTTACAACTTCAGCCAACACTCCTCTTACTATGTTTCCTGAGTGTTCAGTGTGATCAAGGAGAATATGACTGTTTTTGAAAACCTCCAGAGAGAGAGAGAGCCTATCCACACAAGTTTGTCATGCATGGTAAATCTTGTATGTCCAACAAGATGATGATGATATGAAACCCATTAATGGTGCTCTGTATTTGATGGCATTAATTTTGTTGCTGCTTAAGAGAACTGAGAAACACCCTTCAGCTAGTTGGGTCAGGCATGGAAAGTGGAAGGGGAAGGGGAAGGGGAAAGGAAAGGGGAAGGGGAAGGGGAAAGGAAAGGGGAAGGGGAAGGGGGAAGGGAAGGGAAGGGAAGGGAAGGGAAGGGAAGGGAAGGGAAGGGAAGGGAAGGGAAGGGAAGGGAAGGGAAGGGAAGGGAAGGGAAGGGAAGGGAAGGGAAGGGAAGGGAAGGGAAGGGAAGGGAAGGGAAGGGAAGGGAAGGGAAGGGAAGGGAAGGGAAGGGAAGGGAAGGGAAGGGAAGGGAAGGGAAGGGAAGGGAAGGGAAGGGAAGGGAAGGGAAGGGAAGGGAAGGGAAGGGAAGGGAAGGGAAGGGAAGGGAAGGGAAGGGAAGGGAAGGGGAGGGAAGGGAAGGGGAGGGAAGGGAAGGGAAGGGAAGGGAAGGGAAGGGAAGGGAAGGGAAGGGAAGGGAAGGGAAGGGAAGGGAAGGGAAGGGAAGGGAAGGGAAGGGAAGGGAAGGGAAGGGAAGGGAAGGGAAGGGAAGGGAAGGGAAGGGAAAAAGGTGACAGTATTACAGAAGTTGATGCTGTTGTACTTCAGCATGTGCTGACATTCAAATAAAGTAGGAGAGAAGGCTTCTGCGTCCGTTATTTGTGCTGGCTTTAAAACTTTAGTGCACAAGAAGATACAAATGCTTCAGTAAATGAGAGGATCAGAGTAAAGAAAATCAACAAATCAAGGAGACACCATATGGACAAAGACACCCTTTTGTGTAAAGTTGTGTCACAGAGAGATATTTTAATGTGTAACGAGGTGTTGAATGCTGTGCTTGAGGCAACAATGTGATACAGAAGCTGTTTCTATTTATATGGAACTATTTCAGTGCCTCCAGGACTGGAATAGTCATCCTGGGTTACAAGGGCTGCTGACCCGGAAACTTATGAAAGACATTTCTGTTTGGAGAGTCCTTTGGAGAGGTTGCTCAAATTAGTTGACATCTTTCTGAAACAAGCAGCAGTTGTGTGTGCAAGTTGGGAGAAAATACCACATTTCAATCAATGCTTACTTTCTCATGGGAAGAAAGTGTGAGAACAGATCAGAAGGCAGCAGAGCCTTTGCATCTGTGTCAGAGCAAACGAAAGCTGGCAGTCAGGTGGCTCCCCTTCTCACAAAAGGAACAAGTTGAGTAAGGTAATTACTGTTTAATATTTCCAACAGGATGTTTGAAGGGAGCATGTAATTATCCTGCCAACATCAATTCAAATAAACATGAGGGATTTAGAACATTTTTTGGAGTTGCAGGCTTAAAAGGAATACCAAACATTCTGGGACACTAAACCTCTTAGATCTCCTCTGTAATGTGGCATAGCAATATGTTTCTATTGACATTTTGCCTTTTACATTAAATGATGCCTGCCCTGCAGAACACAGCAGTGATGTATCCTGCTAAAGTAGCCTGCCTCCTCTTTCACCTTCCTAAATCCTATCTGGAAGCTATACTGAAGAAGTAACAGTTTCAAGAGCACACTGACAATAGCTGAGTGGATCTTTTTTGGGTTTAGCTAATGGTCTTTTAAAGCAAAGGCATTGTTGAAAACCGTTCTGAGCATTCTTCTCATGATTTAAATTGTGCTGCAAAATGTGATACTGTTGAAATTGCCAACAGAAAGTAGCTAGATGAACACCTATTTGAAAAAGAATAATACTTGTCTCCTTTATACATGTAGTCACACACATAAACACATACATGTTTGCAGAGATTTTGATTTTTTCTAATTACTAAAAAAAAAAAAAAAGAAAACATCGTGAATCTGTTACTGGCATACTGGCATTGCTCTGTCTGCCCATATCTCTTATGAGGTTTTTTTAATTATTTTTCATAAAGCTTCTTTCTATTGCCTTAACTGTCAGATCATCAGGGTTCTGAAGGTTGCCCAGTGAGGGAAGTGTTACACAAGCTGGTCAGTCTTTCCCACTTAAATAAGTGAAATATCCTACAGAAGGTCCCTCATGAAACACTATTATCTTAAACCTGAAATGCAGACATCAGTCACCATCCAGTGAACACATTGCGGGTGAACGAGCTCTGCAAGACAGAACAGAGTTGTGAGTCTGGCAGACAAAAGCAAAAGAAGCCAATGCACGGAATGCGTGTGAAGTCAGACTGCTGAGTGGGCACAGAGGAAAGCTGGCTGGGAGACGCTTGGCAAAGAGCACTAACTCTTTCCAAGGAGTGGGGATCAGCATCTGAGGATGTGATCTGCTGGGGGTTGATTTTAGTTTTGTACCTGAAAACAAAAGAAATATTTGACTTATAGCTTTAACTTCTTGTCATGACTGCAACAATGCTCAGATCTCTGATATTTTTCTCCTCACTGCCCAGACCAAAAAACTTAACACCATGATCTTTTTTTACTGTTAAAAGGATTCACAAAGAGCAATAATCCAGGCCTTAATGTTAAAAATCAATATATCAAAACTCATTGTATATCCTCCTCCATCCACAGCAGACTAAGCATGAACTCATTTAGGGCTCGTCTTTTTAACGAGTAGTCTGCATAAAAACACTTAACTCTTTATAGTGTCTAAATGTAAAAAACCTAGAAACTGGCAGGGTTTATGTGTTGTTAATCTTAGACATCATTTTGGACTCTGATTTGCCAGGTCTTTTTGTGGATGAGAAACAACTTTACAAGTTAGGCACATCCAAAGGGACCTTGCCTAATAGTTAATGGAGAGCTAAAAGAAAATTCCACCTTGAGAAATTAAGTGAAGATAAAACCTGACAGGACGGTTGAGCTCAATAGGAGAGGGAAAGAAGGGGTAAGAAGAGCAGAACAGTGAAGACCAAAGACTTAGAAATGAGACAATTCTAGTGTCTTCTGCTATTGTAGTGTTTTCTCAGTATGTAAGGAAATAGCACCCTTCTCGAGCTCTCTGGCAATCAGGTAAGTATTAAGGATCTTTTTTCTAATAATTGAGTAGCCTCAAGATGCCTTAAAGTTGTCATTACTGTTCCATAAACCATGGATGAGAAAAATGGACAACCAGGGAAAAAGGAACTGCCAAACAGTGGAGACTTCTGTAAAATTGCATGGCTTAGGCATGAGCTCAAATCTGGGCACTCATCTGAATGTTCCTCTGAATTTTGTACATTTTTGCCTGGGTATGTTTTTTAAGACATTACTGGTGTTCTAGTTTTCTCTATAGTTCTGCAGTAAGGTAGGTTAGCAATGCATTATATTGGTGTGTCTTGCACGTCCCCTTAAGTTTTACTTAGCTCTCTCAAATTGTAAAATTAGTTTTATGCCTATCTACCAACCTATTTACCTATGTAGAATGAATGATATATGATTTTATTTATTGTGGAAAGTTGTTGTAGGATTTATATTAATTTCAAAAGAATACCAGTGAAAGAGGCTTGTTATTAATGAAGTAGAGTGTAAATCTTTGTAAGGCAAGAAATCACTTGTGAAGTATCCTTGAAAACTCCCATTATGTATGGATTAATAGGAACCATAGCCTTGAAATCAGATGCATTTTCTCATTTGAAAAGGTATTTCTGACACCTTTTTAGCTCTTTTATTATTGAGATACCATACAATGTTACTAAGGACACAGTCTGTAATTTTTTTGTTGTTGTATTCTTTGAATGTGCCATGTGGTTTGAGTTTTAAACCTTATTTCCTTTTGGTCTAATGAGCCTCTGAAAGTGATTAAATAGAAGAAAGACAGGTTAAGCCAATGACATTTTATCAGAGGAAGCACTATCAAATCTATTGCCTGAAAAACGTTTTGTAGGTTCCCAAGATTTCTCACAATAAAATGCTTCCTTATGACTAGAGTAGTAATCCAAAACTCAAGGCATTAAATGTTTGTCAGTCAGAGGCAAGACAAAATGCAAGCAATGATCAGAAAAAATGTTCTTATGTGCTATACTCAGTTGTTTTCTGTATGTCTGGCACTTCATTCTATCTGCCTGCTTTTTTTTCTATGCTGAACCCAATTAATCTCCTTCAAGCATGAGGAATTTCTACCCAAATCAAACCCTCAGCTATCTTTTTTAAGAACTTTTTTTAAAAAAAATGGATTAAGCTTACTCAGAATACATCTAACATAAAAAATGCTAGATCCAGGGTCCACAGATTAAAATGAATTCACAATCAAGTCACATTTTTTGAAAGTGTAGGGATATGAGATGGGTGGACAGCAAGTATTTGAATAAATCACCTTTCAAAGTGCTGTCTGTGCCACATACATCTTGGTAGGGAAACAGTGGTCACTAGAGTTGAACGGGATATTACTAAGACGATGGATAGGGTGGATAACAGTACATTTATCATTGTTTTGTACAGAGGCTTTCGTTCATCACCAGAGACTCACTGTGCAAGGCACTTCACATGCTTCTATCAGTAGAAGAGTCTGGCTCAAAGGAAGAGCTCCAGATAGGCTGCAGAAGTACAGGACAGTGCAGTGGCATTGACCAGGACAACAAGCAACCTTGTTGCCAACCAGCTGTCTACCCCTTGGGCGTTTTGAACTTATGTTTGTGTCCTAGGATTATGCCCATGGTATTATTATTGTTCTTGATTAGGTTTATATTAAAATCTGCTATGCATCTGCTAACACACAGAGATGGTCAAAATACTGAGAAATGTAGGCAGTAAGTAAACTAGACAAACAAAGAGCATATTTTCAAACAATATTTTCCCCCTTTACATCACCTGTAAAATGAACATCTCGGAATAAAGAAGTGAGCTTCAAAGACTGTGTTCACAAGAGCTTCTTCGGTGTCTCTTAGTGGGCTGTGTAGCTAAGTGACAGCTGTCTGAATTTGGAAACTCTGCACTCTTCAGATTTCTTCCTGGGAGAAAGGTACATAGCTGTACTGTCCGTGAACTTGCTGGAGATCACCATGCTCTTATTGAGGTACTGGGAGTAATGGTAATCTCATTTATCTTTGCTTTCTAAAAGATAGGCATTTGGTTTAAGAGATCATTTGATGTTTTCAGTAGAGAAAGGTAGATACCTCCAGTAGAAGCTTCACCTATTCTGATAGCCATCTAAAAGGCAAGGCCTAAATTGCCATTTTGAGGTTACTTTCTCTCCCTAGTGCCTGTCAGACAATATTTCAATAATCTGTACTTGTTTTACATGCCAAAAGTTAAGCCAGACAAATTTGTTCCTTGCTGACCAAATACTCTATTTTTTAATTATGTTTGAAATGTTATTTCATAAGTTTCAGTTAGAATTGGCACAAATAAAACTTCATACTTTCACATATTATATCACTTATGCACAATAATGTAGCTTTCGCAATTTTTTTCTTAAATTATCCTTTAATGATAAATATTTTTTGCATAACTACAGCAAGTTGCAAAAAAGAAAAAGTATAACAGGTAAGCCACCTAAGTAACAACCAGATAAGGATAGGCTCTTGCATGATGCCAGATAGAATGTTTGCCAAGGACATGAATATCATGTTACTTTCACACTATTTTATCCTCATTATATATATCTTGGTCAATCATACTAGATCTGCTATTACATGTCACTATATATGAACACAGAAAAAAATATCTGAAACAAAAGAAAAAAAACTACTACAGAGATAGAACACCCAGTTCCCCAGCTACAACATATGTTTTCCTTCTTCTTATGAAAGACATTCATATAATCTCTAAAGTTTTATCCTCGCTAAAAATAAATTTGAAACTTTTATCTAAAAATAAATCCTTTAGTTCTAAATGTAGTAAAGTGTTTGTTTGAGGAAGAAAGTTTGGGGAGTTTTGTTTCTTTTATTTAAAATCATCTGAACATGAAAGAATTAATAAATCTGTTGCTCTTTCCTTATGCCAGACATAAACTTAACTATATGATTGTAACCAGTAAAATATATTGCCCTTGGCGGAATTTTCTCCTTCACACAGTTATGTGATAAATTCCCTATCTAGGTTTTGTCCACAAGTTTTAGGTTTTGTTTTTCATCAAAATTTCTCTGTGAACTACTACTTGCATAAAAATGTTGACAGTAACATGCTAGTGATGAAATCTCTCTGCTGCTGTTAACAAACCTGTCCTAAAACATTAACCTATGCCTTTATTATTTACACTCATTTTCAAGCTTTCAATTCTTTCCCTTGCTAGATTAATTCTTTTAGCAGCTACTTCTTTAGGTGCAGGAAGAAAGAAAGAACAAGCCTGAAGAAAAAGTTGCTTCTAGGACAAATTAAAGGTGATAAAGGGGAAAAAACACCAAACTTTAAACCAATGGTGACTTGATAAAATTATGTCAAGGGACTGTCTATTGGTAGTTGAACAAGATGGTGTGACCATAGATGGTATTTTTTAGATTTGTGCTAAAGACAACTGTAGAGAACATTTGCAGATAAATGTCAGAGAGTAAGTCAAAAGATAGTAAGTATGAGACTTAGAACAAACTGACTACATTTTTTCCCCTGTGCCACTTAAGCATTTATTAGCTAACAATTTAGAAGCAACAAAAGGCAATCTTTAATCTATGAAACATTTAAGTAGTCTGGGCAGCTTATATCCATAAAATATATTTGGAGTCCAGACTGAAGAAAGGTTTGAATTCTTCAAAAAATTAAACAATAGCTAAGGATTATCAGTGGATCTAGGTTTGTGACAAGGTTGCAAGCCCTAAAGATTATACAAGAAATTAAAAGCCACTTTCTAAGTATTGGAAAGAAGAAGAAAGTTTTGTAGGCAAATTATTAAATAACTTCTCTGGGAGAAGTTTTTATATCTTCCCTGAGGCAACTGGCTATGTCACTGTCATCTGAAGGATGAATTAGGATAACCAAGATGAACCACTGATCTACCAGAAGTGCATGCTTCTCTGGTGACCTTTCCATGGAGGACGGTAAGGTTTGATCAAATCTGGCAAGGCTGTGGTGCAATTTCTAGCCTGTTGCTCAAGTCCTGCTTTCACAAATAGGGAGCAACAGACTAGTTCTGGTTTGCAATTACACCCATGGACTTGGGAACTGCAAGTGAAATGTTGGCCTGGACATGTGGAAGTCAAAGGGGTAACATTCATTGCCCTTAATGTAGTTCTGATATCACATGTGGTATTAATGATTGTTTACACCTGCTAGTACAGACACACATGGATATCCACAGCAGTCTTGCACGACAGCTATCTCAACAGTCAAAAAATTGTAAAGTTTCATGGCTGTATTATTTTCTCTACAGAAATAAAATTCCCTCCAGATAGTTCCTGGGGGTTTATTCACCCTTTCCTCTCCCTTTCACTTGTAATAGAAGACAAATTGCCCGAATATCTCCTGATCACATTCCACATACTTCTGTCAGCAGAAAAAGCAGAATTTAACAGAGAGTCCGGATACCGAGGGTGGTCAAACCCGCCACTGCCAAGATTCAGGGATGATGGAAAAGAACCCCCTGCTTGTCCTCTGGTGTGACCTTCCATCTGAGCTGTCGGGTTATCACAGATCCATCTGTAAACAAAGGATAGCAGGCTCTCTGGGCAGTGTCAGGATCACACTCAGTGTGACACTGTGTTTGGATGTTCAAAGAATCCCTCTCTCCTTGCTTTCTTTTCCAGGCTTAATAAAGGAACTGCTAAAACCTATGTATCCTGATAAGATGACAAGACAGTCTTTTAGTGTTATTGATTGTATACAAGAGGTGGAATGATGAATTATTTCCTATAATGCACCAAGTGGGTTTCATCTTTTTGAGAGATGTTCTTGAAATCCCTTGTATGAATTCAGTTCTTAAACTTCCTTCTGGAAAAAAAGGGGTCTTCATTAGGCCAAAAGGCTGGGGTAAGACAAATATCTTCTACCTGATAACAGAAGGGAGGGAACTTTCAGAGTCCATGATCTGAGAGGAATAAAGATGTATAGCATGTAAAATAAACTGTGGATTGCTATCATGAGAATGCTGTCAAAAGGAACCAAGGGGACAAATTGTGTGCCTCTTGAAGGCACTCCACATGTAATAAACTTCAGCCTTTCACCACCTTCCTTTATGTGTTGTGGCACAGCTGGTTGGCTGCAGCTTTTTTTTTTCTCAGTAAAGTGAAAACCAATTTTATTACTCAGCAAAAGAAGTTCCACTAGCAGGCCACAAGCACTAGTATCAATCCCATGCAATACAAAGGATATTATGTGTAGATACCTTTCCCATACCTGTTGCTGTATCTGTCATATTCAATCTTAGCAAAATGGTTTAGAAACATAATCCATTATGGGGACTTTCCTAATAAGGTTCCTAAGGAATTGTGTGAAATATACTAAATTTAAGCCTAAAACAGTTTTTGAAATAAAGCAATTGAGAAACTGATCCAAAAGTAGAGACATTTTTGTAGAATCGTTCTCTAGCTCTCAGCTATGTCCCCAAGATTGCTGCTAGTTTGGCTGTTGTGAACAGAATGAGGTATCAATGGATAACCTGGCAGAGCTACATGCAACTTTGCAGTTCAAGTTTAAATAAATGCATTAAGTTTTGAAGCAGTGTTGTTTCCTTGCTTTGGTGTAGGTGACCTTTGGATAGGGGTTTGCAAGGGGCAAAGATTGTAACTTTTATTTTAAAGAAGCTTGTGTTCTTGCCATTGCTGTCTCACTCATTCTGAAAGTAGTTTTGAAACTTTCTAGCTTGACTGAAAATCTCTGAGGCACAGAGAGGCTTAAGTATGAGCTGCAAAGGCAATTAATTACATGTTCTCCTATCCTTGGCTGTTGCTATGATTTTAGATATTGCAGGTCATTTGTGATTATTTACTGTTTAAAATAATGTTTGTGGAGCCTTTAGCAGGTTTGGAAGAATGCAGCAGGACATACTGAGAAGTTGCTGAGATTCTGGAAGAGCAGCTAGGAACCCAGGCAAACAGGGAAGGTTGCAGATGGGTCCAGCCTGAGCTGTTTTGTGAGCTCAGGCTCACTGAAGAGGTCTCAGAAGCATACTTGGGAATACAACTGTAATATTTTTTTTTCTAGAAACAATCATGAGAATTGCAAATCTCATATTTACTAAGGGATTCTGCTCTCCTTTCTGTCCAAATGAACAGGCTGTTTCTCCCTGACAAAGCAGCACAAGGAAGTCTTGGCGTAAATGTAAATCAGGTCAGGACATCTGTACACAGACACTAAGATGCTCTCTGTTGCATGCAGAAATAGCTTTAGGAAAGCTTTTGATAGGTTGTCCTCACTAATACATTTAAGTTGTTTTAATTATTGCCTATTCTAATTTCACTGCATGATGAAAGCTTTATTTACCTATTGCTCCTGTTGCTCAGATGTCAAGGAGGTTATCTGGGACCTTCAGACACTTGATCAGAGTTTGCTGATGAAAGCCTGATTCTATTGTCTAAATCTGTCACCTCTCTGACTTTACCATCTCTGCAATTGCTAGCAATAGTTTGCCTGTAATGAGATTGCTTGGTGGTTTCTTTGTCAAACTTGTTTTTATTGACCCACCCAATGTGAGGCACTGTCTCTCACAGGTCAACCCGAGGTATTGTATATATCATGACAGAAGAAAATAAACACTGGGGGAGGAGGAAGTTCTGATAACTTTGACAGCCCAGATGGAAACCCAGGCTCTTTGTACTCCCATTAAGCACTGGCAGTGTGTAATGGGGGTGTGAGCACCGAGCTGCGGGGAGAGCTGTAACACATCCTTCCAGGAATCCTTTCTCATCGTAAACCACTCTCATCATGCAACTTGACTAATGTACCCATAGACACAGTTCTGTCTGAAATGGAACTTGGCATAACTCATAATCAAAATATACTATATTTGGTAATTTTGCTTTTCTTTTTAGGTTTCTGTGTTACTTTTACATTTTTTTTTTAATCTCAAATTTTGTGTACGATTATTCTTCACTGCTTAGAAGCGTGGGACTCTGGTTTATGAAGCAGAAAACTGCAAGGCTTGTTGACTAACTGTAAACTAACTAAACCGTTTGTTGACCAAGTGTAAACTAACTAAAAATGCATGCTGTCCTGGACCCTACAGTATGTCTTTCACAATACAAAATTAAAACAATAAAAAGCATGAAGTTTTCCAGATATTGATCCTCGGTGGTGGATGAAAGGTCAGATAATCATATGGCTGGAACACTGAACTGAAAACCACATTGGGTCACTATGAACCTCCTTTTAATGGAAAAGTAAATCTCAGAATTTTTGGTAATCCTGCAGACATACTTCACATTAATTTATATATCTCAAAGAATCCAGTAATTACTGCAGTACAAATTATATTAAATGAATTATAGCGATGATCCACGGGAAAGTTAGTATTAGAAGAAATTTAAGGAAACTAAAAGAAGAGATATCCTGTCCATCATCCTTGAGCACCTTCCAAAAGACTCTCGATACTATTCCTTAAACACTTGTTTTGATTCACTGGTACATCTCTGTGCCAAGTGAAGTAATCCTAATACCCTGTATAAAAATATACAAATTTATGTATATAAATATATAAAACTTTATGAATGGACTTTCCTGTCCCCTCCCATTTCTTTGTAGGATGCACATGCTACTTTTCTGTGATTATGCCTAACAAAATATTATATAGGTCAATCAGTGACATATAGATAAAACCATTTTAAAGGATATTTGAAAAATAGTTCCCCATTCATTTAGCTGCCAACACACAAGGTTCTGCATCAGATAGCCCACTAAGTCCTGAAACACTGTGGGGAAATATACATTGAATGCAGAGAGCTAGTTTCACTACATACAGAGTAGCTAAAGTTCCAAAATTAATGTGTATTTCCAAGAATTTTTTTTACCTGCTTTTTTTGCATGAGTAATGAATGAATATATTAAATATTTATCTGTGTGATCTGAATAGAGTGCATTTGCAAAACAGAATTTTTACAATCATACATACTTTATTCCTTTTTGTAAGCTATTTAACTTTTTAGCTTCAAACAGTATCACATTTGAGTAAAGGATTTTTGTAATTATTGTCAGATCTCCAAGTGGGAATCACATTTGTCAGCCAAAAATTGAAATCTTCCTTTATTAATGAAGGAAACCTTCAATTTATGGCTATATGTTAAAACAGTATCCAATTTTCAGTGCTTCTGAGAAAACTGTAGTGTTTTAAAGAGTAGAAATGTTGACAAGAGCCATTTTGATAAGATCTGGACTCAGTACCTGAACTATCAAAAAGCACTTTTGGCATCAGGGTAAATGACTCATCTTCACAGCCTGGAAGCGGAGGTACTGAGTCAGCTGTTGTCTGGGAGCACTGTTGTTGACCAGAAAGAGCCAGACAGGATTTCTCCCTTTAATGCCAAATCTGAAGAATTTAGACACAGCCTGAGCAACAGCCCCCAGACAATGGAGGAGCTTCAGTGACAAACTGACATTTTGAGCTGTGCACAATAAACAGAACTGGCTGTGAAAATGCCGAGAGGGTGGGAGTGTTAGGCAATGAAAGGAAATGGATGTTACTCATCTTGCTCTAAGTGTTGCAGGGGAGTCACAACTCATATGGAGGAGTAAGCTTGGGCAGCGAAAGCAGCATCCTGTGCAATGATGGTATATTTGTGGTTTATGTGTAAATAAGACAGTACCTATAAGGCCCAGAACCTCACTTTTGATACTGATCCTTCTTGTGAGCTGTGCAACTTTGGTGACAAAGGCAAAGGCGAGACAAGAAACTATACCAGTGTGTGGAAAACACTGAGATGTGTTTGGTCCCAGATAGGCTTTCCAAAACTGTCTATCAGAGAGGAATACTCAAAGCCACCTGTAGCTTTATGTCTTTATAGGGTACAACTGTTTTCCTCTGGCTGCTTTTATGCTGCATTCCATAATCTTGGGAATTTCTGTGCTTTCTGTCATCCATCTTTACCACAAGTTGTTTCTTGTTGTGTTCAGTACTGAGTACTGATCTAGTAACCAGTGCCTTCCAGCCCATAAGTGAAGGTGTTACAATAGAAATTAACACATCAAATGTGGTACTAGCATCCAGTCACATAACATTTCCCTGATAAAAATAAATCAATATGAAAGTTCTTAATTAAGAAAGTTGGAACTTTGTTATATAATGTTATATTGATAATTTTAAATGAAAACCTTCTATTTCATACCTGTGTTATGCAATGTTATATTAATAATTTTGATTGAAAAACTTATATTTCATACATGTGTTCACAACTTCAGTCAGAAGCAGGCTCGTTTCTCACAGTGAAGGAAAGGAAGACGTGCAGTGTAAGTAAGACCAAAAAGTTTCATTCAGCTAGTCTGGTTTAATTTCCACGTGGACCAACCACCTTTTCTTCCCCTGTCTCTTACAACAGCAGTATGACTGAAAGCATTGATGAATCAACGCTTGGGTGGCATATTCAGTAGCTGTTGACAGGTGGTGGGAAATATAACACACCATAGTTCAACAGGTGCAGAAAAGTTACAAGGCTGAAAGACAGGAAAGTAATCAGAATCTTAGTATTACCTCTGTGTCTTGCATGCCCTGTCTAACTTTTCTGTTAGTCATAATCTTTATACACAGAATGAAATAGCAGAAACTGATTGCTTAATTTATATAGTCTCCCTTTTGCAGAACTGTGTGGTATCTGGGGCTTCTTGGAAATACATATCTTGATTGATGAACCATTCAACTTCTCTCAGGTTTCTCTTCTTAATCTGTGGAACAAACCCACATCCAATACCAAAACCACATATGGAAAAATGTATATATGTCCCATATATTTGTCCAGTTCCTCCAAAACTAGCAATAAAAATATCACAAAAATAAACTGAGAAAAGCTAAATATATTCATTAAAATATTGCTTGTATTAATTATACACAGTTCCTGATGTTATGGGGCTGGCCCCTCCACTTTCAGAATTTGATGACTGAATTGGTCATTCATCTTAAAACAAAGCCTTTTGGAGATGTGTCGTATAAAGCACAGCTGAAGAATGTATTAAGAAAAGGTAAGAAAAAAATAATAGTAAAAACTAAGCATCATTCAGCTTCCCAAAAGAAGTGGAGAGCCTGTGTGACTGCAAGATCAGAAAATGTGTCTGTTACCTTTATATTTGTTCTGTCAAGAAAAAAATATTCACTTCCCTGATGCACAAGAATTGTATATTTTATACATGGAGTTCTTAGAACCAAGACACTAAATAGCTGTGTTTGTAAATCCTAAGTAAGAAGTGTTTATTCCAGGCTAAGTCCACAACAAAAAACAGCTTTAGGCAAGAACAACCAATTTGCTTTGGAAACCGTGACCCTGACTTGCCTGAACATTTTCATATTTCTTCCTGGGCACCAGACAAATGAATGACCCAAGTTACAACATAGGCATGGCTATGTGCTAAGGGCTAAAATAGGTTTGAGAAAAAATAACATTTTCTACAATAACAATATAATAGAATAGCCGTGTTCCATTGAAGTAGTCAATGTGGAGTCACTAAAGGAATTCATGCTTGACCAAATAGCCCTCTGTGATGTAGTGACTGGCTGGGTAGATGAGGGGAAAGCAGTGGATGTTGCCTGCCTAGACCCCAGCAAGGCTTTTGACACTGTCTCCTGTGGATAAGCTCGGGAAGTGTGGGTTACATGGCTGGACCATGAGGTGGATT
Organism: Falco biarmicus; assembly: GCF_023638135.1. NCBI lineage: Eukaryota > Metazoa > Chordata > Aves > Falconiformes > Falconidae > Falco > Falco biarmicus. The sequence continues at coordinate 31,544,328 of NC_079293.1, read as the reverse complement.
GAGAGCTGGCTGAATGGCAGAGCTCAGAGGGTTGTGATCAGCGATGCAGGGTCGGGCTGGAGCCCTGTAGCCAGGGTGTTTCCCGGGGGTCAGTGCTGGTCCAGTCTTGTTTGACTTATTTGTCAGTGACCTGGATGAAGGCACAGAGTGCACCCTCATCAACTTTGCTGATAGTACAGAACTGAGAGGAGCGGCTGATACCCCAGAAGGCTGCGCTGCCATTCAGCCAGACCTGGGCAGGCTGGAGAGTAAGGTCCTGAGTCAGTCATGGTGATCCTATCGGTGTTTTACTAGAAACGAAATGCTTCCCTGTGCTAAGGACAACCATGAGGCCGGTTTTTAACATGCCTTCATGCCCATTCTTCAGGATTACACTGACTTTTAGCAGTGTGTTGCTATTTTCCTTGGTGCTTTTAGGTTATACTCTTTGTAACTCATATTAATCCATTAGAGCATTCCCATATTTGGTTTCACCATCTGTAAAATGAGGGAAATAGTACCTATTTTTCTATTTAAACATTTTGTTTCTAGTGTGTGGGATCAAGAAACAGTTATTTAATAGTAGCTGACTACTGTTTGCTTAAATTTATGAAACCACAAGGTGGCTAGGCACCTGAAACCAAAGCAGATTTTTCCTTAAGTATTAATTCCTCATACAGCTTTTTGTAGCAGCTTAAGCAGAATGCAGGCATTTCTCTGGCTCAAGGGTCTCTTGGGTTTTCTAAATCCTTGTCACTAGTATAGAAACCCCAATCAAATTAAAAAAAGAGATTAATCAGGCCAAGACTTCTCCCATTGTTTAGTGCTGTTTACTGTGAGTCTTCCCAAATATTGTATCTTGTAAAAAACCTGCAGAAACTTGCTTGCACCAGAAATGGGATGTCAAAATGTCATGTAGTGTCACAAGAAGAAGTCTTTCTTGGATGCATTTACCCTTGAAAAACATTAATTCTGATGTACAATTTTGCCCATGCCTGGTGTTTGGAGTGTTTACTGACAACCTGCCCTGTTGCTGAAGCCATAAGTTTTTTATTTCAAATTTATGAGTGTTACAGATTTCCAATGTGCACAATAATCATGGCTCGCCTCTTTTCTTCTCCTCCTGCAATTTTTTTGGAGTGGAAATGCAGTGATTTGGTTCTGCTGATTTATGTGCTACTTTGTTCTTTATCTGTTTGCACCTCACCAGTAAAATAACATCATGCTATCATTTCTAGGGTTCACAGGACCCTGTCAGCACTTAGCAGTCAAAGGTCAACCAGCTTCACAACTCATAGTTAAATAGGTTGAAAAATCTCACCTACAATTAATGGCCAATACATCAAATGAAGAAAAATGGTACTGGCATCACTAATAAAATGGCATTACCATACAGCAGGTTATTTTTGATATAGCACACTGGTGATATAGCTGTTGAGACATGACTGTCCCTGAGATGCCCAGTTCTAGGAGAGGACAATGAAACTTGTGTTCCTGATTGCCGCTGATTTATGTTTTGCTTTGTTCTTTATCTGTTTATAAGCATCCAGGAGAGCTGTCCACATGTTGCTATCTTTCTTTCATCTTCTGAGCTGTCTGTGACCAGTTCGTCTTTCCCTGACGCTATCTCTCTGCCCTGTAAGCCTTTCAGCATATGCTTCCTACACTCATTTGGAAATTCACAGAACCCTGGCAGCACTTCACAGCCAAGCAGCAGCAAACTTGCCTGAAAAAGTAAAAATAAATTAACCTGATATCCCTTAGCAAATTGTCTTATTTTTGTGTAATAGACCTAAATAGACATGACAAATATATTGCTGCATCAAAAACAATATTTAATTGGGATTTAATTTTCAAGTATTTGTGCCATTTCTATTTCAAAGTTTCATGGCTCCTACAAAGAGAAGTTGCTCTGCTGAAAAAGTTATTTTGAATGTAAAATGATTTATGTGGAAGTATAGATATGTTATCCAGAGCACCTTTTCCTCTCATTCTGATCACTAAAGGAATGTTGAAGTTTTTAATCTAACCGGTACATATCTGTCAGTTTTTAATTTTTACTCCTGCCTTTCCATTCATCTGTCTTTTAATCTGGAAAATTTTGGGAAGGGAGAGACAGAGGAAAAGAGTGGAAAAGAAAGCAAAACATTACTCTAAATAATGAAATGTTTTAAAATTCTGAATTGGTATGTAACAAAAAAATAAAAAAGTATCAGAAAATAGAACATGGGAAAAAAGTCAGACATTTTCAATAAAAAGTACATTTTGATACAAGCATTTAAAACAGTCCAGGCTCTATTCAGCTGTCCTGAGAAATAATTTTAATATCCACTATTGACTGAGGCTCATCTCTTCCACACATAGGCATTTTTAAGCAAAGGCCTAGAGAACTGGCCTCAGGCTGTTGCTGAATAAGACAGGGAGGGAAAGGATCAGTGGGCTGAACAGAAGCCAGCCAGCTGACAGTTGGCTAGCAGCTTTGAAGTGCTCTCTGAAATCAATAATCTTTGGATAACCAACAGTACGTGAACTTGGTGGATAACTCTGCGTGGCTGCAGTGCTGCTGGTAGCTGAAGGCTCTCCATGTAGACATCCTACAATAATATTCAGAGCATAGGTCACTAGGTCATGATAATTCACCATGAAAAGGGAATAGTACTTTTCATAAAGGAAAGAGAAATATTTGAAGAAGAGCTTTCCAACACTAAAATTTCTTGACAATCCAAGATTAAACATGGCAAAGCAAGCAGCTTTAGGTATTCTTTCTGACAAGTCTCTCCACTGATTAAAAACTACAGAATGAAAATCCCTCTCAAGTAACTCACAACTATAAAATCATACTTGATCCTTTAAAATGTCTTCATTACCAGAATAAGGCACTTGGTTCTGAATGACTTATTTATTCTGCATTTCCTCATCGCACACTGGACTACAATGACCTGTCTTGTAATTTCTGTTTTGATTGTGCTGACAGTTCTTCCCCACACTCTCCCATTTGTATGCCTACCAACCTGCAAACAGCAATATTTGAATTCTAAGGCTTTGGAATATTAAGGATATGCAAAAATGCAGTGAATCTGTCTCTTCGGATTTGCATGCATGGGTTGAGAAGGCCAATAAGCCAATAAGTCATTCTTTAAAACTCCCACAGTGTGGGAAATTCGTTGGTGACAAACGTCAGCATGATATTTGAGACACATTCAGACTCTGTTATGAAACTCCCATTCCTCTAAGAACTGTTTGAGACTTCTTAGCATTGCTAATGCTGTATAGCCTTCATTATCTGCCCAGCCGTTCCCTCTATGAAAATCCTTCTGTTGCTTCTGTCTTTCCTTACATAAAGTTAAATACAAATACTACAAAATAAAATAATCGCCAGTCAGACTGGCACAGCAGTTTATCTGTAAGAGACAGAGGTAGGTATTATAATAATTTAGTCTGTGATGTCCTTCACATTTCATTGCATTTACACACTCATTCTTGCATGACATTTTCAATGAATCAAGAGGGTTATTTTGCCAATTGGATTAGGCAATAGCTATGTACATATAAGGACTTATGGGGACCTATTTCAGCACTGTGAATTCCTATACAGGGTAAACCCAATGGTTTGACACTGCTATATTGGCCTTGATTTCAGCAACAAATGCTAAACAACTACTCAGTGTCATTAGCATTTCATATAGACACAGGCAATATTTGGGTTATCTGTGCTCACTCCTTCTTCTCATCTGAATGAGCAACCTATGTTTAAATTTTAATATTTGTTAACTGGCCTAGTCCTATAATTCTTGTCCTTATTGAAACCTATGCTTATATTTCCTTTGTGCAATGTGTCAGGATTTCAACTGGGGAATTTTGCACTGGTGCAACTGTGAATCTGATCATAACTTGTTGCAGCTGATAGCAATACACAATGTACATGAGACCTAAATAGACACGGGACTAAAAGAAGGCATGGAGTGTATTACATTGGAAATTCTGAGAACAGGTAATATCTATCTGGTGAGGCAGGTTAATACTACACTGACAGCAATTATGGAATCCTCATTATGAAAAAAATCATTAATATCCCATAAAACTGTATTTCAATTACATTTAGAGTATGATCTTAAAGTAGGAAGTCTATGTTTAGTATCCATATTAATGAATATTTAGAGCTTGTTGCAGTGATTTGTTTATATCAAGAACTTTATTTGGCAGTAAAATCATAAAAAGTCACTTGATATTCTAGCAAAACAACTTTCTGTAGCCTAAATCTACTAACCAAGTAATAAAGCTGTGCCATGTGCTTTACATAACCGCCATGTAGGATGAATTTCAGTACTTACACTGATAGCTTGCAAACAATGTGTATAGCAGATTTGTTTGCATAACAGAATCATTAAACAATTCTCAACTTTGAGTGAATTTACATGAATCAATCTGTTCATAAACAAGATCGTAGCCTTTAGATAATTTTTTTGTTCTCAAACTGACCTCCTCCCTCTGCCCTGTTTATGCAGCTACCCCATTATACAACTATGTCATTAATTGGTGGCCAAGCACACATATGGTGTGCTTGGTTATGTGCTTGGTTCTCTGAAAAACAGAGGTCATTTTTGCTTGAATACTGTCAAAAATAGTAATTAAAAAATAATAGGAGAATTTTCCATAAAGTGGGAGGCAGAATCATTAAACCCAACATTCTGTATCTAGACAGCCCTCTAATGCTTGGTACAAAGGCTCCTCAGTTGCCTTTTGAACTGCAATCCTTAACCCCTTGGAGGCTCTGAATTTGAGAGAAACTCAAGATATGAAATCATATGCAGTTCAGAGTCCCATGCAATGCAGCTTAGAGGTCAGATAAATGCTTATGTTTGCATGTGCATTTTCTGTTCTCTAGTTCTACCAAGTGAGCAGTGGCAAATGGCAATTTAAAAAGAAAATATACTTTTTCAAGGCAGTAAAATCAAATTACATGCATCATTAAAAAGCCGACAATTACTATTCCAGAAACACACTGGTCCTTTTCTGGATGTTTTATCCTTATTGTTTGCAGAAAAAGCAAAGAGCAACTCCAACTTATTAGCAACATCTCTGAGAAATACTTCTGTGACCTCTTGGTTCGTTCTAGTTTTATGATTTTCAGCATCCTAAGGCTAGTGATGGCAACACACTTTTTTTCTTATTGTTCTACAATGTTAAGCTGCAGATTACTTTTGGCCAAATGCACAGATGCAGTTTTTGTATAGTTCTAGATCTCCAGACCAGAAAAAGACGTTAGGCAAATCTGAGTTATGCCAGGCTTATGTGTGACAGTTAATACTTTTTAAAAAGACGCTGACTTCCTCAGTTTTCAGAAAAGAGGAAGGTCTTGATACAAATGTATACATCACCTTGATATGCAGAACTTGCACTGTAGAGCTATTACTCCTAAGCTATTAATCCTGTTGCTTATTGAGAAAAGACATCTCCTATGGGAAAGCTGTTTGCGACATTACTTTTATCAAGTTTTATCAATAAACTACATAGTTTCTTGATGGGCAATATATATTCCTGCTAGCTCAAGATCACTTGAAAAGAGTTAGAACAAGATCCATTATACAAGTAAGATGAAACAATCATGACTAAGTAATTTATGAAGAGTTTGAGGAAATTTGTGGGAAATGCTGTGTAGTTGCAATAGATGAAAGAGCAAGATCAACAAAACTTTAGTGAGTGCTGAGTCCCATGATACGGAAATTATGGTGTGCAGACTCATGAAGTGCTCATTGTGCAGTGTAAACTGAATATTGGCAGAGGAAATTAAAATTAGATGGGTACCTCAAAATCTGGTGATCAACAAGGGTTACAAACAAAGCTCTGATGGAATCACAAGTAAGATGGAACTTAAGTCAAGTACAATAAGCTGAGCAACTGTGACGTGCATTTGTCTCTCCAGACTATAGTTAAAGTAATATTTTTTTCTACTACAATCCCTTAGACTCATGTAAGAACTAAATCAATAATCTAATAAAAATTACAATTTTTTTTTTAAATAAATGTTTTAATATACACTTTCTAGGCATAAGCATGTACTTTCATCACTACTTTTCAGTATTTTCTACCTGGAGGACTGCAGAAGATAAAGTGAACTTTCCTTAAATGAAAGCCTGTTCAGTGGCCTAGCAGGAGAACAGAAATATTTTGCTGCTTCCATGGAAGTGAAGTAGTCCAAACATGGGAAAGATCACAACAGATTGTTCTCTAGGGAAGAAAATTAAAATGATTTTATTTGCTTCTCTCTATTCAATTATAGAAAGCTAACATCTCTTGATGAATAAATACCAAATTTAATCAGAATATCTTAATTTCCAAGAAAAATCCCACCTGGGACCAGTTACATCATATATGCAACAAAGTCAACACTGATATTTTTAAAATCCATTTATTTCAAAACCAAAAGAATTAAGTGGCCAGCTTCACATTGTTACGTGAATAGAAAAGCTAGAAAATTATTCACATCATGAAAACTTCTGTTACAATTCCAAGCAGAAATGTTACATGTGGTTTGGGTATACAGTACCCATTTCAGCCATGAACAGTGAATACACAGCCTCATCTGTTACAAACTCGTTGTCAGCTCGTTGATGTCAGATCAGGAGTATTGTGGTTCATTTTGCCAAAAGAAATGTCAGCTGTTTGCTGAAGCAAGAAAGTTGATACAAATTATTTTGGTGACATTAACAGCAAGGCTGCAAGTGAGCATAGCTTCAGCATCATGCATTTTTGCAAAACATGGCTTCGGTCCACAATAGAACAATCAAGACTGAACTGGAGTATGATTTGACATGTACACAAGGACAAAACAGATGCCTAACAGCTTACACATGGTGCAGAATTCTTTCAAGAAAATCAAAGTGAGGATGTTGTTTGCAACTTTTCAGATTTAGAAAGCTAGTGTTTTAAATGAATTAGAAAAAAAAATAGTGCTTTCAGAATACTTTGTGACTGTGATTTAATTTTCCACTTTAAAAAGAAGACAAGTGAAATAGGCACTTGTTCATTTGATAGTGTCACCACTCATGCTTTGAGAAGCAGGGAACTAAAACCCTGATAAATTCCACATAGTTTATTCCTATGTCCTCTCCCCTATAGTGAAAGATACTTATATCACCCTATAGCTGCCACATCTGAAAATGGTAATTTCAGTAATAAATTTATTTTTAGAAAGTATCATAACGTTAAGATGTCACTTCTCTATTTGATAGCTGGCAAACACTGGTATAAAATGAGTTTAAGAGCTTACTTTCAGCCTCCTAAATGATGCCCACAAAGGGAACAAGAGCTGAACATAAATTTCCAAAATCCCAGTTCTGTTCACTCCACAAGACCAAAGCTACTCTCAAGTCCTTAGCCTTCATATTCTTTATTATTCAAAATTTTACTGACATGCAAAAATGTTTGCTGAGCTCCCCTGTCTAATTTTACACAGTCTGCATGAAGTATATGGTGTTCCAGATTTATTGCAGCCGTCATTCCTCTCCTGTGTGGTAACTGTTGTGGTCCCCCAGCAACAGGACCATCTCCCACACCTACACAGCCCATTCTATGTCCATCCCTTTTGCATGAGACAAGAGTAATTTTTTCCAAGTCCAACCTTGATGACAGACACCATTTGAGTCCTGTGCACCATCAGCCTTCCTGTAATAAAAGGCACTTCTGTTTGTGCTTTTCCCAGGAGATACTAATTTCAAAGCTGTGTCACAAATGAGTGGCAGTAAGGTGACTGGTCATGTCAACTTCTGAAAATCACAGTGAAAAGACCGTCAGGTACAACAGACACATGTGAAGTCAAAATAAACTTGGAACAAAGTCACACATTGGGATTGGATGCTCAAGAAGAGCAAATCAGGAATTATAACAGTGGATGAATAATGATTTTACTAACAGAAAACAGATTTACTAGGCCTAATTTCAGTTTGGCATTATTGAGCCACTGTTAATAGGGATAATCCCTTTTCCTAAACAATCTTTATACTACACCAACTAACAAATCACTTACTCATCAATACTGAAAGCATTATTTCCTTAGAAGTCATTTGTGTACATACATGGCACACACATTTTTGTTTGCTTAACTAAATCTCTGTGGCTTGAGAATTCCCGACATATGATTTACCTCTTCATTGATCATTGGTTTATTAAAATGTAGAGCTGTCTAAAGTGTGATTTATACAGAACAATCCTGGTATACCTTCTTTCTGGACACACCAGGGTAGGCCAAAATTAAATTTATTCTTACAGCCATGTGAGTGGCCTTTCCCAAGGCACACATCACACCGATGTATGTCAGAACAAACCGCAGGGAGGAGCTGATTTAGGACATATTCAGAGAATCAGTTCAGTTCTTGAACATCAGAATGGGGCTTGGGGCTTTATTTATAAGAAGTTAGAAGGTTTTTCATAAACCTAGCTACATAATCTTAATGTCCTACACTATAGTTCCCAGAATGTGTGCAACTATGAATGAGATGGATAGAGCTGGGTAGGCAAGGCAATAACTTTAGGCTAGGTGCATATTCCGGTTAAAACCTATGAATCATTTTTTAAGTAACTGCTATTGATACTATGTGTTATTTATCACTGACCCCTTTGAAACTGTCTCTCCAGAGAATTATGCCATGTTAAATTGTTTCCCTTTTTCAGATTCATCTAATAAGACATTAAAGGTATCTGGCTGGAAGCAAGAGCATGGAAAAGAGAATGGCACATATTTTCTGTTTCTTATTTAAACACCAAGGCTCTTTCTCATTTCAGTGCTTATAGGAAGCACAAAGCACACCTATCTTCCCTAATTTTGATAACAATTGAGCTCTTACAGACTATTTACCTTATAAATTCATGTTTCTACACATGCCTGTGGGAAAAGTCCTAACTCCACCCTTCTGCGGGCAAGCTTTCTGGCATCTATATTATTATGTTATTCCTCTCAGGAAATTCTCATTTCATACTGCACAATCCATGAGAATGAAAGCAGGCCAGTGCAAAACCAGGGAACACAGCATAAGCATTACCTTTACTCTCAATGGAGGTAAAGGAGGAGGAGCAAAACCCTGAGATACATCAGTCATCACTTTCTTGTTTACTGATGTATTTACTTCTTGTATATCTAGCTCATTTTTATGGACATTTGCTCAAATATCAGGCCTCACCACTTCCTCTACTCACCCACATTTAATTTTAAAGAAATGTTATTTCTTTTCCTAAATACTTTAATTTGAAATCTGTGGTTTAAATTAATAGACTTTAAGATTAGCAATCACTGGAACTTTTACTAATAGGGTGCTCTAGTCAAGTGAGAAATTTAACACATTTCTCAGTAAATATCCTAATCGTTAATTAATCTTATGGTTAAAAAAGCCCAAAACCTCTTGCTTGTTTCTAGTTTGAATCTGCTTTGTCTTGCTTTTATCTGGATCTTGTCAGATTTTATCAGATCCTCCTAGTTCTGTACAGTGTTCTTGTCACCACTACCTCTACCTGCCATTTTCCTCTCTTTCAGTCATAAAACACAGGTAACTACTGAATGAAGCTGGTAGCCATAACTATATGTGCCGGTGTGTGACCTGCTATTTTTAGATTTCTACATGTATGCATGAATTTGTGCGTGCCCATACACATAGACAGGGAAAACTACACTTATGTGCTCAAAAGTATTACTGAAGGGAAGAGGCTGACCTCATGGCAATGTCGGCAAATTCAGTGGTTAGGGAAAGAGGCACAAGACCAATGCATGTGGCCTCCAGGACTAAAAATGTACTAGGTGGGGATATTATTAAAACAAGTACCCTAATGATTGCAAAGTGAGTGACTACCTGAATATCACATTTTTTTCATTATATAGATATGGAATATGATATATTTCCTGGAGTCTCTTGGTCTGTTTAGTGCTGACACTTCTCTGTATGCATTGGTTTCACACCACTGGAGCTTTAGTTGTTTCGTTATTATGGAGAGGACATGAAGAAAGCTCAGTAACGTAAAAAATGCAGAACATATTGTCCTAAAATCTCCCTCATTATTAAAACTACAGAAATATAGGAAATCAGAGCCTCAAAACACAGCTGAAAGAATTGAGAGCTGAATTCAACCACCAGTGAATTGCACTCCCACACACGTACAGCCCCAGACAATAAGCTGATTCAAGACAATGAATGTACAAGAAAAAAAGTCACTATTCTCCCTTTTCTCTCTGCAATGCTAATTCTTTTCCTCAAACTGAATGCCTGAGAAACAGATCCACTGTTGAAATCCTTTCTTTCATAGTTGATAACATGAACTATACTATGATATCACTTTGACTTCATCTTGACTCTGAACATAAACTTTTTCCTAAGAAACATGTACATTATCAAAATTCATCTGCTGTGTGAATTAGTGTTTTGAATGTATCACCATATCAAGACGGAACCTGCTGAGATATGAGAAATACAACTTCCTGATGATACCGCTATCTTATATTAACGAATATATTAAAGATCTGTTATAAAGGATGGGTGTAGCAAGACGCTAGCATTTTTCATAAAAGGATACGAAAGTTTTTATAAAAAAAGCTTTATACAAGATATAAGAGTAAGCTATTAGTCTATTATTTTTAAAATCTTACATACATAACAACTGAGGCCAGACAGTGCTATATTGTCAGCTACCAAAACCAGGTTTGCCATGCATTCTGATCTTTACCTAGCACCCTTTAGTGTGTGGTGTCCTACGTAACAGACAATTTAAGCTGTATGTATACCTGCCAGACTGATACCTCTAGCTTTTATCTTTGTTTCTAACTGACTAGGATTAATTTTTCTTCCTTCAACCTAAGAGTGTGCCCAAGACAACCATCAAGGTTCCTTCTTGAGGCAATGAGGATAGATGAGCACCCAAGAGGATAGATGGCTCATCTCCTCTCACCACATTAGGTGTGTAAAATATGTAGAACAGTTTGCCTTTGGAGATACTTATCTCTTCCCACTGACTAGAAAAGGAACTTTGCTTCTATGAAGCAGCTCTTTTATCTGACAGAAGTTAGATGAAAGGAATCTCAAACATACGGACCTAATTGGCCTCTCTCTGTGTATTATAATGTGTCACACTGGCCAGGTCTCAGTCGATGGCTCATTGTGTGAAGCTCACCATGAACACAGAGGCCTCTGTCCTGCAAAACTTGCATTAGGACATCCCATCATGTATGTGCAGTCTTGGTATACAAAAAGTGATATAAGCCTAGCTAGGTAGAATCTTCCTATTTCCCCCTTTGGGATGCTTAATTTATTATTGGTTTTCTTGGCTTCCTGACATAAAGGGGACTCAAGGAAGATGGCAACACCTCTCAAGTAATTAAGCAAGGATTGGCTCCAATCTGGTGAAGTGACAGCCTATTCTTCACTTCAGTTTCTCAGTTTAGGCATAAAAAATGGGTACAATTTAACAGCAGGGAGGCAAACAGCCATAAATGAGAGAAGTGAAGGATAAATATGTAAGAATGTATGTATTTTACACATGCTTACATGCATGTTTACTTACTGGTTATTATTTTGAGATTTCTAATGGGAACAAATTCAGCAATTGCTCAAAGTAATAATGCAAGAGTATCATTTTAGCCTAGAAGCGAAGGATGCTACAGTTTTAGTGGAAATTTAATATTGGGTGAACAATAAAAACCCCAAATTAAAATCAGCTATAAATCAATGCATTGTCATGTTCACACCCACACCCACCCCCCAAGTCAAAGAACAGATTCACCATATGGTCTTTTTATAAATATTTCGGAAGTAAAGTGACTTCTGGAAGGGATTGGAGTCTGAGATATGCACAGTTATCAGCATTTTAGAAGATCCAATTTGAAACATCTGCTAACTCTTGAAAGAGTTATGTTGAAACAAAAACCAGTCCTTATTTAGGAGGACTGTTTGTTCAGAGTTTTATATTCTTCCTTCTTTTCTGCAAGGATAGCGGGAAGAGGAGAGAGCTGCACAAGCATTTTGTTTCCACCTTTTCCAGGTCCAAGATTTAAAGCTTTATGGTGAGGAAAATCAAGATGACAGATGCAAAGAGACAGTAAATTACTGACACACTCCTCTTCAATCATGCTTTGAAGTGCTAAAGAATTCAGACCAAATCTCAACCATGAAAGATTTGTAAGAGGCAAGCTGCAATTTAGTAGGCCAGTGGAATGTACCAGATATGTTTTTAAAGAATGTATTTTTTCAAATCTTGGGATCTGGGACAAGGCAAAAAATTTTGAAAACAGTAAGTGTTTTTGACCTGTGCAATGTTTATGTTCTTGGTTATACTGTTGTTACCAGTAAGTAGTTACAATCCCTATAACTTGCCCTTCTTCTAACCTTCCAGACAGATTATAAATATTTAACAGATCTTGCAAGTTGATTTACATAGTACTTACTGGGTAAATAATACCTCGCTTCTTAAAAATGTATGCACACATATAGTGCAGTGTAAATAATTAATCAAATATAATAACAGCAAAATAATAGCAGAGAAAATACCAGTTTTCAGAAGACATACAGTCATCTTTTGATAGACTTTTTTGAACACTTGTCTTTTCCTTTCTATCATTATTTCTTTATCTCTTCCCTCCTTTATCATTCCTCTAATGAGTTTATTACTGTTATCATCATAAAATAAATTTCAATCTGAATGATTTTTTTTTCTGAAGTGTTTTGCATACTATAGGTAGAAAGTAGAGCCATTCAGCATATTTGCTGATGTTTCATGTATAATTCTGAAATATTAATTCTAATATGGACTCAGATCTTGCAATAGGATCACAGGTGGAAGCAGCTTTTATCCTGTTTAGAGTGGCACTGAACTCAGTGTAGATCTTTGCTAGTTCGTGGGTCTGTACAATCTGATCTGGTTAGTGAAGCCTCCAGCAAATTCTCTAGCAGAGTGGTCTAGCTCCAAAGCAAACATGAAAATGCAAAATTAATTATTTACTTTGCCACACAATATTAACACATAAACAGATAGCTGGAAATATCTGGGGCAGTGCATGTCCCAAAAGCTGTCACATTCCTCTGCCTCCCAACTATCCATCTTTGAGTGCGATGCTTGTGAACTTCTTGTTTCAAAAGCTAGCAGGTGATGGTTGAGATCATCGTCTGATCTGAAAAGAATCACACACCTTTTGATAGATAAGAGGAAAAAGGGTAGCCATGAAAGGAAGATAGCCAACAGAAAAGGGAGAGTCATTCTGACTCTGTCAGAGTTCCGACATGGCCAAAGCAATAGTCTGTGTAAAATACCTTTCTAACAACCTTCTAAGGGAATAGATGAGAGAGAGAACTGCGTTGATCAAATATGAAGAATGGACACAGTAGCAAGCAAGACAGTAGCAAGGGAGTCCAGAAACAGCTTTAGCTATGTGGCTGGATTAGAGTGGACAAATTTTGAAAATGTTATACAGCTGCTTCTGGAGAAGAAGACACACTTTTGTGTACCTTTGTACTCTCAAAGGGTTAATCTTTTCCACCTGTTGTTGACCACAGAGCAAGTTCTCCTGGCAGGTCTCCTACCAGGAGAATGTGGCCCCTGACCTTTGTAGGAGTGGGATGTTGCAGTAAAGGTGCTCCCTGACAACTTAAATACAAATTGAAAAGGGAACTGAATATAGCTCAGCCAATGAATATGACTTTCTCTGTATTTCAGCTTATAGTTTTTATGCTTGTTAGTAATTTTTTTACAGTTAGTTAATTCTTTTATTTTCCCCTTAGAAACTGATTTAGTCTCTTTACTATGAAACTTGCTGATAACATGGATGAAGAAAAATATTTTTAAAATAGGATACTAACCTACACAACTTGATAGAAGCTACTAAAAGTTGATAATAACTTTTCTAAAGGAAATTTCCAGGAATGTGTAAAATTCAAGGATAGCTTCCTCCTTTGCCTCGTTCACATCAGGAAATTGACCCTCATCTAAGTCAGTTGCACAGACTCTTCTTGAGGAGGTGCTTCAATTCCTGTGCCGTTCTTGAGCAGATCTTATGCCACTTTGTTGTTTACTTCTTTCATGAAAAATAATCAATACATCTTTTCTTTCTTTTTTTCTTTTCTTTTTTCTTTTTTTTTTTTTTTTTCCTCCTGGTGCAAAACAGAAGCAATTTGAGAAATCACATAAGATTTTCTTTGTGAGCTTGATACCTTCTTTCCCATCTGAGTATTATGTTATTCTTAGTAATGATCATGTGAAAGTCAAAACCTCAGTTACCTCATGTGGAAGGTGGCATCTTCAAGGCAAGACAGATCTATTTGTGATGGTATCATGATTCACTACTAACCTCCTATTTCTATTAATTTCCCTGCGTAATTGTTCTGAATAATGCATCTATCCCTTTAAGAATATCCTCTAACATTTGATGAAACTTTGCATTATTTTTATTATAACAGAGGAAACAGTGTTTGAACAACACTCAAAAGATGTGATTTGGATCCACAGTTTGCAGTCAGAGTTAAAACACCCTTTCCTTCAGGAGCTACTATGGCCACAGATGAACTCTCTACCACTCTCCTAGAAACATATATTCAATAACGGAACAGTGTGCTGGATCTGCCATAGACCCATAAAAATTCCAGACACAGAAAATTTTCTGTGGAATGGTGTCGGACAGCAGAGATCTTAGAGACTAGTGCGCTACTAGTAAATTATATCATGGCAGGTGACATTCCTAGGCAGAAACATTGAATCACCTGAACTAATAAATTGTTAAGAAAATCACCATTTTTATTCAGGTCAGTTGGAAATCTCTCAAAAAAACTTTGGGCATGGTTAAGGAGAGCTTGAGGACATTCGCAGAAGATGATAATGGCAGAGGCAAGTGCAATTCCTTGACAGCTGGGTTCAGAGTCAGAGGATAAACCCATCTACCCTTAATTTATGTGTAGGTGCAATCAGGAAGCACATCCCAGAAATGCATGGGGCTATTTCCAGGATTTCCTACACAGCACAGAAATCTCTGTCGTATTTTCAAGCCTGCTTGAACATCTTAAAGGGTTTATTTCTTTGTTTTTTAAAGAAAATATAGTTTGGTATAATCACATGCCTCCTGGAGCTAATGAATTGGCATATATTTATAAACTCTGTACTTTATCCTCATCTTCTTGGCTAGACGTCTAGCTTTGTGTCCTAAAAAACCTCAGAGACAGCCATGCCCAAATTTTGTACTTACAATTTACCTCCATGACATGTCTCGCCATTTGGGTTTGAACTAATTATCTGTAGTATCAGCAGAAGGGAAGAAGAAAGTATGTTTACAGTTAACAATTAAAAGGGAGTGTTTCAAATGTCATTGCATTATGATGTCTAAGAGCAATACCTGTATTCCACTAGAAAGTGCTAAAGGCCAAGCCTAAATAATTTCATTGTATGGTTAGTGAATCTGAATTTTTCTGCTTGGAAGAAGGAAATCATATGGATACAGACATAATCTGAAATCACACTGTTCGTATCTGGATTTATATCAAAACCCTTTGCTTATTTTTCATAATATTTTCCTCTACATTGTTGCTATATAAAAGATCTAAACAAACAATAATGAAACTAAGCAATAGTTGTAACTATCTATGTACACAGTACTGTAATATGAACAAAGTGATGACAGCTGGAAAAATGCTTTCCCATCATTTTGTTTTTCATTTCTAGTAACATGGCACTTCTGCTCTTTAAAAAGAAGCATAGAAATCTGGCACAGACAGCTATTGTCCTGGATGCCTGCTTTCTAACCAATGGTTTAAAGTATACATATTAGGTTTTTTCTGTTTTAATGAAAGATTTTCCCAAACACTACTAATTTCATATGCTTTAGTTATGGTTTTGTAAAACACATCATTGCAAATGACTATAGAAACATAGTGTTAAAAGCCTCAGCATAGACACTCCATTTAGTCCTCAAAGACTTGAGATTCAAAAAGTTGCATACTGACATCTCAGAGAATAATGCTTAAGGCCCCTAAACACACTGGTTTTGTATTGTTTTCACACCTGTAATTTCTAACATGTTAGAAAAGTATTATCAAATGAGAGATGTTCATCTTCTGTATAGCCTGAACTGAGCTCTTCTGAGCAGCACAAGCTTCATCCCTATGTTTCCTGCGTGAAATCCTAGCATTTCTGAACGCAGCTTTTAGTCAAGAATTTTGTCCTTGTTTTCAACAGAGCTTGAGCTTGAATCACCCATTTTTTACTCCCTGTAAAAAAGAAAGAAAAGTAAAAGAATATGATGAGGAAGAGAAAATTAGCTTTCTTAGCAAGGCAAAAGAAATTCTCTTCCCACGCAGGAGAGGGTTATTGCAGGGTAGGGAAGAAAGCCAGCGTGGAAGGTAGCAGTGTGGTTTTGAAAGATCTCCCATAAGAATGGTAATGTAGCCCTGCACTGAATTTTGTGATATTTCAGATGAACCATGCTGCAGCTCCCAATGGGAAGGACTGAAATTACAAGGTCACACTGCAAAGCTAAGCCATGAAAAATGGCGCCAAACTTCATTGCTCCCGGCCAATCTTTAGAAATCAGAAAGGAAGCAGAATTATGCCTGATGTTCCAAAGATCATGATCTGGATCAATACCTGAATGAATTTATAACACAGTAAAATATTCTCAGTGAGCTGCTTTAATTCAGCTAGTTCATTCCACTTGATTACTGGAGTTTCAAAAAAGTAAAGACAATTTACAATCAGGAGAGCACAGACAATTCAATAAAAAAAGGCATATAAATTTAGCCCTGGTAAATAAATAAAAACTGGGCTTTCAGTCACTAATCAGTTTAGCTGCACTTTTCTAACTCATTTGGCTGGATCAGCTCTACAGAATTACCAAACAAAGACAGAGAGAGGAAAATATTATTTCATAGAGTGCCTTGTGATGTACCTAATAAACCTAGTACTGGAGCTTGACTGCTCACTGATAACAACAGACCATGTCTTCGATGTCATGACCCCTGGTGGGATAAGGGGCATGAGTCTCAAAGGGTTAATCTTTTCCACCTGTTGTTGACCACAGAGCAAGTTCTCCTGGCAGGTCTCCTACCAGGAGAATGTGGCCCCTGACCTTTGTGGGAGTGGGATGATGCAGTAAAGGCGCTCCCTAACAAGCACTGCAATCTGGCACACTTGCCCCAACTGTCTGGTGGTTGAACCCAGTAGCAAAGCGAGCTGTGAATAACCAGCAAAATGTGTATTTGAAAGGCAGGGGTAAAGATGGGGTACAACCCTCCAAAAATATCAGTCAACTCTCTGTCAGGGTTAATATAAGCTGCGTATGCTATGTTGCTAGTTTGGACTTTTCCTTATAAAAATACTAGAATTAACTCTACTGAAACAGCAAAAATAATTAGCAGAAAAGTCAAAACTATTGAAATTGAGACACAATTTCAACCGAAACCAAGGAGTTAAAAGCCAAAGCTGTTGCTCTCCTGTTCTGATCTATTAGTTACCAGCACATATAAAAAGCTAAGGTAAAAGAACATTTCACCCAGTTAACCTCTACAAATATAGATAACATGGTTGGAAGATTCAAGATATCTTCATGAAACCCAAACTTTTTCTTCTTTTGTGACTAGTTTGGTATCTGAGTCATACCCATCGGGGAAGGAGGTTTCTGAGATATTAGAAGTATTTTATCCATAGAGTAATTGATGCAGGAGCCTTTCTGACATCTGCTAAGTTTTTCTACTGATGCCCTGTGCTGCTTTGCTACCTAACTATGTTGCCTCTTTGAGCTTTTCTGTACCTGTGAAGCAGCCTTTGTCAAGTTTTCTTGTGGATCACAAGATATATCAGCAGAAAAAAATATCTGTAGAGGTTCTTCACCGAGCTGCCTACCTAGAGAAAGGTTGGACTGGTAATTAGGGCACAAGCCTAGGACTTCATAGGTTTTCCAGGCACTGCTGTGCCCCATAGTTTGCAAGTGACCTTGAATAAAACCCTCTAACTACACCTTTAAAAGTACTTCAGTGTTTTAATGCCTCCTCTTATCCTGTCACGTGGTAGAAGACTCAGCCCTGAGGCAGAGCAGTATGTATATGAATTCTGATACTAATGCCAAGACAGTTGGGGAATTAAGGGAGGTATTATCCTGCATTATGAAGTTGTGAAATGCACAGGAAAGGGTGTGCATTCTGGTGTCTAAAAAAACCTGTCTGATCAGATACAGGCCACCGTCTCTAGGGTGAGAGGGGTCCAGCTGTTGCAACCTGGCCCATGAATCTGCCTTCAGAGGCAGCTGCTTGATTCCTGCATGGAGAAAACAACAGTAGTATCACAGAACAATACATTCCCCAGGCAAGCTAGGTCTGAGCTGACAATATTTGAATCACATTTAAAAGATTGAATTTAGTTTTAAAAAACACATATTTGAAGGTGAATACTCTCACTACAGATCTTCAAACTTACTGTAGTAAGGGTTAGAATGTCCATCTGTTGCTTCTCACCGTACTGATCAAGCCATGGTTGGAAGCTTAGAAGCTGGCTTCCTCTGCAGCCTAAGTGTAGGAAGACACTTGAATTCACTGAATGCTATAGCCCAGTCTATATTACCCTTCTGACAGAGGCAAAAAGAGGGGAGAAACAAATAGAATTCGTAACCCACACACTTGTTTATCTACCCTGCATTTTTCTCCCTTGGTAGTTTTTATGCATAAATGGGACACCCTCAAATTGCTATAGGAAACCCCAAATCACTGAGGGAATTTAGAAAGGAAGATGCAGATGAAGGAAGATCTAGAAAGGAAGACGATGAACCAGTGGAGTTTTGTCATTCACTGCCCACTTGGTGTCCTTATGCTATACTTTGCTTTCTTGCATGCACAGAACTGCTTTGATACTGGCAGCTCAGCTGCACGTGCAGGCAGCCCAGGTCTCCCTCAGTGGAGTTTTGCCAGGGAACTTGATGGAAGCAAGATCAGGATCAGAGAAGGAAAAATGTGGGCATTGAGATTCAAGTGAGGAAATTAACCGATAACATTCAATTAGTATGTTAATATGGCAAAATTTGTTTGTCAAAGTATGGTTTGTTCACAATAGCATTCTGTGATTCCTGTTCTTCATCTGGCCTTTCAAAGAGACAGTTAGATGTATTTCCTTTTGTGTTTTGTTGGGCTTTAATATCTGAGGCTGACTCAAATTCCAAAGCTGACCAATCAGAAGTGACACGTTAGAAATAAGGTCTTGGAGAATATTATTTACCATTTATTTTATGAAAGGATTATGAGAAGTTCAGTCCGCATTCCTTTAGAAACCTTCGAAGTATTTCTGGCTGCAGAGAGCATTTTACATCGGTTGAGTGCCCTGTAAAACCTGCCTGTGTGCGTTTTCTTGGAGAGATCAAGTGACCATGTTTTGCACATATCTGAGGTTCCAAGAAACACAGAAAGCTTTATTTTTGGTAACAGGTTGAGCTTTTCTTCTTTAGGTTGGTGATCAACTGTGTCAACCTCTCTGTGAGCGGAGCTGGTGTTAAATACTAGACTGGTCACCTATAAGTTATCTGGAGCCCCAGGAGACCTCCTGAAAGGCACGTGAAGAAGCTATTGGGTCTTATGTCATCCTGTGTGACTTCTGGGCATTCATCACCAATGCAAGTGGGTTAAGGCTGTGGTTTCCTTAAACTCACTTCGGAAAAAATATTGGAGGCTGTATGGGAGAACTAGAGAGAGAGCAGAGGGCAGAATAATGTGGAAGGGATTTGTTTCATTTCTGTTAAAGCCTGAATATTCTGCAGGGTACCTATTCTGCGGAGAAGACTAGAATATTGAAGTGCACTGGTGGATGTAGGGAGAAAGAAGTCAGTATTTCCAATCATAAATGTTGGGGATTTTGCCATGATGTTGTAATCTAACAGAAAACATTAAAATGACAGAGGGACAGAGAAGTTTGCTTCTTCTATAAAAGACAAATGGTATCTTATTTACCTTTAAATATGCTAAGATTTTCAACCCTTCACATTCAGATATATGTGTTAATACATTTAAGCCTGCAAATCTACACCACAGCTTTCATACTCATGCTATAACCATTCCAGAAAAAAATAACTGGACCATTGAATGCAATTGCAGAGATTTCCCAGCTAGAATTAGTGCATGCTGGGAAAGAAAGTATTAGGTATAGTCACCAGCTCAAATTTAAAACCAGTGTAGCCATGTACCTGCAACAGGTCCCAGCTTTAGCTGTCTTTAAATATAAACATTTCCTGCTTCCACATATGAGGTGTTTCATAGTAGGATGGATGGCTTTGTGCTTTATGAATCACAATTTGGGGGTTGTCTGTATGGAGACTTTTCAGGTAACCCCTGAACCCATAGTCGATTTATATCTACCAAAAGCTCTAAAGTAGCTCCCCACAACAATTTTTAACACAATGTTAATTAGAGTAATTCTAAACCAAGTTTCTGTGACAGTATTTAAACTTCACCATAGCATATGGTAATCAAGGGCTCCCAACACATACTATAGACAGTATCCAGCTCTCACAAAGATAGGGCATTTGATTCAGGAAAACAAGGCCTTTCTGCATTATTTGCACAATGTAAATTTCAGGAATGGCTCTGAAATATAGAAATTTGTTGGTGTTAAAAAAAAAAAAAGGAAGAATGTTTCTATATCTCTCCAAAACCTTTTAAAATTTTACATTCAAAGGAGAAAAAATATTCTATTATGCCTTAGAAAATGAAGCCTTTATTCCAAACAATATTTGGAATATTTATTTATAATGGATACTTTCTCACACATACACACTAAATCCCTACGTTCCAGCTCAGGTTTCTGGAAAATGCTTGTTAGCCTGGGGTGGGGAAGTGTGAAATCAGGACACTCATGATAGCAAATACAAGACATGGATTAGTTACTAGCCTCACACTCAGATTTGCAGATAATTAGCAGTTTGGTATGAAAGGATTAAACTTCCCTCTGGAGGTTTCTAGATTATATAGATTTATGACATATGGATCTCCATTCAGTCCAATGGCTTTGAAATGTTCTGTGTGCAGAAAGTATGCATGTGAGATGAAAAAGCAAAGTGTTAAGTAAAATAATCTTGGTCTCATGTTAAAAATCTGGCAAACAGGAAAATATGTATTTTACTATTATTTTATTATATAAAGCTTCCAGATTGCCTTATAATATTAATACATTCTGAGCCTTTCCTTTAAAAAAAATCTAAGCAACTAATTTTAATTGAAAATAATTTGATCTCATGTCAGCCTTCTGACATATCCTAATTCCACATATTTTTTTATATTATTGCAGAGAATAAATAGGATTCACTGCAACTCTCTACAGTAGCGTACCTCTTCTTTTATTTACCTGACAATAAGACTTTATGCAAAGCATTATATATATTCTTGTTGCTGATAGGAAGCATTTTATTGTTACCACTATTGTTATTGCATTATTCAGATAATGTTGTGTGAGCTATATCCAATAAAGTTATGCATACAAAAAGCTAGTTCTGAAACTGTGCTATAATTACACCATTTTTATGACCTTCCAGTTCTATGTCCAGCTAGAAGTAATTTTGTTCCCCACCAACCCAGTTCAGAGCCGCTTCAAGACTACTGATTTCAGGTATGCTTTGAGGTATGCTGCAGCTTGTAGGCTACTGGGTTTATTCCCTCTTTTCTGCAATCAGCAGCCAATATTCATGCAGGGTGACAAAGATACAAGATGAATCTTTCATCTTTTTAATCTCGTCTTCTGTTTTCTTGCCTTATAGAACTGGATGAGAACATATCAACAAATGCTTGTATAATTTTTCTGTACTGAATTATCAGTTAATCTCATAAAAACAGAGCGTATCTAGACACTGTCACCTTGTCTCAGTCTCTGTTAGCACAGACTGTACTTCTAAGGGAAAGACACATCAAAAGCTTACATAAAAAGAGTGCTTCAAAACACCATGAACAATAAAGAGCTGTAACACATTTTATTGTGGAGAATACAACAATGTGGGCTGTGTCATATGTCCAGGAGTTTTATACTGTGAATGGCCTGGTGGTTCACCTGAGGAAATCTGTTACCTCTCAAAATCATAGGTAAACTGGATGACTTTTTCATTGCCTGACATAATGAGTCAGTCCCTTATCTTGCTTGATGTCTCAACAACTGTTGCAATGCTAAGAAATGACAAAAATAGAGCAAGATTGTTATTAATAACAAGAAAGATTGAAATATTAAATATTAAGACAAAGTTGGACACTGATGTAAAGTGGTCTGGTAGGGCAGGAAGAAGTAAGCAGCTGGGTAGTCTTACCTATGGCGTATCATTGGGAGTGTACAAACACTGCACCATGGTGCTCATGGAATGGGCATGGATGCTTTACATGCCTACCATCCAGTAGTAAAAACACTTATGAAATCTAGTTACAGACAAGTTTCCCCATTGTGGTCAACTGTTCTTGATTTTCTTAATCTAACATCACAGAATAGTATTTTCTCCATTCCCTACTTAAATCCTTTCAGCCCCTTGGCTGAGCCACATCCCAGTGATAGCCACCGTGTCCAGCTTATTCACCAGTTGTTCTGTCCAACTGTTACCAATGTTTTGTTATCACAGATAGATATGGACTATTTTAGCAGAATGACAAGGCTGCAGCAAGACTGTTACAACATCCTGTTCCAGGGGTGAGATTTCAAAAAACTGGGAAATTAAAATTTCAGGTAAAGAACTGAAAATAAATGGGTAATAGGTATACAGTGGGAAAAGCTACTGTGCTATTTGATGGGAATTGTAACTTGAATATCTCATTCCCTTAATCTCCAAAATGAGGGCCACATTCAAAGCATGATCTTTATCAACATCAGTACAACCAGGTTTGGTGAGAAATCTAGGGTATTTATTGTTACTACTTTTATCCAAACTATGGCTCATTACTACTCCCAATACCTCAGAAAGTTTTTGGTTAAGAAAAGCTTATTTTCAGAGCAGCTTTTACTCTGGTGGTGTGTCCATATAACCAAAGAGATGTCCTCCCTCTCTGCAGTGTTGATCTTCATGGTATGCCTGATATATGAGTGTCACTGACAAAGTGGAAAGTCTATGGAGAACATCCACAAAAGGGCTGACTTTCTGCCTGTGAAAGATGAGATCACAGACTTCAACAGCTTTAAGGAGTATATTATTTTTTTCTGTAGTTTTTCAGCAATGTCTGCATGAAGGCTATGAAGAATACTACAAATGAAGCCGATTTGGGAACTGAAATCTGTTGAAAATTTGGTGAGGTAGAAAAAGAAATGCTCCTCATCTGGGCTGAAAGATAATGAAATAGTATTAGTGTCGGTATGGCTGCAGAAGAGGAAGCATATATTGACCATATGCTTGGTAAAACCAAAACAAAAAAACAAAAACCCTAAAGTAAATATAAATCCAAAGCCTTACAAATTAATAAATTAACTGGAGGAACTTTGAGATATTTATGGTAAGAGTATTTCTTTCTGGTAAGTCAGAATACTTTTCAGCTACAGAATGACCAACATTGCAGGGTCTACATGAAAATAAGCTAACATATATCTGGGATTTTTTGCAACAAATCTGTAGGTAGTTCAATGAAATGAAGACAGACTTTGTCAATACAGTGTAAACTTGTGCTTCTTAGGTATGAAGTGTGGCATGAACTACCTGTGGCAGTTCAAAGCTTTCCAAACAGAAGAAACTAGGTCCTATTGACTTCTATCAGTTTCTCATAGTATGATAGATTTTACAAGTGTTATCTACTAAATCTGATTCTACATCCAGCTATTCAATATTTATTAAAGCTGCAGGCTGATCCTATCATCTCCCTTGTTTGGGTGAGTAATCTTAATTCCTCTTTTTATTGATATCTTGTAAATAGGATTTGTAAAATAAACCCCAGAGCTTGGGAAGAAGACTGATAGTATGATTGCCTAGAAAGGAAGAACCGAAAACATTACCAAAACTGGACCTGTGTGTCTTTCTGCTTTCTTTGCAATGGGTAATGAAGATGTAAATATGTTCTTTTCTTGAGGGATTATTTGTTTGCCTCACAATGTGCGGAGCACAAGCTTATAGAAAATTCTTGGAAAATCAGAGACAGACAGAACAGACAACAGAACCAAAGCAGTTCTTGCACATATTTCAGTCTAGCATCCACCAAATGTTTTTCATAATGTCTTACTACTGGCTACTGTACTACATCCCAGGTGGTCATCCATCTTCGTATTACATTCCTAAAGTGGAGACAGACCAGGATCTCATTATAGATTAGGGAAGATAAGGGTTTAAAGGAGAAGATAACTTTAATAAAATCCATTCTTTAAAGATTTTCCTGCTCATGGATAAGTTCAGTGAAGACAAAAGTAGATTGATTATATTTGAAGTATGACACAAGAATATTTAAGAATTCTAAATAAATAAAAAAAAAAGGTAAATTTTGATACCTTAAGCAAATTCCATACCTATTAGATACCTAATAGCCTAGGTACTTATTTCATACCTACAGATCAGTTTTCAAAAATGTGGTAGACATAGTCTATTCGAAAGTTCTCTACCATGTGGGACTTATATCTAAGATCCCACACCTCCAAAGCTGTCTGTTTGCTATGCATTGGAAACGGAAGGAGTTTAGCATGTCAGTCTTGCTTAAATTTAGAAGTATCTCAAATCATCCTCCTAAATCCAGTTTTCAATATCTCTGTTCTTTTATTCCCTGTCAAAAATAAATCTAATACTATCCCTATCTTCTATCCACATACAAATCTTCAAAGGAGGACTTTTTTTTTTCATCTCCCAGCTCATCTGGGACCTCTAGATATGATCAAAACATTAGTATCATCGGCTAAGCTTTTAACAGCTTCCCTATACCCCTGTAAAATCATTCCCTTCATTTCCTAATAATTCCTTTTGTATAAATAGTTAAGATGTATAAATAGTTAAGAGAGTTTAATCATTTAAGCAACCTGATACTACTCTGCAGTATAGGGTATTTAAACAAAGTTTTTCAGAAAAAGAAAAAGAAGAAAACCTCAGGTCTATCACTCTTTTTTTAATGTTGATTTTCTGTTCAAACAGGAGGAGAAGGAAACTGACCACTTTGCATGTATTCCCATCTACAAAGTGCTATGTAAAAACATCACTGTCCTGTAAACAAGGTAAATGAAATATATTAACAATGTAATTGAGACAAAATAACAGTGTACAACAGTTTTCTAATTAATGAAACATGAAACTCTAGAGCATTAGCAGCTGATCCAATTACAAAATATTAGCTGCTTTGGAAGGGAGCCATGAACAGCAAGGTCACGGTACAAACCTCCTTGCAGATGTTAGATTGGTTGACACCTGCAAATCATTTGGAAGTAAGTATTTATTTAAATATCTTATTGTGCTACCAGTTTTTCTGTTTTCCTTCATGCTAAAGCTTTGCTCCCATGGGACCAAAAGAACAAGAAGAAAGTCAGTGCAATTTTTTTGCTTTTGTACAATTATGTACAGGTATAATTAGTATAATCACATTACAATTTATTTTCATTTTCTTCTCTGGCCTTAGCAGACAAGTCAATAAACAACTCCCAAAATACTAGCAATGGGTTTATCCTCAGCCTTATTCTCACTTCTTCAGCAAAAGAACTTCCTCTAGAGTTTATCAAATTTCAAGTTTATATTACAGCATGGGGTGTAAAATACTGATAAGCCCTTGAAAAAAATTTTATTTGTCTATGTTCATGCCAACCTCCTATCTATATATTCATCTATATGTTTATGTAATTTCAGAAACTTTCCTCCTTGGAGGCAGGAACCATGAATGGAACCACAGATGAGAAGGTGTCTTCAGAAAAATAGCATCACAGGAGCCCTCAGAGTTTCATGATTCCTAGGTAGGAATTATCACCCATTGTTCAAAACATCAAAATGTTCAGGAGCATATTTGTAGGATTAATTCACTTGTCAGCAGAATGGCTGGAGATGGACAGACAGAAGATGCTCCCAGAAAACTAAGAAATAGCAATTCTTGGTGCCCACACAAACACATTTTAAAGGATCCTGGTTTTATGGGAGGGCGATACATCATTTAGGGTTCCGGAGGCACTAAAATCTGCAAATAAATCTTGAAATTATTAGTTAAACAAAATTGTCAGTTGAACAGTTGACTACTTTCTGTCCATGGATTCCAGAGGCTTCTGTAACTGTAAATGAACATAATTTCCAATAGTCTTACAATATTCATACTAAATATTAATTCCTGACTATTGTAAAGGCGATGCTTCAGAAACAATACCTGCACAGGAACATAGATTTTCACAACTTAGGTTTGAACAACCGTATCTGGAAGCTGACATGAGAAAAAAACCTAAGAAATGCCGGTGGGGCAAAGTTAGTGAGGGCAGGCGGATAGTGGATAGTTAGTGGATAGTGGGTAGATAGCACCGCAGTGCTAGGACCAGCTAGGTAAGGTGATATATGACTCCAGAGCTATACATTTTCCTGTAAGCAGGATACTGTATAGCACAGAGGATGGAGGAGGAGACAGAAATTTATGGGGAGCAAGAAAAGAGTCAGAGGTGCGGAATGTCTGGGCAGTTTAAAGAAGTACACAAGGCTGATATAGCAGACATACTAATACTAACAGCATACTAGCTAATAATGAGTCTGGTATCACATATGTCTGGGATTGTACTAGCGTGATACTGGTCCACTGCTGACCTCCAGAGTATCTAATTAGATCTTCCTACACCAGACCATGCGCCTGACATTATAGGTCATTAATATTAATAGGTGTTGAAGTCTCAAAAGACAATTATATGTAATGAATAGTGAAGAGTGTTAGAATACCTAATCAGCTCAAATGACGTTTCAGTTCTTTTGCAGTTGGCATTAGAGGATTTTCAAGTTTGATTCACAACAGGAGTTGAGTGTTTTCTACATCACTGAGACCATCAGTCTTCTTCAACTCATGCCAGAAATGCTTGTAACGTTTGAAACACATGTGGTCAGACATGCATATAGCCACTGAGGTCCTAAATTAACTCATCAACTTGTCATCTGAACCTATGTCTCCACTCCAAAGGGGCACTCAGGGCAGTCCTGAAGGAACTTTCCCAGGTCCTCCCCAAAACCAGCCAGGATTTGTCAAGAACTGTCTGAGTCTGCATGCTCCTTTTCCCTAAATCATCCTAGCGTATGCTGTCTGGTAGGAAGCTAAAGACCAAGTTTTGAATCACCACTCTGCCTGATTTGAATGGAGATTTTAGGAGGAAAGTGTGCTAGTCATCAGACCAAGGATATTTAGGGCAGTATTTACAATACAAAAGGATCTCTGAACTAACGCCTGTCGCTCTGCCAGCACTGAGTGCAGGGTTAGCAGGCCAGGTCTTGGCCTTTCAGGCTGAACAAGCACACCAGGTCAATGCTACAAGCAGGATTACTCTCTGAAGGGTTTGTAGCCTGATCTGGCACTGCTCTGACGCTATTCCAGCACCGATCCTGAGTCTATCGCATTTGCTTCCAGCTCTGTGCTGTGCTTGCTTGTGCTTTGTTGCCATGCCCAAACTTTAAGTTTGCCTTACTTAAGTTCTTCTGTTTGGGCACTTATGACAGACTTTGGTGCAAGGATTTAAACTTGGTTTTCCCACCTTCTATTTTATGTCTTACTGACTGAAAGATAAAATCATCATGTCTTTTTTTCCCCAAGTAAATAATTACATGTACCAATCAGTCTCCTCTTTGTGGCCATAATGTTAAGTTTCCCAGCCCATCAGCAGGAAATCTGTTTGAAGACAAAATAAGCACGACCCCACAATACTTGCTGCCATCAGCCTACTTTCCTTTCACTGTGCCAGCTGTATCACTCCGAAGTGTCATTATATACACAAAGGGAAGCAAAAGCAAGCATGGCAGTCAGTTTAGCTAACCAGCTCCAAAGAAGAATCGATAGGTCACCGCAGTCAGCTGCTAAGGCACTGATACAAAATGTTATTAATCCAAGTGCCCTAAGGTGAGTAATGACAGTGGCTACTGTACATGGATTTATTTATCCTGTATGGATAAATAAATAGCAATAAATGGAAATTAAAACACTTCAAATTAACAAAGAAATACTACACTATTTACTATACTATACTATATATACTATGTTACTATGCTATTTACTAATACTAATACTGTTGGTAGTCATGAGTGTGTTGGATCTGGGCTATAATTTTACTTTTCCAGAATTTACATAGAAGTTGATAACTTGCGTACAGACAGACAATGCCCAAATGTAAAAGGCTTAACTTTCAATCTGTGCTGAGCTTATCTGATATGATATCATCTTTCCCTAGTTAAAATATTGTGTGCTAACATTTGCAAATTTTGAAATGTGTGTTACCATGACTGCAGCAAACATTCTATTTTTAGATTCTGTTAATCTCTCATCTTGAAATATAGAAAGGCAACTAATAACAGCAGTCAGTATCCTCCTCTCTTGCAGAAATTCAGCTATATTATTAAAGAATCAAGGTCCACTCAGATGCACAAAAGTGGGTTTAGACACTTCTTGATGAAATTTTATGCCAAGGAAAACCTTTTAACATTAAACTAATTTTCTGCACTATTTACTAACAAGATGCAGATCTTAGAATTAAAATTAATAGGTGCTATTAACATTCAATTTGTAAGTATCTTATAATGCAATTATAGATGTTCTAATCTGTTACCTAGGCAATAAAACAGGATTTAACTAAATATACTAAAAATCTATATTTAATAAAAATATCAAGATTTTTATATTTCTCTCTACATTAAACATACAGACAAGAATGCCCACATACACATAAACGCTGCACCACAGAAACTACTGCAAACATGATTAACTTCATCAAAATGAAGAAAAACATAGAATCACAGAATGTTCAGGGTTGGGAGGGACCTCTGGAGATCATCTAGTCCAACCCCCTGCTACAAGCATGTTCTCCTAGAGCAGGCTGCAGAGTCATGTTCACATGGGTTTTATCTCTAGAGTAGGAGACTCCACAACCTCTCTGGGAAGCCTGTTCCAGTGCTCTGTCACCCTCAAAGTAAACAAGTTTTTCCTCATATTCAGGTAGTACTTTCTGTGTTTCAGTTTGTGTCTGTTGCCCCTTGTCCTGTCATTTGGCAGTTCTGGGGTATCAGCTGCTCCTTCCAGCTTTGTATCATCAGCAAACGTGCTAAGGGTACACTCTGTCCCTGCATCCAGGTAATTGAAAAATAAATTGAACAGAACTGGACGAGGGCTGACCCCTGGGGAAGATCACAAGCTACAGGCCTCCAACTAGACCCTGTGCCATTGATCACAACCCTCTGAGCTCTGCCATTCAGCCAGTTCTCAGTCCACCTCCCTGTCCACTCATCCAACCCACACTGCCTGAGCTTACCTATGGCGATGTTATGAGAGACAATGTCAAAAGCCTTGGTGAGGTCAAGGTAGACAACATCCACTGCTTTCTCCTCATCTACCCAGCCAGTCATTCCATCATAGAGGGCTACTAGTTTGGTCAAGTTTCCTCTTGATGAATCCATGGTGACTATCCCAATAACCTTCTTTTTCCTCCACATGCTTAGAGATAGCCTCCAGGATAATCTGTTCCATCACCTTTCCAGGGATGGAGGTGAGACTGACCAGCCTGTAGTTTCCTGGGTCCTCCTTCTTGCCCTTTTTGAAGACTGGAGTGATGCTGGCTTTCCTCTAGTCCTCAGGCACCTCTCCTGTTCTCCATGACCTTGCAAAGAGCATGGAGAGTAGCTTAGCACTAACATCTGCTAGCTTCCTCAGCACTCAGGGGTACATCCCATTGGGTCCAATGGATTTGTGTCAAGTGTGCTTAACTGATCTTCAACCTGATCCTCCTCGACCAACGGAAGTCTTCCTTTCTCCAGACTTCCTCTCTTGCCTCCAGGGTCTGGGATTCCTGAGGGCTGGCCTTTGGCAATGAAGACTGAAGCAAAGAAGGCATTCAGTAACTGCACTTTCCCTGTGTCCTTCATCACCAGGGCACCCACCTCATTCAGCAGCAGGCTCACATTTTCCCTAGTCATCCTTTTCTTGCTGATGTACTTGAAGAAGCCCTCTTGTTGTGCTTGATACCCCTCACCAGATGTAATTCTAAACACACCTTACCCTTGCTCATCACTTCCCTGCATGTTCTGAAAACGTCCCTATATTGCTCCCAAGTGGCCTGTCCCTTTTTTCACATCCCATAAACTTCCTTCTTCACTTTGAGTTTTGCCAGAAGCTCCTTGCTCATCCATGCAGGTCTCCTGTCCCCTTTGTTGGATTTCTTACTCATGGGGATGCACCGATCTAGAGCTTGGAGGAAATGATGCTTGAATATTAGCCGCCTTTCTTGGAGATTCCTCCACGCAGGTCCTTGAAGAGGCCAAAGTTTGCTCTCCTGAAGTCCAGGCTTGCAATCCTACTTATTGCCCTGCTTCCTCCATGCAGGACCCTGAACTCCACCACCTCATGGTCACTGCAGCCAAGGCTGCCCCCAGCCTTCACATTCTCAGCCAACCTTTCTTTCTTTGTTAGTACAAGGTCCAGCAGTGCACCTCGCCTTCTTGGCTCCTCCACCACCTGTGTCAAAACGTTATCATGAATGCTCTGCAGGAACCTCTGGACTGTGTGTGCCTACCTGTGTGGTCTTCCCAGCACGTATCGGGGAGGTTGAGGTCCCCCATGCGAACCAGGGCCTGTGACCATGAGGCTCCCTCCAGCTCTCTATGGAAGGGCTTGTCAACTTCCTCTGCCTGGTCAGGTGGCCTGTAGCAAACACCCACAACTGTCAAATGTTCAGAAAGAGATTTCTATCCACTGAAATATCCCACTGTGATCCCTAGTAATCTCAAACACAGCACTTCAGAAAACACAGCAAAAAATGCATAGAATTGATGTGGAAGCAGTTATTTATGTATTTGAAATGTAGGCAATGACTGTGATATAATTCAAACTTATTTCCATTATAGGTCCATTATGTCATACTAAAGTCAGTTGGACAGTGTGCTCAGGGTTTCATTTACCATTTTGATAGAAGTCCAAAACTTATCCTGTGAGAATCTCAGACAACATCAAAACAACCACATAATTTATATACTGAATGCAGTTTGGATTTTCCATTGTCCTCTGGTAAAAAGTCAGTTCACAGAGAGCAATGAGGATTTCACTATCACTGCGTTTGTGATGGTGAAACATCATCTTTAGAAAATGTCATATATTCCTTGTGCTGAGTCAGGAAATGACAGATACAGAGTTTCTCTGTACAGATAATTTTCTTCTGATTTGTGTAAACTTACACATATAAACAAATGCCTCCTTCCAGGTGAACCTATACTAACATTTTAGTTTGAATAAGGAGTGTACATTTGACATGAATCCCTTGGTTGTCCTCTTGTACATTACTCAAGCTCACTTCATGGAGCAGTTTCAGAGCACCTGAACGGGGATTATTCCAACTGAAACTGAAACAGAAGATGCACTACAGAAGTGCAGTTCCCCTTAGTAATGAACATTAGGTCTACAGGACCAGACTAGAGGTAATCCAACCTACTCTTCTTGGTAATGTGTACACTGGGACCTTGGCATAAACCATTTTGCTATAAAAGATTCCTCCTCTTGGTATAAAATATTTGATAGGGTAGATGCATCCTGTAAGTATAGGACTACATGCATGCACATGTTTACAGAGTGAAACACACAGGAAAAACACACACAAAATTATTTTGTCTTGCTATTCAAGTGGAAAATGAACTATAACAAAGTGTAGAATTATTTCCCTGGGACATCTCAGTCTCTCTACTTCAGGGATGATGATTATGATATAGACTTGAATTATATCTTTACATTCTTTTTCCATGGGACATCTACCTCATTACACCTGATAGATGATGATCAATTGCAGATGAAATCTACTCAATATTTCATTTTATTTGCTGTCTGCAGTGTATGTATGTACATTTATTTTATTTACAGTACATTATTCAAATACTGCTCTGAAGACAGATACATTATCTATTAGACTTTCTTAAAACAGTCATCTCCATAGGTTACATTTATCCTAGTAAATAAAATGGGCCATGGCCTGTTTTATGACACTGAGAGCAAGCAGAATGGGACAGCTTGCATCCAGGTAGCTAAACTTTCTGTTTATCTGTGGAACAGGATCACCTCATCCATACCGTCTCTTGGAAACAGTTCCTTGCCTGCACTATCTTGCAACTACATGCAAACTTCACTATCCTGCAAGCATCTCCTGGGCGCTTGTGACAAGAGATCTATGTGTCTCAGACCAAAGTATGAAAAGAAGCATGCTAACAATGAAATGAGAGGATTGGTGGTGTGTTAACATGCAAGTCTGTGTCCCAATCTTGCTTAATTTGCTTGTATAAATAGAGACACGGTTACTGCACAGACTCTGGTTTGTGTTCCCAGTTCCCAGTGAGCTGAAGGAGGGCTCATACTGATTTTACTGATGTGAGCATTAGACATGGAAATGTGAATGTCTACATTTTCCAGTAACTTGGGATTCCAAGTCCAATATATCAAGTATCAGAGTTTTCAGAAGTTTTTCAAAAAAGCTTAAGAAATGATTGTATTGCATCAGACTAAAAATCCCTTTGGTGTAATAGCTTGTTCAATGTAATAATTTATACAATGGACATTTGGAGAAAGATTACAAAAAAGAAGGTAAATACAGAGCAAATACTCCAAAGGGGAAAACAATATTTGAAATCTAGGTGCACTCTCAGGTTCAGTTTGTGATACAGCAGTATTTTTTCTTTATTCTTTTTCTCCCATTACCTACTCTGTCTTTTGACCATCACAGACAGTTACACTGAAGACATCTTCCAGATTTCTTTCCTAAGTAGCGATAATTAGTTTAGAATAGTTTATTTTATGTGTGTAATTTGAATATATGTTCTGGGTTTTCTTCTATTTGCATCACTTCACATCCACTGACATAGAATTTCACCAGTGGTTTTGTTGCCTTATCATTCTGTGTTACCTCTGCAACTTTTTGCCAGTAGTTTCAGTTTAGGCCATCTTGTATTATTTTGCATCAACACTTGTTTTATATACTCAGAACACAGTAACTTGAGCAGCAGCTGTGAGCACTCAGCAGTTTCTGCAAACAAGGCATAAAAGACTAAAAATGTATATTCTAAAAGTCAAGGCTGTGTAATAAATGAGCAAAAAGTAAAAGTTCAGTTTAGGTGACTTGCTATCCAAACTGTGGCAGGAATAAAAATTGGTAGGCATTCTTCAAGTAAAACAGTTCTATTGAAAATTACTATTTTGTTCAGATATTTTTGGTTCAGTGGACCTAGAGAACAGGTCTGAGAAAATCCCACCCATGTTCCTGACATCTAGAGAAGCTGGATGTTCTGGGTTTTTTCTGGGATAGAGTTAATTTTCTTCACAGTAGCTCGTACAAGGCTGTGTTTTGGACGTGTGCTGAAAAGAGTGTTGATGATACAGAGATGTTTTCATTATTGCTGAGCAGTGGTTGTAAAGGGTCAAAGCCTTTTCTGCTTCTCATCCCATGCCACCGGTGAGGAGGCGGGGGGTGCACAAGAAGTTGGGAGGGGACACAGCTGGGACAGCTGACCCCAACGGACCAAAGGGATATTCTATATGATAGGACCATATCCTTACCATATGACCACTGGAGCACCTCTCCTATGAAGACAGGCTAAGAGAGTTGGGGTTGTTCAGTCTGGAGAAGAAAAGACTCCAGGGAGACCTTATAGGAGCCTTCCAGTACCTACAAGGGGGCCTACAAGAAAGCTGTAGAGCAACTTGTTACATGGGCAGGTAGTGATAGGACAATGGGGAATGGCTTTAAACTAAAAGAGGGTACATTTAGATGAGATATAAGGAAGAAATTTTTCACCATGGAAGAGGTGGCCCAAGAATTTCTGGATGCCCCGTTCCTGGAAGTGTTCAAGGCCAGGTTGGATGGGGCTTTGAGCAACCTGGTCTCGTGGAAGGTGTTCCTGCCCATGGCAGGGTGGTTGGAACTAGATGATCTTTATGGTCCCTTCTGACCCAAATTATTCTATGACTCTATGACATGCTCAGCATCTAAACCTGGGGGAAGAAGGAGGCAGGAGGACATTTGGAGTTATCACATTTGTCTTCCCAAGTAACCATTATGAGTGATGAAGCCCTGCTGTCCTGGAGATGGCTGAACACCTGCCTGCCGATGGGAAATGGTGACTGAATTCCTTCTTTTGTCTTGCTTGCATGTGTGGCTTTTGCTTTATGGATTAAACTGTCTTTATCTCAACCCACAAGTTTTCTCCCTTATACTCTTCTGATTCTCTCACCCGTCCTGAAGTGGGGCGAGTGAGTGAGCGGCTGTATGGTGCTTAGTTGCTGGCTGGGTTAAACCATGACACTAGAATATTGGTTTGTTCTAAAACCATGCAAACCTATCAGCGCAGGAACAAAACTTCTCCAAGCTCTAATTCCAATAAGCTCTCCCTCACCTCAACATGTAGTTCTTGGATATGTGATTTTATAGTGATCACAGCTGCATTCTAGCACAATCCCTGAAATACCGACCAACTAGCACACTAACCACACAACTCTGTGTATCTCAGAAGAGAAAGTCTAATCAGTAAGTAAAAACAGAGAAGGAATGAGTAACTATTTGCAATCTACACTAATCTGTAGATTAATTCTTCCTGCAGGAAAGTTATGGAAGCTCCTGACGCAGCTGACATTGTTGACAACACAAATTTCCACTGTTCATTCATGTATTATGACAAAGATTGTATCTTCTGTCTCACCTTACAAAGGAGCTGCTCAAAAAACCCAACACAGCCCATGCCAAGACCATTTACTTCCCATTTCTGTGCCACATGAAGCAGTGACCCAGGAGTTTTCCTCTCTTTTTCCACAGACATTTATGATACAAATATCTGCAGGAGTACTTTGTGAGTGACACTGCATGGAACCTGCAAGAGCTGCCATAGGAGAGAAGGCATGAATCCTTTCTCTAATTTGCCCAAGTCCTCCATGAAACTAATAGAGACATAAAACAAGAGAACATTCTAACAAATTTCCCAAGAGCTTAAGAAAGTAATGCTAATGGCAAAAATGCCAAAGTTATAAACACCTATTAATTTGTCTAAGCACTAGTGGGGTCTAAATACAGAGGAAGAAACACAGTATAATCAGACATCAGAGTTTCACAAAGGTCCTCATTCAAAATTCCTGATGGGATACCAGCAAGGAGGGAATCTGGTTTAATAAAAATTTTGTAGACTGTTGGAGGCCAAAGTGGTAATTTTTTTTTCTTTAACTGAAGAAATCAAATACTTGGAGAATTCAGAAATAATGCTAAATCTCTAAACTTTATATATAAGATTTCTTGTCCTGTACATTTCCAAAGTATACAAGGAATAAGTGCCACTATTCTCAGTTAAATAAAGATCAGGTGTGGGTTTCCATGTGGCTAAATCACTAAGTGCAATACCAAGCAGAGCAGACATGCCTTCTCCAGGAAATATCACACAAGGAAAAGAGGAGCAGACTTCCTCTGAAGTGCAGTATTTCAGGGAAATTTCTTCTTTACATTCCTAAAACATAGCCTTTTTTATTGGGACTTTGTCCCATGCATACCGTCAAATATGAAACTTATAGATAACTGAACTATGGATACTTCCACTGTCTTTTTGTTGTAGCTCTAAGTTATATTAAAACAATTCCATGTGTTGCTTCATGATACTTTGGATCAGAGCTCCCAGTTTGTTTCTCATGGGGAACAGCATGGCCTTGTTCTATTCACATTGCACATCAGGTTGCTCAGGGGATGCCAGTCCTCCTGCAAATCTTATCTATCTTGGTTCTTCTGATACAGGTAACTCACCCGCACCATATCAAGATTATGGGCTCCCAAACACTTATTTCAGCAACCTTCGTTTGCTGCAATTCCCTCAGTATTCACTCTGATCCTGTTGGCTAGATATGCTCCAAAACGCTGGTACTACCTGATAGAGAGGGACTGGAGAAAGAGATTTAGCAGTGGTTTCATGAACCATCAGCAAGAGAAGCATGTAGACTCAGTATCCAGCACTGGAACACCACTACAACAACTGTATGATGGCTAAATGCTTAGGAATTATTCATGTTGACTCATTAGTTACCATGACATAACTGCCTGCAGCACCTGGAGAGCTGGCTGAGAAAGCAAAGGCTGTAACCAAACGCTCATTATAGTCCACGGGGTATGTTTGGACTAGCAATAGTAGGCTCACCTTTTCATGCACAAAGTGAGTATTGTGTAATAACTTGAATCTTTCTGTAAAAGAATTAACAATCTCTTTTAAGGTCAGCATCATAGTTCTCCAGGAGCTGCAAAGATGCGGGGGGATGTTTAGCAGCCTTAGCTTATACCAATTAATGACCATCCAGCTGGCATTAGAAAGGCTTCACAATCATAACCTCCAAGGAGTTTCTTCCTCAGGAAAAATGGCTGTCATTATCTATACTTAACTACCATTCTGGATTTGTCTTCAGACTGGTCAGTATCCTAACACACACAGCCACACCAAAACTACATGGATTACATCTCAGTTACATGGATCCAATCTGGCAGTTCAGCCCATACTTGAGAGATGCCTTTTCAAGGACTGGGACCAATACAGCAAGAGACAGGCTGGTTCATGGTAAACCTAAGTCAACTGCACTAAAAGCAAAGTCCAAGTGCCCTGGCCTGCCAGCTGACCACCTCAAACATACCTTGGTCCTATAAATATGGTTATTGATGTATGCTTTATAATGCATACGTACTGGTAAATCAAGGACTTCTTGGGCATAAGTGCAAGTGCTGAACTGTGATCATTTGAACTATTGAAATGTTTGAATGATCACTTGCAAGGTTTTGACCCAAATCAGCACTCGTGTGTATTTCGTAGAGTTGGTACACATGAGTTAGCACAGGTGAGGGATCAATCCCAACAGATGGTTGGGATATAGC
Source organism: Falco biarmicus (assembly GCF_023638135.1). NCBI lineage: Eukaryota > Metazoa > Chordata > Aves > Falconiformes > Falconidae > Falco > Falco biarmicus. Next base: position 31,507,368 of record NC_079293.1, on the reverse strand, counting down.
CCCCTGGTTTCAAAGGCCAAGAGAGCTAATTTATATGGATGTTGCCAGACTGTAGCTGTTGGTCAGAGGTCCATAGAATGGGCCTGGTAATTATAATTTATTAATGTGAATGTAGTCCATGGTCTCTGGAGTCATGCAGCACTGTGGAGAGTGTGGAAAACCAAATGTTTTCTTGTCCTACAAAATGCTGTCATTTGAAGTCAGAGCTGAGAGGGACAAGGAAGGAGAGAAATGAAGAACATAAGAGGAAGAGAGAACAGTGGAGCTGTAATGTAGTGCAGGGAATGGTTTATGGTCACACAGCCTGAGGAATGTTTGTACTTTCACACTTTAGCAGACTTTCCCCTGCTTGCATACCTCACTGTTTTTACTTATGATTTCCTGCAACAAAGTGTGCTCCAGGCAGGGGCACCTAGCCAAAATGCTCACTGAGCTCTGCTCCCGTCACTTGTGGTTGTGGGGGGCCTTCACAGGGACTCTTAACAGCATTTGTGGATATATAAGAAGGCCTTCAGAAAACAATGAAAGTAGACCATTTCTCTCATACCTACATGCCTGGTCTCCTTCAAGATCCTCAGGTTGCAGTCACAGTGGGAAAGACCTGAATTTGTGAAAAAGCAGTAAGTACGGCAATGTTCCCAGTGCTGGAGTTTGGTATGAAGGTGTGGGTATGCAGCTGGGCTTACTTGGGTGCACACAGTCAGGGGTTTTCACCCAGCTTCATGGTAGCTAGCACAGTGAAGCCCTAATTTTGCCCTCAAGAGTACAGCTAGCAATGGTGATAGACGATGAATTTAGCCTCACAGTTTCTCCTAATGGTAATAGTGCCTGGATTTCCTGGTACCTTTCCCAAGCTCATGTTACTTTGATCAATGTTGTAAGGGGATCATCAGGGCACAGGGGACAGTTCCAGCAGTAAGAAATGCCTTGTCAAGGAAGATGTGAATCTTCCAGAAGTATCTAATGCTGGTCAGACATAAAGGAGACAAAGAAGTGAAGAGTTGTAATGCTTCATTCCCAGACACTACACTTCTCAAGGTTTCTGACAGTGAACATCAGAGAACATTATATCATGATGTAAAGAAGGTACAGACTCCCACAAACTTTTGCCATAGTTTTTTTAATGTCATATATATTCTGCAGGCAAGCAAACAGATAGATTTGGCACTAAAATGGTAGCCATAGACAAAATCCAGGACTGCTTTTGTACTATATGTCCTTTCCTTTTATACAGAGTAACGGTTACAAACCAATAAGACAAAGAATTGATGTGATTACCACTGTAATGATACATTTCAGTGTCTGCATTTCCCTCACCCTGTCTCTCTGGGATTGTCTTGACTGGTAAGCACTGCTATTTATTATAAATCACCGAGGGAGATTTCAGTTCCTGCTGTCTTTCTCACTATGACTACCTACCTGAATAACTTATTTTCTTCCAGACAATTGTTCAGTTTATAGTGACCGATTTTGATGTAAAAAAGCTGTACAGTTTTTCCAACATACGTATTGGGCTTTGCAACTAAGCACTTACTAAAAAATTCTGAGTGTGAAATGTTGCTTTTCTGCCTGACATCCTGTAACATATTTTGGTCTAAGCATAATTACTAATTACTCCATAGAACCAAATGAAAGTGTAGTAACTGAGGGATTTCATTTGGCTGTTTTATGTTAGACATCTAATTTATGTACCTCTGGGTGTAATTTCAGGAGATTCTCGTTTTGGAAGCAAAGACAGCTTAAAAAGCTGTGCTGCACTCCATCACCTCCTCAGCTGTGGTGACCTAACACTTTGTGAAACCATGGTGTAAAATAGATCACAGGGCATTCTGTTAAAAAAGGGGGAGTAGTTATATTCAGCCTGGATAATTTCACCTGTTCAATTGCTGCATGACTTCATAAATCAAAGCAGTAAATGTTGGCTCAGCTAGTGCAGGATTATGGCATGAAGGTTAGGAACTTCTTGATCCAGGCTTTCCCCTAAACTTGCGTTTTGTAAAGTAGCCTCATTCCCTTGAATTCCCACATTTTTCACTGGACCATGATGAATACTATTGGAGGATTCCAAACACAAGTCAAATTTGGCTGCTTTCTGAAGGAAGCTATTTCAGTTCACTGGTGTTTTAGGAAGCCTAGCAAAAAAAGAGGTACTATCAAGTCACTTGGCTGGAGCATCTATAATACACCTGAATATTAGGTCTGTAGTGAATACTTTTAAAGCAGATGCATACATTCGTCTTGCAGTCATAGAGAAAGCCAAACAATAGCTACTATCTGTATCTAGGGAGACAAGGTCTTGTGAGGGCTGCAGAGACATGTGTCTCTCTCCAAGAGTTGGTCAGAGAAAAAGATACATTTCCCTAAGTTAATCTTTAAGCACCTAAAATTTACATATGAATTAAAGTCTATATGTTGCCATTATGATCTTGCTTCATCATCTAAATTAGGTGCTGTCAGTATGAGTATCTCCTATGAACGCTGCTGAGGACATTAACTGGGAATAAAAAAAGCAGTGTCCTGAAACCAGTTATGCTAATTTTTTGTCAGCCAAGTAACACCACTGCTCTGGGAATCTTTAGTTTATTTTGCTGCAGCTTTCAGTTCACTTTTTCCCCAAAGGGATGGTGTAAAGGGATTTAGTGTGGCAGAGTGCCTGGGCCCGGAGAGCTGTCTGTACAGTCGATGTGACAGCCATGCTGTGTAAAAGAAAGGTCTGATCATTTTTCCTCTGGTCATCTGAAACATTCACTGAAAATACAGAGAAAAGACTGTAGAATTAAACCATAATCAGTTCATGAAATGGAACTAATAAGAACATTAGCATAACATATTTTTAAGCAGTCTAAATATTTTTTTCTCAAGTGGAACGTGCTGTTGAACCTATGTGCAAAACACCCCCATCATCTCTGTACACAGTCTTTCAGAGAAATCTATGAAATGCAATAGAGCTCTTTTTGGGCATTTTCACTGTCAGGGAAGAATGCAGGAAGGGTGGAACAACAGCTCTCTGATGGAGTAATTTTAGATTTTATTGTAATGCCTGCCAGTGAATATTCCACATGCAGAGATTACTAAAGCAAACTGTGAAAGGCCACAGCCTGCCCTGTAACCCTAAAAGGATGTTGAGCTTGGCTGTCTTCCAGGGCAGCAGGATGTGTGGCCTGGATTAGAACAGGAATATTCCTAACGTTCATTGCTTTTTCATGATGTCATGCTTGCTAGCTATTGCAAGTCCTTTATACTTTCCACTGTAAAAGCTCTTCCAATACTACCAAAACTTCCTGATGAGAAAACATTTCAAAATAAAGCTGTAAACACCATATCCATGCAATGATAAAAGTACAGAGCTGCTAAAATACATAGTTTATGGAAACAGTAACTCAACCTTGATGATTGTACTGTTATTACAAGTGTATGTCAAATACTGTAAAATGAAGTCAACAATACATGTTAAGTGGTTATTTTAATGTTCCTGGTTTTATCAACAGAAAACTTTACTTTTGAAAGGTCTTGCTGTGCTTTACTGTACACTGTATCTGAGCATGCAACACAAGGCTGAAAAAAACTGACCATTTTATTTAATATTGCAATAATTTTTTTCAGCGAGAATGTAATCATTAGATTACAAAATGAAACATGAATATTCACATTAATATGATCATAAAAAGCATGCTAGCTACCTCTTAACATGATATATGAATACTGGAAATCAACACAATTGTTAATTGTGTTATTAATTATAATTGTGTTGATTATTTAGAAATTGCTTTTAGCTAATTACAACCATGAATTCCACGAGAGAAAAAAGTGGAGGTGAAAACACCAAAATACTCTTATTTTGGTTATAAGAATTTCTAACAATGTTCCTACTGGTCCCATCAAAACTAGTTTTGAGTCAAAATTACTCACTGTCTCACAGTAAATGGAAACAGATTTAAAATTATTACCTTTGAAAGGTCATTTTATCTTCCACTGATGGGGCATCCACAGCTTCTCTGGGCAACCTGTGCCAGTGCCTCACCACCCTCACAGTAAAGAATTTCTTCCTTACGTCCAATCTAAACCTGCCCTCTTTCAGCTTAAAGCCATTCCCCCTTGTCCTGTCAGTACCTGCCCTTGTAAGAAGTCCCTCTCCAGCTTTCTTGTAGGCCCCCTTTAGGTATTGGAAGGCTGCTATAAGAAGCCTTTTCTTCTCCAGACTGAACAACCCCAACTCTCTCAGCCTGTCTTCATAAGCGAGGTGCTCCAGCCCTCTGATGATCTTCATGGCCCTCCTCTGGCCTCATTCCAACAGGTCCATGTCCTTCTTATGTTGGAGGCCCCAGAGCTGAATATGGTACTCCAGGTGGGGTCTTATGAAAGCAGAGCAGATGGGAAGAATCACCTCCCTTGACCTGCTGGTCACGCTTCTTTTGATGTGGCCTGGGATCTGGTTGGCTTTCTGGGCTGCAAGCACACATTGGCTGGCTATGTTGAGCTAGTCAGTCAAGGAAAGTTAGTATCCCACTCTGCCTGCTAATGCTGAGGCTGCACTTGGAATGCTGTGCTTGGTTTCAGGGCACCTAGTTCAAAAATGCTGTTGAGAAAAGACATGGACCAACAGATAGCTACCTATATGGTAGCGGGCCTGTGAGCAAACCTTGAATAATCTTGGCTCCTCAAGTCTGCCAAAAGTGGAAGCTGAGGGAATCTAGCCCAAGCCTGCAATCTGGAGCTGCAAATGTGATGAGCCCAAACTTTTCTTAGTAGCATGCTGCCTTGTATCAGAAAATGTGCGGCCAGCAGGACTAGGGAAGGGATTGTCCCCCTGTACTCGGCACTGGTGAGGCTGCATGTTGAATCCTGTGTTCAGTTTTGGGCCTCTCGCTACAAGACAGACATTGAGGTGCTGAAGCGTGTCCAAAGAAGAGCAATGAAGCTGGTGAAGGGTTTGGAGCACTTGTTCTGTGAGGAGTGGCTGAGGGAAATGGGGTGGTTTAGCCTGGAGAAAAGGAAGCTCAGGGGAGACCTTGTCACTCTCTACAACTACCTGAAAGGAGGTTGTAGCCAGGTGGGCATCGGTCTCTTCTCCCAAGAGGCAAACAATAGGACAAGAGGAAATGGCATCAAATTGCATGGGGGGAAGTTTAGGTTGGATCTTAGGAAGCATTTCTTCCCTGAAAGTGTTGTCAAGCATTGGAACAGGCTGCCCGGGGAAGCGGTTGTGTCACCATCCCTGGAGGTATTTAAAGGACATGTAGCTTGTTGCACTTAGGGACATGGTTTAGTGGTGGACTTGGCAGTGCTACTTTAACAGTTGGGCTCAATGATCTTAAAGGTCTTTTCCAACCTAAACGATTCTATGACTCTGATTCAATGGTAAAAGAAGACACAAGGTACACATGCAGCAGTTTGGGAGGGTCAGGCTGTGCATTAGGAAAACTTACTCACTTCAAGAGTATGGCAGCAAGGGAACAGGTTATCAAGAGAGGTAGTTTCTCTGCTTTTAGAGTTCAGGACTCAGCTGGACAAATCCAAGGCCAGCCTTACTCAGCATGGTTATTAGTTCTTCTGTGAGAGAAAGAAAGGAAGGCTGGAGCAGACCTCCAGCTGCCACTCCTAACCAACTTGTCAGCAGTTCTGTGAATTGCATACAGGGTCAGATCTGCAGTCCTTAATGCCATCTCCTTGGGCAGTATCCAGTAACAGGTGTTTTGGAGGACAACATAGAAAACCCTGGTACAGATAATTATGGAACTGTTTGCTTCAAGCTAAAAGTTTGTTGTAAGCATAATTAATTTCTAATAATTTATTGTATATGTGGTTTGTAACAGGAATGTTAAGAAGTTGAAAACGTTTTTAGCAGCCTCCTTTCATTTTAAACACATAAGCATTTCAGACCGAAGGTTTCCAGGAAAAAAGTCTTTAAATCTGAAATCCTGGTTTTAAACTCCCCACTAGGAATTAAAGTTCTGATTCAGCTGATTCACGTTAAAGAAAAAACAAAGGCTTCCATTACAATCCAGCCCTTAAGGAGCAGTTAGTAGCAATTAGAAAATTATTGCCACACCACAATCTTGGGAGTATGCTCTGAAGGAAAAGCTTTTGACAGAAGACCACCATTCCTGTGATCTTGCTGCCAAAAGCGGTAAGCAATACTTTCTTATTCACATGGGAGAAAATATTTCTGGCCCATGAATGGTAAGCTTTTGTACTTAAAGTCAAATACCTGCCTATCGGTCTAGCCAGATATTTAAAAATTTGTTCACATAATACCACTCTGGAAGACAATAGCTTCAGGAAAGATATCGTAACTAATAAAACTTTCCTCTGTTTCTATTTATCGTTGCTCATGGAGATTTAGGAAATGGTTTAGTAAATATCACAGCCAAATTCTGTCACAGCTTCTAGGTTTATGCAATTCTAAAAACTGTAGATGAAAGTAGACTTGGCCACTGAAAGGGTTAACGTAGTCACATGTTCCTAATTGTATCTCAGAGAAACTCAGAAAAAAACCCTGATTATTCACACTTTAATATCCCAGAGACAGAAATCTCTCAATTTGGTTCATGATCATCTAATTTTTCTTATTTAAAAACCTTTCTGGAAGACCAATACAGTTTTTTTAAAAAAGATTTGTGATCATGTAGTAGCAACTGCAAATATATTAAATGTCCAGACATTTAAATAGACTGGAGACCCTTTAAAAATATTATCTTTTTTTTTTTTGGGGGGGTGGGGGTGGGGTGGTGGTTGGTTTTTATTTTCTTTTTCTTTTTCTTTTTTTTTTTGATGGGGAAACAAAGCACGTGTGATCTACCAAAGTCTAACAGGAAATGAGTAAACACTTCTGGAACAGAGCAGAAAAATGCTTTTTCACACAAAGTCCTGGGTTCTTCCATCCCCCTTAACTTGTGTATCTGGAAGGATATCTGCATTTAAAATGCTGCTCAAAAAGTAAATATGACTGCACTGTTATAAATTTGTTCTACATTGTATTTTATCCTATTCACAAGTTGCTCAAGGTCTCACAGCTCAGATTTATAGGGGAACTTTTGACAAGAACACTGACACTAATGTTACAGACAGTAAAGCTGAATGTCAAAAGTTTCTTTCCAAAATAGCATTTTGACATATTTTCAGCTAAAAGAAATAGCTGTATTTCTCTTGAGCTGAACAGCTGTTTATGAGAAATAGTATGACCAATGTTGTCAGTATATTGATGCAATCAACTTACATATGCTTACACCAGGTAACTCCTGCTTTATGAGCTCATTTTACGAAAAAAAAAAAAAATCAACTTTGCTAAAGTGGAATTATATTTTTGGGCAAAACCAAGCATCCTTCTACAGAATATTCCCAGTAAAACATTCAGTAAGTGCATCACATCCAGTTGCTTAGTAAGATAGAAGACATTATGGAAGCAAATTTCAACCTTTAGTGCAAGATTTGGCTGCTTTCAGCAATTGTATTTTGAATGGAGAAAGCAGGGCAGAGCAACTGAGAAATGAGAAATGTATTTTACAGTGAAGTCAAAAAACCCTCAAGGAAGCCCTTCTGTACTTCAAGTAATAAATACATATAAAGTTTCAATTAAAAAAATTGTGTTGGTAAAAGGAGCTGGCACACATGACAAGAAAAATTGGTATTTATACGTGTTGTGTTGTTTTCTGGCTATTTACAGGGTCAGTAGGATGTACTGTCACACAATTCTATCTAGCGTCCATTCAAAAGAGAAAAATAAATGCTGCAAATGGAAGTGGAGTCCTATCTCTACAGGCTTTTGCCTCTGTAATCCCAAGGACAAACATTCATTAAGGTATTCTTCTCTCTTCTTGTTCTCATTACAAAACCACTAACGATTGAGCAGTGGTGTCTGTTTCCAGAGCTAGAATGGCTCAAGATTGGAGTAGAAAGGATGCAAGATATAATTTTTAAATATTAGCAGACCTGCCTAGTTAGGGCAGTGTCTGTGTTATGTCTGGCACTAATACAAGCTATTAATCATTCACCTTCATAATCACCAAATTCACGCCCTTTGCTTCCTCTCTGCACCTCTAATGGACTCTTTTTCAATTATGGATCTTCTGTTTATCCACAGAACACTGCAGCAGTCGTGAGTATGGCCAAATAGGCTTTGAATTTAAATGCATAAGCTTCTTAAGCAAAATAAACTTTAATTCAGATATATACGTTTATATCAGGAAACAGCCTCGACTACAATTGGAATTAGTGTAGGCCAGGCAGCTGATTTTATGGATACCTAACAGTGTGAGAACAGCAAAAATGTGCTCCAGACTCAGAGGCATCTTAAACCTTTCTGTATCATTTCTTGTGCACCAAACCCCAGAAGCACTGCTGTATGTAAGAGCTTGCTTTAGGCGGTTGCGCAGTCTGTACAGCTGATATTGCTATAGATTAATGCAGAACAGTTTCTTCCTTGTCATTTGTTCCTCACCTCTGCCCTTCTGCTCTCTCTTCATTCCAGCCTGGGCATCTGGTGCACAAGTCAATGAATGCTGTGCTGCTCTGTATCAGCCTCCTGTAGCCTGTGGCATTCATGGAGTTTTATGCACATCTGGGTATGTACTGCTGTACTTTGCACATTTGCATCTTCCTGTTCTCTGTCATCTGTGTTTTTGTATGGGTAGATGGGAGGTACAAGCCTTGCATTTGGAAATCAGAAGTTTGTACTGTCGTTCCAGTAACAGTAACGTAGCCAGCTTCTCCATGGTGACACTCTGATATTGGATCTAAATATCTGTCCTGCCTCATTTCCATCTGCCATCATGGAATTAAATTATTCAGTCAGGTCTCAGTACCCAGCATCAGTCTTGAGAAAACAGTGGGAAAATAGTATTGAAGGAAGAAACGGGTACAACTTTCTACAGACATCCCCTTCCAGGAGTCGCTTTCTGTGTACAGCTTCTACAGAGCTGTTCAGCCCCTGCCATCAGGGGGGTACTGCTCACCTGGGATAGGTGTTCATGACAGAAGAATCCAGTTTTGCCAAAGATTCTGAGAAGTATTACTCTGCTTTGAGGCCTCACAATCGTTATCCATCACAGTCTGGATGTGGACACTAGTGTCTGGATTCAGATCATGAAGCAACTTTTGTTTTGCAATTAAGCAGTAGTTTGGGGGAGTATATAGTATGGGGGGGGGGGGGGGGGAGGGGGAGGTGGGGTGAAGCAGAAACCTTTAAACATAGCCTGGCAATGAACCTATGACCTACAAGAATGTGTAGTCCATTAGCAATCAGTGACCCATCAAGTTCTCTGCTTTACAGTCCTCATTATTTCACAGTTGACTGAACTCATGCAACATGACATTTATTTATTATGGAAATCTCATTGATTGCCTTACACAAGCCTTACGCAATTTTTTTTTTTACCTGTTCTGACATTTGAAGTCTTTCTTTGGACACAGTACCTACCCAAGAAGATTCACTTCAAAGGAAAAATGGGCTACACAGGGTTCTGTTCCATGCCTGTGTGTTCTCCAGCTCCAACTTCTTCCTGAATGTAAAGATTAACCTTAAAGCAGCATCATAGCTCCTTACCCTCTTCCCTCCCTGAAAAGGAAACTGTCACTTCCAACTATTTCAGAATGTTAATTCTGTAAAACAGCCATGCTACAACACTGCAACAATGCGCAGTTTATTCTGGGTGGCTTTGGAATTGCCTCTGACTCCTGCTCATTTCCCAATAATTACTGATAATTACACCACTCTGAACAAAATGAAACACAACAGACTCTTTCAAAGCTGTAGAAACAAAGTTTGTCCAGAAACTGACCTTCCCGTTTGGAGGTGAGAGGAAGTGTGCATGGAATTATATAGGCATGATGAGTTGCTTTCTAACTCATTTTGATAGAAATCAACAAGCATAAGCAGGAGGAAAACCAAGGCAGTAGCTTTAAGGAGCCCCAGGCAGAAAGCTACGTGCAGGCTTAGGTTTATTCAGTGGCTTTAGGAGCTGTCAATGTTCTGTCTCGCCTGTTATCTTAATATACTGCAACAATGGCAATGATAAACAACATACATTTAATATAAACCCTTCTTTGCTTGTTTATAGAAAGAGTTTCTTTGGTCAGCATATAAACGTCTTTGAGGTCTTTTTAAGGCTCACTGCCAGAGGAAAAAAAGGCTGCTGGAGGAGCTGAAGAAGACCTGCCAAGTCTCACTTATACAGCAAAACAGTTTTTATGGCATTTCTCCTTTTTCTGCAGACTGGTTTTACAGCATGTTTCAGCAAGACGTTCAAAATCGCACCCGTCCTAAGTTTCAATCATCTGCATTTAAATCGCCCTGGCAGAAGCAAGGGCCTTGTAACTGCTTTTGAACTGCAGTGTAAGAGTTTTGGCAGAAAGCGGCCTTGGACTTGTGATGCTGCGTTCACATCCATATAAGAGCTGAGGCACAAAACAGCCTTGGAGCTATGATGCTGCATTCATTGCAGGGCACGCGTGCAGGCTTCAGTAGGCCTTGGAGCTGTGACATTTGGGTGGGCTCTCTGACACTTTTCAGTGCAAGAAGTGACGGACAGAGGGGCCTTGGATTTCAGACAGTAGACATCAAGCAGTGTTTATGTGCTTCGTTCACATGCACAAGTATTCTGTGAGCCACTGGGGTCCCGCAGTTCCCTTGAACATTTAAAAAGCAAAACTAAATCCCTTTTCATATGAAGGCTGTGTGGCAGACTTTGAGATATTGCTATAGCACCTTTAAAGGCAATAGAAAGCAACCAGCTGAATTCCTCAGCTTTTCAAAAATAGCTCCACAGCTGGTTAGATTCATTTGTTTTCCTTTTGGCATTCCTTTCCTGGATTCAGTAAGCATGATCAACTACTATCTGCTGGAAGCACTATAGAAACAGATCTATTATTATTATCATTATTATTATTATTTATCATTCGTAAGTATGGACAATGAGCTGCATTGCAGTTTGTCATACAGAGAGCAGATGGTTTATTATGAGGTTAATGTTCTGGAGCTCCAGAGAGACTGCATCTGATTTGCCAACCCCATCACTCCCACAAATGCTATGGAATAGTTGATGAATACTGGATTCAGCATTGTCAATACTTACAATTTTATTTTGTCCCACAGTGGCCAAGCAATATTTTAATACTTCTGTGGAAACCGTGCTGCCCCTCAGACAGAAGACATGGGCTTGATGCAGAAATGATTGAATGGAGATCTGTGGTTTATCTTCTGCAGGAGCTCAGAGAGGATGACTGTGATAGATTTCTGTGGTTCTCAATGCATGACCATGACTTTGGTGTTTTTCTAAGAATTCTAAAAACCTAAGAATGTAGATTTTTTAATAAAGCTATGTGTAGCTCTTCTGGTTGTAGGTCAAATGTAGAAATAAGAACCTTAGAGCCACCAAAGGACCCTCACAGACCTGTGAAATCCTCCCCCCTCTTCCCAACACATACACACACGAAGTTACTTTTAATGTAATTACTGTAAATCTAAAAAAACCTATAAACCACATAGCTGTGTAGAAGTTAACTCCATTTAAGCCAAAATAATTCCATGTTTGTGAAACAAGTATAGTAGCAACTTGATTCTACCTAAGAGAGTCAAACGTAATAATGAAAAGAAAAATTTTGTCAATTAGGAGGCAGTAACTTTCAGCAGGATCCAGTTAGTGTGCCAGCCTAGTAGCTTTTAACTCAAATTTCACATTTAATCAGTGGTGGAAGACTAAAGGAGCCTGTACTTTGTGCTGACATATGGTGCTTAGTCATCCACTGTAGAAAGGAGAGAATAGCCGACACGAATCACATTTGATCTGTCAGTACTGTCCACCAGAAAGAACATTTAAACCATTAGAAATTAACCATAGCAAAAAAGAAGCAACGAAGTCTTCTCCACAAGGCGCCAAAGTACACATGGCATGGATTCCCAAATATTACTTGTGATCCAAGACCTGGACTTCTCCTACCTAACCTCAGTAGGCTTATGCTCCTTTTTGAGTCAACAGCTAGAAATCGGCGTCTCAATCTATCAGGCATTTGGACTGAATTTTGCAGTGGCATATTTTTCCCTGTTAAACGGTAGCTAGACTGTATGAATGTCTAATGTACCATACTAAGTCAGTATGGTACAAAATCTGAAGTTAGCTGACAAATCCTCTGATAGCACTAGCCCCTGTTTTAGGTGACATCTGACACTTTCAGAGAAGAACTGGAAAGCAATAACAACGGCAGAAATGGGCTCATGCATTGCACTGCAGTGCAAGGCTGGCCCTCTGAACCTGGCTACGGTCCCTGTGAAAAGTTCATGGAAACTTGAGCTGCTGGAGACAGTTGTGACAAGATGTATTGGGAGATCAGAGTAACAGAATGAAGTGATGCAGGGTTAGACTGCAGGCTGCTTGGTAGGTCTCTGTTACTTTATTGCAGCATTCTTTTCTTGTTTCTCGTTTATTCTGTCAGTGTTTTGGCATTAAGAAACTTACCTGAAAGAGAAATTGTTTGGGTAGTTGCATTCAAGGTGTTCTGAAAACAAGGTGAAACAGGTGAACAGTGTATAAAGAAATGTCTGTGCTTGAAAATTGAAAATATTGAAAAACACACAGTTATGTGTAGAATATTAGCCATAATTTAATGGAAAAGGAACAATTTTGATATTCTTGTGAAAAAAACCTGCCATGCTGTGGTTTTATGCTAGAATTTTAAAGAATTTCAGAAAAACTTGTTTGTTTTAATAGGAAAAGCTTATTTTCAGTCTTTAACAATTTCCATTTTTCTCAAGACCAAGTTGTTACTCACAATGAAGGCTTGATGGAAATACTGAAAATATAGACAACTTACTATCTTATCTAAGATTGGCTTTCACTTCAGAGGGCCGAAAGAAGAGGACAAAGACCTCTCATTTTCAAGGTTGTCAGAAAAGAAGGCCTAATCCACATGAAAGAAAGATACAAGAAGTTAACCTGCTTAGGCGAGACAGCAGAGAGCTGGAGGGATATTTTTGATGGCTTTGCATATGGCAACAATGAAGAAGCAACCACAGGAAAATATTATCTTGCATGTATCAGTGATATGGCTATGGATGAGTTTTTAACAATGCTGTGCCTCTCCATCATGAAATGACTCCTGGTTTTCGTTGCTTGTAGCAGCTACACAGAAACAGGGCACTAAGCTGTACTAATAGCAATACAAATATTGTATACCATAATAATGTAAACTAAGGCAAAGAGTACAGTGCATTTAATTTCTTAGAGAGGAAGAAGTAAGCCATGTTTCCCAGGAGGAGTTTGGTACTGAGGAGGTACAACTCTACAAAAGAGAAAGAGGCAGGAACTGAAGTCACCCTGATGAAACAGACACAGCATCGACACTGAGACCCAGTGCACAGGGGCTGAAGGGAAATGCGTGAAGTCACTGGGTGCCAGTGATGAGGCAGATAGGCAGGGTGTTTCTGGAGTATGGGGGAGTGTGAGCACTGGGAACCATGTAACAGGGAAACATGCATACATGTGAAAAAGGAATAGGAAATAGGATGTTTTGAAGGAAACAGGAAGGAAATTGAGAGGCAGAGAAACAAGAGAAGGGGAAGAAAGGAAGAAAGATGGGGGAAGACAAGAAATTAGGAAACAGCGTTATTAACTATTATGAGACTTTTTTTTTGGCAGCTAAGAAAATGTTGATTTTTTTTCTTGTTCTTATAGTTCCATTTAAGTCACTGCTAAAGTTACCACAGGAATGTAAAAATGGGAGTTTCCCAAGACAGTCTTTGTATTAATTAATAATTAAATTTGAGAAACCACTGTGAAACTCTTGCATTGAATATTCTGAGGGTTTGTGAAGTAATTTTAGATAAATGAGGTAGGATTATTCTTGTTTCATACCAATGCATTATTTCCTTGTAATTACCATTACTGTACACATACAGACCCATAGCTTTATGATAGTGTCAGATATTCCAGGTGAATAGATAGGATGCAAGTTTGGGTTTATTTTTCTTAACAGAATTTGTCACCAAAGACTTCTTTAAAAAATTAGACTGGGACCAAAATAATTCACTGTTTAACTGGCAGTAGTTTAAAATGTCAAAAAAACCCTAATAACTTTTTAAAAGGGATCTAAGGCAAGATGTTTTGTCTGTCATATATACACACACAGAGCAGAGATGTTGCCCTATTCCTGGGGCACAATATCCAGCCCATCAGTGCTGTGCAGAGTGACTCACAGAGCATGTGGTCCTCCGGCTGAAATGCAATCGCTCCAATGTTGTATCTACTTCACAGTTCTTCTGCCTCCTCCAGGGTGTGTGTATATGTGTATACAAAAACCACACCAGGACAAAATATCATACGATCATATTGAATCACCCCTGCTCTTTTCTCACACAGTTGAACATCCTGACACATTGTAAACTCAGCTGAATGGGCACCAGGCCACAGCAATCTGCTTCTGCAGCACTGACATTTCGCGAAGAACTCCCTAACCGTCGCAGCCGAGACTGGAAAAGGGTTATTAGGCTGTTTCCTGGGTGTTTTTATTTTTATGATCACTTAGGATAACTCAACTTGCTATTCTTATAAGCTCTGAATCAAGAAAATGGAGTCATACTGACTTCATACATACTTCAGGCTTAAAAGCTTTAGTCTTATGAGTTAGGAGCTTACCGCACGTATTTACCCATAAAAAGTTTACGAATTAATGTGATGATGAAACACAAGATGGGACACATTTGCTCGCAGTAGTACTACTATCATCCTGTTGTTGCTAAGACACGGCGCAGGACAAAATTTTTTCCCCCTAGTGTGAACTGGTTTGCAAAACTCATGCGAAAGATGAGTGAAACCTTTATGCACCATAAATACTCTTCCTGTTTCTTGGTAATAATGCATCACAAAAATAGTTATAACTTAGCCATCTCAGCTTCCCTCCAGTTTTACAATCTTTCTTTTAACCATTAAGTGTTAATGCAGCTTCAAAGATGGAACCTAGAGCAACTGAACTCAGCTTTGTGCATTCAGGTCTATATTTCAATTGGTGATGAGCCTCAAGCAGTTCAGGTTTCTGTTTAGGACGCAGGACTAGAAGAAACCTTGTGGTGAATCTCCACCATCGCAGGCAAACATGTTAACAGACTATTCATAAATACTTTACTTCTTCATTTTGAATAAAATTTAGAAATTGCCTCCCACTATTCCACTCTGAAAGGCTCCCTAGAACCTCATTCCTCTGTTCACTCTTCAGTTTTCTCCTTTTACCCTGCCTAAATATACTTTGTGACAAGTCATGCTCACTTCTTGTAGAATCAGTTAACCCTTGGCTTTGTACTTTTCCTTTCTTCACACTGTTTAACCTACCGAAGTATAAAAACCTAGAAGCATCACACTGGTCCAAAGAAAAAGATACAGACAACATCTTCCTTTTAACAAGATGAAAAGATGCAGAGAGAGAGAGAGGGTATGTAGGGAGGGAATATAAGATGTAATATTGGCTGATCTTGCTTTTCAAATATTTCTCAGTATCTAGCAACCAGAATTTTGAGTTGGAAGCAGCATACAGACTGCTGGGATTAGTAACCCCCTGCTATGAATCTGTTCAGTCCTTTGTGAATCCAGAGATAATTTTAGCTTCCACAGCATCCTGTAGTGATGAATTCCACAAAGTAACGAAGTACAGTAATGAAAGTACTTCTTTTGTTTGTTTTAAAGGTCCCAGACACCCCTAGTTCTTCTCTTAAAAATAACAGTGCACAATCATTCCCTAGAAACCTTTTCAATATATTTTCCAATTCGATAGATCCCAATCAAATACATAGACCCCAATCTATAGACAGCTGGACAAACCCCATTTTGAAGTGTTTCTTATCAGAGCTGATTGGTTCTTGTTTTCCCTTATATAGATGCCACAGTAAGTTACATTCTCACATTTACATGACCAGAAGGGCATGTCCCACTCAGGTGCACCTGTGCCACACCTACAGACCTGTCACAATCCAGTTTGATGGTACCTTTCACATAGACTAGTTGACAAATTACCCACCCAGGGTGCAAACAAACTGAGTATGGGGCACTCTGCAGTCTTGAGGACAGAGTTTATGCTTCAGGTTCATGCATCAACCACTAGATGATGCCATATCCTGGGCACAAACACACATCAGTCCTCTCATCCTTCTTCAACTCCCTTTGTATAGTAGACATGTATGCAAGAATCTTGGGTTGAATAGAGCAAGAAAGAAGGAAAATAGCTAGTGCTATGTAAAGGTAGAAGACTTGGGATTCCCAGTGTCCCTTTGATGCTTTCAGTCTTCCTTCGTTTTTGAAAATAAATACAAAGCCTTCACTGATTTCTTTAAAATAAGCTTTCTATCTCCTGAGTCATCATCTTCTGCTTTTGCTCCCTATCAAACATGAGAGATTAGTGCTTTCTGGATTAAATCATATCAGTGCCTTACACAAGGATATTATGGCTTCCTTATCTGTACTGGAAGTATCCACTCTGCTACAAGCAGGACAATCCATGTAGCCTGATCATCTGCATTACTATACCTTTATATCAATCAATCACCTTGGACTAAAAACTGAGGGGAAAAAAATCTGTATATGAATTTGAACCTTGTTTCTTTCTCCATTTAATGCAAAGTTTACTTCTTTCTGTTCATATGGCTGAGAAGCTTTGTATTATTTGTTTTAACTTCCTTTGCAATGACAAGCTGAATTAGACTTCTGGCAAGAGTTTTGGACTTTATTCTTAAATTTCCTGTCCTCCAAGATGTAGCTTTCAGAATTTTTCCACTCCTTATAGAGTCGTCTTATTCCTAAAGTACTTCTCATGTGATTATTCATTCAATTATAAATGGAGCCTTCCCTGTTGGTTTTTAGTCTTATTTAAAATTCCTTCTATCCTGAAAAATTCCTGATAGTTAAGACCAATCTGACTGAAAGAAATCTCAGTCAGCTTCACATTTAAGTTCCTACTTTATGCACACCCGTTGACTTCACTAGTTAGGTCTCTTAATTTCTCATATTTGTCCTCTCAGATAGGAACCTTGAGCTATTTTCTATTTATTTCTCAATGTATTTTAATTGGAATAATCTTGGTGTCACTTAGTTCAAGTTATTTTCTGTGGCCAGGTCTTCTATAACATCCTTGGTTTACCAAAGTGGATTCAAAAATAGATTTTTCCCTATACAGTCATGAGCCAGTAAGATGTAAAACTGTCTACTAATACGTCCAGGAATAACTGTGTTCTACCAAGATTAGTTACTCAAGTTTTTGAGTTAGTTGAATTGTTGAGAAATTACTCATTTGTTAGTCATTCTATAACTGGGAAGTTTTCCCACAATGACACAATTCCCAGTAGTATTAATCACTGTAACAATTTCAAGACATTTCTATATCCATATCCAATTCTGATCCTGGAATCTACAGCAGGTTCTAGAGAACCTGTTTTAGAGAAACTTTAAGCAATTTTGATCCAAATTGAATGTCTGTGAGTCCTTTTTTAGCTATACTGCTTCACTGAGATAGTATGCCAATCCACTCCTTTCAACTTTATTTCTGGCCTATCTGAAGAAATTATATTTTTTAGTGCACTTGAGTATATTTAATGTTGATATTTCACAATGTTTTTGAAAT
Organism: Falco biarmicus; assembly: GCF_023638135.1. Lineage (NCBI taxonomy): Eukaryota > Metazoa > Chordata > Aves > Falconiformes > Falconidae > Falco > Falco biarmicus. The sequence goes on along the minus strand of NC_079293.1, from coordinate 31,489,776 downwards.
CCTTGCAATAATTATTTTATTATCCAGACATCACCATCTTATTACCCAGACCTCTTGCTTCAATAGGGGAATATTTCAGTTCTTTCTAGATTTCATTTTCCTTACTGAGTCTTAAACTGACTGTGGACTATCAGACTGCAGTTCCCAGAAGCAATACTTTCTTTGCACTTCCAAATAATGTTCTGCTGATCTAGCATGCTTTTGCTCATCATTAATATTTTTTTCATTGCTTGGTCAATGAGATGATGCCTGTTGCCCATCTCCAAGACTATCCTCCTGTGTCCCAAACACACAGTACAGATGAAAGGCCAACAGAAATAAATCTATCTTCGGAAACTCAGAGCAGCTTGGACTGTTGAGGGGAGAAGCAGGCTGGCTGAAAGGGGGAGGATGTGAAAAGCCTTTGGAGGAGAGAGAAAGCACTGGAACAGCCTTAGTGGTACAGAAAGGACGTGAGAAGGGCAAAATGAACCATGGATCAGGAGGTGAGTGAGAAGTGTGGCACTAAGAGATAAAAAGACTGAGTAGAGGGGGAAAAAACAGGACTTAAAAGAAATGCTAGGGAGAATATGACTGGAATTATGAGGAGAGAAGATAAGTAGCTTAGGACTGGTGTAAATACAGTTTGAAGGAAATGAAAAGGCACTGAAGCAATGGGACTAAGCAGAAACTTTGGATTCCTATGCTTCTGCATTCCTCTGCTGTGAGCAAATACCTTTAAAACTCACTGAAGAAGAGTGCTCTCCACTGGCTGGCCCACATGCAGAATGACAACCTGCCAGCTGATGAACCATGCCACATCCAAGTGTTTCCAAGGACTGAAAGATTGCCACTATTCTATATAGATTCTGCGCAGTCCTGCAGCGAGAGCTTATTCTGTCATTTTCAGCTTCTTTCTTTCCAACATATATACGCATAAAGGTGCATATACATATTCATTTCCTGGTTCTGGGTAAAATTACAAGTCATTTCTTTGATAAATAAAACAAGATTTTTTTTACTTCAGGAGGAAAAAAATACATTATTTTACAGTGATATTTATCAACTATAATATTGATAATATTTAATTAATCTCTAATGCAGGTGCAGCATACACTTCTACCAGAGTTTAGCAGAAGTGATATAGATTTAAGTCAGCATGCCCTTTGTGTTGCATGTCTTACTTTCAAAATACTAATTTTAACTGAACATTAATGATGGTAATTCCTATGACTAGTTACGGCAAATGTATTTACAAGGATAAATAAATCGTTCTTATCTCCCCTACAGGTCTGTCTAACTTTGCCATTTATGAATACCAGAAAATCCATCATATTAAAAATGCTGATATCATCAGTTTCCATGGGTAAAACAATCAGGAATGAACAAACTCTACACAGAGGTGATTGAATGTCATTTTTACTCAGAATCATTCCCTTCTGTATTACAGTCCTGAGGTAAGATTATGTGTAAAGTTAAAATGCCAGATATTTTTTTTTCTTTAAGACTTTCCTTTACATTTAAAATTTAATTTTCAGAAAAGTAAAAAGAATTAACAATATTAAATGTTAAAATTATTTTTAAATAAATTGGGATAATATGCAATTTATCTAATGATAACTGCCTAAATGCAAGTTGTATAGTCTCAGCTAGTTATCTTGGCTCCCTTAAGCTGTAGGCACTTCTAGAAAAAATTCATTCCTGCTAAGAAAAACATTAACACAACATGACTGAAACTTTCTGGAGATGTTAATTTCTGGCTGCTCAGTGTAGGGGGATCCCAAGTGATCAGGATTAGATCACATCTGTATCTTTCAGAGGTAAAAAGTAATTCAACAGTTTCTCCTTTTGTGTCCCTATATATACATACACAAAATCGGTATTTTTGTATCATAAATTATGTTTTCAGACTGTTATCCACAGTCACCTGTCACAAGCTACTGATTAGAATCATATATATGTTAGCATTATAATTAATTCCCTTATTTTTCAGTTAAAGCATAATTGTATCAGTCTCACAGAGTCAAAAGGACTGAAACTCCAAAATGAAATATATTCTTCTGGTGATAAATACAAATGTCTTTCTGTCATGAGGAAACACTTGTGTAACAGCCATTGTTTTCTCCATAAAGTGCAATACACGTATCTATTTTTTTCATTTTGATTCATCAGAAACTTATGGCAGTGAGCAACTTGACCAAACAGTGATGACTGGTGGGGAGTGTGTGCGCTAAGGAACTGTGTTGTATTACAGAGAGTTTGCAAAAAAAATCCTTTTGTTCAGGTAGTTACAGCCTCTATGTTTTTAACAGTTTACTATTCAATTTCTTCAAACAAACAAGATTTTTTAATATATTTTTCTATTCTTTCATGTCCTTCTTCCTTTTTATGCCTTGCATCATCATCTGCTGCTTTCTAATTGCTAGGGAAGGCAGACAAGATGCCCCATTGGGAACAGATGGCTTTCTGGAAATCTACCAACAAGGACTACTCCTGGAATAGATTTCATCTGCAGGCCCCACACAGAGGTAATATATGATACCTACAAATAGATAGTGCTCCAAACGCTTTGGAAGGAAAAAAAAAAATATCCTGCTGGAGTTCTTAAGCCTGTTATGACCACAACTTGCCAACAGAAAGGCAGGCATAAAAATGAATCCTATATATAGAATTCAATTTTTGAAGTTAATTTTCTTTACTTCCATATCAGTCCCTATGATAGGGACAGCTATGCTTAAAAGGCGTTGTTTCTAAAGGGCTGTGTTTTACTTCTCAATGGTGTATTTAATACAAAATTTGAAATCAGCTACAATGTTATCCTACTTTACAAAAAATGTGTGAGATGCATAACATATCAAAAGAATGTTAAAGTCTTCACAGAAGTAATAATATAGGAACAAATATACTGTATTATAGTAAGTGTGAAGGATTGTCTTTGTCAATGTTATGTCTTTCTTTTCTGTGTTCTGTACCTTTACGTTCTTTTATCATAGACAGGAGAGGTACTATTTGTAACATTTTATAAAATACATTTTTGTTTTGTTTTCATTTTCGTCAATCTGAAAAAAAATTGATGATAACTGTATTGTATACGTCTGTTCTGTGTGTCTGGAAAATATTATTCTGAGGTTATGGATAGGGCTATAAAACTGAGAGATCAGAGATATACTGTTTATGGTAAAAAATACAAACTACAAATAGTAAAGTGACAACAGTACTCTGCATCTTCAGGATTCTAACATCAGTCTTGAAATAATGTGTGCTTTACTTATTGTTTCTGTTCACAAAGCAAAATGAATATTAGGGAACTTCATTTTTCATTATTTATGAAACAAACAACAAAACAAGTTCTGGGTTTTTTGCTATGGGTAAGTTAGTGAAAAGGAATCCTAAAAATCCAGATACTAGAATGCAAGGACAGAAAGAAAATATCCATGTTACTAATTTTATTATAGTTTTTAACAATTCAGACACGTTGGTGTTTTGAGGAGGAAAAGTGGCTTGACTGCTACAAATGTTACACAGTTACAAATGGTATGACTGCTTTTGGAAACTTGGTAAGGCTTCTTTATGATAAAAAGATAAACAGTATGGAACACTTGGAAACAAAATCACAAATTAGATGCATGTTAACAATACAAGAAAAACAAACAAACAAACAAACCAAACAAACAAACCCAATACAAAACAGGAAGTTACAATCTTTTGACAGAGGTAGAAAAAGTGGTACTTGCTTTCCTGAAGAGTATTCAGGAGAAATGGCATACATGGAATAGTAAGAACTAGGCAGAGTGTTTATATTCTCCGTACAATATAAACTAGAAACAGCTATTTAGACTATAAAAGGGAGTAACTATAGAAATCTCATGTGGGGGAAGCAATATTCTTGAATTTTTGAGGCAATCTTTGGATGTTACCTACCCACTCTTTGATTCAAGCTCATTTTATTTTTGAGATAAGAAGCTGTCAATGAAGAGGGAAGATGCTAAGCTCTGCATGTAAGCCACATGCACAAAACCATGCCATGACTGGTGTTCTGGATACAGTACTGTGGCAGACCTTCAGGTGCAAACAAGCTCTTGGCACAGCTGTGATGGTTTGTTTTAACTTGCGTCAGTTGCTAACAGCCTGAAGGAGCTGTTAAGGTGGTCAAGACAAGGCAGGACTTCCTTGTCCACAGCCTCTTTTCCTTGGCTGGGCGTAATGGCCATGGGTGAATTTTCCTGTGTCATGATGCAAACTGCAGGGGAGCAGTGGACTCACAGTGACCCAATCAATACAGACTATTGCGAATTAGCCAAGTCCCAGGTACTGGGTATGAAATTTGTTTTCTTTGCCCGGGTGAATGCTTTCTTCTACCCTGAAAGAGCTGTACAGTGCAGTAATAGTGCTTCTGTCCTGCTCCAAGACTTGACATGACCACCACAGCTTGGTCACATGAACTTCTGGAGCAGGAGGAAAGCAGCAGCAAAGTATCCAAAAGGATGTGACAAACAATGAGCACACTTCCTGTAAGCAGACTTGCATCAAGCACTTTCCCTCATCATGTAGCTGGAATACTCTGCCTTGGACCACATGCTATGGCATATCTGTGTATGCCTATCACACAAAACAGTTCATCATGCAGCTGGAGGCTCATCATCTTTCTAAGACCTGATGCATGTCTTGCATACCAGGGTTTTGGAAGTTTAAAAGGACTTATAATATCTTGTCTCTGTTAAAATTGTTTAAGTAAACAGAAAAGCATGTCAGCAAGGATTTATCTGACAAAATGTACTTGCCTGCAGTGCATCTCATCCTTATGTAGACAACTAGCAGAGATCAGATGAATTGCACTCTAAGAGTCTCAAATGACTAGAAATAACACTCATTAACTTCAATCTGTCTCCAAGATGTACCATGGTATTATCATGGTTATTTACCTTCTTGTACCACATACATTGTGTCATCTCACTTATCCTACGTGTGTACAAGTAGAGTCTTTACAATCTTAGAATAAGTTAATGGACACTACAGTGCATAATTGAGAAGAAAATAAAGGAATTCCCAGTTCGATCTGGTCACTGTGAGACATATAGAGCCATTACAGATCACCAGCAGCTTTTGCTGCTGCAGAAATGAGGGAAAGGCTTGAAGGAAGATGCTGAAGTGTTTTTGCAAACATGCTGAGGTGGGGGGTGTAGGCATGACTTTTCCATTGATGCCAATGTGAGAAAAAATCTTTCTGTAAGCGTGGTTCCTTTTCTATGTGCCTCAGAGGAGTGTGCAGACTGCACTAACAATTTGACTAAAAGATCTGAAATTCTCTTACGAATGTTTTCGTGACAAAAATAATCATAGATTAGAAACTAAAGAAGTATATCGTAAGCAGCAGAGGTATAATTTCCTGTGGATCATTGTATTAGTTTGTCTCATAAAACCACCACCGAAGATATCAGAGATAACCCATTAAGAGAAACGCTGTCCACCTTCTCAGAGAGTTCTTCTGCTGTCTTCTCCAATGATGATAAGGTCTGGAGGTGGAAAGTACAAATAATTTTCCAGATAGATTTCTCCACAAAAGCTGTATCAGCTGATGCTTTTCTCAGAGAAAAGCTCACTTGATCAGTCATGACTTTTGGCTCTGTTGACCCTGGTTATGTTTCAGTCACCCGTCTAGAGGTACAAAGCTCTTCCTAGCAATTCATTTCTCCAACAAGATTATAATCTTGAAACTGAAGCAAGCTATGTTGCTGTATTTCCCAGTCTCTTAATCTCCATCAGGAAAAGTAGATTGATACTGTTCTGTTTCCTTTTATTATAGCTTTTGACATTAGAGGAAGCGGAATCTTTGCTCTTAACTCTTGGCCGGCAATCATAGCTTTTGAGGGGGCGGGGGGGGGGGGGAACATAACTTTGCATACAGTAATTAAAATTCAGTGCAACTATTAAAGTTAATGTGCATTAATTTGGGCATGTTAAACTACTAAGTGTATGAGGGATATACTTTTATAATTGGCAATAACAAGGACATCATCTTTAGCAGTGTCACAGATGCAGTTAAGCAGAAACTGTGATCTAAATAACTCATTAATAAACAAGGTTATGTAGTAATTTTGTTAGTGGCAGGGAATCCTGCAGGATGTGTGTATATATATATATATCCTGCAGATAATGCAGGATATCCGATCTTTTCCAAAGGTTTTACACTTCCAATCTAAGTTACAAATTCTAATTTCTAACAACTCAGAGTTGCTAGTTCTGAGACCAAGCAGCTGGCTGTTAAGGAAGAGCAAGAAACATAAGTGATCAGAAGATCTTAAAGGTTTTCCTCTGCTTCAGCTTTTGTGGGTCATAAAATTTAAGTTCTAGCACAAAAATGGAATTTCTATAATTTTGACATCTCAACTCAGATTTGCCTAAATATTAGTCTGCGTTCACATTAGTTAGATTAACTTCTATAGTTTTGACATCTCAGCTCAGAGTTGCCTAAAATATTAGTCTGAGTTCACGCTGGTTAGATTCAAGAACAGGTTTTGTTTTCTAATAGCACATTGTTCAAGCTTTGAAATGCATGCATTTAATCTGGAGCATTTCTTTATATTCTTCTGTATTCACTATGGAAAATACCTGATGTATTACAATTGCTGGAATAACATTCCAGCATACACATATAGCCATTTAGAGCAATTGAAACATTTTAGTGGCCACTGTAAGGCATTGTAACAGAAAAACAAATGCAGTGTCTAATTAATCCCTCATCATTGATGGAATAATTAACAGCTAAGTCAACAGAAAAAAATCAAGCTTCCTGAAACCCAGTTACCTTCATTTACATGGTAGATTTCATCTATTCTTCATCTATTATAGTAGATAATTATTGAAAGTTACTGCCTTCAGCTTTAAAGGGATACTGTCATTTGAAAAAACTTCCTCTGAGTGCTACTATGTAAAATTTAGGCATAAGCATGAAGTTAATTGAACATGTGTTCTGTAACCAAACTGGTATAATAGTTCAGTACCTTTTATGAAAGAAACAAGTAATGCAAATTGCTTTTGTTTTCCACAGAATCATTAAAATTAGGATAAACATGATCTATTAGCTTAACAAGTCTGGTAAGATTATTCCAACAATTATTTTCAAGTATGGGTTTAAATGAACCAAGTGAAACCAGATTGTCCTCCACATACCTTACAGATGTACAGCGTGCTTCCAGCAATTCACACAGGCAATGGCCTATTTCTTGATTCCAGGGAATCATTGTAGTCTCCTCTGTCATGGAAGTATTTTTCCATATCAGATCATAGATGGAAATCTGGTCACACAAAGGTAGAATACATTCATATCAGTATGTCTGACCCAGATGTTATCTACACACCACAACATATGACTGACCGTGTGTCTCACATGACTCAAAATTTCTTGTATTTCTTGTTTATTAATTCTGTTAAATGAAGTGATACTCTATCACATGATGAGAGGCAGGAAGTATCATTTACTTGAATTACTCTGTAAGAATCTATCATAAAAGTGCAGCACTGCAAGGTTACCTTGTCACTTTATAACCAATTAACCTTTTCTATCAGAATAGTCTTTTTCAAAATTCATCCAAGATTTGCCTTTTTTTCTATTTCCACTATGAATGTTATTCTCTTTGGATATTCTTAGTATTTAGCATTCTCTTTAGTGTCTACTCTTCAAATATGTATGGAGAGCTAGCAAATACCATTTTAGTTATTCTGTAACAACAGCTATATTCCACTTGCAAGAGCTTTCCATCTGAAATAACACTTTCATCTGCACAGCTGTTTCTACTTTTCCTCTTTGATCTTGCTTTGTTTGTTTACAGCTTTCTCATATTTTAAGCCAATATTATACACTTCTTACTGTTCTACAGAAAAAAAATGATCTCCAATTTCTATTACCCATTATTTAAGTCATGCTTAGTTATTTTGCTGCAAGATGTATTAACATAAATATCCCAATTTCATTTTCCAACTTACAGACCTACAGGTCTAGAAAGCAGCCATATAAATAGCGAAACTAACTTTAAATAGAAAGACAGCTGAATAAAAGAGAAAGTTTTCACCTAAAGGTTTTATGTTACATCATTCTTAAAAGGAGTTATTCCTATATATGCTTGTCAAATTCAGAAAGAATTCAAGAAATTTAAGCCTGGGATAAAATCCCATGTGTAGCCTTTTTGTTCTATTAGTAGTCTACAACAAGTTAATATAAGTTGCAACCAAAAAAAAAAAAAAATTAGGTTAACTGCTTGAATTTCTAAATGTTCTGAAGGAAGATGATTTTTAGAATTTACAAACAAATTCATTGTTATGGCAAAGGACAGTTGAAATTAGCATATATTGTGTTTCTAATACAATATCCACACACCTCTCCATCTCAATCCAGTGTTAAATGGTTATTTAAAGTAGCTGAAAAAATGCAATGTTTCCATAAATCTTCTCTCTGCAGTAATCTATAGACCACACTCTTCTGTTATTTTGGGTTTCAATTTTTCCCCTAAGATTTCAAATAAAAACACCATTCATGAATCCCAAATTTTGAAAGAAGTTACCACCATTTGTCAAGTATAATTTTAAAATAATATGAAGAAAAAATGTATTACAATAATTTTTGAAATGTAAATATGTTCTTAATAACAAAAGATGAAGTTTTAATAGATATGAAATAGTTTTGATCAGTCTTTTGTAAGCAGGTACATTGTAACTTCATTTGCACTTCATAGTCACTGTCAACAAGAACACATTAGCAGTCTTTAATCTACAGGAAGTTAAACAAGGTTAGATGAATGAAACAATATTATTCATGAAAATGTATTATCTATTTATTTATTTACAAACATCATTTATTCTTTTATAAACAATATGAATGTTTCAAACATTCAGTTAGGATCCTGAAATGGAGTAAACTAATCTTCTCTGAAAAGAGAATGTTCCAAAATGAAATTAGAGCTGTGAACTCTTTGAACACAAAGTAGAAAAAAGTTCACTTCTAAAAGGGAAAAGATTTTATTGCAGTTAAGTTGAAAGTTTTTATCCTTCTTTTCTGTATCTAAATATAATCAGTTCTTATTGTCTGAGAAATATTTTTTTTTCTCTGCTTTTATGTCTATGATTAAAGGCTTGGTCAAAAAAAAGCATAAAATTATTAAAGAATATATAAAAAAGAAGAATTTATAAAATGTTGATACTACCCAAACAAGTGGGTGTTGTTCTGAAATTGTAATCAATTTAAAACTTTTGGGGGGTTTTTAAGAATAAAATAAAAACAACTTTGTGCCCAAATCCCAAAAGACAAAAATCAAACCAAACCAACACCAATCAAAAATACCCAGAAATGCTACATTCTGCTCCATTCTTTGATACCTTATTTCAGGAGTCCCTGTTATTAAAAGTATGGGATGGGAGAGGTATTTACAGCTGCAAAGTTCCTAGCAAACACTGAAAAATGAAAGTGTGGCTGGCTAGCAGGCTTCAAGTATCTGGAGACTTAAGGTTGTGCAATGATGTCTCAGCAATGCCTCAACACCTGGGATTGAGCTCAGCATAATTTACAATTTCTTATTCTCTGTGTCTCATTAGAACTAGAGAGAATCTCTATTTGACTCACCTGGATCTGAAAGCAAATCAATTAGCATTTGTAAAGTACTATGAGAACGTCAGCAAATAAATTCCACAGAAAATAAAATACCCATGTTAAAATTGTCAAACATTTCATGTATCTGGAAGTCTTTCTAGAAGTTCATTAAATAAGTTGAAAGGAAGAAGCTATATGGTAAAAATGTACAATCAAAATAAACAGACAGTTTTTGTTATACAGCATTATATAATTTTGGTTTACAGACATACTTTGTCGCAGCTGATAATAAGCTATGCAGTGTGAATGTAAATGAAGTGCTAAATGATGAATTACACTGTTCTGATTACACATCAGAAGCAACATCCTTTATCTAGGCTGTTAGTGCCAAGAATATTACTTAGTACAACAGGAAGGGTTGAAGGGAAATGTGGAAAAATGCAGTGTAAGTACAGCATTATTCAATAGCAAATGCGATGTGTAGACAGGGTATTCTTTTGTATTAGAAACACATATTTGCATCAGAGTACACATTTGCATTATTCTCTAGGTTCTTTTAAGATTTTTTGGAGAAAATGTTTGATGAAAGATTGTTTGATTTATTCCATGTTTTCCTTTCAATCATCAATAAAGAACTTTAACCCATGTGGAAAGAAGAGGTAACCAATACCATAGCCTTAAACTAAGTGCTTGGATCCTGATCTAGTTAAACACTTAAGCATATGTTTAGCTTTAAATATGTATGCCCCATTTTGAGAGTATGTGTGCTTAAAGTTAAGCAAATATCCACATGCTTTGTTTATCAAAGCTGAACTGAGACGCATTCAGGCATAATACATACGTAATACTTAGACTTCTAAAACACTTAGCATAGTCCTAACCATTCTTAGTCTAATTACCAGCAAAAGAGTAGAATCATAGAATCGTTTAGGTTGGAAAAGACCTTTAAGATCATTGAGCCCAACTGTTAAGGTAGCACTGCCAAGTCCACCACTAAACCATGTCCCTAAGTGCAACAAGCTACATGTCCTTTAAATACCTCCAGGGATGGTGACACAACCGCTTCCCCGGGCAGCCTGTTCCAATGCTTGACAACACTTTCAGGGAAGAAATGCTTCCTAAGATCCAACCTAAACTTCCCCCCATGCAATTTGATGCCATTTCCTCTTGTCCTATTGTTTGCCTCTTGGGAGAAGAGACCGATGCCCACCTGGCTACAACCTCCTTTCAGGTAGTTGTAGAGAGTGACAAGGTCTCCCCTGAGCTTCCTTTTCTCCAGGCTAAACCACCCCATTTCCCTCAGCCACTCCTCACAGAACAAGTGCTCCAAACCCTTCACCAGCTTCATTGCTCTTCTTTGGACACGCTTCAGCACCTCAATGTCTGTCTTGTAGCGAGAGGCCCAAAACTGAACACAGGATTCAACATGCAGCCTCACCAGTGCCGAGTACAGGGGGACAATCCCTTCCCTAGTCCTGCTGGCCACACATTTTCTGATACAAGCCAGGATGATGTTGGCCTTCTTGGGCACCTGGGCACACTGACAGCTCATATTCAGTCGGCTGTCGAACAACACCCCCAGGTCCTTCTCTGCCAGGCAGCTTCCCAGCTGCTCTTCCCCAAGCCTGTAGCACTGCATGGGGTTGTTGTGACCCAAGTGAAGGACCTGGCACTGAGCTTGATTGAATCTCATATCACTGGCCTTAGCCCATCAGTCCAGCCTGTCCAGATCCCTCTGCAGAGCCTTCCTACTCCCAAGCAGATCAACACACCCCTCAGCTTGGTGTTGTCTGCAAATTTGCTGAGAGTGCACTCAATCCCCTTGTCCAGTTCATCGATAAAGATGTCAAACAGGACTGGCCCCAGTACTAAGCCCTGGGGAACACCACTTGTGCCTGGCCACCAACTGTATTTAATGCATTCACTACCACTCTTTGTGGCCAGCCATCCAGCCAGTCTTTTTACCCAGCAAAGAGCATTCTTAATTAACTGACTTTGTGTATGTCCTCTGTTTCCAGCGTGTCCCACATTATCAATCTGCCTCTTAATCAGCTCTTCATTCATTATAAGTGTATATAACATTGCATGAATCATAAACAAACTGTTCTGCTTTCCTTTCCTAAATCAGCAAAAGTGTTTTTCCAAGGCCAGATGTTCTACACAAATGCCTGCTCTTAGTCTCTAGTTTTCCTAAAGCAGAGGGCCATACTTATGCACTTCTTCCAAGCCTGGATTCTCTTTCTTTAAGTATTGTCACATGCTGATCACTATGATACCTGCAGAAAGTCCTTAAAGATCTATTTCTATCGATCTTCTCTATTTATTTAACTTTCACTGAAAGAAGACACCATGTATCATATCTTCAATAATTTCCACTGTTTCAAGGAAAATATTCTGCATTGTATAACACATTTTGAATCTTCCTCATATGAAGAGGATATTTTGACTGCTTATGCATTTTTGAGCCAGATAAACTGTCCTAACTAAGAAACCACCCCTCCTTACATGAAAGAGTCAATGGACTGAAGTGTCACTCCTGCTTGCTCAAATTCCCATTGTGCTTTCCCCTGGGATAATAACACTGTCCAGAAAACATGCATTTACCCCATGGCTTGTTCTTTGTCACTACCAGTGGGGAGCAGCCATTACAACAATGAGACACTGGGAGAAAAAGTGTCACAGAGGTCAGATATGCCAGCTAAACTATGACTATCTGTCCAGATTTTCAAAGGTCTTGACTTGGTGCTACCACTTTGAAAATAAAATTTAAAATACAACACAAAGCAAAACATAATCTAGCTTTAGTATCAGCACTGGCTCCATCAAGCTAACAGGTGGATCATGGAGTAAAAAAATTGTTTAGTCACATAAGCCACCAGGTATTAAAGGAAACACAGAAAAAGAGCAGATCTGAAGCACTAAGTGCCTTTGTTACATTGCTGCATTTGAGAGTAGACTGCTTTTTAAACCATCTTGTTGCTTTTGCTTTCCTTTCATCTGCAGCCCAACAGCCCAGCATTTTGAGGAACTCAAACTGGGAATGCGGCCAACTGCTACAAAGGTTGTTACATGGTTTCCGAATTATGTTCTTGGGTAAGACAGATGTTGTTTAAAATACTGCATGCAAAATACTAAAATAAGAATGACCAGTAAAGCAAGTAACTATAACAGCACATTCTCCAGAATAGATTTAATCCATCATGTATATTTGGCAGCTGGTCTCTAAGTGTTACACTAAATGAGAAAAGACGAAAAAAGAAAAAGGTAAAAGAAAAATGGAACAATTTAAGAAGAATCTGGACCTCCTAAAAGCCAAGATGAGAAGTGCATTTCCTCAAGAAAATGCCAGAAACTATACTTTACCAGTTGCTCATTATTTAATTATAGCAATTTCATGGCATCTATTGTTACATTTCTTTACAGGCAGAAAGAGAACAGAAAGTCTTTATCTGAAATTGATTTTTTTATTATTTTAAAATTAAATTGAGAGAATCACAAAACAAGAAAGAACAAAACTAAAGACTTGAAATGTTTAATGTACCATGAGCTGGATGAAAACAGAAAATAATTAATTTCTTATTAAACTAGCTTTTTACAAATGTGAAAAATATAGCTAGCTGCTCCTTCTTCAACTGAAGCAATTGTACAGTGTCATACTTGCCTTAAGGAGGCTACTCCAAAATTTTCCTTCCTATAGCCAATGCTCTACCTCAAGCTTTATGAAGATGATCATATCTGGAGGAAGCACTGTAAGGATTATGTCCTCTGAGCTTCAATAGTTTGTCCCGAGATCTAGGAATCAAAGATTTGTGCAGCTTTTCACTGACAAGAATTTAATTGTTGAAGTTATTCTAGAGAGGCATTATGTTAGACTGGCAGGGACAATTAGACTCAAAATACTTGTATATAATGTTTGTGCTATAAACATGTATACATAACTTGCATGCAAACCTAGTATCCTATGAAGAAAAGGCAAAGCCTGAGAAATGACCAAATATGTTTCATCAGAATTGTGCCTGGCTAAACATGGTCAACATACCTTTTATGCATCTAAGAATTTAGCTAACACCCAGATAACCTGCTTGCATTTCATATCATGCTTCCATCCCCTCGGATAAAACGGGAAAGACAGTGGAGAAACAGGGACATGAGTACTGAGATTGAGTGATTTTTCAAATTCCAGTCTGCAAATCCGTGGGTTACTACAAAAAAGAAACTCACTGTCCATAGCCTCCATCTAGGTCTGAAGTTCGTGCAAAAAGCAGGCTAGTTACAGAAAGAGAAGGAGTTTTGCAGAAAGCTTCCCCTCATAATACTTTCCCATGTAAATAACCTGCCCTGCTGATAACCTGCAGATCTTTTTACAGAAAGCTTGCAGGTTACAAGCAGGGAAACACAGTACTACTGAGTCATACTCCCAACCCCCACCTATCCTTAAATCTCTAACAGCTAATAAAAAAAAGGAAATTGCTACAATGAAAAACAAAAGCCTTCTTTCTCAAAGAAAATCATGTTCCCATAGAAAATAAAAATACTGGAGACTTCCTAGTGACATCTAGGCTGCAGTACAGGTATATGCCATGTTACCACCTGAGGTTTGGTGGCTCAGGCCAAGACTCTCGATGTCTCTCCTTCAACAGAATTGCTTTGGATTTAACTGAGACAGACAAGATGTCCATCCAGACCTGGATGTCGGGCATTATTCCCGTGTCCAGTTCAGACATAGTGTTGAGAATCTGCTAAATATTCTTCTATTACTTTAGATTTTATCTGCAAAGTGTCTAGAGTTGATATGACTGGATATATATACCTCCTTTGTCATCAGAGACAGATATGCCATATTAGGTTTATATAGCCATTAAAGCATTTATTGGAATAGAAAAAAAAAAGGGGGGGGGGGCTTTTCTTCCCATATGTACACTTGCTGACATTTGTCTTGCTGCCAACAAGGAACAATATAGGAAGATTACCTTGATATGGGCAATATTATAGACAGACCCTGAAGGTCTTGATAAGAATTTGTCTCCCTTGAAGGTAGTGACAACTCAGGTTTTTTCCTTCTTCTCTTCCTTCTTCAGAATGTTTTGGCAAGATGCACATTCCCTGCTGTATCTTATGCTGTTATCTCTTTTCCCTTGAACTGACATGCCAAACAGGCCATTGTAGTTCTGATGTACTATACTTTTCTGTAAGCTTTGGTTAGTGTGCCTCATGAAGGGACAATGAAATTACTTCTTCCTGTTCACTATTCTTCTGCAAAGAGTATATCAACTCAATAATTATGTTCTTTTTTCACTCTAATATTGTCTCTGCTCAACCTTGTCTTCCTTGCACACAATGTACTCTGCAATGCTGATTTCTAAACTCAACCTGGAAAAATTATAACGCAAAAAGATGATGAACAGCCTCGGGAAAAGGGAACAATTTCAGTCGGTCTCTACAGGTTAGACAGTATGTTTCCAAAATACTTTATTTCAAGTTTGCAAGGGCAGGAGGAGGTCTTCACACCACTTCAGTTGTATAGATAAAAAACAGAAAGATTTTTGTAACTCCAGAATCAAGCCCCGATGTTCCCAGAATATTTTGTACATTACTAAACTGTGCACATGTGAAGAGGCCTTGCAGAGATTGCCTAACTTTGTTTGTAGAATCAGTCCTTAAGAAAGATGTGGTAAATTGAGACAGAAGTAAGAGTCAGAATCACAAAATAGTTGAGGTCAGAAGGGACCTCAACCGGGTTGACCTGCAGCTCTTCAGAGAAGGACCTGGAAGTTCTGGTGGACAGCAAGTTGCCCATGAGCCAACAGTGTGCCCTGGTGGCCGAGAAGGTCAGTGGGACCCTGGGGTGCATTAGGAGGATTGTGGCCAGCAGGACGAGGAAGGTTATCTTCCCCCTTTATTTTGCCCTGGTGTGGCCAAAATATGTGAGAACTGGAGTTCTGTGTCCAGTGCTGGGCTCCCCAGTTCAAGAGAGACGGAACTACTGGAGAGGGTCCAGCAGGGAGGGCTATGAAGAAGATTAGGTGACTGGAGCATCTCCCTGATGAGGAAAAGCTGAGAGAGGTGGGCCTGTGTAGCCTGGAAAAGAGAAGACTGACTACAGATGTCTGAAGGGCGAGTGCCTAGAGGATGGTGCCAGGCTTTTTTCAGTGGTGCCCAGTGACAGGACAAGGGGCAACAGGCACAAAGTACAACACAGAAATTTCCATCTGAATATGAGGAAGGAAGAACTTATTTCTTTTGAGGGTGACAGAGCACCAGCACAGGCTGCCCAGGGAGGCTGTAGAGTCTCCTTCTCTGGAGACATTCAAAACCTGCCTGGATGTGATCCTGCACAACCTGCTTTAGATGAATCTGCTTTAGCAAAAGGTTGGACTAGATGATGTCCAGAGGTCCCTTCCAACCTTGACCATTCTGTGATTCTGTGACTTCTGGATGTTGTCCAGTCTGATCCCCATGTTCAAAGCCAGGTGACCTAGAGCAGGTTACCCAAGACCATGTATGGTCAGGTTTTTGATATCTCCACGGATTAAGACTCCACTACTTTGCTGAGCCATCTGTTAGTAGTGTCTGACCACCCTTATAGGATTTTTTTTTCTTGTGTTTAAATAGAATTTGGTGTATTTCAATTATCTCAAAGCCTGGCTCCATCTTCTTTACACCTCCCATCAGGCAGTTACACAGTCGTAAGATCCCCTTGAGTCTTCTCTTCTCCATTCTGAACAGTCCCGGCTCTGTCAGCCTCTCCTCATATGAAAGACACTCCAGTCCATCACCTTTGCGATCCTGCTCTGAACTTGCTCTAGTAAGTCCATGTCTGCCTTGTCCTGGGGAGCCCAGAATTGCAGCAGTCCAGATCTGTCTCACCAGTGCAGAGCATAGGGGGAAGATTACCTGCCTGACATGCTTCCCTCATGCAGCCCAGGGCGCTGTCAGCAGCCCAGATTGCTGCAAGAGCATATTGTTGGCTCACACTCATTTTCTTGTCCACCAGGACCTCAAGGTCCTTCTCTGCAAACTTGCTTTCCAGTTGGACAGCCCCCAGCCTAACCTGGTACATAGAGTGATTCCTCCCCAGATACAGGACTTTGCGTTTCCCTTTGTTGAACTTCATGAGATTCCTGTCAGAGCGTTTCTCAAGCCTGTCAATGCTGCCTTAATGGCAGCACACCCATTTGAATGTATCAAGCATTCCTCCCAGTTTTACATCATCTGCAAACTTGCTGATGATGCACTCTGCCCCATCATCCAGGTCATTAATGAAGATGTTAAACATATTGGCCCCACTATCATCCCCCAGGGCACACCACTGTTGACTGGCCTCCAGCTGGGTGTTGTGCCACTGATCACAGCTTTTGAGCCTGGCATGTCAGACAGTTTTCAGTCTGCCTCACTGTCCTCTTACCTAGTCCTTCTTTATTAGTTTGTTTATGAGGCTCTTCTGAAAGACAGAAGTCTTACTGAAGTTAAGGTGAGCAATTTCCACTGCTCTCTCCTCATTTTCTAAGCCAGTTATCTCATTGTAGAAAGCTATTGGATTAGTTAGATATGCAAATTTAGTTAAGGGGTCATGCAGTCATTTGTATGTGTGTGTGTATATATGTTTATATATGTGCATATTTAAAATATATATTGAGTCATAAAAAGGTACAGAAAATAGTAAAAACACAAGGTAACAGTATTTATCTCATTTGAAACATCACTTTATGTGGACTGTCCTGATAGGAAGGATAAGGACAGGATACTCAGAATATCTTCTCCTTTTCCTAGGCTAGATGTGATAGGCAGTCACCGTTCCAAGCACAAGCTGCCAATGGGATGATTTCCATAAAGTCACAGCTATGATGTAGCAAGAATATTATAATGATTCTGAGCACTGGCACAGAGCAAAATGTCTCTGAATCCAAGCATCATCATCTTCTCACTTCTTCAAAAAAGCACAGCTGATGTTATATCATGGGCTTTCCCCTAGAAGCAGAGACAACAGTCCTCACGTGGTTTCTCCCATGGAAGGGCACCTCACTTTCCCAGCAACAGGCAGCCTTATAGCTCCAGTGCAGCTGGTTTGGTCTTGTTATTTGTAGGTGGAACTAAACAACTGGATTCTAACTCAAATCCCTCTGTTCTCAAGGAAATGATGTTGTGGTCATAAGAAGATTTACAAATGTAGAAGACACTTTTTAAGAAAATTAATTTAATATCAAAATACGGTAAAAAGAGAGAAAGAAGGGCTTTAGATAGCTAAATCATCTCTACTTAAAACCCTTCCAAACTGAGTCAGTTGGAACCTTAGAGCTTGAAATAAATATGCCTGTACATAGTTTCAAACACCACCATTTTTAGTTCAACAGAGTAATTTCTGGAAGTCTCTCTAACATGCTCATAATTTAAAACATATCTACTTATATGTGTTTTATAAAAGTAGAAGATTAAAAGGAAAGGGTTAAGTAAAGAGTATTGTGTGCCACAAGCAAATGCAGAATAAAGGGGGGAAGTGTGGAAGGAGGTGCAGAAAGACAAGTCTGTGTCTGTCAAAACATGAGAATCAGAAATGATTAGAGTCCAAATTACAAGTCTGTCTGTCATGAAGCATGATAGATTTAAAATACAGGAGAAGGCAAATGACAGTTAAAGAACAAGCTCGAAAAACTTTTGCCAAAAAAGAAAAAGCACAGAAAAGTAGCCTGACACAGCCAATCAAATTAAGAGAGCTCTTCTCGATGGAAAGTTTCTTATTGTAAAAGAAGGTAAAGAACAGTCTAGAGGAGAAATAGACAATTGAACTTAATGAACACTCTGAACATCACTGTTTACAGTGTGAATCCATGGCCAACTAGATTGGGAAGAAGTTCAGAAATTATCTCAAATATTCTGTCCACCTGGACAGAAATTTGTTTGATACAACATAGTCCACCCATGTCTGTGAAGGACAGACTTCTTCTGCTAATTCTCCTGAATAAATCATAATTAGCGAACATTCTTTCAATGAAGTGACACATGGGATACATATTTTAAAAGATGGGACACCTTAGAAGTTAATTTTCAGTGTGACTGGAAAGGACTCTCTTTTCATATCTGTATTTTCTATATGGACAGCTTTATAAAACATTCAGCTTGTCTTCCATCCAGGTTTCAGGCTATGATGTAAAGTAGTATTGGCTTTACAAAATAAGTTTGTGGAACAAATACCGGAAAAATGAGGCTGAATGTCAAAACTCCATTTCCAATTTAGACTTGCCAAACTGTCAGAATATTTGTTATTTTTCTTAAAACTCCAGCTGATAAAATCAAAAGAAAGTAGAAGAATTTAAATCTTTTTTTTTTTTTAAAAAAAGATGTTTCAGACAACTTAGAGGGTGAATAGCCTGAAACTGTGAAATAAGCAATGCAAATTACCTAGAAACCAGAAACGAAAAAGAAAAAAGGCAATATTCATTAAAAACCAAAATAGAACAACCCCCAAAAAGACCAAACAAAATCCACCTTGAATGATTATTAGGGCAAATCCATTATTTTCTGACCCTTGCTTATCAAGTCGGCACCACTTCACATTTGGGGCACTTCGGTAATCTGGGGGAGATCAGATAGAAATTATTGTTTTGAATTTTAAAGAATTATGAGGTAGCTCATAAATCTGAATTTCCATCCCAGTTCAGATTCTCAGTTTGGAGGTTTCCAGATCCAAGATTTTGCTTTGCACTCACCACTAAATTTTGTTGATGTATAAATAAGACTGAGTGGGAGAGTGGGGGGATAAGGAAGCAAACTCAATGCTATCAGTGTGTAGAATTTTTCTAGCAGCCATTTCATTCAGCAGTCAACAACTATCTTTTGTCCATATAGATTGCTGAGAAGAGGTAACAAAGTTACTCGTCAGGGAACATGATAAACCAGCTTTTAGGTAATGTGTCTAAGTGTACTTTTCTTGCCCCCCCCTCCCCCTGACTGTGACTGGATGTCTGACTCTAATCCCAAAGGATGTGTTTCCATTCTACCTAAACCACCTAAAGTGCTGAATATCCTTCAGAGACAGAGTTTCCAGCATTCATATCAGCTTATTGAGTCTTATCTATGCTTACAGTTGACAAATCAGTAGATGATGATATTTGCTGAGGTTATATCATCCAGTAAGCAGTAACTTTCAAATTTGCCCTCAGCTGAATGAAGCTGAATAAGCCAGGCTGCTTTTGCACTTAAGGAAAACTAGAACAATTTAAGAGATGCTCTATTTATGTTGATTGGTAATGTCCTTCCACTGCCCCTGACACTAGTCCTTCTGTAAAGCACTGGAAGAGCTAGCATCTGTAGCAGATGTCTTTTAACATTATACCAGTAGTTATCGTATATTCACACACAGTATAAAATGAAACAATTGTGCCTAGAATGGCTTCAACTTGCCAATCTCTAACACCTTGCACATAAGGAAATCCTTTAACAATGGAATGAAGTCCAAACTAAACAGAGCAGGATTGTTTTGAAGGATGGCTCATTTCCTACTTCTGGCTCTTTACTGTTGATTATTTAAGCACTCATTTCACTTTATAAATGGAAACTGAATCATAGTTTACCACTGGAAAATTATTGGAAATCAGAGTCCAGTCGAGTCACAGACATGGCTGTTTCCTCTCTGGACAGGAAGGCTAAGCTCAAATGGTCCTTTCGGGAGCTCTGAGTGATAAAAAGCCTGTTTCTAGCCTCTTTCAAAAAGATCTGTGTAGTGTTTTCATATTTCACTTAGGGGAAAAAAGAAGTCAGGATGTCCCTCTCCAAACATGGATGTTAGAGCAGGAAAAAGGAAAGGTAAATATACATTTTCTACTTGTCTAGACAGCGTAAAGTCTGTTTGCTAACCTGGAATGAGACAGACCCTTTAGCTTCTTACTTCCCTCTTTAAACTTATTTGTCTTTATTTATTTTCATTTATATATAAAAGATGACTGGAAAAGGCAGGTCCATGGCTGTAGGCACTTGTGGCAGTATTTTTGTAAAAAATTATTATAATACACAATTCCTTTCAGCTCATCTAAAAATGCTAAGAATTTCCAGATAGAAGCTAAACAACAAAAAAGACCCCACCCTTTCCCTCTAACACTAGCCTCTGTCCTTCTCTAAGAGCTGGAGAAAGTAGATGGATTTCAGCGTTTGTCTTAAAAATCGAGTGCAGGATATTTGTGATAAATTCTAAAGTCCAGTGACTGTAGAGGGAAATTTTAAGAGTCATTTAAAGTTAGTAGTCTCAGTGAGTCAAAGCAGAGGCAGAAGAGTTAGATTCAGGAAGCCTAGGGAAGACTAGCTGCTGATGGGTTGGACAAGGCAGATACCAGCCATTTCACAAGTACCGCAGGGCCATAGCTCAGACTATTCAAACCACAGCCATGTATCATACATGCGGAGAAGTTGTTTTCTGTCAGGAAGCACCTGATCAAATACCCACTTCTGTGCCCTAGATGTCTACTGCTTTCTAGACTCCTTCATTATTAGCGGAGAAAGACACTTCTTATAGCACAATTCAATTCCCCTCCAATTAGATGTCCCTAACATGTCAGCTGAAGCACGTTTTAAAAATACTTCTTTTTTTTTCTATACAAGGGACACAGGTTGACTAGCTTAGACATAAACATCCATACTGAAGAATTGAAATCTTTGACTACTTTAATGGCAAATAATTGTCACAGCACTCCAGACACCTTTTCACAACTACTGAATAGGGTGCAGTGCTCACTCACATCTTTTTCTTCAAAGTTACTTTCCAGTCAACTGGTTCCCAGCCTGCACTGCTGCATGGGGTTACTCTATCCCAAATGCAGGACTTTGCAGTTACCTTGGTTGAACTTCACAAGATTTGTGTCATTCCACTTCTCCAGCTTCTGGGGTCCCACCAAATTGTATCTCTACTCTGCAGAATATTGACTGTTCCTCCCACATCACTGATCTCACTAAGGGCACACTCCTTCCCATCACCCAGGTCCCTAATGAAGATGTTTAAAAGTGTTGTTCTCAGTATTGACCCCTGAGGAAACTGGCTGCCACTTGGACTTCATAGCTCTCATCAATATCCCTTGAGACTGGTCATCCAGGTAATTTTCTATGTACTCACAAGTCCAAACACCCTGATTGTATCTTACACTCATAGCCATGGAAAATACCTGTTTCTCTCCCCTCATCTACAGAGCCATCTGTCTCATTAGAGAAGCCAATTAAACTGGTCAGGTATGATTTGTAAATCTATGCCCGCTCTTCCCAGGTTTCTTGTCCTTCCTGTGCCTGGACATGGCTCTCAGGAGGATATATTTCATGACGTTTCATCACCCGCCCCTGCCCAACTCCAGCCCTGGGCACTGGGCACCTCACTGGTAACGAGGGTGGACTGGGATGTGGGGCCACCTGTGGGTCTGGCTCTTCAGGGCCCCGGCCGGGCTGTGGAGGGCTGGAGATCAGCCCTGCTGCGGCACTGCTGGGGCAGGGGCTGACATGGGGTTCTGGGCTGTCGGCAGGTGTAGTGAACCCTGGGGTGGCTGGTGAGGGATAGCAAGGGATAGCGGTGCCCTCAGGGCCTTGACAAAAGGAAGGGTGAGAGGTGCCTGCACAGGCTCCAAGATCCAGAGGTAAAATCATGACCAGGAAAGGAAATCCCAGCTGTATAAAACAATAGAAAGGGAGAGAATAAGAATCAACATTTTGAGTGCTTGTCAGGAGCGAAGGTTTGGGTATATTTTGCAGATCAAAGTAATTTCTGTAGTAAGCCACCACTGCAGAGGACTTGGCCACCCACCTGGTCCTGCTGCAGCTGATCCCTCCAAAGCTTGGACGGACAGGCCAGAGAGTCATGGAGAGGTGCTTCTCACCTGCCCCCCAGGCAGCCGCCCACGTCGCCATCGCGCCTTCCACACATGCATGCACCTCAGGAGGGAAAGCAGCAGCAGTGGATTAATTCCTTGTTTTGCTCTGCTGGCATTCACAGCTTTTGCTCTACCTGTTAAACTGTCTTTATCTCAACCCATGACTTTTCGCCCTTTTACCCTTCCAGTTCTCTCCCTCATCCCACTGGTGGGGGAGTGATCAGGTGGCTGCGTGGGACTGAGCCCACACTGGGGTTAAACCACCACAGTTACTAATATCCTGTATTTCTATACCTTCAGCACAGTGCTCAGAGATCTGAAGTGACATGGGATACTTGTTATAACATGTGCAGAAGCACTTTTATCATCTCCTCCCTCCACACCTCCACTTTAGGAATTTTGTCAAATATCAAGGGGATTAGTTTCAAACGTCAAAAGCAGATGTGAGGTTATGAGCAAAGCTTTTTTTTTTTTTTTTTTTTTTAAAAAGGAATATATAAACCTGCATTTCAGACACCTTAGATAAAGAAATGTGAATTGATTCAAACGAACCCAGTTTTGCAAAGCTATTTAATATTCTAGACTGCTGGTCTGCAGGCGTCCAAATGGAATGCTAATTATCCACTTTCTTCCTCAGCTAAAAGCTTCACAGAGGCTGACAGAAGGAAAGGCACTAGACTGTTGAACAACAATACCATGCTTTCAGTGGGAAAGACAACTATAAAATGTTTCCTGCAGCCTAATTCTTCTAGCATCAGCTGATCCTTTACTAGTCCCTACTTGACACCAATTAATCTCTCCTCTATAGTTTACTATTCCCTGGGGCCTTAGCTGATATTCCTATACTTATGTTATGTTTAAAATGGAGGTTGGGAAGAACACATTGAGTCTCGAACACAGCAGAGTAATACATTTAAATTCCACCTAATCTGATGAGACGTCTTTCATTGTCCAGTAAATGTATTTCCAAGATTGCTAGTTCATTGCAATGCCTCCATCATCTCTTCCTTAAAACAAGTGATGTCCCAACTAAAAAGCAGAGGGAAGCTCACCTCTTACTGTCTGTCCATCAAGCCAAAGAGACTTCAAAGTAATACTATGAATAATTTTAATGTGCCTCCCCATCTTAGTGCCTCTAAAATTAATTACTCGTTGAGGCACACAGCATAGTTCTGTTCTTCATCACATCACTGAGGATTGCCTCAAAATGAGGAAGAACATTTAGGCCAGATTTTGGGAAGGCCAGAATATTTAAGCAAGGTTTGTCAAGAGAGGTAATATCACTTGAAACATTCGGAAAAGAGTCAAAGTTTGGACTTTTCATACTTGTTATGTACATACATAAAAGGTTTTCTTATTCTGTAGCAAAACATGCTAAATCTTCTGACAATTTTACTTCATTTTACTTGGACCATGGTATCCAAGAGAGGTTTATTGTTGCTGAACAGCAATCAATATCAATATCCTGCAAGAACATTTATTTTTTATATACTAATGTCCCGTGATAACATACAAGTTGGCATACATAACATAACCTATTTGTAATGATTATTTTTTCTATAAAATGCAGTGTTCTTTTTGACATTCAGTACAGATTAGGCTTTAAATTCACATTCCAACTTTTTGTTACTAAACTTCTTATTTGATGCTTTTGGAGATCAGTCTATAAGTAAACTAAGCAGAAGTTAATAGCTCAAAACTCTCACTGGAAAAGCAAGTTATCATAGTTCACCCTTTAGGTGATACTTATATGAAGTGGACTGCAAGCTAGTACATGAACCTACTGTCAGTGTTTCCTCTGTCTGGAAACATAAACATTTATTTGAACTGAACCCTGTTATGTCAGTGTCACTGCTAAGTACTGAGGCTGTGGCTTCAAGAGTTGCAGTAAACAAGAGGTTCAGGCTTCTGTCTTGCTTCCACCTCTTCTGGCTGGTCCTGGCCACACACTCCCATTTGGTGCCGGTTTTGAGCTGCGGCAAGTCACCAACCTACAAAAAACCCCAAACAACCTACTGAAAAAAAACGCACCACTACAAACCAACCAGAAATAGATGGATAATTTTCCATTGAACTATGAAATAGAACTGTTTATGGAAGAGTTCAAAAAGTGTCTTGGCCAATACAAAGAAAAGCATATAGAGTTATGATTCCTGGAGTTGGGAAGAAGGGAGGGAAATATCTGAGAGGGAGAAGTGAATGAGAGCCTTGCAGGCCACACAAGTGTTCATGAAAACACAGGGTGAGGTTGCACAGGGAACAGTGGTTCTTCCCAGGAGTTCAATTAGGCCATTCTATAAAGTCCAGTGTCTCTCTTTATGCTTTATTTATGTTTTCTTCTAAATTTGCATCTCTTCTGAAAATGCTGAGCCTGGGAGAAAGGGTTTGGAGTGATAGTGGCAGGAACCAGAGCACACCCTCCTCATCTCCCCCATTCTCACAGTGGCACAGCTCATTTTAATCTGGAACATTTTTCTGCTTGAGTGTCTTCGCTCTTCTCTTCTGAATTGCTCTGATCTTTCTAGTTCTATCAACTGCCTTGGTTCCCAAGTACAACAGGAATGTCCACTGCTCAAAGTTTTGAAATAATCTTCACCATACGCAGTCTACAATGGAACGTATGCTTCCATAGGAATGTTCCTACCAGTGTGCCCACTTTCTTCCAGGTCTTTACACTTTCAGTCCCAAGTGTTTTTTCCTCATTTGCACTGATTTAGCTTTGCTGATTCTGAAAAATAAAAATATTTTTTACACTTCATTTTTATGTGCTCAGTATGGAGAACTGGAGCAACAGCTGAGAAACTGTGTTTTGTTTCCTGGCCAATATGGCACATGTAGAACTTGTGGAGCAGTAGCTGAAAGGCTGTGTTTTTAGTTTTGGGACCAATTTGACATCTTTTAGCAATTTTTTTGGGCAGCAATTCAGAAGACTCTGATTTTTCCCCCACCCCAGACATCAATCTGGTATCTTTCTATCTAAGTTTTTTGACACCTTTTGTCTGTGGAAATCAATAAACAAAGTCTGAAAATAATTTTCTCTGCAAAAATAAACTGTTATGGAGATTTCTGATATCATTTTTGGCCAATGTATGACTTTTAAATCCAGGCTTTTCATCTTCTCTTGCCTATGTTATGTTAAATTTATTATACTTTATTTTAAAATTTGATTCCTTTTTCTTTTGAAATATGAATCTTAGAATGGATCTGTTCCAGACACATTTTTAAGTGAATAATTACCAAAATTTTATTACAGAATTTCAGGAGTGATTGCTGAGGCTGTTGGGAATTTTTGCTGTAAGGCCTCAGATATTTTTATATGCCTGATGCCTTTAATGCAGTTTTTTATAAATCTGTTTTTCATGAAAGGTGCTAAACAACAACCTTGTAACTGGAGTTCACTCTGCATCTAAAGCTAGTGCCTCTCATGATAATCCTCTACACATTTTTTGTCTCCCAGCCACATTTAGGAGATTTGAGTATATTGTAGTTTCCATATCTAAAAGCCTTTGTCCAGCAAAGAATCTAATCCTAGGCTAAGATATACAACACAGACTTCCACTTATTAGGGACAGGGCTGACAATAACTTTAATTTTATGTGGACATCAGACAGTGCTTTATATCATAGTAATAACACCTCATTTTATTTGATGTAGTCTAGACTAAAGCATAAATGAGAAGATGGCAGTGTGCACATATGATTTGAAATATTTAAACACATTAAGAACTATGGGACTCCTATAAGGAGACAGATTATCTTACACTGAACTACTCAGTAGTTTCTTTGATATGCTGAGGTTTGGGGGAGTGTATTGCTGAACTAGGTACATAACTTGCCTTGCCTGGTTGTAGTATTTCCCATGTCCCAGTACCGTCATTTCTATGTGCTTGCAATATATGCAAAGAGAAAAAGTGACATTAACAATTCTGTTTGACTGCATTGGTTTCATCTGCGCTACCGTTCTGCAGATAAAATATTAAATTATTTCCAATATTTTTTTATTTCACTTAAATTTGATGTTTCTGCAGAATGTTGGCATACTCAACAAACATAAATCCAAGGAAGCTTAAAAACTAGGGATTGATATTATACATGTGATGGAGTCAAAGGGGGATTGTGATATCTTCTTCTGGGGGACAACAGTATTTATAAAATATTTATATTTAAGCACCCAATGTTGAAAAATTCAGAAAACAATTTAAATTCAATCATGGATGGTAAAAAGAAAGCCTGCTACTGAAGTTCCACGTTTGCCCCCTTGCCAAATCAGGAATATTTACTATGATATTTTCATTCAGTCTTATACTTCTTGTGTCCAAAATAATGAAGCGTACCACTTGTTGGATGCCATTATTCCATATTCCTCTCCTGTAAAGTTGCACATTAGACAAAGACCTCTTTTGTTGCACATGTCAGAACAGGACTATTCCCACCAGTGAATATTTAATTCTCTGTCAGTCAATGAAGGAAAATGCGTGGGCCTGAATCCTTTTATTTAGTTTGAATAAAAGTGGTGGCATGCATTTTAAGCAAAAGTGGAGGCAGGCACAGATCTAGATAGGAGTGACATAGAGGAGAGAGAAGAGGGAGCAACTGCCCATCTGCAGTGGCCACTACCATGTCACTTGGACCTGAGGACAAACAACAAACCAACTGCTCTAGGAGGAGGTGCTGCAAGCTCCCAAGTTCCTCATCATCTCACTCTTTATTCAGTTCAATCTAACTAGACTCCTTTTTCCTCATCTGACAGTTTTTAAGAGTTAGATGTGTTCTAGTGGTTGATAGCTGTTGACTTTGCCCCTGCAGCTGACCGGTTTTAATCATAATCAGTCGACTCTAGCCTTTTGGACTTTTATTAGAAGAAATGAGGGATCATTGCTTTGCATACAGGAAATTCTGTTCTTTTTTTTTTTTTTTTTTTTTAATGTTTGTGCAAGCAACTCTTGCCCTTGTGCAAAAGGCTGCAATAAAGCCTATATACCGTTTACTCATAATTATATCCTGTTTGGAGGATATACATTGGATGGCCCACTTCATCATAACAAGAAAATATTTAAGTTCTGACTCCTCAAATAAATCTTTGTATCTGCTCCACTACATGGAATGTCATGCAGCAGTTCTTAGGGGCAGCTGT
This sequence comes from Falco biarmicus, assembly GCF_023638135.1. Taxonomy (NCBI): domain Eukaryota; kingdom Metazoa; phylum Chordata; class Aves; order Falconiformes; family Falconidae; genus Falco; species Falco biarmicus. Next base: position 31,462,245 of record NC_079293.1, on the reverse strand, counting down.
AACATGTGCTGACATATCAGCTACATTTTAAAAAATCTTTACACAATAGCAGATGTTATTTTGTTCCTGAATTGTTGAAATTACTTATGGAGAGTCACAGCTCTCACCACAGAGAAAGTTTCTTTCTCACCCCTGTTGAAAGTCTGAAAATCTCAAAATGAAATCTCTGTTAGATTTGAAAGTTGTCCTCGCAAGTATCTTTTAGCTACATTTCCCCACTAAGCAGTGTCAGAGCATAGGCACAGGCACTGGGACTCAGTCATCTGTACTATCTTTATTGCTAGAATAGTCCCTCACATAGTTTTGGTCAGCTGGAACTCTTCCAAATGATTCCCAGACACAGTTTGGGGTTACCACATGGTAAGGATCACTCCTGATAAGTGTTTTCGATGAAGCTTCCCTACTCTAAAAGCAGAGAGAGTTCAACACTATGCACACGACCAGAATATGCCAGCTGGCCTCAGCCCAGAGAATGGTCCTTAGAGCTCTTTAGTTGACCGCTTTTAGTAGATGTAGTTTCTGGGTCTCATATCTATGGATATACGTATATATCAAATAAAGGGCCATTGTTGTAAAATGGCTGCAAGACCTGGTGAAAAGACTATAACTTTTCAATGAAGAAAGTGCTAAAGCATTACAATGAAGTACTTAATGCAGACTACCAAAAGTGTATTTTGGACTAGCTTTCAGTTATCAACATGTCCTATTCGGCGTTGCTGTTCTCTGTTCTGTTTAATTGAATAGCCTAATTTAAAAAGTGACAAAAATAAAATTAAATCCAGAATGGCCACTTTGTTGGCAAACTGAATTTATTTTAATATATCACCTTTGTTAAAGTAGAGTTTAACTTTCATTTTGAAAAACAGGGTCAAATATGTCTTCCTGGAGAAAAAGACCATTCCACCAGGTCTAATAAATGACACTACATACTGCAGGAAGAGGTTAGATCCTATATTCATTGTTAGCCTACTGTGACTATACAAAACACTTTATAAGATGTAAAAGTGTAACTTCCTTAGTCCAAGGCTGCACAGAAGTGTCTTTAAAAAGTACAACCATAATATGAGTCTCTTAATGTGGCATCCTTTATACATTTTAGATACTTCATAATGTGGAATGAAATATAAGGCATATCTACATATGATGTTGAATTTTGGCCTTATGAAACAATACCGCTTGAGAATGTGACAAATGCATGATGCAGAAAAGAAAAAAAAAAAAAAAAGATCAAACTCTCAATGTAGTATAGTTCTACTCTATAGAAGAAGAAACAGGGCATATGCAGCCCACAGTCTTTTTCCCCTCTGAGTTAAACTGAGCCTGAATTTTCTATCAGGGTTGAACAAATGTTGGTGTTTCTGGTATGTTTCCTGAGCAAACTCTTGTGAAGCAGTAAATGCTAAGGAAGCCCAGGGTTCATTGTATCTCTGACGATGTTTAAGTTTTCCATGCTCACTCTGAGGTAGCTATCAAGATCTATTTTCAAGTTAAATTATTTAATTTTCTTCTCTAAATTTGTTTTCCAGGCAAAATACACTAGCTGCTTTGAAAGGGGGGGCAGGGGTGGGGCGTGGGGGGTGGGCCTTATTTTTTCTTGCCAGAGACCTTTCACTTCAATAGATTAGCCACTGACATCTCCGGTTAACCTATCTCAGCATAGTTCCTGATACTACGGGATTTGCAGGAAGCGAAATGAGCATTGTGACGGTTTCAGGTCAAATACTAATCTACCTGACAGTAGCATGTCTGGAGAGTTTCATCTTCAACATTCCAGTGATGCCTAAATCCTTCTTCCCACCAGCTGGGATGGCACTGATTCCCAAATTAGAAGAGAGTATAGAATTTAAAATTTGCATTTAAAAGTCTGTTTGAAGAAGGGGTTTTATTTGCTTCTTGTAACTTTGTATACTTATTAGTGAGCAAGGGCTGGAAACTGTTATTTTCTTTTTAAATGTTTCTTAGGTTTTGGTTTTTTTTTTTTCCTGCTTCAAAGCAAAAGCCGGGTCGCAGATGCAAAATTCTAAAGTCAGGAAAAGATCATCTCTCTGTTCAGTGGCCGGGAATGGGTAACACTCATTTAATCTATGTACATGGCATTTTTCTATACTGGTATAAAAGAAAGCAACAGTAGTTATACTGTTCCAAAAAGCAGTTCCTCTTTAACAAAAAATGAGGCAGAATATTATGCTGTTTCATAACAGGTGCACAGTGTCAAACAGGTAATATATTTCTGCCATTAAAAGCTTCCCATGCAAAGACCACTTTAAGACCTTTACCCACTTTACTTCTGGAAAATTCAAGGGAAGAGAAATAAAAATTATAATAAAAAATTTATTCATCGCTTCAGCACAAAAAGATAGGTATGATTAGCTCACAAAGCTGAAAAATGTTATGAGAAGTGGAAAAGACCATTTTCCTAGAACACAGAAATCCAGAACAGATGGACCACTAGTGAATACAGTATCAGCCATTTCAATAATGGTTGAAAAATGGATCAGCTACCAACTAGTTCCTGCAAGTATCATGGAACATATTGTATACGACTCCCATGCTCCATACACACAGGTATATGTGCAGTCTTGTCTATATCTCTTTCAGTCTGTTTTCTGTATTGTCTTGTCATCCTGTAAGAACATTGCAAAAATTTATCTCCAGAACGTCAGCCAGATCAAGTTCTAAAAACTGTGAAATCAGTATCTAAGAAGGTCTTAGCTTAATTTGATATATTTTTAAAATCCAATTTGCAATTATTTATTATCAAATTCATTCTACAACCTTTGAAAAACCACAGCTTTATTGTATACAAATCCTTAATTGTTATTCATAATTCCCAAAGTTCCTCTCATTTACTTGTAACTACATGGTACAACCTGATAATAAATTACTTGATAATTATCACGTAACATGCTATTATCAACAGAATAGCTAATCTGATCTGCTGCACCCATTTTATGTTAATGTAAATCTGTCAGTTTCAGGAGATTTACAAAATTCATTTATGAGTGAGGGTCTGTCTTCATCTCTTTCATCTTCATTGATTTGTAAATATCAGCTAATACTCTTGTTTTATATACTTACAGATATAAAACTATATATTATTAATATGTTAGTTGAATATATTCAACTAACTCAGTTGAGTTGTGTGCAAGGTCAGGCTATTCTACCTTTAAACCAAGGATAGAATTAATTGTGGAAATAACTATGTAGTCCATGATGACCTTGAATTTCTCCAGGATTTTTTTTGTAATCTTTGTCTCCAATAGCACCATTAACCAGTATTATAAAACTATATTTAAAGAATTGTTCTGGATTAATTTAGGAGACCATTCAGATTAGATGACTGAGATATCCTAGACATGTACAGTAAGAGTTATTTCCACTAGCTTTAAACATAAAACAGAGACATCTACACCTGATCTAGTTATTATCTTTGAGCTTGTAATTGGAGGGATGTAAGTGTATGACTCATCTGGTCTATTTTAAAGTCTCATTTACACTGAGATTAAACACAGTGAGTGTGCCAATTTCATCCCAGTGACTATGAAGGGAGTAAAGATGACTAGCTGAGACATAAATGTCTACATCCCAGATAACTAAAACTAGCTGCTACATCTCCCACACCAGATCTCAAACAATTACCCTTGTACTCAGGCAACAAAACCCCCCAAGTTTTCAGAATCTGTCTAAAATGAGGAAACAAACCTTTTGTACTGTGTAATACTTGAAATTATAATGGGTGAACGGAACACAGACATTGTTAGAAGAATTGAAGGTGAATAAAGCTGGACTGGCCAGAAAAGAAAGAAGTACTGGATAAAACTTTTGGGATGAAATGATTTGAAACATAGTTTCTCAGGGTTCCATTCTGTGGCTAATTTTATTTATTCTATATAGAAATAGTTTCTGTGAAACCCACAGATTTTTGTATGATGTGGTTCTTTAAGACACAACAAGGAGAAAATCTGTGTCACATGGGTCAGCTCAGTTACCAAAAGAACCTCCAACACTGAGGGCATGTTGATTGCTTGGATTACCTCAGGCATATGAGCAAGGGCCATCACTTCATGTCCATCCATCACCTCTGAAATTTCTGTCAGTCACCTCGGAAGGCCCAGAGAAGAACAAGAGGTGGGATATAATTTTATCATCAAAAGCTATGTTTTAAAAAGGCTTCTTCTATAAAATAAGTTTTCAATAACTTTAAATAGCAGAAGGCAAAAAAGACCTGAATATCCTTATTCAATCAAGTAGTGTCATGTGACTATAAGCAGGCAAAAATAATCCTAGTGCGCTTCAGGCGAAGTGATAGAAATAGAGATGTGTTGATGCCATTATATAAGGTGCTAGAAAATTCTCCTGTGAAATACTGGATCCAGTCCATGTTCAAGAACTGTGAATTTAAACTAGATCAAACTCAGAAAATAACCTTTATACAGATCTGTAAAATAAAATTGGAGACAATATATACAAAAAATAATAAATATCTGTAAGCACATATGGTGAAAACCATCAAGGGAAAAAAAAAAGAGTTATTAAGCTAAAGGATACTATTGGCACAGTAATAAAAAGGTGCAAAATGGTCATTAATATTTTTAAACTGGAAGCTAGAAGATTTCGAATATCAGGAACAGCTTTCAAGTAGAACCGTGAGTGAGGAATCTTAGCCCATTTGATAATGAGTCTTGCAGCATTTATAAACAGGTTTCAGTTGCCTATAACAACAGGGAACAGGGCTTTATGACCCACTAACTTTTCCCAGCCTTATGCCCAAAGACACAGAAGGCATGGGTAAAAGGCATGCTGCCCGTTCATGTTCATTTCAGAACAATGCTTGTTCATTTCAGAAAACTGTTATAAGTATGAACACTGGTAATATGTTTACTTTCATTATATTAAATGCATGTGCTCATTGGTCACTGTTATTCCGAAAGTCTGTTAATATACTTTAACATAATTTTTCATTTGTAACATTCCATTGTAACAGTAAAAGTACATTTATAGTTGGGCTATAGTGGGCTTGGATGTTGAGTGCAGCTTCTTCATATTTACATTTCAGCATAATAAAAAAGAGAAGGGAGAGATGCTTAGGTTGGTTTTGTTTGCTTTTTGTCTTGGCCCATATTTCTATTTATTGAAACAGTTTTATTCACTGGATGACAGTGTTCCATCTTTGTTTCTGAGAAAAGTAGTACTCAATCTCTTTAAAGTTGAATATGCTATGTTTCAAGTTTTAAACATCTGCAGTATGTCATGTAATTGATTTTATGTGTTTTGTTTAAGATAATTTTTGTCAACATTGTTTTGCTTATTTAAGTTTAATGAAGATCAAAGTTACTTTTTATAAAAATTAATGAACTCAGGAAACCCATGTCAGTCATTTATTACCGTAGAAACCATTTTAAGAGTGTCTTTTAACAAACAGTCACTTTAATAAAACATAAGTAAAGGTTCTTTCATTGCTACTGTCAGATAGTATGCTTTGCAGGTCTGGTCACAGGTGTTAAGAGTAATAGCCATGAAGTGCTATTAACAACTTCAATAGCAATGAAGATAATATAATAGTATCGATAAAAATAGTAATTAGTCATATGTATTAGAACAGCCTCATTGGTATCACTGCCTCCTACACCGATTTTCTCTTTTTTTTCTTTTCTTTTGTTATGCTTTGTTTCTCCAAGTAAGATTCTCCATTTCAGTCTATACATACAGTTGGCTTTAGGTCACAGAACCTAAATGGTGAACAAGCTGAAATCAGTGAAAGGGATACGAATTTCACTTATATTCATCTCACTGAGGACAAGGTGCTGAAAAAATGACATTGTTTCAGTAGTAATCTAGAAGACTGGGCTAGCAGTGGAGGTGGTGGATGGCACTAAAATTAGGATTTTAGTAAGCAGTGGTGCTTACTGCTGCATTTGAGCAGGAAAGCAGCACATATGACATCTGCTTTCTCAGATAACTCCTATCGTTCTTTCTCTGAAAGAATAAAGTGCACTGGAGACTTAAAAGCTGTGGAAAAGGCAAAAAGATATTATGTCACTTGGCACAAATCCCAGATTAAGTCAACCACTGCCCCTAGAAGAGAACTCTGAATTCCCAGCTTTCAAAGTGCCATGCCACTGGGAAGCATCATGTCTTCAAAGTTTGTTTAAAGCAAAGTAAGCAAGACAAAGAATCCAGGATTCCAGATTCCAGAAAGAAAAGCTTTACTTTGTCTTGTTAACCTGAGAAAGTGTGCTGCATTTTTTGTGTATTTCAGATATAATTCTAGTTCTTATGCATTGAATGTTACAATACTTTACTGATGATTGATTTTTACTGAAGCAAAAAGTGCTCACTTTTGGAAAAGGGTGAGTACTTTCTCATTACAGGATATCAAATTACTTTTACCAGTGTGTTGAAGTGTACATAAAAGCTGCAAGCAATCATGAAGAGCGTGTACAGGTGTGTACTACTCAAACAGGTATGCCCATAAGAAAGGTTGCCATATACTAGCCGACATCCAGCTGGTGATTACTGCATCTTTTGCAGAAGTTCTTACCCTCACATTAATTTGCTTGCAGGGTTGTTCACACAAGCACTTTGTATCTTCTAAAGTAAGGGGTGGTGAGCTGAAATATTTCGGATTATCCACCCATCCACATATGAGCAGCAACTGTATCCAGATCAGAAAGAAATAACTTGGTTGTCGTCTCCAAGGGATACATCTAAACAATGCAGTGTCACAGAGTATAATTCTTCACCAAATATGAATTAAAAATTTAGAAATTACAGATAGGAGAAGGCCTGCAGGAGACTTTAACAGGCCATCTCTTCCCTTCCTATGCACAAAGATAAGATAAAATATTTCTGTGTCATTCCTGAAAGGTTCTTGTCCAACTTGTTTTTTAATAACCTCCAGTGACGGAAACTTCACAACCTGTCCAGGCAATACATTCCAGCTTTATACTAACCTTTCCATTAGGAGGTTTTCCCTGTCACCTGATCTAATCTCCCTTGTGCAAATTAGAAATCCTTGTTGTAATCACAATACATTATTCAGTTGGTCCACACCCCTCTTGGACTGTACACAAAATCAGACATTAATACTCCAGCTGACACCTTACTAGTGCCAAATACAGCAAATATTTCAGCCAAATTAGAGATAACACTCTTATTTAATTTTTTCAGAAAATCTTAAAATTCTTGACCAGCTTGAGAGCCACAGTAACTCTCAGATCTTTTTGTTTAGCCAGACATTTTTCAGTTTGTATTTGCAGAGAAGAATTTTGTGTGTCCTTGTAGAACTGCATCTTTTTTCTCTATATAGATTTTAAAAGGCCCTGAGCTGCTTAATCGAGTGTTATAGTTAGCTCTGCAATAAGCCAGAGGCTGGACAGTCACCTTCTTAAACTCTTTTCAACTTGAATAATTTTATGATTCCCCTATTTTCTGAGATAATTTTAAACTTAAATTTTCTTCTACAGTGTACTTAAAGCTTTCTCAGTTTGTGTCATTTACAACTTTAATAAAATTACATTATTCTTTCCTTCTAATTATCACCAAAAGTTCACATGGTTTCTAATCCAGGACAGACCCTTTAGTCCCAAACTGAATACATTCTTCTCTTCCAGACTGGATATGACCACTGCTAAAATACTCAAGTATGGTAACTGCCATGTAATAGTAGCTTCATCACTTTCCCCATTCATCACGAGTCAGACATAAGACTGAAACCCTCCCAATGACACTATACATTCAGCAGTGGCTTCATCTTCAGGATACATCTGTGCTTTCCCCAGACTTTTACCCTCTCCCAGAAGGTCTAACCAAAATATCATTTGAGTTCAGCGCTTTCACCCTCCTTCCCAGAAGCAGATGATGACAACTCATCTATTCAGTATTATTTCTGGCACTATCATAAGTTCCTAATGGATGAGTAGCAGCATGAAGGAGTAGCCACTGGGCAGATGAGTCTCAGCAAGCTTTCCATACCATCTTAGACTTAGAGTACTGGCAGGGTATATACCGCATGGGATGTCAAATCCAGTAATCACATAGATCACTTCAGCTCTTTCAGGACCCAATTATAAATCATTCCATCTTTCGTTTCCTCTTTGGACTTCTGCACTGCATCTCATGGCCTCTTGCTCCTTTGCTGCTGGAATTATTATTCACTCCCTCTCAAGACAGCATGCTGGTATCAGATTGCAAGAGGACACTGCGTGGAGGTAGACCCTCTGCCTTAAATAGACACCATCAGGCTCTAAAGAGCAACCAGCTGTAGTCAGCTTCAAAAACTCCTTTCCTTTTTTCTTTTCCATCCCCTATAGCTTCCCAGGGAACCATGTTTCTTCTAATTAGATCTGGCAGCCAGTGATTGTATTATATCCATCCAGACTGGTATACTGCACATCCTGGTCCCTAAATCTCATTACAGAATCAATGAATGGAGTTTTACAAACAGTGGCCTGTTTTTTGTTTTTATTTTTCACGACTCAGCTGCTATGCATTCATGCAAGATCACCAGTTTCTAGGTTTCATGCCAAAATGATGGCACTGGTCCTCAAGGTGGATCAGTTCTTTGCTCCATGTATCCCGGCAGCAGAATTATAGAAAGTGATTTCAGAGAAAAAAGAAATCTCTGGTTTGGCTGGGAGATGAAGAGTTGAGAATTTGTCACAAAACATTACTTCTTAACAGATTTTACTTGACACTTGAAAAAATTCCTCATTAATGAATTTTCCCTCACCCAAAAGTCCATTTCTCCAGTTTGAACATGGTGTCTAAAATCTTTAGTAATTATTACACTATTTATATTTGTTTAAGTGCCAAAGTAATGGAAAACAACTCAGCTATATGGATGCATAGATATACAGTTGGTATAAAACAAAAATAAATATCATGTGAGGAAAATAGATGGAGAGGAAAAAAACTTTAAAGCTTTGTTACTGTGAGTAAGTCCAGTCCAAAGCTCTCTCAGACAAAATGAGAGAAGGAACAATAGTTTTTAACTGTGCCAGTGTCGCTTTGTAGCTACTGCTCAGGTGATGTACTAGGTATGTGTAATACTGGACTGAGAGGAGATGTACTAAAGGCATCTCACAGAATCCAACAGCTGAATGGGCACCTACTTGTACATGTAATTTCTTTTCTAGAGGAACTGATGGCTGGTTCAGGAAGCATGTAGCATTCAGGGAATGCTGATAATTTCTGTTTCTGCCATCAAAAAAAGACAAAACATCTCTGTGACAGATGTCTAAGATACTAAAAAGGAAAACCTACTTCCACTCTTATAGCACTCTCGTTAGCTATCTTGATATGAAAAAAGCCACATGATGGTACGGCTAGTGTTATCTTCTTTCCATCATCTGAAATGACTTTACATATGACATGAGATTGTCTCCATTGAAATTTGCTTAAGAAGTCAAAAGCAGGAAGAATTATTCAAAGATTATATTCTTCAAAATGTGAAGATCAATATCTTTTTGGACCCACATAATTACCTGTTATTTCCTCACAGTATGATTTGGGACATTTTGAGCCAAGTGTCCTCAAGAAAATTTGCAAAAGCTACTGTAAAACTTGATAATATTCAACTATGTGGGCATGGAGAACAATGTGTTTATTTGTTATGAGAAAATAAAATTTAAAAAATAATATTTTTTTAAAAAAGAATACTGTTGGCATTAGAAGGTCTTTAATTCCTGTTTTTCCTCTCTCCCTTCCTAAATCCTGGGATTAGCCAAACTTGTGTGTGTTTTTATCTAAACTGAGTGACCACATTGTAAACCTAACCTCGTCAACATGCTGTAAATGGTTTGAATTAATTAATTTCCTCTGGAAATCTGTTGTATCCTGTATCCTGCTTTAACCCCCTATGAAGAAGGCCCAACGTGGAAGTATCAGTTAGCACCATAAGCACAGCTCAGTGACAACTTTGTTGTTCATGAAAAATGGTTACTGTTCCATGCGGAAGCCTATTGATGTTAATATGTCCAATGTTCTTGTGGGCTAACATCTGGTCTGTGTTAGATGTTAATTGTAATTCTCAGTCAGTATTTTTGGACACAGCTACTGTTTGCAATTTCTTGATATTACCTGGGTGTTCTGCAAAGCTTTGTTTTGATGTATATAAAGTACATTTATTTTGCAATAATTCATTAGTATCACTTCCACTTATTTCATCATGTTGGTAGGGTTTGTAAAGGCACACATAATTAATACCTACTTTCTTGCTTAAGCCCCGTTTGATTCTCTTAAGCGTTCCCAGTTGAAGCCCACCATCACTATTTATATGTATGTTCAATGCCAATATCTGCCAAGATGTGGTAAAAGGAGTACATAAAAAGAAGACTTCCCCAGTCCCCCCAAAATTCTGAAAGTAAGCCTTAGTGGTCCACATCAGAGGAGCGCGGGGATTGGAAAGAGCAGAAATATCCACATTGTTGAAGTTTATAAATACTTGCCTGTAACGCCTGTATTTGGAAGGTAGTTCTGCTGACGGCTGATTGTTGCTAATTCTCCTGTCTTCTTCCTGCCCTGATAGATTTTGAATGTAAAATAAATAAGTTTTCTATTTATTAGATAGTAAGGAAGGAGCTGCCATCTACCAGACATTTGTAGATAAAACCATACTGGAATCCATGCTGGTGATATTATAAATGATAAAAATTTAATAAGAAAGTTCCAATATTTCAAGCAATAGTGAATTTAATTTATAAACCAGAACTGAACTGCTTAAGTGAAAAGAGGCCAGAGTGGAGAGTCTGTTAGAGCAAATGGGACAATTTGATAAATAGAGCAATGGGGGAAGACAGAACCCAGGTTAGGAGCAATTAGGCTAGAATAATTTTCCATCTGGACAATTGGAATTGAGTGGACAAAGAAGACATAGGAAGGCAAAAGACCTTATGAAGCCAGACAAAAGAAGGCAGAAAATGGGAGCAAGATTCAAGGAGTGGTGGGTGAGACAGAGAAAATTAAGACCAAACAAGGAGCTATAAAAGCAGTTAGATGAAGGGTAACATCTCAGTTAGACTTGGAGTGGAGAGGAGAAAGGAATAGGACCTGGCTTGAATCCCAGGCAGGGCTGGGAACTAGGTGAGAGATGGCTTGCAGCTGAGTTGAGCTTAGGTGGAGAGTTCATTAACAGAAAGCAAGAATGGGTGTATGCTGACCCTATGAGAAAGGCTGGACTGAAGGGATTCAAGAAAGGTACACTAAGGAGAGGGAATTCATGCTGATAGTTCAGATATAAAGATGGGACTGGTACTAAGAACATGGTGCCACTGAGGAGAGAGTAAAGGTGGGGAGAAAAAAAATTGAATGCCTCACTAAAAAGCCTTAATTACATACTTACTAATTTTAGAGGGCATTACTTTGCTTCTTTAGCATTTTAATGTGGGGGTGAAGTGTGCACTGTAAATGTAGTTCATTAGAATGAGGACTGTGGTTTGCAATACAATGTTAAGCAATGAGGAGATCTTAAACATCCTCTTTTATAAAGAATCCTTGGTTGCTATGGAGGCAGTTTCAAAAGACCTTTGTTAGAATATGTATTTTCTGCTAATAAAAAAAAGAGGTCACACATTTTTGGCTCAAAGATGATAACCCAGTAAGAAAAAAAAAAAAAATCACTGAAGGGGTGGAGAATTAGAAAGTCAGGCAAAAGCATGCTGCCCATAGGGAAAAGACAGTCTGTAACTAAGGAAAGAGGAGACAGGTAGGAAACAAAGAGTCTACATTTTATGAATAGTTTCCACTTTTTGCTGGTTATCTATTTGCAGAATTAGAACAAACTACATGGGGAAGGGAAGTGCACACCTGCTCTTGCAGCTAGAAAACCTGACTTATACAAGCAAACACAAACTGAAAGCTTCAGAATAATCCACCTATCTGTTCCAGTAGGCATCTTTCTTACACTGCTCAGAAAGATGTCTGAACAGTTTTCAAGCAAAGAGAAACAGGTGGTTCACTCAAGGTCTTTCTCTTTCCTCACCCCCCAGTAGCAAGGGACTCTGTTTAACATTAGTCTGATTCAAGGACTTGTGGCTTAAAGGAAAGGAGAGAGGAAAGTGTGGGATTGCTTTTTAAATTTTTCCTTAATGTGTTAGAAACCCCTAGTCATGGGATCACCAGTGAAAAATCTGCCTCAGCAGTTTTACACTGGATAAACTCCATTGCTTCTGAGGAGCGCTGCTATCACAGAAGGCCCTGCATAGTTGGCAGGAGCTGGAGAATCTATTGCTGAAGACCAGCTACGCTGGAACAGGGACAGTCTAGGCATATTCTCCAAGCCAGCTAAGGCCAACTTAAACCCACCGTACTTCTGTTAGTGCTACAGCCCCATTGTGTGTTTGCATCTGAGGCTCGGGAGGAGGGGCACGTACTGCTGCGAATGGGGCCCATGTGGGTGGACTGGGACTGGAGAGCATATGTGAAAAGCAGATGTGGTGTGTGTTCCTGAGCAGAGCTGAGTGTGACAGCAGGGGCTTGGGAAAGAAGTCTCTGTAATGACTGTGTTAAGATATTTTAATGAAGAAGTTACCTAGTGTAAATAAATCCATATGTTTTGTAATCCATAGTCCCATTCTGCTTCAGCATCTGGCAGTGTGGGGATTTAGCAGTGATAGAATTAATGGTATAGCTTCCTATTATATTTAATGGGGGGTGGAAAACAATTAATGACTTATTTTAAATGACAGTTTCAAGAATAGTCTTGATTAAGGAAGGCTCACAATTAAAGGAGATTATGCCTGCTGAAAGCCAGAAAGAATTACGCTAACCAACAAGAACAACACAGGCACAAGCAGTTTGTCATTATGTATGTGTTACAACTAGGAAGGCTCAAAACTTGTTATAGAAATGATTTGGGGGGAAAGGGAAATATTTTGACAAGATCTTGTTTTCTATGTAAAAGCTACCCATTTTATCTAACTTTTATTTAACTTTTGCCAGTCTTCTCCTGACCCCTTAATTCCCTTTTGCACAACCAAAAAGTGACATTGTAAAAAAAAGTAAGGGATGAATGTGGAACAGGTGGTGTTTCTTTACTAGAAAATACTGATGAAAAGGGTTTCTAATTTGCTTGCTTTAGGAGTGAATTTTTTCAGGAGAAATAAACAACCCTCTATATCTTCAGCCGTTATGAATGTACTGAGTCAAGTAGCTTGTATACAGACTTCTTGTCTACCTCTAGTTCTCACCCCATAAAATAGTGAACTTTTATTTCAAGAAAACAAGGCACAGTTTCTAGGTGAGCACTGTCAATCTATTGCTTCGTTTTTTAAAGTATATCATTCTTTAAAACACAGACTGAAGAGACCACAGGGGAGAAACTGGCTATTACTCTGTTTTCATCATTAGGAGTCTGACCATTAATATTCAGATACACTCTTTCCCCCCGACTTTTTTCTCACTTTGGAATTGCATTCACTAGTATTTATCATTTTCTTAATGTTGACTATGTCTTAGATTATGTGGAATGCCACTGAGAATGTTTGAAAGCATGCAAGTTCATAACAGTAATGGTAGTTGCAGTAGTATTTTAGTGTACTCAAGAAATCTTGCGACCTTTCTTCAGAAGGGATGGTACACTGCCGAAGGGATTTAAATAATGTTGTCCACAAAGCTGTTTATCATTTCTGTAGCTGTCTGAATGTTCTTGCTGATAAAAGCATTCTGTAATTTTCAGTCAGTTTGTTCCCAATCTCACAGATCTCTCACTTTCCTAAAGGGGAAAAACTACCTACAAATTTAATAAAAAATAAAAATGTGAAATGTGAATATTTGTAGGTTGGTAATCATCACTATAACAACAGTGTGTTCTGGGGAATTACAGTCACCAGAGGGACACAAAGCTGTTCAGCTATTTCCTACTGGTTTTGTCCCTTCAGGAAAAGGAGTGTCAGGACTTTCCTCTCCCCACTGGCTGGTTTGTAGGAGGGTGGGGTTAGGGAAATGATAAAAGGGAGTGAAAAGTTACCTTGTTTTTACAGTTTTGCTGCCAGTAGGTAGCCCTGGGGGAGACAGGCGTATTAGTAGTTAGAGCTTTCGCCTTGTAAGAGATCCCCGGATTTAAAGAAAAGCACTTATGCCTCACTCAGCCGGGTACCCCAGAGGCTTTGGTGGATACAAAACAAATGTGCTGCATGCTGCTACGAATCTTTGCATTCATGCCAGTTTGAATTTCCCCAGCAAAAAAAAAATGCAGTCCTGTGAGATTCCTAAAAAAAATAATGATTCCTGCTCCGCTGTACAAGATGAGGGATGGAGGACTGGGCTCTCCTCCTCTCCCTGCCCGAGGGCGGCCAGTGGAGGCAGTGGGATGGTGGTGCCAGCTTGGGGCAGCTCTCCCACGCTCGGTGTGAACTGGAGGGCCCAAGGGCGCTCAGGAGCAGCTGCCAGATGGATCAGAGCTGTGTAGGCTCCTTAATGGCCACCACCCCACTGGGAGATAAGTGTGGCAGAACACCACCATATGCCTCCCTGCCCCGACAAATCCCCTTCACTCCCCTGACACATGTACAACCCCTTTTCCCAAGCAACCCACGGGGCAAGAAAGCATCTGCCTTTGGGTTGGCTCCCCTAATGAGACCTGGGCTATCTGGTTTTTGCTGTATGCACAGGAGTCTGAAAACAGATTGGCTTGCTGTCACTTTATTTATACTCTCCTATTTCCATACTTCTGGCCTCTGCTGATCACCTGATTTGGCTTCAGAGATAGTGATGAGGGGTGTAAGGACATATTCACTGTCTCCCAAGATGCAGAAGATCAGACAGAGCTAGGCAGGTTGCTCTGGTGTCCCTGGAGCATTGCATTCTCTCCAGTGGTTAAGTTGTACAGGAAAATTTGTGTAACTTGCTTACATACTCAGATCACCAGATTTGGCCGGGTATTTGATTCCTTGGGTGATAATTAGAAAGGACAGCTGTGTGCTTGTTTATCCCTTCTCTGCAGGTCATGATTTCCTACCTAGGATCATCTAAAGGGTTTAATGAGTCCCAGCACCTTCTCAGTAAGTGGCAGTTTCCACTCAGTCTCCGCTTTCTGTGCCATTTTGTCATTGCAGCTTTTGCTCTCATACTGCAGATTTTTGGCATCTACAATAGGGTGCTGGCAAGGGGTTTGCAGAGGCATACAGAATAAGCCATCTCATGCATGGTTTCTTGTAGTTGTTAAGGTCTGGACTTGCTGACATAGATGATCTCTCCAGTCCTAGTGCAATAAAAGTAGAAAAACAGGGCCAAAACCTGAAATATTAGTGTTACTATTTAAGTTGTGGTACAGTAGCAGAATTATGCTATACAGAGAAACAACAAACTATACATTTGTTAATAGCTTTTAAGACACCTGCCCCTCAAACAGGATTCATCTCACCTGTGACCTCAGTTGCCCTGAAGTCATGATTGTCTTGTTCATCACTGATGACAAACAAAGCAAAAAGTGGCCATGATCTTAGTTTAGTTGTTTCAGTAAGGTGCTTGCATCCACATCTTTCTGCGTGCTAGTCCTGCCAGGCTTCTAATGAAGAGCCTTTCCCTCCAAGGAAGGTAACAAATGCACCGATGCCACGTCTATCCCTCCTAGGCAGAACTAAGCTATGTTCATCAAACACAGTTGCTGGAGTAATACTAAAATTTCAGTTTCTTTTTATGTGAACAGATTTGTCTAAAAAGAACAAAAAGACGCTTTCTACTGCTTCTTTATCTCGCTGCTGTAGGAAAAAGGAGACATGTCAAATTTGCTCTTTCTGTGCTGCTGATGCTTCTGCACAAATATATTTTCCTATAACGTTTTTACTGTTATGCCCCAGGGGAGGAGCATTAGCGGAATCCAAATATTTAGATGTTTATTAACCCCTGCACATGTATTTTCCATTAGCATTGATGGAATTCAAATGTGTGTGTAGGGAAAGGAAAGCAAACAGTTAATGAACTAAGTGAGAGAAAGGGAAACACAGGGCCTCCAGAAAACAAATTAGCTGCAGAGGGGAGGAAAATTATTTTCCTGAATTAATTATACATAATAGCAATGGAAAAGACCTGATGAACTTGGATCATCTCTCTGCCCTCTGCAGGAAAGGGTTTGTATCCATGTTTGCCTCTCATTCTTTGTACATCTACTCTTGGAGACCTTTAGTGACAGTGAATCAAATGCCTTCAGAGCCTTATCATTGCCCACTAATTACCATGACTGTCAAGAAATGTTTTCCTGGTGTGCAGCTTTACCAGAAAGAGATCTGCTTCCTCAGAATACGAAGAAAAACTTCTTTCCTTTGAGGGTGACAGAGCGCCAGCACAGGCTGCCCAGAGGGGCTGTGGAGTCTCCTGCTCTGGAGACATTCAAAACCCGCCTGGATGTGACTGTGCAATCTGCTGTAGCTGAGCCTGCTTTAGCAGGAGTGTGGATAAGATGATCTCCAGAGGTCATTTCCAACCTTGACCGTTCTGTGATTCTGTGAATTAATTAATCTGTCTGGTGACAGGGCTTTCCACAAAAGTGGAGGTGGAGAAGGTACGCATATCACTACATCCACCTTTGGGAAAGGTTGTTTCTTCTAGACAGACTTCTTTCTTTGCTTTGGAAGTGGTTGGTCAGGAACATAATCTGAGATGTGGTAAAAGCCAAGACAAGTTTCTCATACTGTAAATTTAGCTGAGCTCATACTACCTTGGAATTTTACTGCAGTGCCCAAGCAGACTGTTTCTCTCTTTTCGTTCAACTAACAGTAAAAATGTTAGGGGAACTTCCATGAAATAGCTAACTGACTGACTTCTGGAATAGTTGCTGACGTATATACTCAGAGGAGTAACAGCTTTGATGTCAGGTTAGGAATAGAACAGTGTGTTTATCTGTCTAAGCTCAGAAGGACAGGGAAAGCTGAGGGAGAGCCTTGGTGGATTAATACCATTAGGAATATTCATGGTGTGATAGCGACACTTTCATTAAAGGGTGAAAAGTGATGCTTTACTTTGGAAATCTAATTTTCCCAGATATTTTAACAGCTATATCTCTGGGATGATCATTATCCTTTATTCACTTTGTAAATTCATTATTATTTTTCCACAACGGAACCTACTGAGGTTTCCATATTAAATATCTAAATTGTTCTTGGAGGAATGAAGTCCAATACAGTCATTCAGAACAAATAAGAACTGATAATTAAAAATAAATACTTCAGTAATTACAGGGTAGTTCAATTAAAGTAACAAAGAGAACCAATTGTGATCGATCCATTCAAAGTCATAGTTTATTGTTACAAATTGGATTTGAATTCTGTCTAGTCGGGAACAGGCAAATGATCTCAAGGTTGCAAGCACCAGATAAAGAATCTGAATGATGAATTACTTGCATTCAACCTTTGCTTATTTTCAAGGGAGAATTGATGTTAGTGGACCAACTTTGCACCAGTGATTCCACTAAGATTTCAACAGCTTTTTTCTGGGATGTTTTTTTTTTTATTATTGTTGTTATTTGCAGTAGGTAATTTTATTGCCGAACAGTTAGACTCTATGCATAAATAAATGCAGTGAAGCAAGCAAAAATCTTACAAAGATGGAAACATGAGAAGGGAAAGAAATAAAAAGCCCCTGCTATTTCTATAGTTAGAAAACAGTTACAAGGAAGACTGATGGACATACACTGCTGTCAGAATTACAAAGCCTGGAGTACGGCAAAGCCCAGAGTACTGATTATCTCATTAATGATCCAACAGCTTCATAGAGCTTTTGTTCATAGATGATTTAATGTACTTCTTTCTACAGCTAAAATGTAATTCAAATAAAAGAAACTTAGAATGATATAAAGTAGATATTGCCTCATCTAATTTGTTATATTAAGGACACAGGACTAGATCCCTTCTTTGTATGATGACTGAGAGGAGTCACACACCTCATAAACCTCACACACTGAGAAAGAAGCTACTTAGAAATCTCAGTATCTGAAATTCCAACCTGCTTTGAGCTTTTTAGGCCAACTCCTAGAGACCTCTTGATGTATCTGAAACCAAAGACCAGGATTCTCTCTGGAGAAATACCAGATACCATCTAAGTAGCGGATCAGAGCTATAGCTTACCCTTTAAAACAGGACCAGAAGAGGTGTTGCTACTCAGTTTTTCTGTAACAAAAAGGTGATTATAGTATTCAGACAAGAGGAAGCACAAGGGCCAGATTCTGTTCTTCTTAGTCTGAGACGTTTTGAATTTACTGTTTCCACCTCAGTAGGCAGTTTGCTCCTGCAAAGGAACATTATTCTAACTCTTTACTTGGTAGAAACAATATTCTGCAATTTTCTCAGTGAAGATAGGGCATTGTCTAGGAAAGAAGGTAAGTTTAGCAGGTTTTTTTCCCCTTAGCAAAGTAAAAAAAGATCTGGAAATGAACATATGCAACAACATTGCTATGACATGATGTCAGAAAAAAAGAAAATATGTTAAAAAAATCCCAGTGTGAGGTATCACTTTCTCTCCCGCAAAGAACTTTCATTGTCTTCTGCTTATTAGGAGTAACTAACTGCCCTGTATAGTAATGCAGGAGGATAAAGTTCAATATGTTTGCCTGCTTCCTCATCTTTGTGAGATCATTACTACTAGCCTTTCAAAAATAATTACTGAAAATCAATTGTCCATAACTGAATTGGGAGAATGTACATGTAAAGGTATTTTGGGAAATGTAATAATTTGTGAGTTTAGCGTTATCGTAGCGTTCATGTTTGTCCAGTCAATAAAAGTTGAGGGTTTTTATACTACATCTTTACCTGCTAGTCTTTCTTTTTTAAGTCCATTTCTTCTTTCCTCAGAAAGGAAGCATGAGATAAAGTGATCAAACACAATTTTCAGATGCAGTTTTTGCAGGATGATTTGTCAGGTGCAATGAATGGAATATTTCATTTCATTAAGTGAATGGAATCTTAGTTGATACTTGAGAACAATTCCTTTGACAAGAAGAGGCTTTCACAAATTTCTCCTACCCTTGTCCTGAGCATTATTCAGTTTAGTGATACTAAATACCAGAATATAAACTAAGCTGTGTTTTCAGCTAGGTCTGAGGGAGTAATAATTTCTGTAAGAGTTACGTACTTTGTTAGATGTGTTTCAAAACAGAAACACAAAGGAAGCAACAGCTAATAGGGGAAAGTGTAGAAAATGTTAGACTGCTGATTTCTCTGCCTCCACCCTCCCACCACGCTTCAGAGTCCATCTGAATGATTTCAAATATACTATCGTCTTGTCTTCACTGTATACAACATGATAACCCACATATTTCATATCGTCTTTGTTTTTCAGATTTTTTCCCCCTTAATGGAGTTGTTTTATAGGTCTATATCTCTAGTAGTGTGAAGGAAAATTCTCATTATTTTAAAATTAATTTTCTTCTCACAATACAGCTGACATTGCCAAGTTATTTTAAACGAAAGAAATTAAAAATGCAAGACTTCAGAAGATGCCAAGAGATCATGTAGTCCATTCTGTTTTCTAGGAAGCATAAGAATATGTACACAATGATTAAAATGATTTAAAAACGTTGCTGATCATCCCAAAATCTTCCCCATAGCAGAAGTCAACTTTATGGGCATGTTGCTTCTACTAATTTCTTAGTGTCAGGAACCGAGTTAGCCATCTGTCCCTTTCTCTGGGGTCACTGCCATCCTTGGCAGGATTTCAAAACTCTTGCCAAGGTTTTTCTTATTCCTTCCCTCACTGCTTCCTCTTCAGACTTGAGGATGTAATTTGTGTAGGCCCGGAGGAGCTCTGTCCACTTAAAACAGCTATAATTGCCTTTCAATATTTTGCTCCTTTTGCCCTCAGGAAATGTCCTGTGGTTGTCTTTAGAACAGGAAAGGTCTCGCAGCAAGGTGACCTGCTGATGACAGTTCTCATTTTCAGTCTTGCCCTCTCATCCTTTGTTCGCACACACTCCATCCTATTTTAAGCAGGATTTCCGCAAAGCTCTCTTCCTAGCTTTCTTCCTTACCTGTCTCCCTCTTTCATCTGTCTCTGTGTTCCATAAAGGAAGTTTCAGGTGTTTAGTGGGAATACTTCTCTTTGTTGACAGCTTGTTTTGTCCTTTTTCACTGTGTCATCACAGTAACAGGACAGGTGGATGGGGGTGGCAGTAGCATTGCTCAGCTTGCTAAGCACTGCTTTCCTTATGTCATTAAGACTATTATCTACATTAGTTCTTTACTGGTAGAGAAAACAGGAAAAATATTTTCAAAAATATGAATGTGTACTTGTATACCTAAATCCTGTTGACTATCCTTTTTTGCCCTCCATTGTCTTTTGTTTCTGTTTTTAACATTAGATTGATCTAGACAGAACTGATTTTAATAATCTTAATTTTTATGTAAATGGAAATCTGTAACATTTTTTTTAATTAAAACAAGTAAACATCTGGCTAAAACAAGCTGCTATGATATATGAAATTAATGCTACTGCTCTATAGTATGAGACACCTTAAAGACCACTGACGTTAGGTCCTCAAGCCTATAGTATTATTTCCATTTCTCATTAACAGCTGCAGTGTAGAAATACCTGGTGAATCAATACAAAAAGCCAGCATAGTCTCCTCTTTACTATCTGTTTCTTCTTCAGGCACTTCTCACATACAATAATCCTGCCAAAATGCAGTGGGATGTAGAACTCCAAAAGCCTCAAGTTATCAAAAGGTCTTTTTCACCTGAGAATCTAGTTCAGTAGGAAGAAGTTCATCTGCCACCGCAACACCATCACCACCTGCAGTACTGTGCTGCAGCTACTCAGACTTACATATTGTTATAGGGCAGAGTGAGAAGAACTTTTTAACCAACTGCACTTAGAGACATTTTAGAGAGCTAGGACATATTTGCCTCATCTCAAACTTTACATGTTCATTACCAATAAAATGCTCAGGGTTAATTAATGATGAGACTCAGAGTTTTCATCATGTTGGTTGCACCATCAGCTGTCAATTAGCCCTATATGAATTATTTTTTGCTCAGTAAATTCTGTTATTCTTACATTGGGTGAAGATGCAAAGAACATACCCATTTCTGGTGCTCTCTGCATATCTATACAATCCTAGATACCTTCATGTTCAAATGTTTCATACACGGTATATAATTATCCCAATTTTACTGAGGAAGAAGAGATATTCAGAGATACACTCAAGCCGCACAGAATGTCAGTCAAAACCTAAAAGCTTAACTAAACTTTCCACAGTCCATAATCTGCCTTATCATAACATCTGTTGTAGCTACAGATACAAAAGTACAGAGAAGCTGCTATTATCACATACCTCTGTGTAGGTAGGAAGCGAGTTTTTTATTGGTAAGTTAAACCAATGAAGCACTTCATGGACTATTCATGCTATTCAAGTTCGCTCACCCTGCCCCAGAAATCTCAGGTTTTAATCAACTAGCTCACATAGCTCAATTTTTCTGACTGTGTAGTCTGTGTAGTCCTACGTGTATTAATACTGGATCCAAGTCCTTCCAAATCACCTGCAGTACAAATTCAGCTTGAATCGTGCGTCATCACAGAATCACCTCCCTGCTGAATTAGCCAGCATATATGATACGATGTTTATATTGATTTTATGTTAGGTATATGAAAACAGGTGATAGCTATCATGGCTGAAGTAAGGGGCAAGTGTAGATTGTACTTGACATGGGATTGATTCTACTGGAACAGTATACACACACACACAAAATTGTTCGGTTCAACACTTGTAGAGATTCTATTTCAAGTATTTCATATAGCTACAGCAGTCGCAAATCATGTCCCTTTTTCTCTTCCTCCTCTTCTCTTCTGAATTATGTCACAAATTTGGGCCCACTGAAGTTTGGCTGCCTACACAAACATTTAAGAGATGCTTGGCTCTATCCAATGTCCTTTTATGCTTCATATCACTACCTACTGCCATTGCAGTTGAACCTCTTTTACTTAAAAATCAGTAGAGTCCTTATCAGACCCATGTCATTCCCTGGCACTCTGCTTTTTGGAACTGATCTCATACTTGGGGTCATTTGGGGCACTTTCTCCCTTGGTTTCAAGGCTTCCTGACAGTGTACACAAAATGGACATTTTGACTGCAGAAATGAGGACAAGGTGCTTTGGAGGGGAAGGAGCTGGGCCAGGCCAGAAAGCTGGGAAGAACCCAGGCAATTTAAGCTTCCTACTCCCACAGCTTCTCTCTTGTTGCTGCAAAAACATGATCCCTTGCTTGGTGAGAGCACGGAAAGAGCAGAAGGCTGTGCAGGTAGGAGGCAGACTGGCTATTCAAGCAATACACTGCCTGTCCTCATCTGCCATCTCAGGCAGTCTGTCACTGTAGGCTACTGTTTACTTTGCCTGTGACTAAATAAGCTGTCGGTTGGGCTCAAACTATTATTCTTTCCAAATGGAAAGGCTCTGTGAAAATTACCACCTCCCTCACAAAGTTGCAGGTTTCACTGCTGAATGTTTCCTGTAAGTACTTCTAAACCGCTCTTAGGCATTTTAAAGACCTGTGGCATCGTATGAATACCTGAACAGGGTGGGTACAGCCCCGTGGCTGAGGATTGTTGAATCTAAAATAGGGAGAGCTTTTTAACGCAAATAATGGTAAAGTCTTACAAAATGCTTATGCAACCTTATTTTATTTGACTTTTACTGTCTTTTCACACAAATACCCTGGTTTGAATGGTTGGTTAATCATTACTGCTATAGTTCAGGAAAACTGCCACTTCAGGATAAAAAATATATTTGCAGCTCTTCTCTCTGAACACAGTGATATTCCACAGCATGCTAATACATGTACAAGAATTACACTGAAGCTATAAGCCCTGTTGCCAGGATACTTTTGCAAGACAGTTTTCTTTGACTGTCAGTTGAAAATGGTGTGAAATAGCTGTTATTTGAAGTATTTCAAACTACTGCTCACCCATAATGCTTTAAGTAGCACAATAGCTAGAAAGCATAAAGTGGAACATCAAAATCTATATGAACAATGCTTACTATTAATATTATACCCACAGGATGATTTCAAAACTCTCAGTGAGCTGAGAGCGGTATGACCCCCTGAAGTACAGTCCCTTTCAAAATCCCCATGCACTACTTCTGTCTCCCACCATCTGCTTTATAGGACTGCACTTTCATATAAAACAGAGTTTGAGACTTGTAAGATTACAAAGAAGAAATAGGACTCAGCTACAAGATCCATTATGTACCCATTATGTAAGGCAGGACTAGATTTTGCAAACCAGCTTTCCTCAAAAATCCATTTTTGAACAGAATTTCAAAATTTCTCAAGCATGCTTTGCACTAAGCTCTTCGGTGTGCTGACTGGAGTCACAGTGTTCAAGATCTCAAAAACTGTTTTATCATCATGAACCTCTGCTGCTATCTGATATTGTAAGTGTACTGGGTCTGACTGAGCCTCGCAGCCACCCTCACAGTGCTGTGCTTGCTCTGGCAGCTAGAAAGGTGGGGATAACACACTGGTGTTCGGCTGTTGCTGAGCAGCGCTCGCACAGCATCAAGGCTGTCTCTCCAACCTTCCCCCCACCTCACCAGTGGGCTGGGGGTGGGCAAGGTCTTGGTAGCGAACAGAGCCAGGGCAGCTGACCCAAAGTGACCAGTGGGATACTCCGTACCATATGGTGTCTGCTCAGATATAAAAGCTGGGGGAGTGTGGAGGGTTGGGAGGGTTGGTAGCATTCATTCCTTACAATGTTTGTCTTCTGGAGCAACTGCTGTGCGTACTGAAGCCCTGCTTCCCGGGATGTGACCAAACATCACCTGCTGATGGAAGGAGAGAATAACATCTTTTGTTTTCCTTCATTTCCATGACTTTTGCTATTGCTTCATTAAACTGCCTTTATCTTGACCCAAAAGAGGTCTTTTCTATCTTATTTCCTCCCCCACCCTGTTCTGCTGAGGAGGGGAGTGATAGGGTGGCTTGGTAGGCACCTGGCATCCAGCCAAGGTCAACCCACCAGACTTTTTTGGCACCCAACGTGGGCCTAAAGTACCAAGACAGAAATTAGACTTATATCACATAGAGCACAAAGTGCTCTGTGGAAGGGAGATCTATGGGGAAAGGCAGGAGATGGGCTGAATGCCTGATACTGAACATTGCTCTCCGGTGAATTGAGATACACAAATCCCACGGTAACTTGGCTGACAACAGTTGCAAGGTCTGAGATTTAGACAACAACAAAACCCAAGAGGATATAATTTCTCTGGCTAATTTATCTTCAGCACATAAGAGAGCAGTCCCTGCTGCATCGATCCCTCCCTAGTCACAGTCCTTTCTACCCTTACTGCAAGAACCTGAAAGGCTTGGATTATGACAGGAGAAACTGTTGGTTAAGGAGAGCATTTGGTGTTGTGTAACAGCTCAAACTGCTTTACACAGCTCTTAAACATAGCTACAAATGTGCTGTGTGAGCTACTACTGTCATTATCTGCAAAATCACATTTTAGGAGTCTAGCTCACCAAAAAGGTGTGTGGAATCTTTTTCATCCTCCTTGGTGGCCCCAAAAGTAAAGAGGATCAAAATTATGCACCTTTACCTTTTGTCTGGTAATTAAATTCCCATTCTGCTGGCATAAGCCAAGAGATCACAATTCAGTCTGCTGACATGGTGTAAAAGTGAATTGGAAAACTCTGTGTAAACAAGTTATCCTTGTGTATAATAGAAAATCTGGGGAGCTTGTGCACACAAGACAACTGTGTGAGCATTAATCCTCAAAATGATGACAAAAGGAAAAAAATTAAAGCAAAAGGTAAACACTGGATTAAATGGATTTTTTTAGTATTTATAACAGGATACAGAGTATAAGGATATGAATTATTGAAGTAACCCCAACACTGCCGACATTGCAATGATAGTTTTTCATGTGGATTCTCATCCCCAAGGGCCCTAAGGACTGGTGGATATTCAGTAGCTCTCAGTAGTTTTTCCTTAGTTGAAAAACACACTATGAAAGATAGGTCCTGCCTGCCTCTGTGCTGTTTCAGTTTTGAGCGTATAGGCTGAACCTCTTTTTCCTCTGAGACCTTGGTGACTTTCTGCCAGCAGTGAATGACCCTTACTTGTGCCAAAACATAGAGAATGTCAGGACTGGAGGAGGCAAAATCCAGCGAGATTATGTAAAGTATATCTGATTAACTGGAAAGATGATGCCATCCCTCTGTTCTGGATAGGGGTGGCCCTTGACATTGCAAGCAATTGGCAAAATTACCAAAGACACTGAGTTAAATTCCAGTTCATGAGCCCTTTTCTGTACAATATTCACTCCGCCTCTACTGGGATTTTGTATAAGGTAATGTAAAGAGATGAGTGCACATTGGTTTTGGAAGACACCAGACATTCATTGTTGCACTGATTTTCCTTTATTTCTTTCCAGATGAACCAATCCTAGGGATATAACTGCAACAAATTGATAAGACCAAGGAACTTCTTGGTAAAATGAAGCTTTGGCAGTGGGTTGGACTAGATGATCTCCAGAGGTCCCTTCCAACCCCAACCCTTCTGTGATTCTGTGATAAGGGAATGTGCATGTTTACACTTCATTTAGTGAGGACTTCATTCTATCAGTCAGTCTGTACAACACAGTGACAGTGAAAAATCTCCACTGCAAGTCAGCATACAGTTGCCATTTTTATTTAAGATGACATCATAATCTTGGTTGCAAACTTATTTGTAGAAAAATAGAGCATTCCTGAATCCTTGAATACAACAGGAACAATTAGCATTATAAAATTTAATCATTCAAAAAACCACAATTGCTTTCTTGATAGTCATGCTCCCTTCTGCCTGCTTTTCCCCAAGAAAAAACCTATTTAATGCTTGGATCCCTCATAGTCCTAGGTTCACTGTCATCTTCTCCTGCGGCACATGGCTCTGGTCACATCCTCTGTCACATGTGGTCATGCACAACTCCACCAATGCATGTCCAGGCCAGTGAAGCAATCAAGGTCAGCTCTTCTGTCCTCAGTTTTTTCCCAATCACAACTTCCCTTACAGTCTAATGCATATTTAATTGTTCTACGATTTATTCCCACCTAATGTGGTAAGCACACCCATTAACTCCAAAGATTTCTGTGATTGCCTATAGATCGTGAACACACTTTTAGGATGCTGTCAAAATATTTCAGCATCAGACTGTCATTGCAGACAGGATGGCTGGCATTTTGAAGTCATCTTTCATCTTTTTTTTTTTCTCTATGCCCATTGTACTTCCTTTCAAACTTGGTCTTTACAGTGTGTGTTTCTAATATTGTTTAAGGTTGTGATCTGTAGTGCAATGCTGAACTGGGGGCCAGTCACCAGTGGTGAGCCCCAAGGGACAATGCTGGGGTCAATATTGTTTAGTATCCTCGTTATTGACTTGGAGTTTTGGGACAGAGTTTTCAGATTATACAGAACTGGGACAAGTGGCTGATAACACCATGTGTATCCCAGCAGGCTGGAGAAATGGGCAAACAGGAATATAATGAAGGTCAACAAAGGGAAGTCCTGAGTCCTCTACCTGGGGAAGGATAATCGCATTCACCAAACTGGGGGCTGACTGGATGGAAAGCAAGTTTGCAGAGAAGGACCTGCGGCTCCTGGTGGACAGTAAGTTGGACATGAGCCAGCAATGTGCCCTTGCAGCAAAGAAGCCCAAGAGCATCCTGGGCTGCATGAGGAAAAGCATCAGCAGCAGGTTGAAGGAAGTAATCCTTCCCCTCTGCTCCACACTGGTGAGACGCATCTGGAACGCTGAGTCCAGTTCAGAGCTTCCCAATGCAAAAGAGACATGAACATAATGGAGAGACTCCAGTGAAGGGCCACTAAGATGATTAAGGGACTGGAGCATCTCTCCTATGAGTAAAGTCTGAGAGAGCTAGGACTGTTGAGCCTGGAGAAGAGAAAGCTCAGGGGGGATCTCATTGAGGTGTATGAATACTTGATGGGGGTAGTAAGAAGAAGGAGCCAAACTCTTCTGAGAGGTGCTCAGTGAAAGGACAAGCAACAGTGGGCACAAACTGTGTTATTTATGTTTAAACATGAGAAAAAACATTTTTACTATGCCGGTGGTCAAACACTGGAACAGCTTGTTGAAAGAGGTTATGAAATCTCAGTTCTTGGAGCTATTCAGGAGCCAACTGGACAGGGCTCTCAGCAAACTGCTCTAATTGACCTTGTTTTGAGCAGAGAGCTTGACCTTGATCTCCAGAAGTCTCTCCTAATTTCAATTCTTTTCAATGTCCTCCTACACTACCTATTGTGATGTTTACTACCAGAGGCTTCAGCTGATTTCCAGTTTTTCACTTTACCATTTTCAGTCACAGTTACCATTCAGTGCACCACAGATGCACTCCATACATAGTATGGTGCAGTTCAGGATTACACTTATAAAGCAGTGTACCAATGCAGAACATAAAGTCGCATCATTTTTAATGTCTTGTTTTAATAGAACCATGGAAGGAGAATTTATAAGTAAAAAAATTTACAGAGAAAAGAAAATTGTTTTATTGAAACAAGTAACTAACTATGGAAGCTGAAATCCAGAAGATTATTTAATATCCAAGCTCCTTCTTACCTTTTCTCCATCTTTTCAGCCTGACAGTCCTTATAAAAGGACAGTGATCTCTAACAAAAAAAAAAAAAAAAAAGGCTGCTGGTAATTGTTCACTAGTGTCCAAAGTTTCCATCCATTTAGCAGCAACATGCTTTCCAGGCAATTTATTTATTATATCATGGTTCTTCAATGAAACAGCTTCAACATGTTCAGAGCAACATAGCTTCAAGGCCTTAATCATGAACTGAGAGCTGCAGCAAGCTGTGGAGTTAGAGCCACTCCTACAAACACCGGTAAGCCAAAATATCAGAGGATCTAGATTTTGTTAAAGTGTTCTTAACCCATAAATTCACAAGTCTGCTTGGCTGGAGGATAATATCCATGTAAGCTATTAGATAGTAACTAAATACTTTTTTTTTCCCCCCCCTCACAGAAATAGTAATTGGCTGACCACTTTAAAGAATTCTTCCCATGCATATCCAGCCACTTATCCCCACATGCCTACAGCTCAAATAAACTGTCTGGTTGCACTTCAGTGGAGGTTTCTGTTTGCTTAGGTGGAAGGAAGAATAGCAGCTATTTCTCCATTTGTTTTTCTTGCAAAGCAAGACCAGCAGTTTCTGACTGCAACACTGTGCCTTGTAAAGCAAGATCAACAATCCTATTATTTAACTGAAGTTCATAAAAATCACAGGATTCTGGAAAATCCCAGAATTCCTCAGCCAGTAAGAAAATATCTTTATTTTAAGTATATAATAAATTGAATGACATGAAATTCTGATTCAAAAAGATCATGTGATTACATGGAAATCTCTAATCCTTTCTCCATAAAGATATTAGCAAAACAAATCATGTTTGACTAATCTTTAACACATGCCAGTGCTTGAAGAGTTAATTAGCAAACATAGTGCAAGGAAGAATGTTACATGGATTTAATACCACTTGGGGGGACTAACAGAGAAAATAAAACTATTCTGTCTGTTTAAGCAGACTGCATGCAACACAGGCAGAGCTCATATGGATTATTCAAACCCCATCAAAAATCACATTTAATACGCATACGCAAGTAATTTTTTAGGAAATAACAGTGCTGTGTTCTCTAACATATATATATTTCTGTCTTCTAAGGGTTTCTGCTTCTAATAACATCAAGTTGTTTGGTTTCAGCATAACTCTTTTCTGTAATTATCCAAAATGTCCAGGTGTTTATAATAACTATAAGAAGTTCGATGCAGGGTGAAGACAAATTGGTCAGGGAAACTGTTTATTTTATACTTTTAAAGTCCTTTCCCATCTGAGTCTCACACTTCTTGTTTTTTTATCTTTACCCCTCCACCTCTCCCTCCAACCTGTATGTGCTTCTTTCATGCCTCTACCATCATCTTAACTTTCACATCTACTGTCATTATCCATTGATCAGAGAATCTACACTTTAAGTCTCAAGGTATCACATAGCAGGGTTTTTTGATATTTTAAAGCTGTTGTTTTTTTCCTTTTCTTTCAAAATATGAAATAAACCACAGCTTTACTGAAAAACTGACCCTTTTTCTTAAATGTGTGCCTTTTTCATAATTTTTTCTTCTTAAAAGGAAGCAAAATGTTTGATTGACCAGGGTATAAAACCATAACCACAGGATTTTCATTGAAAAGGCATAGAATCATAGAATTGTTTAGGTTGGAAAAGACCCTTAAGATCATCGAGTCCAACCATTAACCCAGCACTGCCAAGTTCACCACTAAACCATGTCCCTGAGCAGCACATCTACACAACTTTTAAATACCTCCAGGGATGGTGGCTCAACCACTTCCCTGGGCAGCTGTTCCAATGCTTGACCACCCTTTCAGGGAAAAAACGTTTTCTAAGATCCAGTCTAAACCTCCCCTGGCACAACTTGAGGGCATTTCCTCTTGTCCTTAAATCTTTCAGAAGTCATTCTATAAATACCTTCAAAACTTGCTATTTCTTCTCAAATTAAGAAATTGAAACCACTAAATGTATGTTTTTGAAGAAAAAAAATCTTAACCTATCTCAACCAGTTCTAGTCTGTCATTCATATTGTGAAGTGGTCAAAATTGCTCATAATTAGTAGCAATATTTAAAAGAAGAAATTAAACCTAAATTTGGAAATTTTCTCCTTTAGAAGGCTATTCTAGAAGAAGAGGGAGAGAATTAGATAGACAAAAGCTAAAAAAAAAAATGACAGTGAGTGGTTAACATGCAGTAACAAAATGGAAAATAAAAAGATACAAATGCCATTTTGTAATTTTTTGTTTTTCACTTTACTTTGATTCAACTGTGTTACTGCAGTCACGACACCTGGTAATTTCCAAAATTGAGTACCACTTCTCCTTCCACTGTGTCAGAAGCCGGCATCTGGAAAATACTTTCCTTCCTGACTTTGAAGAGGTTGGAATGGAAGGAAGCCTCATTTTTAATAACCTTTACTTTTGAAAGATTTAGTTCAGTCTTTACTTGAAGGAGGCAATTCATGTTCAGTTTTAGTAATTCTATCAGTGATCCTGTCCTGTTAGATTGAAAATTCATAAACTACTCTCACAGAAGATCCTGATTGAATGTTCTAGGCAACCCCACAGCTTCCCAGATTTTTTTTCATTACTTTTTTACACTTAGGTTGGTATTTTCAGAAGCTATGACATGGTCTGGTTTTGCTCCTGTTAAGACTTCACCTATGCAAAATATCACTTCAGATTCTTTGTGTTCAAATCTAAAGGAAGTGGCAAATTGCTTGGCATGCACAATGGATGTAGAAAGCATGGCAGAAATTAAAAGGAATTTCAGTTTCCACTTCCACCAGATTGTGAGCTGTCTCATGAAAATTTTCCAAGCTTTTCATATTCATGTCAAAAGAATATCTTTTGTTCTGACTTTTGGGGTGCATATAGTAAACTTATTGTTGGCCCCTTACTATTCATTTTCTCATGCTGTCTTCATCCATTTCACCCTTGAATATACTCTTTGTGAATGACCTTTCATGTCTTGTTTCAGGAATATTAGACACTCTTCCTTCACAAAATTCTTAAATGATGGAATATTAAAACATTTAGATAAAAGTTCCTGTATGTTCTGAGTATGCAATCAAGGAAATAGCAGGCAAAAAATTAAGTCAATCAACTCTATAAAGCTCAAGAAAATTAACATTTCTATAAATAATCTTCATGGAAAGCTTAGGATTCATTTTCAACATCATAGTCAATTTATTCAAGGAAAGAGTAATGTCAGGTAAGTGCCTCCAAAATATCTTCAGAACATCACCTGTGTTATAAATGCTATTATAGAAATCAAATAGGTGTTTCAATGGAGCATGCATCTGGCCATAACATGAAATTTAAACAAATTCCAGTAGTACTGCTACCAAATAATTCACTCCAATGATGGGAGGAAATGACTCATAATCAAAGAGGGATCTGCCGGTAAAAATTCTTCAGATCCTGTTTCTGATACTGATATTCTGTGTCATCTTCTGGAAAGTCACTGAACTAGTTTTATTAATGATAAAGCAGAGATTATGATAGTTGCTTCACAGGGGAGTTGTGAGGGTGCTTATGAAGTGCCTTGTACCTGCAGGAAGAAAGTCTCTGCACAAGTAGAAAGTATCAAAAACTTCTTACTGTTTCTATTCTAAATAACCCATCTACTTGCTTATTTCTATAGGACAGATAATTACCCATTGCTCCTTTATGGGATATAGAGTAGTTGCTCTCTTAAACGACAGTAAAATGTAAATCTTAAAGTTATTTTGAAGTGTATCAATATGAAAACGGGGGGTGGGGGGGGGGGTGGGGGGTGGGGAGTAGCCTGCCCCCACCATCAAAGTATATCCTTTGCACATTCCTGGCACTACATCAAGGTTAAGTTAAAAGCAGCACTTGAAGGCAGTTGCATGTGGTAGATTGTACAACAAGGCTCATTAGCCAATGGTGAGTCTTACGTAAAGGCCTTTAATGTGGTACAATGGCATTTTTCAGCCTCTTTTAAAAGGGAAAAAGTTAATAATGTGAAAGTTTTATTACTTTTCTTCTTTTAAAGAAGTGCCTTTTTGTAGTGAAACATTGTAGCTAGTTATAGCAAAAGCTCAGGGAATTTCCTTCACTCTGGGAATGACTGTAATTATACAAGGGGAAGGGACCACAGCAGTAAACTGGCAACATACCAAGGTCTTAACCCCTGAGACAGGAGGTGAAGAAATAGGTGTTAGCAGTCTTACACAAGTCCTTAAAGCATAAACATATGGTAAATCCATTACCTAAACTACAAAGAATGGAACCTTGCTAATAAACCTATTTACTAGGTTAAATAAATACTGAAAGTGTTTAAAAAAGGCGAGCTGTGCGACTTTTTAAAATCAAACATTTTTCACTTGTCAGAATTTGTTGTTGGGAATCTGTGAAACATGATGGCCCTTCCAACCCCGTGAACACACACAGTCATGTTCTCCCCCCTCACCCCCAGCTCAGTGCTCACCACCACCACACAAAACCAACGGCATTTATTTGTGAACTGCCTGTGCCACTGTCTGCACCGACACTGCCCTCCACCACCCGACTCGGCTGCTGGCACTCACCATGAAAAATAAAATGTAGGTGGGATTCCAGCACATTTATCACCTTGTTGTCCAGCCCTGCACTCTGTGGCATGCTTCATTTTATCCAGCATAAATAAGGTCTAATTTCAGAAGCAATAATATTCAGTAGGAAAAAAATACAAATCTTCTAGTGTCTTTAGAAGTGGCATACTGCCAGTAGCCTTAGCAGCAGTTCCAGTGAATATTTTTGCACCACCCTTATTACAAAAATGTTATAAAACAGATAATAAAGGGCACCAAAGCTTAGGAGAACTGTGTTTCACAGAAGTAATACTAAACTGACAATTGCTTTGTCAAATAATTGCCCTTCTGCAAGATGCAGAATGGGATATCTGGCAATACATTTTAAAGCTGCTCATAGCGGTTTCATGGATTTGTAGCAAAGAGGTGGCACAGATCTAAAGCCAGCTGAAGTCAGCGGGCTGATTCCCTGCTTAAATCCCTGCCCTTTGAAACAAAGTGGTGTGGATATATATTTGAGATGGCAGTGTGGCAGTTTTATAATCAGGTGTCTCCTCGCTGGGGTGGCTGCTCAGTGCCCTCCCTCTCGCCTGCAGAATTCCCATGAATTTGCCTCTAATTTACCAGCCTGTGGAAGATACTCCTTTCCTGCTGCCAGCGAGTGGCATGCTTGTGATCCAATTTGTGTTGCATCAGGTTTAAATAAAGTATTATGCAGGAAAAAAAAAAAAAAAAAAGAAAAACATTTTTAACTGTCACGTGCTTATGGAAATTCAGTGATATGTGGTCATTAGCTTGACTGAAATCTCTCTAAATGTATACCCAAACACATGCCACTTGTTCTCAAGCAGTGTTTATGGTTAAGGAAGCAAGGTGGGAGATCTATTACTTTTGCCCATACTCCACATCAAACTGCCGTCTGTAAATACACAGTCAAACATTAATGATGACCCTCATCTGCTTCAGGTTCATTAGTGGAGATTCTTGTGCCTACGCGGAATGCCACTGACATCTAGTATGGAGCCCTGTTGCTAGCAGAGTGGAGAACATCAGATTTAAAAGCACTAATGTATTATAATTTAAAAACATGTTATTGCAGAAGATAGGTAACAAGCTGCAATTTAAAGAAAGTGCTTCAAATTATGTAATTATGATGGTTTTGTCTGAAAAAAAGAAAAAGGTCAGTATAAAGTTGCAGTTGTAATCATTAGTTACGTGGTTTTAAAGACTGACAATATATAAATAGTTGCCCTGTGGTAATTTTACATTAGGATTAATCTATTGTTTAACAAATGCCAAGGGAAAATTATTTGGTTTTGCAATAAAAAATATATCAAGGCACACAATCTATGTAGATTATAAGGGTCATTTTTTAAACAGTGCCATTACTTGTGATGAATTCTTATCCAGCTGCTGATGTGCCTTTCTGTATTAACTGACGGCATCAGTATTGCACTGCACCCAAACAGAAACAGGTAAATAGAGAAATCAAGTGAATGTTTTAACTAATGACACTCCAGAACCATTTAAATATTTTACACATATGCGTACACCAGGAGCATGACAGACACCAGATGATAGTGGACAAGATATTCATTTGCATTTTACAGTTATTTCAATACTACAGAACAGAATAACACATTTAGAGAAAACTTCGGAGCCATTCAAAGAAGATGTCTCAGAAAGCTCTTCATTGATTTTGCCTCCAATTTTATTTTTTGGCAACATTTGCCACCTTTCTAGCCATCATGATTCTTGATGCACACAAAAAGACCCTGGAACTGGATACAGAACAAGCCAGAGCTGTGAAGGGTGATCAGTGAGTATCAGGAGTTTAAAAGATACAGATGGCATCAAAGCTTCTAAACTAAAAATGTATTCTGCATATTTTTCATATAGTTTTCATAATAGTTGCAAATGTAATGATGTGGATCGTGCTAATACCTGGCTGGGAGCACAACACAGCCTTTACTGTTTTCAAATGATCCTGAGCATACATGTAGCATCTGAGGGTGTTGATGGAGAGAAAAGGGCATACAATGCCTTCTTTTTATCACCTCTCCCTCCAAATGCGCACGGGGTGATAGCAGTCATTTGCTCAGTCATCCTTTGCTCAGTAGTCATTTGAAGTTGTCACTTCAACTAGGCACAAAAGGGTGGGAACCCACTGGCCAAACATAGACATTTTCACCTGAGCTAGTCAGGTAATAAAATAGGGTGTGATTCACCCAGAGATTAGAAAGTGATGCTGGCTGGAAATGCCTGTGTCTGTGGACCATAAAAAGAGTCATTGTGGGTAGCGCAGAGGTAACCATCTGTATCATGAACTTCTAAAGGTGTCATGAATCTTGCCTGGAGCGTGGAACAGCAGACTGTGTTTCCATGAAGTCTCATGAGAGCCTGGCGGGTAAGAGTAATGAATCTCCGCTCTTCTCCCTCCCTCCCTCTCCCACAGACAATGCTTACAGCAAGCTGATGCAGCAGAATCCCCTGATTATCTCAAGCCATGGAAACAACCAGCAGAAGTAGCCCTGCTGCCTTCACACAGGGCTAGGGCTAGCAGCCCAGGAAAGCCCTGCTGGGACAAACAGCTGAGCAAAACATGGACATGCTAGTGCATTTAGTTTGGGAGTTGTCTGTAGATTATTACAACCATGCCTGAAACCACTGGTAGTATCTCTACAAGCTAAATATCCCATACAGAACTGTTAGGAAGGTCTTGTGATTAGGCACAGAAGCTGGAGCCAGATGTACCCTACAGCCACTCTCTTTCAGGTGCAGACTGTGAAACCTGAAAACAGCAGTTTAGATGAGTGATCCACAAAATCCCCACATAACCACTTAATTCCACAGGAACTTGCAAGGTACCTTAGCTGTCTATATTTTCCACATTAAGCAAGCATTGGACAAAAGCAGGAATACTAAGGGAATGACTGGAACCCCAAAACTTTCTTAATCTTTCTTCCCTCAGCAAAGTAACATAATCATTTGCTTGCAGCGCTAACCCACCTCTTGCATCTCCGCAGTTCCTTAAGATGTAAAGAGCCAGTCATCTTAGATACTCAGCAAGCTCTGTAGTCACTAAGCTCTTGTGTGGAAGCCATGCAGCTATGCTTCCCCTGGCTGTGCCCTAAAATATGTATAGAATATCTGCCTGCACTCTAAGAGATGTCTTATCTTAAGACTTACTTTGTTTTTTTCCAAATTTAACCTTCGGAGACATCCAAGTCACGGCTGCAGGTACTACCTAAGCCCAAGATGAAACACCAAACTTCACAGGCATCCCTCTTTTTTACATTTCTTGGATGCCTTCAGTTGTCAATAATTCCACTGCCAGCAGAACAGCTATTTCACAAGACTCTGTCCAGTTTGATGTGCTGGATGTTCAAACTGATCTTTTTCCTCCTGTTCACTGTACTTCGAACTATGATGTCTAAGTCAGGTTAGCAAATTGTACCCCTGCAGCGAGCACCAAGACATGAGGAGGGGCAGCAACAGGCAGTGGCATGCCTATGGGGTTTTGAAGGAATATTCTTAGGTTGATTACTCACTATCTCTTTTCTTTCTCAAAAGCAAAGGTTATTTTCCTTCACGAGACAACTGTGAGGCAAACTAACAGCAATAAACCTAATGCTCCCACAGACAGGGCTTTGGGGAACCCAAGTGGGTTGAGCAAATTCCTTTTCTTTTCACAGGGCCTGGCTGTGATGTGTCCCAGCCAACGCTCCAGTCTGCAGCAGGTTTGCACACTCATTCCACTGGGATGGGGGCTCCCAGCAGCACAGGGGGCTGCAGGAAAACCTCTTTCTTGATAGATATTATGCACAGCACTTCTGAGGTACTAAGCTACTCGAGTGTCCAGATGTAGATACTCAACTATTCTTGGTGTCTTGACAAAAGAGTGACTGGAGGCAAACATCACGTGCAACAGTCTAAATGAGTTTGAGGTTAACCTTAAACTATGCCTTGCAGTAGGTATTTGTTTATTTTCTTTTCAGATTGTTTTCACAAGCACTTTCTAGTTGGGTACCAGAGCCTCTTTTTTTTCCAGTTTCTCTACAAAAGCTCAAAGCTCTCATTTCTTGGAATGTCATGGTTCACAAATCGCTAGTGTCATCAGCCATTGCTGTGTGTAATTTTCTGGGAAAAAAAATATGGTTTTCTAGAATAAACACTTATGAAAGGATTATTTGTTTAAACAGTTCACATTTTTCAGAAGGAATTATGATACTCATAAATTCAAATATAGTTGTTTGTATGTTCTGAACAGTATATTGGCCTTTTCTCAAGGCACCTGTGCTGCTATATGTAATCATTTGCAGCGATACACAGCAGGTGCTAGTGAAGGAGAAATGTTACTTTACTGTGAACTGAAGCAAAATAGCATAAGCAGAAGATCAAATTGTATGTTAGATATTTCTGGTAGGTTTTAGGTTTTTAGGATTGCTTTTGTTTTCTGCAGTTACATCAGTTGATGTCTGATTACAAAGTAAATCCACACTCAATTTTCTTCCTTGTTTAACTCTCTTAACTCTGTTAGGGACAGTGAAGTTAATGCAGAGAATGTATTTATCTGAGCATTCTTATTATTCTGGTACAGATGCCTTAGGTGAAAAAAAATAATACATATAAACCACGAAGTCAGCTGAGGGAAAAGCAACCCTATTAGTACACATTTTAAACATTTAAAAAAAAAAAAAAAGAAGAAGAGCAGCAACTACGAGGTCTTTCTTGCTGCATTCCTTGCAAATACAAAACTCTTGCTGTTTTTGCTGGGTGTTTCAGATGTGTGAGGAATGTCCGACTGGATTCTTAAAATCAAAATTATAATCATGTCTTCAAATGCCATTTTAAAACAAGAAACCACACTGCATCAGTTGCAGGCGGTTAGAGGCACAGTCAATCTAAGGACATACAAGTTTTCCAGTGTAGGTGTTGGTTTTTAATGGGCAAACTTTACTGTTCAATTACATTATTACACAAGAGTGGCAAGCAGATTTAGCTGTTACTTTTCAAAACAAATGTACGTCTGCATTTTACACCTTAGTCTGTTCACGTGCTTGATTAGGCATGTTCAAAAATAGTTCCCTTCACCTTCCTTACCAGTGCTTTGAGTTCAGAGACAGCATCTGGCTCCTAGCACAGGTTGCTGAAATGAAACTGAGATGCAAAATTCAAGCAAAGATTCTGTAACACAGAAAATTCAGAGGAGCTGAGATCAGGAGTTTGGCTTTTAGGGTCATGGTTCCATTTTCTTACTCAAACACTGTACCAGACTGCTTAGTAATTCAGGCAGAAGAGTCTCTTGAGAATTATTTTGATTTTCTTTTATTTTACAGCCTTTCTGAGTATTTGCTGAAAACCACATTATGCTTCTAGGAGGAAATGAGTAGATGCTGTAGCAGGAACCAGTCTTAAGCTTTTAATTGGTATGAAAGAGCCACTAATAATGTGCACCACTCAACATAGTTTTCTAAGAAGAATGAAAGCCATCGCATCTTTGTTACCTTTTTACAAATTATCATCAATTAAAATAGCACTGATCAGACTTCCAGAGAAATTGCTGACTCCCAGATGAGAAGTTTATGTTGCAACTCTACCCGTTTCAGCTCTCCATTTATGGACACAGCATAAATTGCTCCTAAACATCCAGACTGATGGATTTGGCAACCAATTCTTTGGTGCCTCCATACTTCATTCAAACTAGAGATTTGGAAGAATCCACTTTCAGAGGTGCTGAACAGCTGCTGTCCCTACTCATACTAGTTTATTCAAGAAAGCCTTTTTGGATTCAATCAACAATGAGTGGTTTGTTCCCTTTCCTCAGGTGCAGCTCATGAGTGTGTCCACCTTCTACTTATGACCTGAAGAGCAGCGTATCATCCCTGCCTAACAGCCATGATTCTCCTTGACTTTTAGCATGAATGCTTCTCTTGCTGTTTCAGCGTGCTAAAACCAAGTTCAAGAACTGAATGTAATAAGATTAAGGCTGTAAAATAAATAGTACACTGCAGTTTTGTGACACAAAGCATTATTGCAAATATAATTTCCAGCAAGACATGGAATTTGATATTGCAAATGAATGTACAGTAAGATCTTTGTGCAAATTAGGACCTGTGTGCATTCTTTATAAAATGCCAGCAATTAAAATGAAAAGGCCACATGTATAGCAGCTTGATGGGTTTTTTTTCCTAGCAAGCCAGATTAAAAGGAGTAGAATATATTTGGCAAAGAAAATCTAACCAGCTTTAGGAGATTGTATAATCCAATTTCCAACAGATGATTTGTGATTGTTTTCTTGGCATTCCGTAAAATACATAAATGCCTTCCAGTGTAGGCTGAGTAAAGAGGGAAAGTAACATATATTACAGCAATACATGAAAAGCTACAAGATACTTTACAAAGCGACAAACCTCAGAACTACTCTATTATTACTGCGGCTAAACTTCCACACACTCCAGGATGAAGCTTTGACTCAGGATCACAGGATTTGACTCTAGAAAGAGATGGTAGGATTAGGATTTGCTATTGCACTGCTGTTAATTCAGTGGAAGGTTTCTCTTCCATCTGAAAGGTGTGCTGTAAAGTTCACATTTCTAAGTCCTTTTCCAATAAAAGCCCTGTAGAACTTCTGCCCTTGTAACAAGGAATGTTAAATCTGCTGGCGAGAAAAACCTACCACCTACTGTTACAGAAGAAAAGTGTGAGGGAGGGAATCTGGGGTGGCTGATGAAGAGAAGATAGGTGGACAGAGTTGATGTTCAGTGTCCTATTGCCACTGTCAGAAGCAGAGTATGAGGTCATGTTGGCCATTAGTCTGAACAGCATGAGATTTCTTAAATTCCTATGGAATATTTCAGATGTGATTGGTACATAGCAAGAGGGCTTAGCACAGGGACCATGTCAAGGATGAATGTGCAAAATTTAATATGCTATAGTACAAAGACAATTTGTTATTTCAAGCTTTGTATGGATCAATCTGTGCCTACAAAAACATACAGACTTTACAAAACAAGAATGCTGTATTTGAGATATGGAAGATTACTCTGCTGGACCACCTTCAATTTAAAACAGAGGTGAATTTTTGCTATTTCAGTCAGCTGAATGGATTATTTCATCACTCTTCTACCACAAGTCCCTGACTTCAGAAAATCCCAAGAATCCAGGAAAAACCAACGGCAAGAGCTCCTTTAGCCCTACATGCAGCAATTGCAAAGGAAACCAGAACTTTCCTCACCAGTCCCAGTTCCTTGACTATACCCTGACATTTCAACAAGCTCATAGTTGACTCACAGGCCCAACATGTCATCTCAGACTTAAGCCACAGCTCCTGGAAAGAACTGACGTTTCCCCTCAGCCAAGAAAAATTAACAAAATTGAAAAACTTTATCCTAAGGAGTAATTCAGAGCCACTAGATTATGATTTCAGTGGTTCCCTCACAGAGCTTGAAGCCATTATTTGAACAGAAGTCACAGAAGTCTTGAAAGCTCCTAAGCACTCTGATACAAGCCCTGACTGTGTCTGGTAGCAAACCAACCAGCCCCACAGTTTCTGAGGTCCCACTGTCTTCTCAAATTAATGCATTATCTGACTCAGAAGACACCTACACGTGTCTGAGCCAACAGACAAAAGCAGTTTATGTCCTTGTTTCCACTACCCCCTATTTTGACATGGTCATTAAGAAGACAGCAGCATTCATGTTCCTTCTCTGATGAACAGCCTTCTGCTGCCTGGGGTCGTGGGTGAGCCGTAGGGACCTTTCTCACAGGCTCAGTACTACATTTCAACATCGTCACATATTTTGTTCTGATAGTGCAGAAATAAATGAAGTCCTACTGCATCGGATGCGATGAAATCCTAAGAAATCACGGAGACACAGAGTTCTGGGGCAGCAGGGCTATTATTGTTCACTAGCAGTGCCTGAGATGATACAAAGTACCGGGACAGAAGCACCTTACACCTACATGCAACGTAGATTCCTTTATCATTTCTTGATAGCCTGTCTTAATTTTCTCATTGCAGATATCCCTATATCTGAAATTAATTGTTAGCAGCAACTGACATTTGCCTTAGTTTTTTTCTCCATTTGATCTCTGCTACTGGCATAGGGTAAAAAGTAGACAAAAGGAGGGCATTATAGGAACACCATTATGTGCAAAGGGTGAGATATTCTATATTTTATAGGTGATATGCATTCCAAGTATTAGATTTACATGGGACAGGACAGAATATAGATGTATATCTCTTACACTGACATGTGTTGGAGCCATCCACATACAGCCATATTCACAACAAAGTACATATCCTAATTGTACAATTACTTGTTCTTTCCATATCTATAAATTCCAAGAAATACATTGGAATTATATATTTAATATATTATATATATTCTGTATTTCAGAAATCTTTCCTACTAAAGTGAGTACACTACTAATCTGTAAAAGTAGTAGAAAAATTGAACATTTCTAAACAAGTATAAAAATTAATCAGTAACAGAGGTTAATGTCTGAGCATTTACATTCAGCTAAGCTAACATAATAAAATGTTCCTATTCTGGTATCTAGACCCAACCATGAATAATAGGTTTTAGCCAGTCCTTACCAGTTTTAGTCAGTGCTTAAAGTTTTAGTCTGTCTTTTTTGTAATAAATAGCTATCAAATATTTCTCTGTGATGCCTCGTTTTAGTTGTATTTATTAATTGTTTAGATAATTGCAATTGTAAATGGAATGCTTCACTGATTCTGTAATTAGGGAGTCTGAATTTGAAATAATTTATTAGGTCTTAATTTATGTGCTGTGAAATCTGTTAGATCATTTGCTAGGCAGTATGTTGTCTAGAATAAAGGCATTTCTACAAAGGGATTTTAGGGTGAGGGTCACCAGCATAATCAGAAACATACTCAGTCTGGCCTCCAGCTAAAGATTATATGCTTTTAAGTGTATTTCTGTTTTGCAAAATAGCCTTTTGAAGACAGCCATTTCAACAAAATTCCTTTTTTCTATATAAAAAGAGAAAAAGCAATTATTTTGCACTGTTGTTTGACTTACCACCATCACCCCCCTTTCCCCTGGATACAGATGACCCAGCTGATCAAGTGTGAGAAGTACATGGCCCTCCAGACTGATTTGTCTGAACCTCTGGAATGAAATCTTCAAAGTTAGATGCAGAAGTTGGCATTAAGACTAAGCAGGGATTTGATTAAAGATTTAGATTTACCCACAGAATAAATTGAGCCAAACCAATTCTTGTCTCATACAAAGGCACAATTATGTTTTCCATGGCATAGGGAAGGAAGTGACATTGGTTGGATTTCAGTTGTAATTTAT
Source organism: Falco biarmicus (assembly GCF_023638135.1). NCBI lineage: Eukaryota > Metazoa > Chordata > Aves > Falconiformes > Falconidae > Falco > Falco biarmicus. The sequence goes on along the minus strand of NC_079293.1, from coordinate 31,420,835 downwards.
TATATTCATCCATATGCTTATTATAACACAGAGGATTTGTCAGTGTGTCCATTATAAAAACAGAACTGGGGCTTTTTTGTTGCTAAGCTCAGCTGTTACAAGTAATATTTTGTTGAAGTCTCAAAACTTGTCTGCTTGTACATACCGCTCTGAAATCTTATACTTCAAATGTCTTTAGAAATTTGCAAGGGGTGGTGGGGTGGTGGGTGGTGGGTGTGTTAGGGAAAAAAGGTGGGTCTGCTGAATATATTGCTTTGGGTAGGGTTTGTCTGACCAAATATATAAACCTCTATATTAATATGGACGTCTGTAGATGTCTATATTGTACTTATATAGATGTCAGTTTTTTAGTTAATCACATGCTCTACACAACCAAAGGAAAAAAAAGAGTTGTGATTCATTTTAATCCAAAGACATCAGCTAAAGAGTGTGATAAATCATGCCATAGGCACATGTAAGATTATCTGTAAAAAGCAAATTAAAGGTGGCCAAGTTGTAGTCATCTATAGTGAAGTGAAATTAATTTCACCTCCACCAGTATAGTAGGCTGGCATGACCTAAGTTTAATGCTTTGAAAATACTTATTTTATCCTAATAATTACCTATTTGGGATTTTTTTCCCCATTGTTAATGCCTTTTATTTTACTAGTCAAGGAACTTTCTCTCTATTAACCTCATATACAAACATTCTCTCTCTGGACAAAGATGGAATTTAACATATTTGGATCTATGACCATGGTCTTGAAATGTGCATATTCAGCTTTATCGTCTTCAGTATAAATAATAAACTTAAAATACAGAGCAGGGGCAATAGTCTGAGCCTTTCACATTTTTTTTTCCTTTCTAAAACTAGCCCTTCACGTACTTACACTCATGACCCACTCAACCTTCCTTTACTCTATTAACATGTATTCAGGGGAAACTCCTAATGGACAACTATCCATGAATATCAATGCTTCAATAAGAAGCAGCGATCAGCAGATTGTTCTCTGTAAGGAGCCTTTTCCCTGAGCATGGAGAAAGCTAAAAATAATTGGAGTGGAACATTACAAAAAGAAAGAAAACGTGTGTAATAGTAACACAGTAGGGTAAAAAAGCAGAGGGAAAGACACAAATAATAAACATGTGAAGAATAATTTTAAGTGGGAAACAAAGAATATATAAAAACATTTAATTGAATTTTATTTGTGCAGTCATTTAAAATTTCCCTTGAATGCAATTGGTTATATTAATAGGTCCTACTGAAGCCAGCAAGATAATAATGAAGAGCAGAATTTCTCTCTCAAATCATATGAGACTGTTTTGGTCTTAGTGCAATCTGCAAGCAGTGAACTTTTCTTCTGTAGGAGCTCTAAGATTAGTTCCTTAAAGGATATCTGAGAAGGTAAGAACATGAGAGACATTAGTAACTGTTCTTCATGTCACCCAAAAGTCTACCTTATTAGAAGAAAAAAAAAAAAAAAAAAAAGAAAACCAGAAAAAACATGAATTGTGGGTAGCAGTTGCCAGAAGTGTCCCTGTGGAGCTTGAGGTTCACAGGTGAATTTTATTGCATAATTGCGTAAGCCATTCCTTAAAGAATCATGACTTATTCTTCTTTTGCCATTAGGTCACTTTTAACATTATCTTCCTTAAGAACATCTAAGCAAAGCTACCAGCACAACACTAAAAGTTGAAGCAACAGTATGAATTCCCTCAGGGCCAACAAGATGTTCACCAGAAGTCAGAAATCGTGATTATTTCTTTTACATGCTTTCTTTTATTCCCTACCAGACTTGCTGCTTTCTACCCTGTTACTATATTACCTGGATTCCCAGGAGTTTTCTAACTCTCAGCCAGTAATCCTTGCTGAGGAGGAGGAGGAGGGAGTGTTACAAGCCTGTGAGAATCTTTGCAGTTTGTTGCCACTGAGTGAATTGGAACAATTTAGCTTTGAGGAAGTGATTTATACACACACATCCATCACACAGAACCTGCTCTGCTCTGTTAACTCTCTGTTTGATCTCTGGAGGGTTGAGTAGATTAGGGAGGGTCTTCACACGGAGGTTTCATTAACAGCCGATCCGTTAACCTGGCATGACTCCTGCTTGTGCATTTGGATACTTTAAAGTGGAAAGAAAAGGAAAAAAACCCCTGTTAATTGGTATCATTATTTCCCAGTTCAGGAAACACCAATCATGCTGTTAGAGAGAATTTGCTTCTTATTTCCTTGATCTTTTTTTTTTTTTTTTTTTTTTTTAGCCAGTGTAGAAAACAGTATTGAGTGTTACAATTGAAGCCATTCAAAAATGCTGATCACAGTATGTGAATTCTGGCAGCATAAAGTACATCAGTAATCAAAACGAACATTAAATATCCAACCGTAAGCCATGAAAACTTGGATATTAACATCCAGTTTAATGAGATAAGGAATGCAGGCCAAGCAGTTGTACTTTTCAAATATAACAGATCAATGGGCCTCTGCTTAGTATTACCTGCTCAGAGGCAGGGGGAGGAATCTGATCACGTCCAATGCTTGATACTATTATAAAACAAAGTCAGAATCATAGAACAATATGACTATTATTGTTACCAACTTGAAATTTTGAGACTAGCAGCATACAGTTTTGGAAATGAATAATCAGAATTGCAGTGGTGGGTCCATGCGAGCACAGCACACTGTGTCTCTGTGGTCTACAGAACAGGGATATACTACTAAGGAAAGGATTAAGTTCAGTATTTCATGATATCCTTAGAAACTAAATGGCTGGTTTCAAACCAGAGAAGTGCTCACCATAGTTCCATGGTTAATAAAATGACGAAAGCACATGAAAATTGCTAGTTTCTCACTGGACTCAAGAACTTGGGAAAAAAAATAGATAAGTATTGGGGGAAATACATGGAAATAGTTAACAGAGGAACTGTGTGGGTTTATTAGTAGTAACTATGACAACAAGATGGAAAAATTAGGTAATGGTTATTAATATTTATTTAGATAACAGAACACAAAGGTCCTGATGCTACCTTCTATACAAGCTGTCAATCTTTGAATGTTTAAATATTTATCTGTTATTACTGAATAGCAATAGCCTACTGTATCTCAAACTCTGTCCAATCCATACCCCATACCCCACCCCCAGGTATCTAGAAAAACAGACATGCTCTGTAACATGCCCTGATACTTAAATGATAGCACACTATTCAGTACAAAGGTTTGGAAGTTTACTCTCTTTCATATTAAGGTTACAATTCAAGCCTTACTGGCATTTGCAAATGTGGTGATACACAAGAGAGACAGACTGCTGGAGGGGAAGACTAGATGTAGAGCTTCATGCACAAAAAGTAGCAACCTTAACTGTATACAGAATTTTACTGGTAGTCAGATGCTTTTCCTGCTGAATCGTTCCCTGTATTTCCTTTACCTTTTGTTACCTTTCTCTTTTAAGCCTTTGCAAGAAACATACAACAGTCCTATCATTAGCTTCCCAAAATGAGTACTCTCCTTTCCATGATAGCAAGAATATGAGCACAGCTACTGCCTTGTATGATGAAACTAGAGAATCATGTACTTCAATAGAAAACAAAAGTTTGTATCCATCACAATGCCTTCGTTATTGTTAACCATCAAATCCCTGTGTGCATGTTTATTACCCATATACAGACATCCTATACATCCATATACTCTTTATGATACTTTGAATTTTCCTTTTATTTTCCATGGTGATAAATTCCACAATGTCAGCAGCAACAGCTAGAATGCCCGGCTGCCATTAACACTGCTAATGTGCCACCACTGATCCTCTGATTTTTATCTGTCTTACATATTACCTGTTTTCTTCTAGTTACATCAAAACTCTTTGTACTTGGGGCTGACTCTGTTCTAGACGAGCACATTATCCAGGACAAGAAGCTTTGTCTGTTGGTAGGACACAGAATGACAAGATGTAAGTTCTTTTAATTTTCAGTGAAAATAATTTTATTCCTGTGTTAGAAGACATGGAAAGAAAAAGGTTGCAATCTCCGATTTCTATATTTAACTTACACACCTTTTGCAGATTTGTGTAGATTAAAAGGCATGCAAGCACTGGGAGTTTAAAATCTTAAAAAGTGATCGTAACAGTTTCATAAAAGGAGTGTATTTTCTCTCATAGGGTCTTTCTCTGACTTCATGAAAAACACTGTCTAAGCAATATTTGTTTGTTTGTTTCCTGTATTAAAATTGTGCTTTCTATAATGACTATCATGAAAAGAAGCTATGTAAGTATCACGTCTTTGGAGATTTTATTGCTAGAGTAACAAATGCCTCGTCTGAACTCTCCTAGCTTTAGCAGACTTTGGTTCTAGCCCCTTAGAAAACAGAAAGTATGTTGTCATGACATAATGGGGATTGTTTTCATTATGAAGTTACCAAAGTCAGATACCCTATGGTATGTATTTCTGGTAAAACCTGAACCTTGCGTTACCTTGTTAAAACCTCACATTTTATAGTGGTTTATACAAGATTACTATTAGATGTTGAGCAATAGGATGTTGGCTTCTTAGGTTTACCTTTAACTGAATGTGACTCCACAGTCTCAACAAAGAGAGACAGGGAAAAGACTGAAAAAAGCTGTTAATCCAGCTGGGCAGATGTAGCCAAAGAGAAAATTACCGCAACAAACAGAAAAAGGATGCGCATAATCTTCTGTCTGAAGCTAGGTGCACTCAGCACAGGCTTTTCCTTTTGAACTCAAAATAGATAGCATCCATTTTGTATAAAAGATAATCTAGGACTTTGCTTTTCTTATTTTGTTTGCTTTCACCTTCATCCACAGCCACCTCACACTGTGTTGAAGCAGGGATTGATGCAGAGATGGAAATGATCAAGTGAAGCAGCAAACACTGCAGCCAATTTCAAAAGCATTCCTTTTCCAGGCCATCAGCCACAGCGGCAGCACGAGAAGCCTTCCCTGATTTTACCACTACTGAGCAGCAGCTTGATAGTGTTTATGCATTGCAGGACCCCACTGGCAAGGAGACCTGCAGCTCTGGTGCACCAGAAATGACATGAAGAGAAATGGCTACGGTTGACAATGGAGCTGTTCAGAGCACTGAGGCCGCGAGCCCATGCGGCATCCCCTCTGTCACGTTTATTGCTCATTACTCAGTTTTAAAGAGGTTCTTTTATCCTGGAGAATTTGACTGAAATATTTGCTTTTCTGATATTTTATTTCTCTTAGTCAACAAATGAACATCAAGTTTGACAGACGTCAACAGGCCTAAGAGTTCCAGGGTTACATTTATCTTAAAACAGTGCTACAAGGCTTCTACAATGCTTCAGTGCAGGCTGTCAAACGTGTTTGTGTGTCGTGTCCCACCCCCCACCCCACCCCAAGTACACTGACTAAACCTCTTGTGTCATTGGGCTCTTTGTGCCCCCTTTTCAGCTCTGTTAGGGATCCCTTATCTTACACTTTGCATGTTATCTGATGCTGAAACCATGCAGAGACTTAAGCCTTATTTGTGGCATCCAGGTGAGCCTATAACACTGTAAATACAATGTTTACATCAAAACTTCATCCTTTTTCACTCTTGCCCTCTGACACTGCGGCTCTAGAGCTCAGCCTGGGATGTTACAGTGATTTCCATGACAAATGGTTGTCAAACACAGGAGCAGGGTTTTGCTTGATCCTGTAAGGAAACAAGACTGGGAATCAGAAAACCCTTACCAAAAGATTAAGAAAGATCCCCAACAGAAAAAAAGTTAGTAACAGTGGTGAAAAGGCAGAAACATTTCCCAGCTATTTCCAAAATACATTAATGAAAAAAATTCTCCTAGCATGTTCAGTTGATGATGAAAAAATACTATTTTAACAGTAGCTCAGAAAAATATAACAATAGCGCCTAAAAGCAGACATTTAAGTATAAATAACTTATATTTAAAGGTTTCAGAGACCGCTTGTAAAGGAACTGTTTGGGCCATCACATTTTCAATACAGTTTTCAGTTGTGGAACCCTAGAGACATTACAGAGAGCTGAATGTTGTGCCAATATTTTAAAAGGGCAAATAAGAGGACCCAGGTAATTATAGGCCTGTCACACTGACATTGATCCTAAGCAAAATAGCTGTCTGATACAGAACTCGATTAATAAATTAAAGGAGGGCAATATAATTAATGCCAATCAACAAGGATTTGCTTCAAGCTAAACTAGTATCTTTTATGATGAAATTACCAGTTTGGATAAAAAGGCAATAATGGAGAATTCATATATTTATACCTCTTTAAGGCAGCGATTTGGCACTCCGACTGATTTATTTATGAACTAAGAAACTCTGGTGACACAAATACAGCATAGCATATATCAGTGAAACTATGCGACTGTTTGGTCTCTGAACATAACTGCAAATGGACATGCATCACTGAGAACATAGGGTATTTTTTGGGTCCCTACAAGTAATTTTTATCAAAAATCTGAAAAAACTACTTTCTCTTTAAATATATACCTGATTCACATATGTATATAAACCCATCAGTCACTAACTCATGAAGAGAATGACGAAGTGGTAGAAACCACCTCATAACCTAACCGTAAACAAGTACTTTGATCCTACACATAGTCACATACATGTTAGTACCTCTAAGAATAATCACTACTTCTAGGCTACAATCTAAAACAGTCTCTGGAAGAAAAAAGGAGGGGGGAGACAGGGGAGAGCAAGAGAGAAGTGTCAGTGACTTCTCAGCTGAGCTCCAGTTTCCATCATGATTCCCTACTTCAAAGGGCAAATACAATCACTGGGTAAAGAAAGAGTATGTTCAAATAGGAAGGGAGGTTGCATTAACTCTGTGCTTGGAAATAGTGCTGCTCAATTTGGGGTACTGCCCAGTGCTGGTACCCAGAGATAGAGAACCATCCTGGGAAATTAGCTTGAGTAGAAGTCACAAGAATGATGTGAGGAATAGAAAATTTAGATCTTTTTGAGGTAGTTGAGAGCTCAGTTAAATAATTTATGGCAAAGACAGACAATCATACCATATTCTTTCCTTCTTGAAGTCCCTTATTAAAGGAACTTATTTTTTTATCAATTATTACTCCCTCATTTTTTAAGGAACAAAACTGAACAACAGAGGGCTTTCTAGTCCAGATGAAGATTTAACAGGCTCCCATTTCTATGACCTTAAGCTGGAAATGTTAGACTAGAATTACCTAAACTCCCCAAAAATAGAGTAATGTTGTTTGCAGTGTTCTTCCTTTCCTCTCTGGCCTCTCCCCCAGATCAACGAATCTTGAACTCTGTTCTGCACTGTTGTGCTGGAAGGTGAACATGTTCTCATGCAAAACTAGCCTAAAGCTGATTAGGTGGTGTCGTCTTTTGGGATAGAGTTAAGGATTTTAAGCCTTCTATATGGAAGGGAGGATGCGCTTTTCATTCGCCTGTACCTCGGCTAACGCTCTAAACACTCATCTGCAGGGCAAAAGCCATCACTGGTGATGCCACTTTTTGAAGAGAAAGCAAAGTATATTACTACATGTGATGTGGAACATAGTTCTCAGAGAAGAGCTGATAAGGATATTCTTGAAGAGCATCTACAAGCAATTTAGACAGAGAAAGGAGAAATATTTTGTTTCTGGCTCTTGAATATGCACTGGATAGTCTCCAGCTTATCCACTGGTCCTATAGATCCACTTTCAGTTGTTTTCTGGAAGACGACTTCAAGCTTCTTAGAGACCTTGCAATTTGGTAAGGAAAGTATTTGCAGAGATGAGACAACCTTGGACTTTACATCTGAAAAATATTTTTCAGGACATCAGGAACTTAAAAAGTAAATGGCACTTCACTGCTGTCCTGGATCTAGCCCAGAATCTCGTATGCTCTGTCATGGGTGTAATTCTTACCTTGTAGTTAATTCAGAACTGTACTTGGAAGCAAAGAAAATAAATAAAATTAACCCATGTCTTTTTAACAGAGGTTTGAACATTGTCTTCTCCAATAGGCATACAATTAAAAAAAAATATGCAGCACATAGTAAAATAAATGCACATTAACACCAAGTTCTATACTTTTGCCTTATTTTATAAATATACTTATATCCCATAGGCAGCTTCCTGTAACTATCAAAATGAAAATTTTAAATATCTATTTTCACTTTTCTGTTAAGAAGAAATCAAACTTCACAAATGGAACTTATATAGGGTTCTTCCTAGGTCAACACAAGCTTAGAAAAGGCAGCAGAGCCAGTAGCACTCAACAGTGGTCTTGAAAATCTTGAAGAATACCACAAAGACCTGAATTTCCTACCTGAGCTTTAAGTTTCTTTGCTTTCACATTTTAGTCCAACCCTTAACTTTATTTAGATGTGGTTTTTTATTTCATATATAAAATATTTAAGTTTTAATATATACAGCATCATTATCCTACATTGTGAGAAGCATAAGAGCATATGAAAGTAATAGCTTCTTTGACATACAAAAGGAATAACACCTATAAATTGAATTTTTCTGTATTCTATGAACTCACATTTCATATAGAGACCAAATATAGATAGGGAAAATCCCTCATTGAGTTTGAACTTTGTAGGAGCTTAACATAGAAACATGATGGATGTATGGTCCTAGTATCACCTTTGCAAATTAAATTTCAGGATGGAGATCATTGAAGAGTATTGCTTGCAGGAGTGATTTTCCTTTTTTTAATGCTAGAATTTAGTTTTTTAATTCTGAGTTTGGCCTTTTCTGTTTCAAAAAGCTGCAGTGTATGTTACAAAATAAAGCTTTCTAGATAGCCGTTTAGCAACACAGAAAACATTTTAAGTTAAATAATGTCCACATTTTGTTATCAGTATATTAGTATCTTCTAGACTTCTGCAACTTAAGCCTTCCACTAAAACGCACTCCTAAAGGCAAAAACATTTAAAATTAATTGTCATTACCATCTTTAAAAGCATCACCTGTATTGGTAGAAAAAAGAACACCACAAACCACCTGTACTACACAGTCCTTTTGGGGTACCTCCATGAAACTAGTACCACCTATCTACAAGGGGCAAAGGTACACAAAGACTTTTTAAAAGTGGTCACCCAGACCACGTCCCACTCTTTGAAATAGATTTTTGAATACTTATTTCAGAGTTTTTCTCCAGTGCTTACGTAGAAATGCAGCTGCATGCCGACAGTCATGTTGCTTTACTGCTCTCTTTCAGCAAGTCAGCAGGAGTAGGGTTTTGTTTGGCTACAGTTCCTTAAATAAGGAATCATTTAGCTCAAATAAAATGGCAGCAAGGTAATAAGGCCAACCAAACTGTTCAAAGACAATTTTTGAAATTTGCCATTTTGAAAACATTTGCAAATACATATTGGTATAATTAAAAGTCAAATCCAGTGCAACAGCAGAAAATGGTGCCTAGAGAAGAGCGGTGGCTATAATTCTTCATAGGGCTCCCTCTCATGAATAAGCTGCAGTGCCATTCCCAGCTGACAGATGGCCGCAGCCAAGCACATAATCTATCTGGGAGTCAGTGACAATAAAAACATGCTACATCCTCCTACTCCTTATGAGGACATAACAATGAGCACTTAGTTAATAAAAAAATCACCATTCCTTCAACTTCACCCCACCTGCCTAGGAAATTTTTTTTGTCCAGCATGAAGCACGATGAATCTGGTTTGGATCCATCCAGGCTGATCTCCTGTTCCTAATCTGTCAGTTTGGATACACCACAAAACACCACTTGCTCACTCTGCCCTCAGATATTTCTTTTGAACCAGAGATCAAGGAAAAAGGGAAAGCTGCAGGACTTTTTACAAAGGGCAGGTACTGATAGGACAAGGGGGAATGGCTCTAAACTGAAAGAGGGTAGATACAAGGAAGAAATTCTTCACTGCAAGGGTGGTGCGGCACTGGCACAGTTTGCCCAGAGCAGCTGTGGATGCCCCATCCCTGGCAGTGTTCAAGGCCAGGCTGGATGGGGCTTTGAGCAACCTGGTCAAGTGGAAGGTGTCCCTGCCCATGGCAGAGGGGGTAGAACTAGGTGATCTTCAACGTCCTTTCCAACCCAAACCGTTCTATGAATCTATGATTCTGTGAAAGTATGGAAAACAGTAAGTGTCAGTAATAATATTTACTAGAACAGTAGTACCATCAAAAACATGAGTCTAAAGCAATCAGGTTCTGAATGCAGTTGCCTGCAGCTTCTTGTTTTGATCTCTGCTTCAGCACTTGACCTGTTAATGAACTTCAGTTCACGGCTAAAGCACCTTATGAATCAAAAGTTGTTCTCAAAAATTTTATTTGGAGTTTGACCTTGAAAATATTCTTTTCCGTGGTACTTACACATGCACCTCATGACACCTGCATGTTATAATTAAGCCCTGGTCAAAGAAGAAAGGAACAGGGGGTAAAAAAAAAAAATCTAAAAATTTACCAACAGCAGTCATCCATTAAAAAAAAAAATCATAAGATTTCAAAAAAAAATTAAGGTGTGAAAATCTTTCAAAATAACATCTCATACTACTTGTGTTTACTACCAAACTTAGGAACACAAGTGATTTGGAGAAGAAAATAATAAATGAATAAATAAGTAGATCAACCTCACAACCTTTCTCTAGACCTTTACAATGTACAGATTGTGCAAATCTGACCTTTGCCAGAAGAGAAAACATACATCACAATACAGTCCTTGGCTGCGTGGCAGACCACTCCTCAGCACAAGAGAGAATTTAGCAAGTCTTCCAAACACAGTGCAACTTCCACTGGCTGCAGCCACACACAGCCAGCTAACCCCGCAATTTAGCTATTCCCATAAGTTCTTGTCAGTGTGCACAAGTAGTGTTATCAACTGTAATTGACTACAGGACTAAAATTATGCTGGTAAATTTAGCAATGATTATACATCTTTGCCACCATTCAAGGAATTACCTCTCAGGGCACAAAAATCTCTTTACACTCACTTCCAACAAATTCAAAGTTCAGTGTGTTTGCTCAGCTACACAGTTCATTTGACCATAACGATCTCATTTGTTAGGTGAAGCACTCCATGAAAAGCTATCTTGATCTACTCCTTGGTTTCTCAAAGAAACCAGTGTAGCTAAAGGACAGTTTGTTTGGCACTAAAACTTCTCTCTCCTTTGGACAGAACAGAAATTTCTCTCACACAATATAATTTCTACTAGCATAGGAAACTGATTTTGTGGTGGATAGAGTGGCTGCTCAGAGAAACCCAGGATCACCTTAAATTCCTTCCTTTCTTCATTATGCTCACTACTTGTCTACCTCAACCACCCTGCTTGTTCCTTTAAAATAATGTTTTTGAGCCTAAAAGCTCATATAATTCCCTCCTGGGAGAGACAGCAAGGAAAATGAGCCATTTCTGACCAGTGTCAGAAGGTATTACTTTGCTGTAGTAAAGCGCTACCACAGTGACAATACAAAAGTTTTAGAATAAAGTAAATAGACTGTCCATGTGATTCCCCAATTTCTCTGCTCCCATCAAATCCAGAATTATTTGCATCTGCTGCTCTTAAATCCCCCCCTCATTATTAGGTCTCACATTAGCAAGTTTCCTTGGAGGAATGCTGTCCTTAGTGCCCAGGCATCTTCCCTCCTCTGCATACACCCCTTGCGCCACAGGAAGGGGAGAGCAAAGCACAGCACCTGCCACGCACGGGTGAGCCAACAGCACGGCCCGTTATCCAAAGGGAATGTTGAAATAGCAGAACTCCATAGGCTAACATTAGAGGAAAAGGGAGTGCTTACATATACCACAGGGACTGCATAAACAGCACTCCAGGGAAAAAAACTATTTCACATCATGGCACTAGACTGAGCTGTAGCTGGGCTACCCTGGCCCACTGTTGTCCTGTCCTCCCCCCACCCCAGGATTTTTTCTCCCCTTAAAGGAGCAGACTAATTACTAAAACTGAAGCAAATTTGTGATACTGGTTCCACAAAATAATACACAAATAATACCTTTTGCTACAAAAACTTTGCAGAATAAATCCTTTTAAAGTCTACCTGGCAAACAAAACACGAGTGCTTGCTGCCGATAGAACAAGAAGCTTCTCACTACACAGGTAAGATAAGCAAGGAGCACGTGTAATACTGGAAATTGCTTTTCGTAGCAGCAGCACCTTTGGAAATAAACTCTTTCTTTTAGTTTCTTGTTCTGCATCAAACACTAGTTGGGAGTGCTGCAGCTGCTGTCTTAGGAAACAACCACCTCTGCAAGACCTAATTTCTCAGTGAAGGTTAATTAGTTTAATGCAGGAAATAGTCCAGAAGTTGGGGATTTCTTCTTCTTTAAATAAATGAGTTAGACACTTGAGTTTGGTAAATATGGCCTGAGAAAGCATGGCTTTTGGATGTAATGCTCTGAACAACCGAGCATCACTATATAAAAGGAGAGAGAATAACATCCCACAAGTTCTACCTGAGTTTGCAATTCATTAAGCTTCTTACTAAGTACTTACAAGAATTGGAATGGCCTCAGTTGGGGGGTGGAATTGCTTCCTGCTTGCTTTTGTTACACCGTATTTTGTTCAGTACAAACTTAATCTGAACCAGAACATAGCTGAGGTTGGGATTTGTGAATGAGCTGCACAGACTGACATCTTACTGAGATACAGATGCTTCAGTGAGAGGATTTTTCCTTATGGCATATCAAACCACATTAGTTTGCTCTAGACAATAGCAGAGTGCAGGACAGAGAATTTGCACTTGTTGCATACTGATTTGCATAGTCAAGATTACTAGATACATTTAAGATTGTAAGGCACTGATCTCTGAAGCTCATAACCTTAAAACCACATCTCGTTTGGGCATCACAAATTTAATTACCCCAAATCATGTCACTTATGGAAACATTCAGGAGATTATTTCCAAACTAGCAGTTTAGGTCTCAGACAGGATTTGATTTGCATTCCTTCTTTAATTTTAGGGAGCTCACATTTTTTTTCTCCATCTTACCCCAACACATTTTCTCCCCAGCCCCTGGTTCATTTCCAAGAGCTGCAAACTGACAATCACAATGCAAACAGTTCTGTTGGTAGAGAAGTTAACTCATTTTTCATCAGTAGGGTAACAGGAGAGGCAACTGGATACATGCATGGTCTGACAAGTAGAAAGGTCACTTTATTGGATGTCTTCTCAGACAAAAAAAACCCACAAAAACCACCAACCAACAACTTTTAAGGGAGTATTATGTAGGTTTGATGAAAACATTTCATATACAGACCTGTATTTCTGCTTGTTTCAGTAGCCTGTGTAGTGTTTACTTGGACAGTTTCCCAGGGATTTCCTGCTTTATTAAGGAGACTGCATCCTGGAGCATAGCATTTACATAAGTTACCTACACAATTAAATGAGGTAAATAAAATACATGGAGGAAGCCTCTGATACCACTGGCATTATACTGGAAAGAGACAAGTTCAATATGGAAAGGTTAACAACAAAACTTTTTCTTCATTTTGCTATAAAGACTGTTTTTAAGCCATCAGAATAAGTTGTTTGTATGTACGGACATACCAGAAAAGTTAAAGCTTAGTAAGAAAATACAGAAAGATTAGGTGTATTTACCATGTACTAAGAATTAACTGTGTTTTAAAAACTTGGACTAAATGAAGTCACTTAGTATAAAAGCACCATCTGGCAACAATGGCTGCTGGCAAAACTGCTAACCAGAGTTTGGGCTGCTGACAAAACTTCAGATGACTTCAGACCATTAATTTTTTTTTACTGAATTTAAAGTTCTGTTCTCATTGGTTTAGGACATTAAAAATACCACCAAAGATTAGTGCTTCCAGGTAAATAGACTTTTTTGCAAAGCTTACTACTTTTTAACCATTTCGGCCAAACCCTGTTTAAAATTCTCATTATAAAGAGTGAAGAGCAATTGAAGAATTTCTTCAAAAAAGGTTAAACCTCAATAAAAAAAGAACCAAACCATGCTCAAACCCATTATGGCATTTGGTACAGAGCTGCTTAAAGCGTAGTTGAATACTACTGTATGCTAATAAATTCTCTGCTTCCTATTTTGAAGCACTTAATTTAAAAATACCACTATTGTTCAGAGAAACTAAATTCTGTAACCAAAAAAGTATCAAAATTACAATAGAACATGTTGCTTAAAGCCTAAATAACAGATAGCCATACATAATACTGATAATACACCAGATATATTCAAATTGCTTTTGTTATTGTGACTAATTTCTATGTTTTGTTATCATTTCTGTTATTTTTCATAACTCATACAAGTCAATTGAACTAATTCCAACACAGTCATAGCTCTGGTTAAAAGGATGCTAGTTCTCAAAAACAGATCTATAGAAGGATGGCATAATTGATACACAAAACTCAATGGTTGATTTGGGTGGTATCACGGCAATTGGCAAATTGAAGAAAATCACCGCTGGACAATTCTGCAACATTTCAGTGCTTTCAAAAGACAGCAAAGAAAGCAAGACTGCAGCAGCAACAGTTTATTAAATAGGAGTACTATGACATTTCCATATGTGTTACAATTTTTAAATTAACCTTATATACATAGGATGGTTCAAGTCATCTAAACACAAGCTCTTGATTCTGCAGGCTACCTGAATTTTCTGTACAGCACTGGCAAGCGCAATGTGGCACCTACAGGCAGGAGACCTGCGTCTTTTTCGAGTGGCAGCATGCCCTGTCACCCATGATGCTATTCAGCTCAGCGTTAACTAGAAACAACTGAATTCCAGCAACCTGTTCTCCATGTACCAGTTAGCTGTTTGTCCTTTTAATTTTTCTGCCAAATCAGAAAATCCCTTTGGGACAAGAGGAATATTCTTCTCCACGCCTTAGACACTCCAGTAAGCAGCAGTGCTCAACTGACAGACACAGGATATGCTTCATGAATGTACTTTTTATGTTCTCCAATAGTAACAAACATGAAAGGCTATGTGTGGAGTATCATGAAAAAGCCTTTAATATATCATCGCTGCAAAGAAGTTATTGAAGTTCTTGACAGTTTCAGCTGACATTCAGCAGATTACTGCATCCCTTTACCTCAGTTTATCTGTGGATCCACCCACATTAGTAAGAAACTAAGAACCAGCACTGCAGGATGCAAAGTGTTTTTTGAAAATATCTTAAGTGATTAAGAGCTTGCTCATCATTCACAGAATGGGTTAGTATCTGCAACTATTAGCAGCTCTGCAAAGTAGCAGCTTTGCTTTCAAGCAATTTGTCAAAGAACTATTCTTAAGAAGATTCCTCACACAAGCCATAGGTTTCCCCTCCCTCACCCTTTGCATATCTTCATTTTCTCTCTTGGCAAGCATTGCTGTAATTGCTATTATAAAGGGTTTAAGTGTCCCTAGCTTTTATACTTTTCCTTATCTCCGAAAGGTGCAAGGCAGAAGGGTACACACTCCTTGGGAAAGATCACCCTTTGAACTCACCATCCCATTTTTCCCCTTTCTTACATTTATCTAATCTACTTGAGATGCAGTTATTTTGCTAACTAGCTTAAGCAGGAGCCCAGCTTATTGCATTACACGGATATTCACATATGGTAGTGACCACAGGCCAATTACCTCTTCAAATAGACCAGGCACATTTATTTGTATGTGTGATTCCATAAACATGAGAAGACTGGAGCGTAAGTTTGTCTTGCCAGCAGCAATTTTGCCTGCTTTCACAGTAGCAAAACAGAACCATACTTAAACCGTAAGAGACCAGTGAACTCCTGCCTTTGGAGTATACTAAAAGGGGGCCCCAGCTCAGCAGTTTGGACACTGAGTGGCAAACACCATCTGTATCCTTTTCCCTTCCATAAAAGGAACCTTTATAGAAGTGTAAAGGAAAACAAAGACAGATTACTACCAGTAGTTATAAATACTCAAATGAATAGTTAATCATCCAATAAGTATGCGAATTCTCTCAAGACATTGTACTAAAGCAACTTAGTTGAAAATACAAAACTATTGAACAAGGGTGCTCCAATAAGCAAACTCAAGCAGCTGAACAAAAATCTTCCCCTGCCCTAGCTATGCTGCTATTATTAAAATATAACTTAGGGAAAAGAGTTTAAAACAGGAGTTCTTATTTTCTTAATATTCCTTAAGATCTTCTTGAACTTCCCATATTTCCCCTTTTGGTCAAAGTGCAGCAAGCATGCCATGCCTATATGACATTTGCTTACAGAGATCTGTAGCCAGCGAATTGCAACAAACACTGCTGAGGGCACTTATTTATGAATGCTTTCCCCCACCCCCCCCACTGTTTTCAGTTAGCCAGCCCTAGAAATCAACACCGAGAAGAAAAATAAACACAGTTTTGACATGTACAGTAGCAAGAATTAGCGCTGTATCCAGACAAGGAACAAGCCATTTAAAACAGAAGTTAGTGGATTAACCATCCTAACAGCTTAAACTGCGTGTTTATTCAAGCTTCGGCAAGAAGTCAGCCAGTGAAGCAAGGGCCCTTCATTGTGAGTTTGTACTCCACACAAACAGTTCTAACAGCGCTAAGTTCTTTTTTGTTTAGGAGTTTGTTTGTTTCTAAGGAGAGGAAAAAAATTAGGGAAAATATAATTGACCCAGTTGGAAGCCGTAAGGCTGCTACCCCAACGGCCTTTCCAGCCACATGTGAAACATCAGCACCACCACGAGGCAGGCAATGGTTAGTCAGCTAACAGAGAATAGCAAAACGCAACATCCACCACCCCAGTCACATCCATGTCGTATACGTATATATAAATGCAGGCTGTTCTGTGTATGTATGTATAGAGACACAACTGCATACTTCATTTCAACGAGAAATTTTGTTTTGCATATCATTTGGAACATTCCCAATGACAAGATCACAACACCCGATCCTCAGAAATTCTACTCTTATGCATCTGTTGACTTTAAATTCCAGTGTGAAATCTTGACTGTGGATGTGAAAGCAAATCAGTGTTTGGTTCAAGAAAGGCAGATAAAACTTAATTGGAATCATGCCTATCTAGTTACATACAGCTTACCACTAGCTATTACTAGCTGTAAAGGCATGTGTGTTCTGAAATGAAAATAGTAGGAGACAGTGAACATCCAGGGACAATTTTCAGGGCTTAATTTGGTATAATTCCTTTTACTTTAAGGGGTTTCCTTTGTGTTTTTTTTTTTTTCCCCAAATAACCTTACTGGCTTTCTGAAGAAATGTGATGCTTTCCAGAAAGCTGCTCTCTCTAGCAGTAACTGACAGTAATATATAAAGACCCCAGACCAAATCCCTAAAACCAGTCACAAGCAGTTTATGTGCCATCTCACCTAAATATTTTCCTTAGATTACTCATTAGGGCTGATGGGATTTTCTGTTGTTTAGCACAAGACAGTTAAGCTCTTGACATCTGAGTCAACTCGGAGTTTCTCAGCCATAAACTTTCCCCCTGTACCTCCCTCATGTTGCAGCATTTGAAGGCACATCAGCCAAACCCTCCTCAAAACAAGTATACATCAGGCTGTTTTAGTAATTTCAGCTCCTACAACACCAAGGAAATACAAATTTTAAGTAGCAGCATGCTTAAGCTTATATCCCTAAAGCAACTTTTGTCTGCAGGAGTAAAGCCCTGATAAATAGTCTTTATTTGCTATCACTCACTGAAGTTTGGATGCCCAATAGCTAATCTTGAAAGGCATCATGACTTTGAACATGTGGCAGATTTAGAATCAAACTGTTACCAGCATTTATCTTTTTGTTAGTGTAACATTTATTCTATCTACCCACCATTGTCCCCCAGATTTAAAAATGATTCCCACTTAAATGTATAATATTTCCACTTTAAACTGATGAAACTGTTTTTACTCTCAGCTTCAATTTACAAACATGCATGATCTGTTTTCCCTGTACCCAAACCAATTTTAAGGCACTGAAATAAGTTATTGCCAAAAAAGAAGGACTTACCATCAATAGATTTCATTACTCATCTTGACAAGAGGAGACCAATAAAACAAATAGTAGAACTTCTCTTTCCAAGTTCTAATGAAAGGCATCCCACATGGCCTACCCTCCACACCATTTTAAAAGTATACAAAAGGTGTTAAAAGGAAGGATTCTATCATTACCAGTTCAAGATCAGGTAACACTGCACAGTCACAGTAAGTTTAATATTCACATTTGTTTAACTCTGAGAAATCCATGTATTTTATTATAATAGCTAGGAATCTCAGTCTATCCTCTCCAGGTAACTACAAAAAAGGTTTTTTTGCTCAGTTTGAGTTTAATCTGGTTTTCAGTGTCCTCTGCAAGCCTGGTGACTGGAAGTCTTCATGAGCAATGCAAAAGGTTACTTTCTGGGTTGTCACGCATTCCCAGTGATCTTTGATATTTTTAGGTGACAATCTGCAGGCAAAGTCATTGAAATAGATCTAAGTATCATTAGAGGAGTCACTCAAGGAAAAAAAAAAAGGAAGCTAAAAAAAATTCCGATCAGACTAAAGTAGATTCATCTGAACAAATTCAACCTGCCTGAAAGGTGCACAAGAGGCATACTTCAACCTATACTGCATGAAAAAGCTTTTCCCAAAGATTTATGAACTGCTTCAATACTAGCATGTTACTTTCCTATAAACTCAGAGTATTGTAGAATTCTTGCCACAAGAGCAATTTTAGAAATTTAAGACATCAACTTTGAAGAGTCTAGTATTATGGAATCAAAACAGTTATCAACTTGATTTAAGTTTTTAGGACAACCAAAAGCAGATACTTCAGGAAGTTTTTTTCTTCTTCAGTATCTTAAATATAAATAGCTGTCTGAATATGGATGCATCTTTAGAAAGCCCAGCATCAAAAGTTTCAGTACACAGCTAATTAAATCATTTTAACATATATTCTACAAAGAATCACACTCTCCTTCCAGATTTGCTTAACTTATATTTTCAATGACTCAAAAAGCTATGCAAAGAACAATTCCGCAAATTAATCCTCAAAGCAAGGCAAAAGAAAAGCAAAAGAAACCATTTCATCTTTGACTTGTTGTATTTTATCAATTCAACAGCTACCAGTTAATCTTCAACACACTCTTCATCATGCAAGAAGTACATTTAGTTTTAATCCTTTTTTAACTACTGCTACTCAGAGGCAGTATGGGATTTTTGTATTTGCAGGGCAGAGCATTTATTAACTCAAGCCTTGTCTCAATTGTGGCACAATCAGAATGTTCTGAACAGCTGGTTAGGAAGATAGCCAAGATGCAAGAAAGATGTCTGCGCTTCCTTTTCAAGGGCAGCCAACTCTTGTACTGTAGGAGCCAGAATATCCACATGGCCCTTATACAGTCCACCTGCCAAAAGAGACCCAATCTAAATGATGTATTCAAAGCCATTTTTCAGCAGAAATAATAATGCTCAACCAGTCATTCAGAAAGTTAAAGTAACTTCATTAACCTGTTAAACACAAAGCACAAACAAAAAAAACCCACAGGCATACATGCCCTTTGGTTGCTTGCAACCCATGGACTTCATGTAACATAGGCAGAAGACAGCAAAGAACTATCAGGTTTTTTTAATCTATCATTCTGTAGTTACACAGCAGACAACCAAGAAACTGAGTGTTGCATAACAAGGTAACTCAAGGGTAGTTCAATACTTACCACCCAGAGCTCTCTTCTGCCCATATGTAACCTTCCCATCAAAATCATCTACCGGTACTTTTATGTCTGGCTCAACTTGGGCAATAGTGCAGTTTAAGTGTTCTTCAATCTCTCCCAGCAACTTAAGAAAAACACCAAAAAACAAAGTCACAAAGTACTCCTATGGTCCAAGACTTCAGTCAGACTAGTGTTCCGAATAGTCACATTCAAGTAGTTTCAACAGGAGTTGTACACACAACAACTCTGTCACAGACACCATAGACTAACATTTTTTTCCTCAAATGGACTATACAAGTTCATTTCCAATTTCAGTATGTTTTTACCCTACCTAGAAACCTTTATTTTACATACTATCCTACTTATGTAAGTGGGGCTACTTTATTTTGAAGAGCTCACAGTCCAAGCTTATTTTGCCATGGATGACCTATCATTCGCCCCTCTTTAACGTAGAAAGAAGGGAAGCACTGTGAATTTAACAAGCATTCATACCTGACATACAAATCCCAATAAAAATGTGCTTGTGACACACTATTTCCAGGTTAGAGGAACAACAGTTTTAAGTTATAGTTTTGCAACAAACCACCTAAACAAAAATGTGTAACTTACATCCTGTAACTCTTAAAAGCATTTGATTATAATATTATAGAGAAGCTGACAGTGATAGAATTGACTGGAAGTATTAAAATAAGCTTTCATAATCAAAGATATAAGTATCACTTTCTAATTTCTTCTTCAAATGGAATCAGGAGGTTTTGTATTTCAATTACGCTGCTAAAACAAGAACTATATCCCAGTCTTCTAGAGGAATTGGAATATTCTGGTTAAGCAAAACATTTACCTGCATCTCATTGTACCATATGGTACAACCTCCTTCTTCCTTCAGTCTAGTATTGTAACACCCTTTTCCACGACTACTGCATACATGATACCAAACCTAAAAATAAAGGAAAACAACTAAGCTTTGTGAAATAGTTGAGTACATTCATTTTGATTAACTATAGATGTCTGAATTCTTTTTCATGCTATTTAAGTTCCCTTCCAATTAAACAAGAACGAACAAGCAGTTTTCCAATGAAGGATATTAAAAGGCTGACATCAGCTGTGGATAGAAGAGTAAAAAAAAATTCTGTTCAATTTTGCTTTGGAGTGTAATTACCTTTTCTTTTTCTTTTGCTACAAGAGAGATTGCCAAACCCATCCTGAAGTATTAGGGGAGAAGGGAGAGAGAAAAATGTATTTCAGTAACTATTGCCAAGTTACAAAACAACAACAACAAAAATTCAGAAAACATGGTGATTAGTCTGAACACATACATACCTCTCAGCTCTGCCTACTCTCCCAATTCGATGAACATAGTTCTGTTTTTCATCAGGAAGTGTGACGTTGATAACTAAGATACACACAATCCACAGAGAATACAAGATACATGAGCTAAGGTCACAGACTAGACACCTAAAATAAGCGATTTTGATTGCTGCAATGCTTCTCCTTAGCCCATGTACATACTTATATATTCTACTACAGCAGGTTACAGGTGTCATTAACTGCAATACCTACACTGAAGGCCTGCACTATAAAATTGCTTTCTCTATGATTACTTTTTGACAAGAGTGGAAAAAACGAAGAATCCCCAACAATGCAGAACACCATCGAGAATCTGAGAAGGTATGTTGAACAATCAAATTAAAAGTTGCCTAGTTCAAGCCTTTAACATATGCAACTCTTTAAAATGAAGCTTTAAGTCATATACCCGTCTTAACTAGTTGACAGAACTGCAAATACATTGAAGCCGTATGCAATTCAATAGCTTAGCTTAAGGTAAGTCTTACCATATGGAACACCATGAATATCAATTCCTCTAGCAGCAACATCCGTGCAGATCAAGAAACGGACATCTCCTCTCTACAAAAAACATAGTTGTAAAGAACTGTTGTGCTAAATAAGCCAAGCTAAATCCCAGGCAATGAAACAGTAGTCATTTGCATTTACTTCACCTTGGAAATGTTTCTGTACATTTTAAAACTCTTCCACAGTGCAACAGTGCTTTTTGAACATTAACAGCTTGATCGATTTACATCCTTATTTCTTTCCCCAACAGCCTAAGGCAAGTATACATCAATGAATGGCTTAAAATCAAACTGTCTAATATTTAAATAACTTTTTCTAATATTCAAAAACCAAAGACTAAAAAACAATGTAATCTGATATGGAGCTTAAATACAGGTTTTACTTAAAAGTAAGCTCAACAATCCTGTCAGTGACAGCTCAAAGGTCATATTGACCGACAGTACAGATTTCCACTTGTGCCTCCCAATTTTAGGAAGGGGGTCATAGGTCAATTGAACACAGTTTTCTTTAAATGGAGAACTAGCAACACAAATTAACATATGATTTCAGGTACCAGGAAGTGAGGAAAAAAGCTTCAAGAATCTGCTGCATCACCTTAAATCTTTCCAGGTTTTGCTTCCTTTCTTGAGGCTTTCTGTCACCATGCAGACAGACACATGAGAACTGATGTCCCTTCCTATCAGGGCCTGAAAGGGTTGTTATGCATTAATAACTTCATGTATAAGTTATGACACAACACCATACAGAACTGGAAAAAAGTACATTTTGTGAGCAGAAGTCTTGAGTACGGGTAATTTCACCTAATTTATTACCAATTAATACAGATTTCTAATTACTGACAGAAGCATTGGAGAAAAACAAAACAATTTAAAAAATACCTTCCCCGCCCCCCCCCCCCCCCCCAGGAGGTCTATGCAGGCATGTCTCCTTACTCCTTCCCTAATCTAAGCTTCCCTTGTTTCTCCAGACCTGTGTCTTCACCTTTCTCCCCACACATCCCCTTTCAGTGCCCCTGTGTTTTCTCTCACATTTCCCCTTATGTACTTACTTTTGTATGTACACGCACTTCTTCCCATGTCTCCTGCCCATAGCAACTACTACTTTCATATAAACAGTTAAGCAGAAACATATACTGCTCTCATTGGTTCAAATTTTGGTGCATGATGGATTTTTTCCAGTCATTTCAAAGCTGGCTGGAACAGGTACAATGCAGTTCATTGCCTCCTCCCACACGGGGCATCCCTGCAGCTGCCTGTTACCCAACCCTGAATTTTACACCCAGTCAGTATGTCAAAAACCTTAAGCACAATTTTATTTGTGTGAAGTCCAAATACCAGTGCCCTCTACCATAACATCTTGGCTTTGAAATAACATTGTGCTCACTTTCCTATTTTGTGAAAAATATTACCTCCGCCCTGTTGGATGAAGTACTGCTCCATATTATCACAGTCTATTTTAGTCCTACAGAAAATAATGGCTTGGTCCATCTTGTGTTCTTTGATTGCCCGAACGGTGTATTCTCCTTTTAGAATTTTAATAGCTTCAGACCACATTTCTAAGTAAAAGTAAAAAAGTTACTTCAGTCAAATTGTTTATGAGTATGAAGAGCCTTTGAATGGCATACATTTGAAGTTTTCTCTAGCCTTTCAGTAGACTAATAAAATTTTATTAGCAAAGAAAGTGAGCTAGACTTGCAATTTCCCCACACACACACTCCCATGTTCCCCTGCTCCAAGGTAGTATAATACAGAAAGGACAAAACTCCTCAGGAGTTTCAGGTTTATTTATGCACACCAAACGCCTGTTGTTTACATACCCACAAAAATGAATGTTCAAGTACTTTTCTCTCCTCCCTTATTACAGAAACACATTTCACAACTACGAAAGTGTAGAAATAAAAGTTTGGAGGAACAAGACTCAAGGCTGATATCTAGTATAATTTAGCTTTACTTTGTAACATTTACAAAGGATTACTTCACAAGCTATTATTTAACTAGTGTTGCTGATTACCTGGAGTGTTAGCGCCAGGTCGTGTATTGTCTTTTGCATGTACTTCATCAGTCTAGGAAAAAACACAAACAAATAACCGCCCCCGAAGTCAGTCCATACTTCAAAGGAAACACTGAACTCCATTAAGTTATAATTAGCAAGAAATTAAATTTAAAAGTCATCTCAGCATTCTGTTCTCCCACCAGATAAGCTAATCTACCTTTAGCTGAAGAAGTCTTGAGTTTAAGCACACAAAATTTTCATAAACAAAGGACAATAAAATTATTTATGTAGACACTGAATAGAAACCACCTTTGAACAAAGTGATGAATTAAAAGCCATACCACCAAACATGAAAAAAATGTACTATAAGCATGGCTAAATCATATACAGTGTTGCTCCTTATCTTTTCTCCCTATGCGAGGCTGAATCAGATACAAAACCCAAGAAAAATAAATTAATGCTAAGATTTAGGGAAAAGGCCCTAACAGACCTGACAAAGGGAGGTTCCAGAGAAAACAAGGTTAAGAAAAACCTATCAATTGTAACTGTGTAAGAGTTGCTGAGAAAGAAATAGTCCCAGGTTATTCAGAACTCAAAAACTAAGGACTTCAGTAACAACCACCACTTTCTCACATGAATAGATGTCAGGTTAATGTAGAAATTAAACTAGTCTCAAATATAGTCTAAGATTAAGTCCATTCCTCTAAAAATAGCTCATCTCTGAGACAAAAACCACTCAACAGAATGATCTATATCGGAAGGTTTACTTCTTCCTGATCAATTGGAAAACACAGGTGCTAGCTGCAGTTAGGCCACAGATTCATTAGCTGTGAAATGAGTGAAAAAGCAGTGCAGTGTCATTGTTCTCCAGTACAGACTGGAATGTTATTTTATCAAGATTTTCCTTAATCATGTCTGTAAGAATGTGCTGTTCAGAAACTATGTTACAACATCACCAATATCATAATGCTGACTACAATGGAACAAGCCATTTCGGATACTAAGTTATGCCAACAGCTGACAAAGGTCCTACAACATTTACTCTTCAGAACTGGAGCCTAATAAGTACACATGGGCAAACAGTTTTCACTTACTCTGATATGATTCTTGCCAAGCCTTTCCCAGAGTTTGTCAGCTTTTGGATTTACAAGCACAACTACATGGTGTACAGTTTCAGGGACAGAATCTTCTCCTTTCAAATCAACCCAGGTGGGAAAATGCATGATCTTTTCAGATAGTTTTTTCACATCAAAAGAATGTAGTGTTGCAGAGCACACGATCACCTAAGAAGAAAAAAGCCATGTAGATACCACTGAAGATCAG
Organism: Falco biarmicus; assembly: GCF_023638135.1. Classification (NCBI taxonomy): domain Eukaryota; kingdom Metazoa; phylum Chordata; class Aves; order Falconiformes; family Falconidae; genus Falco; species Falco biarmicus. Next base: position 31,396,114 of record NC_079293.1, on the reverse strand, counting down.
ATTCTCCCAGCATGAAAGGTCAGACAAGAGCTGGAAGCAAGTTATGTAGTTGAATACCATAATGTAGCACAACAGAAAGTGTCCCTGACCAGCTTTCCTCATCACAGGAATGACCCAGCTGACAAGAGTCAAGACACAGAGTAACTTTAATTCTTCTCTTACAACACCCCAATCATTTAGGAGGAAGAAAGCAAAATTACTAAGAGCACATGAATCAAAACTACTAGAGCATTAGAAATCATAATGTATGTAGTCACTCATTTTTCAGATACATTTACATCTAAGTAACTCAAATACTGCTAAACACTTGGCTTCAAGATCTACGATGCTAATACATATTCACAAGCCATTACTGAACCTAATGAACAAGCATTAGTTTTGAACATGAGGTATAACAAACTACTTCAAAGCAGCAAGCTCCATGCCATGTAACGGTCAACAATTGAAAGCAGTGCACACCACAAAAAAACCCCAACAACATACACCCACCCCAAACAAAAAAACCCAAAACCTAAACCCATCACAAAAAAAACCCAAAACCACGAACAAATTTTATACCTGAAGTCTCTTCCCATCTGAAGTTATTTGAGGAATTTGACTGTGGATCCTATTTATGAAATCTGAGTAACCCTGGAGGAGAAGGCCATCCTACATGGGAATAAAAGAAATAAAGCTGCAATTTTTAGTTGTCATTTCTCTGTCTATACACTTAAGTTAAATAGGCAATACACTTGTAGGCTCAGAAGTTCTCTTTTGATTAGCTGGACAGGTCAATGTCAGGCTGAGATATTACTACTAAGGAGAAAAAAGTAAACATCTGGAATATTCCAAAGTACATCTGCTGTGCTTCACAAGAAACTGAACATCTGTCTCAGCAGCTTCTCCTAGCTAATAACCCAAGGCATTCCATCTTTGTGATTATTCAGTTGTACTATAACTGATTAGAGGCACTCATTTCACAGCATATTGACTACAACAGTCATTGCCTTCAAGACAACGCAGCAGGATAATAAAACACACTTATCTTGGTTTTGTCCTTTCAAGTTCCCTGTACAGTGACAGAAGCAGACTTTACGACCTTGTGACTACAGCCTGAAATACATTTCTGAATCAGAAATAACTCAAACAGCTTTACAAGTGAGGCTATAAGGGGAAAAATATGTAGATTGCTATGATTACAAAACAAGATAAACCCGGAATAGCCCACAGGTAGCTAGTTGCTGTTCCACTGAAGTACCAAATGCTATAGAACAATGATGCTTCACTTGACTCTTTTAGTGAATGACATACTGCATTTAAGAACAGAACTTAAGTATCACTTAGTTCTCTACGTACAGCTTCATCCAGAACCAGGAATCTGACTTGAGACAAATTAAGCTTTCCTGTTGAGACCAGGTCATCCAGTCTTCCAGGAGTTCCAACGACAATATCCACCTGTGAAACACAAAGAGTATGAACTGGTCCCATAACTAGAGGCATTACCAGCTTTATCTAAATTAAAGATTATGATACAATTATCAGTATGATGCCCTATCTTTTATTTATTACAACTTCATAGAATCCTAGAGCAATTTTGGTTGGAAGAATCTCTTAAGAGTCATGTGGCCTCCACTCCCACCATCACATGCAAATGAAGAACAGTTCCCAAGTTACTTTGGGTAGTTGCCCAATAAAATTTTCAGTATCTTCAAGGACAGACAAATCAACACCTCTCTGGGCAACCTGCATTTCTATTCTGGGGCTTTTTCATTAGAAGAATCTGCCCCATGTAAAAAACCTTCCCTTATTTTGAGAAGTGCTGTGCCTTCTCCCCTCCCCCACTTCCCAAGCTGTGTTAAACCTTGTTATCTGAAGCCAACAAACAGATCTGTTTTTAAATGGGTATAAAATAAATTCAACTTTTCTTACTGTGAAAGTATACATATCAAGTCTATCAGCTATAGAAATAACTTAAGATTTTGCCAGATGGAAGGGTTCACTGTCATGAATTTAGCATTCACATGAAAGTTTAGCAATCTTCCAGTTCAAGCCTGCTCAGGAGAAAAACATCTGCATTTTTTGCGGCTAGAGCCACTGGAAAATTTATCAGTTGTGATGGGGTCTCATTTCCAAAAGCAACTCTTAAATAAAATCATAATAATTAAAAAAGACTATGCTATCCCTACAGCATGAATGATTTGATTATACATCCCATGCTGCTGAAGCTAGACTGGCTCCTTCTATGTAAGACTGGTTCGTGGTGTAGGTCGACCCTGATAATAGCAGGCCAGTTTTGTTCACACAGACATGGAGCAGAAGTTAAGAGGAAAACTATCTCAGTCTTGTTGGTTAAGCACAAATGGCAAAAATCACGACTTTATTTTAAAATTTTCAGATCTACTCAGGCTTCAATAGAATTTGACCAAGTACTATAAGCATTTGTGTTGACAATTGCCATGGAAATAAAGCAACAAGTGCTAGCTCAGTGCAACATGAGCTTGCCATCAACTGCACAATTTCTTTTCATCAGGTTTACAGGAATTACAAGAAGCACCATTACTATTCTCTGGCAACATTATGAGTTACTCAGAATCCAAACTATTAAGTCACATTAACACAAACTTACTCCTTGTTCCAGTACAGAGAGTTGATCTCTTGCAGCAACCCCACCAATAATCAACAGTTCCCTGAAATTACATCAACGTATTTTGATACTTGCTTATTTATCATATTAAGATAGATTAAACATCTGGCTGAAAACTGATTCTTTTATTAGTAATTGACTATTACCAGATCTGAACAGTATTTTTAAGAACAAAAGAGCAGGATATTTTTTTTTAAGTTTGTCCATTCATATTAGTGTATTATATTTTAACTTAAGACATGAAAGTTGTGTTACCAAATTGTATTTGAATTTGACTAGTTTATCAGAGTTGTATTAAACACCTTAACTCCTTGACTTCATTTTAAAAAACAATCTGTTCCTTGAAAGCTAGAAATGTAAAGAGCAGATAACCAAACGAATCTTACATGATAGCTTGCCTCTCCCCATTGCTACTCCCTTGCAATTTTGGCAAAATACTCTTGTAAATTGACTACAGTTTAGAATATGGAGACGTTCATTTAAGTTTTATAATCACAGTCAGAAGAAAAACAACTTTAGACCAAAGCAGCTTGTAGAGGATGCATTTCAGAATTGCACCTCCATGCTAATCACCACAACAGCTGTCTTGCAAGCACACTAATATAAACTGAACACACCTTGTATGTAACTATTTGTTGGAGATGAAAAATAAATAAAACAAGGGCAGGGGGAGGTGGGGGGGCATAGGAAGATGGCTCAGAAGAGAAGGGCAATAAGCAGAACACGTGCTTTTCTTGATTAAAAACATTAAGTTACATACACCTTTGATAAAGTGCAGAAAAAACCAAATAATTTGTCATACCAGAAAGATGCACTACATAGACAAAACACATCTTGGTCTGATTATAGCTGAAAAGCCAGAAGGTTGGTTGGTAGCAGGTATTACTGAGGCTATTATCAGTAGCACTGCAGAGTAATGTCCACTTTGCTACAGAGTGGAACACCCCACATCCCCCCACAAATTCATGTCCATGGACAATACCATAAATACAATTATAATCGATCCACTGTTACCTTAATTTGGGATTATCAACATATTTTTTGAACTGCTTCACATTGTTCAAAGTTTGTTCTGCCAGCTCTCTTGATGGTTCTACAATCAATGCTTTTGGAGCATTTGGAAGGTTCTGTGTTTGAACCACTTGTGCATTTCCTAAGTGAGAAACACATGACATTTAAGACAAATTTAGTCCTATCCCAGAATTTTTTTACTAGAAACAAACCTGGATTTTCTACTAATAGTCTAAACCCTAATGATTCTAAATGCTCCATTAAATGATCATGTTACTGCTCACTCAATTATGAATACCTTCAGATTTATATTCAGAGATTACAAGTGAATCTTGCAATGATAGTGGGTATACTGGCCATGCAGCATGATTAGTTCTATTGCAGAGCTTAAACATACAGTTACTTGCAAGATGACACTTCAGTAACTTTGCTAACTTCTCTTTATCTGATGCATTTCTAAATTCAAAGTGTTAGATTATTTGTGGTTTAAGATGAAGATCTGGAATACTTTTTAAAAGCACTAATATTTCTACCAGTAACATAATTGTAAGACCTTGAATGCAGCAGTAATCAAGCAATTAAAGTGATCAAAAGATACTCTGTAACACAATCTGAATATAGAACTGAGAAAAGTGTAAATATATAACCTACCTGAGTGTTGTGATTTTACAATACTGCCATCAGGAGCCTTGCAAAGACCAATATAGCCATCTTTTGGTGGAAACTTGAAGTCTTCTTCACCAAAATTGAATTTCAGTTCAGCATTCTAGATTTCAAAAAAAGTTGTGTCATACAGATTCAAGAGATCCCATGAAGTGAGAAACACTTCCATGATTAATTTCCCCATGAGAAAGCATCTAGACCAGGAAGGGAAGGCAGCATTTTCTCCCATCTTACACATTTCCCTTCCTAACTTACCTAAAACCTGCCAGACATTTTATAAATGGTTCTAGCTCTTGAAACTCTTTTCTTCTACATCAGAAATATCCCCAGGTTTACATAATCAAGGAAACATTTTTTGAACTTCTATGCTCCATTCATTTTCAATGACAAAACAATTTAGTAAAAAAACCACTTTTGACTTGTACATTTCTCTGACCAAGAGAACATTCTGCTAAAACCTTTACTTGGTAAGAGATCATCCCAGATATACTAACTCCAGAAAGACATACTGCTACCCAACTGTAATGTTAGAGTTGAAAATAAAGGAAAACAGGAATTTTGGCACTTTCAATTTATTTGCTTGTATCTGTTTAATCACAGTATATCAGAGTTTAATACAGGCGAGGTAGCACTGGTATTACCAATTAGTTATAAATGTAAGGTTAGAATAGCATATAAGTATTTCAATTTGAATTTAAACATTAACAGTACTCAAAGCTAACACACTGGTGACCTCTCCAGGAGTGAAATAATAGTGGATCAAAAGCAGATAGTGTACAAGCACAACTACAGCAATTGTAGGTGGCTCTGAAATTTTATACATAAGTAGCTACCAAAACTAGACCAATTTTTGTGACCTTACACCATCTGTGATATTCCTAACTTACCTTCAGTACACAAGCTGCAAAAAGTGCTTGGTTCCTTACGTGTGGTGGGATTTCAAATGCAAGGCCAAGGTCCTTCCCTGAAAGCAGGGTTAGTTCAGTCAGACTTTGCAGGTGCGTTGCATTCCCCTCCCTGCCCCTCCTCCAATACAAGCAGCCCAATAAAATTCAAAAGTAGTGAATAAAACTTACCATTTTTGGAAAATTTTATTTGTCCTTTGTCTAGGTCTAGATAACATCCAATCGTATCATGCATAGTGAATTCCTATAAGAAAAAGTAGTTTGTGAAGCTAAGAAATGTTAGCTTCAGTGTATTAAGAAACTTGGTGCTTATATTCTGTCAACTTTTACAGTTTTCCCACTTCTCCCTACTAAATGCTGATTTTTTAGGAAGCAAGTTCAATTTATTCCAGTAATACCACTGTAAATAACATGTATATTTTTATTTTACTACAAATCTTCTGTAAGCTGCCCAATTTATCTTAGATATTTAAGCATTTATTGCTGCTTTAAATTTACTTTAAAACCACACACTTTGACAATGATAAATTTAAGTAATTTACCTGGAAGTATTATGCATTATGGAAAAGGGCATTAATCATGCATGTATTAGCCAATGCATATCTAAGCTTGAAGCACCAAGCACAGCAACAGAAACCTGTATTCTGACTATATAAAAAGACTAAGTCTTGGAGAAAGTATACATAACATGCATGCAGTACCTATGTAAGTCATTAAGTATCTTGAAATCTGTTCATTATGAAGGTATTCAAAACATTCTGCTTCTAATTCAACAGCTTAGAAGTCACTACTATAGAAAAAGCTACAAAACAGTCATAGAAGTTGCAGGTTTTAAGGCATTGAAAGTTCATTAATACCACAAAGATGCCAGAGTTTCTGCTATATTATTCATATTTTATATAAAATATGCTTAAACATCTAAACTTTTGACTGGCATGCTACACAAAACCCACCACAGATATTCCTGAAAGACAGTTTCAGAAGCACACATTAATGTAACAGTCTAATAGCAAACACAACTCAATAGCCAGCAAAAGAGCGTGAATAACTACATCTTATTACTATGTCAAAACACAGACTTAAATGCTAGAAAGTTTTGAGATTACTTCAGCTTTAACTACTAATAAACAGGATATGACATCCTCACTTAGACGCCAAATCCAAGCTAAGACTGACATAAGTCAAGAAATAAATCCAAGTGATCAGTCAGCCTCTAACCATAATACACAAAAAAGGTTTATCTTCTAAGTAAGAGTCAACATATTTGCACTCAAGCCACAATCATAAGCCTCAAGTTGATAACTGCTTTTGTTAAATCTGTTAAAAACGCTTTTATCAAAAAATGCTTCAATGTTTCATGGTGCTTTTGCCCAGTGATCTTCCCTTAAAAGTTAGTACTACTATGAAAGACAGTTGATTGTTACAGCACAGAATCAACATGCAAAACTTCTAATGTTTCTACCAATAAGCAATTCAAGCTTACCTCACCGTAGCTGTCAAATTGCTTGTTGTGAGATTTCTTACCAGTGCCACCAAAGCCAAAGCCAAATTTATCAGTGCCTAAAGACAAAAAGTATAGCTTTTCACCTTTTTGTTGACAGGTTATGTTTTTTCCTCTTTGTATCTGCAATTGAAGCCTAACTCTACCATGTAAAATAGTAATACACAGTGCTGAAGATTTCTAGCTTTGATGTATGTTAAAACAATAAATGTACTGCTATAAAAATATTGATTTTACTAGTCTCCAGTTATCTTCATTAAAAAAATTAAAATGTCAATTAAAAAACTGAAATAAAAGGGGAAAGTCAGAAAAGACAAACATTGCCCCCACCTAAACTTATTTCCTGTTACAGGAAACTTTTAAGCTCCCCAATATTGCTATCCTTCACCAAGAGCCCATTCTCTGCCAGAGTAGGGCACAACTCCAGCCATTCCATGCAAATATGAAAATTCTTTAGGGGATTCTTCTTTTGAAGTAAACTCACCCAAATCTAGTGAAGCCTGCATAGTTGACCAACCGACTCTGCACAAGCCTTGGTCATGACAGGAAACTTCATAGTAGTATTTACCTTTAAGAGAGAAAGAAAGGGTCTAAGCAACACCTAAGTTTCAGTTTCATCAAGGTGGTTCAGTTTGGCTACTTCCAGGGCCATGAAGTCTAACACCTACACCCCTGCTGAAAGTGTCAAAATCCCCTATTGTGTTAGTGTGAAAAGGTTCTATAGGTACCTATGTATGTAAAAAACATTAACAGAGAACAGCAGGCAAAAGACAGAAGTAGTACATGCTGAGAGAGAGTGTGTAAAAGGCTCCAAAAGAAGCTAGAGAAGCCCTGGTTCTATTGAATCCACAAGAACTGATAAACTCACAGCACCGGGGGTCTGCCAAATAAACTTACATACAAGACCACCAGTATGCACTAACATCAACAACTGGTTATGGAACTTGAACCACATCCAACTAGCTGCTAAGTACACACAGACTACAGGATTATTTGTGCACCTGACCAAATGAGACTGAGGGTCTCTCTGAACACCCACCTAGAACCACTGGAGTATCTCAATATGACTCTGCTTCCAAGTGAAAACTTGGGGTTTGGCCTCTCAGCTGTTGCTCCAACCACATAACCATGAAATCTGTGCATGCATGTATCTGTGTCAAGTGTGCAAGTAAACAACCTGAAGTACTATGTGAGTAGCTATTTCCTATTGATAACACCTTGATAAAATAAGTTCTAGTGAATACTAGTTACGATTCTGTCTCCTCTATCTCAATCCCCTATCAAGTAAAAGGTAATTTACAACACAAGAACAAACCAGAGGTATTTGCCATTCCAAAGCCTTCAGCCAGCAAAGTGAGTAACTGCACATTTGCTCAGATGGATAAGAAGTTTCAAATGCAACCATCTACAACAATGGGTGACAAGCAGACATTTCAGTTGAAACTTTTCTAGAAGTCTCCAAAATACAGAATTTTGTATCTACCTTTAGTCACACCTCTAGTTGCTCTGCATCCATGCCATTCTTTTACCTCTCTGCTTTGACAACACAAACCATCTGATCCAATTGCTGAAAATGACAAGATAGTTTTAGTTAAAGAAATTGCTTAACTGCTTTTAAAATAAATTTTAAAGGATACTTTCTTCTATTTTTTTTTTTTCACCAAGCAAACATTAAGACAACTCACCAAAAGCTGATCCTCTATCATAGGGGTTCATTTGCCATTTATTGAGCACTAAGTTTGAAACACAGCAAAAGAAACAAGCATTAAACCAAGAAGGTAAGACTGGAAAACTCAAATTAGAAGTTCACACTGGCTCTACAGTGTTTGGCTTCGCTGCCTGGTGAGACAGCTTTGTTCCAATACAATTCATACAAGGTCAAAACGACAGCATCCAACTTGGAGGGACACAGATGCATAATACAAAGGTATTCTATGAAAGGTTTAGATTATTTCATTACAGAGCACACAGATGAAGTTACTTAAAAATACAACAATGAAGACATTAACAAAATAAGCTAGAGTTCCACATAATCACAATTAAAATCAGCTAGAAAATATCCAAAACTACATCAAGAGCAATACATTTGAAATGTATTTGCTATTTCTGTTCCAAGTTTACATTAAAATATTTTTCAGATTATCTAATTACTGAAGAGCTAAGATACATGCACATACAGCACATAAAATCTCTGACTTATTTTCATATGCCCTATAACATATTGCAGTAAGTCAAGATGTTTCACAATATAAGGATTTTTTTTGTTAAACTAGACACCATTTCTATTAGGATTAACTGAGCGTATTTACATTACATTCTTTCAAAGAGGTTGGGTTTTTTTTTCCTTTTAAAGTTTACTGTTCACCACTACTGTAGCAGTAGTTACAACAAAGCTGAAAGATGAGAACTTCTGCAACATCTTCAGAGTGTTGTTTCTGCAGCTACTGTCACTTACATAAATCTGTAAGTACCATGGACTGGACATTGTTAGTAGCTTTCAAGTTGCAAGCTTATTTAAACAAATGTACAACAGATCCTCAAATACTGTGAGGATATTGTCACCATTATAATCCATTTTTCATCAGTGGGTTCTGGCCCTGTGCATTTCCTGCTGAGTTCAATGTTTACTAGTTCAAATCTGCAGCAACTCAAGATGTCATTCAGCCTCTGCATCTAGCCAAGTGCCAAAAGGAACAGCAACAGCTTTATGCAGCACAGAATTGAAAGACATACTGCAGTGCTACTCCAGCCACACAAAAGTTTGAGTCTAGAAGAGCTTTTTGCTCAAGCTTACTTAAGAGGCCTAAATCAACTGTGGGGTGTCACTGCTGATGTCTCATTCATCCCTACAACTGAAGATTTTTTTTTTAATTCCTTTAAGCGGGACACTACTACCATTTCACATCTTGCAAAGCACTAAACCAGTATGGCTTTCAGAATAACACTGAAGCGTTGTGTGGATCAGTGTCACAGCACTCTCCAAACTATCAAGCTGCAACGAGGTCTTTTACCATCTCATACCAACACACTCTTCATGCCAGTCCCTCTGCTGCTTTCTCCTAAGCTCTCCTCATCCTGGGTGCACTCTCTCCCTCTTCTCTCTGCTTTTTCCTCCTCTCTCTTCCTTGGCTGCTCTCTTCATTGGCTGCCCAACCTCTTAACAGAACCAGCCACAGCTGCACCCTATCTACATCAACCAACACACCACTGTATATTATCAATGATAATTAACCCAGCTTCATTCTTCTACAGATCAGCTAGCTTTAACATGAAGATAACAAGCATTACTGAGAGACTGCAGTATCAAAACATGCCCCAGTTCTTTCGATGACTCCACCAGTAAGTTTACATTCACTGGTTTATAAGATCTGGTGTGATGACATTCCATATACATTATTCCAAATAAAGGAAAAAACACTTATCTAATTGCAAGTTAGGTTAACTTCACTTTGGGAGTTGACTGAATCTGTATGATTTAAGTTCGAAACTTGAGGAGTGTGACACTTATTAACTTACCTGCCCCACCAGTTTTAATAGTTGCTTTCCCTTTCTTGCCTTCCATCTGGTCCTTCAGCGTTTCATAAACGATCTGGATAACTGGAATGCTAAAAGCCTAAAAGGGAAAGTTATTTTCATTCCACAGCTTGTATTATACAGATACTTCCAGATATACAGTCAGCCTTGTTTTCAGGTACAATATCCAGGGCCAGAAACACTTTCCAATGTGCCTACACATATGCTTGTAAAGGCGATTAATAATATTGCTTAAACACATATACAAACATACACACATTCTCCCTGTATGTATGCATACACACAAGCCACCTCTCACCACTTAAAGACTTATTTCCTGTTAATTTGAATTTGATTACTTACACCAGTTTTTCCACTCCCTGTTTCAGCAGCCTATAGGAAGAAAAATTTAAGAGTTTAACCAGAGCTGCAACTTCCACTGTAAGGAATGTTCTACTGTTCTATTTTAATAAATTAATTTTAATTTTACTTCTGTATAATACAGAAAAACATTATAGAGTAATGCCATTACTTCACACAAATTAAATGCAAACACAAACAGGGAAAACCTTTACAACAGACTTAACAAGAAAAACAAAAAACAAAACCCCAGAAACTTCCAAGGCCCACTAGAAAAACTGTTTGTCTGATCTCTAGAGGCACTACACAAGATTATAGGAAGCGTTACTTTGGTTACAGAATCAAGAACACACCGAGCTGCAAAAGGCACGATGAACAAGCCATACTAATTTGGTATCTTCAAGGTTATCAATACCAAAGCATTTGCTTAGGCAGCATCAGTCATGTTCTATGCAGATCTGTGTCAGGTATTTACAACAAAAAGAAAAGTAGATTAAATCAGATAGCTGTCATTCATAAGGCAGTGCCTGTCAAGTAGTCAGAAAATAAAGCCTGATGAGAATTAATCCCATCTGCAACAACAGCTGGACAAAACAGGTTTTTAGCTGAAGATTATACCTTCTACTGAAGAAGGGCTGGAGACCTAGTCTAACTATGGATCCTTCTGGAAAGAAGGAAATCTATTACACAAACAACAATTAAAAGACATAGGCTTTCTAGGAATCGGGCTATCCTGCATACCTACCATAAGTACATCACCACCTCCCAGGATCAGTGGAATGGATTCTGCCTGGATATCTGTAGGAAGACTACAGCAAAGAACACATTACACAAGCCAGCGTTATCAGTAGAAAAAACTGGTTTTGCTTACATGGGAACTCACAAAAACCATGGTCACCTGCAATATGGGAAATAACAGGTAAATGGCTTTATGCATTAATGCAGGCCACTTTCTGGCTTGCAGCTAAGGAAAAGGACTCCCTTTACAAGGAAAGCTTGGAACAGGAGACACCTTGACAGGACGCGACTAGGGGATGCAGTGGATTCAGTTGTACACTGACAAGAGGGCTACATCTCATCACTATGCTAAAGTATAAAAAAAACCAGATTAATTATATATTCTGTTTTCCTTTCATGTGAGTTTCACTTTTAAAGCCATTTACACAGCCATCATTTGGAAGATTGCTATTCAATACTGGAAAAGAAAGTAAAGATAGCTAAATGCAACCAGTGTTTTCAGACAATCACAGCTAATTAATACCATGCATATGAGAAAAGAACTACATGCAATAAGATTGTCTATACTGATAACATTCTGAGTAACAATTCAAAACAAGCTCTGAAGAGAAATATTTTAGCCAAACAAGTAATTACACCAAGAACAGCTTTTGTAGAACACTGATACACAAGCATCAACTCTGAAGAATATAAATTCAGATCACAGTCTGAAAAACATTTACTAAACTAGCATAAGCTACGTGACAGTATTTTACATCCAGTAATCCCACAATACATTAATAAACAAATCAGAAGCACGGAGGCTTTTGTCAGAAAAATAACATTGAAGTATTAGCAGTCATGCTTTGCTTGTCCAAGATTTTATGTTATACAATAAGTGTTCTTCAGTCATTCACGCTAAAAAGTGGTGCATGGAGTTGCAATGACAGTTAAAGGAAAACTCAACTGCTTTGTTTTAATGTGACAGCAAAGGTATTTTAAGAAGCGTGTCATGTATTGCTTAAAGGCAAATCAGATTTTGCAAGGCTCAAATGCCTTCCTACTCACAGCCAGTCCATCTCCTCCACTGCTTGAGCTATCTCAGGCATAACACCCATTTCTGTAAAACAAGAAAAAAGGAACAAGCAGCGTTATTTACTTCAATATAGCCTAAATGATTCCCAAGTGTCAAGACTTCCAACTACAGAGAAAAATAAAAAAAGCACTTTTTTTGGCAACAGGACATGCAACCTTCTCTATGGAACTCGTGATAAAAACACATTCTCCCTTCCCCACATACAGTTTCAACAGTTGTCCCCACTTACAGCCCACTAAGTCAGGCATATACTAGGCATAAGGGCAGGTGCTGACATAGCAGCAAAACAAAACAACTGGGAATGGAGTAACATTTCAAGGACAAGGCACTTATCTTTGCATATTTAAGGAAACTGGTTTTGCACATTGAAGTAAACACGTTTGCTCATGCAAACAACAAAGAAAGCTTTGTTAAATCACAAATATCCTGACTCTCTCTACAGTTGTGATGGGAACAGTTTTCAAAAAAAGAAAAAACCTGTACCCTATAAAGACTCAAATTTGTAACACTTAGATTTCTTTTCACTAAATCTTGCCTTGCACACTTCGAGCATGTACATTAACTAGACAATGCTTTGATTTTCAAACAGTTACTAACCACATCTAACTTTGAAAGGTTTTTTCCTTGGATACCCCTTCCGGCAAACTCCTATCAAGGTCTGATAGTCATGCCTCAGACAAGTTAAACATGAACCCATGTAATAACATTAGTATGTTGATCAACAAATTCTACTTAAAAAAAAAGCAGGGGAGGGGAAGAGGCCTGCAGTTACTCAATAAGGGCAAGAGGAAAGGGGGAAGAAAGCAGACTTAACCAACCCAAAAAATGGTATTATACCATCAAAATAGCAGTTTAGCTGCTGATTATCTTCTCAAGTGCATAGGGTTACTCTAGAACAATTTAAGTACAAATACATACCTTTCTAAAGGGATCTTTCACCTGCTAGCCTTTACACTGTCACATGCTGAGTTTCACATATCCTACACACACAGAGCCAGGCTGACATATATGGATCTATATCTATGTAGCCAGAAATTATTCTTCCATTTACTATAGTACAAATGTTGTAAGAAACATGATTAACATGATTTCAGAAAGCTTTAGTATTTTCAAGGGTCAGCCTATGAACCTATATACAAAATCAGACAATCCACATAAGCAAAAAGCTTTTTTCATAATAATAAAAATAGCTACTATTTGCAAATTATATACAAATCCCTAGATTTCTAATATCCTTCCAGTTCACATAGTTTTAGTCAATATACAGTAGAAGGGTTTAATCAAACAATGTAACTACAACATTTTCCTCAACTACAACCAAATTTATGCTACTGTCTAGCAAATAAACTCATCTCTAAATCTACAGAGGATGCTTCAGTTAAAAGAAACAAATTAAAACCCTCATATACTTTGAAACTTTACAGTACCCTAATCCCCAACACTGACTGGTCACCTGCGTGTACATGTATGTACGGGGGGGGGGGGTGGGACGACAGCAATGCTGTCTCCTTCACCGTAGATTACAGTTTACACATATAGTTCAGACCATATCACAGAACAGAGCTACTCGAAGTTATCATCCACTGCAATACACAGAATATTCATGAGCCTCCTGTTACAGCAACCAGTCAGCCCGAAGAACGAGTCTTGACTTTCAAGCAGCCCCGTTTGCCGGATACCTGCATACCACATATGCACCAAAACCAGCAAATCCATTTTGATAACCCCTTTCGAAGGCCTGCAAAAGCCCAAGGAACGCGTAGAGCACCTACACCCCCACAGGCCTCTCGACCTTAAGCCTGCTACGCGATACACACGTTAGAGGATGCCGCACGGGGGGCAAGCCCGAGGGGCTGCGTACGGCGCTAGTAGGGCTCGTCCACCGCAGGAAGACCGGGAGCCGCCATCCCCACAAGACGCCGGCAAAGGCCTGAGGCGAGAAACCTCCCTCCCAGTGCTCTGCTGCCGGCGACACAGCCGACGGCCCCCACCCGATCCAAGACCACGTACCCGAAAACGCCGCCATCTTGGCACCCGGAACCGCCAACCACCACGGCCCCGCGAGCGCAAGCGCAAGGCGCGTCCGCGGCTTTATGGCGCCGGGTGGGAGGCGGGCGGCGGGGGTGCCGTGCGGCGGGTTCCGGCTGCGGCCGGTCCGTGCTTCCGCCGGGCGCAGCCACAGGCACGGGCACGGCTCGGCAGCGGCTGCACCAAGGACAGCGTCGAAGGAGGAATTATTTTTCGTCTGTTTGCGGGTTTTTAGGGTGCGCGCAGGCTCACGATTTTATCACTTTTCTGAATGCATGGTGTGGCTTCCCCCCCGCAAATCAAAGCTCGAGTCTGTCGTGCGGAGCCCTGTGACCACGGCTTCACGCAGGCAGCAAAGGCAGGAGAACATATAGATAATATAGCTTACACCCACTGTAACTTATGTTTTAAACACGAAGTGTGTGTCTGCAATGAGAACCTGCATTATATTTGCATACAACACTGTCACCTTTGCATTTCATGGGTGTAATTCATGTTTGCATAGTTTTCTACAATAAGCACGTTTGGCAGAAAGTATTCAGAGTTTCATAGGAACTGAAGTACCTTTGCACATAGGTAACACACACCAATTTATGTTTTCTAGACATAAGTTAATGGTGATACATTCTTCTCCAGTTTCTACAGAAGTTTCCCCAAATTCTGCACAATCTTTCTAGGATAATTTCTAGTAAATTAAAAGGCAAGAATTTCTGGGGTGTTATTATAAAAATAAAATCAGATTGCAAAAGAAAAATTGCAGCTTTACATTTTTCTAAATCTACACCATGAATCAACGGTGCATTTGTTTGCTAAATGGAGGGCACAGCATAAAATACTATCTACTCTTTTCCATTGAGAAACACAACTAAGGCAGGCTTCACATACAGACACATCTGGTTCAAAGGACAAATAAACAACAACATATCTGACAATGTCATTCTCTTGACCAGTGTGTACAATTCGAGTACTGGTTTTGCCCTGGAAGTTTATTTGAAAACCTTTTTTAAAACACTCACTGAGCCCTACTGACTGTTGACTTACACTGTAGAAACCAGGTGTTATGCAGAGAGAAATACAGCAGGTATTTTATAACTTTAGTACCAGGCCGTTTGCATCACAGTGTCTTCTTGTACATTAATAATTTCTTTGGGAGTACCTGAATTTTATGTGCTTACTTTCACTATTATTCGCTATATCTGTCAATCATTATTTTGCTTGCTTTTGGGTAAGTGACAAATCTGATAATTTTTAAAAACAGAGATATGAATAATCTACAGATTAGACCATGAATCTGAGAAAATCACAGTAGGCAGACCATGATATCAATACATCGTACTGCTTGTTGGCGTGGCACCCAGAGTGTAATTTACTACAAATCTCCCACAAGCATTTGGAATTTACAGACAGGAGGTGATACTTAGCCATTGCTTTACAAGTTACATCGTCAAATACAGTTAAAGAAAAATTAAGCAAAGAGACAGCCAGAAAACGTTTTTTCCCTTGGTAATTGTTTCTTCCTGAAGTGTTTCCCAAGTACCCAACACAGCTTTCACATTGTCCTGAATCCCTAGTTTCAGAATTTAATTTTTAGTTTAACCTAATTCTAGGCTGCACAGCTGCCTACAGGACTAAAAGGCTACTAAACACAAGCTAAATTTAGAGCACAGAAGCAGAAGTGATAGGGTGTGAGATAATTTTCTTTCAATATTACAAACGCTTTATAAAGTCGCAGGAAAGAGACTTAAACCTCAGTACTTTCATAGTAACTTATAAACAGGCTTATTTTTACCTGTGTGAGAGACCTCAGCTCTATGAGCGCAAATATTTGTAGGACTGAAATATTTAGCTCTACATAGTGTCATTAAGCTTGGAAGAAAAATTTGTGAGAAAAATGTCACTTTTGCTTTTTTTCCTGTGGGAGAGGGGGATAGAGAATGTCTGAAGAGAGATGTGTGAGAGGAGTGCAGAGAATGTCTGACCATTACTGATGGAAGATAAGAGAGAGGGGGATAGAGAATGTCTGAAGAGAGATGTATGAGAGGAGGATGGAGAATGTCTGATCTGGCAGGAGATGAGAGAACAGCTGGGTGTTGTGAAGGAGAGTTAAGAAAGATAAACATGGTTATCTAGTAGCAAATAGGTGTCCGTAGGACAAGGCCTCAAGGACAAGAGTCCAAGTACTGTTAGCCTGATGAATAGAGACATGTTAGAACTTGTGGGGCACAAGCCCTGGGAACAAAGGAGCAAGCTAACCGCAGACTCTTGAGCCCTTGCAGTTGAGATGGCAACCAGATGGACAAAGAGGAACAAGTAGCCAGACAAGGGAACGGATAGTGCTGATAAGGAACTCTGTTAATCACGAAAGTCAGGTAGGAAGAAAACCCCTAATCTTAGAATAGAAATTGTTGCTATGACAAGGTAAACTAATCAGTTTTTATTGTTTTAACAGTGTGCCTTAAATGTCAACCAATCAGTGTTTTTTACGCTTAAGATTTAACCAATCAGTGTGTAAGATGTAGAAGGTAGAAATGTATATAATTGTAAGAAAATCACTAATAAACTGACATCTTGCTTGCATCAAGCTGCGTCCCGTCTCATCATTCACCGCAGGTGTCTGCATGCTTATAGTGATATATAGCTATATAACTGCATGAATGGTTTCTGCTGTGAGCTTGGTAGTACTTACAGCTGGAATTTGTATCTGGGCTCAGAGATATAAATATGAGCTTCTCTGTACAGTAAGGTGACCCTGGTTACACCCACAACTGGAGTCCGTGCCTTCATAGGCCATGTTCGCCCCCATTAGTTTTTCCCTATTCGGTCAGGGTTTAATTAGCACACTCCGGCCTTGCCCACATCAGGAGTTCCTTGCCCTAAGTTTTCTCAGTATCAGCCTTCTGGACAGCTGGCACAGGGCTGCAGTGGCAGGTGTGTCCCCGGCCAGGCCCGCTGAGGGGGCTGCGCCAGCCAGCGGGGCCGCCATGCCGGCAGGGTGGCCCCGGTGGCTCCTTACCACCGGGCACTGGTGGGTGCTGGATAGAAGGCCTCCGGGGCCCCCTGGGGCAGCAGGCAAGCTGTGGATCTCCAGGGTTGTTTGTATATGCTCTCTATAGGTGTACACCATATGTCGTATGCGGTAGCTGCCTCTTTTTGTTTCTTGCCCCTAAAGTGCGTGCCACCCCTTGAGGCTTAGAGGGGAGGTTGAGGTCTGCCGAGCTGCCGGCCCTCAGGGCGGCGGCTGAGGCGGGGAGGGCTTCCTTGGCCTCGCTGCCCGGCCCTCCGCTTCGAGCTTCCCCCGCAGCAGCTGCCATCTCAGCGCTCCGCACCCGCTCGGGCGGGGAAGGCACCGGTCTCTGGCCCCGACGCGAGGCGAGAAGCGGGGCGCGGCGCCGCCGCCGAAAGAGTTAACGGCCGCCGGGCCCAGGCAGCTGCCGGGCGTTACTAGTTTGGCCTCCGCCGGGCGCCGTCGCTGCTGCGGCGCTGGGAGGGCGGGGAGCAGGCCAGCATGGCCGCTGCCGGCGGGGAGCGGGGCGAAGCGGTGCCGAGAGAGGAGGGGATGTTCGGTGCCGTCGAGGAGGAGGACGGGAAGGGCAATATCCTGTACGACCTGCTGGTTAACACCGAGTGGCCTCCGGAGACGGAGGTGCAGGTGTGTGTCGCCGCGGCGTGGCCGGGCTGCGGGTGAGGTGACCGGCCACGTAGGCGCGGGCGGGGGTGGCGGCTGTGGCGGGGGGAGGCCGCCCGCCCTGGGGGCCGCGGGGCCGGGCCGTAGCCCCGGGGAGGCTCGCCGGGCTGCCCGCTCCGTTCCTGATGGGCACAGGAGCGGGGAGGGCAGCAGAGGCAAGCACTGAAGGGGCTCCGTGCGGTCATCCTGCCCCTGACGTGGTCTCGTCGCTTGGTTCCCGCGTTGTCACCCTCGCCTCTGCCGCCCGAGATGCCTCTGAGCTTTTCCTGCTCGTGGCCCGTGAGCAGTGTGTGTCAGGTTTTGCTGTTCAGCTGACGGGAGGGAAGCCGTGAGGGGTCTCATCTCCAGCAAAGAGCTGTGCTGAGAGCAGTGGAAGCTGTCCTGGTGCAAGCGAGGTCTGTACTGAGCTTAGTTTGCATGAGGAGAACCACATCCCTCTCTAGACCTGTGCATCGCAGTGGTTTCACCTGTGTTTTCACAAGTGGGTTAAAAAGGAGAACTGTATCACAGTGTATCCACAAGGCACACAGACTGATGCCAAAGCTGAAAAGATGAGAAAATGTCATTCTTGTATTAAAATTTTTGTTTGCTTCTGTCTGCTCTTCTTTATGGGTCAGTGGAAAAGCTAAAAAGCTCTTTCATCTTTGCTTTTTGGTCTTTTATCCTGTGATACGCTGAACTAGCTGCCTCTATGTCTGCTCTTGTCTGATTTGGACATGGAATATGCAAGCAATATGGTTTTCTTTCTTGTAGGAACTTTCAAGTCCGCTGCTGCTGTTAATGCATTTCCCACTAAAAGTACTTTATGAATGTATTTTAACAAAGTTTTATGCTTTATGAGAACATCTGAACAGAGAAGATGTAAAAAATTACAGGTGGAAGAATGTACCTATTATAATTACTAAAGCCATTCTCATAAAAATATGTTTTTGTTTATCAGAAAGTGATTTTGTTTGTTTCTCTTGATCTGTAAGTCCTCAGTTGCAGTAACAGGTATGGGTGTTTGGAAAATATTACTGTGGTGTAACCAATTGCTAACTTTATAGATTATTCAGATAGGTGAGTAGACAGATACACCTATTTTTATTTAACTGGCTTCTGAGAGATGGTAAATTGTGTTTGTTTCTAGCAACATATGAAAGCAATTTATATGTCTGTAAACTGTGAGGAGGACTTCGGTGTGCTGGCATGAGACTGGTTCTACCAACTATGTAAAGGGGGCACACTTCTGACAAGTATCCCTTCTCTTCAGCTGCCATTAGTATGGAAGTTGTATGGTTAGTTGATTAAAAACCAATTAGTCTGAGAAACAATCATGTTGTTTCATTTCCTTTTCTTGAGTGGTCATCCTAGTGCTCATGTACCAAGTGGGGTGAATAATGTTTCAGTCAAAGCTGAGTGAAGTGTGAGACCTCCCTTCAGTGGCAGCGTGTGGGTATGCTGATATAAAGTAATTGTGGAACCACAGTCTTGGGATCCTCATCTGCTCTGATAGAATTTCTATGCATTGTAGAATTCTGCTTGTGAACTTCAGCAAATGGTACAGGGTATTTTAAACTTTGTATTTCTTGCCCGTTTACTTTATTTTCAAGATAATTCCCATCTTCAATGGCAGAAATAGGAAGGCTGAAAATGTTATGTTATGTAATTTGTTTGGATTTACATTCCTGAGAACTGTCAGTAGCCAAGGTCACTTCTGATACTCTTTTTACAATTTTAGTGGGAAATTGATTTTACACAGACATAATAGGCAAACAAATTATTTTCTCAGTATGATTCTGGTTTTACCTTAAGGTTGCTTTAGCAATGATATTATTTAGGTGATTGTGACTTTCCTTTTGGAACATGTCTCTTTAAATCCTGGTTTAGTCACACTTTTCAGAAGAAGTCACAGAACACTCCCTGCATTACTTCTGTAGAACTGAATGGTTTGGAATGGTTGAGGTGAGGAACAGCAGGAAGGGAAAAAGGAAGTTGACTGCTGCAATGGGAAATGAATTAAGTGTCTTCCTACGCAGTCACCTAGGATACAAAACAAGGCCTTAGAACAGACTTTTCACAGGGCTCTATTGACTTTGTTTTAATTTTCTATTATCTCATTTGGGATGATGCATTTTTAATTGCACAGTGCTGAGCACTTAACGACTGTAATTATGTCTGTTGGAGGATGAGCCCTGTGATGAACATGTAAAGTCAGGTTAAATTCAAGACACTGATAAAATTGGCATGGATTTCTTAAGTTGGAACCCTAAATTAGCTTTACTTTTAGTTCTTGTTAGTATTCGTATTCACCTGTATTGTGTTTCCCAATAAGGTTTTATGGGTTTTGTTTGTTTGATTGGGTGTTGTTTTTTGTTTTTTGGTTTTTTTTTTAGGTGGTGGGGTGGGTGGAAATAACAGTTATTTGTAAAGGACACATGCAAGGAACTAACAAGGCCAGACAAGAGTGGTGTGGAAATCAAGCAGTCTGTGTTCAACGTAGTGATGTGATTGTATCTAATGTACTGTTTGGGAACCCTGAAACATATAATGAGAATAAAAGGAATCAAGACAGTAGTTGATCAATGAAAATAGTGAACGAGGCAGTGGTTGCAGGGGAGGACTTAAGGAATCATTTGTGGAAATACAGGCAGGCTGAACTTTTCTCCAGTAGACAAGTACTGTCTGTCTTCTGAAATGTATCAAATGTATCACTTGACTCTGTGAGCATTTTTCATTGCCATCTCATATTCTGAGATTTCCGCAACACCCCCTGCCCCCTATAACCTTGCTGTGTGTGCAACAAAATACAAAACTAAGTGGGTGTCTTGTCAGTGAGGAAGTTAGTTAGGTTTTATTACTGGTATGCTCTAGTGAAGGAGACTTTGAAGTTGTTTTCCCTAATGGGAATGAATTAAAAAAGAAATACAGCAGATCTAGTAGCTACTGCTGTTGCTGAGGTGCTAGGAATAAATGATGAAAAATAAAATTCAGGTCTTCAGAGTGTAATAGTAAATCAGCTTTGTGAAGGGTTTAACTTGTAGAATAGGAGCCTGTAGTTTAGGCTCAGGGGTGGACCCTAACAATATTTAAAAAAAAAAAATTAAGTAGGTATAAGTCATTTTTGGAAATATTTTTGCTGAGAACTTTTGTTAAAGGTTTTGGATTAAGAGGCTCTGCTGTTAACCTCCCTAAGAAACTGCAGCTTTCCCTGGGGTATTATGATAGCTGTAAGAAATAATTTATACTCTCACTTATTTTGCTGTAATGCCTGGTTATTGCCTGGTTGATCAACCTGAATTGGAACACTACCTATTAGTACAGCTGTGTTGGCTTCTTACATGTTCTGAGGTGACAGCCTGATTACTTGAAAGGCTGTTTCTGTACTGCAAACTTTGCATATAGAACTTCTAATCTTTACTTCAGTAACTTAAATTTGGGAGCTGTTGCGGTTTAACCCTAGCTGGCAACTAAGTATCAGATGGCTGCTTGTTCACTCTCCCCTTCCCCCTCCGGGATAGGGAGGAGGATCAGAAAAAGGTAAAAAGTGTGGGTTGAGATAAGAACAGTTTATTAATTGAAATAATAATAATAGCAACAATAGCAATAATAATTGTAATGAAGAGGAGAGGGAGAGAGAGCAACAAAACCCAGAAGAAAAAGAGATGCACAACACAACTGCTCACCACTCACTGACCAATGCCCAGCCAGTCCCTGAGCAGTGACTGGCAGCTCCCGGCCAACTCCCCTCAGTTTATATACTGAGCATAATGTTCTACGGTATGGAATATCCCTTTGGCTAGTTTGGGTCAGCTGTTCTGGCCCTGCTGCCTCTTGGCTTCTTGTTTGCCTGCTCACTGGCAGCACATGGGAAACTGAAAAGTCCTTGACTGAGAGTAAGTACTGCTTAACACATGGGTGTTTTTGTTATTGCTGTCAACACTATTCTCAGACTAAATCCAAAACACAGCACTGTACCAGCTACTAAGAAGAAAATTAATTCTGTTCCAGCCAAAACAAGGAGTCCACATTTTTTTTTTTTTTTTAATATAGACATACTCTGGAATGTTGCTGTTCTATAAATTGGATTCAGAGGTCTGAATATTTCAGTTAACAAGTAATGATCTGCTGTATGTATTCTATACTGAAGGGAGGAGGAAATTCATTCATTATGTACTCTAATGCTCAGTTTATGGTGCTCTAATATTTTCACTAGAAAAGTATAAGCATGACTGCTTATTTTGAAGATTTGTGTGTGATGCCTTCCTTACTGCTCATCTTTATTGTCTTCTCAGTTTAATCCCTTTTTCTTACTTTTTTTATTGGCAAATAATTTTGCCCTTTCATATAGGTAAGAATATACATGCTATGTTTTCTATTTCTTTTTTTCTGTTGTTGGAGAGTGCTTTCATTTATATAGAGTGTAGTTGTTCACCTCTGTCTTAAGTAAGCAGGAGTGCTGGAAGGGCTATGTGAGATGATACAGAGCAGAGGTGCTGATTTGAGTGGCTGTGTTACCTAGTACAGATTGACATAAAATGAATTTTTCTTCAGAAGTTCTTTGCTTTTCTTAATATTTCTGAAACTTTAATGGACAGTCTTTATTATGTAGCTTAGCAGTTACATATTAGTGTAATACATTGAACACCAATTGCTTTGACTTCTGGACATTACAGATCAATCTGGTATTTGTTTGGCATGGAAAGAATGATTTTATAATACCTCACAGGAGAACATCATCAGAAATCATTATCTATTGGTACTTCCCAAAGGTCAAGGCAAAGCTGAATCAATAGACAGTATGTAGTATGTTTGGTTTATTGCATTTTGGCACTTAAAAGATCTGGTTCTATAGCGTGTTCTAGCTTCTTATGCAGTTAAATTACTCACTATATGAAGTTGTGAGTAATAGAAAATACGTAAGGAACTTGCAGGCTAGCAAACAACTTTAAATTTAGTCAGTGAATATGCGTAGGAATGTTGTATTTAAGTTAAAATGTGTAACATAGTGTTTGACCATTATTGTTGTAATTGCAGCCAAGAGGCAACAGAAAACATGGTGCATCATTTATCATCAGTAGAGCAATTACAGGTAAATATGACTTGTTCTTATGTTTGTGACTGGTAAGAATGGTGTGTGGATTGCTTGCAAAATTTACAATTTCTGTACTTTAGGGTGGCTGGTGTAATGGAAATAGAGTGCAGGGTGTGCTTTCAGGAAGACGTTTTCTGATTATTGATACTGTTATTTTGGTGAGCTTTCTTGTCTCTGTTAGCTTGGGAAAAACTTCTAAACCTTACATCTAAGAAGTTTAGAAGCTGTGTTGTTTTTTGCAAAATGTCGAGCTTTTTTTCTCTACCAGCTCTTGCATTGGGCTATTTGTTAAGGAAGCTTTAAATTCAGATTATATTCAACACTTGGTTTATGCAGTAACTGAATTGCATTTTCACACAGTAGGAATTTCTCTTAGAATTTCCAGAAAAGTGTAGCAATATTCTTTTAATCTGCCATTTATATTTACTCTAATGTAAGAATTCATTGGTCAAAGATAGAGGGTTTTTCTGTTAATACCTTTTTCTTTTGTGAGATTTCTGAGATTCTGTGTACAGTGAACTGGAAAGTGTTGTAAAACTGCTAGAAATGAAATTTTTGCCTTATTTCCATTGTAGGTCCTGCATTGTTTCTGCTTCGGTATGTCTGGTACAGGTAGGTTTGAAAATAGTGCTGAATCTTTTTATTTGGTAATATTTTTATAGCTTTTTGATTTGATGAAAAGTTATTTTAAATACAGTAAACTTGAACACTTGTTTAGAGTATTGTCCAAGCAATGCTTAGAATATTCTCTTTTCATAAGTTTAAGTTGGCTTTTTACTTTTATCAGAAGCCTAAGTAAACTTGCAGTTGGAACAGCATCTTTCTCAAAACATGTATTTGGCCTTCCCACTCCCAGGTGACATATTGCAAGTGAAGCTAGTTTGGTTTTTTTTCTCTTTTTTTCCTCCTTAGGCCTCAGTGATAGGTATGATGGCATGGCAGAATTTGCTTCCTTTGAGTAATAATTCAGATATTTTTTTTTTTTCCCCACGACAATGTCAACTGTCATACAAAAAGCTGGATAACTAGTTGAGCAACACTCATGCCATTTATAAATTTAACTTCTGATTCAAAAGGCACTTAAATGGTCTCAAACATATTGGGGTAAATACGGTGCTCCTGGAGAATTTTCAGCTCTATGGTTATACTACTCTGTTGGTACACTTGGCAGGTTTGAAGATACCAGTTCTCCCTTTCTAGGGGTATTCTGTTGGCTTTGGGATGTATAGAGAAAGGGACACTTAATGTGATCCTTGTGAAGCAGTACTATACTTGATTTCAACAGACAGTGCTGTTTTCTGTGTTGTTGGTGTCATACTTTATTTTGTGCCTCCTCCCTCTCCTTTTTTCTTGGGGATGGGGTGGGGTGTTTATGGGCTGTATAACATCATACCAACCTAGCTGTAAGGATTCAGTTGCAGAAATTAACTTATTTTTCTTCCCACCCCCCCTCCCCCCAGTAGTCATATTTAAAGTCTGATTTTTAACTTTTAAGATTTATTCTATTTGCTATTTTAATGTATTTAATAAGTGTTGTGAGGGAGCTCAGGAGGCCTCTAGTTTAAAGTCCTGCTAAAAGCAGGGAGAACATTGAATTCAGACTAGGTTTCTTAGGGCTCTGTCCAGCTAGGTCTTGAAAACCTTAGAGGACAGAGATCCCAAAGACTCTCTCTGCAGCCTGTTGCAGTGCCTGGCTAGTCTTCATGGTGAAGAATTCTCTTCCTTATGTCAGCTTGGAACATCCTCTGTTTTAGGGTCATAGAATTATTTAGGTTGGAAAGGACCTCTAAGATCATCAAGTTCAACCATTGATCTAACACTGCTAAGCCCACCAGAGGGTTAATCACGGCTTCTTGTGCTCCCATCACACACTTCAGTGGCTTCCATCTTCATGATAACCTCCTAGATATCAGAGAGCTGCTGTTTAGTCCCCCGAAGCTTTCTCTTCGCCATTGTAAACAAGTACAATTCCCTCAGTATATCCTTGTAGGGAGAGTGCTCGGGTCCCCCTGAGCATGTTGTTGGCCCTCCAGTTTATTGGTGTTCTTCTTGTAATGGACACATACACACACAGCTGGCTGCTGACCAGAGTATAGTGTGGTGAGTAAATAGTCAATTCCCTTAATATCTGCCTTTGTACTGTTAATATAAACAAGAGTGTTGTTAGCCTTTTTCGTTGGTAGGGTGCAGTGTTGATTCATGATCAGTTACTAAAACCTTCCAGGTGATTGATGGTTGCCTTAAAGCTAAGTCATCTGGCATGTGTATCTCAGGTACTGCTTTTGTTAGGGGTATGTTCTGATTTAGTCTAATGTTTTTGTTATTTCAGCCCTGCAAAGTTTTCTCTGCCCACTGGACTGGTTCGTCTAGTTAATAAGCAGATCAACTGGCACCTAGTACTTGCAAGGTAACCAGCCTACATGCTTTTTCATTTTTGGCAGGAGTGAAGACATTAATGTTTCCTCTCCTCCCCCCACCATCCCCATTGGTAGCAATGCTGAGTTAATACTGTGCTAAGATAGTGTTATTCTTTTTGGTCAGGAGAAATACTGGAGGCTTTCACAGGTAGCCTTGGGAAAGAAAAGTCAGTCTGCTCTGTGGGGACTTCCATGCTGCTTTCCTTCATTTAATGCATCTCTCACTCAGGTCTGAATGTCCCTCTAACTTCTGAGCCAAAGTGGCTTGCAGTGCAGTAGTTGACAAACTCAAGTGATCAGTTTAAGACCTCTAAATCAGCAGGATACATAATATAAATTGTTTATCTTAAATTGCCCTCAAGACTTACCTGCTATTTTATGTATAGAGAAGTGAGTTCCAAGGCTAGAACCAGCTGTTCTGCAGTAACTTGATCAGCATCAGTGAGATCACTGGCTTTTAAAAATAAGCATAAATATATACAGAAAAATAGTTAAATGACATGAAGACATGTTTTAGTTTATTATATATTATTACTGAATATGATCATTGGTTCAGCAAGAGCTCTGTGCTGTTGAGATGGTGATTCTTTGAGGGGAGTGATGAGCTCTTTTGATGCACAGCATGCCAGTTGCAATGTGGCATGTCAGGTACAAAGACTGGAGGTCTGCTCCTAAGGAGGCAATGTAACTTACTGAAGTGTGGTAGTTGTTTATTCCAGAAAACGCAATACATAGGTTTAAATATTTCTGTTATAAAATTATCCATAAGCAACATCTGATTCTGAAATTCCCTGTGGCAAGCTTTTAGACATTTTTTCTGTTTTCTTAGTGCCACTAAAAAAGAGTGGCAGATACATTTCGGTGATATGAGAGGAACCTTATTATAGTGCTGATTTTTTTTTTTTTTTATATCTAACCTTACAGAAAGGTTAAAAAGAGCTCTGATGCACATTTTGTAAGGACTGGACTGGACTTCAAATGAACTTTCACACCTGTGTTTTTCTCTTTCAGCAATGGTAAATTGTTGGCAGTTGTTCAAGACCAATGTGTAGAAATCAGGTAACTTAGTATTACCTACAACTTCATGACTACAGTTGTGGAGTTCTAAGACACTGTTTCTATTCATGTACTAATCATACTTTAAAAGATTTTCCTGGTGTGTGGTTTTTTTTTTAATGCTATATATTGTGAACGTAGTCTATGGAATAATCATAAAACATATTATCACTTAGAAAGCAGAAACCTTCTGTTTCTTCTTAGTCCTTGGCTGTTTTCTATTTAAAAAAACCACCACAACAAAACCTCTCTCAACCCCCCCCCCCCCCCCATAATTATAAATGTTACATAGCTTTATATAAACGTCTACCTGTGTATCTCTTTTTGCAAAATTAATGAAGATGCTTCAAAATACTAACCCCAAGTCAACTAACCCCAAATCATGGTCGTTCTAACCTTTGCTTTTCTGTTCCCCCTAGAAATTATCTCCTAATAAATGGGGCAAGGAGCTAGTATTCTGCTTCTCTGTAGAGAAGCTGGCATGTATAATACTTCACCTTATTTTACAAGTTATGTGGATTGCTGTAAAGGCTGATGCTTTCCCTTTTTCTTCTGCTCTCTAACAACAAGCTCTCCTTTGCCCACTCAAGAACACATTTAGCTGTAGAATGGATCTTGATTGAGTGTGTTTACTTGTTTCACAAAAATCCATTTGCTAGAAGGTCAGACCTTCTATTTATATGTAAAAGAAGCAAGTGTATGAAAATTGTTCAATCAGAAGTGGTGTGAACACCATAAATGTCAGCTTATAGACTGTAAAATAAATCTTGTGTTTCAAGTGTATTAAGTATATTCTTGCATTGTTTCTAAAATTGTAGCATAGAGAATACAGACTAGGTTTTTTTTTCTGAAGTTACATACTGAAGTTCTGAAATGCTGCTGTCCTATTTTGAACAGCATTACTACTAAATGAAGGATATTACTATTTATGTGTTGGGAGGATGTTTTCTAAAATGCTATTGTTATTTACTGCAGCTGCCTAAGGGTGAAGGCTACTGTGCCTCTTTGAACAAGTACTTAAATGCATGCAGGCCTTTGAATTTTGCACTTGGAGTATTTTTATAGTGTTCTGTTTATTCTGGAATATTGAATAGTGGTTTTATTTTTTCTTATTTAAATCCATCGGAGTCTTTTTCTGCAGGTCTGCAAAAGATGACTTTGGATCCATAGTTGGAAAATGTCAAGGTGGTGTTGGTTTACGTTAAAGAAAATGTTGTAACTTCTTAAAAGCACTGGCAAGAATCTCTTGATTTTGCTTTGTGACTAGCTCCATTACCCTCCCTCCCCCTCTTCTTCTCATAATGATTAACATATAAAAGCTGAATCTGAAATGAAATGGTAGTTAAAATTAATGGGTTTGGGAGATGCAGCAGGTGTTGGCGGTGGTGTGGGGTTTTTCTTTTTTCTTCTCTGAAATAAGCTTGTAATGATGGTAAGCGCCCTGCATTTTTTGATGCAGTTGACTTTGTTCTGTTTAAAGGACTATATTTATATTCAGCTTTTTAATAACTTTCTTCCTTTTTCATAGTGCCAAAGGATCCTAACCCTCAGTGGAGGAGGGTGGCATGGAGTCATGATTGTACGTTGCTTGCTTATGCTGAAAGCACTGGAACAGTGAGAGTGTTTGACCTAATGGGTAGCGAGCTTTTGGTCATTTCACCGGTAGGTGCTCTCTTATATTAAATATGAATGTAGCAGAACTTTTTGTAAGGATAAAGGGTAGTTTCCACTCTTAAGCCTTTTTTAATCATGGCTTATTTTGGTACAAAGGCTTACAGTATGAGTACCTTGCACAAATGTACTACAGTGAAGTGTTTATCATATGATGGCTATATTATAGTTAAACTGAAGTCTTGTAGCACTCACAAAGTGTATTCTTTGCGCTGTTGTATCTAGGCAGAATCTTCATCTTTCTTTTTGTTAGAATTGTGGCAGATCTGCAGGTACATCAGATTGTGGAAGTATAGAATGACCTAATTACCATGTGTGCATATATCATTAAAATTTGTAGTACTATTACAAATCTGCAGTTTATATGCAGAGTCACTTATATGTCAAGAAATATTGCTGATGGAGCAATATGAGGATTTTGTTTTCTTGGTATGAGAATAGTTAGTTGCTATTGGCTTGTTCCACATAATATATTTTATTTTGCATATTCAAAGATTGTATTAATTTGTAATTAATTTGGGAAGGTAGCTCAAGTGTATTTCCTTAATATATTGTCTTTGCAGACTTTATAATAATAATATTTATTTAAATTGAAGGTAAAAGGAAGTGTATTTTGTTAGTAATACAAACTGAAATTTTATTTTTTAATATGTTTTTATACAATAAATTCCTAGTTCTTTTGGCATTTAATATTTTTTTTTCTTTTTCCCTAAATCCCTTTCTCTCTCAATGTGTCTCTGCATTTTTGGGTAAAGACAGCAAGTTTTCCAGGAGATTTGAGTTATGCCATTGCTGGACTGATTTTTCTAGAATATAAAGCAAGTGCCCAATGGTCAGCTGAACTGCTTGTTGTTAATTATCGTGGAGAACTGAGAAGTTACCTTGTAAGGTAAGCATGCATTTTGACTTCCTTTGAGGAGGCACAGTGAATTTCAAAGAAATTCTTTCCACACATTATAAAGAAAATAAATCTGAAATAGTATGTTATTTTTCTTCCCATACTTAGTGTTGGAACAAATCAAGGCTTTCAAGAAAGTCATAGTTTCAGCTTTAGCAGCCATTATGCCCATGGAATAACTGCTGTCATTTATCATCCTGGTCACAGGTAAGTGTTCTGTTCGCTACCTGCCAACAAAATGGAAATGATGAACAGAAGTGGCAAAATAAATATTGAAGTGTGTTGGATAAGGAGGGAGAGAAAAAAATAATCTATTTTACAATTGGTATTTAGTGAATTAGTAATAACAAGTCATGTATCTTACCTATGGAGGAAGCCCTGGTTGGTGATCTCACTCAACTTGATTTTCATTATTGCATTAGTAATGTCCTTTTCTGTTCAAGTACCTTGCATAAGCAGCATTTTTTAGGATGTCAGGAGTAGCTTCAGAAGATGGTTTTGAATTTGATGGGGGGTAAAGGCTGGTGTATAGGTTGGTTGGTTTTTTTTTCCCTGTCTGGATTTGACTGCTGGATTTGTTGGGCAGCCCATTTTCCCTAGTGTTCTGGCTGGAACTGCCAGGATTTGGTATTTGGAGTTGTCTTGTGATGCATTTTTTTTTTTCTATTAGTAATGTATTGCGTACAGATAACATACTTGAAAGGTGGACTAGTTGACTGCCTGCTCTTGAACCAGATGTAGGTGGAATAGGTTCTGGTTGGCCAATTATGTTAAATATGTGCCTGCCTTTTTAATATCTACTTGTTCTATTGCAAGATAAACTCGGCAAATTATTTTTCTACTTCTCTTCAGTTGTAGGGACTAAACTTCCTTCTAGATATGTCTTCTATTAGATCTTATAGAACTGAACTAGTCGTGCACTATGTTGTATCACTTCATTGTTTTAAACAGAAATTAGGCTTGGCTATAGAATACCAGAAAAAAATCGCTGTTTAAAAACTTTATCTCATTCTTCAATGCTAAGTGAGCTGTCCTGTTTATCTTAGAAAAAAAATAATTCGTGAGAAGCAGTGTTCTTCTAGCTTGTTACTTTGAGAGATTAATTTTGAGTGGTTTTTTTTCTTTCTACCTAGTTCATATCTCTTAATTCCACATAATTAATATTCAGTATACAAAATATAGAGTTTTGAGGTAATAGGTGTGGGTTATGGAGCTTTGGTAGTGCTATCTGACCAGACAACAGAACCTACTCATCCTTTTATTTGAGCAGACCAGGGTTAATGGTTCTTGAGACTTGTTTCCAAAGTTATCTTTTCTGCTTGTAATATTAGGAAGTAGATTGATTTTAACAGTGAGTGTTGCAAAGAATATCGATTAATATTCAAAGTATGGTCAAATAATTATTCTGACAATTATAATAGATGGATGGGCTTGCCTTTCATTTTTGGTGCATTTCTGAGTAAATGATGTCAGAACTGTTAATAGGTTCATCCATTATAAGAGTTTAACAAGAAAATATACAGAAAATCAGCTGCTGTAGTTGTCAGCCAGATAATATGGATATTGCTTTGTGTATGCTTCTTGCCTTAGAGTTTTAAAAGAGGAGAGAGGAAAGAGGAAAAAGTTTCTTGTTTTCCTGATTTCCTCTCACCTCCAAGAGAAGTAATAGCTTTGGTTTTCCTACTACTCTTAAAAGATATTAGGTTAATGTTTTTAGAACTTGATATTAGTGTGAAGTAAAAGCAGGAGAAAATGCTGGCTTTGTGCTTAGAATAGCTTATTCAGAATGTTAGTAATTAAAGTTATATTTTTATGGAAGCTTATGGTTGGCGTGGTGTTGTTGTTGTTTTCTATATTCCATATTTGTTAGGGACAGAAATGCCCTTTCCTTACATGAAAACGTGATTATATCTGCTGCTGAAATAGTAAGTTTGCATGATGTGTCGCATACACATTCAGGAATTACTTGTTTTTACCAGGAAATACCATGATGCATTCCATGAAAACAGAAAGTTGGGTAGAGTCCCCTGTGATTGTAGTATCTCCTCCTAAGTGCAGCCACTTTAGTGCAGCTTAGTAAAGTTGAAAAATTGGTACTTGAAAGAATGTACAAGTGGATGGAAAGTAGAAAGAACTGATGTTTTGCCCTTCATGTAGGCAGGTTTATTCTGTTTTGAACTTACTCTGTGGTAGAGGACTTCTATCTGACAGTAAAGAACTCTAAATTCATGAGCAGAGTCTTTTGCTGAAATTGTCATTATCCAGCAAAATCCCAGGAGTTGAAGGGAGGCAGTTTCCTTATATTGTATATTCAAGGAAATTGTAAATACATATGAACTCTTCCAAGTTTTCACTTTCAGTAATTTGAACTTTGATCACTTAGCACAAAGTGACAAAGGTGAACTTACATTGTCTTGCATTTCATTTAGTTTCAAATCGTGAAGTTATACTGGTCTATCTCCACTGTGAGCCTTGACTTACTGCTCTCTATATTGCCATATATTTGCTCGTTACCTATTACAGTGCAATAAAATAGCACTAAAGAACTTAATATGCTTAATTTTGTCAACTAGATGTATGATAATTGCAAAGAGAATATGTCAGTAGGGCATGTATCAGAGTCTGTAGGAAAACTTGAAACAATAGCGTTGGGAAAAAGTCTAATAATGAGTTTCACTGCTCTTGAAAAGTGTTATATACCTTAATTTAGATGCCTAAATTAATGTTGGTGTTTTCATCTAATCTGGACTTCACCTATGATGGAATTTATGGTGCACTGTAGTTAACAAAACTTAGAATTTTGTCTGCCTCTGTGAGCTCTTTGTAGGCACTAACAGAAGGTTCAACACCAGCTTATTTTGAGTATCTTAATCTGGAGCTGAATGTCTTACTTCAGGGTTATCTGCCATTGTTACAAAAAATGTTTGTTACTAGAGCCTGAAATTTGTGATGACTATAGGAGATAAAAGGTTTTAGAATCAGTTGGAATTTGCTTGTTGTAACAAAGCTGATGAATGAAGAAATGTGTAGAAGTCTCAAGTTTTTCTTGGGTGTCTCCATTGAACTTGCTGTTATTGAGGCCAGCATTAATTATACTAGCTATTTTCAGCTCAACTTACAACCTTTGAAATGAAGTACACTTGAGGTATTGCAAGGGCAGCCATTTTTATGAGACTGAAGAACTTATGGAGATAATCTAATCCATTCCCCTTCATAGCAGGGACCACTAGAACAGGTTGCTTGCAGCCATATACCTGCAGTCCAAGCACTTGCACATCTGTATCCTCTCCTAGGAGGATGGTCTGATGTGTGGGGGTAGCTGCTCCAGTTGGGTGCTGGGACTGAGCCTGGCGGTGCTTCACCACAATTGCAGAGAACATGTTCAGAGTTTCTAGCCATGATTTTCTGCAAATCGCTGCACAAAATACTTGGCTGTGCTCTAGGTCTGGCACTTACATAAGTCTTTTTCTAGGACTTGTTGAAAGGGTTCCTAACCCTTACTGATCAGGAGTCAGCTGGAACAAAAGCTCAAAGCACCCTTTGATCAGAAACAGTTGGCAGACCTTGTTAAAACCTAGAGCTTGTTAGGTAGCTCTTCCTGGCAATGGCAGGCGTTGTGAAGTTCCTCAAAGGCTTCCCAGGAGTCCTGTGATGATTCCAGGAGTATGTAGAAGACTAAGCAGATCTAGAAATGGAGCCCAGAAATTGCTGCACAAACTGCTGCTTGCTAGCTGTGGCATGTGTAGAGAATACATGCAAGAATAAATATTATTTGGGTTTTTAACACTTTAAGTACTAAAGGATGTTGCGTTGACCTTGATTTCCATAGCAGCATGATAGAAAGGAAAGTTTTATTTACAGAGTTACTATTAAGTGTCATATATTAAAGTGGCTTTGTGACCTATCTGGAGTGGCATAAAACTACAGCTGATACAATGGGATTTAAGAACCCAAGTATTTGGCCAGGAAAAGTAGTTTTTTAAATTACTGAGACAAAAAAAAAAAGTTGTTGGCATGGTATCTGTTTCTTCAGACTGAGACTAACTTAAAAAAAAAAAAAAAGTAAATGGGGGAAAATAAACCCCTCTCCTGTTGCTGTTTCCAGTCTACCTGTCACCTTGTTATTTTGGAGTCATCTCCTGTCTAGTCCTGAAAAAATAATTGGTAAACAAGGCCAGATCTTTGCTGAGGCTCTCAGGAGTACCTTTCATTTTCTTTTGATGTCAGTGTTGTTATTCATCTTAATAGTTTCTGTCCCTGCTGTTGTATTTTGCTCTCTGAAAAGCTTTTTAAATTTTTAAGTACGTGCTGCCCTGATGAATTTCTCTGCAGTCCTGAGAGAAGGCTTTTTGTCTTGAGGTTGTGTGTTTTGTGCGTATCTAAACTGATATGACATCTTCATTCCAGCTGTCATTGGGTTTCATTTATCCTAAAAAATATTTCTGAATTATAAATACATTGCACTGCATGTGACAATTTTTCTGAAATTTCTTTGAAAAGATTTATCTTGATGGAGTTTTTGAGAGCTAGTTTAGGCAGTTTTGGAGCTCTTGCTGTCACTATTATTGACAGTTCTTCTCTTTGTCTTTGTGCTACTATTTGTCTCACAGTCACCCCTGGCACAGTTCGGTCAATTGTAATTGAGTTTGTCACTGCTGCTGTTGCAACATGCCAGTGAATTAAAAATTTCAATGGAAGTTGAAGCTTATGGGAGAATTCATGTGCCTATGGATGGACAGGACTATAGAGAAATTAATATTCCAAAGGATTGTGCCAGCTGTGTTGTGGCAAATTCATGCAGTTCTTGTTTACTGATTTTTGGTTTTTATTTTTTTTTTAAAGCTTTCCCCAAGAAAGCCTGCAAAAGAGACACATCAAACTCATTTTCTATGCTAAAAAAAAGTTAGGACATTGATCACTTAGTGTCACACAGATCATTATGCATAGATCTTGCCAATATCTTCCCATGTTTTAAGATATGTTTTCATGATATTGGACTGTGCGCTCAGATGTTTGGGTACCCAAACGTTTTTATTCTGGGCTAGCTAAAATGGACGTAAACTGCATTGTTTGCAATTGGACATAAACTGGATCATACCCCTACAACAGGGTAGATAAAGTATTTTGCCCTGAACCCTATTGGTGCTATTACAAGGAATTTCATGTGGTGCGCTATGTCTGTGCTGAAAACTTGGGTTTTTTTGGGTTGGTTTGGTTTTTTTATATGTGGTATGTGCTGCAAGATACTTGAAAACTTACTACTTTTTTTTTGTTTTTAACTGAAGTTCCTCAGAAGAATGATAGCACATCTAAACAATGGCTTTTGTACAAGTTGGGGGCAGCTCTTTTCTTCTTTGGTTAGTGGCAGCATGTCAAGCTTCTCTGATAGAACAATTGTAGGCAGAGGAAAGTTGCAGGAAAAGGTCAGGGAGAAAGAAAATAAAAAGATATGCAGAAGGGATATTTAATTGGATTGTTAGCAGCGTGGATTATTAATTGGATGACACTTAATATGTGAAATTTTTCTCTTCCCAAATGTGTTTTTCCCCCAGTAAGCAGCAGAAAATTTGGTATTAAAATATTTTGTGTAGTTCTGAGAACTACGTTGTTTATTGGTGGCTGTACCTTGTGTTTTTCCATGTTCCTGAAGGACTGATGTTCTTTCCAAGCCTTCCTTGGTGAAAGTCACTTTCTTCATGAAAGAATAGCAAACTGTTCAAGTAGTTTATAGGATTTGCTGTCGTCCCAAAGTTGAATGAAATTAAACTTGCTTTGTTGTCCTGCTTATTGTTTCTGATTTAATTTCCTCAGTTGCTTGAATATGGAATTACTTAAATACTCTGGTTTTCAATGTCTGCCTTTTCATTATTGTTACTTTTAACCAACCCCAGTACTTTCTTTTTGAGTCCTGGTACCAGAGATATCCTCAGATCAAGCTTGTGCTTGGTATGACTTCCAGAACAAAGTGCTATTACTAGTATTTTGTGTTAAAGTGGTGTCTTTGTATGTTCCTCTGAGTTCCTGTCCAGATACTTAGTTGAATTGCCCAACTAGTTGACCAGAATAAGCCACCAGATGAAAACCAAACAGTTGTGTTGATTGGAAACTGTTAAAATGTAGAGCAACTTGGGTTCATTTAAGATCTGAAGTTTGTCACGTAAGAGGCTTAATGCAGTCATATTACTAGCTCGTTCAGGAAAGATGTGTTCACTGTAGGAATTCTTTGGTATTTTAACAATGGGACTGCTGTGCTTACTGAGCGACAGTAGTATTCTCTGTTTAACAAGTAGCTTTTATGATGAAGCTGCTTCTGCAATCTCCATAATGCTGAAGTACAGTTCTCCCTTGCTGCTGTGTCTAATGCCATGTTCTG
Organism: Falco biarmicus; assembly: GCF_023638135.1. NCBI lineage: Eukaryota > Metazoa > Chordata > Aves > Falconiformes > Falconidae > Falco > Falco biarmicus. The sequence goes on along the minus strand of NC_079293.1, from coordinate 31,360,523 downwards.
CTAATTGTTCTTATCTGCATAACCCAGTTGCTTTGTTAAGTATCTACAGGAAAGCTATGATAGGTGAGTTTTGTCTGCTTTTCTCCTGTGTTACTACTACAAAAAATGTATGCTAATTACTCAAGAAGCACGTTTGCTGGTCAGGTTACCAGTTTTAAGGGGTCTGAAATATGATCTGCGCTACTCATGGTAGATTTCCTTGACTTTCATAGGAATCCATTTGTTCCTTAAATAATATGATAGTTTTTTCTTGGAAGAAGGAAGAAGAAACCACTGTGTCATGGATGCACAGCCAGAGCAATTTACATGCTCTAAAGTTAAAGAACACCACCTTAAGAAAGAAATAATGACTCTTAGCTGTGCTATGCTTTACTTTCTGATCATAAGAACAATGTAAAATTACCTATTCTTCTGTTAATTATGGTATACTGAGAGTCTCCTATTGCTGTTTTTGAGAAAAATAGTGAAAGTGATTCCTGTTTTGCTGGCTTAGGCAACTCTTTACATTACAAAACAACTAAAACTCTTTAAGAACCTGAACAGACTGTGAGCATCCGTGGTATAAATCATCTTGCTGTATATTTCTGAATAGCTTGAAACCTGGGAATGTTAAATATGTTCTGCTGACCTGTTAAAGGGGATTAAATGGGGAAGGATTTATTTTTTCCCTTTTTTCTTCTTTTTTTCTTTCAGTTGACTTTTGCAGATAATGCTTTGGAATACACTCAGATCGCAGCTGAGAGCTATATGACTGTCAGCCACTAGGTGGCAGAGCATCTCAAGAGTAATGCAGAGATTGAAAATTGATAAAGGAGTGTTCTCAGGGCTGAACTCCTGGCTCTTCCAATCTGTGCCTTTTTTGCAGATACTTTACTTTTTGATGGGTTGTTCACTGAAATGATGCTTCCAAACAGACCTGTTAGTTTTTGTCAGAGCAGTTATCAGTTAAATATAAAACTCCTTGCTAATAAAGTGAGTTTCAAGGGAAAATATTTTGATACATTTTAGTGGTAATTAGCAATGATTGTAAGGCTTCCCTCAAAGTTCTTAAAATGTCATCTACTGCATGTAACAAAACTATTGCATGCACATTTATAATCAGTAGGGTGGCTTTAGAAAAGAAAATTGGAAAACCTTGATGCGTTAAATTCTTCAATAAAAGAGAAATAGCTTTAGTACCACATCTGAATAAGTGGAAACCTAATAGTTAAACAGAATGACCACAGCTTTTCATAAGCTTAAGCTGTAATTGTTAGCATTCCTTGTGGGTAAGGAGAAGCTCAAATTTGTAGCCAGACGTATTTTGTTTTAAATGTTGGGAATTGGGCCCTATTTGGAAAGCAAATAACAAAATAACAAAAAAAAACCCCACCAAGTGTTACTCAGGTAATATTTAAGTCTTTTTAAACTTCAGGGTGTTTATTCACAGACAAAGCTTATTGGGGCTGTTGGGTATCAGTCTTTTTGTTACTGCAAGCAAACTGCTCTAGTTTTGTCTTAAGACAATTACCCCCCCCCCCCCCCCCCCCGTTTATGTGGCAGTATATAAAACCATAATATGTCTTTGTATTTTACAGACTTCTCCTTGTAGGAGGCTGTGAAATGGATGAAGATGGAGTATCTAAAGCAACTGGTTGTGGGATATCTGCTTGGAGAGTTCTGTCAGGCTCTCCCCATTATAAACAGGTCACTAGTTATGAAGATGATGTTAGAACAGTAAGTATGTTTCCTTGTTTTACTGGATGAATATTGCCACCAATAGAATTATCTAATTGGAAGTTCAATATTAATCTCTTTTTGAAAGAAGAATTTAAGGCAATATTTTATTGTTTTGTAAGCTACGATGTAAGTTATATCTTCCCTCTCAGCATCAGTCTATCTTTGCTTTTTCTGTAGTATGTTTTGAACTTTTAAGTTCTTGATTATCACTTGTGGTTTAAAAAACAAACAAACAAACTAAAGACACAACAAAAATGGTAGTGTGGAAATAAACAATCTCCTTTGTTGTTTACTGGGATATGTTACATGTCTTTGCTGGAAAAAACTCCAGTTATTTTTGTCTTTTTGTTACTTCATAACAAAAGGCAGCGCGCCTGAAATAAATGTTTCCGTTTAAGTCTGACTCTTGACATCTTTTGCTTCTAGTATAAGTAAATGTTTTATTTGGTAACAGCTGCTGTGTGGATAAAGTGCAATCAATCTACAGTATACTGAGATAAATTCCAATATTTGCTCTTATATAGGAATTGCTTAGTATTAAAAGTGAGCTGTTAATTTCACTGCACATGGGTAGTGCTTTTCTGTGGCATGATACATACCTGATGAAATGGGCAAAGTTATACAAACTGGGGTTTACTATCCTTGCATTATTTTGAAGTAGGCTGTATTAAGGAAGTTTAAAGAAACCTGCATAGTTGTTTTAGTACTTTAGATATGACTTTGGTTTTGGTACATAAAAAAATGTATGAGATTGTCTCTCATTGTGTGATGTGTTTCTGTTGTTTACAGGCACAGAGAAGAGGATTATTAAGGATTATGAATTTAAAATTTTACAGCAGGCGGGGAACAGAACAGGTATTAAAGTCTAGGTCTACCTCAGAAATGTTTTTTACTAACACAATTGACTATTAATGACTGCCTGAGAGACCGATTGAAACTAGTTTTTAATTTATGCAACTTAAGAATTAAGATTTCTATAATACGTATCAAAAATAATAAGCTTTTAGCAGTAAATGGAGTAGCTTGCCATTTATTTGGCTTTTAAAAAAAATCCAGTTAATTCATCTGCTGAAGCTTGAATCTTTTATTTTCAGCATACTGACAGGAACAGGTCTAGAGATGTAGAGTTCAATATTAAATGTAAATTTTTTTCAGAAAGGAAGGTATAAAAAGCCTCCTAGTTATTTGTTCATGAATGTAATGATAATAGCATGTTAGATGTGTTGCATGTTCTACAAGAGGAGAGTGAATTGTGATGATGTTTCTCAAATACGTGCCCAAGAGAGAAATAAGAGGAACAAACCTCAGCCTTTTTCACTACCCCACTTCAACTAGAAGGCAAAATAAAAATCCCTTACCTTACAACCCAAAATTCTCATACAGTGTTGGGAAGAAAAAATGAGTGGATTCAAACTAATGATTGATGGCTTAAATAGGGCAGACACAAAGACTGGAATTTTACAGTCTGTTATGAGATACTATTGAAATATTTTGCTAAGTAGCTTCAGAGGTTTGTTGTGGGTCACATTTCTGCTACCAAGATGCACGCGAACCTAATGAAATTGCTGATCAGAATCTATTTGTTCTTAACAAAGCCTGGGTATGGGTCTTGTATTCTCCTTTCCTCTGAATGAGTGAGTGTGAAATATTGTCATCCTGAGGTGCAGGTGTGTGCTTTTTATATTTCTAAGGCTTTGCACACAGTGCTGTGGCTTTCTTCTGTATGACTGAGGAGCTACCTGTGCGGTACTGCACCCACCTTCTCCTATCTCTTGTCTACTAGGTGTGTGCAGCTTTGGTTTGATGCCTTGTTTTGTCCCCCTTTCCCTGCTTGTAAAAAAAAAAAAAATGTTTTGCCTTCTTTTGTTTTGCAAGGAAAGAACAGTAAAGATTCTGTGTACCACCCTCCTGTGTCCTCCAGAGAGGAAAAATGGCTGGTCTGAAGTTACATGGACTTTGAAATGACCTTAATTGATTTTTAGGATGTTTAGGTGACTAGTTAAAAGAAGAAATTACATGCTTGATTGGAAGGGGAAAACAAATCTTTCCGAATCTCTCTTGAGGGTGGAATGGGTAGAGATTTTATTTCCTTCACTGGAAATACAAGAGAAGGCTGAAGTAAACTTTCTTACTGGAAGACTAGTACTGAGTGTAGCTGTACTAAACTTCATTGCACTTGCTGGTACTAAATTTACAAAGAGAAGCAGAGATTGGTATTCATCCTTGAATGTTTTACTCTGATTTCAGAGAAAATGATACAAACATGTGAGGTAGTTTATATTCTTAGTGGGAAATAGGCAAGTGTTGACATATGACAGGAACAGCAGCTGGAGGACTTGTATATTAGAACTAGCTATATCGGGATTTGATTCTTAGTGTTGCTAACTTAAATGACACTTATAAAATGTGAAGTGCCAACCTGCTGAGGTTTACAGTATCTTGTTCTGCAGTTCCATAAAGTTGACAAGCTGTTTACTAAGGCAGCATTGCCTGCTTTGCCAAAGAACTGATTAATTTCTAGATAACAGTGCTCAAGTGGTGAATCTGGATGTGTTAATGGCCACCCAACATCTGAATTTAACAGCAAGAGAATTATTACCAACTACTGAGTAAACTCTTTAAGATCAGTGATATATACCACTGATCATTTATCTGAATGGGTTATATATTTTAATTATATGTTTCTAAGCTCTTTAACAGTCTTGTTCTTTGTATTCTGTGCATGCAAATTGATTTGTAAAGAGAGAATTGCCATTAGCTGGCAGGTACAATTCCTTGGCAAACTACAGTAGAGATTGCAGTACTCTAGCTGCTTAAGAATATAATCAAAGAATACTTACGAAATTTTTCTAATATAATAATTCTTAATTGTCTTTAAAAAACTTAATAATACTCTCCTTTTCAATTAAGAACATACTTTAAGCTTGGATTTAAGCAGTGTTCTCAATAGCTGCAAACCAGTGAACAACAGTGAGCAGATTACTTGATAGTCACTTGCTCTGTGGCATAGTTAGATCTTTAAATAGCCTAAGAAATAAAATAAAAATAACAAAAAAACCAACCCCATACCCAAACAAACAAACATCCCCTAAAAGAATATTGTTATCTTCAGCTGATAACCGTCACTGATGTCCTGTAGAAATGCCATTAAAACTTCTTAATTGTATGGACATCTAGTAACTTTCCTGTACTTTGTTTAGGGGGTGTTTTCCAAGAGGGGAAGTGCTGGCTTAATTGATTAGCTGCAGACTTGAACAGTTCTAACATTACTGTAGGATGAGTCCTTATTAGGAACTGACAAAATGGGATTTTATAAACACACTGAGTTTTGGAATCTACATCCTATTGTCTTTCAGCAAAGACTAGACTCTCTGAGAATGTAACGATCTTTCTAAATACTCAGAATTCAGTTTGGACTGGGGGGAACAAATAGGAATTGTTTTTTCAGAAATTGTTATGCATTGCCAGTGGCACTAGGTTTGACTTCATGATTTGAATGTATACTTAGAAGCTAGTCTTGTGGAAATAGTGTATAGATCCAGTTGTCATTATGTGGGAGCTAGTGAATCCTTGAGGAAATACTTTGTTAGAAGTATGTTTTGCATCTTAAAATATCCAAAAGTGAAGGAAAACGTAATCCAGGAGAATTTTGGTATCCTTGATGAAGTGTATTTAGAGATGTTGAATTACTTCATCTGTATGGCCTTAATCTGAAGTTTCCTATATTGCTGCTTAGTCTATTGTTACCCAAGAGTTACCCAAGAGATTCTTAAATTCCAAATCAGTGTCATGAAATGAAATGTGTTCCTCCAAGATCTCTTAGTGTGTGTATCTCTTTAATTTCTTTTTTGTGGTAATAATGCTCATGCAAAAGCTTGTTCCCAGGGAGGAAAAAGCTGTTGTACTAACTGGTTTTTGGTAACAAACTGAGGCTGCTGAATGTTTTCTTTGAACGGAGGACAACCTGTGGTTTTTCCTCCAAGTAGCTCTGCATTGCTGTCTGTGCAACTAGAAATGACATGCTTTCAGTTTTTATTTGCTGTATAACAATGAGATAGAAAAGTTCACATTGCTAAAGTTTTTTGTGTTACGGTAGTGTTCTTCCTTTATACAGGTTGTTAAATAGTTTGGGGAAATTTTTTTTGGTTTTTTTTGGGGGGGAGGGAGGTATTCCTTCATGCATGTGGAGAGGGTTTTTTTGTTTGGGTTTTTTTTTTGTTATTTGCTTGTTTGTTTGTTGATTTTTTCTTTTTTTTTTTTTTTTTTTTTTTACTTTGACATAATATTTGGCAGGATGGAGTTTTCAAGATGAATCTTTCTCCTGATGGAGCTCTTCTGGCAGCTATTCATTTCTCAGGAAAACTGACAATCTGGTCAGTTCCGTCTCTCAGACAACAAGGAGAATGGGACCAAACTGATCAGGTAAGAAGGATGTAGATACTTAGAAACATGCATTATATGGCATAATCCTCTGGAGATGTGTTTTCCTAGAATGTGAAAGTAGTTCAGATAACTGTGCTTTAGCTGCTGGCTATCTTTCCCGTCAACTCCATATTTTTCAAGAGCCCTACATTTTCTTTTAAAATAATCTTTCTATATTTTAACCATAAGGCTTAAACTTGAAAAATTAAGAAAAAGAACCAGTTTTTCACGAGGCATTTTGGTGCCAAGTGGGTAACAGTTATACTGAAATGCTGTTTTAAAATATAAGTGGAGGCCAACACAGGTAACTTTGCTTGAATGGTTCAAACCAAATTCTGCTGGATATCTAATGTGTTCATCTATTCCTCCATTAAAATTTACCTTGCCTTCTGCCAGATAATGCTCCAGAACAGTTTGTTCATCAGATTGGTATTAGTAACTCACATGCTTTCTACAGAAATTATTTGCAAAACTAAGTAGGGGAACTTAAGATAGGAATTGCCCAGACACTGGCAAACTTTTACATGACTAGTGTGAATTTAAACATTGGGAATTGAAAACTAACTAGTTTTCAAAGAAATTTCCAGATAACTAATACACTCTCTGGGTAAAAATAACTTTATATTCTAATAAGGAAAATATATCTGCATTTTTGAAAAGTGACAAAGCTGAAATGATGTACAAAGGTATGTGAAGTATTCTGGGTTTACTCCTATTAATTCATTGGCTAATAGATTTAGAAAGGCTTTTCACTTGAAGCACTGTGTGTTATGTTCTAAACCTACAAGACATGAACCGACATCAAGTCCAAACAGGGTAACCTGTCAAACAGGATCTTTGTTCACTAGACATATATGGCAGAAATTACTACTAATATTTACTATACAGTATTGATCTCAAGATGGTTTTGTTGTACAGAAGTGTGCTTCTTCTTAGAAAATGATAATAGAATGAAACATTTGCTACTTAATGTAAACAGGTGTGCTTTAGTGCATATACTGATCAATAAATCCACATTATATTAGCATTAAACATTTGCAGTTCCTGAACTACTTAATAATTTCCATCTGCAGGGTAAAGCTTTGGACAGTGTACTTACTCCTTTAGAAATTCCAATACAAAAATATTTCTTCTATTTTTGTAGATGTTTTAAATTCTTAAGATTTATGCAATCATATGAAACAATGGACAGCTTTTTCCCATGCTATTGGATTTCTCTGCTCTCTGCACATGGTGCAGTGGGTACTATAAGGTCTGCAACAAAACACTTTCTTGACATTGCGTATAGGCACAGGCTCCTATAATGAGGAAGAGGACAAAATGAAGGAAGATGTCCTTTGGTATCATGATGACTATGAGGTTAAATGAACATTTTCAAGAAAAATGGCAAAAAAGATAGGCTAAAAACTTTGACTATAGGGAATTTCAAGTCAATGAATACTTCTAGAGATCATGTGGTGTGTTGCCATCCTAAACACTACTGGTGTGCTGTTATCTTTTGAATCTGACTGCAAGAGCGGGACTACTGACTTGGAAACATGGCTGTGGTGTTGTGTAGCTTAAGTTTTGGTTCTTAGAGGTAAGCAGTCAGATCTGGTTAGACTGTATTGACTGTGAAACTATTCTGGGTCTTGCTGGGTTGGAGTTAATTTTCTTCATTGCAGCCTGTATGGTGCTGGGTTTTGGATTTATGACCAAAACAGTTTTGATAACGTATCAGTGTTTTAGCTATTGCTCAACAGTGCTTGCACAGCTTCAAGGCCTTCTCTTTTGTCACTGTTGTCCCCCAGTGAGTACTCTGGGGGTGTGCAACAACCTGGGAAGGTACACAGCCTGAACAGCTGACCTTGACTGACGGAAGGGATATTCCATGCCATATAATGTCATGATCAGAAATAAAAACAGAGCAGAGGGAGGTTTTGGTGGGTACATATGGCTCTGAGACTGGGTGGGCATTGGACTGCTTTTGGTGTCACTTGTTTTTATTTTAATTTTTTTCTGGCTTGCTTTTGCTAATGAAACTGTCTTGACCCATGACTGTTTTTGCTTTTGCTCTCCCTATGTTGTCCCACTGGGCAGAAGAGTGAGTGAGCGGCTGTGCAGTGCTTAGCTGGCATCAGTCCACCACAGAAATGTAATTCTAAGCTTATTTAGGGAAAGTGCTTTTAAAAAAACAAAACCTAACCAACCAAAGATTCTGCTCCGGTGCTGGCAAAAGTGCTGTACTGTGTGTATGTATGCATATCTGTCTATCTGTATGTATTCTTAACGTACACTTCAGATTGTTGTGAGAATACAGGTTTTGCCTAAGGGTGCTTACAGTGCTTTTTTTTTGTTTGTTTGTTTATTTTAATGATAATATGTATTCTGAAGCAGTTTTCAGGACACTATCATTTAGTGAGGGTGACATAAAACAGTACTTAACTATTTGACTGTTTGTAGAATGATTTTTATAGGTGAGACTGGTGTCCAAGTATAACGGATATTTTCATGATGTGCGTGTTTCCTATTGTCACCCACACATATTTGATAGAATAACTTAAAAGTGGCTTCATGTTTAGTTTTAATTAGTAGACCTTTCTCTTTCTACTAAAAAATTAAATCGGCAAATGACCTTCCGCTTGACCCAAGCCTGCTTCAGTTGTCAGCTGTATAATGTACCTGTATTTCCATTGCATTGCACTTAGGGGCAGGATTACTGTCTTTGTGTAGTTCCCGTGTTTCTGATATTACTAAAAGTTGTAAAAAGGCAACACAGCAACAGCTTGCTAATTCTAAATGTTGCAGCGCATCATTAAGTAATGTTGCTTCTTTTCCTGCACTAGTCAAAGGGGCTTTATAGTTACGAAGATAACCAGAGTGAACACTTACAGCACTGTACTAGGCTGGTACTCAGGAATGTTTACACAGCCCAAACAGAAGGACTTGGAGATACTTCTATATGCTTGTAGTCTTATGTATAGACATGAAAAATAAATGCTTGGTAGGCTTCTGATTGCTGGAGAGCCTTTATTTCAGAAATCTTTAGGGTGTGATTGCTGTTTAATGCTGACTAGGCCAGGTCTGATGGTACTCTTGTTTTATAATATGGAGTTTTAGGAATGTGGAAGTCTGTTTTGCTATGACTTTTTTTAATTTAACTGTCTGGAGAAAAGTACAATGTCACTATAGCAGCTGTACATTTTATGTTGAAGAAAAGTTTGAATTTATGGGGAGCATTTTCATTGAAAAGTTAGTTGGTCAGCAATACAGTAAGTAAACTTCGTAACACACATGGTCTCTTTTACTTGCATGTAATTCTTTTTTGTCTGTGTTGTGGGTTTTTTTGGTGGTGGTTTTTTGTTTGTTTGTTTGTTTTTTTGTATAGCCAGGTTATGACGAGCTCAACCCAGACTGGAAACTCTCTACTGAAAAAAGAAAGAAAATAAAAGGTATGTGGTACCGTTAGGTCATTATTTTATACCATTGTGTAATTAAAAATATTTACACAAATATACAAAGGCCTGAAATGACTTAATTAAATCTCAATTAGAATAGCTGCCAAAATTGTATGTATAATTTGAATTTGTAGCATGGCATAGATAAATGAGTGTCACAATAGGTATTATTTAAAATCCTCTCCTAGGAATACTTTTGCAGCCATAACCATAAATAAAGATGATATTCCAGTTAGTACAGGACTTCATTTATTATTAATCATGCGATTATGACTCTCTAGAATGCTGAAATTTCAGCAGATGTCTCTGCTTGTATCAGAAGCCACTACATCATAATATTGTAGGTAATGCATTATTAGAGTCAACAGTCTAAAACCTAAACTGTCCTTTACCTTTCTTCCTATGAATGTCTAATAAATCTTGAACGCTAATGTAATGTAAAGGTATACATTTAAAATTCTAAAGGAAAAGGCCTTTGTGTCCTCCAGCTGCATTTGCCTCATGTCAGTCTCTGTTCTTTTCCCAAAATTCAGGCCACCACATGCAGGCATTAATCACCTGGTTATTGCATGGCTCTTGGAAGAGTGCAGAGATCAATAGCTATTCCATGATCCATTCATTACTGCTTGTATGCATCTATATTATTAAAAGATCTCTGTTTCTTTGTGCTGTTTTTCTTGGTGATTCTGTCTTTGGGTTAATTCAGTTGACCTTTGTGGGTAGGCTGCTGACTAAGCACTGAAGTGGCAGAAAGGTGCTAAGCTGATCTGTTTCTCAGTGCTGTTTGGGGAAAGATCTGTTTTCATCAGAGATGTGGGAAATGACACTGTAGTGAACAAATTGAGTTAACTTTCTGGTGAATGTTTTCTCCCAACATCCAGTTACCATAATCAAGACAGTCTTAGAAATGACACAGCTTCCATCATCAGTCGTGGCAATTTTTATTTGTTTTGTTGGTTTAGTCTTCTTAACCTCATCTTGTAGGTTGTTTCAGAGGTCTTGTTGATAGTTGTCACTTGTCCTCAAAAGCAGCGTAACTTTTTCTGATTTTCATCAATACTATATCTTTATTGCCAGGGGGACTTGGTCAAGGATGGCCTGGGAAGTATTGAAGTAGATCTTTATCAAATACCTAAAATTTATTGTATTTTGTGCAAGTAAATCTGTTTACTGTGAATTCTTTCTCCAAATAATATTAAAAAATAATTGCATCCACAATGAAGTGATTTTTTTCCCCTCCTCAACAGGTTTCTTTAATGCAAAACTGATTTAGTAAAACATAATTCATCTAAAATGCAAACTTGGTGAACCAAGGATGCATAAACAATAATCAATGTCTGTTAAATTAGGCCATCAGGTGAAATCTCTTAGTAATTGAAGTCACTTCTGTTCTTATCTGATGTTTAAAGTGATTTGTTTATTTGTTTTAGACAAAGAATCCTATTACCCACTGATAGATATAAATTGGTGGGCAGATAATTCTGTCATCCTGGCTCGCTGCTCTGGTGCGTTGACTGTGTCATCGGTCAAGACATTGAGAAACTTGCTGGGAAAGTCATGTGAATGGTTTGAGAGTTCTCCTCAGGTCACTTCAGCTCATGATGGAGGATTTCTAAGCCTGGAGGTGGGGAATGTGCACAAGCAGATTCCTTTTTTTGGAATGCAGTAGAACGATCTGCTTTTGTGTATGTAGTTCTAAGGGTGTTGTGTGTGTGGTGTGGTTAAAAAATGAAGTTGTTATTACTAACAGAATAAACGATTCTGTTTCCTTATCTCCAGATAGGTATTGCAGTGAAATTCTGAACTTGGTGCAACTTAACTGTCTTAATAAAGATTTGATTGTCAAATAACTTCTGGAGGGTAGAAGTAAAACTCGTAGAAAGCTGAGTCTGAGAGGAATCTTGTTGCAGGAAACAGTGTTGACAGTTTTCACTGCTTTGTATGCTAGTGTTTTTGAAGAATACTGCAAGCCTCCCTCTCCCATTTTGAAACAAATGCCTCTTACAAAGGGAGTATATTTAAAAGAAATGAGGAACACATTTAAATTAAGGCAAAGCTGCCACATAAGAGGTATTTTTTGTTCATCTTTAGTAGGATTCCAGGAAGGGGTAGAACATAATGAAGCTAACCAGGAATTTTCTTTGAAACTAAGAAAATCACTCTATCTGAAGGCTTACACTGAAATAGGCCTTAAACGTCTTAAAAGTTTAGTATTTATCAGAGTATCTCAATATGTATCAAAGCTTGCATGTATGTTTTTGGAAAGGTTTATACTGGAAATAGGAGACAGCCAGTACAGCCTAAGGATGTGGTCTGAGATTATATTTGCATTCAACAGAAAACCTTGCATTGAATAGCTACAAGTTGTATAGCTATGAGTACGCTGCAGTAAGCTATGTAACAGTGTATGAAGAAGTCCCCATGGTTCTGCCTGTCTGGGGTGGTGCAGGACACTTAGCATAATAGCAGGTTACTATTAAGAAGCCTTCAACTCTTGCTTCAGAAGGTAAGAGATGAAGCCTCAGATCCAGGAGACGCACAGAGTTTGTGGAGTGTGTTAAGCAAGCTGAGAAATAAAGGGTTAAAAGGAGAAGAGGAGGGAGGATGTTGATTCTGAAATTTGGAGGACTGGGTGTGAAGATATACTCAATTCTCACCAAATAGTTGAGGTTTACTAGGTGGACATTTCATATTCGTATTTTCTGTGCAGTGTGAGATAAAACTTGTTCCAAAAAGATTACGCTTGGAGAGCAGGCCTGGTGATGAAGATGAGGGAGAAGATGAATCTGACTCAGATGACGAAACTTCTGCTAAGGACAGATACTTCAGTTACCTAAAGCAAGGCCTGTACTTTGTGACAGAAATGGAACGATTTGCTCCTCCACGGAAACGTCCACGTACTATTACAAAGAATTTCCGCCTTGTCAGTTTGAGATCCACGACTCCAGAGGAACTGTACCAGCGAAAAGTAAGAGTAGAAGGAAGGGTCCTATCTCTTAATCAGCTTTATTTAGAAAGATTTCCACCCCACCCACCCCTTTCAATTCTTGCTATGTTAACAGGAGTATTTTGGACGCATATTGCTAAGTCTCTTGCATATTGACGGTATAATGTGTTACCTAATTGAAGGGATCATTGTTTAAAACCAGCAATACAGTAATTCAAATGAGATGATGTTTGCAGGTCACTGAGGAGACACTGTATCATCTTGGCCAGACTTGGAAGTGTACTCGTGTGAATGTTTACAAATAATGACAGACCTGGCAAATAGATTGAATGAAATTAGTTCAGCTTGTTACTGGCTGAGGAATGGGTTAACTGGTACTGTGATGTGAATGTAGTTTGCTTGCATGTTTTTTCAGGCATACATACAAATCAGGCCTGTGACTCTTGTACTGAATAGATACTTAATTTTTAGGACTACTCTAGAGAGCACTTTGTCTAGGCCATTTCAATTGTTCTGATGGTAGACCAGCTCACTTCATAGCTGTTAGTTTCCACAGAGTGTTGATGTCATACTAGTTACCTAAATAACTTCTTTCTTTTTCTTGAGGCAAAATCTCTGATTTTCTAGAGCTGTCCATCAGATCTGAGTGTTACTCGTCTGTATCTTGAGCCATTCTCTTTCCTACCTGCTTAAGCATACTCACAGTAATTATTCCTCTACCTGTTTCAGCACACAGAATTAATATTTGATTGCTTAATATGGAAATTGGATGACTTTCATTTGCATGTGTTTGCTTTTTAGATTGATAATGAGGAATACGGGGAAGCTTTGTCTTTGGCTCAAGCATATGGCCTTGATTCTGATCTTGTGTATCAAAGACAGTGGAGGAAGTCAGCTGTTAACGTTGCTTCGATTCAGGACTATCTGGTGGGTTTGTTTTTTGTGACTTCTAGGCTTTCTTACTGGAATGTCTGCATTATCTTTACAGAAATTGAATTCTCAAGTGTGTTCTAATTTATGCAACATAAATTGGTGGCAATGTGGAGAGCTGTCTTGCAAATTTAATTTCATGTTATGTGGAAGAGAGTGGTCTTGTTAATTTAACTGAAGGCCTGATCTAGAGACTTTGGACATAACTGGAAATCTTTCCTTTGGAGTATCTTCTAATTTTCATTAACAGCAGCATGCTTTTTCTAGTATAATCTCTCCCCTACATGCAGCAGTAGATTGTTGCCTGGCAAATGAATAGTAATAAATATAAACATAAAACACCTAAATGACTTCTAAATATTTTAGAAAATGAAATGGAAAGGTGAGGTAGGTATCAGTAGCTATATAGCAAAATCTGAATAAGAAAATTTACAGTGAACTGCTACCTGTAACTGAAGCTTTCAGTAGAATCGAATGTGGGTTTTTTTGGCTTGAAAGAAAGACTTTAAACTCAGTGAAGTGTTGTCAAAACTGTACAACCTAATGGTGCTTCTAATGGTGCTATAAGGTAAAGTCTTCAAGAGCAATATAATCTAATTTTTGTTTTTTCAAGTCAAGCGTTGATTTAATGTCAAAATAAGATTTTTACAAATAGCCGTTCTCCATGTGCAATGTAATCTCAATTGAAGATAAGCTGAGAAGACCAATAATACTCCGTGACTGTGGTGGGTTTTTTTTCTGTCACAGAATCCTATCGACATGTGAAGAGGTTGGAATTAAAAATGACTGTAGTGCTATTGGGGAATACACTTGGTTTGTAAAAACTGAATTTTAGCCCCAAAACATCAGTTTTTATTTGGTTTAAGGGGAAGGGATACTATTGAAGGAATAAAAATAATAACTTCTATTCCAGTTGTTGTGAAAGTTCTGCTAAATCATTTGGCATTTCTGTGCCCTTTTCTGCCACATATACTCTGAGGGAATTATGTTTCCTGCGTTCTCACCTCTTTTGCTCGTTTGCATTGTCAGTCATCAGATTAACTTGGCATTCTCTTAAGTGGAAGAAACGCTCTAGAAGATTTTAACATTTCCAATGTCATTGCTTTGGAGGATTGAAACATATAATATTGTGTCTATGCTCTTTTCTTGGACAGAGCAAAATCAAGAAGCGCACGTGGGTTCTTCATGAGTGTTTGGAAAGAGTTCCAGAGAATGTGGATGCTGCTAAGAAGCTGCTTCAGTATGGCTTGAAAGGCACAGACTTGGAGGCTCTTGTGGCCATAGGAAAAGGAGAAGATGGTGGCAGGTTTGGGAAGAGTATTTTTGTTTTGTTTTATTTTTTCTTTTTAAAGAATGGTGTGTGAAGTCTTTTCTGATAATTTGGTAATTTTTTTTTTTATATCAACCACTAATGAAAATGTTAAGATGCTTTTGCAGGACCTTAAGAAAAGTAATGTTTTGAATGAAACTAGTTTAAAGATGTCCGTAAGGTACCTGTTCTCATTTTATGTTTGTAAAAGGTTTTGTACTGCATTTTCCCTCTTCTCTGGATGGCCTTTGACATATGAAGTTCTCTATGATGAAGAAAACACACAATCTGTTTGTGTTGCCTCTTCTGGGAGCTGCAGCTATCCCTATAAATGCATTTTGTTGTATGTCTTAATTGTAATGATCTTCTGTTGTTCAAGTGGGGAGGGGAACAAAGCAAAACACGGTGGGTCAGTGGGGAAACACATGCAGAGACAATTCTCTTCAGTATTCATTTGTTGGTGGTAGAAAGAGATGAGGCTGTTCTTTGTGCAGTCAGCTATTAATATTGCATGCTGTAGAGCTGCTGTCAATCCCAGTGCTAGTGGTGGAATTTAGAAATTTATCAACCATCATAGCTGTGTGGTTTGTGGTTTGGTATTTTGGTTTGTTTTAGGGAGGGGATGGAAATAAGAGATGATGGCCTCTTGACTTGTGATGAGTGCCTGCTGCTTTACAACAGCAAAAGTCAGAATTATCTTTTTCTGTAAAAGGTTTGGATTTTGGTTAAGAAATAAATGGAAAGCTGTGTTAATAAGTTTTATAAAAAATTAGTTTATTGTATGTTGTTTTTTTTTATCAACATTGATGATGATGTTGTTTTTGTCTTGCAGATTTATCTTACCAGGGGAGGTGGACATTGACATTCCCTATGAAGACTTTTTGTCACCAGATGAAGAAATGGATGCAAGAAAAGAAAAAGAGGCCAAGAAGCGTCAAGAACTGCTATTATCAGTAAACTTCTCAAGGTAAATGAAACATTAGGCCATGCTTTATTCAGAATTAGAGGTTTATTATAACTACACAGTTGCAAGAATGTAATTACTCTTATGTATGTTATTCCTAATAGGAAAGTGGTTTCAAATTTAATTGGCACTATTATTGTGTCAAAGTTCTTGGTTTACTTAATTTCTTGATATATTCCAGTGCACAAAGTCATTAATTGTTTAATCCTTGCCTTCATATGATGTACAATATCAATTGCAAGCATGAAAATTCCTCTTCTGAACACAGGCTGACATTGGAACAAAAAGAACTCTGCCGTAGCAGGCTGAAGCTGTTAACTTACCTTGATCGCCTTGAAACCTATGAGGTGAGGAAACTTGGCAACTGGCTACAGTTCTTTTGAGTTCTCGTTCCATAGGTATTCCTGTTACTTTTCTATCATATATTGTAGTATTTATGTTTATATTTGTCTTGAAATGCAACAATCTCACTTGGCAGAAGTAAGCTGTTTTCTGTTCAAGCTTACTGAGATTCTTTTGCTTTACTGTTGCAAATGGCCAGCTTCTAGGGTTGAGAGGTATAGCTGGGCCGAAGCGTGCTTTGAACATGCTGTGTCTGCAGGGAATTAAGTTATGCAAAATGCCATATGGAGTTGTTGCAGGATCACTGTCAGTCTAATCAGTAAGTTCTGTTTGGATTCTGTGATAAATCTTCTTCTTCCATGACCTTACCAAAGTGAAAGTTTTTGCAATGTCAGACTGTATTTTGCTTATTTTGTTAATTTTAATTTTGAAGTTGGCACTAGTCATATAATGACTTTTACCACATCTCTTTGTAACTAATGTTGTCTAAACTCCTGTTAAGATAAAGTGGAGAATTGTCTTAGCTTGTCAATCAAAAATGCATCTGTTTTTTTCATACTGAAACAAATAAAAACCAGCATGCCTTTCCACATATATCTCATACTTACTCATCCTAAGATTAAGTAATGTGTAAGTTTTTTTGATGCTTTTGTAAATCTTGCATAAAACCCATTTTTTTTTAAAGTTGCATGTTTTTTGTGTGTGTTTTTTTTTAAAGGAAATCCTTGGAGGGCCGCATGCAGCTGAACAGCACTATGATAGCGAATTCTTCAAGAAGTTCAGAAATCAGAATATTGTACTTTCAGCAAGAACTTATGCTCGGGTATTAATATTTATTTTGTTAGAACGTAATTATGTTTTGGTATTGCTGTTTGCATTTAAGTGTATTCCCCGCCCCCCACCCCGCTTTGAACTTGGTTAAATCTCAGTGGGAATTTAAGAGGTGGGGGGTATTTTTCTGATAGTAAGTAATAAATGTGATGAGCCTGAGCTAATAATTTTCTTTATTGCTACAGAAAATTTTAAAATTAAATGTTTTTTGCATGACGTAAGTTTACATTTTTTTTGCTCATTTTCAGTTTAAACCAGTCTTAAGCTAGTTCTTCAACATGTTTTATTCTTTAGGAAAGCAATGTCAGAGCCCTGGAAATTCTGTTCACTTTCCATGGATCAGCTTTACTTCCACACAGACAGGCAATTCTGTCCAATTTTCCAGAGACTACTTCACCACATGAATATGCTTTCTTGTTGCCTGAAGCTTGGTAAGGATGCCTCAATGGATATTAACTAAAAAAAAGGAGACTTTTAGGTTAATACATAAATTAGTTTTTATATATGGCAACCGGCTGTTGGTTATTACATGGAATCAAGAGAGCAGCTTTGTCTTTGTGTACTTGACTAGTCTTCATTTTCTGCTTTACTTTATGCCATTCTTGGAAGCTTTTTGGTCTCTTTTGGGTTAATATCAGGAAAGTAAGGACTTTAAATGTTCTTGTCTCCATTATGCTAAAGAGGAAGCATGGCCTCTTCTGACCTACAATGGCCCGGATTTTCAGAGGTCTAAGTACAAATCTGTGATTGATTTGTAATAACAGCCAATGTTAGGAAATTAATAATACAAGTGTTTAGCTCCCTGGAAGCAATTACATTTTCCTGGATTTGTTTTGGTGTGTAATTTAATACTTAAGCAGTCAGTAACTTCAGAATCATTAATCTTCTTGTTACTGATTCTTATGCAGCTTGCTAAGGTCGAATTATGAAAAGCTTTAAATCCAGACTTTCCTATTCATTCATTTCAGCATAAGATTTTAGCTTACCGTCAATTTCATATAAATTTTTGGAAGAGTCTTCCTTGAACATCATACTTATGTTCTGTGTATTAATTAAAATATTTTTTTTCCTTCTAGAATATTTCTTTTAAACACTTTCATTATGAAATTAGTTTTGAAGCATTTTGTTCAGTGCCCATGAAGAACTGGGCACTATTTTACAATAGGACTTTGAAGCCTTACTGCAGGGGGATAGTTTTTGGAATAGATAATAGATAATTTTTTTGTAGTCTTCCAGCATTATAGTTAAGTTTTTCACTTGAAAGTTTTAACAGTCCCATATAGATAATTCTCCATGTAGCAGAGGGGTTTTTCATTCATCAGGTTATTCCCCCGACATTTTTTCTAGCTTATAATGCTTACCACCTT
The DNA here is from genome assembly GCF_023638135.1 of Falco biarmicus. NCBI lineage: Eukaryota > Metazoa > Chordata > Aves > Falconiformes > Falconidae > Falco > Falco biarmicus. The sequence goes on along the minus strand of NC_079293.1, from coordinate 31,342,255 downwards.
TGTTCTTTCTGAGCAGAAATTAGTCTTTATTTTACAATATCCAGTACTTACCAGTGCCCTTTTTATTGTGTGGATAGTATTAGGAACACATGTAGTTATTTAGTTAGGATGTGAAAACACTTGTTTGAACATTTTATTTAAGGTAACAGTTAGGACCATGAAAAGAAATTATTGCAGTGTTTAGAAAATTAGTAAAACTTATTCACAACTTTCTCTTTTGTTTTGAGAAGATCTATAATGTGAGAGGGTGGGAAGAAGGGTCATCTTAAATGTGGTTATAATTTTGTTGATGTTCATAAACATGGTCGCTTTCTTTCTGAAGGGGATGAGAGCAAATCCTATATACACAAATCCTGCATACTGAATACTGATCTAACCTTTTTCTAAAACTGGTTTCCTGTTACAGGGATTATTCACACAGTATTGCTAAATACACTCCCTAAAACTATTTTACTAATGTAATGATTAAATATGTTTTGATGAAAGTATTAATGAGACTTAATACTTAATAGACTTAAGTTCTTACTTTGTACATTTTCTTAATGATTTTAATTTTTTTTTTTTTAATTGCATGAGCCTTTCCCCCAGTCCAAACAGCTTCAGTTTCTGGCAGTTGTTTTATGTGAATCAAAGAGAATTGAAGGTCTTGGTCTTTTTAAAGTGAGTTTATTGGGCCTTTTAGTGCTAGCGTGTTTTTTTTAAAGTGGGTTATTAGTATGAATAGAATTACTGGCATTCTGTAGATACATAGTTTTTGTGACATCCAGTTTAAATGTGTGCTATCTAGTTTACTTCTCTATAGAACACAGTATGTAGACATAATTTGCATTACATTAACTGATGGACCAAGGTTATGATACAACTTATGAAACTGGTTAATTCCCACATAATATTAAAAAAAGTGCGAGTGCTAACTGTAATTGATAAACTTCTGAACAAAAGGAAGACATTACAAAAATATAAATCCCAATTGGTTAAAAAAAATGTCGGCAACACTACACGTCACTGTTCAGTTTATGCAGCTTGTCATTACAGTGGTCTTGGGATAAGGGGTGAGAATGATCCAGTCTATCCTCATGAACTCTGACTCTAGAAAAATCTTGTAAAGGGTTCTGAGGAAATGACTTAGTCTCGTATTCCTCCTTAAATGTCACACTGTTGCAGTTATGAAATACGGTGTGGATATCAGGAGGATTTCCTATTTTCAGCTGCAAAAAAAGAGCAATCTCTCTTGTGATTTCTTTTAGATCATTGTTTTTCTGAAAATTCAAGGCCGTAATTCTCTGTATGAAGATATTCCAATAGGGTAATTGGTTGCTGTGGTGCATGTGATGAGACCACTAACGTGGACCAACTGCATGATAATGCCCACGTTGAGTGCAGCCTGCCCTGGTAGCCATGCTTAAAGAACACCTTGTTTGTGCCTTGCTGATGCTTTTGCTGCTCAGCCTTCTGCAGGGCAGACATCTTGCTGAGTAGTGTGCAGCTCTGGAGGCAGAAAAGATTTTGGTGGAGGGAAAAAAAACCCAGTAGTGCATCTTCTAGGTTTTCTTATATGGCCCTGTGTATGTGTAGGATGAATACTGTTGGGAACTAACCATCTTGTGTCTGTGTATATGGAGCACTTTAAACACTGACAGGGTTGGTTCCCAGCTGGAGCTCTCTGAGGTGACACCTGTCTTTATGGAAATTCACCACACTGCTCTGTGCTTTCATAGTTTCCCCCATCTGCAGGGGAATCTGGCTGAAGAAGAACTTGAGGCTGTATAGCAGGTGCTGCCTTGTTTGTGCATGGAACAGGCGAGGTGGGACAAATAGCCACCTCTAGCTATTGCCAAGGCAAAAGCATTGAGACACAGTTGCTTGTTGTGCAGCACTACCAATGTGAATGCGCACAGAAGTGCTGTATCTGAAGAATTTCATTCCCCTATAATAAAGAGGTTTTGTAAAAGTTGCATTATAAATGCTATTTCCTTTCATCTGGAGCCTTGACTTCAGCTGCAGCTAGTAAATTGTAAGTACCTAGTGAAAGAAAGGCTTATTTTGCTACTGCATTCCATAGGCATAAAGCAGTTGTTTTCTTGTTACCGGCACATGTAATTTACATTAGGATGGCACTTAGAGGCCAGTGTCACAAAAGTTTTAAGGTCTTACCCATCAAGGAAGAGTTGGCATAATAAATGAGGGGAAAAAAAGGTAGAAGAATTTCTCCCTCCCCTCCGCCCGCCATGTTCTGGGCCAAGTTGTTTGGAAATACATATTTTTCCCCCAATAACAGCTTACAGAAAGTCTGAAGCTGTAGATAGCCTTTCATTGCTCATTTTTGGCACAGGTTTTGTAGCTTAGCATCTTTAGGGGTTGCTCTCAGAACTGTTCAGGAGGAGTTAAGTAATATCTGGGCAGACGATTTATGTATACATAAGACTCTTGGAAAGGACTGCAGGTTATATAAGCTCAACTGCTCCTGGAATTGAGAAGAAATACTAAGACGCATTGGTGGCTCTACATGCCTGTCAGCTTCAAATTGGTATTGTGATGGACTGTCAGTAATGTGTTTCTGCAGAATTGCAATTGTAATGTTTTCTTCTCATACTACTACTTGGCTACTTTTATAATGATGGCTTCTAAGTCTCTGCTGTCTTAGTCATTGGGATTCATGCTCCTTCTCAGATCTCCATCAGATGTCTTAACAGATGAAGTCTGTACAACTAGAGTGAAGGTGGTAAAAGTGTAGGTATTAGGAGATGACAGCTCTTTCTTATCTCTATTTCAATAGCTACAGCTAGCATTCATAGTCTATAGGTAAGACTGGTGCCCTGAGTTTTTTTTAAAGGTGATCTCAGAGGAAAATAACGCTGAACCACCATTATAAATATAACTAGTGCTTTTTTTTTTTCCCTTTTAATTTTCTTATCCTTTTTACTACATTTAACAGCTATATTGCAACATTACCGCTCACATTTTAAACTCACAGAAGTTGGGAAATTCATATGTATGGTTCCCTCAACAGCCATAGGTCTGCTATATTGCACATTACTCTAGTAGTAAAAGTCTTTCCTCTTACAATAGCAACTTCTTATATGTTTCTACTTTTTCACTCCCTAACTTTCTCAAATACTGATTTTCAGTTGTAGCTTAAAGTGAATTTTCACTGGAGAGTTGTGGATGAACTCCATTTGCCTAATGAACTAGGGTGGGAGTAGAAGTATCTTCTAAAAACTTAGTGAAGTTTGTAAAACCTGAAAATTTCCACATAATTGGCTCTCACCTATGAATAGGTAAATACTACACAATTAAACTAAGAGATTCATAAGCAGTTAACTTTGCCTTTCCATAATGATATCTTCTCCTGAACTAGGTTTTTAGTTATTGCCTGTGGCACTGCAGTTTCACTAAAGCTCTTAGCGTTCATCTCTTCTTAGTATATATGTATGTGAATTGGTTTGATGACTGAATGTCTGCAGAACTAATATATGGTCCTCACTTTTTCATATTAGTTTTCTCTTCTGAAGCTGAACTGCTTTTGTAGTTCATGTTAAAAGAATTAATCCCGTGGTCAGGGGTTGGTTGTTTTATTTTTTTTTTTTTTGAGTTAGTGTGTGTAGTGCTACAGTGAAACAAGTAAGAAGGGCATAAGTTTTACCTTCACTTCTTTTCTGTTGAGAATTTGAAGCTGTAAGGGAGCCAGGGAGAGCATGAGCTGTAACCAAGGAAGGAGGGAACTTTCACTGGAGCTGCAATCCTGGAGTTGAGCTGTCATTCAGAGGGACCTAGACAGGCTGGATGCATGGGCCAGCAAAAGCCTTGGGGAGTTCAAGGATAAATGCAAAGTCCTGTTCCTGCAACTGAAGAAACTCTTGCAACAATAAAGGATGGAGACCGACTGACTGGGAAGCATTCTGCTGAAAAGGACCTGGATGTCCTGGAGGGCAGAAGCAGGACATCAGCCAACAGGGAAGGGCAGCAGCATGTTGTGCTGCATGAACAGAAGCATAGCCAGGAGACAGAGCAATTGGAGTACCGCACTCATTCAGCTGTAGCTAGAATACTGGACCTCAGTTCAGGAAGGACGTTGGTATACTGGAGCCACGTCACCAGAGGGCCACGAAAGTGATTGGGGACTGGAGCACTTGAAGGCTGAGAGCTCTGTGTGTGTTCAACATGGAGGTTTCAGGCAGGCCAGTAGCAGCCTTCACATAACTTTCTATAGCATATGAGCTAAACTGTGCCTGTACTGTTTATCCACAGAGCATGAACGGGATTTTCTTTTTTTGAGTTGTTCATGCTGACTTGTCCTGTCTTCATCTACCATGTGTGTCTCGCCTGCATAGTCCTGAACTGTACCTTGGCTTGCTGTCCCTAGTCTTCTCATGAAAGTGTATCGCTCCCATTGTCGTATTTGTTTGTCACCTTTTTACAGGGTTTAGAACAAATTTTCTTCTATGAACATCATTATCCTTTATAAATGAACAGTTGTGAAGGAGTATTTTCAGTATGTGTTGGCAGACAGCTTTGATCTTACTCAGAGTTTAACTGTGTCTTTGAAATAGCCCATTTTGATTTTGTGAAAGCTCTTGCTGCCTCACAACTTTAATTGTATCATCAAGAAAAAATCCACAGCAAGCTTCTAAATGGCAGTTATGTAGTGTTGGTTGATTTTTCTGATGTTTAGATTATTCAGTCTAGGGTTTTTTTAGGGGAAAAATGTTCCTCTTTCCCCAAATTCTGTTAAAGGTTTACTACATCATTAAAACATAGCTTGATTTGTTTATGTAAGATCAGATGTAACTTTTTTCCTCTGGTGGCAGAGTTGCTTCAAAAGACCTGTCATTAAGTGCACAGCAGTTGTGAAGGGTGATTAGCTGTGGTAGCCACAAGCAGGATGCCTTTTCTGTGTAACAGTTTTCTCAAAGTGTGTGGTGTTTTTGTCAGACTGGTTTAGGCACCAGCTGTACTTCTGTCTTGATGAATTTGTCACGTGACCTGTGGATATTACTAGAAAATTAAGAGCTTCTCTTTCTGCCTACCACTACTGTATTGTGTAGTATATTGGATAATTGGAAACATAAAAAATATATGTAATCAGTTATATAGTTGCATTTACTAATTCATTGCTAAACTACATGTTTTCATGCAATACAAAAAATGCAGTACATGTCATAGCTTTGCAAGAGTACATATCCGGGATGCATTTCTTACTCTGTAACTGAAGATGAAATACAGTAATTGTGATGTAATAAAACTGTTTCAGAGCCATAAGAATTCCAAAGCAACAGAAACTGGCTTTGGTTTCCTAGTTGCTGTCTGAGAAGATACAGACTGTGGACAAAAGAGTTTCTGGACTAAATTAAAAAACATTTTTAAAAACTTCCCTTACATATCCTGCATTTATACAACTATATATATTAAATATAGCCTACTTTTAATACCTCCATAACTATTTGTAGTGGGATTATGAAAGTGCTAATCTGAATGTGAAGTCTAAAATAACTTACAATGTACCTACAGTAAAATAGGGAAATCATAAATTCTGTTAAGTGGACAAGAGTCAGCAGTAGGAAAAGAATATTTGATGGTTCAGGATTTTATATCCCTCTTATCGCAAAACATAAATTTGAGATAATTTAAAAAAATGTAATAAAATTGGAGTCAAGCACATTCTTCAAAAACATTTTGAGTGAAAACCATTTGATGGAACTCTACCTTATTTTTATCCTACAATATCTTTCATATATAGCTTTCTAGCCTCTAACAGATCAATACTAATTGTCTTAACTTAAATGTTATGTTCAGAACTATTCCAATATGTAACACAAGCTTTCAAATGCAGAATTAGTGTTTATAATATTATTTTTCAGACAGTAAGACATGATTTAAAAAAAAAGTAAAGATTCATCAACTCCCAAAATATTTTTAGAGAAAAACCCAAACCTACTCTAAAAAATGTGCATGTCTTTTAGCAAAAATACATTGTTTCATAAATGTGTTGGAGAATTGCATTTTGCTTGGAGCCCGGATTTGATGTGCACAAGTTTAGCAAGGGAAAAGATTTTAAAAAAATAAAATTCTAATCCTCAACCGGATGAGTCTTGGAGAGACAGGCCTGCTGTATGAAATGCTTGAAGGAAAAAACCTGCACAGTTGCTGTTGGTAATAGAATTGGACTCTGACCTTAAAACTGAATTAGACCTTCCTGTTTTGAACGCCTCTCCTTGGAGAGAAAAATAATTTGCAGGTTTGAATTAATGCAGTTGGTAGGATACAGAAACTACCAAAGAAATGGACCTCTTTTGTCAAAGAAAAGAATGGGAAGAATTGCCAAGCCAATGTAAACAATAGTGAAAAGAGCAATACTGGAAAAGTCAGCTCCTTTGAAGGAACAGAGCTGAATACCTCTGTAATCTGTCAATTTACTGGGCTCCAACCATATTTATTCTACTGTTGAAAAGAAAAGGTAAGGGCAAAGGGTGGGGGAAAAGCAGTGGCTCGGGAAAAAAAGTGTAGACTTACAGTGCGGCATAGCTGATGGCCGCCTTTTCCAATTAGAAGAAACGATCTGCCTTAGTGCCACAATGATCTATCCCCATATCTGGAATCTAGGGTGGGCGACCGCTGCGTAGTAATGCAGACTTAACCTGCACATGTCTCTGACCTCTGTGGAATTTCAGTTTCTAGAACAAAGCAGCAAAGTTGCATAGCACAAGCAGAGGGACTAATGAATTCTGGATGCAGTAGCATAAAGTGTACATTGCACATATGGCAAGCTACCTGTGCATGCTAAATTCACTACTTTCAGCCCAGTTAGGCTTACGTATTGTGTGTAGGGCATACATGGTAGTTCTGATGTGCCCCAGTTCAGCTGGATTTGCTGCATGTGTGTTGTGAACAAAAGCATGGTAGAGAAATGGAAGCCCTACCTCTTTCATATATGTCTTCATGTCTGTATATCTTTCTTCTCAGTCTCATCTGCATTTATGTTTTTGAGTTTGCAGACTGCAATGGTGCTTTGATGCCTGAATTTTTTTCTCAACTGACTTGCTTCCATTTTAATAGTCCTCCAAAGTTTTGTTGTTCTCCTGTTTCTGCACAAGTCACTGGAGTTACTGATAACAGAAATTTGATGAAAAAAACCCCCATACCTGTGCTAAAGCATGTATCAGTTAAGATAAAAGCTATTTTATGCACTTTAAGATCAATACAACATTTTAATAATTTTTTTGCTTTTATAAAGGACTTGGGTACAGGGATCTCCCATCCTTTCTTTGCTGATATCGAGACCGGTTTATTCCAGCTCTTGCATTTGAATTCAAATACAGAGCTTTTCTAAACCCTTCAGAATGAGTAGAGAAACTAAGGACAGTTGGATGCAGTCACTTAGGGGGCAGAAGGCAGTAAATATTTTAGCATTGTTGAGAATGTGAATGAAGTTAGCAGTCAGCTCTGAGTGGTATGGTTTCTCCTTTTTTTTGTGTGAATGTAGCAAGAAATGTATCTGTTAAGACTGGCTTTCCATAATTGCTGACTTCTACTAGGAAGAAAGATTTTTTGCAGTTATCTTTTAATTGTGTTGTTTTCTTTAAGCATTTAGAGAAGGTTGTTACTGAGTGCTGCTTGACTCTTGGTGAGAGCTTAAAATCTAAAATTCCTCTCAACTTTTTCCTGTGGTGAACCTCAATACTTTTAAAATGTCAAATCAAACCAAACCAGAGCAGAAGATACTTTTAAAAGATTTTTTTTTGCTTATCCATACACCTGAGTTAAAGTATTTAACTCTGACCTTTTCTGCTGTGAGAAGGGGAAAAAAGATGGAGTAGACATTCTCCAGTCAAGATTGCACTGCATGACAGTTCTTTCCCATGAACTGTAAAGTCTTCTCTTCAGTATTTTGTGGTGGTCTGTTAATAAGCTTTTATGAAAAACTTGTGAAGTATGCTTATAGTACTTCTTGAATTGATGTGTTGGGACAACTGTAGGTTTCATTCCAGCAAAATCCTGTGCTGAAACATGAGATTGGCCTTGGTAGATTTGGCCGTAAGGCAAATGGCCAGCAGCAGCTGCTAAGGGAAGAAACAGGTACAGACAGGCACATCGCAGTATTTACCTGAAGTTTCACAAATGTCTATAATACGTGGTACAAATATTCCTGAACTAGGTATTTTCTAGACATAGTAGACTTTCATGACACTTATTCCAAGAATTCTTTCTATTTTTGAACCCAAATACACAGTGTTTTATGTTTTATATCGTGCATCAACATGTTAATGACAAGTTAACAGCTTAGCTGCATATGGTGTAAAACGCTTATCTGCTGTTGTTTATTTTAAATGAGGTCCTGCTAGTCTCATCAGTGCTTACAGTGTTGTAGGAAGTAAAAACAGTGAAATGTCATTTCCTATTTGAGTGGAATGAAAAAATGAACAACTTTGGTATCAATCTTAGCATATTTGTTGTTTTCTTCCTTCTAGGATTCTTAAGTCTGCTCTGGCTTTCACAGAAGGGATGTTCACACACTTCTTGCCTTTGGTCATTCACATTTTTTCTCAACTTTCCAACTTTTTTTCTGCCGTGCCTCGTTGAGTAACATAGGCAGCGGGAGGCAGTTGGGCATTGCTTCCTTACTTGATAGATTTTGGAGGTGAGGGGCAAGTGGGAAGCAAAGTCAAACAGAGCAAGGCCTGGGAACTCAAATTGAGTGAAATCTTTATCAGCAAGCATTTTTTTAAGCAATACACTTCCAATTTTAGTCAAGGGTATAAGCCATAGTGTGGTTTTGGAGAAGTTATTTTGAATGGAGTTTGTTCTTAATCCATGACATGTTTAAATGGAAAGGATTCTATTTAAAAATGTATTTAAAAAAATATTAAAGCAGTTAAGTTTAAAGACAAGCTCAGGTGTTTTTTCTGTTACAGGAATAGGGAAGAGAATACCTGCTTTTAGATGGGGAGAAGGAAATACATATTGTTTTCTGAAATGAGCTGGGGAGAAGGGCCAGATAGGTGACTGCATCAGTTTGCAAAAAGAAGAGTTAATAACACAATAACTACATAACTTTTGATTTTAGGGTGGGTGGATAATTCTTGCTTGCATAGAAGATAAATTGTTCAGTCTCTAATAATTGTTTATCAGAGTCAGGAAATTGAGTTAATGATGTTAAGAATAACTGGAGGGAAGAAACATTCATCCTGATTTTCAGGTCAGTTAAGAAAATTTGCAAGTTTTGCCAACCTTAATTATGAGCCTTTTGTGCTACTGAACGTGTTCAGAAACAATTTCTGAACTGGATCTGTAATTCCACAATGTAACTTTGCCACGTTTATGGCAAGTATGTAGGATGTGGCTGCTTAATTAAGAACATATTCAATGTAGTATTTGGCAGTACAGTACAGATTTAGATCAGTAGACGTTTTTATTTTTTTCTTTTGGTGGTGGTGGTGTTTTGTTTGTTTGTTTGTTTGTTTTCCCCTTCAGGTCTCATACTGAGCGATACTAGCATTAGGAGAGTGTGTGTGAATTCTGGAATGTCTTGTCATTCAGATCCTATATTCATGCATGGGTGGCTTTAAATTTGTGCTGTGAACTTCAGCTGTCTTGGCTTATTTCTAGTGATTTTCTGTTTTAATACTTTGTTAGCCAAAAGAGGAAAATTTTGAAGGGTAAATATCCATTAAATATCTGTACCTCTTTCCTTACTCTTTTGCATGACTTCTTTCTCTCAATAACAACAAAAACAACCAGTGAAGGAGCATCTAAACCAAAGCAGCTTTCCCAAAAGTTTCTCCTCAGGCTCTGAGATTATATGAGAAGACTTACTCAAATGGGATGCTCTTACTTTACAGAGCTGTGAACAGTCTGTAACTGACTACTTGGAACAGGAATTTGCTTTCAGAGTAAATACAATAAATGGTACTTGCGATTTTGTAATGGATCTTGATATAATTATTAACTTGTCACGTGTCTCTCCCCTATTGCTTCTCCATCAGTTAGGTGTTTCAGAGACTTATGCAAAAGCCAATGTTTGGAAGAGGGGTAGGGGCACAGTCTGTGTTCTCTTTAATAGAATCATAGAATCATTTAGGTTGGAAAAGACCCTTAAGATCATGGAGTCCAACTGTTAATGTAGCAATGCCAAGTCTACCACTGAACCATGTCGCTAAGGTCCACATCTACACATCTTTAACATACCTCCATGGATGTGACTCAACCAATGTGTTGTCTTATGAGATGCATGAGAGAGACTGACAGAGAGGGGTTAACTTTTGTTTTACAGGTTACCCAGGTTATTCATGCTGTTTTTAGTGGAGCTATGGGAAGGAGACTAAGGGCAGGGCAAGATGTGGTGTGAGTGCTCCTCTCACCATGCCTTTGTGATTCTTCAGCTTCTGAAACTGCTCAAGCCCTTGGGCTCCTCTGAGAGCTTCCACTGTCAACTGGTCCTTGCCAGTGACTGAATCTCTTTTTACCCCAATGTTTATGAATAAAAGGTTGTTGAAATTATTTGATGTAGTTAAGTTCTTACAGGCCTATACTGTAGTAGAGATTTTTTCTTTTTATTTTAAACATTTACTCTTCTTGTTACTGTATATTAAATAATTTTTTTTAAAAAAACCTCTAAACCATAAAATAACAAAATCTTAAATGTTACAGTTCTTGGAAGCAGAACACTAGTTAAGGCATTAGTATGTGTAGCTAACATTTGGGGGAAAAAGCTATCTGTAACAGGAAATTGGAGTTGTTACCTGAAAATCTCCTGTCTTACTGTTACTCTCTCATAGTAGTTCTGCTACAATTTTGTAGATGTTATTTGAAACAGCTTCTAAATGAAACCCTTGACTGTCCTTGCTGTGTAAAAGGTCTTGTGTGTCTGCTCCACCCCAGTAAAGAAGGTGTGTTAAGATTAAGAAAATAAAACAAAAAGGCCTTCCCCAAATAAAGTAACCAACCAGCCAATCCCCTCTTGAAATACCTTGTTAAGCCTACTGGGAAGTGAATAGAGTAATTTTGCTATGAAAAGAAATTGTATTGGGCAATAAAATTTTGTCCAGTTTTCTTTTATGTTTAATAGAACATAGGAAAGGAGAGTGTTATTGATTATATAAAGACCTGGTTTTGCTGTCTTGATTTTATATTTTGGAAGGGAGTGTTAATCACACTTTGCCTTTTCTGTTATTTGACATTTCAACTGATAGAGAGGACTTTTTCACTGCAGACTAGGTCTTCAATAACAACATTCTTATGTTTGACATGTGAAATGTGACCTTTTTTACTTAGTTATTGAGCCCAGTTTTAAATAATAATATTTAAAATTAATTGATAAATGATGTTATTTAAGACTTACAGAATAGCCCCCCTCCCCCCATCCCCAGAATACATGGGCTGATGATGAATCTTTCCAGAATCTGGAAGTAACTTTATTCCTGGTGCTTATATCATAAATTTTAATTTGTAGTTTTATTTATTAATTATTTTCAGTGATGTTAATACGTGGTGCCTAATTATAAAGATAATTGTGGAACATTCTGTCCAACTGAATTGGAATTGAACACAGATGTTACTATAGCTGAAACTCGGGAATTAGCAGTCTTCCATCTTCTCCCCTCCTTTCTTTTGAGTCTTATAGCCTGCAGATCTGTCTCTGCCAATTTATTGCTGGATTTCTACTGTGTGTTTCATTTGGAGAGTAGGAATTAATGTGATAAAACACAGGGTATTTGTTAGTGCATTTAAGGGGGAAAGAAAGGGTGGCTGACCTCCAGGCAGAAACGTGTATGTGTACAGTGCAGGGCAGTTATCATGGATATGTCTGTTTTTGTTAAATGTGTTTAATGGCTGTTGCTAAATGAAATGTAGTAACTAATTCTTAGTTTGTTGTTTTGACTCTTACTACATTGTGCAATTGATTTGTTTGTTGGAGTTTTGTTTCTTGTTAAGCTGTTGAGTTACAGTGCTGCCCTTCAAGAGATGTGGAGATCATGTCAGTTGCTAACTTATAAATAGGAATTGTCCATGTACTATTGGTGTTTATTAATCAGGGTTAGGAGAAAATGAATGAGACTTAAAATAGCTTATTGCTACAGTATGCTGGAACGTTAATGTCTTTACTTTGTACGTGGTTTGTTTCTTATTTCTACAAATGCCATAACCTATATGACTTTTCCTCCTTAGTTTGTATAGCTTGACATGGTTTTCTTGGGTTTTATGCTGCTTAAACAACTAGGCTACAGCAGCAAGTCATAACTAATCATTGTATTAGTAGCCCATAGCGTTCTAATCTGTATCTTAAATGGATTTCCCCCCCACCCCCTTCAACATCGATATTTAGAGAGTGTTTCACCGTCGAAGTTTGTAGTCAGAAAACCACATAAAACTTAATTGAGAAGATTAGTACAGCAGGGCATATCTTGTTTTGTTTCAGTACAAGGATTTGTGCTAAAATGTGAAGAATTGTATTTTTTTATGCTGTGAAGATCACAAGTTTTTACTTATTTCATTCTTCCATGACAGCATATGAATTCAGATTACTTACTGTGAAGTTGTAAATGTTCTTAAAGCATATAGTGGAGATTTTCCTTTTTTAATTTTTTTTTTTTAAGGTATGGCCAGTAAGAAAATTAATTTTTTTAGTGGATCTTTAATGATACAGGTAGAATATGTGTTTTTACAGGTAATATACAGGTAAAATCACACTTGTAAAGCTGCATTAAAAAGTGATAAATCTTTTAAAGAATTGATATTGTAGTTGAATGATACAAGTATTTCAGTGAATTCATAATGAGCATGTGTGCTTTGTATTCCATTAATTGAATGCCATCACAGTTAAAAAAAAAACAACAAAAAACCTACAATCCCAAAAATTGTGTAAAGCTTTTTTTCTGTTATACCAGTTACAAACAGGGGACATTGAAAATTCTTCCTTGGAATGAGCAGAAACATCGTGAAGGAGATTGGTGTGAAAAAGCAGAATGCAGGTAAGTATGTAGAAATAGCAAAAAGTTTTTTCTATATTTATGTGTGTTTCAAATAAGGAATTTACTTATTAATTTTAAAATGTGGGAAATGCCCAGTAGGACTCACTTCTTAATTTTGTACATGCTGACTTGTGTTTTAAGCTTTCTTAGTGAGACTGACTGAGCAAATACTCTTTAATATTAAAGCATTATGTTTGGATTGATTGTGTGATGCATGCCTCTTGTAAATGCATGGTAGCCGGGGGAGGGAGGTTACTCTTGGAATTCCTGAATTATTTATTTATTTTCTCCTGCCCCCTTATTTGTCAGCTGTAATGTTGTCATAGCAGCATTAATGGATCACAAAACTGCCTCTTGCTGTGTGAGGAACAGATGGGAAGCAGAGGTTTGTCTTTAGTAGAGAGGATTCTTTCTTTCGTGATCTGCATCATGTTTTGAAACTCTTACTTGTCACTTTGCTGACAAAAATGAATATTTGCTGTGATTGGCATTTGAATCTCATGAAATAATTGGTGTAGTGGTAGGTTGATTGTATCATTTTCTTTCAGAACGACCAGAAAAATATAGGAAAAGACTGATGTGAAAAAAATACAAACAAATCTACACTTAAACATATGCTGACTCTTTTTTTTTTTTTTTTTAAGGGTAATTGTTGAACCAACTTTACAAGATGAAGGCGAATTTCTGTATGAAATGCAACATGAGTTACTGAAGTACAGGACTACTGACCTTTCAGTTAATCTTGTTACCGATTGGTATTTGAGCAGAGCACAGGAAATTGAAAAATATGCAATGCAGGTGAGAATAGCAGTGAAAAAATAGTGATGGCTGACTCAGGCTGACCAGCCTTCTTCAGCAGAATCGTGTGTTAATGGGCTGCTTTTTGCTTGGTGACATACACTGTCTCAATCTTTGTTATGGCTTTTGAAGTACTTGGTTTGTTGTTGGTTTTTTTTTTTTTTTTAATGTTTGCCCCAAAGTTTACTTAGCCAAATAATTGATCTGTAGGAATGACCAAGAAGCTAGTAGATTGCCTTTCACTTGGCTTACCACAGCAGATCGTAGCACTTCTGTAGTCCATGGAAAATATTCACCGTTACATTTTATGTTTGTAACCAAGGGAGGGAATTTGGTGCACAGGGTATTGAGAAACATGGTTTTATCTGTTGCATGATACAGTGTCATATGTATCGATAAGTGACAGTCACATGTGTCACTGTCGTATGCCAATATGTAGTACTGTCATCATTGCTTTCTGGTAGGTTATTTGTGTGTCTGTGGGACTACCATGCAGCTTATTTTTGCTTTTATTTTCTTCATATTTTTCAAAATGTTTGAAGATCTGTGTGGTAAAGACAAGCATTGCAAGTAAGAAGAGAGCTCACCACTGACGTGCTCTGGTATTTTATTGCTTCACAAGCTAATTTACCTGCATGGAAAGGAGGTTGGCTGGAACTATGAGTTAGTTCTGATGGAGGAGTTCTTTTATTCTTGAAGTTTATAGTCCTCCAAGTCTCTTTCATCATAGTTTGCTGTGATCTTAACAGCCTATCAGTAGGTATGGAAATAAAAGTAACTTCCAAGGATCAGTTATTTTACTAACATATAAATGAAATTGTGTTCTTCTCTTCCAGACCTATGTCTGCCTCACTGAATACTTACAGCCAATCTTGCATTCTCTGAAATTGAAATAGAATCTTCCATATAGAGGCATTTTTGGTCACCAGGGAAAAAACTGTCACTGTTCTCTGTGAAGTGAAATGCAATAATTAAAATTATTAATTCATGGTCAGCTAGAAAAGTCATGTTACATGCAGAGGTTTTCATAACTTCAGTCAGTTAACTGATTATCTTAGTTTAAAGCATTCCTTTATATTCTGTGCAGTGAGATGAGTTGATGTATCTGTGTGTGTGGTCTCCAGAAGGAATAGTATTCTCCTAATTTACATGCATTAGTGAGATGCATCTGGGTCAAAAGCCTATAATGGTGTCATCCACTAAGATTAAAAACTATATTTGGACTTTATAAAGCTGAGAAGAGCAATCCATGTAGGAATATAGTCTACAAAAACTTCTAGGAACTTAGAATTGCCTATTAAACAAAAACGGAAAGAAAATAGACACAGAAACAGGACACAGATCAGACTTGAAGTTGATTTTTAGCAAACAGTTGTACAGCAGAGTTTTTAATTATTTTTCAGGTGGACTGTGCTCTGTCCCTTGTTCGTCTTGGCATGGAGAGGAATATTCCTGGTCTGCAGGTGCTTTGTGACAATCTGATCACTCTTGAGACAATAGTTTATGAGACTGATGGTGATCGAACCTTAACTTTGAAGGAACTTCTGGAGATGAAAGACATTGAAAAGCTGAGACTGTTGATGAGGAATGTAAGTGTTGTGAATAAAGCAGTAAGTATACCTTGATTTCCAGTAATTCAGGTTATCCTAGATCCTATGTAAAGATACTGTTTGTGGCTGACATTTTTCTGGTGAAACTTCATTTTGAATTCAACACTTCTGTTGTTGCTTTTTTGTTGTAGTGGAGGGGTTTTTATCTGTTTTTAACAAAAGTTAAAATGTCTTGGTTTTCTTAAAGACCTGTTCTTTATCCTAGGCACAGGACTAAACAGTAATGAATCTAGTCTTTTGAAAGCTGTGAATTGCTTCTTCATTGACCCTTTCTAAAGGATCTTTAGTGTCACTGTCAATGGTGCTGCAGATGCAACAACACTGAATTTTTTCCTTGGATATTTTTTGGTGTCTTTAAATATTAGCAAAAAATCTTAATATTTGCCTCTGCAGCATATATGTGGTTTTTGTCTTCCCTGCGTTCAGCCTGCGCATGGCATTTCAACCTCTTGGAAAGTTTGAAAAACACCTAGAGATTGAACAGGGCTCTGAAATTCAGTCAAATAATAAATATTTAAGTATGAGAAGATAATGCTCAGAACTTTCAAATTTTTGCTAGGATTTATGTAACCACTCGTCATTTGTTTTTCTGTCTTGCATTCTTGCATGCTGAAAGTAATGCTACTCTGACATGAACGCAAGCCGAGCTTTCACTCGTTATGAAATTGTAGGAGGAAGACAACTAGGCTTTCCTCATGCAGTGGGCTTTACTTCTGTACTGCTTGCTTTCCCCAAGCCATTGGGCAGCAGAAAGATGATGGATTATTTCAGTGTTTTATGATGCGGTGATCTGTGCAGCAGTGGTGAATGTCATGCTTCAGCTGTTGTTTGTGATAGGTGAAGATGCTGTTGCAGTTGTAATGATCAAAATACTTTGGGTTTGGTTTTTTTTTTTTTTGTTTTCTTGTTTGTTTTGGACAATGAAACTGAATTTGTTCTTTTTTGTTTTCTAATTCATTGTGCTTTCCAGTCCTCTGATGAAAAATATGTGAATAATGTTTACCAGTGGATGATCCCTTTTCTCCACCGCTGTGAAAATCAGTCCCCCGGTCTTGCAAATTCACTTTTAAAAGAATATTTAGTAACCTTGGCAAAGGAAGACCTGAGGCTACCTCTGAAGATATTTCAGAATTCAAAACCTGCTGTAAGTGTAGAGCCTTGATGATTCTACTGGTTTATTAAGAAATTTCTGTATTGAACAGGTGAATTCATAAATAGGGTTAGTTAATCTTCTAAATCTGATTGTTTCTCTGATATTTCCCTTCTTTTTGGACCAAGTATTTGTTACGTTTTCCAAAACATTTAATTAAAAAATATTGCAGCGTAAGTTATAATGCATCAACTGTCCTTGATAAGATTGTCAAACTAATGTAAATATCATCTTGACCTAGTAGAACAAAAATTATTGTAAAGATTCTTCTTGAAGTAATTTTCTGGTGATGTGTTTAAAGTAAATCCCTGGTATTTTGACTTTTTAAAAAATGGATAAGGAAGAGTTTCCAATTTTATCTGATTTCGCCTGAGGAAAAAAAAGTTACTAGCAGTGCACTTAAAGTTATTCCACTCCCCTGCTGCCCCTGCCCCTGTCTTTCCATAACAAATGTAAAGAATAAAATGGGGGCCATTAGGATGGACCCAAGAGTTCAATGAATAAGTGTTGAAGTTAATTTCCATGTGAGTATTTCATGCTGCTTCTACATTTTGAATAATTATTCCAGGTCACATAAGCACATTTTTGCATACTACTGAACATTCTAAGTGTATAGACAGAAAATAGTCAGTGAAGCAAAACTACAGCTATTTTATGTGTATTGTTATTGTTGTACATATTAAATAAATGTGACAAATGTTTGCAGCAGTTGCCTTCCTCCGCCCTGCACCCTCTCCATCTCTCAAATTCAAGAAGGGTATAATGGCGTACTACTGTTCTTTCAAGCATGTGCAGTGTAGGAAACCAGCCAAATTATGTTTCATGTTGTAACTTCAACAGGTACTTCACTCAGTTGTTAGCAGGAGATGTTATACTTACAACTAAAGACAATTCATTTACTTGGAATACGTATCTTTATATATCCAGAAGAAACTTGACTGTTGAATTAGAAACAGAAAACTAAAAATAATGTGCTTTCTTTTCTTGTTAGTGTCAGCCAAAAATTATTTCTGATCAAGACCAGCTTATGATTACAGCATTGGAATGTATTTATAGTTGTGAACGAGATGACCAGCTCGCGCTCTGTTATGATATTTTGGAATGCCTTCCACAAAGAGGATATGGGTAAACATTTTCAGCTAGCTATTTGTAAATATTTTAGGTATGTTAAATACAGTTGTGAAGTAATGCTTCAGAAGTAGTTGTTAAGTCACAAAAGGAGAGATGATGTTACTGGAATTTTCTGTCCTGGTGTGAGTTGCCGTGTGTGTGTGCATCTGTGTGTGTGTGCGTCTGTGTGTGCTTGTGCTGTATATGTACTCTACCAGATAACGCAACAAAACAGGATTTAAAGTAGCAGCCTAGACCAAGGCTTCTGTATTAGAATCTTAGGCTTTTATAGCCTAGTGAGTTGGACTGGCTGTTAGTGCTGTCTTGTTGGACGACTTACTGTTAGTGGTGTCTCACACTTAGCTATAATCAGCAATATGGCCCTATGAGAGAGGTCTCAGTATGGAAGATCTATATGAAGGATAAGTAATTCTTGAGAAAGTGAAAGCATGAGGAAGGGATGTAAGCTATTCTCCCCAGTATCTTTTACATGTAGGAAGGAGAGAGCCTGAGAAAAGTCTAGGAAGAAGGAAAAGTTCTGTTCTTTGGAGACCGAGGGACCCCTCAATTTTAGCTATCCTTCCAGCAGGAAGCCAACAGTTTTATTCTTTCAAGTGAACATATATTTGATTTTCATCAAGGAATGTTTCAAACTGCTTATCTGTACGTCTATGTAATAGGGATTACATGAAGAAATTACAAGTAGTGTGTGTGTGTATATATATATATAATGTTTATTGTATATTTTTTTGCAGGCCTGAGACAGATAAAACGAACACTCTTCATGATAAAGTAGATGAACTGGAACAAATCCTTAGGTATTTAATTTTGTGAAAATAATGTATTCTTACAGAAGTCATTAGGCATAGCCAAGAATATTTTTATGACAAGAAAGTAGCAAGAATATTTTCCTTGGTTTTAATGCTGTCAACAAGATAATATGTAAGTTTTTTGTGGTCATAAATTATGAAATTTTGAATGGTTTTATTTTTTTGAATATTGTAAAACTGCATGGGTATTTTCCTTGGAATACAAGTAATTTTGGTTGTGTTTGTGGTTTTTTTGGTTGGTTGGTTTTTGTTTTATAAAGGGAGAGGAAGGTTACCCTGGAGATTTGTTTTGGTCATGATACTCCGTAATGCTTTGAATAAGGGAAAACTTGTTGGTGATATGCATTTACCCTACAGCTTTTTAAAATTTTTTAAAAAATGTATTTAATAAATACTGTTACTCTGGCTAATCCATACTTTTATAGACTTTATAGAGACTGTTTGCATTTGCAGTACATTGTCTGAGACAGCTTTAAAACCGCTAAGGTAGAGGTAGTTGTACAACTGTGCAGGATTCAAAAATGTTGACTATTTATTTACAGTGTGTCAGAGCTGTTGGAGAAACATGAACTTCAGAAACCTGTTTCCTTCGTGAAAGACACAAAAGACAATGCAGAGGAGGCACGGAAGCTGATGGTTAGGCTGACAAGGCACACAGGTCGCAAGTTAGTATTCAAAGGGGGATGGGAGATAAGGGGGAAAGGACGGTAAGGTAACAGTACTTATTGTCAGGGAGCGTCCCTGCCTGTTTTGCAGCAGGGAGCTGTAGTGTACAAACTAAACACGGTGCACATAAAACTCATTTCTTAAACTGATGATTAACATGGTTAGTGTTCTGGCTGCAATCTCCACATTCAAAGAACTGTCTTGCTTTAAACCTATCTCAATATGTTTGTGTATTGCCTAAAAGGTGTACTGGCTGCAAAATACTGTAAGATCATGAATAGTAGAAGTTAACGTATTGTAAATGAAGTTCTTTAAGACCTATGAAATTTTATTGTAAGTGTAGGATTTGTAAAATAATAGTTTCTGGTTTTTGATGTGTTTTCTTAGGAGCTCTTGTAATAGGGCAATTTATTGATTGTATGTATTGATTCTACTTCTTATATTTCCAGTATAATTTTTCAAATTTTCTATTTAAGAAAAACTACATTTAATTTGTCTTCCAACTGTAGACGAATTATTATACAGCTCACTGTGGTTTGTTGTTTTTTTCTTTTTCTTTCTCTTAGTTATGTATTTCTCGTATTTAAAGTAAATGTGCACAACAGTGTATTGGTGATGGTAGAGTAGCATTTCGCTTGGACGTACTGAAAGCTTTAAGACTTGTAAAAACATTGCTTTAGAAAGATCAAGTTAATGCCTCTGTAGGAAAAATGTTGATTTATTTTCTAAATTATTTTGTGGAGACCCTTTGCTTTGCCAAAACAAAAGCTAATGCCACATGAGAAAATCGCTATTAGCTGGACTAGTCTGTGTACCTTCAAGTCTTTTAATTGGAAAGGCTCAAGATAATGTCAAAAAACCTTAGTAGTAAAAACTCTATGAAAGGTTTTGATAGAGCACATGAGGTTGTAAAGGAAGCTTTGTGAGTAAACAGATGTGTGGAATCAGAGGGTCAAGAATCTGAATAACATTCCAGTTTAAGGAACAAAATAAACTTGCAGCTGTATTCTTCTGTGCTTGCATGCAATTGATTAGTTCTTTAAGATTGCTTATAACGAACAGCACTTTAATGATTCTCAGTTGCTGTTAAAAACTTTTTACCCAGCTGTTCTTGGATCAGTATGAAGTTAGCACTTCCAGCTTTTTGATGTACTGCTGGAAATTAGCAAAACCTACTTGAGGGATTTTGATAAAGATTGCTTAAATCTCTGTGTTATTCCACAGAAAAAACACTTTGGGTACTACACTGTTATCATCAATTTTATCCCACAGACACTGTTTAAATGTTAATTAATATTAAAAGCATTCTGTCTTTAAATCACTTCTCGTTAAAAGTCCAATTAAAGATTTAAATACTGTTTGTGAAAATTCATATTTTTGGTGATAGAACTGTAGTGCATCTACATCTTTTCTTTAAGTCTGTTGAGGAAGAGAATATTTAATTTTAAAAATGTTTGTAGGCAACCATCTGTCAGTGAGACACACTGGAAGGAATTGCTCCAGGATATGTTAGACATGCAGCAGAAAGTATATACATGCTTACATTCAGATACTTGCTATGAGGTGAGTTTTATTTTTTCTTCCTGATTTATGTCCCAAGTAAGCTACAAATCCTCATTTCATATTGTTGCTCACAAATCTAAATACATTTTCATGTGTTGTGTTACTTGGTTGTCTGCTGGCTTTTTTACAGTATTTTCATTCAAGTCAGAAACTTCCTGTGTTAATTCATTTCATCAAAAGCTCCTCTAATAAATATACAGGAAATTTTTTCTAGATTTAAACTTTCTTTAGATGAAGTCAACTTCCTGAGACTTTATAATTGTATGTACAAATGTGTTTAGTATTAAACTCTTAAAACTAATGAAAATAAACAATCTTTTAGCTAAGTGTTATCTTTAGCCAAGCATGTTTTTTAAACATGAAGTTCTGGTTTGATAACATTATCCAAGATTATTATAGGATTATGGACTTCCTACTGCTTGTAATTGAGGTAAAATAATGTGAGGTAAAAAAAATCTAATTTCATTGAAGGAAAAAACCTACCAAACTTGCATGTACGTAAATCCAAAACGTATGTGATTAATATTTCAAAGGGCTTTTATTAGACTAATGTAGAATTTGCTGTGACGTGTCATTTATCTGCATTTTCACTTCAACAGCCTGCAGTTTTTTATAGGATGTGCCGTATCCACTATAATTGGTATTTAAATAGTCACATCTTTTAAAAGTTTAAGGTGTTTTACTGCAGTTGGCAGATTTAATTGCTTATGGCTAACAGTCTGATTAGCTCTTGGGAGAAGTTTTGAAAGCAAATTAGAAAAAAAACCCTGAACTGAAAAAGCAATGCTATTCAACCTGTATGGAAAAAAAAGTCATGATTTTTCTGTAGTTCTACAGTTTAGTGTTGCTCAAAGAGAACTGCATTGTATTTAATGGTCATGCTTTTGTGATAGGCTGTGGCTTATGGTACTTGGATTTTTTTTTTAAGTGCATTTAAAAAAATTACAGTACTAGAGAATTCTGAAAATAATAGCATTTGATTTTTTCTGTTTTTAATATTTTGATTAATATTAAATTATTTTTTAACCTCTATACTATATGATTAAAAAACCCCACCACAACAAAGAGTTTTGAAAAAATTCATGTAGGAATGCTGCAAATCCTTTAAAATGTAGTGCCGTTGTATCCAATTATGCTTTGATAATTAGAAAATTGATAAATTGAGGCATTAAGGATTTGCAATCATATGTGAGGTTTTATGGGGATATTTTTTTTTTTAGCGTGATGCTTACTCTATTCTGCTTGCATGCAAAGTGAATCCTGTCCTCCTCAAGGACTTAATGTCCATACATTTTGAGAGGGGTAAGATGTATGTATGTGATCTTTAAGGAAAAAAGTGTCAGCTATCATACTTTGCATCTTTCACTGTTCCTTGAGGATTAATGTATTGTGAAATGGAATATGATCCAATTGTATGATGCTTTTTAAGAAGCACTAACTATGTTCCTTTCCCAGAGTATAAGATGATTTGCAGAGGTTCTTTCTAGTGAATAAATGCTTTAATTTCAGACGCAGTTGGACAGGGTGCTAGATAATTTCATTTATGCCCCCTTTCCCATGAAAGTTCTGACCAGATTACCTTTTGAGGTCCCTTCAACTGGGGCTTGACTATGACTCATTGACTCTATTTAATTTGTTAAGAAATTTAAAACTTTTTATAAAGGCCATATTGTTGCAGCTGTGATATTTTCTGAAATGATTAAATGCATATATTGCTCTTCATTAGGACAATACCGGCTGTGTTTTAAAAAAAAGTAAATTTGTTTTTGTAAGAAATTGAGATTATTTTGAGCATCTTGAAGTGGGCAAAACTTTGACCTGAAAGTAATAGTTAGGTGTTTTGTGGCAGGTGCTGGTATGCATATTGGTATGCATGCTTTGAAGATAGTCTTGATTCAAACTTAAAAACCATCTTATTTGCTGAGTTCTAAATATTTTACTTTCTTCAGGGACACAGCATTTTTTCACGTATATTCTTGGTTTTAAGGTCTTAATACCGAACTGCCTTTTCAGATTTGTACATCCTATTAACACCTCAGAATGCAGGTATAAATAATTTCCTCGAAGTCACACTGTAAAAAAGGCAGTCAATAAGTTGGTGTTGGTTGTTCCTTGCCACATCCTCCCCCCCCCTCCCATCCTGTTCCCCCCAGAAGTAGAAATAATTAGCTATTAGTTAATTTTAGCTTTACTTTCATTTTTTTACCTTCATAGTGTACTGCATATTCGTTTTCATTCACGTACAGGATTGGTTACAAGTTTCTCAGTTCTAATGGAAACTAGTGCACATCCTCAGATAGCACCACTGATGTTTTTTGCTACCTACGCGTGCTCCTCAAGTGGGGTTTTGCCCTCATTCAGTGGGGCTATTTGAATCAGAGGCCACAATCTCCCCCTGCCACAACTACCTTTGGAAATCCTCTTCTTGATAAAAGTTCTATTTTCTGCTTGTTTTAATCAAAAGGGGTTGTTCCATAGAACACAGATAAGCTTATCTGAAGCTGCTCCTGCAGACTGTTGAATTATTGTTCTTTCTTTTAGATATTCACAGAAAGTCTTTTATGCTCAAGCAGTATAGACAATATCCACTTGGCTGGGCAAATGATGCATTGCAGTGTTTGGTCAGTGGATCTACCAAGTGCATCAAAAGGGAAGCCACAGTACCGAGTCAACTATGCAAAAAGTATTGAACTAGTTTTGGCTGCTGGCAGAGAATATTTCAATTCTTCAACGAGCTTGACAGATAGCTGTATGGATTTGGCCAGGTATATTTACAATTACGATATACATAAATACATATTGCTCTTTTAATTGAAACGTGAATTTTGTTTCCCTGTAAGAGGGGGTGAATTTTAGGTGAGTTTATTTCTTTTCTTGTAAAATTATATGGTAAGTCAAAACAATACTTTCGCCTTCTGCAAAACTCTTCTGGTGTGTTGTTTTTTTGGGGTTTTTTGGGTTTTTTTTTTGTGGTTCCCCCACCCCTTGCTTTGTGTGTGTGTTCACCATTGCAGTTCCTGGTTGATGGAGTGATCTATTACAGAATTCAGGTTGAAGAACAAGAAGAAATGTGCAAGCCTTTCTCTGTGGATAAGAAGGTTTTCACTCATGTTACTTGGACCCTTTCCGCGTTATGACATTGAACACAATTGTGGCCCCCGGTTACTACCACAACAGAAAATAGCAATTTACTGATTCTTTCATTACTTTTATTGTTTTGGTCTTTTCCAATTCTGAGAGTTCATTTGAGGCTATCTGTCTCTCTTTGTTGCATGAAGAAGTAAGACAATTCTTCACAATGCAGTTCAGCCATAGAGCAGCCTTGAAGGTTGCAGTGTGAATGTTCATTCTTGTATAAATTTAGACATGGAAGTATTTTCTTTTACAGATTAGATGCAGATAGGTAAAACAGTTTGGTATTACCTATGTAGAAGATTGATTCCTTGGCTTACCGTAAATATTTAAAATAGAAGCATGTCTTAGTATTTCCAGCCTTTCCCTTTTATTCTAAGAATTTGCTTTTCCATGGGTATTGTTATGTGTTAATCCAAATAAATTTTCCTTAAGGCACTTATTAAAAACAGAAACAAACAAACCAAAAAAACCCCCCCAAATCCCCACAAACACAAAAAAAAAGAACAAAAATAAAAAAACCCCACCCAACCAAACAAACCAAAGAAACGCAAAACCACAACTCAAACACCAAAAAACCAAAAGAAAATCCCATAACCAAACAAAAATATTTGTTTCAATTACAATGGAAGACATGTCAACTTTATAAAGTACTACTTTCACTTAATGTGAGTATACTGACCTACTAATTACAAGAAAAAAGTTTACTTATTTTTCTTCCCTTCAAGATACAAATTCATCTTGACACATAATGGTATGTACTACACGTTACCAGTTTGTGGGGGTATTTTTGAGTACTGACTACAGCAATACAGTCAACCTATTTGTAAGTAATTATTGTTTTTCAAATTAAGTTTTCCTCAATAAAATATTGTAAGTTTTATGGATTGACAAATCATATATTTTTTGTTAGAGATTAAGGGAAGAATACTTTTGCATTTTGCCTTGAGTAACAGTTATATTCTCCATAACTTAATTGGACAATGACTGAAAAAGCATTGGGTTTTTTCCTCCCTAATCACTCACAGCTTGTTTTTCTCATAAATACATGTGATGAGGATGAAGGTTTCTTTCTTTATTTGTGTGGGATTTTGTTGTTTGCTTTTTTAGTAAAGGCATTATTACCTCAGGTCAGTGTTGAAGGGTGGTCACTTTTACAGGAGTAAAAATGCTAGCTCTCTTTCTACCTTTTTATTGAAAGCGCAATTTATTGACTATCATTATTGCTTATAAGTGTTTGTTCTAGGTATATGCTTGCTTTGGAGGCTGAAAAGGCCCAAGAGTCACTGGCTTTTACTTTATTTTAAAATATATGAATATTTATATAAATATATAGATGTTTAAATTAGTTGAGGCTTTCTAACATTTTGGATACCAGGACAACTAGATAGTCTGTAAAAAAAGTTGTGATCACAATGAAACATGCATAGACTGTTACAGTATCCAAATTACAACTGAATTTTATCTGTGTGCATATAATGGCCATCGTTAAAGTTTATGTGTTAGCTGCTTGTATGGGGAGAGGATACTGTAGTTGTGGGATTTCCTTGATGTGTAGGAGAGAAGCCACCTCTAGGCTAAGTTAGGACACAGAGAGGTTGGTTGGTTTTTTGTTTCATTTTGGAGCAGCAGGAACAAAATGCATGGTTATTTGGAACAGACCTTTTGGGTCAGCAGTCTAGTCCTTTGCTGTTGCATGTGGCACTGTAATGCAATGTAACCTCACCTTTGTGCCTGGGAAGGTTGTGGGGCAGATCCTCCTAGAAGCTATGCTAAGGCACATTGAGGACAGGGAGGTGATTTGAGATAGGAAGCATGACTTCACCAAGGGCAAGTCCTGCCTGACCAACCTAGTAGCCTTCTGCGATGGAGTGACTACATCAGTGGTCAAGGGAAGAGCCACAGATGTAGTCTGTGTGGACTTCTGTAAAGCCTTTGACATGGTTCCCCCCCTCTCCCAACATCCTTCTCTCTAAATTGGAGAGATATGGATTAAATGGGTGGACTGTTTGGTGGATGGCCTCATCCAGATGGTAGCATTCAACGGCTCAATGTCCAGATGGAGATCTGTGACAAGTGGTGTTCCTCAGGGATCCGTAGTGGGACCAGTACTGTTTAATATCTTCATCAATGACATAGACGCTGGGATTGAGTGCCCCCTCAGCAGGTTTGCCAATGACACTGGACTGAGTGGTACAGTTGACAGGCCTGAGGGGTGGGATGCCATCCAGAGGGACCTGGACAAGCTCAAGAAGTAGGCCCCTGTGAACCTCATGAGTTTCAACAAGGACAAGCGTAAAGTCCAGCACCTGGGTCTGGGCAACCCCTAGTAACCCCTAGTATCAATACAGACTGGTGGTTAATGGATTGAGAGCAGTCCTGCAGAGGACGTGGGGGTACTGGTGGATGAAAAGCTGGATGTGAGCCAGCGATGTGTGCTTGCAGCCCAGAAAGCCGGTTGTATCCTGGGCTACACCAAAAGAACTGTGACAGCAGGTCAAGGGACGTGGTTCTCCCTCTCTGCTCTTGTGAGACCCCACTGGGAGCACTGCATTCAGCTCTGAGGCCCCCAACACAAGAAGGACACGGACCTGTAGGGGCAAGTCCAGAGGAGGGCCACAAAAATAATCAGAGGGCTGGAGCACCTCTCCTGTGAAGACAGACTGAGAGAGCTGAGGTTGCTCAGCCTGGAGAAGGCATCAGGAGACCTTATAGCAGCCTTCCAGTAGCTAAATGGATCTTATAAGAAGATGGACACAAGCTTTTTACAAGAGTGTATAGTGGCAGGACAAGGGGTAATGGTTTTAAACTAAAAGAACGTAGATTTAAACTAGATACGAGGAAGAAATTTTTTACAGTGAGGGTAGTGAGGGCACTGCAACAGGTTTCCCAGAGAGGTGGTAGATGCCTCATCCATGGAAGCATTCAAGTTGTCAGATTGGGTGGGCCTCTGAGCAACCTGGTCTAGTGGAAGTTGTCTCTGCTCATTGCAGGGAGTATTGGACTGGGTGATCTTTAAAGGGTCCTTTCAACCCATTCTATAATTGCTATGAAAAAGTGATTTAATGTCATTATAAAATTAAGGTTTATTTTCTAATTCTGCCCCGCCCCCCCCCTTCCCCCACCAGTCTTTGACTGAGAGTCTTTTCCATTAGAAGACTCTGGAAATACAAAGTATCACTGTTTTTAGTATCTTAGAAGTTTGCTGTCATTAACTTTTATCTCTGTTTTTATGGTCAGATTTCAAAATAATAGCTCAAATACTTGCTATGAATGTATGACCATGTGTTTACTTCTGTTTAGTAAGCTGTTTTGGTCCTTCTCTGACTTTTTTCCAACCAGTTGTTTCATGGTAACTTAACTTACCTCCCTGAGTGTTCATCACAGAGTTTAGGTCTCCTAGTAGTCTTGCTGTAGGGGTTGTTTCAGGCAGAACATATTTTTCTTCTCTTTAGCAAGTTCTTTTTCCTTCTGCTCCTGTTTTAATTTCCGCTTTACCTGAAAATGTTTGTCAGTGCTCCTGAAAAATGTGATGGGTTCAGATGGGAATGTAGTTACCATACAACTTTATTTTTTATGCAAACATAGCTATTTCTTATTTAACATGTAGAGATAAAAAACATACAACAAATTGCACAAACAAAATATGTTTAATGTGTATGATGAATTAAGCCATTTTAAAACACTGAGGCTATTTTGCATGTGGAAATATTTTGCATATTTTGAAAATATCTATTAATAAAACTACTTATGAATATGCTGTACCAGAATACAAGTTTTATTTAAAAATATGTAAAATCTGATTATGTTAATGTAATATTTATAAAACATAAATTTTTAAAAAGTTTACTTAAAGTAAAATTTTATTAATAGTTGCATATATACATCTTCAGAGCAATTTTGATAGTTTTCTTTTTTAATCAGCTTTGTTTTCATTTGCTGAACCTAGTTAAGGAAACTGAATTTTTGACAGTAGCTCTAACATCTCACTTCCAATCAAGTTTTTGCAGAATTTCGTTTTTATCTTAGTGGATTCAAATCAGTCTTTATCTACTATGTAGCAACACCAAAACACAGTAGTGATACAAGAAATACTTCCCTAAATAATTACATATTCATTTATATTACAATGTCTTTTGTTAAATTCATTGCAGGTCTAATTTCAGTAGGGTTTAGGTGATGTTCTTACCATAACTAGGTGAAGAAGATTGTGGCAATCCAAGAATAGAATTTCATAAAAATGTTTAGCCAGCCATGACAGAGGTACAATGCCAGACACTTACAGTGTGTGTTACAGGACTAGTGAGTATTTTGATGTTCCATAAGCACAGTAAATTACTGTTGGGTTTTGGTGGGTTTTTTCATACTCACAGTTGAACTTTTCCCACAAATTTAACTTCAAATTTATTTAACAATTTTTAGAAAAAATTGTTTCCTTCCTTTTTAGGTGCTGTCTACAGCTTATTGTAGACTGTCCAAGTGCTATTCAGGAGGAGCTAGATCTCATTCGTGCTCTTGGCTACCTTGAAGAATTTGGTGTGAAAGTACTACCATTACAAGGTACTGCATATTTTCATTCTTTATGTGATTACTTGAATCACGGGCATAAATATGCATGAAATATAGTTTACTATTGCATGAGTGTTACATGGTTAAACTCATGTTACATGGTTAAAAAAAAGGTCCCTTTTCTGCTTCCAAACAGCTTACAGACACATACCAAAAAATTGGGTTTTTCTTAAAAAAACATTCTTCTGTTGACGTGAGATGAGAAAGATGTCTGCATTTGGAGTCTGTGTTTTGGGACTTTTTTAGCAGAACTTCTTAATAGACTACCGAGTATCTGAAGTTCCTGGTAACTTCATCAGAAATAGTTTGAACTCACCTTTTATTTGCAAAATAATCTGTCCTTGCTCATTTGCTGATGAGCTTTAAAGTAATGGGTGGGAGAGAGGTACTTCACATGTAGGCAGTTCTCATGTCTGCACTGGGCTGTTTCATTCTGAGGTATGTAAAACCCAATGACAAGAGAAATGAGCTTTCACAAGGTGTTTCTTCTGATGACTTGTTTAAAACTTTAAATAATGTTTTGGAGCTCTGACTCCAGTGGTATGGGAAGTTGTTGGACAAAAGTTGGAAAGAAAGGATAATACGGACAATGAGATAAAGGGGAAAATAGACTGTATTGTAGTGTATTTTATTGCTTATAGATTGTGCCAAACAAAGTTAGTTCACTGCTTTATGTGGAGGTTGACCCTGGCTGGATGCCAGGTGCCCACCAAAGCTGCTCTGTCACTGCCCTCCTCAGCTGGGCAGGGGAGAGAAAATGCGGTGAGAGGCTCGTGGGTCGGGATAAGGGCAGGGGGATCACCACCAGTTACCATCATGGACAAAACAGACTTGACTTGGGGAAACTGGTTTATTACCAATCAAAAATCAGAGTAGGGTAATAAGAAATAAACCAAATCTTAAAACACTTTCCCCCTACCCATCCCTTCTTCCCAACCTCAGCTTCACCCCTGATTTCATTTCCCTTCTACGGTCCACAGCGCAGGGGGCTGCGGTCAGCCCCTCGGGCCCGGCCGGCCCCGGCGCGGGTCCCCGCGGGGGCACCGGCCCTGCCCGCAGCCCGGCCCCGGCCCGGGCTCCTCTCCCCGCGGGGCCACGGGCCCTGCCCGGAGCTGCTCCAGCGCGGGCTGCCCGCGGGTCACAGCCTCCCTCGGGCACCCCCTGCCCCGGCGTGGGGCCCTGCCGGGCTGCGGGGGGGGAGCTGCCCCCCGGGGGCTCCGTGGGCTGGGGGCACAGCCTGCCCCGCCGGGGGCTGCGCCGCGGGCTGGGGGGAGCCTCTGCCGCGGCGCCGGGAGCCCCCCGGCCTCCTCCTGCCCTGGCCTGGGGGCTGCAGGGCTGCGGCTCTCACGTGTTCTTACTCCTCTGCCCTGGCTGCAGTTGCTGTTGTGCACCGACTTTCTCCTCTTCTGAAATATGTTATCCCACACGGGCTACCAGCATCTCTGATGGGCTCAGTGGTAACTGGCATTGGCTCTGTTGGACAAAGGGGAAGCTTCTGGCAGCTTCTCGCGGAAGCCACACCTGTAGTCTCCCCACTGCCAAAACCTTGCCACACAAACCCAATACAGTTAACAAAACCCTCCACTTTTCTAAGTGAAAGAAGTACAAGAGAGCTCAACTACTTGGCCTTCCGTAAAGCTTTAATGTATCGTGTGTGGGCAACTATGTGAAACTGCATTAACATGGGTATTGGGAGCACTCTAAAAAACTGGCTGAGAAGAGCACAGAGTACCAATGAAACATGCTGATGTTTTACTTGTGGCATTGTGCAGAGGAATACTGGGATTTATGGGGAGCACTTGTGGGTCTGTGGAAATGAAGTGAATGTTCTAAATGGTTGTTGTTACTTAACAAAAAGAAAACAACAAACTACTCTTTTGTTTCCCTAGTATTCCTTCAAAGTAAGCTGATGCTCCATATGTTATATTCGGAAATATTACCGTTTCTGGGCTGAGAATTAAGTCTGGTTTCTGTATCTTGCAATATTGATATCTAGAGGAGAATTATTTTTTAGTCAGTTTGTTCAGCCTGTAGAAAAGTAAACATATTTTTTTCATCTTTTGCAGTGTGCACATTATTTTTATTGTAAATAATGTAATGTTAATGAGATATTATGTTGCCATGTGTAGTACAACTGATCTAGATTAATTAGAATATGTGAAATCATGCCTGTAATTTCATTAATGATCCTGACTTATCCGTTCCTCAGTATCTTTCATGTAAATCTAATTAATAAGATTAAAATTATGTTTTAAAGTTTTAATGAAAGCCTTTAAATGGTCAGTTACTTTGATAGAATGTAATTAAAATAACATTAAGGATCAGTTATTCCCACAATAAGAATTAGCAATAGTCTTTTATGTTTAGTATTCTGTAGAGCTAGCAATTCGGAAGTTAAGGTTGTGAACTATAATTATGATGTATTTTAATAAAATCTGGTTTGGACACTCCTTATTAACATGAAAGGTGAAGAGAACTCCTTCTTTAATGAGCGTATTTAACCCATGGTATTATATCAGATTACTTTCAATTATGTTAAATAATACAAAAAAATCTTACTTAATCAGTGAATGAAAACATTTTACTGCTGTATACTAATATATGTGTGATAAAATATTAAAAGTGAAACCAAAAGTGTAACCCTTTCCTGCGCCCCATTCTTAATTTGTTTTAGTCTTAATTTCTAGAACTTACTAATAGAGTTTTCATTATGCAAGTGCTGCTTAGCACTTATTGAGGCCTAATAAGATATGTTTTAAACTGTGCAATAGCACATGGAGCTTATCCCTCATGCAATCATTAATGTCTTACTAAGTGTTAAGTGGAAGATCTGCGTGCTGTTCTTCTGTGTTTTGAAACTTGAATGGTATGAAAATGCTACCTTTTTAAAGCAGCAGCCTGAAGTTAGTCACCCACTATCTAAAAAGAGCACTGCAATTGGTTCATGGTATTACATTATATAATTAAGGTAATTGTTTAATTCTTGATAAAATCTTTTTTGAAACACAGTACTAATTATAAGCTTCTCAGGATATGGTTGACAGGATATGGTGATTTGCAGGCTTTCCCTCTACTCGCTCAGGAATATTGATGTAAATTAAAACAGCTGAAGATTTTGCCTGTGACAGTTCCTTCAGTCTGTATGATATATCCTGTCCACCCTACAATAAAATGTAGCATGAAATATTAGTTATTTACAACGTTCTGAATGAAAGTTAATGTCTGTTTTAGCAGCCTTTCTGATAATGTTGCAAAAATTATATTTTAAAAAGATAATTGTATAAAGGCATGTGGTTAGTCATATGAACTTTAAAGCATTGAGTCTGAAAACCTGAAACAAAAATAAATTTTCATTTGGGTCCCTTTTATTCCTCCCTTTCTAGCCTGATGACTTGCTAGTGATTGGGGCTGGGTATATTATAGTGTTGTTTTAACTTTCTGTTTATCGGTATAATTGAGGATCTGTATGTAAGTAACTTTCAGCTAGTTTTCAGATTGTGTTTGCATTTTTATATTCCCTAGTACTCTTTCTGTGCCTGCATTGTTTAACCAGTAATACAGCAGTAAGGTTCATTTATAAAGTCTCTAACACCAGCTCTTCTTTCAACAGTGCGTTTATGTTCAGATCGACTCAGTCTCATCAAGGACTGTCTTGCTCAGATGTCAACAAACTATAAACAATCTGCTAAGCTCTTGGGACTTGCAAATTTGCTAAGGGTTGCAGGTAAGCTGTGCTAATAAGACACTGAATTGCAATGCAACATGCATTTGTGTTATACTTCGGGACATTTGAGTTTATCGTTAGAATGTGTGCTTGAGGATGTCACCAAAAAATTATGTGGTAGACCAGTCATTGGGGAGGAATGAAATAATTTTAGATGAATGAAATATTTTATCTGTAAAACAGCTGATACTGTCAGCTGTTCTGATGTTCCACAGATACGTAAAATAAAAAAACCCAGCCTTGTCTAATCTGGATTTTTAGTAAAAGCGTATTTCAGGTTGGAGGACTTGTGACTGAGAATAGTTTGTCTTACAGTTAACTGATAATACTAAAATTCCAGTAAATCTTATTGTCTCTGTCAAGTAATGTAGTTTGGTTTAATAATAGTCCCATTTAAGTTAGAGGCAAGAAAGTCATCTAGAATGCATAAACTTCAGCTTTGTGTGTCTCCTTTGTACACTACAAATAATGTGTTAGCTTGACTATTCATTTGAGAAGCTGAACGTCTTCAAGGATCAAATCCTAAGTATGTTAGATGATTTTTTTCTTTTATCTTCATTTTCTAGATGGCCTACCTAAAGTGTCTGACAGCCCTTTCGATTTTTGAAAAATACTTCATCGGTGTAACTGCAAATACAATACTGCTATTTTTATTGATGTAGCAATAGAATACAGAAATATAAAATACAGATTTGTATTTCGTGCACCGTGGTATATAAAAATCAATGCATTCCAGCTTTGTCACTGATGCATGGCTGACTAATTCCTTTCTCTCTGTATTTGTTAAGAAGAAAATTGTTAAATGATTTATGTTTTCAGGAAGCTTAGTATTGGCAATTTTTTTTCATAGTATTAAATATATATAGGAGGGGGCTATCCAAAGGGATTGGATGAGGTTATGAATAGAGGTATAAAAATTAGGTTGTTGACCTTCCAAAATACCCATGTCCTAAGGAAAGACAGCACTGGAAATGGCATTGTGACTGTGATAAGCTCAGTGTTCCTGTTACATAGCACTGCTACATGAAAGATGACAGAGGGGAGGGGATGGTACGGTACCATGTTAGTTAGCTGGATCCAATCTATATATTTGTTCATTTCACATGTAATCTTCTGTTCTATAGAAAAACTAGAGTGACAGGCATTAACTTTATTTTTCCTTGTTTGCAAGACTTTTTGGGAAAAAAAAAGTTTCTTCGGATCAGTTCATAAGACAAGATTGCTGTACAGCTGCTTCCCTCTCCTCTCTGCTTCTACCCGCATTAAGTTAAAATCTGTCAGTTTTTCATCTAAATAATCTGGGTTCTTTAGGCTAATGCTGCTGATTTTTGTTTTACTTTCTTTTGAAACTGTGTGATTCTTTTTGTATGAGAGAAGGAAGAGCAAATCCACAGTGATTCTGTGAAGCTTAACAATACAAACTATTTTGTCCAGTAGTGTTATCCTAGTGCGTTAGTTATAGATCAGCATCTACAGTGCCTTGGTGTGTACCTTTGAACAGGGAACAAACTCGTGGCTCCCATCTACGGAGACTGAAAGATGAGTGGCCTGCACTCTGCAGCCAAAGGGATTGAGAAAAATGCGTTTATAATTATCAGTGGTGGCATGCCACCTAGCTACCTTTTGATTCCAGTTCATATTGAAGTTCTAGCATGTCTGGTACGGCACCACTCAGCGACAGCATGACTTCATTCAGGCCATGATAGTCCACTGTTAATCTCCATTCTCCGTTAAGCTTTCATGCGGGCCATATGGGGCTATTAAAGGGTGAATGGGTCTTGCTGATGACTCCTTGGTTCTCTGGTTGGTGAATCAGCTTGTGGGTGGGAATCAGGGAGTCTCGGTTGGTGTGGTGTTGCTGCTGGTGCATTGTTGTAGTAGCAGTTGACACCTGTTGTTCTTTGACTTTCAGTAACCCCACCACAGATGGGTCTTCTGAAAGACCAGGCAAAGCAGAAAGCTGCTTAATTTCCTCTGTTTCCAAGGCAGCTATACCAAAAGCCCACCGATATCCTTTCAGATCCTTGAAATACCCTCTCCTAAGACAGTCTATGCAGAGGATACATGGAGCTTCTGGACCAATCACAATGGGATGTTTTTGCCACTCATTCCCAGTTAAGCTTATTTCAGCCTCCAATACAGTTAGCTGTGGCGATCCCCCTGTCACTCCAGAAATACTAATGGGTTCTGCCCCTTCATAGCTTGATGGCATTAGAGTACGCTGTGTACCTGGATCTACTAGAGCTTTATATTCCTCTGGGTTCAATGTGTCAGGCTATTGGATCTACACAGTCCCGTAAACCCAGTTATCCCTGTCATCTTCCTGGCTGGAGGCAGGGCCCCCCCCAATCCTGGTCATAGGATCCCTCACCAGGACGACAAGTGGTGCAAAGTGGATGTAGCATGCAGTGGTTCCGCTCACTTGTGTCTTGCCAGAAGGGATTAGAATTCCTTTTCACAGGATAGAGAATAAAGGCGGCCCTATCACTTTGTCTGGGAAACTGTCCTCTGGAGACTGGAGCAGCAACCTTCCTGGAAGTCTCCCCATTTGTGACTGTTTTTCATTGTAATTATGCATCTGTGTCTACTGGGTTGAGTTAGGCTTTCCATCCCACCTCTTCATGTCCTTGTTGTGGTCCTGCAGGTGTAACTGCAGGGTACCCTGTGGTGTGTATCTCCTATATTCTCCCCTTCAAACAGAAAGGCACCTACTGGCTGAGATGCGGGTCTGTACAGGTGGAGAGTGGATGATGGACATTATAGAGGTAGATGATGGAGGAGTGGGTGGTGGAGATGATGGAAGCAGAGGTACTGTTTTCGTAGTTCTGCAGATGGCGAAATCACTTCATCCATCATTGGTGTTGTCTTTACAACCCATTGTTGCCAATGAATTGGCATATGATGATGGTGTGCTCTGTATCAATTTCTGCCACATACGTCAGAGACATAGAACTTCATTGGGATGCGTGGGTGACCGTGGATTGTCCTGGTAATAATAAATCATCTCTTTCACAGCTAATGCCCTGAAGTACCGGCTACCTTTCTCTATTGCAGCTCACTTGTCTGGGTGACAGCTCTATCACAGCCAAAACCAGGACAGCTACAAATGACATATTTATTCTAAGAGTATTGAGTGCTCTGACTTTAATGGTTAACCTCAGGAATAATGCTAATGGTTATTGCTGTGGTAAATATGGTATTTTAGTAGTAAAGGTCTATTCCAAGAGGGAATCTTGGTAAAGAATATACTGCTTTGACACTTGCTTTCTTGTCTTGTATACTAAATAAATACCTAACTCTGTCACTTTCACAGTTATCTTTTGGTTACTGAAAAACATTTATTTGAAAGGAAAAGATGGCAATAAAACATTTCTTGTAGTGACTTTGTCTGGTGGTAGATGTGGTGGGTTTTTTTTGTGGGTGAGTTGTTTGTTTTTTGGTTTTTTTTTTTAAGTAAGTATTTTTAAGCTTTTGTGATTATAAACCGTTTCACTGTCACTGACGGCTGACTAGTCATATTGCTTATAGAGAAATATTTTCTTTACAGGATATTCATATGTGAGCAACATACGGATTAATTGAGAGAATGCCATAGTTGTGAATTTTATCTAAACTTATTTGTTGTAGGGGATGAGCTATGGAAAACAGGTTTCTTTATTTTTAAGAAACTATTGCTTTAGTATTTTTTAGCTTTTCTGGACTTGAAAGCTATAAACAGCCTACCACTATTACTGCAGATATTTTTGTGCCTGACATTCCATTCCATTGATGAGTATCCAGAAGAGTTTCCAAAAGCATACAAAGGAAGCCTAATTACCTTTGCTCTTTTAAGTCATGTATGCAGATGCTTTTCCCAACAA
Organism: Falco biarmicus; assembly: GCF_023638135.1. Classification (NCBI taxonomy): domain Eukaryota; kingdom Metazoa; phylum Chordata; class Aves; order Falconiformes; family Falconidae; genus Falco; species Falco biarmicus. Next base: position 31,306,278 of record NC_079293.1, on the reverse strand, counting down.
ATTAAAGTCTGTAGAGCTTTACGCTTTAGTCCTCAATTACTGCTGTATATACTTCCAGTGAGTGGTGGAATAGGCAACCGTACACTGCATTTAAAGTTGTGTATGATATTATATCCAGGTTAATAATACCTGTAAAAAAGTGGAATGCTGGCATAGCCTTAATCATAGTCTGTAAATGAAGAGTCTTGTAAAATTTGATAGTAGGTATAAAAAGATACTGAAACAAGACATTTAGAAATGGCATTTCTTTACGTGTTGGCTCAGTAAGTTGAGTTGGTTAATTACAATTATTAATATGATGAAGAGTTATTTTAGAACTTGGTAGCCATAAGAATGTTAAGAAACACTAATATTATTCCACAAATCAGTTTGTAGCTGAAAAGGCATCTCACACATGCAGATTAAAAGATTTGTGAATATGTATATGTTATTTTAAACTGAATATTAGAAAAGGAAAATCTTCTTTGCAGTTATAGCACAGATGGTCTTTGTTAGGAGGTTTAAAACTACTGAGAAAGGGTAAGTTGATTTCTAACAGCTTATGATGAAAGGGAATGGTTTTACGGAGATATATTGGGATGAGTCTGGATATTGAAAAAGAATCTAGGGATTGAACTTCATGGACTTGCTTAATGAAGAATTAGATAAAACACAACTGGAAGAAAGAATTGGTTTTTGTCCCTAATTGGTTTTCACTACTTGTACAATTATCCTGATTTATGAGCCACCTTTGCTGTGAAAGAAGTTCTAATTTTGTTTTGTGGAACATACTTGCCAGTATTGGTTATGCAAGCTCAAACTTGCAGTCCCTTCCATTCCTGAACCACTGTGTGTATCTACCAGTAGAGTGCTTTCTTCTGCTTTATCTGCTGACTGATGGAATTTGTTGTAGCTCTTCCCCCTCTTTGCTTTCCCTGCCACCCCAGCCCATACAGTTACTGATTGTGAAAGACCTGCTTGCTACATCTATCCATACCTATATAAACTCTATACATATGTGTATGTATATAGTATATGCGATGTTATACTGTATATAATATATAGCCTATAAAATACTATGAGCGTATATATTTTAATTCCAATTCTGAAAGAATGCATTTGCTGTGCATACAAGGGTAGACTGCACATGGTCATCCCTAAGGAGCTTTAGGAGCTGTGTTCTCTGAATATAGTTTGTTTACAGAGCAAGGTTGAAAGTGAGTAATAGAATTTATATTCATACTTATCAAAGCTAAAATGTTGCTTAGGTAATGATATATCACCTAGCTTATTAATTGCTTTAAAGTATTTGATTAATGAGAGTGAACTCTACTTAAGCCTCAAGTCTCTGTAAACCTCTGTGAAGTAAGCACACAAGTGTTTTCCTAATTTCATAGATTGGCAAAGTGAGTGAGGGGGAATGTGCTCAGCATGACAGCTGGAAAATCTGCATCTGCTCAGGGAGCTGGAGCTGTTCTATGTCTCGTGATCATCACTTAATTCACACTCTGTTACGAAAGGGTGTGAAACAATTCACTTAATGCAATTGCTTGCTTACAAAATAGGAGGAGCAAAAAAAGTAAAAAAATGATTATGTATCAGAAACTAAGAGCATTTTCTCTACTGTTACTGTGCATATCTAGTGAGTTTCACTGTATTTCTTGAGTCAGGCTCTCTAGAAATGTTTTCTGTTCATTGTTTTCTTTTTTTACAACTTTTTGTGGTAATTCACTTAATTTTAATATCCGTAAGTTAATTCTAGTAACTTTAAGCTTTACTCATATTCCTCACAGTAAGTCAAAGCTTATTGTTGAAATCTACCTTCCTCAACGCTGACTTTATTGCTTAATGCATGTGGAAGTAACCATGCAGATGGTTTCTAACATCCTAACTGCAGGTGACATGGAATTTCTGAATTATACATCCAAGTTTGATACTATGTGACTTTTTAAGTTTTTATGACCTGGTTTCACTCAAGAGAATGTTGTTTCATCCACTCAGAAGTAGTATGCATCTTATTGAAAGTGTTTCAGTGTTTCAGCTTTTGAATATCCTTTATTTCTGAAGAAAAACTATTTCCTGTTATTTCTGAGCGTCTGTATTATTCTTCAGGGAAAAAAAGTAATTCCTAATGTCCAATCTAAACCTTCCCTTGCGCAGCTTGAGGCCATTTCCTTTCTTCTTATCATTTATTACTTGGGAAAAGGGACAGACCCCCACCTTGCTACAACTTCCTTTTAGGTGTGATGTCATTCATATCTGCTTGTATCAATTCCTATCTGAATGTTAAACATCATAAGTCTCTGAAGTTGTTTCCATATCTTATTGTTAATCTTACTGGGTGGAGTAACCCTTACAATGTAAATCTTATGATGTAAAGAGGCAATCATCCAAAGGCGCTGAACACATGCAAACTTTCACAGATAATAAAAGGGGAATAAAATAACTAAGATATCCTTTCCGGTTTCTGAACTTGATTTGTTTAAGTCTGGTTGTCAGACATTGACATTAAGGCTTAATGCAGAATTACTATGTAATATAATAAGGTCACCATTTTAGTAGTTTTTGTTATTGAACCTTTCTTGGTTTTATATCTTGGATGTCTGTCAGAATGGCAAGGGGAACAATTCAGAATTCAAAACTTTGACTTTTAGAAGACTTTATTATTAAAAATACTTTCAAATGAGTCATTGCAAAGCTGTAGCAGTGAATTTTTTCATGTTTCAATAGAATATGACCAAGACTAAACTACAGCAGGTAGTATTTTAAGTGACTGTACTGCTGAGGCAACAAAAGCTGCGTAAAAAAGACGGGCTGTGCATTGAAGGGGATTCACTCGTCATGTCAGAGCTGATGGTTTTTCTGTGGCATAACAGCATGTGTCAAGATAATGGAAATTTAAATGAGTGAACAGTGGAGATAAAATGAGCAAGTACAGCCATGGATGGAAAGGGAAATGATCCTTATATTTTATGTTTGTGCTTTTGTAAAACATGTGGAGATGTATCCTACTGCATCAAAAATAATTTGCTAAAACATTGGGGTTGGGGGACCTGTTAGCATGCAACTGCTCAAGCATAGTTAAGAAGAAAACCATTCCTTGCTCCAAGTGTTCCTCTTCCCTCCAATTCCACTGATTTTTAAGTAGTGATAAATAGCAGTAATTATTTTGTTTAGCTAAAATCTGAGCAACAAAAGTACTTCTCTTGCTTTTTATTTGTGTCTGCTACTTAGTCAAATCTCTGTCTAAAGTAGTAAAGCTGTCAGGACAAAGTGGGCATCAGAAGGTGAGTGGCAAGTACAGATCTCTTGCTTATCGAAATGACAGTTCACATTTAAGTTGTGTAGTTGGAAGTGACTCTTTGTCATCTGTAATTGCTTTTGCCCGAATGAGAAGTTCCCAGGTTCCAGAGGGCAAATTTTTGCAACAGAAGAGCCTTGGATGTGATTAATTTGCAACATCATGTGTTGGCAGTACATTGTACAAGAAGCCGAAAGATAAAATGATGGGAAGCCAACCTGTTCTCCCAGCTGAGTTAGTCATGACATGCAAGGATTAGGGGAATTTAGACTGAGTTGAGTAATTAGGGTAACTTCACTTCCCCGAATGTCATTCTAGTGCAACTGCTACATCTTTTCTTTTGAAAAAGCTTTAAAAAGAAATTTACTTTGCCTGCGCTGATGGACCTGCAAAGTAGAGTTAAAAATAACAGCTATGTGATTTAAGAACATGTACTCTTTAAATGGTTTTCTGAACTGGATCTGTTTAACCTTCTGAAATATTTGATTTCCCAAGTTACAGTAATACGGTTTCATAAACCAGTGTCCTTTTCAAATGACTGTAACACCGGTGACTGTGTAAAATCACTTTTAATAATAGGGGAGAAACATGAGCAAGAAGCTTGCATTGAAAAAATCCACTCTTTTTTATTAGCTTTTTGTCATCCTTCTTTCCTCAATTAAAATTAATAGCATGAGATGATTTTTTCCTGTGTTTAGTCACCTTGTCATACAGTGCATAGACATATATGCTATTTTGAGCACAAGACTGGACCAGCTGGTGTCAGTAAATAACTTTGTCTCATGTGTTCACTGTAAATTGGAAAAAGTTTTAATAAAATAGATGTCTGGTAAAGGGTTGCAGGTGTAAATGTTATTTGTATTAACTACAGCTAGCTTTGAAAAAGGGGTGAGTTGTCTGATTAATTTTTCATCTGTGAATGCTTATGTATTAAAATTAAGGTCAGGACATTTTCCTACAAAGATTCTTGATGAAACTCTAGTCAGAAGAGATAAATGATATCTGAAGTGTAACTTTTAACTCATAACTGAGGGAAGAGGTGTTGTCCAGAAGATCTGGTGACCAAGATGCATGTATGGCGTGAAAAAATAGTTTGATGTACTTGCTCAATTTATGAGAGTAGGGTTTTTAAAATACCTGTGTCTTCCATATCTCATGATTTGGATCACATTTGGCTGTGAAGTGGGAATTTAACCCAGGGCTTTGTATGCTGTACGAAAACAATTAAAAATTTCCAATTTTTTCGTTTCTTATGGTTCACAGAAGTTTTTTTCCTATGTCAGTGTTTTGATTTATGTCACTTACCTTAAATGCCGATTTTTGATATGGGGTTTTTTTTGTTTTGTTTTTGTGAGGTGGTTTGTTTTGTTGTTTGTTTTTTTTTTTTTTTTTTTACCTAGACATAACATGCTGTGTAATTTTCTTTTTTTTTTAAGCCAGTTATGATGCCAGTGTTTTTTACTGTTTTTATTGTTTCTTTCAGGAAAAAGCAGATAATTTTATTTCTGCTTCAATTTCAAGATGTACTTTTCATGTTGTGGCATATAGTTTTCCTAAGACATAAAACATCAAGTTTAAGTTGACCATTAATTCCAATTAGCTAATAAAAATGTTGAATTTTTCTTACAGGAGATGATCAGATTGAGAGAAAAGGCCAAGTTCTAATCCTTTTAGTGGAACAAGCTCTCAGTTTCCAGGATTACAAAGCAGCTAGTATGCATTGCCAGGAGCTCATGGCCACAGGTGAAGTGAATAAATGGGGGTTGCATGGGATGATGGCGGTGGTAATCAGAGTTCTGACTCTTTGCTTACTGTGAAGTATTGCACTTCAGATTGGTCCATTTCATTCAAAAATTAGATATGCTTTGTTTGTGGAAGTCAACTGGCATCTCCGTGGAATGGATGCTGTATACAGCAAATACTGTATGTGAGAAGATGGTTACGTGTCTAATAGTTCAGTAACTTTAGGAAGCTTTTCTATATTCCTCTGGGAACCACAATTTTTATTCTTTTTACACTGTACCCATCTCAAGCAGATAAAAATATGTGACTGCAGCTAGCAGGAATGTACAACTTTTTAGATGTCTACTATTCTTTCAGAACTCTTAAAATACTTGTGCTATTTATGTAATTTGTATTTGTCTGGGGATGAGTGGAGATAAATGAAATATATGTGTCAGGGTACTAAAGAAGATGGGATTTGTTTCTTTGGCTCTTTTTTCTGCCTTGAGATTGAGGGGGGAAATTTGCGATGAATTGAGATTCTTTTAATATAGCAAGTGATACATTGTACTTTTTTTTTGTTGTTTTTTTTGTTGTTTTTTTTTTTAATTTACAGCCACTCCAGTAAGGTGTTCAATATCATGCTGTTTTTCTTACTGCGGTGTGTAGGCTTACAGATGCCTGTTGTACTGATATCTACAATATGATAATAATTAATCTTCTATGTATTTGGTCAGTCTAACATTGAGTTACATCTCTGATTTATGGAGCCTTTATGGTTCTTTCCTTAGGGGATGTTAAGTGTCAGGACGAATGCCACACGCCCTCCTTTATCTCATCCAGTAAGAGTTATGCAGCATCTTCCTATCACTTGTGAAGCTTACCAACCTCAGAAGTATGTTTTGTATTCCCTTGTAGGTTATTCTAAGAGCTGGGAAGTATGCAGTCAGCTTGGGCAATCAGAAGGCTACCATGATTTAGGTATGCGTCAGGAGCTCATGGCTTTTGCTCTGACACACTGTCCCCCAAGTTCCATAGAGGTGTTGTTGGGAGTGAGCAGTTCATTGCAGACCCAGGTGGGTGTTCCTGAAACTATTTTCATGCAAGGTCAGTGCTTACCAAAGTAAAGGAGACTTGTGCTCGTTTTGAAGTTTGTTCCCTTAAATTCCACCCCCCTACAAGTTTATAATTGTTCTACTTGGTTTTTCTTCTTTCAGTATTACATTTCAACAAATGAAGTCTCTTTATGAGCATTTTTATATGTTCAGTTGGCTTCTCCAGTAGAAGTGCAATTGTATTCTCTGCCTTTAGTACTTTTATTTTCTTTATTTATTGCCTCATTTAAATGTTTTATTTCCAAATGCGGTTAAATAATTTTTTCCGTGTTTACACTTTCTGATGCAACTTCATTAAATGCCCATGTAAATGTCTGTTAAATGTTTATTCAAACGTTTTCATGATCTCTACCCAATATACAATGAAATTCTTTTCCCACTCATTTCAGCCATGTAATGGTTTCAACAACTACAACAGGCTTTGTTTGAGCCATATTAACTCTGCAATGACTGATGACTTAATAGAATCACATCTTAGGTGTTCAGCTGATCATAGTATGTATGTGAGAATGCATAATTGTGGCATTTAAATACAACTTATGCCAAGTGACATAGCAAACCTTCTGAAAAGTTTTATTTGAAACTGCAGTGCGGTAATTTACGTTGTCAAAACGTTCAATTTCTGTTCAGTGTAATTACAGCTTGGCCTACATACTATTGCTTGTTTAAGATTTCATAATTGTCTTAGTAGTCTAAGAATTCACAATGTTCATGTTTGTATTACACTAAGATAGGTCTATTTTAGAGGGCTTGAATTCTGTGTTTGAACAACGGGGGAGGAGGGAGCAATGAGTACAGTACTTACATAGTCTAAGGCACCTGCAAATGCATACCCTTTTTCTTTACAAAATTGCCTTTGTAATAATGTGTATGAGAAATACAGGCAACATATGAAGGCAGTCTGTACTGCTTCAGGGACAGGGTAACATCAGAATAAAATGCTACAAAGAATTTGAAATAAAAGTCTGTCTCCTGCAACCTATTTAATGTTTTATTTTTATCATGAAAGCACTCAAATTTGAGAGGTAAGTGTAATTATGAGCTTAAACACAAGTGGAATTATTGCAGAACTGATATCTGTACAATATAGAAATAAAAACTTGTTTCCCCCCTTATGTGCCTATACCTAGCATTAGAATTTGAAGTCAGACAAACTTTTGACAATGTATAAATGAAAATTAGTTATACTTTCTGTCAATTCACTGCTTCTGTGTTGCTGTCTCATTCCTTCTAAAGGCTTCATGTCCTGGTAGTTGTAATGAAGTGCAGCTGCTCAGCCACTAGTTATTACTCTCTTGCATCCCACTTCTCCAACGGAAAAGATCCTCTGTCTTCTCCATTCACAAAACTTGAGGCTGAATCTTGCTCAGGTTTCTTTGTTAGTGCAGTATCATTTGTAGCAAAAGTGCAGTGATGATTAATGTAATATTTGCCCCAAGAAGCCAAACCTAAGTAATGATTTCTGTCAAAGCATGTTTACTCAGTTTCTTCTGCAATTACTTTGTCCATAAAATAAGCATAAGCTTTTCAGGTCTGTCCATTAATTGTCCTACATGTTCTGTCCAAGCACTCTGTCTTTGTATGTAGGTAGATAGATATATGCTGAAAAACCTTATCAGAAAGTCATGCTAACTATATGATACTAAACGACTGTGTCTTTCGCCCACAAAACTACAATCTTGTGTAACACTTGCTTGGCAGCTCCACAGAGGCACCTCAGAGGCACAGTTCAGATAATGGCTGTTTTTCATGTAAGTTCTTTAGTTAACATAGTATAGCAGGGTGCATATAATTTTTTTAAAAATATCTTACATTATGTGAAAAATATTGCACAAAAATCACAGAGAAGGGAAGGTGGTTTTGTCTGGGGCTACAACAGTGAGGGGATGCCAAAGATACCTATGTGTTCTTCTCCCTGTCTTCTCCCACACCCTTGTTTTTCTGTCATGGAAGCTTTTACATCAGAATTTCTTGCATTTCCTACGACATCAGTCATAATTCTTACATTTTGTTATTTGACTGGTAAGAGATTATTTTGTGTTTATAGATTCTTTATCAGGCTGTGAATTACCAGTTCCTTCCTTCAGAAGGAGGTGAGAATGTATATGTCTCAGGACCGTCTTCACTGATCAGTAAGGATACAGAGGTAAGCTTTAAAGAGAGTTTTTGGAGTAATAATTATTTTTTTCTGCATTATGAAGAGCTGGATTTGATTTTTTTAGCAATATCTACTGTTTACTAGATAAAATGCACAACATAAAAGAAATTACTATTTTCTGTTCTTAGATTGTTGTAAGTTCAAGGTTTTGTTTATGTCTTTATAGTTAGTCTGGTGCAATTTTTTTATTGCCTCTTCCTACGCAGTCTTAACACCACAGGAAAAAAACCCACCACAAACCCAGAGGCAGAAGAGGAAAGTGCCAAAAAAATTAACATGATAATATACATTAATGTTGATTTGATTTTTGACCTGTCCCAATTGCGAAGCAAAACACTTGAAAATAAACCTAAGCTACAAATTTAATAAAAAAATGCCTTGAATTAAACTTACTTTTCCCTTTTGTTCTGTGTATCATGAAGTTTGTGTCTTCTTTGCCATTTTATAACTTCCATATATTGCATCTGAAACTATTTCTATGTGTAAGATCAGGAGAAACATCGAGTGTTTTGTGGGAAATAGAGGCAAGGCAGCAGGAAAATAGGCTGCTATTATTCTTTCTACTTTTCATGTTTATTGTTTTAAGTTTGTACATGTACAATTGCAAGTATATTTCTCTCTTTAAAGAAGATGTAATTACCTATTTATGAAATTCTAAGTTTAATTTTATTCTTTTCTGTTTAATTAAGGTTGTCTGTAGATAATGAACAGATCTTGGGTGGGGAGAAGGGTAGTAAAAGCCTTAAAGACATACAGGAAAGAACAGAGAGAGAGAAAGAAAGAAAGAAAGAAGGTGGTTCATGTTGCATAGTCTGGCGTTTTTAGAAGAGTGTCTTGAACTGCAGTCACCTTAATGTCACTATACCCTTGGGTAATTTTTACCAATGACAGTGTAGATGAAACACACTAGTCTTTGCCTTTTAGTGTACTTAACATCATGTGGCTTAAAAACCCACACCTCTCCTTCACGTTGTTGGAGTGGGAAGAGAACTTCTATGCCTCTATTTTGTGTATGTTTTATATATGTATAGGCATACATACATTGTATACATATATGTGTATGTAAACATACATATACATGTTTGCATATATAAAAAATAAATAGGCAAGAAAGCAAAATACCGCTGAAAACAGTATTCAGGGGAAAAGAGCTAAACACCTTAACTGCTAGAGTCTGCTATGAAGAACAGGTCTGTTTCGCTGGCAGGAGTGCTTAAAATTTTCTGGAAATTGGTAAATGAATCTTTCTGAGGGGAAGATTATTAAGTAGATGTTAAAATTGTTCAACTTTCTGATGTGGATGCATGTGTTTACAGAATTTTAATGTATATAACAAACTGTCATGCATCACCTTTCATATGCTGTAGTGCTATTTACTATGTTGTGACAGAACAATTAGACTTGCATAAAAATGATTCAGAAACTTATTCAGAGATTTATCAGAGTTGAGTAAACTCAATAATTAAATTTATTATCCATTCAGTTTGGATATCTGAAGCAATTTTCATTATGCTAAAGAATTCACATTCGGAAATTTGTTCGATATTTTTTTTCCCCGCCCTTAGTTGTGGTTGGTTGACTGTTTAGAATTGGAATTAGGTAAGCAGTTGACCTGACAAGTTTGTATGTTGCTGCATTGAGTTTTTTATTTCTTTCTGTGTTAATACAGCTTCTTGGCATGTCATATTTCAGACTGTTACACTATGAAATGAGTTCTGTATGTTTGCTAATTCTGTCTTTTTGTTCTCTCCCAGTTAACTTAATAGGGATTTATAGCTTCTTTCATTTCTTGCAATGACACAGGGGGAAAGGGCCCAGAATTTAGTCAGTGTATAACCCTTCCTTTGTTACAGACATCTGAAATGTTAGAAAAGCAATATATTTAATAACTCAGTTTCTCTGACTTAACCGAATCCCATGTCTGCAATCCCCATAGTTCCACTTCAGCTAATTCCTCGTGCTTCACTTTCATTGTCTTGTACAGAATTTCAGTTCCTTCAAAGAAAAAACTGTAAGACTTTTTCCCTTTCTTTTTCTCCTTTCTTTTTCACTTACGTCCTGATTAACTTAGAGCATCATTTTTTCGAGGATTTGACAAATGTTTTTCTTTCGTAGTTGTTGATACCTTTTCAAATTGGTGCTCTAATTTTTCTTATCTTGACTAAGCGTCTTCTATCATACATGTGTTTGGGCATCCCTTTCTCTGTTGCATTAAAAATACCTATCTGTAAGTATATCAGTTTTCCCTTCCGAAGCTTTAGTGACTTTTTTTCTACTCTTCTTACCTTCATCTAGTATTGAATCATTAGTTGCTGCTACCTTTTTTTTTCATTATAGTAACTTACATCACCAGCTCACCATACTTGTCAATCATTCTTCTCTTGAACTCCTCTCTAGAAATGTCTAAACTAATTTCATTTTTTTTGTTTTAAGTTTTTCCTCTAAAAACTTTTTTCCCATTAAACTTCCAGAAATCTTGATAGCAGCTGGCTTTATAACTCCACAGATTGCATAGAAATGTGTCATTTAATACTGCTGTCATATTGCCGTCAGTATAATTTTTCTCCAAGTTTTTGGTGGTTCTACTTCGAAGGAAATTCCTGATTGCTATGATAAAGATGCACTTAATTATTCTGTAGGAGCTAACCTATTTGCACAAGAATGTACTTCATTACCTTAGTGCCAGCTTGTCACCGTTGATTGAACTTGTGGGATCCATTGGAGGAATTATCTTTTGGAAGCTACAATGATTCTCACATAGCAGACTATTTTTAAGCAAAATGCTAAGTTTCCCCAGTCTGCACCCTTTTTTCTTTTTGTTGTATGTGACAAATGCATTGACAACTAATCTATGCTTCTCAAACAAAATATCTCAGTAAGAAAATTAAGGTCTTGATAATGAAAAGCATTTCAGCATATTATAGCTAACATCTGATTAAAATCTAATGCTTAACCATGAAATGCTGTGTTGTGTCTAAACAATGGAAACAATAACCTTCGATTGCCTTGTGATCTCTGACTTTGTTAAATGTGCAGAATAGTTAAAACATGCATTACATCTAAGAAAAATATCTATCTTTTACATATCTGAACGTGAAAACTTAATTACTGTAACATGGCACATCAGCAGAAGAGAAATCTAGGGTCTCACATTCCCTTGAAAACAAACTCTTTTGATATGAGAGCAGACATAATTTCTAGAGGAGAGTATCTTAAAGTTATAGGAATGATTTTCTTAAATGTTGCTTAAAGAAAAGAAAATTCCCAATTAACAGAGTATTAGCATCTTCTTTGCTTTTGCATTTTTTCCCAAGCACTAGGTCTGGGGAAAGACAGGATCTTTTAAACATCTGTATACATTAAATTGGTATGTCATGCATTTTTATCATTGCTGGTTAGAAATGCTTAGGGAATGTTGTGTTTGCGGCACGCACTGGGAACTCTTCAACCTGGAGTCTTTGGAGCCTCAGGGCAAAAATAACGCTCCAGCTGCTGTTTGAAATAGTTATGCTTTGGGTTTGTTTGGTGGGTTTTGGTTTGGTTTGTTTTTTGTTTTTTTAATTTTATTTATTTTGAAATTAACTGGAACTGTGTTTTGTGGTTTAGTAAATGTACTGGTTTTAATTCTGTAATAAGTAACTTAAAATTCTTCTCATGGGAAGAGGTAGCTGCAATTCCTGAAGAAATAGTGTTCATTAACAGTGTCACAGAACTCTTGTGCAGAGGAGAAAAATCTAAACGTGGAACTCTATACATGCACTATTTAAGCTCCTGTTGTAGTCAGTGGAGGTCCAGTATATGATGCATAGAGAATAATGCAGCTAATCAGCCATTAGGTGCTTGTTGCAGTTACTTAATCATAGATATCAGCAATTTGAGATAGCCCAAGTTATCCTCCTCCTTTAGCTACTGATCCAAAAAGTCTACGTCCTCTGTCAGATCTACAAGTGTGTTAAGCAGGTATCTTTATTACTGCCATATATCTCAGTCATCAAAGCCTGCGTTTAAGCAGCTGAATCAAATGCATTGTGTATGCTTAAGGCTGGGTTACTTTTTTGGTTCTAGTGACATTAAAGTCATAATAAGAGCTTAGACATCCAGTGTCACCTGAATTTTAGTGTTGTCATCTTGAGCTGAATCTTTTCGATAGCCTCTCATCTAGGGTCTGGTTTATCTTTGCAGGAGTGGAGTTTTCAATTAGACCGGTTCATTAGCTGTAACATACCTTACAAAAAGAAAAAAACACACACACCCCCAAAAACCCCCAAACCAAACCCCTCCCAGGCATAAAACATAAATGTAGGTTAAACATTAATATGTATGTAAAAGAAACTATTTCAAAATCCTATTTTCCAATGGAAGTATCAAAAAGGGAAAAAGAAAAAGGAAAACTAATACTTGATGTTCTGTCTTATGAACAGAATCTGTTCCAATTCGCTTTGTTTCCTTTATAGTCTTAGGCGTTAAGAGACATTATGCAATAAGGTGTATACAGTATATGGTTTTTGCATGCTTTAATCCTTGCACCTTCAGTAATTGTTGTTTTGTAATTGTAAAAGAAAAAAAAATAATCCATATTACAGGCGTTCTGATTTGTTACTCTGTCTTCCATGTTTATTTAAAATGTAGGTGGCTTTGTTATTTGTCGTTGCATTGGACTGGTTGGAATTATATATATGTGTATGCATGAGAATACGTATAGATATAAAAATATTTTACCTGTTATTTTAGAGTATCTTGATAATTCAGAATTTGTTGACTGACTTTTTTTTACACTGATTTAGATTCATTCAAAAATTTAAGCTGCTATTATTATTTTGTTTTTAACCTGATGTGCTTAGTTTTATAAAAGATATCAGGAAGAAATGATAATTTCCCCGAAACAGCTCTCAAGACGTCCAAACTAACTTCCTCCTGACAATACAATTAAAGGATGCAAGTTGTCTTAAGATAGGATCTCAAACAATCTTTAGGAAATAATTTATTTTATGAGAGATTGATTCAGGATAGCAAAAAGTTATAGCCTTTAAATGTTGCTGTTCCAGGTACACAGAGGAATGGCTTTTTAGAAAACAGAATTCTTATTTGTGCAGAGAAGACTGTAATTACTTGTTAAAGTTGAAATTGTTTTTAGAGAAGATCAGTAGAGTTTATCTGATAGCAGCAGAGCTATAGAAACATACACACTAGCATACAAATTAGCCCATTAGTTTTCACACTACTGAAGGAGGTTTATTTTAAGAAAATTTATTTTTATAGAATCGTTTGGGTTGGAAGGGACCTTAAAGTTCATCTGTTTCCACCGCCCCTGCCATGGGCAGGGATACCTTCCACTAGACCAGGTTGTTCAAAGACCCATCCAGCCTGGCCTTGAATGCTTCAAGTTTTGCTCGAATGCAGTTGAGAACTTGAGCGGGACTTTTTTTTTCTCCTGGTTCTGTTTGGTTTAGTTTTGGTTTATTTTTTTCCCCATGAAAAATTTTCAGTGTCCTGCAGCATCTACTTGAAAAGGGAGGCAGAGAGAAAACTTAGTATTCTGTATACAACATTTAAAATAAATGACAAAAATCTTTTGTACGAAGTAAGAAGAGTGGTTTACTTAACATACAAACAGGAAATTCTCTCCCACACCCCAAGCCACCAGACCTATGATTTTCAGTTGCTTTTAACTTTTCAGAGGAGTAAAAATACTGGCATGTTGTAATTGGCATTAATTTTCTTTATTTGGTCAAGTAAAAGCTGAAATTTCCAGTTTAGCCAGTCAGTTCATTAGTGGTACATCGTGAAATGCAGAATGTAGTTTCAGAAAGGACTGAAAAAATGCTGAAGCCTTAATGGAAAGAAGGATTTAAGATGAACCTGCTACTTCAGTGGTCAGCTTGAGGCTGTGATTTACTGCATACTACAGTAAAAGGTACTAAATATAAGTTTGTCTGCAGTGAAATTCTGCCTTACTGAAGCTAACGTGTTTTGTCGCTGAGCTTATGGTAGGGGACGTAATTCACTGAAGTGTAACGACATCTTTTTGGGCTGGAGTCTGGAATTTTGTCATGAATTAGTATGTTGTAAACTAATACCTCATATTTAGTTATACATGTAGAAATTTTCTATTTGGATACACTTCAGTGTGTGGGGAGATGAATAATAGGGTTGTTAGTGAGAACCATTGGATATAAAGCTCTTGAACTTTGCTGTATGGAGGAAAATACTTATTTTTTTCTACTGCTGAAGACAGTGTGTTTACATTAGCATACTAATTATATATTCATGTGTAATGTGCAAGCCTTGTAAAGCATGCAATTAATGCTAAACCTTTCAGGACAGAAATAACACAGATCAACCAACATGAGTGTTCTGGGTATTATTTAAATGCTTTACATGAGGTAAAGCTGATAGCCAAAGCTCCATTTTTGGAATGTGTTCTGCTTTTAAGAATTTACTTACATGTGAGTTTACTGAGTGAAAACGTTTTGCAGGATCATGTGTAGACATGTATGTGCATGTATTACAGAAGCAGTTTGCAACTGGGGGTAGGCTGGGGTCTCTGGTTTTTTTTGCAGTCTTTTAGGTTTGCTATATCTGGTATCTTCTAAATGCTGACTACAGAATTTCAAATCTTGATGATTCTTTTTCACTTGGTCTGGAGATGAATGTTTACATCACTTCTCATTTTCCCTACTGAGAATTCAACTTAATTAATGCTGCCTCTGTACAAATACAAGATTGTGTCTACTATCAGCTTTCTTGAATTACTGAAAATTAATTTTAGCATGCTCAATCTGCTCATTTGTAGAGACATCATTATTTTAACAGAAGCATTCAACAATTATGTAAAACATTACCATTATAAACTTCGGAATTAAAACCAGCTGTTGTCTGTGGAAACAGGAGATTATAACTGAATAAGGGGCAAAATGTTCTGTTGGTCATGCTGGTAACTTCAGATTGAAACTCCTAAACCGCTTTTAACTTGTTTTTTGTTTGTCTTTGACAGCTGCTGCTTAAATTAATGATCATTAAAAGTATGTTACTAACATAGTATCTTAGCATTATGCATAGAACTCTAATGCATTTGGCTTTAGGTCATTAGCCTAATTAAAGCATGAGTCTTAACACTTGCCATTGTGTGTTGGATATGCTCACAGGATGAAACCAACACTGCCTCTAGCCAGTCTGCTGATTTGTTGTACTGGACGACATCAAAAACCATGAAGGTGTTGTCTAACACAACTATGACTACAAAAGCCATGCTGCATGCTGTCAGTGATGGACAGTGGTGGAAGAGATCGTTAACTTATCTTCGACCGTTACATGTAAGGGATTGCTGATGTGTCTCTGAACGTTTACACATTCAATGATACATTAGTATAAAAGCTAGGCTGTTTTGTAGTATCTGCTAACTGAAGACCTCAAATCAATAAATGAACTAGAGACATCATGGGATTGTTTGCAAGCAAATCCCAATTAAAGAAGGGGTCTAAAGCTGTTTCTTTTTCTTGTTTTCTAATCTGTTTCATCCTGCTTTCTTAGCATAGTGTGGGAAGGCATAGTTGAAATTTGGCAGAACTTCGAAACTTTGAGGAAGGAAGCACAGCAAAGCCCGATCTTTAAATGCTCTTTTTTTTATATTGAAAGCCATTCCTTTTCAGTTTCTCTTTTCTACCTTCTCTATCTCAGTGGATTTTCTGTAGCGTTCATGATACTAGTTTTTCTGATGGTACTTCTAAACATGATTCTCTTTAAGGATACTGGACCTCGTTCAGCATTGGTTTATGTAAGATGATACCTATCTTACTCCCCAGTGAATTAAATTATATTTTCATTTACAGCTGTTTCCCTTCTGAGCAGCAGTTACAGACTCTTTAATGAGCTTTTTTACAACTAGGTTCAACTATACTTATTTTTCCCAGGGCCAAGAATTTGGAGATGTGTTAAAAAGTGGGCCTGAAGAAAATGCCATTGTGGAAAAACAAGGCTGTCATCCATTTTACGAGTCTCTGATTGCTGATCCATATGTTGCAGAAGTAAGTTTCTGTTAGAGTTCTGAAGTGTTAGTTTTTGTTGAGATGTTATAATTAAGTAAAAATACGGATTTTGGATTATTTGTGTGACTTGAAATTTTGTGCAATAGTAGGAAAAAATCGAAAAATAAACAGAAAGGAAAGCAAATGCAGGAACTAAGGCAGATAATTGCATCCAATTCAGGTGAGCCAAATAGAACTTCAGGGTATAGTGCATGTGTGTCAGTTACCTTTATTTTACTTCTAGTCTGAAATCAGCTATGGCACATACCAGAACAATTCTTCGGAAAGCTTTGCGGAAGTATTGCTGAGAACAGAGAAACTGACAGAAACAAAGAGTGAAGGGAAAGACCTGCTTCCAACTACAGAAGGTATGGGTACATGTATATTCATTCCTGTATTTACTATATATAGTAAACACATGAGAATCTGTGGATGGCTTTAAATATGGAGAGTTGCACACAATGATCTGAAGTATTGTCTAGGCGTTTTGTATGAATTGGGATCCAGTTCAACATCTCAAGTTCCTAAGTAGTCTTGATAGAAGTATCTGCAGAGTTTTCAAGAGAAGTGGTATGTTTAAAGAGTTGCTCAGTAAAGACTACAATCTGAAATTTGAAAGTTGGCTTTAAATGAGCAGAAACTGGTGTTTGGGGGCTGACAAAAATACAGATGTTGTGGGGGGGGGGAAGTTTTTGTAAGTTTCCTGAATACTACCATGTGTAGATATTTAAATGAAAATTGGCAACCCAGTGTTAATGTTATTTGTATGTATGCCTGTGTATTCACTTGTTGAAATTGTGTGCCATTGTGTATACAGCTTTCAGTATTGCAGGGTTGTTACAGTATTTTATTTCCTAATTAATGCATAACTGCAGCTTCTGGAATCATCAGAACTTCTTCTGAAATTTCTACATTTTTATAGGTTATACTTAACGGTTTGTTAACTGAAACAGTTTCACTTTTTAAAAAACAACAAACCACACAAAAACTACCTATGATTGTTTGTCTTTCATTTTGGCTATCTCCTGCTGGTTTAAGGAATGAACTGTTTAAATATTTACATGCTGTTAGTGTCTCTTGAAGGAAGAAAACTGTATTATTTTACTCTGTGGTAAGTTCTGCCATGAAAAATGAATATATTAAATCACTTGCAATATGAGAAAAGTTTCAAGTGAGACTTTCTTCATTAGCCACAGTTTTATTTGAGTTGTTTAGTGAAAACCAACATATTTGTCTTACAAGTATACGATTCAGTAGTTTGAGATATATGGTATTTCTACAGATAACCTGTACAGTTGTAATAGAATAACATGAATTAGAAAAGGTCAGCAACAGCTTGCATAAATGGGGATGTGTTCACATTTTGTTCCTTTCATACTCTCTTAATGCAAAAGTAGTTTCAAATCAGTACTTACGATCTCTTTTCTTGCATGTAGAAAGCCCATAGGCTTCTAGCTGTGATTGCTGTGTCTTAAAGGAGGGGGAGGCAAGGATTGAAAAGCATTCGTTGCTTGCTTAGGACAACTGATGTTAGTTGGCAGATCTTTGGTAATACTTCCTGCTCCAACTTGAGTAATTGGAACTGGTTTACAATTCAGTGGCTGCCTTTGAGGTGTAAATCTCAGTTCTGGGGACTTGTGCTTGAAGAAGAAATTGTAGATTCCAGCTTTAGTCTTCAAGCCTCTATCTTCCTCCTCCTAAGTGTGCAGACAACTGCTTTTGCAATGTTAATACTTCTGTTCTCTTCTAACGCTCTTATTCTATAGTCAGTCTGAATTTCGCTTACAAGTCCCTCCAACTGTGTTAGGGAATTGAGATTTCTGTGTTTTCCTCTGGAAAACTGAGGTGTATTTATTCTGTACTCTGCAGTCCCGTATGACACTTCTGGGTAGTCAGTAGGCAGCATTCTTACACATACAGTCTTAGTGTGACCGAGGCAGTGTTGTGCATCCCTGTTTTGTTGTGGTTCTCTTTCTCTGTAGGGCTTAGGGATTTGACGGGGAGGTTGTAGATGAAATTTGAATAGGAAGTTACTACAAACACTGCATTTCATTGTAACAGGAGTAGGTACTAAACTCAAAGTAAACCCAGGACACTTGGTCATAACCTATCAGTCCTCAGGAGTTTAAGAACAAAGAATAGCTTAATGTTTTCCATGATTTTGTAATTGCTTACAGATATGACTGTTTCACTGAAATACATACTTTTTAAGTTTAGTGAGATTTTATCACATGCTAAATGAAGAATTGAAAGCTTGAAGCAGTTTTTGTGGGTTTTTTTAGAGAGAGAAAAAAAAGGAAAGAGCTGAAACTTTCTAAGGATTGATAAATTCCAGTTATCAGAAATTATAATTTTCTTTCCTACTTTGCCTTCCAAACAGTCTTGTGGCATAAAGTAGAGACCTGCACAGGAAATAAAAATTACTTTTAAAATTAAACTTTTTTTTAGTGTTTTCCTAAGGAAATATTGCTTGTGAGACAGCAGCACTGGCTCTTTGTTTGTCAGTGCTTTTCCTTCCTGGTTTACCAACCCTGTAATGTTTAATCCCTTGGGCAAATTTCAAATTTTGCAGTGGTCTGAAATGATACTAAGTTCCTGTAAATTTTGTGAAGATGTATGAAAGGACAGAATGGCATCCTGCTAGTGACCATAGCCTGTGATTCGAACTCAGCCCTGTTAGACATCAGAGAATTCCCATAGGGCTTCACTGAGAAACAGAAAACTGAAGTTGATCTTTGTGTATACACGTGTGTTTGTGTGTACGTAAAGTAGGCATCTGTGTATGGATATATTAACACATCTGCACACAAACACACAGAAAAATTATATTTTTTGAATTAGTACAGGGGATTTTTTTTTTTTTTTAATCTCAGAAGGGATGACAGTGGAGGCAGGTCTTAACAGCATTCTGGCAACAGGGGTGTCTTTGTGTTGAGCTTAATGCAAGAGTATGAATAACATTGTTTTCTGGCTTGTACTGGTGCTATGTTCTCTGTCAGGATTGCTATCTGAAAAGTGAAGTTAAAGTTTTGCTACTGTGGCTGTTACCATGTTGAGGATGTTAAGCTGGAAGAGAGCCCACAGTTGATCATTCCCAAGGCTTTGCAATTGCTAATTTTGCAGAGAAATGGAGAAGGAGTTGGAGCCCAGATTCTTCTTTCCCTTTTCCCATTTTTTTTCTGTTCAACTAGAGGTGGTTATAGGAATATATAAAGTAACTTCACTTGTGCTCAGAGTAGGAAATACCAATTTTGCAAACTAATTCATCAAGATTTTAATATTAGGTATTTCTAGAGTCCTGTTACCTTTTTTAGGACGGTATACAGGTTATTTTGAATGTAGCAGAAACAAGCTATCAGGAGCAAGAAACTCTTAGTAAAAGTTTGAAGCGTGAGCATAGGTGCTGTTGGACAGGCTTGTATTTGCAGTAACTGTGACATATTGCCATGTAGACAGCCTCTGTGATGACCTGTCATATAGAAATTTGGGGTTTGTTTCTGGCTGAGGGCCAGCATGTAAATCCACTTCAGGCTGATGGCAAATTAATGATAATCTGAAAATTATAATTGGCCATTCAGGCCTTTTATAAATCATTCTTTGGAACAAAGAATTCACTGGGGTCTCTGTATATAAAGTAATCGGATCTCTTGCCAGCATTCCCTCAAGAGTAGTTTGTGTAGTGTGGGAATATAGGTATTTGAGACGTCCTTAAACAAAAAGCTAAATTGCTGGAAGGTAGCTTGTACAGATTAGAATAATCATAAAAGATACAATCTATAAAAAAATGAAACCATAATATTATTCTTGCAATATACTTAAATTCCTTATTCAATTTCTGGTCCAGGGTTCATAAGATTTTTTTGAAGTTGTCTCTGGAACTAATAATTTAGACTTTTTTTACCCCAAAACCTGAATATTAAGTGTGTCATGAGAATCATTATTCTGTAATTGTTTGTTGGAACCCTGGTAGCAACAGGGTGATGCTTGACTTCAGTACAGAAGGAGGTAACTGCATGAGAGAGAGATCCTGTTACTAATTAACAAATTCTGGGGGTTTACATTGTGTCTGTGTATCACTTCTATTTGTGGAATGTAAATTATAGTGGGTTTTTTTGTTTAAAAAGCCCCACAAGTTTGGCATCTGTAATGTAGGAAAAGCAGGTACTTTTTCTGCCAGTTTTACCAGAAATACATATTTTTATAATCAGAATAATTATTCTTCCATGCATTAATTTCTGCTATGTCATTGTGCTCATGCTTATGTTTGCAGTAAATGGCAGGACCTGGTTTTGGTGTTCCACTGATCTTATTTAAAATTCATATGACACTTGCAGGTTTGGTTCTGTGGTTTGGGGTTTTTTTCATTTTATTTTTTTTAAGACGAGTTTTTAATGTGGTTTGTTTTGTGAATTAGAGCTCAGGTTTGAAGAGAGGACTTTTTGTACTGTTCCTCTGGTTATTCTCTTTGAACATTTAAAACATAACTGCATTGATTTTACAAACAAAATATTTACCTATCATAAATTGGTACAGGTGATAACTTTACTGGCTTTGCTTAGCATCTGTTACTGCACAATCTCATTGTTTGGTTAATGCATCAAATGCTTTGCCTGGAAGTCAAGGTAAAGCTGTGCTTCAGTTTAATTACATATTACCTGTTCCTGGATTGCACTATAAGTGTTTAATTAAGTATGTAGAGCTTTTCAAGCTAGTATCTAATAAAATATGGTTACACTGAAAAAATTTCATTTGATGAATCAAAGCTTTTTTTGTGCTCCTTATATGTTGCAGTTTTGCTACAACTGGCAAGCGATGCTTTACCAAATGATATGGCCTTGTCTCTTGCCTATTTGCTTGCACTGCCACAGGTATGTTGATAGTGATTTTGTTTCTGTTTTTTTGCCAGGAAAGACTATTCATAGCATTTCAAAATTCCATTAAAAAAAAAAAAAGAAGTAATTTCCGTAGGGTTTTAAAATCTTGATTCTTTGAATTCATTTAAATACACTTTTTAATAGATTGGGCTGGTGCATTTAGAGGGAACTCTGAACAAATGCTGTTGGACTGGCTTGTGAACATGGCACTGGCAAAAAGACACATTTTCTTACTTAAAGTAGTTGTCTGGCCACCTGACTGACAGTTCTAACGTAGCTCAGAAAGGTGGATAATTAGTTTGTGGTATAGAAGCAGCAAAACTGTAATTGGAAAAGCATTTTGGTTAGGTGTTTGTGCAAGAGTGTGAGAAACATTGTAATATAAAATTATCTTTGTGTGTTTGTGTATGTTACTGATTTACTTCTGTGCCAGAAAAACGTAGTTACAGCTATTTCTAAGTCACAGCAAGTAGCTTTTTAGAAAGTTTGTGCACTTAATGTTGTATGCTTATTAAATCTTTCATCTAAATTAATGCTCTTTTTCTCCTAGGTGGTAGATGCCAACAAATGCTTTGAAAAGCAATTACATTCTGCGTTATCTCTCCAGCTGGCAAGTTATTACTATAGCCTGCAGATCTATGCTCGTTTGGTACCATGTTTCAAGGACAAATGCCACCCTCTCTACAGGGTTAGTACTCTTTCTTTTTAAAACCATATTCATTAATGTACAGCATTAAAGCTATTCTGAAAAACCAGTACATGAGTTAAGCCTGTTAAGGAGCTGATCTGACTTACACTGTGAGAAGTCTTTTAAGTTACACGTAATTATTCTTCTACAGTGCTGTAAACAGACAAGTACTTCACAATTTGTGGAGGAGTTTTTGAAGCACAGTGTCAAGTGTCATTTGTAGGTAATAGCACTGTCAGTCTTCAAAGTAGCGTATAAAAACTGAGCAATAATGAGCATAACCTGTGCTGCTATCTTGCAATACTGATACAATATAGTACTTCCTAGAAGAGTCAAGCGTCCATTTCAGCAAGAATGGTGGTATGCAAAAAGTTTCTGTAGCCTTCCCTGAGGTGTGCTATTTTGTATTTCAGTTTACATATGGTGTTTTGAGAATTCATCCTCATTCATTGATGAATTGGTTGATTTCCTTTGACAAGTGTCTCTTTTTGAAAAGGCACAGCTTTCCCTCTTATTCATTGCCTGTCATTAAAGCAGTTACATGGTAAACTTGGAACTAAATTGAAGAGGTGACATACAAAGATTTAACATGGCAGCATTTGCCATTTCTGCCAAGATACTAGAGTAAAAACTCTTCTTTGCCACTCCAAGAGCCTTTCTGAATTTACACCGATTCTTTTTTTCTGCACACAAGCTCGCCGGACTGCTTGGTTTTCAGCAAAGATGAATCACTAATCACCACTGTGGCATGAGAGCAGATTTTGTTTTTTTTCCCCGTGTTCAGAATGACTGCTGATTTACAGAGGAAAGCCTGTTTTGGTATTTGCCCAGTTCTGCAATTAGGCTGCCTTTCATGTTCCTGCTGAGATTTGCATTCTTTCCATCTTCTGTTTAGACGCTAAGGGAAAACTTAGCTCACAACTGAAATTTGGGGGGCTTGCAAAATATGTTGGTTGTGAGGAATTAATTCATGTTTGTTAAGTAGCTTTCCCTGAGCTGAGGTCCACCTGCTGCAAGACACCTTTGATGGGGAAAAAAAAATATTTTTTTTTTTAGTTTAGCATTTTGAAACAGTCTTATTTTATAGAAGGAGCTGTGAATCCTTTTGAAAGAGGAAGTCATAAGAGCAAGGATGGTAAAGATGAATTGTTTCTGCTCCAACTGCTGTTTAATAACCAAGGTCTTATCAGTAGCACCATGTAGTTTATCTCTTACTGGTACAGTCTTTGGCTAAATCTTTTGCTCCATCTTGGTAAAATACTGTATGCAACTGTGATAAGCAGTGGATTCTAAGTTTGCTAAAAAGAATGTGCTATGTTTAAGTACTATTCTTAAAACAGTAGCTTTTGAAAACAACTGTATGAGAAGATCCTGAATGAAGAGCACACCAAGAAAGGGGTGGGGGGGAGGGGGGAAAACCTGAATGCCCAGTAAGACTCTCCCCCCACCCCCCCAAAAAACCCCAACAAAACCCAAAACCAAAAACCAAAACCCAATCAACCAAACAAAAAAACCACAAAACATCCCCCCCCCAACCCCACAACCCCCCCCCCCCCCAACCAACCCAGACTTAAATGCTTAGTTTATACTGCAAAACAGCCATTTGAGTAAATGTACACTTAAATGCTGGTAATAAAGAATGGCTCCACTTACAAGTTGCTGTCCTCAATGCCATACCAGATGCTGTTCATGGAAATAGATCTAGCCATGGTTTTTGGTTTTGTGTTTCCAAAGAGCTCTGTGGGGGTTAAAAAACCATTGCTTTTAATCTTTTATGGTACATACTTTTATGAATATGATAAACTCAATTGTATACGTCATTACATAGTAGATTGTCTTCCAGCTCTTGCCACTAGTGTCTTGCATCACCTTTATCTTAAAACTGTTCCGTAAAGCAGAAATGTGTACCTAGGCCATTTTAAATGTATCATTCAAAGCTGTGCATTGTTCTTAGAAGAAATTGAGTGTGGTTTTTGGGTGAGAGTGTGTAACCAATCCTTCTCCACACCCCCACCCCAAACCTTTACATATTCAGTAAAGATTTAAATCTGGCCCTTCAGCCACATGCTTAGATTGTGGATCCTTGAGATAATAGAACATTTATTTCTGTTTAGCAGCATCTGAGTCACAGTGTGATTTCTCCAATCGGCTGAATCAAGTACCCTGCCTGAAAACTCTAGCTGAATTTATAAGAAGCTGTAAAGAGGCATGGAAAAGTCTACATTTCCTTCGTTTTCTTTAAAATAATACTGTGTAAATCTTTCAAAACAGTAAATGAGTACATCTGGCATAATAAGAGATATGTTCTCAGAATGAAAATGACAGTTGTGTTATAAGGATAATGGGGAGTAGTGGGGGAGAGTTCCCTTTCAGCTGGCTAAGATAGACCTTTAGGACTTGGTCATCAGTCAAGAAAGACATTTTGAAGGAATGATTGGGTCTGCTGCGTGAAGGCTTGATTATGTTTTTTTTTTTTTTTAAACTGCAATGTGAAATACCTACAGCTAATATCTGCACATCAAAAAAGAATCATAAATTGCCAAAAATTCTGGTTAACTTTTTTGTACTGTTGATGTCCAAAAGGAAATCAGCTCGATAATCAAGTTATTACTTTGCTTTAAGGAGAAAAAAAAGGATTTAGGTGTAAAGCGCTGCTTCAGTTTTGTACTCGAGACAATTTTGAATTTTAGTTGTTATAATAATATGAACATAATAGTTATAGTTTAGGGCATCTGACCTATATCAGTTTCTTCTCCTGAGTAAGATGTTAGATCTCTACAACCAAATGAAACCATAGGTAAAGGTCTAAGAATAATGCCAGACAGAACAGAACAAAATTTCCAGAAACGGACTGGCTGTGGAAAGCATTGGTGTAAGGAGGCACATGACCTTTAGAGAAGCTATATTTATTTTTGGTTTAGGTCTGTACTGCCTCTGGCAGAGGTGGGGTTAACTTTCTTCATAGCAGCCCCTATGGCACTGTGCAGCGTTGATAACACACTGGTGTTTTGGCTGGTGCTGAACTTTGCTTGCACAGCATCAAGGCTGTCTTCCCACTACCACTGATTCACTGCTCACTACTTCCAAGTCTTGATGAAGAAGAAGAAAAGTCATACAGATGAGCAAGAAATTTGCTGGATAATTTTTGCTGTTAAAGCTTTTCTCATTTGTCCTATTCCAGTGATCTGATAAGTGAGCAGGATAAATATATCTGGAGGATTTCACTCTAGAAAGGAGTGAAAAACTTTAATTACCCTAAGGCTAATTAGTACTTTATGTTCCTGTCCCCATGCTAATAATCTAATGCTGAGGTGTTTCTGTGGTTTTGGAGAGGATTATTTTACTGACTTTAGCTGGGGGATGAGCTTTTTCTTGGAGCATCAAGCAACAGTTCTAACAGATACTGTTAAGTTGCAGAGGGGAATGGGAATTTTGCAGTTAATAGCAGAGGAGGAATGTTGCCATTAGCGGAAAATTCTTAGGTTTATATTTTATTCCCTTACCTGTTATTTTCATCCAAGAAAATGATTACTGCCCTTTTGTGCATTGCAACTGGCAATATATGCAGCTAGAAGTTAATTCTATACACGAAGTAATCACACATTGGAAATCAAATGCTTATTAAATGGTTGCATATTGGTTTGTGTTTAATAATAATATCCTGTCATATTCCTAACTTATAAACTTAACTCACTAGAAACAGTATATACATTTTTATTCTGAAATTGGGTGTGTGTTCATGAAGTTTACTGGAGTATTAACACTGATGCAGAAAACTAACAAACTATGTCAGTCAGTCTTGTTTCATTCTGTCTGAACATTCAGCTCTTCATCCGCAAGTGCAATGGCTAGCACAGTCTGTTGTAGATGGTAAAATGGTAGAGTGCTCTTTTAGGTTGGCTTATGATGGACTTAAAACATGACCTTCTTTAATTGTATTACTATTTTAATTCATGATTCAAGCCCTTGCCTCCTCTTTGACCCCTCTTTCTCTTTGGTTAGTGATGCTGAGAACTCGCAAATTTCCTTTGGCAGTGTAATTTCTCCCCTTTGCTTCCCTGTTTGAATTTTATGTTGTATGTTCTGCTTCAAGTTGAAGTTTCTTTGCTGGTCTTTAGGTTGCTCCACTTCCTTGTCACATTGCTCTTTATGCCTGGCACTTCCTATTTTTTTATATACGAGGCTGCTTGCTTGTACGTGTTCAGATACAATTACTCATTAATATTTGAGGGGGCGGAAATAATGTCTTATCTCATTTGGTATATGCATCTAAATCCAGTGCATGTCTGCCCCAAAACTTGAAAAGATGAGAGTGTAACTCCTTGAATCTACACTGCACTACTCTCTCTCCCATTGACCTTCCCGCATATGCATGGAGTCTGTGGTGGAGAGGAGAACCAGGGAGATAGAGGGCAGTAGGGGAAGGCACCGTGAATGAGACATGAACTGGCAGACTAAGAACTTGGGAGAAGTTTTCTTTGGTGGTGTTTTGTGGGGTTGTTTTGTTTGGGGTTTTTTTTTGGGGGGAGAGGGTGGGTGGGGTGGGGTTCTTTATTAAAAACGCTAAGGTAGACCAAACACTGTAGTATTGATATGACATTTTAATAATTTGAAGAGCTTAGTATCATCAGAAAACTTAAATATTTATTGCTTATCCCTTCTCCAAGTCATTGACGAGTAAAAGTGGTCTCAAAACTTGCCCCTAGAGGACTTGCTGCTGACTCTCCCCTACCTGGAAAGTGATCACTAAGCTTTTACCTCTCCTTTTACCAGGTTTCAGTTCATAAAAATACCTTTGTTCTATCCCCAGGCAACCTAAGTTTCCTGAGTGGACTTTGGTGAGGAAACTTGTCAAATAGTTTTGGAAGATCTGTATATATTTTGCCACAGGATTCCCTTCATCCATGTGCCCCTTGACACTCTCATAGTCCTCCAGCAACCTAACAAAGTTAAGTTCTCTTTACACAGGCCATGCTGACTCTTTCCCACCAAGCTCTGTTAATGCATGTGCTCAGTGGTCTTATTCTTTGTTACAGTCTGCCATCTTGCCAGGGATGGAAATCTGACTTGCTGATCTGTGATCCTCTTGAGTTCCATTTTTCAGATGGGACTTTTGCACTCTGGCACAGTGGTTTTTTAGAACATTCGTTGATGCACCTTAGCCTGCCATTTAACATAATTTCTCATTGGTGTTCCTTGGGAACAGAGGGATGAATGCCATCTGGTCCTGGTGGTGTGCAAGTACATCACTTAATTGGCCTGACACTTCAGATACATTTTCTTCTAACTTGTCTCTAACTCTTATATCTTTTGAGCTCTGTCCCTCACATCTTCAGCAGTGAGGGCTGACACAAAGTGCTTATTGATTTCATCTGCTATGGACTTATCCATGAGGGCCCCTTTGACACCTTTTCACCAGGTGATCCTGCCACTTCTTTAGCTGCTTCCTGATTTTGAGTAACTTTTCAGAACTTTTTGCTGTCAGCTTTCCTGTTCTTTGTAAGACATTTTCCAGGTACTTTTTAGGCCCTTTGAATTTCCTCTTTGGCCTGTCACATTTTGTATCTTTTCCTCATTTATTTGTTTACTCCTTAGTGATGTCTCAACAAATAAACACACTTTTTTTTTTTTTAATGAATGACTATCTGATCTAACAAAAATTGTGAGCTCACTAAACACTATTGTGTTTGAAATCTTGAAGTTCAGGTAAGCTCATTGTGGACCTTTGAACGTCTTTCAGTATGATCTCTGAAATAGTAATCCAGCAGTTAGTGACATTGCAGTCAGGTTGTGACAGCTGTGTTTGAGGCTTGTCTGATACAGATAAGCCAGTGCTTCACAGATCCTCATATTTCTTTTAAGTACACAACACTAAGAGGCATTGCCACTCTTACTTGGGACCAAATGATATTTAGGTGACTCAGAAAAGAGCTATTTTTAAATAGTTGGGATATTCCCCCTTCTCTCCCCCCCCCCCCTTTTTTTTTAATTTCTTCAAAATGAATTGTGCTTAAGAAAAAGAGATGTTTACAGTGTTGCTTACTTTTTTCTCAAGGGTTATATAAGCTATTCTGTTAAATCCTACTTCTGAAAGCAGAGTGAGTGTTGTTCTTGAGCCAGCTATTCAGAAATACTCTTTTAGAAAAGAGAATCTTCAAACCAGGCTTCCATTTCAGCAGAGGTTTGAGGTCTAGCTTGGCTGTGTTCCTCTGGAGACATATTTGTGGCTGATCATGCAAGGGTGGTAGCTGGGGTAAGTACTAATGCTTTCATTTTTGCAAAGGGTTTAGTTCCTCTCTGGGAAACAATATAAAGGTGATCAACAGCTTTTTTAAGCAGTCTTGCCCTAGTCAATTGGCTTTATCTTTTATTTATTTGCCTTTTCTGTGCTTTTGCAACTGTTTTCTCCAGTCAGTGAGCATCATTAATTATAAGGAGCCCAACCGAAATTTTCTATTAATAATAAAACAGAAAAAAAATTAAACGAAATTTGGCAATGTAGGTAACTTTTCAGACAAAGCCAAATTCCCATCAAGTGAGAGAGCTGGCTCCTCTGTCTCTTCGAGTTTCAGTAGTTTGGCTGTTTGGTGGTGGCAATTTTTTTGGTGGTTTGTGTGTGTGGGTTTTGTTTTGTTTGTTTTTATCTTGCAAAATTGAGGATAAATGCTAGATTGGCCTTTATAAATTTAGCCTAAAAAGCTATCCATGTAAATGTACACCACCATTAGAGAAGCTGGTCACTGAGAAAATCATGCTTCTGATCACAAGTGCTAGCAGTGCTTGTGGATTACGATGAAAAAGTATTTGACTTCTGGTATTTTAATAACTGTTAGGGAAGGGAAAATTATGTCTTACAGCTCATGGAATATTTAGTTTTCAGGCTTTAAAACAGTAAAGTATAGAAATATTTGCATATATCCAGCCAACTAACGGTACAAACTAAAAGGATACAGTATCGTACTTCAGCTAAAACTGTATCATATCGTACTGAAGTTTTATAGTAGGAGCGTGTACTTGTCCCAGAGTCTGTATATGACTACAGCTGCTGTTATATAGATCAAATTAAAAGGCATATTCTGAAAGAGTATACAATAACATAATTTATTCAAAAAGAAAGCACAATTATTAGTTTTTTAGAGAAGAAGGAGGTAGAAGGTTAAGATAATTACCTAAATGGGGACATTATTTATTGAGACTAATGCTGAATGCAAATGGGAAATTAATTATGTACTATGGATTTAGTAGCCAATTCACTCAAAACCATGTAGTAATTTTGTATTTTTAGAGGTGGTCTTTCAGTTGACATTTAAACTTTTATGTATCATCTGTTAGTTCCACTAAAACAGCTGTCAGGTGAAATAATGAGAAGAGATTTTTTTACCTAAACCTGAGTTGACGATATCTTACTCAATAACAGAGAGTCTGTAAGAGAACACAAGGTAGAAAAGAAACAGTGAAAACATTTTATCTTTGGACAAACTATTTCTCACTCTTGCTGGACTAGCTGATTAAAAACAAAGCAAAAAAGCATTTAAAACAGAGCACTAGGGCAATTTCTTCAACTCTTTAGGGACAAGTCATTTAACATAACTGTAGAAACAACTGCTTGGACAACACTTCAAATTATTTTTGTTTTATTACTTAACAGCAGCCTCTTGCTTCCCACCCTCCCCTGCAGGAATACTGGTTTCTGTATTGGAAATTATATTGATTTAACTTATACCTGGTGGTTTTATTTGGGCTTAAAGTAATTCTGTTATTTTTTCTTATGATGCTGGCTATTAAAAGATCATGTGTTATTTCTGTAACCAAGTTTCATCTGTTAGTTCTACCTTAAAATATCTTTTGTAAGAATACAAGGCAATTTTTAGATTAACATGCAGATATTAACATTCAGTAGTCTATAAATACTGCAGATATCCTGGCTGACTATATGATTTAATTTTATGATGGGTGGCTGTTTGTCATTAAAGCAAGATATATAGATGAAACTAAATTTGACTACATTTTATCCTTGGTTTTGAGTATTCTGATAATTCTAGGCAATGATTGTGCTACAGTTTGTGGGGCAAATAGTTAAAAACCCATGGGTTTGTGTAATAGATGCTGTACACTGCTTAGCCCAATTCTAATACCATCTTCAGTGTAATTTTTGAAGCAGAAATAAAACCAGCAGGAAATATTATTTTAAGGTTGTGTGCTGGCAACATCTGATTCATAATTCAAAACTAACAGCTTAATTCTCAGTTGTTTCTTATTCAATCTCATCTGGAGCCTTTGTTGGCAGAAAATGCTCCTGGGTTTCTACTTGGGTCGTATCTTTAATCATGCCAGCATCTTGGACAACCTTTTGCCCTTATAAGATTCAATTAATTTCCAATGTAATGATCTTGAAATGGCAGTGGTGTATGCTATCTTCCTATTCCAAGTGTTTCACTTTTCAACCATTACATTGCAGCATTGCTTATTCAAAACATACAGCATTCCTTTTATTAAAAAAAAGAAACAAACAAAATAGCCAAAGAGATGGTTTGTTCTTTGTAGACTCCAGTTTTGCAATATTATAATTTTTCAGCCTTTTATAGATTTTGCATTCTCAGTGTACTTCTGTTCATAAAGCAACAAAGCACATTTGCATGTAATGTCATTTATGATCATATGTTTGCAGTTTGAATTGTTATGGCAGGTCCCTATTGCCTGATAGTGGAAGAAAGCAGGACCTTGGAAATTAATTAGTTTCAATTTCACTGAAATTGCGAATGCTTATTTACAAACTGTTTATCTGTATTTTTGTGTTCCCCTCATAATTAACCAATTCTTTTGGTTTTGGCTGGGTTTTTTTGAGGTGAATTAGTTTATTTTAATTTCACTACAAATGTACATACTGGCTTTCCACTAATTTCCCCAGAAATTCAACTAATCCCTTAAAGTTAGTACTAGCTTTAAACTGCTAAGAGGGCTAGGACTGTGAAGCCCTCAGCCACCTGTGTAATCTGCATTTTGTATAACATTTTAAATTGTGTTTGTGTAATATATATGTTTGAGAGTGTTTTAAACTTGGTCACTTCAAGTGAGAGGTAATTGTACTGGAATTTAAACTGTGGTCCAGGAGCATTTTTTTTGTGCAGCCACTCATCTAGAATGAAGTTTTAAAACAACCAATTTCAGCTCTTGGAATAAAGAGAAATCTGGATGAAATCTGTGGTGAAGATGAGAAGGGAGAATAGGGAGCTAGAGTCCACGGCTGCATTCCTGGATCTACAAAATCCAGATCTACCTTTTTGAGTACAGTATGAATTTGCTTGTTTGCATCAGCCATGTACAGTACTGCGGTGACAAACAATTTTAGAGAGTACGAACAGACTTTAAAATAATCATACTTAAATATATCTTTGACATTAGAGTATGTTACAAAAACTTCTGATGGATCATTTAAGTTTATGAATCTGAAATAGAGAATTGTTTTAATATTGTCTGAATATGTAAGACCTTCCTTTAGGTTTGATAATTGAGGATTTATTGCACAGCTCATCTCTACTTCATTTTTTTGGGTTAGTTTGTACAACTTCATTGTGATGCATCTTGCAGCTTATAAAAGGTATTCTAGTAGGTATCTTCCTGTGCTGACTTGATGTGGTTTCACTGGTAGGTGATGGGATTTTCTGCTTCCTGTACCCATTTAAAAAACGGTTGTGAAGGCTGATCCTGAAGAAATCGGTGTTGTCACCCAACAATATGTGTAGCTGCAGCAGTGGAAGAACAAAAACATTGAAGTATCCTTGCACTTGAGTGATGTGACAGTACAGGTTTTATTTCTGAGATGTTCTGGTAATCCATCTCAACCATACAGTTTATCTTTTGCTTTGAGCAGATCAGACATGAGGCAGCTGTGATCTGAAAGGTAGGCCACGCCAGATTCATATGGTGCTGTGTCTATGTTAATGTACTCTTGACACAGTGTGACAAGAAGACTCGGTTGAGGACAAGTGTCACTGATTTAATTAATCCTATGGAGGAATGGGGTTTACTTCTTGAGTGAACAGGCATGTTCGGATTTCATTTCTTGAGTGAACTGTTAAGATTTAGCAAATCTCTCTCCTGTAAATCTTTTTTCCTGCTTTGGTGTGTTTGGAAAAGTGTCCCCTCTGTGTTTTTCTTCATTCCTTGTTTTCTTGCCTCTCTCTCCATCAAATTTATAGCACATTGAATCTCTTGCTACAGGCACCACTGTGGCAGTTGCTACAAGGATTAGGGAGAGCTGTCCTTTTCTCCCTGAAATGTTAGTGCTTTCCAGAGGTGTAATTTGGTTCCCTTGGAAGCGCTGGATGTGGCAGGGTAGTGATCAAAGTGCAGCTGTCTGCAGCAGGATTTTACGTGCTGCTCCCTGGTATCTCTTGCTTTGTCCATGTGCTGTCATCTCCTAGTTTTGCTAATCATTAGGGTTTTGCTTGGTGTACATGTCTTCCTCTGTAGCACGATCTCTTTCTTAGGATCACTTAAAATGGTTTAGAACAAATCTGGTGTTACAGGGTCTGGACACAACATGTCTTCTGCCTTCCCATTCATATTCCAATGGCTCACTGTGGCTGCAGCTTTTAACCATTACCAAAAGATTACTGTTGCAGCTTCAATCCAGAAAGGTCCACCACATCAGTTAGGTATTTGTGTGATTGTAAGTGGATTAGCCTCGATCTAAGCAGTTTTTCACATCAGTGTTCCTAGTCAATTCTGTATTACAGTCTGAAAATGTCCATTAAAAACAAACCAAAATATTATTATTCTTATATTCCTTTTTAGAGCAATTGGGAAGATTCTTGGTCTTAAAAGAAGTAAACAAGCTAAATAAATAGCCTTTCAATGTTCTAATGTTATCTCAATGACATGTTTAGAGTAGAGCTTTTTATTATTTATCTGTCTTACCATAGCTGTAAAATGGTTGCCACTTTCTGAGCAGGAGAGGAACAGGAGAAAAAACTGACTCAGATTCCTTCGCCCCCCCGCCCTCCATGTGTATGGCTGAATTAAGTCTTTTAAAGAGATTTGAAAGAAAAAAGAAATAGCATATTAGGCGGGGCGTGGGGTGGGGGATAATAAAATTGAAATTATTTTAGAGATCAGGGTGAAGAAATTCCAAGATGAAAACATTTTCTCTCTCTTTAAAACCAGTGTTGCTTTTGTAATATCACAGTGACATACAGATTCTGAAGTGCTTTACAGGTGTGACTCCCAGAGGATGGTCAAAGAGAAATACAGCTTTAACACATCTAGTCAGGTAGACCCTGATCCCCAGCAGAGGCTTACTGCTTACTGGTAATACCTGGTGGTACAATATTGACACTAACTTGTGCTAGGTAAATGACATCTAATAGCATGAAATTAAACTAACTTTATGTTGAAGCAATGGATGTTTATTTCTTTTCTCTCTCCCCCCCCCAATTCCCGAAGACAACACAACACTGTTGTTATGTTACAGCACAAAACACAGTGCTAGTTGAGTAGATGAGTAAAATGCTTTGGCAGGTAGTTCATGAGGGATTTCCCTGGCAATGCCAGGGAGGCTCACAAGGGTGTAATACATTCGGGTCAGCTCTTGTGGCTCCTCTGGACACTTGTGCAATGTTTGTTGCTGTGTTCATATGTACAGTACCCTTCCTGAATGATCAAGGAGGGGAAGCCATGTTTAGATGTCTGCCCAAAAGCACTAGAGGAGATGTGTCTGGCAAAGCCGGGGGGTTGGACACCTAGGCATGATTTCTAGCTATCTGAAGGATTCTGAAAAGCCAACAGAGATAATGGTGTAGTAGCAGTTTGGGGTATTTTTGGTGGGTTTATTTGGTAGATAACATTAGAAAGAATACAAGTTGAACATGAGGTTTTATTGGTCTTGTCAAAGTTCATTTGTGTTTACAGAGACTGCTGTAGAAATTTATTTTTTTCTAAGTACCTGTTACAATTTTAAGAAAGTCAAAGAATTTGTAAACCCTGTGAATGCTGCACTAAGAATCAACCTTTACTGATTTTGCTGATTTTCTTTATGGCCAGCTACTATTACTAACTATTTATTATGGTCTTTTAAGTTAAAAACTATTATGACTTTTTTGAATACTGGCAATAGAGCTATAACCAACTTTATTAGTGTTTGTTAGAACAAGCATCATGTCTAATTGAACTAGGTGTCTAATGGGTGTAGAAATATTTGTGTTTATCTTTTAAAAAACATTATTATTAAAAATGTGAAGATGTTAAAGAATGAATACTGAAAGTTATAAAATACAAGTTCTACACAGCTTGATACCAAACTCTTTAGCTTTTAATATTTTTTCCCTTGAGCTTGGGTTGAATGCTTGATTCTGCGCAAGTTATATCTGCACAAACAGCACTGTTATTTTAAGAAAACATTTTAAATCTATAGAAGGATTACAAATCTGAGGGAAGGAAAACTGTGTGTCATTCCAGTAAATGAGTTTTGCAAACAACTGCAACTTGAGAAAAATTGTTTTCTATAAATTAAAAAAAACCCTAGAATGTCTCATGTCAGACATAAGTATAGGCTCTTGCATGAAGCAGGCTGTGGAATTTTTCTAAACTAATTATTGATTTCACATACTCTGATAGTTTGGAGCATAAGTAAGGGATAAAAGAGGATAGCTTTTGACTGAAAGATTTTTGGTAGTGAAGAGTTCAATGCAATCCCTGGCAACTGCTTGCAATAAAAATAAAAAAACCCAACACCAAGAAATTGTGTTTTCTTAATTCTGAATGTATATCTGATAACATATATAGCTATTATATCTCATATTTTTAATCTCCAACATTGAAGAGTTTTTGCTTTTTTACCTTACATATGTATGTATATACATACATGGGTGTTCATACAGGTTATGATTCTATTGTTCTCTGTTAATAAGCTCAATAGACCCTAAAACATTATTTCTGAAGATATTGTATATTGCTGTGTTTCTTAAATCTTTCAGATATTTTTTGTGATGCTTTTCAGAGCTGTTCCTTTTATAACATATTTCAGAACTTCAGCACTCATAGAAGAACCTAGTAGTGGGAATTGGTTCTCTTCATGACAGTCATCAGTGTAATGTTTTTGTTTGTTGTTCCTCATAGGTACAGCCAAGGATCACATTCATCCTTCAAACAGCATATACATCAGATTATCTTCCACTTCCTTCTCTTTTCCTCCCTGTAACAGTTTGTCGTCATTATTATTTGTCATGGTACTACTGTATCACACAGTGGTCCTTGATCCAGGTTTTTTATTTTTATTATAACCTGGTAGTGAAACAAGAGGTAGAAGAGATTAGAATAACAGAAACCATGAAACAATACTGACCAATTTGATAGAGAGAAGTTCTGGAGGAACTGCACACTTACTACTGCATCTTTGTAGGTATTATTTGGCAAAAGTATTAACAGGAAAATGGTTAAGCTGATTAGAGGACCTTAAATTATTCCGTTGAAGCATAAGCAGGCAGCATGCAACATTGCACACAGGGAATGTAACAAATGGGGAATAAAGATTGACAACAGTGAGAGATGTCATTTGAGAGGGCTGACAACATGATTGGAAGTACAGTGGGATTTTTTTTAAAAAGGTATTTCACATTTAAAGGTGAAGATTGCCCAGTATATTGAAGACAACAGTGGACCAAAACCAAAATGGTTTTAATCTGTCTTAGTAATTAGTATTACTTTAAGTTGTTGTTATAAATACTCAAGTTTAATGCTGCCTCATGGTGAAAAATTACGTGCTGTTTAGGAATCTTATTGAAAATGTTATCATTTCATCTTCAGAAACCATTTGTCAATGAAGAGTTTTGGTCTATTTTTTTGAAAATACTTTCAAAATTATGTACTTTATGAACAATCGGGTGGGCTGTGCACTGGAAGAAGAGTGCTAATGCTGAATTCTACTCTTCTTAATGGAGAGAGGGGAAAACTTAGCAAAAGGGCAAATTTACCCTTACAGGTTGTCAGAGGAACCTGCCTTTCTCAGTGGACTGTACAGAGGATTTAGGCAATTATGTTAAACAGTTTTCCTCATCTTGCTCTGAGTTTCCCTGCCTCCATGCGGTTTTCTAATGTATCACCTAAAATGAGATACCAAGATACATAATAAGCAGTGGATTGGTTTCCGGCTGATATAATTGTATTGTAGAGGCACTGCTATGCTTGCCTATCTCTTTTTTGAGGTTTTATTATACTGTTACCAATCTTCTAAGCAACCTTGAAAGAACTGCTGATGATGTTTATAAAATCGATGAGTTTGTGATGTTTAGAGGGCTTCAGAAAAATATCATGTGGAGAGGAAAAAGGATGCCCTGTAGCATTTAATATGACTTGGTGAGCAGCCTGTCAGCTAAGGCCTGAAAAGAAAAAAAGAAAAAAAATCAATTTAGAATGACCAGCAAGTCGCAGAAAAATTCAAGCATGCCTTAGGGTTCAAACATTTGGTGCGTGTTTTATCCTGCTGTGTACTCTAGTTAACATTCATAAGATTAGCTTCTAATTTAGCAGAATTATTCTGTAATAAAAACAAAAGTATGTTTGTCCAGTACACTCAGCATTTTTGAGATCGGTTGAATCGGCTCTTTTAGAAAGTAGTTCAACTACAGTTGGCATCCCCAGGTATTTTTCTGTGACTTTTTTGGTGGCACTCCTCCTTCAGTGGATGTTATGTAGAAATCACGGTGCTTCCTTATGTCATTGTGCTGCTGGTGGCCTCGTTTTTCATGGAAGAGAGAAATCAATGTGCTGAGTGATGGCGTATCACACACAACTGCGTTCAAGTGGAAGCACCTAGACATAGTCACAGTCCAGATCTTAAGATAATTGAGAACTCTCTACAATAC
This sequence comes from Falco biarmicus, assembly GCF_023638135.1. NCBI lineage: Eukaryota > Metazoa > Chordata > Aves > Falconiformes > Falconidae > Falco > Falco biarmicus. The sequence goes on along the minus strand of NC_079293.1, from coordinate 31,269,556 downwards.
ATGTGTTCTTTTTTCATTTCTAACATGCAGACTGTATTTGTTTCGTGTTCTGAACTGTTGCTTTGCTACATGTGTTTCTGGTTGCAGAACATAGTGGTTGATTAAATATGCACTTGATGTATAACTTCTAATCCAGCAAAGTAAGTTTTATTTGTGATGAAGGTATTTTGAAAACAAAGGTTGTCCTAATTCATGGATGGTCAATATTTAATTATTTGAAGGTTTCAGAGTGTAGACAATGCCTCGTGTAATGCAGATCCTGCAGCGCTTCTCATTCTTTGCAAGTATCGGTGCTTGACACTTCAAATACTAAACTATTCCTTTTTTCAAATATGTATGATAGAAGTATATCAGAAATTCAGTAACAAGAAAACCAAGTTTGCAATATTGCTTCTATTCTTATTTTTGAAATAGAGGCTCTGTTTTAGAGTAAACTTAATTTTAATGTTTGGATTGAAGATAGATTTGATGAGTTTTCTTTGATTTCTTGAAGCATTTTACCAATCAGTTTTTTACCAGTGAACTTTGCCTAGTTCAAAGTTAATAAAAATGAGGGGTTTAAAAACAAATTAATTCAGTCATAGTGAAGAACTTGTTACTATTAATTTGGTTAGGTGGGTTTAAATTTTTGTAGCATATGGAACAAGCTAAAACATTCCAAAAGGATAAATTCTGATGCTACAGTGAATAGCCCTTACAGAAAAATTGGGAGTTCTCTTGTACTTAAAAATTCTCGGAAATGGAAACAATATTTCAATTCTGAACACAGGGATCAGTTATAAAATGATACATTTTTTGCAGAAATTTACAGGGCTTTTTTTAGTTTTTTGTCAATTATTTTCACAGGCTGATCCAAAAGAGTTGATTCAGATGGTCACAAAGCATGTTACTCAGTGTGGCTATACAGACTGGCATGAAGAAATCATAACTTTAATAAATCAGCTGCATTACTACAATGAACGACTGCTGGATTTCACTCAGGCTCAGATTCTGCAAGAACTTGGCAAAGGAGTAGATGTGCAGAGATTTACAGCAGATGGACAGTACAAGAGAGAAACAATACTGGGATTGGCAGAGTAAGTAATATCTATTATGTTTATTTTCTTTTTTTAAAAATGGAAATACTTTAAGCTTTAAATCAGGAAAATAAATTGAAAGTATTGCTGACCTTTAGAAGGGATAAGTTACCAGTTGCTTTAGATATTTACACTGTAACGCTGCTAGAAGTGGAGTGTTTTCTATTCAACTACTCCACTTAAATGAAATGTTGCTCAAAGAAGTGAATCGATAATTTTAAATGGAAGCTATAACTCTTTGTTTATTAACTACTAATATTAAAGTTAATCAGGAATAAATGAAATCAGAGCATAGGTGGAGGTCTGATCTCGTATTCTATCTCCTGTAAACCTGCCCTAAAAATCCATTAGGGTATGTCCTAAGCATCACATTTTGTACTGAACTATAGTTTTAAAAAAAAAAAAAAGTGAAGAAACTGTATTTTATTTTTAAGAATTTATTTAAATATTTATTACAATATTTTCCCCCTGTATTCATTTGGAAGTACTGAAGCCTTCACTGCATGTGTTGTGATATTTAGAATGCTTTTATCTCACCTTTTAGTTATCCAGAATAGAAAAAAAAGCAAGATATAGGGTAATACTGTCTTTTCATTTTAAAAATATCTTTAACGTCTGTATGCAGGTGCTTTAAGCTGTGAACAAGTCATGAATAACCTTGAACTCTGTATGTTTTTAAGACAGTTCAGTTTAATAGCTGCTGTACTGTCAAAGAAAGAGTTTTGTGCAACAAGAAGCTTTTAATATAAAATTTAATCTAATTATAAATTACTCTGTACATAAAGCTTTTGAAGGGAATATTTAGATGTTTACAATCTTCTACCTATCTAGCTTCTCATGGCTATAATCCCAGTGGAAATCTGTTAGTAAAAAAACATTGATATGAAATGCTGAATAAAAACAATAGTATAACCTCAGGTTTTGAACATTAAGCTTCTGATTTGCATCTATAGAAGCTATACCTGCGTAATTTTGGCACTTATTCATAAAAATAGCTTGAAGCATCTTTTAAAGTTTCCATTGGAGTTACCTGTTTTATATATATTGTTCACTGAGCACATAACATATCAGTACTATGTCACTAGGTAAATGTTACATCTTGATGATTACCTACATCAGTATATGTAGGTAACACCTACATGTATTACTTCAATACAAAAATCTTTCTATTATTACAGATATTTTTTTTTTGATGCAGCATGCTTACTAACATTCTCATCCAAGAGTCCTTTACATACTGTCTTTCATAAAAATAAATTAAACGTGAAAAGGAAATTCCTTATAGTAAGTAGAGATCGAAACACAATATGAAAGAGTGAGTAGAAATAAGGCTTGACGAGATGTGGATGAGAGTGGTAGTTCCGTATAAGGCAGCTGCAAAGATCCAGTAAATTACTTGTTCAGCTTGCAGCTTCCTTGTTTTCATCTTCTCAGTTGATTCTTAATCTGCATTTTTTAATGAAAACAATGTGCAAATTGAATATAATTGTGTAGCATACTTTTTTCTTATTTTTGAACTATCATTGAGTGGCTCATGTTTTAATCTTTTATGAAGTGCTGTTTGTAGAAACAGCACCTGGAAGAGATGGTATCTTATTTACAAAACAGCTTTGTACTAGAGCGAACAATTTGCTAAAACTACTTAACAAACAGTCATCAATCTTATCTTCCATATTTGATGTATTATCATTAAGAGTTTATTATGCATTATTTATCAAATATTTAAATATCTGGGTGCCTCACAGGCTTAATCAACATTAGATCTCAAGCAGTTAACAATTTATTTGGGCAAAATAGAGCCAGAACATATCTGGAAAGGAATTAAACTAGAGCAAGATTGAATGGGAATTCTTGAGTAGTCAGCTGAAGTCCCATGTATCTTCAGGCCAGCTATGGTGTAACAAGGTTTCTAAATTATTCTTTTACTTGCAGCCAGCTTTTGGGCAGTTTTGTTTGTTTGTTTTTATTCACCTGCTCTGAGGTCTTCAGCCCTTCATCACTTCTCTTAAAATGCTGAAATCAGAAGTTGATTTTAATGATTTAATACAAATGTCTTCCTTGTCTTATGTCACTGATCTGAAATACTTCTATATTTTTAGAAAAACTGTGCAGTTACCAAGCTATCTCAATTTCGTAACAGCTTGTGTTTCTTGGGTTCTCAGAATGGTTCTGGTACATATGAACGAAGTCCGCTTCCAGAAGACTAAACTAGAAGGTCCTGTATAAAGCAAATTTAAATGTACTTCAGCTCTTATCAGCAACATTAGCTTCTGAACCATTGTTTATGCTTTTGTTCTGCTCTGCTGTCAGTGCAGACAGTGCCTTTTCTCTTGCTGCTGCAGGACTTAACAAACAGCTGTAGTGTTTTCCACCATCTCATTTTCCTGCTGCAAATAGTAGAGGAAACTAAAAGCCCTTGGCTCAAATCTTCATTTCACTTCTCTAAGTTGCATTTTTTTCTTAAACGTTTTTGAGGACAGGCAACTGGAAAAGTGGATCTTATTTTCCCCTTGTTATGATGGAATCCAGTGGTGGTTATAATGCTTTGTAGCTGATTGATGTCAACAGAAAATGTTGAAGACAGCAATTGTGAGAAAGCCCATGCACATGTATAATACAAAAGAAATGTTAGAGAACAAGATAGGAAAAAAAAAAATTGCTCTGAGCTGCCAAATGCTTATTTCTATGAGCTTGAAGGTAGCCAGCAAAATCCCAGCTGAATGCTACTGCACAGGCGTATTTTTTGATGCTTCAGAAATTCATGCTACCACACACACAGGGTGGCTAAGAGCCATCCACAAGAACTGCTTCTGACTTAGTTTTCATACCAGTCTTGGTACAACACCACACAGTAAGTACATCCAAACGGTGCCTGCACCGGAGCCCTCAGTGGGGATTTCTCTGGCAGGCCTCAGGCTCACAGAGACAGGCAGTTAGGGCTGGGCATGGAAAGGGGTGTGTGTGGGGAGAGTGTAGTTAAAAGGTCTTTTACAGGTAATGGCCATTTTTTCAGCTTTTCCTTGTGTAACAAGTGCTTGTTTTTGTCTTGTCAGTGTTATCTTAACAATGAATACCTTTTACTGTTCTTCATTTGTACAGTGTTGTTTCCTTAATCTTTTACTGCTTTGTGCTGCCACTGCATGCCACTCCTAAGACAGAAAGACAGGATTTTAATCGTGTTTATAAGGTGTTAGGGGGGAATGGATCCCACTAGCTCCAAGAGCTACTCCTGGTTTGTATGATTGACTGAGTTGTTGTGCAACTAAGCATTCATATAATCTTCCTCTTTCGCTGAATCGGTCACAGGATGGTTACGATTGGAAGGGACCTCTAGAGATCATCTTGCTCAGCCCCCCCGCTCAAGCAGGGACACCTAAGACCTAGAGCTGCCAAGGACCACGTCTGGGTCGTTTATTAGTATCTCCAAGCATGGAGACTCCATAGTCTCCCTGGGCAATTTGTTCCAGTGTTCAGTCACCCTCATGGTGAAAAGTATTCCCTGATCACATGGAAGCTCCCGTGCTTCAGTTTGTGCCCATTGCCTCTGGGTACCACTAAGAAGAGCCTGGCCCCTCCCCCCTGCACTGTCCCAGAAGGTATTTGCATACATTGACGAGACCCCCTTGAGATTTCTCTTCTCTAGGCTGAACAGTCCCAGCTGTCTCACCCTTTCCTCACAGAAGAGATGTTCCAGTACCTTCGTTGTCTTCATGGCCCTTCACTAGATTCTCTCCAGTAGCTCCACTGTTCATTTTAGAACTGCTTGTTTTAATTTCAGAAGTTGTAGCATTTACTTTTTAAGCAGAGGATTATTAGATCATTCCTAGAGATCATCTTTTATTTCTGTCAAGATATTCTGTATATATTGTACTTTTTCATTATTTTTTTTTTAATTAGTGGAAGTACTGAGGTCACTGTTGTGGACTAGCCTGCAGAATACTGCTGTTAACCTCATCACCTCCAGCGTACCATTCTTCCAAATATCCTGTTATCTTCTCCTTAGTGGCATACTTGCTGTGCTGTTCTTGCATCAATCTTCACCTTCATTATAACTAGTAATCCCCTTGTTGACCCGTGTTTGATGTACATCAAATGATTTCTGGAAAATGCAAAGGAATTTAAGTTTACATGTTATGATTTGACAACAGATGTTGTGTATCCCTGGTTAAAAAAAGATCTGCTTTTATGTACTGAATGGCACAAACTGTGGCTACTACTCTCGAGTTTACAGTGTAGTGTTGTCATGGTACTTACTAATATAAAAAAACAGAATAGAGCATCTGCCTCTAAAATATTAGGTGACTTATTGAGTATTTTTTTTTAAAAAAATAGATCATCATCATCCTCTTATACATACATCATTGCTTGATGGGTTAAAAAGTGTTCTGTTTGCATTGAAGTATTGATTCTAATTTTAAGAGGTTGGGTACAGGAAGGCATGCTGTGTTGGAAAGTGAGAGGGATGGTGCTATGGCCATCGGAACAGAAGAGACAGGACAGTGTGTGGGATTTCTTTCTTTTTCTTCTCTTTTTTTTTTTTTTTTGTTTTTCTTCTGAAATGTATTTCAATGAAGACTTTTATTTGTCCTCAAATATATTTCTTTCTTTCAATTTTGATGCTTGTGTTCTGTCTCCTTTACTTTGCATACGTGTTATGCAGTGTATGGTGCTGAATATTTTTTTAGGGGTTGTTGTAACTAAGTTATTACAAGAGGGTTGTGGATTTTTTGCTTTTTTGGGTGGTTTGGGTTTTTTTTTTGTTTGGGGGGAAAGTTTAACTATCAAAGCAATAGTTGTAATACAAAGACTTCTGATAGCTGGTTGTAAAGATTTTTCAGCATTATATTATCTCCTGACATTTTGCTTTTCTACTCGGCATCATTTATCCTATTTTAATTTTATAATATCTGTAGTAACCATCATAGTGGAATATAATGATATGTTGGATTGAGCATCTAAAAATCAGAATTAAGGTGTATGGATGTGTCTGCTGTTTACCTAGGGTTGTGAGAAAGTCATTGACTCCACCTGTAAGCCTTGTTTAGCATAGATCAAGATATAGCGTACATCTGTGCTGGTAAATGACAAAAAAACCCTGGGAGGATATGGTCTCTAATCTGTAATTTTTTTCTACTTTTACCTTTATTATTATACACGGATCATGATGATTGTGTAGAAAAATTTACTAAAACATTAGTACAAAGTCTCTCGCCCCTGGATTGTTGAAAACAATGTAAAGAATCTAAGAAAGTTGTTAAACAAAATATGGTAAGGTTGTTCAAGTTTATGGAGTTAACATGGGTCTTGTATTAATATAATCTTGTAAACTAATTTACAGACTGTTGCAACAGTATTTTGTAGTAGTTTGTGTTGTGTAAAGGCTTTTTACCTTAGTTACGCATGGCTTTTTAATTAAAGAATCTAAACCAGCAGTATTCACATTAAATATTTTTTTTTTAAAATTGCCTATGTCAGGTATTTTAGGATCTAATTCCAGATAGTATTGTTCTTGGAATTATCCGGAAGAAGAAAAATAAAAACAAAACCTCCAAACCCCAGCATCAGCCTTAGCAGCATTGCTCCTATATCAGCCTAAAACCAAAACCCACATGTCTGTTTGAGCTATACTAACTTATAATAAAAATTAATATGAAGTTCATTTCAGGATTTGATCACTTAACAGATTCTCCATCTATTGCTTTGTTAAATGGTTATACAATGACAGAAAATCAGACATGTACAGAGTAGAGCTGGACATCTTCACACCTTCTTTTAGTCTGCAAATACTGAGTGTTTCTGTGATCTTAGGGAGAGCTTTGAGAATCTACATACCAGTTGTGCTAAAACACTGTAGGTGTTGCAACTAAATCAAATGGTAACTGTGATACATAACAACTAGTGTTGCTTTGTAATTGAAAACTGAGGCTTTAGGTTTAGCACAAAGGTCAGGCAAGACACTGTTATAGAGATCCAAAGTGTTATGTAGAGTATGTACCTGTCTTTGGAGGATCTCTGTAGTTTCCAGTTTTGTTTTTTCTTCTTTTCTTTTAATCCCCCCAATGTACTAATGAGTGTAAAAAAAATGCAAGAAGGCACAGTTTGTGTATTTTTATTTAACAGTGATTCCAGTTTCTTGGTTTATGAAAAAAAAATATTAAAAAGAAGCCATTACTTTTCTAATGTAAATATTTATTTTCATGTCGTGTGTAGGGTCTTAGTGTAACTTTTTCTTCTTTTCTTTCACATCTCTCCTCTGTAAGAACACTTGAAGAAAATGTCTACAAGATTGCTATTTCTTTGGCTCAGCGATACAATGTTCCACTTTGGGAAGTTTATATGACCCATCTGGAATTTTTATTCACTGACAGTGGGTAAGTTGTCTCCCCTGCAAATACACATGCAATTCTCTTACACAGAAATATGTGCTAACCTGTGAAAGAATTGAAGTATATTGAGGGTAGAATTTGGTTTATGTTTTCATATTTCTTGTGTTGTGACAGTTGGGAATTTTTGTCTTTTACATGTGATGCTTTTGTGACCAGCCATGAAAATAGGTGTTAAAAGCAAGGATGAAAGTCCAGATGTCTTACTGTACTTGTGACTTCTGTTTCAGTGTTTAGGTTTCCATGGCTTTGAATGCTTAGTGCTCTCTTCTGATAGTAACTTATGTTGTAGTTATTTTTACAGTCCCTTGGAATATGTCCTGAAGCTTGATAGTTTCTATATAATTATTCATTTTTGGGCAATAATACAAAAAAAGTGTTCCTATTTATTGACATCCCTTCTGCATAATAGCAAAGGGAAATAAATGTGTTGGAGCTTACCATTCCCATCATTCATCTATTCTCAGTTTCAGTTTTTTTGTAGAAGCAATTTTTTTACGGTATTTCTTTGGAACTGTTCTAGCCTACAAGATTATGGCAGACCAGACCTGGCATGTTGGGGGCATGATGGGGAGGGATGTTTTTTGTTTCTATTCCAGAGTTGGTTCCAGGATCTTGTCTTACTGTTCGTTCTTTTTTTTTTTTTTTTTTTTTTTTTTTACCTTTGACATCTTGTCAGTCAGACAAGTACTTTTTGCCCACTGAAAGATGAATAAACCCATTCAGTGGAAGACTAAGCTACTTGCTTGAATAGTGCATTCAGATGACAGTGATGTAGAGCCCCCTGTGTAATACAGCAGCTTTTATCTACTGTTCCAACAGCCATGATCAAATTAGCCTAGTTTGTTTCAGATTTTGAATTGTGAAAGTAGCTTTAGCTGGCAGCAGTAGTTGTACCTCTCTTAACATTAACTATTAATTAAAAAGCATTAGAACATTTTATAAAACATAAGGCATAAAACCTAAAGCCTGATAGATGTTGGTGCAAGGTCTGGGAAGATGAAGTAGCATTCTGAGATTTTCTTTGCTTCCTCCAGAAAACAGAGAAGTCATACCCTCTAAATTTTGATGCTGCTAAATTATTTAAACAAAATACATAGTCAGGATATAAACATGACAACACTGGCATAAATGTGAAAGAGCCAGCTGACTTGTCTGGGTCTGAAATGTTACCTAAGGTATTTTGTAACAGTTTTCTGTCATCTTCTTTGTTCTTATCCTCCATGAGTTAGTATTCATAGAATTCTGAAATCGCTGAAGTACAAAGTGGCAACCTTTTCCCTTATGAAATTAAAAAAAAAATCTTAAAAATTGATGTATAATAGCATAATATGCTGCTGAACATGTTTTTGTTTTATCATAATTTCATTTTAAAGTTGATTGACAGCATATGGCCATTACAGTATGTTTTAATCTTGGGATTGTGGCATTAATAATGCATTCCTTGTTATTCATTCATTCTAAACTAGAAAGAAGTTTATTATAAGACTTAATCTGTTTAACAAAATATGCAGTCTTTCTGTATGCCACTTTGAATAGGGAGAAGCTCAAAAGAAGCACTTACATAGTTTGTATTAACTATTTATTAGATTGCTTGATGACAAACACACATCACATGTTTTTGTTATGTTTAGAATTTTTTTAATTCTATGGGAATTTAATTGGTTCTTTTGAAGAATCTTAGCACATTTAATTCCCCAAAATCTATAAAAGGCATTTTATGATTTAAGCAACAGAAAATTTTATATGCCTGTCACACAATCTGTTATTCTAGAATCTTTCTGAACAGCATAATGAAGGCTTCTATCTATCATCACTTCTGCCCCAAAAACAAATGGGAAACCTCTGTAGATCCTGTTGGTGTAATTTAATGTCCATCTAGCCTTTAGCTTGAACTTTGGGTGTGGACAGAAGAATATATTCAGATCACACTCTTGAAATACATCAGGCCCAAGTGTCTGTTCTGTCTGATACTAGGAGTGAATGATACTTTATCTCCATTAATATCGTATTTATTGCCATTAATATGGTAGAACACTTAAAAAAATAACAAGAATTTAGAGAATGAAAATAATGCTTCTAAGGTTGACAACCTAACTGAGTAGGTTCTAGATGTAAAAATAACTCAGAAATAACTTAGTCTCTCTCAGAAATCAATGAGTAATTTTTAAACTGATAGAAAGTTGTGTTTGTAGTATTTGCTGTAGGAAAATAATCTTTAGGAATGAAAAAGGTATCAGAGAAACACTAACTTATATGTGGCATTTATACTCAGGAAAAATTGATGTAAAAATTCTAATTTAATCAGTTTTAAAGTAGAAGAAAATCAAATGGGATTAGAAGACATCAGATTTCCAAATGAAATGTACTACCTAATGTGGCATATTATTGGACTCTGGGGAGTGTCGAGGTGATGGTCATTTGTAGGTTCCTTCTTTCCTCACATTTTAGGTAAAACTTTCGGTTGAGAAAGGTGTAAACTTTAAGATGAGACTTTTTTGATATGCACATATTTTTCTTGCAGCTGGGGAAAAAAAGGAGTGATTGCATTCAGCTATCTTTTATGTAGTCAGCTGGAGGTGTCTGAATTCATGCTGTGAAAGAGCTAATGTATTCTTTTCAAAAGGGTCAGGAAAAAAATTTCCTGAAGCAGTGAGCTTGGCTGAGGTCAACTCAAGACTTGCTGATATTTTCATAAGCTTTCATGGATAACAGTTTGAGAAGCAACTTGATAAAACTGTCAAATGATATATGCTAAGCATGCGTAATAGTGTCACATAGATTAACTAGTGGGCAAGAGCCAATTTTCAGTGATAATGTATCTATCAAGGCATACAGCGTTGCTTATCAACTACAGAAAACAGAATGTAATAGTTTGGGAGAACTAACTGAGCAGTTGGATTTTCTGTCATCATTCAGCTGCAGATTGTTGGGTTTTGGGTTTTTTGGGGTTTTTTTGGTGGGTGTTGTTTTTAGGGGGTTTTGGGGGGTGGGTGAGTGTGTGGGTTGGATGTTGTGTAACTTTTTTTTTTAAAAAAAAAAAAAAGGCTTCCTGTACAAATACTGTGGGCATATGTCTACTTTTACATATAGCTACACTTCTCTAAGCTAAATGCTGCTTTGAATTCTACTTCAGTGTTCACGACCCTTAATTTGTATGTCCAAGTTAACAGATATCAATATCAGGAAATACAAGAACTCCTTAGATTTTGTTTGTGGACAGCTGTCTAAGTAGTTATGAATGAATACTTACTCTTTCAAAATGTCTTACAAAGTTGAACCTTAAACAAAGGAAAGTATTGTCCTATCTCCCAAGTGCGCAGCTGAAGAGTCTTTCATGGCACATCCAAGCCTTTAAGGCCAAAATTATTTCTAAACACAGGTTATCAACACTGGAAATAGAAGAAAGAGCACAAAGTCTTGGTCTATTTGAAACTTTGAGAAACAGTCCTGAAGCCTTATGTGAACACATGGTTAAATATGTTTACCCAAGTATTGAAGGCAGAGATCACCAGCGGTTGCTTTATTATTTTACACTCCTTGAAAATTGTGGTTGCGCAGAAGTGGTGAAGCATGCTGTTAAACCTGAAACTCATATCCGACTCCTGAAAAAATTCAAAGCAGTTGCACCAGGTAGGAGAATTCCTGTTTCTTTTCCTTGTAGCTATATTTATTGTTCCATTATGTGAGTGTTGACATGATTATGTTTATTTAATTTATACCTTCCAGATTTAAAAAAAAAATAAATAAATAAAGTGAACATATCAGATGAATACAAGTAATTTAGTAGGTTAGTCATACCTTTATAGGAGTAAATTCCTTCTCTTTGTATTACTGGAAATTTAATTTACTCAGTCACAACAAGCAAAAAATATGTGAAACCAGATTTCTGTTGGTGCAGATCAATATTATTGGTAGTGGTTCACAATGAATTTTTAAAGAAAAAAAATACAGACCGCATAGAGCGTAATTTTTAACACTGCAATTTTAACATGGATTTCACAAGAACTTAACAGTTTACCTTTCAAAAGTCTGATTTGCATAATGTATTAGGAACTGTAAGCATTTGTTTGCTTTAAAGAGGGTAATTTTACTTTGCATGTTATCCTTGATATTAACATCTGCTTTTGGAGATCTACATTATTTGTCTTCCTACATTATCAGACTGTGCCTATAAAAGTGAGCAGCTAGAAAGCACTCTGAAATTGTGAATACTAATTTCAGTTTGTTTGTTAGTCACGTATTAGCAGTATCTTGAATATCAGTTGAATAACTCCAAATCCAGTTTCAGAACGTAAAATACGCACTATATGGGATTATTTGCTCTGTGGATGAATTAATTGTTCAATACTGGAATCTCATCTGTATCAGACACTAGCGTTACTGCAGAATTTGGAGAGATTATGCCTAAATTCATGTATTGCAGAAAAAAAAGGCAATAACGTTTTTGTGAGAAGAAGGGTTACCTTCAGTTCTTATTGATACGTTTAAACACTCAAGTAATATGATACTTGTCAAAGACAAAATTGTCAAGAAGTTACTGTTTGCCTTGAAACCTATTTTTAAATGTTGCTTAAAAAAAAAAAAGTCCTTGAACTATATACCAGACACAAATTAGTCACTTTTAAATCTATTAAATAGTTAAATCGATTCTATTATACCCTTAATTAAACTTCTCAGTGTTCAAGATAGTTTACAGGTAGTCATCAAGGAGCAACATTAAAGTGTTTGTAGAGGTTGCAAGCCCTAAATATATGAAAGAAAAGATGGCAGCAGAAGTCAGTTCTCTTAGGAATTATAGATATAGAGAATAAAATAGTATTGTTGCTAGGATAACTTGCAAGAGGTTTGTTCCTGTAGAAACCAAAGTAGTAACAGATTCTTCTGTTATAGAGATACTAATGTAAATGGCAACTAGAGAGAGGACACTTAGATCCCTTACTTAATTTACTTGTGGTCAGTGCCTTGCATTTTTGTTAAGATAGATAATAAGTACCAATTGTTACGTGATCAGAATACATCTTTTTTTAATTAATGAAGACTTATGTCATTAGGTGCATAAGGCTTTCCAGGCTTTATATTAAAAAAAAAATAAATAGTACTGTGATTCTATATACTATATATGTATTCTTATTTCTTTGAGAATCTGCTCTTTTAGTTTGTGTTGATATGCAGTTAAAATGTGTTCCAGGGATTGAGAGTTTTCACACACCATCAGGACATCATAAAATCCCAGTGCTATATGTATGCAGTGTATACAGATCTGTCTTCCTTCCCAGTCTGTCAGTATGTGTGATTGTAAAAGGAAATGGAGTAGTCTTTCTAGTTCTGCAGCTATTGGTTTAGTACTGATTGTTTTACAGATAAATGTAGAGTTTGAGTAGATTTAATGATGAATAACTTGTACTTTGCCTCTTTCTTGTCCTGTCAATAGGTCTTAATTACAAAAAACTAACAGATGAAAATGAAAACCCACTGGAAACACTGGAGTCTGTCCTTACAAGTCAAAATGTCTTGTCTATTTCCAAACTGGCTCCCAAAATTCCTAAAAAAGATGGCAGCATGCTGTCACCAAGCTCTATTTATGCTGTCTGGTTACAAAAACTTTTTTGGAATGGCGATCACAATCTCATTAAAAAAACACCAGAAACCATGGATGAGTGGCTACATGCATATGATATGTGTTCAAAGTACTTCGATAGACTTGATCCAGATGATATTGTCACTCTTATTGATGAAGTCACATTTTCTTCAAAAGCTGTCACAAAGGTAAGCAGGCGTATTTGAAGAATTGCAGGCCTCAGCTGAGGTACAGTTCAATGTAGTATAAAGAAGAAAGTCTCAGGAGATTTTTCATTTTACAGTTTTAAAAAATAAATTCATAAATCTACCGTTATCTGCCTACCTCTTCTTTTTATGATTGCCAGTATAAAACCACATTTTTGTTCAGTTAGAGGAGTTAGCTCTGTGGATAAGAGAGTTCTTGATGTAACCACAAAGTCCCTGTATTCTGGTTCAGCAGAGAGTAAGGAATTCTTCCTGTGTATTTGAAAGAATCACAGAATGGTTTGGTTTGGAAGGGACCTTACACCTTGTTCCAACCGCCTTCTGTGGGCAAGGACGCCTTCCACTGGACCAGGTCGCTCAGAGCCCCATCCAGCCTGGCCTTGAACACTGCCGGGGATGGGGCATCCACAGCTTCTCTGGGCAACTTGTTCCAGTGCCTCACCACCCTCATGGTAAAGAATTTCTTCCCAATATCTAAACTAAATCTACCTTCTTTCAGTTTAAAAGTTTAAATTCCCCCTTGTCCTATCAATACCTGCCCTTGTAAGAAGTCCCTTTCCAGTTTTCTTGCAGGCCCCCTTTAAGTATTGAAAGGCCGCTATAAGGTCTCCCTGGAGCCTTTTCTTCTCCAGACTGAAAAACCCCAACTCTCTCAGCCTGTCTTCATAGAAGAGGTGCTCCAGCCCTCTGATCATCTTCTCTGGCCCTCCTCTGGACTCGCTCCAACAGGCCCATGTCCTTCTCATGTTGGGGACCCCAGAGCTGAATGTGGTACTCCAGGTGGGGTCTCATGGGAGTGGAGATGAGGGGAAGAATCACTTCCCTTGACCTGCTGGTCATGCTTCTTTTGATATGGCCCGGGATGTGGCTGGCTTTCTGGGCTGCAGGTGCACTTTGCTGGGTCATATTGAGCTTCTTGTCCACCAGCACCCCCAAGTCCTTCTCCTTAGGGCTGCTCGCAAGCCATTCTCCACCCAGACTCTATTTGTGCTTGGAATTGCCCCAACCCATGTGCCACACCTTGCACTTGGCCTCGTTGGACTTCATGGGGTTTCCATGGGCCCACCTCAATCCTGTCAGTGTCCCTCTGGATGGTATCCCTTCGCTCCAGTGTATGGACTGCACCACAGACTTGCTGAGGGTGCCCTTGATCCCACTGTCCATGTTGCTGACAAAGATGTCAAACAGCACCAGTCCCAGTACTGACCCGTGAGGAATGCTACCCATCATCACTCTCCACTTGGTTATCAAGCCTTCTGCAACTTGGGCAGTGTGGCTGGAGCACTCACCAGTGAGGACCAAGGCAAAAATGTCATTGTGTACCTCAGCCTTATCCAGGTCTCCTGTTTCCTTCCAGAGAGGGCCCACAGTTTCCCTAGTCTTCCTTTTATCACTGAGGTACCTATAGAAGCTTTTCTTGTTGCCCTTGACATCCCTGGCCAGATTTAATTCTATCAGGGCTTTAGCTTTCCTAACGTGGCCCCTGGCTGCTCAGATAATGTCTCTGTATTCCTCCCAGGCTACCTGTCTTTGTTTCCACTCTCTATAGGCTTCCTTTTTGTGTTTCAGTTTGTGCAGGAGTTCCTTCTTCATCCATGCAGGCCTCTTGGTATTTTCACCCAACCTTCTCTTTGTTAGGATGCACACACCTGAGCTTGGAGCAGGTGAGCCTTGAATACCAACCAGCTTTCCTGGGCCCCTCTTCCCTCCATGGCTCTATCCCGTGGTACTCTACCAAGCAGATCCCTGAAGAGGCCAAAGCCTGCTCTCCTGAAGGACAGGGTAGTGAGCCTGCTGCGTGCCCTCCTTGCTGCCCTAAGGATCTTGAACTCTACCATGGTCACTGCAACCAAGGCTGCCCTTGAGCTTCACATTTCCCCCCAGCCTTTCCATGTCGACGAGAACAAGGTCCAGCATAGCACCTCTCCTTGTTGGCTCCTCTATCACTTGGAAAAGGAAGCTATCATCAGCACATTCCAAGAATCTTCTGGATTACCTATGCCCTACTGTGTTGCCTGTCCAACAGATATCAGGGTGGTTATATTTACTTACTTCATTTGTGCTCACCCTAAAATTCACGGTGCCACATGCCTGTGTTTAGTACCAGGTTTCTGCATTCTGAATAGGATGCTCCACAGAGAAGCATTCTGGGCCAGTGCATATGATTTCTAGGCATTATAATAATAGAAATTATAAACTCTGTCATAATCTCCATCTGGCTGAAGGCCCATTATTGTAAGAATGTGCTTATGTGTCTGTAACTTATATTACCAGATCTGCCTGCAGGTTTTTTGCCCAGTGAAACCTACTTATAAGGATATTTCTAACATAAAGTTTTACCCATGAGTTCTTATGTATCTGTACTGCCAAGCACAAAAAAAAGAGATAAGATTTCTTAGATATTTCCGTATTGAAAGATCCTGAGATGTATTTACTAACTTCATCTGAAATGAAAAGATGGTAAAGAGGATGTTTTGTGGGGGTTTTTGTGTCTTTATCTTCTCTATTCGAGATTGTGCTCATTTTCTAGAGATCTTTATTCACCATGTTTAATAAAGTGAATTTCAATTTATTCCCTCTTTGGATATTGTTTTAGTGTTCTCGTTACATTTGTATAAATTTATTAGAACCCGTCTAACCTGTATATATCAAAATTTGGTTGAAAAAAATGTACAATTTATTGAAATCCTGGGAAAACGAAAAGCTTTGTCAGCACAAAATTTATGCTTTGATCTGTCTGTCATGCTAGACACCTTTTATCACTAGTTCCATCAGCTGTCTCTCTCTAAAGCCTGTTCAGCGGAACTACTGTCTTGTTTAGGTGTTTTTATATTTTTTATCATATGTTAGGACTAAGTGTTTCATGCTTATCAGGAAAGACTTGACACTTACCCTGATATACCACTTGCCAGACCTGACCATGGACTGAGATAGCCAAGGGATCACTTTTGTCTAATGAGAAGAAAATACTGTGTTTGCTTGTGATTGCTGCTAGTGAGTACTTGAAACTCTTGCTGTTAATGTATCTTTAGTACTTCAAGGTTCCAGATGAATGGTGCAGGGAGAGGGTGGATAGCCTCCACTGGGTTCTGTTTTGAAAAACATTGTTTATTTTTCCTTTGTTTATTTCTGTTCAGGATTCTAATACAGTTTCTCTTGTCTCTTAAGATGAGTAGGAGTAGCAGGAAGGAAACATTGATGGCAGGATTATAGTGGCTGGTGCCCAAGCAGAACTTTGTAGCAGGAATCTGTTAGCTTTTTGGGCATGAAAGATGCTCAAGAAGTATTTGAAACAGTTGGTCAGTTGATTTAGTGTGTCCCTTGCACTGAGTTTGGGAAAGAAACAGCTGTTTAACTAGCTTGCAACAAGTTTTGTCTCAGGATCCCATCCAATTTTCAAGTGGAAGCGTACAATGAAAAATTGTTATAGAACCTGAAAACTTGTTTTTCAGACATCTCTTTCCTCTAACTTTGATCTGAAAAATTCTTCATATGTAAAAGCTGCCTTTTGGCTTGTACCTTTTACTTAGTTTTATCCTGTTTTGAGGCTGCACTGGTGATGTGATTGTTCTTAATCTCTAATTCAGCAGTTTTTTCCCAGCCTAGTTCTGTGGCCAAGCACTTTATTATATCAGTTTCCCTTTCCCATTCCCATAACAGGTGCACATTCCTGTATTTCATGGAAGTTCTGATAGTTAATATATGTAAAAGACTGCAGAAAGCCCATGGTCAACATCATGAAATAATCTGTGCTGTCTTTGAGACAGCAGAGTTTTCTTGTACACAGAAAATTTCCAGAGTTCTTCAGTGGACCTTGACAGGGAGCTTAAGGTGAAGTAGTGTTAAGTAGGATTTTTAGTAGTGGTGAAAGATGAATTAGCTCCTTCCCCCTTTGCAGCAAAAAACCTCAAAACAAAACCACACACACACAAAAAGAAACTGCTGCACACACACCACCCAGCCTCTCCTACCTCCTCAAAATTTCAAAAGGGGAAGGGGGAAAGGAGAGAAAGAGAGAGTGTAGTCTAGGGAGGTGATGAGATAGCACTCCATCGTTACCCTTGTGGAACAGCACCTGCATCTAAAAGCTCCTCCTTGTCAGAAACAATCAGTACAAGTCTTGAGTGATAAGGGGTAATGGGAGGTAGGCTGTGTAGCAGTGTAGGCTAGATGAGTTGAACTTCAAGGGTACCATTGCTGCTGGTACCATGTGGCAGTTTAGGAAGCAGACATCAGAATATCGCCCACTCTTTGAATATATCAACAGTAGTAAGTAGAGGTAGGTGATAGGCCAGCAAAGTAATAAGACGCTGCTTCTACTTGTGTGAGTCCCTTGATATGGCAGAGAACCTGGGAGCAGAATGTGTAATTGTGCAAAAGGGAATGAAAACACAGGTGCTAAGTGCTGACTCCTGCAACTTCTTGTTCTTACTGAGAAAGACAGGAACATACTGGGCTTACACTTGGACCCTCTTGCAAGAATGTCTGAATTGGAGAAATGGATGAGGAGTTTGCACTTGTGAAAGGGCAACTAATATTGTTATGCTGACTTGTAGCTTAGGGTGTGACGAGGTTTTAGGTGCTCTTAGCTCTAAGAGCTCAAAGATTCTTTTCTCCCATGTTTCTTGCAATCAGTAGAAATGAGTTACTACCTGGAAGATGAGATTCAGTTTCCCAGCCTTAAGTGCTGAGAGAAGTGGTGAAAGTGGGTGGTGGGAACTGTGTGAGCAGAGATGCTAACCTGTATTTATCCAGTTTTGAAATTCCACCTATAGATCTTTTGTCTGCTATACTAAAGAGGTAGTCATCAAAGTTTGCTTTCACGGTCAGATATTCAGCAGAGGCCACTTGACTTTGATAAACTGAATGCACTGACCGTGGAAATTTTTCTGCCTTTTTTTTTTTTTTTTTAATTTCCCCCTCTTGTTGTGTGTGTGTTTGGTTTTTGTGAGGTGCGGGTTGTTCCCTTTTCTTTTTTCCCTAGTTCTTCCATTATTATGACAACTCTTCCTTGGATCCAGTATATCAGCATCCGTCTCTAGTTAAAGAAGGTAGAGATTGATGCAGTATTCTTGTTGTATTTGCAGTGAATGAAACAGGTGAAGTCCTTTGCTCTTCATCAGTACCCTCTTCACACATTGAAGGACTGAAATATTGATCTTTTGACCACAGCAGCTCACTGCTGCAACCAGTGAAGAGAGTTCCTGACTGTGGCACCTCTACTCAGAAATGCTTTTAATTCTCAATAACTGTTTCAGTTTTTCTGACTAAGTAATAATTCAGTCTACCTCCATAGTGGTAAGCTTAAACTATTTGCATGTATGGAGCAGATTTCTCCCTAAAAGGGATATATTCCAAATATTCAGTGTAACTACTGCTTGTATTCTGAGTCTGTCTTCTTTCCTTTCAGCAGCTCTGTTTGCTTTTAACTAGTGCTGACTTCATAGATTCTTAATTATAGTAATGATCATACCAGCTTCTTTATCTTGGTTATTTCCTGTTTATTCCCCTTTGTGTGATCTGAGTAAAGCATTATAGGTAATTTGTTTTTTTTTTCTTTTCTATTCCTTTGTTGCCAGCATTCTGTTTATTGTTCTAGATAGCTATGTCTTCAAAGAACCATCTGCTTCAGAGCTCGTAGGTCATTGTCCTGATGTTTGTTGACTAACAGTTCTCTGAAAAAAAGCAGCCCAACACAACAAAACCAAAAAACAAAACCACAACTGAATACAATTATTTTTTTCAATCACTGTGTTTTTATTATTGAACACCCACTACAAATGGGGATGGGCACAATATGTTGGTTGAGAAGAAAAGGCTACAGCTTTAGGCAGCAAAAGTAAATAAAAATCAGTGGTGTCATCTATAGAGAGAAGTGGAATTTTTCCTTACACAGGTTCTTCCTTGCAGTCTTCTGTAGACTCCGCCCTATTCATTCAAACTATAGCTAATGACATTGTAAGTTTACTATTCCATCCTTTATAACTTCAAGTTCTGATGCAAAGGAGGAACTCTGCTTGCAACTCAGTGTTTATAATTTAAAGGTTGACTCTTATTTTCTCTGAGTCAGCAATGCTTTTTTGACCACTTTCTTCATGCTTAAGCAGGAATACAATGTCTGTGTTTTGACCACACACTAAGTGGCTGTGGAATGGGAACCTCTTACAACTGGATATTAACCTACATTTTTTTTTCTATGTTAATGACTTTGAATGCTATTTTAAATAATTGTATAGAAAGCTCAATTTGGAAAAAAAAAAAAGCTCAAAGTAATATTCAGTATGTTTTGTCTGGCTGACTGCTTAACTCTGTGTAAAATGCTAAGGAAAAAGACAGGACATGACATTGCCTGAAGATGTACAAGAAATGCGTTAATAGTGTTCTTGCATAGTATGACTGCATTCAGACATTACCTTTAGATTTACTTGGCTTCTTTCTGTCACTTTTTATCTCTGTGCTCCAGTTCAGTCAGTTTGTCTTGTCTGTCCTTGTTTTCTTCAGGGGTATTGACAGTACCTCTTTTTCTAATATCAATACATTTTAAGATACTTTATTGTGCCTTGCCATTAATATAGTTATTTTAATTAAATCTACTTCAAGACTGCGAAACAGGAGACTTCATGAATAATGTCTTTAACTGATTCCTTACAGGTGTTAGAGCTTTCACAGTGATTCTCCAGATGAACTGTGCTGGGTCTGGCAGGGATGGAGTTAGCTTTCTTCATAGCAGCCTGTAATGGGGCTGTGCTTTGGATTTGTGGCTGAAAGCATTGATAACACACCAGTGTTTTGGCTACTGATGAGCACTGCTTGCACAGTGTCAAGGCTTTATCTTTTTCTCAACACCCCAGCCCTGAGTAGGCTGCAGGTAGGCAAAAAGTGGGGAGGGGACATAAGCAGAACAGCTGACCTGGGCTGGCCAAAGCTGTGTTCTGTGTTACATAATGTCACGCTCAGCAGTAATGAACGGAGTTGGACAATGTCTTCTAAGATGGTTACTGCTTGTATATTGGCTAGGCATTGGTCTCATTGTGAGAGGTGGTGAGTGATTGATTGCCTTTGCATCGCTTAGATTTAGTTTGTTCATTCTCTCTGCCACCCTCTCCGTGTATTAAACTATTTTTATCTTGATCCACAAGTTTTCTTGGTTTTGCTCTTCTTTTTCTCACCCCCTGTAGGAATTGAGAACCAGATTTTGTTACTTCGTAACTGTGTAACCTGCTTCTGAATTAACATAATTTGCTTTCCGTTCTATTGTATCTGATTGGCTTGTGGATAGGTGACATTTGGTTGGTGCAATATGTAGAACTGGGTTTTAGTGGCAGAGATAGGAACTGAACCAAAGTGTTTGATCTGAACATCAGGAATAATTTTTCATTATGAGAGGAACCGATCACAGGCACAGGTTGTGCAGAGAGGTCGTAGAGTCTCCCATGTTGGAGACACTCAGAAGCCACCTGGATATGGTACTAGGCAGCTGGCTGTAGGTGGCCCTGTTTGAGCAGGGGGGTTGGGCCAAATGCTCTCCAGAAGTCCCTTCCAACCTCAACGATTCAGTGTTTCAGTGTTGCTGGGATCCAGGTTCCTGCGGCATTAAAAAGGAGAGTATTCAAAGTTGCATGCTGATCACTAGCAATAAGAGTGGCAGGGTCAATATCTTCATGTGCAAGTGAATGTTACTTGTACAGTACTTTATTAAGAAATACATATTCAGAAGGAAATGGGTTTGAGATGAGTTTTTACCCTGAGGAGTGAAATCTGTTGAGCTGAAATAGTATGTGATGTTCATTGATTTGAAAATGAAAGAAAACTGGTTTTTAGGATTTTTCATTACACATTACAGCCTATAGATTTAAAAAGCTTTTTAAACTCTAAAAGCTTTTTAAAAATAAATCTTCTCTTCACATGCAAGCAAAGATTGAACTAGCCCCTAAGCTACATTTTTTTTTTTTTTAAATCACTGGGTATGCTACCAGATCTCATTACTAAAACTGACTAGAAGTATGCAGGATAACCATTCATGTTTTAGAATACAATAACCAGAGAAATAGCATGTTTGTAGTGCTGCATTTTGGCACTGTGCAAATATGAATGCAAAGTTAAAAGTGTCTTGGAAAAAGCCTGTTTTTTGTTTATTAATGCTTTATTCTGTATGATGCCATAAGCACATGACTTCTAAACTGGCAGTATATTCACACTGTTCTCTAGGATACAACAGTTAGATGGAATACTTAAATTGTTTGCCTTTTGCATCTCTCTTAATTGCATTTTGAACATTACAATGTGCAGTAGAAGGAGAAAAACGAAATATGTAGCAGTTTTCATCTTTTATCATGTTTACAAAATGGATATATAGATCCATCTGTGGTCATTAAATTTTAATGTGATGTGAGGAATATCCCCTTTGCTTAGTGTAAAACCTGATATTGAGACCTTGTTCAAAGTAACAAAATCGTACTTAATTACTTTTGGTGGGAATGGAACTGAGTTGCGTTTGCAACCCAATGGTAAAGTACCCTTTGTATTTACCTTGCTACACTGGCAAGTTTTCTGAGCTCTTACAATAATGTCCACCCATTTTGCTTTCATCATTAAAAATGTCCAGTAGACCATTATTGTGGTTTACAGCAGCAGTACATAAAAACAGGAGTAAACCATACTTCTTTCACTGTGTGTTTTTAGGGAGGAGGGAGTGGGAAAGTCTATAAGCTATAAAACTTTCCGCTAACTAATCCTTTTTCTGCCGTTTTCTGCGGCTTTACAAGTAGATTGTTTAATTCACGATATAAACATCAATTTGATTTTTTTATGAACAATGCTATAACGGTTTAATTTTCCTCTTTCTTTAGTAATTCAGCCTCTTTCCTATTCAGTGGTCATACAGGTTTAAGCTTTGTTTACTATTTGTTGTGTGTTTCAAGTTGAGGATTGAAATTGCATGTCTTTGTCCAGTATTCCAGTAACTAAACACCTGATGGTAAAAGTACCTAATGCTGTGGGTTTAGGCAGAGGAGACCCTCACCCATTAGAAAGTATATTGCAAGCATCCTTCAAAATGTACTTGGAAGTTATAAACTAGTAAATTATACATTGTTTTTTAAAATAGCGTTTTAGACTTGGACTTAAGCTGAAGCTGTGTCTTTCCTGACTTAAAAGCATAACAGTTTGCTGCAAGTACTGTCTATATAAAGAGTATTTCCATCTATATCTTTTTCCAACATACTCTTGGTTTCTGGAAGCTTGGGAGTCTGTGATCATTGCCCAGGCTCTGTTCTGAAGTCCTAAATTCCATTCTGACGCACTGGAATAACACTTTCATGCTAGATGGAAGGGTAGGGGAAAATGGCATTCAGTGAATGTATGATGACTCCATGTAAAAATTCAAACTCTTTGAGAAATACAATGTTAAACCCTAATCTTCCTTGTTTAAGTTTAGTGGCTAGATACATCAAGTTGTATGGGTCTTTCAAAATAGTAACTTGCTGTTTTGTATAGCATGTAATATAAATAGGTTGATTTAAAACTTGTGTACCATCTATTGGGTTTTTGCTTACAATTGTGATCTTAGGGATATGTTTTAAACAGTGACCTAAACCTGATAAAATGAAGTTAATTTTCGCCATTTGATATTTTCAGTTAATCTTGTAAAATGATCCTCAGATATCTCTCAATGCAGAATTAAAAACCAAAGATTGTAAGGCTGTCTACAAAAATCCTAAACATTATTAGGGAAAAGAAGTTTCAAATGGCTTAAAATGAGCCAGATTCAACATCAATAAAAAGGACAACAGAAGAATGTAATGGAATACTGATATTTTTTAAATAAATGACTAATAAGAAATAAAGTTGTTTCTCATAAAATACTTTATTTAGTTGTATGCCGTGCTGTAGAGTAGTGGAACCACCTAACCTCTAGGTCGTGCTGTAATACAAATAGTAGTTTACAGATGATGAATGATTAAATATTTGAGTAATCTCTTTCAGCTGCCAGTTGAAGCCAGGATAGAAGTGACTAAGAAGGCTATTAAGGCAGTCAAACATCTTTATGAGAAATCAAGAAAAAAAACTGCTGAGAACAACATGGAAGATGCTGAAAATCCATCAGTTGCTTATGAAGAAACTCTTGATCACTTGCAACAATCTCTTGCTCATCTGGAAACCCTCACTCATAGTTTTATTGCTTACTTGAAAAACAGCGAACAGGTAATGTTTACTGATCAAATGCTTGTTTGGAGTGTTCCCATGACTAGCAGTGACGGACATAAATAGTCTATCGTATTTTATTAATGATTTGTATCTTTGTTTTTGTTGACTTGGTTTTTGAAAATTAACTTCCATCAGTCTTGACTTTTTCATAGCGTATGTTCAGCCTTGGTAGAAAGAAAGACTGAATGATACAGCCCTGTAAATAAAGAGTACGCTGATTTGTGTTTAAAAATTATCTGTTCACAGGATACACTACAGAAGTATGGTTATTTATATGATTTGTCAAGGTCAAAGAAAGAAAAAATCCATGACCAAGCAGTAGCTATGTGTATAGATGGTCAGCCCCTGGACATGATACAACAGTTGTTACAAGTGGCTGTTGGAGATGTAGGTCTTTCTCCCAAAGATATTGTCCAATGTGCTATTAAAAAAATTGTATGTATATTGAGGTAAGTACATTGCCTTAATCAAGGTAAAAAAGCTTTCTTTTAGGCTTTGTTTTGTGTTTTTGTTTTGTTTTGTTGGGGTTTTGTTAATTGGTTTGGATATTGTTGGTTGGTTGATTTATTTTTTTTTTTTTTTTGTACTTTGTTTGCTTTGAATGTCTGGATTTTGCAGAAAATTGGGTGGTAACAGGAAATGAGTTCTTGGATCATTTATGCTCCTGTTTACCTATAACTTCATATTCAGATAAGACAGTTCTATTTTTCTGAGTTTGGGAAGCCTGGGCAATCTGAACAAAGCAAGCTACAGAACTCATCCTACTCACTGGAGGGTGTTTTTTAGTTAAAAATTTTGGCTTAATAATAATGTTCCATTACATGTGTGTGCACTTGTTAATTTTTGACAGATTTAGAATTGCACATAATTCTTTGCTCTTAAACAGAGTCAAAAGGAATGTTTGTTGGAAATGGTGCGTACCTAATGCAGGTATTTGGGCAGTAGAGGGCTAGCAATGGCAGTTAGAACACAGCTAGTCCTACAGGAAGAAGTACAGTTTCCATCTTTGGAATAACTTTTTGGGGTATTTTTGGGGCTGCATTGGTTGGTTGGTTTTTATTTGCAATTTTTTCAAAAACATGTTTATCTGTCATTAAAATATAGGCTATACATCGTCCTTCGTTGTTCTCATAAAGAATGCTTCATAGAGTTTTTACTCTTCCTCTTCCATCTCCCTTTGTGTCATACCATATCTCCAAATTAAAAAGCAAGCATGAGTGCTTTGTTCCCTACAGCACTTAAAAGCAACAATGATACCCTTAAAAACCCCTGACCTGCAAAGTTCTTGGAGAGAAATAGGTTTCTAATGTGAGGAAGGGGATTGTTTTGTTCAACTGTTTCACTGTTGCCATTGTTGCTGTTTCTTGCTATTATTAATGCCACGCTATTATGAGCAATCCCACATGCTATTATGAGCAATCCCACATGCTGTACAAGAAACAAGGCTTTATCTCCATCTTTTGCTGGGATTCACAGTCCCAAACCTCAGCAATTGTCTTTTTCATGGCATGACACAAACCAAATAACCAGCCTGTTCATGCAGCCCCAGCAAACTGCGTCACCTTATATTTTAAAATTATGGAGAGACACCCTAGGAGAACAGAAGATGCAGAATAACTAGCTTCCGCACAGTTTATATGTACACATCCCTGAATAACTCTGTTGAGATCCAGGTGAGACCTGGGTGATACAAAGGGACATGAAATGCAGTTGATGCTGACCAACTCAATCTTGTTAACAGCGAGCTTAAAGTCTTAATTAACTTGAATATGATGATCTTCTAGTTGTATATATTCTTTATTGTCTTGCTTCCAAATCGTAGTTGTAATGCTTGTGAGAAAGTAGTCAGTGAGTTTCTCCAGTACTAGTCATGTCTTGGGCAAGGGAGGAGTCCTGCGTTGAAGTCCTGCCTGTTTGGTTAGCTGAAGCCTCTGCACTTCCATGTCTTACAGCCCAGATGAGACATGGCTTATTCTTCATAAGTTTAAGGCTGAAACTGTTTAGTTTGTCTGGCATTTGGGAGAATGTAGTCATCTCTGGGAATACTGAATGCATCCATACAGAAGTATTTTTAACAGTTCTCAGACACGGTGAGGATATGGACACAGGTGAGGGAAAGCTAAGCACACTGAAAAGCCTCTCAGTGAAATAAGGTGCTTTTCCTTGATTTTGTTTGTTGTCAGTTCTAGCTCAGCTTGTCATTTGTAGCACCCTCTGTTAAGATTTGGTAAGAGATTTACTGCTTTTGTAGTCATAGGGATTGTAAAATTCCTTTGGCATGTGAGACTGTCCTTTAAGTTTCGACCTTTTTCCTGCCACAGCAAAACTGAAGATATTTATTAGGGCGGTGAAGTGACAGGGGATGTGGTCTGGGGGCTCAAATGACAATCCAGCTGTACACTGAAAGGCAACTGTACATTGAAGATGATTTGTTCAGGTTGAATGAGTCTGTGAAGGTGCCATTGTTCTTTAACAAGATTTAGGGTATGTGGAAGTCCACAAAATTTGGTAGTCGGGTAAGTGCAATGTGTCCTCTTTCCTACCAAGGAAGTAGCATTCTGACCCATACTTAGCGCAGTGGAATCTGTGCATCTGGCTTGTTGTTCTCTGTTGGAACAGCTTAACTGAAGAGCACACTTGGTTGCCATTGCTGTTGGACTAGAGCTGAGATGTGAAATGCTCAAGACGGCAAGCAGAGAATGAAGTTCTGGGCTTTTACATCTATATCCCTGTCAGTATTTGTGTTCCCAGGATGAAGGGAACCCAAGATTTTTCTTTCTTTTCTCCCTCCCCCACCCTTGTTGACAGAGTATCAATGAGCTCTTAAGAGTCTTTCTGTCCTTGATGCTCTTTCTCCTTCAGAACAGCACAGAAGTATTTATTTTGGCTTTTTTCTTCTGCAGTCAGATGAAATGAATTCATCGGGGATTTTTTTTTCTTCTCATTTGAGGAAGCTCTAATGGATTTAGTGTTGCTGACTGCCACCTGTTGCCTCTTCTGGGCTGGGTCTTTGATGTACTGAATATTCCAAATGAAATGGCACTGTATTTGTAGCCTAGTAGTTTCAGTAGAGATATTTTCTTCCCCCTCTTCTTCCCCACCCCCCACCCCCTCCTTTGGGTGGGAGGGGAAGAGATGATTTTGTGTCATTCATGATAAATGAACAGATAGTTCTCATTTAACTATTCATACAAAACTCTCTTCTGAAGTATTTCTGATCCAAAGAGGCATGCAACAAGTGTGAAAGAGTATTCTGTTGTTAGATGGCTGCTAGACACTTTATCACTTCTAAGACCAGTTTAGATAGATAAAACTTTGGGAATTTATCTTGCTCTTATGCATGCAGAAAAATTATGTGGGCCAGGTGACCGGAATGCACATACCAGAAATAGAGAAACAAGTCTAGCATGGAAAATAATCTATGGCTCTACCTTTTCTTCAGCATCTATGTATATATTACAGCAGACTGAAGTGCCACAAATGAAAAGAAGGCAGCCTGTCAAAGCGTCTGCAGTCTTATTTGGCAGAAAATGGATTTATCCTGTCACTCGGTTGCTTATTCGTAGTATCCTCAATGATTGTAGAGCTTTTGTAAAGAACCATAAGTAATACTGTCTTTCTTGTCTGGGTTTGTGCATCTGATGAAAAATAATTTGCCTTTAGATAATCACTGTTGTGCTGTTTCTGCCTGAAATATAACAGTGTGATGCATCTGGATATAAAGCTCACAGAGTCGAGTTATTTCAACTATAATGAGTCTCATTAACATGCAGAGTATGATAAACCTATGAAAATTCTCCTTTCTACTCTGCTGCTTAACAACATTTTCCTGTGAACTGAAATATTTGTTCTTTATATGCATTGCAAGCCTGGAATGTTGGCAAGTTGATTTAAAGTTCTGGGGTTAAAATGATGACCAATTACTCCTATGCAGCACTCTCCACTAAAGAAGGGAATGTCTGTCTCCCTGGTAGAGAAAACTGTAA
This sequence comes from Falco biarmicus, assembly GCF_023638135.1. Taxonomy (NCBI): domain Eukaryota; kingdom Metazoa; phylum Chordata; class Aves; order Falconiformes; family Falconidae; genus Falco; species Falco biarmicus. The sequence continues at coordinate 31,242,118 of NC_079293.1, read as the reverse complement.
TGGCAAAGATGGGAGAAGTAGTTGAAGGCTTCAGATAAAATCATTTGGTGTGTGATGTGACCTAATGTGGTTGTGTGTTTTTGTTGTTTGGTTGGGGTTTTTTGTTTGTTGTTTGATTTTGTTTTTCCTTTGTGGGGAAGGGGAAGATCCTTTCATGTCATCTATGCTAAATGAACAGATACTAACCTGTGGAAAGTTTTCTACTACAATGATAGAGCATGAAGTAAAAAAAAAATACTTGAAATAATATCCTCTCTATTATGAATTTCAGTAAGAGGATAATATTATAAAGTTGCAACACTCTAAACACAGGGGGCTATTAAAAGAAAGGTTGTTGCTTGGCATCTCTTAAGCCTGCTGGTATTAATGTGGTTGCTGTGAATAAAGCTGGATGCATGTCTATTGTATGCTCAGATGTTAGTTTTCAGGCTAGAACATAATACAAATGAAAACTTATTAACTACATTTTGCCCAGTACTTGCATGTCAAGGTTAATAGGCAAAAACGGTAATTAAAGAAGTAGTCTTGTACGCGTACCTGGAATTACAAAATACTGTTCAATAAATGAAACATTTCAAGGGAAAACTCTTCAGGTTTGTTTATTGGAGCTTTGATATGTTATACAATGTGGCTGTTTTATACAATAGTTTTGAAAGAAATAGAGTTGGAAAATTCCTTCTTTGACAATTAACCTTCACAGTAGCAGTTGTAAGGTTATAACACTGAACTTGGATTTTCCGTAGCTATGGTGACAGGGAATGTGACTTAAGGTATTGTATCTATAAGTGAAACAGTCCTGTATGGATGTGAAAAATCATGGTAGCGTCAGTGCTTCACCTGAAAGTCAAGCGTCAATCCACCGCTTCTGTGATTGAAAATATGCATCTTTTCTTTCAGTTTCATAACTATAACCCCCCTTCAAACACAGGAAAAGATCTTCTGTTACTAGTATATTTACTGACTATTGCAGAAGAACCTTCTAGGAAGTATTGCTTTTATGAAAGATTAGAAAAGTTAGTTTTTGGCTTCATTTTTCAACAGCATACAGTATCACAGGCTTAGATTCTGACACCTTCTCAGAACCAGACTTCTTGTTAAATAAAAAATACAATTATTTGCCTAATATTATGTACTTATATTGTGATTTCAGGAGCAGTATTGTCTAGTTCTGTTAACTAATTTCATCTCCTTGACTCTCTAATTCTGGCATATGAAATTCAAAGTAGAAGCTCTTGCAGTGGTATGTATAAAATCTCTCCAGCAGAGCACATCTGCATACTTATACATATATTGTATGGGGCACTTCCTTGTTTGTCTATGGAAACGGCTACTATAAATAAAAATCAGTTGCCTCTTCAGTAGAAATCATGCACTTGTGAAAAAAACGCAAAAAATTTTGGTAACGATGGTAGTCTGATTAGACTTATTTAAGATTCAATTTAATCCATTACCCGAGATTACTCACATGACACACTAGAGACTTTCCATGATCCATGACCTAGTTCATGGTTTGTTAGTCAGGGAAGACAGATCATCTGTTGAAATTATGACCTCCTTCATTTGCAGCTCCTAAATGCCTTATCTTAGGTGTTCACCTGGATGTAGCATTTCTTGGAATTTTGGAAGTATTCACCAGGCAGTGAGCAAGAATGGTTTGGTGAAATATTGAGTTCTTGTTTAATGGCCAGTGTTTCATGAAGGTGGTAAAACCAGCTTTTATTAGACTGCGTAGCTAACTTCGAAGGAAAAAGGCCATTTTTTTTTTACTATCTCATCTCACTTGAGCAGGGGTCATACAGATTAATTTTGTATCTTGGATATCATAATTGCATAATATTTCTGATTGAAATGATCGTTTGGCATTATGAGTTTTTTCCCCAGCTTTGAACATTCATACCAATGATACTTTATTTTCTTATTTTCCTGAGATTTACAGGAAACACGGAAAGAGGAAAATAAGGCTGGAGAAATAAGATTATATCAAGTATTTTCAATGATACTGTAATTAGGTTAAAAGATTTAGTTGAAGTTAATTTATTCTCCTTTCAAGCATTCTTTGTACTTTATTGTGTTTGAGGAACTTGATTAAATATGCATCACTTTTTCTGAAGCTGTACTGAAATCAAAATAAGCCTTTATCAGTGTAATTACACCAGACTCATACCTAGGAGTTTTGAAGTGAACACTGAACCCTGTTCTGTTGCTTAGAACATGCATAAAATAGCATATAATCTGTGTGGAAGACTAATCCTTCCTTAATTATATTTGTTTCTGTTAGTAGCTGCTTATTTCTAATCATTAATTATTAAGAAAAGAACAAGGCAACAATCTGTAGAAACTTGACATGATTATTTGTCTCGTGAGCTGTAATTTCGTTTTGGTTTCTCTAACCATTAGGCAGTAAAGGCAATATTAAGCTTAAAAAAGAGTGTTAGCTTTCAATCTTTGCAAATTTCTTTCAAAAATAATTTCTTGTTCTAGAGAACTGTAACTTCCTGCTTAGTGTTCACCTTTTTTATGCTTTCCCCCTGCTTAGTAGAATAGTACCTGCCTGTGTATAACAAAATCGAAGCTTTCTGTAAATGTTCATATATGTATTGTACTTGAAAACTGGTTTCACAGATGTATTGTCTGAAACAGTGGTTTTCTGTTTTCAGAAATGCCCATTAATTTTACGTATGTTTCTTTTGACTTGAGTGTTTTTGAGATGTTCAGAGCCTGATTGTGATAGGAGCTAATGGCTTTCATTTCTAATGAGAGATATGAAGGCGTTTTGAAGAGCAGGTCCAAAACTGTCAATATCCAAAATAAAAGTATTGCTGGGCAGTCTCTTTGATATGGAAGTTGCTTAATGTATACTAAAGATAATTTAGGGTAAGAAGAGCTGTAAGATCTCCACTTCTGTAGTCCATAGAATCATAGAATAGTTTGGGTTGAAAGAGACCTTTGAAGGTCACCTAGTCCAGCCCCCCTGCAGCAAGCAGGGACATCTTCAGCTAGCTCAGGTTACTCAGAGCCCTGTCCAACTCGACTTCGATCTACCCCTTGTCCTGCTAAAATGTTTGTCCCCATCTTTCTACAAGCCCCCTTTAAGTACTAGAAGGCAGCAAGTGTCCTATTCTTTTCTGTTTCAATCATGATTCTCTTCTTAGTATGCAAGCTTTGTACGTATTCCAGTTTTCTTTGAAGATGTCGTTATTGCCCTTTATAGATGTCTTTTTATTACAAACTTAATTGAAAAAAAACCACAAAAAGCATAATAATACAGGAAAATTTAAATCTGTCCTGTAAATAGAATGTTGATGAAGAAGCTTATATCTGTCTTCAGTCTGGGAACATATTTTAAACTTTCTTAGTTCGTTTTATTTTAAAACATGTTTGAAACCATCTCCTAATGCATGTAGCTGCTTGTGTACTGCTTGTGTAAAATGATTACTTTAATACTGCTGTTCTTTCTACCATTTTCACACTACTGCAGCATTGGTAATCTTAATGAAAAATGTAATTCATTCCCCACCCCCCCACCCCCCCAGTGCATTCAGTTCTGTCGAGTTTCCTTTTCTGTGAAAAATACACTTTTTTTTTCTTTCTTTTTTTTATGTGCTTGGTGAAAATAGATTTTTATCTTTTGGACACACATGGCTTTTCAGGAGTCTAAAATACTGGATATTTCTGTACTATAAATTATAATTCGCTTGTTTCCAAATATTCTGAAGATGTTGAGGAAAACACTTAGATTTAAACTTCAGTCCTTTAAAATTTATTTAGCTGCCATATGATAGTATTGGTATTAAGAATGGCAATTCTATCATATTCATATATAACAGTATTTTTTGAGAAAAAGGAGGTGTTATGAACTTTCTACTCCTACTTCAAACTTATGAGTGCAGTATAAATGTACAATGAATATACTAAGGTTTCGTCATGCAACAGATCTTTCATCTGTTCTGAGTGGAGTCACACGGTCTTAAATCTAGTGTTGTTCACAGAAGTGCTGGTTTCCTATCTAAGATAAAAATAAACCCAGAAAAGTTAGAAGTTCTGAATGCAGGAAGATGTTAAAGTTTAGAAAAATTCAGGTCTCTATGCCATAGAGTATAATAATCTTTTAGGCAATCTATTTATCTTACTGAAGTAATAAATGACAGAATTATAAATACTCTCATAACTTGACAAAAAAGTTGTGTAATTGCAGTTGGTTTTACACATTCCTGTCAGCTGTGCAGTGTATTTTTGGCTTTAGACAGAGCGGTCAGGGTAGTCTGGGCATGTATTCATTCTTATTAAGAGATCATATAGGAAGAGGCTGACATTTTTAGTAGCAGGAGAGTTTTGATATACTGATGAACTGTAGAGAAAATACGCTTCATCCCTGGGTTTTTGAGTCACCTTTAGTAAACTAACTTTGGAACTTTTTCTTTCTTTCTTTCTTTTCTTTCTTTTTTTTTTTTTTTTTTTTTTTTGCCTTTCTTTCTCTTTCTTTAATGCAGCATTGACAAACTCTAGAGGGGCAAACCTGTTGTTTTTGTAGTTTTGTAGGGTTTTTTTGCTGAAAATCTTAGCAGAAAATGTTACTTCATTGCATTATGAGTGAAACTATTTTTCCTACCAGAATGTTTCTTTTCCAGTATTTACTACCTTTTGACCTGCAAAACACTTTATTGTAACTGGAATGTGTGACAGGCAGCATAATTCACATTTTTTCCATTCCTACACATGCATAGTGGATGCCATTTCATGGGTGATTTGACCCTTTCCTTTCCCACATGCTGTTCCAGACCACGTACTCCATGCTTCTTAATTTTGTTGTTCTGGTAATCATGAACCTGGTTGATCCAACTAAAAATAAAACCTGAGGATGGGGGGGAAGACATCTGATGAATCAGCAGATAGGATTCTGTTGACTCAGGTTACAGTCAAGTTGGTTTAAACCAATAGTGATACTTGAAAAGAAAAGCCAGTGACATTTATGTGTAACCTTTAATCTGTTTAGTCAATATTGATGAGATCTTTAAGTTAACAAGCCTACATGTGTATATTTTGCTGACCTCATCTGTGTTAGAAGTGCTCCATTTTAGTTATTCTTTTTTCTTTCAAGTTTCACTTAAGTATTTTTAGTAATTCTCTTTCCCGCTCTTGGTGCTCCTCACATTACTTTGACATAAAAATAAAGGTACCACTTAAGTAGGGAAAGTGCTGTAATTATTGAACAAATCATGTAAATCCTAGAAGTGGGTAGAATTGGATACGATATCAAGGACCATTTTAATGGTAATTTTATGTCTTCCCATAACAGTGGAAACAGTGACTCATCTACATCAGTGACAGATCCACTTGGAACCCTGGAAGGCATCATTTCTGCAGTGCATGCAAGTGTGGAGAAAGGGTAAGAACTTCCTGTATGGATTCTTTGGTTAAGACTTTGAAAGATGCTTCTCATGAAAGCAGTGAAGGTACAATACTGAATATGGATGATTTTTCTTCATGGTTATATATAATGGGATTGCACTTAATTTTCTGAGGCTTTATTCTGGAACAGTCTGTCGTCAGGTTCAAAATATGAGCCCTGACAGAAGCCTTTATTTGATCATTAAGTCAACGAACATAAAATTTAGATAAGACAGAAGCCTTTATTTGATCATTAAGTCAACGAACATAAAATTTAGATAAGCATGTATTACGGTGATTTGAGAAAATGTTTCTTCTGCTGTGACTATTGCAGACTGTGTATCTACCAGGAGTACTTTACTGCTTCTGTTTTAGTTTAGAAGGTAAAATTACAAATAATAATTACTCACTTTCAGATATCTGAATTTAGATAGGTAAATTTGTCAGTATTTGTAAGGTATAGTGCAGAAACAATTCCACAAATGCTGTATGATGCTTCACTGCATATTCCCCCCCCCCCCCCCCCCCCCCTCATGTTTTGGCCGTGTTCTGATTTCGAGTCACATAATGGTCTGTATGTCTCACTGACATTTTCCATTGCATTTCTACTAAAGACAAGAAAGAATAAAAAACACAACAAAACAACACAGTTTTCTTTCCAGACATATAAACTCATGTATGATGATAATAATAATAAAACCCTATACTCTCTGCTAGCCACAAAAAACAATTACGCTATTGTGTGGAGGCTTCTCCACTGACATTAAATTAGTTAAATATTAGGTACTGAAGTAGACTGAATTGATGTCAAAATCTACAGTAAATCTCATTTGCAATATTTAAGGTAGAACCAGAGAGTCAGTACTATTTTATTCTGAGGTGAATTTTCTGGAGTTTATTTGTGTACTTCATCAACATTTAACTGCTGAAACAATAAGCTGGAGTGAAAGTCATTGTGATTACAAGGGATAGCTTACATTCATTTAAATACTTGTTCTTATTTGTTGACTTAAATCTCAGCTATTACATTTAAAAAATATAAATCTTTCCCTCAGGAAAACATATATAAACATCAAATGTGAGCTCTACAAAACTGAAATATTCCAGCAGGTCCTCTTAATTCCCAAGCTTTTAATTTACAGTTTGAATGCCACCTGTTCAGCAGAGGCATGTCTAATTTAGCTGAAGTTCTGAGCTAACAGCATCAAGCAGACAATATAAAGCCTAAGTAAAATTGAAATCCATGTAATATGAAAACCTAAGCTGTCAATGTTTATTATTTCAGGGCTGTAAGACAGGTTAAATTGGTGTTTTCTGTCTGATACTACTTTCCCATCTGTCTTGTTAAGACAAATAAGGGAACATTAGTTATAAATCACACTCCACCTGGAACCACTTTCTTGAAATGTTTTTTTAAGAAAAAAAATTAGCTTTAGTTTAAAATAATACTGAAAGATAGCAGAATGGCATTTACTGATTTGTTACATGCTAGTTTATAGACTCTAAGGTCAGAACAGATGATTCTGTCTGCAGCTGCTCGCTGGTTGGTGAGTTCATGGTAATCTGAACTGTAAATGCTTTCACACAGTTAGAATGTATTCAATATAATATACTTTTTGAATCAGATTATTTAATTAAGAGTTTTTCTAATTTTTCTAATTAGCCAAGTCAGAAAACCTCAAAACCTTATTTTAACAGCGCTTTTTTTTTTTTCTCCCCTTTCTAGGGATTATGGGCATTTTTAATCATCATACTATAACATATAAAAAGCAAGCTGGCTAGAGATGGCCCAGAAAAAGAATAAGAAATTACTAGAGTTACAATCAGGAGAAACTAATTTGTGTATGTGGTGTTTAAAGAAGGGACTTGTAAGGCAAGAAAGAAAATATATGGCAATATGAATAAGCATCACATATTAAAATGTCATACTTAAAATGCAGGCAGTCAAGGTGGTTTTCCATAAAGTCATATGGCATGGAAGTACAGGCGTTGATCAGGATCAGACACTATAGAAAGGCTTGCATTTTCAGGTGCAGAAATCCAGCACAACGATACAGTTGGCAGGCAAGGTAGATATGGGAGAATATGTAACTGTATAGATGGATTTCTATGGTATTACATGGTTATTTGAAGTTCAAAAAAAGTTCTTACACAACTGAGCTTTAGGCACCTGATTTACAAAGGCTAGTTTCTCTGCAGTCTCACAGAAGTGAGCTCTTTCATTTCTAGTGTTAAGTATTTGTTATGCATTGAATGTACCTGTTAACAGCTTTGAAAATACATGCAGTGCTCTCATTAGGATTACCAAGGACTGTTTAACACAGTATTGTTTAATTACAGGGAGAAAGTAGTTTCTTCAGATGACCTCCTGGAGTGGTTGAGACCGTTCTGTGGTGATGACTCTTTAGCAGTGAAGCCTCGCATCAGAGTATTGCAAATTTTGGAGCAAGCCTTCCATCTCAGTGATGAGGATAGCAAGCTACTTGTGTACTTCAGGACACAAGCTGTTCTCAGAGCTTGCTGGCCTGAAACAAAGGTATTAATATTGATTGCTATAAATGTTAGCTTAAGACTGTTTTTATGCAAGGATTATATGATGAAATGGTGGTTTGCAATTTATGATTGTGATACATGATGTTGGTATGGGAACTAATCCTGCCTTCCTTTTGAGTCAGGTTTCTAATACATTATGATTCTTTGAAGTTCTGTAAAGTTAATGGACATCTCAGCTTTTCTTTGGGATCAGAAGTACATAATACCAAACTTGATTAAACACTAATGATTTTCTTGCATTGGAAGGTCCAAGCATTGACTTTGCAGTTTTTGTATGATCTTTCTTTTCTGACCATTTATTCTGTCTGTTTTACCTTCCTTCTTTATGTGACACTATAGTCAGAATGATAGTTACTGACCACTGTCTCTTTTTTCTGTGGTCTTTAAGTATTATTCCATTAACGTGTAGTAGGAACCTTAAGGACTTTCTCAATGGAAAGGCTTGATTGATAGGGAATGCATTCATAGTCTGCTGTTGTCACCCAAGAGACAGCACGTAACTGAAAGATAGTTGCTTAAAACCAGCTCATACCTTTAACTGCCCAAGTGATAGTTTTAAGTCTTTTTTTGGTGTAAAGTCAAGAAAAAAACAAGGTCAAATTGTTCATGAAAGAAGTTACTCTTAGCTGTTTGTTTCCAGCTAAGAAAGACAGAGTGCTTCTAGTTCATGTTTTAAAGACTATAACAGGTTAACTTTCTTTCTGAATCAAAGGGTGACAAAATGTCTTTCATTTTTTTAAGTACGTGTAGAAGTTGATCTAAGACTAATAAGGATCATCTAGTGAATGTTCTCAGGAGCGAAAATGCTTGAATTTGTCAAGTAGTATATTAAAAATTCCATATGTGCAAAAAAGGCTCTGGTTATTCATTAATATTTTAACTGCTTGATTTTATGACTCATTTTGGTGAAGTGCTTAATATCAACATACATATTTTTAGATGTTCTACATTTCTAAGTACTATGAAAATATACTAAAGGCTTAACAGGAAGACAGGAAGGTATAGTCTTGTCTTTGAAGCTTGTGCCATTTTGAAATCATTTAAGTATCACTTGCTGCTTGTAGAAGTGTTCAGAAGCAGAGTTACTTTTCATCCATTTCCTATAGGCCTCCTCTCCCCCAATGCCAACCTTATAGAACTAAAATATAATATTTCTAATACTTCCTCAAAAAGCTATGCATAAAACCGTTTTATATTCATATAAAACAAAAGCAGTATTTCAGTCGTGACTCACTGTGCTAAGATCATCCAAGGGAATAATCCTAATAAAAATCTTCAAAGTAAAATAAAATGCTTATCTCTGGCTTGCTTTAGAAATTACTTTTTCTCTTGCATTCACGGTAATACCAGCAGTTAACTCTTCAACTGCTCTTCAGGTGTCTGTCTATGATTGGATTCTTCGTCTTCAGTTCAATCCTTTGTCAGTATTTGTGTTGCTTGTGACCTGCTTTCCAATCCAAAAGCATTTCAGGTCTAAAAGAAAAAAGTTACAAGTAGATAATAGCTTTCAGCCATGTCTGTAGAAGACAGAAAAAGAACCTGTATTTGACAGAAAGCTTGTGAGACTCCTTATAGTTGTTTGAAAAATACGTAAGATAAGATTACTTTTATTTTCTCCTGTAATTTGGTAAGTCAAAATGCGTGTAACTTTTCAACATGAAACTCACATCCATTTGCTTTTGTCTCATGATGTTTTAGGAATTACTTGAATGCATGACATATGCTTCTGGCTGATGCGTTGCTTACTGCCCTCCAGGACCCTCAGGGTCCTCTCAGCAGAGCTGCTCCCCAGCCTGGCTGTCCCCACCTGTGCTGTCCCAGGTGCAGCATGGTTGCTAAATCTGGTGTGATTCTTGTTGGTGCAATCTTCCAGCTTGTTTTGGTCCCTTCATATAGTCAGCTAATAATTTCTCTCTCTTGAAGTGGTGGATTTTTAGAATACTCCTAGTTTCAGGCAGGAAAACATACCTGTTTCTTGTGAGGGAAGAAGTTTGTACTGACTATAAGCAGAAGTCCATTTGCTCATAACACAGAGTTGCCGATTGCTTCAATGCTTTACTTTTTTTCTGATGAGTAAGCAAGTAGTGCAAGAAGCCATGTAGTAAAAAGCTTAAGTACTATGCTAGATAAGCTCAAACCTTTCAGACCTGATTGTATTTAAATGTCTATACTATATTGTAATATAAAATTATCTGTGTATAGTATTTATTATTTAGCTAAGTTCAGAAGTAGTTTTCATGCTTAGCAATAGTGAAAGCTGTACTTATAGTACATTCATAAAAATCATTGATTTTTCACCCCAATTCCTGCTACAGAATGCAGTGTCCTGTTGGAACACATTTAAAAATTATTCTGTTTTAAATGTCAGTTCAAGCTAAATGTGTTAGATCAGAACCCTTTATTTTCATTGAATATTTTGTGCTAGGTAACTTATGTGTGATTTAGTCAGGAGAGTCATATTGGTTTGTCCATTAGGTACCAGTCATTGAAATTCAGAGTTCTTCATGAATGTCCAAGAAAACAAATGAGTGACCCACTACTAAGACTATTCTTTTTTTCTTTTTCTCTTTGAAAGTCAGCTGATGTCAAATGCTGGTGTACAAGTTGGTATTAGAAAAAGCAAGTGATGACCTTATTTGATGATTAGTTTTGCTTATTTTGTGAATTAACAAACAGGGAAAATAGCATATTGAAAACTACATTTCACAATCCTTCATGGTATGTTAGTAAAACAAGAACCCTGCAGAATTCAGTGGCTGCATGACTGTTGAAAAGTGAAAAGAGAGATTTGTATATGAGCTTTTGGCAAAGCATTAATTAAGCAAGTTTTTCATGCAAGTTAATGCTTCAGGTGCTTCAAAAGCAGCCCTGTTCTACAGAAGGGGATGTTGAAGCACAATTTAAAAGTCCGATCAGCTTGCTCTGTAATCCTGTGTGAAGCAGGGTCAGAAGGTAAACATAAGGCATTACATCTTTCAAACACGTGCTCAGACTGCTGTGTCAGTCTGCCTTGTCTGTAGGTATCAATTTCTCTAGTGTCACTACACCTTTATTAATTTGGTCATTTTTTCTCCTCCAGCAAAGTAGTAAAAAAAAAACCAACAAAAAACCAACCACATTTAAAAAGAAAAAAAAAAAAGAGGGGGGGTGGATTGAATGCTGGTTTTAGATTGTAGAGGAATGTATTTAAAGGTTGTTGGGTTTGGGTGTTGGTTGGGTTTTTTTTCATGAACTTTAAATTGCAAGTATTTCAAAAATTTATCCCTTATCTTACTTCCAGATTGTTTTATCCTTACTTGCTTGGGATTTTTTACATGGTTTGAGGGTTTCCCTCTTTTCCTTTACCATTCCTTGGCATAGAAAGCGAGAACAGATATTATAAAGGATGAATGTGGATTTTTTTTGAGTAAAGATAAGTTTAATGATATTGCAGTGTTCAATTACCAGAAAATGTGTGAAAGCCACCCTCAGTGTGTCTAGTAATCCTCTTAGTCAGACTTTGCATACATCAAGGAGGGACTTAATATTTAATTATGCTGTAGGTGCTGTAAGTAGTGGTCCCACAAATCAATGTACTACTGGGAAACAGGCCAGCTCTTACAAAATTAAAAATGTACTTTATAGAAGCAGCTACCTATCAAACAGTCAGAAACACAGCAATTTCCAGTTCTCTAATGATTAGTTAACAAAATTAAAAATTCAGGGATCCTCATTTTTCAAAGGCTTGAGAGTCTTTAATTCACATTCCAGTAGCATCCCACGCTACTGGAGGAAGGAGGCATGTGTTGTTTTAATCCCTTTGATGAGTTTTATCTGAGCTCTTCAGGTTCTGTAATTTTCTAGTTAATTGGTGCATGAAAAATATGGGTCAAAATACTGACTTATTTATATATTACAAAAATGTTGGGGAGGGAGAAAAACATGCTATAGAATGTTCATCTCAAATTTTAGCTTTATTCATCTAAGATAGGAAATCCATTTGTTTTCACATAATATATAAAAATATCTTCTGTAATGTCTCACAGCACTGGTGTAAGTAAGGTATCAACTAACAGGTTATGTGTGTGTATGTAGTAGTTCAGTTCAGTGACCACTTGCAGATATAAGTTACAGTAATAAGAGTTAGAGTTTTGCCCAAGGAAGTTACAGCGGCACTGGTAAAGATTTTGTAGGTAAACCAGGGGTTAGTTAAAGGTAAAAAGTTAGTATTTCTGAAGCTTCTCATCTTAAAAGGATTGTTTATTATATGCAAATGCAAAATGTAATTGCTAGTTGCATGCTACTTACATGCAAATAGCTTTGTCATTTAGAGAAGCTAATCTCATTTAGCCTTTCCCCTCATGTTGTTATGTTACGTTTTTTTCATTATCTTGGGGTATACAGAGCTGCTGAGGGCTAAGTGTTTTTGAAAACTGGAAGGGATATCTAATACAAATTTAAGACTGTAACTTTAAGCACCTTTCTTATTGTATCTGTGGGTTTTTTTCTTTGTAAAGTTTAGCTTTGAAAATTTGCCAGATTAATTTGTATGTGTTGTGTATGTCATATGTACATTTACCCTTCCTTCATATAGGCAATTTATGTATGCCATATGCGAGTTTTATGTGTCTTAGCAACCTTAGTAATGTCTACATTTAACATAATGAGTTTCTGACAACTTGGGTATGGCTGTCAAGCCTCCATTGCTCTTTTGGTCCTCTTCCCCCAGTATATGAAAAATGTGTATCTTCATATGACTTCATAAAGAAAGGTTTCAACAGGAATAAGTCAATGTCCAGTGATTTTCAACTTTTTCCCATTGCCTCTGCTTGTGTCAGAGAGATTTAAACCTAAGGGCTTGGAAAGCGCAGTGAAATTTAACAATTCCCAAGTCAATTTTGCTGAAGTCATTTACTGAGTAACAATGACCTGTATTTAGCTTGATCTGGTAAAATACATGTGAAGGAGCTGTATCTGTTTAATCCTCAGCCATCTTTAATTTGTGAAAAATGCTTAATTAGAAGAAAGATTTATGGTTCTATCAACTTTGAGTAAATTTGTTACGATGTTGTTTATAATTCTAGAGACATTGTGTCTCTGCTAGTAATGCATAAAAATTAAGTTTAAGAAATTTAATTTCAGTTTTAATTAATATTTTAAAACACTAATTTCCGTTCCTTGAAGATGCAATTTATCCGTATGAGAACACGTGAATTGTATTTTTTCTGGGAACATAAATTGTAGCATGTATGATTAATTAAATACTTTAAGATGCAAATGAAATATTTTTCATTAACTACACAAGTAAAATAGATAAGACAAAGTGGAGAGGAAAGCAGCAGAGCCTGAATGAACATGATGGTTTTGAATGTGAGCCCTGGGTACTGTGGTATTCTGTGACTAGCAGTAGTGGCTTCAGAGGAAGATAGTGCTCTGGAGTGGATTCATGGAGGATAAGTCACTTTCTGTATTAGGCCTTTTGTACTAAAGGTATAAGTGGACCATGGTTTAGACTTTGCATATTCTGCTTTTATTTCAGTTTCAGAGAAATTAAGAGCTCATTAGAGATGTATTCCAAGTTCTATTATTATGTTGCAAAGAAACTATATGAACTGTGATTCAGCCTTGAGTGTGTCTTGCTACATTTGTGGCATTGGTGCGCCATACAGCATTGAATGCCAAACGTGCCAAAACTTTATAGAAGGATTTATATTTTTAACCTCTTTATGTGATTTGGTATGTGGTGGCGTTCTATGTTTTATAGGATAGTAAAAGCCAGAAAATCAAAGTCCCTGCTCTGTTCTGTGTACTTCATCAGTTTTTTCCTTATTCTGTGGTTTAGTCAGTTTAAGCAAACAATTCTAGTCACGTTACCTCATCCACAGTGTTTTCTGCCTCTGTAACTATTCTCCCCTCTATCTTGGAGCCCACTGTGATATGCAGTATACCTCCTGAAAGGAGGTAATGAGAGAAAGGAATGTGATGTTTGTGTGGAAATGAACAGTCTATGCTTGTGCATTCCCAACACCTTGATTGCTCTCTTGACTTCAGCTGTATTTTAACCAGAGGTCTCTGACTTTCATTCAGTGAGGCTCAGGATCTTGTTTTGACTTGGTGAGACTAATTTAGCATAGCTTAAAATGTGAAGACTTTACCATTGTTACATTTTATTTGCCATCATATTTACTAATCCTAGAATTTTCTTTTTTTTTAGGTCGATCAGAGGTTTCTTTTTACAGTGTCCTTGACAAACATAATGTAGCTTATTTGTGTGCAGTATTATCTGTTCTATGCTTGCAGTGCTCCAAAACCATCATTTAATTTATATAAGCAAAGAAGCAGTCATAAAATGCTGATAAATTCTACTTTTTACCTTTATCATTTGATTATAACCAGGGTTTTTTGTTTGTGCTTTTTGGTTTTGTTCCTGTTAGCGGATAAAGGTCTTAAGAGTTTTCTAGTCAGGAATGTTGTTAAAAGCCTTTAAAAAAATAAATAAATTGTAAAACTGGGGAGGGGGTTTAGGCATTATTTTGTTAATATCTCAATATTTTGTATTAATAACTGTGACATTCAGTTGATATCCTTTTTTTTAAAAAAAAGTCTTACCTTGTTCCATCAACCATCTTGCTAGCTGATGCTTCCTATTCAGAGGTCTGTAAACTGTGCATATCTGAGGAGCCCCTCTCAGTATTCTTAAAGTAGTTCTTCATAGTAATTTCTGATAGGTCATGTTGATTGAGAGTGTGAGGGGGTTTTCCATATTTTTGCTATTATTACATAAGGACTCATCTATGATGGCTGTGGCTGGGATTCTCACTACATCAAATTAAGAAGAAAACCACCAATTGCAGTGCTTACGTAATGCCATTGCATGATGCTGCCTACCTTTGATTATTTTTATGGCTGCAATAGAGCTTCTCGTTTATTTCATTTTTTACAGCTTAAATTATTCTGTGGGATCCATCTACCTGGTACTTTAAGTGCTCCTGGCATAGGTCATAAATATGGATAGACACTGGAGGAACTTTTCATAAAAATTTCTCTTTTCTTTTTTTTTTTTTCCCTGAAAATAGTAGTACTGAAATAATATTTAAAACTGGAGTCCACATCAACAACTCATTGTTCCTAAAAGAGTATATTAGTATATTCCGAGTTGTTCTTTCTAAAAATTTATCTTTTACCTTGTCAGTTTTGTCGTATCTGCAGGATGTCATTTTGGAAAGATTGTTTTTTGACAAATTTTCATTTACATGAAAAACAGCTTTTAAAATCATTTTCCCTCAGTTAGCAAAATTGCAGACTTTTATTACCAAGACAATTATACATTCACCTCAATACTGGGAGCTTGTGTATGCACTGCTGCTTGATGGTAGTGATGATCAGAAAAGGTAAAATGAAGAGCCACTTGCATAAGGTATAGAGGGAAATGGCTGACACTAATTTCACAGCTTAAAGTTAGAAGTAATATTTAAGGATTAAAATATTGTCATTTCCAATCTGCATCTTCCAACAGTCTTTTCTGTCCTAAGTGTGAAGTATCTATATTATACATAGATAAGAAATATGAAACAGTGAATAGTAGCTGGCGCATACAAGTAAAATGACTTACATGGTTTTAAGTCCCCATTGTTGCACAGATGTTAGTTTTAGGCATGATTTACATAGATCCAAATTGTTACCTATTAACTGACACCTCATCAATATCCTTTGTAAATTACATGTATGTTAATCCTGTCTCTTTCAGTTCTAGCTGGCTAGATACATAAATCTTTCAAAAGCATAATTTTTTCATTTGCCCTTATCTCTCTATCAATATCTATATACAGTCTTCAGAGGTTTTTTTCTGTACTAAAATGTGTTTGCAGATTAGGACATAGTCTCCTGCAGAATACAAATGAATGGATTTTACTTTCCACGCGAGTTACGCATTTTTGTGCGTTAGGCAACGTGTTTGTGTTTATTGAATCTACATGCATTTCTTAGTGTTACTGAGCTACCTATCAAGCAGATAAGGAGTTAAACAATACATAAATCGGTTCCGAAGAAAAAAGTTATTGGGTATTTCTGCAAGACAGGCAACTCAAGATGTGGCTGAACCTTTGTTTAATTCATCACCAGTAGGCTTCTGGTTGATTTGTTTCTAAACTTGAATCCCTTAACTTGCTTATCCTGTTCACTGGCTTCAGTTTGAGTAGGATTTGACCTGTGAGATTATGCACATCCCTTTAGTATCTGTGTGCAGCAGGCATTCATATATGGTCGGCACTCATATTCACAGTAATTTTTAATTTGTGAAGTCCAGCTTTGGGGAAAGTGCAAGAAAGCCTGGCATCAGTGTGATCTCTCCTTTTGGGTAGAAGCTGTGGGTTGTGAACACTGAATTTGTAAGGCAAAACCCTTGACTTCAGTTTTAATTTTGTATTGGTTGCTCTAAGATTGTTGTTTTGATAGCAGACTCTTCCTTCTGGTCTGCCAGGCAGTGGCTGTTTTTTCCGAAGTCTAGATCATATCAACCCGTGTTCTCTTTGTGAGTTGAGAACTTGGACTATGTTCCACCATGAACTGCTGTCTTCTTGTTGGTCTTAAACTCAGATGAAGGGGTGATGTGAGACAGCCTTTACATCACTGTCTCAGCTTATATCCCCCCTAGTAATGTAAATCAACAGTACTTTGAATGTGGTGGGGTTTTGTTGGTTTTGGTGTGTTGTTGGTGTTTTTTTAAAAGTGAATATTCCTTAACAAAGGTGTTGCTTTTTATTAACTGGGATAAATCCATAAGCATAGCTTCATAAAGGCATCTTTCAAGCAAAGGAGTTTAATCTGCAGCATTGGTAGGCTGCAAACCAGATTGTGTTTTTTCCTACGGTGTCTTTTCATATAATAGAACTAACGGCCATCATTGTATGGGAGCATTTGTGAGACCAGTAGAACAGTTTTTTAAAAGTTGCCATGTCTCAGCTGTGACTTACTACCATTTAAGTTTCCGTTTACCAAGTTCTAAAATGGTTTGAGAGTAGGATTATCCACATGTAAATTCGGGCAGATGGAGAAAGTAAGATGAAAAAGTCTCATTTAGAACTGACAGGTTCCTCTGCCATGGGGGGGAGGGGGGTGGGTGGGTGAATATATTTGGAATACATTTCTGAGAAAGTAAAAGTCATCTGTGCTAAAGGAAAGATGGACATCTCGAATGACACATTGGCATACATTTTTTCTCTTTTGTTATGGAATTTAGTGCACAAGAAATCTTTGAACTTGAAGGTTTACAATTTACTTGTATGTATGCAGTCTTCAAATTGCACTTTTCTTATCCAGCAGTGGTGTGAATAAACTAACACTTTTAATCTAAACCACAGCTTTCTGTGATTTTTCTTAAAAGTAAAATTTCTTATCAGCTTTACAAAAAAGGCTTTCCAAAAATAGGAAGCGCGGTACTGAGATTTAATGATCAGTAAAGCAGCAGTTTGTCAGTGTCTCATCATAGTCATTTGGCAGTGTTCCTTTTTCTAGGAAATCTTTTGAATTTAATTCTAAAACATTGTGAATATTTAAAGTATATAAAACCTAGTGCTGCATGAATGTGTTCTTTAAACTATTCTTAATTGCTTTTAACTCTGTTCATGGCAATATAGTGCTAGGACACAGAGTGAAAGGTACTACATCACGTTATTGTTTAAACTTCCAATTTTCTATAAAAACTGGGGAAAGAACTTCAAGGAGATACTAAGTTTGAGATGAAGTCTTTAAAATATGTCTTTGAGAAGCAAGTTTAGCTTGACCCCTTGACTCCTATTCAGCTACCTTGTGAGAGTACATGTTTCACATATGGAAAATTTTAAGCTTACTTGAGTCCCTCTAGTCCCCCAATTCCACTTGGAAACTGCATATAATGAAATATTGTGGTCCCAGTATGTTTTCATAATGTAAATTTTAAGTAGTGTTTGAGTATATAAAAATGTCAATGCTAATTCAGATCAAGGTCCAATCCAGCTTGGTATTCTGTGTTCAACAGTAGCCAAAAAATCAGATGTGGAAGAAGAGTAGGAAAAGGAAAAGTACATATGAAACTTCGATATTGCCCTCATCTGTGGGTGGTCAGAGGAGGTTAAATTAGGAATAAGAATTGGAAACAATTCTGTGTAGACAAGCTGTAAATTCAGGTGTTACTGTGACAAGATCAAGTAAGTGAAATCTTAATAAAATCAAATAAGGAAGATTTACTTTTTGATTGATAGGTAGGAATAATTTGCCAGAAAGGTACTGAACTTGGTGACACCTTAAACTTGTTTACTTAAGTCAAAAGACTACGTCTATTAGGAAGCATTCTAGCTCTAAACAGAAGTTACAATTTTAATGAAAAAGTATTGGGTAAAATTATGCACAGAGATATGTAGATTATCAGAACAGATTGTAATAATGTCTTCTTCCAGCACTAAAATCTCTTATTAAACTTTGGAGAATGAGACTATAAATATAGCGAGGGAGAAAAAGTGAGGAGAAAGAGTAGTAATTCCCCACTTTTCTTTTTTCTCGGGATCTCCAGTTTCCAGTGTAAGCCTGACAAAACAGATTAGTTCACTGGTTTTTAACCTCTTCTGTCTGCCTGTATGCATGGTCTCCTCCTGACCTGCCTTTAACCAGGTATCTCAAACTGTCCATACCTAACCTTGCAGCTGTGCTCTCGTGGTTACTCTTGACTTTTCTTTCTATGTGCACTTGCCCATATACTGGTAGATAGGTGGCTGAATGACACGGTGGTTTGTTTTTCCAGGCCTTTCACTACTCTCCCCTGCCTGACCCTGTTGTGTGTCTTTGCAGATTTTCCTCTCAATTACAACTTAAAAGTTTTCTTTTTAAAGAAACCCTGCTTTAGAAGTAATGGGGTGCTGACAGTGTATTGGGGAGTACAGCACTTATGGTTTTGCCTTAAAAAAGGGTTTACTGTTGCTCTGGGATGTAAAGGTCTTGAATAAGATGTCTCAATATGTACTTACAGTTTTGCTTTGTTTCACAAGTATATAATGGGTCTAACATCAAAGTTGATAGGAAGTCGAGCATCTTGAAGCAGTTTGAAGAGAATGAAATAAATAATAGCCTTTAAAAACTCCTAATCTTATCTTTGCAGGGTCAGTAGCTACTTGGGTTTACTGGTGATTTTTCACATTTATGTTCATATTGGGAGTAAATAACTTCTAAATATCTATTTGTTAGTCTGTAATTTTGTATGTCTTTTGTAACAAGCTTTTAACTTTGCAGCCTTGTACTTGAAGTAGGCTTCAGTAACTTATGCTCATGCAGACGTTTCAGTAGCTGCACAGATACCAGCAGAATAGGGAACAACAGACTACAGGTTGACCACAAAATTGTGAGGAACAGTTTCTTCAGTGACTGACCCTGACTGGCCTGTTCGTGTAGGAAGGGCAGTATTGTCTTTGCTGATTTACCTAATTAGATTGTAGATTCCTTAAGGCAAGACTCTTGTATTTTTTTTTACCATGAACGGCACACCAAGATGTCAATTAGAGAGATTCAATCAAATTGTTATAAGTCTTTCAGTCATCATTTATAACCCATGTTAAGCCCTGTATAATGTGTGGAAGCAAGTTTTAGCATCAGCATTCCCTATCTTGAAGCTGAATAAAATCTTTCATGTCAGATCTGCCTATTATTTTAAAATGCAGCATAGATGAATTCTCTACCACGAGAACTTGGGTGGGAGGGAGATAAATAACAATGTAGTGCATTTTACAAGGGAGTCCTGACAAACTGAAAATGTATCGTAGCAATAAGGGACTACTCAAATGCCTGCTTAGTGTTTCTATTTTCAATGCGATATTAATTCAAATTTATGCTGCAGTGATGAACATGAACATATTTTGAAATATTTACATTTACAATCTGGTGGATGTAATAAAATGAATTTTATAATCATGTAAATCAGTAGGTTTTTGGTTGCAGCTCTTGAAAACAACTGTCTCTGCCTTTAATATAGAGAGCTGCTTTTAAGCACGGATATAGCTTTTCTCAATAACGAAACAATTACAATGAAGGAAAAGATTTCTCTGATTTCTACATCTCAATTCTTTGGTTACAAACACCCTTATCAATTACTTCCATAAAACATTAGTAGTGAACAAAATCTGTTGATGAAAACAACGGCTTTGCCATGTCACAGGCAGTAAAGACATAATTTGCGAAACAGATTTCATTGTGCAGGCGGAGGTAGAGGTCTGTCTTTGTTAGTTTTCCTGCTCACCATTCTCATATGTAAATAGGTAATCTTTTGTATTTTAAATCAGAGGAAGGACAGGATTGGATTGGCTGAATCTTTTTACTGGCATTTCCATTTTTTAAACAAAACTCTTGAAGTTATCAGCCAAGTTGGTCAGCACCAGATTCTCAAATTATGTAGCTTTAGCAATAAAGCATTTACAGCTCTTATCAGATGTCTCCATCCTTTAGGATCAGGAGAAAATTATATAGTGGCTATCTATGCCTCAGGGACACAATTTAGATACAGCAGTATTCCATGGTTGCTGTAAATACTGATTTTAAACTAACTTCAATTTCAAGGGTGAGATAACGTACGGAACTAAACAACTGATCTTGCATACTGCCATACCAAAGGTTTTCGTTATCAGTCCTGTATGATGTCCAGGGCTTTATTTAACCTTATCATTCTTCAAGTGTATCATGTTATATTTTTTATAAAATTCTAGATTTTTAAAAGGTGCAGAACAAACTTTTGAGGGACTTTGTTTGGACTCTTTTGTGTGTCATATGCAATGAGTATCTATAAAGCAATAACAGAACTACAGAACAAGATGATGAGTCAGATCTTTGTGCGTTGGAAGTGGATAAAGCATGTTGGTTTCAACATCTTGGGCATATAATAGGATTTAATCTGTGATAGAAGAGAACTGTGTAAGTGTTCTAAAGTTTCTATCATCAGGCAGAACAGCTTGGGGTTTTACATGGATACAGAGAAAATGCCTTTCAAGTTCGCTCAGGATGGCCAGTCAGATGAAGGGTATGTTAGTGCTCAGACAATGTACTCTTGAAGAGGCTACAAGTATCTCAACCAACTGCCAGATCCCTCTTTTTATTTATACTTTAGCAGTAATAGCACCCTTGCAATATAATTCACGTTTTGTATATACAACCAAATGTTTTAAAAAAACTTGTGGGAATCTTGTGTGAAGTAACTTCTTACTAGCAAAATGATGTCAGAACTGAGATATTTTGGCCAATTTTTTGATAAATAACTGAACTCCAGCAATAATTTTTTCAACACAGTAGTTCAAGACTGTCCCTGTAAAAATGATTGATTGAACATACACCATGTCAAGTCTCTGCAACTGGTAAGCAGGCCATAACTACTTGATGAAAAATAGCTGGTTTGATGTCTAAAATCATGTAATTCAATGAAGTATATTGTGTGGCCATGCTCAAAGACACTCAAAATAATATATCTTAGATAAAAATAAAATCTGACTTCTGACATACCATAGCTGCCACAGCCTGTAGCTGCAGTCTGCATTCCCATTCAGAACTGTGGTTAATTTTCTGTCTTGATCAATATTTGAGAAAGGTGGACTAATTTTTGTCATTATTAAGCAGAGATAATATGGGATGAGTCAGAACTCTTTTAAGAGCCATGCTAACCACTGGTACCTAGTAACAGAAGAAACTAGTAAAAGATGTAAAAGCCAAGTGCTGATGAGGAGAACATATTAAGTGGAGTTTGTATGGGTTCAGACAGCTAGTAGTATGAAATGTAGTTTTAAGGAACACTCAGTGCTGTTTGTGTAGCCTGTATGTTGCTTTGTGAATTTTCTGAATATTTTTTTAAGGAACATGAGCATATGCAGATGTTGCATATTCTTGATTTTAAACATATGTAGTCCCTCGATAATGAAATCATGTATTTTAACAGTCTAACATAAGGTTTGATTTTAGTTAATTTGTATTTTGTTTTATAATCTATCATAAGTATAATTTCTGAAATTAATTTGCCTAATTGGCTTTCCCATTGTGGTAAATATTTATGCAGCCTTTTATTTTAATGAAAAGCATGAAGGCAGCTGTGTTCCGCTGCCAAAGAGAAGTCATGAAACTAGGGAAAATCAAGACAGAATGGAGAAAATCTGTTGTTAAGACTGAAAGTCCTTGCTTTCTTTTTCCTTGTTTCTTTTCTTTTTTCTTTTTTTTTTTCATATTCCTTTGGGATCATCTGAAGTTCAAGCGTACTCCTCGCTGCCTGGATATGGGCCTTATTATTCTGTTTAGTGACAGATTCTTCTTTACAGGCACTTGTGCTATCAGGGCTCCGAGCAGTTCATGGCAAGTTTTCTTTGCATGATTAATCTTTGAGTGGTTTAGAGGGATGTTTTCGGGTTTTGTTTTTTTTAAAAAAAAGGGGGGGGAGGGGGAAGCTGAAGTAGTATTATCCCATTACCATGGGTTTAGATATGATCATACTTGTAATGCATGCAACAAGGCACAGCATTTCTACAACATTCAGTCATCTGAATCGATCATTCAGAGTCACTACAAAGAACGTTCAATTAAAAGTAGAATTTTTAATCTTTTTGCTGTGTTGTTACAGCTAACAGTAGGCTTGACTAGCCTTGGCAACTTCATCTCAGCTAGCTTTTACCTCTGTTAAGATGAAATTTCTACCTTTTAACACAGTGTGATCTGTTTCTGCTGTGAGAGGTGGCTGCTTCCTCACCATGCTCTCCCTCAGCCTCAGAAAGAGACAATACAGAGGAAAACATGTTCTCTGTGTATGCATGTGTGTATATATACACACACACATACATACCCACACACACATATATAAGTGTAGTAAATATAAATTTTAAGAAACTTATTCCTATGTGTATTGTTTTGTTGTAGCTTATTACTCTGAGGTAATAAGTGATAAGACAAGAGGAAACAGCTTGAAGTTTTTCCATGGGAGGTTTAGATTGGATATTGGGACACATTTCTTCCTGGAAAGGGTTGTCAAGCACATGAACAGGCTGCCCAGGGAAGTGGTTGAGTTACCCACCCCTGGAGGTATTTAAAAGACGTAGATGTGGCACTTAAGGACATGGTTTAGTGGTGGAATTGGCAGTACTAGGCCTACAGCTGGACCCACTGATCTTAAAGGTCTTTTCCACCCTAAAGGATTTTGTGATTCTATGAAGTCATTAAACTTCCGTTTCCTCTATCTTTAGAGCTGCAATTTTAGATCACCGCATGCGCTCTTAAAAGCATGCATACTTACACACTATGTTGCAGCTTTATAATCTCAACTATTTCACAGTAGGTGGAAGTGAAGTCTATTTAAAAAAACATAAAACCCCCTGAGTTTTCAATAGTTTACTTTAAAAACTGTAAGTAATTAATATTGTAGAAAGTTCACTTTATTACTTTTAGTGGGAAATGTAGGTGACTTGAAAAAAGGCCATTATAGAAAGAAATATTGCAGAAATGCACCCCATGTTTGAGAATAAAAGGTTAATTCTTCCAATTTACTTCAAACATATTAATGTGTTTTGTTATGAGCAATCATGTTGCAAGGATCCAGCTGTCCAAAATGCAAGATTATAATGTTAGATTAATTAACCTCATTAAAAAAAAAAGTGAACCCAAGTCTGTATAGATGCATTATTAGGCAGAATTACTGGAATTCAGTTATGTTGAATAGGATGTCTGATCTACCTCTACTCTCATCTACCTTCTGCTACTAATAGCTTAATTTCTGTGACAGCTTTTCTCATCTATTAATATTGTCTGCGCCATTTCTTGCCATTTTTATGATTATCATTAGATCTGCTTTAGTCTGTGTTTTGAAGTAACGTGCTGTTTATGCAGATATACTAAAATATACTCAATGGACTATCCAGAATGCTAGTTACTTGGTTTAAATATTTAAAGAGCTAGTTGCCTGAAAAAGGAGTTTGGGGACAGATGAAGTAATCAGAGGGCTTCTCTCATCTATATAGTACATCATTTACTAAATTGCAAAATGTTTTTGATCCTTAGAGGTTAACATATCTTATGTCCCTTTTACCCTTTCTTGTTCTCCCTTCTCTGTTCAGCCTTGTGATTTAAATATTGAGGATTGCAATGTTTTGTATTAACAAGTATAGATGGAATGTAGGGTTATTGCAAGTGGGTAACAGATATGTGCTGTGTGACATTTGCAGAACAGGGAAGTATTTTAAATGGACAGATCTCAGAAACATTTCTTCACTCTCTAAAATGTTTTAGTATACAGTCCTTTCAGATGTACTCTGGAGACAGAAGCAAACAGTTTTTCAACGCTAAATATTTTGAAGTCACAAATTATGTAGGCAACTCAATAAATGCATCAGTAATCTTTGTTTTCCAACCTCTTTTCAAAAATTTGGCCTTGATGTATCAGAGTTACTTTCAAAAGATGGGAATGTGATCTGTAATCTTTCAGAGTAGCCGCAGAAGTAAGGAAAACTTTGTCCATGTTTGATGTCTTAGAACTTCTTGGACTGAAACAGAAAAGTTAACAGTTAATGCTGTGTATCTTCAGCAGAATTATAAGATGAAACTGAAGTGTATGATATTCTGGAACTTTTTAAACTTTGAAAGAACATTTCAGCGTTAGAATGTGTTAATAACACAGAGTAAGCTACCTTGTTATTGTAACAGATTATTTTTAAACTCCCAAGCACTTTTGTATGTCAAATAAACAGTGATTACCTATTCCATTTGTGAAAGCCCTCCTAGTGTGATAGCCAAACTGTTAAGCAGAAGCTGCTTCTCATTTAGTAGCAAGTTGGTTCTCATTTATAGCAACCTTCCTTCAACAGTCAGACCTTTTACCTTGCACTTTTTTACCATGCAGACTGCAAGCAATAATTATCTGTAAAAGAACCTGTCATCAACTGAATTGATTTCAAGTTCTGGCAGAAGCTGCAGCTTTTAAACTTAGATGGACACTTTTTCTGAGATAAGTTGTCTGGTGGCTGGCTGATGGGGTATGGGTTTTTGTTTTTCTTAGGTTCAAACACCTATACAGAGAAATATTACAGTGCTTGTCAGCAAGTGTTCTTTGCTGAGTAAATTAATTTAGAATCCTCTTTCAGGGCTCTTCCCTATGGGAGAAAAGATTAGGTGCTGTAAATTCAGATAAAACTTGAATTTTCTCAGGTGAGAAAGGGAAGCACTAGACATACTCATTCTTTAAAAATATGTGTGTGTATATGTCTGTATGTTTAGAAGAGGAAACTTAAAAGGAATTTTTGGTTGTTTGAAGAATCACAGACATAAGATCCTCAGAACTAATCAATGAATGTACTTGTGTGGGGTATATTGTTTTAGGAACGTACACCTAAGTCATTCCCCATCATTTGTGTACTCTTCTGCTTTATTTGTATGTAATTGAAAAAGCAAGGCAAGAAACTGTTTCTGGGGAAATTACGTTCACTGTGTTCCTACATTGTTTTAAAACAGTGATGTCCTTACAGATAGTTTGCTAATTGCTTTTAAATAATTGATATCTTAAAAAAACCACCACCAACAAAAAAATCATTTGAGTGTTTTGTTGTTTTGCGTTTTTTTTTCCAGGTAGAGATAAAAGATATTGAAAATGAAGAAAAGAGGTATGATCTCTTCCTGGAACTTCTGGAGTCTAGTCACAGTCCATCCGAGTTTCAGCACTTGGTTTTACTGCTTCAAGCTTGGCCGCCGATGGATATGAGCAATGGGTGAGCATTTCTTCAAAACATATAATAAGAGTTTGAAGGTTTTGAGTTGAGGTTAGTAAATGTGATGCCTATTTACAAGAAGGGCTTAGAAGGAGGATCTGGGGAACTACAGACCTGTCAGCCTGCCCTCAGTGCTAGCTAATGTTATGAAGCAGACAATCTTGAGTGCCACCACGTGGCACATACAGAACAAGTGAGGGATCAGGCCCAGTCAGCATGGGGTTAGGAATGGCAGGTCCTGCTTGACAAACCTGATCTCCTTCTATGACAAGCTGACGCACTCAGTGGATGAGGGAAAGGCTGTGGATGTTGTCTACCTGGACCTTAGTAAAGTCTTTGACACCATTTCCCACTGCATTTTCCTGGAGAAACTTGGCTGGTCATGGCCTGGATGGGTGTACTCTGCACTAGGTGAAAAACTGTCTGGGTGGTTGAGCCCAAAGAGTGGTGGAGAATGGAGTTAAATACAGTTGGCAGCCAGTCACAAGTGGTGTTCCCCAGGGCTCAGTATTGGGGCCAGTTCTGTTTAATATCTTTATCAGTGATGTGGAGAAGGGGATTGAGTGCACCCTCAGTATGTTTGCAGATGACACCAAGCTGGGTGGAAGTGTTGATCTGCTTGAGAGTAGGAAGGCTCTGCAGAGGGATCTGGACAGGCTGGACTGATGGGCTGAGGCCAATGGTATGAGATTCAACCGGGCTCAGTGCCAGGTCTGGCACTTAGGTCACAACAACCCCATGCAGTGCTACAGGCTGGGGAAGAGTGGCTGGAAAGCTGCCTGGAGGAAAAGTACCTGGGGGTGCTGGTTGACGGCCAGCTCAACATGAGCTGTCAGTGTGCCCAGGTGGCCCAGAAGGCCAACAGCATCCTGGCTCATGTCAGAAACAGTGTGGCCAGCAGGACTAGGCAAGTGACTGTCCCCCTGTACTTGGCACTGGTGAGGCTGCACCTCGCACACTGTGTTCAGCTTTGGGCTTCTCACTGCAAGAGGGATGTAGAGGTGCTCTGGAGCAAGTCCAGAGACGGGCAATGAAGCTGGTGAAGGGTCTGGAGCACAAGTCTCATGAGGAGCAACTCAGGGAACTGGGGTTTTTAGCCTGGAGAAAAGGAGGCTTGGGGAGGACCTTACTGCTTTCTACAACTACCTGAAAGGAGGTTGCAGTGAGGTGGGTGTCAGACTCATGTCCCAAGGAGCAAGTGGCAGGACAAGAGGAGATGGCCTCAAGTTGCGCCAGGGGAGGTTTAGATTGGACATTAGGAAACATTTCTTCCCAGAAAGAGTGGTCAAGCATTGCAACAGGCTGCCCAGGGAAGTGGTTGAGTCACTGTCCTGGAGGTATTCAAAAGATGTGTAGATGTGGCACTTAAGATGGACATGGCATTTGGGTTAAGATGGACATGGCATTTGGGTTAACACTTGGGGTCATTATCCTAAAGGTCTTTTCCAATCTAAATGATTTCTGTGGAGTCTTCTTTCTTGATAATATCATCTAGTTTTCAGTCAATTAATTCAAGTATGATGAAGAGGAATATGAGCTTTGGAAAGGGTCACACTAGGAAGAATAAATGGTTTCGTTAAAGCAGAATTGAATCGGAACAGTTTCTTGTAAAAACTATGTATACGTATGTAGTATGTTTCATGGAAGAGACAGAAAACGATTTTTTTGCCTGAACTGTTGCACAGGATAGTTTTACTACTAAATCTGTTTTAGTTTAAAGTATTTATTTTGCTCTTATTTTTGTCAGTATGTACAAAATCCATAAAAAGGAATAGAAATTTCTGACTGTTTTTTCCATTCCAAGTTACATTTGGAGAATGCAGAAAAACATTTGGAAATTAGTGTTCGGATAGCTGTGCCAGTCAGTCTGCAAGAGGTCTGTGAGGGTAACGGTACCAAGCAGTGGTGCTTCTCTTTTCTGGATCCACTATCTGTTCTTTCTGTCTGTAAGTGGAGTATTCAGAAGTAAAGAATAAAGACCATCTCAAGAATTTTAAATTAAAATAATTACTTAGAACTTCAGCATTGTACCCATTAGAATGGGTATTTGTTGGAGATGTTAATTTGGAACATCTTAACTACATTATTATTTACCAGTTCTTTGGGTTTTTTTCTGTGACTTTGAACAAGTTTAGAAGTAAAAAAATGTTAGTTGTTATATTCTATAACATAATCACTTCTAAGATAAAAGCATTCATTTAATCTTATGAGGTAAAAGTCACATATCTTTCAAGGAGAGCAATAATAATTTTTTTGCTATCTAGTACAATGTGCCATGTTATATCTGATGATCATTATGTTAGAGACATTAAATTATGCTTATATCAATACTCCAAAGTAATTGAATTATAGACTCTTTTTACCTGAGGACTACGCTCCCCAAAGTTATGTGCATTGATATGTCAGGAAAATTAAGTCTTAAGTAACTCTTTTGTGTAGTGTAGAGAACTGCTCCATATAGAAGGTGATCTGTAAGGGTTTTTCACCTTCAAGCCTGTAGTTTGTTTGTAGTTTCTGGATAAGCATAAATCTTAAATTCTTTGTGATGCTTTTAAGAGCTAAAGATTTTTTTTCTGTACATTAAGTAGTATGAGGACTGCTGTTTGATCTGTCAGAAATTCATATTCCAACTTTTCTTTCTAGTTTTGTTTTAATTGTAATGAAAAATTGGATGCCTCACAGTGTGTGGGAACTGTCAAACTTTAAGGTAGTGTTTGAGGTTAAAAAAATAATGAAGCGTTAAACTTATGGAACAGATTGTCAAGTGAAATATTACTGCAATTAGCAAAATTCTTTTTCCTTATGTCGAACAGAAAGACTAAAGATTTTGTGAAAGGAGAACACTTCTTATATATAGGTAGTTCTTGTCTACTGCTACAGAGGAAATTAAAAAATATTTAATTTTATCTCCCACTTGGTGTTCTGTTCCTTCATGCTGACTTCCTCAATTGAAGAAGAGAAAACAAATTAATGATTAAATGTGATTTGTTTTCACAACTAACAACGGATTAAATTTCAGGGGTGGGATACCTCTTAGTTCCAAGATCTGTGCAGTCTGAAAATTTGTGCAAAATATTTACATCACCTGTATCATAACTCCTTTAGGGTATAAGGTCTGCTCTGGGCTCTTCTCTTCTTGCATTGGTCATTCTTCCTTCTTCTGCTTCTGTTGTGTATTTCCATGTTAACAGCATTCAATTATGCTTACCAGCCTAGGGTTTTTTACAGCTATGTTCCTGAAGTTGTGTTCCTGAAAAACCTACCTTGCTGGCTGGCTTG
Source organism: Falco biarmicus (assembly GCF_023638135.1). Taxonomy (NCBI): domain Eukaryota; kingdom Metazoa; phylum Chordata; class Aves; order Falconiformes; family Falconidae; genus Falco; species Falco biarmicus. The sequence continues at coordinate 31,213,181 of NC_079293.1, read as the reverse complement.
GAGAGAGGAGCAGGAAGTACTTTTCCACAGTCTCATTTTAAAAGATGTCATATTAAGAAATCCTTGAGCAAAGGGGAAAACTATGAGCAGATAAGCCAGTTGTTTAGTCATACGTATTAAGATTTTTGTTTAATCTTTACTTACTTTTTCCTTCTCTGCTTCAGTCAGTTATCAACAATGGCATGATATGTGCAAGAACTGGGGACTTTAAGTCTGAGTCATCTGAATACTTAGAATTTTGGGTTTCAACCTAACTGTAAATATCTAATACATATACTGGAATGTAAAGCTAGAAAATTTACAATTTACATTCTGTGAAGGCTCAAAAGGAAGAAGGAGTAAAAGAACTTAAGTTTGGGATTTTTTCTTTTTTAGTAGATTTTTATTTCTTAAAGAACTCTTATGACCTCTGTGCTTTTTAATGTTTCAGAGGGTTTTTGAGTTCATGTGTTTTAAAACACTCCAGCTATAATAAAACTCATTATTCACCTGCAAATTTGTTTCTCTTCATAGCATAATATGCCATGATGACTGTGAGGAAACAAAGAGGTAGCTTGGATGTTTCAGTCAGCACTCAAACCAATTTACTTTTAAAATTTTATTTTCACACTCTTGTTATGCATCGATGCTTTTCTGCCTAGGTGTCTCATAGTCAGATGTCATTTTAAGCATTTCATGAAGATATTTTTTTAAAAAATTATTGACACTACCTGAAGCTCTGCAGTTCTTTGGAACTTGCTGCCTACCTACATTCAAAAGGCATTTTTTAATATTAATTTTAATTAAGTATTGATAAGGTGTTTTGGAATTAAAAAAGGCTAGCTTTTTTTGGAATTAAAAAAGACCTGCTTTTAGGGACTCAATAGCTTAGTTCACTTTTCTTTTTTAAACTTAATTAAAAATTCCCCTGTTTTGGTTCTGGGCAAAAAAAAATAATGTGTTCATGCTGAGTTTTTTAAATAATTACTTTTTTTCATGTTGAAAAAAAGCCTTTTTTTTTTAACCATAGTTGAACTAAGGTAAAATTCAGGAGAGAAGAAAACTAAATTTTACCTGTAGGTGTCAAATCTTTGGTAACTGAATATTGTTTTTATTTAGATACAGAAGATAATGGGTATTTGTTAATAGATCACACAAGTATTTGAAATAGTTGTAAGGAATTGTGTGGAGAAAAGCTTTATTGATGTAATGTATATATCTGATCCTTTACTGAAATAAACCTGCATGTGGCAAGCCTTGATTGCCTTCCATCTTTCTGGTTATTTCTGACTTCTGTGTTTAGTAGTGTGATTTTGTTGTTGTTTTCTTTTCTTTTTCTAATGGGAAATTCTTACAGGTTTTCTTAATGTACTCTGGAGGCAGCAGCTATAAAAATGGAAATTCATTATGACTGTTTATGCCTTTAAGCAAGAGATGGATCACATAGCAGGAACTATCAATTTAGCCAGTGCCAACGAAGGAGTTGCAGGCATTTTTTTCTTCTGAAGTTTCTAGGGGTTCACAGATTAAGTGTATCATGTTCTGCTTGTTGAATAAGCTGGCATCTTTGGGTTTGACCCATCAGGTTGGAGGGAAAGGAGAGGAAGAGCTCTGCTGTTCCCAGCCTGATTTGTGGCAGCTCTGTGCTCAGTGACTGTGACTGATGGAAAGGCTCAATTAAGTTGTCAGAATGAATACAGACAATGACTTATATTTAATTTGCATTCAAAGTTACCCACTCCTAGCATCTCTGTATGGTTTTCACAATAGGATATAACATCAGCTTCATGTGGAGCTGGTTTTATTCCTTTACGTACATTTTGAAGTGGAAGATGAGGAGGAGATAGCTTTTATACATGAAATAGTAGATACTGGTGGTTGTCCTCTCCAGAGCTGTCAGACCTATTCCTTAGTATATGTCAATCCAACAGACTCTATTTATGGACTCAATTTACAGTGATATTAATGTGTTACTTTCAATGATTGCTGCTAAATAATATCTTTGAAAAGCAGTGCTTTGACAGCATTTTACTGCTCCTTCCTGTATGTGCTAGCTGAGTATCGTAATTTACTCTAAATTGTAAGACCAACCTGCCAGATTTGGTCTTGCTGTGATTATTTTTTTTTCTTTTTCCTTCAAGCTAAAATGAAAAGTTTTCCATATCTTTGGGATGCTGATTAATGGCCAAAGAGATTGGTGGAGTGATTTTTAAACTACCTTTTGTGCCGCCTTAAGTTTATGCACAGATGAACATAGTGTTTGTGTTACTGTGGCTTAATATAATCACAGTCTAAGATGGGATTGTGCATGATTTTAGCTCATTGTAGAAAGGAATTCAAATGCATTACCTTAATTCACATTAGGAAAATGGCAGTGTGGATGTATTCCAGTGTTAAATTTCACGTTGTCATTTAAAAGCCCTGGTCTGCTACCCAGTTCTGTCAGTGCATCCAGTCCTACCAAGTACACCTATCCCTATCAAAAGTAGGCAAGCAGCTCCATGATCTAGCAACCAGGGGCTGTAGGCCAAGAAACATTGCCTTTGCCATCATGCGTGATAAAATGTACTTGTATCTACTGTCTGCTGTCTGTTTAAGTCTGACTGTGTAACAGTGACATGGCATAAAGTTCTGTGTGGAATGAAAAGAACGTTTTAAATATGTGAAATAAATGTATCTGTGTCCATACCTAGTAGCGGACAAGAACAACAGACGCATGTACTTCCACTCTCCTACCCTGTTTGGATGGGCTATATAAAAAGTTTATTTTTGTTTGTACTTGTCGAACCTGAAAATTAGAATTTGAATCTCGGAAATATTTTCTCCACTGAGAAGCAAGAGACAGATACTTGAGAAACAGATGCTGTTGGAATGTGATCAAAGCAAACAAAATTAGGAATTCTGGATTCCTGTCACCCCTCCCTTGATACCATTCTGCTTGGGAAATCAGCTGGTGTGAAGCCAGGAGGAGCTGTTCCTATGTTATTCCAGTCTGATCAATATTTATCTGGTGTGTGATTCCTCAGGGATTGTAACAGCATGTCATAACTCAAAAACACTTAAAGCTTCTTTGCTGCATTGAAAGAATGATGGCATCATGATGGTAACTTGTCTCAAAACTTTTTCCTCTCTCTAACTCACACATGCTAAAAAAAGAAAAAAAACCTACAGAAAACAGTGGAGGAGTGTATGTATATTTATATTCTATTTACACCTCTGTTTTTTCTGGGCAGATTGTGCACAAATGATAATCCCTGGGTGAAGCTGGGGACTGTTATGCTACAGAGATGCCCACCTGAGGAAAAGGAGAACACAGGAAACGAAATTTTGAAAATCTGCCGTTCTTTGTATGAAACAAAGCACATGCTCCCTGTCAAGGTAAGTTTTAACTCTGGGTGTCATGGATACGAGTCCTGTTTTGGGGTCCCAGCTACAAGAAGGATGTTGCCATACTGGATCAAGTTTGGTAGAGAGCTAGCAAGATGATTACGGGGCTGGAGCGCAAAAGATGCAAAGAGGCTGAGAATGATGGGTTCATTCTGTTTTAAAAAGAGATGGCTGAGGGAGATCATATTGCTGTCTTTAAATATGCAGATGAGGAAACATGCAGAGGAGATGGAGCTAGCCTCTTCTCAGAGATGTTCAGTGCTAGGACAAGAGGCAATAGAGATAAGTTACATCACCAGAAACTCACATTACATATAAGGAAAATGTTTGTCATCATTAAAATTTTGAAACGTTAGAGCAGGTGGATGCCTAGAAGAGACCTGGAGTTTCCATCCTTGCATGTATTCAGAACTTGACTGGATTATGTCACAGGCAATTGGATCTTGTTGGACTTGCTTTGATTGAAGGCTGGTTGGATTGGCTGTCCTTTAGAGGTCTGTTCCAGTATAAATTATTCTTTGACATACTTGTAGAAAGTCTTTAGTAGTGTATTGTTATTGAAGTCAGTGTGGCAAAAGCTGTTAATTAAATTATCGGTAATTTTCTCTACTAATAAATGCGTAAAGGTTTAGTGAGGAATCCTTGCAAAATGTGTTGGAAATGGAAAAAACATAATAATAACAACAAGTAATTGCTTTGTAATAATCATGGTGTTCTATCTTCCTTAACTATGTATGCATACTTCAAGACAAGCATCTTTTAAGTATAAAATTATTGAAGCATTTTGTACATAAACATTGTATATTAATGAAGACAGATTGGAGAAATGCTTAATAAACTTTGCACAACTTCAGAGTAGTCGTGCATATTTTTAGAAGGCTGATTAATCCTTTATCTTAACGCAATCACACTCTGCTGGGAAAACAGCTGATGTTAAGACTAGAAGCAGAATAGAAACAACACATTCTGTTTAAAATACAGACAGGTGGGGATGTGGGTTTTTTAAGTAGTCCAACAGACTGATTTGAGTCAAGTTCAAAATCTATGTAAAATGTGATTCTGGAAAGTGTCAGTAAGCTGAAATGGTAAATACATAAATTAATTAGTTCATTCCACCAAAAGTTTTTGGTGGAAGGCAGGTCTCTATCCCTGGAAATGGTGTAATTATATGTAGCTTTTCTTTATAAGGTATTGAATGGTGCATCATAGCTTGTAAACTCATGGTCTTACTTGTGCCCAGGAGCAGTCAAACTTTGTGAAAGTAGGATTTTCTACCTCAGCTCAATGATCCAGGAAGACAGATCCCACTGAGAGTCACTGTCATACAGCAAGTCAGTTCACCAAGAGTTCTGCTCAAGAATAGGTCATGATTTGCTCACTTCATTGAGTAAACTTTTTCTTGAACTCCATAAGTCCCTGTTTGCAGACAGTTTTGGTATTGGTTGGCAGCTTTGTTTGGAGGTGCCTTCCTTTTTTAATGGTACAGGGTGTTGGAAGAGCCTTCCATGTAGGTGTGAATATACAGGTACAGTATGAGGGTGTTCTGGTCCTCAAGCATAAACTACCTTCACCAATGTAAAATATACCTTTTCTACGAACAGATTGCTATACAGCAACAGGAGGAGTTGCTCTAAAGTGTGTAATTGTACAGTTATCTACAAACAAGGTTGATTGCTTTCAATCTCTACTTGGGAAGAGGGGGAATGACATGGATAAATTTAAGTAACTTATTTGTATGCACGGCTGCATTACTTAAGTGCACAAATTGGAGAGCTGAAACCACGTGGCTGAATAAGATGAAAATCTGATTACTGACAATTAACCTGTTTAGATTACTTCACATTTCAATAAATACACTGATTAAGAAAGACGTAGAATGATGGTATTCTAAAAACAGAGATATCAATTTATCACCATGAATAACATATGCCATTCTGAAGTCCAAAGGTTGTGATGGAAAAAACATTTAACTTCAAGTCATGATGGTCTAGAAGTAAGGAAAACTGTTTCTTTGGATGTAACCAAAAAGGTTTCTCTCTTCCTTTATTCTACTTCCTGCTGGTCTTCCTAATTTTTTTATAGCCAAGTTCTTTTTTTTAATGTCTTTTGGAGAGCTGCGTAGCTTTAATCTTTGTATCTGTGTGTGTGGTTTGTTTTTTGTCTGCGTGTGGGGTTTTTGGTTTGTTTTTATTTTATTTACACTATTCAGTGGATAGTTTTTTCCATTCCTCTTAATTGAAATAAGCATTGTTTTATTTGCTTGGAAGGCACATGTGTTTGGACTGTCTGATTAATCTCTTTAGAAAGGGGCAAATCCTTCTCCCCCCAGCAACTGTTAAAGTGTGACTCCTGAATATCTCATGTTTTTCTATCAAACTATGCATCATATGCCAGTTAACATAAACACCTCAATGGGAGAATGCATCTAGTCTCTTATCTGTAGTCACCCTGTGGTCCTAGTAGCCATAAGATGCTTATCTCTGAGAATAACGTAGCAGCCAATTGGTCTCCTTGTTTCTATTTATGTATCTAGTTCCTGTTTTTATCTGTGAGTTTACATTATATGTTTTTCTTTGTTCACAGTTGTCCCTGTTCATTTTGTTCAGATAATTTTGAATTTAAATGCTGCCCTTCAGTCTGCTTTGAGCCTCTCCAGACACAATGCTGTTTGTACTACTCATTATCCAGCCCTTCAAGCCATCCATGAAAATACTGAATACTGGACCCAAAACAGATTTCTATGAAATCCACTTAATATGCCTCACTGGTGTCACAGTGAACCATTGGTAGCCACCTACCTAGACAGAAAAGTTATCTTAGAAAGGTTTCAGCTAAATCGTGCTATTCCAGATTTTGAATTAGGACTTTCCTGTCCCTCTCGCAGGTAAGATCATGGCCTCTCTTAGCACAGCCTCTCACTGCAGGCAGGCAGACACTCAAAGGCTTTTGAGTGCTTATTGCCAAAAGAAAGCCACTTGTGTTGCTCTGAGAAGTGCTGTGGGTGGTGGCTTGCTGCCTAGGGCTGGATTTCCAATTTCTGTCCAGAGCAGCAGTGCAGTCATTTCTGGCAGAGATACGAGGAGTTAGTTGTACTGTTCAGTATTCAGTGCTTGGCAAGCTGTCCACTCCCTTCCTGTGGAAAAAGAGATTGAGGCCACTCCAAGATTTTGCATGCTGGACCACATTATCCTACACCTTATTTCCCTGGTGCCTTATTTCCCTGGTGCAGAGCACAGTGAGTGTTTCATGTGACGTTTTCAAAGTCTTGCTAAAGTCAAAATGTGCCATAGTGATGGCCTTATTCCTAACTGTAGAACCTGTTGCAGGGCCCTGTGGGAACATACTTCCATACACTTTTTTTGGTTAGTTTTTCATTTTATGTTTTGATGGCTTTCATGAACGGGGAGTATCTGATAGGTCTACAATATCTTTTCCCCTTGTGTGCCTGCTTGAAAGACAGACTGTATTTCTCTTTTCCAGTCTTTTATAACCTGTCTGGAGGGTGATATCGCTTTACTTGATTTATTATTTCTTTAGGTGTTTGGGGGTGATTTTTTTTTTGTAGGCTGAATTTTCAGTGCTGTACTCTCACCCGTTACTATTATCGTCAACTGTTAGCTGTTCGTCTGCCTGACATTTTAATAAGAATTAAAGCAAAAAAGGTATTTAGCATTTTGCTTTTCTTGGCTTTTCGTTAATATTTTAAAAAATATATCAGTATGTCATTAATCACAAAGTAGTGTCATAAGCAAAACAGAGGAAGTGCAGCCTTACCTTACGAGATATCAAGTGAAGAAGAGTGGATAAGAAGTACCCTTCTCCATGCGAGACTGGCATTAAAGTAAAATACCCTGTTAGTATAGCTGCATTTCAAGAGGGCATAGAAAAATGAGGGGCAAAAGAGAGAACCTGCAAAAATTAGTGCACAGATGAAAATATCTTGAAGACTGAAGGAGTGCAGTGCATTATCTTACCAGAGATTGAGAGGTTATTGATTGTACTCTGCAGATATTTTTAGATAGAACACAAGCTACTAAAAATCTTGTTTTACAAAGAAAGGTGTAACAAGAACCAATTGAATTTAATTTATACCATTTGAAATTTTAGCATAAGACATGATATTTTGACAGTAAGTAAAAATAACTTTTGGAATGTGTTATTTCTCCTTCAAGAGAGATTATGGATTCTCTATACTGAAATATTTTTGTAGTTAAGACTGGATATGTTTGCTAGACATGTTATCATCAGGCACAAAGTTACTCAAGTCATCCGAGTGGTACCTACATGAAAGCTAATGACCTTTGGCTTCAAAATATAATTGTTCTAAGATAAACAGAAGTTAACTGGATAGCTAAGCATGTGTTTCCTTATGTGGAGGCCTTTTATGCCTCTGTGGTGAGCAAGGCAGATTGTTAGAACAACCCCATTAGAACATGTAACCAGTACTAGAGTATATTATGAAGCATCTAAGAAGCAAACAAAATGCAGGCATATCATGGGAGTTAAATGCTGTTGCTTTGAAAATAGCAATGTTAATGTCTGTATTATTGCATTTGCTTGCTGAGAGATCTAATTTTTCTTTTTTTTTTTAAAGCAGCTCATTGAGACAGCAAACTGATGCAACATCTGTTTCTTTTCTTTCCCTGCCTTCTTGCTTTAAAAATGTACAGTACCTAGTTACATTTTACAATTTGTGTGGTTTCCTTTTCTTCCTCCTACAATCCCAAAATATGATTTGGGGTTCTTTTAGAGAGCCTTTTTATAGTTATGACTTATTTCATATGTTACTGCTTCTCCAGTTAGTTTTGAAAGGCTTTCAGACAGAATAAGTTAGCAAGCATGGTAAAATTTCTGTTTTCTGAGGTTATATATCTTATGACTCTCAGAATTTATTTTTCTGAACATAAGTTGCATTTTTTGCTGTGGATACACATTTTCAAGAAAGAGAGACACAGAATGAATCTCTACCATTCAGTAAGTTTGCTGGAATGGTAGTGCACTGCTCAAATACAATGGAATATTAAATTATCAGAAGTTTTAATAAGCATGTGACTGATCAGTCAGAGCTTAATGCTAATTTAACCTTTTTGTTCCGTGATCCTGTATCGTATCTTTCACTAAAAACATCAGCAATTAGTAGTGGTACACAATACAAGTTTAAAGGAACAAGTTTGGGTAAGAGAACAAGCCTTGCCTCAGTGACTCAGAGCTCAGTGTGATAGGATATAGCCTTTTAGGCAGTGTTTCTTGAAGGTATAAATTTAGAAAAGACTGATCAACGTGAAGAGGGAGCTCCCTGTGCCAAGCAAGGCCAGGTATCTCTGCAGTACATTACAGTCAAAGCATTTAATGTCTCCTCATCTTCAAATAATTTTTAGGCTTTTAGGTGCACAGCTACTAAAACCATGCTGCTGAAGGTGTGGTTGCGTCTTGGTCATCAAATTGTTACTCTTGTCATTAAACTGCAAAAGGTATAAAAAAAATACATGACTTGCATACTCTCAGCTTAATATTTAGCGGATGACCTCCTTTGACAATTGCTCTCCAAATGTTGGAGTGAACCAGAGCGCACCTCTAAGAGTTGGAAACCATTTTCAAGGTGATCACCATACAATATCCAAAGCATTTAATGTAATTTGTCCTGGAACATGGGACATCTCTGATGAGCCTCATTGGAAAGCAGTTGTGACAAATGACCTAAAGTCTTGGAAATGGCAAAAAGGGAAATGGAAGTTATAATTTGATTTATAACGGGTTTTGTTAGTTGAAGTACTTTTTTATGTATAAATGAATAAATCACTGCAATGCTGAGGGAAAAAAAAAAACCAAAACCAACAAACCCCAGCCCACAAGTTACATGTAGGATGTTTCGTTTATTTGTTTTAACTGAAGGCCAGGTTAAAGATTTGGAAATGCACAGTAGGTTTGTTGTGGGACTTTGTTTGTTTGTTTTTTAAAAGACATTTCTCTGGTCAGTTTCTTTTTGTAGAAGATTTATGATGCTAAATTAGCGCTATATTACAAACCATGACAAATCAGATGAATAAAGAAAATTGAATTTGCTAACCTTTAATCATGTATAAAAACAGCATAAAATTTCGAAAGATTGAACTCTGGTATGTACTGTTATTTCCTTGCATAATTGAGTTACAGAAATATCGCAGGTGTCTGTTAAGTTTCTTCCTGAGCTTTGCAGTATTCCAGTAAGCATAAATATATTAGTCCCACAGAAAGCTGTGATTGCCGTGTTGTTCTTACAGTAAAACTCTGGGTTGTAATGGTGATTCAGTACCTGCCTTGTCTTAATATAACAAATGTTGCACTTATAACCCTGCATTCCACTTTGTTTTAGATTTGTCCTTTCAAGTTTCTGAAGAGTTATTTCCAACAGGGAGTTAATTTGTTGTAGAAGTTTGGTTCTCATTTTGCATTTGACATAGAATTTTCATAAATTTTAGTGTGAATGATGGTGTTAGTATCTCCAGAGGTACTCACCAAATGAGTTTATTTTTATTTTCAGTGTATAAAAGAATTATGTTCACTGCTGCTTAACCAGTCCCTTCTGCTGCCATCCCTGAAACTGCTGGTAGAAAGCAAAGATCAAGATCTTCACGCTGTGGCACTGGAGCAGATAACAGCTGTTGCTAAGGTATGAGCAGTTGAATTAACCACCTTTCAGAGTTCGAGGTAATAAATTGGCTCTTTTATCTTCATACAGTAAGCAGAGACTATTGAGACCCTTATCATTATAAAAAGTTTCCACAGCTATTGTCTCCACGGTGAGTAGTAACACAGGGCTACTAAGATCTTTTATATATATTTGAGGTGATTAAAACTCATAGTACTTCCTTTATCTAATACGGTATTTTGAGTCAGTGTGGTAGAGCAGAAATTATTCTGTTATATAAAGTAGATTGTTATCTCTGTTAATATTTTAGCACTTTGGGTTTTTTTAAAGTGATAATAGTACAGCAGATGAGTTTGTTTCTGGCAAACCTGGCAGTTTATATACACGTGGAGAGCTGTTACATCATGGGTTCTTGTTGTGGAAAAGTTGAAATGCAAGATGGTATGTTTGGGGACTTTCATGCAATTCTAAACAGGTTTTGTTTGATACTGTAGCAAAGTTTCTGGGGGAAAAAAACCACCTAAAGGCTATCTTGTTTTCTTTGGACAAGAACTAACAGACATGACTGTAGTTTTCGTGTTATATAAAGTTACATTACTCCCCTCCCATATTAACTTTTCAATTAAGAAGGAATAACTAAAAAGATGAAAGCTAGTCTCCTAGACAAAAGCATTATATTTTTATCTTATCTTTTGAAAACTGAGCTGTGTTTAAAACTTCTTGAAGCTCTTAATTGAACTTGTGCGTGTACAACTTTACTTCCTTAGAGTGTATGTTAGCTATGGCTTATGATCTGGCATTCTACCACAACAAAAGAGAAGGGAGGTATTGTCTGAGACCTTTATATGAAAGGGAATGGCTTTCTTGTCTGGCTAAATTAACTGCATTGAACATTTCCAGAATTATAATATCTAAGTAAAAAAAACCTCATCTCTAATATTTCCCAGCTGCACCATATCTTAAGGAGCTCTTGGTTGCGTATTTCAATATAAAATAACAATTTGTCATAAATTTCCCATCTGCTACTTCAAAATGAAACTGCCCATATGGGAACAAAAATGGAACTGTGTATATCTTTTAAAAATAAGCATCCCCAAACACAAAAGCTTTTAAATTGTGAATTGTAGGAATTCAGATTGAAATTGTAATTCTTTTCCAAGATGCACAAAAGTGGCAAACATGCCCCTATTTCTGCATAAGCCTTCTAGGGCAGGCCCTCTGCTCTAGTTATATGAATGATAAAAATTTTTCAGATTCCTTGGTTGCAACAAATGGTGCAATCCTATTCCCTACTTTCACACCATCTTCTGTTGCCTAGAAAAGATAATTCTACATCCTGCTCTTACCCTGGATTCTCCCTTAAGTCTGTCCTCCTCATTTATTCCTGCTTATGTGCTGTGTCTCCTTATTATGCCACACATTGTATTCCAGAATCTTTATCTTTTTGTAACCATTGAATACTTTGAGAAAGGATTTATCTCCTTTCTAGAACACAGCAGTGAGGACCAGCCAGAGAAGCAACAGATCTGGAAGCACAGGCTCCATCTCAGACACTGCTATTTTTCCTTCCAAAGGACTTGGTTACCAAAATAGATGAAGTACCAGCTTTTTTAACCTGTTCTCTATGAACATTTAAAATGGTAGCATGGAAGATGGCAGGGTGTATCATACATAATACGTATCTGCTTGTATGAAATTTCCAATGCCATAGTTGGCATCCAATATGAACTTGGAGTATTTCCTAGTTCAGTTTGGCATTTTCAGTAAAGAACCACAGGTTTTTATGAAGATGTGCCTGTTCCCTTTTCTTTATATAAATAAACCACAAATTTTATGCAGAACATAATTTTATAAATATTAATCACCAATATAATAATCTCTGAATTTTTTTGATAGTTTTCTTTTACCACCTGCAATTTCAGATTGTGTCTGCAAAACAAGGCTTTTTTTGTAACTGTTTTTAAACAAGAAGTTCTCACTGAAAAGCAAGCAGAGATCTGATGGATGTATGCACTTTCTCACTTACATGTTCTTGTTAACCTTTCAAAACTGACTTTTTTGTTATGGTGGAAGCTGCTGTGTGACTCGCTCTGAAGCTTGCCAGTGGGAATTTGTGTCCAAGTACATTATATTTAACTAATTTTAAAGCATAATTCTGCGTAGTAGCACTTTCTGAATGGTTACTGATTGTATTGCTCTCGTAACTGCCCTTTTTGTTCTAAAATGCTACAACTTTTGGTTTTGTACACCCTAGGTTGGTTACTTTATGTTGGAGTTTTGAGACCAGGAACCATATTATCTTTTTACTAATATAAAGCACTTTGTACACCTGTGCAGGCGTAAATAATTTTCTTTTTGGCTGCCTTATGCAGGAGACAGCTTGATAAGCTGTTCTAATTTTTCCTTTTAAGTTCATGACTAATTTGAGTGCATAGTTCTGTAAGACTGCTAAATAACTTAGAAGTTTCAGAACATTTAGCTTTGGTCTAATGCTTCATCCTAAGTCAATGAAAATTTACTTATTGACTTCATTACATTGGGCAAAGAGCTTAGCCAGTACCTTGAATGTAACATTCCACTGCCAGTGTTAGAAAAGCAACTAGTACAGAAGAGTGCCATGCTAAATTTAAAAGCTGTTCTTCCGTTGTTTGGAAAAGTATCTCTTACTCCTTGTTGTATATGCATCTCTTATGATTACATTAGTTGGTGTTGTACTAAAAGTGCATATATTGCTTAGCTGTGTCAATGTTGTTTCTCCAGTATAATTTTGTATGCATACTATTTGCGTTTTAAAAACAGTATTCGGCCTGTTAATGTTCTTTGTAGAATTCTTAATGAATTTTTCATAGGAAGCCCATTTCTGCTTACATTAAACAGGAAAAGGACAAATAACATCTGGCAAAGGGAAAACATAGCCATTGATTCCCTGACATAATGCAAACACGGCTCACAAACATGGCTGTGAGAAAAATACAGCACTGGCTTGCTGATACGATGTATTAGTTAGCCATTTGTTGTATGTTGCTGACAGCTTTATGGATGTTTACAGTTAAGGATGATGCTGAAGTGCTGATACTAAGAATTGTATAGCTTTTGCCTGTAATAAAACAACCAAGATTTTTGTGTAAGCTTTTTTGGAATTGCAGACCTCTCTTTTTATTGCGTATCTTTTTATAAACTGTCACTTGTCTTTTTTGGGTAACAGAAATAACTATACTTACTCTGTGGTGTGTGAATAATTTTAAAAATTGGTTTCCTTAAATAAGTTTATTACTGCCAATAGGGCTCAGTTTGCTCTTAAGAGTCAGATTGTTTTTGGGAAGGGTTTCAGTGTTGTCTGTTCACTGGGTTATCTTCAAAAGTGATTTTTATACTTCTGACAGAGCAAGTAAATATTCTGTTACCTGTTGGTAGTTGTACTGTTAAAACAGCTTACTAATGGGGCTTAATATAATCAGCGAAAATACTTCTTCAGTCAAGGCTTTAATAGAAATTAGAGCTAGATTTTTTTTTTTAGTTAATCTAAAACAATACCTTAGCTCCATTTGCATACTATACTTTAGATGATGAAGTACTGATACCACCTTTGCAACATGATTTATTGAAAAATTTAATATGAAAAATCATAAAGAATGTGAAATAATGGAATTTCCAGTGTTCTCCAGTGTCTTATGCCATTTGTGGCTACTCACTTGATGTGGCTTACCTTTTAAAAGAAATCTTGTTGCATTATGTGTATATAAGCTAATGTAAGCTAACAGTAATTATGGTGAAATATCTTTCTTTAGTTTGTTTTTTCTAGACTTTATTTATAATCTCTCTGTTTTCTTCTCTCCCCATATTTATTTGTCCTATAGCTGTAGACTCCAATAAGAAAATAAACAAAAAGCATTTTTATCTCCAGTAGTAGCAGAGAGCTAATATTTAGGGAAGTAGCAGGTTCAGTTCTTTTCTGCTGTTACATCAGCAGCAGCTCTTATCTTCCCATTAGTATCCATATTTCTTAATGAATGGATTTTATAATGCATAAGTTATGGATGAAATACTGTCTGTTTGCTAATAGCAGAATCTCTAGATCCCTGCACAAACAATGCTGATGGGGAATTGCCCAGACCCCGACTTGCCTCTTAGTTAAGCAAAAGATAACACCTGACCTGCTCTTGCTTATCTGAATTTCTCACTGTAGGAGGAGGGGTTCCCCCCCCGCCCCCGCAAGATATGCTGCATCATAGCAAGTATAAGTACGCTGGCCGTGTAGGCTGTATTAGCAAGCAGAAAGAACACTGGATGCTGATATGCATTCATGATCATGTGGATTTGTGGAGGCCTCAGTGATTTATAAGTGAAGCCTTTTACATGTCTTAAGTTCCTCTTCCGAGTGCGTCAGAAGAGGTGCCACCTGTAGCAAAACGGATCTTCACCGACCTATTTCACACACAGGCTTTCTTAAAACCTGCAGGCTCCCTGTCTCTGCACGCCCAGGGGACCTGCTGCCTTGGTAGAGCTGACGCCTCAAGCCTGAGCCTATTTGCAGTTCATAATATTAGTGTGCTGATGGCAAAGCCCCAGGCAGGCATGCTTAGCCCTTACTAATTATGCACTGACAGCACCAAGTTCAGTGTAAGACACAAACTGCCATTCTGATTCAGAAATACAGCAATCAGCGCAGGGGTCAGTACAGGCTGTGCAGGGGAACAGCTTGAATCCCCCACCCTCTCTAAAAGCAGCACTTAGCAGTCTGGGATGAGGCTTCTTCCCATCCTGCTGAAGATGTGCAGAAAGAGTTTAGGACTCGTGGAGAAAGAGCGTAAGTGGGTCCTCACTTCTGTTGACAGAAACCTTGCTCTGAGACGTGGTTTTCCATCTGTAGATGCAGATCCATTTATAAATTCTGCATGAAAGAGACATTTGATAAAATGCACAGGCCTTATTTGAAGCAGAGTGCCGTAGCGCTGCTTCAGTAGAAATGAGTACATCTGTTGCAATAATCTGTTTCTATACCATCTCACTTTCTAGATGAATATGTATGTCTCTAGCAGGGAAGGGTATTGATCATCACAGTCTAAAGGAGTGAGCTAGTCAACAGAGATACTGCATGAATGCTTACATCTTGAAAGTAGATTTCAGCCAAAACCCAAAGAGATATGTAAGTCAAAGGAGAAAAAGTTTGGAGTTCCTCTCCTCAGTGTAATTAACTCCATTAGTTCTTTTACTTGTACATGTGTGCATTGTGTGCGGGCATCATGCTAAATCTGCGCTGTCAAATCCTACTGAAGGAGAAATGGATATGAAGAACTAAAGCTGCTCCCATTTAAGCCTTCCAGAAGTAACACATTTTACACCAATGAAAAGTTTAGCACCCTTAGCATGGAAGTCTAGATGGGCATAATGATTTTTCTCCATCATATATACTCTGAGTTTGTCATTATTGTGGTTTATAGTTTATTCACATGTTCACACAATATGGAAAGTGCTTGTGTGTTCATTTGTGCGGAAGACACTTGCACCTCTGAGACTTGCTTAAACTGCAGTCAGCTGCATCCCATATTGCTGGAACAGTGTTTCTGGGATCAGCGATAAACTTTGGTGGAACCAGTGTTTTAAGGCTTAGTTAGGGTCTTGGGATAGCAAGGGCTTTTCATATGCAGGCAGATCAGTGACTCATTGATAAGATCCTACCTCTGCTGTCTGCCCAGAAGCAGCAGCTTTTTAACACAGGAATGGTAACGTTGCTTTTTAGTAGTTGTCTTAATTGGATGTTTCAACTAATGTTTATGTGCAAAAAAGATCCTTCTTCTAAAAGAATTTGTTGTTACTTCAGAGGAAGTTCTCTCCCCTGAAGCTAGCTGCAGATTTCTTACCCACTTCAGTGCAAGGAGCTACCTGGTATTTCCTCATGAACTCTGTGTTCTTCTACATGGAAATGTAATGGTGATTCCTCCAAATAAGATGCCAAACCTTGGGAGTCTTGGAATTCCATGCATTCAAGAGAAAATCACGTACTTTTGCTGATACATGCTTTGAACATCCTGTTTCTGGTTTGACTACCTGTATAGGAAAATGGGAGGGAGTAGTCTCCCGCAGTAGATGATCCATGTTAAATGGCGTGCTTGATATCTCACAGTGTTATGTGTCTTGAGTAGGTAAGAGTTGTTTTGGTTGGTTGGTTGGTTGGGTTTATTTGTTTTGTTTTGTTTTTTTTGTTGTTTGTTTGTTTTTACCAGGACATTTGGTTTTCTAGACTAATAGATTATTGTTCTGTTCGATCTTTCTGGAAAATAATTACAAAACCCACCCCACAAGTGCAAACTGACACTGTTACATGTTACTAAGAAATGGGTGTGGAAACTTTGTGGGACAGAGAATCGGGTTATAAGGAGTGCTTGTTGCAGCGTGCAGCAGCGCAAGGGGTCGATGGAGCACATTGCACATGATTATGGGAAAGCAAAGCTCTGCGCTGTTTCACTTTGAACTAAAACAGAGAGACAAGGAAACTTTAAATGCTGTCCTGAAACGCATCAGGGTTGAAAATTTTGTGATGCTAATTAGGTTAAAAATTGCTTAATTTCAACTGTCAAGTCTCAGTTCCAAATCTAGCCACATTCTGTAGTCCTGTGTAGCAGTTTAATTGGTCTTCAAGGGTACCAAATCACTGGATCAGAGAGTCTTCATTGCTTGCTGGTACCAACCATGTAAGATAATACATCAATTTTACAGAAAATAAAACCAGAAGCTAATCAGACAGATTTTTTTTTTTTTTTAACTGAGAGGTTGTTTTGTGAATGTAGCATAATTTGATTAATTTATTTCTAACTTGATAGGATATAGTCATTGAAAACTGACTATTATCTATCCCTCCTTTGGCCAGTATATTTTTTTATTGCACTTCTTGAAGTGGTAAGTCACCTAAGCTGATTAAAACAACACTGCATTTCAGGGAACCCAGGAAAGACATGTCAAGATCAACAGAAATAGAATTTGAAGTATTCTGTAGTGTTATTCGTAAGGCTATAGACAAGACTTTCAAGAGGATACTTGCTCTCAAGGAACCACATTTTTCTGAGGCATCCAGGGTGTCTCACAGAGGAAGCAGCTCTGTACTCTACATCTTTTAAGAATGTTTCCTTCTAAAAGTTGTATTCTTCTGAAAATCTCATTCTTTCTGTGAATGCTGAAACTCTGGGAAATCTCGCTGGGTCTGCAAATGTTGCCTATCATATTAATATGTGGTATGTAACATATTGTATTAATATAAGGTGACCAAAAATTAATACACTCTCTGCTCTGACCTTCCTCAGAGTGTCATTCTTGATATGGAGGTAAGTGGCGTAGTCTGTTCTGCACTGGGGCTAAGAACTTGTGAAAAGTCTATAAAGCTGTTCTTTAAATCCTAGCCAGGTTGCTAAGCATCCTTATTGCCTGATTTTATGCAGGTCAAATATTTACATTATTGTGACAGAAACTATTAAAGACATACCTTTACATTTTCCGACATATGCAAAGCATGTATCCCTGTTGTTAATCCGTGTGGAATACTCATCTCTCTTTCAAGGTCGTGCTGTGCAGTTAGAACAGTCATGACATGTTCTGGTTGATGGATGTATCTGGTAGTTTTTAATTACTTTAGATTTTTCTTTCTTCATAGGTTGATGATTTCAATTGCGATGCTGAAATACTTACCTTGCTCCTCAATGCCAAATTAGTGGTGAAGTGCATATCTACTGCTTTCTATCCTCACCTTATTGACCACTTACTGGCTAACCACGGAGAGGGAGGCTGGGATGTAGAGGAAATAGCAAAACAACTTAAAGAAGCAGGGTTCAATGCAGAGGCCGGGTCCCTCTTGATGTCTCATCGAGGGACTCATCCAGCACTCAGGACTTTCACTACTGCCCTCCAGGCTATTCAGCATTGGATCTAAAAATGCTGGATTTATGCATTTGTCTGCCTTTTTGCTGGAGATCTTACACAAAAGGGAGAAATTGTTGTTCTAGTGAAGTAACATAGTTATTACCTATGTTTTGTACAAAATAAGAACAGCACACTTGCAGTGTGTTCTGGTTTCTCTGTCGCAGCTGAAATAAGGACACAGTGAATTCCCATATACTTTTAATAGTTTAAAAAAATTATTGGTGTGGATCGTATCATTCTGTTATGACTAGCAAAGCGTTGAATCTGGTAATCCTTTCAGATCGAAGTGTTAAATGGTTACACGCTGACATATAAATGAAACATTAGTAAGCTGGCAGTTTATATAGACTTTGTCTTAATTTCTGTAATTTACTCTTGTCATAATGTAAAGCTAATGTAAAAATATAACTATAAAGATATATGGTGCAAAAAAGAAATCACAATGAAGAATAATTTCTGAGAATTTCAAAAGCTTAAAATTTGGTATTGTGCAATGTTGCTATCCAGCTTTTGTTTGCAATAAATAAAATATTTTACATTCATTGTGGACTCTTTTCTTTCCTCCTTTTAGACAGCTAAATGTTTTCTTTATATGGCCCCTTCTTCTGTAATTCCTGCCTCTCCTTAGCGATGCTTAGTCATAAGGACAAGCTGAATTTTTCTGTGCTTGAAGACAGTTCTAGTCTTTGAGGCTTTTCTCTCCACAATTTGGGAAGCGCCATCTCAAATCCTAAGCACTTGTTGATACCTTTTGTGAATACACTTTCAAAGTATTTTACTTACATTTTTCCTGAGTTCTGAAAAATTCCCTAAGTGTGTGTTTATTTCCAAATGTCTGTCTGTCTTAATAAGGCAACGTGTTTCTGATTGTTTTCAGAGTTGTTGGGGTTTTTTTAACAAAGGGACTGTCTGTTTATTACACTGCATTACCAGAAGGGTTTGATGTTACCATGTGTTTACAGGAATTTGTTATTAAAAATAGTCTGTAAATGTTTTGCCTAATCTAGTGTTCAGATCTGATGTTGATGTAATAATGTACAGAAACATTATATGTATTATCCATGAGATACTTGTTGGAAGCAATCTCTAGAGGTAATCTAACCTCCTCCTCAAGGTGGCATTCATTTATTGTTGGAGCAGATTGCTCAGAACTGTATTCAACTGGGACTTGAAAACCACCAAGGGTGAATGACCCACTGCTTGGCTGTCCCCATGTTGAAAAACTTTTTGACATTTATCCTCTTGTTTGAACCTGTCTTAATCTTCTGCCAGTTGTGTCTCATCCTCCCACCATGCACGCTGTGAAGAGCCTGGTTCCATCATTTTGATGATAATCTTGTAGGTATTGCGTCCCCCACAGCCTTCCCTCCTCAAAACAAACAGACACAAAACAATTGTAGTGCAGTTCATAGATGATTCAGCTGGCTGCGCCATGCCTACAATACGGAGGTCGGTGATGGATTCCATTAACACTGGTAACAGTCAAAATTTGGCAACAGAGGGATCCAGTTCAGGTGCAGTTGGTCTGTGCTTCAGTAACAACACTTCTCTGAGCTTTGTGCTGTTTGGAATAGCCAGCCCCTTCATTATGCAATATAGTAAAAAGCTGACTGTTATTGAGATAGTAGTGTCTAAAATCTTCCTTTTTTCCTAAATGTCAGCCTAAACCATAGAGATGGAAGAAGAAGAGGTTAAATGCTTGAAGTAGCTATTTCATTGCCCATTTGTATTACTGAATTCTTTCCTAGATGTCAGCATTTAGAAATGGGTGATGACATTTCTGGCACTAAAACTGACTCTTACTAGCATTGTCTTTGACTTGGGATCTGCTTTGTTTTACCAGCTTTTACTGACACTGAAAATTATTCAGATGTTAGTGTTACTTCCCACCTTACATAGGACTCTTAGCAAGATTTTTAAGAATGCTTTAATTCTTCAGGTTGTTAACTTATTTTTTTGTACTTGGTGGTCCCAGCTGTCCTTCAGTATTTTACAGAAGGTTATCTCATCCATGTATCTGACGAATTAAATCAAATTTATATCATTCAGCTATATTGCCTTAATTCTGTTCTCTTATGTTAGCAGTCCCAAGAGGCCCTGACTAGTAAAGCAAAATATATTGGAACTGCAGAGAAAAGAAAGGAAAAATTTAAAAAAGGCAATGTAACTGGAAATCGGTAGATGCAGGCAAACCACAAGGCATACCTCCAGTGAGAAAATGGATTACTCTGTAGAAGACATTTCTGTACTTCATAAATGGAGCATTTTGGTCTGTCTGCATGTTATGTTCTGAGGTTAGTAAGTTCAGTGCTAGATTTTCTTACCATTCTCATTCAGGATCATGAAAAGTTTGTGTTTAGTGTCACTTTAGAGCTGAGCTATAGATAAAGCTCTAATGAGTGTTATTGATCTTCTGTCCACTTTCTGTTTTGCTGGCATTACAAATCCATGATAAATGTTTTCCTTGCAGCCAGGACTACTACCGATTTATTCTGTATTCAAAACTTCCATCTGTAAGGAACACACTTAGTTTATACATCCAAAACAATCAGCCTGTATCAGTGTATGTTCCAAATAAGGGGGGGGGCGGGCAGTGAAGGAAGAGGCACGTAACAAGGATATCTGTATTTCGGTGCCAGCCTTTTCATATCTTTTGTGTTGCATAATAATATTTTCGGCTCTAGGAGTGATCAAGATATGCTAGCGAATGCTTTTTTGTTGGGTTTGGATTTTATTTTGGGAGGTGGTCTTCAGCAGGGGGCAGTTGAGGGGTTTTTGGTTTTGGGTTTTTTTTATAGTTAAGAATCTCACCTTGGTATTATTAATAGTACTTAATAAGATGCTGAGTTCACTTTTGTCTGCTCAATTTGCATTTGGGATCTGTTCAGAATACAGCTGACTTTTTTTTTTTATTACTTTTTTTATAAAAAATCTAAAACACATACATGCTCTGGAGATGCTTGTGCTTCCAAAAGCAGGTGAATAAAGAGTTTGGTTGTGTCTCAAAGAGCAAGGCTTCCTAGAGCAATTAATCCTCTTTTGCGTGAAGAACACTGATAGTGTTTGTATCTTTGAGGAGATTTTTGCTGTGTGGTATATACAGCAAAGCACCAAAATGTCACCTTTTTTTGGCTAAGTAGAACCAGAGCTCAGGGAAGAAAGATCATAACTCACAAGTTCTTCGCTGGAAGTTGTAAGTGGAGACAGTATGTCATTGCAACAGATGCAGAGTAGATGCATTTATAAACAAAACAGTGCAATTCAGTGGGTGGGGTGGCTACATATAATTTGGATATTTTCCTTGTGTAATGATTCTTCCTGTGATTTATTGTTTGTGACATTCTGCACTGTGAAAAGACTTTTTGAGAGGATGGCCATAGAATATGGATGCCTTCATCATAGGGGTAAGAATTTCTATGCTTGCAAAAACAAGCCATTTTTCAAGTTTGTTTTATTTACCTCTACTTTCCTTTCTGGGCAAGTATTCTGTGCAAGGTCAGATTTAATCAAACAGTATGCAGACAGTGCCTGTGCCTCTGTTACTCACAAATCAGGGGATGCTGGGTGAAACCTTGGGCTGTTTGCTCCTGACAACAATGGTGGGTTACCACCCAGGCAGTTCTCCAAAAGAGTGTGTTGCTTATGCAGAAGCACAGGATTACAGCAGACCACGTAGAAACTGAGGATTTAACCAGTGTTCGTCTGTCAGCAGGTGAGTACCAAACAAGAAGGCTCTCTAGCTGGAGAGCACTTCAAGGGCAGGGCAACACTGAAACGGCCACAGTAATTGAAGGAAGTGAAAAAGGGGGCCAAAGCAAGGATTTTGCTAGGGTTGTATTTCACTGCAAAACACACAGCAAGTAACATCTAACACCTTGGTGGTTTATTGTACTGATTGATGATAGACTGAGAGATTCTGAAGGAAGAGAATGAACACAGAACTAGAAGTGTTCCACCTCTGGAATGGATTTATTATTGTAGCATTGCCCACCATGCCTGCCACGTTTCCAACTTAAAGATTTTCAGGTTCCTAAATTCCAGTATGTTTTAAAAGAGTGCACGTTTTCAGTAAAGCCCTGAGACTCATCTCTCTTCCAAGATTGTTTAGTTTGATCTGAATGTCCACCTTGACATAAACTTGTCTATCAGTAGAGCCACCTTCATTATTTATGTTTTGGTTTTCGTTTGTTTCAAATTATGTCCCTACTTCTTATATCAGAAAAAAAATATGAAAAAAATAAATCACTGTCCACCCTCCCAGTTTTTGTGGACTTCTAATATACTCAGTGTTAGCTGTGTCTTTTCCAACCTG
The DNA here is from genome assembly GCF_023638135.1 of Falco biarmicus. Taxonomy (NCBI): domain Eukaryota; kingdom Metazoa; phylum Chordata; class Aves; order Falconiformes; family Falconidae; genus Falco; species Falco biarmicus. Next base: position 31,190,964 of record NC_079293.1, on the reverse strand, counting down.
TTGAGTCCTAGTGTACTTAGTTATTTCTCCATAATCTTTGTTTTTTTGATTTATTTCCGTATCTTTTTCAGTATATTGTTTGAGTTATTAAAAGGTGAAGCAGAGCCATGCCTTGTATCAGGTGTTGTGGATACACCGAAAGGTTCACCTAGTGGCATAAAAATGTTTTTCAGTTTGATTGTTTAACTGTTACCAAGCGCTTGAGATAGTGTTTGCATAGGATTATTTGGTTTGACCCTGAGCTTTCTTTCCACGTTGGCAGCAGTCATTGGATGTTACATTACTTTATATGTTTTTTAACTTTTATTTTAAGATTATTTTTCTCATACATTACTGCTGTAGTTACAGACTGAAGTCCATTTACCTGTTGATCACCCAGACAGTACATTTCAGTACTTTAAACAGTTTTTCATCCAGTCCTCATTCTTACTCAAAAACTTGTCTTCATCAGCACTCTTGGACACCTTTACTATTGGTCCCCTTTTGTAGACACAGAAAATAGTAAACTTGAGTCTCTTTAGCAACTGCCTGCACTTGAAAACAGCTAGCTCGTTTTGCTGAAGATAAGGCACGTATCTATTCTTCTGCTTTTACATAAAGGTCCTACAGGTGGTCAGAAACAGGCCCTTTTTAGCTTGGTTGAATCATCTGCTGACATGGTTGCATTCTCCACAAGAGCTCAGTGCCTTAAGCTTTCGTATATTCATCCTCAGTGATGCTCTGTTGCACTAGGTGGAGATGGAGTACTGAGTTTCCGAACTGAATGAGCATCCCATCGTAGGGCAGAAGACTTGAGCCACACAAGGACAGTCTCACCCTTCCACAGTGCTTAGGAAAGGCGGTTTTTAACTACAAGCAGTATTTTCAGTAGGTAATTAAAGCAGACAAGACTTCACAGAGAGAAAAAACCCCACCCCCCTCTCCCAACCTCTCTGACTACCGTGACAATCAGAAATATGAAAATCTTATTTACTTTGATTTTTTTCTTATAGTAATACATTTCATCTGTCCTCTTTTTTTCACTTGCTTTGGGATTGGCTAACAAAGGGGATGGCTTGGTGCTCATGCTAATAACTATGCTATTTGAACAAAGCAGGGTATTTTATCATGTTGACTGAACCTTCATAGGGTAAACTAAGGTGTGCAAACAAGATAAAGTCTGAGGTTATGTCCAGCTCAGTCATTGCTAGATCTGACAAACTTGTCAGAGACTGTGCTTTCTGAAGCTGCCTGGGGGTGGATGGCAGACACCCCAACAGCTTCCCTGTTGCACAGCTGTGTCATTTCCAAACCCCAGCTTCCTGTATTGTTTATAAATACCAGATACACGACAGTGGAAATTTTTTATATATGTGGTGGGTTGACCCTGGATCGACAGCAGGTGCCCACCAAAGCTGTTCCATCACCCCCTCCTCAGCTGGATAGCAGAGAGAAAATAAGAGAGGCTCGTGGGCTGAGATAAGGACAGGGAAAGATTGCTCAGCAATCACTGTCACGGAAAAAGCAGGCTCGGCCTGGAGAAATTATTTTAATTATTACCATTCACATCTGAGGAGAGTAATGAAAAATAAAAACTAAATCTTAAAAACACCTTCCCCCTACCCCCTCCCTTCTTCCTGGGCTCAACTTCAGTCCTGATTTTCTCTCCCTCCTCTCCACCTGCAGCTCAAGGGGACGAGGAATGGGGCTGTGGTCAGTGCGCACTCTGCCCCTGCCCCAGCCTGGGGTCCCTCCCACGGGAGACAGTCCTTCATGGGCTTCTGCAACGTGAGTCCTGCCCACGGGCTGCAGTTCTCCACACGCTGCCCCAGCGTGGCTCCTTCCCACGGGGTCACAGCCTCCCTCGGGCACCCCCTGCCCCGGCGTGGGGCCCTGCCGGGCTGCGGGGGGGGAGCTGCCCCCCGGGGGCTCCGTGGGCTGGGGGCACAGCCTGCCCCGCCGGGGGCTGCGCCGCGGGCTGGGGGGAGCCTCTGCCGCGGCGCCTGGAGCCCCCCGGCCCTGTCCTGCCCTGCCCTGGGGGCTGCAGGGCTGCGGCTCTCACATGTTCTCACTCCTCTTTCTCGCTGCCGCTGCACAGGTTTTTCCCTTCTGAAATCTGCTGTCCCAGGGGCGCTGCCACCGTCACTGACGGGCTGGGCCTTGGCCAGCGGCGGGTCCCTCTCGGAGCCGGCTGGCGCTGGCTCCGTCGGACATGGGGGCAGCTCCTGCCAGCTTCTCACAGAAGCCACCCCTGCAGCCCCCACCACCCAACCTTGCTACGCAAACCCAATACAACGTATAATCAATTTATATGCGGTTGTTATTGAAAATAGCTGTAGAAGCTGAAATACGTGATTTAGTCACTGGCTAGCATCCCTAGCTCTGGCAAAGCTGAGTATTAAATGTGATTCATTCTTCTGAAGATATGAAATGCTGAAATGTTTCCTGATAGCAGTTGGTGCAAGTCAGTCTCTTTTCTCAAGGCACAGAGGTAATAAAATACTGGACCTGGTGCACTATTTATAAGGCAAAAGAAGGAAACAATTAATTAGTTGTACTCTCTGAAGGAAATAAGTGTTAATGGCAAAAACCAGTGTATATACACTTTAAAATAAAAAAAAAAATGTGATTACCATTAAAACTGAATTGTCTGCCTTAACGTGTGGTGTTCTCCCTCTGAAAGCAGCATCTTCTACCAAGCTGTGCTGACACCCTGTCACTGGATGTCCTCTTAGCCTACCTTCCTAGGCTTCCCTTTGCTTGCAGGTGACAGGGAAACAAGCGTCACACAGGGCTCTGATTTATAGTCCAATGTCCTTTGCAACCCAGATACATAAAACTGCATGACAGCCTTTTTCTGCTGAGAATCTTTATCTACATAATGTGCATGTAAAATATTTATTCTAACGAGCAAAGCAGATGTATTCTGTTTAAAAAGAAAAAGTAATGCTTGAAAACAAATAAGCAGAAGGAGTTTTCTCTAAATGGGAGAACAATACAGAACACAAACTGCGAATGGAACCGGGGGGTGATTTTAATTAATCTGGTAGTACCATCTGCACTGGTTCTGGCTATAGAAGAAAAAAGACACAACAGTATCTGAAAGCAAATTTCAGTAGTATGTATGTAAACTATATATATAGGCAGTATCCTGTATAATCTTGGAAAAGGAATGATAGTGCAATTTAAGACCCAGTCCTGGGGGTGTTTCTTTTGTCACCTCTTCAATTCATTTAAGCACTTAATGAGTGTTTGTCACAGTGCTGCTTTAAAAGTTATTTCTGTTAAAGACATTGCAGAGAAAAGTGGAGCAAAAACTAGCCTAGGCCATTTTGGACTTTGGCACTATAACTGCTACAGCTTTTCTGTAACAAATATGTTCCCAAGATGTGATATTTTTTTCCCAGTCTTTGGCACTTAAACTCTTTGCTGGACACAAGTGGATGAAAAACTAAAAGTGATTGTGAGATATAGCTTCCCATATAAAGTAAGGTCCAGGTTGAGATGGTTCAAGATTTAAAGTTTTAAATTTTGGGTTGATGTTGGCTTCATATCCAGGTATAATCTGTATCTCTGTAATGACTTGATAGTTCTCCAGATGAAGGAAAATCCTAGGTAAATATTTAAGTGGTGTGGTTAATTGTTTTTTGATGATTTTTTTTTTCTTGTTCATGATGATGGGAAAACAACTAGCATGATCACACCAAACAGCTCAGACTAATTGTGGGATTTTCTAAAATATTTAACACATACACTTCAGGAGAGGAATGAAAGTAGTGTATCTTGCTAGAAATGAGCAATGAGTAATGGTAAATGAATGAAGAGAACTACAAGCCACCATTTTTAATTAGACCTCTAGGGGGTTTAATTAGCTATTAATTCCTTATATACATAACAAAGTATGTGTAGCTGTGGCTCAGTCTGTTGAACTTCAGCCCTGAAAGGCAGGGAGCACTTTCTGAAGTGTTTCCTTGTTCGCTCAGCTGCTCACTGATCTCAGTGTATCCAACACCTATTGCAAAAGCCTCAAGGTCCTTAGAATTATTGACAGTGGAACAAAATGCGGAGCAGAATCACCTCTCTTTAAGTCCTCTGCTATTTCTGTGACTGAAGACACTGGCAATGTTCTGCATCTTTCTTCTTTGTTTTTCACAGCATATTGTAGCATTTGAGATTTTTAGCAAGGATTTAATGTTGGTCGGTGTTGTTGGGAGAGGCCTCGGACAGCATGGATTAAATATTCTTCCTTGCTTGCAGTACCAGGCTGATCTATTGTCTTATGGATGTAATCTGTCCCAAAAAGAAAACCAGCTGGTACCAACAACTAACTTCCTTGGGAAGATCTTTCATTACCATGTTACTTACTGCAGCTGCTAGTTTCAGCCTCTGGTTTTAATCACAGTTCAATAATTAAGGATTAAATTTGCAGAACAGAAATCAGCAAGCTGAATTTTGTAATACTAAACCACATCTACAATCCATCAAATTTCAAATCTACAAAGGTTAACCAGAGGAATATCCATAGACAAAGCAGCGTCGTAACTGTGGGGAAAGGCGTGGTGCAATTTTTGGCATCCCTAAGTCAAGTTTGAATAACACAGCCTCCAGTGTTTACCGAGCTGCTACTGAAGATTACTGAGAAGTGTCACACAACCATGTGTGGGACGTGGTGGTTGACAGCCAACATCTCAAAGCCCCAAAGCCCTACTTTCCTGATAAGACTGGCTTAACCCTAGGCCTGAAAGCTCTCCCCTCTATTAAAGACTAGTATTTAGCATTGCTGTGGAAAATAACATTTCAGGGTTGTTTGATGTCAAGAGTGTTAGCTTTCAGTTCTTGGAGCTGGCAGCTTTTCCAGCTTCTAAGAGCTGTAGATCAGTTTGCATTGCTTAATACATTTGTGAGTTTGAGCTTACAGGATTAAATTTCCCTTACTTGTTCTTTGCAGTTACTGGTTTGCATGGTGAACTATAAGAAGTGAACTTTGGGGCAGATGAAGGAGGACTTTGTGGTTGCTTGTTCTTTTGCAGCATGCCAAGATTCTTCTTTATTGGCCTGGAGAATTTTAGCAGTTGTTACTACTCCTGTAGCCCCACTGTTGTACAGTTGCAGCTTCTGACATTACCAAAAATTAAGCAATCTGAAATGAGCCACAGTCTTTGTGTCAAAACTGTAACTGTAAGTTTATTAACATATTTTTGTACTCAAAGAAACATCCTCTTAGGAGTGACTTAATCCTACAGTCAGAAGATACGTAGCTCTAAGATGGACTGAACCAACCAAGACCTGGATTGCGTTCTGTCTTTCCAGTGACTCTATAGGATACCTTATTGATGTTATTTTTACTTCATTTATGGGTGCCTATCCCAGTTCTTCTCCTTTGCTGTTTAACCATAGCATCTCATGGTTTCAAACATTATGGGCCTGAAAGAACAGAAGAAGGTTGCTCTTTTCAGAGCTATTCCAGCCATTTGTGATGGAAAAATGAGTGAATATTGCCTGATTTTCCTTTTGAGTTACTTGTAGACAGCCTGAGATTTTTGCTGATTTTTCTTATTTCACATATTCCAGCGGCAATTTTTATATATGAGTTTTAATTTCCAGATTACTTACGAAGACCTGTTACTTTTCTGTGCTTCTAGTATTTTTAATTAATCCATTAATTTGGCTAAGAGGATTTTAAAGCCCAATACATGCTATTGTTTTGCTCCTGGATTACTTTAGCTAAACCTCTTTTGATTTTTCTGCAAGAGGAAGACAAGCTGGTGATAGAAGTGCATCAGAATCTGTGATATGTTATTTCCATAGATGTCCCTGTGTATAGCAGCAAAAATCTCCTTTACAGATGTTTAGAATACAATGAAAAGAGCTTCAGACCCCAGTGTTATGAATTGATGGCTTGTATCCTAAAGCATGTTTGTGAATCGTTTATGACTTGGCCTGGGAGAATACTGTGAAATAATCTATCTGCCAATAATCAGATGATGTTACACAGATGTATTAGCTCTGTGCTTCGATTTGGCAATGATTTCCATCTGGCCTGGAACTAACTCCATACGGTGCTTTTTCTTAACCTGTTAGGAGTGATAGGGCTTGTCCAACCTTCTGTATATAGGCTACCAGTGAAAAGATGAGTTAAAGCTTGTTCTCATAAAAGGGTGGACATAGTATCTGCTGTTCCTGTGGATAGGTAGAGGTCGACAAAACACTGTCCTGACTTCTCCTTTTCCACCTAGATCTGGTGATTTGTGTAAAACTAAAGTCACAGGTCTAAATGGTCCTAGGCAGAGAGCTGAGCCTGAGCTAGAAGGAGAGAGGCTTGGTCCCAAAATACGTAGCCCAGCAGCGCAGCACTGAAAAGACCCATTTCCCTCACTTCTCTTGAGCCTGGAGTTGCACCTGGAGGGTAGCCAAGGAGAAGCTGCCTGGAGAAGAGGTAGGCAGCAGGCAGAGTTATTCCTGGAGAACCTCTTCGTTTGAATGACCTGAGGATGCATGGTCCTCAGCCAGGCCCTTGGGTATGATGGTGGTCAAGAGTGGGGTCTGGAGAGAGACACAGCCTAGAGCTCCCGTTATAGTGGAGCTCCAGGGATCTTTCAAAGGAACGTGTTGACTTCCTTGAGATTTCTCTCCTGAGATTTTTCAACTGGGCCAATGCTGGGGGTGAGTGGACTGAGGATCAGCCCATGCCTTAGGTTTAGATTTTTCCTTTGGGCTACTGATGTGGTTTATTGGTTAATGTCTTTTCAAGCTTAGCCCCACAATACTATGATTAGATGGCTTCCAAACTGGTTGGTTTCCCAAAATGCAGACAGAAAGGGCATCCAGTGTCAGCTTGTGCACCATTATAAAATATTATAAAGTCCTGTATACTATGGAAGTCAAAATAGACGTGCCTGATTTTTGTTTGCCAATTATCTTTTTGTAGACACAATATAAAATTTCATCCCTAACAGGGAATAAATTTGCATAGGGGACGTTTCTTAAAAACCCTTGATATTGAGCATACAAGTCCACATTATAGTCCTGTCACATTTCTGCAGTGCAGAATGTGAAGCCCCTTGTCCTGTGGGCAGGGATTCCCCTGGGGTTTTGCCTTGCTTGATGTACATTTCCATTTCTGTAATCCTGTTAGTTATCCTACCTTCCCACCCCATATTCATCATCAACAACATTCTAGAAACTCTGTAGCCCAATTTCCAGTGAAAAGCCTTGGTGGGTTTTTTTTTGACAAATGTGGGAAAAAGCTTTTCCTATTGAATACCTTTAAAAAATTCTAGCTCGGTCTAAGTTTTGTCAAGTATCGCTTTATCCTCATGCATCATGAGCTCCAAGATGCATCTGTCTCTGCTAAATGAGCCTTTTCCTCATAGCTACACCTAGACTTTAAGATACTATTTTCTCTGACTTCAAATTTTCATGGATATTCTGGTATCTTATTTGATGTAATTGTGCAAAATGCTTAGTTGAGGTAATGAAATCTGTTCTCTAGCACCCAAACCCTTGGAAAAACAATGCCCTTTTTAACTCTGGAGGAAGTGGCGCACTGTATCCACTACCACTCTGCTTCTGTGCTATTTTCAGAGTTAACATGGGAAGAACTCAAAGTCTGATGCATTTAGTAAGTACCCAATCCTTGCCCTTAACATTCATTATTTTTAAAATATCTCTTACAGTCTCTTGTAAATAAACAATTGCAAACATATAGTACAAATAAATTCCCTGCAGAAATCAATCCTTTTTCATCCCAGTTGTTACCCAGAGAAAACAGTTAAAAAATCTTCAACACTGAGAAAGTCAATCCAGTGACAACAGACGGAAACCAGGCTCTGCATTACTGTGTATTTACCCTGCCACTCTGCTTCAGGGAGTGATTTGACAATAATAGAGGCCAAATTAGAAGCCATGCTAGGTACTCTCCACAGATATTTAGTCCTAGTACCTAACTGTCATCAGGCTGAAAAGCTTTTTTTGTTTAATTTTCCTATAAGTGTAACAGAAAAATATCCCTTTCTCAAACTTGCTGTTAGCATCTTGGAGAATACCTCAGTGTGGCCTCCATTATTCTGACCTTTTATACCTTGGAAGGCTTTTAAAAAACCTTCTGTAATTCATACAAATATAATTCTTTGTTTTTTCTACACCCACACCCACTCCTTACTTTTTAGAACACCTCCTTTTGGTTTCTTCTTAATTTGTCATATTTTATTTGAAATATTGTACCATAATTACTGTCTTGTCAATACTTGGCAGAAAGGAATAGCTACTTTTCAAGGCCTTCCTGCAATGCTCCTCTACCTTTAATTCCAGAATTACTTTTCTCTGTACTCATGTTCTCAACTCATTTTGTTTGTGGTTTACTGTAACCCCAGCTACGTTTCTGTAGTGGTGCTGTCTAAACAGTTATTCTCATTTTTTGTGTTTACACCTTTAATTTGTCTTTCTCAGGCATACCATCTTATTGGTTAAATTTCATGTTATTTCTTTGATAAGAAGCTTTAACCATGTCCTTGAGAGTCTTTAAGGCATTTGCAGCATCTACAAATTGTTTCTGCTCTATCAACCATATTATTACTGGAAATTCAGAATATAATTCAAAACCCATGACAGATCCTCCATTTCATCTCCCACCTTTCCAGGCTAAAAGTGACTATTAATAACTGTTCTATGAACGTGTTGTTTTCTTATTATTTTCAATTGGTTGTGTAGGCATTAAATATTAACTTCACCTCAATGACATATCCTTAATTTTTCTATGTAAATGCCAGATACCAAAAGCTTTACTAAAGACAGAACATGTATGTTAAATTACTTCCCACTGCTCTGATAACCCCGTGTATTGTGTGGCAACCTTTTGATACCGGGGGCCACGGGGCTGCTTCTGTGAGAAGCTGCCAGAAGCTTCCCCCATGATGATGGAGCCAGCGCCAGCCGGCTGCAGGATGGCCCCGCCGCTGGCCAAGGCCCAGCCTGTCAGTGACGGTGGCAGCGCCCCTGGGACAGCAGATTTCAGAAGGTAAAAAACCTGTGCAGCGGCAGCGAGAAAGAGGAGTAAGAACATGAGAGAGCCGCAGCCCTGCAGCCCCCAGGCCAGGGCAGGAGGAGGCCGGGGGGCTCCCGGCGCCGCGGCAGAGGCTCCCCCCAGCCCGCGGCGCAGCCCCCGGCGGGGCAGGCTGTGCCCCCAGCCCACGGAGCCCCCGGGGGGCAGCTCCCCCCCCGCAGCCCGGCAGGGCCCCACGCCGGGGCAGGGGGTGCCCGAGGGAGGCTGTGACCCGCGGGCAGCCCGCGCTGGAGCAGCTCCGGGCAGGGCCCGTGGCCCCGCGGGGAGAGGAGCCCGGGCCGGGGCCGGGCTGCGGGCAGGGCCGGTGCCCCCGCGGGGACCCGCGCCGGGGCCGGCCGGGCCTGAGGGGCTGCGCCCCGCGGGGGGACCCACGGCGGGGCCGGGCGTGGGGAACTGCAGCCCGGCAGGGCCCCAGGCTGGGGCAGCCCGTGGAGGGCCCCCTGCCCTGGCAGGGCCCCGCGCTGGGGCAGGGCAGGGTGTGAGGAGTCTCCCCTTGAAAGGGGAAGCAGGGACCGAAGCCCCCTTTCGCCACTCCCCTGCACTGCTGGTGGGGAGGAGGGAGAGAAAATCAGGCGTGAAGTTGAGACCAGGAAGAAGGGAGGGGTAGGGGGAAGGTGTTTTTAAGATTGGGGCTTATTTCTCATTATCTGACTCTGATTTGATTGGTGATAGATTAACCAAATTTCCCCAAGTCGAGTCTGTTTTTCCCATGACGGTAATTGGCGAGTGATCACTCCCTGTCCTTATCTCAGCCTATGAGCCTCTTATTCTATTTTCTCTCCTCTGTCCAGCTGAGGAGGGGACTGATAATAGTGGCTTTGGTGGGCACATGGTGTCCATCCATGGTCAACCCACCACACCCTGTCAGGGAAGTAAATTTGATTGGTATGACACCATGTTTCTTAGACAATCAACTTTTACATTTCTTGTCATGTTAATATAATTACTATCTTACAAAACAATTGTCTCATATTTTCCATGCTTACTTTCAGGTGTCAGAGTGTGATTTTCAGTTCCCTAGTCAGTGATGTATTGACGTGCGGAATTAGACTCTATAACTCGAAAGTTATAAAGTAGGTATGTTTATTGCGCGCAGATGCACGGGGGATCACTCCTCCACAAGCGTGCATACCCGAAGTGACGAACCATCTCACATTTATACAATGAACAAATGAATATTCAATTAACGCCTATACATATTCGTTACCTAAACCCCGCTCGTATGTTAATTAGCTTATCAGTCCGTTTCCTGGAATGTGGTGGTCTTGCAGGTTTGTAGGTGATTCATGTTCTTGTGACCATCCGATCTTCTTCAGGTGATTCATGTCCTTGTGACCACCCGATCTTCTTCAGGTGATTGTGACCACCCAATCTTTTCCAGCAAGGAGACTTAGCACTCCCTCCCTCTAGATAGCATTTGAATGTCTCTCATCTTTTCTCATTCTCTTTTAAATAGCCCCTTTGTTAGAGGAAGAAGGGCAGGCGTCTCCCCTTTGTTAGAGGAAGAGGGGCAGGCGTCCCCTCAAAACTGTAGTTGTCACCGCACCCATGACCAGTCACCATACCCACTTTCCTTAAGCAGACACATACAATCACAATCCATGTCCATTATCCCCATTTCACATTATTTCTCCATATCAGTATTTGTACTTCTTTCTGTTTAAAGGTAGGTACTTTTTTTACTCTGGTACATCTCTTACCTCCCTTAAGCTCTTGAAGACATTCATTAATAATTTGGAGGTTGCTTTGGCTTGTTTCTTAAATCCATAGTGTTAATTTTTATGAGGTTTCTCTGTCTTGACTGTATCTCACTTACCTTTAACAAAGTCTTTTATTGTTTTGCTTGTTTTGTTGTTGCCAGTTACAAATGCTAATTGTGCTGAGTAATTTTCCTTAGGATAATTGGAGCAAAAAGCCAGTTGCGTGGTTTAACCCCAGACAGCAACTAAGTACCATGCAGCTGCTCACTCACTCCCCTCACTGCTGTGATGGGGAGGAAAATTGGAAATAAGGTAAAACCCATGGGTTGAGATAAGAATAGTTGAAATATAATATAACAATAATAATAAAAAAATTGTAAGGAAAAGGGAGACAACAAAAAGAGAGACAGAAACAACCCCCAAAAGACAAGTGATGCACAGCACAGTTGCTCAGCACCTGCTGACCTGTGCCCAGCCAGTCCCTGTACAGTAGTCAGCAGCTCCCAGCCAACTCCCCCGAGTTTATATACTGAGCATGATGTTCTATGGATGGAATATCCCTTTGGCTAGTTTGGGTCAGCTGTTCTGGCCCTGCTTCCTCCTGGTGTCTTGTGCACTGCTCACTGTCAGAGCATGGGAAACTGGAAAGTCCTTGACTGAAAGTAAGTACTGCTTAGCAACAACTAAAACCATCAGTGTGTTGTCAACACCATTTTCATACTAAATTTAAAAACATGGCACTGTACTAGCTACTAGAAGAAAATGAATTCTATTCCAGCCAAAACCCAGGACAGCACTGAATATTTCAGTTCTTCTCATCATCTGTTATTTACCTTCCTTTGCCAATGAGTGCTATATATATTGGGGGTTTTGTTTTATAAAAGTAATTGTATATTATGTCTCTTGCTTGGTTTTGCTCCCTTTTTCCTCTTCACTACCACACCAGTCTTCTTTTTGCTTCTGTTACACATAGAAATTTGCAGCTCTGCACTTGGATTATCTCTGATTTTCTTTTTTTTTTTGGTCAGTTTTGTTGAAGCAAATTGCCATTTCTTTGGCTCCCTAATGGGATCTTCTTCCTGATTAGTAATATCTAATTCACAGTCCACCATTGTGAGTGGAACCTTGGTTCATATTTCTCACAACTCAGTTTTACTTGCCATTATATCACCAGTTGCTCAGTAATACAAGATTCCCCTGCAGCTTTTCACATTCAGGATTTTGGTACTCTGAAAATTCTGCTGTGTTGTTATGATGTTGCCTAGATCACTCAGGGTGCACTAAAGATTCTAGCCTAAGTTCCTAGACTGAAAAGATCAACCCCTATATTGAGATAACTGACCACCTACTCATGACCTTTGTTTTCTAATTTTTATTATTTTTATTACCCTCCCTTTTTGCTAGATAATTGATGAGACAATTTCCTTTCTTATAACTTCCTTCCCCCTGCCCCCTGCCCCCCCCCCCCCCCCCCCCCCGGAATCTGAAATTTATTACATCAGCCAAATTTCTGTGTCCATATAAGTTTTGACTCTTGCAAAGAACTTTTAACAGATTTGTGAGGCATGACGTCTCTTCATGGAATATTTCTGGCACCCAACATTAGACACCTACTGTGTAGATATCTACGAGTGAAGAAATCATCCTGTCTTTCCACAGAGAAGAAGAAACAATCCAAGACTGTAATTCAGTTTAACAACGTAAGTGAAATTCTGGCATTTTTTCAAATACTGTAATCTTTCCCAATACTTGATATTTATCTGTATGTCTGTTAACTGCATTATTTTTAGCAGTTTCAGTTGTGCGATTTGTGTGCTACAAACACTAGCCTTACTGGTCTGTTGTTCCTTCAAACCTCTGTCTCCTCCCTGATTTCTTTCGTGATAAGCACAGTTACAAGGAGGTTCAAGGAACAGGTTTAGCTTTTCTGCTATGGCTGTGTCTTTTCTGAGTACTTCTTTTACACCTTGATCGTCTACTAGTCCTAGAGACACTCTGATCAGGCTTTCTACTGGCTTTCTACTTATTTGAAAAAGTAATTACTGTTTGTTTTTATGCCTTAAGCAACATATTTTTCTCAATGATTTTTGCTTACCTTAATTTTTTTTTCCCGGTTTGTTCTTTTCTACTTCGTCTTTTGAACACGACTCAAAACACCATCTTATTTCTAGCAGCTTCCCTAACCTTGTGCTTCATCACTGTCAGCCATCTGGTCTTAGTTTCTATTTGAGGAACAGCTGGTTATCTTTTCAGCCTTTGGGATGGTGCATTTAAACAATCTCTATTGTAGCTGCAAAATTCTAATTTTTTTGATTTCATTTGTAATCTGAAAATAACAATTTTTCTTATTTTTATGTGGTGTCCCTTTTGAGATGAATCACTTCATAATGGCTTTGAGGGAGGGCAGGTTGTATTTGTTGAATATGCTGATTAAGTGAATATATGTGTGGAAACCAAGCATGCTGGCTAATACTAGCTGTGGTTTTGGTGTAGATTTGTTGTTGTTGGTTTTTATTTGGGTTTTTTTGTTGCTGTTGTTGTGTTTTGGTTTGCTGTTTGAAGTTTTCTAATCTCTGTGTTGTCGTATGTATATACCTCATCCAGTTTCCCAATTTTCAGGTGCTGTTTAAAGGGTACTCTCTTTGTTCAAGCCTGACAAAAATATTTTCATGCGTGAGTTTTGCCATTCTCTGTTGTGTTTTTTACTTGAAGGTTCACAGGTTTTATAATCTCATCTAATTATTCAGCTGTGCATTATGATTTTGCCTTCTGTCTGAATTTCCACTAAGGGGTAAGATCAGGGGATGCTGTCACAGAGTTCATGGTCTTTAGCGCCCCATGTAGTAAATTGCATTTTGTCTTCAGAACCTCTCTTTTGCCATTCTCTGGGTCATGGGCTTGACTGTATACCATAAGTGTTGTCTTGTCCCTGGGTTTCCTCTTAAGGTGCTTTATGAAACTGCTTTCCCCAACCCACACCCACCCACCCACCCCAATCAGAAAAATCACAACAAGGCTTTCTAGTATCACAAATCTTGTCATCAGTGTTCTTGATCTTCCACTTCTATAATCTATCTCTCCTTGCTCTGTGAAGGTAAATGTATTGCAGATCAGTAAGTGGCCATTCTGTGGAGAAGCCATCACCGTGTGTGGGATTGCAAATGTCAGGATCTTCTGGAAATTCTCTTCTTTTGCATGAGTATCATGAGCCTGGAGTGAGATCACACTACAGCATCTCTGGAGAGCATTCTTCCTTTTACTTATGAACTCTACAAATAGGAAGCTGCATAGATAAATATAGTCTCAATAAAAATGCCATTGATAATGCATTCTATAGAGTCACTTCACAGAGAAAAAACAATTCAAATCTTGGTTGGTTCAATTCATCTTAGAGCTACACATCCCCCTCACTGGACCATAGAGAAAATTTAGGGTGCCAATAGTTCTCAGACAGACAAGGTGGGCATGAGGTACTTCAGTTCCACTGACATGAATGGGAATAAAGTGCTCAGCCTGCTCGAGAGCTGAGCAAATCCCACCAGTTACAGTTTCAGGACTCTAAATACCTTTGAAAATCAGATCCATCAGGCTTACATTGTGCTGTACATAGATGAACAAGCTCTTATTCTGGGAAAGGCTGGTCCATGTGTTATGTGAGTGGGAGACTTGATGTTCAAATGATTTTTGGCACAAGAGAATTCGAACTATGTTAGGCAATCCAAGAGGTCCTGATTCCCACATCAATTTCTGAACTGTTCTTTTTCTTCTGTTGTTTCTTCTGAACTCAGTGACCTGTAATAGATTTTATTTCTGTTTCAGTGCCCTCTGGTGTTTATATTTTTCTTTCGTTTAGTTCTGTTTTCTTCTTCCTTTTTCTGGCGTACTTATACACTGAGTTATCTTTCAGCTCAATCCCTTTGTCCCCTGCAATGTTCTTTCTGACAGATCACATCTAACAATACTATTCTGTCCTCCTTGCAAAAGTGTTTGCAATGCCCTTGGTTTGTGTTATTTATTTCACTCTGTCTTCTTTTCCTTTCTGTCTTGCTCTTTTTTTTTTTTTTTTTTAAACTCTAAAAATCTGGGGTTTATTATTCCTTGGTCCACACACCTGCAGTGGTTTCCATGGCAACATGATTCTGCAGCCCCCAGCTGTTTCATTCCCGATTCTTATTAGCGGTTTGCTGGATGCTCGTACAAATGCTGTGGGTTTGGAAAGGCAACCTCAGAGCTGATATCACAAACGTTTAATTACTCTGAAACTGCCTGTCTGGTTGCAAGTCCAGTCCCTTTGCCTGGGATGAGAACGTAAACCAGCTATGGCTGTTTAGTAATCTCATCTCATTAGCTGTGCTTTCTTGTTATCTTTGGAATTACATGCTTAAGTTGATAACTCATACTCAATCCAATTATTTCTTATGATCTAAGCACATTCAGATTTCTCTGGTTCTTCTTCTGTCTTTCAGGAAACCTGAAAAATAACTACATTCCTTTAAATAAAAGTTTTAAACAACTTACTGTTGACAAGTAGAAGCTGGGCTGTGAAATCTCTTAAGTACCTTCAGAAAAATACTTCCATCATGTCCCTGAAAGTAAAGTCCTTATTACTGAGATGGGGTCTTGAGCAGAGATTGTATCAAAATAATACACTGATCTCTCTGCCTGCAAATCTGTCTTGTTTTTATGCCCCTCAACACAACGGTATCTGAATGTCTGATGAAGAGAAATGACCAAGGAGAAAATCAATCTTCTCTTACTTAGGTCATACCTAGCTTCTACTGGTAAAAGTCGGGTGGATTAACACCTGTTGTGTTATTGCTCATAAAAGTATTATTGTAAGAGGAGTGGCTTCATATTTGTTTTATTATTCCCACAAAACAAAATGCAAAATAAATGGTGACACTATGAAAAATACAAATAACCTATTATGTTTATTTGTAACTAATTTGTAATATCTCAAAACGATATTTATAAAATTATGTTACTTAAACAAAGATATAATTGCACACTCAATTTGAAGTACCAGTAACGTGAAAGCTAGGTTTTAGCAAAAGAATATTTTTGCCAGTCAAGCAAAAAGGAAAAAAAACCCTCACACCATAAAACCCCTGGTGTCAGACTTTGAAGAATCAAGTTATAAGGGAAAGCAACAGAGGAGAACTGTCTGGGAAAATGGAAATTTTAAGAAGGCCTAGTATAAGGTTTTTGAACTCTAGACAGGTGCCAGATCAAGCTAGCTAGCTGAACCATGTTTTTAGCTCGTCATAAAATACTAATCCATTGAAATAATACCTTTTAATTGAAAATGGTTGTTTTGATGACTTTTTCAAATGATTTTTTAAAATAGTTTAAAAAGTAATCTAAGCTTTATTTCAAGATTACAGAAAAGATTATTTCAGTTCCTTTTCTATCAATAAGAATTATTCAAATTGATATAATCAATGATACAAACAGTTTTGTTACAATTTTGGTTTGGTTTTTTGTTTGGTTTTTTTGTGTTTAAAAGTTGTCTTCAATGTAGCTCCATGAAATTATTTTGGATAGGGCAGAAGTCCAGTTTCCTGATTTTGTATATATATATATATGAATTTGTAGATACTTTTTTTCCTTATAAACTACAAAATAAGACTGATTTAATTTGTATTTTACGTTAAGAAATGGAATTCTGTCTACTCTAGCAAAAAAGACGAAGGAGACAAAAGGATCAGTTTCCATCATTCTTAAAGTGAAGGTAAGTTTTAGTAGTGTTGGTATTTTTTTATTTGCTTTTCTTCACATTAGAATGATGATATAATGATGAATTAAGTTTTTTTTTCCCTTCATCTTTTTAGTGAGGTTCTTAATGGCTTTTAACACAATAAAGTGATTTTTTAAAAAAAATATTAGGTCAGATAAAATCTTTACAAATTTTTCTTTAATATTGCTGATGCATTTCATTTTATATTCATCATGCCTTAGGCTTTCAGTTGAAAAAAACCCCAAACAACCCCTTTGCTACCATTGACTTCTGCAGAGATAAGCTCTGGTGTTTCTGAACATTCAGTGTGTTGTTAGTTACTATTTATAGTAGCATATTTCTGTATTCCTACAAACATTGAAACAAAAGGCTGGAACCAGCTAAAATTTAAGTGGTGTTAACAGCTGCATCATCACTCAATTTTTACAGATGCTGTAAAGTTGTGCAAGGGCAAATGTCTCTCCAGTTTCCAACTCAGAAATTTTCACTAAGCAAATCGAAACAAGTGTTGCTGCTCTTTTCTAACCTACAAACCAACCTGAGATCTGCAAGCCAGACTTGATTCTCCTCCCATGTTGCCTGATGACCTGTAAAAAGATTCAGCGCCTCAAGCACAGAATAACCGTGTCTTTTCATGGGTTTGGGTGTGTGTTTCTCACCCCCACAGACACAGTTTTGTAGTCACAGCTTCTTCAAGTGAATCCTTGGGTATATCTGTGTAACCCAACAGAAACAAAATGTTCTGAACAAGTCTTACTAAAGATGTCCTATGAACTTTCCTGTGCAGAGGAGTTTAAAAATAAAACCTGAAAACAGACTACAAAACATGGCCAATATAGGAGTTTTCTAGGTCTTGGGTATGCAACTGAGATATTTGATTGATGGGAAATCTTTATTCTGTGTTTTGTATATGTACATATGTACACGCTTAGAACAGAATTATGGTTGGTGCATAAGTAGAAGTCACAGTTTTCTTGGAGTGCTGAGAGTACTGCAGTGTCCTCTGTAAGTCTGCCAGTGATCTCAGGTGGGAGGCATCTGCTGCAAAGGTGAGTGTCTCGTTAGGTTTAGTGTGTAGTTTTTCCTGAAAACAGAACACATCAGTCAGGTTGGACAGCTGTCGCCAAAGCTGAGGATGTGAGCACAGCGTGATGTAGAGGGTGCACATTGCTCTGCAGTTTGCAATGGCTGGCTGTTGCCCAAGGAGGAGTAATCACAGGCCAGAGGAGAGAAAGTGTAATTTTTTAAGGCACAGATACACCTTGCTGGATCTCTGTTTCCTAGGATTACCTTGATATTCCTGTTAGCTCCATTTTGTGCAGAGTGTCAGAGCTGTGGCTGTTCTGACTGGAAGATCTGTCTGGCTGCTTTTTGAGTCATTTATTCACTGAAATTAATTTTGTTTTAGAAAGATATAGTGTGTGATTTGCTTCCCCTCTGGCAATAGAGCTAAAGAGTGTCAGCTTGCATCCACTAGAACATTCTCTGCTTCAGCTTTTTTTTTTTTTTATTTATTTATTTTATTTTTTTTTATTTAAAGAATTGTCCAGTAGAGTGGACACAAGACCTGGACAGGTCACTAATTAATTATTCTAAAATTAATTCTAATTCTTGCTTTAGAAAGAAGAAGTCCGCATGTCGTAGTGTATTACCTCTGTTTCTGCCCCAGTACAGAACAGTACTGACTGTATTGAAAACAGTTTAGTTAATGGTAGTGAAACTTTCTGAGGCCAAACTGAACTCCTTACTAACTGTCCAGAGTAGTGATTTGTGTATATATTCCTATGTGGAGTACGATGATTCATCTATCTGAGCAACTCCACAAAATGTGGTAAATACAGGATTCAAAAGTTAAGCCCTTGCAAGAAAAAAAGAATTCGTGTATTGAATATGCCATTTTGAATCCTCAAAACTCATAATAATTAGATTATCAGATATTGCCGGGGGGAGGGGGTGGGGTGGGGATTTTTTAATTTGGTTGGTTGTTTTTTTGTCTGGCATCAGATTGGAAAAGAGTCACAGAAGATGGGTGTGGATCAACCATCCATAAACACCACCTTCTCCTCTGCTGTGTCCTGCAATGTCAGCCTGCTGTTGGTGGTGAAAGAATTACCTCTTCCAGGGAGGAGCAATTAGAATTTGTGTGTCAAAGAATCTGCAGTTCAGCATTTGGCTTCTTACTTGTGAATTTTTATTGTAAAATAAAAAGGGATCATATTGATGGTGCTTGCAGTATTCGGGCCTTCTGCTGAAAATGAGAGAAATAATTTTAAGCTGACAAAGTAGGCTCTGAGATAGTCACATTACTGATTTATATGAACATATTTTACAGATTTATTTATTTTTTAATATGTATGAGTAGAAGCATAGAAAAACGTGGCAAAAAGTACTTTGGTGCTGACATTGTTACAGATGAAAGCAGCTAAAAAGGCCACTGGCATCTTCCAGGATATTTGCGACTATTTGATGCAACCATGTCTGTGCCTGTGTTCTGAACTCACCTGTACTACGACTGTACTACAAAGTTTTTTGTGGTTTGTTTTTTTTTTTTTTTTAATTATGCTGTAGACTTACCTGCCAAGGGGAGAATGATGCTCTGTATGCTGTGCGCATGCTTCACACAATATGGAGACATTGCATGGCCAGTGTGCTGATGGGCCTCGCCACAGGCAGGCCCTGACAAAACCAGCAAACCAAACTAAATAAAACAAAAAAAGTCCCGGGAACTTGCTGAGCAGTGTGGAATAGTTGTAGAACCTTATGTGTGATGTAAGAGAAACAAAATCAGTTACAAGTTAACTGGTTTCATTGGTTTGATGAAATAGGAAGGAGGTGCTGAGAGGCTGGCTAGCAATGTGCGCGCACGTAGGGGTAAGGAGGCAGTGACTTCAGTTGGCCATAGCTATCTGTCACCCTGAAGTGACACTCCAGCTTTTCTCTCTGGTCTGTCTGGCACCTCAGCACAACGGATAGCCTGGCTCTGCGCCCCTGATGGTAAGCACTTTCAAAAGCTTCCAGCACGGGTGCTAATACTATTGAAGAGAAAGCTGCATAGTGAACGTCCACGCTCATGGAGGTTGTCCTGGTAAAGACAAGAGATTTCCACGACTTAGCTATGAGAGCACAGAAAATTCTCTCTTAAACCTCTCCCCAGTCTTGGTTATAACAGAAGTTTGTTCACATTCATGAAGCCCCTTCAGACTTACTGGGACAACTCATGTGACCCAATAGATAGGAGTGCTGCATTAGGCAGGACATAGAGGGTTAGGTTTATAAAAGTAGGTGCTGTCTTAACCAGAGTGCTCTTATAACCAAAGCTTTTAATATCTGAGACTAGAGCCTGCCTGTCCCTGAGCACAGGGCTATGTCCCATGCAGGGGAATAACCTGTCTCAGCTCTTCAGAATGCAAAGCTAGCAGCTATATTTCTCATCAGATTGCTGTGGCTGTGATTTACATTAACTTGGACAGGTTGTTAGGGAAGTCAAGAATGGTTGTGAGAAACGTGTTTAGTTTAACAAACTAGTTAAAGTGCTGATGCTTCTAGAAAGAAAGACCCTTTTTATTGTCCATTGAACACCTACTGAGATTCAGGGTAGCAGCTACCCTTGTGAAAGAGAAGATGAAATAAAAGATTATTTTATTACTTGAGAAATGGCCTTACTTCAGTCTTACCTTTCCATAGTGGCATATAAACCTTCTGTATGTCTTGGCACCAGAAATGTATAACAATGAGTAGATTTTGTTGTGGTTTTTGGAGAGACCATCTGTGCAACGAAATGTAGATCTGCAGGAATGCTTACAGTGTGGAAAATGGAGCTAGGAAATGGAGTTGAACTTTACAAACAATTGGGTTTAATCTACATATAGAGATTACTTTTGCTGTCAGCAGTTTAAATTTACCAGTTCAGAAAGGCCTAAGAGAATCAGACTACTTCTAAAATGAAGTATAAGCTACAGGTAAATGAGGCTGTGCTGCCCAAAAGCTCCACTTTAGTTCTACCACATAAGACAGGCTTGTAGGGTCATCTTATTAATTACCTTACTGCGGCTGTGATGGGAGGACCCAGCAGAACCTGAAGGTCCATTCTACTGGCTTTATGCACAAATATGTTATCTGCTGGTGTCTGTGCCACCAGGAACAAGGTAGGCAGGATAGACAGAGAAGGGAAGTCAGTCCCAAGGATTCTTTTGCAGAAGAAAAAAACCTGCAATTGGAGAGGCACACTGCACATGTACCATTTACTCCTTGTTTGTATTTACTAGTGATAGCACCCAATGTGCTTGGCTGATAAACAAAGTCAAAAGGAGCAGGGTGCAATAACACCCTCAGCACACTCAGGGTGGGAATGGGGCCATTTAAAGTATGATAAGAACCAGTCACTTAATTTGGGCCTCAAGATTTAAAATGGATTTAATTACCACTAAGCACATTGCTCTTCAGTAAGAGGTCAGCATTACTTTACCACAAGTGGTATATGAGGAAAATTGGCACTGTCCATATTTTGAATGCACAATACGCACATAATAATAAAAAACCCCAAACCTTTGACACCATTCCAAACTACTGTTGTCTGCCTAAAATCTCTCCCTGATATTTCTGTGAGGTGGACCAGGCACAGACATATTTGAGTAAAGATTCTCTTGAAAGAGAACGAAGAAAAAGTCTGTTCCCTATAAAGAGAACCCAGTGGGAAAGTATGTAGCAAGAATCTGATTTACTATTGTATTGCACATTTGTCTTTGTGTAGTGCAAATGAAATGTTGCAAGGGACCTTTGTAAGCTCAAAAATCTTATGCTGGAACTAATTACATGACTTCAGGGATCTGCAAAAGGAATATCCTGGGATCCTCTTGGTGACCTGTTCTTTCTCATAAATCAAAGAAGGTGAAGAAAAGAGAATCATGGAGCCAAGCCAGCAGTTATGTGAATGATTTAAAACTAAAAGTCTTGTTTCTGAAAAGAAAAAAAAATGAAAAAAAAAAAAAAAGAGAGAGGAAAAAAAGAAAGCAGCAGTGCCTTGGTATGGTGCTTCAGCCAAAGATGGTTGTAAAATTGGAATTGTTCATCTTCCCTTGAGGGCACTAACTCTGTCATCCAGGAACTATCTGGGACAGCCACAAGTGTCTTAAAATAGCAGCATGAAAGGAGACAAAGTAAGTGTTAGACAAACTCAGTCTGCTTACGTCTGCGTAAGTTGAACAGAGAATCATCTGGCTGGACGTTCCTCTTTCCAGGGCTAAGGAGTCAATTACATGCAATAAAGTCAAGCAAGGCAGCAGTGGCATAGAATATATATTTACTATAGCTATATCAGACTTGAAATATATTTAGATGTCTTCAATTTTTCAAGTTTCTGATAGTACGTTTTGTCACATAAAATGTCCACTTTTTCACTAGATGAAGTGCTTCCAGTATTCCTCAGGCATATCTAAAAGCAACAATTGAAATGAAGGGTTTGATTCACAAAACAAGAGCTTCTCCCTGACCGTCATCTAACAGTGGAGCTGTGACATTACTCTGGCTGCTGGAGTCACCTGGTAGAATCAATGCCTTCCTTTCTCTAGGCTGTGAAGAATGTTTTACCACAGACTATTATGAATAATATCTTTAAAAGAAGTTTTAAATGCAGGTCTTCTCTATCATCAGTTGTTTGTTTAGAGGGACTTTTTTTGGTAAATCCAGTGCTGCATTTCTCTTTCCAGACAAAAGTATTTCAAAACGTTGTCTCAAATTTTAAAAGTCTTTTGAGAATCTGACAAGTATCTCAGTAAATGTGATATTTGCTGAATCAAATTCCTAGTGCTGTTTTGCACATCTGTGTGCTGGCATCCTGAACTGAATCATGATTCTAGCTTGCATATATAAATCTCTATGTAGAGAGCCATGTTTGGGTTTTACAACCTGGAGCTAAAACCCACCTATTAGGTCACATTGAAAGATGATGTTCTTAGAAAGCAGTTTGTTAGCATATTGGCAGGACCTCTGAGTGCAATGTACTGTGGTGGAAAAGGCTGACCTGATCCTTGGGTGTTGGGTAAGGATAGCAGCGAGTAGGATAAGAAGGTAATTTTCATCTAGTATTGCTGAGTCAATGGATTTGTCACTTAAGTCTTCACAAATACAGTAAAATCTGTGAGACCATAGAACTGATTCATAACCGTGAAAAATGTCTTATGTTGAGAGGCTTAAGCAGCTGAAGGCTCTGTAAAAGAAGACTATGAAGTGATTTTGTTGTTGGGTATAAGACTTCGAAGTACAGGACAGGGAGTTCTAAAGAGGTTTTATTTTTGCAGAGAAGTGTAGAAATATCAATACTTAAGAGGGTTTGGCTTAGTCACGCAGATTTCATTTTCAGCAGTAAGCATAATTAACCACTTGAACAAATATTTAGAAAGAGGTGATTTCTAACCTTTTAATATGTCTTCTTTCTCTCAGGTGACAAGCCTTTAGTAAAACTCAGATACAAGTTTCTGCAGTAAATGCAAGGAGTAACCAGTAACATCTTGTCAGATGAGCTGATCTCCAAAATTCTTTCCACTAGAACCTAAATCTAATTTGAAGTCATGTTAGACTTGGTGCCTTCCTGTGTGTAGATGTAGATGTAGGCATGAGGATGTCATTTTACACTACCTGGTACTGTTGCTGACATGTAAACTCAGGTAGAAGGTGTCAATTGTTCAAGCACAATCTCTCTCCTGTCTTAATTTATATGGACAATTTTCAAAGCTACTTTTTGAATTATTTTGTCTACTTGCTATGATTTTATCAGCTGAAATAAAAAAAATCACGCTTTCAGGTTATATTACCTGTGCTCATGTGATTTATTTACATACTTGTTTCCATTTAGAGATTTCACTGCTCACTAAAATCAGTCTGTTATTGCAGTTTTATAGCTGAGAGTGGTCCAGAATATAAGATTTACTTTGGGATGTGAGCTAAGACACAGAAAAGACTATTACCACCATAACGTGAAGAAATGCATTTGTTAATATTTAATAGAAATAGCCCTTTACATTGATACTGCAGGAATCCTGTAGCACCAAACTAATGCCATTATGTCTGGCCGTGGAGACCCCCCATACTGGCAGGCTATTTAGAAAAGGCTTTTCTGTCCCTTGAGTCTGAATCCTATTTTGTTTTTCGCAGCTGTGACCCTGCAGTCATCCAGTAAGACTGTTCTGAAGGAAAAACTCTGACTGTCACGGGAGAGGAGAGTTGTAAGCATCGTAAATCATCCCTGAGAAAGTGAGCAGGGAGGAATAATGAAAGCCCTACCCCCTTCCTATACTTTCAGATGTTTGAGGTCCAGTCATATTGTGTAACGTGTCTCTTGTAAGTCACAAAAAGCAATCATTGATCCAGAGGTTAAGCAGACAAGAGAAAGAAGAAAGATGTAACTGCAAGGAGATTAAATGATTCACCTGCTCTGAAACCTGACAGAGCAGGAGTGCTGCCTTTCCTCTGCTCCTGAGACCTCTGCAGGGGCAGAGGTACAGGGATTAGAAGCACCTGGATGGGAGTGAAAAGATATGACCAGTTTG
Source organism: Falco biarmicus (assembly GCF_023638135.1). Lineage (NCBI taxonomy): Eukaryota > Metazoa > Chordata > Aves > Falconiformes > Falconidae > Falco > Falco biarmicus. Next base: position 31,166,943 of record NC_079293.1, on the reverse strand, counting down.
ATTTTCACGTCTGCTTTATAATATTTGGGTCTATTTCTGTTAAAGAAAGCTGTGTTCTAAACGTGAGAGAGCTGCAATAGTTATAAACACATTGGGAAAAGCTTTTAAAATCTAGCTAGTTTACATAGATGTGCCTGCTGAGCCAGGCAGGAGCCTTGGAGGGAAGGGTACGCAGGCAAGAAAGATAAAGATTGTTTCAAAACAAAGAGGAGGAGCCTATCTAGAGAGCTCCTTTTTGTGGCATTCACTGTGTGAATCTTGTAGGTAATTTTGTGCTTTCTAAAAGAATTAAAATTGTTGCTGGGCTTCTGTGAGAGGAGGCCCAGCAGACTGAAACCAGGATGGCTGCGGAACAAGCTCGCTGGCAGAGCACAGCAGCAGGCCCGTCTGCATCAGGGTCTGAAGCCTTGAACACTTCTGGTTTGGGCCTCTTTACCAAGCATCAACATCATGAGTATTTAGGCTGGGGTAAATTTCACAGGGCCATCCTCTTTAGGGTAACCAACTGAGTTGGGGAAATCCATGTTATGTCAGTACACGTTACCAGGAATGGAAGGTGGATTTGGTCTGAAATGGTCAATATTGTGTGATTAATTATCTTTGCCTCTTGAATTATTTTGGATTTCCGGTTTGCTGTGGTGTTGTGTTGTCATTTTCTCTCCTTTACCTTCCTAAGTATTTAAATACCTGTTTGTGCAATTCAGAAGACAGCGTGTACAGATAATCCCCTCTTTTTCTGTTTATTTATTTTTAAGTGGGAGCTCCTAGAAATGAGAATTGGGAATTGTTGCCACTTGCTGTATGTCAGCATGGAAGCTGACCATCTGGATAGCAACTTGGCAGAAAAGGACTTGGGGGTCCTGGTAGACACCAGGTTGAACGTGAGCCAGCAACACGCTCTTACAGCAAAGAAAGTAAATGGTGTCCTGGGCTACATTAGGAGGAGTGCTGCCAGCAGGCAGAGGGAGATGATCCTTCCCCTCTACTCAGTGCTGATAAGGCCACACCTGAAGCACTGAAGCACTGTGTCCAGTTATGGGCTCCCCAGTACCAGAGATAAGGACATAATGGAAAGACTCCAATGAAGGGTGACAGAGAAGGTTCAGGGGGATCTTCTCCATGTGCATGAAGACCCAAAGTAAAAGTGCAAAGATGATGGAGCCAGTCTCTTTTCAGTAGTGCCCAGTGAGAGAAAAAGAGGCAATGCGCACAAACTGGAACACAGGAGGGTCCATCCAAACATTAGGAAACACTTTTTCACAGTGAGGGTGACCAAGCACCACCAAGGTTGCCCAGGGAGGTAGTGGATTCTCCCTGCTTGGATATATTAAAAAGCCGTCTGGACACAGTCCTGGCCAACTGTCTTTAGGTGGCCCTGCTTGAGCAGGGAGAGGTGGACAAAATGACCTCCAGAGGTCCCTTCCAACTTTAACTGTTCTGTGATTTGGTGGTGAAACCTAGGTATGTACAATCTAGTTTCTGTCCTCTTGATGACACCTTTCATCTATTCTACGGCTGCCAGGGGCAACACCATCACAGTCATATCTGCAGGCACATACATTCTTGCCCAGGTGCAGATAGGTATTGAATTGGCCAGCTCCTACTCCAGGTTGGCCAGACTCCCTTGCAGACTGGGCGTGCAACCACTTGGATCGTTTCTGCGTGGTGCAGTTCCTTCGGTAATGTACCAAACCCTTAGCAGAGCATTTTAACCTGATCATAGTGCTGTGCTCTGCTGCTTGAAGCAGATCTAGGAAATGGATGGAATTTGGGCAGAGGAAGGATATAGACCTGCTGGAATAGGTAATTATTTATCTGACAATTATATAATTATTTACATAATTATAAATCAGTGTTTTAACCTCTAATGGTAGCCAGTTCTGTGTTGGATTTTTGTTACTCATGTGTGCCATTTGTTCATTTCTGAGGTGAAAAATGTCTTCACAGTACCTTCAAAACTAGTTTTATGCTTTTAAAAATCTTAGAAGCATTAAAGAAAAATAAGAGAGAAAAACATGAGGATTTTGCTTTTGGAACCTTACTCTGTGGCTGGAAGGAAATTGTATTATCCATTGCATATGTGCTTAACCAAATCTGTATAAGCCTCCTGAAAATGAAGTAAAATGTCCTTTTTCTGTATGAAAAGAATTTCAGTAAAGCCAGTTAGTATGACTATTATGATTTTATTTGGATTCAAGCAAAATCTTTCCACGCTAAAGAAATTATTTTTGGCAGTGTTTGAAAAATGACAGAGGAGCTGGTGTTAAGATGCAGCATCAGGGGAGGTGAGAGTTTGGAAGGAAAAGCAGTTGGTGTCCTTCTCCCCTCGGCTTGTCTAGTGCTGTTGTGTTCCATATAATTAATAACAATAATATTGGCTCCCTGGTAAAACTACTATATTCAATTTTGTGGATCAATAGTAGACAATATTGTATATATCAAATATGTGATAACATATCTACGTAGGCATTATTTAGACTCAAGCAAATTAAATTCAAGGTCTTGGTTCTGGTAAATTGCTTGGTAATTGAAGTTGTTAAAAAGCATCTTTTCAAATACTTTAAGAACTTTGGATGAGAATTACTGTAAGAGCTAAGTATGTTTATTGTAATTATTTATGCTTCATCTTTAAGCTTTTGCTTAGGATAGACTTGAAAATATACTTATTAAATACTGTAACAAATTAATTCCACTTTGCAGTTAATTTCAATTTGCAAATGGGTAAAATTTCCATAATTTCTTTTCATAATTCTTGATCTTCAAATTTCTGAAAAAAACCTGTTTTTAAGGATTCTGCATGCAGTGGTGAACTTTTTATTGTTACTATGACAAATATTTTGAATCTTCCTAGATATTTTCTCTCTCTTCTTTTTTCTTGAAAAAAACTTGCTTTCTTAAATGTTCTTTTCCTACAAACTTGTTCTTGCTACAGATATTAGGTAGGTTAGCATATCAAATCAATACCAATGATGAAGGGATATAAAAACTTAAGCCACTAGTTTGCTTTTGTTTTTAATTGGAGCCAGTATTCAAGGAGACTGTTATAATTGCAGTTTCCCTTTACCTGGTTGCCTAAACTGAATTTTTATCTGTTAAACACACAGTCTTAATATTGTGGAGGGGTTTTATTTTCAGAGCATGTTCCACTGGGACCTCCTGGGAAGATTTTGTACTTTTTTAGAATGAAACAGGTTCCACTTAATCTGTAAAATGCAGCAGAGCTAGATCCTCATAGCTGAATCAGGTGGAGAAGAAAAGGTAAAAATCTTAAACCTGCAATATTGTCATAAATTACTAAAATAAAGGAACATTGCCAGAAAAACTGGAAAATATAGCAGGTGTTTTCCCCAAATGTTAACTAGCCATGAATCTGAAATATTTCCTGCTGAGCACTTCAGATGTAAACAATTTATACTGCAAATAATGGCATCATTCTATGACAGCAGGACTCCCACAAACTGAAACCTGTGTTGCACTAGGTAACCTTGCATTAAAATAGTTCTTTATGATAGCTTATGCACATGTATTGGTAAAGATTTCATTCTGAAGGAATCAATATGATAGCAGAATAGTGGCTTTCTTCTCATCTCATGTATCTATTGCAAGGCTTTTTTCTGTTTTGGTTCTGTTCCTGTTGTAGCAAGGATAATATCAAAGAATAAACCCAAAATTGCTGATAATGTGAGGCTATGTTAATGAGCCATGGGCAATGGAAGCTATGCCCTAGGCTTACCTGTTTCAAAGGTAAATTTGGTAGGTTTATTTCTAACTTTAATGTTGAACGTAAAGATATAAACAAAAAAAAAAAAAAATGGGACAGATGATTACTACAGAAGTCTGCAACTGCTATAAAAGCACACTCCAGAGGAATGTTGTTGACGTTCTCCAGATGGTTGAATATGTTCAGCCTCTGTCAATACATCTTCATTTCCCTGGATGAGAAGCAGGGAAGATGTGACCTTGGGGCTGGGTACAATCTCTGACTATATATTCATGCACTTTCCCAAGCATGTGGGGTTTTTTAATTTTTTATTTTTTCTTTTATGTCATCATAGGGCAGAACTAATGATTCAAGGCTGCCAAAACTGTTTGAAAATGAAAGTTCCTTATTCTTGGGTTTTTTCAGTTTGTTGGTCTTAGATTATGCTTTTGTCTTCACACACCAAACTATAAGTTGCGATTGTGTTAGTTGACCTGAACCTATTTGAAGATGACAAGATAATGGAGAATGGCACATTCAACTGTGCTCAGCAGACATGATGACAAATATATTCACTCATGTAACAGCTATGGACTGCATTGTGTGTGAAAAAATGAATTTTGAAAACTGTGAGCACAAAGCAATGTGAGCAAACTCCATACTTCCAGAGAGGCGCTGCAGAGCCCAGCAAGCTGCACTTCTTCCTCATCTTCTCCCAGCCAAAAGCACAATTTTCTACAATACATCTCAGCTCTGGAATACCGGTTTCTAGGGGCTCCATGTGTCACATGCTTGCTTCATTCAGGCATTGCTGCTGTCTGGCTTTGGTTCTGCTTTTACTGTGTTTTAAAGCAGACCCAGGTGCATTTTTGAAATGTATATTTATAAGAGCATATATTGGCATTGGAAAGTCTCAGAATGTGCAGAATTAACTTTCTTCTGCTCTGTTCACTCTGGCACCTCTTCAGCTTTCCTCCCAGTGTCCCTGGAGGAAGAGGAGCAGCCTTACCACTTGCCCTGGAAGTCATGGTATGCATTTTCTTTAAGTCAGAGGGAGAAGGTATGAATTCTGGGGGTTTTTTATAATTTAGCAGGCTTCTAATAATGTCTGGCTGTGGGGGAATGCCATACACCTTGCATTTCTTGATAAAAATGGTAAGTAGGCAACATCATTTTTAATCTAGTATGCTCTGTATTACTTCTGAGATTGTTATGTCTGCTATGATAATCTAGGATAATTGGAATCCTTCCTTATTCTCATGGCTGTTATCTTCCTATAGTAATTAATTAGTAGCTATGGACATTGCTTGTAATTTTATTTAAAAAAAATATCATTTTACTGTCTTAGCTTCTACATGACTGGAAAAGTTTTGGGCTTCAGGGCTTTGGGTTTCCTTTGTCAGTGAGACGTGTGCACACATGCTGGATATTGGTCCTTGCTATTGCTTTGAACAAAAAATTATATTCAATGAAAAAAATATCTGCTGAAGACAACTTAGAAATGCTATAGAACAGTTATGGTTTATCCTTTCTTTGGCCATAGGTTTCCAGTTGCCTCTGGCCCCAAAACAGCATAACCAAACCACAAACACTTCTCCAAAGGAGGTCACAAAGCCATTGGTAATACCAGCACAACGTAACGTTTTCAGTATGGACTCTGGTGGAAAGAGCTGCATGATTCCAGAATCTGTGTCTCTTCACATTTATTCGTTTTTCTCTGGAGAACCTCGGCTTGCCTGCTTCTCACTTCTGGCAGTGTCAGGACAAAGCGAACTAAACCAGTAAAGGTGACTCAGCTGACTGGAGGAAGGGCAGGGTTCCTGGTTTCCAGGCAGCATGGTTTGAAATAGCGATGCCTGACTGTGGCAATTCAGGATCACTGCCATTTCTTGTCTTCAAAGACTTGATTTTGTGTCACAGATCTTTTTATTTTGGGAGATCTATTTTACTGTTTTAACAGTACGTACCACCTACGCCAGACTGAAGAAAGGGAATGCTGCTCTCTTTCCCAGGCTGGAGGCACAGCCTTTCCCAGCTCCCAGCACAGTCTGAGGTCTCAACAACTGCTGCATCAGGGTGGTAAGAGTTCCCTCAAAAAGCGGTTCAGAGTGTTACTTTGCAGATCACTGCACCCGTGCTCAAATCATAACCCTGTCCTCTTGTGTGTGCACTGTAGAGTGCTGTCCTCTGTAGGTAGAGGACAGAGGACTTCTGTCAAAGCCATTGAGATGGTTTTCTCTCCTAGAATATTGGGGCCTTTCACATGAGAGGTTATGTTGGCTAAGTTCGTTTAGTCTGTAAATTCTGAGGCATGGGCTGTGTTGTCCTTTTTTTCTGAATGTACATCAGAACTCTGTTTTCATCATAAGCTAACAAGCTGGTTAGATCATCTTGTTCTTCAGAAGCTTTCAGAGATGCTAACTAAACATGGAGCCTGTCAGAAAAATTTTGAACAAAACCCTGGAAATTAAAAATTTTAAATGGAAGATGCTGCTAAATTTTGTGTTTAGCAATCAACAGTAGGTATCATTAGTTCTGCACATTTTCAGGACACTTTTGCTATAGGATATTAAGGCTAACCAATTTGACTAAAAGAACTAAAAATAAATGCACCTTGGATGAAATTTTCCAGGAGTCAATTCAGGCAACAGAAAAGGAAAGGAATGGTTCCAAAACAAAAACACTGCTCCTGCCCCAGTGGAACAAGACTCTATTTAGCATTGCTTTCTTTTTCTTTAAAAACACAAGGAAGAATTTTCTTCATGAAACTAGGATATCCATGTTGAGCCCCCTTTTTGTATTTGTTTGAACTAAAATAAAATAAAATGTCTGCTCTTAAAAAAGCCTTCAGCAGTAAAAGAATTTGGCTCAAGCACAGTGCAATTCCCATTCTCATGAGACTTTAAGGAATCAAACCCAGTTTAATAGTATTCATCTGTATGGGCTATAGTGAAATAGGAAAGAAATTGAAAGTATGATATAGTCTAACTTAATGTTGCTTCTAGAACGTAATCTGCTCTTTCTAGCCAGCATCTGCCTTATTTTATTAGCATACATAGATCTCCTTCTGATCACAGATATGTTGATGGAGGTTGAATCTATTACAACTGTCATGACAAGGACTGGGTGTAATTTGCAAGTTAGTATATATGAAATTTGTTCTTCTTCCTCCCATCACAGAGGATGTAAATCTTTTGCATATTCTGCATGTATAGCCTGATTTGTTAGCTCGTATTGCTCATGTTCTCTCCTTTCAAAGACTCTTACGTCAGTGAAGAAGGCAGTCATCCCATAAACAATGTAATTTACTAGTATTTAAGAGGATCTAGTATTTGTTTTCTCTGCAAGACTTTTGCTGCTTGCTGAGAAATAATCCACTAGACTTTTTTTTTTTTTTTTTTTTTTTTTTTTCTGTGAGGATTACTATTTGCCTGGAAGACCAATATTAAACTGTAAAAAAGTAATTCCTGCTCATGTCATGTACATTGCCCTTAATTTAGCCCTTTTTTCTGCTGCTCAAGCAGTTGAAAATGAACAGACTTTTCTAATTTCAGAGAATTTGCATGATACATATAAAAACATATGTATTTAAAAATAAACAATACTCTCAAACTGTCCATTTCTTGTTTTAAAGACTGATCTTACAAACCACTGGTTTTACTATTTATAGTAAACTGGAAACTATTTTCTTCACATTTGCCTTACATATTCTCCTAATTAAGGCAGAATAAAATGCATCTTGGAGCTGAAACAAGTTATTTCTTTTCTGTGGTCTGCATTTATAAATTGTATTAGCTTATTTCAGTCAACTGCACTCTGTAATTTAAAATTGTCAGCATAAACCATGCTCACAAAACATATCTCAATAAGCAGGCTCTGATAATCTAATTTCTAAGGTGACATTTCAGAGTTAGCATACTTCGTTTCAGTATCTTTTTTTCTCAAGGAATGTTTGAATATAGGGTTCCACAAATGAAACTTCATAAGAGGAAGACCAAAACTCTTTGGAAAAGCAGATAATTTTCTCTTTTATAATTGACAATCCTATATGCACTGTCAAATAAGTAAATAAAACAATTGATCTGACCTACTCCACAGGTTGGTTTCAACAACTAAATGCTCAAAATAGTACAGCTACAGTTCAAACAGCTTCAGTTGTTCACACCATTGTTGATTTGGTCTTTATCTGCTATGAAAATAGGTCCGTGTTAAATTAAGTGTGTGTTTTGGTAAGAGCTGTTGCATTTAACTTGGTTTGGGCTCTTCAGAGTTTGTGTGTTCCATCTCAGACAGAAAGGCATCAAATTGCTGTAGTCCTCAGGGGCTAAAGCCATCCATGATAGAAGTAGTTGTTTGGGGGTTCTGGTTTGGGTTTACTGCTGTTCCAGGAACAAAGACACTTCCATGCTCCAATGTTTCATGTTAAGTATTGTCCTGCCTCTTGGCAGATGAAGGACAAGTATTCCTCAATCCATTTTAGAAGCTGGATGCTTGGAATCCACAACCTTGCAATATTCATTCAATCTTCCTTGCCTTGTCTCCAGGCAGAAACAGAAGAATAAAGACATTCCTACGGTCATTTCCCTAACCACCTCTCAGGTATAAAATAATTATAATTTAGGTTCGAGGACACCTTCAGAGGTCATCTAGTTCAACCCCACTGCTTTAGGCAGAACCAATCCCAAAACTGGGTCAGCTTGTTTGGAGCCTTCTCCAGATGAGATATGGGTATTTCCAGAAACAATGATTCCACAGCCTATGGGAGAATCATATTCTAGCGCTCAGCCACTTTCATTGTGAAAAACATTGCTTTAAATTTCAGCTGTGGATGAGATGGCTTAAGATATATTTTGATCTCTGATTTAGGGTTACTCAGGAATGTCAGAATGCATACTAGAAGGATATATAACCTAGGATTTGGGGTTTTTTACTGTTATGGGACTTCAAAATTACCTCAGAGCTGGACTAATAGCCTGTTCTAACACATATTTTGACTGCATTTGTCAAAGGCTATTTCTTGATTTCCAGCCCATTGATGTCTCCTGACTCATTTTTGCCATCTCCTTTGCTGAATGAAGTTGTCTTGCCTGGTCCTGTACTTTCCTCTCCAAAGAAAGAATGCAACAGAGAGGTAACCAATGGAGACACCTTGCTAAAGAAGTGCTCAGACTGTCCATTGTTTTCATAGAATCATAGAATGGTTTGGGTTGAAAGGAACCTTAAAGATCACCTAGTTCCAACACCCTGCCATGGGTAGGGACACCTTCCACTAGACCAGGTTGCTCAGAGCCCCATCCAACCAGGTCTTGAACACTTCCAGGGATGGGGCATCCACAGCTTCTCTGGGCAACCTGTTCCAGTGCCTCGACACACTCACAGTAAAGGATTTCTTCCTAATACCTAATCTAAATCTACCTTCTTTCAGTTTAAAGCCATTTCCCCCTTGTCCTGTTGCAACATGCTCTTGCAAAAAGTCAGTCACATCTTCCTTATAAGCCCCCCTTACTGAAAGGCCCCAGTAAGGTCTTCCTGCAGCCTTTTCTTCCCCAGGCTGAACAACCCCAACTCTCTCAGCCTGTCTCCATAGGAGAGGTGCTCCAGCCCTCTGATCATCTCCCTGGCCCTCCTCTAGACTTGTTCCAACAGGCCCATGTTCTTATATTGAGGGCCCCAGAGCTGGATACAGAACTCCTGGTCAGGTCTCACCAGAGCAGAGTAAAAAGGGGAGAATCATGTCCCTTGACCTGCTGTTCACACTTCTTTTGATGCAGCCCATGATATGGTTGGCTTTCTGGGCTGCAAGCACAAGTTTTGGTACATGGGAGATGAGTTCCTAGATTAATAAACAAATGAGGACGTGAAAGGTGAAAAGTGGATGGCTAACTAGCTAGAGAATACATGGGCCTGAAAACTGATCTTACAAAAACTGAAGGTGGGAGAATGTGAGGAGGAGGAAGAGAGCTGGGGAACAATGCCAGGAAAAAAGATTAAATGGAGAAAAATAAAAGTGTTTTGTTCTTGTCACATAGAATCATAAAATAGATGTATACTTGATTTCAGAACCAGATGGTTTCACTTTTTTTAGGACATTCTATAGCAAATGAGAAGTGCTTTCAAATACAGTCAGGTAATTTTAAATATAAATACAAAGAGTATAGCATTGACATTCTTTAAATATGTGACTTCAAAATTATGATTCTGCCAAATCTAAGAAATATAGATCTTCAGGCAGTATAGAACGTTATAATCCAAATATTTTGACTAAAATGGGACATGTGCCTCCCTCTTCCTGCTGCAGTAAGTGAAAGTGCCACCGAAGGCATAAAATGCTATTTGACTTTCTTCCTGGCCAGTCAACATTACAGTTTTTCACTAGATGGGTAGCACCACACTTTGTAGTTTCTGTAAGGAATGTATTTGAAGTTTGTACTGCCAAGCACCTCCATGTAGCTCAGAAGAGAAGTAAAAGATCATTCACAAGTAAGTCCTGGTCCCATGGATATGGCTCCTATGTGCTTTTGCTGAGCTTTTGCCTCTCTCCAGAAGCTGCAGACTTTGTCATGTCATCTGCTCATCTGCATGTGGCTGCAGGATGATGCTGTGTGCCTGGTGACTGCCAGGGACCAGAGGCTCATCCTGCCAGCCCAGGTGTGCTGCAAAGCTCTTGCGCTCCGTAGCACTTTCTCCTTCAAATGGCAATCTCTTTCTCGCTTTGCAATTACGAACATTGTTTTAATAATTTGTTCATGGGTAGATGAGCTATTCTTTTGCTTTTTGAAGTGATAGTAGTTGTACAGCATTGCTGCTATGGTAATGTCTTGTCGTCTTTATAGAATACAGCAAATTGCCTTTGTATCTCTCTGAGTTCAGTGGTTCAGAAGAAAGACTTTGTCCTCTCCATGCTTTCTGTGGTAGTATGAACATTTGAATTTCTTTGGATTTGTCAGACTATGTCAGGAAAGAAACTTTCAAGGTAACACTCAAGTGATTTAAGACTAAATAGTTTCATAGCTATTTCCTGAGTGTGAAGTAAACAGAAAGACAAACTGCTCTTGGCATAGTGTACGTGGGATGTGACAATCTAAAAGGAAAATTTCAGTTGTGTGCTGTGGCCTAACACAGCACATGGCTTGATGGTCCCAACTTCACCAAAGAAGCTTCTCTTAGGTATAGTTCTAGGTTTCTTTGCCTTGATTAAGGACATCAAGCCTTTTCTGTGCCCCAAGAAACATGGAGAAATCCTACTGATTGTATTTTTTCACGTGTTTTACTCTATAAACCAAGAGCTATAGCCAGACTGACTAGTGAAATGATATGGGGGCTGTCCTCTGGCCTGAGGCCAACTGGCATGACACAGATCATATCCCTCCAGCTGGATTCTCTCACACCCCCAAAATCTGCCCAGGCATTGGGGGAGGGGGGGTAACCTGTCACTAGTGACATGGAGCTCGCTACAAGTCAAATGCTATGGACAATTGCATGCCAGTGCGTGGGCCCATGCCCTCACCCTTTTATTTCCTGAAATAGGTGTGTCTAAAGTGGATGATCACACCCATCTCACCACAAATACTTCCTTTTCATTTTAAGACGTTATGTAGGGAAAAACTACATTGATTCAGTCTTAGTTTAAGGATTAAATACATAAAAGTTTATAGAAAGATTTAGTAATTGTATTTGTTCAGCATAATTTCTCTTTCTCCTTTGTATTTTGGGGGGGGGGGGGGGGGAAGCCACCTCCCCAAAAAAACGCAGCAATCCCCTGCTTCCCAAAACAACCTGTTACCAGCCTGTCTGCAGAAATGAAAAATTTCTAGCATTTTTAAAATTATCTTTAGTTTATCTTCAGCTAACAGGTACATTTAAGTTCAATGTGACCACTTTCATCATACTCTTAATAAACAGGACAACATGTACATTTCTGAATTAGATTTGGGGGAAAAAAAAAAAAAAGAAAAGAAAAGTAGATCTAGCTCTGTTGCATAGCTGTCTGTGTGATGGAAAGCCAGTCCTGCAGAGGCTGATGCAGAGTGCCTGTTGTTGGGAATTGTGTGTCTATCTGAACAAAGAGATGGAAATCAGTGACACAACACTAATTAGCTCTTATGAATGTTTTTGTTTTTAAATTACCTTTTGAGAAAAAACATACCTTTCCCTAGATTATAATTAAGCTAAAGAATAGATGCATCTTATTTCAGATGTTAAGGAATTTGTAGAATTTCTGTTGATATTGCATATAAAGAAAGTTAATATGTGCGTGATAAGGAAACATCAATCCCGTGTATGTGCATGTGTGCAGAAACAAAGATTTAAGCAGTCACATTTAAAAAGTAACCAGATAGGCAGTTGTTTATATGATAGAGCATGTAGATGATGTCATTAAATTTCCCCTAGTATGCCAGTCAGGATAGAAATATAAAATGTAATAGGTATCTATCAATATTTACAGCTGTAAAACATGACTAAAGAGGAAATAAAGAAAAAATAACCCATGGTTTTAATGTTATTTTCTACATGCCTACCCATCTTTGAGCTAAAATATTAATGAAGCCATTTGACATGAGTAAATTATTAAAGCCTTCAGACCTACTCAGAACAAAGACATATCAGAGCCAGGTTTTGATTTCAGGCTTTGTCAGTTTTGAATATAACACTCAGATTTTGTTCTCTATCATTAGTAAATTTTATCATAGATTCTCCATCAGAAAATTCACTAGTATTACTTAACTCCTGTAAAATATAATTTTGTCTTCTTTCCCTTGCTGAGGTGTATTTAAAAAAGAAATTAGTGTGCAGTAAGGTAGGCTATGCAATCACAGTATCCAGCTAGTCAGCATTTACTCCCCATCAGGCTCTGCCTCGCTCTGTAGCAGTAAACTAAGCATGATCAGGGGACAGACCTTGAGCACTGGTGTGTGATCATACTCGTAAACTGTTATCATGGTCCCTACTATGTTTTTGGCCAGTGTCAATCAGAAGTGTTGCAAACACCGTGCATGTGGTGACAATATAGCTGTTTACAGAGGTGATGGGTGATTCCCACTGACAGTCTGTGCATGGCCCCCTCATTTGGGTGGGAACAAGGTCACCTCTACCCTGCTATCCTCAGGGCATGAGAAGGTAGGCTTAATTTTTTTTATTTCCTTGTCTATGTGTACCTTCTCACTCCACACTAAATGTAAGCTAGCTTCCTCCACTTTTAAAGTAAACAAATGTGTTTCATAAAAAGACTTTCAGGCATCAGATATGTTTGCAGAAGGAAGTAGTGCAGTGTAGCGACTGCTGTAAAAATCACATCCCAAATTGCTGCAAAATAACTGTTAGCTGAAGACAAACCCTTACAAGAATTATTTTCTTAAATATAAAAAGGCTGTTTCATTAACCAGTTAAAAAGAATAAGATATTTTTAAAATTGGGATGTGTTGGTAAGAAGGTTCAATCAGCAATGATAACCCACAACCACTTTAGATTTGTCTTGTAGGTAGCACAGATTCTGTGTTTCACTACTTACTTGTGATTTTTTTTTTTCTTTTTTTAAACTCAGCAAAAAGTGGATTCCATGTCAGTTCCCTATTTTGATTATGCACATACTTTTCTGCTGATTTTCTGTCTGTGGAATAATAAGTGAAGATGCTATTTCCCGTGAACAGAAATCTGAGTTTTCCTTCTGCACATGATATATTGCAAATGTTTGTGAGCGCTGGCTGATTTTCTAACCCTCTGTCTTGCATTTCTGACTCTTGTACTCGCTAAGAAAAATCTGCTGAATGTCTTGTCTTACTGTGCTGCCTAACTGCCTGTTATTCTAGGGTTACCTCTGTCTGCAAAACTTTTGTCCTGGTATTTCCTATAGTCCATGTTATTAACTCACAGAAGGAACTGATCAAATTTAGTTTGAGGATTTTGAGCTGATGAGTCCTCAGTTATCCATGTCTTTTCTTTCTCTCTCTGTGTTTCCTGAAGCTGAAGGTAAAAACTAGGGTGAGGAAAAAAATCTCTGCTAGGATGTGATGTTTTTACTTTTTAGCTATCTTCAAGTTTTGTTTCAGGAAGAGTTTTCTTATTAAACTACATGTGATGATTAAGGGAGAAAAACTAAGGATGTTTCAGAAAAAATATTAAAATATCCCGGTCTGTTATATGCTAAAGGTGGGATCTCCTCACCTGACTTAGAATGTTTTATTGAAGGACTGATTCACTTTCTCTGGGTTCTCTTTTTACCTACTGAGAGCAAGATGATCTGATTCAAACTTTTAGGAGGAAAAGAGTTCCTGAAGTCATAAAAATAATGTGAAAACTATGGTCAGGAGGAAGAAAAAGTGCCAAAGAATCTTGTTCGCTGCAGAGGCTGCAGTGTGGACTTCTTTGGTGGTGTGTAGCAGAGAATTCACATGAGACAGCCCTTTTAAGTATTCCCTATTTTTAGAAAAGATGCAATCATGGCATCAGTCAACAGCAGGCATGAATCTAGACAAACCCGGCTTCATTAACTCCTGTGTGATCATGTTACTACTTGTTTTACAGAGCAAAGTCAATGATTCAGATGAACAGAAACTGAAAGTGTTGAAAATTAAACAACATGGTTTTAAATGTGCTTATTTAGTTCTGCTATCAGGTTTAGAATAGAACAGGATACAATTTTATGAATGCAACATTTTATTTAATGTATTTTTTCTCCTGTCTTCCATCATATATTCTGCGTAGCCCAAATTGCAAGTGGAGAGCTCTGTATGAGCCACTGTGGTCCTGACATGCTGTTCTGATCAGTACTTAACTGTCACAAAGTAGAAATTAAGCCCATCTGTCCTGGAATGTAGTGATATACAACTGGGGGTTAACTTTTTCTTAAAGTGTAATTTCTTATATTGGCCAGAACAAAATAATTAGGACCTTGGAGAACTCTTTCATCTTTGGATTTGTAAAGCACTGTGAGGCAATTTCAGGAAAGTTCTCATTGGTAATTTCTGAAGGGTATACACAATGCCAGAAGGCTAAAACCAGGCAAATACAGTGTGCGTCTTTGAAGAGGTGGGAAAGGGAAAAGGAGATGGGGATTATAAACCGGATACTTCAATTTCCTTGATAATTCCAAAATTTAAGAGATCCCTCTACAGAAACAAATTGTAGACATTGTATATTCTAGCTTCAGAAAGGCTTTTGGCCCTGCTTCACTCATCTTATAAACAAGCTATTGAGACATGTTCTTGACAAAATACTATATCATGTGTGTAAAAGTGGTTATACAGAGAGAGTAGTTTTCACTGATCTTTTTTTCAAAATGGAACTGTAAGGCTTATGAATCTTGTGTTATTAAAAACTTTGATTAATCACTTGAATTATTGCTCTTTCAGACTACCTGAAACCAGGAGAGAATTGAATTATTTTGGAGGAAGGATTAGAATTCAGAAGGTCTTAACAGATTCGAGGTATGATATGAAAATAATACAAAGCTTTTCAAGACAACACAAGGTACTGTAATTTGGCGGGAACAAATGACTACAGGTATGGATCTGTAAAGTGGTATGAATGCATTGTCTAGTACTGGAAAGCCTTTCAGGGGAATGCTGCAGTCTCTTCTGGGTCCTGAATGAACTTCAGGAAAGATACAGACCAACAGGAGATGGCTGAGACAGCATGACGTATGAAAAAATGACTGAGACTATGAATGCTTACTGTACTTAAAAGATATTTAATAAGGACATGATTACTGGCCAGAGTTATTTAACAATATTACAACAATTTTGTTGTAAAGGAGTGACCTTTCCTAGAGGTTCAAGGCAGATAAGACAAGAAGTAATCTGTTTGAGTTAAAGCAAGAAAAATTCTGTTTACATGTTTGGAATAATATCTGAACTGTAAACATGATGTAGTAATGGAATAAATCTCCTGGGAACATTGTATATTCCCAGCCAGTGAATATCTTTAATAACAGAAAACATCTGAGGGCTGTTAGCTTAGAATAGTTTTCTGAGGTTCATTTTTGCACCATTTTTACTGAAGTCTGTGAACTGTGTGGATTGTGTTTTCCGTGGGAAGCATAACTTGAATATTTGTTGAGTATGTGTGAACTGCATGGTTTCATTACTGACTGAACATAACTTTCGGCATTGGCCAAATTTCACTCCATATTTGCCCACAGAAAAGACAAGATAGCAGTAGTTGGCGTATGCCATTCTTCAAAAATGTCTAAGATTTTTTTTTAATCCGTGTTTTTTATGAGTAATATTGAAAAACAAATTGCAGAGTGACTGTAAAATCCCCTGTGATAGTTCCTAATTGGAATCTATTTCTTGGTCCAAGCCAATGATTTACATTAGCTGAATAACAAGCTGCGTTCTGAAAATGCTCATTTATTGCATACAAGGTAGCAGGTGGCTGACTTGTTACCAGTCTCTTCCAGCACTTTAAATTTCAGGGTCATTGCTTGTATTCTGCTATCTTCCCTAATACGGTGTTTTTTTATCAGTTCCTTGTAGGCTGGAAATAACCCATGGCTTAGCATTATCTTCAGAGAAAGTAAATGTTTCTGTTAGTATTTTGTGATTTAAGAAAGTTGTTACTGCTTCACTAGCACAGGGAGTAAATAAAATGAAATGTGAAGAATACAGGTTGGAAGAAATACAGGTCAAAATTAAAAAAAAATATACATGGCATACATTTGACTGGATACGAAGGATCTATCTGTTAAAAGAGTCAACGCACATTTTGTAGAACATTTTACATGAGGTAACATTTGCGTGGATACATCCTTATTAGCTCTTTGCACTGATCCTCAGCTTTGCTACAGACCTTGGTTCCAGTACAGGACACTGCCGTTAGCTATTGCAACCGAGACTATGAATAACACTATTTTTCTCCCTACTTGGATTAAACATAGGTTACAAGATGTGTGGTTTTTTGTTAAATATAACGGGGTTGGTTTTAGTATGTTTTCTTTTTTTTATGCTTTTCTTTTTTATCATGAAGAAAGATGTTGCCCACCCACTCTCACCGCCACGCCCCCTTGGATGAAGACTCTCAGTCCTGGTTCTCTTCTATGCCTTTACATATCCTTATGCTCAGCACCTCACTCCAGGCAATCATCATGTGAGGCAGACAACCCGAGTTTCATAATGAAATTGAACTCTGTTTTAAAGTTTAATCTAATTTGAATCTTTAGAGCAGAAACAAGGAAATGTAATATTTATTATTTAATATTATTTTTTTATTTCACAATTTACATTAGATTTCTGTACATTTATATTTAGATTTCCTACATATATTTTGGTGACTTTTAAGAACCTTTCATCTGTTGAGTAATTATTTGAACTTTTGACATTTGTAAGGGAGAAAGCTCTCAAGCTTTATTCTATACCTTTTGTCATACACACTTACATTGCTTTGCTTTCCATTATGCATCTTTAAAAACTGGTGTTTCCATCCTCAGTTGCATTTCCTAGGAAAGGTTTAGCAGTCTAAAGAAACAATAGTGAAGGACAGAGAATATTTATAAGCCTGAAATACACCATTGCAAAAGCAATGGTAACAAAAATACTGCCCGAGACTTCTCAGAACAGCTGGCATGGACTGGGTTTGGAGGGGACAAGGTGAAAACCAGGCAGGCCAGTCTGCCACCTTGAATCTGATCCTGAAGTTTGTTTACAGCTCCAGCTTCTCTTCTGAAGGTTGTATGGGAATGTCCATCATTGCCGAAACTCCTTGAAACTGGATCAGGTTCAACTAATTATACTTGGAACCAGAACCACATCCTCCCTTTAGGTTAATAATAACCTCCTTGCCACAGATTGAAGATGTGTAAGTTGTAAAGTCAAATAATAAAAATTTAGAAAAGAATGTATCTATTTGGCCATTTTCCAGTTTCAAAGCACAGAAGCTCTGTGTATATGTATAATGACTCTAAATATGCACTCAAGTTTTTTTTTCCCCACAGAATGCCTGCCTCACCCGATGAAAAACACAATAGAAATGCAAAAGGAAAGAACTGAGATTGTGAGGGCTAATACAAATCTGACATTTGCTTTTTACTCACCTGAGAACCCAAAGAACTGATTTTTGTTGACATTAGTTTTAGATATGCAAACTAGTATACACTCACAAGCAAAAAGGTAACTGTGTACAGTAAGAAGTCTATACAGGGGACATATTATTGTACAATGTATTTATGGGTTACATTTGACAGGTATTTTAGACTTCTCTGTGACTTCTTGAGTAGCTGTTCCCTGAAGTGAAACATATTTTTCTGTCCTGCTTCTTTGCTTATTTACCCTATTCCCAGTAAACAAAGCTGCATAGTGCGCCTGGGATACAGAAAGTCTTCACCATACTTACGTCTTGTATTTCTTTGCCTTTAGTTTGTATGGCTCTGGGGCTTGATTTTTTTTCTTCTGTCTTACATACAGTGTAAAAGAACAGCATGAAGAAGCAATTGGGTGCTTTGTGTGTATCATAAGATAAATATTTATGTGTCTAATAAGCGATCTAGCTTTGGGTTTGACACACCTCATCTAAAACTATGTGAAAGAATGAAAGCAAACACAGTAAGCTACTGATGGAGGAAGAGGATCTGTTTAAAAAACAAGTTTAGAAAGCTATGACATGTGCTTTTGGATGAGAGAGAGATTTCCACCTGATTTTTCACACATTTTCTACATGTTATGAGTTACAATTCTGTTAGGGAAGGAACTGAGGCTCCAACTCTATTGACATAAATAATCAGGTGTTTTTAATAAAGATTTTTCATTGATTTTGAGATGGTCCAGCTTTGAAACAGAGATTTCAGAGTGAAAGGGTTCATGTCCCATTAATCTCCTCATACTATATCCATCTTGTGGCCCAATGGGAGTTTCATTCAGTTTTTATAATAATTAGTTTTCATGAGAGTAGTTGGTTAGCCTTGTTCTGTCTCTTTTTCTTTCTTCTTTCTTCTTCTTTTTTTTTTTTTTTTTTTTTTCTCCCCCCCTGCCTCTTTTTTTACTAAGCTGTTTGGAAAATATGATGAGGTACAGCAGGGAGAGTTATTAATCTTTTTAAAAGAAAATTAATTTGACACGAAGTGCCTTTGATTAGAAGAACACAACTGCATTGTCCCGCATGCTATGGGCTTTGTGCATTGAAAATTTATTCTTTTGACGAGATTTATTTAAAGTCAATTCCACACATACTTGAATGTTTTACAATTTCATAACAAACAGTATCATTACTAGTGGCTGCAATTTTTGTCATGTAACTGCCTTTATGATCTTATAAACAGGAGCTATGACTTCCCATTTTAAGCCAGAAGGAGGAGGAGATAAAGATTTGATTATATGACAGAGAGGAAGCTTTATGTCTTAAAAATGCCATCTTGGTACCTAACAAACTTTAAACAAGACATACAGGAAAACCTATTTGCAAACCATTTGCATGTGTATGAAATCTAGACTTTCTTTGATGTTTTTATTTCTTTCAAAACTGAAATATATTTTTTTAAATGAGTGTCAGCTGTAAAGACTTGTATCTTAAAATATCTGCAAACATTTACCCACTGATGTTCCCAAATATCCAGTCTACCTTGTTTAGGACTACACCAGAACATGACTTCATAATAGAATTGAGACACTATTGTATCTACATTGTGGCAAAATAGAAGGTTACTGATTAAATTCAGGGCTAAATTAATAATTTGTAATGTATATTAATTAATCTTTCTGAGAGGGTAGCTTCAGCTATAACTTAGCATCTCTAGGAGTTATTGTTCTCAGATGTTATTGTTGGGCCCCCTTTTTACGTTACCTCCTGGGTCATCCCCCCAGCTGCTGCTGCTGCTCCCTGGACCCCCAGCACTGCTGTTGTGCTGACATCCAGCCTCCTCTGGAGTGACATCCACTGCTCCCTGTTCCCTTCCAGAACTGACCTCTGGCAAAGCTGGCACTGGCCTCAATGCAGGACACTCGCCTTACAAATTTCACAGTCTAATTTCCAATATTTCCCTGTATTTTTCACAGAGTACATTACTTTTCTGCTCTCCCCCCCAAACTTTCTCTGTAACATGTAACATGTCCAGCCCTGGTTTGGAAAGGACCGACACTTTGCTCCTACATACAGCTCCTCTGCAGCCCTGCTGCCAGAAATTCCCCTAGTTCCTGCAGCCTCACACAGTCTTGCCCCAAACATGTTTTCTCCTAACCAGTGAGCCTGGACTGGTTACACCACAAAAAGAGAAGTAATGTCTGATATCTTGTCATCTCACCATGGCAGAGGGTGGACGGAGGAGCTGGTGACTAACCAGAGCTGGTTTTGTCCCTACCCACACTCTAGGTAGATACCTGGTCTTTCCTGGGGCAGTCACAGTGTGGAGAACATCCAGAGAATGGAGTGATCCAGTGAGAGAGATGTGATGTAGAAAAAAAGCACAGATGAGTGTTGGAATGGGCTTTCTTGGAGTTTCTCACAACGGGAGAAGAATCAACTCCCACTTTAGGAACTTTGAAATATTATTTTGGAAAGATGGCCTATCTAAATGCCAGCTGCCATAGCTTAGGAGAATTAGAAGGACTGTATGAGCTACACAGAGCCTAGACTGGGGAGTGAATTTTTCAGGTGTAC
This sequence comes from Falco biarmicus, assembly GCF_023638135.1. Lineage (NCBI taxonomy): Eukaryota > Metazoa > Chordata > Aves > Falconiformes > Falconidae > Falco > Falco biarmicus. The sequence continues at coordinate 31,146,662 of NC_079293.1, read as the reverse complement.
TACGTTTCTTTTCCTACATTTTTAAAAATAACAGATCTGGAGTCTGACATGAGCATTTGAGATAATTATCTGTGTAATGAACACGCTAGGATGAGCAAGGTGACTTACAATGCCTACCAGCCTGCAGTTGTCTGATGTGTAAACAGAAAATCTGTGCCAGAATGAAAGCATCAGTGAACTAAACTCTAGAAAGAAAATGTTTTTTCATTTCTATTAATGACTAAAGAACTCCAAACTTTCTGGTTAGTAGAAGAGTTCCAACTTTAAGATAACCCCAATTTTTAATGGCTTCAAAATTTACCAGAATAAAATATTATTTGCTTTGTTAAGTTATAGGTGTATAGTATGAGGTGTTTCTGGTCTGTTGATACACGTTCATAACAAGTAACTCCCTATTAAGTGTATCTACAGTGATTAGAGAAACATCAAGAATATTTTTGTGGATGTCACAGTCTAACATTCCATTTCACATTTCTAAATCCCAAAAGCACTTGAGAAAATAATAAGTGTTATTCTTCTTCCTTTTATACCTGCAGAAAATAAACTGCAGTGAATCCTACACAGATTTCACAAACTGTCAAGACAAGGCTAGGATGAGAATCCAGCTTTCTGCTCCAGTGATCTGTACCTTGGACTACGGCTCCATATTTTCAAATATATGTAGACTGTACAAATAGGATGAAATTTTGTATTCCTTGCAAAGTCACAATTTGTGCTGAACCAACTGAAGACAGAGGAAGAAGGGGGAAATGGAGGCTTGGAGCTGAACAGGAATTGCAGGGTAAGATCTATTAATTGTAATTTTAGGTTCTTACCTGGCTTAAAGGCTAAAACCTCTAAAATGTGACAAGTAGTTGCTAAAAAGAACAATTTGTAGCTACCCTGTATCGTTTCACATACAAATAACTGCTCACACAAAAGCCAAACTATAACTCATTTGTTCAACTTACATAAATTAATCAGGATGCAACAAAAGAAATAACAATGAAATGATCCCTAATGGCTGGAGTGGATGTCCTTTCTCATTAGCATGGTTGTTGTCTTGAACAACACTGCTGTGTCTGAGAAAAGGCTGACGTACATTAGTTCCTAGAAAAACAGAGGCACTTCAAACAAGAGGCACTTCAAACAATGATGCATCAGTCTAAGAGACTACCTGAACTGAAAGATAATAAAAATATTTTAAATTATATTTTTGTATCCTACATTGTCTATATTACAAAGCAAGAATTGTACATTTAAATTTATACTTTAAGAAGATGTATTAATCCATGTATTGTAGTATTTGAAGAACTCAAATTCTCACTGCTTGGCATTGAGAACAAGAGACTAGGTTTGTCAAAACCATAACTAATATCGTAAGAGCATAGATCTTTAAACTTCATAGCAGTGCAGCCAGATGGAAAGCGAAGAATGGCAACACATTTACAGGCTAAACCATAAAGTTGAGCTGACTAATTTCCATTGGTGGATGTGAGAATTACAAATCTCTGCCTTAAACTAAAGGCTTTCTGTCTTTATTCTTTGCCTGGCATTTCTGATATTGCTCATACCTAATTATAATATGTATTTCCCTTTAATCAGTGATGCGTAATTTATTTTGTCATGCTCATAAATGGGCTTTTTTGGTTTGTTTATTGAAATACATACATCTTCCCATAAAACAAACTATTCAGGCTTTGATGGTATAAATGTATATAAAATTCAAGCAAAAGTAGTTAAAGCTTTATTAATAGTATTTTCAATTTTTAATAGTGGGCCTTAAAAGCACAACAGAAAGCTTTTAAATCCTTAAATATACTGTATGGAAAAAAAAATCCATAAAAGTAACATAAAACTCAAGAGATTTCTGCCCTATGTGCATTTAGAGATGCAAATCTGGTTACTATAATGACAAAAACCATACATTTTTTCTAATTTTCCTTGATTGTATTGGAGGCTTCTCACACCAAAAAACAGAGTAGGAAGCCAACAATCTTACATAATGAATGGAAATATTGGGTAGGCACCAAACCCAGGACATCATTAGAGGCTTTGGAGCCTAAACTGGTGTTGCTAGGGAAATTAATGCTAAATATTAATACAGTGAAATTAAAACTATATTTTATGTATTCCTTTATTTCTCATAAATGCTACAGCTATACCATTAAGCTGAACAAGGCCAGGACAGTATCCCATCATTGGCCAGATTTGTCTCGTTGTTTAATCATTAGTGGTCTCCTTGGCACAGTTTTTTGTTTTTGTTTTTTTTTCTGATTGGCACTAGCCTGAACAATGCCATGTTTTGAGTTAATGTTAGGGACTATTCCTAAAAGATAGTGTGGATGAAACAGTCTTATTTTAGAAAGAAGGGAGTTGAGCTGTATAGAATGAACTAAACTGCACCGCCTGGTCTCAGGATGAACAAACAGACCATTGCACATTTTGTTTACTAGTGCAGGTATAGCTGAGGTCACTACTGAGACCCCGGACAACTGTGAGCTCTTTAACTTGCAAACCATGCGAAAGATGGAATCCTTGAATCACAGAATGATTGAGGTTGGAAGGGACCTCTGGAGGGCATCCTGCCCACCTCCGGCTGTTCAAGCAGGGCCACCTAGAGCCAGTTGCCCAGATGGCTTTTGAATATATCCAAGGAGGGAGATTCCACCACCTCCCGGGGCAAACTGTGCCAGCACTTGGTAACCTTCACAGTGAAAAAGTGTTTCCTGATGTTCGGATGGACCCTCCTGTGTTTCAGTTTGTGCCCATTGCCTCTGGGCTTGTCACTGGGCACCACTGAAAAGAGCCTGGTTCCATCATCTTTCCATCCTCTCCTCAGGTATTTATATACATTGATGAGACCCCTGCTGAGCCTTCTCTTCCCTAGGCTGAACAAACAGTCCCAGTTCTGTCAACCTTTCCTCACAGGAGAGGTGCTCCAGTCCATTAATCACTTTATCAGCCCTTCACTGGACTCTCCCCAGTATGTCCATGTCTCTCTTATATTGGGGAGCCCACGACTGGACACAGTATTCCAGGTTTGGCATCACCAGCTCTGAGTAGAGGGGAGGGCATGCCTTTCTCACTGTGAGCACAGTTTATATGCTTTCACAAAATCCTAATTTTCTAATCTTGAATTTTTTTTATCTGACCCTCTATTCTGAAAAACTATATGGTAGGTTTTGACATTTATCTAATTCAGGATTCAACCAAAAGATAGAGAATTAGTATTTTCTGTGAGACAGTCTGCTACTCGCTGGTCCTGGGCTCTGCCACTGTCACAGCTGCTTCGCCTGTGCAACACTGCCGTTTCACCCAGGTACTGCTGTGGCGAACTTTTAGGTTGCTTCTCTCAGCACTGTAAACCACACCTGGATTGAACTGTTTGGTTTCCTGAACAACAGATGGGAAGAAAAATTACGTTTCAGACTGCTATTTCCACAAAAAATAGCAGACAGAGCAGACAGCCTGCTGAGGATGTAGAAGAATCCCAGCTCTTGCTCCTTTTTTGCATTCAGATGCCTTGATCATTGCTTCTTTCCAGCTTCTTTCCAGTCATGAACTGCTACCTGGTGCCCTCTCTTTAAAAAATACTTCAGAAAATCAGTCTTTATTTAAAAAAGCAAATAAGAATATGTATTTTTGAAATGGTTGGTATTGTTCTGCTTGGGTTTTAGTGTATGCAAGGAGATGGAAGTCATTTAGTCATTCTGAAGAATCAGGAGAAGCAGAGACATTGGCGATGTATTGCCACTCTCCTGCTGGACCTTGAAGCAGCCCGTTTAAAGCAGGCTTGGCTCTGCGCTGTCTCCATGGGAGCCATCTAAATGTGCATACCTGTCTAAACTTGTCATCCAGATGCAACAGTTCTGTGCAGAATAAAAAAAATTACCTCTGGAGAGCAATCATCTCCTCATTGGTGAGGAAACATAGATGACTAGATTAACTTAGACCTTAATTAACAATCTCACCAAGTTTTCTGTTTCCCACCAGGGAAAGCACCAGGTATATTTACAGTCCAATTTAGCCAAACACAGCCCATATTTAAAGCAATCACTATTCAGACTCCTAAGCATGTGCTTAAGTCATGCAAAAATAATGAAATCTGTGGATGTGTATAAAGCTAAGCGAATGTTTAAGGATACTTTTGAAGAGTGGCTCAGTTGGGAACCTTAACGAGATTCAGCTCACTGTTTTCCTAGCCATATATAGAAAAACGAGCTGAACAGAAATAAAATTTTGTCAGTGGTCTTGCTGTATTTCATCTAACTTAACCTGTTTAAGGAATTATCTTGTCATTACACGATGTGCTGGTTTCTGCTTTTCAAGGACTGGTTTTTTATTTATTTTTTTTTAGGCTGGTTTATTTTTGCAAACCATATAATCAATAATAACTGTTAACTACCTATTCAAATTCCTCTTCATACAATTACTCAGACTTTTACAGTGTGCTCCTTCATACCTGTTTTTTAAGGTGAAGTTGCTTCAAACAGTTTCAAATCAGAAACTTCTTTTTCTGACTGCTTTTTTATTGACCTATACTTTATCCGAAATGTAGTCATCTTGAACTTAGATGCTGGCAATGAATAAGGTAACCTTGTTCCTCCTAATTCTGCTCTTTCTTCACATTAGATGCTGCTAGCAATCATTTTATATATAGTTATAGTATTATCCTCAGAACCATCTTCCTGCTTGCTTCTCAAGCAAATCAATTTACTAATATACTTCTACAAATGCCAATTCAGAATTACTTAGCTGGAGACCCTGCTCATGAGCCAAACTTATTTAATGGATCGATCCTTTAACTTTCTTTTTATTATAATAATTGGGTCTATTTTGGGGGCAGACAGTTTAAAGGAAACTACCATTTTTTTGGCTGCCAGTAATAGTTCTGCTGTCAGTAGAAACCTAATCAAACCTAAGAAAGTACTATACTTATTTGGCTTAGATCCCAGCCAAAGAAATGCTTTCCTGATTTCTGATCTCAGTCTGACCTACTCAGAAAATGCCAGAAATTCCTGAATATGTGTGAGTCTTTGATAATTTTGTAAAAAAATTTTGCTCACACTTAACAATGTTTCTAATTTTAGCAGTCTGAAACAGACCTCTTAAATTTGAGCAACAGATAGAAAACCATGGAAGACATGTTGCTTTGTTTTGCTTTTTAAGCAAATGCATGCATCACTTAAGTGTGTAAGTCTTCAACCTGTGGAAACCTTTAGTTTTCACAATTTATGAAAATCTAAATGCAAAGGTGATGTTACCACAGTAAATCATTGCATTTTCCAATAATTTCCTAGGCAACGACAGTGTAATGTCCTGAAAGACTAGCAGGTGTCTACAAAAAAGTAGGGTGGTGGTTGTGGTGAGGACTGTTAGTCTATATGATAAATGCAGCAAGCTTAGCCCTGCCTTCAGTCCTCTGGAAGATGTTTCCTTAAAGGAAGTTACTGCAAAAAATGGGAATGAAACTGAGTTTGCCTCTGATTTCGCTTTCTGTGGCATCAGATCCAGACAATATATGGATGCTTACAGAAAAATTTACATTATTACTAATTTACAATTACATTAATGTAATAATGTAACATAATATATTGTGATATATGTACATAACAATGTAATAATGCAATAATGTAACATAAATTACTCTCAAAATGAACTTTTACTTTTGCATCTTTAAGTAGGTTATAGCAAGCAGGCAAAGGCCAGGAATGGTGCTAGTAAAGGCACAGATTAGTTTCTTAAATAGGAGAAGAAAACTTCCAGGGTTGTCCCCTGCTTTACTGTATTATGACGCACAAGCATAGGAAATGAGAAAATAAGCTTTCATGAGAAGAATGTAAAAAAGGGTAGATCTTTTTGTTTACAAACACTTAGAGAGAGGGCCATACCTTTGTATGGTCCCTTTCCACTGGAAAAAGGGTAAAGGACAGCACAGTTACCCGCTTATCTGAAACAGCCAATAACAGAGTTTATTTTGAGAAAGAGCAGCCAGGGAGAAGGAGAGGCAGAAGATAATTATGATATGAGGGTGCAAAACAGCGTTTTTATAGATTTACTATTTTGTTACTTTGTGAAATGATAACAGCCCACTTCCAGAGCAGGCTAGTTTGCACCTGCTAGTTTAAGAGGTTGTACTGAGGCATCAGGAGGGAAAGGTATGTCCTACCACACTAAAAAACAAATGCAGTCACCTCTCTGAACTAGCAGCTGGAGCCCAGGCTGGGTAACATACATGTCTTAAAATGAAAACATGCCCATGCCGAGGCAACTCAGTCTTGCTTAGGGGCTGACATCTGCAGAATATTTAAGACCCACTTTTAGTCACTGGGTTGGTAACCTTCCCTTGCCGTGTTACTGGTGTCTGGGTGCCTTCTACCATGCCAAAATCACTTTGCAAGCAGAACATATACAGGAATAAAAGCAGTTATTTATTCACTAACGTGGGCAACATATAGGGGAGACTCACGGTGTACCAGACTTAGCATGCTTGCCACCCAAAGCACCCAGCAGGTCTTTGCTGGTTGGGAAGTTTTCAGCCACATGGGGAGAGCTGGGTCTGCTTTGCTCCTTTGAACAGGCTGGTTGATGCTGCTGGGTTGCCTTCCTCTTCTCTGCCTTTTTTATTCCCCTAGGAATTTATTCCCTTTTCACATCAGTACTTTTCCACATGGATTCTAGAACAGCTTTTATCATCTCAGCAGTTACCCTCCGTGTTTTCACATATCCTGTCTTGTAGAGTTGCACTTCATACTTTCTCACACATTTACAACAATTTTTTTTTTTTTAATAAGGCTGAGCTAGTGCCGCACAGCAGTACTGCACCAGTGCCCCCTCACAGCAGCTCACCCCCCGGCCTGAGAGCCACCAGCTCGTCTGCCAGCACATACCCAGCTTCTGATCAGCCAGGTACTCCTTAAGCACCACTGACTGTGTTGATTAGATATTCTTCAAATATAATGGCTGCTTAATGCTTTGGCCATACATCATTCCCCCAGGTAGATATCTTGACCTTGAATAGAATCTCGGTTTGTCTATTTGGTCTCCTTCTATCCAGTCCTTAACTGCAGCCCAGTCTCAGAAGTCTGATTATAGTCCCACATACGCTGTTTCTTCCTGGTGCTCATTTGTACAGTGCTAAGATTATTTATGTAGAATCTAATGTCACCAGAACGCCAGCATTACAGAGGATCATTATGAACCACTCTTGTCTTCGTTAATTATGGAGCTTTATTGTTGGTGACTTTCCTATTAAGGGCTTTCTAGGAAAATGTTAACAAATTTCCTCTATTGAAAAATGTGGATAACTTTTCCTTTGGCTAGAAGGAGTCCATTCTCCTTTCCTGTTCACAGTTAATTTCTTGTACCCCTTCAGTTTCCTTCCAGATGTTTCCGGATGTTTCTACCAGGGTATTCTGAATATAGTTGTACCTGCTCAGACACTGTAATTTACAGTTTCTATACCTCCTTAATGGAACCAGTTGATATATTTTACCATTTTAATATGTTTTGGTGGGGTTTTTTTTGGTTTATTGCTGTAGGGATCAGAGGAAGTCCCTGATGATTCAAGAGGATGTTTGGGAATGGCCAGCATATCTTCACTATAGACAAATTTAGCTGACTAATATCACTGATTTCTGATGAAGTGCTTTTGGTGTGGTCTCCTATTTTTAAAGCCATATTTGTGTATGGACTGTAAAGCGGGCAGAAGACTGGCTGGTGAGTACAGGAAAGGACCTGGTCAATGAAACATCAGGTGCTAAGTACTCAGTCCCCTCTTTGGGGACATCAGTTTTGCTGAGCTCTCATCTGACTGTATGCCTCTTAGTGACAGGAGCAGAGTCAGCATTCCTGAAATGCACCTTCCAGTTTTGTTTCATCTGTGAAGCCTGAAGTCTGCCTGAACAAATAAGTGGGGACAAATTGGAGATAAGCTTGAAAAAGCTCACTTCCGATCTAAGCTAAAAGGATATGTAGAGTTATGTCACGCTAGGCAGAAACTGGAGAATTTTTCTCCTAAGAAGGTATTTTTCTGAAGACACCAAGTCCTCATAGTTGCATGTGCCATCAATCATGTTCAAAAAAGCATATAACAATTCTAGTATCCATTAGTTCTTTCTCCCCAAGTTTTGGTTTATGAGTTTTTTGTTGTTTGTTTGTTGATTTAGGGTTTCTTTAACCTGGAGTTTTTATGGCTGTAATGTTTTGTTCTTGGTTTATCTTCCAAAGACATTACAAAATTTTTTAGCTACTAGGAGCCACATCACAAGCAACTGCTTACTATGGATTGAATGCCACTCTGCAACTTCCCCGGGGACATATTACGGGACTGATATATTAGGAAAAAATAGTAGGAATCATTTAACATTGCAGCTCAGGACTCAGGCATCTGTAAACTTCTTTGGCTTTCTCAGACCTCTGAGAAAATAAAACACAGTAGAAGTAAGGCAGAAAGAACATGTATTTAATAGCACAGGTTATATTTAGTTAGTTAGAAAACTAGTGAATGTTGTACTTTAAAGTACTTTGAAATAGCATGATACACTGATGGATAGCTATCCAGTTCCTCTGTAAAAATATACTTGCTAGGGATAAAAAGAGCTAGGAACATTATACTTGTGATTTTTTTTTTTTTTTTTTTTTTGTGAAATACTTGTCTCTTTCTTTACACCAAATAGTATATTTCTCAAAGAAATGCTATGATGTTTCATTTTATACTTTGCAGATCCGCTGTTCCTACATTAGAACTGTGCTTTAGTATTTCTAAAATTCTTTTGGGGAGAGGTGGTGGGAAGCGGAAGATAAGGGAGTGAACATAGTATTTCCTGGAAAAATAAATGCTAAAGAAAATTATCTTTATTTCAAACAGTATTTGTGAAACAAGATTAGACATTATCTGTAAATATTTTCTCTGAACCTGAAGAAAAGTAGCATTTGCTTGTACTCATCTTAGGAAAGATAAAAAAAAAATCCTCCATAGAGAATCTTAAGATATCGTAAACTGTGCAAAGATTCAATAATTGTGTTTTTTCTTAAAATTAGTCCATTAATTTATGTGCAAAAGCTCTTCCTCAAATAAAGGACAACCAACCAACCAACCTCACCATTGTTCAGCAGGTGAACATTTTATCAGTACTATAAATTGGAGAGGAAAGACAGAGGACAAGTTGCAGTTTTCAGGCAAGTATTAAATATGGCATTGGTGCTAATATGGAACCTTGTTATCTCCTCCTCTCACTGTTAATATTTGACTAGGCTTTTCTGGCACTTTCTTTCAGTCCTGGAAACAATTCCACATAAGGATTCCACATAAGAATTCTTAACCTATTCATTTTCTTTAACAATGAGAAGTATAGCCAATAATTAACTGAAAGTTCAAAGAAGTAATAAATGAAAGTTCAAGCAATTCCCCCTCTATCTTTTTTGATATCTATTAAAATCATGATTTATCAAAGAAGCAGGATTTTTCATTTGAGACGCAAGGCTGGTTGGTTCCTGTTACAGCATGTTCATTTACAAATAATTCTACTTTTAATGATTACTCACATAATCGATAAGATGTAAGTCACAGACCATCACATATGTTCCCTCACTTTTAAAACTGGTTCTCTTGAAGTTAAAATACCAGCTCTAGTTTTGATGGCTGTAATCTATCATGAACTTCACAAGTGCTTGTTGGGGTTATGTCTCTACTCTCTCCAAAAATTACATGGTTTTTAGCTTGTTACTGCTTCTGGGTTTACATAAAAGCTACAACAGTGGATTCCTGCTTATATTTGAAACTCCCATTTGAGGGATGACAATTCTTTTTCATGAAAATTAGATATTCTGAGAAACTGTTGTTAGAATTACTGTGGTAATCAGCAGTGATGATGGTGATAATAGGAATTAAATTAGTTTTGATTTTATTTTTATATATATATATATACACACAGACACATTTATGAATGTATATCTGCAAGATATACTCTGGTGGGACCTTTAAAAGATTAAAGTATTATATATTAAGTATTTCTTCTCTTTATTGGCCAATAAACCTCTCCGATCACTGAGAGGAACCGAAAAGTAGATGGAGGACTTATATTTATTACACAAGCTGGGTAGCGCTGTGTAGACAAAGTAGAATGTGAAAATGAAGTAAAGGAATTTCTTTCTTGCAAATGAAATACGAAGGCAAAAAACTTGCTCAATATCACAGAAAATGCTTTCTGTGTATCTGAGAACAGAATCTTTCAGCCTGGTTCCTTGCAAGCAAGACTGTCAATGCCTGCACTTTTGAGGCAGTACGGTATGTTTCTTTGATAATCGTTATAAGAATATATGATAATGTCTTATTGGAAAATAAAGTACTGGGTGTCATTTTCTCAGAAATAAACAACAAGACAATAGAATGGAAATTGTCAGGATGAAATATTTAGATTCTTATTTTTCTTAGAATATGCAATACTGTACCTTGAAATTTATTGATTTATGTTCCATTGTGTAACATTAAAAGAGTTTGTTGTTATGGAAGAAACATTTTTTAATTTTATGAGAACTTTATTCCCACTTGAAAACTGGTAACACAGGATTATTTTTCATTAAAATGTAATATAAAAAACCAGCACTGAAGAAGACTAACTGGCTTAATTGCCTGAGAATTTTATAAACAGTGATATATAGGTACTCTTTTGAGCAACTAATGATAAAGTTGGGCAGTTAATTCAGCTACAGCCTACAGTTGTGGGAAGTTGTGGGAAGCAAGGGTTTGATAATGTCATAAATAGAAGAAAAGAAACGACAGCAGGAAACACCAATTAAGCAGCTCCTCTGAAATGACCTCTTGAAAAATTATTTAAAATAGAGACAAATTGCTTCCTGTATGACAAAATAATATATATTTTTTAAAAAAAGGACAAAAAAAATGGATATGTGAAATACAAGACAATGAAAAAGAGTTGTCTTTTGTTGTGATCTGTTATATAAAGTATCTCCATTTTTACTAGAGAATGTAAGGACCTAGGTACGGTGCCTTAACAATTGTTTTGAGCACCACCCAGCACTTAGTGAAAATGACTGTTCAATACTATCCGGTACTGTAATTTTCTGAGTTATTGAAATGCTAGCGATCTCGATTGGGATATGCTTTGTGCGAATTCTTCCTTTAAGTCACTAGAAGCAGCACCACCTCCTTAACAGAAGTGTAACCATCACTGCTGAAGGGTCATCTTTCTAGTCCCATGGTCTGGTAACGGTGAAAAAACCCCAAAACTCAGCCACTGTATTTCCTGTTTAATTTTTTTCCTTTCCTTTTATTCCACAGTTACCCTACCATTCACGCTCCTTAGCCATTGATATTGTGCTTTCTCAGCACAGTGGAGGCAAGAGTGTGATTCAAGTGACTGATTCTACCTATCCTGTATCATAGGGATATCTTCACAATATGCAGCGAGGCCATTACTGTCCCATTACAATGTGTCATTTTTAATTCATATATTCTGCATCATTAACTGAACCACTACTCTGTGAAAGTCTTCCGTGGGGTTTAGATGTACATTCTCTCAATAGTCTCCACAATTCATAAGAAAAAGTAATTCCCTTTTCCCTTGGTCCTGATGTAGTTAATATGATCGGAAGCTGGCACTGGAAGTTTAAGCTGGTTTTTTTGTCTTTGCTTATAAGTACATAAAAAATCTCTGTAACTGCAGTGATGCTTCTGGTGAATCATATGCCATCCGATCATGTTCATATATTGTGTCACTGTCTACCTCCTGTGTTACAGGTGGTATTGCACATGCTAGGTCTATAGTGGTGATCTAGGCACAGTACCTGTCCCACTGATGATAGCCAAGATGTGAGCCAGTCCACTTTACTGCGCTTGTTGGATACTGCAGTGGCTGGGTTAATAGAAATAAGACCAAAGAAAGATTTGCTTTTCTCTCTTAAAATCAGGGAATCTGATTACCAATGTAAATAAGGCATATGTTGTGTTTGCTGCATTTTAGTATGTATTAACTTTAACCATCATAATCTTCAGGGATACTACTCCACTCAAAACTAAGCATATATTCAGAAACATTCTTGAACTTGGGTTAAAATCTTTAATCTTGCCAGTATATTCCTGTAGAGATAAATGGGTGGATTTTGATTGAGACACTGAAATAAGATCAGCTTCTCTCTCTTTAAAAAAAAACAAACAACCAAACCTAAAATAAAAAATAGATACCGTTCATTATTGCAGAATTAGATTTCTGTCCCTTAACCATTATTTCTGTGCTTTATCCAATCAGTGTCTCATCATAAAAAGATGCAGTAGCTGGAACTCCAGCACAAATATCTTGCCCTGGTCTATAGTTGAATAACCTAGTCACTAGATTTAAAAGATTAAGCTGATACGATAGTTCATGTGTTATTGGCATCCTGGTACCACTTAAATAGGACGAGGAAAGGCACTTCTGTTCAGAGTACACGCTAGCTCACTGGTATAGACCCACTTTCCCCTGGGAAATCGGGAGACATAGATTTGAATTCCCTCATGCTGATGAATGGATTACCCACAAAAATAGGTACCTCTCTATATTGTTTCTGAAAGGTAATGGCAAGGTGCTGTGCTGCTTGATGGATTTAGTGCTATTTGTGTGATTTAGTATGCTCCCAGTATGCCTGCCAGGCTGACTCTCTGCATTATCTCTGGGTTACAATGAAGTTTAGAAGAAAGAGTCATGTGTAAAATGTTTGCCTGAGAATTATTGGAACATTAGAGAGAATAGCAATTTTAAAGTCTCTTTTCTGTATTTTAATAGGCACAGCAAACAGGCAAATTTTCCCTATCTTCTTCTGTTTCTGTTTCTCATCTATTTCTTTTTCATCTTGATGAAACCACAGTAACGGTTGTAGTTCTAGCTGTGAAACATAGCTCCCAGGCTCAGTGATCTGAGAGATTTCTGGGGAAAATAAAAAGGAAAAAAAGGAAAACCCCCACAACGTATTAAAATGAACCTAGAGATTGTTTTATGTTGAAAAGATGGGGGGTAGAGGTGTGAAGAGAGGGGGAAGAAAAGTGCTTTATATGGAACTGAAGAAAACCTGCATGAAATATGGGTGACTTCGCAAATTTGGATTAAGTATTACTGCCAAACATTGTGACTGTAAAGCTATTTTAGGGATTTTTGTGTTTTCTACAGTAAGCAGTATGACAAATAAATGTATAAAGGAATTCATTCTGAGTGTTCCAACTTTCTGTCAATGATGGTAAATAAAGAACTGCTCTGCATAAGACTGACAATCTTATACATTTACTGGAGACTGATTTAATGGTCTATAATTAAGTGTAAAATTGGAAAAGAGAAAAATGTAATGATGAGCAAAATTTCATAGCTAGGTTTTGGAGTTGCCAAATGCTTCAGAAGGCTGCAATTTCACAGCAGGATTGGTTCCAGAAGTGGAAATTGGACGTAAATATTTCCAGAGAGTGGAAATGTAAATTAAAAAAAAGAATTAAGAAACACATTTTGTCCTAATATATTCTCTATTAATAATTACAAACTAATCACAGAGCTATGGTTTAGAAATCAACTTATTAAAAAATCTTTAATGAATTAACTTAAATTGTAAATCTGTGTCTAAGAATATTTCAAACAGTTGGTCAATTCTGGTGCATTATTTTATGATAATTGCACATAAAATACTCAGGGTGTGTTGGCTGCTGAACAAGAAACATTACGGCTATTGCAAAGCAGGTTTTTTCAAGTACTGTGTGAATATTCTAGCACCCTAACACATCTATTGCTACTGACTAATAGTGCATTAACTGCTTTTTTTTTTTTTTTTTATTATTGCTTTTGGCCAGTGGTCTGTATTTTCCATTAGGGATCTTGTTATCATTAGTTCCTATTTATCAAAGAAACCTACAGGGCAGACTTCTTTCTTTTTCGCAAACTAGCTGTACCTAGAGGATATAATGAATACTATAACAGCAAAAGGAAATCGCTATTGTATACTCATACAATTCTGTTATCAAATTTTGTAACCAGAACGTATAAGCTAACTAACAAATACTATATGGACATGTGGTTTTATTGCACAACCTGCACATATTCTTCAAGAGGCAGAATGCACATATTATTTTGACTCAGGATGTCCTGTGCAAAGAACTATCAAGGATGATTAACTGAAGTAATTTCTGCTTAGGACAAAGCGCCTTTGAAGAACAGTTACATCCTGGAAAGCTGGCACCACAAGACTCTTGCAATCAAGATAGATCTGATACTTGTTGAACGGGTAGCCAAAGGTGTGTCCTTAAGTGAACTTACCTTCATAATACTAAAAATCATTAAAAAAAAATTACACCAGATACCCCAGCCCACAAAGACCCTTCCTCTATGCATTGAGCATGCATAGTTAACCAATAAGTTTGTGTAACCATTATGTTAATTACTCACTCAAACACTCAGTGTTAGAGGGTTGAAAGTTAACAAATTAATATTCATGTAATTGTGTATAAATCTGATTGTGGAAACTGCCAAAGTGTGCTAGTTCACCCAGCACCTGAACTTGCTCAACTTTATTTTAAAAGCAGTATCTTAGACTTTTTCTTTTCTTTTGCCTACTGGGTAACAAACTCACTTTCGAGATGACAAGTGGCTTGGAGACATATTTAAGTCTTTGGACTGGCTTCGGGGTAGGTTTATTATAGTGTTAAGTCAGCATAATGAGTGTTTTCATTTATTTTTGTTACAAGATGTAATGTCAGTGCACCCTTTAAGAGAGGTAGTGTAATGAATAGTGATTCTAAAGATACACCAGTAAGGTAAACTGCTAGAGCCACTGACAGACTCAATATGAAAACAAGCTCCTTCTTAGGAGTATTTGTTTTGATGCCAGATGTATGACATATTTAAAACTCCTGTCAAACAAAAGGGCTCTGGCATGGAGCAGTGCTGATTATAGGAGACAGTGATTGATTAAAATTCTGTTATTGATGCAACAGAATGATGGCCAGGCTTCATTGCTGGGCTGGACACCAGCTACTTGAGGAGCCAACCTTCATAACTAGGATTTAAGTGCCATCAGCATGTTTGTGACTGGAAGCATGCAAGAATGAATACATTACATTTGAGCATGCCAATACATCACAAAAAAGAAGTCCAGAAAAGATAAAGGAGTAGCAAAAGGTGAGCAAATTTATAAATTAAGTTGTTCCAGTTAGACAAGCTTCTTCAAAGTTTGAGAAAAAAAATTATATTTAAATGGGAGTACTTCATGCTTTTTTATGGAACGCTTTAGGAATTTTTTTAAATAACCAAATGGATCAAAGTGACATTCTGTGGGGAAGGAAGAACAAAAATGAAGATAGCGACCAAAGGTAAAAATTCAGATAATGCTTTCATAGAGACCATTATTAAAAGTCTGGATAATGCTGACAGAATTTTTCAGTGAAGGAGCTATTTTTGTTAAATCCAAATAACAAAAATGTTTTTACAGAAGAACTTCAAATACATTTATTGCAGTTGCCTTGGCACAGGACTTGATATTTCAGTGGCAGAAACAGTATACTTTCTATATTTCTCTTCTGCTTATTTCTTCTGGGTTTAGAGAATGGGTTCTTTTTATTTATTTATTTAGATTATAGTGTTTATATTATTTTAATAGCTAAAGGATATAACTATGCTGGATGCTGTTTCCAACACTATGTAAATATGAGCAGGAAGGACTATTGAGAAAGGTGATGAAGGTAAGAGTATTGTTGATAGCTACAGAAATGATAGGAGAAAAGGTGGGGACAATGTTGTCTCAAGGAATCTGCAGAGAAGTATCCCTAAAGACCCTTCAAGAGATGAGACAAACTCCATGGGTTAGCCTTTTCTTTCCTGTCCTTCACAGGCTCAGCCAACCACATGTGGACCACTTTGTACAGGCTGAGACTGTACAGTAAAGCTGAACCATATCCCAAGTTTTAACTGCAAATGGTCATTTTACCATGGTCAATATATTTAAATCTGGCCTTAAAAATCCTTCCATTTTAAAATTTATGAAGAAACTTAAACTTTCTAAATGCAAGTAAAACTTATAATATGCTTAAAAGAAGGTCAAACTAGCTAATGAACTACCTATGGCTCAAAAAACAGCTGATGTGAAAACAGACTGCAAACGCTGCCTTAATTTTTTTGTTTTGACACTTAGACTTCATGCACAGTGTTGATGAATCTCTATCATTTGGGCATGTGCTCATGTGTATCACAATGGGTATTCACCTGATTGCACACAGTAGTTCACTGTACAGCACTCTGGTTATGGCTCTAGTCTTGTTTTGGCTTATATCTTAGTTTGGCATGTGAAACTGTCTGATTCCTAGGAAATACCTCCAAAACGTTCCACATTCTAATACAAAAAATGCTTTATTTATTCATATTTGTGTGTGTGTGTGTATATACATATAGATAGATAAATAGATACCATGTAACTAGAAGCTTCTTACTTCAGATATTTTTACTTACTTTCCTAAGTCTCTAGCTGCTGCATGAAAAAAAAGTTTATTTAAAAATCTAGTGAGTATATTGTGGGAAAATTACTGTGTGCACAATAATGATTGTCTGAGTAGTTAGTCATAACAGCTTGTCTTACATTAGCGAATGTATATCTCTAAATTTAAAGTAGTAGCAGTTATTATAATTATTATAATTGATGTTTTGTTTTATAAGTACAATTGGGAGTACCATTCATTTGTAACAACACTGTATTTAGCAAATATAAACTGATTTTTGCCTTAATATCTTATCTGAGAGGAGTCAACATCTCCTTTCTTGTAAAGAGAACAGTTTTGGGGTTGTTGCGTGAAGAGGAGGAATTCAATGCCAGGCACTGAGTTAAATTACGCAGTTGAACTAGTAGAACAAGCTTAAGATAAAATCTGGTTGCAGGTATTTGCCAAATCTACATACAAACATCTGTCTGTGTTTTTGTCCTTCAGGTATGATAGATTTTGCTAAGAACAGCACCATCAAAAATCCCATAAGAGCAAAATGGCCTGGGAGCAAATTAGAAGGTAAGAGAAAAACATCTTTCTTTGTTCATCTTACGCTAACTTTTTCTGCCACTAGGTTTGCTTGCAGTGAAATATTTCAGAAGTGAATTCTGCTTAGTGCTTACCTTAAAAATAATTTTGTTCTGTGTAGTTTTTTAATATTTCCTGTTAAAAGGAAAACGTACTAATACTTTGCAATAATTGTCAGTTAATGTTCAATGTACTGGGGCTGTGGATAGTGATCCCGTTTAAAAAAATATATCAGATAACAGACGTATTTCTTACTTTCAAAACAGAATGAGTGTAGGCTAGAGGCTAAAGACTGTCAGTTATTGCAGACAATTTAATGGAGATCATACTAGCATCCAAAATCCATTTTACCCCTCCCTTCAGTGCACTATGTGTTTCTGCTCTGTTTACCTTCCATGTAAAACAAGGTGACACATGCCATTAAGTGAACTTCATGGTCAGGTAAAATATTTTAACCATTTTTTCCGGGAAGGAAAATCAGTAATGCTAGGGCATCCATTTTAGCATGTACAAATAAATATGTGCCCATCTGCTATGTACATTGTACAATGGATACAGTAGGTAGGCAGAAGAAAATATTCAGCCTGTAAACTGTTCAAGGAGAGTTTGTAGAAACTGTAAATATCCGTTAGGTACCCATTTCCTTTGAACGTAAGTTTTTATTTTACTTAAATATTTGAGCATTTATTTTTGTTGTATTAATGATAAAGATACTTAAAGATGTGGGTGTGTTCTTAAATTTAGTTGCATATCTGAATTACTTCTTGATTTTTAAGCATAAGAGAGAATAATATCAACTTGCATTTAGGAATCAGACTCTCTGATCAGATTATGATGCACTTTGTTTTTTATAGATTGCATTCACCTGTGTCAAAATGATAAATTTTCTTCATGTATGACACCAAAGATGATGTTATCATTATTGGTTTAGCACAGTAAATTAAAGACTATGACATAACATATGAACAGAATAAAGTTATGTTAAGCTGCATAAACCTGCCCATATAATATTTCTAGCCGGTACAGTCCTTTCTGTCTCCATTCATACAAAGTCTACCTTTTCCACCATAGCCCCTCCAGCATATCCATGCCTCAGGTCTTTCTCTTCTCTCCTGTATACTCCAGTTTCCAGAAAACCAAGCAGTTCTGATATCTCCCTGCTCTAATGCAAGTCCATATTACACCCAAATTTACTGTGTACTGTGTTTTATGCAGGCAAGACCCGTGCTCTTTGCCCTACCTATTACTTTCAAAACAGTTTTGCCCAGCTCTGTATTTCCTTAGCTGACCGTGGGGAAGTTATAGTTATGGAGTCTCCATCCCATGCCTATACTCTGCTACAATGCACCATGTTTCAACTTTTCGAGTACTTACTGTCATACGAATAGAGCTTCTATAGCTATAGTGAAAGCCCAGTTCAGGGCATGAAACTCTGAACTGGATAATGTACAAAACAGACAAAACATTTGAAACTGTAGTGCCTAAGCTCCAGGAAACATCTGTAGAGCACATAGACATCAAGGTCAAGTTCAGACATCCCATTCTAGATTGAAGTATAATGGCTGAAAAGGTTTTTGCCCTGGGGCATTGCTTGCTGGCTAGAGATGACTGGCCCCTTATGTCTGTTGATGGAAGGACTGTTTGAGCTCTCCAAATTTGCCACACTGTCTGTTTATACTGACCTGGGTGACTTTGTTGGATTAGGCTGTACTTACACTGTCTTTTCCACCAGGATAGTAGCACACTAAAATGGTAACATGTAGCGGGGGGAGGACACCATCTTTGATGGGTGCTGTTCTTCGCAAAGTGGATGTTGTGAAATTTCCAAGGAAGTTTTATTTTAATAAAAAATTTGCTCAGTTTTTTATACTTAAAAAGAAATGTTTTGGACATCAGGTTCAATCCACTCACAAATTCACATCACAATTCACATCAGAGGTACTAACATATCATTAAAAATCAATACTACTTCATTCCCCAGTCTGATTCTTCTAACTGAAATGTAAAATAAATTAGTAAATACCCACTTGAGACAGAGATCCAGAATGCAGGTTTTCACCCTCACTTGTTGTAAGCAGTGGTAGCAAAGGAAATCAGCAAGTAGGAACATCAATTTGCGATTGGAAGTGAGGGGTAAACAGCTATGGTTTCAATAGCTTTGGTAATTAGGTATCTCTAGAACAAGGACTGGATATGCTTGTCCTCTACAGATCTGTTTGAAATTAATTATCTACATTTCTATGTCTAGATTTGAACACAAAAGATAAAATAAGTAATTTCATCTGATGTCTGCTGTAAAGGCGAATGACAGAAATATAAAACCTGGAATGTTTAGATTCATTATCAGGAAACTGTTTTCTGACAGTGGAATATATTATGCTTTGGGATTGTCCCAGAAGGCAAATAGCTGAGGCCTGACTTCCTCGGTCATACCGTTAAGTAGATGGAGGTCAAGAAAATACATTCTGTGAAACAGCCTCATAAAGCAGGAATAGGTGGTGAGGATCTGAGAATCCTGTTCATCTGTAAATGCTGTGAGTCTGTGATCCACTCGAATTTCAAGAATGTTTAGAGCCTCATGGGGAAGTTTATGCATTATGAAGGCAAGATGAGAGGCTCTAACACAAAAGAATGAAAAGAAAGAGCAGCAGCAAGAAAAAACTTCTTGTGTTACTAATTAATCATGGTGTGACTTTTCTTCCAATGGCACCTTCTTTCCAGCTACTGACATATGGTGCTCATATAGCCAGCTGATTTACAGTATCACATCCATACATCTGCATGTCAGATAGATGTTTTGCTTTTGTAAGCTAGTGGCCACGGTTCTGTGAGGAGGTGTTTAAGAAAAAAGGTCACCCAGAGGTACCACACAGGTTTAGGTTAGGGAAAGCAAAGGAGAGCAAGTGTTCACTTAATCGTCCCTTCTCCTATTCAGTCCATTATTTGCACATTTTAGGGGCAGATGTGCAATCTGGGAAGTTTTCCAAATTAATTTTTCAGAACATTAGGTGCTCTCAACATTAGGCACACTAAGCAAATTCCTCTTTGTAACAATTTTGCCACCAGCATTGAAGATGAGCTGCTTTCAGGATGAAAATAGATGGTTGAAAACTTAGGCCAAACCAAGCAATTTGGGAATAAAATTACTTAGAAAACTGTTCAGCTGGTTTTCACACACCCTCTCTGTTCTACTTAGAGTTCTTCGAGGCTTTGGGCACTAACATAAAAAGTCTTCTCAAATGGAGTTTTTCTGAAAAAAAAAAAACCAAAAAAAGAGAAAAAAAAAAGATAGTACAGCACAACAGGCTGAGAAATGTTTCTACAATAATTCTATGTATAGGACAATGAATCACCTACCCCAAGCTATTGATCTGATCAAAGAGTTTCTAAATATCCAGACTCGTTGCTACTTAAACTTGTCACTTTTCTATTTTTATGGAGTTCTTTCTGCAGTTTTTCATGCCTTAGAGGGGTGGGTTGTTGGTTTTTTTTCACCTGACAAGAGGGACAGAATCTTGGAAGACTAAGAAGTAGTATTTAAATGGACTGCTGTCTTTCATTCAGCAGCTTCAATTTTCAATTTCCTTTCCTACTGCTTTAATGAGACTCCATAGTGGAGTTTAGGTTTCTTGCTCCAGAGACCCTGAGTTTGGTGTGGACTCTTCTCTGTCTGAAGTAGCTCAGGTGTGCTGATATTCAATACAGTTCAGGTATTTTCCTGTGCTTTTAAATAATAGGTTTGGGAGTATGGAGTTGTATATCATCCAATTTTTCTGTTTTGTCTTATTTATTGTTACATATGTCAACAAGGAAGCAGTACAGAAGATGCTTACTTCTTAGATGGTTAACTTTCCATTAGCCTTGGTTTTTTGAAAAGGATTTTAAACGGTAGGGCTTGTTATGAAAGTGAAAGACAGACAAACAGACAAGCTTGCAGTTAAGGCTTAACCCTGCTCTTGAATTGGTCAATGTGTCTATGCTCAGGTTGTATATACTGTTGTCTTTTATAGGTTAGTAGAATGTTGACCTCATTCCTCCAGTGCTGGTTGAACATGACTTTTGCTCTCAATACAATTGATCTACATCCTCTTAACCAAAGTGGGAAAGTTAAGTCTAAAAACTGAACCATGAACCTCAGCATTCTGATACCCCAGAAGGCTGTGCTGCCAGTCAGTGAGACCTGAGCAGGCTGGAGAGTTGGGTAAAGTGGAACTCAATGAAATTCAAGAAAGGCAAGTGCTAAGATCCTGCACCTACGGAGGAATACCCCCATGCACCAGTAGACACTAGAGGCTGGCCTGCTGGAGAATAGTTCTTTGGCAAAGGACCTGGGAGTTCTGGTGGACAGCAAGTTGCCCATGAGCCAGCAGTGTGCCCTTGTGGCCAAAAAGGCCAAAGGGATCCTTGGGGTGTGTTAGGAGGAGCATGGCCAGCAGGATGAGGGAGGTATCTTCCTCCTCTTCTTTGCCCTGCTGAGGCCGCATCTGGAGCGCTGTGTCCACTTCTGAGCTCCCCAGTTCAAGAGAGACAGGGAACTCCTGGAGAGGGCCCAGCAGAGGGCTACAAAGATGATGAGTGGACTGGAGCATCTCCCTGATGAGGGAAGGCTAAGAGAGCTGGGCCTGTGTAGCCTGGAGAAGACTGAGAGGGGATCTTACCAATGCATATAAGTTGGTTAAGGGTGAGTGCCAAGAGGATGGGGCCGGGCTCTTTCTCAGTGGTGCCCAGCGACAGGACAAGGGGCAACGGGCACAAACTGCAACACAGGGAGTTGCATCTGAATGTGAGGAGAAACTTCTGTATTGTGAGGGTGCCAGAGCCCTGGCACAGGCTGCTCAGAGAGGCTGTGGGGTCTCCCTCTCTGGAGATATTCAGAAGTCACCTGGACATGATCCTGTGCAACCTGCTCTAGAGGAACCTGCTTTAGCAGGGGTTGGACTAGATGATCTCCAGAGGTTCCTTCCAACCCTGACCATTCTATGTGATTCTGTGCTTCTGTTACCTGCTCCAACAGGTCCATGTCTTTTACGTACTGGGGACCTCAGAAGTGGATGTAGTAGAAGGGGCTCAGCTCCCTTGATCTGCTGGCCAAGTTTGGTTTTGTGCAGTGAATATGAGTAAGCATTTTACTACATTTACAGTCTGTTTTTGCTGATGTTTCTGTGTAATGTCCATTGTAATTAATGGCTATAGTATTTATGGTAAATGTTACCGCACCATATCAAGTGACATTTAAATAAGAAAATGGCCTATAAATATGCCCACAGGACATGTGTTTCCATTACACAGCCTTCCATTATTTGACAGCCCTACTAGTCTATTAAAGAAGCAAAGGGTCCTTACATCAATAACCTCAGTAACACCCAGAAGTTGTTGATTTAATCTTGTGCTTTCAAGTTGAGCACATGAGTAAACATTGCTTAGATTGGAGCTGTGTTCAGTAGAGGGAAAAACAGTATTATATTCAAATATTCTCCCATAATAAATTTTAGCCCATATTGGCTTCTTAATACTGACCACTGTATAGCATAATTAAGAGAGGACTCAACAGAGGTCTCAACAGTAATGAAAAAGGTTCCTTGGGTTTTATAAATGGATCACATTAATTACTTGTGCTCACAGCATCTCTAATAATTCCCGAAGCAGGAACAATATGTCCATTCCAATAACACTAAGAGAGATTCTATGTTTACACCACTGCATATACAAAACCCCCCTATGTATTCCTCTAAGGCTCTTTAGCTCTAACTAGTTAAGTAGTGATTTTGCTGCTTGTGTCAGAAAGTGGCTGGTGCCTTGTGGACAGAAGCATCCATGGGAGTCTTCTAACTATTTAACTGCCTTTGAGCACCATGCCACTGAGCAAGAGAATAGGGAAAGGGACATGGAGCACTGAGCTGCAGAACGGGAGGTGGGGAATTAAGCTGAGGAGACTCCAGCCCCAAACTATAAAATTAATTCCCCTAGGAACTGAGGATAGCCTCAGACCTCATTGCTTACTGCTTCCAGCTTGTGGCACATTTCTTTGTCCTTATCATTTCTAACACAATAGTACAGTAGTATGTACATAGATGTTATAAAAAATCCCAAACAAACTGTGTGCAGTTCACACGTAGATATAGAAACAAGGTCCAAAATGCTGTGCTTACTTCTTATGTACCTCTCCATGAAGTTCTGAGCCTCAAAAGAAGTCCATTTTTCCTATTATACTCAGAGAGAACAGGTCATGACAGATGCATATTTTTGGTAGCCAGCTTTGAGGACAGCTACTGTAACCATTGAGAAGGGAATGATGCAGGATGAGTTTGGTATGACGACTAAAGAGTGGCCTAACTCAGGACAGTTTCTATTTTCTCTTCCTTTCTCTGGGTATCTGAAGCATTAGGAGGGAGAGCACTACTGCTTCACTGCTTCAAGTAGTCTAATAGTCTAGTCATTAAATAATTCAAATGTGGAAATACAAGTTCAAATCCTTTATTGAGAGTAAGGGCTTGAATTATATCATTTACACTGTCAGGAGGTTATTCCTCTACCAACCTATTTGACTGCCCCTGGCAGCTTTGGGCAGGCTTCACCTTATTAATCTTTAGACATTTGACGTCTAGACAAAAAATCCAAGCAAATTTTGTTATGTTCCTTCTGCTTAAAGGACCTGAAGAGTCACTTCAAGTAATTTGTTTCAAAGGCAAGTAAAACAGGTGATAAAACCCTGGCACAGGTTGTCCAGGGAGGCTGTGGAGTCTCTGTCCTTGGAGATATTCAAAACCCAACTGGAATGCTACTTGATTTTTCTCAAGACTGTGTTCACTTTAATTTTAGATTCCTAATAGATAAGAAAAATCTCACCTGATATAAGTTGTACCTAAAAGCCAGACTGGCATACTGAGCAATAGCTAGAAGGTGGAGGAAAAGAGGTATATGGTGGATTGAAGAACACAGATCAAGTTTGTGTTAGACACCAAATTAAAGTCTTCTGAGATCCAAGCTAGAGCACTGTAACTGCAGAACTGCACTTCACACATGTATCATGTCAGAACATGGCTTTCAGTTAGAAGCCTTAATGTGAACGTTATATACAGGAATAAAATATTCTATAATCTATGATCTATATGCACTTGTGAAAAGTCACAAGGCAAGACGTACCGCAAAATGACTTGCAGTTGTTTCAGTACTGAAGCACAGTAATTACACCCTCATGATCATGACAGAAACATCACACTGAAACATTTTCTTTTCTTTCTTCCTTGGTATTCTGATTAGATAAGATTTAATAATTAAAATACCTTTTCTGTACCTGACAGTTCTTACTACTTTCTTCTACTGAAATCTTTCAGACTGAAATCAGAACAAAAAATTAGAATTTGGTGTTTAAAAACAAAGAAGAAAAAATAATGCTGCTGATTTTATATTATAGATCATGTTTTTTTTCACTGTAGCAAGGTATAATTTCTTCAAGAGTACAGAGTAAAAGTGATTACAAAATCTTGACTTTACATTTCTAGGTATGTCCAAGAGTGGATTTAGTATAAATTCCCACATGATTATACTTTTAAGGCATTTGTTTAATGACATAAATAACTTTTTTAGTTTACTTTTTTTAATTATGTTGAATGTAAATAAATCTGGGAAATGGATTTTGACCACATTTCCAGCTTAATGCAACCGTAACGTATAATTTGAAAGAATCAGAGAAACCCAAGTGACAATAGTATATTGCTCCCTCTAAGCCATAAAAGAAAATAGCCTGAATGAAAATAGACATGTCAAGCAGATAAAGCTAGATATACTTTGGTATTGAAGCAGTCTGAAAAGGCCAGGTAGTTTGTTTAGTTACTTGAAATCTCTTCTTAAAATTTAAATTAGTGTGGGATTTTTTTTTTTCTTTTTTTCAGCAGAATCTTTCACTTTCACACAGAAAATCAACAGTTTTGAGATTTTTTTGGAGGTCTTAAAACCTGTTGTCAAGTGAAGTTGGCTAATAGCCCTAAAGGCTTCCTAGTTTTGTATTGAACATAAAAAATTAAACATAATTGATTTGTGGGGGTTTTTAGTGTTTTGGGTTTTTTTCTCCTGCAAGGCTTGTCTCTCATGAAGCTGATAAATAGTGCAGTTGGTTAGTATCTCTGAAAAGCAGGACAGTTTTTCTGTGATTGGCTTTCTTTACAGAAAGGCTACAGAAAAGGTGACAGCAGGCAACTGTCACTTGACATCTCACCTCTTTGGCTCAGCTCTTGATTCTGCAACTCTCTGTGTGGCTTAGGCCATCTCACTTGGCCCTTTCTGGGACCCAAAGTAGTTAACCACTCTCTTTAGAGTTTTGTGTGGCTTCCCTAATTAAGATGAAAGGAAACACTACAATATTGCAGAATTCTATTATCATCATAGTAAACCGGACAAATATTGCTTCAGGGACTGCATACTCTGTGCTTCTCTTTCTCTAGGAAAGCCTGCACAAACCACACCAAACTGATGATCTGTTGCTGCATAGCTGGCTGTGCATGCCGAAAAATATCTTGTATTCAATATGTAAATTCAGCGTATGATTGTTGACCTTTAATGAATCCCTTCACTAACATTTAGTGTTTATGCTTTTGTTTTTAATAGATAGTACAATTTTACTACATACAAACAAACTGTGTACTTTCAGGCATGCTAACAAGTCTTAGAGAATTAAAGTGATTTTATTGCTTGCAGTCCTACAATTCTCAGTACCCTGAGCAGCACAGCATGAAAAGGAACTGAACATATATATCTGTGCTGCTATTTGGAGCACCTTTCCAAATGCAGATGAAGTTTTGGGATTTCTGCTAAGGATCCTTTAAGTGGGACAGAGATCCTCATTGGCGTCAGAAATTTCTGGCAGCATTTAAGCATTATGTTCAATATATGAATTTTATTTATATGTCTTTGATAAATGCTAGTAGACACACAGAGTCTTCTGTTAGAGAGAAGCTTGTTATTTTTAACCTTAGAGGAAGCTCATGATTTTATTCGTGTTTTGATTGGAGATGGTTATCTTAGCAGCAGGTTTTTAGAGATATGTTGCAGGAAAAATATGAAGAAAAAAATGATGGCTTTCATTCAGGTATGGCATAGAACCTGATTAGCCACGAGGGCTCAGTGCCTGAGAGCAGTCCAGAGGATCCCTCTGGTATGCAAGGAATGAAGGTAAATAGTGCTGCAGTTCAGAAGCATGGTGTTGGTCCATTTGTCACAGTTGTCTTTCAAGAAGCAGATGAGATGAGTCACTGCTGTGAAAAGAAATCATCGATATCACCACATGCACACCCACATATATAAAGATTTAAACTGTCATTTAATTTGCTCACCATTAAAGCTCATGTACTTGCTCAGCAATGGTAAAAAATTCTGAGGACTGGAGCAGAGCAGTAAATTCCATCTAGTGTCATTTTGCGTAATTTTTATTAACCTGTTTGTTCTTTCCATCCCATTTTATAATTTCAGAGAGCTTTAAAACATTAATGCATCTTAGGAAAGGAGATCCTGCATAGTACATATAAATTCACTATTATTTAGACTGTTTATCAAGATTTAGAGTTTTTGTATCTCTATTACCTATTAAACTTTAACGAACCTGAATAAATTACAGGGAATCTGCGCACATATATGACACAGTTTCAAAATGTATGGATATAGAAATGTTGTACTTGATTAAAAAAAATAATAGATCCCTATAAAATTTGCTTCAGAAATGCTTTTAATAAGAGAATATATACTATTATCCAAAAGGGTGCCTACTTGGAACACCTCTTTCTTTCAACAATAGAAAATTTGATTTATCACAAAGCTGGCATCTGAATCCAGTATCATCTAACATTCCTTATTCCATCTGGAAACAAAGTGAGCCTGAAGGGGAAAGAAAAAAAAAAAAAAGTACAGTTATTAATTCAGTCTGTGGTTGTGCATTTTAGTGATTAATATGGTACACAGTGGTCCTGGGGTCCTCAGTGATATAAGTAGTAATCCACAGCACAGATACTGGAAAAGCTACTGAATCTTGAACAGATTGTGTAATTTTTCTCCATGGCAAACTAGGCAAGTCCCATTACCTATCTATCAGCAGCTTGTAAAGCCCCAGTTCTTACACAAAGATGAAGACTAGACTGTGGTCTCCTAAATGGAATGTGCTAACAGTGATAGGATGCAAGTGGTCTTTCTGCTTGTGCTTTTCCCAGGAAAAGCACTGTTTTGAAGACCCTGATGAGGGGTGGTAATGGGGCTAGCTTACATACAAGGTTTCCTTAGCAGTTCCCATTTTGTGGCATATATTATGTTTCTGATGGCTGATTGGCAGCTGAAGTACAGCTCAACTTCTGAGAAAGCACAGTTTGAGCCAGCTGATGTAGATATCAGAAGGTTAAAAAAAAATAAAATGTTTGTGGTGGAAGATGAAGGATTTCCCAGTCACATAATGACAGAATAGTTGAGGTCAGAAGGGACCACTGGAGGTCATCTTGCCCAAACCTCTGCTCAAGCAGGGCCACCTAGAGCCAGTTGCCCAGGACTGTCCAGATGGTTTTTGAATATGTCCAAGGAGGGAGAATCCACCACCTCCCTGGGCAAAGTATGCCAGTGCTTGGTCACCCTCACAGTGAAAAAAATGTTTCTTGATGTTCAGAGGGAACCTCCTGTGTTTTAGTTTGTGCTTAGTTCTATCTGTGGGTGTTTATGAGGTGTCCATGTCAGGTGTTCTGAGCTGAGAAAAAACCCGGGACATTTGGTCCTTTCAGTTACACTTTTGAGAGAAGTGGAAGGACTCAGGATAGTATTGTGCATTGGGGTGACCTTCACTTTAAAAGAGCCTGATTGATAGACTAAGACAGGTAGGAGTAATTACAAACCTACGAAAAAATAATGACAGACCTCATAATATTATGTTCAGGAAAAACTGCTGCTTTCAAAATAGGTATGGGTTAAACTGATTAATCTTAATTGATCCCTCTCACATTTGTCCTCTGCAGTGCAACTCAGGGACTTCAGTTCATGTAGATGTAGCTATACTATGAATCCCACACATCAATAACAGTTGTGCTACTGATTCAAAAAAGGCTGTACAATCTAACATCTGTATTGCTGCTGTTACACTGTGATCAGTACCTGAGCTAGCTAAGATAAAGACAGCTAGATGTAGCTAACTTCACTAGTCAGTCCTTTGGATTCTATGGCAGACCAGCCTTTAGAATATAAAGCTTTAACTTAGGTACAGGGACTGAAAAGTGAAAACAATTAATATGGAGCAGTGCCAGCCAGCACTGCTCCTACTACAACTGGTAGTAGGGTTGGAAATGTTACTACTGTTCATTACATTGTTCTGACTATTTGGTGAGGAAAAAGAGTTAAAAATGTGCAGTGCAGTGTGATGCTAGAGTGCAGCTCCAAAAGGCACAGGGCCCATCTTGGCACTGTGGTGTTCATGCTTTGATCTCTCATAAAGCCTCCATTTAAAAGTGCTGCGTGGATTCATTTTGCAAATTTTGCTAATGATGTCTGACTGCCTTAGGTTGTATTGTTTGTCCTGGGTCTGCGATGTTTGACTGATGACAATGAATATGATTTGCAAAGTGCAAGTTCATAGACAGAGATATTTTGGGATGGGTTGAATAGCTCCCTATTAAATTTAATGACAGCTACTCACAAATAAGTCAAAAGGACTTTTTAAGAAGATTTTTTTCTTTTTTTTTCTATTTCCCTCTCCCAGTTCTTCAACTGGAAGATTTTCCTTTTGCGGTAAATCTCCAGGGAAAAGGCACAAGTAACAAACACTTATCAGAGAGACCAAAAAACTTTAAAATTAAATAAGAAGAAAGAATACATTAGAGAAATTTCCTCCTAGAGAAAGAAAAGGAGCTGCAAGCCAAAATATTATCCATGTTAAAAAAAATTGTAGTCTTTCAAAAGTTCTAAATTATTTACAGTTTCCAAAGTGCATAGCCTTTTCAACACATTTTAATGCCCAAAGGAGTACAAAAAAAGAAAAATCCATCAGAGGCAATTAGATATGGAATGTCTGTCTCCAATTCAAGGGGTTACTGTTTCCCAATTCCCTGGTGTCTGCGAATGTATTCTGAAGAATTACTGCTTGCTGGGTACACACACCCTCTCACCATGCATGCTTGGATCTTACCAGAGGGAACGCTGGAGTAGGTGTTACCTACTATTGGTAGGTATACTATAGGTGTTACCAGCTATTCACTGCCAAGGTTTGCCCCTTCCAATAAATAAGCAATATAGTTGTTATAAGACAGGTGCACTGAAAACCCCCACTGTGTGCCAGAAGCTGAAGCATGGTAGAACATTTTTATGATGCTCAAGACTTACTTTCCTTATTCCCATAACAGCCTGATTCTCCATGGATGAGGTTGGAAAAGATCCTCTTCATGTGCTGTGCTAATCCATCCGCAGTGACCTGGTGAAATTGGGAGGTAGCTTAATATAACAGAGAGCACCAGTTCAGTAACACACTGTACATTTTTCACAAATTGCAACAGGAATGATGCCACAATCAGCTCTCTGCAGAGTTCTTTAAATGCTGTATTTCTAATAAAAAGCCCTTTTTACTATCTTATGGCTGCATTTACACAACCCCCATAGGTTCTGTAAAGTCAAAAAAAGAAAAAGAAAAGCTTTGACAGCCATAGTATTAGAAAGCCTCCCCACCTGTAGTTCATCCTCAGAAAATTATAGTCTACACAGTCAAATGATAGGAAGATTATAACATACTTTATTACTCTCTTGAGTAGTGTAACTTTACCAAAACATTCCACTGCCAAACACCTTCCCTACAAATCCATCTGAATAAAAGCTAAAGCATTTAATTTCTCTTCTTGTTTTACATTATATTAATATCTATAGTAAAATAGAACTTTGCCTGCAAGAAAGAATACAAATATAGCAGAAAATAATGTGTGAAATCTTGCCTTACTTAAAGCAACTTTTTTTTCATACGCAGTCCAGGCTAAAAAACAAAACAAACCAAAAAAAAAAAACGCGTTCAAGCAAATAAAATTTCCATCAGTTTCTGCAAGAAAGAGTTAAAGGTATCTGGGTTGACTGTATTTAGATTTCTTTGGCTGTGTCTAAATTATCAGTCTCATTTATTTTATATTTTGGGAAAGTAAAAGCATGACTTCACTAATTCCCTGGGTTTGGACTTCCAGGAGGGTACCCATAGAAATGTTTTGAAGTCATTCTGCATTAACTATATAAATGGTAACAAGTTCTCAGACTATAGTATATTCCTGTTGGTAATCTTGCATCAAAAAGTCCTGCAGCCATTAGTAAAGGTATAGTTTCAACACCATAAAAACAGGTTTAGTTTATGTAATCAGAACAAAATATTACTAAATCAGGTTATTTTTAAATGAATGCAATATTATTGCTGAAGAACTGTTAAACCTATTTTTCAAAAGACAAAACCCAGATATATTTTTCAACTGTCAAACTTTTCTTTTTTGTTTTCAGTGCGATGGAAAAAAACAATGATATTGACTTTGCCTCTGGTCTTACAATCCTGCCACATAAAACTGTGACCTTGAAGCTGAAGTAGTTTTATGCTAATAGATTATGCATAACAAGTTTATAGATGCTACCAGAGCTTCTTCAGAGTGGCAGTTGCACAGTACAAACTTTTAATGAATACTTCTGTGAATTAAATTTTAATTCCCCATGTTATGTATAACTATTGCTAAATCACATAAGAAAATTAATTTCCTTTTATTTACAGCAGTTTGGGGTTTTTATTTTATTTTTTTAATTGTAATGAATAATTTTAAAATAGATTTTAATAAATAATTAAAAAATATTATTTTATTACAGCAGATCAATTATCTTCAAACAATAAATAATAATTTATTATTGAACAATAGCATCTTTATTAACACTTAGCTAAAATCATTACTCTCTTAGCTTATTGTAACTT
The DNA here is from genome assembly GCF_023638135.1 of Falco biarmicus. Taxonomy (NCBI): domain Eukaryota; kingdom Metazoa; phylum Chordata; class Aves; order Falconiformes; family Falconidae; genus Falco; species Falco biarmicus. The sequence goes on along the minus strand of NC_079293.1, from coordinate 31,115,709 downwards.
GCAACCTAAATGAAAATTGTCATAAATTATTTCAAAAATGATTTAGTCATGGTTTGATTTAATAATAAAGTTATTTTATGAAGCATTATTTTTCTAGATGCAGAACTATTTTCAGCTGATTTGGATGCTGTAAGTTTATCCTTTAATGTTTATCATCATGACTGATTGACAAACATTACATCATGCACAGTTCTACTTTTTTTAATAGCAGTCTCTAAAATACTAGGAATGAAGAAAAGAGTGTAACTGTTGGAGGACTATAAAAAGTATGTTATTCAGAAAAAATATCAGGTGTAAATGTCTAAATAAACACAAATAAATAATCTGGAGAGCTTCAGCCAGATGGCTGCAAGCATGAGAACAGCATAGGTATTTTACTTTTCTCCAGAAGAAGTGAGCATTTACTCTGTCACATCCGTTACAGTAATTTACATCCATTAACATGAGAGACTTAAAAAATTCAGACATTGCTGTCCATAGAAAAATGCTGTTAGGAATACTTTTTAGGGATTAATATCCCCAAACTTTATTGTTTGCATGTTACGATGGGAGTGAAACATTGTGGATATAAATAAAAATTATGTTTTATCACAGATTAATCACAGCTAAACTAATTAGGCCCTGGGAACAACAGTTCAGGCTTCTGAGTGTTTTTTAATGTCTCTTGAGACTAAAATTTAAAAGACAACTTGAAACACAGGAACATTCATTTTGAGACTATAGACCACTTGGATAAAAACCAGAGAACAATATGAATATTCAAAGCTCTAGGAGATGTGACCTATTACAACTGTGTTACCTGGAGAAGGCAGGCATGAAAGAATAATGGTAATGGACTTCAAGTGCAAAAAAGTTGGCAGCAGACAGAAAAAGGATGAAGTGGTCTTCATAATTACCAAGCATAGTACAAGAAGTAATGAGATCATATTTCAACAAAGGAGAAGCAGTTTAAAGATTAAAAAAAAAAACCTTTCTAGTTGCACGAATAAGTGAGCAGTTGGAACATACTGCTGGAGAAGATTGTAGGATCTGTGTTGCTGGAAGATGTTACTAACAGCCTAAGAAAACATATCACTAGTTAGGTTACTACAGGTAATCTTCCAGGCAAGAAGGGAGGGAACTGACATAATTTTCTTCTGGTTCTGGTTTTGCTTGGTTCTATGATACAGTTCAGTTATGTATCAAGAGGGCAGATGGTGCTCAGAGCATTGTCATTTAGCAGACTGCAGCATGAACAGGAAAGCTGCGTATCCTGCAAGAAACGCTGATAGCAGTGTCCTACACCCTTCCATCCTGTGCATATTTTACCATGAACAGGAACATAGTAAAGAAAACTCTCAAATTCTTAAAACTCTCAAAGACTGTCTCAGAACACACCTCTGTGTTGTGGAACCTATTAAAAGAGAATATTTTCTGGCAACAGTTGATGGCTGAAGAGGCAGCACAGCAAAGGGTCTGTATAACAGAAGGAGAGAGACTTCCTATTTTTTTCCTCTGCAATTGAATGTATAACCAGGTTGTCACTTTTCTCATACAAGTAAGACAAACCATTACCCAGATTAAAAAAGACCCAACCCTTATATAAAACTTTTCCCTATGGGTTTTTAGGAAAGAGGCGGTGGGTGGGAAAAGCCTGAGAACATTTGTATTGAACTGATCAAATTCAACTTTGTTGACTTTTTACGCTAAATATTAATCCATTTAACTTGGGTAACTTGGTTTCTTTATTTAGCTAATATAACTTGACTGGAGCCACCATGCAGAACCCATTCAAAATTAGAGCAACCATAAGAAATGAACTGCTTTCTAAATATGGAGACATATTCTCCAGTAATGTGAAAAATCTTGCAGCCTACATCCATAGATGCCTGCTTCTTCATGGAAGGACTTATAAGCCTAGTAATATGATTTGAAAATCAGCTGTTTCAATTCCCGAAGCTACACACACCTCTTAACAGATCTGGATGTGTGAACTTTTATGACTACTGGCTATCTCCAATGACAGAAAATATATTTTGCCTTCTCTCCAGCAATCTACGGAACAGCCATTGGTTTTTTAACTGCCAGTTTAATGGCAATACCTGCTCTTCACTGCAAGTTAAGAAAAATATTCTGAGTTCTTTTGTTGTGACTTGATACAAGTGAAGTTTTCAATTCTAGAATTAGTGATAACTGCATACCACGTTGTGCAGAGATAAGCTAATGCTGAGGTCCTCTTTTACATTACATTCTGAAAAGCAGCAGGTTCTATTGGATTGGAAGTGATATTATTATAAACCTCCACCATAACAGATAGGAGGTTCTTTGGAAAGAAAATGACTGTAGAGGTAATCTGTGTACAAGAGGGTAGGGTACTGATTGTTATTATTCAGCATACTCCACAATCAATACACTGAAGCAAAAAAGAAGTAGGAAAGAGGAAAAAAGGACTGAAAGGTTGGATTACAACCAAGCTTTATTTTATTGGCTGAAGAGCAAAGAAATTAAGAAGATATTAAACAAAAATAAATTAAATTGCAGTTGCCTCTCTCTTCAGGTAAAACATGACTTCATATTTAATGTTTATAAATCACATACAGCCTGATGCAAAGTGTACAAAAGTTCCTGAAGCCTGATCATTCCTGTATGACGAGCACTGAAGTCTTTTAATATGTGAGAAACACTCTATAGGTTTCTGTGTTATAGGTCTGACATAAATGAAAGAAAGAGGCTTGTAGTGTCCTGTTCAGAGTCTTCGTTAAAACTTACTTTTTGGTGAAGAGGCTTTGGTGACTTGCCAAAAAAAGTGAAGCTTTCCATGGGAACATGCCCATTTCCTTGAAACTTCCTCTGTAGATCTGCACTTCTCAGTGACAGTGTGAAGCCAAGGGAAAAGGAGCACAGCAGAGGCTCAGGGTGCCTTGCCCTGACGGATCTGATATGAGATTTACATTTCCAGCCTGGATCACAGAGGTAAGGGAATTGGATGTATTCTGTCCAGCTTCCTTAACCACTGAGGTATTTATCCACCTGGAAAGAGGGTATTTTTTTGTTTGTTTGTTTTTCTGCACTATTTTGTTTTGCTTTTAAAAATATATGTCTGTCTCAGTATGTGCCCCAGTTAGGCAGTGAAGGTCTGAAAGTATTTGGATGCCTGTTTGAATGCCTATTCAACATCATCCTTATAACCAGGCTTTTTCATGCCAGAACCATGTTTTTGGGATAAAATTAAAACAGAATCAGGGCATGATACCAGTCACTAAGAGCATACATATTAAAATATGCATGCATGCAGACACACTTTTGAGCAAATTGAATTGCTCTCACAGTTTGAAACAGATTAATATTATTTCATCTGTTTTTCAAATTCTTTCCAGGATTTGTGAAGTAAGTTATAAAATAAAGCCTTTGGGAGAAGGATAATTACAGACTTCAAAGCTAGATGAATAGAAGTTAACAACATCTTTTTGTTCTCTGGCTCAGTCTCTTTCTAAAGGCTGTATTTATGGGCCCCAAAGTATCTCTCTTTAGTATTGATTGTTTTGCATTTACTGCCTGAAGTAATCAGTAGTTATTGGACACAACTTACCAGTTCTTGTGAATTCAGAAAACTGAAAAAAATCACCTCAAAGTTTGACTTTGTTTATCCTGGACTACCTAGTCTGAAGGAATGTATTGTTACAATATGTGATCTGAACAAGACTTCAGAAATTGTTAAAATGAGACTTCTATGGGAAAATTCAGGTGACCTACATTGAGGTTTTAGGTACATAAATTTCAGTGATTCAGACGGCCTGTTCTCAAGTGGCAACACTTTTGAAGGCACCTGAAAAAAGAGAAAGAGCTAGCATATCATCATGGATCCCAAGTTCCACCTGTGACTGAGCAGAGCCCAGGAGTGTTTATTGCAAAGTGCTGCCTGCCAGATTAGCTAATGATGGGCAGGATATCTGAACACAGGTAAATACTGCAGTCAAAAGGTGAGCGAGTGACAAAACCTAAAAGAGCACCCAACATTTTGAATCTCAGGTGGAAGGGAGTGATTATTGTGAAGCATGGCCTGGTGCTCACACGTGGGGTGAATCTAGGATGCTGCTCAGTTGGTGTCCAGGCATGTTAATTTGCTTATTCCCATATACAGGTGAGAGGGAGTTTAGGCCTTCAGTTTTCAGACACCAAACTCCCTCCACTGACCATGCATGGGCCTCAACCTTGTATGTTCTAATTTGTACTTTGAGTAACAGGTACCTCATTTTTAATCAGGTTTAGAGAAGTTCAGAGACTTTGGAGAAATCTGAGTGTTTCCCTTGCTTTCTTATTAGATATCTTATTAGGTATTTTCAGAAGTTGAATGTTGCACCACGATTTCCTTTCACCCCACCACACTAGCATTATCCATGTCTTTGGTGCTTTTAACTTTTGTGCCATTTATTGATACAAACTCAATATGAACTTCAAGCTTTCTGAAGTCTTGGCTTGACTCAGCATAACACATTTTTCCTTCAAGCCACTAAGTACGTACATTTTAAACAATGCTTAAATGCTAGTGATGAGATTGACACAGTGGTTTGATCATGCCACATAGCAATTTTTGATAGAGATTTGTGAGTCCTTCACTATGACTTTGCTTCAACAAAGCAAGGGCTGGAAACCGTAGATACCTGAACACAGGGTAAAGGAAGCACCAGAGTCAGAAAAACTTTTGCATACCTAAAGCAGGATTCAGGCATCTAGTTTCCACAAGCTGTTTCACCTGTGGCCTTACCTTGAAAAAGACTGTTTTAGAAATTTACCTTTTTTCCAAATCATCCAAAATATTTCTGTAAACACACCTAAAGCTCTGTAAAATTTTCTATGTCCCACCAGTTACAGGTTAGTTTCCTGTAGTTCTCTCCTGTTTGATTTCTCCTGTGCATAATTAAGTAATTACTTTCACATTGCAGCCTTAGCCATAGGGAGGATGGAGAACTATAATTTGGATTTATCTTTTTTTAATCAGTTGCCCATTTTCAGGCAGTGGTTATCACTGACACCTCTGGGCATCTCTCAGGTTTCACTAAAATTAGCTATTAGGCTAAAAAATTACTATGGTTGGCTAGGAAAAAAGCCTGACAGAGGAAAAAGCAGACAGACAGACAAACCACCGCACCTGTAGATGTACATGGAACCCACACAGTGCTTGTCAGCAGCTAACTAGAGGGATGAGTTATAACAAAGGAGGTTCAATCTCATTTAATTAAATAGATTAATGACAGGTTCACAGTCTCTGTTCAGACAAATGAAAGTCATAGCTATGGTTATGGTCATGGGGCTTTTTTTGCTACTGTTTTTGTTGTTGTTGTTGTTTGTTTGTTTGTTTGCTTTTCTTTTAGGCTTTCAAATGAACACTAAGAAATCCTAATCGTCCAGTTAACCATTCAGTGCTATGAAATATACTAGTAATGTGTCCATGGAGAAAATAGAAATTTGTGAGAGAAAGAAATTTGTATGAATGTGCCATTTCTGTTCACACTAGGGTGTACATAGATGCTGCAGGAGGAATTCTAATAAAAGAGATGGTAAACTTTCAAAATTAACAAAGTGTGTCCTGGAAGTTGAGTTAAGGTAGAAGGATGGACCACCATCTTAGAGTATGCACATAATAAAAAAGTCCTTCAGCAAATAGGCTTACAGTATGTTACTGAAAAACATACGAACATTGATATACATGTTGTCCTGGTTTCAGCTGAGGCAGGGTTAATTTTCTTCTTAGTAGCTGGTGCAGTGCTGCGTTTTGGATTTGATGTGAGAACAATGTTGATAGCACACTGATGGCTTTGGCTGTTGCTGGGCAATGTTTACACTAAGTCAGGGACTTTTCAGTTTCTCAGGCCTTGCCAGTGAGAGGGCTGGAGGGGCACAAGAAATTAGGAGGGGACACAGCCAGGACAGCTGACCCGAACTAGCCAAAAGGATATCATACCGTATGATGTCATGCTGAGTATATATAAATGGGGAGGAAGATGGAGGGGCCACATTTGGCCTTATGGTGCTTGTCTTCCTGAGTAACCATTATGTGTAACAGAGCCCTGCTTTCCTGGGGATGGCTGAACACCTGCCTGCCAATGGGAAGTGGTGAATTAATTCCTTGTTTTGCTTCACTTGTGAGTGTGGCTTTTACTTTGCTTATCAAACTGTCTTTATCTCATCCATGAGTTTTTTCACTTTTACTCTTCCAATCCTCTCCCCCATCCCACTGTGGGGGGAATGAGCAAGCATCTGTGTGGGGTTTGGTTGCCAGATGAGTTTAAACCATGACACACATGAGCTATAATAACAGGGTATATGCTTTTGTTTCTATTTTATTATACTGTTAATTAAATCACAATAATTTTTTTGCACAGTTCTAGTTCAATTTAATAATGATCTTTTTCTGTTTCCTCTGTAACAAATTTAGACCTTAGTTATAAGTCTCAAGATCTCAAAATGATCTCAAGAATGATAGTTCGCTTTTCAGTCACTCTCAGTGGCAACTGACTGGAATTAACATTCCTGAAAAGTGTTTTCCAAGGATCTCAACAAAAGTTATATACTCACTTTTGCATATCATACTTTAAAAGATATGCGATGTGAAAAGACTAAAAAGGCAAAAAAGACAATAAGTTTAGAAAATATGACTGCATGAGAAAACAGTGAAGGACTTGGACTCGCTTAGTTTAAGGAAGAGAAGAGAAAGATGTAGTAAGTATCTTACATAAAAAGCTGGTCTCCTTGTCTGTTGCAACAGAGCAATAAAGAATGTTTAATTTGCCTCAGAGATTTGGTCTGAATAGTGTGAAAAGATTTCTTATTACACAGGTAGTCAAACACTACAGAAGAACAGAGACACTGCAATCCCCTGTCTGGAAATTCTTCCTACTAGGTGAAGACTAGTCTGTCTAGGTGAAGAAATGACCTAGCTCTGTTTAGTCCTGCTTCAGTGCAGATAACTGGGGTACATTATCTCTTGCAGTCCCTCCCAGATCTTAATTTTTATAGTCCTGTGTATGATTCTTTATTCCCTATGACTTTTGTACTACATTCTCTTTGAGCTTCAAAATATTATTTTACACTTATTTCAGAAATACTGTGTGTGAGAAGAGAATCTTTTCCCAAGAAAATTTTAGCTGTACAGAAATCACTCTTCTTTAGTTGATTCTCCATTGTTTAATTTGACAGTTAAATTGCAATGTTAGCAGAACAAAATTGGTGATCAGAAAATTAACTTTACAGTTTTCAAACTGTTATTCCATAGCTGCAAGATGAATAACAACAGGTATTTTTTTTGTTTTCTCCCCAGCTCACTGGAGATGCAAGAAAAATTCAGCACTGCAGCAAGAGGAAGTCTTTGCAAGTATTCCCAAACTTTCCCTGCTGTACTGCTTCTTAAGAAGGCCAGCTGAGTTAGAATAGTCTTACAGTACACTCAAAAGTGAGATTTGCAGAATATCCAACAATTAACATTTCCCAAAGACCGTAAGAAAGTAGCAAAATGATCTCAAGAGTTATAGTACCACCACATGCCGTTGCTTAAAAGCAGGTGGCCTAACTTAAGATTTGGCTTGAAAATTTTTTGGTCTGAAGCCATTTAAAAAGTTGAATCATACCAGCAACCTCACGTTATGACTTGTGAGAGACTGATGCAGTTTCCTGTGCACATTCTTGAGGCTAAACCTGAAATATGAATATTTTCATGGTGGTACATGAACAATAAAGGATAAATGAGGTTAATGGCCTGGGGTGAATTTAAATGAAAAATGAACTCAATTGCAACACTTTTAAAAATTTTAGAACATTGTGAAAGGGCTTTACTATGAAAGAAAAACACATAACCACATGACTTGTAGACTGTTGTTGCTGTTATTATTTTCAAATGTCTCATATCACCCACCACTCTATCTTAAGCTATTTTCCTATTTTACTATCCCCTGTCTTTGTATTTGAGTCCTCTGGTTACAAATAAATTCTGCTATCTTTTATGTGGGTGTAAATTTAAATTTCCACTAGAATAATTGTTTAAAAGCTTGATTTACTAAATTTTCTAAGGGAACCAGCTTGCAGGGAGTTGCTGCTGTGCCTACAAATGAATGAGGCTTGCTACCTCTCCAAAGAAATTGAGCATGTCATAGAATGAGGTCTTTGTACATGCACAAAATCTGACCTATTAAGGTCTGTTGGTTTTGTGTGATTGTGTGGTTTTAATTTGAGGTAGTTTTTTAATTTTGTTTTATAAAGGTACAATAGGATGACCTTCAAGAAACTGATTTATCCTGTGGGTAGTGAGTATATTTTATTTCTATTAAGCTGAAACTGTATCACAGAGTATTACCTGCTGTGAAATGTTTCCTAGTGAGTGACTAGCTATGAGTTCTAGCCTCTGATTTCCATTCAGCAGCCCCCGTGGTTACAAGATAGATATTTTCAGATGGTAAGGTCAGTATGCTACAGATTTAAGCTCTGGAAACAATAACTTCTTTTCCTGTATTTTGTCCTTTTTATAATTCTGTTTATACCTCTAAAATACAGAAAAGTGGTAACACTTTTGGAAGGGTCCTAGTACAGCATAAATATGTAGATAAAGCTGAAACAGATATTGGCATTTACTACTTTTTGTTGTTGTTTGGACTGATAAACCGTGCACTCTCAACTTTGTTTCCTCATTCCATTTATAGATGGAATAAAGTATATGATAGAAAACTTTTATGTAGCCTCCTACATGAAAAGAATCTTAAAATAGTAAGTTTGAGTTGCTGAACCCTTATTCTTAGTTATCTGTTGTACTAAATCCCTTAGGTTTACAAACTTTGTGTCTCATCTGAAGGGTTTATGATTAAGAAATAACACACCTGAAAACTGTTACATGACTGTGTATTGGGCTTGCATGGCAAGGCTTTGGTAGCGGTGGGACTGCAGGGGTGGCTTCTGTAGGAAGCTGCTATGACCTTCCTCCATGTCTGACAAAGCCAATGCCAGCCGGCTGCAAGATGGACCTGCTGCTGGCCAAGGCCAAGCCCATCAGTGTAAGCGGTAGCGCCAGTGAGATGAGGGGGCTTAAAAAGGGGGAAAAACCCAGAGGAGCAAGAGTATGTGAGAGCTGCAGCCCTGCAGCCCCCAGGGCAGGGCAGGAGGCCGGGGGGCTCCAGGCGCCGCGGCAGAGGCTCCCCCCAGCCCGCGGCGCAGCCCCCGGCGGGGCAGGCTGTGCCCCCAGCCCACGGAGCCCCCGGGGGGCAGCTCCCCCCCCGCAGCCCGGCAGGGCCCCACGCCGGGGCAGGGGGTGCCCGAGCTGACCACAGCCCTGGCCCCACTGCTGAGGGGGAGAAGGGAGAGAATTTGGGAGTGAAGAAGGGAGGTGTGGAGGGAAGGTGTTTTAAGTTTTGCTTTTATTTCTTATTATACTACTCTGATTTGAATGGTAATAAGTTAAACTAATTTTCCCAAGTTGAGTCTGTTTTGCTTATGCCAGTGACTGCCGAGTGATCTTCCTGTCCTTATTTTGACCCATGAGCTCTTTGTTATGTTGTCTCTCCCCTCGCCTGTCCAGTTGAGGAGGGGAGTGATAGAGCAACTTTGGTGGGCACCTGTCATCCAGCCAGGGTCAACCCACCACAGCTTGATATGGAAATTGTTGTGAACTTTAGTATTAAATTATGCCCATTTTTTAGAAGCAATTCCTGGTGTATAACAACAGTGTAAAAAGAACCAGAATAAAAGCATATTTGCACTTGAGTGTAACTTTCTATTTAAATAGTTGAATGTACTCATTATCCTCTATTCAAGTGCCATCTATCGTTTAAGTTGTTGTGGATGTCTCATGTTTTCACGTGATCACCAAGGATTTGGGTAAATCATCTCACCAATCTTGACATCTAAAACATAGAATTAGTTTAACACACCCGACACATTTGATACACCTTTCTAGTGTGTGGAAAGAGATTAACAAAGCCTCTGTCTAGCACTGTGGAGGGATAGATACAAAACACATTCATAATTCTAGCATAGGTGCTTAATGTATGTTGTATAAAATGGCCCTTGGAAGCGTCTGTATGTCCTAGATGATGATTTGAGTGAGAAGGGATAACTCCTGGTTTAGGTAAATCTGACTTTTGTTGCTAAGTATTGTTTTATGTGGTTTTTATTTCTTTTGTCTTCTTCACACATTCCTTAAATAGATTTTGTATATAAACTCTTGGCAAAGTATTAACTTTCTAAGATCTCAAGTCAATTACTCACAATCTTAAAAGTTCATTTGCTTTCTCATTTTGTCCCTGCCTTGAAATGAGACAGGTTTCTCAAAGATCTTGCATAAGCAAACAACTTCCACCTCCTTTTCTAGAATGAAAGACATCTATTAGATAGAAGGACACAGCTATTAACCTGTCTTCCCTCTTTCCTCCAAACTCTCAGGCAACTGGGAGTCAAACAATCTTCAGCCAATAATTTGGAACTATATTATGCCCTCTCACAAAAGTCAGGGATAAGTAAAATGACATTCCAAATACATTGAAAATGCCTTCATGTATAATCAAAAGAAGAGCTTTTAAGTGGTGAGATAAAGTAAGTGGAAGGTTGGTATGCAACTGAGAGGATTCTTGGAGATTAGATACACCTGCACATCAAAAATCTGCAATATTCTAACACGAGTCTTTTAAAGACTGTGCTGAATATGACATCTCCAGAGATTCCTATTATTATTTCTAATCCCATCTGATTTCACCTACAAATCATATTTCAACACAATATGATCTGATCATATTTCACAGTTATATTGGTCTGATTTTGCCAGTATGTCTATAAATGCACAGGTGTAAAGCAAATTAGATTCTTAAGCTAGAATGTTTCATTTCACTTAGTCCAAATATAATCCATTTAAAATACTTTATATTGCATCTAACAGGAGAACTCCCTACAGCTTGAGCTCCAGTAATATTAATTGTATATTATTCAAAAGCAAATTATCTAAACTTGTCAACTCAGCAAAGTTGTCTTAAAAAAGTCTTGCATCAGCTCTTGTAACAGAATATTCTACTCTAAATTGTATTTACTTCATAGGTTTTGCTGCTTCCTTCAGGAATGTTCATCTTGTAATATTTCTTTTTCAGCTCTGTTTATTTTGCCAGATAAGGGAATTTCAGCCATCAAGCTTGTCAAAGGACTGTTCAGTCACTGAATGAAACACTAAGCATGCCAGAAATTGTCCCAGAAAACATTCAGAGAGAAAAAAAATGGCTTGCATGGGGCATACAGAAGGTTGACATTCTTTTGGTTTCATCTCACATTATCCAAAGTTTACACTTTCCATGCTGCTAAAACTCATACCCTTTCTACCATCTCAAAAGCACACTGGTGTCTGGGAGAGCTCAGTGGCTATCAATATACCAATACAGTAAATGATGTCAGGATCCAAAGCTGAACGCTGGACCTTCATCATCTACATTGTTAAATTGTTATGATGACTTACTCCTGGCTTTTGTCAATCAAATTTTGGGTGTGGTTTTGAAGTCAGAGTGAATGAGTGTTCATTGCCAACACCCTCTTTTGGAAGCTGAGACCTTAATAATAAATATGTAATCAGTGCTGTGTTGGATTGCCTCAGTGCCTGAGAACCTGTCTTGGCACTATCTAGTTTACTAGTATAGATGTGTTTAACACCTACCAGAGGGAGTAAGTCATATTGATACAGACATACTATATTGAACTATATGATCTCTTAAAAGCTGTGAGATTCTCTCCTTTGTGTGTGTGGAGTTTAATACCCATGAGATGACAGGCAGCTTGGTAATGTTTGAAAAAATCTTCACAGTGGGAATGACCAAAGGGATGTGGAAAGAGACACTCTCAGTTATGCTGATATTATTGTTATGCTATAATGTCACCACTTTTCCAAAATATCTTTCCAAAGGAAACACGTGGTGGTGTCCCTGCCCAGCCATATGCCCCCCACAGGCCACTGTCCCTTAGGATTGTCTCTGCCCTGGCAATGGGTCACCCATGGCTGTAGTCTCTGAAGGGTGCCCCTACTCTTCCTTGGATCCCCTTCTTCTAAGAGCACATCTCCAGCTATACACCCAACAATGTCCCCATCCATGTGTCTTTATCCAGTCCCTCATCGCCTCCTCACGTGTGTCTTACCCTCGCAGCTACCACTCAGCAGAGGCACATGCTCCTCTCTTTGCTTTAAGCTTTGGTGGATGTTGGGTTGTTTTCATCCATTTCAGAACTGACTGGAACAGACTGTGGCTGACACAGGGCAGTTCATGGCCTTGGCCCACACAGGGTACCCTGCAACCCTGCTACCAAACCCTATGAACTATACACCTGATATATGTGAGGAAGTTTAAAACCATTACGTCTTGTCCTATCACAACAGGTCCTGCTAAAATGTTTGTCCCCATCTTTCTCACAAGTCCCTGTTAAGTACTGAAAGGCAGCAATAAGTTTCCCTGGAGCCTTCTCCAGGCTGAACAACCCCAACTCTCTCAGTCTGTCTTCATAGGAGAGGTGTTCCATCCCTAACAGGAGGTATTATCGTACATATTTGGGTTTAAGTTATCCTTAAAATAGTTGTTGGTATAACAGGATTTCTACTATGAGCCAAGATTCATATCTTTAGTCAGTCTTTACTCACATAGAAATTTTCAATTTCATTAAACAGGGACTATATCCCGGTAATTCCTTCGACAAAGACATGCCTTGGATTCTGAAAGATTTTTCAGTGTTGATTTAAGGAAATTTACAGCAGGATGGGATGACTGACTAAAGATAGAAGTGTCTGAGTACATTAGGGAAAACAAAAGGAAGAGTGTGAGAGGATGTGGGTGGGAAAGCGAGAGCTTTACTTTCTTGAATGAATGAGGTGAGGACTCAATGTTTGGTAAGTAGGGTCAAGGCCCCTGGTGTGGGGTTTGGACCTGTGTACTTTCCTTCCTTTCTTTTCTTTGTGTGTGTCTCTCTCTTGCTCCGGACCTGTGTACTTTCCTTCCTTTCTTTTCTTTGTCTGTCTCTCTCTCTTGCTCCCCTTTTGCTATGTGCAGACCTCATACTCATTTGAAAAACTTTCTGTGATTCTTATGGAGTCTTTTTAGACTTTTAGCCCCTTTAACAAAAAAGGGCTCTTAAGTTAAAAAATGATGGGTCAGTGCCAGCAGCGAATAATAGATCACTGTTAATCCCAGGCTGAGTAGGGGTGCTAGATAGCTGCTTCTGGTATCAAAAGGGAGCTTTCAGGGAGTCATTACCTTGGAAATTTCACCTAGCACAGGATCATCAAGAGCTGCTACATCTTCCTATCTCTCTCCCTAGGTATGGGGTTGCATTCTTACCCCATGCCTGTCAAAGGCAATGCAAGCCCTCAGCGTGGGAGTGTCCAATTGATTCAGCAGCCTTTGACATTAACTGCTGATCAAGCCCATTTACTCATCTTCATTGCTAAGAGCTCCTGCCCAGCTCACCCTTAGGTATGGCTGGGCCAGCCTTACTGTTTAACATGTACAGCTTTGGATCTGACCTTCTCCTTCAGCCAGCACAGCTGTCAGTGAGCCAAGGCCATCAGCTCTGGTTGCAGGCGTGTTCCGCAGCACAGGGGGTGGTTGAGGCGCACGGGGTGGTTCCTGAGCCAGGGAAACCCCAGGGGAGCGCCGAGACCTGCCCAGAGCCAGCAGCTCTCAGGAGAACGGCTGCAGAGGTGTAGACAGGGCCTGGAGTAATGGTGGCCACCCCAGCCCCACAAAGGACAGCCCTGTGTGTGTGTGCTGTGACCAGGGCATGGTGCGGCAGTTGGATCGGGAGGGCACCTCTTCGAGGGAGGGGTGTTCCAATGGCCGAGTGGAGAGGTTTGAAGTTCGTGTAACCCAGCAACTGGGCACCATTCTGTGACCATCTGCACAGGAGAAGGGCACTCATCCTGCCTGACCCTCACAGTAGAATGGTGGGCACTTGTCTGAGAGCAAAGGCTGCAGCTCCAGCTGGGGGGTTGGCACCATCTACCCCAGCAGTGGCCAATGCCCCCACCCAGATGGGGCTGCTGATGGGAGAGGCTGCAGCGCAGGCCTCAGGCTGCGGGACGTGCCCAGGCCTTTCCCCCAGGATGGACACAGGCTGCAGATCTGCCAGCAAAAGGTGTGCCCAGGTGGAGGAGCTTCAGAAGGTGGCTGAGCTTCAGAAGGCAGTGTGAAGGCTGCATAGCATCAGGGAGGCTGAGAAGCAGTCAGGTAGCCACTTACAAGTGCAGTCTGTAGTGGACTTGCAGCCCACGGCGCAGCAACCAAAACCTCCCCCACCAGTGCACACAGAAGTGAGGGGGCCAATAATGCAGAAGAATGGAAGCTTGCAACGGCAAGGATGTGCAGGAAGACAAGACTTCCCCCAAAGCCTGAGGTGCCCTTGCAGGACTGCTTCTCTGCTCTGCAGACTGCAGAGCAAAGACCCATCACACCAGGAATGGTGCTGGAGCTGAGTAAGGCAGCCCACTCTGCTCCCCATGTAACAACCAGAGCAACTAAGAAAAGGCAATGGATGACAGTAGTAGGCTATTTTCTTCTGAGACGTACAAAGGCACCTATTTGCTGATATGACACACTCTCTAGAGAGGTGTGCTGCTTACCAGGGGCTCGTATCTATCAGCTAGATGATCTTTAAGGTCCCTTCCAACATGAACCATTCTATGATTCTATGATTCCAAGTATCAGGGATGTCAACCAAGACTGCCAAGCCTTGTACAGTCCACTCATCCACTGCTCTTGTTTTCTTTTGGCCACCAGTGATATAGCCAGGAGCCAACTGAGGAGTATCAGGAAGGATTACAGGGCCCTGGGGGCAGTGGTAAGGAACTCCAGAGTGCGGGTAGTTTTTTCATTAATCCTCCTGCTCAAAGAGAAGGGGTTTCAAAGGGCCAGCTGAATCTAGCAAATCAATGAATGGTTACGGGACCGGTGCCCCAGCCAGGAGTTTGGCTACTTAGGCTATGGAACTTGCTTTGAGAAACCTGGAGGCTTGATGGGGTCCGTCAGAAAAGGGGAAGAGCATTTTTGGTCGTAGGCTTGCCAAGCTGTTGAAGAGGGCTTTAAACCAATGTTGTAGAGGGAGGTGAATCTCAATTAATCCCACTCGTGCCAGTTTGATGCCAGAGCCAGCAAGAGATGCCCAGAGCCTGGAGAGGAATTGCAGAACACCAGGAGAGCACCTGAAGAGCAGCACAAAGGAATTCCAGCCACTCCATCCAGTAAGTCAGTTTCATCAGGGGCCCAATTTAAATGCCTCTGTGCAAACACATGTAGCATGGGGAATAAATAGAAGGAGTTAGAGATGTGCACATGCCTGCAGGGCTATGATATTACTGGTATCACAGAGATGTGGTTGGATGGGTCCAATGACTAGAGTGTTGGAATGGAAGGATACAGGCTCTTTAGGAAGGACAGGCAGGGGAGATAAGGAGTAGGTGTTTCTCTCTATGTCAGTGACCAGCCGGACTGCATGGAGATTCACCTGGGAATGGATGAGGAGCTGACCGAGAGTTTATGGATCAGGATTAATGGGAGGGCAGGGACAGAAGACATTATAATGGAGGTTTGCTACAGGTTGCCTGACCAAGAAGACTGAGCAGATGAGGTCCTTGATAGACAAACAGGAACAACCTCACATTCACAAGCCCTGATCCTCAGGGGGGATTTCAACCAGCCTGATATCTGTTGGAGGGGCAATGCAGTAGGGCATAAGCAATCCAGAAGGTTCCTGGAATGTGTTGATGAAAACTTCCTTCTCCAAGTGATAGAGGAGCAACAAGGAGAGGTGTTATGCTGGACCTTGTTCTCACTGACATGGAGGGGATGGTGGGGAACGTGAAGCTTAAGGCTGCAGTAACCATGAAATGGTGGAGCTCAGGATCCTTAGGACAGCAAGGAGGGCACACAGCAGGCTCACTACCCTGGACTTCAGGAGAGAAGGCTTTGGCTTCTTCAGGGAACTGCTTGGTAGAGTACCATGGATAGAACCCCGGAGGGAAGAGGGGCCCAGGAAAGCTGTTTGATACTCAAGGATCACCTCCTCTGAACTCAGGAGTGATGTATCCCAACAAAGAGGAAGTCAGACAAAAAAGCCAAGAGGCCTGCATGGATGAACAAGGAGCTCCTGGACAAACTAAAAAAAAAAAAGAAGCCTACAGAGTTGAAGCAAGGTCAGGTAGCCTGGGAGGAATGCAGAGACATTATCTGAGCAGCCAGGGGCCACATTAGGAAAGCTAAAGCCCTGATAGAATTAAATCTGGCCAGGGATGTCAAGGGCAACAAGAAAAGCTTCTATAGGTACCTCAGTGATAAAAGGAAGACTAGGGAAACTGTGGGCCCTCTCTGGAAGGAAACAGGAGACCTGGTTACTCAGGATATGGATAAGGCTGAGGTACACAATGACATTTTTGCCTTGGTCTTCACTGGTGAGTGCTCCAGCCACACTGCCCAAGTCACAGAAGGCAAAGGCAGGGACTGGGGAGAGTGAACTGCCTATTGTAGGAGAAGATAAGACCATCTAAGGAACCTGAAGGTGCATGATTCCATGGGGCCTGATGAGATGCATCTGCGGGTCCTGAGGGAAATGGGTGGATGAAGTGGATAAGCCACTCCCTGTCATATCTGAGAAGTCATGGCAGTCTGGTGAAGTACCCACTGATTGGAAAAGGGGAAACATAACCCCTATTTTTAAAAAGTGAAATAAGGAAAACTCAGGGAACTACAGGCCAGTCAGTCTCACCTCTGATATCGTGTACATGGATTTGTGCAAAGCATTTGACACTGTCCTGAATGACATCCTTGTCTCTAAATTGGAAAGACATGGATTTGTTGGATAGACTGCTCAGTGGGTAAGGAATTGGCTGGATGGTTTCACTCAAAGAGTTGTGGTCAATGGCTTGCTGTTTAAGTGGACACCAGTACAAGTGGCATTTGTCAGGGGTTGGTACTGGGACCAGCGCTGTTTGATATCTTTCTTGGCAGCATGGACACTGGGATTAAGTGCACCTTCAGCAAGTGTGCCAACAATACCAAGCTGTGTGGTGCAGTCAACATGCTGGAGGGAAGAGATGCCATCCAGAGGGACCTTGATAGGCTTGAGAGGTGGGTCTATGTGAACTTCATGAAGTTCAACAAGGCCGAGTGCAAGGTCCTGTACGTGGGTCAGGGCAATCCCAAGCACAAATACAAGCTGGGTGGAGAATGGATAGAGAGCAGTCCTAAGGAGAACAACTTTGGGATGATGGTGGATGAGAAGGTTGACATGGCTTGGCAATGTGTGCTTGCAGCCCAGAAAGCCAACCATATCCTGAGCTGCATCAAAAGAAGTGTGAACAGCAGTTCAAGGGAAGTGATTCTTCCCTTTTACTCTGCTCTGGTGAGACCCAACCAGGAGTACTGTGTCCAGCTCTGGGGCCCTCAATATAAGAACATGGGCCTGTTGGAACAAGTCTAGAGGAGGGCCAGGGAGATGATCAGAGGGCTGGAGCACCTCTCCTATGGAGACAGGCTGAGAGAGTTGGGGTTGTTCAGCCTGGAGAAGAAAAGCAGCCTTCCAGTACCTGAAGAGGGCCTACAAGAAAGCTAGAGAGGGACTTTTTACAAGGGCATGTCATGATAGGACAATGGGATAATGGCTTTAAACTGAAAGAGGGTGGATTTAGATTAGGTATTAGGAAGAAATTTTTTACTGTGAGGGTGGTGAGACAGTGGAACGGGTCGCTCAGAGAAGCTGTGGATGCCCCATTCCTGGAAGTGTTCAAGGCCAGGCTGGATGGGGCTTTGAGCAACCTGATCAAGTGGAAGGCGTCCCTGCCCATGGCAGGATGTTGGAACTAGGTGATCTTTAATGTCCCTTTCAAACCAAACCATTCTATGATTCCGTGATTGCCTGGGTGCAAGCTTGGAGCTCTCTCTTTTACACTGTACAAAAGCTTTATGTAAATGAGTATATTCTAGCTTCTTCTTTCCTCCCTAGGCTAAGGCCTATCAAAAATTATGATTTAGTCTAGTATTTTTTGAGGAGGGCAGTTTAGTTTTTTTCTTTTTCTTTTTTTTCTTCCTGCTAGCACTATATTAGTTGTTTAGAAAATTTCAGTATCCTAAATCTGTCATGAGAACTTTCACTATTTCACTGTAATACTTCCAGGTGTATGAATACACCAGGTGTTTCTTCATGGCCCCTCAGATCAGTCCAGAGTGGTGGCAATCCTCATAGGTAGGTACACAAGAAATGGCCAAAGATATATGCTGCTTTTCATTTGCTGCATACTGATTTTCAAACTGTGCCTTAGGAAAATGACCTTCACTGTCCCCTTTTTGCTCAGTCACTTAAATTTTAGATGCTTAATTTGTTACTTTAGAAAATAGTATTATTTTAGGACCCTAGTAGTCTTATTTATGGACCTTAAAGAAGCTTCGATGGGATATGTTTTGCACTTTATCTTCTTTCTATTGAAATGTTTGAGGATGAAAGTGAGGTTTTGTGGATTTTAAATTACTTCTAAGTTTAAGCACTGCTGTTTTGAATCAAGAGGTACATCTGCTGACTGTAGTATCTGTATGTACTTATAACAGCCAATTTCAAAAGACAGTTGCTATTTCAGTCTCTGTATTTTAAATATTTTATTCTACTTTCATTTCTGGCAAGTGAAGTGGAATCCCAAAGAAGACTGTTCCTTGGTCAAGAAAATTTCTTAAGTTTTCTTTTTCTTAGTTGTTGTTAAGAGCATAAAGTTTCTGCACTGACCAGAGAGTAACAAAATTCAGATGCCCTGGATTTGGTTTCTAACTTTAATTTGGTACACTTTTGAAAGCATGTTTTCTGACCTGAATAACATGGGTCAGAGAATTTAACAAGCGAGTGAGGTTTTAAATCCATTGCTACTTCTTCTGGGCCTGCTTCTTTTATGATTCTGTACTTTTATCAGTACAGAATACTCAGCTTCAACACTATGACTGAGCGGATCATTTAGAGATACATTTTCTCTTTCTTTAGAGATTTCATAACTATATTTTTTTCAGGATAACACATACTGGATTTTTATAAAAATATCAGTAATAACCCTAAGCCCTATTAAAAAAACCTAGGTATTGAATCAAAGAAGTCCCTTTAAGTCTGTCTTTGTTGTTGACAACAATAAAAAACAGATTTAGAAATAAATTGTCATCTGAGCAGAATACAGTTTTCCATTACCTGCATTTACCTCTCCCTGGCCTTTCAACCTAAATTTAGCTTGTTTATTCCCAGGACAGATAACATGCACCTTATTTTAAATGAGGCCATTCAGATGAATGATATTACATTTTGATATCACAATAGATTAAAAAAATAAATGCTTGTGAAAGAAAAGGCAATTCATCCTGAGAAAGAGTGGTACTCTTGTAGTATAACTCCTCTCATCAATCGTTACCAAACAAATGCTCGTATGCTTTGTTATGATTCCATCGTGTCTGCGCTCCTAATTATACAACCTAGATCGTCTTTCCTTCAGATAGCTGAGATGTGGAAAGCAAAACACTTTGCTGGGAATTACACATTGTTACCTCCTCTGATAGTCAGTAGGGGTTCTTAAATATGATAAATTTTGAAACAGATATTTTACTGTTGGTTGAAGAAGAAAAGGCAGAAGCTATGAGATTTGAGTCTGAACTTTGATTTTACTGAGCTAATTACACGTGGGTTGAGTTTTCAAAATCACAAATAGCTTAAGTTTTTAAAGATATCTTAGCTACATATTTTTGGCAATTTATTATCTAATTGATGTGGGGATCTAACTGTGTCAGTGTACATTTTAATATGCAAAGATAATGAGTTCCAGTTCCTGTGATTCCAGAATCTGTGAAAAATATTTGGCACTGAATGATATCATCTACATATACCATTAAGGACTTGGAGGAGTTGTATGTCTGCAAAAGCCCCACTTATATGTGGCTGGCTTGTTTTGAAGTGCTGCATTTTGATGGATTTCTGCTATCTCACTGTAGCAGAGAATTGTTAGCAACATATACTAAGTTTCTAAACATACTAGCAAATTAAAACTCACCCTATAATTATTGTATTTTATCCTTTATGTTGATTTCCACTTAGGACCCATTAGAAATGAATAATAATTCATTCATATAGTTCATATCTATAAGAAAACTAGCAGTAAATGATAATTTAAATATAATAAAGACCTTATTTTAAGGGTAACAAATATTTCTGCTTCTCTCTTACATATGTAGGTGCATTCATGGGGGCATTTTCTCTGCCCCATATACAAGTTATGTATTATGATAGATCAGCTAAAGCTCTTCTGCACAGACACTCTCATGGCTTTTTTTAGGTCTTTTTGCAGCACCTCTTTCAATGCATTAAGATTTGCTTCCAATATTTTTTTTCCTGTCATATCTTCTGATTTTAGTATCATAAAGTTCAGAGAAGTGCTGTGAACCATATTCAAAATGGTGTTTGGAGTCTCATTTCTTT
The DNA here is from genome assembly GCF_023638135.1 of Falco biarmicus. Classification (NCBI taxonomy): domain Eukaryota; kingdom Metazoa; phylum Chordata; class Aves; order Falconiformes; family Falconidae; genus Falco; species Falco biarmicus. The sequence continues at coordinate 31,095,246 of NC_079293.1, read as the reverse complement.
TTCTCACACTAAGATTCAACATAGAAAAATTTTGTTTTACTTTACTGTCACTTCTACAGTAATTTAAGTCAGTGTGAACACTGACTTTTCCTATAGTATCTGTTGTTGATGCTTTACTTCTGTAACATATCAAAAGGATCTTCTTTAGCAGACTTATTATCCTCAAGACTTTTTAATGTGCATGTAGTTTGCATCTACCATTTCAAAGGCATTCAAGCCTAAAAAGTGATTCCAGACTCAATGATACACAGAAAAAAACCCCAGCACTTCTTTGCCTAGATTGAAAACTCTACACAATGCTCTTCATGGAGCATACTTTATTCTCTTGACTAATACATGAATTGGGGCTACATTATAAAATCATTCTTTTGAATCATATATATCTGTAGCGTCACACTTGCTCCCTGAAAGTCTGTGAAAATTAGTGAATATGGCATGTAAAAGCAACAAACAATAGTACTTATTTTATCATCAAACCATACTTGCTCATAGCTCATAATGAATAGAATTTTAGTGTTCTATTGTTTGTTAGCTGTTCTTTTTCTGAATGTGAGAATTGTTAGCTTTTCAAAAACTACCTTTTAATCCTACGTATATTATTTCTGTGACTTCACATTTAAAAATAATTCTGTTGTCTCCATTGCTGATGCCTGTAAGGTATTATTATCAGACTGTTTTGATGATGATCCCTGAGAGATAAATTGTGGTTTGGCCCAATGTGCAGGTGTTCACAACATCACATTGCCATTACAATTAACAACCCTTCTGACATATGCAAAAGAAAGGTTCTCAAACATTACAATAATGAGTAATGAATAATCTAAGCTAGAGCTGCATGGGCATGCAGACTGAACTACACTTTAGGCCCTAAAATAAATCTCTCCATTATTAAAATGAGTCATCTTGGTGAATCAAAGTGGAGAACTATATTGTTACAACTCTATTGTTATATTTTTTTCTGTAATAATTAAAAAGTTATTTCTCTGTTCTTGTTCATTTCTAGCACTTTACATAAATTTCAAGCTCATTTAACAAAGACTAAAAACTCCATGACTCTTGATAATAGCCACTTTATTCTATAGTTAATAGAAGAATGGCTCCTTCTCTGATTCTACTCTGAAATGGCCTGAAGCACTGCTGTAACGACATGCATTTTTCTTCTCAGATGATACATATAATATGAAGAATCTGTGAAAAGCTCTTTTCTGGCTAGAAAGGTTCTGGTTTTGAGTGCATTGTGATTTTACCCTGGAGGCTATTTATATTTTTTCAGCTTTAAGAATGTCTATAATCCTTTCTGAGGCAAGCTTTTCTCAGTGGTGCCCGGTGGCGGGACCAGAGGCAATGGGCGCAAACTGAAACATGGGAGGTGCTGTCTGAACATCAGGAAACATTTTTTCACTGTGGGGGTGGCAGAGGACTGGAACAGGTTGCCCAGGGAACTGGTGGAGTCTCAGTCCTTGGAAGTATTCAAAGGTTATCTTCACATGGTCCTGGGCAACTGACTAAGTGGCTTACAACATGTAATATTATTCCTCTTAGATTTCAGTGTTCAAAGATTAATCCTGTCTTATTTATTTATAATAAATACATATTTATTTATAATATATACACAATAGCTAAAGCCATTTAGACTGTAGGATACTTAATATTATCAAGACCACAGTAATAATACATATTTTAAAAATAAGAAGTACTGCTTCTGCTGTTATCTTGATTTTCTGTCATTTTTCACTCCTTTCTCATTCATTTTCTGGAGTCAGTCTTGGACTGGGAAAGATCTGGGACAAGTAGCATCTCTATATTTTCCCAATGCTTCATAATATAGTCATAATTTTTATATTGTTTGGAATTACCATCACAATTAGCAATTAATGATGTAATAATCAGTATTTATTTTATATAGTGAACTTATTTGTATTGTATTTAGAAGAAATCTCTCTGATTGTTTCAACTTTGCAAAACTAAGTTTCTCCTGACTTTGCTTTTAAAAAAACTTGAATACAGCAGTGTTCTGTGCTTCCTCAACTGCTACTGCTGTAAGCATTTTTATCCATCATAGTCAAGATGCTCGGGTGTGTCATAGTACTGATCATTATACTCTGGTGAAGACATTTAAATAGTTTTCTGCCACATTTCTAGCCTGTTACCTGATTGTTGCAGCAGCTTCTGAGCTGCTTAAATTTCTGCCTACAGAATTATCAGTGGTTCTGTCCAGTTTCCCACTGTACTTATTCTACTACTTATTCTCCATCAGCAGAGCCAAAAATGGGTATGAATGTTAGGACAACCCCCTCGAGATGTTTAGACCATCGATTTGTATTACACAAAAACTGGAAAGGTTCTGAGATCTTAGGCCATGGCTTAGAAATTTGCATTCTTTGAACAACTGATTGGGATGGTCCTCCCTTGGTATTGGGGACCTTCACCTTAAAAAACTCATACTGCTAAACTAGCTTGCATGGCCTCAGGAAGAAGCAAACCCACATTCTTTGTGAATCAGTTCTACACTTTTAGCATACTCTGGTAGTATCCAGGTAATCACTGTGAGGTAATGAGAAGCTTCTGTCCTAGGGGAATTTAAAACAAAATAATCTCATTCCAATAGAACAGAGTAATAGTGTGGATTGATGTACTTAGGTAAGCTAAGTAGCCTAAGAGTCACTCAGTGTTTCTAAGCAGTGAAAGAAAGTACCAAGAAGTTGATTACAAAGTGACATTTATAGATAGGAAAGTGAATTTTCATCCTATAGAACTGGTAAAGTTAGATCCAAATAAACAGTTTATTAGGTTTTATACCGGCATTATTACCAGGGGATAATTTTGCAGTCATAATTCATGTTTGGTTTGTTATAGTTTTTGGTTTAGGTTTGGTGTTTTGTTTGTTTTGTTTTGTTGTTGGGTTTTTCTTGGGGGGGAGGGGTGTAGTTGGGTGAAGTCTTTTTGTTTGTTGGTTAGTTGGTTGGTTTAGGTTTGCCTTTTTTTTTTTTTTTCTTTTTTTTCTTTCTAAAACATAATTTGCTGAGTGTGAACATCTTTGATTCAAGGAATGAAAAAAAGAGGGTAGCTCACACCTGCATGTCAGGTAGTTTAGACCTGAAAGAATAAGAGAATGACAGCATTGCTGGACAATTAATTTTTCTTTCATTAAGTGAATGCATTGCACTGTACATTAGTTTACATCCCTTCAGAGTGAAGAAATCACTGTGTGAGAATAATTTTCAGCAAGGTCCTACTTGGTGGTACTAAATGTGGTTTACTACCACACTATTGTGTATTTAATGGGCCTTTCTATCTGTTGGCAGGAGATATTAATACCATAATGATAATGGGATCTACTACTGCATATGTTTTTGTTGGAGGGATTGAACAGATGATTTTGATATTTTTTTTTCAATTTTGCTGCATCCAAGTTATACTTACAATAAATTTAAACACCTGAGATCAAACAATTAAGTACCTGTTTTATTTATTGGACTATTTCCTTGGACAAAATTGGGATTTCCTAGAAATTTTAATTATTGCAAAGGTTAGAGATTACGATTTCCTAAGTATCTACTAATTCTACCCAAAGATAGGGAACTGGGAAAATGGGTTCCATTTACAGTTAATGACTAATTACTTGCTTTACCCACTTAGTTTGAGAGACTCGTAGGTATAGGACAAGAGTTCTTTTCTGATTCATTGTCTGCTTAGACCACTTCAGACAGCCATTTCTGAATGAATTCATCAAATACAATGGATAAAGGACATAGCAGATGGATTAAGTAAGCGTTAATAATAATTTAAATTAAATGAATAGCATTATGTCCTTTAGATTAGATTTAGTCTCTATGAAATATCTCCCACTGATGAGGACTGCCAACTTGAAAGTATTATACATTCAGTGTAAATTAAAAATTGGCAATAAAGGTTTATTGACAGAATGAATTTCAATTAGCAAGTACTAAATATCTGTCCCTACCTAGAAAAGGGTAAGGAAGTTAGAGATAAATTTTGAGAAGGTTTATATGAGGCTGTTATGTTTATTGTGCATCATTTATCCTGTTTACAAGGCAGTTCATGCAAAAGTAGCTAACAGAAAAGCTTAGTCACACAACAGTCTTATCCGAAATGAACATATCCAATTATTACAAAAATGACCCAGCTTCCATACTTTTTTGTTTCCTTTCCCTTTAACGTTCCTCATTAGGGCTCATTTTCTTCTAGTGGATCTCCTTCGAGTTACAGAATAGTCAATACCTCATGGGAAGAATATCTGACTATTATTTTTCAACCTTTTGTGGAAACCTTACAAAGTTTGGCTGCTGTGAAAATGTAGTTTTGATAAAGCATATATGGCTTTTCTCCTTTCCTACCTCACTAATTCTTCCCAGGTATATTTTTTGTTTAAGCCAGATTTTCCAGTCAGAGCCTATTCAGTGAAAAGCTTCAGCTGTAGCTCTCAAATGCAGATCCCCAAAACTTAGGGGTAGCTGTCATGTTTGCTGTCATAACTAAAGCAAGAATCCTTCTTTTCCGATGGTAAGTAAAAGAAACTGGAGAAGGTTCCAGAGGGCCTTCAAAATGAATGAAACCAGGAAGCTACAAGCTTATTTATTTTATTTTTTTAATCACTAACAAGATGAGGAGAAAAGGCTAGGACTCAGTACACAGCACTGAGTTCAAGAGGATGAAACAAGTATTTCCAAGGAAAATGGAGGGCTCAGCCTCAGTTCTCAGTTCATCTCTGGCAGGCTTTAGTACCTACAAGTGCATGATGCCTTTGGGGGACCCTAGGAAAATGCTAGGTTACAGATCAGGATGTCAGGATGAAGAGACTGATTTTCCCTTTCCTCAGAAGTGTATGCAGTCCTTTTCCTGGCTACAACCTTGTAATGCTAAGCACCTTCCTGCTGCGGTGTGCTGTAGGGCTCCACAAACTTTAAGCCACTAAAAACTCATGTCAGGACTACATTGTTCTGGGGAAGCTGTTACTCATCTGAATTTCCATCCCTCAGTGCAATTCTCTGACTGAACTCATAGTAGCTTCCACTGACAAGAGACTACTATTACACTCAGGAGTCCAGTTGGTTCAGGTGGGTCGTACTGAGTATTCCTGTGTAGTTTACCATGGAAAGAAATTTTTATTGTATAAATTTTGTTCCCTGGTATGCAAGCATCAGCTATTTTTTTTTTCTTTTCATTTACTACAGGGTTTATTGAGAAGTTGCATGTAAAATTCCAAGAAAGCCAGGTTTATTTTTTTTAATATTAGCTTAAATCAAGTATAGCTTACTTTTCCAGAATAAAATAAATGAGTGAAAAATATGTAAACTCATTTTCCACAATGGTAAATTTGTCAATTTGGTAAATAGTTTCCATATTTTGATTCTATACACAAAAATCAAAGGGACTTTCTGAAAAAAAAATTAAGACTGGTTTATAAGTAACTACCATTCTCATCCTCATGAGACTGTAACTTAGGAAATCAGTCTGAGTTTCTGTTTTGTGTAATTCCTTGTGAGAATTACGTAGTTCCAGTTTACTCAGACAAGCCACTTGGGCTGGATTCATTCCACATATCTTTAGGCAGCCGGCTGAAACATCTCTCTCCATGGAAGGAGAAAAGAATGCAAAGGCTCTTTTGTGGTGCCTTTCACCTTCAGTAAACAATGAAAGAACCAGGGTACTCAGAGAAAGCATCTCAAGTTCAGTTAACACAGTTACGCACCTTGAGTAGTGCATCTGGGCCCCACAGTTTAAGGATGTGAAGGTCCTTGAATGCATCCAGAGGAGGGCAACAAAGCTGGTGAAAGGGCTGGAAGGCATGTCCTGTGGGGAATGGCTAAGGACTGTGGGGTTGTCTAGTCTGGAGAAAAGGAGGCTGAGAGGTGACCTCATGGCTCTCTACAGCTTCCTGAGGAGGGGACATGGAGAGGGAGGTGCTGAGCTCTTCTCCCTGGGATCCAGTGATAGAACATGTGGGAATGTTCAAAGCTGCATTAGGGGAGGTTTAGACTGGACATTAGGAAGCCTTTCTTTGCCCAAAGGATGGTCAAACAGTGGAACAGACTTCCTAGAGAGGTGTTCAATGCTCCAAACATGCCAGTTTTTAAGAGACTTTTGGACAATGCTCTTAATAACATGCTTTAACTTCTGCTCAGGCCTGGACTGGTCAAGCAGTTGGACTAGATGATCATTGTAGCTCAGCTCAGTTCAGCCACCAAGCTGGTTTCCAAACACCTTACTGCATGGTGGAAGTCAAGGGTGAAAACTTTCAGGCAGCACATGAATAGATCAACTCCAATTTCCCTTTTGTTTGTTCGGTTTTATTAGGCGGAGAAATTTGGTGGCTATCATCAGGCCAACAATATGGATTAAGCAGTTGTATTTAAAATGCAGTTGCTGTTGTTGCTGACCAGGAAGAGTGGATGGGAAGGATTAAAAGGGGACAGAGTAAAGGGAAAAAAAAAAGGAGCTGAAACATGGGAGTGGGTATTCAGTCTGGGCACATGGACAAAGTCTGGGTACCAAATTGGTAATTACAGTTGTGACTGTGACTTATAGGTACATCCCTACCATTACTGTTTTCCTGCTTATACCCTGGAGGATATAGTTTACCATATTTTCAGGTAAACTTTATTGTTCTCTGTACTGACATTATAAAACCAGATTTACCAAAACAAGTCATCATTTCCCCCACCCCACAAAGTAATTTTATGCATATAAATATTGATGAATCCATGCTACTTCTAAAGCTTTTCTTTAAAAATAAGATTTCCTTCCTTGTCTACAGTTTGCAGTTCCTGCTTTTTAGTTTTATTTCTGTCTTTTCTAAACAGTGGAGAAATGTGAGCATATAGCTCCAGTCATGACTGCCCTTCCACAATTTTTTTATTCTTTCATTATAAAATTTCATATTCCTTTAGTTTAAGTTACTATCTTTCACTGCATGTAGCTGTTCTGTCTTCTCCTCCATAGCCAATATTATAAGCCAAATTGAAAACTGACGCACATCAGGCACCTGTTTAGTAGATCATACCTACATTATTTTAAATCATGACTGTTTTCACTTCTTAATATTTGCATCCACTTGCTGTGTTCCCTTTTGTGCTTCTTAGTGAATAACCTTTTACTATTTGTTTTGATTCATTTTATAAGAGCTGAAATTAGTTGAATTTTTTAAATAATAAATAATGAATTATTTTATTATCTTTTTTTTTTCACTTTTCAGAAAAAAAATATTTTTTTCCTGTTGAATCCCCAGTTCTTTAACTTCTTGGTTTTATGTTTATTCCCTATATTATTTCTGGAATACTGGACAGACAGTTTGAAGTCCTTTTATGCAGTGTTTCCTTGCAATTTTAGAAATTTCACAGCACCTTAAAGGAAGTTTCAAGTTTTCACTGTGTTCTTGTCCTTTATTTTTCAGTTACACTGAATTTAGTAAATAGCTGAAAGACATCCCTCTTGAAACAGAGTGCCTTAATTACAGACTATTTAATTTAAATTTGTGATGACTGCTTCTAAGGTTATTTTTCTTTAACAAGCTCTTTTGAAATTTCTTTCCTTGTAACCAAAGCCAAGTCTAAGATAACATTAACTCCTAGTATGTCAGGATGCCATTTGTCTTAGTTGTAGCAGACATCCTAAATATCTACTTTACAATGCAATGGATTATGTTCTAGAAATGACCGTTATTCAACACTGGCTGCCAAGAAAGTATAGAATAACTAGCCTAGATGTTGGTAATTTATGGTGTCATTTAGCCAAATGAGTCCTTCTCTTATGGCTTATCCCCAAATCTAGTGAACATTGCTATCATCAGAAAGAATTCACCAATCAGTTCTCCTTTGTATTTTGCCTGTACAGCTTCACCTGATATGAGATCTCACAGCATCCTTTCTCACAAAGCACATAACAAGGAATTCAGTGTACAGTAATAGGTTTTCAAGTGTGATATGCACACAAGCTTTCTTCCCAGGAGTCTTACTGCACAGTGCATCCTACTGAATACCTCTAGGAGCCAACAAAGCCTATGCTTAACTGCTAAGAGCAATAGATGTCCAGAGAGGCTTCTAAGGCAAAGGGTTTAGGACCTTTTCAGACTGTGTGCACAATAGAAATTGGTGATGTCTGTGAGAAGTGATAGTGGGTAGTGTCACAGAGAAAGATTTGTACCATAAATGTGTCATGAACAGTTTTGTCCAAAGAACTGCAGGCCTTTCTGTCTGTTCTTTATACAGGGTTCTTCAACAGTCATTTTCTGTCCAAAGACACCCCTTCTTCCCTGTTCCCTTGAGAACTGTTTCAAATCCCACCCTGCTTCCTCAAGTTTTGCAAAGAAAAATTAAGTTTGATAGAAAAGATAAGATGTTGCTACAGAATAATAGCTAATAGTTTATAATTTGGGTCGTATAGGGCTAATTATGCTTTGGATTTATTTCCCACTTTGCAGACTCTACCAAAGAAAGTGCCTTTGGGTCAGGAAGGTAGAAGCATTGTGAAAAACCATGCTTGTGTTCTACATACAACAGAAATGCCAGAATAAGTACATGAAGACAAATAGTGCCCAGTGTCTGCATCTATGCCTGTAAAAGACCTGAGGAGAGAATCTGTCATAGCCACATGGAGGTAGGTGATGTTTTGTGGGGATGAATGCACAGAAGTTTCCAAGCATTTCTGTCATCTTGTGAGACAAAGTTCTGTTTATGCTATTTTTTGTGTTTTTCACTCATAGACATCTATGGGCAACTCTGCACTGCAGGACAGAGCTCTCAGGCTGCTGTTAAATGAGCCTGAAATAGGAAGTCATTAGCTTGGGTGCAGAGTGGTTATTTTTTAATTCAGACTGTTTTTAAGACTCAAGCCAATGTCTATACAGTGCCCATCATTCTGTCTTAAACAGATCTTCTCTCATGCTCCCCTGCACAGTATACACACATCTGATCTCATCCGCATACTCTATAGGGAGGTCGGGAACCAGGAAGTATCAGGGTATCTATGACTAGATGGCTTTTTTTTTTTTTCATTCCATGTGGCTGAATTCAATCCAAATATAAATTCAAAGGAGAGGGTAGGAGGGATTGGAAAAGGAGGAGTAAGAGGAAGTACTGCTTGTGGAGAGTCATGGGTAGAAAATAGGTGGCCTTGATGAGGACATGTTAAGCACTTAGCAGAAGAAAAATTGAGATAAAGACTTTGTACCCTAAAAAGGTGGGGAAGGATAAGCATGCCTAAGAAGGGCTGTAATGGAGAGGGAGGAGAGGCAAAAAAGAGAGGCCTCCATATCCAGGCTTCTGCAGAAAGACCTTACTGGAACCTTGCAGCCCTATTCCTTTTCAAATGTACTCATCCAGTCAAACATTTTAGTCTGCAGACTGTCCCATTCCTTGTCCTTATGCATTTAATGCCACTGAATAGTAAACAAATAAAACCCTTCTCAAAAGCCCTTTCAATCACTTTTCATACATTCTCCAAATCCTGGCATCCCACTTTGTAGCTCAGTGCCATTGACCTTGCAATCTTTTCACTCCCTTGACCCCAAATCACCATTGCTACCACTGCAAAATTCAGCTGCCTTTTAAAGGAATCTCTAGGTTAGGCATAAGGGCAATATAACTGTAAAGTTTTTACTGTCTGAGTCACATCTAAAATACTCGACAAATAAATAACAGCTCCTCCATCTCCCAAAAAGCTCAGCCCGCCTTGCCTTTTTTTCCAGACCAAAAGTTTGAGATGAAATTATTCAAAAGAAAGACATACCCTATTCCTGCTTCTAGAAACCGTATACCTCAAGATGCTTTTAAAAAAAAATATATATTTTTTTAACATTCAGGAAGTTAGAAGAACTCATTATTCTGTCTTTAAATGAAAGATTCATATTGTGCTCTGATTTTCTTAGGTCTGTTAAAATGGTTGAAGACTCTCTTTCCAAGATGATTTGTGTTATTAGAAATTGTACACTTAGAAAAATCAACCTAGTTTAAAATTCAAAGTGGGTTTTAAGCACAAGCTTTGAAATAAGTATTAAAAAAGATGTTTTCCAATTAATGCAAAATCAATCAAAATATACAGAAACTTGGATTTTCCATTTTGGTGACATTGAATCTGAAGGCAAAAGTTGAAAGACTTGTTCCTTTACAGCGCACCATATTCTACTCCAAAAATTATGTTGAAAACCAACCACATTAGTCAAACTATAGATTGTTTCAGGTTTTCGTCTTCATTTTTCATTCATGCTGACTATGTGAGAAATAGTTTTGCAGGGCTTTTAACTGAATGTATATTGAAGAGAAAATAATTTTTATAATATCCTGTCATAGAATGGACAAGTAATTTTCACAAGAACGTTATATATAAGCTACAGTGAAATATTTTGATTCAAATTAATTTCCAACTTATATTTCAGGATGCCTTACTGAAGCACATATTTTTCAGGGTATTAGAAACAGAATATACTTTTAATTATTTACCATCCTCTTGAATATTTCTTTTTTGAACAAATTAATATATAAAGTGAAAAGGAAAGATCACATACAATTTTAAATGTAATTTTACATTCCATAAGCATTAGTTAAGTATTCACATGCCTTATCAATAAGTTAGAAAGCAAGAAACCTTAACTGGTTGGACTGTTTGGCAGTGAAGCATGCTGTTCATGTATTACAGATTCTCAGGATATTATGTTATTTTTCTTTGATTTTATTAACTATGTAGAAAATTTTCTTGTTTTCAGGATTTTTTTTCTGGTGTAATAGTGGCTTAAGTTTCTGCTGTCTTCACTTCTGTCCCCTACTTGTCCAGCTGCTGAGTGCCTCAGTGCCTCAGTGTATCATCACATCACTTCTGTCAGCATAGCTGGCTTTGGGGTCATGGGGAAATCAGTTCTGTGAGAGACTGAAACTTGGCTAAAGCTCCATTCAGCAGGGAAATCCACATTGGGTCCTCCTGGGAGAACTAAGAGATGACACGGAATGGAAGACTGCACACAGTGGCTGTGCTGTTAGATACATGTCTGTGAACATCTGAGACATGTCTACCCATAATTCAGGGCTTAGGTCTTGCTTCTGAAGACTGATGTATAATGCTATCCAAATATCCTGTCTGACATTTCTGAAGGACATCAGGCCACAGGTCAAATTTCATGCCTACCAGTCCCAGGCAGCCTGGACACCATAAGAGGTCTCAAATAGTAGGAGATACCAATGAGTGGGCACAGAGTCTGAGACCTACTGTCAGAACATAAAGTTTTAGGATTCAGTTTAATATTACAGAATTTAAATGTGTATCTGCAGCATTGGTCTCCACATACATGGTAGCTGTCTAAGCTCCCATTTAGCCAATGAAGGGCTACTTAACACAATTAATAGAGCTAGATGCCAATGTAGTTCACCCTGAGGTAGGCTCCTAGAGTTCACTTCAGTTGCCTAAACATAAATATCCAATGGATATGGATGCCTTAGGGTATCTCTTCTGGCTGAAGTCAGCTGAATCACTCTGTGCATGGACTTTCTCTCCATTAACTGCCCCAAAGTTTATATACCTGGTACCCATGTAGATACGTACATGAAGATACCTCAATTCAGAAGTTTCAATCTCAGCTCTATTGCAGACATATTTAATTATGATGAAATCTACCCCTGGACTTTAAATAATACACCGACTTAGGGAGTGAAGCCATCCTAAGAAATTCTCCAACTCCACACAATTCTCGGCCTCCTCGGTTATGCTGAGACAACTCTTTACGAACCTGTAGTAGAAGCAGATGAGAGCATAAACCTGAATTAAAAATGGTCCTTTGGTTCAGAGGGCTACTTTTAATCTAGGTTATTTCAGTCTTCTGGTTCACCAGTGCAGCCAGACAAACTGCTATGTTAGCCCAACTGAAGAGGTGGTAAATCACATAAGTGGTGCAGGGAAGTGAAGGGGGTTGAAATTTCTGAAAGTTGTTTTGATGCTGAAGTCAGAATGACTATTTCTTCAGAAAGTAGAGGCTTTGTGTAAAAAAGTATTCTCACTTTAGTAAGCACATCCCAGGACACATAGAAAAATGAAATCCTTTAAGAGAAAGGTAAGTGCTGATGAAATGTTAACAATAGATTTCATTCAGATTTCACCTGTGTGGAACAGTTTTCTAGCATAATTGTATGCTACAGATCTTACATTGCTATGACATTTAGTATTCACAGACCTACACATGTTCAAAGGCAGATAGTACTCCTTTAGTGGGGGTGGTAGGAAAGGAGTCTTTCAGATGAGATCACAAATGGCTAAGTCAGTTTGATAGGCTGAATCTGCTCTTGAAAGAGAGAGTTGTCACTTCTTATCTCTTCCTTTACCCCAGTCTCACTTTCCTTCTACTTATTCTGGAGCTCCTTTAAGCTCACAGTGGAAGTTTTTATTTTTTTGTTTTCTTTTATTTCTCTTGGGTTTAATAAGTGAGTTTACATCATAGAAAGTGCTGAGAAGCACCAGAGGAGTTTGAGAGATTACATGACACGAATCACAGAAAGAGCATGATGGAAAAATAAAACCTATCTTCTGGTGGTAGAAGACTGTCAGTTTTACTTACCACACCCACGTCACTTGTGCAAGGCAGAGGCTGAGACCATGCAGCCAAGGCAAGCAGAAAGGTAGAAGTGTGTGTGCATAAGATGAAGTTCCCTGATCATTTCAGGCCAATATTATTGCAGGTCACTGCTGATGAGACAGTACTTTTTTGCTCTTAACTGCAGCTGCACATTCACAACACTTATATTGGTAGCACACGGAATACAACTGAACTGAAACTGAGAAAGTGATTCACCTAGAAAAGTATAATGTATTTTCCTGAAATATGTTTTTGTATGGAGGCATTCACTGAGCTGACTCACTGCATGGCTATATAAGCGCATGCTGGCACTAGGGCAGTTGTAAGGATATGTATCTGGAGGCAGAATATCAGACTGGATTGGTGTTTCTCATTCAGGAACACCAAGTTCTCAAGTGGGAAAAATTTAAGTTGCAAGTCCACTCTTATCATCTTGGCTTTCTACCTGTCTGACAATATTTTGAGTCTGCTTCTCTACTCACTTTACTAACTTGGTAACGTTTGATGTCTGCCGTGATTTCCTTGTTTGGCCGCTCAAAGCATGAAGCCCTGTGACCATACTTTACAAAAGGTAACATGCTGTATGACTGCCCACAGTTGCTGCAAACATAGACTTTCTCTCTCTGTTAGCCTTCATCTATTCCTGCTCACTGTATCTGCTGTTCCTCCTCAACTATTGGAGGATAAGGTTGTAAAGGCTGGGTAAGCCTTTACTTCAGGGAGTCAGGGGAGGGAGTTGTGCCCTCCTGGAGTAACTGGGAGTACAAGGAGAGAGTACCTACTTGCAGCTTTCCTGTGCTTCACCAAGACAGATGGTGAGTACATAAATTAGAATTTCAGTAAATCCTATTAAGTGAAATCACAACTGATTTCCACTGGAAGAGACAGAATTTTAGCCACAGTTAGTTTGTTACAATTAAATGCTTTTCCTTTGCCAAGAGCAAGAACGTGTACCTTGATAAAATAACAGCTAGTTCCATTAAGACTAAATGTAAAGCAGCAGCTGAATCCATTAAGGCTACATCTTAATGTATACCTTTCACTCCAAGAAAAGAAAAACAGAAAATCCTTTCTAAATCCTGATCAACATGTTCTATTGACTTTAACAACTGGATGGGGCCCCAAATGATTCTGTTTATGTATTCAAAGGAAAACTGTGTTCTTAAATATTTTTTGGCAATCTGAGGTGACAGAAGTATCTAAAGGAAAAATTCGAGTTATGTGAATTTTAGACTGTAACTCTAAAACAGTAGTGAGGAGTTGCTGACGATGGCAAGGTTGGCATTGACTATGCTTTTCTCGAAATTTATCTGATTATTTATATCATATGGTTTTAGCTCAATGTGTGACCTGAATGTATGCATTAAAAATATTTTTCTTTTGTTTTGAAATTGTTACTTAGGAAATAATGTGAAAACAACAAGCAGATAAATCCAATACTATAATCTGATTAAAGTCATGTAGGAAGAATCCATAGATTTGAGCAACATTAATAGCTTTAAGGGCAAAACCTGCCCTCTGGGTAGAAGATATAAAAACATCTTCTACAGGAATAAAATGGGAAGGTTGCTAAGCGATGAATAAGCTACATGACTCTGCTGTTCATTGAAATCCTTGATTCACCGCTACAACAAAAAGGCCTCTTTTGCCACATTAATCTCTCTACTACAATATTCTTTATTTAAATTTTGAACTGATGGCCTGCATGATTTCATTCATTAAAAAAGTCCTTTTCCTATTACAGATTATGACACTGAAGAGGAATGGCTGTTGAGGCTCCAACACTGCAGGCTTGGTTTGAAGTTCAACGTTCTGAAGAATGATGAAGCTGAGAGCGATGCCTTAGACTTGTGTAATGAATTGTCATTATCACGGTGGCCTGACATCTTACTCAGGAAACCAAGGGGTAGGAAGTAAAGAATTTAGAAGTATCTGTTATTCTGTGTCTACTTTATTTATAAAACTGTTTAAAGGAAGAATGCATTATAGCCCATAATAGAAACTTAATTCACTAGGAAAAAGATAATTAAACATGTTACTTAATTCCTCAGTATTCAAAGTGAACTATCCATTTTTAATCAAGATCTGTGTGCATTAAGTTAACGGTAAACTTAACACAGTATATGTATTAAAAGGCTATTGAAGAAGGATAAACCTTCCTGCTTGACCATTGATTTCTTTATCTTGTTATGGAGATTTAAAAATACTATTTTTATCAAATCTATTACTTTGAAGATATAGCACCAGAAGAGTTCCAGATTTTAGATGACTCAGAAAAGTGCATTTCCTATGTAAATGGGTAGTATAGAAATAGCCATTTCATTTGGCTATAGTAATTTCTGTAATTGGTCTTGAATTCATAGAGCTATGCAGACTCTCCCTAGTGTCCCATCTACACATTCATAGTTCATTTATACCACTGCTGCTGAAAAACAGGAGGTAAAACTTAAGAACAGCACATTTCTCCATAATCTAAAGTCCTGTCTGCTGGATTTTATATGCTGGACTATGTAACAGGTGCAAACATATTAAAAGACATGGGCATGTTCCCCATGTGTGGTAACTGGAGAATAGGGCTTCAGTTTCCTTTCAGCATTGGACTGTTGAAGTGTTGCATTGCCTAACTGTGGTATCATTTTCTATCATCTGCCTGATTCCAGATTCACATGGGTCTTGGAGAGGGAGAGAAGTCACGTAGTAGCCTAAAACATGAAATGCCATCACTGAACTGGGGAGATGGGGAAGCACTGAACCTTGTGTTCAGAGAATGACCTGTGAGATATCTAGACCACTTAAAGGCAGGGTGAAACTGGTCCAGAAATAAGTTACTTTAAAACTGGTGGCTACAATGAAACTAATCCACTTATCCTGGTGAATCTGAATTATAACAATGTCCCAGATGAATGCTTGGGGTATCTCCAGCGATATAGTTCTAATTGCATCAGTTTTAATCAATTCAGGCATATGTGCATTCATATTCTGCTTACTTGTTATCCATTGTACTGACACTGTAACTATGTTCCTGCAGGATGACCATGCATGTGCTGAACATAGTGTTATGACAGAGGTTGTCCTTTGACACAAGTTGTCCCTTCTAATCATCGTTATTGACGCTTCCTACAAGCCTATTGGCTTCATGACACTCTCCTACCTCTGGCAAACTGTAGTGAATGGTTGAACAGCATGATTTTATTTCACAGGTGACTGTGTAAATATACAGTGGAAAACAACTAAACAGAATATGAATACACATGTGCCAGACTTAATTAAACTAGATGCCATTAAAACTGTATCACTAGAGATACCACATACTGTATATCGCACCCCATAGGGAGGAAGGCTGCTATTCACTACTCTTGGTTAGTTCTTTAATACCAAGATAATGTGAATGATAATTGTGAATTAAAAAGCAATCTTTGCTGGTATATGCTAACGTGTTCCTATTGGTGACCATGACTTCCACATATAATAGACATAAGATTATGTAATTTTTAGTTTTCTCAGTTTTATGGTCCTTTTTGACCAATATAGTACATTTTGAATGTCCTACATTTTTCCGTATCAATATGTCTATTAAGTCTTTGAAGTGTGTCATGACCTTTGGTCCTCTGTTTTCTACTCCTGAGTGGTATACTATCAGGTACACAGTTCTGTTTCAGCTCTGTGGGTAACTCAGACATGGTTACTTGCCAATTTATTTCCAAGCTGCCTTCAAAGCAATAGCTGTTAATGATTTTTTCTAACGTTTTACCTGTGTGAAACTGTACCTCTTAAAACCAAAGTGGAATATATTTTCAAGTTCACTCCTATGTGATGTTTAAAAAGGGAGTCTACAGTCCACACCATTCTTCTAGCTCATTTACAAAAATCCTTGAACTGTGTTTCTCTCCACTGCATTTTGAATGAACTCTGAACAATTTTCCTCTTCCCTGCAGATTCAGTACCATGGATGACAGGGATACACTGGTGAATAATTTGCTTTCTGGTGCCTGAATGACTAGCTATAGGACTTATTACTGCACTTTAATAAAATGAGAGGACTATAGTTAGAAAAGTGAAATGGTCAAGCTGCTTAGTTCTTAATGCCCTACTTCTTTGTTCAGGTGTTTATGATTGTTGTAGTTTTTTTCTCTAAACTTTTCTGGTATTCAGGAAATTTTGCTAGTTCAAACAGACCACACTCTTCCAAAGACTGTGTTTTGTTTACTGTTAGTTCTCTTACCTTTTTTTGATGGTTCCTAGGCACACAGTCAAACCTTTCAGATTTCTCACTCACAGTGAGGGAAATCCCGTGTTCTGATCTTGCAGGATCATAAACAGAAGAGAGGTCATAGCTCAGCACTTCAAATGAATGAAATGCAGGCCTGCGTGTGGGGGAGACAATATGATATACCAGTTGTCTGAATTTCACTCTATTTATGCAAGACTTGATGAATCTCTGTAGTTGTGCTTTGCAGCATTTTGATGCTTCAGCTAAGAATCAACAGCGGCTGTCATTTTTAGAGGGGTGGGGGCAGAAACCTGGTCATTTGCAATTAGTTGACTGCAGGCTCCTAAGGCTATGACAGAGCTGACTGGGAAAGTCCAGCATTACGTATGCTATTTATATGCTTTAGTGTCCAGAAGACATTGCAATTAAAGTGTTTTATTTCTTAAGAGTTTCTGTAACTAATTTTGTGCTGTTCCCTTTTATTATCTTGTTTGTGGTATTAATGAAGTTGCTAATGCAGACTCACTGTAATAATAGTCTTATGTTAAGTATTAACATAAACACAAATTTACCTGAGTGATATGGTAGTGGTACGGTGTAATAATTTTCTTTGGTTATCTACAGGCTAATGTGTAAAGTAAATAGGAAACTATTACTTCCTGCTTTGATGGAAAACATTTTAATTATTTAAAAAGTTTTGAAATTAGGAGCTGCATGTCACATTTTTAATCATTCCACCCTTGCAACTCCCTCACTTTACAGACAGACCTCAGCAGGATGCTGTGTACCTATACGTTCTACAGGACCTTTGTGAAAGGCAGGCTGAATCTAGCTGTTTCTGCAAAGTATTAGCAGTTGAAAGAGGCATCATCAAATAGAGATTTATTTCTTTCCTGTTATTACTTATCAGTTTTCTATTTTACAATTACTATTCCTGTAGTAGCTATTTAACAGCTAGGTCTGTTTAACAGGCTTTTTTCCTTTCTTTGCTTCTGACAATTTACCTTTCTTCTGTTGCCATTCGAGTAATATAACAGAAACTTAGAAAAGGAGGTAGTAGAGCACTCTAAAAGCTGTCAGATTTTAAATTATCAAATCTCTTCTGGCAGCTTATTCCACAGCTGAGAAAACTTGAGTATGAACACTTTATCTTTCCTATTTTGTTTATGGTTAAAAAGGTGCTTAAGCTTTATGTATAAATTTGAACCATTTCAGTAGTCCAATTGCCTTTTGGGGACAGCAGACGTGCCTTAGGTTATATATGTTTAAATTCCTTCTCTGAATTGGAGCTTTGGTTCAATATTTGGCCATCAGTTATATCCCAAAGAAAAAGGTTCTCTCACTGTGTCGTAGAAGGATGAGAGAGTGTGGTTGCTGAGATATCTGGATTTTCCAAACACACATGACTGAAAACCAGACTGAAGTCTTCAGGTGGTAGTAGAAGGTTAAAGGGAGCAATGTTGTTACAGTTCATTGTGCTGAGAAGGGTGGTAATGTGCCCCACACTTGCTAAAGAATTTTCTTGGGTTCCATCATTAGCTTCAGACACAATGCCCTGCACTAAATCATTGCTGAGTGACAGCAGCTTTAACAGTATGATCTGACTTCTGTTTTTATTGACAGAAGATGAAGTGTCTGTGTGCCACAGTTACTCCACAATGGAAGATGAGCTGGGAGACAAGAGCCATGGCAAAGCAGACAGGGCAAAAGCCACACGGTCACAGTCCCACAAATTCTAAACAAGAAAAACAAAGTGGATCTGGTGTGAGTAACCAGGGTCATCCAAGTCCAGACCATTAGGCACATCCACAGTGAACAAGGAACATCTGAGATCAAGCCAGGAAGTCAAGACACTGGCTTGAGGTTCAGTCCAGATCAGTGAGGGACTCAGCCAGGCATGGCCATGACAGCAGGAGCAAAGGCAAGGGCTTGAGCTTAAGTGCAGCTCCTGCTGAAAGGAACAGTGGCTTGCTTGTCAGAGTGGTTTCTTACACAGCTCTTTCTACACAGCTCTCTGATTCAAGGCTGCACAGCTGCACCACTGAGGATGATCCTGAGCCCAGGCAGTCAAACCCTTGGGTGCTCAGGCCCCTGGCATAGAAAACGGTAATGGAAAAGTTACTTAATGAGTATTCTAGTTAGATCTTGGTTTTTTCTTTCTGCTATTTGAATAGTGTAATTTTAGTCTTGTTTGAATTCATATGGATAGTCTGTAAACTTTCATTTCTAGGATGAGATTCAGGTTGCCTGTTAAGACAGTCAATAGTCGCTTTGACAGGGCAATCTCTACCCACTGAAATAGGTAGGCTTATTATCTAGTTGATAGTGAGAAATATGTTTTCCATAGGTGATTTAGAAAGCTAACATGGTGTACAGAAATATTGCTATAACCAGCCGTTACCTCTGAATGCAGGAATCTGTCAGAGATCTGGCTCTGCTCTGAATAACACTGCAAATTAAACGCTGCCATTCACTCAGGAGCCAAAGAGTAAAGGTCTCATCTGGGAATAGGTATCAGATTACTTTGATGGCTTTTTCTGTGACAGCAGGTGCTGATTGTGTTATCTACCTTTTTGGACTTAGACTTCTTGTTGCAGAGCGAGCCTGGGGGAGCAGAGTTGCAGGCTGTCCTTACCTGGGAAATGCATCCAAGGAAAGGCTGATCCCCCAGCTTTTAATTGTTGGGACCCTGTTACAACTACAGGGTCTTTTACTACAGTGCCTTTTAGGATAGCTCTTCCTATTGAGTCTTTATTACTGTCCTGGCGCTAGGATAGAGTTTGCTTCTTAGTAGCTGGTACAGTGCTGTGTTTTGGATTAGTATGAGAATAATGTTTATAACACACTGATGTTTTAGTTGTTGCTAAGTAGGGCTTGCTGTAAATCAAAGTCTTTTCAAATTTTCTGTGTTCTGCCAGTGACCAGGTGCTCAAGAAGATGGAGAGGAAGCAGAACCAAGACAGCTGACCTGATCTAGCCAAATGGATATTCCATACCATAGAATGTCATGCTCAGTATATAAACTGGGGGGAGTTGGCTGGGAGCTGCTGATCACTGCTCAGGGGCTGGCTGGGCACTGGTCAGTGGGTCATGAACAATTGTATTGTGCATCACTTGTGGGTTTTTTCCCTTGGGTTTATTCCTCCCTCCCTGTCCTCTTCATCATCATCATTATTATGATTGTTGTTGTTGTTATTACTGCTACTACTACTACAAAATTTTAATTACTAAACTTTCTTATTTTAATCTACGAGTTCTACTTTTTTCTGATTTTCCTCCCATCCCACCAGGGTGAGGGGAGCGAGTGAGCAGCTGAGTAGTACTTAGTTACTGGGTGGGGTTAACCTATGACAATAGCATGCAATGAAGCATGCAAGTCATGAAGGTGAAGAAGAACAAATAAAAAGAACACGATTCTAGCCTAGAGCTCAGAGCACTTAGCCGAGAGCCCGAATCCTAGCTTTGCAGTCACTGTTCTCTTACAGTGTATTTACATTGAACAGTTACTGAACAAAAATATATCAGCAAAGAGTTTTACAGGGATGACTCAAAATCACAGGAGCCCTCTACCAGCAATTAGTGACATCAGCAAAGATGGTTCAACAAAAGAACATCCTTCAGGAAGGTTCAGCAAAGAGTGTTTTTTTTGAAGTTAATAAAACTGCACCTTGAATCCCTGCTTCTGCTCCTTCCTCAACCTTATAGCCATTTTCTCCCTTTTCCTCGCTGTATCAGCATAAGGAGTCTTTAGCTGAAAGTGGTTCTTACCTACTTGCAAGCCTTCAAGGAGTCCTTGGAAGTAAAGAGCAAGTACTTGCTATTTGAAGGAAAAAGAAAAGCAACCAAAGGGAAAAGAGAGTCAATACATTGAATAAGATGAATAAAACTCACTAAGGTTTTTGCTGAATGCTTTCATCATCACAATTCTATCAATAGTCCATCTTGGTAAAAACAAGATTTGTTAGATACAGAAAAGTCCTCACCTATCTAAAATCTCATTCCCAGTTCTGAGTACAGAACACTAAAATCCTTGTAGTATCAGTGTTAGATATTCTCAAAATTAGTCATTTGGAAAAATGTACCTCATAATGTGTTGTGGTTTTAAGTTTCATAGTTTTGTTGTTTCTTTTTATTTCTCAGGGCTAATTCTGCATGATGGGAAGTGCTAGAACAAGTGGCCAAAATAGAGCTTCATATGGCAAGAAAAGGGCTTCTCAAACCATTATGAACCATTCTGCCACATTAGCTGTTTTCCTTCTGCTGAACCTACCTCTAATTCAGTCACAGATGTTCTGATATGTTTGTGCTTTTCACAAACTATAAAAAAAAAAAAGGAGTTAAACTGTTGACTTATACTACTGCCGGTAGCACTGTGACATTATTTCCACAGCAGGAGGTAGTGATTACCAACAGCTCCTGATGCTCCTCAGTGCTTTCAACAAAGGCAGGCTACAATTACATTTTGTTACAGAAAGGGATAGCTTAAATATTGTGGTTCATTGTCATGTTTCATATCAACTTTTGTAAACAATGGAGCTATGTATTCTTTAACATCGGAAAGGTTTTGCTAGTAGTAAATCAAATGTTTTGGAATAAGAACACCACAGAAATACTGAATGTAAGTAATTACATCTCTTCAAGAAAAAAAAAATAAGATGTGATTTTTAAGATTTATTTTTAATATTAAGATTTTTACCTCTGGGATATTAGTAATGATAGTGACCAAGTGAATCTGAAGAATTAAACTTTTATTCCAAAAAATACAGCACAACCATTCAAATTGCAGCTACAGCCACACCTGCAATTGTTTCTTAGAAGTAGAGACTTATAACCCCCAAAAGGTTCAGTGAGGCTGTCCCAGGTAGTTGCTCTTTGTTATGATTATTATTCAGAACTCTTTTGACAAAATATTAGATCCATCTCTGATTTCACCTTTGCTACAGGTTCACAGTGTTAAGGTCACACCTACATTGTAGCTGTTAATGAAATACATCTAAATAACTATCTAGGTCTATGAAATCCTCAACTACAGCATAGCTAGACTATTAAAAAAAAGTTGCAAAACTATTCTGAAAAGACAAGAAAGCACCAAACAATTAAGATCCAGTTTTGCTTTCACAAACTTTCACTATGAACTTTTTGTGTAAACACCAGCTTTAAGTTTCCAGCAGAACAAAGTAACATTTTAGCCCTTAGAAACAGGAAGGTATCTCACTCAAGAAAAACATATTCTTAAGTACAGACTGATGCAAGGCCCTTGAATTCCTTAAAAACTGGTGGAAATTAATTAAATTTTAAAAATTTTATTTCAGCTTTCTTTCTTTAAATACAGCTTTTCTTTTGCTATCTCTGTACAGGATTAATTGCCTTGATTTGCATGGAGTTTCTTGTGTAGACAAAAGGAGAGGGTTCCAATGAGGGAGATTTTTTTTATTTTTTTTTTGTCTGGGAAAGCTGAAAGCAGATTGTTCTATAATGCCAAGAAATATTGAAGTGGCATTTAAGCTCCCATGACTGGAATACTGTCATGGATGGCTACGTACTTTTTAGGAAAGACAGGCCAGCAAGGTGAGCTGCTCCTTCTGGGACAGAGCCACTGGAATGTACCAAGCACTGCCTAGGGGTGGATAAAGAACAAGTCAAAAGCTTATGGGTAAAGATTAAGGGACAGGCTAACATGGTTGACACTTTGTTATGGGTGTTTGCTACAGGCCACCTGATCAGGAAGAGGAAGTTGATGAAGCCTCCTACAGACAGCTGGAGAGAGCCTCAAGAACAAAGATCCTGATTTTCATGGAGGACTTCAGCCACCTTGATATCTGCCAGAAAGACAACACAGGTAGGCACACACAGTCCAGCAGATTCCTGCAGAGCATTGATGATAATGTTTTGATGCAGGTGTTGGAGGAGCCAGTGAGGCAAGGTGCACTCCTAGACTTTGTACTCACAAACAAAGAAGGACTGGTTGGGGATGTGAAGGTTGGGGGCAGCCTTGGCTGCAGTGACCATGAGGTGGTGGAGTTCAGGGTCCTGTGCTAGAGAAAGTAGGGCAATAAGTAGGATTGCAAGCCTGGGCTTCAGGAGAGCAAACTTTGGCCTCTTCAAGGACCTGCATGGAGGAATCTCCAAGAGACCTGGCTAATATTCAAGCGTCGTTTCCTCCAAGCTCTAGATCGGTGCATCCCCATGAGTAAGAAATCCAACAAAGGGGACAGGAGACCTGCATGGATGAGCAAGGAGCAGGGAGGTGCAGAGTAAGGGTGAGGTCTATTTAGAATTACATTTATATTTAGAGGCCTTCTTCAAGTACATCAGCAAGAAAAGGATGACTAGGGAAAATGTGAGCCTGCTGCTGAATGAGGTGGGTGCCCTGGTGACAAAGGATACAGAGAAGGTGGAGTTACTGAATGCCTTCTTTGCTTCAGTCTTCATTGCCAAAGGCCAGCCCTCAGGAATCCCAGACCCTGGAGGCAAGAGAGGAATTCTGGAGAAAGGAAGACTTCCGTTGGTCGAGGAGGATCAGGTTGAAGATCAGTTAAGCACACTTGACACAAATCCATTGGACCCAATGGGATGTACCCCTGAGTGCTGAGGAAGCTAGCAGATGTTAGTGCTAAGCTACTCTCCATGCTCTTTGCAAGGTCATGGAGAACAGGAGAGGTGCCTGAGGACTGGAGAAAAGCCAGCAGCACTCCAGACTTCAAAAAGGGCAAGACAGGAAACTACAGGCTGGTCAGTCTCACCTCCGTCCCTGGAAAGGTGATGGAACAGCTCATCCTGTATGTCATCTCTAACCATGTGGAGGAAAAGAAGGTTATCAGGACTAGTCAATATGGATTCACCAAGGGGAAATCATGATTGACCAACCTAATAGCCTTCTATGATGGAACAACTGACTGAGTAGATGAGGGGAGCATTGGATGTTGCCTGCCTTGACCTCAGCAAGGCTTTTTCACACTGTCTCCCATAACATCCCCATAAGTAAGCTCGGGAAGTGTGGTTTGGATGAGTGGACAGGGAGGTGGACTGAGAACTGGCTGAATGGCAGAGCTCAGAGGGTTGTGATCAGAAGCACAGGGTCTGGCTGGAGGCCTGTAGCTAGTGATGTTCCCCAGGGGTCAGAACTGGTTCAGTTCTGTTCAATTTATTCATCAGGGACCTGGATGAAGGGTCAGAGTGTCTATCTGAGAGGAGTGGCTGATACCTCAGAAGGCTATGCTGCCAGTCAGTGAGACCTGGGCAGGCTGGAGAGTTGGGTAAAGTGGAACTCAATGAAATTCAAGAAAGGCAAGTGCTAAGATCCTGCACCTACGGAGGAATACCCCCATGCACCAGTAGACACTAGAGGCTGGCTGCTGGAGAATAGTTCTCTGGCAAAGGACCTGGGAGTTCTGGTGGACAGCAAGTTGCCCATGAGCCAGCAGTGTGCCCTTGTGGCCAAAAAGGCCAAAGGGATCCTTGGGGTGTGTTAGGAGGAGCATGGCCAGCAGGATGAGGGAGGTATCTTCCTCCTCTTCTTTGCCCTGCTGAGGCCGCATCTGGAGCGCTGTGTCCACTTCTGAGCTCCCCAGTTCAAGAGAGACAGGGAACTCCTGGAGAGGGCCCAGCAGAGGGCTACAAAGATGATGAGTGGACTGGAGCATCTCCCTGATGAGGGAAGGCTGAGAGAGCTGGGCCTGTGTAGCCTGGAGAAGACTGAGAGGGGATCTTACCAATGCATATAAGTTGGTTAAGGGTGAGTGCCAAGAGGATGGGGCCGGGCTCTTTCTCAGTGGTGCCCAGCGACAGGACAAGGGGCAACGGGCACAAACTGCAACACAGGGAGTTGCATCTGAATGTGAGGAGAAACTTCTGTACTGTGAGGGTGCCAGAGCCCTGGCACAGGCTGCTCAGAGAGGCTGTGGGGCCTCCCTCTCTGGAGATATTCAGAAGTCACCTGGACATGATCCTGTGCAACCTGCTCTAGAGGAACCTGCTTTAGTAGGAGGTTGGACTAGATGATGTCCAGGGGTCCCTTCCAACCCTGACCATTCTGTGATTCTGTGATTCTTTGATTTGGTGCATTAGAAGATATGCATTTGCCAGTCGTGGAGTAGTATCACTCACAAATCTTGTTTGAGGTGTGGCAATAATCAGCAGTTACTGGTTTTTTTTTTATTGATAGTACAAAGAAAAAGTTAATTAAAAGTACATTTCCTTGACTTTTGTTTGTATTACTTTAAAATCTGATTCACAATTCATGGAAGATTCAAAGGCACATAAACTGATGAAGGACTGTGCATGTATTTTGCTTTCAGATTTTAATTTCTTCTTTTAGTGAAGTGTTGTAAAACAAAGTTCTACAGGTAGGGGATGTTCCTAGGTAGGTGCAGCTGTGATGAACTATGGCTTTAAAATTTTCACTTGCTAATGAAATTCCTGTCATAGACAGGTGCTATGACCAGCTTGAGATCACTTTACTTTCTCTAAAGACACATTCTGGAACTCTGTCCTGCTCTTGTTCCCCTCCCCCCATCCCCCCATGTCTTTGTGTGGAACCTATCAGTATATTTATATGTAAAGCAGAGGGTTAAATACACAAATGTGGGCAGCAAAACACGCAGTTCAAACATTCATCTTATTCTCAGACAGAAATTTGAAAGGTAGTAAATGAATTATGAATAAATGTGCCTCTTTCCACTGACTGTAAAAGGAATCTAGGCAGTCACTTCAAATTTAGACTTCTATATAGTGGACAATGAAATTTAGTTAAAATTAATCTAATCAATAGTGGCATTACATGATTTTAAAACTTGTCTTTTTTGAGGAACAGTTAAATCAAAAGAAGGCAATCAGTAAGTCCATCATGGGGAACAGTTCATATTTATTCCACAGTATATTCTATCTTGAATTTTGACTCACAAATGGCAACAATGCTTATAGATATTTAGTTCCCTCAGCACGTCAGAAAGCAGCACACTGTACTTTGTGCTCCAGAGTTGCTGATATTCACAGTGAAAGGATGATGATTATGTGCTTTTAGATGTTAAAGCAATGGAACATTGAGTATGTGGCTGGCTAGAATCTTTCATCTCTAGTTACAAGTGTACCCTATGAAATTTGAAGCTTTCATGTAACTTAAATAATAGAACAGGTGAAACAATCAAAAGACTTCTTTATTATTAACTAAGAAAGAAACATTTCAACACCAATTTCAGAACTTGTATTGTTTATTCCATGCAAACCATAACAGCACATCAAGATTTATCTTCCCCAATTGAAAGCTGATCTGTTAACTAGTAGCAGCTGAGCTGAGGGACTGCCTCTCATTTAATTTAGCCAAGGGCTATTGGTTCCTAATAAGGTTGATTCTAGGTGCTCCATGCAAAACTGATCAGTGGTTGTGGTATTGGACGAGTTCTAAATGCAAAGGTTCTGATTCAGAAGTGCCTTATCCATGCATTTTTGGATCTGAAGCGATGATATTATGTGATTCATCTAGAGAAGCACTGTTATTTTTTCACATTTTTTTTCATACAATATGAACTTGAGAACAAGGAATACTTGTTATGCTTGGGCTATCCTGGGCTATCGTGACCAACTAGAAAGAGTTTAGCTCTCAGTTTAAACTTTGTATCACAGCAAAGGAAAATCACAAATTCCATTTGGGCTACTTCAATTATTTCTAACTCTCCTTTTCGCACCTTTCATTGTCTCACCTGTGACTACCATGTTCATATCCTTTCTGTCATTCTTAAACATACAAAATACTGATATACTAATCCAGTCATCAGAAAAGTTGACAGTTTCTTTGTATCTGAGAGTATTGTGCTTGACAATAGAAAGCGGATATGATCAGATCTTCTTTATGAATGGGCTGCAGGTTTATTTAGCATTTTTTAAATACCAGTCTCCCTGTTCAGTCACACGACGTGGAGTAATGTGGGGCTAATGTTAAGATCTCATGACTCCTCCATCTGTTAAGATAAAACCCGATGCCAATTATGATTTTCTTATGAGGGAAATTATGGTAATTAAAAATGTCATAAGCTGTGACAACTTTCATGCAGTTGACCAAATATTTCAAACTTCTGTAATTCAAACAAGACAGTGATTTCAGAAAATTACTCCAGAGATTGTTTCTAATAAAGTGCCCTTCTTCTTCACTTGAGGATACAAAATTTATCTTTATACACAGTGGCTTGGACCTACATGAAAAAAAAAAAAAAAAAAAAGAGAAAATCCTTAGTCATTTAGGACTTGGCATAATGGTGGATATAGCTGGCTTAAACACTTTGTTCTGTTTGATAGCCTGTCTGTGCAGACTTGAGCAACTTGTTTAAACACAGATCATCAAATACATGTATTTAGCTGTATAAGTTCTGGTGCCTAAATGCTGTATGAAGTTTCATTTTTAATCTCTTTTACCTTATTTACTTATCTGTTAAATAGTAATGAAAGCACTTCGTCACATCACTGGAGTTGCATTGGAACATACTGTGAAGCTCTTGGTTGTTGTGGAGGGTGAACAGGTACTGTGAATTGATAATGGAATGCAAGAGTTGTAACCAGGCAATTGATAGATGTTTTCTGGCCTAAGAGAGAACTTCTGTGTTCCTAAGGCAGAAATTGCCAATTTATCTAAGTCCAGTAGGCAGTGATCCATTTAGAAAACAAAATCCCTTTACAACTAGCAACCTCCTGAGAAGACTCAGAAAAGAGAATTTGGACTAAATACCTTATCAGTGGCCTTTCCAAGGAAGCTGGAATACCTTGATAAAATCTTTTGCTGCTCCAGCTTGCTTCAATCCTGTAAACATATAAATGGGACTTCCACTTTCAAGGCTGTCAATCTGCCATCTTTCTGAGCAGTAAAATACCATAAAAAGAAGCAGGTGTAGCTGAGCAAGAGAAATAAAAGAAATCGAATGGTGAGCTCTGTTAGAACAGTTAAAGCCCAACAAACTGCATTCACAGAAGGTAAAAAGAAATGAAGAAAATAAGCCAGATATCAGGATAAAGCAATAATTGTAAAGTGAAATGAGAACGCTAAATTCAGAAGGTGATAATAGTTTTTAGCTTTAAAAAAAATAGAAAATGAATAGAAATAGATGTGTAATCAGCACGGAGGGAAAAAAGGAAATCAGACTGTAGAAGTATGATCAGCGAGTTTCTAGGATCCTAATTAGGCATAATAATACTTGGCATTATACAGTAGGTATTGAACAGTCCTTGCTTTTAAATGTTCCAAGATGTGCTTTGAATCTGTCAGTAGGTTATCTCCTTTTTTTTTCTTTTTTTTTTTTCCTTGTGCTGGCAATTACAGACACAGACCTCATTAGAAATCAAAGTTGATTTCTTTTTTTTTTTTTTAATTTTAGGTGATTAATTTCCTTTAAAATGTCATAACTTCTGTTACACCTGGAAATGGACACTGAAAAACAGAATGCTGTTCTGTATTTAGTGAAGCAAACTAATCTGTTATTTAGGTGTATAGTTGCTGTTTTAAACATTAGTTCATGGTCTGCTAAATTCTGTAGTGCTTCTACCTTGGAAAGGAACTGTAAAGGAGACCTGTAAGAGTTTCTGACATTGATTAATTCTGTTCTGAAAACAATTAATCAGGATACGCAACATCTGCTTTTACTTCCATAGCAGAGAAATAAAAAAGTACTAGGATATAGTGTGTCCATGTAAAACCAGTGAAAGAGTTAAACTGCCAAGTGGGTGATCATGAGTAATGGGAGCCAAATTTAGTGGAGCATGTGTTGCGTGAATGAGGCTCAAAGGGAAATTTTTAAAAGGAAGGCTGGTCACATGAGAAAACTTGGCCGTGTGAAATACATGTTACAGAAATACAGCTGAAAGAGAAGAATCAATGGTACATTGTGATCTAGCTGTAAACTATTCTTAAGAGAAAGGATGTGGGTAATAAAGATGGACATGTGGAACTAAACCTTCAGGAGAGCATAGAAAATGTGATAATTTGTACTGTTGACCTCATAATCAGAGCAAATGGAGAATAACATGTTGTGAGACATTTAAAAGAGTGAAAACTAATAGAGCAGCTATAGTGAATGATTTCAATGGTACACACGCAAATTGATCAAATATCACAATAAATGTTAGGAGAAGTAGTTTCCTAATGTATTTAAACACTTACATCTTAGAGCAATTATTTCTTACGTGTAGAAGTTAAGAAATTCTCCTCAGCCTGTTCTCTTGCAATTCACAGAAAATAATGGAAAAAGAAGCAGCTAAGGTGAAGGCTTTAACAAACATTGACCATAACAGATTTAGAAAAAAAACGTCCTATTTGGAAAAAGAAATAAGATAACAGGAAACAGTCAAATGACATTCATCTTCAGAAGATATGATTAAAACCCAGCCCTTAACGCACATACTCCTCTATAAAAAACAAAACCACAAACCCCACCTGATGTCTTAGAATCTAAATGTTTCATGATAATGTGGTGTTTGTCAAAAGTTTTGTATTCTAGTTGCTGCCTCCCACAGTTGTTCACATCCCAGATACTACAGCCTATACTATGGTTGTAATAAGTAACCCTGTAAGTAGTTTCTCCCTCATGCAGCCTGATTTTTCAGGCAGTTAGTTACCTTGTGGACTGGGCAGATGAAGAAGAACAAAACTCCCCACATTTCATTCTCCAAATATGGACTCTTACATAATTTGTATTTAATTGAAAAATTTAAACTCCTCTTTTTTTTTTTTCTTTTTTTTTTTTTTTGTGTCTCAATTCAGGATATCAATGTTTTCCAAAAACATAATAGAAGGAAATTTCACTCTTTGGTAAGCCCTAGTTAAAATGCCAGTATATGGAGTCTTCCTAAGCCCATCTTCAAAAGGCATGGAGACATGGAAGCCACTAGATAAAAGAGAATAAAAAACTGATGTAAAAATCACCATAAATGTTTGAAAGTAAATGAAGAGTCAAAAATTTGGAGTTGTGGGGTAACCTGACCTGCTAACAGCAAAGCATAATCTCAATCTTATTTTATCTGTGATGAGCTTGACTGGGGTGAGGATGGGAATGGAAATTACTTTGCAGAAACTTGCATACGTTTCCTGAAACTCACCCTTCCTGAAATCTGGTCCAGTCTCAGAAATGATTCATAGCATTATATCCCTCTTAAACATGCATTAGGAATGATCTCAAGGGGTCAGTATACTTATTTCTATCCCATATTTAGAAGCTGTCTAGTGCAGATTTTCTACAATTCCCTTTTGTCCTTATGACAGTTGATACCAGGATCTTTCTTGGAAAGTCCATCTGGATATGCTAAATGCTTACAAAGCCAGATGCCATATGAGATAGCCACACTATGCCTTAACATGCCCAAATGCACAACTAACTGCAGCATAAATTAACTTTTCTTTCTGAAATTGTATGGAATCTTTATCTTAATCTGAACATGCTTACAGTAAGTAGGACACAAAATAAGTTTTCACATGAGAAAAGATCCAAGATAGCACTTAAAGTGCACAGTAGGCATAGTAAATTTCAGTGCATAACTGGTAAGTTCAACACTTGGTGCTTTTTTCATGTTTCCTCTCAGCCCTAACACAATGCCATATTCAATGCTGAACATTCAATCCTTTTCCACCAGAGATTTCCCTGTATGCCAGGTGACATGGACAAAGTATATGTCAGTACATGGGAGGTACATCCCAAAGGGCTCAGAGGTGAAGCACTGCCTAGGAGGATGCAGCAGCTGAAGCTAAACCCTGAAAGCTGCAGTAGCAGATGTGGAAGATGTCTAAACAGCAGCAAGTTTGATCAAAGATACCTTCAAGGTGTCCCTGATCATTTCCACCTCTGGGACAGCAGCCCCAGTGCTACAGGGAGGAAGAAATGTCCTATGACATCAGCACAGTTTGGATAAGGTCATGGTTTATGTGGTTATTAGTCACGGAGGGAAGGAAAGAAGGTTGATTCAGCTGGAAGAACCCAGGTAGGTGAAGAACTGTCTTGGCAGTGATCTCTGAAATATTCCCAGAACCGTTCTTAAGGCCACCATATAACATTGGATAAATGTCAAATTACTGATTTTAAATTTGAAAATCTCATAAATGAACTGTTAATGGAACAGCTCACAGTAGCCCACAAAAGAACTGGTTTTGAGCAGTATATACAGTTTGGTTACAAATCTGTCTGTTATTAAAATACTATGTATTGGTGGCCATAATATATTTAGTACATACATAATACATACAGTACATAAACTCCAGAAAAAGGAACTGAGTCCACCCACCCTATGTGGTAATGCTTAGTTTCAAGGACAGTGCCTTAAATTAGCAAATCATGTTAAACAAATGTTAGAAGGAACAGCTAGAAGGATATATATTTGCAAGTCACATGTAGACTGTTATGCCATAATGAAACCATATTAGTATTTTTAAACAGATTGAAAATCAATGCAAATAATAGAGAATAATAGATTCTTAGAAAGAAAAAGCAGGAAAAAAAAACCCCAAATAAAAACCTCACAGTTAAATGGTGAGGTAAATCCTAGGAAGAACACAGAAATATCCTTGCCATGACCTAACACTAAGGCAAGATAGATTTCTAAAGCTAAAAAACATCCTTAAGAAAGCTGAAGCTCTATTCAACAAGGAAAACAGATCTTAAAAAAGATCTAGCCAATTAAATGAAATAAAAACTTTAACAAGGCAATCAAAATAGGTTTGTGGAAAACTATGCAGACGGTCTAAAAGTAATTTTTTTTCCAAACATGTTAGGATTAGGGGAAGCCACGGAGTCATTGGGGCCAAAAGAGATCAATGTATATAAAGTGTGCTTTGAAAAGATAAAGCCCTGGCAGAAAAACTAATTTTTACACCTGTTTTCAGTGGGAAGGAGCAAGGGAAGAGCATATGATGGAACTTTTTTTCATGCAAAGTGATTCTGGAGATTTTTCTAAGGTCGAAATGTTGGTAAAAGATGCTGTAAAGCAAATGAAAACAATAAACAGTAACAGCCTAAAAGGTCTAAAGGTCTGTAATGGATGTATGAACTAGAGGAAGTCTGTAATGAAAGTAAAGTATGAACTAGATGAGTTGTCAGACAATGGTATGTAAACTCTTGCTTAAATTTACCTCACTATGAGCGATACAAAAAGTGGCAGATATGATGCCAATTTCCAAAAATGTTACCAGAAAAAAATCAAACTACTGTATATAGGGTAATTTTTATCAAATAAATTAGCCAGAATAGAGTTACTGGACACAGGGATAAAGGAATTGGGAAGCAATCTATTATGAATCTATGGAGTTCTTTGAATTACTGAATAAGCATAATTAATGGATATGCAGATTATATATCCAGGTTTCTAAAAGGCATTGCCTTTACCTAAGTTTGTTACTAAAGCTGGTGTGAGAAAGGAAAGATGGTCTTTCCATAAATAACATTTGTAAGACACAGAGCAAATTGTGGGAATATTTGGTCTCTATTCTAAAGGGAAAGCACTTAATGCATTTTTATGGGGATCTATGGTGTGTCTATGGTGTGCTGACAATATTAGCTGCCGGTAATCAGTTATTCTGATTATCAAGTTGTTTAGATGGAAGCTGACAGCGAAGAACCTGAGAAGGATCTCTCACTGCTGAGTGATAAATAGGTCAGAAACTGAGGCATGGAAAACCAACTTATTTACATAGAGGTGGGCTTTGAACTGACCATCCATTTCCAAGTACTAAAATACAGGAAAGGGATTCTAGTTTTGTAATATTAAAATGTCATCTCAATGCCCAGTAATTATAAAAAATAAATTACAAATTATTAAGGAAAAAAAAAAAGAGAGAGAAGGAAAATATAATGCACTAGTGGTGCACATCCTGAATGGTATGTGCTGTTTGGGTCCTCCATGTCAAAAAGGTAGAGTTGGGA
The DNA here is from genome assembly GCF_023638135.1 of Falco biarmicus. NCBI lineage: Eukaryota > Metazoa > Chordata > Aves > Falconiformes > Falconidae > Falco > Falco biarmicus. The sequence continues at coordinate 31,062,575 of NC_079293.1, read as the reverse complement.
AGGCTGCTGAGAAAGTTATCAAGGTGATCAAAGTTATAGCCTTCTTTATGAAGGCTCCCATGAAAGAAAGACTAATTAGGAGGGGTGTACTGCAGAAATCTGTGGAGTGGTCAGTGGCATGGGGAAGGTGAATAGGAAGGAACATTTTTTATCTCATCTGAAATAAACAAGAAGTAACTGCTTTGTACAATATGTAGTCAAGATGAGATGCTTACAGAGGATATTCTGGGTGGTAAAAGCTAGCTGAGGTTTGAAGAAGAGAAAAACATGGGATTATATGTTATAAAAGTTGAAATCAGATTTGGGAAGTTCATGAGCTCTTAACTGCTAGAGACTGGTTCACTTTCATTGATCTTGTCTATTGGCCACAGGAGACTAGGCTAAAGGGGCCTTTGCTTTTTCTTCTATAACCTTTCTTATGCTCTTTTATGTCCTACATATAAGATTGATACAGTTTCTTGGATGCTCTGAGTCAAGCCCAAAGAATGCTTTCCTGACCTGTAAGATTGAAACTGTAGTACAGCAACGGTTGTACTCCACCGGGTAAAGGGTAGTAGAAGACATTATCTCTGTATAATGGCACCATCTAATTTAATGTTTTTTGTTCTTTGGGTTCTAACTGTTCCAATATGAAATGTTAAGTAAGGCTGTGCATGCAGGTTTACCTTGAAAAATGAGTCATGTTATTTTCATTTTAGAAATGTAATGAAATTGCTAGTTGCCTAGATAACGGGCTCAAGACACAGAAGTAGAATGTAGGCCTTCAGATCTGGCCTGCTAGATTTTAACTGTGCCATGTGCTGTACATAGCAAACTTAATGACATGCACATGACTTATTTATGCTTATTCCTCTTGACTGATATATTTCTCAGCCTGACCTAGAGGTTACGGCTAAAATCAGGGGCATATTAAAAGACAGGCACTTCTGAGAACAGATTTGAAGCATAGCTAGAGAGGGTCCATGTAGCCAAGAAATAAATTTAATTTCCCAGGTCACACATCTGTAGAGAAATACTTTTCTGTAAATAGTTTTATTTTGACTCAAAAAATAATTAATTAAAACCTATTCAATAAAGAGTTGTCTGATAGGAACTATTTCCTAGAGTTCTGGAATTCAGGCAGGACTTTACGTTGCTTAGTTAAAAAAAAAGAAGAAGATGAGAGTTGATTTGAAAATATACAAAAAAGAAAAATGGCCAAATACTTTGTGTAAGGGTCTGAAATACTGGATAAATGTATTGTAATGTGTCAACTTAGCAGAAGGATACTACTGAAAATTTTTTTTGTGAACATCAAGAAATAGGTCAGCATCGTAGACATAGACTGTTGTCATAGTATTATATTTGAATTTTGAGATAAGAAAAAATAGTTGCAATCCATCCTTCCTGTTAATGGAATTACATTGTTGCTTTTTTTTCTCTTAAAAGGAAGACATACTGGGTTTTTTATGACAGTTTCCATATCTAGATGATTTTCTGAGAGGTTTTCCTTTACAACTTTAAAGTTTTCTAAAAATAGTATCACAATGATATTTTTAAAGTATTTTATGGTTCAAAACAAATGCAGCATTTCAGAAGACAACAAATTTTCAAAGCTGTATTTTGTTCCATGTGCAAAGCATACGTTTCAGTGGACTGTTGAAAGATTTTATAGTAATATGTGGATTTCCTTTAACATTTAAAAACAAATTATGTTGAATAAACACTGAATCAATATCTCATCAACATGACAAAATGATGATTCTAGTTGGAAATTACAGTCCTACAAAGCAACACAAAAAAGGTTAATCTTGAAAAAGAAAAGTAATTAGTAATTCATGTTTAACTGTAAATGCTAGTTTCTTGTCCAATTAAGATCCATCTGCTCACAGCCTTTTTTGTGCATATCAAACATGATGTTCAAACAAAAAAAAAAGTCAAAAGTTTTCATGCAGAGAGGAAATAACATCCTCCTTAATGAGAATTGTGCATCATTCCTGTTATTCTGGCTCAAAAAAATACAGTAATCTAATGAGTTATCTGTGCTTATTGTAAGCTGACTTGAAGATTAATCTTTTTTAACTACTTGTTTAATGTTACTGTTAATAATTAGTTACCTTATAGCCCTATATCATCCATCACTTTGCTGAACTGAATCAATTCTTTTTTTAACTTATAAGAGGTTGTTTATCTTTGCTTCAAGCTACTTTGGATAAAAGATATCTGAAAGTTTATATAGTGCTAGTTCTGTGGGAGTTTATTCTGCAAGCAAACACAAATAGTTTTTTATAAGTTTCCATGTTTATTGCTCTCCACAATAAAAAAAGCACCTCTTGTTGCCATTTTCTTCACCATAAATGGCAACCACATAACTTTATAACATGTTGATTCATAAATATTTACCTGTATTCTTCAGCGGAAGTGGGACTTGGATGAATTAGAATAATCTACTGTGCACTACAAATATTTTCTGAAACCTGCAAAAATTAAATTCTAACTGCTTTTATTTTGGCAAAAACATTCCCCAACTTTGGCTGTCTTAGAGACTAATAAAAATTTAGAAACAAAACATTTAGTACCACTTTTCTTTAAGAATTAAATTATGCTGTTTGTAGGACCTTGGCTTGAAGAAGACAGTATGACTGACTTTTCTGCCTAGAATTGTATTCCAGTATTCGATGAGTTGCTGATCTGTGAATTATCCTCCATGTTCATATTGTATGAATTATTTCTCTCAAGAAATATGTATGAAGAAATTTCTCTCAAGAGCTGGAGATGAAGTATGTGGTCAACAGACAATTTTTTTCCTAGTAAAATAATTATAGTAAAACTAAAAAGGTACAATAAAAATAAATAAATAAATAAAGGAAAATAGTGCCAAGGGTTAGCCTTTGTTTTCACCAAAATCAGCAAATTAATAGTTATAGTTCCCACTGTGATGATGTCTCAATCCTCTGGCACATATGCTGCATTCTGTTTTGTAGCACATGATATTAGCTTTAATGTTTTAATATTTTTATACTAAGCAGCTGAGTTAAAATGGTTTGAGGGATTATAATTTAAAATATGATGTCTTTTTTGCATGACACTGCATCCATAATACACCATTAATATATTTTTTCCCCATTTAATTATGTAAAGAATTGATTATATACCTTCTGGTGTGCTGCATACTGCACTATAGAATGATTAGCTGGATCTTCAGCTAGTGAGAAAGGTATAACGCAGGTGAAATCTTGAGATTAAAATTGTTTGCAGCAGCTGAGATTGTTCTGGTACGATTAACATGGAGGGGATATAGCACATTAACACCAAGACATTGCAGGGTCTTTACTTGCCTTGCAATGGTTTTTTCCTGAATTGGAGTGTTAAATTTAGTCTCCTGGGAAAGAACAGCTGCCTGCTCTTGTGCTCAGTTACATGGGTGTACATCAGAAAGAACTCTCTGAATTCAGTGGTTATTCAAGTATGAAAAGCAGTGTGGTACTCTCATCAGGCCTGAAAGATATTGCTTAAGGTGACCTGAAATAAGCTTGTAGTAGGATAAAAGAAGTGCCAATAATGTACTTTCACTTGGTTTATAAGTAAAGAATAATTTTAGACCAGCACTCTACATTCCCATCAGAAGCATTCTTGGTGCAGTAAAAGCTGACAAGGTGCGTATTTATTTTTTTTCCTTCTTGACTTATAAATCAGATGCTAATTAGAGGACCTTTGGAAGTGATGAGAAACAAAGACTGTTTTTAATGGTAAGTATTTATGGAGCTATTTATTCTTTGGTTTAGTTCCTTCTTTAACATATACCACCTACTCAATGTTAACATGAATTAACTCCAACTGAAATCAAATGTTTTTCAGGGATTGGTATAATATGTTGCTGTTTGGTTTTCAAGATATTGCAGTACAAATCAATTTTGCAAAGTTGCAAGCACTGGTCCAGAAAGGCACTCTGATTTCTGCTTCTTCATTGCACATTGGTAGAGTTTTCACTGGCCTGGACCATAGCCAGAGGTGGTGAGAGGGGTGAGCCAGTTGTGGGAAATTCAGCTAGCCAAATTTGTCATCATCACAGCTGCCCTAGGAAAGGAAGCTATTAATTCATGGTACTGAAATGAGCAGGTTGTGGAAATAGATGTCAAGATAATGAAAGGAGCATTTGGTAACAAAACGTCCAGCTATAGCTGCAAAGCTTGCCTGTTTCTCCGATCTCAAATGATTTGTGCAGTAAAAGCAAAGCCGATAGAAAGTGGGAATGGGTAGGTGTTATCTCCATAAAGGGAAAAATGAAGATGTTCTATGATTCTATAACACCAATTCCTTTCTACAGTATGAGACTGCAATATAAGGAATAGGTATGAACTTCATTAAGGTAGTCAGGTAAAATATCCAATGATATCAAAGGTAGTGTTGTTCCATTTCACTCGTATTGGAATATTTCCCACCGTTTGCTCTTTTCAGTTAACAGCAGTCTACATTTAAAAGTATCAGTGTGTTGATTGAAAGATTAATTGGTTTATAAGGGTAATTTTTTTGTTTAAAAATACAGAGATGTGTATATTTTCCCCCTTGTTTTATGCGTGGTGTAATTGGATGGGATCACGTCCAGATCTAAAAACGTCTTTGAAAATGTTGACATTGACAAGATACACTTTATTCTTACTTCAGTGAATCTCTATTGATAATCTCCACAGGTAGTCTAACATATTTACCATCTTTAAAACCCACAGAAAGTATAGTAAATATTGTAACCTACCTCTCTTAGAATGAGTATGTAAGAGTAGAAGTGATGCACCTTGGTCATGCAGCAAGGGCAAATGGGTCAGGGACCAAAGTCAGGAGTGACTGAGTCTCTGCTCCACAGAACTCTGATATCTGTGATGGCAGAAGAGCAGTTTCACCACCAGCATAAGTTTTGTCTCGCAGGTATAGTGTGTCTTTCATTAATTCGTATGTATGTTTCTGCTTCTCACACAGACAGGCTTCATCCATCAGAAATGTTTTCTCTTTAGAGACACATTAAAACCTACTGCCTTAAGTATCCCCGAGGAAATCTACGCTTTGCTATGCAAGGAAATCATGGTACTCCTCCTGCCTTTTCCTGGTATATGCTCTGTCTCTGACTTTGGAGACAGGCAGTCTGGCAAGGAGAAGTCTCACAGAATAACTTTTACAGAAAGCACCTTAATTTCATTGGTCACATGAGCTTCTGAAAGGTACTACTACCATAAAGCCCAATAGTTTCTACCTGAGAAAACTAAATTAATTCTAAGATGCTGTCAATAACTTAACTTTCCACCTGCTCACAACTTGCCAAGACTGGATGAGGGCATTGTGCAGCCTGGTATGGTGCTGTATGTTAATTTCAAGTGAACTGACTTCGCTGTAAGAGATTAGGTGCATTCACTTAAATTATCAATTTATTGATTATCAGTCAGAAAGATAGATGCCAGTTTCTCATTAAAAAGGGTAATAAGGCACAGTACCAAAAATATTAGGAGACTATTTCACTGAACTGAAAACTTTGGCTATAATTCAGCCCTTTACATCTGAGATGAACTGAGAGATACAAAAACTATTTACCTCCTGTAACGGAGAAGTGCAGCTGACTCAGCAACAGTGAATATAAATTTTGCATTATGGTGTGAAATTTTGGTATGAAAATAAGTGAGGAATAGAACCTTTATAGACTGGCTTAATCCTGTGACTATTGGCAACAATCGTCATAATTTCCTGGCTACTGGGTTACCTCATTGTGGAGGTTCTTAATGGTGTACACATGGGAAACAGGAAGGGACTAAATCACCAGCCACTTATGTGTTTTGAATAGAGACTGAGCACCTTCTCTGTAAAATAGAATTGAGTAATGTTTCAGCTCTCTAGCTACTTTTTTAAGAAAGAGAGAAAAAAGGTTTCAACAGACTGCTAGAAGACTGTAATTCACCTAAATCTTGTCAGACCCCTATACTCTGTAACCAAGTTATGAGAGGTTGGAAGTATTTTGACTTCATCCATTCGTTTCAACCCCTTATATTACCATGGAGGTACTTCCAAAGGCAGTATGTTCCCCACCTATATTTTTGTTTGAAATTTAAACTCTGGTGTTTTTTCTTTTCTTTTTCCTTAAACTCTTGTGGCTAATGATTACTTTGGATTAAGAGTTCTGTTAGTGAGTCAGTATACATCCCCACAAACCCCTGCAATTTCCAGTAAGAAAATTCAAAAATAACAAATTGGATTTTTTTTTTTATTTCAAAGGAAAATAAAAGTAAATTTTTTTTATCATTTATTTTGAGAGTATGCAAAGGTGGGAGCTACCTGACTCAAAGGATATTATTTTATAAAGGTGACTTTTTTTTCTGTAGTCTTATGAAGACAGTACTAATAAACAAGAATTTGCAACAAAACTGCACCGTGTAGTCATAAATCAAGTTGGTACCTCTACAGAGCCTCAAGAAAACAGATGTGGGAAATGGGAAGATCAGATGGGTTTCATTTGTGATAAACTGTGTTTGAGAATAGTATAAATAGCTTCATTTAGTTCTCTATTCAGAATCATGTGATGAATCAGTGTGTGACTGAGGAGCAGGTAACAGGGGCCATGTTTCTTCATATATGTGACTTGTGACTGCTTTATTATGTGAGACCTAGGTTAGCAACTCCGTAGGGCTTGAGATACAGTGCCTGAAATTCTTGGGTGATATTTTTGGGTGATAAGAAATTCCTTGTATCTCCTGTTGTCCTGATGTTGGACAAGCTAATCAGGGTTGTGGGTTGACTGTGATGCAATGATTATAAGAAGATTATTACTTCTCTCCATATATTTTTCCTTTTTTTCTTCTTTTCTTTTCCCTGTACTGAATAGGAACAAAGGAGGCTTTTTTAGATTGTCACTTTTGTTTAAATTTTCCTCTCTTCCCCTCTGCACCCCCTGAGTGATTATAAACCAATTACAGCAACTGAAGTGTAATAGCGCAGCAGAAGTGTACTAACATATTTTGAGTGATAAACGACTGCTGAAATTCCATTACAAACCAGCATTGCAGTTCTGCTTACTTTACTACATCTTGAATTTGTTGGGTTGGGTTTGGTTTTTTGGTGGGGTTTTTTTGTGTGCTGTTGGGTGGTTTGGTTTTGGGTTTTTTTTTTTTGTTTTGTTTTGTTTTGGGTTTTTTTTTTGGTTTTTTTTTTTTTAAATCTAATCACTTTCAGAACTCACCTGCTTCAGAGACAGGGATATGTTATATATTAAAAGATGCCTTCTTTCATTTCTCTTCTCACCTTTCATACTCAGAATCTTGTAAATTCATAAGCTGGAAAGGAGGTAGGCTATATGTTCTATTTGCTGTCCTTGAGCAGTCAGTCATGATTTCTGCTAACAAAATCTGCACTGATGTTTACACCAGCAAATTGACTGTGCAGTTTCTCAGTTTCCTTAGAGTAATTGGATGACATTTCATACCTGATTAGGGCATTAAAAATCCCAGAACACTTTTTTGTTTGTTTGTTTCAAAATGAGTGATCTAATTTTCTATCTCACTTCAGTCCTTTTCTTCATTTCCCCTCTTTCATTACTATCTCCTCTCCTTGTGTTCATTACTAACTCCATATCACTGGTTTGTCTAGTATCCATCCTTTCACGACAACACTTGAACAGTTTTAATCCATTTATTTATCTTCCATGAAGTTAATTTGTGTGTCCAATTTCAAATGGATTCCCTACAGTTTATATGTTGAACCTTTTAGACAGTTATTTATCCAGAAGGCCAGTTCATTATATATGACTCTTTACTGCCCAGGACACAATACTTATCAAACAATGTACTTACCAAACATGAAGCAGTGGTCCACGCTGACCTCATCAGGCCCATGAAAACCTCATGAAGTTCAACAAAACTAAGTGCAAGGTCCTGCACCTGGCTTGGGGCAATCCCCAGTATCAATACAGACAGGGAAGATGAGTGGACTGAGAGATCAGCCCTGTGGAGAAGGATTTGGGAGTACTGGTGGATGAAAAATTGGACATGAGCCAGCAACCCGTTCTCACAGCCCAGAAAACCAGTTGTGTCCTGGGCTGCATCAAAGGAAGTGTAGCCAGCAGGACAAAGGAAGTGATTCTGCTCCTCTATCCACTCTCATGTGACCCCATCTGTAGTAATGCATCCAGCTCAGGAAAGACATGGACCTCTTGGAGCGGGTCCAGAGGAGGGCCACAAAAATGATCCAGGGGGCTGGAACAGCTCTTCTGTGAGGAAAGGCTGAGACAGTTGGGGTGTTCAGCTTGGAGAAGAGAAGGCTCCAGGGAGACCTTATTGAAGCCTTTCAGTACTTAAAGGGGGCCTATATGAAAGATTGGGAGAGACCTTTTACCAAGACCTGTAGTGAAATGACAAAGGGTGATGGTTTTAAAGTGAAAAAGGGTAGATTTAGAGTGTATATAAGGAAGACATCTTTTACAATGAGGATGGTGAGACACCGAAATAGGTTGCCCAGAGAAGCTGTGTATGCCCTGTCCCTGGAAGAGTTCAAGGCCGGGCTGGAGGTGGCTTTGAGCAATGTGGTCTAGTGGAAAGCGTCCCTGCGTGTGGCAGGGAGTTAGACCTAGATGACCTTTAAAGGTCTTTTCTGACACAAACCATTCTACGATTTTATGTAGGCCACAAACTCAGAGCTACAGAAGGAAACTAATACTTCAGGAATTCAGCACTACATTCTAGGTATTTTAAATATATACTATTGTTTGATATCAATATATTTATTTTATTTCCACTTGGTGATTTTTGTCACTGATATTGTTGCAATCCTTATACACATATTCTTTTAGTAGCTGCTTTCCCTTCTTACTGACTCAATTTCTCCCACTTAAGTGGTTTGCACCATTGTTACTTCTTTTCTTCTTCTTGTATGGTATGACCCAGTACTGTATTTTGCCAGCACAATCAGACAGAAGTTCCAGCTTGCCTTTCACCTTTTACCATGTTCCTCTCCTGTCACTCTCACAACTCAGCTGTTCAAGAGAATTATTTATAGAACACCAAAGTAAAAGGTGCAACTTTGTCACATCTGTATGTTCTTAGTGCAACTGGTATTGTGAATTATATAGTTATGTAATCGTTGATTACTCTTGAAAAAATCATAAAGGTCATATAGTTGATCTGTATCCAGGCAGAATCAACCACAGCTAAGTTTTCCCTACCAGATATTTGCCTAAGCTACTTATAACAACAACAACAAAAAAACCAAAAACAAAACCAGCAACAACAACAACAAAAACCAAAACCAAAACCCAACAAATAAACAAAACAACCCCCCCCCCCCCCCTTTTTAATGAAGTTGTTGCTGTATACTACACTGGCAACCTACTCCTTGTACAGTATCATTACCCCTGATTACCCCTGAAATGGCTGATCTAAATCCCTTTTACTGAAGTAAATCTTATCATTTTTGGGGATATCTATGAAATGAACTACACATTTAGGTGCATTTAACATTCACAGGTATTTGTATTGTTCTGAGCCCTTCTAAAATCCAAAGAGAATCATACAGTGTGTAACTTTCATCTGCAGGAAGATTTACAGTATTTTGCTCATTTTATGAATAAAGGACCTAGTGATAGGATTGCCCTCAATTTCCGATCCACAATTTACTGGATATTACTGTTAACTTCTCATCTGAAGTTGTCTGATTTTCCTCTGTTTTCAGATCTCTGATTACTGTTAATCGTACCTTCCTAGGCTGCACAAAATAGTTTCTCTCCATTCATGACACATTATAATTGTGGAAGTCTCTTAGCCAAAGTATATATGTTTAGCCCCTTGATCTGAATTTCAGTTTCCTAAGCAAGGTTGTTAGTCTCTAAGAGCTTCTTCAGCTAACAGTAAATGAGAAAGTTCAACCTCCAAAAGTATTTGCATGTTACTTTTTCACAAAAATATTATACCATTTCAGATTAAGAATTTCAGACACTAAGGGCTACTGATCCGCTGAAAAGATAGTTTGGAGGGTGATAGTACATAATTTCCAAAAGTACCTAATCTTCTTTTGCCCCAGCTGAAGGCTTTTTCTAGAAAGGAAATATGTTTCAGTTTCTATGGCTTACCGCATTCTCGGTGTTGTTAATACGTCTTGGATATTATTTGTATGACGTAGCAAGTAGAATATGAAAAATGTTTGGGAAATATTAAATATTGTTATAGATACCAAGGTAAAACATCTTGAAGTCATTGTGGATCTCTTCTGCTTTTTAACCTCCCTTCTGAAAAATGAGAGGCTCAAAAGCACATTTTACATTCCCTTGAGAGCCATCCATTTCTGTTAGTCTAAAAATGTAGTTCATAGTGTTACAGAGATGAAAGAGTAATTTTTTTCTACTATTAGTTTTTGCCCAGAGGCTAAACAGATCCTGTGTGAATTTCAAAATGTTTCTCAGATCTGAGTTGACATTATTTTTAAAACCTTGTTTTTCTTTCTTTTGCTCTTTTCTTCCTTTTACAATCTTTTACATTATAGGCAGAGTTATTAAGTCTATCTATTATTAAGGTTGACTGACACTTTCTATTATAAGAACTTGTTTTCAAAGGCCTGTAATTTTGACAAAGCATAACCATAGGGGCTAAAAATTTGCTTGCCAAATGACTGCCTAAAGTTCATTTCCTGCTTACTTGCTTCAACAAAAATCAATTCCTTCATTTCCTAACAATAGAATATAGAGAAATACCGTTTTTGTATATTATAAAAACTATTGCAAACATATTTAAGGAAGGTCTAGCACCTTCGTTTGTAGAAAGAAGAAACTGAAATTTATAGAAGTTGTTTTCTGGGGGGAAAAAAAAAGTCATTTATCATTCTTATGAATATCCTCTAAATGGGTTCAATGGGATCAAGTCTACAAAACCTGATGAAAGAGTGAGAAAACTTCTCTTTTTTTGTGCTCAGTGAAGACTTTTTTAAAAAAACAACAACAATTGTAGCTAGATTTGCTAAACTGAACCACTGTAAGAGCAGAGAAAATTTTGGAGCAATCCACTATGAGTTGGATGAGCACCCAGCTAACAGAAGTATCCCATGCCTTTGCTAACCTCTGCTTCAGAGATCCAGGCATTGGATCACCTAACATTTATGAGACATTGTTTAACGGGATGATTTCTGAAAATCCAGATCACTGACTAAAACTCTAATAAAAACCTAGCTTTCTAAAAAAAAAAAATAATTTACTTTTTTCCCCCCTCTTTCTCCCCTCCCTTCAATGAAAGGTATTTTTGGTGTTTGGGGACTCAGAGTTTCTCAGAGAAATGTAAAGGAAAAATCATGTACATTCTACTTCAGCTAATTTTTCGGGGAAAGTATCTGTGAAGTTTCCCCTACTCAGTGAATATTATCCACCTTCCACAGCTGGTTTCTGCGTTTGCTCCCACCCACCCTGCAAGGAGTCCTAGAGCTCCCTTTCCCTCCCTCATCACAAACCAGAAAATGAATCCAACTTCAGGTTCTTGAAAACTGTTTTTTTTTGTGCTCCACTGGGGCTCTTATGGAGATAAAAGGAAGGCAGAGCAGTGAAATGAAGTTAGTGGCGAGCTTTGCCTCTGTCCTATACAACTATGTTGATCTAGAGCTGAATGAGGAAAGAGCAATAATGGAATTTAGCAGTTCACTGGCAGTAAGAGAACTCTGAGATGGGCGATCAAGCCAGGTTGTTATATCTACGCTTTTAAAATAAACAGTCAGAGCATAGGCTCAAACATTGTTTTATAATGGCCCTAGCTGATAAATTCTTAGGCTGTTCCCTGCTATGGGTTTTGCCTGAGTTAGCAAGTGCTTCCTGGACAATTACCAGAGATGGGGAATCACCATTGGCCACAGAACTTCCCTGTGTGCAGTATAGATGTAACCACCCTGTTTTAGTGACCAAGAGAGTTTAGCTATATGGATGCAAGATGCACTATATCATCTTGCCTAATGACTAGGAAGCATTCCCCAGACAATATTATTTTCTAGTATATATGTAGCCTTTATACCACACTTAACACAATGTCCTGATCAAAGAGAGTTTAGAAATATTTAATTTTTCATAAGATTTAAATGTGGCATAAGAGTATAGCTTCCTACAGTCAAAGAATAGACATGCCCGGGGTGTGTGTCACGCTCTCAAGGCTGAGGCTTTAGGGTGGGACATTAAGAACAGCCAGGCTTATAAATGACTGGCAAAATTGAGGACAATCTTGGCCATCATTACAGAAAATGACATATTCAGTGACAAAGCCAATTAGAAAATTCCTGCCTTCCTTTTCTATGCCATTTGTTCTGCCCTTATTCTCCATCTTAGTGTCCCCTCCGCTGTACCTATAGATCTGCCCAAGAATTCATGTTGTAAACTGTTCCATGGAGCCAACCTGGGTCAAATGTGAGAGGATTTAGTCTAGGGGATTATTTTCTACAGAGTGTCTTTGCCACTCAGTTTTGGACAGATAGTACTCAGCCCTGACTTTCAGTTATATTACACTTCCCTAAGTTTTGAGTGAAATGAAATATTCCTTTGCAATGCAGCATGACTATAGGTTACTGAGGAACGTCATGGCAGAGTGACTGCATCTCAGTGGCAGATATGATTTGTGATGTCCTTGGGTATCTGAATGGTGATTATTAAATGTTAAGAGGTGTTACCAATAAAGATAATGATGTGAATGTTCTCTTTTTCTAAAGAAATGGTAAATTAAATTAAGACATTAAATCAAAGTTAAAAACACTTGAAGATCAGCAGAGATTCAGTTTTGTAATTAGTAGGTGGATATAATTTCCATGATTATGATCGATTTTCTTCTGTCTTTAAAGTTAGCCTAAACTCACATGGAATTCAAGAAATCCACAGATATAGACAGGGCACTTACAGGTCTTTTAAAAGTTCTGTGTTTCTGAAAATATTTCAATATATGATACATTTGCTCTGCACACTTTTACTGCATAACAAATACGGGACAGTTTACAGCTCTTTCATGTGCAAATTACCTCAAATATATTACAGAGAAAGAACATGGGCTCAGGTCTTATCACAAACTAACAGAACAAGGAAGTGGCAATCATAAATATTGAAGTCAAGTATTACACTTCTGGTCCCCAAGGGTAGCTAACAAAAGATATATTAACCAGCCACCAGTGGAATATCCAATGTTCTTTCTAGCTGAGGGAAAACCAACCAAGCCCCATGCTGCGCTAGCTTTTAACACTTCCTAAACACACTGTCTGTAGCACTTTGTTCTATACAAGGAAATTTTCTGAACTGTGCTGGGAAAGATGTTTTCATGAGCAGCAGGAGAGGATCAGCTTGCTCCTAGAAAGACATCAGCACAACCTGGTGTGAACAGCAGGGGCCTGGACATTTTTATTTACACAACTCTGTCCACCGAGCCCTTTTGAGTAAATAGTGATTTGTTGTAAAAGTTTGTGTCACAGCCTCACCAAACTCTCTGCTGTGCATCAACTCATCTTCAGAGCCAGAACAGAAGAATGCAAATATAATAAACATAATTAAAAAACCTCTCAGAAATAAAATGTGTAATGGCTGTGTTATGTAGACATAGATTACTGAAATGGTCCATCAATGTATTTCACTACTTCTCTCTGGTGCATTGAATATAGTCTGTATCCTATGAACTGACACCGGAAGCTACTGTAGCATGGTGTTTCTCGAATAGATGCCACAGTCTGAGAAATACAAATTATTCTAGCGTTAGAATCGTTTGGTTTTATGACCCCAAAGTTACATCTTGACAGTTTTGCCAGCATTACATTTCAGCATTATGTTGTTTTTCTCTTTACAGGGATGTATGATACATAAGGAAGCTATTGCAATTTCTATGTTCTTTAAAAATGTATTATTGAAAGATATTATTAGCTAAATGGCTTGAACACAAGACAATATGACATACCACTTTTTTTAGCTGAAATATGGTCTTAGTGCAATTAGCCATTTCACATGCTATTCCGATATACCATTAGTATTTTTCCAATCAAGAATTTTTTTAAAAAGCCAACTAGATCTCAAAATGTATTTTTGGGTAAACCACCTTACTCAACAGTTCTACTTTATAAAATGAAATTTACATAAATAGTTCCTTTATAAATTGATGTGTCTAGAATAGTATTTTGGAAGATAATTTGATATAACAGTAAGTAAATGCAAACATCTCCTGGCATTCATCAGATACGTACTCTGGCAGTAAATCAGCTCTTCTGACACAATGTTTGTGATGACACAAAACTCAGACATGTGGCAGTAACAGACAACACTACACTGAAGTTCAACATTTACTCAGCTGAAGAAAGAGAGCATAAGGTATGAATAAAATATGTGGGGGTTTTTTATTCTCTAGTTTTATAAATATCTTTTAAAGAATGCTTGGTTTGGTTTTTTTGGTTTTGTTTTTTTTTTTTTTATTTTCTCTTGCATGAGTGTTGCTCACTTATACTTACTGCTTGAACAGGTGGACATCATAAAGTTAGCCCTGGACAAGCAACATGCACCTTTCAATACAACTGTCAAGAGTACTGGCTTGCAGAATGGGCTCAACTGTATGGGAGGAATAGCATTATCCTGGCTTTCTCACTCCTCTCAGGTACGTCTCTGATGGGCAAGAGTTTCACTTTTCACTGCACTGAATGTGCGTGTCTAAAAAATCCAGAAGAGATTGTGTGGTTTTACACTCCACTGCCAAATACCTAGCCTGATGTTATCATACAGGAGATGTGAATACCCAGTCATCTCAGAGTCCATATAAAAGAACTGTAACCCCCATTGGCAGAAAAAAAAAGGAAAGCGTTCATCAGACTGCTGGCTTCACTGTTGTCTCTGAGTGCTTCTTTAAGAGTGGGCCAGCAGAACTAGAAAACTGATGAAGTCTGCAGATGTATTATTAATATCAGAGTTTTAGAACAAAATGAAGGTGGAGCTTCCTTGCCATAGCCATTCCACTGATGTTTTAAAAAACCCTGATACTGTAACTTTTCTCAGTATCACCTGAAAGGCATTAGACATGTTAATTTTCATTCATCATGCTTGTGATAATTTTCCTCAATACCTGATACAGTATTGCAAAGTTCAGCATAAAACATAGCAAGGCAATCTTTCAAGAACCAAAAGTAAATTATTCTCCTAATGGCAGGCAGTTTACTGGCTGTCTCCACCCTAAGGTGTGAAACTTCTTATTTCTCATTATAGTTCCCATACAATGTCATACCAGATGATCACAATCAAACCTGTTGAAACAGAGCCATACAGTATTGCTTATACTTATGTTCAGCTTCAGGGTTGAAGAGGGTGTGCTCTAGACTGAATTGACACACCATATAATATATGGGAAGGATACTCAAGGAAAAGAGGTAATATCTTAACACTATGAAAAAAACTGTAACAAATCTGTGTGTAAAATGAAGTAAGTCATTAAACCAGATGCTTAGATACTGTCTAAAAGTGGCTTCCAATCCAGGGACCTTCTATTTAAGAGGCCAGCTTCTGTGATTTAAGTTTAATTTATTAGAATTGCAGAACAGTTGAGGCTGGCAGGGACCTTTAGAGACTTGTCTACTCCACATCCCTGCCCAGAGCACGCTGAGCCAGAGCAGGTTCATGCAGGTCTGTGTCAAACAAAATTTTTAATATCTCCAAGGACAGAGACTCCATAATTCTTGGGGGGGGGGTGGGGGTGTGGGGGGTGTGGGGGTGTGTGGGTGTGTGGGGGGGTGTGTGTTCCTTATATTTAAATGGAATTTCCTGTATTTCTGCTTGTGGTCATTGCCTCTTGTTCTTTCTCTGGGCACCACTGAGAAGGGTCTGGCTTTGTCCTCCTTTCACCCTCCCTTCAGGTATTCATATACATTAATTAGGTGCCCCCAGAGTCTTCTCTTCTCCAGGATAAAGAGTCCCAGCTCTCTCAACTTTTTCTCAGAGGAGAGATGCTCCAGACCCTTAATCATATTTGTGACCCTTCACTGGAGTCTTTCCAGTATCCTGTATGGGGGAGACCAGAACTAGACCCAGCACTCCAGAAGTGGCATCACCAGTTGTGGAATTATTAGAAAAATTAATGTTTACATCAGAAAATTAAGGTTTCTATGGAAAACACAGCATTATTCACCTATAAAGGAAAAGTATAAAATCAAAGATCTCTGAGGATGGGACACAGCTGCAGCAGACATGCGAGGAATCCACTGACACAGCAACTCCCTGCAACATACCATAGAGGGTGGAGTGGAGTGGAGACTCTGTGACCATGCTCCGTGATGATAAATGGGAAGAAATGGTCCTCTGAGAACTGATAAGCAGCCCATCTGGTCCTCTGAGCCAACAGTCTTTCGACACCTTGCCAGAGTGCTACCCTTTTAGAGAACTTTGCTCATTTTAATGTCATTTTAATACCAAAACACAGCTCCATCCCGAAGGCTACCCACCTCCGAGGTGCGACCACTCCTCTGAGTCTGTGTTCTTGATTTTTGTAAAGTATACCTTTAAACGTGAAGTGAGAGAAATTTACACCAGTCGTGATAAAAGGTATGTATGACTACAGTCACTCAAACTCCACCTTGAAGGTAGAAAGGATATAAAATAGCCAGGGAAATGGGGAATTTTTTGGAGGAGAAGATATCACCATGAGCGAGTCAAGGGGAACTCCATCTCAGACCGCCTCTGACTACTGGGATTGGCCGACGGGCTGAGCCTTGCTTCTCCCCCCCTGTGGATACCTTGGGTGAGATTTAGACTAAGCGCTTTTCTTGGGAATCTTAGATATCTCTCTAGAAAGTTACCCCCTAACATTTATAGCCAGGCTATATTATTTATAACCTTTTCACGTGTTTTATACTTAATAACATCATATTTGCATGTGCTTTCTTGCAGATAGTCACTATCACCGGCAATCCAAAACCCCTACATATCTGTTGCATGAATAAAACTGCACTGTTTAAGTAGCCAGTTGTCACTGAACCCTAGAGCCCGGTCGTGCTAGTTCATGAGCTTGACTGGACTGAAGGTGCAGACTGCTATTAGTGTATCCAGAATTGTGGTAGTTTAATTTACATATTAAACGCAACTGGACTGGTAGTGGCAAATTGGATATCACTCAGAATTTAAACCTAGCTGCACATAACCTCCCATTCCAGTGAGGAGAGTTAGAAAGCAAGGGGGTTTATTTTCTGCCAAATTACTCCATCTTTTTTAACACAACACCAGTGCAGAGCAGAGAGGAAGGATCACCTCCCTTGACCTGTTGGCAATGTTTTTCTTCATGCAGCCCAGGATGCTGTTGGCCTCGTTTGCTTCCAAGGTGCATTGCTGGCTAATGGTCAGCTTTTGGCAGCTCTCAAAACCAAAACCAGTTAATTATACAGAAGTGTTTGGAATTATCTGTCTTCTGAATAAGCTACTTGAACCTGTCTTTCCTTCATCTTTCCTCAGGCAGACATCCCAGATGTGTCCTAAATTTACCATTATTTATAGAAGGTGTACTGGCTTCATGAGGAGAACTTGAGATTTATCCCAGGACACTACTGTGTAGTTTGTTAGTCTGTGATCTGGCATTAGAACATACTGAATCATGTAAATTAGATATTAGAAAGCATATTTCCTAACTTTGAAATTGTTGACTTGCAAAACCATAAAAAAATATTGTATCATTTTCTTCTTAACTGTAAAAGTCAGGTCTTCGACTATGTTTTTAATGATGATGTATTCTGAAGGTGTGTTTTGATAAAATGTGTCTCTTTTGGAGTTAAGGAGTTCAGTGAAATTAAGAATTTGACAGTTACACACATGCACAAAGAGATAAAATAGGTGGGATAACAGTTTGCTGAAAACTTAACATCTAAAGGTTTTAGAAATAGGGGTCAAAGTGCTGCAATGGGAAAATGCAGTATCCTTTCATCATCTAAAACTGAGTCACATTATGGTAATGCTCTAAAACTGAAGAAATTAAAACAAGACCTGTTAAAAATAAGGTTTATGTAAAAAAATAAATAATCAAATTCTTTAAGATTTAATGCTGCTGGTTAAAAATAAGGTTTATGTTAAAAAAAAAATCAAATTCTTTAAGATTTAATGCTGCTGGTAGTGATTCCTTCCTATTTGTTTGAACTAAAATGTGTTTGTATTGATTTTGGGAGGAAACCAAGGTGTTCAAGCACAGGAAGGTATGTGTTGGTGATTTATTTCATTCTGCCTCTGCTCTTTGGATTTGAAACAATAATGAATTCCTTCCAATTCTGTTGTAAGCTTAGGCCAGAGCTTTGCTGTTCTACAGCCCACTCATCACACATAACTATATGAGGTGATTATATGATATAGCTTGCTGCCCGTAAGGAACAATAGGGACAATATTCACATTTTAATTTTGATTCTCAGGCTGAATTTAATTGTATATAAGGAAGGTTCCTCCTGCTCTGATTCCTAGTGAGCATAATAGCTTCTGGAATTCATGCCGGAGTACTTAAAGGTGGTAAATTTGATTACATTATAAATATCTTCCTAGCATGTTCATTACCTCTGCTACTTAAATATGCTTCTAGTTTCACAGAAAATAATGCTTGTGGTTAGTGCTTTGCAGTACTCTTGAGTTGTGTTCCATCATTACCTTTCATTGACATACTTGTGTAGCATGTAAAACCCTGAAAGTTTACAAGATGTGTGTTAAAAATTCAAATAAGTCAAGGTTCATGATCTACAGTGTATGAAGAAATTGTTCCTGCCCCGTGTGTCATTTGCCCCCCCCACCTGTTACTGCTCAGTAATACTGTAGGGATTTAAGAACAGAAAAGTAGGAAAGCATATGCAATCTTCACATTACTAATGGAGGCATCCTTGGAAGATGCCCTTCATAAGCCAGACCCACAATGAGACTGCCCTGTGAATCCTTATGCTGCCCTTCTCTGAAGCTGTCTATAGGAAAGCCATGTTCTGTCTGCAATGTCCAGAGGTTAGGGGAAGGTTATGGATGTCACGAATCTCACACTACGCCTACAGGCACTTCTGTCATTGTTAGCCATGTTGTCCTTGTAGCCCCCAGAGATCTGTGTGTAACAAGGTTCCCAGGTGTCCCATCTCAACAGGCATATGCTTTTGACAGTTGAATATGCAAGGAGAACCTCCATTTGTCTCATGCCTTCAGAGAATTCCAACTGTTGTAGTGCCTGTGAGGCATCTGTTGCTATGACGCTGGACTACAGTTAGTCTTGCTTGCCAGCTCAGTAGCTTCATGCCTAGCTACACAAATAGCATTGAACCATACTTGCTGAGAAGTGCTTTCCTGTCTGGCTGGAATGGGAGATTGTTTCTTTTCTGTGGAGAGTTCTTTTTTCTTTTACTTCCTTGTCTAGAAGGAAACCAACTTCTTAAGAGCATCTCTTCAGAGATTCTGAGCACACAAAAAGGACCTTCTTCAGCCCATGTTCCTTGATTGCTCTTTTCCTTCCACCTGTTTGTCTATGATGCAACTTGGTATTTGAAAGGAGACAACTGGATAGGGTTAAATCCTCGGTGTCTTTCTCCATTGTGTCCTCAGGGACTGTCTATACGCTTATTAAATTGCAAACCAAGCCTGCTCCCTGAGGCCTGTACAGTCTAAACCCTTCTCATAATTTTTTGCTCATTTTATCTTTCCAATGATACCTTGGCTAATTCACACTATTTTACTAATCTTAATGTTAGTTTTAATCTAGATAGCTTCTTCTTTAGAGGAGGTATTGGGTTATCCAAGCAGCAACAGACATTCTTCATCAATCAAGAGGTAGAAAGGACTTCAATATTTTGGACTTGCATGCCATTCCTTGGCAAGGGGGTAAAGAGGGAAAGGGTATGACTGGAATCAAAGGTGTCCTAGAAGTCTAGTCAATTTGATAAATGCTTTTTTTTTTTTTTTTTTTTTTTCCTGGATTTACACAAAAGTACTGTTTTTAAGTTATGTGTCTTGAAAGAAGGCCCAAAATAACTCTAAAATAATTCAGGGCTTTTTTGACATTATGTTTCTTAAAGACCTTATATTTCTATGCAAACCCTTACAGACTCTTTCCATTGCTTCCAGAAGGTTGTCTTTATACCAGTATGTGTGTAACCTGAGTGTTTGTAGCCTGGCACAGGCACAAACAGATGGGCAAATCTTGCAAGGACTTGACAGGGGGACTATTAAAGACAGTTTTGTCAAGAAAACAGCCCCAATACAGAAATATTTTTATGCAGAGGTGTATTTTCAGTCATTCTAAACATGCTTATCATTTGTCACAACATTTCAAGCTTGCTAAGAAGGTAGTAAAATTCACAAAAATGCCAACATGCCTGTCTGTTTGACTGAGGCTGATTTCTATTCCAGTTTCTGAATGGCATTTTCTTTAGCTGTCAGATAAAGGGTCAAACCCAGCGTGTGTGTCAGCTGTGTGGAGTATGGTCCTCCATATTTCTATACAATGACTGCATGCATGTTATAGCTGGATGGAGCATGAGATGGAATTTGATCAAAACTTTTTATATAAAAAGCAACACTACAAAAGACCTATTAAGTTACAAAAGCAGTTGAAGGAGGTTTCATGGGGACTTGACAGATTAAAAGCTGATGGTACTACTGTCACAGTCTCAGTAGAAATCCAGCTTGATCTCATTAACAACAAAGAGCTAGAGACACACGAAAACAGTAGTGAAAACAAATGATTCAGAATGCAATGGAAATTTATTTAGATGCCAGGACTGCTCCTGTATATACAGGCCATAGACAAACCCAGAATAGAAGAAGAAACTATTATAATGTAAAAGATGAACGAGTTAATGTAACTCAGAGTTCAATCTTTTTTTGAAGTGTTTAAGAAACAGATTTCTGCGGTAAAATTATATCTAAAAGGGAGTTTGTATCATAATAAATTGTATCAAAATAATGAAAAATTGCAAGAACAAAGTCCCAGAAGACAAGATGGTTGAATTTAAAATGTTTTCAATTTTTTAAAAGATTTTCACTTCTGTCTGTCCAGCTCTGACTCAAAGTGAATGCCTTTTTAAGTCCTTTGGGTGGTATAGGTGAGATAACTTCTTAATAAGCCAGCTACTAAAAACCCCAGCAAATATTTGGAAAAAGGGTACAATCTTTTAAACAGTCATGCATGATGTAAGACTGTAGATCCTAACTACTTAATATGAAATCATCTCTGGAAGTCTGTGCTTTTTCAATTTTCGTTTGGTGAGTATTACTAAAGAGTAATTCAGATTTCTGTGGTTTAGGTTGGTTTTTTGTGTGTGTGTAATATACCTTTGTTGTCATCCTCGTCTCCTGTCCCCTGTCCCCCCCCAAAAAACCCACATAGTTATGATTATTATGTTTTATTTCATGTAGCAGTCTTTAAATTAAATTTTATAGGACAAATTAGTAATCAATATCTGCTAAACATTATTTGAGATATGTAGCTCTAAAAATGGTGCTTAGTTGTCTCATTTTGTCACCAAGAAAAAGAAGTTGTAAAATGATGATCCCAAGGAAAAGTTTAATATAAAAGTTTAAGATTGAAAGCTAAGCTAGAGATCAGGGTGGCTTTTAGTACTTTTTTATTGTAAATAGTCTTCCTTTTGTGGTGTTTTAAGATGTCGTGGATTTCCACCATTACCTTATAAAACTGTAATTTAAGCTTTAAATATTAGCAATAAAAGGTTTTATTCTGTTCGTAAAAAGGTATTACTGATGTTCCTAGTGACCATTAAGCTTCTTAACTGATCTTTTTTTTTTTTTCATGAATTTTTAAAAACATGCTTCACAGCTATACAGCTCCTAATGCAGTATCATTGCCTCTCATCCTAATTAGTCCTGTCTTACTGTTGCTTTAACACTCATCAGCCAGCATGTGTTTCACTGGAATATAACTTCTTGAATAGGACCTTTTTGGTTCTTGTGTTTTTACTCTAGTTACTAGGTACTTCTATTGTGCAAAGAAAAATATGTGTAAATTATATGGATAGCCCTTCCCTGTGCAACTGATGGAGAGGCAGGCTTTTCTAGTCACGTGCCTCAACTTCTACGGCTCTGTTTTCTTATATAAAGGTGTGCAGTGTCATCTGGGACTCTTAAGAGTACCTGAAACATCCCAATGAGTCTAGTAGCAGCGGAAAAAGACCTAAAAAAGACCCATCAAGTGGACAGGAAAGTGGACATAAAGGCATCTGAAACTGTAGTATATGCCAATTTTTAGGCAACTGGACAACACTTGCCACCTGAATTCCTAGTGCCTTAAACGGAACATATTTTTCAGCAGTGTGCACAAGATAGCTGAATTGTTATATTTCTTCCTCTATTTCTAATGTATTCAAATCATTTATCATTAGAATAAATTATAGATTTTTTTTTCCACATCAATGGACATCAGCCTGTGGGTTCAGTGCTGGTCTATATAATTGCAGGAGTTACTATTCCACAGCTCCTGGGCTGTGTCACATGGACATATACAGGCAATGAAGGATGACACGTATGTTTTAGTCAAGCCAAGGATTCACAGCAGGATGTCTGTGGAGTGTGCACCCAGGGAATGACCAGGATCTCTGAGAAAAAGACTGCATGCTCTGAGAATCACAGTGGCTTTTGTACCTTTGTATAATGTCAAGTCTATGCCATTACTCTCTTACTGTAAGACATTATACTACAACCAGCCTGATTGCTTATGAAATTTTAAGCTTAAAATTTCAATATTTACCTCTGTGGTATACATACCGCAGTCTCAAAAGTGCCACCTTACTGGGAACATAATACTACTATCGAATGCAGATTCCCATGTGAAGATTTGAGCCAAGCCAGGAGTGTGATTTGTTTATTTGTTTGTGTGTTTACTTGTTTGTTCATTCATTCATTCATTCATTCATTCACTCATTCATTCATTTTTGTGACCTTTGCAGAAGCCATTTCTCTGGTTCCAAGAATTTTTTAAACATATTTGTTAAATTTCAAAGAAAAATGAGAGGACTGCTCTATAGTCTGCCACAAAAATGTATTATATCATCACAACAAAGGTGCATGATGTGTGTCACAGAGCATGCCATGGAGGCATGGGTGTTGTGTATGCATGCAATGTCTGATAAATGAGTGCTGAAGAATAGTACTGGTTAAAAGAAGATAAATTCAGTGTTACCTCCTATACATGATCTGTAGAGGTTAGCCTCTAAAACAATGTAATTCATCAACTGCTTTTCAGGTTTCTTTTTGAAGGGAAAAGGGATCTATCTCCCAAAAGAAACCTAGATATTGACTTACTGAGTGTGGCTGTAAATAGATAGTGAACAGGGAGTGAAACAGTTAACAGGTCTGCTTCTCAGCCCATGCAAAGGAATAACATCAGCTCCCAATTCAGATGTTGTGACATTTAAAACTAGAGGGAGTAAAACACTAGAAAAGAAGATATCTATAATAAGAGCAATGACATAAAGTAGCACTAGATAAGCAAGTATCTGCAAATCTTTACTGAATGTCAAAGCTATTCAGTAGCATCACCTGTAGGGCAAAAATCCAAAGAGTTATGCTCTTTATCGCCATAGCTATAATTTTCATAATGCTTAGAAGACTTTAGGTCAATTCTAAAAATAAAATGTGTCTTCAGTAGTTAACCAGGATTGGTGTTTAATTCACTTCAAACAGCAGTTGCATAGGTGGAAGGTATTTGGATGGCTCTGAGCTCCCATGGGTAAGAATCAGGACCACTAAAAGCGATTGATTGAGCTAGTGACAGCAATGAGTTCAGCTCACTAAAAATCTTTAGTTCAAATTATAAAGTTTTAAAGTACCTCTTAGCAATAATTGGTAAATATTTTGTATGCTGACCCCAGCAATATACACCAACATGTAAGACAATGTCATGTAAGACATTAATTAATCACCAGCAATATATTGTCAAGAATTAACAGTGTGTGATAACTACTGCATCATAAGTGACCTTGTTTCTAATGCTACTGGTTAGTCTGACGTAATCGCTAGTCCTATCATCTATTTTCTGAGTTATTTCTGCTGTACTGCAGAAATGTCGTTGTGGGTAGATATGAAAAGGGAACTTAATTTACAGCATGTATTAAGGATAAGCACTCAGCTTTAAAAATTTCCCTTATTCTGCATTAGCAGTGATACATGACTGTGTTGCTGTTATAATTTAAAAGACCATTTTAAGGTACACTGTATTTTTTTTAATTTTCACTTAGTTACTGAATGAAAATGTTAAGGGTCACCAACCTGCTAGTTTGCCTCTTACTGCAACAGTGCAATTTGCAATGCAAATGTAACAGGAAAGCATAAAATGGGAATATCCTTTGTGTTGAAGTGGAACATTGGAAAATGTCCATATCCTTCTTATGGACCTATATTTTTTTAAACTTTAAGTAGAAAGATAGATCATGAAATATTCATAGATTCTCACTGTCCATGACATTAAAAAGGCACCAGCTCTTGTTAGATATTGTTAGGTATTGACTTTCTACTTAATTTTTGATAATTTGTTCCTTTTTTAAGTACTTCATGTTATTATATTTTTAATGAATGTATTGGATTTTTCTATTTGATAATAATTATAGAATACTAAAGTGATTTCTTATATAAATATAAAACTTTTCTTCCAGGCTTTGGCATGCTTTTTCATGATCTGTAGATTTTGGATAAGATTTGCCCTTTTGGCAGATGGGAGTCAACCACCTTACATTGAAGGGCATTACTAGGAAAGATTCCACATGGAATTGGTAGATGCAGTCTCTCTTAAGACACCTTAAGGTAAAGGTTGAAGTTAAACCAGGGTAGAAGCAGTCTGTATCAGTTTCCTAGTCAGCAACACAAAATTTTGATACAAACTTATTAGGCAATTTTTTTCTTCTAGCCTTCATGAGCCATGCACTCATAATTTTGCAGTTGCAGTTTTGCAGACACAATTTACAGGACATGTAAGTTTCCTGTCCTGTAGGTTTTTGGAAGTCTGCATGCTCTTACGCATTTATCTGTTAGGTTTCATCTATAGGGAAAGTATATAGCTTTAACCTGAGATGTTAACTTCCGTGAATTTCAGTAATCTAGAATACATAATTACTAGTTAAATTTATGGATCATAATTGTGTCTAGGTAGAAAAGGCATGGAGTAAGCTGAAGGCACTCCAAAATCAAACTTAGGATGACTGAAGTAAATTACAAGAATGTTGCTTTTAGGTCAGTTTAACAGTCAAAGATCCTATAAACCTTTAACCCTATACTGACTTATTAACATATGACTTCCATATAATTGCTCATAAGCTTAAAGCTGGGTATTCCCTCAAGTGTCTGCAGAATCAAGGACTAAGTGTTCTGAATTCAGCCCATAAATTCAAAGGCAAGGCTAGAGTCCAGAGCTTGAAAAGTTAGCTCATCTAACAGTAATAGAAATATATGTGCTTCATGCTTGTTTGTTTTTCTTTCTTATGTATGTGGGTATAAAATTCTCCCTTGTTACTAGTTACTTCACAGTACAAAGTGGTTTTAATTTGTCAAAATAATAAAAAAATATAAATCAGAAGTACTGCAGGTGGTGAAGAGGGTTTGGGGAGTGGGAAAAGTCAAGAAAAAGACAATCAATATTTCATAATCATCTCTCTAGAGACTTCTAAAGCACAGTTTACAAAATATGAGACGTTTTAAGACAGAAAAATGTTGCATATAAACAGCATTAAAAAGTGAGCATTTCCCAAATTTTATTAAGGGAAAGCACAGCATATATTTTCTGCTGAATAGCTTTATGTTTTAATAATTTATTACACCCTCAGCATGCAAAAATAGTAGCTACTTTTTCTATTTTGTTACTTTGCACAGAGATGTAGAAAAGAAACATGAAAAAAATAGTCCCTGGAAGACTCGGTGAACTACATGATACCAACATGGTGCTAGCACTTTTCTGCCCATAGAAGTCAGGAGACAGAGCCAACAGATCTACTTATCCCAAGGAGCCTGACTGAACTGCCCAACGTGATCTAGTGGAAGGTGTCCCTGCCCATGGCAGGGGAGGTGGAACTAGATGATCTTTAAGGTCCCTTCCAACCCAAACCGTTCTATGAATCTGTATTTTTTCCTCTTGGAAAGCTATTGTAAGTGGATGACTCAATGTGAAGTAGATGTCTCAATGTAAGGTGAAGCTGAGAAGATGATGGGTACAGTAAGATGGACTGTGGTCCAGGGATGCTGGTTTATTTTATACATAGCACATAGAGAAGAGTGTACATGTGCGGTTTGGGCAACCTAAGCATGACTTCTCTATATTCATGGGTAGATGCTGCCAATGCTGTCCTCTGTGTGGTTGTAGGAGTGTGTGGCTAATTCAGAGAGACATGCTTTCATGTTTTCTTGCATTTAACTAAGTAGCTGTAAATAGCTTCTTCACTAGGGAGATCTGTAGCTGACTAATTGCAGCATCTTCTGACTGTATCTTTCAAAGTATAAACAGTGCCAGAGTCTGTTCTCTGCCTTTTATGCCAGCTAGCACAGCCTGGCCACATCCATGCTAATAAAATATTTTAGACTTCAGGACAGAGCGATCACATCCAAACGGCTTACTGGGAATGATATCTGTCCTATGCTAACTATTAAATCATGGCCAGAAATAGTTTAGGAGATTTGGCCTTGCCTGCCATTCTAAAAACCTAACAGCGCGAGTAATAATATTCCTGTTACCACAAGTACATCTATGCATTGCTTAATTTTTTAGTGCAACGGTAACCTTAGAAGGGAATTCCTCTCACCAGTTTTAGGAGTGAGATTCAGCTGTACATTAGAAAACCTAAATTAAGGTGTTGGCATATAAATATTGACATGAATGCTGATTGTCTACACTCCAATTATGGACAGGAAAAATCAGGTTGATAAAATTTTTGGAACCTATTTATCTTTTGGTGAAGAATGATTTGTAGTCATTGACCACAGACTGGGGGCAGTCAGTGCATTTTGTGTATCATCATAGCGTATGTAAGACATCCACATAGGTACGGCAAATATGAAAAGAGTCCTTGGGATGCTCATGCCTTTCTGGAAGAGCATCTGGAAGCTAGGTGGGATACACTGGGGTATTCCAAACAGTGCTAGATGTCTTATTTAGGCAGCTTGGTTTAGCTGCCAGTCTAGCTTGGTCACTTCCAGAATGCAGTTCACACAATCTGTTTTACATTCTTGTTTGAGGATGGGGTAAATCAGCTTCTGGAAACTCTTAATTCTTTCCATAATTACAAAGCAAACCTGGCATGCTCTTACTATTGCTACCTGCCAGGTGACTTCAGCTGAAAGGATCTGCAAGTGGATAAGATCAAGCATCTGCCCATATGTTTGAACCTCTCTATTACATTGGAAACAAATATGTGTTTTAATAAGTTTACTGGTAAGAAATGAAAGAGTCTTTGTAATGATCTGCTGTCATTCTAATATATAAGTAAAGGGCAGAAGCTGTGGCACGCAGGAGATGATGGGAAAACTGGACATGGACAAATACAAAGGTAAGAATCCATTTCTGACTTTTTTACAATTGGATGAGCTTATACAATGTTACTTGCAAAGATCTCCTATCACCTGAGGAAGATCTGAGCTTCTCCCATCACCATTTGCGAGAACATGAAAGGGAGACTTCTGAACAGCATGGGAATGACTGCCTAGCTGATTAAATTCCATTCTCATTATGTCTTTTGGGCAGATTCACTGCTGAATTCAAATTAAAGAGGGACTATTTGGATGCAAATGACAGATTTATGGGGGTTTCTTTTGGTTCTTTTTTTTTTGGTGTTTGTTTTTGGTTTTTTTTTCCCCCCTGTTTCATTTGGCTTGTGTATTGCATACAGGTGTCAAGACGTTGGCAGTGGGGCAGCTGCAGGGGTGGCTTCTGTGGGAAGAGGTTGGGGCCTACCCCATGGTTGATGCAGCTGGTTCTGTCCGGTTCCAGCCAACACTACAGTGGACCCACCATAGGACACAGCTGAGCCCATCACCAAAGCTGGTGGCATCTCTGTGAAAACATATTTAAGAGGACAAGAAGTGATTCACAGGCAGAAGAGGAGGGAAACAAAAATAGAGGAAACGAACATCAGAGGGAACACCAAGGTCAGAGGAGGAAGAGGAGGTGCTTCAGGGTGCTTCATGGAGCAGTTATCTACTGTAGCTTATGGAGGAGCCACACAAGAGCAGATGAATATTTCCTGAAGGAGCAGCAGCCTTTGGAGAACACACACTGAAGCAGTGTGGTTTTTAACAGAACTGCAGCCCATGGGAAAGCCAGTGCTGGAGCAGGAGGAAGTGTGAAGGCAGTGGCAGAGAGGAGCCATTATGGACTGACCTTAGTCCTCCTTCCCACTTTCCCCCTGCACTTTTCAGGGCAGAACGTAGAGGAGTTGGGAGTGAAGAAGATGAAGTTGAGCTTTGAAAATGGGGAAGGAAAGGTGCTGGTTTTATGTTTGCATTTGTTTCTTACAATCCACATTTTTTTAAATTGACTGTACGTTAATTTTCTCCAAGCTGAGTCTGTTTTGCCTGCAACAGTAATTAGTAAGTAATCTTCCTGTCTTTATCTCACCCTGTGAGCTTTCTCATCCTATTTTCTTTCCCTGCCCTTTTGAGGAAGATGAGTGAGTGAGCAGCTGGGTGAGCTCTTGGCTGTTTGCCAAGGTTAAACCACCATGGTTTCACAGTTGAGATTAGCATGGAATATAATGTAATATGTACACTTTATACTGATTTCTAAGAAAGCATCCCTGAAAAAAATACATAGGTACGTTTCTTCATATCATAACTAATATTTTTAACATCCACTGATTACATTGCCTAAATTGGGGCTAATGCACAGGAGCAGTTGCTATAGGCTTGACTCACTTGTCCATACGTAGACAACTTACGCCATCTGGGGGGCATCTGACACTTGAGAAGGGCATCAGTTTCCTGTAGGTTTTATGTCTTACCTGAGAGTTGCATGCACATAACTTTCGAATCTTATGATATCTGAAATGACACCAGATGCTAAAAGCTGGTAAACTAATTACATGTTTAGACTGCTAACTGAACTGACTACATTTATTTGAAGTAACCTAGCAAAATGTTAAACATCTAAATATGGACACTTGCGTATAGTTGACTATCAAATTGGATGTTACCCTTCATATCCAGTCCTTTGTGTTCTGGGGTTGTTTTATGGTCTTCTTTTTTGATAAGGTTATGGTTTGCAGATGTGAAAGATAAGTCAGTGCCTTCTTTAGCTTCACAGTTAATTTTGTCATCTCCAAATCCCCTAGTGGTGTTTCCAAACGGAGTTCCATTTATCAGAACAACTGAATAAATATGTTACTATTTGGATGAATCTGTATTGGTGTACATCCCCAAAAACTTATTTTCTACAGTAAAATGCATTCTGGCAAATTCACTCAGCCTTAGGCAGAATATTATGTACACAGATGCTTTTTGTAGTTTAAAAGTTTGGGAAATACACTTTAAGTAAATTAAAACTAATCATCTTTAATTTAGACAGGAGGTCTTTTCAGCATGACTCATACACTCATCATTATCTTACTCTTACAGCATTACTAAAATACTAGTGTAATTAAGATGAGTATCTTACAAGATTTCTCCAGAGGAAATTTATTACAGAAAAATAATACTTTCCTATTTTTGACAGCATGAGACATAACTTCCCCTTATTTTCATAAAATTGACAATATATGACTCCACTACATGGTAAAGAAGTCTTATATATGATTGATGTCTTTAAATACAACGCTAATAATTGCAATACCAAATGGATAAAATTACTGTACTACTGTATTATGAATAATGTGACTTCACAGTCAGAATTAAAATGTTTAACAGAGTTGCTCCAATGGCAAGCTCTATTTTCAGTCATTTCAAGTATACATTATTATCAAGGACTGTACATCGAGCCAATATTTTAAAAGGCATAAAAGACACATAGCAAGATAGAGAAGTAAGCATGTACACAGACATGCACACACACACATATACACACAAGTTGAACAGACTTTCCCCACAGTTTTACAGAAGTTTTTAATATTGGTATCAAACACTAAGCAAATCAGGTACACATATGCATGACATCACACACCTCTGAGACCTTTCTTTAATTGAAACTACATTAAAAATGTTAATTAGAAAAAAAACCCCTTGATGTCCACAATCAACTTCAGGGGAAAACATGCATTTTCATCAAACTGCATGAGAAGTAGTTAGCTTAATTCTGTTAAAGTTCGAAGTCAGTGATGGTGACTAGTTACATAATCAACAGGAATGACCAGTTTGTTTTATCAGCTCAAGAACAGCAGAATTTTTACGTTAAGGTCTTCACTGTGTTTATAGTCATGAAAGAGTAGTGGGATTGGTGTACCTGAGAACAGAAGTTATCATTAGATTTTTAGTGGCCATTTTGTACTTTTTGTCCACTTAGTAAAGGTAATTTTATGTACCATCAAAGACTGAGATACTGCATTTTTTTCCTGCACTTGCTATCTCAATATATACATGCAATCATCTCCATTATACACACAAACAAATTAAGAGGCTATCTTATTATCCCTTTTATTTTGTCAGGTTGCTCTGCAAACAGATATTGATGTGAGTATGACTAGGTGATAAAAATGAAGAGTGACCAATGATATTTGAGTGTAATAATTAATCCCTTAGATTTCTATTGATGTTGGTGGTGTTTTCGTATCTATTCTACAATGTGGTGCACAAGGCGACAGATGACGAACTGCTAGAAAAACTAGAGAGGCAGAAATAAATAAAGTAAAAGCTAACATTATAGGAAAAGTTTTTGGTTTTAGAAAACCTCATGATTTTAAGGGTTGCTATTAAGTATATTCCTGACATTGGCTTTTGACAACTTTGTATTAGAAACATAATACCTTAATGTCATCAGTGTAAAATAGAGCAGCTAGTTTTGCTTTCCAAAACTTTATTTTTATATTACAAAACTTAATAGATAATTTCAGATTATGTGTAGGATCTATAACTAAACACACAGGGATTCTTATAACAGTTAGCACTTTTTAACCTATCCCAACAGAAATGCCAAAGCAAGGAAGTAAATTTTAAGAGATGTGTCTGCCCAGTAAAGACACATACATTGTTTTAGTGGACTTTTAATTGCCTTTAAATAAGCTGACTTCAGTTCTTGAAATAACCTAGCAACAGGGAAAGGGATCCTTGTGGGTTTCTTCACTTCAGATTTGCTGTACTGATTTCAAAGAGATCCCAAGGAATAAATAGATGAGGAGATTATATGAACAGATCAATTCAGGATTTTTTTTTTTCACTCACATAGAAAAGTAGAAAGATAGTCCCTTAAGAGTTTTCTTATAGGAAATTCAAAGAGGAGGAATGGTCCTAACTCTAAAGATGCATATTAAACATATTTAAAAAAAGCCTCCAATTATCCCTTTTGAAATGTGATTGAAATACTATGCTAACAACAAAATGGAACTGAATATAGCAAATTTACCGACATCACCATTTGGGGAGAGGACTTTTCTCTGCTCATTGCTTCTTTGTGCAATCTTAACCTTATGAAAGTTTTAAATCATTCAACTCAGTTGGTCAGTGTCATAGTAGATTACAGAGGCAGCATTTCAAAGGTGCAGAAGCATGATCCATTTTCACTTTCTTTTGAAGAGACACACTAGAGTTATCCCAGCCAGTTCAAACAGCAGAGAAACATGGAAAACAAACCAGTAATAGAAAATACAAACAAAGCCTAATGGCTGCTGGGCCTGATTCCCATACTTTGGCCCTTCCAAATACAGAAGGCTGACACTTGTCCTTTACATTTAAAGGCCAGTTTTTCTTCCCCTGTAGATAAGAGGCAAAGGAGTCGGTAGCTTAAAATGGTCTGCTCTTTCTTCTTCCCTGGGTTGCTCCTACCTTTGTCTCCTAATAGATATCACTTACTTTCGTGTCTTCTATCATACTCTTTTTTAAAAAAAAACAAACCTGCATATATTATCTGAAGCCCTTTTCTGAAATAGACCCTGACCCCTCTGGCGCTTACTCCTTTTTTAGCTGGGCTGCAGTATTCTATGTCAGCTACCGCTAATTGGTCCCTTAGTTACAGCTAGAGAAATAATTGGTTTGTATTGGCCTCTTTGAGCTGTGATAGGGTCTTTACATCTTACCTTATTCACAACACTCCTGAATACCCATCATGCTGATAGATTCAGAAGATCAGGGCTTTAAAAATTCTAATACATTTGGTGTTAAAAATTAGTCCTCAGGGTGTGTCTTTAGGTTTGAGTAATGTTGCCAGTCTTAACCTGTATATTCTGTGGTGATTATAGATGGAGATAGTGTGTAGAATTGTTTGAGCAGGTTCAGCTATAAAAGGATCTGCCACTGTCTGACCTAGCAGAATGCAGTTAACTGGTTTCCCCATAGAAATATATGTACCCCCTCCACCGAAATCCTGCCAAATGAGGTAACATTCATCCTTATAGTGGGCTGTGACCGTACCAAGTGAATACTTAAATATCACAGTCAAAGCTCAGAAAAAAAGACACTGATAGATTATGATTCAGAGAGGTGACAGGATGTATTGTTTGTAGAAAAAAACCCACTTGTGGCAACGTGCCTGCTTCCCCAGGTCCTGGAGCACAGCCAGCTACATTGGTATTATGACACAAATGAGTTTGTCAAGTACATTTAATGGTGTATCAACTTGTTTCATTTACCTGATAGCAGCTTTTTATCGTTCTTAAGAGTTTGCAATTTATTCTGTTTGCTTTTCATTTTTCTTTGTAGTGCATAAGCCATCCAAATTTTTTTGGCATGAATTTCAATGATGTTTGCATTACTAGACCAGCAAATGTATGAGGATATTGCACTTTATGGAATCATCTTGATTTGTTGTTTGTTCAGCTTCTCTTTTTATCAGCGTCCAGCAATAGTGTTCTCTAATTGTTCCATTTATTTTGTTGAAATAGTAATCAACCATGAATATGAAGTAATCAGCTTTAGGAAAACAAATATTTTTTTGATGAGTTTCACCTATATACTTTCATTGCAACTTGCAAGGTGTGACTTTAATGATGTTTAGTGCATTTTTTTGCATACTTCCATTAAATTTTGTGAAGCCATTATAAATCACAAAAATATTTTGGCAAAATGAAGGATAGGAATTGAAAAGAAGTGGGCTATTTTCTGATCTGTCTTCCAGCTCTCTCTGGGCACATATATTTACACAGTGAACAATGCAAATATAGCTTCTGATATTGAAGCAGTCTGTCTGTGTTCAGCTCTCTGCATTACACCTGAACTATGAAGGCCAGCAGTGAATTTGACTTCTGGATTCGCATTGCCTCTTCCAGATTTAACTTGGGTACAGGCCATGGCTTCCAAGAACTTTGAATTCTGTGTTTAGCTGGGGCAAAGTCACTCTGAACTCATATGTCAATACTTCTCATGCAACCTTAAAGTCTGTGTGTTCCTAACTTTTGTAATGTGGACCCAAGGGAATGATGGCGGCTGGGGCCCCAGCTTCACCTTAGGGCTGGTCTGGCTCCAATTTTGATGAGGTATTGCAACCTCTTGTTGTAGCTTATGACATAAGCACATCCTCTCTCTCCCTCAAGATGCACTGTTTTGCTCAACCCACAGTTGGTGAGGAAGGCTGTGGGCAATATTGTCTGCCTTCTCACTTAAATCTACTCTTGCAATAGACTGGCTTCATTTCTTAATCAAGCAGTGACTGTATGGATGTAACACGTAATGGTTGTACCATTTTGACAAACCTGGGAGACTGCAGAAGGACAAAGTGGAATAGCACAACATTACCTCATTGGGTAAATCAATAATTGACTGATTACTTCCAAAGGGTATTTGTACTTTTAAAAGTGAAATACATATTTCATACCTTGTTTATTCCTAGTTTAAATATACATATATATATATATATGAAAATTTTCTATTTCAATATACCTTGACAAACTCCCAAAGAATTCAGCATTATGTCACAACTTTGTAATAAAGCACAAACATCCAAATGGTAGGGTAGCTGGATTATTGAAGGGAGAACTTTATAATGAGATTTCTCAGAGGAGCACTTCATGAAAAGCCATATTAGCTATTGAGGGCTACAACAAACTGTAATGAGATTTAAAGACTTGTCTACCTAGTCTTTCACAGCTACTGAAAGATCATGTCCTTGGAGAATTTACTACAAACCCAAGAATGGTACAACCAATTAAACAATACAAGTGTATAAAAAGGGATATTTGTACCCTCTGTTAAATTAAGTTCCCTCCTATTTTTGAAGTATAAAGATTTCAGGATTCACTGGCATGCTATATATTAATATTTTAGCCTTGTCTTGAGGATATTGATCTTAAATTTAAATTGCAGCATCTGCACTATTCAGATCCTAAGTTATCAACAAGTCAGATTGATCTGCACTTACTGTAGAGGTTATTGTGAAGCTTACTTCAGATGATTCATTTTATTCAGCAAGTGGGTTGGAAAAGGACAGAATTTTAGATTTTGTGACTTGAAAATATGAGTACTAAATACTAAGCTCTCAATGGTTAATCAAAATGTATTTTAAAGTGTCTTTTATTTGTTTAGGTTCTCTCTATCTGTTGTGCACAACTCCATTCTGTTAAATTACAAAACAATAATTACTGAGACCCTAAAGGAGAAGCTGGAAACATTAGTACAAGAACAGTCACTCAAGATGTCTTTAATTCAACGTAGCAGAACAATAGTCAATAGGCAAAGCAACCACCCTAAGCTGAACTGAAGGTTGAGAACTCCCATGCAACAAATTAAATTAACCATTTAATACAAAATGCAACTGACTTGAATAAAGATGGTTCCAAAATACAAAAGAGGTTGCAAGCACATAGATTGTATCTGTACTATTGCTCTATTGACTGAAATTAAAAAATACTTTGTTGAAAAGAGCTGTTACTGAAGAGGCTGAAGTATTTTAGATGTTGATTCCATTAAACCTAAAGTGCAGAAAATGAAAGTTTAACAAGCAAAAAACATACCCAGCAAGAAGATGTTTCATCATTCATGCACACATCCTTTCATGCTGTTAGGGAAATATGCTTTCCTATATCTTTAAAGCCACCTGGACAATTTAATGCACTGTCTTCAGTGCTGAGACATACTTACATCACTTCGTCTTTAACATAGAAACGGGTTGCACAGTTTTCCCTTTGTCCCAAACAGTGCTATGATCTAGCTCATCCTAGGATGTGCCATCCTGGAAGTGTCAGCACAGCTGAGTGGAACATAAATGTTTTAGGGTTGCAATGGATCTTGTGCTTGTGGGGTGGTTGTTAGGTGGAGACAAATGAATGTGTCTCAAAATTTAATTGTACATAGAAATCAAATAGATAAAATTACATTGAAATGACATGTCATTAGGGTTTTAGCTTGTATGAAATAATATGGTGACATTCTTTCTTTAAGTTGTTATTAATGGCTTAATTATTCTCCTATGTGATCTTAGCAATAATTTGGAATAACGTTTAGCCAAAGCCTCTAAGAGCAGAAACGGAGAACATAATCAATGATTTGTTTCAATATTTTTACCTTCAGGTTATGCATAGCTTTTTTTTTTTTTTTTTTTATCAAGATCTGTATATCTCCTGAAGTGGCGCATTATAAGCTTTGGCACTGTTACTTAAACATACTAATTTTTAGAATGCAAGAAGGAATTACAGATTTTCATAGTTCAAAACATAAGCTGATTAGCTTAAAATTATATCTACCAAGAGCAATGTCACTCTCAAACCAGTCTTTTCTGTAGGTGGTATTATGGAATTTGTGCTATATAATAGACGATTAATTTGAAACATTTTTACTCCCTGAGGTAAGCTCAGAAGATCATCTACTGATGATTTGTTTTGATGAAAAAATATTTCTAAGCGTGGTTCCTTAGTACATTCTCACTGAATGCACTGCTGAAAATGTTAAAAAGAATTTTGAGAATATTTTTCTCAAGATTTTATCTAACTTTATTTTATTTTTTGTTTTTTTAAATTCCTCAACCTGAATTGTTGCTGACAGGTTGTTTTAATATAAAACATATGAAAGGGAAGAGCTGTTCTGACCACTTTTCCACCATTTTAGGCTGAAATCAAAGGAGATGAGTTGTTCATACAAGATTTCAAGTGCAAATAAACACAGAGCATAATGTATGTCCATTTTGGATTAGTATTTAGCTCATAGTTGTAATTTTCATGAAGTTGTTCCTGAATCTTACTCTACTGTTTTGTCATACTTCAAGCAGCAGTCAGAGGTTCAGCAGTCAGACTACACTGATTTGCACCATCTGAAGATCCGGTATTGAGGATGTTGACCCATAGATGTTATGTGCAGACAGGGAATACACTTAAATGAAAACCTGAAGAGGAAAATTACTTTCAAAATGAAGGTATGAAAGTAAACAAATAACTTGAATAGATCTTGAGTTAATGAAGCCACTGATAAAGTCATTCCAGACCCTTGAAACTGTCTCCCCAAGTGCATGTGAAAACAGGAAACTCGAGGAGCTAGTAATGAAATGCAGAGAGAACAGATGGGAATTCAAAGTTTCCCCCTCCTTTTTGTCACCTGAGTTGGCTGTTCTATTCTGGCTTGGGTATTTCTGCCTGGTGCAGCAGTCTGTCATGTAAATATACCCTGAAGTCACTTTGTGCCTGGTATTTGGTGCTCTTCTGTACAATAACAGTTTTCACAAAAGCCTATTGGATTTTTTCTTTATATCCTTGAAAGTAACTTTCATCCGGAGACAGAAGAGCACAACCCAACTGATTTTTTTATTACCGTGGTTAAAGAATAAGGAAGAGAGAGATCAAACCTTATCAAACGTTTGAACTTAATTTTAATTTTACTTGCGGATAAATATTGATTGACTGGGTTTATTGCTAAAGATTTTTTTCCAAGCAACAAATTTACAGTATTTTAGTATTGGTGGCCTGCTGATACAGTAACATTTTCAAAACAGTTGTTGAAAATTTTAATACATTTGTTAGTGAGACGAGTCACATAGTTTCTTCATACAAATCTTCAAGGATTTTATGCACTGCTGATTTTGATATAACTTTTACAATCTAAAGTCTATAAATGACAAGTCCAGGCCATCCAGCGGCAACCAAATAATTTATCACCAAAGTCTGTCTGATGTTGATTTGCCTGCAGAAGTTAGAGTGCAACCTCATAAAGCAGTGAGAGCAGTTAAGATCCACAGACTATAACAGAAGAGGTAAAAGCAGGATTTACAAGGCCACACACCCATTTAGATCAAAATTGACAATCAGATCAACAAACCATATGAAATGAAATTCGTGATGAACTCAGAGCCAGGGACAGGCAATATGAAGATCTGGGGAGTAAGGGGGAAGCTCAGGTGGTATAGTGTTGTTGGGACAGAGCTGAGCTCCTGCAACTTAGGGGACATCATCTGCCTCAGCTGAGGTGATACCAATACTGAGGGAAAAAACAGTGTCTTTTGCTTTCGTCTCCAGTATTTAAAAACAGCTGTTAAATAAGATGTTTGTTCACTGTTCACCTTCTTGGTAATGTTTCCAGCAGCTATGCTATGAGAATCCAGAAACATCAGAACTGAAGGCCTGAAACTTTTTACTGTTTAATTTTACGTTTATGTGTGGGGATGCCCAAGACATTTATTACCTTAATATTTTAGGTGTGAATAAGAAAGGAATGTGTGCTTGTTTATCATAGTGGGGACAGCCCAATCTGGATTTGAGAGCTGAGAAGTCAGGAATTCGTCATATGATACAAAAGAGAAGGAAAGAATGGAACCTTTTTAGCTAACCTTAAATCTGTTAAATCTTTTTAAACTATTTTTTAATTTGGTGAAAAGAATAAGGTATTTCTATTATATGATCTATCTGGACTGCTTTAAGTATTGCAGACAAGCAGAGATGAGTATCAGATAAGTAATTTCTTACACTGACTTTACCAAAGGACACTGTTTTGGGTAATTCTAGGTTGAGTAGGTCTGATGAAGCATTTAGAATATAGAGAGCACTTTGGGCCTTTAACACTGTCAGAAATACATGTGAAGTACTGGAGAGACAACACAAATATTCATCTAAATTATACAGGAAGAAATTTCACCTGGCCTCCTTTTTTGTGTCTGATCATCTCAAAGAAATCCAATGGAAAGTCTCCCATTGACTTCACTGAATTTTAAATCAGGCTGTAATGCATTTCAAAAAGATAACTGCAAAATCTATCATGAAGTGTGTATGTGCAAATGTCCCTTTTTTGTGCAAAATTGGCAATTAAAGAGACTACATGAATGCAATAAGAGAAGCAGCTGAATATGTTGACACATAGCACTTGAGATTTTTTTCATAAAATCACTTTTTCTTGATATATCTATCCCGAGGAAAACAAATTACAAAAAAAAAAAAAAAAAGAAAAAAAGAAAAAAAAGAAGTTTTGAGGAAAAAAGCATTTAGAAGAAAATGAAAAATAGAAAAACCCCTACTCTTCCACAATTCTGTTCATTAATGTCAATATTGTCTTCAGTGAAAGGTCAGTTTTGGAAAGTAAAGTACAATTTTTAAATTTTTTTTTCTGTTATGCTCTTGCTGAGCCATATTTGGCTATTATCTTGCTTCATTACTGGTCATTAAAAGAAAAAGAAAACATTGACATTTATGTTTTCTGTCTTATTTGCACACTGTTATTTTTATTTTTTTGTTTGTTCCAACTATATTTTTCCTCACACAAAGCTCACTGGTATTAATTTCTGTCTAGATTATAGATTATTTATGATAGAAACAGTTCCTTATTGTACTGGTTTTGGCTGGTATAGAATTAATTTTCTTCATAGTAACCCAGATGGTGCTGTTTTGGGTTTGTGACCAAAACAGTGTTGATAACACACCCAAGTTTTAACTATTGCTAAATAGTGGTTACAAGGCATCAAGGTGTTCTGCTCCTCATCCCACCCCACCAGCGAGGAGGCTGGGGGTGCACAAGAAGCTGGGAGGGGATGCAGCTGGGACATCTGACCCCAACTGACCAAAGGGATATTCCATACCATAAGATACCATGCTCTAGCAATAGAAGCTGGGGGAAGAAAGAGGAAGAGAGGATGTTTGGAGTTATGGAATTTGATTTCCAAAG
Source organism: Falco biarmicus (assembly GCF_023638135.1). Lineage (NCBI taxonomy): Eukaryota > Metazoa > Chordata > Aves > Falconiformes > Falconidae > Falco > Falco biarmicus. Next base: position 31,023,462 of record NC_079293.1, on the reverse strand, counting down.
TCACTGTTGAGTGTGATGGAGCCCAGCTTTCCTGGGGATGGCTGAACACCTGCCTGCCCATGGAAAGTGGTGAGTGAATTCCTTGTTTTACTTTGTTTGCATGCCCAGCTTTCTGCTTTACCTATTAATCTGTCTTTACCTCAGCCCTTGAGTTTTCTCAATTTTAGCCTTCCAGTTCTCTCCCCCATCCCACTGGGGGGAAGGTAGCGAGTGGCTGTGTGGGGCTGAGCTGTCTACCAGGGTTAACCCACAACACTTGTGTATTTTAATGATCTTATGAGGTAGTTACAATTTGAATACACTTTCATTTGCCAAAAAAATTTAAACAGTTACTAATATCTCTAAAGGGAAATCTCATACTGAATGTATATGTATGTACACTATTGTCTGATAGGTACCTGTGTTTATTAACACATTTCAAAGAATATCATGAATTCTAGCCATTTTACACATTCAGAGGTTGTAGATCCTGGAGAATGCTAGAATGATCTGCTCTGCTTTATAACACAGTGTATTATAATACCCTTGTAAATAAGTGTTCTGCAGCGGAACAGATATTCAACAATAAGAAGAGCTGGTGAATTTTCCACAGCTCTTGTTCCAATGACTAATGGCAACAGGTGTTAAATATTGTTTCTTTTTACCTAGACAGATTTCATCTACTTTCAGCTACATCCTGCCAACTTGATGACGCCATTACCAAGGTTTTCTTTCCTGTGTAAGGATTTATACTGACTGACCAACTCATGCTTTGCAGGCTAGAATGCAAAGGCTAAACACTATTATAAAGGTCAAGGCTGATATTTATAGTGATTGCAGCACAGGCTTCAAAAGCAGTTGTTCTGCCTCAGCTCTCATCCACAGTGGTATAACTGATGAACAGATCCAAGCCGTGCATGTTACCTGAAACATGAAGAAAGAATGACTGAGGTAATTTAAAAAAGAGCATAAAGGTTTATCTCATAGATCAAACCAGTGGTCTATCTAGCTCAGCATTATGTGGCAACATTGGCAGTAACAAGATTTACTTGGGGCATACTGCAAACTCCACCTGCTTTTTGTGGTCCCTTTGCTGAAACTGACACAGCATCTAGAACTGCTCTATTAGGATGTAAGAGGGTACCATCTTACCTTCTCCTCTTAACATCCACTTTTAAACCTATGAATTTGTCTATGAAGTTGTATAAATGCATACTTTTAATGGGATATAAGTAGGTACTATCTATCCACTTTTAGACCTAAGAATCCACTCACAGTTTATGAATTTTGCTAATCTCTTCTTGAAGCTTCTACTCTTGTCAGCATCCACAAAATCTGACTTTATACACACAACATCTGATTCCCATTCACTGTTTGCTGTGTGATGTATTTAACTCATTTAAACTGATCTCCTGCTAGTTTTTCTGGGTTTCTTTTTCTTCTAGTATTGCATGATTCAGTGAACAACAGCTGTGCATTCAGCTTAAACTTCAGATTCTTGATTTTAAAACCTTTCTCAGAATCTTTCCCTTTTATTCCTCTCCTCTCCTCTCCTCTCCTCTCCTCTCCTCTCCTCTCCTCTCCTCTCCTCTCCTCTCCTCTCCTCTCCTCTCCTCTCCTCTCCTCTCCTCTCCTCTCCTCTCCTCTCCTCTCCTCTCCTCTCCTCTCCTCTCCTCTCCTCTCCTCTCCTCTCCTCTCCTCTCCTCTCCTCTCCTCTCCTCTCCTCTCCTCTCCTCTCCTCTCCTCTCCTCTCCTCTCCTCTCCTCTCCTCTCCCCTCCTCCCCTCCCCTCCCCTCCCCTCCCCTCCCTTCCCCTCCCCTCCCCATGCCTTGCCCCTCCCCTCCCTGCCTTGCCTCTTCTTCCCACATTGTAATAGCCCTTTTCTGTATTTGCTGTAATCTCATCACATCTTGAGATGTGGGCACCAGAACTGTACAGTCATAGAATCACAGAATGGTTTGGGTTGAAAGGAAACTTAAAGATCATCTAGTTCCAACCCCCCTGCCATGGGCAGGGGCACCTTCCACTAGACCAGGTTGCTTAGAGCTGCATCCAGCCTGACCTTGAATGTTTCCAGGAATGGGGCATCCACAGCTTCTCTGGGCAACTTGTTCCAGTCTTACCACCCCCACAGTAAAGAATTTCTTCCTAATATCTAATCTGAATCTACTCTATTTTAATTTAAACCTATTACACCTTGTCCTATTGCAACCGGTTCTTCTAAAAAGTCTGTCCCAAATTTTCTGATAAGCCCCCTTAAAGTACTGAAGGGCTACAATAAGGTCTCCCCAGAGGCTACTCCAGGCTGAACAACCCAAACTCTCAGCCTTTCCTCATAGGGGATAACATCCATCCCTTTGATTATTTTTGTGGCCCTCCTCTGGACCTGCTCCAACAGGTCCATTTCTTTCCTGAACTGAGGACTAGAGGGTTTGGTACAGTACTCCAGGAGGAGTATCACCAGTGTGAAGTAGTGGTGCAGAATCACCTCACTGTTTAAGGTGTGGGACCATCAAGTTTTCAGGTAGCAGCAAAATGATGACCTCTGCCTTGCTCATACTATTCTTCCTGCTGAATGCTTTTTATTGCCTTTTTTAGCTGCTGCTGCACATTAAGATGATGATGATAAATCTTTGAAATCAATGATGACCTCAAGATCTCTTTCTTGCTTTGTAACTGTCGGTTACAAGTGCAGTTTTACATATGCATGGCATATATCATTTTCCCATGCATTACTTTGCCTTTATTCACACTGAACCTCATCTGCCACCTTTTTGACCATTCAGTTATTTTTATGAAGTCCTTTCGGAGTTCCTAAACCGAGGCATGACATCTGAATACTTAAAGACCTTAGTGTTATCGTAAAACTTGGATATTCATCGATTACTCCTTTTTTCAGATCACTGATAGAAAGGTGTGTAGAACTGGCGTCAAAAGCTGTCCTTGTAGGACTCACAGATGACTGCCCCATCCCAAAAAGTGTCCACTGGAACCTAGCCTATGCTTTCTGCCCTTTCACCGGATTTCAGTCTATAAAAAGGCCTTTCTTCCAACCCCATGACAACTTATATTTCTTGACTGAAGTTTTCTTTTTCCTTTTTTTATCCTTGTCCACAGGATACCCTTTAACCATTGTTCACTGACATCCTCATAACACTCCAGAATGCTAATGAGGCCCTTTAGAGAGGCCTTAATGACTCTTTCCCACCAAATTGAGTTTATGCATTTTCTCACTGGTTTATTCTTTATTACCGAGTCTGTCATCTCACCAGGGATGGAAGTCAGACTCACTGGTCTGTAATCCTTCTGAGGATCCCATTGAGATATCTTTTTTAGACAGGAGTTACATGCTAGCACAGTGGTAATTTATAAAATTTAATGAAAATTAGGCAGTCTTGTTTTTTTTCCCAGGTGTTAAACAATTCCTTGGTCTTCCTTATGAGTCATGTACTTTGAGAATGATTTTTACTTTTGATACCCTACTTGCGACTTCTTTTGTGCTTTGGCCTACATACTTGGCCACACTGACATATAGTGTTCAGCTGACTATCAACCATCATTCTTAATTTTTTGCAGGATCATTTTTCAGAGCCACTGCATTTCCCACCCTGCAAATATTTTTAACTCAGACATCAATCTTCACTTTTGGCCGTACCTTTGTACTTCAATCTGGCTTCGGTAATGTCATAATTATAATTTTTGTATATATAAATATTATCATTAGTATAAATATGCTTTTATATATAATATAAAGTAAATTTTATAATATATATATAAAGTATAAATAAAAATATATTAACATTAGTATAAGTGATTTGTAACTACTTATTTCTTAATTTAATGATGTTTTAGATAGTAAGAGTCCATGCAGTTTAAGTGTACTATAAATAGATAAGCTCCAAATATGTAAGATGAACAAAATGAGAGGTTGTCTGAAACTGTTATTATGCAAAAAAAAGTAGCGTTTCATTATTATTTTGTTGTTTCATGAGAAACAATGTTAACCTTTATGTCTGTTTTTATTAATAGTACTAAATTTATTTATAATTTGAATTGGTTAAAAAAATTGCAAGTGTTATTATTTCAATCCCTAATGTTAGAATCTTGTTAATATTTAGACCAACATTTATCCATCGATACAGGATAAATTCTATGGATTGAAATCAAACTTAATATTGGTAGACATAAGCAGACATAAACAGAAAGGAGTTAGAGAGCATTAAGAATCCAAGTAACTTCTATTTGAAGTTTGGCTTTTCTTTCAAATGGCTCTTACTCAACTGATGATGATTACATATATATAAAGTAGGATACATATGAGAAATTTCTGTTACAGCTTTCTCAGTGTGGTTTAAAACGTGTTTAGAAAGAATCTGATTCTCAGGACGACTCTCTAGTCTTCTAAAGTAATTGCTATAGAATTTAAAAACTTTTCTATAGATCTAATTTGTGCCACTACTACTAAATTATGAAGCATACAGAAAACCTGTCCAGTACAAGAACTTTACATAGGTTTGCTTTCTGCAAAAGAGGTACAAATTTAATTTACATGAGCTATATGCAGTCAGTTCTGTAGCTCACTGAAGACTTTGCCTCCCTCTGTTTTATGGATGGGTAATTTTAAAAGGAGAAATTAAATTTTGAGAGTCTGTCTCTGTTGAGATATTTACATATGCATAAACCCTGTGATGAATGAAGGGATTGAATGCAGAGGTGAGCAAGCAGGACAGTTTTCAAATAACAGGTCTTGAATAGTCCTATTTACATTTACATAAGAAAGCTCTAAAAGCTGCCCAGTGTAGTGAGAAATGGGAGGGGCCTGTAGGTTGCTCTTACTTGTCAACTATTTCATTCCAGTTATTTTTCAACACCAGCATAGAAGATTCTTCATCTCATTCTCTTGAGAAGGTAGAATAGAGAAATCCAACTTTTATTGCAAATTCCATCTGCTGCCAGAAGAATTTCTGATGTAGGACATATAATTTGCCAGAATTTAACTCCTGAATTTCCTTAATCTTCATATGTTTCTTTTAATGATTTACTTGCAAGTCCAGATCTCAAAGTATCAAAATAATACAGGAAACAGAGTTCTAACTTCATTCACAAAAGGAACCAGTTTGTGTCTGGGGATTGCCCTGGGAATAATGAAATGACAATCCTAAAATAGTCTCATTTATCAGAGGTCTTAGAGAACAGGTTAGTTAAATATCTATGAAAAACAATATAAGGGTCTTGCCTTGAAGAGGATGAACTAGAAAATGTCTTGAAATTCCTTCCAGAGCCACTGTCTGTAAACGTTTGTTCTGAAGTTACACTACCTCTAATTTTTTACCAGATCGTTTTGATTTCCCTGCACCTAGGGAATACTGTAAGATACATCTGCAGTGGTTCTGAACGTGCTGTAAAACTAAATTAATCACCTGAAAAAAGTTGAAAAGCTTTCTCCTCTATCCATGTCATGAATATGAATTTCAGTCTTTTGCCTAGATATCTTATAAAGGGGGAAAAGAAGCGGGGGGGGGGAAGCAAAAAAAGGAAGCAGCTGCTTAGTGGGAAGTTTTATTGCAACCCTGGTAGATCTGGAGAAAAGAATTGCTTCACTTTTTATTTAAAGTGACTACTTGTTGCTTAGAAGTCAGAATGACTGTATGTTGTGAATCTAATGTAGTTCAGTCCACGTATACAGTATGAGAAAATGGATTTAATTTACATACATTTATCCAACAAGGCATCCAGTGATCTCATTTGTCCCTATTTCAAATACTAAGGCACTTCCTTACAACTGAAAGTAACGTTTAAGAACTTACCGACCTTTCTATGGATAATACTCCCTCTCAAATGCAAATGATCGTAATTTCAACTGAAATGCTGTAATTAATCATAGTTTCTTAAAATATGTTAATACGAGTCATTTTCAACCATGCAAATTGAATAGTGCAATATTTTCCATAATGTAAATATTATTTTTGTAACAACAGTAATTGCCATTAGAAATCAGAGGCTACATCAGTTTTGATATTTCCCCAATAAAAGGACTCCTGCTGTTACTGTTGTATTAAAAGCCAAAGACTTAGCATTATCTGAACCCAAGAGGTTCAAATGAAGTAGGCGAATCAGTTCTGTTTTCTGATTATAATAACAGATTTGGATAGCTCTTTTTAATGTTAATCAATGATTCATCTCTTTTCTATTTCCTATGAATGCTAAAAATACAGATTTTTCTATTCTCCAGGGTTTCAAGTTTGCCTTTAATTATAAAGGGAAAGCTGATCAAAGAGAAGAAAAAAACACTCACATTATTTTTGTATATGTGTTTTTTGTAAATAATTTGTTCTGAGCTACGGACTAGTACTTATTTTAGACACTTTGGGGTAATTATCAGTATTTATTAAATTTTCATAAATGCTGCAAGATTGAGGAATTTAAGATTAATTGTTTTTTTCCCAAAACATATATTAAAACTATTTGATTGTCAATATTCTTTTCTCTAGGAAAACTGAATTATGAAACTCACAGAAGTAGCACACGCAGAGCATATAGAAGAAAGGGAAAGCAATATATGCTTTAGAAGTTATTATGGAACGTGGTTTATAAATTCTGCAAACTAAGAACAGTTGCAGGAAAAAGGACTATACAAAATTCCTTAGTACTGGATGGCAAGCTCATAGAGATAATCCTGCTGAAATTGAATGAAAACCTGCTAAACAGCGGGGGCATCATTCAGTTTTTTATTCAAGTGTTGAGTGCTGTTTAGGAAGTGCTTCCTGGTATCCTGCTGTTGTGGAAAAGGTTAGGTGTCTCCCACTGCTTTTTTTTTGTCATATCTGCCAGCCCCCTAGGGATTTTGGGGGGATATTACTATATTTCAAAGGACTCACTGATCTGAGTGATAGGTGCCTGCGTGCAAGTGTTTACAGAAATGTTGGATGACTAAGTCCATGGTGGACAATAAAAATCTACAAGCTTGAACTCAGCTTAAAGCTGATATCTAATATACACTCAATTGTCCCTACATAGACATCTACACCATTTAAGATAAAATCTTTTGTACAGCTTTTAGCTGCAGATCCACAAGGATTCATTTCTCCTATGACAGTTATATCATATGTACTAGGTCTGTGCAAACCTCTTGCACACTCCAGGGCAACATACCTCTGTGGCTTAAATGACAATAGATATTTATTCAGTGGCAACTGAAAAAGCCCTAAATTTCAATATTTTGTTCCTAAGTTGAATCCCAACTCTACCACATAGATACAGTCCAATTTCAACTGAGAGATGAGTATCAGATTCAGTTCCTCTACTTCCTAAACCAGTCTCTTTTCTTTGTCTTTTCTGTTATTGTAGGCCTGCTACATTTTTCACACCTTTAACGCTCAGCCTTCCATCTCTGTTTTCCTAAGTTTGAAATCCCATTTTATTCAGAACACATTATTACGATATAACATATAGAAATATATTCTCTAAGTTCTTCAAAGTAGTAGTTTAGCTTTGTGCTTTTCTAAGCCATTTTGATAATTCCTCACCATTCTTAATAAAGTATTTTTTGGTCTGCAACTTCTGTTTAACTTAAACTAATTGGATATTAACTTCATTATTTTTTTTTCCATTACTGACTATAGTTTCCAATAACTTAGACTTAGAACATTACGTACCATATAAGTCAACTCAGAATTAGAAATGAGGTAATTTCTTTAAAATTAAAAATACAAAAAGGAAAAAATGGATTCTAAACTAATGCAGTTCAATTTGAAATGCATACTCTGCTTCATTTTCCTCATTAAATAGGAAAGGTAATTCAGAAGTCTACAGTCTTCCACCTGAAACTTCTCTAATGATAGTGAACCAGATTTTGCCATCCTTACTCATACATGAGTAGAATTCTCTGCTATGAGTAGTCTTGAAGATTTATGAAGATGGCCACTACTGGAAGGTAGTGAAGATGACATAACTGGGTTACCTCAAATGTTTTCATATAGAAAGAGATAAATTGGTGGAAAAAATAACATATTAAGAATAGAGTGAATGCAGAAAACCTAAACTAAGATAATTTTATTTTGAATAAGAAGCTGTAAGTTCCTGTGTATTTAGCCAAGTACATTAACAAGTTGGAGTGATTTTAGCCAATTAGCTCTGTTTGAGATCATGCCATGGCATGGTGGTGGCCAACACACTGTGTTTGATTTAGAGCAGGGATGAAATTTCTGTGTTTGAACTACAGGAAGACAGGGAGTTAGGGAGTGTTTTGAATGTTTAAAGTTGATGATGGTAACAAGGGCAAAAGTTTATGGGGAAGGATCAGGGTGGATATCCTCATGGGAGTCTATTATAGACCACCCAACCAGGATGAAGAGGCAGATGAAACATTCTACAAGCAGCTGGGAGAAGTCTCACAATCACTAGCGCTTTTTCTCAAGGGGGACTTAAACCTACCAGGTGTCCCCTGGAAATACAACACAGTGGAGAGGAAACAATGTAGGAGGTTCCTGGAGTTCCTTACACGCAGAGGGACTAGCATGAAGAGTATGCTGGTATGAGATGGCAAAAGACCTTGTTGCAGCTTGATAGTTTGAAGAGTGCTGCGACAAAGGTGGCCACTGCCATAAAAGATAACAAAAATTGTTTTTACAAATGCATTAGAAACAAAAGGAGGGCCAAGGGTAATTTGCATCCTTTATTGGATGTGGGGGGAACACTGCCACAAAGGATGAAGAAAAGGCTGAGATACTTAATGCTTTCTTTGACTCAGTCTTTAATAGCAAGATCAGCTTCCTTCTGGGTACTCAGGAGCTGGAAGACAGGGATGAGGAGCAGCATGCAGTCCCCACAGTCCAGGAGGAAACGGTGAATGACCTGCTGCTCCACTTACACACAAGTCTATGGGAGTGGATGGGATCACCTGAGGGTACTGCAGGAGCTGGTGGAAGATCTCACCAAGCCACTGTCCATCATTTACCAACATTCCTGGCAAACTGGAGAGATCCCAGAAGGCTGGATGTTAGCCAATGTGGTGCCCATCTACAAGAAGGGCAGGAAGGAGGATCCAGGGAACTACAGGCCTGTCAGCCTGACCCCGGTGCCAGGGAAGGTTATGGAGCAGGTCAGCCTGAGCACCATCACGCAGCATGTGCAGGACAACCAGGGGATAAGGCCCAGCCAGAATGGGCTTATGAAAAGCAGGTCCTGCTTGACAAACCTGATCTCCTTCTACAACAAGATGACCTGCTTAGTGGATGAGGGAAAAGCTATGTATATTATCTACCTGGTCCTTGGTAGTTTACAGACGACATAAAATCGGGGGGAGTGTTGATCTGCCTGAGGGCCAGAAGGCTCTGCAGAGGGATCTGGACAGGCTGGACCAATGGGCCAAAGCCATCTGTATGAGGTTCAACAAGAAGTGCCGGATCTTGCGCTTGGGTCACAACAACCCCACACATTAGAGGCTTGGGAAAGAGTGGCTGGAAAGCTGCCTGGAGGAAAAGAACCTGGCAGTGTTGGTCAACAGCTGGCTGAATATGAGCCAGCAGTCTGCCCAGATGGTCAAGAAGGCCAACAGCATCCTGGCTTATATCTGAATTAGTGTGGCCAGCAGACTGGGGAGGGGCTTATCCCCTTGTACTTGGCAATGGTGAGGCTGAACTTCAAATCCTATGTTCGGTTTTGGGCCCCTCACTTCAAGAGGGATGTAGAGGTGCTGCAGCATGTCCAAAGAAGAGCAAAGAAGCTGGTGAAGGGTCTGGAAAACAAGTCATATGAGGAGTGGCTGAGACATCTGAGGTTGTTTAGTCCGAGGAAAATGAAGCTCAGGGCAGACATTATTGCTTTCTGCAACTACTTGAAAGGAGGCTGCAGACCAGTGGGTGTTGGTCTTTTCTGCCAATTAACAAGCAATAGGACAAGAGGAAATGGCCTCAATTTGTGTCAGGTTTTAGCTTGGATATTAGGAAAAAATTCATTTGCAAAAGGGTTGTCAAGCATTGGAACAGGCTGCCTAAGGAGGTGGCGGAATCACCATCCTTGGAAGTGTTTAAAAAACACGTATATGTGTTCCTTAGAGGAATTGTTTAGTGGTGGACTTGGCAGTCCTGAATTACCAGTTGGACCTGAGGATCTTAAAGTTCTTTTCCAGCCTAAATATTTCTATGATTCTATGATTCTACAACAGGCAAAGGGCTAGGGTTGAAAGACCAGGAGATACGACTCTCCTCTTCTGAGCTGAGATTGTATTTCGTTGGCAGAGCAAGCTTTGTTGCATATGATAAAAACCAGAAAATTAACAAACCTACATATAGTATCTACAATTATTCTATTAAGAATTATTAATAATAGATCACAGAAATGCACAAACAGTATTTTGGGCACCCTGTCAGTTCCAAAGCCCAATGATTTTTTTTTAATGTAAACACCTGTGAAATCAATTGTACATGTCACTATATACAGCATGATGATAACAGAAAGCTATTTTGGAAAACAAGGCATTTTAGAAAGAGAATGTTGGCTGTATATTAATGGTCTCATTTTGTTTGTTCAGCTGTTTCAACGCAAAGAGATACTATTGTGAGACTTATAAGAAAGGTATTTTTACTTAAAGGTATCTACAATTATTTTGTAATTTAATTATTTGGTCTTCAAATTAGAACTAGGCTGGATTTTTATGGAAATTAAAAGAACTAAAGGGACTAAAGAGTATTTATAGATACTTTCTTGAATAAGAGGTGTATATCATTGACAACCAGAGTTATCCAACAATTTATAACATAACAGCACACCAAAAAGCCACTTAATTTCCACATCAGTTAAAAATAAGACATTAGAAGAGATTTTTCATTTTGTTAACACTATTTTCTAAATCTGAATTAATATTTTTAATGACATCCCAAGAAACAATATACTAATTTTCTTGTTTAAAATGCTCAGGTATATATACATGTATAACACATGTATATTTAGATCATATATATGTCACATATATGATCTATCTAATGCACACTTTTGGTAATTTTTAAGCAAAAAAAATGCTTGATGATCCAATTGTTATAAATTATTTACTATAAACCAGGTGGAACTGCCAATGCACTGTCACTAGTTTGATAAAATTCTGTGAACGAAATGCATACTGAGCTTTCTTTTGACAGTAGCTCTTGTGTATTCTTAAATTTAATATTGCAAGGTAAGGTATTTTGGTGATGGGGACTTATGCTATATTTCCAGTTCTCTATCTTTGGGTCACTTTGGGGGTGAATGTGGAAGGAATGGGCTAGTATATGTGACACCCAGGGCAGCACCCATTTGTGCTGTCAGAGATTTTTAGGGAGTGGAGCCTTTAGAGCAGTATCAGTGCTCCACAGATTTTCTTTCTTTTGTCTCCCTGTGCCTCAGTGTAGGTACATAGTAATATTGTGAACTTGTTCTTCTTCTGTTTCAAGTTATGGTGAAAACAAATATCTAACTTAAAATGCAGCCACATGGATTCACAATCTGGCTCTTTGAGCTATGCCCTCTCTACTATTCTTGGGTCATTTGAAGAGACAAAGATGATTAAAAGAAATCCTAATGTCATCTCCGCCCCACCCCCCCACCCCATCCTGGTCTCACCTCTTTGATACTTTTAAAACATATAGACATATATCAAGACACCGGGGTATGACTGTATGTATGACTACTGAATTTAAATGAAAGACATCACTGTGGAAGAGGTTCAAGATAAAACATTGTCATAAAAACCACGTCAAAGGGTCTTGGAAATAATATCTTAGTAGTTGAAGATTAATCAGAAAACTATTATCTTCCACATCCAGATATAGCTTGTTTTATTTATTCTAGAAATAAAAAGAATATCAGCTGAAACAAAAAACTTCTGCAGAGTAAAAATAGTGTCTTTTAGGCAAACAGGATTTTAATTTTTTTTGAGACTGTAGAAGGAGGTTGACAAATTCTCTGATAGAAAGCTTATCAAAAAGAAATCTTTATATAATCCATGACACCTACACCCATACCCACACAGCCCTTTTCTCTATTTTATGGTTTATTTCTATAGTTAAAATAGAGTGGTGTTGTAGTTGAATTACAAGTGCTAGATCATGTTGGACATGTTCACATAGCAGTTGATTGAATCCAGATCTCTGTATATGTAAATTTACCTGAGGAAATACTGGTTATTAGACTTGATGCCTATGACAGTACTTTGAGGAAGACCAAAATGATCATGCAACTAAAATTAAGCATGATTTACACAAGTAAGACCAAGACAATGATTTATAGAAGTCTCTCCTCCACTGCTGAACATGCTTAAGTACCTATTACAATCTGGATCACGCCCAGAATTAGCATTGCACTGGATAAACTGACCGTGTAAACATCTCTCTCTTTCAGTTGTTTGGGTTATAGCATCCAAGCATCCTTCTAAGTCCATGAATATTCCTGTATAACGGCTTTCAAATGTAAAGATATTAAACAGTCTATGAAAAAAAACCCTAGATTTGCAGGACTCCTTTACAGGTACCTTTAAACCATAAACTGCAGCATAAATTTATCCATATTTGCTCTTATCCTGGTGTTAATTTTATATTCCTGAGTGCATGACAACAGACATTCCTTTCCTTGGGTATTTTGTTTCCTCTTAGAACATTCTCTCCAAAATTGAGAGCAATAGGTTCAGATTGGAGAGTGCTTGATTTATCCCAATCTCAGTTTTCTTCAGGTTTTGAATTAAATCTCTGGAGTGCTGGTGTGTCTACCTCACTAACAGGAATAACCTCACAGATATCCAAAGTATTGCTTGGAAAAAAACAACACTGTCATATGAAAACAGGTGAAATAAAATTGAATGCAATATAGGGCCTTTTTGGTTTATGTATACACTACAGAATCATTATTATTTTGATAATTCTGTAATTACCATAATCCTGTTTGGTATTTTCTGCTTATATACATATTTGTTAAATATAAAAAGCCATGTTAAAAGCTTTAGAGAGTTTGGCTGTGCAATATAATGTCATAAAATGTTATCGTGAAGGTTGCTTGCACTTTTGGACCTTTGTGTGCACATTAGAGCATAGCCTTCCTCCAGGGCTCGGTCTTATTTATTGCACAGCTAATGAATAGATATTGATGTGGTCCCATGTTATCTTTTCTGCACCGAAGGCAGAAGTGATAATATTACCAAAGGTTTTCTGTAGCGGTCCTTACTATACTATGCAAGTACCTCACAAACACTAATTTTTATTTTTTTCCCCCCAACAGCTTCTTAATGCAAAGAAATTTTTTTCTTATTTGACATATGAGGAATCTGGACACAGTGTCGTGACAGACAGAAACATTCATTGTTTTTGGATGCCAATTTTGAATATCTAGATCTGATTTATATCAGCATATGTTGCATCATATAGCAGTCTGTTTAAATATAGCATAGCTCCTATAATTTCAGTTGCAGCTTAAAACATTCAAACCAAAAATCACAGCCTTTAATTAAAAACACAGGAAATGAGGAACATGCAATTAATGACCACCTGTGAAATGTTTGAGTACATTGATTTTTTTCCATTACATAGCCAGAACTCAATTCCCCAAAGCAGCAGTTACCTTCCTTTTTTCATAAAACCATTGCTTTCCTTTCCCGAAGTACTATACATGTCCAACTTCTGTTAGTAAATGGTGCAGCACTGTATGAGTAAGTCTCCCTTTACTGCATAGTTCTGCTTCATCTGCAGTCTAGTTCTGTTCTTGTGCAATAGTGGGAAGAGCTGTTATATAATAATATAAAAATACTATTGTGTATACAAAAAATTGGTGAAATTAACCAAAATTTCAGCATTTGGCAAAAGTAGCATGGAAAATTTCCAGCTATGTTGTTCACATTGATAAAATTATTGTTGGATTGTGATGGTCTCTTTGTTCTCCTCTAGATGCTCTTCAATTAGATGACAGCTTTCTTGAAATTTGATTCTCAAAAATTGTGTGAAGTATTCCAACCAAGGCATAAGCACAGGGATTACTTCACGTATTCTCTGGGCTTTAGTCTTCATGAGTGCAGGTATGTCCATCCTTCTTGCAATTGCATGACCTTGTTGACTCATTCTCACCTTGGGACCCCAGCGACTCCCATACCTTGTAACACTGCTCCCTAATCACCAGTTTTGTGTACTGCATTTGTGCCCATAAGTTTTATATATATATGTATGTATGTATGTATATATATATGTGTATACTTAGACAACACCCTATTTCTATATCGGTATGTCTTCAATTTCTAAAGGTCAGTCCAAACCTTAAATTTGTCTTCAAACATGCCTGTACGCTTGGCATAAGGATGTAATTTTCTCTATTTTATCATCCATTTTATTAATTAAAATATTGAATAGTTCCATATCCAGGGCCTAGGACAGATTCCTCAAGGACTGTATTCAGCAAGCCTTTCCATTTTGATAGCCAGTCACTAATAACTACACTCTAAGAATGTTTTTTCAATCATCCTTCTTTAAAAATATATGAGTGTTTCATCTCAGCTATATGCATTTGGTCAAGTTTCTTATGAGAAGGACATCGGAGACACTGCCAAGAAATCATACAGCAGTCAGGATAAATGATATACACTTTTTCTTTCCCATGTTCACAGGACTAGCTACCACGTTGCAGAAATACCTTAGACTGATTGTCAAGTTGGTCTTGAAAGTCTATGTAGGTTATTACTTATTTCCATGCTATCTTATAGGTAATTAGGAATAGTTTGACAACCTTTTACATTGTTTTTCTGTAAGTAGAAGAAAACTGGTCTATAATGATCCTTTTCTCTTTTGATAGGCATCACATTTGCTTTTTCCAGTTTTCCAGTGTATCTCATATTGTTAAGGAGTGCTGAAAGTATGTCAACAGATCTGAGATTTTATTAAACTGTTTTGTAACTATCTGTATCAAAAGATAAAAAGAGCTTTCTAAACTAAACCAGCTTTCTAACTGTACCTTCCTTTAACTAGATTGAATTCATAGCCTTTTATCTGACTACATTATTACATAAAATAATGTTTTTGGCTATATAATTATAAGCATTATATGAAATGAAGACATATGAAAAGGATAAAAAAAAAATAAAAAACTGTTAAACACTTTAGTCTTTTAGAGATCAAACTTTTCTCTCTTTGTTTAGAAATGTACTTGCAGAAAGATTTCTTGCTAGTGTCTGTTAGCTCTGGATAACTTGGGTCTCATCGCAAGTTTTGTATTTCTCCATAATATGGCCTTAGAGAAATTATAGAAGCGCTTTGAAATATAAGGCAACATTTCTTTTTTTTTCTTTGCTACAGAGAATCTATTCAGTGTGTTCGCTACAGAGATGCAAGAATAGCTAGGTCAATACAACAGCATATGGAGAGAAGGTTAATAGAAAAACATATAGAAAGAAGATACATTTGTAAGTACAAAGTTAGCATCACACAAGATAGATGATTAAAAGGGAACCAGTTTATATTTAAGAGCTGCCTTTTGCCTGGGACACATCTGATTTCAAATTCCAGAAAGGGTTTGGCTTCGTTAAAAAACAGAACTCTCTCCTGTCACTTTTTTTAGGTGTGGTTCCTAAATGGCAGTAAGAAATCCCTGAGTGATCTCCATTCCCATTGATTTCTTGAGAGGCATTTGAAACTTTGCAGGAAAAGGCCAATAATTATCAAACCACAGACTTAATTTCACGTAATCAGTCATCCTTTGTTTTGTTCTGCAGATGTGTGTTTTCTGTCAGACTATAAATTCTTCAGAAGGGAGAATGTGACTTACCGCTCATGCCACTTTGAAGGATACACAAATTATATATGTTTGTGACAATCATTTATTACTGTAAAATATATTTAGAATCATAATTCCATGGAACTCATTTAATCTTGCACATCTGTAAGTGAAATGCATCATTTTATCTGGAAAATTATATTTGATACTTGCCTCCATGTAAATATTTCAAGCTAGATCTCCCACCGCCTAAGAGGGGCTCTAATGACTGAGCTATCGTTGCAGAAGTCTTGAGAGAAGGCTGTTTTCAGAAAGATTCCCACACAATCTTTTCTGGGAAAATGAGTTTAGACAGTTGCAGTAGCATGTATTATGTCACGATTCAGGATAGTTTACTCAAAACTCACTGATCTAATAATAATAATTTGCAGACTGAAACTTCTCGTGGCTGACCTGGCTAGATCTGCTAATGCCAAAGCTTAGCTACCGACTGTCGGGAGCGTAATCTGGTCATGTTGGGAATATCTCAAAATAGCAGTAATTAAAGTACTGGAAGGAGCCTTTTCCCAGAGATGAAAGGAGTATATATCATGGTGGCAGAAATCTGAATGTGAGGTATCATTGAAAAAAATGTAAAATCAGAAATGAAGAATAGTGGGAAAAGGGCATTTGTACACCACATTGTTCACACCATGGTTAGCATTGTGGGGAGGTGGCAGAGGCAAGATTTTAAATTGGATATTCCCAAGGCTGTGAGAGCTTTGACCACTGAATGACTGTACTAAGTGCACAGAAGGAGGCTGATTTTTAAAATGCTCCTCAGATCTTCTTCAAATGTGAAAAATCTGCAGTGTGATTTAGATGCCTAATTTTCTCCTTGGATTTGGGGTTTATTGGAAATAAGGCTGGTTAGACTGAATGGGCATAGAAAAATCCACATAAATTACATTCAGGAACAGGAAAGCAGTGGGGCAGAAGGCAGCCACGGTGGGGATGAGCCAGAAGTGGTGCTTCTGCCCTCCCCATTGCATGGCCCACAATTCATATGCTGTGCACAGCAGAGTTAAAAGAGCAGGGAGGTAAAGGCATCCTGGCTCCTGTCTAAGAATTTACTTCTGAAAAAGCTGATGGAGGTGACTTTAAAAGGGAGGCATTTGCTGAAGGAGCAATGACTTTTGCAAGGCTGTGTAGTTTGCAGTGCAGGGTTTGGAAAGCCATAAAAGAAATAGAGCTACTCTAATGGAAAATGATAAAGAAATGGATTTCAGTTAGGCTTGCACTTCAGAAAGAAAATTCTGGCTACTTCCCAGAAGTCGTGCTAGAGAGATTTCAAGCCAAAGAAATGTAAGAGGAAAAGGTAAATTTAAAAAAGATAATGTGTACTCTGACCTCTAAAAGAAACTTGCATTTTACAGCCCAACCATTCCCCAGTTCATCTCTGTTTATTCATATTTTCTCCTTATGTTTCTCCCCACTTTCCATGCCTATAAAATAATTAGTTACTCATATCTTGCAGTATTTAAGTATATTAAAATCAAGGATTTATTTGTGGAGTGTACTATAATTATCAATACTAATGGAGCTACAGCTTTAAGTAAGGGATGTTTACTCAGACACATCAAGTATTCAGAATGAAAGCAATTAAAGAATTTGATGTTCACAGTTAAGTATTAATATTAATGTGTGAGAAACTGCATCCAAATCATTTAAAGGTGGTTAGGAAGACCTCTGGGAGTGAGACAGCCATAGAAAGTAGTGACATGATTATAGATGTATGGGAAAATAATGGAAACAGCTACTCTCTAAGCATCCTCAATAGGGAAGGAGGATCCTCAAAACCTAAATGAATGTGACTATAAGTGGCGGCTTTTAAGTTTGATTTGCCTACTATAAAACATTTTACATTAGTAAGTGTCTAGAGTCTTTGCACTCAAATGTATTTTTATCACTTGTCTCCAAATCCCTTTATGGATAGTACAATTAAGGGCACATATGAAACAAAATTGCATGACAGTAATTTGCAGACTATTATAATCTCAAACTGGAACTGTAATTCTCATTTGTTCCTGACACCGACCTACTGCCAGACCTAGGGTGAGCCATTTAACTGTTGGCTTGATTTACCCAGTTCTAAAATTGATGGGAAGGTTCTAATGTGTCTCAAGGTGTATTTGGAGGGTTAATCAATAACGCTTGTAAAATTCTCTGAATGTTGTATGAATAAGATATAAACTTAATTTGCTGAAAATGTGTTTGGACTGACTATCTACAGACACTCCGTTTACTATGCAGTCTAAGAGGATAAAAAATGGGAAAAAAAAATACAATCTCTGAAGGATGACAAGAAATCAGCTTTGTTACAAGGCTCTGTGGAAGTCCTCCCTTTCCACTGCTTCAGGAGATGTGCTTTCAGATTACTGTTGGTTTTTTTTTTATTTCTAGATGACTCCACAGGAGTAGTTTTGGCTTGAAAATAGGGTAAATCTTTTCAGTGCATCTTTTTTGGTTCTGATGGCCTTACTGGAACAGATTTGGCATTTTGACATTCAGCATGTATTTTATGCCTTTTTTTAACTGTATGCATGTTGTCATGACTGTGTATGCAAAAAAGTACAAATGCATTGCTGAGGGATGTATGTAAGTCAGCGATTATGGGGGAACAGTGTAATAAAGAGAAGCATGACATTCCCGTAGCAACAGTGGCAAAGCTCTTTATGCTGATGTTGAGTACAAAATTACCAATGATTTAAAGGACAGCAGAAATAAGCTGTATGTGATTCGAGAAGAATTTCTTACCTTGCCAGAAACAAGTCAATTTAAGGTCAGTGTCAAACCCCAGTGGCTGAAAAACATTAATATAGAGCTGAAGAAGACATTTACTACTTACATCACTTAGGTAGAGTATATTGTCCTACAAATTAAAACCCACAATTTATGCAAGTATTTCAGAACAATATTACCTATCTCTTGTCGCCCCACAAATATGTTGTTTGTTTGTTTTTTAAATGCATGTCTTTCTGAACAGTCTTAATATCAAACCTGAGATGTTCCCTTTCTGGCTGTCTTAAAGATATATTATATAATTTGGTAGTGTTTACTAAAATCCAGACATCCCCCAGTGGGTTTTACATCTTGCATAGCATCTACCTATTAAATTTTACAGCTAGAGGTGTTCTTACTTTTATGAGACCAGTATTTTTGTAGGTGTAGAAACAAATTTCTAGATGTCAAATATAAAATAATATTCCAGTTTGCCTTTCATGAATATTTCTGTAAAACCTAAGTCATTTCATTGGCATCTTTATTCCTACTTCTGAATGAAACTGCAGACAGAGCAGTGAAATTATTGGAAAATCTGGAAGTGCCAGAAGAGCTTGCAAAAATCCAGTTGTAGTTTTTCTATCAAAATCTTAACTGGTTATAATTTTCCAAACCAGTCATTTCATGCAGTACACCATGTTAATTACATCATGTTGTATCACAACAAGAGCAAAACAGCTATTTAGACATTTGTGCATGAAACAACTGTCCAAAAACCAAAATAATTTTATCTCCAGTTAACAGAAGCCTCGCAAACAATTTTTGAAAAATCATACTGGAAAGAAGTGTTAACAGTTAGCAACTCATAACGATCTCAGTCTTTTGACAATGGTGTGCAACTCTTTATTTTCACAGCTCTTTGCAAGCTATTCCTTCTTCAGCTAGTTTTTATTCTAAAAAAGGAGATTCGAGGTAAAGCATTTTGTAACTTAAAAAGTTAAAGGTACCAGCTGGAGTGCTTCAGGGAGTATCAATTCAGCATGAAACTACTAAATTATAGGGACATATCTATCAGTCCAGGTAGTTAAGCATCACCCACAGGCTGGTGGTTTATTGATGTTGATTCTAACAATCCCATTGCTGATGTAAAAGTAAAAATGAAAAAGATTCTCCTTCTTTAGAGTTGGTAGTCACTGACAATGTCAACACAGACATAAATTAGGAAGTTGATCAGAAGCCCATTAGGCTTAATGTTAGGACATCTGTATTAGTTCTTTGATTATCGTCCGTACCAGTTCTTTAATAATTCTGTAATAATCTGTGCATGGCACATCAAGTCCTATGCCACAGTCATAAAGAACTCTTAGTATGAGTATAGTATTTATAGAGATATGTGTGATGTGCTCCCGTTCAACTGATGCACCTCATTCAATTAATTTCATATGGTTGGTTGTAGATAAATACTGTTTTGTGGACCTCCCTTTATTCTTGAAAACTTTCAGTTTCCTCCTTGTTATCATTCTGTTCTATTTTTAAATAAATTCCCTGCCTTCTTTTCAGTGTGGTCCCAGCCCCCTGTGCAGATTCTTATTTTGTCAGTCTTTCCTTTACCTGTGTCTAAAGACATTGTTGGAATCAGATCAAAACACATTTTATTTCATTGAATACTGTACCATTTTTAGCAGAATTAATTATTCAGATATGTAGTATACTACCAAACACTTTTAGCATTCCTCACACTACTACTAGAAATACTACAACCTCTCACACTCTCCACCAACACAGAAAATCCAAACCTGCTTTTAACGACCACTTCAGCACGCTTTGTATCAGTGTTAGTGCAGTTTAAGTCAATGTCATCTTTATCAGTTTCTGTAAAATTGTCTAAATGATTGGACTAAAAACTGATATGGTATGTGCGTGTTGATTTATTATTATGATAACTTTGTGAAATGTGGCATTAATTGAACTATTAATTTCAAAGCACTCTGGTGCCTGAGTGTGCAGATTGCACGTGAAGTGGGGCGAAAAAATGTTCCTCAATTTACGTTGTAATGCTCTTATAGTCAAGTGGATAACTTTACAGGTAGGAGGTAGAAATTAGGCATTTTTATAACAATGTGGCATGAAACACCAAATGTCCAGTCAAAATTGCATGGGTGAATTTCATATAGATAATTCCACAGTACTCATCACTCCATAAATGTAAAAAAGACATTTGACTGGTTTATTTGCTCTACTAACACTCACGAAAGTGCTAAAAACCTGCAGTGATCCACCATAATGAAATATTTCAAACAGTGGGTATGAACCACAGGAAAACTTCCACACTTATTTCCCTCTGGGTTTTAATTAAACCAGGTATAAGAGACTGCATCAGTGAGAGCCACCATTGCCACAGCAGGTGTTTGCCTCAACATTACTATGGCAGGAAACTCACACCATCACCATAGCAAATGTTTATCTCAACATTGTTATGGCAGAGAGCCGAGACCACTGCCGCAGAAGAGGTTTATCTCAGCATTGTTAAGGTAGAAAACCCACCAACTGACACCATGGAGCAATGGGGGGAGCTAACCCTGAGAAACTTAACCAAACCCCTGTGCATGCGCCCAGCCCTGGGCTGGGGGGATAGAGGGGCCCGGAGACCCCTGAGGACCACCATCGGCATTGGGCATGCACACCACTGCCAGGTGGAAGATGTTGTTAAGCAAAACAGCTCATGACAACCTTATAAAAGAACGGAACCAACCAACATCCAATGGAATGTTCCCCCACCAGACTTGGAAAGGAATCAGACTGTCAGGATGCCGCAGATCTGGGGTGGTAACTATTGCTGTGAACTGTCATTCTTTCCTTCTTTCTTTCCTTTCTTTCTTTATCTTTTGCCCTCTCCTTCGCATTTGCAAACCTGTTGTCTGGCAAATAACATTCCTTGGCTCTTGACTCTGTTTTGAGTCTTAATTCTGTTTCCAAGAATACAAGCAGAACCTCACTCCAGTCTTGGATCAGCATGTGACACCAGAGGATGGTCAAATGATTTATAAGTAAATATAAAATGCAATAAAATGGAAATATTTGATATTTGAAGAAAAAAAAGGACAGGAAATCTGGAGCAAAGCTCGTCACAGTATATTATTTCTGTTCCAAAGGCTTTTTAATTTCTTACATTATCTGCTCAGTGTTCACTTTGCAAATAAATGCATTCTCAATACAGCTATAGGTAAAATTATTAACTATCTTTTCAGTGTTGCAAGCATTGTTGTTGGCTGGAAAGGGGATTACTTATTAGTGGAATATCTTTCCCCAGTCTTTGTAGTCATGCTAAGTTTCCTACAGCAGTTTGCTACGGAGTTTTCCTGTATTCTCACTGTTTGGGACCCATTGCTTTATGCTGAAGAATTTATAACTTATATTTTGAAGCTCTACTGTCTTTCTCTGGGTAGTCAGGAAAAGAAAAGGAAATGAGTGAACTTTGGTCTTTGCTTTCCTCAATGGAATAATGTGCAATTTGCTCCCTTACCTTTGGTACTGTTTTTATTTATGTTATACTTTTTAATATACAACAGGGCTAGCGCAAATGAAATACATTACTAGCTTCCTATTAACTTCCTGTACATGCTAGTGGAAGAGTACAATGCTGCCTTTATGTGAGGATGAAATCCTACGCTTATCTCTTTTCAGCATTAATGACAGTACTTGCCGACCAATATATTAAAATTATGTACAAGAAAAACTGCTTCCTTGGCTGTTCATATTGGGTCAAAATCATTCATTATGATTTTATATCTGAAAGTACAAACAAAAAAATATGGGTTTTAAAAATCAAATAACATACTAATAGTAACAGAAAATGTATGCTTTTTTATTTGAGAGTAATGGTTTTCGGGATGAAGTTCTCTCTTCACTGAAATTTGCAAAATTTTTGCCCCTGACTGATGGGAACATAATGCCATGGTCATGTCAGCTCTTGATCCATCTGCTGGTTTGTCCTGATACCTTGAGGAGTCACTTCCCTAAGGACTAGTTTCTGTTTCTGTAAAATGCGTGAAATGTTGCTTAGATACTTTTGCTGCAACATGGTAAGATGGAGCTAACTGAATTGACTGTACTTCACTTTACCTTCTTCAATGATAATAACTGTTTTAGAATGCATTTTTCAAGAATCTTATCCTGTACATGCAGTTTTAGCTACACAATTGGCCAGGCAGATGATTCAGGTTTCAGATTTAATGAGGTTTTGTAGGTTCCATCACTTGCTAACTTTCTAAATTTTGTATTTTAGTAAGAACATTTTTATAAGATTAGTTCTTGAATAAACCATAAGCATTAGCACTACAATGCTGCAACGTAGGTCCTTAGTGCTGGGAGAAGATTTTCTCACCCAACTCTGGTATGCATGTGGAAGAAAGTTTCATTGGTGTGTTGGGATTTTAAATAGGATGCTAAATCCTTGTGTGCCTTAGTCAATAAGAAACAAGAAAAAGAGTCTTTCAAATCTTCTGAAATCTGATTTAATAATCATATTAAATTCAAGGACTTTCATCTTGATTTGCATTTGTTTACACAGTCACAGGATAACCTACCAGCCAACTAGAGCAGCCCCGACCAAGTCATCACAGGGAAAAAGGTTTCTCTGGAGGCAATGTCCATACAGTTTTACCACAATCCAACTGTAACTGACTGCAGCACTTTGCTCTGTCATGCAGCAGGGAGATGTTCGGGACCTCCAGATTGAGAGCTGGTAGCTAACCTCTGAGGTTGGAACCCTTGGACTTTGCATTCTGACATTGTCCTTGCCTACATTTTGTCTAAGACATCATCATCAAGTATAAAAAGATAACGATGGCAATGTTTTCTAGAGTTCAGCCATCCTAAGAGTTAGATTAGGGCTGCATGCCTAAAACTCAAACAACAGCTGTGTTGTAATTTGCTATTTCTCCACCTTCATCTTCTGATACTGTCAGCTGCATAATAGCCCAATTTAGCACACAAGGTATAGGTCACCCTATTCCTCACCTTTGACTACTTTAGATTTGTAAAATGGGAGGTGCACATCCTTCAGCTGAAAGATTCACAGATGATTCAAATTGGAGATTACTCTGATATTTTGCTTCTGGAGTGAGGAGCTGGGGTTTGGAAAAAGGGGACACTGGGCTGTTATATTAAAAGCAGACAGTGGTACCATCTTTGGAAGTGTCTCTAACTGTCACTTTTTATGCTAAACTTCATAGCATTGAAGCCAAATATCTCAGATACTTTAGATACATGAGATTAATTTTTTTCTGGAGAGGTACCTCCACAATCTCTACAAAGGGAGCTTAGAGTGACTGGCTTCAAATCTGGTAAGTAAATTCTACATGTCTAAAGTTTGATGTCTTTTGCTTTTTGCTTTCAATTTTCTATTTTAAGACATGATGCATTATATCAGTGAACCTGGTCACGGGGGGAATGCAAGGGAGATGGGTAACAGTATGCTCAGGTACACCTAGCAGGAATGCTGTGCCAGCTGATAGTCTGTACTGACAAGCCTCAGCTCTTCAAGCTCCCAAATGGGAGTACCAAACATAATGCCTGTAAAGCGAGCAGTCCTCCAACCTGACCCCCTGGTTGTCTTAAGGATTCAGGTGTGCCTGGAGGCCTCTGATGGCTGTATGCAAGTGAAAAGCATATTGTCAGATCTGAACAGAAGAGGAAAAAATGTAGAATTACACAGAGAAAGTAAAAACTCTCAAACATGAACTGAAAAGTTGAGGCTGATGACTATAAAGATCAGGTTTGTAAATGATACAAAATAAGTGTCTGAAAGTGTACAGTCCCCATAAACTTAGTACTTCTCAGTCTGTAATCAGAACAAGCCCCAGGCTTATTGGCTTGGACAGACATTTGTTGCAGGACTGTCATTACAGTGTGTCTTTAATTCCCTGCACCTGATTCAGTATTTTCTTCAGTTATCATTGTGCATCATTCATCACTGCCTCAAAAACATCACCTCCAGCAACAGAGAGATGAATGGTTTGGAAATGAGAGCTTTCTGGGTACATTTTAACAATTGAAATTTTTTTGGCTTTTTATTTGCAGTGTTACACTTGCATTCATTTTGAGCAAGTGTTACTGTAAATAATCACATTCTTTTTAAAAGCAAAACAGGGTAAAACTTGAATGCGAGTGTTCGATAAACAATTATCCCACTTCATGCCCTTGTTTGTACTAAAGATAACTGGTTCAACACTTCCACAAGTTGCATGCTTAGGTGCCCTCTAGAGAGATTATCTTATTTTGCATACTTATACATGTATATAAAGACTGTATAAGACATTTTTCCCTGGAACCCTTCTATGCTTGACTTTTACAATAGGCAAGTAAGTATATACTGTACAACATTAATAGAAAGGATTTGGAATCAGGAAAACATCAAAAACCATAGCAGAAATTAACATCTCATTTTGCTAAGTGCTGTATAAAAATTATAAAAAAGCTATTTCAGTGCAGAAGTTTATAAATTAACTGACTGCATGCAAATCTGTTATTCAGAGGTTATGAAATTATTTGTAAGATCAAACAAGCAGAGGCCCTGTTTATAAATAGAACTTCAGTTCTGTTAAATGAATAAGCAACCCCCAGTGGTCAACTTTATCTTGTTTCTGTTTAGTTTATATTTGTCCTGCATGAACTCTGCAGTCCAGTTAGGATTTTCTCCCTCTTATGTGCTAAGCTGACCAGAGCTGTCAGGAGAAAACCCTTCTCCATCACAGAAGAACCTACTTAGATTCTGGGAAAGGCTACACTGAAGAACATGAACACATAAGGTAGTCCAGCAGCCCAGATGATTATAAAACCTCATGAACTCCTAACACAGTGACTTTCACTGGCAGTATCTCTAACCACACATTTTTGTTATTTTTCTATAATTTTCGGTTATTATTCTATAATATTGCTGGACAAACCAAGATTGGGTTTCACGGGTGATGTGAATATAGCTAACAAGTAGAATAATAGATTTTTGGGGTTTGGAAAAGATCTTTACAATCATGAAGTCCAACCATCAATGTAGCACTGCCAAGTCCACCACTAAACCACATCCCTAAGTACCACATCTACACATCTTTTAAATACCTCCAGGGATGGTGACTCATGCGCTTCCCTGGGCAGCCTGTTCCAATGCCTGACAACCCTTTTGCAGAAAATTTTTTTTACTAATAGCCAGTCTAACCCTCCCCTGGCACAAACTGAGGCTGTTCCCTCTTGTCCTATGACTTGTTTCTTGGCAGAAGAGACTGACACTCACCTGTGTATAAACCTCCTTTCATATAGTTGTAGAGAGTGATAACGTCTCCCCTGAGCCTCCTGTTCTCCAGGCTAAACAACCCCAGTTGTCTCAGCTGTTCCTCATATGACTTATGCTCCAGACAGGACACATAATATAAGATGGAGAGCAGCTTGGTGAGCTCTTCCATCAACTCCCGCAGTACCCTTGGATGGATCCCATCTGGCCCATAGACTTCTGTGTGTCTAAGTCAGGTCGCTGACCATTTCCCCTTGGATTATGGGGGCTTCATTCTGCTCTCCATCCCTGTCTTCCAGCTAAGGGGGCTGAGTACCCA
Organism: Falco biarmicus; assembly: GCF_023638135.1. Taxonomy (NCBI): domain Eukaryota; kingdom Metazoa; phylum Chordata; class Aves; order Falconiformes; family Falconidae; genus Falco; species Falco biarmicus. The sequence goes on along the minus strand of NC_079293.1, from coordinate 30,997,402 downwards.
CAGAACAACTGGTCTTGCTATTAAAGACTATTGAAGTAGTCATGTTTGAGCCCTGGATGATGCCAATCTTAGCACAAGCACATGGCCCATGCAAGTATGTGTGGGACTCTGTGGAGTTACTCAGTATTTACAATGCTCAAACATGAGAGGTGCCTTCTGAGCCATGCCTTCACCTTGGAAGAGGATGGCCAAGTCAACAATATTGTTTTGAAGACAGCACTATGCTATATGTAGCCTACACAAATAGCCATTTCTTGGCCTTGCACTGCATACTTCCTCTTTGTGGAGTCCACATCAGAAGTCAATTGACAGTGGGTGTGTACCACAGCAGCAGGTTACAGGGAGAACATTTGGGATACTGGGTTGGGTCTGGAGAGCATCCTGCAGTGAACCTCCTTCGCAGTGAGGAGGAAGAAGCGCTGGCTTGTCACTGACTTCATATTGAGAATAAATTTCTCTGTTCTCCCTGTAATTACTACTGAATGCAGCCAGCAGCCCTCTCAGCCAGGCAGGGAAGAACGGTCCTGCTGAAACAGTGTCTTCTGCCTACTAGTTTACTTATTCGTGCACAGGTCTGTGAGCTTCCTTCTACCCAGCCACTTTTGTTTGTGCATCTTTCACCATGTACAAAAAGTCTTTACAAGCAGGATTCATGTAACTTGCAAGTGCATGGCAAGTTTTCTCTGTTAATAATAGTTCAAAAGGATTGTTGTCTTACTGATCTAAGTATTAATACATTCCCCACTCCCACTCAGCCACCTAATGAGTCCATGTTAGCTGGCAAGCATCAGCCGGTTAAAGCAGAGTCAATCTCCAGTTTTGCTTGGACAATTCCTCCCTGAACTTCTTTTTTTTCTGATTCACTATTATTTTCTGTCCTAGTGTTTTATATCTTTTCCTGAAAGTATTTTGAATCCTTGAGTTGACAGCCATTAGTCTCTCAACATTCTTTCTACATTTTTACTACTGTCTTACAGCTCAAGCAGCTGATCTCTTTGTAAAATCAAGCCGGTATCGCACAGCTATGATTCACAAAACTGAACTTTTGGCACGGGCAGCTGAACCTCAAGGCTGTGGGTTACCAGCCTATTCAGAAAGCCTCTATGTAGCAGTTGCTGTAGTATAGCCTTGATATTTTGAAGAGGGTGCTGTGCAGAGGAATGTTTTGAAAATATACAGGATGCTGCCCAGAATTGTGGTTTGTGTGTGGAGAATCATTTTTTAAAGAAAGAAGCCCTGCAAAATGCACTTGCATCCCTGATGCTTGGAGCAATGTACTGAACTTGTAGTTGTCTGATAAAAGGCATGGGGCCCAGGAGACACAGAAGCATGTAAATCTGTAAGGGACTACTAGCTTCACAGGCTGCTAATCTGCCTTGAGCTTTCCTTGATCTCCCCAAATCCCTTTCTTCTTTGCTTGGGTGTTTTTTCAAGCAGGCAACTGGCTCATATTCCCGGGTCTGCTGAAGCTACTGTTTCAGTTCCCTGGTCAGGATTGCCCTAGAATTAACAATTCCTCAGCTGCTGAAATGGGCAAAGAAAGCTGGAGTCTTCAACTTATCTTGCACCTTTCGTTGCCTTTCATAGTCATGACTACAGGATGGAAAGGGACATGCTGCTGAGAAACAGCCTTTGTTGTCAAAGCAATTTACATGTTGCATCCCTTTTGCTTGTGTCCTGGTTTCAGCTGGAGTAGAGTTAATTTTCTTCTTGGTAGCTAGTGCAGTGCTGTTTTGGATTTGGTGTGGGAACAGTATTGACAGCACACTGATGTTGGTTGTTGCTGCGTAGTGTTTGTACTGGGTCAGGGACTTTTTGGTTTCTCAGGCCTTGCCGGCAGGAGGATCTGAAGAGGTACAGGAAACTGGGAGGGGACACAGCCATGACAGCTGAACCCAACTAGCCAAAGGGATATTCCATACCATGGTACATCATGCTTGGTATACAAACTGGGAGGAGTTGGCTGGGGCTGTTGATCACTGCTCAGGGACTTGGCTGGGCATCGGTCAGCAGGTGGTGAGCAGTTGTGTTGTGCATCACTTGTTCTCTTTTCTCCCTTCCCTTTGTATTTGCTTCCTCTCCCTTTCTCCCTCCTTTTCAATATAACTGTTATTGTTATTATTATTGTTCTTTCATTTTTATTTTATTTCAATTTTTAAACTTTTCTTACCTCAATCATCAAGTTTTGCATTCCTTGCCAATTCTCTTCCCCACCCCCCTGCGTGAGAGGGGTATGAGCCAGCAGCTGTGTGGCACTTAATTATCAGCTGGGGTTAAATCACAACAGCCTGGCACTGGTTGTTCAAAGGATTTGATAATAACAAGACTTGTTCTCTCCAGGACCTTTGCATGAACACTTGAACAGACTGACCTTGTTCCAGTTTATAGGCTGAACTAGAAGACACAGTGGGCTTTTGTACATCTTTAGTGGAGTTATCCTTTGGATAGAAATACTGGGTGGGGGTTGGAGCACAATCACGGCCAAACATGGCCAGGGGCAAAAAGGTCACCTTTGTTATTTTCTTTCTTTTTTTTGCCTTAATGGAGTCTCAGAGCCCAGCCGACACCTTAGACTCAGCTCCCTGGCACGTACTGTGAAGTGGTGGGTCTGGAGCACTTCTAAATACTTATTTCTGGGTGAGCATTCTGGCCGCTTCCAATTCTCCAGTGGAGCTATTCCATGTGAAGTGTAAACATAGGTATAGAAACTGAAAGTGTACCTGAAAATCCACCAGTGTCTCCTTGTCTTTTTCAGCATTCCTCGTATGTTTTGCTTTCTGTAAGAAGAAACCCTGGATTTGTAGTCTACAGTGTAGTTGCAGAATGACCCAGAGCTGTCTAGCATTTTCCAGGAGACAGAGCTTACTTTTTTCATTGTTTCTTTGCATGGCTGCTCGATGGCTGATGTCAGATTCATGGAGGTAGCATTCATTAGAGTAAGTAGCTGAGCAGTGTATTCTTTGCACAGATCTGGTGTGAAAGGAAGGAATGAGTTCCTTAAGTAAGAGATGTAATAGTAGCATCTACTTTTGTCTACGCTGTGTGTTGCATGACTTTTTTCCCAACTCTTTCTCTAAAAAAATGTCTTATCTCGTATTTTCTCTATTCTTTATCATGTCAAAAATAATACCAGAAAGAACTGCCTGAAAAGTTAAAATAATTTTTGTATGTCATAAAATTTCCAGCTTTCTGAAGATTTCACCCTATTAGATTTAGAACATGACAACTTGGGTGTGTTTTTGAAATATTTTTCTTAAATAAATATATTTTGTACTGATTGCAAAAATGTATTTTTCATGTTTAATTATTTGAGAATCTGACCAAAACTGATTCATTAATATTATGACTAGAAAAAAACTTTTTCCACACTCTTTTGAGATTGTGGGAAAAAGTGAATCTAAATGTCACTGAATAGGTCTTAATCTTGAGATGATAATGAGTTAGATTTTTCTGATTTATTTAGAATTCAATCACTACCCACAAGTACATGGAACTAAAGTTGTAAAGGACTGCTGGAAATCAAGCTCCACTTTCTTGTTTAAAATAGGCTGCCTATTTATGGTTTTGAGTTCTTGGTATGAAGTCTGTGTGTATTCCTCAACCCTGCTGAGCATTAACTCTCCAGGGATATAACAAATTAAAGAGGAAGATCTGGACGGATACATAAAACCGCTGTCATTATCACCATAATGATGCTAGGTTGAGCACTACTAGAGGCTTAGTAATCTCCCAAATCAGGGAATAAAATGTTTCATAACCCTTAGCTTTCAGAGTATGTGTTACATACATATAGTGTGCAGAACATTACAGCTGTGCTTGGGGTCTTCCTGGGAGTTTGTTGTGCATTTTTTGTGCCCTTTATTTGTGTAATGGCCCACACAACTCCACATTATTGTTCTGTCCTCTTCAGGATGGTGGCAGCTATTTCACAGTCTGACAGAAGCTACTTCTCTCAATTTCAAAATTCCTCTCCTTACGGGAGAGATTTACTTCTTGCTTTCTTACATTAACACCAGGAACATTGTCATTTTATTGGTTCCTCTGTTTTCCAGTGTTCATTTTTTATGTAGGCTATTCCATATGAAGTGCAAAGATAAGTTTAAAAACTGAATGGATTTTTCACAGTTCCACCAAATTTCAGCAGCTCATAACTATTTAGCTTATTCATAACTTTCTGGTAAACTGTTTTATGTAACATTTAGTACAGGCTTTCACAGTTCCTGAGACAAATACTGCTGTTTATTGAAATGACCAGCAGAAGCACAGAGCAACTTCATACTCATTTATTTATTGCATGTTTTTTTATGAAGTGAGGGTCCTTTCCAGATTGTTATTCATTTAAAAACCTTGATACAGTTCCTGAACAGAACTTTTTGAAGGTCAGCTAAGAAAACCTGAAAAACTAATAGGAAAGTTTCACTTTTTGGTCACAAATGAGCTTTTAGAAAAGGCGAGGAGGTTGCATTCATGTACTCAACAGTAAAACTAACTTTTTGAGTGACTCTACTTTCCCTTACGAAAAGAAATTCTCAAGGATCCTCCAGAATCAGTTTCCCCTCATATTTCCTTGATAATTCTTTCATATATTGCACTGCATGATATTCCATGAAAGATTACTGCCAGGAAACATGGTGCTTTATCTGCTGAGGTAGGAGAAGGTCACTGACTTATGAATCAGTTTAAAGTGTGGGTAGAGAACCGGTGAGGAAGAGTGTTAAAAAAGCCATGTTAGAAAAAGAAAAAGAAGGAAAGGGGAAGGGGAAGGGGAAGGGGAAGGGGAAGGGGAAGGGGAAGGGGAAGGGGAAGGGGAAGGGGAAGGGGAAGGGGAAGGGGAAGGGGAAGGGGAAGGGGAAGGGGAAGGGGAAGGGGAAGGGGAGGAGATGAAAAAGGTTTGGCACACAGATTGAAATCTCACAGAAAAAGAATAGAACAGCTCCAAGATTATCAAAGAGATACAAGGGGGCATAGCAACATATCTTTTTGAAATCTTAGTTATCTGTGCATTGTTACAGGAAACAAAGAGAAATCTTAATGTTAGTATACACAAAACAAACACAAACAAAACAGCCTTCTGCCATCACTTAGGTTCAGTGAGATAAGGTCAGGACTGGAATATTAGTACAAAGCCTGATCGGGAAAGATGTCAAGAAGAAAACACTCTGCATAGAGCCGTCCAGAGAAATGAGAAAGGAAGCACAGTGAGATTTGCTGAGTGAAATAAAAAAGGAAAGGAACTCAGGGATGCTGTGGGAGAAGACTGTCCTAGATCTTTGCACTAGTAGGTAGATCATGTTTTTCTTTGAACACAATATTAATATCAGCAGGTGGGATTGATAATAACAATAAACTTTCACTACTTGATTGTCTCTTGGAGAAACTTTACAACAGATCATGTATTTTTTAAAAGAGACACTTCCAAAGTTCTTGTAAAGTGCAGAAATAGTAAGGCAAATATCTTCATTAAATTGATAATGAAGTTCAGTTATTTTAGATTTGATTCTTATTTGATTTTGACTAAGTCCCAATGACTAAAAATTGGAAACTGGGGAAGGCAATTTATGTGAAAGTGATCATGAAATTATAGCGTTCATGCTACTAAAGAAGAGAAACAATAGCAGAATGATGCCAATGTATTTTTAAAACCCCACAAAACAAAATGGACCTCAGACTCAGATTCTGTAGGTCATGATCAGAGAAACTTCTTATGAGAAGAGGAAGTTTAGGACAGTTAGCAGTTTCTAGAAGAGATGGTTTTAAAACAATCTTCTGCATACATGGGGTATTAAACATAGAGGTGTAAATACAACCACCACTTCAAGAAAACGGTGCTGAATTTTACTGAAACTGCAGGTTAGGCATTCTTTCTATGTGCCTCTGCCTATTATGAGATTAATCTTTCCTCTGAGCCAGTGTGACTATTCTTATGTTCTCACAATAATAGTGATCTACTTGCCTCAAAGACAGTGAAGAATGATGCAGACTGTAATCTAGCTGCCTATTTCAAGTACATAATCTAGATATTGTAACATTTTAAAACTGCACATGGCTAGCACAGAATGATTCAAATTGACTGACATTATTTTCATTTTGTCATAGGTCCCTGAATTCTATGATATTACAAATACCATTTTTTTCAGCTGCGCCCTGAATTTACCATGCAATCTATTAGGTCAGAAAAATTACTGTAATGGCTATCAAGTCTCTTTCTCTAATGAAAGGACTGGTTTTAACTCTTTTTACTCTTTCCATGATAAGGGAAAAAAACCCAAAAAACAAAACCACAAACCAAAAAAACCAAAATGCTAAAAAATCCCTAGAATACATTTTTATATCATTGTAATCTTCTTTTTAGTGCTAATTTTAATATTTTGAGTTTTTTTTCAAAATATTTTTGCTTTTTTTTTACTTACAGCCAAACATTTCTATGCTGTATTTGTCCTTTAGTTTTTACTGTAGTTAATATGAATAATTGAGTCCTGCCCTCTTCATATTAGTACAACTGTTTGCAGAAAGCTATTTGTCTTCTTTAGACTGTTTCTCTCATAATAACCTCTCTGATTCTCGCTGTCTTTTTTTTTGATCCTCCCACCGTGCTTTAGCTTTTTGTATTTTCCATGACATTTATTATTGTGCAGCTATGCTCTGAATTCTGTCTTTGTACTACTTTGTGTGAATGGCTGCAGAGGAGTTCAGGATTACTTGAATCCATCTGAACACCTTGACAGCATGAACGCGGTTCTGACAGCTCTCTTGAGATTAGTTTTGTTGTAGAAATAAAGTAATTTCCAAAATTAATATTGCTTCCTTTCTCCCACTAGGGTGGCTCTGTTGGCCTACAGTTCCATAGCTCATTAGATCATAGATCTTCTAGCTTTCCTTTTGAAGATGTACAGTTCCACAGCTCAGTACAACCAACTAGCTGGCCAGAGTTTAACAGCCAATTTCCAAGAGTATGAAACTGCAGAGTATCCACAGCTACAAAATTATCCACTGGGGCCAAATCTGCCGGTGCATTGTTGTACCCAAAACATTCAATTTCATAAATGTTGCACCTGTTAGAAAATTACAGTGGCCTTTACTATGGGAAGGGAAACTTCAGGACTTAACGCCATATCACAAGACAGTTGTTTAAATGTTTAAAAGACAGTCATTTTTATAGCATGGTTTCTACTGACTGTGGTTCTACATAGCAATCATTGATAATCCCTGAGTGAAGATGGAAAGGCACTCTACTGATTCTTTACACTTTTCGTGGACCATTTTCATTAATCTTGAACATCAGCTTTCTATACAGACATATCAGAAAACAGAACATTAATTAAATAGAACATTAATATCCAGAAGAAAATAACATTCACAGAGTACTGAAAAAAAGTATGAGGTGCTACTACTTGTGGACTCAGTATGCAATCCTCAGACTCCTCTTACTGACCATGAGGGCAGCTAGGAAAGATATTGTTCCTGGGGTTTGCATATCAGCACCTCAAAACTTCAGTGTTAATTGCCTGATGAGTGGAACGATAGCTTGATGCACACCTCAAGTAGTTCTCTTAACATATTCTTATTAAAGACTTATTTAACCCTTTATTTTGCTCAGGCTTTAAGCAGGTGTGAATGGAGGTAATATTTTAAGGTCTTCTCAGCCCTTATGGTGCCAGCCCTTACACCAGTAATAACCCAGGAGGTTTTGTGGCTGGCACAAGGAACTATGTGCCTCCAGAAGGCAAAAGTAAGGTTAGGCTTCCTAACACTGAGTGGGCAAAGAGCAAACAAAGTTTATTTGAACACGTCAGTTAAATCATGTCATTATGGAAAAGAACAAAGCAGATGCTGCACAAGTGGAGGAGAGTCATGATCACCAGCTAGCTCTGCAGTCGGTTGGAGTGGGAACCCCTGAGTGAGCAAACATTTTTGTCTATTACCTGAATGTAAGCGCAGCATGCTAGTCATTTGTTTTGTACTCAGGCTTTTAAACTGGAAAACCTCTATCCAATAATCCTACTACAGCATTTCTGTTGAATTGTGCAGCTTTTATGCCAATCAGTGAATTGTGTGCAAATACTCTTTTGTATTTTTAGGTTTAAAATTTTAATACTCAGATGCAGATTTGCATGGATTTCTTTGGAAATTTTTTTCTTCCTGTGAAAATTTACTCTGCATCAAATTATTTTGCCTAAAATATACATATTTACTTCATTTTGTTAACCACATATATATATGGTAACTATGCTTAATTATTTTCCCCTCCTATGAATTATGGAGTATGTTTTTAAAGCAAATCAGTTATTTTTTAAATTGTTATTCACAGTTAAATTTCATTGCTATTTTGATATATGGATAAAGTAGAAGATGGACTGTTAGGGCTACAGGGAAATTTAATGTTAAATTAAAATACCGTTTGCATATTTTTTTCCTTATTCCTTCTTGTGGGTTAGGGTGGGGAGAGGCATCTCAGACAAAAGCTTGACATTAGGCACTGTCAATACAGGTCTACGATTACTGCCAGTTTAACAGATTATCAATATTACAAGTCCATATCAGTGACACGTTTTACAGTATGTTTAAAGCAGTATCACTTTGCCCTGAGATATAATTGCGATAGAGGTAGTCTACCCTTGATAAGCTAAAGCAGTGCAAAATGCAATCTGTGCTGCTTTTAGCACTGGAGCTTGTTAGTTAATCATTGAAGGATCCTTTCTCCTAAAGGCTCGTCAAGCAAATAGGATGCAAGGGAGAGAACAGCAGTCCTACTGTATTATGCACAAAAAGTGAGCACTTAGACCTGCATATGGCAGTGCTGTCTACCTCCTACCAGTAGGCTGAGTTTGAAGGAAAATGCAGTATGAGATTACTAATTAATTATAGTTGCTATATGGTACTTAACTACATTAATAACTTGACCAAGATCAACCTTCTTCTGGAAGACTGCTGGAGCAACTAAAAAAGCCCTATTTCCAGCCTTACAGTTTTATTTATTCCATTTGCTTTATCAAAGAACTGCTGTAACAAATTAAATCTTGATCCATCCCTGGCTCTACACAGGGGTAGCTTTTGATCCAAATGCTCTCAGTACACAACCCACACATATGTTAGAGGTTACTTGAAGTGTGAGAAAGAGGAGAAGAGGTTTTCTGTTATTCGACTGGTAGGTGGTGGCTTTCCTTTCCTATACCCTTGAGCCTTAATCTTTACTCTTGAATCTTGAAAAAGAGTGGAGCTGAGAGCTGAAGCCCATTGCAAAGCAATTATCCTTGATGTTCCCATTTCTTGCAGTTCCTTTCAAGGAAATGACACTGTACAGAACTATGAATCAAGTATCACTTACCTTGAAGACAGACATTCATCTATTTAGATGAGTTAAAAATCAACATTTCAGAAAATTGGTCTAGCTGCAAATAGCAATAAAAACTAAACTCTGCTTTCAAAGCATTCAAAACTAACTGCAGTTAAGCAAGCTGATGAACTGATGACCCATCACTGAAATGTCGGGGATCAGCAACTGGGAAAAGCCATGCTATTTGATGGAGTTCACTCCTGAAGTGTGTGAAGGGTAGAATAGTCTTATTCTAGCTGATATGTGTGCACAGGCAAGCATTCCTGCACCTCAGGGAATTTTAAGCAATTTTTTTTAATATACCTTGATAAGCTACTAGAATTTGAGTGCTGAAATCTATTACAACACAATTGTCCTGGCTGTTCTGGCTCCTTTACTATTCTCCTGCTAGGGAACTGAGGTACCTGCACAAAGTATTACATTACTCATTAGAATGGCTCTACCCTTGAATAGAATAATTTAAAAAAAAAACACACTCAAAACCTTACATATTCATGACATTACCATTGCAGGATCATATAATCAATATTAAAGTGAGAGAATTTGGATTACCTATATATCCTCCCAAAAGAATGTAATTGAAAGAGGCATCAGACATTAATTACTTAACAATTTATTGTTGGCATTGTAACTACCTGTTTATACCTAGGATACTTTCAAAGCAAAATATTCACACAAAGTTTTGAAAAAAGATATGAAATTGCCAAAGATTTATCCAGAGATCCATAAAGATAAATGGGAGAAAGCCCAAGTTAGAAAATAAGGACTTTTATTAAAAAAAAAACCAAAACACAAATGAATAGAGTATGAATTAAAAAAAAAAAACAACTGAAAAAAAACCCCATACAAAAAAACCAACTGAACTGGTTTCTTAATTTTTTTAAAAAGATTTATTTAAAGGAGGAAGAAAAGTAGATTCTGAAAGGAACACATCATGAAAATAGGGAAATGGAGGAAGATATAATTAACAATCCTTGATAATACTGAATAACCAAAATGCACAGTGTACACTGTCATGCCATAGTTTTAAGCCCTGAGGGCAAGTTACCTCCTAATCAAAAACATACTGCTTTTAAATGATGTCTAAAAGTTATGAACATGAGCTTATCATTAGACATTAACCAGACTCTTGTAAAAATAAGAATAATATATTGACCTGCTGTAAGTTCTTTGTCCTCAGATCACAGATGCAATCATCAGATGTCTAGATTTTGTCATTGTTAGCCTTGCGTGTACTTAAGATTCACGTGGAATTTCAATATGCTCAATTGAACTTCCTATCTGAATAAGTGCAGGTCACAGAATAACCCAGCTTAACTAAGGCTTCCAAAATGCTTCTATAGGTAACTGGAGTTGCATAGTTTGGAGAAAGCTAAAAGCAATTATTTATCAGCTTGAACATACTTACAGTTTACAAGAAGTAGCGTGGCTGGAAATAAAATACGGGGAACTTTTTCTAGATTTCAGATTTTACCTTTTTTTCAAGTATTAATGAAGACATTCAACTAGATGATATAAATTGCCTTTTTAAAAAAAAAAGGTCAGTGGATCAACGATTTTTTTTATGTGTTTGTGGAAGGATGAAGCAAGATATTCAGGCAGGCTTATATACTTGTGGAGTTTCTGCAGTGATGAAAAGAGCCACATGCAAGGACAGAGACAATAGGAATGCAGTGGAAATATCTTATTAAGTAGATAATAACTGTTAACTAGATAATAATAGCATGTTCTGTGTGTAGGGTTTGGGGCTTTTTCTTTTCCTTTTTTTTTCTTTTCTTTTTTTTTTTTCCCCCCTTGTTGATTAGCCCCTGCAGGAGAACAATACCTGCTTAAGGATAGCAGGTCACCTTGCTTAATCCTCAGTTTGTTATACAAATGGGAAAAAAGGATTATTTGACTAATATTGCCAGGTGCATCGATTAAGTTAGAGACTTATTCTCAATGGTAATGGTTTTGAAAAGGTCACAGGAATCTTTTTCTTTAAGTAAAGAAAATCCTTAAATGATCATTTCTACTTTTTTTTTTTTTTAATGAAACTTGATTTCTTCTGAAATACCTCCTCTATGATTACGCATAAACCCTGTTCTTTACAGTGGAACTAGAATGCTGCATCACTCTGCTGACTTTGTTACAGTTTCAAGGTACTTGCAATACTAATTAAAAGTGTTAAGGGAAAATATGTCTCAAGGAATATGCAAGAGCACTAGGGTAGGAGCAACAAGGAGGAAGGTTTTACATTGTTCAGCTGTAAATACTGAAGAATGAATAGTACCACAGTTTAGAATGGGTATTATTTACAGTCTTACATGATCATTTCCTGTAAGTAATAGATTCCAATAACTAGGAGTTACCAAAACATTCTGACCATATCTATATTTTTCCAATACGATAATATATCCTTATAATTAAATACTTAATAACCTTAGGGTATGGGTCATGAATGTTTATGCCGTGCTAGCTATAACCCCCAAATATTCCAAACATACACACAAATGTTGAGTACTGGTCACAAAAAAAAAGAAAAAAAAAAATTAAAGATGCAACCTTTAGAGCTGCATAAAACCTCTTTTGGAGTATAACTTGAGTAGGATTTTGTGAAAGACTATTGCAGCTTCCCATGACTGCAAGCATAAGTGGTGACATCCTTTGACTGTACATAAGATCATAAGAAATCAGACAGATGCGCTGGCATCTACTTCAGAATTGGGAATGCAGAATTAATTACTCTGGCATCCTCTCTGTGTGTGCATGTGCATGTGTACCTTATTTTAATATCATAAAAAGGGAAACACACATCTATTGCTGTTTGGTCTTGTAGCCTGTTCCTTATTAGTCACTCCATCGGTCATGTTTTATCTGGTACTCCACTCTTAAGCTTTTACTATAACTTGATCACCAAACCACTCTTTTTGAGCTCAGGGGTACACACAAAGGTAACATAATACCATTACTGCTTTATTGTATACACATATGGATTTCTTTTGAAGAGCTTGCAGAGATTTGGAGAAAAGCTCTCCCTCCTTGTAATGCATGCAAAGTCAAATGATGCCACAACTCTTTTATACTACTGGAAGTGAGTGCAACTGTATTTTCCAAGGGCCATTTATACGCCTAGAGTAGAGAAGTATGTGTATTGCTGCAGGAAACTTCCATACTTGCAACATTAAAAAAAAAAGATTACAGTTACCAATGAAAACAGCAGCGTTCCAGATTACAAGTTCTTCATCATAAAATGCATTTCTGTGACAGCCACCATATAGAACAAGGACCTGATGTAAGAAGGAAAAGAGATAATTGGTTCTATAATGGAACTGCTTTTCAAAGACACAAAAGAGTATATTTTTAAGTGAAAATGTTGACCAAGACAACATCAGCTGTCTGCAATGATACAGGAAAAACTTGTTCCAAGGGTGCAGGAAATAACTGTTCTGCCAAAAAAAAAAGATGAAAACTTCCAAAATAGAGCAATGTAAAAAAATATTTTTCCTCTTTACAGACTGGTAAATAAGTTTATAAATCAAGAAATTCAGGTGTGATTCACATATTGTTCTGACAATTTATTATCATTGCTGAAGAGCAAGTGTTTCTGTTGCCTTTGACAACTGGGGAAAAAGTGATAGTAACACTATAAGACCAGAAAAAAAATTAATTGTCAGCAAAAATCCACTTATGCTACTTCACTTCTAGTTGAGTCTCTTTGTGCTAAAAGATCATTTGCACATGATTCCTAGAACAATCTTTCTTGTGTAAATAACTTACAGCGATGCTATTGTTTCTTTCTACAGTAAGCATTCACTCTTTCATAACATAGTGTGTGCATTTTAAGCCTTAGAAGTCTGTTGGGAAGATGGAAAGTTTCTAGAAGTTATTTTAGTTTTCTAATTAATGTATATTCTTGCCTTAGGCTGTATGTTTGTGTGTAAATATACAGATATGTCATTTAATATAGTTTATCGTGATGTATATAAACCATGGGAATAGCATATACAAGCGTAGAAATCCATTTGTATTGATAGATATTTACAAATAATTTTAAACATATCTATAACTAGGGAATAACTTCATAATCATAACCTTTTCTGAAGATAGCGTAGCTATCAGTAGTAGCTGAAGGAGCTAGAGAGAATTCATTCTGTTGGCTTTGTGTATTTGAAGCACTTTACATCTGGCCAATTTCACACTTTCTCTTGCACAGTCAGTTTTGATGAAATGTGCCCTGGTTAGACCTCCTGAATGCTATCTTCCCACGAGTTCCTGATTCAAGCATTTTGTGTAGCTTAACGTATGCAATTTCTGTGTGTTCAAGACTCAGAATATTTGGTGTTCTTAAAGACCTAGCTTCTGCAATCTTTTCCTCTATTTTAAGAAGGCTTGAATATAAGACACATTTTATCCTTTCTGGCTCTTGCAGAAAGCTTGAAAATATGAACATGAAAAAATTAAGTGGCAATTAAAAGAAAACAAACACACTTACATGTGCTAAAAAGATCTCTGGATTTTTAGGGCCCAAGTCACAATTTCCATAGGCAATGCTAATGCTTGCTTTGGTATTGCTGTGGAGGTAAGATAATAGCACTTGACTCTTGTGGAAGCAAAAGCAATTCTTTTTCTTATGTGATGGATAATCCTTTTTGGAATATCTTTCATGTTTCTATTTCAGATGTGTCAGTAGAAGTATTTTAAGAAGTATTCAAGTAGACCAAATTATCCATATACTATCTGAAGTAAAATCAGTGTTGTAGGAAAAGTGTTCAGTTTTTAAATCTGATGTGTAAGTAGAAATGGTCATTAAAACAAAGTTTGTGTGACATTTGCATGACACGCTTTCTCAGTGTTTCTTCAAAAAGGGACTTACACTTTCTTTTATCAGGTAAAGTAACAAAAATTTTTACAAAATGCAGGTTAGGTTTTTGTGCTATATAAATTAGCATGGTGAATACATCATAAAAATTAAACTAATATTTTGGTATTAATGTGTATTGAGAAGACAGCCCCTTCACACATGTACTATACCTTCTAACCATAAAAACATGAATGATAAATTTGATACAAAAATAAAGCAATTTGACATTTAAAACAATCCCCAGTTGCCATTGTCACTTCCAATGCAAGTGTATTAAAAATAAGCAAATTACCAGCTTGTTAGATAAAGTAATGGAAATCTTTAAAATTTCTTCTACAAGTCCTTCTAATTGCTTTTGAGCATTTCCCTGTGTAATTGAATACAGTCTGAATAATTCTTGAGGAACCCCCCCAAAATGTTCAAAAGATACTTCCAACTCCCATCCTGATACAGACAATGTAGATGAAAAGATCCCTGCAAATAGTAATGCTTTTCATTTATGAGTTACTCAAAGCTTTCAAAAATGTGGCTTTTTTTATTTTTCTCATTTTTTTAAAGTGAAATAAATAACAGATAATTTTCAAAGAATTTACTTGGCTCTGTTGGCTACACAGGGAAGATGGATTTTTATCTACCTACCTACCTACCTACATACCTCAGGAATGCTGTTTCATCAAACAGTTAAAATTACGTGAGGCAGGCTGAAATCAAACATCAATCTTTTGCCTAGAGAAAGTAAGCAATAAGAAGAACAAGATGAACTTTTAAGAGTTTCCAAATATTAAGATGCAGATTTCAAAGCAATTGACATGGGCAATTGCTATCAGGTTTTCAGAAGATCTTGGGTCCCATTTAAGGAATGTTGACCTAAACTGAATTTTTAGCTTAAAGAAAAGTCATCCAGATGTTCAAACCCCCAAAATATGGCAATTCCAGTGGGAGCTGTGGTAAGCTGAATGCTAGGATACCTTAGCCGAGCCACGTAGATGCTGAAAAGGAAGCCTGATACGCAAAACTGTTTCTGAAAAATAACATGAAAATTTCATTTTCCATCAAACTTCTTTTCATAAAGATTCACTTGCTGCCATGTCTGGATCAGGGATGTTGAATCCCAGTTTATCTAACTTAGACTTGAACCTGCATTGAGAGAGCAGGTGATATCTGTGGGAGTACGTATGCCATGTGTATGTGACCCCACATGTATATAAAGGCCTAGAAAAAGAGGTGGATAGCTGTGAAGGACTCCAGAGGAAGATCCTGTCTGAAAACTTCAGTGGCCGAAATTAAGCAGGCGGCATCTCTTCTCCAAGACCTTTGACATCTTCGGTAATTCCATCAACAGGCTATGAAATACTCTTAATCATCTCTGATTAGATACCTCAAATTTAGGCATAGCTACTTCCTTGGTTCAAACTTCAACTCTTTCTCATTGAGAAAGCAAAGTTGTTGTATCTCAGACTCTGTCTTTAAGGCATTGCATAGACAAACACATAAACAGAAAATGTATGAATGACACATCTGCTCAAAAATAAGTAACAGGTTGTTTCCCCATATGAATGTGTATATACAGCTACAAAAGCCAAGTCATAATTATTTGGGTCTCATTGCTGTGGACATTTATGTACGTATTTATGTCTGTTCACAATGGATGTCTTGTGTTAATTTTATTAATTGGGTGTGGGTACATGTTTGTAGTCTTACGTGTCTTGTGTCTTGTGTCAAGAAGAGCTGAATGAGGAAAAAGCGGACAGGAATATATATTTTCCAGTACAAACCTAACAGATCTGCCAGTGATAAGTGACTTTGGAACCTGGAAGTATACAAGAATATGGTAAAATATATGTAACATAAAAAGTGGCATTATATGAACTAAAACTGAAATTTGACTTTTAAGATTCCTTGCTTAGACATGAAGATAGAAGTAAAATCTTCAGCTTTTCATAACAGATTGAGTTTCATCTTCTGGTTAAGTTAGTTTCAAAGAAGCCAAATAAATTTTATGATGCTTTAATTAGCACCCTCACAAGCTGTTAACATTTTTACTTGCAGTCAAGTGGCATTCAGAGAAGTGTGAAATTCTTCTGCCTTTGAAAATCTTAAGGAAATCAGTTCCCCTGAAATGGAGAAGTCCACCTTAAAATCCTGTAAATGCATTAATGGAAACTGGAACTGATTCTCAGCAAAGCACATTGGATGTCTACTGTTGAAAGAATTCAATGAATAATACTCCCTAAAACTTTAAATTTTCTTTGTACCCACTTCTTGTATAAACAGTTTATTTACATTAATGTTTGCAATCATTACAATTAGAAGGCAAATCACTTGCTTTTTGGTTGCAATCATATTCAATTATAAATAACTATAACTTCATTTCCTATGGGTTCATGTCTCTTAGTCAATTGATCTTTAAATAAAATGTTACTAATCTTTTCTGTTATCTGTGCCTTTCTTACAGAGAATTTAGACATAAATCAAGAGGCCATATTGGATTTTCAATAGTGTATTCTACAAACAGAATCATGAATTATTGGGAGGAAACTTACAAATTTTAAACCCTGATTTCTCTTTTACCCATTTTACCGTTTCTAGGGGATGCTCAGTGGGAGCTCTAGTCTTTATTGAAATTAGACAGCAGGTTCAAAAGTTACCAGAGGGATAAACAGATACACAAAGACTGTGCAATTACCTACACTGTTTTCATCAGAAACAAATGAAGAAAGTTAAACAAACTATTCCTTTCAGTACTGTTCAAGGTGATGTTGAGAATAACCGGGAATGAATCATCTATTCTCAGGAAGGTAACATAGAGAGATTGCTAAAAGAGGATGCACACACAAACACACAAAAAGATTCCTCAGATTTGTTCTTTTGGAGGTCAGACTAAGAAAATAATATAGATTACAGCAGCACCTGAACTACTTCAATCTTTCCTTCCTCCAACCAGAGAAGGCTGCTAAAACCCACCTGCACCCCTGCATCATAGGCTTCCTGGCTTGTCTAAGCCCCTGACAACAGGGAACTTTGAAAATCACTCTTGTTCCATGCTGTTTTCTAGAGGCAGAAGAGATGAGCAATGAGGAAGCATCTCCTTCTATCAGCTTCTAACCTTCTCTCTTCTCCACACTGCAGACGCTCATTAGATATCCTCATTTGGACAGCTAACCACTACGATGAAAAACACCTAAACTGACAGGTCATTAAGTCAAATATTTTAAGCTGAATCACTGCCTAGGCTCCACTGACTAGATCTGCATTGATTGTAATGGAGACTTAAATGTCTGCTATGTATGGTAACAATTACGTGTGGAAAATTGTGTGGTTTACTGGGTTGCACTGTTTGGGTTTGAGCTGGTTCCCTAAACTAAGGTCATAGGGTAGAACACAGGAAAAAAAATAATAAATCTAATGACATTTGAGTTCACCTGAGATATCTCCATTAAGATGATGAATCTGGTGTAGGACCTGTGAAAGATTATACACACACACACACATACACACACCCCGAAAGGCAGCTGGAGCCCAGGAATGATAACTTATGACATTATGAGATGGCAGTACTGTTTAAGTAAAAATTTCCCCCTTCAGGTCATGTGAATGTCTACCACTGTGCAAGTCCAGAAATAAATCTAGATACCTTATAGAGAGCTCTTGATGCTGTCTCAGGTGTTGCCTCAGAGCACCACTTCCAAATGTTACTCTACACAGAGAGCAGGCTATGATTTTGAAGGTGACAAAGTGTGTTGTGAGCATCCATAGTCCAGCATGAAGGTACTGGAGACTTTGTGAAACATCTTGCCCTTCTCCCTGCAATGTCTGATTTGAACTAAGGACCTCAGCTTGCTTCTTTCTCCTGCATAAGTCTTCACAAGGGTCCTAATTTGCTACCAGGCAAGTAGTTAGTTTTGTGCAATGAGATTTTTTCAGTCTTTTTTTCTATGGGTATTTCATTTTGCATAAGAAAGGAAAAATTAACTGCTGCAAAGACTTGAACTAAATTCTTCTGCTACCCAGCTTTCTTCTAGACTAAGGGAGGCTTTTTCTTATTTCATTATTACATAGAAAATGATTGTACAATTTAGATGGTACAAGTCTGGTTGACAGTCTAGATCAGATACATCTTTCCAAACAGATATATCTACAGTGCAGGCATTTACATAGGAATAAATTATTCAAGGATATCTTTATAGTCAATGATAAATAAATGGCTGTGTGACAGCGTGAATTTTTTTATTCTAAACCAAATTTTTTTATTAGTTTCATGAAATGCCTTCCTCTGTAATTTACTTTACTACCTCCACTGCAGCCTTCTAAAGCAGATGAGATACGCCCCACTCTGGAAATCCTGGGAGGAAGGCAGATCTTCCGTTTAAGTTTATGAGAGTGAGAAGTTAATCCTCTAGCCTTGTATTCTAAGCAGTTTCCTGAGCCAGAAGGGTTGACTTAAGCCGTTCAAAGAACCTAAAATTAAGGGTGCAACATAGAACCCATAATTCCTTTTGTAAGGCAATCTTAACATGAAATCACCTTTTTTTCCCCTTTACTGCTTCTTTTACAGGATCAGTTATCAAAGACTCCAGACTACATTTTCCATATATTTAATTTTTAAAGAAAAATTCTAGTGCTATAGTCATAGTGCAAATGGAACAATTTGACATTTTGTGTGGCTCTGTGATTGTATTTAGTGGTGACGCAGCTCCCCAATTCTTCAAGGTTGGTTGAAAGTACATTGACATCAAAATGTCAAAGTTCAGATTCAGAGAACCAGTCATTCGTGACATAATAAGGGAAACTCCAGTGGTGAAATAATGAGAGAAAATTCTGCAAAAATACAGTGAGCTTCAGGAAAACTATGTGATTATTTTCAAGTTCAGGGTGAAGGGTAATCAGGAGGCAGTTGTTATCCTGAGCATATTTTTAAGGTGTAAGGTTTTTTACCTCACTGTTTCTATATTTTGCACTTTAGTTGTAGTTTTCAGCAGAGAGCTTAAAATACCTTATTTCCTTGAACCATAGTCCATCTGACTCAGATGTAATCACAGTTGCCGGCAAGAGAGGAAGCTAACACAGTCACTGCTTCTGTTAAACTCATTCTGGACAGAAAGAAGAGGGTGTGGGTTTGTTTCTTGTTTCCAAAGTCTCAATGTTTGTAAGAATTTATGCCTTACTATTACTGTTTTAATGTAATAGTGTTTAGCTTTTGAGGATGCAATATTTAGATATGATAAACATCAGGTACTACAGAATACTAATATCAGTTAATTAGGGATCTAAGTAGAATTGTGAATTAAATCAGTTTGGCATTTATTTTAGCCAGCCATAAGGGTCTATAAGGAGGGGAAGGTTTTTTCACACCTCAAGAAAAAAGGGAAAGAGAGAGGAAAAGAGACGTCAGTAGGAGTCTGAATAGACACTTTTCATCTGTTAAATAGTCAGAGGAATTTGTTAATTAACAGTTACACTAGGAATGTAGAATTCTGTGACTGTAATTAAACAAAAATAGTAGAAGAGCTATGTCACTATGAACAAGGTAAGAAAAAACAGCAATAGAAGGATAGCAGAAGGAAAACAAGCTGACATCTTTAAGTACCTCCTCCGTGTGGACCAGAGACAGGGCAATTAATCAACACATCATTGTCATCTTGGTGGCAGAGGACCTCCCAAGACGTGTGATTGAACAGAGAAGCGATGCTGACAGAGGTGACAAAAGTGAAATACATAGCTTTTGGGCTGAAAGCAACTTGGCTAAAAATTTTCAGAGGCACAAGGGGCATGTGGGTACAGAAATAAACTAAAGTTCTGCTGCACCCCAGATATCTTGTTAATGTGCTAATAGAGAAGCTACTCTGTTGTATGCACATACTTTTCTCTTTTTCTGGAGTTTCTACCAAAGACTAGGACTCAGTGCACCCTCTAGTCCACACCCAGGCCTCTGCTTATCAGTGGCAGGAAGGAAAAACCTGTTTAATTTACTTACTGTAATAGCAGCAGCAGAAGGCAACACTTACTAATGTAGAATGAAGACAAGAACACAGGATTAATTTTGAGATCTGATATCTTTTAGCTCCCCAGGTCTGGCTTGAATTCTAAGAGCCATGACAGGTAATGAGATACCAGAACTTAAAACTACATTATCCTGATTTATCAGATACTTTCCTCTTAGCACTTTGCTCTGCTTAAGGACCCCTGAAGCCAGAGATTATTCCTGTATACAGCAACAAAAAGCTTGGGATCACAGCTTTGAAGCACTGTGTATCGGTTCATAACTCAGGCAGTATCAGACTTAGAACTTCCATTAGTTCCTCACACTTACAGACATTGGTGTGGGTTTTTCTATTTCCTTGCTACTAGACTGTAAGCAGAAAACATGTTTCTGAATCCTGCCATAAGCAATAATAGCTTTTGAGTGCAAGGCTATACTATGAGAAAGAAACAGATAAGAATGGGAATCCAAAACTGCCCAACTGCTAAATAACCTTGCACCTCTCATTAATGTCTCCATCTCTAAGATACACAAGAGACTCATATAGTCTCTGAATTTCTTTCTAGAGCAACCCATTTGTCCCTAACTGGTAATGCCAAAATGCTATAGAGGCTGTTCATGCTGTATGCATCCTGCAGATGCCCAGATCTATAGAGTGAAAATACTTCCCCAAATGCCAGCAGATCATGCCTGAGGCTGGCTAAGCATGTATCTTTTATAAAGTCACATTAGCAGTGCCTTCATCATGGAAGAGCCTGAAAAAGGATTTTTAACTACCATAGAAATGACAACTGCAAACATAAAAATAGAAACCTAGAGGAAAAGAAAAAGAAAAATTTACTGTTGCCTTTGGTTAGTGCAAGCTTGTTAAAGTAAAAGGAACACTGTCTTATTCATGTATGAAATAAATTTGTTTCCAAGTATTTGGTACCTTCGTCACTGCAATGACTTGATTTGACTCCAGCAAAAAGAAACCAAAGTGTGATGAAGAAGGCATTAAATATGTGTACTCCACCAATTCAAAGAGGAAGCCTAATGGAAATTTGGTATTGTTGCAAAGAACTGCTGCCTGATTAAAAACTCTGCTAGACATACAATGTTCTCAGGACACTAAAGCATAATAAAAGTTGATGAGAAATGCACAGCATATTGAATCACCTGTAAAGAAATATTAACAAGATTATTGTTTTCATTTCACTTTTCAGTGTAGGTGTAAAGTTCTATGAGTGAATGAGGTCTGATTCTCATTTATATGAATTAGTTTTATGAGTTAAATGAAGTATAAAATTAACTTCCCTTGGAATTATTGAATATCTTACAACATAAGTAAACCTGGAAAGAAGAGAAATGAAATTATTTGGATGACTGGAAAAGTCATATGCTTTATTATGCATAATATCTGAGGGAAGAGCCTAAAACTGATCTATTAAAAAGTTTCACAGGTCTTCGGTTATAGGTTTTGTTGCCATCATTGGGTTGTATCTGTGTGTGCCATTACATGTGTTCATACAGCTGGCAGATGGTATGTAACAAGAAACTCTTCTCATAATAGCAAAAGGACAGGAAGACAACTGATTCTGTGAATTATTATGTATTGCATCCTCCTGCCTTTCATTTCCAAATGGATTATGAGGCTGCTTCTATGCATAACATCAGTTAAAAAGCAAAAGAATCAATGTTTGATCTTTGAGGGCTTCCTGAGCTCGTTTATAAAGAAATCTTTTCTTCGTGGTGAACCTACAGTTTGCTAGGCCAAACTGAAGCTCGCATACATCACGTAGCTTCATTACTGTCAAGTAGTTTTACAGACTGAGTAGTAGAGCAGAGATGATTCAGGGTCTTTTCTTCTTTACATCACTCTAAATAAAAGGCCTTTTTGAATGCCTACACTTCATCTTTTAATTATAATGAAAATCACATCAGGGATAGGCTAAGTAGAATCAGACCACGTGAATCACTATTTCCTCCAAATGTACCCCAATTACTCCCCTAGAAATGGTGGCGAATTTAAAAAACATACTTTATTAATTGTCTTTTACTATGAGATGTAATCTATCCCTCCCAGAAGGTACCAAGAGGCAACAGTAACAGAATCAATCAGAAGATACACATTTGTTGGCAAATGGGCAGCTGAATGAAGGGATAAGCAGCGTAAGCCAAAAGGGGAACTAGAAGTATTCAATTGATCTAGAATTAGAAAGATTAAGCAAAAAATGGGGCTTGATAACAAATGGGTCTTTCTGGGAATGGAGCCATGTGAGATACAAGCCAGGCTGAGTGTGCGGGGAGAAAGGACGCACTTCAGCTTCCAGTTCTGTTGCAGGACATGCACAGGGCTTTACTGCAGTTCATAATTAGTCTTAGTTTATTTTCAGGCAGCTGTCTGCTGTGTAGTGTTTCTTTCCCTCCTTGACAACCCTTTTTTTAGGAGGGCTTGTTGCAAGATTCAATAGTCACCAATTAGTCACCTTAGGGAGTGGGGTGAGATGGAATTTTAAAGGGAATGGAAAGAAATAGACTCTTCTGGGGTCTGCTGGTCTATGAGTTGGTTTGCATCATAAAGTGCCTGTTTTTCTGCATTGGCTGTTGCCTGCATGACACATGTGGCTATCCTCATTTAGCCAGATGCATCCAAATCTTACTGTCATATGATGGTGGTAAATTCCTACTTAAGACCATAAGGGCTGGACAAGGAAAATATCTGTCCTTTGCTGAATGGGGTAGGTATTTTGGTGGCAGCGGACACAGATAAGGCATTCTTAGCTTCTTCAGTCTTCACTGCTTCATTCTTCCAGGTCTCTGTGCTTGAAAGCATGGTTCAGGGAAAAGAAGAGGGTAAGGACTGAGCCAGGGATTACGTGACAGAACTTGACGCATTTCAGTTCATAGAACCTGATGGGCTGCACCTGAAGGTGCTCAGACAATTGGAAATGGCCTTGCAAGGCCATTCTCTACCATCTTTTAAGGGTTGTGGAGTCTAGGGGAGTACCCCAGTGACTGGAGAAATGTGAATGTTGTAGCCATCTTTATAAAAGGCTAGAAGGATACTCCAGAAAACTTTTGGCCTCAGATTCTCAGCTCAGTTCCTCAGACTATCACAGAGAAAATCCTCTTGGAAGCTGTTTTTGGTCATTCGATGGAGAAGAAGGTGACTGAGAACAGGCAGCATGGATTTACCAAAGATAACTCATGCTTGACCAACCTGACTACCATGGACCAGGGGAGAGCAAAATGGATAAAAATAAACCAAGTGATTACATGGGAGAATTATTTATGATGTAAGGTTCTGATTGTATAAAATTCCATTCTTATGGTTCTAGAAGTGTCATTAAACCCCACTGATTTGTGTAGCTTTAGAACTAAGCTACCATTAAAGCTGCCTAAAAGTCTTCTGTGCAGTTCCAGCAAAGGAGATTAAGCTCTGTGTTGCACTGTGTTCGTTCTGTGATGGGTACCATGGCAATGCAAATTCACTTAAGCTGATCCCTATAAGCCACGTACTCCATAGGAACCATAAAATATCAATGTGACATTTATTAAGAAAAAAAATATGTTTTTAAAGCTTCTGAGCTGGCACAGATGTGTAACTTTCCATCTTGTTCTATTGTAAAATATTCACTTTTAATACTTTATTATTCCCAAGGCTCATAGATTATAAGAGAAATTTTACACAGCCATACTGATATTAGTCACAAACATGACTTTCATTAATACTTTTTCTTCAGTTAATTATGTACTGAAATAGTATGAAACTGTAAAAGCTTGAGACAAGGTCAATCTAATTCCTTAGTGATGTAGAATATATTAATTTCTTATAAGGTTTTTCTTATAAGGTTCTTATTCTGGGTTTGAGATTTCAGAGTTTGATCATTTAGCTAATTATGCTATTAATTTACATGCAACAGTTCCTCATCAAGGCCTGTCTGATGTTAGATTTTTTTCACTGCTACTTCACATATTACATTTAATCCTACTGAAGGTCTATTTAAAATCGATATCACAATTCAGTAACACATGAAAGGGCAAAATATACATTTTTGTAGCCCTTGTTGAACAAAGTTCCACTCTATAAGTTCACCTCAAATACTTCCTTTTCCTTCTATGTCCACAGATGAACATATTTATACTGTTAAGTACTACTGAAAGTACTCAGCTGTGATTTTATTTATTTTACATGCCTACTCAGAGAATTTCAGGAACTCTCTTATTCCTGTTACATTCATAAAAGAGATTTTTGAGATAAAAGATTAAAAATACCCTTACTCTTTGTCATAGTATTAAAATGTGATGTTTAGTTAAGGATATCATGTTAAGACATGGTGGAAACATCCACTGTAACAGCTACACACATTGTTTAAATCTTCCATTAAATGTGGGTGGAGTGAGGGACGAAAGAAAACAGGTTAAGTACTTGTAGTTAGAAGAGGTGAGCAAAGCCTTTTTTTTTTTTTTTTTTTTTTTTTTGGAGGGAGTGGTGTGTGACTGTATTATTCACTTTCCCTCTAGCAAGACAAAGTACTTCTTTTATTTGGTAGTTTTCATTTCACATTGGCTCTCTTTTTCATAGAATGAAGACAAAGCCAGGTTAGACAATCTCTATCTATTGTTGAACTTTCCCTTTAAAGGAAAGCAGGGTGATCTTAACTAAAATGCTAGGATGAACTGTATCAGAGACAGAAAATGGAAATGGTTTTCTTTTATTTGGACTTTACTGATGGTTATTACTGACACAGCATAAGTTCCAGGCCTCAGACTGGCTGCTAAGAAAACTTCTTCCAGTGTCAATCTATTTAAGTCATTGCTTTTTGTTTGCTCTTCTAGTCATACATTCCCAGCAGTAGGAGAAGAAATAAAATTTATTTGGCAGTCTGAGCCAGGCTATTAGGCAGGAATCAGAAAGAAAAAGAATAAGAAAGAGAAAGAATAAGCTGGGAGGAAAATGATGCATTGGAGAGGGGAGAACAGCAGAGCACAGAGCATCATATCCTAAATGAGACTTAGGAGTTAGCCAAAGCTGTTTTCCACCCTCTAAAAAACACGTTCTATAATAAGACCTAGAAGAGTGAGTAGAGAGGTAATTCTTTTTTAAGAAGGCTTCTAATGATTAAACATTTAGTTTAGTTGCTATTTGGAGAACAAACCTCAAACCCCAAAACTCACTAGAAAAAAGGTAGTTTTTACCTTGATTATGGGACAGTTCAAACACCTATCACCTCAGCCCCGTGGGTGGTGGTCGTGCCCCCTCCTGAAGCAGCCCAAATGACAGGTCTGGAGACAAAGATGCCTGTGAGATCACACTCTTGAGGAGCTGTGAGGGAACCTGAGGCTCCTGGTTCCTTCCTAGCCAACCAGGCAGGCAGCCAATGGAGATAACACTTAACAGCACCGCCCTTCCATCAGTCTCTTGGACAGGCTGCTCCAAGAGTGAATGAGATGAAACCTGGGTGAGCTGTGATGCATATGTTTTATGTGAGCACTGTTGGAACATTATCAAAATTATACTATCTCTGCTTTTGATCTTGTAGGTAAAAAAAAAAAAAAAAGATATTTCACTGTTGATTTCAACAGGGATGATGAAGTTCCTTAATATTAGAATAGAGCACTAAACCAGGAGCCTGAGATAGTGCAGCACAAAACCAGCAGTATCCCAGATCTCAAGTTCCTAACACAGTGTTTTGTTCCGTGAGAGATTCACAAGAATGGGCATATCTAGCTTTTTATAACCAACTTGATTTACTGTTTATTGTTAATAATTATTCTTATCTTTTAAACTTCCAGTAAGTGTAGACAGTGAGATACAACATAATGTTCCACAATTCTAATTGTTTGTTCTAACATAGAGAAATGATTACTGAGAAATAATTACTGAAATAAAAGACACTGAAATGACACTTTGAAGTCAGGCATTCCTAAAATTCTGCACGTAACTAGCTGTTTAGCAATTATCACAAGCACCATCACATGATGCTGCACATGGGCAGTGAATAACTGTGGCAAGATATTTCTGAAGGAATCAAACACTGTGAGAAAGACTCAGCACAACCCGTGCATAAAAACAAATTGACAGAATTGTTCCTAAGAAGGCCAGAAAGGAAGGATGCTGTTTCTTGCTTAGGGCTCTGGAATTTTAATCCCACATACCTCAGGTAGTGGGATCTGCTCCAGGTGATCAGATTTACCTCCCTATCTTTAAACAGTTTATCTTTAAAAGTTTATCTTTACACTTAGTGCATATAAATGAGAAGTCTATATATCCCTGACTCCTGCTATAGTCAAGAGAGAAATATATTATATCCAAAAAGGCAATTCAGATCTTGGGTAAGATAACATCCCTCTGAAGATACTTTTTTACTGTGCTGCCTGCAGGAGAAACCTGGAGCAATGCTGTTTCAGATATAGGTGGCTTGATTGAATGATTAACCTTAGCTGGGACAAGCATGTGTCTGAGAATATGGGTCTGCAACCTGTGTATAAGTCTGAGCTGTCTGAAACAAAAATTAATCCACCCCTTATTGATATTTCCCACAACAGCACTGTGTAAGAAGTTACTCCACATGTAACCAAACTTCTTTTGGGGCAGAGAGCTAGTACCTCCTAACATGCTTCAATTGTAATGAGTTGGGTTACCCAAAGCAGACTTCATTAAGGGTTTATCAGACCTTTTTGAGCCATATGTTAAAGAGTGATGAGGAGATATCTGAGGAGGAGTCAGTATCTGGAGCAACAGTGAGCTCCTCATATCTGAGAAGTTCAATACCTAGTGGCAGAGGAGCAGTGCAGCCAGCTCAGCTGTATCTGAAATAGATCTATAGAGATCCTTTCTTTTCTACCTGCAGGTGAGTGTGGTTTTTCCATACTGATCACCTATATTTCTGAAAAGATTTAATGCAAAATTTTGATGTCTGGAGATTTGCTAGTTTGGAATAATGGGGACCTAAGCAGAACTGAGTCTCTGTCTTGACTTCTTTTATAGAGCCAAGTTCATGGAGCAATCAATGGAAAACAGTAAAGATATAAACCAGTTCCATGCTTGATCGGACAGAAATCTGCATTTTTTAAGTAGGTTTTTGTTCTGCACCAGGGAAGGAGGTGAGGGTAGTTTCTGGATCTCAGTAAGAAAGGCCCAACATGAAATGACTTAATAAAATAGCTGTTTTAATAAGATAGACTGAAAGAAGGACACAGATAGCAAGTAAATCTTCTCTCCTTCAAGTGCTGGACACCCTGCAGTGTTGGATGAACCCCAGATGGATTTTCCCACAGCACACTGCACAGATGCCTTCTGGGGCAGACGTTCCCCTTTCCCAGTCCTTCGAGCTCTTATGTCGTTTTCTTACAGGAAAACAACTCTGTTCATGAAGGGCGCTTGCATGAGAACTTCTTGCTGCCACTGAGGTGGCAGAGTTGCAGGTGCCGAGTGGGAGCTGCCTGCAGTCACTTCTGTGGCAATGAGTTGTCCAAGTTTGTCCAGTGTCTTAGGGATTTGTGCAGCACAGGGCAGCCTGAAGGTCATGTTGTATATGCACCACAGCGCAGCACGGCACAGACCTGGTCCTGCTCAGGTTAACTTGGTGGATCACTCACTCCTTGATCTAGAGCGGTCTCCAACAGGACCACTACATTTCAGCCCATGATCCACATACAGTTCACCTTTGTCAAAGATATTTTAAATTACAGATTATATTAGTAAACTGTTCAGCCAAGAGAAAGTTTATTGATGGGTTGGACTGTTACCTCTGTCGCAATACCCACATGTGTGCAACACAACCCAGCATGGGGCACTCCAGCAGGTTCCCATGCAGCAGATACTCATGCTAGCGTACGGGCTTCTCAAACCCTAAGAAGGTCCAACAGAGCAGACCTAACCTGCTCAGTCATTAACTCTTCAAATACAGTATCTTCTGCAAGGCTCCCATTACAGCTTCTAACATTATTTAGACATAGTCACCGGGGCTCAAACAATTTTATGAAGAAGCATTTCATGGTAATTATGATCAGACAAACCCCATCCCACATAACCTCTACGGTCACTGGAGGCCTGGAGCACAGCAAAACCAATGCAAGCAATAAGGTAGGGCATGCAACATGGTATCAATGATCCATGACCACTATTTATCACCAAAATGTGACGTTTATTCTACTGCGTTAATGATAGGGGGAAAGCTAAGGAACACAGATCTTCAACTATACAGATCAGCTGGCTGATCTCTTCAGTCTTTCAGAAGGGGTGGCACAAAATCCTGGGTAGCTATGACAGACTTGAAACTACCTAGGTCATGATTTGAGGAGTGGGAGCCTAAATGTGGGTGCTTTCAGCAGAAGGAAGCATCAGCAGAGTAAGTGCTTGCGTGAAATGTAAAATCCACATTATCATTAATGGATATAGTAGAAGATGTAACAAAATTGCTTTGGAAACTAAAATACAGAATTTTATGTTACAAATAACTCGATGTCTAAAAGCTTTACAGGAGTGGATGCTATGAAAGGCCACCACTTCTTTTCAGTCTGTACACTTAATTTACTCTCTGCTGTGCAATCTCCTCCCCATTCTTGGAAGTGCTGTGCTTTAAGGAGCACAACCAGCTTGTTGGTGCGCCGAGAAGGAATTTTTTTCCAGTCATCAGGGGTTTTCTTTGTTCTACACAATCGCTGAGAGATAACAGAGGATAGTACCTTAATGCATCACCCTTGGATGCATCCTGTCTGGGCCTATGGACTTGTTCTTTTGTTCAATTTAAGTAACTAGTCCCTAACTCAATTTTCCTCTAGCATGAGTAGTATCCTTGTCCACTGAACTTTGCTAATAGTCACGAGAGTCTGGAAAGACTGAGGCAAAATACCTGCCAATGTTTTCTGTTCTTTGTCACTATGTTACCCAATGCACTCAGGAGCAAGTGTTAAGTAGGCATTTTCCTTGATGGTTTTGCTGCTGATATAACTGTAGGTAGCTTTTGTGTTGCACTTGATATCCCTCTCCAGCTTTGACCAGATAACCCCTCCTCACTTTCACTTTCCAAATACTTCTTGTTTGTATTTGAGCTCAGTCTACTTTCTATTCTACATTCTGCAATTGAAACAGGCCATTCTTGTGCTATCAGGAGACTGCCCCTGAAGAACGACTGGCTCTCCTGGTCTTCCTCAGGGCAACTTTACATGGGATCCTGTCAATCAGATCCCTCACAAAAAGAAAGCCTGCTTTCCTAAAGTTCAAGTTCTACAGCTTGCCTTCTTTCAGGATCTGGAACCTCCATCTAACAGTCACTGCTAACAAAAGTGTCATTGACTGTCACACTCCAGCCAGGTCTTTATCTGCAGGTTATAGCTCCAGCAGAGCACATCACCTGTGGTCTGAAGCAGATGCCCACCATGATATCTTCCTTACCATTCTCCTAAAAATCTTTAGCAGTCCTCCCATTCAATAGCAGATCTCCATGTATTTAAACCATTCCTTTTCATAGGGGGCACCCCCATTCACCTGACTTCCCTGCCTATCTTTTCCTAAAATTCTCATCCATGGGAACATTTTAGCCATACAAACTATCCCTCCCCCCCCATCTGTATAATCTCACTGATGTCAGATCTGTGCCTGCACATGGACTTCCAGTTCTTTTCACGTGTTTTTCCCAGGCTGCATTCATTTGCTTACAGGTAGCTAAAGTGGACGCCCTATTTTCTCTCTTTCTCTAGGAAACTGTGAAAGCTTCCTCCTTTGCCTTGCACCATCTGGGATTCTCCTACACTCCCTTCTTCTCTAGTTTTCATTGGGTTTTGGCTACCATTCCCTGAAAAACCTAATTTAAAGCTTTCCAAAAGCCTGGGCAAGCTTGCTGGCAAAGATGGTCCTGGCCTACTTTGTCAGGTAAATCTTGTCTCTCACCAGCAGTTGGTCTCTGATCATAGTAGCTAAAGGCTTGCTGGTGAAAACAGCTGTGTGGTCAGGTATTGATCTGCAGTATGTATCTGCTCATGCCCCAGTCAATCTGCTTGACTAGGAGGATGGGGAAGAACTGTACCTGGGCTCCTGTTTCTTCCAACATAGACCCTGGGGTCCATTGGATTCACTCATGGTCTTCCTAGGCAGAATCATTGGTGTACCAGCAGGTGAACAAAAGGTAGAAATCTGGGGGTTGGAAGAGCCACAGTACTCTCCCCATGATGTCCTTGGTTGCAGACAAACAGTGAGCCCCTGGAAACAACAGGTGTGATGTGCAGAGAAATGATCCCATTGTGTGCGGAAGGCAGTACTACATTCCCATTACGTGGTGTGTTCTGTTATTGGCACTGGTGTGAATCTGTCGATCAATGTGGCCAGCTCAGATGCTTTTTTTGCCTTCTGCATGGGGTTTTGCACTATTCTCCAACTAAATGCAGGTGGAGAACAAATATTCTTGTCTCTGGAAGTCACAAGCTTCTACCCCCAACGTCAAAGCAGACCGTACCTTCGCTCTGCTCAAGTGTTGTCTCAGGGGATCCCTCCTTCTGTGCATTGAAGGACTTGCATTCTTGCCCCTGCAGAGTTTTCACAAAGATCCTGTTAAGTTGCCATGCTTCTTCCTCTTTGTTTCTTTGTCTGGTCTCCTCTCTGCTTAGTAACTCCATAGATGCTGCAGGATGGTCACTGTCATCCCCAGCTTCTGTCAAAGAAGGGAGCCCGGGCACAACCTGTAGACCACAAAATGGATGGAGTTGTCCTGCCACTGTAGCTCAATCTGGTCTGAAGGTCCTGGTGCATCAGAGTTGGTCACATCAGGTAAGGCACCATGTCTTGCCACATGTTGTCACCACTGCTGTACCGAGTCTGGCAGCCTCACAGCCTCCAGCAGTGCCTCTGGACCCCTTCTGCACCAGCTGACACAGTAACTGCCTAGTTTCTCTCTGCCCATCCTCCCCACTGATGATCCCATAGATATCATTTAACCAAGGAACCAAACACGAGCTTGCACTGCTCCTGGTGAGACATCCTGCTCACCAGCAACTGGTCACCCTGTCTCAGTTCCTGGCTGCTGTCCCTCACTCGTGAATGTGGGGTTTGCCACATGTTCTTTCCTTCCATACTGGGTTCCCTACAGGCATCAGAAGCTTGACATTAAATCGCTCCTTTTTAATGCTAGGCAGCAGAGCTAAGACAGTTGGTTTGGTGATACAAGATAATAATTTGTCAAGTCATAGCCTCCAACACTATTGCATTCACGCTCACTTGACTACTTATTCTGTAAATAGTTTATGTTGCTACCACTTGTTTCATTCTCAAAATCTAACTTGAATCACAGTCTGTGGAGAATGAATGAATTGTTGAAGAAATCTGTTTCAACAGAAATGAACTGATGTTTCCTCAGCATTGAATCATTACTGTTTAATGTTTAAAGCTCTGTTTCAGGAAATACACCCATATGAAAGCAATTTCAGGTGCGATCCAACTTCCACTGAAGCTGACGAGACCCTTTTTTTTTTTCCTTACTAAGCAGAAAATGTGGAATTTTGTGAGCAACTTATAGCTTCTTCCCTAAAGAGAAAAAAGGTCCCAAACATTTCCCCTGCCATTTAATCTATATGCAGCTACATCTCCATTACAACTCCAGCCTGCACTTTAATTTGCACTAAATATTCACCTGCAGTTTCTTTATTTTTCTTTTTTCATTCCAAAAACCTCAGAATCAACATAAAGATATTTTTTCAAAAAGAGAATAGTATAAGTTGAGTTGCAGTAATTAAAAATGGCAGAAATAGATGTATTCAAACTATAGTATTAATTTCTATTTTCTAGTTTATATTGTTTAAAAATCAAATTACTGATTACCAAATACAAAACAATAGCAACAAAAATGCAAACAAGCAGAAAAACCCTGAAAAATATCATTCCATAACTAGAACTAAAGACATTTGTCTATGCAGAAAAAAATATAGGTTCAGGACCACTGCTGTGCAAATAATATTTTGCTTTATTGACAGAATTAATAAATTTTGCACATTTAAAATTCCAACTGGTTATAACTATAAATATTTTTTTAATATTTTTTTTTGTCCAAACAACCTTTCCCTCTAGGAATCACTCCATTGCAAAACAAATCAAACCAAAACAAAGGAAAAACAAACGAACAAAACCCAACAGCATTTGACGACAAACAAGAAAATTTATTCTTCTTGATATTTTTGTTCAACTCTAAAATAGAACCTTATACATTTAAAGGAACTTGCCCCAGATTTTAATTTTGAAACTGTAGGAGCAAAATACTTTGGTTTTCTCCAGTGCTTTTCTCTCATTTGTCTTTATCAAAACTATCCATTAGTTTAGTATGAATTTATGAAGCATTTTATCATGAAATTGTGTTGCTAGAAAAAAATATTTTCTTGAAAATTAACTTTCCTCACAACAACAATGACACATAAATTATATCACTGATAATCATTAAAAGAGCCATCCTCCCAAGGAACTGAGAAAATAGTTTCTTTATTTTCCATTGTAATTTTACTTCAGTATATTTATGAGTTTTAGTGTAGAAGAGATGAGATGGGGTGCGTGCATCTGTGCGTGTGTCTGTTTAGTCTGGATCCTGTCATATAGGTTTATGCACAATTCAAGATGGGCTACTGCTACTGGCAATGTAAATAAAATCTGTGATCCAATATTCCAGTTAAAAGTAACTATGAAATTTGTATAAACTGGAAAGCTATTTTTATTTCTGATTATGCTTCTTTACAGACATAAAAGATCTACAGATGGTTTTAGAGGCATGAAGTTATAACTAAAAGTACTTTTCGTAAATTAACTTGTTAATAAGTGTAGATGATAACGTGCTGGAGCTCAGGAAGATTCCCAGGCATGGTTTAATGTATGTAATATACACATAGCCCCATTTGATATGTTAGGTATCATGACTTCTCAGTGACTACAAATGTCAGGCAGCATTAAATAGTAGGCATCTAAATTGCCCATAACTCTTTGCCTTTAAGCACTATCATAGTTAAAATGCCTAGGTGGCCACTTAACATAGATAACACAAGTGTACCCTTAGTGACTTCCTAGTGAGTGCCTGGGAAGTATGCATTTCCATATCACACTCTGAGCACTCAGCAAATCGCTGAAGGGCATGGGATAGGCCAGATGCTTACCTGCCTGAGAAAACTCACAAGGGCAAGATTCACTCTTCTTGTTAAGCAAGGAGCAGGTAGAGTTGATTCACACCTGTGGATCTCAGGATATCTATCCCCTACTCTCTGGGTCCCCTGCGTAGCTCTTTTCTCATATAGTGCCTCGGAGGAACGGTAATCTCCTACTCTCCAACACCATGAATACAAGAGGGGAGCTACTTCCGGGCACCTCAGGGTGACTCAGATTTTCATATGGAAACCTATTTAAACAGAAAATCCACTATGAAGTGTGCCTTATCCATGGTTAAAAGGGACCTACTACAGCTAAGAATGAGAAGAGCAAAACTTTATTTGAAATATTGACATCATTGTTCTATGCAGAGGAAAGGTGTTGCAGATTTGCTTCACTCTCCTCTCTGAGCCCAAATCTTCCATTTTTTTAAATCCTTCACACTGGGTAGTAGAGGGTATCTTAAGCAGTATCTTAATACTTAGCTGACTAATTGCATGAGTGATCATTTAGCAAACCAGCAATACATTCTTCTTGCTCTCCCAGAGAAAAGAAAATGAAAAACCCCAAACACTACCACACTGGCTTTTTCAAAACAAAACAGCAGTGAAAAACATTGTCAGTAATTTAATTATCTTTTAGCCTGACAGCTTCGGCTGTATTTAAAAATTACCAACCGAGGGCTTTACATTAAGCCTGCCAAAAAAGGAACAGCAACTAACAGATGTGCTTTACTCTTCTTGGGCTCATCACCAGTGAGGTGCAGCTGCTGCTTTGACTTTGTCTTTTGTGGCTTGCTTTGAAATGTTGTCCTTCTTTATCACTATACACTAGTTTTATTACCTTGTTTTTTTTCTAAAACCTAAACATATTTTTTTTGACAACATCATGCTGATGAGCTGCAAGAAAGATGCTCAGTGGATCTTGTGGTACATTAAAATTGTGCTAGTGGTGCAGAGAACAGGTTTAGGCAATATACATATGTCTACAGGATGCAGCAGAGTGATGCTTATTTTTAATTAATGGGACACTTCTCAATGAAAAGATGGCAGTTGTTTTATAACTAAGGCAGGAATATCAGCTGCAACACACTGACTGTGTTTGTTCACCTTGGAGGACAAATTAGGGTATTGCATTTGTTTTATTTAAACTGTGTTTTGGAGTATAAAGAGATGGCAACACTGGGAAAGTGATTTGGCTGGCAAAATTATTAAAGTGAACATTTCTCAGCTTGACATTATTCATATTTGAATAGAATGGATTAGACAGAGAATTTTCACAGTTCTACCTCTTAGCTCATCTGGTAATTACAACAGCATAAAATACAGAAGTGAAGATGGAATAAAATCTCAACATTAAATAATTTCTTATTTTCCTCCAGGAACAGAGAGGAGTATGGAAACACGCTGGTGGACAACTACTTAGGGAATAAATAAGCTATTGGAGAATTTTTACAAAGGACTCAACAGTTCCTTTTTTTCATCTGTGGGGTTTTTTTAATACTGTCAGAGATCCATACATGTAACAGCTTCAGACAAGCTAGGTATTTTTATCTGGAAAGAAGAACATTTTGTGGGTGATGAAAAGAGTAATTACAATTAGATGAGATGCTGACATCCAATGGGGTAGAATTGTTACTTCATTTTACATCCTTAGCAAAAATGTACTTACTTGATTGTTAGGCAGAAAATGTGAGTTTCATGCTGAGAACTAAGTGTGCGATTGAACATTGGCCACAGCTTTCAGTTAGGGAGTGGGTAGTAGGAATCAACAAGGAGAGCCTGAGGAAGCTAGGAATAGGGAGGAAGGGGAAAAGAGTTGATGGAAATAGTGAGAGCTGTGAGCACATTCCTCCTCTGCTCTTCCATATGGCTGTCTGACCCTATCTGTCGTGTAGAAGCAGTGCCAAGTCTCTGTTTTCCAACCTTTCTTCCAACGTAGGAAGCTCCTAATAGGAGCTGATCCTGAGAAGCAGACCAGGGCAGGGGAAGAGGCAGAGGAAAAACAGAATTAGAAGAATGGGTTGACAGCAGACAATCCATCATCTCACCTCTTTTCCCACCCACAGTATAACCATTTAGATACAGCTCAGCGCTGTGTGTTTTTGTTATGACAGCATCTTCCAATGCACCCTTAGTTGCCTTTTGCTTGTATCCAAGTTGCCACGCAGTTCGGCAATACAGGGAACTTATAACCCCAGAAGCTGTAGGACCACAGGCTTGTCAGCCTCTGGTGAGCCAGAGGGGAGCAGGAGGGGAGCCCTTCCATACTCCGTGCCTGCATGGGAGGGGAGTATAAAGCCTGGCTTGAGAGGCTATACTATTTAATCACTTTGTTGGTGGGACTGTGTTCTGAATATTGTAATAGAGTTTGGTATGTGGTGTTGACCCAAGAAATAACCCATGAAAGATGAAAAGTGCACATTAGATCACACAGTCTGTCTGCACTTTTACTTCCTTTGTACTGGTCACTTCTGTCCTTACTCCAGTCCACTTGACAATCTAGATAACCCATCTTTCCAGTTCTGCCCCTACAAGGTTAGTCTGAAGTCTTCATAGCTTTGAGAAGTTATTAATAGAAATTTAGATTTCCTTTTAACAAATAACTGGTCTTGATTACAGGTCATTACCTTTCATAAAGACTTTAAACGTAATTATGATGAAAATAAGAGGTAACTGCAAGTTTGAAAGCCGGATGCTGCAAATCCATGTTCATAAAAGTAGCTTTTTTATAAGCTGTGTTTCAATGGCATTATTCACCTCATTACGAGACCCAGCATGAGTATGAGATTTGAATACGTTGTGTTTAATATTTAAATGGGCTGGAATCTAGTAGAATACTTAGCCTTAAATACAATGCGAAGGTGCCTTGATACAACACAGAAAAATAATCTCTAGATCCACCTCACTGAATTTTGAGACACCTTGGGTGAATTGCAGAAAATGCAGCTGGCAGGAGGTGGCGGGGGGGAGGAGGGGGGAATGCCTAACTTGCTGCTTTTAGGCAAAAAGCGCCGCAGCCTCTTCCTTTAGCTATGCCCTTTAAATGTGTGAATCTGCTGCTACAGTTTCATATTCTGACCCACTTTCTCATAGGTGTTTAACCTAGGACTAGGTGGAACCAATTTTAGATTGTCTCATACTGCTTTCTTCAATAGCTCCTAATGACTACCTACCCACATTGTGGTAGCTACTGTGAATTCCTGTTTCAGGTCTCTAACTCTCCATTCATTAGGCAGAAAATGCAGGCACCCAACAATGGCTAATTCCAGGACTACAGGAATACAGGTAAGTTTCCAGAATTGCAATATTGAGTGTTAGTACACTGACTATCCTCTTTAGATTACTGAGATTTGAATTTGTCTTGTATAACTTTATTGCATTAAAGTTTTATTCCACTGCAGATATAATTAATAGTGAAAATCCATCTTTTTAATTTCTGTTGTGTGATGGCAACACTGGTTGGAACAGGGAAGTGTACAAGAATATCCACCATATTTAGCTATTTAATTATTATCTCTTATTAAATACTACATCATTAATTAGTCTAAGTTAAGAATGCTCACTTAATAATTTAGTTGACGTTTTTGGTCACATTTTTTGCCTGTTGAAATACCACAGGCAGATTTCAGTTTTGCCATAAATAAATCATGAATGGAATTAGATATGTAATAGATATATATACACCTATAAATGTATGGTGTATATTTTACAAAGGACTCAACAGTTCCTTTTTTTGATCCTATGGATTTGTCATTATTTATTTATTATGGCTACTCAGTACTTGATCTTTGATTTTTGAAACTTAAGCTAGCATGATTTTGTCTGTACTTTGATATTTCACATAATGACTAGATGAGATTATCTCTCAAAACAGTACATGCAAATTGTCATCATCAAAATAATACAGTTAAGGGGACAATTAGGGAAAGGGATGCCAACAAAATCCTCTTCTGAAAATTAGGAATAAAAACCCCCTAATTTTGCTTTTCTCTTTTTTTAATGAACAGTGCAACATTAGCACTAAGTACAAACATTTTCACTTGGCCATCACTCTGTGAGAACTGTTTTTTTCTCCCTGGATGGACTGTAGTAAATCCATGGCAATTGTGTTTTCGCATAGACATATGCAGTAGAGTAGGAAAAAGGGTTTGTTTTACTGGATTTGTTTTATTGCTTCTGTGTCAAGACCTTGGTCAGAGTGTTT
Organism: Falco biarmicus; assembly: GCF_023638135.1. Taxonomy (NCBI): domain Eukaryota; kingdom Metazoa; phylum Chordata; class Aves; order Falconiformes; family Falconidae; genus Falco; species Falco biarmicus. The sequence goes on along the minus strand of NC_079293.1, from coordinate 30,959,940 downwards.
ACATTCAACATGTCATTCAGTGCCTTCTTTTAAAAATAGCATCTCTTTTAAGGTTACACAATTCAGTCTTGAGAAGCATGTGTGCCTCAAGAATGTGAATAGCGAATAGAGAGAGGAAAGGATTTTAACCTCTCTTAACTATTTGTTTTGAAATCTAGCTGTCTGATTTTGCAAAACATCTCACCAAAAGAGGTATACTTATGAGCAGTAAGAGATTTAAAAGCAGTGCAAATAGATTAATGACAATTAATGCTCGTTTCTGAAATATTTCCCTTTCCCAATACCACACTTTTGTTTGCATAATATGATGTTTCCTCACATGTTCCTTCATACCTTTCCCAGCTTTACTCCCCATTTGAGGCTTCAGTGAGACATAGGAGCTCTTCATGAGCTTTCTCCAAAACATGGCCCACCTGGTCACCCTTGTCACGGAGAGGATGAAACTCCTGGGTTGGGTGTTCTGCCTCTGCTGCCTTGACTGCTGGCATCTCTGAGTAGAGCATTATGACTGGGTGCCACCCACCCACTAGTCTGGCCCTAAGGGAAAAAAGGCAGTGAAATCAAGGCCATTTCTCCCCACCATAGACATGATCCTAGACCTCATACCCCTCCTAGCAGTGATAGCCTGTTATGGATTCAATTGCCTTTGTCCATTTAAACTGTTGACTCTTCATCACAAATCCAAAACATAGCACCATACAGGATACTATGAAGAAAATTAACTGTATCACAGCCAAAAGCAGTACAGTCCTCTTCAGGTCTAACTAAAATTTTGCCCGCTTCCCAGCTTCTTGGGGTCACCATACACCTTCCAAAGCTCCACTCTGATTTTTAGGTTCTTACACTGTCATGGTTTAACCCCAGCCAGCAACTAAGCCCCATGAAGCTGCTTGCTCACTCCCCCACGCAGTGGGATGGGAGAGAGTTGGAAGAGTAAAAGTGAGAAAACTTGGGGGTTGAGATAAAGACAGTTTGATAGGTGAAGCAAAAAGCTGTGTACAAAAAGAAAGCAAAACAAGGAATTCATTCACCACTTCCCATGGGCAGGCGGGTGTTCAGCCATCCCCAGGTAAGCCGGGCTCCATCATGTCTAACAGTGACTTGGGAAGACAAACACCATCACTCCAAACATCCCCTCCTTCCTTCTTCTTTCCCCAGCTTTAGATGCTGATCACAACATCACACGGTATGGACTATGCCTTTGGTCAGTCAGGGTCAGCTGTCCCAGCTGTTTCCCCTCCCAACCCCTTGTGCACCCCCAGCCTCCTTGCTGGTGAGTGGTGTGAGAAGCAGCAAAGGCCTTGGCTCCATGTAAGCGCTGCTCAGCAATAACTAAAACATCCCTGTATCATCACACCGTTTCCAGCACAAATCCAAAACACAGCCCCATACTAGCTACTATGAAGAAAATTTACTCTACCCTAGCCAAAACCAGCACAACACACTCCTTTTCTACCTCTCTCTGTTTCTCCTGAAGCCATACATAAAGGAATTGGTGTATAACCTCATGTGAACAGGACCTGAAAAAGCTCTACACCATTTTGCCCTCGGTAGTATTTAATATGCGCTTGACTTAAATTAGCTTGGAGTTAATTTTTCTACATAAAAAGAAAAGCCCATGAACCTGGATGAAGGGGGGGGGGGGGGGGGAGCGGGGAAGAGGAAAAAAAAGGGTGCAAACATAAGGTGCACCTAATAAGAATATTTTATAAACCGTGACGTGGGATTTTTCTAATGGACTCATTCTACCTCATTTTAGGTAACACAACTGCAATGTGGCGTATAGTACAGATGGATAACATTACAGCAGAAGTACAGTTTTATAACTGGCAAACAGGTGTCTGGGTTTATTTAACAATCTAGCTAGCATAAACCAGATTTCTATTTATTATTGGAATAGTTGGTGCATATGATGTTGTTTCAAGGAAGCAGGGAAGCCAAATCTCTGTGAAGCATTTGCAGATTTAAGGTATTCCTACAGATATTGTTTCATCTTCCAGAAATTTTTAAAAGTGCTATTTTCATCTCTTAGTATACAGCATCCATTCACTCCCTATAGTCATACCCCAAGCCTATGATGGCTGCATCCCTGAGATATGGACAGGATTTGCCCTTTTGCATGTATTATATGTGTATTGTGTACTTGTGAGAAAAAACAGAAAACACACTCCTTTTTTTTGTAAATATAATATGAAACTAATTTTTGTTTGTGTACCAACCATATTCAGTAGGTGCACAGATATCTGCTCTCCAGGTAAGCCTTTCATGATTATATGCTACACTGCTGTTAGGCATGTAAACAGCTGTGTGTTGTGCCAGGATGACTAACTGCTGAGGTTTTACACGTATCTCAAACAACGCTATTAGTCCCTGTCGGGACTTGAATATGATGGAGATGATAAAGCTCAGGACACCCGCCACTGGTAATGTAAGCACTTAGAAATGTTATTCATAGGAATGAGGGCTACATCAGCTTGTAGTAGCATGATGTAGTAACATCAGCTTGTAGTAACACGCTGAACTGAAGCAGGTCTGGCTTTGTCGACTGGCCAGCAGCAGTCTGCAGTGAATAATTGCTAGCATGTTCTCTATTATGGCGTTGGCTCAGGCCAAAGAGCACTCTCCCAAGCAATGCCTAATTGAGGTTAGCATTAGCCAGGCATGGCTCCAGTAGGCAATACAGAAAAAGCTACTTTATTTCAGGCAGGGAGAAAAGAATTCAATAGCTTGCATGCAACTCGGGGCCAGAATATCAGCTGACGCTATATGTGAGGCCAAAGGCGCCAGACATCTAAGCTCATTTGAGTGTTGGATTGGATACCTGAATGGACAACGGAGTGCCTCAGCTCTCCTGTAGCTGTAACCCTAAGTACCAAAGTAGGGAGAAGACATGCTAATTACTGCTAACCTCCTTGACATGCAGTCTTATGGAGAAGAAAGAACATATTCCAATGGCTAATTGCTGAAAACAGGTACACTTAGATAAGACAAAAACATGTTTACAGCCACTGGAACAAATCATTAAGAGAAATGGTAGGCTTGTCACAGTGTCTCCAGATGAAAACATTTATGGAAAATCAGTGTTAGTCAAAAACAAAGTATATGGCTGAGAATAAAAACATAACTGGTTGAAAACGAAGGATCTGTGCTGCATAAGGGCTAAGACTACAGGTCTCAACAGTGCTATAACTAAATCTTATAAATACACCCATGAATACCCCCCACTATTATTATTCTTAATTTACCCATGGGGAAAATGAGCTGTCTTGAAGTTACAGGGCAAAGGCAGAGTTTAAAACAATGTGAGGAGGTCTCTGAAATCTAGTAGCAGGTTCCCTCTTCAAAAATTCATTGCCTGTCATACTGGAAAAGAGCTACAAAGCATAAGCAACTTAGGGGTTAAAGACATTTTGATTTATTCCAGAAAAAAAGGGATTTTTCCACACGCACTTCCTGAAGATTATAGACTCTGTTACTCCCTTTAGCAGTGCACAGGTTCATGAATGATTAATGAAGTTTTAGGTCCAAAATCACTGAGTAGTGGTATATTGCAAGTTTTACAGTGTGATCTATTACCAGCAAATGTATCTTTGGTGTTTTATTTGTCGGACATACTGTGCTGTGAACTGGATAATCCTTCTGACTTTTCCCCTTTCCAGAAATTACCAGTTAGGTGGGAGTAAGAACAAAATTTCACTGCATAAAATGGATATTGCTGTTAAGCACCTTGTTCCTTGTTTGTATGCTTGGGAAGTGAAGAGTGGGGGGAGAGGATTTAGCTCTCAATTTCTGGCATTTTTCTTCTAGTCATAAGGCATAATTTGCATAACTTATCATTGCAGCTTTTTCAGCTGCTTTATTAATGGCCTTTTAAGGAAGCTAGCAATACTCATCTAAGTAGCTTTGTTTGGAAACCCTTGTCATGATTGAGTTTTAGAAGCTGAAAGAAAAGAATGTGTCACAACAAGCTTCAGGATGTGAGTGATCCTGCAGCAAAGATGAATGAAAGAGTACAGGGGTTAATAAAAATTAGTTGGGTTTTGGTTTGGTTGGGTTTTTTTAGACTTTAACCTCTAACCCCTGCCTGCAAGTGTCAGGAGTTAAAGAAATCATAGAATACCAGGTTGGAAGGGACTTCAAGGATCACCTGGTCCAACCTTTCTTGGCAGAAGCACAGTCTAGACAAGATGGCCCTCTTCTGGTCTAACATATTGCCCTCTCCCCAGCTTCTTGGGGTCACCATACACCTTCCAAAGCTCCACTCTGATTTTTAGGTTCTTACACTGTCATGATTTAACCCCAGCCAGCAACTAAGCCCCATGAAGCTGCTTGCTCACTCCCCCACGCAGTGGGATGGGAGAGAGTTGGAAGAGTAAAAGTGAGAAAACTTGGGGGTTGAGATAAAGACAGTTTGATAGGTGAAGCAAAAAGCTGTGTACAAAAAGAAAGCAAAACAAGGAATTCATTCACCACTTCCCATGGGCAGGCGGGTGTTCAGCCATCCCCAGGTAAGCCGGGCTCCATCATGTCTAACAGTGACTTGGGAAGACAAACACCATCACTCCAAACATCCCCTCCTTCCTTCTTCTTTCCCCAGCTTTAGATGCTGATCACAACATCACACGGTATGGACTATGCCTTTGGTCAGTCAGGGTCAGCTGTCCCAGCTGTTTCCCCTCCCAACCCCTTGTGCACCCCCAGCCTCCTTGCTGGTGAGTGGTGTGAGAAGCAGCAAAGGCCTTGGCTCCATGTAAGCGCTGCTCAGCAATAACTAAAACATCCCTGTATCATCACACCGTTTCCAGCACAAATCCAAAACACAGCCCCATACTAGCTACTATGAAGAAAATTTACTCTACCCTAGCCAAAACCAGCACAACACCATTGCAGAAGTCCATTAAAAAGAAGCTGCTTAATTCACTAATTTTAAAATTAGAAAATATCAGTATCACTTTCCTCCCAAGAATGTCAAAACTCTGGAGCAAATATTGGAAACACTCAAAAGAAGATAACAAAAATACCCTCCAGAGGAAGGGTCAGGCAATCTGAGTAGAAAGATGCATGTGACATGCAGTTAATAAGAATCTGTAAAAGAAGGGTGAAAAATCAATAAACAAACAATAAATGTATAAATATATCCAATTGAGACTCACCTGAGTTGCAAGTTCAAGCAGAAATGAGCAGGACTGACTTCCAACAGGTCCAGAATTGTGTTTCTTGGACACCTACTCTGCCCTATATTGACTGTAACAGCCTGCAGAAGGGTTTGTTCTTTAAACAAGCAGTCAGACTAAAGGTCTGTGCCACCTACATATAATCCTTGGTATGGCGATTTTGTCCCTGACCAATAAGGCACATACTATATCTCAACTTTCAGCAAGACAGACAGACAGTTTTCTCTGTTATTTTTCAATGTATTAGCTGTAGACTACCACAACTGTAACTAATTTTAAGTAACAATCACTGGAATATGGATATGAGAGCAATTTAGGTGGAATGTGATGAAAGTGTTTTTGAAGTAATGATCTTCTTTGACTAAATTAAACAAAATATATTACATTCAGTTTTGAACTGTAGCAGTCCTGTGTTAATGGCTGGACTTGATGATCTCAGAGGTCTTCTCCAACCAAAATGATTCCAATGATTCTATGAGGACTCCGTACTTCTGGTTCCCTTCATGCAACTGCTCGTGCCCCTGTGCTTTGCTTTTTGAGGTAGAAGAAACAAAAGAGCAGAAGGGGAGTTTATGAACGGCAACACAGCAAAGTCTGGTGTGAGAAGGATTTAAAAAACATAGTCACTGCAAATTAAAGGGATAAAACTGGTCACGTTCAGGGGGTCATTAATGACTAAAGTACAGCAGAAGTTGATTATATACTTTAACTGAATGTATACAAAATACACGATTTCTGAACTAGAGAAACAGATTAAATAATGTTTTTACAAAGCATGTACAGCATATCTTGACAATAAATCAATATCTGTTTTAAACTTACTACTTCATCTCCTTAGCCCCATTACAACCCAACTGAAAACTACCTGGGAAACTTTTGTGAAAAAAAAATCTGAAAAAAACCCGTACAGCCAAAACCTACTTAATGAATATGAGACAATTTTCTTGTGCTTAATAACTAAAAATAGTACTACACGAAATAGAAAAAGGGAAAAGTGGAATCTCAAGCACTAATATGACTGATGTTTTAGATAGTCCCATTGGGAAAAATAGGGTGGAGGGGAGAGAAAAGAACTGCTGAAATAGTTAATCAGGATGTTACACAGTACATAGAAAACCAGGAGTGGGGCTGAATTTGTATACGTAACTTTAGACTTTGATATTGCAAACTCCAGCACCCTGTCAGGGTGTGTATTCCTGTGAGCAAAGCCATTGCCATCAAATTCTATATTTTATTTATTTTTCAGGAATAGATATTTTCTGGGGGATGGATCTTCCTTAAAGTCCACGTAATGTTGAATTAAAAGTTTTTCAGTAAAATCCTGATGTGCTTTCCAGATATCTTCTCTTAGTAAGCAAAAAAACCCACCCAAAACTGACTAATTAAGAATTAAGGTATTTTAGATTTGCAAAAATAAACTAAATTAATGCCTGTTTTGAATGTGATGGTCTACCTAAAATATATGTGATGTCCTTCCTGCTTCATGTTTGGATTTAGAGATACCAAAATAGAATCTGTCTTCAACCCATTATAGGGAATCCTTTTCCTGAAATCTTTTAGTGTCAGGTCAACGCAGAAGTTATAGCAAGCTGACTGACTGAAAGGATATGGAGCTATTCTACAAGCACTCAGTTATCTCTCAAGTCATTGGGATCAAGCCCTTATGTAGTTTAATGAAAAATATGGAGCACATTTCATGATTAGATTTGCAAATGCTCATTCCTCATTAAGAAAAAAAACAAAATAAAAAACAAAAACCAACAAAAAACAAAACCAAAAAAACCCCAAACCAAATTAAAACAAAATGTAAACCAGTGTCTGTCAGGAAAAGGTCATTCACAGATAATTGTTGAGAGTTATTCTGTACAGAATAACATCTTTCAAACTGTGTGATTCTTGACTGTACACCAGTTCAAAAAAAGGTCGCTGTTATTTTCTTCCATTGCCACATTAATGGATAAATTGTATTTCCTTACTTTTATCTCCCCAAAACAATCATTTTACTGAGACTTCTCCAAAAAAACCTTCATACTTTGGAAAACATAAAGGATTGAGAACACTAATACAAAGATTAAGAAAATCGCAAACCCTCCAAAACAAACACATGACTCAAACTGAGTGATTGTGATGAGTAGTTTAGTTTTGGGGTTTTTTTTCATACTAAATTGTGTTTTAATGAAGGCATGCGGGCATGACAATATTAAGAAACCATTGAACTATGTTATATTAAATCCTGCCTGAAATGAGGATGAGGAGATGTAAGTTCTGCTTACAATGTCATCACGTATTTTCCCACACTGTCCATATAGGTAAATACATAATCTTTGCTTTTCTGGATGGTCCATAGTTTCCCTTGATTCTTGACTACAGATATGAAAAGATACACAGAAGGGCCCTGATTTGGAAATGCAGGTATCAATTTAATTTCCATGGCAATCCAGGTCGAAGAAGACAGTTCTGTAGGAGCATCGAAACTTTTGTGGTCTTTGTCATGATCTTGAATGTGACTGTTAGAAACAATACAAGAGACATGAGGCCAGTGATGGACTCCTTAAGAGCTTGTTGCATGACGTATTTAACCAGGAAGAGAGAGATGTTTGGCCTGGAAAGAATTAAATCCATTTAATTCCAAAAGTTATTTTTGAACTCAGAAGAGTTTTCTTAGTGCTAAGTTATTGGAGAGCTGTCACATAAACATTTTCACAACAGATGTATATTTGAAGTTGATATAGTTAAGTGCACAGGATATATGGAAGTCAGGCATAAAAAGGACTTGTAGTGATTAGGATGCAATGACACTGTTTGCAGTTACCCAGTGTGGAGGTGTGCCCCCCCCCCCCCCCCCCCCCCCCCACTCCCAACCCCCACCTTCTGGCCTTTGTTTCCGTGACAATGCTCCAGTGATAACCACCTGAGGTGGTCCTGATGGATATAGCTGGGTCATGATGGCTGTACCCTACTCAAAGTAGATTCTGGAGAGACAGATAAGAACACAATAGCAAAGGGCTTATTTGAAAAATGTGCCCACTAACAGTGCTGGTCAAGGCCCCACTTAAGCTAAGCCTGAAAGAAACTAACTTTGAGATCTTAGCTAAGTGGTGTTGATTGTGCACATATAATCTTTTAGGTATAAACCGCTGACCAATTCTGAGACTAAGTCTGGATCTAGCCACACTTAATGTCCCCCTGAGGAAGAGTTTAGATGCAAAGGGGTCCTTTCTGAACCTCATGGCTCAGCAGAAGGGTCTCCCTGACAGCTTTGTCTGAGCCTGTCCTCTGTGCAGTAAATAATCAAAGTGTACCTTGCCACTGAATCTTGTTAAACTACTGTTGCGTTTAATATCAAAAATTGTTAAATTGGTGTTTTATATCAATAAACATATTGCTACTTCCCTCTTATAAGTGGTGAGTCACTCCATCCATGACACCTGTTTACTATTTTGATCACTGTTCTTGCAACTGTTTTTGTTTACTTTTATTCTTTTCATCCAGTAACAAATTAGTATAAAAAGCACATTCTAGGGACACACATTTTGTTGACACCCATTTGCTTTTAAGCATACGACTCCTTTCAGTGGTTTTGATGCCTGGTCTCTTTCAGGAAGATCACGGACCTTGCAGCCTTGTATCTGAGCTGGATATTTTTTAGTGAATAGTATGACCTAGAAATGCTAGAACTTAAGTGGTAAAGTACTTACTTAGGAAGCAGAAGCAATAAATTTAAGCCTACTTAGACTGAGGATACTCTGAAACTACAGTTCTTTCAGGCCTGGCAAGTATTGTATACAGTAGGATACTGTAAAATAGTAAGACCACATTTTCTACACAACATTTTCCTTTTATTACAGCCAACCTTACTTTATCAGGTGTTGATTCTAAGAAAAGTATCAGACAGACTGGATGTAAAGCCTAGGTAGAGGATGTCTGATTTCGTATACACTTAGCGAAAAGAGACATAATTAAATTTATATTTCCCACTTTACTCAGCTTTTTCTTCCTTCTAACAGAAAATATTAAATTGCCATGCAAAACATAAACTCTGATCTACCCTACTAGGAAGATTAAAAGAAGTCTATATTTCATGCAACTGGATTCTTCAGTTCTCAGGATGGGGAGTTCTTTTGTTCACATCTTCAGTACCATGCTTTGTTTTGATAGTTTGGGAGTGTTACTGTGATTTCCTGGAGGAAATGAGTTAGATACAATGGCTGGGTTTCATCACACTTAATTTCTGATGTGCAGCATGTAAACTTCCACAGCTGAACTAATCACTTTAAATCCACTTGATGATCAGGGGAAAGAAATAATAATTTTTAGGACCTGATTCATCAGACCTGCTTTGCACACCCACTTCAGAAAATACTGAATTGTACCTAAAATTGCTTTTTTTTTTTTTTTTTTTAATTGACTATAAGGTAACTTGGTCAGATCTTTAGTAGACATCTGACATCATCTGTACTGCACGTAGGCAGGAATATTTGGGTAGATTAATCCCATCTTTGAAGTTACAAATGCTGTCCTTGGGCAAGTGGCTAACAGTGCATTCCTAAACATTGCACATTTGTCATTCTGTTTGCACTACAGTTTTGATGCACTTCCCTGTTAAATAAATTGGATGTTCACAGTCCAGCAAAAGGAATGCTTTGCCTATCTATTTAAAGAAGGCCATATTAGTCTGTATTCTTAACAGAATAGTCAGAGATGTGGGATCTGGCCCAATCATCCCTTTTGGAATGGACATCAGAAGATAATCTAATCCATTCTGCTCAAACCACTTCAGCATTGATTTCAGACCAGGATGCTCAGGGCTTTACCCAGTGAGGTTTTCAAAACTTCTGAGGACAGAGAATCTGCAGATTCTTTGGATAACCTGTTCCACTGTTCAGACTATCCTCATGAGGTAAAGTTTTTTTCTTATCTCCAAATGGAATCTATCCTGATTCAGTGTATGATGTTATCATTCACCATTCCACCATACACAGCTATGAAGCTCTGTCTTCTTGATGACCTCCTCATAGATATTGGCATGTTGCTCTTAGGTACTCTGAAAGTCATCTCTTCTCCAGACTGAACAAGCCCTCTTTCCCCAGCCCCTCTCATGGGGCAGTGCTTCAGACTTCCAACCATCCAATGACCATGCCCTGTTGACTCTAGGAGGTGTTGCTGTCTCGTGTTTACTCTGCTGTCCATCTTTGCAGCAGAGCTGCTCCCCAGCCATTCCATCCCCAGCCTTTATCATTACAAGAGTTTCCTCCTTCCCAGGTGCAGGACTTGATTAATTTAATGAATCCATTCCTCCAGCCTGTCTAGGTCTCTCTGAATGGCAGTTCTGCCTTCAAACATATTGACTGCCTAATCCTCAAACTACTATACATTTGTGTTTATTATCTTAATCTACATTTGTATACCTTAATTCATCTCTCATAAAAAAAAGAAGGAAGTTAGGAATGAAGTAAGCAAGACAGTCTAGACCTCAAAACTGAGAAAAGTAGTATTTCAAGCTGTTCAGGTTTTGATCCATTTTTTTTCTTTGTAGTGGTATAACCATAGTCTTCCAGTGCTCTGCAGCACAGAGAATCTTACCTAAAGATGAAGGGTGCTGTTTATCTTTCTGTTTCTGATTACTATCTCTTCAGTAACACTTAATAAAAAACACTGCTAGCATCTAGTAAAGATTCCTGGCATCAACTTCAGAATAAAACAATCCCCATGTGGTTAAAAGTCTAATCTGAAATGTCAAAATCCAGGTTTAAATTCCAAGACGGAGGGTAGATTGACCCTATAGACTGTAACTGGATGTTTCAGTGTTTGTGCCTGCTTAGACAACAGAATAATTAAGCTGTAGGTGCAGAGTTCCAAATAGTCTAGATACTCCAGGTCATGCAGATTTCCATGCTAATAGAAGAAGACCGTTAATGTCAAAACTTGCTTTGGTAACTCTACTGTGTAGCTATATCATCAGCTGGACAAACTAGGGATTCAGGATGATGCCTACTAATCCTAGTGTGAAATCTATAAATACTATCTGTTCTGAAATCTATCCTTTTTCTTAAATGTTTTCTCTTAGGAAAAAATCTTTCAACATTTGCAGAACAAAAACACATTTCACAATGTGATTTTTTTAATGAAGCAGATTTTCTGCTTTGTAGCCAGATCTACCTATAAATATTGCTACATAGCTTCCAGTAGTTTAGATCCTCAAATCCTTCTATTTCCCTGACTGACTGCCAAAGTGATATGGTGTATATATAACATGGAAGTAAAATAATTGATGTAATTTAACTGATGTTTTTCAGCTGATTTTGCACATCAGCACAAATTAATTAACTGTGATTATTTCTAGTAAAATAGATTTTAAAAGTTAATCTCTTTTTCCCTAACACTTAATTTTCCTGAAGAGACCCGCTGGGACTGAGAAAATAATTTAACATATATAAAGAAATGTTCAAGATGACTATATTACTCTTTTCTCCTCCAGTGGGCTGGAACCATTTCTGATGTAAAGCTGAGATGCTGGAGTTACATTTGAAAGCCTCACAATCTTTGGCTTTCCTTTGGATGTAGGGAATGAGGAACTTTGCTATTTCTTCAGAGATTTAGTTTGTGGATTTCTTGCAATGAAAGACAGATAGTGATCTGAACTCTGGTGAAAATGCACATAGGCTTCCTGCCAAAGCTTAAGAAAGCATTGCTGTCTGATGTTTCTACTATTAGACTACTGGACTTGAGGGAGAAAGAGAAGGTCTGAGGGAAACTGGCACGAGAGGTGAAATTCTGTGCTAATCACAAATCCTGCTAAGCAGACTGAGAAACTCTGTGTAGAAACATAGCAGCATCCACTTCTTATCTAGCAAAATGCAGAACTACTTATATTTGAAAACCAAGAGAGAAGCTACCAGGCAAGGTTTAATAAATGTCCTCAGACGGGTGTTTGGAGATTACAGTTGTGATTTGAATTTATGAGTTGGTCAACAGCTGCAACACTATAGTGGAAAGCTAAATGACCTGAACTAGAAGCCTAACTTTTAAATTACTGAAGGTACCTGAGTGAACCATAGCTGTAACTCTTTTCTACCCATATAAACATCTGCTACGCCAGGGTCAGCACATGCTGTGGCTAGCGTAATCACATGGTTTCACTAACAAAGGTTCTCAATGGCCATCTAGCTGTTGCCAAAGCAGATGAGAAGTGGCTGAGCTCTGCCTGAGCCACCCTCAGAAGGCACAGCTCATGCATTGTGAAAATCAATGAAATTACACCAAGGCACACCAGGTAACAGAGAGACAAGCCAGTCTAACCGTGCTGTGTTTCCTGAGAACAGCCCTACTTTTCTAGTAACTCTCAGAAAAGCTGCTTTAAGTTTTCAAAGCCAGGTCAGCAAAACTCAATTTTGCCACCTCAAAGATGAAGAGCTGCCATAGGTAAAGGAAGGGGCAGAAGAGGGATAAAACATCCTGGTAGCAGGCAGAGAGCTGTAAGGAAGGAAACCCCTAAGGATTCCAGTTGTTCTGTCAGTAGCTGCTGCTAGGTGGAAATACTCTCTTTGACTACCTGTGCACTTTCTGATTTACCAGACTTTCTGATTTCACCTTCAGCTACGTGAAATCAGTGTTGTAAGGCTGGTGGGTGACAGGTACCAGCTGGTTTGTCTGTAGGTATCTGGTTGCTTACATTGCTGCAGCTTAGTACTGGGTTTGATTCCCAGTGTGATTGCATTGCCTTACAGAAGCTAAAGCTTTGTTCACTAAAATTGAGTTTTGCATGTCTGGAGAACAAAACAGATTAGAGAAGTCACTGTGTGATTGGTATGGTTTTGCCCTTTGCTGCAAAATTTCGCGCTGCCACTGTGTTATGCTCCATTTTAATTGAGATTAGTTATAATTTTTACAGGAAATACTGTTTTTGTTCTTGACGTGTTTTTTTTCAGGTACAACCAGATGAACAGCATAGCAGTGAGGACCCTGACTTTATACCATGCTCATCATGACACACCGTGTCAGCTTGAGTGGTACAATTAATGCAACATGACCTTATGCCATACTGAATGTCACAGAAACACACTGGTTTTTTCCCCTTCATTCCAGGAATAACTGTCAGAAATAATTTTTTGTTGTGTCAACTACTCAAACACTTACATCCAGAATGGTATGTGTTATAAAACGCCTTATCTTCAAACAGTCTGGCAGTTAACCCCTGGAATCTTTTCTCTAACCTTTAGATACACACTGTTTTCCCAAATGACTGTGTTTCATTTACCTCACTAAGTTGCACAGCTCCGTGCCAGTAACAAGCTCTCCTGATTATTTAACCAATCTGTACTATACACTAGGCTTCTGTGTTTTGCTTTCAATTTTTCTGGCCAGTCCAGAAGATTTGGAATATTTTTCTTGGCAGATCATAATTTCAAGATGCTTGTTCTCCAGATCAAGCCAATGTTTAAAAGCAAATTTCTTTTTCAGTATTCATATGGCTGTCCTTGCTTGGTAGGTAGATACACAGACATCCCACAGGTCTCCAAGAAAAATTTACATAAACCACTGATCTGCGGAGGAAAAAAGCCTAACATTTTAATTCAAACCTTGCATTGGAAGATGGTAAGTTTTTTTAGTCAGGTATTAGTATACATTATTATAGTCAATGAACCTTTAGTGGTTTGCGTCACCTGAACATCTGTTTTGGCAGAGCTCAGGCAAACTGCTTACATGAATATTAGCCAGCTGATGATTACCTTATTTCTGTGCTAAAAGATTTTATTTTCCACCAAATGGAGATACTTGAAGTACTTTTTGCAAATATTTGGCTTTCATCACTCCAATGAAATAATGCCCCCCACTGTAATAATATTTCTATTTTGGACCCAGTGCAACTCTCATTAGAGCTTTTTATTGAATAAGAGGAGAACTGAAGTAATATTCTTATGGTGACCTTTTGCTCTGAAGTACAGTGAGCAGATGCCTGTCACCCTTCAATTCATTTATTGCTAAGATGTTCCTGTGTGTTACTAGTATAAAGTAGCTCCAGTTTATTCAGGAATAGGTCCTCATAATGTATAAGGAATTTATCCCTTCACTGCATACATGAACTATTCTGGAAAACCTAAGATCATATATTTTGTTCATTTTTGAACTAGGAAAGAAAAAAAATCAGTTTTCCTTAATTAAAATGATAAAAGTTTTTGCTAACAAGTTCATATTTGATACAAAGAAAGGAAAAGGGATTTCACCATGCTGCCTAACTTTGGAAAATTTGACTTACTTGCCTCAGTTAGGACAAGACTCCTCCCAGGCTATCTGTAATGTCAGAGCAGAAAGATGGACTCCCTCTTAAACATGACTCCTTGTAAATGGTAACTTTCTGTGCTTTTGATCAGTCTTTATATGAATCCCTCACTCTTTTCCCCTTGACTTTGCTAATGACCCCACAGAAAAAAAAATGAAAGAAAAATTAGAAGAAATACTGAAGGCAGCCTGATCCTTGCCCAGTATACTCTCCAGCTCCTAGCAGTAGTGTTTTAGGTAGCTGCTGAACTGGATTTTTAATCCGGACCACTAATAGACTCTGAAATAATTCTACATACTGGTTCCTGGTTTTTTTGTTTGTTTGTTTTGTCTTGGTAGTTTTTCAGTGCTGGTCTGTGCTTTAAGAAACATTGTATACAGGGTTCAGGATGCAGCTGTACACAGTGGAAATACCAAGTTTTTTGTTTTGCTCTCAATTTGCTAATAATTTATAGACTTTATATTTCTTTTTTGACTTCTGTTAAGCAAGTGTTTCCTTAGAAATACCTACAATGACTCCAAAAATTTGTCCTCTAAGTGATAACAGCTCATTTGGAACCTATCATTTTATACAGTTTTTCCCATGCTTATTACTTTGCATTTGTCACCACTGAATCTTTTATATATTTTATTAGTGATTCACTCCTGTAACTGTGTAATCAGTGTTAGCATTGACTTCCTTGAATTACTGTGTATCATCAGCAAACTTTGTCACCTGTTCATGTCCTTAACTGAATTATTCTTACTGATGCACTGAACCTGTGTCTTAATTCCAGTAACTAACTTTCTTTTTAACTATAGGCTGTTGGGTTTTTTTAGGTTTGAACTTATGTTCTTGTTTTAATTAGTTACTAATGCGTAAAGTGAAACTTCTTTCTTACTAATGATAATTAATTTTTTAAGAGCCTTCTGACAAGAATATTGTGAAAAGCTTTTAAGAGCTTTGCATATGCAAGCTGAATGTATCACCCATATTTGTGTGCTATTTCACTTCTTCACAGAAACCTAACAGGTCTGTGAGGCACACCTTTCCTCTGTAAAAAAAGTGTTTCGTTATTGATATTGAGCTTTATATGTCATATTTATCCATGTATCTTTTCATACTTGTCCAACTGTCTAACCATGCATCACCCCTCAAACCTTTTCCTAAAGGTCATTTTCTTACTCTATGACCAAATCCAGCTACCAGCAAGTAATAGTTACCTATCATCATTAGTGCTTTACATGTATAAATATGAAGTATTTAATCATAATTAAGTTAATTTAGAACTTCTGAGTGATTCCATATGGTCCTTGAAATTTGATTCTCTTCATTTTATTAATTGGTTCTGAATCCAGTTTTACTACTGACATTTCATTTGCAGGCAGTTACTTAATTCTGCCACCATATAAACAAACTCCAGTCTGTCAAATTCCCCTAGCTGTTTGTAGTGTATACTGATCTAAAAATGTCTAGATATTTAATTTTACCAAAAGGTCTAATGAATGCTTTTTCTATTCTTGATCCCCTGTTTGTGCTACAGGCTCTGTAACCAGGCTTCATATTTTTTTTGAAATCTGTTGTTACTAAATTCTAAGTCATTGGCAGATTGCATCTCAAAATAGTTCTGCCTCTAACTTATTGTGATTTTGCATTTATTTTTTGATTATTTTTTTTAAAATTAATATCAGACCCTAATTCACGCATTTAACATCAGTGCCCTACAATGTATTACAAAACTGTCATCTTTAAAGTAATTAGTAGACAGGAGTAGTAGGAGTAGATCCAAGTGCTTTGGATCAACCCAGCAGAAGTAACTTTCTGTTTGTTCAGGGTAATCAAGGATATTGTCTAATGCATAAAGACTTATGTGTTATTTTTATAAAGAATAAATGTTGGATTCAGACAGCTGTATGTGTTATTAATGTAATCAAAAGTAAAGTTTCTGTGTATTTTTTGCACAATAACAATGTATAAAAATACAGTTGCTGCTGACCTCAGACTCATCTAGTAAAAGCAGGAAGCAAACACTTTGAAATCTTTCAGCGATGCTTCATAACCTGGCTTTGAGGCCTGAGTGATCGCAGCCTCGATCTTTGAAATGCAGTACTGACAGTGTCAAGTCAAAATTTTCAGACTATGGAATTCATTTACGTCTTTGTTTAATAAAGGAAGGAAAATTAATTTGAAGAAAAATAGCTAAGAGAAAGACAAATCTCTACTTACTGCTCAATCATAAGCTGCAAATTAAAAGGATGTACTCCAACCATACTAAAGCCGTTGTGTATGTGAATTATAATGCATTTATAACCACATATATGTAGATTATGTGTACAAAGCAAAGTAAAATGGATTCCAAAAGGACCTTTACAGTAGTGAGTTTCTTCTTATTTAGGTTAAGAAATTTCAACACTATCCAGTTGCAGAATGTTGGGGTTTTTTTTATTTAACTTCAAACCCAAGAACTTCTATTATCCTCTCTCTCAACAACAGCTCATTCTTTAAAAGGCCTTAAATAATCATATTTTATTTTATACAAGAAATTAAAAGAATATAATTTTGAGTATGGATGGATAACATATCTCAGTAAATAAGGATGAGGCTGCTATCACTGTGATGTAATCAACATTCCTGATGATTACTCAGGCAGTGTAATTGTGATTTATTGTCTTGTTATTTCTGTCACGTCATCTCTTAAAAACAAAATTAAAGTAAGTGGTTGGTGTCAGAAGTTGGCAGTGAATGACCGTAAACAGAGAATTGCAATGCTTCTCAAAACCATAATTTTAATACAAAATCAAACCCGTTACTGTGCAGAATACAAACATGGCATTTTTCCAGATACCTACAACCTACAGATTTAGGAGTGGCAGCTGTTCAACAAACAAGCACCAAATGTGTGGTGTCATTTATCACTAATTGGAAGGCATTCATAGAGAAATGAATTTAATTTATTAGCAACCAGCTACAGATGAACATTAAAAAAAGAAAAAGAGAGAAAAAAAAGAGGGAGACAGACAACAGGGAAAGACAAAAAAAAAAAAAAAAAAAAAAAAAAAAGAAAGAATGAAAGGTAATAAGAGAGAGAGCAATGTACTGCTTTCCAGGGCCAGTATCTAACTGTAAAAAAGATAGACATGGGGACATTGACTCCATTCATTTTCATTTTTTTTCTTTAGAACAAAAATATAGCTCATTGCCAGTGCTATTTTGCCCACTTGCAGCTGCTCTTTTGGGTTTTTCTGTATGTTGCCTTGCTCTCCTTCTTAGTGTTATGACCTGTAATCCTCCATTCAAGGACTGCCAAAGACCGACGTTGGTCAGCTATACAGCAGCCTGTTGCTTCTTGTCTGAAATGAGACTGTAAATTCCTTAGGATTCTTCCTCATGCTTCATGTTTTGTGTCAGCACAGAATGATGACATGCTATTTGTGAATACTAGCATAATGGAGGCAATGAATGATAATAAAGGTTTCAGGTCGTTAGAAAGAGAAAATTAGGGGAGGGATAAATGATCCTTTTTTTGAAGACTTCTCTCTGTATCTAGATGATTAAGGCAGGAGAAATAGATTCATTTACACTTGCTGGAGCAGGCTTCTGACCCAGCTGACAGTAGAGGCATTGTGCATCAAGAGCATGATGACTGTTTTACAAGATCTGCTGTTCCTCACAATGGTGTCTGCATGAAATACGTGTTTTATTTGGACTTTCCTGCAGTAGCTCAGGCTTTTATTCTCCTTCAAGACAAACTAGTTTATTTCCTATTGGAAATAAATTAATAAATAGCTTCCAAAATTATTCTAAAAATAGACCTGTTGGGAAGATCCCTAATGTGAATAACCCTGAACTGCAGCCTTCAAGGTAAAAAAAGCCCCACATTTTCTTCCAGAAGATTCCTGTTATCTTTGTATGTTCTTTTATGTACACTTTTCTATTTTCACCTATCTCCAACAAAAAGTTAAGAGAAACTTGCAAAACATGGCATACAATTCATTCAGGTAGATGCCAAGGGCCTTACAAAAACAGTGATCCTTTGCTTGCCATTTTGTTAGGAATAAATACTGACATGTCATTTCCCTTCTGATCAATTAGCAGAAGCAGAAATTAAAGGTAAGGCAGAAAATCATATGGTGAGTAATATCTTTCTCAATGGGTATTTTTTTTATGGCTAGTCAGTATGCCTACTGGTGGATGTAGTTTAACTTTCCATCAGTGAAGGTAAAAATATTCTAAAAGAGAGGACTAATTCGTAAATTCTGAGATGTGAATTCTTTAAAATTCCTACTTGAATTATTCTTTCATTCACAAAACAGGGTGCATAGAGCTTCGTATAGTCCTTTTGGGAAGGAAATTACCATAAAGCACATTAGCACAGGAATTTTTATCCCCTATATCATTAATTAACTCAGTTTTACTTTCTCTGCTTTATGTTTGTAAGCTTTTGTGTGACAGCTGAACTCTTATTTAATATGGCAGGGACTAAGCCAGGAACCTCAGGAGCTAAGAACATTAAATACAACAGCCTGAGATAAAAAAACAACCCTCCATAGCTGGGTGCTGTAACACTCATGTCATCTGTGAATAACTCACTAGTATGTTGCAGTTGCTCTGACTGCTCAGATCTGATTTACTTCACATAATTTCAACCTAAACATTTTGTTCACATATTTACACTCTAAAACCTTATTCATTTTTGCTGGAGGCTTAGCTCTTTGTAAATGGCAGACAAGCTTTTTATCTGAAAAGCTGTTTTTTTCTGAAAGTTTTTCTGAGAGTTTTCTGAAAGTTTCTCTGAAAAAGACAAGTTTTTATCTGAAAAGCTGAAAAAATGGCAGACGCACCTAAATTATTTTCTCTGATTTCCAGTAAGGCACCATTCAGCTTCCGGTATGTAAAATAAAATGTCTAACCAAAAATAGTCAGCTAAGCTACCTTTACAGCCAATGGAGAGAAACAAGTAAAAGTGTTCATCTCACTATTTTATTTGCCTGTTCTAGTGGAAGGGATAAATTCTAGACATCAGCCCCTCCTTTGGGTGATGGTCCTTCTCACATGCAATGAGTATCAGGTTTCAAAACATGGATGTTCAGTGCTGTTTGAGATACCATTTCCACTTGGCTTCCAGCCATCACTCCAAAATGGAGTGTATTCTTCGCTTAGCTTTTTTGTTATGTCTGGCAGCTCTGGCCTGATGCCTCAGGTACCCTACAACATTTGAAATAGCTGTGCACAATGATGCTTAGGTATCTGAATTATTCCTCTGACTGTAGGCAATGAAGAGTGGCAAGAGAATTAGCTACAGTTTAAATCCTAATTTCTTTGACATCACTAGCAAAACTGATTTAATTTTAATAGTGCAGGTGCAGACCATTACTTCCCATGAGCTTCTGATTAAAAAAAAGTATACCTGAGCAGACACTCTAGGTAGATAGAAGAGAGTATTTCCAAATACTTTTCATCTTCTTTGCTGGAAGACAGGAAGTATCAAAGATAGTTATGCATAATTATTTTTCAGCAGGAAAAAGGACTCCCAAGTAAGTTTACCAGCTGGGCTTGAGCATTTTGTGTGTTAAATAACCACAGAAAGAAAAAGAAAAAACAGTTGGCTCGAAACATGAGTAGTGAATTGTGCAATTTTTACATTTTGAGTTCCACTGCTAGGAGTATCTTTATTTCTAATCAACAGAACAAAATCACATAGTTTTAAGAAGAAATGTGCATGATTGCATTATACAGTCATACAGCCTGTGCAGTTTTATTATGGAAAGTTGTTTGCTTTGTCTATTTGTCTATTAAGAAACTGCGTAGTGCCTGATTCAACTGAAATGAATAGGAGTGACAAATCATGGAGGGACTGCAATCTCAGAGCTGCCCTCTACTTTAAATTTTTAGTCCCTTTAAGAAGACATTATGCCTGCATAGAGTTCTTGGATTTTTTTTACACACCCCATAATATCATGCTCTGTATTACTCGATACAAAAATATTTCAAAGCTAAAGATAGAAAAATGCATGTATGCAATATACACATTATAGCAAAACCAAAAGAATTCATGTGGTTGTAAAAAGATTTATGAAAATGTTTTAGCTGTTTAAAATGCTGCTGGTTTTCTCACAACTTTATGAGCAAGATCATAAGCCTTTCTGGGGCTAAAGACTGACTTAAGTGGCATCTTAGCTGAGTGACAACAATGGAGCAAGACATAGTCATTTACACACTTCTAGTGGCAGATGAAAACCATAAACAAATGGAATTCCTTTGAAAAAACGTTCTGTAAATACTAATCATGTATAATCATAAACACCAGTTCACCAAAATCTTGATAGATTTATCTTCCTCCTCCTAACAAAAATGACAGAAAGTAGTTTACACATAAATTCAACTAGTTTCAGAAAAAATAGAAAAAGGCTAGAGCAGTCTTCTCTGTAGATTAAAATGCCATTTCACTGAAAAACAGAATTGGTGTATTCCAAAGTTAGAAAGGCTAAAAACATCCACAGGATTCATGCAGAAAAATAGTAAGTTTGCAGAAGAGCCTTAGAGCTCTCATTTGATTTAAACAGGCAATGTGCATGTTGCTTTGCCTGTCACTAGAAGCCGTTGTTTTTATGATGATACTTTCCATATTCAAACTTCTAAAATATTGGCTGTTTATCTCTTCCCTTCCACTGAAATTTTATGTTTTTATTATGTAAGTTACACAGAGAGGATTCTTTCTGAACATGCAGTAATGATACTAAATCTTCATAAATGCTTAGAAGAAGAAAAAGGACATAAATAAAAACTACCTGAATTGGAAAGAGTTTTGACAATAAACAAATTTTTCAAAATTAAAACTAAAACAGCACTCTCCAGTCAGACACTAACAGGAATTGTTGATCAGACATATAACTCTCCATGTAATCGTTTCCCCCTTAAATCCTGCAGACATAATTAAAGTCTGGAAGGAAAAACCCTAAGAAATCATTCCCTACTGGACTGCCTAAGCTATTGCAAAGTCCTGGAGGGTTTGAACTGGGTCATGTCTGTTGAATTATTGTCATGTGAGAAGCAGAAACTCTCCTGGCAACCGAGACGAAGACTCAGGTCTCTGAAAGCCATGGATCTTGGAGCATTCAGAACCACTGTGTGGTGGCCAATGGAAGCTACTTTCTGCAGGTCTAGATGTTTGTGGCTTTCACCCACTGGTCTGCCTTCTCCCAACAGACTGAGAGGGATGATCTTGCTGATTCCATACAGATTTGCGGAAGATCTAGATTTTATAGTTTCTCCACAGTTCTGCAACTAGTATTTAACATCTTCATAGGCCAAATACTAAAAGTCTGTACCAAATACTCTTTCTGCTTAATTCTTACTTTATGACTTAGAAACCTCTGGAAACTTCTCTTCTAAGCTGTTCAGTCCTCTACATACTTTAGTAGCAGAACAAAGTTGACACCCACCTGGAAAAGCAAGAACCGTATGACTCCCAAAATGGGCATTTCTCTGAGCACAGATGGATGAATGAAATATTAAAGTGAGTCAATGCTGAACATTGCAGACTTCCATAGCCTGGGTCATTCTTTAATTTCAGTGAAAAGAAAAGTTAATTCCTTTGCTGAAAGCTAGACATTTTACCTACACCAGATTCAATGACTGGAGACAGGAACGTCACATTTTACTGATGTTCAGACTGTGTGTAAAGCAGCTCACATGCTCTCCTAGCAGCTTTTTAGTCATTTTCTGTGACAGCATCACTCCTACTAAGTTGTCGGCTTTTGCATATTGTAGGCTGAGCTCCTTCAGTTCTCTAGCCATTAGCATCGCCATTAGCACTTTATGAAAAAACTTACTATGTAATTGTGGATACTGCTGATCACAACAAATCTTTAGAAAATGTAGCCCCACATCTATTTACTTCCCTAATGACTGAATTTCACATCATTCTTCTGCTGTCAATTTCCTCTTTAGAAAACTGGGATTTTATTTATTTCTTTAATAATTTTTGTGTGTGCTTAGGACTCAATTGCCACTCAGTTAGGGATAATTACACATTAGATGCTATAAATGGACACAAAGAATATATTTCCCTAAGAATCTAAAAGAGGAAAAAGAATAACAAAAAGCAAGCTTTAGAAACACTTATAAGCCACTTGTCTATCCATACCAGCTGTTTGACACTAGTGCTCTCCTTGAAATCATTTTTAGACTGAAATCACACAGCGACGCTACTTCTGAAATGTTAATGTTTTCATGTCTAAGGCAAGACTAGATTATTCTCCCCTGAAGTTTTTTTAGCAGGCAGTTAGGTCCTTGCCAGCACCAACAATATTTTGGACCCCTACTGATGGCAGAGTAAAAGAACTACCTTCTGCCTTGCTTTCAGGGAATAAATGCTCCTTGTGACTCACGCTGCCTTACTTCTCTTGAATGCAGCTGTCTTTTTCTCATCAGAGTTCAAGTAAATTTACAAGGGTGCTTTAGTGAGAGAAAACTGAAAAGGCTGATTATTCTCCAAGCTATGTTGGCTTTTTTCTGAGAAACACTTGTTGTTCAATAATGATAGTCCCTGCCGAACTCACAAATTGAATCTGGGAGAGAGACAGGAAGGGTGTTTCAAAGGTTAAATTGAATGACAAGTTTTATCAGTGTGGTCCATAAAGATCATAACGTGTTTTTATTTAGGGCTTTTTCTGGGACTGGAATTGTACGGTGTGGACTGTCCTCTCTGGAATATTTGCAGGATTTGTCCTTTGTGTTTGGAACCTAACTTCAGAAATCTGTGCAAAGCTTGTGGTTTTCTGGGGGTCCACTAATGTAATGAAAAAGTGGTTCTGTACTTCTTATCTGGGCACAATGGGTCATAGCCACTTTTTACCACCCAGGCTGAAGCAAGCAAGCAGGTGGTCTTATCCGCTCCTTATTTGACATCACATCTCTAACTCTGTCTGACAAAGAAAGCTGAATTTAATTACAGCTGTGTGTTCATTCCTGGTGGTGGAATTGCTGAAGGTATCCTGTATGGACATCTGGAGAGGGATCTCAGGGGAAAGACAAGATGACAGGAAAAGGAAGACAGAACAAAACACCAACTCTGTGTTACTTCCTCACCAGCACAGTTTTGGGCTTGGTTTTTTTGGTTTTTGTTTTGGTAAACTCACACAAGGAGCACTGGCCAAGTTTATGATTTTTGTGCTTTGGCAACATTCTGAACACCTCATTGTGCCAGTCAGTATAATTCGTCACTGTTAGAGGAGCAGTGCAGTAGCACCTTTGCTCCATCTTTCTTAGCAAACCTGCCTAACGATAGCTCAAAACATCTAATACTTTTTTCTCATAGCCAGCCTGTTCCCTCAGAGCACCAGAGGGCCTCTGTCTCTTAGGCACTGGGTGAGCACTTTGAAAGAAGAAAACAAAAGCTCTTTGGCCTCTGTGAACTTGTTGAAGCACAAGCTAGATCAAAAGAAGCAGCAAGCCAAAGTTTTGGGTGCAGTCCTGGGAAGAGGGAAACATGGGAGGAAATGACAGCAGACATTGAAATACTGCATTTAGTGTTTTGCAAATGAAAAACTGACTTTTCAGGTGGTTTTGCAGTAGACCTGGTTGAATATTATGCAGGTGATCGCAGAATGTGTTTCAAATTAATGCAGGAAATTTGCTATGCGAATCATGGTTTGTGACAATTTTAATTTGTCTGTAACACTGAGTTATTGCAGCCATTTTGGATTAAGGCCTAACAGCTTCTTTAAACCTTTAATAATTGAAAACCTGCAATTTATTTATTGCTTTCCTCTGAAAACGGAACTTCAAAACATTTTAAACTGCTGTGGGAGAAAAAAATAACCTTCTGTGGAACTAATTTGAAATTTCATCTGTATTTTGCTGAGTTCTTCAGTACAATGTTTTATAACATGATCTGACACTTGGACTCTGAGAATAAAGAAACAATTTGCTTAGAGCAACTGTGTAAGTTACTTCTTCAAACCACTTCATCTGTCCTCTTCCTACTGGCCCTAAATTTGTCAGACAATGTAAAAGGCCTGCCAATCTTCTTTATAATCTGTGGGAGAAAAATAAAACTAGGAAAGAATCTTAATAATTATCTTAAAAATTTAAGAACTGTTTAAGCAAGAAAATTTAAGCAAGGAAGATGTTAACATGTATAAAAAAATACCACAGTCTACACAGGGAGCTTTACAATGTCTTTATACAAAACCATGATGCAAATTAATACAGAATATTTGGAGTCTTGTCTCAGGTATCTAGCAGTGTCAAGAAATTCATTAGTAAAATGGCAGGACTCAGAAAACAGTCACAAAAATACCTACAAAAGCTCATAATAAAAACACAGTATGTTTCCCATTCCTACATGGTGAAAAAGCTAAGGATAGAAAATCATTAGTAACATCCTGAAAGTAGATTGGGAACTTCTTGCTGTATCATAGAACAAGGATTGATTTTACATGAAAAATAGAGGTAGGATACCAAAACACAGCAAATCCTGAGACAAGAACTTAATTGAAAACAAAGAGGAAGCAGACATTTGTAAGTTCTCCAGACTGTTCAGAATTATAATCAATTATAATAAATGTTGTGGAAAGGATGTTGTGCCTTTTTTAAAATGAGAGAAAAAGATAAATATCTACATATTCTCTTACAGCCTCTGGTGTTGTCACTGTAAAAAGATGGGTTAGTGAGAAAAACACATGGATTGATCTAGTAAGACAAAAATGTTTTCAGAATTAAATGTAAATAATAAAAAATTTGGGTTTTAAGGTTTCAAATTGTAAATTCAATTTAGAGACTCAACAGTTCATGGATCAAAGGGAGAGGAAGCCCAATCTAGGGAATACAATACAATAAAGCACAAAAACTAACCTTGGGGTCTGCTTAGTGATTTTTGTTGATTTGATTTGTGTAACCACAGAGGGAAACTGAAAACATAAATTCTTGAGACTTTTATTTCCCTGCCCTGAATAGTATCTGCCTTTCACTTACAAGGATACACAAAAGTTAGATTAAGCCATTGGTGTCACCTAATCATGGATATTCTCTATGGTCAAGCTAACACTATCTCTCAGGACTGATATAGGCATGCTGAAATTTTCAGCTGACATTAATGACAAAATGGCCATGAGTGAGCACACTTTTATTTCTTCAGGAGAGGACAGATTTTAGCTTTCTTCTTATTTTATCCTAATGACCATTTCACCCACTGCAGCCTGATTCCATCTGCTTGCTGTCAGTGTCTGAGACAGCCCATGAGAGCTGAGGCCAGGCCAGGCCTTCTGAATGGAAAATGCATTCAAAATTCCTTTGTTTGGCCACCAGAGGACTCTCTGATCTATTGAAATTTAGCAGGAAAATATGTAGATCCCTGGAAAACAAAAATGGATGCCAGGGTTTTTTGGTTTTGGTTTTGGTTTGTTTTGGTGTGTTTTTCATTTGTTGTGGATATCAGTAGTTTGGTATGCTAAGACAGTGGGGGACAATCTACCCAGAGGTCAGGACAAAATGAAAGCATACATATTTTTTACAGCTGAACCCCTTGTTTGATTGGTTGGTTTGGGGTTTTTTTCTCTCCAAGAGTCTCCCAAGACTTAAAGAATCATAGACATACACAAAAGGAGAAAATAAGCAACCTTGACCAACCTAACAGGCAAAGGTGAGACTGCAGTGTTGATATCATTACATGAAAAATGGTAGGGAATGTTGTCTGGTCACTCCATTGATATTATTTTGTTCCCGAGCTCCGTATAATTTCAATTCATTCCTTCAGCAATTTTTGTCTCTTAATGAAAGTTGGTATTGTTATTCCTCTACTTCTACCACAAAAGCTTTAGGAAGTTGGTGTAGCATAAAAGTTACAGTTACTCTGCTTCCCACTCCTCTCCCTCCTGCCTCCCTCTTCCCCCAAGTAGAGGTAGCATGGTTTATAATTATAGGGGCTTGAATGCAGGTGAATAGAAGCAAAATATTCAACTCTAATTTGGCCTTCCACAACTGAGCGATGTCTTGATGAAGGTCATTCTGAATCACGAATTGTGAGGTTGAGTGTAGAACTGACATCTGCAGCAGTTTAGAGTTGCCCAGTGAGCTGACCAGGTAGATTATACAGCCCTCTGAAGAGAACTAGTGGACAAGGACTTAGAATAAATTCCAAGATGCAGTCTGAGCTGATGCTTTCTGCTGAATTGAAAACCAGATGGTGTGGCTTCTATTTAGTCTTCAGAATCTTAAGCAGACCTGCTGTGCTGTGAGTAGGAGGCTGTTCACTGTTATCTATTAAATTGGGTGGCAATAGGCAGCTGAAGAAACAAAATTTTGGTAGGAGTACTTCTATCTGTTTATGGACAGTCCAGGAACTAGCACGTCCACAGTATATGTTTATTCTTTTTTGGATGCTTACAATCCTTCTCAATGTAAATTACTGTCATGTGGTATAAAAAAATCCAACATGCCCTAAAATCCAAATACAGGTAACTCTGTCATTGGTTGCTGCTTATGTCTGATGGTGTAAATGGGACAAATCTGAAAAGCAAGTGACGTGGATACTTACCTAGCTTAGTTTTTTATATGATGACTAAAATCACCAGTGAACCAAAACCATTATTTGTCCAGCTCTAGAGATGGCCATATTTTCAGAAGACATTATGAAAAGAGAATTGGTTGACCAGCAGAAGTTTAGTGTGATATCTGGAAGTAGGAGAAGAAAGATTTATTTCTGTTCTCTCTTAAAACGTTCTAATCCTCAAATGAAAGCAGGAAATAAAACTAATTATATCTACTCTGTACAACTGAAAAAGTGTTTTCAGGAAAGCGATGAAGATTTAAGAAGTATTTGAATTGTCATATGCATTTTCAAAACTTCTTCTAAAATGCACTCATAATGAGTGAATGAATGAATAATTAGTTCAATTGAATAAAACCAGTGTTAACTATAATGCATTTTCCAAAGATAGATATTATCACATTTTACTTCAAGATGGAATTATTTAAAAGTATTTGGAAATTCTTCCAGTAATGAAAAAAAATTAGTAAAGGTCAAGCCTTAGAATAAAGACCTGTTGCCAACTATATTACTGTAAATGATATTTCACTTTCATTTCCTGCTTTATCTCTAATCTACTTTTTCTGCTTCATGAGGAATAATGTAAGCAGGGACCACAAAGTGGTGTTGGAATTTCTCAGGCAGCCATTTTCATTAGATAATTTTCAGTCAAGTGTGAAATTCACTGAGGGAGCACTGAAGATTTCCGCGTCTCATTTTTTAATCTGGGAATCTGTCTTTCTAGGTAGGAAATGTCATTATTTGATGGCATTTGATAAAGTGATTTATGGCACCTGATCAATCAGAGCTTATACCATCACAGCAAACTTTAAAAAGTATAAATGAACTGTGAAATAAGGACATCCAAGTGCTTCCTGCCTTTGTCTTGAATTGTAAAATTTGTCAGCTAGGACCTAACATTCAATTTTTGGAAATCAAGAGGTCAAGAAAAGAACCTGTAGAAAGGTAGCTGGAATTCTTTATTACATAAATTCACCTTTGATACTAGAGAATTGCACAACATTAGCATTTCAATGTCTTCCCCATTTCAAGTAGTTTCTTTCATATTCTGTGCTGTGGCAGCTACAGACAGACTATAGCCATGGACAAATTGAGTCTAGAGAGAGCTTCAGAAGCAAGTCTGGTCCTCATTCAAAACCCTTTGAAACGAATCAGAGGGTATCTGTTGACTTTGATGGACTTTGGCTTGAACTCTTCCAGCTTCTACAGGCAGTCTTGGGTTCTGATCACAGCTCCAGATGATGTTCATGTATTTTATTCAATTGCTGCTTATTTATATGTATTGAACAGCACTTGAAACAGGTCCAGAAGGAATACAGAAATTCTGTCTTCCAGGATGATGCTTTAACGGTAAATGCAAGAAAATAATCCTTTTTCTTTTTTTTTTTCCCAATGACTCTGAATTTTCTGTGATTTCCTGCACAGTGACACCAATTTTGCATTAGGGATATCTTCTATCACTCCAGAATTAGGCCAGGGGTGACTGGACAGGTGAGATAAGATGGAATGCTCATGGACAAAAGAGGAAAGGAATTACTGTCCACATAAAAATTATTTCTGCAACCATTCAGGCAGTTTTCGTTGCATTTCACTGGATTCCAAAGCTGTTTGACTGTGAGAAAAGGTAGGACTGCAAGCATCATAAAGAACTGTCAGACCAAGAACAAGGTACCTGGGAAATAACAGGTTTTCTGCTTTAGAAAAGCCAAAGAGATGCGACTAAGTGTTTCTGTGATTTTAGAAAGTGAAAATAAGTCTTTGAAAGTTTGTGGCCTTTATCTCCACTTTTGTGAGTGGAATGTGCTGATCTAAGAACACGACAAGGGGGACAACTGGTCTACCACCTGCTGTCTGAATCAAAGCACTCACCCACAGGTCACCAGTCTTGTCAAAGAGATTTGCATTGATGAAATATGAAATGGCATTACCATCAAAACATATAAGATCATCTTTCCTTTGAAGAAAAGCAACAGCTATACTAACTTTGAAGCTCGAGGACAGGAAGGCAATTAGTTCAAGATAGTAGGCACAAATGGGGAAATAAGTTCAATGTCGCCACTAATAGGAACTGGCAGTTTCAAGCCCTGAAAGATGGGCTTCTTATAACACTTTTCAATGACAAGTCCCCAGCTAGTGAACTGATTTTGGACCATAAGAATGGAAACACTTGAATAACCATGTACAATCCTCAAAAAAAGCAAATCTTTAGGCTATACATCAATAGATTTCACAGAACATCCATACTGTGTGCCAACATACCCTTATGGAGCCACAGACTACGTTTCAATAATCCACATCACAGGAGTAAAGCAGAGGAGATTGTGGGGATTGCATGAACTCTTTAAACTTTAGAGATAATGTTAGAAAGTGTGCTACACTATATGCTACAGGAGAGCAAACTCCCTTCTCTGCTTGCAAAAGACTTAAACAAGAATCTGGTTAATGAAGGAGTCCTTGAACATATGAACAAAATACAGCAATTAAGCACTTGAGAAATTACAGTGCTATTAAGGGTATCAAACTCTGGTCTTCTTCCTGCTTTTAGCTCTGTTTTAATTCCACCTTTCTTCATCTAACATTAGCTTAACATCAGGACCTCAACTTCAGAATTTATTTTGAGATTTCTTAGAGCTCTGTTACAATCTCCTTCATCACTTTCAAGTCATTTTTTTGGCATTGTTTTGAATAACAGCTAAGCTGAGCTGTTAATCTTAAAATATGTTAACTCCATCACAAATGTTTACATTCTTTTCTTGCACTTCATCCTCCTGAAACGCAGTCTGCTGTGTTATCACTGTACTGACCATCAATAACACTAACTAAATGAGTTTTGATGAAGACAAGTGAATATATCTTTGACTGACTGGACATCCTGTCACCTACAGAAATACAGAGCATAGTAAGTGTTAAAGCCTTTATTGGTATGGTTACCCAGCTGATATCCTAAAGGATCCATTACTGTGTAAGGATTCATAATTTCATAATGCTTATTTTTCTCACTAACACAAGACATGCTTTTAAATGTAATCTATATTAGTTACCCATGTCTTTTCTGCTTGTCTGCAGGTACGCAGGTTAAGGTAAGACTAACATCAATAATCACCTGAGAATTTTCAGCAAATACAGAATGTATCTGTTCTCCTTTAAAAATAATCTGCTATAACTAGAATAAAACATGAAATCATAAATATGTGCTGATAATTATTTTTTGTTCAGACAAACCTGAAGATTTCATTAACAATATTTAAAACTTCGAGTGGTATGGAAACCAGCTTTACATTAGAACACCTCTCATAATATTTCCCCTAATAAAATTTAAAATCAGTTCCAGATCTCCTAAAAAGAGCTATCAGATTAACATTTTCTAAGATATCAGTGGTGGGTTCCCACACTGGAAATCTATTCCTCTGGCAGGCCACCAGAATTCAAATTTGGCAGGCTGTAGTGTGGTGTAAGGTTTACTTGTTCAATCAAGCATTCAATTAACTAACATGTCAGTATGTTGGTCCTTTGTGAGACAAATAAAAGGCAGCTAAAGTGCATTGAGCCATCTGAATGGAGAGTTGTGTAATTAATATTTGTTTTTAATTTATTGTAAGATGTCCAGATGCTCTCGCAATCAGGTCCTGGGAAATCCTTAAAATAATTGAGTTCTGTAAACTTACTAGAGGGCAGCAGGTTTTCCTCTGTGTGCAATAAAGAGTCGGGCAAATGATTCAAGAGACATTTTAAAAAGTTGTTTTTAACTTTTTCTTTAATTAATATATTGTTTACAGTAATGACATAATTTCTGTGTAATTGCTTATTTGTTAAATATCAGTGTTTATTAGTTATCTACAGTCTAAGACTGTCATTATGTTTGCATCACGCAGCGTTCTCCAACTCAGTAAACCAAGCTTTATTAGTCTGGGAGAGAAGAAAGCATGCAATTTCAGCACATTTTTTTCTCAGTTAATCTCATTTTTGTTAGCTACTCCAGCAGTCAATTAATCCTAGTTGTGTAAACACTAAACAAGAAGAGTGAAATGCATTTGAAGTGTGTGTTGAGATAGGATGAGTTCTCCTCTGAAAACATGGCTCTTTCTACTCTTTAGATGAGTAACTTTTACGTACAGCTTTTAGGTGAAAAAAGTTGGAGGAGGGGGGAAATCAGAGCCTTTCAGTCTGTTTTTGTCCCACTTAACTACAGCATGTAAACTAAGAGCATTACCATGCTAGACATCTCCTGTAGCCAACGGAGATGCAGGCATCTTCAGAGAATGATGTAGCTTTGACCCTCCATTCCCATTAAGTACTGAGAAAGCCTAAGTTTGTATTGATAATTGAAATCAGATGAATCAGATCCTTATGTAACAAAACTCTGCATTTCACCAAGGTCTCAGAGTAAATGGGATGCTTCTCAGCTAACCAAAAAAGCTAAGCACCTAGTCTGATTGCCTATATTGCACATTTTATACTTACACTATGATGCTGACACCATGGAAATTGCACCGACATTTCTAAATATCATTTCATTGACGACCATTTGTCAGGCTGGTATAATGCTAGAGGCCCTAGTGGGAGGACCATTATGCATTCCACTGTGGCATCACCAACACACCATTTTGTGTGCCTGGTAAGTCCTAGAATTGATTTTTATCTCTGTTCCCTGTGGCATTTGCATAATTCATTTATGCATTCCCCCCACTGGATGAAATGTCATTTGCAGAAGGATCATTCCTGTTACTATCACCCCTAGCTGATTTTTCCTCTGACCAGGGTTGCATTGATTTTTCTATTGCCTTCTTCCTGTCTAACAGTTAATGATCACCCTCATTGTACAGATAATAGACACCAGTATTCTCGTAGCAGTTATCTGTGATCACACAGAGCCATCCTCACACACAAATACTCACAAGTAATAACAGAGATCCAACAAGGATTCATGTACACAGACACATTTATTTGAATGATAATGGAAACCTCACCAAGAAGGGGTAGATTGGCTCATAAATCAGATTTAAGGAATACCTTTTCAACCTCTACATCTTGCATTCAAGATATAGTGGGTTCATTTTTAAGATAAACTGCTTAGCAGCTATCTTTTTTACATGTAATACACTAGCACTAACCTGATGTTTAAAAATTCTAATATACTTAATGTTTAGTAGATACAATATTGAATTCTATGTTTTGTAAGATTTATTTTACAGTTATGAAATCTTTTTAAAATAGGTAAGTAATATTTTCCAAGCTCCACTTAAGCTGTCTTCAGCATTCAGTTTCTGACTGGAGTCTGCTTGGGGGCTTCATTTTCAGATGGCAGAAGTTAGACATTGTTTGGAAAAAATAACCAGTTTGAGAAGTCTTCAGTGAAGCACTGAGTAGATGAGGCACCACACATACCTAGTCATATTTGTAACAAACTAACCATTATGAATAAAACTGATACAAACCCAAGTGTTTTGTGTTATTGAGCTCCTCAGTTTGAAACTAGCTTATAGTTGCCAACACAACTCTATCAAACCCCAAACAGTACATTTTCCTTTTCCTTAGCATTGTTTGTTTTAGTAAAGCACACCTAGATATTGAAAAAAGGTCTATGGATTTTGCAAACTGAATGGCTCCCTAAATATCAATACAAATCTTATTCCTGTTTCAAGGAAATAAGAAATATATGACTGTAGCTGAACATGAAACAAATTCTTCCTCTGACATTTTATGTTCCTGATTTATTTCCATTCATGTTATCTTAGACATTATTCTTAGGAAAGTCATTACAAGCTCAAAGGTATGCATGAGGTTAAGGATTTCAGGAGAATGAAAATGAAGATAGGTTTTTAGTACTGATATCACTTGCAGTATGCAAACATTTGACATTTCTGTTGCACTTGGGGTACATTATCAGCAAACAGTGAACTCAACTTTGGGTTCCTGCAGATTAAGAAAAGTTACTAGCATGCTGTGAAATGGAAAAGCAAAAGATTACCCCCTTTATTCAGCATACATATGTAAGCTTCTAGCATGCCAAAATATAAAGAGTATCATTTCTATAGTTGGTGCTCCTAACAGTGAAAGTTTTATCTGCATGTTTCTGAATTTATTTGTATACAAAGTATAAATATAAAAGAACAGCTGAAGAATTCTGCTGAACATGACATTCTTCTAGAACCTTTTTCTTCTGCCAATCTTTTGTTCCCTATTCCTCCAACTTGAAAGAGAGATAAAGACATAGGAACTCTTCTACAGCCCTTAGCTATGAGCTAATGGGACCCAGGCACTATTAGTGCCAGGATGAATCTGCATAGTAACTGACCCCTTGTGTAGGGGTCTAGCACCTAACACTCTTTTATATTGCCATAATTAAAATGATTCGATGGGTCAATTAAAGTGAACTTTTCAATATTAATGACTTTTGATTATATCTAACTGAAGAATCAATGGTATAAAATCAGCATAGGCTGCAAATACCAATCCAGAAAGCTTGTCAGGTAAGCAGACATATCATATAACAAGGTTTGAATTTAAAGCTAAAGTACGGCTGTGTCACATTAGCAAATAAACAGAGCTGCATCATATAGTTCTGTGACAAACATTAACAGGTCCTTACATACATCTAAGGTACCTTTGCTCAATGAAGACGTAGCTTAACATGCAATCTGTTTCTTAAAAGTAACTGCTCCTGATGCTCAGTCAGATGTCCTGATTACCAGCAATGTTAGGGTGGTCTGTGATTTGTTATACTGGATCTACTTTCAGCAGCGATACATTTTATTTATTTAAATAAAATTATTTTATTAAATAACTTTAGCAGGATATGTGAGGGAATACTTTGTATTCCACAGCCTCTGGAAATGACAGTATTCCCTGAGCAAGGATTCAGTTCTGTCAGTCTTTGTAACAGTGATTTCCAGTGATGGGCTTGTTCCATGTCCCCATGGAAAAGGTATAAGGCCCACAGGTGGTTTGATGAGAAGGAATTTTGGATAGGTGAAAAGATCCATAGTCTTTTTATCACGTGAGACAAACACTTAATGGGTGAGGACACAATAACTGGGCTATTGTTATAGCTCTTGAAATGAAATTTCATCTGTCAAGGACTTAGAAGTACAACTCTTAGCAATCCAGTCCTCTCAAAGCACTCACAGGTTTTTACAGAGCAGATTTTCACCCTGTATCCATTAGGTAAGATTTCTAAAAGCAGTCAGTGTTAGCCTAACCATGGTGCAAATAATTCTGGTGAAAGTTCACCACCAAATTCAATGGGGAGAGTCAAATCAATAATAAGTGCTTTTCAAAGTCCCACCATTTAGCTTTTGAAATAAACATACCAGTTCAAGGAAAGATAAGATGAGAAAAGTCAAGAAATAGCAATGCCAGTTGCCTCTTTACTTAGGAACAACTATACAATGATTGAGCATGTCTGAACAACAGAACACAGCCAATTTCAGTGTTATGCTTCCATAATATTACAGTGTGAGTGGAAAAACATTCAAATTATGAAAAAAAACACCTTTGTGGCACTATCCATTAAAATATGCCAAAGAGAAAGATGGATGGATACTTCACTGGAGCATTATTTTATTTATAAATACACAAGTCAGTAGCAGCATAGTTCATTCTAAAAGGGTACTTCATTATTGCAAAGTGTAGTGCTCCTTGATATTTTTCCTCCAGTAAGTAGCAATATGTCAAAACCCACATATTTAACTCACTTCTCTTGGTGTCAGAAGACCATGGCATACCCTAAAGAACAAATATTTGAATAGTGTTAAAATCCTGTTAGTGAAGTCCTAGGTATCTGTTGCACAGATAATACACATACTGAAATGACTGCCATTTATTACCAATACTAACAAAATAGTCAAGATTTCTTGTGCATATGTATAACATATACACACACAGTATGCATGTATGTACAAGTATATCTATTACTTATATATCAATATGCGTATAAATTTCTGCTTAAATATTTACAAACAATGACTGTATATTTCAGGCTCAGTTATTATATTGCTTTCAGCTGACTGAAAGGGCATATGGAAACAATAGGAACATATGGAAAAAAGATCTGTTTTAAGACCAGATTGTGATATGATTACTCATACTGAATAACATACAAGGAATATTCCTTCTGTGGCATAAAGTACTCTCTTGTGAAGAAGTGTAACAATGCAGCAGTTTGTATTTACTGACACTATTAGATCTTTGCCATTTATTTACCTGCAGAGTGATAGGGTCATGTCAGAAGTAAATCTGGGGTTTGATTGTTTCATATATTTGCAAATTCTACCCCATGATCATTTTCTTGAATCCGTGTTATTCTTTTATTTACACAAACTGGGAACATGCTCTTATCTCTACCATATAGGAATTACCAAAAAGGATTTTTGAGGTCTCCCATTTATAAGCATTATGCTACTTAGCTTATGAGCTTAAAAATATGACTTTTCAAAATAGATTGTCAATGCCACTCTATATCCAAATAGTGTTTAAACTGTGAAAAATTATTTGCTACTTAAGGCTGATGAGACACTGCATATTTTACTCACCCTATATTGCCTAGGCAGTAGCATGGATCTCCAAAGTGTGAATGGTTTTATGTATGAGGAGTGCACAGTTACTCACCCTCATGCACCTTGGAGAAGAGAAAGAATAAAATTTCATGCTTAGTTCTGAACATCTTCCTTAAACAGTCTGAAGTTTAACTGCAAACTCTCCCACCCTTTTCTGTTGTACCCACATTGGTTCCAAATTCCACCTGAGTTCCTGTCAAAATACCTGGAGATACTGGTTCTACAGCATTTCAGAAGCTCAAGCCCGTATACTGAACTCCAGTTTTCCATTTCTGCCCAACACATATACCCACACAACCACACAAGAGAAAGTCAAAGGGATGTTTGAAAAGCATTAACCCACTTTATCTAGGAAAATGCCAATTTGCATAGATGACTACTATATGTACAAGTAAGAATATGCAATTAAGGCCCTAATGGTAGACATCACACACATGAGCTTTCCATTGAATTCTATAGGAGGTTGATGATCAGGTCTTGGCTTGTCCTGCTCCTTGATTTTAACCCAAAGCAAATGCCCCACGAAGGGTATGGGTCTTCTTTTATTTTAAAAGATCCTGATCCTGCAAACACTTGAGGCAAGCAGTTTTACATAAATGGATCATCTTCAGAATCAGAAATGCCCCAAAATAAAGATTAAAAAGACAAAAAAAAAAAAAGAGAGAAAAAGTGTCACCTCATAAAATAATAATCTCAATATGAATGGCCTCTGCTAATGGAAGTTCTATGATTCCTCTAGACATATCTAGCTGCATGTTTGTGCTTCATGCAAAATATTTAAAATTAAGAAACGAAAAGTGCCTATTACTAGCTATTACTAGCTGCCCAATTATAAATTCTATAAGACAAATTCTAGTTTACTTCTCAAAGATAAATATGGTTAAAGTAACTTGATTTCAATGGCATAGTGGCATTTCAATATGCAAAAAATAGAACTTCAGAGGGGATTTGTATTATTTAGACAAGATAATACTATCTTGCAAAAGAGGTAACAGAGAGCAACACAACCACTTTAAAAAAATACAGCACTGATAGTTTATATCTATACAGATTGTATCTATATAATCTGGAGTAAATCCACTGATATGCCAAGTGACAGAAGGTTCTTAGTTCATTGCCTTATTCCAGCCTAACATCTACCCTCTTTTTGATTTACAAGCAGTTCAGTAAAGTATCTGATCCCAGTGTTCATTAATTTTCTTTACAATAAAACTGTAAAAAATCTGACAGATGAAACTAACATTGTGTCTGAGGATCCACGAGCAAAGGGCAGTTTTACATGTCAAATTTGAACTGAAAGTACAGAGAAGTTAAATATTTCATAATAATAAAGTAAGTAAATAAATTCCAGACTTGCCATGGAAACACTGACACTCATGAACTAACAGCAGCACTTGATCACACTCTAGTCATATATTATTATCCTTTAGACCCTAATTCTGCAGTGAAACTGTCCTCAGTATAGTAGCCCAATCATACCTCCTTACATATTACTGGATTAATTCTTCAGGACTGGGACTTTCATCTTTCTCCTGGGTTATAAAGCAGAAAACACACTGTTTGCACAGCATAAGCAACAACACATACAAATTTTAGTCACAGCCAAGCACAATTATGGACAGAACACTGTTAAGCTACTCTAGTAGAAATCTTTCATAGAAAGTAACTAAATATTAAAACTAGCAGTAGCTATCCCAGCCCACTGCTTCCTCTGTAGCTGCAGACAGAGGGTTGGGAACCAAGTGGGCTGATGTACCTGATCCCACAAAACGCTGCACATCTCAAGTGAGATCCAGCATTCCTCCAGCTCCAGCAAACATTGGTTGAAGTCACAGATGTTCAACACATTGCATAAATAGACCTATAAACTCCAACCAATTTTTGCACATCACTTACCTGAATATGAAAGACACTAAAATGAAATTATGCAGGATAATGAAGACTGCGCACATTCCAGCGCAGACCAAGGGCCATTTCTTGTCACACCCTGAAGGCCATATCTTGTTACACACTGCTTTTAATCTGAAATCCACATATGGATCAATAGCATATTGCACTAAAAACTACGCTACAAGGGTAGGGTTTTTTCTTCCCCCCTCCCTCCCTTCTTTTTTTTTTCATTTTATACAACCATAATGACTTGAGAGGGGAAAAAAATCCGAACAAATGAAAACAAAGTAACCTGGAAACGTAAGATGGAGATGCAGACAAAATTTGACAGTAACAAAACCTGTTTTGCTACCCATCCTTACAGTCCTCTACCTGTATGTGCAGCCAGTAACCAGTAAACATTTTGGTCATAACAGTAAAACATTTCACAAAGGCTCTCCATGTTTCAAGAGAACATGAACTGAATTTTTAATAGAATGTTAGCCTCAAAGCAATTCAAAAGCTTGCATTTTGAAAAGACAAAGCAAATTGTATCCAAGCAAAAAAGTCTATAAAACTGCTACCCAAATAGCTAACAGAAAGCTTGAAATGTGACACAAAAGAAAGATGTGCAAAGTAACCTAACATTGCAGCCCTATTACAAGTCAGTACTTCAACAGCAATGAATGAGAGATAAATATTTACCCTAGGTAGCCAGACTGAAGAATGTAAACAGATTCCACAGATATAATATAATTTGTCAATATCTTTACTGCTGGAAATGGAAATGTTAACTCAGGCAGGTCACTGATCCTGAAAGATGAGTATCATCAATTACATTTTTTACCTGTCAGTCATTCACATCAGTGCCTTTCCTGCAGCCGACTGCTCCCCTGCCTTCCATTTCTTGTTTCAAGGTACCAAACAACTTTTTATACCCACTTCTCACTTGGTCTTTTTCACTGTTACCCTATTGCCATCTCAAATTAATACCGCTTGTTTCAGAACTAGTCTGTTTTCTTCCCTTATTTTCACAGTATTGCCTGTTTCCACTGTCTCCCACCTCAGGTAGGTGGCCCTACTGGTCTCTGAAATGCCATCTTAAATCTTACTTCTTCTCAAGGTCCACAAATTTTAACCAGCTCCTAAACAATAAAATTTGATCCAAAGCTCACAGAAGTCAGTGACAGCCTCTCCATTAACTGCAATGGACTATGAATCAGGCCCAGATTGCTGTCAATAACTCTGGACTGAAATCTAGTGAAAGAAAAAAACAAAAGAGTCTGTACAGGTATCTTTGTTATTAATAACAGACTGCTACTTGAACACAGTCATGGCAATAATATATCCTAGGTTAATACCATCTCTGATTATTTTCCAATACATTTCTCCAGATCTTATGCAAAGGACTAAGGCCTTAATTTTGTCATTACCTTTATCTGTACAAATTTGGAGTGATGCCAAAGACTTCTGACAGAACTTTAATAAATAAGCACAGATGAGTTCCTATAACTTCCTTTATATACCACAAAATACCATTCTACATCTAGCTAGCTAAAACAAGGAAAATTGCCACATTTATGAACCAGATTAGTAAATAATTACAAAAAACCCCACCCAGCAGTATTAAAGTGGCTGAGTGATGGAGTATTTGGAAGTTTAAACCAGTCCATCTTTTAAATTCTCACTAGTGAGAACATGTAATGCTGTTTGTGCAGGGATCCTCTCTTTAATCCTATAATGTTAATCTAAGAGCAGTTTGAAGAAAAAGCATTCCAGAAATCAAAAATAACGTGACTCTACTTGATTCTTCCTGTCTTCATAAACATTTTTTATTCCCCTTTCACATAATTCTCCCTGCCTCTTACAACCTCAGTTTGCTAATGCATATTTTTAATAAGGGGAAATTCAAATAAATTACTTTTGCATAGCCTTCCTTCTTCTACCACTTAAGTCTTAATTTTTTTTTGTAAGTGCCCCAGGTGTAAAGCCAGTGCCTTTCTACAATCCCACAGTGCTCCCACCAAATGATAAATGGAAATTAGTTCTAACAGACAATTTGGGAGATCTAATGCAGTAAAATAATTAAGATACACAAATACTATGTAGGTAACTGTTCACATTACAGAGAAAGCTATCATCAGACAGCAACTATTGTCAATATAAAGCTAAAATATTACACATTAAAAGGTATGCTGTGATTTGAGGCTATTTCAGCAGGAATTTAACAGTAATAATTCACATTTTTCACATCTTTACCCTATATTGTACTAATTAAAGTACTTTAAGGGAGTAGATAAAAAGTAACATTGCCTATTACCACATAACTTTGCCAAATGTATCAGCAAAACCAAGGTCAGTTAGATGACCTTCATTCAAGGGGTGAAGTTTTGGGGGCTTGTTTTATTTTTTCGGGGTCCATTTTTATTTAAAGATATTTGTGCTGATACTTTTATTACAATGAAGTACACTCCACCCTCACAGCTTCAGCTATGGGAGGCAAGCACTTCCGTAGAAATGAAATTACTGTTGCAACAAGGTTGCTTGTGACATTGTTTAATACAAAAAGGAGCCAGGACACAGTACATTGATAGGGGTGGAGTGTATTGTATATACAGAAGAGGGGTATTACTTCTGTTCTGCCATCTGACATTGATGTGGGAAGAAGGGACAAAAAACAAATGCATTTTCTTTCCAGTACTGAAACATGCAAAGACAAAATGCTTATTACAAGTCGTATGCAGCTCAGAATAATAATTAAAAAAAAATAGACAGCTCTAGAAATGCCCCAATATACTTAATTTTTTAAAATATATATTTAATACTCTGATCTTTCACTTCAAAACTTAGAATTAAGCAATGACTGAATAGGATCTGAAATACAAACAAAGCGTTGCTCACATCACATTAAAAGGCATCTTTTAAATGCAGCTGTGGATTTCTAAACTTAGACTGAACAGGATTTTTCATCGCTTGGAATTTGAAATGCAAGATGAGCTTGGCTACATTACATCTATTTTCAAGTGGAATTGTAACTATGCAATAAATTGCTGTTTCAAAGAAGCAACATGCAGAATTCAAACCTATTTGTTTCTTGCAAGTTCCTGTTGACCTGTGCATGAAGAGGTATTGAAGCAGTGGTGCAGTGAGAATCACTACAGCAATACAAATCCACAGCTCAAGCACGAGATACTAGAGGCTGGGTCTCTTGAGGAGCAACACTGAGTATACTGTTCTCCAAAATACACCACTTCCTTTAACCAATGGATTTAGTTTCAGGAAAACAGCTGCTTACCAACTTTTGTCCAAAAGAAAAAAGGCAGGGTGAGTGGGAGGAAGGAAGAGGTGGAAAGAGCTTATGCATTATGATGACATTTAGCAGAAAGCTGCAAACAGAAAGCAAAGACAAATATTTTAAATGTGATAGATTTCAACCAGAAATGGGAAAGCATTTTTCCCTGTTAGTATCTTTCCAGACTTGGCTGGGACAAAATTTGGGTTGCAGCTAAAGGCTGAAGCAACAATGTTGAGAAACAAAACAAAGAGGCATTTACCACCACCCCCACCACCCTCCCACACCCCTCTTTCCCCTCCCAGTTCACAAAGTATGATTGAAGCTTTTGGTTGGCTGCAAGGGAAATATTAGCTAGATCCACATCTATGGCCCCAGATGTTTAAAACTGATCATGGATTAAAGCCATGAAGTACATTTAAAAAAAAATTTCAATTTGAAATTTTATTGGCATGTTGCTAGAATGATCAACATCGATCCACAGGAGACTTTGTCCACATACTCTGAGAACAGCCTTCCTGCACCTCCCCCCTCTTTTCTTCCTCTCTCTCGCTCTTTCAACTTTAATGCTATTAAAAGCCAAACAAAATACTGGCTATGGGTGTAAAGGATGCTGGTTTTTTGGAATGTTGCCATGGATCCTGCTTCCAGTAGTGTCCCATGGAAAGCTGGTGCAGCCTCCTGTCTCTGTGGCAGACTGGTCTCCCCGGGCAGGGCAGAAAGAAGATAGCCATTTACCCCTGCTACTGCCTATTCTTTCTCATCCACTATCGCCAGGTCTTTGATCACCCTCAGTTTGCCACTGGCATCGATTCTGCGCTTCTCACGTATTAGATCCTCCAGGCTGTGGAACCTCACCGTGTGCACCTTGTTCTCTGCCAAGTGGATCTTGAGATAGTATTGCTGCTGATGCTGGGTGCCGGCAGCAGCCTGCAGCTCCCCCCCGGCTTTAAACTCCCTTTTCCCGAAGCGGCACCAGGCGGCGAAGCTCTCGGAGTTCGTCCAGCAGATCTCGTCGCTTTTTAAGCCCAGGTGCCCGCAGGCGTTTTGCACCACCAGCTCAGCCACCAGCGGGCGAAAGCGGTACCAGCTATTCACCACCCGGCCCACGTTGCCCGCGGCCGCCTCGTACAAGCTGTCCTGGCGGATCTGCCCCTGGTGCAGGTGGATGATCTGCCCGCTGCCCACGTACACCGCCCAGTGCGGCGGTGGGTGCTCCGACGGCCCCAGGTAGAGCAGCTCCAGCAGGTCCCCGGGCTTGCAGAGGGCAGGCAGGGCTGACACCGAGTAGACGCTGAGGTCCCCAGCCTGGGGGCCGCTGCTGACCTTGGAGAAGATGCATTCCTGGCCGCGGAAAGCGGAGAACTGGGTCTCGTTCAGCACCAGCTGGTGGTGGAGGTGGTGGGTGGGCGTCTCCTGGCCAGGGCTGCCGGAGCCCTTCACGCTGTACTTGTCTGGCTGGCCTCGCTCGTCCAGGTCCTCCTCCTCATCCGAAAAGAAGTAAGCCACCCCGACGCGCAGCTCGTCTTTCTCAATCCCCGAGGGGTCCCCGGTCGGCAGCTCGCTGTAATTCAGGTGGGTGATGCGATCCAGTTGATTTCCCATCAATGACAGGGCGAGGCGAGGGCAGGAATCGCCGGATCTGAAGGAAGGGTGGGGTGGGCAGGGACAGAGAGAAGGAGAGTACAAACGTAGGGAAGGAAGGAAAGAAAGAACAAAAAATATCAAGGCACATACAAAAGATTTCTGCGATTCCGCCCTAAGCCCCCATCCCTCCCTCCTTCCCCCCCGTGCAAGGCAGAAACTCCCAGCGCGGATCCTTCCCCTGCCCTCGGGGTGCGGGGCGGCGCCGAGCCGAGCCCCGTCTCCCCAGCGCTCGCCGGGCCGCGCCGCACGGGGCTGCCCCAACCCCACGGTTCCGGGGCGCCCGGCTGCCCCCGCCGCAGGAGAAGGCGGCTCCCTGCCGGCTCTGCGCAGGGGGACGGAGTTGCTCCGGGAGCCTCCGCTCCGCGAGGGGCGAGAGCTCCCGGGGCGCGGGGAGGGTCTGGCCCGGAGGGTCCCGAGCCCTTCCCTCCGCTCAGCCGAGCGGAGCCGCGCTGGGCAGCGCTGCGTGCGGGAGGGCGGCCGGAGGAGCACACGGACTCGGAGCCGGCAGCCCTCCCTGCCTGCCCACCTCCGCAGCCCGGCCGGGACCCCGCCAGATGCAGGGTAAAGAGCAGGCGATGGGCACCCCCCCGCAAGGGGTCCCTCTCGCCCCGCTCCGTACCCGTGGTCGCCCAGCGCCAGAACCCCCCCAAACTCCTTTAAAGTCGTCCTGTCCCCATGGGCGCTGGAGAGAAGTGAGTTCCGTCCGCCCCCTGCGCGCCTCGCTCTTCCGCCCGCGCCGCCCCGCTCCGCTGTGGGCTGCCCGGCCCCTCCGGCGAGCCTAAGTACCGGCGGCGCCGCTCCCGAGCCCGCCCCGGCCCCGCTCATTGGCCGCGCCGCGCTACACCCGCCGGTGGCGGCGGCGGCGGCGGGGCTCCACGGCGTCACTGCCCGGCCGGGCCCCGCCGCCGCCTCCGCCGCGCAGGGCCCCGCCGCCTCCGGGCGCCCCCGGCCAGCCCCGGGGCTGCGGCGCGCCGGCCGTTCGGTGTGGGGAGGCGGGGCTTCCCCGGGGGAAGGGGGATTAACGAGCGTGCCCACCGGGGTATGCTGCTGCTGAGTGACCCCTCCACCGAAAAGAACGACAAAGGGGGAGGAGAGGGGAGTAATTTCCATCGAAGAAACGCGCTCCGGGTTCAATGGGAGGGTTGCGCGTGTCCGAGAGCTGCTCCATCCCTCCAGGCCGGGGGAGGGGTGCCCCGCACCCAACTTCGCAACCGCAGGTTGAGCCCGTGCGGCCTGAGCTGACCCGCTGGGTTTCCCCGTGGCCAGAAGAGACCAGCATTCCCAGGGCCTGCTCCTCCCGCCTGCTGCTGGCCCGCGTGGGGGAGGCGTGAGCTGCCCTGAGGAGCTGCCTGTCTTGCCTGGTTGGGACGTTGGAATGTTGGGTGGCTGCCGTCGGGCGAGGTGGCTGTGTGTGGCTTTCTACATCTGGTTGAAGCAGCGGCCATGGGTTGGCCTCAGCGGTGACTAGAAGATGTGCTATGACTTAAGTAAAAAGAGACGCTGCCTGACAGTAGCTATCAGTTCCTTCCTAAAATGTACAAAATCTAAAACCTACCAGCCATAGTAGTTAATACCAATATAGTACTTAATACTAATGTGCACGTTTACACCTAATTTTGCACGTTACGGAAATGAAACTCACAACTGATTAACTCATTTGACCACCATTTCCCTGTGAGGCAGTGTCAACTGGTGGGATTTTATCCTGGTACTTCCAAGTTCCTAGTCTTGCGATCTAATCATGCGGACTTCTGAGAAGTGAGAATTCAAATATTTTAAGACATTTCATGAAAAAAAATCTAATGACATTCTTTGGTACATATGTGAATCATATTAAAGCACCATTTTTATCTAGAAGTATATTTACCGCTGTCTTCACAGTGGAAATAGTTTTGTCATCGAGACATACATATTTCTGCTTTCAGTGTTGGTGGATAATATCTTGTTTCACTGCTGGCCTTTTTCCAGTCTTCAGGTTTAATTAACAGAAAGCAATAATGCCACTGCTTTATTCTCATGACAGAGGCACATACATCCTTAAATAAACACGATGAATTTCAGTTTCTCAGGGTAGGAGTTGTATACCTAAGTTCATATGGGTCAAATACTGAGTTTCTTAGACAGGCGTGTTTACTTTGAATGACCCGTTTCTTTTTCCATTCAAACATTTATACAGCTGTCTTTCTAGAACAGCATTTTTTTGTTCTCATTATTTTTTAACATATGTAAAGACATCACATCATAAATAGAAAAGAAAAAAGTCTGTGTTTAGTGATACGACATTCAAAGACTGACATCAGTTATTTTTCACTGTGGCAATTAGACTAATCTGTTGATGGTTACAGACTTCCCATGTCTCATAAACCCAGGGGCTACAGCCCGAGACTCACAGGAATTAAGCTGATTTGCAGCAGTTAAGGATGTAGCATTCAGGGTCTGTAGAACTAGAAAGTGAATTTGGAAAAAAAGGAATATAAAGAAGGATTCTATTCTAATATATGCATTTCAAAGTTTCACAGGACTAAGCATAACA
Organism: Falco biarmicus; assembly: GCF_023638135.1. NCBI lineage: Eukaryota > Metazoa > Chordata > Aves > Falconiformes > Falconidae > Falco > Falco biarmicus. Next base: position 30,915,061 of record NC_079293.1, on the reverse strand, counting down.
GATGGATGTTATGAATCTCTGGAATTGTGTAAATGCTTTTCTAATGATTGTCAGAAATTATATGTTCTTTTATGGCATGACCTCCACAAACAGCAACTTTTTAAATTAAATTATGAAAACACTCTTAATAGGTTTAGAGTTAAGGCTGTAAAATAATGTTTAAATATTCTGATTTTTTAGAAATAACTGTTAATGTGCTTCATTGTTAAAGCCAGTCCAAGTTGAAGGCCATTTTCTGTAGGCCTTCATCAACAATTTATGTTTCCTAAACACTTTACATTTTTTCCTGTTCAAAGTCTGCATCTTTTTAGGTTGCACTCACACAGTTCGCACTTCCCACATTTGCCAATCATCAAGGCTACATGGAGTAATTTTTAGATAGTTCTAAACAAACAAAACATTATTTCATCTTTTCCATGCAAAGTAGTGGAGAACAGACCGCTTCATTAAACTGCAGGTATAGAAGGAAGGAGTCTGGGTCTAAGAAAGGCTCTGTGCTTCTAACTAGGTGGATTATCTCCTGCCAAATTGTCACCTTTTTCTTTGTGTCTTCCATGCTTTTCCAAGTCTGCTCACGAGGGAGGGTATTTCTGTCTCTTGCTAAAGCACTTACAATGCCTTACAATCTGTATCTCTCCACGACCTCTATTCAGCACACCTCCAACACCCATTTTCTCATTTCATCTCTCTTGGCTGCACGCTCTGTCTCATCAGTGCTTCATGCTCTACCTCCATCCCTCAAGAAGGACTTTCCTCCTCAGTTTCTCTTCAGTCCCAGTTTTAAATCATGAAGGGTCGAGAAGGTGCATTAAAAAAACCCAACAAACAAACCAAAAAACTCCCAAACTTCTAAGTGTACTTACATATAACTGTGGTTAAAGGACACTACAGAAAAATGATAGAGAGTATGTAAATCAACTGCTTGAAATAAACCTCTCAGTTTGAAGGCTTCTGTTGATGTTAGGGGATGTTACAGAAGCACTACATGGTGTCCACAGAACTGTATTGACATGGCCTACCAGAGATGCTTGTTTTGCCTGAGCTATTTTGATTAATACATTTATCATCTCCTGTAGATGTTTTACTTCTGGGAGCTCATGGGGGCTTATTTAGCAAGTCAGTGAGTGCAGGCTTGGCTACTCCCAGACCATGGCACTGGCAGTGCAAGTGTCACTGTTCACACTCCCATTGACCAGCTTCAGCCTCATTAACCAGGGTCATAACCTCTGCTTGCACCAGGACATGGGAATTTGCCGTGTTACCAACCCTAACAATCTTTTCCTCATTCTGAGCATAGGAAAGAAACCTGATAACATCATCTCTGGACCTGTCCTGGTATACTCTGAGGGAGTGAACTTACATTTTTTCATTGCTATTTTTTTCCTTTTGTGCCTTTTGCCATCCATGGCATTTTGTCACTGCTGCATTTATGTTTAATTTAATACAGTGAAAACTCTTAAAATATGCAACAAAATAGATACCCAGTAGGTTATTTTTCAAACCTTGTTTTTGAAATGTCCTTATAATCTTGCCTTGAGCTGAGCTTTGCAGCCTTGGACCCCTGTTGCTAAAAGTGGAGGTGAAACCTCTGTTGGTTTGAATGAGTGGAGCACATTTGTGCAGAAGAAGTTAGGAATGCATGTTTTGATAAACAACCAGAGATAAAAAAGTCATAATAAGGGTGGGAATTTTCCTATGTATTATAAAATTTCTCCAGATTGTAGAAATCTGTGTATGGCAATTCTGTTAATGATGAATCTCAGATGCCCAGAAACTCACATCTATTTCAGATTGCAACCTGATCTGCTCATAGGCACCTAGACGTAAAGGGTACCAGGAAGGATCTTCTTCACCTGAAATTCTCTCAGGCAGCATACTCCACGTGTACTTCTTCTGTGGCTATACCTTCATTACAGCCTCAGCGTACCTAAGGCTTCAGAGACATAGAAAGTTAGTCCTTTGAGAAACCTGTGATCTAGACCACAACTGGTGTAGATGGTAGAGTTGCTCAAGACTGGCAAACAGCTTTGCATACATATTGTCCACATAACAAGGCAAGGCCATAATGCCCAGATCTGGGATATTTTGGGTAAACATGTGCCTTGCTAGCCCTATAGCAGCAGGCACACTACATAACTAAGTACAGTTTCTATATTTTGCTAGTCTGGAAGAGTCCTGAGATTTTGATCCTTGAGCTTTGGACAGCCTCTGTCATTTTTATCCAGTGATGGTGAAATATAAAATGTTAAAACTCACTCAAGAAGATAATTGTGGCCACAGTTCTGCCCTTTACCTCTTTTCTGCTCTTCTGCTGGCTTCTAGTAGCTTCATGATTCTTGCATTCACAGGGTCACTGTAAGTAAAATTGGCCAAGGGCTGTTCTCTGGCCTTCAGGTATGGTACAATGATAATTGTCCAGCTGAACTCTCTGAACTCCAAAACTGGGTGGCTGCATCCAAACTGCTTATTAGGAATTATTCCTAATCCCTTTTAATCCCTAACCCGTATGGAAGAATAGTGGCTGGCTGTGTTGGGTCTGGCTGAGTCCTGTAGCCACCCTCACAGTGCTGTGCTTGCTCTGGCAGCTAGAAAGGTGGGGATAACACACTGGTGTTCAGTTGTTGCTGAGCAGCGCTCGCACAGCATCAAGGCTGTCTCTCCAACCTTCCCCTCACCAGTAGGTAGGTGGGCAGATCTTGGGAGGGGACATAGCCAGGACAGCTGACCCAAAGTGACTAGTGAGATATTCTATACCGTATGATGTCTGCTTAGATATAAAAGCTAAGAGAAAAGAGAAGGAAGGGGGGGCATTCATTATTTACAATGAATCTTCCAGAGCACCCACTATGCGTACTGAAGCCCTGCTTCCTGGGAGATAGCTAAACATGACCTGTTGATTGGAAGTAGAGAATAACATCTTTTGTTTTCCTTCACTTCTGTGCGCGTGACTTTTGGTATTACTTCATTAAACTGCCTTTATCTTGATGTACAAGGTTGGGGTTTTTTTCCATCTTATTTTCTCCCCCCCTTCCCGTTCTGCTGAGGAGGGGAGTGATGGAGCAGCTTGGTGGGCACCTGGCATCTAGCCAAGGTCAACCCACCACACTGGCTTGTGCCAAAGCTTTTCAAAAGGCCATGTTACCAATTTATAATATGAATAATACTGTGCTGGTCCTTGGATGTGTGACCTGGCACTGTATAGCCAGCTGTTTAGACTTAACCTAGCTCCGGAAAGAAAGGTGAAGTATGACCAAGTGCATTTTTTGTCAGATAATGCTTGTAAAGACTCCATACTTAATTTCTGCTTCCTGATCAAGTAATACAAACAATTGTAGTAGAAAAGACTTTGAGGAGAGTTGGGAAGAAGCTACCTTCCTTTTAAACACTTATCTTTGGAAGACTGTTACGTAGACAGGATCCCAAAGGGCAAGTCTTACCATGTTTTAGCTTCCAGGGAGCAGTAGGGCAAGGTGCCAGCTGGGGCAGTGTGGGGAGCTGGGGGTGCCTTGACCCTCCAGTGCAGCCCGCCAGGGCCCTGGCAAAGGGAGAAGTGCAGGGGTGGGGGGATGGGCCCAGCTGAGGCCCAGCCAGATCAGGGCAGCCATGCAAGGCCATCCCAGTGCAGGCAGCCTAGCCCAGGCATGGGCCAGAGCTTCAGCCTAGCTCCCAAGTCAGCTTTTCGTCATTAACTTTGCTTTTCTCCCAGACATCTTATCTGAGGTTCATCTTATCAGAGCTTATCTTGCACACAGGCAGAAACCCCGAGGAGGCGGGGGAAGAGCTTGTAGATCTGGCCGGTCCACTCAGGGCCCTGACAGTAGCATGATATTCATTCACTGGAGTATGAAAGAAAAATAGCTGAGGGACTAGATTTTCATTTAGATGTCTGTCTCTCCACACTAAATGGAAACTGAGTACATAGGCTTTTTTTTCTTTTCTTTTCGGGGGGTGGTGGTGGTGAGAGTTAATCTTAAATTACCTACTGTGATATGCAAGAAGCCTTCCCCAGGATTACAACAATATGCTTATGAACTTCTGAAGAACTGGGTATTGATAAGCATAAAGTTAGATCAATTAAGTGAATGTTATTCATTCAGTGAATGTTATTTCTTGATCCTTGTATTTCCAGGATTATCTCATTCTCAATATTACTTGGGACATTTCAAAATGCTCTGACATGCCACCATTTTCATATAGAGACAGAAGAAACAAAACAACAACAACAAAATCCTGTAAGCAGACATGACCACAGTCAAATAAGGAAAATGTGCTTATTCATAGCAGAATATTTACACTTATGCAGGCTGTTGCTTAGTTCATGAACATAACGTAAATGTTCATACCAGCTACATGAATCTCATTTTCCTTTTTTCTGTCTTTTAGGAAATAAAACAAAAATATATTCTAACCTTGTGGTGACCCTAACCAAGTGACTGTGGCCCCAGAATCTGTTTTTCAGTGGCTATGCGAAAGATTTCGGTAAAGTAAGCTTGTTCTTAAATTTGCTAATTCAATCATGCATTGGTTCAAGTAGGTTCTATAAAATTTTTATTCAGGGTTTCTGTGTGGGTTTTTCAGTAAAGATGCAGTTTCACACTATATTTAATCATGAATAAGAGGATTCCAATTGATAGTGAACTTTAACCCCAAATACCTACTCCTTCAACTTCTTGTATAGCTGATCTTGTGATCATGTAGTTACAGGGTGAGTTTAAATTTACAGCACTGCTGTAACAAGGTGTTGAATATGTGCCAGATGCAAAGCATCTTTTTTAAAGGTGTTGGCACTCCGTAACTGGTACTCTGACACTGAAACAGACACGAATATTGGTCCCTTCTGAATATATGATTTTGACATGGGTTTAATAAAGGTGGTTGCATTCTTCCTTCTGAAAAGGAGGATGATAATGGCAGCATAGTAGGAAAATTCCCATAGTGTCCTCTAGCTCTAGCTACAAATAAATCTAAATTAAAAAATTAGATCATTGTATTTGAACAGGGAAAAAAATATCTCCAGAAACAGTGCAGCTTTGGAAAAAAACTGACAGAAAAAAAATTATATTTTTTTTCTAATGTAGTCTTATTAAGTGGACTACCTGTCACATAGCAAATCAACTTTTTGATGTCTTTCTTCAACTAGCATTTTACAAGTGCAGGTAGTGCTTTCCTAATCAGTTTTGTAAATTGGAAACCTTTTTAGAAATATCTGTCCATAAGGAGTAAAGTAGTGGTTCTTCACAAAAATGACATTTTAAGTGTATGACTTTCCACTAATGATGTGTAACTCTGTCCCTAAATGACCTAATGAGAAATACATAATAAATATGTATCTAAGAACACGTTGTTTACTTTACTATTATTGTCTTATTATTAGCCGTTTTCCAAGCTCCTGAAAGAGGAACAGCAAAATGGTTTCTCCAGTAAAAGACATGAAAGACGTGAAGTTTTCTTGCATTCCCCCTTTAAAACGTGAAAGTTTGTCCACATGCATACTTTTTTTAATTGAAAATCTGTTGGCAACATAAAATTTGCCTGCATGTATTATAAAAGGGTTATTTGCTTGGCCCTTTCCTTTTTCATATGTGCTTTGGCATCCTTTATTAAGTTATTGTTCTGTAACTGCATTCTATTATAATTCTGCTCATTTTTAATAAAATGTATGGTATTTCTGCTGCCCTGAAGGACTCCCATGAAAATTAAATGTTTAAATAAAATGAGCACCCAATGCTTCTATTAAGCTAGTTAATATTTTATTAAATATTTTTATCTCTGAGGCTTTCAATACTTCAACTTCAAAATGACTTTCTAAATATTGTAAGCAATAACAAATACCTCTTGACTGAATAGCAAAGAAGAAATTCAATCTGTGTGACAGTTACTATTCATAAACTGTTCGAGCTTCACTCTCATGGTTTATGATGTTAGCTGAACCCTTTCAACTGAGTTACAGAACTAGATTCAGTAGGGGAATCATACCTTGCTATACATAAATACCTTTTGGAGTTAGCCTCTATTTTTCTTTTTCAAACACAGATCCCTATCCTGGAGACCTATGTAATTCAAAATTCATATCAATTTTACTGCCAGGCCAGCATCATCCTGCCTATAATACAGAAGAGACTGTCACGAGATACATGCACGGAATTTCCTTTGTATCCAACAAGTACATTCAATACTATTTCCAGTAATAATTTCCAAACAACATTTTTCCAGCCTCTAAACTCAACCTTGGGTTTCAAATACAAGTAGCATCTATTCATGTATATCATTCTTCCAGCTAAAAGTCCAGCTGACCAAACTAGACTCACAGGTTAACCCTCTTACCTTCTTGCTTTTTTGTGTGTGATTATGTCCATACAAACCTATTGTTTGCACAAGTTTTTCTTTAGAGATGTAGTGTACTAAACTTTAACCAACTGCTTCATGTATAATGCATAAATGGGTGTAGCTTCCAGCTCATTATATTTAGCTGTGGTGTTCCTTCAATACTAACGGAAGTAAAAAGCCATACAATATTCATGTTTATGACTAAGTTAGAAGATGCAGCATGACTTGAATATACTCAGGATAGGTTGCATAAGGAATGATGGTACTTTACCTTAACTTTCTTCTCCCCCCTAAAAAAAAAGAAGAAATTAATGTGATTTTGGTAGAGAAAAAACTGTATTGAAAAGGAAAGAAAAAAATAATCCGATTTGAGACAAGATTGGTTTTACACCTGTTTGTTTTATTCTCAGTTGTGCTACAAAGTCTCTTAGTGACCCTGGTCATGCTCTGACAGCTAGGCTGGTGCCATCGATTGTTATTTAAAGTGAAAGAACTAGAAAAGCATGTCTGTTTTAAGAGATGGACCTGTTACTTACCTTAGGTGTGAAAAATCTGGGTTCAGTTTCTGTGTAGCCACAATGCTTTAAATCTCTGTCACTGAGTTTAAGTCTACCTACTAGTTAAGGTACACTGCAGGCTATATGGCTATTCTCCAGTCATCGCGTTGTCATGTTGCCCTTGTTAAGAAAATAATTCAAGGAAACGTGAACAAAACTTTTAACTAAGTGATTAGAGTACTCACCTAAAGGCAAAGAAACCTGGGTTCTTGTTTCTGCTCCCAAAGTTCAAAGACTAATTAATGTAAAAGTGGAAACAGCCTTGAGATGACAATGTTCCTCCAAAAACAGGTGCTTCGTTCTTTCCTACAAAACAGAAAAAAATAACTGGATCTTACTTTCCTGACAACCGTTTTCTGATTTGACTGCTGATTACGAAATGGGTGGTCAAGTGCATCACTATGTGTGGCAGGTGTGTCTTAAAAACTCATGATTTTTTGTGGTGCTCAGGCCTGTGGCAGATGGTCAGTGTTGCAGAGTGCAGCACAGATCCCCAGGGAGGACCCCAAAGGATTTAGTGTGAGTTCATGGGGTCACTGTTGGTAGGTGCTGTGCTGCTTACATTCAGGGAAACTTCGGGCATGCCTGTAGTGAGAAACACTAACCTCTTGTAAACTCACATCTACGGTCTCTCTTGGGTTTAAGTGCCTCCAAGTTTAGGCAGCAGCTGTGGCTTTGCTTTTCAGATTACAGTTTTCTACCTAAACATCTCAATTTTCTCCAAATCCTGCTTTAGCTGTTTAAATCCATTATTTGCTGTATCCTTTAATCTCTGCACTGCTTACCTTCCCCTATGTAAATGAGAATATTCATACTACTTTCACCTCAGTTTACCTTCAGTGTTGCCTGATAGCAGTTATATAGGACAAGGGCTGTCTATTCGTTCACAGTAATTCTCACAAGTCTGTTTCTTTTGGGGACTGTTCAAACCTTTACTGGGATAGAAACTTCTACTAGAAGAGTTAGGTGCTAAATAATATTGGGAACATATCTTTGCCTTACAAGGCAAAAAAATAATATCTGTGGCAATGTGAGATGGTAATTTAGGACATGAAAGGCAGTAGTGCTACAATGTCAGTGCTGGTCTGGGGAGACAATTTAACACTGTTAATGAAAGAAATGATGTTAATACATCTCTGCAGTGGACATCTAAGTGCAATGCAACAAACATGGGATAAAGAGGTACTGTCAAACAGAAATTAATTTAAATAATATAACTGCACACGCACTTCATTTCGCTTACCTGTTCCATAGACCATCACTGTTGTTTCACATACAGTGCTATAAGAATTACATTATTTTGGATGTCATCAAGTTTTAGGGGTAATAATCCAAAACATGGATAAAATTCTGGATGTGAAAGCATAGTCCAGGCAGCCCCTGTGTTGTGTTTTCAGATTATGTGAGGATTGCTAATGGAAAAGGCCTTTGAAGACTCTTACCCCTGGGATAAGCTTGTAGAGATTGTTCTTCTGTAACCATTTCATAGGGAGATACTCACCTGAGGTTGATATGGTAACCCCATGTCCAGAATATGATGAAATTCACGGTTATAGAGCACTGATATGGCCAGTGATTCTTTTAGCTCAGTTAAAGAGAGCTGCTTATGAGTCGTGCTGCATTCAAAACTAACATTGAAAAAAACACTCTGAAGAAAAACTTAACCTGTGAAAGAAATTTTCTAAAAGTCAAATGTTTTGACCTGAAGAGTGGGATCTTTCAAAAATGCACTTTTTTTATTTGAAAAAAAGAGGAAGATAATTAAATATAAAACATAAGTAAGTGGAAAGTGGTATTATTTTTTTTAAGCTATGAGAGTATTTTTCTCCTTTAATTAGAAAGGTTAAATGCTAATGTCAAAGCAAAATATTTAGAATCTTAGAAAATGCTGAATATTTTTGGACTGAAACGTTTTGCTGAATTTAACTTGGACTTCAAAATATTTTTGATGACTAAATAATATATTTCTTGGTACACAGAGTATTTGCCAAAAATAAAGAAATGTAGCTGTTCTAGTAAACCATCAATAGCATGTGAGCTGGGCTTATGACTACAGTTATATGTAGTATGGACACATTAAATGCTTTTCCAAAACCAGAAACAGATAATTCCTTGCAGTCACCTGTACAGGAGAACTGGGTTTTAATAACCTTCCCTCACCAAATACGATTAAGCATTATTATGTGGCTAGTTGAGGATTACAAAAATAGATGAAGCTAATAAAGAGGAATCTGCAAAGAAACAACTGTACTAAATTAGACTGAAAATGGTGTAAGTCGCATATGCTCATCTCAGCTGTAACTGGGCTCGTGATTCTTAGTGAAACATTTATTTGACACATTGGGTTGTGGTTTTTTTTCGTCCTGTCCTCCCCCCCCCCCCCCCCCCCCCTTCTTTTTGCAAATAGCTTATGAAAAAATAACTATTTCATCAAATATATTGATCAGGAAAAAAATATTTTGTTGAATAATTTCCACAAACAGAAGTTGTTTCTTATTTCATATTAAATTTCTTGATTATTACTTTTGCTCATAAGTAGAACCTTTAAAAAATACTTATGGTATGAAAATGTTGGGGCACACAAATCAAATTTCTTTCTTAAGTCCTCTGTGTAAATGAAATAGTGGAAATTTTTGTGGTTTCAGGATAAAATCCCATCAGTACAAGATAGCTGGAAGAAAGATAAACCCAAACAAATCCAAAGGAGAAACCAAACACTATATTTTTGAAAAGAAAATTAACCGTTAGGGAAAAAAAAATACAGGTAGTAATACAATGCTTGCAATATCTAACATTAAAAACTGAGTGTATTTCATAGAACAGTCAAATAAAATCATTAGTTTCATATAGTCAAAGAAAAAATAAAAAAAACCCACTTTCATAGATTCATTATCTAATCTGCATGCTTCCTCAGCAATACCTCTGTGAGTACTTGTAGCTCACATACATTGATTTGAAGGTGTCCACAGTTCAGGAGTCCATAATCTCCCAGAAGCTCTGTTTCAGTACTTCACTATTCTTACCATTGTATTACTGTTTTCTAATATTCTAATCCTAATTTCAATTTTTTTGCAGTTTAAACCCATCATTTCTTGTTCTGTCTCTTAGGTCATGGAGAATAATTTATTCCTTCTATCCTACTTGCAGTCTTTTATATATTTGAAGAAATTCCCCTTTTAGTCTTCTCTCTTTTTTTAGGTTAAAGGATCATAATTCATTCAAGTTTCTTCTCTCCAGTTATGTTTACTAAAATCCCAGTTGTTCTTATTATTCTACTGAGCTCTTTTCAGTTTTACATCTTTCACAAACTGTGGTGCCCAAAATTGGAAAAAGAAGCCCAGCTGAGACTTTAACAGAGCGGAGTAGAACACAGGAATTGTTTACAGGCTGTCTGTCTATTTATACCTTTTGTTGCAGTCTATGCCTCTTTGCAACAGAGTGGCATTGTTGATTCACATTTAAATTATTAACTACACTTTTTTTCTGTGAAACTGTTACATTGTCAGGTTATTTCCCACATCCCTATTTCTGACCTTAAAATTTTGGAATCTGCAAGTCTTGTAAATCACTACAATTTACTTATCGCCATGGTGATTATATTTACAAATTCTTTCATATTAGCAGAACTCTGTATCGATAAATCTCTTGTTGACAGAGCAGTCCATCCATATAAACTGAAAGACCCTCAAGAGAAGACAAACTGCAGGGAGGGTTTGAATTAGATTTAAGTAGTAGATGGTCCTCTACAGAGGAAAAATCTACTTGCCATAGCTGATGTCCAATAGTTAGAATTAATTGAATCTTTCTCCTGGTAAAATTCATTTGCGGAAATGGGGTGGAAAAAGAGTTGTGAATGTAATTAATGTAAGAGCTTTTAAGAATGGAATATGTATACATGGAAATTATTAGTAATGGTTGTCCAGCTGTATTCATATTCTTAGGCAATTCAGATTTCCTGATGTACACTATTTGAAAGGGCTAAGGTTCAGCTGCAGGGGTTTTCTTCTGCTGTAGACTCACAGAAGTAGTAGTTGGAAGGGATATCTAGTAGTCTACCTAATGGACCTCTTGCTCAATGTGAGGCTAATATCAATTCTGGATTACATCAGCTGTGGCTTTTTCTAACTGTCTTAGAACGGACTGAGATTTCACTGCTTTGCAGACTGTTCCAGTGCTGTGCTATCTGTATAATGAGAAAGCTTTTCATAATGCCCAGTCTGAATGTCTCAAGATGCAACTTGTCACAGCTGCTTCTTGTTAAATTGTCTGCCACTACAAAGAAGAGTTTGGCCATGTCATCTTTGTAACTGCCCTTCTTCTGCAGGCAGGCTGCTTTTGGATTGTCTGTTAGCTGCCTCTTTGCCAGATGAAACACTTACAGGTCCCTCCATTTCTTGTAGGCCATATGCTTTAGGCTGCTGAACAGTGTGGTTGCTTTTTTATGCACCTTTTCCAGTTTCCCAATACTCACGTTGAGCTCTGGAGCTCAAAATTAGACATGGTACTCCAGTTACAGCCTTATTAATGGTACTCCAGTTGCAGCCTTATTAATGCTGTGTAGAGTGACATGCTGAGTGCTGGCCTTACTTCTACTAGCATAGTACAATATGCACTTTATTTTATTTGTGTTGGCAATGCACTTCTGCTCATCTTCAGCTTGACACCCACTGTAACCCTCAGGTCCTTTTAGGGAGGTGCCACTCAGCCAGTACTGCTGCACGAGGTTGCTCTGGCCCACACGCAGAACTTAGCATTTCTCCCTCTTGAGCTTCACAAAGCTTCTGTGGGCCCAGTCTTAAGGTTTTTTCAAGGCCCTTAGAGCTTCAGCTGGTGTGTCAAACACTTCTTCAGAAAATTTTCTGAGGGAGCATTCTACCTCATCATCCAGGAGAAGATATTGAACTGCACTCTCACTGCTTTCAAACCCTAGAGTACTTGTTTCATTACAAACCTTTGGACCTCAAGCCATTGAATAACACCTTGGAGCCCCATGGTGCAGCCAGTTTTCAGTCCAATTAGAAGACTGTTTATCCCACCACACTTCCTCAGCCTCAAGAATGTGGTAGAAGACATTGCCAAATGCCTTAGTGGAGTGAAGGTTAGTCATTTTGTTATAGAAGACAATCAGGTTGTCAGGTTGCTCAGATACGATTTGCCTTGTAAATCTGTGATGACTGTTCTTGATTGCCTGCTTGTCTTTGTGTAGTCCTAAATGGATGCTAGGGGGATATATATCATCAATCCCACTAAGGACTGCACTTAATGTGTTCACCTGATAGTTCCCTGAATTGTTCTTCTTACCCTTCTTAAATATGGGACTGATCTGTCATTGCCTCACTGCCATGGCTTTTCATAGTAAACAGCTTTATAATTACATCAGCCAATGCTTCTACAACCTGGATATCTTTCCAGGCTCTATAGATTGAATAATCCAGTTTTTCTAAGTAATCCCTTGCCTGTTGCTACCCAGTCATTCTTTCCAAACCATGCTGGTATGAGCTAGGAGCAGGCTTGCCTGGTAGGAATGACACAAAACTGAAGTATTTCAGTTTTCGTTGTCAGTTTTTGCCAGGTTATCATCCCCATTCATCAGCATTCATTTCGTTGCTGACTTAATTTTTCTCCGTTACTCTCTCACCGAAATAGATCCCTTGGTCATCAAGCATGTTGGATGCTGCACTATTACTTACCTTAGTAATAATGTGGCATTTCCTTACCAGGAGTGGTCTATCCCCTAAAAATGAACCTGCTACTGTATTGTTCTGTGGGAGAGACCTAATATTAGTAAGCTTTATGATACTCAGCATTCCAGAAATAAAGAAGGGGGTTTGTATTTCAGATTAGATGACTAAATTTAGTGCAAACTTTTAACACTGATCTCTGAACTTCTTTTTGCTGGTAGGATATTCATTAACCACACAGGAGAATCTGGCTCCTTGCCTTTTAGTTTGGTTTCTGGTTAAGATCATCCTCATCCAGGCTTTCCCCCTTAGCCATGGGCAAGCTATAGCAAATGTTGTGCAGATCTGTGATGTGCAGGAAACATTGTTAATGTCCCTTCCAACGCAAACCATTCTATGATAAAGTGTGTTCATTCATTCACTTGGGATGACACATACGTGGTCAAGCAATGTGCAGCATCCTCTGTCACTCTGAGGCCTAGAACGTGTGCAATTCCGTGCACAGCACTGAGAACTTTGTTAGGTCAAAACAAGTTCTAGCAAGCTTTTTACCAAAGTAAGTAAACAAGGGTTTGTAATTTTATTTTCAAGTGTTTAGAACTAGTCAAATTTCTCTCTATATATATTTTTTAAGGTGGTATAAAGCACTCTGACTGCAGTTGTGATGTCTGGGCTTCAAAGCATTTTTTGGTTTTATAAAATGAGGTAGCTAACACTTCTTTATGTTAATTTTCCCCTAATTCAATTCCCCCAATTGGTTGAGTTGTTTGAATAAATGTTGCCCACCAAAGAATCAGCCTCAGGCAGGCATCTGTCATAGAAAATTTCAGCCCACATCATTAATATTTTGCAAAATTATAAGCTAGTAAAACAGGGATTTGTAATATGAATTGTTAGGGAGCCTCAATAGTACATTATACTGCTACCTTCCTGCACCACTAAGTTACTGGTATGTGATTGGGTATTTAATAAATTTCTCGCGAGATATCTGTATCTATATATAAAGATATATATATATAATTATTTTTTTTCCCATAAAGGGGGCAAGAATTTGCTTAAAAAGTGCTTTGGATTTGCATAGCTCTTTGTTACAACACCTAGGACAAAAGATCTGTAATAAAAGTGAAATGACAGTCTGAATACAGAATGCCCATACTTTTGTGGTTTGATATCTCAGCTTTCATGCTATTTTTATGTTACTTATTTTAATTTTACCAAAAGATTCAGATGCATTATTAATCCCTGTAACACTGCCTTACCTTTTTCTGCACAGTATGAGAGATTTCTGGCTTCAATAGAAATAATAACGTGTGAGATTTTCTACATTTAATATGCAAATAAACAATGTGGATTTTCTAAAATCTCCATACATTGTAATTTTCTTCCAAAGATTTCACTGATGCGTTAGGACTGAGAGGCATGAGCAATCACCAAAAGCTTTTAAGCAATGATTTTTGTTGTGTGCTTCATAACCTGAGATTTCTCAGCATGCAGCACATGATAACACATACTGCACTGCAAAATAAACAGAAAAGTGAAGTGTAGTAACTGGACTTTCCGTAGGGGTTTGACATAGATTAAATGAAACACAACTCCAACATGTTGATGAACTGCAGAAGCAGCAATTAAATGTCTCACTGATGATGGTTAATGGGACCAATTAGAGAATGTGTTTTGAAATGTGACCGGTATGGTTATGTGTGCCTGTGACTGACAGGGAGAGACAGGAGGAAGGGGAATAAGGGATTGTGAACGGCTAGTGGAAAGACTGCTGTTTTGGGAGCTGAGGTTTTTTGTTTGTTGGGTAAATGGGAAGCCAATTACAAATACTGTTCCACTTTGAATTAAAATGTGTATCATATTCTTTTGATGGTTTTATTTATTCTGTGGACAGAATCACATCTGCACAAACTGGTTAAAGAGAAAGGAGCAGCATGTAATTGTGAAAGCCTGGCTGTAGTATTTCTATATAACTACAATAAAAAGGGAACCCATAGGGCTTCTACAGTGCTGATCACAGTTAGCAAAATCATCTCATGGACATCAAGCTTCCATTCAAGCTGGGAACCAGCAACAATAATCCACTTAAACAGAGAATTAATATTGAAGGAGTATTTTGGGCCTGAACCATCATCTGGAAAAAGGTAGTGTCATTCTATGTAAGGTAATGTAGCGCCTTTATAGCTGACCTTTTTTCTTCTATTAGAAACAACGATTATTGCAAGGGTTAATGTTTCCTAAAATCTGTAAGCAATTTGTAATCTAAGTTTCATTTGCAACAGTGCTTCAGGACTTCTCCCACTGGCATTCCACAGAGACAGAGATGTGATACTGCTGTAGGTGTAAAGGCAATGCAGTTGATCCTGTGTAAGTCAGCCCTGAAGCTGGAAGTACGGGGATGTAAGGTGGAGCCCTTGTGAACCCCTTTCCACTCAACCCAATTAGGATCTGGAAGCAGGATTGCCATGTGCTCAAAGCACTCTGCCCACAGCAATTATAACAACCCCTCTAAGGTTCTGGGTCCATTTTTCTGTTTACCAATGTTCAGTTCAGTTGCATCTCCTATTTGTGTTCATACCTAGAAATTAGAAGAGCCTATGTCAGCAGTGTAGTCCCTTTTCTCAGTGTGGCTCTTGTCCTACAGTCTGTGAAGTCAGCTGAGTTGGGCCCATGTGCCCAGATTGCCCTCCAGAGAAGACCAGTCACTGGTGATTCCGAGCACAGTACAGAACTCTAAAATGTGTTCTGTGGTCCAAAAATATAATGAAAAATAACTTAAATTATACTCTTAGTGAACAGATGCATTCAACCAAAGCCACAAGGATTGGTGGGTTTTCTTTAGCTATGCTAGCTCATACAAAAATTAAAGTGTGCAATATGTTTCATTTGCTGTATACACATCATATATCACCATGAATATTTGACTTCTTTTTTCCAGAAAAAGTGCAGGATTATTTGGAACACTTATGAAAGTGGTAATTCTTCTATATTTGATTACAAACTTGCTAACAGTAGTTTAAACTGAGAAGAGAGAATACACGATATTTTTAAATAACATAGTTTAAGCAACACAGTTTCAAACAACACAGAGGTAAACACTGAAGTGTGTAAACTAGACTCTTATTTCAGTCACCAGTTATTATAATTCCAGGTTAAATTCAATGACATCAGAATAATTATTCCAATTTATAATAAGGTAGTTGTACTGGGTCCGGCTAGAAAAGAGTTAATTTTCTTCATAGGAGCTCATATGGTGCCATGTTTTATATTTGTGGCCAAATCGGTACTGATAACACACTAATCTTCTAGCTTTTGCTGACCCATGTTTGCACAGCATCAAGGCCTCTCTGGTTCTCACTGGGCCCCACCCCAAAGGATAGAGTGGGGGATGCACACTAGGGTGTGAGGGGACACAACCAGGCAGATGACCCCAACTAACCAAAGAGATATTCCTTACCATATAACATCATGCTCAGCAGAAAAAAGAAAAGAGGGGGTTTTTTTATGGAGGTTAGCCACCTTTTGCTTGAGAACTGGCTGAACGTTCCTCTATCCATGGAAGGTGGTACGTGATGCCTTTGCAACACTTGGGATTTTGCTGTTTTCTTCTCTTCTTCCACTTATCCTTCACCTATTAAACTTTTTTTTTTTTTTTAAATCTTGGCCTCCAGGTTTTCTTGCTTTTATTCTTCCTTTCCTTGTTCCCAATCCCACTGGGAGTTGGGAAAGTGAGCAAGTGGCTGTGTGGTGCTTAACTGCCCACCAGGGTTAACCCACAACAGGCAGTATAGAAAGACTGTGCCAGACCTGCCCTGTTATGAACTTGTTTCATGAAACAGTACTAAATTAGTATAAAGTGTCCACGTTCCACTTTGGAAAGATATAACTTACATTACAAGGCAATTGAAATCAGTTCTGTTTTAGTTTCAGTGAAGTTACTTCTGACTCAAGCCTTTCTACCTGAGATTATTGTCTATTAAGGTTTCATTTAGACTTACTCTTATTATACTCCTCAGTAAAAAATACTTCACAACAGAAAACAAATGTAATTGGGTGTAATTCATGATTCATGGAACAACACCTGCTATTCCAAGTCAGGACTGAAAAACACTAGGAGACATGTTAACATAATGTGAGACAAATGCTGAAATGGTGTAAATGACTGTAGCGCCACTGTTTCCAGTGTGTGTACATGCATTCAACTTTGTTTATGTGCATTTAAACTGGAATTCAGCAGAGATATTATCGAAGTTTTAATAAGAAATATAAGTATGAGGCAGCTGGATCTGTGCAATCTGCTCTTCTTGGTTTTGTTGTTGTGGCTGGTATTTCTCATACAATAAACAAACACTGTTAGAAGTATTCTCTTCTTAAAATTTTAATAGAATTTAATCCATAAATACTTCCCTAAATATGTCTGGTTTACTAATCATAATGGAATATATTCACTGCAAGAGTCATAAAATATATGAGGCAGCGAAAATGTTTAGGGAATGTTAGAACTAATAATGATAATGATGCTACTAGAACAGTTGGAGCACAGCGCAACAAAGACAGAGCAAGATGTTGTAGTAAACTCCATGCACTCTATGCAGAAGCAGTGGTAATCCAGGATTGTATAACTGGTATTAGGGGCTGCGCTGGAGTTGGTGTCTGCCTCTGGGATTGGTTTGTGTTAGCAGAGCCAGAATTAACATACATGTTTGTTTGAAGTTTAGAGTACTTCCTCTGTCTCAGCATTCATTCTTTTTTCTGACTCTTTACAGTGCTTAGACTGAAAGTTTTTGTTTTATCATTATGTTCTTCTTTGGTCTTTAGCTCCAGTTTGTGAGAGAAAAAAGGTTCATTATTTTTCTGCTCCGTTTGGAGGTGCAATGCTCAGTAGACCAGCAGTGTTACACCACATCAGGTCTGTGTGTATCACCCAGAGCTGCAGAGCTGGGCTGCTGACTCACCTGGCTGATGGGTGTAGGTGCTTTTACAGAAAGGCACACTTAATATGCCTACCTCTTTTGGCAAGCAACCCAGAATATGAACAAATTTAAGTTTCTGAGTTCACGAGAACTGAAGAATAAAGAGAAATCCAAACGGAATAAACTCTTGGAATGAAAGAAACAAAACAGGCATTGAAGAGTATATATTTTTTGACTCATAGTGGGTCATTGTGGATGATTGACTGTGTGTATGTTGCATGCATGGGTGTGTGTGTTCATGTGCATGTGTGTTAGGAGCCTAGCTGAATTACTTTAGCCGAATTTAGGACACATTTTAGCTTGGAATATCTCCAGAAGAATTTACAAGCTGAGCTTTGATCAATTTTATTGATAGTAGCAACATTAATAAAATTAGCAGCAAGACCAGTTAGGCTGCAATATGGAAGATGGCTGAAGAACCTAAACAGACTAAATCATAAGTAGAATAATTTCATTAAAAACACAGAACTATGAAGGAGGTGTTTGCTGTGAATTTGGTGTATCTCTAGCCCAGGGGGGATATCTTCCAAAATCACCATACCTGGTCTGGTGATACCCAAGTATCCGTATTTACTTATAGCTCAAAGATGTCTGTGCATCCACTGTGAAGGCTTTGTTTTGCTATGTAGAAATTAATCCTAGAGTTGATCAAGCATAATTAACTAATGGTGACCTATACTTTAGAAGATTATCAATGCTGATGTTGTCATAAATAACTGATAACCTGACAAATAGTACAGTAAAAAGTTAATTAGTGCACATCACTATATGCCTCAGGAAGAAAACAGTGTGTTTCAAAGACTCCGCTTTCCTAATCCTGATTGATGATTCTCTTTGAGCTTAATTAAGAGTTCTAAACTGGGATCAAAAATTGTATCCTTGCTAATGTCTTGAAGTTATTGAGTTATTGTGCAGAGTATTGTAACTACTCTAAAGTAATGATTGACTATGGGTTTGCTGCTTTTTGTTGTTTGGGTTTTGTTGTTGGTTTTTGTGGATTTTTTTTGTCTTGCTGGTATTTTTTATCCATGACATATGACAAAATGCTTTGGAGAACTAAACTAATCAATTACATTGTTTAATATAACAGTGATTCAAAGAAATTGAGAGATTCTGGCAAGGGAGACAATGTACATGTTCAGAGAAAACTGGAAATAAATGAAAAGTCAGTGAAGACAAGGGATGCAGGGAAATGCAAATCTAAATAATAATGCAAAATAAAGCGAAACGTGAAAACACACACAGGCAAGCAGAACCAAACTACAGAATACCCTGTTTTCCAGACTGCAGTGGTAATATTTTGTATTTCCTTGTCTTCCATTCTCAGAAGTGACTATATTTAATGCAAGTTTCTGTTCTAATTATTTTAAATATGTTGATATTTCAAATTATTATTATAAATTATAAAAAAATATATTTAAATATGTAAAACTAACAGGTTTCATTTTGAGTTGAATGGATATATCCATTCTTTTTCTGCCTAGAGCCCTCTTTTGCTCCTATGGCAATCATGATAAAAATCTTGAATAGAAAATCTTGGTAGGGGACTGGGACTTGGAAAAAGAGTGCTAAATAAAGCTAAAATGAATATCGTTCAAGAGTTAATATTTTCCATCTATAATGGGACAAGGGAGAGAGGCTTCAGTGTAACAAGAGGAACAAAGTGATCCAGAACAAAACCAATTTATCTTGTATTTGTTAGGAAACTTTTTCCTCTTGCTCCTTAAATACATCCCAAAGACTGGAACTTACATTGGCTTTGACCGTGTATGAGTCTAAAAGCACATTTAGTTTTCTGAGACAGAAAGTACTTAACCTCTCAGTCTGCGTTGTTGAACTAGACAGGCTAAAGCCTGCGCTGGGCTCAGAGGGCAAGTATCAGAGCACAGGTGTATATGCATATGTGTATAAATATATATAAACATGTATGTGTATATGTATATATATGTGTGTGTGTGTATATATATATATAATCTGTAAGATGACACCATCTCCCAGTTCAAGCAGGATGGCTTTCACCCACTGGGAAAAGTCCCTTGCCTGTGCAGCCATCCCTCCTAAATGTGTCTGGGGTTGCCTAGGGGCTTGATAGGTGACAGAACCAAAGCTGTACTAGTGAGAATGCTGACAATTAATATGGATTACAATAATTCATTACCCATCTCTGTCGTCCCTCTGTTTTATCCAGTCATATAAGCATAGTCCTTGAGGTCACCTTTCTGCTGTGCAGGAAAGTGGTGAGTCAGAGGGACTTTCCCAGTTGCTAACCAGCACGCTGCAAGACTACACTGCAGAGCAAAGACAGTAACAGCCTTGGAAAAGGGGACTAAACAGCAGAGGAAGATCTGACAGAAAATGTTCAAGATATACCTCAGTCAGCTTTCTGTCTAGGGGCTTATCAGGGGGGAATGAAGCATATCTTTGAGTAATTTACAGGGGTGCCTTGAAGATGTTCTGGAAGGCCACGGTCCAGCTATGTGGTTATCACTTGAGCATTATCATGGAAACAAAAGTCAGGATTAGGAGGGAACTCATCACCACATCAGCATAACAAGGTTTTGGGGAAAACTCTTTCATTAAAAGGTAACTATTAATTCTAAAATTTTGAATTTCTCAGGTGAAATTATTTGGTGTAATTTAACTAAATTGATAAATACTTTCTCTTAAAATTACAATTTCTGACAATTTTTTTAAGAACAAAAATCATGCATGAGGACTTAAGGAAGATTATAACATCCAGCAAAAACTAAGAGTTACATGGATTGTAGGCACTCAAAATAATAGATATAATGTGAAAGCTATTACCAAAGTTAATTTGATACTGGTACATTAAAAATAGACTTTGTACCTATTTCATATGTTGTTCCACTTCCCAGCCTGTGCAGTGTGTGGCTCCTGAATCCTTCTACATGCAGATGCAGAAGAGTGGCTGCTTGCAGTATGACTTATGCTGTGTCTTGAAGTAAGGAATGAGTTTGAATTTGGGTTTACAAGGGCTAAAATTTGTTCTTTCAGGCAACTTTCAAAAGTGATGTATTATTCCTGTCAGGCAATCCAAGCAGTTCAATACAGCCAGGCTATCCTGTAATCAGTTTTGTATTTTGTATTTTCATGCAACTTTCATTTGAGGACCTCCTCACATGGAATGGTTAGACCTGTAACATGTAACTAGTATTTGTATAATCACAGAATCATAGAATGGTTTGGGTTGGAAGGGACCTTAATGATCATCTATTTCCAATGTCCCTGCCATGGGGCTGGGACACCTTCCACTAGACCAGGTTGCACAAAGCAGCCTGCAGATGCATCTCATCAGGTCCCAGGGAATTGTGCACCTTCAGATTCCTTAGATGATCTTGAACCTGATCTTCTCCTAAAATAGACAGTTCATACTCCTGGTCCTTGCCCTTCTGTGACTTGGGCAGTGTGGCTGGAGCACTCACCAGTGAGGACCAAGGCAAAAAAGTCATTGAGTACCTCAGCCGCCTTCACGTCCCAGGTAAAAAGGTCTCCCGTTTTGTCCACTGATGGCCCATGTTTTCACTAGTCCTCTTTGTATTAGCAGTGTACCTGTAGAAGGTTTTGTTGTTGTTGTTGTTGTTGTTTCCCTTGACATCCCTGGCCAGATTTAATTCTATCAGGGCTTTAGATTTCCTGACTTGGTCCCTGGCTGCTCAGACAATTTTTCTGTATCCCTCCCAGGCTACCTGTCCTTGCTTCTGTGCTCTGTAGGCTTCCTTTCTGTGTTTGAGTCTGTCCATGAGCTCCTTCTTCATCCATGCAGGCCTCCTGCCATTTTTTCCCAACTTCCTCTTTGTTAGGATGCACACACCTGAGCTTGGAGCAGGTGAGCCTTGAATACCAACCAGCTTTCCTGGGCCCCTCTTCCCTCCATGGCTCTATCCCATGGTACTCTACCAAGCAGATCCCTGAAGAGGCCAAAGCCTGCTCTCCTGAAGGACAGGGTAGTGAGCCTGCTGCTTGCACTCCTCGCTGCCCTAAAGATCTTGAACTCCACCATTTCATGGTCACTGCAGCCCGAGCTACCTTTGAGCTTCACATTCTCCACCATCTCCTCCATGTCAGTGAGAACAAGTTCCAGTATAACACCTCTCCTTGTTGGCTCCTCTATCACTTGGAGAAGGAAGTTATCAATACACTCCAGGAACCTCCTGGATTGCATATGCCCTGATGTTAGAACAGATATATTAACCTGTATTATTATAATAGTATGTAATTAGTATTTGAATAATATGTATATTGGCATTAAAAAAGTGTTTTCTGGTAGATCAAGAGAAATTTTATGTAAAATATTTTGCTCATAACAGAAGTAGATTCGTAAGATGATCTTCCCCGCCGCCCCCTGCAGAGTACCCAGGTTGAAAAACAGTTTCTGTCCCAAAGTATATCTGATCATGTCCAATGAGTAGGAAACTTAAATTTGTTTATTTTCCTTAGACATATGATGAAAGAGGTTGAAAATTCTGAAAAGCCCAAGAGGAGAATGAATATTTTTTCTTAACTTGCATTCCATTCTATATTCTAAAACGCTCTTGGGTCCATTTATATTAATTTACTTACAGTAAATTTTTCCTCTTCTTGGTCTTTGATAGCTCATGTGTAAGCAGAACATATGCATGCAAATGTTGACAGTAGTGGTTTATTAATTCTTCTTTCATGCAGGGAGAATGTTCATGGCAATTAAAGATAATTCAGCACTTAAATATGAACAAAGGAAATGTTAATATGTCTGTCAAAAACTCATCTTAAAGATATAAAAAAGAAAAAAAATGAAATAACAAAGCAATTTCCAACTTTTTAAATATACTACAAAATTTGTAATAGCAGTGCCAAAGACTGCATGCCAACTTGCCTTATTAAACCTCTTTCATGGTTTTTGCAGAGCTGGATGTTTGGGCATGAAAAGCTTAATTGGGAAATGATATTGCTTGCTGCTGGATAAATCTTCAGAAAAGAACCCCACAATATTCAAACAATATTGACTTTTTGAGTTAGCTATGACTGTCTTAGATACATGGAAAAGTGCAGGGGTTTTTTTCTATTTTCTTTCAGTAATACTGTAACTATTAATACGATTTAAAGGTCTTAATTTTTTAGTTTTTAATACTTATGTAAATCAAACAGGAGGGTCGCACAGCTAAAAAGTGAGCATGATAGCTATGCCTTGCACTGTGAACACCAAGTGGTCATGAAAGTGTTCTTTCTACCTGAAGTAATGCAAGATGGCTAAAATGAGTGTAATGATTCTTCTTTTCACTGTTTTTCAGAATAAGATACAGAGTTCTGAAACACGTTATATTTTAACATGTCATAAAAAAAAAAATTAAGTGAACAACTCTAAGCAATGCACACGGTCTACATAACAAAGCAAATGGACAGCAAACTAAGCCTAGTTCATCAGAGATGGATCGCATTATCACCTAATGTTAGACGTTTACAGAAACATCTGCACTTCAGGAAGCAGCCTTAGCCTCGTGGCGTAGTGTAGTGTATGGGGAGAAACAGACACTGAGAATAGTTTCTCATGTCTGTTTTATTAATCTACGTTAAGCAATAATGAATAACAAGTAGAAATACTTTTTTTTCTTCACTGTTAGGGGAGTCTAGACCACTAGTTCAGATGACAACACCTATTCTGTAAATGCCTGCAGTTACTTAGAAGTCTTTCACTTAAATTCACTTCTAGGTGAGTTTTTCATTTTCCTGGATAAATTTCTCTGGTTGACTTAAATTAAAGGATCTGAACCAGAGAATACTAAGGTAGCTTCCAAGCTTTATGGAGGCTCATTTAAAGTTAGAAGCTAAGTTAGATCAGGAACCGTGGATGGTCACTGTATTATATTAACTATATTTCCTACTCTCAAATCAAGAATTTTTCTGAGAAGTATGAAAAGTGTGTATTTTCTTATTATCTCAGGGACATATACACCTTGTTTGAAAATTTCCCAAATTCTGAGCCTACTGTCCACAGCCTCACAGGCAGAAGTTGAGCTGACCACCAAAAAGTTGGCTCCAGTGGCAGCTCCTTCTTAGCTTTCAGGATGCTCCTAACCCTGCAGTTTCTGACTGCAGAGGGCCTGAGGCAATAGGCAGCAGAGACAGAGCCACTCCTCAGCTGGTCTGTACGAGCTGCCACCAGTTTAGTCCTTCTGTCTTGGGAAGTTCAAGGCACCTGCACAGTTCTCTGAAATTCATCAAGCTCCTTGTGGGTCCGTCACATTGGGACACAGTGGTCTACAGTATGTTTGTGTACCCCAGTGTTATTTATGCCATTAAGTGAAGAATTAAATACAGGTAGGCTTCCACATTTTTTAGGTTTGGGTGGGGTTTTTTTATATAATGTTTTTCCTCCATTTCCCTCTCCCTACTAAGGGAGCAGAGTTCCAGAGATTTCCTTTGATGACTTAAAATAATTATGCTTTCTAAATTTTTTCTTATGCAATGATCAGCAGAAGCTAATTTGCTTACTGGGTTTTCATTTCTTTCCTGGGTGTGCCTGGTGCTCTTCTGTTTTCCCAGGTGCAGTTACGCAACATTGCAAAGGCAGATTAGTGATGGACAAGGGCATGGTTGCTCTATGTTAAGCAACAGCTAACTGTATGTTATTTGTCAAGATTCCTGTTAAGACATGTAGCTCAGCTTTCATTTTGAAAAGATAGAGACACATTTGGTAGTGATAGCATAGGTTACTGTCAATCAACAGTTTTAAATGAAAATAATGTATTATTCAAACCTGCTTCAATCAATAGGTTTGATTTTTATTGTTTTCACTGAAATTGAGTCGAGACCAAGTTCCCTACAAACTTGATTTTGCTGTATTTCTAGTAATTTTAAGTAGCAAAATAAAACTGTGAATGAAATCTGCTCCAGATTTTCCCTATGCCTAAGTGACCTGAGACATTCTTACTATCTCCAAAAATTTTTCTTCCCATTTTTCTTAATTTTAAATCTTATTTTAAAAATACACAGGGGATTTAGGAAAAAAAACCCAACACTACCAACACCTGCATCCCCCCACTCCCCCTTGCCAAACACCCACACTAGGATTTTGTACTGCCAAATGAATCTCAAAGTAAGCTCACTTCAATCTTAGATTTCTCCTGACGTTAACAAGAACTGAAGGTATTTGGAATATTAGATGCACAATATCATTCACGAGAAAAGTAGTAGCTGCTATGATAACTACCTGTCTTAGGTGAAGACCAAGAAATTAGCATAGAAATTTTACCTGACTCTGGCATGTTACCAAAGAATTTAAATCATCTTTTTACTTTTATGTTTTTTTGATGACATTTGTTTTGATTAAGAGTATATACTAGAATGGAGCCTTCTAGGAGTTCTTATGGTCCCTGTAATCGGGAAACTTCACTTGGGTGTTGGATGAGGATGATAGGTCAAAATGATATGGTTACAGCATGATTACTGATGCCCAGACAGCTTAGTAAATACATTGGCACAGACCATGTTTCTGTAGTGCAAGCCCCGACAGGACTATGCTTCTGACTCAGAGGACAGGCATCATGTTCGCTGCAAAGTTTGGAGCACTGCAGAGGCAATACAAAAAGTAGCTCCAGTGGCTGTGGAAGATCCAGAAAGGATCTGTCAGGTTACCCCTAAACTGTCCAAGCTAGGTGTCAAGGAAAAGTAAATTATTATTTTGTACTACATGTAATTAGTGGTTCTAAAGCATAAAACCTCTGAGTGATACAGATCAGTGATTCACAGGCTGTCCGGCTGTGGAAGCTGCATTCCCTATGTTTAGCAGGGAAGGAGGCCTTTTTGCTCCCCTGCATGATTGGATCAGTTATGCAGTGCCTACAAAATGAGCACGATGTGCAAAGCAGAGGGACTTCAGAAAGGTGATACCTAGAAACGGACCTGCTTTTGTTCATGAAGACCACAAACTGGTTCCCAAAAATACTTTGTCTGCTGATGGACCACCGGAAAGCAGCCGCCAGGACTCTGCTACAGGGCTGCTGGTGAGAGGAAGACAAGTGCAACTGGTTTGATTGTTTTTTCACTTTGTTGGGTCTCGGGTGTTTCCTATCACTCCTCCTGGGGAAATGAACTTTAAAGGCAACTTTATGCTGTCAGAAACAGTGCTTGGGGAAGAAGGGAGAACAGGTGTCATAACTCATACATGTGCTTTTCCTTGAGCAACTCTAAGTAGATGGCAGTTCCCAAAGGCCTACTTTTCCCTTTTTTTCTTTCCCTGTGTTTGGCAACACAGACTATCTGATCATTTTATGCTGACATTAGTGATAGTCTTATACTGCATTAAAATATGTTTTTACTGTCTGTTTGGGAAGGGCAATCTGACATGATGAGCTTGATCACATGGTCAATATGTGCCATAATTTACATATAGAAATGCAATATTATTGCTGTACTATCATGTCAATAAAGGTGTGCACTTTAAGAATCTACAAGTTCCAATGCACCACGGACAACAACATCAGAAATGAAATTTATTGCTGATATGACCTAGAGACTTTGCAGAGGCTATAGATCTTTCTATCCATGTGGGCACATGTCTTCTATGCCTGCTTATCATTAGTTCACCCAGGTCAATACCTTTGACTAAAGCCGAGCTGTAACATTCAGAAATAACCTATGCAAGCATAGAGACAGCACTGTAGCTTGGGAAGGATGCATATAAAATGGGCATGCTCTGCCTCCTGAACACACCTGACACTGAAATGCCCCTACAGTCTGGTCTGCACATCAGGTAAGACCTCAGAAAAAGTATCTAATCCTTTCACTTCACTGTCTACCAGGACTTTCAGCCTGTACTGGGTCATGATTTTTTTCTGCTACATAGACAAGACTTTGAATTATAAAGTTTTACTGGGTAAAAGAAAAAAAAAAAGAAACCAAAACCCCCAAATGATACTATGCTATGATTATAAAGTAGTTGACTCAACTGTTCCATTCTAAAATAGCGATAACAGCAGACCATGAACTAAAAGAAATGACGTTATTCATTGTCATAAGCATATACCCTACAAAGTATAATGTTAGAGAAATAAATATTTGTTATAGCTTCCAAAATTTATATTCATTTATGAGAAAAATTGATATCTTAAGATATCTGAAGAGGTAAATAGTTCAGACAGAATGAAAGCATAGTAAGCATACGCCTTAATACACCAAAGTGCAAAATTCATAGTTCTTTGAGAATTAAGAGGTCTTAGAGACCTTTTCATTTGTCCTGGACTTTTGGCAGGTGTTTCAGTTACAGCTGTAGGATTGGCCAATTACTCCATCAAGTCCAGGCTTCTGTCAGAGGAGTTGCTTAGTGGAAAGGTGGACAGAAACCCCAATTCACATAATTCTCCAGGTCTGCACCAGTGAAGGTAAATCAAACCACTGGAACTCACATGTAGCGATTCATAAGTAAATGTGTTTCAAATGGTTATGAGGAAAAGGAGGAATCTATAGGACTTAAAGTTTCTGCAGCTGTGAGAAATGTACCATCTGATAGATTATAATTATTTTTTAAAATATAAGCCTATATCTAGTGAGAGAGTTAATATATTTCCATGTTTGACGCCCCATGAAAATGTTCTGTTATGCTTCAAATTAAGACCAGGAAATTGTACATTTAGATGTTCCTAACAGCCACTGAAAACCTTTGGACTGTTAATTTTTTCATCAGGAAATATGGACAGTAGGAAGCTGAGCTCCTCATTAAATTCTGCTAGCTAATTCATGATACATCATTAAAAATTTAAAATCCAACCTTTTTATCAAGTACTTTTCCTTGTATTAATTATCTAATCACAACAGACTCAATTGATTAATAATCCTTGTATAATGTGGTTCCAGCTTGTTGGAAAGGTCCATTTAGTTAGAAAATTTGTCCTTATTAGTGGAATTGTTGTGAGAAGGTCTATTTCTATTAAATGCTAGTATTTAAAACAGGGGGTATATAGAGTCGTGGTGGATAATGACAAGAAAACCATGAAGAAAATGAGAAGGTCTTTCTGTTTTATTTGCATGCATCACATCTCTGAGACTCCATGTACAGTATATATCACAGAATAAATGTTTAATGTTGATATTCCTGAGCATGAGATTGATTTTATTCACCCATGTTCTAATAGTTATCATGCATTTGATAATATGTGATGTTGATAAGATGTGTGTGTATGTCTCCACAGCTATCAAGGTAGTTTGATATAGGTTATACAAATGTAAACCTTCATATACATATTCATATATATATATATATAATATGATCTATAATTTGACAGTGATGTATCTGTATCATGTATTAGGACATGTACAATCGTGTATCCATAGATAGGATTCATGTAGCACCATTATAATCTGTTTCTTTTGAGACAGTGATGGAGCCACAAGAATTCAAGCAATATGAAAACTTCAGACTTCATGATTTTTGAGAAGTTGAATTCAGAATACAAGAATACTCTTTGAACCAATGTAAAATGGAATCAAGTGACATTCATGAGTTCTAAAGCCATGGTTAACACTGAATAAAAGAAAAACTAAAGCAAAAAATATGTATAAATATTATTTCAGTGCAGATGTTAGAAAAATATTACCAACCCAAATGTACCATGGCATGCTTCCTCATAAAAAAACAAACAGAGACATGGGATTGATTTAAAAATTATGAAAACAATGACACCTCCTGTTACCTCCCCACCCCACCACCACCACCCCGCCCCCACCCCGACTGGTGATTCCTGTTTTTATATTTCGCTGGTTTACAAACTCTTGTTTGCCAACATGAGGGACAGAAACTTACTTTAACAAGTAAAAGCTGATTTGATTCCAGTGGCTGTGGCTTGATTTAAGACACCATACATTGTGGGACCCACAGTAAAATCACTGGAGCTAGCAATATGTAAAGACATGTACAGACAATACCACACTATATCAGAAGTGAAGGTTCATTAAACTAACAATGTAACTTCAGTGCTTATTCTCAAAAAGCACTTGAGTTTCCATCCATACACAAAACATAATGAACAGAAATTCATACAGTATCCCTGCAATTTAGAGGGTAATTCATTATCAACCTAAATTCATAACGCTGCGGAGTTTAAAGTGGATTTTAAAGTATCTGATTCTTTCATAAAGTAAGAATATGCTGATTTGGGATAACATTTTCTTCAAAAACATTAGAAAAATCTATCCTGATCAAGACAGAGAGAACTTTGAGGTGATTTCTGACATGCCCAGATGAGACACTTGATGCTGAACACAGCTTCATGGAAAAAAGCCTATACAGTAGCCCAGAATATCAATTGTTCGTCTCATTTATTTCTTCCTATTGGGTATATGTGGAGTCGCATCTTAATTGAGTGTTAATGAAGAATTAATTGGAATTAAGTGCTTCAATAGCAGTTGGTGATTATTAGCTTTTTTAGGATGGGGCAATTTAATTCTGAAGCAGTTCCCTCACATTTTCAAAATGGGTATAAAACAAATAGAAAGGCCATTAGTTCTCCCTTCTCCCCTCAAGCCTTGAATTTGCATTCCTTCATACAGTGACATTTTCAGGGTGATGTTTAATGACAGCACTAGAAACCTGCCTCTCCCACCTATCCAAAGGAAAAAGACTGTCTGAGTTTTCAGTAAGCTTTTTATCTGTAGCTACCATCACCATGTTTCATCTCTGCTGTGAAGAAGCCATGTCTAACAGAGCAAAGATGCTGTTCAGTGTCCATACTCATTCAGTTCTCAACCTGTCTGCTTAGCTGACAAGCCTTGCATGCAGACTATAGATACATAAGAAATCTAGCATCTTATAGGAGATGGAGTTTGAAAACAAACTGGTTTCCCATAGGTTGCAAGACACCTGCCAGGTGATAATGATTTAAGGTCACTGTGGAACTAAGCTAGGTATGACCCAGAAACCACAGCTGAGAGACTTTGTATTCCTTCAACCTAACAAAGATTAGAAACTTTCTGTCAGTAGTATCTATATGTATTTTCAGACGCCAGCGAGGCTGGCTATTTTAATTTGTTCTGTATCAATCTGATATGAGAAAATAAGCAGGAACACCTTCTTAAAGAATTAATTTCTTAATCTTCTGGCAAATACAAGAAAAAGTAACAATATATAACTCAAAACCAGCAGAAATTACAAAACAGGGAAACTTCCCTGTTCTCTCTCTCTTTTTTTTTTTTTTCTTTTTTAAATGGGAAAGCTTGCTGCTGGATCCAAAGTCTGTTATTTTTCTTATGGATATTACTGTTAGGGAAGAGGGAACATGATGCGTCTCTAACCTGACAATAAGATGAGGTAAAAATAAGATACTGTGGTTCTATATTACCTTTCTAGTTCCTCAGTTTCCCTAGTGATGATGCTGCCTCACGTTTGCATGGCAAGTCAGAGCTATAGAAGTGTGTCACAGGGTTTAAAACCCGCATACTGCTCTAGGTGGTACTGGTGGGAAGACCGCAGCCCCGTTTAGAACTGACACTAAATCTTCATCTGCATATGTAAATGGCACCTTTGAAAATCAGCATTTTTCAGTCAGCCAAGTTGAAAAATTAACCCTGAAAGTTAATTTGAATTGCACTAACTTCACATCACTATGGAGCAAAAAAAATCTACAACAGTATTTAAAATAGGAAAATGGAGTATACATGTAAGTATAAATTGGTTATATTGGTTTGCTTGAACTCCCAGGAAAAATAAAATGAACATGTAATGCACATAAAATGAAAGGAAGATAGGCCAGCCTGGGCTTATGAAAGACAACAAGCATGAATAATAAAAACAACAGAATTTAAATAATGTACTTACATTTTTGTGAGGTATTCACCTTATTCAGGTGACTGCATGCTAACACAAAATTAACATGGTCTTCATAATATCAAAATCTGGCTAATTCACAGCTCCAGCTTTGAGCTGGATTAAACGATCTCCAGAACTCTCTTCCAACCCCAGCTATTCTTTGTGATTTTGTGATTCTGCAGTAAAATAGAAAATTCAGTCTTAATCTTCGACACAATAATGACTAGCTAGCATGGAGCTGAGTATTGGTCTACTAATTCTGAAGTATTGAAGACAGAGAGACCAATCCAGCAAGGTTCTTATAAAAGTATCTCCTATTTTTAACCTAAGGATTGCTACCTGTACCAGTGCAACATGCTATTCAAACTTAGCATAGAAGACCCAGTGATGTTGTTATTCGTTGTACCCACATAAGAGTTCAAGACTATTGCTAACAATATTGGTTCTCCTTTCTTCTGATTAGTGTATGTCAGCAGGAGTTGGACACAAAAGTCTTCCACTAATGTCTGTAAATCTACATGGTAATTACCACTCATTTTGCTAGCTTTTAAGAATATGCAAGTTAAATTTAAAATGTCTGTTTATTAAATAAGAAGTATTTGCAGCACTGAATGAACACAGCATAGCCATGTTAGTGCAGGCTTAAAAAGAAAGGAACAAAGTGTATTGCATACTAATAAGTGTATATGGTTTCTAACACAGAGCTTGAATTTAGTCACAGAGGATGAAGTCTTGTGTATAAAAGTTTTTAAGTTCTACTCTAAATCTTATTCATCTTAGTGAACCAGAATGTTTCTCTTTAGAGAAATTACTACTGCAGAGTCTATAACTTCATAACAGTTTCATGCACACAAAATTATATATTTATTTGTGTGTGTATATATATAAATATGTATATATACATATATGTAAACTTTTTAGTGATGGATAATCTAAATAAACAACTGGAAAATGTTTAGTTTTAGCTAATCATCTTGCTGAAACAGAAAAGATCTCTGTGTGTCTCTGATAAAGGTCTGTCTCCCATAACATCCCCATAGGTAAGCTCAGGCAGTGTGGGTTGGATGAGTGGACAGGGAGGTGGATTGAGAACTGGCTGAATGGCAGAGCTCAGAGGGTTGTGATCCGCAGTGCAGGGTCCGGCTGCAGGCCTGTAGCCAGCGGTGTTCCCTGGGCGTCAGTCCTGATCCAGTTCTGTTCAACTTACTCATCTGTGCCCTGGATGAAGGAACGGAGTGTCCCCTCAGCATGTTTGCTGGTGATACAGAACTGGGAGGAGTGGCTGAGACCCCAGCAGGCTGCGCTGCCATTCAGCGAGACCTGGGCAGGCTGTGGAGCTGGGCTGAGAGGGACCTCATGGAGTTCAGCAAAGGCAAGCGTAAGGTCCTGCACTGGGGGGGAATGACCCCACACACCAGCACAGGCTGGGGCTGACTTGCCAGAAGGCAGCTCTGTGGGGAAGAACCTGGGAGTTCTGGTGGACAGCAAGTTGCCCATGAGCCAGCAGTGTGCCCTGGTGGCCAAGAAAGCCAGTGGGATCCTGGGGTGCATTAGGAGTGTGGCCGGCAGCATGAGGGAAGTTATCTGCCCTTCTACTCTGCCCTGGTGAGGCTGCATCTAGTGTAATGTGTACGTATGTATAAGGCTGCATGGAGTGCTGTGTCCAGTTCTGGGCTCCCCAGTTCAAGAGAGAGAGCAGCTGGAGAGGGCCCAGCATAGGGCTACAAAGATGATGAATGCACTGGGGCATCTCCCTTACGAGGAAAGGCTGAGAGAGCTGGGCCTGTTTAGCCTGAAGCAGAGAAGGCTGAGAGGGGATCTTAGCAATATCTTAAGGCTGAGTGCCAAGAGGATGGGGCCGGGCTCTTTTCAGTGGTCCCCAGCGACAGGACAAGGGGCAACGGGCACAAACTGCAACACAGGGAGTTCCATCCGAACAAGACGAAAAGCTTATTTCCTTTGAGGGTGACAGAGCCCTGGCACAGGCTGCCCAGAGAGGCTGTGGAGTCTCCTGCTCTGCAGACATTCAAAACCCACCTGGATGTGATCCTGTGGAACCTGCTCTAGGAGAATCTGCTTTAGCAGGGGGTTGGACTGGATGATCTCCAGAGGTGCCTTCCAACCTTGACCATTCCATGATTCTGTGATTCTGTGTGTATAAAAGGTCCTCCAGCTCAGAATGACTCAGCTGGAGGAGACATCTTTATAAGGTTATCTACACTATTCAGATAAACAATTACATTCCTATTGAATTAAGAGAATTTTTGGAAATTCTTAACCCAAGCAGGAACCGAACATAGAGAACACCACAGTAGTTTTAATGAACAGAGGAGGAAAGAAAGAAAGAGAAAAAAAAAAAAAAAAGGTAGATGGCAGTCTGGAAAGATGGCACTTAATTATGTTGAATTGTCTGAGAGATACAGAATTAACTATTTTAAATAATGAACAATGTCAATCTCAGGCCAACAAGCAATCTCGTAAGCAGTCAAAATAACAAACAAATGGTGAGCTTGTTATGGACAAACTGTCAAAGCAATATTCATCTGAAGCCAGGGAACATTAAAGATGTCTCGCTGAAAGCCCATTTTGTAAGAAGAATAATATATGTCATGATCATTTGGGAATATGTTCCTGTGGCAAGGACATCCATGGGAAAGAAAGGGCATGTCTTATAGTTGCATGAAATAACTTTTAACTACAGCTGATGCATGGCTGAATCAATATCACATAGTGATTAAAGCCATGAAGGATGAGAGAATTTCCTTGTTTGAAGACCTACATAAGCAAGGGTCTGGTTTTCAAAAATGGAAGTATAAGGCACCACTATGAGATGTTCATCCCATGTTGAAACACCCCTTGGAGAGCCCAGGCACTGAATAATACATATCTATTACTATGAGACAGGATCTTACTTTGAGGTATTAAAAGCAGAATTATTTACATGAGAATGTAAGAACAGCAGTACAGAGTCTGACTCAATATCTACCAGTATCCTGTGTTTGAGAACAGCTGGAAGCTAATGCTTAGTAAAAGATTAAAAGAATAGAGTGAGCACACAGTAATGCTTTGCTGCAATACCCTCTCACGTTTCAGAATTCTGTACTTCAGCCACTTTCTGAGGCCTAGACTGCATCCTTATGGGTATAGCAGTGTAAAATACTCAAACACACATAACAGTGATGTATATATACATAAGTACATGAACAATTGGGTATACACGTAGGTATACATACATGCATATAGAGGCAATTATGTATTACTAACTGTACATATGTACATCTAGCATAGATCCAGTTATATTTTTCCCCAGTAAGTGGGATGTAAGTATGACCTGGGTTTAGCTCTTCCAGTTTTCAGTGGTTGGTTTTGCAAATTTTATTTTTTGTATTCATTTCACATTTAATTTTTCCCATGGGAGGGAAAAAAATAAGACAAATTTTAAAGTTATTAATTTTAATTCTCTGGAGAATGAGAATAAATATATTAAATTTGTAACTTAGAATTTATCTAAAATGAACTTTCTAGTTTATAAAAAATGAATCATGCAGTCATAAAACATCTCCATGCCAAATATTCATAGCTACAAGGGTCAGCCTTGGCTATGCATGTGGGTATATGTGTGGGAGTGCATACAAAAGCAATGCTTTATAAAGCTACAAAACTGGAGCAAGTAAAAAATCATTCACAATACTAATAGCTATACAATCAGAAAAAAGGATTTTCAATGAAATCCATTCTTTAATCTTATAACCCCCATGTCAAGAAAACTAAGCATTTCACATTTAAGATAATACAGTCTGACATATTAAAATGAGTACATAATGTGCTTGAAAAATTACTATTCAAAATCAACAATATATTCCTTTCTTTCAAATGGTTTCTATTAGTTTATCAATAGACCTTTCATTGACTTCACATCTCAGTGGCTGACACGGTTCAATCTTTGTAGACAGGCCTCCCACAGCAAGATTTTCCCACAACACTTGGAGAACAATGTGTGGAAAACAAGCTAGTTACTGATTTTTTTTCATTTATAGTGAAAGATATTTTGTTCTAATCCAGCCAGTGCCTAAGGGATGGCAAATGATGGCATCAATACCAAAGCAGATGCCAGGCTCTCCTAGCAGACTTCAGAAGAAGAAAATTCAGTGTCTTTAAGAGCTCCATATATCTGTGAGAATTCATTGGAAATGCTTTGCTGTTGGGATGGACTTAGCAATATCTGCAGCTAAATGAGGTAAAGACATAAACTAATAAAAAAGATACCTGCTAACCTAGCCACATAAGAGGGCTTCAGAGCTCATTGTTTAGTAGACCCAGCAAGTGAGATTCTTTTAAAAATTACTTTCTCTCTTCCGTTTCAGGGAAGCATGGTTTTCCGAGTGTGTCCTGACACTAGAAGAGTTGTTGGCCTATGTAGTAGGCCAAACACACACCAAGAGTTTTATACATGTTGCATTTCACTCCTAAGCTCCTAGTGCTGAACTTAGCACCAAGGATGAATGCTTTGTAAGAAAGGGAGCACCGTCTGTAAGAAAGGGAGCGCCTTCTGTAAGAAGGGTAGCTCCAGCAAGAAAGGGGGGTGGGGGGGAAATTAAAAGAAGTATTTTTTTAGATATTTTCATGTTTTTAAAAATTTCAGTTCATGCCTTGGACTCTTTTTGTAGAAAAGCTGCGTAGCTCAATAAACAACTGTCTGCTCAAACTATTACATGTGAGAACATACTGCTTATTTTAACTACAGCACAGATTGTGTGGGGGAAAACTCCTACAGATTAAAGATATAAAGGAAAGGTGGAGCATAGCTTCATCCTCTGACACTGTTGACACCTGTAATGACCATCCTGCTGGAATTCTGCTAAGTGTCATCTAAATAACTTCAGAGTAGAAATGCATTTATTCTAATACACTTCCATTTTGTCTTTTAACTTACAACATGGGCTCATTTTTGTCAGCTGCAGAGGACTAGGGCTTTTTTTCATTAGTATATGAACTACACAAAGGAGTTGAAATGTCCCAAGGAATTCAGAATGAATGTTTACTTACACTGATTTGTATTACATAAAGTGTATGGCTGGTATCTACAAAATACAAAAATTCCTTCAGGAATAGGAAGGAGCTCAATTCTAATTATTGATTCCCACCCCCCCACCACTGTGATAAAAATTCTTTTTATTTGAATGTAAACATATGCACGGACACACTGGAATAGAATTTCCAAAAGTGCATGAACTTTCACTTTTGCCCAGATTAGTCGTGCTAAGTGTGGTGTTTTCAAAAACCTTAATTTGTATTTTCTTCCCTCTTACAGTGTTGGGCCAGCCTCGTACCACCTCTCTAAACATCTCTCTTGCCTTAATAGTGTCTTTTCCATATGATTAATATGGCATACAGTGCACCTCATATATTCCTTATCTCAGTGTATTTAATATCTATGAATGAATTTGCTTCAGCACTGCAGCATGCCAAATAAGAGCTCACAGACATATCAGTTTTAAATGAACACTTCCTCAGCATTTTCACAGTATCATAAACAGTGGGTGGAAGGTAGGTTTCCAGAAAATTCTAAACTTCTGAGAGTCATTTTCTACAGCATGGAGCTACGAGGGTTTAATTCCTAAAGGAACTCTGCTCTATGGAACAATCATTCCCAGGGGCTGAATATGCGGTTAGCAGTTTCACTTTTTCATTTTTTTTCATTGCCACAGGGGAATACCAGCAACAGTGCACACACAGGGGTGTAAAGAGGGGAGGAGTGCACCTTCTTTTCGCTGGAACCTACCCTGCTCCTCCAGGTACACCAGCCTTTCTAAAATTCAGAATATAACTGCTCTTCTAATATGCTTTAATGCCTTCTTTCTAACTTTTCTTACAGAATACCTCCAATTGCCCAATTTCCTTTCAAGCTAATGAAACTTCCACCATGACTTTTCTCTGTCTCCCCTCCTGACCTAGGCAGCCAGTTGAGGCCCATACATAACCGCAGCTGAGTTTCTGGCTGTTAACGTCCTTAACTCCAGGATGCAAGAAATTTAAGAAATTAAATACTAGCTATTTTACACTACATTTCCATGAGCTAGGGCAAAGTGAAAACAATTACTGGGAAGGCTGAAAGGAAGCACTAAGGAGTTGTAAATATCAAAATACCTCTTTATGTATGTTTTTTGGAACTCTTTTTGGGTCAGTCCTTTGTAATTTTGACTGTATTTCATAATCTTGCTCATTATTTATCCAACTCCATTTGGCTATTAATAAGTGTTTCTAATTGCAAAAAAATGTGATGTCTCCTGAACACTGACCAGATTGTGAGTTAGAGTTGCAAAACCCACTCAAGGTCCAGAAAATAATGTAGTCTACCTGCTGCACATCGCTGCTAAACCTCATAGGCGCCTTCATTGATTAAGTGGCATTTACTAGGCTTAAAAACCCCTTTTGAGTAAAACTTCCATTACTTGTCTTGTGCTAGAGGTCATCCCTTGAGTAGTTACCAACCAGCCATACCACTTCCCAGGCAAGAGAGAGAGCCCAGCTCTAGGCTACATCTTAATGGGATGGCTGTTTTCACAAAGATCCATTTTCAAGGGAAGGGCTACAAAGTGCTCTGTCACACATACTTCATGACTGTGGATTGTGCATGATAAGGATTTTGTCTTCTGCAGTCTAAGTCTGCTGTTGGGTAAACAGTTCTATTACTATTATTATTTCATCTGGAACTTTCTAAGAGGCCAAAAATTCCATTCTTAAATATCCCAAAGAACTTAATATCTCCTATTGGTTCCCATTACTCTCCACAAGAAGGATTGGATATATATTTAAATTAGAATCCTAGAATGGTTTGGATTGGAAAGGACCTTAATGATCATGTAGCTTCAACTCCTCTGCCATGGGCAGGGACACCTTCCACTAGACCACATTGCTTGAAGCTCCATCTGACCTGGCCTTGAACACTTCCAGGGATGGGGCATCCACAGCTTCTCTGGGCAACCTCTTCCAGTGTCTCACCATCCTCACAGTAAAGTATTTCTTCCTAATATCTAACCTAAATCTACCTTCTTTCAGTTTAAAGCCATTTCCCCCTTGTCCTATCAGTACCTGCCCTTGTAAAACATCCCTCTCTAACTTTCCTGTAGGCCCCCTTTAGGTACTGGAAGGGTGCTATAAGGTCTGCCTGGAGACTTCTCTTCTCCAGGCTGAGCAGCCCCATTCTCTCAGCCTGTCTTCACAGGAGAGGTGCTCCAGCCCTCTGATCATCTTTATGGCCCTCCTCTGGACTCATTCCAACAGGTCCATGTGCTTCTTATGCTGGGGGCCCCAGAGCTGGACACAGTACTCATGTGGTCTTACCAGAGCAGAGCAGAGAGGGAAAATCACTTCCCTTGAACTGCTGTTCACACTTCTTTTGATGCATCCCAAGATGTGGTTGGCTTTCTGGGCTGCAAGCACATTGCTGGGTCATGTTGAGCTTCTTGTCCACCAGCACCCCCAAGTCCTTCCTCAAAGTCAGGGCTGCTCTCAGTCCATTCTCCACTCAGCTTGTATTTGTGCTTGGGATTACCCTGACCCATGTACAGGACCTTGCACTTGGCCTTGTTGAACATGAGGTTTGCACAGGCCCACCTCTCAAGCCTGTCAAGGTCCCTTTGGATGACATCCCTTCCCTCCAGTGTGTTGATCTTACCAAACAGCTTGGTGTTGTTGGCAAACTTGCTGAGCGTTCGCTCAATCCCAGAGTCCATGTCACTGACAGATGTCAAACAGCGCTGGTCCCAATACCAAACCCTGAGGAACACCACTCATCACTGGTCTCCACTTGGACATCAAGCTATTGACTGCAACTCTTTGAGTGTGACCATCCAGCCAATTCCTTATCTACTGAGTAGTCAGTCCATCCATCAAATCCATGTCTCTCCAGTTTAGAGACAAGGATATCATGCAGGACATTGTCAAATGCTTTGCACAAGTCCAGACAGATGACATCAGTTGCTCTTCCCTCATCCACCAATGCTCTAACCCCATCACAGGAGGCCACCCAGTTTTTCAGGCATGACTTGCCCTTAGTGAAGCCCTGTTGGCTGTCACCAATTACCTCATTTTCCATGTGCCTTAGCATAGTTTCCAGAATGATCTGTTCCATGATCTTGCCGAGCACAGAGGTGAGATTAACCAGCCAATAATTTCCTGGGTCTTTCTTATTTCCTTTTTTTAAAAATGGGAGTTACGTTTCCCCTTTTCTAATCAGTGGGAACTTCACTGGACTGCCAAAACTTCTCAAATATGATGGATAGTGGCTTATACACTTCATCCACCCATTTCCCTCAGGACCCACAGGTGCATGTCATCTGGTCTCATGGAATTGTGCACCCTCAGGTTCCAGGTTCCTTGGATGTTCTTGAACCTTATCTTCTCCTACAGCAGGTGGTTCTTCATTCTCCCAGTCCCTGCCTTTGCCTTCTGCGACTTGGGTGGTGTGGCTGGAGAGCACTTGTTGGTGAAGACCAAGACAAAAAAGTCAATGAGTACTTCAGCCTTCTCCATATCCTGGGTAACCAGGTCTCCCATTTCCTTCCTCAGATGGTCCATGTTTTCCTTAGTATTCCTTTGTTTTACTGACATACCTATAGAAGCTTTTCTTGTTGCCTATGTACAGAGATATCTGACATAGAAGGGAACAAACACAAAATGGTATGGCAGATCTCCCTCCTGAATGTCTTTAGGAGCATCTCTTTCCATCCATAAAGTATATGACAGGGAGAATGGATCATCAAACACAACTCACCTTTAAGACAGGAGTTTTGTAAGACTGCATGCCACATCAGG
This sequence comes from Falco biarmicus, assembly GCF_023638135.1. Taxonomy (NCBI): domain Eukaryota; kingdom Metazoa; phylum Chordata; class Aves; order Falconiformes; family Falconidae; genus Falco; species Falco biarmicus. Next base: position 30,875,910 of record NC_079293.1, on the reverse strand, counting down.
TTTCTGAATTACTGGTGTTGAATTCTACCCAAACTCACACCTGCTTTTTAGTGTAGTAGGTTTTAATATAAAGAGGTTTCTGTTGCCTATGATATTTCCTTTTACTTCTTTCATCCTTGAAAATGTGTTTATTTGCTGTGACAATCATCAGTATTTTAACATGTATTTGAAATATTTCTCCTTAATGGTCTCAAACTCTGAAGCTAACATTGCTGTTAAACGCTGAAAATTCCTCTGTATTATTAACGTTCTCTAGAGTTAGATAATCCCTATGATCCTCCTGCCTAAAACTGCACTGGAAGATACCTGATGAATTTCAAACAATGAAAAGGCCAACACCTTAGCTAAGCCTTGGTCTATCTCGTGTTTAAAATTCATGAATTTGCTTTGCACATTTGCCAGCTTCCTGATTTAATATCGGGGGAAAAAAAGAAGCAAGATTGAAAACGCCATGTTCATATGTCACGAAACTCTAAGGTAAATAAGAATGAAAAATTAAGCACAGAAGCTTGTTTTTTCTACTGATTTCTGTGATTTTGTAATCCAAATTCTTGGTGACAAAAAATAAATATTAATTTCTCCCATTATGAAAATATGCACTGTTTAGAATACTTTCATCTAAATATACATGATACAATATTTAATTACATTTACCATTTAAATCACCATTAGTGTAGCCATTAGACATTGTTTTAACTAGATGCAAAGGAACGGTTGTTCGCATTCTTAGTTTGTAATGATGATTTGCCTGTCTCAGTAAGTATCGCTCCATATGAAATGGCTACATCTAATATGCCAAAATACCAAATGCAGTTCTAAAACTTTAAATTAGATTAAATTGAATTTCAAGATTGCTAAATGTGAGAGTCCATTTCAGTTACTGACAATTTTGCCAAGCTTGAATCATTTGGGCTAAAATAATCTACAGGTCTTTGTAGCAGCCTGCTTTTGTTTCACTAGGAAAACAAAGTGATTTTTCTGTTGTTTGTTTGTTGGGTTTGTTGGGTTTTTTTTTCTTTTGGGGGGGGTGGGGGTGGGGGGTGGTGTTCCTGTTCCCTTTTTTTTCCTAAAACCATAATAGTTCACTCAGGAGAGCTACCCATAAAGCACTCAAAGAAATGGCAGTACTATATTAATTTGTCTTTCTAGTGCCTAGGCTTTTTGATATAGTTACATAATTACATAGCTTTTTTTTTTTTTTTTTTTTCACTGAGCATTGCTTCATTCAAGGTGGAGGAAGGACACACCTCAGGGAATAGATTGGGACTGCACAGTTACAAAAAACCCCTTCTTATCACTGTCATAGGCTGTCCAAAATCATTTGCTGCAGAAGATGTCAGGTATACAGTGAGTGAGGCAGGAGACCATGAGATGGGGTGAGAAGGTCTTGGGAGGAAAGCAGCAAAATGATGCAGCAGGCTTTGAACATCTAACCTGCTGTGTAATTCTTAGTACTCCACAAAATCAGCTTCTATGTGTCTCTGATTGAATGAGAAAATTAGTGGGCACTTTGGATGTTTGTATCTGTGTGCCTCAGTTCTCAATCTGTAAAATGGGGATGATAATTTCATCAGATGGTTGTGGAATTAAAGTTATTGCTCTAAGCAGAGCACTCAGATGAGTACCAGAAGAAAAGCCACAGGAAATTAGTAACTCTGTATTCAGAACAGGGTTTAAATAACATGCAGTAAGTAATGTGTTGAACAACTCATTCAGCATAAGCAAGAAAACAGCTATCAAATAGTTGCTCATTACATGGACAGTTGCCATTCTCTGCACTGACAGCAACAGTAAAGAAAAAAAGTACTGTGTGAACCTGTAATTAAAGACTGAAAACTGTAATATTGCCATCCCCTCACTTCTCTTTCACTCTGTGCTTTTCCTCTTTCTGTTCTTTTTCTATGTTAAAAATTTGAGCTACAATAACTGCTTTTTTTTGGCTGAATTTTATTTCCCCATAAGCAGCTGGAAAATAACATTTGAAATTACTTATGTTATGTTCACCTTGTCTCTGCACTGCTTTTTTTTTAACTTGGAAGACTGATATGAGCAAAATGTGGACAAAATCTGTTTCTGATTCATTGAGTCCTATGCCCATTTTTCATAATCCATTTAATATGAGAGAAGGATTTCATTTCCTGTGATCCTAATTTTGCCCGTGTAATCCAGTATAGGCTTCCTATCCATCTCTTTCCTGAGAGTAAAAGAGAATTTGAGGAAAAAGGCTCTGTGATTGTCAATATACGGTATGGACATTTAGTGAATATACCTATGCATACCAAATATAATTGTTTTTCACTCTGAAGTTTATTTAAGTGCTGTTGATATAACATTCGGGAATATAATCAACAAATCTCTATAGAAACATTTTGTTGGTATAGTTACAGCAGTTACAGGCTGCAGAACTGTATTCACTGAAATGCGAGGTGAGACCATAAACTACCCTTTTGACAGTGACATGCCACTGTCAATGTGGTATACCTCAGTCAACAGGACTAGAAGAGATGCACCTTACAGATCGCTGACAAGCACCTCTTAAAATACAGCACTGCCTTTTCCTAATTTGTTGCCATTTCTTTCATACCATCACATGTGATAGAATAAAATGATACCTTTCACACTGATTTATTTCCAACAGACAGCTTACCTAAATTCAGCAAGGCATTAAACAATGTAAATAAGCAAAGCTTTTACCTCAAACTTCCCAGAATTAGCAACAAATGTTCATGACCTTATGCAATTTCTTTCAACTCTGAATAAGCTGAAATGTGTGCGGTATCACCTATAAGTAGCCAGAATGGGATTAATTTTATTGAAGTTTGGAATCTGCTGCGTACACTTTGACATCTCTGACAACCAGCTTCTTTTCCCTTCATAGTCAATGAAAGCATTTTAGAACCCAATCTATCTATCACATCAGATGTCTCTTTCCAGATGACATAAACAACACCCAGAAATTCTTATTTCTTGGTTCACTATGAGAAACTCAGGGAATCTGGACAACTAATTCAGATAGAAAAATGCACATTTGGTCATAATGTCCCAATTTGTTGTTAAATCAGTAGCTATGGACACTCAAGTATAATCTGTATATTAGATCTATTAGTAAACTAAAGTGGAGATCTGCATGGGCAGTGGAATACACACATCTAGAATGTTAAATTATTCAGACAGTCCCTACCATGGTTAGGACAGGGGCCACTGGGCATTTATCCAGCCAGTCCTTTGGTACTAAGTGAGAGCTGGTTCAAGGCCTGGCCTAAGTGTGAGGCAGCAAGTACATTATTTAGTTTAAAAGTGTGCATGTGGTTTATATGTACTGTACCCCAGTAAGTGAAAGGCATCCATTCTGCTCTTGAAAGGGACTTTGTTAGCTGGAGCCAAGAAGAAACATGGCAATAACAAGTGCACAACACTGAATCTCTGGAGTTATAAACACATTTTAGTATTTATCTCTGTCTTCTAGTATCAGTCATACTGTAATTCTCTTCTTAAGTAGGATTTGAGTCTTTAAACATACTTTTAATGAGCTTTGCTCTTGCAAGTAAAAGTTTATGGTTACGCATACTAAATAAATACCTTTGAGGTCAGGATGCCAACTATTATATTAATCAGACTGATATATGGCTTCCTATGTGACAGATATTACTCAGATGATAGGTACACATCCTAATTTCTCTTTCTTTTATTTCTATGCATGTGATAATCTGAGATTAGCAGTAAACGCACCAGGAAAGTAAATCTCCCTGTAATGCGATTAAGTCTCAAGTAGAGATAAATCCAGGGAATGTGTTTGGTACATTTCAACTACCAAAACAAAAAGAGACCAAGGTAAAGAAAATTCGTGTAGTGCATGATAGAATTTTTAATGTTTCAGCTATTTGAACAGTAACACCCTAAATCTCATGTCATGTACATTCTGTGAATACCATTAAGGATCAAGATAGTACTGATAATGGTATCTCAGATACTTCAGATTCTGAAATATGCATACTACATTTAGAATGGACAGGTAATGGTAAGCCCCAATAGCTATATATACTTTCTTATATACAGTGATATATACTGACATATCTGATTCATGGAAAAAGATGAAAAAGAAAGTAGAAGATCACATTAAGTGAGACAAAGCCAGTTCAGCCAGTCAAAGGCCACATTTTTGAATGAAAAGGTAATAAGATAGGCAGGCAGAGAGTGGATTAAAAAAGAGTGATGATAATAGACAGTAGGAAAATATAAAGTAATTCCAGGTTCTGCAGCTACAAAGATTAGAATGCAAAGGTGATAACAGTAAGCAGTTTCAATTCAATGCTTTATATTCTTTTCTAGCTGGGCACTATTATTTATCGTCTATTTGCACTTTCATATTCCTTTCCCTTTCTGTCTGTCAATTCCCCTCTCTTCTTTTTAACCTCTTCAACTTGCATCTTCACTTTTTACCATATTGGCCTTTTTCTTCTGGATCATCCCCTTTCTTGCATTTATTGTTACCTGACTCTCTTGGTCCTCTGGTTGGTGCTTGTTAGTTTGGTGTACATTATGGATATGACTCTAACCCTGAGGGTAATTATGTTGAAAATAAGGACAATTCATCAGGATTTTTGGCTGTTCATGTCTACAGACTGTTTCCAAAGGAACGTTTTGTCCTTGCCTTCCTGTATTATTACCTCAGCCTTTAACACTGCTGATGTGGGTTTCTCCAAAGGAAGCAGAACTATTCCAAACCCTTGCTCCAAGCAGGACTGATGTTAAAGTTAGAATAGGTTCTTTTGGCCTTGTTTTAAATATGTCCAAGAATGGATGTTCTTCTGCTTTTCTGGGAAGCCTATTTCAGTTTTTGACCACTTCAACCTGACAAAGCTGAGAGCAGACTTTGACAGTGAAGACCAAGATAAAGGCAGCATTGGGTATCTGTACCTCTTTCTTTTCATTTGCATATAAATAATATGAGATTAATATAAGTACGTTTTCATCTTTTAACTCACTAGGAAACCAAGTAAGAAAAGTCCGGTTGCTTGACTAATTCATTTGACCTCAAAATTTTAGTGATCACATAGTGCTAAATGTAAGTAATTTGGGAAGCTAATACCAGCTACTGTTCACCATTGTGTGGACTAGCTCGTCACTTAGGAGAAATGGATTGTAACAGATTGTGAAACTGATTAAATTTTATAAATTCATGCTGTGATAAGTTTCCCAGAAACTACCTTTCCCTCTGCAAAGGTATGGCAGGATTTGTACTCAATTTACAGATGGTAAAACTGACACATATTGAGGTTAGCATAATATAATTATCAGTGGCCTAAGCCTGTAACTATAGAAGGAGATAAAACATTGGAACTTGAGACATTGTTCAAAATTGTCTTTATTGAGATGTGTTAGGTCTTCAGAAAGGGGCAATATTTGATAAGGCAACATTCTTTTCCTTTAATTTGTTTGGAATTTTGTTTAACTTATGCAAAAAATGACCTTAGTTTTAAGATTTAGATTAGATATTACAAATTAAAGTTTGGGCCTTGGAAAGTCACCAAAGAGAAATGTGTTTAAGTTTTCACGTGGCATATGCAGTACATACTTCAGGATTTTTAGTACATTTTAAATAGGGGTGCAAAGTATTTTGCCAACAGACTGCCAATTCTTATAGCAAGTTACATCTTTCACTAAGAAAATCTTCCAAAAATAGGCAGAGACAGAAACATATGTGTTAATAAGTATTGTTCTGCCTATTAGAGGAAGCATTTTCTTGTGCTTAGAGCTTGTGATTGTGAGTTAATTGATCCATAATTTTGTTTCTGACATGAAAATTAACTCTGTACAAGAAACTGCATAGTATGGTTCTCAATCTTAGATTAAAAACCCCAAAAAAACCATGCACACACAAAAAAACCCTTCCAGAAAATTAAGACAGCAATAAACAGAAAAATGGGAAGAATACCAATCAATTGGTAGAACTATTAGAAGCAAGACAGCCAAATTGAATTCTACCTATTATATACCTGCTGTACTTTATACTAAGTACCCAAAAGTTGAGGTCTATGAAAGCAAAGGTCATTTCTGTAATTTTAACATCAAAAATCTTTCAGTTAACCTAGATCTTAAAATTACTGACTATATTAATCTTTCAAAGTTAGACCATTTGTGAAATATATTAAATTAATACAATTTATTCAGAAAAAAAAGCTTAAATGTACAATCTTACAAATGTGAAACATGTTGATGTCACCATTGTTCTGTGATAACTCAGTTCTTAATGCATTCAGCTGTGAACTGCCTACTGAATAGAAACAATGCTTCATAATAGCAAAATCCATTTTCAGATCAAGTGAAGGAAGGACAATTTACATGTCACCTCAACTCTGCTGCCTGGCATTGTCATTAAAGAAACACTCTCAATCAATATTGCTCATTTGTGAATTAAGCATTTGAATATATAAAAAGCATTAACATTTGTCAAACTCTATCCTGTTCGGTACATTTGGGGGTCTGACATTGTTACCATGTATTCAAAAAATATGTGAAAGCTTGCTGATTAAAAGCATTTCTCTGCTTTCTCAAACTTTCAATTCCAAGTCATAGTAATACAAAGACCTTGGATACTACATGAGGTTTTGCTTCATGGACTGAGGCTAGTCACAAATTAATTGCAGATTGAATATATTTATTGGCTCATACACAAAATTCATAACAGCTAGATTGTACTGTGTAGCCACGGAATGGCTGATCTTGCTGTTATTTAGGTGAAGCCTAAAGGGAATCTGAAGGCCTCTTGGACTCCTGGATGCAGTGCTGAAATCCCACCGGGAGAATTACTTGAAATATGTCCTATTTGCGAGGCTGGCAATTCAGCAGCTTAAAATATAATAAAATTGATGTATGAGGGACTACTGTAAGTCCAGAGTTTTCATGAGGACAGAACAGTCAGTCCTAATTGTGACAGTGCAGATGGTGTAATTCAGCTTTTATCCTATTTTGCCTCTGTTAAACTTTTCCAGCATGCATTTATGTGAGGGTAGGTCTGCAATTTAGCTCATGTATTTAACTACAATTATCCATCATAATTATTTAGACAAGGAAGAGAGGTACTGTACAGTATGGATAATTACCTTGGAGGGAGATTTGTTTGTTTGTGTTTGTTTTGTGGTGTGGTTTTGGTTTATTGTTGGTGTTTTTTCCCAACCTGCTAACTACATGGAGGGCTAAATTTGTAGGTATACATTTTCTGGCTATAAGACCAATATCTGTTAAATCAATGCCACTAAGCTCTCTTAAGGTCAAAAATACAGTATGGTTGCATTCCATCTGGGTATTTGCTGACAGTCAAATCAATTGGAAGATGTCCCTGACCTATGCTAAATTTCAAATTACTTGAAGGACTTGTCTGAGAAAGCACTAGATGACCCAGGCAAAAAACTTAACAGGAAACATGCTAATATTTCCATATTGGACAATTAAGTTACAGTGACCTGGAATTCACTAGCATAAACCCAGGACTGCAAGGTGAGAAAGAATGGAAAGGTGCAACCATTCCCAATAGAGGTCTGCAACTTCAAATACCTGTGTTAAAAAATGAAGAATATTATTTTTAGTAATGAAGAATAAACTTAGATCCACTTTCCCAGCAAAAAAAACCCTACCAAAGGTCAAGAATGTCTACTATCAGAAAACAGACATTGGGCAAATCAAATCTGTAAGTTATAATAGGAGCATTTCGTAATACTGAGGATGTGCTGAGAAATTTCAAGCCTTGCTTTTTCTTTTTTAAAGAAATTACATAGTTCAGCCAGAAATTATTGGTATAAGACTTAGTAGCTGAAATTCTATGCCCTGTGTTGTAAAGGAAGGTACAATAATCACAGCAATTCCTTCTTCTGTTGCCAATTAAAACTTTTAGTAAAGAAAGGTATTAAAAATAAGGCATAATATAAAATGTATTTCTAATGTCATTTAACTTAATTTTAATGGAATTCTGGCATTTTTTTTGAAAAAAATCCTGAAAACTCCTGCTGAGCAGCTGAAAAACCCATTAGACGTAATGTTAGATAAAAACTACATAATAATCCAACGCATCTTCTTCCTGAGAGAGCACTATACCCCTCTGCAACACTTCATAAGAAGCAGCCAAAATCCCCTTAGAAGTTCTTACCAGTTTCAACAAATGAGTCATGCCATGTGAGATATCTTCTATCAGAAGGGAAATCCAGCTATGGACCTCCTGTATGTATCTAGCATAAGCACCTAACTCATGTAGTCTGGGTGCCAGTGGACTGTTTTGTGCTGTTTGCAGAACGCCTCTTTCATCATGTACCTTTTAGAGAGCCTGGATGTCTGACTGTATTCATTGAACCACCCATGAGGCTAATTTTAGATATCATGAAATCTAAATTGGAAGCACCTAAGGGGCCTATTTGAGTCTTGTTTCTGTTCTCTGAAATAAATACATAATCCTTCCAAACATATCTGTAAGAATAAAAGGAATTAGACACACATCTTAATTCCAATACATAAATACTACCATAATTCTATCTCAGACATTATTTTCTCTCCTCTACAAACCTTTATAGTCTGAGTTCAAATTGTGATTTTGATAGGGATATCTTGCAAAGCAGTTTATCACATTTAATCTGGAAGAAAATACAAGCCAATATACTGATTTTAAAAAGCTCTAATTTCCTCCTTATGTCACTTTCACTGATGACTGCAAAGGCCCAGCAGTTCCCATATTTTTCACTTTCTAACTCAGTTCTGGTTGTGTGATCTTCATCACTCTTTCCCTCACCAACCCCGCAGACTGTCTTGTCTCCCTGGTAGTCCCACACAGAGTCTCACACCGCTTTGTTACTGGAAGATGCCTTCACCGTCAGGATTAATTCATGCATGCCAGATCAGTTCCAGAGTGGTTTACATGTAAAAAATAAACATGTTTACAACTAAAGTTGATTGTCTGGTACAGTGGATCACTGTGCATGGATCACTGTGCAGCATTTAGATTCATAGAATAATTTAGGTTGGAAGTCACCTCTGGAGGTCATGTTTTACCCCTCCTCAAAGTACTACCAACCTAGATTAGATTACACAGGGCCTTGCCCATTCAATTTTCAACAGTATCCAAAGGTGGAGAGTTCACAGCCTCCCTGGGCAACCTGTTGCAGTGTTTGTCTACCCTTGTGGTGAAAAATAAATCTTAATGGAATTTCTGTTGTTGCATTTTTAACAGATGACACTCATTCTTTCTCTGGCCTTCTCCAGATGGAGTCTGGCTCCATATCTTCCCATTACATAGCTCCCAACAGCCATAATACCTCCCTTTAGCTATCTCTTTTTAAGGTTAAGCAAACCTACCTCTCTCATCTTCTCCTTGTACATTATGTACTTAAATTCCCTGACAACCTTGGTGGCCCTCCCCTGGACCCACTTCTGTGTTTTTCTTTATTGTATTGGGATATAACTGGGCACAGTATCCAAATGTCATCCCACAGTGTGAATAGAAAGGAGGGATCAACCACAGGCTTGTATGCAGTCTGCCTTTTTTGCTGCAGGGTAACACTTGATTCTAGTTCATCTTCTTCAGCAGGACTCCCGGTTCCATTTCTACAAAACTGAACCAGCTTTCTGGCCTGTTGACCAGCAGCCTCTACTGTTCATTGGTTTTATTTCATCACAGGTACAGGACTCTGCATTTTCGCTTGCTGAGCTTGGTGAGGTTACTGACAGTACATTTTAGCAGTTTGTCACAGTCTCTGAATGGCAGTCCAGCCTCCAGTGTATTGATGACCTTCCACATCACATCAATTTTGTGTCCTCTGCAAACTGGGTCATTTGTGAAGTTATTAAACAGTATTGGCCCTAGCATCGCCCTTAAGGTATCTCATTGGTAATCAGTTGCAAATTAAACTTTTTCCTAATGATCACAGCACTTTGAGCTCTGTGATCAGCCAGTTTTCAACACACCTTGTAGGTCACCCATCCAGGCCAGCTCTCTTCAGTTTGGCTGCAACGATACTATGGTCAAAAGTACCCTCATTGATGCTATGACTGTCAAAAACATTGCTGGAATCAAAGTAATCAATATCCACTGCACCTTCCTCACTGATGGAGGCAATCATTTTAACACAGAAGGCCAAGGTGTCCTTTGGGCTATATGTTGTACCTCTTGGTGTGTGAGGAACAAATATTAGCTTATATATTTTCTTCATTTCAAAATGTCTGAAATCCTGTGAGGGCTGTTTTTATAGTTGGAAACTAAGATCAGCTGATGCATGCTCCCAGGAAGGCACAAAGGCATACATGACCATTTGAAGGTGCAAAAGTCAGTGAAATAGTAAGAGAGGTAATCAAACTGACAATTGGGAATGGCCCTGGGTTGAATTATCCTCTGAAGTACACCTAAGTTTCATCTCAGGAAGGGCTTGTTGGTACACTCCAGAAGAGAGTCTGAGACTGAATAGACAATTAGATGAATGGGTTTCTGAGAAGAAATCAAGGAACTAAGTTCTTTGACAGTGTAAATGTACTTTTAGCTTAAAAACTGAACTCCTTATCATTTTGTTATCCAGGATTACTGGCAGAAAAGAGAGGAGGGGAAAGTACAAGGATGCCTAGCTCGGCTCTCTAAACTTTTCAACATAAAAAGATAGTCTAGAACATGTATTTTCAGGCATCTTGCATGTCCCCTTGTGGATACAGGGTGGTGTCAGAATCAAATTTCCATTGTTTACACTTAAACAAGGAGGGTTTCAAACTTCTTCAGTCTCTAACATGGAAAAAGATGGAAACTACTGATCTAGAGGAAGACAAAGTCAAAAGCATTAGAATGTGACTTAAGGGTTATACTTTTTACATCAAGGGACATTTTTAATAGTGTGATTATTAATAGTTTGATCCAAAATAATTTTGCAGAAAGCATGATGGACAAGAAGCTTAAAATCTACAGACTAGAGCAGATGGAAAATGAAGGGTGAAATTGGCAATTTTTTGAATTACATGGGGAGTCTAGGGCTTTATTGTTAGACATGGTGTGACTCAAACTGCGTTGCTGAGGTTATGCTATTTAAAAAATGGCAATTTATCATGTGGGAATAACAGAATCTTTAACCCAGATTTGAAAAATGTGCAAAATTATGGTTTAATTGAACCGAGCTAGACAAGGCATGGCCAACAGACAGCTTAGACCTGTGTAACAAGGGAATTTTACTAGGAATGGAGATAAAATGAAGCATCGCATTTCCTACTCAACCCATGGATTTCTCTCCTGCCATATATGCACAGAACAAAGGGGATGGGGCTACAGAATGATGCAAGGACTGTTAGGAAGACAGATTTATTCCTGTCGCTCAGGTTTACTCTGTCATGTTGTGACAATATTAACTATAAGAAGCAAGACTGGATGATATAATATCTGAATGGGAAGTGTTAAATTAAGAAGTTGTTGTTGTTAATATATATCATCACTGAACCAGGAGTTATCTATAATTTGTGGTACATTTATTATACTTACTGTGCCCTCAGACTGTATTTTGTGCAGACACATTTCTGGCTGAGGAGAAACTACTACCTGAATTACTGGAAAACCACAAAATTATGGAATGAAAAAAAAATCTTTAATTACTGCTAAATAGCATTATGTACATTTTTAGGCTTTTGTTGTTGTTGTTGCTGTTGTCATGCTGTACAATGGGAAGATCATATTCAGAGATTGTGACTTTGGTTTGCTCATTTCAGAGGCATACCTGAACAAGCTTAACTCTTTTTCTTGTTTTGCGTATAAATCTAGACGTTAATGTATCAGAGCAACTCACATGACACCTTTATTAATGGTGTGAACTATTGTGATGGTATGGTATGGTATGGTATGGTATGGTATGGTATGGTATGGTATGGTATGGTATGAACTGTGAATGAGTAGGTTTAAAAGCAAAAAAGTAGGGATAAGAATCAACTACAGATCCTCAAGTCTACAACGTTTCTGATATTGCTGTGCCAATGTCGTGTCAGAGTTGTAACCATAAAGTTGTATAAAGTAATCATCAAATAAAGAAAAGTAACAGCTGAGGCATAGAAGAAACAGTGTTTTGTGTGGCACCGCAGTTTTTGTCTCCTAATTGTTCTTTTCTTGAATGTGCAAATTGCTTATCCACCTGGGGTGGGAGTTGCAGGATTGCACCTTTTATATATTATATAGTTGGTTTATAGGACCAAAGAACAACTAACAACTAAACAATGACACCACATAGCAAAGGCACCTGAAAATACAGTTGTACACTTAGGCAGAAGGATCAATACAGGCTTCTGAGAACATATCATGCCAGCGTGCAGCACCCATCATTCTCTTTCTTTAGATTAGGAGGTTATCAATGAAGCTGTCAGTCACAACAGCACAGTTCATTTGCAGGACCAAAGCTGCATCACCAAATTGTCCACAAATCTGGGAAACTGCCAGGGGGGGGAAGGAAAATGACTGTGAGTCTAAATGCCACCAGGCTAAAGTGGAAGACCTTGATCTATGCTCATGGGTATCTCTGACAGACTTCCTATGCTCCCCAGAGAAAGCAGATACTGTTCAGATTTCCTTCAATGAAAAATGGGGATAATAGTGTTGCTGAAGTCAGTAGTTTCTAGCAGATTATTAAGGGCATAGATATTACAGTGATGGGGAATGTCACAGATAAAGTCTTTGATGATGTATTTTCTCCAGTATGAAAAGAAAAATAAACCAAACAAAACCCACTTGTTTCCATCTCAAAAAAAAAAAGTGCCTGCCCCAAGTCACTGCAAACTGAAGATAGCTATACCCAGATATGTATACTTCAGAATTTTGTCATATCCTCAGATATCTCTATGATAAAAAACATTACAAAATCCATTTGAAAAAGGAACTGTAAGATATACATCTTATGCACTATTGCCTTGATAAGTGATTTCTAGTTATACTGCACTTTTTAGGTTGTTTTCAAGCAACAAGCTTCATTTGGGAGGATGGTTATCAATAAAGAAGGCTTCATAATTTATCACTGCCATACTATTAGGTTTTACTATTTAGTCCATACCTATATCTAAAGAACTGAAAAAGGCCTGGTGAGGACTTGGATGTTTCTTGAAGTCTGGAAATTTAGCTACATCATTAACTAAATTGTAAATGGTAGTAAACTATAAGGAAAAGGTGTTATAGCCATGCTTCAAAAAGCTAGTTTTCCCTTTCAGTTAAGCTGTGACTGTTTTGGTCCTCACAATCTGTGACTGTTGACAATATAGGAGTATGTTCTGCATCTACCCCTTTGACTGTGAAAGTTTATTTTCTGGTGAAAATCAATGGCTTTTGCTTTATAACACAAAAAAGGAATCTCAACAGCATTTGTGGTAGCTTAAGCATGTAATTTATGTTAATGTTAAGGGGAACTAAATGTTCAATCTACAATGCACAGCCTTAAAAAGTTACTTCAGTACATCTTTTTACCACAAGTGCCATTCGTGATACTGCTTGTCACATTGACTTGATACGCAATTTTACTTTTTTTTGTCACAAGCAACAGCCATTGACATTTCTCTACCAAAATCATGTCATCATTATAAATAGTTACATTTAAAACTATTACATGAACATACTATTTATACAAGAGAAGTTGGAGTATCAAAGCCAATATTCTCCTGTGAAGGATGCAAAACCAGCACATTTTCTCTTAAACAGATGGGATCAAACAGTGTAGGTTAATGTGTATTTTCAGTAATGTCTGTCCTTATTCTACCCTGTGGAACCCTCCTGTCTGATTTCAGTAACATGAAGTGCATTTTGAGTGCACCTGAACAGCCTTATAGAAGCCAGATATTCCTTGTTTCGGGTTATCAAGGATACACAGATTTGCACCATTTCCTCACAGAATTTTTCATTTTCAAAGTCCATAATTAAATTTTTCTGTTCTTCCATTTGCACAAGGTCCATTCACTACGGTTTTACTGGTAGATCATAAATTTAAAGGTATCTTGGGGTGTTCGTAACAGTCCTTTCAATCTGATGGAGAAATAAAATTATTTCCCAGCCTAACTTCAGTTCTCAGGAAATGAGGTGCACTTCCCAAAGAATATGTTCAGGAATAATCACCGTAATTGACACCATGGTATATTGGCAGTCTTCCTGAAAGAAACCAGGTACTATCTGACCTGAGCCACATTCTCATCCTGAAGACTACTACTCTAGAAAATAATACTATGTACTATGGGATACTTCTAAAGCTCTTCTTCATTTCCCCCCCCTCAATTTATTCATCCATATTAAAAATTCATTACAGTACATGTTGAGTGATTATTCCCTCAGAAAGAAATAGCACTGACTTTTCAGATGCAAGTGTAGCCATTAAAAGGGCAAGAAACTCTTTTATATTCAAAAGATATTTGCAGTTACATACACAGCTTAATCTAATTTAGGTAGCTAAGCATTAGCTCTTACAGTTCAAACTAATTACCTTAGGCTCCTGAATATGTGTGTTGAATCATCTTTGGGAATTACCCATTTCTCTCCACTGACCAAAATAATCTTTTAGGTGTCCAAAATAGATGAGATAAATCCTATGCAGTTTGTTTAGACTGTTAAGTGCTGATAGTCATAGGTTAGTTCCCCTGTGCCCCAGAACACTGGGTCATAAGACAACTCTGGTGCTGATACCATTTAGATAAATTCACATGCATTGACATGACATGACTATGCAGAGTGTTAATGCATTCTGCCTCTCAGGTGGCTTACTAGCCTGTAGGCATATTCCTGCACTTCTAACACATTTACTTTGGGACCAGAACTGTTTTGCACTATCCTCGTTTGGACTGCAGATAGAGTTAGTTGTATTGAAAAAGCTGCATAATTTGATCCTATCTGGGCAGTGAACTAGGTGTAAAGACAGCTTCATTTGAGCATACACAAATATAAAACTATCCAGCCTTTATTTGACTGCATATGAGGACTTGTGAGGACCCATTTAAGACTACGTTCAGTGTATACATTACAATTTTCCTTTACTGTTTGGATCCAGATCTTTCTTCCAAGGATTTCAGTGGAAGCTTTCTATATTGATGAAAAAATATTCTTGCACATGTCAGGAGAGAGCTTGTCAGGAGATTAGGGATTGAGTTCTTGCATATCTAGCTTGAAAATAACTTTTGCAGCCAAGCATTTCAAATTGATTTGGCTGTTTCACTATTCCCCTGGTTTTATATACAAACATTTGCCAGCAATGAAAATAATCTTATTGTTTTTGAGTATGGTTTTTTTTTTTCCTGAACATAAAATATAATGTGTTTGTTTTGTTTTGCTTTGTTTTGCTTCAAAAATCCCCCCAAATCTCCTAAAACAAGAAGAGGAGGATCAGACTAATGAAAATACAGTTTCCCCCTTACCTGTCCTCAAAGTATCATCCAGACACCCAGCTGAACCTTCTCTCATCTGTGTTGAAAGTGTGGAGATTACCAGGCTGGTCAATCTGCCTGTGTAGAGTATTACTGGTAGGAAAACAGTTGGGAATTCTCTATTTACAGATCTGTTTACAATGCTGAAATCTTAATTTTCCTCTTTTTTCCTAAACAAGCCTTCTGACTGTGTCTCAAACACCTATCTTAGCCTCTCAGTCCTAAAGTCTATTCCATCTTCATTGCTTACTTAGATTTTCAGGATCTCTCTCATCTTATCAACTCCTGGTTTTCCTCTGTTCCCAAAGATGCTCATCAGTTTCAGGTCTCCCAAAGCACCATTGGCCTCACCACAATGTTTTAACCTTGACTTCAGCTGTTACTGAATACCGTTCACGTGCAGGCTGCACTTTTCTGTTTTTCCCTTACAGCCAACTGGGAGAGCAAAAAGCAAATAAGCAACAGTAATGGCTCAGCAGAATAAACATTTGCTTTTTCCATAAGAGGCAGCTCCCATCCTTTCTCCCTCCTCCACCTTCTCCACTGTATTCTGGTTTCCTTTCTTTGCTTTGCTCAACAGATGATCACAGCATCATTAACCATATGGGCTACAATAGCATTATCTGCAGATCTTACCCAGGCTAGAATTGCAGTAATATTCCTCTTACGCGGGCACTTGAACTCAGTTGCTTATGCTCCTTATTCGATTGTTGCAATAGTCCCTAGTCAGTTTTTCACCTTGGCAGACTAACACTCTCCAAATTGTTTCCCAGGTGTTATTCAGGGGTATAGCATAGGCTAAGTACACAGTCTGAACGCATGCAGATTGCTAGGGAGGGACCTAACAGAGTTTCACAGAATGCATATATTTGTTGTGCCTGGCAAATTTGGTGGCCTCCTATGACAGGGTTACAGAATTGGTGGATGAGGGGCAACTGACGTCATCTACCTGCACTTGTGCACTGTCTTGCATGACATCCTTGTGTCTAAACTGGAGAGACATGGATCTGATGGATGAACTGACTACTCGGTAGATAAGGAATTGGCTGGATGGTCACACTCAAAGAGTTGCAGTCAATAGCTCGATGTCCAAGTGAAGACCAATGACAAGTAGGCTTTTTTTTTTTTACTGTTGACATCCAGCTGTCCATGATATCCATGTCTTTTAATGGTGATGTTCACTAAAAAGGGAGAAGACAGATATCTGTTCCCAATGTAATAACTTCAAGATGTTTAAACCCAGGCTCATGTTCTTGCTGGTATCCATAGTTCACCTGTGCTGGTTTAGGAGAGCCTGAAAAATAGTTGAATGCTGGCCTTAGCAATCTATATGATCACAGAAACCATGTCCCAGAGCTTATATGACACAGGAATCCTATGAATTCTTCCTCTTTGGGTGACATTCCCTGTGATCTTGATTATATGGCTGATACAGCCTTTGTCAGGATCTGCAACAAATCCTCTGTACTGGTGTACCCATTGTATATTTGCCTGCTCAAAACAACTTACTGGCAGGTAGCAAGCAGCCTGGGTTTGTGATAATGTATAACGTGATTACCAAAAGGAAGGACATTATGTGAATGGGTCTGTACAAGGTGGCAACTGACTCTAAAAGTCCTAGTTCTGGTCTGCAGTTGCATAAAAATAAGGTGTTTATCTTCTTGTACCCAAACCTGCTTTCCAAGTTGGGGAGGGTGTTTTGGCACATGGATATAAACCGACCAGTGAAACAATAGGATTTATTGGGCAAAGGCTTGAAGAATCCCATGTGGGCCAGCAGGACTGGCTGTCTACATGTGGTCACTCTTCAAGAGAAAACATGGTTTGAAAGGGGAGAAACGTGTCAGTCCACAGTGGCTACTCTAGGGGAGAGTATGGAAATACCTTGTAAGAAACAGAAAAGCCAAGGGGAAACACTGTGCATATCCAAAATTCCTTTTATAATACACTATGAAATTAATCCAGTATTACATACAATAAAAATTGAGAGACATAAATCCAAAATCTCCATGTGGCAATGTAGACCATTAACAGTAACAGGGATAGTTTTCAGATTTAAAATGTAGATCATAATTATCCAATATAAATATCTGTACTAATATGAACAGGTATTACTTTGTAAGTAGGCTAACTGAAATCAATGGGAAATCCTTTGGTGTACAGTACTGCTTGTTTGTAATAGTGAAGCAGACAAGGAATAATAAACATACATTAAACTTGCCCTGAATAGGCAATAATATGAAAAGATTTTAATTGAAGAGATCAAACTCTTAAAATAATTATGTAATTGCTGAGTGGTATATTATTGAAATTCCAGAATGATTTTTCTGCTGGTTTTGTTTAGTCTGTTTTTCATTCCATTATGAATTTGTTTTTCAGTTCTAGACAGAATAATTGTTTTAATTGTGTGTTAATATAATCAAATCCATTTTGAGTCTACCCTACCTAATAGCGTTGCTAAATAATCAATATTAACAAGCACAGAGGGAAACAGACAAATCCTAGTCTAACTAAAAAATCTCCACCCTCAAATGCAAAAAAAAATGCATCAACCATCTGATATAAGTATATTAAGTGTAGCTTAAACTGTAACATAAGTAAAGCTTACAATCTAGGCACAGCCAGGGTCCAGTTATGTTCTTTAACATGCTCCCTGTTGTGCCTAGAGGTTTGAAGTCAGGTCTTTAATTTTCATTTTTCATGTTTTCATGGGTTTGAATGCAGTTCTTTTAATGCTTTTTTTGTTTATAATTTATGTTAAGAAATCTCATCTTTTTGTGTTTTGGTAAGGAAAGAGTACAATTAAGTGATCTGTCATGAAAATTAACTATTAATTACTTCAATTTTAATTTCTCCATTGTAAAAAGATATGAGGATCTAAAATCAAGAGTGTTACAAGAGTAACAGCATATGATAGTTGTACTTTTTATCAAATTTTTATCAATAGAGGAATATGTGCTGAACAGAAATGCTTTATTTGCTTATAAGCTTTCAGTAGAACACAAGCCAAATTCTGATATGTTCTCTGAGACTGGGTAGTGGGCTTTTTTACTAAAGGTGAAAGATAACACTTATGAAAGATAGCACAATTTAATACAGTCTGAAAACTGAAAGTCAGTCTGTGTTGACACAACGTTATCTCTGTTGTTTTCCTTCAAAATTAGAACACTTTCTCAGCTACTTCATTCTTGCTGTTTCTCCATGTAACTGCTGCATAAAATTCTTCTCATATCAAAGTTAAAATTAACGGGGTTTAGATTTTACTTTGGGAACTGTGAATTCTTAGTATTAATCTAATAGGATTTCTTTTTAATTACAATTTTTAGTACTAATGTATTTGGGTTTTTTATTAAAATGTATAAAAATTCTGCAAAAATATATATTTCCCTATTTTTATATGTATATAAAATCTGACCTCCAGGTCAAAGTGGAATTCCATTTCTGAGCTGACCAGGAATGAGTCAATATGGATAGATAAAACCGCAAAAGCAGAAGACAAGATGTAGCGTCTTTACAAGTGATCCCAGTACAATACCTTCCATTACAAGTAGAATACTTTCCAAAAGGATGCAAAGATAGAACTTTCTCATAAATATCAAATGGTTAGTGTTTTCGAGATGACATGTTACAGTTACAATGAAAGGCAACCTTGTTTGAACAGCATTTTTCTGTTGGACACGTGTGCTCACACACACAAATACACACATACATATAGACACAAAAATACAATAAAGGATATCAGTTTCTAATGCAAAAAGCAATTATCAATGGCATGGTTTGGAGAAAAAAAAAGTTTACATTGTTGAAATTATTTTTGTCATGAATCACATGATAATGACCATTCTATAGATAGCTATAGAAATAAAACAAAATTGCTATGAGGCACTTCATAATTGCATGAAAATTGTTTCCTGTTAAGACTCATAGCTTTTATTCACCTCACCTGTAAATTCAAATGTAAATTGCACCAGATCCAATGTAAAATTATCTGATAAATATGTAGGAAAATACTGAATATTTGCATGCCTTTGAGGCATGTGTATGAGGGATAGATAGCACTATGAATTTCAAGTACGTAACAGGAGGCAAATCTCATGCCTTGGCTCTGTTTCCCCTACAGGAAACAGAAACTCCTAGCCTAGTTATTTCTGAGGATAATTCTTAAGACTTTGTATAACATAGACAGGAGGAGAGCTAAGTAGTTGTCTAAGATGAGTAGGGGGAAATGACCTCTGGAGCTGCCTCAGTCTAACATGGTCTCAATAATCTTCTAAGTTCTTGCTATGCAAAGATTAGAAACAGATAACTTACATGATTATTTAGACAGGAAACTTAATTTTTAGGTGACTTGTTTGGTGAGTCTCAACTCATTCATCCTACCTGTCTCAGCTTATTTGCAACATATCCAGAGATTTTATACATATATGAAGTATGTCAGGGACTGATTCAAGCATCAACAGAACTGGTTTCAAAGCGACCTTACACTACTTCTCCATAGATAGCAAGGTAGAGAAATTGTGATCAGATTAAGCACCTAGTGTTGAATCTTTTCAACTTGCATTCATTTCCCTTATGCAACATACCCATTTTGGGATATTGCCTCCTCTAAATGAGTCTCATGCTACTGAGATGCCTCAGACAATCAAGACAGAAGGATGATTTCCCATGCTTTACTGAGTAGTTCGAGAAAATAGATTTTCCAGTCTCTTGTTTAGCAGAACTGAAAGGGATTCATGATGGTAACAGGCATAGTAAGAAATGGGTCAGATGCATCCTGACTGCAACAGCATTGACTTCCCTGCCTCTGATTTTCTTATAAAGGTATAATGCTTTTCAGATAGGGACAGCTTGGAAAAAGCCTGGAATAGTGTGAATGGTAACATAAGCAATAAATACCTAATGATAATTGTACAATAATCTGATGCATTTACAAAAAGTTTCATAGGAACATGGATTTTCTCTTATAAAACCCAGAGCACCTCAACTCAGTAACATTTGTGGGCGCCTAAGAGAAGAATTTAAATCACCAATATCAGACTCTCTCACCAGATGGTTTAGCGCACCTACTTCCTCTGAAATGGAAACAGTTAGGCCCAGGGAAAAATATCAGAACCAACTTAGAATAGCTACTGTTGGCATCTAGCACAGCTGGCAATCAATTATGCTTTCCAGTCAGCAGTATAGAGCTAAGTTTAAATGAATTAACTTCACTATTTGCAGCAGAGAAACTGATTTTTCAGGCTAAGAGGAGCTCAATATTGCCAAGGCCATACTGCTTCCAGTACCTGACCTGGTTCTTTTGAAGCAAGCTCTATTCTCATGAGAGAGATTCCTGGGAGAAGTGACATGTGGCCAAGTGAGAGGTTCCAGGGATGTATTTGTTAACTCCAAACATATGGATCAGAAATATTTCCTTCTGTTTCCAAACAATGCCTCAGTTAGAAGTGCTAATACCTATTGGGAAAATACAAAATGCTTTGGCTGTGTCACCATAACAACTCAACTTGTGCTCTCAGACTCCAGAAAATATGATTCATGCTTCCCTATGTCCATACATAAAGGAGTATTCAGACTTGTGTCTGGTGCTTGATATCTGGTCTTCAGAGAAAACTGGAGTAGTACTCAGATTAGACTTCTGGCATTCCACCTAGCATGGAATGTAGCATGGAGTCTAATCCTGAACAGGACCATTTCCAAATCTTATTTTGTTCACATGAAAGCCAGTCATACAGTCACTACCATTGTTTTTCTTAAAGGCAGCAAGTCAAACTGCTTGAAAATAACCTTCTCATCCCCCCTCCTTCCCTCCTGATTCCAGAAATAACCCAGTAGTGAATGAAAGTTCTTGAAAGCAGTATAATTTCACACCAACTGAATCACCATTTTCTGTCAGTGCTGCATGATAATTTGTGAATAGCTTGTTACTTTAAAATACTTTGTACATATTTGTGTGAGTTTGATCTCTTCTGCTTCTAAAAGGCTGTCAGGGAGACCGACTGATCTAATGTAGAGTTAGAAAGGGGAGAAGTGAATTGTTAACAGTCCAATATCCTTTTCTGTCTAGTTGGGCTGAGCATTCTGTAAGATGTAAGATTTTGTGATGCTTGAGGAACCCAACCAGGTGCTCAATGTGGCATTTTACTCTTTGAAGAGGTAGGTAAGGCAATCAGCAACTGCCACTTCCTTGTAATCCTGAAACACAGAAAGAAGCTACTAAAACTGTGCATCTCTTCTAAAAGGACTAGACTTCAGCTTTTAAAATGACTGGGGCAATTAAGCCCATATAACTGTTTATGACTAGCTGTGATACCTTTAACTTCAAGCTGTAACCCTGAAGCCATAAACATAGGTTTTCTTGCCAATGGCTTTCTTGGAAAAAAAAAAAAAAGGAAAAAAAAAAGCTAAAAAATGCTAAAATTTGGGAGAAATGGAAGGAGGGGGGAAGAGAAAAACTTTCTCTTTCTGCTAGGAAAAAGGAGGGAAAAAAAAAGACAAGCATCAATATAGGAATGATATGAAGTTTCAAGAGCTATTAATGAAAAGTAGCAATGACATATACACAGACCTACAAAAGTGCAAAGAACGTTGCTCTGAGAAACTGCATATACTAGAAGACTCCCTGTTCAAATCTTGCCTGTCAGACATATCTTTTAACATATGTTACCTGAAATCACAAAATAGAGTTGCTTTGTGCAAGGTTAGGGTTACTATAGGTCCTGGCTTTGCAATAAGCAGCATACTCAGTGAAAAGATCCGCTTTACTGTTATGTAAGTAACTTTATTCTCCCCTTTGTGTTGCCTGGGCTGTCAGACAAAATTGCTTGCCTTCAATTAGAGTCTTTTAGATCATAGCAAGGTTTGTGCAAAAAAAATCAACAGCAAGATTTTTTTTATCCCCCAACACAACTTTCGTTTGAAACCATCTGTGACCTTGCATTGAATTCATTATACTGTTAGATACTCTGATATGTAAGAAAAGGAACTGATGCAACAACCCAGAGAAAAATAATCTTTTACCAGAACCAAAACATTTGCTCTGACAATTTCTAATTGAAAAATACCTTTACAATTCAGATGTCTTCAATTGTCTTGAATTTTATTTATTTGAAAAATAAACATTCCGTAAAATTTTTCTTTTTAGCTGAAATGATACTTTTTTCAGTTTTAAACGCTGTTTTTACTATTCAATAAGTTTTCAAGACCTACAATTATTTGGCCATTCTAGTAACCTACCTCAAATCTTTCAGTTACCTTCTTCACCCCACTAACCAAACTGCCTGTGTAACTCGCTACAACTCACCTACTTCACTTCAGCCACAAACTACAGCAGGCTGAGTCAGCACCCAGCTTTATTTGTCTGCTGATGTGAGCTTATTAGATCTGTCAGTTGCACAGGGGGTTGTTTTCCCCTTCTTAAATACATTATCCCAGAGGTGCTACCACCATTGCTGATGGGCTCAGTCTTGGCCAGCGGTGGGTCCATCTCAGAGCTGGCTGGCATTGGCTCTGTCAGACATGGAGGAAGCTTCTAGCAGCTTCCCACAGAAGCCACCCCTGTAAACCCCCCTACTACCAAAACCTTGCCATGCAAACCCAATACAATGTCAGAAACAAATTGAGAAGAGTGTTGCAGCATAGCACAGTAGAGAATTTACATGGCCTCGTGTGTAGTCTCAGGGCACACTGGAGTGTCTCAGGGTGCAAAGCTTTCTGGGACATTATAAGGGGACTATATAGGTTAGAGAACGCTAATTGGCATGGCTGAACTGTAGTGGGGTATCTGTATTTAAGTACCATGGAGAGCTGCAGGGACCTCACGCTTGAGCCTGTGCTCAGGACTTGGCATATATACTAGCATAACTACACACTATAAGCTACATGATTCCTATTGCTATAAGCTGAGGATGACTGGATCAAAGACATTTAATGTGGATCCAGGCCAAAAGAGCAACCTCTTTTTCAAATTGTTTTTTTCCAAGACTTTTTCTTCTGAAGGAATGTTGCTTACTCTGCCGTCCTCCTCTGGCCTGGCAGTACTACTATATGTCCCAGATAAATTTCTCTCTGTTTACACAAACCAAGAAAAAAGGTAGGCAGATTTCATTTTAGAAGGAGATGAATTTTAATACCTCTGTTTTCTACAAAATGCAAACATAAAATCTGTGTTTTTTTCCAGTATCACAACAGAACTCATTTGTGTATTGACCCACAATACTAAATGTTGTGATGCATGAACCTGGCTTTCAGTGTCATGTTTTAGGTCAGCCAAGCTGTTTTGGTAGAAGAGAGAAAAATGCTTCCTAACCTCTTTAAATCCTCTACTAACTTGTTTTTACCTCTAACATGTAAACTAAAAGTCAATTAAATGATCTTGCTATGGTGATCTTGTAATTTGTTAAGAAATCAAAGGAGATTTTGAAGATTTCCTTGTGAGCATATGCTATCATATCAGATGTGCAAAATGGGTCTAAATAGCTGTTCCACAGACTTTCAATGTTTTTGGTTTTTTTTTAGTTTATGTGTTTATACATGTGTTCTAATTCTTGCTAAGGATTTTTTTGGTTCTTTTGCTTATATGGAAATTATTTTACTTAGACCCAGGCTTTCATTAGCAACACAGGATTCTAGTTTTCCTCTTCTTGCAATTTTTCGTCAATAATTTCAGAAAAGACCAATGAGTGGAATGATTGCTCGGCTGATTGTTGCACTGCAGCTCACGTACACTGAAGCGTGAATAATTTAAACTGTGCTGGCTTGTCAGTATTGGATTTGTATGTGGTGTGAGGAGAGCACAGAGGGAGGCATCAGATAAATCATACAGCAGAAAAAAAAGAAAAAAAGAAAAAAAAGATCTCCCAAAGGGTGGATCAAGGGTGAAGAGAAAAGGGCTCTATTGTACGTACAGTGTGAAGGGAGAGGGGAGACTAAAGCCCATCCTTCTTGTCAAGGAACTGTTTTGGATACTCAGTAACTTTAAAACAAATTGCATCAGCCTACAGCATTGTTCAGATCTTCTCAGAGGAAAGCATTTTCTGAATTCAGTGGGAGTGAAACCATTTTGAAAGATGTCTTACAAAAAGTCATTACTTTCTTGTCTTTTGTAATCATTGCTTTATACAGTAACAGTTTAATAGGACATTGTAAGAGAAAGAAAACAAAAAAAAGTCCAGCTCAGCATTAGGAAAATAACAAATTTAAGGTTAAATGTCACTAATCTGTCAGTTGTTCTGATTAAAGATTGTGGAGAAAAGGACTTTGTTATGTCCCCATTTCTAACCTTCTGCATTTCAAGATATGCTGTAAAATCTTCCCCTTACAGAAGAATCAAGTGGATCAAAGGATTTCTGTGTAAGCGTTTTACTATGATTGTTTATTATTTATACTCTGGGGAACCTATAAATAAGGTTGATCCAGAGAGCCAGACAGCAGTCCTCTGCTTCCCATGATGTGCAGTTGCTTTTGCCTGAAAGCGATTTGACGGAAACCAATGTGCACAGTTTACTACCAGCCTAAGTTATCAGCAGTGTTGCAAAGAGTTATTCCAAGTGTTTCTCTGTGTACTGCAGGTGGCACAACTGAAAATAAAACCCAGAAACTCCCATTTTTAAGTAGCCCAAGATGCTGATTTACACATCAACGGCTGTTACCGTTCATCTTACTCATGTATTAATTTATTTCTCTTCCCTGTTTTGTCAAAGCCTGACATGTCCTTTACTCTGTGCCTCAGATTTAAAATAGAGACAGCAGCCCTGTCCTTGCCATGTTCTATCACAAGGTTTCAGTTATTTCCAGTCCTCTTTCTCTCAGAGCATCTGATTAACCTCAATGAGGGGTCAAACCAGATTTGTGGGTTTGGCTATGGACTGGACCTGATATCTGTTACAGAAATAAAATACTATGAGATGCAAAATGTCATCTAGCATTGCCTCTAGCAATCACTGATGATTAAATGCTGTTTTTCCCCAGTGGAAGCTACATTGATATGCTGCTGCATAGCTGATAAAAAACTATCTGGGGATTAAAATAGGAAAAAAAGGAAAAAAGGAAAAAAACTATCTATTTCTTCATGTTCAATATTAAGTTCTGTTTACTTACAATAAAAGTGTGTTGCTTAAATAAACATACATGAGGAGGATGGTTTTAGAATTTTAGAAGTCTCAAGATGTTATGAAAACTGGAAAAGACAGCAGGGGAGAGCAATTAAGCAGTTTACATTTTTCAATGCATTACCACAAAATAAGGGCTCCAATAGCCCCTATTACAAAGATACAACAAGCATGTCATGGGGTAATAGTTAAATGAAAGTGTTTTCAGGGAAACTTTCCATTTTACCATCTCATATAATAGCAGGTATATTTTGTGCAGAAGGGTAATTTCTGATTTCCTGCAATTCATACCAATTCAGTTCTCAGCATTTTTAGACATTGCCTAAGACTTGCCTTTAAAATCACAGTACCACTGTTCCAAGAATACACTTTAAATATTTTCTTTTCTTCTTTCAGTTCTGAAAAGTAAAGAAAAAAGGGACAATTAATATTTATTCACAGCTATGTTTGTATGAAAATGAGCAATGCCAGAGATTTTCTCCAGTTCTGAGTCCAACTGGCAGAATTTGATTACATCCATACTATAAATTATCTTAGCCTGTATCCAGCATGTTTCTGCTAACTGCTGAACCATTCCCAGAAATTGATTTTAGGAAGCAACTGGCCCAGGCCAAAAACTATACCAAGGACTTTTCTGAAAATTCAGCATTACAGCATTTAGGTTTCACCCCACTGACTTGTTTACAGCCTGATGCTGTTTAATATACTGGTAACTCACAAGTCCAGTCCGTAGAATTGTGCATAAGATTGATAATTTAGGTACTATAGAGACAGATTGCCCTGATTCAGGTTGTAACAGTCACTAAAACTAGATCACAGGTTCTGTGCTACCTGTCACACATACCTAATTTCTGTTAGGTTATTTGATTTAGAAATAAAGGGCAGCTGCTTAAAACTGTGAAGTTCTAATGATCTTAATGATGGAATAAATCACACTTTTAGGTCATATAGCTGTTGAGGTAAATACTGCTGAAATAGTCCTAGGCCAAACTGGAATAGATATTTTGTAATTACTATTGTTCTGCAGATGCAGAATATTATTTTTGTTTATATCATAGAACAACATTATAATACAGAAGTTAATTTTAAAAAATAAAATAAAGAGCTCCATTTTCCCAAACCTTTAGAGCATCAAAGCCAAAAGCAACCACTTAGGTGACCATTTAGTCCCTGTTTCATCATACTGTTGGTAGTCATCATCTTTCCTGAAAGCTGCTTAAGTGACCTAATTTTGATAAATGGAATATGACAGATATTTGAACGAAGCAATTGCTCCTGTACTTCTGTGAAACCAGGATTAAACTATTGTGAAGAATATTAAGCACTTACTTCCTAACCTTTCTGATTACAAGAAATCTAATGAACTGTGAATGTAGACAGAAAAGGCAAATTAGTATATAAATGTGTCTACTTGCTTACACTGAAACAAGGGTGCAGGAGACAGATTTATTCTGTCAAGTTAATGATAGGGAGAATCCAGGATATTTACCCAGTTACTTGTTTTGTTCCAATGAAACAAAGAAATTCTGAACCCATCTGCTTTGGCTGCACAGCTCTATCTTCTCATGCTGTCCCAAGAAACATAAAGCAGGGAGAACATACAAATGAGTATGTTACCGCATTGTAATTACTTTTACAAGTTTGAGTCTCGTGGTTAATATCTTAATATGCTAAGCTATACAAATGAAGTTAAACCAATTTAAAGCTTTACCTCTGCTTTGTACTTAAACCATGGAGGTTAAAATATATTTTTAATAAATATAAAATTTGTAGGTTAAAAAAGATTCTATAGTCTTAACAGATTACATTCTAGACTTAAAATATTTAGTTTTTCGGTAATACAACATTACCGGGATGTTGTAGTCACATTTCTTTTCAGCCTTAACTTCGCTTGCAAACATATCTGGATGATATTATTTACATGGAATAATTTTCTTCACAGTAGATGAAAGGGTGAAACTTGCACAAAGTGAATACGGAAATGTACTCGGTTTGTGTGGCAAGGTTTTGATAGCTGGGGGGCCACGGGGCTGCTTCTGTGAGAAGCTGGCAGGAGCTGCCCCCATGTCCGATGGAGCCAGCGCTGGCCGGCTCCGAGAGGGACCCGCCGCTGGCCAAGGCCCAGCCCGTCAGTGACGGTGGCAGCGCCCCTGGGACAGCAGATTTCAGAAGGGGAAAAACCTGTGCAGCAGATTACAGCCAGAGAGAGAACTTAAAGTATATGAAAAGAAAAACTTTGCACACACGCAGTTCTGTGAACAAGGAGGGGGAGGAGGTGCTCCAGGTGCCCTCCAGCCCGTGGTGCAGCCCCCGGCGGGGCAGGCTGTGTCCCCAGCCCGTGGAGGTCCACGGTGGAGCAGTTTGCCACCTGCAGCCCATGGAGGAGAAGGGGGTGCCCGAGGGAGGCTGTGACCCGCGGGCAGCCCGCGCTGGAGCAGCTCCGGGCAGGGCCCGTGGCCCCGCGGGGAGAGGAGCCCGGGCCGGGGCCGGGCTGCGGGCAGGGCCGGTGCCCCCGCGGGGACCCGCGCCGGGGCCGGCCGGGCCGGAGGGGCTGCGCCCCGCGGGGGGACCCACGGCGGGGCCGGGCGTGGGGAACTGCAGCCCGGCAGGGCCCCAGGCTGGGGCAGCCCGTGGAGGGCCCCCTGCCCTGGCAGGGCCCCGCGCTGGGGCAGGGCAGGGTGTGAGGAGCCTCCCCCGGAGGGGCAGGAGCGGCAGGGACAGCGCGGGAGGGACTGACCCAGCCCCGGGCCCGCCCTGCGCCGCGGCCGGGAGGAGGGAGAGAAAACCAGGGGTGAAGTTGGGCCGGGAAGAAAGGAGGGGTAGGGGGAAGGTGTTTTAAATATCTTGGTTTTACTTCTCATTATCCTACTCTAATTTGAATGGTAATGAACTAATTTCCCCATGTTGAGTCTGTTTGCCCGTGACAGTAATTGCTGAGCCATCTCTCCCTGGCGTTGCCTTGACCCATGAGCTTTTTGTGGGATTTTCTTCCCCCTGCCCAGCTGAGGGGGGCAGTGACAGAGCGGCTTTGGTGGGCACTTGGCACCAGCCAGTGTCAAACTACCAGAAGAAGAAATTGGTTTCTTTGTGGTCCTTAGATTTGGTGCTTAGTTACAGGGTTTAGTTATATTATCAGACTCCATCTGAATTTAACTGCCTCTTAATAGTCTGGCTCTTCTCTTCATATGCTATTAAAATATTGCTGCATTTATCATTAAGAAGTATGTGTGTTACATTAGCATAAAGTAAAGGAAGAAAAGAAGTACTAATTTATTTTTTGTGGCCAGGCAAGTCAGGCTACCAGACAGATTGGAGAATGCGATACTAGAAAAAAACATATGCCTTAACTAAGACTGAAAAATGATCATTAGCCGCTAATTTTTCTCTGCTGTTCTCTAATGCAGTGTTTCATAAATTTGGTTGATGCTTTTTGCAAAGTCATGCATTCAATACATATGCTCAGACCCTTAGAGTCTTTCCACTAATCCTACTGAGCTTTGCTTTATGATATAGTTAAACTAGTTATAGCTTAAATTAACTTTCCCGCCCAGCAGTATAAATTGGTGTGCTTTCTACACAGTGAGGATAGTAAGGGATTGCACCACTAATGTGTTAGATAATGCCCCTTACTCTTTTGAAAGAAGAGGAACAACATGTACTTACATCAGAGGTTATATTATACATGGACTGTGTTTTCTTGCATGGTCTTTGCATCTGCATTGTCTATGGCCTCATTGCTTCCGTGAAGCAGATCATGGCAGAAGAGAGGGGGAGAAGAGATAAAACAGTCCTATGGAATTGCTCAGTTTGGAAAGAGAAAAATGGTTATTTTGCACTAAAAATGACTCATAAATCAAAGCCAGAAATTCCTCCACTTTAACTGCACCCATTTGACTGTACTGACCATTCCTAAGGCTATTTTGGATGCTTGTAGACCCCTAAATACATGCTTCTTTTCCTAATTTTTAAGCCCTTCCAGTACTCCAAGAGCAAAGTCACCTCATCTATGGCACTGACTTGCAGGGTTGATGTAAAAGGAAAACAGACTTGTTCTACTCCAGCAGGTATTTGCAGTGCAGGAGTTTCACTAAGGTAAAACAGTAAGCCATTGAAACCAAGGCAACCCCCAGTGTCCCACAAGTCAGAGGCACAAAGTGATTATGGTCTGTAGAGAATACGAAAAGGCTAAAAACCATCTGATATGAGGTGGGGATTTTAAAATTTTTTTAGAAATTCTTGTTTTATATGATACAAAGTCCTGTCCTTCATGATGAGAAGTAATAACTTTACCAGTACAGGAAAAAAAAAAAAAAAAAAAAAGAAAGAAAAAAGGCTCATGTTCAGTGTGTTCAGTCATTCAATTATGCTATCAGACATGTGAGGTGGTACTGATTAGGGATTTATGAGTGCAGTTATAGCTCACATGGCTGGGACATAAATGCATACATTTAAATTTTTAGGTAGTAAGTTGAAAATTTATACTGGTTTTCTTTTTATATTTGAATCTTTTTCTTGTAGCTTAAAATAAATTTCTTCATTTTATGAACTTTCTGACTCAAGGGATTTAAAACCCACTAAGTACTTGAATTCCATTTTAAGGCTAAACAGGTGTGGAGGCAGGAGAAAAAAATGTCAGTTTTCATCCTAGCTTGCATGTCATATGGGGTGTCAGCAATAGTTTAATATCAAAGTTATGATGGAAGCTGTGTGGGCTTTCTACCAACAGAACTTAGGCCTCATCAGTGAACTGATCTTAACATCTATAATTACAGAAACAGGTGAATAAACTTGCTTTAAACTTACTTATCATACAGAAAAGTAGTTTGTTCCCGCTCCAGTTTACTTGTATTGTGATGTTTGTCTGTCACAAAATATCTCTGCTTCTTAAATAGCTAGTTACACATCCTGCAATTAAGATTTTTAAATATGTACTCTTTAAAAAATCGTTTAAAGATTAATGTGATTTTACCGTACTTCTCTTTTCATATGGAAAACGTTTTTGCTCTGTTACTAATATGCTAATTTTAACAATTGCCATTCAACTTTCAAAATGCTTATTTTTTTGACATGCATGACTTTAGCTTAGAGGCAATTGAGCATTTTCACTTGTAACTAAACCATACATTTTACTTGCGAGTTTCATAAAATATTAGTTAAATTAACAGCAGTTAAAAATTTTGCTCTGCCAAAGACAATGTAAGACAGCTCAGGCCTGCGTCTGTAAAACACTTTTAGGTGATTGTATGAAACTGCCAGTGTCAGGGACCATCATAATGTGTTGGGTGGCCTTAGTGTTAAAAGTATCTGAATTAGTCAAGCATGATCTAAATAAAATGCACCCAACTAATAGTCTTTGTCACCTCTCCTTTGGGTGCGTGTATAAATAACCCACCCAGAAGGCTCTGGCTCACTTTTACCTGAGCTGGGTGAAGGTGGGAGTTGGACAATTTCTCACCTAACAATAACTGATTGTTTTTATCACTTAGGCTTTCTCTAAAAAGAAAGCTACCAGCATATTATAAAAAGGTGTAGCCTCAGCATTAGCAGCTGCTTTAGTGTTGAATTTCTTACTGAAGATGCAGAAGTGTGAATTATTGATCAAGAGAAACAGGTTTTTTTGTGGACTACTGTTTTTTGATGTATGGATACTTGAAGATGTATAATTGTGAAGTATATTGAGTAAAGCTTGCAGTTTCTTAATTTAGAAACTGGCAAGGGCCAGATATTTTTTTTTTAAACCAGAAATATCTGAAGGCCTAAGAGTATGTGTGTATCTATGGACTGTGTAATCACACTGCCCCCAAAAAAAGAGTGAAAACCAACAAAGAACCTGGGTGTGTGTTTAAGGGAAAGCGTATGTGGAGCTGCTTTCCTGAACCAGGAATGTCACCCTTTATTTGGTTTAAGTAGGAGGAACATTTACTACAACAGTACATTTAAGCACTTATAGAGTGGATAAAGAATGGTAAGGTATTTGCAGTAAGGCTGTATGACCATTTACTAAGTATTAAGAAGTACAGATTGTTATCTAAAGCAGATGAAAATAAATAATCCTACCTAATAGCTTAAATATGATTATGATCATTGCATATATATGATAAGGGGTTTATCACTGCTCACATTCAATTCTAAAACAAATGCACATTTAGAATCAAACTAATATTAATGAAGTGGAATAAAACGTGAAAGAAATTACTTGTTTTACAAGTCTTTACTTTCATGCAATCTAAAAGTTTTCATTTATGCATCTCCGTGATATCTATATGCCATGTTTACCTTGTGCAACCTGACTGAGCAGCATTTTCTGATTGATCTTCACCTTCAAAGATACAATTCAGGGTGGATGTGCAAGGACACTCCAATTTTATAGTAGTAAATCAACAGCAACTTGGAAACTGCATTTTTATTTACATTTGCCCCCATTTCATTTTGTACTAAGTACTAATTCTACTCTTGTGCTGAGGTATTTGACATTAGTATTGTTTATTCCATGCTGAGTGAACGCACATCAGGGTTCTAATTATGCAGTTGTAAAACATGTTATAGATAACCCCTATTAATTCAATACAGAATTCTTTTGCATTTCTGTAGGCATCTCACTGGGTTCCTGGAATATCAAAGTGCAGTATCAAAACCCCTTTACTGCTGATTTTTAAAGAGCATGAAAAAGAAGAACTTCAGCTTATTAAAGAGACATTGTGAAACAGGTATATGGGTTGAAAAGGGGCCCTATGAGGTGACTGAGCCAATCTCTGTGCTCTGACATAGGTGTGCCATAAAAATGCCTCTTCGCTGTTTGCCTGCCATCCTCTTGTGGACCTCAGGGAAAACATTCCACATCTTCCCTAGTCCAGCTTGTATAGTTCCTGTAGAACTTTGTATGATTCCCCCCCCTCCCCCCCCCACCCCCCCACTCCCCACCCCTTATAACTAAGCTATTCAATATTTTCTTGCAACAAGGTTAATTCCTGCTTCATACTTACTTCCAGCAGGGGATGTGGAAAACAATCATTATTATCGCTTTCTATGAACAGAAGGAAGAGGCAGGAAGGGTTCAATACATGCATTTATGAAGACATTGGCACGTGTAACCCCAGTAGACTTAAATTCCTTGACATTATACCTGAACTTATCTATCAAATAAAATATGCTGAAGTGTCTGCATCAGTCCCAAGTCCCTTTACTGTGTCCACAGTTAGTAACCCACATGAAGATTAGCTGTTTTGGTCGGAACATCAGCAAGTAAACACTTTGGTTTAAAATGCACAAAAGAAAATACCTTTTTATATGATAAATATTGTTATAATCAAACTCATTGTTGGAATGCTGTAGATACCGAAAGTATAACTGAATTTTTAAAAGTGATTATGCCAATTTATGGTGCTAAAGTTCTTAAGGGTTATTAAATTTAATAAGAGGAAGAAAAATGTTATTCTCTACCTAAACTTCAGTTTTTCAGAAACTGGGTACTTCAGGTGTATCACTCAATATTTGCCCTATTCTTCTGCTACTGGCCACTGTCAAAAACGTAGTCTGGGTTCTATCAATTTGTCTGATCAAGGAAGTGAGTTCTTACCACCTTATATATGTTCTCATCTCTAAAAGTAATGCATTGAAATATGCTTCATATACTTGCTACATGACATTTATTTCCAAGAGCTATGAGTTTTATTCTAAAAATAACTAAACTAATGAGATACTCGCTTGTTTAGAGTTTAAATAATTTATATAAATGCAAATTATATATATAGACATATATATATGTGAAGTATATATCAATATCAATATTGATAAATATATAAAAAAAAATTCCAAACAAATTTTGTAATCAAATTATTTGTAATCATTATAAAATAGTCTCTCTGAGTCATATAAATAAATAGTGCTACCTATCATAAATTGTTTATTGACACCATATCTAATGATTCTATTTTGATTTTCTACAGTGAATACCTTTGGATCAAAGAAAAATTTTATTCAGTCTTCGTTTTAGCTATCAGACAAAAAAACCAAGATTAAATCCTTCTTAAACATTGTAGGCATAAATTATATATGCCTTTTTTATATGGTGAACTTATGAAGAGTATAAATAAATGTGTATCTCAGTAGATCTTCCAATCCTTTCTTGGATGCCAAGGAGAAGTTTGGATATTGCTATGCACACTAAATCTGGGACTAGTATTTCTCTTCATGATATTTCAGCTTTAAATGTATGGATATTCTCACTAAAAAATGAGATTAAGTTAGTGTAACAGTTTGACCCAAAGGCAATTTAGTGAGAACTTCTGTAGAAATATGTACCAGCTTTAAATTATTTCAAAGGCAATTTATAAAAGTGACAGGAGAATAGGCATGTGTAGCTTCTCCAGCTGTTGTTAGTTTTTGCTGAAAAATGAGTACATTCCTTAATCCAGAATTCTTTAATTCAAATATTTAAAAAATATTTTCTATACCACACTGTAAGACTAAGACAGCCACAGAAAATAGTGCCTTATGTTTTTATGATGACTACGGGATTCAAAATTTTCATTTGAAAAACTAAACCGAGTTTTCATTTTTATTTGACTAGCTTTCTGATAGTCTCCCAGAGCTATGTTGTTTTGCAAGTCTTGAAGGTCTGCAATCTGAAATAATTTTGGATCATATAACCTATCCAAACATGGTCTTTCAGGGCTTTGATTTCCTGATTCACAACTCTCAAAGCTTGTCCATAGTCCTAGATTAACTATCTGCGTGTTATCTGAACAGGAACATTTCATTGTCTCAGTATGTGCCTTCTTATCATTTTAACTCATCATAGAAATGGTGTTGACTTTGAGCTTGTTAAGAACCAAACCAATTCTACAAGCCTTTACAGATCAAAGTTTACTTTATAATTAGGATTAACTGAAATTACTTACACAGCCTGAAAGAGACAACAGAAATAGCGAGCTAAACATCAATAGTCCTTTACAATAGATCCTCCTGAATCCTTAAATGATATTTAAAATAAACCTTTTTTTTTTTTCTCCCCCAGGTTGACCAATTATTTCATTTTTTTAAGAATGTTTCCTTTGTCTCCATCCTTCAATCTAAATGATAGTGTTAGAAGGAAATGATCTCAGAGGTTTTCTTCAAAGAACTTCATTAGAGGAGAGCTACTGGGTTTTCTCCAGGACCCAGGAATAAAAAGAATCTGAAGAGCATCACCATGCAATTCCTCCTGTACTGGCAATGACAGAAGATGTTTGCTTCAACTTCAGCTGTGCGTGTGTCTGAAGTAAGCTATATGGAACACACATCATGTTTTACTTTCCTTCCTGGGGAGAGGAGGTGCTTCTTCCTAGCTGGACAGACCATAGGCATATTGCTCAGGCTTCTCATTAGGTTGAATTAAAATGTTGCCTTAACCATGAACGTTCATGTTTGAATCCAGATCATTCTTGTCAATGATCTTGTTTGGCCATTTGTGTAGAAAAGGAACAAATATTACTGAAAAGAAAAAAGTTTTTTTTAAAAAAAATACTTTTAATTAAACAATTGTTTTCAATTATTTGTAATAAGTACTTATTCAGTTATTATAATGCCTTATGTTTCCACATCCATTTTTATACTAGTTATTTTTAACTCACACATAAAGATGTTAGATCTACAAAAACTGTATATGTACCAGCTTCTATATAAAAAACAACTTCTATCCAGATGAAAAATTTAAATCCAGATAACCTTCACATTCACAGCTGACTATGACTGTTCATTCTATTGTTACAGGATTTAGTCATAAGCTAAATTTGTAACCCTGTTGATCTTAAAGACCTATCATTTTCCCTAGTAAATGCTCCATTTTTTTAAATAAATATTTTAGAAATGTACCAATTCAATTAACCTAGCCCAAAAAGTTCATGTGGTCAGAGTGTGTCCATAATGAAGGACAGCCTTAAGCAGAAGCAGCAGAGAACTGAAACCAGGTCCATTTTATCATGTTTGTATGGACAGTATTTCACAAAACACAATCTTCATCCCTTTTTACATTAAAAAAATATGAATTAATGAAGGTTAGAAAAACTATTCCCATTCAGATTTTCACTGTTTCTTCCTTTTCCATCCCATTGCTCAGAGACCCATGTAGCTGTATATTCTATTTATAAATAGAAGTGAGATTTTTTTTCTTTTAAAAGAAAAAGTGAATTAAGACATGATGTTCAAGTCATGAAAGAGGACAGTCATGTAATGGCAGTCGTGTATAAACAGGCTGGCTCTTCCTTGAATGGCTGGAGTTTCAAAGTGTGATAAAGTTTTCCTTGATTCAGTCATTTAGAATAGGTGCCACAGTATAGAACAACTTACTTTTACTTGTGCTCTAGTGAGTTCTCAGCTTTATTACTTTGGCAGATTAACTTATCTCATTTTACCCATTTTTATCTCCTTATAAAAGCCTTAGATGTTGGAGACAAAGTAGGCTTGCCTGTAGAAGAGAGTGGCATTTCTGAGATGTAACCATGCCAAAACTAGATCTGTTAAATACCAGTGAACTTTAGCTGCTTCCGTAATTGGAGCAAAGCATGAGGTGAACATCGACCCTATGCAATTTTCCTATTGATCCAACTTTGGCTTTTAGGAACTTGTATGAAAAGTTGCTTTCTGACTACACGCCACTAAAAGTAATTGGTGCTCACAGAAGAAATTGCATCTATGGTTCCAGCTTATGTAATTTGTGATTCTTGGTCTACAAAACCATTGTGTGTGGCATAAGATCACCCTAGAAATCAGCTTTGACTGACAAAGAATTTTACATTTTCATGTAAATTTTAAAATATGAGGAAATACTTAACTTCTTGGATTCTAATCAAAGCTGAGAGTAAATATACGTAAGTGCTGCTAGGAACACAGTTACAAAGAATGCAAGAAATGTTTCTATGAGAAGAAAGCATGATTTTATAGGTGTTACAGGAACAATATATTCTCTAACAAGAACATTAGTATTGTATATTTGGTATAGGTATGAAAGAGAAGCTTGGAAAGAAATAGTTTGAAGTTGATACCAAATGTGTATTACATATATAATCAGATACAGCTGTGTAAGGAATGCAACACTGAATACTGAATCTTTTTGGACAAGGTTAAGATAAATTAAAAGACCCAAACTATCAAGTTATAGAAAAAAAGGGGGAAACCCCCCCATCCCAGACCTAAAAGAAAATCCCAAACCAAAACCCACTGCAAAGCATTGGCAATACATAAAATATTTGAAATGTTTAAAAATCACAAAAT
Source organism: Falco biarmicus (assembly GCF_023638135.1). Taxonomy (NCBI): domain Eukaryota; kingdom Metazoa; phylum Chordata; class Aves; order Falconiformes; family Falconidae; genus Falco; species Falco biarmicus. The sequence goes on along the minus strand of NC_079293.1, from coordinate 30,839,167 downwards.
GAGATACCATTCATGAGAGAGTTTAGTTACTAAATTTTATGCTGGAAAAGCATTAACAAAAAGAGAAGCAGCTAGGTATGGGGCAGAGGGGTAGTAATAACTCTGATTTTCTACTTTAAGGAGTAGAAAAAGATGACTGGAGATACATTTTATGAGTAATAGAAACAGCTATGGGCTTGGGAATTTTGTGATTATTCTGAACAACTAGGAATAAGTATACTGACTTAGAAGTTAGGCAGCAGTAAGTAGGACATGGATCTCTAACAGCATGAAAAGAAAAGCAAAATCTCGATCCTAATACATTGTTATTTTGTTCTTCTTAATCAGTAAATAAGGCTAGAAAAAGTCTGTAATGTAGTTGGAGGAAGAAGTTCTGTGCAGTGAGCAGTTTACTTTTAAAGACAAATTGTCCCCCTCCCCTGTACAAGGGAGGATAGAAGCATAACAGGATTAACCTGGGAAAGACAGGAGGGGCAGAAGATTGGATGCTTCTTGACTATTATTCTCTCTACCCAGCCTTTAAAAAGATAAATAATTAGAAATGCAGAAGCTTCTGTAGCTGTACAGAGAATGTGTAGGATGGGAGGATGGGAGGCCAAATCCATAAAGCATTATGGGGCAAATACTAGACAGTCACTCTGGCTGATGTGTTTACAATACTTTCATTGAATTGTGTATGTACTTCCATTATTTTAATCTTTATAAATGGCCTAAGTCCCATGGGCAGAGATGTTAAGGAATAAATAGATAAATTCAGAGTGGACAATATCATAATGAAGGCAGAAAAGTAAAGCAATCCATTAAGAATATGCAACAGAGCAAGAATGTGTGAGAACTAGAGAGACGGTTAATCAAAGAATTGAAACATGACAGTGGATCCCATACAGTATAGTACAGAATAGAAAAAGGAAAAAAGATCCCAATAGACCATCCAGGCAGCAATCAAAGCATGTGGTAATACATGCAGGAAGCAAATGAGAGCATTAGGAAAACCATAGAGTTTCATACTGACTTAATGCATTGTTGACATTAAGTTGCTAAAACCAGTGAATAATAGGGTCGAAAATCTATTTAAATGAATTATCAGTACTGATGGAAACAACTAGACTGTTATTTCATGGTTAAATGAATGTGGCAAAACCAACTAATACAAGATGGGCATCACTTCTGAATCACTAATAATCTTTGAAGTGAGAAGTAAATTAGTAAACAGAATAGCATAAGAAAAGTATTGGCACTGTCTAGCAATTTTTAGGAATAATAAAACATTTTCTGTTTATGAACTAGCCATGAAAAAAATAGAAACTTGTTTGTTCAGAATAAAGCTTTCATTTCACTGGTTGTTTTCTGCCTTGTTGCACCTGTAAATGCTTCTTTGAAAGTTCCACACAAACAGTCATAGCCAAACACATACACTATCATAAAGAATGGCATCAATTACCTTTAATGCCAATTTTTAAGAAAGATAAGTAACGTAATCATATTCTCATGTACTCAGGAAACTCAGGCAACTAAAATCAGGAATTATTCAAGAAAAGAACTATAATATGTGTAAAGTAGAAAACTATACATGTGTGGAGCATGACTAGCAAGCTGAATTTGTCTTATCAGCTGCTGTACAGGGTCATAGTGCAATTGTAGTGTTGACCTTATCAAAAGTTTCTATTAAAATACTCAAATTTCTATACGCACTTCCATAGTAAGATTCAGTTTCTCAGTTGACATATGACTTTTAGTTACTACAATCGACAAAGTCCTGTAAGCCTTTCTGTTCCTTTGTGCTAGAAAATCTATGGACAAGTTGAAATTATATTGTCTAGGCATCTGAAAGATAGCTTGTTTATAGGGAAAACCACAATTACAAAGAAAGTGTTAGGACTCAATACTGACCTGCATCCTTCTGACGGATGCATCAGAAATTACTGAGCACTGATGCAAGCAAGTGCTGGCAAATTTCATATCTAGTAGGTGAAAAGCACTGTGTAGGTTAGCTCTTAACCTGCAGCTGTATTATTTTGAGCAGTGATGTCAGCAGATCACACAAGTTAAACAACGTTGCAGTTGCCTGGAAGTTGCCTCATGGAGGGGAGCTGCTTGAGATTTCTTTTTCTCTGTTTTTTTGTTTTTGTTTTTGTTTTTTTTTTTCCCCTTCCTGTTTTCTCAGTATCCCTGGGGATTATTTGCTTGCCTCAGTTCTTTTCAAGTGCAATACTGCTTTTGGTATCTGCCAAATTCTAAACCACTCCATCCAGTGTCACAGTAATACTGTAAGCAAAAGGACAGAATTTGTAGGGATAATTGTGTCTTTCATGTTATTAACGTTATTTTTTGACAGGCTTGTAATGGTCCCAGAAATCAAGTTTTGGGCTCCTAAATATCTTCAACAACCTGGAAAAAGGAAAAAAAAAAAAAGGGATGTAGATATGTAGATCATGTTTGTGTTTTGCATGCTTTTCAGGGGCAAGCATAGCCATTTTCAGGAGAAAAAAAATACCTTTGTGCACAAGAATGGGTTTAGATGGATCTTATGTAAAAACCCAGTGGGTGGATGCCAGGAAGAATGATTACCTAATTTTGTAGCTCTGCCCTGTCAAAGAACTTTCTGTACAGGAAAAACAGAAAAGAATCACAGGCACTTGTGGCTAGCAGGTAAGACTTGACTTCCAGTGTGTTGCTCCACAAAGTGTTACTGTCTTTCTTCAGTGAATTTAAATGAGGATGAGCATAGGAACATTTTTAAATTCTAGTAAGCTGTAGCCTGTTGCTGGTACTGCATTATGAGTCTTCTGTGAATATACTCAATATAGAAAGAACATTTTATAAACTTAAAAAAAATAATCCAGAAAGAAGTGTTAGAGGCTGTGACATGCAAGAAGAGATTAAGACAATTTAATATACTGTGCTACTGCTTGAAGGAAAGACTATAAAGAGTGATATGACTACTTAGAAATACCTCAGAGGTAAAACGTGAGAGTTACAGGGGTTATTAGAACTTTATTTACTGTAGTGTCTCTTCTACCATCAACACGGACTATTAATGCTCTGAGGAATATAAACTGAGCACAGTGAGGCCCACTACATAGTGACATTTCAGAAAAAATCAGGAAATTGAAGACACTGTACAGGAATATTTGGGTTATATTTTAGGAAATAACTTTAAAGAGTAAGGCTTTTAGTGCTTCATCTTGCACCATTAATATCTTTGGGGATTTAAAAAGTGACTTGAATAAAAAATTAAGATAGAACCCTTCAGGCAACAGTATGAGCAAACCAAGGAAGTAGTTAACATGTGAAATTCACTTCCATCAAAGGTATTTTTAAAGAGCTGTGTGTGAGAGAATATCAGAGAAAGGATTATAATGGGAAATCCTAATTTTTCTGTAGAGTAGCTAGCTGACCTCAAAGGCTTCCAAACTGACTTTCATCTAATATTTTGGAGGTGTCAAATGAGGGCATTCTGGAAAGTAAGCAGATCAGTTACTTTGCTATACTACAATACATTAAATGCTGTACTACAAAATGTTGATGCTATCTCCTGTCATATATGCCATATGTGAAGGAGGCTTCTTTTCACTACTTAATTGTAGTTAGTGCAGACAAAGGCTAAAGCTATTGATATATTAAATTCCACATGGTTTCAAAATGGTGTGTTTCTATAAACCTTACTGTGTGACAGACCATTTTCCTATGTTTTCACAACCTTAGGTGTTTCTACACCCTAAATATCTGTTATAGAACAATAAAGCTGCTGCACAGAGGTACACTACCAAGACACAAAGGAAAAGATACACAATTTCAGTGTTTTACATGTGACAGCTATTATATTTGAAGCACTTGTTTATTTTGCATTCCAAACTGTTCTCAATGTCATAATTTCAGAGCACAGCCTATAATTTTATTGAAATAACTCTAGGTCTAAGATTATATTGAAAACTGGTTTGAATAGCAGCCAAACTACAGTAAGACTCAGTTTTCCAAACTAAACACTGACCTTTCTTGTGATTTAATGCAAGTTTTGGGTGGTATAGAATGCATTAGTAGTTTTCAACATAATGCTGTGGAAATCATTGTCTTTGAGTGCTGTGCTTGCTGAAAGGTTACAAATTTCATAAGGAGACTGGAAAAGTTCATGGAATAGAAATCTACTGTGGATTATTAAACACTGACAAACCGTTTCTGGTAGACAAAACACTGAAGACATACAGGATTTACGGCTAACACAGTACTCAGTAGAAGTGTCCTTGCTTTCATTTTACACTTAACTTTAGACATTCATTTTGGTCATTGTCTGGGAAAATATTTCATGCTGAGTGCAGTGAGTACAGCTGCTGTCATAAGCACAGAACTTTCATTAATAAAAGCTACTCACTTTGCTGTTTGTGTATGCCTGCACTTCACAGGTAATTATCTGACTGTCTCTTTATATGATTCTGTTTCAGTCCTTACACTGTACTGTGGTGTCTGAGACCTCTTTTATTAACAAATGGGAGACTGATTTTATAGCGTATGCACAAACAACATCTGATGGATGACACATTTGGCAAGGTAGAGTGTTGAAATGCACTGAATGTTTTCTTTCTGTGACAAAAATAATTCTGTGTGACCGAGTCTTATTTATCTGTATACAATTTTGATGTACGCTCAAATACTTCTGTTGCAGGACCTGTACCACATTGTTTTCTTTGTACATGACTATTATAAAAAAGTGTTACATATATTTTTATTTGGATTCTTTTCAGGACAATAGTTAGCATTCATGAAAGGTTAGCAACAGGAAATTAGTCAAGTGCTGGTCAGATTAGATAAAACAATGTATGAGCTTCTTGGAAGTTACAGAAGAAAAAACGAAAAAAACCCAGTGCTGAAAAATAATCACCTGACGACAGTCCATGAACAGATTACATGTAATTAGACTACATTGTAAATAGTGGTGTAAGAAAAGTCAACTACTTCATCAGAAACAATTTGGCTGCCAACTGACCAGTGTTATCCCTTAGACATACCACGTTATTTACATTTGTCTGGGAAGAACATATCCTCTAATTGACCTTCATGCATTTATATGTCCATTAGTGATTTCCTTAAGACTTTGTCAAGGTTCATACATCATTTATACATTTGAAATTAAATAGAAAAATGATAATTTTATTTTTAATATTATTTCTAAATTCTTAAACATCTTTATGCATTTTTTCCAAGCACCTTCAGAGTGAAGTCCATTTTAAAGCAGACCTTTGTTCTATTGACTCTTCCTCAAAATTACATAACCATTCTTAAAACTATTTGAAATCATGTAAGATCAAATTTGAAAAGAAATTCCTATGAATAGTTGCTTTAGCTGCAAACAAAAGTTCTCTAAAGCTGGTACCACTGGAAAAGCTCTGAGAGTAAAGCCTAGTTCTGCTATTATTACACTGAGCAGCATCTTACGCTATGTGCAAATCCTTATGATTTATTTACACCTTTTTCTCTGTTTCATATTTATTAAATTGACCAAACTCAGTCCATAATGATAAAAGCATTTTCTTAGAGCAAGATTTGTTGTAGGTTCTTTACTAGAGATAATTTTAACTGACCTGCAAAACCTCGGAAAGAATTAGAATATGTTTAGTAGGTTATGTTATGTATTTAAATATAAGTTTCCTATATGAAGTTATAATATTTAAATTACATAGAATGACAGAATCATAGGATAAGGAAAGACCTGTAGCATATTACCTAGTCCATCTTTAGGCATAAGTATCATACGCTATATATATATTTCATTATTAATAGACAGTTGATTAGACTTTTCTTTAAGATGCCCATTTTCTGAGGTTCCCATAATGTCCTAATTCAACCTACCACCAGTCTTGTTAGTAAAAGTGTTTTCCCCATATATGAATTATTCTTTTCTGTATTAGTTTAACACAGTTTCTTCTTGTCCAAACTGTCAAGAACACAAGGGTCTAGGAATACACAATTCGGAACACTTCTAATGTGTATTTGAGGACTATGACTTCCCCACTCCCCATCCTATTTTATGGGACATCCCCCCCCTTCCAGACCTCTTTAAATTGAGAAAAAAATAATAATAAAATTAAAGCTTTCAGTTTTCCTCATTGCTCATGTGCTCCAGACCTCTGATCTTTTTTCTGTAATATATTCTATTAATCCCAATCTTTATTGACACAGAAAGCCAAAACTAAACAGAAGTTAATGCAGTACTGAATAATGAAGCAGGATTACCTAACAAAATACACTCTTCTTATACAGCCCAATATGGAATTTCTGTGTTATGGAAAAGCATGCCATTTCAGCCTGTCAGTTTTTATATGTGTATTTTATATATTTTGAGAAGAATCACAGAACAAGAAAGCCATTAGGTGAAAAATAGATGTAATTTTGTATGAAATTGTCTTTAGTGTTAAGTAGGATCCTGTGCCCAGTCCTGTGGATATTCTGACCAATTTATACTATCAGCCTTTTCCATTATGTTCACACTTAAGATAATAATACAGATTCAGAGTGATTATTTTGTCAATTATGGCCACTTGACCACAGAGGTAATAAAATGCTGTGCAGAAATCAATTCATGGACAAGAAACAGACTAACTGAGCTTCAACCCAACAAAAGACAGGTTAAAAATAGAAAATGGAGCATATTAAAGAATTTACATGGCACGTACTCCTTTTTTTTTAAAGATATATAACGATCACAACATTATTTAGGAATGTTCTCAAGTTTCTTGCTTTTTTTAAAGGTTGTTTCAATCTTTTCTAGTTTCAGACATCTATACATTGGGCATCTAATGTCAGGTTGTATACTCTGCTTCTTTACTAACAATGAGCAGATCAAAACACTTGTGGGGGTCAGTTCAATTATTCTACTCCACTATATTAAGGGAACTTGAATTGGTATCTGAAAGTACCTATTTCTCCACATAGACTAAAACCATGACAATCTAATACAACCTATATTGGCCTTAGACAACATAACTTGAGATACCTATGTGAAATGAAGTAAATTCAAAATGCTGGTCAAATCACGTGAAGCAGTTTCAGCCAACCTGCAGCACCAACTACTGGCAAGACAGAGAGCAGTTTTTACTTATAGTCTTGACCTGAAGAAATTAAATTACATTTAGCATTATGTTGTGTACACAGTCTTTTTGATACAGCATCATATGAGATGGGTAACCATATTAATGTCCTAGTATCTTAAATTTGGATGGGCATTCTGAGACAAAGAGCAAACAATAATATCACTGTCTGGTGTTAAGGGATCAATTTGCCAAAATATCACATATATTTGTCATGGTACTTTAATGGTCTTTTGTGGATTTGAAGTACTAGTAGAATTAGATATTATTTGAGATGAGGCCATGCTTCAACTTCAGTAAATGAAAAAGCAGTTCTTTAGGTACTAGTATGCTGTTTGTAGATCTCACTATGACAGCATGATTGGAAATACATCTTCTTTGCTGCTTTGAAGTTTTAATGTCATCGTCTTTCATTTATGTCATTAAATATAAATGTTGTGGAAGGTTAAAGCTCTTCATGTTATGTTACTTGAAAAACTGTTTCATAACTGGGCAACTGTTTATGAATATTTTTGAACAATACATTTACATTTTGTTCCGTGATAAGGTTAACAATGATATGTAATCATACTAAACAGCCTAAAAAATGATAGTTTTGGGTGAAGAAAAAAGGAATTAAAGATGGTATCAAATGAAATATACTTCAAATGATCATCAGATTTAAAAATTCCCATGCTCTTTTGGAAGAGTAAAAGGTGAGATTTTGGGCATATTTTAATACTAAATCTGTAAAGTACTTAACAATCAGGTCTGAAAGGAAATTTCTGATTTCAGTTTGTGAGATGAGTTCTGGAAAAAAACAAGAATTAGGCAACAGAGAAAAGTCCACAAAATATATGGAAAGAAAATCTGAAAGTGCTAGTTTACAGATGTTTCATGGCATGTTTTGTTATTTTCAATGTATATTTTCTTAAGAATAGAGTGATAATTAAAACTAAAGACTGATTACCAGTCATAAATCCAATGTACAATCTCTAGGTTGTAGGAAGCAAGCTAAGAATAGTAATATGACTAAAGATTGTAACTATGATGTGAGGAAAACAGGCAGTTTAATTTCTGCCAGGTGGTTTTATTAGTGTAAGTTTTTCCTTTGGCTATAAACTTATTTATGTATCATGATTTCAGCTTTGATTGGTAAATATGCTTCACTTATTCTTTGAGGGAAAGAAGAGGAAGCTGTCCTCTAATATGAATTGTTTTTAAACAATTGCTCAAGCTCTCAAACAGAACCCAAAATCTTCTAGAAAATAACACATCTTTTAAGCATGCTACTGCTCATTGCATTTAACCAGGAATTTACGAAGTACTTTTATTCCATGGAAGCTGCTGTTAGCCCAGAATTTTGATTATGTCCATTTATGTCTCTTCTAAGATGATTCTGACCGTCATCCATGGAAACTACCCATGCACTACCATTTTGATTGCACAGATTAAAAATTTGTAAAAGTTACTGGCTATCCTGAGAATTTATTCTGGATTACAAATTACAAATGTGAAGATAGGAAACCTCTAGCAGTTTCTTGCGCACCACTGACATGACAGCCATGGGGACTGCCTTCACTCTTGAGGAGAGAAGACACCACCATAGACATTTTGGTTTTAACCTGGAAGATTCAGTTCAGCAGTTTTGAAGACATTTTCTTACCAATTGTCATGTACAGCTTTAAGATATTCCTAATTCCCCCTCTTCTCCTTGCCCACATAATCATTCACTTCCCTCAAACCAATGTAATTCGATGAAAGACACTGAATGACTAATGCCACTGAGGACACAGCTAGATTTTAGCAGCACCAGTGAGCACCATGGCTATGTCTATACCACTCTGCAAAAGAGTACTGAAGATGAGCTGTCAGCTCTTGGCTCTGCTTGTTCCCTGTCTAAATATATTTGCTAGATATTTCTGATCATATGAGAACATATTATCTACCAGTGAGCCAGGCCCAGCCCCAGGGCTGACATCCTGCCTGGCCTCAGTCTGTCCCTGTCCCCAGGGAGGTGCCTGATACCCAGGGCTGGAGCTGTACCCAACTGCCACCCAGCTGCCCTGGAGCTAACTGGGGCAGTGGGATGGGTCATGGCTGACAGAATCTGCTCTGACATCCCTGGGGAGCTCCTGTTGCTCCTGGCCCCAGGAAGCTACTGGCCTGTGCTGCACCCTGACATATTTTACTCTGTTTCATAAAATAAAAATTCAGCCAAGATCCTGTCTTGACCAGCTGTCTGTCTCTGAGGTCAAAGATTAAAGATGCCTTGAAGACACTCTGAGAGGAACGGGCAGCCTGCTGAAGTCAGCCTGCATATATACGATACAGAAAGAGTGCATCAAAGATGTAGATGTAGACCAGAATACCAATGACAGCCATGCAGGCTGCTCTGACTGCAATTACACTCTTCAAATACACAGTCCTCTGTACTCACTATTTTCATACTGCAAATGCATGAGGACCTTCAGAGTAAATCTTTTTGCATTTCAAATACTTATTCCATTATCTACATGAAAACAATGTGTATTTTTTTAAAAAAGAGATTTATTAACTCCAAACTTCTACAGGGTCTGAAGATTTAATCAGTGAGAAATAAATATTGTGCTGCCTAAAGTACTAGTCTTAATGTTTATGTGTTTAAAAAAGGTGTATGACTGTTAAGTCCACCAGCTTCTTTTTTACTTTCTGATGATATCTAAGTTTGTGTAGATTGGGTCGAAGTTAATAGAGAAAACATATTTCAAGTTTTTTTTGTTTTTTTTTTTTTTTTAAATTTTACTGCTTTGTGGAAACACCTTTTGAATGTCATGCAAAGCTTCAATATTTTGACATAAATATGATCATCTATCTACAGACAATTTCCAAGAGGTTCACAGTTAGCTCCAAATTCTAAAATCCTTTATGCAAGATTTCTGAATGGCAGAGACTAAACTCCAAAAGTATTTGCTCTGTAGAATGAGATGCAGTATTGCCCTCCAGCATGTCAGAAAAAAGGTCACAAATTCAAATAATGTTTTGATAAATTTCAGTTATAAAAAGCTGTGTGCATCTTTTCTCATTAACACAATTTTTCATTCTGTCTCACAATGAAGTAAGGGATCAAAATGAAGTCATGCTACAGAAGCAAGTTGTTAATTTAAATGGCATTATGGAATAATACAGATATTTTGTCTGGTTAATGTCACAGCTATTTCAGCATGGAGTCACAAAATGTAATACAGCATTTAACTGTTTTATTTGTTTCCTTCTTCCTAAATAGCTTTTCTTCTGCACTGGTAACAAGAAGCAAAATCATGAATGTATTTTCAGGTATTTACCCATTATAAGTCATGGAAACATATTTATTTTTTTCTTGTCAGTTTGAAGAGAATCATTCCAACCGGAGGTAGAAAGGCAATGTTGCTTCTCTCATCCAGAAAAAAAAATAATGGACTTTTTATTTTTCATTGAAAATGAAAAAGAGACATCCCTGGTAAAATCTGATCCCTCTGACGTAGGGACGAACTTCCTTCACTGTTTCAGTAAATTTCATGTAAAACATGATTGTTCTGTATGACATTTTACTTGGGCCATCAAATAAACTTATTCTCAGGTCTCAACTGATACTAATAGATGCAAACTAGTGTCTTCAATTTACCTAAACTGAATATCAGATTCCTATACTTATTGTGGATATATTCCTTACTGCACTTCATTCTAAAAATGCTTCCTATATGTAGGTCAAAAGCAGCTTATGATTAAACTCAGTGTCTTGAAGAGACTGACCTGGCAGTTCTCACCTGTGCAAATCTGTCACTGAATAAAGGCTTGCCTTTTAATGATTTGGACGTGCTTTTGCTGCTGCTACACACTCCCCGAGTCTTGCTCAAGAAGCATTTCAAATTGTATTTTTTCTAGGCACAACAGAAACTTTATACCCAACTACTGTATGTTTGCTTTATATATTTCAGATTCCTCAAGTATTCTATGATACAATCCTCTTGATTACAGCCTACATGAGTTCATGACTGACGCAAAAGATCATCTATTTCAAATATCTTTCAAGCAGTAAAAAATGTACTGTGTTTCAAGCCAATACATCTATCACAGTTACCATAAACCAAGAATGATCTTTTGGTTAGTGCTTGTTATTTGATTTCCAAATTGGAAAAAAAAAGGATCCGGACAGAATCTGGCAGATTTTATATTTACCATTTAATGTCTTTTAAATCTAGCTGAATTCTCCAGATTATTTGTATCACTAATAAATATCAAAGTTAACTTGTTTTTGACCTCTACTGTACTGTGACTGAAGAAGACCTGTAGCATGGATTATATGAAAAACTTTGCCTGTTGGCAACTAGAAGCCAAATGAAATCTTTGTAGTAAATCTGCATAGGACTTTTTAAAATTGTGACCATCCTCAGCAGTTCTAGATAAGCACTGGGCCTGCATATAGTTTTTGTGTATTATCCTTTTTTAAATGATCATGGTGAACTTAAAGCTCTACAGTTGAACAAACCAGGATGCAACTGCTCTAGCTAACCATTCCTAATACCAAAAACCTTCTGAGTTTGTTCCAGTGCCCTTCTTTCCAGTGGCCCAGACTACTTTGGTGCCAAAGCTGTCACTTTATGTCCTACTCTTTATCTGGTCCCCTCTCAGAAAAATCATAGAATCATTTAGGTTCAAAAAGATCTTTGAGATCATCAGATGTCCTAGTTTCAGCTGGGATGGAGTTAGTTTTCTTCTTAGTAGCTAGTACAGTGCTGGTTTTGGTTGTGATGTGAGAACAATGTTGATAGGACACCAGTGCTTTTAGTTGTTGCTGGGTGATGTTTATACTAAATCACGGACTTTTTGGTTTCTTGGGCCCTGCCAGTGAGAGGGCTGGAGGGGCACAGGAAATTGGGAAGGGACACAGCCAGGACAGGTGATCTGAACTAGCCAAAGAAGTATTCTATACCATATGACGTCATGTTGAGTGTATAAACTGGGGAAGAAGAAGGAAGGGGGGAAAATCCAACATTATGGTGATTGCCTTCCTGTGTAACCGGTATGCATGATGGAACCCGGCTTTCCTGGGGATGGCTGAACACCTGCCTGCCCATGGGAAGTGGTGAATTAATTCCTTGTTTTGTTTGGTTTGCATGCACAACTTTTGCTTTACCTGTCGAATTGTTCTTATCTCAACCCTTGAGTTTTACACTCCTTTCCGATTCTCCTCTCCATCCCTCTGGGTGAGGAGGAGTGAACAAGCAGCTGTGTGGTGCTTGGTTGCTGGCTGGGGTTAAACCATGACATCGGGTCTAACCATTCAGGACCAGGTCTACCAAGTCCACCACTAAACCATGTCCCTAAGCACCACATCTACGTTTTTTTTAAACACCTCCAGGGGTGGTGACTCTACCACCTCCCTGGGCATCCTGTTCCAGTGCTTGACAACTCTTTTCAATGAAGAAATTTTTCCTAATATCAATCTAAAACTCCCCTGACACAACCTGAGGCTGTTTCATCTTGTCTTATCACTTGTTATCTAGGAGAAGAGACCTACCCCCACCTCCCTACAACCTTCTTTCAGGTAGTTGTAGAGAGCAATAATGTCCTCCCCTGAGCCTCATACTCTCCAGGCTAAACAACCCCAGTTCCTTCAGCTGCTCCTCCTAATACTTGTGCTCTAGACCCTTCACCAGCTTCATTGCCCTTCTCTGGACATGCTCCAGCACCTCAATGTCTTTCTTGCATGAGGGGCCCAAAACTGAACACAGGATTTAAGGTGTGACCTCACCAGTGCCGAGTACAGAGGGAGAATCCCTTCCCTTGTCCTGCTGGCCACACTGTTTCAGATACAAGCCAGGGTGTCGTTGGCCTTCTTGGGCACATGGGCACACTGCTGGCTCATGTTCAGCTGGCCGTCAACCAACACCCCCAGGTCCTCTCCCACCAGGCAGCTTTCCAGCCACTCTTCCCCAAGCCTGTAGTGTTGCCTGGGGTTGTTGTGACCCAGGTGGAGGAGCTGGCACTTCTCCTTGTTGAATTTCCTAGAATTGGCCTCAGCCTGTCGGTCCAGCCTGTTCAGATCCCTCTGCAGAGCCTTTCTGCCCTCAAGCAGATCAACACTCCCAACTTGCTGTCATCTGCAAACTTGCTGAGGGTGCACTCAATCCCCTCATCCAGATCATTGATAAAGATATTAAACAGAACTGCCCCCCATGCTGAGTGCTGGGGAACACCACTTATGACCCGCCGCCAGCTGGAAATAGCTCCATCCACCACCACTCTTTGGGCTGAGCCATCCAGCCAGACTTTTACCCAGTGTAGAGTACACCCATCCAAGCCATAGTAGACTTCGCCAGCATTTGGGCACTGGTTTCTTTACATATAATTATTTCTACAGCTGAATGCAGAAACTTTGTGTTTTGATACCAAAATCCTGACTGTACCCAAAGCAAAGAAAAAAAAACCCCAAAACCAAAAAACAAAACCACACAAAAAAAAACAACCAAAAAAACCCACCAAACTTTGTCTTTTTTTTTCTAAAACTGTTTTTCAAGGCATAGGAAGAAAAAATCTCTTTTGCAGTTCTTGGCAATCAGCATGTCTTTGAAGTTTCTGCTTTACTGTGTGACATTGCAAAGATTTTTCTGTATGATTGACAGCAGATTAAATCACAGATTAGACAGCTGCTTTCTTTGAAGTTTGCATGAGTGGGTGATTTATTCATGAATGTCTAACAGGTAAAAGACTGATAGGTTGATTTTTATATCATGTGTCACCTAAACAGCTTCTGTAGTGACCAATTATTTATTGAGAAAAGGCTTGGCAGAACAGAATACTAGACTGGAATAATCACAAAAATCTGCTTACAAAATAATAATATATGTACTGCTATCACCTTCCTACAGACTCACCCGAAGTTAAAGATTATAGTGGTGTATTCATACAAAAGATACATCATAGAGTTCACAGGCACTGTGGTATCATCCTCCTCCTGTACCTTAGTATTCTTAGTATTCAGTCTGAAGCCTTGACTATACACTTAGTAAAACATACTTCTAAAAAGACAAGCAATATGGAACAGAGATATCTTTTCTTTGCAGAGGATTTCTGGTTTCTGCAAAACATACAAGTTCTGGAAATAATTCTGGGTTTGGCTGCGGAAAAGCTTTACACTTGCAAAGGAAGTGTGCATTTAGTTTGTTTCAGCAAATCTTGAACTACTCTGTAATAGATGTAGCAGAAGGTATTGCAGTATAATGGCCCCTTTTGTAACTTCGCCTTTATATCTGCAATTTGATTATAGCACTTCAGAGACTTAAAATAATAGATTTAATTGACTTTATTATATTGCTTTTGGTTCATGCTATGCTTTGCTTCCTAAGGTAGAGTAATAAAAAAAAATAAATTGAATTTTAAGTACAAAACAAATACTGTATCAATTAATTTGACAAAAAAGTAACTGACAGTTATATGGCATTTTTATATACACAGGTTCCCAGAGCAGACCAGTACTCTAAGAACTGTTTAATCAAGTTAGAAAGAAACTATGAAAGCCAACTGCATTGTAGTCTGAAGCCGACCAGCTTCTCAAAAGTACAAAAAAGAAAATTCATTAAATAACTGCCAGTTTCAAAAATTGCTGCAAGGAAAACGAGTGAGTTGTCAGACTTCTACTTTATGTAAATGTACATAAGTAAGCAAATATATAAATAAATATAAAGATGATGTCAGTATATCTCAAGTTTCAAAACTGAAAAAATAATATTTTTCTGAATCTACATCAGATGTAGGAACATCATTGGAACATCAAATTTATGCAGCATTTCATTCTTTAAAAAAAAAACATCTATAAATGTTTCAGACATACAACTCATTGGAAAATACACCATCTCCAATGATTGTTACAATCCGGAGTGACGGATTAGGGCTACTTCAGATGGAGGTGGGCCACTGATGAACTGCCACAGCCACACTATATTTTGGTCTTCAGGGGCAATTCAAGTATGGATCAACTTGAGCTGAGGCATCTCATTGGATCACAGCACATTGAGCAACTTACACTACACATTTACCTATTGCTTGATTTCTCCTGTTTTCAGGCTCTCTGTTCATTCATAGTGTGCCAATAATACTAATAAAAGGTAGTGAGCAGATTCTGAAGATCCTTGGAATTTCTAATAGGTACACACTTTAGGGGTGAAAGAGATTCTAAGAAGCAGGAAGGTAATTATGAGAGTTGAAAACGAGTTTATGTCTAAGCAGTCCTACTTCTGTGCTAGAAGAGACAAATTCTTATCCCATGCCAGGCCTTGGATTCTTAACTAACATGGTTACTGTAGGTCATCCTACTGTTATTATTTCTTTACAGCTGAAAGCAGCTATGTGTTTGATCATTCAATATAATGCTACAATTTGTATATTGATGGGTTAACAATTTATTGTTTTCAGAGGCATCAATGTATTCTTTAAAGTGTAGTTGTAGGGACAATAGCTTTTTAACATCTTCATTGTAATAACCTTCTATCTGGAAACAAAAGAAACAAAAAAACCCCACCCCTATGTTTTCTGAAAAAAACATCCTGTCAGTAATTTTTTTTCTCACATAGCCAATCAACTAAATAGAAGGAAACAGAATAACAAAAAATCTAACATTCCTGCTGAAGTACACCTCATTAGGGGTTGAATTCACACTAAGACACATAAATTAAATATCCAAATACATATCAAAAGATATGAATAATTAGCTGGTATTTAAAGGGCATTTAAAGATGGGGGACATGAATATTTCAAATGATTTCTGATGAGTTATGGAGGCTGTAAACAGCCTTGAAAACTAGAGACGTATTTTAAAGACATGAGTATGCATCCTTTCTTCAAAAGAGGGCTTGATTAGCATGTAATAATAAAACATGGAACCACATAGATAACAATGAAAAGAAACATTCTTTGCACAGCTGTTGCTAAACGAGCATCATCAAACCTACGCACTGAATGAGTCAGGGGTCTTGAGAAAAAAAATATTTTGTTTATGTCATGAACATCAAGTACATATAAGATAAACAGAATAATTTTATGTTTTTTCTAACCTCTGACTTTTCAACTCCAGTAGGATACATACTAGGTAAGTTTTAAAGTATACTGATCTGATTTAGTTTTCTCCTATCAAATACCTTGGCATTATTGCTAGCATACAGAACTACCGGCAACATTCTAATTCTACACAGGCCCATCAATGTTTACCTTCACAGTGTATGTTGAACTGATGAATATTAAGTTTGATTAATAATGTTTAGATCATCATAAGATTTTAAAAATTATTTTTTTCTGGAATATTTGCCACCATTTTCTGTTTGCTTTTCATAGACAGCCATCTCACTGAGCTTAGTTACGTGGTTGTTAAAAAAACCCTAGTTTTAAAAGTTTGTAGACTTCATTAAAAAAGCCTTACCCTGTTTTTCAGTCAGAATTTTAAACCTGAGATCAGATATCATGTTCAGTCAGTCATGGATCTAAAATAGCACAATTGCAGCCAACTAAACTGAAGAACATAACTTATACTTGAAACAATAAGCCACTCAGTCAAATGTATTTGTAAAGACAGCAAAATGACTGAATTAAAAAAAAATATTTGAAAGACTAAATGCATTTACAGATACGTGAACAAAAGAAGCACGAGCAATTTTTAATCTCTTTACTGAGGTCTGTTTATGCAAGTTTATAGTAAGCACAATATTTATGGTAGAAAATTCCAAACAAATTTATATATCTCAAATACTTGAATTTTATTTGCTTTGCTTACATGTCTGAATTTTGAATACTTTTTAAAATACTGTTGATTTTTTTTTAGTAATAGTCTAATGTCATGATTATGGCAAAATTAGGAGAATTTCTGACAGGATTTCAAAGTTCTCAACAACTTATTTGTAAAAATTTCTGTTTCAATTTCTCTGTACGTGGTATTATCATTGTCTTAGGATCAACACGTGAACTGTGAACAATTTTCTATATGGACTCAAAATCTGTGCTGTTCTGTTCATGCTGTATATTACAGGAATCATTGGACTGGATGGAAAGATGCTTGAAATTACAGTTAACTTTTTTTTTGTTTGCTCTTTTTTTTTTTTCCAAAAAGCATCTTCCCTTTTTACATAGTTTTTTATTTTTTCATTACTTGTGCTAATGCATGCATATTGCCAGCCAGAGGACTTTCACAACACATGCCTGTACAAGTTTTCAAATTAAACTGTCAATCTCATAAGGAAGTCAATGATAGCAAATTAATTAACTTATGATTAACAATATATCGATAACCTATCCTTTGTTTATCTGTTTTTTGAAAATCTATGTCTGTTTACAGTCAGTCTAACGTATTTAGAAAATCTTCATGCGTACAAATACTTATATAACAAGTATGCTTCTTGCTCTTATACCTCAGGCTACAGATGTCCCTCTGAAGTTTAAAGCCATATGTCAACATGAATTTACCATGTATTAATGATAAACCTCCCTCCTGTCATTCAAAGCTCTAGCTCTCTGTAGAGAGCTGAAGAATATGGTGTCTCATTTCAGAATGAAATGAGGATAACTTAACCACAAACCTCTCCAGACAGTTTGACTTGAACCAGCAAAACAAAAAGTACCCATCAGTATCAGCAATATCCACTGCTTCAACAGTGGGGTGAGGCAAGGGGATTAAGAAAATTCAAAGGATCTTTCTTGGATTTTTTTTTTACCCATGACATTTTGTCTAATCCTTCCACTTCTAATACACTATTGGGGAACAGGTAAAAAAGAAGAAAAAAGATGTATTTTCAAAAACACTTTTCCAACTCTTTCTTTAGTGTATAACTGTCCTTGGAAATCCTTATTTATTTCTATGTGAATACATTCCCGTAACTTCAGTGCCTTGTCCTGTCTTTGGCTTTCTTGCACTGGGGTTTCTGCAAATGAAGAAATGTATCTAGAGCTGTAGGTGTAAATGTTGTATACTTCTATAAATATATATGATATAAATTACATAAATATACCTATTTTCCACTTACATATGTGTATATTGTATAATAAATATGTTGTATTTTGAACAACATATTCATACATTGCAACTGTGTAAATATAGAACAGAAGGAAATTCCGTCGAGTCTGAGATCTGTCCTATATGTCTAGCTTTCTTTCACCTCAGTAGGCAGAGGTAGACATAATTATTTTCTTACTAATTTAACACAATTTTGCAGGGATTATCTGCAGTTTTACAGTCTCACAAATAGGTGGCACTAATGAATTCTACATTTGCAGTAATTTCTACGTTCCCAACTTGGAACGTACAAGTCCTTTGTGTCCTCTGACAAGCTCCTTATTGACCTCAACTACCAATAGCAACTTGGAACTTGGCTATGAGGTCTGATACAGAGAGGATCCTGTTTTCCACTTCCAGGAGAAAAGTAACTTCTACAGAATGTAACAGGAGTTACTCACTCATGAGTGTAGGAGAAGAATGCCTACGTGCGGCATTAAAATAAGAAAAGCATATTGCTTTTTAATATAAAAAATGTCTAAGGTGACATAATGTATTGACAGTTCTTATGAAAGACCTGATTAAACCAGTTGAGCCTAAAATATCACCTGGCACATAGAAATGCCAAATCAAAATCACCTTGAAATGTGAATTTGAGTCACATTCCTGGCCAGTTTACACTGGGGTAACCTTCTGAGTGTCAATGTAATTAGGGGTGTTTTTCAACTTCAGCCAGCACAGACTTTATTACTGTTTTCTAAAGGAGATGCTTCCGCATGTACTAGTAGGTCACCAGGCAGAGTTAATCAGTCTACCAAAAACTCAGAGGGACAGCCTGCCTCACCATGGGCCTCACCATGGGCTGCAGGGGCTTCTCTGCTTCAGTGCCTGGAGCACCTCCTGCTCCTCCTTCTTCATTGACCTGGGGGTCTGCACAGTTGTTGCTCTCATACATTCTCACTTCTCTCTCCGGCTGCTGTTCTACAGCATTTTTTTCCCCTTCTTAACTATGTTATCCCAGAGGCACTACCACAGTCATTAGCGGGCTTGGCCTTGGCCAGCGGCGGGTCCAGCTTGCAGCCATCTGGCATTGGCTCCATCGGACACAGAAGCTTCTGTCAGCTTCTCACAGAAGCCACTCCTGTAGCCCCACTTCTGCTACCTCCAGAAACATGCCCATGCATTCCCTGGAAGCATGGTTGTTGTCTCAGGCCAAAAATATGCCTGAAGCACTGCAAGAGATGACAGAATCACAGTGCTTGAGCTCTGAAAGAATTAAACTTAATTTAATTCTCCCATTACAGTTTGTCATTTTTTTAGAAACATGTATCCTGTTGCAGTGAAAATCATAGTTCTCAATTAACTAGTGTTTATCCTGCTATTTCACCTGAAAGATCTCTGAAATAAAAGAGTTAGCAGTAAAAATATCTGCAGAAAAGGATAATGTAGAAAGAATAATCTAATGATATATTTAATTTAGTGAAGTTTGGTGGGTTGGGGTGCCACTAGATAATTAGATGTTCAGGATAATGGAGTGAACTTGACTGTGAGTATCACAGGACCCTGGGTTCGCTACAGCTATGGAGCGGAGCTGCTTTCCTTATTTAAACTTTTTGAAATGGGAATGCAGGTTGTGTGCAGCCCACATATGGTTAAGAAATGTTTGCAGTATTATTTCAAGTACTATCTATGACAAGATTTGACCACAGAGATTAAAATCTCGAAAATCTAAGTGGAAAAGCAGGAAGCAAAGGAAAAATAATTTCAGTATTGAGAAGTGTTCACAATGCTGTGTCTTCAAATTTTCACAGAAGTGACAGATTTTTAAATGAACGCAATAATTTGAAAGTCAAAATACATAATATGTCTGATGGATAAAAGAAGCATGGCTGTGTTGGTATCATTATACACAAAAAACCATGATGAAGATGTAGCAGTGACAGATTATCAGGAGACAGTAATTGATAAAGAAACTTGCTGGAAAGTAGAGGAAGGGGTTAGTAAGTACCATGAAAAGAGATGATAAGCAGGGGTCACCTACTGAAGAAGAGAGAGAGGGCAGGAGGGAGGGAAGGAAGGAAGGAAGGAAGGAAGGAAGGAAGGAAGCAAGGAAGCAAGGAAGGAAGCAAGGAAGGAAGGAAGGAAATGTGGGAGAGGAGAGAGGGAGGAGCATGGAGGGCGGGGTGGATGGCGGTGGAGAGAGAGTGTTTCCACAAGGAACTAAGACAGTCAATCAGTGGAACATATTTCCCAAAATGTTGCTGTCTCCATCCTTGGAAATTTTCAAGATCCAACTAGACTAAGCTTTAAGCAACAGGGTCTGACTTACAGCTGGCCCTGCTTTGAACATGACATTAGGCCAGAGAGCTCTTCCAAACTCTTCCAACCTGAGTTGTCATATGATTCCAAGATCCCACATCCCAGCATTAGCAAGAATAACTGGGATGCAAAAGTAGCATGGGTGCAGTTCCACTGATACTGAAGTGGCTTATAAATAGTGTATCCTTTATGGAAATAGCTGTGCCTGTATTAATCATCATCTGATAAATATAACTGCATCCATACTCACACTGGGGCAGCTACACAGTCTTTCCAGAACAGTTAATACGCTCCACACTTCTAATGCAAAGAAGCCCTATATTGCCAAGGAACAAACAACTAACACCATCACTCTACTGTAAAGAAGCAATTTACGAAAATGCCATCATCATCCATCAGCAACTAATCTTTAAATAGCAATAATTACTAAATGTTCTTGTGCCTACTAAACTAGAAAAAGACAGGATATAAACACATTGCTGAATCGCTTAACCAATAAGTTATAATGTATGTTATGCAACTTGTATAAATACGGTTGACTGTTGACTTGGAGTTCGCAGTATGAACACAGAGTGGCAGGAAGTTACTTTGCCTTAAGTAGGAAAGCAGGTATCATACCAAAGCATCTTTCTTCAGTCTTAAGGGAAAGAAATCTCTGTTTATAAATTTCTCCAGTCATACTTTGTGAATCAGGTGCCTCTTCCAAACTTACTTGATCACAGTGAATCATGTTCAGATGCTGCATCTCTTCTGGAATGCTTTCTAAAGTTCAGAAAAGTTGCATGAGTGTATTCCTTAGACTCATATGTCATCTCAGGTAACATAGTTTCTCAGTACAGTGCTTTGGAAATACAGGCTTATATGGAAAAATATACCAGATCCATTTACTCTGTATAACTGTCACTAAAGTTCCCAAATCATTCAGCTTTTCTACTTAATATAACAAAATATAGTTGATACAACCTGAGATGTCTTCAAGAGTATAAATGTAGGCACATAATTTTAAACACAAGTTATGGCTGGAAAGTTTGAAAAAAGAATATTTTGGCCTGGGTATTAATAAGTAGGAGTGCTCTACCCAATATGAGAATCCAGTATTATAACACCTTCTGTGTTTGGATTTAATTCTTTTTCAGGATAAATTTAGATTCTTGAAATGAAGGTGTTATAAAGCAATGGTAGCAGTTGTCAAGTCCTTCTTTATACAGTCAATCATGGCTCCCATGTTGGGACTTAATAAACAAGAAAGGAATAAAAAAAATTTGAGCAACAAAACACAAAAAGTTAAACATATGCATATAAGGCAGTGCCTGCAAAACAGTCCTGTGTTTTAAATAAGAATTTTAAACCACATACAGATATATATGATCATTTATGTTGCAAAATACCTCAGGGGGTCTCCAGTCCAAGCTTTTGCTCAAAACCTAGTCAGACCAGTTTGCTCAGGGCCTTATCCATTAAGTCTTGAAAAATTTCAAGGACAGGAACCACACAGTCTCTGAACAACATGATAAATGGACAAGCAGTCTATTGCTTGACCATCCTCTTAGGAAGAAAGGTTTTAACTCATACCTGCTACGAGCTTTCCTTGTTTCAATTTATGTCCTTTGCCTCTTCTTCGACCATACACCACTGTGAACAGCCCAGCTCCATCTCCTCCATTACCTCTCTGAAAGTACTAGCAGGCAGTTCTTAGGCCCCCTAGAAGCTCTCTTTTCTCAGGCTGAACAAGACCCTGTTCATCAGTCTCTCCTTGCTTTGCTTTGCTCCCTGGCCATCTTGGTGGCTGTCTGCTGAACAACTCACTCCAGTTTGTCTGTCTTCTGGGGAACCCAAAATGTAACATAATATTATGCTGAGTGCTGAGTAGGGAGGAGTAGTCACCTCCCTCAGTCTCCTGCTGTGCTGCTGTTCATACAGCACAGGATGCTGATGCCCCCCCTGCCTGTCAGGGTGGACTGGTGGCTCCTGTGCAGCTTGCTATACCAGTTTTTCAGCAGATTTGCTCCCCAGCCAGTCAGTCCCTAGCCTGTACTGTTGCAAAGGATTCCTCTTTCCCAGGCAAAGGACTTTCTATTTGTCTTTGCTGAATTTTATGAAGCTCCTGTCAGTCCATTTTTCCATCCTGTGTAGGTCCCTCAGTAGGGCAGCCCTGCTCTCCAGTCTATCAAGTCAGCCCTCCAATTTTGCATCATATGCAAAGTTGATGATACCTGCATAGGGCATTGCTTAAGCTGCACAGGTCCAGGATAGACCCCTGTAGAACCCACTGGTTACTGGACTCCAAATAGCATATGACCTGTTCACCACTACTCTTGAAACCTAAACATCTGACCAGTTTTTTATGCATCTAGTTGTCCATTTATCTGGACGAGATGGGTTTAATAATAATGTGGGAGACAGTGTTAAAGGCACACATTAGACTGTTCTAAAGCTTGAAAGATATACAATGTATAAAGGTATGAAAATTGGTTTACTGAGACATCAAGTCAATGAAAATGTTTAGCTATTTTTCAAAAAGATACTTCCAGTGTTACTGTATGCAACTGCCTTCAAAAGAAAACATGACATTTTTGCATATCCACTCATCCATGCATTTTAGTTTAGCTTCATTCGAATTTGCCTCGTGCCTATCAAAGAAAAAGTGTTCCATGTGTGTTGCACTTTGCACACATGGCAAATGGTTTTTACCTGTAATGAACAGCAGTGTCACAGAAAAGAGGAGCACTTTCCACACCTTCAAGCTCTCCAGTATTTACAACAAAAGATTTCTTATTAGGTTTTTTTTGTATGCATTGTTTCTCATTCCTACACCAAATATTTTTAAGAAAATACCTGAATGATCATACTGTTATTTTTTACCACTTAGCTCTCCTCTATGAGTCACACAATCTGCTTCTTACTACACACTTTAGCAGAGCCAACTGCCTTTAGTCTTTAGAATCAAGTTATTTTGTTTTATTTCTTGTTTTTTCTCTACAAATCTCTAAACTGTATTCTTTGCTGAAACTTTATGTCACAGTAATCAAACCACCATGCTGCAACTGTGGAAATACTGTATAGACAAACAAGCACCAAAACTGTTCTTGTATGGAGTTAGGAAGAATAGGCAACTACCAGAGAAGAGCGTTGAACATCCAGCAGATACCTGTATGAATCAGGCATATAGTCAGATGCACTCAAATAGGCAAAGTTCCTCAAAATGGGAGGAATGGCTTTGTAGTTAGCATTTCAGCAGATTCTGTTTAGTCACTACTAAGTATCAGGATTTTGCAGGTTTTTAATCCAAGGCCCTGATTGCTTCCAAGCATTGTTTTGGGCATACATGCCATTAACTCAGACCTCTTGGAGCCAGCTACTGGCTGGGGGCATCCTGGGGCTAATGGCTGGAAGATATATGACAACATAAACAAGCACAGGCAAATCTGAGCTCCTCAGTAGTCAGGATGTGAGCGAGCTCCAGTTTAGGACACCTATATCAGCACTAGCATTATCAGCTCAGACTAATACGGTCTTTGAAAGACAAAGTATATGAGCTTAAAATCAGTATCTGTTAGGTTGTCTTGAGTCTAAGGTGTGTTGTGGTTGGCCAGCCCTGGACACAACATGTGTGCCAGTGTCTGCACATTTTGGAGGCTGTAGGCAGTGCAAAATCCTATGTACACATGGGAATGCCCCGGTATTAGGCAACACGTTATAGAAAATCACCGAGTGAATCCTAGTCCTGCACACAAGAACCACCATAATTTAAGGCATTTATAATCTTTATTTTGATCTGTGCTTTCCTTTTTCTTTAGCTGGAATCCCTGAAAAAGCAGAGGTGGCAGCATGATCTATTTCCCAGGAAAGGCAGAAAGTGGCGACAGGCTCCTGCTTTTACCCAGATGTAATTTCTGATCAATCCTTTAACAACTCCAGAAATCATTTTTTTGGTTTAGAGTTTTAGTCAGATCAACAAGCTAGAACACTTGGACCATTGCAGCAGATGCAAAAAAAAAAAAAAAAAAGGGGGGGGGGGGGTAAAGTTCGTTGGCTGAAGAAAGTTAGGTAGAAACAAGCCAATTATGAAAACACTTGGGAGACTCACTGGGGAGCCCACGTCTTCCACCTTTCCTGAAAACGTCAAGACAGATTAAAAAAAAAGCAAGCAAGTTAGCATTAACACCACCACACCACCCCCAAACCCAATCCCCAAAAAAACAACACCAACCCCAAAACCCAAACCCTAACACCATTCTGATGTGAACAGGAGGCTCTAACCTGAACAGTGTCCAGGCCTGGGCCCCAGAACTGGATCATTCATGAAGGTCCCTTACCTCATTTTGGCCCAGTTTCAAGGAGCACTCACCCACTCTCCTAGGCCAGCAACACTTTTAATAAGCCAATGGGGAATGGCCACCTAGTTTAGAGGGCAAGGGATTTTAATGCCATGGAACAGTCACCTCTGCCAAGGATCACTCCCTGCCCTCTTTTATTTACAGGTACAGCCGTAAATTCCATGAGCTAATAATAAGTAATGGTACAATTTTGTGCTGGGAAGAGAAACAAAGGAAATACTGGATCATGAAAAAAGAAAACCCTAAGCCAAAAGCCATGGGAACTGGCTGGACAGTAGCAGATGAAGCTCATAAAATTATTTCTCTATTTAGACTAGAAAGTTTTTGAAGCATAATCAGAGAAATAAATAATAATAATGAATGTTTTAAAGGAAAGCCTTTCTTTTAAAAAAAAATATCAAGAAATATTCTTTTAAAGGCAGAGGATTTGGCACATAAACAGACATCTGGAGGAATGGAACAGCAGAACAGAAGCAGTATAAAGTCGCTTCTGAAAGCTAGGAATAAAAAAGACCTGCAGAGTCTCCGTCTGGATTTAAGGCAAAAGACTTTTCACAGTAGGGAATGTGCTCTGTAGTGTACTGTGTCCAGGCTCCTGTCTCCACATCTCATGTACTAGCGATAATTTCTTCTTCTCTGAGGCAAATACTGTGGAAGTATCTGCTACCCAAAAATCAAGAAAATATGCTGTTCCAAACGGGTGGAGCTAACCTGTGTTCTTTAAGGTGCCAAATAAGAAAATAAACGAAACAGTAAAAAATTGCAAATGAAAGCTTTATGAGTGATGATCAGAAATGATGATTATCTAGCATATTGCTTCTGTGTTTCACACAGCATTATAGTATTATTCAGCTGCCTTCTGAGAAAAAATGTGTCTCCAGTCACCAGCATCTCTCCCTTGCTTTACCATCTTCTTTAAAATAAATGCTATTGATCAGCAGCAGTCTTCTGAAATTGGCAGAAAGGTATGAGCTTATTAAACCTCTGTTATTAAGGTTGAATATGATTGGAAAGGAGAATTGATTCCTCCTAGATTTATGTCCGTTAGCTTTTTATTGTAATCCTCTATTTGTAACATTTCATTACACACCTTCAGAAGCTATTCTTTCTTGGTTTTATTTCATTCTGTGGATTTTGCTTCTGGTATCCTGAAAGAGTGATCATTATTTTTCCTGTATTTATTATAAACATTATTTTGTACATACGAATTCTGAGGCAACTAAATCTTGCAAATTTTTTTTTTTTCCTGGAGGAACCTGAGTCAGCCATGATCAGATTGGTTTGTTAGCTATGTTTAAAATCAGTGCAGAACACATAAATTTTTGAATGTATGTGTCTTATTATCAGTATATAAATCTCAGTAAGACCAGATTTCTTTGAATATGAAAACTGGCAGTCTCTGATTAAAAGATTTAAAAAAAATACATTGAAAGGAGAACCTTTCGAAAAAGTATTTCTAAACAAGTGCCACAGTGTGCTGCTTTTGGCTTGGATAGAGTTAATTTTCTTCATGGTAGCTAGTACAGGGCTGGTTTGGATCTGTGCCGAAAACTTAGTAACACAGGAATGTTTTAGTTATCTCTGAGCAGTGCTTACACAGCATCAAGGCCTTTTCTGCTCCTCACACCACCCCACTGGTGAGGAGGCTGGGGGTGCATAAGAAGGTGGGAGGGGGCACAGCCAGGACAGCTGACCACAACTGACCAGAGGGATATTCCATACCATATGATGCCCTGCTCAGCATATGAAGCTGGGGGAAGAAGAAGGAAGTGGGGAATGCCACCATTACTCATGATGGAGCCCTGCTTTCCTGGAGATGGCGGAACACCTACAAGCTGTTGATGGAAGTGGTTAATGAATTTCTTGTTTTGTTTTGCTTGTGTGCATGGCTTTTGCTTTACTTATTAAACTGTCTTTATCTCAACCCGCTTTTACTCTTCCAATTTTCTCCACCATCCCACCAGGGTGAGTGAGTGAGCAGCTGTGTGAGACTTTGTTGCGGCTGCAGTTAAATCACCATGCACAGTTAAGGGAACACTCTGAAATAAATCAGAACTTCTGGCTGCCCAGTCAGCCAATGTTCTCTAGTGGTTGCCATTTAAAAGCCAAAAAACCATGGTTCAGCACAGGAGGAAAAAAAAAAGTTTTGAATCTGAAAGGAGCTGTTCAAATAGTGCCACACATACCTTTATGTCAGCTAAAATATGCCAGCTGGCATATACATTTATAGTTTCATTATAAAAAGGGAATTTATAAAATACCACTTTGAAAAGAGTTAAGCTTCTGTTGCCATTAGTGAGGATAGACATAGTTCTAAATTATAACAGGCCAGTAAGATCATTACATCTCTATATAGACCTATATGGCAACCATTCATATACATTTGGATGCTCCTCTCACGTAGAGGTTCTTAGACATCTCCTCTTAATTTCATCAAAATGCTAATGAGCTGGGTTTGTTCACCTTTTTAAAGAAAATTGAGCTGCTTCTTGAGAAATAATCTAATGATGGGATGGACATATATTTCTCATACTTTTGAAGTTCAATATAATTTCTCTAAAAATAAGTTAGAGCAAAAAATGTAGAACCTGCTTTGATATTTAAAAAATAATAATTATAAAAAGAAGCAACACAATAACATTTAATTTATTTGATGGCTATGATTAAATGTGAATGTCAAACTCAAGAAGGTTCAGAGATGCCAGGAAAACAAACTTGCTTTTTTGCAGGTTTATGTTCATATGGAGAGTTTAATAACCTTTCTCTTGAATCACACAGCTTCTATGATGATCAAAGAAAAAGGAAAGAAAAAAATCAAAGAGTTGTCAAAAAATACATGTATACTTGGAGAAATTACTGAACGTTTTCAATAAAGAGGTTGCTTTTAGTCCATAATCTTTAGCAGCAATATGATGCTATTCCTTACTGAGCTCTGGGTTCATAAAGGCAGTTATCTTCAGTGGTGTAAACCCTGGTCCTCAGATTGTACTGTGATCTTCCAGGGCAAGTACAGAAAATTAAGGATTCAGGAATTAAGTTTTTACTGATGGACGCTGGTTACAGGTGACCAGTCATACTATAGTTGGGCAGAATATCCTCTCTAAAAATTGTGTCAGCTGAAATGACTGCCAAAGATTTACTCTTTGTTCCATGACCTGTAGACACAAGAAAGGTGCTAGAATTCTATTAAATTAATGTTGTACATTGCAGCCTTCTTATGGAGACAAATCTGTGAAGAATGTATGGTGGAGGTTGAAGGTACCTTAAAAAATCAGAACTAGACTTGTGTTGGAATACGTGATAGTTACTTAGCAGCGAGGACAATAAATACCAGACAGATTACAAGGGGAATGTGTAGGGTCACTGTCATGTAATTGCACTGCAGACACCTGTAAATCAGATGTCTCTTTCTATGGCTTTCTAAAGTAACTCTATCTAAGTTCTGTAAACTATGGAGATGAATAGGGATTTTAAGAATACGTTTCACTGATCTGCTTAAGGTGCTTAATTTGAAGTGACATAAAGCATTACCTAGAACATGTATTTCTGGGTTACTAACATGTCATTTGGGCAAATGTTCATCTCTGGAGTCTTTCAGAGTAATACACGTAGAACTATTTTTCTTTTTACCCATGAAAATGTGTTTTAATCCATGTCTGACATAAAAAAAATATTGGTAGAGAAGACAGTGAAATAGGGATGAATGGTATTGGCAAAAGTTTTAGAACTAGGATTTTTTTCTTAATTGAGATGTTCCACTGGCATAAACAATAAAATATGCATAAACACACACACAAGAGACACCAAGTTTACAATAATTTCTTTGTCTCTGACCTGAAGTGTGCTTAATTATTCTATGCACAGAACATTTTTAGTGAGAGAGCCAAAAAAAAAAAAAACCTGGGCAAACCACAGGTGAAAAAAGTATTAAAAATTTACTTTAAAAACCCAGAAACACACACTCCCCAACCATCCTCCCCCAAAAACAGCTGAAGGAGGGTACTACCCAGTAGCTAGCAGGTTTTACAGCCTACATTGCTCTGAAAAAGTAGCTTCTGCAGGTAGTCATGACTGATCCCACCACCTACCCCTCAACTGCCTCCTGGGTTGCCTTGCAGTTGCATCAGCCCTGAAAAGCCTGTGTGCCATCAGACAGACATATGTGCCAAGAGCCAGCCTTGTGTCTCAGGAAGAAACCAACAACCTGCACTTGAGGCATTCTCAGAAGTCTCAGAGACAGGTCTTTACCAGTTGATGCTTGTATATATATATTGAAATTATTATTTTATTTTAAATATTCCTAAACAGTTAGTTTCATTTTAAACTTTATTACAACTAAACCTGGATGTTTTATTTGATACACACCACAATTTATTCTCATTTCACCAATCATTCAGTTATTTTCCAGGTTTAACTCATTGCAGATATACCCATGGGTTCCTTTATTTTTTTTTATTCACCAGCAAACCAAAATTCCAGTTATATGAACATTTCTCTTAAAATAACTGGTCTGTTTGAAAATTGTTTCTTAATACTTGTCAGCTAATGATATATTTCTGTATAAAACCATGAAGATTTATTCCCATTCTGAACAAAATCATTATTTTCTATTTAATATAACAGCGGGTGTTCCCATTATCCATGTAAATTGTTAGTTCTTTTAAAGCTTACTAAGCTGTTGAACTCAGTAACATATTACAGCAATGAGTTTTACCAGTTAAACAGATTTCCACTGTGAAAAACAGATGTCTTGTCATCGGTGGTAAATCTGTTCCTATCAATTTACTTTAACTTTTAAAAGGGTAAACAAAAGTCTTTGAGTTTACTGTTTCACTTATTATTCCTACACCTTTACGTATGTCTCTACTGGAATGTATGAATATCTTTTCAGTCCTTCTTTCTATGTGATGAAAAGTCTTTCCTTTACATCTGCAATCATTTTTTTAAAAAGCGATCACTGAAAGCAGGGTAGTCACAACTAAACTCTGGGATGACACATGAGAGAAATCTGCCATAGGAGCTTTCATAGATCTCAGACTTATCAAGGACAAGCCCTCAGGTAGAGATTAAATGCTTGAATTCACAACTTCTTTAGCCAGAGAGAAGGAAAAATATCGGGACTTTCAGTAACTTCTGCCATTTTGTTAGCCCTTGATGATGTGGCCCTCTGTGGTTCACGTTATAAGAAAGGTAAGAGTTGCTTTATTCTCCAGTGAGTCTGACTGAATGTATGAGGCATCAAAATGCATAGGTTGAGAAGTTTTCAAGAGCAGATGAACCTCTAGACCCATCATGCTGTGTCAAAGTGGTTGAAATTAATTTGCTTATAGCTAAGTGAATTGAGTTCTGACTTCCTGACCTCTGTTGGTTTCACATCCAATGTCAAGCCTGACAACACTGCTGTGGGTAAGGTTATTTTCTTGATATTACTCAATAACATGAGTTTCTTCAAAGCATTTCTAAAATGAGTTTTCATAACCTGACAGAACAGAATTTGCAACTACAGCAATATCTATGATTGCTGGCATTAAATCATAACTCTCCTTTTTTAGCAGAAGACATTACAAGATAACAGCCACCAGGAAGAAAAGAGGTTTGTCCAGTTTTACAGCTAAAAAAGTACTCCCAGAAATAGGAAACAAGGGACTCCATCCCTGTTTTATTCTCATGGAAACTCAGTCTTTTATTAAACAGGTTTCTGCAAATATGCCTATGATAGTAAAATAAACAGTGCCAGAGCCCATTTTCTATCTCTGAAGCTAACTTCTAGTCTGTCTCTGTGCCGATGAATTGTTTGGAAGATTCAACCTGAGGCAGAAACAATTAAGGATTTTTCTGACAGTGGCTAGTCCCTTGTGCTACCTAATTTGCTAGTACATGTATACAGCACAGGGATGCTAGTCCAAGTGCCTGCAAGCAATTTATTGACATTTGTGTGGTACTCCTTCTAGGCTAATTTATCTGCATAGACATCCTGCTGATAGAGCTGGATTGCTGTTCTTGGTATAGGCATATTTCCTCTATTTCAGCCCCTCATTAACAGATGGGATAAGAAGGAAGGGGGATAGTACTTCCTTTGTCAATGCTACTTGTTTAAATCCTAAGCCACAGGAGGAATTGTTTTTTCTTATTTCACCTGAGAGATACTAGGAATTAGATCACAGCTGGGTGATTTAATATGCTCTGGTGCTGCAGCAGTCTAGCTGATTTTTAAATAAGAAAGGCAATTGAGTATTTTTTAGTTTCACCTTAGAAAAGCAACACCTTTTCTTTAAATAGAAATCTGTGTAACCTGGATGCAATGAAAAAGCAGATCATTCCCAAGTTTAAGACATACGTAACTTACTTAATTTCTGAATACTTTGAAGCCATTCATCATGCTCAGCAGGATGTAACCAACCTGGAGGAAGTGCATAATGCTCTGAACACAGATGGGGTTTTGACTGAACTTAGTTTTCCTGTCATGGAGCAGTGTGACATCAAGAGGAGAAAAAATCTTTCATGTTGAGCTGATAAAATAATTAGCTCAGTCACATAATTGCTGTTAGTGCTAGCTATCTCTGCCATCAGGTGCTTTGCCCCGCTCTCAAGCCACTAAAACCTAATATAGATCAAATGATCTCAGCATGTCACCTGCTTGATGTCACCACTAAAGTCGCTTTTGAAAACAGACTGAGAACATTCATGTATTTTCATTCACTATAATTGTCTCTAGTACCTCAACTGAGGACAACCAACTACACCTTGGCTTCAGAGGAAAAAAGACACTGTCATTCTATGCTGGAAATAGTGATAGTAGCTCAAAAGTGTATTTATTTTCACAACTGTAGTTAAATCACTAAAGTAACATCAACAAGATCATCAAAATCATACCTTAAAAAAGCTTAAACAAACAGTAAGATTTAAGATCAATATTGGCACTGTGTAATGCTGTGTTTCATGTGCTGAAATTCCATACTATTGATAGTTCATACTGTGAGACCTGAAGTAATATATTGCTTTGACAGACCTGTACTTCAAGTGTATTTATGAAGTATGTCTGTGTTGATATGGGAAGTCAGATAGAATTGTCTGCGTTTCACAACAGGTGAAGCCAAGGTGGAAAAGAAGCTAGCAAAGATCTGTTTTTTAAGAATACATCTTGAATCACCAAGGTGATTCTCGCTCCCCCATTTGTTGATGGAACACCACAAGGTTTCTGCTGCGTGTTGAATTGCATCATATTCACTTCTATAGAGAACTTGAAAATTTTCAAGAACCAAAGTGGCCATGCAAATGATCATGTATCTTGAGTAACATAGCATCTGTGAAGACACTGTAACAAAATAGGTTTCAGTTTAATACTTAGTATCTCAAAATCTCTGATTAATAATTCCTCAATTTAGTGGCATTTACCTCACCAATCAGCAATATTATACAATTTCTGTGGAATGAGAATCAAATTTTGTTCAATTTCTATAGTAAATTGGTAGATCCACATAGACTCGTGCTTTTCCCTCTCCCTGGTTCTTTCTGTGACAACCATCCATTCCACAAACTGAATGGTGAAAGGATCCTTCAATGCTTAAATCAGGGGTCCTCAAACTTTTTAACCAGGGGGCCGGCGCGCGGATGAAGTGGCAGGCAGTCATCTGCGGCTGCTTGGTTTCCGCCCCCCCAGCCCCCGGCAGGGCGTTCTGTAAATACCGGGGGCCGGATTGAGGACCCTGGGGGGCCGTATCCAGCCCATGGGCCGTAGTTTGAGGACCCCTGGCTTAAATAATTAAATGCTGTAAAATAGCACACATGAAAGAAATTAGACAAAGAAAGATCTTGCTTTTTTATCTGTGGATCTAAACATCTCTCCAGAATCTGATAGATGGAAAAGGTTTCCCTTTTGAAAGTATGCCTATAAATCAGGATTTTATTTTAAGGTGAACATTTTAACATTCTAGATATGTTACACAAATTGCCCCGCCTTAATATCTAGTCTTATAGTATAGGTAGCCAGGCTTGAAAATTATTTGTATTTATTTGTTCACTGAAAAGCAACCAAATACATGAAATGAATGAAAATACTACTCTCTGAGTATCTGTTAAAGCATGTCAGTTATTGAATCTTGTCTATGAAGGATGGTAGGCTGTGGGTTTTACAACAGGAAAGGTATAGATAGAAAGGAAAAAACACATTGAGGAAAGAGGAAACCTGGTTTAGGAGAACTGTTACATGGGCAAACTGACCTCAAAAGTACAGTGTAGCACAATTCCTGTCTGTAATCTTATAACTGAATAAACCTTAATGTGGGATTTATCGAAACACATTGACAGCTACTGCTGGACTAGCTGTTAGGTCCCAACCAGACATGAGTCCCAGACGCTGAGTAGTGTACAAATACATAGGGTAGGCCTGTATTGCAAAGGGTTTGTACTCTGGTTTACATGATACTTATACTGTAAGAGGGATGGGTTAGTGGAGTACGAAAGAACCATTAATAGGATAATACCCTTAGGATGGAGATTGGTGTAAAGGTCACAATGGACTTCTTCAAAGCAGTTTTGAAAACTAGCTGGTATTACAGCTAAGCTTCCTATCCCTTTTCCTAATGAATACCTCTTTTTAACTGCTCGCAGCTTTGCCAGTAATTAATATGAGAGGATACTGTCTGAGTCACCATCTGAGGTTTTGTGGAAGTATCAGTTAATTTTTGAGCATTTCAAAGAAGATGAATAAGGATTTACACTGCTGTTGAAAAGAAAGCCTGGTTTGAAACTACTGGAGTAGCAGCAATGAGAAACAGCAATTCTTTGTGAAAGAACGTAACTTTTGCAATAGGAGACTGACTGACTGTTTCATGTAAGGAAACGTGAGTTTTATTCTGGTATGAAAATTTAATCAGCAGAAATTATAAACATTTAAA
Organism: Falco biarmicus; assembly: GCF_023638135.1. Taxonomy (NCBI): domain Eukaryota; kingdom Metazoa; phylum Chordata; class Aves; order Falconiformes; family Falconidae; genus Falco; species Falco biarmicus. Next base: position 30,805,557 of record NC_079293.1, on the reverse strand, counting down.
ATATATTATTTTGAAAATATATAACTGAGCCATTCTGTTGGAAATTTCTGAGATGTAATTTTATTTCTTACTAAATATAATTATCCTAAATCCATAGAATCACAGAATGGTTTGGGCTGGAAGGGGCCTTAAAGGTCATCCAGTTCCAACCCCCTGCCATGGGCAGGGGCACCTTCCACTAGACCAGGTTGCTCAAAGCCCCATCCAGCCTGGCCTTGAACACTTCCAGGGATGGGATGGGGCATCCACAGCTTCTCTGGGCAACCTGTTCCATTGTCTCACCACCTTCATGGTGTAGAAGTTATTCCTTGTATCTGACCTAGATCTGCCCTTTCTGTTTAAAGTCCTATCACAACATGCCTTTGTAAAAATTCCCTTCTCCAGCTTTCTTGCAGGTCCCCTTTAGGTACTGGAAGGCTGCTATAAGGTCTCCCCGGAGCCTCCACTTCTCCAGGCTGAACAACCCCAACTCTCTCAGCCTGTCTTCATAGGAGAGGTGATCCAGCCCTGTGATCATCTTCATGGCCCTCCTCTGGACTCGCTCCAACAGGTCCATGTCCTTCTTATGTTGCAGGCCCCAACACTGATTAAACAAGATAACTGAACAAGAAAAGTCTGAATTTTAGTTATTTCTATTATAAGTTAATTATGAAAAGCAAACAATAATTTTCTGCCATTTAGTGAAATGGTTTGCTGCTTTAACACTATTTTAACATAGTTGTTTAGTTCTGTCATTAGTGGCAATGTTTTTTAAATAGATGTAAGTATTTACATTTTTCTGAACATCATAATCAATATGTGTATTTTTTAAGTATAACCCAATTCCAATCTTTTTTTGTTGTTCTAAAAACCCACAAAATTTATCGTTGAGCTCTAAAATTAAAAATGACCAAATGATCATACGTAACAAGCATTCAAAATGTATCATGCATAATTATTAGATTCTTTCTCCATTTGTCCTTCTGCTTCCTGCTGTCTCTGTTGCCCACCAGTGAGTTATAAATTTCAAAGGAGAAAAGAAATCTGTTGACTGCAGAGCTGAATTCAGTTAATGTGCCTCACACTAGCGGGACAATGCATGTAACACAGCAGGCCTAATTTGCTGTCCATGTCTAGATATGAATATTGCCACCAAATGTCTGTAGTCAAATGGTTTTCATTACACTTAAGTTCTGTGTTGTGGGTTTATCTGTAAAATTTAATGACCAAAGTTCTTTAGTTGAAAATGCACTCTTTTGCAGTGACGTTCTGCTTGAGCACCACAAGCAAGTGAAGTACATAAAAAAGCAGACCCACTGAAAACCACAAAAATACAGCCTGTCATAGTATCTGAAGCAGAGTGTAACCAATGAAACACTCTTACAAAGGAGCAGCAAAGGAGCAACTTGATAGCTTTTATATATAAAAATATATATTCCCTGGGAATGGATTCTTCTAATTGATTGCCATGTCCATAAGAACACTTCAGTACATTATTTCCTGGAAGTAGAAAGCATGGTTGCGGCTTTGTAAAGGTGAATTCTGCTGAATGTGCAAGGTTAGTGCTATGTTTAAAGCCAAAAGAGAAATTCAGCAGGGGAACTTCTTTCTTCAAATAGTTGCTACAGTAATCAGAGCCCTGTTTTCCATTTTATGGCTGGGTTATCAAAGATGCTGCACACCCAAAACCTCTCTGCTGTATTGAATACCTTGTTCTTATTATGCTTTTGCTAGTAGCACTAATCATTCCTCTGTTTTTACACTGAGCATTGACATTTTGAATTCACTATGGAGAGCAGAGAAACAAACAAACAAACAAACAAACAAACCCAACAAACACAAAAAAACCCCAAAAAGAATCTAGCAATTCTTCAGTTGTATAAATATTTTAGAATCATTTATTAAGAGATAATGTTTTCAATGCATCCACATACACCTGTAATCGCCCAGGCAGAGGAAGACGTGTTCTGGTCCATGCTGCAATTTGCAATGTACAACAAAGTAGCTGCCCTTTGGGCTTCAGCAGAGCTACTCAGAGAGTAGGTGGTTTAAGCTTATCCAGGGTGTTACAGAATGACTCAGCCCTCCTTGAAAAATATGGGTATAGAAGCATAAAATAGACAACTGTGTTTTCAAAGGATAGTTGATGGACTGGAGCCGTTTTAGGGCATATCATTTTATGATGTTCTACTGATATTAATAAATTGCAAGTAAATCAGTACCCAGTTTCCATGCCTGAAAGGGTCAAAAAAAACCCCTCAACCAGGCATTTGTGTATCTGATAGAAAAGGGCTATAGCTGCAACGGTAAACTGGAGGATGCCTGGACTTGTGGCTAACAAAAAGGGTATTTTAACCTCTAAAAGAAAGTGCTAGCATTTAAATCATAAGCTGGAGAAGTTACCTGACCTCTCTAACTCCTGACCCTTGCATGGAGCTATTAGCTAAAGTGCTGGCTGACCTAAGCCAAAATCATAACAAACATCTATAGACAGCCCAGTTCCCATATTTGTACTTGTGCCCTGGCATTGCTGAGGCTACCAGTGAGGTTATATAGCCTGTTCCTTCTTAGGACTGTCTCTGAAATGGTCTGAGGAAACTACTGCAAACAAAAATCTGTAGGAAATCACTCTTAGAGCAAACTTAAAGGACTCTAAAGAAGGAAAGATTCCACTTGGAAGAAAGTAGTTTACTCAAAAAAAACCCTCTTAAAATATAAACATCAATTTCAAGTGTGTTCTGATTTAAGTGTGTGTAATCCTGCACTTCTAATTCAGCTAGCAAGTGGACCAGAAACATAAAGGAAAATGTCAGTAAGTGATTTTAAAAAGTTCTGAGACCACTTTGTTATTATGCACAAACTGGAACCATGTTTAATCCTTTCTGAATCCAGACAATACAAATGAAAAGCAATACATGTAATGATAGGAAAGAAAGACCCCTTTAAGGACACGGGTTTTGACAAAAGAGTTCTCTAACATCTGCAGACTATAATTGATAATGATGATGATGATAATGATGATGATGATGATGATGATGATGATGATGAAGAAGAAGAAAATAATAATAAAAGAAAATTTCATCATGTAGAAAGTTTCTTAATACCCCTGGGATGTTTTGGTGGACAAAATGCCAGCACCAAGAAGAAATAACACCAATGCATTAAAAAAACAAACAAACAACAAAACAAGAAGATCTGACTGTCTTCTGGTTTGTGGTCTATAACAGTAAAATGATGACCAAGCAAATATTATTCCTTTTACTCCTCTTTTGGATGGCATGACCTATGGAAAATATAGCATTTAACAAAATCACTCGCATTACTGCAACCTAAGGATGGTGCCCCTAATGGTAGCAGCACTGGGAACAGTATCATTAAAAACTGTTTACCTCCTGTGGTCATTGTTCCTACAGTTAAGTGAGCTGCATGAAGCCTGAGGTCAGATTTGAACTGAGAGTTTAGAGAGAAACCTCCTGAGATAAAACATAAATTCAAACTGTCTTGGGATTATTTGAGAAAGACAAATGGAGAGACATCTTTTATTTTTAAGTCATTACAGAAAGAGTAAACACCCTGGAAGGAAAAGAAAGAAGGGGGAAAACACGCTGATGATTGTGAACAATTTAATAGTGAATTACATTAAATGCTGTGAACACACTCATAGAACTATTAAACCAAAATCAAGATTATTTCTAGCTGCATTTTTTAACTCTAGTGGCTGACTTACACTATATGATTATTAACTAGTACAAGACATAAGTCTGGCAGCTGCTACTCAGTTTTGCCTGACAGCATTCAATGTCAAATAACATGGTTGTCTATATTATTTGTTAATATCATCAGAGAAAAAAAAAATGCTGTTAGCAAATAGAAAAGGTTTGGAAATGCACTTTGTTTTCCAGTTCCTCAGCTCAGTTTGCATCACAAAAGAGAAACTGAAAAAAAGGAAAAGGAAAATTAGGCATGGTTATTTCAACACTTGTAAAGAAATAATTTAAATTAAGACAAAATTAATCAATTTATGGATAGCTATTTTGACATATCAAAGTTACTATTGCACAGAAGGAAAAACAACCCCTACAATAATTAAAGTGACAGTATCTTTCCTTCATAAATTAAGTATTGCTTATGTTACATGTAATTCATAAAGTTAAACTCAGTCATAATAAAGCAGTGAGTATGAATTCAATGCTGTACTGTGAGTCTGAGTTTAACTTTGCAGGATATGGTGAAATATTCACAGATCACTAATTAATAATTTTATGATCATCTTTTTTCTTGTATGAAGGCTTTTGCAAAACTAGATGTCTTTTTCTCCTCTTTCTAGGGGTAAAAATGAATATTTAAATAGTTGTTTCCAGCTACAGTTTTGTACCCTTGTGGGACTGAACATTTCTAATTAGGTTTATATAGCCCTTAGCCAAATTAATAGACTACTCTTTTTACTGTTTTCTATGCAAAAATGTAGGCCAGTCAGCATCACACAAACTTCTGTCTCCATCCCACTTCTGACAGTTCATGTGCTCCATTAACTGGGTGCTTCCTTGCTCAAACAACTCTGTATTAAGTAGTATTGTTATATCTAATAGCAGAACATGTTGTTAAAAGGAGCCTGTTAATTCTAGAAATTCTAGAAATGACATTAAATTGAAAACAACAGCACCATATGTAGCTGTTGGTAGGATCCTAAGACTTAGGATGGTAGGATCACTTAGGATCATAGACCACTTCTGACTCAGAACAGTTTGGAAAGGGCAGTTACTTCATATGGTCTTATAGTACATTAAGATTAAGATAATTCCAATATTTTTGTAGAATTAAGTGAAAAAAGTGAGTAAAAGCTGGCATGTAATCAGCGTGCAGAGAAGTAATGTCACAACTCCATTTGCTGCCAGTGACCAATCTATCCTCATCCAGACATTGTACAAAGCACAGTAAAAAAGATTAGGAGAAAAAGCTTTTGTTGGGGCACATCACTAGTGCAGGGAAGGAAATCACAGCTCTATAAATCCTCCATTGAACATAGGTGGATGTAGCTCCTGCTCCCTGCCTGGACACAGGACACACAGTACTGTTCACACATACAGTTCAAATGGCAAAAATTGGCCAGCTGTCGGCAGTGGGCAATGTTTTGTTCTTCCTTTTGTTGTTTTTCCAACAGAGTAGCTAGTAATAATATTTCCTGCTTTTTGAAATGGGCCAGGATATCCATGCAATGCATCTCCTTCCTGTACCACTGCTGTCCTAAGATTCAGCTTTCATGTCCTTCCAGTCTAATCATCCCCACAGTGTCCATTGTTGCTACTGTTGATAACCTCCTCATCCTCCTCCACAGTATCCCCTGTTAGTTCCCACACTATCCTGATCTTCAACCCCATGCACAAAACATCTTTCTCTACTGTGAACAGCCTTAATGCTTGCTGCCAGGCCATCTGCGTGCTCGCTAGCACAGCTCTGCTAGTGTTTTGGAGTCAGCATGCATCACCATTCACATACTCTTGCTCACAACTCTTGTGTCTTCTTAATGGTGGGTCCATGGCAGATATGAAACAGAAAGTTCAAGAAGCTGCACTGGGACGGGATAATATTTAGTGGGGAAAACCTCTTCCGGATTCAGAGTAATTAGAAGAGAGCAAAAATGAGAATTTCTCCACAAATTTTCCTTTACAAAGTTGTATTAAAATCACTCCAGGTATTTAGGCTAGCTATGCAAAAGTCAGTGGTTGACTGGATCCTGCACAGGATAGCTTTTAGCCTCAGCAACATACTCTGGTGGGTAAAATCTAGGAAGCTAAGTATGCATTGTGTAAAAATAAAAATGTGCCCATTTATGAGGTTTGAATTTACTAATTATTTGAATCCTAAAGTGTCTCTTTGGTCTTGCAGAATGAAATAGAGACACTAGAAATTTCTGATTTGTGCAAGGCATTCATCATAATGAATACGAAAAAACAGACAGAAGCAGGTAGAACATATGTAGATAAAGCTGATAAATACAGAACCATAAACTTACTCTTATATGCACATTTTTTCATTACAGGGCAGTAGTAAGACCATAGGAAAAAAATAAAACAAGCAAACCACTGAACACCTGAGCTGTAGTGCATCACTCAAAGTCTCACAGTGCAAGTGAATCTTTAAGTCATGGGGCTGTGTCTATAAGTCCTTACCACTGAATATTGGGAGCCAAGATGAGGGTAAGTGAATCTCATGACTCGAATAGAATTACGCTCAGTTATTAACACATAATTTACCTAGGTTGTCAGATTCCAGAGCTAAGAAAGCCTGTCTAGACAAGAAATGGGTTGCCAGTGTGACTATACCAACAAAATCTCTAAATGGGGAGAGTTTATAGCAAGATAACAGCTCTTAAACAACAGTTTACATTGCTTTTCTAAGTGAAAAGTGCTGTAGAAAAACCTGGGGTTTGTGGTTGGTTTTTTTTCAGTATCACTGCCTTTGCATGTCTTTGTTGTTGTTGTTACTGTTCGAATGACATACATATACTATATATATATGGCTATATTAGAGAGGTAATTAATAACAAATAATTCTAGCATTATCAGCATACTAAAGCTATGCCAGTATTTAAGCACATGCTAGTCCACACTTTCCAGTTTAGCAATTGATAGCAAAAACATTGACAATGAACTTTTAAACCCCCAAATCTCAGACTACACAAGGCTGTAAAAATCATCATTAATCTTTTGATTTATACCTAAAAGTACATTCAAAGCCAGAAGAGAAATTTAGTACAGGTGTCAGCAGGATCGACAAAGAATTTTGTTCTGTAACTAATTAGAGCAAAAAAAAATTAGCAGACATAAAGCTCTCTATTTATTCAAGAATATTGAAAAGGAGATCTCTTCTAAAATTAAAACTTCATCTAATTGTGAAGACGTTGGCAAGTAAGGACATCTGCTTCATGAAAACCCTTGCAGTATTTTTACTACAGCTCACCTGCAATATTTCTATTTCTTCTGTTTTTCAAACCAGAAGACCTACTTTCTGACTCTTCACAGAAGCCACAAGAGTATTCCACCAGACTTTGTTTCAGTAGATAGTGGCTATTATTATGAAATATGTATACTACATTACACTACAATGTTTAAATCAAGCTTAGGATCGTAATATTTTAAGGTACTACATTAAAAAAAAGTGATATTACTAGCCCAGAAATTTAGTTTGATATTGACTATTGCTGGTACTCTACTTCCAATAAGATGACCATAGTCTGACAATGAAATGGCAGCACATAGAAAGTAACAGTAAAGTCCTATTTATTTTCAGTCCTAGAGTAGCATAGTCTTATTAGACTCCAGTACACCATTGCATTATGAGAAAATGTATCTGAAATGCAGGATACTTGAGTTTTCAGTGCCTAAAATGGGATAAAGCAGGAGAAATAAAAGATAAAATGATAATGCTATTTATTTTTCCTGATGTTACTTCATCTAAAATAAAGCTGTGAGACACCTGATGTTTTAAGTTTGCAGTCAATTATTTCTTCAGATGACTTCAGTGGCTGAATATGCATCATTTTTTATTTGTAGATTCAAAATCTCTCAGATGCTCTGTTGCCTTCTATTATTAATTAAAATATGAAGAATAGCTCTGTCAGAAGTACTTTTCCCCCTAAATTCCACAATGAATGCAGGATAAGCTTCCATACTGAGATTTGATTCCTTTGACTGGATATCGGGACTAGCAAGAAGATCTAAACTAAAATAAAATCAATATGCATATGGCCTCATTCCACTGCCCTAGGTTTGCTTTTACAACTTTTAGGAAAGAACTGTATTACCTTTGAAATTTCTTTCTCCACTCCATACTTACTAGCTAGGAAAACACTAGAAATTACAGAAGCAGAAACCTTGTAAGCCGCTACCTGTATCTGTAATCAAGGTGTCCCTAATAACTAAATGAGCTAAAGCCAGCCTACCATGGTGCCAGAAAGCTGCGCACCATCAGTCATCTCTGCTAACAGTGCTGAGAGTCATCCAACTTTCTAATGTGACAGGGACACATTAGCATTACCTTGCCATTAGGGTGCAAAAAATTTAGGTCTTTAGGCATTTGTAGTTGGTTATAGTTTAACAAAAAATAACCTGATTGACATCTGCAATGCATGTTATCTCAATCTACTAAAAACAATAAAAGCTCTTTCCTCCCCAAACAGATAGCCTAAGCAGCACAGCTGTTTCAAAGAATAAGGCCATGAAACAAACATATTCTACCAACATATCAAACAAGCTTGTTGGTTCTTCTTTTTAAACAAAACATGTTGTGACTGACAAATTGAAGTAATAGAATATCTTTAAGTCCCCACGAAAATCTGCTTAAATTTGAAAGTAATTCAGTTCTCACAGAATCCTCCTTAGAACTCTTCGTAATTCCTAAGAGGTTTTGTCCACCTTTAGCACAGAGATTGCCTTCCCCTGTAAGCAAATACCTGTGAAATCCATTAGGTAAGTGTGTATCTATCTCATCTGCCTGGCATACTGAATTTCACAAAGGATGACAACTCACAGGTGCCAATAGCTATTTTATATTACTTGATATGATGCGTAAGTGGATCTAAATTTTCCACCTTTGAAAGACTGCATAAAAAGAAAGAAGGGTCTTCTAGTTATAGCAGTTACTTGGTGACCAAGACAGCAGAGCACTTGCACAGGAATATAATTATCTGACTGTAGTTAAGTCACTGAAACTCAGTTTTTCAGAGGAGAGTACCAACTACATGTTTCTCATTTTCTAGGTGCCTAACTTGAGACTGTAGGGTCTGAATTATAGAAGTGCAAATGTTGTCAATTGAGATTGTGCTTTGAATGTATAAAATGCAGTATAAACACTGCAAAATCAGATCCTGCATTTCTTATACTGGACACCTAGAATTTCTGGACACTCTTGAATTTTATCTATCAGGGGCAACATACCTCATTTAGTGTAATGGGGATAATACTCTGTTCATTTTGGAAGATCCTATGGAAATAAATTCACAGCTTTATGTGAAACACAGATATGACTGGAGGGGCAAATAAAGGGAATGGAACAAAATGAATAATATTGTCTTAAGTAGTTAAACACAAGTCCACATATCACAAAAAAAGAGGTTATAATATAAATTATATTCAGTCAGATTGAGGTAAAGTAGTTCAGAAACACATAATAAATATTATAATAAAACTGGATTAATAATTTAATTTTTAATTTTTCTCCTAAAACTTTAAGCGCTTACTTAAAGCTTTAACATGGTTCTTTTTTTTTTCCTTTCATGTTCTTTTATAAATAGCTTTTTTTAAAAAAAATGTCCACATTATATTGTAATCACACTGAATTAAATCACACTGAATTAAAAAAAAATAATCTTTTCTCTATGACTGTTATTAAAGACCGAATTTAGAATATCTTCTTCACATACCTAACCCAATATGTAAGGCATGCCTCTTTATACATAGAGGGAATCAGGTAGCTTGCAGGGGAGGTATATACTTCTACACAATGGTGGGTGAAGAAATGAAACAAGACATTTCTATAATGCTATTTTTAGAATGTGAATTACAGTAATTTTGGTGCAGTTAATTCCCATACATCACAGCAGAAATTTACTAACTCCACATTTTAAAAAAATAAATAAATAATCCCTTTATTTCAACTGGATGATTCTTAATTCAGGGCTTTTTTGTTGCCTTGTGGTTCCTGGTGTTCATTGTATTGCTCTTGGAAAATGTAGGATTTACATTATTTGTAGCCTCTCGGTAGCATGGAATACAAAATAAATTAAAATAAAATCCCTGTGTAGCAATGTATCAGCTAGATAAATTACACATAAATTAATTCACCTTCCTGTGAATTAATGGGTATTTACTACCAACATTAAAAAAAAGTACTCAGAAACTTACACATTTAATGTTTTGCAAGATTTTTACTCGTTCTTTCCTTCAACAAATGAATCCATTTAAATAGCTCCATTTATAAATATAAATGATGTGAATATCTATATAAAAAGCTTATCTGGAAAAACCTGTAAATGTAGACTACAACTTCATTCACAGAGAACAATATTTCAGATCACCAAAAGAACCAAGTTTCCTAGTGAAAACAATTGTATTTATGAGATGAGCTGTTTTTTAACAAAGATGGGGTAAAAATTTAATTGTCCACAATTTTTAAAAAAACACTTCTTTTTTAAAAAAAGATGGTAGTATTTTAAAATATGGTCGTATTGAATATCAGTCTTAGATGCCTCTTCTGAAAGTTGAAACCCTCTATTTCTTCAAAGAAGAAAGTATACAGCTGCTGTGCCCATGCTATAAACATGCATAGTGTGCCCTTGAGGGCCTGATCCTGAGCCGAAGACAATGTCTGTCTTTTGATGGACTTCAGTGTATATTTGAATTGGACCTTAAGGGAAAGGCTGACTAAAAAATTAGTTATATCAAACTCTAAAAAGAAGAAGCTCATCTCGGCCGCAGTCCAAATCATGTCAGATTTAATAGCAGCTGAATCTGCCCTCAGCCTTTGGCCATTCTGTGAACCTTACCAGCAAAGTGGTGTTTAGCGCAACACCAGTAGGGAGCATGTGAAGAAGACAAAAATAACAATACAATTTAGTGCAAAGAATAAATAGATTATTTTACCTGCAAGAACATTTCTTTCTCTAACCAAAGAATAGAAATCTTTAAGATTTTCAATGCTTTTTGCATGTTCCTGCAAATATTACAAAGCATAATAAAAAGTCAGATACATAATTGGAGAAATCAACATGCACATTTCAGAATATGCAGACAAATAAATTTCCTGATTTAATGTAATTTTTAACAGAAAACCTTTAATATAGCTGCTAAAGTAAAAGAATATCTGCATGGGGTACTGAAGGCTGATTTCATTAGTTCAATTAAAGCGACTACCTTTACACAGCTCCGCTCAAAGATCTGGATTGAGACAGCTCTGCTTGAACATTTCATTTTAATTGTGATAATATTGTCATTCTCCTCATGAAAGTCTTTAAAGGCAGAAGATTAAAAAAATAAAATACATTATTTTAATCAGATGCAAAGAAAAGAGGAGAATAGTCTTAAATATAAGAGAAGAAAATAATTAACAATCAAATATAATTATAAGTTTTTTTATGCTCGTTAGGATACCATTAATGCACCTTGGTACTGGAATTCATCAGAAATATATGCTGTTTTCTTTTTATGTGTCATTGGAATGAGGTAAATTCGGGTTACGGAAAAACAAGGAAGTAGGGTATTTTTTCATTTACAAAGGGCTAAACAACTAACATATTTATTTTACTAATCAGTAAAATAGTTCTGTTTTTACCTAAAGCAACTTTTGGTAGCACTGGTTGAATTAATCAAAAATAATTCATGGAATAGCACCAGTTCAGCCAGTTTTGCAGATGTTTTATGTCACGAAAACAATGCAAACCAGATGGGTGGCTCTGACTCATGACTTCTAATGAAGTTGACAGAAAATGGAAGCAGACATTTAGTCACAGCTGAAGAGATAATCCTTTCATAATGCTCCAATTTTTACCTTGTCTTGAACATAGATAAAATCTTTTCAAACTTTCAGAGGAAGTTCAGAAGACTGCTTTTCTGTTGCAAGCATGAGGAACATATTTCATTCTGCAATACACTCCCCAAAATGCATGGCTCAAGTATGGTCTCCGAGAGGAAGGTTTTACCTTTCAGTACAGAATTTTGGTAGAATTAATCCCTTGGGCTCTAATTCCCAATATTTAATATCATCTAAGTTGTGGTTCTCTTTACTGGTTCACATTAAGTAAATACAATTTTATAACAATAAAGCAGGTTCAGCCAAAGTAATAAATGAGCTTCTCCAAGGAAGAGACACTTCCAATAAAAGACACTGAGCAATGTATCCAATAGTGGTCTGCACATGCTGGAAGATAGTAACGCTCCAAAGGGTGAAATTCAGCCTTGTGAGGGTTGATGTTCTGCTTAAAGGTCTCTAAATTACCAGAATTTTGCAATGGTAATTTTCTCCCTAAAACACATACTTCAGTATGGATACTACAGAGGGCTGCTACGTGCTGCAGAGCGCTGGGTCACCTGAGGTTGGAAAAGGCTCCCTCTGGTCTCACAGATGTCAGTAAACTCTCCCTGAATTACAGTAGCTTCAGGGATAAACAACAAACTTCAGCCTCGTCCTGCTATTCTGAATTGCCCTGCTATGAGTTTGCCAACTTCAGATATGATCGAGTGGTAGAGATTACAATGACTATCAGAAGTACTAGAGCATAGTGCTGGAAGGTGAGACAATAATTTTCTGTCACCACTGAGGTTCAGGTAAGTGGGAGAATATTGAGCAAGTTTAATGGTAAATTCTGCAGGGCTGCATTTAAACTGTAGCTCCTGTCCAATGCAAATCAAAACAAGCAAGCATGTACTGTTAAAAATTCAGTTCAACGAGGCTGTCTTTTTGTCCAGTGCACAAAAAATGACAAAATGCTGTTTTTCTCAAAGTCACTGTGCACATCAAACTGGTCATCAAGACTGTGGCAGTACAAAGAAAACTATAAGCCCATGCATAATAATTGAGCACCTGAGAGGATCTTGCTAACATCTTTAGGTTTGTCTCTATGCCTGAAGAGAAATAAATGCTTATGTTTTACCGAAACCAGCACAGGTCAGGTCACTGTTGCACTTGCACTGCTTCTTCTAAGGCTTGCTCTCCACTGCTGTGGGTGATTCCTACTATAGTTAATTCCTATAATACACAAGTCAAATCATGGGTTATAACAGTTTAAAGGTACTTCCATTACAAACTCTACCCCTGTTCCCTTTGGGCGAGGTTATAGGGTTTAACATTGCAATGAACTCCTCCCCTTGCCCCTGCTCTGGCTTGGATTTATCCACAGATTGCTGTCCCTTAGGGGTGTACCTGCTCCAAGTGGAGCCTCATCTATGAGCCACAGCCTCTCCAGGGATGTACCTGCTGTGGTATAGACTTATCCATGCCACCGTTGCTCTGAGAAGTACTTGTTCCAGCATGGCATTCTCCATGGGCCACAATGCCTTCAGAGATACACCTGCTGCAACATGGCCTTACCCATGGCTGCAGTCCTTCCAGGGCTGTACCTGCTCTGGTGTAGGCTTACCCACAGACGCTTTGGAGTGTCCTGCTCCCGCATGGAGTCATCCACAGGTCACAGTCCCTTCAACTCAAGTTCATGCTGGAGTTCCAGCCTGTCCAGTACAGTAGCACAGAAACAGCAGCGATGCCCTGGCCATGTGCCAGCCCACACACATCACAATTGCTGTTACCAGAATGCTCCTGGGCATAGCACAGTAAGATGATAAGTAGCACAGCCAGCAGTGAAAGCCAAAAGGAGCCACTAATGAGCACTGGACTGTAATATACAGTAAGGCAAGCAAGCCCTATGGCAAGCACAGGAGCCTGCCAATTAATAACCAAACAGCAATATTGGGTATAAATTTGATCTAGCACATTCCAATCAGATCTGTTGTTATCTCAAACCCTTCGAGCCCCATGCTGGGCACCAAAAAGCACTGTCCTGGTTTAACCCCAGCCAGCAACTAAGCACTGTGCAGCTGCTCGCTCACTCCTCTCCCTGTGTGGGATGGGGGAAGGAATCAGAAGAGTAAAAGACAAAATTCACATGTTGAGATAAAGACAGTTTAATAAGTAAAACAAAACCTGTGCAAGCAAGAAAACTACAACAAGGAATTCATTCACTACTTCCCATCAGCAGGCAGGTGTTCAGCCATCCCCAGGAAAGCTGGGCTCCACCATGAGTCATGGTGACTTGGGAAGGCAAATGCCATCACTCCAAACGTCTACCACCTTTTTTCTTCTTCCCTCAGCTTTAGATGCTGAGCATGATGCCATATGGTATGGAATATCCCTCTGGTCAGTCAGGATCAGCTGTCCTGGCTGTTTCCCCTCCCAGCTTCTTATGCACCCCCAGCCTCCTCACCGGTGGGGTGGTGTGAGGAGCAGAAAAAGCCTCTGTGTAAGTGCTGCTCAGCAATAACTAAAGCATCCCTGTGTTATCAAGACCGGTTTCAGCAGAAATCCAAAACATAGCCCTGTACTAGCTACTATGAAGAAAACTAACTCCATCCCAGCAAAAACCAGCACACAGAACAGAACGAAGGTTCTCCTCATCTTGAGGGGGAAGCTTTAGAAAGAAAAATGAGTACACATGCAGAAAGTATCAGAATGCAAACAGGTATCTGTGCTGCCCAGAAAGCGGCTGTAGTATATACAGTAACCTGACCTGCAGCCCCTGGAACCCACATTGCCTTTGTGTTTCACCTTATCTAATCAACTGGCAAAATACAAAACTAATCCTGGCAGCAAGGACTGGGCCTGAAGACTTTCAATCACCTCAGCAGTAAAAGACAGTTAATGCCATGTTCTTTATGAACTAGTGAATTGCAGTGGCTCAGCTTAATCACTACAGTTGAGAATACTTCAGCCCAGAACAACCACAAATTTCTTATTTCATAGAACCATAGAATCATTTAGGTTGGAAAAGACCTTTGAGATCCTCAAGGCCAGCCATTAACCCCGGTGTGCCAAGTCCATCACTGAACCATGTCTCTAAGCACTGCAATATGTGTTTTTTAAACACCTCCAGGTGCTGATTCTACCACCTCCTTGGGCAGCCTGGTCCGATGCTTCACCATACTTTCAGTGAAGAAATTTTTCCTGATATCTAGCCTAAAACTCCCCTGGTGTAATATAAGCCTGTTTCCTCTTGTCGTGTTACTAGTCATCTGGGAGAAGAGACCTACCCCGCACCTGCCTACAACTTCTTTTCAGGTAGTTGAGAGCAATAAGATCCCCCCAAATCTCCTCCTCTCCAGATTAAACAACCCCAGTTCCCTCAGCTGCTCCTCATCAGATTGTTGCTCTAGACCCTTCAGCAGCTTTGCTTCCCTTCTCTGGACATGCTCCAGCACCTCTACATCCCTTTTGAACTGGGTGACCCAAAACTGAACACAGGATTCAAGGTGCAGCATCACCAGTGCTGAGTACAGGGAGACAATCACTTCCCTAGCCTTGCTGGCCACACTGTTTTGGACATAAGCCGGGATGTTATTGGCTGCCTTGGCCACCTGGGCACACTGTTGGCTCGTGTTCAGCTGGCTGTCAGCCAGCACCCCCAGGTCGTTTTCTGCCAGGAATCCTTCCACCAGTCTTCCCCAAAACTGTAGCATTGTGTGGTGGTTGTGACTCAAGTGCAGGACCCAGCACTTCTTGTACCTCATACACTGGCCTCAGCCCATTGGTCCAGCCTGTCCAGATCCCTCTGTGGAGCTTTTCTACACTCAAGCAGATCAACACTCTCCCCCAGCTTGGTGTCATCTGCAAACTTACTGAGGGTGCACTCAATCCCCTCATCCAGATTGTTGGTAAAGATACTAAACAGAACCCGCCCCAATGATGAGCCCTGGGGAACACCACTTGTGACCAGCCACCAGCTGGATGTAACTCCATTTACTACCACTGTTTGGGCATGTCCATCCATTCAGTCAGCTTTTAACCCTGTGTAGAATACACACATCCAAGCCATGATCATCCAGTTTGTGCAAGAGAATGCTGTGGGAGATAGTGTCAAAGGCTTTGCTAAGGTCCAGGTAGACAACAGCCACAGCCTTTCCCTACACCACTAGGCCAATCATCTTCTCACAGGAGGAGGTGTAGGTTTGTCAAGCAGGACCAGTCTCATAAACCCATGCTGGCTCGGCCTGACCCCATAGTTTTCCCGCACATACTGCATGATGGCTCAGGACACCCTGCTCCATAACCTTCCCCGGTGCTGAGGTCAGGCTGACAGGCCTGTAGTTCCCTGGATCCTCCTTCCTGCCCTTCTTGTAGATGGATGTCACAGTGGCTAACCTCCAGCCTTCTGGGACCTCTCCAGTTTGCCAGGACTGTTGATAAATGATGGAGAGTGGCTTGGTGGGTTCCTCCGCCAGCTCCCTCAGTACCCTTGGGGAAAAAAAATTAAGGCACTCTTAGTAAAAACTATTTGATCCAGAAAGTACAAACCTTAAACATCTCATTAAACTTTTCCTGTACGAAAATAAAAATAGACAAGGGCTTTTTTGTTGCATTATTTAAGCCACAGAAACGAAAATCACCTGTTGTTTGAATACTGTAGACTGGATATGAGGTTTTTTGAAGAAAAAATAGGTGCAATATTATGAATTACCTAAGCATATGTCCCTGTTAACACTGTTCTTACTTTGCAACTATTTTATAGTACATTTCTATAAAATTTTAGATGTTTCAAAATTCTTGAAAAAAAAATCCTTGTTTAGCTCAAACAAGAGGATGCAGAGATGGATGTTCCTGGATATTTCAGGATATTTCAGAAACACAAGTGAGCAAGAATAGGCCAGGGGTTTAGTGTTGAAGACAGGATTTTAGGAGGGCTCTTGAGGCAGGCCGTAACTGCCATCTCATAAAAATTCAGCACATTACAGAAACTTGCACAAGACTTCCCATTTCTCTTCTTTCTTCTTCCCACAAAACACAAGTCAGAAAGGGCATGAAAAGTGAATGGTGACAAGGAGTTTTGCTTCATAGCTGTCATGAGACCTTCTCAGAAGACAAATCTGCAGATATTTGGCTGTACATATTTGAAACGTAACAGTCACATTCTCTGTTTGCTAGTTGTCAGATGTTTTGTTTTTCCTTCACTGATGAAGAGAGGAAGAAGACAAACGGAAGAAAAATCACAAAATGATGCACAACGATCCCCACAAACACAGATTTCAACTTAAAGACTCTGTCTTCCTAGATTCAAAGAAAAGGTATGTGAAATTAGGACTGTAAATGCATCAGTATATAAAAATGGTGCAACTGCACTCAGAGAATCTGACTCAGTTTCTGATTTGACACTGGCCTTTTAAGCACACTTGAGGAAAGAGTTTGTGTTGTGCCTTTTCAAAGAACAGTAACCTGCAACAAATCCTTTTTCTGCATCCTTTGAGATGTTTCAGTCTTGTCAGCGCACCTGCAAAAGGAAGCAGCCCTTGACTTGAAAAGTAGGTCTGCGTTCACCGCCTTCAGAAGTATTCAGCTGGTTAGGATAAACATGGTAACGTCTGGCAGGTGGCAGCACATGATGGTAGAATAAAAAATACCACAGCCTAGTATTTTATTGCAAGGCATTATTATACAAACTACAAAAACATTTATGCCCCATACACAGGGTTCATTGATTTCTGGCTTCCCACATTTCCACAAGCTTATTTTGCTTAGCTTGCTGCTAAAGTTCCTGATTCAGCAAATCATGTGTAACAGCATGAACAATTTTGATTTGTTTGCCTCCCTAGTGACCAATTAATACCTGCCTTCACAATAGTATGGATGGAAGTTCCACACATGGCAACATAGTTTGGACCAGCTGGACTTGAAGGTAAATACCCCCATCCTGCACAGCTCTTTCTCCCTTACCTCCAGTAAATCTGCATCTGCAGAAGTATGTGCTTGAATAGAATACTTTTAGGTTCAAATAGTTCCAAGAAAAGCCCCAATTTCAAAGCAATTTGAAAACTATGAGTGAAGCAACTAATGTTGTATCTTGTGTCTACTTCAGAGGGAAACACCTTTGGGAAGAATCAGAACATTGAAGTACAAAACAAGAAAGTTAATTTGGGTTCTGCTCTGCTTTTCATCAGTGTTGCAGCCTTAAAATTTTCAAAAAATAGTATAAAATAATATAGTAGGTTTGAAAAATGATATTAGTGTCACCCCCATCGGTCAGTTAATCATTTATACAAGTCAGTTTCTACCCAGTATCTGAACAAGTTAAGAATCCAGTTTCTTAACATCAGTTAAGAATCTGATGGATAATGCTCTTATTCACATGAAACGCCTTAGCCTCATTTTCAGTAGTGCAAATGACTTCAGAAAGAGCAGCACAAAAAGGAGAAATTTAGTGTCATAATTGTAATGAAGAAAAAAGGTGCAGGATCCACATTTTATGCACCAAATTTCCAAATATACACCATTTTAAAAACATTAAAGATTGTAAATATTAAAATTCCACATAAAGTAAAGCCTGTATTTGAGGGCATGATTAGGATAAAATTGCAAACACTTGCTGGGCTGGAAAAAGAATATATTTTGGTTTAACTTTCTTACTAACACTTGGTCAATTACTAGAATTTCTAGATGGTAATGAAATTATGCAAATGAGAATTCTTCAAGCACATAAATTTCTATAGTGGAAATTCAATTGTTGGCAGTAAGAATGTCAGGCAATTTTAAAGGCATACTTTTGCCTTTTCTTAGTAGTATTATAAGACTACTACAAAACAATCCTGGTTCATATTTCTTTGAGTGTTAGTCTTTATACATAGTATGGTCAAATATGCCATACCACTGTCACAAGCACTCCAGAACCTGGAGTAGAAACCTGTCCATGGCTGAAATTCTCTGCTGCTCTACCTTGTCATAGCTACACTGCAGTCAGTGGAGATGACGAGTTTTACACTGGACAGTGACATTACCCTTGTACAGTCCTCCACTGCAGAGTTATTTTGAATACACACGTGCCCTAGTTCAGCTGTGAATTTATACAGGGAGTTACCCCCAAATAAGGATGAAGTAGGAACTTGTACAGAGCTTTCTGAATACATGAATCTCCCACACCAAGCACACACACAAGTCAAAATGAGTTCTGATTTGCTATTTGTGCTTTTGTTAGCCAAAATGATCACAAACCTTCTGTTTTAATATGAAAGATCGCAAGCTGTATAGGAAAGGTGCAGAAGCCACAGAAGAAAGCACTTAAAGAAAATTGCTTATTGAAATCCTCACAGCTGGTCATAGTCTAGAATAGAATCATTTGGTCAGTGAGTGTGCAAAAGGGTATAAAGGTAAAAATAGGGAGGAAAAACTGAGGGTAAAATTGATCTGAGATAGGCTGTGACTGAATTTGGCTATGAAGAGCGCTCACTCTTTTTTTTTACTATTTTTCTGAGATAACTCTGAAAATCATAGCTAATAAAATGCAGCAGTTAGTTCAGCACACATTTGGATGTTAATTAGGAACTTGCTAACTTGGTAACTAGACATAATTAAACTGTGTAGTACATAGAGAGAAAGAGTGCAGACGTCTATCTACAAATAGGTCAGAAAGAAAGAGAAAGAAACAGAGAGAGAATATACCTAATGATCCAAAATGTTCCTGGTAAGTAGGAAAATGTGTCAAGTCTGTTAATCAGGAAGGGCCAGGTCACATCTGCATTTACAGTGTGCATCCAGAGATGGCTGAGGCCAATGTTAAATATTTTAACGACCTAATTTGGCTTTAGACAAGGCCCACAATTTGCTGATGCCTAGGGCTTGTAGTCATCAAAGAGCATAGGCACCAGAAGAAAGAGGGGGAGGGCAGGAGAGCACAAAGCACTTTGTTCAATGATGCTGTTCTGTAGCATTGCTCATTTTGTAAAAGACTTTGAGCCAGATAGTATCAAGAAACATACATTCTCATAATAATGTCACACATACTGTTGTGAGGCTTGGTGGATTCACTGGGAGTGACACATTCATGCCACATGTCACAGAAAGTATTTTGTCATCTGCTTAGAAGTGTAACATTTCCTGCACAGGACAATACAAGATGCTTTTTCACTCCTTCCAAACTTGAACAGAGGTCTGGGTCTTAAAGTGAAGATTTTTACTCCAGAGAGATCTATTAAAGCAGTTCTTGTTCTCAGTCATGTGCTGCAATCATACTGCATTACCTGGAAGATTTCTGTCAGGATGGTATATATCATTCCTCCAGATCCTTAAGCAAGACCTCATTTGTAAAGTAAGGATGTTGCATTATCTTCTCCTAATTTTTTTTTCTTTTTTTTTTTTTTTTTTTTTTACTGTCTTGCTGTCTCTCTTTGAGTGATTCAGAAGCCTGTGTACATGCTGCAGACTGCTGCTGATTCACCTCCAGCTGTGGCATTCCCCATACTGGCAGCTATTACATTGCCATAGAAGGACTTTATAAACTAGGATTCAGACTGAATTTTTATACAAAGGCATATATTATTCCAGCAGCTTTAATCAAACCTTGCTCAAAATGCATGAGCACTTTCTAAATATATTATTGCGTGTGCAGATGTTGCAGGAACAGTATACCTCTTGAAAAGGTCGAAACAGAAATTATTTCTGTTGAAGTAATTGAGTTTTCAATAAGGTGTCTAGTTATAATAACATCCTTGAAATTGTACAAACTACTTAGATGGTGAGCCTCTTGTAGGACTGGTAAAGTATTTCAGACTTTACAACTGTGTGTTTCTCCATCTATACTGCAAAGACAATACAACATCAATGGAAAGGTTTATATTTTAAAAGGAAGATTGTTCCCTGAGCTCATCAACTCCGTCTTGTTCTTATCGTTGCCTAAAGGAAATTATGTCAATTATTTAGCTAGGAAAGTAATATTAGAAAAAAATATTTATGTTTCTTTTAATAAAATTCAACAGGAAGAAACAAGAGACAGCGGTATCATCTGATATAGTATCTTTCCTTTCACCCCCTGAAATCAGCAACACCCCAAAGGGCTCTGTCTATCAGGTGTCTGGAACTGCTGCTATAATTCTGCATTATCTGACTCGACTTTGCAGTAAAGCTTGTCAGAATTTGTAGTTTGTGTCATGGTTTAACTCTAGCCAGCAACTAAGCACCTTAGAGCTCTTTTCTCCCTGCCCTCCTTGTGTTGGATGGGGGAGAGAATCAGAAGAGTAAAAGTGAGAAAACTAGTGGGTTAAGATGAAGACAGTTTAATAGATAAAGCAAAAGCCATGCACACAAGCAAAACAAACCAAGGAATTTATTAACCACTTCCATTGACAGCTTGCAGGTGTTCCACCATCTCCAGGAAAGCAGGGCTCCACCACATGTAACAGTTATTTGGGCAGACAAATGCCATCACTCCAAACATCCCCCACTTCCTTCTTCTTCCTCCAGCTTTAGATGCTGAGCGTGACATCACATGGTATGGAATATCCCTTTGTTCAGTTGGGGTCAGCTGTCCCTGTTTCTTGTGCAGCCCCAGTCTCCTTGCTGGTGGTGTGGTGTGAGGAGCAGAAAAGGCCTTGACGCTGTGTAAGCGCTGCTCAGCAATAACGAAAACATCCCTGTGTTATCAAGACTGTTTCCAGCACAAATCCAAATAGCCCCATACTAGCTGCTATGAAGAAAATTAACACTATCCCAGCCAAAACCAGCACAGTCTGTTAATGATGTAATCTGACCAAAAACCTTTTCTGGAACTTTACAGTTGGACAAACTGTTATAGTCAGATGTTCTGGAAAAAAAAATAAGTTATGGTTTTAGTCATCTGCAGTTGAACTGCTAGAAATTTTCTGTCTCACCAACTTGCTGCATAGTTCTGAGCCAACAGTGGAACAATTACGTATGCTGATTAGTCCTTACTCTGGCAAACAGTTCTGTTGCTGTTGGCACATATATTCAGATCATAGAATTACAGAATCATAGAACGGTTTAGATTGGAAGGGACCTAAAAGATCATCTGGTTCCAACCCCCCTGCCATGGGCAGGGACACCTTCCACTAGACCACATTGCTCAAAGCCCCATCCAACCTGGCCTTGAACACTTCCAGGGATGGGATGGGGCATCCACAGCTTCTCTGGGCAACTTGTTCCAGTGCCTTACAACAAAGAATTTCTTCCTAATATCTAATCTAGATCTACCCTCCTTCAGTTTAAAGCCATTAATTGTTGTCCTCTCACTGTATGCCCACTTATGCCTAAGTAACTGTCCGCAAGACCAGGTTTTTCATATTTGGAGCTTTATTCAAAGTTTAAATACTTTATTATGGCTAGGGGGAAATACGCCCAACAGAGAAACAAAGTAGGAGTCTATTAAGCTTCAGAATGCACGGAAGAAGGCATATGTGCCAGGCCAAGGGAATACATTATTATGCCATGAAAAGACAGCACTTCATCTAAAAACTATTCTTAGATTTGCAACTATCAGTCTTAAGTCACAAATCAGAGGGCCAGATTTTAAAAAAAAACAAAACAACTCCATTACTTTGCATGTCTTAGATCAAAGGAGAACAATGACTTATAAACTGGAAAATAAAATAATCCTTTGGACTTCAAAATTGCACTTTATATCAAAAAGACATCCTAGTTATTAAGTGGAATTTAAAAATCAGCATGTGTACACAAATACTGGGTGATGACTTACTGATATAAGGACAGTATAATAGCTTCCCTTAAAAAGCCTTAACAAATGTTGTGAGCTTTTTTGTAAAATAAACAAGACTTGGCTTAAATCAATTCTAATATATTGTATCCCTGCAATTAGTCTATTATAACAATCAGATATTAGTTTTGCTGAAAACTTGGCATCTAACTATCCCAAACTTTGGCACGCAGGAGAGAACGGGAAAAAAGTAAACTGTTCTGATGATTACTTCAGTCCAAGAAACTAATTAAAACAGAATCCATGTTATGTAGCTCAAAACCATCTCTATTGTAAATCAAGTGAATCAGTTAATTATTAGTATTATCACAGAGCCTAGAGACACAGGGAATCAGGATCCATTATATTTGGGAGTACATAAACATCGGAGACAGACTCTGCCCTGAAGAGCCTTCTACCTAGACAACTTGACGTACGGCAAAGGAAATAATTGAACTGGAGGAGATGAAGCACAGAGAGATGCTCATGGTATCTAGGAAGTTTCTGGAGGTGTTATGCACTGCACCTACCTATATCACTATTTTATACATATATATGTAAAATGTTACATTCTAATCTGAATACGTTATAATAACATTAGTAGTCTGCCAGGAGCTATCAGCCAATCCATGATGGCATTGCCTCAAGACCATATACTTAAGAGTCATCAGTATCATGACTATGAAGTGTTGTATTTTAATTCAGTAAAAGTTGGAACTTTTGAACTGGTAATGAGAACACCCTTTCTGCAGTTACCTTTATAGGCTTACATATGTCAATATTATTAATAAAAAATCATAACCATTTATTACTGAATATGGGTTTTTTGAGGGGAAAAAAAATCAAAGAATTGCCTTCCCTGTTGCACCCCATTACTTTTCTCTGCCCAAGAAGTGTACATATGTATAGACAAAGGTAAGTTGGCTACAAGTTTAATTTAACATTACTTGTTTTTATCATGCTGAATGGGAACTGATATGTGCCTAAGTTGGCTAGTTCTGCCACCAGATATCTCCTTATGATCTCATTATAAGAGGTCAAGGTACATTAATGGCTTGACAAGTCAGTTTAATGTTGCCTAGGAACCAGTGATCCTGACCTACTTGTGTTTGAAATGGGCAAACAAAGAAAGATCCTTATCAGTAGTAAATATGTGCCCACTGCTTGAAAATGGAAGATTTCATAAATCTTGAGATCATTTAACCAAGGAAGAATTAGAATTTGAATTAGAATTTGCAGTTAAAAGAGTTTATTGAATGCCTTAACTGCTAAAATCCCATAATCAAAGAGAAGATGACATTAGATAATATTTCATTAAGCAAAAGCATCAGTAAGAAATCACGGTATTTTATGAATGGAAGACAAGGAGATGTGTTCAGCAACATATGTAAATTCAAAGTTAAGGATTTTAATATGTTGGTAAGGGAAGGTAAGTAAACAAAGAAAGAAATTCATGGCTACTGAACTTAATGGCAATAAGAATTGTTGCTATTTGTTTATTAATTTAAAAAAATTAAGAACAGTTTGGATCCATTAGTAGATGGACATAGATGGCTAAAAATAAAGCACAAAAGCCAGAAGTGTTCGACATATTTTTTTCTGTATTTAAGAGATAACAGGATGATTGATTAGAACATACAAGCACGATGAAGCACTTTCCAGATCATTAGTAACAGTGGAGGATGTTAAACAATATCTACTAGGTATAAACATTTTTTAAATCAGCAGGTTTGGCTACATTGCAAACAATATTACCAAATGAGTTAGCTGTGGAGTTTTCTGGCCTACTGTCCCTTATTTTTATTAAATCTTGGAACACTGGAAATATCCCACTGGTCAGAAGACTATTAACTTTCAAAAAAAGACAAGCAGATAGGTCATTGACCCAAGCTTCACTTCCTGTGGTATTATTTAGTGCAAAAAGAAAAAAAGTCCAAAGAAACCTGATGAAGTTTAAATAAACATCTTCATTTTAGGGGGTGGGAAACATCTGAACTAGATCTGCTAATTCCTCACAGATGAAGTTTTCCTTTTTTTTTTTGCTGACCAGTGCAGAACAATTTTGGCTTCTCTAATGATTTAAAAAGACCTGTTACATGATCTTTTGACTTTTGTTATGTTAGTTTTCAGTATGATCAAACACAGCCTGTTCCTCAGACATTTTGAGACTAAAATTTTTTCTTATTAGTCCTTTGCAAACCTTGGATACCTATGCATTTTGGATATGTATTAGAAACTACATTAGGGCATCTTTTGAAAACATGCCAAGATCAAAATTTCACAAAATCTGGTCCAAGTAAGATTTCAGACATTAAGGTTTATTTTAATGCAAGTTAAATTTAATATCTGAAATGTAAAATGTGGTAAACACACCCCCCACCCCACCCCCTTTTAGCATTTCTAATAATGACAATAATGTACTAGTCTATACTGAACTTCATTTAGATCTGTGGGGCTAGTTCCATTTTCATGGTCAGTTTTCTTGCTAAATTTTCCCATAGGAATTCATTAATTCAGGAACAGTCAACACATAGGTCTTACACTAGTTCTTATTTAGAGAACTACTTATTTTCAAAGGTATTGTTACTATCTTAATAAAAGCTCTTCTTTTTGGAATGTTTATCCCAAATTTTCTGTCTGCCTTTTGCTAGACACAGAGTGTCTTCAGCCTAAATTTAGAGTACTTGTGCAATAACACTAGTCCTGCTTTTTGAAGCAGGAAATTCTCTATAATCCACAACACAGTGAGCTTCTGCTCATATGTTTTTCTCTCATGACATCAACTAAGATGCAAGTCACAACCAAGTCACAGATTAATGAACTGTGAACTCCATCAAAGGGATAGTTTAACATACATTCTCCCCAGGGTCTTGCCCATCTGCAGGCAAATTCTCAGTATGTTGCAAGAGTGTAATGTCTTTTGTCAACCCCAACCAATCTGCTTTTCCATCTGTGGTCTCTCTGTATCTTCTTTTCTGTTCAATAGCCTTGGGGAATAACTGATTGCTCTTTAAGACTATGCCTTGCACAGGAACAATCTATCTCCAGATGCCTACTACCACTTTGGTTCTTTAACTGGAAGGCTAAACCTTCTATGCCTACAGTTATCTTATCCATGGGTTATCATGACATCTGTTCTGCTTTCACTCTCTAAGTTCCACCAGTAACTGTTGAAGAACTACTGGGGTTTTTGTTTGTTTTTTCTAATCAGTGACCCAAAGACTGTATTGATTAGTTCCTAGTTTAAGACTGTGGTTTCTATATCCTCCAAAGATGAACAGTTTTAGAAACATGAGCACAGGAGAGAGTTATTACCACACTATTTGAGCCACCTGTGTTCTTATTAAAAGATACGGTGGTCATCACCTGCTCTTCGGTATCTTGTACTTCAGAATGCATTTATTCTCTTTCCTTAATGAGCCATTGCTCAGGTTATGTTTCATTCTCTTCTATCAGTTTTTGATAGCAACTTCATCACATGTTAGATCTTCAAATAGAACTAATTTCTTCATAATTTTATCTATCAACATTGATCATCCTTTCACCTTTACCCCAGAAAGTATATTTTTTTCTGCATAGGCATTCTGACTAGAAAAAACGTAGCCCTGCTTCCTTTTGGATCACTTTCAGGTTGGAGAACCTTAGTAGCTGCCCATACACTCTTCTTATCAAATCATATGAGTTGGAAGGCATCTCTGGTGGTCATCTGCTCTGACCTCCCTCCCATGCACAACTCTGCAGGTGTGTTTACATTCCCAGTTCTTGGCATTGAGATGTTGCTTTGCAGTCCAGCATAGCAAGCCAAAGTGCATTTCCATCATGAAGAATCTCCAGTGCAAGAGATATTTCTTGTTCCCCATCTCTTTTGATGGATCATCTCTTGTTCTTTCTTTACAGGCTGTGGTATAGTTCTGTGAATTGTCATGAGCATAGAGCACCAGAGAGCTGGAGAACTGCTTTATCCCAGCTGTTGTTGGCCAGCATGAGATAGATCTCCAGGATACTCAAGCAATTGTCCAGCTTTTCTTCTGGCACTCCTGAAGTGCTGTTTTTCCAGATGGGCTGTCTCCATTCTCAGCAACATCAATCAGGATCCAGGAATTTGGACTGCATGCTTGGCTAACAAGTTTAAAAGGGAGGACAGGGAGCTGTGAGGCAACAAATTGATTCTGGACATCTTGACTAACCTCCGGTTTGTTTGTTCTACCTGACTTCCTCTTTTACCTGTTCATTGAATTTTCTTTTCAATTCTCATCATCTTCCAAAGTCATCATGGTCTTTTGTCTCAAATCATAATTCTTTAAAAAGAGCAGTTCTTTATAACATGCCACATCTTTCTGTACTTACATGCAAAAGTCCTCATGTGTCTGCGTCACTGCTCTCCAGTTCTAGCAGTTAGCTTTAAGAATGCTTGTTTCAAAATGTGTTTCTTGGCCCATTCCAAGTGGCCAGGTGCAGTCCCAGACCCCCTTCTATACTACATCTGCTACACTTCACTTATACTGCAAACTGATCACAGAAAGCATCCAGTTATGTCTAGTTGTGTACCAAACCATCACAGAGGGAAAATATATTTTATTATTCATAGAATCATATAAGCATTAAAGCTGGAAAAGACCTTTAAGATTATTGAGACAAACTGTTAACCTTACACTGCCAAATCTAACACTAAATCATGTTCCTAAGCACCACATTCACAAATCTTTTAAATAACTCCATGTATGGTGACTCAACCACTTGCTTGGGCAGCCTGTTTAAATGCTTTCAGTGAAGGAATATTTGCTAATATCCAATCTAAACCTGCCCTGGCACAACTTGAGGCCATTTTCTCTTGTCCTATCCTTGTGGTGGGTTGACCCTGGCTGGATGCCAGGTGCCCACCAAAGCCGCTTTATCACTGCCCCTCCTCAGCTGGGCAGGGGAGAGAAAATAGAAAGAAAAGCTCCTTGGTTGAGGTAAGGACAGGGAGAGATCATTAAAAAATTACCGTCACAGGCAAAACAGACTCGACTTGGGGAAATTTGGTTAATTTATTAACATTAAAATCAGAGTAGGATAATGCGAAATAAACCCCAAATCTTAAACCACCTTCCCCCTACCCCTCCTTTCTTCCCGGCTCAACCTCACCCCTGGTTTTCTCTCCCTCCTCCCGGCCGCGGCGCAGGGCGGGCCCGGGGCTGGGTCAGTCCCTCCCGCGCTGTCCCTGCCGCTCCTGCCCCTCCGGGGGAGGCTCCTCACACCCTGCCCTGCCCCAGCGCGGGGCCCTGCCAGGGCAGGGGGCCCTCCACGGGCTGCCCCAGCCTGGGGCCCTGCCGGGCTGCAGTTCCCCACGCCCGGCCCCGCCGTGGGTCCCCCCGCGGGGCGCAGCCCCTCAGGCCCGGCCGGCCCCGGCGCGGGTCCCCGCGGGGGCACCGGCCCTGCCCGCAGCCCGGCCCCGGCCCGGGCTCCTCTCCCCGCGGGGCCACGGGCCCTGCCCGGAGCTGCTCCAGCGCGGGCTGCCCGCGGGTCACAGCCTCCCTCGGGCACCCCCTGCCCCGGCGTGGGGCCCTGCCGGGCTGCGGGGGGGGAGCTGCCCCCCGGGGGCTCCGTGGGCGGGGGGCACAGCCTGCCCCGCCGGGGGCCTGTGCCGGCCACCC
Source organism: Falco biarmicus (assembly GCF_023638135.1). Classification (NCBI taxonomy): domain Eukaryota; kingdom Metazoa; phylum Chordata; class Aves; order Falconiformes; family Falconidae; genus Falco; species Falco biarmicus. The sequence goes on along the minus strand of NC_079293.1, from coordinate 30,777,711 downwards.
GCGGGTCACAGCCTAGGTGCAGGACACAGCATTTGGTCATGTTGAACATCATACAAATGGCCTCAGCCCAGTCATGAGCTTGCCTTTGCACTACCCACTTTTCCCCATTGTTTCAGAACTAACCAACCCAGAAAAAAAGGAGAAAAGATAAGTACTTATGAGTTTTCTTCTGCCCTCCTGGCACTGGAGTGTTTCATTGTGTTGGTTTATGCAATCATTTATTTGGAAAATGTAAGAGGGCAACCCAAGTTATCTGCTACCACTGTGCAATGTTCTGCTTCTTTTCAGTCTTCCCTTAGGCTGACAGTGTCCATAGTGGGGGAAGAAGAGGCAAAATGCAAATGTCATCTCCCTTCCATTGCAAAAGGAATGAAAGATACTGATCATACATACTACAGGGAGAAATAAATATTTTTACATTCCTCACCACTGCCCTCTTGTATTCTTCCTTGGACTTCACTCTGTATACATTTTCCCTTGAAAAATCCCTCTTCATTTGGATGCTTGTTTTAGCAATAGAGATAATTGTCTTTGAAGGCTTTGTAATGATATCCCACCTGCTTAATATTAATATTTACTGTAATACAAAAATCTAGAGTAATTTTTTTCTCTCCTTTGACTATATGGGAGGAGCTGAATTTGAAGAATGCTTTTACTGGTTCTTTACTAGTTGCAATTTAGGCACAAATAAGTTACACAAGTTAGGTGGTCTACAGCTCAGCCTCAAAGTTCTAAATACACATCTTCAGCCATCAGGAGTTATCTGATCTGATGTTGGAATAAGATTTCCCTTTCTGATTATACTAACTATATGTTACTTCTTTCTCTGCTAGGACTTCTTCCACCAAATTAAAAACTATGAACAACAGTATTTCCATTTGAGTAGTACATCTGCCTGTTATGATATGTTTTCATTAATTTTTTGATAGTTTTGTGTGTTTCAAAATGTTAATTTATTTAAATATGTTCAGAAATAAGATTCTTACATGAATATATCAAACTCCAAAAGTCTACAGAGAAACTAAATATTTACATTTTATTCTTATCTGAGATATTAATATTCTTCTCTTATGAATTAAACAGTAATTTACTTTTTTTTTTTTTTTTTTTTTAGGTATGTATTCATATATGTATTCTTCAACTATGTCAATCCTAAACTGTCTCCAAGAGCTCTCTTAAAGAATCAGCTAACCCTTGTGCAATCTATTCAGGTATAACAGACTTTCAAGATAAGGGAAAGAGGATAGCAGGAGATTTACTTGATACCTACTACATTGTAGAATCACTTACAGTTTTGCAAAATCATTCTAAATTATGCTACTGCATCAGACAAGGCAGCATTTTCCATCCATGAAGTACTGTGTACACGATGATACAATGTCATACATAAGGCAACTAATTTGACAGAAAGATACTAACTACAGCAAGACAAATAAACTGTAGCATTAGCATGGTATACCTGGGAGTAGAACTGGCTCTAGTAAATATTTTTTTTTCTTTGTTGTCCTGTTTTCCTTGTTTCCTTTGTGCCGTTAGCACCAGCTGAACAGGAGTAGGAAATTGCTAACTTCTACTGTTCCTAAGAGCACATCTCATTTTCTGTGGGGAACTCTGTCTTGCAACAGTTACTGACAGTTACTGATGTATATTGTTTGCAAGGTCTAATGTTACAGCAATTCAATGTGAGTTACATCAGACCAACCTAATGTAGCAGGCTTATTTTCTGTTTATTCTGATGAAGTTTAATAGAAGAAATAAAAAGATTCCTAAAACTGAGACAATTTCAAGGGCTGTTTCAGTGGGACAGTTTTGTTACCGTAAGCTGTTTTCAGTTAACTGAGATTGCCTCCCACCATCAGCTTTGTCTCTAGACATCTTGAAATGAACAGGCTGTGCTGAGAAAGGGGAAGGCCAGCTGTCTGTGCTGGGTAAAAGCAGTACTTGCAGGCTGATGCTGAGTTAGAGACATACTTCAGCAATATGTCAACCACTGATGCCACGTTTGCTAGAAGAAACTAAGTCAAGAGAAACAGCTGTTAAAATCAAAGCAATTATTTCCAGGTTTTGAAACAGAACAAGGTCTTAAAAAGATTAGTCAGGATGAGTTTGGTACAATGCTCTGGGTGATGCTCTGTGTTGAGAAAGGAATGTACTCTGAATAAATTAGAAAAGATAAGGTGGGCACCTGAAGGAGATAAGGAGACCATCAAGTCAGGAAATCGTTGAACAGAGAACACTGAAAAGTCTACTCCACCTAGATCCCACCTATTGCGAATGGAATGATTAGGTGTCAAAATCAAATGAGTATGTATGTAAAGATGTTGTGGAACCTCTCATGAAAACTGTATAAAATACCTAACTTTTCACTGAAAACTTGGGAGCTAGTTTGTCTGTTGCGAATTGGCTAGCTCCCCAATGTTGCATGAAATAAATACCTTTGCTGCTTAAAGACAAAATTCATCTCTGAGCAGTTACTCTGTGCCGTTTTGGCATCAATTTGGCGAGCCAGGCAGAGAACTCCACCGGTGCTCGGGGTCCTGGACAGGATCTTCTGTCGGTGAGAATCCCTTACCCCTCGGCTTCTCACACAGGTGGACAAGGACTTCTGCACAACATAACAGGTATTTATATTTATTCTTTGGTTTGATTATTTGATTGTCTTAAGATTTGGGAAGCTAAAAACGTCCTTTAGGGTGTCTTAAGATTTGGGGAATTCCTAGAACGTAACATCTGAAATAGTGCTCTTGTGTCTTGTTTGTTTTATGTGTTGTCTTGTTACATGTTCAAAATTAGAGATATGAATTGTGTGTAAAAAAAAAAAAAAAGAAAAAAAGAAAAAATATTCTGGTATTTATAGGCGAATAGCTGAAAACTTAACATGCTGCTTAGGGCCAGGAAAAAAAAATAAATAGAATTTAGTTTTTGGCAATTGTTCATTGAAATGTACACGTACCTTTGTGTGATAACGCGAACTGTCAGCGTTCCTAGAGCTGTATGTAGAGTGCATGGTACCTTGTAACACACTGCCTGTGTGACTGAGGGCTGCCCGGGGAATGTGGGGTGTGTGAAAGATGCGGTGTAATTGCAAAGCGAGTGGGGAGCCCCAGTCCCAATCTGTGTGCCCGTGTTCCCCGTAAGGGGGCCGGCCAGAGACCACGAAGCGATTGAAAAATCAACATATGAAGTGGTGGAATGCATAATTAGAAATTAGAGCGGGAGACTGGACAAAACTTTAGAACTAACATCATTTGGAAAAAGCACGAACTAGCCTCTGCCCTTAGTGTCATAGATGCTGTCTGTATAATCGAGCAAAGGGTGGCAAGTGTCTAAGATAGAGACCAAGAAATAAGGCTAAATAGAGGTCTTGAACTGTGGTGTATGTTCTGAGATAAGTACAGTGCCTCCAGTAATAACTAATACACTGTAGACAAATATCAGACTTATTAGGAAGATAGGGGCAGACTGAGCAAAGAAATAAATACCAAAACACCCTTGGGATGTATTTTGAAGCATTGGAAAGAGTTTGGCAGAATTCCCAGTGGAAATCTGAACAAAAAGATATTTTTAAAATATTGTCAGAATTGGTGGCCTCCGTATACATTAGGTGATGGTGAAAGATGGCCACCCGAAGGAAGTCTTAATTACAACACAATTTTACAGCTTGTGCTGTTTCTCCATAGAATGATATTGTATGAATTCACTTTAGGACAGAATAAATCTTGTAGTTAAAATGTAATGAATATAAGATATATGATATCCTCATGTGTATTGTGTTTGTCAACATCTTGTAATGCTATCCTGTTATCTGTAGACCTTCTGTGTCTGTTGACATCCTGTTATCCGTCTACCTTTTGTTGAAACCTAAGCTAACATCCTGTTATCTGTTGTCCTTCTGTTATGTTGAAACTTAAGCTAAAACACCCCAGTGGGGGAAAGACAGATAAAGCGAGAATTGGTTGAAACTGACCAACTCAGCCAGCTCAGCATTTTCTAGCAAAAGCTGAAAAGTACACCATGAGGAAGACCTACTGCCTTCCTCCCAAAGACCACCACCCATGTCCCGAGGACCCCTGCCCACAATTCTTGGGAGAATTTGCGCAAGCACAAAAGACTGATAAGCTAATTAACATATGAAGCGAGAGTAGGTGGGTTTAGGTAATGACTATGTATAGGCGTTAATTGAATAGTCATTGTTTTATGGTATAAATATAAGATAGATAGTTACTTTAGGCATGCACGTTAGGCGGAAGGATCCCCCGTGCATCCAGCGCTGCCAATAAAGGATACTCAGTCACTAAGAAATTTTGACTATGTTCTTTAAATCAGAGAACAAAAGTGGGATGAAGTAATGTGTGCAGATATGTTTGTGTGGCAGAAGGATTGTGGGATTAACACCACCTGATCCTTTGATTATGGCTTTAGAAAAGGATAGGGAAAAACTGAGGCCTAAACTAGAAAGATGTTCTCGTTGAAATTTTTGTGTAATATATGATTGCTATGTTTTGTAAAAAAAAAAAAGAGCTCAGGCTGTGGTTCCTCCTGTGGAGCAACCAGAATGAAGCACATTGTAAAATAAAAACTTGCACTAATACAGGACCTGAAGCAGGGGGTGGGGAGTCAAGGACCTTATGAAACTGGTAGTATTGGGGTGAGTTTGTACAAACCCTCATTTAAGAAATGGTCCAGCAATTCGTGTCGATAAAGGGTTTAAAAGGTAAATATTGGGACCTGGATCTAGGGGACAGGAGAACAAAGGAGTTTCAAAATGACTGTTAACTGTCGAAGGGGATGCTACACAAGTCTCTGACATCCAGCCAAGAGATTACCAAATAAGGAGGAAAAGGAAACTGAAGGACGACTGGAGGACAAAGCCTGGGAGGAAGACTGTGAGCCTTCAGCCTAAGAAACTAATTGCAATAACCCTGCCTTTCTTAGAAGTAGTGATGAATATGTATTAGCTTAGGAACATAAAAACCAGCCGCCCTATGTAACACATGTGCGTGTTAGAGGAGCCCTGACTCCTTGCGCACCTAGCGCTGTTTACTTGCCTTTTATTAACCCTACAAATAAACCATATAAAACTAAAAATTGATTCGGAATTTATAACAATTTGGTGACCCCGACGTGATTGTCTTGTGTCCTGAGACTGTGAACGGCTAAGGGAGGCGCCCCCACCCTGGTTTCGTTGTGGCCCTTACCGGGAGCAGTGCGGAGGTCAGCAGGATTACGAAAATAAGAGGCAAGTAAAGAACAAAAAGCTCTCCCCTCCTCCAGTACCCGTAATTCTGCATGCAAAGATTCGAACAAAGATTTATAGTTTCATGAGTATATCATTCAGTTGTGTGGATACGGTTGTGTGACTGTGTAAGGGTGTGACTGAGACGGAACTCAGTTCTGAGAAGCGAGTGCGGAGGTCTTTTAACTGCAGTTCCAATATCCCACGATGGACTCGGCCAGTGAAGGACCAAAGCGATCGTTCTAAGTGTTCAAGTGTTCGTGGGTGGGATAACACTCACAAGACACCTTTAGATACAGGCACAGCCAGGAGTTAGGGGCTTTTTGTATAAAAGGTTTCAGTAATGGGTCAGGGACAAAGCAGATCCTTAGACTCTGAAGATTCAAGGAGGGGCCTCTGGTTTGAAAGGGGAGGAAAATTACTGGATATTCCACTGGATAGTCCCTTAGGGCAAATGTTAAGATATTGGAATAGCTTCAGAAGCACTAAACATAAGGACAAGGCAAAAATGATTCAATTTTGTATGGTTAAATGGCTAAAAGAACCCTTAATACCCCACATATTTTGGCCGATGTTCGGGTCCGTGAAGGACTGGGTCTGTCAGGCTTTGTACATTTATGTTAATAGCAAAACACCCGTGGATCCAGAAGAGAGCAAGTATGCTGTGGCCTGGTTGGGACTAACAGAAGCACCTGCCACTTGGATATTTAATTTAACTACAAAAAAGGAGGGTGAGGAAGATAAGGAGGAGCGGGAGCCCCTTGATTATTTACCCCCTCCATATAACCAACCCTCCCCAACTGCACCAACCCCTAGCCCATCCCCACCTGCCCAAAGGACAAGGAGTCAACAAAGGAGCAGGGAAAGGGAACAGGAAGGGGCTGAGGAGCAGAGGGGTTTATACCTGCTGCGGGAGGTACCCCTGGGAGGTAATCGGGGAGGAACAGGCTTTGTGATGGTGCCCCTCAATACGTCAGATGTGAGGAATTTTAAAAAGGAAATGGGTAATTTATTGAATGATCCTCTAGGGGTCACAGAGAAATTAGACCAATTCCTGGAATCCAACACGTATAAGTGGGAGAAAATGCAGTCGATTTTGGGGATCCTCTTCACAAGGAAAGAAAGTGGAATGATTTGACAAGCAGGAATGAGAATACGGGAGAGGCAAAATCAAGTCGGACCACCCAGAGATACAAAGTGGCTGAATGTGGACCCTAACTGGGACCATCAAACAGCAGCAGGACGATAGAACATGAGAGATCTTAGAACTATAGTAATTCAAGGCGTCAAGGAAGTGGTACTCAGGGGACAGAATATTAATAAAGCCTTTAATGAACACCAAAAAGAAAGAGGAGTCCCCAACAGAATGGCTGGAAAGGTTAAGGAAAAGCCTCCAAATGTATTCTGGCCTGGATCCAGATGGTTGGGGGTGGGGGGTGTGGGGGGGTGGCGCTATTGAAAACTCAGTTTGTGGCAAAGTCATGGGAGGATATACAAAAAAAGATAGAGAAACTGGATAACTGGCAAGGCAGGGGATTGGAGGAATTGTCGCGAGAGGCTCAAAAAGTCTTTGTGAGGCGTGATGAAGAAAGACAGAAAGCTAAAGCAAAACTTTTTGTGGCTGCTATCAGAGAAAGCCAGAAAGGAGTGGAAAAAGGAAAAGATAAGGGAGGTAGCTTAGACAATAGACCAAAAAAAAAAAGGACGGGAACTTACCAGCTTGCTATTATTGTGGGATGAGAGGACACTTGCAGAGAAACTGTCAGAAATGACAGAAAGATGAGAAAATGTTTAAGGAAGATTAGGGGTGTCGGGGGCTATACCTTCTGGGGACCCAAACATCTACAGAGCCCTTGATAAAGTTATCAATAGGTCCCCACAAGGAAGAAGTTTTGTTTCTGGTAGATACAGGGGCCGAAAGATCTACTATCTGGAATATACCAGATGGACTCAAAAGGGGGAATACGCAAATGTCCGTGGTAGGGCCAAAAGGGGAATCCTTCCCTGTGTCAATACTGGAAAATGTTGAGGTAGAATCTGAGACCTATGTGGGTCATAATGATCTTTTACTTGTTCCAGAAGCAGAATATAACCTATTGGGGAGGAATTTGATTATCAAAATGGGCTTAAAGCTTGAAGGGGAAAATGGAAAAGTACGATTATATACACTAACAAAAGAAGATGAGGGAGATATAGATCCCCAGGTATGGCATAAGGAAGGGGAATTGGGAAAGTTGGAAATGGAACCTCTAATGGTAGAAATAACAGAACCCCAGAAACCTCTAAGAGTAAAACAGTATCCCGTTCCATTAGAAGGAAGGAAGGGATTAAAACCAGCCATAGATCGGCTATTACTAAGAGGGACTTTAGAGCCATGTATGTCCCCCCATAATACGCCTGTATTACCTGTCAAAAAGGCTGATGGGACATACCGATTAGTCCAAGATCTAAGAGCTGTGAATCAAAGAATGGTGACTAAATTCCTAGTAGTGGCAAATCCTTATACACTATTAAATCATTTGACCCCCCAAAATATTTGGCATAGTGTAATAGACTTGAAGGATGCCTTCTGGGCATGTCCATTAGAAAAAAAATCCAGGGGCTATTTTGCCTTTGAATGGGAAGATCCAGAAACAGGAAGGAGACAACAGTTGTGATGGACAGTATTACCACAGGGGTTTACCGAGTCTCCTAATCTGTTTGGACAAACTTTAGAAAAATTATTACAATCTTTTGAGAGAGAGGGGGAAGTTAAGTTACTACAATATGTGGATGACATAATAGTGGCAGGAAAAACTGAGAATGATGTGTGGAAAATCACTGTTAAACTACTCAGTTTTTTGGGAGAAAAGGGTCTGAAGGTGTCAAGATCGAAACTGCAATTCATGGAGAATGAAGTAAGATATTTAGGGCACTGACTGAGTTATGGGAGAAAGAAACTGGATCCTGAAGGTGTATCAGGAATTCTGGCCCTATCAGCACCAAGGACCAGGAAACAGGTTAGGCAATTTTTAGGACTCCTGGGATATTGAAGGATTTAGTGAAAAGGTGAAATTCTTATATGAGAAATTAACAACGGAGAAAATCAAATGGAATGAGGAGGATGAGAGACAGTTGGAGATGGTGAAACGAACACTGGTAGAAGCTCCAGTATTAAGCCTTCTGGATTTAGGGAGGCCTTTTTACCTATTTGTAAACATCTCAAATCAGACAGCTTATAGGGTATTGACGCAGGAATGGGCCGGTATTAAGAAACCCATAGGGTACTGTTCCAAATTGTTGGACCCTGTAAGCAGAGGATGGCCAGTATGCTTGCAAGCGATAGTGGCCACCGCATTATTAATAGAGGAAGCAAGGAAGGTTACCTTTAGTGCACCTTTGAAGGTATACACCCCTCATAACATGAGGGGGGTGTTACAACAAAAAGTGGAAAAATGGTTGACAGATAGCAGAATGTTGAAATATGAAGTTATTCTACTGGATTCTCCAGATTTATAACTAAGAATAACTACAGTACAAAGTCCAGCTCAGTTCCTTTACGGGAAACCAGAAGAGGGGCTTCAGCATGACTGTACAGAAGTAATAAAAATGCAAACTAAAGTACGACCCGATTTAAGAGAGGAAGAATTGCAAAAAGGGGAAAAGCTGTTTATAGATGGATCTTCCAGGATCATAGAAGGAAAGAGGAGACCAGGGTATGCAATAGTAAATGGACAACTGGATTTGGTGGAATCTGGACCTCTGAGTCCCACTTGGTCGGCACAGACTTGTGAATTATATGCTTTGTTGAGGTCCTTGGAGTTGTTAAAAGAGAAGCATGGTACAATATATACGGATTCTAAATACGCCTATGGGGTAACCCATACCTTTGGGAAAATTTGGGAAGAAAGAGGACTCATTGGGACACATGGAAAGGGATTAGTGCACCAAACACTAATTATTAAGATTTTACAGGCACAGAGACTGCTCAAAGAAATTGCTGTAGTACATGTAAGGGGACATCGAAAAGGAACAAATTTACTTGTAAGAGGAAATAACTTAGCAGACAAAGAAGCTCGGGAAACTGCATTGCGAAGACCTTCTCCAATACTGTTATTAAGGGAATTGGAAGGAGTGAAGAGCCAGGAAAAACCTGGGGGCAGTTTTAAAAGAATGAAACAAGACTTATAAAGACTACAGGGGCAAAGCAAGAGGGAGAAAAATGGGTCCTGCTGGATGGCAGAGAAATACTGCCTAAGAGTCAAGCAAAGAAGCTGCTATTTCAGATGCATTTGCAAACTCATTGGGGAACTCAACCATTGAGTAATCAGTTTTTGAAATTTAAAAATTGATTTGGAATTTATAACACACATACCCACCTGAAGGTGCGACTGAGTCATGCTGGACGCATGGCAGGCTGTTCGCTGTTTGCCTGCAAAGGCATGATACATAAGAACACAGACTTAAAGCAATAAGTAGCAGATTTGCATTCAGGGTAAGAGAGTTAAAGCAGAAGTGCTGTTGCAAAGGCAGGCATTTGTAACCTGCAGAGCAGGAAGAGCATCTCCTGCCCTGAATCCTTCTGATGGTGAGGAGGAGGGTGTTGCTGTTGCTGACAATGGAACAGAAGGACCTGAAAATATTACCCCAATTGCTGCACACATTTGTAGTACAACAGGACTGGTAACTGGCCCCTTTAGGGCAGGCAGTGGAGCTGGAGGGTCTGAGACAATAAAGGTGAATCTTTGATGGGGAACTTCAGATGCTTGGAAGCTGGTTGTGAAAGACTATCGGAATGATCTAATAGGACTAGATAAAAGTTCGAGTTGATTGTTACTAGGTAATCGTGATGTAGAAAAGTTAATATAAGGTTATAACAGGGAACGTTGATAGAGAAGAGCTGGGTTGTGCTAAATTGGCAGAGGAGGACTCTCAGGCAGAAGTGAAAGAGTGAATCCCTCTCCTATGGGATCGGATCAGCGTGCATATTGTAGGGAAAGTGGACACTGGAAGTGAGGTTGCCTTAAGCTAAAGAACCACCAAGGGGTTCTGGTGAACTAGGGACTAGAGAAAAATGAGGTGGAATTTTTTAGTGGATACAAACCCAACTTATTTGGTGTTAAACTTCAGTGAAAAGAATTTGTTACAGTTGTGGGAGCTGCTGGCCACCAGGAAAAAAACATCCTGAAACCTTTAAAGTACAAATTAATAAAACAAGTAAGAATGCCAAATTCACCAAAATCTTTGTTGGGATGAGATTTATTAGAACATCTAGATGTTTAAAGAAGGAGAAATTAAACTAAAAGTTAAAGATGATCAATTAATTGAAATCTTGAGCTTATCTTTAATTCAAAAGAAAAGTGGAAAAGAGGACCTCCCTGAAGTAAAAGAAATCTTTAACCAGGTATATCTGGGAATAAATTCCAGGTAAGGTGAAAAATGCTTTGCCTGTTACAGTAAAAATGATAAGGGGGAGGCCTGCCTAGTTCAGATAAAACAGTATCCCTTGGTCAGCAGGGCTGTGGGGGATATTGGCATAAAAATTGAAATAAATTACACTCTGTAGTAGTACTACTAATGTAAATCTGTGTGTTTTGCTATGACAGTGACTTGTTACGGGACGCACAGATGAAACTGCATTGACAATGAAGTGCAAGGAATAAGGTTGGTCAAGTGCCTGCTATCATAGTCAAGGGCAAGACTGGGTTGGCCTCTGTGTTTGCCACCAAGAAGAATCTTTAGCTCTGCTGTTGGCTGCAACCCAGTAGGCACTGAGCGGTGGGAACATACGCCATGCCAGACCTTGATGTGAGGAATGGCCCCCTCTGTTATAAAAGGGTCATCCAGGAAGGAAGAACATAAAGACGACCCATTGAGGCACTGACTCATAGTAGAAATATTTAGACTGACAAAATTGTAGGGAGAACATGAATCAAACTGGGACAATTGGAAAAGGAAATTGTCCGGGGCAACAGTGACAAACTGATTTCTCAGAACTCCCAAGAAAAGGGGGGTTTCAATACATGCTGGTCATGACAGATGTCTTTTCAGGATGGCCTGAAGCACTCCCTTGCCGAACCAATAAAGCTAATGAAATAACCAAAGTACTATTATAAGAAATAGTACCGAGATTTGGGGCTCCAGCAATAATCTCTTCAGAGAGGGGCTCACATTTTTGTGCATAAGTTGTACAAGCAATAAAGTAAAACATTAAAAATCAATTGGCAACTGCATACACCCCACAGACCCCAAGCAAGTGGGCAAGTAGAAAAAATGAACCATCTTATTAAACAACAAAAAAACAATAAACAATAAACAAAAAATATGCAAGAAACAAATTTATATTGGTATCAAGCTTTACCTATTGCTCTAATCAGACTGAGTGTCAAACCATGATCAAAAGAGAAGCTGAGCCCATTTGAAATCTTGTATGGCAGACCCTATGTGATACAAGTTATAAATAGTGAAGCTCTAGATCAAATAGGTAACCAGTATGTGTATGATTTATGTTGTAGTTGTAGGGAAACAATTAAATAAAAATGCTACAGTAGTATTAGAACACCAGCCTAAGCAACCTGACTATAAACCATTTAGTCCTGGTTGATTGGGTATACGTTAAGAATTTTTCAGGAAACACTGCAAGAAAAGTGGGACAGACCCTTCCAGGTGTTACTACTATGTTCACAGCAGTATGGATGAAGGAGCAACACACTTGGATTCACTACTCCCGAGTCAAGAAAACTCCTGAGAAAACTCCTGAGAAACCATGGACTTCTGAATGAGGAGGAGCACCTGCTCTCAAGCCCTTCCCAATGCTGATTCTTGGACTTTTGATAAAAAAGAACTTTTTTTTGATTTCATCTCAAGCTCCCATTTTATAATGGCCATGGTCTGATGCGCAAATTATCAAATCACTTCCATGGGTTAAACACACCGCTCTCAATAAACCTAGAGCCTAATCCAGGTCTAGCCATTTAAGTTTTATCTAAGAACAAACATATACACAAGAAGACTGGAATAAGACTCAAAATTCATTAAAGGTGTTAATATAATAGGACAAGAGACAAAAAAAAAAAAAAGGGAAGGACCAGTTTCTTGCCTGTGGGATAGTGTTAAAACAGATAAAACAAACAAAGCCTAGTGGGAGCTTAAACTATTGTTAGATCAATCAGTTTCAATTATATATTTATGGGCTAGCAAAGACAGAGGTGCTTCTGAAATGTTTATCATTAAGCTTGAAGAAAGTCCTACTACTAAGCCACCTATTAAAGATCAGGCATGGTGGCAAACAGTAAACTTCACTTACAACCCACAACATGAACAAATTGAAGCATATGTGCTCAACAGCAAAAGAACAATCTTTCCTGTTTTGACACCAAAAAGTCATTGTCAGACCCATGGACCATAATGTTTGGGCAAGTTATGATCAGACCAAAGGCAAATGGCAATCGATTATCATTGAGGCATGTATCCCCAGAGAACAAGTGGGATACATCTGTAAAAATGCAGTAATAGAGAATGAAGATCTATGTCTAGATATTAAAAAGGGTACATGTACTTTGAAATGTTCCCACATGTTGAAGTCCAATCACAAGTGTTTTACGTAGGAAATGGATGTGCATGTGTTAGAACTTCTTGTGTTAACATTATTATTGATAATTGTCATGAAAAAGCCAATGGTACTAATTTTTGTGTATGTAATTTTACTAGAATTGTAGGCTGTGACTTTGATTATGTTGTTCCTGGAACTACTAGACAGTTAATTGAAGCTGATTATACCCTGTATCACAATGTACCTAAATTACAGATAGGCATTAACATTAGTTTCTTTAAAGCAATTTTTGGACACCCCAACATAGAAAAACTGGTCCAAGAAGTAAACAGAATGGCCCAGCACATGCTTTGGCAGGTAAAACATGACTCTGAAAATATAAAATCTATCTTAGCCAATGCAGAACAAGTAGAACATTATTGGTGGGACATCTTCGCAGGACATTTCCCTAAAGCAGCACAAGTATTCCACTATTTAATACATTCCATACTAATCACATTGGGAGGAATGATCCTATTATCCCTCTTGAACATCTGTCTGTGGTATAAACGAAATGACATAGTTAAAAGAATGTAAATAATATGGATGATGATAAATGTCTACCAATGTCTACCAAAGCCCCCTGTCTCTGAAACTTGACGAAAGAATTCGTAAGTCTTAAGAAAAGGGGGGAATGAAACAGAGCAAGGTCTTAAAAAGATTAGTCAGGATGAGTTTGGTACAATGCTCTGGGTGATGCTCTGTGTTGAGAAAGGAATGTACTCTGAATAAATTAGAAAAGATAAGGTGGGCACCTGAAGGAGATAAGGAGACCATCAAGTCAGGAAATCGTTGAACAGAGAACACTGAAAAGTCTACTCCACCTAGATCCCACCTATTGTGAATGGAATGATTAGGTGTCAAAATCAAGTGAGTATGTATGTAAAGATGTTGTGGAACCTCTCATGAAAACTGTATAAAATACCTAACTTTTCACTGAAAACTTGGGAGCTAGTTTGTCTGTTGCGAATTGGCTAGCTCCCCAATGTTGCATGAAATAAATACCTTTGCTGCTTAAAGACAAAATTCATCTCTGAGCAGTTACTCTGTGCCGTTTTGGCATCAGTTTTAAAAAGAATACAGGAAGAGTGTATTATATTGTTTTTCCTGTTTCTCGCTGCCCACTCAGAAACACTTAATACAAAATCTTCATAATCGTGGGTGTGTGGTAGTTTAGCAGTGCCTAACTAACTCTCTGATAATTCTAATTTGCAAATACAAGACGGCTCTCAAGAAATGTTTTGATGAGCTGTGATAATCTTTGAGCATGGTGGGGTGTCCTTGTGGGATACCCTTTCATCCTTTTTTAAAATTACTAGACAATCGTCAGATTATCAACATCATGTACTAGGGACTAGTAAAAGAGCTGGATTGATTTATATTTATATAAAAATTTGCTGTTTGATACCATATGTAAAGCGGTATTTAGTGTATAGGGACTCCTAGGGGCTGCCCAGAAAAGTGAAGGTTTTGATGTCTTGATTCAACATTTTTCCATCAAAAGAAATAAATATCTAATTTTGGCAAGGATGATTAAAACTTGCATAAGAGTACTGAATCCCATCACCTGGGAGATTACAAGTAGCAAGACACAAGCCACCATTCATTAATTCCACGAATTGTTTAGAATGGCAAGCAATATTTAACTCAATTTTTGGCTGATCAACCAATATAGCACTTTCAGCCATGGCATCACCATGAAGAAAAAATAATCCAGATTCGTTAAATAGAAATAAAAGATATGGCTCTAGCCAAATATCAAGATACATTATTTAAAAAGCTGGTGAACTACTTGCAGACATTATCAGGGCAATTTTAAACGTTAATAAGTCAGTTTCAGTAATCAGGAAAATAAACCAAAATCACATAAGTTGTCTTGGGGATTTGGGGCATTTGTCTTTTTCTCTTCAATTCTTTATACATGCTTCTTTCTCTTCTTTCTGACAGAGGAGGATGGTTTACATTTAGATAAAAGGTATAGATTTAGATTTTGTTCCTTGCTATAACACTGTCTACCCTGGGTAACATCGAGAACATGGCCTTCCTCTCACATAATTTTCACAATGATGTTGGAGAAACTCCTGTTTAACACTCACAGGAAAATAAACCTATTTATTATTTGTAGCTGCATTTTACTTGGTACCAGGATGAGATAACTGCAATTATCTCATCTGATAATCTGGCTGACTTTTTTTTCTTTTTTTCTTCTAGACAGGATTTATAAGATTAAGGAAGTATCCCATTGAGAATAGGACAGGATAGAGATATATTCTTCACCACAATCATCATGTCTTCAGAAAGGAAGAAGGAAGTCCAGTTCAACTATATCACGTGTGATTGCTGCAAGAAAACTGGGGATGCGGGAGGTTAAGGTCAAGGATCCTGGTGTTTATTCTTAGATATATCAAAGTTCACTGATTGTTCTGAGTTGGCGAATAAGTAGAAGTAGGAATCAAAACTGAGAGAAGCATGATCAGTGACAGAATAGAGAGTATGAGAGTAGTGAAAGCAATTGATGATGTGGCAACGAAGAGCTGCACGACCTTATAGATATTGTCATGTCACATAATATGGAAATGTAGGTATGGCAAATTGACCCTGGCTGGATGCCAGGTGCCCACCAAAGCTGCTCTATCACTTCGCCTCCTCAGCTGGGCAGGGGAGAGAAAACAGAAAGAAAGGCTCATAGTTCAGAATAAGGGCAGGGATTGATACTCAGCAGTTACTGTCATGGGCAAAGCAGATTCGACTTGGGGAAATTCGGATAACTTATTAAAAATCAAATCAGAGTAGGATAATGAGAAGTAAAACCAAGATATTTAAACCACCTTCCCCCTACCCCTCCTTTCTTCCCGGCCCAACCTCACCCCTGGTTTTCTCTCCCTCCTCCCGGCCGCGGCGCAGGGCGGGCCCGGGGCTGGGTCAGTCCCTCCCGCGCTGTCCCTGCCGCTCCTGCCCCTCCGGGGGAGGCTCCTCACACCCTGCCCTGCCCCAGCGCGGGGCCCTGCCAGGGCAGGGGGCCCTCCACGGGCTGCCCCAGCCTGGGGCCCTGCCGGGCTGCAGTTCCCCACGCCCGGCCCCGCCGTGGGTCCCCCCGCGGGGCGCAGCCCCTCGGGCCCGGCCGGCCCCGGCGCGGGTCCCCGCGTCTCATTGCTCTCTCCACTGCAGTTGAGCAGTTTTCGTTTTTTTCTTTTCCCCTTGTTAACTGTGTTATCCCAGAGGTGCTGCCACCCTCACTGATGGGCTTGGCCTTGGTCAGAGGCTGCTTTTGTCTTGGAGCCGGCTGGCACTGGCTCTATTGGGCAGTGGGGATGGTTCTAGCAGCTTCTTGCAGAAGCCAACCCTGTAGCCCCTCGGCTACCAAAATCCTGCCATGCAAACCCAGTACAGTAGGTGTCCTGTTTGTACATGGCAATGTTATTCACACAGCATCCTTAACACTGTCCCTCATTTTTCCTCTGCTATCCATAAATTTACTTTTAACAGCAGGAATTGCTTCTTATCCCTGCAGTAATGTAATCCAACCGTCATTTTAAAATCCATGTACTTAGATTATTTCTCTTCTAATCCATCTGATCTAATTTTTGAACTAAAGTCTGCAAAAGGGTGACTAATTGTGCTTAGTGCTTTCAGGGTGTTCGTCATGTTCAAAACATTAAACAAATGTTAATTAATTAACAAATAGACAGAGCTACAAATCTGCAAATCAATCATCAAGTCTGTGTTTAATAGTTTATCAAATAAGATTTCATCATTTGGATTTTATCACAAGTCTTATTCTAAATGAATTCTTCATTCATTGTTTGAAGGATAATTGTAAACGGAATCATAAGGAAACAAGAAATTGTTTCATAATATTATAAAGACAAGTGAGATAATATAATCTAAAAAAATTAAAAGATTCCTACCAGATCTAATTCTGTTTTTCTAGCTGATGACTCCTTCCATGCTCCTTCATGATGCAATAATGCAAGCAATAAATGCTGTTGCATGTACAAATCACATCTGTTGTATTTATCTCTATAAGATCTTTTTAAACTGAAGAACTATCAGTTCTTCATCTGTAAAGTGGCACTGAGGAATACCAAAATTAAAAATGAAAAGCATCTCACTTAATGATAAGGTTTTACTCTTCGACTTAAGAAAAATTTCCATGTCAATATCTGCTCCAATAGGCTTTCACTGTATATCTCAAGTACAATTTGTACATCATGGCCATTTCTTACAATATGTTGATGAGCATTTCTGCTGTGTAGAGTCAGGATACTTCCTTTCCTATTGGTGTAGATAGTCTGGATCTTTGACTTGAATGTAGAGTGCTCAATGCAAATATCTAACCGGGGAGGTACAAATAATTCTCAAAATATGTAAGGATGTTTTTGATGAAGACTTCTAGAAACTGACTGTTGGATGACATATTCTGCAAGAGTGAGTGTTAGGAGTCTTTCCAGGTTCAATTGTCTTCTCCCATCTTCCTCTTTTATTTTAGCCCATCAGATGCATGAGAAATTTTCTGCTGACTCAGGAAAAAAGCTTTTCTACTTTTAATGACAGATTAAGAATTTAAAACTTCCTCTGTGGCCTTGGAAATCACAATTGCCACGTTTTCTAATGTATGTAGCAGTGTACAAAAAAAAAAAAAAAAAGTACAGTTTTTGGCTAGTTTAGGTGTAATCTTGGGAGAAAAGGTTTGCCAGGCAACACGTCCATGTTCAGTCTTTCACAAAACAAACATGTGTGACTCTGTCTTAGAAGTCTGATTTTGGCTATTCCTTCTAGTCTGAAGGAATTTTCATGGACAGGAAGTGTACATGGAGCTGTAAGGTTCTGTTACAAAAGGGAGCAAAAACAGCTTTTGCTACATAAGTGCATCTCTGCACGGACTAAATCAAAATACCCCCAATCTAGCACTAAGATCCTTGTCGAGTATGACCTATGATTAAATTTTGCTATTTTATGCTTTACTTTGGTGGCATTGCTTCCAGCTTTGTAATCAAGAACATAATTGTATGCTGGGAGAAAATGTATGAGTTTTATTTTAAGCTATAGGGCTTATAATGGACTCAAGTAATTTTGATAGGCAGCAAGTTTGCTTCTTTTCTAGATATAGAAAATAAATCGTAGAATCATAGAATGGTTTGCGTTGGAAGGGCTCTTTAAAGATCATATAGTCCACCAAACCCTGCCATGACTCAGTGATGTTAAAGTTCTTTTCCAAATTAAATGATTCTATGGTTCTACAATTCTATCATTCTACGAGCAGGGACATCTTTTACTAGATCAGGTTGCTCGAAGCTCCATTCACCTAATTTTGAACAGTTCCAGGGATGGGGCACTCACAAATAAACTACCTTTGCAAAAACTTCTTCTCCAATATTTATATAGACAGACTAGAGGCATTTAGACGCACTTCTTAGTAAGCTGTCATAGCCAGGGCAGGTGGAGTGCTATCAAGTGCCAGGTGAAAGGGAGTTTGTCATCTGGAATGGGGAAAGAAAGCAAGCTGTTAGGAAAAGCTCACAGCCAGAGGAACAATTATTGGTAAAGTAATCCAACTGAAGAGGACTATGCTTAACTATTATAAACTTAAAACTAATAAAATGTATCATATAAAACACAGTGATGAACAGATTATCAAGAGAGCCATGTTACAGGTCTACCTCAAAACAGCAGGAGTCACCCCTGAGTGATATCAGTATATTTCCATTTATCTGAATTTCACTGGATTATCAAGAAAGTTTAATAGTAGCACCACCCATTGTTAAGCAGTTCTTCTTTCATTAGCTTGTTACCCTTGCTGTTGTTGGTTGGAATTTTTTGTAGCTGTTATTTTAAAGATACATACAATTACCTCTTTGGTCTGGAGAATGAATTGCTGCTTATATTTTTTTTTCCTTCCTATTCTGGAAACTTCAGAATCATTCTCACTGCTTTTTTATTACTGGAATAAGAAGGACACGCTGCAGCAGAAATGGCAAGTTGCTTTTCTCCCCTGTGAAATGTGACTCACTTTTCTAAATATATTCTAATCTGATGTTGTTCCCTTGTGAATAACTAGTAGCTCTAAGTCCTGTTAAAACACTGCTCCATCTAATCATGCAATAGGTAACATGATCTTGGTAACTCTGTGTTCTACCTCACGTGTCAGACATCTTCATCTCCCGCTCAGTGTGACAGGATTTGCAAACATGCCGCGTTTTCTCAAGAAGACCCATATTGAACTCTACCAAAAAACCACTGTCCAAACCAATTCCGTGAAATCTTAGCAATAAGCCAATGCCAGATGGCTTCAAGATTTAATTCAGACCCTTACTGAGCTCGCTAGTTTGACCTGGAGGACTACAAAACAAGCTTTTCAGAAGATTTCTGCAGTTTCTCGCTTTCAGTTTAATGAGAAGACGACTTTTTCTTTTTTTTTCCCCTAGGTAAGACAAAATTTGTATTTGCAGTTCTTACCAGAATCTGACTTCTTCTACTAGAGAATAAACAAAAATCAACGCAAAAGTTACTGGATTTCATACTTAATCTCTACAACCAATAGATATCACAACAATTTCTCATATAACATGGTCTCAGTAATTTTCTTCTGTGTTTGAGAAAACCAGGCAGATTAAGTAAATTTTTACATCTTAAAATCACAGGAATCACATTGTAATTGCAAATTGATCAGGATTAGAGCTGGCCAAGGTCATGGATCCTAAAATTCCACAAATGGAATTCAGCAAAACAGAAGACATAGAAATGGACAGTTTCCTGAAGCATTTCTGTTTTGCATAAGCAGAAGTTTCATAAGCTTAAATGTTTTTATATCCATGAGGTGCAGAACTAGAAACTCAGGGCCAGATGTCCATAAGGCACATCATCACATATGATATAGATACTTTTGAAGTTGATAGCCTGGAAGGATTATTTCTGACCCTGGTTACTAAGCAGAGAAAAACAATAAAAATGCATGCAAAAATGTATCTTTACTTCTATACTTACATTCCTCCACCCACTCCTCCTCTTCTCAAATACATTTTTGAAGATTTAAAACAAAGACTATAAGTTCTGAAAACAAAAGAATGTATAGCAAGTGATCTTTTTTTTCAAATACATTTCCCCCCCGAAGTTCACTAGTTCAGAGAAATATTTTAATGATATATGAACACAGGCTGCTCATACAAATGTCAGGTTTTTAGCTTTATACCTAATTCTGCTTTGTCAAAGAGCCTTCTGCAGCTTGTTAAGGTAAGTAATCTGTAATACATGTATCAGTCCTACCCAGTATTGCACTAGCCAACCAGCCCTCTGTAGTGGGTTCCTTGGGGTAAAGATCTGGAGAAGTTAGTGGTCTTGGGCAAGCCACATCTGCTGTACTGGGCCTTCTACCTGAGGCTTGAGAAGCGTTAATTACTCTTAGCACAAGTAGCTGCTGTATAATTAACCCTCTAGCAAGCAACACTAAAGGAAGGTCTAGCATGCCTCAGGCTGGTCAGTGCTGCACTCTGGTGGACTTCATCCTGCCCTGTCAGAAGACAAATCGTTTTGTTTACTACACAGGAGAAAAGTCACCACAGTATGGGAGGAAGACTGAACCTCTCTGCAGCTGGGATCTGTTACAGCAAACAGTGGGAATTCACCCGGGGTCACTGATGCTGCACAAAAGTGGGGTTCCTGCCTTCTGAAAGGATGGAAGATTTACTTGCTATTTATATTTCTTCCTATTTCTGTCTTATTGTTAAAGCAACTTTATCACATTCTTTGCTGTTGTGCATTTCTGATTGGGATCCAGAAAGAGCCCTGCACTCTCCATCCCCCCTGTGCAGGGTGCTCACTGAGTCTTCTCTTTGGTTTCTACGATAACTACGGTATAGATGGCAAAGTGGTGGATGTGAATCACTGCAGCTTGCAAAAGTCGGTAACATACATGTAGCCAGACAAGCCAAAGATGGACAGATATAACTACATCCCCCATTGGTACAAACTGGTGGAGTTTCACTCAGTTTATCCTGTCTACGGGTTTTGATTATGAATATTAAAACCACTTTAAATAAACAAGCAAAGTGCCCCAAGGTCCACATTTTGATACTTTGATATATATGGATGTGTTCCTCCCAAGAAATGTTCAAAATAGCGCTAAAGTAGCCATGCAGTTCAATGAACCTTTGCCTCTGTGCAGAAACTTGGTTTCCAGACCAGCCAGCACCTTG
The DNA here is from genome assembly GCF_023638135.1 of Falco biarmicus. Lineage (NCBI taxonomy): Eukaryota > Metazoa > Chordata > Aves > Falconiformes > Falconidae > Falco > Falco biarmicus. Next base: position 30,756,713 of record NC_079293.1, on the reverse strand, counting down.
CATTAATGTCCCTGAAAGCCAAAAGCAGGGAAGCTTGAAGGGTTCCTATATATTTGCAAGCCTCAGAAATTCCATAGCTAATTGGCTTGTTCAGTTCTTCCCCCCACTCTCTAAAATGCACCTTTCACAGAAGAACTAACTACACTAGTGTAACAAGAACATTTCACTTTAGTCCAATTATTTCCTGCACAAAGAACTGTGATTTCTAAATAGCAAACTAGTATAGGAGAGTATATTGGAAAGCCGTTATTATACACCATGTATCAAGATTAATTATTGCACTTAGCCTAAAGCACATCAGGTTAGTCTCTGTTATCATTTAATTATCTTCCTAGTTATCTTTTAATTATCCTGTTTCCCTACTACTGCTAATATAGGTAGGTACTATCCTGCATCTTTTTTCTTTACACAGGGGGACACTTTTTGAACTACAGCACAGTTTGTGCTCACGTTTTGTAAATGTTACCTACATTTGAAAATCTTGTTCTTTAAAACCACTGATTTCATCATGGTAGAATACCATCAGCACAGTGACTGATCAGAGTAAACAGAGCGTTTAATTATTTTATGATAACTGTTATAATCTGAAATGTTACTCTGATAAATGATAATTGCTTTCCCTTTCATATATGTCTTTGCACACATTAGGCAGAATATTGGTATGTGAAGCAGTGGGGATTGACCTTTCACTATCCATTCATTCCCTCCCCAGTGAATAAAATATCTTATGGGATAGCTTCTATAAAAGCAACCCACACATGCTTTGGGTTGTTATTGAGGAGGATGTTTTGCCTTAGCGCCTTTTCATTTTTCTCAACAAGAACATTAACAGGGAACAAAACAAAAAAGTCTAATTTCATAGCAAACTGCAAGAGACGGTTGCTTGTGCAGTGCATGTTAAATTTTACCATTCTGTGCTACAGAAGGTGGATAAATTAGGAGAAACAGGGGAAAGCTGGATAATGTTACAAATGTTTAAACATTGGTGGCTATTCAGTAAGAGTAATGCTAAAAAACCAATTGCAAGGAAACTGAATGTCATGCTTCATTGGACAACCCGATAATGGAGACTATGTAGTGTATTGTCTGTTTATTGTTAGTTTAGCAAGAATAGTATGCTTCACATAATAAAGGGAATAAAATTTAAAACCAAACAAAGAGCTACCTCTCCCAGAAAGCTTGTATAAGGCTCAGCTAGAGATAGGAGCTTTGCTGAAGGTACATGTGCACAAAATGTGCCAGTCTGATAAACGGTAACTGTCAACAATCTGTCAAATACCAACAATCAAATACCAGCTATCAACAATAACCTGATTACTAGCCTTGGCTTCAACTGTCAACATCTTGTACCAAATCTGAAGACATTTAAGGAGAGCTGAAGCTGAAGGGACTCAACAAGTCATTGAAGATGGGCTGCTATATTTTTGTTTTCCCAGATATATACTATTTGTATGTTTGGCAAGCACATCAAATATAGCACATAAAAAAAGAGATATTTGTTCATTAGTCAAGAGTTTCTGGATGTTTGGTACCTTGCTGACAACAGAAGTCCTAGTGCCAGCAAGTTAGCTACATAAATTCCCAGATGGGCACACTGTTGCCTGTCACACAAACAAACAAAATCCACTTTGCTAAGTATTCACATGGTTTATAAAAAGGCAGCAGGATTTCCTCCTTTTCTTGACTTAGAAAAGTGATTTGAACTCAGGTCTTCTTACGAAAAAGTGCCCAGAGTGCTATAGAAGAGCTCATCATGGGGGCTCTCTTCACCTTGCCCGCTAAAGCAATGCCAGTCTGCTTGAAAAAATTAAATGTTTGTTTTGGCTATAGGCAGCCTTTCCCCTTCTCTCCCTCACTGCCTTTGAGTATTTAATTACTTATTCAGTGCAGAACATCTTCAGAGCATCCCCTGATCCAGGAGCCCTCAGCCACTGCTGGAAGAGGACGCCTTTCCCCATTACCTGCAGAAAGAGCCTGGAGGAGGCAGCTTTGGCTTCAGGGTGGTGTGTCCTCTGTCGCTACTTCACTGTAAGGTACTGAGCCTAACACACCGGGGTCTGTGTGCTGCCACACTGGGCTCATTCCATGCTCCCTCCTGAAAAACATTTTTACTGTTTTTCTGCACAGCCCCCCAGAGCTATGCAGGGAAAGGGTCTCACTTAACCTTTTGCTTTGAAAAGGGGAAGATGCTGCTAAAGGGTATACTGCACAGTATTAAAAAGACAAAACTCTGCTTACTGGAGACATTGGTTTGGGTAGAGCTTGACATCAAACCATGAGGAGGAAACTGTAGTTCAGATCATTTTCACTTGTTCCTGTAATAATAATTGCATATGAAGTTGTGTGCTGCAGTGGCACTGCTTTTTGTCAATTAGTATATGAAAATGCTTGTTGAATCCAATTCTGCATGGATCTATGCTAATTTCATGGTATGTTTGCAGATTATATCCTTCAGTTTGACAGATTTTGTGAAATGTTATATGACAACATCTGACTTAGTTAGAGATGCTGCCCAATGAGAAAAGTAATCAGTCCCACTAGCCTTTGCTTTCAAATATCAGTTCCCATTAGAGACATTTCTGCAAACCCTGACTGCTCTTCAGTCTATTAAGTGAAGATTTTCTGACTGAGAAAACTTTCCAAATCCACACAATATACTTTAACTGAAATATACTTACTTTCGCCGATGTATGTATTTCCGTTTCTGCATTTTGCTGTTTCTTTTTGCTGTTAAAATTTAAGCAGTTTTTCTCTCCCACCAGCCAATCATTCTCAGTTGGTTGAAGTGGCAGTGGAAGTAAAATTAATCCATGATCTGTGATGATGCAGCTATTGCCATGACAATACCTTGTCGCACTTTTTTTATGGAATGAGCAGTCAAGCTTTCTTGTAAGCCTGAAAATTCTTCACTAATACTTAACACTTTTAAGTCTAACAGAAATTTACAATACTAAATAACAAATAATTATAGCAGTCATGACTAATGGACTAGTACTATTTTCTTTTTCCTATGGATAAGTGCTATAGCATATTTTCCAGTATTGTCATTCAGTCAGCTGGAGAAGTCTGTAAAAAAACTAGACTCCTACATCCTAAATTTATGTTAAAGGCATTCTTTTCCTCATTCTTTCACTAGCTTAGTCTAATGTTACTTGATTTTTAAAATTTTAATTGATTTTTTGTTTAATTACAAATTACTGTTCTATTTTTCAAAGAACGGAGAAGCTGAAGGACTACTTTTACTGCTGCTACTACTACTACTACTATTATTTAAATTATTGATATTGTATTTTACCAAAGTTGAGAACTTAGCTACAAAAAAGAAAATACCAAAGCTTATAATGCTTAAATCTCAGAGCAGCTGCAAATTAAGAAATTTGAACATGACTGCTTTTATATGAGGGAAAAATGAAGAAACACTGTAGATTAAAATGTATGATCTTACTCAGGTGCTTCACAAAGTCCATATTACTAATTATTACATGCCTTCAAATGATTGCAATGAATCTGTTTATTGTATAGAAATAAACTTTTTAGTATGGACTATCTGCAGAAGTTATAGTATTATATGAAGTGCTATATAGTTTTAAGAAAGTTTCTTCTCAGTTCCTTAATGGAATCTGTAACAACTCCAAAAAATAGAGTATTTATTTATTTGAAATTTTAAATAAAATTTTGTAAATAATCTGAAGTGTTGTTTTCTCTTAGACAAAGCTGTGTGCAGCTCACAAATTTCATTACCACTGTTTCGTAAAATGTCAAAGGAACCAAATGCACTGAACCTGCTGTAATGTACATGACATACCTAGTGTTATTAATGACAAGTTCCTGTAACAAAATGAGACCATTTATCTTTGTTCAAATCAGATCCACATGCCCAGACTCAAGAGATCAACTGGCTTCATGGATGTGTTCTTCTACATTGAATCACTAAATTTCATGTTAAAGATAATATACGGAAAACTACATTGTGTAAAAAGGATATAAGAGAACAATAAAAAATTGCTCAGAGGGTTTAAAAGAGCTTGAATCATCTTATATTCCATTATTATGCAGAAAAATAAAATCTATACATTCTAATCCAAGCAACCCAAACATTCAGGACACTCAGAATCATGGTTCTTCATTTTTTTCCCTGTCTTCCTGTACTCCCTTCCCCTTTTTAAATGAGCTGCTTTTTTTTCTGTGAGGAGCTGAACACACCACACAGTTTCTTGTAGGACGCCTCCATCATGTGCACTCTGCAGACAGGTAAACCCAATCCACAGGGGCTTTGCTCTGAGAATTTCAAATCATTTATTCTTCAGGAGGTTTGCTCTCTGTTTCGTGTTCAAGTACAGAGGACATTGAATTTTTCTGAACCTCGGGCTCTTGGCTAGCCATGAGCACCATAGACCCTCTGGACTCCTACCACGATGATTATCTAATCATCCAAGGAAAGAACTATCTTATTTTAAAGCACTAACCTGAGGTACCTGATCTAGGAATGTCATCATTAGAAGGTATACCACCATCCCTGAAGTGCTTTTCATGACTGGTCCTAGGGTGAATTTAACACAATAATCCCCCTCTGAAGAGGACTTTCTTCCTCTATTATTACAGAAGTAGTGCAGGCATCTAAGTGCTCGGTATGAGTACTGCGTGTATATTCAAAGTTGTGTAGTCAGGAATGAACCCCTCCTTCTTTTACTTGTAAGACTTTGTAAGTGGATGCCTCTTCTGCATAAATTACCATGTGAATACGTATTTGAAAGGGTGTCAGTACATCCTCATAGTTTTGTTATGCACATCCTGTCTCAATTACTGGGCTTGACAGTCCTGCAGTTTAACATACACAGCTGTCTATATGTTCTTATATACCTAGTGGCTAATTCTGCAGCGTGATACTACAGACTTCAAGTAGGAAAACATTAGATGTGAGACTTACATGAAAATTTCAGCAATTCTGAGCAATTTGAGGTTTGAATGCTAGTAAATGTGTTCCTAGGAAGCGAGAGAGTCACAGCATTAAAATTCAAGACATCATGATTTGGAAGTGAAAGTAAATTGTGAATAAGATATAATCAGAAACAACACAATTTAGTAGTAGGGAAAGGAATCTTAAAGTGCCTTAACAAAGGCACAACTGAAAAAAACAGTTTATAAGGGACAATGCATCTTCATAACCAAGAGATACTGAAAGATCTCATGGGTAGAAAAGAAGCTGATATTAAAAACCTTGAGATATGGTATAAAAAATAATATCATAATATGACATTAGTTAAAGATTTTCAATAGAGAAAAAAAAAAAAAAGACATTTTGCATCATCAAATCACTGTGGGAACATTTACTACCAGCACAAGATACTGTAGGCAGAAAGATACCCTAACACAATATTGTTTCTTCCGTAAATGGAAAACTGGCTAGAAAGGCAGATTAAGCAAAGGACACTCAATTAGCCAGTGAGAAGGTTTGAGACAATGTCACTTTCTACTAAGTATGTCATTAAACTGTATGGTGTAGATTTTACTGCTCCATCAAACAAACAAAATGGGACAAAAACTATTAATGAATAAATATCCTATCTTCCTAAAGCTTCCACCCAGTGCAATTTGCTTTTAGGTAAAAAAAGTCAAGAAACTGAAGAGGAACATGCAGGAAAATTAGAAACTATTTTGGAATAAGTATTTTTCAATGGCTATTCCATATTTTGTCTCTCTGTGGGGACTTTCATTCCAAAATAAACTGAAAGGTGCCATTCAAAAAGGCAAGTAACCACTAAGAAATTGCTCTGGAATAAAAGTATTTTGAACAAGTCAAATGATAGCAGATAAACTATTGTAGAAAAATGATCAGTTTTCTTCTTGTAAACCAACATATTCCTCTTGTAGAACTGGTCTTGCTGCATGTTCCCTAGTGAAAAGCCCAGGTTATTGGTTAACAGTGCTATAAATGAGAAGTTGAGTATTACTATTTTGCAAAAACAAACCAACATTAAAACAAACAAACAAACAAACAAAACCCTAAACAAACCCCAACCAAAGAAACAACAAAAAAAGCAATAAAAAGTGTCTACATACTCCTGATTCCCATTATGGTTTCTGAGAACAGTGAAAGCAGCTGCAAGAGGAGTTAGCCCTGTGGATAAAAGAGAACCTAGCATGAAAATCATAGCAGTGTCAGAGAATAAGACACTGTTACACAGTCAAGACAAGAAAGAGTCATAGCAAATACTGAGAACATTAGTAAAATGAAAGAGATTAAATATAGAAACATATTCCACTATTTTTAGTGGAAAACTTGCTAACAGGAATTTTTTTTGTTTTGTAGAATACTTACCCTGGAAAAGCAGAGGAAAATAAAACCTGCATTTAACAATATTAAAAAAGAAAGAATTCTCAGTAAGATTTTTAGATCTATTTCCATGTTCAGTATCCTATTAAATGAATAGTCAGACTTAATTCAACTTTTGGCAATTTTCTTTTTTTTTTTTTTTTTTTTTTTTTCCTCCTGCATTCAGTATTTAAGTAGGCTATAAACATAACTTCAGGTGTGCTTCTGGTTAACCAACTATGTCAGCAGTTTGCTGTTGGAGAGTTCCATATAACAAATTCTGTAGTTAGGTTTCCTGTAGCAACATTTGTCTAACGAATTACTGTGCATTATCTGCAGCGATTCAGTCCCAAGGTACAAGGTAGTACTCACTTGTAAAGAGCATTGTGGGGATGATAACAGGTAACTACACAGTCATTACACTGATTATATCCTTAGGATGCCAGGAAAAATCATTTCAAATGCAAAGACTGCTTTAGAAAACAAGGTTTTACAGAACTAAGACAAGGGCAGAGTACAGTGCTCCAACAGTCACCTTTATAGCCGAGTTTAGAAATAATTCTGAAGATAAACTTTTTAGTTTACTTCTGAAAGCACTCAGAAGGGGAGATTATGCCTTCGTAATTTACCAGGAGTAAAGTTTCAGCTCACAGCAATTCCACTAACTGTACTGGCATTAAGTCATTAAAACCATTCCTCTGCCCAAACACACTTAAAAATTGCAAAGTCATTACAAACGCTTTCTGATGCAGGCATCCTTAAATATAAATTCTACTTCAGTTTTACCTCAGCAAGTGCTGCTGCTCAAGCCTAGTTTTCAATGACGCTTGATAAACCTTAAAAGAAGTGCTGTTTTTGGGTCTAACTGATAATTGAACGTCATCATCTAGGTCATGTAAAGTATGGATTTAAAAAAATAATAAAATTCTCCCCTGTCAATTGATGGTCATTTTTTGATAGAAATAATAGTGCAAGCTGCTTAGATGTGTGGAGCAATTAAGTCCACTGAGTCTAATTTCAGATCTGACCTGGCATGTTTTTCTACTTCAAATACAAATTAAACTTTATCAGCTAAAGGAGAGCTATTGATGAGGCAGCATAATGGGTATTTTTAAGAGACAACTGGTTACGTACAAGCACTAGAGGCTTGTTAAGGATGTAATACTAAAAAATGTCCTGAGATGTGAAGGTCCTTCTGCAAGGTTTCTGTGTTACCACAGGTAATACTGATACTGCCGCTGGGTGTGATTTGTTGATGACTTTATTTATTTATCTGACAGAATTAAGCAATTGCATTTACTTGCATAAACATTAAGATGTTATCAAGAGCTGACAACCTTAGCAATACCAAAAAAAAAAAAAAAAAAGAGGTGTTGTTTTTTTAATTGAATTAAACCACAGGACCCTCAGAAGAAAGATCTGCAGGATAAGCTCTTAATTGCTTCCACCTTTATTTCCTCAGTTTTATTTGGGTGTTTTTGTTTAATTTAACACTCCAGTGAACTATCCAATGAAAAAATGCTCGTGTCAGATATCAACTTTTACATTTTCACTTAAAGCAACAAATTAAGACAGTCAATATAAATCAATTTATTCTTTTTGTAATGATTCCCAGATGTAGGTTCCAATATTTCATGCATCACTAAATCTATCAAGTAACGATTGTTTTCTTGGAGCTAATAGAGATGAAACCATTCATTTCTCTAGTGTCTTTTTCCTATGCTGATGTTAAGTTTTGCCTTAGCTGTTTCAGACAGAAATGAATGGCTCCCCCAAGGCAGAAAGAATCTGTAAATTTAGCTTTGCATTCCACCCCAAATCCAATTATTATAAGAGTCTTGCTACTACTGTTATAGTTAAATGCCTGTCAGTGTTTCTGTTATAACCCTTCCTGTGGGAGTTTATAACTCAACCATTTAAAAAAAAAGTTTGCTTCAAGCTAAACCTTGGCATATATGGTTTCAGCCCAGAATTCATTAAAAGAACAAATCAAAACAATAAACCTACAAAGCCACCTCCCCTGCCTCAACTTTCTAAAACATCTCTTTGGCTGTTTTTAATTCTGCAGAAGGGGAAAAACAAAAAGTTTCAAAAAATTAAAAACCGAAAAAGGACATTCAAGCCCTCATTCACCTCATTTGAAAGTCAACAGCAAAAGTTGAGCAGCATCTGGATCAAAAATGTCAGAGCAATCAATCTCTGTGTAAAACTCTGTTGATTTCAGAATCTGCCTGGATGCTGCTATGACTGCAGACTGCCTGATGTTTCAGTGTGTCTTGAAGTAGGTTGCTGTATGGAACAGTTACACCTACGTGTTACAGTGACCTGATCTAAATATTGACACATGCTAAAGAGTGAAGGGACAACAGAAATATAACAGAAAAGACTTATTCACACATTTTTAAAAGTCCTAATATGAAGCTGTTGAGAGTAGATCTGTGGGAAGAACTACAGTGGTAGCATGGTCAGTGACACACCCAGTTAGCATCCTGACCCATTAATACCTGGTATTTTTTAAAAGCAATAGCACCAAAACACATCAAATTATGACTTTGCTTATTAAGTATTTATTAAAGTCCACGCACCTTCTTCTCCTATAGTGTTATAACCTGTGAAAAACAGTACTCATCAAGCAACTCAGAAGACCAATTTTGGACTTAGAGAATTGGATATGTAGAATGGGGATAAGAATGGTCACAGATGCGGTCTCAAAATATAGCCAGGAGTAACCTGTTCTAATATATACCACTTAGTGAAACAGTGTTCTGGAGAACACTGGAACGAACTATGTTCCCTTAGGATGCTCGAGAAAACATCTTCAGAGATTTGATTTTTAGCTGTTTTGTTGTTTTTGTTTGGGTTTTTTGTTGTTAGTTGATTGCATTGTTTCTCTGCAAACCATTATTCATCCTTTATTTTGTTGACTTTTCCTAAATTACTTCAGGAAATTATCAGAGGGCTTACAGTTTCAGAGGCTTCCCCAGGTTTGCTTAAGTAACTCAATAACTTCTGCCCAATTTGTGTTTCTTTGAAGTTATAAAATGTCCTGTGCATTGTTCTGTGGCTTTAGAACTCCTCGTAATCTCACTACAGATTAGACTCAAGCAATTAAATGTATAATCAGCAGCCTGTCTCCGAAGCACAACTTTTTACATATCCTTAATTAATACATTGAAATCTACTAGCCTGTGTACAATACTGGCTCTCCCTCACTTAACCTTTTGGAATCCTGAAATAGATCACTCAAACCTCTCTGATTTTGTTGGGGGTTTGTGTTTTTTTTGTTTGTTTGTTTTGTTTTGTTTTTGTTTTCTATGTTTGCTTTAATATTCTGTGTTCAAGTTTTAATTCCATTTTTACTTCCCTTGCCAAGGCTTGTTCATTTCTTTGAGACTATTTTACTTTCTCTCTTCTCTTTTATGAGGTCCAAGTAGTTCAATAGTCTCCTTACATGTGGATACAGTTCACTGGACTGCGTTGGCACAGATCTTTTCAGTTCTAGGATTCATACCAACTGAAACCAAGTGAGGATTTGACTCTATGTGTTTTATACAACACAGGTATGATACTCTGAGATGGAAGTAGACTTATGTCCATGCTTCAGATTTCTTACCTTTTGCTGGATTCTGCTTGATTGTCATAGTCTGTATTTTATGATTTAATTTAAGCATAATTGTTCTATAATATAATCTATTCAGCCTACTTGTTACTTCCTGAGGTTGTCACAGGATATATATAGAATGACCTTGCTGTGAGGTGTACGTGTATTAACATGCAATAGTTCAGTGATTTAATTTACAATACTAAGTTCTTGCTCTATGTGAATACAATCTAAATGGCATAAGGAGCTCTTAGATATGTATGGAAACACTGTCTTTTATTTATACTACTTTGATAGGCTGTTGCAATACAGAGGTTAAATATACCTGTAATATCCTTGGTCCATATTTTTTGTACTCCATTTTACAAGCAACTCACACAAACTGTGGGAGATCCCTGATACCATGCTGTTGTGGTTTAACCCCAGCCAGCAACTAAGCACCACACAGCCACTCGCTGACTCTCCCCCTGTGGGACAGGGAGAGAAACAGAAGAGTAAAAGTGAGAAAACTCATGGGTTGAGACAAAGACAGTTTAATAAGTAAAGCAAAAGCCACATGCACACAAGCAAAGCAAAACAAGGAATTCATTCACTACTTCCCACTAGCAGGCAGGCAGGTGTTCAGCCATTCACCCAGGAAAGCAGGGCTCCATCACATGCAACGGTGCCTTGGGAAGTCAAACGCCATCACTCCAAATATTCCCCACTTTCTTCTTCCAGCTTTACATGCTAAGCATGACATCATGTGGTATGGAATAACCTCTGGTCAGCTGGGGTCAGCTGTCCCAAGTTTCTGTGCACCCCAAACTTACTCACTGGTGGGGTGGGGTGAGAAGCAGAAAAGGCTCTGACTCTGTGTAAGTGCTCCTCAGATCTGCAATAACTAAAACATCCCTGTGTTATCAAGACTGTTTCCAGCACAAATCCAAAGCACAGCCCCATACTATCTGTTGAGAAGATAATTAACATTATCCCACCCAAAACCAGCACACGTGCTGGCTCTTTTTACCAGCCTCATGAATGGAAGGCTTAAGCCTTAGGAAGACATTCTGAAAAGTGCATAGCAGTAACACACCTCTTTAACCATGTAAATTAGTGCAAGAGGTTTTGGTATTGTCTTCCACATGGACAGATGTTGGCTAATGTGGACATATTTTCAAAAGTCCTAGCTGACATTCAAGCTTGTCAATCTGATTCAGTGAGGTCTGGAGTGCTATCCCCAACTCCTCCGTACTGAGATCTGGTTTTGTGCACTGGTCAGATAGGTTCAGCCTTCTTCCTACATAGCTAAAAGTATGTAAAATGCAACTTCTTAAAACATCTTCAAAACGTGAACCAATTGAGCTGGGTGATTGGGAATCAGGATGTTGTGTAGCATTGCAGGTGGAGGTAAGACAATGAGCTTCCTAATAGGGAAATTTGCTTGAAAGGCCTTTCCTACAAGGAATGACTCAGAGCTGTCACCAAGCATGGCAGACACTCTCCACCATGAGACCAAGAAAGGTGATGCCATTGCAGATACCCAAGTACATGATATATGGAAGGCTTGATAATTAAAATTAAAGTTTTAAATGTAACAAGTCCTGAGACTAGATAAAATGCAGATCTACTTGTAACTCAAGAAAGTAATCTGCCCTGAAATAGATAGCTACACTTCCTGTATAATGTATGAAACATATTAAACTTTTCATAATGGATTTGCATTTTTAACAAGAAAATGTGTGAGGCAGACAATACAAAATCCAATATAAAAGAGCATTCCTTAGTTCTTGTTTCTAGTACTCAGATGTCTCACTCTCTCTATTCACTCATAGCCTTGGATCTTCTCCAAAGAAAAGCATTTAAATCCTGTTTTCTAAAACATTTGGAGCCCCTAAACTGGAGTTATTGCATTATCTGGGGAAACAGGTAGAGGTGATGGTGACTTTCATATATCTACCAACTGAAAGGTTTCAACAGTCTTCCCAACTCGAGAAAAGTCCATATCCATAGGAAAATGAATATATTTATTTCCTTTGTGCAAGAAGACTCTAGTCTATACTTTCCCAGGGAAGTGCCCAAACCATAATGGCTTTGCCCTATCACTCTCCTGGGAAATGTTTCATTTGCATTAAATAGTGAGAACCTCTGTAGCCCAAAAAGAGAGAGTAAGCCTAGATTTATGGTATTTCAGTACAATACTTAGTGTACTAAGCAGGAAATCTGGATTCCAATAACCATTCACTTAAAATCTGCAATTTTATGTTGCTACTCTAAGTATTATGGCCTGGTGGCCCAGGGGTCTCTTTTTAGTATTCTCACGTACAGAACGCTAAAGAAGAATTTGGGCATTGTTGTATTGCAATTGCCAGTTTACAGACAAAAGACTGTGAAATTTCTTGCACTGTCAAGTTTAACTTTTTGAAAGACTTCTATTGAAAAGCAAGGTCAAATTGCAATTTTAGGAGGACAATAGGTTTTGTGAACTCTGTCATCACTTCATTTTGCCTCTATGCAAAGAAAATTTTATCTTATGTTCCAAGTCACAGTACATTAATTCTCAGGTAGATTTATACTGTATTCACCAGCAAATATTTTCTGTCAAAATGTTTATATCAACCATAGAATTGTTACAAAAAGTAACTATGCTCCTATGGCTTGAAAGGAACAGATTTCATCTGGGGCTGGCATTGTCTCACAGCATAACTGAAATATATCTCTAAAGATTTAAGTACAGTGTAGTGATCAATAAAGGAGTACAGCTACTTCTGTATTGTTTAAATAAAGGTTATAACCCCACCCACACATTCATGGTATTAATAGATTCCTGATAACATGGAAATCTGAACAGGTTCTTCTATGGATTTGAGCATCGTGAAACTGAAGCTCTTCAGACATGCTAAAGAAAACATTTTTCCAAACATCATAGTAAACTGGGTAAAAAATATTACTTCTGAATTATAAGCTAGGAATTAATGACTATTAAGAGTATGGGCAAAATATAATGTCCGCTGGAAAGCCTCAGATTTATTTTTGCATTTACATATTTAAAACCTCAGGGTTTGAATACAAAGTCTTTATAATAACCCCCCTATGCATTAATTCTAAAGCACGGCAGAGGAAAAAGCCCAAGTGTGCGACTCACTGTCACTGTGGGCTGGCTGGGTATGTCCTACACTATTGAGGCTGACCAGAGAAGGTAGACAAGTTTGTTTATGGAACGGTTCTACAGTAAACCGTGGCCTGAGTGGTCATTTGTCTGTGACCTGTGGTTTGATTGTGTGTATCCTAGCTCTAGTACCTTTGCTCACTCTTACAGGAACAAACACTGTAAAATACTGACCTTCATGAAAAGTTATACACCCCTAAAAGCCCCTTACAAACAAACAGGTGACAACTCAACACAAGTGCTTGAAGCCAGTTTAAAGCAATGGAGGATGATGGTGAGCATGTGAACAGGGAAGTTGGTCACGTGCCAATCCTAGCTATCTATTGTGTACTAGGTAATGGATAACTGGTGTGTACTGTGGGCTGTGCATATCCACACAGTAAGATAACACCTGAACAAAGGTGTTCATGAGGGATGTTATATTGCCACCTTACAAATCAACTGGACATGCTATTTTGTCAGTAACATGAAAACACAAACCAGGGTCAGGAAGCACGACTTTTATCCCATCCTCTACAGACCATACAGATCCAGCCTAGGTCACAGTCCAGAGTAAGAAAGCTTGCAACAGAGGTAGAATTAAGTTGACATCCCTTGATTTCTTTGTAGCGTTGTTGTATCCAGCTTCCACCTTGGAAGTCTTTGTGATTTTTGATCTGACCATGAACCTTTTCACTGAAAATGGAAATCTATGCCTTTCTACCTCCTCATTTATACCTTCACAGGGGAGAAATAATATCACTTGATGGTGTCATTCATATGTGATATTCCCCAGGAGATGGATCTAAATCTTCTTGAGGCTTGAAGGGTCACTTGTATGTTCTTTGCTTTTCACCTGCAGAAGGTGATTTATAAATTACAAGTTTATGATTGAATAGCTTTTGCTTGTCCTGGTTTAAATAAGTGACAATAAACAACCACTGTACTTATAAACATACTGAAGTTTATTTTGGATCAACTTTTTTTCTCCTATTCAACCTTTCTGAAGGGAGAGTAAGCTGTATTAGGACTGATTTATTCAATCAAAAAATAAAACTTCTGTTATTTAGCATGTAGGGAACTTTTTCTGTCTTCAACAGCCTTTGTCAGCATCAGGCTCACTAGCTTTTAGCATGCAAATAGATGCAGTTGCTGTTATGGAAATTGTAGAATTCAGATTCAACAACCTCAAAGCTGTAGATGTGAAGTAGAAATGCCATTAAATTCTCACTGTCCCAATTCACTAAAAGGCAAGATTGACCTGGGAAAGGGCCAATCTATACTCACATCAATTAATTGTTAATGTGTAAATGAATTTTATTAAGGTTGATCCACCGCATAATGGATTCAGCTCCTGCTGTTAATGCTGTGAATCCCCATTACAGCATTTAAAAGATGCCTGCCTTCCTCCCTCTTCTCCCTCCCTCCCACCACATGCGCACTTTCTTAATAATCTTTTCATTTCCATCTTGTACTACTGTTGTAGAGATAGACAGGAAAGATGATTTTTGTGATGGAATCACTGTGGAGCCTGACTTTCTGCTCAAGTATATCTGTGCTGCCCACAGAAAAGATGGATTGACTGTAGTTGCATTTATGTGGGGTTTTGTTGGTACATACAATTTATTGTAATTTTACAGATTAAGTAAAGCTATTTGACTTAGACTTCAGGTGGTATCCAACCTCTCAGATTTCTGGCTCAGGCCTGTAGGCTTTCTTTCTCTCTGAGGCACACTTAAGCCTTTCTCCAAATTACCATTTGTCCTATAACTACAATGTCTCATCAATAACATGCAGGGTATCTTGTTTGTTTTTTCTGTAGGAATGACAATGTGACAGGGAACCTGATGGAAGTTTTGAATTTAAGATATTGCAATATGTTTTTTGGGTTTTTTTGTGGGTTTTTTTTTTTTGTGGTTTTGTTTTGTTTTGTTTTAAATGGGTAGATCTGTACTTGGAGCATGTTTCTGGAACAGAGCAACACCTGTTTGAGCTCCAGCACTGATCATGAGCAGTATGCATCCTAAAACAGAGTATTATATTAAAAGAAATCTTAAAGATCAAAAGCATTTATTCAGTCCTTAGTTGTCTGCAGTTCAACTAAAAGTTATGTATTCAGTTTGAAACAATCACCTAAGCTCATTGATCTACCCAAAAGAAAAAAGGGCACCACAAAAGGGAACTGCATCCATTGTTCTCCTAAACACATTTCCACATAGGAAAGACCTTCCTTTCAGTTAAGGAATTGCAAAGCTGGATAAAGGGTAAAATTCTTGCATATATGGAGATTGTTTAGATGCCCAGAGAAATGAGGGACAGCTGTGAAAAGACTTAAAAAAAATAAAGTGAAAGAATACAAAAAGCCATTTGAAGTAAGAAAATATCCTTCAGAAACATGCCTGTCCACATGAGGAAAACACAAAAGAACATTATCTCTGGAAAATTAAATGTAAAAAGCCCAATAACACAAGACAGACCTCCCACCCACCTCTGTACTCCCCCAGAAAAGTGAGGAATACTTTGAGGAAAAAAATTTAGCAGAAAATTGCCCGCCAGGGAGTCTGTAGTGTTGATAAACCATGAAAAAGTGAAAGAAATGCCTAAAAATTTAGGAGTAGAAAGAAAAGTAGTTTTTTTCTTTCACATCTGGGTCTATTGCTGGAGATCTTAGGCATTCCAACACCAGAACAGTGTGTTGTTGATGAGCCAAGCAGGCTCATCAGAGCCTGTCTGAAAGTGAAATGTGAACAGAGGAGGTTTCAGCACAACTCAACAAAATGAAAAGTAACAAATTGATACAACCAGTTGGTATTCCCCCAAGAGCTGTAAAGGAACTTGAGTATGAAATAGCTAAACTGTCAAAATTGAATGCAGTAATAACTTCTCATTTATAACTGCCCTAGGACCATAGAATGAAGGGTAACATATGTGTTTCTTCTGGTTTGTTTGGAGGGGAGGAGGAGGGTGACTTTTTATTTTCTTTTTCAAAACACTTGAAGGAGGACCAGTTGAATGTTAACCAGAAAGACAAATCAAAGTAATACAAAATGAAAGAATGAGATTTGCGGTCCTAAGGATTAACAATAATATTATGGAAAAGTTAGCATGGTTCTTATAAAAGAAAGTCTGAACATAAAACATTTTAAAGGAGTCAAAAAATGTGAGGACAAGAGAGATGGAGTCAAAAAAGTCTAATTAGCATTCTTAAGCGTACTTGACAATATTCAATTAAATGCTTTAAAGAAAAAAAGCATAAAGGGGGGAAATAATTCATCTTGCAAGTTAATTACTGGTTAGAAGATAGCAAATCAAGGATAGGAATAATTAGGCAGCTTTCACAGTGTAGGGAGATCACCAGTAGAGACCTACAGGGACCTATTCTAAGACTTTTGCTCTTGAAAATACTAATAAAGTCATAATAAATGGAAACTCATGACAAAATTTGCCAAAATAACTATCCAATTCGCACTTGTAAAGATAAAATCATGTTAAATTCAGCATCAACAAATGTCATTGATGTACATCAGGGGTCCTCAAACTTTTTAACCAGGGGGCCGGCAAGTGGATGAAGTGGCAGGCAGTCACCTATGGCTGCTTGGTTTCCCCCCCCCCCAGCCCCCGGCGGGGGGTTCTGTAAATACCGGGGGCCGGATTGAGGACCCTGGGGGGCCATATCCAGCCCACAGGCCATAGTTTGAGGACCTCTGATGTACATGAATAAACCCCCTATCTTTAATTACAAATTAAAAGTCTTGAAGTAGCTATAACAAAAAAGTTCTTAGACATATAAGTAGTTCCATCAAAACATTTTTGCAGTGCTTGAAAGTGGTCAAAAAAGCATAACTAGGTATCAGCAGTTACTAGGAGCTAAGTAGAGAACAAACATACATATCAAAGCTCTATTGCAGAGATTCATCATGCTTCCTCCAGCAAAAGAATACTGCACCAGATCAGAGGTCTGGTCCCCTACTTCAGATGATTTGCATTAGTAAATGAAAAGAGATGATGAAGAAGAGAAAATACAAAAGATTCAGATTTTGAAATGAAAACCTAGTCCAGCTACAAAAGGACTATCTGACTGGATTGCAGATTTACAGCTGGAATCCTTTAAATGTGAGATAACCTCCCAGAAGCAGACATTAAAAGATTAAGATGTACTATTAATTCAAGAATTGTTTGTGGAACTGGATGTCTCTATGTCTCTCTTTTTATGTTCAAAATCAAATCCTCATTTTAAATCCATACAGAGATTGCCCACCTATGAAATCATCATTAAATGAAACTGTTAGCAGTTAGTAGTCCGTTGTTGTTTACTTAAAACAAATATGTTGAGTTTCTCAAAGGAAAGTTTTGAAAAATCTCCATTACTCTTACCCTTATGTGACAAAACAGTTTTCTGTATTGAAATAGTTTATTTTCTGGAGGTGTATGTAATCTATGTAATATTGATATTTACTAATAATATAATTTAAAACTTTTTTTTCCTCAGATTAGAAACAAAATGGAAGCTGATGAATGTGTCCTTGTTCATCTATTAATGTTCATTATCTCTTCAGAAGTTTTATGTTGTGATTCCTTTTAAAAAAACATTAAAAAAGTCAACAAAATCCTTGAATTTATTCTGGGTCAAAAATGTAATGCTACAGTGAAAATATTAACTTGAAAAGAAAAACATGACTATTGTAAGATATTTACACTTAGGGTACCTTTGCATAATTTGATAATCTACCCTACAGGAGCCCATGAACTCTCAGATGGACCACAGGCCTCATTTTATCACAGAATGCATGAGCTAGGACAGGACCAAAGCTCACTAAACGATTTTATCACAAGTCTGTAAAACAGTTTTTCCTCTTGCAGATTGCTGAGTCCATTGAAGCATCATAAGTAAATGCAAGCAGAATTTTTCTAACAGTGTCTTCAGTTCTGTTCAAACCTACATATTCCATGGTACAATAAAAAAGAATAGGATAAGAAAATAATTAGAGAAAATGTAGCAGGAAAAGATCCTAAAATTTTAACAAGTTAATAAATTTAAAAAAAATCCGTAGTTATTTTGGTTAAGTTTATTGGAGTCAGAAATTACAGTGACTCTGGGTGAACTGAATCAACAGCACTAAAAGAAGGCAACTGACATACAATTCTAAGAAAATCATGAAAATTTTGAATGCAGCTAGACAAAGTTGCATTATAAACAGAGAATTTGTTTCAGAGTTTTCTGTGATTGATATATTTTTTCTGGTGAACCTTGTTCTACCCCACTTAAAATGAAATAAATTACTTAACTGTATTTTCTAAAATGGATTCCAAGACAAAAAAGTTAACTGAGCTATGCACTGACAGAAAATTACTCTTTATTGAAGAGCTAGTAGGGAATTTCTAAGTTCCCTTGGAGCATTTATCTTTAAGGCAGATAATATAAAAATGAATAAATAAACACTGGCATTAAGTGAAAAGAGAATGAGAAAATAGTATTTGTAAAAAGATTTGTACAGCCAAGGGCCAAGATGGGTCAAACCAAAATTGTATCAGCACTACAATAAAAGAATCCTGGTATATTCTTCTAACACAGCATTAATGCCTTGCCATAGTGGTGATCTTTGTGACCTTAGCAAGATCTACTGCAATTTCTCGTGAGAACTCTGTATTGACTTACAACCTTGGTGATACACACAGGGACATATAAATGACACAGATGTGCTATCAGTTATAAACATAAGCTTCTTTTGGATCTTTTCAAATCCCATAGTTCATTGCTAAGGAACAGGAATAAAGTAAATACCTTTTGTATGACACAGTTATAAGAAGGAAAATATCAGAAAATGTCATGAGCTGAATGTAAGGGGACAATATGTGGAGCTGTGGACGTTATTACTTAAAACATATGTGTGTCACCAGCTGCACTTTTAAGCATTACATCTGCAAGTCATGAAGCACTTTTTTAGAATGAGGATGTCATGAGCCATTGTACAGACTTTGGCCTTTGAATACTCTGTTCCTTGGGAAATTGTTCACCTGATTTTTCAGTATTTCCTGAATCATTCAGGAACCGGATAGATTTCATTTAAAGACCCTTTACCTTTTTTGAGGTCTGTAACTGTGGGTAGGTTTTAGGGGTCGACAGTTTAATCCCTACTGTGAAGATAACAGTATACATATTTACATGAATTGAGTATGAGAAGGTGCACAGGGGGCTCTTATTTAGATTTTAATCGATAAGTGTTTAAAAAATGCCCAGTATGTCGTAAAGCACAATGATGTTCCCAGAGTTTGACTAAAAGCTTAAGATATTAAAATTGGCTGATTGAGGATCATTTGTATTCTCCTCCTGTTGGTAAGATATATATATATATATATAACGATTTTCATTAAGCAGAGGCATGACAATCAGTTGACATACAACTTACTAGTAAGACACAAAGTTATAGGCAAGTAAAAAGAAAGAGAAGTCAAGGTGATGAAAGTGAAAGGCAGGTTCCTAATGCTGTTTTACCAGCCAACTTTATATAGCCAACTTTATCCTTTTCTTAAAGCAAGATCTCATAAGTAGAGGAGTCTTCTTTTCTTTTAATTGTAAGTAAATAAAAAACATATTCTAGAACTTATATATATATATATATTTAAATACATTTTTGAAAGGCCTTGAAGACTTCAGCCTCTAGCAATGTAAAGTGGCTATTCTCCAGACTATTAAACAGCTTCCAAATTGCTTTTATAATTCTCATTTTAAAGGGAAAAAAAGGCCATAAAACTTTAGTACAAGACAGCACTAAAAATAAGCATAAACAATATATATTTTTATATGTAAGGCCTATTCATTACAGAGCCACAATTAGATGCTTTGAGATTCTGAATGTGTTGTGATTAATGTATTTCTTGTTTGCATCAGCTTCACTTCATGCCTCACTACACACCCAAGGTGTCCATTAATCAGCACTGCTGCATCCTCTGTCATATCTTGCTGCTTAAAAAACACAATTACTCAGGGTGGGAGGTATCTAGAACTACACCAGATTTTTCCACTTTGAGCTTTAGAACTTAAGTGGCTTCTGCAAGACATTTTATCATCATTCTAGCAGTTTCACAGACACATGAACATCTGATGTAGAAGCTTTCTAAGGTGTAGACATCCTTGTTCTCCATTTAAGGAGTTTTATTCGGCATACTGTGCAGTGAGTTATGGTAACTTCATTTGAGAAATTCAGCTGCAGAAGAAGGATGGTACTGGAATTACATGGTGGTTGTAATTTAAAATAAAGCATGATCTCTTGGTCATCCTCCAAGTATGACAGTAACACCATGATGAACTTAATGAAAAATGGGAAATATCTGTATTTTGAAGAAAATATATGAAGATAAACTGAAATCTCAGGTACATTCTATCAAATAACATTTGGGGGGAAAAATAATTTTTACTGACAGTCAGTTTTGTGCAAACAATCATAGGAACCAAAAATTTCTTATTCTCACTTCTCTAAAGGACCATCTCACAAGTTTTACTGTCATGTTTCTCCCCAGAAATATTTAAAATAAGAATAAACCATTTTTATTTATTTATTATTTTTTTACACAGGGAAAGCAGTGATTTTGTCAAAACACAGAAATATATTGGTAAAATATATTGATTGATATATATGATAAAAGCAAGGGGGGGAAATAGAATAATTCCAGTTGGAATTGGATAGAATATTTCAGTTGGACAGGTCCTACAAGGATCATATAGTTCAACTGCCTGACCAAATCAGGGCTGACCAAAAATTAAAGCATGTTATTAAGAGCATTGCTCAAATGCTGACAGGCCTGGGGCATTGACCACTAGGAAGCCTGTTCCAGTGTCTGACCACCCTCTTCAAATGACTGATCTCTAGATGGGCCATTACCACCTTATACTCAAAAGATCTTTCTATCAAGAGTCTCACGGTAACGTGTTCTGTTGCTTGGTTATGTTTTATAGATGAGGAACTAAAGCAGTAAAAGATTTGAGCCCAAATTCTGCTTGTATCATGCTCTGTACCACCAGTTTCTTCTGACCTCAGTAAAGTAAGTAAACCAGACAACAGTTATAATGCATGATTTCCTCAAGATACTTTGAAAATCTGGTGAGATTTGAAACAAATTTTTACCAGCCTTCTAAATGAATTCTAAACCTAAAGATTGCCGAGCAGGATTTTAGTATCTTGTCTTTTCATAAGTTGATACAAATTCCATTGTTTGACTATTTTAATGAAATTAATCCTATAAAATCTGTTTCTTGAGATTAAGCTATTAAAATTAACATTTTATATATTAACTGATATGCTAGCACGCCCAAGGTTTAGATGGCTATTTCTTTAGACTTTTGTACAAAATTTATCTGAACATGAACAGATTTGAATAACTGGGAAATCTACATAAAGAACCCTAACAAATTCTATTGTCAATTCAAATTTATTTTTTTCAGTATTCAGACTCCAGAAACCATTTGTATACCATTATGATAGCACGAGGTTTGTGTGCACAGAATGCAAATAATTTTCTTAACACATAGAACGTAGCATGTAATTTCTATAACGGTTATTCATCCAAAAAAATCCCCCAAAACCCCAAACTAAAACACAATAAAAAACAAACAAACAAAACACACACACAAAAAGGGTATGGTTTACATTAAAAAGCAAACAAAACAGTAAGTTTCGAGTAAGGAAATCAACTGCTTTGTGATTAGTCAATAGACTCAAAATAGCTTATTCAAAGGAATTTGTTGAATATTTGTAATTAAAAAATACATTTGCAAGATGAACAATTTATGCACAAAGTGTTCACAGATTATTCAACCAGTTTAAACAGTATTGTCTTTTAGGAGCTTCCTTATCCTTTAGGGTATGTTTTTTTCCTCAATTAGTGGGTCCTGTGAGTCATGGGGTATTTAGAGCACCTGTGCTTCCATCAAATATGAAATTCTTAGGTGAGTTGCTAAGGCAGAGAAAATAAAAGACATGACAGTTCAAACCTATGTCTTTATTGTGGGTGGATATAAACACAGCAAAATGTCAAAAAAACAGGATATATAGTAGAGTACAACATAGGTTTATGACTAACAATACATTTTTACAGAATTGTTTAACAAAAGCTTTATTTCATATTCTTGGATTAGGTTTTTTTCAGAGTAAAATAATTACAGATATCTTTGCAGAAACAGATACAAGTTTAGCAGTTGCAAGAGAGAATGTTATGAAAGAGATTTTCTGTGGTCCATAGGTAAGGTCATCTATCTGAGATCCAAGATTCCAAAGTAACAAAGGGAAGAAGCATTCATTTAAAAAAAAAACAAAAACCAAACAAAAAACCCCACCAAAACCCAAAACCCTTACATAAGGTTTGCAGGATTA
This sequence comes from Falco biarmicus, assembly GCF_023638135.1. Taxonomy (NCBI): domain Eukaryota; kingdom Metazoa; phylum Chordata; class Aves; order Falconiformes; family Falconidae; genus Falco; species Falco biarmicus. The sequence continues at coordinate 30,734,304 of NC_079293.1, read as the reverse complement.
TACCAAAGCTGTACAAACCAGTTTGTGTCTACCTTTTCTCTCAGCTCACTATAACAAATAAAATTAATGTTTGATTTCTTTAACTACAAATATCTATATAGACTATGATGGTTGAAAATTGTTGTCTTGTTTTTTTGCTGGGATAGAGTTAATTTTCTTCATAGTAGCTGGTAGGGTACTGTGTTTTGGATTTTGTATGAGAACAATGTTGATGACACATTGATGTTGTTGCTGAGCGTTGCTTACACAGAGCCAAGGCCTTTTCTGCTCCTCACACCACCCCACCAGCGAGGAGGCTGGGGGTGCATAAGAAGCTGGGAGGGGACACAGCTGGGACAGCTGACCATGACTGACCAAAGGGATATTCCATACCATATGATGCCTTGCATAGCATCTAAAGCTGGGGAAAGAAGAAGGAATGGGGCAGACTTTTGGAGTGGTGGTATTTGTCTTCCCAAGCCACTGTTACACGTGATGGAGCCCTGCTTTCCTGGAGATGGCTGGACACCTGCCTGCCGATGGGAAGTGGTGAATGAATTCCTTGGTTTGCTTTGCTGGTGTGCATGGATTTTGTTTTACTTACTAAATTGTCTTATCTCAATGCACAATTTTTCTCTTTTACTCTTCTGATTGTCTTCCCCATCCTACTGTGCAGCTGAGGGGAGTGAGGAAGTGTCTGTGTGGGGCTTAGTTGCCAGCTGGGGTTAAACCACAACATTAGGGACATGCCAACATTTAACACAGCTCCTTTTCTCATAAGCATTATAATACATGATGTTTATGCTCCCTTTAAGCCAAAACACTCATGACTTATTCAGCATGCTGAGGAATGGGCTTAGAGTAAAGAAGTAAAGATGAATCATAAATGGTGTTAGTGGAAGGTAGAACACTTCATTTTCTCTAGGTATTGGGAGTTACATAGAGAATAAAACAAAACTGCAGAAGCAACAGATTAATCTCCTGAATTAAGTGAATATCACCAAAAATAAAATAAAATAAAAAAAAGATCAGTCCAATTTCTGCCTCTGCTACAGGTTTTTTTATGATATTCTTATGAAGTTACATGACAAGCATCTTGTCACTAATTTTTGGCAATGATTTAATTCTCATTTTTGGTGTCTTACACAAAAATGCTTAATGTACATAGTGGTAAGCATCCACATCTATAACTGATGTAAAAGTGAGTGTGGGTACCTAGTAAAGATAACAGCCCTTACTATCATGTGGCTGGATGCCAGCAGGTCTATGTGCTGTACAACCAGAACCACAGAATAAATTATTGGTTCAGGGCTTGTTCTTATTTGTGAAATGTTGTCCTACATCAGAGAAGGTAATCATAACTGACATGGTAGGGAGTCATGGAATTCCAAGAAGCAGAATAACTACTTATATTGTACAGTATTTCAATGAATATCAGTAAATATAGTGGGATCACCTTAAAAAGATATAGTAAAAAGGAGGTATTAGTGTCAGTTCTGGGTTGCTACCTACTCACTGCACTGAAGTTATCATGAGTCCTGTGGGGTCCATAAAATGACAGGCTATCATAAAACACTTTCAAAAGTATTAGGTGATGTTGCCTGGGTAACTAAAACTCCAGCATCCTCTAATTAAAGTGCTTAACTTACTTAAGAGATTCTTTTTTAAGAATCTTGTTGGCATAATCATCTACCTCATTAGAGTGGTTCCATGCCAGTGTGACTGAACTCTTGTCAAGAGTCAAAGCAAAGCAAAACTGGTGCAGTGAGGTGAAGAATCAGGAGTAACATGAATAAAACAGTCAAGCTGAAGTTTCACCTTGTCAGACTTTTTTCTTGTTAAGATTTATATAGTTATGCTTAGCTAGATACACAAGTGGGAATTAAGATTTAAAAGGAATGGTCTGAGATTGCTAGGGTCTTTTGTCTTTGGAATGTCTTTGGAACATTTTTTTAGGGGGTGGGGGGGATCGGGAGTTTCTGTTTATTTTGTTTTCCTCTTTGAAATAGCCTGCTAACTTCATTAACTCACTTTATTCAAGGACATCTAAGCAGCACAGTGCCCAGGATTTACTCATAGCAATATGATGATTAGGAAGTTGCATCAGGTATTACCTATGCAGTGCCAGGAAAAAGCTAAAAATTTGGTGTCCTCAAGATCTCATAGCTGAATAAAATTAAGAGGATATCTGCTACTCAGTAGTATTTATCATCTTGAACAAATTAACTTCTGAAGTTAGGAATGAATATTACCCTTTTAATAAATCAGAGTCAGTGCTTGAAAACACAGCGTATTCCCCTTTGTTTCTCCAAACAGATTAGTTAACACATTGAAAATGAAGACCAAACTCCACATTTTCACATGTATTTAGATTCACGTTACTAATTGCCACCTGCCTAAGTAAGCATCAGACTTCTAGTACTCTGAAACAGCATGTCCAGTTCCACGTGTTGGAGCTCTTCTTTTTTCCTGGAAATATTTCAGTATGTTTTTGGGTCAGAAAAGGAGTGTAGCTACAGGTATACTAGATGTGCTCAGTCTGTTGCTTGCACTGAGGTCAAATGGTATGGAAAAACCTGCATATATAACCTACAGCTCTCATTCTTCAAAGGGGAGCAGCTGCATCAAGTTCCTTCTTCATGATAACTCTCATACTGTACTCAGGAACTGCTTAGGAAAGTACTTGTTGGCCTGTACCAAGATAGCACCAGACACATTTTGAAAAATTTAATATTACAAATAATCAGATTCCAGTACCTATCAAGTTCTCCTGACCTTTTTTGACAAATATAACCATAATCTCTATATTTGTATTATACTAGTTTACAGGTTTGGGTACATACAAGAAGGTAAAGAAGATCCTAACACCAGTAAATATTTAAACCAGCTATATTATAATATGCATTATAGATACATAATCTTACATTATGACTTCCAACAGTTCAGACATCTGAACACTTTATTGTAAGGAGAAAAGTCACAGTAGGAGGAAGAGAGATGCCAACTGAACATATGACCACATGCAGTATTAGTTAAGCATAATCCATCAAATGATACTATATGGAGCACAGTCCTTTTTGTTGCTTTCCTCCTTCATTTTTTGCAGGGTGATGAAATTGCCTAAATCTCTTAGACACTAAAATAAGGCAGCCAGGTAAATGTCATTTTCTTATCCTCTTGAAAAGACTTCTCAAGGGCATTACAGTATGCAATAGTCTATATTGAATGGATGAATACCATCAGGATTTTGACAGTTATACACAGGCACAGAAGCAGATAGAAGTGAGGCAGAGAGTTCATCATTCCTGGGCAAGGCAATATCATCTTTTTGTAAAACTAGCTTATGATGACAAAACCACACATGGACATTTATCCACAAAGCACATGAACGTATGCTTGGACTTGTTTATGGCTTCTGTTTATCAAAACACCTCAAAACTAGAAAGTGATACAGGACCCTTGCCTTGAAGAGTTTTCAGCCTATTTTGTGTACATTAATGTATTTTGATTTCATATAACCCCCCCCATGACAAAGTACAAATTGTTACTTTAGACTTTGTAATCTCCATTGGAAAAATACCCCGGAGTTATTAAGATAACTGTGTTTCATAAACTTTCTGCAGTTATATAGGTGATTTGAAGATGACAACTCTATGACACTGAAATCTATTTACTGGATTTATACAATACTTCAAACTCCCTTGCATAACAGGAGAAAATTTGGAAGCTGGAAAATCTTGTAATTTTAACGTACAAAACCGAATCTTGAAGATTACTAAAAAGAAACTCAAGAGTGACAGACTGTCATCAGTGTGTGAAATATTCTGGGAAGGCAAAATGCAAAGAGGGAATTAATCAGAATGTACAAAAGAAAAAGGTTACTTAAAACCTATTATTGTTCTTCTGGTAAAGTTAAAATGTGTAAGATGAAACTAGACATGGAAGAAAAGAAGAAAAGAAATACACAGAATACAGATAATGTGAATCAGTGCAAAGTGTATTTGCATCAGTAAGACATGCATAACGCAAATGCTACTAAAAATAAAAACTAATTTTATGATCATTTTATTCCCTTGTCCTTAGCTAGTTCATGTTCAAACACAAAAGAAAACTAATGCAGGCATGTACAGAAGTGCTTTCATGATCCTATTATCATAACTGTATTCCTGTCAGAAGTTACTGGCAAGCAAGCTGATCCTTACACATTTTTATTGTTTTCCTTCACTGGTTTACTATATTACTCCCATACCACATTACTCCCACGCTGCATTACTCCCACAGTTTTTTCCTCACGCTTACTGAAGGTCCCATGAAATAGTTATTATTGATTGCTTTCTTTTCATTGGATGGGTGGGTAGATGTGATAGTATTCCTGAGTTGCTGTGTTAAACACGGTCTATTTCAGCTGGACCTGTACTAAATAGAATGTCTGTAAAAGCATAGCGAGGCTTTCATCAAAGCTGTCTGCAGAACTAAAACAAAAGACTGTGTTGCCCCCTTGGGAGGGGGGAGGCAGGAGTGAGAGAGATACAGACCATGAAAAGAAAGAGTTGTCTTAATACCCAGTTTAGGAACTTATTTCACCTGCTGAGTGTTCCAAAATGCCTGGTTGTCGTGGATAGTTTTTCCCTTCCCAAAGACAGTTATAATGCTGACAAGGTCTAAGAGTTGAAAATGCAAGTGCGGCGTGCTCCCCAGGTAAAGCTTACAGGGAATCCTCGGTATTTTGCAATTAGAGGCTGCCAAGAAAACATAAAACATTCCGAGTCTCTGACCAGAGCTCACTGGTTAACTGTGTTTCAGGAAAGTATCTTCATAGCAGCAGCTGAACTGGGGTGTGGCAACAAGATGAGAAATCCTCTCCTCCCAGATGTGCTAACACACCTATTAGAGCACCAAAACCAGCATATGATTAATTCTAGGCTGCACCAGACCAGAATCTTATCTTGATTAAGCCACTATAAATCTAGAACAACTCTATAGAAGTTACACTTCACTGAAACTAAGATGAGGATCTGGCTTCCTGCATGTAATCCTTGATTTGCAGTTCATGACAGCATTGTCACATTAGGAATGTTGGTGGGGTTTTTTATATCACTGTAACATGGTAGAATCACTCAGAATGTGGAGCTTGACAGAGTCACTCTTTTTGCTTAAGCCCCTTGAATCACTTGACCTGATACTTCTGGAAAATACATTACAGGAGATTATGTAAATTTCAAATCAATAAATTGTTGTGTGAAAAACAGATTTAACCACTTGATTTCCTATACATTTATTTTCTAGACCTTCTGAAATAAGCCAAGCTCTGTTCCATTTTCTTTCTTTCTTTTCTCTGATCATTCTCTAGTTTGCACCAAATATCATAATTGCACCCCCAAACCCAGCTCTCTGCAATGTACTCTGAGTCCTGGCAGAATGAGGGTCAGCTCTACCAGTCTCCAAGCTTTATCTGCGTTGCTGGACAGCCAGCAGATCAAGCGGAAAATGTAACTATCAAGTCCACTTCACAGCCTTCTTTCACTACAAGAGAGAATTTCTTCTCTAATGATTTTTATTAAGATGTTGGAAGTTCAGACTTTTGAAATCCCTAGCCATCAGCTGTATTTGTTGAAACTCAAGGCTTCTATACATTATTTGGGGTAACTGGCAGAGAACAGTAATTTCTGTCTTCTCTTAATTTGCTCTTGGTTTAGGAAACTGTAATAAAAGCAGAGTTGAGGAGGTTCCTTTTGTGTGAGAGTGTACGCTAATTCATCAGTGACTTTTTCTCTTCCTGGACCTATATAACATCTTGCCAATTCATTAAAGGAAGTGTGATCTGGTAGGAGCCCACTTCATGTTACAGCATGATCCTATGGGTATGTACCATTTATCAGCTTCTTCCCATATCTTTGAAAGTGGAAAAAGTGTTTATAGTCAAATCTTCCTTCTTTTTCCTGGACTCACTAACAGCTCACAAAGAATATGAAATACATTCAACCAAAAATACAGATCTGTCCAGCAATGCCTCAAAATGTAATCAGGATAATATAAATATTAAAAAGTCAATATAAAATATTCAGTCAGTAAAGTGCTGAAGTTTTCCCCTAGCAGGACAATTTTCAGACATTAATTTCCTCATTATGTTTTATTTCTCTCAGTTTTAAGTACCTAAACTTTCCATCTATAAAGGAGAAGAGTCTTATGAAGAAATTTCTATCATGCTCCCGCTCCTCCAGGAAAAGCTGTAAAAATTTCCACTTTCCTCTCTGCTTTGGAAATTTGTGGTATCGTTTCTTCAGTGGCTTCCTTTTAATTTGCTGAGCCACTTTAAGGCACATCACATTTGCTGTGAACAGCATCCTCTTCTTTATAGTTGTGGCAAGTCACTTAGGCTGGCCCAATCGAGGGAGACTGGAGGTCTATCACTTAGCACTTTTTGGTTGCCAGAGGTTAAAGTTTAAAAAAAAAATTATCTTCACAAGGGAGACATAAATCCCCTTAAAAACAAAATAGTGAGCTAGGTTACTGTCTTATGATCTTCTTACAAAACTGAAAACTGACTGACTTCAGAAGGCTTTACTCTAACCCTCATTTACATAAAAGTCTAAGTGAGAATTAAGCTGTTTATGTCAGTAGCCATGGGTGATTTTGCCCTTTTAGGTTTTCTAAGCATTCAAGTGTGTAGAACCTAAAAATACCAAAGAAAAAAATCCTAGCAAACTTATACAGACAATAACTGCAAGGAAGCAAACAAGAGTAAAAAATGGATTATAGATGCTTAAGGGAATGTTCAATAGATTTCTCTTTCTTCACCTCTTCAGTATTCAGAAAAAAAATCAGCCTGTCTGAGAGAGATGCATGTTTTTATATAAGAAACATAGTTCCAATAGGGATCTTGTCTCATCTCATGTACAAATGTAATTTAAGGTTATCATGTTTTATATATTTCACTTTTAAACTGTGTTGTGTTTGTAGGGCTGTCAGCTGCTTTATCATAAACAGCAAATACAATTTTTTCTCATCCAAGTAGCAGCATGTATTAGAACTGAAGCTTCCATCTTGCTCACTCACAACTGTTTCTTCATAAAAAGTTCTCTATACATCATTGTCAAGTGCAGACAAAAATTTATTGTGTTTAAGAATACATTACTCTGTTTTTCATCCTATGAATGCACACAAAAGCAGACCTTTGCTGACACTTTGGTCTGTACCATCCACACCCAAAATATGCCTTGTACTTTGTAGAACAGATTGTGTAATTGTCCCCAGGAAAGTGGGAGCATGTTTATTGCTCTCTATACATTTTTTCAAATTAGTGGTACAAGTCTACATACTGGATACAAAACAAAAGAATGACTTATTGTGTTCCAATGTAATGCAAGAAAAAAATATTAAAGATGAAAAAGCAAGCTCATTTTGAGATTCCACTTAGTGGATTCCCAGAATTTCCCCCTCAACAGTTTTCATTGGCTTATATTAACTGTGGAAAATATAATTAAATCTCTTTTATTCATTAGATTGGAACTTTGTCCCAAAAGATGAGAAAATGCACTGAAAGGTTCTAATATATGCTCTGATTTTAAATCAGAAACATGAATCTATACCATATCTGATTCTAGACTGTAGCTCTGAATCATCCATGTACATTTCTGTACTTGATATTCACATAAACAGATAATGGGGTTTAGATTTTAGAGGCAGTAGGTATCTGTCTTGTATGAACTATCCTGAAGGATCTCTTCCTTGAGTATAGTTTTGAATGAGTTGAAAAATGTGATTTTAAAATAAGCAAACCATAGTTAGTCCCAACTGTTAAACTAATACGCTGTGCCTCCTTTCGGCCTCTCCGACACTCAAAATGTAGCATTCTTTCCTGAAGATTACTTAGTTCATAATATTAAACATACATAATCCAGGTTTTCTCTCATTTTTTAATTACCTCTCATCTGAATTTGTCAATTTACCAGATGTATAAATCATTTCACAAAGTTAAAGTTAGGATTCTAACAGAGGATATAATTACATATACATGTATAAATACACACACACACACACACACACACACAGAGCTATAAAGCCAGGAAAAGGCTAAGGGAAAGGAGGGCCACTAGTAAGTGGCATAAAAGAGAACTAATGTCCAGAATATAAAAAAAAAAAATCTGAGAGGAGTTTCAGGCAGCTGAAAGGAAGTTCAACAAAATAGAGAAAGCAATAGGCGTTACTTAAAGCCTGACTTTCACCCTTTTTTCTCTATTCAGTCTTGTCATATTACTGTTGATTACAGACATTATAAAAGGTGATGGGTTTGAATGCTTAGGCTTGGGGGAAGGTGAAAGAGGGTCACTTTGGAACTGCTTTGACACTCAATTTAAGACAAACTATCTAATTCTTTTTTCCTGTGGTTTTTAGTTTGGGTTTGTGTTTTGTTTTGGTTTTGTTGTTTGTGTGTTGTTTTTTCTTTTTTTTTAAATATAGCGGTATATATTTCTATTTTAAAGTTTGTACTGTTTGTGCATCTTCTTAGAAACACTACAATATTATGCTTTTGCAGTACCGTTGATCCAAACTTTATGTTTTGATGCCAATGCAATTCCTCTGGTAATGATAGCTCATCTTGTTCAAACACAAATTTAATGTCTCGCCATATGAGATATCACAGAAGAGTTTTGTTTACAAAATCCATAGTGACAGTACTTTCTTCCCTATGTTTTGTAGGATAAAGTGAAAACCTCTTACCCATGGTGCATTTGAGCCTTGACCTGTCTCGTTCTCCTACTAAATAATATTGTATTTTAGAAAAGGGGACACAAACAACTAATACAGGTATTTCTGAAAGTGCACTTTAAAATTTATATAAAGAATTATTAACCTGTTAAATAATACCTATTAAATGATCATGAATTGTTTCAAAGTGCGTATTTCATTCCTGTGTCAGTGGAACAATTCAAATGAAGAGCATAGTGTGGGTCCACTGAGAGATTTGATTATGAATTTTGCACAGCTTGAAGGAATTTCTTTAATGCCTGTGATGCTGGAATAACACTAACTTTGGGTATCTGACTTCTCATTTTAGTAGTTTTCAGCTTGCATGGATATGAAGAAAATCTTTACTAATTAAAACAAGCCAGAAAAAAAATAATAAATAATTTGAGACTTACCAGAGATGTTGATTTTAACGTTGGGACAGCTTTTACAGAAATGCTAGGATCATGAGCTCATTTTTGCCAAAAGCCTCAATTTCCATTAAGCTCCTAAGTTTTACTTTTCTTGAAATGAGTATTGACACAGTTGCATACCATAGATCCATAGCTGATCTCTGTCAAGATGCCTTGATTTGTATTTGAAAGGTATACACTGCTTGGATAAGACTACCCCCTTCCAGGTTTGTGTTTGGAGTTTTTCTGGTTGTTTTATTAATATTTTTTTTTCTGCCAGTGAGGCAGGCAAGAGACTGTTACATTCTTTCTTATTCTGTATCAGACAAATTTTAAAGAAATAGCAGGGTACAGATAGTACAAAAATAAAGAATAGATCAGAGATATTGAAGGGATGCAGAAGATGGAGTGGTATGTGAAAAACAAGAAAATACATTGAATGTACAAAAAAAACTAAGGGAAAGCAGAGATTAAATTGTCAGAACAATTAAAAATATGAAAGGCATAAAGGGTCATAAGAAGCTAGGGATAGGGATAGAAAAAGGCAGCTGAGACAGCACTTGTCCATTCTGAGCAGTCAGAAGCCCACTTTTTTACGTTTACAGAAACACAGACTTGGAGATCAACCTGAAATAATCAGCAAAATGTCATTGCTTCCTGAAGGCTCACAAGTTAAAGGGCTCATTTTTAGTGCCATGATTTAAATCAGTCTCATTTTTTGCAGGGAAGAAGGGAGGGAAAGCTGTCAAGATGTTTGACTGCTTGACTTTGGCAGTATTGCCCTTTACACAGGGATGAATTGCACCCTAAACAAACTCAGTATGATCTGCAATAAATTATGCTTACTTTTTATGATGTGTTCATTTACACTTTAGAATGCAGTGAGATTCTGCTGTAAACCATGCCAGAATACACAGGTGTGTGAAAGGCAGAAAAGACATGAAAGGAGAATGACATAGATTAATCTGTAACTTTTTTAACAAGGCAGAACACAGGGAATTCTAATCTAATTTTAAACTGTGTAGTATAAAAAGACACTATCACCACCTCAAAAAATCAATGTGGACATCTAAATGCAGAGCCACCAAATTCTACTCATAGCTAATTTTGTAAGAGAGTGGATTTTCTACTTTATGGTAGACTTACTTTGTTGTCTTGGTTTCAGCTGGGATAGAGTTAATTTTCTTCCTAGTAGCTGGTACAGTGCTGCACTTTGGATTTAGGATGAGAATAATGCTGATAACACACTGATGTGTTAGTTGCTGCACTGCACTTACATATAGTCAAGGACTTTTCAGCTTCTCATACTGCCCTGCCAGCAAGGAGGCTGGGGGTGTACTAGAAGTTGGGAGGGGACACAGCTGGGACAGCTGACCCCAACTGGCCAAAGGGATATTCCACACCATATGGCATCATACTGAACAAAAATACTGGAGGGGAGTTGACTGGTGGTGGCTGCTTCTCAGGGACTGGCTGGGCATCAGTCAGCAGGTGGTGAGCAATCATATTGTGCATCACTTGTTTTATATATTCTTTTATAATTGTAATTATTTCCCCTTCCTTTTCTGTCCTATTAAACTGTCTTTGTCTCAACCCATTGGTTTTACCTTTTTTTTTATCGTCTCCCCCATCCCGTTGAGGGGGGAGTGAGCAAACCACTGTGTGGTGTTTAGCTGCCTGCCGGGTTAAATCACAATATTGGTCCATAATATCTGACAGTCTTTACTCTTGTTCTTTTTTCAGTTTGTTTGGGTGGGTTTTTTTGGTGACTTAGGTTTAGTCTATCTTCATCACAAAACCTATTTTATACCTTTCTTTCTTTCTTTATGTCTGTCTGTCTGTCTGCCTATCTATCTATCTAAGAGAGATTGGTTTACCTTTTGGATGCCATTTAGCTAAACTCAGCTTGAAGCTGTCTGATTTTGAAATGTTTTCATCACTATCTCGACCTAGAAGTCACACTTCATGAGTTGACATAATAATTTTGGTGGTGATGAAGGTATTGTGTTTAAAAGTTTTTCAAATAATTTAGAAAATTAAAAGAAACCTGAAAAAACCCTATTTCATTAAATATATTCTTTATTGAGGAATGAGGATGAGGAAGTGTAGTGTTGTGGTTTAACCTCTGCTGGCAATTACACAACACTCAGACACTTACTCCCCACTCCCATGGTAGGATTGGGGGAGAATCAGAAAGGTAAAACTGAGAAAGAAACTTGTGGGCTGGGATAAAGACAGTTTAAAAATAAGTAAGTAAATAAATAAATAAATAGATAGATAGATGATGACGTAGTAGTAGTAATAATAATAATAATAATAATGATAATAATAAAAAAAAAGTATGGAAAAGAGGGGCTGGGGGGTGGGGGGTGAACCACCCAGAGACAAAAATAAAACCCAAGAAAGACAAATGATGCAAATGAAAACAGCTGCTTACTCCCAGCTGACCGATGCCCAGTTAGTCCCCAAGCAGCACCTCCCCTCCCCCCACCCTCAACCTTCCCCTCAGTTTTATTGCTGAGCATGATACCATATGGTATAGAATAGCGCTTAGGCCAGTCGGGGTCAGCTGCCTCAGCTGTCTCCCCTCCCAGCTTTCTGTGTGCCTCAACCTAGTTGCTGGTGGGGTGGTGTGAGGAGCAGAAAAGGCCTTGATGCTGTGCAAGCACTGTCCAGCCGTAACTAAACCACCCTTGTATTACCAACACTGTTTTCAATACAAATCCAAAACGTGGGCCCATACTGGATACTATGACAAAATTTAACTCTATCCTAGCCAAAACCAGTACAAGTGTCTTTGCAATTACAATTTGAAGATGATTCAGCATCTGATTGTCATACTAGTGTGAGGAAAACCATCATCATATTGATGAGTTTAAATAAGAATGTCATATTTTTAACAAGCCTTAGACAAAGAAAAATATAAAATAAGAGGATCTATATCAGAGAACAGTGGCAAAAATTACCAGAAGAATAGGGAAACTAACCTATCAGGAAAGGTTGAGAGAAATAAGGTTATTGAACCTAAGAATAAAATATTCTTAAGGGACACATGGTCACAGTTTTCAGAAAAGTTAGAGCAAGTTAGAAACTTGCTGTTCTCTGAGTCCAGTGGCAAATTCCAGAGGAAATGGGATGAGCTGATTGGAAGAAGACCTAACCATAATGACATTATAAATACCATAAACACACTGGGAGCTCTGCACTACATCACCTGTGAATATGGTGGAATCTCCTTCCCTGGAATCTTTCAGGAAGATGCTGGACAAGCAACAGTAAGGAACTGATTACATTCAACTGATTTTGGTTTTGAGAAAAATGTTGATTTATTGCTTCTCTATGTTTTTTTTCTGATTAATCTTCTATTATTCTATTTTAAAAAATGCCGCTTGTGTTGTAACAGGTTTTTCAAAGTTCTATCTGGTCCAGCTTTTTCACAGTTATAGATAGGGATAATAAATTTGGAAATGTATTTTTTTAACAAAATCAGTCTGAATAAATATTCTGTACTTATATCTTCATGGTTTTTTAATGTAACTTAGCAGTGATTATCCTGATAAATTTCAGGATATGGCTTTACTTTCCAGTACAGTTATTCAATAACTGTGAGTAAAAAATAGTGAGAAAATAAGATCCTGCTTGGTGCAATGAAGTCATAGGGTAAAGATTAATTTCCCTCTTTTATGAAGAAGTTGAAACACAGGAGGCAAGATAACAGGGTAATTGACTCCTAAGAGATTGTTTTTTAAACTTTAGTATTAGATAAAGTGCAAGAGCATATACCTAATACACTCTTTATGCACTCAATGCACTATTTATTTCATAACTGGCCTTAAGTTTTATGAACTGTATATTTTTTTAATGATTTTTAGGATCTAATATTTAAAATCAGTTTGTGTTCTGTTGTGATGACAGGAATATCAATTTTGCTCATTGTAACAGAAAGCATGCAAATATTCTCTTCTGCAAAAAGGATGGAATGGTTTTCCATTGCATCATAAGTTTTCCTACTGATTATTATTGTATGTAATGTTGTTACGCTGTTAAACTAAAAACTTGGGCAAATTCTGCTCCATGAATGCCTGGTGGTAGGTTTCAATATGTTGTAGATCATACTGGTTGTTGGCAAAGAGCAGAATGTGTCCTATAGTACACAAAATACAAAGCACCTTTTTTTAAACGGCCCTTTTTTTTCTTAAACTGAAAGTAAATATGCACAGCTGCTGCAAAAGTCATGAAACTTTTAATGCTGGCTTTCTTGCTTTTCTGGACTTCTATGCATTAAACTTTCTTTAGTACCACACTTCAGAGATGACTGTATAGATAAACTGAAAAAACCTAACATAGGAAGTTGCAGCAGTAGCTTAAAAATAAGTGCAGTGATTTGAAAATATCTTCTGTCTTAAACCAGTTTCACAAGACTGAACAACTTATTTCTTGGCCTCAGTCATAATATAAGTGATGCTAACTATTGTAGATAAATTAAATTTCAGATTTTTCCATGTACTTTTGGTGCCACTCTGTATATAACTTAGTATGGATTTGGGTAAATTTAGATTACTCCGTCGTGACTTATTAGTATTTGGAGAGGATATATGTTAGACCTAACAATTTTTAGAGTTACTAGGGGGTATCATTCATTTATTTTTCAGTGTACTGGGGCAATTCTAAACAGAAATTTTAAAATAATTTTTGTCTTTTTACTCCCTGGCAAGCATTTACACTTTGACAATGACAGTTATTTCTTTAAAATTGAGTGGAAAATCAAATAATTAAAATCTACTTAATAAGCACCTCTTGCTATTGACAAACTTTCTACTTTGCCTTCCCACGTGATGAAAACAACTTGAAACAGGTGCCCTAGGTAACCCCTAGCCATGCAGAGACAGAGGCACTTACAAGGGAAATCCAGTACTCAGGTAAATAAGTAATAACTCTGCCATGGGGCCCTGTGCTCTTTCTGTTCAGTGATGACCACCACTATGACTTACTGAAGTGTCAGCCCTGGGTCCTTCTCCTGACTCCTGTTCATGCTTCCCTATTCATGCATTGTTCTGGTTCCTACACTTTTATCATAGGAAAGATCCATTACGATCTTGCTATAGATCATACTATAGATGAGCATGAGTGATGGAATGATATGACTTGCATCAGATTTGGACCCTCTGACTTTCCCAGCCTGACGGACCATAATCCCTCCACAGGTAGATCAGTATAAGGCACTCTTTATTGTGTCTCCATAATGATGGAGGTAGGCAGAGTTATCATAAAGTGTCTAGTTATAGGTAGTTTAAAACCAGAACCTGACCTGCCAACCATAAAGTTAAATAAATTAGAAAAAGCTCAGAGAAGAACAAAACAATTTATAAAAAATTAAAGAATCTGTTCCATGAAAACATATAAATATGCCCTTGAGCAAATGGTAAATATAGGCTTAGGAACAGTGAGAGTTTTACAGTATTTGAAAGGAGTATACCTACTGAGGAAGAAGAATTATTAAAACTAAAGACCATATAATCAAGAAACAGGACGTTTAAGTTCAGGTTATACAAATAAATATATACAAATAATACAAAAAAGAGGGAGTTCCCTGTGTGAGATGGGTTGTAAAACAGTTTCTCCAGGAAAGCAATAGCAGACTTATAGACTGGGTTCAATGTTTTTTTGGTTGGTTGGGTGGATGGGTTTTTTGGGGGTGGGGATGGGGGTGGTGTCCTATGTGTGTAACACAACACAAGAACCCTAAAACAATGAAAAGCTTACACCAGAGAAGGAAGAGAGAATCATCAGGTTAATTTCTAGTCTTTCTTATCTTTCCAAAAGGTCATTAACTGTAATATTCTTTCAGTTCAGTTTTTGGTTCATTTTTGGCAATATTCATGAAATTATCACCTTTTATTAATAGAAACTGTATGTTTGCAAAAACTGCAAAATCACTGGCAGTAAATTATGTCTTTAATATCAGTCAAGATGTCATTTCTGCTGTAACATCAAGTTTATCTCCAACCAAAGGATTTAACACACAAAATTTTAGTCATAGGGTTATTTACTGTATGCATATTTGATAATTTCTGCTGAAACATAAGAACTCTATGTATTTCTTCCATCTTCCAAATTCCGTGTCTTTCTAGTGACAGTAGGATTGTCGTTCATTTACTAAAAGTTTACGACAAGCCAAATTCACTTTAAAGTGATAAGTTAAAGGAAAGAAAAAGAGTCCCTTCCTAATCACTCAAATTTTGAACTGATTCTTTTCTTTGGAATAACTACTTCAAATGGCTTTGGTTGTTGTTTTTTTTTTCTTCTTTGTATGTTTGCTTCTTCTCCTCAAGTGTGGAGTTATTATTATAAAACACAGGTTTTGAGTTGGTTTCATTTAAGGAAGATGCACTGATTTTCAAAAAATGGTGCAAATACCAAGAAGGCTGTTTTGTATGCTTCAAGTTTTTATGTTAATGTAATATCAAACCTTGTATTCAATTAGATCTTGATGTATGAGCTTCATTTCTTACTGTAATCCATCAGACATTTTACAGGGTGAACAACAGAATAGCTGAATATGATAAACATGTCAAAGTCAGTGAAGGATTATGATCTGGTATTAATATTATAACTGTTTCACATAACAACAGCACACTTAGAACTGTTTTGCCAAGACTGTTATAAACTACCTACTCTTGGGGATTACAGTAGTATACCTATGTATATGGTTTCTTCAGGGCCAAAATTGCAACTCAAACTCTTTCCAGAGTGAGCTTTCTTCTCTAGAGTTGCCAATTTCTTCTCCATATTGTCTGTCTTACAATTTTGAGAAGTAGGGATGATCTGACAACTGCCAAATGTATGGAGAAAGATTCTTTTTAACAATATGTTTTTGGTAGAAGAATATGTGCTAATAGTATATCTACAACACTGTCATTGCCAAAATTTGAATGAGTTACATTGAAATGCTGATAAAATATTGATCAGTCCTAATTACCACTGTCATAGCAATATTATTCCTTATACAGACAGCAATGAGGATATCAAGGATGACACCTGTTATCTGGTATGTCCCAGTATATGGTATATCCAGGTAACCTAGTCCCAGCATTATACAACTACAGCTAGAGACAGATTCAACCAATTGGCTAGTAACAGACCTTTCTGATAAAAGGAAAGTAGGAAAGAACAAGACCACAAAGCTGCCAAGCATCTAAAAAGATAGCATCTCTTTACTTCCACAGCTTCCCACTAGCTTACTTGTAACTCTTCAGAGCAATGACTGACCTTACTCTACGCTCAAAAAGCCCAGGGAAGAGCTCAGATCTCTTTTAACCTGCTTTGCCCTTGCAAGCCAATTTACCTAAGACCTGCCTATCAATCAGAGATATGACTAGGCTGAATCCACAAGAAATTTGAGAACTGTGGGGAGAAAGAAAACACCACAGAAAAATGAAGTTCTTACATGAAATACATTAATATATACATCAGAATGTCCTCAATTAAGCAAAATAAAGAATGAAATTGCAATTCATACAAAACATTTTCCTTGTTTGGACTGATTTGGAACTAACAACAGATCATACTCACCAAAACTTCAAACAAATACCAGAAACACTGATTGTGAACCTCAATCCACATTTATAAAGTTAAGAGGAAATTACAGTTGTTCAAGATTAATTACTGAGAGTGCAATTAGGTTGCCTAAAAGTATATATCTAGTGCCTATGATTTCCAGCTGCCAATGCAGAAGCTCACAGGTCTATCACGGGCGCTGTATTTCTCCTGTAACACATAGCTGCCCCAAATACTTTAGATATCTAAAAGAACATTAGACACTTATGCCTTGGGGAACAGATAATACGCATCCTTAATATGCAGATGTCGACGGCGAGGGAAGTCAAGCAGGCAAACTCAATATGAGTGATAAAGCAAGCTTTGATTTATTACGGCGCGATTATATCTTATATACAGTTCCAGCTAATTATGCCTACAAGTCATCTGCTGATTGGCTAAGCTCTAAAGGGTTACATTTTCATACGTCCTCCTACTTGCGGTTTCTGCAGATAGCTAGCTACATTTTTTTTTTCTCTCTTGTCTACGCGAATTCCTCAAAGTTATTTACAACATTAGGCACAAGGTCAGTGTTTTTCTCAGCTTCCTTATCAGCATGCCTCAGCACAGCTGCAAGGCCTGCTTCAGCTAACTTAAGCTAACTTTGTTTCACAAAGATCTTTAAGGGAGTCATGGCCGTGATCACACAGCCATTCTGCAACATGCAGACAGCCAGGATTCTGTAAAAAAATATGAGTGAAAGCACCCATTCCAAAAGAAGAAAGGTAAATGTTACATTTGTGGGTAAGGGGAGCTGGAAAGACACATATATCAGTTGACACATTGTAAGTGGAAAGTGTAACCACAATATAAGTCTTAAAGAGACTCTATTTAAAAAATGACAATAGATGACTTGTTAATCAGGAATAGATAATTAAGAAAAATATCTGATAGAGGATTTTCAAATTTGCTGGTAAATACACCGAAATCCAATGACTAGAAGTTTTGGCAGACTTTGTCTTTATTTATAAGAGATTTAGCCTCAGAGCCACTTTTATGTTGGGAAAAACTGGAAACCCCAAAACTTGAACACATATAATTTGTGAGAACTGTATTCTACAGTGAGGTAATATGGCTATTAAAGTATCAGCAAGTACACACCATTGCCAGAACTAACTGTTGAAAAATGTGGGTGCATTAATACATGGGAAATAGGACCCCATGATCCTGCCCTCGCACACTCTTTCTGGTTATCTGATGCAGGGCCCTGGAGAGGACAGGATTTCAGGACATCGCAGTGCTGGCAGCAGACTATTATCAAGTTCCAGTTTTCATTGCTTCAGTTTGTTGTCCTCAGAGGTAAGGAGAGAGTATTGCCCTTCATTCAGCACCCCTAAACTCACTGTTGGTTTGATATGTTCTTTTGGATTTCTTTTCTTAGCTTCTTAAACATGATCAGATAAATGGCTACATTCAGGGTGGACCAGTACTCTGGAACAGGCTGATAATAAAATATTCCTGATAACATTATATTACTCCAAAATTACTTTCTCAGCTTGTTAGTGACTCTGATTGCATGATCTTTGCCCCTTTTTCTGCCACACTCTCTACCTGGTAAGAAAGGTTAGAAGGCAACTAACCTCATTACTTCTGTACATCTACGTCCACCTAATGTAACCACATAGCAAAACTGTGAATGAAGAGAGATGAAATATTTTTGATCACTCTTTAGAAAAAAAGTCAATATTCAGCTTCTCATCTTGAGGATTATTTTTTATCATGATGATGCTTAAAGATTTGTTCTAAGAGGCTCAAATTAACGCTATTAGTAACGTCATTGACACTGACATAAACCTTGCTGTAAGGAAAAAATAATATCTTAGGGGAAAATTTTAGTTCGGTGATGGTACTGAAAAGAGACATTTCAATCTACTCAGAATTGCAGGTGTTTTTAATAATTGGATGAGTGTGTGGGACATGAATTACTGCCTAGGACTACATTGATTAACAAAACGGCAAAGATGTAATGATTGAAATAGATAAAGCTATGTAGGTCTTAAGAAGCTGTGTAGTAAGGAATATGGAATGTCCTAACATTTCTTAACATGTCATCTTTTTAGATTGCCATTGTGTAATACCAATGTTATTCCAGGGCTGGTAAAAGACTAGTCTAGTCTCCTTCACTACCTACACTGTAAAACTGGTGGGAATGTGGAACATATAGTTGTCAGATAATGCAAGTATGAATGTTACTGAGTGCATACTCCTGAAACCTATTAAACTGTATTGTTTTAATAATTAGATAAATCCTGAGTGCTATTTTGTGAATATAAGCATATAAGAAATTTTAACATCAAAGTATAGCCCTTAAAAATGTTAAGTGTACTGTCATTTCCTGTTAATAGTTTTGTTGCTCAGAAATTTTAGTTATTCAGATAAGAGAAATTATCACGCATGAGAAACAAAGAACAGAAAACAGGTGAAATTGATGTCAAGCTTATCTAAAATATTCAGCAAAATACAAATTTTACACATAAATATTTCTGCAATGTAAATATAAACATCATAAGTATATACAAATTGGAAGACCATTGTGACTCATTTGTGGTGTCAGTTGCACTCTACAAAAAGCTCTAAGTTTGAAAACTAATAAAGTTATAACTTAAAGCTAGCTATTAACAGAATGTATCATTCAAAGCTGCTGATATAATAAGGATTTGATGAGCACTGACTGTGGAATTCTAGCATTACCATTTATTTAAATCCCAGTTTGGAACTCGGCTGAGACATTCCTTTAGGACATTGTATTACATATTAATTATGCTTTTATTCAATACAGCTTGATCAATAAGAAAAAATAAATTTTTGTCTTTAGATAGTTTCCATTGTGCATGAGCAATTTTGGAAATCTTTAAATTATACTTCTATTTAAAATGCTTCAAGTATTGAACAACCCTATAGAAATCTTTAATTCTCAGTTTAGCAACTAATAAGTTCTTTTACTACCACCTCACCTTAATCCATTTGTTGTCTTCCTCATTCCCAAGAGTAATTAATTCCTGCAGTACTGTAAATACACACACAAACAAAAAAGTTTACCATTGGACAATGATTGCAATATAAATTTCTAATTGAGATTTTACCTTTTTTTAAGGATTCCATGTGCATTAGCTCTCTTCCCAGTGCTTATGTTCTCTTTCATGTGTTTACAGAATTTATTTGCCAACTTTCAAAAGCAAGTACACAATCTTCCTTTCCTTAGTGTGCTTGCAGTATGCTGCAGCAGTGCTTCATGGAACTGCAGCTGGAGTTCCTAGAAATGAGGCTATGGCAGAGGATCAGTCATTTCTTGAATCTTTTAACTATGTCTTTGAATCTGAAAGTGAAATCAGTATTAAAGAACTGAACCTGAAGTCAATTCAACAAAAGGCAAAAAACCAGAGAGGCAGAAAAATGAGATGGAACAATCTTAAATTAACA
Source organism: Falco biarmicus (assembly GCF_023638135.1). Lineage (NCBI taxonomy): Eukaryota > Metazoa > Chordata > Aves > Falconiformes > Falconidae > Falco > Falco biarmicus. The sequence continues at coordinate 30,714,169 of NC_079293.1, read as the reverse complement.
ATTTCATTAAAGACTATATTTTAAATTTGTGTCACTTTTTATTATTATGTTGGTCTCTAACCTTTGTCTTGACATGATTCCTGAGATTTTTATGGGTTCACACCCAAGAAAGCTTTTGTGCATTGATTATCATTTACATTAAAACATAAGAAAAACAAGAAAAAGATGTTCAGCACTCTTATTTATAGACTGATGGACTAACATTTTTTTTAAAGCAATAAATGAATGAATTATTCCATCTATTAAGAAGATAGAAATATTGAGTGCATTTGTAGAGATATTAATATGTCATACTCATCAATATAAAACTGAATTAAAATAAGATACAGGTAATCATAATATTACAATGCAGTTGAAAGGCAATGCAACAGTTCAAAGTTCTGAAAAGTTCTATAAAGCAATTCAGTGAAGGTCATTCATCAGATACCTTTTCCAAGCAGAATGCTAGTTATGTGCACAAATAAGATTTTTGTTAAAACAGAACACTGATTTAAATGTAATCTACACAAGTGATTCATGCCCATATGAGTTCAACTGATACATATTCAAACTAAAGATGTGTCAAATTATAATAACCTACCAGATTTGATTCACTCAGGAAATAAATTATTTAACTATTTCCATGCACATATTTCTGTATGATTGACTAGCTGCTATAACAAATTATAATTTGTGTTTGCTCTTTGTGCTTTACAATTTATTTACTTCAGTGTAACTTTTTTACCCTGCTTGATAATTCAATTATTCAAAGAAAATTCCCTGTGTGGATGTATGTTTCATTTTCTATTCCAAACCCTACTTATTTTTATGTTCTTAATTCTCAGATGATCCTGGGTACCTGCTATATTCTGTATGAACAAGATGGCATAGGTAAGTTTTATGATCATGTTATGCATTTACTTTTGTACATACACACACACACACACACAAATATACTAAAGACAGGAATCTCTTCTCGGATATTAAATAGCTGTGAATAGTCCTGACATTTTGGATACAAGACTTCAGAGAGCTTACATGTCATTCTGGATATTTATGTAAAATGTTAGATGCACCTCTCTTTCTTTTCTAGCTCCTCTCTATGTGATGTTCTTCAGGAGGAGACAATGTGCCTAAAGAACATTTCCTTTAGTGTCTTAGAAAGAGCAGGGAATGGAAGGAATTCTTGCTACATAGAAGACTATGTTTGAAATAACCATTAATAGTATCCACTTCATAATCTGTACACTGATAGATATTTGAATATAAAGATAATCAAAAGTCTTAAAGCTTTCCACATGCTTAGGACCATTTATAACAACATGTAACAGATGCTTATAATTCAGTCTTATTTCATGTACTTCTGAATCACTAGGAGAATCCAGACTAGGTTTCAAAAGTGGCAGAACAAAACGTAACCACTGCAACCTCTTTCAGATAATTCTCAGACTATCCCCTGGGCATACTGTTGAGCAAAGCAGAGCTGACTAAAATAAAACCAGAAGTTAAACTCTGAAGTTTTCAGAACATGTTTCAAAGAGTTAAGGCTCCTCTTTGTGCTGCTTAAGTGGCAGTATCACCATCTGAAGGTCGAAGTTCAAATTTAAATCCAAACACTCCCTAGTGAGCAATGATCTGGAGCCTAACTCCATGTTCATTATTCATGTGTGGATGCCAGCCAAGACTTATATGAAGAGAATGTGTCAAAAAGGCAAAATGTTCTAAAATATGATAAGGACTTTTTTGCTGTGGTTTCTATAGATGGAGACCTTACTGTTTTAAAGTATGTGAAACAAATGTCATGCCTTCATAAACCAGGGAAAAGTAATTTATTTAAAAAAATATATGAATGGATTGATTCTTCAATTTTCATAATCATGTTTAAGGACCATTTTATTCTTCACGGCAACTGCAATTTTGGAAAAAAAGCTGCTTTAAAATAAATGCAATACTGTTCTGGACAACTCATTTTAAGTTCTTCTTAAGCAACATTATAATCAACTGCTTGGAAAAAACTGCATAAAACCACAAACTCCATCTGGCAATGCATCAAGGAAACCTCAGAAACCTTAAGAAAGGGTAAAGGTTTAAAGACTTGCTTACAGTTGATTTAATTTGTTTGTTTTCTGATTAACTTTCTGGAAATAAAAGATTGCATGTAAATAGTGGGGATATCAAATAAAATATTAGGAGGATTAGAAGGATATTAATATAATTTATAATTAATATAAGCCTGAACATTTTTTCCAATCTGGAATAAACTTTTCTGAGACTTTAAGACTCTTTTGCATGGTTTTGGAATGAATAATGAAACTGAACAGTAACATTAATTGCATATGTGAAGATTCAGGTTTTGTTGTCCAGGTAAGGTGTTAATGACTGCCTTCAACAAGAAAAGATGAGTTGCTATGTGGTAACAGATGATAGAATAAGGGATCAGTACAAGAAAGAAAATTACATAGAACTTGAAATTTTAGAAGAGACAGACAATGAAATAGATCATAATATTTTATCAGGTGAATCACAAAACTAGCACTAAACATTGGATATCTGTATCATCTATCTTGAACAGCAGCCTAATATAAACAAACATTTAAATGCTACTATGTACATTGTATCTACTGTCAAAGAATAAGGAAAGAAATCCCTAAAACAAGTCAAAACTAAAGATAAATTTCTTATTTGGGAATTTAGATCCTTCTAGACAGTTTTCTGATAAAGCCAACATCACTTGAAATTGTAACTTATTAAGAATTTCTGCATGAAACACGTGTTGTGTATATTTAGGTATCATAGGGATTATTTTTTTATTATTATTATGCCATGATAAATACAATGCCTATGTCAAAATTATCGGGGTTTTGTTTTGTCTTCTATCAAATATTTTTTGCAGTAAAACCATGAATAGCATACTTGGTAGTATATTTGCTAATAAAACTGAATTTTAACCCATTTTAATTAAAGTATTGACATGTTCAGATTAGCAAACTTCAATTCATTTAACTTTGTTTGGATGAGTATTCCAATTTATTGTTTGTATTTTTTTAAAGTATTTATATTTGAAGTATTAATATACTTAATTTAACTTTTTGTATGAGTTTATAAGCTAATAATCAATTGTCTTGTGATTAAAGAAATCACACAATATTAAATTAAAAAGTTAAACAGCTATCATTAAGAAGCACTAATGTGAATCACAAATCACTTAGTAAAACTACATTTCATTCTCTCACCATAAAGTCTCAGCATACAATTACCAAATTAGCAATTCTTTTAAGAGACCATCAGTATATTTAGCTTTGTACATGAAAGGTGTTGCAAGATATCGCATACGGAAAGACTCAATAATTAACAAATTTAATAAATAGATAATGTAATTTTAAATATCTGCAATGGAAGTGGTTCCATTTCATCTCTGACCTCTTGGCTTTCAATTAGGTCAAACACAGTCTGGGTTAGCATACTTTCCTTTTCTTCAAAGCTTAGTCATTATTTTAGATTCCTCATCCTGCCATTACATTATACATGTTCCATAGTTCAGGGCACTGTTGAAAACTTTTTATTGAAATGCTTTGATTAAAAGGTTGCTTAATCTCACAATAAGCACATCTGCCACAAGAATCCAAAATTTATCATGTTCCAGTTCACAGTGGGAAGAGCTAAGTCCTTCAGTGGTCAGCTGCAAATGGTAATTAATTTATCTCTATTTTAGACTAATATCCTTTATTGTTCAAAAAAGAATTTCCAATGATTTCTTCTTTGTTTTAGTGGTTCTTTATTCTATTTCTTGTTTGTGCCACAATCAATCAAAAATCAAACTCCTGAGTTCCTAAAGGTAACAGTAATTCAGATTAGCCTGCAGTAGCTCATGAAGTTGTTTATAATGTAAGTATGGAATTCATTTGGAAGAATATTAAGATATCATGCATGAAGAGCTGCATAAATGTGATTATCAGAGTAATAGAAAATCAGATAAATTATAGAGGGCAAGATCATGCCCTTGGGGATTAATAAGAACCTGTGCTACAAGCTTATTAATTGGAACTGACTAGTGTAAAAAGATTCTGGTTTTCCATCACCTTATGATAGTTTGTAAACTTCCAAATAATCCAGTAATGAAAAAGGTAAATGTTATCTCAGAGTTTATAGAGTAGCATACCAGTTACAGCTTGTAGCATAGGACACCAGGAAAGCAGAAAACTGTGAATTTTACCTTGAAAATTCTTGGTCAGATCTTACCCATATGATAAATAAAATAAAAAAAGTAAAAAGAGTATTTGTCCTGTACATGTCTGTGGACCAAGAAAAGTTGGTATCACAGCTGAATAAAAAACTTGTATTAACAAAGAAGGCAAAAGCTTTTGTCTTATATATTCAAAAGATATGGTTATTAAATAAGGAGAAAAAAAGGAAAGGAAGAAGCACAACCTGAGCTTAAAGGATAAATTACTGGCCATTGTACATTTAAACTAGATATTAGAGGAAGCTTCTAAAATAATAAAGCACTGAGGCTCTATAGCAGCCTTTCAGTAAGGGCATCAGGACAAGACAATAACAAGCCATTTTTTTTTTTTTAATAATCTTAATCAGTGTATAAAAGCTGTCTGATGGTTGAACTTGAGGTTTTTGAGAGTCCTAGTCAGGATTAAAAAAAAAAAAATAGTTGTCATCTTGTTTGGCTACAGGGCCAAATAAGAAGTTCTGGAAGGAAAAAAGAAAAGGATTTAGGACATACTTAGATTGCTAATTTTAAAGCAAAGAGGAAGCCACTTCATAAACAGCATGAATAACAATTCTGCCATGCTAGGACATTCTTGTGGCATTCAGATGTTACTCCTGTCTTTTGCAATGACAGTATGGGTCATCATAATCCTAGGGTCATCTTACTTTCCTCAACTTGGGTTTGGACAAATCATGATATATAAATAATTGGCTCCAGATGACTTTACTTTTGTATGTCTCTTTTTCTCTCTTATTTTTTGTCAGGTAAGTTTGCATGACCTAATCAAGAAAATTCTCGGTAGTGGAAATGAGTAAGTCACCAAACATTTACAGAAGCATCTGATGCACTTTACTGCCACAAGATGACCACATCTTTTATCTAATTAAAAGACCAGATGCTGCTCTGTGCTTCTCCAGCAATGAGATTGTCCAACACCAGCAACAGAAAGCTTGCAAATCTTCATTATTTTTTCTCTTTCTATTGCACAATTGTTGTTGACTCTTCTGTGATGTTTAAAATATAATGTTTTTCCCTGAATAGGAAGAAGTAGTCAACAGACCTTATCATCAAGAAGATCATGATGAACATTTTTTTAGAACATTATATAGCCAAAAAAAACCAACCAAAAAAACCCCAAACAAAAAGAATTGTGATTCTTGGAATGTGCAGTATTAACAACTTTGTTTTTCTAAGTGTTTTAACTTCCTTATTATTAATTGTATTCCTACAATCAAATTAAATGGGATTGTCACAATAACATCACCGGCAGTAATAGGACATGAAACCCCAAACCACATTAGTTGTTCAATGTTATAACAATTGACAAGCACTTAATTTTTCTTAGCTTTTTTGGGCCCAGAAGACTCCTCAGAACAAGGCCTTTCTTGGCAAAACAAATCAACATTGTTTATTTATTATGTAGGCTCTAGGCCAAATTATCAAAGAACTTTCCCTAGCACTTCTGGTTTTATTTGTGGAAATCAGTTGGGTATTTACATTTCAGGAATACCTTTTAGCATGCCCAAATATGCTTATGTATGGACAGATGTACATAATAACCCTATAGGAACAGGTTATACAACTGGCAGTTTTTCAGGTGGAAATGAGCTAAGATTGCTGTCTTTATAAACAGAACAAGAGCAAACTGTCCTAGTGTCACTTAAAACCTCACCCTGTAAAAAAAAATAAATAAAATTCTATTTTCACTTATTTTTATAGGCCTACAAATGACATAGTGTATGAAAACATGGTCAGAATCACAGGTAGGAAAGCAGTAACATTAGTGTGTCGGGGCCCTGAGCACATCTCACCTTCTAGGTGTTCATCTGGCTGAATCCAAGCTGAATCTAGATGAACTCCTTCACTGGTAGGAGCTGTCACGAATAAAGTTAGAAATTAAGGCTGCCCCTCCTTTTCTTGGGAGCTGCTTTTAATTAATCACAGGCATGAGCAATGCTGTCACTAGCAAGGAGCTACGCTTAGAAAGCTTGGCTTAGAAAGTTAGAGACAGGATTCAGTGTGTAGGCAATGATCAAGGTCAGCCTTAGTGTGGTGCTAGTCCATCATGATGACATGTCCAAGATCAAGCTAACCAGTGGGAAAACATCAGAACTGAGGAGGTATAACCAGGTGCAGACATAACTGCAGCAGAGGGGCAGTAGCAGAGCCTTGGCATAAAATTAACTTCCAAGAACAAGAGGGGAATTCCAGCTGTCTTCAAAACAGCTCTTAAAAGCAAGGAAGTTGACCTTTGACTCAACCAGCTGAACTTCTTACGGAAACTCCTGGAAAAAGGGTTAGGAACCTGATGTTGAACAGCAATTTGGAGACAGAAACAAAGACCAGGTGATGAAAGAAGAGGATAAGCAGAAATTTCTGGATAGCCTAAACCAGGAAAGTTGGAAGATGCCCTCAGTGTACTCTACGTTCAGATCTTTTTTTTCTTGCTGGGATCAGTCAAGACTGCCCTCTAATATTTAGCTGTTCTGATTACCTAATGCTGCATCAATAACTAGTCACTGGGTAAATGCCTGCTAGTATCAGTCACAACATCAACATCAATATAAATATAAATATAAGAACTAGTTCCATGATTTCAGATAAAATAAACATAATTAAAAAATCTTACCTCATTAACTACTAATTCATAGGTAGAAGTGAGGTCAGTGAGATCAGGCAGAAGCAAACTCAATATAATTAGCTCCAGTCAAAATACTTTTTTTTTTTTTTTTGAGCAGTTTTGCAAGACTAATGAAATAACTGAAATACGAAAATTAGTCTGGACTATGTGAAAAGGCATAAACTATCTTTAAGTCCACTCATCAGCCTTGTACATAAACAGCTACCATTTATGATTACAGAGTTTAAAGGATTTTCATCCATTTATCAATTCAAGACATCTCTTGTGGTTGTTATGAATTCTGTGTTTTCTTCTTTGGGTTTTTACTGCAGTAGGTTAGCACCTGGAAATTTTCCTATACAAATATTAGATAATAGTTACTAGAGTTAATTTCAACAGTGAATGCTGCTAAAGCCTACACTTAGCTAGCTTGATGTGTTCCTTTTTACTTCCCAGCTTCTTTAGAAGCTCAGATTGATCATGGATACAAGGGTGATGGGTAAGATATAAGAGAACTGTGAGACCTGAAGGATCTGTTCTCTTAAAAATTCAGTAAAAACTTAGTCATTTAGATCACTAAATATGAAAATTGATTTCTGACCCTAGATCAGGTTTAGTTTTTTTAATTTTATGATATTTTTTTCTGTGTAATATGGAAGATTGGATCAGCTGCTGACAATCTGAGGTCATATCCTTCTCAGTTATCCCTTCCATTGTGTTAATATTAAGTGCAAATAATATATTGACCATACTCTTTGTCAACTTGATTTCACAAAGACTGAGGTCAATGCTCTTGTTATGCTTAAAACAGCAACAAACATCTCTGTAGGTAATAGAAAGAGATGAATGATTCAGTTATTTTCTGAAGATGCCAATAATATCCATTGAGGTAGTAAGGGCAGGTGGGTTGCTGACTTAACTGTTTCAACTACAGTCTTAGCATTGTGCTAGAAAATGTGGACAGCAGATACTTGACCCTAAAAAGGTAACTTATAAGGTAAAGTTCTTAAGTTAAAAAACCCTTATTTGTCCATTATCTTTTCTCCTAAACTGGGGTAATTAGGAAATTTTGAAGCATGGATTGATACTTGCCCATGTAGAACTGGACAGCCAGAAACAACACAGGAGGAATAAACACAAAACTTACAAGAAAGGCCTATTTGAAGTTTTATTCCTGAAAAAAACAAACAAAAAAACCCCAACAAAAAACCCCAACCAAAACCTATCCAAATTTACTGACTAATAATATAATAATATCAATACGTAATTATGATATATCTGTGTAATAATACCTATGGGGATTCAAAGAGTAAGTCCTCTTCAGGATAGACAACAATTTGACCACGCCCTCTTTTTTTCATTTTTTCTTTTTTATACAGGTAATTATATTCAAGCCAATAGGCCATTTTTTAGTGACTGCTAGTATTTCCTCTGACAGTTTTTTTCCAATGAAAGAGATAATGGTTACAGTAATTTCTGTCAAACATGGTATTATTCCTCTGCAATATACTTGTTTCAGCTACTCAGCCAACATATTGCTAAATACTTACCTTCCACTTTATCCTGTTAGTACTGTTAATATTCAGATACGCAAATGTGCTTATATTCTGTTAAATAACCAGAAATGTCCAAGAGGTTGTGTTAAGAGTATGCCTAAATCCATCTCAAGTGCCAAAAATAAGTAGAGTGAATAGCTAGGATCACTAGATTTAATGTAGGATGACAACCTCTGATATACAAAACCTTAAATCTCATTCAGAATTTATTTTATTGTTCTTTCTGGACTTATGAAAACCATAAATCTCAACCATAAAACTTTAATTGCATACTCTAACAAAGAGAAAAAATAGCATCTTGCTGTTCAACATGTTTAAATCCAAATTCACAATCACATTTATTCATTCTCTGAGTAAATACTGGGTTGTAGTGTCCCATATACTGCAGAGACCATAAAGCGGTTTAAAAACTGGGTCTTAGCTGTTTTGATCATCAGCCAAAAAAACATAGAATCAAATTACAGACTAGATAATTATATAAAGGGCAGAAAATTATTCACGTTGGGGATCAGACTGAAGTTTACAGCTACCACAAGAGAAACATCATCTTTTTTCAAATCAAGAGAACATGATATGTTTGCTTTTAAACATAACTGCTGCTTAATTCCATTGTACTATTATTAATTTCACTCTTTGCTATGACATTTTGGCTATATTTGTTCTGTCCTGCAGAATGAAGCCTATTTCACAGAATGAGCAAATATATTTTTCTCTCTGCTTTCTGTTGATTTCAGTGTAACTTAACTACAAATGGGAGAAAATGTGTTTTCTTTAATCTTTCCAACTAATGAAATGAAAGTATTCAATAAGCTTATTACTGTGCGCACATCTATCACCATTTCATATTAAGATATGAGGTTCTTCTTCTCAATCAAGTACAGAAAGTTCCCAAATATATCATTCTGGTTCTTTACTTACCAGCCAAATGTAACCAGGCAGATCAATTTCACACCTAAATCGGTTATCCAACATCATGCACAGTCTATTCTTTACACGTATGATAAGGAAAATCCAGTTTCCCAAACTTCACATATTTGGGCTTTCAAGGTTTTACTAAAATGATTCCTGCTATATTGAATTTCATTTTTTGAGAGCTAACAGAAATAGAAATGTTGAAGCAGAAATCTAGTTGTATAACAGTAGTCTTTTCAATTTCAAGTATATTTTCATAGCCCATATATGAGGTAAGACTTAAAAATCATCAAAGCATGCAAGAAATTTAACTTCTATACATTGACTGCAAGCATTTCTGATAGACTCCCTGAATATTTTGCATAGGGTCTCAAACCCTTACATCTCTACACTCTACAATTTAATATTTATCCTTACTTTCTTCACCCACACCTTTAAAAAGAATGAAAAAGAATCCTCCAGAAAACTGACAGCAATAGGCAATGTTCACAATGCCCATTTTCTGATGTGCATGTTAGTACTGTAAGTAGCTTTTTGGCAGAAATCAGTCATACCAAATTTTGGCATCCAATGGAACAAAAGTCACTAACTTTCTCTCCATTGGATCTTTTGACTATTTTGCCAACATGTGTTAAAAGATAAAGACTAAAGAGTTCAGATTAAACTCTCCCACATGCTGATAGCAGAATCCAAAGATTTTGCCCTCTGTGGTCTCAGTGACAAACCGATCTGCAGGAAGTACCACAGATCTGAAACCAGGTTTTCTGCTTTGCAAAGCACATCTCTCTATCCTCTCCCCACCTGCACTCTGCTATTGGAAAAAAAAAAAAAAATGCTACCTCCACATATGTAATAAAGCTATAAGGTTTTGATGTCATTTGCCATTAAAAGAAGAACACAACTCCCTTGTGGGCACCGCAATTTTTTGTGAAGTGCTTACATTAGTGGTAATGACTTTATTTTATCATTTGATATTATTCTCCAGATACCACTCTTTATAAACTGATTGTTCACATCAGGAGTGTACCCCAATGTTATTAGAGCCCTTAATTATCAGAAGAAAGGTACTAAAGTATAAAATCAGAAATTAGATTTGATCAGAAATTAGATCTTGTTTAGATCTTTATTGGAACGTAGGACTGTTTGAAGAGGTGAAGAATAATCTGGAAAAAAAGAAGAAAAAATAATTTCCATGCAGTAGTTTCCTTCCATTAATTTGCTCATGTTTTGCCCTTTCATTCCTACTTGCTTTGAAAAATGTTTCCTTTCGGAATCTGCTGTTGCATTGGGTGTAAATGGCAAGGGTTTGGTAGCAGAGGGTCTCAGGAGTGGCTTCTGAGAGAAGAGGCCAGGGGCTGCACCATGCTAGACACAGCTGGCTCCACCTGACTCTACAAGAGACCCACTGCAGGACACAGTTGAACCAGTCCACAAAGTCTGTGGTGCCTTTGTGAAAGGGCAGAAGAATATGACGGGAGGAAACATGGAGAGAATGAGGCAGTGGAGAGAGGAGGAGGGAACAACAAAGGAAATCAGGGAATAACAAGGTCATGCTCCACAGCAGAGCAGGAATGTTCCTGAAGGAACTGTAGCACATAGAAGACCCATACAGGGGCATAGGAAATAAAACAGAAAGAAGAAGTAGCAAAGAAAAACCTCTATGTCCTCACCTCATCCCCCTGTGCCATCCATTGCTTCATTAGAAGGACTGAGTGTAACCCATCACAACTAGCAAGGTGGGGAGGAGAGCTGTCTGGAATGAAGTGAGCCCGGGAAAGGGGGAGGATAGGTAATTTTACATGTTTGTGGTTCTCTGTTTCCCAATAGTGGAATTTATAATTAATTTTTTATGCTAATCTGCATTAAATGTAGTTAAATTCCCCAAGCTGAATCTTTTTGTCCACAATAGCACTTGCTAAGTGATTCACCTGCCATTATTTCAAACCACTAGCTTTCTCACTTCTGTTCTTCCTATTTTCTCCCCTATCCTGGTGAGGCTGGGTGAAGTGAGCAAACAACTGTGTGGGAACTTGGTGGTTAGCCTAGGCCATCTCACCATGGGTATGTTGACCAGCTATTAGTTTAGCTTGTTCTGTACATACATTACACTGTATTACTAATTTATATGATAAGATTGTATTTCCCCATATACACTCCTGTAGTGTACAACACGGAATGTTGTTTCAGAAATTGCATAGTTCCATCCTCTGTGAAAGATATAATATTTTCAGCTTCTAGCCACTATATCTAGCACTATAAATCCATGGAATTTTCTCAGAAGTTTTCTCTTCAGGTGGTATTAATTATCACAATGTATACACAGGCATCTCCAAACACTGATGAATAACAACCTCAGCCCCACAGGACCTGGAAAATATTAAAATTGCTAATGAGGAACAGAGGAGTGCCACACAAGAAAAAAGTTCTATATAACAGTTTTATTTTTACATGTTATTTAATACATAATTATATGCAATGCTATGTAATATTATTAGCTTAAGAAAAAGTATGAATGACAAAGGATCTAGAGAGTTCCCAGCATCTTATCTTAGCTATTTTTTAAATATTCTTCTGTAGCCAGTTCAGCTTGATGCTGAAAAACATCGAAGTTGTGATGAAAATGAGAATCACAGCAGTAAAACAATATAACCTTTGTTTGTTTATAAGTATTTCTGGACAGAAATACCAAGTTCTGTCACCACTATGCTGAACAGTTATTTGTCCCAAGGCCTACGCTGCCCAAGCACATCAGCAGGGAAACAATCAGCTAGAGTGAAGAGTAAACACCATAGTGGTACAGCATTGTGGCAATAGTAAAAGTACTTAGGAGGACAAGGTATCTGCACTGATTAAAGCTATAAAATTGGCACAGCACAGCACCACTTTGTCCTCACTGTATTACCAATGGTAGCATTATGCAAATAAACCACAACTCCATCATGTGTATTAGAAATAAGGTTTATAATGTATAACCCCTCATTCCCCTGAAACATAAGGTACATTCATGGCTGCTGTGAAAAAATAAAAAACAGAAACTATTGAAGTAAATAAGAAGTCAGCTACATGTACCAAGATCAAGTGAACTATACAAACCTCTACCAGATCAGAGCGCAAGAGCTGACAATCAAGGGCTCCCATCTCACAGTGAAAACAACTGCACCTTGTGAGTGGCGGGTTCTGACTTGGTTGATTCTGCAGGTGGGTACTGTGGCAAGGATTTATAAATAAGATATAAGGATGAATTCAGTTTCATCCTATATTTAATAAAGTGTAGATGGGCATTAGGGCTGTGCTCATGTAGTGAAATTAAATTATTTCCTCAGCTGACCCAGGGACTTACTGGCTAGTCTCTGCAAGGATGAGACAATGGACTGATAGGAGACAACAGATCCATTTGGGACGAGGTGATTGATTCACCCTTTAGTGCTTTCACAACAAAGCATTTCATTAACTGTTACAGAAGCTCTCCTGGTGACTATTTCCATGGTGCCTTGGATTTCCCCAGGCAGCTCCTGCTCCCTAGACTATTGATAGAGACTATATGTAGGTTTATGTGTTACTTAACATCCTGGATGGAGAGTATAACTATCCCAGAGACTCTCCCAAACTCAGCCAAACAATATAAATACTGGTAAATAGTAGATTTTTTTTCCTGCAGATCAAGAAATGGATATAGGACAGTATTTTGTACATAGAAAGGATAGCTAGAGGATGTTTTCTAGGTAGCTTAAGAAAATCACTAGTGATAGATTTGCATTAATCGAGTTTTCATACGGGACTCTGGGGCAGCTAGAATAAAAAAAACCAGTGCTTTTGGCAGTCTCACTGTATCCAGTTAAAGATGCTGTTGCAAGGACCCTTTCAACATAGACACCCATCACAATCTAGATGGTAACCAGGTGACATGTTTGGGAGATTTGATTCCCCAGGTGAGGATTATCCAAGAAGGTCTGGGGAAGTTTTGGAAACACACTCCTCTCTACAAATTCCTTGCTGGCTAAAGTGCAGCTGTGTAACTCACCCTGCTTGTATATGCAAACATCTTTTTCAGTATTCAGTGCTTGTTCTTCATGTCTTCTAAAGGAGTAGCAATTTCAGTAGGTGGTTTAACACTAAAAACTTAAACTCAGCATGGCAGAGCCTTATGGATCCAATCTTTTATTTGAGACAACAGAAAGGATATACCCTTTGTCTCATTCTCCTAGTAGTTCCCATATCTCTGGGCAACCAGTCTTTCAGTACCTCAATGTAAGTTAAAACACTTTGATGAAAGAATAAGGACTTCGTAGTAGCTTTCATGATGAGACTACCTCTTAAAGACCTATCTTTAAAATGTTACCTCCATGTTTCATTCACCACTGAAAAATAATTTCTGTAACTGTCATTTTCCATTCACATGTAGCAGCAGGTGGCACTCAGGAAGATGGGCAATCAGTTATTTCCCATATTTCTGTTTAGTAGCTTATAAACTATAATACATTGCAGTCATACAGAAGATTAATTTCTCTGGGAAGACTTCTGTCTTTGAAATGTTCTTTTACCCCCAAGGCATAATGAAATGTGTTTTTCCTTCCTAATAAATAAAAATCTATCAGCTCCCTGAAAATCCTGGCGTACACCTGGTATGGGTAAAAGCTTCAAAGGGTTTTGGGCTGTATGATCATACCTTTACTAAAGCAAGACTACACAGCAGCACAGAGTGCTCCCCACTTACCAACAAAACCTCATTTTGGTTGGGAACCGAGAAGGATGGATTCTCAATCTAACACTCATGTACTAGCAGGATTTTTTTTTTTAATAATGGAAATCTCTGAGGGTCACTTACTGATTTCCTTTTCTCTACTTGGAGTTTCAAAGGTCTGTAAAACTGACTGAACATCCCTGCTCTGAATATTTGAAACGTTTTCTAGGTGTTACATCTGGAAGATAAATGCATTACCCAGCATTGCCAACTCTGCATGTTCAGAATTCCTGAGCTGCATCCCACTAAGCACAGCGGACTTAGTAACAATGGTAAGAATTTAGTTAAGCAGCCCAGCACTTTTGTTACTGAATGTAGACTTGTTCACATCGCTATTTTCTTCAATGCAACAGTTAGAAAACGGAACGCTGAACTTGTCACATATTTCAAGACATAGATATCTAAGACAAAAACAACATGGGTTCTGCATGAGGGTGTCAGTCATCACTGAAAGGTAAATACACTTTTCTATAGAAAATTAAAAAAGGTTATTGTCTTTTCAATTGTTGTACCAAAATGAATTTTCAGTTTAAGTCTCTGTGGGTCTTACTTTCTGAAAACCACTTCATAATAGTTTGTCCCTCACTTAGCCAATATCCTCAGTGATTCATAGTAAGATTCACAATCTGAAAAAAAAAAAAAAAGAAGAAGAATACAGTACACTCTAATTGGCTTTTAACTGCAGGTAGGTTATTGAATAGGTAAAATCAATTTTACTATACAGTGAGCAGGCATGGAATTAAGGCAGTCTTAATGAAAAGCTGGTCAAATGTCATTTCCAATTGAAGAGTTTTCCATCAGAAAATGCTAATTTACCCATTACACCTTTACTGTCAGCTAGGACTACCCATTTTCCTGATAACCTACCAAAAAAAAGAAGTAAAAGCTGCAGAGCCAGGCTGACACTCTGTGTAGAGGGCTAGGGAGAATTTAAATTTTTATTATTTCAGTGTATTCACTACTTCATTATCTTCCAGTGGATAAGAAGACAGGAAAGGGAATGTCTGTGTACCCTTGGGTCTTTATCCGTGCTACTTCACTTCCTACTATATTATTATGGTAAAGAAACATATTATGCAATGGTTTTGATATACATCTTTAGAGTGTCCCAGAAAACCTGTTGTTAAAAGTTACAGGTTTTATTTATATGACTTATCAGAGAAATGTTACATGATTTTTCTTTCTTCCCCCTCCCCCCCAAAAAAAAACCCCACCAAAACCACCAAACACCCAACTCCCTAGCCACAAGTCAGACAGAACAGCAGTTTGGAATGAGATTCATGTTGTCAGATGAATATACTGCCTTACAAAAATCTCTCCTTGATTTTTTATCTCATTGGTTGTTCTTTTGTAATCCATTCTTCTTAGCTCAATAGAAATACAATTCCAAATATGGAATATACCATTCCATATTTGAAAAGTTAAAATAATTTTGAGGAATTCAGACCAGTATTTGAACTTTTAATAAAATTTTAATAAGAGCTGCGTTCAAGGTATTCACCTTCAGGGATTTTATCAAATATTAAGTGTTTATCCCTTTTCTAATGTTTAAACTATATGTCTCCCATGTGTATAAGACTTCTCAAAAGATTTTATAATCTGAGGTATGCAGATAGAGTAATAATGGAGTTTATTTCTATGCCATAATTATGAAAAGAGTTTTCTGCAGCTTTCTGAAGATTTTACTTATGTCATTTCATAGTCTTTGCCATTGTTGGTTTTTTTTTTTTGGTGTATTGCAGTTTACAGAAGAAAAATGTGTCTTGGATAGTTACTATCTGATATGATTTAATTTATGTTGAAATTTACACAATTACAAACACTTATTGCACTTTCTGAAGTTTCCTTGGTTTTATTGCCCCTGTAAGACAATGAAGTCTTATAATGTACAAAGTACCTTGTACAAAGACCAGCATACATGATAGCCTCAAGACATTGTTATTCAAGATAGCTTCGAGTTGGCAAAATTCTCAAAGCTGCTTAAACTGTATTAAAAAAAGAAAAAGAAGAAAAATGTTATTTTCTGGCTCACCCATTTTCCCCAAGAAAAGTAGTCAGTGTAGCTGAGCTCATAGCTCAGGGCCAGCAGTATTGCAAGAAAATATCAAGTGCTGGAACTATCAGTCCAGAGCTGCCCAGTGTAGATGGCATAACCATACGATGTAAACAAAGTTAAACTTCATGCATCAACATAGTTAGACAGATTCTGTATTGCATGTTCTAAAGAGTCATTCTGTACACCATAAGCAGGGATTCCCCAGCCCAAAGAGATAGAGCTGTTCATAATTTAGTGTGCCAGTCGTGTAATGTATCATCAACAAATTTGCAAACAAAAAATGTTTGTCGTGAACCAAAGTGAAGCAGTTTCATATAATGAATATGTCTGCTGCACAGTGTAGAAACACAAAATCATATTTTTCCTACTTCTGCAAGGGATTGTAAAAACAACAAAAAAAGGAAAATATGAAAATAAAGGAGAAATTCATTCACGTTCCATATTCTGTGGCAAGAAAAAAACTATTTTTTTTTAATAAAGAAGATGATTTTGTGGCATGGATATAATTACTTCAAGGAAAACACTAATTCTCCAATGAATTCTAGTGATTTGAAGCATATTAAGAAGTGCAAGCTGTATTAAGAAAATCTCAGTATTTATAAGGAGCATCATCTTTAATGTTGATTCTCGTGACCCAAACACAATAAAACATTCTGAAAAAAAAAATTTGAAAGGATTTTTCAAGACATTTTCAGGGATACTTATCAAGCCATGAAACACTGTTGTTGCAAAAAGTATATTACGTTAAGGTCTGTGATGAGCTGCATACATTTTTTTCTTCTTTCATCTTTACTGACATAGTAGATCACAATGTTTTCTTCCAGAAAGATTATGGTGCAATGAACCAATAATTAACCTATCAAAGTCCCCAAGTAGTCATTCATGACATGCACTACCATTATTAGATACTAATTAATCATCTGAGGGTAGAGCAGGGGAGAGTCAAGCCTGCAATAGCTCTCCATGAGTCATTGCTGTCTACTGGAAAACTGCATCTTAAGTCCTTCATATGTTTATCTAAGGAGATGGGTATTCCAGAGGGAAGTCCTCACCATTTTCTGATAGCCACACTTAATGTGATTAGTACTTTAATACCTCCATCATTCTAGTGGGGTAACTGCCAGAGGAAGGCTATAATTAAGACTAAACCAGAAAGATATAGTTTTAAATTATTCAAACATATATTTAGGTGAGTTTATGCTTTCTACCAGACCCTTAAGTAAAACCTGAACTGTACCAGTAGCAGCACTCTTTCGAATATTATTTCCTACTAGCTTTCTTTTTGCTGTGAAGAGATAATGCCTCTTAATACGAATCTGTATAAATATTCAAAGTGATGAAGTGAAAGGTTCTAGTGAAATATGGTACTGGCTGCTCTTTACAGGAATTATGGGTGTACTGAAAAAATAAGCAGTGACATTTCTATCAAGTTTGGTTGATGCACCTTCTGTATCCAGAGCATCTGAAGTCAATTTGCTGCGTTCTGGGGTGTTGTTTTAATCTCACTGCAGTGCCCATATAATGGGTACTCATTTGAATCCTAGCTTTGAGAAACCTACCATATTAAACTATCCTCACATAAACAGACACGTAGACAATTTCCATTACTACAATAAACAGAAAAGTGAGCATTTCTCAACAGTGCTTGTGTTGAATCATGAAGAATTGATGCTTGTAGGAAGCTGCTAACTATAGTTTTGGCCCTGTTTCTGCAGCCCAAGCTTAACAGTCTTCAGTGAACTAAGTACCATACAATTCTACAAGATTTTTCAAAACAGAAATGTTTTAATGATATTAATTAAAGACAGTTTTACAAGCAGGAACATCTAAAATAGAAACAACATATATATGCCAATCTGACTAATTATCAGCAAATGAATGTAAAAATGAAAACATGTAAAATTTTATAATTCTATTTGGCCTGTAGTATCTCCTACTTTCAGATCTACAGTGCTGTTCATTAAATTCAGGAAAGTGGTATAGTTTGTTTATCATGGTCAAGGTAGTGTTTCTTCATCGTCAGTTGTTTTTCTATTGCTTAATTTGGAATCATTTGGGTTGGGTAGTATTTATCTGCAAAAGTGAAACCAATTAACCATTTTCATTACAACTCTTTCTACAGAGTGAAATGCAAGTTTAAGATTTCCTTTTAAGTCATTCCTTTTCACCTGAGAATTCAGGTTTTGACTACCTTTCCACTTAGCAAATGTTTACACTGTGATCTTTTTACCTAACTCCAAAAAAGACCATATCATTTCAACAACTTAATGTTGAATCTGTAACAAAGCATTTCAGAAACTATCTATATTGTTAGTCTTTGACAACAAAATGGTTTATCTCACTGTTTCTAGGACTACCAGAAGACAGAAATCTGGCACAGTGTCATATTACTGCCAACTGAAAGTTTTCAGACTTTCAGGGATAGAGATTTTTAGGGTCCAGGGTACTCCCCTCTAGGAACTGAGTTCTTTGCACTCCAGGCCAGCTTGCTAATAAGAGAGCACTGTAGGGGAAAACTTGACAGCTTTGAAGCAACTTGAGAAAAGGCTGGAAGAAGGCCCAGCAGAGCCTTCTCCCTAACAGCTCTGCCAAACCCCCTCAGCATTCTTTTTCTTGGTAGCTTAGTGTAGTTGGCAGGATGGCATACAAGTGAAGTGTGACACTCCACCCATGACAGAGCTGCTTTGAATCTGGAATTTAGCACCTGCCTGAACTACACTGCAGCAGCAGTGCAGTTATGCCTGTGCCTAGCCATGGATCCTATTAGCCTGAATCATGACCATGATCAGTGGGGCTGATATCCTGACCTGAACTCAGATCTCCCTTGTCAGTTTGGACTTGTCCAGTAATCATTAGACTGTTGGCTGACACTGGTTACAATCACTGAACCTTCATTCTCAGGCATTACACCACAGCACTATAGTTGTCCATGAGGCCGCTGCCTCTGCCTGTCTTGCCATGACTTCTCACTACTGCTGACCTTTCCCTACAAAGAAACCTGCATTCATTGCTCCTTGATAGAGACCACAGTTATAAATAGATGCCTTGTTACTCACTTTCAGCCACTGGTGTATGGGTCCACATCACTCTATCACCCAGACAGATTGCGTTTAGGAAAGAGTTTAGAAGAAAGTTTGTTTTCTCAGTCTGAACGTATAGCTTAAGTATCAAATCTGTTGAATCATAGAATGGTTTCAGTTGGAAAGAACCTTAGGCATGATCTAGTTTCAACACCCTGCCATGGGCAGGGACACCTTCCACTAGATCAGGTTGCTCAAAGCCCCATCCAGCCTGGACTTGAACTCTTCCAGGGATGGGGCATCCACAGCTTCTCTGGACAACCTGTCCCAGTGTCTCACCACCCACACAGTAAAAAATTTCTTTCTAATATCTAATCTAAACTACCCTCTTCCAGATTAAAGCCATTATCCCTTGTCCTGTCATGACATGCCCTTGTAAAAAGTCCCTCTCCAGCTTTCCTGTAGGCCCCCTTTATGAACTGTAAGGCTGCTATAAGGCCCCCCTGGAGCCTTCTCTTCTCTAAGCTGAACAACCCCAACTCTCTCAACCTGTCTTCATAGGAGAGATGCTCCAGCCCTCTGATCATCTTCATGGCCCTCCTCTGGACCTGCTCCAACAGGTCCATGTCCTTCTTATGTTGCAGGCCCCAGAGATGAACACAATGACCCGGTGGGGTTTCATGAGACTAAGTAGACAGAGGGGATCACCTCCCTTAACCTGCTGGTCACATTTCTTTTGGTGCAGCCCAGGACATGGTTGGCTTTCTGGGCTGCAAGCACATATTGCTGAACCAGGTCAAGCTTCTCATCCACCAGCACCCCAACATCCTCCTCCTCAGGCCTGTTCTCCATCCATTCTCTGCCCAGCCTGTATTTGTGCTTGGGATTGCCCTGACCCATAGGCAGGACCTTGCATTTAGCCTTGCTGAACTTCACGAGGTTTGTACGGGCCTGTCAAGGTCCCTCTGGATGGCATCCCTTCCCTCCAGCATGTTAACCACACCACACTGCTTGGTGTCATCAGCAAACTTGCTGAGGGTAAACTCAATCCCAGTGTCCATGTTAACAAAGCTGTTAACACCAGTCCTAGTACCAACACCTGAGGAACGCCACTCATCACTGGTCTCCACTTGGACACTGAGCCATTGTCTTTAACACTTTGAGTGTGACCATCTAGCAATTCCTTATCCACCGAGTGCTTCATCTGTCAAATCCATGTTTCATCAGTTCAGAGCCAAGGATGTCATGCAGGTTATGTCAAATGCTTTGCACAAGTCCAGGTAGATGACATCAAAGCTCCATGCACTCCAGCTGGTCATTGACATAGAGGGTGACACCTGTCCCTCATCTCCCCTGCCTGTCCTTCCTAAACAGTTTGTATCCTCCATCCCAGCACTCCAGTCATAGGACCCATCCCACCACATTTCTGTGATGCCAATAAGATCATAGCCTGGCAGGCATGTGTATGTCTCTTAACTCCTCTTGTTTATTTCCCATGCTACGTGTGGTTGCACAGAGGCATTTAAGTTGGGCTCCTGATGAAGCTGACTTGCTGGCTGGAGTGGTTGGAACACCTTTATGTTGCTCTTAAGGTGCCCTCCTGCTGATCTGCGATCCCTTGACTATTGCTTTGTTTGCTGCTCTGCAACTGGAAGTCTTCCAGGAGCAAAGCATCAGAGACATGAGTACTGGCATAACTTAACACTACAGATCACGTCCTTACTGAAGGTTATAGGGCATGTGATCATCTAACAAAGTCTCTGTATCAGATCCTATTTCATTAATCACTGATCCTAGGATGAGCTGACATTATTATTTGTCTACAGGCATGTCTTTCATTTGAGAAATCCTTTCCTTCATATAAAGAAAAAATGTTAGGGTGAGAGAAATGGATAAAGAAAATGAAAAGCATCGACACAAAAGCCAGTGATGTTAATAAGGTTGTCACAATTATGCATGTCTCATGCTTTCCAGATTTTTTTCTGCCTAATCAATAATGCACACAATTAATCTTTGCAAGAATCAGAATTTAACATAATTTCAATATCTTGAAAGAAAAGAGTAAAACTACTTTGAACATTTGAATTAATTTAGTTTATCATCTCAAGTATCACAGCCTGAATGGATCTGATTAGCAAAAGTAGCAGGAAAACCCCAAAGGGTTGCAAGTGTAACTTAAAGTAGCTTTCTAGAAATTTGTGTATTTTTTGAATAAATTTCTATTCTGTGGTGTCTAGTGAAAGCAATGAAAACCATGAAGTTAGTCTAAAAGAAATTTCTTAGAAAGATAATCTTCAATAACAAATTATACAGTAATGAAAATTCAACATATGTTTGAAAAGAAAAAGATGATTGTTTTAATCTTGAATATTGTAGCTGTTGCACTTATCATTTGCATAACTGCGGCGAAAAAAAGAAAAGGAAAAATATAGTAAAGAAGTCTTTTATGATTCTTTTTTGTTGTGGTAAAAAACATGTCTAAGTGAACTATATAAAATTATTGCCTTGTGTCTTCAAAACCCATGTTAGATACAAAAGACATCATTATTAATGGTTTAATAATGAACCATGGTTAACAGGTCAAGATATCTATGATTTAGAAGAAGAGAAAAATAATGTATAAAATTGCTTCACATATAACTTTTTTTTTTTAATTAAGGTAGAAAGTAAAATTGTTAATATTTTATGCTCAGCTATTTTTATGACTTATACCCATCACCACCAAAACAAGGAGAAAGATTCTGCTTTGTTCAGGTTCTTGATTCAGCAGCTGGTTGACCTATTAGAAAATGGAGCATCATTTCCCTTGTTTAGCTCTGCTCCTTGCTGTAGAATAGAGCTGTCCGTTTATTGTAGAAATTGCTATTCCACAGGAGGAATGCGGTAGCACAGGAACTTCAAATCACTTTCTGCTGGAAACACAGAGTTTTGTCTAAATTTCAATATTTGCAGATGAGATTATGAGGATGAGTAATCTGAATTGTGAAAAGTACACATAACTGTTTAAGGGAGTCACATAACTCCCTAAAATACTGATAGAGAAATAACCAAGGCAGCTATTAGAAAAGCAGATTTTAAACCAGGTTTTATAAAAATGCAAATGTTATTAATCTAACATGAAAAAAAAAAAACAAACCACAAACAAAAACATTCATGTTAACTTCCATTCTCTTGACATCCCTTCTGTCAGCTGGGACCATGTCTATTAACAAACTGCTGATGATTCTGAAGATGATTGTTTTCTGCTCAAGCACGGAATAAGAAAGTTATGTATCTCCCAAGTGCTGTAGGTTTACATTGAAATCTAACACTGCTCTTGAAAACAAACATCAGGATTTTTTGTCAGTTCTATGAGCTGTAGGAAATCCTGTAAATTTTATTTGTCACTAGGGAAACAAGTTTTGCCCATCAGTTGCTGAAAAGGAAAAAGGATCTATTTGGAGTTTGAGGACTAGGCAGACCACTACTGGTCTGATCCAAAGTAACATATCTTTAGTTTTCTATTTTAGATTTCTGACATCTTGTCCTTTGAAGGAAATGTTATGTTTACACAAAATACTGCAGTCTTTCTCCAGACCATCTCTACCAACCAGAACTCATTGTGCCATGTTTAGTATCAACAGACTAGGGTGACAAATCATTCCCTAATAAGATTCAGAGCATTGAAACCTCCTAGCAGTCTGTCAGAAAGAAGAAATGCTATGACATATAACAAGTAATACAATTGGAAGTATCAATACTTTCCCAACCTCATGTATACACAGACATGTCTCTGAAATTCAAGCAGCAGAAGCATATCAGCAAAGGCTGTTGCCTTTAAAAGTACTTGTTAATTATTTAAAATACACGAGCATCATGAAATGCCAGATGCTAAAATAGAAATTTTCTGCACATGGCAACAAGGACTTCTTTTTATTTTGGTTGGGTTTCTGGGGGGACTGTTTTTACTGGCAGCTATCCTTATGGCAGCAGTAATTCATCCTTACCCAGAGCACTTTAAATAGATTTTTTAATTCCCTTGACAGAAAATTCATTATAGCTTCTGTATTATCTGAAGGAGACTCGAACAGTCAAAGAATAAATGCCAGAAGTGGCTCAACAATAAAATGGAGAATTCCTGCTCCTTCAGAAGGAAGGAATAGCTAATGAAGTTGCTCATGATTCTGCCATTCATCAGATCACTGCTACCTTCTTATAGCTGCACTCATGTTACCTCAGAAAACATCTTCCAGGGCATAAAATAATCTCAAATTTAAAGTTAGAACAGATATTCTTTAATTAAGTATGATTAGGACTAGACTCCAGATAACAACAGCCCAAAAGGTCTTTCATACCATTTAGCCTAAGATAGAAGTATGAAAATGTGGCAGAATACCTACAGGTTTCAGCATGGCCAAAATTTAGTGAGATCTATGTACAGTATGCACATGAGACAGCTACTTGCACCACAAACTAGAAAGGCTAACTGGTCTGTTAATGAAAGATGTGTAGCTGCAAACAGTGGTTTGAACTATGACATAAGGAGTTATGTTGTGTCTTTCCTAACCACCTTAATGACACTTCCAAGGATGGAAGATCTTTTTGACAAAGAACACTTAACAAACATGTTCAAGAATTGTATCAAGGGTTATAATCTTTGCTTCTCCAGAATTAATTTTTGCTACTTTTAAGAACTGTTGTTTGTTTATTTCCAAGCTAGGTGCCCAAGATGAAGATACAAAAAATCATCACTCCTGAAAATGTTGATTGGTTTATTTCCCACAGTTACTGTCATGTAAATTAACCTAGGGCAACTGGGGTAGTTTTGTTTGTTGGGTTGGGTTTTTTTAACAGGTTATGTTATAGTCAAAGCACATAGATGTTCTTATGTTATTCAAAAAACAATGAAAACTTTCATCTCATACAAATAAAGTTTTGTGCAGATCAGTGTATAATGGATGACCTACTCATTCGTGAGCTGTTAAAGTCCACTGTGTGGTATATTACTCTAAATTACCATCTGTTTCATTTTGTGTTAGTATAATGAACTATGAAGTATGGCATTTCAGGCCTCTGATGCACAGTTCTTGTCAGAATTAACTTTAGTGGCTGAAGAGGTCACTGTTCGCACAGCTGGAAGTGGCAACCTGCTCAGACACCACAATGAAAGCTGACAGAAGCCATGCATCATGGTTCCCACATGCCAACTCTGTTTGATTTTTTTCTAATATGGCCTGGAGGCATTCTCAAAATACAGAATAGCAAAGTTGCTGCCTCCTAGATGAACCTGTTAAGGCAAAGTTGAACTGCTAGTTTGTATCACTGATGAAGGTGAACTCAACTGAACAACTTTGCCTTGAAACTCTGATAGACTTCATCTACTTCCTGTTACAACAGGTTTACAACTTAGGGAGCCTCAATATATTGTTCTGTGACGATGGTTGCAGCTCTCAGCTGAGACTCAGTGGCTTTTCTTGTGCTTTCTTGAAGTATAGCCCAAAATGGAACAGAGAGTGTCCTTGAATACATGATAGTTAACAGTGATTCAGGTGCAGATAGAAAATCAAGAAGTCAGAAGCACGGGATGCTTGAAAATACTGTTCTTAACCAACTCCATACCTGAAACCTCCTCCAAATTTTTGTATCTGCTCCTACCAATCTGTGCAGCCATTCTTAATCAATGAGATCTTCAAGCCCTTGTATCATCAAAATTTTCACTAGCTGAGAGAAATTGAATTTCAAAATGTAGCTGACCTTGGTGTAACTCACTCATTTAGTTTTTGTCTTGATTCAGTACATTCCAGATTAATAAATCAGTGGATATAACCATATGGGAGTGAAGGCAATAATGTAACTTATAAAAATGGAATAAAAAAATCCACAGATTCTCCTTTCAACTAGTTGTTTGGGGTTTTTTGTGGCTTTGTCTTTTGGGTTTTTGTTGTTTTGTTTTTTTTTAATAAATCTCTTTCTCTCCCCCCACCCCCATTTAGTAATGAAATGTAGTTCCAAACAAACTGTCATAAAAATTGGTAAGATTTTGGGGTTTGCTCCTCTAGAATGCTGTTCTTTGCCCTTTAGTTATACACCACTTTGGCTATTAACATGTAATTTCATCCCCTACAATAAAAACTATAGAAATTGTTTTCAAAGTAGTGTCTCAAACAGAGAAAAGAAGACAGACATATATACACCATTCCAGGAATCATGATATAATCCCTAGGGGTTCATCCTGCAAAGTACTGAGAATTTCCATTGATGTTCAAAGACCTTTCCAGTTCCACCTGGGAGGCGGGATCCTTTGCAAGAGGTGCTCCCGCCCTGTGGTCACCTTCATGGCCCTCCTCTGGACCTGTTCCAACAGGTGCATGTCCTTCTTATGTTATGGGCCCCAGATATGAACACAGTAATCCAGGTGGGGTCTCACCAGAGCAGAGTAGTGGGGAAGAATCACCTCCTTTGACCTGCTGGTCTGCTACGGGATGAAGGAGGAAGCAAGGATGTTCAGATTTAGGACATCAGTGTTCCCAAGTAACTGTTATGCATGATGAAGCCCTGCTTTCCATGAAGTAGCTAAACATCTGCCTGTTGATAGAAGTATTGAATAAATTTTTCATTTTGCTTTGCCTGTGCATACATTTTTGATTCACTTTTATGATACTCTATCTTGACTCACAGGTTTTCTTGCTTTTGCTTTTCTGACTGTCTCCCCTGTCCAGGAGGGGAAGAATGAGTGAGAAACTGGGTGGGGGTTTAGCTTTTAGCCAGGGTCAGCCCACCACAAGGGGCTGGCGACTTTTTTTAATATTCTGAAAAGCGTTAATTCACCTGTTGTCTCCTGCATAGTGCTCTGTTCTGCAAAATTTATTATATATCTGTCTTTCTGTCTACATTTCATTTTGGTTTTTACTTGTCTTGAGAATATAAATACTGAAATGGAATCATTCATATAAATCTAATCCCTAGTACTTCAAGCAGCACTGCTTTTATGGCAGCACTGTTGCCATAACTTTTCCATTAGATGTTGGTTGGTTCCATTCCCCACCCCCACTCCCCACCCCCTGCCAATGTAATACTTCATCAATTACAAATGGATGAATAAGTAAATGTATCTATCACAAAACCACTTTCAATATTTGTCAAAAGTATTTTTTAGATAAACTTCTTTCCATTTACTACTTCTTTCATTTCTTCCCTCTGTATTATCAGACTCCTGCATCATAGGAATCTATCATGTAGTCTGCCATTTGGTCACTTTGGCAAAGATCTTGAAAGTTTAGACTTGACTTGGCTTTAGCTTTCTTAACATTTCTTACTTTTTCATAATTTGTTCATTGTACCATAGAACTTTGGTATTAATATATCATTCCACTAATTTTGGCACTCTGCTCAGAATTGCCTGAACTTTCTGATTTTATATCCGCTCTATGTCTCTGTTGAAATGGAACACAATGTAATTTTTCATGTTATGTGGTGTTATATGGTTTATTCATATTACTCTTTCTAAACCCAGTACAGACTTTGCTAAATATGGTGAGTAGATTTTGAGTCACCAGTACATGTATCAATCTATCAATCTGTCATCTTGAATCTTATCAAAATCAATAAGCACAGATAACTCTCTTTGTAATTACTTAATTAGCAGAGATATTATGAGAGCAATTTGATACATAGTTGGGAGGGCATATGAAGCTCAGGCACATACAGTCTACTTTCCTTGTAAATTATACTTTAGATCACCAATGTGGAAAATATCATTTCACACTTGATTTGCCACTTTGGGGAAAAGAACATTAAGATTCACATTTCCTTCCCAACCTTCATCTTCCAGGGCTCATCTGACATGTTACTGTAAATGTAGTATGTGCTACATACTGCATAATTGTTTCAAGTGTATGCTAAAAGACCTTAATTTCTCATCTATCTATCTATCTATCTATCTATCTATCTATCTATCTATCTATCTATCTATCTATCTATCTATCTATCTATCTATCTATCTATCTATCGTTCTATCTATCGTTCTATCTATCGTTCTATCTATCTATCTATCTATCTATCTATCTATCGTTCTATCTATCGTTCTATCTATCGTTCTATCTATCTATCTATCTATCTATCTACCTACCTACCTACCTACCTACCTACCTACCTACCTACCTACCTACCTACCTATCTCTCTAGCCTGTCATGATGCCTTATCTTTCAACAACTAGAATGTTGATAATATCTGCTTCCTTATTTCTTTAATGCTCAAATATTTTTTCATGTCATTTGTTGAACATTGGTCCTAAGATCAGTTCAGCATGGAGCAGAAACGTGAGTGGTAGGCAGGGTGAGGGTAAGTTTTACTTTGATGTGAAGACTTTCTTGTGGGGTGAAGGTTTCAGAAAAGGTCCCTTCAGAAAGGGACCTAGATGAATTAATCATGGATGAAATCTTTTTAAAAAGACAACTCCCTGTGAAAGAAAATCTAATGAGAATGATTCCTTTCTCCAAGTTACAGAATTGCCACTCTCTTGTGTAAAATGAATTAATCTGACAAGATTTCACTCTAGACCTAAATGTTCTACAGCTGCAGAACTGCGTACAGCAGATGTAAGCACTACTATCTCTACTGGGGGAACCCTGACAGCTGTCACAAACTTTCTACTCATTGTCAAGTGACATCGTCAATCCCGTTACTTACCTTTTTACATGCCAAGGGAATGTTACAAGCTTCAAGCAAAGTAAAAGACAAAGTCTGAAGACCTATCACAGCATGCATGCAATAGTGGTTTTATCAAGTTCATATGCAAAACTCTTTTGTACAAGTAAATCAAATACAGACAAATCCAGCCCATTAATCAAAACAATCAGTACTCATCCATGTAAGTTGCAAATGACATTTCAAAATCCTGGTAACCAATCTGTTTGTTGCATATCACCCATAAATGGTCACAGTTTGGTAATAAAGAACCATTTAGCCTATTCTAGGATTAAGTAAAACAACTAACTGAGAAATGTCTAAAATTATGTAAATTTCAGCACTGTTAGGAGAACAGAGGCTTGAACTGTGTCAAAGTTAATTTACTAAGTTAAAGGAATAACAAATGCCAACAGTGCAGAGCCTTGGTTTTAAGCAATCAGAAAGGAAAACAGACAGATAGCCCATTCTAGAGATCTGAATTCCAGAAGTCTATTTAAATCAGATTATGCCTACAGGAAACTCCTGCTTTGAATTTTAAAAAGTCACAATGGACACAAAATGGAAAACATCTTCATAAATTATTCAGTCTACCAGATCTTGACATTATAAACTATTATCATGTTCTTTGCAAGCTGTGATCTGCTTCCCAGTAGCAATATGAAAAATGATCTGTTATATAGCCAAATATTGATCAGAAAAGGCACTTGATAGGGTTTGAATATATGCATTTTATCTATTAACAAAGAAAGTAAAGGTTAATGAAACTATGTGAACAGTGCATAATGCTGAATGATAAGGAGGTCACACGACCTTTTCCATTTCTGCTTGAGGCCAAAAGTAATATTTAGAAGTTCACAATATTTTTAGGCTTTATAAATGTTGTATCATTAGCTGTTCTCTGCCTGGAGAAAGAACTGATAAGCTTCAGGAGTGTATACAGAGATAATATTAAATAATGCTTAACTTGAGTACTGATTTTATATTCAGTTCTGAAATTACATACTTTCTGATAAGTATGCTATATTAAGTAAAAAAAACAAATGTGATACTTACAGAGGACAGGAAATTAAGCTATAATATTTTTATGTTAGGGTCTGGGAAGGGTTTACTACTACGAAGTGTAGTACAATATAGATTTTTCTATGATACATAACAAAACAAAACAAAACAAAACAAAACAAAACAAAACAAAACAAAACAAAAAAGGTCTGGCATCCCTAATGAGAGTCAATGAAATTATCTGAAGTTCTATCTCATCACATAGTCATAAGTACTGTATTTGGAGGAAGAAATTGAAAGTGTGAGGTTAGATAAAAAACGTTTCATTCACTTTCCTGTCATGCAAGAGTCAGCAGATAGCCAATGGATAGATGAGGTAAAATGCACCATTAAACCTGAAAGGCTAGCTGAGGTTTGAGAATGTTGAAAGAAGTCATGCTTGCAAAAAATTCTTCAAAATATGATCCATTATAATTTTTCAAGTACTTACCAATAATTAAAATTTCAATTAGAAGAAAGAAAACACAATTGTAGAGATTATTGTAGGAGAATATATACAATTTAGGGCAAGTCTTTATTCTCAACCTTCAGTTTTTCTCTCAAAAGGTGAATTAAGATATGGTAAATTTACTGAAAATTAATTTTATATTCCTTATCAAACTTCTATATCTAATCTTATTTATACTTAAGCATATGATCAAGTAATCACAGAATCGTGGAATCACAGAATCAGAGAATAGTTGAGGTCAGTCTCTGGAGGAAGGGACCTCCTATCTAATCCCCCTTCTCAAGCAGAGTCACCTAGAGCCAGCTACCTAGGACTGTGTCCAGATGGCTTCTGAGTATCACAAAGGTGGGAGACTCCACTAACTCACTGGGCATCCTGTGCCAGTGCTCAATTACCCTCACAGTAAAAAAAAAGTGTTTTCTGATGTTCAGACAGTATCTCCTGTGTTTAATTTTGTGCCCATTACCTCTTGCCTTGTCCCTGGGCACTGAAAAGAGTCTGCCTTGGTCTTCTTTACTCTTTCTATTAAAATATTTGTGCACCTTGATAAGATCACCCCTGAGCCTTCTCTTCTCAGGCTGAAGAGTTCCAACTCTCTTAGCCTCTCCTCATAGGATAAATGCTCCAGTCCCTTAATCATCTTTGTGGCATTTCACTGGACTCTCTTCAGTATGTCCACATCTCTCATACTGAGGAGCCTGGAATTGGACCCAATGCTCCAAGTACGGCCTCACCAATGCTGACTAAAGGTGAAGGATCATCTTCCTCAACCTGCTGGGAATAATTTGTTTAATGCTGCTGATGATACCATTCACTTTCTTTGCTGCAAGGGCACATTTTGCTGTCTCACGTTTGAATTGGTATCTACCAGGACCTATAGGTCCTTTTCTGCTGAGTTCCTTTCCCATTGGGTGGCCCCCTGCACATATCCATGCATGGGGTTTTTCCTCCCCAGCTGCAGGCTTTTGCATTTCTCCTTGTTTAACTTCACGAGGTTTGTGTTGGCCCATCTCTCCAGCCTGTTGAGGTCCCTCTAGATGGCAGCACAACCCTCTGGCAAATCAGCCACTCCCCCTCATTTCGTGTCTTCTGCAAACTTGCTGAGGATATACTCTGACCCATCATCCAGGTCACTAATGAAGATGTAGAACAGGACTGGATGAATACACTGGATGAGTACAGACCCCTGGAGTATACCACTAGTTGCTGGCCTCCAACTAGACTTCATGGCACTGATCACCAACCTCTGGTCCTAGCCATTCGGCCAGTTTTCAGTTGACCTCACTGTCTGCTCAACCACCTCATGCATCAACAACTTATCTATGAGTGTCTTATGGGAAACAGTGTCAAAGGCCTTATTGAAACCCAGGAAGACAATACAGAGTGTTTTGTCCTCACCTACCAGGCTGGTGACTTCAGCAGAGAAGTTTATCAATCAAAATGGTAAAGCATGACTTCTTCCTAGTGAATCCATGCTGACTACTTCTGACTACTTTCTTCTTGTTCATGGGCCTGGAAACAGTTCCAGGATCAGTTGTTCCATCACCAAACCAGAGACTGAAGTGGGGCTGGCCAGCCTGTATTTTCTCAGATCCAACTTCTTGCCCTTCTACAAGACTTTCATTCACATTCCTCCAGTCTTTGGGCACCTCTCCCAGTTGCCATGACCTTTCAAAGACAATCAAGAGTGGCCTTTCAGTAATATTAGCCAGCTCCCTCAGCACTAGAGGGTACATCACACCAGGATCAATGGACTTATGGAAGTCCAGTTAGCTTAAGTATTGTCTAATTTGATCCTCTTCCACCAAGATATGTCTTCCTTTTTCCACATTTTCCATTTGATCTTTGGGACCTTGGGTTCCTTAAGGCTGGTCTTGCTAGTAAATAATGTGAAGTAGGTTCCCTGTCTCATTCAGCAGTAGGCCTGCATTTTCCCTAGTCTTCCTTTTGCTACTTACATACTTATAGCAACCCTTCTTGTTGCCTTTGATATTCCTCACTAGATTCAATTCCAGTTGGGTCAGTTGGGTCTTGGTGTTGTCCCATGCACAGCACCAATTCACACACCAAGTCGAGGTACTTCTATTCCTTTAATCTGGTTCGCACAAAGTAGGGAGCTAGATGGTAACCCACAAATGCCTAGCTCTCTGATTATCAAAACTTTACACTATTTATACAGTTCAGCAACCAAAGACATCAGCCTTCATTGAGTACAAGTTACATAATTCCTTCATTAAATTAATACTCAGTTTCTTGTTTGTCAAGTAATTCTCTCGCTTCTCATGGTAATTAGTTTGCATGCTCAGGCTCAAATTCTTTTTGGATCTGTAGGGTTTCTTGAGTCAGTGGTCAATGAGTCAGCCAGTGGTTACAACCTCCCCATGCCAGATTTACCTTTTCCCTAGTCAGTGCTTCTTTTGGTAAACTTCTAATCAGTTCATTCATTTGGTGGTGGTACAATCCTCATTTAAACAAAGAAATTGCTGGTGCTTAACGAAGCGCTTAGCAGGACATACAAAAATGCTTGTATCTTGAACCATTAACAACTCATTTGTTCTAATTGTCTTAAGGTCAAACCTCTAATAATACATTTGATTTTATTAATCTTTCGATATCACTGGCTTTCCTAACTACACCACTGCATGTTCAGACAGTACCTGCATATTTCTTCCAGGTTAACTGTCCCTGTTTCCACCTTTTGTACACTTCCTTTTTGTGTTTGAGTTTTGTCCTTGTTCATCATGTAAGCCTCTTGGTATTTTTGCCTGACTTCCTGCTTACTGAGGTGGACTCGAGGTGGAGCTTGAAAGAGGTTATAGTGGAATAACAACCAACTTCCCTTGGGCCCCTTTCCCCACCAGGTTATAACGGATATATAAGAATCCCTTATCCCATGGGATTCCTTCAAGCAGATCCCTGAAGAGGCTCTGCTCTCCTGAAGTCCAGGATTGTGATTCTGCTTTCTGCCACACTTTCCTCTCAGGATCCTGAACTCCACTACCTCGCTGTCCCTGCAGTGAATGCTGCCTTTGCCTTCAGCTTCCCAGTGATGCCTTCTTTGTTAATGAGCATGAGGTTCAGCAGAGCACCTCTCCTTACTGGCTCCTCAATCACTAATAGTGGACTTGCAATTTTTTTATACAAAAGACTTTTAAAATCTTTTATGTTCAAAGAAATAGATTATCTTATTTGCCATATTTTCACATGCACCAGCATTAAGATTTTCAGTGACCAAGCTTCTCATTTGGTAAATCTGATAGGTTAGGGAAGAATGTTTTCCATATCAAGAGATTATCACACTTGGTTAGAAGCTTATACTTATGCTTAATTTTTAAAATGCATGAAACATTTCTGTTGTTTTACTTTTTTCTTTCCCCATCCTGCTTTTGTTAAAAAAAAAAGGAAGTGGTTTTTTCCTATTTACTCATGTGTCTATTCATATACACCTTAGCTACTTTAAATTCTACCAAAAGCAGTTTGACAAAAGACCTGACATTTGGTTCATAGTCAAAATTCAAGAGCTCAGAAAAAACCCCGAAAACATTCCTTTGGTTTTTGAATTGATGTAAAACTCTTCTCTGGACCATAGGTCGAGTCATTAGGGGGCAGCTGTGGAGAACGCTTGTTTATGAAATGTTTTGGAGCTGTACAAAGTTTTTCTGAGCTTGTCGTGTAATTAGAGCAAAGCTAAGGTGCACTTAATCTCATGAAAGACTATGTGTTCTTTAATGGCACAGATCAGAAAAGAGACTGAGGAAGCTAGGATTGCTTGGCCTAGAAAAGGGAAGTCTTGAAGGGGACCTAAACAGCAATATTTTAAAATCGCAGAGGAGGTTGCCAAGAAAACAGAACAAAGTTCTTTACTGAGGTGTACAGCAAAAAAATTAGAACTGGTCATGAATTGGAATGCATGAGGATTTACTATGAGAATAATCAAGCATTGGAACGAGTTGCACTATATAAATTATATAGTCTTGGTCCCTTGATATCCTCAAATTCCAGTTGGACAAAACCCTGAGCAACTGGTCTGAATTCAGTGTTCACCCTGTTTTGAGCTGGTGGCTGGACTAGAGAGCCACTGAGATATCTTCTAACCTAAGTGACTGCATGACTCAGATTCCTCCTGAGTGCATTGGATCTTTACAGCACTTCCCATTACCATAAATTTTATGTGAAAAGTAAGCTGTTCACACACACAAACACACGCACACACACTCACACATATATATATATAGAAGTTCTCATTGATGTCTTAATGGTGATTTCAGTAATGTTTTACCAAAATTATCTCAAAAACTAACAAATACAAAAATATTCAGTTTCCCAGGTAAGACTTCTCACTGTTTGCACCCAGTCCTACATAATAAAACAGAAAAAAAAAGCCTGGCCTTACGAAGTTATTAATAATTTTCTCATCAAAGTGACCAGAAATTCCTCTGAAAATCAAAGACTGTTACAACTAAAATTATTCTAGTGACCAATGGGGTAGATTAAGACGTTCTCAATTTTATTTTTCTATTAAATGTAATCTGAATATTGAACTATCCCTTTTGAGGTCAGGAATCAGAAAACTTTTGATACTTCCAGCTGCAGAATATGATAGGGCAAAAATAACATTACTGAACAACCATGCAACCCATATTTTCACAAACACTACCTTCTGCAAGCAAAACTTATCTACAAACAGCTGCTTTTGTAGCCACCTTCCTTTTCTCTTTTACCCTCTGAAGATGTGGTGGTTGCAATTGTAATTTTCCATTTGGTAAGTTTGTTAAGGGTAAGACTCTATGCCATTTAAGTGAACAAATTACTTTTCTGGGATTTTTTTTTTTAAACCAAATATTTGAATCTGTAAATTCTTTTAGTTGTGGCCTTATATAAGTGAATGCAGGAAAAAGTTATAAGATTTTACATTTTTAAGATTTTTTAATAAAATATAAAATTGTTTCAGAATTTTATTATGGAACAAGAAATAAATGTGAGCTTCATTTGGGATGCATTCTGAGGGGCACTACTGGATAATCTTGCTGTGAGTTACATTGAGGACTCAAAAAAACCCAAATATGATCTTGCCACATAATTCTTTTTTATGACATAAGCTTAAACATATAGTGCTTTTCTACTTGCTGATGTGTTGAACTAATTGAGAAAGACCTTAATCATTTAGTTAACAAAGAAAATAAATTGGTACAGGCTAGTTTTTATTTCATGATGGAACTTTAAATGCAAGGTTAGTGCTAGAGTTTTTCTCTTGTAATATGTTGGGACATTTTTGTTACATTGCATATTAACAGTTCTAATGATACAGTTTAAGGCCTTACATCATAAATTGTCATACTCTATAATGCTTTTAATGTCAGTTGGAGTAATTATGGGAAAAGGAGTAAATCCATGCAGGTAAAGGTATCAATATCTGTCTCTTAAACCCATGGAAAATACCAGAAAATATTTTTGAAAGAACCAGTTCTGAGTTCTCAGCACAGTACAATCTCAAAAAAACCCCATCAATACCTAGAAGGTTTCTAATATTTCATTCAAAGAATGAAATACATTGCATGAAAGTAATTGTCAGAATGAAATTTAAACATATCTCAAAGGATATTTTAGTGCATAATTTAGGAAGGGTTTCCTTCTTTCTCTATTTGCTTGCTTGTTTAGAAAAGCAAATTCAGTTATTTTCTGACTCTTAGCAAAAACTTTTTTTTTCCTTCTAGATATTTACAGGCCCATTGGTAGCTAGTGGTTTATTAAATCTTTAATAAATAACATTATAGCTTATCTCTATAAGCTCAAATCAATACAATGCTGCAAAGATAACGTCATCCCTGACCTTTATGTTTCATATCATTTTTATTAAACTTAGATAACTCAGTAGTTCTTAATTCAGAGTTTGAAAATCAGCTTATAAAATGACCATTTGAAATTTTCTTTTGGAGTAAAAGTTGCAGTCAATACTGTCACAGAAAACCAGTGTCAGCCTGCAACTTCATCGCATTAGAAGATACCTAAACTGGGCACATGAAACTATAAATACACAATTTTTTGAAAGTATATGTGCCAGCACTTGTCTAACATGCATGATTTGACTTTTATGTTAAACGTAAGAATAGGCACCAAACATCCAAAGTCTTACGATTTTTAGAAATCTTTGTTACTGCATATATTAAAATGAAATATAGTTATGGGCCTTCCACTCAGATAAGGACATGCTGCTACAGAAAGGTTGATAAATGTATCAAGTACAGCAATTTTTTAGGGACATAGATATAAAAAACCCCCACCTTTCTGGTTTAATAGGGAATCAATTTTTGTCTTAATTATTTAAGTAAAAACACAATGATTTTCAGTAACCATTACCATTGATTAAGTGTGACGATGTGCTCCCCCCTCCACATCTTGAGATTTATTTCTATAACAATGCTCAAATGATAACAATAATCAGTGGCCCTTGTAACCTATGTGTCTGGTTGTGATGGCTCCATCTGACTCAAAGTGGATTCGGGTGAGACAGATAAGGACACAATAGCCAAGGGCTAATTTGAACAATGCACCCACCTAACCACAGTGCTGGTCAAGGTCTGACTCAAGCCAAGCCTGAAAGAAACTATGCAAGTACGACTATGAGTCAATCATTTTACTCCATAAATAGTGGACAGCCCAGAGTCCACTGAGCTCTCATGGCAGCGGGCTGCACACAAGGATCTCTCTTTGAATAGGAGCACCTCTCAAGGTGACTCCTTGAGGCTGAGATATTCCTTGCCGCAACAGATTCTTGGTAAGTGATTAATAGCATGCCAAAGTTTTAAATCTTATTAAGTGGTATAAAGGATTGATCGCATTTAATCCTTTAGATATAAACCGTTGATTAGGTCCAAGATTAAGTCTGGATCTAGCCTCACCTAATCTCCCCTCTGAGGAGGAGTTTAGAATGCAAGGGGGTGCTTTCTGAACCTCATGGCTCAACAGCAGGGTCTTCCTGACAGCTTTGTCCCACCCTGCCCTCTTACCCATGCAGTAAATAAGTGTACCTTGCCTTCGGATCTTGTTAAACAACTATCGCATTTACTATCAAACTTTGTTAAATTGCTGTTTTATAGCAATAAACATATTGCTACTTCTCTCTCACCTAAGAGTGAAGTGTGCCACCTATTTCATGACATGAAGTCAGTGTATTTATTAGACCATAGACATGAATGGAATTCATCGTTGTCTAGCATTGTATAGAACAAGATTCCATATAAAAGACTTTACAATGCCAACATGTACCAGGGAAGTATCATTTCTAGAGAAGAAATGGCAGCCAAAATACTGTTTGCTTCCAAATGGGTTCAAGATTTCCCTTTCAAAAGAAAGGTGCTTAAAGTTGGTTTAAATTCATATCTTTTTCCTTTCAACATGCTTGACAACTGAAATTTCTAGAATACCAAAGGACAGAGAATTGCAGCCTTAATCAATTTACATCTCTGTATTTGGTTTGCATGGCAAGGTTATAGTAGCAGGGGGCCTACATGGGTGGCTTTTGTGAGGTGATGCCAGACGCTTCTCATGTATCCAATGGAGCCAATGCCAGCCAGCTCCAAGATGGACCCACTGCTGGACATGGCCAAGGCTGTCAGTGATAGTGGTAGTGCCTCTGTAACATCATATTTAAGATTGGGACATAAAAAACTCCGTAGCTGCAACCTGAGAGAGAAGTGAGACTGAGAGCCGCAGCCCTGCAGCCCCCAGGCCAGGGCAGGAGGAGGCCGGGGGGCTCCCGGCGCCGCGGCAGAGGCTCCCCCCAGCCCGCGGCGCAGCCCCCGGCGGGGCAGGCTGTGCCCCCAGCCCACGGAGCCCCCGGGGGGCAGCTCCCCCGCCGCAGCCCGGCAGGGCCCCACGCCGGGGCAGGGGGTGCCCGAGGGAGGCTGTGACCCGCGGGCAGCCCGCGCTGGAGCAGCTCCGGGCAGGGCCCGTGGCCCCGCGGGGAGAGGAGCCCGGGCCGGGGCCGGGCTGCGGGCAGGGCCGGTGCCCCCGCGGGGACCCGCGCCGGGGCCGGCCGGGCCTGAGGGGCTGCGCCCCGCGGGGGGACCCACGGCGGGGCCGGGCGTGGGGAACTGCAGCCCGGCAGGGCCCCAGGCTGGGGCAGCCCGTGGAGGGCCCCCTGCCCTGGCAGGGCCCCGCGCTGGGGCAGGGCAGGGTGTGAGGAGCCTCCCCCGGAGGGGCAGGAGCGGCAGGGACAGCGCGGGAGGGACTGACCCAGCCCCGGGCCCGCCCTGCGCCGCGGCCGGGAGGAGGGAGAGAAAACCAGGGGTGAGGTTGAGCCGGGAAGAAAGGAGGGGTAGGGGGAAGGTGGTTTAAGATTTGGGGTTTATTTCGCATTATCCTACTCGGATTTTAATGTTAATAAATTAACCAAATTTCCCCAAGTCGAGTCTGTTTGCCCATGACAGTAATTGCTAAGCAGTCTCTCCCTGTCCTTATCTTGACTCAGGAGCCTTTTGTTCTATTTTCTCTCCCCTGCCCATCTGAGGAGGGCAGTGACAGAGCAGCTTTGGTGGGCACCAGGGTCAACCCACCACAGTCTCAAGAAACTTCTGAGCTCTGGTTCATACTGAAATACTTGTATGCCAAGACCTTATGATGTGAAATTTGGACAGAGGTCCCAGATTGGTAGCTACTAAAAAGGAAATTTTTGTATGGGAGACTATGAGAAAAATGTCATGAAAACAGTCATGTTAATGTGTGTAGTCACATGTAATACTTTGCCTCTAAATATCATTATAAAAATAACACATAAATATTTTCTTCAGTCTTGTCAAATGAAACAAGGAAATACGCTACAAACTGTAAAATTATGGTTGTATAAAAAAGAGAGAAAGGGATAATACACCTACTGGATTGCAGATGGACCATAAAGAGAGCTAAATGTGTTTTGTTTTATTCTTTCAGAATTAGTTTACTTCTTGTGTGGGCAATCTACATCATTTCCATATAAAAGGTTACTGGAACTCTATGCTAAAATGGAGGAATAATTTGGAGATTTTTATACACCTTTCAGCCATCTATGCAAAGACAGCAATCTGGACTGGATTCTTTTCTACCTTATGGTTTGTGCTACCTGTGGTTCCTACATAGATCAGCAAATCCTGGATTTCCTGATCAGGCTCTGAATGATTCTCAGGCATAATTTTATACAAAGGGTGCTAAAGTTATGAATAATATATGTCTACTACTTCAAGTCTGCTGGCCACATTTGAAATATATAACTACTACTTTTATTTTTCTTAGATAGTTACTAGTGAGCATATTTTAAGACTGGTTGAATTTTTATATGCCCAACAGTAGCATTTCTGCAGAGATTTAATGAAGATTTCAGTCCTTATACCCTAAATCTTTATTTTACACATTTTTAGGAGCTTTATAGTCTAGAATACTTCATTGTTCAGTAGGGGCCTGAAGGCAGATGGCATTTTTGCAGTGATTTTAATGAGCTTTGGGTCAACTTTACTATGTTCTGGGAAAACTGTATTCCTAGGTGACAGCACAAATTCAGGTTTTGTGTAAAAGTAGACATTCAAAGAAGTTCAGGCCAAAAAATACTATCATAATAATTTCATTTTCCCTGCCATATAACGGACTGTAATATCACACGCAAATGACTACATCAAACCATGTGGGAAATACTGAACTGGAGAAAAAGATTATAAAATGGATTGTGGAGCAAATGAAGATAATGTATAGAGAGAAATGAAATTGTTATGAGGTTGTAGAAGTGAAACACCTCAAGTGGTCTTCCTCAAGGATAGACCTTATGATGCATTCCAGGTAATATTTTTATTTGTTACTGTGGCAGTATCTAGACAATGCACATATTCAATCCAAGTTCTACTGTCATCTATCACTCCTCAATACAGGACTAGAAATCATCACAAACATCACTGAAGGTACCATGACAGTAGTCTAGATTTGTCTGGATGGGAAATTCCGGGGCTTTATCCTCTTATGTATCTCAGATGTTAACCTGTAAGGCAGAAGTGATGACTTGACACTTTAGAGCACCCTGCTATCTGATTATTGGCTGTTTCGTTACAGCATGAGATGTGGTATTGAGGATACTGAGAAAAGGCAAAGATGCAAATAGCATGATCACAACCCTGATTTTCAGGAGACCAGATTTGGACCGGTTCAGGGATCTCTTTGGAAGAGGCCCATGACATACAGTCCTGGACATGGGTACAGGAAAGCTGGTTGATTTTAATGGATCATCTCCAAATTCAAGAGTGAACAATTCTGAAACACAGAAGACAAAGCAAAGGCAGCAGGAAGCCTGCATGGATGAACAAGGAGCTCTTGACAAAACTCACAAAAAAGACACATATAAGAAGTGAAAGCAAGGTCAAGTCACCCAGTAGCAATTAAGGACAGTGTCTGGTCATACAGGGATGAGGATAGGAAAGACAAGTCCACCAGGAGTTTAATCTCCTGAGGTATATGAAGGGCAACAAGGAGGACTTCCATGGGTTTATCAGCAACAAAAGGAAAACTAGGAAAAATGTGGATGTGGTACTAAATCTGTCAGGGAACTTGGTGAAAAGGACACAGAGAAGGCTGAGGTAATTGATGACTTCCTCGTACTGCTAAGATTTGCCTCCCAGGCCCTTGATACCAGTGAGAAGGTCTGGTGGAAGACATACCCTCACTGAAGGCAGATTAGGATAGGGAACACTGAAATGAGCTGACCATATACAGGCCCATGGGAAAGTGTTACCAGCAGGTTGAGGGAAATGATCCTTCCCCTCTACTCGACACTGGTGAGATCACATCCAGAGTGTTGGATGCAGTTATGGGCTCTCCAGTACAAGAGAGACATGGACATACTGTGGTATTTCCACTTAAACATTTTTTTTTCCTATGAGGGTGCTCACGACTGCAACAGGTTGCTTACAGATGTTGTGGAGCCTCCATCCTTGGAAGTATTCAAAACCTAAGTGGCCAAGGTCCTGGGCAACCTGCTGTAGCTGACCCTGATTTGAGCAGGGTTCCTGGACTAGGTGATGTCCAGAAGCGCCTTTAAAACTCTACTATTTAGCGATTCTGTGAAGGTAACATGGAGTTGTCATCAATGTACCATGTATCACCTCCAAGACATCGTGTGCCTTAAAATTTTCACAACCCAGCCAGACAGCCATGAGACTATTTTTTTCTTATTTCTTAGGTTTTTTTTATTGTTTACTATGCTATGCTTTCATGCTGTGACTGTTCCAAAATCCTTGCAAAGAGTACAACCACCACCAGAGCCAGTGTCTCTGCAATATTTACAAGCAGAAAGTAATTTAGTTGGACCAGTGTCATAATTAACATACTTTCCCTCTCTTCCTGACATTTTAGCTTTCTCCTGAATTTCTAGCTCTGGCATTACTAATTGAGTAATTAGTAATAGAGGATACTAAGTGACTCAAATCTGCCTAGTAACAACATGTAGTTTAACTGTCCTCACAGTCAGCAACACTACAGCTGATTGGCTAGCATCATACACCTACAAGATTACGTTTCTTCATAGCAAATGTGTATTCATTATCATTTGGGTTGAGTCAACTGCTTGGTTTTTTGTTTTTATTTTGTTGTTGTGGGGGTTTTTATGTCAATCAACAGAAAAAAGGTAAATACAGTTGATCACTGGTGTGAAAAAAATACATGCGCATTGGTCCCTTCCACATCCTCCTCCCCTGTGGTAGCCTGTCCATCCCCTGTGTCTTTCTTCATTCTGGCATGAGCTGTGGTACTTAAAAGAACTTGTGGGATAACTGTCAACCTCAGGACAAACATTTGTGATCAGCAGTGACAGTGATGGGGAAAAACAGGCATACTGTAGTTTGTCCTGGAAATCTTTCCTGTCGCTATATGTGCAGTGTGGGGAAACTGAAGTTTTCATTTATCTCCCAGTTTGTCCTTGTCACAGGATAAACACTGAAACTAAAGTAGCTTTTCAAATAAATAAGAACATTCTTATTTTCAGATCAATTATCTCAGTATAACAAAGATTTTATGGAAATTGTATATGGTGTAGGAAACACGAGGGACTTTACTTAGACTACGAAGTGGTTTTGTATTAAAGAGAACAGAGCATTTCTTTTACATGGAGCTTGCCACCTAAACTGCAACTGTCAGTCAGGGTATGTGAAGGAGTTACCAGGAAGTGATACCATACTACCTATCAGCTGAGCCTTGAGAACTGGCTGTGTGCATGCCCTCAATGCGAAAGTGATGAGCTGTGACTTCATCTAGACACTAAGACAAACTAACCTAATGGTTCCTATAACTTAAGAGCATGCATTCAGCTGTCATGGGTCAGCTGGAATCCATTACAGTTTTTACTTTGGCAGTTCATTCCTGACTCAGGCTGTGGTTAAAGAAAGGTTGGAATTTTTTGCAGGATGGGTTGAAAGAACACCATCTGCTTTTTTGCTGTAATGTGTGACCAAATAGTTGGTCCATGCTGTGGAGGCAATTATTCAGGACTGTGTGATACTATTCTAATATGTTGGAACAGAAAAAGTAAATAACAATTACAGCAAAAGGTTAGCTTTTTGTGTTAGGGACATGACAGACTATATAAGTGGAGAGATAATATGTTATAATACTGTTGCATATACTAACACAAATTAATTATATTGCTGTCTAACTCTGGATGGCCTTTTCAGATGTGGCTTGATATTACAGAATTGAATGAAAGGATATCAAGTTTTTCAGGGAATTTAACTAACACACAATTCCATGACAGATGGCCTGAAAGCAGAATGGAAAGTGGCAGGACAGTAAAAATTTATCAAGAAGTACATTTAGTCTGCTATAGTCCAGATTCCAAGAAAAGGGATGATAAAAGCTGAAGATATGCATAAAAAATTAATTTGCTGTCAGTCCTTCCCTACTTCTGAGTCAGCCTGGGTGCTGGTATCTGTTGAGAGGGTTGAATCCAGCAGCCTGAGAGAGGTGAGAACGCTGTAGGTCTGTGTGCCCAGGTCCAACCTGTAGAAAGACTGAGAAGCATGTATTACCACTAGTCACAAACACAGAGCACACATATATACCATGTATAAAATATATACATGTCTGGCTGCACAGAAAAACACACAGACGTCACAAACAGCAACATCCTGCTCCCCTCTCTGGCTGGCCCATTGGTGAGAGAAAAAATAACATGCATATGTATGTATCCATAAAATACACATTGCTCCAGTAGCTGGGCTCAGACACTTTGCCCAGTGGTTGGCCCCTGGATCCCAGTCTCCCCAGTTGCTGGCACACAGACATATAAACTCTGAATCTGCAGTCCTGCTCCAATTTCTGATACACTGTCTTGCTCACAAATACACCACCATCACATCCCTACATCCCTTCCTCCCTTCCCCTGGCCTCTGCCCCAAGTTAGTTAGGAAGCCTGTGGTCCCTTTGACCTCTCCAGCTCCTCCTATGGTTTCACAAACCCCTGCTTCCTAAGCCACTGCTGCAGTCAGAGTCCAACTCAGCCTCACATGGGGCAGCAATTGTTGCAACACAAACAAACTAGTAGGCTGCAACAAGGCTTTTACTATCAGTCAGATTCTACCGTCTGTGCCGTAGCTCATTCCTCCAGAGATCAGACCATATCATTCCTCCTCTACCCAACCATCTATCCCACACTCCTCAGTGCTATTTAACTACTTAGCAGGAAACAAGCTACAGCTGCACATCATCCATGTCAATCAACCCACTGCCTTCGAGGCAACACCACAACTGCATATTATCAATGCTAATCAACCCACTGCCTTCATTCCTCTACAAACAATGTCACTTACCAGCTAGCCTGGTTTGAACTTCATGAGTGTTCACACTCAGTCATACACCTGCACTTGCTTTAGTTGCTGTCTTCAATCCTTGAGGTCCCTGTCCAGTTACTGGTACTTAAATACAGTAACATTTTTAATCGAGACAGTAAATTCTATAACTAATTCTTAGTTTCTGCTTAAATCAAACTGTGACTTCCTGTTACAATTTTCACATTACTAGTCAAAACTGAACCTAGTAAAATCAATAACAAATTTCAAACTAAGCTTTATATAATCTAACTCTAATTTGATGGTTATTGTCTTTAAGGTGCATGTGTGAACTGAAAGTTAAGATTACTGAAAACCGAAGGGAGATAATTATCACTTTAAAAAAGGAGTGTTTATGAAGGCCCCCTGACAGTTATTTTTTTTTTCTGTGATGAGGCTGATGAAGAACCTGATCTAAAATAGATCAAAGTGACAATCCAGTTTGTACAAACATACATTTGTCTACACCAGGAAAGTGCATTTTACTCTTCTGTTGTTTGCAACTACTATTCTAGTCACATTTGGAGAAAACGGTTTTCTGCTGCATTTAGAACAGATGTTTAAATTATTAAAATATTCATGAAATCAAAACTCTGCTATGATTGAGTCTAAACATGGATGCAGGGTCAGGGACCCCACAGACAAGGTGGAGAGAAGGGTAACCTCAAGTGACAGTGCATCAGAAACTTACAGGCAAAACAGCATAGAAATTGCTGTGATGACAGGCACGCGGGGAAGCAAGGCACTGCAGGTAAGTTTCAGATTATGAAGGGGAGACCATATACCAGAAGAAAGAAACAGAAATGCATGAAAGGATTTCTGTTTTTACTTATAAGAATTGGGTAATGTTTAAAAACTGGAAGCATTTTAAAGGGTAATAATTAAGGATGAAATATGAGTATTTTTCTTTGAAAATGTCCTCCATTTTTATCTCTTTAACTTCTAATTTCTTGGGAAAAGGGAAGAAAGAAAAAACCGTTCTAAACATTTTTCTTGTAATTTTGCCTAGAGCAACCTGGAACTTACTTTCTATCTTTGTTAAAATACATTTTGAAGTTACATTTTAATCTGTTTTTGTGGAGAAAGGGGAGAAAGGAGAGGAGAGAGGAGAGGAGAAAGAGGAGAGGAGAAAGGAAAGGAGAAAGGAGAGGAGAAAGGCGAGGCAAGGAGAAACAAAGCAAGGCAAGGCAAATAGCAAAGCATGTTTTGTATATTCTTGTTATACATTCATTGCAGGATTAAAAAAAAAGCAAATAGAAATTCAATTACAAATTTGCTGAGTTTGTTTTTTCAACTGATATATCCACAAAATTAAAAAATAATAAACAATTGCTTCAATTACCTCTTCATACTATATGCATTTTGATTTTACAAATCATTCCTGTAATTGCTTTTACAAAAATACCAATTTCTGTAACAAACTGAAATAATTTTAAGTGTTACTGGCATTATAAAGTTGTCCAACTAAACTGTGC
This sequence comes from Falco biarmicus, assembly GCF_023638135.1. NCBI lineage: Eukaryota > Metazoa > Chordata > Aves > Falconiformes > Falconidae > Falco > Falco biarmicus. The sequence continues at coordinate 30,669,581 of NC_079293.1, read as the reverse complement.
ATTCATTCTAAGTTATTTTTAGCTAATTTTAAAAAAGAATATGCAATATTCTTTGGTTAAGATTATTAAAACCATCCTGGAAAATGCGCAAGATTTACAGTTTTCCTCAAGGCATCCTAAGTCTTCATGAAACATTGACACCCTTCCTGCTGGTCTAAATAGTCTTCTATCTCACAAGCTCTTTGTGTTAGATCACTTTATACCGCCACTTGGATTCAACAAGGAAATATAAGGAATTATGAAATATTTCAGTTTGTACCACCTTATATCCAACAACATCTGACCCTAGCTTTGCTCTAAGAAAAATATCTTGGGCAACATAGGATTCAATGTGTTCTAGATCAGAGTTTTATTACAATCTAAGGCAGCAGTGTAACCTACTAAATCAACACATCTGCCCACACTATTTACATTTTTGCTGCCATCAGAGCTCTGACTCATGGACTTTCTACTGGATAGTCTCTTTTACATCTGCTTGCAAGAGCCAGTTGCAGCTAGCTGGCATGGACTCGCTACATAAACTGATCAGATACAGTTCAAACACCTGATGAGCTGTTCTTCCTTTTGAACAATTGCTAGACAACATATCTATTTCACTTATAAGAAAACTAATGAATGTGAAGGACCTAGCACTCTGCTGAGTTGCTAAAGGTAAGAGGATTTTTCTTCTCACAGCACAGAATCACACTCATGACATTGCAATGAAAACTTGATATCCACAAACAGGTTTGGGTTTTGTGGCGGTGGTGGTGGTGATTTTTTAAAATTTTAATTCCAGTGGTCTTTCATATATAAATGATAAAAACATGTTTGCAATAGCTGACCTGGTGATCTTGGTGGTTGGCTAGATAGCATGTCAGCACATGTACTGTGTTTATCTCATAGTAGCAAGATACTGAGGCAACTGCTGTCCTAGATCTTCTGGAGATCCCCAGCTCCTCTCTTCCTTGTCTGACTCCTCCACATGTCCAGATCAATCAGTATTCCCAATCTTGTAACATGATCTATGATTAGGCTGGAAACTGAAAGGTTCTCAATAATTCTTTTTTCTTATATGTTTGTTATACAAACTTATTTTAAAATCTCTCTGAAAAGGGAGGTTTCCGCAGTTCTTCACAGTAAATCTTCATGTTAAAATGAAATTATTCAAAAGTTTGAAACTGACACTTCTGGAAATCTATTGGTTTTGGTTCCACTAAATAATACATAAAACATTTTGGTTTGTATTCCCTCTGTTGGTATGAAACAGTCATGTCCATGTGAGAATGCTGTTATCGGGGAAGTTCAGTTGGGAGGCAGAGAAATGTTAGTCAGAAAGGAGTCCTGGAAGTTCTTCAGACCAGCCTCTCACTAGGAACTATTGCTAGCACTAGGTAAAGTCAGTCTGCGTTTTCTCTAGCAAAGTTCTGAAAACTTCCAAGGATGGAGATAAACTGTTCCAGGGAGGCATTACCCTAGTAATTTCTATTTAAATAAGAAGTCTTTCCTAAAATAGAAAGATTCATTATAGAAGAGACAGCAGGACCAGAGCTTCTTTGCGATGACGATTTTGTAATACCCATGTGTGTCAAACTGTTTCACATAAACTATACATCTCCAACATAGCCAATGTGTTCTGCATTTAAACCTAATAACAAAGGAAGAGATATTTCTGTATTGCTTTATCAAACATTAATGCCTAGATGACATGTTTCTATTTACTCCCAACAGAAAAATGTTTAATTTATGAACTTAGCAAGACTCAGATTGTGACCATGACAGAAAATTACTGATGACTAAAACCAGTATCTCTGAACCTATAAACAGCAGTCATAAGCGAGGCCTTTTCAGCTCTCCTGGACCACAGTGAGCTGCAACCAGCATCTCCCTCTGAGTGGGATGCCTTTCAGAGCTCATGAACTCCCAAGTTTGCGATACCAGGGGGGCTGATACTGAAAGATGATGACAGGGTCTGGGCTTATTTTCCTTCTTCTTGAGGCTCAACCCTTTGCCCATTGAGAAATGCAAAGGCACTCAATGTGAGTATCTCACTGAACTCGAGAACTTTTAACATGTATACCTTTGCACATATCTTTCTATACATCTACTTTATGTCTGTGTGTGACTTGATTTAGGTACCTCATAATAAGTATAGTGTAAGTATTACCATCTTGGATCCATAATTAAGTTACTGTTGTAATTGTAGTAAATCCTATTTGATTCACTTTGTAAATGATAAATTAGTCAATGATTAAGTACTGCTAACATCCTATGGTCAGCCTTAGACTGTGAATATTCCTTATATTGCTTTAGATATAAACCATTGTCCAAGTCTGTGACTAAGATTGGATGTAGCTGCACCTAAACTCTCTCAGGAGTTTAGAAAGCAAGTGGGATCCACTCAGCTTTGTGACTCAACAGGAGGGTTTCCTTGTTATATTTTTAATCTCTGTATAGATCATTCCAGCTTAATTTTAAATTTGATTCTTCTCCATGTGATTTATCTATGTAGTAAGCAATAGAGTGAACTTTGCCACCGAACTTTGTGGTCGCACTCCCACAAATTCCTATTAAAACCATTTCACTTATACCTATGATGGTGATTCTTTAACTGACTTAATCTAAACCACTAATTCGTGACAAATTGGCACAGCTGTCAGGATGGCAAGTGATATCACCAATGACTTACAAAAACATAGAAGAAATCAAAATCATAAATTCTCAGAAGAATGGGCTCGTGATAAGTGGCATGACTGGAAAGTTGTAGAGGAACAATTAAAGTCAGCCAGAGGCAACACAAAAGATGGAAAAAGAAAAGGAATTATCTGCAAAATGTTAGGCACCTGCCTAGAAGCCACTTGTGAGGATGTGAAGTATAACAATAGAGAGAAACAAGATCTGAGAGAGGAAATAGAAGGCAGAAAGGCAGCTGAATTATGAATGGCTTTGAAATCTGAGCAGCTGCAGAAAGTTACAGGAAGAAAAAAAGGAAAAGAAATCAGAAGAAAAGGTTGAAATTATGCTTATGTGGGCTCCCCAGCACCCTGACATCATAAAAATTAGGAAATTAATTCTATCCCCTGAAGAATGGAAATATATGGGGTGATCCCAGTGATAGTGAACCTGACAGAAGTGTTTCTTTATCTTCCTCAGCCCCTCTGAATGTAAAGCCAGATGCATTATAAATACACCAGATTTTGGGCTGAAGCAGGAGATCATAGCCAAAAAACCCTATTCAATCTGATTCAGATGGCTAATTTGTAAGAGCACTATGGTCACATAGAGGAATGAAGCTGGGTTAATTAACATTGATAATATACAGCTGTGGGCTGGCTTCAGGGGTGGTGGGTTGGCTGATGTAGACAAGGTGCAGCTGTGGCTGGTTCTGGTAAGGGGTTGAGAGCCAATGAAGAGAGAGGAGGAAGAAGCAGATTGAAGGAACACATGCCCTGGATGAGGAGAGACTAGAAGGCAGCAGAGGGACTGGTATGAAGAGTATGTTGGTATGAGATGGTAAAAGACCTTGTTGCACTCTTTTGGAGAGTGCTGCAACATGGTCATAAACCAGACAAAACTGAAATTGAATATTTATGTATGTTTAACCAGAGGAGGCAGAATCTTACTAAATGGTGATGAAGCCAATGGATTTTAGGGTCCTGATTTTCAAATGCTGGCCTTGAACCCCCAAATGATCCCCACTCAGTAACAAGGAAGGTGGTATACTGGGCTGGTGGAATAGATATATTGGAGAGAGGAGAAGAACCACTCGGTACCCATTAAAACTTTGAAGAAGCTCTCCACAGTTATTACAAAAGCTGCCTGTATCTATGCAATGCATGAGCACCCTTCTGTTGAGGCTCCTATATTCATGTGGTGGTTTGACCTTGGCTGTCCACCAGGTGCCCACTAAAGCTGCTCCATCACTCCCCTCCTCAAGTGGACAGGGAAGAAAAAAAATGTAACAAAGAACTCCTGAGTCCAGATAAAGACTGGGAGAAATCACTCAGCATTTACTGTCAGAGCAAAGCAGACTTGACTTGGGGAGATTGATTTTAATGTTAATAAATTAAACTAGAGTAGAATAATGAGAAATAATAACACATTTTTAAAATACCTTACTCCTACCCCTCCCTTCTTCCTGGGCTTTAGCTCTTCTCCTGACTTTTCTACCTCCTGCTCCCCAGCAGCACAGGCGGATGAGGAATGGGGGTTGCAGGCAGCTCATCACGTGCTGTCTCTGCCCCATCTTCCCCCTCAGGAGGAGGGCTCTTCACGCTCTTCCCTGCCTCCAGTGTCCCCCATGAACTTCTCCAGTGTGGCCCCTTCCCACGGGCTGCAGTTCCCCACGCCCGGCCCCGCCGTGGGTCCCCCCGCGGGGCGCAGCCCCTCAGGCCCGGCCGGCCCCGGCGCGGGTCCCCGCGGGGGCCCCGGCCCTGCCCGCAGCCCGGCCCCGGCCCGGGCTCCTCTCCCCGCGGGGCCACGGGCCCTGCCCGGAGCTGCTCCAGCGCGGGCTGCCCGCGGGTCACAGCCTCCCTCGGGCACCCCCTGCCCCGGCGTGGGGCCCTGCCGGGCTGCGGGGGGGGAGCTGCCCCCCGGGGGCTCCGTGGGCTGGGGGCACAGCCTGCCCCGCCGGGGGCTGCGCCGCGGGCTGGGGGGAGCCTCTGCCGCGGCGCCTGGAGCCCCCCGGCCTCCTCCTGCCCTGGCCGGGGGCTGCAGGGCTGCGGCTCTCACATGTTCTCACTCCTCTGTCCTGGCTGCAATTTGTTGTTTATACTTGTTCCCCTCCTCTTAACTATATTGTCCCAAAGGTGCTATCTCCATCACTGATAGGCTGGGCCTTGGCCAGCGGCTGTTTATCTTGCAGGAAGCTTCTAGCAGCTTTTCACAGAAGCCACCCCTGTAGCCCCTCCATTACCAAAACCTTGCCATGGAAACCCAATGCAATTGGCAATTGTAAATCATGATATGCTAAAACTGTTAGTTGAGGCTCTGCAGTGCTCAACCCTTATTGCAAAGTGGCATGAAATTAAGAGACACAGACTTTACCACCCTAGTGGCCCTGAGGGACAACAAAGCCTTAGCACACAGAGAACTCACCAGCTGGGCAACATTAATGTATGACACTATAATCATGGACAAGAGATGGGATGGAGTGATCTAACCAGTTAAACCAGAAATACAGGTTGTAACATCAGACATTTGCCTTTACTGGGGAAGGTATTTAATATACTTTTAACAAATTCCCACAAGGGTATAAACGCTCATCCACAATTGCACATGCTGCCATTGCTGCACTTTTACAGTCTCACTTCCTCAGAATGTGAAATTGTAAGGAAAATTAAGGGCAGGTTTTTTGGCAGCATAGAATGGAGCAGAAATTATATATGTAGACTCCTACTTTGTGTGGGGTGGTGCTACGCAATGGCTCTGTCAGTGGGAATCCCTGAACTGGGAGGTAAACAGATGTCCAGTTTGGAGAACTGAAGATTGGCAATTACTAGATATAGCGAGGAAAACACCATTCAAGATGGGATGGATGAAAGCTCATGCCAAAGACAATGAGCCAGCTATAAATCGGGATCAAAAGGTGGATGAATCGACCAAAATGAGGAAGATAAAAATAGGGAATTCTTTAAATCTGGAGTGGTATCAGTTGAGGGGATGGCTACATCAAAATGAGCTCACACAGGTAAAGAAGCACAGGTTATACGTGGAAGCATATCTAACGGATGAATGGAGATGGGAGACACTATGAAAAAGGAATTGGGGTATTTCACAATAGTAATAACATTCATCAAATGCCATCACTTCAAGCCACACCAGGGGAAGACATAAAAATAAGATGCTGGGCAATCAATGGGGAAAAAATGAAAACCCCACCAAATTTTTTTCTAAACAAGAAAAAAAAGAGAAATCTTGCTATAAGATAACAGAACCAGATTGCTGGTACAATTTCACTTTTACACTACATTACATTTTCCCTCTCAGTCAATAATTGTGGTGTAGAACTATTGTTTGATTTTATTATTATTGAACAGGAAATGTGGAATTTGTGCATGTTGGGATGTCCATGGGCTGAAGAACACATGCTTCTTGACGTACCCACAACTGGTCTAAACCTGTCTGCTGTAGCACTGCATAATAACATGACCTTTTGCAGGTAGGAATGAATTGTTAAAAATGAAAGTAACAATCAACAAATTCTGTCTTTAAAGGGACCCAAATAAGACACCATTTCAGTAGGATGCAGAGTTGAAAATCACAGTAAATGTATGACAGCAGCCTTAAACGTTGTAAACTATATTGAAGGAACACAGAGTATACATACCTGTTCTTTCGAACATGAACGCTGGTATAACTTTACTATATCCCATCCAGCGCAGATAATGTGTCTTTGGACAGACCCCAGCTCTTGCCTAGCCTAGGTTTTCAATTCAAGACTGACATTGAACAACCAGATTCACCTGGTCTCCTCACATTTATAACACTTGTCCCTGCTGGGGCAACAGCAAATGTTGTTTAACACATCATGATCTCTTAAACGAGTGGAGCTATCAATATAGGTTGATATCTTTACAATTAAACCTACTTGCTCATCATTCCTGACAACAGCTTATACAGGGCAGTTAGCGTGTTTGCATGGACAAACCCCTTACCTCTCCAAAGTGATCAGGGAGAGATGTGACTGGTATCCTTCGAGCAGGGCTAGGAGTGTTTAACAGCATAGATGCTGAAATTCTAACAAAATAAACCTGGCAACATTAACTAGAGCACCCATTATGATCTTCTTTAGTGGCACTGGGAACCAGTCAATGGCTTTTATCCAATATGTTACCTAAGCGGGAAAGAATTAATGAAAATTAAAACTATTTCACTCATACTTTGATGGTGATTCTATAACCACCTTAACCTAAAGCACACATTCATGACAGGATCCTCTTAGAAAAATAATACAATAGTTGGGTTTATTTATTATCTATTATCATACTACTTCTAGATTCAAACATGTTTTCAATAATCTGATCTAAATCAGAGGTGAAAATAACTGACATGTTTTTCTTCAGATTTCTACTCCATTTGGGAAAAGAAAGAATGTCCAATAATGCATGTTTGATTCAGAACAACTTGTCATTTACAGCACTGCTTCTGAAAAATATTTTTCTTTTCATGTCAAACTTAGCAAGATAAATTATTCCCTCTAAATTGTAACAAAATAATAAAAATTGTAAAACCTCCCAAAATTTAAGAGTCATAAGCGTTCCCTCTAGTTTGTGAAATGTAGAGTTGTTAATGGTATATTAACAAGCAGTTAAATAACAGGATTTTTAAAATTACACTAATAATATTATTATGTTACTAACTTCTTTTCAAAATGTCCATAATAAAAATGAGGGAAATATCTGAATATTTTTTTTCTCTTTTTCTCTTAAAAACTGGTTTATAATTTTAATGGTAATTTTTTACTTTACAGTAGTAATAGTAATCATTGGACATAGTTGCAATCTTAAGGGAGACTGAACACAATGAGGAAAATGTTTTTTTTCCAGATATGAAAGATAATTCATCATGTTATTACTTTAAAGAAGAAATGCTGGGATTGAAAAACCATTTCAGAATCTGCAGAGCAATTAAGACTGCAAGGGAATTTGTACTAGAGATCTGATACTAAAGTGGAAATCAGACTCGGTTTCCTCCTAAACTAGTGATAGGCAGAAAGATAGATGCATACACTCATAAATAAAACAAATTAGTCCTAAAGTTTATTTGTAGTTCAATTATATTTTCCCATATATATATATATATATATGTACCTAGCATGCATAGGTATATTTCTTCTTGATTTAATCACGCATTCTAAATATTCATATATGTTATATTCATATATGCTATATTTGGCTATATGTTCACTCATTTCTTGAACAAAATGTGAGCTCACTGAAGGCAGTCAGTGAATATACTTCAGATCAGGCACTGAATTAAAGTTATCTTCAGAAAAATGCAGACAATATTTCAAGATACTGAGTTAATTATGGAAATTGAAGTAAGATCATAGACAATTTGGTGAACACAGATACTACTTTCCTTTGATAAATGTCTTTGAAAATTTCTCACTCATTTCATACACATAAGCATATCCTTAGTTGTGTTTAAAACTGTGGATGGTATTTTTCCTAATGACAGAAATTATGCATTTAAATTACACATTAAAAAGTATTTCAAAGAAAACCAGTAACATATAATCAGAAAATAAGAATATAAACTGAAGAATCATAAATATTCAATTGTCATAACATACTGACTGCACAGAAGACATTAAGAAGGGTTTGCAGTAGAGGACCCCAGGGTCCCAGTGCACGAGAGGTGGCCCTGAGTCAGCTGGGTAGTTCAGAATGATGACAGAGGATTACTGAAATGACCACATGCGTTATGATTTGTATGGTGAAAGATAATGTCTTGATCAGAGCTTCAATTGTTCAGTCATTTTAGGTATCAGTGACACTAAATGCAGCAGAGTTGCAGTTCAGTGTTCAGCTGCAAGAGAGGTTTTAAAAAGGCTGTTCTAAGAGGCATGTGAAAACAAACTGTAACAGTAGAGATTCTACAGATATTTTTCTAATTTTAAAGCTGTCACATTTAGTTACTGTTCTTCACCTAAAGAAAATTCAGAGAACATTTTCATCTTTTAGACATCATGTTGATGAAATGGTATATATGCATCTTTATTGGAATCAATAACTAAAAAATTAAGAAATAATGAGAATATATATCTTTTTCAATGGTAAGATATTTCTTTAATACAATCAGACTAATGTTCATAACAAGTATTCTTCATTAGAAGGATTGAAACCCTGTCTTGTCCTTTTTTCCCCAGACATTTTAATAACAAAGGGGACTATAGAACATGCAAAGATTACATATTCAGCACAAATTAAGACATCAATATTAATACATCTCCTACTTTAGGAAAAAACAAATACCCATAAAATTTCACTTTACTCTTTTACAGTTGTCCTCTGTTGTAGTCTCCATCAAAGGATCGTTTGATCTGCCTTTGAGAGCTGCTGGCGGGCAATGTCTCAGAATGCAAAGCAACAGTCCTGGAACTATTGGGTTTTTAATATGTTTGCTTAAAAATATAATTTCTTCAAGGAATCTTGAAGTTCACCCATTGGAAGGACACTGATGTTGCCAGGTGAAAAAAAAAAAAAAAAAGATAACAATTAGACTAATGAAAACACAGACACTTTTTTTTTTTTTTTTTTTTTTTTTTTACTCTTTAATCAACCCATGTACAATTTGGCTTGAGAGATGCTGAAAAAAAGAACAAGGGGTAGAATAACTCTTTTAATTTTTCTGGAGATATTCTAGATTGGCTAGGCTAAGTGCATGAATGAGACTTCTTTTTTTTTCCCTTCATTTTTAAAATTTTTTCCTAGTAAAATATTGTGCTAGAACAGGCAAGCAAATCTATTGGCATTTTTGTTCATATAATGCTGAGTTTCCCATGGCTTCAAAGTCAGCTGGGAAAAAGTGAGCTGGCCATAATAAAGGAAAAAAAGAAAACCCAAAGGAACATTTACGACTTTCATGCTTCTTTTTTACCAAATAGCATGCAACAGATCTTCTTCTCTTCTTGTATCAAAAAAACTCTCACTGGATTTGGTAAGCATAGAAGTAATATCTGCATTATTCCCCCAATCATAATTAGCATGTGTGTTGCTTTCCCACTGAATAAGAGTCTTGACGTGATGACATGGAACCTGGAGATTATTATTTATTATGAAAATGTCACTGCCAATTCAGTTCATATTTATTTCATTTTTATAGTTCTAATCTTTTAATATGTTAGTGCTTCTCATTCTCATACATGCCCTCATTTAAATACTTCTTTTCACTAAAAGGTTCAACAACAGAATATTTATAAGCCATTATGGGATAGCTTATTTGATCTATATTTTAAATTAAAGTAAAAACAGCTTTCAGTAAGGAAAATATGAGGTATGCTATTTTTTAGAATTTATGAAATGCATTAGAATAAATATGGCTAAATGTTTCTATCTTGCTGTTCTTAAGGGGCACAAAATTGCTAACAGGAATTGTAGCATCTTAAGTTTATATACATTACTATATAAATAACAATGTGTTTTATTATAAAATTATATATATTATATATAAAACTATATTATGTATCGACATACTATATATACTTTTCCAATCTTATTTATTTACATGTCTATTTATAAGTGGGGAAATAATCTTATTCAGAATAAATTAATTTTAATATAGAACAAGGTATAAACCCAAGAAATTTCATGAGTGATCATGGAAGAAGGAAAAAGTGTATTTGTGAATGCTAAGTTAGCTTCAGTGTCTTATAGAGAAAGATCTAGCTGTAAAAAATATGGGAACATCTGTATTGTACTGTGGTCCGTAAAGTACAGCTAGTCTAGGCAGAGAAAGGCTCTGCTGCCAGGTTTCTAGAGAGTTGTCTTGTTTAGGAAAACCCACTTATATCGCTTTCATGCTGTTTCCAAATTTGTGTCAGGAGCAAAGTGCCTTTAATGGACCAAGAAATCCTGGTCAACATTTGCTGAATTTTACAAGCAGCAAGTTATCTTGGCAATAAGCACCAATGAAGAATAATAGATAAACCATGATGTTCAGTAAAGGTCTTAGTGAAAATTGACAGTAACATAATAACTCACATTTTCTATCTGCTTGTTAGCCTGTTTCTAAGAACAAAGAATGGATGAAGAAATATTTGGAAAGAAATGCAGTTTAAAGTTCTAGGGATCGTGTTTGAGTGCTTTTGTTTTACTCTGAGGAAAATATAAAAGGTGGGAGTAGACAGCTCAAAAAGCAAACCAAGCATTTCAGTCCTGCTTCTTCCTCTGTTGATTTCAAACGTAGTTTGCCTGTTCAAGCAATACAACACTGCACATGAAATCTGCAATTCACAGCAGTCAGTGTGCACAGGTTCAGAACTGGAGGGTTTCCACGTTTTATTTTCCAACTTATCTTATTATTATGGAAAAAAAAAGTTGCTTAGATGTTTCTGCTGGGGTTCAAGCATAGGTCTGCTTCCTTTCCCTTACAGTCACAGAGCTTGTGTTCACCTTCTAGATAACAAATTATGTGACCTTCGTCAAAAACTTCTGTGCAGGCAATTCATTGCCAAGCCTTGAAGAAGCTGAATTGCTGACAGTGAGACAACTGCCATAGCTTTTCATTATCTTCTATTTATGAAAACTGAGGGCTTATAATTAAGTTCAAGCACAGTAAGGCAATGTTACTAGGCTTTTACAGGGCTTCCCACGTTATACCTCACAACTCCATTACATAAGATTTAGCAATAATAGTTCTTTGTGTGTATTGTGTAGCTGAAAGTTAAAATTTTCTGCAGTAGTCTGTATTCAGCTCTTTTACAATAGACCAGGAAAATTTAGAGACATAGTGTTAAAATTCAGCCACAACAACAGTCAGATGCAATGCTCAGAGCACAATACAGCTGCAGAGTCTAAACCATGCTTTTCCAAAACAAAAGGACACTCTTTCAAGAAGCAGATTATTTATTAACACAAGAAGATAGTGGGATATAATTGGCTGTATTTTGCTGTTATTATTGCAATATTTATGTGAATGAATTCCACAGGAAAATCCAATTCAAAAGTAAAATGAGGAAAAATTTCAGCTCATAGTAAGAAATAATGTCTTTTTTTGCATTTCAGAAAAAGCCAGTTTCCATATTCTTTCAACTGACTGACCAGGTCTTTTCTCTCCTGAACCAGTCTCTTGAATCTCACTGAGCAGTCCATGGGAAGTAAAACATTACAGTTCAAAGAAACATAGTACTGCTACATTGTCCTACTAGCCTCAGGTGTGTTTCTGCTCCTTTCATACTTGCATAACAGCTAGGTTATTCTGGAAATCAAGAATTTAGTCCCAAGATAATGCTTCTTCCTCCTTCCCCCCCCCCCCCCCCCCCCAATATAGCTAATATTTTGGAGGATTTTGCCAATATTTGGAATAAAGTTATTTTCACAGTTACCCAAATGAATAAAATAATCCCACAGAGAAGAAGTGACATATCTGCAAAAACTCCTTTTACTCTAGGGCTGTGAGACAAGCAGTTGATATACCTTTGCCACCAGCTAAAGTACTGAATAACACAGTTACAATTCTATGTATTTATATATTAGCTGTGAAGCGAGATTGTGTAGTAATATAGCCTCTTTTCCAAAGCTGGAGTAAAAAAAAAATAATGGGACAGAGATGGTAGTGTGTGACACTAAAAGAGAAAAGCAAAAAAAAAAAAAAGGAAGAGAAGTCCAAGGAGGACACATGCATTCCAGGAAGCTGTGAGTGGTAGGTAGAAGTCTGGAGTAGCCTGGAGGTTTGAGGAGCGTGTGGCAGGGATTAGAAGAGAATGGACTTGGGTCTGACTGGAACCTAGGGACATTTCTTTAGGGGCTGTGGGACAGACACAGAGAGATGGGAATGAAATGAGAAGGCAGTAGCAAAGAGTGGAGGAACAATGGGAAGAGATGTGAGGAGCAAGACATCCAAGCTAGAAGGGCTATCAAAAAGGAGAAGTCAATGGCAGGGAGACCCCAGCTGTACATACACTGGCAACTGCTTCTCCCAGGAACCAGCACAAGTCCAATGAAATGCACGAAAAGATTATCATTGATTTTGACAGCCTTTGGGTGAAGTGAAGGTGTCTACAATAAAGCATTGTAAATGTTATTACTTCCAAATGCAGGGAGTATAGGCAGAATTCAAGTCCAGGACACTAAAGACATTCTTCTTCGTCTGGAGTGGGTTCCCCATGCTGATACCACGTGATGAAATCGACTTCCAAAAATGGTGGAAAGACAGGCAAGGAATGGCTGCCCGACAAAGTGCCCTTCTAACAGATGTGAAGGTCACTAAGTACATGTTTAGAAAAATCAAAGTAGTGCCTAAAATGAACAACACGTACAAGGAATTTCATCATATCGTATATTCTTTCAGCTACTGAAATTAACTTAATTTCTTGGCAGATGAAATTTTTATGGTTTCATGGCCTTGCTAGCTTCATAAAGATAAGCAAATCCTTCAAATACACTGTGAATGTACAGAACTCTGCTGCAAAACTAGTTTAGATCTAGTTAGAAAGGGAGGCTGTGTGCAGATGGTGGCTCGGTAGGTGCGCTCATGCTGCACAGCACAGAAATCCACTTTGTTCCATCCAACAAATGTAATAATGAGTTGGGCTTTTTGTTTGTCTTTTGTGGTGTTTTTTTCCCCCAAGGTATGGCTTACAAGAGATGGAGTCATATGATAAAACCCAACTTCATGGAAGCCAGTGGGATTCTTTACTGATAAGATTTTGCTTGTACTCACTGCAGTGATCTTTCATGATTTTGAGTCACAATATTCTTAGTATTCTTAGTCACAATACTCAGAATGAAAAGATATCATACGTTGTTTCAACTTTCATGTAAAAAATACACGCAAATTTATGTATCTCAAGGTTTCAGAGGAAAGATGAAAACCTAGATGTTAAAATATAATCTTGCATATATATATACTTTTTTTCAAATTTCATTTTGAACAATCTGTTCTGAACTCTGAGGTTCATAGTGCAGATTTAAACTTGAATCAAGCCATTTTATACTACAGTTCTATTTAATTAAGTGATGCCAATTTTTAAAAATATCACCAAGTTCATTTTCTCAGTACTATATATCTACCAGTTTCTGAAATTGCCTAAAGTGCTTTCAGAACATGCTCAGAAACATTTCTGTAGAGGTCTGCAAAAGTACTGTGCTGTAAGTTGCTTTTCCAGAATTAAAGCCTAATTCTAAGCAGGGAAGAGCCAAATGATATGCTAGAATAGAAAATGTAATGAGGTCAGTGTATATTGTCAGCGAAGTTCTTAATAGTTTTCTCTATGCAAAAATTGTCTATAGTGTTTTAAAGTAACCGTTTCTCCCAAAAATGTTAAGATGTGTTTTTTCTCTTTGTAGGTTAACTAGAGCTTGTTGCTGCAGTGGTTGCTGCTCTTGTTTTGTTGGGTTTATTTTGCTTTGTTCTCTTCACATACAACTATCTACTTGTTTGATAGATGACTGCTGAGAACAAGGATACACAGCAAGTATGCTAATGGCTCATTCACAAAGAGTTGTAGAAAGTGAGAGACTTTTTTCAAACATCCACATTTAGGCAATATATACTAGCAGTATACACCTGTTGAGTGTTATCAAGTACTTGACATACTTGATATGCTACAGCTGTGCTTTCATGGCTGCCAGCTATAACCATATAACTTACTTACTAATATAGGTATTTTGGGCTTTATTCCTTTTTACTATGAAAAAAATCAATGTAGTCATTATTTTCAGTTCTCTCTTGTATACAGAAAAAAATAAAGAAAATATTGGAACTAAATACTATTCAGTATTTGGCTTCTGCTGTCATGTTATTCCTTCTAAAGAAAAGTAACTGGAAATGATGCTGTAGGGCCTCATTAGCACAATCAAGAAGTCACCACTGGTGGCCTTTTGAATGAGAAATAGGTAATAATCTGGCAATTTCTTAGCACTTCAGATGCTGCACTTCCTGACTATAATCTGCCATTTTTCCTCTCCCAAGTAGGTACCTCTCAAACATTCAGCCTAAGAATAAATTAAAAGAAGTAAACTGGGTACATTAATCCATACTACTGCAAGTAAAAATATGAAATAATTTAAAAAATGTTTAAAATATAATATTTTCAAAAAAGGAAGTTATAAAGAAGCTGGTTGTGGTGATTTAGCTCCTTCTCAGTCCTAGCATATGAAAAAGAATCAATTTGAAGCAAATATTCAACAATGTTGCTCGAAGAGATTTTTAATTTGTTAATGCCTTACACTAATTCAGGACCTGGTCTGCTGTATGTCTGAATATATGAGACATTCTTCACTTTTCCCTGAATCCAGGGAAGTGAGAGCTTTACCTCTCTTTAGAACTGTAGGAAGATCAATCTTTTAAGGGGAAATAATATTTCCTGAAGTTCTTGAAATGTAGACTGTATAATTTTTAAATGTCTTTTCTCATACTATCCAGTAATATTTGTTGTGATTATATGAAAGTCTCCACAGACTTCTTTAAAGAAACTTCCTTGTTGGTCCAGAGAATTTTTAAGACATGATACCTAAAGACTTATGCTCATGAAAAAAAAAAAACCAAAAAACCAAAGAAGTGTATTTTTATTTTAATATCAGTTATATGTAAGGTGGGCTTTTAGTCCTCCAACAAGACGATATCACTTACTAAGAAGTAGATAAGGGTCCATTTTGGGAAATAAACTCTAAAAATATGTCGGGGAAATGATTTTTATGCTCTTTAATACATAACCATATAACTGAGTAACTCCTCATAGGTGAAAAAAAAAACAGATTAAATTTATTTCTGCCCCTTGTCCATCTTTGGCCTCCTGTTAATGCCCATGCTTTCAGATTCTCATTCTTACAAAGCAAGATGTAAGATATCTGGATACAGCCATGTAAAGACCAGGTGACACTAATAATAATTAAGACATTAAACTATATTGTTGAAAGCTCCTAGCTAAGAAAGTGTAACTAAGACTAAGACTAGAAAGATCCTGAAAAATCTGAGGTTAATCAGCTGAAAAGTAAACAGAAGTGCTGCTACAACTCCCAGAAGCAGGTACTGAAGAGAGACACATTTATTTAAAACTGAATAATATACATCAGTGTGCAGTTATCAGTTCACCATGACAGTCACAGATTGAGAGTTTAATTTGGATAAATAGGTTGAGAAAGAAATGTTTTCAACGGGCAGGTAAGTCTGTTTCCAGTTCAGATAAATTGTTCCACCAAATAACTTATATTGACAGGCTTAGGAGGAAAGAAAATATGTTTGTGAGCTGAGGGTACAATTGGGAATGGATTTTATTTATTTAGATATTTTCGTATCGGGTGGCAAAGCTGTAAGTTCTGAGTGTTCATTCTGCTGCTAGCAGCAGCCTAGATTACAGTATGTTTGAGTTGCCTAGGCTGCAGTATATATTTTTTTCAAAGGTATGAATTGTACAAATAATAGAAAATACCTTGTTTCTTTTAAGCTGCTGCAGAAGGTTATATAAGATTGTGGTACTGCTCACCAAATCATTTTCCAGGCAAACCAAAATAGTGGCATTGTTACTCGCTTGTTCCCTTCTGTTTTCTTTCTCTCTCCATTTATCTATATAAATGTACATTTATCTACCATGTTTATCAACTAGAACGCCACAATAAATATGTAAGTAGATAAAATTTAGAATAAATAGAAAATGCTGGAATTAGTTCTATACGGTTGCTCTTAACTAAATCTTATTATTTGCACATTATGATGTTGTAATTGTCTCATATGTTTTTAGTGGCAATGTTACCTGACTTAATGAAATAATTATTTTTAAAAATTTTGTTATTATTTTCAAAAGGGAATTGAAAACACAGGGTTCTATCATAATGACATCTACCTTTAGTGGCAAGATGAGATTATTATCCTCTGTGTAAACTGGCATGTAAGGAGTTAAAATACATCAGAGGCAATTTTCAAAGCCAAACACAAAGAGCTGTAGCTGATAAAATTCTCAGAATCATTTCAAGATTATGGTAGGATACATGGCTTAGAGGACTTATCCTCATCAGCCTATTTTTCTGATATACAAGGGTTTTTCCTATGCCATTGGCAGTGTGTTGTCTGTATTCCTAATATTTTTCGTGTTTAAGCTAGCTCCTCAGGAGCAATAACCACACATCAGTTTGCTTAGCCTACCCTCCCAGTCAGGTTTCACTGATATCCGCCTGGCTCCTAGTCCTAAATATTTTTAACCATTTAATAGTTGTAAATCTGTTCTAAGTTTCTCCTCGCCCACCTTCCTCTGACGGCAGCTCTCCAGACTATCTAATTTTTTTGCCATATTTTCTCTTCTCCCTGCCCTCTCTGTTTTTTAGGACCTGCAACAGGATTACTGGTTTTTTTCAATCATTTCCAATTGACTGCCCAGCCCAGTGTGTCATATCCCAGAGCCACATTTGGAAGAAAAGTCTTGTGATGTCAGGAACAGCATCTATAAGGAACTTCACTGCTCAGCCCCTGTCAAGGAGATACAAGAACTGTGGTCTCCCCACAGTTTGTGATATGGCCAGTGGTGCCCAGTTCTTCATGGAAAAAGGAAATAGAAAGGTCCTCACAATATTCCAGCCAGACCTCAGGATCTGTATCAGACGAAGGGCCACTAAATCTTTTTTAACACTGAGAAATATGTTTTCCCTACTGTACTTTGCTGAAAAAGCCATGGCAAAACTGCTGAAATTTTCCAATGCTATTCAGACTGAGTTTTATGATCAGTATGGATGTTTTTACTGAGATAATTAAATATTGGAAAAGATATAATTAGCTGAAAAGATCCTTTCTTTATGTGTGTGTATAAATGTGATGTATATTTTATAATAGGCATGGTTCTAACCCTGATTTGGCATTCATTTAATGTAAAATAACGATTTTAGAGATCTGTCTATTTCATATGTATGCTATATATATTCTTAATATCCTGAGCAGAATTATTTCCTGTTCCCTTTTTCCTGCACATTCATATCATTCATTCTTACAAGCTCATATGCTTTATTTATCATGTTTCTGGAAAGATTAAGAACAAAAAGACCACAAAGTTCCACGAAAATTAATTTTATATTCTGAATTTGGGTATAGGTGATGCTGATCCCATAACTATTAAAAAAAAAATAAAAAGAAAGAAGAATAACAATTTTCTTTGCTATACACAATTAGATTACTTTTAAGATTACTCATTTACTAAAATCATATTCAAAGGGCAATGTTACCAACAAAATTTTGCCTTTTAACAAGTTCCCTAACACTGAAGCAAAATTTGTAAATGTGATGTCAGCACACTAATTATACATAATTAATTATGTAGGCCAGATTTGTACTGCACAGGTTTTGAAACTTTTCAGATATCTTCAGTGTGATCGTTTAACTTTCAGTTGTATGTGAAATATAATATTGGAAAACAGAAAGGACTGACCAGTGGGAAAGGATTTTGGTAACAATTACATTCCTTAGAAAACCCTGGAATGTGGTGGCCTAGTCCTTGAAAAGCATATACTGAAAGACTTGCATTCAGGTCTTCAAGATTAATTCCCCAGCCTATAAACAGGCCTTTGGCCTTTTAAGTACTACAGGCAGTTTATGTTTTACTGACAAACTTTTCCTGGTACCTTTAGGAACCATCACTCAATACTCATAAATAGATAATGATACAAATAATCTTCCCCACAGATGCACAGCATAATTTAGGTCAGAGGAAAACTTTGGAGGTCATCTCATTCTACTTCTACTAAACCAGGATGAACTTCAAAGTTGCATGAGGTTTCCCAGTGTCAGATATTCAAAGACTTCTCTGTACAAACTGTTCCAGTGATCACCCTCACTGTGAACAATTTCTTCCTTACATCTAGACAATCAGAATTTCCCTCATTGCAACTTGTATCTGTGGCTTGTCCTGCTGTTCACTTCTGAAAAGAAGGTGGATACACTGCCTGTTCTTCATATTGCAGCCCTGTGTATTGGCCTTCACTGCTGCAAGGACATGTTGCTCACACATAGAATCATAGAACAGTTTGGGTTGGAAGGGACCTTTAAAGGTCATCTAGTCCAACTCCCTTGCAATGAGCAGGGACATCTTCGATAAGATAAGGCTGCCGAGTCCTGTCCAACCTGACCTTGAATGTTTCCAGGGATGGGGCATCTACCATCTCTCGGGGCGACATCTTCCAGTGTTTCACCACCCTCATTGTGCAAATTTTTTTCCTCATATCTAGCATGAATCTAACCTCTTTTAGTTTAAAACCACTACCCCTTGTCCTATCACAACAGGCCCTGCTAAAATGTTTGTCCCCATCTTTGTTATAAGCCCCCTTTAAGTACTGAAAGGCTGCAATAAGGTCTCCCCAGAGCCTTCTCTTCTCCAGGATGAAGAATCCCAACTCTCTCAGGCTTTCCTCACAGAAGGGGTGTTCCGTGCCTCTGATCATTTCTGTGGCTTCCTCTGGAGCTGCTTCAACAGGTCCATGTCCTTTCCTGTGCTGAGGACCCCAGAGCTGGCCACAGTGCTGCAGGTGGGATCTTACCAGACCAGAGCAGAGGGGCAGAATCACCTCCCTTGACCTGCTGGCCACGCTTCTTTTGACGCAGCCCAGAACACAGTTGGCTTTCTGAGCTGCAAGTGCACACTGCTGACTCACGTCCAGCTTTTCATCAACCAATACCCTCAAGTCCTTCTCTGCAGGGCTGCTCTCAATCCCTTCATCCCCCAGCCTGTAGAGATACCAGGGGTTGTCCTGACCCAGGTGCAGGGCCTTGCACTTTGCCTTGTTGAACCTCATGAGGTACTCATGGGCCCACTTCTTGAGCTTGTCCAGGTCCCTCTTGATGGCATCCTGTCCCTCAGGCCTATCAATTGCACCACTCAACTTGGTGTCATCTGAAAACTTGCTGAGGGTGGATTTGATTTAATAGTACTGGTCCCAATACTCATGCTCAGGACTTACAGATCCTTTCCTGAAAAACATTTTTCTATTCTATTAACCTGAGCCCATACTGTTTCATAGGTCTTGTCACCCCAGGGGCTAAACTTCACATATGCCTTTCCTGAATTTCATTGCTTCTGTCAGTCCATTTTTCCAGCTTGCCAGGGTCCTTCAGAATGGTAGCTCTGCAGTCCAGCTCATCAAATGCTCCTCCAGTTTGTAATGGTGTGTAAATCTGTGGACCAGAGTTTCCATACTATCATTCTGAGTGCTAGTGAAGATGTTAAACTAAGCCCTCAGTATCACCACAGGTTTCTGGGAGTTAACTGACCTTCAAACTTGTTTTACAATAGTTATCTTAACCTTCAAAGCCTGTGGTACAAGTTCCATTCCAGACATACCATCATATAAACGGTACTGTGTACTACTGCATTCTTTTTGTTGCATCTGGATCCCCATATCCCCAAGATTATAAATTACCATAAGGCTTGTGAATGGGAAGCAGTAAAATTCAAAACTTCGTGATTGAGGTAGGATATTCTTCATCTTTGTTTTCTCTCTTCCCTCCATGGACCAGTTAAGATTCATAAAATTAAAATTGCCTAAAAGCTATCTAAGGATTTCGCCTGACTGGAATTTGCCTTTAAGTAAAACAGAGCTGTCTAGAACATCATCCACAAAGATCTGAATTATCTGTCCCAGAAAAGCCTTGGCACACCTGAAAACTAAAAGCTCAGAAAATGTTTTGTTTATATCAGCCTATGCTTCTACAGACCATGGCCCTTCAAAGCACAATTAATGAGGGAAGGTTAATATAAGCTTTATGAAGAAATACATCTCAGAATTGTATTAAAATTTATTACAATTTCTTAAATTTTGTCTGGGAGGAAAATCATGCTGAACAAGATATAGCTTGGAAACAGAAGCATTTCCAAATTTAACTTTTCTCCAGGTATCTATGGAAGACTTTTAAGGAACTGTTTGTGTCAGCACGTTTGTTATTCAAACATAAAAAAAGAAAGTAGATAATGTAATATAAAGGTTTCTGTGTCCTCAAAAAAAAAAAAAAAAAAGCTTATTGTGATTTTTTTTTAAAAAAAAGGTAAATCTAGTCAACTGAAGAACAGTCTCACATACGTAACACTGGTTATACATATATGTTTAGAAAATTGTCCAGCCAGATTTGACCCAGAAGGTATATTTAATAATGTAAGATTACTGGAACATTCTAGAACTAGAGAAAAATATATTAAAACAAATACCTTACAACCACGGTTTGTTGACATCTTTATGAAAAGCACAAGTGTACTGATTAAAAAAAAAATCATAACTGTGAACTGTCAAAACATACTGTTTAGAGATTTTGCTTTGATAGCATAAAATGCTACCACTATACTTTAACATATTGACTCATCTAGGATTAGTATAATAATATGAGTTGAACAGAATATATAAATATGAATGCTTTTAATGCACTGTTTCCCATTCTATAAAAAGAATGTTTTTGTGTTACCAGTTGGAAATTTTTCAGAAATTTCAGATACATTTCAAAGTCTAATTCTCAACAAAAATGATGTTTAGGGTATCGGTTTCCTACAAAATTAAATCCAATCAGTTCACACAGCTGCAGGTTGTGATGAGACTAAGACAACCATATGGGTGGAAAAAAAAAGGAATGATTTTCATTACTTTCTTTCCTGCCTACACATCAATGACTTACCTTTCCTGCACGAAATCTTAACAATGAAACATCTCTAGACCTTATAAATCCATTTTTTTGCTTAACCAGTTTTTCACCTAACTTTACACTTGTCAAGAACAAGTAGTTTCCTTGGCAGATCTCTAAAGTAGTTCTCTAGAAAGAGAGTAACTTCTAATAAGTAACCGGACCTCCAAGACACATGTAGGCATGTTGCAAAAGAAGGTCTCGACTAATTATTTTCTCATTTCCTTCATTACATAAAAAAGACCACCAGTAACAAAACATGAACAATGACAACGAAAGGTGGAAAACTTTCAGCTGATTTTCACATAGTAAGTGAAAAATATTAAAAATAAATTGGAAAAACAAGAAGATCTGACATACTTCTTGGGGTAAGATAGAAGTAAAGAGACACATGTCTTGACAGTGCAGCAATGGGGAAGGCACCTTATGGACACTGGAAGAGGATTTGACAGGAGTATTTGACAGTACTTTCCACAGGAAAATAAGTGCTTTTAGCAGTGTGCTGAGTTGAAAAAGGGTTAAAAAATAATCTCTTGGTCTTAAGACTCTGGATTTACTATGAGAATAATGTTGATAACACACTGATGTTTTAGCTGTTGCTAAGCAGGGTTTGCTCTAAGTCAAAGACTTTTCAGTTCTCCATGCTCTGCCCGTGAGTGGGTACACAAGAAGCTGGGAGGGAGCAGAGCCAGGACAGCTGACCTGAACTAACCAAAGGGATATTCCATGTTCCATTCCATAGAATGTCATGCTCAGTATACAAAATAGGGGGAGTTGGCTGGGGCCAGCCAGCTGCTGCTTGGGGACTGGCTAGGCATCAGTCAGCATGTGGTAAGCAGTTGTCTTGTGCATCACTTGTCTTTTTTGGGGGGTTTATTTCTCTTGCTCTTTCCTTTCCATTATTATTACTATTAATTATTTTAATTTATATAAATTATTAAACTGTTCTTATCCCAACCCATGTTTTTTACCTTTTTCTGATTCTCATGGTACTTAGTTGCCAGCTGGGGTTGAACCACAATATGTGTGTAACTCACTGTAAATTACTTTATTTGCTCCATAAGGAGCAGCTGAAAGTAAGATAAGAGGTACATGTTGGAACATGGGATGTTTCCGAAATTATTTTATAATAAACTTATTTTCACAGAGCTACCATGCAGCGAAGGACTCTTCTCATTCTACTTGTGGTGTTCTATCCACCATAGTCTGCAAATATAGACAAGGGAATGTGTTTAGGGAGAGAGGTAGTACCTTCTAATTGATTAATTTTGCATATAAAAGATCATTTTCCAGACAAACTGCTTAACATTATTCTTATACTCATTGTGGTTAATGTATTCCTTCACCAAACCTCTGTTCTTTTCCTTCCTGTTGTTTTATTCCTGAAAGGATTTAATTGGTAAGAGGTAAGCAATCTTTCCATAGGTGTAACTCTGAAAGGGTGTGTTTAAGTGCATGCACCTGGAATTTCAGGAAGGATGACTAAAGCAACCTGCAGCACAAAATAGATCCCAGACAAGGAGATCAGAGCTCAAAAATATACCTGATATCCCAAAATTGTAACAGCAGTTAAATTCTAAAAAGAAACTAACACAGGAACTTTGTTAATCTATCTCACCTTGAGGAACATACACAGTGAGTTATTATGTGGTTTAGCAATAATTGTATGTATGTATACATATATACATCTACAAATATGCATGTGTGTATGCATGTTCATATGTATATGCATACATGCACATAAACACAGACATACCTGTGTGTTTTCTCTGAAATATATTTAAAATATGGTATTCTATATCAGGCATGGCCTTTTGTGAAGAATCTGTGATTCCTTTATCCTAAATAAAAGGTCATAGCCATTTAAATTAATTCAATTGATTTATCTTCAAAAGCATATAGTCTTTTGAAGAGCAGAATGTCATAAATATTTATGTGTTCTAGAATTATGACTTAGGATGTTTAAGAATGAAAGAGAAGGTCAAAATATAACATCTTAGAAACTATGAGAGCTTAAATAAACTATAATGGAGAAACCGAAACAAGAAATTAATCTTGATGCAATATCACTATTTACCACCACAGCTGGTATACTATATTATAGTATACAATATTGAATTCAGAGAATTTAACTGTATGGATATCAGAATTAAGTTGTTCTAAGTCTTTTTTCTTCTTTTTTTGGGTTTTTTTTTGGTTTTGTTTGTTTGTTTGTTTTTGTTTGGGGTTTTTTTGTATATGTGAATTGCATTTTTTCTAAGGCTGGTGTAAGCAGTTAGAAAAAGGAGGAAAAGAACATTTGAGAATCTGGTTAGAATGGAAGAAATAGATAAATAGATAAGAAATAAATAGATAAAAGAATTTTGCAAGATATTTTAATACAACTTTTGTGGATCTGCTATACAAGATAGTGGCAAGAAACTACACAGAACTGAGGGGATAAAAATATTAATTTTCTACCCAGTAGAAACAGGAATGATCTGCATAATGATGGTGAAAATTCACCATGGGCATTTTCTCCATTTACTTCAGTTCAGATGCATCTTTACTGGGATCATTATTCCCAGTATGAACACAGAAATGGTATGATGTTCACAGTGATATTAAAGTCACTGGCATAATTGAAAATTCTCATAAATTGAGTTCTCACAAGTATTGAGGAGCCAAAACAACAGACAAGTCAAATGGAGACACTCAAAGTTTATGAAACAGTATGATAAAAGCTAGCTAATTCAGATATCGCCTAAGAAGTTTGAAAAGAACGGGTATCCATGTTTCAGTTTACAAGAGACTTTGATTTCAGATCTGAAATCATATGAAGCTCATTAAACATCAACCAAATAATCCATAAGCTTTCTTAGCCTTTAAATTTCTTAATCCATTCTAACCATCTTTTTCCTACTTCCTTGTCTGAAAGACAAACTCTGCCTAACTGACTGTACTTAGATAACACTCCCACTTACCACAGCATTTATATGAATTTAATACATTGCATGAAAATTTATACTATAAAGAAAATAATAAATTTCAAAACACTTAGCCTTTGAAAACTCCAGAATTTCCCCACTAGTTTTGGTTCAGAACTGGAATAAATAATTCCAAAATGCAGAAACCTTTCTTAGAACATTAACCAATAAAAAATATTGATTTGAAATTGTCCGGATGTTTTACTTGAAGATGGCTCAGCATTACAGTAAAATTACTTTTTACCTCCAGTGCCTTCTGAGAGTGGCATCTTCATGGTCTATGCTTTGCAGAAAGGAACTTGCTAACCATATTGCTGCTACCTCTACTTTTCCTTCTAGAGTCTTTCATCTCAATTACCGTATATTTATAATTACCTGGTTTGAACGCTCAAAGGTTTTGGCTGTCCTGTGTTATAAAATCCAGGTCAAGCAGATGTACTTGACCCAAAAAAAGTTGATTAGATTCTGCCAAACTAAAATCTGAGTGTTTTACCAAGAAAAAAAATATTTTTTTTAAAACCAAAAGTAGTTAAAGTCAGAATAAACACATTTTACAGAAGCCATTCTTACTGTTAATCGTCATCTTTTTAAAATAAAATTAAATTCTCCAGTTATAATAATCAATAGAAATAAATTCTTACTATCATAATTTTGTTTTTTACATGACTACTGTAGCTTTTGTTTTGTTCAAAAGTGATTTTATGTATTTTTTTTAAAAAAATTACGAGATAGTATGTTAGAAAGCAAATAATTCTCACAAGTATTTTCTGTTATATCATCTCTTGCTTTGTGTTCCCAAGATAAATTACTGTGTCTGTTTTACACATTGAATCTCTTTAGACAATGAAGCACTGCCACTTTATTCTTGCCATTTTACTTATGAAACATGGAAATATATATTTGTGTCTGGTGTCAGCTTCCTCCGATATATGTAATTAATGATTTCCCGCCATTACTAAATGTAGTAATGTGCCTGCAATTGGAACCATATCTGACATTTAAATCAAATTGCAAAGCACAGGCTTAAGGACAATCTCTGAAATTTGGATAGTTTAGTGAACATCCAAAAAATTCCCTCACAGTGGTGTTTCTTCTGTATAAGCACTCTTCCTCTAGCGTTCCTGAATTCCCATTAACAGAAATATAACCCCTTATGAAACTTTTTCCCTGTTGTATGACATCCATATCAGTCAGGTCATTAAACTTTAAATTCTTTGGCTTTCTAAATTTTAATTCTATTCTTAAGGTTCCAGTGCTCTTAAATATTGAGACTATAGAATGTTTTTGTCTTTGTGTTTCTTTCTGCATTTCCCTTGTTTAAACAGAAAATATAATTAAAATTTTGCTTTTATAACTATTGCTTAGAAAGGTTTTGAAAATGGCAGAAGATAAGATTACATCTTTTTTCTATGCTGTCTTTCATGAAATCTTATGCCTATAATCTGTTGAACTAGATAGTGGCATCAAAATACTGGAATTTTCTATATTAAGCTATTAAGCTTCTATATTGAGGCAACCCTCATCCTTATTTCCACTTAGGGATGGAAGTCAGTCCTTACACAAAGATGTTTAAAAGATAATTGCAATAAATAAGGGTTGCAGAGTTTGAGTGCAGTCTTTTCTCAGCAAATAGCTTTCAGAGATTAAGAAATGTAGAGTGAGGAAGAGGTAATAACTGTTAAAGTTTTGATTTATCTGTGCTTGCATTTCCAAATGGTAAATAAGAGAATCTGTACTTTGTATTATTGCTTTTTGTAAAGTATTCAGATTCTGATGGTCCATTCAGCTTGCATATCTCTGTGACCCTATAATTTGGCAGACAGCACAGCAATTATTAACAGTAAAACACAGCATTACTAGTGTTTGGACAACAGTTTTTCACTTCATTATTGTGGTACACTGGAGAAACTTAAAAAGCTCCATTATTCCAAATAATCCTACAAACTTCACAGATATTATCACCCCTTAAAACTGGAAATTTGTCTACACTCTATTTAAATATTAGAATATTTTAAAATTTGTCTGATGATTAGTCATGTTACTACACTTGCAATAAAGGCAGACTGTTCTCAGTATCTTTCTTCCATCCAAGTTATTTTTTCTTGGTATTTTGCTAGTGTTAACTTTTTTTGGGGTTTTTGTGCCTTATAGAAGGCAATGCATGAAGTCCAAGACATAGAGCTGAAAGTAAATACATATGATTTTTATGCAGAAAAATGAAGAAAGTAGATAGAAGAACAATGAATGAGAGAAAAAAAATTGAAATATAGAATACAACTAATTTCTTCCATTATAAAGTATAAAATTTACATTCCCTGTGATGTCTGCTAAAACAAACCCTAAAACCTCACACAACCTTAATGAACAAACTCCAAACCATGAGTTTGTTGGTGTTTAACCCTAAAACCCCACACAACCTTAATGAACAAACTCCAAACCATGAGTTTGTCGGTGTTTAACAAATTCCCACTGCCATTAAAAATAATGTATTAAGTTGATAGGCCTTATCCTACCAGGAACTGAGCATCCTCAACTGGTTGACTAACTGTCAGATGAACAATAATTCACCTGACTTAATGCAGATATTTATGATAGACTTTTATATTTGAGCTAGCCACTCTGAAGTTTCTGTGTAAACAGAGAAATTATTTGTGCCAGTAATTGATATTGCATAATACTAACGTGACTCAGTATTCAATCTTTTTGCTATGCCACTGAGTATACTTTGTAGCTGGCTTACAGTCAGAATCACTTTGAATTGAGAATTTGTATGGTTCTTTCTCTTCATCCATTTTAAACCATCTTCAACTGCATAACCTCATATGATCTACAATAGAAGTCATAAACTATGAAAAGGAATTTTTAATGGGACCTAATTATTTAGAGAGCTCATTGAATTTCTGCCTCAGCCTGTGAGAATATTTCCTTTTTATAAGTTTAACCTTTTTATTGATACTTGCTGCAGTACTTGTGTTATCATGGGCCATAATCATGTCATTTCATTGTGTTGTTTTCAACCGGAACAATGAAACACCTATTGAAAATGTTAGGCACAAAGAGCAGGGTTATAGGGATATGCTGAATTTCTTCTGCACTAGTGGAGACAGATGGTTAAGGGCTGTCCTTAGATAAGACCTGAACCTTTTCCATTTTATTGCTGCCCTCTATTTTATTTAAGGCTGTTAAAGCTTACTCTTGACTTTCTGATCTTTTTATTTTTTATCATAATGAGTCAGTTTTATTTAGTGGAAGAAGTCCTCTTATGTGTCTTTTAAGACATAGGAGAACCATTTTTCAACATGTTCAATTATGATAGTGCTAAGAGAAAGTCACAGCAATTTGAGTCTCCTAATTCCATTCATAGAGTAAAGGTCAACACTTTCATATTTGAGTGCCTGTCATTAGAACTTCGAAGTGCAAACAATTTCTTCCTGTTTTTTACCTCATAATAAGGAAAGAGCTTGTTCCAATTAGATCAGAGAATCCAGCTACAAAAGCTTGCAGCCAAATAAGTAATTATTTTGCTCTCATGGCTGATTTTTCTGCAAATTTCATAGTTTCCTGTCTCCAGCCCATATTTGTGTTAAAAAATAGAAGAAAGATTGAATAGAGTTCAATAATAGCCAGCAAACCTTTCAAAGAGAAATACCAATGTCAGTGTTTATTTTTGAAAATACATTAAAGTTCAGATAAGGAATGTAAAAGTTCTAAATATCATGTCATTTTTTTGGATTTAATTCCATTACTTGTATTTGCATTTGCATTGGCTGAAATAGTAGGTTGATACGCAGATTTTTCATAATAATTAAACAACTATTTGATGTGACTGTTTAATAATCATATAACCAAAAAGTTGTGAAATGGCTCTAAATTGAGTAAGCATCTGTGTTTTGTTGTGATTTGTCATAATAAGCTGTCAAGTGTTTTAGTAAATGCTGAGTATTTTTTCACCAGAGAAAATATATTTCTAACATGTTGCCAGTTTTCCTCAGCAAAATAAGACTATCTAACACAAAGTCATGATATATACACTGTTCTCATAATGAAACCAGAACAAATAAAGTGTTGTAGAATCATTTTGATATTCATATTACTGCATTTAGGAGAGTCATATGTCCGGACTTACTATGACCAGTCACACAAAACACAGAAATGCTGCACAGGAAATCAGTGAGTATAAAAAGTAAGAAAAAAGAGCAAAAGAACAAATTCATATTACATAATCTAACTCAGCCTACTCGTATTATTTCAGTATTCCCTATTTTTGTTACTCTTCTTGCAAGGCAATACATTCTCAGCACATCAAGAAAGTCAGGATGCTCTTTAGACAGAATTTTTCAAACCTTATAAAAGGGTAGATTATGAGTATACTCAATGGTTGTGTTTCTTGTCCTTTGCTGGTTTTCAGTTGTACCAATGGTCAATCTAAGATGCAGTTTTATATTTAGAGGCCATTAATGAAATAGTGATTTTGAGACAATTTTTTCCTCAGATTTTTTGGGGATATTACTGCTGACAATATCAGCCCTATTAGAACTTAAGTCGTTTACACCAGAGGTCATCTACTGTGTCTACTGTGTACAGGGATAGATCAAACTGATTTGAATCTTCTTCAGTTTCTTGAGGCAACTTCATAAGATTGGGGAGGAAGGATCTTGCTTGCAATGTTTTGGTTTTTATTAAAATCTTATAGCAATAATAGAAAACAAAGTTAAAAACAGAAGGAATGAAATTAAATCAATGATACACAGTAAGCAAAATCTCTTTATTCGGAGGAAATGCAGAGCAGACTCATTGGTTCATTCTCTACGTAAGCTTGGTGTTAACTTGAACCAGTCTCTTGGTTGACTAGATTCTGAAACAGGTTGTAACAATGTCTGAGCTGAACAATAATACCCTGAATTTGTAGAGTGTGAAAGAAGTGGGGGGGAAATGACATGTCTGGAGGAACCTCAAAAAGAATCTAGCATAGATTCCACCTAAATTTAGACAGTTAGTCAAAAGCGAAGAACAGAGCTTATGCAGAGAAAAATCTCTAAATGACAAAATCTCTGGGATTTGGTCTTCCTTAGGGAGGTAATATGTCTCCCTCTGTAGATTACACAGTAAATTCAAGGCATCTGTGCTCTTAACACAGGTGAAGTCACACAGTCAGACCATCTAGATGTGATAGCAGCTGTAAAAGGAGATTGTAATGATCCAGAGAGCAATACAGAACTAAGCTCTGCCCTAGAAAATTCCAGCATTTGCAGGAGTAGTATTGTAGGTAATTCTAACTTCAATCTCCTAATATTGTCTTACAAAAATTTGAAAATAAATAATACTATGAAGCGGTCCTGACAGTTTTATTTTAAACCAATGCCTATAATTGACTGTCTTTTATAATGCTGATGAAGCATTTGCCCAGCAAATTCTAACAAAAAAAGTCAATTAAGGTTGAATTGCATATTTTGATATGCTTACATTATTGTTAAGGTTCAAATAAATGCACTTTAAACAGCAAACTTTGCGCAACAGAGCTTTATTCCTGCACTTACTGTTCTTTGACATCTATTAAACTAGGACTAGTTTCCCACAGGATACAATGGTGTTAGAAATCCATAAATCTGTCTTGGTCAGTAATGAATCTACAATCCCTACCTGTGCCTTCCACAGCTCTAATTTCATTAGTCATGAATACACATACATGCACAGGGTAATCTCCGAACATGAAGTTCTTCATGCTGTTACATGTATGGAGGCAACTGAGGTCTTAGTGTAGGCTGCTATTATTCACTGCTGGTATTAAATAGCTATAATTAGTATATGATATTTAGGAAGACAGGGAGTTGGCATCTCCACTTCTTCCTGCCACCTCCTTTTTTTTTTTTTTACATTCAGCTATACAAACGCAAAGTAAACACAAAGTTCCACTAAGTGAAAACAAGAAGGTTTTGCACCCGTGTTGCAAAAACAAAATTTGCTATAGAATAAAACAGCAAATTCTACTTAGTGTCAAAAAAGGGAAGGTTTTCTTCATTGCTTTTTGCGAACTTGGTGTCCCAGTCCCACAAGTACTCAGGGTCACTGTACCTCTGGAGTTATTCCAGATGGTTCAATTGGC
Source organism: Falco biarmicus (assembly GCF_023638135.1). Taxonomy (NCBI): domain Eukaryota; kingdom Metazoa; phylum Chordata; class Aves; order Falconiformes; family Falconidae; genus Falco; species Falco biarmicus. The sequence continues at coordinate 30,639,227 of NC_079293.1, read as the reverse complement.
TTTGCTTGAATAGTAAAAAGCAGATTAAAGAATTAAAATCTTCCTTTGTGACTCAAGGAAATCCTTGAATTTTTCTCTGCCTGATGTTATAACACTTTTTGCAGCTCACAAAGTTTCATTTATTATGGCTGAAAAGGCTTTACGTGACTTTTCTTCGGAAGATGGTCTGAGAAGGAAAAAGCTAATAATTCAAATTCTGTATTCACTATACAGGTTGCAGTATTTACCATGTAATAGATGCTGCTGCAACCACAACAAACCGCCTGTCATAAACAGTTCATAACCTGAAAGACAGAAAAACACATGAATGTTTTATGTATCTACCTTCTCCACCATTCAAGCGTACGATTAGGACAACTCAGGTCAGTGGTGCAACAGAGCAATTTTTGGTCAGCTGAGTTCTGTGTCCTTCACAGATAAAGTGGATCTTAAGGGTGGATTTGATCAATGAGATAGTATTGAATAGGAAAGAGGAAGAGAACAAAGGGGAAAAAAGTCTTCCTTTAAAAATTTCACATACAATATTGTAGATTAACCACAGTAGGAAGCTCAGCACCACTCAGCCATTTGCTCACTCCCCCCTGGTGCAATGAGGGAGGGAATCACAAGGGTTAAATTGAGAAAACTCGTGGACTGAGATAAAGACAGTTTAATAAGTAAAGGAAAAAATTCATGCAAGCAAGCAAACAAAAATAAGGAATTCATTTGCTACTTCCCATCAGCAGGCAGGTATTCAGCCATATCCAGGAAAACAGGACTTTGCCACACATAATGGTTACTTGGGAAGAGAAACACCATAACTCCAAACGTCCTCCCTTCTTTCTTCTTCCTCCAGCTTTTATTGATGAGCTTGACATCATATGGTCTGGGATATCCAGCTGTATATCTTTCCCCTTTCTTGTGCGCCTCCAGCCTACTTGCTGGTGGGGTGGGGTGAGAAACAGGGACACCTTGACACTGTGTAAGCAGTGCTCAGCAACAGTTACAACACTGGTGTGCTATCAACACTCTTTTGTTCACAAATCCAAAATACAACATCATATGAGCTACTACGAAGAAAATTACCTCCTTCCTAGCCAAAATCAGTACAAGCCCCACTTTTTATTCTATACCAATTGTGTCATGCTCAGGTCCCACACTATTCCAACACATCATCATTAGCCTTCCTCTTCCTGTCCTTTGATATCTCAACAGATACCATTCCCTTAGCCTATTGACCACCCTTGTAAAGTGTCCGGAAAATGCCTAGAAATTTTCTATTGAGTTCATTTATGCCAGGACATGGGTTCTATCTCTTACGGTGGTTGCTCAGAACAACAGGGGCAGTGTGCTGTCTGGAGTCACTGGGCAGCAAAGCCAGCTCAGGTCAGGGCGTTGTTGCATTTGCTCTGTTTCTCATGAGGCTCATCCTGCATTGGTTCAGATGTCTGGTGCTATGGTACTTCCTATAACATTCCATTCAAATAATGAGTTAGAACACTGTAAAGGTATATCCATTAGCATCACCATCTCTTGTGCCTTTGGACCAGGCTGTAGAGTATATCACTGCAATGTCAGCTCCTCCACTTGCCCCTTGCATGCCTGTGGCAAGGCTTTCCTGTTATAACAGTTCCTGTAGCATACAACTCAAACAATGGGTTACAACATTTTCAAGGTGTATCGACTACATACAGTCATGGTTTCATTAAGTTTTCACCACAGTAGAGGTAGAGGCTCTATTCCCAGACACTGTAAACAGTGTCAGGTGCATTGAATTAAACAGAGAAAAAATGAAGTGTCCATAAAATTGAAATCCCCTTGTTCAACCAAACTACCAGTGAACCACATGACAGGACAAGAAGTATGTTCCCTGTGGTCAGCATGATACCACATAACATTGTACTACCAGCAGAAGTAACAAGCATTGCTACAGAGCATTTACCAGTTGACTGTTTAAGCCTTTTTTTTTTTTTTAAAAAAAATCAAAATAAATATTTCTGATTAATAGTTTTTGTAGTATTTCTGAATGGCTTGTTTCAAAAAACTTCTGCCCTCATTTTTTCATCAGTATGTTACACAATTGTTTATTTAATAGATTGGACATTTTGAATGCAGATTACTTATTTTAGAATTTTAGACAATATAGTAAAATAAACAGTCACTTGTAGATGGATATGTTATCTGTAATTTTTCGTCAGATCAAAAATGTGAAATCAGCAGAGCTCTATGTACATGAATATTGCCAGAATTTATGGCTATATGTTTGTTCTTAGAAGTATGATGCTGAAAAGACAAACAAATTCATTACATGTAAAATATCTTTTTAAATTCTGCTTGCAGATTTTTTTTTTTCACTAACAGATAAGAACAACTGGTCAAATTTATACATGTCAAAAATATTTATGTATCTCTTAATTTCATTATGAATTCAGAAACAATTTTATGTTTGTGAAGGGAAAAAATACTGAGGTGACCTTAGAAAGTCTGGGTGAAATGTTTCACTGCACATATTTGATCAGCACAGGAATTACCATCAAGTTGCCTTTGAATCTCATAATTCAGAACTTGAATCAGAAAATCGTTCTTCAAAGGAGTTAAATTTATATTTTAGACAAGTTCCATTTCTGACTACAAGGCAAGTAGTTTTTAGCAGCATACACTTAGACATTTTTAAGTGACCATGGACAAGAGCAGATTCGTATTTACATGACAGGAAGATCATAAAACAAGAACATTTGCCTCTTTCATTTCATATTCTCAATGACCCAGAATGACGACATCTGAGCTTATGCAGACTTGCAAAAATAAATGTCTTCACTTTCTGCCTGAAAACCTAAAAGAAATTAAAGCATAAAATCAGTAAGACTGTAGTTATAAAATTCTGTAGTTTCTCACTCTACTGATATTTCTCTGGAAATATGCATGTATTCTAAGCTAAAAACTGCAGGATCACAGATGTATTAATTTTGTCCCATTCTCTTTAGATCCACTTATATGCTTATACCTTTTGCGAAATAAGCCTGGAGGTAAAAAGTGAATAGTGAACTTCATGTCCTAAATTATACAAACCCAGAATAATTCTTCTGCTTTAAGTTACTTTTAATACCACTCTGGATACTTACATACTGTAATACTGAACTGTCATGCTCTTGCCCTGACCTCTAGCCCCAAGATCATAAATGTTTAAGTATCATTTTGCAATAATGTATTATAGAGTGCAATGTATGTTTGATTTCATTCATTTCAAATTACTCTGGTGGCAATAGGGCTGCTGCAATGAATTCATGCAATGTATTTGTAAAGTATCAGTTAACCTGTTTAATGAATGGAGAAAACCCCAGAAAATTTTAGTGGAAGAGTTTCAACCATAGTCCCTTATTAAAGCTCTAAGAGGGTAGTTTTCTACCATCAGCAAATATAGTTCTGTAAACTGGTCACCAAAGAGGCTTAGTAAGTTTTTACCCTCTAGTTAGATGAATCAATGAAAAATTGCTATAATATAGGTAAAGAGGCTTCATCATTCTTTCCAGGGTATTTCTGAGCATTAAAACAGTTGAATTCCTACCATCCTATATTTTCTTCAGCTGTTCTCCTTGGGCTCTGAAAAAAAACATGCCATGGTGTCATCTGAAGGCAGAAAAACACTTCTATGCAGAAAGTGCAGAGGCAGTGCAAAAAGTGTCCAGATCCGATTATGCTAGTGATAATTGAAAGAATGGAAGTTTTCTCAGTATGGTGGGATAAACTCGTGGGATAAAGTCAGCATGATCAGCCTGAATACTCACAGAATCACAAAATTATCCCTTCAGTCAGGGTTGGAAGGCACGTCTGGAGGCCATCTAGTCTAAACCCCTTCTAAAGCAGGTTCCCCTAGAGCAGGTTGCACAGAGTCGCATCCAGGCGGGTTTTGAATGTCTCCAGTGAAGGAGACTCCACAGCCTCTCTGGGAAGCCTGCGCCAGTGCTCTGGCAACCTTAAAGAACACCTGAAAGAAGTATGTTCTCTGATGAAAGGCTCTATTCAACATTATGGCACAAACTACAGGAGGCCAGCACTGCCTTCAGAAGCACCTGAGGGACAGACACAATGGCTGAAAATGTCTCAGTGGCAACAGGTGTCCATGGCTAGCCTAGCCAACTGAGTTGCTGCCTCTGTGAGGGCAGGATTCAGCTCAAGCTGAAGGCTTAGGGAGTCCACAAACCCACAAGGATTGTCTTTTCCCACTGGAATTGAGCATAATTTAACCAGGGCTGTTAAAACAGCCTAGAAAATGATTCAGCTGACTAGTCTCCACAGACTATGTTGAGAGTCTAGTGTTCAATTCAGTTATCCATGTATAGGTGTTTAGTGTTTAGTGCCAACTGAGATAGGTGTCAATGATATGCAGATGTCTTGAAAATACTATAATACATCAATCTGCTGGGCCCAGCGTGGCTTCCCAAATGCAACAGATAGTTGACAACTGGGCAAGAAGACATTTCTGTTTATTTTGGTATTCTGCAATGGAACCATTAGTACTTACTATGCTTGATGGAAGGAAGCTTGGTTTGCCAGGGGGAGGGGGGTAGGCGTGGGGGAAGAAAACACTAAACACAGTAAATCTGAACAAAAAGAGAAAATATTAATTTCCATATTAAATATTAAAAAAAACCCCTAACTTAAAGAGTTACAGTATGCTTAAAAATCCTTACCTCCAGGACAGCCTGAATTGAACTAGGGGAGTGAAAATCTTCTGGATTAGCAGAACTATTCTATAACTATTACTCTGGGGTTTCTAGCATCCTAGTGGGAAGAAACAGGTAGTGGATATTTCTCTTTTGGGAACTGATAATCATCCCAAGCCTGATGATTTCTGTTTCCCTAAAATGTCTTAAGCAAAGAAGGCTTAAGTCTGGTAACTACTTTTTCCCGGTAAAACACTTTTCCCAATAAAAACCTGGAACAACAACAACTCATTGAAATTAATTTGATGGCAAAACCAACGATCTTTCTACATCTATCCCTTACTATTAACTAAAAACATAAATATGTCCTAGGAGGCCATGTAACTATTTCCTATTCAGCTCTTTCTGTCTCCTGCAGAGAATTTCTGTTTCCTCTATACAAAAGTAAAAGGAGATTCACAATAATGAAACATTTTTTGAATAATGCTAAGCAAGATTTATCTGCATCTCTTTGAGAGCTACATTTCCAACTGATTGAAGCAGAAAAGTCACATTTGAATATATTAAGTTTGACTTTTACGAATTTGAGTAGTTCTGCATTCACTTGCAGCTGGATAATTGATTGTTCTGCTGTATTAAGAGTAGACACATAATCCTTCTTTCCACACTTGATCTTAAGCTTAGTATCAGGCTACCTTAAAGCTAACTTCAGAGGACAAAAATAGCTTTTGATTAGATAGAACCTATGATGCTTCAAAGCATATGTGGCTTCCATAGCAGCTTAATTAGTTTCATTATCTGTGGTGTGTGAACCTGTCAGATAAATCTGAATCAGATCTAACCTAGAAGTGGGCATATCTAGGACTCACTTATGTCTATACCATCAAAGAAGATTTGGGATACTGTTAGTAATGAATTAACAAAAATGGCATAAAATAATAGAACAAATAAGATGATCATCAATACAGGAAATATTAGGAAAGAACATCTGTTGTAAACTGGGAGACTCAGCTAGAAATAACAGGAAGGGAGAAAGATCTAGATGTACTAAATTAAATGTATTTGTGTAATCTATTATATTTGGATGTTGCCAGGAGAGATCAGAAGTTTTAAGACTGTTGTACAGGACTCTGTGAGCTATTCTGGATCTCAATATTCAGAATAATAATTAAAAAAAAATCAGTAAAATTTACCACCATGAACCAAGATATTGTAAGAGAAAATCTGGTTTATTTGGTTTAGCGGAATCTATGACAAAAGGAAACGTGCTTTACATAACGTAGCACAAAGGTAAAACATAAGACCTATCTCACATGTAGGTGGGCAAGTGTAGTTAGGAAACTCTGATACTGTTGATTTTTAGATCTTAATCAGCATGATCTGCTTTTTCTTTGATTTCTTTTCTGCACAATTATCATAGGATTTTGCAGCAGAAAATAAAACCACAAGACAAATGAGTAAGATCTGCTTTTTCTCCATAGTAAAATATCCAATACATAAAAATATTAGAAAATAAATTTTAAATTATTTTAATTAAAATTTGAAAACAGCACAAATCAGTTCAATTTCCCCTGTGACTTTGTATCCATCCTTTTTGTGTGTGTGAAGAGTTGCTTGTGTTTTTAAGAGTCCTTTATTCTTCCAAGGAATTCTACAGAATGTCATTCATTAGAGTTCATGTAGTTCTGAGTTTGTGAAGATGGTTGGGATAAGCAAGGGCCAGAAGCTAACTGAATTCCTTGGAATAGTTTGTGCTGTAAGAAAATTTAAAGATTTCAAGGTGTCCAGTTCCCCTTCAGTCTTTGAAATTTCTAAATTTTAGAGATTTTTTTGCAGTAATCAGAAATATCCAAACAAAAAATTTTAGCAGGAATACTCTCCAGGCAAGGGCAAAATCTCGTAAGGTTACAGTAGCATGACCTACAAGAGCAAAAGAGCTTGTCTGCTGTCTATCTGACTGTCTGAAGATGAAAAATAATAGGAATATTTTTATTTCTATAACATTTAATGTCAAATTGGTTTACGTCCACTGATCTGGATTGATCAGGGCTGAAGATAATGGCAGTTCTACCTTTTAGTGTTTCTGACTTTTTCTAGGTCCATTATGGACAGATATCCTAGGCAGTAAAAATACCCTTTTATGGTTTCAGGACAGACTCCCGTGTTTGTTAAGTCCTCTCCAGAGAATGATAGAAATGATGATCCATTAGAAGAAAATGGAATTGCCACTTTCACCACATAGGATTTGCTGCTATCATGGATATTCTTAGCCTGGAAATCAGAAATTAAAATTAATTTGCAAAATTGTTTTCTACAGTTAGTGCTTTGCATAATTTGCTTTAACTTAGTCATGCAATGATTCTTGAAACATTTCACCTGGGAGTAAATCCTAGCTTTAAACTCTATTTTAAGTATAAATTTTCTGATAGGCAGCCTACCGTTTCTTTTGCTCTTTACATCATCTTACTTTTAATCAAAACTTACTGCCAACCATCTAGTTTATACATCTTGAGTGATCCTTTTCAATGAAAATTTTAACTTTGATGCATTTTTGTGAGAGTATTTCAAGCTTTCATTAAGCAGTCAAAATGGGTGTCAAGCCAGCAAACACTCTTTAGAATGGTTGTCATCTTGTATTCGCTATCCAGAAAACACAAACAGAAAATGAAGATGAAAGATGGAAGAGTTGAGACCCCAGTGTTTGTAACAATGAAGCAACATGTGAGATCAAAATACCTAGCAGTTTTTCCATCTGACACTGAAGGTGTCAAGTAAGGTGAGTTTAGCAAGAAATACAGTATTTGGAACACAGCTATTATTGCTTATGCAGACTGCATGCTTTCAGTCTGTTTCTAGCAGAAAGTGATAGTCATGTTGGTGCTGTCCCCTAGAAAATGTGTTAGACAAAAAATAACCCCTTCTTTTCTGCTCAAAGTACAAAGAAGGAAAAAAATGTGCAGCAATAACTGCTTCTTCCTACATTAACAGTAAATACTTCTGTATGTCAGAAATGAAAATGGCTCCCTTTGATCACTAAGCTGTTTTGATTATGAAACACAGCAATGGTGGAGAATATTCTGCTGGGAGGACAAGGTTTGCTATGATCAAAAGGCTGTTAGAAGTTGGTTATCACTGCAACAGAATATGGCTGCTGATCAAGCACAATTTTCCTATGCAAACCAGTTTATATTGGATTAACTTTGGGAAAAATTTCCTGTTACCTTTTCTTTTCGTGAACCATTTCCTGATGCCCATGTCGGTATAGAAATAATATCAGAATTAACATTTGATCAACATGTCATAAAGCAAATACATATTTCAAAACAATGAGTCAAGTAAAAGGAAATATTATTTCTCCTGTGCCCTGTTTTCTTTCTTTATACAGCCAGTCCGCTACACTTAGCAGCAGGAACAGAAGACATTCAAACACAGAAAAGGGAAACCAAGCAATGGCCAGGCAGTGGAAAGTAAAGACAATATACCTCCATGATAAAAACAAGAGTCCTTTGCTAACCCAGTGAGTGGAAATGCCAGGCTTACCGTTTTCTGTAGAGTACAAAAGGACATTTTATTTTCTGGAAGTTTTGCTCTTGGCATCTTAGAGACAAATATACAGATGCAATGGAAAAAAATAAAATTAAAATCTTCTTAAGCCTCCCTGTCTTTCTCCTTTTCTCAAACAGGCACTTCTTGGACACTACACTTCCTCAGGTGGAGCCGTACATTGACTTTTAATAGGTGCAGCTCTTACAATGCATAGTGTGTCATTAGTATATTTCATTCTTTATTATGAAATATTTTTCTCAGCACAAAAAAAACCCATTCAGTGTTAATGACTACTTTAGTCAATATGTAATATGTCTCCATTATTCTGAAATATAAAATTGTTGATATACAATATTAATTAACAGTCAACATGTATCTCATTTAATTACACTTCAAACTAAACAGTGTGAGTCAAGAATACATTTCAAGGCCTTCAAGACCAGGATCAGCTTAAGTGAAAATACAGTAGAGTGCACACAGGTTTGTTGCAGCATCTGAGGTGGGCAAGACTAAGTGTTTAAGGTGTTAGTACAAAGAGCATTATTTTAACAATAAAACAGAAAGGTAGATTATCATTGTGTATATTTCTTTAGGAAAACAGTGTTTGACATAATGAGACTTAATTTTGTTTGCTCTTCGAGGTATCAGTTATTCAATGGAAGAAGACGCATGAATGCTGAAAAAAAGAACAGAGTATATAAATGTTTATTAACTTTACAAGACCCCTTGGAAAAAAGTACTGTATGTGTTCATTCAAATGTACCCATTTTAAATTTCTTAGCCCCATCATTAGCATCACAGCCTGCTGGTACCCACTTTGTTTTGGTAGACATTTACATTTCTTTAAACTATGACAGCTTACACATATAGAAACGTGTTATGATTGTTGCAGAATGGCTGTGTGATCATGGCCATGACTCCCTTAAAGATCTTTGTGAAACAAAGTTAGCGTAAGTTAGCTGAAGCAGGCCTTGCAGCTGTGCTGAGGCATGCTGGTAAGGAAGCTGAGAAAAACACTGACCTTGTGCCTAATGTTGTAAATAACTGAGGAATTCGCGTAGACAAGAGAGGAAAAAAAAATATGTAGCTAGCTATCCGCAGAAACCGCAAGTAGGAGGACGTATGAAAATGTAACCCTTTAGAGCTTAGCCAATCAGCAGATGACTAGTAGGCATAATTAGCTGGAACTGTATATAAGACATAATCGCGCCATAATAAGTCGAAGCTTGCTTTATCGCTCATATTGAGTCGGCCGCGTGCTTCCCCTCGCTCGTCATATGATATGATAATAATGTGGAAATGTTAAGACAGAGGACCCTGTCAGCTGGACCTTGCCCAGAACAGCACCTGTCTTTATTATTAACAAGACATCCAAATATCAAATGAGATATAAAAATAAAAATTATGACATTTAGCCTAAAAATATATGTTGCTCCTTTAACAAAAAATAACTTTATTAAACTTCAGCTATTCTATATATTTAGATATTTACAGAACTTCTGTATGTTTTATTCATTAATAATGAGCAACTGGCTTTAAAATTATATGAAGCATTGAAACATATGGGAAAAAAGTAACCCTCCAGTATCTTTCCTTTACTGTTTTCTGTGTGCTTTGAGACCATATTGATTCTATGTATCTTTGAGCATCCAAAAGAGGAATTTGAAGCTTAGCTATGCTACATTTCTTTTATAAAGAGGATAGGATGACTGGATTCTTAACTAGGAGACCTGCCTGTCATCTGCCTGTTAATCTAGCACCCTGTCCAATCATATCTTGAAAACCTCCAGTGATGGAGGCTCTACCATGGTTATTCCAGTGAATTACTACTTTCACTGTAAAAAAAATTTCTTATACTGAAATTAAAGCTAATGTGGTCAATAACCCATGCCTCTCAATGTTTGAGGCATTTGGATAATGCCTGTAATGATACGCTTTAACTTTTGGTCAGCCCTGAAGTGATCAGGCAATTGGTCTAGTTAATTGTAGGTCACTTTGAACTCAATTACTCCTATTCTAGTCTAGTCTAGTCTAGTCTAGTCTAGCCTATTATTTATGAAAGCTTTGCTGATTAACCCTATGGGCTGATGTCTAGAAGTATCAGAATTCATGAAGACAGATAAAAAGAGATCAGCTGAGCTGATCACTAACAACTTCACATGGATTTTTGTTCATCAGGTCCATGCCCTAGTATCAGAAAATTCCTTGCACGCCTATTTGAAATTTTTGGGAATCATATCTCCAAACACTGGGTGCTGAGATTTTACAACAAAAAAGTATTATATGTTATTCTTTAATTGTGATTCCTTGGGGGAAATCCTGTATTATTCACTGTCTTTCAGCATTTAAATCTCACAAACTGCTGAACACCTCACATGGCACTATAGTCATTAAGGTTTGCTTTGCAGCTGAGAGTTGAAGCTATTTCCACATGAACTAGTGGGTTCTTTGATCCCTAAATTTTCTAGCCCTCTCTTTTGAGGTGTTCAGATAATAAAAAAACCAACCAACCAAACAAACCAACAACAACAAAAAAAAACCAAAACAAAAACCCACAAAAATTCTTCTAGCTTTTAACACCATGTCCATTATGCAAGTCTCAGCTTCTGAGGAGCAAAGAATTAAATCTCTTCTGTGCTGTGTTAATTCTCACAGCTTTCATGATGAGATAATGAAATCTAAAATCCTTATAGGATCAAAATACCAGGTCGTTAGTTCTAGACACAAGTGCCTCAACAGAACTTCCCAAAATACACTGAAGGTACACTAGGTAGAAATGAACAGAGGTCAGTACCAGCACATCTCAAAATAAGGTAAATGGGTAGTTACCAGTTGACAGACAGATACTAGTAACTAGAGCAGTTACCTAAATTGCCTCAGTGATTAGTAACAGTGAAGTAGTCTTGTCTGTTAACACTGCATCTGTTTAATAGATGAAAATCATAAAACCTCAATGGGGACGTGAGTTTGTTCTGGCAAAGGGGTAGCAGGCCACCCCTGACAGATCTTTTTGAATTTCAGATGGAAAAAAATGAGGAAAAAAAAAAGCAAAATTAAATGCATTATTGTAAAAGTAGAATAGAATGGGAGATATATTCCTCCTTTTAAATATGAGTTGTGTCTGTATTTTACCTACATTAGCAACAAGTCTGAGATGTGTGCTAATTCCCTAACCAACATAATTTAAAATGAGATAAAGAGCTCTGCTGTGCTTTATAACAACATCCAAAATCCCTCTCGTGCACCAACAAAAGAAATTCTGAAAGAAAAAAAGCTATCATTGCATGCAAAACCAACAGAGAAGTTTATAATCCCATAAATACAGTATGTGGAAGGTTTACATGCTTATTTTGTTGATACTAATGGAAACTATCTGTGCTAATAGCCTCTGTATGGAGAAATGAATAGACCTCCTATGAGTGTTTGTTGTTTTAAAAGGTTTGACATCTTACTAAAAAAAAGCAATTACTCCTCCTGTTCCACATAGTTTGGCTGATCTTGTGGTCTGGGATAAATGCTACAAGTTTTTCTGTTACCTTTCCATACAAATTAGAGGAATTTAATTTGTAGAGGCTGCTTCTACAGTATCTGACCTCAAAATAAGGCCAAGAATGAAGCAAGCTTTAAATACATTTCCATTGTACTTAAAACCCTCTGTGAGAATGAATGCTTAAAATGTGCTATGCAGTGATCAAATAACTGTAGAAAATAAATGCCTCTAAGCTAAAGACATACATGCAAAAATGCAGTTTCATTATTAGAAGCCACAGTTAGCAGAGTGCATTTCTGTAAGAAATTCATAGATTTTTGAGACAAGATGGTAATCTTAGATTATCTAGTCTAATATTTTGCCTATTCCAGGCTACTTCATTCTCCATATTGACTTCCTTTGGCAAAACCTGTGGCCTGGTTTGATATGAAGATATGCGTGAAGACAGTAAGAGACTCATCACTAGCCTTTTAGAAGGATTGCCCTCACTTTTAAAAGTGATGTATTTGATCTCCAGACTGAATAAGGCCCAGCTTTACTGGTTCTTGGTATGCTTTTCTCTGTGCAATTCTGGACCCTGTCAGTACTTGTATCTTCTCTCTGTGAAGACAGTCACTGTAACCCAGTCACCTTCCAGTCTTATTTCCACTAAGATAAACAAAGAGTGTTCTTAATTCTTCTGCAGCATTACCTACAAACCTTGTGTGCTTTTGTGACATAATATTTGTCCCTTTCAATATTTCTAATATTTTAATGTCTATTAATAAATATGACAAGAAGAGTGCAGACAGTGTTTCAGGACTCTGATGGCATAGCCAGGGGGAAGAAAAAGACTTTTCTTGTGTACTCTACTGTTCAGACATCCAAGAGTCATGCTAATTCTCCTCTTTAGCACAGTTCTTACATGTTATTACTTATGTTTTATTATGGCCTCACATATTATTATGGCTCTTCTTTACTAGTTAGTTTCTCAGTCTGTGAGTATGGTCTACATTTCTTGTTCACAGATGTAGGATCTGGAATTTGATTATTAAATTCTTTTTGTTTGAACTGGCTCAGTGCTCCAAGACTCATATCTCCTCATCATTTATCATTCATTCAGTCTTTTCATCTGCACATTTTACTGGCAGTGATTTTATGTTTACTTCTGGTTCATTGATTAAACATTGAACAATGTTGGAAGTTACCATGCCTGTGGGATGTCAGTAGAAACCCACATTAGAATATGTATTTCAACTGTCATCAGCTTCCTGAGATATCATCTCGTTTATATTCTGTTTAATGTTTACATTACTGATTTCAAATACTGCTAATCTGTATTCCAAATAATATACAGAACTTTGTCACAAATACTTTATGGGAAGGTATTTCATCAGTGCAGTTATCATTATCAAGTATATGTATAATATGAAAGAAGGGAATCAAGTTTGTTTAACAAGACCTATTTTCTGCAAAACTATGATGATTGATTGGTATTAGCTTTAATTTAATCCTTTAATTCTTTGCTAATTAAATCTTATAGCATTTTTTTTCATTATTTTGGCTGGGACTCAAACCAGACTATGTGGCCTTAAATTACCTGGTTGTCCTGCTAACTTTTAACACTGAGAAACATTTGGATTTTTTTTTCTCCCTATGATTAAAAACTGGGGAAGAAAACCCCAACAATCAACCAATAATTGCCTCAGCCAACTCCTACATGACTCTGTTATGTAAATTGTCCAGTTCATACAATTTTAAATGTTTATCTTGACTGTATATGGTATAGCATTTTCCCTGCTGTCTGCTTCTTACTCACTAGTGGCCTGCAGTCCGCTTCAGTAATTCCCATGTGATAAGAGAATTATAATGCTGCTTTGCAAAACACAAACCAAAAGGAAAGAATACTTTATGAAACAGTATGTTACCTCTTCTCAGGAATAGACCAAGTGCAGTTATTAACAGGATTTTTACTATTCCTATTATGATTTTATGGAATAAGTCTGTATATATATTTATTATAGATTTATACATTTTCTCCAACTACTTCATTTGAGACAATAATTTCTCTAATACTTTCACAATATATCTTCTTTTTATTTATTATATCTTGTGATTACTGGTTGCTAGACAACATACAGTTTAGTTTATTTTTAGTAATTTAATTTTATTTTACTATGATTTACTTAATCATTAGGTTCAATACCATGTGTGTTAAAAAACTTACCAGCTATATATACTTTAGAAACTTGAATATCTGAGCAGGACCTCCAAGGTATAGCCCTCAAACCAAAATTCCTAATAACAGTCTAATTCTTCCTTCTAAGCATTGCAGATAAATGCTTGAAGACTCATTCTGCAAGATGTAACTGACTGCCTAGTAAGAAACCCACTGCTAACGGACTTTGTAATTTGCACGTTGACCAGAACCCTTGGCTCTGCCAAGCTCTTTGCCAAAGCTGGTTGGCTAAACTGGCATATCTTTCTATTGGAGATTTTATTCTGAGGTGGCTTCACATTCCTTTTCCCAAAAATCCTACAATTCCACAGTATATTTGCATTTGACATGCCATTTATTGATTTGTTTGTTGTTTTTTTACTCACTGGTTCTAGTTATGACCAGTAATATCAAAGCTTTTTTCACTTGTGACAGTATCCAGTTCATTTTAGCTCTCAGAATTACTTACAATTGTATCTTTAGTACTTAAATATTAATGCTACATCCACATGAATTTTTAAAAATCCATTCACTAATTCCAAGTAGATCATGTGGAGTTTCTTCTCTTTCAGATCTTTCGTAAGTCCTTGCTGCACTCTCTAAGCTTTCGTTCTGCTTTACTGTGGGATGGTTAGAGCTGTGTGAATGCTTAGCAAAGGTATTAGAAAGCCATATTCAGACTTCAGTATGGAAGCAGTTCTTGACCTATTGTGATAATGTGACCTAAAGATAATGATCTTGAACCTGAATTACTTGGTCAGAGGTGCAGGAGGGAGCAAAGGAGATGTTATTCACTGAACTCAGGACTAAAAGATAAAATTTAGCTCTTCTGAAGCTTTTTGTTTTCTAGAAAGCTGAGATTTTAAGCAGTTACTTTTTAAAGATGCACTTTATTTTTGAATGTAAGGGATTTTAAAACATCCATAAAATCCTAATCAGTCCTACAGATGCCAAAACTTCACCCAGCTAAAGGGTTTTGAAACTGATACGCTTGCTAGTCTGGGTTTGTTAAACACAACACAAATTTTCTATAATTCTTTATAGTGAATGTGTAGAAAGAGTATTTGAATCTATTGGGCTTTTTCCCATGGAATGAAAATTACTTGAGTGCTGATATAATAAAAACAAATTCTCTAATAAAGGTAAGATCTGCCCTCTTCTTCATACTTCCAAACATATCTGCTTTCAGTCTTTTTTTTTTTTCTTAATCTTGAGAAAAACAAAAATTACAATTACCTATATACTTAATGAAAGAGAAAGCACGGGAAAGGCTTCTCTGCAGTTGTTATATTTGCATGTTACTGGCATTACACCAACTGTTTTAAACCAACTGAGTGTGTAAGAAAAGAGAAGCTCCCCCTGTTTCAATATGTAGAATTAGAGAACCCCTTTGGTCTTCAGTATGCAATTCTCACAGAAGCTGAGATTTGCACATATTTGTGACAAAAGGATAAAAGGAAAACCCTGACTTTGATGAAGCAGTAATAAAGCTGCTATTAATTTAGGGGAACTGGCTTTTAGCCTGACCCCATGTAAGGCTCATCTGTATGAGCAAATGAAGCAGAGTAGGAATCCGTCTTTGGCTTTGTGCCTAACTGATATAACTTTGCTCATGCTTAAAGCCTAAACATGCTTCTTCACCATACTAAATGCTGACACATCCAAAATACCTATTGGGAACAGTTCCTAACTACTGTTGTGCAGTTTCTGTCCAGGGAAGTCCTGGCACATGTTAGAACAGTGACAAAAAGCACATTTTCAGCCATATGGAGTGTGAGCCAATGCTCAAGCTGTACTTTTATTTTAGCAGGGTAAGCATAGCCTCAGTGTCTGTTTTATTTCACTAGCAAGTAAGTCAAATTCCAGCTCAAGAATTCATGAGTTGAATTTAAAGATTATGTTATTGCTAAAGTTATACTGTTTCATGAGCCTTAAAATGAATAGAGAAACCGTATGAAGCATGGACAATTATCATGGATTTGCAGCTAGTTTTGATCAGGAAAGAATCTCGTAGAGCAGATTAACCTAACCTAATTTAGATAACATCTCATCTATATCTGACCTAGTTATCTTTGGTAAAAATATGAAGAAACAAGCAACAATTCCAGTGCAGTTGTTTCTGGTCCATTTTTTATATCTATATTAGTATGAGATCAATTTTAGGAAGAGCCTGTTTCTTTCTGAGGTAATGAAAACCTCAGATGACTACCTAAAATGTATACATTTACCTTTTGTCAGATGAATTCCACTCAAAGTGACTGGATTTTATGTATTTTCTTCTAGTGTGAGGCCCACTTCAGAATAAACTATACTACAGATAATCAAATATGTTACTGTTTACCTGTGTCATTTGTATCAGCTCTTCTATTAATGTATAAAAACCAAAATGTTCCTTTAGTGAAAATTGTATTTTAAACAGAGAATTAAGTATCATGTTCTAAGACAGAATTAGTGCCCTTGAGCAGGTCCCTCAAGGAAGTCTTGGAGCTTCCTTATCAATTTAACAGCATACAAAACTAAAGGAAAGCATTATTATTTCCTGTGTCAACCAGTCATGTGCTAACTGGGCATAAAATTCATTTCAAGAGGAAAAAAACCTAATTCCGTTTTTGTAGAATAGGTGCAACATAACCTCCCATTTTAGCACAAATTATTGATCATATTTTATTGGCTAGAAATACACTGCACTTCTTATTCTTTAGCAATATTCACAAACAAGAAAGATTGTGGACTTCTACCTTGTGTAAGCAGCTGCCACAGGAATTGAATGTTCATCTCATGTTCATCTCATTTCCTTATCAAGGAATTAATGCTGTTTTAAGCAGGAATCCAACAGGATGCCCACAAGAAATACTTGTGAAAAATAGGTGAAAAAACAAAAAGGGAGCTTGGTTTTCTTTGCAGCATAGTGGCACTATGTTTTTTCACCTCTGAATTCCATAATCAGAGTAAGAAGAAAGAGTATATTGCATACATTTATTCACCTGTCTAAAATTTGCTGTATAATTTTCTCATATGCATTACAGATCTTTGAGAACGGTTTAAATGGAGACAAGTGGACATTAAAGGCCAACATAAGGATTGTATTTCATATGTGAGGGATGATATAAAAGTAAAAAGGTAGATGATGTTGGGTGATAATAGATTATGAGCTGAGAATATTGGTGGACTAGACAGCCCTAATAATGAAAATTAAGAAAATGGGGTGAAAGAATTGGAGCTGTACAGAACCAAGGAGAAAGATAGGAACATTAATGTGGCTGCTACATTAATAGATGCCTTGAAATGTAGGGTTGAACCAGATGATCTCAAGAGGTGCCTTCCAACCTGAATGATTCTGTCTTCTACATTTTTTCTTGGTAGGTCTAATGGAGATAAGCTTTAGAATATACATCATTAACTGTATAGTTATTAAAATATTCTTAAACTAAAGGACATTTTTTAACATTAACTCTTTTTACCTAATTAGATGTCTGCTTCTTAATGAAATATTGCCAAAGTCACAGGCTGAATGACTGAGTGCCAATAACAACTAATACTTTCCCTTGGTATGCTGTAAAATGATAAGAAAGTTCTACTTAGAGGAAGAATCTCTTCTGTTCTATCCTGCAAGATACAGCAAGAGCTGATGATAACTGCTGTTGTTGTGAGTCAGTGCCTGTAAGGTTTGAACAAGTCTTTTGACATGAATGTTTCATCAGAGATCTGAGTACTTTTGCCCTGTTGCAGCACCATCATCTAAAGCACAGAGTCGATATGCTATCTCTGGTATGTATCTACTTGAAATTCCAAAGGAAGATTTCGTTGTAAGGTATATATTTCTACCATATTGCCCTGTATAACCTCATATTCAATGAAGAAAATGCAAATTTAACAAATGGATTTTGACAGTCTTTGTAGACATGTGATTCAAGTATATTAAATTACTTGTGGTCAATTTGAGAACTTTAGGTAGTATAATACAGTGTATGACTATGATTAGTTTAACCTGGAGGACCCCATTAATAATACACAATAACTGCTTCTCCTGCTTTTATGACTTCATGGCATGTTTGAGAGGTTTGTTAATGCTTCTGTAATTGTGATTTTGAATATGGTTAAGCTTTCTCAATGTTCTAAGCTAAATAAAAAAAAGAATTTTTTTAATCTTATAAGAAATTTGAAAGATACATGTGTTTTGGTAATTCTAATGTGCATCCATCAAAGTTCATGACTACGTCTGGACATTAAGACCTAAATAAATATTCCAAAACATCTGCTCAGATTATTTTAGATGTCTTCAGATTCATTGAACAGAAGTAAGCTTCACTGGAGTGTCTTACCAGGCAGTCATCTTGTGACTCTTCTACAAATGATATTTGAAAAATCTTTCCTTCTGTGCCTAATTAATTAAGCTGAAAATATGCTGTTTAAGAAGCTAGAAACTTAGTGGCATATGCTGTGACTTCGAAATATTCGTGACTTTCAGCAGGGTTATGAATCAAATATTCTAGCACAAAAAGTGATAGCAAGACTATATAAAGGAACTTCAGGAATTCACTGTAGTAATTTTAAGAAAAATCAGTTCTGTTGTTTCAGAGTTTGATATTTCAGCAGGGGTTTTTTTGCTTTTTAAACTGGCTGCAGTGGAAGTCTCCACAGAGTCATGGATTTTAAGCTAAGAAGTAACCACTATAGCAATGTAGCCTCTGCTTGAATTCAGGTAGAATTCAGGCTGTAACATTTCAAGAAGTACTTCCTGCAGTTGAGAGAACTACTTTTCTCTGTTCCAGATATGAATATCACCAAGACAAAAAACTTCTGCTTCTGTTTGACCTGACTTTAAGTTTGGAATATTGCTGTTTATTTTTTTAAAATCACATTATGAGGTAAAAAGTGCGCTTAAGTTGAATTAGAATAAATTAATAAAATAAAAATATTGTAATCTTGCTTTATAATGCTGAATAGTTTTGAGAAAGAAATAGAAAGATGGAACTGGTATACCACGCAAGTTATAATATTTGGTATAATATTTACATAACATAGACTCCAGCAGACTCTGGACAGTCTGTGAACACGTGACACTTAATGATGAAGTGAATATATATATATATATATATATATTCACATATTATGAACTCCCAACAGAGGGCCAAGCATTATCAAAAGCATGCTATGGTGATGCAAATTGGAGATTGGAAGGAAAAGGCAAGGAACAAGTCTGAACAGAGATGGATGGATCTGAGTAATAAGGAAATCAAGTAAGGAATCTCCTCAAGCAAGAAAGTAAGGAATTCATAAAGAATTTTTTTTCCCACAGACACTGGTCAACAGTTTCAGTCATCAGAACAAAAGCACTAGGAATAAAGGAAGGTTATCAAGCAACAATGTCAATAGAGATATGAATATTTCAAAATTCATCTCACTGAGCACTTAATATAGACCACAGAATCACAGAATTGTTAGGCTGAAAAGGACTTCCTGAGATAAACTAGTCCAAACCTTCTGCTTGAAACAGGGTGAGCTAAACCAGGTTGCCTAGGACAGAGTCAGGTTTTTAATTTTTTTAGAAATGGAGACTCCACAGATTCTCTGGGCGACCTGTTCCAGCGGTTGACTGCCCTCACCATAAAAGTGTTTTCCTGTGTTCAGATGGAATTTCATGTTAATTTGTGCCCAGTGCCTCCTGTCTTGTCACTGGGCACCATTGAAAAGAATCTGGCTCTATCTTCTCTTCCCACCAAGTATTGTTGAGATTCCCCCTTGAGCCATCTTTTCACCAGCTCTTTCAGCCTCTCCTTGTATAAAAGATGCTTCAGTCACATAATAATTTTTGTGCCCCTTCACTGGACTTGCTCCAGTAAGTTCATATCTTTCTTATGTTGGGAAACTCAGAACTGGAACCAGCGTTCCAGTTGTGGCCTCACCAGTGCTGCATAGAGGGGAAGGATGACCAACCTTGACCTGTTGGGAACGCTTTTCCTGATGCAGCTCAGGACACCATTGGTCTTAATTACCACAATGATGCATTGCTGGTTCATGTTCACCTTATCACAATGCTACAGTAATTAACACAAGTAAGGGATAAAGATTATGTGTTATAACATCAAAGTCCTTGAATGGCTGCCCAACTCACATTTTTGTGAGTTCTTCAGTTTGAACTTAAACTGCAGGACAACCAAAAGGCTGAAACATTTGTGATTTGTCTTAGCTAATTTGGACCAAACAAAACTTTCTGTCATAAACATGACATGGCAAGAAATTGCCGGGAACAACCTAGGATTTATTTCCCCAAAACACAATGTCAAATATTGAAATTTCTGGAGACAATGGGAGCATTTCAATGTGCTCACAAATGGTTTCTAACCATGCAATCTGTAACAGCAAGGAACTTGAATAAAGTAGCTGAGGAATGAAAACTGTACCGTGCAATTATGGATGCAGAACTGGCATCACTTTTAGTCCCAGTGCAGCACAGCAGCTTTTCTCAGTCTCTGGGAGACACCAAACTGCATATACTGCCAGCACAGCATCAGGGGTGTTTGTAACAAAGACAGCCAATAACAGGGGAAGGTGTTGCAAGCTTCTTCCTGTGGCAGCTAAGGTGGCCTTTGTAATTTTTTATCTTGTACAGAGAAATATTGCAGAAATTAGACATTGTTACACCGGTCCTCATGGTATAAGTCCTGGGTTTCAAGTAGCATTGTCTTTGCCAGGTGTGGGATTCAGAAACTATGCTGTGCGCAAACAACACAAGTGGTATGAGTATGAGATTGTTGTAGTTATTCCTTTACACACACTGATACTAGAGCTGCTTCCATCCCTGGTTTGTCTTTCAACAGAAAAATATAAAGTAGAATTCTTAGCTTTGTTTTTTCTGGCCGCATTGTTTGAGGAAGCACTTCTGGATAGAAAGCATGTCATTCTGCAAATGCTGTGTTGCCCTACACAAATGTTTATTATTATGTATCAAAATTATTAGACCATCAGGCATATGAAGGAGTAACGGGAATATGAAGGCAACCAATATTAGACAAAAGGCACATATTCAGAAAATAGACAGTATTGAAACACATGATCCTCCAAAATGTGGTAGATTATTCCTTTGAAATCTTTGCATCAGTGCTTGATGCCTTTCAGGGAAATGTGGTAGTGCCAAAGAAGCTACATGTCCCAAAGTAAGACTAACTGTAGTAAGCTATGTGTATTACATAAACGAGGATATCAGGTTATTTGATCTATTAATGGGGTTTGCTCATAAAATCTATTAACTTATTTGCACCATTTAAACAATGTAAACATTTATGAGAAAAAAATAATTGAACTGAAAATAAAACCAGCATTAAGGATTACTGACACAGTGTAAGGGATGAATTAGAAAACCAACTAAAATGAAGTGCTAAATCTGTGCTTTTTCAGATTTCATTAGTTCAGTTAATTAGGGGGCAAAAATGACTAGTTTTAAGCCAGGTAGAATACTGAATGGCTAAAAGTGATTTTCTAAGCTTTTTTTTTCCTTTTTTTTTCCTTCTTTTTATTCATGCCTATCATAGCAATTAGCTTGCAAATGTTTCTAAAAATACTTAAGATTTGTATGACTATGCAGCTAAACACCCTGATGCAAAAGGAGAAACATAAGGCAAAAAGTATGTCTTAAGAATTCTAAAGGTTATGAGCAAACCCCTGTGAAGTAAAGATACAAAGAATGACACAGACCATCAACTTCCATGCAGCTTTGTGGAAGCGTATAGGAGAAAGCAAGAGCCTGTGGGAAACAAAACCAACCAACCAAACAAAAATCACAATGGCCTTACAAAGCCAGAGTGATGGTCTATCTATTTCAATATTCTACAGTGATTAGATATATGTTCAAATAGAAAAGGATAAGAGTAAGCGTGAAATACTACCTTCCCCCAGTTTATGTTTCAGGAACTTCCTAAGCCAAAAGCCATGTTTTATATTTAATAGCTCTGAGCAAATTTTTAGCTTTTTAATTGTTCCAGCTGTATTTTGAGTTCACGTATAGGTTGACCACAAGCAACATTCTCATTGGTTATCTTTATATTCTGATGTGAACAAAGAAAAGGCAGATACTACGGTTATTACAGAAGGCAGTGGCACATTTGTTAAACACAATCACATAAAGATTAAATACAACTGTGTATGTTTGGTGTACCATCATCATGTTGTTCTTGTATCTCAAACCTGTTTCTTAGTTAAGAATGTGTAGAGCTTGCAAACAGAGCATGGTTGTCATGGACATACAGACTGGTTATACTGTTACAGGTGTATTCTGCTTAATGACAAAGTCTGATACTAGATGGATGGACAGACTATCAGTTGTCGGGAAAACTGGACCTCAGGGTTCAAATGGTTGTGATTAGTGACATGAAGTCTGACTTGTAACTTTTAGCTGCTCACAAGTGGTGTTCCTCAGGAGTTGACACTGCAACTGAGGTTTAACACTTTAATAATGGCCTGGGTAATGAACTGAAACTAAATGAAGTATTAGCATGTTCATAGATGACACTAATTTGGTGAAGGAGACCACACTGAAAAGCACAGATGTGGTATCTTGACAAACTGGAGAATGAGCAGACAGGAACTCTATGAAATTCAGTAAAGGCAAATGCAAAGTGCTGCACCTGGGATGGGGTAACCCCACACAAAGGCTGGGCTCCAGCTGGACAGAAAACAGCTCTGCAGAACAGGACCTGGAAGTTCTAAGACACTACAGGTTGAACATGGGGCAGCAACTCACCCCTCTAGCAAAGGCAGCCAACCAAATCTGCAGTACTAGCAAGAGTGGTACCAGCAGGTCCCAGGCAATGAACCTTCTCCCTGCTCCCTGCTGGGGTGGTGGAACGTGGCCTGGCTGCACGTCTCTGCCCTGCTGCCCTGGGGAGCCCCCAGCGGCTCCCAGCTCCTGCTCCCAGCTCCCAGCTATCCTTCGTGGCACCCTGACAAAGCTGATCAAAATACAGCCAAAATAATAAGCACAATTCTTTCTGCTCCTCTTGTTGCTCATAGATGTAATTGCAATAACTAAAAAGCATTCCATTTACATCAGCTGGAGCTCAGAATTTCAGCTCTCTATTTCGGCTGAGTTAACAATCCAATTGGTTTTTTCCTCCTTTCTCAATTTTTCCCTTCATAGTCTTTGCCCTGTGTTGTTTACAAGTTCAAACTAAATTGATTATGCAAGTGTTGAATGGTTCACTGTAATACATTACATTGAAAATCCAGAATGTATGAATTTCTAGATGCAAAGCCTATTTGTAAAAATACATTCTATGTTTATGCTAATGAAAGTCCTGTATCTAATTTCCTGTTCTGAAAATTTAGTCCTAAAATCTTAAAATGTGAACTAGCTGTCCAACCTGAGGCATACACAAGAATTGGCTGCCAAACATAATAAGTTATTCAGTAAAAAGTCCAGATTGGACAAAAAGTTACTTTATTGTCTAAAATTGAATTTTGTTACATTAAAATACTTAAATAATTCCTTTTATCTTCAAGGTGATTGCCAGCATTACTTAATTAAGTCTATGAGATGTGTAAATTTTGCTGTAAGTCCCTTTATATAGTAAGTGAAACTTCAAGAGTCACTTAAATGGATCACTTAAATGGACAAGTGTCTAAAGAGGGTGTCAAAACTAGGATTAAAACTTAGAATTCCTGAGTCATCACACTATTTATCAAACTTGCAAATTAAATTTGCTGACTGCCAGTCAAGTGCAATGCCCTCAAGTCACTGCTGGTGATGATTTAAATGTTAAGGAAAAGACAGGATGTATGGTTATAGTATGTTTGTTCAGAATTCAGCTGTTTCAGTAGTGTTGCTCACATTACTCCTGAAGATAAGAATCTGAAAATTAAAACATTATTTGAAGCTTATCAATTAATTTACCTTATGATAACCTCTAGTGATGTGAATCACTAGCCAAATGTGAATCAATTACCTAATTAGGCTGTGATGTTATGATCAGCATTTTGTTATTGAATCATCAAATGTATGACATCGGTGAAGGTCTAATAGATCTTTCACTGAAATAAAAGTTTTGCATCAATTTCATGGATTATGGATCATTAGGCTGTTGCCATTATTAACCTTTGTTGGCACTCTACCTTGCTGTTGTTGAACTATAGAGATGCAAGGCCAGTGCATTAAAACTTTCACTCAAAAAAGAAAGGTGAGATAAACAAAAATATTATGAAGGATACATTAAATATATTTTCAGAGTACAGAAAGTCATTCCAAGGGCAAACACCATCTCCACACACCCCCACCCCATACCCCCCCACCCCCATGCCCCTTTGGTAAAATCTGTAGGCTTTGTCAGTAACAAAGTTCACAAACTCAAAACTAACTCAAAACTTATATCATGGGACTAAGCATAAGTTTCAGTTCATCCAAAAGGAGCAGTCCTGAGCCTTGAATTTTCCTGTGCATCTATAATTCTCCATTTGTAAAATGCAAATACTAAATCAAAGACTGTTAAACTACCTCTAACTCAGGACCTTTTGATTATTATTTAGAAAGCTTTAGTTTTATAAAATTACATCCAACTGCAAATATTTTCCAAATAGTTCCAAGGATAGATACCTTTCTAAAGTCAACAGTAGTTGTGAGGTATACTGTGAAAATTTCAGAAAAATACTCAGCAAATAAACAGTAAGAAGCAAAGGATGTCACTTTGTGGAAATAAAAACAAAACCATTGCTTAAATTTCATCTTAGCTTTTGCTTGATCTGCTTTAAATTATTTTTAAATTACTTTGTAAATAATTTTCAGATATTTTCACTTATCATCTTTATTAGATTTTCTAGAAATAAAGCTATAGCTGATTTTTTTCTAGTTTTTTTTTACTTTTCTTTTGAATTGCTGGTTTCTTACATTAAATTTTATTTATTTATTTTAAAAGAACGATATTTGTTTCATTAAACCTTTCATTAGGTAGTTTCTGGTCAACAGAAATGAAGTCAAGAATCTTTATCCAGCTGAAGGGAGCTTCAGTGTGCCCCTACTTGTATCACTGAACACAGCTCGAGTTATTTATTGAAGTCAAGTATTGAGAGTCGCACAAATATTCTCTATTTGATACATTTTTGAACTTGAGTTTTCCATATCACAGGTCCTAGCAACATCACTATTAGCTACTCCGTTAAGGCTTATTTTTTTTTTAACTAAGTGGAACATCTGCTGTGATGCCAAATGAAATTGGTTTTATTTGTTTATTTAGTCAGCTGTAGCATTTCATTAATCTTAATGTATTTACAAGTAATCCACAGAAGACATGCAGCACATTTTTGTGAAAAATAGAAAAGAGAAGCCAATACTGATTTTTCTGATTAAAGTTTCACTTTAGAGAAAAGGTTCAGTCAAAACTTATATTTATGGGAAAAATACTGACTGGTTTTAAACTGTATAAAAATGTTGGATTCTTTTGACATTATAGCCAATTACATAGGTGAAATGTTAAATAGTATGAAAACGTGGATGCAGAGTAGTGGCTTTCCTGGCACAGATTATTTAGCATTATCTCTGACCTGTTGCTCATTTAACCCTTGTTCAACACTACTTATGAATGTTAGATAACAAATGTCTGACACCGATCCCTCTGAGACTCCTTCCTCTACGAAGAAAGCTGATCTTTCATTTATTCCCATACTTCATTTCTGAATGAGTCACCAGTGTACAAGAAGACCTTCCTTCTTATCTCGCAGCACTTGTGTTTCTTTAAAAGCTTTTGGTGAGCACCTTTGCTAGATGTCTGTTAGACATCCAAGTAAATGGCTGTCTTTGCAGCTGTGTCCGTAATCTAATTTGCTGAGGCTTACCCATTATATATGTATGTATATATATGTGTGTATATATATATTTATAATATTTATCAATTGACTTATTCTCTTTTTTATTATACTTATTTGCATTTACCTGACACATATATAAGATTAACTTAGCTATCTATATCTCTCTGGATCCTCCTTGAATCCTGCTTAAAAATGTGAAATAAAAACATTAAGTACTAGGTTAAGCATTACCAAGGTCACCACCCCCAGTTCAAACACTAAGGAAAGTTTCCAACATAGTATCTACACCTTGAAAAGAGTTCTGATTATTTTAAAGAAAAATATTGAATTAAGTAAAAGTATGATTTTGACTACTGTTGAAATATTAATGAATTCTGATCAATATGTAGATAATTTTGCTTAAAAAAATGTTTTTAGGATCAGATAAACAGACACTGGTGAAGACCTTTAAACAAGCAGTCTTTCGTCCTACATGGAAAAAGATCTCACCAAAACTTTAAGAAGTAGTTCCATATAAAGGAATCTTTAGGATGGGACTTGCCTGACAAACCAAGACAGGGTGGTTGGGATTACATGTATACATTTTTGTATTACAGAAACTATCATTAGCATAATTTGCATGCTTATCACATGAATATCTCAAAATAATATTTTTTATTATGTTAACATTAATATATAAATACTTTTTAAACAATGCTGAAATATTTTTGTTTGATTTATGAAGGAAACAAAACAATAAATGAACTAATTTTTTAAGGGCTGTTCTCAGATCAAGATCTATGCATTTCCCTTTAAAACAAAACAATCCTTGAAAACATTATACCTAGCAAGGAAAGCTTGAAAGAATGCCATATTGTAAAAAAATAATTAAAAAGGCAGTCGTTTACATGTCCTAAATTTATTTTAGATTTTAAAAATGTAATAAAAATCCATTTTAATATTTTAACACAGACACTGATATTTCTACGGAGACTGAAGGAAAAACTGTGCTCATTTCTGTTAATGAGACAGATATGCTAAATCACAGTGCTGTAGCAAGTCTATGTATTCAGACAATGATGGTGAATTAGCTCACTTGAAATAGAAAGCATAGAAGTCCTCAAGGATGGAAGAGCAATTTAATGCTGTATAGGATTAGCTTTCTGAGAGCAACTGTGGAGGTCCTGAGGGTCTCATAGCTCACTTATTCCAAACTTCTAATATCCTCATTTAAATTTCCTCAGACTTAATAATAGGCCCTAAAGTCAGAATTTGCTATTTAGGGAAAATATAAATACAACAATTATCAGCTCAGTACTACCCTCGAAGACAATGAACATACATGCAATCATCCTGCTGGGTCCACTAGGAATTAGCAAGACTAGAGGAGTTCTCACACATATTTGTACTGCTGTGTGGACAGATGCCATTAGATATGAGCAAACTGTCCAGATTAGTATCCTCTTCAGGTCAGGCACTGCACCAACACAACTGCATCTTTTAGAGACTGAAACTGACTCCCATCCAGACAGCATTAAACACACTTGTAGGAATGACACCCATTCTGATGGAAAAACCCCTATCCTAAAAGTGTATAGAGTAATGTGCACCCTGGATTTAAAAAAAAAAACAACAAAACAACCCCCCCAAAAACATGCTCTTGGCTAATATATGCTTTAATGGAACTTGCACTAAAGGATACCCAAAATATTATGTGTCCATTTTAAACCAGTGCAGGCACCCACAGAAGCTACAAGATAATGGAGAAAGATTGAAACATTTCAGCTTTCGGTGACCAAGTACACCACTTCATGGGGTCAAATATTTAAAGTTAGACAAGCTTTAGGTCTTTTCTGATCTGCATCTACATTTTAAGTGGAAAAATACCACCCAAAAATACAGTCCAAAAGCCTGCTAAAAAGAAGAAAATCTTTTGTTTGCTTGGTTTTGGTTGTTTTTTTGTCAATATTGTACATAACTTCACTAGCAGTTCTATGAACAACAGCATGTATTTAAAAGTAGTTAAAGAAAAGATAAAGTGAAAAGATCCACTCTGATGCTCCATACTCATATATAGCCAAGACTTTTAAAGATTAAATACTTCTTCGGTAGAAAAACCAGTATCATACATATTAATATTTTTTGCAAAATCCCAAAAGCAATTATATTACAATTGTACATATTGATGTACAGTTTACCATGTTTGTGTGAGATGTGAAAGTACCTCTACATTTATTGTGGAAATCTGTTGAATCATTTAGTCCTAGGTTACCTCCATAACTGTACAGTGATTTGGGGTAACCTCAGTGGCAAAAGAGCCACGCAACCACCCACAGAGAGGGAAAACTCAGGTGTAATCAATGCTATTGACCAGATGGATGTCAGTGATGAGTGGTGTCCTTCAGGGGTCCAGTACTGCTCAATATCTTCATCAATGATATAGACAGTGGGATTGATTGAACCCTTGGCAAGTTTGTAGATGACATGAAGCAGAGTAGTGCAGTTTACATACCTGAGGGACAGGATGCCATCAAGAGGCACCTGGACAAGCTCAAGAAGTGGGCCCATGAGTACCTCATGAGGTTCAACAAGGCAAAGTGCAAGGCCCTGCACCTGGGTCAGGACAACCCCTGGTATCTCTACAGGCTGGGGGATGAAGGGATTGAGAGCAGCCCTGCAGAGAAGGACTTGAGGGTATTGGTTGATGAAAAGCTGGACGTGAGTCAGCAGTGTGCACTTGCAGCTCAGAAAGCCAACTGTGTTCTGGGCTGCGTCAAAAGAAGCGTGGCCAGCAGGTCAAGGGAGGTGATTCTGCCCCTCTGCTCTGGTCTGGTAAGATCCCACCTGCAGCACTGTGGCCAGCTCTGGGGTCCTCAGCACAGGAAAGGACATGGACCTGTTGAAGCAGCTCCAGAGGAAGCCACAGAAATGATCAGAGGCACGGAACACCCCTTCTGTGAGGAAAGCCTGAGAGAGTTGGGATTCTTCATCCTGGAGAAGAGAAGGCTCTGGGGAGACCTTATTGCAGCCTTTCAGTACTTAAAGGGGGCTTATAACAAAGATGGGGACAAACATTTTAGCAGGGCCTGTTGTGATAGGACAAGGGGTAGCGGTTTTAAACTAAAAGAGGTTAGATTCATGCTAGATATGAGGAAAAAAATTTGCACAATGAGGGTGGTGAAACACTCATTTTCTGGAAGATGTCGCCCAGAGAGATGGTAGATGCCCCATCCCTGGAAACATTCAAGGTCAGGTTGGACAGGACTCGGCAGCCTTATCTTATCGAAGATGTCCCTGCTCATTGCAGGGGGTTTGGACTAGGCAATCTTTAAAGGTCCCTTCCAACCCAAACTATTCTATGATTATATTATTCTATGGCCACCTTTAGTAGAGCATTCACTTGTGTTCGGATCACAGCACTTGGTGCAACCTTTAGTCTCACCTGTATGGGAGTGTTGGGGTCATTTCTAAAGGGTTCTGACATTAATTGATCCAAGAGTGGATAGGATTTGTGGCAAACGTCTTGTAAGCTAAGCACAAGACATTCAGGAGAGACTGGAGAGACCAGATATCAGATTCTGCATGAAATATTTCCACACAAAACACTCCTGGGTTGGCTCTAATAAGCATGTGTGTAAGCATCAAAAGGGGTTCAGGCCTTTACATCTTACTAATTTGAGTGTAACTTCATCTTTCCAATGCTACAATGAAGTATTAACCTATCTTAGAAGGGCTGTCTCAGAAGAATACACAAAACAACCTTTGAATACAGAGGAATATAGGGAAAGTGTGTGGGAGGTGGTAGCTCTGAGGGATAGTGAACAAAGTTGATCTAGATGATTGTAGGTCCCTTCCATCTGAAATATTATGTTCTGTTTCAATTCAGTTTCAATTCAACTCTTTTCTATTCTATTCTATTCTGTTCTGTTCTATTCTATCCTGTTTTGTTCTGTTCTATTCTGTTCTGTTCTGTCCTGTCCTGTCCTGTCCTGTTTTGTCCTGTCCTGTTTTGTGCTGTCCTGTTCTGTCCTGTCATGTCATGTTCTGTCATGTCATGTTATGTTCTTCTATTCTAAAGAATATGAGAGGTAAAGAGGCAATGAGGTACGGAGCAACAGGATATAGTCCTTAAATGTTGGTACAAATCTAGCTGTTAGTATTCTTATACTCATGATATTCAATCTGATATCATAATACTAAATTGGTATTAGACAATGCACCTCACTGTGCCATGAATGAATTTTAAGAAATATTTACAATAATGTCATGTCCAAAAATTATTTACCAGGAGGCTGTAACCCATCCATATGACAGCCTAACATAACTTCCATACTCTTTATCATAAAGACCACAATCTCCACAACTACATAACTCCATCCTCACTTTCCCTGTTGCTTGGAGACATAGTATGGTTTTGGTTGCTCAGTTTAGAAAATGAGATGTTCTGGTGAATCATCTGACTGAGCTTAGGCATTTAGTATCACACATGATGCACTCGAGTATCCTTCCTAACTTCTACCTACCACTCCTGATAGGCATTGGTCTCCTATAGTCCCATGTCATATCTATCTAACCCTTGTAACATCTGCCAGTCCCATACAATGTTTCATGTACTGCATGGCATATTATACTGCATAAAATATCTACAAGCAATAAACTCCACTTCAGGCTTCTATTTTATGATTAGTTGAAATGCTTTTAAGTCTATATGGACCTCATTCATTGGACCTCCATAGACTATTATCTGAGTTCAGCTACTTAGCTCACATTAGATGCAACTTCACGTACATAAAAACGTCTCTATATACAAACTGAAGTTCAACTTAAATATTTAACGGTATCTAACTACAAACTTTATTTATCAAAGTCAATGTCTTTTGTTAGCCTTCTGAATTTTTCAGATGACAAATGCAACTACCCAAAGCTTTACAATATTAACAGATGGTTCCATGAATATGTCTTTTTGTATTGTTAAAAAATATTGTGTAATTCAACCTTTGTCTGTATATTAACACTATTCAAACACATTTCTCAAATTACTACTAAGGATGACTGCACAATATAATAATGTCCCTTGACGTTACCAGAAAGGTAACTAATAGAAAAACCTAGAACAGAGAATTTATATTCACTGAGGAATTAGTTACCTGGGAATATCTGACCTATTCAAAAACTTCAGAAGACCCACCTCTCCTAAGATTATTAAGAAGAAAGGAGAATAATTTTTTTAATGATCAATTAAGTTTAAAAGTGAGCTTTAAAAATTTCAGAACTACTCAAAGTTTAAATGAGTATTTTGAGACCTTGAAGACATTTATATATAAACTATGACCATTTTTACTTTTTTGAAACAGAATTTTGAATCCTATTAAATCTTGATGGACATCAAAATGTATCTCAGAAAACAGACTTACTAAAATACAAAACCCCAAAGCTTAATTTACAGAAGTTCTGTTTTACCAGAAGAACAAAGTCAGTCATAAATATGCTGCATATTTATTAAAAAGGTTAGACACTCAATAACTGAAATACAAATCAAGAACCCCCCATGAAGATACATAAAAGGAAACAATAGAAGGGTGGAAGGAGTTATGTTCACCACCAGAGAAGTCTGAAAATATATGGTAGAGAACAAAGCTTTGGTCTGATGATAAGTCATACTGGATATATGCACTATAGATCATCAATTTGTGGAAAACTGAGACTGTAAGCAGAATGGGTACGTGACAGTGCTACAAGTAGGAACCAATGGACTGGCAAGAAGGTAGAGGAGTCCATTTTGTGAGTGTGCACCACAGATATGTTGCCTTGCATCTCTCAGTCTATTGTATTCAGCTGTTCTTGTTTGTCCAGTGCAATTTGGTATTACAGACATTTTATATCACCATTTTGAGAGCGTCCTTTGGTTGCTGTGATTCACTGATCAACCCCTATAAAATGAGTGCTCTACCCAAAGCAGGACTGATCCACAG
This sequence comes from Falco biarmicus, assembly GCF_023638135.1. NCBI lineage: Eukaryota > Metazoa > Chordata > Aves > Falconiformes > Falconidae > Falco > Falco biarmicus. Next base: position 30,607,607 of record NC_079293.1, on the reverse strand, counting down.
CTGCATTGCAGCACAGTAATGGCAATACAATGTTTTTATCTTCTGCCCTGGACAACCATGTCAGCAGCAGTAGCAACATCAACCAGTGGCATTGCTGTTAAGAAGAATCTCTGCACCATGCCTGAACTTATCTGTTCAGTGCCATGGGCACAGAGATGCAGATTAATTTACAGTAGCCCCAGCTGGCTGCCCTGTACTTGTTAAAAAGGGGGAAAAAAAGTGAAAATGAAAGTGAACTGCTATCCTTTTTCTATAGTGTCTGGTTTATTAGAATGATGATTCTTCATGGCACAAGGTCACTGTGCAAAATGTAGGGGAACTGCAAGCAGAAGAAAAACTGCAGGATAAAATATATTATGTTCTGTGAATGAGAAAATGGAAAATGACCGGTATAGCAATAACAGCAGATGTCAAGAAGACTTAAATGGTGCATTTGGAAGCTTGCAGTGCTCAACTTCCATTGCTCTGCTGGTGGTTAGTTCAAGGACTGACTAAATTTGGAAAGTAACATCTCCTATTCCTGACCCATGTTATCTTTCAGTAGTGGTATGTGATATCATAGCAGGGTTTGCCCAAGTAATCTCCCAGCTGTGTTGACAATATCTGATGACACACCTTATCTACATATCCAGATTCCCCAACAGGCACGCTTCAGCAACTAAAAGGGGTGGTATTCTACCACTGTACAGGACATTTTTTGTATCTGTGGATAGCTACCACCACTGCTAGATAGCCTTGCAAAACACATGGGGGCCCAGTTCACATCTCCTTTCTAGACTATGAGCAAACATATCCATATATTCATGGTGCTGGGCTAGACAAGATTAATGGAGCCATTGTGCCATTGTTACTTGGTAGAGCACTTATATTCTTATTACCATGGCTCATAAAGTTCACAAATGCAACCTCATCTATCACCAGAACATCTTCAGTTACCACCTAAGGAGATGCCAGATGGCCAAGGAATAAGTTTTTCATGGAGAAATGGACTTAAATCACTCTTCTTTACTTGGAATCTAATTCTTGTTTGGTATTTGCAAAAGCAAAAAGGAACACATAAAAAAAAATGGAAGCAGAACTCCAAGTAAAGCCACAGCTACTACCTGTGCCAGCTGAGGCTAGCTCACTCATCTGCATGAACCAGAAGTGCAAAATCACAGGGGATATCCTGGCTGAATGTGTTATGTAAATTTTTGACAGGTGTTTGCCTGCACTGGAAAATTTCATAGATAGCAGATGCAAGACATTAAAAATGTCCCTATAATTTTTCTTTTTCCACATTTCCTTTTTGTCCCTGATGTCACTGAAATCTCACAGTGAAGCTCTGGCAGCCACTGGCTTGAAGCTTCTGCCTGTAGCTGGGAATTCAGGTTCAGCTGTGTTTTAAATCCCAGCCTTGCAGCCTTTGGTATCCAAAAACTCCTTTTGGCAGCTCTGCAGTTTGTATTTCCAGCTCTGGTCTTTGTGTCACTGATACTACCTTACTCTGAAGGGCCAAAAAAATGTGATTACAGTTCTACAGTGAGCAATGAACCATGGAAGGCTCTATTAAACACAAAATGCACAATGCAAAATGGATATAAAAACAGATTAAATTCATTTGGAACAATTTATGGTTTAAAACGTAGGGGATAGAGAGAGGCTTGTTAGCTACAGTTACTGGTTTGGATTTGGTAACAACAGGTGTCCTATCGATGCACTGACATCAGTCTAGAGCATGAGTCTGTCAGGCTTCCATTGTCCTAACAGGAGAGGTTACTGGGGAGCTGCTGGACATGCAGTGACCTCTCTTATAGAAGTAGTGACATGCAAACTGCAAAAGGATGGAGTGGCAGAGGTACTGAAGCAGCAGCAATGGAACTGAGTCTGCAGTCACACTGGCATAATCTAGTAGATTAATTTATGAAAAAATGTGAATAACCCTTCAAGTCAACAACAGCCTTATGAGCTCAACAGAAAGGCTAGATGTTGCTTAGCTATGAAATCTATTATTCCAATGTGTTGTTACGACTGCCCACTCAATGTGAACCCATACGTATAGAAACTGCTAAAACCCTTATTTATGCAGCCACCCTTTCTTTCCCCTCTCTCTATTCCTGACTCTGATATGCTTGCCATCTTCTCAGTTAAGCTGAAAGGCCATATCATTGGCTGTCTGGCTTCTTTTTTTTTTTTTTTTTTTTTTAATAAACATGAAAATAGAAGCAGTCACTATTCTCTCCCCATCAAGACAGAGACTTAGCCTTTCTTTATCACTATCAAACATCTCCAGCTTTTCTGGACATGCTAAAGGCATATGTTCTGTTGGTGGAAGCATAAACAAAGAGCAGGAAAAATGTGGAAGATGGAGCCACTGCAATTAAAGGGTGGATCAACAAAATTTAGTGAGGCAGCAACTAGATCCTCAGGTAGCTAGAGCCTGATGAAGCCTTGCAGGTGAAAATACGGTCTGCTGAAAAATGAAATTTTGAGTTAATGAAAATTATTTGGAGATTTGGATTTAAATTCTTTATGATTCTTGTGGGAAAAATCTCAGAATATTGTTAAACATACTAATTTCTCTGTTCAGAATCTTTCTTCTTAAAAAATTATTTCTTCTTTGGTTCATTGTCATTTTTCACACCAGAAAATGATCAGGGACTACTCTGCCAACAGGAAATGAAAAGATTGAATATGGGGTACATTCTTTAAAAATCTGTTTTTAAGGGTTGTGTCAAAACCAAAACATTTGTGGAAGAGTGTCTAATGAAAATCCATGAAATCTCAGGTTGTATTTTTCAGTTGAGTAAATCCTGATTAAAAACCTGATCATTTGGGCAAACTTTATTTTGCAAAAAAGTGTTTCAAATGGTTTCACTTGCCTCATTTCAGTATGAAGCAGTAATAACAAGAGGATAGAAGAGAATTAAAATCCTCCAAAATTAAATTATTCTCCATACAGCTGTAATAAAGCAAAAATATAAACCACAGAATCATTCAATTCAGTCAGTCTGAAAAGATTTTCAGGAACACTGATTAGTTCTCAATAAGTTTATCGCAGTTGTTCTCTAATTATTCCCATAGTAACATTACTTAATTTCTTTGGCATAGTCACTCTCATTTTAGTAAAGCAGTGCCTATTCTTAACAGTTTTAATTTTCAAATCTGATTCTTAATTAAATCACTTTGTGAGAAACAGATCTCTCTATTCCCAACTCATAATAGGGTAGTCTTCCATGACTGGTGCCTGAAATAAATCTCAAAACCTGAGGCTGTATTTCTTGGCCATTCAAATATCATGACAGTCATGAGATCAGTTTTAAAAGTATACCTAAAAAGAATAAATAAATTACTTGGTTTGTTTTTATTTCAATGCATTTAGAGATAGTATGAATTTTGTTTGGTTTGCACCTGAAAATAAGAAGTCTAAACATTTAAATGTTCATACAACTCAGGGGTCCTCAAACTACGGCCCGCAGGCTGGATACGGCCCCCCAGGGTCCTCAATCCGGCCCCCGGTATTTACAGACCCCCCCGCCGGGGGTTGGGGGGGAAACCAAGCAGCCGCAGATGACTGCCTGCCACTTCATCTGCGTGCCGGCCCCCTGTTTAAAAAGTTTGAGGACCCCTGATATAACTGAACAGATATTTTTATGTAAAAGCTAGATTCCTGAAACTAAGCTTTATGTCAGACATGAAACACATGTATCTTTCAGTAAGCTTATAGGCCAAGTACTGTTTTATTTTATTTTTACATGATTATTTGGATTTGTTTTTTGAGGGCATCAAACTCATGAAGCTTGAAGGAGTCAATTAGTGAAGTGGTGGATTGTGGACCAATATACCTATACTCACTTTTAATATAAAAGCACAAAACCCCAACTATATAAACTGAAAGTGGATTTTCTGGTGAGAAAAAAATACTAATTCAACAGGAAGAGTTTGAGGTATTACAGCAAAAATGTATGGCATATATGAATTTGGCTTGCAGGATCACTGTAACTGTGGATGAAAGAATCACTGATGATATTTTTGGGCTTAAAGCTTTCAACAACTATCAATGATTCAAACTTATATATCCCTGGTTCTATATTCAATCATTTTACATTTAATTTTCTAAAAAACTAACCTCTTGCAACAAAACTCACAGCCTACAATTTTCCAAACCCTCACTTGCCTCAGGTTTTTTTTTTCTTATATGAGTGAAATTATATGGGCCAGCAAGAATTTTCAGCCTGGCCTAAGCATTTCCAGCAGAGTAATTCAGCTACATTACAGTTCAGTTCATGTACATACATTTTGACATAGCAAAAGTATTAATAATTGGATCAAGATATAAATAATAGACAGTACTGAACAGATGTAAAAACCCCTATCCATCTGACTTTATTGAATCAAAAGACTTGTAAATAATACTGTATTTCAGTAAAAATAAATGCCTAGATTCAATGTAAATATATTAATATCTAAGTATACACATAGCTAGAAACGTAGGTTTCATATGAAGTAATTATGATGATTTTTGTTTTTGTAATTATTATTATTATTCTTTTCCTGTCATATTTAAGGTCAAAAAAGAATTGGGAAAAAGTAATCTAAAAATTCATTTTCTGATTTAAAACACAGTGTTATTCATAATTACTTACATCTAGTAATGGAAAAAAAAGTTAATTTTAATTGTTTTTTCAAATTATATATAAAACACTAAAAGACAAATTTATATCTTTCACACCAAATTTCCATATAGGTCAATTTCCAATCACAGTTTAGAAACACAGCTATGTGGACTATGATTAATTTTGGAGAAATGATTGAAACTCCATTTTCTTACAGTTGCTTTTAACTGATTCACAATACATGATAAGGAAAGTCCAAGTAAAAGACAGACTTTGATCTCTATCCTAAATCAGGATTATTGTAATCGATTGTATAAAAGTCTTCTATTCTGATGGAGCGCTTTAGGTATAAGCCTCCTTAGCTTGTCAACTTGTTTGGGAGCAGATGGTGAATATGACCAGTTGGTTATAATTGGGCTTTTTCAGGTGAGAAATTCACCATTTCAGTAAATGATAACTAAACAAATTATATCCTGGCATTTCCAACTCTTTAAATAGCATTCATATACATAGATGATTTGAACACAGAAGGCTATAATGTCCTTGATAATGATCTACAGTATTCTCACTATCACTTTAAAGAAATACAGCATGAAGAAAAATGTATTTTGAATATGTTACATAGCAAAGGTTTACTGCCAACACGCTACTCATTACTCCTTGGATTCACATCCAGGTATTCATTTCCTGAAATAGTTCTCATAGCATTATTTTTGGAGTTAACTTAAATCTCTGTGGAGTTCAAAGAAAAGGGCATGAATTCTTGCTAGCTTCAAATAATGTTCAGACACATACATGCTCCACGTATTTAAATTCACCTGTGATGGTTATGTTACTCAAGATTATATACATAAAATATTCCTAGTAAAGCTGAAAGGCTCAGATTTTTACTTCTTTTTTTTTAATTCAGCTAGTGTGAAATAATTTCTGAGCATGTCGTTTTAAAAAAATGTGAACAGATTTTCTACCTATAGATAGTTATAATCATGAATGGAAAACATCTGCATCACATTTTTCTGTTTTAAAGAAAGGCAGAAACTTGCTTTTTAATAATTATTTTAATGAGGAAGAGTTTTAAGAAAGAACATCAAGAGTGAGATATATTCCTTTCCTGGATTAAATTTGTTGTGGGGTTTTGTTTTGGGCTTTTTTTTTAATCCAATAACTGTCTAATGGAAAACACAGAAGTAGAACTGAAAGCAGAATGAAGATTCATACCCATCCTTTACAGGTATGATAATTTTTAAACTACTGCTAGCATGCCAACTTGAAACAGAGATTTTCTGAAGTTTGATTTATTGGTTATTGCTGGCAAAAAAATCTGAGTGCCTGATCATTTGATATTACATTGTCTTCCATGATGTGAAAAGATCTTGGTTGATATTTCACTGGCTGCTTATATATCTGAAAACTGCTAAATGCTTGTGGATGTTTTAATTGTCTACTTACATGCTAGTAATGCATCCAAAGGTAAGATTCACAGCTTTTTCACATCCAGTTCAGAATGTGCCACGTGTAATAGGCTTAGACACAACATAGCTTTAATTCTTTTGACTTCCTGCTTGACCATCTATTCTAAGTCTCCCCAGTGAGCTGTAAATTACATTAAATCAGATTTTTTGTCATTGCTGTGGTACTTTTCTGCTTATCACCATCAGCAAGGTCCTTCTTTGAGTTTAGAAACTCCATAACAAAACAATTGCAGACTGTGACTATTTAAGCACTTTTTTATTCCTAATTCATGATTTACAGTCTCAAAGCTAACATAGCTATTCCCACATGAAACATCAAGGTTTGTAGGTTTGGTCCTAACTGATACTAACCAGTACAACTATTAAATTTGTAGCTATCCTTGTTCTTTTCATGGTCTAACTCTGTCCCACATTATTTTATGTAAAGACCAAGTGGAAAAAGGTTGGTTTTTCGACTTTTTTTGCAAGGAGAAAGGAAACTTCAAAGGACCTCTGAAGCTTATGTTTATACCATTGTACTTGGTGGATATCCTGATTTGGAGGTCCAAGGAGTGCATTGAGCAAATTGACAATGTTTGCAGTGGATAAAAAAAGAATTCAGATCTCATAAAGAAAACGTAATTTGAAAAGTGATATTACTTCCTATTTTTGGACCAGTTATACAGACACCAATACTGCCAGAGTGGGAAATTTTTTAAGATTTACCAAAATTGCCAAATAAGTTTATTAGATCAATAGACATTTTAGATTTCATCAGGAAGCTGAATATCACTGACTACAAACAGACAATAATGTCATCGTATACCTGCTGCATGGTCTTTCTTGCAGTTTGGCTGCAAGAGAATGCCCAAGACAAATAGATTGGATCTGGGAAAGGAGTCTTCAAATGTAATGTACTCTGAGACCACACTAGTTTAATTTGGAAAGTAAAGATTATTTTATTCATCAATATGAGAGTCTACATAAGTGAGTAATTCACTTTCAACTCAGTATTCATTTTCTTTGTATCTCTATTTATAGAATCATCCATGTTTTTTCTCACCAGTAAATGATATGCCAGATAAATACAAGCCAGCAGTGTGCCCAGGTGGCCAAGAAGGCCAACAGCATCCTGGCTTGTGTCAGAGACAGTGTGGCCAGCAGGACAAGGTAGGTGACCATCTCCCTGTACTCAGCACTGGTGAGGCTGCACCTTGAATACTGCGTTTAGTTTTGAGCCCCTCACTGCAACAGGGACTTGGAGGTACTGGAGCATGTCCAGAGACGGGCAGCAGAGTGAAGGCTCTAGAGCACAAGTCCTATGGGGAGCAGCTGAGGGAACTGGGGTTGTTTAGCTTGGAGAAAAAGAGGCTCAGGGGAGATCTTACCACTCTCTACAGCTACCTGAAAGGAGGTTGTAGCAAGGAGGGTATCAGTCTCTTTTCCCAGGTAACAAGGTATAGGACAAGAAGAAATGTCCTTGAGTTGCACCAGGCGAGGTTTAGATTGGATATTAGGAAAAATTTCTTCACTGAAATTGTCATCAAGCATTGGAACAGACTGCCCAGGGAAGTGGTTGAGTCACCATCCCTGGAGGTATTTAAAAGATGTGTAAATGCAGTGCTTAGGGACATTGTTTAGTGGTGGACTTGGCAGTGCTTAGGTTAATAGCTGGACTTCATGATCTTAAGTCTTTTTACACTGAAATGATTCTATGAATCTATGATTCTAGAATCTTTGTATTCTAAAATCTCTATCTTATTTTAAATGAAGCATGTTTCCATCCAATGGAAAAAATGCTTTCATTATTAAGTATATAAAATTCTGCTTCTAATTTTAATGAAAGAAGGATGAGCTCCTGCATCAATTAAATATAAGTAGTCACTGTTTAATTCTAGTGTGACATTTTTTCCTGATAAAGGCAAACACAAATTTATGAAGCTTAAGAACTGAATTTCAATAGCACTATTAAAAAAAATATTCCCATCATTTGCTTTTGATTTTTTAAAAAATATGATTTATCTGTACAGTCACAACTTGTGAGCACAATCCATCAATAAAGTAATATTACAGTGGTTCAACTGTTAAATTATGATCCATTTTGAAGAGTTTAAAAGCCTCTGGGATTATTTATATATAGTTTCCTCTAGTGTTTATTTTTTAATTTGTAACATGTACCACAGAAATGAGTTACAGTGATGAATTTCTGTTTTGTGATTATTAGTTTTTTTAGATTAAGCATTTTATCTTGCTGGGTGCAGCCGAATAAATATAATTTAAGCACAGAACAGTCTATTATATTCATTCAGTACATGGGGTGGGTTTTTTTCCATCCAAGTGCAATCCCGGTGGTTAGCTAACAATACAGTGCAGTGATCAGAAGCTGCAAAGCAATTATTAGCACATATATCACATTATCATGTAGGGAGAGATCAGTGCTGGACCTTACAGGAAGGACTGTTCTGATAGTTTAATGTTCATTTGCCTCCATGTTTTTCAGAATAATTAACATTTAGGTTAGTATTATGCAGTTATAATTGACATATTTTCAGTGCCCAGTTGATTCAATGCAAAATAATTGTATGATCTGATGACAGTGATAGGTCACAACCATAGAAGGCTGGTGTTGTGCAATGAACAAGTTCCATACCCTTTGACTGTTCTTTTCCATCTTCATGTTTATTGCCCCCAGTTCCTGTGTTAATTTCACCAGATCCGGGCAAAAACTAGGCATTTTTCTCAAAATACATTGTATTGGGTTTGCATGGCAAGGTTTGTTGGTTTTTGGGGTTTTTTTTTGGGGGGGAGGGGGCTACAGGGGTGGCTTCTGTGAGATGATGCCAGATGCTTTCTCCGCGTCCAGTGAAGCCAATGTCAGCTGACTGCAGGACGGATCCACCGCTGGCCAAGGCCAAACCCATCAGCAACAGTGGTAGCGCCTCTGGGATAGCATAATTAAGAAGAAAGAGCCATGCAATAGCAATTGCAGTGGGCGGGAGAGTAATGAGAATATATGAGAGAAACGTCTCTGCAGACACCAAGATCAGTGAAGAAGAAGAAGGAAGAGGAGGTGCTCCCGGCGCCGCGGCAGAGGCTCCCCCCAGCCCGCGGCGCAGCCCCCGGCGGGGCAGGCTGTGCCCCCAGCCCACGGAGCCCCCGGGGGGCAGCTCCCCCCCCGCAGCCCGGCAGGGCCCCACGCCAGGGCAGGGGGTGCCCGAGGGAGGCTGTGACCCGCGGGCAGCCCGCGCTGGAGCAGCTCCGGGCAGGGCCCGTGGCCCCGCGGGGAGAGGAGCCCGGGCCGGGGCCGGGCTGCGGGCAGGGCCGGTGCCCCCGCGGGGACCCGCGCCGGGGCCGGCCGGGCCTGAGGGGCTGCGCCCCGCGGGGGGACCCACGGCGGGGCCGGGCGTGGGGAACTGCAGCCCGGCAGGGCCCCAGGCTGGGGCAGCCCGTGGAGGGCCCCCTGCCCTGGCAGGGCCCCGCGCTGGGGCAGGGCAGGGTGTGAGGAGCCTCCCCTTGAGGCAGAACAAGTGGCCGAAACAACACGTTTTGAACTGACCACAACCCCCATTCCTCTTCCTCCTGTGTTGCTTGGTGGAAGCAGGTAGAGAAAAGTGAAGCTGAGCTCAGGAAGAAGGGGCGGGGGGAGGGAACGTTTTTTTAAGATTTGTTTTTATTTTTCATTATCTCACTCTGATTTGATTGGTAATAAATTAAATTATTTTTCCCTAAGTTGTGTCTGTTTTGCCTGTAGTGTGCAAATGATCTTTCCCGGTCCTCATCTTGACCGATAAGCCTTTCATTATATTTTCTCTCCCGGGTCCAACTGAGGAGGGGGAGTCATGGAGTGGCTTTGGTGGGCACTGGCATCCAGCCATGTATGTTATACAGTCATCTGTACTGCACCAAGAAACTACATGGCAGTATGCTGCAAAAACCTGAAACTTGCATATCTGAAGAAGGTTGAGGAGAAAAGGAGGCCATAACCAAAGAGTTTGAGACTGGAAAAGCAAATCCGTTAAACTCTTGAAGGACAGCAGCATGCTGGTATCTGTGGAGCCTGCCACACACTGCTTAGATGGTGTGTATCTCAAAACATCTATACCTTCTTTCTGGCATATGCTTTTTGTATGTTTGCAGGTCTATTCCAAAATGTTAAGAAATGAGACATTCCTCTTTACTGACACTGTTTGGAATCCTTTGAAATTTTAAAGATTAAAGGGACTCAGAAGTTCTCCTGAGCCTGTGGTCTTGACAGTACTCAGGAAAAGCAAGAACAAACACAGGACATACTCTGACCTACTCCTTTCAAGACAGCTGAAAAACAAGAATGCTGCTGTAGCTGTCATGTGACTGAAAAAACATGATAAACAAAAGCTAGGCCCTACAACTCCCAAGTCTTCAGGCTCAGCTTTGGACTATTAGCTCATATGGTCGTTACAGATTATTTATGTATTTGCTACAGTCTTTCTAAAGTCTTTAAACTTCCCTCCTAAAGATGAAATGCAAAACATAAACAGAAATGAAAAATCATCTCTATGTGATCCAGTAGATGCCATCTGACATTGACTGATACTATTCCAGGAGATGGTGTCCTCCTCATGAATCTCTAGAACAGCAAGTCTGTGGAAAGACTTACTCATGTCTTACTTACCATTCCTTGTCGAGCTTGCTTACATAGCATGCTTAACTAGAGCAGCATGATGTGCTCTCTCACACGTAGTTTTAAGGCAAATTCAGCTTGCTTGTGTGGCCTGAAGTCAGTATGTGGCTTTGTGCTGGAAACTGTTATACAAAAATCCTGAAACTTTCAGTCAATGCCCCAAATTGAATGAGGATGTTAGTGTGAAGTTTTTGTCTGGGCCTGATTGCAGAAATGGAGACCGTCTTAGTACCTGCTTTTCTTTGGTCATTGGTGCTGTTTTCCATAGCTCTCTTTCAGTATTGATCTGAATCCCATTGTTTCTTCCCACTACCCTAACAGTGAGTGATCCAGAAGTAACCTAACCAGATATCTGCCCCTATTTCTCAGATGATGAGGGTAAAAGTTCCTGGGGTCCTGTGAGCCTCAGCACAGGCTGGGTAATTCCATGTGTCATCTGAATGGGAGAAGTCCCAGCTATTGCATGTTTTATTTGGTAGGCAGTGACCTGCTTGTAGCTAGTAGCCACTGTTGACTGAATGAGTCCTAACTCCTTAGTGATTCGTGAAAAGTTCTATAGGGTGATTTGAATGGTTCCAGGTCCAATGCATGTTGATGATGAAGCAGGACATCACTGGTGAACAGGCAGAGAAGTAACCATGCTAAAACTGCTGCTTGGCATAGTTCCCTGCTGAACTGGTCACGTGTCCCTACCAAGAAGAGACATTCATAGGATGTGCCAGGTATTTAATTTCTTCTCAGAAGTGACCTTGGCATAAGAGTTCAAAATATTTTTTGTTTCTCAGTAGTTCACATGATAAAGTCCACATGATTTCCTTCTGGGTGTGGTTGAGAATAATCACAAGCTATAATGCCCTTCCTGCTAAGGTCTTTTGGAAACACGTCACAGCATCATTCTTCTATTTATTTTGACTCAGTGCTTCTCTGATCCTTGTTCTATAACTTTGATGGAACATTCAGTCAGTGAACTATTTTTTAAGTGATAACAGTCTTGTGATGATAAAATTAAATACTCCGGAGGAAAGAGTATGAGATTTCTCATGGATGACACATGAAACTGCTAAAATATGTGGTTCAAATGTGACCATCACCAAGATGGAGTATAGGAATGCCTGAAAACATGTGTAAGGGCCCAGATGTGTCTGAGATTTCTCCCCTTGAAGTGCTACTTGGCATGTTCTCAAGACACCATAGGAGGAAGATTAAGGAAAATCCATGTGGACAGCCAGGGCATCTGACCTCAAGAGCAGTAGTTGGAACTTTTTCAATGTGGGCAATGGTTTGAGAATGAGCAAGGTTTGAGTTCTATTATCATTAATTTTACTCTTTAGAAAAGTTGTTGCTATTCTCAATTAGCATTTGATTTCTGTCCTGTTAATTTAATCAGGTACTTCTAAATTTCTGCAATGACAAGAATATGGAAGAGAGCTAATATACCTGGAATTGCCTATTCTTCTTTTACATTCACAATAATAAAATTAAATTGTTCATGTGGCTTTTCAGACATTGGTTGTTAAAAAGTGTTTTACAAAGTAATGAATTAAATGTTAGTAGTGCTGTGCCCTGTAGGCAAACAGAGCTTCTATTATGCCACAACAATTATTCACACACAGATGTAGAATTGCAACCTGATTTTATATTGAGAACACGAATGGAAAGGACACTGAGGTTATTCTCTACTCATTTTGTATAGTTCCAAAAGCTCTGAAAATTTTTACCTGAATAGACAAAGGCATACAATGCAGAAAGAACAGCTATAGCTGAAGAAACTATCAAGGCCTACATTTGCTGATTTAAAACACCAGAACTATCTAACCTAAAGCTTCTGTCAGCATTGTGGTTTGTCAATGTGCAATAAGACTGTAGTCGCAGAGAAAAAATATTCAGCAATATTCACATTTTGTTTGTAAACCACCATATCCAAGTTTACCAACAATATAAAGGAACTATTGTGAGTGAAGCCTATGAATTATGTTGAGTGCTAATGAAAATCTGAATAAATAATGTATTAATTGCCCCCTTTGGCCAGACTTCTCAGACTAATTCCACCTGATCCTTTCCTGGTTATGTTCCAGTTCGATTTTTTTCTTTTTACTGTGAATGGACGTCTCTTTCCTGCTATATCGTCTCCTAGAAAAGAGAGTTACAGAATAAAATAAACATATTTTTTATTAATCATAAAATTTAAGTCCTGATTTAAAGGGAAGGCACTGCAGACAGGGGAAGCAGTGGTTATTTGAAGTTCTCCTCATTCAGTTTACTACAGAAAGGCTTTTGTAATTAGTTTTTCTGCCTGATTCTTCTTTGTAATGTAATAATCTTGAACCAGCTAGCCAGTCATAGGCTAGCTTTATATATAGTCTTGGCAATATAAATTTTTGTGGAAATTGGTGACTACAGAGACGTGAAAGAAGGTCATGAAGAAAAAAAACATGTCTACTTTTCCTACCTTTCTGTCCCATGTTCTCTCCCCGAAGGAGCTCTGAACCTGCCATAGCATGATAATCTTTATGCAAGTGTGCAAAATATTTGAGGCAGATTTTACAGAATCACAAAACATATGGAACCAGAAAGGACCTCTGGAGATTAGTCCATTACCCCTGCTCAAAGAAGGGTCAACTCAAGCAAGTTGCTCAGAAACATTTCCTGTTGGGTTTTGAAAATCTCTATGGATGGAGACTCCAGAACTTCACTGGGCAGTGTTCAATCACCTAGATGTTCTTTTTTTTTTTTTTTCTTCTTTTTTTTTCTTAAGTTGTGGTAATGAATAACACTGGAGAAGACAGGAGATAATGGAGACTCTATAGGTAGCCTGCTGTGTGGCAAAATGAATATAAGGGAGAATTAAGTGTTGAAATGGAGATGAGGATGTCTAGCAGCCATGGGGTGGAAGTGGTGATATTACAGTAAGTTAGTATTTGATGTGAGGATATTAAACAAAAGAAATCAACCTTCAGTTCTTAATGCTCCTGACCATCATGAAAAACTTCTTCTCTTTCTTAGAATCCATGTAAAAAAAAGTAAGTCTGGGAAATTTTCAAGTCGTGTGTCACAAAAGTAATTGTTATGAAAAGGAATTGCTTGCTTTTTTTTCCTTTCTTTTGTTTTAGGTTGTTTTGTTGGGTTTTTTTCTCTGCTTTATATATATCCCCAGATTGTGTTGATATCAAAGCAGAAGCATTTCCTAGTGTGAGAAGATTAACCTTATGACTTCTAACCTAGTTATTTGTTGTTATCTTGTGTGGAAAAAGAAACTCGTTTCCTATTCAGCTAAGTCACTGTCACTACAGTAATAGTATGGGAAGATTGATAAATGTACTGCAATTTTGGAGTATACAGCTATGTGAATAGACAGATGCGTGTCCTCACATTGGCTCCAATATGGCTGCAGCAAGCATTAGGAGCTCCTCTGTGGCACCATATATACATTACTAGTTTAAAAGCTCAAAAGCAATTAACAATTATCCACCTGCTTTAAAAATCAAAGAGTAATTTAGGTTGGAAGGGACCTCCATGGGTCATCTAGTTGAATTTCCTGTTCAAAGTAGGTTCACATAGATAAGGTTGCCCAAGGCCTTGTCTAGCTGAATTTTGGAAATCTCTAAGGATGACAATTCTGCAACCTCTCTGGGAAAATGGTTTCAATATCTGAGTACCCTTGTAATTTTTTATCTTGATATCTACTCAGAATACCCGATGTTCTACCTTGTGCATGATAACTGTCATGTTTTTACTTCCTGGAAGAAAATGGCTCCATCTTCTCTATCCTCTCTCATTAGACAGACACATAGCTACAATATTTCCTTTCAGCCTTCTCTTCTAAAAGTTGAACAAAAGTTTTCTTAGCCTTTCTGGTATGTCATGTGCTCCAGCCCCTTATCTGTTCTAGTCACCCTTCAATGGATTTGCTTTAGTGTGTCAAGGTCTTTTTGTCCTGGAGAGTCCTGAACTGGACACAGCAATCACGATGCAGTCTCCCAGCTTCTGGCTGAAAAAGAATCACTCCTCTCAGCATGCGGACTACAGGCTTGTGTAGCTAAAAGAAAGTCATGGGACACTTAGAAATACCTGCAGAATATAATGAATACTCGTTTGCCTTGAAACTCAGTATAAGCATATTAATGTAAAGTAACCAACAATAGTACATAGCTATTTTGAAACCCAATGATGACATAGGCAGATGTGATGTATGTGAGCAATATGACCACCAAAGGAGAAAAGAAAGATATGTGTAGCTGCATGTAGGAGGTGTCCAAGTAACATAAAGTTGTTAGGCAAAGGACACAATAAGCACAAAGGACTGCAAATAGGAAGGAATACAAAAAGAAAAGATTACTGACAAAACTGAAAACAAGACAGGCAGTATCAGAGGCAGGTAAGATCCCTTCATTATTTCTGAGAGGGGTATTACAGCAAAATAATACAAAAACATCAAAGATAAGCAGAAAAGATAAAAGCACTCCTCTTCATTGACAAGGATCACCTTGACCATAGACATCAATGCTAGCTGTGTGGTATCAGCTTCAAGGTATTGTACATACACTCAGCATGATATAAGCGTTAAAGATTGACAGTTTTGTACATTTAATAATATTGACTATTAATATATAAGAACTAACCAGAAGCATAGAATGTATTGTTAACAAATTGAGTAAAGTTCAGATTTAAAGGTTGGTTTTGAAGTTTAAAATTGACCTGATTTTTCAGTCTTCTAAACACTCCCAAAACAGCAATCTGATTGTCTAACTGCCACATGTATATTCATGTTTTCCAGTTGCTAATACAGCCCAGAATGTGCTTGGTCCTTGCTTCAATAGCACATTGCTGATTCATGATCAACTTGTTCCCTACCAGGACCCCCAAGTCTTTCTCTGCTTTCTTGCCGGCTGCCCCCAGCCTGTACTGGGTCATGGCAACATCCCCTTCCTGTTGCTGGACTTCTCACTTGCCTTTGTTGAATTACATGAAATTCCTGTTAGGTCATTTTCAGCCTGATCAGGTCATACTGAATAGCAACCTGCCCTCTTGTGTGTCACCCACAGTTTTGGATCATCTGTGAACTTGCTGAGAGTATTATCCATCTCAGTCTCCAAATGACATTAAGCAGTGCTGATTGCAGACTGCATGATGGAGTTTGTACAGCTGATCACAACCTTTTCAGCTCAGCAATCCAGCAATTTTCCACCTATCTTTTAGTCCATCAGTTTTCCTGTTCATTTGTTTTGGTGTTTTGTCACCCTTATTTGACCCCTGTGTGCTTAAATATGTGCTGTTCCTGTTTTTGGCTCTAAGAAGGTCATTCCTGAAGACCAACCAGCTCTCTTAGTCCCCTTTGCCCTCCAGGGTACTCTTCCATGGCAATCTGTCATGCATATCCCTGAACTAGACAAAAATCTACTTTCTTGAAGAAGAGGAGGTGGAAGCCATCATACAGCAGGAAGACTATGACATAATCACCATCACAGAAGCATGATGGGATAACTCACATGACTGGATTACTGCAATGGATGGCTACAAACCCTTCCGAAGGGACAGGCAAGGAAGGAGGGGCAGTGGGGTGGCTTTGTATGTCAGGGAGTGTTTTACCTGCCCAGAGCTGAATGATGGTGACAACTGGGTTGAGTGTTTATGGGTAAGAATCAGGGGGATGGCCAACAAGGGAAGATGCTGGTGGAAGTCTGCTATAGACCACACAACCAGGATAAAGAGACAGGTGAAACATTCTGCAATCAGCTGGGAGAAGTCTTAAGATCACTAGCCCTTGTTCTCATGGGGGACTTGAACCTACCGGATGTCCTCTGGAAATACAACACAACGGAGAGGAAACAGTGTAGCAGGTTCCTGGAGTGCGTGGAAGAGAACTGTCTGACACAGCTGTCAGTGAGGCAGCCAGGGTAGGTGCCCTCTGGACCTGCTGTTTACAAACAGGGAAGGACTGGTGGGGGAAGTGCTGGTTGGAGGACATTTTGGGCACAGCGATTGCAAGAGGATAGAGTTTTTAATTGTCCGAGAAGTAAGGAGGGGAGTCAGCAGAACCACTGCCTTGGAATTCTGGAGGGCCAACTTTGGCCTGTTTAAGAGCCTGGTTGACAGAGTCCCTTGGGAGACAGTTCTGAATGGCAAAGGGGTCCAGGAAGGCTGGACATTCTTCAAGAAGGTAGTCTTAAAGGCACAGAAGACCAGCCCCATGTGCTGAAAGATGAGCCACTGGGGAAGAAGACTGGCCTGGCTGAACAGAGAGCTTTGGCTGGAACTCAGGGAAAAAAGGAGAGTTTACCACCTTTGGAAGAAGGGGCAGGCAGCTCTGGAGGACTATAAGGATGTTGAGAGGTTATGCAGGGTGAATATTAAAGAGGTGAAAGCACAGCTAGAACTCAGGCTGGCCACTGCCATAGGAGGTAACAAAAAATGTTTTTACAAATACATTAGCAACAAAAGGAGGGCCAAGGATAATTTGAATTCTTTGTTGGATACAGTGGGGAACATTGCCACAGAACATGAGGAGAAGGCTGAGGTACTTGATGCCTTCTTTGTCTCAGTCTTTATAGCAAGAACAGCTTCCCTCTGGGTACTCAGCCCCCTGATCTAGAAGACAGGGATGAGGAGGAGCGGAATGCAGTCCCCACAGTCCAGGAGGAAACAGTTACTGACCTGCTGCTCCACTTAGACGTGCACAAGTCTATGGGGCTGGATGGGATCCACCTGAGGGTGCTGAGGGAGCTGGCAAAGGAGCTTGCTAACTGCTCTCCGTCATTTATCAGCAGTCCTGGCTAGCTGGGGAGGTCCCAGTAGACTGGAGGTTAGCCAATGTGACACCCATCTACAAGAAGGGCAGGAAGGAGGATCTGGAGAACTACAGGCCTGTCAGCCTGAACTCGGTGCTGGGGAAGGTTATGGAGCAGATCGTCCTGAGAGCCATCATGCAGCACGTGCAGGACAACTGGGGAATCAGACCCAGCCGGCATGGGTTTATGCAAGGCAGGTCTTGCTTGACAAACCTGATCTTCTGTGACAAGGTGACCCACTTAGTGGATGAGGGAAAGGCTGTGGATGTTGTCTACCTGGACCTTAGTAAAGCCTTTGACACTGTTTCTCACAGCATTCTCCTGCAGAAACTGTCTGCTCATGGCCTGGATGCATGCACTCTACACTGGGTAAAAAGCTGGCTGGATGGCCAAGCCCAATGACTGGTAATAAATGGAATTACATCCAGCTGGTGGCCAGTCACAAGTGGTGTTCCCCAGGGCTCAGTACTGGCGCCAGTTCTGTTTGATATCTTTATCAGTGATCTGGATGAGGAGATTGAGTGCACCCTCAGTAAAGTTACAGATGACGCCCAGTTGGGGGAGAGCATTGCTCTGCTTGGGGGTAGAAAGGCTCCACAGATGGATCTGGACAGGCTGGACTGATGGTCTGAGGCCAGTTCTAGGAAGCTGAACAGGGCTTAGTGCTGGGTACTTCTGCTGGGTGACGACCCCATTTAAAGCTACAGGCTTGGGGAAGAGTGGCTGGAAAGCTGCCTTGAGGAAAAGGACCTGGGGGTGCTGGTTGACGGCCAGCTGAACATGAGCCAGCAGTGTGCCCGGGTGGCCAAGGCAGCCAACAGCACCCTGGCTTGTGTCAGACACAGTGTGGCCAGCAGGACAAGGGAGGTGATCATCTCCCTGTACTCAGCACTGGTGAGGCTGCACCTTGAATACTGTGTTTAGTTTTGGGCCCCTCACTGCAACAGGGATGTAGAGGTGCTGGAGCGTGTCCAGAGATGGGCAACGGGGCTGGAGAAGAGTCTAGGGAACAAGTCTTATGGAGAATGGCTGAGGGAACTGTGTTGTTTAGCCTGGAGAAAAAGAGGCTCAGGGAGGACCTTATCGCTCTCTACAATTACCTGAAAGGAGCTTGTAAGGAGGTGGGGGTAGGTCTCTTTTCCTAGATAAACAGTGATAAGATAAGAGGAAAGGGCCTCAAGTTATGCCAGGAGAGGTTTAGATTGGATCTTGGGAAAAAAAACAACATTGAAATGCTGGTGGAGCATTGGAATAGGCTGCCCAGAGAGATGGTGGAATCACCATCCCTGGAGGTTTTGAAAAAATGCATAGATGTAGTGCTTAGGGACATGGTTTAGTGATGCACTTGGCAGTCTTGGATTAATGGTTGGACGTGATGATCTCAAAGGTCTTTTCCAAACCAAATGATTCTATGGTTCTATGATTCTATGTACATTTTTGTGAACATGGCTTTTTAAAATTCTATATTTCCTTTGTTTTCCCATGTATAAGCAGCTTGACCATGCTATTTGAATAGCGTTTTAAATAAAAAAATGTAAAGAAGCATTCCAATAAAAAAGGTGCTTTAACCAAATCCTTGTTCTATACCTTAATGCACATGCAGCTCTGTATATGTGCACACAGAAACGTGGTTACTTGAGATGTACATGATTTTTAAAGAAATTCAGGAGACCACATTTCCACACATTTTCCATCTGTATCATCATCAATTTTCATCTAAAGCTTTATCTGAATATCTTGGTGCCAGGCTGAGCCCAGTAATGACAGTCTTGTATCTCATGATTACATATTTAAGATTTAGCTTAAAAAGTAATAGGAAAAGAAAAAAAAATCCAGGGATAACAGTAAAGCACAGTTAAGTAGGAACACTCGATTTCCCAGTATTAGCTCAAATTATCCCTCCTTAATATTCTATTTTTCTACACTATTCTTTACTCGCATTCTCACAGAGATTTTTTCTTCCCTGTTTTCCTTTACCACCTATAAAAATGTATGATAATATATCGTACTTCATAGCACTATCACTAAGGCATGCAATGCTTTGCACAAATGTAGGTATTAGAGAACCTTACTTTGCTCAAACTGCTGAGCTTGCATGCTTCAGCTGTGAAAAATTATTTAACATTATTTATTTAATCATTTAATCATCATAAAAGGATGATGACTATCTTATTTTCTTTCATGCAGCAAAATTGATCTACAGATGCAGGAATATTAAAGAATTCTGTATTGGCCTATAAGATTGTTGAGAATTGTCCCCTTTCTCACACAGTCTTGCTCCTGAAATCATTTACAGCGTATCTTATGCCTTTGCCCTTTGGCCCTCATCATTATTGGTTATTAATTGCCAGGTCACTTAGGAACTGAATTATAGCACTCATATATTTCCCTTAGGGTACTGATTGTCCATTTCTCTTTCCTCTGATAGCAATAAAAGGCTCTCATGAAATTACTGACTGCCAGCACTGTGTTGTTACTACAGTTGAATGAACTAATTTTTGTCATGATATCACACCAAAAAAATTGCTTCTGCATAATTCATGCAATGACTACATATGAAATAGAGATGAAAGCCTGCTAGAAGAGTTTCTTTACCTTCAAAGAATCAAAGCAATTATACATATAATTGTATTAAAAGCTAAATACTGAAAAAGTAGACAAAGCACATTTTTATATAATATATAACTGCAGTCTGAAAATGTGACAGGAATAATTTTTAATGAAAAGGTATACAATGCAACCTCCAGATCTGTGTCTTTACTATGACAAACAGGCCAAGTGATCCCTTTTAGAAACAAATTATTTGTAAAAATAGCTGAGTTTATAACTTTCCAAAACTTAGTAAAATGTTGTCACAGAACCCCACTGCTGGATAGAAATCTTGTCATTTATAGCCTGAAATCATCATGCCTAGGTAGAATCTACAGGTTTTGGCATCATTGATTCATGGTGCATATGGGGTTTTCCCCCTTTTCCCTATATGCCCTACTGGTATGTTACCAGATGTCTCTGATATCCTTCCAGGCAGTATTTTTGTTAGACACATTGAGTACATAGCTTTTACTATCTTCCAAGAAAGTAGCAGCACAAGATGGTAACGCTTTAAGATAGGTTATGTTTAAGAAGAGATACTCTTAAGTATATTAGGATGCTAAGAGACAAAATATTTGCCTTGTATAACTTCTGACTGTCAGATTAAGTTTGCTCAAAAACCATGTGACATTTTAATTTTGTTCCAATACTTACACCCATTCTATTATAGCACATTTAAGCTTTGGTAGATCTCATCACAGGCTTATAGCATTTTTCCAGTCTTTTTTTGTCCTCCTCTCAAGGAATATCTGCCACTTCATTTTTTGCAAGCTGGGACTCTGTCCTTTTACTTTGATCAAGAAGCACCCTCCCTTGCTTCAGATTTCTGTGTAAGACCTTTATCTCAGGATTTAACATCGACTCAACATACAACACGTGGAGCAGCACTGTGGCTGTTGCAGTTGTCAGTACTTTCCATCTCAATGTGATTTTGGTAACTAGGTCCAAAGTGACTTGCCACCAGCAGGTTGTGCCTACAGTGTAATGCGCCATTAATAATTAATAATGTGAAAACACAAATTCAGAATTACATGAAGAATTCTATACTGTCAGGATCTTCTGAAATGATATCTTTACAGAAAATGTTTCTCTAGTACCACCTAGTTTGCCTTTTCACAACTCCTTACCACTGATGTGAAACAGTGACCCTGTATTTGACTAGACTACACAGGCCTTTCTTTCCAGCAGTAATTGCCAGCAATGGCTTCTCAGCACACAACAAAACAGGAATATATGTAAGAAATACAGTCTACTTAACTCTGACTAATTGCCTCCTCATAACTGTGCAGCAAATGGTTTACAGAAATAGAAGCAGACTTATGCCATGCTTATAAAGAGTTATGACTTATGCCATGCTTATAAAACAGGGATAACATGTTAATCTACCATGACCTGTCTTCTGTGCAGGTGCACAAGAAGCCCTGAGGGAACATAGCAAGGACGGCCGACTCAAACTAGCCAAAGGGATACTCCATACCATAGAACATCATGCTCAGTATATAAACTGAGGGGATGGCTGGGACCCCCTGATCACTGCTCAGGGACTGGCTGGGCATTGGTCAGTGGATGGTGAGCAAGTGTATTGTGCATCACTTGTCTGTCTTGGGTTTTATTTTTCTCTCTTTTTTTGTTGTTGTCCTTTTCATTACGATTATTATTACAATTATTACCATTATCAAATACATTAATTTATTTTATTTTATGTTATATTATATTTATTATATTATATTATATTATATTATATTATATTATATTATATTATATTATATTATATTATATTATATTATGTTATGTTATGTTATGTTATGTTATGTTATGTTATGTTATATTAATTATATTATATTATATTATATTATGTTATGTTATGTTATGTTATGTTATGTTATGTTATGTTATAATTTTAATCCTTAAATTGTTCTTCTCTCAACTCATGGGGTTTACTTTTTTTCCAATTCTCCTCCCCATGCCAGTGCAGGAGGGGTGGGTGTGAGTGAGCCACTGCATGGTAATTAGTTACTGGCTGGTGTTAAACGAAGACAGGGAACAAGAGTGAACCCCTTTTCAACAGCTACTGCCACCTTCTAGCCTTTACACACAGACAGCAGCATCATCCAAGTCGATAACTGTATTAGGAACAATTCTTTTATTAATTGTTTTACTAACTAACCAACTAACCTGACTATTCTCACAAAGTGAAAGCCTTTTTTTTTGTCTTTGGTTCATGTTATTTCTTTCTGTATCCTAGTCCATGACCTGTCTCTTTCATCAGAAGTTGCTATATCCTATAGATTACTAGCCTGCAAAGAGGAATATCTATTTAAAGGTAGGTCATATATTTCAGTTCTGTATTGTAATCAACACAGAGAAGAAATGATGCCCTGACAGGAATCATAGAAGGTCCTCTGCAAAAGCCTTATGTCTATGAATGACATTCCTCTCTTCCTGTTCAGTAGCCCATATCTTCACTTTAGAACATAGAAAACTAAAAGAGTGTAGGAGTTTTATCTTATGATCTTAATATTTATATCTTTTTTGCCATCCCATATGAATTTAATAGTTTTATTTAGTTATATATGCAGACTATATAACTATTCTGGTAATAGGGGGTTTAGGGTATATCTACTCAAAAGTTATTTTCTTTACTTTCTCAGCTAGTTCTCTTTGATCACACATTCCCTATCTGAATTGTACATCATCAGCCATTTATTTCAATACGTGGCTAGTGACAAGTGAACATAATAGGATTTATCAGAAGCAGCAATGAACCACCCCTTTGTGTAAATTCCATTAATCACAATGTCAAGCTGGATAACCATTGAGTCAAATGATGATTTCTGACCTGTAATTTTCTTTATCTCTGGATATATGGGTAGCCCATAAATATTAATACTTGGGCAGCTTCATTATGCATGCGTGAAAATTCCACCAATGTATTAAGTGTTAAATATACATCGGAACAACCAGAATGTGTCCTCACCAAATTCAAGTATTAGAAACTGACATACATATTTCTTCTCTGCGATACAGTGAAAATGCTGAACGCTCCTCAGAAATATTTTTTCCTAGAAATATGAATTGCACATTTGGGTCTAGAAAAAAAAGACAACACTTCACTCCTATTAAGTTATTGCAGTTTAAATTTCAGCACCTTCCACTATGGATCCATTATTTATTTACATATTCAAAATAATCGCCTTTTAATGATTTCATGATGTTTCATGAAAGCTTCTTCTCAGTTATCATGGGTAATTTTGTCTTTTGGTTTGTCACTGCATATGTTCCCTTTGAAGCATATATTTGATTGAAGCGGCAGTGTGGCAGACCCCCTAAGGCAGTCAATGAAATAATTTTCTGAGGTCATCCTAGTGAACAAAAATCAACTGAATGGAACAGATGCCTAATAACAAAGGTCTGAGTCCCAGCTTCCAGCTTTTCTCAGAAGGGACACAAGGGAGCCATTTATACCCTCCTGCTTCTAGAAGCATGAAGACTGTGACCACCTTTGGAGGAATTTAGGACAAACTATTTTCTGTTCTGGTCTTCACTTCAGGTGTGGTGGTTTGGGGTTGGTGTTTTTTGTGGGTTTCTTTTGTTTTTTGGTTTTTGTTTGTTTGTTTGCTTTTTAATTGTTCCTTGAACGTGTCTAAAAATATACCTGTCCTCTATACCCATGAATTATCCATCAGTATTTTCCATAGTATCACAAAGCTATTATCTATTAGAGGAATGAAGAATGTCCAAAAACTTAAAAGAATGCTGTTCTGAAGTCACTCATGAATATTTAATTGCTGTAATATTCATGACACAATGGCTTTCATAACAAATATGAATTTAAAAGTCCCTTACCCTAGAGAACATTAACACTATCATACATAACAGTTAATTGATAAAAATGCACACCACAATGAATACAGTTGTCCAGATTTCACCTTGACATATGGAAAATAAATTTAGAGCCATTGTTTATTTCATTGAAAGATTTATTTCATAATGATGTAAGATATATTCCCTGTGGCTAATATATTTTTAACAAATCAAAGAACTACAGAATTTAAATCTTGGGTATCATGTATAATACTTAGTCTTTGGAGTAGCCTTATGCATATATAATCAGTCTCTTAAGATCCATTTCTATGTATTTGTATCACCATGCTGCCTAATTAGTATCACTATTCTAGGCACTGCATATACAGGTAGTAAAATTCAACCACTTACAGATCCTTCACTCTAAGTAGACAAAATGCATATAGGAGAACTGGCTGGCCACAGTTATGCAGGAGGTAATGGCAGAGCTGGGAATGAGTACAAAAAAGCTGGATACCTCTATCCCATAAATTCCTAACTTAGAGAGCATCTCAGTTTCAGAAAATTACTTAGACTTTAAATTTCCTAGTGCTATCTATTCTTTTCCATGAAAGGAAGCTGGAGGCATCAATATTCCATTTAACCAGAAACCTACAAGTTCATATGACAACTAACAGCAAGACTTCTCCAGGGTTCAATGTCATTAATGTTACTATCCACTTTCTGTACAAGAACATACTGGTCAGAAGATTCTTCTGAGGAAGTGGCAGGCGGGATACCCGGCTTCTCCAGATACAGGAATTTCAAATGGAGTAGGCATCCAGGTTAAGGATATTATGAGGAGGGCACCTTCTGCTGAAGATGAGTCACTGTAAGTGGTGAGGAATTAAGGAAGAAAAGGGCAGGTTGAATTTAGCCCAATGAGTATATCCTCTACAGAGGTCTGGATTCAGGCTGCTCACATAGCTCATTTACTTGTGTAAAACACAACAAGAGGTCACTATTGGAAAGACCCAGAGATCACCTTATGTATCAGTAGATAATGAAAGGATATTGTTCCAAAAGTACTTGAGATGCCTGGATCGTGGCTGAGGCATGTGTGGCATGACTTGGCCTGGCCTCTCTGCAGGTCAGCAATTGCCTCAGTATGTCCAGAAGTTCAAAGCATGCTTGAAGTCATACCAGCCTCACTGCTTCTAACCCCAGTCCTTTTGCTAATTTGAAGGGTAAACAGTAAGGATGGTTGAGAAATTTTTCTGGCCAACTGATGAAAAAGTATACATGGCTATGAATTATAGACTGGCAACCTCCATCCCCACTGGATATGAAAGGAGATAGATAAGAAAAGGAAAACTTTAGTCTATTTTATCATGGAATCATTATGGCTTTTAGGTTGGAAGTGAACTCTGAAACCCAAGAACACATTGCTCAAAGCCTTGTCCAGTGAATTTATGAACAGTTCAGAAGATGGAAATAATAAAAATTATCTGGACAACCATGAAGAAAAGCTTGTAGGACCAAAAGTTTGATATATTTTTCCAGCTTTACTTTTCCTTTGTAAAAGGTAAAATAGGTTACAAAAAAGTTACAATACCTTTCTCCCATACAAATTAGGCTCAGCTTCAAGCAGGAAATTTATCTAAAAATATTTGGATTATAAACAGCTGGATAATACTTTGAAAGACTTCTGGTAAATATAATACTATAACAAATTCATCTCAGGATTCTTTCAAACTGGAGAAGATTCACTGTTAGTGTTTTCACCGTATTCTATCACAAATATATAAAATGATATATGAACAATATCCCCTTTTTTTAAAAAAAATAGAATTAGCTGAAAAAGATAAGAAAAAATTAATATGAAGATACAAAACGAAAACAAAAATTAAATTTCTTCCCTCTTATTCTCAAAATGAAATATTTCATCAATATGCATTTGGCACAGCTCACACTTCAAATCCCATTCAGTTTTCTTTGAAAAAGACCCAGTTTTGACTTGTCTTAAACTTCTCCATAAACCGGAAATGTATAACTACTTGAATGATTTTCTGGTTCAGAACATTAAAGAATGCAGAACTGTACATTGCATTCAAGGCTCAAAATGTACTCTTTACTATGAGGCTTTACAGACAGTGAAACCATGGTGATTCTGCTGTGCATTAGAGCAGCTTAACGAGAGCCCATAAAGTTGATCCCTTTTGGTGCATTGTGCCACATACAGCTTACAGCTGGTATAGAATTTTTAAGAGATAAAGCAGGAGCAAAAAAGCCAGTCAGGGACACTCAAAGCTTACGATTCTGCTAGTAAAGCAAAAAGTGCTAGGGCAATAGACCAGGCACTGGAAATCTATGTTCTCAAATTGTTAGAATGGTCACCATTTACCAAGATTCTTACGCACAGTTTGCGCATTAGCCCAGTCCAGGGGTCATTCACCACAGTCAGCTTGATCAAAACCATTCTGATTCAGAAACCAAAAGAGTTTAATATTGACATAGTCAAATACTGTCTGCTAGCAAAAACATACCATCACAAATTGCATCTGTCATAAACAAAGCTTGTGAACTGTGGGATATGTCAAAATAATCCCTATAATTGCATGTTACTTTTAGTACAGACATTAAGAAACTCCACGCTTTTCTTATTATACATTATATCACACCTTTTCCCATTGTGCTGGTTTTGGCTGGGATAGAGTTACTTTTCTTCATACTAGCTGGTATGAGGCTGTGTTTTGGGTTTGTGCTGAAAACAGTGCTGATAATACTGAGATGATTTTCTTAATGCTGAGCAGCGCTTACACAGCATCAAGGCCTTATCTACTCCTCACCCCACCCCACCAGCGAGGAGGCTGGGGGTGCACAAGAAGCTGGGAGGGGACACAGCTGGGACAGCTGATCCCAGCTGACCAAAGTGATATTCTATAACATCTGGTGACATGCTCAGCAGTATAATGTTGGAGGAAGAAGAAGGAAAGGGGGGACATTTGGAGTGATTGTGTTTGTCTGCCACAAGTCACCATTATGTGTGAGGGAGCCCAGCTTTCCTGGGGATGGCTGAACACCTGCCTGCCAGTGGGAAGTGGTGAATGAATTCCTTGGTTTGATTTGCTTGCATGTGTGGCTTTTGCTTCACTTATTAAACTGTCTTTACCTCAACCCACGAGTTTTCTCACTTTTACTCTTCCGATTCTCTTCCCCATCCCACTGTGGGGGCAGTAAGTGAGCATCTGGGTGGTGTTTAGTTGCCAGCTGGGGTTAAACCACAACATCCATACATTATGGGGTGCATAATTTGATAAGGAAAATGGTTTTGAAGCAGTGTTGAGAACAGTATGTTTTGCCATATAAGCTACATGGATACATTTGCAGTGTACCTACTAAAGTGCTCTGAGATGACAAAAAAACTTCCAGGATTCTGTACCTGATACCCAATTATGTCTTGTAAGTGGTGAGCTGAAGTTCTATAGAAATCATGTCTCTTCCTGTGTCTAAGGATTTCTAAGCATCTTGAAGATCCCACAAGGAATGAAGCTAATAATTTTATTTAGCTTCCATGTTGACTGCAGCAATAGAAAAGAAAGCTGAAGGGATCAGCAATAAGCATCCATGCTCAAGATGTAACTTGCACTTTAATCATGGAGTGCCATTGTTTTCAGTAAAAATGAATCAGTCCCAACTAAGAGGCAGTATTTCAGACTTGATGTTGTCCTGGCCTTTATTAACCAACCAAGAGTCCAGCAACAGACATTACGATCCAGCATTATACTTTGAATATCAAAAATAGCAAGACAAATTAAGATTTTTGGATATTGGTACTAATGCTCCTGATCTGCACAGGAAGCTGTAGGGAAAGTAGTAGTCTTAAAGCAATTAATCTAATAAATTAATCTGGAAGAGTCAGCTGATATCTGATTTTTCAGTCCAGACAGGAAAACTTGGTATGTTTTTGTTACTGTATCTCAGTATTCATAAGAAAAATGTGCATGTTTTAACTGCATCCTGAAATCATCATATTATAATTCTCTGCATTACCTGGTTTGTTGTATATAATACATAACAGTGATCGCTATATGGGGATCAAACAGTGAATAAAAGAAGATGAAATTAGTGTGGCGAGATCTGCCTGCACTAGGTAACAAAACTTTTGGAAAACAGAAATAAATCTTACCCTATCCTCTCACTTTTGACCAAACTTTGTTCTTAAAATGTCTGTTAGGTAGTGCAATCCACTTAGACTTGCCTCTATACTTGAGGAACATGCTGATCAGGATTGGAAGGTAAAAAATGGAGATTTAACTGTGTTGTAGTAAGGAAGGAATAAGAGAGTTGGACCCCATGGATGTTCCATTTATAGGCTTTTCTGAAGAATTTCGGGGACAGGGGATTTATAAAGCACTGCTGTGGGAAGCTGATGTGCAGCAAGATAGTCAAGGCTTTATAATGTTCGAGAACATTATTGCCTTTTCTAATACTATAAATATATTTTTTTTAAGAATTCTCTATTAAGAATTCTTTGCTATCTGTATTTGACTTCCAATCCAAACAGCAAGTGCCCAGTGCAAAGCACTGAGAAACCACTTTAAATTATTGCTTTGTGAGCTTAAAAGTTCCTGTGCAAAGCAGCTACTTTTTTATGTATGCCATTTCTTCTCAGGTCTCTACATATTTTATTGAGTGTTGTGGTTTAACCCTGATTGGCATCTCAGCCCCACACAGCTGCTTGTTCACTCCTCCCTGGTGCGATGGGGGAGAGAAACAGGAGTGTAAAAGGGAGAAAACACATGTGTTGAGATAAAGACAGTTTAATAGGTGAAGCAAAAGCTATATGCAAACAAAGCAAAACAAGGAATTCATTCACTGGTTCCCATGGGCAGGCAGGTGTTCAGCCATCCCCAGGAAAGCAGGGCTCCATCATACGTAATGGTGACTTGTGGAAGACAAACACAATCACTCCGAATGCTCCCCCCTTCCTTCTTCTCCCAGCTTTACATTCTGAGCATGACATCATATGGTATGAAATATCCCTTTGGTCAGCTGTCTCAGCTGTGTCCCCTCCCAAATTCTTGTGCACCCCCAGCCTATTCACTGGTAGGGCAGTGTGAGAAACACAAGAGACCTTGAGACTGTGTAAGCAGTGCTCAGCAGCAGTTAAAGTTTCCCTGTGTTATCAACACTGTTTTGGTCATAAACCCAAACTACACAAGATACTATGATGAAAATTAACTCTATCCCAGCCAAAACCAGTACACTAAGTCACTAAAATACAGCAAGTCTTCAATATGTAAAATATTGAAAATATGTAAAATATAAAAAATATCAAAACAATATAGGTGAAAACTAGAAAAGAAACAAAGGATATGGAAGGAGAGGAATAGGTGGCAATCACAGTACTATCTGGGGAGGATGACAAGTTGGAAGAATACTATCCTCTACACAGAATCACGCAGAGGAGCCTAAAAGTCTTTCAAACAGCTTTCAGCCCACATCCTTAGTAGCCATCAACTTCTCTGAAAGTCCCAGCTCATTCATTCATGCATTACACACCTTTTCCACCTTCCACTTAATCCTGTTTCCCCCAGGACTCCACCCGTGGCTCTCAGCATTGCCATATCTTCCTAGTTCCCATCATCAGACTCCTGTTGGAAACCGAAGGGAAAATTCAAATTCTAACTTCTTAGCGGTGGTAATTTGTGACCAAGGAATGATCTGGCATGGAAGGCAAGAAGGTCCAGTTACTGAAAGGATTAAACTGGCTGGCAGCAGGAAGGCCAGAGACAGAAAGAGTCCTGGTAAGGCAACAAAAGTTCCCTTGGTGATGAGAAAAGAAACAGCCACAGCATCATCTAGTAGCCATTCTGGTATAGAAGTGCTCACAGGCCACCTTTGGGCAGCAGAGCTGGGCTGGGGAATGAACCCAAGGCTGGGCTTAGGCACCCCATGCCAGCACTCACAGGGCTGGTGCTCGTGCAAGCGTATATGAGGAATCAGCTTGTGAGGCATGTTTGCAGAGTCTTGGTAGAACTGTTTATGGTGGTAGGACTCTGTCCAATACATTGTTCATGATTTTCTTTTTTCACATTTAAGCATAAATGTGTGTTTAATTCACCTCATGTGGTACAGTAAAAGTTCCCCGGCAAAATGAAACCCCAGTCCTGTATTTCAGAAGAATTTTCAAACATAGGCACAGTCTGCACTTGCTAGAAGTCCTTGCAGAATTCTGAAAAAAGAAAAAGATGGTATTTCCAGCAAAAATTTGTTAGTCCTTTCCATAAATCATGCAGTTGAAGCCACTGTTGTGCTATAAATTCTACTCTCCTTCCAACCTACAACAGACTGATACCAAAGTTCATATCTTCAGGAACAGAGAAAAGGCCAAAATAAATCACAATTTACTTTTTTGATTCATCCTTATTTTGTGCAAGAAACAACAGAAGGGTCCTGTCTCCAGTCCCTCTACAGCAACCTGGTTGCACTGGGGAATGTGAGTTCCAGAGCCTTCACCCATGCTTCCATACAATCTTTCCTCCTCTAAAGAGGAGGAAACAATTTTTCATACAAGATGCATTCCTTGCTCTCAGTGCTAACCTTAATATATTGTCCTGGGTGAAGAAGTAAAGAGCTTTTTATCCAGCATTACATTCTGAGCCAGTGTCCTCCACAGTTCCGTGCTTTCACCCTATATATAGCACCAGAAATCAACAGGGGATATCAGGGATGATTTAATTATTTGCTCGTATTCAGTAATCACTGTCAGAAAAAAAGTTATCATTAGAGTTGCCTTTTTGAAGCCCATGTTAAGTACTTAAGTTAATTTTGGGAGTCACATTTTCATCACCTGATGATCCTTTATTCTGCTACTAAGACTATGATCAGTTGTCAAATTATACCCAACTTCTAAATTGTTAAGAAATCATCCGGTATCTTTTTTAATTTTTTTATACATATTTTTTTTTAAAAATTTTCTTTTATGCTTAAGAATCCTTTGGTATTAACCTCATCTTCTCTGAAGTTGATACATCTCTGGTGCACAGAGAATAAGCAGTTTCTGGATGAAGACTAAATAGGTCAATTGTGAACAGCAGCTAGAAAGAGTAACAGCAGCGTATATAAGAGCAAAATCTAAACCAAAGAGACTAGATTGCTGCAGGTAATATATGTTCACAGCAGGTAAAAAGCTTTGGTTCCAATAGTAGTTTTTACATTATGCTAATATCTATGCATATACAAGTTAAAAAAGCATGGCTTCTCCTGATTTGTGCCATATGATTTGAGGCCAGCCTTAATATTATTAGAGAGAATCATCAGAATGCCAACCTTCAAAACTGCAAAACCAACAGAAATGTTTATGGTTTATTCCTGCCAGTAAAAACAGCTGTACCAAAATAGGTCAATAGTCTGCTTATTCATGTTTAGAGTTATGTATGTTTGCAGTCTGATAAAACTTCTTTTTATATTTGACATACTCTTAATTTTGACTTATTTCAGTAAAATATTAATTAGGAAAAAAACTGAGAAAGAATGCATGCTGCAATGTGCTTTACATTGTAATTACAGTAATGGTTTGGGTCAATATACAATTGTTGGATGATGTGTCTGGATGTGCTGGATATATGGATGATAGAAATTAAGTGGGTAGTACACAGAAAGCAAAAGCTAAGCATAGCAGAATATAACGGACAGTGCAAACTAGTTTTACTATGGTGAAAATAGCATTAGAATAAACTGATACAATGCTGTTTAAAAAAACAATTTCAGATAATAAGAGTGAAGAAGATTAGGAAGCAGAAGTTACTTTTTTTTTCAGTTAAGTTAAATTAGTTAGCTATGGTTCTATCAGATCTTATCAGTATGGGCTGCATATTGAAAGACATTTTGAAAGAATAGTAAGGACTAGACCTGGTGATAGTAATATAACAGTATGGATATATGTCACATTGTTTCATACTGAGCTAGAGTATAAGTTTAAACTTGTCATGCACTCTGTGACAACTTCCAATTTGTCTGCTCTTGCTCTACACTTACTTCAAGGTTATTGATCCCTTTTTTACATATGGGTAAAAGCATGCAGTAGCTATTGCAAAGCTAATTTATGCTAACTGGTTTGTCTCAGCTAGACACTCCCTAATCCAGCAATTTAACCTCCCACATGGAAGCAAAGATTTGGTTTTTAGCTTCACTCATATCAATGAATGGACATCAGAAAAGCATTTCTAAGCATACTTTTAAGTATGACTTTAAAATAAAAGTGATCTAAATATGAAAGTACCAGCTTTTAGACTACAATTGTACTAAAAGGGGAATCTAGACTCAAGATTACCTTCTTAACATAAATGAAACTTCTTTTCCCTGGACATGCCCTGTCTAAAAATTCAGTCTAAACGTTCCATCTCTGAATTACTTACCATTAATCAAGTGGTTCTGTCTACTTCTTCCCCTAAACTGTTATTCTGACTGTTGTATTCATGCTCTTCAGAAAGCTTTCACCATTGCACTGACTACTCTCATCTGATCCAGGTTTCCCTTCCTCTCAGTGGCCTCTTATACAGACTGTTATTATTCAATCTACTTTTAATCTTCTTCCATAATATCAGTTTCTTAATTTTTTATAATAATTTTCCAGGGGTCCTTTTTATTTATGGTTAAGTAACAAAGACTAAAAATAGACAATCATTGAAAGAGTGTTAAGAAATCTATTGTCCTGAATTTGTGGAGGCAAATAATCTGCATGCTCAAAGCAAATCACCTAGACAGCCATGACTTTTCTTGCATTATCATTATCTAGTTGCAGATTTCCATTTTTCCTTCTACCTTTTAAAATTTCCTTCTCGATTATTCTAGCAGTGTGTTTAATTGAAAGAATTTTAAGATACAATTACATTATTTTATTTCTAAATTTTAAGTTTCAACTGATCCTTCTTGTTTATGTCAGTATTTTTGCATTACATTTGTCAGATAAATTAACAAATAGAACTGTAGATGTGTGACATCTGAGAAAACACATCGGTAAGACATTAGAGTCCAAAAATTCCTCATCTCAAATATTTTTGAGGGAAGTAACAAGCATCACATTTTAACTATATATACTACATATATACATATATATATATATAGATGTGAGTGATTTTCTATGTTATTGGCAAGGTCAGGGATTTAATTTTAGTTGTTAGAGTCTTGTAAAAATGAAGATTAGGTAATTTCAAGGGTAATTTCAAGCTACTGTATATCTTAAGTAGCTATTGAGGCCACTGATAAACATAGCTTAGGGTTAACCTGTGCATTTCAGAGTACTGGAAAAAGCTCACTGGAAGCAAAATAGTTCACCTGAAGCTCATATGGTTCATGTAAAGCATTATAAAAGGTAGTCTAGAAAAAAAAAAAAAAACAGATTATATAAACACTTCAAAGTTTTAAAAAGAGATATTGATTCTTTCCTTTTAATCTTTATACTCATCAACACAACTGTCTTATTCATTGCTACATACTTTAAATCCCCTCAGAACTGAATCAATAATGACACTTTATAAACAAATGCAATCAGACCATATCCTTGCTGTTATACACATCTGTAACAAACTGTTTTCAGGAAACTGCTGATCAAGCAAGCAGTCCAGAAGTGTTCCAGCCTGGTAAGCAGGTCCTGTTTTCTCTGAAGTCCTGAGTGTCTTCCCAGAAAATATAAATGACTATAATTCTGGACTACTAAGAAAATGCTAAACCTTTTGTAAGCTGTCAAAATTTCTTTACTTTTTACATCAGGAAAATATTAGCAATAGAATATTGGTTTCACTGCTGGATCAGTTACCAAAGCAAAGAACAGGGAACAAACGAGAGAAGTGACATTTAATAAGAAACAAGTTCCCTGTTTCTTTGCTTCTAAAACTTCTCTTTGCTACTCAGACAGCTCAAATGACATTCAGTTATTTGCCTCCCATATGTCTCTGATTTAATTATAATCAAAACTGTCAGGGAGGTATTTTAAATCACAGGGGTTTGTCAATGTTTGCTGGCACAAGCATGGAAATTTTCTGTGTTAATCTTTTCTCTGACTTCAGATTTATATTAATGGCCATCATTCCTCAGGCTGCCTTCCTTAGAAATGCTGGGAATCATGATTGAAAGAGAAATAAACTATATATTGCCTCCAGCAGTGAGCAGCTGGTGTTTTAACTGTCTGAATACAAACTTAAGATGTACAATTGTGGCTTTATATGACAAGGGCTTTTATAGCTCAGACACTAACAGAACCTAGCTCGTCCAAGTCTACCATAAGGATTGACAAGAAGAGATTATTGTAAGGCTAACAGTATTAGAAAGAAGCTGTCATTAAGTGGGAAAGTGCAAAAAGGTCAAGGAAGTTCAAGATGCTTCACTGAAACTATTATTTTTTTAAGCAGAGAAATAAAACAATAGAACGTCATTCATGCAAAACCCCCTCATCTGCAATTTATACCTTAACCATTTTAAGACTTGTGCTTCTGATTTAAAAAGAAGTAAAAAAAAAAAAAAAAAAAGAGGAAAAGAAAAAGGAAAAAGTACTTCTCTTATCACTGTTGTATGCTTTGTTTTGGTTTTTTTTTCTTTCTTTTATATTGGTGCAGATTATGTCTCTTAAGAGATAACTCTTTCAAAGAAAGTGGCAAAATTATAGGTTATCTCACCCTTTGTACTTAAATTGGAAAGAAATGGCTTCGAACATTTACATCATTGTACCTTCTCAGATGTTTCAAAATAAAAGATCTAAGTAAGCGTAAAAAGCTAGAAAGGCTGAAATGTACATTGTTTTCAAAGTTTCAATTAAATTCAGACACTGTAGGACTTTCTTTTCTTCTGTCTTTCCAATAAAGGAGTTGCATTGCATTTGTCTTTTAATATCATGATATTTATGCTGTTCCACTTAAATTTTGGTCCAATTTTTTGTTAATTATGACCAGTCTCCTAAGTTAAGATTCTATTGTCTGACTTTTAGAAGTATATGCTCTTCCACAATTGAAAGTAAACCTCTTTTATCAAAATAATAATCTCTGATATAGATCTATTAAGTTTCCATGATATACAATACAGATCAATTGAGTATAAATATAGCAGAGTGACAGAGGGTGAATTAATTTAATGCCCTATTCCAAGGTGGGGCCTATCATACTGATAAATTCACAAAATTATTTAATTAACATAGTGTTTTGGTATTTGACTAATCATGTTACCTTTGAAAGTATTATTTTAATTACCATGGATTATTTCCCAATAGCAAAGAGCAGAAGGACAAACAAATTGGTAAATCCTACTGGACAGGTGATAAATCACAAGTATTATTTCCAAAACACCAGTAACAGCTTGAGTGCTATAAAAATATAGAAGGACTTCTAGGAGGATCAAGAAAAAAACATGCAATACGTGTCAAATTAAAAGACATTTTTGTGTTTTGTGCCATGACTCAGTTTATACACCCATCCAGGTCAGTACAAAATAATGTTTTCAAATGTAACATTTTTAAACTCATATGAAGAGCTACATAAACTGCTTGACAATGGATAACTGGGATCAAATTAAAAATCATATCATTACTCAATCAACTGTAAGTTAAAGGAAGTTAGAAGTAACTTCTAAAATTATATAAAGTAAAGGCTTACAGAAAAAATGGCTATCATTAAATTTATGTTCATTGATAATGTCTAAATCAGTGTACTAGTAACACTTCCCTTCATAAGTTTTTCTTTTGTTAAGAAAGAGTCTGAAGCAGTCAGTATATAAGTAATGATCAAATTTTATAATCACCTATTGCATCTTTCTTTATATCTGTAGTATGTAATACATTTTAACCCTTGTTAAGAAACTCTGACAGGTGCACTGTAAATTTATGGCTTTTCTCAATTTCTGTGTGGTTAGCAATACATGCAATCATTGTATATTAATAGAAATATAAAGCAAATTTAATAATTTTCTCTGTGTAGGTAATCAGTCAGTCTGATTCACCTGAAATCCCATCTGCTGTTCATAGCATATAGCAAGGGAAAAAGGAAAATGTAAAGAAAAGTTAAAAATGCAGAGATAGTAGATTTGCCTTTAATTTCTGGCCAAGACATTTATAACACCTAAAATTATTTTTATATACTTTCAATAAAATGATCCAGCCTTCAATGTGATAGTGGAGTTTTTCTCAAGGTAAGGAATTTAAAGTAACAAAATAAATGTAATATTTTTACAGTAATGTAATAGCATCCTCACCTCTGATAGTCCAGTAAATATAGTTTTGCAGTAAGTCCAGAAAGACCAGAGATTTTTAACTGATCTTTAATTGCTCAATTAAATTGGTCAGGACATTTATGTCTTGTCTTGGGGTGAATTAATTTTAGTTCATTTTAATTGTGTGTGTTGCCTAAATTTATTTTAACTTTAATTTATAGGGAGAACAAGTAATTATTCCATTTGAACCATCTTTTACTCCAAAATATAATGTGACGTCAGAGAAAGCAGACATAGGATGGCATCACAGATTACAGTCGTGAATCAATGGTCACTACAGGAGCACAATTTTGTACTGATCAGGTAAAATCAGTTTTAGAGATAACAAAAAGGAACTGCAAACTGTTGGGATCCTTTAAAGGGTGGGATGGGGGTGGGGAAGCACTGGAACAAACTTTGATAAGAGTATATCTAAAGCCAAAACCAAATGTACCCCAGACTGAGGAGGAAGAAATCATTCAGCACCATGCATTTGGCAAAGAGAGGGAAATAATCTCTTCTAGTTTTCTAGTGAAACCTAGTGAAGATTTCAGGCTACTGACAATTTGCTGTAACCCTCCACCACATTACTTGCTTGAGGGATCCTTCTCTGTGCCAGTTCAGGGACATCAGAGCTTCTACTCCTGTAGATAGGAAAACTCAGCTGCTTGCTGTGATCTGGACAGTGCTCAAGGGAGCGATTGCCTGCGTATGGAGAGGCTCCAGTACTCAATGCACCTCCAATGATCAATCTCATTGATGCGCACCAGTGGTTTTGTCATGCAAGCAACATCATACAGGGAGAGTGCCTAACACTACTGGCCATACATATGTATATTGACTAAACTCAGATTGAATTCAAGCAGCCTGTCAACATAGAAGAAATGCCACATTGTGGTCCTTTTGAACACACAGAGTGCCCACGCTGTCCCAGAACCAGCAGCTCAAGTACAATAACAGGGGTTCTTACAGAGGTATGAAGGTAGAATTCAAGAAAATCTCTTGATTTTTACACCCTTCTATTCAGCTAAGGGCATTATATTCATAACTACATTAGCATTGTTCCATCTGCTTTGTTCTGACACGAGTCCACCATTGCTCTGAAAATGTTCATCTCATTGGCTTCTCCTTTCAAGACAGGTACAAATGCCCGCAGGGCTGCAGTGCAAGCAAAATTTTGAGTTTTTAATTTCTCCTAACATGTTTGTGATTTGAACATGTGTGGAAATGTATCTCTGGGCACTTAGGCCTTTTGTAGCTCAAAGACTAAGTGTCAGGCTAAAGGAGTACTTTGAGGTGTAATCCTTTTTGGACTCAACCTGATGTAGCCTGAGACAGGTCCATTTGATTTGCATTTAGTCTTCCATTCACAGTGGACTGATTAAAATTACTATTTTTGGCTAAGCTAATTCCAGACCCTCCCATCTCTTTCTTCTGTAATATGTGACATAGATTTCAATGTTTTGTATTTTTGTCATGTAATACATTTGTCATACGATACCAGCACATGACAGAGTGAGACAAATCTTTCTTTTGAGTGTTAGAACCTTAAACATAGTTATTTGTATCTCATTGTCTTCTATCTAAAGTAATTCTTTGATTTATTCCTAAATGTTCAATCAATCAAGCAATCAGACCTGTTGTCCTGATTCCAGAGATGTTTCATTTCCTCCTCTGGTCACCAGCCAATTTCTACATTGTGACAATACCTACAAGGCCTCCAGTTACATAAACTGGGATTTAGTTACACTGCAAAATCTTAGTTCTCCATTGTGGGCAAGATTTAATTTAACCGCATCCCTTAGCCATAAATAAGAATAGAGTTAACTGTACATTTTATAAGGTACCTGACATTCATATGAACTGTGACCTGTGCTGATGCATTTAAAAAGAAATATAATCCTATACCAAATAGGTCAACAACATAGTCATAGGATTACATTAGCGTTTAATACTTGGTTAAAGTATTTATGTTGTAACTGATGAATAAATATATATATATATGGAGTAGATTCATTAGGGCCCAATCTGTGGTCAAATACCAACATAAAAATACATGACACAGTACAGTCATAGAAGCTCAACTCTCAGAAGGATGAGTCATATTAATTTGACAGATTTATTCTTCAGGTTCTTGGTCTGTGGTTTTTCTTTTCTCTTTTTTCTTTTCTTTTCTTTTCTTTTCTTTTCTTTTCTTTTCTTTTCTTTTCTTTTCTTTTCTTTTCTTTTCTTTTCTTTTCTTTTCTTTTCTTTTCTTTTCTTTTCTTTTCTTTCTTTTCTTTTCCTTTCTTTTTTCTTTTCTTTTCTTTTCTTTTCTTTTTTTTTTTTCTTTTCTTTCCTTTTCTTGCCTTTTCTTGCCTTGCCTTGCCCTTCTTTGCCTTTCCTTGCCTTGCCTTACCTCTTCTTTTCTCTTTTCTTTTCTTTCTTCATTCTTTATTTTCATATTACTTTGAGGAAATCATTCATGGAAAATGTTAAATTTTAGGAAGATAGTCTCAGGCCATCAAGAATTTTGAGCATCTTCATTCTAACAGTTTCTGTAAGAACTAAAGTCATGTGGGGAAGAAAAATTCAAAATAGTTTTCAGAACTAGTTATGGAAAGGTAGAGGAGACTAATCCCATTCCTCAAGTCATGCATACAGATGCCCTTGGACAGAAGATTCTTATTTATGCCCCCTAGAAAACAGTATACCATCTGCACAAAACATCTGGACAGAGGTGCAATTGGTGCATTGCTTTCTACAAAAAAGGACAACTCACTAATCATTATCTAATTGCAGACCTGCTATTGTAAAATGCCCATGAGTGCAAAATAATAAGAACTTCATGCAGGAGGCAGATGGTGCCACCCAGTTCCACAACATAGAAGCAGCTTGTAATGTTTTGAAAAAACAGAAAACCTTTCTAATTCTAAGGAAAATTGAAACAGTTGAACTGCATCCTTTCTGTCTTAGAAACTAGGTTCTATTTATGCATTTATGAATATGATTGACACTTGTAATTCTTTCATCAGATGGAGAAACACGTACAAGAAAGTGTATAATTTTAACATTTGAAGTAATATACTCATACATTTTAATACAAATACTATTTCTGCTGTCGTATGTCATATATTATACACTAATTTCACTTTTGAGGTAGGAGGAATATGCCTTCTATATTTTGCAGTTTGAGATGAACATCATACACTTTGAAACCCTCAGGTCAGCCATAAGATAATGTATTCCTTGTAGACAAGCAGAAAATTCCAAGATGCTAGTACAGCTAAGCATGGTCTTTATTCCAAAGGTGCAAATACTTTAAAAAAACAACTTTCATCCAAGTAAGAAAATTGTTTTGAGGATATAAACTGGGAGCTTGAGCATGATTCAGAGAAGGCTTGTGTCAGTTTGCTATTTAACCAACACCTGCTTAATAATTTCATGTTTAATTAGTGCTCAGAATGGGTAAATTGGGATTTGGCAGTTGATGTGGAAGGGAGCAGCGTGGAGGCCTTGAGCTACTGCTCAGGGCTTTATAGGACTGCAGGACACAGCATGGTGGTGGTGGCAGCATTGCAGAGTGATCCCCAGTGCCAGTAGGATTGGCTGTCCTTGTCAGTCAGAGACCTTAGACTTGGTAGAGCTCTGGAGGGTGGAGTTTTTTGTGGCTTTATCTGTGGAGCATGCACACAAATTGTGGAGCTATTAGGCTGCAAGTTGTGATGAGCAGACTGTGTAGCATCAAGGACGATGATTGGGGGATCTTCATCTTATTTGCAGAGGCTCTGGGGGTAGGGGATTGCTGTGCAAGCTCATGTTGCACAGAATGAGGGACAGCCAGAGGATATGCTTGAGTGGGTGGAGGGCATTATGGAGACTCCCAAGACAGTGGAAGATGGAAGCTTGTGTCTTCCAGTGGCAGGAAGATTATTTCTCCACTTGCAGGTGTCACTGACAAGGTACAGAACCATGGTAACTAGAAAAGATAAACAAACGGTGCCCAGGAGGCATCTAGGTCAGCTGGACAGGATTTGTGGGCTGGAAACAGTACCACCAGGTGAAGGTAATAGGTGGTTGTGAATAGAACCTCCCTTTTTCAGCCAGCTGAAGTATTCACCTGCAAAGCTAACTTGCCAAATTTACCTGCCAGAGGCTGTGATCTGCTGTTTTGGAGAGACTTCCAAGAGGCACCCAGCCCACCAACTATTACCCCTTGATGCTCGTCCATATGGGCTCCAATAATACTGTCCAGAGAGACCCTGTGTGTGCCAGGAGTGACCGCAGGGTTCCAGGGGCCAAGATGAAGGGCCTGGAAGCCTAGCTTGAGTATTCCCTGGGCCTGCCAGTGAAAGGTCAAGTAAAAGCAGATGTACCTGGTAGGTCACCATGGTATTGTGTAGCTGATGTGTCAGGCAGGGTATAGACTTTCATGACCACAAAGACCTATTTAAGAAACAAGGATTCCTGGGGTAAGACAGGATCCATTTGACAAAAATGAGGTAGCAGCATCTTTACCACCAGCAGACTTACAGATCTAGTGGGGATGACTTTAATGGAAAAGCACTGAGGGATGGAGTTCAAAGACCAAAGCAGAGAACAGCGGCAAGGAGGACAGTGAAATACAGTGTGATGGAGTATTCTCCCACATTTCTCCTGAGAAAGCAGCATGACTGGGGGTACATGTCAAGAGCCTGCACATGAAAGAAAGAAGAAAGGGAGACAAACAGGAAGAATCAGAAATCCATATGAAACTGCAGAGTGGTAGCCTCATTAGGGTCACGGAAAAGTAGTGGGGTATACTGTACAACTGGAGCAGGGCAATGGAAGGGCACTGGCTTTGCAGGGAGTAAACAATCACTGTGGAAGAAGCCTAGATCACTGGTGTAGGTTAGACACCTCACCTCACCTCAAGTGGCTAAGCTGTGGAGAGATAAATCCTATACAAGTAGCTGAACTTGAAACAAAGCTTTATTATTAATCCATGCGGTTTGATCTCCTTTGAGTGGCGTTTGATAAACCAAATTTCTAGAAAATTGGTACATACTTTGCAGTTTCATCATCACTTTGATATTCCAAGCTCTGCTTATGGTTTAAAGCAGGCTGAGCAAGTTAGTGCCCTAGATTTCATTTGTAATATTTCTGGACTGGGTATTTCACCTTTATTGTACCCTTTTCTACTGAGCACGTACAATCGGATGACTGACTCTTAGGGTTGCTACAAAGAAACAATAAACACTCCTCTGACTAACCAGGGCATCTAATCATCCCTGGCAATCAAAGGATTTGTAAATGTCACTGCACTTTGTCACATCCTTCCAGCTGCCAGTGCAACAGTGATGATTTCACTTGAGTGCTAAATTCTCTTGTCTAACCTCCAAACACAGCACACATGAAGAATAAAGGAAACTGAAAGCTGGCATTTGCACACAGAAAATCCTTAATCAAAGTTGTCGAATGTGTTTATGTTCAAGAGAGATAGGGTCCACAATACAAATTAATTAAAATATTTGACACAGAGCATTTTCTCTACTTCATACGATTCTATATGAATGGAATTTTAGGTCCAAGGTTAACACTTTCCTGTGTCCTGTGTATTACTAATGAGCTTTGTAAACTGGAAGCTGTATTATATTTAGGGACAGACAGAGCTGTTTTCCATCAAGTGTCTTTACAGGATATAAGCCTTATAATGGGAAGAAAGTAAGCTGCATAATTTAAAAATACTTTAACATTTAATCATTTTTTTTTTAGCCTTTGAGTTTTTCTTTTAAAAATATTTCTTCTACTTTATGTGACCATAATGTGTTATAAATGTCATAGGAAATCTGAAATATTTTTTCTTGTGCTTCTGCCAGTATTCTACATTTTTCTGCTTTTTCTCAGAAATTATGGGTAAACAAGCAAACATACATATAATACCATGATACTTTCCCAACAAAAAATAGTACAAAATTGTTCTGGATTATTAATTACAAAAATCAATAATTTAGTCTAGCTTTGCAGAAATTCGGTAAAGTGAGGGTGTGAGCCCCAAGAGAAACAAACCAGAAACTTCAGGGGAAAAAACCCAACACCAAAACAAAATCAAAAGTACATTTCCAGTGCTGAATTTTGCAGTGAGACTTGTTACCAGATGTGTTTAAGTAGAGCAGATGTCTACTTAAGAGCTGACTGTCCAGACTCACTGTACTACCTTTACAGTGTGAAATGTATCTAGCCTCGGCAGGATTCTTGTTATCATAAAGTCCACATCTAAGTAGGTGAGATCAATCATGCCCCAGCAAAGTCTATTTTTTTAATTAGCTATAAAAGCAGTCTGGGACAATGATATAAAATGTTGACATGTGCATTGTGGTCCAGTTTAATCTCTTCTGCACAGCTGGCAGTCTCTAATTTATAGATAATATTATAGTGGTTTTTGTTTGATTTATGGGTTAGTGATATTTCTGCTTAAAATGTTACATTGTGTTAGCATTCCATAGAGTAAAAAAAAAAAAAAAAAAAAAGGAAATTGACAATAAATGTCATTATTGACTAGGAAGGAAAAAGAAACAATGCGATTTTGTATGAATCTATTGTTTGCATGCCTCTTGCATAGTTTCAGAATCTATCTGGACCTTCTACCTAAAAAGTGCACTAGAATCAGAAAGACAGAAAAGGGCAACAAGGATGGTCAAAGTAATGGAATAGCTGCAGTATGATGAATGAGTAAATAGACTGGGACTCTATAACCTTGAAAAAAGAACACCAAGATTCTATAAAGGATTTTAAAATTATGAGTGGCACAGAGAAAGTGAATAGATATGATTACTCACGTCTCATGATATAAAACCTAGGTGATTTCACATGAAAATAACACTGACAGGTTTAGAATGAAAAAAAAGAGGCTAGATGACAGACAGACTAGATAGTAGACAAAAGGAGATTAGACAAATTCACAGAAAAAAGAATGATGAATAGTATAAATACAAATAATACTGTTGTCTTTATTTTGAAGAGCTCATTTACAAATAGCAAGTAAGAAGTATTTGACAGGAGAAGAGCAGGTAACAAATTCAGCAATTGTTTCAAATCTGTCCTGTAGGGTATTTGAATACAAGTCTTTTAACTGGAGGATTTAAAAGATCTGAAGAGAAAAATGGTGCATTACTGACAGTCTAGTTATGTCTAGTCTTAAGGCTTGTGCATATTTTGGTGCAAAGGTGACTTCCAGCACAGCCACATCCTCAAGAGTCACGTGTAAAACTAAATTCTGCCACCTCAGGAGAGATATTACTGTTTAGAGGCACTGTTCTAAAAGCCAAATGAGATGCACATGTTCAGTGTTTTTACTTACAAATAAGAAGAAACATTTCCATTTTCAAGGCTGAAAAAATGATCTAATACACTAAATCACACTGACTGTTGCACTGTGTTCCTGAAGCAACCGGTAACTTTTTTAGATTTCACTGCAGAGGCCATAAATTATTTATGAGCAAGCCAAGTAGTTTTATCTTCAAAGAAAGACTAGAGACTCTCATTGACATCCCTGAGAGATGTGTTCTTTTTTCTTTTCTTTCTTTTTTTTTTTTTTTTTTTAATTGAACTATTTAAAGACTTCATTATGAACTTGAGCCTCATTTTAAGCATGTTGGTTGGAAAATCCTTGTTGTCTTTACCAGTGTTTCAGCAAGCAGTAGAGTGAAACCTTGTCAGGTAGAAAGGGTGAAGTCGATGTGGTATTTTCTCCTTTATTAGTAGAAGAAAACAATTTCAAAGGAACACGTCTTAATACAGAGCTTTTGACAGTGCAGAAGTGTGATTTTCACTGTCTCCGTATCAGTATAACTAAGCCGCAACCCTGCAAATACTTTATAGATAAGTAGCTTTAGACAGAATTAATATAACCTAGTTTTAGTAGTTAAAAAATTATCATTTAGCTTAAGCTAATTATCCAGCATCACTATATAGAGACCAAAGGGTGAACAGAGTCTCCTCCTAGAAGAGATATCTGGAATTAATTGTCATATGTAAAATTCTGTCTCTCATTGAATGAAAAGGGAATGAAATTATGTAGAAGAACAACCAGACCAACACTTAGGTGTCCACCATCTTTAAATCTGATCTAGCCCTGTGGGCTACTTTCATTATTAATGAAGAATAAGTACCACCAAAAGACAAGTTCTCAAAAAATACAAAATAAAAGTAGCTCAAATGAATTACCACCTGCAGATGCCTATTTTTCTGCTTTGACTATGTAAGTGACTAGTTCAGAATTAGACATCTACTTTTTACTGTTAAAATTAATCAGGTGAATGCCACTAACCCTTACCTTTTTATTGCTAAGGTTAAACATACAGCATAAACATGAAGCACGTCTGAAAAATCTGTGTAGCTTTCTTCGCATCTGCAGCTGTCTAAATACACTTAAATACTTCCTAAAACTTAGCTTCTCATAAAGGCATTAGTAATTTTCTACCTTACAAGGACAGTGATATGTAAAATGCACTAAAGATTGTGAAATGACAATTTCTACAAAAAATGG
This sequence comes from Falco biarmicus, assembly GCF_023638135.1. Taxonomy (NCBI): domain Eukaryota; kingdom Metazoa; phylum Chordata; class Aves; order Falconiformes; family Falconidae; genus Falco; species Falco biarmicus. Next base: position 30,562,995 of record NC_079293.1, on the reverse strand, counting down.
ACAAGAGTCAACATGATAAATGTGCAGAATTAAAGTTTTATCATCATATTCAATATAGCACTGGTGGACACAGTTGTTTATTATAGATATAGTATATAGAACTCATTGTATTGCCCTATTTTGTCTGCATCTCTACAAAATTCAGGCAACACCTTCCAGAAAATAAATGAGGGCTGGCTGTACTGTTATACATATATTGAAACTGTATTAACTTCTCTTCCACATATGAAAAATCATTCTATTGATACAGAATAACAGTGAACTTAAACTGTAATAGACAGAATAAAAATAATGTTCAGTTCCACTTTGAGAGATGTTTGGCCCTTCTAAATTACACAGTTCTACAGATCAGTGTGTGTGTGTGTGTGTGTGTGATCTTTTAAGGTTTTTTTTCCTTTTAAAAAGGAAAAAAAACAAGTACACATACCCCACTTGCAACAGAGAAGCTGTTTTATTTCATAACAAGTAAGAATATAGGCCTTCATTATTTTGTACTGTCACATTTGTACGTATGCTGCAATAAGAACTAGGTATTTGGTAGTAGAGAATAATAAGATGAATTAAGAGGATTCCTCAGAAAGCTTTATTGTGCAATTGTAGCTGTAAAAGCATTAAAATAGGGAGTACGAAGCAAATTAAAAATATAACAGTACCTGACTGGCTTCAAAAATGTTAGACAAAACCCCCTAATTTAATGCAGAAAACCACAACCTTCCGAATTAGTTTGTTGTGGGGTTTTTGTTGTTTTTGTGTTTGGTTTTTTGTTTGTTTGTTTTTTAATTATTTACCTATTTCAAAGGGTATCCAGTAAAATCTCACCATGCACAGACCCTTCTGCTGGTTGTATTCTGCTCCCTGCTGGTTCTTTACACCTCCTGCTTTTTTGCAGAGCACTATGCCTAAAAAGCCATGAGAATTACAATGGAAAGCAAAGGAACAATGGTAGCACTTCATGGCATAAAGGGACTGTACACTCATAATATGAATTTTAATCCTTTAATCTCTGAGGAAGTTGAACATGAAACTTAGCTGAATGATAGGAAAGTGGAAAAGTTTATCACACCTTCCTGCTTCCTTCAAAAAATACTAATGATGGGTTCAATAACTATTTAAGTGGCAGGGATTTATCTTTTATATCTTGTTACACCAAACTACATTTTGGCTTTTCGTAATCAGTCCAGGTTTTCTGATGGGGAGAGAGTTTGTACCTGTATTTCAGGCTGTCAGCCTGCCTTAAAAGCAAAATATACACGTCAGTTCATCCACAAAGTTTTGAATAGCTATTCCCCTTTTTTATTTTCAGAACTTATTAAAATTCCTCACTATTCCTTACAATGCACTGAATTAAATGAAAAGACTTAGCTATCCAATATGGAAATTGTAAAAACATTTCAGTAAACATTTTCTTCTGACTGCACTAAAAAAGGCACTTTTAACACTTTTGCTGTCACCTGTTGGGTCACAGATGGCTTTGCTCTCTGTCATGTTACAGAATGTACTAGTTTTGGCTGGGATAAACTTAATTTTCTTCATAGTAGCTCTTACGGTTCTGTGTTTTGGGTTTGTTTTGTGCTGAAAACAGTGTTGACAACACAGAGGTGTTTCAGTCACTGCTGCACAGCGCTGGCACAGTGCCAAGGCCACCTCTGCTCTGCCCACCCCACCAGCAAGCAGGCTGGGGGCACACAGGACACAGCCCACCCCAGCTGAACAAAGGGATATTCCATACCATATCACATCATGCTCAGCATGTAAAGCTGGAGGAGTAAGAAAGAAGGGAGGAAGTCTGGAGTGATGGCGTTTGTCTTCCCAAGTCACTGTTAGGTGTGACGGAGCCCTGCTTTCCTAGAGATGGCTGAACATCTGCCAGCCAGTGGGAAGTGGTGAATTAATTTCTTACTTTGCTTTGCTTGTGTGCACAGCTTTTAATTTACCTACTAAACTGTCTTTATCTCAACCCATGAGTTTCCTCACTTTTACCCTTCTGAGTGTCTTCCTGATCCTGCTGGGGGCAGGGAGTGAGCAAGTGGCTGTGTGGGACTGAGGGGCCTACTGGAGTTAAACCACAGGGCATATAACCCTAACCTTTATTTTGGAGAGTAAGCTTTTGCTCCTGAGCATTAATCATCTCCACAGTTAATCATTCTGTAAGTGGGAACCATATGAAATCTTTCGGGCTGAAAAAGCAGCTGTGATGGATTTCTAGGAATATTACTTCAAGGGTCTGACACGTAGTGTGGTCTCAGAGACAGGACAGGCTGTTGAGCTGGGCCTCCACACACAGATTTTATTCAGTTGCATTCCCATTTGTCTGTAGGTAGCTGTTAACAACTGTTTTGAACTTAGGATGCCTCAATCCCTGTGTAATGAACATGATGACTGCTAATACACACTTAACAGTTCACCGAAATGAGGAATGGAAAGCATAATTGTATTCACTACCAATAATAATCAGTACTAATATCTAAAAATTGTTAGCAGGTAGATATATCTTAGATGAAATAATTTAGACCATTTCAAAAGATAAGGAACAAAGACAACCATGTCTTTGCAGTTGACACAGCATTAACATTTTCCAGGAGTCTTTCCAAAGAGGTTGAAATTAATAGATGAGTCTGGTGCTGAAAGTAAGGCATATGCTTAAATTCTTGTCTATCCAGAATGTCATTATGCATTTCACATCCAAAGGTACATCTTTTTTCCTGCAAAAAGCCAATGTAAAGAAGATTTAATGCATTGTGAGGGTGTGAACAGCCATGTGAAACTAGGTTTAGTTATTTTTCTAGGGAAAACAAAACCTTCAAAAAACTATTAAAGAAGATTAAACTACTTCCTTTCAAACAGAATTTGCATAGAGCTTTGACAAGTTTTATGTTCTTATTACTGCATTCTGTGAAAATTTGGCATAATAGGTTTTTTATAAGTAACAAGTTATGTGGAACAGTACATTTAGCAAGAGTTACTAATAACTTTAGATAAATTTCTTTGCTTATAGTGACTTAAAACATTTGAATCTTGACATCAAGAAAAGAAATGATCCAGATAAACTTTGATGAGGAGGGAGGCTTATGGTGACAGCAGAGTTGTTTGGTATGAATGTTAGCAAATGATAACACTCCATTAAGTTCCAGTGAAATTCCGGTAAGTTCAATAGCACTGGCTTAAGTACCAAGCAATCAGTCATTGTAAGTGAATACCAGGATTCAGTTTTCTGACAATAAACAACCATTACAAACATTTAATTTTTATTAATTTTCCTTTTTGCTTTTTGACTTGACAACATAAACCAAACCTGGTCTCTTGCCTCTGCTTAATTTTATGCCAGTTCACTGCTTACGGTAGGTACTTTTTTTCCCTGTAGAAACATGTACATGCTAAATCTGCAGAAGGATGCAGCAAAAGCTGAAATAATTTTAATTGTAAGTTTTTAGGTGCCAAGTTAAAAAGCCAGTTGGCCTTCACTGCTTTTTTCCAGTATTGAACTTGTTTACTCACTCTAGACAGAAATTCTGTTTTATGGGTCAATACTGTATTTCACTCCCTACAGAGCTTAATCAATTGCCATAGAATCTCCAGGCAAGTTATGCTTTTGTGAATTTGCTCCCTACCAGCTCTTTCCTTTTAATTCAAACTGAAGAATGTAATGTCCTTTTCTCAACTGATGCTGCATAGTTTTTTGGTTTGGTTTGGTTTTTCATTATTTCTTTATTTGTCCCTGAATGGTAAGCTTGGTTACAATCCTGAAATATTCTCATACAGGCACGTTCAGTAATTAGGCATGCCATGTATGTACCTAAATAGCAATCATATTTATCCTTCATCAGAAGAGGCTAACTGGATAATTCCAAATCATTCAAAAGTTTTCCACTTCCAAATGAAACTTGCTTTAATCTAACCACATCATGCTTCTGAGGACTCAGTCACTTATCTGAAGAAAACATGGTGTAACAGGAAAATATAATCAAAAATATTAATCTTTTCATTAGATTCGGAACTAGATACTGACAGAAGGAGAAATATTTCTCTTTGATTAAGTAAGCAGCAGCAGGATAATGTCCTCTACTCATAGATGATGATGCAGGATAAACCTTTTGACAATTTGTGGAAAAATCATCACATTGTGAATGCAAGAATGAAAGAAGTGTTTATGTTCTTCTATGCTTTGACACGCTGAGTTAAAAAAAAAAGTTAAAGAAGGAGTTAAAGAACTATTATTTTCTTCATGTAATATAGCTGCGTTCATATTAGGAGATTGTAGGTTTCATACCTCTGGGATTAGAGCGTGAATTCTATCTTTGAGATTTGGTTGAATCAATATGATGAATGGGTTTATTCATTGCAACTGTCCCCAAAATATTGTTTCTGGCAATTGCAAAGGTCAATAGACTTTCAACACTTTCCTTTATCCTGCACTCATTCCTGTGTCTGCAGCACAATTCCTTACTTCACAGTATTTCACAGTTAACAAAACTATCTCTGTTCACTTAAAATCTTCCTGACAATAGCACAGCAGAAGAGAAAATTTTCTTCATGAGTTTTTCATACACTGACTGCAATGGAAACAAACAGGAAGGGACTTTTGGAAGCTTTAAAGAAGATAAGGCTTGGGGGAAATCTTAAGGTATATAAATATCTGAAGGGAGGGTGCAAAGATTAGCAAGACAGGGTCTTTTCAGTGGTCCCCAATGACAGGACCAGACGCAATGGGCACAAACTGAAACATGGGAGGTTCTATCTGAACATCAGGAAATGCCTTTTTACTATGCGGGTGACTAAGCATTGGAATAGTTTGCCCAGAGAGGTTGTGTAGTCTTATCAATGCATCTTGTTGCAGCAAGAAATTAAGCTTAATCATATTGATATAAAATACCTTTAAGTCAAAACCACAGAGACAGTTCATCTGACCAAGCGCAGTATAGATTCCAAGTCACCACCTGAGGGTGAGATGAGTGTTTAGTGAAATGGGCAGTTTTGCTGTGTGATGCTGCAGATAGAAGTGACCACAACTGCTGCTGGTGGGAGAATACTTCCCATAAAATTAGTTACTGTCTTGCACACCCCAAACCTTAGAGACATCAGTAGAAAGAACAACTGAGCTTCTTATATTCAATTACTCAATAGAAAGTGGAGACCAACTGCATGGCTATCCCTTATCTGGGACATCCTCTCCATTTCTTGCAGTCTGATGTTTTGGGCAGCAACACAGTGTGCCTCATCCAAGACACAATTCTACAATAATCTGCAAGCATGTTGAATTAGTGAGACCAGTGAGTACTTGCAACCTGAGAAATCAAGACTGTGCTTGAACCAGTAACCTTTAACGTATCTATGAAGCAGTTGATTACCTGCCCTAGAAGTCTTTGCACTTACCATGTTATGAGAATGTTCCTGAAGTAAAATAAGATAATTTCATACTGCCTGGAAGTTTTTTACATTTTATACATATACTACATACTATTAATAATTCAAATTTATATACTTGCATGCATTACATCTATGAAGTTGTCTTATGCGTATATATTATATATACATATAATTATGTATTGTGTGTATATATGCATCATATATAACGTGTATTTATAGACAGCTACACTTTGAAAATTTATGTATTTATTTTCTGACTTTTATGTTGGCATTTTTGTCTTTGTGTTTAGCAGCTGTATTTAATAATGACAGAATAGTAAAAACTGGGTTTTTGTATCACGTATTCATTTTTCCAGCATTTGTATGCTGTAGATAATTTGAATTTTAATAAAATATTATTGCAAAAGAGAATACTTACATATAAGGTTCAAAATACCTGATATTTTAGCCTCTTCCTCTTCACAAGACTTATTTGCTTGATTTTATAGTTAAGCCTCAATAGCTAAAAAAAGTCAGCAATAGGAGAAATAAGACAAACATCAATGACTCCATTTTAGCCTTTGATAATCATCCCTTTTAGAACAACAAAAGATGTTTGGAACCATAAATTGTGTAAATTTGTAGTGATGTCTCTACATGACACTGCATAAGAAGGAAAAACTACTGGACAATACAGGTCTATTAAACAGCATGGAACATACACACAAAACAAAACCTACCATGTCATGTCTCATAGGTTAGCAAAAGTTGAAGCCAGAAGAAAACCCCTACCATTTCTTTCTTCCTGCCAAAGTGAGATTATTCCCCACTGTATAATTTTCTAGTGGTTTGCCCAGTCTCATTTTAAATTATTCTAACAATGGGGCTTCCACTACTTCCCTTAGGAAGTGTAACCATAGATGACAATTTGACATTCACATTACACTCTAGTCCCTAGATGACACAGTTCAGTGTAATGTGACATAAGATTTATTGTGATAGACTCCAGCATTTGACAGGCTCCAGTACAACATAACGTACCATGAATGGGTGATTTAAGCAATGTTTAACAACATTGCTACAGCTATAAAATAAAGGTAGTTGAAAACCTTTGGAATATAAAATAAAATAATAAATAAAATAAAATAAAATAATTCTCTGCACATGAATTTTACATACAGTACATTGTACAGGTATTGGCAAACACTCCTGTTGCCACAGGGCTCTAGATAGGAATAACAGAAGAGTCAAAAGTTAAAGCTTAGCCTTTGAATAGTAAGAGACTAAGGGCTGGGTTATGAAACATGGTTAATCTCAGAAAGATGAAAATAAGAATCTAGTAGCATTTTCAAAAGATGCCTATATGTCTCACTGCATATTCAGGTACTCAGAGACTTTAAAAATCCAGGTCTTAGATTTTAATGGCAGGCATTTGTATATATTCTAACTGCTGACTGTACAAATCTTTGTGTCAGCACTAGGAACAGAATGCAGAGATGGAGGAAGAAAAGTCACAGCAGTGCTGTTAGGGTATTACTACTGATCAATGGGTTTAGATATGATCATATTGTAAAGAAACAGTACAAGCAAACAATGAATAGGCAAGCAAGAGGAACTGAGCAAACAGGAAACCAGTGGAGAGAAAACAGAGGAATATGGTTGGCATAAGTGTTCTAGTGTAACAAGTGTCCTAGTTAAGATGAGCAAGCTTTGCAGGAGCCATCAAGTCTACCTCATATAGGGTCTAACGACTAAGACACTCAAGTGTGCTCAGGCATACAGCTAATGAAAAACAACTTGGAAGCTATGGATCACAGGATACTGTTTTTGCCACAGGACTGATTTTACAATATATGACAGCTCCTGCAGTCATCTAATCAAATATAATCCCTACAAAAACATGCTTTTCTCTCCAGCCTCCTCTGCAGTTTTGTCTCTCTTGTACCTTGGTAGCCAATTCTCTACTGTGTCTGAGGAGTTTGTACAGATTACCCAAGAAGTCATTGGAGTCTCAGACTATAAATAGGATGTCTTGTCCTTACAGTCTGTGAATCACTTTTTCCACTTGAGCAACTCATTCATCTTCACACGGAAGAAATCATTTTGACTTCTTACAGAAAACAAAACATAAGACATCCTTTACAGGTCACAGCCACTGTGTGATAAGGCACAGATACCAGTGGTTCAATCATTTATCAGAATATGTATTCTTACAAGTTCATGCTATTGCAACTAGGCTCTTCTCAGTTGCCAGAAGATAAAAGACCCTCCTGATTTTACACCACCCTTTTAGACTATGACACTGGGGGAATGTCGGTTCCAACAACCAAAGACACAAAAGAGAATGAAACTGCAGAGCATCACGTCCTCATGGCTTTATCCCCCCAGGCTAGGAGGTGAAATATCCATTTAAAATAATTGAATGCAAGACTTTTTTGGGCTCAAGAAAGAAGGAAAGTACAAACCTAAATCAATATGCTCATGAAAAATCTCTTTACTTACTCTGTTTCTGCACCTCTTGTTTATGTATTCTAGGTGATATTGTGGATTATTTTTGTTGTGCTTAAAGTGATAACATATAATTTTATTTTATTTTTAGGTGTAAGTACACAAAGTATTCAAACTGAGGGAAGTTCTAAGTGATCAACATTTTGCTGAACTCAATTTTTATAAGGTTTACAGGGAATCTGAAACACAGCAAATTTTTGCATTTAAATTTTATATCATTACTCTCAACATTTTTTTTTTAAGGATGTGCCTAAGTGTTAGTTACTGTAAACTTGACTTTGAATAAAATATTGAATAGGTGATTTTCAAAGCAAGAATAAGCCCTATAAATGTCAGATTGCAAATCTGAAGAGATTGGCTCAAAAAGTAATATGCAACGCAATTATTTTATTCAAACTGAGAATGCTTTAGATTTCTATAAAATGTCTTTTGTTAAAGGGTGCACTACAGCTCAAGCAACATGTTATAAAATATTGATTTTAAGGAGTTATGTCTTTGAAACTGTGAACGTGTTTTGCTCAGGAATAGGAAGGAATCCAGAGGTGTTTTGTCAGAGCCATAAAAATATACTCTAAAACCAGTTTCCTTTCTCTTACTTTCATTTGCAAGGAAAAAGAATCCCACTTTTCTAAACCTTAAAAATGCCAGAAAAGTGGTGTTGTCTTGTTGGTTCTTTTTTTTTCTATTGAGGATAGCTATCTTTTAAAAATGTTCAAAAGTCCTAGAGGTTGAAAGTTTAAGAAACATAAGGACTAAAAAAGTTTTTGGGAAGTTGTTATCTACTTTTGTTCAGTGTCTAACTATTAAAAACATCTGCTTAGTTCTCAGAGTCAGATAAGCCATTTTCTGACAATCATTTCTAAATATTGTTTCAAAATAAGCTTTATATAAATTAATGTAATTGTTATATGCCTCACTTATGATATTGTCAAGATACTTTGATATCAAACATGAGTACTAATGTAAGAAACAACATGACTAGAAAAATCACACACACTGGAGATTTAGTTCATTTGCATCTCTTAATAAGAGAAGACAGATCAATAATTTTTCAAATTTTAAAACTATCCTTAAAAACTATGTTTAAAAAGAAATTAAAGGGTTAAAATAGTCTTTTTAGTAGAAATCAGTTGTTTCAGAACGCATTTATAACCGAGATTTAATTCCTTTTAAGTCTGGTTGGGAAAATGAGAGATCTCAGCAATGCTGTGTAAAAGGGGGTGGGTGGATGGGAACATAAAACCCTCAGGTTTTAGATATCAACTGATTATTTTTGGCTACTAAAAAAGAGGAAATCAGTCATGTAACATGTATCAATTAATAAATTTTATATTAATAGGGTGAAATATTATTTCAAAGCCCAGCTTACCAGGGCACTGAATTGATGAAAGAATGACATTCTGAATTCAGCCAGTCTTGGGAAGATGGAGTTTTTTTCTTTAGCAAGAAAATAAGATAGAACTAAAATATAACTAACTTGAGTACCACCCAAACATTTTCACCATCTGACCACTTCACTGATTTAATTTCAGGAAAAAAAGTAAAACAAAGATCAAACTAATGGACTAAATTCAATGAAGAAGCAGCAGTTTTCCATCTTAAGAGCAGTTTTCCAACTTAGCATTGCTTTTTCATCATGACTGGAACAGACCTTGCAATCTGTGTTTCTAGAGGCTGAGACGCACGTTAGAAAAAAAGATCATTTGATACTTCTTCCAAAAGCTGACACACCTGGCCATTGGTCATACACAGCTCAGTCATTTCTATGTTCCTATATAATACATAGAAATATATTAGTCATACCATATAATCTTGTACTTCAATATTAAAAAGACACTAAATTGAAAAAAATAATAGCTTCTTCCTTCAAACAATAAAATAATTGGAAACTCTATTCTTGAAAAGGCAAAATCTGATAATCTCGGTAAACACAGAGGAAAAGTGGGGTCCCACCAGATGGACTAGAGGGGCAGAATCACCTGCCTCAACCTGCTGTCTATGCTTCTTTTGATGCAGCCCAGGATATGGTTGCCTTGTTGTACACTTGTAGGTGTACATTACCTGCTCATGTCCAGCTTTTCATCCACCAGTATCTCCAAGACCTTCTCTGCAGGGCTGCTCTCAATCCCTTTATCTCCCAGCCTGTATTGATACCAGAGGTTGCCCTGACCCAGGTGCAGGGCCTTGCACTTGGCCTTGTTGAACCTCATGAGGTACACATGGGCCCACGTCTTGAGCTTGTGTAGGTGTGTCTGGATGGCATCCCTCAGGTCTGTCAACTGTACCACTCAGCTTGGTGTCATCTGCAAACTTGCTGAGGGTGCACTTGATCCAACTGTCTATGTCATTGATGAAGACATTAAATGGTACTGGTCCCAATACGGACCACTTGTCATTGATCTCCATCTGGACATTGAGCCATTGACCACTACCCTTTGGATGTGACCATCCAACCAATTTCTTATCCATCAAACAGTCTGGTTCTGTAGTCAGTTTCTTCTTTATTCTAGTACTTACTGCTGAAAAGGTTACTGATTATCTGCATTAGGACAAATAGGGAATCTTAATGCTTCCTTTTAATTAACTGCTTTTTCTCAGCATTGCTTAATTACTGACTTGAAAGGGAACAGAATATTGTATTTCTCTAATCTTCCCCTCCCTTCGCCTTTTCTAAATTGTCTTTGTTGTACCCTTTTTGCACTCCTGGAAATTACTGCATACAGTTTTATGTTCTTTGCTAATCATATTTCTGACTGTTCATGCCTTGCTTAGAACTTTCTTTTTTACCTGAATAATTATGAGGACAGTATCATTGCTTGGAGGTTGCCTAAGGCATTGCTAAGGATTGCCTAAGCCCTAGTTTTACTGCAGTATGCATCCTCACTGCAGAACAGAGTACACATTTGCTCAGCCAGATTCCTCCATTCAGGCACTACAGTGTTCAAAAACCCAGAGGGTATTTTCTTTATTTTCACTCACTTTCTTTCCATTGTCTGAGTTGTTCTTGCACTCTTCCTTTCATTTAACTTCCCTTTTGCTTTTGATCAGTGCCTTGATCAAACTATCTAAGAGTTCATTAGATGATAAGTATTATTGTTTTAAATAACTTTTTCTATTGTACTTCAGCTCTGCTTAGAACAATGATCCAGTGAGCCCCTGGGCACTCTCAACTTCTTTTTGAGTCATGACACAACAGCTTTCAGTGTTATCAGCTCTCTACTTTGAATCACAAATTTGTTGAGTATCAAAATAGAATTTACAGTGAGGAGTCTGAGTCAATTTGGATTCAAAAGTAAATGAATTTATGACCACATACTGTCCATCTTTTTTTCTTATTTTACTTTTTACCTAAGAGTATACATAAATGAAAACTCACCTGAACCAACACTGGGAGAGAAAAGAAATTAACTATGACAAAAGAAGAAAACTAAAAATTAGTCTTTCTTTCTTTCTCACTGAATAAATTCAAACGTAGTATCAGATTATTCCTTAGATATTTCTTCTATTTGCCACATTCCTCTTAGATGACACCTTAATCGTCTAAGGTTATTTTATTGAGGTCATGTCAAACATATATGAAAGTCAAATAGCATCCATTTTATTGTGTGTCTAACATTAAAAGTCAGAAATGTAGTGCAAAACCTGCTGATGCTCCTAATAAGACATATTTGCTGCTGATGGCAGTGATGTTATTTGCACAGTAGCTGTTTTCTCATGGAAGCACTGCAAATATGTCCACAACTGTGCATTCAATTTTGTGGCCTTTTCCTCCTTGAAAAATCTCACAAAGTTTAACTGGAATAACTTAACTTTACCTATCTCTCAGAAGCAATTAATGAGTTCATTAATATACTCTAGACTACAGGAGAAGACACTAATGTAATCTATGCAGATCAACTACTGGATAAAAGCTCCGTCAAAAGACTGGCTACATGATTCAAACACAGGAACAGTAGCCAGAAATGCCTTAGCGCATAAACTTATTGTAAGACAAGGCACCCAAAAAAAGGACTCTCTAAAATGGAGCTCATGCCATCTGGCAGCCAGCCTGGATGCTGCCTCCCTTTCTTCTTCCTGGGAACCTCATCCAAGGTTCTATGCTATCCCTGCTGATATGCAGTTATTAAAAGAAAATTAAGGTTATTAAAATTATTAAAAGAAACTAAGATTCAAATTTAAACCTAATTGAGTTTTTCCATAACCATAAGTAAGACAAGATTTGTGGGTAAAGGAAATACTTTACTGAGCAACAAAAAAGGGTGATTTTTCTGGCACAAAAAGCATTTCTTGAAGTCTGAAAGAAAATCCACAACCTTCAGACCTAAATGCCAGATTTTGATATTTTTATGAAGTCTACCAGTTAGTCTATTGAGTGAAAAAAGTAGGTTGCACACTTGAGGTGGGGAGATTTAAATAAAGGGAGAGATGTGGTGGTTATTTTCTATGACAAAGAGAGCAGGACATTTTTGTCACAGCACAGGACAGGATGCAGAGCATATGGACATTAAGAGGTAGAATGATAAAATGTGAGAAAAAGATTATGATGGCACAAAACCATAACTTTGTGAAGCCCATGATATGGCATCCACAGGTGGGATGTGTTTGAGTTCTCAGGCTCACTTTCCCAAGGCTTTTGTAGCTCTCTCTAACAGTAAGAGATCAGTGGCTGAGTGGTTGTTTTTCAAGGCATAATTTTCTATTGATAAATGACTAATCCTTTAAATGGAATCACTTGTGTAAGCATGTTGTGCCCAGACAGTGACCCCAATGCCAGCACACCCGAGGTTTGGCATACAGGGCCATGCCCTCAGCCACATGACGGCATTTTGGTTCCAGCCCTCACCACTGTGCCTGGCCATGCCTCTCTCCTGCTTGCTGCCATGATGTCCCTACTGGGCCTTGGGCTTGCACCACAGCATGGGGGTCTGCCCTTGCTGAGCTGTGTCTGACTTTGGTCCACCAACCTGAGCTTGTTTCACTTCCCCTGTGGGGCTGGGGGCTGGTACTGGGGGCTGGGGTGGCTTTGGCTCTCCACACCCTGCCCCTGCCCAGCACCCTGCCCTGCAGCTCCCTGGCAGGTGGCATCTGCTTGTCATAAGGGGATGGGGGGTTTTCCAGATGAAAATTTGTCTTTTTTTTCCAACCACAGTAGCTGGCTTAGCAAATAATATCAGATCTCTGGGTAGATCTTGCCCTTTTAAATTCCTAAATAATCAGGAGTGTAACAGCACTGCCATACATCATCATTTCTTTAGAGCTTTCCTTCATGGCTGCATCCCATAGCCAAGTCAGTGCTGAGGTATTTCACTGTCTTCCTTTTTTATTCAGCTTTGGCCATCAGCCTATGTCTTGAGACCATTGCAGGCAGTCTGTTCTCCCAGTCTGAGTCTGAACTGCTTTAGTTTCTCTGCGGGTCCTTGTACTCATTTACCCTGGACTCAGAAACTCAAGTCCTGGTTCTTTTTTTGCTCCCCAGAGCCATAGGTGTCAGCAAAGGCCATCAAAGCCTAACCTGAGAGACCTCCTCATGGTCATTCCTAGTTCTGTGATTCTTCCTCTGAATGTAACAGACATGCCCAGCTTCTAAACACCTGCCACATTTTTGCCTGATCACTGACCCAACCACAAACTCCATTATAACTGACATCACCTAAAGAACAGAGCAAAAACTTGTTAATAGGAATGAGATCTGTCAGACTACTTTGAGTCAAATTAATTTCCAGATCTAGTTGCATTGAATTCAATATTTATTTTAGGGCTAAATTTGTTTCTATCATTTAGTGACTAATTAAAAAGACACCTTACAGCTCCCCTGAGATGTCATGATGAAGAAAGGTACCCAAGCATTCTCCTGGAAGCTTCTTCAGCATGTCATTGCTACCCCTTGGTGACCTCTCAGACAGCGTATGGACTACTTGAAATCCAAGATAATTGTTTAACCCCAAACTGCTATTATTGTCTGTTAAAATTGACAGCCATGAGGCATATTTTACAAGACTTGCCAATCTCTGCAAACATCCTATGGAAAATAAACCAATCAAACCAGAAATGGCATATAGCAGGAAAGAGCAGGAAAGAGAACAGAGCTCTTAAGGAATGGGCCATAAAGCTGAAGATTTGAGGCTTGACATAAATACCCTGAAAATCTACAGTGTACTTAAGTGCATGAAAAAGTGGTCTGTGTCAGCAAGCATTTTGTTTCAGGAAATGACAGAAGGGAGTCATAAAGTTTGCAAATTGCTACTGAAAAAGAAAGCAGCCCCTGATGCCAAGCAGATAACTGATGCTTAAACAGCTGTTAAATGTTATGTTCTAGACTGCAGCCCTAATAGAGAATTTGCCAACTAGAGAGTATTAATAATAAAAACCATATTTGTGTGTTTATATATTCTTTCAGCTAAGTATCTCTATGTTTGATGTGCACTATGCAATGGAGCTTCAAAATGCATTAGTAATACAGATACATAATTGAACACTCTTCATGTAGACTGAGAAATAAGTTTTATATAAAATAGTCAAACTCAAGGTTACACAGCAAATATTAAAAAGATCAGGATTAAACTCCCTGATTTTCTATACTGCATTCCTATGCAACAAACAAAAAAATGGCTGTAATGTATTATCCAAACAAGAAGACCAGCAGGATGGAATGTAATGACCAATTTACTCTTGCCAGTGTGGCACTTGCTCCCTAGGTCTATGTTTTTCAGCTTTGGATGTACTCTGAATCTCAATATTTTTATAAAGCATCTTGTTTTATTTGTATATCTTCCTTGACAGATTACTTTAATGGACAGTTCTTTTAATTGTCTGTGTATATATTTCTTAAATGTATAATTTAATTAAATTGTCTGATGTATATATTTCATTGGTAGCAATAACAATAATCATAAAACTCAGGGGACACCTAAGTACTTTTTCTTTTTTCCTAACTGAACACTATGCTCTGTGAACACCTTCCTAAAAATATTTGAACACCCTTAATCCTGGCTGGGATACTGTGTTAATTGCTCTAAGGACAAGAAGATGTGATATATTATGTCATTTATATTGCTGGTCCTTTCTGCTGCAAATTCTCTTTCCCTATAGATGAGATCCATCAGGCATGACCTTACCTGAAAATGAGTTTAGTCATTGTTCTGATTTCAGCTGGGATAGAGTTAATTTTCTTCTTAGCAGCTGGTGCAGTGCTGTGTTTTGGATTTGGTGTGAGAACAATGTTGACAGCACACTGATGGTTTTAGTTGTTGCTGGGTGATGTTTATACCAAGTCAAGGACTTTTCAGTTTCTCAGGTTTCGCCAGCCAGAGGGCTGGAGGGGCACGGGAAACTGGGACGGGACACAGCCAGGACAGGTGACCCAAGCTAGCCAAAGGGATATTCCATACCATATGGCGTCATGCTGAGCATATAAGCTGGGGGAAGAAGAAGGAGAGGTTGGGGGTGCATGGGGTGTACGACATACAGCATTATGGTGTTTGTCTCCCCGAGTAACTGTTACACATGATGGAGCCCGGCCTTCCTGGGGATGGCTGAACACCTGCCTGCCCGTGGGAAGTGGTGAATGAATGCCTTGTTTTCCTTTGCTTGTGTGCGTGGCTTTTGCTTTACCTATTAAATTGTTCTTATCTCAACCCTGAGTTTTACATTCCTTTCTGATTCTCCTCCCATCCCTCTGAGTGAGGGGGGAGTGAGTGAGCACCTGTGTGGTACTCAGTTACCAGCTGGGATTAAACCACAACAGTCATAAACTCTCCCCAGTCAAGAAAGAGAATGAGGCATTTCCTCAGAAGTCATTCCACCTGTCTAAGCATCCAACTCTCACGCCCAAGTCTTTCCATGGTTGCAGAGAAATCTTTAACAGCCAATGTAAGTCAAACTTTTAGATTATTATGGAAAATGAGATGAATAATGCAGGAGCGGCCTGGAAATCAGGACCATAAGTGGCAATTAGTTAGCTGAGGGGAATGTGCTGGAGCTTGTAGGTCACGAACACTGGGAGGACAAGGAGTGTGAATAGATAGCAATTAACAGGATGAGTCATGCCAAGAGAGGATAGGGGAGTGAGGAATGGATGGGCCAAGGAGAGGTAACACCTTGCTGTTAATTGTTGACTGTAAACACTTACTTAAAGTGTCCTTTGTTTGTAGTTAACCACCAATCAGGGATTGCCTAGTATGTAATGCTTAGCTTAAAGAACCAATCTGTTTAAAGCACGCAGCTTCTGAAAACATGTATAAACTCGTGATTGTCTACAATAAATGGACATTTGCTTGCATTAACAGCATCCCATCTCTCCATCGCAGCAGAATCCTACCTTAATATTCCAATTAATCTGTAACAAAATGAGACACATTATTACTTTTTCCCCTCCAAATGACATCACAAGATATAACATAAATAATGACAAAAATTGTTTGGAATGATCTGTGGAATGTGGAATTAAATTATGGCTTGTAGAGTTATTGCATCAGAAAATTTAGTTGGCTAAGTTTTTAGTCAAAGAAATGAGCCATTACAAATCCACTTTATAATGACTGTGTTTCAAGGCACCACTGCTGAGGTCTTGATCTTCACTTCCATACAAGGAAGATATTGAAGATTCATGGAGCTGCCGTGTAGACCCAAACTCTCTGATTTTCACATCTGCAGAAGTGACTTCATTTTGCTTCTGACTCTGTCATACCTAAGAGGCCACCTTTAACACACCAAGTCCTCTCATTTGGCAAAGAGAGGATTTTGTCTGAATTCATGCAACATCAAGATCAGACTTTCTAATCCTTCGAGTTGTGTTGCTCTGCTATGGACAGGCAAGACTCTTGCCATGGGTGTCTGTGTAAACAGGATCATACTTCCTTCACCAATTTGCAAGAAAACCAACTAAACATTTTCCCTTTTCACTGTAAAAATAGATGCTTAACCAGTTTCTAGGTCAGGAAATCTGTGTGCTGTAGTTTTTTCTCAGATTTCTCTAGACTTATATTGCATATTGTGTCTTATGAAGTGTCTGAGTGTATAAAATGTTATTTATTGGACCAAAGACAATTTTATAAATAATACAACTTACAACTACAAATATAAATTTATACTAGTGTATCAGGAGGGACCGATGTTAACAGAAAATCCTCATGAACAGAATATTAGGGCATGTTTTTCAAACCTCTTAGAGATTAAGTACAACCTCCTTCTAATTAGATGTGTTCTGTATATGTACCTATAAATTTTGTAAATGGCTTGAGCATGCCAAATATTCTTGTTTTAATTATAATAAATAAGAGTGATGTTTTAAAGAGTGAAACATTAATGTTAAATTCAATTTAACGGTAAAATGAAATCAGCAAGAGGCACTGGATCTTTCTTAGTGAAAAGCAAATGAAATATTATGTACTATAAAAGTGCACAGAGTAACGAGAGAATTTAAAAATCTGTCCAGAACAGCAGAAGAAAGCAAAAGTTTGAAAAGAAACAGAATACAATTTAACATGAGTATTCAATGATGAAGGTTTTATTTTCTAACTTCTTCTCAGAAAAAAAATTATTGCATCTAGAATAGCAATCTTCAGAAATACATGTTGCATTATGAGATACAGATCTTGTTTCAAGCAAGAAAAAAACCCAAAATAACAAGGAAAAAAAATCTTGCCACAGCTTAGAGTACTATAGTTTTACACATTAGAGATAGGGGCAAATTCAAGACTTTTGTGACTTTTTTTTTTTTTTCTTGACACACAAACTTAGTTCTCCTGAAGGATATTAAATAATGTCTAGTTTTGGTATAAGGTTTGTATATATTTATCAATAAAGATTTTTCTCAGTTTACTTTTCACATGTTTTTAAATGTCTTTTGTGTTTTTAAAGGTCTGCAACAATGTCTGGAACAAATTTATTATTGAACTAGAAAGTCTGAAAAGATCCCATTTGTAATAAAATGAAAAAAGCCATTTTTCTGGAAACAAGAACACATTTGTCTTGTTATTTCTAGGCTAAAAATATTAACAATTTGAAAGTCAGCTTTTAAAAGCATCCTTTCTCATACTGAATTAAGATAAAACTATTTTATAATACATCTCACCAAAATGTGTGATTATGGGGAATTTAAGTCAGTGGTTGATCCTGGAAAAAACATAGTGCTCTGCAGTTTGCTGCGCTGGGAGAGAAACATGTGGCTGCAGTATGCAGGAGCAGATAGGAGAGTGGATTATGACACCGTGAGTGACAAAAGCTATTTTATTCTGAAGACAAAGACTTCACCAGAACATTTAAATTCAGTCTGAACGGGGTCAGTGGTGGGTGTTTCCCCTCCTACTGACTTTAAGTAACTCCCCTCCCACCTTACCACCCCCCTCAAAAAAGTTACTGCTTTGAATAATCATTGTGGATTCAGGGAAACTATTAAAAAAATAAAAGATTCTGTCTACCATGTAAGTGATTTGCAGGATTTGTTATTTTGGTTATGGATACTACTGGGGTGTTACATTTTCTTGTTCCCTACTTGTTAACTGCAGTATGAGTGAACTGATTAATGACCATAGTCATTACAAAGAACTGGGGAAGGCAGATAGGTGGTTAGATGTATAGATGTGTCAGTTACATGCAGTTACCATTCTCTGATGTGTGTGAATGCTGGAACAAAGTCAAGTGTAATAACGAATCATCAAAAACAATAGCAAAATGAAGATATGCACTTGTAAGTTTATGTATCTATGCATGTCCTTTCACATATGTATATTCTTTCTATATGTTGAGTTATGAATGTTTGTGAGCAGTCTGTTTAGACTATATATATGAATATATGTATATATATTTACACATTTATAGAACACCTTCTGTACATATAGAAAATATGGTGATTCTGTATGTATATACATATACACAAAGAATAAATATAGTAAGTGTATAAAGTGATATAAAAATATGTAGGTTCTCTTTTCTTAATTAGTCTTCTCTTTCTGGAGTCCAGCAACACAAGAAGCCCATCCTCCTTTTCTTCTTTATTCAGTGAATAGTTAAAACTTTACTTAAACCTTATCATCTTCACCAAATCAAATGGATATTTGATGTGCTTTGCTACAAAGTGGTCTGGAAAGTGGTGTAAGCATTAAGTGTGAGCCCTAAGTGTTCCCTAAATGGTCCAAAGATTTATTAACTTCAAAAGTTTATATTTTTTAAGGGGGGTTGTATTTTTTTTTTCAAAAAGATCTGTTTTTGCTGAGAAAGCATCCAAACTAAAGGAAGTTTACATTTTACAACAGATCCTTAAGTGTATTATTAACACCTACATCTAGGACAAAATTAAGTCCAGGTGTTTTGAGCTACAAAAGAGAGGAAATTAACTTTATGAGTAACTGGAAAACAGGTTGATTTCAATAACTTTTGTTTAAAAATGAAATATGTTGATCAGTTTTAATGATGCGGCATATGCTGCTATTGATCTGAAATTTGCATCAAGTGATTTGTCACAGTGGTTCATAGTGCTCAGGGAGAGGGACAAACTTGTGGGGCATGCTGACCCCTAAATCACATTGGTATGGATATACTGAGAACAATTCATAAGAAAAGCAATGACATCTGCTGTCTGCTCCTCTGTTTTTATAATCTTTTCTTAGAAAGGACTCATTAGATTTGGAAAGAGAGTGTGCTTTACCTGACAAAATGTTAGGAATGACCTAGAGCACCTCAGCCACTATCTGCATGCAGCCTGTTAGCTGCACAGTTATTCAGAAGGAGAGAGAGGCCCTTCAGAGGTTAATGAATGAGGTTAATGAGGGGAAAATACTGCATTAAGAAAAGTGTTGTGACTAGCTTTCATAAAAATGTCAGGGAAAGCAAGGAAATAGAAAAAGATATTTTCAAAGAAAAACAACTGCCTGTCCAGGCTTGTGAAGGTTGTAAGAGAGACAAAGAAAAGGGCAGGGAATGCAAGACTAGTGGCTGAAAAGGGAAAAAGAAGTAAAAATCATATGACCTAGGATATCCTGTTTCAGTCCAGTGCCATTAAGAGACTATTGTTCTGTATGTACAGGTATATTGAGATATATTGGCTATATCTGTGCTGGTAAATAGTGAATGGGTCCAGAACTGCAACATAGTTATCCACACTGTTAAATTCTTTTAACAGACTCTGACACTGTTTTGGCTCATGCAAATATGTGATGCCTCCAAAACTCCCAGGCATGCTCAGGAGTTAGCACAGGCCAGGTGCCATTTCTGTAGGCAGTTTGTATGTAGCTAAGGCATTTTGGAGGTTAACAGTACTAGAACAAGCGGACGCTGTTCACTGATTTCAAGGCCAGTGAACGTCTTGGCACTACTGAGTTTACCATTATATAGCTACAATGGTGCAGTCAAACTCTACAGTGTTTTATCAAGAGGTAAGAGCTGGTTGTCTTCTGTTGTCCTAGTAGCTCCTGAAAAAGAAAAAAGCCTAAGAATGGCAGGCATCTGTCTGTTAAGCCCATCTGATTACACAGAAATACTGTAACACATTTCACACCAAATAGTTTGCCAACATAAAGAGTGACAAAATATTTTCACTCTGTAACATATTATATTTTAATGATCAACTCAACACATTTAATGTTTGACACAATCAGCCACCGGTAGTGATTGCTGTTGTAGAGATGATCTGGTGCTCTTTAAAGTCAGTGGAAAGCCTGCTGTGAAGTTCATGTGTATTAAGCCTAAGGCTAGTAATTTGACATAGAATTACTGAAAGGAGGACTAGAATATTTCCAAAAAATCTCAGCTTCATATCACCTCCCGAGATCTTCTGATAATCTAGTTGCTTAGTTTGGTGTTTCAGTAATGGCAATGTTCTTCTGAAAATTCAGGCCTTAAAATATTCACCAATAGTTGAAAAAATATAGGAGAAATTCTGGCCCTATAAAGAGTTTTATCATCTTTATAATCTTAATTTAGGTTAGAATTTTGAAGGTGTTTTATCCCCTAAGTTGCTTCTTGGTTTGTTTCTTCCTTTTGCTTTCACTTTTTCTTTCAGATACTTTGCTTTTAGGATTAGATATATATAGCAAATTGACCCTGTTCTGACCTGATTATCTCATAGCTGTGAATTCTGTATTCAGAAAATTCCCAAAAGTATGGTTTCTAACAAAATATTGAATTAATTATGTTGTATGTTTTCCAAGCATACTAATTCAAAAGTAAATGTTAATGTCACAGATGCCTTTATATATATAGCGATAGTGTTGAGCTATGGTCATATAACCAGTTCCATATAAAGATCTTTTTCAGTATTGAACTTTAAACTATATATAACTCTTAAAAACTATCACTGTTCTGGGCTTTAATTTTCCATATGTGATCTCAGTTTGTAATGAAGTTTTAACCCTTTTGTTGTGTACTCTTTTTTTTATTTTCCTGTTTTGTTTTGTCTTTTTAGTTTAAGCAAATATTTTTATACTTTTCTGAAAAGATGAAGAAATAATTCCCCTTCACATTAAAAACCTTCTTACAGTATTGTTTTTAAATAGCTTTAATATTGATTTTAAATAGGCTTAGAGAAAAACGTACCAAACCAAACAAAAAAAATCAGGAAAATTATTGCCACTGTTCAACAATACCATTTTCTTATTCCACAGAAAATTGTCATCGGATTTTCATGGTTTTATTAGATTTAGCAAATAAGTTTATTCATCCAATTATTCTTAGCATATCTGTGGAAGGAAGCAACACGATTTTCTTAGCTGCTCTTGTCAGCATTTTTTATTACAGAAATTTTCCACCCATATTCAAACTGGAAAGTTTGAAGCATTTTCTTCCATTTTTTTTTTTTTTTGCTACAACATGTTACTTTGCCCTAAAAATATTTTCCACGGGAATACATTTTCTAATATGGGCAAAAGTTTTTCATTTTAACTTTCTAAATACTTTTGCTTTGGCTTTAGTGCACATAACCATTGAAGGAGTATCTACAAAACAGAAGATATAATTGAAGCTCAGGAAGATGTTTTTGCCTAGGATCCCTTGCAGTTTCTTCAATATGGATATTTCATTCTCTTTTTGTTTTCTTCAACAGGAAACTTCCTTTGATTAACTGAAAGGGTTGTCTCATAAGGGGTAATAGCTACTTCTGAATTCAATAAAGCTGAAGATTGTGATGGTACATAGTACGATTAAGTCTTTAGTTTCTGGCAATAAAAGTCATGAACTTTTTCTCCAGTATGTCCTGAAAACTAGAAAAGGTGGTAGTCACCCACTCCTGACTGGTTTATATAAAAGTGTAATGACTCATCATGTTAAGTCTGTACAATGGGCCCTAGAATGATTTTCCAAACACTGGTATTTATGCACACCTCAGCCATGCTGCACATTTTTCCTAGGATGCATCCCAACTGCATTATCCCTCCTTGCCCTCCACCCGTGTCCTCACATATCTCACATAAACTCAGTCACTGAGATTGGAACTATGGCCCATGTTAATAGGGCTCTATCCTAGTCCAGATGATCACAGCTATGGAACGGATGTCGGAAAACACTTGCTGTACAAACAAACTTGCTGTAGAAACAACAGTGGAAAGCGAACAGCCGCTTTAATTATTTGCCTACAGAAGCTATTTTTAAAATCCAAGAAATGGTACAATGAATCAAATCTTACATACAAGGTAATTAAATCATTCCCTAGAGCTTCATAGTGTGGACATACTGAATTTCAGAGTAGAGTTAAAAATGCTTTTAAATTCTCCAGGTGCGTTCCCTCAGGATATATAAGCAATCTCCTTTCCAGTTCTGAAAATGCCATGTTCCCAAATGCATTGCAAATGTTGATTGTTCAGAGCTTTTCTGTGGGAGAAATCTCACACATCTTCCCCTTCACCATTACTCCAAAGTCCACCAAAGCCCTAAATGGGATAATAGGCAAAATTTGCAAGCCACAAAGTGACAGGTTTTACAAATAGAGAGTAAAATGTGCAAAGAGCTCTTCCACATAGTGGGGGTCCTTCAATTAGGTATAGCTTGTAATTAGTGCAGCTACTAGTAAGATAAACCACAGCTTTGCTGTGGCATGGTGCTCCTTCCCTTATGTTATGGTGATGGGACTGTAGGATAGGAAGGTGGACACAGCAGGGAAGAGAGCATAGAAAAGCTAATATCCCTCAGCCTCATTAGCCTAATGGCAGGGGTGACTCCCCAGAATTTTTAAGCAAAGGATACCCCCTTGTGCAATGGTGTTTCTGAGCACAAAGCCTGTAATTCTGAAATAATTATTGGATTATTGGAAACATAGTCTTTTTGCAGAAATCTTCTGTAATGAATTAGAAGTATTTATCTGTATTTTAAATCCTAGTATCTTAAATTTAGCATAATTGTGATACAATAGATGAATAGAAAAAACACTACAGAGTATTTCCATGAACTGTATTTTAAATTTGCACAGAGCAAACATAGCTTGGAACATTTTTTATTAATGAACAGGTCCTAAACTTTTTTTTTTCTTTCCATGGGATTGCATTGTTAATACCATATTCTGCAAACCAAAATTGAATTTAGAAGTTCAATTTAAATCTTGGCAACTTTTCAAGAACATTAAAAAGAAATTAAATCAATTTTGGAGAGACAAGCTCTTATATTTTAACTTCCTTTTTACATGAATGTTAAAAGAATATTTTCCTTTTGGAATCTGTCCATGGCATGTGACCAAGACCCTCCTGCAATAACCAGTTAACTGACCCACTTATTATAGTTAAAACACAGACAAGAAAAAATGTATTCTAAAGGGACTTTAGGACTTCCATACACCAACTACAGTATGGTTGATTGGTTGTTACCTTCCCACGTGCTAAAGACACATTTTTGCGGACAACTATAAGAGCCCAGCAACCCTTCTCTTGCTTTTGGACTAGCTGGTATGGTAGACCATGTCTAGAGCTAAGCACCCTGGTGCCCAAAAGAGTTTGCTGACATCCAAACGGCTTGTTGGCTGAGGTCCCTTAGCTCATGGCTGACTCCAAATCAAAATTGGGATCAGCCAGCCAGAGTGGCAGCTAGCCCATGCCTGTTGGCTCTGCCCAGAACAATTTATCAGAACTGAGATAACACACCTGTGCCCACGCTCTCTGTAGATACTAGTACAGACCATCCTTGGTGAGCTACAGGGACATTTCTCCATTAATCTATGTTTTTAAACCAATAATCAATAACATTGGGGTTTCGGGGTTGTTTTGTTCTGGTTTTATATTTTTTTGGTTTTGGGGTTGGGTTTTTGGTTTTTTTTTTTGAAAACCTGCTGCTGATTTCCAAAGGAGCTGAATCATTCTCTTAAGTATTTATAAGGGAACAATCCTGAAAGATTTCTGGCAATATCCAAAGTATTTATAAGAGGGACTCAGTACAAGTAAAAAAATTTGCTGCTGAATCTTCCCTTGGACTGATGTATAGTGCAGTTAAGAAAATTTATTACAATGAAGAATATGAAGATTTGCTTAACACTGCAGAGCAAAGAGTGACCTTATTGTGCCAAATGTACATAGCAGACTAAAAATAAAAATAAGTGTGTGATGGAGGAACTCTTGAAAGGTGCTGATATACACAGTTTAAATGAAAAATTAAATATGTCTCTATTTAATAAGGTTAGTTTCTTCTGTGAACATTTACAAGTTCAGGGTTTTATTTACTAAGGAATAAGCTATCTAGTAAGGGCAACACAAGCATTATTTCAAATGTAAACCAGTATAAATTGGATTAGAGTTTAGCTGTGGGTTATTAACGTAGACCCAGTATTATGTATTTCTATGTATAGCAATGCCATGGAGAAAAGGAGAAGTACAGATGTTAATGGCAACAGATCCAGGAAATGTATATGAAGGTGAAATATATATGAGGTGAATATTCAGCAGCATAGTCCTCAAACACAACCAGAATCAACTTCTGTCACAGCACATTACGTTGGAGTTGTACTCCAGTTTGGATGTGCACCATTCTACACCAGGTGAGACTGATTTGATACAGTTTTGCAATAAATGTTTTGCACAGATCCTTTATTGCTTAACTGTTCTCTGGAGTAATTGAATATACTTATTTTAAGCAGAAGCACATTAATAAACTTCAGCTATGCCATATGGACAGTTATAATTGTCCTCTAAGTGTTAGAGCACCCTGTCGCACTACTTCCAGAAAGTATGCCAATGCAGTGAACCGCAACGATACAGAGCAAAACAATATCAACATATACCAAACTTAAAGGGAGTTTTGCTACTTCAGGACTCTAGCTGTCATTTCCTTTGAAGAGGGCTTGGCACATTACTCCTAACTGCACCTTCAAAAATGTTCTACTGAATGCAGTCAAGTGACAATATTTATTTTATTGCTTGAGAAATCTTGAGTTTCCAGGATGCTTTACCACGAAGCATACCAGCTCTTTCAGCCCTAGCTCAGAGGTCACTCATAGAGCATTGTGTCCACAGAGTTGCACCTGAAACAAAAATGAGACAGAATGCTGATGTCTAAACACAAAAAAATTCCTCCACAAAATGCAGCTCTAGTGGCAGTATTTATTCAGTGTCTGTGATGTCATCCTCAAAAATTTTTAAGTTATTCTAGATTCCAGTAATATAGCTCTCACTTACTTTCTAATATTTAAAAAAAAAAAAAAAAAAAGAGTAATTGTATGTGAGCACAGATTCAACATATAGCTCTGGTAGAAGCCTTTGTGTCCTGACAGGTGCTTTCAACTGAGGCAGTGCTGATGCATCTGTTTGACCCCTTAAAAAAGTCCTTGTGGCAGGACTGTAAACTTGGGAAGCTGAAGTGGTGGGATTGGTGTGTTCCTCCTCACAGAACTCAGGTCCACACTGCCCACTGCACAAAATGATACTCTCTACTCATGGGCTAGAGCTTGGTCTGTTACCATGCTGCCTCCCCTGCCACTCCTGCTGAAGCTGTGCAGGAAAAAGCGTAGATCTCTTGTCACTGACAGGAAAAAGTTATGTGTATTGTTGGTTAAAATTGCAAGGTAATAACCAAATAATGTCATTTTTTTTGTGTGTGTAGGTGCGGTGATGTATATGTTTGTCTTTTACATCCCTCCCTTTTCAACAGAAAAAGCTGAAAATTCACTCAGATCCTTGTTTAGGTATGATGCTGGGGGAAAAAACATGTACAAGACTACGTAAAACAAAGATATGGATGAAGACAATACACTGTGATGCAGTTTCACAACAAACAAGTTAGAAACCAAACAGAAACCAATTTTATTTCATTTCTCCCACAATGACATTTTTTTTGTAGTTAATTGGATGTAAGTAATACCATAATTTGGAATCAAAGTCCTGGTCAAGACAGAGGTTGAGCATAAGCAAGGTGCTTGTGCTCCTTCTTGCTGATACACAAGCAAGAATTCATGCACCACCATTCTGGTCACAGAAACCCCCCTTCTCTTGCAACAGGAGGCCTGTCCAGCAGTGTTGTGAGCAGGAAGCAATTCATCCCAGATGCACTACTTAGTATGTACTAGTGTTTTTAATTTGTTCTGGCAATAAATCAATGTGTCTTATATGACTGGAATTGTCTGATTTCTCACGTATTACTTATTATTAGTCCATCAAAAACTGTTCTAGAACTAAATATTCTGCTATGAGGAAGATTGCCTGAATGTACAGGAGCTTAAATTTACAACTTCTTTTCTTTGTGTCACTCTTTCGGAGCTAGCTGCTTTTTCATGCCTTGTGAAATCTAATTTAGAGATATTTAAGATATCTTCAATTTTTTCTAGTCCGTCCAAAACTTTGGAGTAAAAGAATTGTTATGATCTCACACACTTTACCCACATTTTCAATTTAAGAGGCAAACTCTGCAGTTTTCTCTTCTACAGTTTAAAAATATTCAGGATTTAATGGTGAAACTTGACAAATGAAGTAGTGGTTTCAAGTGCTGCATACAAATCTTAAGCACAGAGAATTACAGGCTGATTCAGTCTCTCTTGTAGCATTGTATTGTACAAATGAAATAACATAACACATAGACAAAAAGTTTTAACATTCTCACTTCTATTATTCTCTCTCAAGATGTATTTTTGCTTTGCTGGTTTTCTGTTGTTCTAACAATGTACCAGTGCGCTCAAGAGGACTCGGCAATTAAGGTGAAGATTTATGTTTTCTAGACAGATAAATTTCAAAAGGTTCAGCACTTCAGACCCACTCATATAATCATATTACATTTCTGAACTTCCACAGCTTTGTCTTCTGGTATGCCACTGTTCCCGTGCTTCTTGCAAGCACAAAGACTGAGGGCTTGCTCTGAACTCCTCAGACCTATCTGAAGCAGAAGAAAGTGCCCTCATTCTGCTCATGTATGTAGAAGGAGGTATAGAGCTTCATCATACAACTACTTCATGAAATATATGTCTCTTGTGCCTTCTTTATGAGAGTTATGGTTGTCCAAGCCAGGGCACACTTTATGCTGAATACTAATTTTATTACCTTTTTGAAATAAATAGAAACAAAGACTCTACATCGTGCAGTCTTCAGACACAGTAAGAGCTTTCCATTATCTCTTACAAACTGAGGGGTAAAAACAAACAAACAAAAAAGCCGTTAATGTTATTTAGTTATTCACAAGGAAAATACAGTATGCATGTATGCATAAACGCCTGCATGCACACGAAACACTGCCTTCCTTATCTGACTCCTGGTTTGGATTAGAGTCTTTCCTGTGTTAAAATGTATAGTCTTTGTGATATCTTTATGAGTGTGAAGACTCCAAGCATATTCAACAAGAAAAAAAGGGCTTAATTGACACCACTTCTGAACTTGATCCAGTCTCTCCTAATCACTTGTCCCTCAGCCTCCCATTCTCATTGGTATTTTCACAGTGCCACTACAATGGCTGAAGACTAAGCCTGCAGAAAAAATGTTAGTTAAAATCTTTCTCCTATTTTAGCTCCCAGCACTTGCTCACCAAATATCTACCTCAGCACATAGAAGCTACAAACAGGGGACAGTGGCATAGACAGAAGTCCCCATTTTCTGTGTTGATGGTAACTAGGCATGAGATCATCTAGCTCTGCTGTGAACATGTACTATAAGGTCACTAGTTATATGGCTATATTATTTTGTCTTTCTGTGTTTCATTTAGCTTGCAAGTCCTTCTGAGCCTTTGAGGCCGTTGTAACCTTCCATTTAATTGATGACCAGCTACCTCACTGCCTTTCCCATCATTTTTACCTGTCAGGGGAAAAGGTCCTTTTGAAAGTGGCAGGCAATAATTTTTCACAAAGTAGCATGTACTTTAAGACAAAAGGGGGGGGGGGGGGGAGGGAAGAGGACCCTCCATCTTCCTTTAAGTTTTAAAGGAAAGCTAAACCGTACTGACTAAACTGACTCACCCAAACTGACTGAACTCTGTTTAGGCCCACTGGCAGAAACCCGCAGATTAGTTTTTTACTCATCACTTCTTTGAATCAAAACCATCAGTAATTCTATATGTAAAACTAACACACAAAGCAATGCTGAATACTTTTAATGGCCTTTTTTTTCTTAAACGGAGAGAAACTACTAACACAAAATATAATTCTATTATGCAACATGTAACTTTCCTTTCTATATGTCTCCTTTCTTTTCCAAACCATTCCAAGATTTGATAACCAGAAACACTTGCAGAATGCAAAAGTGGAGGCTGGTTTGTAACATTCTTAGAGTGCATTTGTTTCTCTTCCAAGTAGTTCCTTCCTCAGAAAATGTGGTACTGCTGGATTTGACCCAGTAAACATGGTAAGTAAGATTCTTAGTTGATCAAAATCACCAGTGCTTCAGTGAAGACATTTCTTGATTCTGCTCTGGCTCCCCTCACAGATTTCACCACCATTGTTTTCTGGGATCTATGTCTCACTATAGGGTCTTAACTGCCAGCTGCAGGGAAGCTTGTTAGTAGATGTTTAGAACCTGCTATGCCTAACTAGTCTGACAAGTCTTTTGCCCTATTAAGACAGATTATATAGTCCTAAAAATTGCAGCATGCATGCAATAAGGCTGCAGGGTTTCATTTACTGCAAAACCAATTGCGAAAGGAGAAGAAAAAACATTAAAACTGATCTATAGAAAGAGCTTAAAAAAGAAAAAAAAATCATAACTTTCAGCAAATATTCTCCCTGATGGTCCTCTGTCCTCTGAAAATGCCATGCTTCTGAACTCAATGCTGACCTAATAGTGCATAATTACAACATGCTCATTATAGATGTATATTAATTATGCTACATAAATCAATTTCTCTTAATACTGCTGGCTGTTTTTCAGTAGCACCTAGAGGTGCACCCAGCTGAAACTCCATTATACTGGAATAAATTTCACTCCTTGCTGTCAAAAGGACAAAAACTTACAAGTACTGGGGAAGAAAAATAAATGTGGTAGAAATGATAAGGGGTTAGATTAACACAAGGAATATAAATTCGTATAAAAAAGCTCGGGTCACAATTTCTTATTTGCCTATAGACTAGGAGATGGCAATATTCTGTACATGAAATGTCAGAAGTGTCCTTTATTTATTCAGGGACTTAATGAACTCAGAGGTACTTTATTCCTGTATAAATTATTAGTTAAGATTCTGTTCAAATACTTTGGAACATAATAATAATTTCTTGACTACATTATAATATGGATTCTTTTCCTCTGTTTTAATTCACCTAGATCTAAATACTGAAAATTAATGTATGATCATTAATTGCTACCTTTTAAAATATTTTGCTAATTTTACGCTGAGAATAGGAATACTTCTTTCAACAAAGAGAAAATGGCATTAAATCTTCCAAGGCAACTAGCTGAGTAAGCAAATTACCCAGCACATGAAAAGAAGTGTCATGACAAACAAGATTATTAAAAATGACCCTCCAGTTATCTTCTGGCCATTGGGTTCCATTATCAGCTTCAATGAAGTAGCAAATGCTAATTAGCCCCTGTGGGTTAAAGGGGCAGTTCCAATAGCAGCCATAATGTCAAAGGCAAATAATGTTATAAATGTAATTGATAACTATGCTCTTGCATCACCTACTAGACCAAAATTAGTTTTTCATCAACATCAATACTTCAGGGTGAAAAAAAGATTATACGAAATAAGTTGTCAGACAAATGCTGCAGGAAAATCAAACAGTAGGCTAGTTTGATATTCTTAGCTGATACTGTCAGTGACAACAGCAACAAGAAAAGACTTTTGTCTAAATGTTAGAGATGTCAGAAATTATTGCATTTTCAGAAATTTTGTTTTTTATTCATTAAGGCTAAGAGAATTTTTTCCTGACAGTTCTCATATTTCAGACTTTCCTTTGAGTATCTCAGGTACACAGATTTTTAAATGTCTTGGGTTCTGAAAAAGACTTAGCAAAATATTTGCATCTTGTGCAATCCAACACTACATTTCAACATCTCAGCAGTTTATTTATAGTTCTATAATTATCTATATATTCAACAATTAACAAGAAATTTATTACAACATAAATGAAATATGAAGAATATTAAGGATTTTTCCTTCCAGGCTCTTCTCCAAACTCATATTTTACATTATTAATTGCTCCTCACACATCTTCCATCATTCCATCTACCCAATCCTTGCACAATACCAGTGAAAAAAAATACCAGTTTATTAAATAGGCCATTGGAAAAAATCCATGAACAAAACCCACCATGTTGCTTTAACAGTGACATGTTTCTTTTCCTTCTGTTAATCAGTCCTACTTTTTGCACAATTACCTGTCCTTCTTTGGGTTGTCTACCCTGTACTGAAGAACACCATATCACAGTAACTCCTTTCCAAAGTGTTATGGATTTATTTCCAAAGTGTTACAGGTTCTATATTTAACCAATTTGCTTTTTGTCAGCAGTTTTTCTATTGAAATACTCTTTCAGAACCTCATTTCTCTGGTAAATATAATCTTTCTTCTAATTTCCAGCCTAAATATATTAATGGAAAGCTTATATATATTCTAGTATCAATACTGTCAATGCAATTTTTTTCCTTAACCTCTTTGTCTGTACTTGGTAACAGCATTTCTATGCCTTCTCAGGCTCTTTTTCTGTCTTCTCTTTTCAGGCAGGTGATCTGATTTGCTGATCACTCTGGTGTCTCTTCTTCTAGTTTGTCTCAGGCATCAGACCGGCTTTGCTGCATGTGAATATCAACAAAAGTAATTTTTAATAGGTTTACATCAGGATGGCTTGTATATATGTTCTGGTTTGGGAAAGTCCAAGCTGGGGAGAGTTGATGTTATACCCAGAGTGTTAATGGGCCTGAGTGAGCATTAAGCCTTTGATAGTCTACAGTTTTTCCTCCCTTTTCCATTTGGCTTACAAACAGGCCATACCGGGGAGTTAAAAGGAGAGTGGGCTGGCACTGCAATTCCCTGTTCCTTTAGCTCCTCCAGTTAGCGCTTCCTACGCCCCTAAGGGTAATGGAGGGTTTGGCATTCATCAGGAGGGAGGGAGGGAGCAAAGGCGCAGCCTTTAAGAGCTGTGTATCTATAAAATGTCCAATTCCTGCCCTTATCACCCTTTCAGAATGTTAAGTCCTAAAAGGTTAAGCGGGAATGGCCCCACAACCATCATTACTGGAGTGGCTGTATCCTCCCCGGGTAATCGCAAACCAGCAGCAGCCAATGTTTGCGTTTGAATGTTACCAAGAGCATCTGCAACAAATATATGCTGCTTAGACAAAGCTGTTATGCTGCTTTGTGCCGCATCTTCAGTTTTAATAGCTGAAATCTGAGCTCCAGTATCTATCAGGAACGTTACTGGTACCAACTTAGGTTCCACAGAATGAGTAATTAATAGACCACCTCGGTGATTTTCAGTGAGCTGCCTAATATATACCCACCCTTTGCTCCCCTGCTCACTAGAAGGGGATGAAGGCATTAGTTTCCCGTTGGCCTAGGGGATGCGGTTGGCTTTGGTAAGGGGGCATTTCGGTAAGGGTTAGGAACGGGGCTCTCATTCCTAACCGGTGGACTTTCAGGCCATCCTAACACCAGCTTCTCCAGTTTGTCAGTCGGTAACCCATTCCTAAGATCTTGGGGAATATGTTTCTGCCACCCCATGGTCCACAGACCCTTGTACAGGAGACATGCTTTTATTGTTAGCTGGGTGTGGGGAAGGTTTCAATTCTGTGCGCCTTACACCTTTTGGGTCCATTTTGGTACATGGAGTAGTGACAGGGCCGTATTTTCATCCAAACTCTAATAATTTGTGACCAACTTTTTCCCAAGTCCACATTTTCTTCTCCTGGGGCTTGCAATTAGGGGTCACTATCCTTTCTAATGTGGCAACAGCCCCTTCACCTGGGACATTGCCTGTATTTTCCCCTGTAATTGAATACCAATAGCTTTTAAGGGGTCGGGGAGGCCCCTTATGAGAGGAGTCATTCATTCTGGGTCAACTGGTACCATCATTGGGGATTCCTGCTTAGGTCTAAGCTCCTGGTCATACATCATTTGTAGACATGCTGCCTTCTGCGTGTTTTCTACCAGTTGGTCAATAACAGCAAAGGGATCCCCCCTTCCTAAAGGGTTAAGACCCCCAGCCCAACAGGCTGCTCTCGGGGTCAGGGACCAGGGTACATGATAGTTGCCAGGGGTTAGAACACTGCCGGCCCCCAATAGGCCTTGGCTTCCTTTTTGCTTGACAGTACCTGCCACCCCCCCACCCCCCCCCCCCACCCCCCGCGACAATGACACTCTCCAAACATAGTCTGGCTCTCACTCCTCAGGAATACGGACAAACTTTTTTTCAATTTAGCCAATTCAATAGCGGAATATGGAGTTTCTTTAGTAGTAATTTGAGGAAATTCAACCTCATCATCCACATATTTAAACTCAGTCTTGACCAAGGGTTGTAGAGAACAGGGGGGGCATCCAGTTTGTCCAGTTTTGATTTTGATAATGCAATTCATTATTTGGTTATTCAATATTTTTTTCAGAGAGTGGAGAACTGTCCTGGACTGCGAGGAGTTGCTCTTTCAAAGCAAATTGTAAATAATTTGCCTGGGTCCCTTCCTCTTTTAGTTGTCCCTTTAAGTTCTCTACTTGCCCTTGTAAGGGCTGGACCAGGTCTTTAAAGACTGTAGATCTGGGATTCTGCCCTGCGCAGCTCTTCTCTGGTCTTCCACAGCAGTGACTAGGCTGGCACCCAATACAGCACAAATAATTGTTTATCCTTTCCCAGGCCGAAGCCTTGAATCCCCTTGTAGAGCACCGATTCGGCCGGTCACACCAGTGTCCCCATGCCCCATCTGCGCCTGGGCAAGCCCCGTGTCCCGCCAAGCAGCTGTGCAGCACACCCCGGCCTCGGCCTCGGGGCCCCTCCCGGTCACTCGTATCGAAAGGCTGGGGGTGGGCGCCTCGGGGGGGGCACTCGCTACTTTCCACAAACCGCACCCCCCACGTCCCTGAGGGGCACACGAGAGTCAAAGCGGGCAAATTCCGCGCTCCGCTGGGGGCAGGGCGCGCACTCCTCTGTGCTACCCGCCCCCCCGCGGGGCGGCGCACACGCAATCCCCCGCCGGTGCAAGGCGCCGCGCGCCCTGCCGGCTGCCCGGCCCCTGCCGCCAATGCAGTGTCCCGGGCCGGGACAGCCCCAGCCGGGGGGAATCGATGTGACGCCCCGAGCGAGAGGAAGACGCTAAACGGCGTCCAACGTCGCCAATCAGGAAAGTTTATCGGGACAGTGTTCCGAACAAACCCGCGAATGGAGAGGGAAGGAAGGACTGAACAGAAGGAAAGGCAGCAGCCGTCGGGACAGAGCTGCAAGAGGCCGCGCGGAGCGGGACCCGCCGGCGGCCCACAGTTCCCTCGCCGGGCGGCGGGGCGGGGCTGCGGTTCGCGCCGTGCCGCCCGACGGCGCGCTCTGTCGGGGAACCCGTTTCCACGACAACGGCACGTGCCGCCCGTCCGCGCGCGCCCCGCCTCGGCACGCCGGCTCCGAGGGGCGCGCGCGGTTGTCGCGTGCGCCTTTGTGGCGGGCTGCGCGTGCGTGGGCGGGCTGAAGCGTCGTTCCTGTCAGGGACGTGGCACCCAAAACAGTGGGGCCGAGCCTTGGCCCTGGCCGGTACCTGGTTTCAGGTGACAGCTTGCTCTTTGTCTGTTGACTGAGCTCTGTGCCACCGGTGGGGAACAAGCCTTGAGACAGTCAGCTGGCATTATGGTCTCCCACAACACTAGGCTTGTTGAAGGTTGTTGGGCTTTGCCTGTTTTTCTGAGACATGGCCTGAACCTGTGGAATAACAGATACATTGTCTGACATGTTAACAATCAAAAACATTCAGGTGAATTAAATTCACTTCTGGGATGAATCTCCCATTTCATGACGGTTACAGTTCATGGTCTTGAGTAAATCAAGGCAGAGGAACTGAAGTAAAACTAGAATCTACTCATTCAGTTGTGTCAGAACAGACAGTTTGGTCAATACTTCAACATACTACTATAGTAACGCTTCACCAAAACTGTAAGACTACTTAAATAAATACAAACTGCCCTCACAAGTTAGCTTCCATGTTTAGAACTAGAAATTTATTAGAGCTAAGAAAAGACTGTGTAAAATGCCTGAACATCTTACTCTGTTCCACATTGAACTTTAGATGAAAAAAATCACGGAAGAAGAAAATACGTAATTATTTGACAAAGCACAAAAAAGAAGAAAAGATCATTCAGGTTCTGATCAAGGAATTTAACATTTTTCTGCTTCCACTTTAGTTGCTAGTACAGTGGTGCTGCCTAATTAATTCCTGCTGGTTTTGAAAAATATGATGGTTTTCTTAAAACACGATGAAAATTCCAGTACATACATTGTTTGACAGTAAACTTGAAAATATGCCTGGGATTATTCTGTCCGAGGCAAAATGGAGAATGCTGTGATCCTGGAACAGATTGCCTGTGTTTTCAGGACAAAATTATTGTATTGCATACATTTACAAGAGGAAAACAATTTTTTTTTTTTTTTTTTTTTGCTTACATAACTGATTAAATACTCTGTGATTCTTTCATCTGTTTAGGATTCTTTTCTGTAGTGATAGAATGCATGTTCTGGAGGATGGAGACAAACCAGAACACATCGCAAGTATCCCGTGACTTTCCCCAAGCACATTGAGCAGTGAAACAGTATGATGCTCTGCAAAATTCAACACAGGGCCCACTTGGTCATTCTTCTCCCCCAGGGCTAAGGTTATTGCTTTTATACAGATAAGATCAGAAAACTCTTTTTTTCTGGAGTACTTTTTGAAATAACAATTACTCTTGGTTTACATCAGTGAATGAGAAGGATATGGCCTTTAGTCAGTTTTTTTTTTTTAACTGCAATGCTTATTCAACAATTGTGTAAGAAAGTAACTTGCCTCTAAACCTGAACTTTTCTGATAACACAATGCTTAGTTCTGTTACCAGTTTTTATACAGAGTAAAAGTGCTGTGACATTGGATCAACAAGCATGTGCTTATGAGTGAAGTTCTTTTCACTTACTTTCAAAACTAGCTTTTATCAACAGATTTATCATTCTCTGCTTAGGAAAATGGATCACCTAAAGTGACAAATGAGCCTGACATTTAAATATCCTGAATTCATTGGTGGAATAACATGCAGAAGTGTAGCCATCTCTTCTGTAAGTGAAGGGATAAATGCAACATAAGGCCTACATATTTTTATGTGAAAATATGGTCTGTTTTGTGAACGTTCATGATCAAATGCTTTATAATTTTATCTGC
Organism: Falco biarmicus; assembly: GCF_023638135.1. Taxonomy (NCBI): domain Eukaryota; kingdom Metazoa; phylum Chordata; class Aves; order Falconiformes; family Falconidae; genus Falco; species Falco biarmicus. The sequence goes on along the minus strand of NC_079293.1, from coordinate 30,527,460 downwards.
ATCTTTGTGTTTCGGTGCTGCCATATTGTGCTGCTTGCTTCTAATGAAGTAATTAAAAAGAAAAGTTACAGCACAAAGTATCAAAAGAGCCTTTTGTTCTTTTGGAGAATTAATAAAAGTATATGTGGAGGAAACACCTGTAGCTCAGGCATCGTAGACTCCTGTATGGGCTAAACAGATTTATCTCAACATAATCCCTTTGCTGGAAAGAGAAACACAGAGTGCTATATACAGGAAAATCACTCCTCAGAGGAGTTACGAAAATGTTCTGACAAAGTCTTACTTATTAAAATAGTAACAGGTAGTCACACAAGTTGAAATGTAATCTATGATTTACTGCATTTGGGAACTTCAATCTGCAAAACAGACTTCTCTGTCCCAAAACACCCAAATATTCTATTAAACTGAAATAAGCATATTGTTCTTAATACTCAACCTTATAATTTCCTTTTGCTTTTTGTATTTCTGACTGAGATAATCTTTCTCTTACTATCTTGTATTTGGCTTCAGACTTTTCCGTGATGTCTCTTTGTGTTGTGTCCAGAGACTGAGTAGCATAGTGAGATTTTGGACCATGATACTCCCACATCATAAACTAAAACATAAACCAAAAAAAAAAAAAAAAAAAGACCCAACACACTCCTAGAAAAAAATTAAAATAAATCTGCATTCAAATTAGTCTTTATTTGCCCCAAAGCTTTCTTTATCTCTTCCTAGGTGGTAGAAATCAGGCCACCTTGCCAGCTTTTCAGTAATATGAAATGCTCCACACTTCCCACACAGTCCCTGTGCAAACGGCTTCTATAATGTGTTTGTTCATCAGCTCTCAAGTCAACACAATGTTACATAGGTAAGAATAAAATAAATTAATAAGCAAAAAAATCCTTTTGTCAGAGCCATAGGGAAAGGCATTAGTAGGGAAGTGCTTGACAGTTTATAGGCCTCTGCAACAGATTAGGAGTTGATGCTCATGAAAATAGCATCTAATAAAGAAACCTAAAGGAATAAAAGATGCAGCAGCACATGCTCAGAGAGATTCTAAAGTATTGGACAATCAAAGAAAGGAAAAAAGATGGTTAAAAGAGCTAAGAGTAAAATCTTCATGCAGTCACTTATCCTTTGGTTTTAAAGAAAGTTTTAAAATGCTATTTGTGTATACTTTTGCCTCACTTGTTACAAGAATATTATGAAAATCCATTCTTTCCCTGGTGCCCTTCCAGCCTGCAGGTAGAACTGAACCCACTGCTTCCATTAAAAGGGAAAATATGGTTTTGTCCCTGTAAAATAATTGTCAACACCAGTGTTCAAAAGGTAGGAGTACTTGACATTAACAAAAGGTAAGAGCAGAAATGTGGGTTGGTTTAATGGGTTATTTGTCAATCCTAGAAAAAAGGTTTTAATGCTCTTAAGACTCTATTGTCAGTTACAGAAATAGTAGCTGAAAGCACCTCAGAAGTAAATTAATTCTATCAATGCGTGTGAAAAACATTTCACTCCTCCATTATTAATAGTGCATAAATGCTCCTCTAATAGGTGACTGGTAATATAAATGATGCAATAACGATCCCTGATTTTAGTTGTGGGTTTTTTTAGAGTCATTGTGCTAAATCAATCTGTAGGATATTTTTCTTATAACACACACAAAAAAAAGAAACAGAAATTCATTAATTTGACTCCTATGCAGATTCAGTTGCAATTAGAGAAGGAAAAAAGGACAAGACTTATTTTGATAAGTTATATTGGTGTTTAATTTTATAACATAAATAGCTAAATATAGACTAATAGGTTTGTGTTGGAAGGGGCCTTAATGATCATCTAATTCCAGCCCCACTGCCACAGAGAGGGACACCTTCCACCAGGGCTCAAAGCCCCATCCAGCCTGGACTTGAACACTTCCAGGGGTGGGGCATCCACAGTTTCTTTGGGAAACCTGTTCCACTGTCTTACCACTCTCACAGTAAAGATTTTCTTCCTAACACCTAACCTAAATCTTCACTTTTTCACCTTAAAGCCATTACCCCTTGTTTTAACACAACATGCCCTTATAGAAAGTCCCTCTACAGCTTTATTGTAGGGCCCTGTGGGAAAATTGTTTAGAGGGGAAATTATAGACCTAATAGAAGTTGTAGTATTATAACAGTCTTTTTAGCGAAATACACAGTTGCCAGTTTCGGATGGTTGGCATGCAGGGAATCTACTCTACCATGGTTCCCTAGGCAACACAACCTGCGATCCTAGAGGAGCAGTGGAGGGTGGAGCAGAGTGGAGATACTGCAGCCAGGCTCTGCTGTACTCCCTGCAGGATTGGGCTCTTGATGGTACCATACAGCTGATAAACTGCATAGCAGCTGTCAAATGGAAAATATATGAGGAAATGTCTATTGCTGGGCCAACAACTGTGGTGAACCTATTCTCCTTAGATGAACTTTGCTCATTATAATCTTGTTTTAATACTAACACACACCTCCATCCCAAAGTTACCCACCTCCAAGGTATGACCACCCCTCACCAAGCATGCACTTTCTATTTCTTATCAACTATGTCTTTAAATGAAAGCAAGAGAAGTTTACACCAATCAGTAATGAAAGAATGTATGAGTAGAGTCACTCAAGCTCCACCTGAGAATAAAGAAAACTATAAAAAGTGAATGAATGAGGGGAGAAGTTAGGGAAGACTCCGTTGTAACTTCTGGGATCAGTCAACGGGCTGAACCTGTCTTCTCCCCCATAGGGATACCTTTTGGGTAAGAAATTTGACATGCATGCTAAATAACTAACTCATTCTAGCTGTCATTAGTAATTAAGGTTTTGGTTGTATGTAGTTTGGTAGTATATGATTTCAAACTTGTTTTTGCAGACAGTCCCTATCACCAGCAATCATGATTCTTAACTTGTCATGATTTTATAATAAAGAGTGTTATTCCATAAACTGTTAGTGTGAGTCCTTTGTGGGTGCTAACAGTTGCCAGCAGTGGGTAACACATTTAAACAAAGTGGGAAGACCCACCAAGGGGTCCCCCTGATGCTATTGATGTGTTTCCCTGAACACGGCAGTCAAATTGCCCTCTGATCCAGTGGGACTGTCCACTGAAGGATCCCTGTTACAGGATGCTGACAGACTGGTTGGGCACAAGGGTCTTGACTTTCCTGGGATGCTAATAGATGGACCAAACACCTGGAGTTGAGAAGATTTCCACACACACCCCCACCCCCCTTTAGGTACTGGAAGGCTGTTATAAGGTCTCCCTGGAGCCTCCACTTCTCCAGGCTGAACAACCCCAACTTCCTCAGCCTGTCTTCATAGGAGACAAGCAGTAACTCAGAATTGCTTTTGTTGTGTCCCTTCTCTGGTGGAACTTGAACAAATCATGAATATCAGATGTTCTCCTTTTGTAAAGAAACAGATACACAGTTGCTACCACATACTTACAAAAGAATTTAAAGTTGCTGGGGTTATTTAGGGAAGTACTCATAAAACTTAGCTCAAACCTTCCATTTAGCTAAGCTTCCTCCATAATAATTTTTAATCAATTGAAAGGAGTTTAATTTAAAGTAATTTTCTTTATGACTAGTTTTTAGATATTTGATAATGCGTTTAATAAAACTGTTAATAGAGAAAGACAGGTGTCTTCACAGGTTTACAGGACACATCATAAGCAAGTAAGCTAAAATGGGTGAGCTCGATTGCCCAAGGCTATCATGAATAAGTGAATTGCTGTCCCAGTGCACAATGAGCCTATGGAAATGCCCGTCTTGCCAGAGGCATTGTAGACAGTCAGCATATTCTGGCTCCCCAATCTTTACAAGCCTAAATTGAGCTGCTTTCAAGGCTATCCATAAATATTCCACTTATCTTCTGGAAGAAGGTGTCTCTTTCTAATGAACATAACAGGACCCCAGCCTCACTAGGTTGCATTTTTATATACCTGTCTGAGACTCTTTCTGCTAGCATCAGTTGCTTTACAATAGATCATAGTGTAGTGGAAGGCTATAACTCTTAAGGGCTCCACCATACTTTCTCTCCCTGCCCCCTCCCTTTCTATTTTTTTATGCATTAAAAAGCTAATATGAAAAAATTACGGTTTTCAGTAATTATCTGAAGCCCCATGCTGATACGTGGCAGTAAAACTAAAAAACATAACAAGATAAACATGAAATTAGAAGAGTTCATTTCAGGAAATTTAGCAATTCAGAAAGAAAACGTATTTCACAAGTTGACTACATCATAGTGATAGAGTACATTAGACGTAAAGCTTACTTTAAAATAGGGCAACAGTAAATACCTGTAAACCACTTAGAGTAAATAGAGGAAACCATCATTATTTTCATTGATACTTACCTTCTGTTTATTAGTGAAAATAAATGAATGTGATATTTATATTATGCATGCTCATGGTTAATAGAAGTTGAACAATTATGAATCACTATTAAATGTCTTGGAGATGTGTAGAAACACAAATAAAGGCTAGAAGGGACACTGCCATCTCGTGATGTGATCAGTTAACCAGATCATATATAAAAACAGTTCTTGGTGTGTTACAGAGAAATAAACATAATTCTGAAAGAAGTGCTAATGCATGAAAGCTCAACAGACCCTTAAATTGGGAGGCTGATTTTCTGATCCATTTAAAAAAATAATTCTATCAATGATACTGTGCTTCAGTATGAGATCTGCTTATAAAGAGAACGATACATATCTCTAAGAAAGTGAAACATTCCCTTAGATAAAAATGCATTGCTAAACACAATTATACTTATGTTTTCTACAATAAAATCAATAAAAAGGCAAATATAAAATAATATTAATTAGGCTAAACTAATATCTGATAAATGTAATTTTTTCACTGTTGGCTCTGAACTCCAGCATCTGTGTTGCTGTGTTTTGCTATTACGTTATTCCACTGAAACAATTCTGGAACTTTCATTAGGATATACCTGATGATCTAACTCCAGGGTAATTTTTTTTTCTAATACACTGTAAGAAGAAAGCATGGATGAGCTGTTAACCACAGATCTCTCTTTCTTTTCACAAAAAAACCCCTTTCAGGAATCTCAGATAATACTAGCAAGTATTGACTATTTAAAGGCAAGCCCTGTACCTCAATAGATCTAATACAACATTTTCGGTGAGTTCTGTGTCTGAATAATAATGATATTATTTGAGTTTTAATTGCTTCACTAATGGTGAATATATATCCATTGTATTTATCCATTCTCTTCACCATACATATCCATTGTATGTGTCCATTGTATTCACAAGTAGTGAAGGAATAAAAAATCAAAAAATATCATTATAGTTCTGAGATCACTCTTTTATAAATTAAGATACAGAACTCAGAAATGTTATATTAGATCAATTGAGAATTCCTTATGAAAGTAATTGCACTGGTGAAAGGGTTAAATACAATTCACCTGAGAAGGGAAATTATTTAAGATCAAAATTAACAGGGAAAAACCAAGGATGTCTACAGCAATAAGAAGTATGTTGCAAAACCAAGATAGTTTTTAGATATTATTTTATGCATAATAGAAAAAGAGAAACAAAAAACTAAGACACAATGAGTAAGGGAATAAATATTGATATTGCAGCAGCAATTGACTTGACATCATAATCTCTTGTCAAGCTGCACAGTGTCTCTTACTCTTGCATTGACATACAGCAGCTCCAAATGTCATCCTAATTATACTGGCAGAGCAAAGTGTCCTTAGGGAACTGTGAAGTGGAAACAAACAAACACAGTCTTCCCATGCTGTGGGAATGGCACTTACACTTCCATTTTAGTGTTGAGGAATACCATGTTCCATTTGGATCTAAAACATTAGCCATTGCTTATTTATTTGGCTGGTTTTGTCTTTGTATCTTTGTAGATATTTACATCTGTGATGATGGTGTTTCTGTGCAAAAAGCTTTGCTATTTTTTTCAAATATATGTTGTAAGCAAAATATATGTCCTATTGAAGGCCAGATGAATTACTAAAACCAAAAGTACACTTCATTATAATTCTCAGATTTCTTTTTTTCTTATTGTCTCTAGTTACCTAGAGCCCTGTTGTCACAAGACCAATATTTTAATTTATTTTTTCTCACAAGATGCTTGTGAAGCAGGAACAATCTCTTTAAATAGGTGAAGGATAGGGGCACAGAAAGAAAAAAGCCAGATCTTCAGAAAACATAGCCATTGTGATTCTTGTAACAGGAGAAAAATGCAATCCAATTCCTCTTTTAAAGAGTATAGACATATACAGAGATAAATTTCCTTGCAGAGGTCTAAAAGGACACATTTACAGACAAGGGCATTGCTGTAAAACCAAGCTACATTTCACCTTTAGAGAACAGAAAATGCAGTAGCCAAATAAACAGACACACAGTGGTAGTAGTAGTACTAACAGCAGCAGGAATAGTAGATACTTGTGACTTCAGGTATCTCTTAGAAGGGCTGTTCTTGATTGGAAAGAGTTGTGGTGCTGTAGCACAGTCCACAGATCAGAAATTTGCTGGAAGGGACAGCCATATATGGTGTTGACCAGCATGCAGAGCAGATCAACACATTTCCTTTCCTAAATTTTTGTAGAGGGAGCTTCCACAGCTGGGACTCACAGATGTTATTTTTTGCATGTTCAGCCACCACAAAAGCTTTTATCTTCATTCTAGCAGGGCATTTATTTTTGGTTGTGGCCAAAGTTGCCCACAGAAAATTACTCTTCTCTCTGTAATATTTTATACAGTAATTCACATTCACTTTCATCATAAAGCTTTCAAAGGGTCATATCACATAGAAAGAAAGGTTGTTTTCAGAAGTGAAACAAGAAGGGTACCCCAAAAAGTACTAGTCCCATATGTCAAAATTATTTCCTTGGTGAAAAAAGTTGAGCATAAATGAAAGGTTTTAGCTGGAACCGGGGGATGCACATTGTCCTTTTCAAACAGAAATTGCATAGGATGGCTTGGATCAACAATATTTTTCCTCTATAGTCTCCACAATGATAAGAAATATTTATACACAGTTCCAGTGACTTCACAGATGTGCAGACCTGGGCTTTTTGAATTTATTGTGTTGGTGGGCTCTATTTTTCCCTTGTGAGTTACACCCTCAGTCTCCTCTGAGGGTTTATCAGAACAGGGGCAGCATGCAAAGAATTTTCTTTTTGCTTTAACCTCTCTGACATAGCCTCATACCAAAGTTTGTGTTTTTCATTTGTGCTGTTTTCTTCCACTGTTGTGCCAGTGTTAACAAAATAACCTGAACCAGGAGAAACAGTGTAGAATTAGGAGAGTTTTATTGCTAAACTGTTCTTTAACTTGTGTACTGAAAAGTATAAGCCAAATATAAACCTTAAAATCATTAGCATATAACAAAGTTTATTAGTTTAGAAGCCATTAAGTATAATTAACATGATTGTTAATTTTAGCCCAGTTAAGAAATTTTTCAACTAGATTTAAGAAAAATATTGGTACAATATTATATAACATAAAGAAAATATAACAAAGTCAAACACTCTTCTATCATAGTTGTTGTGAAAAAGAATGTCCTTGGTCCTTAGGCAGCTCTGAAACTCTGAGCTCTCCTGTATCCTATTTACAATCCTTGCCACCTCTTCTTTCTTTTGGGTTTTTTTGGATTGTTTTTTTTTTTTCAGTATCACCACTGCAGTGTTAGAAAAGTGGAAAGAAACGCTGACCCTCCAGCTGACAGTAGGTGAAAGACACTTGGACACAGCAACCTTTCATGTTGTTTTAATTCCAGACCTGTCTTGGAAAGCCATCTTCATTGAAAGATAGGACTAGAAGATAAGACTGAACCTTTGATCACTTGATTTGCAGAATGGGGGGTGGGGGAAATTAACTAAGAAAAGAGTCAGTGAGATGGGTAGGAATATAGCTAACAGGCCAGACTCAGAGTAATGATCAATTGGTTTTAGTCAGGTTGGCAGCCTGTCACAAGATCCCCCAGGGATTGATACTAGGCCCCACACTATCCAGCTTCTTCATAAATATACTGGATGATGGGATTGAAATCACCTTCATGAAGTTTGCTTATGACACCAAAGTGGGTGGTGAGCTGGGCATGTCAAAAGGGAGAGACATCTTACAGAAAGACCTGGAGATGCTGGAAGAGTGAGCTAGCAGGAACAGTATGAAGTTTAACAAAAAGAAGTGCAAAGTCCTGCACCTGGGACAAAATAACCACAGAGTCCAGTACAGACTAGGATCTGTACAACTGGGTAGCAGCATTGATCAAAGGGACCTGAGGTCCTGGTGGACAACAAGCTGAACATGAGTCAGCAGTGCTCTACTGCAGCAACAAAGGCAAATGAATCCTGAGTTGTATCCACAGGGACATTACTAGCAAAGATAAAGACATTATCACCCTGCTGTACTCAACACTTGTCAGGCTGCCCCTGGAGCGTTGTGTCCAGTTCTGGACAGCACAGTTCAAAAAAGATACAGGTAGCTGGGAGAGAGTCCAGAGGAGGGCCATGAAGGTGATCAAAGGGCTGGAGAGCTTGCCTATGGAGAAAGACTGAAGCAGTTAGGTCTGGTCGCCCTGGCAAAAATAAGGCTCAGAAGGGACTTCATGGCAGTATTCCAGTACTAAGGAGGTGGCTACAAAGAGGATGGAGGCTCTTTCTTCACAAGGAGCCACATGGAGAAAACAAGGGGCAACAGGTACAAGTTGCACTGGGAGAGGTTTCTTTTTGACCATATCTGGTCATATCTGTGCTCTCTTTCCAACAAAAGGCTCGATCAGATGATCTTTTGAGGTTCCTTCCCACCTGGACTATTCTGTAATACTACAAAAAGGCAGGAACTAAACCTGGAATGGTCAGATAGGTGATTTGTAGAGAGTTCAGACAGTGTTAATGAAGAGGACAACACTCTTGTGGAACAAAGGTTTTATGGCCTCTTCAGGTAACAGTGATGGAATGTGAAAAACATTTCAACTGAAAATTAAATTTGTAAAATTTAATTGGCTCCTAAATATTAGCTCCTATCACTTTAAGCAGTCATTTATAAACCAGTCTTCATTCCTGCTCCTCATTTCAACTGGAATGTTTACTTTTACATGGAAGTACCATCGTTACTATGGAAATCAAAAGTCTGACAGGTCAGGTTTTGCTGGGGAGTGCACAGCTGCTCAGCTTCCCTGAGTCAAGACAGCTACTGGAAGAGGGAAAGCCACTAGGACACCATCTCAACAAGGTTGCTAAATGCCTTTTATGGCCTTATTACTTCTTTAATGCCTCATTGAAAGGTAATCTCTTACAGAATGTACATAAGTAAGATTATCTGCATATTTAATACTCACAAAATTATGCCCCTCTAGAGCTAAATGATTTAAAATAATGATCCCATTTATGACAGAGAAAAGTTATTTAAATAAAATACAGTTATCATTTATTTCACAGTTGATTTGAAACACATTGTTGAAATGAATGTTTTGGGCTGCCTGGAAAAAAAATAATGAAAAATCAATCAAACCTCTTAATCTTTCTAACAGTGTATATTTCAGACAAAGGAAAGAGAGAGGTCATGACTGAGATCTGTATTACTACAATGATTTCATGTTTTCTACTCTCATGTCTACCACACCACTGGAAAGTCTTTAAAGAATACAAAGAAAAAAAACATCCCTGTAGGTAACTGTCCTGGTTTCGGATGGGATGGGATGGAGTTAACTTTCTTCTTAGTAGCTAGTACAGTGCTGTGTTTTGGCTCTGAGAACAATGTTGATAACACACTGATGATGTTAGTTGTTACTAGGTAACGTTTATACTAAGTCAAGGGCCTGGTTGCTTTGATGCTTGGATAATGGGGCTAATAGTATAGAGTTGGAGGGTAGGGAAGCCAAGCATCTGGGATCACTTGCTAAAGAAGGGGGCATTGACAGGGCAATTGGAAAAGGAGTGCAAATCATCAGCCTCTGGAAACTACTTCTGTCAAGCATGAAGGAACATTATCCCTACAAGGAGGATATTACGTGCCACCCAACCAAGTGGACTGTAGTAGAGAAGGGTATTCAGTACTTGAAGGAATTAGCTGTGAAAGAGATGATCTATTATAATCTCAGTGATCCACAGTCACCCATAGATCCTGATGAAGTCTGATGCACATGACCCACGTGGTGGAAATTGGTACATAGCGCACCATCAGCATATGCCAATCCATTGGCAGTAATGGGTTGGTCAGACACTGTACCACCAACAAACAGTGGATGAAGTGTTTCATCATCTCAGAGACTATGAAGATAGTGTCTCTACCTCCATCATTTCAGCTGTAGAGAGACTGGTCCAGCGGCTTGTCAAGAATATGTCCTACTCTCCACCAATACAGACTCACATCTCAGCTCTCAACTGTAGATGCCCTTCTGTTTGGAGGGGAGAATATAGAAAATACACACTATGAGGTACTTTATGGTTTTATCTGTGTGAGACTATGGAGAGGACATGAGGAGGTGGGATAAAAAACTACCTCAGTTCTGGAGACACGACTGCGTGAACTACAAGGAAAAACAGTCACAAATAAGGATTCTTCCAGGAAGGTTGCTGCAGCAGTCTCCAGAGGACAGTTTCCCGACAGAGTGATAGGGCTGCCTTTACTCTCATTCCTATGAAAAAGAATTCTAATCCATTCTGTCAAGACATAAGTGGGCGAAACCACTCCACACTACATCCATTTCACACCGCTTGCCATCCTAGTGGGGAGTCCCTAGACCAGGATTACTGCCTCCAGCCAGCTGGAGGACAGGAATAGCCAGGTTTATTGGACTGTGTGGATCTGATGGCCTTGCACATTGGACCCACAGGAATATAAAGCTCTAGTAGATCCAGGTGCACAGCGTACTCTAATGCCATCAAGCTATGAAGGGGCAGAACCCATTAGTATTTCTGGAGTGACAGGGGGATCGCAACAGCTAACTGTATTGGAGACTGGAACAAGCTTGACTGGGAATGAGTGGCAAAAACATCCCATTGTGATTGGCCCAGAAGCTCCATGTATCCTTGGCTATCTTAGGAGAGGTTATTTCAAGGATCTGAAAGGATGTCGGTGGGCTTTTGGTATAGCTGCCTTGGAAACAGAGGAAATTAAGCAGCTTTCTGCTTTGCCTGGTCTTTCAGAAGACCTGCCTGTGGTGGGATTACTGAAAGTCAAAGAACAGCAGGTGCCTGTTGCTACTACTGCAGTGCACTGGAGGCAATACTGCACCAAGCGAGACTCCCTCATTCCCATCCAGGAGCTGATTCACCAACTAGAGAGCCAAGGAGTGATCAGCAGAACCTGTTCACCCTTTAATAGTCCCATATGGCCAGTGCAAAAATCTAATGGAGAATGGAGACTAACAGTGGACTGTTGTGGCCTGAATGAAGTCATGCCACCATTGAGTGCTGCTGTACCAGACATGCTAGAATTTCAATATGAACTGGAATCAAAGGCAGCCCAGTGGTATGCCATACTGATACTGCAAATGTGTTTTTCTTGATGCCTTTGGCTGCAGAGTGCAGGCCACAGTTTGCCTTCACGTGGAGGGGTGTCCAATACACCTGGAATCAACTGCCCCAGGGGTGGAAACACAGCCCTACCATCTGCCATGGACTGATCCAGGCTGCACTAGAACAGGGTGGAGCTCCAGAATATCTGCAGTACATTGATGACATCATTGTATGGGGCAATACAGCAGAAGAAGTTTTTGAGAAAGGGGAGAAAATTATCCACATCCTTCTGAAATCCAGTTTTCCCATAAACCAAAGTAAAGTCAAGGGACCTGCACAGGAGATCCAGGTTTTGGGAATAAAATGGCAAGATGGACGTTGTGAAGTGGTTGTGATCAACAAAGTAACAGCTATGTCTCCACCAACTAATAAGAAATAAGCTCAGGCTTTCTTAGGTGGTGTTGGCTTTTGGAGAATGAACATTCCAAACTATTGTATAATTGTAAGCCCTCTTTATCATGTGACCCAAAAGAAGAATGATTTTAAATGGGGTCCTGAACAATGACAAGCTTTTGAACAAGTTAAACAGGAGGTAGTTCAAGCAGTAGGTCTTGGATGGGTTCAGACTGGGCAAGATATAAACGATGTGCTCTACACTGCAGCCAAGGAGAATGACCCAACCTGGAGCCTCTGGTAGAAAGCACCAGGGGAAACTTGAAGATTACCTTTGGGCTTTTGGAGTCAGGGATATAGAGGACCTGAGGCCTGCTATAGTCCGGCTGAAAAAGAGACACTGGCAGCTTATGAAGGGGTTCAAGACTCTTTGGAAGTGATTGGTACTGAAGCACAGCTCCTCTTGGTGCCCCAGTTACCAGTGCTGGGCTGGATGTGTAAAGGGAGGGTTTCTTCTACAGATCATGCAACTGATGCTACATGAAGTAAGTGGATTGCGCTGATTACACAACGAGCCTGGATAGGAAATCCCAATCGTCCAGGAATTTTGGAAATTATTATGGATTGACCAGAAGGTGAAGATTTTGGGATGTCATCAGAGGAAGAAGTGACACATGCTGAAGCAGCCCCATTATATAATGAGCTGCCAGAATGTGAGAAGCAATATGCCTTGTTTGCTGATGGTTACTGCCATATTGTAGGAAAGCATCACAGGTAGAAGGTGGCTGTATGGAGTCCCCTATGACAAGTTGCAGAAACTGCTGAAGGAGAATGTGAATGGAGCCAGTTTGCAGAAATGAAAGCAAGCAATCCATCTGGCTTTAGATGTTGCTGAATGAGAAAGGTGGCCAATCCTTTACCTCTATAGTGACTCATGGATGGTTGCAAATGCCCTGTGGGGGTGGTTATGGCAACGGAAGCAGAGTAATTGGCAATGCAGAGGTAAACCCATCTGGGCTGCTGCATTGTGGCAAGATGTTGCCGCTCAGTTGGAGAACCTGATTGTAAAGGTACGTGATGTAGATGCCTATGTACCAAAGAGTCAGGCCACTGAGGAACATTTAAACAACCAGCAGGTAGATCAGGCAGCCAAGATGGAAGTGGCTCAAGTAGATTTGGATTGGCAACAGAAATTATTTATAGCTGGGTGGGCCTGTGACACTTCAGGTCATCAAGGAAGAGATGCAACGTATAGATGGGCCCGAGATTGAGGGGTGGACTTAACCATAGACACTATTGCACAGGTAATTCATAAATGTGAAACATGCTCTGTGATTAAGCAAGCCAAGCAGTTAAAGCCTCTGTGGTATGGAGGACAATGGCTGAAATATAAATATGGTGGGGCTTGGCAGATTGACTATATCACACTCCCGCAGACCCACCAAGACAAGCGCCATGTGCTTACAGTGGTGGAAGCAACCACCAGATGGCTGGAAACATAACGTGTGCCCCATGCCACCACCCAAAACACTGTCCTGGGCCTTGAAAGACAGGTCTTGAGGTGACATGGCACCCCAGAAAGAACTGAATCAGACAACAGAACTCATTTCCGAAACAGTCTCATAGACACTTGGGCCAAAGAGCATGGTATTGAGTGGGTATATCACATTCCCTGTCATGCACCAGCCTCTGGGAAAATTGAATAATATAACAGACTGTTAAAAGACTACACTGAAAGCAAGGGGTGGTGGAACTTTCAAACACTGGGATAAACATCTAGCAAAGGATACCTGGTTGGTTAATACCAGAGGATCTGCTACCTGAGCTGGTCCTGCCCAGTCAGTGCTTTTGCGTACTGTAGAGGGGGATAAAGTGCCTGTAGTGCACCTCACAGATAACGCTTGGGAAATCAGTCTGGGTCATTCCTGTCTCAGGCAAAGGCAAACCCATTCATGGGATTGCTTTTCCTCAGGGGCCTGGGAGCACTTGGTGGGTAATGTGGGAAGATGGGGGAGTTCAGTGTGTGCCTCAAGGGGATTTGATTTTCGGTGAAAACAGCCAATAAACTGAGTGTTGTTAATTGTTACATAATATTGTATATGTCATTGGTGACAACGGTAGAATTTGAACCCACGCCCACAGAGAGACTGGATATCTTGTGGCACCCGTCTCTACTATTTTAGATTTGATGATTTGAACCTTTTTTCTCTTCAACTGCCACACCAATGAAGACTGACTTTAGTGAAACCACATTGGCGCAGCTGTAATAGGAGTAGAACTTGCTTCAAAATGGAACAGTCCAACACCTCCTACCATCCTCCCTGCCCAGAAAGACCATTATAACAGATGGAGCCCAACATCATGGACTAAATGAACTCAATGGACTTCAGAGGGATGTTCCATAGACTAAGGGAATGATATCTGTGTATTTATATAAAGGACAGGAGAGGTGACGATGTATTGGAAAATGTAGCATGACGTAAATGGTATGGAATAAGGAGTGGATACTATCCTGGTTTCGGCTGGGATGGAGTCAATTTTCTTCTTAGTAGCTAGTGCAGTGCTGTGTTTTAGCTCTGATGTGAGAACAATGTTGATAATGCGCTGATGTTTTTAGTTGTTGCTGTGTAATGTTTATACCAAGTCAAGGACTTTTCAGTTTCTTGGGCCTTGCCAGCCAGAGGGCTGGAGGGGCACAAGAGACTGGGAGGGGACACAGCCAGGACAGCTGACCTGAATCAGCCAAAGAGGTATTCCATACCATAGGATGTCATGCTTCGTATATAAACTTGGGGAATTAGCTGGGGCCAGGGGATTGTTGCTCAGGGACTGTCTGGGCATTGGCCAGTGGGTAGTGAGCAGTTGTACTGTGCATCACTTCTTTTCCTTTCTCCCTTTTCCTTTGGATTTTATCCTCTCCCCCCCCCCCCTTTCCATTATAACTGTTGTTGTTGTTATTGTTATTGTTGTTGTTCTTACCTTTTTATTCTGTTTAAATTATTAAATTGTTCTTATCTCAACCCTTGAGTTTTACATTCCTTTTCAATTCTCCTCCCCACCCCTCCAGGTGGTGGGGAGGGAGAAAGCGGCTGCATGGTACCACGACAGTAATTACAGCAGGAAATGCTGCAGTTGACTGACTACACCTCCTGTCATATGACAGAGAGGTATTCATCCCTCTTTCCTGTCAGATAACTTAAGAACAAAAATAAGGAGCAGTTTTTGTCAGCATGCCTGTATGTCACAATCGTTGCTCTCAGTAGAGCGGCTAAAGTCAGCAAATTGACATTAATTTAAAAGCATTTCCAACAGTTACCTCTGAGTCCTGTACACGTCTCATTCGAGTGGATCCACTGAAGTTAACTGGATTACTTACTGGCTCAGATAAAATCACTGAGAACAGAGGTAACTCCCATGTAATCAAACTGAGCAAGATTTATTCTTATAGGTGAAATTGTGAGACTATGTCTATTGAATAAACGGCCCTGAAGTCCTTTTTTGTATGTTAGTAAATGTGATTTTACCTGGAAAGTCATCACCTTCCTTTCATTGTAACTCTTTACAGCTTCATATATTTTGAACCTGGCACAAAATGAACTCATTCAGAGAATCTGTGAGTTGCCAAGAGTAAAGATATTTTATGCTGCTTCATCAAGTACATTATGATTCTTTCAGGCATACACACTGTGAGAAAGAATAACTTTTCAAAATTCAGACTGGCTTTTATATTTTCTGCACAAACAGAAAACACATAAAAAGCATTTTCCAAGACAGAATTATAGTGAAATCTGTGTTGCTTTAGTCTGAAACATGGAGTGGAAAAGATTTGATTAAAAAAAAAAATTCTTGGCAAGTATAATGTGTTTCTGTTTCCTGTGTGTGTGATTTCTGGGAAGTCAAAATACCTGAGAAAGTCAGGATGAAATTAGGAGAGGTATAAGGGGCTGAAATGGAGACAGAGTACTACAGGTGGAAGACAACAGTTAAAATATCTTGAGAGATTAATTTTAGATATGACAAGTTAGAGAGTCTGATACTAAAGTATCGGATATGCATAAATTGTTTCAACATTTGCCCTTTTGAAATTGCTTTTAATCTTATTTGGCGCTTGTTGCAGAAAAGGCAATGCTTTCAGATATTCCCATGCTTCATGCATGCACACACACAAAACAGAGAGAGGGGGGAAAGAAGTCAGCACTGACCAATAGATAGCATATTTCTGGAATGAATTCTTTTACTATGAATGAAATAGGAAGATGGTCTCTGATACCATTATGTGCTAACTTCTGATGTATAGCCATTTTGAAATGGCTTTTAACTATAATCTTTAACAAATGTGTTCCTTGTACAAATTCAGATATATTATTTTCTTGGTAAAAAATCACAAATTGGAAGGGAAGAAACATGAAATAACACTATGTGAGTAACTATGCTAGGTGTTCAATTATCTTTTTCTGGAGCCTCACTCAAAGAGTTGCCTGGAACATTTTTCTAAAATATTTCAGTAGTGTCTCTTCCAGGACATTATGTAGCATTTATTCTTTTCTTTTTGGTTATAACCTAAACACTGCAATGTTGCAGATTATAATATCCTGTTTCTCAGAGTAGAGATGTTGGCACTTTTGTCTTCTTTGTAATGTAAGATCAGGGCACTTGGCTTGAAATAGTATTTTTTAGCTCATTTGAACACTTCTCCCACTTCTTCGAAGAGCTCCCTAGTGCCAAAACCAATTCAGGTAGGGAGAAACGAAAGGTCAACATCTCAAATGCCCTCATTAAGTTTCTGTGCAGTAGTGGTTCAGGTCCTTCTAACCCCTTGTAAAAAATTATGTAGTTTTGAGCCATTCCTTGCAGTCCCTTTCCTAGCTAGCTGCCATGAATATCCTTACAGTATTTCCATGGGGAAAATGGGATCAAATCCCCTTAGGCAGGGAGTAGACCTGAAAGTGAATGAGTATTGTTGTTACACCATCACCACCAGCTTTAAAAAAATAAAATCCAAAAAACCAAGCCAACTTTTCTGATTATAACTTGCTGTTTATTGTCTGAAAATGTGTACCAGTAGGTGAAGAGAATGAAAGCATCGACTGTGTCACGAGTGGGCAAGGCACAGCACTGCTTAGCCTGGCAAGGGCTGAAGCTCTGCACAATCTCAAAGGCACAACTCTATATACCTGCAAACCTGCAGTTTAAAAATGTAATGTACGCAGAGAGTTAGATGACAGTTGAGTGTGTGTTTTAACAATAACAGGTTTGGACCTACGTTTTTTAATTTCACTTAAATCCTATTTTTAAGAGCCTTAATAGCATCCTGTACATAATAAGTGACATATAACTAGGACTAATGAGGTTAAATAGAGAAAAAGTAATGTCTTTTCCATAATGTATTCCAAATAAATATTCTCTTCTCCCAACCTGCCAAGAGATGTCAAGTGCTGGCAATAAGTATTCCAGTGAAAATTATAATTACTTCTTGTTTTTTTCAGGCATTCAATTACTCTTTTTGAGAAATAAAATCTTAACTACTAGCAAAGTCATAGAAACAAAGCACTACAAAGCAAAAAGCCCAGAATATCCATCAGCTCAACAAAGGGAGCAAAGGAATTCAGAGACAACTGCAAAATGAAAGTTATATGAAGGTAAAGTGGAAAAATATTTTTTAAAACATAAAATCTGTATTAGTTCTCTCATCTGTTCACTAGGACCCCTTGCTCACGCATATACTTGTGTTAAAGAAGTTTATAGTAAGACTTCTGTGATAAATCTCATCCTTTAAAAAAGTTTCCTTAATTTCTTTACATCACGTGAATATAGGAAATTATCCAGGCTTTTTACTGTGTCAGATTTTGTCTTGAACTTAAGCCAGCAATGTGCCCTTGCAGCAGAGAAGGGCAATGGTGTCCTGGGCTGAATGAGGTATTGCCAGCAGATTGACAGAGGTGATCTTCACTTCTACTCAGCACTGGTGAGGCCGGACCTGGAGTACTGGTTCCAGTTCTGGACTCTCCAGTACGAGAGAGGTATGGATATGCTGGAGAGACTCCAGTGAAGGGTGACAAAGAGAAGGCTCAGTGAGATCTTATCCATGTGTATAAATACGTGAAGTGAGAATGCAAAGAAGATGAAGCCAGGGTCTTTTCAGTGGTGCCCAGTGACAGGACCAGAGGCAATGGGCACAATCTGAAATGCAGGAGATGCCATCTGAACTTCAGGAAACACTTTTTCACTGTGAGGGTGGCCAAGCACTGACACAGGTTGCTCAGAAAAGTGGTGGAATCTCCAACCTTGAAGATATTCAAAAGCCACCAGGACACAGTCCTGGGCCACCAGCTGTAGGTGGCCCTGCGTAAGCGAGGGAGTTTGACTAGATGGCCTCCAGAGGTCCCAACCACATCAACCATTCTGTGATTTTGGATAGAAGTCTTAAAAATAACAATAAAACTATGTTTTATCCCATTGATACTTAAAATACTTAAATGTGTACCATCCATCAATGGGGTCAGCTAATTCAAATAGCACACTTTATTGTACATTACCATTACACAATTATACAATGACAAAAAGTGGTGTATAACTTTCTTTTCTATACTGGTTCAAAAATTAAGTTCAGTAGATCCTTTGAAATGAAGCAGGATTTAATTTTTTTTAGAGGGCCTTTAATTTTCCTTTGTATGTTTCTAAATGAATGGTGTTGATCATTTGTATGATTAATCTCATACTCCCTAGTTTATAGAGAAACAAAGACAATTTGGACAAGTGCAGCTCATTTTCAACTAAGCCTGTGTCTAAAGAGCAGTTATAACTGGGGTATTTGGGGACTGGAAACCCCACAGAATCTTTAAATAAACTACAGTATGTTAAAAGCATGAGAGTGATCCTATAAAAGTAAAGATTCTATCTCAGGTGCTACCATAGATATTTCTCCTAATCTCCTACTATGTATCTTCATTTTAAACATTTTCTGCCTGTGTTAACTAGATTAAAATAGTAAATGCCTGTACCAGTAATGACTGAAACGCACCGAATATGTATCTTCAGACCAGACCCTGGTGATGAGGGGCAGGTTCATAGCTTCGCGCTCTTTCACGAGTGTTACAGAGTAGCCCTTCTAGCTCCAACAAAGGGCTTGTGCATGTCTGGCATCAAGCTGGCATGCTTGAAATGAGACTTTGCTAATATATCACTGGGTTGTTGAACTTCTACATCACTGGCATTTCACTTGATTCTAAAAGATATTAAGCAGCTACAGTAAAACCCACTGTGATCTGTCTTTCTATTAGGTTTTTTTGTATATATTTTTATTGTATTTTTAAAAGGAAGAGTGAAGAACAAAGAGAGAAAGTAGATTATTTTCTTTGCAATTATTCCCTCTTGAACAATAACACTTAGCCTCCAGAGTTCTATAAAGGTGTTACATTCTGCTTCTGCAAATCTGCAGAGGAAATACAGCTGTTGGGTGTGGAGATTTAAACCTTCTTCATGGCAAACAAATCCAACAACTTACTGTTATCAAAATGAGGTCATACCCTCTTGTTCCATCCATTTCTCTCCTCTGCTCTTAGCTGCACCCATTCGTTTTTCTAGACCCCTCAAGTGAGCCAGTTAAACTTAAATGGCCAGACGGAAAGAAACCAGGAAAAAATGTGAGCAGCTGCCTTTTCAGTTAGAATGGAACTGAAATCTTCAGCCAAAGGGAGTTGCTAGAATTTCAAGTTTGAGCTGCCGAAAGGAGGTGAGGTGCCAAAACAGTGAGCTGTTAGCTTGGGTCAGCTGCTCCTAGGAGCAGCAAATAAAGGTCTGATTATTTCATTTAATGTTAGGAGTTTAATTAATTATGTTAGCTCTAAGTTAGATCAAATTAATCATGTTCATGAAGGGGTCACTGTGTCTCAAATTCTGCCTCACTCTCAGACCTAGACGTCCAATTTCAAGCTGCAAAGACATGTCTCTTCCTATTCAGAAATCACAATCCCAAGTTTGTTCTCTCTATGACATTTGTATGAAAATTGACAGATGCTAGTCATTCTGACAAAGCACATCCTGAAAACGATCTTTCTTTTTTTTTTTTATAAAGCATCACTTAAAAAGTGGATGCCAGAATTTGAGTTTCTTTTGGTCCTTTTTGGGATATCAACCCCAATGTCCTGACAGCAAACAATTCTTATTAGGTTGTAGAGAAGTCTCACTCCATTCAGCTGTAGTTCTGTTACACTGAGTAGCATAATGGATAGTCGTTTTGGGCTTGGTTGCAGAACATCTATGCCTGGTTGTTAGTGTACATTTTATGTGGATTTTAGTATTTATTCAATATGTTACTGTTTTAACTGTTTTGACAACTGTTTGACATACTTAACTATTTGACATCAGATAAGTGGAGAGTCAGAGGACCCAAACTGTGGCTTAAAAATTATAGGCATCTTATATATAAGCATTATTTATAATCTGGAAATGTTTGATAGAATAAAAAAAACCAAAACAGGAGAGATCTAATAAGGAATAAAAAGAGAAAACTGGGAGATTTCGTGTAGGTATCTTCTAGGACCTTGATAGCAATCACAAAGTGATATCTGGGAAGAGGGAGAAAGAAAAAGAATAATATAACCTTCTTTATGTTTAACACAAAAAAAAATTTAAGAGGTTTCTTTTCCTTGTAGATAGTGTTTTCTTTGATGTTTTTCAAGAGTTTTAAAAATATATATTGTGAGAAGCATTGGAATAGGGTAAAGCTCATTATCTGGCATACCTTAGGAAAGTCAAAGTGACTGTAAAGCAAGAAGTATACTATTGTCCACATTTGTTTGATACCTGTAAGCAATTATATTCTTGAACTGAAGCATTGTTTGAAGGAAGGGCTAAGTATGGGGGGGTTAGGCCAAATGTCAACTGGAAAAACAGACAAGCTTGCAGGGTTTCAAACCCTTCCTCAAGCTTTTGTGTTCTCAGTCTTCCTGTGAAAGCCCTACACATATTCACACACTGAGTAGCCATAAACGCATCAGTATTAGTGAAGAGTGTCACTCTTTCCATTCATAAGCATTTGCACGACTAACAGGTAAATTAACTATGACAAGGGTCAAGTTTTTTTTCAGATCCTGTCAACTGCAATTCAAAATCCTTGAAAATGGTTAACATTTTTATTTCCTGAGGTAGCCAAAAATGTGTCTATCATCCAGAAGGTCTTTAGCCTTGAAGTCTTACAAGTGAATCCCTGCACTCTTGATGGCCTAATTAGCAGCCCATTCAAAATGCCTAAAGTGACCCTTAGGGCAACAGGCTAATATAGTGATTGTTATCTTTCAGCCTCTTTGGGTCACCTTTAGTTTATCAACTATGTTTGCATTATCAGTTAAACATATAATTTGGCATTATGATTTAAAATGTCACAAAATGGTCTGAAAATTGTATTTGGAAATATTAAAGAGCATTCAATTACTGAATTAGCTGAAAGGTCAGGAAGCGTTACCTTAAGTTTTTTTTATTAATGAATTCCTAGGCAGTGTTAGAACCCCAGAGAGGTAGCAGGCAAGGTACTCTGCAGAAACCAAATATAGCCAGATTACAATGAGGTAAATAGGAACTGGGGGGCATGCTTAGAAGTTCAGTTATTTATTTACAATTTATAACAAGTGGGTAAGGTACATATTATGATATGTCTTAATACATGACATTTACAGTACAGCTGAAATATCTACTGCATCTACTGTACATACTGTGAACAGCAAAGAAAGACACATGTAAATATAAGATGCCCAAAGAAAAAGGCAGAAGGCAGGAAAAATAAAATGGTAGGAAAGAATTTTCAAATGGAGCAGGAAAAAGGTCCTGTCATCAACTACCATTGAATATAATTTGTAAAATTACAGAGCTGCAAAGTTATATCTAGTCTTTAACTCTCTGATTTTGAAAAAATCTTAACACTATGATTTTGTTGATAGTGTATCTAAACATATAACATTTGAAATTCATAACAGTATGATTTTGTTCATACAGATCAAGTGAGGAGTTTAGTGGAGAAGATCAAAAATGTATTAAGTGTATTTACATTAGTATGACCCAGGAAAAACTCCATTTCAGTCAACAAAGTTACTCTGTTACTCGTGAAGCAGTATGAACATAGAATTATACCCCCCTAATTAATTCCATAAATGTGACAGGAAAAATAAATCTAGCTTTTGAGATTAGGTTGTGATACCACATGTGAGAAATGATGCACATGCATGTGAAGGAGAATGTGTCAGATAAAAGTGTCAGATGCTGAAGAGGAGAGAGTCATGCTGAGAAAACTGAAGAACACAGGGCAGCTATGAATACATATACAGTGGAAAGAAAACACTGAAAGTGAGTGGGATAGGGGAACCAACATAGCTGTAGTGCAGGCACGTGTCCTGGGTTAGAGGCAGACGGGTCATGCTGTGCCTGATCCTATTCCTCTCCCCTTTTTATTCAGAAATAATGAAGATTAATTTAGAACATAGACAATTAGAACTGTTCCAGCAGCAAATTGTATAAACATAAATTGGGGAGTTCCACTGAAGTTAATGGACCTGCCTGAGGCTTTAATCTGGGCCAATGAATAGAAATAGGTGAAGACTTTGATGGCTGGAAAGGGTGTTAGAATGAGTCTGTTTTCTTTTAAAAAAGGAAATGGAAATCTTAATAAGCTTGAACTCCAAATACATATCCAAAACAAAGAAAGGTGATAATTTCTTGTTTGACAGTCTTCAAAACAGACTTCAAGAACACAGTAAATGATGCATCTACATTGCCAAGTTGCTGTTTTAGTGACTAGTTACTAAAAATATTTTAAAAGTATGAAAGCAATATCTGTCAATTTTACCTCCAGTGTCAGCCTAAAATATTGTGTGTAAATTTAAAAATCCTAAAATAACAAATGCAGCAATAACAATAACATTAATTACATAGGAAATATTTTTAATTTCATTCATATTGAATTTACCTATTACTGGGATTTCTTAATATTTTATTATTTACTTTTTAATGTATGCTAAGGAGTTTATCACTTCAAGAGTTATGTCTTCTCATCGGACTTGCTTCCTTATTTCAGCAACAGGGACAATCATAGACACATCTTAGTGTGGTTTAATCAGAAAACACACCTAATTTCTGCATGGCCTAGCACCTGCTTTTCCACCCATTCTCTTGAGAACTGCATGACCAGCCTCACCATAGCTCTTATCTCTTCCCTTCCTACAATGAATACTTGGATGCAGAAGTCCATCTCCTGCATGGGAGAAGGTGGGAAAAAAACCCTTTAAAATGTTTTTGACCAACAGACTGCCTCAGCCATGCGCCAAAATTTCCTGCATCAATTG
This sequence comes from Falco biarmicus, assembly GCF_023638135.1. Classification (NCBI taxonomy): domain Eukaryota; kingdom Metazoa; phylum Chordata; class Aves; order Falconiformes; family Falconidae; genus Falco; species Falco biarmicus. The sequence continues at coordinate 30,504,305 of NC_079293.1, read as the reverse complement.
CTATTCAAATGGCAGTATACTGGGAAAAAAAAAAGATATTTCAGTTTCACTTAAAGAGCTATCCAATACAAGCCCTCTTGAATGAAAGAAGAAATGCACAAGGTTATGATTGCAAGGTGAAAAGAGGTCAAACATCAAATTTAATAAGCCAAACCCATCCCTATAATATTTCTGGTTAGGGCAGAGCTCAGTCCAGCTTCATCTGGGGAGCTTCTAGGCAATACAAAATGTGATAATATTTAGTGATACATTTCAAATGAATACTGTCTTTAGTAATGCATTTCAGGTGAATACTGTCTACAGATTTTTAAGAGGTGAATGCTCATAGAAATATCTTTTTTGTCACAGTTTTCACTACTTTAGTGTAAATGGCTCACTTATTCTACAAAATGGTAGGTGAGATGGTGTATAGGTAAATAGGATTTCCATTTTTTCATTTTCATTGGACTATCTTCACAGATCATGCATACAGAAAAAGAAACAGGCAACAAGCTGGCTACTAAATAAACAATACACAAATAAATGTTAGTACATCCAGTCCTTTCACTTATAACACTTGCTTCCAGCATGTTTGCTTTCAGCTTTGCTGTGAAAAATATCCAGGATATTGTTTGAAACAGATTATGTGTAGTTTCATGTGATTCAGTCTGGCTTTTTGTGTGCTGCATATACTCAAAGTCTTTATAATTCATGTACAACACAATCTGTCATTAATCCTACATCACAAGATGAGAAGTAAATGCATTAGGAATGCTGGATGAGTAAGGTGCCTTAGAAGGAAACTCTAATAGATGTGATAACGTGCATACAAAACCATTTACAAGGCAAAATTTTATAAGATACAGCAGTGAGTAAATGGCAAGATAAAAACCAGACAAGTAACGTTAGAACAGAATGATTAATGAAGCACTATTCCATAAGATCATGGCAGTAGTATAATGTTGTCACATGAAAAATAAAATATTTGAAGTAGGAAAGGAAAGAAACTTGATAGCATCATTGGATTGGCAATATGGGCACTCAGCATAAAAATAATTATCTCTAATATAAGTATATTATATAGATACTTACTAGATAGTAACCAAACTAGAGAGATCTGTGTAGCTCTAGATTTTTTTTCCCACTTTCTAGAGAGACACTGACTGGACTTTAATCATTCTACAGTATGGTGAACTGATTTTATTGCATGACTTATTTTCTCCAGTAGTGGAATGTGGAAGATAAAGTTTTCAAAATGCAAAAGGAAGAACATTTCTCATTATTCAGAATCAGATAAAACTGGCTGAGCACTCAGCTCTGAATAATAATTACAAATCCATTCCTTCCATCAATTACTGAAGTATTTTCAAGCAAATTACAGGTTCTGAATGTGAATTCCTGCAAGTCTTACGTGTATGCCAAATGGATCTATAGGAAAATGGGTGGATTTTCAGCTAAATAGTAAGGCCTTGGTTATCCAGATCAAAGCAGGTTTGGATCAGACATTTCATTTAATCAGACACCATCAAATGCAAAAAAACTGTGATTCATCTATCATGATGTCAGATTGTGTCTCTGAGTTAGAATTGTATTCAGCATAAAAGTTAGCCTTGCTGATTCTCCTGGTGGCACTCTTGTAAGTTACTATGTCCTTGTGAGGAATGGGATACAAATGGCAGCAAGGGATTTTGAGGCACAGAAAATCTATTATGAATCAAAATCAAAGTCAAAAATTCATATAATGTCAAGACACTTCTAAATTAGAGGCCACAGATGGAAGCACTCATAATTGATTGTCTGTCACAGTTGAAATGAAGATACAGTTTAATTATAACTTTACAGCAAATATGAGGACAGGAAATGTTACAAAAATCTATAATTCTGAAGAAAAGGTTGCTATCCCAAAATGCACTAAAAGAAATGGGAGTATTTATCACCTGTACCAGTTAGGATCATTTCACTTTGGCTGTGTAGGTAGCCATAAAGAAACACTATGTAACCCAGGCTGCAATGTGATTTTCAGGCTTACGATTTTGTGGTGTGCTAATTGCTCCCAATCAAGTGGTAACAATGGAACTAAATATTTACCTGCTGGTAGGCACTAGGAATTTCTAAGGTTAAAATGGGCTAGATCTTACAGTTATTTTAAAGAGAAATGTTACATGACCAAAAGTGAACAAATAAGTCTTGGTTACAAATGTACTAATTTAAAATTTATACTAATTGTTTGGGGGGTTTTACTAGTTTGAATAATCATAATTATCCCCTTGTTGCTTTTAATGTCACTGATATATCTTCCATTATGCATAAGTACCTATATTTCAAGTAAAATAGCTTAACAGCTTGAGGTAGAGTAAATGAATGGGGGTTTGGTTTTTAACTCCAAAACAAACAGCTTTTAAACACTGAAAGCAAAACAAATGCTGTGGACTCTAGGAGTTTTCTGTCTTGTTTTGGAAATGTTTTCACCCCACTTTGACAGCAGTTCTGTAAGATTTTGAGAATATGGGGGTCACATAAAAAATCCATTGAAGTCAACAGAGGAAGCCTTGGCAATACTTCCATCACCAAGTAACGAGAAGATCTGGAGGCTGGGCAGGCTGAGGGCCAGGACCCTCCTTGCGTTCTCTGTCCACAGTATTGGTTGCAGCGCAGACATAATTGAGCCTTTGTGGGCAAAGTGAAGGCTGGAGCCCAAAACCATGGTATTGAAGATGTCTAAGTATTTCTTTGCTAAATCCACTTCGGGAAACAACAGTACACAGAGTTTCCAAGTACAGGGTTTGTGCTAATGCAGCTAATCTACCCACTCTTCTGTAAAACCATGCAGTCCTATTCAAGCTGCTTATTGGGAAAGGCTGTTGGCTAACAATAATGATGACTGGGCATAGGGTGGGAGGGAGTTTGTTTACTCAAGCCAAAACCCAACCATCTTTTGATCAGGCTGTTCAGTGATTAGGAAAATCACATACCAGTCCTTAGCCTTGTGGCTGGCTTTTTTCTTTACTAATGTAGATGTGGTCCAAGTCCTTGAACATCCCCTGGAATATAGTCTGAGGAAGCCTTTTAATGTGAACTTGGTTGTTTACAAGTGGATATTAGGAGAGTTTTGCTGTCGAGGAAAGGCTTGGTTCATTTTAACAGATGGTATATCCCACAGAATTCAGCAGGTGTTTGAACAGACCTGTGGAGAAGTAAAAAGGAAATGAATTAATGTGAACTTGAATGTAACTTCACAGCAAAGGTTTGATCCAGATAGATGTAGAAGCCTTTAATTAGATGTTTTAAAACTACTGAACTGTAGTATAACAGCAAATGTCAGTTTGTATGCCTATACAGATATATATGCACTTGAAATATATATATATGCACACATATCTACATTTAAAATATTCAGTAACTAAGATTGATATTATTAGAAAGCATTCAATCTGTTGGTCTATATCAGGGGTCCTCGAACTTTTTAACCAGGGGGCCGGCGCGCGGATGAAGTGGCAGGCAGTCATCTGCGGCTGCTTGGTTTCCCCCCCCAACCCCTGGCGGAGGGGGGTCTGTAAATACCGGGGGCCGGATTGAGGACCCTGGGGGGGCGTATCCGGCCCGTGGGCCGTAGTTTGAGGACCCCTGGTCTATATATTTGCAATCACAATATTTTGTCTAAATACAGAATTCAGCATTTTACCAAATAAACCCCTCTTTCTTCTAGAAGTACCCTGTCATGGTTTATAATGTGAGGAATTAACATAACCATAAAGTTGATTACTACACTGCATCCAGTCTTCTGGAATACTTGCTGCTTTTCTCTAGGCATCTGTTAATGTGTTGCAGTTATTTACCTTTTAAAAACAACGATATTTTTTAATTTAATTATAAATCAATTCATGTGTAATTGTTTGAAAAAGAAAATCTATAGGCACCTTGAAAGGCAGTCAATGGATATATTTGTTTGGTTGAGAATGTAATGCCCTTAACAATCTTTGTGTACTTTACAACTATGAAGCAAATGGAACAACAGTTATTGGGACTAATAGCTAAATGCACCTACATAAAGTCTATTTAGCAATTTTGGATTACAATATATAGATAAAAGGAATGAATTCTTGCAATTAAAAAAAGTTATCTTTGACTAATACAGCTTAAAGGATGCAGATTTTATTAGTGACAAAGAAATGTAGTTAACTGAGAGGACAAATGCCTGACAAATCTGGCGACCTTCTATGATGGGATTACAGTATTGGTGCATGAGGGAAGGAATACTGGTGACATCTACCTAGATTGTGCAAAGTATTTATACTCTCCTGCATGACATTCTTGTCTTTAAACTGGAGAGACATGAATTTGATGAATGGACTATTTGGTGGATAAAGGAATTGGCTGGTTGGTCGTACTCAGAGTTGCAGTCAATGGTTCAATGTCCAAATAGACACCAGTGACGAGTGTAGTTCCTCAGGGGTTGGTATTGGGACCAGTGCTATTCAACATCTTTGTCAGCAACATGGACTCTCAGCAAGTTTTCCTCCAACACCAAGCTGTGTGGTGCAGTCGACACACTGGAGGGCAGGGATGCCATCCAGAGGGACCTTGACAGGCTTGAGAGGTGGACCAGTGCAAAACTCATGAAGTTCAACAAGGCCAAGTCCAAGGTCCTGCATGTGGGTCAGGGCAATCCCGGGCAAAAATACAGGCTGGGTGCAGAATGGATTGAGAGCAGCCCTGAGGGGAAGGACTTGGGGATGTTGATGGGCAAGAAGCTCAATGTGGCCCAGCAATATGCACTTGCAGCCCAAAAGGCCAACCATATCCTGGGCTGCATGAAAAAAAGCATGACTAGCAGGTCAAGGGAGGAGATTCTCCCCCTCTTCTCAGGTCTCACGAGACCCCACCTGGATTATTGTGATCATCTTTGGGGCTCCCAACATAAGAAGGACATGAACCTGTTGGAGCGAGTCCAGAGGAGGGCCACAAAGATGATCAGAGGGCTGGAGCACCTCTCCTATGAAGGCAGGCTGAGAGAGTTGGGGTTGTTCAGCCTGGAGAAGTGGAGGCTCTGGGGAGACCTTGTAGCAGCCTTCCAGTACCTAAAGGGGGCCTACAAGAAAGCTGGAGAGGGATTTTCTGTAAAGGCATGTTGTGATAGGGCAAGGGTGAATGGCTTTAAGCTGAAAGAGGGAAGGTTTAGGTTAGGTGTTAGGAAGAAGCTCTTTACTGTGAAGATGGTGAGACAGTGGAACAGGTTGCCTAGAAGAGTCATGGATGCCCCATCCCTGGAAGTGTTCAAGTCCAGGCTGGATGGCACTTTGAGCCCTGGTGGAAGGTGTCCCTGCCCCTGGCAGTGGGGCTGGAACCTAGATGATTATTAAAGTCCTTCCAACCCAAATCACTCTATGATTCTGTTAGCAGATACTTCTGCATGTTCTTTGTGAACAATTCACAATGAAATTCTGGTGAAATATCTGACAGTGATGTGCAGATAAACAAGGAATTCCAGCAACTACACACTTGAAATGCCTTTACTCAAATAATTACCTTTTTTTTTAATCACCTGTTATGTAAAGCAAAAGCAGATGTTATAACAGTAGTTCATAGGAATTATAGAAATAGTCCATTTTTGACAATTTGTCTTACTAGTAGAGAGGATGGAAAAGTCACTTGAATAGCTAGCTAAATTTTTGCCCCAAGATGGAATGACAAGGTCAAAATTTGATGTTTCTAGTGAGAAAACAAAAAATTGATGTTTCTGTTTAATGTGTGTCCCTTATGAAGGAGTGATAATGAATTATTTGGTACCAAAGCTACATTTCCTTTTTTCCTTCAGCCTTTTTGGAGCTGTTTGGTCATCTTACTGCATTGCACACTTGCAATTCCTGTTCCAAGGCAGCAGCAACAACAGAGCTTGGGAATTTGGCTTCTTTAAGAAATTCCTATCAAAAAGCCAGGGTTGCCTGTGTGAAGCTATGACCAGAACAAACAGGGCATTATCTGGACTCTTAACTAGATTATCAACACTTTGGAGAGGGATGATTTTTTCGCCCAAATGAGTTATGCACATACAAACTGCCTGCAAGGTGGTTAAAACTGATAGTATCCATTATGTGCAATGAAGATTGGTCTCTTGCTAAAATGGATTTAGAAGACAGCCCATGAAGGACTGGGAAAATGATTTAAGAATACAATTATAATATTCAAAAATATGAAAAAGCTTCTTTCGAAACAGATAGAGAAAATAGTTCATTATATCTTCCAAAGGTAGACATGCGTATTAATAAAATATTTAATATTAATAATGAGTCTAAATTAATTCAAAATATACTTGATATAGATTAGGAAATCATAGTTAAGCACATTACTTAGGGAAACTGTAATTCAGAACTTTAGACCATATTTAAAATAAACGTATTCAGACAATAGCAGACAATGGCATTCTGTCAGACCTGGTGTACGCCCATTTCATTACACCTCTGAGCAGTGATCTAGGGCCAGTCACTCCAGAAGACACTTTCAAGCCTGTGTTTCTGTGACTGCATTATGCAGCTCATTGTTTCTACTCTGAAAAAGACAGCTTCTGTAATAACGGTGAAGAGTACTGCAACATCTATTAATATTTCCTAAAGGAATCTTTTGGAGATAGGATTATTATGTAAAGTTCTGCCTGATACTTTTTTAAGACTAAACCAAAAGTTATATTCAGAGAAGGTGATTATGAACAGTTAAGTATGTGTGTTGGTGGCTCTCACTTTAGTAACATTCAGTGTTGCACTGAGACTATTTTTTTCCCCTTCAGAATTGGTTCTTCGCGTGCTAACAGGGTTTTGACTTTTTTACTTCTTGTTTCTGATTTTATTTTTTTCTTCTTGTTTCAAATAAGACACAAATTATTTTTTCCTTATCATTACTATTCGTTATTGCTGATTGCATTTTTAGATGGAATAAAGAATTCTAAGCCTTTGCTTTTCACATACCTCCATAATATGATGTATTGAATGTTTTATGCTTTTACATACAAAAAATAATTATAGAACCAGTCATGTTATTGGCAATATAAAAATAAAAAAACCCTGTTAATCATTCTAGAAAGAAAGGTGAATTTGTTTTGATCTGAGTAAGACAATTATTTCTACCTGAGATACGTTCAAGGCAGCTGTGTAGGATTTTTTGGGGGGGTTTGTTTATTTTTAGATCAGTTGCATACAGTGTAGCCATAAGTTTATGGCTATCATCTAAAGATACACAAACAGATATGAAATGAAAATATGCACAACCTACTTTAGTGTAGTGGAAGAAATAGTGTGTGCAGAAGTAGCTCATGAATAAGTTTAATAGATCTAGAGGGCTCTCTAAAATATAACAAAATTGGGTTTAAAATGTCATCAATGAGGAAAAGTAACAAAGTCTGGATTTCTCTGGTGAGTTATTAGGAAAAACAGAACTACTATCTCTGCATAAGCATAGTTCAGCTTTTTCAAGAAATACCATTTGTATCTGAATTAGTAGTAGTTTGACTGACCTAAGGAAACCTGAGATTTTTGCAAGATATGCCAGTGCGCTGTAGCATATAATCTGAAGTCCTTAGCTCAGCAAATGGAATGCTAAAATGCTTTGCATCATTATGGCTTCATCTAATATTTCTGTCAGCCCACTGCTGTATTTTAGCAGTGCAGTGTTGTGCAGAAATAGCTGGTCGTAAATAAGTGAGCTTTGGTATTGAAAACAGTGATGCTGAACTGAGCTTCATTTTCCCCTTCTTGCTAGTACTTTAGGTTATACTAACACAGCATGTGCATCGGGAAGACACATCTGACCCTTACACTGAGTGAGAAGAGGAAAGAGTGAGAAAAACACACTGTTCAAGGTGAATCCCTCCAGTCCAAAATAAAGTGTACAAAGAAATAGCTGCCCATTTAAGTCACTTTTTAGGGAATGAAGTTAAGGATATCAAAGCCACGAGGTGTTTTGTGAGAGTGTGCAAGGGCATTTGAAGATGCAGAGCTTGTTAGGTTAGGGTAGGAAGGTATTACAAAGTACAGAAAGAACTGGATCTGGTGCACTCTTCTCTGTGATGTCTGTTGTTACATATTCACCTTGACAAGAGCTGAGCAGGTAGTCAGGAAATCAGGACCTGGCACTGATCTCTGAACTTAACCAGCAAGTGTAGAGAGGAACACGGAGAATGAATATGTCAGCTCTATCTACTGCTTCTATGATTAGCTCAAGAATTTCTACAGAACTGAATTATGTCAAAAAAATCAGCCACTTATTTTGTCACTAAAGAATTCTGCTTTTCCAAACCCAGAATGTGAGTGGCAGCCCTACATATAGATTTAAAGGACGTATATGAATTTGCAGGTAAATAAGAATTGTTTGAGTTCTGATATCTATTTTTCCCTGTCCTTAGGAAACCAAGATGGATCCTTCTGAAAACTAAGCAAAGAGAAACACATCTGCACACTCAAATTCAAAGACCAGTGATAGAATCATAGAATATATCAAGTTGGAAGGGACCCATAAGGACCACTGGGTCCAACTCCCTGCTCCTTGCAGGACTACCTAAAACTAAACCATATGACTAAGAGTATTATCCAGATGCTCCTTGAACTCTGATAGGTTTGGTGCCATTATCACTTCCCTGGGGAACCTGTTCCAATTACTAATCACTTTCTCAGTGAAGAACCTTTTCCTATGTCCATGCTGAACTTTCTTTGATGCAGCTTCATTCCATTTCCTCATCTCCAGCGCTGGTCACCAGCGAGAGACCAGCACCTCCCTGTCCACCACCCACCTTGAGTAAGTTGTAGACTGCCATGAGGTCACCCCTCAGCCTTCTCTTCTCCAAGCAGAACAAACCAAGTGACATCAGCCACTCCTCGTAAGTCTTGCCCTTGGAATGGTATCGGATGTCCTGTTTCAAATCCCCTGCTCTTTTTCATAGAATATTTAATAGCAAAACCCTCTGATCTGCTGTAAGCACACAACCACAGTTTTCCTTAAGAAAAGTAACTATACTTCATCCATAAATTAAGTTTGTAACTGTGCTGGTTTGGGCTGCAATAGAGTTAATTTTCTTCATAACAGCTAATATGGGGCTATGTTTTGAATTTATGCTGGAAACAGTGCTGGTAACACAGGGATGTTTATGTTACTGCTGAGCAAAGCTTGCACAGAGCCCAGGCCTTTTCTGCTCCTCACCCCAGCCCACCAGCGAGGAGACTGGGGGTGCACAAGAAGTTGAGAGGGGACACAGCTGGGACGGTTGATCCCAACTGACCGGGGGGGGGGTATTCCATACCATATGATATCATACTCAGCAATAAAACTAGGGGGAAAGAGGTTGGCAGGGGGGCCACTGCTTGGGAACTGGCTGGGCATCAGTTGAGCAGTGGTAAGCAACTGTTTTCATTTGTATCACTTGTCTTTCTTGGGTTTTATTTCTCTCTCTCTGTTATTTTAATTTTACTTACAACATTATTATTTTTTTATTTTATCAATTATTAATTTTTTTTTATCTCAGCCTGTGAGTTTTCTCACTTTTACACTTCCAGTTTTCTTCCCTGTCCCATCAGGGAGGGGTGAGCGAGTGGCTGTGTGGTGCTTAGCTGCCAGCTGAGGTTAAACAATGACATGTAGTTATGCCTTTTTTATTTTTCACCTGACATCTGAAATGTGCAGTGTGACATTGCTGTTCTACATTTTCGTTAAGAAATGAGAGATGAGATAGAAAAACTATGGAATAAAATGCAACAAAATGACCTTTGAATCCTTTTTAACTGGAATCCTAATACTGTTGGAGTGACTATAACTATGTAACTTGCTAATGATCTGTGCTGCCTAACCACTCTGTTGTGCATGAATCCACTCCTGCTATCAGATTTCTTTATGTACGTCTGCGAATAAATCCAGTGATATATCTGGGACCTAAAAATGCAGTTGTGAATCTTCAAAATCAATGTAAAATAGACGTTTGATTGTCCCCTGAGACGAGTTAACTATTTGATCTAGAAAGATGAAAAGAATGGAGAAATTAAAAAAATATGCAATTTATTAGAAGTTAAGATAGCTGTATATTGTTTGATAGGAAACTTTTTGAACTTGTTATTATTTTACACATGTGCAAAAGCAAAGAAATTAATTCCTTGCTTATTTCTATAGGTTATTAAACCCTATATTATGACAACCTTTGTCTTGTTGGTTTTGTTTGGTTTTTTGCGGGTTTGTTGATTTTTTTTTTTGTTAGTAAGAAGTACTTCTGCAGATGTAACTTACACATAAAAGTTACTGTGAGCATAGATTGCCATCAATTTCAGAAAAAACAGACAGCAGCATAGAGGTACTGGTTAAAGGCAAGTAAATCCCATGCTTAAATCCATAGTCAAAGGTTAAGACAAGTGGCTTGGCTTCATAGCAGGATTCTTCTATGATTTATCCCTATTTGCTTAGCTCCTGTTTATAGCTCTTCCAAATCAGTAAAATGTGGACAGCAGTGTTTCACAGGGGTGACTGCATCTATTCCGTTTATACAGAACCAGAAGCTGACTTCTGTGCTCTTAACAACCGCTGGGTATCTATATTAGATAAGCCATAGGTTAATACTTTTCTAGATTGTTATTGCTATTTAGTATTTTGAAATATTTCTAAAACACTGACCATAAAATATTTCTAAAATACTTAAGGAGATACAGTCACTTTCTTGTACATGGCAAGGTGTCAGGAGGATAATTGCAGTCAAACTCGGAGATGTTTAGGCACCATGACCAAGAGAGCTATGTAAACACAGATAGGTGTCCAGGTTTGTTTTGGAATCCAGAGGTTGCTGAGAAAAACAAACAACATTATCGTCAATACTGTAATTGAAACTAAAATGTTAAAAAAAAAATAGTTTACATTAACATAGTTCAAAGTATTAAGGATGTGGGGAGTCTAATTAGTATGTTCAGAAAAATACACAGTCCCTAATTTAAACAGAGTAGCATAAATTAAATTTAAAAATTGAGACTGATGGTTCTAAACCTACAGATATTACTTTTCATTAAAGATAAATTAATAATAAACAGGAAAATGTATAGCTGGAAACAACAAGTTCAGGACTGAAGAAAGTTATGGAATGAATAATTAAAGTTTATTATTTTGGATACAATTTTGAATTTCTTATCATTGTCACTTACTTTTCATTTCTTGAGAGATGGATTTATTTTCAATCCAACCTAAGAAGAAATTCCTTTTCTTTTTCCCTCAATAAAAAATGCATTTTCAAGTCCCTTGATATTGCTTTGGAATACTACAATATGAAAGAAAGTAAAATCTGAGATTTTAAAATTAAATCCTTTTACTGATCCTAGCTGGAAACTAAGCCTCACCTACCTGTTTGCTCACTGCCCCCCAGTGGGATGGGGGAGAGATTTGGAAGGGTAAAAATTGAGAAAACTCATGGATTGAGATAATGGCACTTTAATAGACAAAGCAAAAGCCACACACACAAGCAAATTGAAACAAGGAATTTGTTCACCACTTCCCACGAGCAGGCGGGTGTTCAGCCATCCCCAGGAAAGCAGGGCTCCATCACACGTAATAGTGACTTGGGAAGGCGAATGCCATCACCCCAAACATCCCCCCCTTTCTTCTTCCCCCAGCTTTACATGCTTTTTGTGCACCCCCAGCTTACTGACTGGTGAGGTGCTGTGAGAAGCAGAAAAGATCTTGGCTGTTTAATCACTGCTTAGCAATAACTAAAACAACCCTGTGTTATCAACACTGCTCCCAGCACAAATTCAACGTATGAGCCCCATACTAGCTACTATGAATAAAATTAGCTCTATTCCAGCCAAAACCAGCACACTACAAAGAACAAATGAATTTGCAGATGACAACTCAAAAAATCCTTAAGACATTGAACTTAATTATTAGCTCATATGTTAGATTTTAACACCTTTGTATGCACTGTAGAACTTGGGTGCGAGATAAATAAATATAATCTTCTAGGAACAATATTTGTGTCCACTCTGATAATCTGTCTACACAGGGACATTAATGTTACACATTAGAGACTTTGCCTGAGTTACACAGAATCATAGAATTATTTAAGCTGGAAAAAAACTTTAAGACCACAGAATCAAGCCATTAACCACGCACTGACAAATTCATCACTAAACCATGTCCCTTAGCATGACATCTATACCTCTTTTAAAGACCTGCAGCGATGGTGACTCCAACACTTCCCTGGGCAGCCTGTTCTGATGTTTGACAATCCTTTCAGTGAAGAAATTCCCAATATCCAATCTAAACCTCCTCTGGTCAACTTGAGGACATTTCCTTTTGTCCTGTCACTTGTTCCTTGACAGAAGAGATGGACCCCCACCTTGCTACAATCTCCTTTCAGGTAGTTGTAGAGAGCAATAAGGTCTCCTCTGAGCCTCCTTTTCTCCAGGCTAAACAACCCCAGTTCCCTCAGCCACTACTCACAGGACTCGTTCACTAGATTCTTCATGTCTAAAGTCCTTCAACAGCGAATGAAACTGTATGACATTTTCAGAGGATAATGGTTCTTGCACTAAAAAAACCTACCCAAAGTGGGTGAGATATATCACCCATTAGTACAAGTGAAGGTCTTTCTACTGGGACTAGAACAACTTTTATAAAGCATTTACCTTTCAGATAGCTCAATACAGATCTAAATGACTCTCAGTACCATGAAGTTCTTCTGCAACTCTTTACTAACAGCACCACTTACACATATTCAGATGTACATTACATCACATAGAACTTTTATCCTCCCCGTTTTCCTAGATTATTTCTGAATAGTTTGCCCATCATTGGTTCTAGAAAAAATCATCCTTGCAGGATCCTTGAAAATAGATTACTTCCATTGTGAGAACTGATGATTTCCTACTCCTTGACTCCTGTATTTTAATTATTTCTTAATTAATTTGTGATTAATTAAATCCCCTAAGCATTTTCATTAAGAATTTTCTTCATGTATCTTGTACAAAGCTGTTTTCTGAATCAAAGTATTCTGCACTAGATGCAGTTCTTTGGTTCAAATCCTGATTCATTATTTCAAATTATTCTAATACTCTGTAGGATATAATATCCTAGTGCAAAAGCTGTGTGGACTTTTCCTATATTTATCCATGTATTGACTAATAGATTTCCATTTACTGCTTCCACAAATCTGCATGGTTTATGTGTCAGAACTATCATCTGGTAATTTCTGGACCACTGGTGGAGTGCTTTGTAAAACTGGTGCTGCTCTTACAAAAATTTGTTCTTCTAAATCTAGACAGGTTGGATGGATGGATAACATACTAATTTTTCAGCAGTTTCATATCTGAGTTCCTTTAGAACTTGTGGAAGGTTACCATCCCATCCTGATATTTTATTATTCCTTCATTTTCTTTTATTTTAAGAACATTTTGTACTGATACTGAAATTTCCTCAGACTTTTCCTAGGGATCCTCTCTAACAGAGTGGTGAAAGAACCAGAACCCTGTGGTGAAGGAACCTCACTGAAGACATTTGTCATGGGAACATTGGTGCAAAAAACAATAATAAAAAAACTTAAATAATTTTGCTTTTCTACAATTTATTTATAGATCTTTTATGCTGATTTTAAACTTTGTTTCGGTCAAGTAATTTTGCATTCATTTTCTGAGCAAGGTTTTCCATCCCTCTTCACTTTTTGCTTCTAATAGGACCTATTATTACACATTATCAAAACTTGCATATGTAATATACTGTTGAACCTTGCAATTTCTGCCCATTAAAATCATTGGAATGACAGTAATAAATTTTGTGGTATATCTAGGAAGGAAATTTTCTAGATTTGTAATTAATTCAGCAGAATAAGGTTTTCTTATCCAGCACAGCTGACTTTACATATTGGAAAGCAACCAAAGTAGTCTGGTATTAGCATTACACCTTGAAAACACACTAGTTCTTGCATCTTATTCTTTTTGATCTTAGGGAAAGTGTGCATAAGTATTGTGGTAGAGAGACAAGATGCTAAGTCAAAGCCACCTGTCTAGAAGACAAACTCCAGATTCTCTTCAGACTGTGATCTGATCTTTCTTGTTCTGTGGATTGTAAATTTCCATGCTGTGTACTTAGGTTTACAAGATCATAACAAGTCAAATCTGCAACTACTACTCATTACAAAATTACAAAGATCAAATAACAGAATGTAGGATTTAATTATAAATGGATTTGCGAGCTGTATTAAAATCACCTAGCTGAATTTCATATATGTCACAGTCCTTTCTTAAGACTGTATGGAAAGTTGTGTACTGACAATGCTGGATAGAAAGCTTTTGAAATTATTAATCAGAATGCAGATGCTTTAGCAGTTGTAGCATTAAGTTAGTAGACTTAGTGAATTCTTTGAAAACAATCCTTTAGCACTACTTAAATGTCAGTCTGGAATATTTTTCGATAGAACCTTAAGAATCAAATTTATAAAATGAAATAATATTACTAATTTCTTAAGATATAAAAATATAAATGTCACAGGAATTTTTCCTGTTGTCCCAGAGTGCACCATTTTGGGAATATTATACCAATATTAAGAGAATGGAAGCTACTACAAATTAATTCGGGTGTTCAGAGAGCTAACAGCAATGCCAGAAGTGTTAGCATCTCATTCTGCAGTTTATCACCAGTGTTAATGGTACATGGATTTTTTTATAATCTCATATCTTTTCACTTTGTATTGACATATAAATTCATTTCTGTATAAACACACAGAGACTTGCGTATGCAAATTGTATACTCCACTAGAGTTCTGTATTATTTCAGAGGTGCCAAGGATTCATATTCTGATTCTACTGGAACTAGTCATAAAAGTCTTCATGAGTTTCCCAGGGGCATAATTCTTTTAATAATTATTAAGTGCCAGCACTAGAATGCTGTTGTTTTTAATGCAACGGACATGCAGAGATGGGGGCAAAAAGCAGTAGGAGTTGCTCCAGGGCAGTGTGAGAAAGGAGGCTTTAGGAATCACTAATGAATGTTATTTGTTATCTTTAAATCATTCTTATGTAAATTGTATGAAATGCTTGCCTGTGCTTGAAAAGGATTTGTGATCACTGGGGAACCTAGTATCTACAAAACCACTGAAATAAAGTACTTCAGATTAGAACACGGTTGTGTTCAGTTCCTGACAACACAGAATCACTGAATTTTGCTTCTCTATACCCCGTTTAATATCAGTGCAAAATATCTATAAAATTCACAAGCTTACTGAGTCTTTGGTTACTCAGAAGTTAGAATAATTTCTAACCTAGTTTTCTTGTACTGCTTGTACAACAATCTCCAAGTACAACCTCAGAAAGTTGCAGTAGGGCCACATTTGGCCTGGTTGTTCATAGCGAAGATTTGCTACACATGGTATTTGACATGCTTTGAGAACATTTTAAACGGTCAGTCTCATCAGGTTATGTATCCTGTCAGGTCATTTTTCTGCTCTTTATTTCTATCAAGCTATAGGAATATTATGTTCTTTTCATGTTCAATAGCCTCTATAAACTGTGTTTAGAAAAAGATTTTGAAATATTAACAAAATACTTTCATCCACCATTAAAAAATATATGCATATTATTGTTTTAAGTTCAGTACTGCCGAAGCTCTAAAAAAAATGGAATTATTCTGTAGGAAACATAATAATAAATGAGAAGACTTCACCATTAGAAACAGTTTGTGGTTTCAATAAAAGTCATGGAAGCACAGAAAACCATGACAGTTTTAAGGATCAGACATTAAGTAATAATATTACCATAATACTTACCTAAAGAAAAAAATTAAAATTTATTTTTTAAAAAATATGTTAAAAGAGCACAGTGTGCGAACCAAGGGATGTATACACAGTCAGTCTCATAAATTCAATCCATTTTTCTGCAGCTGGTAAAGTATTTCACTCCCTTAATCTTCCACACTACCTGCTTCCAGGGAAATTTAAGGAAGACCTAAATTTCTAGCTGCCTCACCCCATAGTACAAATATTTCAGAATACATAAAAAAAAAAATAATCCTGAAACAGATAATACAAAAGTAGATAAATGCAATATTTTTTTGCATTTCTTATGTACTTTTTACATGAGGGCCTGTAGTTAAAAGATAAAAAAGGTATCAATACACTCTACTACCTGAAAGCACAGGCACGCATTAAATAGTTTTTCTCATCAAGGAAGCGCCAGTGTCGCAAAATTGATGCTTGGCCTCACTGACTTCGCCTCAAGCTCTGAAGCCAAGCTGGTAACTTTCCCCATCTGTGGAGTTTTTTGCTCTATTTTCTCACCTTCTATTTTGTAGTTTGGTGTTAACAGACTAACTGTATTTCAACCATATTGTAGCTTCAATATCACAGACTGCATTGTTTTTTTGTCAGCGGTTAGTTTTTTGTTTATTCATTTTTGTTTGTTTTGTTCTGGTATTTTTTTCCTTGAGACAGAGTGAAATGGTCTTTTTGTGACAGTAGCCTTAGTCAGAGAGAAAGAATATTTACTCCAGAATTTACCACATTATATCCTATATTTTTCACATGTTCTGTAAAGCAGTTGTCCTCTGGATCAGAAAGGTACACAGCACATGCCTATTGCATGCAGTCATCAGAAGAGAGCTAAAACTCAGAACTGAAAGAACACAGGGCCACCCATACACTAATACTGACATCATGGTCAACAGACCATGGATCAGCAAAAGGAACTGCCACCCGTTCCTGTAGGCTGGTCAGAACGTACAGAAAATACACCTCTACACTGGAACGGGAAGGGAAAGGAGAGGGGGAAGAAGGACGAGGGGAAGGGGAAAGGGTGGTCATCCAGACTGTGACAGAGGTTCAGGATTTCTTTCTCTAATCTATTTTCCATAATAAATTCAATCAAGCTTACAATGGGGGTGGCTAGTGCTGAAGAAAACGCCTCTTTGGAAGGAGAAAACAAACACTAGCAAGGTCATAAGGATTGCAGCAGCTCTGTGAAATGAGATCACAGAAGACTGGTTGATAAGATTTTGAAAGGGAACCATAAATCATCATTAAGAATCTTGTATCTTCAGTGAGCTATTCTTAAGGGAAAGAGGTGATTCTGAAAAGCTATTGCAAGTATAGGTAACTGAAAAAAAAAAAGAAAAAAAAAAGTGCGTGGAACACAAATGAGAGTCTTACACTTACAGGGGAGTACCTAGACATTAAAAAGTCAGATTGTGAAAGCAGGTATACTGTATGAGACTTACTAAGGAATCAGGACAGATGCAGCAAAATTAGTAGCAGGAGGGAACTGCTTTTGGGAAAGGAAAGCTGCCTACTTCTATTTTTCCCTGAGAAAAGGGGGAAATTTACTGTTTGGAGAATAGTAAATACATATATAAATTAAAAAACAAAACAAAACAAAACAAAACAAAAAAACCCTATTGTCTATGTTTAATTCTACATTTTTCTCCAACCTTTTAAAGTGTTATGGTGACTAGCATAAGTGTTTATGTGACTCCACCACTGAGGAGAAAAAAATACAAACCATCTGTACCTGCTTATGGGAAATAAAGACTGCACATTTGTGCCTCCTTTCAGTCCTGTTCAAGTGGCACAGAGAAAAAAGATCTGTCTTAACATGCTGTGGTGTGGAGTAATTGCAGTGGATGAGCAAAAGAAATGAAGCTGAAGGACCTCTTAGCAGATAAGAATAAATTATATTGGCCATTTATTGTTGGTTACAATGGCATTGATCTCTGGTAATGTAAAAGTGAAGGAAAAGCCAATGTTCATGGCCAAAGAAATGTTTTACAAATTGAATAGAGGCAAAACTGCCAGCCTTTTAATGACTTGATTTTTAGAATTTGTACTGAAGGAAATTACTACCCTCTAAATACCTGAAATTAAACAATTGGTTAACCAACACCTCATTGTTAAATAATGAATAACAAAAACTGGACATCTTTTTTCTCCATTTTGATTTATTGGAGTTTTAACACAAGGAGGGTCCAAGCATACCTGAGTGATTTCAAGAAAGGCAATGCTTTTTAAATGGTTCTACTTCATAAGACAGGAAAAAATTCCATTTAAAATTAAGATAACATTGGGAACTGCACATGGATCATTCACCTTGCCTGTTGTGTGCTTTTTACGGTTATCTCTGTTAGTTCTGACCACAGAAATCAGCAGTAGGAAATGTTCTTACAGGTTAATTGCTTCAAAATGTATTGAAGTCTGGTTGCTATGGCTCTTCTACTTGCAGTCCAAAAACTACTAAATGTGACAGTACTTGGAGTATTGTAAAAAAAGGCAATTTCAGTTAACCACAGCATATTGGGAAAGGTAGGCAGACAGACACTTAGTTGACTAGCTTCTGTAGTCCTGAGAAAAATAAATTTAGCTTGATCTTTTAATCGGTCTCTCACAATTGATCATACTTTCTTTTTAGAACCATAAAATCAGAGACTATATCAGGTCAGAAAGGACCTCAGGAGGTCTCTAGCCCAACCTCCTGCTCAGAGCATGGTTGTCTATGAGGTTAGAGCAGGCTGCTCAGGGTATAATCCGATCTAGTCTTAAAACCTTAAGGGCTGGGGACTGCACAACCTGTCTTGGCAAGATCATCTACAGTAGATTGTTTAATAGCAGACCTCAGTCGACTTAAGTAGATCCTCTAAATTTTTTAGTAGGTCATCCTATTTCTATAGGAATATTTTTTATATTCTATATATTTATATTTATATAAATATATTTATATTCTATAGCTATACTTTTAGCTAGAACTAGCACAACCCAAAAAACTGCTATAGACCTTGGGGTCTTAGTATATTTATTCCTCCTCTTCATCTAGTTAACTGTCCTAGTTTCAGCTGGGATAGAGTTAATTTTCTTCTTAGTAGACAGTGCAGTGCTGTGGGTTTTATTTAGTATGAGAATAATGTTCATAACACACTGATATTTTAGTTGTTGCTAGGTGGTGCTTACTCTGAATCAAGGAATTTTCAGCTTCCCATGTTTAGCATTTGCAGAAGCATGTGCACAAGAAGCTGGGAGGGAGCAGAGCCAAGGCAGCTGACCTGAACTAGCCAAAGGGATATTCCATACCATAGAGTGTCATGCTCAGTATATAAACCGGGGCGAGTTGGCTGGGGCGCATCAATAGCTGCTCAGGGACTGTCTGGGCACTGGTCAGTGGGTAGTGAACAGTTGTACTGTGCATCACTTGTTTGCTGGGTTTTTTTTCCCTTTGGGTTTTATTCCTCTCTCCTTTTCATTACAATTTTTGTTATTATTATAATTATTTATTTTATTTTAGTTCCATTATTAAATTGTTCCTATCTCAACCCATGATTTTCGCCTTTTTCCAATACTTCTCCCCATCCCACCGGGAGGTGGGGGAGAGGGGAGAGTGAGTGGCTGCGTGGTGCTTAGTTGCTGGCTGGGGTTAAAACATTACATTACCACATGCCTGAAGACATCAGAAGCTTTTACTTTTCTTTACTGAAAGGATAGGAAACCACAGAATTAATGGTAAAGTAAGCCCCTGCATGTGGACGGCTAACACAGTGCAGCTATTGTGTCGGAGCTGGCTCCTTGGTGAAGCTGGAGCTCCTGCTGTGTGGTATGCTTGCTTCCATGCCTGGTCTATTCCAGGATCTGGGTTTCCTGGCCCGGGGAAGGATGGCTAGGAAAAGAATATAACACTGTTAAAAGGCAGGACTATAGTAAGAGAAAGTGAAAAAGCCAGAGGCTGGACTTTGGGAACTTATGCTGTCATGAACATTTTGTTGAAGGTAGCTTTGATTTTATTAAAAGGCAAATTTGCTTTTATTATATGGCTTGGGGCACTGCTATAAAATCTTCCTTGGGTCTTGTGGTGCTGAAGGTTGACACTTTTTAACTTTGTTTACCAATATTTGATGTTCTGTCATGCAAGCAGCCATGGAGCTGCTAAAGATTTTAGGTTTTATATTTTTTCCACCAATGAATAAACACAGGATAGGTCTTACAGGAGTATTACCAATTATTTGGTCCATGTATTTCACCGAGGTAGACAGTTTGGCAGCCTGAAATTTCATTGATTCAGCATAGAAGGCATAGGTAATATTAAGTAAGCCTAGCATGAAGGCATTGGGAAGCAGTGCAAAGAAGCAAGACGTCCATAATTTCATCTGTAGTTGATGATTGACATTTTAGTACATTTTAGTCTCCTTTTTGGGTACATAGTCTAGGAATCAATGGTCTCATAGATAGGCACACTAAGCATTCACAGTTTCTAATTAAATGAGCATTACTTTGAAACTATGAAATTGTGTAGATGTGATGTGTACATTTGTATGTAGATGTAGTGCTCCTAAGTGTTTAGTTTTTAATTAAATAAGCCATACTTTGAAAAGGTGCAGATGTGTTGATGTGTACATTTACATGTAGATGTGGTGCTTAGGGATATGGTTTATGGTGGACTTGGCAGTGCTGGGTTAATGGTTGGACTCAATGATCTTAAAGGGCTTTTCCAACCTAAATGATTCTATGATTCTACGTTGTGCTAAGTGCTTTGAAAAATCAAGTAATCATTTTTTCTCTTTTTTTCCACCTCATTCCCCTATCCCCTGTTCCTTCTCCCCACTTTCAGTTCTGTAGGCAATGAACGTTTGAAACTGAAATAAACAAGGGAATGGAAATTCCAACCCCTAGGAATCAGGTGTGATGTTCACATCATTTGAAGATAGAACAGATGAGAAATGTGTCCAAAAGGGAGGCAATTGATTTTGTAAAACCGCTGATACTTGCTTTTAAAGAAGCAATTAAAAATACTAAGACAACATTTCACACCTTTATTCTGTTTTAAGTGTCCCTTTAGGGTTTATGCTTCCTTGGAGTTTAGGAGTGTCAAATGAGAGAACTCCTCCTTTAATCTCCAATATAGGGAAGAAGATACAGAGAGAGAAAGTGTGATGGGTTGACCTTTGCTGGACTCCAGGTGCCCACCAAGCTGCTCTATTACACTCCCTCCTCAACTGTACAGGGTAGAAAAGCCTGTTGAAAGGTTTGTGCGTCAAGATAAAGGAGAGGGAGATCACTTAGCAATTACCATCATGGGCAAAACAAACTCAGCTTGGCAAAATGAAAATTTGTTACCAATCAAAGATAACAAGAAATAAGAACAAATCTATTAAACAAGGGTATAAAACCACCTTCCCTCCACCCCTCCCTTCCCCCTGGTCTCAACTTCACTTTTAACTTCTCTACCTCCTTCCACCAAGCAGCACAGGGGGACAGGGAATGGGAGTTGTGATCAGTTCATAATGTGTTGTCTCTGCTGCTCCTTCCTCCTCATGTTCTTCTCATGCTCCAGCATATGGGTTCCTACCACAGGAGGCAGTCCTTCACAACCTTCTCCAACATGGGTCCTTCCCATGGGCTGCAGTTCTTCACAAACTGCTCCAGTATGGGTCATTTCCACGAGTGCAGTCCAGAAACAGACTGCTCCAGCATGGGTCCCCCTGTGGGGTCACAAGCCCTGCCAACAAACCTGCTTCAGCCTGGGCTCCTCTCCATGGGGCCACAGGCCCTGCCAGGAGCCTGTTCCCATGTGTGCTTTTCATGGGGTCACAGCTTCCTTCAGGATACATCCACCTGCTCCCTGTGTGGACTTCTCCATGGGCTGCAGGGGGACAACCTGCCTCACCATGGTTGGTCTTCATCATAGGCTGCAGGAGAATCTCTTCTCTGGTGCCTGGAGCACCTCCTCCTTCTTCACTGACCTTGGTGTTTGCAGAGTCATTTTTCTCACTCCTCTCTCTGGCTGCAGTTGTGCAGGGTATTTTCCCCCTTCTTACATTTATTATCACAGAAGCACTACCAATGTCGTTGACTGGCTCAGCTTTGGCCAGCAGCAGGTCAATCTGTCAACCAGCTGGAACTGGCTCTGTCCAATATGAGATGGCTTTTGGTATCTTCTCACAGAAGCCACCACTGCAGCTCCTCACTACCAAAACCTTGTCATGTAAAGGCAATAGAGATACTGTCCCATGAAAAATATTACTTCTGGATGACTATATTATTTCTGGAGAATCTTTCATAACTCTAAAAACTTACAATTAACAAGCACTTCACCTTCTTAAAATTCTTGCTAACATTTATGCTTCCCTATATTCCTCATTTTCCTGAAGTACCTAGTTTGATAGTGAAGTAATTTACAAACCATGCTTCCCTCTCTTTTTCAACTTTTTCTTATTTCAAGCTTTTCTCAAACAGAGCATCCTAAGTGGTGATTCAAGTTATGTTAGACAAAGAGCAGTACCACTGATTAGTATCTACACAGAGCCTAAACTGATAAAAAAAAGGAACTGTAGTCCGGCAAGCATTTATACTTGGTTGAATTAGGGATGGAGGCTTCTCTGGTTGTGCACAAACCATATCACTTTAGCATCATCTGTAATAAATTATTTTGACTGATATTGTGTGCATGAATAAAATAAATTGCTGATGTTTTCTAGAAGAAAAGATCAAGACGTCAAGAGAACAACAACAGAAAAAGAACAAGATGCCAAATGAACAATACCAGAAACATTAAAAGAGTAATAAAAATTCAAATCCCAATGTATGTTCACACAGCAAATGTAGAAATGCCTCAGGAAAGCATATCAGTCTTCACTGTTCTGGCTAAACTATGGACAGTACCCAGAATAGCAACACTAAAACTAGATCAGACTTTTTTTCCAAGCTTTGCTTAGCTATACTCTTAAACATTGAGCAGTGCCATCTGGTACAAGATAGTATCCCATTACTGTCTCAACTCATGACAGGCACAGGAGGAAGACACATCTTGCAGGGTAAAGTGCATGCAAATTGTGTTTCACTAGAAATCCATTCTAGTTTGGCCTGCTTCAAAGTAGTGGATTTCCTGATATTTATATTTGACACACACAAACATGTACATTCACAGAAACATATGACATTAAAATAGAAGGTTGCATATACCACTTCAGACTTCTCAGGATGAAGACTGCTTGTACTCATTCCTCTTCTGTGGGATTTCTGGGGCTGTGGCTACATTTTGTAGACATAATCCAAGACTGATAAATTTAATTATATTTTTACAGTTCTTTAAATGCTTTTGGCACTGATTGACATTCCTAGAGAGTACAAGAATATATAAATGAATCTTCTTATTCTCCCTGTGAGTTATGATACATTGTTTATCACCAAATGTTAGGGTTTTTCCATATGATTGGCATGCCAAACAGACCTACTTGGGAACAAATCCATTTTTTTTTTCCTAAAGATATTAATTTTGAGGCAAGTGTAAAGAATATCTACCTAGAGAGTTAAATTATTGGAAAAGCTATAAGCAACTGACAATGGAACCTTTTATTGCTAAATACCAAGTAGGTGTCATAGGCAGAATGTGATAAACATGAATCCTTCAGGATATATAAAGCAAGTCTGAGAGACAGATTGACAAGAGTGAGTTTGATAAAAAGTAATAAAACTGATAAAGAGTGAGTTAAGCTAAGAATTTTGTACCATCCTCCTAAATACCATCAAATCATAACTAAGTATAAAAACATGGAACCAAAAATGAGAAGGAAAACAGTAGTCCTCTGCAAAAAGACCTGATAGAAACGTGTGTGTGTGTGTCTGTGTGTGTCTGTGTGTGTCTGTGTCTGTGTGTGTGTGTCTGTGTGTGTGTGTTGTGTGTGTGTGTGAGAGAGAGAGAGAGAGAGAGAGAGAGATGGAAGATTATCAGGTTTCAAGACAATTTGTGTATTTAAGCACTTAACAGAATTTTAGGATTCCTTTAAACAAAGTATGGAGAGATGACATAAAAATACAAGTTGCACAAAATAATTTCAGTACTAAATAAGCTCTCTCAGCAATTAATGAGATTTTAAATTGACTTCCGGAAAAGCAAGATTAAATTCTCAGTAGAAAACTTAATAAGATCACTGCTTTTACTACAACGTTATAGAGCGTCTGACATCCAGATATTTTAGAGCTGAAGCCCCTTGGCACTTGCTTGACTGTTTTTCATGGGTTCTCTGGTACTAGGACATGTGATTGCAAAGTTTGTGTGACAAGAGTAAGAGCAGTGCGTCAGCCTCTGAACCACACATGCTTTAGACCAATACTGTTCACAGACATATTGTCCTCATGTCTTGGTTACTCTAAAATCTCGAGCCTTTTCACAGCTTAGCAGTAGATTAAGTGGACTTTCCCTCAAAGCATCAGTTCTATGGACAACTGGATTCATAGATCTTCAGGAGCACATGGCAGTTGAAAACATTTGTTCATGTTTCAGCTTGTTCTCCCTAGTTCAAACAAACCTTCTTGACTCCATTATCAGTCTCTCGACATGCTGATGGTCCCAACCTGGAGGTCTGGGATTTCTCTCTCCAAACTTGGAGCCTTTGGCATTTCTGTAGCAAGCTTTCTGCTCCCTTTACCATATATTTTCTCTCTTCTTCATTAATAGTCAGTGAAAGACCCTTTCTTTTACAAAAAATTAATCATCTGATTTATGAGGCAGGTATTGCATTACCCATTAAAGGATGGATTTGAAAACTGATGTGTGAAAGAATTGTCATCTCTTTGTACAAGGGTATTTATTTAAATTAAGCAAGGGCTCTCAAATTTGGTTAAATACTAGGTACAAGAATTTTACTAGTGTGCCTAAGGACTCTACTTCGATATAGAGATAACAGTAGTTAATTTTGCCCACATTTAAAATGCAATGTTTAAAGTATAAAAAGAGAATTATAAGTCTCAAATATAGCTTATGCATCTGAAGATATTCCCAATATCATGCCAATGGAGGCTGCTTGCTTTTTTTTTGCTTTTTTTTTTTTCTTTCCTCTCTGCAAGACAGATTAAATTCTAATATTAAAACCCCTGTAGACCTTTCTGACTCACAAACTTCTGTTTCATCAGTTAGCTAAAGGTGAAAATGTCACATTCCTCCTACTCATCACAGATTTGCAGGTGAAACATATAACGAACTTCTGTATTTTCAAAATGTCATTAAGGACAGCAGAAATTAAACTCATTCTGAGGATGGGCTATCTCAGAACCTTTAAAGTTATCTCTCCAAATTTTGAATACAATTATTATGGTCTTTCTGTCCTCAGTAATAAAATGGAGAAACATTTATTCTTGCAGGCTCACCTAATCAAGAAATTTTTGTTTATTTTATCTCAACTGAGTCTCTGTTCTTCTTAAAACTACTGAACTAAATAGGTTGCTGTGAAATAACCCTCTCGCTCTTTTAAGTTATGTTTTATTATTTTAATGTTTGATTTTGCAGACCCTAAAAAATGTTCCTTTCTTGCTTTCAATGCCCATAATGAGTTTCTCCATATTTTAATGATTTAATTTAAATGCAAATGAAAAGTTTGAGTATACATATTTTTATTTTTAGGCCTGATCAGGTTCACGTATAAGAAAAGGTGAAAGGGAGGACGTTCATCTTTGGGAGAAGAATGTCTGCAAAACTAAAACGTAAAGGTCCTAACAATTTGTATACCGCTTTAAAATTAATTTAGGAAATAAATTAAAATACGTTAGTAAAATACTTCATAAGGTCAGACATCAGTTACTCTTTCTGTCAGCTTTAGGAACAATTCCAGTTCAAACTACTTGAAGTCCATTTGCATTATTGAAGTCCACAAATATGAGTATTTTAGACTTCTGGTGAGCCATTCAAAACACGCAGAAAAGTGCTGTAGGGTATGGGCTAAGGCTTCATGGGTGTATTAAAAGCTTACTTTTGTTGTTGTGAATTGGTACATTGTACCTCAGCTTGGACTGCTGTTATGTGCTGCTAAGCATTCAGGCATTACACCAATGTCAGATCTTTGTCCCAAGAAGCCATAGAATCTGAGATAAGCTATAGAATGGGGGGGGGAAAATAATAAATTTATAATCATAACCACCTAGATACTTTGGCCATTCAAATCAATCAAAACCTAGATAATATGAAAATCTAGATAATATGAAAACAGCAGGAAAGCAAAATCCACACTTTATAGCCCTTTAAAATTAGACTGATAGAAGCAAAAATATTGTTATGTAAACTATTAATGCAGAAACAAAGCATTTCAGGACATATTGTCATAGAGAACGGTATAGCTAGAAGGGGATTTTTTTTGTTTTGAGTATCTGATCTTACCAAATGACTAAATAGTGATTAAAACACTTATTTAAAAAAAAAAAAAATCCTTTTCAGATCGGAAACACCTGGAGGTTTCAGATGCATTAAAATCTCCTTGGGAAATCAGTGTTGCGATACTGGTTAAAGTGCCATTATAATCTGGAAAGTGACTGTCACCTTATTAATCAACTACTCTTCAACTCTTATCTGCCTAGTAACAAGAACAAATTTTTAAAACTTTTTTAGCCCTGCTGTGCTAACAGACTTTATGTGTACTGATTTGATTTTTGTCTCCTGGTATCCATCAGCTGAATTATTTCCTAAGTTTTTGCTCCAAAAACAAGCTCTAGTTGATTATATCTGTTCAACCCCAACTACTTCAATTACTAGGTTTCTGGATGGAGTCTGACAAGATTTTTAAAAATGCACTTTTCAGCAGGGTAGCCTACTTTTCCAAACTGGAAGTCTGGGGCTGGGTATAGGCTACCAGAGGACGTATAAAGTATACGTAAGAATTTTTCTTTGCCCTTAGCTGAATCATCTTTGTAGCGGTGTGAGCTTTCCTGTCTATGAGGAAAAGATGTTGGGATCCAAAGGCAAAAAATTTTAATCATAATTTCTAATTTAAATTTAAGGTTCAACTGAAAGTAAGTGACAACTTAAACAGTTTACAAGCCAGAACAGTTACTCCACCACTAGTAGTAGCATTATTATTTAGTTCTCTGCCTTTTTAGCAAAATGACACAATCCACTTCAGCTGAGAATGAATGCGTGGAAATTCTATAATCTCTGTCATAAAATTGTAGAAGCATAGAATAGTTGGGGTTGGAAGGGACCTTTAAAGATTGTCTAGTCCACCCCCCTCGCCATGATCAGGGACATCTTCCAGTAGATCAGGTTGCTCAGAGCCCTGTATGACCTGACCTTGAATGTTTCCAGGGACCGGGCATCTACCATCTCTCTGGGCGACATCTTCCAGTGTTTCACCACCCTCATTGTGCAAATTCTTTTCCTCATATCTAGCATGAATCTAAACTCTTTTAGTTTAAAACCACTACCCTTTGTCCTATCACAACAGGCCCTGCTAAAATGTTTGTCCCCATCTTTGTTATAAGCCCCCTTTAAGTACTGAAAGGCTGCAATAAGGTCTCCCCAGAGCCTTCTCTTCTCCAGGATGAAGAATCCCAACTCTCTCAGGCTTTCCTCACAGAAGGGGTGTTCCGTGCCTCTGATCATTTCTGTGGCCTCCTCTGGAGCTGCTTCAACAGGTCCATGTCCTTTCCTGTGCTGAGGACCCCAGAGCTGGCCACAGTGCTGCAGGTGGGGTCTCACCAGACCAGAGCAGAGGGGCAGAATCACCTCCCTTGACCTGCTGGCCACGCTTCTTTTGACGCAGCCCAGAACACAGTTGGCTTTCTGAGCTGCAAGTGCACGTTGTCGGCTCATGTCCAGCTTTTCATCCACCAGTACCCCCAAGTCTTTCTCCTCAGGGCTGCTCTCAATTCCTTCATCGCCCAGCCTGTATTGACACCAGGGGTTGTCCTGACCCAGGTGCAGGGCCTTGCATTTTGCCTTGTTGAACCTCATGAGGTACACATGGGCCCACTTCTTGAGCTTGTCCAGGTGCCTATGAATGTGATCCTGTCCCTCCTGCCTGTCAACCACACCATCCAGCTTGATGTTGTCTGCAAATTTGCTGAGGGTTCAATCAATCCCACTATGTCATTGACAAAGTTATTAAACAGTACTGGTCCCAATATGGACCCCTGAGGGACACCACTTGCCACTAATCTTCATCTGAACATTGAGCCATTGTCCACTATCATCCGGATGTGAACATCCAAACAATTCCTCACCCACCAAAAAGTCTACCCATCAAAACCATATCTAATTTAGAAAGAAAGCTGTTGTGGGGGACCATGTCAAAGGCCTTACAGAATCCAGATAGACAATATTCATAGCTCTTCCATTGTCCACTGATGTCATCACACCATCACCGAAGGCTACCATGCTGGTCAGGCAGGACTTGCCTTTGGTGAAACCATGCTGGCTGTTTTGAATCACCTCTCTGTCATCCATGTGCCTCATCATAGCTTCTAGGAGGATCTTTTCCATGATCTTCACAGGCACAGAGGTAAAGCTGACAGGTTGGTAGTTCCTAGGGTCCTCATTTCTACTCTTTTTTAAAATGAGTGCAGTGTTTCCCTTTTTCCAGTCACCAGGGACTACACCTGACTGACATGACTTTTATAATATTATGGAGAGTGCCTTGGAAACTGCATCAGCCAGTTCCCTCAGGACTTTGGGATGTATCTTGTCAGTTCCCATAGACATGTATGTTCAGGTTCCTCAGGTGACCACAGACCCAATCTTCTCTTACAGTGGGAGGGACTTTGGTCCCTCAGTCCCCATCTTGCGGTCCATTCACTCAAGAGGTGTGGGAAGAGAGGCTGCCAGTGAAGACTGAGGCAAAAGATTTGCTGAGTACCACAG
Organism: Falco biarmicus; assembly: GCF_023638135.1. Classification (NCBI taxonomy): domain Eukaryota; kingdom Metazoa; phylum Chordata; class Aves; order Falconiformes; family Falconidae; genus Falco; species Falco biarmicus. The sequence goes on along the minus strand of NC_079293.1, from coordinate 30,475,734 downwards.
GCTTCTCCTTGTTGGCTGTTACCAGTTTGCTAGTGTTGCTCACCAGGGGAGGTACACTTTCTTGGACCTTCCTTTTCTGTCTGACATACCTGTAGCAGCCTTTAGTATTATTCTTTGCATCCCTTGCCAAGTTCAGCTCCAGCTGTGCCTAGGTGTTCCTGACCTCATCCCTACAGAACTGGGCAGCATCTCTATACTCTTCCCAGGATACCTGTCCCTGCTTTCACTGCCTGTGCATTTACTTCGTGCCCTTCAGTTTGATCAGCAGGTCTCGACTAAGCCATGCTGATCTCTTGCTTTCCTTTCCTTATTTCTTACACCTGGGGACTGACAGCTCTTCTGCTATATGGAAAGCATCCTTAAAGATTTGCCAGCTCTGTTCTGATCTCTTGTCCCTGAGGGCTGTTTCCCAGGGGATCTTATTGATTGTTATTGACTATTAAAAGAAACCGGCTTGGATTATAGCAATATTCCTTTTGACATTGTAATTTATAAATATAATAGAATGTATGAATGGTAATAACAGAAATACATTTATTACTGGAAAAGGGGTTTATAATACCCCTATTTGCACTACACAGTGCAACAAATGTATTTTGGGTCACATAACAGGAAGGTAATTGTAGAGGTCTCTTGCTTCTTTCATAGCTACATCTGGTTCTGAGTGGGAAAATTCCTTCTCTTAAAAGGAATATCAGTGGGACTCCAGCACCCAGGAAGGAAGAATTCCCAGGTCTAGGGGTCTAAGGAATTTGGAAGCTACCCATAACATCCTTCACAGTGTAACGTTCTCTCTGGCATAGTGATGTGAATTTGTGAGGAGAGCTTTAAATTAAGCTTTTTGATAGTCAGAAGTATGGTGAGGACCAGAACAATTAAGGCCTTTGCTTGGGTTCATAAATATGTCAAATATCAACTAGAAATAAACCACACCACCTTTTGCTGCAGTCTATTGCTTTTGAGAAGTCTGTGATATCTGACTCACACTCAGAAGCTGTTACACATAGCTTATGACTGAAAAAAAGTAACTTTCCAAGGAAAGAGATTTTCAAAGTCTGTTTTTATTTTCAGTTGTTTTGCAAGACTTTAGAAATGATCTGTTTCTGCATGGTTACAGTACCATTTGATGGGTTTTATTGCATGTTGTCAAGAGTGTAAGAGGTCTGCTTTAAAATCACCAATTCCAGTGTGGAGAGTGACTTACAGTAGCCTTTTGGTTTTAGGATAAAACAGCAGTATCTAAATGAAGAGGTTTAAATTCTCTGGTTCAAAGTCAGTGTCTTTATTGAGGTGATCAAAACAACATTATTTTTCTGTCTAATTCAAGTTTTACTTTACAAAGTATGTTAAAGTTCCTATAAGAATCTTCTGTAAATATTCATATGAGAAGAAAGGAAGAGGAAAGCAAAACACACAGGCACAAAGATATATGGCAACATCAGGGGAGTGATCTAAAAATAATTTCAGTTGACAACTGAGCTCCATTTTCAGCTTGCAACTTGCCTGTGTGCATTCTCTTCACCTGGAAAAGGAAATGGACCTGGGAGATACTGATCAGTATGTTAAAACTGAGTCCAGTGTTTGGCTGAGACCGAAACAGAAAAAAAACCACCAACCCAAACAACCTTAATTTGAATAGAACACAGTTCAGAATAAAAAAGACATTATGAAGCCTTCCAGGCTAATTGGGTCCCATCTACCTGCTGGTTCTCTGCTACAAGGCCTCTGGAGAGCAAGAAATGGCACATGGGACAACACTGACCAGATGGATGAGAAAATATTCACATTGAAAACAACTTCAACCTGACAATTATAAAATGACAGGCTTGCCACAGATGAAAACCTGTCATCCAGGCATGATAAGGGACCTGGATTGCTTTGAGGGGAAACAGAACCTAATACAGCCAATAATTTTTTCAGGACAGAAGCCTTCATCAGATAAAAGTTTGATAATTTGAGGTTTTTTGTTTAATTAGCAGTAGTTAAGAGAGTAAATTTCTGGTTTTCTTCCACTATAACAATGCTCATTTCAAAATCTGATACAGAACACAGAGACAAACTTGGGGATTATTGCAAATTTACCTCTGAAATATAGCTAACAGCAAGACCCTTGCAGTCATAGTGATAACATAGATACAACAGAGTTTCTTGGTATGATATTATTTGAAAAAACTGTACCTAAGACACAATTGTTCTTGCAACTAAAGCCACATATTTATATGTGTCTAAGAGGACTGCTGCCTTTGAAATATAGAGTATATATTCTGGATTATTCTTAGAGTGAGACTGGCTGAAATAGGGGCAAGGACATGATAATTGTATATAAATGCACAGATCTAAGAAATACTAACTTATGCCATCCTGTTTTCAACAAAATGTATGTATGTGTATGAGCATGATCACCAAATAAATCTTGGTTCAATATCTAGTAATATTCTAAATGGAGCAAGAGATGCTAAGCTTATAAATGCATGTGACATCTCTAATGAAGATTATGACTTACATCCTTTAGTCTCTCCAATAAGAAACAAACTGCTAATAAGTACCATATCTGTAAGGATTTCTGCACACCTACTATCATCTTCTGATTCCCCATGGCAATGCCTTTTCAATGCATTAACTGATACAAACTTGTGTTTTTGCAAAAAGAACCATATTTATTATGGGAAATACCAATGCTTCTCAGAAACTAGAAGAGTAAAGTTCACCTATGATTTCCTGTTCTATTGGGAATGCATTTGAATCCAGCCTAGGCTAGCACAGTCAAAAGTAATTTTCAGTAGTTTTCAGCTGTTACAGTTTGGATTCTGCTTAATCTAAGACTGCTGTTTTTTTGACACCAGTCCTTGGCCCTGAATTGTAGCAGTTGGTATTGTAGCAGGTAGAATCCGAAATAGAAGTATTAAGAGTTCAGAATGTAAAGGTCAGAGGAGACATGGATACATTATCTTTTTCCCTGGCCAGTGCATCCTACAAAGAAAGATAATCAGTTAACACAACCAGTTATCAAGTTACTGCTTATCTACAGGTTATTTGGAGATTGACAGAAAGCACTATTTTATTCCTTGGATCAATGTCAGGATCCATGAAAAGTAGGCTGCAACACTGATAGTAACCATGCTTACTACAGCAGACTTATGTAATCTATTTAGCTTTTTTTCCTGTACCCAAGACTGTATGAACTACTGTCCAGAATACAGGTGTCTCCCCTTGGACTAGAAAGGGAGTTTGTATTACAGAACTAAGTTTTTAGGGCTACATTTAGGTATGATGCATCCTAATTCAAGACTTTTGACAAAATCCATATGGCAAAATTGTTTTAGAAACCAAAACAGAGCCCAAAATGTTCTGTCCTACAACCACTCTGCTGAAGTTAAGAATTAAAATTGTACGCTCCTTCTGTAAAGCCTAATAATTATTTCAAAGACATTGTTGTAATGCACTCTTTAATAAAGTTATCTTATCCTCAGGAAAGTAAAGAAAATGCATACACAATTTTGTGAGTTGTATCCAAGCCTGAATATAAAACAATGGGGTTTTGTCTTAATACAATTTGTTTTAATCTAGACAGTGATGTACAGTAGTGTTGAAAATTTCGAAATGCTGCTGTAGCGTGTTACTAACTTTGTTTGAACAATAATCCCATCAGAGAAAAAAAGAAAATCCATTTTTTTCATAGAGGTAGCCCATCTTGAATCTGCAAATGCTTAGCCAGCCAGCTGCCTTTGCAGTTTTACAGTTGAAATTAGAGAAGAAATCAATATATCATCCTTCAACTGTCAAGTGTATTGTAGACAACTATAATGAGCATATACATAAAAGAAAAATATTATTCTACTCTATTTCTATTAATGACATTTACTTTGACAATGAAATAAGAATTGCAAAGCTTTTGACAAAGATAAAAATAAAAGATTGTGGTATACAATGAAAACATATTAGACAAAGACCAGGTCAGATACCTTTGACCGTCTGAATTGTTGTGCCTGTAACCCCCAATGTTCAAAAAGAGTCTTGCAATCAGTCTTTATCAGACTTACTGCCAAGACCAAAAATCAATCTACCCAAGGGATGAACATCATTTTTTGCAAGTGATACTGTGGTACTGTGAGCCATGGCATGTCATAAAAGTGTCACAACTTAGAGAAAATAGGTCAGTTCAGAATCACAGGCAGGACGAACTTGGAAGAAAACAGTATTCACTTAATAAATAAATAAATTAATAAATCCAGTCATAGAGTTTTATCAATACTTTTTGTACAAATTTTGCATTTTTTTGTTTGATGGGGGTTTTTTGCTTGCTTGCTTGCTTGGTTGGTTGTGGGGTTTTTTTTGTTTTGTTTTGTTTTGTTTTGTTTTTTAATAATACAAGGGCTAGGGGGATGTCAGGTAATTAAAAGGTAACTTACCTGGGACTATTCTATGAAATGCGCCATATGTTTTATGTACATATGATAGGGCATATTGTATAGAAATATATTGCTGGAGAAAGTGCATTTTGGGTGGGGCTTTTTGGAGAGGTGGGAGTTGATCTGGCTGCATATATGGTGTGCTTCCATCTGTGTATGTTTTGGTTTAACCCAGCAGGCTGCTAAACACTGCACAGCTGTTCACTCACTGCCCACTCACTGGGATGAGGGAAAGAATCAGAAAAAAGGTAAAACCTGTGGGTTAAAATAAGGACAGTTTAATAGGACAGAAAGGGAAGGGGAAATACTAATACTAATACTAATAATTATTATTATTAAATAATAAAAAATAATAAAATTATATACAAAACAAGTGATGTACAATGCAATTACTCACCACCTGCTGACCAATACCCAGCCAGTCCCTCAGCAGCATCTGCCACCCCACACCCAACTCCCCAACACTATTTTTGTTCAGTATGATGTCATATGGTATGGAATATTCCTTTGGCCAGTTAGGGTAGCGTCCCCTCCCAGCTTCTTGTGCACTCCCAGCCTCCTTGCTGACAGGGCAGCATGAGATGCTGAAAAGTCCTTGACTGGGTGTCAATACCTACTTTGCTAAAGATCTACAAGTATTTCCTCAGCAAATGGTGTAAATAGAAACACACCAAAAAAGCTGTGTTGCTTGGACTCTGACAGACTACACCTTTGTTCTGATAGAGGATTGCCTTTTCATCATTTTGTAATCAAGGCAAATACAGTCAAGTCAGCACCCCCACCAGTCTATATCTTTGCTGAAATACCAAACCCTTAGAAATCTCAGTTATGGATGAAGAGTTATGTTGTCCTCTGAAATTGCCTAAATCTGTCAAGATAAAAAGAAAAAATATGCATAATGATCAAGAGGGCTCCATCTCTCTTCAAGTGTCAGTGGCATGTCATCACATCAGGCAATCTCCTTGGGCATGTGGGTTAAACACAAAGCTGAGTGGCAAAATGTTTCTTTTATACATTACAGGCAGCTCACTGTGGCTGTGCTTTGAAGAAATCTACCACCGCTGGTGACAAACACAGTGCTTGAAATTCATGAGTTAGTTCAAAGACATACAACAAATAGTAGAAGAAAAAAATATTGGGAATGAATAAATAAACTTCAAGACTCAAAACAATGGGTGTGTTAAAAAAAAAAATAGCCTAAATAACTCACCATGAAGTTATAAATGCCCTCCCCTGAGGTGACTGTGAAGAACTCACAGAGACTGTCATCTCCAGGCAGACAACAGAGACCAAGGCATAAAACTACTAGGAAACCTTGTTTCCTACAATACATTCCTACAATACAAGGATACATTGCTGAACTATTTTCCACCTCTGGAACTTGTATAGCCATGCATTCATACATGTAGTGAGAGACAGATATAGATAAACACATTAAGTTTGGGTTATGGTCCCCTGCACCATAACTGAAGGCAGTATGGTTGGATTAAAACCTCTGTGCCATTTTGATATAACTTTAATTTTGTTTTTGTCATGGAGGGTATATCCTTTTCTATTTTAAAATATTTTTATGAGGTGAGTTTAAGACTGTCAAAAGATTGTTTTCCACAGACATTAGAGAATGGAAATATTTTCTCAAGTGACATCAGCGTGTAACCTGAAAGCAAAAATGAAGCCATTTGACTTAGGCTGTAGGTATGACTTATCTTGTCAGACTTGTTTAATAATAATAATAATAATAATTAAAAAGTTCTTATTATCAGTTAGTGCTTTGTTTAATATAAACCAATCTGTCCCAACTTCCAAAGATATTGGTGAGAAGTTCTGATGGGCTGCCATTTTGCTGAGGGTCCAAAAATATATTTTGACAAACCTTGGCTTGGGTGTCGTGTCCCCCCCCCCCCCTTTTTCTTTTTTTTTTTTTTTTTGTAGCGTGCATAACATGGAAGATAAGCTTTGGATGCATTCAAAAGAATAGGAGAAACCAGAAGTATAAAGAGACAAAAATAAAGGCACAGAGGTGACAAAGTGTCCAACTTCAGAAACCTCAGAGAATAAAATAGAGTAATAAATGGGAAGAAATACAAGGCAACCTCAAAAGACTACATTTTGAGTGCTCGCTTGCAGAATTTAATGGCTACTAAGGTTTGAGAGTCAAGGGTGTTGGTGCAAGATTTCACAAATATCAAGGCCACTCAATCAATTGTATACATACATGCCTCTTACAGAAAAGCTTTCCTGCAGTTAATTAAAAGACAAGGGGGAATAAAATGGCAAGGAAGTTACAAAGCTAAGACACACAAAACAACCAAGTTATCACTAGGTCTTCAAATCTGGAATTCAGTTAAAATTTTGTTTGTTAGCATTTGCAGCATCTGAGGCTTTATTTCTATTTCAAAATGAAAAAGAATACTGATTTTCATTATGTATTTCAAAATATCTTTAAAATCTTTATATTAAAATTCATCAATTTATCTTCCCTCTTTAGGCATATGTTTTAACATTATATGAAATTATTAGACTCTCACTTAAAAAAATGTGCTGCAATGTGTATATACTTTATTGTGTGATCAGCAGATGTGGTAAGTAAAAAGCTAATACTGGTAATGATGAATAAAGTGCAAAAATTTCTAAATTTAATTGATAGTTTCACAGTCTGAAGTAGTTACTTTGTGCCCGTGCAGAAAATTATGAATTTCCAGCTGACAGAAGAAGTGTTAGGAAACTAGGTCTTGTGAGTTTTCTTCTGTGAGTTGCATCAGTTCACTGTGGGATTTTTTTGGTTCAAGAAAACGTAACATATCACATATTATAAAGCAAGTTTTTGTTGCAATTCCGTCTTTGAAGATGTGCATCCACCTTTCCTCTGCAGACAATTTTTGCGGGGTTTGTCACTATTTACATCATCTTTAGTCATGTTAGTTTAATTTTAAAGAGGTGTCCTTTAGCTGTTCTTACGAATTTGCTGTATTACTTAAAAAAATCTAGTTTGCCAGTATTCAGAAATTTCTTCAGCAGGGAAAGCTTTCTTTAATTTAATCAGTAGTTCTATGTCAACTTTAATTTTAATTCTGCTTTTCAAAGTTGATAAGAAAACTCTTGAATAACCCCAGGTACTTAGCTCATGTTAATAAAACTTCTCCTCATTCCCTGTAGGGGCAGATTTAATATTTATTACTTTACTGACACTACCATGTGCAGTAAGTATAATGTCCACTTTTTCTGAGACATGACAGAGTTCAACAGCAGTTCAGAGAATTCCCACTCTTACATTACTAGTCATCACATTTTATTTGCATTAGAAATATTTTCTCCATTCAAACTGCATAAATCAATGCAGGCTGAATATAAATGATTAAACTTGATGTAACATCTCTGTTTAAATCATAGATTGCAAATTGACAATCTTCTTTCTCTCCAGACAGTTGCAGTTTAAGAGATTACTCTAAAGTTTCCCAAAAGTTAAGTAAAGCATAATACCTGACAGCACCACATGGTATTACATTATCCATTACTACCAATCAAAAATTTATTTTCTGAGTTTTTATTCAATTTTCCAAACTAAATCACCTGGTTCAGATTTTCCCTTCCTAGTATGTGTCTCAGAATGGGATTTTTGAAGGCTTTCAGTGTCCTCTATGTGTGCATGTATATGTTTTCAGAGATAACAGATAAAAAAATTCAAAACAAAAGCCAGGCATTTTAAAAAGATCATGGTGAAGATTAGTTTTGGAAATGGTTAGATTCCTCATTTTTAATAAAAAGGACTTTCTCCCCTGTTGTGGTTTAACCCCAGCTGGTAACTAAGTGCTACACAGCTGCTCACTTACTCCACCTCCCCCCCCAAAGGCATCGGGAGGAGAATCAGAAACAAAATGTAAAACACGAGGGTTGAGATAAGAAAATTTTCATAATTGAAATAAAATAAACCAAAACCAATAGTAATAATAATAATAATAATAAAAACAACAGGTATAATGGAAAGGAGGGAGAAGGGGAGAGGAATGAAATCCAAAGGGAAGGGAGAAAACAGAACAAGTGATGCACAAAGTTGCTCGCTGACCGATGCCCAGCCAGTCCCCAAGCAGTGATTGGCCGGCCCCAACCAACCTCCCCTGCCAGTTTATACACTCAACATGACGTCCCATGGTATGGAATATCCCTTTGGCTAGTTTGGGTCACCTGTCCTGGCTGTGTCCCCTCCCAGTTTCCCATGCCCCTCCAGCCCTCTCGCTGGCAAAACCTGAGAAACCGAAAAGTCCTTGACTTGGTATAAAAAATGCCCAGCCACAACCAAAGCCATCAGTGTGCTACCAACACTGTTCCCACACCAAATCCAAAACACAGCACTGCACCAGCTACCAAGAAGAAAATTAAGTCTATCCCAGCTGAAACCAGGATATCACCTTAGTCCTAATTCATTAGTGAGATTTTTAAATAAGAGCAAAATAACGAAAGCAGAAGTACTTGAGCACTGGTTTTGATTGCAGAATAGAAGCAGTGTACCCCAGGGGTCAGAACTGCGTTCAGTACTGTTTAAGATCTCCACTGACAATCTGGATAATAGGGCAGAGTGTACCTTCAGCAAGTTTGCAGGTGACAGAAAACTGGGAGGAGCGGCTGGTATGCCAGGAGGTCATGCTGCCATTCAGAGGGACCTCAACAGGCTGGAGAAATGGGCTGACAGGAGCCTAATGAAGTTCAGAAAGGGAAAGTGCAAAGTCCTGCTCCTGGGGAAGAACAACCTCATGCACCAGTTTATGCTGCTGGCCACTCAGCTGGAAGGTCCACCCAGCTCTCCAGAAGAAGGCTTGGGGTCTTGCTGGATGCCAATTTCAACTGGAGCCAGCACTGGATCCTTGCAAAAAAGACTGATGGTATCCTGGGCTGCATTAGGAGTGCTGCCAGTGGTGGAGGGGGTTGATCTCTCTTACTCAGCCCTGGTGAGGTCGCACCTGTAGTACTGTGTCCAGTTCTGGGCTCCCCAGTACAAGAGATACCAGAGGGTGTTCAGTGAAGGGCCACAGAATGATTAAGGGACTGGAGCACCTCACATATGAGGAAAGGCTGAGAGAGCTGCGACTGTAGCCTGGAGAAGAGAAGGTACACAGAGGATCTCATCAATGTCTATAAATACTTGAAGGGAAGGAGTGAAGAAGACAGAGCCAGGGTCTTTTCAGTGGTCTGCAATGACAGGACCAGAGGCAATGGGCACAAACTAAACCACAGGTGATTCCATTTGAACATCATGAAACAGTTTTCTGCTGTGAGGGTGACTGTGAGCACTGGCCCAGGCTGCCCAGAGGCATGGTGGTCTCCCACCTTGGAGATACTGAATAACCAGTTCTAGGTAGCTCTGCTTGAGACTGGGGTTGGAGCAGATTACCTCCAGAGGTCCCTTCAGCCTCAATCACTCTGTGATATAGTGAAGCATCAGAAAGTATCTTCTCTTGTGGAAGAAACGGGGCTTTGTGGAAGCAGGGGTGGAAGCGTCACCACCATTTAGCACTAATGAAATGAAGTTCTGAGGTTTTCTGTGGGAAGCTTGCTGGCTGCAGCTCAGCAGGTGGAACAACTCCCTTTTTTATTACTTTCTTAACAAAATAATATGAAAAAGCAGCAAGCAGTAAATATTTACACAGAAGGAATCTTGTTTCATTCTTTAGCTGATTCTTGGAATTCTATATTCACATCCAAACCTCATACACCATCAGACAGAATTATGTCAGAACAGCAATGTGTTCCCACTTCTGAACCTCTTTGACAGCATAGCATTTCTATTTCCTCTTAAAGAAAAAGCAAGAGGAAAGGAAGAGAGAGAAGAGAAACAGATTCATGGAAGAAATAGGCCAGATGACTCAGCCCATACACATAGCAAATACAATTACTATTCCTAATAGCACTTGTTTCTTACAGCAACACAGGCTGCATATGTAGGATCTTTGAAGAAGCATATGACCTTAGTGTTGGTCAAAAGGCATTAGTTATGATGATGGAGCATATTGCAGAATTACACAGCCTTCTTCATCCTTATCAGTTAGAGTGAAGAGAACTATTCCTATGCAAGAATTTAGACCATGGAAAGCTGACACTTTTGTAAGAGCTCAGCCAGTCTATTTTTTTTTTTTTTTTTATTTATGGGACTATCATACTCACCTTTGTTTCAAATCTTAGGTTTCAAACTAAGTCAGTATCAGAACTCAAGTTTTACAGATCATGTGGGAGGACAGGACATGATACATGTGCTTAATAAATATTCAAAGACTTCTGTTTTTAATCTGTTAAGAAGGAAAAGTAAGGAGACTGATATGTTTTTGTATATAAATAGACTTCCTTAGGAAAGAACTGATGTAAAATTAAAAAAAAAATAAATAAAAAAAACCTCCAGAAGAAACAGAGAACCAGAGTTAATTTCACAGTTCAAAACCTCTTTCCTGGTTTCTTCTTATGCAAAATTTGCTCCTTGTTGCAGGTAGACACTGTTTTTTTCTAATTTTCTTTCCTTTAAGTCATATCCAATACTAGTTTACATATTGTGCATGCTTGTTTAGCTTTTTATGAGTAGCTTCAAACATTAATAAAGAAGAATTTAGAATGTTTTTTCTGTTGACAAATTTGAGTGAATTCCTTTTACTGAAGGAGTTTCCTAATTTTCTTGAGGTGTATGTATTCTGAACAGGCTTTGCTGTAAAGGAATCAGGCAGCAAAAGTGTCATAGCAAACACAAGAAAAAACAAAATCATGATCTGCTTAGGAATTTTCAATGAGTTGAAAATAAAAACAGATGAGTTGTGAGTGATTTGAATCTCAGCACTGTTATTAACAACAAACACAATATGTGGTTACCATCCTCAAATAGGGATCTGCAGAATAAGCTATTAAACTAGAAATGTGTCCTGTTAGCAATGATACATTCCAAGGCTTTTCTTATGCTTTTCTCCCTTCATTTTACCAGGTTATTTAATCCCTTGGTCTATAGAGATTCTGAATTTGTTCTTCTGCAGGGTATTAATTCAAAACTAGATTATCAGAGACTAAAGCAGTATAGTTTCACAGCTGCTGCAACAGTATAGAGTGGAAGTATGAACAAAATAGATTGTTGTGGGTTTAAGAGAATACATGACATTTGGAGAGTAAGACCTAAATTAGTTTCACTGAGTAGCATCAACTGCTAGACAAGGGGGTGGGTGCTCTCTGTATTCAGTAAGGAAAGAAAGGTGTTGCAAAAGCTGGATTCCTCCCACCTGTCAGAAATGGCCAAATACCAAATACAGCATGAATAATATTATTTCAATTAAAAACAAAGCTGTTTTCTGTTTACTTGCAAAGCATACATATGAAGCCTTACTTCCTGAACAGAAGTAAAATACTCTAACCCAGCCATTTTTCCTAACTTTGAGCCAAAATTTTAATAAAATTTTAAAATGCCCTTCACTAAATGCTTGAAAAGTAAGCTTGTTACTTAGTCTCTGGCTAAACTTCGGAAAGGTAATCCTTTAAGATTTGTTCTTTTTGATCCTCTTTATACTGTGTTTTTTTTAAAAAAAAAATAGTACAATGTTTCTTGAAGATCTGTACTTGAAGACTATATTCCAAGGTACTGAGTAATACAGAATCACAGAATAATTCAGTTTGGAAGGGATCTCTGGAGACCATCCAGTTCAATCCCCCCTCAAACCAAGACCTACTAGATCAGTAGTAGATACTGTTCTCCAGCTGGGTTTTCAAAATCTCCAGTGCTGGAGATTCCTCAGCCTCTCTGGGCAATCTGCTCCAGTGTTTTACTTCCCTCACTACGAAAATTGTTTTTTGCTACATCTAATCAGAATTTCTTTTGCTGCATCTTGTGCTTGTTGCCTCTTACCTTTTCAGTGCACCTCAGGGAAGAGTCCAGCTCTGTTTTCTCTACAACCTATCACTGGGTAACTGAAGGCAAGCAATAAGATCCTCCTCTCCCAGTCTTCTTTTTAAGACTAGTTAAATGCAATTCTCTCAGCCACACATTATGTGCTGCAGGCCCCCATTTACCTTTGTAACTCCACTGATCTCACCCCAGTTTGTCAGCCTCTGTCTTTACTGGGGAACCTGAACCTAGACTCAGCTTTCCAGATGTGGTCTCATAAGTGCTGACCAGAGGGGAAGTATCATTTCTCTTCTTACCCTGCTCACTACACTCTTGCTGATTCTGAGGCTGGCTGCCTTCACCCCAAAGGGACATTCCCAAATCCTGTTCACCTTGTCCAGCTGGACAAAGCTGCAAAGCTACTTTGTATTTGGTTTGTGCTTGGCCCGTGCAGAAGCTTGGGATTGTTCCATCCCCAGAGCTGAATTCCACATTTGTCTTTGCTGAAATTTAAATTACTCTCAAACTATTTCTACAGACTGTCAGGGTCCAGTTAAATAATGACCATTTCTGCCACCATATCCAACAAGGTCACAAGTTTTACTGTCCAAAAATTTTCTGTGGGTACATTTCATCACCTTGTTCATCTCATTAATAAAGGCACTAACTCTTACTACCAGCTTATCAGCTCCTGAGGAATTCTGTTCATTGCTAGTCACTAGAGACTTTGCAGTGCACTGCAACAACCATCTATTGTATAGTTCACCTATCCAAACCATACTGCTCCATTAAGTCAAAGTAAACAGCATCCTCTGTTTTCATTCCAAAGCCAGTCATCTTGTCACAGAAGGCTATTCATTTGGTCAGACGTGGTTTGCCTATGATAAATCCATGCGAGATATTCCCAGTCGTCTTCTTGTTTTTCATCATTGGTACTTACTCTACTCTCTCTTCCTCAATATTTAGGACAACTATCATGTATATGTTCAGCCAATCAGCAGACATTTCTAAACTGTCCCCCTAAATTTCAGTATTGTATTTGTTTTGCAGCCTTATGGGATAAGGACAATTCAACAGTTTCAGTTAAATCCCTTGTACTTGTTTTCAAAATCTCTTTATGCATATGATTTTAAAAAAATAATAAATCCACAAGACCCTACCTAATTGACTGGATAATTTGAATAAGAAGCAAAATATGTGAGAAAAAGACTTACTTTATATGAGTCCAAAATAATCTTTTGGATCCATAATCAATTTTTGTCCAAATTGCATTTGCATTTCCCATAATAAAAATGAGGTAAATCTGATTAATAAGAAAGACACTTTAGAAACCCAGATATATTACTGAGAACAACTTTAAGTACTCTGCATGCAGATTTGCTGATAAACTATGCACAAGGCAGAGAACAACCCATTAAATAGTTAGGTTTAAATTAAATCTGGCTCAGCTACTTCATTCACAATTTTCTGTGCACAATGAATGAGGCAGTACTCTTGTAAAAACAAACAGACAATAATGCAATTAAATGCATCATAGTAAATATACATTAGGATAAAAGTATGGTCAGGCATGTGTAACTGATGTTCCTTGACACTGTCACCTTGTTTACTTATGCATGGCAAACTGAAGTAATCAAATACCATAGCCGTCTTATTATTCACTATTCTTTCTCTCATTTCTGCATTTTCTATAGTTCCTGTTCCTGCAACTGGATTCATAAATAGATGTCTGCACCTTGCAGGGCCATATTCACCAAGACTATAAAACAGATTCAGAAAGTAAAAGGACAATACGGAACATTCAGTAATTCTGTCTGACCTCTTCTATATATTACAGGCTATAGAATTTGCCTTTATTTGTCTAGAGCATATCTTTTTGGAAATACATCCATTTCTCAGGGCATCAAAGTATGTGCAAATCTAACACTTTTCTTGGTATTTTATTGCAATTATTTATTATTCTTGGTTTTGAAAAATTTTGCCTTACCTCGATATTTAAACATACTCTGTTTAAGCTTCCAGTACTTATTTCCTCTTTCTTCATAGATTTTATAGCCCTGTTCCGGTATTCAGTGTTCTTTCTGTGTGAGGATATTTTTATATTGTTATGAAGTTATCTCTCAATTATTTGATAAGCTTTGTTGGTAGAGGTCATCATGATGCTCACTGTAGCAGGTTTATCCTTCAAAGCTCTTTTTGCACCTTTTACAGTTTTTAACATCCTGACATTTCTTTTAGAAAGTGAAAAGCAGGATGTTCAAATCCTTATATCATGTGGCACAAAAACTTTCAGAATTTTTGGTATACAATAACATTCAATATGTGCTTTCTATGTTGATTATCATTTTGTTATTCCATTTCTTTAAAACAACTTTTGTAACTTGCTTCACTGAAGACTTATTTGATTTATAACATAATTAATAAACAGATATTTCCATATCTACACTCATTACTGAATATGAGTTTGCTAGTTGAGTCACACTGCCTCTACTAATTATTTCTAGATTTGTGTTAATTTAAAGCAAAGATGTAAGTTGAGGAAATATCAATACTGACATTAATTTAACTCCTTAAGAAGGTTTTAATATAATCTACTCTTAACTTGGGAAAAAATATACCCTGGATACACCTCAGAATGCTTATTTAGCTTCTATTAACAGAAACAAAATAGTAATATTTGCTGATGTGTTATTTCCACCAGATGCAGTGGGAATAGTTGCTTCAAAGCAAATGAAGAGTTACTAGAAGCAGCAGAAGAGAGTTCAACAGATGGATAAAATAGTTTCTCTTATTCTTCTATTTTAGGGTCTGTGGGTTAGAATTTGTTAACTCACTGGAGTGTAGAACGCATCTCTGTAGATAACTGTTATTAGAGTGCTTTGTCACTGAGGCATAAGAGCTGACATTGCAAGGCATTATCCTTGTGATGTTTTCATATATATAGTCCACCGGTAACATTTCCATTTGTACTACTGACAGGGTTAATTGTTCTTCTACAAAGACAGCATCATACAATATGGTATTTCTGTTTTTCCTAAATAGTAGTGAAATGGAGGAGCAAAAACCTTCAGGGAACATATATGGAAAAGTTTAAACTGGGAAGAATAAAAAGAAACTTTGAAAATTGAAAACTAAAATTGCAGTGTTACTATTAGGAAAAAAACATATTTTTTTATGCATCGTTTGTTAGGTAGGTATACAGTGTATATTGCTTGCTACTAGAAAACAACAGTGAAAAGAAGCAATAACAGTGGTGAGAGCTCATTAGATCCCTAACAGAAGTTGAGCTGGAGGGATTAAATTCACCAAAGACAAACCACAGGCTTAAGAGTTCCTCCGTGAAAGGTGTGGGGCCCTGACTCAGAACCCAGCCCCACGGGGATCTGGCTGCCTGTGCCCCAGGCTGGAGATGCAGAGTGCTGCTGCACAGCTGGGGCCAGGATGAAGTGGGAAGAGCTGTGTGAACCAGGGTTGTGACATGCCCACCAGAGCCATCCTCCAGCTGGGGGCTGCTGTGTTACAGCTCTGGCCTGCACCCCTGCATCTGTGCATGCCCTTCATTCACCCATGGCCAGAGCCTCCCAGCTGGATCTGATGGTAACTCCAGTTCTGGGGTTGAACTTCAGTTCCAGTTTCAGAGAAATTCCCTGAGTGTCTGCAAATGCAGCAAGAATGTCTGGGGAAGGGAGCTCACAGGGGGAAACAGGGAGACAAGGAGTGGGTTTCATCTGACAATGTCAGTCTCTAGTGTTAAGGTTGACATTTGAGTTACTCACCCGACAATTCCTTCAAATGCAGTGGACAAAAAATGCGCACACTAGTGAGATTCATCCTATCCAAAAAGAGACTCCAAAATACAATTCAGATGAATGGTAGTCTGAAAAGGTTTAACCAAATCCCGAGCAGCATCAAAAGAAGTGTGAGCAGCAGGTTGAAGAAGGAGATTCTCCCTCTCTACTCCGCTCTCATGAGACCTCACTAGAGTACTGCATTCAGCTCTGAGGCCCCCAACATAGAAAGAATATGGGCCTGCTAAAGAGAGTCCAGAGGAGGGCTATGAAGACAACCAGAGGGTTGGAACACTCCTCCTATGAAGACAGGCTGAGAGAGTTGGGGTTCAGCCTTGAGAAGAAAAGGCTCCAGGGAGACCTTATTGCAGCCCTTTAGTACTTAAAAGGGGTTGATAAGAAAGATGAGGACAGACTTTTTACAAAGGTATGTAGTGGTAGGACAAGGGGTAGTAGTTTTAAACTGAGAGAGGGTGTATTTAGATTAGATATTAGGAAGAAATTCTTTACTGTGAGGGTGGTGAGGCACTGGCACAGATTGCCCACAGAAGCTGTGGATGCCCCATTCCTGGAAACATTCAAGGCCAGGCTGGATAGGGCTTTGAGAACCTGGTCTGGTGGAAGGTGTCCCTGCCCATGGCAGGGACATGAAATATTTGATTTGAAACTGTTACAAGGTTGTCTTGAACTGCCAGAATTCATGCCCAAAACCTCAAATAAAGATGGTATAATGGACATTCTCATCTACCCTTCATACAGTAGAATGCCCTGCCTCTCATGGCAGGGAGGCTAGAAATAGATGGTCTTTAAGGTCCTTTCCAACTCAAACCATTCTATGATTCTATGATTTGTCTCTGGGGACAACTAGAACACAGATGAGCAGAAAGCTCAGTAAAATGAAAACAGTCCAGATTGTCCAAATGTCAGCTAGCACTGGTATAGAACCTTGTGAGAAGCCTAGAACAGAAAAGGTAAATTTTAGACTGAGGTATTGACAGAGCAAGACAAGAAGCTATGCATAGGAAACTAATTTTCACTTGATTATTTCTATGATCAAGAAGAAGAACAACTTCCGTTCTTCCAAGTAGTAGAATTACATGAGATTGTACTATATCATCAGTAACTGGCATAACCTAATGGACAAAAAATTTTGGGCAAGCAAGTCAAAATGGATGATACAATATACTAATGTCAGTGAAAATATTTTCTAGAATTAGGTTATACAGAACAGAAACACTTTCTTTTAAGAACAGTTAAGCGAAATACTTCACAGGATGATTTATTTAGTATGGGTTATTGCATAAATGTTTATTGTTGTTTGAATGCAGTGCTGTAATTTAGCAGAAAATTAAGGATGTGATAAGCAAATCTTAAATTACTGTCCATCTGAACCTCAGAGAAGAAATTTCCTTCAAATCATAAAAATCAGTTATGGCCATTTCTTCTGAGTTTATAAGGTGTTTGGTTTCAGTTGACCTAAAAATATACCCAAATTGACTTAAGCTTGATATGTTCACCCTCAGTTCAGAAGCCTAAAGAGCAAGGCAAATGAAAGTCATTACCTTGATTTTATTCATGTCTTAGACAAAAATTCCATTGAGGTCAGTAAGGGAATTTTGTAAAAGACATAAAAATGAGATGAAAATATATTTTATTGCTTGGCAGCTTGTGTAATAAAAAGGAAGCAATAAAAGGGAAGAAAAGGTGATTAAAATAAAATTACTATAATGTAGCTTTTGGTATAAGTAGTACGTATGGGTGCCTATAATTCAAGTAATAATGAAGAGAATCTCATCTCTTGTAAAGTGCAGTGACCAAATATTGTTTAGTTGGTAAGCCAATCATCTTACTGAGCATGACAGACCCTCTCCTTTTCATTTGCTTAGTGTTGATTACATCCATGAAGTAATTTAAAGTATTACAAATTGAGTCATTATTCTGGAGCTAAACTTGAAGAGTTTGTGGTGGGTTTTTTTTTTTTGTGGCTTTCTTTGGGGAGCTTTTTTTTTTTTTTTTTTCAGTAGGGTTCCTTTCATAGTCTGAAGTAATCTGTGCAGCTTGAAGCCTTAGTCCTTTCTGATGAAAATGATCATAGAAATGTTATACAGTAGAAAACCTTGATGAGGCTGTAAGGTATGCAAGTCTGTACTGCTATTTCCATGTTAAATCGTCCTGTATTATAAGACTGAACATTTGCAGAGCCTTGTTGGATCACAGGAACTTTGTACTTCTGGAATATGATTCTGAAGTTTAAAAAGAGAGTGGCTTCACAGTGGTTTAAATTTTATTTTTTTTTTAAGCCTGATCTCCACTCATATTTCTCACTTAGAACTTTGAATTCATTTTAAAAGTTTCATGAAAAAGCAAAAAAAAAAAAAATCCTGTTCTTCTAGACACTACAGGATATACATTTGAAGTTTTTGGGTTTTTACACTCTTTGTACTTAGTAAAAATTCCCAGCGAAGTAAGGATTTTCAAATTTATATAATCATGGAATCATTTAAGTTAGAAAAGACTTTCAAGAATCCAACCATTAATGTAGCACTGGCAAGTCCACCACTAAACCATGTCCCTGAGTGCCACAGCTGCATGTCTTAAATACTTCCAGTGACTCATCTACTTCCCTGGGCAGCCTGTTCCCATGCTTGGTAACATGTTCAATGAAGACATTTTTCCTAATATCCAATTTAAACCTCCCCTGGTACAATTTGATTTGTTACTTGGGAGAAGAGACTGACACTCTTCATGCTACAATCTCCTTTCAGGTAGTTGTAGAAGTTGTAGAGAGCGATAAGGTCCCCCCTGACCCCAATTTCTTCCAGGCTGAACAACCCCAGCCCCTCAGCTGCTCCTTATCAGACTTGTGCTCCAGAACCTTCACCAGCCCCGTTACCCATCTCTGGACACGCTCCAGCACCTCAAAGTCCCTTTTGAAGTGAGGGGCCCAAAGCTGAACACAAGATTTGAGGTGGAGCCTCACCGGTTCCCAGTACAGGGGGACGGTCACTGCCCTGGTCCTGCTGGCCACACTGTGTCTGACACAAGCCAGGGTGCTGTTGGCTTTCTTGGACACCTGGGCACACCGCTGGCTCATGTTCAACCAGCACCCCCAGGTCCTTTCCTACCAGGCAGCTTTCCAGGGGCTCTTCCCCAAGCCTGTAGCTTTGAATGGGGCTGTTGTGACCCAAGGGCAGAACCCAGAGCTTAGCCTTTTTGAACCTCATGCCACCCATTTGGCCTCATCCCATCAATCCAGCCTGTCCAGATCCCACTGCAGAGCCTTCCTACCCTTAAACAAATCAACACTCCTGCCCAGCTTGGTGTCATCTGCAAACTTACTGAGGGTGCACTCAATCCCCTCATCCAGATCATTGATAAAGATACTAAACAGGACTGGCCCCAACACTGAGAGCTGGGGAACACCAGTTGTGATTGACTGCCAGTGGGATGTAACTCCATCCACCACCACTCTTTGGGCTCTGCATACAGCCAGCTTTTAACCCAGCTTAGAGCACACCCATCCAACCCATGAGCAGCCAGGAGGATGTTGTGGGAGACAGGGTGAAAGGCTTTACTAAGGTCCAGGTAGACAACATCCACAGCCTTTCCCTCATCTGCTAAACCGGTCACCTTGTCATACAAAGAGATCAGGCTTGTTCAGCAGGACCTGCCTTTCTTAAACCTATGCTGGCTGAGCCTGATCACCTGGTTGTCCTGTATGTGTATCAGTGCAGTGATTTATACAATGAAATGATGATCTTGTAACAATCATCACTATGCTGAAGTGTTGAAACCAGTGATGTTTTATTATTGTTGTTATTCTATGTAAATGATAAAATTTTGCTGATAAATATTGTCTTCTAATTTTAGTCATATAAAGTTTATAAATTCTGACTGAGCTTCCTGTGTAGCTAAACAGGTACTTCCAGAAAGGAGACAATCTCATGTGCCTTATATCTTTCTTTTATACTTACATTAATTACTTTAGGAAAGAACTATCCAAGTTTTAGAGATCAAACTTTAATATGCCTTATCAATAGCAAATGAATCCTACTTGCTGTTTCTTTGTATTCCCACAATATTTACCTTTATCCTCTGCCATCTCTTCTTTTTCTTGTACATGGTTCCAAGATGGTAATATAAATCAAATAATCAAGTTTTGTTTCAGAAGAGTAGCTATATTTTCTGATGATATAATCTGCACAGTCACTGCACACACTAAAGAACTTCAGACATCTTAATCATTGGAACAAACTGCCTACTGGAATGGTGAAGTCTTCATAATCAGAACTCTTCACAGAGCACCATGTTTGGTCAAACAAATTTGGGGGCACAGTACAGGTATAAATGATGAAGGTTTATTGCATGGGATGTCAGACCACGTGACTAATTTTTCCTTTGAGCTTTAAAATGATGAATCTTTCTTCATTTCTTTTCACTTCCTCCTTGATACTTAAACTACTAGACTGTGAAATATTCTTCCATCATTTTAAATTCTAATTCATTTTAAATCTTCTTTAAGAGAGACAGCAGAGAAATGGAAAAAGATTCAAGATTTTCAAGATTTTTTTAAACAGATTGCCATTGAAAGAAACCAGTAGGTGAAGTCCCTCAAACTGTTTCTGCAAAAGCCTCAAGTGAGATATATTTCACCTACATTTTGTGCTTTCTTCAGTGACTTAACCTAAACCACTCGTTCCTGACAATGTTACCAGTTTTAAAAATGGTAACTGGTCTAAGCTAGCTCTTTAGAATACTTCCGTCAGTAAACTTAAGGTCTCTCCTGAAGATGATGTCTCTTGGTAACTAGCTAAAATATGTGTCATATCATTCTACCTTTGTCTTCTATTTTTATTCCAAATGGAGCAAGACCAGGCAAGCAGCTATTCTAAATAATGGCTATTATTTTTAAACCCCTGCACATAACTCTCTCATGTCAGAATGATTGGTTTTCACTTGTTTTACAACAACCAGATGCTAGTTATCATGTATTATGATTTCAATTAAAATTGTGTAAAATTGTAAAATGTCTTATGCACCAAAACAAATTTATTTTGATAATATTTTGATTGGGTGACTTGAAAGGTGTGTTTTCTAGTGAACTGAATGAAGAACTCATCTAAGGATTCACCTATGTGGTGCAGAATTTCAGTAACTTTCATTTAAGGGCTATTGTGGTGGCTACCAGGCACCCACCATGCTGCTCTGTCTCTTTCCCTCCTCAGCAAGGCAGGGGGAGAAAATAAGATGAAAGAAAGCTCATGGGTTGAGATAAATACAGGGAAATTTCTCACCAATTACCACCACATGCTCCTGTGTGGGCTCCTTTCCACGGGCTGCAGCTTCTCCCAGAAGCCTGCTCCAGCACGGGCTCTCCACAGGGTATCCACCAGCTCCAGCACAGGGTCCTCCACAGGCTGCAGTATCGATAACTGCTCTGGTGTGGTCCTCCATGAGCTACAGGGGGACAACCTGTGTCACCATGGGCCAGCTATAGGGAAATCTCTGGTCCAGCAGCTGGAGCACCTCCTCCCCCTCCTTCCTCATTGACCTTGGTTTCTGCAGGATTGCTTCGTTCACATTTTCTCTCACCTCTCTCTCTCACCATTTTTTTACTCTTTCTTACACATGTTATCATAGAGTTACCACCAGTGTAACTGATGGTCTCAGTTTTGGCCAGCGGTGGGTCTATTTTGAAGCTGGCTGGAACAGGCTCTCTCTGACATGGGGGCAGCTCCTGGTCTTTTCCCACAGAGGCCATCACTGGAGTCCACTCACTACAAAACTCTTACTATGTAAAAACAATAAACCTAACGTTTTTTAGCTAAAGTTTGTTGCTTTACTTAAAACAAAACAAAACAATAACAAAGCCAACAATTTATTTTCTAGTGCACTTTGTTACAGTTTTCTTATTTATCTATAGATGTCATTCATTTAATTTACAATGGTATATTTACTTTTTTATGAAAATCATCTCAGGAAAACTAGATACTGAGTATTTAGAAAAATATGTGCAATAGATTCTTAATCTTATGTATTTAGTCTATTGTTAAAATGAAGTTCAATTTCAGCATATTAGGAGATTCACACCTAAGGATGAAAATTTTTAACCTTTAAATAAGATTCTAATACTTTCTGAATGACAGGTTCTCTGTCTTAACAAAGACACAGGAGTACATGGCAGACAGAAGGGGACTGGTTAAAACAAAGTTAAACCTAATAAACATATGATGTTCACCCCACACTACTTTAAAAGGTAATTACATAAATTACTAAAGCATTAAGAATTATATTTAAAAACTTAGTAGCAAATCGGAACTATCCCATGCAACACAGAAGGGGGACAGCCCAGGATGCATCTCTCAAAAGAGGATAAGGGAAGAAGTAAGAAATGAGGAACCAAGTATTGTGACTGATTCTTAGAAAAATCATAGGGGTAATCTTTAAACAGACTGTTTACAAGAAGCTAGGTAATGTAGAGCTGATTATGAAAAAAAGACACCATGGATGTATGTAGATGTAGATTATTATGTGAAACCAGCTTAATTTCTTGCCCTCACAGAACACCTGATCTAGTGGAAAAGGAAAACAGTAAAGGTAATTAATGTTTCTTGACTCTAAAAAGCTTTTTGACACAATTTCAGCGGGCATTATTGTAAGTAAACAAAAATATAATGGAATTAATCAAATCACCCACTAGTTGAAAACCTCTTCTTTAAAATCTGGCACTTTCTTCCACTTTGAAATGATGTTTTGATTCCAGATAGGTTCAGGATTAAATAAAGAGTGTAACAAACAGACATATATGAGGTGAAAAAGAGTGAAAATACAAGGCAGTAAACACCTAGCTAGGCAGGAGTATGGCAGGGCCTCCCCCTGACATCCTATAAAAAAAACAAACCATGAAAACAAACTTTCTACCACATTGCAACATGGAAATAAAGTCACTTTTCGAAAAATAAAATATCATTTTGGAATGTGAATCTTACTCATTAGGCAGAGGAATTATTCTTCTCTGTTTAGTTTAGCGAGTCTTCAACTGAAGTATAGAAGGATTTCTCACTTTTAAAAAATAGTGTAGAGTAATTGGTGAAAGAATAGTAGAACAACAATAATGATAAGTTGAGAAAACATAGTCTAGAGTGGGAGGTAAGGAACTAGTTTTGTTTGGGCTGGAAAGGAAAAGACTACTGATATATTAGTGTTTCAATTTTAAAATTATTTTTACGAATATTTGAAGTCTAGAATTTAATTTTTGACAAATATTTATATTGATTATTAGAAAAATCCTGCTTACTACAGGAGTAACTACACCCTGAAATGATACACAATGGGCTGGGTGGAATATCTTCCCATACTTATTTCTGAATGGAAGATTAAGTATACACCTGTCAGGATAGTTATGAGGTTTGGACAACACTAGCCTCCATGAACTTTGGATATTTCCTCCATCTGATATTCCCTTCTCTGGATATTTCTATGCTTTTATGATTCTGTAATTTATAGCTCCTCACTGACAGCTTTTTGTGGAAAAGTATGGTTTGGTCTTCAGTCATTGCAGCAAGTGCAGCCATGGGGCCTTACTTCACTAAAGGTGAATCAAACTAGGTGAGAAGAACATAGCAGAATCCTGAAAACTGTTATGATATACAGAGGAGCAATAGCTTTTGAGAAAATTGCTACAGAAGTAAGTTAGAACCAAATCAGATCCATAGTGACGTTTCGTTAGCAGACCAGAGAGAACTACCAAGAGATTATTTATAATGAGAAGTTAAATTACATGCACCACTGGATTCAAAAACAATCTACCTCAAAAAAAAAAAAAAAAAAAGAAAGAAAAAATGGTATTTTCCATTATAAAATACAAAATTGCTACAGATAACAGGTTAAAAATAGCTGGGAAAAATAGAACTTTTTAAAGAAGCAGTAGCTTTTACAAAGAACTTCAGCTCATTTTCATTAAGTTCTAGTAAGTTCACAAGTCTAACTTTTGACAAATGCTCTCTATCACACTAATGTTTTATCAATTAAGCTGTGTCTTCTGGGAGCCTAGAAATTGTTTCTAATGATGTGAGGCAGCAGTGTCTCTTCACTCACAATAAAAGTAGCTTTTATTGGCCTTTGCTAATACCGGTGAGATCTCTTCTAGTTAAAGAAAGGAAAAACATTCAATGACTGTTATTGCAATAAAAGCCTGAAAAGCAGACTTTTGTGGTCCCTAAACTTTTTAATTGCATGTACACAATCTGATGTCATTTTTCCAAGTTGTTTCATATACTATGATTTTAAAACTAAACTTTAAATTTTCTTAATTTATGTACTTGTATTCACCAGTTTTTAATGTCAATACCTACACGTAGGAATACCAATTAGATTTAACTAAACAATAATTAGACCTTTTCTTCTTTCCCCCAATGAGGTAGACATGCAAAATCTTCAAATGTTATACCTTAACACAGTGTGAATAGCAAACAGTAATGATATTTTTGTTAAATCAGTAGTGGCAATCTAGAGAAATTGGCAGAAACTTCCACTCAATCCAACCCAATTGGTTCAAGCCAGGCAAAGCCAGCAGTCTTGGAGGAGTTTCTATATTATAACTGGCTTCCACTGACCTCTCTGAACTAAATTGTCCTAGTTCTGGTCTAGTCTAATATGCAAGTTTTCTTTTGATATTATAAAGGCAAAAAAAGAGGGTTAGTTGTTGTTTAGAAGTGGCAAAAAATGATTTTCCAATAAATTAGATGAAAGATAGTGATAGTGTTGGCACCATATAAGATGATATTCCCACATAGTGTTCTGGTTTGCAATCTCGTAATATAGTCCTTTACTACAGGTGACTGCAATGCAGTTGAGGTTTATTTTAAACAAGCCTGGCGAGTGGGGTGGTGTGGAGTGTGTGTGGTGTGTGTGGTAGGGAGGGCTAAAGTGTCTGGGAATAATTGCAAGAAAATTATTGCTTAAACTTGAAAAGTGAGATAAGTGAAGTATAATCAAGATGACGTTCCCCAAAACAAACTTCCAAAGGAGTTACTGGGAGAATTTAGGTCTCTTTTACATTTTATTTAGAATTTCTACTATATAACACATATAATACATTTTATGTATTTTAAAACATAGGCAAAGATTTCTTTCAGAAACACATGCTTCCTTTTCACTCCTTCCCAAAATCATTAGTCCAAGATTTTGACAGTGTCCATTGTTCCTGCTACTGTTCCTAATTGATAGATTATTTGACGCTTTGAAGAGGTGAAAAAAATGAAGCTAAATGGCTACAATGATGTCTATGCTTGCAAGCCAGAGCCATAGGAAAAAAAACCAAACCACAAACCCCACCCTTAAGATTTATTCCTTGTCAGTCATATCTTCGTATTAGCTAGAATGTGCACCCTCCCCTTAATAAGTTACTTTTGTAAGTGCATATACTATAACTGCAGGGCTCAATTTGGATGTCACTGTGAGTTTCAGTTCCACTTTTCCTAAGTATAAGCCATGAGACATAGACTGATGGAGTGAAGTAATTTTTTCGTGTAGGTAAGATGAGACAACCAAGCTGGATCTCCTAATGGGAATTGCAAAATAGCTCTACTAAAACAGTTAAGGAAAGATGATTACTACTTTAATTTTGTTAGACCCAAATAATAATTGCTTAGCACTATAATATCATTTAAACATACTATTTATTAGGAAGATATCCTGTTCCAGATTTAATGATAGATAATAAGTTGCAGTGAGATTATTTAAAAGTGCCATAAACATTTTATGGAATGTAAATAGTACTATATACCTGCTCAAAATAGCTAGCTAATCCCATACTGGACCTTTAATTTAATTTTCTAAGTGAGTAAGGCTTACATAATAGCTCTGTCTTTTTGTCCATCTGTTTCTCTTTACATCTGTCCATTTCCTTTAATAACTTTTGATCACACTGGGCATTTTCAGATTTGACAGGTGGGTTAAGGTCTCAAGGACAGTAAATTTCTATGAAAAATTAGGTTTCATGAAGTGTGGTTGATGGCTGGGAGACAGGATGTAAATTAACACCTTCACCACGAAAATAAGACAGATGCAAAAGTTATCGGGTTTTTTTTTTTACCTGCCAATCAGTCTATCATGGTATTAATTTCTCCTAAGCAGCTGAAAGACTTCCTACCTTTGGCTTCAGCTAAGCAGGAGTGAAAGAATTAAAGGGGACAAAGCAAAGGTAAGAAACTGGAGGAAAATGGTGATGCTTGTATATTATTTTTAAAATACTTTTTTTAAAGAAAGAAGATGGAAAGACATCAGGAACACAAAAACTGTAGAAGATAACATTGAGGAACCAGGGTTTTTTGCAGAGGGCAAATAGCTGATCCCTGGAAAAAAGATTT
This sequence comes from Falco biarmicus, assembly GCF_023638135.1. NCBI lineage: Eukaryota > Metazoa > Chordata > Aves > Falconiformes > Falconidae > Falco > Falco biarmicus. The sequence continues at coordinate 30,449,324 of NC_079293.1, read as the reverse complement.
TGTTTTGGTTTGGGTATTTTTTCACTCTTCATTTGTTTTCTTATGTAGTGTAGAATACATATACTGTCATTTGACTTTAACTGTACCAAATGTTTGTATGTAGTTAGGTTTGTGAAACCTCCACAGGATATGCAAAGGGGTACATATTTTTCACATAAAGGGTACATATTTTTCACAAAGAATGTGCACTGCCCAACTTTGATTACTACATGAGCACTTTTTTCTCTTTTTAAATGGAAGATATGCCTCCTGAAGTGTAGGCAGCAGAGAATACTAATAAGATCTTACCAAACCTTTCTTATTTGAGTAAGTGCAAACAATTAGAAAAAAGCTGGGGGGGAAGACAGATAAAAGCATGAAGACATTATTTTAAGACTTTTTTTTTTTTTGGCATTATTTTTGTTTCAAATTATCATTACATTGTTGTGGTATTTTGTTCTCTTTGAAAGTATAGTCTTTATTCCATATCATGTACTTGTTTTTTTACAATATAAGACCATTACTATAATGTAAGGCTATTCCCACTGTGTATAGATAATTCCACTTTAACACTTGAAAACTCATAAATTTTTATATAATTTAATCTATTACAGAATGAGCACTGCTTCCTTCAATAACTGGTTGATTCACTGATGGTGGAACAACCAGTTCCAGATGGGGTTTGACACTGCTAGCTTCTCTGATCACTGGCGATCAAAGCCTGAACAATTCTGACAGCACTTTTTGAACCCAACAGGAATCCTCTCACGTTTAACAGAAATTCTGCCTGAATACATCACTAACCAAGAAAATTACATATTGATTCAATGCAGAATATTTATTTGGGTGGTTTTCAATTCCAGTGAAGTGCTGCTTGAATATGACACACATATTTAAAGATTATATACACTGCACACAGAACATATACAGGTGATATACAATGCACTGCAGAACCAGCTTCACTTCGGTGCCAAAGCTCTTTATGTTTGTACTTCTCACTAACCTTTAACCTTGCTGTACTTTGTCTTTCCATCTGTCCTTATAGTAAAATCAAGTATTCTAACAATTAGACAAGATAAGTAGCAACAAAGATAGAGGGTAAACTGTCATTTTTCTTGCAGTGTGTGAGTATATATATGTATATATATATATATATATATATATATATATATATATATATATAACCTCTCTACTGTCTGTTCTTACTGATTTTGTTCTTCATTTTGGTTTATAACCTACTGACAAATGTAGGACTTCACAACAGTTCAGAGGCAATCAACAGAACAGAAATATTAGAAAAGTTCAGTTAAAATGGTATAAATATTTTTAATCCTTAATGCTCAAAAGTAAAGAGTCAGATCCACACACTAATGGGACAGCAAAAAAAAAAAAAAAAGGTTTTGGATTACATATTTATAGGATTACATTATGTCAATTTGAGATGTTCACTGAATTCATGAAAGCTATTGCTTCCTTCTAAGGAAAAATAGATATTTATGCACCCAGATAGCTTGAGATCTGGGGCTTTAAAAGGAAGACACACCAGCTTCTGTGAGAGTCAAGGCAGGAAAGTCACACTGCACATTCCAAAGGAATTTTTCTCAGTACAAAATATTCTGTGTTTGAACACAGGCATTCATATTTTACACTAGTACAACTCATGGGTGTTTTTGACAGATTTAGAGAGAACATAAAACAGTAAATTTCTGATTTGTCTGTCAGTACTATCTATTCAGATGCAATGCATGTGACATCTATTTTTAATTAACTAAAGATTAAGCATATAGTCTAAGTTTATCTTTCAGATTTTCTGTTTGTGGTAGTGCATCTCATACCTTCCCCAGGGCCACTCTATGATCTCAGAAATCTCTGTTAGGCGTTGGCCTCTGTGTAATGAGATGGGCAGTTAAGTGTCCCTTGACTGTACCAGCAACTCTCGCACAGCTGGGTAGGAAATGGTACTGACCATATCAGGAACATTCCTTTCCTGAATTGTAACCCAAGTGTTATGGTACCACCATCACTGGAATTTTGAAAATTCCAGTAATTACCAACTCTAGATGGTGTTCAGGATGGAAATTTATTGTTGACTAAAGCCAATCATCTCCAGCCCTACAAACAACAGTCCTAAGTGAGGCCCTTTGAGCTCTACTTGACCACAGCAGGCTGCAGCCAGCATCTCCCTCTGAGTGGGACGCCTCTCAGAGCTTGAAAACTCACATCTTCGTGAAGTTAGCAGGACCATCACAGAAAGCCTGGAGCCTGGGCTGATAACCCCACTCCTTGAGACTCAGCCCTTCACCCATTGAGAAATGCAAAGGCATTCAACATGCATATTACATTGAACTCGAGGGGAACTTTTAAGAATTATACCTTCATACTTTTATATATTTATATATCTCTATACATCTATTTTATGTCTGTGTGCATGTGTGTGTGAATTGATTTAGATACCTCATAACAAGCATAGAATGAATGTTACCATCTCGGCTCTGTAACTAAGGTACTGTTGTGATTGTAGTAAATCTATAATTATACATGTATATAATGTAAATGTATAATTAAACTATAATTATACACCTCTGATGCCCTTACAGCTCAGATGACTAATCCTTGACTGAAGGGAAATGAGTATCACACACTCAATCTTTTTTTTTTTTCCCTCTGACCCAAACAGCAAAGAACAATAAATATGTGCAATTAGTATTTAAAGTATAAAATAAATTAGCAATCCTGACAGCAAAACCTGAAATTCAAGTGTCCCTCTTTCCGTGAGTTAACTGCTTGCTTACAGGATAGTTGTTTCTTTCTGCGTGAGTGAAACTGTACTGAAGAACAGCTTCTATTGGAAATGTCCATCTTGAAACATTTTCTGCTGGAAGATGGAAAGCTAATGAGGGAACACTGAACTGAGGTTTTTCCGCATCTTTGGTGAATATTATTCTCACTGCTTTTTAATGGAATGATATGAAGTAGGTCTGATTCAAGGTTTCTACAGAATGCAGGGCTGCTTGTGTTTTAGGTGTTGTCTACTTGCATGCAAAATATTGGCACTTCAAATCAACAAAGACAGAGAAAAAATTAACTTCAAGATCTTCATTGGATTTACATGTAAATTCCAAGATATTTGGTTTAGGTGATGACAGTTCTGGGTCCTTGTACAAACAGAACTGTTGTGCTAACAAACTTACTTTGTGAAAATGTGGACATCTGTGGGATGCCGTACTTCTGAAGTCTTTAAACTTTAACTTTGGCATCTGTATCTGCCCAAATTGCACTTTAGTCTCCTAAATCCTTTTGTGGATGTCAGTTCTTTACAACTGTTTTTTTTTAAAACACTGGTCACTGTTTTTTCTGGCCACTCTGTGCTGGTGATGGTTAAGCACCTTCATCAACTGTCACATAAGGGCCCATGTGCAATAGTTTTGCTTATATAACAAAAAGGTTTTTCAACTTGTAACTGACATAATCTTGAGGTAGACCCTTAAAATTTAATAGCATTTTCCCTAGTTCAGGGGGTGATACCTTTTGAACAGGTTGATATGCATCAGGAAAAAAAACCCAACAGCAAAGAATAAAATAACAGAAAGTGTTGACAAAGTTCCAAAAAATAGGAAATTTGGTAAGGAAGTTGTCCAAGGCTGTGTATGGACCAAACGCGCTTCAAACTAATGTCAGGACTCTATAAAAATATAACTATGCAACCATTCCTTCTCTTAGGAGTTCTTTTATTGCTAGGAGCTACCGTCAAGATTTTCTGGAGGAGCAAGGGGGATTCAGTGAGTATGTTGAAAGGGGTCAAGACAGAAAGAGATATGTGCTGTACAACAAGGAAGCCAGAGGGTAAGAAGGACTTGACTTCTGGTTTCTCCTGCTCAAAAGCGCCAACTGTAAATTAATAGAGCTTGTTGCTATTTACTACAGAATGGTTCTAGGTGAGTCTGCAGTTGACTGCCTTAGAAAAGCAGTCTTTTCACCTATATCTCTAAAATGTATGTAGTCTGGTATATAACAACCTCTATCTTGGCACTGGCCCAGGGGATGAGTGATGTGGAATGGCATGGTTTGCTTCCATAGTGGCAAAATCATCTTTTCTCCCCAGTATGGAAGGACCTTCTCCAAAGTGTCCAGTGGGAATGATCTCTAGCACATGCTGTGTCCTGAACTAGCCTGGGGAGCACCAACTGATCTGGCCAAAGCCATGCCAAGGGGCACGCTAATACATGCAGGGTATTTACATCAGACAGTGGTCAAACCCATGTCTTGGCCCTTTGCAGACGAAACCAGTAAGATACCTTCCACATCACTTCAGGTCTGAGGTTAGAGGTAGTTTAGGGTCTCTTTCTGGCATCTCCTGGCAAGCTTTTAAATCAAGTTTGCCATGTAAGTTTTCCATTTTCTATGAATCTGAAAAGCAAAATAAATAGTATGTAAATGTAATTGGTTTAACATTATTATGTAGCTATTTTTCATTGTACTTTTCAATCACAACATAGTTATTGCTGGGCAAGTCACACATTTTGCAAGCACAGTAAAACCTCTACAGCAGGAGAGGTTTTGAGTTAGACTTTTAAACTTTAACATTCTAGCGATGTTTAAACAGTTCATGTCACTTTGAATAGGTTAATTAACAGTTACTGATTAGCAAGGATAATTGTTGTGTTAGATGTAACTAATTTACTGATATCTGCATTAGAATGTTTAAAAAGGTATTTTTCATAGAGTTCAAATTTTTTAAAATATATAATTATCTTAAAATATCATATTAATTTTCTGGTTACTATCATAATAACAAATTTTCCCCACAAGATAAAGACAGGGTAACTGGTCAAAAATACATTTCTGTGAACCTAACAGCCATTTAGAATATACATATACATATACATATACATATACATATACATATATATATGAACAGACAGTATGCTGCAGGCAATACTTTTGGCTTGGTGGTATAAGGCCAAGAAGCTATCTTTTATCATATCCAAGTATGCAAGTACTATAACACTGTCCACCAAAGAAAACTCCACAGTACTCGCTTTGTTCTGGTTTCTGCTACTAACAGTATTTTACTTCTGCTTTCTTTCACCACAGGTGTAACTGCTTTAAAAGTAGCCTCTAGTCAGATCCCCAATTTTTTTTTCATGGCTTTTCTGATGGAACTACTTTGAAAATTAATTATAGAATGCATATTTATGGATGTAAATCTCATAGGAGACAAACAGTATTGCAACCTTGTAGCAGTATTTCTTTCTTATTTCTTTCTTCTTTATTATATGAAGGCTCTGAGAACCAGTAATATCTACAAATATTAGTATCTAGGGACCTAGAATAGAATATTATTTATGCTCTGTCAAAAATCGTACTCCTGTTAGCTTTCTTTTATTCAATTCATACTTAAAACTATGCCTTTAAAGCTGCAAATAAAACTCAAGGTTGTACCCAAGTCAGATTTTATGAGTGACTTCAGCTAACTGTTGAAGTTCAAACAGTGCAAAGAGCTAAACTCACAGGGAGTGCTGAGAGCCCTTCCTTTCGTTTCTCTCCAGAATGGGCACTCCTGCAAGGAAAAAGCTAGTAGACACCACATAGCTTACCTTTGCCAAGTTCTCCTACTAAACGTCAATAGGTAGAAGAATGACAGTTCGGTCATAGATAAGACAATCATCATTAAAACAAAGCCACAAAGATCTGGACTAAAGGACAGAAAAGGTCAAGAATCTCTGTGCTTTGAAATAATGATTATAATATAGCCCAGAGTCAGGTCAAGTATGCTGACACATGAGCTCAGGCTGCCTGGTTTAAAGGGTGCTTGCCTCGAGCAGTATGTGCATGATCATTTGCATCACTTGGGCAATTATCCTTAACAGTACAATCCAGCAAGTGTAATTGTATTTTTTTCCATATTTTTTCACTGTTTTTATATATAATATATGACCACCTTGAGACCAAAAGAAATAATGACTGGATTTTCTATGATTTTTCAGGCCCAAGACTTGAGATCATGTGTGAGCTGTCAAACTACCAGAATGACATTTTTATACTACAGTAAAAATGATCCAAGTTAGATGTGTTAGGAAAAATCACAAGAGTGTGTGATTGGAAGCAATGCACAAGATTTGCTGGGATAGTGTTGTAAAATATATAGGTGAATGGCATCACTCGGGGTATGAGAACTTCCATATCACCCTTAGAAACAGTGTCAGGAGTGAACTATCACCTAACTAGCACCTATTCCAGGGAAACAGACAGTTCATTCAAAAATAATGCCAGGGGGTTAATATGTTGCAACAGGGAAGATCAAGAGAGCAAAAACTGGGAGGAAATTGAAGAGACAAGTTATTTGATGTTGAAGTTTATATAGTGACAATTCATGATAGCAAACTGTGGAACACAAGGAAAAAAACCCAAGTACAGAAGGACCAATCCAAAAAATGTATGGGGTTTTTTTGTGAGTAGCTTAATTTTAAGTGGACATAAATTTCTAATTGAAACCCATTAAAAACCAGATGACTTCAAAAACAGCAGAGTACCACATCCAAAATGCTGAAGCTAACTCATATTTGAACCTGAAAATGAAGAACGTAACAGTCCATGGAGCTGAACAGTCTATCTTGGAAGCAAAGGAAAACTTGAAGGAAATCAGGTATGGAAATATTCAGGCTTCTAAATCCCTTACTAGCAGACAGAAAATTGTTACAGGAGGATAAAGCCATTAGTCAGTCCTTAAAGGATTGAGGAAGGAAAAGAATGATAAAGCAAATTGAACTATTAATGCTCTTTAATTATACCATTTGGTTATTAATTGTAAATTATTCATTTGTGTGATAGTGTTTAATAATGTATCTCAACATTTTGAGTCGTTGCATTTTTTAATACATATTTTTAGATGGGGCAATTTTAATGATTCTCTCCTGGGAATCTGTTCCACTGAGACTATTAAGGGTGTTTCTAATGTAGTTATTTTTCCTTTTGAAACACTTGTACTATGCTTCAGCACACGTCCATGCTCCATGCTAAAGATGTAGATATTAACAGACTATCTAATGAAAGATTACTGCACTGTTACAGAGGCAAAAATTCCACCAGGAAAACTAATGTTAGCTCTGCTGTCTGGACCGAATTTGGATTAGCATAATTGTATTCTGCCTATCTAAATTTGTCCTGCAGGGGATAAAACAGGCGGTTTAGTTTTCAGTCACTCAGGCTACAACCTCATTGAGAACGGAAGCAAAGGTGCTAACAGAGCTAGTTATGAGGGAATCTGAAATGATCACATATAACTGTTTATCTAAGAGTGACTGTACAAGCCAATGTAAATAATTTACCAAAATAATGACTATAATGCAATTAAGGAATTGTCTTTAAAAGTCTAACAGAAGGAGATTGATAATGGTCATTCAGTAATTGTACTGAATTTGTATCTCTGTGCTTTTGCAATTTTGCTGTTATTTACACGACTTAATTTTATTCCTAGGACATAGAAATTTTTATCACCTTTCCCAACAGGAGGAATCAACATACAGTATGCACAAGAACACATTTCCTCGGGGAAGCCTATGGCACTGCTGCGGTTGGGATATGGGTTATGATCTTCTCCAGAAGGGTGTGGGCCTTGCAGCTAAATATCTGCTTATAAACTAGGTTTTATTCTCTTCTCCTGAGGTCACCTCAGGTTTGAACACACCTTATGGTTTGTTCAGGTCTATAGTCCAGAACGTCCCCTAATCCTCCAATACAGGGCAACTGCATACACACTGCCTACGGTGCACGGCACCTGGCCAGTGCTAACTTCAAAGTTGTGTGTGAGGATTTTGTGAATGAATTTTGGATGTCTCAAGCCAAAACTGAACCAGGCACCATTTTAACAATTTCACATAACAGGGAATATAATTCATAGCATGAGTCATTGACCTAGAGCAGTGTAATTTACTACAGCTGGCACAGCCTAAGAGATTAAGGGAGAGGAAAACCCTGAAATAACTGCTCAAGCATTCAGTCATCCCTTTCACAAGGAATGAGAGAACTCTGAAATATTTCTATTCAGATATTATCTATTTTCAATTATAGGTTACATAATCTATAGTAGTACTACTCCAAACACAAAACTTACCACATCTGATTTGTACTTGGGAATCCTGCAAAATCAAGAAAGAATCATTGAGGTAGAAGCTTATCTAAAAAGTCACTAGAATAATTCAGAAAGCACTGATATACATCATTTCAAACATAAAAAACTATTACTCCCTCATTAACTACCTTTATTCAAGACTTTGATCTAATCAATACATCAAGATTATCACACTTTTTCAAAATTAAAGTTATGCCCTTGACACTGATCAATATATTTATGAAAAAGAAATCACAGTCACTCACATATTAAATATCCAAATACTATAAAAAGAATAACGAGTACCTGTAAATCCCAGCTGTTGGGACTGCTTATTTGAAGTGCTCCATCTCCTTTTTCTCTCTCTTACGTGCAATCAACTAGGAATAACTTTAAAACATTACATAGAGACATAGTGCAAGACACAGTTAACTGCCTACCCTGAATAGAAATGTCTCTCATTTGAAGTATTTCTAAATTATATTTTAAAAATTAAAAATTTAATCTTGTGCCTACAGTTTTATTTTAAAATTTTTACAGTAGTATTACATAGAATACTTCAAAATAATATATGCTCTAAATAACTGTTCTTTTGATAAATGTTAAATTATTTGGAAAAAAATTCAGCACAGTAGTAGTATAACAAAGTTGTTCTGTAGTGTGAGATTCCCTTAAGGTGCAGAAATCTCTCAGAAAAAATAATATTTGAAACACATTATTGAAAGAAAATGTTTTTCTTAACTGCAAAAAGAATAGTTATTATTGTTTTTCAGTCTTGCTTGCTCTCATTTGTATTGGTGTAAACTTGGAGAAATTCCAGTAAGGTCAATGGACTTGAACCTGTATAAAACTGATATAAAACTGGGATGAGTAACAGCAATGTCTCCTGTGAAATATATAAACTTTATAATCCATGCAAAACTTATGCTTCAGTGATTATGGTTAATACATATTCTTGGTACAATGTGACAATTTGCAAAGATCATGAACTAGGTATTTTATGTTCATATTTATTTCAAGCTTCATTTGTGGCAAAGGATCATTAAGATCAGAGATGATTCAAAAAGAAATAAAATACAAGAAAAAGAGGACTACACGGCTATTACTCATAAAATTCTCAGTTAACTTTAACCAACATATTTTGTGAAAGTGGATTGGATTCAGAGAAAGTTTCATCAGGATGGTTCTTTACATCCAAAGTAGAATTTCTCTTCAAGTGAAAAACCCCAAATAACAGGACATGTAGGGTTCATATTTAAGCCCCTTACTCTGCATGTGTTTTTAGCATCAGACTGGTCATTTGGGGGACTGGAGAATTTTTTTCTTTTCTGACTTTTGTTCCACAAAGGCCTCTCTAAAACATTTGGAAATGTCTCACTAATCTTATTAGCAGGAATAAGAGAAGAAGACAACCATCAACATTCTCAGAAACTGGTGTTCCTATTTTCCAACTTGCCTCATTGAGGATGATTACCTATCTGTTCTGATTCAGAAATATGTATGCATTGCCTTTTAATCAACGCTTGCAATGCCCAAGTGGCAAGGTTTTGCTGATAGCAAAGAACTGACTCCAGATTAACAAGCTGCTCATTACAATGATATAGTTGATGTTCTCTGGGGCTTCTTCATTCATATGTGTGTTTGTTTAGTTTCATCTCGCTAATTCTTTTATCTTATGCTTTGATTTACTTTTTAAAAGGAACAAATTTGTTCATAATCTTATATGTTCATATTGCCAAGAAGTATTTATTCAGGCATTGCAAGTTAGTGCTCCTTACAAAGCAAAGTAAAGGTGGATTACTGTCTAAGGAATTAATATTTTGAATGTGTGGAGAATGTGAAAAGATCATTCATATTAATGTTTCATGTAATTTCATCTATATGATGTTATTTTTTAAATTGTTCAATAACAGATTTTCAGTAGCAGGTATCACAATCCCAGTTATTGAATATATACACATAAAATCTTTGCCTCTTCAGAACCAGTGGGAGCATGTCTGAAGAGCAACTGGAGTTTTAGCCAAAGAATCTTGAATGAGCTCATTTCTGTCATGAAACATGAGAATTGTGGCATCTTTTAATTCTGTGATAGGTACTAGAAGTTTTCATTACCCCTGCAAACATCTCCTAGTCTTGCTTTGAACATGGTTAAAGTCTTGGCCTGAACAGTAATTGCGGTATTGCTTTCTACAGGATTGATGTGCATTTTATGTAATCTATTGTCTTCTAGCATTGTTGTGTTTGTTGTGTATCAATTTTATTGGACATGTCTTTGTTCTTGCAGTGTAATATAAGAGCACCTGTTTATAGATTGTAGAGCATTTGTTAGTTCATAAACCTCTCTCATATACCTTTCTACGCCACTCACTCTGTAATGAGCAACACCGTGCTTTTAAAAGATACATCTTTGGTAGATTTCCATTAGCCATTTTTGAGTACATAAATTCAAAACCTTCTGCTCTCAATTTCTTTAGTAAAAAATCACAGTTAACTTGGTTTAAACCACACTTTGTCTACAAGTAATGCAATAACTCCAATAACAACTCCAATCACATTATAATCAGGTCTAGATATCTGCTTTAGAGCAACTATATGAAAAAAAAAAATCCTGTTTACAGTTCAAAAGTCCATTCTGTCAACATTAATATATTTCTGAAAAACTTCAAGATAATTCATTACTCTATGGCGAGACGATGGTATATTGATTTCGTGAAATGTATTCAATCACTTGATAAAGTTACTGGCTCTGGGGTTGTCTGTAGGCCCTATCAATCCTTTTAATTGAAATAGCGAAATTGTTTCTTCTGGTTATCCTGTGAGAATTATGACCTGCAAGACCAGTCTCATTGAGCTGTATAGATTCCATACTATAACATTGTCACATTTTTAGAGATATCCTACCACCTTAGATCAAAAATCTTGCTTCTCTTAAATCAGTTGAATTAATTGGATTACTGAATGGCTTACATTTATGCATTTAGCATAGCAAACAGCTAACTCAGAAGGTATGACTTACCTTAGTAGGTAAATAATAAAGCAGTTTGTTAATCAAGGTATATTGATATATACTGTGCCAATGATACCAAAAATCAGGCATATTTATCATTGTTTTTCTGTTTTTAGGTGCAGGAAGGACTGATTTCCTAATGACTTTTACAGTTTCTTATTGTAGTTCCATTTCATTCCTGTAATGTACCAAAATTTGTGTTATAGTATCCCAGTATGTGTTTCAGAAACTTCACTTGAAGTTTCACTTACTAGCCTCTGGAATCATTTGACTGTATTTCACCCTAAAATTGAGAGTTTGCAAAAAAAATTCATTAAAAGGCACAAGCTACAAAATATATCTGCCTTGATAGATTCCGATAGAGGGACATACATCCAAAATTCGTGATTTGTGTATAACAACTCTGAGGTAACTTCTTTTAATGGTCTTCTGACCTCCATCCTGTCTATCCAATGCTGATACTAGACAAATTGCTTTATTAATTAAATCTCCATTCATTAAAAGACAGGAAACTATTTGAATCAAATGAAGCTGGCCCAGTCATGCAGGTTGGCACAAGAGAATAAAACATGCTTAGTTAGGCAACATATACACACACTTAGGACAGTTTCTAAAAAAAGTTATTGGTTAAGTACAAAAAATACAAGAAGGAATATTATCCTGATAGTTAAGAAAAGGAAAGCAAAAAAAAAAAAAAAAGTTAAGAAAGGGCTTTTCTTGCTAATCTGGAAACAGGATAGTTCTGATGTTCCCCTTTACAGGACTCGGAATTTTGTCAGAGTTTTAATTTACTGACTTCAGTTGAATAAAAATAGCATGACAGTCTGTTATGCTGAGGTAAAAAAAGTAAATTCCATGTAACACCTTCAGTTCTGTAAAAATAATTTGATTACAGTAATGTATTTTCAAACGTTGTTCATTTGGTGTTTGTAAAGTACATTCAGATATAATTTAAAAAAAATCATATACTTTTTAGCATTTCAACCATATATTTACAGAGCTGATATTTTTATCTTAATACTAAATTTTCAATATACCCTGAAGACGGAAAAAGCAAACGAAACACAACTGGTTTAGTAGGACACAAAATATAGTTTCTGATTTAAGATTTACAGTTCAGTATTCTTTATAAGGTACTAATGTTTAAATTGTTATTGTTATCAGGGAAAAGGAAGAGATTGGGCTACATGGTTCCTACATTATGCTGAAAATCGGCCTTTACTGTATACCACGTTTTCCAATTGAATAGATAAAGGAAAAAATATTGTCTATATTTGCCAACAAGCAGGCATAATCTACATGCATTTATGACTGTTGACAGACACACAATCTTGTCCAGGAACTGAATTGGACCCATTAAGTACGTAACAAGTCCTAGCTTTCCTATGCTTTGACCTTCTCTTACTTATTCCAGTCTGAAAGCCATTTTACCCAGGTTTGAACTTAACTTTCAGTACCATATCCAACAGTATGCAAGCACTTCTTATGCCGTAATTATAAATCCTGAAACTCATTTAATGAGAAGTTTTTTCTACTGCAAACTTGTTTAAGGTACAGACTTTCTGAGTGGGCCAAAAGAGTATTCTTTTTTTTTTTTTTTTTTTTTTCTTCCAAATTAAGGAATGCAGCTTTGAGGCAAAGAAAGATTAAAAGTAAAATGTAGACTCAAAATGTACCAAACCAGATCAAATGGGAAGTAGCATCAGTTTCTTTTTGAACACTTGAAATTAATTTTGCTCCATGAAGTCTGTTAGCACCATGTGTTGCCAGTATAGAGATGCTAGACTGCCACCTTGTAATCTCAGGTTTTTCAGGATTTCCACCCCCCTTGCCCTTTTCGTTGTGTTTACCTGTTAATGAACTTTCACCTGCTTCAAATGGCTTAGATTGTCAGCACGGAAGAGAACTTTCCTTTAACCTCACATTTAGTGAGAAGTTGGGGAGGGAAAATATCTAGATATCTAGAATATTCAAATAGATTTCAGTGGGATCTGGGAATGGCCTTTGAGTGAGCTGAGGCTACAGAACGCTGAGCTTCACCTGCATGTGGGAGGGCGACATTTCCTGGGTAACGAGAGAGTATAAGAATGTATGTGCTGAGATACAGCAACAGATGAGACCAACATCCGTTACCCATGATTAATAGGAAGTAATTAGTTAAAATAGCATATGGCAAGTGATAATTTCCCTACATGTTCCAAATATACATTTCCTCCTTTTGTACAATATGCATCTAAAAGGGACCTCCTGAACCAGAGCTTGCACTGAAATTTGAACAGAACTTCCTGGGCTCCTCCTTTCCTAATTATTTTTTAAATACAAGCTGTTTAAACTTGTGGAATCCACAGGACCCTGTGGCAGTGATTTCTACACTTTAATTATGTTCTGGGTGATAAAACATTTGGGATTTTTCTAAAACTGTTTCATTTTTCTTCTGATGCCTGTGGTAGTGTTTTAGGTGAAATAGTGGACAAGCATTAGTCACTCAATTTCTGCAGATAACTCAGTTTTGATGCCCCTTTGTCATAGGTTCTCCTCATTGACCTCTTCTTCTTTCACAGTTGTTTTTGTCATTCAGGTAGTCTCCCCTGGTGTTTTTTTATGGTATGTTTGTGAAAACAGCTAGTTTGGCTAGTTACAACAGTCCATTTCCTTGGCAGCTGGGAACTTCTCCATTTTTATTTTTTTTTTTTTCTGGTGGATGTTACAATAAAGGATAACAGAACTAAACAGCACCTTGAAAATGAAAGTAACTAGAAGGAAATGAAACAGAAGGTCAGTAAAGGAGAGTCTTTATCACACAGAATGTTTCACAGACATGATGACTGGTGACCCTGGCTAAGTGTGTGTCCACAAGATCAGTTTCCTATTGATTAGGACCTGTCTGGTCACTGCAAGTTTTCCCAAAGTACCTTAATGAGACTGTGAGTAAAAGAGATTTCACAAACTGCTTGTGTTTGTCCTTATCCCTACTGCAAACAGGGAAAAACTTAGTGTGCTGGTAGTGCTGTCCCCCCCTCCATTCTCCTTCTCATCTATGTTTCTCCATGAGTACAGTAAGGTCAGCAGCAAGCAAATATTGTGGTGGTATGGGCTGCTGGACCATGACACGGTAGTACAGATGCATTCATAACAGTCAAATTCAAAATGAATGAAAGTAGAGAGATCAGAGAGAGAAGCTGGCTCATGAGTATTACTTGTTTATGGAGTCCCACTATTTCTCCAGCACACAGGGGGCTCCTTATCAGCCTCTGGCTCTGCACAGCCACATATCAAACAGTACCTTTTGCGTTATATAATTATAAATGTACAGCTACAACATATAACTTGATCCACAAAAGATTTATTTTCATGTGGGAAATGACATTCCATCATGGAAGTCAGACTCCATATATGCTCCTGGGGGATGAGCAACATGCAGTCAATTAGTAAAACCTTGGAATTCCAGCCAAGGTCCCCACAAGAGCTCATGTCCCTAAGCACCACATCTATATGTCTTTTAAAATGTCTCCAGGATGTTGACTCACCCAGTTCCCTGGGCAGCCAGTTACAACGCTGGAAAACCCTTTTGAGGAAGACATTTTTCCCTAATACCCAATCTAAACTTCCCTGGTGCAATTTGAGGGTGTTTCCTCTGGTCCTATCACTTGCTACTTGGGAGAAAAGACTGACACTCACCTTGCTACCACCTTCTTTCAGGCGGTTGTAGAGACCGATAAGGTCTCCCCTCAGCTTCCTTTTCTCCAGCCTAAACAATCCCAGTTCCCTCAGCCACTCCTCACAAGATTTTTGCTTTTGACCCTTCACCAGCTTCATTGCCCTTCTTTGTACATGCTCCAGCACCTCAATGTCTTTCTTGTAGTGAGGGGCACAAACCTGAACACAGGATGTAAGGTGCAGCTCCACCAGCATAAAGGTACAATCACTTCCCTAGCCCTGCTGGCCACACTATTTCTGACATAAGCCAGGATGCTCTTGACCTTATTGGCCACTTGGGCACACTGCTGGCTCATATTTCAGCTGACTGTTGACCAACACACCCTATGAATTCACCTTATATGTCATCTGATCATTGAAATTTAGCTTTTTTTATATCTCTGAGTGTCTTGGTTTCGGCTGAAATAGTTAATTTTCTTCTCAGTAGTTGGTACAGTGCTGCGGTTTGGGTTTACTATGAGAATAAAGTTGTTAACACATTGATGTTTTGGTTGGTGCTAAGTAATGCTTACTCTAAATCAAAGACTCTCCAAGTTTTCCATGTTCTGCCAGACAGCAGGTGCACAAGAAGCTAGGAGGGAGCAAAGCCAGGACAGCTGACCTAAACTAGACAAAGTGATATCCTATACCACAGAACATCAGGCTCGGTATATAAGCTAGGGGAGGATGTTCAGAGAGATGGCTTTTATCTTCCCAAGTAACCATCGCATATGATGGAGCCCTGCTTTCCTGGGGATGGCTGAACAGCTGCCTGCCGGTGGGAAGTGAATGAATTCCTTAGCTTGCTTTTTTTATGTGCGTGATTTTTGTTTTACCTATTTAACTATCCTTATCTCAACCTACAAATGTTACCTTTTTCCTGATTCTCCTCCCCATCCCACTAGGAAACCACGACACTGAGTAAATGAGAGAACAGAAATAAATTCTGCAGAGTTCACAAAAAAGTATCTTACATACATATCTGTATATGTATACACACTATATATATATATATTTGTGTATGAATACTCAGTAAATTGTAATAATATACCATTCTTTTAAATTCTTGGCTTTTCTTCCACCACCTGGCTAGTTTCCACTAGCACTATTATAAGGCTAGCAAACCTTTTTTTATGACACTTGACAATACTACTCCTTCAAACTGACTCATGTGTGTAGAAAATACAGCCAAGCTTCTGTCATTTCCAGACTTTGCCGTCATCCAAAGAGTTTGTAGGTGCACACCACTTTATTTGGACTTGTTATCTCTGTGGAAATAAAATAACTGTTTGTTACAAACCTTTGAATCTACTTTAAACTTGAGACAGGCTTCCAATGAAAACAAAAAGCTTTATCTGAGCAAAGGCAAGGAACCAACTCAAAAGTTTTTCATTTCCATATTATTGTCTTTCAGAAAGTCCCCAAATAAACCTGGAGGTTAACAAGTCATTACTGAGTACAAATGAAATGTCTGAACATTTTCTAGGATGTTTGCCTCAATTCCATATTATTCCTTTCCATTTAAGGAGATTGACTATATTCTAGTTTTGACTGACACTGGCTGTTTATGAGAATGCAAATTAAATGCTATTTAAACATGTCAGGTTTAAAAAGCTGTCAATATAGTCTACTGCTCTCTCAGTAAATCAACTTAAATAAAATTTCATCTAAGTCCTCCCTTCCTGGACAACAAACCGGGCATTATGAACTGTTTTAAGTTTAACTAAGTGTTTCAGGCATATCTTAATTTATAAATTACATACCAGAAAATGAATTAACTGTGTAAATGGTCTTACCATCTTTACAATTCTCAGTAAGTTACTGTGTTTTTTATAGACATCATACATAGTATGTTCATCTCTGTATTTATTACCATCTTGAAGTTTGTGTCAAAAAGATTTATCTAAGAAAGCTTTCTTAAAAATTCATAGCTTTCAGTGCTATTTAAGCACTTAAAATGCATCCAGTAGTTTAGACTTTGTAAACTTTAATCAGGAATTTATGTGTTTGAGATACACAACCTGAGTTAAAGAAACTAAAGAAGGGAAGAGCCATTTCAAGGGTATGAAGTATACTGTTCTTTACCATAGCTTTTCTACAAGACTATGCAGTCCAGTGTTAATTGCATATGATGTGAGCTTCTGAAGAGTACACTGTCCTACACAATTCAGTATAGATGTGTGTCATTTCAAAGTGAAGGCAAACAGCTTTTGAAGGACTTTCCCAATCTATTTCACAGACAATCTTCAAAAACAATGTAATGGTGGATGTGGACTACAGGACAGAGAACATGGAAAAGATCTCAAAATAAGATTCAGGGAAACAATATAAACATTTGTAATATTTTTATAAGATAAAAATATTTTAAAAACCCATTTTTATAAATGACCTCTAATTTTACTAATTTTAAAAAAAAACCATTTATATATTTTTGTATTAAAAAAAGTTTTTGACTGTCTTAAATTCAATAAGAAAAAGTCCTTTTGCTATAGAGGTAAAGAACCACAGTGAAGAAATGTTTGGTTTGTCCATCACAACAGTGAAACAAACACAGCATGATTATTACTCTGAGTCACCTCTAGCTGGATTTCTGTGATGGGTGTAATGGCCCATACTATAAACATCATGTTATTATCAATCTCCAGGGTTTCAGGTTGACATTTTCACATTCTATGATACACCACATTTAAGCACTGCAACTTAAAAATGATTTATTCTATTTATTCTTCTTCCCTCTAAAGGTAAGAGTTACCGCATGATGACATTACGAGGCTTAGATGCATGGGAAGGGATGACCAATCTTGCCCACCTTTGTCTGACCACCAGGCAGCACCCAAATTGCTGCAATTCCAAATCCAGGGTAAGAACATAATTGGCCTCAGTTCCTCTTAATGCATTGTGCCAGGCTTGTAATGTGTGACAGTTTAACAGCTACTAATGGAGCAAGAGAATTGTCCCTGCATTAGAGGTACAGACAGCTGGCTCTGGGTGTAGGGGGTCCACACATATTCAAGGGTGAGAGTATGCATTAGAATTGTCTAGTACTCTTTATAAATGGGATTTGTAAAACACACATATATATAGAGAGAGAGAGAGAGTTTGTCTGGTGACCAGGAAGACACAGGATGTTCATATTCATAAAACAAACAAATGAGAAACAAAACCAAAAAAACCCAAAACAAAACCCAGAACACACCCTGCACCTCCAGCCCCACGTCATGAGTTATGATTAAGCCTGTCTAGTCATTTTGGGGACCAAGTAAACATGGCTGAAGGAGGCATAATTGAGAAGGATTTTAACTGAATCAGGTAGTATATGGTGGCATCTCTGAGTCACATATTCTGAGATACACTTTTGAAACCCAGTCTAGAGATAATTTCCAACCAATACCTAGTTGGATAGCTGCTAACCTGCAAATTGTCACAAGAGACTAGGCGGCTGGGTTTTGGAAAGGAATTTCTCTAATAGATACAAATTATTGTTCCTCTTGTGGAAGTACAGAGAGACGTTTTGGCTACTCACATATGAAGAAACTACACAGTGCTAAGGCAGGTCTCCAGGCAGTGGGATTGCATCAGCTGGACAATTAAAATTGTGAGTGTGGTCCTTGGCAGGCACTTGGCCAGTCCAAGTAGCACTCCCCTATCCAATGGTTTGACAGTAGTCAGTTTGGATGCAGCCATCAACTTGAAAAAAGAAGACTTGATGGTTTTCAGGTTGTTGGTCTTTACTGGACTGTACAAAGACTTCCTGGGGCAAGGAAACCCCCTATTTCTCCTGTTTCCTTACTTGAAAATCAAGTTTAAGGTGGGGTATTTTTTACTATTTTTTTAAAATAATTTTTCATAAATTCTTTTCTTACCCGTAGCTTCTGCTGCGTTTCAAGATGGTACTAATGCACATTTGTAATGCTGAGGACACCCAGCTCAAGAAATAAATGAAGAGAGAATTCATAAAGGTATAGTATTGTGCATAATGCAGAAGACAGTTTGTCAAAACTATCATTCATACAGCCACAAATTTATCTAAAAAATTATAACATGCAGTTTCCAAGGGCCATTTCTTACCTTTTTATAGGTGTTTTGTGAATGTATTAAGGGTGGGAAGAAGAGAAACAACAGTCTTATGTGAGTTTGGACTTCCTCTGATTTCTTATTTATACTAATAAAAGATGTATTACTTAATGAGAGGAGGAGGGAATGAATCAGCTCATGTTTAAAAGTAGGGGGTTCCTTTCTTCATCATGGTGACAGGAGATAAATATTTTGCACTAATTCATCAGCAAAGCTAATACCTGAAGTAAAAATAAAAGTATTGATTTTAAATGGATAAAAGCTTGGATAATTTCAGTTTCAGTATATCTATGCATTACTCTTGGACGTGAATTACTAATAAAACCATACAAAATGAACACTTATAAAAATAAATGATAAATCAAATCAAATAAAATCTTCCATGTATTCCTTTGACAATCAAAATGTCCTGAAAAAGGTATCACTAGATAAAGTTTCAAAGCTCAAATGAAACCTCAGAGGCACAATTGAGAACAAACCCAGAGATTTTTAATAACGTTTCAGAATGATTGGTGTCTGTGACACTTTTGTTTTAAAGATGCAATCCCTGCCAGATAAAATACAAGTTTCATAAAAAATATCTGCTGCACCACTCTTACAAAAAGAACTTTTTCCCTCCTTGGCTTCTCTCGTATAAAATAAAGCATGTATGAAAGATTATAGTACTGCACAGAGACCAAAAAATCATTATGAGCCTTGTTTGAAGCTTTGTGTGTTATACCTTGCAGCACAGAATCATGGGCATCCACTTTTTCTTAATGGAACACTTATTAAATTACTTCAGGGATGAATGACTCAGAGAAGCTGCAATGGGACGTGGATGCTGCCTCCTTACTTGCCGCTTGTCTCCGCAGTAACTCCTGCTGCTGAAGCCCCTAGGCTCTCAGGGGTCGCATGCAGACCTACGTGTCTCATCAGCCTGGGTCCTCCAATCGTGGGCCCTTTCTCACAACACCCTGGGTAGTGTTTCTCTGGAGTCTGGAATATTTGCATGTTCTTGTCTTTTTCTGGAGTGACAGCTTGGACAGGGGAACTCGGCTTAAATGTAAGTCTAGGACATCTACAATTATTTTTATGGCTTTGTCTTCCTTAATGTGAAGTGGAGATAATATACAAGTACCATTCTACCTTGTGCGTGTTACGCCATTCCTGTTGAAGGCAGATGTTAATGCACTACTAACATGTAAAAGTGTGTAAAAGGAATGTGGAATATATAGAATATGTAGGTGGAACATACTTTTTTCATTAACAACAATGAAGAGGAAAACTGGAATATATGAGCTCTATAAGAAGGAGCATGCAGTAATGCAACAGGCAGCCCAAAGCTCAATAGAGAGGCTGCACAATTCTTCTTACTTAATAAAAAGAATGAATATACATCATTCATTTAAAAATTGACTATTTTGTCATAAACCTACTAAAGGATTAAGAATGTTTATTTACTGTGCAAGTATGTAATTCCTTTTCACATACTGCAAAAATTAAGTCCATATGGGTTAAATGATCTGTCTGACAAGACAGTAGGGCCCTTTGCCATTTTTTGATATATTATTCCCTGTGCCTGTGGAATCCTTTTTGCAGTATTTTTTTTTTATTTATTGTTAAGTCACAGCAAAAAAAAGTGTGAACCATTGAATACTAAAGGGAAAAGGATGAATAAAAAAATAAATTGCACTAGACAGCTATACCGGGAATGGCATGACTGAAAGTAGACATATGCCTGTGAGCTAATCACACTAATTTTCTTTTTTTTTTTTTTTTTTTAACGGTTAATTGAGAGAAATTGGCACTTCCAAAGGAAGATTTATATCTTTCCAAAATAAGGATTTGGACAAGGTCACATGAATCACCTTTCCAGCCGCCTTTATTCCCCCATTGATTTTAAAGGGAGCCTAAGGTGATTATGTGTAGACTGGGTTGTCTAGAATTTAAACATCCAACAATAAAAGAGGAAAACCTCACATTTTCACAATTAGTTCAGTGAATGCAGCCATGCTCTACTAAAGAGTTTAAAAATTACTCACAATGTATTTAACATATGTTGTGGTTTCTCCTCTGGGGAAATGAAGTCAATTCAATTCTGAATAGATCACAAAGGCAACCTAAAATATTAGTAAAGAGTGAACAAAAATTGCCAGACCCACAGGACAAAGGACGGATGTTGTTTTGCAAACAGCGCACAGTGTTGGGATCTGCTTTACATTGACAGGTTCTCCTGAGGGTGGACTTAGGAAAAATAACTTATATTGAGATATGTGTATCAGAAAAGGATAGGTGAATGTGAAGGCCAGATGTTCGCTGTTTTCTAGGTAAATAAGTATGACATCAGAGATGTTTTGAATTAATCATGAAACTATTTTTGAGTAAATATAACACAAACTCTTAACAGCAATAAATGCAGGCATCATATCTTAGGCACCATATTTTGTCATACACAATTTAGACCACACAGATCTCTACATTCCCTTATTTTATTAGGAAAAAAACATAAACAAAACCAACAAATAAAAAAGACTAGGGATTATGATATGATTGTGGACTATGCTGTGGCATCTTTCCACAGCTCTTCCAGCATAAAACTGTTTTAACGCTGGTTTAGCTGTCTGGAAGATGGTAGTACTGAATGCAGCAGTGTGCATCAGATGCCTTCCTACAATAGTACAGGCAGCATTGAGCAGTGTGAGGATGCAGTTCATCCATGGTCTGTGTGTCCTCACACCCCGAATTCTTGGTACAATTCAAAACTCCTATTTATTCAAGAGTTTCCAGTTGTGGCTTCAAATCTGTACCAATCACTTTTTTGAATCTGCACTTGCAATTTAGTCTAAGGCCTTAAGTCGAAATCATTCATATCAAACCAATAAAATTATTCATCTGTATATATATAAACTTGTATATAAACTTGAAAGAGGAGAGACATTAGGAGATTATTTTTGTGTGTCCAGTAGAAATTACACTTTGAAATGACATCCAGAAGCACACAAGTCTGCATAAATGCTATTTAAAATAATGAGATTTAAAGGCATGATTCAAATTAGACATGTATTTGTAGATTTTCATGAGCTGAAATGGAATGAATCTCCCTTCAGCTGGACCATAAATTTGCATTAATGAAAGTCTAAAAATGTACCCCTAAATATTTAAAATACATCTTTAAAATGTGTTACAGGACAGAACTAATTAAATAAAGTGAGCATAGGTCAGTTTTATAACCTATAAATCATAGTGAGTCTTGATAATTTTTCTTAGAAAAAAATATAAGCAGATTGATATTGAGACACCCATTCAAAAGAGGAGTTATGGGAAAGGCACATGATAGATTACTGAAATTAAGCCTATTCAAATAAAGTTGAAAAACTCCCTTTTATTCAGTCTCCTTATGTACTCTCATCTGAAAGCGAGACATTGATCTCTGTAAACTTTAGAGTTAATTACATTCAGATAGCTCAGATGTTTTATCTAGATTTGTTCTGACAATTTGATACTTCAGAATTGAGCGGAACAAAGAAGGAAGGACACATTAAGGACAGTGTAGATCATCTCAGCAAACTTCAGATGTCTATGGTGGGATTCAGTTCAAAAGGCACCCAAACAGAGATGTTTATATGTAACTTAGCTAGTGCTAAGTAACCTGTGAGTCTACACAGGACTGACAGATACACCTCAAGACCTATGGGATGTGGATACTTTGTTGGAGAGGTAGATGGAAGCCAGGAGCTGTAGGACATCAAGTGACATTTTATGTCTTTGGATTAACAACAGAATTAAACTTTGAATCAAAAGTCAGTCATGTTCTGGAACAGATATTCAGCTGTTCTCTGTTAGTAATATGATTTAGTTTCCTAAACATAAGCATTTAGTGTAATTTCAATCAATCTTGGACACCTAATGTTATCTCTGACTGACATCCCTAGAGCTTTTGGCCTGCTATGATTTCTTTGTTACATCTGTGAGCCCTATGCCAATATCCTGGAAAACTAACAGCATCTCAAGAAGCACTAAATAATTCCTTTTAAACAAATTAATTAATCTGCCACAGTCTGCTTTAGAATAAGATGAACTATTTTCCAAGCTCCATTCACTGTACTAATGAGATCTTTGTTGCTGAGTGGAAAACATAGCATACCTCTGTGCAGATACACAAAGCTGAGCTTCTTAGCCTGCAGCTGAGACCCACTTTCTAGTGCACATCATAGTTAAGTTAGGAGCTCTTTATAGAAACATACATTAAATGGAGTGTCTGAACTATAGTTTAGCTGACATATTTTTTACATTTATTTTAGGATGAGGTGTACTTTCCCTAAAACTGCCTTTTTGTTTGTTTGGGGTTTTTTGTGGTGGTGGTTTTGTTTTGTTTTTTTTTCTTTCTGAATCTGTGAAAGTCACTTGCATGCAGACATTTAAATATCCTTATTTGCTCATACCGTTCTTTAGTTCTCTGTAAACTAATCATTGTAATCATTGTAAACTTTGGGAACAAAGGGATAAGTGTTCAGGGGTAGTCTAGATTTTCTCTTTAAATGCCTAATTCCTGATGGTTCAGCATGGGTTGCAATTTCAGTTTCTGTTTCTGTGCTCCAAATAAACTTTTGTCAAATATTTTTCAGAAAGTACACATTATTCCTGAAACTGCTTTTCATCCACCTCCTTTTTAGTGAACTGCATATGTGGTATACAAAGGCCTGGGGTCTCCCTTTTCTTGTAAGTTACATGTTTCGGTCACCAAGAACTCTTGTAAATTCTTTGAAGATGATTACTACTTCTAAAATTTTACTTCTACTCCTGGACCTTATTACTCCTTGAATTTCTGGAGCATAATTTAAAACCAGAACCACATGACAGAGAGTTCCAATAAAATAAAAATTCTAAATCTTTAAGGATTGTGTTTTTAACAGCATGCATGTAGGAACGGTCTGAAAAGTGAAAATCTTACAAGAAAAACTGAAGGTAAAGTTTTAAACACGTTATGACACTATGGTGATGACACTGACAAAGAGCTTGTACTTAAGTCATTTTCTATCAAAAAATTGCTATATAGCTTCAGGAAGTAACTTTTTCTTTACATCTTAATAAAACAAGTGCATTTGTATTTCATTACTTTAGCAAGGCTTTCTGAGGATAACTATCAAAAACTGTTGAAACACCAAAACTTCAGTATAACTGTGTGGGAACTGATATGGGAAGATTCAGACATAATAGCACTTCATTACTGTGTTACTTTTTCTTTTTTTTTTTTTTTCTTTTTTTTAATTAAGAAAGTATTAAAGGAAAATAACTGCATTTTAACTGTGCAAAATATAAGAATTTTTTAGAGTGCCGTTTGGGAACATTAGTTGCTCATATCAAACCGTTCTCAAAACTGTCAAAAAATATTTTCTATCTACTGGGAAAGTTAAATAAGCCAAAAAGCAGCATCTTCTTTTGGCATGGAAAGGCTGTTTGTTTAACCACATGGTTTCACTGTTTCTTTGAAATAATGAGAGTAACACAAAATACTTTCCTAATAATTACTGTCTGAAGAGATAGAAGCATTAAGTCTACAGTCTATTTTCTTTCTATAAAGCACATAAACTTATTTTGTATGGGATTGCTTGAACTTCTTAACATTGAACAAGATGATTTTAAGGCTAATATTATATTACCTATGAATTAATTTGGTTTAAGAAGTTTGCATAGCCATTTACCATGTTTATGTACTATATACCTTTCCCTCCTGCCCAATTTAACTTAATGGCAACTGGTTATACTCAGGAAAAGATAAAATACATTGGACTTAAAGTTATTGTTTTATTATTGTTCTTTCTAAAACAAGATTAGCTATCAATTAAGGTATGAAAAATGCACAAAGATGCTGTAAACCATTCTTCTAAACAGTTACTATTTATATGTGTAATCCCAAAACAAATTTATGTGCACAAAGCCAGCTAAGTAGATACTAAAGACAGCATAACATGTATTTTCCAGCTAAATGGCACATACATGTTTGTGCAATATACCTTTTTTAATGTGTGTGATGGAAAATTTTACTTTGCAGAGTTTTAATTATAAAAATGGTTTACAAGTATAATTTCTGTTATTATGAACTCTTTAATACCATTGAGTAATAACGCACTGAAATCACTAGAGCTGCAAAAGTATAGGAGAAGGAAAGATATCTTATCCAAAAGATAAATACTGACACCTTAAAAAGGAAATTAATTCCATCATAACTCAGGATGTATAGTTCTCCAGTTTTATGTCTTCATTAGCTTTGAAGAGATCCAAGACCGCTAGCATAAATACTTTTTCTAGCTTTTAGTTTGCTAAAGTTAGTGTAATGACTCCTAGCCTCCAGGTAGAAAATACAAGATTTTTCTGAGGAGTTCAATAAATAAGTTTAAAAAATAGTCTAAAATGTTGCTCCTTGCAATGCGTAGCAGTTATTCTTTTTGCTTTTTTTCACAAAAACACTCCCCCATTTGTTTTGACTTAAAAATATCTTTGAATTCTGGACCTGAAGGACAACAGACAGCTTCTAAGAAAGGTGAGTCTCTTTAGAAATGAGACTGAGGAGTATATTACTTGACTGTATTGAGCTCTTCACACAAAGTCGCCTTTTCTTCACTTCTCACAGTCTTTCTAAGTTTTCCTAAAGCATTGTCATTCCTACAATTGAATATATTTCAACGGACACCTCATAAAAAATTGTTGCCTAGCTAGTACTTAAATAATGCATTAAAGACATCTTTTCTATGATATTGAAAATTGTTTGAACTTTACCTGATTGCCCTTTTTCAAAAAGTGTTTTCTTCATAGTTTGAAATGTTCAAACTATATAGTTTTTTCTCTTTAATGTGTAAAACTGCCACAGCTACAATAAAATTTATGCTAGTTTAATGGTGTAAAGATAATTCTCCCAGTGAGTTCATCTATTTCTAGTCTTATATTGCAATATCATTCCCTCTAAGTGAAATCTGGGGTTTTTTTTAATTTATTTGGAATTCAGTCACTAACTTTCACATTGTTCAGTGTAAGCTGTCTAGGGAGATGGCGGGCGGGGGGGGGGTGGTGGTGGTGGGGTGCTGGTGGGGTGGGGGTGGGGGTGGGGTGGGGTGTTTTTACACTGTCAGCGTGAAAGGCCTGGTTACAAAGGCACAATAAGAAATAGGATTGACTATACTTCCCATTTGATTAAACCAGTCTGAATGGTAAAATATGAAAATAAAAAGATACTGGGTGTCAGAGGGACTGACTAAACACTGTCCTTTCATTAATTTTTTAAAGAATAGAATAAATTTATAGTATCAAGTGAAATATTTCAGAACTGCAAGAGCTGTGTCTGATCCTTCCCTGTTTAGCCAGGAATCAGATGGAAAACATTTTTACCATTCATGTAGCACAGTGGTAAACCAGCCAGTGGGAATCTGCAGAATACCAAGCTGCACATCCTTTGTACATGAGGCCCACTGGCAGCATATCCATATTTGATTTTGGCAAAATGGATCCTGAATTCTCAAAGCATATGTCTTTTCTAGGCCTCAGACAGCTTTTCCTTCCTTGACTCCTCCTTTTTTTAGTCCTGGATTGCAATGCTGGTAACCTGCCTGAGGACAAGATGATTGCACTACAGGCTCTGTCTCTCTCCTGCATCAGGAGCTTCATAGCTCTTCTTCAACATTCAAAAAGACAGTTCCATCAAGCTTGGACTGCCCCAGGAGAGCCAAACTGCTCCAGGAGAGCCAAACTGCTCCTGGGGTGGGAGAGTATGGCACATTTACATGCTTTCCCAGCCAAGCTTTGTCCTCTTTCAACCTAATGCAGTATTTGTCACAGGCTGACTTACCTCCACCTCAGCCTGAGTTTCATATGTGTCTGTGTCTATGTAAATTCAGTTTACCAGGAAGGACCAGGGATCTTTAACAATTTTACGACCAGGATACTGATATATGCATCAGATGACTGAAGAGTGGAAGCACAGAGAAGACATTTTAGTAAGGGATTGTTAGTTATCAAGTGGTTGGGACACTCCTTTTTGTTACATCATAATTTTCAGCCCCATTGTTTATGCTTATTTTAAATAAATAGTCCAGGAGCCACTGTTAGTAAGCAAAGCACCCCATTCCTTAAATATTTGTTATAGACTATAATTATATCTTCATTTATATCCTCTTCTCCTGGGTGCATCTAGTTCTTAAAGAAGTATACATTGTGAAAGTTAAACAGAAAATGCAAAAAATTAAGTAACCCCAACTTTCACCAGCACTTTGCTGGTTCTTCTTTGGATTGACTCAGAAGATTAAAGTCATTAATCCTTCAAACCACATCTTTCATAAAGATGATATACATTAGTGAAATGAAGCAAGGCAGGGTTTGTGCATCCCGACTGACATAATTTGGCAATATCCTGAAACAGAACAAGGTCTTAAAAAAAAAAAAAATTAGTCAGGATGAGTTTGGTACAATGCTCTGCATGATGCTTTGCTTGTGTTGAGAAAGGAATATACTCTGAATAATTAGAAAAGTACTCTGAATAAGAAAAGGTTCCACCGATGTTAAAGGAATGTACCACTGATAATGTTAAAGTAAAGGAATGTGCTCTGAATAATTAGAAAAGATAACTGGGCACCTGAAGGAGGTAAGAAGACCATTAAGTCAGGAAATCGTTGAACAAAGAAAATTGAAAGGTTTATTCCACCTAGATCCCACCTATTATGAATGGAATGATTGGGTGTCAAAATCAAATAAATATGTATGTAAAGATGTTGTAACCTCTCAAGGAAACCTGTATAAAATACCTAACTTTTCACTGAAAACTTGGGAGCTAGTTTGTCCGGTGTGAACCGGCTAGCTCCCCAATGTTGCGCGAAGTAAATACCTTTGCTGCTTAAAGACAAAATTAATCTCTGAGCAGTTACTCTGTGCTGTTTTGGCATCAGTCCCCATTATTAAACACTCTCTGCTTAAAGACAAAATTAATCTCTGAGCAGTTACTCTGTGCTGTTTTGGCATCAGTCCCCATTATTAAACACTCTCACTAGCCAAAACAAGGCAGTGCATCCAAGCCACTCTTATGGAATAATCCCTGCCTAATCAACCATATTAACTCTCAAACTGGGTCTGGGAACTGTCTCTATAGTTCTACTTCACCTCAGCCAAACCCATGCCAGGGACCTCACCAACAAAGTAACAGTATAGGTACTAGTTGGCCAACCCTCTGATTTCCCAGACCCTGGGGGCAAGAGAGGAAGTCCGTAAAAAAGGAAGACTTTTTCTTAGTCAAGAAGGATCATGTTAGAGAACACTTAAGCAAACTTGACAGCCGCAAATCCATGGGCCCCTATGGGATGCACGCCTGAGTTCTGAAGGAGCTGCAGATGTTATTTCTAAGCCAATCTCCATGATCTTTGAAAGGTCATGGAGAACAGGAGAGGTGCCTGAGGACTAGGAGAAAGCCAATATCACTTTAGTCTTCACAAAGATTAAGAAGGAGAACCAAGGAAGCTACAGGACTTTCAGCCTCACCTCCATCCCCGGAAAGGTAACAGAACAGCTCATTCTGGATGTCATCTCTAAGCATATGCAGGAAAAAGGTTAGCAGGAGTAGCCAACATGGATTCACTGAGGGGGAATCATGCTTGACCAATCTGCCAGCCTTCTATGATGGAATGGGCTGGGTGGATGAGGGGAGAGCAGTGAATGTTGTCTACCTTGACTTCAGCAAGGCTTTTGACATTGTCACCCATAACATCTGCATAGGTGTAAGCTCACTCAGAAAGTGTGGGTTATATGACTGGGCAATGAGGTGGATTGAGAACTGGTTGAATAGCAGAGCTCAGAGGGTTGTGGTCAGTCCTTCTTTTTTTGTTAGTACAAGGTCCAGTAGCACACCTTGCCTCATTGATGCTTCCACCATTTGCATCAAAAAGTTATCATCAGTGCTCCGCAGGAACCTCTGGATTGTGTGTGCCTACCTGTGTTGTCTTTCTAGCATCAGGGTGGTTTAGTTCCCTCATGAGAACCAGAGCCTGTGATCATAAGGCTCCCTCCAGCTGTCTGTAAAAGGCCTCATTGACTTCCTCTTCCTGATCAGGCTGCCCAGAGTGGTTGCAGAGTCTCCTTCCCTGGAGACATTCAAAACCTGCCTGGATGCGATCCTGTGCAACCTGCTGTAGGTGAACCTGCTTTAGCAGGGGGTTGGACTAAATGACCTCTGGAGGTCCCTTCCAGCCTTGACCAGTCTGTGAGTCTGTAGTCCAGTTTTTCATACTGTGTAATTTACTGTTGCATCCATATACCATTTGTCCCTTGTTTGTTTGATTGTAGAATTCAGTCGCTTAGCCAATATTGAGAAGAGAATCAAGTACAAATGTGCTGACTGAAGCTCAGTTTGGACAAACACCAAACTGCTAAGTGATTTGAGAAGACATCTAGAGGATACTTCCTTTCAGACCTGTATTTTGCCATTGCTTTCCATAAATCTCTTATCTTCAGCTTTAAATTTTACATTGCACACTCTCTTAATATTGTATGGAGATAGATGATACGTTATGAAGGTGTATGACATTATCTGTAATGGATGTTTGCTGAGTCTCCATATTGTAGCTCTATATTGCCTATAAAGCTTTCCAAACTCCTCCTAATTCTGCAAGCACAATTAGGTCTGATACACTACATGGATATTCTTCAAAAATGTGTGCTTTAAACCCCATCATTCAGAGCAATGAGACTGACTGTCCACTTGTGTCCAAAAGTAACCTAAAATTGTTCACTGACCAGTCACAATGTAGCTAATATTTGTTTGACTAGCTTTTGGAGAAGGCTTAAAAGCTTGCCTCCTAAAATTATGAAGGAACTAAAAAAGTAAATTTTTGGTGGAATTATTATAAAGCTGCTGAACTATCTCTGTGTCATGTAGGAAATGGGTATAAATACTGTGACTACAGACCTGGAGAGGGAGCTTAAGAATTTTATATTATATAAATTAATGTAATATCTTTTTCTTTGAGAAAAGTCTTTCATCATAAAGAAGATAATTTGCATAAACTGAAGAGATTTACTGAGCATTGTAAGATGGTCAACATCATCTAATGTAGTAGGCTAAATATGTTTCTCCTCTTCTGAAGCGAAACCTATTACAAAAACCAGTTGCTTTTCTGAACTTAAAATGCTGAACTACAGATATATTTAAGAAAATAAAAACCCAAAACTACACCCTAAACCCAGCACAATTAAATTTATAATAAGGAAACTTTTTTGGAAGTTTAACTCAGCTCTTATACTTTTATTCCTAGTAAGGTGCATTTTTTTCCTACCTTTTTCACCATTTAAAGACCAAATTAAGTTCTGTTGCATTTTGATTTTTTTTTCCTGTCTGAACATGTTTTTTTGGCATGACCCTTTGTTACTTCTTCAATGTGAAGATTCATATAAATTCAATTACAGATGCAAAGCTGGATATTTTACATTCTGCAATTGCCATTTCACTTATAGTTGAAAAACTAAATAAAATTAATTTTAACTTTGGAAATACTGGAAGATATTGGTGTTCATTATTCATCAAATGTAGGAAAGTCACAGAAGTAATTCTGAAGAACTTCATAGAAACAACACTTGAAAACAGTATGGTTAGATGCAAACTAATAAGAGTGCAGGAAAGCTAGAAACAACCTT
The DNA here is from genome assembly GCF_023638135.1 of Falco biarmicus. Taxonomy (NCBI): domain Eukaryota; kingdom Metazoa; phylum Chordata; class Aves; order Falconiformes; family Falconidae; genus Falco; species Falco biarmicus. The sequence continues at coordinate 30,418,809 of NC_079293.1, read as the reverse complement.
CATATAGTAAGTCTGTTTATGATAGTTTGTACAAAGTCTTGAAGCACTATGGAAGAATCATGGAAATGGATTTCAAATAGGCAATGATTATGAAACATGGAAAAGTAACATTAAAGTCTGATTTGTCTCCCTTAACAACCACCTGAAATTGAAATGATGTGTTTGTTCAGTTGTTTGTCTAGATACCCTCATGGTAACAGTAATAAATGGTGGCTTTCAGATGCTAGTTTAACAATTTATCCTGCCCTTAACAGAAGCATCAGTGATCTCTGACATGAAGTGCCTTAAGGAGGTGCTGACTTCCTACTACTGACTGTAGAGGAAACCTCAACTGCTAGGTGACATTAAAACTGACAGAACTTTATCAACAGGGCAGGATTCTTCTACTGAGCTTTCTAATATAAATGACTATATCTCAACTTGTCATCCTAGTCGTTTATTACTCATGAAGACAAATAAGCACTTCTGGAGTTCTTTCATATAATCTATCCTATTGTCTACCTTAGGTTGTAAATAAATTATCAGGTGCAATAAATAGCAGGCACTCATAGAAATGCTCATTTCTCTTAATTGTCCATGAAGGAAGTGAAATGACAAGCTTACATACAGACATCCACACTGTAGAAGCTGGATTTTGCCTGATGAGTTCCTCTAAGAGTTCTCCAGCAGAGGCAATTTAATTTTGATGTGGTACATCAGAAATTTGAAGTGATTTGTGGTGGTTTAGCCCCAGCCAGCCACTAAGTACCATGCAGCCACTTGCTGACACCCCTCCCCACCCTGCTGTGGGATGGGAAGGAGAATCAGAAAAAGGTAAAACTGTGGGTTGAGATAAAAACAATTTAATATTTGAAAAAAGTCACCGTAGTAGTAGTAATAATAACAACAACAAACAACGACAACAATAACAATACTTGTAATGAAGAGGAGAGGGAAAGAGGAATAAAACTAAGGGAAAAAATGCAAGTGATGCATAGTACAATTGGTCACCACCTGCTGACCAATGCCCAGCCAGTTGCTGAGCAGCAATTGGTGGCTCCCAGCCAGCTCCCCCCAGTTTATATACTGAGCATGACGCTCTATGGTATGGAATATCCCTTTGGTTAGTTTCGGTCAGCTGTTCTGGGTGTGCTCCCTCCCAGCTTCTTGTGTACCTCCTTGTTGGCATAGCACGGGAAACTGAAAAAGTCCTGGACTTCGAGTAAGTTCTACTTAGCAACAACTAAAACATCAGTGTGTTATCAACATTATTCTCATACTAAATCCAAACCACAGCACTGTACCAACTACTAAGAAGAAAATTACTTCTACCTCCAACAAAACCAGGACAGCATTAAACAGAAACATCACTATAATTCATCTAAAAAACTATGTATAGTCACCCACAAAGGACATATCCGTGTTTGTCTAATACAACTTCTTTCTGATACAAAAGGAAAATTTGCTGGGATTTGGATCTGGCATCAGATGATGAAAAGACAGTTGTCAGGTCACAACAAGATAAGCCATTGTTTTTTATAGCTGAAATTATATTAATATCTGTATCTTTACATTTTTACAGGATCTTGGATCGGAAATTAGTGAGTAAATTTCCATATTTAGTTAGGATTCAGTAGTCAGAACTAGCAATGCAGGATTCCTCAGTCAGAAGGTGTCTAATGCCAGAATATGTACAACAAAAAAGATACTTTTCTGAGTGGGCTTGTACAAGGACAATGCTTCACCAGCATTGTGTTTCATTCAGAGATCTAAAAATGTGGTAGCAGATGGAAATCAGCTAAATTTGTTAACAAGCCATCTCTGTCATTCACTCAAAGATACCATTATTAACCAAAGATACAGATGTCCAAGTTATTTGTGTAGCAGGTCTTGCATTGATAAAGTTTTCACTCTCATAAGCAGAAAGTAGGATTAGTTCAATTTAGTATGTTAGGTTAGAAACTTATTTCTTCCTTAACATGCTGGGTTAGAAACTTCCTTCCCAAGACATCAGGCATTCTACTCAGAGTGGCAGCATCAATCAGAAGGGCAAGGTGGGAGAGTGACTGGTGATTGTAGCTGCTTCAGCTGTCTGCTTTTAATCCTCTGTCACATGTCTGCTGGTGTCTTTAGTGAGATAAAGTGATTCCAAGGATTAGACAGACTATTAGTGAAATAGATTTTAATTAAGAATATTGACTTATTGTGAAGTTAGGTCTACAGCCTTTTCTCCTCTTCCACCTTGAAAATCCAAGGACAAAATATTTCTGAGAGGGGATTTTAGCTGACTCAGGTAAAAGAGAAGCCAAGCACAATTTTTATTTAATTTCCACATAAAGTTTCTACGACTTTCTACCCAGTACCTCATGTTAAATTACACAAAAACACTTGATGAATTTAGAGATAAATTCCCTGCATATCTTCTCCATGTTAATCGATCATTCTGATAAACTAAACATATTTAGTGTTTACATCAAGATTAATGCAATTGAAGCTCCACAGAATGTGAGGTTCATTGTTTTACACTGTCCTGCTACAAGAAGCTTATAGTCTTTATATCAAAGTCAGGCTGAAAAAAACCTGGAGTTGATGTGAGCTGGTACGAAAAATGTGGCAGACTTGCTTCTTCCCCAGTTTGTACTTCAAAGCCTGTCTTCTGGGTCACCTAATTCAATAAATTCAGTTTTATATAATTAAATATACATTGGCCATCCAATAGCTTTATGATAGCTGGAGAAAATAATGTAAAGGGTATATACTGTTTCTTTTCTACCCAATCCAGAAATACCTGATCCCTAAAAAAAGCCTATCTTTATATCTACAGAGGCAAAATTTCTGTAAAATGTCCTCTGTGGAAACTGTATGCAAAATGAATTTATGGGAGAAACATTTGGCCTAGAAAAACTGTCTGCTCTGGTGTTACGGAGATAAGAATATACTTCATACAACATAAACTGATATAGAGAAACAGCTCTTTGATACCCCTGATATATAATAAACACTGTCACGTGGAGGAAAAGGAGGAAAACAAGTCTTCGTATAGAATACAATATTATAGGCAGTTATTCAATTTTTCACAGAGACTGGAAATGTTAAAAAATATAGACAATGAATATAATGTTACTTCTTTGGAAAAGATGTTAAAAAATGGGAAAGAATTGTATAAGATAAATTGGTAAAAGCCTGTTGAGTTCAGGATATTAGAAACATGGTTTCCAATAATCATACCTGCATGTGCTATTTAGTCCATTCTAATGAATTGGTGGTTCACTGAGAAATGCAAGAAAAGGTGGATAAGCAGCCTTCTCTTATTTTGTCCTCACAATATTTTTCCAAGACTGTTAAATTTATTTTGCTTGTTAAGACATGACAGTATGGGGGTTTTTTTGTATGACTTTTGAATATAGAAACATAACATTATGATACTTCCCCATAATAGAGGTGACTTTGCCTGTTGGGTAGATCTGCTTTGGCAAAAAGCCATATTTGCTTTTGCAGAGTTTTGGTAAGTACATTTTTACAGCTGTGTTACAGCCACAGATGAATACAGTTTACTTGCTTCTAACGTGGGCAGTATAGAATTTACCTTTATACTTCCTGGCCTGGAGAGTTATCTACTTTTTTATGTATACCACCACAACAGTTCTGCTTTATTAACTTGATTTTTATCAGTTTTAATCCTCTGGTGCAAAGCTCACTAATCAGCCATGTGAGCCCGCGCATGAAGGTAGTTGTATGGATAGCTAAGGATACAAAGAATATCCATCACATAAGAGCCAAAGGGAAGAGTTTCTGAGAGCATTTCAGAAATGGAAAATTGTAAAGGTTTCTGTGTCTTCCACTGCACTATGGGATTAGACCGCCTTTGTACCAAAAAGGGGACCAGATCCCCTATCAGTCTTTGCACAGCCTCACTAGTGGCATGAGACAGCTCCGAGAAGCCAAATTTTGACTCTTGTTTGGTGATCAACCTGTGGCTCAAGATCCAGAGACTGGTGTCTTCTCCTGTATGTATGAAGCGTTATATTACAGTTTGTCTATTTGGTTCATACAAAAGATGAAATACAGCTGGAATAAAACCTAGTAAAAGAGGAAACTGACTCAGAACAAGGGACAGATGGTTTGCCTAGGCCCAAAATGTTTGTCATGTATTTTGCATATATATGAAGCTGAATTCCTTCTGATAGACTTGGGTTCTACAGAAGAAATGTTATACATGGTAGATGAGTGGTTTACTTCCTAAGGCATACCTTCAAGTCATGTTCAATTACTTTTGCACATGTAACCAGAAGATGCAAGAAACATGTCATTACATCATCATATATGCGTCTGTAGTTTATAGTGTTGGTCTTCACATATTCAGACTCTCACTTAAAGTTCTGTGGGGGAAGCCATAAGCATTTAAACTCATTTTTTTTGAAGGAGCCCTAACAGTATGAAAATTATCCTTCTCAATGAGCCAGAACAAACTCAACTCATCAAACATAATTTTGATAATGAACATCACCATTTTACATTCAAATACCTCCCAAAATGGTGGCAATTTATTAATGTCAGATTAAAGGGCTCAATTCATTATTCCCTTTCAGTAAAGAGGCAGTTAATGAGTGATGCATGCACATGGACAAGCTTCTAATTAGAGCTCCTGTATGTGTTGAAAGCTTGGTTTTGGGATACTGAGTGGCTGCCAGCAGACTATTGACTTTTTTCCCTCTTTGCTGAACATGCCTATTTATACAGCTTATTGCTAATGAGATGCTAATTGAGTCTGCCATATCTAAATAATAAAAAAAACCACAACACAACAAACCCTTGAGTTTATTGCTGAATCCTCTAAATGGAGTTCCATTTCAGAATATTCTCCCCTGACTCATTTTCCTCTGCACTGTCTGTGCTCCGATTGAAAAATAATCTTGAACAATAAGAACAGGATGCCATTTTTTGTTTTTAAAATGTTATTTCTAGTATTAGTTTATAAAAGAACCTAGTGAATTTATGCCTGAGTACTGACATCTAGTTTTACTTAAAACAATGCCAAAATGCACTCAAATATCTGGTGAATGCTCTGCAGAAAATGCAAGTTTCTATGCCCTGGAGAGGTTCCAATATAATCATTTGCATGGAATGCAAGAAGCCTAAATGATCACCACAAAACCAACAACAAAGCACATTAAGAAAAGTAGAATGAAGGCAAGAGTAAGGATTAAAGCAATTAAATCATTTGGTTAGCAAGTTTAAGTTTGCATAAGAGTGAAAGCTATGTGAATGTGAAAACAAAGCACTGTTTTTATGATCTTCAGCTTATTATTCAGCTGGGAGTAAATTCAGTTGAGTCTTACAGTCTTTTTTCTGTATAATTAGGTATATTTTAGGACAAATTTTGGAAATATTTTTAACACTAATTTTGGAAATATTTCTCTTAAAATGTTTTATGCTTCTTCAAATATCATACAGTGGCTGAAATGCCCATTGGATTTGGGTTTTGTTCAATTTATTTTTTCTCTTTTTTCATCACGATATTTCACTTCTGTTTTCCAATTCATGAATGATACTTTGGGGATAAAATATTTTCTAAGTATGCCACCTAAAGCAAATGCAAAACTGTTCAGTGCATCATTCATCATCATTTTTTGTACTGACAGCAGTTCACTGTGATGTGTCTCATGGTATTGTTTGCATGCCTCTCCATGTTTTGTGAATTCTCTTAGGTTATGTGAGTAAAGGCTAATCACAGTAAGCACAAAGACCTGGCAAGGATCAAAGGACAATGACAGGTGGAGAAACTATAGTAACCTAATCAGGAGCTACTAAAAAAAAAACATTGGAAAAGAATAATTATATCACTGCCCTTGCTGTGAAATCCACCAATATTGTCAAGAAAACAATCTCTGTGGAAGACCAGCAAAACTAAACGAGTTATTGCTTAAAGAGGTGTAGGACTTCTCTTGGAATGCAGTCGGAAGAGAATGTTCGATTGTATAAAAGTCATGTGAAATATGTTTAGAGGAAGAACCAAAAACGGGAAAGTGAGGTCCCAGGGTGAATCAGTGAGGAAAAATAGAGGAAAAAAAGGTGGTAAGAGGGGGTAATTGCCTATAACCAGGTGACTGGTCAGTATTATCATCTGGGAAGCCCTGCGTCTGATCACTGCAGTCTGTTCTATATTTATTAAATATTTTTTCTAACTGTTTTTGGTGTGGAAGCATTTCCTGTGTGAGGCTCTGTGTATACATGTTAGAGAACTTAAAGACAAACAAGCTGAGTACTGGGAGAAAAGGTCTATGCAACATCCTCCTGAAGTGGGAAGCTGATGCCTGAGAGGTGCCGACTCTGTGTCACAGCAGTTAGGGGATACCAGGGTCTGGGAGCCAGCAGCTGGATGGACTGAATATCTAAGACCAGCTACAAGAAAAAGCCCATGTGTGTTTATGTGTGTGTGCGCGTGTGTATTTCACTAGCAAGGTTTAAACCTGATCTGCAGGAGGGGATGAATAGGATCAAGCCATTGGTGGTGTTCACTGTGCTTATATGGGTGGCAGCATGGGTGCATTTCTGTGTGCTACGCTTGTGGACTGCTGTATGTGCCATTTGTAGCGTGCATGCCTATGGAGAGGATGTGCACATCCTTGCTGCTGGCTGGACCAGGGGGCATGAAAATGCAGCAGCCCTGCAACTGTGGAGCTGTGACAGGAGAAAGTACCCTGCACCCAGGAATGTACCAAATTTGGCTTTCTCTAAAAAAAATCTAGTAGAAATCTCAGTTTGTGTCCAAGCCAGGGAAGCTAGAGAGACTCCATCACTGGAAATGTTTAGATTAGAGAAATAATATGTCAAGAATGGTATAGATGCAATTGATCTTACTTGGGGCAGAATGGACAAGCTAAATGAGGTCACTTCCAGCCTTATGATCTCATTAATCTCCATCACTTGGACCATTATTCTCACTCTTGGAAATAAAAACAGCCATTGACAGAGCTGGGCTTGTTCTGTCTGAGAACAGGGTTGCTAAAGGGTGAGCTTGCAGCCTGGGGAAGGCTCAAAAAGTGAGCTGCAGTTACCTGAAAGGCAGTTACAAGAAACTCAATCTCTGCTCAGTAAATAAATGATGGTAAAAACAAGGTGAATAAGAACAAATTGTGGATTGGATGGTTTAGATTAGACATTTAGGAAAATTTTCATCATTAGGAAGGTAATGCAGTACTGCAGCCGGTTTGCTAGAACAACTGAAAGAAAACTTCCATCTTAGTGCTATTTAAGGCTTAGTGGGATAAAGCTACAGGTGACCTGATCTATTATTGGCAACAGTCCTGCTTCAAGTGGGAGCTGAACTGCATGACCTGCAGCAATCCCTTACAACCAGAAGTTCTATGATTCTGTGACCTCTGTAGCAGCTGCTTCGAATGACAATGTTTGGGGCAGGTAACCTTCCATCAGTTTGTTAGCAGGACTGACACAGCCTGTCATGCCTTAGCTAGGCAGCTAATACAAGCGTGACTAGATTTTTAGTACCGGTATGATCAATGCTACAGTTTTCTGTTTCATCTTGAAGATGACACCTTTCACAGAACAAAAAAATGGTGTGATGCTACTTCACAGATGTTATATCTGAATCAGCAGTGCCAACTTTTCCTTAGGCAACAGCTTATATAGGGGACTACCCATGCCTTGTAGCAAACAATCAACTAAAAATTTTAGTACTAAAATGATGCTTGTAATAGCACTTCTAACAAATGTGTTTGTGCAAGGGATGCCCACAGCAGTTAAAAGCAGTTTAGTACAAGGACAAAATTCTAGTTTAAACTCTTCAGGTACTAAAAATAAAAAAAAAATGTATTTTTTTATAAATTGGCTTCCTACACTGGTTATGGGATTCATCAGATAACACGCAGATGTGTATAATGAAACAAGCTCTCTTTACAGATAATAGACATACATAGGCACTGTGAAAGTGTCATTTATCTCACCCTAAAGTTTATATTTAAAATGAGAGAGAGGAATTGTATCCATTATTTTCAGCTCCCATAAAGGGTAGGCAGCTTAGATGAGTTTGTCTATATTGTAGGTGTCTTTGTATGCATGCGTGTAAGATGAAGTAGTAGTCTTTGAAGCGTCACAAGGTAGATGGAATTGTAGCATAGTGTCTACAATAAGATGAATCTTATGATGGGCTTCAGAGTCTTGCCCTTTTAAGAACTAAGTGAAAAAACCTTCCAGGCATTTCCCTCCCCCCCCCCCCCCCCCCCCCCTTTTATAGCCTGAAAGCTAATAGATAAGTTTCACAGAGGATTTTTGTTACTCACTGGTGCTCCTGGGTTTCCTAATCCATGATGCATGAAGCTTTCTTTAGCCGATGGTGATGGTGAGAGTTAACAAATGGTAGGAATTTCTCTAGGCATTTTTCTGGTCTGGGGATATTTTTGGATAGAAAAATCAGGCAATTCTATTATTCCACATCGATCTTACCAGTCTGTCTAACCTCATGAAAAAGAAAGAAAGCTTAGTCTGATTTCTGAGGAGCTGCCTATTGAAATGAGATGGCTATTTAGGGAGGACACCAAGTAAATAAATGTTTCAGAATTTCAATAACAGTGATGTACAGCATCCCAAATGAGTCTTTCAGTGCCTTTCACATAGCGCTTTCTCTCCAATTCTATCCTCATGAGCCCGTCAGTTGAAATGAGAAAAGGGTTGCCTAGTTTGCAGATTCTGATAATGTGTAAGTTAGGTGCAATCAAGACTGAGCCCCTTTTCAACATGTCTAGAAGCTGAAGCTTAAACGTATGGAGAATTTCGATATCAAAAGCTTAAGCTCTTCCTGAAATTGATTTAATGTATCTTTGTTTATGTAACAGTCTGGCACGTACTTTGAACTAGTCATCTGCTCTGAGTAAAAAGAGACAGATGGCAATTCATCACACCTATTTTAGACATCTACATTTGGACAGAATGAAAAACCTTGAGGTGCTTAACTCTCTGCTGGATTTAACTTCTATTTATGTTCTTAATTCTAACTCTGAAATTTGTCATTGAAATTATGCCTGATATAATGAGGTGTCTGTACCATAAAATGCAACACGGTTTAACACAGCATGCCCTCCTGAGGTGGATATACCATATTGTGTAATGTTCTTCCATGGAGATCAAACACTGCAGGGCACAAGATACATAACCTGTGCAAATTGTTTATTCAAACATAACAATACTACTTCTTGATGTACCGTACCACATTTCTACATGTTATTGCTCTGTGGTGTGAATACTGGACCATATGTTAGGGATCTTTGCTTCACATCTGACAGTGCTCCCAATTCTCAGAGTAGTGCACAAAAAGCTTTATTTGAACCTGCAGGGTGGGCTGGCCATAGATGCCTGTAGTGGGTTTGCACAGCAAGGTTTGGTAGCTGTGGGGCTACCGGGGTTGCTTCTGTGAGATGATGCCAGAAGGTTCCCCTGTGTCTGATGGAGCCAGCGCCAGCCAGCTGCAGGATGGACCCACCGCTGGCCAAGGCCCAGCCCGTCAGTGACGGTGGCAGTGCCCCTGGGGTAACATATTTAAGAAGGGAAAAAAAAAATCTACACAACTTTTAGAATATGAAACGCCTCTGCAGCCCCCCAGGGCAGGGCAGGAGGAGGCCGGGGGGCTCCAGGCGCCGCGGCAGAGGCTCCCCCCAGCCCGCGGCGCAGCCCCCGGCGGGGCAGGCTGTGCCCCCAGCCCACGGAGCCCCCGGGGGGCAGCTCCCCCCCCGCAGCCCGGCAGGGCCCCACGCCGGGGCAGGGGGTGCCCGAGGGAGGCTGTGACCCGCGGGCAGCCCGCGCTGGAGCAGCTCCGGGCAGGGCCCGTGGCCCCGCGGGGAGAGGAGCCCGGGCCGGGGCCGGGCTGCGGGCAGGGCCGGTGCCCCCGCGGGGACCCGCGCCGGGGCCGGCCGGGCCTGAGGGGCTGCGCCCCGCGGGGGGACCCACGGCGGGGCCGGGCGTGGGGAACTGCAGCCCGTGGGAAGGCCCACGGTGGAGAAGTCCATAGAGGGCTGTCTCCCGTGGGAGGGACCCGTGCTGGAGCAGAGTAAGAATGCAAGGAAGAAGAGCGGTAGAAACAACATATGATGAACCAACCATAATCACCATTCCCTGTCCCCCAGTGCCACTTGGGAAAAGGTGGTAGAGAAATCAGGAATTAAGTTAAGCCTGGGAAGAAGGGAGGTGTGGCAGGAAGGTGTTTTTCTGACTTGAATGTTGATAAATTACACTAACATTCCTCACGTTGAATCTCTTTTGCCCATGACAGTAACTGCTGAGTGATGTCCCTGTCCTGATTTCGACCCACGAGCCTTTTGTCATATTTTCTCTCCCCCGTCTGTTTGAGGATGGGAGTGATAGCGCAGCTTTGATGGGCACCTGGCATTCAGCCAGGGTCAACCCACCACAGTGTCACCGAAAATAATTCGGATTTAGGTTCTCAAGTCTTTCATGTTCTTTTGAAAAAGTTGTTTTACAGTGGAGTCATCTGACTGTGTATGTAGTATCTTCACACATTAGCCTGTGTTCCCTTGGGAAGCAGTGTGATACACCTTTTGAAATAAGGAAGAAAGGATCATCAACAGATGAGATAAATTGGCTCAAAAGTTACACCCAGACATCTAAATTTAGCTAAAACAAACCCCATCCTGACAGCTTTATTAAAAGTAGCCTAATACCTTTTACATTTAAAATGGCAGAAATGTTGTCACAAGACAGTAACAACTAATTCCTATGTTGAATTATTTCTTGTACCTGCCTCTCTACCTTTCTTTGAAAAGGAGAAAGTCCTCTAATTAACTATCAGCCATACAATGATGTCATCTCCAGAATGATACCAAAGCAAAAAAGGCAAGCTTAATCGTGTATCACATGACATATGTTTTACAAAAGATCTCTTCAGGCACAGTATGCAAGTAGTAATACAGCTGCCTAAGTTGCTGGTGAGAACTCATACAAATTGCTATACATTTTTCATTATTTATTACCAATGAATCTGCACTTGAAGAAGAAAAGAATTATCAGGGTGATCAGCAGAACAGAAAGGCTGAATTACAGAGAAAACACATGAAAGTAGAAGAGAATGTTAATGCCCACACCAGGAAAATTAGCAAGCTACTTACAGTACCTCTGCAGAACGAGACCTGCTGAAAAGGACAAAGTGCCTCTAAATCCCTCAGCTTCCAGGAGCACTTCAGTCTCAGGGACAGCCATAACCACAGCACACATGAAGATCAACATCTCACTTTCCCATTAGTTTGGAGTGCACTTATTGAACCAGAACACACTGCAGGGAGTGTTCAGCCTTTGTTGCCTCCTCCTTTGGGATGCCTGTCAGTCTGGCTATGTAAATAGCTCTCATTAGTGATGTTTAGACCAGGTTGAATAAGCCATCCTTTTTTCTTTTCTTGGATGTTTGGGAGGGGGCAGAACAGTGAATTACGGAAACGATCCTGATGACTTAGTCTGACGGTAGGTACCCTTCTAGGTGTCCTTAGCCGCAATGCGAAATGCTACCAATATAAAAAACTGTAAAGAAACAGAAAAGCAAGATTTTCTATTGACTATGATAAACCAAACAGATTTTAAGAGTAATATTGCAATCTCCAGTGTTGCAAATGTAATAAATATAAAGACTTTGGAAAGGATCTGGATACATTAAGCAGTCAGCCTTAAAATAGACCTTATTAGATACGTTTATCAGCTTTTGCTGTGTTATCTAAGCCTCCCTCTTCTTTCTACTGGGAATACCTGCAAACATTGAGATAATGCATTAGGAATCTAGCTAATTTTTATCTCCTGAAAACACACTACTTCTTAGGGGCAAACACTTTATGTAACAGGTTATGCATATATGGGTTATATGTGTATATATATAAAAAACCATGGGGTTTTAGACATGTTTGTATAGTTTTTATACACAGCAAGAAAATACGTAATACCTAATTAATTTTATTTAAAAATTTATTTAATTGGTGTATATATATACCCAAATTTCTGTTCACCTTGTTTGTCATAGCTACTGACTCCATGTTTGCCATTATGGTGTCCTATATTACAATACATTTAGAGATTTTTTCAGAATAGAAATTCTGCACAAAACTGCTCTCCCAAAAGCTTATGATTTAAATATCAGTCATCTTGAAATACAGTACCATAATCTGCAATACCAAACAACATTTAGAAGAACTAGAAATTAGCGTTATGTCACTCAATGCTATTCTCTATTTACTTAATTCTTTCTAGTACAGTTTCTTCTTTCTTACTTTATGTGATTTTTCAAGGAAGTAAACATTCCTCCTTTCTATTTTTAAAAATTATTCATTATTTTAGAAGCTTAATTTTCTGGATGCTTATCCTGCTAATCGTTTAGAGAGTTTTATTTTCAATAAAGGCTGGATATGTCACACTTTCTGATAATCAGGCCCATTCTAAGATCAGTCCTTTTCATATTTGGAAATATTCTGAAAACACATTTTATTGCCATAGAGTCTTTGAAAATTTAATGTGATATTTAACAAGCTTATTTAGAGTTAGTATTCATATTGGTATTTGACTGCAAAACTGAAACTCTTACAATCTGCTGAAACAGATATTCACATCATCCATTTTATGCAGCTATGGGCTTCTAATTCACAGGTGGTTCAGAACAGCAAATTTTATGCCTCAAGTACTTACAACAGAATATAGGTATTTTCCACTCATATATTCATAGAGTATGTTGAGTAACTGTTGAGAATGGTTTTAGCTGGATATTTCTGCTGGGACCAATGAAATACTATCTATGAAGAACAAATTAGTCTTTTACTTAACAGTTGACCTAGTAACAACTTACATCAGTCAAACTTTCAGTAATTTATGTTGTAGGGACTCTGCACTAATTCTTGGTCTGCTTCAGTATATCCTTTATCTTTACCCCAGACTAAACAATTTTTCAGTTTGTTTTTTGTTGGTTACATAATTGCATAAAATACTTCTATTTTCATTTCATGTCTGTACCTTGTTAGGTTCTGGATGGCAGTTTAGGAACTCTTAGAAAACATTAATAACTTCATGAACACTGCAATGGTCTTGACTGCAAAAACCTATCTACAGGGAGTTTAGTTTATAGCAAAACCATAGAAGTATGGTCTTCCTTGATTAGTGCATACAGAAAGACAAAACTAATTAAATACCCAGGTTCTAAAATGAATTTTAATACGCATTTAGTAAAGCATGTAAAAAAGAATCAGCATACTATGAAATAAGTCTCTCCAAAATCACTAAAATGTGTAATCTGATCAGCAAATTCTAAATACACATAAATATACCAAAGATCCAGAGGATGACTTAATATATTTGTCCAATATTAATTTGCAGAAAATTAAAGTCATCAGCATTTAAAACACCTTCCCTTACAGAAAATTATAAAAAAAAACCAACACAACAAACCAACTACTATATTCAGTTGCATATAATGTAGTTGATATCCCTCTTGTCTTTAATTGCACATTGTAACACCCACTCTTTCATTGTTCTCAGGCTCTATAAACTGTTCCGAATTTATTTAGTCCATCAATCAGACTGGCTGATGTTTTGTTTGTTCAGACCACAGGTGTACATGACCAACAAAAGCACAAATATCTGTGAAGCTGGAGAACTCAAATGGACAATTCAAATGGAAAACAAGTAAAAGGGATTTAAAGTAATATTGAATATTCATCTGCAGATTTCATTTGCATGCCTATGGGCTTTAAGAATGAATTCTCCTCATTTTAATAACTATTTATTTCAAGAGGGAGGTCTGTATGCCTGAAAAATTGTCTTATTTTTTCTAACTGTGAGCTAGTCTGTTAAAAGTCGTAAGCTCTCTCCACAGTCCTTGTAAGTATATTCAGACTCAGTTATATGATTGTTTCACATAAAGCATCACAGCTACAGCAAGTGCTGCCAAATTAACATAACTTCAGATATTTTTTGGAGTGTGTGTATATCTGAATCTTACATCTTCTGAAAAAAAATGAACCAGATACTCTTCCCTGTCCCAAACTTACTAATAAAGATGCATTAATAAAAGTATTTAAACTGTTTCACTTTATTGCATGCAATATTCTACAATATAAGACCATTTTAGTTACTCCACAGCTCTTTTTCAAACAACTCCAGCTGATGCAAGTTGTACCACACTGGATTAAATCACGGAAAAATTTCCTTCTTTATAGCTTAGATATTCCAGCCTTGTGCATGACCTGCTTTACTGAAGAAAGTTATGTCATTAGGTAAATAATTAAGATTCTGCCTTTGAGATTAAGTTTGCCAGGAAAAAAACCATCAAAATAAGAAATCTTAATATGCTTAATAACTCTGGTCATATTTCTGTGTGTTTATTAAAACAACACTGAAATTAAAGAATGGAAAATACAATTATTATTTTTTGTCATAGCACAGAGGAGTCAGAGTCATGGAGCAGGGTCCATTTTTATTAGCTTTGTGAAAACACAAAGCATATGTATTTACAAAAATTAAAGGTTGCCTCTAATAATCTTGTAAAATGTTTGCTTCTGGAATTTATAGAGTATTTGAACAATGTTTTTCATACACTTTCTAATTTTTAGCATTTGTAATTTCTAGCAATTTCTAATTATTAGCATCATAATTTTAAACAGGGTTGTTTTTTTTTTTTTTTCTTTCTTGCAGAGAAATAAACATGGATGATTCACTTACTTTTTGGTTTATAACCAAACTAATACAAGGCATAGACTTTTCAAGGTCATCAGGCTTAAAAAAACCTGCCTAGGTTCAAATGAGACTGGATCAGCACTGCAAATCCTCATCACTACTTGCTCTTTATATGATGTATAAGGGAAGTTCAGCATCTCACAAATTAAGTGAGAAGCCACCAAAACTGGAAAGTGGAAGGTGCCAGTGAAAGAACAAATGTAAATCACAGTTCCTGGGGGAGAATTAGATGTTTTGTTTCACTTCAGAACTCTAATTGTAAGCCTGGTTTTTGGTTTTAGAATACTTCAACCAGATTAGTCAAAACCTGAGGGGAAGTAAGGGAGCTTCCACCATTATAAGTAGTGCCTTTCCCAGTTAGAGGTAATCAGCTGGGTGACCAGCATTCTGTTCCCTGATACACCCAATATCAACATCTGTCTTTCACCCTCTGCATCACCCTTGACCAGTGAGCTATAATTTATTGAGTTACAACTTTCCCAGTCCTTTTCATTTAGTGTATTCTAACAGTATAAAGTAATCCAGTCTCTGCTGGAGTAAAAAAAAAATACACGAGAAACTGGAATGAACAAGAACCCTAATAAATAAAACATGTATTTGGAAGACTGAGATTGAAAACTTACTAACATTGAAAAAATCTTAATAAACTTGTTTTTTATTACATAGGGTTGCATGCTTCAAAAAGAGATGCTGATAGTTCCCTGACTTCAAGTAACCTGCAGATCAAGCCACTGTGGTAGGAAATACCAGCTCTAATCTCAGCCCAGATGAATTAAAATAGGTGTTAGAAGCTATATTTCCCCAAACCTAAGTTAAAGCACTCACCAATGGGTTATTTCTCTATTTTGATGAGGTTTAAATTATATTTGTGCTCTGAGAACCGCTGCTCCACAGGTAGTATCAACTTTCTGACAGTGAGCATGTTGGTGCTGCTAGGATTCTACCTAGAGGCATGAATTTAGGCTACATCTGTACTAGTAAATTACAAAGTGGCAGGGACCATTCCCAGCACCGTGATTCCATCATCTGAAGTATTCAGTTGTTAGAATTGTCCCTAATACAGTTGTGGCTTGGGCCAATTCCTATTTCTAATAACCATTTTTCGAATAGTTACTCTGTTTCAAAGGTTGAGAGACTTTAATAGCATGGATTTAGACCATTTAGCACCTAAGTCCAATTATGGGCACAAGTCATTGACTCATATGTACCATACACTGTAATTTAATGGTTAATGCTGCAGCTCAGGTGCCTGGGGAGCTTTTAAAAAAATAAAATAATTGAGATAATTATGTAATTAGGCAGCTTAGGTTGGAGTTTGAGGAACCAACACATCCAGACTCATGCCATCTAAATCTTATTTTCCTCAGGGAACTAGGTTAATTAGACTCCTGAATTTAGAATACAAGTAATCTTGATGGGTTTTTTCCTCCAGTACATTAAGAAACTAAATTTTTGAAGTTTAACATAGAAATCTCCCTTTAATATGTGGAAGAATTTTGCATCTTCTATTTCGATTACCAACAGTAAGTTCTCTGTTAACCTGCCTCTTATATGGATTGCATAGATTGATGTGATTTCATATATTATTTCCATTCATGACTTCTTATTGAGTCTTATGGGCAGATATCTTTTCATTTGATTCCAGTGTATTACTTCCAGCAATCTGGAAGTGGTCTACAGCTTTAAAAGTTTGTTTGCCTCTTATTTGCCATATATTTTGTATGTTTCTAGCATATCCCTTCTACCACATCAGGAAGTCATGTTGTTGTTATTTCATTACCATCTTTTAGTGTCATCAGGAAGCTAAATATGCCATTATAAACCAAAAGAACCCATGTATATAACAAAACTAATGTATCACGCTTGCATTCTGATTAGGACACATCACAATCCAGTATTTGCCACAAAGACAAAAATCACTTGTAAGCAGGTATTAGCGCAAGACACAGAATATCCCTGGGACCTAGATGTTCTGCTGTGCTTGTAGCTGTTATCTCAAGGTTCCTGAGTTCATCTCTAATTTATGCTTTCTAAAAAAATTTACAATATCAGATTTCATCATTATTGTCTTTATAATTCGTTGATTTCCTTGTGTTTTGGCACAGGATATAATCTAAAAAATACTGAGAAAAAATTGTCATTTTTGTTCATTTTGTGGGGTTTTCTTAGTTCAGCAATTCTATATTTCACTTTCTTTTTAAACAACAAAGTTGGCATGAATTTGATCTTCAATTCTGTGCTAAGCATGGGTAGTTTTACTTTATAAAGAATAACAGAATGAAGAGTTTCAAGCCATGATCTTTACTTTGAATACTTTCTAGTGACTAAAAAAAAGAAGTGTTTGTGTGAGGAGTTGGGGTTTTTTTAAATACATAAAGTTAAAGCAACAAAGTAGTAGTTGGGAGAACTACATTCGTAAACTAATTAATGTGCAGATTTTCTTCATGATATTAAACAAGTTTGTGTTGAATTTCTTTTAAAACTTGTCCTCAAACTGTGGTGCTGGGACAGCTTGTGTGCTGGCCAAACATGGTTATTAAAGGGACGAAGGCTGAACAAAAACATCAGCTTTTTACTAGACAAACTGTTAAATTAGAGATTCTTGCTTGCCATGAAAAATGTAAGAAACACTTAGAAAAATGAAAGGACATCAATACCTTCCCCCCAAAATATGTTAAAACCCAAACCCTCATATGAATTACAGTTCAGTTCTCTACATTTGAGCTTCCATTTAAAGCTACTCTTCCATACATCACCTCCACTTACAAAAGGCATGAGAAGGATGGGAGCAGAGCAGAGAAGCAGTCCTGCAGGGGCATCTCAGGCTTTGGGGGAAGTCTTGTCTTCCTGCACATCCTTGCCGTTGCAAGCTTCCATTCTTCTGCATTATTGGCCCCCTCACTTCTGTGTGCACTGGTGGGGGCGGTTTTGGTTGCTGGGCCGTGGGCTGCAAGTCCACTACAGACTGCACTTGTAAGTGGCTACCTGACTGCTTCTCAGCCTCCCTGATGCTACTCAGCCTTCTCACCGCCTCCTGCAGCTCAGCCACCTGCTGAAGCTCCTCCACCTGGGCACACCTTTTGCTGGCAGATCTGCAGCCTGTGTCCATCCTGGGGGAAAGGCCTGGGCACGTCCCGCAGCCTGAGGCCTGCGCTGCAGCCTCTCCCATCAGCAGCCCCATCTGGGTGGGGGCATTGGCCACTGCTGGGGTAGATGGTGCCAACCCCCCAGCTGGAGCTGCAGCCTTTGCTCTCAGACAAGTGCCCGCCATTCTACTGTGAGGGTCAGGCAGGATGAGTGCCCTTCTCCTGTGCAGATGGTCACAGAATGGTGCCCAGTTGCTGAGTTACACGAACTTCAAGTCTTTCCACTGGAAAGTGGAACATCCCTCCTTCAAAGTGGCGCCCTCCCTGCGCGCCCTCCCGCGTGACCCGCTGAGACGACTGCTGTGCCATGCCCTGGCTGACACACCATGCCCTGTTTGCCTACTCTGGTCCCAGCGCTCCTGGTCTCTACTGCTCCCCGTGTTGCCCTCTGTGGGAGTGGGAGTGGTCGCCATTACTCCTGGCCCACACACGCCTCATCAGGCACATGCAAGCTGCCATCTCTTAGCAGAAACATGACAAGTAATGGTTTTCTGATAAATATGTCTCTAAAAATAATGGGTTTTTTTCTAGACTTATTATTGATTAACAGGGTCTTTTTACATTATGTGTAACAGTGTTACAGCATGTGCTTAGTGATATGGCTTGGTGAATGGACGTGGCACTCCTGGGTTAACAGCTGGATTTGCATGATCTCAGAGGTCTTTTCCAACCTAAATCATTCTGTGAGTCTATGATTATTTCCTCTGTTTCAGATCCAACTGGATTTATGTAAAAATCTTACTCTATTCCACACTGTGCTATGCTAAGCTAATGTAAATTATGCTATGCTGTGCTATTTTTTCTGGGTCTTTCTCTACTGAAAAAAAAAAAGAACTTTTAAAAATTTGTTTTCATAAGTTTCACTATATTTTAACAGATGCACATCACAACTACTTTTCACTTTTATTAAATAAGGGAGACACATAGAGATTAGGCAGCAATTCTGAGGCATGTAAAGACTGACAGAACTTCTGAGTAAAGCTTGGCCTGTGATTAATGATCCCCTTGCACATGAGTGCTTGTTTTGTTCAGATACATGGTATATCTAAAGTTTAATATTGAATTACAAAAAAAAAATGTTTACTTTCAGGATATCTTTGGGAACAAGAGCAACTTTCAAAACCATCCCTGAATGATTTTACTGTCATCTATAATAATCATTATTTCTGGTTTATTTGTCAAGTTAATGAAAGATGTTATAAATATTATTTCAGTCTTATGTGCCCAATATAATTTCTTCTGTAAATGCATTTAATAGTTGCATTTTGTCCCTTGATTTTTATCTCATAGTGTAATAGTAAGATAGGAGTCAATTATCTAAAACTTTGGAGGTCATATTCTGTCTTGAACCTAAACCTGAAAGAGAGAGACAAATACCTCAGATAAAAACACCTCCCTTCAGACTCTTTGTTGTTCCTTGGTAAATATAACTTTACATAGAATATCTGACTCAGATAAATGACAGTGGACAAAGGTAAGGCACCTTCATAAAAACAATACACAATCCTCTTATCTGCAGATAGGAGGTATGCTCTACTTCCGTACCATGAACAGAAACAGTGTAGTATTGACACAGAGAATGGGTACTTTGGTAGATTATTTTCCTAATTTCTTATATTGAAATCAGTATTTCCTAGATCCTGTGCTTATGGATCAGTTGGAACTCAGGTGGTTGTATAGCTTTGAGAATAAGTTTAGGCATGCAGCTTTCATGCATTTGGAATTTTTGGTCTTGAGTAATGAATACAACTATCTGTTTCCATCTAGAATTTGTATTATTCAATTTATGTCTTTAAAAATATAATTAGTATAGGAAAACCCCTGACTTCTTCCTCCTGCATGTGTATAGCTAATGAAAACCGAACTTTGCACATTTGAAATGAAAAGGATGGCTTTTTAGATTACGTGAAGAAAATTTTTATATATTGGTAGTCTTCAGTTTATTTTAAAAAAAAATTAATTTTCCATGTGGAAAAAAAATATTATCTGTGAGAATAATTTTTGCTTATAGCAGAGGAAAATAAGCCTTTTTATGATATACACTTGAAGGAAGTGTCTACTTTCCGTTTAGGGATGCCAAAAGTGCTCTGTGTCTTCCAGTAATTGTTTTCATCCTGATACCCGGGATGTCTTAGCAAAAAGAGCAGTCAGTGATTTTGTCCATAAGCTCTGTGCCATTTTTAGTGACATCTTAATGAATTACTTTTAGCTGATGTAGAATCATACTTGAGGATTACTCAGTCTAAATGGTACAGTTTTTGTAACAGGCTGAAATAGGTGAGAACTCCACTTTGAGATTCATGTTCAAGTGCTGACATTTATTTATTTGTAGAATTAAACCTAGATCTTTAAAAAATAATGAAAAAAGCCCCAAATAAATTGATAGATGCCCAGAATGGCCCAGAACATTCACTTCAGTGTCCATGTGAGGTGTGGAAGAACCAGAATCAAGGTTAAGTTTTGCATGGTGATTTGCTTCTGCTCTTGAAAAACTGTATCAGTACCCTGTACACTCCAAGTTACTTTATTTCTGTTTCCTGCCTCCGGGTAGTGACATTTTTTTGGCTATTCTGGAACTTATTATTCATTATATTTTCTCTACACTGAAATATGTATTTTAAAGCTTCTCTAAATTAGGTTGTCTCATTTTATTTTTGCCTGGATTACTCACGGATAAATGGTGTCAGAACAGGACCTGACTGTGGTCCAGTGTTCATCAACTTCTTGTGAGTTCATTCTCACTACTTTACCACTGGTATGAACTATACACATAATTCAAAATTTGTTAGTTTTGATAATATCTTAAAAACCTAAGAATGTTTTGTTTCTATGTAACATCATCAGGGCTGTTGTGGGATAGTGAATGTCCATTTGTAAACAAAGCAGTAATCCATTATCAAAACTAACAGAAATCTCATCACGCAGTAATGAGGTCCAAAGTAATCTCTCTTTATTACTGTTCACCAAGGACTACTTTTCTGGCAGTAGTTACAGTGAAAACCCAGCCAAAAGTCTTTGAGCTTTAATTAATAATTGGATTGTGAATCTGAAAGACACTGAGAGTCTAAAAGCCAGTCCCCTGTTCCATAAATTAGCAACTTGTCTTTTTTTTTTTTTTCTTCATACTTTCTGCAACGTAATGTATGCCAGAAAAAATCTATTAGCACACTCAAAAAAAACCCCAAAAAACCCAGACCTATTATTAAGCTATTAACAAAGCAGCTCTGGCTGAGCATCTGAATCAGTCTGTGGCTCAGTGTCTTATACACCTGTGGTGGTGCCTTAGAGGATTGAGAGCCCCCTCTTCCACTGGTATCCCACATGCAGGTGAACCTCTGAGACCAGAGACCAGAAGGCTCAGGTGGGTAGAGGTTACCACTGTTAGCAGAGACAATCACATAGAAAGTATTAATACTACTACTACTACTACTAATTACTATTATTATTGTCATCATAATCATTATTATTGTTGTTGTTGCTGTTGTTATTGAAGTAGCTAATGTCCGAGAAGCATTGTTCTTCTTCTGCATCCTTCTCTTCATGCAAAACCCCTATATAATATGTAACTGAAAAAGACTGAGCCAAGACAAATTATGCCTGAGGAATTTTACTTTTCAAATGCCTATAGCTAGGTTTTAAAAAGACAAGTTTACTAAGACAAATAGAAACATTCTCAATGGAATTATTGTAAAGTCTAATCATTATCTTATTTCATATGTTTTCCCAAGATCATTTTCTGTTCCAGTTTGATGTATTGGTCTGTTGAAAAGATAGAACATTGTACAAATGATACTGATTAAAGGAACCTTCAGTTCAGGAATAATTAAAGCCTAACACTAAAAGTCAAATCAGCAAAGATTTAGAGAAATACAATATAGCAAATAGTGGTTCATTAGGGGAGGAGACTGACAAAAGAATAAAAGGAAAAAAGGTGTTAGAAACAGAGGATACTATAAATCAATATTTAGATGTCTTGAAACATTAGTTCTGTATTAAAGTTTGTATGTGGGGTTTACAGCACTTTTCCCGTTATATTGGATTCAGTACAAGGCTTTGGTAGCTAGAACATGGTTCTCCTTTGAATGCATGGATCACTAGTTTGAATATCTTGTATTTGCAAAATGTAGGCCCAAAATAAATTTTGGAGACTGAATAATCAGGCAACAGTTTGCTTGTTTGTTTATTTTTTTTAAGCCCTTTGATGCTGTTTATGCCAGATAGTAGGCTCTGTGGATGTAGAATATTATCTGAAACATTTACTTTTTTAAAGAGCTCTGAAGGAAAAAAACACCACCAATAACAAAAAAACCAAACCAAAAAAAAAAAAAAAAAGAAAGAAAAAAATCAAGGAAATTGTTCAAAATAATTTATTCTTTCCTAATATTATTAGATTTTACCATGTCTCTAGGTAGACACTACAATCTATTAATTCTAGCAAAGAATAATTTTTTGCTATGTGGAAATGATGTTGTGGGTCAACAAGTGCAATCACCTTCTAATTACTTACAAACCACAGAATCGCAGAATGGTTGGCATTGGATGTGACCTCCAGAGATCATCTAGTCCAATGCCCTGCTAAAGCAGTGTCCCCTAGAGCAGGTCGCACAGGATCACGTCTAGGCGGGTTTTAAATGTCTCCAGGGAAGGAGACCCCACAGCCTCTCTGGGCAGCCTGTGCCAGCGCTCTGTCACCCTCAAAGGAAAGAAGCTTTTAATCATATTCAGGTGGAACTGCCTGTGTTGCAGTTTGTGCTCATTGCCCCTTGTCCTGTCACGGGGCACCACTGAAAATAGCCCAGCCCCATCTTCTTGACACTCACCCTTAAGGTATTTGTAGACATTGATACGATGCCCTTTCAGTTTTCTGCAGGGTAAACAGGCCCAGCTCTCAGGGTTGTGGTCAGGCCTTCTTTTTTTGTTAGTACAAAGTCCAGCAGCACACCTTGCCTCATTGACACTTCCACCATCTGCATCAAAAAGTTATCACCAATGCTTTGCAGGATCCTTCTGGACTGTGTGTTCCTAGCTGTGATGCCTTTCCAGCACGTATCAGGAAGGTTGAAGTCCCCCTTTGGAACCAGGGCCTGTGATCGTGATGCTCCTTCCAATTGTCTGTAGGCCTCATTGACTTCCTCTGCCTGATCAGGTGGCCTGTAGCAAAAAAACACGACAGGTGTTGGCCTGCCCCTTAATCTTTACGCATAAGCTTTTGACTTCTGCATTCACTCCAAGGGAGAGCTCAAGACATTCCTGTTGCCCTCTCCCATAAAGAACAACTCCACCACCTCACCTTGCTGGCCTGTCTTTCCTAAAAAGTACATAGCCATCCCTGACAGCATTCCAGTCATGTGAGCTCTCCCACTGTGTATTTGTAACGGCAGTGAGGTCATGGCCCTGTGACCGCACACAGATCTGTCGTTCTTCCTGTTTATTCCCCGTGCTGCGTGTGTTGGTGTACGGGCATTTCAGAGAGGTAATGGAGCATGCAGGTTTCCCAGGAGGGGTGCAAGATGGTTCACCATAGCCACACACCCTTGAGGTGGTTGGCCTTCTGGTTCTCATCTTGGAAGGCAGCAAGGGAACATTTATCACTGCTCTGGTTGGCTTGGCTTACTCCTTGGTTGGATGCAATGGTGTGAGCATTGCCACTTGGACCCCACCCCCTGAGTCCTTCAGTTTAAAGGACTCACTTAGAAAACAAAGTGAGACACATGGCTTTAGCAAATAGCCGAGTTATTTTTGTGAGAAAGGTTTTCTTCCTGAAAGTTGAAACAGCTTAGTACTCATCACCATGATTCATTTGGGTCATCAGAGCTATACATTACAATAATTTTGAAATGTGGAGGGCATTAAATTGCATTAGTACAAAAAGGTAAAAGAAGTAATGTGATTGTGATAGACTTGAAAAAAGAAGGCATGAAACAAAGAGTGTAACTGTGTGATATCCTAGAAATGGGAGAAGTTGAGGAAAGAAACAGAACAGAAGGGAAATTCTAGTTTTATAATAGTCAAGATACTACAGAAAAATATCTCAATCCTAAAAAGTATTTTAAAAAAGAAATTGACATTACATCAAGGCACATGGATATGAAAAAAATCCCACCCAATCTACAGGTGACATATAAAAGAACAGTAGATTTGCAAAGTAAGAGTTTGAAAAACTGAAGCCTCAAAATGAGATACTATTAGCGGAGTAGAAAAGGAGAACACATTTTTTAATGTAAGAAGCATGAGATGACAGTTGGACTTCATGATCTCAGAGTTCTTTTCTAACTTAAATGATTCTACAGTTCTATGAGCTCTGTACTTTATTATCTTCACATTTCTTGAAACATCCATGATTGGTGACAATTAAGGGGAATATCAGAAACAGACCATATCTTGATTTTTAAACAGCATCATCCAGGCATAAAAGTAGATTGCCTGGGAAAAAAAAATCAAAATGCACAGGATCTTAGCACAGGCTTGAGTGAGGTTTATATAGTTGCAAATGTGTATGCATGTAATATGAAAATATGTCATTTGAAAAATAAGGATGGCCAATGTAGATAAGACTAAAGTTCAGCAAGTCCATCATACTGTTCCTGGAATTAGTATCGGATGCTGAGGAAAGCTGTAAAAATAAAAAATAAAGATAAAATAAAAATAAATTTTATAACTTCTATGTAAATTTTTACTTAGAGTCACTGTTGTTAAATAGACTTTCATCATTCAACTAAAAAATACTTAGATGCAGAATTGCCAGTATTTCATCAGTGGATTTCCTCAGCTTCAATACATCATTAAATCTTGCTTACTGTTCACTTCAAAGAGCTAAAATTGATGCATCCACATTAAGAAGAGTGGTAATTGCCTTTCAAGAAAAAAGAAAGTGGTGGGGGGTGGAGGGGGGGAAGACAATAGAAACATTGTAAAGGAAAGATTCTAAAAAGTATTTTAACATTCGGGATGAGGAAACAGAAGTCAAATAGTTTTATTCTTGCGATTTTACAGATCAAAGTCTTATGAAGTAGAATTGTACTGAGAACAAGATAGCCCTTGAAACTAATTCTTTAATAGTTTGTCACCAGTATTTCAATTGCCAAATAAATTTAATCATCTAAGGATGAGTTATATGGAAAAAACTAATCAGAATCATAACAATTCTTTTTTGGAAATATACAAAAACCCTACAAGAATAGTGGAAGATAAGTGTAATCTAGATAATAAATAAAAATACAGTGTTTTTCAAATGCAAGTGGGCTGCCTCTGTAAAAGACAAATCACACTTACAGAATACACAATGACTAAAGAGTCAGAGGTAGGTTTGTGGAGAAAGGCATATCTTCAGCATTGCTAAACACACAGGACTCTACTACCTGACAAGAGATTTTACTTTTAATCTTGATCTCTAAAACAGGTTGGGACAGTGCTCCACTAATGAAGTCTTCCTGGTACACTCTAGATGAATCTCAGTAGGATGTGATGGCTATGCATAATGGCACGTTATGATAATAAAGCCATTCTCAGCACCATGTTTAGCACCCTGTGCATTTTGCAGCAGCATTCAGGTGCCTGTTCATGAACCAGGTGAACATTAGTTCCTACCCCCTGAGTGGTAGGAATCATCAATATAAACCCTACTTGTACTGCTGTCCATAAGGAAGTAAGGTCTGAAAAATGAGCACATAAGTGGCCAAAAATGTACTCAGGTTCACACAGAAGTTCTTCTGAGGTCAAGCACTAGTGAGATCTTGTTTTCTGACACCAATAAGATGACACAGTCAGATGTCTTCAAGAATTATTTAATTAACTGATCAAATGCCTCATGGCCAAAGCTGTTGCTCTTTTTTCTTTACTGAAAATAAGATCAGTGACATTAACTGTAGTATGTAACTTAAATTGATGCAGTTTTGGGTTTTGAGGTTCTGTAGGGTTTTTTTTGTTTGGTGTTTTTTTTTTTCCTGATTTTCTCTCTAATGATAGCTTTAAATCAGGGGTTCTCAAACTTTTTAACCAGGAGGCCGGCGCACGGATGAAGTGGCAGGCAGTCATCTGTGACTGCTTGGTTTCCCCCCGCCAACCCCCGGCAGGGGGGGTCTGTAAATACCGGGGGCCGGATTGAGGGCCCTGGGGGGCCGTATCCAGCCCATGGGCCGTAGTTTGAGGACCCTGCAAGTGTAACTAAGAGAAATGAAAGATACATATCTACAGATATGTAGGTAGGTAGGTCTGTATGTGTATAGAGATAAATGTTAGCCTGCAATAAAAACAGGCTTTCCACAGGCTCCTAGAAATAATTTTAATCACTATTTGTTAGCTGTTTTTACCATGCCAACAATTTAATTGATTTTTTTGGACAGGCAGAAAGATTTGGAGCCAACTCCAGCCTCAGTCATTTTAGTTTTGCTTTGGTGAAACTGAAAAAGGAGCTTTGTTTGATAGTGTTAACAAGAATAAAACCAAAACCTTATTCTCAAACACTTGTTTATGGGTAGAGGAAACACTATATATGTTAAGACAATAATTTATTGCTGGCATAAGTGAAATCTTAACAGTCAAATCCAAGCATATTTATTAGTCCAGATCTAATTATAACAGAAAAAGAAAGTTTGTGTATAGAAGAAGTTTCATTAACAGTAATAATACAATTAGAATTCTTATACACAGACTTATTTCCTACCTGTCTTCCAGATGTTGTGTTCACCCTTCCACTGCTTTTATGGGTCCTGAAGTCCTTTTTTTTCTGGCAAAGCTGATGGGAGGTATCACAGCAGGGCATCAGCATCTGCAGTCCTTTGCTGGGAGTAATATGTTGTTGACATTCTTCACTTCATGTTTAGATCCACTTGTCATTTTTAAATGTTTGCTAGCATGCTTGCATACCTTTGTTTGCTCCTCATTGGTCTGCAGCCCCATATTACATCAGAATTTAATATACTTGGTCCTTTTCCTGTATGTCAGATATTATTTCTTTGTTTTCTTTCTTACCCCTAAAATGAGTTTTGTCTAGCTCCAGGTGTCCATTTCCTTAATTGACAGTTAGCAAGTAGCTTATAGCTAAGGGGTTGCCAGTAATAAGCCTGTGTTCTCTCTTACCATTTCGTGCCTGTACTCTTCTAAGTCACCTCCTGGATCTCCACTTCTCAGTGCCCCTGTTATCATACCAGACCTGTATTTCTTTACACTACTTCATTATAGTGACATTATGGTGACACCATGTCGAGATAAATGAAACTAAAACCAGGTAGTCATAGCCACCTGGTCACTTTGAAAAACTGCTGCCACAGCTAAATTGAACAAAACATAGCTGCAGGGAGGTCAAAACCAGCGGAGACAAGATAAGCCTAACAAGTTTCTGTTTTGAGGCCCTGTAAATGAGGTGAAAAGCCTGTACCATGTTACTAGCAAGTACAATACTGTCTCATAGGTCTAAATGGTTACCCAAGCAAAAAATGTAAGAAGGAGTGCAGAACTGGGGAAAAAACCCCAACAACAACAAAAAAACAAAAAAAGACCCCAAAGCTGTATGTGAAAGATGGTGCATTTTTGAGTATTTAAAAGTCACGGTTTAGTTTTTAGTAGCTTTCCATACAGAATCATAGAAACATGGAATGGTTTGGGTTGGAAGGGACATTAAAGATCACCTAGTTCCTGCCCCCCTGCCATGGGCAGGGACATCTTGCACCAGACCAAGTTACTCAAAGCCCCATCCAGCCTGGCCTTGGACACTTCCAGGGATGGAGTGTCTCTGGCTTCTCTGGGCAACCTGTTCCAGGGCCTCACCACCCTCACAATGAAGAATTTCTTCCTAATATCTAATCTAAATCTACCTTCTTTCAGTCTAAAACCATTGCCCCTTGTCTGATCACTACAGGCCCTGGTAAAAAGTTTCTAACTTTCCTATAAGCCCCCTTTAAGTATTGAAAGGCTGCTAAGAAGTCTTCCCAGAAGCCTTCTTTTCTCCAGGTTGACCAATGCCAACTCTCTCAGCCTGTCTTCATAGCTCTCCATTTATTTTCATGGCCCTCCTCTGACCCTGCTCGAACAGGTCCATGTTGTTTTTGTAATGGGGACCCCAGAGCTGGATGCAGTACTCCAGATGGGGTCTCACCAGAGCAGAATAGAATGGAACAATCACCTCCTTTGACCTGCTAGTCATACTTCTTTTGATGTACCCCACAATATGTTTGGCTTTCTAGGCTGCAAATGCGTGTTGCCAGCTCATGTCCAATTTTTCATCTGCCAGCATCCCCAAGTCTGTCTCTGCAGTGATGCTCTCAATACATTAATCACCCAACCTATACTGTTACTGGTGATTGCCCTGACCCAGGTGCAGGACCTTGCAGCTGGTGGTGTTCCAATTCATGAGGGTTGCATGGGTCCACTTCTCCAGCCTGCCAAGACCACTTTGGGTGGTGTCCATTCCCTCAAGTGTATCAATTGCACTACTCAGCTTCGTGTCATCTACAAACTTGCAGAAGGTGCATTCAGTCCCACTGTCTACATCATTAATAAAGATCGGTCCCAATATGGACCCCTGAGGGATACCACTTGTTACTGATGTCCATTTGGACACTGAGCCATTAACTGCAACTCTTCAGACTTGAATAGTTCATCCATCAAATCTGTATCTCTCCAATTTAAAGACAAGGATGTTGTGTGAGACCATGCTAAAGGCCTTTTAGAGATAATGGTAGATGACATCACTTGCTCTTTCTGTATCTACCAATGCAGTCACTCCATTGTAAAAGGTCGCCAGAATAGTCAGGTATTCTTCTCATCTCATGTAATCTAATTTAAACAAAAAATATGCCCAAAGCTTAAGCCATAGGTTTAAATGCCTAAATTCCACCTAAAAGTCTACAGAAAACGGGATGGGGAATAACATTCTTAGATGTTTTGTTTTGTTTTGTTTTCGCTACCAAGAGATTTTTCCAATCAGCTCCAGATCTCTATCACTTATGCATTGAGACAAGGCCAGATTTTTCAGTAGTTCAGAGGCCTAGTTACTGATATTTAATTTTTATTTTTTTTTAACTCTGGGGGTAAACTTAATGTTTTAGACTTCTGAAAGATATGGCTTTAAAAGACTTCTAAATCAAAGATCAAAGTAGATGGTATCATGCAGATTATATCAGCCATATATATGGAATTGCAGAAGTTTATTTGAGTTTTTCCTATTCTAAACCTCAAAAAAAATTAAAAATAGCAGAATTAATGGAATTTATTCAAAGTCATTATTTAAGTTCTTCAGAGTTTGCTGAACAACAATGCCAAAACAAATTTACAACCTTTTTCAATATTAGAGTTAATGGATTTCATTATCTGATGTGTTCCTTCCTGGTGATTTGTGTTCTGCTTTATTGGATGTGATCATGGCTCCAAAACAAATTTTTACCTGCTTTTTCCTTGGAAAAGAAAGTTGTTAAACATATGAATACATGATATTTTATCTATATGTAATATACATGTAAATATACTTAGTTTCCATTTTTTATCTCCTTTTATCTGTAATGTACACAAAAAGGTAACCAGCTGTGAAGGTACAAGTGGGAAGGAAATCAATGATTTGGTGCTAAGCAGTTCCCTGCCAATTGCTGAACTATTGACTGGCTACCAATCAATTGCTGCACGGCTCCTATTGAGTCACATAATGTGGATAAAGCACATGGCTGAGGGGAAGAGGCAGCAGGATTCATAGAAATGGAATGGAACCTCAAAGAACATAAAGAAAAGGGAGGGTAGATAGTAATGAAAGAACAGAACAAAGTGGGCAGCATGAAAAACAAGGCTAGAAAGGAGAGTGGTTTTCTTCAAATGTGTAGGTGGAATTATGTGAAAGTTGAAACTGATGCTAAAATATGGGGAGCTGAAAAAAGGTAGAAGGGTGCTGGGTAACAGCTATTGGTAACAGGTCCTGGGTAACAGCTATTCTCCCCTACCTCCTGTTTCTCAGTTAAATGTTAAAATTTTCAGAAAACTTTATACACTATTTCCTATGACACACAATTACAGAGGAATGAGTTAACACAGAAAAAGCAAAAGCATGGAAAATATGAAACATACCTAAATTAGTTATAAGGATGTATCAGATCCACTGTAACTGCTATTGGAAAAAAGTAGAGATATAGAATGAGGCTGTAAGTGCAAGGAATTGCACTTCTTGAGGGTTTTGGTTCTTTTTAGTTTAATAAGGCACTGTTAGTCTACAATCCAGACTAAAAGACAATTTTAGACTCTTAATCTACAATCCAAACCTATGTCTTAGGTCTTACCTTTGCCTATCTCTGCCTAACCTTTAACAAGACAGAGAAAAATCAGGAAGTAGTAAGATTAAAACACATGCAAGTTTATTAAACATCAGTGGCATATGGACCACCAATAAGAAAGCAAAACGCTTTGTTAAAACTGAGGTGAATTAGCTAACAGAAAAAATAAATTTATCAAGACATAATGCAAGCCTAATATAAGAGAATATGAGGCTCAAAGCACATACCAGAAGACTGTTTAGTTGGGATCCTGAAAATCTGAAAGTTAAGAAGTGTTGCAGTGATACTCTGATGTGTCTGCATTTATGAACACATTTGCAGTTTCAAGTAATCAGAAGAATACGAAGGAAACAACTCATCATATGGGGAAGTAGTACCAGAGAAAATGTTACCCTCACGTTTGTATAGCATAGGTTCAGTTCCTTTTTCGACTACTGATCTTTACTGTAACGTTGGAATTTGGTCTCTGTGTGTCTCAGTTCACTATCTTTAATGTAGGCATAGCAGCACTTTCATACTTCTCAGGGGTGCTATAAAGATTAATAAATGCGATTAATGGCTGTGAAGTCCTTAGAAAATATGATATTAAGATTGTGCTAATCCCTTATATAGATGTTAAGAAGTAAGTGAAGTTAAACTACTTTAGAGGTTTTCCAATCTGTTAAATATATACTGTCTGTTTCTGAAAGGTGGAAAGTGTAGTTTTCATTGGCTTTAGACACAGTTGCTCAAGGTCTGTACCTCTGAAAATCAAAGTCTTCCTATTAACTTCTGTCTGACTTCTGGTTATATATGGTTTGTGACACAAAAACTATCAAGCCCTCACTTTTGACAAGCATTTGCTTTAAAATACTGCCTGTATTGTTTAATGTCATTGTTAAAAGACAGAAGTATACAATCAATAAAAAAAGGCTCTCCAAGTTAATCACCAACACTTTTCCTATAAATATGTAAATTTTCAGACTCATAATCTCACTGATTACCATTCATTGACAATTTGGGAAATTGGAATTAGACTTACCCTACTTTTAAAATAAGTAAAACAAGCACATGGGATACATTATTAAAATGAGAATGTTACATCGTGGTGCTTGCTTCCTTGGTGCTTGCTTCAAAGATAAACACTGTACTGTTGGTACAGTGTGTGTGAGATAAGGCCCTTCGCCTTATTCTTAACTGTTGCCAGTAGTTTCCTAAAGTTATCTCATGAGTAAGCATAGCAGAAGTGACATCTATCTTTTATCATTCCTTCTAATTTCATCAGTGCATCAGCTCATCACTAAACTTCCTTCCAGTGCTACATCCATGCCCCTGTAAACTGTCATCTGTTTAGACTTATATGAAGACTTGCATGAGAGGAGCAGGCCAGTGATGAAGGATCACAGTACTTGGGGCACAAAACAGCTGAGTGAATGGAAAAAAATTCTGAACTATATTGGAAAGCTAACAAGTAAGGAAAAGCCCACTCTGGAATTGAAGCAGATCTTGACACCAGGGTCAAAACTGATCTTTTTTTTACAGACATTTAAAATGAAAGGCAGTCAAAGACAGAGTCCTATTTATTCCTCAGAGGCATAGATATTTACTAATGGAAGCAATAGCAAAATCCAGTCTTCACTCATATTTAACCTTTTTTTGATGATTTTTTTTTCATCTCATTGAACAGTTTAGAGAACTATTACCAAGGAGACATTATAGGAGCTACCTTCCTATGAAAAAACTTGATTATATGATGACAGGATCATCCAGATTTGGAGGGATCTCAGCAGGTCTTAAGTCCAACATGTAGTCATCTGCAGACCTGATGAGACCACACTGCACCACCTCCTCCAGATCACTGGTATTAGGCAGCATTCATCTTCACTGTATCACCTGTTCCATTCAGCAACAGGCTCATATTTTCCTTGTTCAGCATTTGGCTGCTAATGTAGTAATAGAAGCTCTTGTCCCTGACACAACTCAGACTGCAAATATCAGCTCTACATGATCTCTGGCTTTCCCGGCAACACTTTCCCATGCCTAAACAGTATTTTGAAATTCCTCCTTTGCAGCCTGTTCCTGTTCCTGTGGCTTTGTCTTTGTATTGGAACTGCAATGTTAAGCCCCTATTTAGCTAAGAAAGTTTTTTCATAGGTTTATTCATTTTCCTGAGTATCAGGATGGACCATTTATTGCAACTCACATCTGACAAATCCCAGAACAATACTGTTTGGCTGGAATATATGCACTTACCTCTCACATCATAACAGTTAAGTACGCAGTTCGTTGTCATGGTTAAACCCCAGACAGTAACTAAATACCATGCAGCCACTCACTCCCTTCACTGTCATGCCTGGTGGGATGGGAAGAAGAATTGGAAAAAGGTAAAATTTGTGGATTGAGATAAGAACAATTTAATAATTGAAATAAACTAAAATATAATAATAACAACAACAATAATAATAACAACAACGACAACAACATCAATTTTAAGGAAAGGGAAAAAAAAACCGGAGTGATGCACAGTACAGCTGCTCACCACCCACTAACCAATGCCCAGCCAGTCCCTGAGCAGCCATTGGCCCCTCCCAGCCAACTCCCCCCAGTTTATATACTGAGAGTGATGCTCTGTGGTATGGAATATCCCTTTGGCCAGTTCGGGTCAGCTGTCTTCACAATGTACCCTCCCGGCTTCTTGTGTACATCCTTGTTGGCAGAGCATGGGAAAGTTGATTTAGAAGTCCTTGATTTAGAGCAAGCCCTACTTATCAAGAACTAAAACATCAATGTGTTTTGAACATTATTCTCAAACTAAATCCAAACCACAGTATTGTACCAGCTACTAAGAAGAAAATTAACTTTATCCCAGCCAAAGCCAGGACATTCATATTCTGTCTTTAATCAGTAGAAAAAGAGGAAGATGTTTAGATGAAGATTTATTCCTCTTTTAGAGAGTTTTCTAAGATTAATATGATCAAAGGCAGAGTTGAGGTAAGTAACTTAGAACAGACCCTTTACTTTCAGGTAGTGAGAGTTATTAAATTGGATCAGTTCTTAATCGTCTTTATGATAGGACATTGAACTGTTCTTTTTTCACTCAGTTGAATGACTAGTGAATCTGACAGAAGTAGATGGGATACTCTTTCTTTGCCCATTTAGAAGAATTTATTGCAGGAGAGGTGGATAAAGACTAGGTTTCTTTTAGCTTTGGCACTTCTGTATGTAGCAGCTAATATCTGTGATGAAGGTTATAAGGCAACAACACAGAACAATGTGACCAGATAGTATTTTTTCGAGGGTCCTGGCTGTTTTAGAAGCCAAAACCTCATCACCTCTTACTGGATGGAATTAATAGTTTCACAGATCTTTGCCTGTTGGCCTGTCAGGATCAGTAGACTATACGCAATTCTCTAAAAAGAGCAATTAATTACTCTTTAGAAAAGGGAGTATCTCCCCTGACTGAGACAGATAGTGACAAAGCTGCTAATTTCTTTGATGGAATTCTTCCCATCAAATGTAGATAGCCACAAAGAGAATGATTACATCTGAATCAGTTTGCTCTATAAACAGTACATCTTTAGTAAATATTGACAATGGAACTTGAGACATGAAATAATTCTTACCTTACCAAAGATGCTGAAAATAGGTCACATACAGCATTCCATAAAAGTGCATGATTCTCTCCATTGACTAAAAAGAGAATGTAGGATGACAGGGTTAGATCGCATGGATACACAGTTGCAGAAATCTTGTATTAGGCAAGATTAATCCAATCCTGATTATTCTATTCCACAGCATCAATAGACGTTACTGATCTGAAACCTTTGTGCAAATGAAGCACTTATATAGACAATCACTCCAAGATGAGCATGGAAATTAACTGTTAATAAATTGAGTGACCATTACAAATGTTTCTTAATCAACAGCCTATTTTCATATTTTGTCAATAAATGCAAAAGCCTGATAACATGGTTCTTATCAAGCAAATTTAAGTTAAATTGTCTTTATTGATGTCGACTGAGTTATCCAGGACATAACAGAAGAAAAACTCAGTGAACAGATTGTATAGGAAATACAGTGAAATGTGCTGTGGTTCCAGACTGAGTAATAGATATGAGCAACAGCTAACTATTTTGAAGAATTAATACTTATTTGACAGATGAAAACCTGTTTATTCAAAAATTTTATTTCCTCTTCAGACACATTCCTATAATCCCCTCATTTATTTTTAAAACCTCTTGTTATCCCCTTTAGCCTAATTGGTTTATTAATAATAAATGATTTGATTATCAATAGTAATCCTTCTTATAATTTTTCTTACTGTGATGTTGCCCACATTGTATTTGGTGCAGTTCAGATGTATTGGTGAAGCAGGAAAAATGTAGGAATTTGCTCTGGATTATCTTCACTTGTTTAAAAACCCTGCCAGCATCTGGTTCAAAAATCTGTAGTGTACATCTGTAGCATACTAACTTTTGCTATGATGTAGTGTATGGTCTGCTCTTCAAACTCTCCTTAGTTTCTAGGTGACAGGATAACATATGGTTCCTTACAGTCTTCATAAGGTGAAATAGAATTTCTTATTTTAATGTATTCTGGGTGTAATCATACACTTATTCAGTGGGAAATAAAGAGCACACATAATGTAGGAACATTGCTTCAGAATGAACTGTGACCTGTCATTGCAGAGACACCTCACCACTGAATAAACAACAAATCATTGGATAGTTGAATGAAAAGACGAGAAGAACCAAGCACAAGTTGAACTCAGAACTGCTCTAAGGTAGAACACAATTTATTTTTTTTTCAGACTCAGAATTTATTCTACCAAATCAAAACCATGTAAGCCTAGAATGCAGAGGTGGATAGAAGATAGTAGAAATGTTTTGCTTTTGGATTCCCCTGCATGTAAACATGGAGAATGCAGAGCAATGAAAGGCTATCTGATAGAAGCAAACATTCAATTTACACTAGTTTCTGAGCCCATTTCAGCTGAAAAGAACTGTCATTTAGTTAGCTCTCCTGCTGAATGCTCCAACAGATAGAGATGGAATTGAGCAAACAACATTTTCTCCAATGCAGAGCCTATGTAGTCTTACAGCTTTCAACTGGGGACCGGGCATTTGATCAATTTGATACCAAACATCACCACAAGCAGTGCAAAATGAGACTGTGATGTATTATGGAAAGAGCCACTCACTGCTATAAGCATAAGAGAGTATGTCAGAGCTGTGCTGCACTCTTACATCGGGTCTGAACTTGACCCAAAGGCACTAAAAAACAGGTAAAAATAAGAACACTATTGTACTTAACCTTTATGCAAGAAAATATACATATTATTTACAGAATATAATAATAACAATTACTTTAAATTGCATAAAATTCTATTAAATACATCCAGAAAAAGAGGAAAGTATTTTGCACTACTGCTAGGTCACAGGTACTAATATTGGAAAGAAGTAAATATGTGTCTGCATAAAGTCTTTGGTTGTTGATATTATTAGTGATGCTTTCATAGTGTGAATTTATTCAGTAAATTAGAAGCTAGAAAGAGCTAGGATTCACTGAAAGTGATCTGCTCTTTGGCTGGAAACAGAGCACAGCTGGTTTGATCACAGAGGATGGTGCCATAGCTCTACTTGGCAGAGATCCTTCTTTTGTCCTAGCCAAAGTAGACGAAAGCAAAACTCTCAATGGATCACTGTAAAAGTCAGATGCTGATGCACACATGTGAGTATCACATTTCAAACACAGAAGTATTTTATTGAAAGCTAAGTGACATGGCAGTATTTACACCTCTGTCTATATCTCAAAAACCAACCAACTAATACTTAGCAAGCTCATTTTCTTAGATGAATAAAATAAAATTCAGAATTCCTTCAACATATTGATAAACTGCTGCCAATTTTTTTACAAGAATAAACGAGTATTATTCTAATAATTAATGATCATTAATATTGATTCCAAAATTAAAATTCAATTAAAAATATTTTTTACAAAACAAGAATGAGAAAGATTATTCAGAACATAGTAGTGCCAAAATCTTTTTTTCTAACAGGTTCTCTAAAGAGAAATAGTCCAGTTTAGAGTACATGTTTTCCCCTGCAAAATTTCAGGAGAATTCATCACAAAATTTCTAAGGAGTTCACTGTTAAAAAATTCAATATTTAGCCACAACATAAATTAATTTTCTCTCAGAATATAAAAGCTATGACTGAAAAGAAAATTGAAAGGGGAGATGGAGGTAACAGTGATTGCAATTTTTAACTGAATTCATTGGAAAATCTTAAATCAATCTTCATATCATACATATATGCTAAAAACAAAGATGAAAAAAATTAACAAACATACATGTTTTTGCATTTAATGTAGAAATGTGAAGTGGTGATTTCTTTGTTATAATTTGTCCTCCAAAGCTGGTCACCTATCCTGCTTTGGGCAATTCACTTTATATTTTTCTGCTTGCAAGAGAGATAACAGCACTGTGCTTAATTCTTGTCTACCGCAGTGCTATTTTGGAATCAAACGTCTAATGCAGTCACTTCTGCTCAATCTTATAATTAAAGTATCTTTCAAAAAACTCTTTAGCGTGTTGCAGTAAGTTTAAAGTTTAAAGGAAGTTTAAAGGCTCAGTCTTTCAGACCTTACTGAATAATGCATAGGGCTCTGTAGTGCCTTTGAAGTCAGCATGACCACCTGAATGAGTAATAGCAGTGGAACAACTCCTAAAGGCTAATTCTGTTGGCTATTCTTAGTCACATGAATCAAATAATAGTTTTGCCTACAAGGTACTAAGAGTGACTTAGTCATTAGGAAAAAGAATTTCAACCATTTTGTTCAAAGAACTGGACCATCAGCCTGCACAATTGTAATCCATTATTGACGATTATTGTTCTCTCTCAGAAAGTACTCACATCCTATTGCTGAAAAGAAAAATGAGGCTGGTAGAAAAGCTAACAGGTATGTGATAATCTCTCTGATATCTTTTCTGGCTTCAAGGAAAGTCATTTCATCTTCTTTGCTGGTGAACAGCATAACATCTCTTTTCTGTACAAAGATATAAACTGTGAAGAAAGGGCAACTGTTAACTCCTATCCAATCACAAAGATTAACTTTCTTGAGCCTTGTTAGACAACAATGGCTTTCTTTTTCAGTAAAATCAATGAACCAATTCATTCTAAAAAACCTAAGCTTTTTAAAATAACATTTCACTGACCTCATCTGATCATGGAAATACTTATGTGAAAAGCAGGTTATTTATAAAAACATATATGTACTTCTGGTAAGGAAGAAAACTCACATATCACCCAAACCACCCAAAACAAAGATGTAAATGCAAATAAATGTTTGGGTACAATGGGGGAAAACTTTAAGAAGGAGAACTTGTCAAATCTCAAAAATACATTGCAGAAGGTACATTTCTTCCCTCAGATACAAAAGCCAAGATTTTGCAAATCCATTTGCAAGGGCAAGTATAGGGAGTTTCAAGGAGATCTACTATTTTGTCTGCCTGTTAAAATTTTCAAAAGGAATCGATTCAACAGTTATTTTCAGTTTCTCAGAACAATTTTCTGTTCCCTGTAAGGAAGGGCAGCAGCGTAACTGTGAGTGGCTAGAAAATGGCAGAGGTGTTTTTGGGCCACTGCATGGTGTGTCTGCTATTAGAGGATATTCAGAGCTGGAAAATCAGTTGTCCAAATTCAATCAATGATGCAAACTTAATTTTGAAACAAGTAAAAGAGAATTCTGTGAGGAACACCTAGTGGAGTTATGTTACCCATATGAATTTTGCAGCTGGTGGACATTTAAGCCTGCAGCTGAGACCTAAGTTTGCACTCCCAGACAAAAGCAATTCCATCCAGTCTCATAAAATGATCATGGCACGGCTAAGTAATTGTTAAAACCAAAGTTGTGAATAGAAGTGGAATGCAAAAGGGTTTAATGGAAATATAATGGGGAAATGAAAATCAATACAGACAAATGTTGAAGAATATATCATCTTATAAAAAAGATTGTTTAGGAGAAAAAAGAATGACGTAACAGCTTTATTGTTCAAAAAAGATAAATCAGTAAGAAAAGAACCCCTAGAGAAACCACAAGTGAAGGGTCCCGGATGATTATTCAAAAGCGAAGGTATATGTATATAAGTTGTAGAATATGTCATGGTAGGAATTCACTGTAAGGCAAAATAACCCAAGGGAAAAGTATGGTTGTATTATAAAATATATATACAGAAGAAAAATAAGAGATATAAAATGATTTAATGAACTAGTCATAATTCAATATACAATGAAATATATGAGTGATATACTGCTATTTGTAGTCCTAGTAGCAAAATGAGTTAGAATTTCTTCTACCTATAGGGAAAAAAAAGAGATTACTCCAAATTTAAAAGTATAGATGTAAAAGTAAAGAATGACTCAGACAACCTGGATATACTTGAAATGCAGATGAGAAATGTGATCTGGATTAATAAGAAAATTGTCTGCACTAAGTATAGCAATAGCCTTGTAAGATATCAAGTAACAAAGAGTCCTCATTAACACAGAAACTAAAGGAAATCAAATATGACAAAAATAACAGTATTTAATAAATAAATCATGATAGAAAAGGTTATGTTGTAGAAATAAATAAGTAAGAAGAGTTAAACAAGGGAGAAAGTCTATGACATAAGCCTAATTTTACTGTCAAACTAAGAAAAAACACCTCACTAAAATATTTTTTTACCTATTCTTTAGGAAATGGGGAGGGTCTACAGACCAGAAAGACATCTAGGTTATATTGATCTTTCTCATGGCAGAAATATGAAATGCTAGAACAGGTGGGATCTGAGGGTTATCCAGTACTAGCCTACTTTAGCAGAAGAGCTGGAAGTCATGGATGTCAGCAAAGAACCACCACGATGCAAAATAACTTTAGTAAACAGTACAGAAAATCATTGTGAATACAAGCCTTAAAGAAGACTTTCACAGCCAGTCAGTTTAGAAGCAAGGACAAATACATGCTTCAGCAAATGAACACACCATGAACCCAACTCTATTTCCCAAGCTCTGTGCAAACACACTGCCCTGAAATGCCATATGCTACAGAACAGAGTATACTCGGCTACAGCCAGTAGAAACCATAAACCAGCTGGTTTAATCAGTTTTCTAGTGTCAGAAGGGACACAACTGCAGAGTTTTATAATGTGATGAATGAGAAACACCAGTTAGAAAGGAGTAAAATGATACATCTCTGAGGTACCTGCCATTTTGCCAGCAGAATGAAATAATAAAAGAAATTGGCAGATCTCTGCATGCTACCTGGCATATTTTGGCATCTCTTTCTTATGTTTCACAGTAC
Organism: Falco biarmicus; assembly: GCF_023638135.1. Lineage (NCBI taxonomy): Eukaryota > Metazoa > Chordata > Aves > Falconiformes > Falconidae > Falco > Falco biarmicus. Next base: position 30,379,382 of record NC_079293.1, on the reverse strand, counting down.
ATATTGCAAATGTTCAGTTTACTATAGGCTAAACATTTACCGAAAAAACAAATCCCTCTCCACACTGTTACAATCTATTGCTAATGTAATACATGCTTTTTTTTCTCTTTCTTAGGGTGAAATGCAAAACTTCCATTATATTCCCTTTAAATTTGGCAAGACAGTGGGCATATGCATACAGCTGTCAATACTGCTATTCACATATAATGCATTGGTATTGCATCTTGAATTATCCAAAGTTTTAGAAGACTCTTGTTCCTAAGGCTCAATCATTCCACAATCTCTGTAGCCATCTTTCTCTATACACCCCTAAGCTCACCTTAAATTGATTAAATAACAGATGCTGGTATATTTAATTTATTCTTTACCAAGGAATTCAGCAATTGCTTTTATATTTCCAATATACATTAATCTATGAGGTTTTAAAGTCAATATTATATCTTTATTTTTTTATCTTTAAGTTGGTTCATAATTAGTTTTCAGCTGCAGAATTCTGTAAGCTTTTGTTTCCTGCCATCAGACAATTGCAAACGAGTGCCTGGAGTTTGACTGAGTAAAACACTGGAGCCAGTACTCATCCCTAGACTTATAAAACATTATCATAACACTTAGCCTTTCTGCAATTAGTAGATATTTACCAAGGTATTTATAACAGTATTATTAAGCAGTATTTTGAACACTTGTAGCCCCAGAATATTGCATCAATCCAACTCAAGTCAAAACTGAATGGATATATTATATGTCTAAAATATAAAAAAATATATCAAGTGAAAAAAAACCTTAAGCATAACATGGCATTCCATTATCAAAGTGTAAACATGCTGAGCACAGTACAGTCCACATTAGTATTCAACAAAACAAGTCAACTTTCCAACCTGGAAGATGAAGAAAAGTTTCAGAGTTAGAGGAAATTAAAAGTTGTGTTAAAATGGTAACTAAAAAAAAAAAAAAAAAGTTCCTTTCCAATATATTGAAATGAAGGAATTTCAGCTTTATAGCTTTATTGCATCTTGTCCAGAGAAGCATACTAATTCAGTGCACTGATAGTGCCACCACCTTTGAGGTATCTGAAGTTGGGAAGAATGCAGATATTTGCATATATTATCTTTAACTTCTTTGATGTGGTTTCAAAGAGGAAACGTTTGTAGACATAAATAACAGCTCATTTGAAAGCCAGAAATAAGGTGGTTAATAATCAATACTCTCTAAGAATTTAAATATCAAGTTATTTTTTATGACAACTATTTGAGTTAACTTTAAGAAGTCCCTTAAGAATTAGATGGCACATTCAGATAGCACAGAATGCAGATAGATTCCAGGGACACTTTCAGTGGATACAAATAGCAACAGACCTGAAAGCTTAGGTTATCAGGAATTATTTGAATGATTTAGGTTTTAGGCTAGGAAGTTTTGGTGAATCTATTGTTTTAGTAAGTTAAAATACCCAAGTTTATACATACAAATACAATATCTAAACCTAAAAGTGCACTCTGCATCTGAAGATTAAAAAAAAAAAAAGAAATAAATAGATAGATTTTTTTTATTATTATTATTTTAAAATAAAGGATATGTTGTGCAGTAAGAAAAAGGGGACAGATCCTCTATTTATGACTAGCTCCACGCTGAAAGGTACATGTGATATATAACGGGTACATGCCATTTATGAACCTACATTCAGAAGCAGAAAGCATGGAAGCACATCACACCTATTATGGTGCAGTCAGAGTAAGTCAATGAAAACCGAAGCATTTCTGTGGAAAAATAAAATCAATTTTGAGGAACCTCTTATGTGATTTAAAGCATAAGAACCCACTAAGTGACTTAAAAAGCAAATTGTATTTGAAAATGTTCTTATGATTTTTAGTGGCCTTCTTCATGGGCAAGTCTGACTTCTCAGGTTTGACTGGGTTTTAAAAGCTCCTTTTCTCCTAAAACCTTGATAACAGAATACTTAATTTTCATTAAGAAGTGTAAAATCCTCTGATATCATACAGCTGTGGTTCTTTCAAACAATCAAACATCCAATAGAGAATCACTGTGATGAAATTCAATTCTCAGTAGCTTTTACATGGCCATATAAGTTCCCTCTTCTACTGTCTTAAGGATAGTCAGACCTATTGAAAAATTTTAGCATTTTGTCAAAAAAAAAAAAAAAAAATCAGTGGAGAGCAAACAAATCTGTTAGTGAAGACCACTTTTGCCAGAAGACTACTATAATGATATTTCAAGATAATGTCTAGTGATTTTCCATACACCTGTCAGTCCAGGACACTGGACATTTGAAAACACTAGACAACACTGGTTATGGTGTATGTGCAAAGCAAGTCTCTTGTCAATACAAAACAGAACTGATCTCCATGGATAAAATTGTCAGGAATGGGATGCGTCCGGCTTGTTGTACCATTTTTGGATCTGCCAATGTCAGCAAGATTGATGATGTAATTTGTAAAACTATTAGCTCCAAATTTGGCAGCAATTAAAACAGTAAATGGAATACCAGAAAGGACTTCAGCAAAGATATAGGAGAAAAACACATATCTGAAGAGATCATTTTAGATGTTGGCACTGTATCAAAACTAATGAGACCTTACCTGTAGTATTGTACATAAATCTGGGCACCTTGTTAAAGTAAGCGGACCAAATACCTGGAAATTGTCCAAATAGTGAGAAAAGACTGAGGAAGTATCTTGCAAGTTATAACTACTGTTTGAAGAGAGGGTAGAAAATTTAGATTTATTGATGTTATGAAGAATTAAGATAATTAAAGTGTATAACATTTTGAAGGGCATAGAGACAGTTTGTACCATCACCCACTGGAAAGGCAAAAATTACCTCAAAATCAGAAAGAAGCTGAAAGGACCATGAGTACTGATGGAGTTCAAGAGACAATGCACTCTAAAAGCAAAAGCAATGTTTAAAATGAGCTAGAAACTGCATTAGTAGAAGAAAGAAATGGGTATAAGCTTCTGTAAGCAACTGGGGCATGGGGAGGAAAGAAGGAGAGAAAATTATACCCCTGTCCCCAAAGACAGAGGCTTGAATGGGCTCAGAAGCTCAATTACACTCTCAGCCCTCAAAATGGTCCCTCAGATCAGTATTGAAAAGATAAACCATTCTGCTAGAGAGAAATAGGCAAAAATGTCTCTTCATGACCTAAGAGTCAACAGAAAAGTCACTGCCTTTGTAGTTTAATTAAAAAAATAATCCTGTTCAGAAGATATATGAGTCTTCACCATGAGATTTTAGTTCAAATGCCCCTCCACTATCTCCTAAGTTTTATTTAGATTTTCATGTTCTTGCTGGAAAGTTTACAAGCACAGAACAGTAGTGATTAAGGTTGTCCACTGGGAACAGGGCTCAACACTAACTTGTTTCACACAGGCCCTCAGAGAACTCATGAACAGTAATAACTTCTGGTTACTGCTTTCCTAGGTGAGTCTTAAAGTGATTATCAAGAGGTGAAAAACTTTATAGACATTTCCTTTCCTGAAGTTTTCCAACTCCTTAATTTGGTTGTTTTCAGAAACAACAAATTATTCCTCAGATTGGACTTCTATAGTATGAAAGGATGGGGAAAAGTCTGTGGTACAATTTCTCAAGCCTCAAAATGCCCGCACTCAGACGTCACTGCATCCATGTGGAACATCCTTGGCACTGAAGGGCTGTGCCCTGCACACATTTACATCCCTGTGTATGGAGCTGGATTGCGCGGATGCATTGTGGTGCAGTGGGACTTTATGATGTGCCTAAGATCCTAACCCAAAGCTCAGAACATGGGAGGGGAGAGTTACATATAACATAATCAGAGAAGTCTGAGAAGCAAGAGATATGTGCTCAATCAGAGCATTCAGAACTACAGATGCATTTCTTCAGCTATCAGAGATGGTTTAAGCAATGACCACTCCTCCTGTCCTTCCCCAGTCACCTGTTTCCTCATCCTCCCTGTCCAATTCCTGTGTTATATTTGAACAGGTACTTTTCTAGTTGTGCCAAAGAATTAAATAAGCAAACAAATCCCAAGAAATAACTAATTTCATTCTTCTGAGTTGTTTTTCAGCAACCTTTCACAGAGCAACTACACAAATAACTTGTGCTAGCATAATGCAGAGGGAGGAGAGCAGTGAAACAAAACTTCTGGGAACAAAACAAAAGCAAATAACTCTCAATTGTTAAGATGAAAATTTTAGGTTGCCTTTTTAACAGTTTTTGCGAAACCATTTCAAAGGGACACGCGTCACTGGAGTCATTATACCTTACTAGAGAAAGGAAATCCCTTTTATTTTCAAATTATTTCAGACACGGTGTGAGCCTGCAGCTCAGAATTCTAGAGGTTAAAGCTTCACATAGACTGGTGAGTTGATAGATATATTATAGGTATTTATATTTATCTAAATCTCTATGTAATCTATAGCTATAGATTATCTATATCTATGTCTATATCCTTTTGTTGTAATGAAGAATAAGTATTAGATCTGAGCCATTTCAATAAACCAGCACGGTTTAACACAGTAAAAAGACTGTTAGAGTCTGCACATTATGTAATGCCAAAACACAAGAAAGTTTGTTTTTGTGGTGCACAAATAATTTAATTCATATAATTACTCTGTAATAGTGTAACTGTTATAAGATAGAATGTGAGCCATAAAATCTAGCAATTATGGAGTTATTTATGTCTTATAAATACTGTTGCAATAATACTAGAAGTTGAAGTACCATGCAATACCTAGCTTAATTGCTTCTTGGTTTGTATGTCTAGCTCGAAAATAAGGATCCTCTTCATGGTAAGCATAGATATAAGCACATTGTAACAATGTATGTAAAGTTTAATAGTTTAGCACATATAACTAAACAACTAGAGAAAATAACATTATTAATGACAAACAGGTTACACACAGATTTAGTCTCTTTATGGTATCCAGCGGTTTGTTTGTTGTTCCAATTGATTAACAAATGCTTTTTGTAAACAAATTTAGAATTATTGCTTTCTCACAAATTATTGCTAGCATTAGTTTAATTATTCAGTAGGGATAACACTATCCAAGAATTCTGACTGTTGAGCCTGTTTATACAGTGCAATATATGCAATATCTGTTTCCTGATTTGCTTTCTTGCAGAGAGACAACCAAAATGTTTTATGAATATCAGAATAATAATCTGAGGATCCTCAGTGGCAGTATGCAATGTTTCCATTCAGGCATGTAAGACACGATAGCCACATTTTTTAGGCATAAACTCTGTAAGGTAACTGGTGAGGCAGACACCTACTTTTGTTTCTGCTCATCCTAATCCTTGACAAGCTATTGCAAAGCTTTTATGTTGAACTCTCTCACTTTTTAAGGTTTGCTTCTGTCAAAAGTCATATGCAGTTAAAAGAATGATCTCTCTGTTGCTTTCCTCTCGAGGTTGCCTCTAAAGTAAGTCTTAACCTCTGTCTGTGATGTGCTACTAAAGGCAACACTGGTGTTCACACTAAGACCCACAGCTGCTTTAATATCTGCACAACAGACATATATACTCCTGTCCTGATCAGGGCTGTTGATTTCTGTTCCAGTGTCACTTACCCTAGGGGTTTCAGGTAGGACGTTCCTCTCCTGTAGTCCTAGACTCATGGTAGTTGCAGAGTGGTGATGGGCAGTAGCACTTAACAGCAGTAGCAGCATGATTAAATGTGCTATTTGCATTAGCAAACTGGCAGCAACACACAATATCAGTACCAAATGCTGATGCTATCAGGATCTAAGATGGGACCATAGTAATTTTATAGTTGGCTTTAATGCACTGCAGAGCCCAGAGGTGACCAGCCTCATCTCAGTTTGACAGTACTGTGCCTTAGCAACTACCCTTCTTCTCAACCTTTTTACAGAATAGAGATAAAACTATCTTCAAATTCTCCCCAGTGTGCGATGGACAATGTAAGAAGAGGCTAAGGTATGATGATTTGTCCTCATCTTCGATTAATGCTGCTACTGCCTCAGCAAGGTACCAAAGGGAGAGAGAAGTAGCATATGGCTTTCCAGAAGGTGTTCAAGTTGCTTAAGTGGCTTTCGGAGCTAGTGGTGTCTTCTGAAAAAAGCAAAGGGGAACTACTGGAAAGGGTCTAGCGGAGGGCTATGAAGATGATGAGTGGACTAGAACATCTCTCTTATGAGGGAAGGCTGAGAGAGCTGGGCCTGTTCAGCCTGGAGAAGAGAAGACTGAGAGGGGACCTTACCAATGCCTGCAGATGTCTGAAGGGCGAGTGCCAAGAGGATGGGGCCGGGCTCTTGTCAGTGGTGCCCAGCGACAGGACAAGGGGCAACGGGCACAAACTGCAACACAGGCACAGGCTGCCCAGAGAGGCTGTGGGGTCTCCTTCTCTGGAGGCCTTCAAAACCCACCTGGATACAATTCTGTGGAACCTGCTCTAGGGGAACCTGCTTTAGAGGGGGTTTGACTAGATGATCTCCAGAGGTCCCTTCCAACCTTGGCCATTCTGTGATTTCATTTACACTTCCCAGTGGAATGATGTTACTTACACAGAGTGAGAGATCCCAGCCCCTAGTAATGCCATTCATTCAAAGATAAAGCAGACTAAAACTCAGAAACTGGGATACCAGCCAGAGATGGCCAATTGTCACCAAACCTGTGTTCTAAAGAATGAGCAGTATTACAAAACTTTGAGGTATTGTGCCCCACTTTTGCTATCATTCCTGGGAAAAACTGCTTTTGTATCTTAATCCATCCAAACACACACGTCACTGACTAGCTAGAGTATGTGCAAAAGCTTTCCAGAGAAAGGGTTACTGCATAACCTGAACTCTGTCTCAAACATCCTAGAAAACCACTGTTTCTTAGCACTGCTACTTACTGGGTTCAGTTGTTTCTGAAGTTTTCTGTTCTTTGTGATTCATGTTTATGGTTTGGCTATCAGTCATAACACACATGGGTACAGACTTAGCCAAATATCCTTATTTGAACAAATAATAAATTATCCTTCACAGAGAAGTAGTAACAAAGCACACTCACAAATAATGGTTTAGATGTAGCCAAAGGGATTTAAGAATTATGTTAAAATGCAATTATAGAAATCTCCTCTTCTGATTCTGTCCCAAACTAGATTTATAGTTGTTTCTGATTCAGGTGTTTCATAGGCATTTTAAAAATAAAACCATGTGAAATAATTTTGTTACTTTGGTTTGGTTTTTGGTTTTGTTTTTTTCTTATAAGTTACTGTTGAAGGTCAATCTGGAAAATGGTAACTTCAGTGTGATTATTTGTGAGGATGACTGATATGGGAATAGATTTATGGAATCAGCCCCTTGAAACCTGACTGTCAAACACCAGACAGTCTACACAGAATAAGACAAGAAGAGAGGATTTTGGAACAGTAGTTTGGCATTCAAATGGCTTGCTTAACCTAAAAAGAGAATGTGGAATCATGTTAATTTTGTATATATGTGTTAGTTGCTGCTTCTCGCTTTTAATTACAATATTTTGAACGACTACATGAACGCTGTCCAGGAGGGCTGCAAATCTGGCTGCCTAGCAGCTATATTACAGATTTAATTAACACACGTTGAGAACTGCTGCAAATCAGCTGTGCAACCATTCCCTTGCTATTGATGATGACAACCTTATGGAGGCCAAGCTGCAAATCCGCCTCGCAGACTGCAGCGCAGTAACCATTATTCTATTGATCAGCATTGTCTCAGATGTTATGTAGCAAAAATGTGGTAATCAGGGTGACAGGCTTAAGATGTAAGCTATTCACAGAGCTATTGAGGAAAAAGAGGCTACAGGCATTTTAGCGTCACTCAGTGCATCATTTGAAAGAAAATAGTCTTTTGAATAAAGCAGAATGCCAGAAACAAAAATGTGGCCAATCATAAAAGCATGGTGAAAGATCTGAGTTTAAAGCAAAGTGCAGTAGAAAAGAAATACTGAAAATAACCATCCAGGAAATTTCAGCACTTGTAGAAATGGCAAGAACAGATGTTTATTCCTTCTGGTCTCTGTATGGAAATGGTGGCCTTTTACAGTTTCCTTGCACAGTTTTTAATGACATCACAGGAACAGAGAGACAGAAAAAAGTAAAGCAAAGTAATTGTTACTCAACTGTGGTAAGGGAATGAAAATGAAATAAAGTTAGAAATAATACTATGGAAAAAGTGCCCCAGTGCCTTACCATACAAGGAAGATGCAAAAATAATTTGACCTTAGAAAGTCTCAATAGTGCTCTGTTCAGATTCATAAATATTCCCGTGGATGAACAGTTGAGAGGCAGAACTGCTCCCCTAAGCTTATATGCAATCCTTGAGGTAAAGATACATCAGCGTGGAAGAATTCAGTTAATAATAACGACGCACTTGGGAAAACACACACTTTGACTCATGTGTTTTGAATTATTGTTGTGAAGTATTTTGGAAAGACATAGCAATTGCTGAAACTAAACATGCAACCACTGACATAAAGACAATTAGCAAATGTGCTGCAATAAAATTAGAAATTGTATGAAAGGGTAACTCTAACAACTCTGGAGGAGGTGAGAAAAATTATTTTTGGAATATTTGCAGAAATCAACAATTAAATGCAAATAAGTAAGTCTAAGAAATCATGTACTGAACTCAAAAATGAAGAAAGAGGAGCTTTATGTAGGGAGCAACTGGTTTGCTGAATACTAAGAAAGAGCTTTGAGTTACTATGGCTAATTCCTCAAGACCCTTAGCAAATTGTGCAGCTGAGAAAAAGAATGAATATAGAGGGTACTAATGCTCATCTGCTTTAGGAGAAGAATGGAGTTTAAATCAGAGTGCTGTAATTTACTGACTCTTTTGCTGTAAAATATTGTGATATGCCCAGCCTTCAAAGCAAGTGTCATTCCAATGAATCCAGTGGGCCTTGTTAAAATAGCATATTGTCATAAAATAACACCAGCCACAGAAATTACAATTTAAGTTTGAAAAGCCTTACAGCCAGGTCTCCTGACCATAGACACTGTAACCTATATGTAAAGTCATATTAACAGCCTGAGAGTGTGAACTCTACTTATTTATGAGAGGGTTGTTCTTGTTCATTCACATCACTATTATCTTCCCACTGCTTAGACATGAACAGGCTTTCTTTTGATCCCACCCCACTGTGAGCAATTCCCTGCACAGTAAAACATGCAGTATGTAAAAGAGAATCTTCATCAATTATTAAAAAGATTTCCATCAAATTTTTTAATAGGGAAAATGGATTTACTCTTGAAATCCTCAGGTGTCCTAGGACCTAAGGAAGCCAGACAGACAGACAAAGCTCTAGTCCTCCAAATTGCTTTTTGTCTCCTCTAACAGATGTGTAGCTCCAAAATAAGACCTTTGGTTGACACAGAACCACATTCACTGACCTCAAATACAGGATGCAGTGCCAGTCCCATTTCTCAGGACCCCTGAGACATTGCTATGGAAAGTGAGTTTCCCCAAAAGTGATTTTCAGTTGTACAGATGCTATGCATATGCTGGTTTTACATAGTGTCATCAGAGAAACTCTTGATACTGGCTTTTTGTTGGTCAGTTGGTCTAAGGTAATTTTATCTGAGGAGCTGGGTGTAATCCTTGAAAAAAATTTGACTGTAAAAGATTTTCTGAGAAAGACCTTTTAAGGATAAAAAGAGGAAATAGCTTTATATTAGCATAACCTGGGACGCCGATACACTGTTTTGACTGTCTCTAATAAAACTACACTATTAGGATACTAGCACTGGACACAAGTAAAATTTAGAGATGTGTGAGTCAATGTTGCTTGAAGAACCATAAACCAAACAGTAAACTAACAGCAATAAAATGGTTGTATATTGTCATACACACTTCTAGAACCCATCAAGAAACACTGATGGCAAGAACCTGAGAACATTAAACTAGTTTCAGCCTGATTTCATTTCAAATTTACAGGTGATATGCAATCTGACTTTCTTGAAACATCTTTAGCAATGCAGAGTCATAATAAAGTTAAATTGAATTTACAATCTTTAAGAAGCACCTTAAGTGGTTCCTGACACTATACAGAAATGTCGGGTTTTGTCCAGCTCCAGAAATGATGGTTCAGACTGAACCATTTTAGAAATCTGTACTGCAGCTATGATTTACTCTTTAGCCTCAGGAAGGTGACTGACAACACACAGAATACACAAATCACAGCAACAAGGCACCCTTTAAATTAAGTCTTCCTCATTCATTAGCAGATTGCATTTCATATATTCACAAGATCACATCACATATTTCTGTGCTGGTGAACTGAACAGCTCCTGGGTCCTTTCCCTGGCCTGGAGGATAAACGATGCAGAATAGCTTGCATCTGCTATAAATGATCATAGACCATAAAAGCATTCAAACTGTCTGCTGGCAATTGATCTTTGGACCCAAGAAATGTTTCTCCAAGGTAACGTTTGGATGCCAGGAATTGTTTATTTAGCTTACATTAAAAGGATACTCAAGGTATTTCTAGCAATATAACAGTGTAGACAACTGGAAGACACATAACAATATAGAGGATGGGTCTACATGTTAGCTCCAGCAACATTGCCTGGCATTGTTTAATTGACTAGTATGGGCTGGGTTTGGCTGGGATAGAGTTAATTTTCTTAATAGTAATTTGTATAGGGCTATACTTTGGATTTATGAGCAAAACAGTGTTGATAATACACTGAAGTTTTAACTGTTGCTAAGCAGTGCTTAAACAGAGCCAAGGCTTTTTCTGCCCCTCACACCACCTGCCAGTGAGAAGGCTGGGAGTGCACAAGGAGTTGGGAGGGCACACAGCTGGGACAGCTGACATTCCATACCGTATGATGTCATGCCTAGCAATAAAAGCTAGGAGAAAAAGAAAGAATGGGGGACATTTGGAGTTACAGGATTTGTCTTCCCAAATAACTCTTTACACATGATGGAGCCCTGTTTTCACAGAGATAGCTGAACACCTGCCTGTCAGTGGGAAGTAGAAGATGAATTCCATATTTTGCTTCACTTGCGTGCATGGCTTTTACTTTACCTGTTAAATTGTATTTACCTCAACCCATGAGTTTTCTCACTTTTACCCTTCAGATTCTCTCCCCCATCCCACTGCAGGGAGTTAGCGAGTGGCTGTGCAGGGCTGAGCTGCCTACTGGTGTTTAAAACATGCCATAGTAGAGACATAGCTTTACAGAAAATATATACAGCTTTTACTCAAGTAGAAAACTCCATGATTTAAAAAGAGATTTCTGAGTAAAATTAAGCGTGTGTATACAACTTGCAACATTGGATTTTGTCTTTTAGGCTCTGAGCCTGTTGCTGCCATGGTAATTCTAAAAACTGGTTTATGGTGACATCTTTTTGCATGTTTTTGTACAATACATCCTGACCTCAGGATGCATGCTACTCTATTAATATCCTAATATAAAAAAAGAAATGAAAGAAATTACTGAGTGGTCAAAGTAATGAATATCAAGAATTTCTTTGGGAAATTAAGTATAACTATCAGGGCATGCAACAGTGTTTGCATAATTGGAAAGCTTAGAGATTTCACTTGGTCTAAGCTATGTTTATAGCCACTTAAACTCCTAAAGCTCATGTGCTGCCACATCTGTATATAAAAAGTAATCTCTCTTTTTACTATATTATTTTATCAGAAAAAATTCAGTGAAATGCTTGTCTTCTGGATATTATTCTACTGTCATTGCATTGCCACTGCTTTAAGGAAAGCAGCACTGACTCCAAAGCAGAGCCTTCCCTTTCATTCAAGAATTTGCACTGCTTTTAAAAACCTGATTCTTTTCTGCTAATTCTGATGTAGCTGTTCCTGCTCAGTCTTCTTCACAGTGTAGTGTTGTTGTTCAGACAGGAGAGAGATACCAGAGCTGTGTAAATTTTGGTATTTCACCTTTCTTTGAACCATAAGGAACTGGATACAGCAAGAAACAGGGTACCTGACCTAAACGACTGAAAAACCCCACCTGAAAATCAATGCCACTGTAATATGTTACTGTTTCAAAAAAACTGCATAAAGGCTTTGCAAAATGATTGTCTAATCAGTAATATCACGTGTCAAGCTTGAAAGAGACTGATGAATGACATTGCTTTGCTATAATTCACACAGTTCTGGTATCTTTCCCCTGTCTGAACAACAACATGGCTTCAGAAATTGTTAGAAATATTAGGATAAGAATAACTCACCTAAAATGCCTGCACTAGTTGTGACATTTACATTTAGAATACTCCTAAACTTTTGACACTCTTTAATGCATAATGGAAGCAGCAAGGTCAGCAGTGCAAAAATCATTCCGATTTTCTGCAGTTGGCTGTGTGAGGCTTCCAATTTACACAATTTTATTTGAGAATACCTGTGTAAAATCTGATCAGAAAGGTATGTTACAAAAAGGCTTAATTGGACTTAAATCAGCCATAACCAAGCATGCTGTAGAAACATTTGAACCTATGTAAAGCAAGTGATGACAGATATCACAAGGGTTAGTGCAAGTATGGATTGAACTTTGTCGAGACACATATTTACTTTTTCAGGTTTATATTTAATTTTTTTTTCAGGTTTATATATATATATATATTTTAACTATTCCTCAGTTGCAGGAAAATCTACACCTTTAGATACATATGCATGTTATCTGGTTCTTTCATACCTAGCCTTAGTTCACTCAGTTTAAACTTCAGACTATAACGTCTGCATTTACTCCCTACCTGAGCCAGTAGTTTCCCTAAAGAAAAAAACAAAACAAAACAAAACAAAACCCCCACAACTAGAATAGAATAGAATAGAATAGAATAGAATAGAATAGAATAGAGCAGAACAGAACAGTACAGAACAGAACAGAACAGTACAGAACAGAACAGAACAGAACAGAACAGAACAGAACAGAATAGATTTCAGTTGGAAGGGACCTACAACAATCATTTAGTCCAGCTACCTGCACACTTCAGGGCTGACCAGAAGTTAAAGCATGTTTGGGGCATTGACCATCTCTCTAGGAAGCCTGTTCAAGTGTTGAACCACCCTCTCAGTAAAGAAATGTTTCCTAACGTCAAGTCTGAACCTCACCTGATGCAGCTTTGAACCATTCCCACAAGTCCTCTCACTGGATCCCAGGGAGAAGAGCTCAGCGCCTCCCTCTCCACGTCCCCTCCTCAGGAAGCTGTAGAGAGCCATGAGGTCACCCCTCACCCTCCTTTGCTCCAGACTAGACAACCCCACAGTCCTTAGCCATTCCCCACAGGACATGCCTTCCAGCCCTTTCACCAGCTTTGTTGCCCTCCTCTGGAAGCATTCAAGGACCTTCACATCCTTCTTAAATTGTGCGGTCCACAACTACACACAGTACTCAGGGTGAGGCTGCACCAACCCTAAATACATTGGGACAGTCATCTCTTCTGACCAGCTGGTTATGCCGTGTTTGATGCTCCCCAGGATGTGATTTGCCCCCTTGGCTGCCAGGGCACACTGCCGACTCATACTGAGCCTGCTGTTAACCAGCACCCCCAGATCCCTTTCTTCAGGGCTGCCTTCCAGCCACTTCTCTTGCAGTTTAAACTTGTGCCCAGTGCTATTCCATACCAGGTGCAGAATTTCACATTGACAATTACATATCTTGTATATCTTTGACCTTCCTTGTTGGAAAACCTTTATTTTATTTCAAATATTTTTAGCAGTATAATATACAGGTTTTTAATTAGTATATTAAGTCATCTATACCATTCATTATCAGCAAGGCGTTCATATGTGAGGACATAACTGTGGGACAGGAATCATGTTCATCCCTGAAACTAACACATGAGGATAGTGATTCACCTTGCTCGTTACAGGCAAGGATATATTCACAGTCTGATTAGATTTGTCCCACTGCAATGAGTAAAGCAGGATTTCTTTTAAATAGCAATTGGAATGCAAATGACTATTCACTTTTTATACATCATAGTTACCATAACAAATAAAGCAAAATCCTTAAATCCAAAATCCTCTTATGACAATACTTAGAGAGGAGCCCAAAGTGATTAACAAGATTTCCTCAAAACTTGAAACAAGTTTAAAAATGTATCCTCGAGTACAGAAAAAGCAGAGTCAGTTTCCCAGGCTAAATATCAAGATTGAAAATGTAAGATTTATCACTGATCTCTGTATGAAAGACGTACTCATGAACAGTGCCACCTAATCACATAAAAATGTGGATTACACCGTCAATCAACTGCTGCATGCTTAATGCATCTATAAAGATAGTAATCTCTGTGACAGTAGAACCGAGGAGCCCTTAGAGGATTTTAAGAGGAAACAATGCAGAGAAGCTGATTACAGAAAACTGTCTACAGGAAAGGAACTCAGGAAGAGATATAAATTTTAGAAATCTGCACTAGCTACCTAATTGCAAAAGACACTCAGAAATGAATCCTTACAGAGGGGAAAGAGTGTGACTTTAGCACAAGTTCAACTTTACTATTAATACTGCAGGTAGACTCTTCTGTCCAGAAAAACTGTAAGCAATGATTTGTTTGTTAGACAAATACACAGGGCCAAAGACAGTATTTCCAGAAATGAGGAAGGTATACCAGGGAAAGATTCACTCTGTCTTCCTGTGTTGTGGTACTCTTTCCCCAGCATCACAGGTTACACCCTAGGCTAAGCTGTTCTGGATGGTTAGCCTGTTCTACAGCCTTATATTATGATCACAAGGTGTTGTGGGTTATGAAAATTTCAGACTTAATAATTGCATTTGAAGTCCAAATACTTTCGGGTAGCTTTGACTGAACTTAATGAGGAATATCTGTAGTCTGGAGAAGGACAGAATAATCTTTTTTGGTCCAGAATATCCTTAACTAGTCTACATGCTGAGTACAGAAGGGCACACTATTTTTAAGCCTAAGCCTTTGGCATCCCAGTTTGCTTCTGCTTCTTCTTATGTTGTTTTCTTTATTTCTTTTGTGTACATCTTGAAATCTTGTCCTACAAACAGAATCAAGAGAAGAAAAAGACTACATTTCTATACACCAACAATCTGGAGCAAATGGGAAAGACTGGGGAAAAGTATGGCTTTTTCTTCCAAAGAGTACTAGGTACTTTTAGGGATTCTCTAAATATAATTTTTTTATAACAATCAAAATACAACGATATGCAGCTCACACTTGACTCACAGATTGTCCATCTTAGACTCACTATCTGACCAGTATGACAATATCATCAGTGCTAGATAGTATATCTATCTGCTTTATTAACAGCAAGGATACAAACCTAGTTACCCTGGAAATTATATATATATATATATATATATATAAAATATAACAAAAAGAAACTTTATTTTGAGGATCCTGAAGTGAAAAAGTCAAAATTCCATTTAATGTATATCTAAATAGAAGCATCTCTTACTTTTATTATTGGTCCTTTGTTGAATTAAATGGAGGGTGACTAAAACAGAAAGAAAAGTTAGAGTTAAGCAAAGCTGTGAACAACTGCTGACCATGATCACATTTATTAGGGAAGACATGAGCTAAACACAAGAAACCTACTATACAAATGATGTCCTTTGTTGAGCGTTGCATCTAAGGAACACATTTCCAACTCTTATTTTCTGCTAGCTGATCAAGTAATTAGACATTTATATACCACCAGTTGTGTCAACAATAAATCCCTGGGTAAAACTGTGCCGTGTTAATCCTCTTTTAGAAGTCATACATCATTGTAAAACATAAAAAATGACAATGAAAAGCAATTGAGTAGTAAGAGTAAAAGTAAATGTGAATTTGTTATCCCAAAACACATAGCACATGACAGGAAAGGGTCACTTTATAAAACTCATCACAGACTATTTCAGGTAGAAAACAGAGTACTTGAGACTGTGATAAGAACTTATGCATTCACAGATCAGTTTTATTATAGGTAGAAGTCAGAAAATATTTCAAAACTTTATAATTAAATCACTTGTCAATGTAGAAAAGGTAATTAATAAGTAACAGGGGCATGATAAAAAACTGTGAGCTGTGCAAACAGCTATTTATTCTATTTAAAAAAGGAAGGTGAACCTTACAAAAGAGAAAAGGAATTCTTAACTGAGAAAATTGTTTGAGGCTTAAAAGGTGGCACAATAAAGACTAATAGGAACGTCCTTCATCAGGTTTTTGTAAAATGTTAAAAAATAAAAACATTGGGATGGAAATTGTTCTTTAATCGAATGGTGTAGTACAGATATATCTCAGGGCAAAATTTTCTGGATGATGCATACTTTATAAAGAAACATACTGGTACCCTTTGCAAGCAGCGCCTATTTTAGTTCTCCTCTAGCATGGGATGAAAACTGATTACCTCGGAAAATGGTCATGTTTACTTGAAGGCAAAAAGTCTATGGAAAGCACAAAGGGAAATGAAAACCAACACCTGGACCATCAGGCCAATATTGATGACTCAGATGAAAATGAAATGACTGAAAAACTTTCACCCCTTTATGCAATGCTTTACATATTAATTGAAAACTATGTGGAAAAAATGTAACTAATAAATTAGCATATCATTTATCCACTAACATCTGTTTCTACATCTACATATGAACAGAATAAACTACCTTCATTGTGTGGAACTTTTAGCAAATTCTGCCAGCATATTTCTAGTTAAAATTAATAAACATGCACTCTTACAGTAATTTCATGGCTAGAATAGCAGTGATTCCATTTTGAAAGGGAATATTATATCATCAGTGAAATATCAGTCTTCTAGAAAGAATAATATAAGCATCAAAGTCTCCTGGTAAAACAGAATGTATCTTCTATCCATAGGCTAAATAAGCATTAAAAAGAAAATAATGCTCCACAAGGCTGTTCCGTTAAAAAATAGGTTTGATATTTATGTAGAGTTGATTGGAAAGCAAAAACAATCATTTGCTGCTGAGAGTGATCTGTGTTTCAATGTTAGTAAACTGGTTGTTGTCTCCACCACAAGAAAGCAAGTAGAGAAAAATTCCTTTTTAAAAAAAACCCACCCCTTTAAACACTTGGCAATCTGATTTCTTTTAAGGCTAGTAACATTTTCTGTTTTAGTCTTTAATAGAAATGAAATAAATAAATAAATACATAAAACCCAACAACCAAACCTATCTTTTTTAATGGAAAAGACGGCAAAGGCTATGCAGACGTAAAGTTGAACACAAATGAAAACGCATGCGTTAAATGGCTAACATGGATATTTCAGTAACGTTGGCCACACTGTACAATGTTGCTTTTTTAAACATAGTTCCACACTTATGCATCAAAACATGTAGCCTGGTATGATGGTATGAAAAAGGTAGTGATACCCTGCCAAAAATGGCTCATGCTCCTATCAAACGGTGAACAGAGAACTGGCAGAGCCATGTTGGCCCATGCAGTACTATGCATTGCTTCCCCTCCTCTGCTGCATGTACCATCTCCAATCTAATAACTGAACTGGTCTTAGCAGCAAAAACTCCTGAGTATCAGGGAGGTTCTTGCACTCTTCTGTCACTCACAGTTTAAAACATTCAAGAGGTGATGATCTTTGGTTTTTTATAGAATTTTGTTTGTTTGTATAACCAATTTCAGAGATATAAACAATGGCTTTTGCATTCTTTAAGTATAAATAATTTTAATTAATCTTTTTCCCTGTCAGATTTGACTGGAAATCACTGCTCTGATGGCTGATCACAGGTGCCATCACATCCTCATGGTGGGATGGTTAAATGGTTTTCCTGGCACAAAAAGAGAAATTGCTACTTTAGGCAGTCATAAAGTATGGTCATAAAGAAGCGTAAACACCCCCTCAGTTAATTCATCAGATTTATACAATAGTTCATGCATCACAATGAGCAAATCACTTGGGCTACATCCACAGCATAGATTTAAGCAAGATTGTGCACAATCCAAGAACTTAATAAAATTTATTTCAAGTTCCCTTAGTACTTAAATTCTGTTTCTGCAAATACCCAGAAGCATTTCAGTCCTGCATGGGCTGGCTGCTCAGCTGATCTCTCACTCTTAGGACCATTTTGGGTCTGAAAATCACACTCTTATGAGTGGCAACACTCTGAACTTTGCATGCCAAAGTAAGATTTACTTAAACCCCTGTGGCATCAGTAACATGAATAGGAGTTGCTGCACCATTTCATAGAAGTTAGGATCAGGGATTGAAAGATAGAAGTTTTATCCCCTGCTTTTCCTGAGACATTCAAATCCCCATCTTATGCCTTCCAAAAGTGCCTCAAACCATAGTTTACAGACTAAGTGGTAAAGGAGAGACAGGTTTCCCTGCACTACTTCTACTGAAGCTGTTTCCTTCTGATTAGAATAAAAGAAAAAATAGTAGATCAAAGAAATAAAAGACCATATTTCTCAAGCTTATAGATCAGATCACTTAATAGAAATAGATCTGAGGTTGGTCTCTTCTCAGGTTGTTTTCATCTTTAGCAATAAGCAATGATGTGATTGAATGGTATAAATATTGGATGAATATCTGAAGACAAGAGTCACTGAATCCAATCCTCTTCTACTCTAAGCAATCCCATCATATAACTCTGTATAACATCCAGATATTTACCAATACAAGGCATCAGTCAAAATCATAGCCAAGCTTGGGCAGTATAGTCATTAAGTTTTTCAGAGTTCATCTCAGAAGTCACATAAAAATAAACAAGCAGCACCACAGAAACTGTGTGTATGTAGAAATAGAACAGAAAAGTTTAAACCAAAGTCACTTATTTCTTCTGATGTGGATAAATCATCTGATACCACTGAGCAGTTCAGAAGAAGTCCCATACTCACACTGCTGGCAGGAATCAGTTCAGACTGCAATAAAAAAAATCTGTGTAGCCTTAATAAATCTGTTTGGTATATTCCTCTTCAATAAAACTTTGGACATTTCAGTCTCTGTGAGGCAATGAGAAGTTCAGGCAAAAATCCAGCTCTATGAAACAAAGTGCACTTAATCAGGTATACATGGGCATAATTAATTGTTCCCCATGGAGTGGTAAATCACAAAATATTACTTCTTGTGCTGGCATTTTAAACAGCATTTATGTATACAAACTTTATATAAATAAAATATGCTAGCATTAAGTAAGTAAACATGAAAGACAATCCTTATATACAGTGGTATTTAAGCAACATGTGGACCTTTCATTGCTATGATTTCTTGAGATGCCTTATGACTCCAGGTAATATTTGAGATCAGCATATGCCACTGTGTCTCCAACCTCTTCTTCATCAGTGAGTGAATCTTGTGTGTGGTTCTGTCTAATGAGCTGGTGGAAACAAACCTGTTATTTTTGTATCTATGTAAAACTGCTTTAAGTATGCAAGAAAACCACCTTCTGGGCTGTTCTGTGAATAGATAATCTTGTTTCCTTACACACAAATTAATTAGACATTTTAGGTGGGAAGTGTGGATATAGACAGGTGGTTGATTGGTAGCCAATACACAGGATATGGGTTGGTACCACTTATCTCACAATCTGATTGGGAACAAAAGAAAACAGTTAATCCAGCAGAAACAGAAAGGACACTTTTGACAAGGAAGTTAGCATTCTCTTTGATACAGATTAGAGTCCATTTTTTGTGTGCTTGCAAACTTTGCTTTCTAGTCCCCATTTATCTGCCAATTGATCACTCTGTGTGCGGCCTGAAATAATTTTATAATTCTTTAGAAACCCTTTATGAGGCTTTCATTCCAACTCTAAGTGTAGCATTGATCATTTTAGGAGAATGCAGATACGAGGAATGGTTGAATCTCTTGACTAGCAATCTGCCCACATGAAATACTAAATTGAGACACCACTTCCAGTGTCCCTCAACAGTAGCAGCCATTATTTCTGTAAGAGTAGGCCTTCCTCTGGGGGCCTTGAAAAGCATTGCCTCTGTTTGCTACCTAGACAGGGAACTTTGACACTTCACCTAGGGTGACTGCTTCTCTAGACCCCTAAAATTTAGGGGGAAAATAAGCTCTTAGATAGGATTATTTCTGTCTCCTACTCTGAGAACAAATTTTGAGAGAGCAAAGAATTAGTGGCAGAGCAACAGCTACATTTTGCTAAATCCAAAAGTGATTTAAAATCATAAAAGGAGATTAAGACCACATCTTTGCCTAATAGCAATGAAAATAATTTAGGAGGTGACTAAGAGTATCTTAGCATAGGCTAAATTTAACTACTTTGCAGAGATACTTTTATTGTACTTCTACTTTTGCACATGGAACAGTGTCACGTGACTGACATTACAGTTAAACATTTTTATTTTGAAATATGAATAATAAATTCTGTTATCCATTGTCCCTTGTCCCTTTTCCACCACGTTATGCCTCTTCTACTCAGATTTGTTTGAAGAACTAGAAACATGTGGCAGCAAATTTCTTGTAAGGTTTGAGCTTAGACAAATTAACCTTTATTCATCAAAAGAATTATGTCAACTGAATCAACAGAAAATGCTCCTGTGCACTTAAAATACTCTGAATTTTACATGCTATTTGATGCAGAAAGAGCAGGAACTGCTAATGCTCCATTGCAGTGTCTGTTCACCATAAATTTCACATAAGAATCTGGAAATTAAGATTTCCAGGTTCATAATGTTTTCTGAAAGAATGCATTCACTGAAGATCTGAGCTGGTAACATGAAGCAACCTTGCTTTCCTTGCTTTCCTTGACATGAGACCTCTCACAATTAATCCTAGCATAAGACCAAGGGGGAAAGATTACTATTTACTCTGCCAGTTAACATTCTCTCCTCTTTTATGTGAAAGCTAGACATTTATAAAATGGTTGATTGCTTTAATATTCATATAAGTGAATTCATTTGCAGCCATTAAATTTGATAAGCACAGAGATATAGTTATATAATATTGCAATGCAAGTTTTTCACTTTAGAATTAAGTATGTTTGAAGACTTGAAGAATAAAATTGAATACTGTGCCCTTATTACTATTTTTTTCACCATTTTAACACAAATGTTGACATATTTCTCACAAATTTATAATTAGAAAGCCCCAAGCACTGAGTCTGAATGATCCTGAAAAAACAACAGAAAGTTTTCCCTAGAACTGGTATTCCCCAGAAACGTGCCATGGCCTTCAGTATATCTGTAGATATCCATCCATCCATATTTACTAAAAAATCATTGGCACTACAGTTATACCCAAATTTTGTTTCAGAGTTATCCATTTGGTTGGTAATTTGCCTCAGCTGGCTTCACAGTCAGCACCAAGTCAATGACTGGTGGTATAATGACAAAAACAAATTGCATAAGCTAATTTGACCGCCATCATCACTTTGTGAATGTAATCATTCTTATTTTGTCCTAATTGTAGTCTAGAGAAATAAGAATTAAGTACTATTATCACTGAGCTATTGCGTGGCAATGCTAATAAAGTGGCTTCTTGATGTATTTTAAATTTTTATTGAAGCGTATTAGGAAAAAAGAAAGCCCATTTATTCTGAAGAGAAGTTAAATAATTTAAATGCCAATATGATAGCTATCTTTACTGAACATCAGAGTTAACACTTCCTGAACATGAGAAGTATCTCACAGATCTCATTGCAACTGAAGTAACAGACACTTCTTCATTTTATGATCTCATGGTTCTTACTTGCAAGAATGAGAGGTGGCAGCTAGAGAGGGTGTCAGCATGTGCCCCAGAAATCTTTACTTGAGCTTTCAGTGCTGTGCATTTTTGTCAGATTCAAGACACCAAATCACACCTTTATTAGGCACATCACCTCTTGGGAAATCCCACACCAATTTGTACTTTTTTTGGGGGGGTTAACCAGTGCAAGATCCTTATGTTGTATTATACAAGTTAGAAAATAAAGACAGTATTGATGACATTCTGCAATAAATCACAAAACAATGAAAATGGGCCTATCTGAACCGAGACAGAAAACTATTTTAAAATCTCATTGGTGTGTAGATTATGGTCTAAAGACTTCACTACTGGTAATGTTTTGGAGTAGCAAAATCTCTTATTCTTTTCAAAATGTTTACTTAATTAAGATAATTTTATTCACAAAATGAAATCAGAATAGTTTGTGATTTATTTATATTTTTTGTAGTATGTTTTAAAATTATAACTAACATAGTGACAGTCTCTTGTGACTCCTGTGCACTGGCTAAGCTCCTCCGCTAACATAACAAACAATGGTCATAAAATTTTATGCTTCAATCTTTTCATGCAGTGACACATGGCTAATATGTCACAGTTATATTTTACTTTATAAACAGCTTATCCAGCTATTCTTTCATTGCACTGTGAGAGGATGTATTTAGTGTTATGTCTTTGTTGCTATCTAGTTTCTAAATGAAAATTGGAATATTACACATGCCAGTCCTCTCCAAGATGAAATGGAGGGCATACCTCTCCAAGGATCAAGATGCAGACACACTACATGAAGCATCATTCTATAGAAAAGTACATCATCTTAAAGCTCTCTTTGCTTTTCAATACCCAATATTCACGTAATGAGGTTAGGTAATGTTACCTGTAAGAGTAACAGCAATAAATGTAATAATAAAAATAGTGATGGAGATTATAAAGACACTAATAATAGTGTTCCTGTAAATGCAACTGTCTGTATATAGTTTTCTTGTACATTCTTCAAAAGATATTGGCACTGGAAGCTTCTCAGTAACAATGAACACCAGACATGAGAGTAACTTTAACTTAGTGAACTTTGGATTTTTTTTACATTGTGTTATCAATATTTAAACCTTCAGTGCACAGCATAGGTAATGGTTACAACTATTAAAAGAATCTGACCAAAATTTTTAAAGTTTGTTTTGCTTTTTTGTTTTGGTTTGTTTGTGGGTTTTTTTTCTTTTTTTTTTTTTTCCTCTTGTAATATAATATAGCTTTCAAGTGCAACAGGGCCTGGAAGAATCACCCTACAAACCTTAAGCAGTTATGCCAAGAGCTTGAAAACATTCATATGATTAACTGTTTATGTGTATAGCAGAGTCTTTTTTACATGGCAGTGAAAGTCCTTAAATATAAACATGTAGATATGTATTTTCAGAATTGATGACCAATAAAGAAAGATACAAATAGACTGTGCGATATACAATGGCTGGAGGTCACAACCCATGTGAACTGATGGGAGCAAACAGTTCACAAACCAGCTATCCACTCAATGCGTGAGCATGTACTTATTTTTAGAAAGTTTAAAGAAATTATAGTTATAAATGATAACCCTAATTCTTGCTGCAGCATAAGCGATGCATATTCATGGAGAAGGTAAAAAGGAAGTATGTTCTTCCTAGGGTGTTAATTTATATAGGATGTTGTGCTGGTTATTACATTAAGGCAGAACATATCCTTTCTAACAGCCTGTTAGACAAGTGCATGCATAATGCCTGAGATTATAGACAGAGTCAAAGATTAAAGAATGTACTAACACAGTTCCATTATACTGAACATTAAAATATTAGTGACAAAAATAAACAGCTGAGGAAGAAGGAATGCCAAAGTTATAAAACGCAAAGAAGCAAGTACTCAATTTAGAGATTAATCTTTTAAAAAAGAGATGGCAATAGAAAGCATCATTAGAACTGAGCCCCATTAGCAGTTGACATCTGTCCTTTGTTCTGAAGCAGGGCTGGTCTCAGAGTCCCCAGAAAACAAGAAAAAATTTATGGTGGGGCCCTGAATCAAATGGGTTGGTGAATAACACCATTCATTCCAGACTCTTCATTCTAATCACTGTCACAATTCCCATGCAGCATTTGTAACAAAGACACTTCACTGGGTCTCCCCTGAGGGGTTATGGAAAAAGTCACCCTACCTGACAGTCAGCAGCTTTCAGAATGGCAAAAATTTCTGATCAACTGCAATTTTGTTTGAAGGAGTTTTGAAAGTTTTCACACAGGAGTTAAAATTTTTCACAAAACCACACTGATTTCACCAGAGTTTTCTTCCTGAGGTGATTTTATAAAAATCCAAGAAAAAATGGAAGGCAAATGGGCAATACAAAAAATTGCAGCCTTTTTCTTAAATGACTGGGGGACTTTGCTGAATTTTTTTGACTATTCCAAAACTCTCTGAAGCAAAGCTACACTGAATCAAACAAAAGAAAAAAATGTGACTCATGCACATTGCTTATCACCAGGTTACAGGTATACACATTACAAACTGTCAAGAATTTTGTTAAGACATTTAAAAACAAATAATCTACTTCTTCTGTAGAAGAGAGCAAAAATTCTGTGCCTTAGAAACTACTGCACAATACAATTGTATTCAAGGAAACTGAATTTAACATAAACAACAAACACCACTTCTGGTGTCACTCACTCCAAATACTTCCCACTTTGAATGTCGACCTTTTCAAAGCTTCTCTCTTTAAATATTATGGGCTTGTAACCATTTGTAACCATTATTCTTCAACCTAGAGTATTTATTATTACTTTTGTAGCTGATAGAAAATTCATTAAAAGTAATATTTGTTGTTTTGCCTATTTTTTGCATAGTGAATAATTTACAAACAGATTCTGACTTTTTTTTCTTTTGCATTTGTAGTTTGTTAGTATTAGCTGAAGGGTTTAACTTTCAGACTGTGGTTTATTAGTAAATTATTTATTCTGACTTTTATTTTCTTTCTTGCAATTTCTGCTGTTTCATTGTTCACCTAAATCAGATGGTATATGAGTAACAGAACATTTTTAAAATAGAATGATGAAAAGCAAATGCCAAATAATGCACCTGTGGGATGACTTTTCATGTTAAATTTTATGAAATGTTTTGATTCACTATTTTTTTAATGATTTCCCAGTAGCTATACAAAATCTTGCAAAACAAAACAAAAAAAAATTAAAACCATCTGCACATCAGGGAACCAAATTCAGTGCTTTATTCTGTCAACAGTTTTCAAAGCATGCAATCAATTCTGTGCAAACTTAACCTATAGTCAAATTTGTTACATACATGTAAACCAGTGATGTTCGATTGATAGTATAAGACTACAAAGATGTGTAGTGCTTCTCCATGCTAGATATATTAGTAATAAAATACACAAAGATGCTGTAAAAAGCTTTATAATGCTAAGAGGGAAGACAATCTGCTGTAAGAGGAAGCTAAAACAACTGCCTTTAGAGAAAAGGTCAGAGAAAGGTGACTGTGATTTACAAAATTTTTTAATATTTATCAATTACCACAGAACTTTTTATGCATATGTCTGTTAGCCTTTCAAGAACCTAACTTATTTCTATATATGTTCCTATGAATAATCTACATAATGCCATTTATCTTTTCCTATCAGTGGACAAGAAGGAAATAAAACTAGTCTAAAGTCAACGATAAAATACTACTTTTATTTTCTTATGTTTGTATGCTTTAAAGGCTTTTTATTTTATTTTTAGGTATTTATTTCTATACAGTCATAAGTTTGACTAAGAACTCAAAAAATCTAGAAAGTAGTGGAAAAATATGGATTTGAGCAAAGGCTCATCTAAATCTCACATTTAGGTCTGATACATATAGCAAACTTAACAATACTTAACAAGTATTAATGGACAGTCCCAAGATGTGCAGTAATTACGTGGCAGATCTGGGTTCTGATCTTGTAGTGCATATCACAGTAGTGGCTGATTCTCACCTGATTCTATATGCTTGGGGTTTTTTTAGTACTTATCTACCAAAGTAATATGTCTGTCTATGTGACTCAAGTAGGCAGAAAGGTGACAAGTCTCCTGTTTTATCGACAGAATCCCTCCAGAGTCTCAAAATGTACAGTCCTTGCCTTTGTACATATTTTTAGGAAGAAGAGAGGTTTGCCCTTCAGAGAGAAACCCTTTCCATGATTCTTAGGATAGCCCTATCTGTCTCATGACACCTTTAAGCACAAACTCACAACTTTTCCTGCTCATCACGCTTGAGCTGCTTGCATGTTTCTGATGGAGTGGTTTTCTGTATAGGAGACCTCCCTTGTGTTTATATCCTAAAGTCCTTTGAGCCTGGTTCTGAAAGCTTCGGATACTATTTTTCTTCCTGGCATCCCCAGAATGAACATATTATAGAACCTAGATCTGTTTTTAAGCTTTTCCTCTTCGTTATTTAGTGTGCTGTTATCTTTCAGTAACACATTTTGTTTTATCTACTTAGCTTAATTTCCACCTTCATATTGTTATTTATGTGTCATGTTTAATCAGTTGTGTTTCCATCCCATCAGTACATAGGTTTAGAGTGTTTATTTAGACATTAGATTATTTAGCCTTCTCTTCTGTTTAGTAATAACACAGCAGTACCTTGCAGCTCTTTTAAAGTAATGTTAACATATTCTGTGAGGGCTCTTAAGAAAAGAGTTCCTTAGTTGACTCCTCTATTATTTTTTTTCTCCAGAGGAAGAAGTACAGTTTTAATTAATTCTATTTGACATACTGCTGCAGGAAACCTTTCAGACTTCAGAAATACAGATTAATTTGGGTTGTTCTACTCTTTGGGCTTGACTTTTAGGCACTAGAATAAACTTGTAAACTTTCTAACCTTCATATTTCTAAGAAAAGAGCAATACTCCAGTCAGTCCAAAAAAGAAAAGCAGCAATTGGAAGCATATTAAATCCCTTTTTTCCATATTAAAAAAATAAATAAATAAAGGGGGGGAGGCGGGGAGAAACCATTGAAAACCCCAAAATCAGGAAGGAGGACTACACAGTGAGAGGTTAGATAGAATGACCCTTACAAGGATGTTGTCCTTGTCTTCAAGAAGTGCAAAGTCTACAGTCCCCTAAAACAGTGTTAGACCTTGACCATTCCTATAATTTCAGCAGATCTTGACACAGGACAGGTGATATACAGATTTATTTTACTTCTGTTAATAAGAAGTAATGTGGTGATTACAATCATAGTTCAAAAAATAATTCTTCTCAGAAGGAGACGGATTTTTTGGGTACAGCAATAAAGCATCGTGATGTCTAGTTTGTAAGATGTCAAAGTGAACCTTATAGGAAGTAGGCTGTATGACAGAGAATCGATAAAAGAAATTCACCGATGCTTAGTAAAAGCTAAGCAGCAGTACTCCACTTCTGCCTGCCAAATGGCCTGTCAGGTCACCTTGAGCACGGCAACCTCCTGGGCTGAGCTTTCTAAACTGCCTAGAGATGGTACTCAAGTCTCCCACACCCATGACAAATGATGACTTTTTCAAGAGAAATCGACATCCCTTCAGGAAGACCAAAAGAAGACACCAGGGTTTTAAAAACTGCCAGAATACAGCAATCCTCTTCAGCATCTAAATTTCTCAGCTATTTTAAAAAGGTGTTCCACTTTTATATCTAAATCAAATGTTTCTGCATATCAGGCTTTCTGCATATATTTCTTAATCCTGAAAACTGACAACTTAATAAAATCAAGCAGAAGTTTTTTAAACATATACCCATTCAGCACAGAACATATTTATTCTGCAAATTTTCTGCCAAATAGCAGCTGATAGGAAAAATGGCTTGGTTAAATTTCTAGATTTCCTTATAAAAATCATTGCAGCGTTACTGTCCCCATCTCCCACTCTGAAACCTGGAATGCTTAATTATACTGGCTGTTGTGCAAAAAAAACATTGTTTTTTCTCATTCATGAGCAATAAGCAGATTTGAAAAACTGTACTGCAGTAGTGAGAATAAGTATAGAGCACAAACAGCAATTTGAGAAGCCAGAATAATTGGTAATATACTAAACGCTATAGCTCATGGTATACTGTCAATAAACTTTACCTCTTTCTCTGCTACTGCAATGTCTGCTGAGATAGCTGGCCCTACCAGTCTCCAGCTTTGTTAAACCCCAGCCAATATTTGTTACAGTTGGAGACATCCAGTAGAGCTCATGATTTTGATGAAATCTGTTCTGAACTAAATATGATTGAATATTGCCATTAATGGCCAATATGATGGAAAAGTGAGTACAGTTATTGGAATTATAGAGTGAGACAAAGCTAGAATTCAAAGTTGTCTTGAAGAAGAGGGGAAATGGCATTGAAAAAATATGGGGAAATTAATGTCTGATAAGAATTTATTGTAATTAGGAAATATGGAATGGGAAGATCTGCCTAGGAAGCAGAAAGGGAAAAAGTCTGAGAGCTATTGTTCTTCAGACTCTACACTGAAATCAGCGGCAGAGTACTGTAGTAAAAAACCAAATGTCACACTGGCATGGATGAACAGTTGTGTCTCCTGCAAGACACGTATAATAAACTTTACACTCCTCCTAGCCACTGAAGCCTCAGCTGTCATTCTGGATAGTCTCTCTTTCTCTCTCTCTCTGAGCTATTTGTATTCACCTCATTGACTACTTTGTATTTGCCACTCAATTTGAGTACATTTTGAGTATGTGAAAATTGATCTTTTCAGGTGCTGGTTTAACCTACTTATCAGCTTCTCCAGCCTGAAGTTTTCTAATTAATCTCTCACACAAACACACTGTCATACAGATTAGACAGTAGTATTTTACAGCAAATAATTTGGAATAGCATTTAATAAGAAGAGAGGACAAACTGCAAAGTAATGAGCTGCAGGGCTTGGCCAAACAAACATGCTGACCTGCTGCTGGCCTACACCCAGCTGGCTCCTTCTATACTCATTGTCTCTAGCCTTTCAAGCTTGTTCCTCCTTTTCCTTGCCTTTGGCCCTTCCACTAAACACTAAACTAAAAGTTTTGCAGAACTCCACAAAGCCTCTCAAATATCCTGTAAGTGGATGCTTTCCCATGAGACCCATGATCTTGTTTTCTTTGCCTTATCAGCCATAAAGTTCAGGTTGAAAGAAATCAAGTCTATGCATGAGCATCTTCCTCAGTCGTCTAGAAATCAACAACAGAAAACATTTCATCTTTCTTATCATCTGTGTTATCTCCAGTCATTAGGGTTTAAGTTATTACTTGTCTGTTTTCCTTGAGATTTTTTTTTTTTATGCTGATTAACCACTAAGCAGAAAAACTTTGTAAACTTGATATCCTCAGGTTATCGCAGCTGTTTCCTAATCCCTGATAAGGACCTGATTTGGATGTTACTGATGTAGACAGGTCCTTCTTGACTGAAAGGGACTTTGACTCATTTCTCCAATAACTATCTGGCAAGTTCACCTTTAGTTATGATCTTTGAAAGTGACCAAAATTTGACCAAAGCGGAACAAAAGATCTAATTACACCTTCTTTGAGCAAGGGGATGAATAAATAGCTTCCTGAGGAACTTTCAACTAAATTAGTACATGATTCTATTGATTTATTTCCCAGTCTAGATGTTTGATACATTCATTGTTTCTGCTGAGGAATAACTCGGGTTGTTACTGCTTGGTGAGTACTGCAATAAGGACCTTCCTCATGTAGCACAAATAATATTTTTAAAAGTGTCTGCAGCATGTATGTCTGATATTACATCCATTTCAATCTGTATGTTTCACTAATGAATGTATCCTAACCACACAAACATTCTGCATTCTGATAAGTTTTCAGTCTATCTGACATACTCTACAGATGAATTTTCCTTCAGTAGATGGAAATGCATGTGTATGTATAGACACAGAAGGCTGGTAACGGTGAGTACAGTGAATATTGTCTTCTTGCATTATATAATCCCTGCCAGCAGACTCGATGTGTCTGTGTGCAGGACTTGGTGACATGGCTACACTGTTTCTAAACCCAGAGCTAATGCACCTTCTTTACATAAAACTGTATCAGGTGGACATACCAGGTGACTAATTCACTGCTGCTGTACAAGTGTGACTCAGCATTTCCATTAAAGTCTGTAAACCACTAGGTTTTAAGTATATATTTATATTATAAAATGACACAGTGCCAGTGAACTTGATTGTTCATAGCTATTAAATAGTTAGAAGCATTCCTTGTTTATTAGTGAGCACATGAAAGACACCTTTTCCAATTAGAAGTGAACACACCAACACCTTGTTTTGGAGGCTAAGAGAGTTTAGCTGGCTTTCACAATCAAAAACATGGTCACTAGCATTTTTAATATATTAGTACAGAAGTAGTTATGACTGCTCAGTACTAACTCATCTATCTTAACCTCAAGGTGCATCAAGCTATGTTACCAGTCTGAATAAGGTTTGATAAATATATGCAATGGTTTTCACCAAATGCTCATGCTGGAAAACAGCATTGCAGAAAAAGACCTGGGAGTCCTGGTGGATAATAAGATGACCATGAGCCAACAGTGTGCCATTGCAGCCATGAAGGCCAACAGCATCCTGGGCTGCATTAGGCAGAGCATTGCTAGCAGTCCAAGGGAAGTGATCCTTCCCCTCTACTCAGTGCTGATGAGATCTGTGTGGAGTAGTGTGTCCACTTCTGGGACCTCCAGTACAGGAGTGACATGAATGTACTGGAGTGAGTCCAGTGAAGGACCATGAAGAAGACTAAGGGATTGAAGCATCCAGCATATAAGGAGAGGCTGATAGAACTGGGATTGTTCAGCCAGGAGAAGAGAAAGCTCAGAGGAGGTCTTATCAACATGTGTAAATATGTGAAGGGGAAGTTAAGAAGATGGAGCCAGGCTCTCAGTGGTATCCAGTAACAGGACAAAAAGCAGTAGACACAAACTGGAATAAAAAAAATTCTACTTAAACATGAGAAAAAAATTTTTCCCTATGAGTGTGGTCAGACACTGGAACAGGTTGCTTAAAGAGGTTTTAGAGTTTGTATCCTTGTTAATAATCAAACCCAAGCTGCCATGCCCATGAGCAACTTGCTGTAGCTGATCCTACTCTGAACAGTGGGGTTGGACTTTACAATTTCCAGTCTTTTCTGTTCTGTGAGTCTGATACACAAACAAACTTATGCACAAGCATATATGCACTATTTACATATTCTGTAAACAATTAATCAAATAATGTAATACAGATCTCTCCGTATGCCCATAATATAGCTGAACACTTTAGATATTTATTTTACATTATTTGTATATAAAATGCATATACTATTTGTCTACACAATGTTCTGAATCAGGCATACACCAAGGACAGCACTATCCAGTAGTAGTAGCTTCCAGTAGTTTCAAATAAATAAATCTCATTGTCCATTTGCAGGACAGATAGAGAAGACAACTGCTGTCCTAAATTTACATTAGAACTTTTAAATCTCCACAAAAATACACAAGTAGTACAGTCCACTGAAAAAACTCAAGTGGCAAATACATTTTTTCATAATAAAAGTTAAACTGGATATCTTTGTTCAGTCTTAGAACTGGCCCCTAACACTAAACAGAGCCAGCAGCAAACACAGATAAATACTAGCCTCTCTTTCCTGCAGTGATTGTAATTTCACTTCAAGGGCTAGGGGAAACAGAATAAAATAGAGCTAAATGTTCTAACTGCTGATAGAGTTTTCCTCTGCCTTTTAAGCCAGAAACTTTTTTTTCTTTTGTTAGGCAAGATACTGCTGCAACATAGTGGTTGGTCACTATATATGTTTCTTAATTTTGTAGAAAAGAGTAAATATCCTGTTGTACTCAGAACTTATGATCATTTATCTGAACTTCTCTTCCCTTGCCTACATCACATTAAAGACATGTGGGCAGATGAAAGATTTTATTTCTCTTGATTTCCAGCTCTTTTTCCCACAAGGCTTTTCCTTCAACAATCTTCCCTTTACACACTGGAACAAAAGATAAATTACTATAATTAAGATGCTCCTCTGCAGATTTTTCTCTCATCTTTAATATATAGTATGATTTTTTTCACTAAAAGGATTTTCTTCAGTGGTAAAATCCGGTTGTTTGGATAATAAAAATATTCACAGAGGCAACAGGGTAATTTTTCATGAGGAAAAATCCAGAGCACATCTTTAAGTACTGCTAGTTTTGCTTTCTTTGGAACAGTCCTTTCCTTAGGGGGAAGATATACATGAGTTGGATTTTTTGTTTTCGAAACAGCAACAGTGCATCAAAGCTCAATGGTTAAGACTTTCACTCAGAAAACAGATCTGGTTTACTTCAGCGGTGAAACCTCACCTCTTATTTGTCAAAAGAATACTCTAACCTTAAACAACAGAATGAGGAACAGAAAGGGCAAACAGAAGTGATACCTGCTGTGTCTCTATTCTCCAGCTACAACTGAATTACTTTAGAACAAAGAACGCAAGAGTCAGAGATCTCTTAGCCTTCCCTCATAGGACAGATGCTCCAACACCTTCAAGACCTTTGTGGCCCTGCATTAGAATCACTCAAACAAGTCTATATCTTTATTAAACTGGGGAGCCAAGAACTGGACCCAGCACTCCACATGTGTCTCGCCAGTGCTGAGCAGAAAGTATCACCTTCCCCAACCTGCTGTCAGCACTCCTCCTAATTCAGCTCAGAATGCTGTTGGACAACTTTGCCGTGAGGGTATATCATGGCTTATATCCACCAGGACCCTAAGGTCTTTCCCTGCAGAGCTGCTTTCCACATACTCAAACCCCCAGCATGTACTGCTGGATCAGGTTATTCCTCTCCAGAGGCAAAACTCAGCATTTCCCCCTGTTGAACTTCATAAGGTTCTTCTTGGCCTATTTCTCCAGTCTAGGACTTTCTAAATAGCAGCACAAACTTCTGGTGTATCAGCCACTCCTCCCAGGTATATGTTGTCTGCAAACTTAAACATGCACTCTGTGCCAGTATTAACCATGCTTAACAGTACTGACCCAGTACGGATCCCCGGGGCACACCACTTGTGACCGATCTCCCACTGTAGTTTCTACCACTAACCAAAACCTGCTAGGCCCTGCTGTTCACCCAGTTTTCAGTCTATGTCTCTACCTCCACATCTAAACTATACTTTGCCAGCTTGCCTCTGAGAATGTAAGGGAAAACAGTCAAAAGCCTTATTAAAGCCAATGTAAACATCCACTGCTCTCCCCTCCTCCAGCAAGCTAGTTATCTCATTGCGGAAAGCTGTCAATTTTTTTATGTATGATTTCCCATTTGTAAATCCATGCCAACAACTCCCAATCACCTTCCTGTCCTTCTTGTCTTCAGAAAATATTTCCAGGGTTTTTTTCCATCACCTTGCTAGTGCCTGATGTGAGGCTGACCAATCTGCAGTTCCCCAGATCCTCCTTCTTGTCCTTCTTGAAGATAAAAGCTATAATTGCTTTCTTATATAACATAGCATCTTATACGGTTTTCTCTATACTGCAATTAAGAGGTATTAATCCAGAGAGAAAAAAAGCATTATGAACATATATTTATATGTTTATATGAACTCCTGAACTTCCTTATTGTCCTGAGGAGCCAGACCTTGTCGCTTAGCATCAGCAAATATGTTTATACTACTACTTTAACAGTGCCAGGGAATGTACACAGGCATTGGAAAATCCATCTTATACCGTTAATTTTTCAGGATGGGTATAGTACCGCCTGAGCCACTTTGTAGTCTCCCAAACATTGCCCAGGCAGAATTCAAGCAGAAAAGAACGGTCCAGGACCATTCCTATTACTTGGTTTACATACAACTCAGCCTGTTCTGAGGGTAAGATAATTTAATAAGAGAGTGAGACCATGCCAGTTGACTTTAATGCCAAAGAATGGTCTATTCAAATTTAATTTACTAATCTAGATGTAACCAATGCTGTTTCTCTTCAAATAAGTTTTTTTTTAAACAAAATTCTAAAGGCAATTGTGAAAGAGTAAAACCAGTGTTTCACCTGCATTGTATTCTCAGTACATATATATGTTACAGGACTGGCTAAAGTTTGGCATAATCCACACGTGCAAGGTCAGAGGTTTGGCAACCAGTCTGAATACTGACATACCAGAAACTGCAAACTGGTGCTTTTCACATATACTTCACATGTAATATTTTTTTCTTCAAAGAAACACAGTTAACAATATACAAGATCAAAGGACAGGAATGAAATTCAAATTTTAAACCAAAACAATCACCGTGACTTTTTTTTGATGCTCTTCTATATGCCTAGAGGGTTTTGCAGAAAAAGACTTAATACCAAATATATCCTTTAATGTTATGGAGCTCAACTAACATTTTAGGGATTGTTTGTATACAGCAAAAGAGAAACATCTAGCCTGTGGTGATTATTAGTCTTTTGAAAAGTGGTGAATACTCTGCAAAGGTGCTGCACATCAATAGCAGAAATGAGTTGTTCATCAGCTTGCTCCTGAACATTTTTTGATGCCTCATTGCTTAACAATGATTCTTCTGAACCTCCTGGAAAAGCTGAGAATGGAAAGTTTACTGCTTCTAGTAAATGGAAAGTTTACTTCTTCCAGTAAAAATAAACATGCAAAATTAAACTTCCTAACCTAAGACTAGGTTTTAGCTAAGTATGCCTTAGCCATAAGAATTTCTTCAGTCTATTAAGAAATTACTGGTTTTGCAAGTTTTTTCCTTTCCAAATTTTTCTTTGCTATATCAGAGAGAAATTATAAGATTGTGTAACATGTCACTGAATCCATGTTGCAGACTGTTTCTGACAATGCAGTTAGCGGAGAATGCTGTCTAAAGTTGCAAAGCAATGCAGACTACAGGTTTCCATAAGAGATGGGAAGCAATCAATAGTTTTATTTGCTAAATACAACACATGTTCTTGCATGGATCGCAGAGAAAATTGTATAATGGACTGAGATGATAAACAGCCCTATCACATACAAAGATTTGAGTTTCCTCTTCCTCCCCCTCCCCCCCCCCCCCCCCCCCCCCCCCCCATTTTTTACACATATATCAAAGAATACTTAAATTACTGCTGAATCTAGAAAACTATGATTATGGAGTTGTGGGCTATGCAAGATCCATCTAATGGAAAATGGCAAGACATACTTGGCCAGAGACAGCAGTTCTCTTGTCCTAAAGTGATTTGGTTCTGCAGAGTTGCATCCATATGAGTAAACTCTCTTAATCTTCAAAATATGATGGCATCATCCAAGCCAACTACCTGCAACTGTTCCTGGCCCTAACCCTCAAGCCATTCTAGGGTCTGCCTGTGAAAATAATAGTTGTCCTTAGCCAAAAAAGCCAAACTAAAAAGTGTAAACAATTTATCAGTATGGAAAATTCAGTACAAAATCTGAGAAACCATTAGTTTAACAACAGTCTATATTGTAAAAGCAAATTTTGCTATTACAGTATATTAGAAAATGTTCTAAGAGAAACTGGGAACTATCAGGCTATTCCTTCTTACCAGACTATGGTAATCACAGAGCAGCATTTCAGTAACCTCTCCTCTTCAGGAATATATTTTTACCCTATGGTTCGGAAAAATCTGTTTTATAATGAGAAAGAAATAAGTGTGTACTAAATTCTTCTGAGTTCATAAATAGATGCCATAAGGATCTATCGAGTATCAAGGGCAAGTCCAAGCACATACTTAATCTTACCAAAGCGTTTTGCTAGGATGGTACAGAACGGTGTAATAATTGTCTAAGGACCAAGCAGATAAATCCAAAAGACAAGGAACAGTTCAAAAATAATTTCTTGAAGGTGTCCTCTGTCAAACTGAACTAGATATGGTGGCTTTGTCTCAAATTCCATCTAGATGAACAAATCAGTTTGTGTTTCCTTTCCCTATTAAAGTAATGAAATAAAAAGTAGGTTTGGTTTGGTCATGTTTTGTTTTGTTTTGTTTGTGTGAATGTTTGGGGTTTTTTTAATGTTGTATACCAATAATGGCCTTTTGATGATCCTTGTAATCCTGCAGTGAAGTGTAAACACAATAAATTTAACTGTGGTGTGAAGATCATCTAAACAAAAAGTAGAATAATACTCTTTTTCTTCATGTCATCAGAAGCTGTATTGTTGCATGGAATAAGAATGAATATCCCATACAGTATTAAATGTGTATATTTTGATACAGCTCAGAAGTTCACATAAATTACACTTTTTGGTGATATAAAGCATAAACAATTTGAGACAATAGTCATATTTTGAGAGAAGTGGTGTCAGGAGTGAATTTTCTCCAAAAGTATTTTGCATATTAAAACATAAAAAAATAAATAAATGCAGGGATAATGAATATTCTTTATTCTGTCCTATGAATGTCATGATACAATCCAATGTTCCAATGAAAATGAATGGATGACTTTAGAATAATAAAGCAATGTTTAATGCCATAATCTGTGAACAGTGGGAGCAGAAATCTATAAGAATGTAACACGAGGTGAAAGAAAGAAATAAGGAGAAAGATGCATATATGCATCTGGGGAAAAAATCAACTAATACAGCTATTCTAATTTGCATATTTACACATTTCACAACTCCTTTTAGATAAATTTTTATTCCTTTGTATAGGAATGTCCTGGACTCTTACTGAGCGAGCTTTCCCTCTTTCCAACAGAGTTACTCGGACTGCAGAGTGTTCTATATCTGTCAATTGAGAGATATTTAGAAGAATGAAATGATGTATCTGTTAAGTCAGTTGTTAATTCTTTCTGCAAGTCCTCCTTTTTCTAAGTGTTGACACGAAATAACTTTTCTTTTAGTTTCTTTAAAACTACTCTTTGTCTGCTGGGACTCTTTATCCTAACTTAATTGTACCCTCTTACAAATACATTTGTCCATGCCATAGGAAAATGTCAAATAGGAGTTTCATCGCTTTCATCTCACCAGGTGTTGAGAGAGGATTAGTTCAATTTCTAGGGAGAGTGGCTACTCTTGAGTGGGAACTAACAGTAAATCTGCCCACTACAGATCCTTTGAATGCACTTGGATCTGCTGCTGCATTAGCAGAAGTATGTAGTTTGCTCATTAAAATGCTTACACACTCCACTGGCTGAATTTTATGAGATTAAAAAAAAAAAAAAAAGGCATTACGTTGCTTGACAGTTTACTCAGATTCTGATTAAAAGAGAACGAAAAAGTTGCAAAGGTTATTTTAATTTGAACCCTTGATTGTTCTAAATATACGGATGACTGCCAGCTTCTTTTTATGAGCCCTGAAAGAGCAATGCAACACTGACTAGTAAAATTGGGACTTACCCTTCAACTGACAAACATAAGGATGAGTCTGATAACGTCAAACATCCAGGAGAATCAGGGATATTGTGGAATCAGTGCAGTAAGGAAAACACAGTGATTGTGAGAAATATCAGTGAATTTCTTGCTGAACTGTCCCTGAGTGTCAGTAAGGACTATTCCCATGCATGCTGTTAGGGAAAC
The DNA here is from genome assembly GCF_023638135.1 of Falco biarmicus. NCBI lineage: Eukaryota > Metazoa > Chordata > Aves > Falconiformes > Falconidae > Falco > Falco biarmicus. The sequence continues at coordinate 30,342,332 of NC_079293.1, read as the reverse complement.
CCTGCAGCAAAATTATTCCAGTGATACACCAACTCAAAAATGTAGTCAGCCATTCTCCCTAAGGAAGGGGAGGGGGTTACCTAGACTTCATCACTAATTCCCTACATCTTGCTCATGGCTACAGAAAATCTTTCAAATATGCTATTGCCAGAGCTACGCACTACCAGTTGAATAACTGCTATTTTCAAACTGAGGAATCTTTTCAGCTCTTTCTTCCCCTGTGTTTGTAATTTGCCTTTATGTACTTTTTGTCCTACTTTACTTTTCCCAACCTTAAACTATTTTATTAGTCTTAGTAGCCACCATCATGCAATTTTATTGATTTAGACAGAGGATATTTACTTACTTTACAGTAAACCCATCTTCTGAAATAAGTGTATAACACAGCTTATAACATTTTGTTGGGATTATGGTTGCCTAAACAATTTAGAAAGGGAGTTGTATTATCTTTCTGTTATTGTAACTCACATTGTCTTCTTGACTTTCTGAAAACTAATGAGTTCAAGAAAAGAACTGCATTATTTCCACATGCAGATGTTTAATTTACATTTGATTTATATAGCCATATAACACAAAAAAAGAGTGCACCAATATGTACAATGGCAGACATTAGTTTCACCTTGGCTGTATGAGATTATCTTTCTGGAATTTTAATACAGGTTATTTTCTGTTGCAGCCTTGCACAGTGATTGCTTTTCATTCTTTCATTTCAGTAAGATGCTCACTACCCATGACCAGGTTTCATTCAGGTATTTTGCTGAGGGATGTTTTGTAGGTTTCACTTTAGGATTACAAAGGAAAGATCAGTTTAAAAACTGAGATATGAATGGGGAATGAAGAATGATTTCTCTGAATCTCAAGTATTTCAGGAGAAAGACAAATCAATTATAGTGGAAGGATTCAGTTTGAGACATTCAGATATTTGAATGGATGTAGGCAGGCATATAAGGATCTAAATTACCATTCTAGCGACAACACTTGTTTCAGTTTTTTAACACCTATAGTCATCTGAGAAGACCACAGTATCTCACCTGGCTTCTGCATGCTGGTCCAGAAGGGTATACATATCCTGTAGTTCTGGTATCATTTTGTCATATTTACCAGTTTCTCCTAGGAATCTGATTCTCTGTGGCATCTCAGCTAACTTTAGATGCCTAATTTTAGGTGAGTTAGCAGAGCTTTACAGATTGTTCAAGGCAGGCAGTTGGCTCTAGAATATGGGGCAGCAATCAGCCACTACGAATGGGACTCAATTGCTTAAATACAAGTGTTTGTGCCCTAAAATATTCAAGGTACCCATGTGGGCCCAGGCTCTTGTGGCAACTGAAGACCTGGTAAATTACTACAGGATGTCACAAGTGTCACTGGATGCCTATAGTTAGGCAACAGATTTGTGCCCCATGTTGGATTGGACTGAATTGCCTTGTAGAGGTATAGTTCTCACTTCACAAACTACAGTAGACTCTTAATGCACTACTTTGAGCATGATTAGCAGGATGAAGTTGAATATGACAAATCACACATTGAGGAGTTCCCCTGGTCTCAGTTCAGTTTTCTACACACAACTTTCTAGTGCTATTTGACTCGTCATGCCTAGCATGTCTAAGACACACCACAGAGGTGGTAAATATGACATAAGAAATACAGAGAGATTTGTGCCCTGTATAGGCAGGCAGAATAATATAGGACATCTTAAATGGCATTAGATGCCTTTGTATGGGCAAGTGAATGGAACTTTCTGTACCTCCTATAGCAGAAAAATTATTTTAGTACAACAGAACTTTACACAAAGAAGAAAATAAATGTTATAAGTCAATGATGTTTGGAATAAACGCAGAATTCCAAGTATGATTAAGAAAGTGTATTGCACTGTGATTTTAATAACCTGCACAAATTAGATATTATGAAAAAGACAACAGGTACAACATTACAATAATTATTAAAGTTACAGAGAGTTGTTTGTGATATCCTGTACTAATAGCAATGTAAGTTAAAATTAAGATTTAATGTGGATTGATTTTCATTCAAATTGATGAATCAAGTGACAGGATTCTGAGAAGTGTCTGGGCACCTTTCTGAAAACATGTATTGGCTCTGAGTGTTATATAAAAACAATTAAGATCCATTGTTTAAAACCAGCTTGTTTGTTCAGAATTTCATTAGGTTTTGTGGGGGAAGCATACATAGAGCATATCGCATGCCATAAAGCATAGATTATTTTGTTATAAATTATATATGTACATTTTTATCCCTGAAATTCTTGATCAAATGAGGCAGCATTTCCAAATGCTACCATATAACCAGATTACTAGTTGAAATTTAGGTCAGACTCTGTGATGTGTTCTGCAAAAGAGTTAGGGTAGTCTCAGTTATTCCTTTTCATTTTGAATACCTGCCTACATGCCCAAGCAATATGCTATGTTTGCTGTTCTTAGTCGTCTTGGTTAGCATTTCTAGGAGTAAGAATGTGATGTTACTGAGCATACTCTTAAGGAGTCATTGCACCTAAGTTGTCAGTATTTTTCCTCATATGCCTGTCTTTCTGCAGGCTTCGCACTGCTGCAATGCAGATGAAAAGCTCAGAGTTGAGAGGAAATCACAGTTTGAAGAAAAACTTTCCATATCATTCCTCAGTAAATAGAGGAATTAAATCTTTGTGACTATTACCAGCTGTAAGTAGAACTTTCAGAAATATTCTTTCTTTTTAAAGGAATATAATAAAAATAATGACATTTACTATCTAGAGGCTGTGTGGGCAAAGATTTAGAAAGACAATTTGACCTACTATCCTTCATAACAGAAAAAGTGGACATCTCAATAGTCGTCAGTGAGGACTTAAAGAAGTAAGGCAGGGTGAAGAGCTAGGCTTACCCGTCAAACTGAATTCACCTCCACAACCTAACTCTTTCGTGCTATTGATAGAGGCATGAAATACACAATAAGAAGTAAAATGTAATTTCCCTGGAAGAAATTTAAGTTTAATCTCTACTAAATATAAATCAGACAACAGCTGAGGCATTAAGTGAAAATTAAATCAAGAATAATTATTTATATTTGGAACATAAGAAAACACATTTCTAAGGTGATTAATTTAACTTCTAATAGCTGCCATAGGGAATTACTTTTTCCCCAGCTAGACTTAGGAAGTGTCTTTGAAAAACGTTTGCTGACTACCATTTTTGGAAGGCCTCATATTTTAACATGTCTAGGTTTGGTCGTGTCTGTCCTTTATTTGGTGATTCTTTCTCAACTTCCTTTCCCTTGGAATGCTAGAGTTTTGCCTTTTTGTAAAATGAGGCACAAGTGTTTCAGATTATGAAAAAAAAAAGTTTTAATGATACCATACAACTGAGGCTTTTCTTAAAAGACCTCCTTAAAGAAAACATCAGATTCTTGGAGCGTCCTCTCAGAACTGAGTTTCCTGTTAAGGAAGTCGCATTTCTTTGAGGAGATCAGCCCCAACTGGAATGTTCTGACTTCTATAGGAGCCAAAATGTCTTACTTTTCACTCTGGCTGCAACACACATTTCTCTGACCCTACTTTCACTGGCCTAGACATAGAAAGGAGTGAACATCTGGAAAAATAGAACCCCAGGCTGGATCAAAACACTACAATGTAAACATAGCTCCTTATCTCCCCAGAGAGAAAATGAGAGAGAGAGAGAGAGAGAGAACTACTTCTGGCAGATGGTCATCTCACTGCTTAGTGTTTCTAGGTGCTGAAACATGAATGTGATGGTGCTATCTGGAATGGAACTGCAACTATCTCTTCCTTCCCAAGTATTTGATTGAGTTTAGGAGAGTCCCATCATAAAACCAAATGACAAGATCTGCATGATAAAGGCACTAGTCTATAAGGAGAGAAAATATTACCACATAGAAAGAAGTTGCTGGTGTGCTTTCATTAAAAGATGAAAGCTTAGTAGAATATCCAGCGAATGTAACAACATAGCAAATATAACATTGATGCCATCTATGGAATTAACAGTAGCTTTGATGTCTTTAATTCTGCTTACATTTACTTCTTTCTTTTCCTGATGTACTTTTGACAACATCTGTATTTGGTTTTATTCCAAATATAAAGCTCATCAGATATCCCTCAACAACCTCCACGTCTGTTTTTAATTACAATGAAATTCTGAAGATAGTATAATCTTAGATTCTTTATTAAAGAAACTTAGGGGGAAATGCCTTGACTGAAAGAGTAGTTAGGGGTTTGGGCCCCCATTGCTTTTCTGCTGCAGTATGGACATTTTTCCCACCATGAAACACAGAGTATTTGCTCAAATCAGCAGTGCTGTGGAGAAGGAAATAGGTCTGTCTCATTTCAGAGAAATATAATCTACTTTTTATCTTTATACCATGATATTTTTTCTGCTACACATTGATGTATTGTCTTCCTGCTTATCTTCAGCCATCACCACCACAAATAGGATCAAAATCAAATATCCTTACCATAAATCTTCATATTAATATGTACCAAAGGAAAAAAAAAAAAAAAAGAAAAAGTTTTGAAACAGTCTGTTGTTCTGCTACAAGAAGGCTCTCAAGGAACTGTAGGAATTGGTATGGACATCTACATTGAGCAATAGGAAATATGGGGGGTTGTTGGTGGTGTGTTTTTTTTTTTTTTATCAATTAAACCTAAAGAAGCCATGATGACAGTAGAGAACAAGAAATGTATTAAATAATGGAGTGTCTACATTGAGGAGAGTGTATCTTTTATTAAAACTTGAGTATGTTCACATTATTATTTTTTTTTTTTTAATCTTACTGCAAGCTGAATTCATAGGAAAAGGTACATCCATTTTAAACATTTGCTTTGAGTGAATAGACATATGGAAGCAGAATTTTTGAGGAAAAGGCTTTCAGGTGTTTCTGATACTTCAGCCAACCGCTAATCCCTCCCGTACACCTTACAGCTTATGACCGCAACAGGAAGCAAAAAGTAGAGGTCAGGAGCAGTCCTCAGCCCTCCAAATCACTGGATGTGAATGCAGGAGCAGCCCACATGGAGGTAAGGAAGAATTGAAGCCAGGCTGCACCTTTCTGCACTTGGGTTAACTCTGTGCAGACCAAACGCATATGACCCTAGGTGACGAAAACACTAAACTTGCTGTAGCTTTCCTTTTCAGCAGTGACCCAGAGTTTGACTTGTATCCACATCTGTAAGGGACATTTTGTCCCTTACAAACCATGAGAATTCCTTACACCAAAAATGTTTTTTTTTACACTTTGTAAACAAATAGAGATTGCATTAGTTTGTGGTTAAAGGACAAGCTCAAGCACAAAAGCCAAGGACACAAGCCTGAGTTCTGCCTCTGCAACCGCAGATAATCTAATTTTCTTCTAGGTTCCTGAAAAACTGAGAATGATAATCAATAATGTTTCATGACCTTACAGAGATACTGTGTGCATCAATGCGTGGCAATATGATGGGAATCAAGTCGGCGAAGAAACTCCTAATATCCTTATTTCTGAACTCTGCAGGAGTTTCACGGCCGTAACTACCCTGAAAATTTCCATATCAAAATTACCATGAAGTTGTTGTGGTTGTTCCTGCTGTAGGCAGAAAAGGAAGGAGAAACCAAGAAAAAAATCTTTAAAAAGCAATTTTCTAAGCCACTATCTCCCATTGCTATGCACTTAAGAAAGGCTTCAAAAGCCCTGTGAATGGAGCACTATATCACTCTGTTTTTGTGAGACAAGGCTCAGTGCCCTACCAGGTCTGGGCATTGCTCCATGCGATGCAACTCAGCTGTAATCGCAGTGCTACAGTTGTGCAACCCCACAACTTTTCCTGTTTTTTACCACCTCCTGAGGAAACAGGATGAATGAGGAAAGAAAGGAGGCTGAAGGGAGAATGGGCCCTGTATCCCCTTTATAATATCCAGTAAATACAGGCTTATCCAGCTGAGAAAAAGCTGAAGATACTTGAATTGTTTCACCTTCTGGCTGTTCTCTGACTAGCACTGCACTTGTAATGGCTTGAGCGTGCTGAAGTATAAAGTATATGAAGTCTGCTGATGTTAAGCAATGAATTTCTGCTTTAAAATGTTTTGAATTAATTGTGTTAACAATAACTATCCTTTGGGATATGGCAGGTATCATTTCTCTCATGCAGACTTTATCAAAGAGACAAAGGTAGAAAAAATTGGTATACCTGCTGCTCTGTTCACTCTATCCACAGACAGGCAGAGTGAATAAGCACTGCTGAATTTGGCAATGTGTTCTTAAAGTTATAAGTAATGATGACTTTGAATGATAAATCTATGGTGCACAGAGTTCTTATATTCAGAGAAGCAGCAATGACTCTTTATATTCCCAAACAATATAATTTTAGGAATTACTTCCCAATACAGAACATTTCCACACTGCGACTCCCAGATATGTCCTGTAAATCAGTACAGATAATGTAATTCAAATTTTGGCAACTTTCCAGAAAGGCTGTACTGCTCATTGCTGAAGAACATAAAATATAAATTGAATGGGAGATCCTGTTTTGTGGAGCTTATTGCTTTGTACTGCTGCTAGATGTATTCACGCATTCCAGCTGACCTTTCTTAGCTTTCACAGCAGGAGAGACTAGCTTGCATTTGCCACCCGCATTGCCCCTTTTATCCATCCTGCCAGAAATTTAGGTAGCTGAAAATTAGAGCAACATGAAACTCCAGGGAATCAATTCATGAGGAGTGATATTAAATTTTCCCTCAATCTGGAGGCACACGCAGCTGTGATGGTTGGATTTCAGATAAACCCACATGAAAATGCCCTTTCGAGGGGACTGGTCCAGGGAAGAGGCAGAGGAGAAGGCTGGTATTGGCTGACTATTTCCTTGTTTCCTCTACAAGTGGCCTCCTATGAGAGAGCAATGTTTCTGGGTGAGGAAGAGGGACTGATCAATTAGGGCACAAATATAGAAGGTAGCTCGATTTGCAGAGCTAGCTGCATTAGCTGTACTAGAAGAAACTTAGATGGCTTTAGGTTTTGGGCTGAGGATTTCCAAATCATCCAGTTATTCTCACAATCCATAAAGTGGGAGAGTACAAACACTTTAGAGTAAGCCCTGGTTGCTAAAGTTTGCTATCACCCATATGCCATACCTCAAGTCAAATTTCTTTGTAAAGCTTGATCTCATTTTTATATTCACAGCATGCAGAAGAGCAAGTGGGTTGTTTTCATTTGAACCCTTGGCATCCTAATTTACAAATGAATTCCCTAATACTTACAAATATTCTAGCCCCTGATTTCTCATCAACAAGGTCTGAATCAAACCAAAATATCAACCTAGTCACTCACAAAAAAAATAAAATAAAAAAAAATCTAGTTTCAGCCTAACTTGATGCCTCTACATAGCAAAGTAGGTTTGTAACTAGAGGTCAAGCAAGCTTTCGTTTGTGGCTTTATTACAGAAATATCATTTTTGTGTTAATGACATAACAATTGTGATGGCTTTTTTTGGATAACTCCATAACTGATAACAGTATTGAGAGTGAATAAGTGCATGAATTCTCACAATACCATCTACCAAGAGAAATATCTTCACAAGACCGGCAAAAGCAACCACATTTTTACACTCCTGCCCCAGAGGAATTTTTCATTAAATACATATTTACTTACAGAGATAAAGTTCAATTGTAATAGTTATTTCACAAAGAGTGTCCTGCAGTTTATGACTATTAAAAGTCAGCTAGTTAACAGAGGGCACTGAAGGGAACATTATAATAGATTCCCTTGATATAATCACTGCTGCCAGCAACGCCTGATGGCTTCAGGCTCAGTATGAATGAGTGTCTGCACCCTCTTGTATTTTATTAATATTGTTGTTTGTCTAATAAGAAAGCCATTTACCTGCTGTGTGTGATGAGGTTCCTTGATAGATGTTATTACTTACTTTTGTCTCGCTTACTGTTCTGTCCCTTACAGAAATATGGGAGAAGGAACTTTTTTGTTTGTTTGTTTGGTTGGTTTTTTTTGTTTGTTTGTTTGTTTGGGTTTTGTTTTGTTTTGTTTTTTACTTTTTTGAGACAGCTGGGAAAATTATATCCAGCATGCTCCTTCACCATTTCTGTCTGAATAATTGTTACTGCTTACTCCTAACTGTATATCTACCCACATCACCTTTTAAACAGTGGAATACTTCATCAGAGACGTATCTGTTTTTTAATTGTTGATGAACCCAGACAACGAATAGCAACTCTTTTCCTTAGAGAAATTGTTATATTGGTTCAGACCAATGGTATGAAAGTGATTTCATTTCTCTATTTTCTTTTTTATCTCTAAGGGGTTTAGACTGGTATTCTGTCTAAAGGACAAGATCTGATATTCCAATATTTATGTTGTTTTTCACCGTAATAATTCTTGGTAATTCAAATGAATATTCAATCTCTTTTGGTATGTTTCATTTTGAGAGCCTAAATTTCTTCCTGTAGTTATGAGCTTCACCATCTAGACAGGCAATTCATATCATTTCCCATCAGTACTGGCAAATGCATGTTAAGGCTTATGAGGAAACTTCCTGAGCACTGCATGTATCACGACTGGCGATGGGTCTATTGGGAATATAATTGCTCATACCCAGTGATGCTGCAATTTTTATTCTTCATAGCACAGTTGCACATGAAGATAAATATTTCTGCAGCACTGATTTTGGTTTTTTCTGCCAGTATGAGAAAAAACAGGTTTATGAAAAGCAAAATTTTGTATTTTTTCCTTGTTAGCAATAAACTTCCCACAATGGAAAAGGTATCACAGTCCTATAGATTTTTAACTCTCTGTAGAATTACATATCACATATACATATTACATATCACCCAGTGGGGATGCGGGCTGTGCATTGCCTGTTGGGGGAGCAGCTCTGCTAAAAAGGCCCCTGTGATGCTCTGGGCACAAGCTGGAGCATTAAAGCCAGGCAACACGGCAGGCTAACTGCATCCTAAGCTGTATGACCATAAGCACATCCCCTTTTCTACTCAGCACTTGCTAGACCACACCTGGAATGTTGTCTCAGTTTTTGGTTCCCCAAATACAAGAAAGACACTGATAAACTTGGAGATGTGCAGGAGGCTGGAGCACATGATCTATGAACAGAGGTCAAGGCAACAGAAGTGGAACCGGCAGTGGAAAAGTGCACGGAGTGAGCTGAATAAAACCCCCATGGCCAAGAAGCTGCTGAAATTTCTTGACAAGTGGAACTGCTGAGTTTTCCACAGCTCTAATACCATTCTACTCTGATTTTGAAGCATTTGCAAAAGTCTAAAATCACTTTGCTTATAATTCCTACCTTACCGGTGTTTTTTGAATCATTATTTCAGAAATACTTTAATGCTAAATCAACATTCTCTTGAGTATCCAAGAAGTTTCTGTAAAAAACCACATAATTTTGAAAGCGATGAAGGGCTAGATAAGTGGCAGTTTTCTAAACTCCTAACAGTGTCCATGATTATTTAAAACGCTATCCCTTGTATCCCATCAGCCAAAGGTTATCACCATATGCTGCCACAATTATCTTCATTAAACAGAACACGTAACATGATTTACCATTTTCTGCAGTTACTTTCTGTAATGACCTATACATTTCTAATGCTTGATCATTGGTCAGGGTAAGGCCATTTCGTCAATCCACTTAAAGAATTATTCTAATATTATGTAGGGGCTATGATTATATATTGGTTCACTTTTGAAGCCATGCCTAAAATTATCAATGTTCACTTTGTCTAAGTGAGGCAGTGTGTAGGCTTCACACTCCAAAACCACACCAAAGTGTCAAGAGTTCTGCTAACTCTCAAGATGTGTCAAAGCCCTAGGAAAGACCTTCTTGTCTCAAAATCAGGAAAACAGAACTTTGTAAGAAAAACAAAGTCACTCACTGGAAAAAGTTAACTCCTCTAAGCACCTGCCTGTTGGATTCTTATACCCTCACCATCCTTTATGCAGACAGCAGCTTGTTTTGATAAATGCCAGAATATTTGGTCAGAGATTTGTGTACGGAATATGTAGATAAGGCTTTAAATAATCCTGGGGAAAAAAAAAGAGATAGGATATGAGGATAACTTTGGAAACAAGAAGTGGCACTTTAAAATTGATTACTTGGGTCCTGTTTTTAGGTTCTGATTGGGAATAAGAATCCAAATATTGTTTTTCTCACATCAAAATGCAATCAGAGTTGTACTGTATATGATTTTTCAAGTCTGTATTCTTAGTTATAAATCGCAAATTTCCAAATTGAGTGTCTGATTTACAAATGCCATTTAAATGTCTTCTACGTACATGTTAGAACACTAAATTTCTTTGCATAAAAATTTTGGTAAACAAAGAACTCTTTTAAAAAAGCATCATTTACAATATTAAGTAAAAGAAATACTGGCATAAAAATCTGAAAGCACAATTTGTTTTGAAAACCATTGACTTGCCATTTAGATTAAAACCATTTTAACATAAGCGCTGTGGGGCTTTAAACATTGCAATTAAACCTTATTATGCATGACAAATAATGCCATTATTAATGAGATTTTTCAAAGAAAAAAAGGTTATTTGGTTAAATTCAAATCTGAATTGCTCCAGATACAATAAACGGCACTGTCAAGCTTTGCATGCAAGACTCAGTTATGTCTGACACCGCATGAACGTGCCAAATAAAGGGCCTGGAGTGAGAGGCCTGCTGCCCTGCCTTTCACACAAAGCACAGGTACAGCCTAGCTCTGAGCCTCTGTGGCTGTGACAGTTCTGCTAAATGAGTTCTGCAGGGAAGTTTAGTTCTGCAACATGGTGCTTAATATCTGGGTATGGTGAGGAATCCATGCCCTAAAAGAGTCTGGTGAAAATTAAGTACAAAAGAATGCTTATTCCATGCACTGAACTGCAGTGCCAGAAGTTTTGAATTTCTTTTGTGTTCATGGTAGAACAGGATCATGCAAAAAAGCAGCTAAGGACAAGGCATCATGCCTCATGGATACCTTGGTTCTCCTCTGGTTCCAAAGCGAAGTCTGGATGGTATTTGTCCTGGTATACACTAAACAGCAGAGAATGTCTGTTCACATGACTGGAAGTGTCCCTGTCTGCTATGAGAAGGATGTGCAAATAGGGGAAAGGGGAGAGGGTCCACGGTCTTCTATCCCATGTGGCTTGTGCGTGTGCAGGCTGTGAACATAGCTGTGTCAGGGTGTGTGTGATGGTGGAGGTGATCAGAACCTTCTGGCATTAGTCTTAGAAGGGTGTTCAGAAATTTGTATGTGTTTATGAAGTTTTAAAGCGTTCAGTATCATAGTTTATCTGTTGTATTATTGATAATGATCCTGAATATATAATTCAGCTACTGCCAGCTAAGTATCTGTCATTAATAAATTAATAAGTTATTTTCATGCTAATTTGATTTAAACCATTTGACTTCAGAAGTTTTTCTCTGTGGCAAATTGAAACCTGGATCTGTCATTTCCAAAATGATTAAATAACTAGCAAGACTTGTGGGCAAGATTTGTCATGTTTGGGGTTTTTATGTATAGCTTGTTGAACTGGTATATTACGGGCATGTAAACTAGTCTGTTCATTTAAAAGGTAAGTAAAGGGACTAATGTTATACTTAAATAAGTCTACCACATCCAGAGCTTCTCTGCTGAATGCTGAAATGCATAAATAAGTTACATACTAAACAACGTTACACACAGTTCTTTAGTTTCATATGCAGTTTAGTGATGGGGTTTTGCAGAGTTAATTTCCTCTTTAGTTTAATTCAAGATATACATGTTCTTCTGGTTCTTATTCAGACTCTACAGTAAATCTTTACTAGCTTTAGGTCCACTAACTTTCTATGCTATTGATTAAATGTGGCTTAGCAGAAGTCATTTTTGCATCCCACCACAGAAAGTCAGTTACCCAAACTCAGAGACCATCAAAGCTACCAACGGCTGAAAATTAAATAATCATGTCAACTTGAAAAATAAATAAAATAGAAGAAGATATATTTGCAGAGTATGTAGAAGACTCCTGGGTTTGCCCTGATGCCAAGCTATTGTACTTCTGCTATACGTGCCTGGCATTTTAAGACCATTAAGCAGAGAAGTTTCCATTACTGTATTTAATTGTTTTGATCAGATAATGAGAGCCAAGATATACTTCAGGAGAGGACAAAATAGATGAGTGGGGAAATACACCATTTTCCAGCAGTTGGAGTGATACTGTTTTTTTCTAGAACTGTTTGGGAAGGGATAGAGCTTCCTCATGATGGTTGCACTGGAGCAAGCTTGGTATGGCAAGCTTCACTCATCAGGAGGAGCATCATAGTTCTCAAGGACACAGTGTCTTCTGGTGTCTGTGATTAAGTGTGTATATTAAGGTCCACTCTCTCTAGAAACATTTAGAACTTGCTCGGTATCTCCACAAGACATTAGGACGTGGACATTTGGATTTGCTTTCTACTTCATTTTCTTATCACTGGCTTGGGGACATTTTCTTAAATAAGCGTATGGGTTGCTTACACATGCTTGCAAACATTTCTATATGCAAGTGCATGCATTCACACTGTAGTTATTTCATCATCATTTTAAAAATATATTCTAGGAGTCACAAGAGCATCCATTTTGCCAATTGACTTTTAAAACAAACAAGACATTCATAAGTTTTTGGAAGTTACAGCCCAATAATTTGAGGGTTTATTAAAAAGGATTTTCAGGATTGCTGTATAATATCCCTCTAAGTGGTCTTAGACTGCATTTGGAGACCATAATTACAATCTTGTTTGACCTGGAAATGCTTCAAAAATACAGAGGGTGAAGATTAAAGTATATCTGGCAAAACCACATCAATTTCATTGCAGCAATTCTACCAAACTTTTTGAACTGTATATCAGAACAATGGATTTCTCTTCCTTTTTTGGCACTAGGTTTCTCTGAGAGGACATGGTAGCAGAATTTGTCCTTAGACAATGTTATGTTCTTTTAAAGGGATGGACCTGTGTAGAGGTGAAGTGGTATTTGGGGGTTTCTATAGGCAGAGAATGAATAAACACATACTGTAGTTTAGATCATTTGATTTTATTTAATCATGGAGTGCCTAAGATGTGAAAATAATAATTTCAGTTACTTAGGGCACTAATATGTATCTTTACAGGTGGACCTGATAGATTTCCTGTCTAAGACAATCAAAATTAACCTTGAGGCAATAATTTGCATTACAGCCTCATATGTTGTTTCTAGGCAAGGAAGGAAAGGTGGTGGGGTAGCCCTGTATGTTAGGGAGTGTTTTGACTGCCTAGAGCTGAATGATGGTAACAACAAGGTCGATAGTTTATAGGTAAGGATCGGGGGATGGCCAACAAGGTGGATATCCTGGCTGGAGTCTATTACTAGACCGCCCAACCAGGATGAAGAGGCAGACAAAGCATTCTACAAGCAGCTGGGAGAAGTCTCAGGATCACTAGCCCTTGTTCTCATGGGGGACTTGAACCTACCGGATGTCCTCTGGAAATACAACACAGCGGAGAGGAAACAGTGTAGCAGGTTCCTGGAGTGCATGGAAGAGAACTGTCTGACACAGGTGGTCAGTGAGGCAGCCAGGGGAGATGGACCTGCTGTTTGCAAACACGGAAGGACTGGTGGGGGAAGTGCTGGTTGGAGGACGTCTTGGGCATAGTGATCACAAGAGGATAGAGTTTTTGATTATCAGAGAACTAAGGAGGGGAGTCAGCAGAACCACTGCCTTGGAATTCTGGAGGGCCAACTTTGGCCTGTTTAAGAGCCTAGTTGACAGAGTCCCTTGGGAGGCAGTCCTGCAAGGCCAAAGGATCCAGAAAGGCTGGATATTCTTCAAGAAGGGACTCTTAAAGGTGCAGGAGCAGCCTGTCCCTATGTGCCAAAAGACAAGCTGATGAGGAAGAAGACTGGCCTGGCTGAACAGAGACCTTTGGCTGGAACTCAGGAAAAAAGGAGAGTTTATGACCTTTGGAAGAAGGCACAGGCAGCTCTGGGGGACCCTAAGGATGTTCTTAGGTTATGTGGGAAGAAAATTAGAAAGGCAAAAGCCCAGCTAGAACTCAGGATGGCTGCTGCCATAAAAGATAACTACAAATGTTTTTACAAATACATTAGCAACAAATGGAAGGCCAATGACAATCACAATCCTTTATTGGATGCAGTGGGCAACATTGCCATAAAGGATGAGGAAAAGGCTGACATACTTCTTTGCCTGAGTCTTTAATAGCAAGACCCTCAGGATACTCTACCCCTTTGAGTCTGGGATAAGGAGCAGAATGAAGCCCCCACCATCCAGGAAGAAACAGTGAGTAACCTGCTGCTCCACTTAGGCACACACAGGTCTGTGGGGCCAGATGGGATCCACCCGAGGGTACGGAGGGAGCTCGTGGAAGAGCTCACTAAGCAACTCTCCATTTTTTGTCAGCAGTCCTGGCTAACCGAGGAGGTCCCAAAAGGCTGGAGGTTAGCAAATAGTACACCCATCTATAAGAAGGGCAGGTAGGAGGATCCAGGGAACTACAGGCCTGTCAGCCTGACCTCGGTGCCAAGGAAGGTTATGGAGCAGATCATCCTGAGTGCCATCATGTGGCATGTGCAGGACAACCGGGGGATCAGGCCCAGACAGCATAAGTTTATGAAAGGCAGATCCTGCTTGACAAACCTGATCTCCTTCTATGACAAGATGACCCACCTAGGGGATGAGGGAAAGGCTGTGGATGTTGTCTTCCTAGACATCAGTAAAGCCTTTGACACAATTTCCCACAACATTCTCCCACAGAAATTGTCTGCTCGTGGCTTGGATGTGTATACTATACTCTGGGTAAAAAGTTGGCTGGATGGCCAGGCTGAAATAGTGGTGGTGAATGCACCCGGCAGCTGGTTGTCTGTCAGTGGTTTTCAACAAATTGGTGTTCCCGAGGGCTCAGTATTGGGGCTAGTGCTGTTTAATATCTTTATCAGTGATGAGGGAATCAAAAGCACCCTCAGTAAGTCTGAAGAGGACACCAAGTTGGGCCAGATTGTTGGCCCACTTGAGGGGAGGAAGGCTCTACAGAGGGATCTGGACAGGCTGGATCGATTGGCTGAGACCAATTGTATTAAGTTCAACAAGGAGAAGTGCTGGGTCCTGCGCGTGGGTCAAAACAACCCCAGGCAGCACTACAGGCTTGGTGAAGAGTGGCTGGAAAGCTGCCTGGTGGAAAAGGACCTGGGGGTGCTGGTTGACGGCCAGCTGAACATGAGCCAGCAGTGTGCCCAGGTGGCCAAGAAGGCCAACAGCACCCTGGCTTGTGTCAGACACAGTGTGGCCATCAGGACAAGGGAGGTGATCATCTCCCTGTACTCAGCACTGGTGAGGCTGCACCTTGAATACTGTGTTTAGTTTTGGGCCCCTCACTGCAACAGGGATGTAGAGGTGCTGGAGTGTGTCCAAAGAAGGGCAACAAGGCTGATGCAAGTTTTGTAAGTGGTTGAGGGAACTGGTTTTTTTAGCCTGGAGAGGAGGAGGCTCAGGAGAGGACCTTATTCCTCTCTACAGCTCCCTGAAAGGAGGCTGTAGGCAGGTAGGGGTAGGTCACTCCTAGATAACTAGTGACAGAACAAGAGGAAATGTCCTCAAGTTGCACCAGGGGAGGTTTAGATTGGATATTAGGAGAAATCTATTCACTGAAAGGGATGTCAAGCATTGGAACAGTCTGCCCAGGGAGGGGGTGGAATCACCATCCCTAGAAGTGTTTGAAAAATGTCTAGATGAGGTGCTTAGGGACATGGTTTAGTGATGGACTTGGCAGTCCTGGGTTAATGGCTGGATTTGAAGATCTCAGAGGTCTTTACTAACCTAAATTATTTGCAATAATACTAAAGACAGTTTCTTTTTTTTTTTTTTCTTTTTTTTTTTTTTTCTTCTTTGCCCTCCCTTCCTCCCTTTCAATAGTAGCAGAAAAACATATGCGGTTAATTTGTTAGCAGTATAGTCTCTAGTGAATAAACTGGCCCCTGTGGTCACACATCGTGTTACAGCCATCCTTACTCCAAGTCCTATGCCCAGGTTCATATAGCTGTGTACAGTGTAGCAATCACTTGGTTCTCTACGACTAAGCAGTTTAAAGTCATAACACTACCATGACTAGTTAGCTTAAGTGGAGTTTTAAAACCCATCTATTTGTGCTCTATTAGGACCTTTGAATCAGTCTAAATACCTGCACCCTGTTCTGGTAAGAAGCAGTAACAGGAATAGCAAATGTATCCAAAATGGAAGGGAAAAGAACTTGGAATATATTTGGTCAACATAATGCTGCTCTATCAGCAGGAGAATAACCCATTCCAAAACTTGAAAAGTCTCCTGCCCACTCTGAAGTCAGAGCAACACTTTTAAAGTGATCACTTATGCTCAGGTTTCAAATTAGTATTTTTGCACATTAATGCCAATCCAAGATATGGTAATTCTAAATTTCTCATTCCTCTAATGAATGAATGATAGTCCTAGAATTTACTTGATTATGCTTTAGACTAAGACAGTACTTCATAAAGTATTCCAGAAGATAATTACAGCTGAACAAAGTGTTCCCCAGGTAAATAGTCTATAACTAGTGCAAATTATCCTGTGCATGTATTTTATTTTAGGATTCCTTGTTTTGGTTCCTCAACAGGTAAGGGCATTCTGAATAATTACCAGTGCTATCTGCATGATGCATATAATTTTCTTCTAGAGACTGAGTATTTATTTATATTGGTATCTGATCTTCTAAGGAGCTTCTATCAAGCATAGTAATCAGTCTTGGTGTTGACAGAAAAGTGCTCTGCTCTGTAATGCTTAGGAAATAAAGAAATTAAATTAACCCTGCAGTGTGCTGCCTTTATAGACTGGTTAAAGCATAAAGATTCTGAACAGATGAATGTATATATGAAAAATAAATCAGTCATCCTTAATGAAACATATTTTTATATATATTCTACTATATCATAAAGTGTAAAGTAAGTTTATTTCTGAAGAGCTGAAATTGTGAAGTCCAAAAGCTTTAGTTCTCATTTATTATGATTTCACAGAAAAATGAAATTAATTAAATGAACTTGAACACACTTAATTAACTGCTTTTTCCTATAAACTCTTCAATATTGTACATTAATCTTTGCAGATAGCTAGCTGGTAGCTTCTCTAGTTCTAACAATTGTGATTTTATTGACTTGCAGAGTAGGAGGTGCACCACTTTAATGTTTCAGAAAGATGTATTATGTAATGAAATTATTTTTTATTTATTTATAAAAATCACAATTCAAAATTCCAAAACTGTTGTTTGATATCTAACATTTCTTTGCCAACAGTTTAAAGACTGTAAAACTTAACTCTTTTGTTATGAATATAAGTTATCATTGAGTTATAAAGTAGTTTATGGTCCTTACAATTTTTTAAGAGTGGAAAATCTGGTACACAAAGCAAATTTAAGGAAATAAATACATTCCAGAAAAAGTGTATATAACAATCCAATTTATAGAGCATTCTCCATAAAAGATTGAGTATAAATATAGCCTAGCACAAATTGTTATTTAACAAATTTTTATTCAAGCACCTCCTCCTTTGAAAATAGCAATGCTATATAAATAGCACCACATCCTATTCTCCTTGAATTCCGTATTCTTCAAATACATTTTGAAAACTTTGTGATGATCTGGCAAGTGAAATGTTGATAGCATTGCCTGTCTGGCTAACTGGTAAAGGCTTAATGGCTTTTTCATTTTCTTTTCCTGTTACTGAAAGCATTTGTTGTTTCGATACTAAGATCTATAATACACACATAGCAGAAAATATGATTTGTGCTATATGAATTTGATTTGTATTCTTAATACACAGCGGTGACATCTCCCTTAGTGTTTCAGTTCAGAACAGGAGTGCACTTTTGGACTAGATCTCTTGGGCACCCTTGATCACCTGCTTTGGTTCACATCACACAATGACCCTTAGGTGCCACAAGCTGAATGAAATCAGATGGAACTGAACTAGAAGTGGTCCAGAACTGCATGTGATGTGCTCCACCAACTCATGGGACATTCAGTCAACATGAATGGGCTAGAATTAATCAGAAGCAAAGATCTGAAATATGTGCAGAGCAGTCACAGCATCAGCTGCTCACTCTGCAAATCCACTCCTGCTTGTCTACACCATTTGCAAATCTAGATGCAGTGGAGCCCTGTTCCATGATTAATACTTTTAACTGTTACTGAAATAAAAATAAATAACTGTTGAGATAATTAAGTTATGTACACAGACATAAGTGCCTGACCACATCAAGCAACAGCATGAGTTAATGCAAATACCTTGGTTGTATTTCAGGAATACTTGAACTGCATTGACTCCATTGAATATGGACTGATTATGAAACATTTTGATATTGCTCCATTCATTCACCCCCTCTCCCCATCCCCTTATATCAGTTCTACTCTTCCTTGAAGTTAATGTATTTCACTTATTAAAACACTTCATCAGCAATTCATTTCCCACTTGCATGATACACAGCTCTTCATTAGTGCGATTGAGTGAAAACCAGTATTTCAGAATTTAAAAGGACCACTGCTGTAACATGAAAGTATTTCTTAGGTTCACCTGTAAAGCTGCTATGTAAGATCATCACCTTGTTCTTCAGAAAGTCCTCCCAGACCAGCTGTGCTGAATAATCTTGAGGCAATCGCTTTGAGGACAGCATGAATGGCAACCCTCAAGACGTTGAGCTGGCATCACCTACAGAAACCATGGAATGTGAGAAAGATATATCTTCTCTTTCTTATTCTATATTTTATTCTGAGGTTATGACAAGTTTATTAGGCACCAAGTGGAAATGAGGAGGAAAAGGTGAATAACAACAGGTAACAAAAAGAATGACTAACTATGGCAGGCTTAGAGGCTGGGGGGTGTGACGGGAAGAAAACAAAATTTACTAAAATAAAGAGAAAGAGGAAGTTGGGACAAAAGAAAGTTTATATTTAGCCCTTCTTTTCAAAACCCTGCAATAAATTCATAACCTATGAATCTACCTCATGTCCCCAAAATAGTCCCTTTCTGGGTTTGTTTCATTTGAAGCAAATGTCTACATTTCAGCATAAACTCTGTTTCATATTATTAGAGCTTTTTAAGCATTTACAGAAGCTGGAATTTTCAGAGAGACCATTCTGATCTACTTATGTATGAATTATCTATCGTGATGCCAGGCACAGGGTTTTTTGTTAGTCCCTTTTCTATCAGCACAGAATCTGAAGGTGAATCCTAAATCAGTAAAGAAATCCAGACTTCCAGAAACAGATTTTTGTTCATCTATTACTATTTCTTTTATCTTCGGAACCATTTATAATAGTTAATGATCCTTTATTAAGATACAATTACCAGAAGGGGACACTAAACAAATGATTTCCACAGTACATACAAAGGTAACATTCCTTTCCAATTTATATTTTACATTTCCAAACTTCTCCATGAAATAATAGAAGCACATGTGCACGTGCTGAAAATCCATGTTCCGTACATTATCACACATGGCTGCTTCATCCTTCTTGAAGTCATTGTTTTCCAAATTAGTGGGAGCCCTCTCATGCTGCAAATCTGACCTTTTTCCTGTTTCTGGTAAATGATCTTGTATTTATTTGAATTAAAAACCAAATTGTAAGACCAATTACCCACACAGCGTGACAGTTCTGCTGATATGACCTCTCATTACTTTGTCCTCCACCTGTTCTTGTGGCAATTGTGAACTTTGTCAGCAATATTTTTATGTTCTGTTCATAAACATACCAAAGAACAAAAGATGGGGAACTTATCCTTGAGAATCATACGAGAAATAGCCACATTAGTGGAAGATTCCCCTTTTGGGGTTTTTTTCTTCCTAATTGTCTGTTTCTATTCATCAATCACTTTCTTCACCAGCCCAGATTTTTTTTAGATTTCTTCTTTGTCTAGATTCCTGCTACAGATTTTGAATACACTTCCTTCTTTGCCAGTATGAAGTATTTCATTTAGACAAACCGGAAAAACAAGAGAGCTAATGCTCTTCTGTCCCATGTCCTGTTCTTTCATTAAAGCTGTTTCTTCGATTAACTTCTGAACAATTCACAAAACAACAGTTTCTTGCAGGACCTGAACTGTATTTTTCATAAACTGACAAAACCACTGAAAAACAGGTGAGTGGTTTCTGCTTAGCCAGATCACTTCTTTTCCCAGACACATATGTGTAAAGCATAAAGGAATACTAAAAGTCAGCCTCAAAGACTCTTTCTTAGAGAATAATAAGGACTAAGTTATAAACATCCAGGCTTTAGTAGTGTTTGATTTGCATTGCTTTCGTCTAACCTCTGCTTTTTATCTAGTATTAGCTGTCAAAAGAGAGTAAGAAGGATTAGGAAGCATTTTGCTTACTTCTACTAGAAGGTAAGCTTTTATTCTATATGAAGATTATTAAAATCAGCTGAAGAATAGAAATGTTGCAACATCTTTGTTTAAACTGCATGGCATGCCAGCAGAAGAAAAATAAAAATAATTGTATGCCTTAGGAAATTAATTTGTATGGACCGAATGTCATTTATCTATGAAACACTTTGTTCTATATGCTAAGACTTGACTTTGTATTGTACAGCAAAACCTCCTGATAAAATTTGTTCAGTTCCTCATCTCAAAATACACTTTGCTTAAGTTGCATGGTAGAGAAGATGAGATTTGATTGATCAGAACAGTCAGCCCCAGATAATCTTAATAATAAAGATTAAGACTTTGTACAATTATACGATGCCTCTGTAAATGTGGTATGTCCTGGATTGGGTTAAGTTTATGAATTTGCCCATACGTATCTTTGGGTACACAAATTAACAAAAAGCCAAAACCATTTCTATAACTTCTGTCTTGCTAAATATTCCAAATAGAACTTATTTAATAGATAAAATAAATAAATAAAACTTAATTTATAAACTCAGATTTACCAACTGATCCTCATTATAAATAGAAGAAGCTATGCTACATATGCTACATAGGGACAATTATTTTGTAATACTTGAAAAAGCAGTTCAGAATTATTATCAGAATGAAAAGTGAAAAGCTGGTTTGTTACAAGGTGGACTAATAGATATTAGTCAGGATCACAGCACCATGGATCTAAGCACTGTACAAAAACAAATAATTAGTGTAATAGACCCAAAAAGATGAGGACAAAGAACTGCACTCAGGTTCATAACAGCTTCTGGCATGGTGGAAGCTCAGAGGCGAACACTTACTTTGTTCAAATTTGTATAGATTTATATAAGTGCACAACAGTAATTCTGTCTTTAAATGACATCATCAGTAAAGTGAATTAAAAAAAAAATACTACTGTTATGATCTGGACCTAGAAAACTAATACATCCAAATCATAATAATGGGGAATAGCCCCTGTCATTTGCAAGTGTTTGCATTTAACATGCTGGTATTTAATTTACATTTAACTTTAACCCAGAGCTTATGATGTTTGGTTTTTTAATTAATAAAACATGTTCTGGAGATTATTACAATCCCTTTATAATTTTATTTACACTGCAGTACAGAGGTACATTATCTACTATAATTCTTTATCAAAGTATTTGGGCTGAAAGGAAAATTATAGTTTTGCAAACAGGGCTGGACTAATTTGAACTTAGGTTACATTTTGTCTTAAAACTTTCTAAAACTATTAGAACTATTACACTATTAAAATTTTAGACAATTAAAACTAATAGAAATATTAGAACTTTTAAAAACTTTTTTTTTAAGGTTAAAAATCGCTTTTATTTCCCTCTTTATGAAAATATACCATCATATTTTTACTTTTCAATTTAAATTGCTAAATTTTGATAGTGGAAGCAAATTGGGGTTGCTAAGGACTCAAATCCTGATCCAATGGGGTATCAGATTTAGATACTTACCTCTGTTTTATAAGCTTGTGAACAAAATAGATAAAAGGCACACCTCATGTTTTTGTGGTTTTTTTTGTTACAAAGGCTCCTGACTTCAGAAAGTCTGTCCCTGTGATAAAACTGTATTGTTAAATTTACATATAATGGCACAGAGTTATACAGTAGTCATAATGTTATAAATGTAATTATTTCTGTAGAAGTCCCACTGGAGAAATAGTAGATGAAACAATACCATAAACTTTTAATCAAACACCTTCTAAAACGTCACTGTCATTTCAGGCCCATGCAGCAATTTGGATTTATTTCTACTCCTTAACTACTTCTGATTACCTGGATTTAATCCTTGACACATTTACTGATTCGAGGCAGACACAGGCAGACACTGTATTAATCACTCAGCCCTAGGCATACCAGGCCTAGTCACACATTTTGATGTGCCTTTGAGCCTCTGAAGTAAAAAAGTATAGGACTGTGAATTGCAAGAAACCCAAACCCTGTTTCCTGTAAAACTAAAAGCTTACAGCCCCAGCCCATAATACTCAAATTAATATAATGACCACCAGTCAGGAAAACTAAACATGACCATGATGCTGATAATTTTGTGGGAAACAACTGGTGTTTTTTCTTCTCTGGCCTTGAGACCAGCATAAATTTCATCACATCAAAGACAGCTGATTTCTTTTACCTCTCGTAAGAGGATGGTGGCTTTCAAACTATGTGATGGAAATAGTTCCTGGCCCATTCTAAAAATCTATACTGTTGTTACCTTGTCTAAGCCAAAACTGCAACAGGAGTCCTGCTGAGGAATTAATGGTTTATTCAGTCATGTGCTAGTGCTCAGCATCTCTCCCTCATCCGTTTGACTTTTCCACTGTAGCCAATAAGGCACAAGGCGATTTGTCTCAGCCATACACACATGGCTGTAGCTCAAAGAAAACAGTAAAGCCTTTTGCTCAGAGCAACAGAGCAGCTTTCAGATGCCTGGATTAACCAAAATGATACCAGGTCATTTGAAACACTATGGAATTATTCCAAGAGTCTGAAAGGAATAGAAGTAGTTGCAATCAGACTTTGATTTAGTGGTGTGCATTGTTTTCTGACCTATCCATTCATCTTTTGTCACTGGTTTGGAGCTAGTTACACTTTCTGTATTTTGCCTTCTCCTTCTAGAACTACTTTCCAGTGGTCAGCTGAGTTTCTAGTTGTTGATTGTCTTGAAATGAAATATTTCAGATTTTTTATGTCCAGCCAGAATGGCGCTTACATGTTAGCAACTTGTCATCTTGTTTCTGGATTACAGACAGATACACATCCATTTCCAGGAGCTAAGACAAGTGAACTTCATGGAAGGTCTTTGAAAAACTACATGTTTTATTTACCAGCTGTAATAAAGTTCTGCTATAAGAAACTGTTAAAGAGCAATCACCCAGATAAAAGCCTCCAGACACATTTAGTCTCACTTAAGTCTGTATTTCAATCAGAGCTAAATTGGATAAAATTTCTTCCCAGGTTTCAGGAATAATTCCTGTACACAACAGGCTCTTTCTAGATGCGTATGGCTTACTCACTCTATGTCTTTCCCTGAATAAAACTATGGATTTTCATTTCAGACCCTGCAGGGATTATTTTGCCTCCATGGATAGGATTAATCAGGATAAATATAGACACGTGTGTCCGAACCAGCTGTCTAGACTTTCGATAATGTCAATGGAAAGAAATAAACACTCTTTGCTTGTGATTCATCTCACACCAAAATAAATGTCTAAAATAAGTCAGATGAATCATGTTCTAAAACAGCCTATTTCTCTTCATTACCTATAAAAGGACATCAGTCAACTAGTTCATATGAAGAGAGCTACATCTGCTCTAATGAATGTCACTCCAAACATTTTCTGGGCTGGTGCCCTGTCAGTCAATACAGTTCTTCCCATTGGAGGAGGTGTGGGAGTAGGAAATGAAAACCATGAGTGCATCTGTATAAGGGGCAGCTGTTAGCTATGTCTGATGGTGACTATTCAACCTTGCTATCCCAAAAGATGCCATATGCAGTGCTTTTTAAAAAGTACTCCTACAATTATTGCAGAAAGCTACAGTGCCATTAAAGGAAAATCAAAGAGCATTCTACTACATCTTCACAGATTTTTTTCTTCTTTATTTTGGATCTGACACCACAATTCAGAAGCTGTTGGGAGTTCTAAGATTTCCTGGTCATATTTGTGAGGAGGTAAAAATTAAGCATCTGTAACAGCTGAAAATGAGAGACAATGTAAACTATGGTTACAAGGTACTCAGAGCCAAAATTGCAGGCCATATCCAAAAGCAAAGGTGGCCCTTGACAGTTTCCTAACATTTTTTTACTAGTTTTTACAGCTGCAATATTTATAATGCCATAATGAAATCCCAACCATAATTGTCAAAGGAAGCCTGCTGCTAAATTTCTGTGGTTGGGCATTCAGCCCTGGTTTCCAGACATGTGAATAGACTGTTATTGCTGCATTTATTTTATTCTTCTATAGTGGAAAAATTGGAGAGTGCTGGGTAATTAGCTCTGATTTGCTTCAAAATGTGCCATTGTAGTTTGATATCAACTTGTCAGATAAGCAATCACTACTCACAAAGTAAGGACTGCAATGATTTCTTAGGGTTTTGTCGTTTTTTTGGGCCTAGTTTTCAGAACTGCTGAGCAGTTTCAGTTCTTGGAGGAGCCAGGCCTTTGTGTAAGTGTATGCTACAAAAAGTCAGATCATGCTACTGAAAGGGTACTGAAACAGAAATATGATATACGGAAGAGAGGAACTAACTTTGTACTGAAATTTCTGCTGATTTTCCAGAAAGATTTGCATGTCCTAAGAGAAGCCTTTCTAATGAATTTGACAACAGGAGTGGATAATGCAACTAGGGTATTAATTTAATAAGTATTTGAGAAGTAAAATCAGATCTTTACAATTTTTACATATATGGTTAAACAGCATCTTGTGTTATAAACAACACACCTGTGACTGTTTTAATTAATCTTCCTGTGATGATGTATAGAAGTGGATGGAGTGGATAGCTAATGTTTATCTTCCTTTAATAAAATACTTAGGCAATATTAGGTTGCTTTTTATATTATTAATACCCTGTGACAAAAACTGGGAAAAATAATTACCATCAAAGTAGACAAGTGTTTTCTCTTTGACTTCAATCAGGCAAGTTTTTCACATGTGAAGGCAGAGTACTGGAGTCAGTGAGGCCACTCATCCTAAGTTAATTATGTCCTTAAGTGCTTTGCTTTTTCAGAGTTCCTGTGGTAAGTGCAGTGCAGGCTGGGTTCTTGGTCCACAAAGTAACCCACTGATTTTTTGTGTTTTTCATAATAATAGTCATAATAGCATGCACATAGCAGAAAAAAGAATGTAATTTGAGACAGAAATTTTCTGTGTGACCTCGGCTATGATCTTCATTTTCCTTACCTCATATCCATTTTAATTAGCAAGGTAATGCAGCTAGTGTCATTTGCTTAACTGAACAAATATACTCTGCAAGACAGACCAGGAAGGCTGAACCTCAGGAAAATAAATAACTTCAGCTTCTGCATACAAGATTTTATGAGACATCTAAAATACATGCTAGGATGATCACCTACCCCATGTCTGAATCATCTGAATGATCCTGGGAGGATGGCTAACTTCAATACCTGTGACAACCCTACAGCCGCTTTCTTCCCCTTTGTGCCCAGTATCTTGGTTTTCCTGGAATAAATATAGATGTTTCCTCCTTCATGTAACCTTCTGAGGAATTACAAATCCAAATAAATTCAAACACATTCTCTAGTTAGTTTAGCACTTGTCCAAACAAATAATCTATTCTTCTCCATTTTAATGGCAGTGGCACATAGCGTAACACTATTCCCACCCGCCCACACCCCCACCCCACCCCCTCCCAGGTATAATATAAAAAGGTACAAGCAGTTCCTGTTTCTAACCGCTTATTCCTCTGTTTCTAGTTCTGATGTCAAAATTATTACTTTTCCTCAGCATGCTTTTCTGCACTTCTCTCAAAAATCTGTGGTCCTTCAACCAATTGAAAATCTGTTTCCTTCACGTAGTGATTCAGTTTTCCATGTCTGCTTCTACTGCCGGGAACTATAGTCTGGTTAGTCTCACCTCTGTGCCTGGCAAGATCGTGGCCTAGAAACTAAGCTAAGACACATGGAAAATAAGGAGGTGATTGGTGACAGCCAGCATGATTTCACCAAGGGCAAGTTGTGCCTGACAAATTTGGTGGCCTTCTATGACAGGGTTAGAGTGTCGCGACGGAGGGAAGACACAGTCGCTCAATATGAGTGATCAGCAGACTTCGTTTATTGTCTCTTACAGTCACCTTTTATGCCTTGTTATAATTAGCTCATACATATTACAAAAGTTAAGCTCATTATTGGTTAGTTGCCTAAATACCAAGCCCACCCCTAGTTTCTCTTCTGTAGTTTTCTGTTCCCACCTGCAACATTCTTTTCCCACCAAAATCTTCCTGTTATTGTGTAACAAGGACAGCCAAAGACAGTGTATTTTGCTTTACTTCAGATAAGCTGAGAGCGATGTGCATTTTTGTCCAGCCAGCTGGACTATGTCTATGTGACCCTTTTCAGCTAGTCAGTTATCCACAATTCCCCCGTTTTTATTTTGGGCGACATAGGCTTGGTTGACCATTTTCAATAACAGCATTTTAACACAGGAAAATACATAGCCAACTTATAAAATCTCAGTTCAGAAGTATAATTCCAGAAATACTTGAAAAATAAAGTTAGCTTGAAGCTTTAATTTAGATGCTCTTTCTGTTCCAGTGATACAAAAAGTTTAAAAAATTCAAAGGTAATTTTAAAGTTCTGAACATGGACTAATGCAAGCTCAAAACCCCAAAAGAAACCAAACTGATGTTTGACTAGGAATATTTGCAAATATTTTAGTGGAAAATCCCTGACCATTAACAATTTTCTGTCCAAATAACAACTGCCCTTATGCAACCAACCAGTCCATACATTTTCTGAAGAATACCTCATTGATATCAAAGAATTAACAAAGGGAAAAAATTAGTTCTAAGCTATATACATTCATAAGGGGATTTTTCAATAGTTACATACAGATTTACACACTAAGCCATGATGGCTTGTAGGTGATACACACAAGAAGAGTACGTTGCTTATCTGTCTGAATGTCTATGCTAAATTTGACAACTATGCCACAAGCCAAGCCTACATGGGTGCTGTATGTTATGCACGTTCCTTAACAAACAGAAGTATAATAGGTAAATTCCCAAGATCTAGTCCCCAACCTAATTATATTATTTTGTAGCCAATTAAGGAAAATAACACAAATGTGCATATCTACATGTGCACACACCTTTTAGTTCAGAACCAATCTGTGATATAAGGCCTTAGCCTTAAGGCATCATCAAATCTTAACGAGTACAGTAATTAAAAATGCAGTCTTACTGTAAGTGCGATTTATGCTGACATTCCCTCAAATGCTACACGTGAGTATTTCTCACTCAACTGCCTCAAGTTAAAATAGTAGTATTTGTTAATATGTATTAAAAAATCATTAATTCTCTACAATAGCAGTTGACTTCCATAACACTATGTAAGCAAAAGAGGCCTAAGATGGGTTTTCTGAATACTAACAATTTATTTTAGACTGTCTAAACTCAGGTCTTGAAAGATTTCACTCTGCCAGACGTAGAAACACTGTTGCACTCCAGTTGTGATATCCCTTTTCCCAAGTTGTCACATGCACATCTTGCTCAAGCAACATTATTGTTAAAGTTTCTCTCTGCTACATAAAAGCATATTGCACTTGTAGATATAAAAGACAGCACCCTTACTTAGATTATTACCTTATTACCTCATAACTCCTAGTATACCTTGTATCTCTGATTTCATCACTTCAAAAATTCACCAGAAGCAGATAAAACCACAGCCTCAGATTAAACTACACCTTAACTGCTGATTCAAATAAAGGCATTCTCTTCAGATATGCCTAATGCTTACAAATAGTGTTGGCTGGTTTTGATCAAGAAACTATTATTACAATAACGATCAAAAATAATAATCCCGTTTGCAAAATGCCTTTAAGCCAGCCTCCTAGTCCCAACCAATTTCCACATTCAGAATACAGCATAAATACAGAATACAGAATAAATTATCTCCATCAAGGCAAAAAGGCTTCTTTTTAAACACAGAAATGTTTGCTAGTTCAAGGCAGAAACCCATTTCTTGTAGGTGACATCTGAAGCTTTTTTTTTTTTTTTTTTTTTTTTTTTTTTTGGGGGGGATTGTAATCAAGTCCGTATTTTTCCTTGAGAAGCTTAAGCTGTTCCTCTTGTTTCAGGAGTGTTTCCAACTCTGATTTGTCGACTAGGTCCATATTTCCCAAAGATATCATACATTTCCTCCGCTGTGATTTCATACGGCAGGTTCCGAATATAAAGGATCCGATTGACCTCTGGGGGCAGCCAGATGTTAGCTCGCTTGGCCGCTTGCATTGCCATGGCGCCGATCGGAGCGGGGGGGGTGGAGGGGGGGGGGTGCAGCCTCGGAGAGAAACCGCGGCCGGGAAGGGGCCTGCCGGGCCGCGCCGCCGCTCGCCGCTGCCGCGGGGGTCCCGGATGCTATCCCATACGCTAATAACCCGAGTAATTCCTTTTTACAATCTATGCCCCGAATGCTCCGCTTTTCTAAAAAGCCTTTGAGCAAATTATACGCCGCTTGTCTGTTCATACCTCTATTTGTGCACAATTGCAGCCTTTGCAGACTTCGGCGGCGCGTAGCAGGCGGGCCAGCCTCTATAGGTGCTCCCGGGCGCGGGGAAGATATCCCTTTCGCCTCCTGCGCTGCTTACAGGACCGCACTCAACTTCTCCGCCGACCGTGGCTCCCGGACTCCGCTATCGGGTCGCCGGGTCCGGACTCCGCTATCGGGTCGCCGGTCCTATGTCCTCTGGTCCCTGTTCGGGCGCCATTTGTCGCGACGGAGGGAAGACACAGTCGCTCAATATGAGTGATCAGCAGACTTCGTTTATTGTCTCTTACAGTCACCTTTTATGCCTTGTTATAATTAGCTCATACATATTACAAAAGTTAAGCTCATTATTGGTTAGTTGCCTAAATACCAAGCCCACCCCTAGTTTCTCTTCTGTAGTTTTCTGTTCCCACCTGCAACATTCTTTTCCCACCAAAATCTTCCTGTTATTGTGTAACAAGGACAGCCAAAGACAGTGTATTTTGCTTTACTTCAGATAAGCTGAGAGCGATGTGCATTTTTGTCCAGCCAGCTGGACTATGTCTATGTGACCCTTTTCAGCTAGTCAGTTATCCACATTAGAGCATTGACAGATGAGGGAAGAACAACTGGTGTCATCTACATAGACTTGTGCAAAGCTTTTGATATAGTCCCACATGACATCCTTGTCTCTAAACTGGAGAGACAAGGATTTGAAGAGTGGACCACTCCATGGATAAGGAATTGGCTGGATGGTCACACTCAGCAAACTGTGGTCAACAGCTTAGTGTCCAACGGGAGACCAGTGATGAGTGGCATTCCTCAGGGTTCCATGTGCTGGCACCAGTGCTGTTCAACATCTTTGTCAGTGACAAGTACACTGGGACTGAGTGCACCCTCAGCAAGTTTGCCTCCAACACCAAGCTGTGTGGTGCAGTTGACACACTGGAGGGCAGGGATACCATCCAGAGGCAACTTGGCAGGCTTGAAAGGTGGGCCCGTGCAAACCTCATGACATTCAGTAGGGCAAAGTACAAGCAAGGTCCTGCATGTGGGTTGGGGTAAACCTCAGCATCAATGCAGAGAATGGATTGACAGCAGGTCTGAGAAGGACTTGAGGGTTCTGGTAGACAAAAACTCAACAAGGCCCCTAACGATGTGCACTTACCACCCAGAAAGCCAACCGTATCCTAGGCTGAATCAAAACAAGTGTGGCCAGCAGGTCAAAGGAAGTGATTCTTCGCCTCTACTCTGCTCTCATAAGATCCCACTTGGAGTACTGAGTTCATCTCTGGGGGGCCCAACATAAGAAGGACATGGACCTGTTGGAGTGAGTGCAGAGGAGGGCCATGAAGATGATTAGAGGGGCTGGAGCAGCTCTCCTATGAAGACAGGCTGAGAGAGCTGGGGTTGTTCAGCCTGAAGAGGAGAAGGCTTCTGGGGAGGCCTTATAGTAGCCTTTCAGTACTTAAAGGGGGCTTATAAAAAAGATGGGGGCAGACTTTTTAGTAGGGTCTGTAGCAATAGGACAAAAGGAATGGTTTTAAATTGAAAGAGGGTAGATTTCAATTAGGTATTAGGAATAAATTCTTTACTGTGAGGGTGGCGAGACACTGGAAGAAGTCCATAGAAGTTGTGGATGCCCCATCCCTGGACCTGTTCAAGGACAGGTTTGATGGGGCTTTGAGCAACTTGATCTAGTGGCAGAGGGGGTTGGAACTAGATGATCTTTAAAGTCCCTCCCAACCTAAACTTTTCTGTGATTCAAATATACCTCTGACAATGCTCTCATAATTTTTAATCATGATACACATCTGCCATAGTATTATAAATTCAAATATGCCTCTGAGTTTTTAAGAGGGCTAGAAATAAAACCTCTGCTCACTCAAGAAGTCAGGTTTTCAGGGATGGTGAAATAAATTAGAAAACATATAGATCTATTAGAAGTCAATTTTTGTTCCTGTAAACTGACAAGAGCTATTAACATATGGAAATCACCCACTTCAAGTTTTAAGGCTTATTCTTTATAAAAGTCTACAAGCACCTTTTTATGTTTATTGTGCCATTCCTAAGACAATTATTTTAAAGCATTTTTACTCATCCTCTAGCTATAAGAACTGTTGGTGCTATTTCTAGTCAGATGTGGCTGGATGGTGTAATGGTGTTACCTCCAGAGTGTGGACTGTCAGTAAGAAAAAGCTCAGTTCATTGTATCATCATTTACCATTTATCTCTCTTATAAGCTTTCCCTTGTCTAGCTGCCTTTATTTTTCCTTATCCTCCAGAATAATGTTGTCCTTTCCACTTTAAATTTGCCAATCTCATTCCGTAACATTCAACTTGGATCACAATTAGAATTAATTTCCAGTCAATATACACTGGATTTTTCTCCCTTTTTTTTTTTTTTTTTTTTTTTTCTTTCCCTCTTTTTTGCTTTTCAGTATCCTAATATGCTAGGAAATCATGCATGTCAGTTCCCTTAGAGACCAAAGATATCATTAAGATATGCGATTAGACACTGCAAGATTATGTCTGTAAAATAGGTTCAGCCATGTTGAGAGGGAATTGTCCAGTCCTCACAATAACAATATTTTTGTAAATTATATTAAAGTAAAATAGTTTTTGTGGGAAGACTAAAGATTTAGAGAAAGATTTAGAGAAGTTGAATGAATTGAACTTAAAAGTATTTCCAAATGGAGTATACTTGCATGAAAGTTTGATGGTAACTAGGATATATCATTGCTTAGCTATTATAAAATAAAACATGAAGTATGGTAGAAGTACATTCAGACAGGAATAAATATAAAAAGCTAATGATTATTTAGGTAAATAGCTTAGAGAGTTTGTAAATAATTTATCTTGAAACTAAACAGGAAATATTGTTGCAATTGATGTGTTTGTTGCTTCATACTATTTGATGGTATAAGTATCCATTGCAGGAAAGCATCTGTAAGAGTAGATTAGAATGTGTGCTATAAAAAATACAACATTTTACTGATGAAAAAGTAACAGGTATTAAGACAACCAACAGGCAAAACAATCATAAACTTCTGAGATATTTATGGGACTTTTTTCAAAACATGATATAAACCAAATCCATGTGCTGTTCTATCTCTTATCTCTTTCTGGAGAGAAGAAGTAGCTGATACTTGCAACAAGAGACTACTCCACTCATCGAAGAACTTAAAAATAGTTGCCTGAGCCATTTATTAGGAAGACTAACAGAAAACAGCTCTAGCTCCTCAAATTTCTGATTTGCTCCCTACTGCAGGCACCCAAAGCATTTGTTTATGCACATATTTTTTTAATGCACTGACCCTGGTGAACTAAAACTACTTCACGTTCTTCTGAATACATTTTAAACACTAAAAAGATTGTAAAATTGAAAGAGAAGTTATAAAACAGAAGATTAAACTGCTATATTGTGATTCTAGATTAAATTTATCTGTATTTTTTTCCTTTTCAGCTCTTTATGGATACTTTTTAGGAAAGCAGCCTAGAACCTCTTTAATGACTACTGGTGTTGAACTTTTGTGTCCCTCTTCCTTCAGTATCAAATCCTTCCAAGTCAGTTCTTCCTAGGTTCACTGAGAACCCGAGTTACATGCTGCCATTCAGTGAAAAGCTAATTAACATTCCCTGGGGGCTTCTCTAGTGTGTTTTCCTTATTAGCACTATCTTTTTAACTTTAATAAGCCTATTGCAGTTTTCAGTATTTTTGAGGCTGCTATGACATCTTTTAAGTAATTTATTGTTATTGTAACTAACGTTCATCTGTCTTAATTCACTGCTTGCTCTTGACAGAAACCATGTATAGCATTCACAATGCTGTTGACAGGCAGTATTCACAGTTTGTTTCTGCCTCTATCTTTTGTCAGTTTTAGGGTCCTGTTATTGCAGTCATAACCCACAGCCGCTAACCTCAGCTGTAATCTTGAGTAATATTTGCATCATTACTGCTAGATTAGTTATACAGTGTGGTTTGCAATTATTAACTGTAATAAATGTGCAAAGCATAATCTGTTTTTGTATAATAACAAACTTTAACTGGATTTGGCCTATAAGAAGAGAAAAAATAAATAAGTGATGATAAATAGCCACTTATTATATTTTTCACTATGGATTTGCATTTGCTTTATTTTCATATTCTGCTTTTAACCATGACCTTTTTAAATCTAGTCAAGCAGTTAAGTTGAAACAATTTTGTTTTAACTCATTCTGACAGTTCATACTGTTGGTGGTGGTTTGCTTTATCTTGGAAAGTACTAAATCACCTATGAGCATGCAAATAATCATCCTGCTTGTTTGAAATATCTAATAACTTCTAGAAAAGGAATGCTACTTCGTGAAACTGGAGACCTATTTGTCTGACCGCTTTTTCCTGTTTCAGAAAAGTTACTCTACAATGTGTCTTGGAATATTTCAAACAGGATATTTACCTTTTGAAAATAACTATTGATTTTTAGTTTGTAACTTGAGACTAATTAAATGTCTGAGTTTCTGGGTCAAGCCCTCTCAGGTTAATGGGAAAAAGGATGTTTCATTGACTAAGCTGCTGAGTGTGGCTTTGGAAAATGTATTATTTTATTTGTTCTAGTAAACATTGCTTTTATGACCTTGGAAATTCAAGACTAGAATTGTAGAGCAGTGTAGTCACCTAAGGATGCAGTTAAGAGCTAGGAATAGTAATTTGTTTATTCTTTGCAACACTGGAGAGCAATTAAGGTGCTGTTTAACTGTTGGAATCAATCTCCATGCTGTAACTCACCTGCAGAGGATCTCTACCAGTAAAGCAGACAGTACCAGGTCAAAAGCTTTGGCAGAAGAACATTCAATTCTACTATGTTAAATTATCATGGTTGTCCCTGAATCAGCTTTGGCCTTGGCCAGTTCTTACTCTCCCAGACTATTCCCAAATGGAGTTTGGGAATTCAAGGGAGAAAGTAATAATTCTTTTGAGGTAATTTGGATGCAAACATCCTGTTTGGGGGCAAAAAGACTAAACCAGCAGAGAACATGCCATAACACCCTCTGGCTGTGTTGTTGATTTACTATCATGTAGATGTAGCCCTTTCTTCCTGAAGCTACACCCAGCTGACAAATATTGCCAAGAAGGAAAATCATGCAAAAAATAATAGGCTAATAAAACTTACTGGCTTCTAGATCAGAGTGGCCTCCTGTTTGGTCATCTTGGCCTGAGAGCAGAGTGAGCTACAATCTGTCTACCACATCCATGTAGCCCTATCCAAGGCATAAGTAATTTCAAAGTGAGGGTAACAGAACTTTTCCAGTTGGCAGGAATGCGACACCGTACCTTCGAGACCTACGCTGTCACTGAGATAGATATGACACACAGCAAATGACTCAATAGTTCTGAATATATCATAGAATGATTTGAGTTGGAAGGGACCCTAAAGATATTGTAGTTCCAACCCCCCCTGCCATGGGCACTAGACCAAGTTGCTCAAAGTCCTATCTGTCCTGGTTTCATCTGCGATAGAGTTATTTTTCTTCTTAGTAGTTAGCACAGTGCTGTGTTTTGGCTCTGATGTGAGAACAATGTCGATAGCACACTGATGGTTTTAGTTGTTGCTGGGTGATGTTTATACTAAATCAAGGACTTTTCATTTTTTTGGGCCCTACCAGCGAGAGGGCTGGAGGGGCATGGGAAACCGGGAAGGGACACAGTCAGGACAGGTGACCTGAACTAGCCAAAGAAGTATTCCATACCATAGAGCATCATGCTGAGTATATAAACTGGGAGAAGAAGAAGGAAGGGGGGAACATTTGGCATTATGGCATTTTAATTCCCGAGTAACTGTTACGGGTCACAGAGCCCTGCTTTTCTGGGGATGGCTGAACACCTGCCTGCCGGTGGGAAGTAGTGAATGTTTTCCTTGTTTTGCTTTGCTTGTGTGCATGGCTTTTGCTTTACTTATTAAATTGTTCTTATCTCAACCCCTGAGTTTTACATTCCTTTCCAATTCTCTTCCCCATCCCTCTGGTTGAGGGGAAGTAGCAAGCGGCTGCATGGTGCTTGGTTGTTTGGTTGGCCAGGGTTAAAACATGACATCTTGATTAAAAGGACAGGTTAAAATTGCTCTAATTTTATTTAATTCAGTATTTACTTAAACCCGAAATGAATAAAAGCTGACACCAGACTTCAGAGCTCAACCTATAGTGGTTCACATTGTTTTGTATTTACTCATATAACTCAGAAATTAATTTCTATAGACAATTTTGGCAATTTTTTTACCTGTTTAAGAAGCACCTTAGCTCAGCAGGTGAAAATTCAGTTTCAGAATGAACCAGGTGGAAAGACTGATTAAAGATAATTAAAGTAAAATATACAGGATGTGGGATAGAGGAGCCAGCTAGAAAGTAAGTCTGAAAATATCCATCTTATATCCTACCTGTCACAGTCAAAAGAAACAAGCTCATCTTGCAGTGGAAAAGAGAACTTAAGATTTAAAACATAGTCCCGTCTCTCCTTTCGGAAGAATTCTTCCAAAAAAATGTAATGTCTGAAATAGATAATAAAATAACATGCTGCCTTCTGGAAATATCAATATACATGCAGCGAGCTTCCTAAAGACAACCTTCACATTGTCTGTTCTGTCTACACAATCACCATCATCATGATTCACATGAACTTAAAGATGTTTTGATCTCAGGGATATCAAGGGAGCTAAGACAAAGCCACTCAGTTGCCTAACTCCCAGAGTGTCATTTTGAAACCTGATTTAGACACCAGACTGTTCATCTATGTTGCAGGCAGATGGAGAATCTCACCTAGAACTTATAGTAATCAGTACACCGAGAAGCAGTCACCTACATTAAGTAATTAAAAATATAAAAAAGAAATATATTCCTGAAACACTACTTCTCTCAGGGTGCAGACACTACTTTAAGGTAAAGTTTCAGACCCATAATCTTTTCCATAGGGAGATACCATCCACTACTTTTGTTAAAGCTGTGCATGATGGAGCAAAAGGGAATCCAAAAAGGAGCATGACTGCAGCACAACAGTTTAAAACAGGGGTTCTCAAACTTTTTAACCAGGGGGCCGGCACGCAGATGAAGTGGCAGGCAGTCATCTGCGGCTGCTTGGTTCCCCCCCCCAACCCCCGGCAGGGGGGTTCTGTAAATACCGGGGGCCGGACTGAGGACTCTGGGGGGCCGTATCCAGCCCGTGAGCTGTAGTTTGAGGACCCCTGGTTTAAAAGGAGAGTAATGGTTTAATTTCTCTCACTGAGGACTGTTTCTGTCTTTCAGCCAGTGTCTACTATAGCTGATATCTTAAGTGTTCATATGCTCCATATAACTACAAATGTAACAAATCATCAGCTTTACATTTGATCTTCAGAAAGATTTCCATGATTAACTTTTTTCCTTCAGAGGATACAGTTGACAAGATTTCATCTGCCTGCGTCTAATTCCAAGGTGGCACCTTCCAGCTTTTTGAAAAAGCAAAATACAGTCAACCTGAAAAATAAGTAAATTTTGCTTTCATGGAAAAATCACTGTCTACCCAGCATAATTTAAGGTGAGGACTTGAAAAAATACTGCCAAGATAGATGAATAAAAGCTTCTTATTTCACTGTGGTTTACCCTGATTAAGAAGAAAATTAACTTAGCTGAAGTAAAGATGTAGTTCAAAGTTCAGTATAATTTCAATGGCAGGAAATTGTATTAGACAAGCTCTAAAACAGGCTTCAGTCATGGAACTGATTGAAGTCCTTCAGGAAAAAAGTGCCCCCATTTGTTTGTCTTTTTCTCCTTTAGGATGTTCCTAGATCCTGTTTTATTGGCCTTCTTCAATATGTTCCAAGTGTATGACAACCCAGTAATAATATGATTAAATAGCTCTAAAACCCTATAAGCCAGTGAAATTTCAGCTACTGAAAAACAGAGCTTTTGAAGAGTGTTTCAAAGGAATTCAGTAATACAATTGTTAGAGATTTAGAAAGTCTAATATATTAATCTCACTGGAGAGAGAGAGAGAGAGAAAGAGAGAAAGCGAGAAAGAGAATGAGAGGAAGAGGAAGGAAGAGAAAAAAAAAGATAAATTAAGATAGAGGTAGATACATGGAGAAAAAGAGGAAAAAAAGAGGAAGGAGAAAGAAATAAATAGTTAAGATCTGAAAGTTAGATGCAATTTACTGTTTTAACAAAGAAAGTGAAATAGCTGAGATTAGCTACTGAAATGCTTTAGAGTTAAAATATACGTGACATTGAAATCAAAGTGGACTGAATAATTTGTAAACTAAAAACCAAGTTATTTTTAGCTTTTCAAAACCAAAAATAAGAAAAACAAAAATCAAGAAGGAACTATAAATGTAATTAAGGATTTTGACAGTTTCTCATGTGCTAGGAAAGACTAAAAAAGAAGTTTTAATTTCCAGAAAGGAAATATGTTAAACTTATTTAAACAATGTTAAGAACATGAACATAGAAAACAGATTTAGTAGTTAGAAAACTAGATTTGTCTTTGAGTTTTGTCTGGGTTTGTGGTGGTTTTTTGGTTTTTTCTTTTGTTGTTTTATTTATTTATGTCAAGGTGACGTGTTGTAAATAGAGTACTCATTTAATTATATGAAGAATTTAGGCAGAATTAGAAAAAAACTTTTTAGGTTAAAAAATGTCTTGCGAGCCATAAGAAAGAAACTGTGTTGGAAAAGGTCCACAGACACAAGCTCAACATCCTTAAAATCTGTCCATAGCAAACTGTTGTCCAGCATTCTGGGTAGTAATATTTATTTGAAAAGAGTAAGATTTAATAAGAACATTTCCTTTACTAATCCTTTTAGAAGTAATTGAAATATACATGAAGTCATGCATTATATAAGCATAAAATAAGTGTTAAACAGCTTATTTTCACTGAAATTTTGCTAGGTATTCCAAAATGATGGCATATAGGTTTATAGTGATTACTGGCACGTTACTAGCAGTGATTCTTTTTCAACTAAAAACTTTGAGCTTACATAAAGTATTCTATTTGGCATATACAATGCAATTTTTTTCTCTGGCTTTGGGAGCTTGATGTGGAGATGAATATGAACATTCTGTTTCTGGACACCAGCTCCATTAAGCAAAACATCAAAAAAGGAGAATAGAGGTGAATGCTGAATGGATGCAAAGCTTTCTGAAGCTTGTAGTGACTCATGGTGCTCTTCATCATTTCAACAAAACCAAACAGTACATTTAGGGCTTAGGTTTAGGAAATATTTCAGGTTAATCAAAACTTATCAGAACAAAAACTCTAGGTGGTTGTCAGTCTGTATAGACAATTCAGCTGCATCAGAGCTGGTGTTGGCTAGCAGCAGAAAGAAGATACAAACAATCATGTACTCCAGTAATTTCTAGCTGATGAGATTATTTTGAACTATTGAAATTGAACTCAGCTATATGGTGGCCAGAGAATCAGGAAGTGCAAAGTGCACAGGTAATGTTTTCACAGGCTGTCTTGCTCTATATGTCTGTCTACTAGTACCAGCCAGATACAAGCTTTTAACTGTCACTTAGATGTTACTTAGAATACTTAGAACATCAAAAATAGCAATTTCCCATTGCTGTGTGTAGCTTTGACTCCAAATGTTATTCCATTTTCTTCATAAAACCTCAGTCAGTAATGGGGAAAAATATATTCTCCCACACAAAGTAAGTCACTATAATTTTATATGATTTTTTTTTTAAAAAAAAAAAAAAACCAAAACCCAAGGGTATATTGACAAAAATTGGATTTTTTTCCAGGGGAAAATATGAAACCATATTTTTTGAAAGCATGCTTTTGAAAGAATAAAAGATTTAATTTAGAAGAATCTGGTGGAATATTGCAGCATAACCACAACATCTATGCAATTCCAGCAAACGTGATTACCCTTTCGGGTAATATCCTTTGGCTACTTCCAATGTGACCTGACTAGTTTATCTCTTCCCAAAATCTAGAATCACCATAAAACATCTAAAGCTCCAATACTAAGATATACTACATCATAAAAACTAAGCTGAAAGTCTTCTTGTGCCACCATTATGTACTCACAAAACAGCTACCTACCCCTGAAGAGTATATCAGTAGACATTTTATCTGGACATAAAAGAGGCAAGGGCTTGTTTTTTTGATCTTGAAGCCAGCTGGGTGTGCATACAGGCCAGGCAGGTGTGCATACAGCTGATCTCTCACACCACAATGAAGCAGCCACATCCAGATTGTTTCTCTGCTGACCTTCAGGCTGCTCCTGGATGTTGCCTGAGCATAGTGCCTGGGCTGGTACAAAACACCATGAACAGGCCACACTCCAGTGCTCAGATCCGTGCCCTAGTCCTGTTTAGTTGACTAGTACAGACACAGCTATGGAGCCACAGTAAAGTGAAGATGAGTAAAGTGAATAATAAAATGCAGAGGAGCAGACAGAAGACAGGTGTTCCTCCCAACCCAGTCACTGGGATGAGGCATTCCATTCGCTAATGAACTACACGTGGTGCACATAAAAATCTGTAATGGCATTGAAATTGAGTTGTGTCACTCTGCCTTTGATATCAAAATAAAAAAAAAATATGTTCCAAGGAAGGGTGTGTAAGCCTGAACTTGCCTTCTGTTGGTCTAGCTTCAGGATCCTTATTTAACATGGCAGGCAGGTGCCAGCCATCAGGCTCACAACTGCACACTGAAGCCAGTTAGAGACATTGCGATGTAGTTTTGAAAACTACATCTATGTCACAGCACTCTCCAAACTATCAAGCTGCAACAAGGTCTTTTACCATCTCATACCAGCACACTTTTCATACAGTCCCTCTACTGCCTTCTCCTTGTCTCATCTCGTTCAGGGCATGTGTTCTCTCTATTCTCTCTGCTTCTTCCTCTCTCACCTTCTCTTCCTCGGCTGCCCTCTCTTCATTTTCTGCCCAACCACTTAACAGAACCAGCCACAGCTGCACCTTATCTACATCGACCAACCTGCCGCCCCTGAAGCCAGCCCAGAGTTGTATATTATCAATGCTAATTAACCCAGCTTCATTCTTCTACGCATATACTTAAGAAGGCAATTGTTAAACTGCTCCTATGGTGCCTACAGACCCCTTGAAGAACAATTAGCTTTTAGGCAAAGAAAAGTTTGCTTTTTGCCATTAATATCTTGAGATAAACAATTCTTGGGAAGTCAGCTTTATCCAAGATTCCCAAATGCTTACATACTGATCACTTCTGTTCAAGACCTGATGCATAAAGAAATAAATTGCACTTAATATATAATTATATTCTAGGTTGAGTATTTTTTCCTATAATGTGAAACTGCTCTTCAGTATTCTCAATTTTTCTATTACTTTACAGACTCATCCCGTAGGGAAATAAGTTAAAGAAAATAAGTAATCAATTCTCTCTTGTCCCTCTATATATAGAAAAGCTGCTCATTAAAAAAAGATTATGGACTATTAATTTGATGAGTCTGTAGTTCTACAAGATAGAGTACGGAAGAGAGGACTTCTGTCTTTCTTTGATGCAAATGCATTTTGTTGTGATAATTATATTTAAGAGCTACAGTCTTTGATGTGTGAATTACTTTTCCTAGTCTTGGAAAGATTTCATGGTAATTTTAATGAGAACTTTATAACTTAAAAGTAATAGATTTCCCAGTACATTTCAGAATAAGTTTTTTTTTTTTTTAATTTAAAATTATATAGACAGAAGACAATTTTTCGATATGACATTTATTTTGACATTTCACATTTACACTGAATCTTTCTTTTTTGCTGTTCTGTAGCGAAGTACCATTCTTGTGAACTCTCAAAATCATTCTACTCATTACCAGTTCAAACTAGGGATATTTTTGAAAGCATCTAGCTGGAGGTAATGTTAGTTCAATTATTATATTGGAATATATTTTGATTGCAAGGTGCAATGGAACCAGTCTCATACCAATTTCCGCTGGTATCTTCCTTGTTGCCTATAAAACTTGAAAATTATTTCAAAATTTAAAAGCCAATAACAACAAGAAAGCTTTTGTGAGATGAGATGCTTCTCAAAGTGTCTCAAAGGCTGTTTTATTCTTTTACAGAACATGTAGTAATTTTCACTCCATCTTATAGTACCTCTAAAATCTATATTTATTCTGTATCTAATTCATATTCCAAGATAATACACTCTGGAATAACATTTGGTTTTGTACTCTGTTTTGCTTTATTATCTTTTGTAAGTAAAAAAATTCATGTTTGTTATTTTCAAAACTTTATTACAAGGAAAAGTCTCTTGAAATGCCATTTTTTCACCAAGGGAGAAAAACATGAGCTTTAAAAGATGGTTATATTTTGCAAAATAGAAGATTGCATGTTTTCTGAATATTTTTCCACTTCATTGACCTTCAGTCATTTATTTTTCAGTCTCTCTTGTACTTTTTTATAGTCACTATTAACGAGAGTCATGATAATAGTAGATACTCCACGGGCCTTTCTGCTATTTGGTGTAATGCTTATTATAATGGTTATGGTTAAAGTTTGCTCTATATGCAACTAGATAATTTACTTAGGTAACTGTAATAAAAATACTGCCTACACATTACGCACCTGGATACTCCAAAGTAACACTTCACAGTTATCCCCTTTTAACCCATTTAGAACATGATATCCCTTGCTAAAACAGCAATTGAATAGTTTAGAAACTCTACTATATAAAAAAATCTGTATGTGTTGGCTGACATTTAAAATTTGAAAGAACTCCACTTGCTATGAGCGGGTAATAATAACGGGAACTGCTAGTGGAGATTCCTACCCCATGCAGCTGGAAATATTCCCATCTGTGTTTGCCATGTCAGTGGGTTAGGTGCTGGCTTGAGACTTGTAATTTTCTTTGCCACTATCTTTCAATATGACCTTAGGAAGGCTATTTTCCCCCTCTCTGTGCCTTAGTTTCCACTCTGTCTTGCCTATAAAGATTGTGAGTTTTGGCGATTGGAATTATCTCTTACTATACAGTACCTTAGCGACCTTGACATACTCCCACAACACTTGTAATAGTAGTAGATAATAGCATTAAGAAGTTCTGAAAGAAATTAGCGAAAGATTTATGAATGACATCCTGTAGTCTGTGGTTTCATGTTCGGCAGCAAAGACTTACACCAGCATAGGACAAGAAGAAATGGCCTCAAGTTGCACCAGGGAAGGTTTGGATTGAATATTAGGAAAATTTTCTTCACTGAAAAGGTTGTCAATCATTGGAACAGGCTGCCCAGGGAGGGAGTGGAATCACCATCCCTGGAGGTATTTAAAAAACATGTAGATGTGGTGCTTAGAGACATTGTTTAATGGTAGACTTGGCAACCCTGTGTTGATAGTTGGACCTGATGATTTTAAAGGTGTTTTCCGACCTAAATGATTCCATGATTCTGTGAGTATTGAATCCGACAGTCCACATATTATTAACACCCTCTCCCTCAAATTTTTTAAATTACCTTCTTCTCAATGTAAATTTTCTCTGTCCTGTTTGTGTAATCTAAACCATATGTTACTGCACCTGAACGGATGACTTTCAATTGGTCACACACATATATATAAATGCACACCTACATATAATTTTATATATATACACACACACACACACACACAAGCAGATTTTCAGTCAGTTACTTAA
Source organism: Falco biarmicus (assembly GCF_023638135.1). Classification (NCBI taxonomy): domain Eukaryota; kingdom Metazoa; phylum Chordata; class Aves; order Falconiformes; family Falconidae; genus Falco; species Falco biarmicus. The sequence goes on along the minus strand of NC_079293.1, from coordinate 30,300,091 downwards.
AATGTAACTGGCAGATATTTTAATTACATAAGTAATTTAAAAATAGTAGAAATAATGATATGCTTCATTTCCCCCAGAAACAAACACACAGAAACAAAGTGAATCATATCTCAGCTTGGACCTCAAATACCAGAAAAGTATCTGAAGCTGCTACCAGGTGCCTCTGGCAGCCTGCATGCTCTATGCCTGGACATGCTATAAGAACTCACTGCCAGCCTGCAGGATGCATGGGACATGTTGCTCAACAGTTCATCTTTTTAAGGATAGCAGCATCTTCATCTGTCATGCCTGCTAGCTGCTATTTGTATGGACATTAAAGCAATGAGTCTGGTTTCTTTTAATCTCCTTCAAACCCAATGAAAAAAAAGGTCAGAGACCTTCATTTGATGTAAACTGAAGTTCAATCTCAATCGATCATCAGAAAATCAGGCCAGGTAATTATAGCACTGTGGTGACATGATTTTTAAATTTGCATTTACTGTTTCTTCTCTTATTTCATTTATTGGAGTAAAACAGATATCTGACTTGAACGCATATCCAAATCCGATGACATACAAGAGTTTCCTTCCTGCCACAATAATAGATATAATGTGAGAACAGATTTAACATAAAGTGCAAATGTCAGCTCTACTACTGCAAATAGTATTTTGCTCTCCAAAAGTGAATGCATTTGCTCTTGTTCTGTTTTATTAATTGTCTTTTGTGAGTACCAGGAGCTGACAAGGCACTTCATAAATTTCTTTTGCTGTGTGTGTGATGCTGTAAATGTCAAATTCATACCATTGGGCATTATGGGTTGTCATGTGCTCTAATTGTGTCATTAATTGCTGCTTAATGAAGTGTTTATGTACATACTTTGTGTATATAAGACTTTTTAAAGAGTATTTTCTATAGTTAAAATATTTCTAATGTTTTTTTTAAAAAGAAAATGAGATTTTTTAGAACAATTTTACATTAGTTTACCTATAATTTTTGTTGTAAAAGGCAAATTAAAATGCACCACAATGTCATCTAAATAAACCTTTCTTAAAGCAGCTATTTTGAAGCTAACAGAGAAATGGCTTCATCTACCAATTAAATACATTATCCGTCTGACTTATGTGGAGTAGCTGCTTAACAGTCTGTAGAAGCACTGTGCAGCATTATAGAATAAGAAGTAATTAATAATTTTGCCAGCTGAATTTTAGGGAGTACTTGAGGTAAGATGAGTGTAGAGAGGCAGATTAATATTTTGTCAAAAGATTTTAGTTAACACAACCTTAATTCCAAAGATGAGATGTTATCATAACTGCAAAAGATCAGAACCTTCACATTAAGGTTCTTGTAGATTATCCAATACTAATTACTTCTATCTTCATCTTCTCAGCCAGCCCTGAGAATATGCTGACTATATATTTCAACTGACAAGTACTGGCAAAATTTTGAAAGCATATTGCAAACAACCCAATTAAATTAAATTAAATTTACTGGGTTTCTTCTCAAGGATATTTTTTCTTTGTGTATTTAGCTTCAGCAGTCTTGTCATACATTATTTTTATTTATTTATTTATATTATTACTTTATATTTATTGCCTGCTTTTTATCAGAATTTAACACTGCAAATAGGCTTTTTTGGCTTTTAGTCCAGCCATTGCAAGAGAGTTTCAGGCAAAAAAATCAAGACAGAGTGGTTACCTGAGGAACAAGAAAGCTAAAAATGAAGGTGAAATTATAACTTCATTCAAATCAATAGCAAAGTTCTCATTGACTTCAGTAAGGCTGGAATTTCATGCAGAGTGTGGAATTAAAGATTTATTTTCCTGAAAATGAAAATATACCCCCCTCCCGATGTCATTTCACTGTGTAAAGACAGTACCTCTATAGATTAAAGGCAAATTGCTGTTATCCTTCAAATACCTAATGAAAACACATTTCAGTGACAGAAAAGCAATTTCCGCAAATCAGTACTGTATAATATTATAAGCTGCATTTAGTAATATGTGAGTTAAACTGCAGAGAATAATGGTTATGTTGAAGTACAGACTAATAAAAGTTGGTGCCTTTGCCTCTAACTTCTGACAATGAGGGTTATAAGTCTTTTTAAACATTAGAAGTTTCAGTTTTATGATTTCCACATAAGCTGACTGATAAAAGACAGGCATCACAGCTTTCCTTCCCTATGTTATGCATAACCTCCAAGGCTTCCCACATCCCGGTATGGGGAGCTCAGCAATATTTTCTTCAGTCTTTCCAATGCCTTGGCAAAGTTAAGCATCTTTCCTGGGATGCTGTTGACATTCTTTAATATCTAAGCCTTTAGATGACAGGGGGTGACACAGAAACATAGTGTTTTATGTTGGAGAGGTAAGAGAGAGAAGAGTTTAGTAATAGCCTTATGACTACGGGAATTGAAAGTTGTGTTTGCGCATTGCATTTTCTTTTCCATAATGCTCAAAAATGTTCCATATCTGATGTTTATGGTGTGAATTCCAATTAAAAATAGTGAATGCTGAAGCTATATACGAAGGGACTTTTATGATAGTGCTATTATAATTTTAGAGTGTTGTACAGAAATCTGGAAGAATCTTTACATAGAATTTTGTGGGAAAATGTTCCACTTAAATGAAAGGGGGAAAAGAAAAAAGAAAAGGTTAAAAAATATTTCAAAACTAGAAAGTATTCTCTTATGCAAATCATGCCAAGTAAACTTGGTAAGACACTTCTAAAAGTCAGATGTTCCATAAAATGGGAAAAGTGAATCTAAAAATGAAATTAGACAAAAAATTACTTATTGTAGGTGGAAAACAAGGATAAATGCATATCTTATGCAAATGCCATAAAAATGTGGAAGGATCTAAAAAGAAAAATAATCTGCAAAATATTTTACTCAGTTGTGCTAGAAAGCAGCTGATGGTTTTAACAAAGTGCTTGAAGGAACAGTTTTTATATACAGCCATGTATTTTGCACAGGTTTTCAAATTTAATAAAAATTTGCCATGCAGCCTTTGAAAAAAACCACTTTGCAGATTATAACCTTTCTGCTTAAAAAGAACAGGTGTGCATCCTATCATGTTTGCATGATAGTAAGAAGACAACCATTCCACTTACCACAGTATGCTGAGGTCTTCGAGTTTCCCTCTTCTTTATTCTCTCATGCCATGAATAGCTGAATGGAAAATCTATTAATAATTATGGTCAGTGGTGCTCAATAGCAGGAAAAAGAATCAATGAGCAAAACTGAAATATAGGAAATTGTCTTTAATCATGAGGGGAGAAAAAACCAACTTTCTTAATGTAAGGTTACTGAACATTGGAACAGTTTCCCAGAGATTTTATGGAGTCTCCATCCTTGGAAACATCCAAAACCCAACTGAACATGGTCCTGGGCAACCTGTTTTAGCTGACCCTGTTTTCAGCAGGTGGGTCAGACTAGGTGAGGTGAGGTGCCTTCCACTGTCACCTGTTGTGTATTTCTGCAGCTTTGGATATGGTAACATGTAAAATCTTTAAAGCAGGCAGTCTTTTTGGAGGCTTAGCCTGAAGAAGCATTGTTTGACCTTTCTGCAAAAACAGCTGTATTGCTCAGTAGGAACTGCAAAATCTGTGGGGATGCACACTTTAGTGAAGAATGCCCCATGAAGTTTTTTTCTGTGGTTCCCTAGGCTGCTCCAAGTGTTAACTCTAATAAATGAATGATCAACTTGTTTCTCCTGACCAGGGGTGAAATTGTGAGAAGACAGAGAACTATCACATCCTGATCATTTAGCAAGTTTACTTATCACAAAATAGTACTAGCCAAATAAACAGTCACCCTGGTTCCCACCTAGCCCCATCCTGTGCCACTTAATCAAGACTGAAAACATCACTAAGCTCCATACCTTTTGGGGTTTGGGTTTGGGTTTATTTTCATGTGGGGCTAGAAGAGGAAGCACCTGAGTAAGAGTTAATGTTAACTGCAGCAATAATATAAGTGAAATGCTAATCAGGCCTGATGTGTCTTTGTCTATTTATGTGTTTCTTGAGGGTGAGGGATTCTAAATTGCATTTTTTGGAATCTACTAGCCTTTTTTTTCTTTTCAATTGTATTAGTAATCCACTAGTCTTGTGACTACCACCTATAGAGCCTCAAAGGTGTGTGTGTATAAATCTTATTGCTCTGCTGGAAGAACAGCAGTTCACATATGCTGAAAGCTCTGGCATTCCAGTCCTTGTCCTCACCAATCCTATTTCATAATTCTGACTTAGCAGATCAAAGTCAGGTTCTTCTAAACCTCTTGGGCAACAAGAGTCTCACTCTTGTCACACAGCTTCTCAAAAGCATAAGGTTTCAAATGTACCTGGAAATTCAAATGGCCTATCCATCCCATTTCATCCATTTTTCAAGGGATTTGCCTAGCTCAGTATTAAGGCATTCAGGTAGGAGAGCTTCCTTTGCTTTCATCTGGTGAATATTTTGCTGCTCAAATTGACCTCACTGACAGAGTATCACTCAAATCATCAAAGTGAAGTCTTTTTTCAGTTTCAACTGGTTTTCCTAAATGTACTACCTGCACTATCTTATCCTCTCCCAATTTGGTATTTCTAACTTTCAAACAATTGCAAACTATTACCCTAAGCAAAATAAATATTAAAACAAAATATTTAAGAGCCAGAATGCACAGTGCTAAACCTTTTTTTTTTTCTTTTTTTTTTTTTTCTTTTCTTTTTTGCATCTCTATCATTTATTTTCCCATTTAGAGCATTGCCTGACACAATGTTGTACTTACGTACCCTTGTAACTGCTTCCTGGAATTACCTTAGGTAGATCAGATTAGGCACGTGATTGATCAGAACCTCGCAGCTGAACAAAAAGTAAATTCTGTTCTCACAGAATGAATATGAAGTGTGCATTTCAGCGCACTGAAGGGTAAGGCCATATTTCAAACATATGAGCCTAAAGACAAACTCATAAGTCTGTTTGTTATAACTGTCAAGAGAAGCCAAATCCAGGACCACAGGGATTTGGTTTTCTAGCCTGTTTTCTGCTCAGTTCCCAAGTGCAGGTTGGGTTCATAGTAAGGCTGAGCATGTATTTGTAAGATCCAGGTACACATAAACAAAACACACATCTGACCACACTGCCCACAACAGGCAGAGAGAAGTTACCCCTGCAAAAAAACAACCACCGCATAAATATGAATGTTGAGGGCCTGATCCTGCCCTTGCTTTGGTCTTTGATCAGTATCTAATGTTATGTAAACACACACACACACACAGATATTCTCTTGATTCACAGGCTTATCCACATTCAGAGATTCCCTAACAATACCCTTGAAATCTTCTCCAAGCTCAGCTGTAACTCTGTCCAGTACTTATGTCCAGCCATCAGACTTTTTACACAGCCACTGGCTCAGACCTTGGGTCTTTCCAGGCCTGGGTGTCTCCCGCCCACCATGTAGTTCAGCTTAAAGGTTGGTAACGAATCACATATGCACATACAGAATAGAAAGTGTGGGTACATAGAAAACAGAAGTAAGATTTAGTAAGGCAGGACAGATTGCAGTAATGAAGCACAGGACTTGGCCAGAAAAACATGCTGGCCAGCTGCTGGTTTGTACCCAGCCAGCCCCTTTTGTCCCCTTTCTCTCTCATCTCCCAGGCTTGTTCCTTCCTGATTCACTCCGTTCCCTCTCTTTCTTTTTCTTTAGGTCTTGCACCTTTCCTTGTCTTTAAATCTTAAAACATCTAAATTCAACATCTCATAACGAGTTTTTCACAAGCCCACGGTCTCTCTCAAATATCCGATAAGTTGGTGCTTTCCCATGAGACCCATGACAATCTTGTTTCCCGTTTTATCAGCTGCAAAGTTCAGGGTGGACCTTGCAAATGCTGCATGTGAGCAGGTTTTTCAGTGGCTCAGGCATCAGAGACTTAAGAGGTCTCATCTTCATTGTAATCTCTATTATTTCCATTTACTAGACTTTGTATATCTGGGAGTTTATTATTTTTCTTGACTTTTTTTTCTTGTTTTTGTTTGATTGATTGATTCATTGATTTATTTGATGTGGAATAGCTTGTAACCAGGTATCCTTACCTCCTTATATTTGAGCATATTAAAGAAAGACATCAAATATCTAAATTCATATTATATTTTGCTTAAATAAACCAAATGTAATCTATTTAAATGCCAAAATTAAAAAAAAAAAAAATTGGATTCCACTATGAAGTTAAAGAAATACCACTGGAAGCCAACAACAGCTGTGAACCACACAGATGAATAAATGGGAGATGAGTAATCTTTCCCACTCAGTGAGTAAGGCAACACATGGTTCTGAACACTACATATAGGAAAAACCTAGACAATGTAATAGAAAAAGAGTTTTCTGACTTTCTGGGGTATATTCCTTAATCCAATTTAAAAAATAAAGGTGGTTGTTTTGTACTTAACTGTCATTAACTTTCAGTTGGTAGAACAGAGCTAACTGATTTTTTTTAATCTCATAATATATTAAAGGGATTAATTAATTAAAAAAAAAAGTTCTCAAAATGCCACAAGAAAAAAAACATAGGAAGGCTCTTATTGAAAAATGCACATTCTGAAAGCTCAATATTGTTACACATTTCAACAACAATTCTCCCCAATCTCCCACATAACTTCTGTAAATCTTAGGCCAAGAAAATAAGGGAATTGGAAAGAAAGGAAATGAAACATGCCTATATTTTTATTTAAAAAAAAATAAAATACAGAAACATTTACCAGGTTTGACAGAATCCTTTTGTACACAAATTGAACAAGAGCTTAAAATAAAATTATCATTTTCCATCTTACAGGCAGATAATAATAAATATCTAGTCTGAAGCAATATTTATAAAAGGATATATATAAGTGGAAATTATATTTTTCTGCTGAAGATAAGAAGTAGCACTGCGGTTGATAATATAGTAAAAAGTCAGCCTTTTACTGCAACATTTTCACATGGATCTTTCAAAAGAGAAACCAGCTTAGTACTGGATAACAATTTAGGCGGTCTAAATGTCTAAATTTCTAGTAAAAATCTATCTATCTGATTCATTTTTCTGCCCATATTAGTTAATCAAAGAACATTTTAAGGCACAAGAATGAAACACAGAACTAAAAACCCAGTAAATAAGTCATTTTATTTGCAGGTGACTACAGACATGAGGAGAGTTGTATCTAGTAAACACGAAGATATAATAGCAAATTAATTCAAGATCTAAATTATCAGTGAAATATTTTTATCAATACAGTATTTATTTCTTCTGTTCTTCTTTTCTTTGCTGTTTGCTTCAATGCAAGATTATTTATTGGGGGAAAAAAAAAAATTAAGCAGAAGCCAAGTTCCTACTTTCCTGTCTAATTTTGTAGCATAAACCTAAGAGAGTGAGAATTGCACATCTGAAAAAGAAACAAGGCTGGGGGCAGGGCACAGGATTTTATACAAGATGATGATACAGTTACTGTTATCAAGGGAAGGAGCATAGCTGGGTTAATCAGACACTAAAGTGGGGCTCTGGGAAATCTGGTCCTGTTCCCAGTTCTGTTGCAAGTCTACTTAGTGACTTTGAACAAGTCACTTCCCCCTGAGCATTGGTTTCTGCATATACAGAGTGCAGATGCTCTCATATCATGTGTTGTGATTCACAGATGGAAGAAGTGTTACTATAATATTAATAATCTGTATTTCTAAGGCACTTATTGCAGACATATGCCAGTTGTTGTCAATTGACTGGGTGATGGGTTATAGCTACTTAACGCTGACAGTAGGGCATAGAAACATCCAAACAATCACATGAAAGAAATACTTATTGCCAAGATTATAAATAATTTCTGCAAAATATTTTGGAATACTTTACGTGAAATCTACCCTGGAAATGTCTTGTTCTAAAAGAGCTACCTTAGAACAACATGTATAAGCCACAGAAATTAGTGAGAAAAAAATAGTTATTACTGAATACTTGTTTCATCCTCAGAAATCATAGGCAGATGGGTCAAACATGACTCCCACCAGATCTGAAAAACTGCAGAACTCCTCAACCCCTTGGAATGAGTTTTCCATAGAGCACAATTGCAGGATTCTCTTCTGCAGGGAAAGAAATAAAGGAAAGAAAGGAAAGAAAGGAAAGAAAGGAAAGAAAGGAAAGAAAGGAAGGAAGGAAGGAAGGAAGGAAGGAAGGAAGGAAGGAAGGAAGGAAGGAAGGAAGGAAGGAAGGAAGGAAGGAAGGAAGGAAGGAAGAAAGAAATAGAAAGAAAGAAAGAAAGAAAGAAAGAGAGAAAGAAAGAGAGAAAGAAAGAGAGAAAGAAAGAGAGAAAGAGAGAAAGAAAGAGAGAAAGAGAGAAAGAAAGAAAACCAGAGGAAGAAAGTGAGAAAGAAAGAAAGAGAAAGAGAGAAAGAAAGAAAGAAAGAAAGAGAAAGAGAGAAAGAAAGAAAGAAAGAAAGAAAGAAAGAAAGAAAGAAAGAGAAAGAAAGAAAGAGAGAAAGAAAGAAAGAAAGAAAGAAAGAGAAAGAAAGAAAGAGAGAAAGAGAGAAAGAAAGAAAGAAAGAAAGAAAGAAAGAAAGAAAGAAAGAAAGAAAGAAAGAAAGAAAGAAAGAAAGAAAGAAAGAAAGAAAGAAAGAAAGAAAGAAAGAAAGAAAGAAAGAACTAGGTATATTAATTTTTTTGTCCATTACATAAATTGTTCTTCCATGCTTTCTATTCCTATTAAGAAATAGTTCACAGACACATTCAGTGTTGACAGTTTTGACACAGTTCATGCCTGCAGCAGTCCTAATCACATGTAAAATAGACTCATTGCCTAGAAGCAACCTCAAGAGGTTGTATGATTATCCCTCTAGTTCATGTCAGGATCAGTACATGCCTGCTGAACCTCTTCTTAAAGACCTCTCGTGACAGATATTTTAAAAGCTCCTATGCACTTCAGTGCCCATTTCCTGTAATAAAAAAACCCCTCTTTATGCAGAATTTATATGGCAAAAGAATGGGATGTTTAATAAAATTGGGAATATGAGGCTAATACGTGGAGAATAACCTAAGGTAAGACAGAATTTACTTCAACAATAAATTTTGTGAGGTTCTTAGGTAAACTTGCCCAAAAATGTAATGTATTAACTAAATATATGCATGACCAGTATACAGGGAAGAGCTTATTTGTATTTATTCATTTACAATGGACCATTTTCACTAGAAGAGAAGTAAGGAAAAATTTTAATTTAAAAAACTATTTTATTATCCCCAAAGGAAAGAAGCCCATTTTACATTACATAAGCTGAAAAAAAAAATAAAATTATTATTTTATTGTAAATATCATGCATCTCAGTACATTTTAACTTCATAGAGTCCATGTCACTCCAACTTCTAAGAGTTTTTAAAGTAAGATACACTATTTATTCTAGCAAAAATCAACAGGCTTACATTTGACATGAGAATTTGTGGAGTGGAAATATGAGAAGCATTATACAAAATAGGCAAGTAGTACATGAGACAATGAGATGAGGAAAAGGAACATCTTTCATTTTTAACTTTTCAGATTAAGATACCGCATTAGGCATATTAATTTTTTGAAGTAGTTCTTCTCTCATCTCAGGAATTATTTATGTCATCAGTGGAATGCTCTATGGATTAATGCATTTCACTTAGCCCTAGGAGGACTTTCTCTCTCTGCCCACAAGGAAATTATGAGAGCTAGAGATGAGACGTGTTGGGATTCACACCAGCTCCCCTCTACCTTAGCTGTGAGACTTTGCCAGTCTTGCCACTTTGCAAGAAGGAAGAGCAGATGCATGGATCCAGAGAGAAGTGAGCAAGTGAGCAGGAACAGCCCAGTAATTCAGGACATATATAAGAAAAGTGGAATCTGTAAATTTGGCCCAAGGACTATATTTTAAATTGCACTTCATACAGTTAGCAATGCAAAAAAAACCTATGGAGCAGAAACCAGAACCTTGAGCTCACGCCAGCCCAGAAAGCCACACTGCCAATCAGGCTTCTTTTCTCTTGCTTTCTTTCTAGCCCACATAATCTTGTTAACCCCATAAATTCTTTCTTGCAACCCAAAAAGACTGCATGGAGGATGCCCTCAACCTGCCTAGCCTTTCAGCTGCCACATGCTCCCAAAGCATTTGCTTGAATTTCCTCAAATCAAGTAAAATATATGTCCTATATCTCTTCTTCTCAGTAACTGCTCTAGTGGGCATCAGAGATAATTGTGTTGCCCTGACACATGCAGCTGAGATAGCAAAAGCTAAGAGCTCAGATACCTGTATAATCTGTGCATTTTATCAGTTGGTATCTACTTAGCTTGTCCACCAGACTTCCAAAGAGTTTTTTGAGGTGTCTCATTCTTTTACTCTGAATAACCATCCTGAAGCTAAGGTGGTGGTGCAAAGCCTGGGAGACCCAGGAGGCTTTTGCAGATGCAGCTCAAATTCACCTAACTGGACCACAGTCAGGTAAAAAGATAGTGGCTTGATGTCCTCTGCACTGCATCCCAGACTCTGCAGCGTACCCTGGTAGCACCCACCTGTCCCACAGTACCCACAGCAGTTAGCCGTCTTCTCCCATTGTCCGTCAGTCCATTATACCTGTAATATGATATTGATTCTTCAAATCACTGATTGCTCTGATCTGGTATTTTTATACTGCTGGAACAGGGGAAAAAAATAATTTGGTAGTTCTGGGTGGGAGGTACTGTGCATAAATAGTGTCAGAAACTCAACACTTCACCTAGGACAGAAAATCGAGCCTCTACATGTTGGAATTACTTGTGCAAGACAAATTAAATTGTTTTTCTTGTGCTTGTATAATCCTTTTGTCTTATTCTTGTTCAACTCTTTTCTAGTCTTTTTTTCTTATTGCTTCCATGATGATTCAGTTAGGCCTCAAGGTGGGGCTCATAATATTTAGATTATATTGCTCACAAATATTTAGAGATCTATTTGTTTGCTAAAAATTAATTTCTTTCCAGCTACAACACTGAACAATGTGAGACTGTCACAACCTGAACCTCCTACACTCAGTAATGCTGTTCTTCCATGGTCATTATTGTACCTTGTCTTCTTATATTATATTGCATCTTTCAAACCCCAAGATTTAGGTGATTTCATGTGGTATAAACTGCTATATATGTTACAATTTTAAAATATATGTTTTAGACAATCTGGTAGAATTAGGCTCTAAAAGGACTTTAGAGGAAAAAGTAAATTTATGTTCTGCTAAAACCAACATCCTAAAAAAGCTCACGAACAGCACATAAAAACGCACTGTGAGGATTTATATAAGCCACACTTCTCATTATATATAGCTCCTTGAAATTAAAGTAATTATTCTGTTACAGTCAGAAATTAAAACAAACATACAAATGTTTGGAAGCCAGTGGAAGCTCTTCAGGTACAGCAGTTAATGATTTCTGCAATATATTTACCTGTCATGAAATGTTTATAACACATGGATGAATTAAAGGCGTATTTTTAACAGACTTAAAAATAGACAAAACAAACTGATGTCTTACTCTCCTCCAGATGCAAGTTGAACTTTGAGAAATAAAATAATCAAAAGTCTAATATTTCACAAAACAGCAAACCCATAGTATTCTCATATTCTTATCCAATTCTAAACTATTTTCATAGTGAGGGAAAAACTGCTGAATTTTCCACTGAGGCAGCCAACTTATTTTAAATTCAAGCTTTTTTCCCATTTAGTGTAATGGATAAATTTCATACTCAATACAAAGACAAGAATGAGTTACAGAAGTGTACTTAAGAACAGTGTTCTTTGGATAACTCCTATTCCTGCTTTTGAAACAGATTTAATTTTATTTTTCCCACTTATTGAGATTTAAGTTTCAAATATACTGCAGTAAGTATCACTTCATCTACTTAGAAATCCCAGTGAGATAGTTTTTATTTGCTTATTTTTTTCTTGTTACAGTGGAATCCAGTTTGTAGTAACCATTTACTTAGGTAAGAATTCTCCATTAGTTTTCTAGGTTTCCTTTGTAAAGATACTGTAGCGAGAAAGTGTGTTTTATTTGATTTCATCCTAAAATGTGTCCTTAAGGTGCATCTGATGGGTACCTGTAACCACAATGAAAGACGACACATGTTTAGATGCCCAGTTTTGATATGGTTACAATTAGACAATATTAATCTCATTTTGTGTGAGCCTTTGAGACAGGGTTTATCTACAACTAAGCACAGTAGGCAAAGGGACATGCCAAAAATAAAACTTTTCCTTGAAAATCCCTTCCAATCCTCCCTTTGGGTAAGTATGGCAATACAACACTACCCGACTGAGTTCCTGAGTGTACAACTTTTGCCACCTTTCTTGTCTTTACTGCTGGTTTGCTCTATAATAATGCTGATTTGGAAAGGGCTGATTTTTAGGAAAAAGTATTTGCAGCACTTTCGCCCACCATTTGGCAAAGACATGCAGAAAGGTAACCGCATACAATATCTCTTCTTCACATAATACTACAGAAATCCCTGTTAAAAAGTTATTAAAAAAAAAAAAAAAACACAAACAAAACAAACCTTTGGCCTACTTTTGCAAAAACCTAGATGAAATTACATAAAGGGTAAGATTCTATGGGTCAGTAGAGTTTAGGGGGATCTAAGGCACTCAATGCATAGTAGCAAGGCTTCTGGGGGAGATCTCGCTGTTTATCATCTCAATAGATACATCAAGAAGCAGTGACACAATGTTGGTGTGGTTTGTTGCATGCGAAAGCGGAAACTACAGGCTACACATGAAAATGCAGCAAGCTTTTTGTTTATTTACTAGCTGCTTTAGTGTATGTATCTTCTCTACCTTTATTAACTATTCATTTTTCATCAGTATCAATTTTACCCATATGTAGCTCATATTTTCTAATACTGACAGATACAGAGCAGACAAATATAGTAAGCTAAGCTATTTTTACCTGTTACTGAGCCCTAAATAATGTAACCATTGAGCAAAGAAACTAATTTCAGACTCTGCGTAAGAAATACACATGCATAATATGCACAGTGGCGATTGTGCTATTAGGAACTTCATGGACACAAAATAAAAAGAAATTAACTAGGCTACCACATTGTCCAACAGCAGGAGCTATTTTATAAAACTATCCAAACACTAAAGTAGTATAAAGTAGAATGTGAAAGCTTGTGGAAGGGGATGTTCACTAGAACTAGAACAAGTACAGTCAGGTTTCCTTGCAATATAGTGGTGTGTTTGTCAATGTGCAGCTCACAGTTAAAAGCACTTGTTTGTACCTGCAAAGCTTTAAAAAGTTCTGCAACAGAAGACACTGCTGATCTTCCTAAGCTATGCTGCTGTGAAACTGATCTCCAAAGGAGCTTCAAGCTAATACATAAAATTTGCAGGGATTGATACCAGTTGTTCTTTCCAGATCTCCCTGTGTTGATGCACTTGCATTTACAGTTATGCCAATGCAAAACATCCCATGTGTAGCACTGTGAAAAGTCAGTGTGCTCTTGTACATCAGCTATGCTAAGCCAAAACCAATGTCAGCCTTCCTTTTTGAGGAATAAAGGGATAAATGTTTGTTCTACTCCACTGTTTCCACTATGCCTATTAAGTAAGTGGTCTTAGGGAAGTTCTACCTGGCACTGAAAAAGGAAACAGAAAACACCCTATGCTGCAAGCCCCACTGTGGCTGTTTTCTCCACAGCCATTCACACTGTTACATACATGAAAGAGAATAAACCTATGCCCGGCAGACTTTTGCCCATGAAGTGGGGAAGATGCAGCTGGTTGTGCTGTTCAGCCAAAGGAGAGAGAAGACTGCCTTCACCCGCCAGGGCTCTCCAGCTGGCCCTAAATGATGCCTTTCATGAAGGTGCCAGGATCCACCACAGACATATCACTTTCAGGATACACGAGAAGATATTTTTTCTCAGAACCCACTGCATGTCTTATCTGAAGAACTGTGAGTGAAGACTTCTCTTCACAAGTAATACAGATGACCAGGAGTCCTCAAAGTCAAATCTTTCTGGGTGCCTAGTGAAAAGGAGTGTCAAATCTTTTACTGAATAGAAGTATTTCTACTATAACAAAGAGATAAACAGTGGTGTATACAAATCTGTGCTGTTTTCTCCCTTTTTCTTCCCATATTATATTAAATCCATGAAAAAACATTAAACTGATTTTTTTCTGCATCCTGCTGTGATTATTTGCCAGCCATCACTCCAAACACTTCATCTTCAGTCCAAGCAAGCCAAGAGCTTCTCCCTTGATCATAGCAGAGTAAACTCCACTTAATGAGGAAACTGAAGGAAAGCTTTCTATAACAGTGCCCCATCACAATAATAAATATTAGAATCCTTTTTAATCAAATATGTTTGACCTTTGTTTGGGAGATGATATGGTGAATGTCAGTGAGGTGTTACAAAGCTTAAATGAATTGAGGCTGTGGTACTGTAAGGATTACCGTTTCTGCTGCTGGCAAAATTATTAAGATTAAACATGACATGACCTGTGTCAGAGACATGCAAAATTACTTAAATGATTCAAAGGGTTAGAAACAGAGTAAAATCTTTTTCTAAACATTCCTCCTTTGTATTATTCTACAAGTTCATTTTACTAGTGCTTCTATAAACTGCAATGATTGCCAGTGCATGATTTGTCAGTTAAACAAATAATTTTAAATAAACAATGTGAGTTTTCAAATTGGCATTTTAAATCCCAGTGGAGCTCTCTAATTAGCAATATATATCTTATATTTGGGGAAATATGCCAACATGACATATAGTCAGTATACAAAAATGCATTTAATAATAATTTGTGAGAAAATATGTGCATTCCAGATCTATTTCACAGCATTGCACATCTTTAAAAATTAAGAATCATGTATTAGCTATGACTAAATAAATTACAACAATAACAGCAAAGTAAATTACAATAAAAACAACAAGAATACGCTAGTAGGGAAACAGAAAAAATAAAAATGTGTTATTGGGCTAGGAATAGGCTACTCTTCTTCCTTTTTCCAGTTCAGAAATAGGATTGATGTTTGGAAACTATTGATTCCCAATGTCCTGCCCAACTTGTCAATCTATACTATGCAGTTATGAACACATCTCTTCCTCTAATTTATTCTCATAATTTTGATTCGGTTTTATTTATTTTAAAATAAATATAATACTTCCCAGTTCCTTGGAACCTAGTTATAAAGTGCATTCTTCATAGAATATCATACAACATGAAATGACTTTTTAAGATATGCTGATTTTGACTGGGATAGAGTTAATTTTCTTTACAGTAGCTAGTATGAGACTGTATTTTGGATTTGTGCTGGAAACAGTTTTGATAATACAGAGATGTTTTCATTATTGCTGAGCAGCGCTTACACAGCATCAAGGCCTTTGCTGCTTCTCACCCCACCCCACCAGCGAGTAGGCTGGGGGGTGAACAATAAGTTGGGAGGGGACACAGCTGGGACAGCTGACCCTGACTGACCAAAGGGATAGTCCATACCATATGATGTCGTTCTCAGCATATAAAACTGGGAGAAGAAGGAGGAAGTGGGGGACATTTGGAGCAATGGCATTTGTCTTCCCAAGTAACCATTATGCATGACAGAGCCCTGCTTTCCTGGGGATGGCTGAACACCTGCCTGCCAGTGGGAAGTGGTGAATGAATTCCTTGGTTTACTTTGCTTGCATGCGTAGCTTTTGCTTTACCTATTGAACCGTCTTTATCTCAACCCACAAGTTTTCTCAGATTTACTCTTCCAAACCTCTCCCACATCCCACTGTGGGGGGAGTGAGCGAGCAGCTGGGTGGTGCTTAGTTGCTGGCTGGGGTTAAACCATAACATAAGGCCAAATCCTGCTGTTAGTCTGGCTTGGTATCGTTGCAGTTATCTCAACAGCTCAATCTACAGCGTATGAAGCTATATGCTATGAGCTGAAGAACTGTGTAATGTATTAAATAATTGCATCTATGATTTTTTTATTAAACTAATCTGCATTGGAAAATGCCAATTTTCAGTGGAAAGCATCTATCCCACAATATCCATTAATTTAATGCTTGAAAGACTCCCTAAGTTATAGTCTATTAAAAGCAACTTCAAACAGAAAATTATAACCTCTTATCCATGCTTATATTAGAAAGCTTAAATTACAAAGAGAAAGATTTACATTAGAAGTGAGGAAAATTGTCTAATGGTAATAATGGTCTCTGGCATGACCTACCTGAAAATGCTGTATAGGTTTTTTCATCACAGGTCTTTAAAAGAAACTGGAAAAGCATTCTTAAGAAAGGTCCTATCTTGGGGTGGGGAATAGATAGAATAAAAAGCTCCATCAGCTCCTCTATGGGTATTTTATTTTATAAAAGATAAGGGAAGGAACAAGTTACTCAACTGAAAGTACAGCAAAAATGAAGACCCTTTTTATACTCTGAGGGAGAAATAAACTTTTGGAGAAATAACCATCCTAGCGTTCACATGGCCACTCAAACATCAGCCCCTTAGAACAAGTGAGCACTTGCACCCCAGAGCAATGTACCTCAGATGTGTGCACCAGCTTGTAGACCAGATGCTCACTGAGATATGGAGGTACATGTAATGTCACTAGAGTAGTACATTGTAGAGAAATGAAGGCAGTGGGTTGATTAGCATTGATAACATGCAGCTGTGGCCTTGCCTCAGGGGCAGTGGGTTGATTGACATGGATGATGTGCAGTTGTAGCTCGTTCCTGCTAAGTGGTTAAATAGCACTGAGGATTGTGGGAGAGGATGGAGGAGGAGTGGCCTGGTCTTTGGAGGAAGGAGTGACAGCATGGATAGTAGAATCTGACTGATGGCAAAGCCTTGTTGCAGCCTATTAGTTTGTTTGTGCTGCAAAAATTGGTGCCTTATGTGAGGCTGAGTTGGACTCTGACTACAACAATCGGTGCCCAACGTAGCTGAGGCAAATAGGAGAACCTGTGACCCATAACAGACACTGTAAGAGGTGAGCTATTGCAACTAATCAATATGGGTGTATTGCAATATCTGTTGTCTGTCTTAAATTGCAAATTTTGGTACCCAGTGTAGGTGAGGACTAGTTGATATGGGTACAGAAGAAGAAAAAATACATTAACAATGCTTACAGATATATTTGAAAAAAGAAGCATAAAGTATAACAAGAAGGCAATAAGAACTTTGCTAGGATGGTGCATAGTAAAATGTCTCCAGAGTTAGGACATGGGAAATGCTGGAAAATTTCTTTTTGAGGCTGCCTTGAGGGGTGATAAAATTGCAACAACATCACTAACAACATGGAGATTAGTCTTAGACTTACTAGAACAATTAAATGTGGACAGGGAGACAAAATCTATATTTGATGCTTATGGATATATTTGAAAAGAGGTGTAAAATACAATAATGGTAATAAGAATTCTGCTAGTGTGGTGTAAAAAGTATGATTTTCCAGTTACAGTGAAAAAGGTTTTTAGCATTCAGATGTGGCAAAGTGTTGGAAAGGTACTTTTTGAGGCTGCCTCGAGGGGAGACAAAATTGCCACAGCTTTGTTAACAACATGGAGATTGATCATAGATTTGCTAGAACAATCAGTTGTGGACAGAGAAACAAACCCTATATTAACAATGCTAATAGACATATTTGAAAATAAAGAAATAAAGTATGATGAGATGGCAATAAGAACTCTGCTAGGGTGGTGTAAAAGTAATAATAATAATAATAAAAGTAATATGGTAAAAGTCTCTAGCATTCACATATGGCAAAGCACTGGATTGTTACTTCTGTGGGCTGCCACGAGAGGGAACAAAATTGCTACAATGTCATTGACAACATAGAGATTGGTCTTTGATTTACTAGAACAATCAGAAGCAGACAGGGAGACAAAGGCTGCAGATGAAATGGCCATATTCCCGGTTGCAGAGATGATGCCCAATAAAGTAACTTCAGCGCCATCAGATTCACCACCATGGCCTGACTCATGCAGTCAAGGCTGGCAGGAGGAGCAGAGCGGCACCGGGTCAAGTGGGCAGGGTTGGTTCCCTTCGGGGCAGCAGGAGAACCCAGTCATTGTCCTGTTACCTGTCTGTGTTCCCTAGCCATCTGTGATAGGTTTATCAGAGGAGACCTCAGGTCATATTCAACAACCAGTCCAAATTACAGCATTGGGACTGGATCCTGCCAAATTCTGGGAAAAGATGCAGGAGCAAGTGCTCGTGGAAGAGGATATCGATGATGCAAATGCCATGGGGGCCAGGGTGTTAGCCTGCCCAGTGCTTTGAAAGGATGGTAATGCTTCCCCTGAATGGGAACCTTTCAACTGGGGAGTGATAAGAGTTAAGATCAACCTGTATACAGTATGGAATAGGCTGACCCTATGCTCAATCATTGTTAAATAGTATTTTCACAGCAAGGCTTACTGCTCATGATTGCCATTCAGTTGTGCAAATTATATTGACCCCTTCGCAAATGTTAATGTTTGAGTCAAATTGGAGGTGCTTGGAAAATGAGCAATCATTGATGAATTTAGAATACTCCCAGGATGATCCCCTTTTTGGGGCAGGGATTCCACAATTGATGGGGGAGGTTCCAGTTAACTCTCCTCAGTTACATGCTCGTTTACATCCTTTAGCCCTGCAGCAGGGAAAAGTTAGCTCTCCAAGCTTTATTGCAAGTCCTGGATCATGGCACTCCACAACAGTCATGAACCACAATAAAACAAGGTCCAAATGAAGGATATGTGTTGTTCCTGGATAGATTGAGAGATGCCTTGGATAAGCAAATACAGAATGGGGCAGCTAAGGAAACATTGTTACTTCAAATAGCTAAGGACAATGTGAATGAGGATTGTAGAAAGGTGATCGCAGGCATGGCGAATCGTAATCCCACTTTAATAGAATTAATGGATGTATGTGGGAAGGTAGGAGCTGCTGCCTTCCAAATGCAGTGTCTGGCAAAGACCTTTGCTGATGCAGTCAGGGTTGTCCACCGTTGTTACACGTGTGGGCAAGAAGGTCACCTAAAGGAGGACTGTCCAAAGAGATCGAGGCTGGGAAGGGCTGATGGCTCCGCAAAATACTGTAGATCTAAATTTAACACTCAAGGACAGTTACTTGTAGGTGGCAACAGAAATCAGGGAAATGTGGGGAGGAACAGTGTGATGATACAAATGAATCCTCCACAACAATTCCAGGCTTATGCAGCCAACCTGCAGCCTGAACTTCAGGGAGTGCCGGACTGGATGTTACCACAACAGCCACCATCACAACAGAGGATGATAAAGTACATAAGGTCCCACTGAATGCTGTGGGACCCATTGGCAATAAAATGAGTGTGCTGTTGCTTGGATGTTCTAGTGTAACATTACAAGGGTTGTTTGTCTTACCAGGAGTCATTGATGCTGATTATATGGGTCAGATTCAAGCAATGATGTGGACTGCCCCCCCCTTCCCCCCTGCCGTCCCTGCCGTGTCAATTCCTGAACATAGCCGGATTGCACAATTAATTCTTTTCTGGGTGCAAGTTAATTATGCCCATGACAAAGTCCAGGGCAAAGAAGGGTTTGGTTTGACAGGAACACCACAACTTTTCTGGACTCAGAGTGTACAAAATGCTCGACCAACTCTAACCTGTAAAATCACCTTTGCCAAAGGGACTCCTTCCTCAATATGGGTGATTGGAATGATTGACATGGGAGCAGATGTAACTACTATATCTGGCCTTGCTCTTGGCCTGTCTGTTTGGTGGGAGTGGGTAGTGTGACAGGGTCCGAAGTTGGTATATGGTGCAAGTTCAAAAACCTGAGGACCAGACAGCAACAATCCATCCCTATGTGGTTGATGTCCCTATGAATTTGTGGGGATGGGACGTTTTGGGACAATGGGGAGTTACCATTGGTACCCAGAAGGATTTTTAATAGGGGCCACTGTGATGGAAGGTGTACAAAGACCTGCTCTGCCTTTGACTTGGAAGATGGATACCCCTGTTTGGGTGGAACAGTGGCCCCTTCCTGAGGAAAAATGTGGTTTCCTCCAACAATTAGTCAAAGAACAATTAGCACAAGGACTCCTAGAACCTTCCCATAGTCCTTGGAATACCCCTGTTTGTGATAAGAAATTAGGCAAATGGTGTTTGTTATAAGATTTAAGGAAAGTAAATGATGTAATGGAGGGAATAGGAGCCCTGCAATTGGGCATGCCTTCCCTGATGATGATCCCATGAAACTGGGACATTTTGTTAATTGATGTAAAAGATTGTTTTTTCAGTATTCCTTTACATGAAACTGATAAAAGTAAATTTGCTTTTTCAATACTTAGCAGAAACACCATGACCCCTTGTGATACCAATGGATGGTGTTGCTGCAGGGTATGAAAAACAGTCCTACTATATGTCAATGGTATGTAGCAAAGGCATAGTCACCTGTACAGGAACAATAAGTGTATTGTTATCACTATATGGATGATATTCTTGTATCAGCTGCAAGTAAGGCTGAACTTCAGCAAGTGTATCCAGTTTTGCAGCAGTCTTTGGCCACCTTTGGGCTATGTATAGCACCAGAAAAGGTTCAACAGCAAGCCCTGTGGAAATACTTGGGAGTTAAAGTGCTAGATCAAATGCTTGAACCACAGTCTGTCCAGCTCAATGTCAGAACACTAAATGATTTCAAAAAATTATTAGGGACCATAAATTGGGTAAGGCCATACTTGGGCCTTATAACAGAACAATTGAAACCACTCTGATCTAGCGAAGGGTGACACTGATTTAATGTCTCCCTGATCACTAACTAAAGAAGCCAGCTTAGCCCTAGAGAGGGTGGCCAACGGTCTGCAACAACAAAGGGTACGCGGTGTAGACTTAGAAACTCTGATAAGTTTATATATTCTCATTGCTAACTATCATCCCATGGGATTGTTGGGCCAATGGAATGAGTGCTGGCAAGATCCGCTACATGTCTTGGAATGGTTATTTTTATCTGTATAACCATGGAAGACAGTGAGCACTCAGATTGAACTAGTACCAAAAATCATCACCAAAGGATGTACACGGTGCGTTCAGCTCACGGGCCAAGATCCCAATTACCTGATAATTCCCATTGAACATGATTATGTAAGCTGGTGTTTGGCAAACAGTTTACCATTTCAGTTGGCTCTGGAAGGATTTAAGGGACAAATATCCTATCATCTTCCCAGTCACAAATTATTACAAACTTATTCAGACATACAAATACTTCCAAAGCGGCTGGCAGCAGATAGCCCAATGCAAGGCCCTACGGTCTTTACAGATGGTTCTGGGAAATCTGGAAAGGCAGTGGTTACTTGGTATGATGGGAAGCAATGGCAAGAATTGATAAACTTGACACAGGGATCACCTCAGCTGGTTGAGATTAGTGCTCATTGTTGCCTTTAAAATGTTTTCTCGATGTGCTGTAAATATTGTTACAGACTCTGCTTATGTTGCACGATGCATTGACTGTGTGTTGCCTAAGGAGGATGACTTTTTATTAAAAACATCATGGGTAATAGTGAGCCAGCGACACATAGATATTGCATCCTGCATGTCTGTCACACTGGATTGCCAGGATTCATCTGTGAAGGAAATACCCATGCTGATGCTCTTGCAGCTCCTGCTTGGACTCCTCCAGTGCCAGATCTGATACGACAGGCCCTCATGTCTCAACAATTTTTTCATCAGGGGGCTCAGGCACTGGTCCGTCAATTTAAAATATCTTTTGTGGATGCAAAATCCATCATCGCTGCTTGTCCAGTGTGTCAGTGATTGGGTCCCAGACTGATGTTTCCACAAGGGGTCAATCCACGTGGATATCAGTCCTTGGATCTGTGGCAAACTGATGTCACACATGTGCTTTCTTTCAGTCGCTTACAGTATGTTCATGTCTCCATTGATACCTTCTCAAAAGTTGTATGGGCATCGGCCCACGCTGGGGAGAAGGCTCTGGATGCCATTTCACATCTTCAACAGGCTTGGGCTGCTCTGGGGGTTCTGAAGTGTCTCAAGACAGACAATGGACCAGCATATTCATCTGCATGCATGGCCAAGCTCCTTGCCTCTTGCAGCGTGGAACGTTACTGGCATCCCACATTTCCTGACTGGCCAAGCCATGGTGGAACGTGTCCATCATACTTTAAAGTTACTTCTTGAAAAACAGAAAGAGGGAATGGGTTCTGAGACTCCGCATGCTCATCTATGGAAAGCTGTGTATACATTGAATTAGTTGACTGTGCCAACTGGGAAAGAGTATCCTGTGATTATCTCACATTCCTTGTCTGCAGGGAGAAGATGCTCCTATCTGAGCAAAGGTTTTAATGTGAGACCTACAAATGGGAAAATGGACAGGCCTGTGGGATTTAATTACCTGGGGACGAGGGTATGCTTGTGTCTCCACAGATGCAGGGCCGTGGTGGCTTCCCGCTAGGTGTGTTAAGCCTGTTTTAGATCCTAGAATTGACAAGAGGACATCAGATACTGGCTGTTCCACAGAACCCTTGAGAGGTGAGTCAGAATATCTGGGTGACCCTGATGCAGAGCCTGAATTGGATGTAGCTTTCTGCCTTCTTAACTCAACCTGAACGGCCTTTCTACATATCCTGCCAAGGGTCCTACAACAGATGATAGACACAACCTTTTTGGTTAAAAACAAAAAGGGGGAATTGTAGAGGAATGAAGGCAGTGTGTTGATTAGCATTGATAACGTGCAGCTGTGGCCTTGCCTCAGAGGCAGTGGGTTGATTGACATGGATGATGTGTAGTTGTAGCTCGTTCCTGCTAAGTGGTTACATAGCACTGAGGATGGTGGGAGAGGGGGTCAGATGGAGGAGAAGTGTGGTCTGACCTCTGGAGGAAGGAGCTACAGCATGGACAGTAGAATCTGACCGATGGCAAAGCCTTGTTGCAGCCTACAAGTTTGTGCTGCAACAGTACATCACGTAGCACAGAATTTGGAACTGTCAGTTTCGATAATGCCATTTATTCTTGCAGCTGGTACTTCATAGTGGTACTCAATAAGAAAGTTTCATTGTGGTTTTGACTTTTCTGGACTTTTGGGTCTATGATTTCAAATGCATGTGCATCTATAAACCCAAAGCAAATCAGAAACATTAATATTTTTTTTAGTTCATTTCCCTATAATTTTCATGAAATGCAGAAAAAACAATGGCCACCTCACCCTGAAAATGTTCCCTAAATTGGTCACTGATTTACTGAGCATAAGACAATGAAACATTAATGAATAATGCTGATAGTTCAATTTTTGTTCCACCTATTAAGTTCATTAAGATTTTATAATTGTATTAGAAAATAAAATGACATTAATTGCTGTGCAGAAGAAACTGTTTTCCATTGTTTATTTGCTGACATTAGCCACTTCAAAAATTACAAAGAATAAAGTAAAAAGACAATACGCTCTTTGAGAATAATACTGCTAAAAATTTTTAATGCAGAAGACCCAATCAACCATAAAGGAAAGGATGGGCTAATAAAAAAATAGATTCAGCAAGAAATTTGATCATAGTGCAATGGTTGGATAGATTAACTGTCGTGAACTGAAATTGAAACATAATAAACTCTTATAAGCAGGAACTTCTTGATGGAAAATGTATTAAATTTCAACTGCTTCACCCATGCATAAACAGATTTTGGTGACCTGACCTCCTGCATTTCTTCTATGGCTAGTATAAAGCTTTGGAGTGTGCCAGCAATTAGGGTCACGAAGAAAGAGGAAAAATAATAAAAGTGTGGGAGGACAGGTTCCCTCAAGAATGTATTTTCACAGCTCTGAACACACAAAGTAATTGCTAGTTGAGCATGGGCTTGTATTTTCAACTTCAGAATGAAACAAAGAAACAGAAAAAGGCATTTCACATTTAATGAACTCTTGTTTATTTCCCGTTTAGAACTCTTACAAGTAGCAGCAAAGACAAAACCATGATAATGTGTATGACCAACTTCTTTAGGTGAGAAAATTTCTTAGTACTCTCCCTTGTCTTTTCACAAGATCTTTTTTTCTGTTGCAGTTTCATTTATTTTTAGCAAACTTATATCATGTTAGCTGGGGTTTGGGTGGGGTTTTTTCCCCCCCTACAGAAAGATACATTTTCACTTTTTGGATATGTATTTAAAGTCTTGCTGAAATAATTTTAGATCTTCTGTATGACTTATGTGCTTTGCAGATATTGTCTTGGTCAGATACAGAGAAAATGATCACATCTACTTTAACTCTGCTGGAGTCATGCTGTTACACATTCAGGATTTGTTTCTGTACCACTGTAGAGGCACTGTGTTAGAACTTCCTCTGAAGTAAATTATAAAGTTCATGTGGCTTTAATGTCATAGATTGAAGGCCTGACAGTGTTACAACAATGTGCATCGGATAAACATGTAATCAGGTGTATTTCCTGAATACAGAAGACTTTGAACATTTCATGTACTAATTTAAGTATTGACTAAACTAAATTGAGGAATAAGATGAAGAAATACTGGTACCAGTTCTGAAGATCAAAGATGTTACTATAATCAAATCCAGCCACAGGAAAAAAAAATTGCCATACACTAAGGTTTGAGCAAGTAATACTGTTAGTAGTAAACAAACACACACATACTCACAGGAGTGCAATTTCAAATCAATTTAATATCTTTTGGCCATCAAAGAATACAAAGGCAATTTCATCCAGAAAAGTCTCCTTCCCTGAATCAATTTGCAATTTAGAATAGATCCAGCTTCATTAGTACTTGTATTTTTCTTTAAGAAAGGTATCATTCTTTGATTATAATCTGGGGAGAATATGGCAATTTTGGCATACGAGCAAGTGATAATCCCCAGAGCATGATTATTACTTTTAAAAAATCTTTGGCATTTTTTCCACTTTAAAATTTTAATTGTGTACCATAGAAAAGAATTAAATCTTGTTCTTGAAAACAAGAATGTGGTCATGGCGTAGGTGGAGGCAGTGCAATGTGTGTTAGCTAGTAGCTGCTGCACTGTAGCATCTGTAGGAGAGGAAATAATAAAGCCTGGGGTTTTGTTTCATTTTTCAAAATTTCTATATACTGTTACTCAGCAATAACCCCAGCTTCTCCTTTTGTCTTTACAACCTCACCTTTATCCACACTGCTTCCCCCAACCTCTCTTGTAATTCCTAGCTACTCTTCCCCCTCAGTATTAATTTGCTGCTTCTGTCCTTTGGCTCTCAGCTGGAAGCTGACAGACAGACAACCAAACCTTTAAGAAAATGCTGCCAAAATCGGTGCCCTATAAATCACTGGCTTGTGTGATATAACATGAGTAGGATGTTGGACAAAGTTTTACACATTGCACTTGGAAAAAGAATTTTGCCTTGGTGAAGGAAAACTCTGCCACCTACTGTGTCTTTTCTATCCTTTACCTTGCAGATTTCCTAATAATTTATAATCATTAAAAGGAGATATGGGTAAATGAGTCATTCAAAAAGTCTGGGATGTATATTAATCTGCATGCAAGGCAGATTAGGAATTATTTATTTAAAATTAAGTGGTGAACCTGGAAAAATGACCTGTCATTTCTAGAATGGTCTTGTCAAATCCCACAAGGAAAAATTTCACGTTCTTGCATTTGCCAACTGTTGTAGAATACATCTTGGAGATTACCTGTATGTGGAGCTTGACAGGAGAGTAAAGATGTGCTTTCTCATCTGCTTGCCCAGTTTAGGTTATAGTCTGTGCTTTGTGCACAGAACACTGTAAAAAGATGGCTTGTTTGCCCACAGAAAAAACAGATACAACTTATTGAAGCTTTGTCTTCCTCATCTTACACAACTTTCTTGCTGTTTATACACTGCAATTGTCTTGTTCCCAAGTCAGATTTTCCAGATCTCCTCTCTGAGGTTTTTCATACCTCATCAATTGACCCATGGCTGGTGTTCTCCTGAATGAACTTCAGCAGAACAATTTGTTTCACAAACCACTATCACTCAGTGGTACACAAGAGTGTTTATTGGGTACCTCTGTCCACTGTAACTTTTTCTGAATGAGGACTTACTCTTAAGATTAGCTTTATAGACTATGATTTGTTTTCAGAGGAAGATCTTGCAGGTGTTAGTACCTGCCCATTTACTTTCTGGTAAATCATTATCTTGCCATGTGCAGTGGGTTTTGGCCTCTGCATATTTTCCTGCCTTGGCGGAGGGTGGAAACTGGTATTGAACTCTGTAGTGGCGTGTTCCGAGAAGCCACTGCAGGAGCACACTTCATTTATGAACAGCTTTGTTTTAAAGCCCTTTTCAAGGAAACAACATAGCTAGAGCTTTCTAATTTGCATTTTTTTTTTCTGCTGGCAATACAGAGCCTCATATAGAAGCTGCCAAGCAGTCTTTGAAGAAGAAAGGGCTCAAGACCCATTTTCCAGAGCTATAATGTATGAATAATCCTTCATTTACATCATAATATTTCCATATGGTAAGGGATGTTTCGTCACTACCTGTTATAGTAACAACACTCTAGGGTAATGCTATACACATTTTATTGTTGAAACATCTGTTGAATATTGATTTACAACATATTTGTGAGGCTTCTGACACATTTTGAGATTAGTTACCTAAATAGACTGCAAATAGTATTCTCAACATTTGTAAATAGACAATCTCAAAAGCCCCTATCCAGTAATCCCTTGCCTTGCACAGTGTTAGTTGCCAATACCTACCTTTGGAAACAAATGTTGATTATGTAAATGTGTTTGCCTCGTGAGTTAACATTTTTATATTTCAAATACTTGGTAGCGGGCACTTCTTAATATTCAAATTGCCTAAATTGAAGAAAGCACAGATGCCCTGGTTTCTTAAAGGCTATCTTGCAGTTCATCCAACAGGAGAACTCTGACTTGAACAATGTTCTTTTCTTTATCAGTTTGCTTCTTTACTTGTGCTTTTTTTGGTTGTTTGGGGTTTTTTTCTTTCTTTTTTTTTCCCCCCTTTATTTCTCTGAACTCTTCAGGAAAGATGCTGTGGTTGCTGAAGCATTGCATCCTTCTCTAGGTATAAAGTGGCTGGAGGGTGTCACAGTCCTTCAGATGAATACTACAGGAGTTCTGCTGGCAGGCTACCACAGCATATTGGCTATTCTAAATGCTTCTGTCCTGCCTCAGTGTCTTCTCTGTGAGTCATTTGTCCTAAGCTTGGTGTCAGTAGTTCATGAATTCTCTTATTTTAGCTAAAAGGGATGGCTCCTTCACTTTCCACAGCACTTGAAATTTCAGGCTATGCATTTTCCTTGCTCTGCTACATCTTATGTGCATCCTTTATAGGCAGTATGTTCTTAGTTAATTATAATTTGGTTTTGTTTAGTTGTGGTATGCTTCTTGAATAAAATTAAGAACGCTGTTTCAGGCTAGAGCAATCATCCCTACACCATTCTCTATTTGGCCTTCAATTACCTGTTTGTTTTTATTCTGCTAACTTG
Source organism: Falco biarmicus (assembly GCF_023638135.1). Lineage (NCBI taxonomy): Eukaryota > Metazoa > Chordata > Aves > Falconiformes > Falconidae > Falco > Falco biarmicus. Next base: position 30,272,706 of record NC_079293.1, on the reverse strand, counting down.
TCCTTATACTTTGTGCTACTGCACACTTTACAAACCTTTTATTTTTTCTACGCTAGTTACATCTATGCAAAATCTCATCCTTCAACTAATTGCTTGTGTCCCCAATGTGATGAATTGCTTTCCTTATCTTTTCTTGTCTGACTGCTCTGCCATAATGCTTTTTAGGCTATAATTAACTCATGGATAGGGTATTTTCCATTACAGTTTTCTCCATACCTTCACAGGTTTGCCTTTGCATACTGTCATCACTGCTTCATACTTTTAAATTTTCTTCTGTACATATTTTGATGTCTTGCCCCCTTTTATCTTCGTGTTTTCTTTGTGCCTTTCTATGAATTATCTTTGTGTGCATTCTCTTTGTGCTTTACATATAGATATAATGTTATCTGCTTTTTCCTGTGTCAGTAGCTTTTGGAGAAGCTATCGTGAGAGCTGAACATTCTTATTCAGGATCTCACAATTTATGCTGCATTGTTTGCTCTTCTTAATGCTAGTCAGTCATTTCTATGGTTTGTCCATATATAGGAGTAATTTTTTTCCCTAGGTTCTTGCTTATTTTATTCAAAAAGCTGTCTGTTGTACACGCATCTTATTGTGGGCTTAAAATGCTCCCACAATTCTTCTGGGCAGAACAAGCCATCTCTCCACATAGGCTGCTGACACAAGAGGCACCTTCAACTGTCAGGGCTAATAGTTTACTATGCTTCTCCCAGATTAGGCAGACAAAACATGCAAAAATAGAAGTATGTTGCAAAAACTGTGGTTGTTATTCCTTTACTCACTCCAAAATTTTTTGTGTCTATAGGGATTCAAAGGATGAGGAAGGCAGGAGAGAATGCGAAGGTCTCCATGAGAGAGAAACACACAGGTGGAACCAGAGACCTAGAAAGCAATCATTCAAAAAATCCTTCAATACATAATAGTGAAGATGCTAAAACATAGGCAAATGGTATTCTGGCATAAAAAGTGTAAGAGACAGTGAAGAGAACTCACTTCATCACCTGGCAACTGGATTTCTCACATTCCTGCCAAGGAAACATCAGTTAATGCCATGAGTATAATGTTTGTGCTGCCTCAGGCCAACACATTGGTTACCAATGGCAGGTACCAAGACTGAAAAGGCAGCAGTGAGAAACAAATGAAAAATTGCACAAAGGCTTGCGTCTGCTTCAGATTTTGGATGTGAAAGTGGGTATTCCTGCAGATTTGGCTTTGACTTAGAAACAGCAGAATGGATAGTAATCCTTACATTTTCTTCTAAATACGTGAAAAATACAGTAATAATGGACCCAGTTTTATCTGTCTGTGCTTAAATTTCCTGCCTTTGCACTAAACAGCAATGTTTGCAGCTGGTACACTGCCAGTGTTTTCTTTAGAAAGATTGAAAGATTATATCACTTTGCCAAGAGCTTAGCCGACTGTTAACTAGTCAGACAATGCTGTGGTCTATAAAAACAATAGAAAAAGAAAGATATATATGAACTTCCTTCTCAGAGTTTATTTTTTCTTATCAGGATTAAGTGAGAAAGGGAGCCAACGAGACTGGGACCATAACAGAAATGTTCTTTTGCTTTGTTTTTTCCATTATTTTTGTTTGTAGCCTACACGCTATCTTTATGACTTTAACATCACTCTATCATCCTTAAAGGGAAGGGAATAACAGCTGAAGTTGGCCAGTAGAGGTTTAGCTGTTAAAAGGAGAAGTAGCTGTATGCTACAAATGGAAAGAATGCCTGTTGTTTTAAAACAAGCAGAACCCTCTGGATCATTGCCTTCAGAGATGCCAGATGCAAGTCCAGGTGGCAGTGAACTTGAAAGCTCATTCTCATTAATATTTTTGCCAATAGCACAGTGATCTTAAGCAGCAGAGATCATATGAAAGGCCTTGCTGAATTGCACTGTTTGTTCCAGTTTCCAGGGACATCATTACATTCAGTGAAAGAGAAGATCTGAGGCAGTGTTAACTTCAAGTAGTATCGCCATTTTCAGATGTTTAGGCAACACATTTGCCCTATGATGTAAGTTTGAGGACCAAGCAGTACCTTTATTACCATTATACAGGTGACTAAATTATTTAAGGTCCCAAGTGGTATTCAGACATCACTGATTATTACTAAAAATTGCAGAACAGAGATGCAGACAGATAGAAGATAGTGAATACTATGCAGGTCTATTTTTACAGAAGGTCATGCTTGCATATAACATTTCTATATTCTTTTTCAAGCAGGGGAGACAGAGTGGACCAAGCAAGAGAGGACAGAACCACCCAGAGACATCACAGTAAGCAATCTGACTCCTCTAAGAGTTGTCACTTCTCAAACTTTCCTTCTCTGTAAGCCTCATGCAGCTTCTCCAAAGAAGTCAAAATAAATGTCTAGGTCTGAATTTGACATTTGGAGTATTGGAAAGTGTTGAAAGAAGGATGAAAATCTAGCTTGTTTGCTTTTTTTAGCCTGCTTTACAGAAAATATTAATTATCATAGAAATCATTATAAATCTGTTTGTGCTGCATTTTACTATGTCCTACTGTGTTTAAGTGATTTGTACTTACCTTTGAACATTCAGATTGATAATGCAAGTGAAGATTCATACACATTATTTATACAAAAAGTTAGTTAATAAATACAAGTACATTTTAGAATGAAAAAAACAAGCTGACCTTGAGTTGTTCTTTGTCTTGTGTGGGTTCTAATTTTGTGGGAACAATTTTGTACCTGCAATTTAGGTTACTTTAAGATGCCTGGCAAATCATAAGGTAAGATGACTAAGTCAGTTAAACTGCAGGCAGAAATAAATTGTGGGCAGCAGTAGCAACAGTAGTCCTGAAAGAAGAAAGTAAAAACAAAAAAGTGTTACTTACAAAGTTTTAAAAGTTCTGGTGTTTTTCTTGCAGAGTCTAGAATATTTTGGCAGCCTTAAAGGTATTATTTGGGCTAGGTTTTCCTGGAAGAAAAAAATTAAATCTCTCCCTTAATAAAAAATGAATGGAACCACATAGAAATGGGGTCTAATTCTTCAACCTAAAGAGAACAAAATCCTGAAATGGTTTTGTGGCTGCTGGAGTTCTGCCACTGGTGTTTCAGAATGGTTTAAAAGTATTATTTGAAATTGAAAGGAATTTTCCTTTTAAACTATCTGAAGCTCAAAAGAACCGGAGTGTACTGAATGTTCACTACAATGTTAGACCCTGTAGAGCTAATGATAATCAGTTATTGGTGGCTGGTGGTGAGTAGGGTACCACAGAGACCTATACTGACTCCCGTACTCTTTGATATCTTCATCAGTGATTTGGATAATAAGACACAGAGCAAATTTTAGAAAGGGTATACTAAATGAGGGGGAAGTGGTTGTCAACACATGGCTGAACTTCCACTCAGGATGACATGGATGACGATGGGACTGGGCAAACTGGAGTTTATGGGTCTCAGTGAGGACGTGCTCTCACTTCTGCTCCTGGGGCAGGATAACCTCACACATCAGTGCAGGCTGAGGGGAGCACCTTGCTGATACCACTGTGGACAAACTTTGAATATAAGGCAACAAAGTGTGTTCTCATTCTGTAAGGCAAAACTGAACCACGTTAGAAAAAGGGCAGCAAGCAGACTGTTAAGTTCTGTCAATCTGCTCTAATTTATTCATGAGAGGAGTGGAGAAGATGGAGAAGGTGCAGTGGAAAGCATTTGTAAGTGACCTAGACTATGAGGGGAGAGGTTGAAAGAGCAGGGCTAGTATAATCTGGTGACAAGGACAACTAAGGATCCTCTTAATAGCAAACTTCAGCTACTTGAAAGGAATCGCAAGATGATGGAGCGGCAGATGCAACAGCAAAAAGCACCAGCCACACACTGCATTTGGGACATTCAGATTGCATTTTGGAAAAAACCTCTTTACCGGGTGCGTGACATGGCAATTGGACTTAGAATCCTTGCAGGTTTCCAAGACTCACCTAAACAAACCTGTGGCTAACATGGCACTCATGATAGTTCTGCTTCAAGAGGAACAATAGCCTAGATGATCTGCAGAGGTCCTTTTCAACCAACACGATTATGTAAAAGGAATGTTTACTGCTGTGTAAGAAAAAAATACATTAAAAGAACTCCAAAAAGCTCCTGTAATTACTGTTGTTGAACTGTATGCATTAAAAGATCATAACCATTGGGAAATACCTTTTAAACATGAAAGTCTGTATTAATCACAGTTCATAGTTATGGTAGAAGCTATGGCTTTTGATATGAGTCCAAGATATACTTGCCTACTAGATAGTAATTATGCAGTTTCAATAAACAAGCTAATGAAATAAAACATTTCTGACAATGTTCTTCTGAAAACTCTTCAGCAAGGTTTCAAGAATGTATTTTTATAATGCCATTGTGTGGTTTGGTTTCTGCTTGAGGCTTGATTGTGTGATAAATGACAGCTTGATGGAGATGCATAGCTACCAGTGATTTTGAAAGCTCCATTTAGTTCTCATTATATACTGTGTGCATCACTTTGGTTTTATTGGACTTTTCAGGAAAGGGCTACACCATCATTCTTTAATTCTAAATAGAAATGGAATGCTGTAAATCTCTATACAGAATGACAGCTTACAAAACGTGTTCACTTCTTCAATTCACTTGGCAAGCACACATTTCAAAGTCGAAAAAGTAAGAGAAGCAGCAGGTCAGACCCCTAGCACTTTTGATTATTTTTTATCCTGGAGAGGTAGACAGAGAGAGGATTTAAATCCTAAACAAGGAGTACTTTAGCACACTTGTGCAGCTTCATTACCATAAGTTTGTACGGGTAGCCTCAACAAGAAGAAGCTTATTTAGGTTCATATAATTTCATTCTAAAAGGAATAAAACCCAATCTTTTCAGAACTGGTACATCATATGAAATGTAAATGTAGCAATAAAAAAATGCCATAGTTTCTCAGACCTAAGCCCATTGGTTGTAATGTGGGGTGGGGCCTTGGATGGTTATTTCAATTGGAATGAGAAAATTGCAGACATCAGTCAAACTCACAGTTTCATGTAACTTTATTTACTTGAAAAAATACACAAAGTACTATTTCCCCAAACACAGCATGAATAAAGGCAAGCAGCTCTATAGGCCTGAATCCTCCACATCTGCTCCTCAAATAACCACCTCCCTGCGAAGCCCCATCTCTTTGCATTCTTATTGCTCATTCTCAAATTTCTTTGTCCAATGCACTATGTATTCACTATTTCCAGCTGATAAGCTAATCCCTCACTAGCAATCAGAGACATAGTCATGTTGTCCTGCATCATAGTTCTTCAGGGAGAGCTCCTTCTCCACTCCCACCATCAGATGCTTTTATGGCATAAAAAGGCTTCATTCTTTCTTTTTATTTTTTAAGTCTTCAAGGAACTCCTTGGCATACTTAAGGTTTAACAAGGGCCGTGATTTTCTTTACAGTCAATGTATTAGCAGCTGATAACCATCAACCTCTTCTAGCAAAAAAAACCCAACAACCACTTTAAAAGAACTTATTACTATTTCAAATTGTTACTGTAGACTAGTGAGGTCTTTTCATGATGTAATAACTGTTGCATGCCTCATTGAGACATGGCCATAAAAGCAAGACAAATCTTTTAGTGTCTTCAGAATTTTTAAAAGGCCAGTGGCCTTCAATGGGGCTTTCTTTGTTAAAGATGGACCTGGAAGAACTGTTACAAAAGCAGCCTGCCAGGGCTTTATTCCATTCCTTTTTACATTGTCATTTCATTTTCTGTTCATATGCTGTATCAGTGCTTAGACCCTTTCCTTCAGTCTCCTGTAATTTCCTCTGATCAGTTAGAATACCTATCATCATTTACTGCTATTACTACTATTGCTTTTTCATTATTACACCTTGATAATTTTTCTGATAACACCTTATTTTGATTTCCTGACCTAAGAGTCTTTTTATTGTAAATAACCATTTACTTAATACTTTTCCTTGGAAGATAATAATTCTGTTGAGAAAAAATATAAACTGGAGAGTCCAAAGTTGGAAACTTGGTTTTATAAAACTGGCAAAATACTTGTTTTTTTAAAACCTCAGAAATACTCATTCCTTTTTGTGTGTGAATTATTCTTAGTTAACTAAATGGAGTGCAGCAGCAGAGCTTTGCTAAAACAATACACATCCAAATACATAATTGAAATTAATTACAAATTTTTTATTTATTTTGTTCAGAACATTTAAGCTATTTTGTGAGCAGGGGAAGCTGACATTTCAGCAGGTTGTTATTAAATGACAGCCAGCTCCTAACTTCAGGGCCTATTTAGAGCAATCATTAAGTTTGCTTGGGAGGAGCACAGGAGGAAAGAAAAACCTCGTCCTTTAATCACATATTGAGGAAAATTTTAAAGAAGTGTTCCTTCCTCCACCCTCACAGAAGCCACAGTTGATTTCTGAAGAACAAAGACTGCTGAACCCTACATTAGAATGCTGTCATCTGTCTCTTCTAGAACGGCTGGAAATCATCACTTCACTCATTAACCCGATCATCTGATTTGAATTCCTCAAAATCAAGTCAGGTTATGGCCTGAAACAGTTTATGTCAACTGGAAATCAGTAAATATTTTGAGGGATTTGGCAATCTCTGTAAATTTCATATTACACAAAACCTGCTGAAGCATGTCTAGAGAAATTCAGGCATGCTAATACATGCCTCTCCATGTAAAACTCTCACTGTAAAAAAATACCTTCTACAAATTGAATACAAATCTCTGTAATTTTTTTTGTATTTTTCTTTTAAAGAACCACTAGGGAAATAAAATAAAACAGGATTGTGATTCATCTCAAAAGGGAATTCAAGGGTATTTCAATCAAAAAGAAAAGGATAAAATGTCTTCATAATTTGAACTTGACAGACCTAAATCAGGCCCTGGAGTGAAAAAAATAATAAAACATGATATAATTACCCTTCCCTTGCTCTCTTTTCTTAGTGCAGTTACATTGTTTTATATCTCCTGGCTGATTTTTCATTCTCAAGGAAGTCAGACTTTGGGCATAGTTTAGTTGGTTAATTTGTCTTCCATGCTCAAATTTGCCTGCTATTTGTCAATACATTGTAAAATTTTTGGGTGGAACTAAGTTTTAAACCCCGTTTCTAATTTCCTGCAATTCTCATAAAAAGAGAGAGCTGGGTAATAGAAATTCAGCCTTCTCCCCCACCTTAGCTTCATATATTGAGGGAGAAGACGACAAACAACCTCATAGACAAAAGCAAGAGTAAATGAGGCAGTACAAGTTCTGCTTACAGAACAACACCCTTCCTATGCTACAACTGCAAGAACACCAAACATTAACTTTTCAACAAACCAGACAAACAGGTATGGAAACATCAAAATGGAAACCAGGAGTAATATATTCTGCTAAGTTGCTTTGGCACAATAATTTCAAAGGTTTTGTTTCACAAGACCTTTTTGACAAATTCTTCCAGCAACTGCCTCCAGAAGCCTCAAGACTGGTGTTCAATACCCTTTTTGAACTTATAAAAAATAACTAAAACAGCCCTTTTACAATCCAGGGATCATTCCTAGAGAAGTGGCAATTGTTGCTATATTATAGTAACCAGGAGCCTTTAGGATTCTAGGCCTTTGATTTGCACTTCCAGTGAAGATATGCAAATATTTTGTTAGGATTTTTCATACAATTTTCCCCAGTCAACCACTAACAGACAATATCACAGTAGTGATATTAGTGTGCTTCTGGAATAGCACCCAAGAGAGAAGAGAATAGCTGCTCACCATTTTCTTTTATTGTTGACCTTGTGCAGAGGCAATAGTGAGGCTTTCTGTCAAAACACTTATTTCTGCTTTCACAAAATTATTAGTCTTTCCCAGTCCATGATTTATAGTCCTTAAAAATAGCTGCCAATAAACCAAATCCCTCAACACAATCCTTTAAGATTAAAGCCTTCACTTAGAAAGAAAAAAAACCACAAAACCACAAAAACCCCACCAAAACCCCACCATCCATCCCTTAATTTCACCAAGAGTTTGACTCTTTCATCCTAAAAGGCACATAAAAAGGCAACTTTTAAATAAAAAAAACCCTGCAGAATTCATAGAGGACCTGCTGTTCCTCAGTGAGGCAGCTTGGCAACCCAGACTGAAATAACTATTAGCTATTGAATTCTATACATCAAAGAAAGACTAGTAGAGGCTGATGTTTTCTCAGTCTTGCTGGATTAACTTTCTCTTTTCCAGAAAGAATACCAACCTGGAGCTGAAGAATTTTTCCAGGTTGGACTTTCAGAGACTTCTGAGGTCCATTCAACTGCATCTTCCTTAAACTTAGATAGATGGTTGATTTTGACCTAATCCTATAAAGATTGAATCCTTTTAATCCTTGATTTTTGTCTATATACATGTCTAGTGCCCTAGCATGTGCCTATAGCATGTTTTGGCTTTACCTATTTATGATGCAGTTTGGGGGAAAATCCATTACCAAGTATTACTGCCTTTCTCTGGCACAAAAAGAGGCTCTAAATTCAACCATAGGCCAAGGTAACTACAGATCTAAATGTTCATAATCAAGCAGTGTTTTCCCATTGCGCTTGAGACTGATTCCATTGTGATAAAATTGATTGTGACAGCCTAATTTAGTAACCCTGGGATGCTTGTTTATATTGTTTGTGTGACATATTTCACAAAGTCCACTACTGATTTACTTACAATTACGTTATAACTGTATTGCTTCTCATGTTTTTTCCCCAAACATTTAAGAATCTGACGGCAGAAGACAACTTAGTATTACATAGATATCAAAATTCTCTTTTCTGAAAGAATAACATGAAAGGATTCAGGTTTTTAGCTGTTTTGTAACACTTTCCATTCATAAATTCAAAAATATTTTATGTTAATAGAAACAGGTAAATGGACATCAGTTCAAAAGCAAATTTAGTCCTTTTCAGAATACACACCAAGAGGAAAACTGGCATTAATTTCCAACATACATACATTTTTTAAAATAACATTTTACAACTACTGGGTTTGATTTTCACGTTGTTAAAAATAAATTATCACCTGGTCTGAGAATAAACTAGAAGAGTCAATAAGATGATAAAACAAGCGGAAGAATAAATACAAATATTTAAACCCTCATCCAACTGTTACATATATGCAAATATCAGAAGGACCACTTCACAGTGATAGGCATGAAGGTATTTGTCACAAATTGAGTGACCACAAAAACATTTGGGTATAGCCACCTTTATGTTTCTTTGTCCCATAGCAGATTTCACATTATATGTGATTTATGGGAGCAGGGGATCACAATAGGAATCACGATAGCTGACAAGCTAACTATAAATCAGATTGAGATAGAAACTAAATTCAGTCCCAGAGCCATTTTGTAGTGCTGAAAGCTTTTTCCCACTCTGTATAATGGAAAAACAAATTTTCATATTGTGAAATCTCAGATACTTCCCATCACTTAGTTAACAAAGGAAAGTTGGCCCTATGAAATTATCAAAAACCAAACCAACCAAAAAAACACCATGTCTTTTAAGGTCCAGATGCACTTCCCTTCAAAGCTGTCATCATGCCAAGCCTTTTAAATCAGGATCAGACTGCCCTGGCTTCCTCTGTTATGGAACAGAAAGAGTCACATCCAAACTGCAGTTTTGCTCACTTAACCTCTGAATCACCCTTGGCAAAAGCCTCTTTCTCTCTTTCTGTACTTACAGCATGAGCAAATTACAGGGGCTATGCATCCACCTTAGGCATCTCATGTTGCCATTGCAAGACAAAGAAGCTTGAGTGCCTTTACCCATCCTCTTTCCACCCTTCCTTAGTATATGTACATGAATCATACATATAATTTGGGGGAACTAAAGCAAAAATACAGCACAGAACCATAGCCATCCTGCACTACAGTCCACAACATTTAATTATCATATTATTCTGAGTACACAGGTTTATTGCAGCAAATCCTCTGGCAGGGGAAGAGTAAAGCTATTTAGAACTCCTATGTTATTATGCAATTCAGCAATGTGTCACTTCTGTCAAAAACCAGCAAGACCCTTCAAAGCACATTTGTGTTAATTCAGGTGTTGTAACTTTATTGTTTTGTTTCTTAGATTGTTTGCACTGGCATAAATAGTTGCAAATCTCTTTTGGGGCCAAAGACTTATGCAGTAATTAAGACCTTACATATTACTGAGTGGAACACAACGCTGAAGTTGAACCCCAAAGTCCAAAACACTGCATCAAACCTTGTGCTGATGTTATTCATTCTACAGAAATGTTCCTGTTAATAGCAAGACTGAATATTCCTATGTGTTTTGCATAATTTCCCACTAAAACCATTCAAAATTAGTTTTTCCAAACCTACCAATTAATAGCAAGTGTCTCCTACTAGTGCTGTCATAGAAAACCTTCCAAGGCTTCTCTCTCTGCATCCCCAGCAAAAAATTCATTCTTGACAGCTATACTGGAAGTTACTTGCTAGTGACAGTGGGAAGCTTTGACACACTGAAGGAATATTTACTTTATATTTTCTTTTGTTTACACACAATTTGAGGTCACTTCACTTTCTGGGAACGTGTCATGGAATCAAGGGTAGGAGTCTTAAAACATGTTTCTAATGGTCTGTTCCAGAACCAGTCCACATGAGTGCGGCTAAGGAAAGCAAACTGCACCTAGACTACACCCAAACATCCTGCCATTGATTCCATTGGGAAATCTAGCTGTACAACAAAAAGCATCTGCTAACCCTGAGCAGCAAGCCAGGTATAAAGAGTTCTGTCATTATTTATTTAAAACAAAACAATAAAATGTCATTGATGCAAACTTCATTTCAGTAAAATGCTTAAGAAAGTGACACTTCAGCCTAATCAAACCATGCATAGAAAATTCAGCATTCCATAAGCTTTCATAAGTGTTTAACAAAGACATGGGAATACCAAGAAGGATGAAGAATTGCCAAGCAGTACAAGGCAGTATTTGAAAGAGTAATTCTGTGAAACCATCAGTGCAGACTTAGACTGAACATCAGCAAAGTTTTCTTACTGGCAAAACCTTGAGCTTGTTCAGTCCAGCATAAAAATCTAAAGCAATCTTACGGTTCTCTGCTATTAATGGGCATTAAAACATTATTTTCCCTTCCAACATTGATGGGTAAGCATACTTTAAAGGATTAATAGCTAAAACCTCTCATGTATTAATTTCTAACCATTCATTTCTGCCTGTGACTGAAGTCACTGGCATGTAATGCAACACTGCCATTTTTTCCCCATTGCCTCATAAGAATCCTGCCCCTTTCCCAATCTGAAAGCATGCTGTCATGTCTTTGTGAGATATGTATTTTTTCTGAAGAATGCTGTATCAACATACTCATCTTCAGGAACAGTAACCAGCTGAAGTGTGCTCCATAGATTAAAGCACAGCATGCAGAATACTTCCACCCCAGCAGACGCTATGGGGCACATCTTGGGAGAGCATTATACTGACTAAATTCTTGTCTAGAGTAGGATAAATGCTACACTTCAAAAACATCTGCTTGACAAATTAAAGTTATGTCAACAATAACTAGTAAAAATTCTAATAGCTATGGCAACAGCTAAGGACCTTGAGATTATGTCACTTTTTTGCAATGTGAATGCTCCCCTTTTGTGGGAAATTTAATTAAAACACTATTTGGTGAATTAGGGGACAGCTTTTCTTTGTTTCTACTCTTTGCTTACAATTATGACTGTTCAACATTTTGTGATGCAGAACAAATGTTAATGGTAAATTGCTGGAGTGTGATAATTGATTTCTTTATTAATAAAGGAGATTTAATGCTCCATGGAAAGCTTGATCTAACTCATCATTAGATATTTTGCTTTAAGAGTCATCTACAAAGTGCAGTTCTTCACCTTGAAGGGGGCTTATTCCTCTTAGTAAGCATAACTGCCTTTGCACAACTGCTCATCATGTGTGGGATGTGATATTTTGGAATCGCTAAGTGCTTAACACTGTCATTAACTTCCTGTGGGACTGTGCTCAGCACTTCTAAGAGCCAATTCTGTGGAAAATTAATCTGTTCTGCCATTAAACGTGGATTTTTAAAGTGCAAGGAGACCCACAGCAGCTTATGATGAAGAAAAGTAGGGGGGCAGGTCTGTCTTAATTTGAGTGTGTATGCAACAAGCCCTTGTCGCAGGTATCCTGCAGATCTCAAGCAGAGAGCACAGCAGAAGCCTCCAGAGGACAGGCACATGATAATGCCAAACACCCAAAAGCACAGGCACAGTTCACCAACCATCAATTACTGGTCACTAAAAGAGTACAACCTAGAGACATTCATAAGCTCTACCCCATCCTGTTATAGGATGTTATGAAGAATCCATACCCCACATATATAAAATATTACACATCTAGTAAAAAAATGGAAGAGGTAACAAGCACCTATAAAAACAGCACAGCCACAACCTCCAGGAACAGAAGAGACAGTTTGTTCAACCCAATGCAGGGCACCAGACCTGACCCATTCCAAGGTTTATCCACAGCACCTTACCTTCACTGGGAAAAAAAGCACTGTTTGCTGATTTACCCTTTATCATATTTTGCCTCTCTGCTCAGCAAGTGTATGCAGAACATTACCTTTTACTATATCTTGTAGTAAATGCATTAGAATTTTAAAGAGCCCTGTGTATGTATGTGTGTGTGAATGTGTCAATACCGAAAAGGAAATCTGCAGAAGACACCCTGTCCTTCACTGTAGCATAAACAGTTGCCACACTTTGGGCATTACCACAACAGAATATATAGTGATAGAAAAATACTAGAAAAAAATATCTGTGCCTTCCAAACAAAGCAAAGCAAACAAACAAAACAAACAAACAAAAAAAGTGAGAGCATTTTAAATTCAGATACTTCCAGATGCCAACAAAGCAACCTTTCTTGTTGGAAGGTGTAGTTCCAAGATGACATTAGTGCAAGCCAAGCTTTCATTCTGATAGACGATATCACTGTCCCAGCTGAGCTCTGTGCACACACTCCAAGTCCGTTTGTTTAAATCACCTGCAGCTAACAAGGGGTGATATGAGAGTAAACTGACAAGTGTGTGAAAATCGCCTGAGGTCAATTATGAATGCAATTTAAGCAATAGTTTTTTCTAGAATACACCAAAGGACTTCCATAAGGATGTCACAGAGCTAGTCCTGAGGCATATGTAGGATGCCAGAATGTTTTTAATGTTTTACAATATGAAATATTTATTCCCTGCTATGTTACTACTTTTGTGAGAATTATTAAATCTCATTTTAGAGTTACTAATGACTCATGTCAAACAGACCAAAAAATGTTAAGAACCAAAACTCCAGTTACTGCAATTCAACATATTCTGAGTAAATGGAGCCTCAAGTGCCATCTAGCGTAGACCTGAAAATAGTTCTAGCATGAATTCACTCCTCTCATGTTACTTAATTCCTTACTATGTCTATCAAAGAAGGTGTGTTGCTGCTTTTGGTTTCTACAGACACATGTGAATATAATTCGTATTTCAGAAACCTTATTTAACTTCAAATTCTACTATCACTAAGAAAGTAATTTCAGCAAGATGTTGTTTTTGGTTAAATTTTCAAATCAGAAAAAGGAATTTTTTTTTTAAAGTTGCATCTTCTATTGTTCAAGGACAGGAATTTGTAGCAGAGGCAGGTTCATTTATTTGATATGATTTAAAGCCAAGAATCAATACAAAACTGAGAAGCCTCATCTCTTGTGAGTGTCTGTCCTATGGATTCTGATGTCCAGTATTCTGCTAAGTGAAAACAGCAACCTCTGCTTGGCAGCAGGACCCATTTGTGTCTCTTTTCTCCAGCCACAGAGGAACTCGCTCTCAAGTTCACTTCATACAGTCTTAAATGTGATTGAAATTGTTCCACAAGCTCAAAAGAATACTAAGGAGTGCCTAACAGACAGTACAACTGGAAAGAAAATTAAAAAAAAAAAATATATTAAGTCAACCAAATAAAGCCCTTGAAGAAGAAAAGGCCATGAATATGAAATAATTTTAGTTGTTTGGTTTTTTTTTTAAAAAAAGTCAGTCCTGATTGTGCTATGTCAGAAGTGTGGCCTGCAACTACAGATCAAACAGATCTAAATTTTATCAACACCATTATACCTTACATGGTGCCAGGTATTATTTTTAAAAAATGGAGGCCGCTTGCTAAACTCTTTGAGGAAGGAAACTATTTAATATTTGGGTATTTTACCAATAACATCTGATATTCATAACCTTATATCCCTTGAGAGTACCTTGGGCACTTTGATCATTGATACATCTAGGTTTTGCACCTTGCTTTTTCTTTGTTTTACAAATGAGTGCAAAATATATTGTAAATAAGTCCATATATAACAATACATATAACCAAAATTACACACATACAGAGAAAAAATTGATCAGAAAACTTACTCTTTGTTATTTAATTTCAGCATGTACAGACATGCTTTTTTGCAATAAAAAAGTATTTTCTATAAAATTCAGTAGGGAAAGGAAATATTTCTCAATACATTATTCTTCATTCCAAATCAGAGAAGCAGACCAGGAATCATGTACAATATTACCTACGCAACATGCATACCAACTTTCAAGACAGCTTTTTGCCTTCATTTTATTCGTGCATTCCTGTCCTTATAAGAAGGCTGTTTGGCCTTCACCAGACACAAGAAAGGGAGAAAGCCTACCAGGCAGAAGGAAATGCCAGGATCAAACAGTTAATCCCGAGAACCTTATTCCTGCAGGCCTTCAAATTTACACAATGCTTTTTGGCTGATTTCTCCTACTTCATATTGCACGGCTCAAACCACACAACAATTTAAAATTTGAGCTTACCGTTGAAGTGCTCCCTGAAACAAAGTCGAGGGAAGTACAGAAGAAGAAATGTCAGTTCAATGAGCTGTGAAAGCCATGAATAGTGTTCTGCTTCTGCTCCCTGATTGATCAGGTAGTATATAAAGATGCCAAACTCCAGCTGACTTCAGTGAGACTCCTGTACTTCAAAATGCAGAAGAACCCACCATATTTTATTTTTTTTTTTCCTTAAGTAGGTTTCTCCCCTTCTTATTCCCGAAATATAAGTAAAAAAATCAGAATGTCTTCTAGATTTCCTCATTGGGCAGTCATTCATTCCTTGCTACTGATAGAATAAACTCTAAATCAACCAGCTTTGTGGCCAAAAGCAGATTCAAACTTAAAATCAGTAGGATGCTGCCAAAGTTTCTAAAGAGAATCTACATATCTACAGGTATAATAATTATGATAATATCTCATCTCTTCATGATGCCAGTAACCTAGAACCAGATTCTGAAACAGAACTACTAAATCACGTCACATATGAGGTGGACTAAAGTCTTTTTTGGATACTGACGCTTTCAGCATAGGCAGACAGCATTCATACATAACCCTCAATGTTACACTAGCTAATAAACATACTATTTATTCCAAATGCCAGAACAGAAAAAAAGCATGACATATACTCCATGGTTAAGTGTTAACAGAGTTTTTTCTGCAGCAACCAGGTATATATACTGCATGCAACCAGGTCTGCTGATAATTCTCTAAAGCTGTCCTCGTTAATTGCAGTGCAAAGACAGGTAGCACATTAAAAATAATAATAATTTAAAAGAAAACAGTGATGAGGTCAGATGAATCTTTGTTTAAATTATGCAAATTTCCAAACCAAAGAAGTCAAGGTCATACTACTCATAGCTTTAATTTTGCTCCTACAAAACATGGTGTTTTCTGGTAAACAGAAAATAAAGCATAGTAAATTAAGTTTTCCTTGTAATTTTTCCCATAGCTTCTTTCAGTTGTTTTCATGTCTGATTTAGAGAGCTAACAATTTTAATTCATCTGATCATTAAGACTGCCCCTTTACATGGCCCCTGAAGTGCTCTACCATTGTGCCACATAAAACTCACATAGCCCATTCCCCATGAAAGGGGCAGGCATGGCTGCTGTCTGAAGTAGCTCACTGCTCATTTCCTATGCATGACAAAAAAACTTCATTATCACCTTATTTAAATGAAGTTATACATTTCTGCACTGATTTCAGTAGCTGAAGGTGTCAAAATGCTATTTGGCGTTTTGTCGTGTGCTATGGATGGTTAGAATTAATACTACTAACTTTATTATCATCATTATGATGTGTATAGCATTTTTATATGCATATACAAGCTCCTCAACAGCTGGAGATTAATGACATTTTCTGAGCTATATAAGAAGAGGAAGTACAATAAGGTATTTTGTTCTTTGCAGAGCAACTTTCTCTCTGAAAGTAGGCCCGGGAGCCTTAATAGATTTCCCATTTCTGTAAACTCTATTATTATGAAGACTTACTAATTGGTCATAACTTCTTGATTCAGCTATATATACCATCTCTTATTATGGCAATAGTATATATTCTTTATACTTAGGGCTCATTACAATGTGCTGCTTTTCATCACACCATCCCTTTTCGTTATTATGCCTTGTACACATGCTGTAATTTGCTAATATTAATATTCTGCTCTGGAACTCTAAACTGATAGAGTAAAATCATCATTATTGGGACACTTTGCCAACCAGAACAAGCTGTTGTTCCTACGAAGGCTACAGTTTATTAAAAAAAAATCTTTAAAGGCTAAAGAGGAAATTAAATCAAAACAAAAACAAAGGAACAAACAAAAACTACACTGTGCTGAATGAAAATAACTGCACTCCAAGTGGAATTCATTGCAGACACAACCCTTTTGACTCAGTGGAATTGGATCTATTAACACCAGGGATCAATTTCAACTATTGTCTTTATTTCATTATTTACTCTTTATTTTAAAAAGATCAGAATTAAGGGAGAAGAACACAAAAATTATCATTTATTTAACATCTGGTTAAATTCTACTTAAACAGTTGCCATTATTGACAACATTGCCTCCTTTACATGGGTTGTGTTGGGTTGTTTGTTTGTTTGTTTGTTTGGGGGGGGGGGGGGGGTGTTGTGTGTTTTTTGGGGGTGGAGGGGTATTTTGGGGGTTTCTCTTTGTGGTTAGAATTATCCCAGCTCAGTGTTCATTATGCTTATGAGTGTCAGATTAAATTGGTTCTGAAAAAAATGCATCTGATAAATGCAATGCAGATATCCAAGAGCGTCCATGTCATTCCATTTTTACCTTACCAGATCATTGCATTCATATTTTCTTGAGACTTCCTAGACCATACTGTGCTTTCTTGTCTTATAAATTAATATCCCCTTGAAGCTCTATATGTTCCACATTAATAAAGGTTCCAAAATGGATGAAGATGGATCGCAGTTTATTTCCTTAGACCATCATGGTACCAGATAAATAGTGTGAAGTTTAATGCTGCATTTAATCAGATCTGATATATGTCAGTTGCCAAATGAGCAACTGTTATGCTTCTTACCCTGTGTTAGGTGATTCATCTGCCCTCAAGGGAGCTCAGTTCAAAAAGTCATTCCCAGTCAAAACTAATGCTACAAAAAAAGAAAATTTTCTACTGGTAGCAGCTAGCCATTAGATTATTTTCTCTCTAGCATCAGACTATACCTGATGAGTGTGTTGTGTGACGTTTCAATCTGCAGCTTCAGGTTCGCATTTTTTTAGGTAGACACCCAGAATATTGTGGCCGGATGATAGAAAAGACAAGAGAAGAGACATTTTCAATAGCATGGTCAGCTTAAACCAAACCTTGCTCTGAAAATCCAGTGAAATCCTATTTCTGAGGTTCTAAAATTAGAGATCACTATTCAAAAAGGGACTTAAAACTTACAAAGTGGAGTTTCACTCTCAATGTACACAAGTCTATTGGGACACTGAAACAGGTGTCAAAGTGGAAAAAACATTTGCAGAAACATTTTAAGATGAAGTATATCAAAATCAAGAAGTTCTAATATATCGGTTTTGTAGTTTGAGTTCAAAATTAGATCTAATTATCAGACAGTTCATTGAATATTGGGTTTTGACTCAAGAATATATCCCGAATAAAATCTTTGTTGGCCAGGTGTCACATAACGGATATGAGTCTGATGTGTGGCTGGGGTGTGAAGTTCCCCACCCCACCCTTCCCCTTGAGTCACGAGGTTCAGAAACGATCCCCTTGTTTTCTGAACTCCTTCTCAGAGAGGAGTCTAGGTGCAGCAGATCCAATCCTAGTCTCAGGCTTGGTCAACAGTTTAAGTCTAAAGGATACAGCCACTCATCAGAGTCAACATTTGCCTGTCAGAGCCCTCTCAAGGACTTTCACAGAAACAGTTTCACAAAGTTGAAAAAACATTATCCAGATGACAGATATAACAAATTCAGATTTCACTTTGATAAAACTTACGACAACAATCAAGCTCAAACTAAGAGTTCAGTGCTTTTGTTAACAATGCTTCCCTATGTAACATTAGGCATAGAAGTACAAGTCTTACCTAAAATGCATCCCTGTTTGGGGAGGAGAGAGGTCCAGGCCCATCAGTCTGCTCAGTGGTTGGAGTTTTCACCCTCAGAACGGAGGATTCTAAATGCCAGCTTTACACTCACAGGGAGGTGAGACTAAATCAACTATTGTGTGCCAATAGACCCTTAGCAAGGATTGTAAATTCTGGAAGGTCAGTGGGGCCTTATGGTTCAGCATGGGGTGGAGGATTCAGTACAGATGTAAGGGGGTCTTCCTGCTTTTTACTGAAGCAACACTGGGCTGTAAGACCCTAGCCCACCCTGAGCAACACTCAGTTAGGCTGATTGTTAGACCACATCTATTATCTGTTTTGTGAGATCAGCTGTTGCTCAAGTCAGACCCCTGAAGCCACTTTGAGTGAATACAGCCATCAGGACCAGACCCATCCATTATCACCACCATTGGTGGTTTATTGCTGTGGAAATAAAGGTCAGGATGGAGGGGGAGCACACCACCACACTAGGTACCTCAAAAGTAGATACAGTAATTGTAGTTTTTTTCTAGTTATTGGTTGATGAGAGCCATTCTGTTTCCCTTCACTATGTAACCTGCAGTTAATGTAGTTTTACTCATTTTGTACAATAGCTGCAGATCAAAATTCCCTGAGGAAAACCTATCAAGAAACATGACTTATTTTTTATACAGCTGAATATTTACATGAGTGAAGAGAAACCATAGTGGTTTGCCTTTAAAGTCAGTTTAATGTGGACTGGGGGGAGGGAGGGGAAGGGGCATGATGCTTTTTAATGCTTTCATTGTATAATTAGTTATGCTATATTCTATTTCATACTACACTAGCCTTAAAAAAACAATTTCAGATGACCAAATTGGTGTTTTCTGTAATTTTTTTTTTCTTTATTTCCAAAGTTGCCTTTGATTGCTCTTAATTTAAATCAGTATTTAGCCGAGGAGGTCAGACCTCAAGCCACACCCAAAAGATTTCCTGCCAGACTTCGGCAGGAGCTGTACATTCACCTACATACAATAAAATATTTAATATGCATTAAATTAAGTATTCTAATGGAATAAAATGGAATCCCTAAAGGATGTTGTGAAATACTGCAGAACATTTTTACGGTTTACATCAGCATATCCACAGGCTCCCATTCAAACACATGCATAGATCACTGCAACACAAATTTAAAGGCATGTGTCTAAGCACACTGGGCTGCAGAAGCCAATTATCAATGTTATGAATACTGACATTTTACTATTTTTCTTCCTATCATTCCAGTATTTAACATGTTAATAGTAAGCATTATTTTATATGTAAATTAGGGTAATACTTGAACTTTTTTTTCCTCTCTTTCCCCTTTTCCCCATATCAACATCGGGGGCTCATAGTGGGATTAATTTTACTGTATTTATACCTTGGCCATAAATTATTTTTGTGGTCAACACAAGGAAAATGGATCTCCACATTACGATTCATCTGATCTATTGAAGCTGAGGAATCTTAAATATTTTAGAAGGAGGTATTTCACCCTCTGGAAGTGCTAAAGCACATGTGGGCTTTTTGATGCCTAAAGTAAGGGAAGTAATTCTCACCACCCTTTGCTTCGCAGCACACTTCCAGATTAAGTTAAAATGGAGATATTTCAATAGTTGAGTGTATCTGAGGTATGTTCACAAACCCCTAACACAAATCTTCCATAAACCCCAAAGCTACAAAAGGAATTTAAAACCTAATGTATTTTTAAATGCTTATCCCCAGCAAAGTCACTTTCAACCTGGAGTACCTGTGTGGACTGGGATTTCTACAGACTAAAATCATAACCAGCTTCCAAGTATACACGTATGGAAAGGTTCGACTGTTAGATTTAAGTATAATTTTGAGTAATGAGAAAAACATTGATCAGTAAAGTTTAGTGTCAAAATTCACATATTTAAAACTTGGTTTACATTTCCTAGGTAGTCCAAGAGTGGACAAAGCAGCGCGTTCATCTGCTGCTCAAATCAAGGTGAAGTCACACAGCACAGTCTTTGCAACAGTGATGTACCTATTGAGAGGAAAGGGAGTCACCTGCTTACCTTGTGTATTGTCATGGATTTGTAATCCTACCAGCCTTTAGTATGATTAGAGATTGCTAAATTCAAAACCAGCTTTTCTCACACTACTTGCTATAACATACAGCCAATATGTTTGCTTTTTTTGACAGGAGCATCGTTAATATAGTTGTATGTATTGTCCACGGGCATGTCAATAAAGTAACAGGTTTCCAGCAGGATCAGAGCACCTATGAGAATGCAGTAAGCATAGAACAAAGTCACAATAAGGAATGACGGCAAGTGTCATTAATTAAACAACCTGTATGTAGTTGCAGTATTGTCTAAGTGTATACATAAGTGTGCACTGTTGATCTCTAGGGGCTTTCTCACAGAGCAGGTTAACTATCTAGAGCAGCTACAGAAACTGTAGCAACGAAAGTCATCACAATTTTTATTTTTGAAAATGGGTGGTGAGAATTTGGCCTTAGCTCCCCTGAAATGTGAAAGGAATATATAATACCTGCCTCCTTTACAAATAGGAAGAACTTTTACAAGACATGAATATCAATATCACATAAATGGATCCATCTTATCTGAAAGTAAAACACATCTTTGCTATGTACTCAAATGCAGACAGTAGACAGGGAATGTTAATAAGGGGATATGAATTTTACCAATGACACAAAGGAGGGCAGCAGTTTTGAAATAGATGTGAAATAGTGTGCACATGCTAATGCCTGCCCATACTGTTGCGAGAACACCGTGTTGCTTACACAAAACACATAGTGTTCAGTTAAAAAACCTGCCAAGGATATACATAATGTGATGTAAATTCGTTAGCAAGACAATGCCAAATGTTTCTCATAAAAATCAATGAAAACCTGCTTTGCAAATCCTGTGTTTGGCATCCAGCAGTACAAATGTACTTCTTTTTCCAGTTAGAGAAATCCACCTTCCCTATTTTCATTTCAAACTTAGGCATTAGCAAATATGACCTAAGAGCAAAGAAACAGAGCTTGGTCACTTCTGTAAACATTTATTTTTAATGCAAAAAAAAAAATAATCATAGAATCACAGAATGGTCAGGGTTGGAAGGGGACTCTGGACATCATCTAGTCCAACCCCCTGCTAAAGCAGGTTCCTCTACAGCAGGTTGCACAGGATCGCATCCAGGTGGATTTTAAATGTCTTCAGAGGAGACTCCACAGCCTTTCTGGGCAACCTGTTCCAGTGCTCTGTCACCCTCAAGGTAAAGAAATTCTTTCTCATAGTCAGGTGGAACTGCCTGTGTTGCAGTCTGTGCCCATTTCCCCTTGTCCTGTCACTGGGCACCACTGAAAAGAGGCCGACC
Source organism: Falco biarmicus (assembly GCF_023638135.1). Lineage (NCBI taxonomy): Eukaryota > Metazoa > Chordata > Aves > Falconiformes > Falconidae > Falco > Falco biarmicus. The sequence continues at coordinate 30,250,942 of NC_079293.1, read as the reverse complement.
CCATCCTCTTGGCACTCACTATTAAGATATTTGTAGACATTGGTAAGGTCCGCTCTCAGTCTTCTCTTCTCCAAGCTAAAGAGGGCCAGCTCTCTCAGCCTTCCCTCACATGAGAGATGCTCCAGTCCCCTCATCATCTTCATAGCCCTCCACTGGACCCTTTCCAGTAGTTCCCAGTCTCTCTTGACCTGAGGACCCCAGAACTGGACATATTACTCCAGATGCGGCCTCACCAGGGCAGAGTGGAAGGGAATGATAACCTGCCTTGACCTGCTGGACATGCTTCTCTTAATGTACCCTAGGGTCCCATTGGCCTTGTTGGCCACCAGGGCACACTGCTGGCCCATGGGCAACATGCTGTCCACCAGAACTCCCAGGTCCTCTGCAGAGCTGCCTTCCAGCACGTCAACCCCTAGCTTGTGCTGGTGCATGGGATTATTCCCCTTCCCCCGGATGCAGGACCTTACACTTGCCTTTGCTGAACTCCATGAGGTCCCTCTCCGCCCAGCTCCCCAGCCTGCCCAGGTCTCACAGAATGGCAGCGCAGCCTTCTGGAGTATCAGCCACTCCTCCCAGTTCTGTATCATCAGCAAACATGCTGAGGGCACACTCTGTCCCTTCATCCAGGTCATTGGTGATCACAAAACTCCAGGTGATCTATCTTAATTTTCCTCACAAACATTGTGGTTTTCCCCTTGTACTTTGGAATTCTGAAGAAATGCTACCTTCCTCTTTTCATGGAAATGTGCCAAGAGAAAGTGTTGGGAAAGGCAATAGACTGTAACAGAACTGCTGTAACAGCACATGCAGTCTGCCTAGTCATCCTTATCTGCTCTTACACAGAAGAATGAGGTTAGCCTTTTTAATCAAGCCCAACGGCCTAGTACTGAGAAATGGCACTGGGCCATAGACAGTGCAGGCTGAAGTTTTCCAGAAGTGCCCATTAGAGAACATGCTGACATGTTATGGACACTATTAGAAATGCATGAATTGTGAACAGTAAATGTCAATGGAGTCATTAAGGAAGAGCTCCTACGTTTTCTCAGAAGTAGTAAGCAAATAAGTCTTTGCTGTTACTCCTTGATCTCAAGATTGGTGGTTTTCTAAATAGGCATACCAGCTACAGACTACCCATTTATTTAAGTGAAGGGGAAAAAAAAAAAAAAGAAAAAACACATAACAAATCCAAACCTCAACCAGCTTTCAAAGGTTCTCATCCAATATAATGAGAAGTTCTTCTAATATGTAGAAACATACAGTTTGCAAATTCTAGTTCACTACCAAGGTCACAGACAATGAATTTTAACCAGACTATATATCAACCCAAAATCATTCTAAGAAAATGACATCTACATTCAGTTTGGAAATCACTCCCAAAGTAATTGCTGACTTTAAGATTCTGTGTGAAAAATGATATGCAGATTTTTAGGAGAAAACACATCCATTTTATCTTTCTTATGTAACTGTTAGAAGTACCTTCATGAGTAAACTGAACTTGTATTCATGTGTTTTTTCAACTATGAATAAACTAAAAAAATGTGCCTAAGTAAATAGTAAGATACATAAAAACAGATTTTTACACACACAAAAAAAATTGTTTACTACAGGTGTGTCTCACCTAGAACAACAGTATTTAAAATATCATTATATTCAGATACAAAGGACCACCAAGGATAAACTGAATGCTAACCTAACCTTAACTCTGCCATTTAGGGGAATTTTTTGTTGTAAGTAACAGATATTAAATTTAACTTGTGAGCTACCACCATTATCACAAGTCACTTCATTAAGAATCATAAGTACTACAAGTTCAAGTTGAACTTCAGCTTGAACTAGATGCTGAAGTTTTATACACTCATCTGCTAATGCTTTTTTTTTTTGCTTTTTTTTTTTTGCCTGTAACTTTTCTTTCCAGAGAAAATAATTGAGAACATTAATTTATCTGGGACGCATTCTTCCCCAGGCCAAGGAAGAACCAATAAACTTGTGAGCTAAACCTGATCTACTGGCAGAACCTGTTGTTGCCCGAGAGGTGGTATGAGTTCCATTAAGATCTACATTGAAGAAAACATGGCACAGAAGGTACCAAAAATTCACAAACAGAAAATGATAAGACATAAGCATACACGGTGTAAATTTGCAGAAGAAGAAAGGCAGGAAGCAGCAGTGGGAAACACTGTCACTAGATAAATACTGAGCCTACAACCACCTCACACATGGAAAAGTGAATTACATAGAAAAGTATGGAACTATTGAAGAAAGCAGCCATTCAACAGTGAGAAGAGGACCAACTTCAGCCATAGCAGACAAACCCCCCCCCAAAAAAAACCCAACCCAAAACAACACCTTAAAAAAGCATCAGTATTGCCATTAAAGCACACAATCGCCAGAAGCCAATTAAATTCTGATATACATGTCAGTGTAATGCACCAAACTAATTTTGCCAATGCGTGCAATTTACCTCTCTTTTTGTAATGTATGTAGGATGTTACTGAGTAAGGCTGAATTCTGAAAGCAAAGATGACTCATGAGTAGCATTTGCTTTAAATATGAAGAAGTTATGACCTGAGCAAATAAAAAAGGAAACAATTTAATAACATTATGTGTTTTGAACCTACAGGTGCACCTGGAAACATAGGTAATGAAGAGTACAGCTGCTTTTTTAGATGAGTTACATTCAGCTGTTGCTTCATCAGATGGATTAGATGTTTAGACTGTACACTGCCATGAGACTGAGGTTTGGTGTGTTTTGTAGGCTAGCGTAACTGTAAACAAAGGAATTTACAAGTCAATTAGCTTCAAAGGAAAGAATTTACAAAACATGGAAAAGCCATATTTTTCTGGATTATTGCTTTTCCAAACACACAGCCTAGGGAAACGATGTGCAAAACATCGTGATCTACAGTTAATGAACCAATATCAACCAGTAACAACAATGACAGAAATCAAAATCAGCAATACCAGAAAGTTTCAGAGTCACACTTTCTCCCACACTTTTGATTTAGCAACATTATTCATCTGTGGAGTTCTTATTTTAGCTTCTGTGTTAACTATTCACTTTTTCAATATTTATTTTTTATTAATAAATTTAACAGATAAAGTGCAGCCAGTTTTTAGTGCACTTGAAATGTTAGCAGAACTTCAGCCTCCAGAAAAATCTCATTGTAGACTCTTCAATAGTCATAACCTTATGAAGTTTGAGTTCATTTAACTGGAATTTATACACAGAGTTTCAGAGGAAAGGAGGTTATATGATGAGAAAGCTATATCTGTATTGCTTTCACCTGTAGATACACACTGTATCACCATACAGCCTTTCCCTGAAAGATGAAAGTCTACAGGGAAGTTCAGACTGAAACACTCCTTCTGAAAGGAAAAGTAAACAAAATAGTGGAGGATGTAGGAATGTACATAGGGAACAGCTGGAATGGGCTTCCTGCCCTGCTAAATATATCAGCGATGCAGGCAACAAGATGTAGCAACCACGTTTATACCTCTGCCACAGGAATTGCCGAGCAGGGCAGATCCAGGTGACTTTTGCACCAACTATGCAGTAAGGTGGGTCTAGATGATCTGACCTTAGTTCTTCTCCTGTAGACAAAATTTTCCCTATACAAAAGGCAAGAAAGTTAAAAGAAATAAAAGGAGAAACACCAGATCAGGGTAAGAAGAGGCAGAACAGAGCACCCAGCTCAGAAGAGTGAGTGGGCCACTAAATATTCTAACACAGAAATATCAGGGCATAACTTACACCACTTTTTGCAGCTTCCTGTAGTCACGCATGCCAGATCTTTCTTTAGTGCAATGAACTATATACCCACCTTTAGATTATCTCCCCCTCTGGACTAGTTACTATACAAAAGACAGAGAAGTTTGCTCCAGAAATAGATGAGCATCACACAATAACTCCATCTACAAAGGCAATTTATACTACTTCAGGTGCAGCCAAGCACAGCTCACACATCCCCAGGCCATCAGGTGGTCAATCAGCATGCATTTAACCAGCAGAAAGAAGCACTCTCTACTTGGCTAGGCCACCATAAGCAGCATGCCAGCCCTGAAGGAGGCTACTTAAACTTCCCAGTCATGAGTTTCACCTACTGGTTGACTTGGCTAGGACTGAAAGAAAACATTGACTGTTTGCACAGGCAATCAAGCCAGCTGTGAACAGCTCTGCTGTAATAATCCTCTTTATAAGTAGAAAAATAGGCTCTAAAAGTAATAAGACAACCAGGAGCATTTGAAAACCTCTATAAATAATGCATACAAATAATATCCCATAAATGTAAATTACATTGCTTCTTGGGGTGAAACTGGAGTTGATTTTACTCATTACTCATCATCTGCTAACTCCAATGTTTATGAGCCATTTTGAATGTGAATATGTAAAGTTTACAGCATTTATTATATTATGCATTGAATGACATTTACAGACATCTGCTTCTGATTTTTCATTCAAGAAGGTGGGTTCTGTCAATGCGAGTTTACTTTAATACCTGCAAGATTAAAATTCAATGCAATTGGTTGTTTTTACCATTCTATTATTCTGTGTTTCTGCCAGCCCAGAAGTCTAGCTTCTGTAACAAAATCTGAGTGGAGGAGTGTACAAAAATGTCATAATGAGTTTTAGAGAAAACACAGACAGTGCTAAATATTAAGGCCAAACTCACAGGCAAGGGATAAATTCTATGTATAAATTAAGGCTCTGCAGAGTTTCCATCATGAATCTATTTTTATCATGAATGCTGCCAGTGATGGAACAATAATTTTCAAGAATGCTCTGAGAGGTTTTCCACCCTTCCTGTCCGATCACATCCAGGCAGTAATGATACAAAATTGCTTCTCTTCTTTTAAGTGCCATTGCCTCTAATCTCCCCCTCGCCATATTGTCTGTGCTTAGCTGCTGAGGAAGAACAAAGAATCAGGGATTCTAGTTTTGATATTAAACAATTTATAATGTTAAAAGTAAATACAAAATTCAGATAAGCAACATTTTATGGTTGTTACCAGCACCTCTCTGTTACTGAGGTATAGATGAGAAGCAGATACCTGAAACTGAGCCATGACTCTACTAAAGTATTTATTGTGAGGAAAGATAATAGTATATACTTCATTAATATGCCAACTTCTAGGAAGATATTATAAAACTGTGAAATTGATTCTCTTAATTTTAATTTATTTTAATTTATTAAAATTGTTCAATTTATTAAACCTCTACTATATTGTACAATCTGTTATATAAGTGCAAATATATCAATCAAATCACATCCTCATCAAGAACTTTCACTCTTAAAATGCATCAGTCAGCTGTCACATAAATATGCACTATTAAACATGCAATGCAAGCCATGCACTGTTGAATTGATGTATTACAATAAAGGCCTAAACCCTAAAAAATCCAACATCAAAAGTTGTGACAGAATGAAAAACCAGGTGGTATCAGCCATTATATCTGACTTTTGCCATGAATACATCTGTGAGAGACAGAACTTTTTTTGAGAACTTATCTGTACTTCTTGTTGTGTATAAATATTATTGGTGTTGGCTCATAAATGCCAATCAAAACAGCTGAATTGAAAATAAAATATAAGGGGAATCTATTCTGCTTACTCTGCATGGATAATTTTGTGACTAAATCTTAGGCCCTTCATGAGTCTGTTCTTTAAAATAAGTACCTAAAGTCACAAACAGCCAATAAAGAGAGGTAACTTTGAAGTTCAAAGAAGATGTCCACCTCTACATCAGGGCTGTGACATCTCACCTATCTGTAGCTATTCAATAGTGAGGAGACTTGTCTATGAATTAGGATTCACCCGCAGTCAACGGAGAGAAATGGGCAACTTGCCCCCCATAGATTAAATAACACTTATCCCCGTTTTAGATTAATTGTTCCCTGAAAGAAACCTTTTCTCGCCAATGTCTCTAACACAGCCTGGATTATTAACTAAGACTAGACCCTTAAACTTAAGTGGCTATAAACACTCAAGATGGGTGAAATCCTAGGTTCCAAAACTTGGTCAGGTAGGACTGCTTTTGGGAATGACCTGTCTCTCTCCATTTATTACTCAGGGAATGAGATCTATTGTGTTAGGGCAACTGCTTTATTTGGCACTTACCAAAGTTTCTTAGGTAAGGAAGCTAGATCTCAGTCAATATTTTTTAGAGCTGCCAAGCCATATTCAAATGCATGCTAGTTGTGCTGCATTTTTGTATGCTTTGGTGAACATAGCTACTTTTCAATTTAATTGATAATTCCAGCCAGACTCTTTCCCTTTGAAGCTGTTGAAAAACAGACAAATCCACTGGTGTTTTCCTCTGAGTGTTTTCCCTTCACATTTGTTTGCTGTAGTTTTAGATTACAAAAAAGTAATTTAAAATGTATCTGACCACATCAGTGACAGACTATCTGTTTTACAGTATATTATTAAAACTATATCATCCAGGACTATGTTCCTCACAAAATCTCCTTGACAGAGAGTATACACTCATTTCCAGCCCAGAATATAAATTATCATATAACAGCATACAATCTCCTTTGGAGGCCTATATTAAGTCAAGCATGTTTACTTCTCTCTGTCCCTTTCCCTTTCTTCTTTCCAGCATTCAGTATTCTTTTTTTCCATTTACACAGTGAAGGTTACACATCCATTTGATGCTTTGATCTACCACTGTATGTGGCAAGAGTGCAATTCATCCGACTAAATACAGACACCTACACTTCAACTGATCACTTCAGGTTCTTTTTGTGGTCAAGAAAAAAGAATAGGCATGGTTAGTGCACGATTGTTCTCAAATGCCTACTCCTCTCTGTTGACTATAATGAGGATTTAAGGTGACTAGCTCAAAGGCAGACTACTTTGTGGATCAGTGTATTTGCTGAAGTGGACCTCACACACAAAATCTCTTGAAAGGAAATAAATGCTTTCCCTGTCTTTCAGTGTCGTACGGAATTCAAAAGAATGTTAGTCCTGGTGATGTTATTATTAAGAATGATATTAAGAAATATCGAATAATATTAATGCTGGTGCATTGACTGTGGCCGGCAGCTCAGCCCCCACAGCTGGATTATTTCTTTTTTCTTAGTACATAACAAGCAAATGGGCTGCTACTTGAAAAAGTAAGTGAATGTACTAATCTGTACCTTTCAAGAAAAATAAACAGCAAATTTGTATTCTCTTGCATCCTTTGCTGTTCTTTTTTTTTTTTTTTTCTCCCCTTGCATTTTTGTCTTTTTTAGAGAGGGTAAAGAGGAAGAAAACCACATAAGGAACATGAAGAGGAAAAAAAAAAGAGGAAAAATAAAACACTTCTAGAAAATCCCAAAAAGAAGTACTGAACTTTTTCCATGAAGAACTGCCATATTTTGTCCATTTCAGTTTTAATTTGTGCTTTCCTTGATTTGCCTTAGCTTCACTAAATGCCAGCTCCCCAAATGATTGCTCAATGATTGATGTACCTTATAAATTAAAAAGCATGAGGGTAAAGACAGATAAGCAGACTGAATGTTATACTCATTTTTATCAGGAACTACACAAAAAACTTAAAACCTCATGTGAATGTCGTTCTAGTTTCTGTTTTGAATTTCACTTTGTAGCTAAAATGTAATGTCCTTTTACTGAGTACACTGAATTCTGAATTAGATGAGGATTGGTAAACTACATGACTTAACTGTGAATAAATCCAGAATGATCATTAATTATTTTTAGCAATGTTTATACCTTTTATGTTCCAAGGAAAAACTCAACCATGTCTATATAGTGATTTGTGCAATAATTCATATCCATTACTCAAAGAATTAAAAAGTATATTTATTTGAGAGGTATATATAATCATTACTTACAGTTCAGTATATGATTTTCCCTCTGAAATAATGTTTTGGAAAACAGAGTAAGAATTTTTTTATCTATTGAATTATATTTGCTTGTTACGCTGACATATGACATACATCACCTTCAGGCACCAAACAGGTGCTAAAGACTGCTTACTTTGATTTTCTACAGTTGGATGTGAAAGGAAACTATATATCGTTATTCTCCGTCATATGGTTATTCATATGTCGATGCCTACCTGTATTGCTTGTAGATTCTCAAACATAACCTACTTGGAAGGACTCAAGCATAGAGCTTTCATTGCTTCACCTGCAAATGCATTACACAGTCACAGAGAGACTATTGTTCCTGCATACCTCATGTTATTCTAAAATCTCAAGTAGTTCACTTCAGCCCAGCTTCAATGTCAGACCATTTACAGTTTTACTGTGGTTATTACACCTCTTCTGTTGTATCATACTTCTACTTTCTTGAAATTTGTGATCAAGTGTATTCAACCTTTGAAGGACATAGAGAAGTTCAGAACTAAAGGTAACCCCCCCCCAAGTTTTTAAAAACATTTCAGCATCTTATATACAAAAATACATGGTACGTATGCATACTTTCTTTTTTTTTTTTAAGCCATTTAATTAAATAATTCAGTGGCTGTCTCTTAAAGTCTATATATTGAGCCATTAACATTAAGAGAACTATGTACATCATTCTTCAGTATGCATTAAATAAGATTTGTTATCAATGACGAAGGCAGTAGTTCTTACACTGAGAGCATCAGTACCAGCTGACAGTATTAAATTCCTTCAGAAGTAAGAAATGGCATCCCAAGATGCTTTTATCTAAAAAACAAACCAAACCCACACCAACCTATTTTTCAGTAGTGAAGACTTGCATTTCCACATGCTATTCTTACTTTTCTAAGACCTTTGCATTGTAGCACTCCGATTCGGACTCATTATCTTCTCAAACTGTTCATGAAAGAATGTGATTATAGTCATACACCTGCATAACTTTAAGCCCATGTGCAATCATGGTAAATCATAAAACAATAAACAACCAAAAGCATTCAATTATGTGTGCAAGTGTTTGTGACAGCAGGATCTTCATATAATATTTTTTGTATTTTTTTAATAATAAATTTGATGTCCAGCTTTGCACTGTATCACTCTTAAAGGCATAATGTAAAGGCAGACCTGAAACCACACTGAGCATTTTGTGAGCTAAGAAAAAATCAACATATCTGGCAAGGTCAGCATTTCTGTAAACACTGTGTATTTCCCCACAGAAGTATTAATATTGCAAACTGTTACTTAGCTTGCCACCAGTGATCAGTTCTTTTTCATTATTGTGAAGCACTGTAGCCTGCCTTCTGAGTTCAGGAAAGGTGATGAGCCAGAAATCAGGTAAAACCATAACTTCAAATCATGTCTGTTCCCTGGCAAATGTGGCAAGGCAGGAGGAGAATAATTTTCCAAATGGACTCTAGGTATCTACAGAGTCAGGCACAGGCTGGTTTTACCCATTCTACAAGATGATTGGGCACATTGCAGATCTGGCTGCTAAATTTGTTAGTCAAAAGTTGCACCTGAGTCTTGCTGAGACAAGATGCATGCTCTAGATATGGAAACACGGCAGTCCCTGGACAGGAGCGGCTTGGCTGCTGCAGATGGAGAGGCACTCCTTGCCTACCACCCCACCTCAGACAGATTTCTTGGGGAAAGGGCATGGTGTCCAGGTCTCAGCAGCTCTTCCACATGATTATAGATCACTTCTGAATACCTCACCCCATGTCCCTGAGAGTCAGAAGCCAAGCAGACCTGATACTCATTTCATTCATTCCTGCCTGGGTAATGATCCCACAGCATTTGGGACATCATTTGATTTTTCCTGGTTTCATCAGACAGGGAAAGGGCAATACTGGCTTTCTTGTTCACAGTGGCATTTAGTCTGTATTTTAGTGACATGAGGGACAAAATAAAGTGAAAAACTAGTTCATTACTTCATAATATAACAGTGTTTGCTATACTGACATGAAAACATGTTGGATAGTACTGGATCTCTTTAAATTAAGCCCAGTTTAGTTGCCCTCTTGCCAGAGGAGAAAAGGGACAAGGTGTGTTGCTTGGCCCAAGCAGGCAGAGTGGGGACTCCTTCACATCCCCAGCTACTGCACTTTCCAAACTTAAAGAACAATAAAGAAGTTATGATAAACATTATCTGACCATTCAGGTGTTTTCTAGAAAGGAGTTTTCTTTAACTTATCCTGCCAGATCATGTTCCAGACTAAATGCTATACGATAGTATTCAAAACTACCAATAGGTGGTAAAAAAATGAAGCTGAAGCAAGATGTCAAAGAAAACCAAATGAAATAATTTTCTTATGTTATCTTCACAGATATCTGTTACTGTGTTGTAGCTTCATATGAAATAATTATTTACTTCTGTCAGATATGTAGCAACTCACTGCTCTGTCACTACTACCTCCCCTGGGACAGGCCGGGCTGGCGGGCAGGACACACGACAGGGAGGGTTCCCGACCCTCTCTCCGCCTGGCTGAACACAGTGACTTCAGGGATGGGGGCAACGGCGACAAGTTGCCGCCCGGCGCAGCAGGCACATCTCCTCTGCGCCTGCCCCTCCGACCCACTGCCCGTGCATGGCAGGCACGAGGCTCTGCAAGGGGAGCCCAACAGTGACAAGGACGATGGATCGTAGCTTGGAAGTGCCGCTGAGGCTATGTCGGCCTATGCCCTGCGTCAGACCTGCTTCCACAGAGACAACCAGGAACTGGGGGCCCAACGTGCCCACCGGAGCCACTCCTCAGGGCAGCCTGCTGCGGGCCTGGGGCCCAGGCTGAAGGTGTGAAGAGAACACTGCCCACCCTGTACGGCCCAAGGGTTATTATCCACTGATGATTTTTCAGGTAAGCAGCGATGAAGTTCAAACAAGAAGTCCGAGGGCAATGAAGAGACACTTCATGGCCTTGGGACAAGTGGTTGAGGGGTCAGGAACAACAATAGTCTTCTCTGTCCTTCCACCTGCAGGGAATGATGAAATGATGAGCCAGCAGGTCAATACCTGGCTCTGAGCCTGGGGTCACTGGCAGAATTTGGGGGTTTTTGATCATGGGGAGGTTTACGCTACACCAGGCCTGGGGCTAGGGACAGGGTACACCTGTCTCAAAGAGGGAAAAAGATCTTCACACATGAGTTAGCAGGGCTCATGGAAAGAGCTTTAAACTAGATTTGAAGGGAAAGGGATAAATCCAGTCTCAAAAGAGACAGGCCTGTCAGACTGACCTTGGTGCTGGAGAAGGTTATGGAGCAGATCATCCTGAGTGCCATCATGTGGCACGTACAGGACACATATGTGATCAGGCCCAGTCAGCAAGGGTTTATGAAAGGTAGGTCCTGTTTGAAAAAACTGATCTTTTTCTACGACAAGATGTCCTGCTTAGTGGATGAGGGAAAAACTGTGGATGCTGTCTACCTGAACCTTAGAAAAGCCTTTGACAGCATTACCCACAGCATTCTCCTGCAGAATCTGGCTGCTCATGGTTTAGACAGTCATACTCTTTGCTGGGGAAAAATCTGGCTGGATGGCCAGACCCAAATATTTGTGGTGAATGGAATTAAAACCAGTTGGGCTGCCAGTCAGAAGTGGTGTTCCCCAGGGCTCAGTACTGGGGCCAGTCCTGTTTAATATATTTATTGATGGTCTGGATGAGGGGATTAAGCAAACCCTCAGTAAGTTTGCAGGTGGCACCAAGGTAGGCAGGAGCTCTGATCTGCTTGAGTGTAGGAAGGCTCTGCAGAGGGATCTGGACAAGCTGGACAGATGGTGAAGTTCAACAAGAAATGCCAGGTCCTGTACTTGGGTTGTAACAACCCTGTGCAATGTTACAAGCTTGGGGAAGAGAGGCTGGAAAGCTGACTGGCGGAAATGACCTGGGGATGCAGGCTGACAGGCGACTGAGCATGAGCCAGCAGTGTGCCCAGGTGGCTAAGGTGGCCAGCAGCACCCTGGTTTCTATCAGAAACTTTGGGGCCAGCAGGACTAGGTAAGGAATTTTACCCCTGTACTTGGCACTGTTGAGTTCATGTGTCAGGAGAAATGCTTGAGGTCTGAAGGAAGCCAGTGTCAGTCCAGTCTTCAAAAGGGCAAGAAGGAGGACCCAGGAAACTACAGGCTGGTCTAGCTCATCTCTATCCCTGGAAAAGTGATGGAAAAGCCCATCCTGAAGATCGTCTCGAAGCATGTGGAGGAAAATAAGGTTATCAGGCATAGTCACCATGGGAAAATCATGCCTGAACAACTTAATAACCTTCACTGATGGAATAACTGGCTGGGGAGACAAGAGGAGAGTTGTGGATGTTGTCTATGTTGACCTCAGCAAGGCTTCTGACATTGTCTCCCATAACGCCCTCACAGGTAAGCTCAGGCAGTGCAGGTTAGGTGAGTCGACAGGAAGGTAAATTGATACCTAGCTGAATGGCAGAGCTCAGAGGGTTGTGATCAACAGTGCAGAGTCTGGCTGGAGGCCTGTAGCTCACACTGTTCCCCAGGAGTCAGTGCTGAGTCTATTCTTGTTCAACTTATTCATTAATGACATGAATGAAGGGACAGAGTGTCCCCTCAGCACGTTTGCTGATGATACTGGGAGGAGTGGCTGAGACCCCAGAAGGCTTGCAACCTGCTCTAGGGGAACCTGCTTTAGCAGGGGGTTGGACTAGATGATGTCCAGAGATCCCTTCCAACCCTGACCATTCTGTGATTCTGTGAATACTGTATTCAGATTTAGGCCTGTCACTACAAGGACATTTTGGTGCTGGAGCTTGTCCGAAGAAGAGAAACAAAACCGATGAAGGGTCTGGAGAAATTTTTATGAGAATCAGGTGAGAGATCTGTGGGGGTTTTAGCCTAGAGAAAAGGAGGCTCAGGGGAGATAGTAGCTCTTTCTATAGCTACCTGAAAGGAGTTTGTAATGAGGTGGGTGTCAGTCTCTTCTCCCAAGTAACAAGCAATAGGACAACAGTAAATGCCTCAGGTTGTACCAGGATAGGTTTAAATTGGATATTTGGAAAAAATTCTTCACCAAAAGGGTTGTCAAGCATTGGAACAGGATGCCCTGGGATGTGGATAAGTCACCATCCCTGAAGGTATTTGAAAAATGTATATATGTGGTGCTTAGGGACATGACATGTGGAAGTGCTAGGTTAATAGTTGGACGTGATGTTCTTAAAAGACTTTTCAAATCTAAATGATTCTGTGATTCTCTTATACTTGGTGAGGTGCTGGAGAGTAGTGACTACTGGTCTTTAGAGCAGAAGTACAAAACCTGGGCTGTCAGTGATAAAGTAGACCATAGTTATGTCAGTGAGGGTATTTATATGTACATAGCATAACATGAATATACAGTCTACTGCTTTACTTTTCTGTTCATGGCAGTGATGTGGACTGACAGATTGCACAGCTATTGCACTTCGTGATTTCAGTGAACAGTGCATCTCTTTTTCTGACTGTTACATCTTGTGGATTAATTCTTAATAACCAGTCTGCAGAAAGCAAATTCTTCCCTCTTGAATAAAAAGAGCAACAGCTTGTCTTGCCAGGAAGACATTTTCATTAGAGCAAGGGTGACTACAAATTGTCTCTTAGAGAAATTAAAGACCATTACTATCTCCAAGTGCAAACACCAGGAACTTTCAAAGTCTTTTATCCTCTAATGTAGCAAGATCTACAAGTTTAGTAGGCGGCGGTGGTAGTATTTATTTTACACTATACATACACCAGTGTTTCACTGCATGTTTTCTCTGATGACAGAACGAAATAACAAAGAACATGAAAGATCTTTTTTGAATTATCAGCTGATATACCAATGTTAAAATGACTAAAATTATATGAGAATCTATGGAGAATATTATAGAACCCAAAAGGGGAAATCTATTTAATTCTGCTCAGCAGTCCAAATATTGTGGGTTCCTTTTCCATAACTTAATTTATTTGGATGGCTTTTCAACTTGTATCTTTATAATATCTTTCTGCATTATTGCAGTGCTCTGTACAGATTAGTAAATAGAGCAATATATTAATTAGAATTCAAACTCTTCTGATAATCAAAAAGTTTATTAATGTAAGAAGCTTATTGTGCTACTGAAGAGAAATTATCTTCAGAGATAATGCAAACATTTGAACAGAAGTTTTGAAATTACATTGCACTTAGTAGATGACATTTCAGTCTTAGTGAAGGGAAAGAGAGTTTTGCTATTAGTTTCCAATACTGACATGACTAACCACTGTACTGCACTGACATATGTATTATGATAGGTAGGATGCATAAGTAGTGAATGACATAGCCACAGGCTCATTTTGGTATTTCTGCTCATTATGTTTACCTCAAGGATGACAACAAGACAAGAAAACAACTATGGAGTTCTATGACAACCCATAATTGCACTACAATAAAACTGTTTTGGGGCTATTTAGAGTTACAAACTTGAAGCAAGAGAATGAATGTAGTTTAAGTGTGTTCAAAATACATTTTGAAAGAATTGAAACTCTCATAAGGCTATGATTTATTTTTCCTTGAGTTTTGATTTAAAGCACACCAGTCAGCCAGATATGAAGAACATGAAGTATGGGACAATTTGGGCATGTATAAATCAGAAAGCACTCAGTACCTCTGTGCTGTAAATTTAAAGAGAATTTCCTCTGCAAACTTTTAATCTACATTAATTTCTATCAGACATGAGGCTGTGATGAATTTTGGATGTGGATTTGGACACAATTTCTCCTATATTTTAAGACTGACATCTGTGTGTGAGAATGAGTTGATTTTTCCTGCTAATTCTGAATTTCCCACTTTTACACTATCTTTGTTATTTCCTTTGTTACTGTACAATCCCACTAACAAAATGTTGGTATCACTTTAACATTTCATAGAATCTCCATTATTCCTTTGACAATATTTTTGTTTGCTTGTTTTCCTCTCTAATCTCTGAAGTATAAATGATTTGATTGCTACACCTTATCAAGAAGTTCTTGCATAATGAGTGTTTCCTATTTTGTCTGAATCTGTTTGTGTTTGAACAAAGGTTTTTTACTCTTGTAATATATTACTTAATAAGATTAAGAAGTATTAAGGAGAACTCTTCAAATTCTACTGCTTCTGATGTCTTCTGACTGGCTTCTCTCCCACTATCAGATTTTATTCTTTCATCAATGTAATTCTCTTGCTGTTATCTCCATGATGCATTAATTGCCTCTGTGATCTGTAGTAAGTAGCTTTAACACTGTTGTAGTATTCTAGGTTGCTTATCTGTTCTATTGATATTTTCTCTGTATTACTGTTAAGGTGAAGTCATTCCTTTGTAAAACTCTTTTGTCATGATTGACAGAAGACAAATAAGTAGTTGGTGATTCTCAGACAGTTTAAACTGTTGATAATGAAAAAGTCCTAAAAATCTTTTTTCAGACAAAGATGTCAGCATAGATATGAAGGATATGGCTGAACTTATGAGTTTTGAAGAGTTATTTCATGAAAGGCCAGAAGTATAAAGACTCTTGAAAGAGTGGAAATTATGTACTGTTTTTGATGAGTACTTTTTCTGAATCAAAAAAAAAAAAAAAAGGAAACTTATCTGTGTATATCTTAGAGGTGTTAAGAAATAAAGTTAAGATCAAGTAACTATTTCCTCTTAGATGGCAACATTTTTAGAGTGCTAAAGTGGGTATTCATGTCTACAATATGAATTAGATGAATATCAGGTACGTAAATTTAGCCCTGAGATCCTGAAAAATCCTTCCCTTTTGTTGCCTAACCTCAAATATTTGCTAATAATTTCCTTAGACATCTGTTTCGTGTCTATTTTCCAGCATCTTAATCTTGACAACACATGGATTATGGCAAGGTTTTGGTAGTGGGGGTGCTTCAGGGGGGGCTCCTATAAGAAGCCACCAGAAACTGCCCCCATGTTGGACAGAGCCAGTTCCAGACAGCTCTAAAATGGACCTGCTTCTGGCCAAAGCAGAGCCCACCAGCAACATAATAACATTTTTAAGATTAAAAAAGGCTGCACAGTAACTGTAAGAGAAAGGAGTGAGAGAAACAGCTCTGCAGACACCAAGGTCAGAAACAAGGATGAGGAGGAGGTGCTTCCAGGTTCTGGAGCAGAGATTCCTCTGCAGCTTGTGGTTAAGACTGTGGTGGTGCAGGTTGTCCCCCTTCAGCCCATGGAGGACCACAGGGGAGCACATATCCACCCTGCAGCCTGAACCTTTGACTGAGCCAGTAGATATACCATGAAGGAAGCTGCAGCCCCTGGAGAGCCCTGTGGCCCATGGAGAGGAGCCCACACAGGAGCAGGTTTTCTGGTAGGACATGTGACCCATGAGGAACACACGCATCAGCAGTTTGTTCCTGAAGGACTGTGCCCTGTGGAAAGGACCTATACTGTAGTATTTCATGAAGAACTGCAGTCTGTGGGAAGGACCCACGTTGGAGCAGTTCATGAAGGACTATCACATGGGAAAGACTCCACATTGGAGCAGGGGAAGAGCTCTCTCCTGAGGAGAAAGGAGAAGCAGAGATAACGTTATGAAATGACTGCAACCCCTATTCCCTGTTGCCCTGCACTACCTGGGGGAAGAAGACGGAAGAATTAGTAGTGAAGTTGAGCCTGGTGAGAAGGGAGAGGTGAGGGAAAGGTGTTTTTGATTTTAGTTTCTCACTAACCTAATCTTTTACAATCAATTGGCAATAAATCAAACTAATGTCCCCAAGTTCAGCTCTGGTTTTGCCTGTGGTGGCAACTCGTAAATGATCTCCCTGTCCTTATCTCAAGCCATGAGCTTTTCCGTAGTATTTTCTCCCTGTCTTGTTGATGGAGTGATAGAACAGCTTCATAGTCACATGGCAGTTAGTCAAGGTCAACCCACCACATATGGCAACAGAGTACCTATCTCATTCCCAAACATTCCACATGGCCAATACTGCATTGCCACACCTCACATCTGCTGAGTATGAGAAGGATCAAACTTGGGGCACCTAAGATAAATGACAAGTATGTCTCCCCATAGGTAGACCCAACTATTTTTCAGAACAAAGTCAGTCCAGCTTTGAAACATCTCTTATTTCTTGTAAAGGTAAAATAAGCTAATTCTCACACACATCAGTGAATCACTCTAGCAACCAAAACTGTAAAACTGTACTCAGAATATATGGGAAAAACGGGATAGTTTTCTGACTGACTGCTATGAGAAAGGTACCTCTGAAGCAATGTCCAAGTACACTGAAATTCAAGGTGGAAATTTAGACAGATGCTTATATTTCACGTTGAGTAATCTCAACATCTGTATATGGTGTTTTGAGAGTGTATTAGTCTTTTACATACTACTAGTGTGGAATATAAATAACTTTGGATCTCTTGAAACTGTGGTAACTAGCTGCTTAAACCTAGATTTACTCTTATGTTATACATGTAGCTGTCATTATGTTGATGACTAATAGGCTTGTACAGTTGCTCAAAAAATAATCAGTCATTAGCCACAAATAAATTCAAGAGTGATGGGGGGCTGTGTGTATGTGTGTACACCAAGCAAAACATCTTCCTTTCCCCACTTTATTATAGAAAAATACAATTATTTTTTTTTAAGGTGAGAATCAGATATTACAAGGTAGTAACTGTGAAAGATGTTTCCCATTTTGTGCTCTTTCAGGCCTCTTTGCTGAATAAAACAGATAGTGTTTGTTTCAGAGTAAATGAATGTGTAATAATTGCCTGAGACTTTAATTTGAGCTTAGATTAAGCACTCGATAGAAACTCTAAATCTTCCAAAAGACATTTTAAAGTGACAAGTGTTATTAGGGGTTTGTGGGAAACAATGTTATAACTGATGTTTGTTCTCATTTTATGTATCTTAGTGCATCAGGTGGATAGAGATTATGAATTTTACTTGAAGCTCATCAGCTTTGCTCACATAGAGATTTTTTCTAGCTCAAACTTAATATAGAAGTGAAATGTTAGATAGAAAGAAGACTTATATAAACTCTATTCTGATTTCTAACTTGCAGTTTGAGAGAAAAAAAGAAATGGGCATAGAGATTAACTGTACCTGTTCTAAAAGCAGAACATTTTATAACCTTTTTTTTAAAAAAAAAAAGTAGTATTGAGAAGTGGGTAGTTTAATATATATTCTGTTTAGCCATCTGTTATATTTTAAAATATAAGTAAATGTTTAATTATGGTTAGAAAAATCTCCTATCTGATATTTAAAATAAATTGTTGAGGATATAGGTTGAGTCAGACAACATAGCAAAGGCATCTAGAGAAACTAACATACTCTTGAATCTTTCTTTTTCACTTTGCCAAATTTATTCATGTTAGACCCAAATCTCAAATTCACCACACAAGTAAAACTTACAATGAATCTGCAAATGTTTTGCCCAATAAAATCACAGAAAGGTTTCCTTTGGCCCAAAGGCCAAATATGGAACAGATAGGACCTTAAAACAATGTGACCCTGGATGATGTTCACCAAAAGATATCTCATCCTTTCTTGAATCTGGTAGAGAAATGCAAGCATGTAACAGAATAGGTGTTCTGCTGTACTATTTCAGAAACAGTCCTTCACTTTTAAAGGTTTGATGATTTCTTATAGAAGGCTCTTCACTACTGTATTATATACAAAATCTTTAGTATCTTCTTTGTTCTCTTTACATGCTGTTACAAAACATAAGGGAAATGAGAGCAGAAATTGGCTTCTGAACTACCGTTTAAAAAACCAAATTGTTACAATGAAAAATGTGAAATTTTGATATGTAAAAAGTCTTCAAAATGTTTTCTAAGTTTTACAGATGAAGCACAGAGATTCTAATGCCTTTTGAACATTCCTAAATTGCACAAGCCTCAGAGTAACCCTGGAGGCTTTAAGCCACAATTACTCTTCCATTTCTTTTGTCTAAGAGAAAGAGAGGGCAGATTATCTTCTATTGATCTAAATCTGCAATAAATTATCTCACCATCAAGGCCATTCTGATCCATCTCTGTTAAATTAAAAAAGAAAGTAGTAGTTTGTCTTTCCACCCTGCCTAGGTGGATGGATATTACACCAAAGTCCAAGTAAAATACTCTTAACAAGAGATTCCTACTTTCTTTGCTATTCTTACATCCATTCACAGTCCAAGTGCAATCCTTGGGTTGAGCAGGAATTCTCTTATTTGTGGCTAATGCATCTATTATCCTAACAATGAACAATTGTACAGATATATCTGTTCAAAAGGACCTTGGACTTGTGGTAATAACATACTTCCATTTTTTCAGAACCTGTGTATTTAATGCAGTTGTCAGCATAACACTGAAAAAATAATATTAGTAGGACCACACTCACTGGATATAGAAAATAAGTGGTGCCACATCTATTATCAGATAGAATAACTTAGGGCAAATATTAAGTGCTCAGCTACTGCTGACTATAGAAAAGTAGGAAATCAAAGTTGAAATAGTTAAATGCAGCTAAGCATAAATATATAGATACTATGTACTATATTTTAATATTTGTTGACATGGCTGCAGTCAATATCTTTATTTCAACTTTCATAATTTGGAACATTACTGTTCTGATCTCCATCCAACCTCCTAACCCGAAGTCTGACAAAATACCTGATATGAGAATAGTAAGAAGTAACTGTAAAATAGAACTGATATAGCACCACTGGTGGACAACAATGTTGAAAAACAAGACCAAAAACCCCACATCTATTAGCCGTGGAAACATTAAATGAAAAAAAATCTCATAAAATAGAAGCATGATGTTTGACATTCCTGAAACATATGTTTCGTTATTGTTTTATCTTCCTAGTTTGTGTTAAGGTAAAGATTACTCATTCATGGAGACTTCTTATTGTAAGTAAATAATCACTTTCTCTACTTCATTCCAAAATAAGATTTTGTTCTAAAGTGAAACTATGTAGATAAATATGCAGTAGCTTTAGGAAATATGAAATTCTTTGGTTTGCCAAAGTACCTGTTTATCACTGGCATGTCCCTCTGTCATTCTAAAATTTGTCTGATCATCTTCCTCTCTTTCCAATGTCTACACAGGAATCCCTTGCATGGAGATACACCATCAATATGAAAATAAAGTCAGATATATCTTTCTCTATGCATTATTCAAAACAAAAATGCTTGCAAGCAGTCAATACCCACAAACTCCATGTAATTGGAATGAAGTTTTGATTGACCTCTTGGACTGAGATTAAAGGAAACAAAGTACTTTGTAATTCAATTATGCAGGACTGAAAACCTTATTGTAGACCTTTGGCACTTAGTTAATTGGAACAAGTTAGGTGAATATTTTGCTTCCTTTACATCCAGTGTTTGAATTTGACTTTTCAGCTGTTAGATCTGACTTAATTACTCTTCACTCTGCAATTGTACCTATATCCATATAGACAAAGAGCTACTGTATTTTTCTCTGTATTGGTATGGAAAAGTAATGAACATGGATACAAATATATTGAAAGGCAAACAGAATAAAACCAATTTACATCAGAAGACTGGGCAGCATCTTCTTTTGGAAGGAAACTGGCCATAAACAGACATTGATGTAATCACGAGACCATGGAACAGAAGTAAAAGTGGTTATAGATAAGAACAAGTTTTGGAAATAATTTGAAAAAGAACAGTTTAACTCAGAAATGTCTCAAGAAAAACACAAGTCAAAATTATTTTTTTTAAGCATATGTATACAACCCTGAGGAAATTTGTGAAATATATAAAAAATGTTCCATAAAAACCTGAGTCATATCAGAACAGATATGATGATTTCTACATGATGTTATAAGCACCCTTATAGGTATCTGTCTGTTACTAGCACACCTTCTGATAGAAATGTGTCAAAGGAAGGGTGACTTTGTAAGTCATTGGTTGCCTAATACTCCTATTATAACTGTAAATACATTTTCATGGAGTTTGGTTTTGGTTTTTGTAGGGGAATAGTAAAAAGAGTTTTGCTGTGTTTGTAAAAGACAACATTGTATCTTAGAACTTGTGATGTGTCCCAGTTTGCAAAACTTAGTGTTATGACATAAATTTTGTCCATGAACAATCTTACCTGGATTATTCAACACCAATTAACTGGCTATTGGCATCAGGATCCTGGGAGGACAAAGCAGGGAAAAAAGCAAGATCACAGTGCTCGACTTGAAAAGAGCAGACATTGGCTGCTTCAGGCATCTGCTTGAAAGAGTCCTATGGGATAAGGTCCTGGAGGGAAGACGGGCCTGAGAAAGCTGGTTGATATTCAAGGATCACCTCCTCTAAGCTCAAGAACACTCCATCCCAATGAGCAGGAAATCAAGCAAAAATGCCAGGATACCTGCATGGATGAACAAGGAGTTCCTGGCAAAACTCAAACTATAAAAGGAAGCGTAGAGGGTAGAAGCAAGAACAGGTGACCTTCAAGGAATGAGCATGCATGTTTAGGAAAGTCAAGGCCTACACCTGGAGTTGAATCTGGCAAGGGATGTCAAGGGCAACAAGGAGGACTTCTGCAAGTACACAGGTGACTAAAGGTAACCAGGGCAAATGTGAGCCCACTGTTAAATGGGGTGGGGAACCTTGTTACACGGGACATAGAGCTGAGGTACTGAATGCCTTGTTTGCCTCCTTCTTCACTAGTGAGACTAGCTTTCAGGAATACCAGACCCCACAGACCAGGGGGAAATCTGGAGCAAGGAAGACTTACCTTTGGTGGATGAGGATCAGGTCAGGGAATATTTAGGTAAACTGGACACACACAAATCCATGGGCCCTGATGGGGGGCATCTATAAGTGCTGAGGGAGCTGGCTAATGTCACTGTGAAGCCTCTCTTGATTATCTTTGAATGGTCACGGTGACTGGGAGAGCTGCCTGAGGACTGGAGGAATGTGAATGATACTCCTGTCTTCAAAAAGGGCAAGAAGGAAGACCCAGGGAACTATAGGCTGCTCAGCCTCCCTTGGTCTCTGGAGTTGTGATGGAGCACCTAATCCTGAAAAACATTTTCAGGCACATGAACAACAAGAAAGTCATCAGGAGCAGTCAGCACAGATTCACTAAGAAGTCATTCTTCATCAACTTGATGAACTTCTACAATAAAATGACTGGCCTGGTACATGAAGATATTGTCTGCCTGCTCAGTGGGTATTCTGTCTTGATTTCATTAAGGTCTCCAACACTGTCTTCCATAAGATCCTCACAGAGAAGATGATGATGTATGGGTTGGATGAGCAGACAGTGAGGTGGATTGAATACTGGCTGAATGTATGGGCCTAGACAGTGGTGACCAGTGGCACAAAGTCTAGTGGGAGGCCAGCAGCTAACAGTGTACCCCAGAGGTCAATACTGGATCCAATCTTGTTTGACATCTTCATTAATGAATTGGATGATGGGTGTATTGAGACTGGCTGAGCCCCATAGCAGCCCTTACAGTGCTGTGCTTGACTGGTAGCTAGAAAGGTGGGGATAACACACCGGTGTTTTGGCTGTTGCTGAGCAGTGCTTGAACAGCATCAAGGCTGTCTCGCCAACATCCCCCACACACACACCTCCCCCCACCGGTAGGTAGGTGGGCAAGATCTTGGGAGGGGACAGCCAGGACAGCTGACCCAAAGTGATCAATGGCATATTCCATACCATATGATGTCTTCCCAGATATAAAAACTAAGAGAAAGGAAGGGTGGGCATTTGTTATTTATGATATTTGTCTTCTGGATCAACAGCTACAGGTACTGAAGCCCTGCTTCCCAGGAAGTGGCCTGCTGATGGGTAGTACTGAATAACATTTTTTGTTTTCCTTCGCTTCTGCGTGTGTGACTTTTGCTATTGCTTCATTAAACTGCCTTTATCTTGACCCACAAGGGGTTTTTCCCACATCTTATTTTCTACCCTACCCTCTGCATTCTGCTGAGGAGGGGAGTGATAGAGCGGCTTGGTGGCTGTGTGGTGTCCAGCAAGGTCAACCCATCACAATGGGACAGAGTGTACCCTCAGCAGCTTTGCAAATGACACCAAACTGGGAGGAGTGGCTGATATGCTGGAAGGTTATGCTGCCATCCAAAGGAACCTCAACAGGCTGAAGAAATGGTGTGACAGGAACCTCATGAAATTCACCAAAGTGCAAAATCTTGCATCTGGGGAGGAATAACCCCATGCACTAGTTTATGCTGAGGGCCACACTGAGGGAAAGAAGCTTGACAGAAAGGGAACTGGGATTCTTTGAAAACAAGGTGAACATAAACCAGCAATGTGCTCTTGTGGCAAAAGGGGCTAGTGGTATGCTAGGCTGCATTAAGCAAAGGGTTACCAGCAGGCTGAGGGAGGTGATCCTTGCTCTACTAAGCTCTACTGGTGAGACCACGCTTGGACTACCACATCCAGTTTTGGGCTTCCAGTACAAGAGATACAGACATACTGGAGAGAGTTCAAACACTAAGGTGATAAAAGGACTAGAACACCTCTCATGAGGAAAGGCTGAGAGAGCTGAGACTGTTCAGCCTCAAGGAGATAGCTCAGGGGGATGTAATGGTGAATGAATGCTGGAACAGGTTACCCAGAGATGTTGTAGAGTTTCCCTCCTTGGAAATACTCAAAAGTCATCTGGACATGGACCTGGGCAACCAGCTGTATGTGGCCCTGATTGAACAGAGGGGTTGAACAAGATGATCTCCAAGAAGTCCCTTTCCAACCTGAACCATTCTGTTAATCTGTGATTCTGTGATCTCATCTACTTGTCTTCTTTCATAACTCATAAATGCTGAGCTTTTATTAACTGTATACAGTTATAACAAGGTGAAAACCAACCTATTTATTTCAGTTATTCAGACAATTCCTCATTGAGTGTGATAAGCAAAAGTAGGAATTGTTTAGAAAAAAACACATTCTCAACTCTAGTTCATCTACAGTTACACATATATGCCTTCTATTATCTGCCTCAAAGGATTCAACTTCTTCAAATAATAGCATTGCATGCCATCTGGTCTGTACGAATACAGGGTCATTGACTTCAAACAAATTTTCCTAGTGTACAATCACAAAAGATTTTCCTGCCAAGTTAAAAGCATTCATCTTGCTAATGTGTATTTTAGGGATACTACTGAAAGAACAAGAGTTCATGGAGGTATGCTACAGAGATACAGTAGAGGAGTAAGATTGCTTTGGTAAGCTCTCAGTTAATATTACAATGTCAGCAATGATTGTTTCTGCAATGGTGTAATTATTACAGAAAGTACCAATTCTCAGTCTTGAGGCTATAGTTCCACAAGAGTCACCCAAATGTCTTATATCCACCATGGTTTGTGGAGAAGGCATAAAGCAGAAACCTCTCTGAACACTAAAATGTCATTGGTGAATATTTTCTGAACAGATTCAGTATTGCTTGCCTTAGCAAAATGTAATAGCCAAGTAGAACATTTTGGACTGTAAGATTTGATACACTTGAGATGAAAGAACTTTTTTTTTTTCACTTTGAATTTTCTGCCTCTCTAATATTTATGGATTGTGCAACACAGGTGAGTGAAAACTCCCAAATGGTGTGAAATGACAAAGTAGACTGCAGGCAAGAAAAATGCCTAATTGTGAATAAGCACAGTCCCCAGAATGGAATAAACAAATTGTGCAGCAGACAGGACCCTGCAGAATAGAGGGAATTCCTACACTGTTCAAAACCTAATATTATCTGAACAGCCAGCTAATTTTGGCCAAGTCTCCAAGATTTTTCTTTGGCTTTTAAAACAGTTTTAGATTTAAAACAGGGGTGCACATTCCAAACAATGCAGACCATAAATTCTCTATTCCAACATCCTCTGAACCCATACAGTACCTAAGTTTGTGTTTCATCTAATTTATGGTCCTAAGCTTTTCATAGGATTCTTGTAGGTGGTTAGATTTCTGTCACGACCAACAAGGCTTCAGGTAGAGTGGTTAACTCCTGACCAAGCTGCTTTATGAAGCATCCAGAGTGCTGATCTTGGAGCTGTATTGGGAGCTAAAGCACAACAACCGCAGTGGACTCAGGAAAATTAGACACACCACACTCATGGTCAACATGCCATGTAGGGTCAACAAACTCCTTTTGCACAATAGCTAGGTGTTCCAGACTTGGGCTTAATTTTCTCCTCAGATCAAAGAATACAATTTAGTAGCAAGTTTAAACAATTAATTTAACAGTGCTCTTTTTTTAAAAGTGTCTTACTAAGATAAACATAGAAACTTTTATTTGCTCCTGTTACAGAACAGGTGAATAGCATGTTGCTTTTTATGACTTTCAATAAGACATAGATCTGTTATAAATGTTTTCAAAGACAGCTCTAGCTGTCAGCATTATTCTAGCTAGAAAGTTTCACAAGAGTCCTAGCAACCTAGGGTCCTTCAGACCCCTCCTACCTCCTTTATTGCTGATATAACCCATGGCTACAGATCATGGAAGCATGTGGAGATGTCACACATGAGAAAAAATAAAGTGGATGTCCTTCAGTTCCTTCATTTCCTCCTACCATTAAATCAACGTGCAAAGATAGTAATAACAAGCAATGCTAGAGCACTTGCTGTCATCTGCTTTGACTCTGCAAATAATGTCCATGTAGCTGCTTCAGACCATGATTCACAATGAAACATCTTTCCACAACACTGTTAAGGAACCATTTAAACAACTGTCAACGGCAAATTTAAGTCCTGTCATTACTATAGATAGAAGGTTTTAGGACCAGTTTAGGATCACATTTTTAAAGATCTTGTTTGGAAAACACAAAGAAGTTAAATAAACACTTTTTTTAAAGTTCTTCAAGATGTTTTTGTCCCTATCTGGTCCTAATGTACCTTTTGATCATTTAACAATTTAAAACAAACAAACAAACAAACACGGGTTTTTTGCTTATCCCTCACTTTATAAGGTTAATATAGACATCATTTTATGCTTAAAGGATATCTTGTTTTACTCAATTATACTGCAACATGACATTGAAATTGCACAGCACATAGGAATTAACTTCTCATGTTCTGATAAAAAGAATTTAAAAAAAAAAAAAAAGAAAAGCACTCTTAAATACCTAATTCATTGTGACATTCCTCTGAGTATTTTATCTTCTTACATATTAGGTATTTGTCTCCCTGACACCTAGTTTTTGTAACATATCTGGGAAATTTGAGTTCTCTGCTGAATATTATACTGTCTTCTCATAATAAACCCTAAATCCTTTATTCTGGTCCATTTTTCACAGAATCACGGAACGGTTAGGGTTGGAAGGGACCTCTCGAGATCATATAGTCCACCCACCCTGCTCAAGTGGGATACTTCTGATGTGATGGTGGTATTATCTTTTCTGGGCACGTTCTTTTTTCAGGTGTTTGATTCCCTACTTTATTGCCTTGGGTTTTTGGTTTTGGGGTTGTTTTTTTGTTTGTTTGTTTGTTTTTTATACACTAAATCAAATAAAGTAGTTATTTGCTCATGCTGTTAGTCTATTTTCATCTTTCTGACTTTGGTTGCCCTTCTTTGCAGTGACCTTATCTGCCCTTCAAAGATTTTGCTTTCCTTTGAATTTAGCTATTTTATAGCTTAATCTTTTCTTGAGGCACATCTTCAATTATAATCCTTGAACTTAATTTGATTTTGTCTATAACAGAGACTTTCTTTTATGCTTTCAGAACACATCTTGTTTATTTAAGACAGATCAGTGCATATTACACTCTTAATGGTTTATTAGATTAAGTTTTTGCATGGCAGAGGTAAAAAAAGCCAAATATAGTATCTTGGCAGCTTCTACTGTTTTCATAAATACCACAATATTTTTACTAATAAAAGGTATTTTTTTTTCTAGCATTTTCCTCTTCTATTGTATTCATAGGTGGTTGATGGTATGACACTTGTTCATTGTTATACTCTTAAAGAAGAGTATGTAACTCTTTCAATTCCTTGATGTTATTTCAAAGTAACTGATGAGGAGGAGTGGTCCAGTTGAGAGTCAAGCATATGAATATGTTGTGAAAGCTGAGGAGGGAATAAAACGTCTATCAATATATCTTATATTTATGAAAAAATGTATTCAACTCTTCAAAAAGTCTTATGTTCTCAAGGTGGCTCAGGAAAATTCAAGTGAAAACATACAGTTATATGAAGGTGAGAAAGATCCGTGCATTCTCTCTTCTTGGTATTTTTCATATTGAGATATTTGAAGGCATTTAAAACAAACTGACAATTTTTGCCTTCGTAAGTTTACAGGCTGTTTTCCCTTTTTATTATGTACATAATAATCTCACGGTATCCTTTTAAAAGTGTCTATTTACATGGGCACTGTTTATTGTGTGAGAGCCACCATGCAGAAGCACTTCGATGAACAGTAAATTAAATACAGTGCAAATAGTTTCTGCCATACTTGCTATAATAGTAAGGTAGAAGGTCATTCCAGTATGATAAAAGCATTGTAGTGCAGATTACATTAATTTTCTCCTGTTTGCTGCTAGAGAACAGAACATTCTGACAGATCTTCCCACATGCATTTCTCAAAACATGTAGCTTGTTATTAGTTCAGCTAAATGATAAAATTTGCAAGCAAAAAATATGGATAATACTTATGCTTCATAATCTAGTGTCACACCTGCAAAACTATTAATACTACTCTCATATCCCTTAAAACTCTTCATGCCACCAGGCAGTAATAAAGACAATTCCCATTATCCTGCATCCTGTGAGATTTTCCTCCTAGTCCACCGAGCACTGTGATAGTTCTTAGTCATAGCTTCTCCTCTTTGATTTCACAGGACCAGATGGCCCTGGATTACTCTGTCTCTATTTCACTTCAGTGGAGTCACTCCCTTTTATGTCAGCAGAAGTTTTCTTCTATCATATGCATTAGTAGGAGCTACATAACTTCATCCTTGAATTCTATATTTGGTTAAACGCTAAACAAGATTTACTAAAGTGAAAAATGAACTGAATAGAAATGGGGTTTTAATTTAGTCCAGTAACCTCAGCCAAATTATTTCAGCAGCCTCTGTCATTAGCCCTGTTTTTGGTCAATAAACCTGTATCATTTTTAGCTGGGAGATAGAATTACATTTCTTCATATTAGCTTTTATGGTGTTATGTTTTGTATTTGTGACAAAAACAATGTTGAAAACACATGCTTGTTTTTGAGCGGTGTTTACACAGCATCAAGGCCTTTTCTGCTCCTCGCACCATCCCACCAGCCAGGAGGCTGGGGGTGCACAAGAAGTTGGTAGGGGATGCATCTGGGATAGCTGACCCCAACTGGCCAAAGAGATATTCCATACCATATAACATCATGCTCACCAATACAAGCTGGGGGAAGAAGGAGGAAGAGGGTTGTTCAGAGGTATGGAGCAGATCCTCCTGGAAACTGTGCTATGGCATATGGAAAATAATGAGGTGATTGGTGACAGCCAGCATGGCTTCACTAAGGGCAAAGCATTCCTGACAAATATGGTGGCTTTCTACAACGGGGTTACAGTGTTGGTGAAAAAGTGAAGAGCAAATGATGTCATCTACCTAGACCTGTGCAAAGCATTTGACACTGTCCTGCATTACATCCTTGTCTCTAAACTGAAGAGACATGGACCTGACAAATGTACCACTCAGTGGATAAGGAATTGGCTGGATGGCTGCACTCAAAGAATTGCAGTCAAGAACTCAATGTCCCCCAATATAAGAAAGACATGGACCTCTGAAGCTAGTCCAGAGGAGGGCCATGAAGATGATCAGAGGGCTGAGTACCTCTGTTATAAAAACAGACTGAATTGGGGTTGTTCAACCTGGAGAAGAGAAGGCTCCAGAGAGACCTTATAGCAGCCTTCCAGTACCTAAAGGAGGCTTACAGAAAAGCTGTAGAAGGACTTTTTACAAGGACATGTAGTGATAGGATAAGAGGTAATGGTTGTAAGCTGAAATAAGGTAGATTTAAATGAGATATTAGGAAGAAATTCTTTACTGTGAGGGTGGCAAGATAGTGGAACAGGTTGCCCGGAGAAGTTGTGGATGCCCCATCCCTGAAAGAGTTCAAGGTCAGGTTAGATGGAGCTTCAAGCAATGTGGTCTAGTGGAAGGTGTCCTTGCACGTGGCAGGGGTTTAGAACTAGATGATCTTTACAGTCCCTTCCAACCCAAACCATTCAGTGATTCTATGGTGTTCGTTTTCCCAAGAAACATCTACATGTGATGGAGCCTGGCTTTTCCGGAGGCAGTTGAACACCTGCCTGCCGATGGGAAGTAGTGAATGAATTCCTTGTTTTGCTTTGCTTGCATATAGCTTTTTCTTCACCTATTAAACCATCTTTATCTCAACCTATGTGTTTTGTTCCTTTTACCATTCCAATTCTCTACCTCAACCCATCAGTAGTGAGTGAGTGAGTGGCTCTGTGGGCTGAGCTGCCAGCCAGGGTTAATCTACAACAAACCCCTACCTCAGGAGCAAAACCTTGTGTCTCAGTACAGCTGTCACACTGCTGCTAGGTATATTATTCACAGCAGTGGGACAATTCTTAGCAAAGGCACTATGTGAATCAGCTGTCATCTTCTGCTTCTGTGGTGTTATCATTGTTGCTAGAAACTCCTGGGGCTCAAATCATCAGATTTATAGTTAGAGAGTGTGTGATCCTGACAAGCAGGTTTATTTAAGCTTCTTAGAGAAGGTACTGTATTACCCTTATAATTTGCACCAGCACAGAAAAAAATCTTTAAATGCATTTATGTTGTCCAAATGCAGAAATGGACTTAGGCAGTCAACGTGTGAGTGGAAATTCACATCACAAGTTTGAAATTCTTTTCAGTCAGCAAGCCAAACCAGTAAGGCTACATTATTTTTTATGTCAAAGTTTGAATCTTGACTATTTGTGTAAAAATAACATTGAATTGTGATTGAAGTATACTTTCTTAGGTAAGCAGTGACCTATTTCTCTGTTCTCTGTGTACAGCTTCAAGCACGTGATTCACCCGACAGC
This sequence comes from Falco biarmicus, assembly GCF_023638135.1. Lineage (NCBI taxonomy): Eukaryota > Metazoa > Chordata > Aves > Falconiformes > Falconidae > Falco > Falco biarmicus. Next base: position 30,221,126 of record NC_079293.1, on the reverse strand, counting down.
TGCATATCAGATCTGTGGTAGAGGTGGCAATGGGAGAAGACGGAAGAATTGAAGATGGTACAGGGTTGCTTTTTAGGGTTAGCTTTTTCTTTTAATTTAAGGCATTTTTTTCATACAGAAGGGAAGAAAAAAAGTGGGGGGGGGGGGGGAAAGAGCAAGCTAAAATTGGAGCTCTTTCTATAGCACTAACAATGTATCAAAACCAGAAATCAGACTTTTCTGCATCTCAGTTTCTTCCAGTGGAAAATCAAATTAATTTGATTTATCCTTATGGATATTTCAAATGCCAGACTGCAGAAGCATTTGTTCAAAGTGATGTAACAGACTTTAACTGGGTTAGCCAGATAATAATTTTGTTCCTGAAATAAGCAACACATTCCTGAGCCAGATGCATCTAGATGTTGCAAATTACAGAAAATTAATTGTTCAGAAATTGATAGTTCACACTTTTTTGCCCCTGAGGGGACATACAAAAATGTTTTAACTGTTGATGCCTGCATTATGCAGGCTCTGGAGGATGTACTGTATCATTTCCTGTTATGATTTTTGTGTGTGTGTGAAAAGAGTTGGCATATGCAATTGGGAATGTAGTTGAAAGGAGGCCAGGGGACAACATGTATAGCCAAAACCCAGCTAAAATAAGAGCCTTTTCCACCCAGAACCAGCTGAGTAGGAGATAAGTAGGTATTCAGTACTCTGAACCCATTACTTTCTGTTTAGCTACTTACCCTGATTTTCCAGATATTGGTGTTCTTTTGTAAGTTTGATTGAGAGTCTTCAGATACTCCTGCAGAAAAAAAAAAAAAAAAAAAATTAAAACCGATCATACCCATTTGGAAATACTTTGGTTGTGAATGTATGAGCGTATGGCTAGAAGGGAGCATGTTGAAACTACTGTTACAGGTCTATTCATCTCAGTTACAAAAATGAAGTAAATTTCATCTATATATGTAAAAACATTTTGCATGCCTTCTTAATGACAATAGGTTTTTCAACTATACTTCCTCCTCACCCATTCATTCCTATCTTTCTATATAAAATTTTCAACCTTGTGTTCAGTATCCATAAAATTCAGCTGAATATATTCAGAAATTCAGAGTGCTACATGCAAAAAACTGAATGTTTATAAGCTTCATGTAAATCAGCACCTCCAGGATCTCAAGGGTGGTCCCTATGATAAAAAGGTGATACAAGATCAGCTGCTACCATTCCAGCATGGTGGCAGTTGATTTCCACATACCTTGGCTACAGCTCAAGCTATACTTGTCCCACTGAAATTCCAAAGCAAGGTAGATAATTGTGAGGCTGAGTAGAAACTTGAGGTATTACAGTGATTTCATGACAGAAAACCTTAGGGAAATAAATTTTGTTAATTCCATTGCTCACAAAACTTCTATTACTTTGTTTTTCCCATCTTGTTTGTTTGTTCCTAAAATGTGTAGCTGTCACCTAGTTTCTTAAGGAATAATAATACATAATACCTTCATCAAACTGCAACATAAGGGGGAGGTGGGGGGGAGGAAAAAAAAGAGTATTCTGCATAGAAGGTAGGTCCATGAATCTGTCAATTCTTTCTCAATTTTTTCGCAGATTTTATCAATTCATCTAAATCCTTCTTTTCTTTATTACTCACCCAATTAAAACTAATTAATAATTACCACCTCTGTGAGAAAGGTGTTGAGAGGTTTTGTTTCTTGGCATTTGGGAAGCCGTTAAAGAACCTCTCTAAGGAACAGTGTTTGTGAGTTTTATGTTTATTAAATTAGCATATATACATGGACACACGCACTGGTCTTTCAACACATCGAGACATAATTTAATAGGATTACAAACAAGTATATCTGGAACATTGTTGTACAGAACATAGAAAAAGTACTTTACTAAAAATGGTTTAATATTTTATGATAATGGCTCACTGAACCTTATAGGCAAGAAAGAAATAATTAAAAAGAATAATGCAAAACAGCTGAACAAGTAGATGGATTAGTACTCAAATGGCCATAAGCATTTGTCCTTAATCTCTTGGGGTAAGGCTAGGGATAGTGATTCATGTTTAGAGAATGTGAAAAGCAAACCATGCACAATTACACACACATAAAAAAATATCTCTACCAAAAGAACCAGAAGGCCAACCACCTCAAGGGTACGTGGCTATGGTGGATCATCTTGCACCCCTCCTGGGAAACCTGCATGCTCCATTACCTCTCTGAAATGCCCGTACACCAACACATGCAGCACGGGGAATAAACAGGAAGAGCGACAGATCTGTGTGCGGTCACAGGGCCATGACCTCACTGCCGTTACAAATACACGGTGGGAGAGCTCGCATGACTGGAATGCTGTCAGGGATGGCTATGTACTTTTTAGGAAAGACAGGCCAGCAAGGTGAGGTGGTGGAGTTGTTCTTTATGGGAGAGGGCAACAGGAATATCTTGAGCTCTCCCTTGGAGTGGATGCAGAAGTTAAAAGCTTATGGGTAAGGACCAAGGGGCAGGCCAACATAAGGGACACTGCTGTGAGTGTTTGCTACAGGCCACCTGATCAGGCAGAGGAAGTCAATGAGGTCTACAGACAATTGGAAGGAGCACCATGATCACAGGCCCTGGTTCCAAAGGGGGACTTCAACCTCCCTGATACGTGCTGGAAAGGCATCACAGCTAGGAACACACAATCCAGAAGGATCCTGCAAAGCATTGGTGATAACTTTTTGATGCAGATGGTGGAGAAGACAAGGAGACAAGGTATGCTCCTGGACCTTGTACTAACAAACAAAGGAGGACTGGTTGGGGACATGAAGGCTGGGGGCAACCTTGGTTGCCATGAGATGGTGGAGTTGAGGGTCCTGCATGGATGGGACCTGGCTCTTTTCAGTGGCACCCAGTGACAGGACAAGGGGCAATGGGCACAAACTGCAACACAGGGAGTTCCATCTGCATATGAGAACAAGATTATTTCCTTTGAGGGTGACAGAGCACCGTCGCAGGCTGCCCAGAGAGGCTGTGGGGTCTCCTTCCCTGGAGACATTCAAGACCCACCCAGATGCGATCCTGTGCAACCTGCTCTAGGGGACACTGCTTTAGCAGGGGGGTGGACTAGATGATCTCCAGAGGTGCCTTCCAACCTTGAACATTCTGTGATTCTGTGATTTTTGTATAGCTGTGATTATTATATAGCTGTAAGCGAGAAATGCAGGCTTTTTCTTTTTTATTCAATAAATATGTTTAGACTCAAGAATACCAATAGTAAAAAATACATTGAGAATTTTTTCTAAATATTTTTTCACTGAGTGTCTCACTGTGTTTTAAAACCATGTCCTCTGCACCTGTTCATCTGTGAGACACTTGCAATGCATTCCTACAACAGGTTTCTTCTCCCCCTATGTAAAGTGCAGACTTGGCATACCCATGTCCAGGTCCTCTGGCTATAGCAACACTGTGAGACATCCTAGCTCATGGTTTCATCCAACCTTCCCCAGATCTTCCCCATAAAAAGAAGGTTGGACAAGAAGTCTATAGCTTGCATGAGCCTGACATGGCTCTGAAAAAAGCGCCCAATTTATTTATCAGGAGAGAAAGAATTCAGAAAGGTTTATACTGATGAAAAGTATCAATGAAATTTAGCAGAGTGCTAGATATCCAAAAAACAATAGCTCTGCAGAAAGGAGTGATCAGCAATGCCACTGCTGAGGGAAAGATGATAAAAACTTTGCCATTATCCCTTTGTTTGGTAGCAATGAACTTGACTACAGGGTATGGTTATGCTGCACAGTGTAATTTACATATGCCCTGTAAAAAGCACTGCCTGGGCTGTTCTGTGAGAAGAACTACAGCCCAACCTACCTGAACAAGTCTTGTAACCATCTGTGGGATTATATACCCTTACTTCCAGAATTGCAGGTAATTTCTGTCCTTGGCAGCCTCTTCCAAAAACCACCCCAGGAAAAGCCTGGCTGAACTAACCTGTGCTGAGTTCTGTATTGCCACACCAAGAATGCAACTACTATTCTAAAGTTTTCCTTTTAAGCCTAGCTTGGCTACCTGTAGTCATTGCCTGTACATTGCTTAAAGAAGACCTCTAAGATGAGCCTTCTTGGGTTAAATAGGGAGGATAATAGTTTTCTAATAGCTTTTCAAGGCCTTTGAACAGTATTTGGAAATCTCTGTGACAGCTAAATGAAAGACATGGTTTCTCTCACCCAAAGAACCCTTTTAAGAATACCTGTGAAAACAAAGAATGGATTTACATACCTCTAGAAGGAGATAGGAGTTTAAATACCTTTGCATGTCTGACTCTCTGTGCTTCTGGAAAACTGGTTTGTGATCTTCTATGCATTTTTTTTTGTTTGTTTGTCTACTTAAAATTTTATTTAAATATCAAATTTTTTATCCCATTTTTTCTAAACCCTGATTTCCTCCTGCCTGCCTTCGTGGACTTCAGCCCACTTCTGAGCAGGAGTTAATGTTCAGCTACATCTGTTCTTCCATGTCTTTCCCCTTTTTACAGCTATGCTTACTCCTCACCTCCCTACCTTTAACCTTCCAGCATCACATTGTCTATCCAGGCTGTTGTTCCACACCATCCAGAAAGCATCTTTGCATTTAGTATGCCTGTACCATGGCAGATAATATTTCCTCTCTTCTTTTCCGGTTAGAAGCAGCACAGTAACCAGTTGTACAAGATTCCTTGATATTCTCCAATCTTTACAGCCTTTAGGAGGTAGTAGTAGTTTTGTCTTTGCTTATGAATGCAAAGCTACCTAGTCTTTCTTTAGATGTGATATGAAGTTTAGCTGAGTTAGAGAAAGGAGGTTTTGGGGGAGGTGGGGAGCACTGCTTTTCTTGCTTAGATGAAGACCCACACCTTCAGAAATTTCTTCATGGAAAATGGATGAAATTCTTAGCATTTTTAGGTAATCCACCTTTTTGTACACATTCATAGTACTGAAAGACAGAACACAGATGAAGAAGCTCCTATTAAAAGGAAAAAACACACATTTTAAATGACAAACTAGTGCAATTTTGTTAAAGTTGAATTTACATATATTTTTGCAATTATTTGCAGAAATTTTAAACACCATATTCCTCAAATTTCTGTCTTCCTATCAATGGCTTCTCTACAACTAAATAATGCATAATTCACTGAATTATCATCAAAGCCACTAGCTTATGTTTATCATTGAAACCTAAGACCTTACATTTATTTATATAGTACTTGAGGGACAAGGATAAATGAACACTTTGTACCTCACTCCTCAGATTACTATAAATTTTATCACGTATTTTTTATCTCTCTAACAAAGTGATTGTTCATGAGTTGGTTAATTTTAAGCACAGATGCACAGAAAGTCTTTAATTTAATGAGGGAACATGGAACAATATCTTGATCAATTTATTTTCATACGTGTGAGATGACTGGGACATTATTCTTGAGAGAAGTAAAGAATGAGGCAAACCAGCAGTTTTGCAGTAGGACATGCAATTCAGGCTTTTTCCCTTGAAAAAAACCAAAAATCCTTTAGTGGAGTCTAAGTTTTGTCACCTAAAACAGTTTCCATGAACACCAATGTTAGCTAGGGAGTTAAAAGTTTCACCTACCCAGATGATGAGGTCTAGCAATGGAATCGTCACTGTGCTGACAGCTTTCCTTTAGTCCCATATCCATAGTTCATATCTACCCACCTTATACATCACATCAAGCATACCTATAACAGAGATATATTCTTAAAGATATTCCTCACAGGTCTTATAACTCTTCCCTACCAAAGTGATTAATTCTTTTTTTATGTCAGTTCCCCTCTGATACTGCCAGTCTCCACATAATTTTCCTTTCTAACCCTCTTGCTGCTTATCCCAGCCTGATGATGCTCTCCACTAAAAAATTTGTGTATTTTCCAAAGTGTTCTCTGTATTAGCCAAGTGGACATCAGCAGATTCTGTCTGTCTTTGTAGCATTTGGATTTTTTCTGTTCCCAAAGAGCTCTACCTTCAAACACTGTCTGTGAAACATGCAGGGGAAAAAGCAATAGCAAAGTGAAAATGAACAATTAGCAAAATTAGTGTGGCTAAGGGACGATATGGATAATTGATTTCCCTGTCCTCAGGACTGGCCAGCACCATAATGCTAGCAGTCACAGAAATTTGGGGAAGATACAGTACAGAATATCAAAGCACAATGTTAATTTGAAAAGACTTTTTTTTAATTAATAAAGATTTTACCAAAGTAATTCAAAACTCTGTTTTTAAAGTCCTACACAAAAAATCTCTTGTCACCCTGAGTAATTTATATATTTCTTCCAAATAGTTTTAAATTTTTTGTTTGGAATTTAATTCAATGGCACCTTTCTTCTTACCTAAGAAAATTATGTTTCCTTATGCTGAATGTTCAACTATTTGCCTTACGTTCAGTTTCTTTCTCAGCAAGTGAAAGCCTTCAGCTGCATTAAGTTCTGCTGTTGAAAGATAAGGCTGCCTTGATGTTGCTTTCCTTATATGACTCTCAGCCCTGCCCCATTCAGGTATTACAGGAGATATATAGGAATGAAAAACCTGAGAATTCAAGTGAAAAAGAAGGGACAGAAACATAGTAAGAAAGGGGTACGAAAGAAATTATTTCTTAGGAAAAGGATGAATCAACTGAAGAGGAAAAATAAACCCAGAAAGTTATAGGAGCTTTCTGGATTAAGCAACGAGTTACTTGTTTCTCTTCTTGCTCCTGAAAGTTGTTATGCTCTCCTGTTTTTTCTGCTTTTGTAAGGATTCATAATATAATCATAATATAATAATAATAACAAAATGATTATACAAACACTGATGTTAGTTACTGAGACCTCCCAGCATGACACAGAGATATGGCAAAAGACTTGAACAAAACTAACCTTATCTCAGAGCTTTTGTGTCTTTGATGTTGTGCTCTCACAGTGCTGTGACTCTGCACAGTGTTTCAAAACTCAACTGTAACATTGAATACAAGAAAAAACCCCAATGTTTTAAAGAAAGAGGTTTCTGTTATTTGTTTAACAAAACCCCTACAACTGTGGTAAAGTCTCCATCCTTAGCTTTTCCAAGCTTGCTTAAAAAGAAGATTTCTATGATACCTGATAGTGACAATGGAAAGAAATTCAGAATGTGTCCTAGAGTCATCAACACTTTAGGGCATTTTCTCACTAAAATAGATAGATGCATGTTCCTCAGAAGTGCAATACCATAATCCTCATTTCTTTACGCAGAAGTAGACTTACAGACTGTGCAGGGACACTCAAGAAATGAAGTGAGCAATTTCTTTCTGAAATATTTAAGTGAGTGAGCTTTTGTATAGGACTTCAATTTACTGAGATAAATGGAAGCTGTTTCAGACATTGTGGAAGAGAAGGTGAAGGACCAAATGAACTCATTAAATATTGGCTAGTCTGTGACAGGGCATGACGGACAAGCTCTGAACAGGTATTGGCACAAAAATTTGCAGTGAAACCTAATTATATGTAACTGTTCTTCTTTACATTCAAATCCTTTGGACTGGGCTGCATTCAGCAAGTACAGCTTGTAATATTTACTTCCAAAGCCAGTGTAGATTACTCATCATTGATAAGGTCTAAAGCATTTTCAGGAGGGGATAATCACATTCTCAGGTGCCAGATTTTAGGTGATAATACTATATGAAGAAAATGTTTAGTGCATATATAAGCAATGGTACAGTAAGTCCAGTGCCTTTCCCAAGATGTAGGGTCAAATATGAATCTAAAGACTAGACTGGCTGTTAGTTTTTACTTCATGGCAGTGACAGGGCTTATGTCTAATATTATAATTCCAAAGCCAAATAACAGTCCTTCAGACAGCAATTTAACTGAATACTCCTAACTAGCAAGAAAGTTTTTGCACATTCCTCTGTCATCTAAATAGGACCTAAAGAGTTAGTCACCTGTGTTCCAATTCAAGAAAGTGCTAAAATGGGTTAATATTTTCATGTTCATATTGAAGGCCTTTCCTGAATAGGGATTCTAACAGGGCTGCACTCATATCGTCAGAAAAACAGCTCAGATTCCAAAAATCTACAATTAACAGCTAAACGTGCAAAATGCATGTTTCATATACCAGAGCCCCAGGCCAGAGTGAGCCGAATTATTTTCTCAAGGGCAGCTTTTCCCACAGTGTAGCTGCAAGTTTGGAACCTTCATAGCAAACTGTTTAAAAAACCCCTGCCTTTGATCTGCAAAAAGCAAAATACTACAACCTAAAAAACAACTCCCCCATTTCTCAATCATAAAGAGACACCAAGGAAAAAATGATGAGAAAAGTTGTCAAAAATATAACTAAATACTTATTATACATAGTGAGAGCAAGTAAACGTTCTAAAGAGAATATGAATGTGCAAAGTTTTAGTCAAGGACAGTATTATTTACCAGTTATGGCAAAGCAGGAAACAGAAAACATTATTTTCAGCAAGGCAGTAAGAAAAATTTCAGTTGTGAACATTCATGAATACCGAATATTATGTATCACATGCTTGAAGTTATCTCTTCTTTTGCCAGAGGATTTTTACCTTCCATCTGTTTGTAGGTGAGAATGAAAAATAACCTTCTTTTCCCCTTATATTAGCTTCCTAACTCATACGTCTCTGTTTTTCTTTCATTCTCACTTCCAAACTGTGACTCTAACGATGTAATACTAAAAAATATTTTAATTATAGTTCATAAAAAGAGTCAAAATAAACATACATCGTATTCTATTGCTCATGCGGAGCTGTTATTCTTAGGCAACTCCAAGATTTTTAAATTTATTAAACAATTAAAAAGACTTTTCACCAGATTTGATCTATTAATTCACTAATGGATCAGACTAGTTATACTGGAGTCTTGGATAGAACTTAAACATATCACTAGTGTCACTGACTTCTCCAGAATTCCTGCGTGAATAAGGACTGCAAAATTTATCCTATATGCAGAGCTGTTTCCAAAACAACAAAATATGATTCTACATCGTTTTAATGCAAGCAGAAGTTGAGCCAAAGAATATATTTCCTAGGTAACAGTAGTGCTGGTCCCTATGAGTAAAAATTGTCTCAGATACAGATAAAAATAATTCTGTTTGTCAACCTGCCCTAAGCATGTTGATCATACTGATGTAACGTAAGGAAAGTATACATTCTGGAACGTCACAACATTTTGAAGATTTGAATAGTGTTTTGTTCCATCAAGGACTCTATTATTCTGATTCAAATAGTCTATAGAATTAGTATCAATTTCTATTATCTGCACAGAAAGATGACTACATCAACAGAAAACCTATGAGAAATTGGACAGCTTCTTCACAAACTCACAGATTACTCTATAGAAATTAAATATATTAGTGCACAAAGTAGCAATTGGGACAATTTTAATCTATGCAATAAACAAATCATATTCTAATTAAACACTCACCATCTCATTACAAAAAAGTGAAAGACCCTTAGATACAGTGATTTCTCACATCAGGATAATTCCACACCCAATTTAGCCATTGATGCATGTCTAAAATCTGATTTCCCTGATGACTTGGAATAAATTTAAGCTGCTGTCTTCTATTTTCCTTGCACAGGAAACCTGTCTAAAGAGCTCTTTGACACTGCAGGAAATAAAAAAAGCTATATCCTATATTTGCCAACACAGCATGAGCTGAGAGGACAAATAAATCATTCACCTAGAACCTAACTAACTGAAACTGTGATGGCTCACAACTCACACCACTTCCAACACCAACATGTTCTTCCATCTCTATTTTTTCATAACAATAAAAAAACCACAAGCCCCTCGAAAAAACCAAACACCCCAACCCCTTCCTGCTTTACAGTGATAATGTAATAATTGATTCATTAAGACAAAATTGCATCTTGCCTGCCAGACCTCCACCCATTCTTTTTCTCACTTCCCCTCTTCAACGGGACAGGGAGAGAAAATAAGATGGACAAGCTCGTCAGCTGGGATGAAGGCCATAAAATAAGAAAAAATAAGAAAAGCAAGAGCAAAATCAAAACAAAAAGAGATTTTTTCAGTACTTCCCATCTGCAGGCAATGTCCAGCCACTTCCTGGGAAGCAGGGGCTTGGCTACATAGTGCATACCTAGTGGTTACTTGGGAAGCCAAATGCTATATTCACAAATGTTCCCCATGCTCCTCCTTTCCTCAAGCTTTTATTGCTAGGCATAATGTCATATGGTATGGAACATCTCTTTGACCAGTTGGGGTCAGCTGTCCTGGTTGTGTCCACTCGCAACCTCTTGCCCACTCACACCTATATGCACCTACCCATTTGAGGGGGTAGGCTAGAAAGAAAGCCTTGATGCTGTGTGTGCATTACTCAGCAACAGTCAAAACATTGATGTGTTATCAACAATTCTCTAGCCAAATGCAAAGCATAGCACTGTATGGACTGCTACAAGGACACTTAACTCTCTCCCATCCACACCCAGTACAGTGAGCAAGGAGGGACAACTCAAGAGTGAAAGATGTGACTACTGGGGAGGCTAACAGGAGCAACTACTAAATAAGCATTACAGTTTTCAATTATTCTACTCTTTCTAAATAGATTTGCTGGAAAACAATCTGTGAGCACTTGCTCTAGAACAACTGTAAAAAACTGTTGTTGTAGGCTGGGGGGTGAAGGGATTGAGAGCAGCCCTGAGGAGAAGGACTTGGGGGCACTGGTGAATGAAAAGGTGGATATGAGCCAGCAGTGTGCACTTGCAGCCCGGAAAGCCAACCATATCCTGAGCTGCATCAAAAGAAGCATGACCAGCAGGTTGAAGGAGGTGATTTTCCCCCTCTACTCAGCTCTCATGAGACCTCACCCAGAGTACTGCATTCGAGATTAGATTGGACAGGGCTCTGAGCAAACTGATCTTGTTGAAGATGTTCCTGATCATTGCAGGGGGTTTCGACGAGATGACCTTTAAAGGTCTCTTCCAACCCAAACCATTTTATGATTCTATGAAAATTAAATGTCCACTAAATCAATCCCTCTGTAATACTGCTACCTTAACAGCAAACAGGCAGTCACTTGTAGTCTATCTGAATTTCTAGACCATAAGAACTAGTTCTATTGAAACCATAAAATTACTCTTCTGCACGTTTTATTGTGGACTCATCTGCTCAGAACAACAACATAATGCAACATGGGAGCCCAATGAAAGTTATTGCAAATGAATGTGCAAGCTTTTTTAATATTTAGGCTCACATTGATTCATGGGTGTTAAACAGGAAGGTTTTCTTCATTCAGACAACTCTGTTACAATTATTAGTAAAGACAGTTAAAATCTGATGCAAAACTTTCTGCAGACAGTTAATGGATTTTCAGAAATTCATGGCCATCCCCTCTGCGTCACTGTGTAGAAAGGAACAATAAGTCATTGTGGGGCTGGGGTGTGGGTGGAGTGTGGTCCAGGACAGGGAATCAGAATTCAGGGGTCTGAGTTTAGCTCCATCCTGGCAGTTGCACACATCCATGTGCTAGGGGCAGGAAAAAAGAACGGCAAATGAATGGGGAAAACCCTCACCTCCTCTGTAGACACCTTCCTTCATCCCACAGCCTCCAAGACAAACCAGCGAAAACCTTGAGCATCATTTTTCCCAAATACTAGCTCACTGGCCTACAAAGTGTATTCACAGTAGAGAGAGGTCTGTTTTTATTTTATTTTAGAATATTTTAGAAAACAGAATCCATAATCCTAGTATTTTGGAAAACAAAATGAAAAAAATAAACACGTGCCTTACACTGATAACAGTGCCTAAGGCTGCAGAACGCTTCCTGCTAAGGATGAAGAACAGTTGCAGAACTCAGCACTGAAGACATCCAACTGCACACCCACCATTAAAAAAACATATGAACAGCAGCTGTATTCTCCTTGAGAACCTGAGACAGTGTTCCGCAGAAAAGAGGAGACCCACTTAGTGTCTGGGGCCTGTATCCATCCCTTGGACCATTAAGCAGAGATCTTTGGGCAGCGCAGCCTGTGTCAGAACTGATGCTGCTGAAAGGTGGAGAGGAAACAGCAGCAGGAGAGGAAACTGAGACATTACAGTAGATGAATACAACTCCTACATGTATCAAGAGTGAGGGAATTTGCTGAACCATGCTTTCAAATTCTGAAAATAGGTAAAATAAACCCTACCTTAAATATGCACACAGTCTGCATCTATAAAACCTTACTCAAGAGAAACTTTTTTCTGAACCTCAAGTCTTGTGCTCTGTTCTTCTCCCTGCTACCACAGGGACCTAATCCTTAATTCCCTTTGCTTCACTACAATCTGAGAAGCCATTCACATCCTCGAGGGTGGTTATTCCTTCCTGAAGGAAGAACACACAGAATGGATCAGCATCTCCTCAGCCATTAGTGCATGGACTGCAGCCTCTGTGCTCACCTGGCACATCAGGATATCTTAACTGATCTCTCTTACTACAGGTGATAAATCACATTAGAAAAAAGCAAGACTGAAGAATGGTATTCTTTTAAAAGCACCTTACAGATTAAGACAAAGTTTCACATCTACATCAAAAGCACCAATTCATTCTTTGCAGTGCTTTAGGGTTCCTTTAATGTGGTCAGCCTAAGAAGTAACTGCAAGAGCTTGAGCAAAGAGTCAGGAAGTTGTTGAATATTTTGGCACATATTTATAAGAACAGCTGTAAAAAATCAAACTCAGCTACTTTAGTACAACTCTAGCTGCTGATGTGTCATTGTACAGCTGGAGAAACGCTTGTTATATTAAGAGTAGTATACAGAAGTGCATATGTGACCAAGCAAGAACAGGAGTGGATTTCTTAAGACAGGGAGAGGCCTTGCTTGTACAATACAAAAATGGGTTTGTATTATCCATCTACATCAGGATTTTTTTTTATATTAACTCAAAAGAAATCCTTTTCTGTGTAGCCAAGATACAGAACTGTCCTTTAAAAGAAATCCTTCTGTCACATGTAACCGTACATTAAGCGTTCTAGCAAGAAACCCATATGAAAAGACTCTAGCAAAGCTTGTACAAACACCAAACCTGTAAGTAAAATGTCTCTCATCTAGCAGCTGTAGGCAGAGCATTCTACATAGAGAACTTTGCTATATGTTTAAATATCACTGGGTAACAGATGCATTGTAGCGTATTGTAGGAAAAAAATGAAACTTTTTTAGAGGCAATGGAGAGAAAAAAATGTTTCTTTGCAATGGATGTTAAAAAATAAGTGTATATAATACTTTCCACATAGGGTTTAACTACAAGGTCAAGGTTCATAACTCATCATTTGGTTAGGACACTGGAGTATAAATACATTCCTCTGAAGAAGGACAAACGTGCAATGTTTTCCCTTGCAAAGAATCTTATCATGTCTCATTCAGCAGATTTTTGGTGTAAAAAAAAAAAAAAATACCCCCTGCTGGGGGAGAGAAGCAGAGAGAGAGTTGACTTACTGTAAAAGGCTTGTTTAATGGCTTTTGCATTGTAAAGAAGATGGCAATTCCCAGGGAGAAGGAGCAGTCTTTGGCTTGTCAGCCTTAATGAAGTGCACTCAGTACATAGCTTCAATGAAGATAGATATCAATAATAAGGTGGGTAAAACTGATGAGTTTGGGACCTATTTGCATAAACTGGTACTTACGCTTCTGAAATGCTCACATTACAAATACTGAAACCACACAGAATTCACTCTAACAGATTTACCGCATTAAAGGAGTCCTATTTATGTACACAAATAAAATTTCTGTGCTGGGTACTAAATGGTACTTCAGGGATTTCCCAATTTATCAACTCTCCTGCTTGTAACAACACAACCAGAAACTTTATGAACACAGCAATATCTATCACTGGCTTTAGCTGTACATTTATTATTTTTATATTGCTTGTTCTTGATAGAAAAAAAACCTGGAGATATATGACTTTGGATGATAAAACACATTGAAAAAAATTTCAAGCTAAATTACAGGAGGGGGTTTGTTTGGTTTTGCGGGGTTGTAGGGGGGTGGGTTTAGACTCTCAAAAGCACTATATTCCTATCTTTTAGTGCATGGCAAGAGAGTAGCAATTTGAATCACAAACGGATCCTTTCTTCCTCATGCATCCTCTGCAAGGATTTATCTGCAGAGTCATTAAGCTACTCTGCCTGGATGCACACAGTGACATCCACTGGTGCAAAGAATTTTTGCTACAAGAATCACAGAAATACCATGTGTCATGATTGATTTAGGCTGTGAAAGCAATTTCATTCACTTCTACATTATCTAACGAAGCACAGTATTTAATACTGCTTAGCTTTAAAGCATGCAAGTATTGCCACCGGGAAATGAGTTTAAGAGATTTGCTCATTGGAGTCAGGGCACCTTGCAAGACTCAGCCTTAAAGAATAGATGAAGTTCCTGGTTGGAAGGATTCCCATCTCTTCTATACGGTTTGTCCCTCAACTTGCCAAGAGAGTACAGTGCACAATTTATTACTATCTGCAGCTTCAACACCTGCTTTTTTTTTTTTTTTTTTTGCCTTTTTTTTTTCTCTCCACCTTCTCCAATAGGCCTAGAGTTCATGCAGCTGAGGAATAAGTTTGGATACAGGATGAAACATATCGTGTTCCACAATCTTGTGTCACTTTCTGCCAGCATGACAAAGCCCAGCAATCTGAAGAGTGGAAATCACCTTCCCAGGACTCAGCGTGTCTGTGCCTTATGGATCCAAGAAGATGAACAACAGATTTACAGATATACCAAAGCCCTTCTGGACTGCACTTACTGTGGAACTTACAGTTCAGTGTGCCTCACATGTCAGAGCCATTGCATGCACTCAGCACAGCATCTCCACAAATTTCATAAAAACACAGGCAGAAATATGGGCATTCTGCATATAACAAACTAACCTCTCCTGTTGCTTGAAGTTATGGTGATGTGCACATCTCTTTTGTTTGAGAGAGCAAAATCCTAGACGAGTGGATTTAAGGGGAACTAGGAATCATATGTCATATCTCTAAATTGAATAGAAGGCAACCAGCTCAACAGGGTTACATTTTGTGCTACTGTAAGATGACAAACAGATTCTTGATGGATGTATTTACAGCTGAATTACTAACCAGTTTTCCTCAAAAACTTAATAAATAAAAAATGTGGTTTGTTTTCAATCAGTGAACTCAAAGTAATTTTTCTTAGCCATCACCACCCACCCCCCCCCCATGATTTAAAGATTATAATACAATATACTGCAGAAATTTTCAAATTATGAAACATTTTTAATTAAGCATGTAAAACATTACAAATTTGGACACCTTTGGATTTTAAAAAAAAGTGTTCTTCCTAATTATATTTCATATTCGGTATTTTCTGAAATTATTTCTTTTAATTGTCAGCAGTTATGATACTGTTACATCTGAAGCATCACCAAACTCGAGTTCATTTCAGTTTTCTAAGTACAAGTGGTTGTGATAATTTTAAACCAGCTTTGAACAATAACACTAATTTTTTTATTGAGTCTGCTTCAAAACCCCGAACCTGTCAAAAATTGCCAGAATACTTCTAGCTGACTGCTCTGTAAAGTCAGTGTGTTACTACTACAGAAAGCCTCCCTTTTCCCTTATTTCATGTTATGCACCATTAGCAAACCTGTCAGCTGAATTCCAGTTCTGTAATCTCTGGTCCTGGTGACAGCTTGCAAAGTAAAAAGAGCAGAGCAGTGCTCTTTAGACAATAGATTTTATCTCCTTTTCAGTGCATACATTTTAGAAAAAAACCTTTTCTGGATCTTTAAATTGGGCAAATTTGATACATAAGAACAATTAACAGGTCCTGGAAATTGATTAAACTATGGGCTTTTTAAGATCAGTTTCTATTTTCCTGAAAACATAGTTCCAAATAAACATATAAATAGTGATTTTTTTTAACCCTTCCAAGTACAAAAACATCTCAAACAGCAGCAAATATAGATGCTGTGAAGTCCAAACAGCTGCAACTAAAACAAGCAATCTTACTCAAAAAATAAAAAATATTGTGTGCATAGTGGTTAATTCCTAAAGTAAAGGGAAGTCTACATTACTCTCTTCTCATGACTTGTTTCCCCCAAAAACAAGGCTTTGCCTGATTATTTAGCTAAATATCACAATGATCTTTATCCCACCTTATTGTGGTTTTTTTTCTTCATTTAAAATAATAATATGGTATAATGCAGATAATAATATTGGTATAATGCAGAGAGTTTATAATTTACTTACATATTCTACTGTTAGTTTTGCTCTTTTAATATTTTTGTCCTTTAATTTAAAAAAACTACTATTTATATCTCTTCTAACAACACAGAGTATGACAGAAAACAGCATTTTAATACACAAAAGACTCAGTTCCCTGGTGCAGCTCAGTGTCTATTCCAATAAGCTTGTGCAGCTGCAGTTCCTCAATGGGTGCAGCAAAGCAGCTGACATCCCCTAGCAGATTTCCAATGCCATGAAAGAGTCATAGCAGGTGTAAAGCTCTCGCCCCGTTTTCCCCCAAAGCCCATAAGCAAAATGCAATCAGGTAGTGACACTGGGGCAAAGCTAAAGGACCAGCAAAGGTCACACCTGCAAACAAGGGAATCAGAGATACTTTCCACCCTCTGCTTCATACTGTTCAGCATGTTCAACAATTCAGCAACTGCTAATTTAGTACCCATCCTAGAATTTTAACAATCTGGATAAAGGCTCATTTTATCAGATAATATCTTGCTAAGAAATGAAACAAACCTGTCTCTATTCACCTCCTTCCCTCCCCTAGCCATAATTTTATTCTTTTTTCTCACATCACTCTTCTCTCTCTTTTCTAAATACTGACTTTACTGTAATGCCCTTACAAGTTCCATAACATTGTCAGTGATTATACTATGGGCAACTATTTTTAATCTCACATAAGAAAAAAATATGTAGTAATTCTGTTCTGCTTAAAATTTGTATGTAATGTTGCATCCTGGAGAGAGTTCTTTTGTTCAGCTTTCCCCTCAATATATTCCTATTGAATTAGAGACACATATAAAAAGAAGCAAAAAAAAAAAAAAAAGTTAATTTAAATAACTTTTGGCTTGGTTTTCCTGCGTTGAGTATCTATGCAGATCGATTAATGTTTCCAAAAGCCTCTTGGAAAAAAAGCAGTTTGTAAGTTGGGCTGTGTAATTCCACGTCTATAACATATTGCCATCTATTGGCAAAAGGGAGAAAACACCCAATTTTTTTGAGCTGAACATTAGCATTGGAAATAGATGTCCCTCTCCTTCAGGCATTTATACGTAACTGATTTTATGTGTGTACAGAGATGCTACATAACAGAATAAAGGTTTATACATTGCTTGTGCAATACCCAGCTCATAAGAAATAACAGTCAAGTTCTTCATAAATGAGAAAGATAATATTCAATATAATACATAAAATGGTTGACCTTAAAACAAATGTTTCTTCAGTTGAAAGAACAGGTTATGCATCATGTTTATGCCCTATACTCATATTTATTGAAGGCTGAGTGTGTTCTAGATGGCATGTTCTCATGCCACATATCTAAAAACATTAATAACTGCTAACTCACAACACAAAACCCCAAAACAGATTACCTTAGCTGTCCCATAGGATTATCTCTGCTCTACAAAACTTGTAATTAAAATCTTTCCTAGTTGCTGGTTGCAACCTTACTCCCTATGGAGGTACAAGTGGTCAAATGCCCTTTGCCAGCACAGGGCCAGCTGGCGAAAGCCCAGGGGGAAATGCATTGATCCAGCGGTGGGAGCTCCCTACATCAGCAAACTACCACAGTGTCTGGCTCACTTGCCAGGACATGAATACATTAAGGATGACTTTTCAGTCACGTAGACAGCTAAATATGCAGATAACAAGTACTAGGCATTTTTGAGAATAATTATGCACCTCAGTAACTTAAAGAGAATTAAAACAAAAAAATCTCCACTCCTTTGAGTATTTTGGAGACACAAAAGTAATTACTTCCACAGGGTCAAAAGCTTCTGTGTTGTTTTTCTGCCAGTTTTCCCCTTGAAAGTTAACTTAATTATTTGACTTATATGCCAAGTAATTTCAAGAACCCTGTTGTGATTTAACCGCATGGACTGTAAAATGTCACACAAACTAATAATATACTGAAATATTAACTCAATGTTACAAAAATCAATGAGAGTCAAAGGTAAAGGAAGAGAAGGAACAAATGAAAATTAACCAACAGATGAACCATGTGGATCCTGAGGATGATGGATAGGCTGAGGGTTAAGATTAAAAAATGCAAGTTCTAGAATATGTTGAAAATGAAACGAAAACAACTGGCAGATGATTATTGAACCTAAACCTGCAAAGACATGCAGCAGGGGAACAAATTACACTGCTCAATACTTAATTCACTGGACCTCTTGTCCCTTGGGGCAGGCCAGCTCCTGATCTGATCTACATATGAGGATGGGAATGTTAGAAGATTTAAGACATTTCTCACTCCCACTTTGTTGCCTGCCAATGCCGTGGGAGAGGACAGTAGAGGAAGGACCTTTTTCTTCCTCCATGTGGAAGGGAAGGAACAAGAAAAGGTCACAGTCCAACTTTCTTTCACTAATAACCTCAGCAGACAGCTGTGCCAAGGGCGAGTGTAGGTGGAGCTTTCTGAAGGACAATTCCTCCTCAGGTGCAAGAATCTGGGATGCAAATTGACTCCAGTGCTAACCAGCTGCTTGCTCAGTGCCTCCTGAAGCACTTTCTTGTGCTCAGCAAAGCCACATTTCAGTGATTCTTAGTCCAGGGGGAAAAAAAAAAAGTATTTTCCAACAGACAACTCTGGAAAATTCCAATATTAATTAAACCCAACCCGTGTTATTAATTAGTTACTTTTTTATATATATATATATGTGTGTGTGTATATATATAATGCCAATATGACTGAATCCCCACCCCAAAATAAGGAGCCCTGGGAAGAGTAAAGTGGAACAGGAAAGTTGTTTTCCTGCTCTAGAGCTGATGTCACAAAAATATCCTCTGCCCTGGGCTGGAGCAAACCCAAGACTTCTGACTTCTTTTAATGATGTAAAGAGAAAAAAGTATTTCTGCAACTCATATGGGGTGTCCTGATCCTTTCTGAATCAGGGCACAACTAGCAAATCAAGATTTCCCACCTCCCAGGTCCACAATCTGCCCACCAACAGACCTCCCTCGGTGCATTTCTCTTAGGGAAACTCTCCCCGTGAAAGTTTTACTGCAGCTAGCATAGTCCCACAGGAAGCTTTATTCCATAAAAACATTCACTGCTGTCACCTGGGAATAAAGTTATAGACTGTGGGGCTAAAGATAGTGTCGTATTTTTAGTTCTGTCCCCCTGCTCACTGTGACCTCCTGTTAAGTTACTTAAAGGAGATGTCTCAAAAGCACATGAATTATTCAGGAGGTTAATTCTCATCAAGCATTCTTTCAGTCAAGTACATTTAAAATTGTGTTTCCTTTCTGCTCTCTTTTTCCTTCTGCCCAGCAGTGAATTGCCATCTCTGTGTGCACTTTAAAGAGAGTTATGAGTATGGCAAATAATGTTAATGAGCTATTATCAAAAGCTGGTCACCTCCCAGTGACTTCTTCAGCCTTCTGCCAAACACTGCCAAAACTACTCTTAATATATGCACACTCTGAATGCATGGAGGAGGAAGTACATAATTCACTCAAGCCTTTTCTTGAGGGCAACAGTTCCCCTTATTCCATCACTGTAGCCCAATGAGGCTAATGCAGTATTCTATTGCAAACGGTTATGAACATACTTTTCATTTTTATAATGCCTTTCATCCAAGAGAGATGGACCTCAAGGTGCTTTAGAGATTGCGCTGTATGGTGTGATAATAACAGTATATGGATCACTGCACTCATGCTGAAATATAGACCCCTCTGGGTTGGAAAGCAGCACGCATCTACCATTGCAAGGAACCCTATGTGATATATTAAGACAGAAGTGAAGGCTACTTCATCCTTTTGTACCTACAGGTGAATGCAGGTAGGCCTGACTGTATTTTCTTGTGCTGTAATATAGCCAGGAAACTAGAACCAACAGTGTCAGAAATACAGCCTGAATTTTAAACACTTCCAAGAACATTTTTTTTCTTTACATTAGTGCTAAAAGGGAGTTAAAACTATACAAATCCAAGGCCAGCTCTGCAGTAATTCTGACCTCAAGAGAGTTGAGGACGACCTGGGCATCCTCTACACTCCACCAGGTCAACCTCCCACTCACAGGAATGTCAGTGTGGTCTTGCCCTGATCGCACCAGCGGCACAGCAGCCAGCTCTTTTCTCTGAGGAGATGCAGACAGTTTCCATTCCCCTTGTGGTGCTGGAGACCAATGCAGCCTCACTGATGTGCTCACCTGCACTCTTTGTTTGTATTGCTAGGTTATTATTCTACATTTCCAATGTGTAAACCTCTACTAGCTATCATCTTTATGTGTACAGTGCACACCAGTACTGATCCGATTGGAGTTCCTGTCTCCTAAACCCTATACAATGTATACAAACCGAAACCAGGAGAAAAGTAGAAGGGAAAAATACATTCATTATATGTATTTTCTTAATTTTTCAGGTTTTTTTTACTTTTAACAATAAACACTACAGATTTAAAAAGCCATTTTACAATTATTGTACTGCTAACTTGTGACATGTAAAGGCTGGAAACAGGATTCTGTTCTGTTGTAGGATTTATCATTGATTTGCAGGTAAAGGGAATGCTGTTACTGAGCAAACATGTGAGCTCAGTCATCAGTTACTAAGTGTACATGTTCAAAAAGTCCTGGTGCTGCTTCCTAAAGGGCTCACCTTTACTTTGTCAGACATGCAGAAAAATCAAACAAGACTCACCTCACTGTATTTCTGTCCCAAATGAGAAACAGTAACTTCTGTAAGCCTCACGGGAATGGAGAAACTAGTACTTTGACTTAATGCAGAGGCCAATCACACAGTCCAGCTCCAGACTTCTCTAAAAATTATAAAAGGTCTCTGCAGTGGGCAGCGTAATTCTGATATGTGGGTTTCAAAAGGAAAAAACTCATAAATTGTCACTACAAAGAGTGTTGTGACATACGCAGCAACTTTCAGTGGGTTCAGGACTTTCTGACTGACCTGATCCACTGCTACCCATGACTGATGGAGTTCAGTGGGCCTAGTTCAGATGCTCCAGGAACACCTTTAAACCAGAATAAGTGTGGAAGGGATCCAAGCCAATAAACCTTTAGAATTCCTACACCTACTGAACTCACTGGGTAAAAGGACTAGGAGTCTTAGCTGATCTAAGCAGCTGGTTAATGTTTCCATTTATAAAGTGATTTTTTCCCCAGAAATCTTCATATGTTTCTTTACTCTGGCCTCATGCTTTTGTGACATAACATACATGATGCTGTAAGGATTTAAAAGAGCATTCTGGATTTTTAAAATATCTGCCAATTCTTCTTTAATTCTGAGCAAAAATTATTTTTCATAATTTCAGAACACAAAACATTGAATTCTACTGATATGGAGAAATAGTGCAAAATAGGGACAATAAACATCGATTGTGATTGTATATTTGTTCTTTGTCTTCTCACTGAATACTGCATCAGCACATTATTTTGAGGTATATTGTAAAAATATTAACAGAAGTCATAAACCTTATATAGAGATGAACAATCCTACGTTAACAGTTCTCTTTTAATTTTTTTTTTCTAGTGCATTCTAGCAGTCCCAATTAAGCTTAGAAAAGTGAAAGGTTAATATAGGGAGCACAGAATGAATTTACTAGTGTCTATTTACAAAATCTGTAAGAAAATTATTCTCCACCAATTAATTCAGCTGTGTAATTTGAAGTATGGTTTTAGATCAACATTAAACAGTACAAATAACAGTTCCTCCATCACAAAAAGAAACAGAACAAGTCCAACAAGGACTTAAAAAACCCTAAGGGCTTAAAAATCCTGCATTTACAGAGATGGAGATCTCTCCAAGACTGAAACACTGGTAAGGGGCTGAGGATCAACAGTTCACATCTCTCTGGAGCCTGGACTCTGTTTATGACCTTCTAGACAGAACAAGGCAAATAAACGTGAATTTAACA
Organism: Falco biarmicus; assembly: GCF_023638135.1. Lineage (NCBI taxonomy): Eukaryota > Metazoa > Chordata > Aves > Falconiformes > Falconidae > Falco > Falco biarmicus. The sequence continues at coordinate 30,199,071 of NC_079293.1, read as the reverse complement.
TCCTGATAAAGTACTAAACTACAAACTGAAGGAAAAATCCTGGTCTTCCAGGCTGTAGTCCTGTAGTTTCCTTGGACTAAGATTCTTCTGATTGTTATTACTAGTTATCCTATTGGGGATGATGACGACTGTGCTTCTCTTGTTGTGTAATAAGTGTCCCAAATTATTCTGTCCTGGCAAAAGCACCTAAGAATCTGTGCTTTCAAAAGCCTCTTGGGCCTTGACCTTGCAAACATTTGCGTTTTTGTTTAACTTTAAGCACCCTAGTAATCCTGCTGAGCTCAGTGACTAAACAAACGAGAATGATCAACAGCTGGAGGCTACCTCAGTGCTGATCAGAGGTGGCACAGCTCTGCATGTGTTCCCCTTTGCTAAGGAGTGAGATCTCCTCCTCATCCAATGATTTTTTAATCAGAATGGCTGCTGTAATGAGAAAGGATCCCTGTGCTGGGGAATTGAAGCAGACAGGGACAAAAGGAAGTGAAGAATGAAACGCATTCAGAGAAATTCCTTCCGGGGCTAATTTGAAGAATTCATGTGCTTTATTTTATGAACTCCCCTCTTATTTTCTCTAACTTATTATGAAGGTCATAAACTTCAGCTTGCTCTGTGGGGTCTCCTATACCTGTGGTGATGAGGACAGCACAATAAACAGGTTTCCATTGTGATATCTGGAGGAAATCTTGAATTTTTCTCTTCTATTCCCTTTGATTTTTTCCCACATTATTTTGTCTCTCAGTTCTTAGATAATCGGACACTTCTGTAAAAATTCATACACTACTAACCAAATCAAATATACTACTGAGTTTCAACTTATCTTTTCTTACTAATTTGCAAATTAAAACAGCAAACCAATTAGTTTGACAAACCTTGTCCAAATGTATTTTAGATAGAAAAACTCCACCAAACAGGCATCAGTATGTGCGTCAGCCTGTAGCAGAGGTGACAGAGGCAGCACACAAAGCATTTGCACTGGTGTGCTGTATGCCTGAGGGTTGGAAGTGGCACTGCTTCTTCCAGAGTTGGCTTTATGTGGGAGCTATGGCTGCAGACAACAGTGGGAGACTCTTCCAAAGGTGTCCAGCACCTTGTTCCTACACAGAGGTTTTGGTGGTGTCCTGGATCCCACTGGCAACTTGGAGACCCTGCTTTGCATGAGACAGCTACCTAACCAGATGCATCTCCCTTCTCTGAAAGGTCACATCTCCAAACTGTAACTGAGTTGCTACTGAAACCATTAACTTTAAGCTTTTCTTTCCCTAATCCCATGGCAAACCACTCTTGAGGGTTGCCAGACCTGCCATAGAAGGTAGGACATGTATCTTAAAATATGCCCTGTTAGTCACCATGTATTTTTATTTTGGGAAACACATTCATATCTAACATTTAAGGCATTGTAGCATCAAAGTATAAATACCTCAAAGGTGATACATCAAGGACTGGTCACCTTATAAAAGAGCTGAAAGTCCACACAGAGAAAGTACAATGGAAATATGGATCTTGGACAAGAAGATGTAATGTGACAATTTCTGTGTGACAAAATAGCCTTTTCACCCAGCAAAACTGTAACAGTGCTGCACAGAAAGAAACATGGACTTTCAGAGAAGCAGTTCTTAAAACCCTGTGTAGGCCAGAATCTGCTGTACAAGCCACTAAACACCAACCATCACAACCAGCAGTATTCAAAATGGGCTACAGCCGTTCGGACACTGGCAACTGTCAAGGTCAGAAGTGGAACAAGACTGATATTCACAAGCAGCCCTTGTGCCTTTTCTCAGCAAATACATACTGGGAACAGAGGGGGTGGAGGGGAAAGGGAAGAAAGTTATTTTAGCCATCCCTGGTAACAGTAAATCTTGGGACCTGAATAACAAACAACAAATACATATATTCAGCGTGGGACTCATCTAACTTTGGAATGGTTTAATTTATCTATCTTATATTGAGATGAATCATTTTCAGGAAGTGTTTCTGAAGGGAATGTAGCCCAGCTAGACCCCAGTTAGATAACTAACTCATAGGTGCCTATGCTGAAAGAGAAGAATTTCCTACCCTTTATCTCTACTGTCTGCTATAGTTACTTTAAATGTAGCGTTGGCTCCTCAGAGCTGATAAAAATTCTTGTGTTAGCCAGGCACCCTGGAAGCCACCGTTCTATACCTGTATAAAAAATGCAGAAGATGGGGGAGCCTTAAATACATCAGAGAACTGACTGTTTAGGTAAAGCATTTGCGTATTTGTTGTGAAAGAATCCCACTTCTTTGGCTGGATACTTCCCACCCTTTTATAATATCTCTACATTTACTTAAATTGGATATTAGGAAAAAATTCTTCACCAAAAGTGTTACCAAGCATTGGACCAGGCTGCCCAGGGGAGTGGTTGAGTCACCATCCATGGAAGTATTTAAAAGATGTGTAAATGCAGTGCTTAGGGACATTGTTTAGTGGTCGACTTGGCAGTGCTAGGTTAATGGTTGGACTTGACAATCTTACAGGTCTTTTCCAAACTAAACTATTTGTGATTCTATTACTCTATAAATAGTACCACACACGTTGAGAAATTCAAGACTCCTAGCAAAAAAATTATTACCTTTATGCTATGCTATATATCCCTGAAATGTCAGTACAAGAAGCCAATTTAATGCATACTTTCTACATATGATTGTATTATCATTTTTAAGTGTCTCAAAGACTTCTAATGTCTGTTGAAGATTGTTGCCAGCAGCATTAGACAGAGCCTGAGGGTACAGACTGTGAAGGTGGAAAACAGGGGCTCAATGCAAGGAAAAGCATCTGAAAATTACAGTGCTTATGCTTATAGCTCTGTCCAGGGTTAACACAGCAACTGAGAACTGAAGCACTCATACACAAACTCAGCAAAACTACTGTACTGCTGCTTTTTTTAGATCAACTAGTATTTAGAAACTATATCCAATGTAAAAATATTTACTCAGTATTCAGATTCATAAATAAAACCATGGATTAATAATCAGTAAAAATCATGTTTCAGAAGAATCCACTTAAAACTGTAGGGATTTACAGTTTTACATCGTTTGGCAAGAGCCAAACACATATGCAAGTGAATTGACTGGAGTTCCAGCTTCCTTCCCATTTATATAATCCTTTATAATGTACAAAAATCCCATCGAGTGTGTACAGCCAATCCCTTTGCTTAACTGTATAAGAACGAGGGGGTCACACAACAGAAGCTTTAGAGGCAGTCAGAAACAGTGAACATGAGCTGGAAATGCCCACAAAACCTTTTTAGCATCAAGCTGGGAACCTCAGTCCTACCCCAGATCAGCAAAACCTGCAGATTAGTCATGCTGCTTTAAAGCAAATAATTGAAGTCCTTGCTTACATTTTCCATGGCAATGCCCATCTTTTGTGAGATAATGCCTTTAAACACTACCCAGCAAAAGCTTCACTGAGCCTTAGCTGACTCCCTCCATCCCAGCAGTGTTAATCCATGATTAACTCCTCGATATGTTCACAGGTCTGTTCTTTAAACCTCAGCAAATGTAATTCCTTTTGATTGCACCTTAATAATTTGTTCTCCTGCTCTCCTTCCTTCACAAATTTAGACATTGCTCTGCTCTCATTCCTTGCTTGCTCATGGATACACCCGAAAATTAGTACCCAGCACAAAAGGAGGAACATCATCTCTGATCTGCTGTCAGTCAGAAAGTGGCCCAACCTTTCTGAGAGATCCAGTTTATAATCCACCAAAAATAGGATATGAAATGAGAGTGGCTAGTGCTGTACCTCAGTCAGGGTAATGGGCAGAATATAAAATTTTAGAAGAAAAAATACATTTTTATGGTGTATTTGAAGTATTCCTACCACAATGAAGTTTTAATTTACTACTAGAGCTTTTGCACCACCCTAGTGACAACTAGTAATAGTAACTGTCAAGAAAATTCCTATTTCTGGAATGCAAAGATTTGAGAATAATCTGTTTATTAATATGTATGCATACAAAGTATTTGTAATTTTAATATGCATCACAGAGCTGGGGGAAGCAAAGGAACAGAAGATGAAGTTGAATAGAAACTAGATCTACTTGATGATCCTGGTTGTTAGTGAGGCTGACAGGTTTGAAAATATTCATAAATGTTATAACAACATTGTAATGTCAAAAAAAGATCTTATTGTGAGATATAATTTCAAAATAATACAGTATTTTATGAAAAAGTCAATTTTGTTTTAAATAGACTCTCGTAAATGTAAGATCACAGATACATTTCAGAAAAATACCCTACATTTAACAATGTCATGTTTAATAAAGGAAAAAAAACAACAGACTGGAAATACTTCACCAATTTTCACATGAAGTGGTCATACAAGAACTGCACAATCTCACACTGTTAGGGACAGGCTGAGCAAGCACAGATATATTTCAGCATTTGCTCCAGAATTCTCTGATATAGCATAAAAATATTTGAAATGTTCATTGGATCCCTCATTATACATAAATGTCAGCTACTTTTCCATTTAAAATTTGCCCCAATGTAAAGTTATTTATATGTGAAGATAACAGTTGAATAGAAGAGAGATCTTTTCACATAGACAGCTAGGAAAAAAAAAATAATGTCTTGGTTCTTATCACAATAAACAGCAGCAAAAAACAGAGCAGTAAAAAGCCAGGGAGACATAAAGATCAGGGAAACAATAGAAATAGAGAGTGAAGTAGGGGGAAAGAGAGTAAGTATGTCCCAAGAGGAAGGCAGTTCACACAAATCAATATGGAAATTTTCAGCCCAGGTCTCATTACACAGAATGGTTGACTGAGGCATTGAATTAAGGTTTGCAAAGGTGACTAGGGATACAAAAAAATTGCTCTGTGATGTCAGGAGCCTTCACTTTCAAGTTTTCTGATGCACACTATCTTCAGCAAAGATTTTGCTGTAGTAAATTCAGTGTGTGCCCAGAATAAAGCAACTGGGAGTAACAAAAGAAATTCAGGTGTAGATTTCATTTTAAGTGCTGCTATCTTGTTGAAACAAAATGCAAAGAGAGAGGAATACTAAACTTCACTTTCTTCTGTCAAAACATTTCTTCCTCATATTACTGTATCTGTAATCTATCTGTACAAAATACAATAAAACTGCATCCAGCTTAACAAGGAGAAAGCAAGAGTAGAAAAATGTATTAAAAAAGCATGTGTCATACACTGGAAAAAGGGTTGAAAATAAAAATACAGAAGAAGTAAGAGTTATGGTTAATATGGGAGAAAATTAAAACCATGTGCAAGTCTAATAAAAAACCTCAACTTATCGAAAGATAAGTGGGATCATGTGTTGAATAAGTGTACTAAACAATTTTATTTGTCTTAAAATTAGATGTCTCATTCCATCACTTGTTAGTCTTGGCATAATTGCAGAATTTTGTTCCCATTGCATATTTAGACCTGACAACATGTACATTATTTTTTTCTTCAAGAAAATTCAAGCTAATTATTGACGTAATGACCCTCTTTACCTGAGCATGGATTGCTTTGGGAATTAAGACTTGGCAGAACAGTCTGCGCATCGTTCCAATAACCTCTGACATTTCTTTTTCTAAACCAGAAAGCCACCAAAGGTCAAATGGGATTTTGAAGTGTAGACAAATGTGAAGTCCTTAGAATCATGATTAAAATCTTTTATCAGAGCTAATTCTTCCATAACTCAATTGTAGTTTAACCAAAAAATTCCTCCAAATGTTACTGTGTTGTAGATACTTTTACATGTTCCCCTTATCTTACGGGCCCAAACCAGTAACCTTAATAGAACTTTGATAATATTTTTGGTATAAGTATAATGCAGATTATGTCTATATTTATGAATTCCATTACTAAAATAAAATACTATTTCATATTAATCTAATTGTTCTCACTGAAGTAAATGGAAAAGATACTGAACTCAAAGGAAAGAGTGTTTGAACAGCTCTTAGTACTAGAGAAATATACTCTGCATTTCGTGGAAAGAGAGATCATAGGTTTATTTAACATGTCCTCTTAAAATCCTTTGCAGTAAAGAGTAGACAAAGGAGCCATCATCAGCTGTTTGTGACTGTTACCTTCACATGGAATTAAAGTGTATACTATGGCAATAGATGTTCACCGTACATTTACTTAAGTTCAAGATACTTTGATAATGAAAATAATGTATCTAAACAGATACTATATTCACAAGTTTCGTGCCTGTTTTGTCACAATATCTTGCAATTATGCTGCTGCTTATGAAAAAAATGAGACAGGATACAAGATATTGGAGGTTAACATCAGGTGTGTTGTTCACGCAGTGGTTATGATCATTTTCTTTTCTCTGCTTTGTAGGAGTTGGATCATGATCACTGCCAGAACACTGGAAGCCAAGGTAGGACTTCCCTTGTCTCTGAAAGGTTTATATACACATAAGAATAAATGTTAGGAAACAGAATATATTTGTTTCCAAAATATTTCAATAAAACACATCACAAGTGTCAGAGCTGTGATTGCATGAACGGTGGTCTTCATTATGTCAAATCTTGATTTTTTGAATTAGTGGTGTAAGTTCAGAATAATGACTAGAAAATACTAGAAGGAATCATATGTATTAGGTTTTTATCAACTAAAGGCAAATTTCACATTAACTTCAGTTATCACCATACTTCCTCACATCTCCATAGGATACTCATCTTACCTACAATTTGTCTTCCACAAATGCTTTTAGTCATTTCTCTGACTTTCCTGTCCCTCCTGTATCTTCGGTCCTTCCTTACACAATAATTCCAAAATTATGCACCTGGGTATTCCTATTCCTTTTGACTTTCACACTGAGTTTTAGCAAGCTAGATCTCTTTTTTCATGTTTTTATTTTCTGTCTCTTACAGGAGGGTTTTTTTGGTTTTGTTTTGGTTTTGGTTTTGGTTTTTTTTTTTGTCTTGATGACAGGAAAATAGAAAAGGAAAGAAGTTTTACTGTAAAGAAGATCACTAACAAGGACAAGCATGATCAAAACACATGTGTCCCATGAAGAAAGAGAGGAGACCTTCCCATGAAGAAAGAGAGGAGACTTAGACACAAGCAAGTCTCAGAAGAGGGCAAACAGCACCAGTGAAGATATATTTGGAAGCAAGTCCATTCCTTCCATAATCGTGTCATCACTAGTGTCTCCATTATTTAGGACATTAACAATGACAATACATAAATCTGGAAAATTGCTGGGACTTGAGTGTCAGTTTCATATGTTTGTTTGATTGATATACAACTTCAAGTCCTTCTGTCTTCCTGGAATGCACCCCAACTTCACTGAAATTGTGCTATGCTTCTTTGGTGCAAAGTGAAATGGAGTTCCCTCAGCTATGTACCAGTGATTACCTCTGACAATAGCATGTGGTATTGCAACTAGTGTTGGCCATCATTATGAATGGAGTCTAAACATGCTGCTTCTAATTTTCTTACCCCTTTTGAAAGTCTCAGCCAATGTCTTCTGGATTAGCCCTGGCAGTTACAACTGACAGAACTGTACCACAGTCTGTCAACTGGTAGTAAAAGACAGAAAGATTGCTTTGCTGGAGCAATTTACCCAATGAAATATCAGTAGCTCATCTCACTTTTTAAAAAAATCATGAAAGTTATTGCAACATTCCCAGCTCAGATAATTCCCAAATGGTAGATTCAAAGCAGCAGAGAGCTCTGCCCGCTAAGGAGGGAAGATCACGCTGAGCCACAGCGTCTCTCCTTCTCCCATTGTTCCCTCATTATGTCTGTCATGGACCCTCTCAGCACACTCCCTTATCCTCACCTCTTTTCCCATTTGTTTTAGGGGTGGCAAAGTCAATATCACTACTTTCCCTTTCCACATACCACATTCAGAAAATGGAGAGGGAAACAAGGAGGATTATCTTTCCTACCTTCTGTAATCTGAACTAGGAGTTCTAAGCACCTACGTCAAGTGACTTTATGCATCTGTTTCTGTCCTACATGAAGCTGTCCCCAGTGTGTACAAAGGTTATATATACCAGCACCTATGACTTCAAAATACCAGAAAGCAATTGGAGTTGAAAGGGTGTGACCTGAAGATAATAACCAAGTAATGTTATGTCCTTATTACTTCTTACAATGTGCATTCATTAATTTTTCTGTTGTAATGTTTCTAAATGCTGCGGTGTACACTGCCTTATTAATGTGGTAAGGATTAAGGAGGTACTTAGAACCTGCCAAAATATTTCTAACAGGCATTCCTAGCCTCTTTGCAGTTAGGTTCACTCCAAGAAACAGAGGAACAAAGCCAGTACCACTCTGCCAAAGCAGCGATTTCTTCTCCTGCTAATAGTTTGAGGTTTGGGCATTTTCTGTTTGTTTGTTTGCTTGTGTTTTAATTGCATCTTGTTTACCTCATTTATCCCATTTCTTAATTTAGTCTTATGAACCCAGACGGCAGGAGGTTGCAAAGTGGCAGCAAACATCAGCCAACGAACTTGAGTAAGGCAAACTGAAGGGCTGCTGAAAATCCCCACCTCTGCCCTGCTCAGGGCTGGTGGGGCCAGCGCCGGGCTCTGCACTGCTGAGCAGCGCTGCATTCCTGCCTCCCTCCCTCCCTGCCCTAAACCCGCTTGGTTTATAGACCGGGTTTCAGTAGTCTCGGCCTCCCCTTGTGCTGCCCTTCTCATCGAACCGTCAGTGAACTGCTTCAGCCTCTGCTTTCCTGCGCAGAAGCGAGCGCGCTGCGCCGGACTGGACCAGAGGTTTATCCTGGCTCTCAAATGCTCAGTCCCGCCGGCTGCACTAAAACTAAAGGCTGGTTAAAAATAAAAATAGCTTGACCCAAATCCCGACAGAGAGCCCTGGTCTAAACTGGGGCGAGCCGCCCAGGCACGGCCGGCTCCGCAGGGCTGCGGCAGCTGCGCGATGCCGCACTCAGCCACGGGGGGGCAGTGCGAGACCGCGTCGGGGCTGCGGCCGCCGCTGCCGCCCGAGGGAGGGGCCGCCCGCCCGGGAGCACCGGCCTGAGCTTCAGCAGGGACCCCCCGGCACCCCACCCCTCTTTTTCGCTGTCAGGCTAGTGGGTGTTGATATTTCTTTCCAATTTGTGAAGAAATCAAATACAAGACTTTGTGGGGTGCGTGTGTGTGTGCAGGACAGACAGCAGAGCTAGAGGACAAGTAGAACAAAGCCTAGTTTTTCACTGACGCTTCATGAGTTCAATTTAAAGTAATTTACATGTCTCTCACCACCAGAATTAACAGACAGCAGGCTAGAAGGTACTGGTTTCCAGAAAAACAATCCTGCTTCCTACGCTTATTCGTTTTCATCAGCAGAGTCCACCTCTACTCCTACTGGGCTGAATCTATTTAAAACCTCAGCTAATACCCTGCACCTGCACGCTTTCCCCTGACAGAGAAGACGCAGCTGTTTTCTCATGCTTGTAAAGTACCCATATGCTTTGTTACAACGTGATAACCTTGGTGGTAGATATTCTTCAATCACACAACCATTGCTGCAATGCAAGACTAGGATGGAGAAGGAACCTTGTGATGGAGAACAGATGGATTGTCTGAAGCTGTCTGTGGTCAGCTCCCAGTCTTCTCCCTTGGGAAGGACTCAGTGGGAGTCCCCTCTGGATGACAGATTCTTTCAGACAGCATGGCCCAAAAGGGGCTTTCCCGCTGCAGATTTTCACTGCAGAAAATCATCATTCCAAGGCTGCTGATTTCTTTTACCTGACCTCTTGTGGGCTGTCACCAACGCACACCAAGTGACCTGCTCTTACTGCAGGAGACATTCATTATTTTCGTTATTTATATATCATACATAGAATTTAATTTTTGCTAAATTATTTCTAGAAAAGAATCAAGTTTAGGTGTTGTACAAAGGACAGGCACAATTAGTTATGAAGGCAGAATAATTTAACATTATTTAATACGTCTCCAAGTGATTTCACAATCTGAACTTCCACAATTATCTTCTAAGAAAAATCTTCTTTGGGTGAACTAAACCCCCTTCTGATAAGACACATAACCCAGGAAAAGACTTAGTTGCATTTAAGTGGAAGAAAATTCCAGTAGAAGTACAGGAGATCACAAAAGAGGCAGGTAGGTCATTCAGCTTTCTTGTGTCAGAGAGGATGATTAGAGGTCAGAAACGTCAAGAAATCATTTAGTGCAGAAGGCCATGCACATCAGGCTTAGCTACCTAGGGGCTTCATTCAAGCAGAGTAGGAACAGTATCCAGGTTCCAAGGTGCAGATTGATTAAGCAATCAGTTGCAAATCTGACTCATGTGCAGTCAATAGTAACACAAGAATTTTCAAGTGTTGTGCAAATTGTTTAGCTGGACCATCATTTTACCATTATGGATCAGAAATGACAGATTGCAAGTGACTAGTTTACAGGGTGACATCCCTTCCTGGAGTACAAGGAAGCTGTGCATAAAAGGGAAATAGATAACTAAATATTTCCTCCATCTGTATTTTGCAAAATGCAGAGGATAATTTGCCCATTCTTATGTTGCTAGGGGCTAATTGTGACCTGAATGATGTCATCCTAGTGAGTAAATGGCCCAACAGTGGTACAGAACTTGGGGCAAGCTGCAGATTTTATATATGTGGCCTTTGTAAACTGAGGCCATAAAAACTTTGGGTTACCGAGTAATGATGGAGATAGTAAATATGTGCTCACACTTCCACTTTAACACCTCAGTTTCCAGTTTATCTTAGTTTCTGTCCTTAAACTTAGACATTTCCAAAATGAATTTTTGTCCCATACTGAGAGTTTTCTCCTCCCCTCAGAAGGAGCACAAGAAAAACTAAGTTGTTTTTGTAAAAGAAGCAATTCCCATTGTATCAATATGTTCCAATAACTAAGCTTTCCAACTGACAAAGAAACGTCAAGTGGACAACCACATACATTTTGCTATCCTTTGGGAGAAGTGATCAAAACATTGCAGTTTGCAGTGGACCCACAGCTAATGGCCAAACAGCAAAAAACTCCCCCACCAGTGCATACAGGAGGGAGGGGGGCCAATAATGCAGAAGAATGGACACTTGCAATGGCAAGGACCTGCAGGAGGGTCGGACTTCCCACCAAAGCCTGAGGTGCCCATGCAGAACTGCTTCTCTGCTCTGCAGACTGAAGAGGAAGGACCCATCACACCAGGAGAGGTGCTGGAGCTGAGTAAGGCAGCTCAATCTGCTCATGGTGTAACAACCAGAGCAACTAAGAAGAGGTGACGAGTGGATGTGATGCATCTGTGGGACCTAAGGGAATTGGTGGTTGAAGTGGCTAAGTCACTGTCCATCACATTTGAGAAGTCGTGGCAGTCTGGTGAAGTTCTCACTGACTGGAAAAGGGGAAACATAACTCCCATTTTTAAAAAAAGTTAAAAAGAAAGATCCAGGGACAAGATCCAGTGTCCAGTCAGTCTCACCTCTTTGCCCAGCAAGATCATGGAGCAGATCCTCCTGGAAACTGTGCTATGGCATACGGAAAATAATGCAGTGATTGGTGACAGCCAGCATGGCTTCACCAAGGGCAAATCATCCCTGACAAATATGGTGGGCTTCTATGACGGGGTTACAGTATGGTGGGTGAGGGAAGAGCAACTGATATCATCTACCTGGACTTGTGCAAAGCATTTGGCACTGTCCCGCATAACATCCTTGTCTCTAAACTAGAGAGACATGGATTTGATGCACAGACCACTCAGATAAGGAATTGGCCGGATGGTCACTCTCAAACAGTTGCAGTAAATGGCTCAATGTCCAAGTGGAGACCAGTGATGAGTAGCATTCCTCAGGGGTCCATACTGGCACTGGTTCTGTTTGTCAGCACAATGGACACTCATTGAGCACCCTCAGCAAGTTTTCTAATGACACCAAGCTGTGTGGTGCAGTTGACACACTGGAGGGCAGGGATGCTATCCAGGGGAACTTTCACAGCCTTGAGAGGTGGGTCCATGTGAACCTCGTGAAGTTCAACAAGGCCAAGTGCAAAGTCCTGCATGTGGGTCAGGGCAATCCCAAGCACAGGGTGGGAGGAGGAGGAGGACCCAGGAAACTACAGGCTGGTCTAGCTCGTCTCTATCCCTGGAAAAGTGATGGAACAGCTCATCCTGAACATCATCTCAAAGCGTGTGGAGGAAAATAAGGGTATCAAGCTTAGTCACCATGGGAAAATCATGCCTGACCAACTTAATAACCTTCACTGATGGAATAACTGGCTGGGGAGACAAGAGGAGAGTTGTGGATGTTGTCTATGTTGACCTCAGCAAGGCTTCTGACATTGTCTCCCATAACGCCCTCACAGGTAAGCTCAGGCAGTGCGGGTTAGGTGAGTCGACAGGAAGGTAAATTGATACCTAGCTGAATGGCAGAGCTCAGAGGGTTGTGATCAACAGTGCAGAGTCTGGTTGAAGGCCTGTAGCTAGCGGTGTTCCCCAGGAGTCAGTACTGGGTCCATTCTTGTTCAACTTATTCATTAATGACATGAATGAAGGGACAGAGTGTCCCCTCAGCACGTTTGCTGATGATTCGGAACTGGGAGGAGTGGCTGAGACCCCAGAAGGCTTGCAACCTGCTCTAGGGGAACCTGCTTTAGCAGGGGGTTGGACTAGATGATGTCCAGAGATCCCTTCCAACCCTGACCATTCTGTGATTCTGGGCAGAGAATGGGTTAAAAGCAGCCCTGAGAAGGAAGACTTGGGGGTCTTAGTGGGCAAGAAGTTCAACATTGCCCGGCAATGTGTACTTGCAACCCAGAAAACTTGGGCTGCATCAAAAGATGCATGGCCAGCAGGTTGAGGGAGGTGATTTTCCCTCTCTACTCCACTCTCATGAGACTCCACCTGGAGCACTGCATCCAGATCTGGGGCCCCCAACATAAGAAGGACATGGACCTGTTGGAGCACATCTAGAGGTGGGCCATAAAGATTATCAGAGGGCTGGAGCACCTCACCTGTGAGGACAAGCTGAGAGGTGGGGTTCATCTTGGAGAAGAAAAGGCTTCGGAGGGACCTTATAGCAGCCTTCCAGTACCTAAAGAGGGCCTACGGGAAAGCTGGAGGGCAGGTACTGATAGGACAAGGAGGAATGACTTTAAGCTGAAAGAAGGTAGATTTAGGTTAGAAACTAGGAAGACATTCTTTACTGTGAGGATGATGAGACACTGGAAGAGGCTGCCCAGAGAAGTTGTGGATGCCCACCCTTAAAAGAGTTCAAGCCCACGTTGGATGGAGCTTCAAATGTCTAGTGCAAGGGGTGGGACTGGAACTAGATGATCTTTAAGGTCCCTTCCAACACAAACCATTCCATGATTCTATAATTATATAGTGAGAACACGATTTCCTGAAAGTTTCTGTTTGCAGACACTGGAAGAAACTGGAAGAAGATATGCACATTTAGCAGCAAATGGGAATTAATTTTTCTCTGCAAAGGGCACACTTCACTTAAGTGGCCAAATGGGCTCCTTCCTCTTCTTTCTCCTGGGCAAACCATCCAGGGAACTGAGACTATGGATACCATCTTTTGCCAGTAAATCATTGCTTAATCAGAAATTCAGAGCTGTGAAGAGTGAGTATAGGTGACATTATGTCAGAGAAGGAAAGTTGGATGGGATGGATAGACACAAGTAAGGATGGCAAGCATGACTGGATTGGAGTACAGAAGAACAGCAGGAAACTGGATGAATAAGAACAAAACTGCCTACACAAAACTGCAGATCACTACAAGGCACATTTTTCTTTGGATCTTGGTACTCCGAACATTCTTGTCCTTCCACTGTCATGTAATAGCTGAATGCTGAAAGCATAAAGAAGGATTTTTCTCCTCCAGAGGGAAGAGCTACCTATTAATGCTAACGGTTAGTCTCTTTACTCAAGTGACTAGTTTTTTTACCAAACTCCATGTACTCAACTGACACCATCCCAGGCTGTCAGAATAACTACAGTTAAGAAGTTCTGTAACAGAATATATAATTCTGTCAAAATCAAAATACTTCAACATTCAGTCACTTTGGTCTGTGCTTCATTCCCAAATAAAAAAGAGCTCACCAATGTCAAAACACCTGTTTGTTCAATGTAAACCCAAATTCTAACTCCAATGTATAGTCTATTTCTTGAATTAAAAGTAGGAACATTTCAGCCCTGCAGAATTGATGTACAGAATGCATGTACATCTGCAACAAATTTATTAAACATTTATTTCAGGAGCAATATTCTGTATTTTGTTTGAAACTGAAATGAAAATAAACTTTAACATTGCGGTGAAACAAATTCCTGTTCTTTTCCTAGCTCCGTGATGTAAATTATTTGATTTGTGTGTGGTTTTTTTCCAGAGAATCATTGCTTAATTCAATATATAGACCATGCTAGAAAATAAATCATCATCTTTTCTCTCTGTTTTGTGTTTGTGCCTTTTTCAGCAGGCTGTTATACAGGGATGGTGACAAATGTGGAAAATACCTTTTCCCTCCTTCAGTGGGGCCTGCATTAGGGATCAGGCAAAGTTACAGCTTTGTCACCCTGTGAGAGCAGGGAAGAGAGGCAACCATGATTCAGATTTCTCCGCCCTCACTTCTACATCAGCAGCTGGGCTACATCTTCAAAAAACTGCTTTTAGAAGACACAGCTACTGCATTCCTAGCAGCTCACAGAGAGAGAGTGCTTTTGTGCCTCTTCTCGGGGTACGCATCTGTCCGCAAGCCATGCTACTGGCTCTGCCAAAATGGCCCCATCACCCTTTGCTCTCTGTTCCCCTGAAACCCCAGAGGAAGCACTTTAGGTAAAAAGGCCACATGCTGCAATAAAAAGGCTGTCCCTGGCCTGCACAGCATGTGTTGGTTCACGCAGTGGTAGCTTTCCTGGTTCCACCTTCTACATCCTATTAAAAGGCAGGTAAAAATATGTGACTATTATCCAAGGTGTTACTTTTCAAACCAAACAATGCCAGTAGCTGCCACAGAGATAGTTCTCTCAGTCTCAGGATGGTCTGACAAAGAGAAAAGTGATGGTCCAAGAAACCACTAATAGGAAGAAGTTGGATAAGCTTCTTTATCAAGATACAAAAAACTCAAGAGCGCTGATTTGGGAAATGTATATTTTCCCTTAGCAGGAACAGCCAGGGAGGCAGAAGACAGATTCCTTCATTTGGATGAGTTCATCTGTTCTTGAACTCTGTTTTCCAGCAAGGACTTTTCCCCCTAGGAGCACAAGTGTTAAGTCTAAGCAACACTTCTCTCTGAAAGGTGGCTAGGGGCAGATGTTTCCAACAAAATTCTCCATTAAAGCCTATGCTCTTATGTGCTCCTTCTTCTTAGCACCTTGAAACTCATGTTTGCTCTGCTGTGTACTATGAAAGCTTACAAAACAGATAGATCAAGGAAAAAGCATAAACTTTTCCAGACACTTGAACTTGATAGAAGTTTGTTTGCCAAGAGCAATGCCTTTCTCCTCAATTGTATTTATGAAAGTGTTTGTGTGAAGACAGCAAAGTAAACACATTATTCCTCCTGTTACTCCATGTATTTTCTCTGCAAATATACTTTGCCTTCCCCAAGGATACTGGAAGGCGCCTTCCTTTTGCTTCCTTCTGGTGTAACCTGAAACTGATTTCACTGAAGAAGTATGAAGCAATGCCAAAATAAGAGAAGAGAAATCACAGAGAACTGCGTGCTGTGGTGGAGCAACTTGTAGAAGCTTTGTGTGCAGCAGGAAAAATGAAAATGTTAATACTTCTCTCAGCTAAGTAGATTACCAAATGTTCTGAATTTACAATTTAAGTGAATCAATCATTTTGCCTGTTACTCTAGATTTAGGCTAGTGGAGCTAAGAACAAAACCAGTCAATTGTTTTCAAGGCAGCTGTTAAATATATGAAGCATACAACAGGCTCCCTAATGCAAAAAAACCCCACACAACCCAACAACAAAAAAAGCCCAACACCCACACATACATCTCACCACTGCTAGCAAAAGCACAACTAGAAAAGCTCAAGATTGTTACAGAGGCAAAAATTATCATTGATCTTTTGTCATCTACAGATCTGCACCAACTTGACTACCTTACAATGCAACTGATTTGTCATATTGTTTGATAAAGCTTCCTTGGAAATCCAACAGAAGAACAAGAGTTTAGACAAAGGCTTTCAAAAACACAAAAGGGACATAGCCATCTAAATTTCATCATCTTCTGTGCACATGGTGTCTCTGGCTTCCATTTATCTTATTGGGAATCACTATCCCACTTAAATTTTCTTTTCACACTGAATTATTTCATAGTTATTCAGTTTCCCTGCAACAAGTCTGATATGAACTTGATTAGAATGAAAAAAAAAATCAGATCCCTATCCTAGTCTGGATAAGCTGAGTAGCTTTTCGGTTGCTTTTTGTGAGGTGTTTTTCCTTGAATGAAAAACGCTATGCTTTCGCTTAGAGAGATGGGTGAACTGTTCTGTGGTTAACAAACTGCAGATTGTATGAGAAAGTGTACAAGTCTCATCTGGGAATCATTATGCATTGATTAAATTCCAAGCAATTTTAACCTAAGACTTACTATTTTTTCTTGTTTGTTTGAGTTGGCTACTAAGACTGATCACCTTGGAGAAATTAATCACAACAATGGCAAATCCTAAGACAGACCATTTAATTAGACCTGTTGCTCTCATTAAGAGTTAGTTTTACTTTACAAGAGAGGACAGTGAACTATTTAATACAGCCAAACACTAGCAGATTGGAAAATACAAGACATCTGTAGAGTAAATCAAGCTACTGATCTATACAGAAAACATCCATCAGCAAGTGTCCTATTATTACACCTGTAGGACAGTAGCATTTTAATGGCCTGGTTGAATGTGAATAATGAGGACTCTCTCTTCCAATCCCTGCTCCCCACTTATCATTCCTCACCTTCTAGCATGCACATCTATATCATTTATTCCACATCTTTCATCTCCTTCCACTCCAAGTTTCACTTACCTCCACACTCCCTATTACTCCGACACCTTTTCTCCTCCCAACACTCAGGCCTGGCAGAGAGCTTTCTCTTTGCCTGCCTTTGCATGTCTGTCTTCTTTTTCCTTCGAAATAGTCCTGACTCTCTATGGTATGGTTTTAACATAAGTCCTTAGTTACTACGCTTTGTAGTGAGCATCGAAGTTTACACCCAGCTTCACTAATTCGAGGACGACTGTGTAGGCACAAGTTCCCTACAAAGGCAACTTGTAGGTGGCCCTGAAGACCTCCGGAGGGCACTGTAAGGACACCTAAATGAGGGTCTGTCTTTGGTGAATGTCTAAGGAGCCAACAGGCAACACTGAGCACCTCCATCCTGCCAGAACCGAGGCCACCACTCAAGTAACTCATAAAGCACAGGTGGTCCTTCATAAAGAGAAAGGTGTGTGATGAGGACTTCGGTTCCCTTCTGTTAGTCAGCATCTCATAGAATTGCTTTAGTTTTGCTCATTTGACCCAGAAACAGAAGATTTGGGGTCACTGTTCTCCTTCACCCAACCGAAGAAGGATTGCAGAAGAGTGCCTTAACCCTGGTTCTAATCTGTGGCTACCCTTCCTGTTGAAGAAGATTCACCATATAATCATGAGCCCTGTGGCAGACCAGGGAAAAGTCTGCTACAAATAGTGTTTCAGACCCCACTACTTGCAATATAAGTGGATACTGAGTATTAGACCATAACTGGCTCCATTTTTGTACAGTCCTGGGAACATGAATGTAAACATGAGAGCACTGTTCATTGAATGTGTGCCCTAGCTGCTAGAAGCGGGACTCAGCCTAGGTTACCATCAGGCTGGGTTTTCAGACCTGTGACTCCTGCGTTGCTGTCTGCAAAATGGACCAAATGTCACAGGCAGGTAGAGCAGAATACCCAGTACTGGTGATTATAACACCCTGGAGGTACAAGGTCATCCTTGCTAGAATGCAGGGGTGGGGCTGGGGGGAGGGCAAGGGAATCCCTTCCCTTCTCCGAGTAAGAATGTATGCTTTAAGCTATTATACAAAAAGATAAAGCTTCCCCCACATCCTTCCTCAGAGCAAGGCAGTCTGAACTATAGTCTGGGTACCTAGCCCAAGGCACCTGGTCCAACCAGTGTGGCATGAGATAAGGCAGGGTTAGCAAACAGGTGGTTGGGCTGCCAGCCGAGAATTAGGTGGAACCGAGGTGCTGAAATCTCAATGTAAGCGAGGTTTAAGAAAACTTGTTCTGTCCCTTTTTACATTGACTGTTTTACAGTCAGCACTCAGAAAGCGAAATCCTGACTGCTATTCTTATTGTTTTGATGGTCTTTTGCCTTTCTTCTACCTCTTTCTAATAAAAGATATTATTTCCTTATTACAGATTGGGTCAACCTATATTGTAACATTTTCTTGGCTACTGCAACACAAATGCTAGATGTTAAAATGAAAAATGGGGACAGTGGTGTACCATATAAAGATTTGCTGTACCAAAGCAAAGGTTGGGTTAATAAGCTTCTCTCAAGGTACTTTTTAATGCTTGATTCTCAAGCTCGGTTGAGTAGCAATAGCAGTATAACCATGCTCACCACTCAAGATAAGTTAATTTGCCCTCCTTAGGTCTAATTTTAGCAAACATGGACATGCCATATTAGTTTACCCCTAATAACAAGATCTAGAATGATCAGATGCTTTCTGATGAAGCAAGAAAGCCAATTAAAGCAACCTAGAAAATTAATCCTGAGTGTAATTCTGTTGAACAGTTGTACCCAGTGAAAACACTGACTGAAATTAAGACATCAGAAGATCTACATCTGAAAGAGACGCCACTGAGACAATCCACAAGTTAATGTAATCCTATAATATCTGATCTGGAAGCATTTGATCAGAAGTTAATTTTCCATGTGATAGTGTCAGTGGCTAGTACATCATGACATAACCCCTCCTTTAACCGCACATTAGAAAAAACATTACATCAGTACATTTAAATCATCCTGATTTTTTTTTTTTTTTACATTGTGTTAATCCATATTTCCTGAATTGTTGGCTGAACAAAGTGAAGCCCTATAGACAGCTGGATGTCATATCTCAGTCTGTAAAATTATAACTTTGCAAACCATATTTCCATTCATTCATTCCAAAGCTTCAAGAAGAATCTAACCTCAGCGGACACAACCCATCACACATGTACATATGTAAGAAAACATGTTTAAAGGAAAAACATGCTGACAGATCATCTGATTCCACAATAAACAAAAGCTATGAGGTATCTTATAAAAATCTCCATCAGTTTTTCCTCTCTTCTTTTTTTCTGGGTATATAACCATGCAGGTACAGAAGTCTTCATGCTGCATTAATCCATTTCAGATGGAATGGAGTATCTTTGTGCTGCCCATCATTTTTATTTTAGAAGAACAATTACTAGGTATTACCGTTAGCATTTATTCTGCAAAACTGTATAAATTTTCAGGCAGCACTGAGTGCCTTATGCTGAGGCACTCTAGAAACACAACAGAAAAGTGATCACTCCTTCAAGTGGTTTACAACACATGTGAATCATCTGAAAGCTACATATTTCTGAAATCTGTTTTACTGCTAGCTGTTATTGTTACTTCTAAATCTATTATCTTACTGGCCTGCTTCATCGGCAGTGCAAAAAAGTGGTTTGGAAATTATATCATTTTTTCTGTATAAGTAACCCTGTAGGTTTCTGCCTATTTATAAAAAGTTGTGATTTCATAAATAGCTTTTTAAAATTTTGCAACATACACTTTACATCTTTCAAACACCTTCCAACATTTTCTATCTTTTGAAATGTCTCTTAGAACAGTCTAGGATCACTAGTACCCCAAAGCTGACAGGAAAATCACTGGGTTTTACTAAAATGACTAATAAACAAGTCCACCTACCTTTAAATGAATGGAAAGTCTGACTTTGTCTTCTGTGGGCGTTAACTATAACTCAAAAAACTCTGCAAATTCATACAGCCAAAGTTAGAAGGTAACAAAAAGAATATATAGCATTTAGATTATCTTATTTAACTGTCCATTTGCTAACTCACATTAGAGGGCAATTTCAGCTGTGACTTGTGCCTAACTGTATATATTTTTACCATAGTAGTTCAGCTCACAAATCTCTGTAGCTGATTGAATCTTTTAACAAATATTTAGCTCTTACATAGCTTGCTGTAATTTGAGACTGCAGCCATTTGTGTGTTGCTCATCATGCATCTGAAAAACCTCGTAACAATTTCAGTTGTTTTAAATATAACAATTAAGCATCAGAGTAACTGTGGGATACACTGTCATTATTTTGATTTCTAAAAATGAGTATTTTTTTTTTTAACAGACATGGTTAACATCCTTATTTTTGTGGTTTGTTGTTTTCAAGAGAACATGGTCACAGAACAACACATTTTTCAAACAGTTAAAAATATCACTGCCAAGTGAAAACTGAGGTTTAGGATCAAATAAAAAAAAAGGAAAAAAATGAATGAGAAAGAACAGAGGCAAACACATCCAAAACTGAGCGTCAGTATGTCTTTTGCCTTACTCTGAAGGTGTCTTAACTCCACATATACCTAGGGAAGTTTTGTTTCTACACTTGTTCAGAGACTCCCGAGCACTGACATCATTGCAATGTCTCACCTTGATCTAGTTCAATCAGGCTGCATGCAAAACACAACATTAGCCAATACTTCATTTGAAATGATGTTAGCATTGGCAACAGCTACAGTCCCCCTTTAACAGAGTAGCTCACCAACAGCTTGAGCACTCACACAGAAAGCAGGAGAACATGTTTCAGGCCTTCCCACTGTCTGAGAGCACTCAGAAATTACACCTCCCAAGGAAGGAGGCTAGGAAAGAAGCTGAAGATATGGATCCTGGGTGGGGATGTTGTCCTAAGGCATACAGGACCCAGGAAGTTTCAGACTTTGTGATTCTTCACCTGTCTAGTTTAAATCTTCACACAGCTTTCTGGTATTTCAGTAAGCATTTTCAGGAGCCCAGCTTTCTAAATTTCTTGTGTAGGGGCACAGTGGAGAAATTTGGATTTCGAATGAGGACCAGCTGCCTGGATGTTAAGAGATGCAGTCCCCAAAACTTTAAAATCTGAGTCTTCACCTATCCCAAGTTACACAAGGGAAAACAGCTAGAACCGAGAAGTTTCTATATGCCTGTGAATGTTCTATTTAAAACCTTATTCCACCTGCACTGTGCCACAGCATCTGCTGTTACCACTAAAACTAATAAGCAGAACTCCCACAAGGCAATAATATATATTAGTGACATATGCATCACGCAAATCACCAGCTATTAGTAATACAGAGAAAAGCAAAAGTGTTAACAAACACTGACCTTCTCTTACCCTTATTTACTTGATCTAAGTTTCACATATTTTGTATAGATGATTTATGGTAACCTTAGATTTCACATAAGTGAAAAAGTTGTATCACTACATAATGAGTTATATTGGTGGCATGTTATTGCTAGTACATCTGAGAAAAGCTTTTGCTGAGTTGAAACAGGTCTAGGAGTACTAAAAGACATTCAGTCTTACACTGAATATAACCAAACCCTTTATATTATTCAGACCAGTATGCAATTCTATCCCTTTTGAATCATTTATAAAGATTTAAATGTCTTGAGATTCAGCAAACCAGAATAGGGAACATACAGCAAACTTTTCCTCCTTGTGTATTTCCAGAGCCGTGAAGGAATGGATTAATAATCTAATAACAAAAATTCAGAAATATTATAAAAATATCTGCTATCACAAGATTAGTGGACTTGACACTGATCTTTTACTCCTCGATATATCCCAAGGGTAATAGCAGCTGTGGTAGTTTAGTCATGGACTTGAGAAGAAAAATGCTAGCATGTGGCTTATATTTTCCTACCTTTCTTCTCATATCCATAAATAATTTGTCAGTTATGACACCTTTTTTATTCTAACTAGAAGTAACTAAATTTTATATTTGAAATTAAGACTATACAGCATGAAGAGATATCAACCTAAATAGCACAACCGATTAAATAAAGGACATTACTTTTCCCTATAAATATTGTTCCTTTTATCTTCTTCAGTGTCAGAATAAGAACTGAATAAGCCAGTTAGTCATCATGTCAACCATAGATGGTAAAGGGTGGCTAGATCAGGTACAGAGTTTTCCTCACAAGGCAGACACATGACAGGGTGCTGGTAACTGACATGGAAACCAGCCAAAGCTATCAAAACCTTCTCTACACCAGGAGATTGGTGACCTGCGTATTTATAAAAAGAATAAATCAAAATGTAGGATAAGAAACTGAAAAGGAATGTAGTTTACTTAGAAAGAGAGAGTTTGTGTGGGAACCTAGCCCCAAGTATACTGAGCCAGCAAGTGTTCAGATGTGAAGCAGGGGAAGAGAGGATACACAGGTGCATGTACCAATGCATGTATGCATGCAGACAGGCAGGGTGGAGAAAGGCCATAGGGACCTACACATCTGCTTTTTCCCCAGATAACAGAGGAACATGTGGACGAAGCCCTGTATCCCACACAAAACAGCAGTGACTGAGTCTGGTGCGTGCATGGGAGGAGAAGCAGAAGGTTTTCAGTTGCTCTGCTATTGCTTTTCTAAATCAGGTTACTGGTTACTATTGACAATTAACTTAAGCTGACATAAGCAAAGACCATTGCCAAATTAAGTATCTTGCCCTTTTCCCTGCCTCTTTCCCCAAATCCTCATGTGAAGTGCTTGCTCCTCACACAAGGGAAGACCAAACAGACTAAAATGTAACCTGACAGTTACAAAATAGTATTAATTTCTACCTGGATCATTTTCTTGACAAGCAGAGCCACAGCCCCCTAGCTAATTGCTACTGCAGACACAAGGAAGACAGCAGGACACACAGGGAGAGACTGGGAATAGAATAGCACCTAATGTTTTCATTAGTTTTAAATGATCCTCAAACCACTAATAATTTTCTTTCAAAAGAGAAACGGCAGCAAGTGAGTGCCATGCCCCAACTCCTTTATTCAGACTGCTTTTACTCAGCACGCCCTTGAGAAAATGGCATGCCTCAAGCACTTTTGCCAGGAGCATTAAAAAATTTCTAGTACATTTATTCTATTAGCATTTTATATGATTATTAGTGTCTAATTACAAGCCATTATAGTAATGGTGCATTTAGCAAGTATATCCCAACAGCACTGTATCTCCAGCCTCATTATTAGCTGAGTAAGTCATCACCTGCAGGAACTGAACCTGGAAATTCAAGTTAAACTGTGTCCTTCTGTTACTACAGCTGAAAGTCAGATCTCATACCCAAAACTGTCTCAGACTCCCCAGCACCAAAATGCATGCACATGAGTTCTCACCTCCACTTTCCCCCCTGTAAAAGCCCATATTAAGTTCACGGTGCTTTTTGACCCACATGCCCCTGGGAATCACACTTGCATCATTAATTGTTTTGATGAGCCTGCACCTGCAGGCATTTATATCTCAGGATCCCAAAGCACAGAGCTACACTAATCCAGCTGCAAAAGTGTGATAAGGTCCTAGATCAGGTCAGAGTTTTGAGGGGAACTTTTTACTGTTGTGTTACCCCACAACAATCGAAAGGGCTCTTGGATGGATCTTCCCCATCTGCTGTTTTCTTGCAGGTGAGCTCTTCTACCAGGCTTGACCTGAGATCAGCACCTCAACAGCTTTCTGTGTGGCAACAATCTCCATACAGTCTCTTTAAAGGCCCTAAAAAGCCTCTTTCCACCCTGTCAGAAGCCTAGCCACACGCAGGCATGGTTCATGATCTCCAAAGTCTCCCAGCATCTGGTAAGCTTCATCTCCCTGCTCACTGCATTTTCATATATCCTCTTCTTTCCATCCTGCTTCCTTTGTGTGTGCAATGACTTTCAAGGAGCACATCTTCCTTCAAAAAGCTCTGTCTGTACCAGGCAAAGCAAACTGCAATCATCTTCTCCGAGGTGAACAGACAAACTGTTAGTAAAATGGTTATTGTCTGTCACACCCTGCAAACTAAAACTGCTTGTGCTAACCTTTCAGATTCATACAGTGTTGTCACAGTATTGGAAACAAAGCAATGACCTCAGCTGGGATTAAAAAAAGCCTTGAAAATTAATCAGAAATCTGTTTACTTTTTTAATAATTCACAGATATGCATGCTTTTTATCATAACAAATATTTAGCAATAGGAAACTTTTAAAGGAAACTATCTTTTTTTTTTTTTAAATAGAAAATAGAGAAATGATAGTATATCACTGCTTGCAAACCAAACACTGTGATCTGCAAGACTAAATACAAGATAAGTACATTAAATTCCAGATAAAAATGAAATTGCTTTTCTCCTAGAATGTCTCCAGTTAACTTGGTAGGTCCTCATACAGTAATGTACTGAGCTGTTCTGAACTCTGAGGGCAAAGGGCAACAGCAGCAGCATTGGGCTGAGGACTGGACTGACATAAACAGCACGATCCACACACCCGTGAGACAGGAAAAGCTACAGAGCTCTACTTGTGTCTAGAAACAGCAAGACCTCTATATATTCAGCTGTATCAGTATCTAAGGCCATTCTCAAATGTCATTAGTGTTCGTCATTTCATGACACAGACAATTCTTATACTTGCATAGACATCTTATTCCTTGTGCTCTGCCATTTCTGGTCACTGCAAGATGTGGAGCCAACTCAGCATGGATAATCTTTTGTACCTACGCTTACAGGTGACCATATGTTAAAAATTTTTGCGTGGCTGAGGCTTTAAATAGTAGCCAGTCAGTCATTAATTCTCAGGAATTGTTTAGAACTGTCTGTGTAGGGGATACAAGAAATTACTTTGCCAAACATGACCTTTATTTAGTTTATGAAAAATAAACTTCATGCCAATATAAATCACAATAATAAATGGAATTAAAGCATTACATTTTCTATGTAGGACAGCCTATTTTTTAAAAAACAATTTAATTTTTCATAGTGAAATCTTTAGTCAGTCCTACATTTTCATTCAGTTCTGTAGGAAGTGGGTCCCTCTGCATATTACCATACTGATAAAAATGATTGATTCCTGTAATTTCATTTCACTTTTATCATCTATTTTCTTAAGAAAAGTTAATGTCTGAGTTAATGAAAGACAGAAACTCCTGAATCTAGAATCACTGGTCACTCCAAAGAAGATCAATCCTATCAAATGCTGTGAATAATGATACACAAAAGATTCATATGACATATGTGCTCATTTTGGGAAACATTAAGCAGTAAAATTGTTATCTGTACTTTAAACCACTCCTTTTCCAGTCTAGAATATTAATATCAGTAGATATGAATCTCTTTAGAAATATATAAGCCACTTTATAACACAGTGCTCTGTACATAACGTCTTGCATATTTCCCAAAGAATCACTGTCCAAAGGGTACCCTGGTATACTGACTCTAAATTAGAAGGATTGAGGAAAGGCTGTAAGATAAGGATATATAAATTATAATAAGAACAGGTCGCTTCTATATCCTTTCCAATTTAATTACAACCACTGTCATAAAAATGGATTAGATACTGCTGTTTTCTCTTCCCATTACCATCTTTGTCAAAAGAATGAGAAATCCAAACTTCAATGCTTGTCAGCTTTAGTCGAATGCTGTGTAGTTCTTTAACCTTTCTACAGCTATGTTGTTGTATTGGCTGGCTTTTCCACTTCTTTCATGTTTAAACAGTAGTAGCTTGCCGTAATGAACTGGAATAGATAACCAATCCTGTAGCAGCATATTGAAAAGGCCAAAGCAGTTCATCATTGTGTGATCAATATAATAAATTAGACAACACAAATCTTATTCTCATAAAAAAGGCAAACAAAATATGTTAACATGAATTTGTAGTGATAAAGTTAATTTATAGAGAGAAAACAAACCCGTCTTACATTTTTAGTATTTTATATACAGTTTTACACCTCAGCATTGCACAGCTAACACTGAAATTCATACTTGAGTACCATAATACTTTAGACATACGTACACATTCCATATATTGTTTTTAACACCTGTATCTTCCTTGTTTCATTTCAGTGTTAACATATGAATTTACAAGTTTATATTCTCTTTTAGGATAATGAAGTGAGGTTTATTAATAAAAAATAAAACTGAGTAAATACTGTCATTATTTTCATTCTGGAAAAGTTTCTGGTTTTATGCCCTGATGCAAGACAACCATTGAATGAACACACAGGAAAAGTCCCAGCATCCACCATGGGTATGTGTTTGCCTGCAGAGCCCTGGGGAACGAGGGTGTCTGCTGCCAGGATGGTGCATCCCAGGCACAGCCAGCTCCCTCCCTCCCTCAGAAACCTGCAGGAGCAATTTGCCAAGGAACAGGCAAGGTGACATCTCCTGAAGGCCTCTCTCTGATCTATTAATTGGGCAACCCCACTTGAAGTTAAAAGGATTTTAAGAATACAAAGCAAGCACTCATGAAATACCAAATATGAGTCTAGCTTGGCAATGAGTGTTAATCTTTGTGATGAAATGTATCATAATACTATGACACTGCAAAATCTTATTTTTCCCTTACCCACTCCATGATAAGAAATCCACTATTTCTTGTTAGCTGTTCTTTGATTAGTAGTTTGGTTTTGGTTTTGTTTGGTTTTTTAGCATAGCTAACCCAAAATTTGCAAATAGACAAATTTATTAATTATATGGTGGATGTGACCTTACCTTAAGTGTGGGTACTTCATAGATATGTTTATCCACTTATTTTTAAAGTATCAGTTCAAGACTGAGTGGCAGTTTTATTCTCATTTTATAGATCAAGAACTGAAAAGGCAAAGATTGAGTCATAATTATTTCTTTTCTTTTTTAATAACCTGTGAGGGCCAGAAGCATCATCAGTAGAGATTAAATCTTTGAAGGTATTAGCTGCCAATTACTTGAGTCTAAATGTAAGTGTATGGAGAACCTGGATTATTTTTTTCTATCTTTATTATGCATTTTACTGAAGTGGCTGTAGATTTTACATTCATATTCACATATTGTGCCCGACTGCACAACAGGCAAGTGTTTCTTACTGTACAGTAGAGTAGTAAGGATGGAAACATCTATTTTATTTATGGGAGCAGCTGATACTAACTTGAATAAGTTAATCATTTCTACTGTACAAGTCCTGAGTTAGATGAGGAATATGCTTGCAGAACTGAGAAAAAATGTCAATGGCTTTTTAACTGCTATTTATTTTGGTCAAGATAATACCCTAATTTCAGTTTCCAAGTGTAGGGATTAACATGATAAATATGCAAGCTTGCACAGCTAAGGTTAAGATGCAGCCTGTAGTAAATGTTTTATCAGCAGCAAAGTAATGGTCCTGTGTACTGCAAATGACAGCTTTAGTGGAAGGAGAAAGGGAGCACAGGTCGCAAAGAGTTTCAACTTGGCAGTTAGAGGTATTCTATTTTAACAAAGATTCAGTGAGTCTGTTTTAATATAAATGTTGCTTTAGTCAAACAGATTTCTAAACTGGAAGTTTGTTTTTCTGGGCTGCTAGGTGAAGAACAGAGATAAACAAGCTCCTTGGATAGCATTTAGAAATGGTGTTTCTGTTAGACTGCTGTTGCTGAGTTGGGAATGAATACTGAAAAATAAGTACCTTCTATTTCTCTGGGTCATGTTCCTCTGTGGATATTTGCATTATAAAATATACAATGAAAAGAGCATTAGTCACCAGCCATCAGAGTCTCATCCAGCAGCCACTGAAGTCAGAGCAAAGGCTTCCACTGACTTCAATGAAAGTTGGATCAGGCCCACAATACTGCTGTCCAGACTCTATATATTGTGCCAAATGTGTTGATACTGGAACAGAGCTTCTGACAACAAAAGCCATTGTCACAGACATGACCTGCCACATTGCCTACAGCCCACCATAGGCACCTGGGAGGAGCAGTGGAGCTGAGTGGAGGAGAAGGGCTGTTTTCAGAGCAAAGGATATCTACTCCAGGCAAAGGGAAGGAGCCAGGTGAGACAGAGAGAAGGAAGAGGAGCCAAAGAGGAGTGATCACTGAGGAAGACTTTGTCTGCGTTGTAAATTAGAAGTGGGGAAGCTGGGGCAGGCTATGAGGAAAGCTGAAGGGGAGCTGCTGGCAAGAAGCACTGCAGGGTCAGAAGGGAGCTTCCATAGGGATGTCTGGAGAAAGGCAAGCAAGAAGCTACTGAGACAGGCATCAAGAGACAAAAAAGACAAAGTTCAGCAGAAGTAAGAAATATCAGCTGCAGTGGGAACAATCACGTCTGGAAACAGAATGAGTTTGCTTGGTGAAGACTGGGCTGCAGCATTCCAGCATTGCAGTGCTGAAGGCTGCATGCTCAGTGAGACATCTAAACGGTGTCGTGGGCCACAAGACTCAACAACATGAAAGGGAGGTGCCAATGAAAGGGATGGACTACAAAGACTCATACACAGGTTTACTTACTTTAAAACATGACTTAGCCTGGACTCAGTGGGACTCATCAGATGCCTATAGTCCAGGTTTTTGGAGAACTGGGAGCTAAATTACTATCAGTCTATATGGAAAAATGCTTGAAGCTGTTAATGCAAATCTGCATTAAAATAAAGTAAACACACAAAACCAAAACAATAACTCTGCTAGATTATACACTTTATTGCTCGTATTCTCTCAAAACTTACAGAATAGCTGCATTTCATTCCTTTATTTAAATTAAACTAAGACAGATAAAACGTGAAGTCATTGTACAAAGTTAATAGAATATAAAGATAAAACCTGAGGGTGGCTTTAATGGTTTACTTTCTATATTTTTTCTTGAATCTTTGAATAAATATTTCTCAGTACCAAGAGGCTGATGAAATTACAGAATGGCTAGATTTTGTCATTGTTCCAACACAACCGAAAAGATGGCTGAATGGATTGCTGATCAATTTCAGATGTTTGTGTTCAGCTGGCCTGCGTAACATTTGCAATATTTTAAATTTGGTAGAGAATTCCAGTTCTCAGCTACTCTGTCCTATTACAGAAAAATATTCAATTAATAAATTTGAAATGCAAAATTACCAGATACAAATTATTACTTATTTTAATTATTCACATTAGTGATATTGTAGCATCTAAGAACCTCAGACAAGAGCAGGATGCTGTCTTAGTAGAAGCTACTCTTACACATAATGAAATAGTCTTGACTGACTGGAGAAAGAAATTTTTGAAAATGAGGTAAAAAGAAAAAGGGGTATCCTAATTTTTTTGGCTGGGAAGCAACAGACAAGAAGTCTGGGGCAAAGCAGAGGTTTAAATTCAGCCTGGTGACTTGTCCAGTTTAAATAACCTTTTCTTTTAAATTATTTGCCAAAGGGAATAACACTACACCTGTGAATAAGGGTTATAGATTGTGGTCCTTTAACACAGATTAGATCAGTATCTTTCTCAGTAATACACACTCTATCTTTTCAGGTCATAAGCCATTTTGTCCACTTAAATAAAAAAAGTGGGTTTAAATGGTATTTTAAATGGTACAAATGGATGAGCCCTTGAAAAAAATTAGGTAACAGCTTTGCATGAGCTGAATGGCTGATGTACTCTCTTACTACCACCTGTAACTTGAGATTTGATGAGACCTTCAGAACTGAAAACAATATTTGTTAACAAAAGAATGCAATAGTAATCAGTAGGTCTCATTATCTTTTTTCAAGACTACATAGGATTATTTTTTTTTCCGGACAACAAAATTTGTCACCTTCTGGCACTCTGTATCTCCTTATATTCGGTCTTAATAACCTTCAGCTAGAAGTTTAAAAAAAAAAAGCACCAATAGAGAGATGAGATGTAAAATCCATTGCACACATACCAGAAGTGGGATATATTACTGTAGTAGAAAGCAGAACTGTCATTTTGGGCTACCCTGAAAAAAACCTTCTGATGTGCTAGTAGTCCTTGAGGAGATGCATGGAATCTGGGTGAGTGCACAGCAGTGCTTCATTGGCACCTCCCGGGATGCAGCAACCTGCTGCCCAGGGATTCCCTGCACTTGAGTTATTATCTGTATTTAGTAAGTATTTTTGCTTTTGAAGTCAGGTAAAGTTTGACAACCAGTGTTTCAGAGAAATGTGTCCCACAGCCTATCTACATATAGTGTGAACAAGAACCTTTTCCAGATTGTTTTACTCCTGCCACCTGGTAACCTTGTATAGTTTCTTCTACTTTTGTTCTTGTAAGAATCATGAATAACTTTTCTCAGTGCAACTACTATACCCCTCTTCAGTCATCCATTTTCTGGATATAGAGTTATAATCTATTTAGGGTTTATATAAGAGTTGGCCAATATTCTTCTCCATACTTTTCATAATTTGTTTTTTCTTGTTTGAATATAACCCGTCAGGGAAGGGGAGAGGAGGGGAAGGGAAGGCAGAAGAGGGGAGTGCAGGGGGGAGGAGAGGAGAAACAAACTCTTTTTGGTTGGTTCCCACCATTTTTTGTTTTGTTCCTAATGCTTTGTCTCATGCAGTTTGTTTGAGTGCTGCTGCTGACTGATCTGAGGTTTGCATTCTAACTACAGACACTCTGAACTCTTTTCTTGGTAGTAACAGCTACCTCAGAGCCTTTTTCTGATGTACATTACACTTATTAACATTACTGTTATTCTTCAGTGTTTAAAATTATATTTTATCTGCTACTTTGCCTCACTATCATCACATTCATTTCACAGTCAGATTTCGTATTTACTATGCTGTCATTTTTACTGCTCCATCAACTTCTTCCCCTGCTACAGTGCTGGGAACACATGTTGCTGATTCCTTTAACCTTACAAGCCACACGTAAGGGAACTGAAGTCAAACCTTAGGTCTGTCCTAGCCCAGCACTGATGCCAGTGAGCAAGAAATGAGAGTTACTGGGACTGAACTGCTCACTGGGGGGTTGAGGTGCGTGGGGTGTGCCTTCATCATGTGGCAGAACACCAACTGAAGATATGTTAAGTTTGTGTGTGTGTGAGGGGAATTGCCATTGTCAAAGACTGAAAAAATAAAAATCTGAAAACTATAAATCTTAGAAATGTTTCTTTGCTAGTGAATGACATGCTACAGAAAACCAAGACTTATCAGGCTTCAGGCATGTAGATAAGTAACTGCAGGCTTGGGCTTCCCTCTCTTCAAAGCATACAGTATGATCAGCTTTGAACAACACAGGTAATGAGGCCTCAGATAGTGAAGACATGGCAGACTTTATCTGACATGCCCCTTAATACCATTGTTTTAGTTGCCAGAAATCTCCAAAGCCTCGTGCTGTGCTGTAGACAAAAAGTGATGTCTGAAGACATTTAGATTGCTGCTAAGGAGCTAGTTCCTTCCATTGCATTGCTGAGATTTTTTGCAGTCTATCGGGAGCCTCTTAAAGCATAGAATGATGAAACAAAAGTGGGGCAACACTCTCAGCATGAAATGAAATGCTCACATAGGAACAGGTTGAGACCAGCTGCTTTTGCAAATGAAGATGAAACCACATAGACACTTTTTGCTGTAGCATGTGGGTGGTTCAGAGGAGGGTATGAAATCAAGATGTTGCGGTGGCAAGGGTTAACCACGGCTGAACAAAATTATTTAAAACTGAATTAAATACCATAGGTAATACGAAAGCAGGGAGAAGTGGTTCTATAATGAAAGAAGGCATACGGTGCACACTAATTAGTTCCAAAATAAAAAAGAAAGGAAATATAAGAAAGAACTGACTTGCTCATCTACACCTGCTAAAGCCAGAGACCGACTCTTAACTCTTATATTACAGCTTTCTACCAAAATGCATGAAATTAGAGGCTTCACAATAAACCGAAAGAATATAGTAGGCCAAGCCAGCAGCTCCAGCTAGAGGAAAATTGTTTGACAGTGTTTCACCTTGAAAGGCTGTTCTCATTCATTGTACACTTGTCAAATTCAACAGTTCAAGCTCAACTTTTTAGACCAGATACCTGTCTCTGAATTCTTGGAGGAAGGCATGGCTAAAATAGTTCAGCTGCTGTCAAAAATTACACTGGGGAAAGAATATGTCAGAAAACAGTTTGTGAGCTGAGAAAAACTAACTGCAGCAAGAGACTGTTGGCTCTAGGGCCCTAATCTTGGTCCTATGAAAGGCTGGAAATATAGAGAGAATGAAGCAGAACACTGAGAGTAGAGAACAACCTGTATTTAATTAAGGATCAAGAAGGACTGGGTGCAACAGCTACTTTTGCCTGTCAGGTTTCTGTGCAGCACTGAGAAAGCAGATTCACAGGGTGCAGTCAGTGGCATGCAGGGACACCTGAGCCAGCTCTTTTGCTAGCTTTTCTCCACAACACTGCAGTGCTGTGCTGCAATACTAGCCTGAGGTCTAGAAACAACAGGTCTGTGTTAGCATGGTGCTTCACTGGTACTAGCCCTTTTCTCCTTGCTCAAACTCTTGCAAGGAGAAAAACAGATTAGGCTAAGCAAATATGTTGCTTCCAGCATAGGATCTGATTTGAGTAGCTCTAGGTCACTAAATTTGTTCTCACAACCTAGAGTGGTAGGTAAACTCAATAGATCAGAGATATTTGACACAGAAAATCCTACCTCGTTTATAACAAGTTGTGAGTGATCCCAGCTTCAGCTGATTGGAGCTGGACTTGCACCATGGATAGATGATGTGCTATCAAGGACAAGAAAACTTGTCCTCCTTAAGCACCAACTCAGGTGGACGAGACAAACCCTCTAGAATTGTTTATATTACATAGGGAGCAAGGCTCAACTATCTGAGCTGCATGACAGCTCATCAGATGAGATATTTAATTAAGAAGAGTGGATTGTGCCTGCCCCCTCTTTAAAGTAGGTGGGGGGTTGGAGAAGCAGAGCCTGCATTAGTCCAACTATACTCACATTGTAAATATCTATTTTTAATTTCAGTAGTTCAGTAAAATTTCAGTAGTATGATATCTTCTTTTCACATGAAAACAGAAAATATATGTGCTTCTGTTGTCAGGGACCTGTGGAGATCACCTAGTCCAACCACCCTGGTCAAAGCAGGGTCATCTACCGCATGTTGCCCAGGATCATGACCAGTCAGGTTTTGAGTATCTCCACCAAAGGAGACTCCCCATGGTCTCTAAATAGGTTGCTGTGGTGTTTGACAGCTCTTACAATAAAAAAGCTTTTTCTTACAGTACAGTACAGTAAGCAGGCGCTTACATACATCAGTAAGATCCCCCTGAGCCTTCTCTGTGCTGCAGGCTTAACAGCCTCACCTCTCAGCCTTTCTCTGTATGAAAGGTTCTCTAGTCCCTTAATTATCTCAGTGGCCCTTTGCTGGACACTCTCCTGTAGCTTCATATTTCTCTTGTACTGAGGAGCCTAGAACTGGATACAATTCTCCAGGTGTGGCCTCACCTGTGCTGAGCAGAGAGGAAGGATCATCTTCCTTGACCTGTAAACAACACTGTCTAATGTAGCCCAGGATGCTGTTGGGCTTCTTCCCTGTGAGGGCACATTGTTCATCTTGTTGTCCACCAAGATTCCTGGTCTTTCTCTGCAAAGCTGCTTTCCAGCTCCTCAGTCCCTAGTATGTGCTGGTGCATGAGGTTATTCTTCCCTAGGTGCAGGACTTGGCATTTCCTGTCTTGAATGTTATGAGGTACCTTTCTGCATATTTCTCCAAACTTTCCAAGTCCCTCTGAATGGCAGCACACCCATATGATATGGCAGAGCAGCCACTGTCAATGGAAAAAGACAGGCTTTCTACAAACATCAGGTCCTTTTCCTAACCTTAAATGTTTTCTTCCCTGTTAGCTGTAGAGGCAACCTAGAAACCAGATTAGACCAGACCCTAATATCTAGGCGGCTGCAGTTAAGGAATTTAAATCTTTGCCCATTCAAGAGACACTTGGTTATTCTCTACCAAGTAATCTTGTTTATGATGATATGAACACAACATAGATGTTTAGTACTTGTCATTTACAATTATACAATATTCTCCATAATACTTGTGGAACGAAAGACTTCCTTTTGTAGGCACCAAAAGCTCAGTTGCTTTTGAGACAACTCCCTGTTAACTAGGCATTAATAACCCTGATGTGACAAAATAGATCAAAAAGGTCCTTATCAAGTTCTATGTTTTGTCTTGTTTCTGCTCATAAAGAAATCCATATAACAATTTATTGGCAACTACACAACAGCTTCTGCATTGCCCATGAGCTCCATGCTCATCTGTAAACTGGTAATGCTGAAATCTTCCAGTATTGCCCTTGTATCACAGCGATTGTGCTTTTTGTATTGACCTGCACATCCTCTAAGAGCCTCTAAGTGCAGACTCCACAATATTTATCACAGAATTGACAACAGTTAATATTAAGAGATTATTTCCCAGAACATAAGCACTCGACCTTTGACAGTGCTCCAAGCTGTGCTTTTCATTTGACCCCCAGTGATCTCCCACACAGATTTCACACCGTTAGTGCAGCATTAACATCTTCAGTATCTTTCTTGTACTAAACCCATTTGTTCTCAGTTTGAGTAAATCAGTGGATGCAGAAATAATGTTCACTCACTGGTAGCATTGAAAAGCGGTTATCCTGTATACTTTTCAAAATCCCAGGAAATGCTTCATCTGCTGATTAATGGAAGCCATTTATACTTTTTTTTGCACATCTTAGTCTCATAATTACTGATGAATGTTAGATACTGTCTTTCAAAGCAATGGGCCAGGCCTAGACCAAGTTCTGCCAAACAGCCAGGCTCTAATCCCTTTTGCCCCCGCTAAGCATACATTACAGCCTTATTGCTGCAGGCTGCAGCTATAATTTTATTTCCAGTGGGTCTCCAAGGACACTCAATGTATTCCTGGTTTACGTACCCCCCATTGTCACTGACTGTTGTGTCTTCCCTCTCTCAGCAAGTACACATAAGGGGAAACTAGACAGATATAGTCAGATAATTGTCTTTATCAGTTACTCGAAGTTTAGCTGCTTAGTGCCCCAGTGCTCCACCCAGGTTTCAAAGGCTTCCACAGTAACAAAGGGAAGACTGCTAGAGGACTTCTAAACTGTTTTGAGGACTAATATCAAATTTGTCCAGACTATGCCTTCTATTCCTGGAAAAAGGTCTGCTTTGCAAGTTATTCCTGCTAGCAGTCATGTATACCCACTGCTGGGCAAACCACTGAGGCTTGTCTTTTATCCCAGAATGCCTCTATACATAAACTCTAAGCTGTATTGAATTACAGAAGGAAAAATTAAAATTCAGCCTTCAAGTTAACTTTTTGGTTCAGAGGTGGGATTTTTTAAAACAAACACAGCTGAAAGATTACATAAATATCTTTTAAGGATGTTTAAAAAAGGTATGTTTTTTTCACAAAATTTCACTTTAGACCTTTGTACAAAGGTTACATGGGCTATTTTTGGAGTTGATGTTGCAACTTTTGGCTCAAGCAATGGAGAAAACAGAGGTTTAAAATTGCTGCAGTGAGAGAAGAGCTGCCCAATGCTTGCTTTGCTACATGTCCAATGCACTGTGAAACATTGCCGCATTAGAAATCAAAGAGCTTTCAGAAAACTGAACTCCTTGTGTACTTAGGAGGCTAAACCTACTTGGAGCAGGGAGGAAATTGTCTTTGTGATATCATTGTAGTATTTCTAGGAAAGATGAGTCATGGAGCTTGACCAAATATAGTATTGCTGTAGGGAAGCTAGCCTTTAATTGATGCTTCTTTTTATTTATTTTTTCTCTCTGGGAAAACAGGCTTAAGTTTCTTTTGTAGAAAATCTGGGGAAACAACTTTCTTTTTTAAATGAATCCAGGAAAATTAATGAAATATTCTAAGTGTGGATGCAGAGTGTAGAGTACAAAATATGCATTTCAAACCTCAGATCTGAAAAGCACTTACAGCCATTCGTATTTTTAAACACACAAGTTGCCCCATTGGAAATGTACTAGCATTCAGAAAATCATCTTTCTCAAATCAGTGCAAACTGGTCATGTACTTCAGTACTTTGCTGATAACAAAGGCCACACTACAGTTCTACTAAACATGTTTTCTCAGTGCTTGGGATGAGATGATCTAAAATTACTGACACGGCAAAAATAGAGTGATTACATCCTCCTTTAAGCAATTTTTACACCCCTGCAACACTATTCTCAATTTATACTGATATAAATGAGGGAAGAATTGGGACAAGCTATTTCAAAAGTCTGTGGGCGTAAATGAAGAGTCCATTCTTACTAGTTTAGTAGATACATTTAAAAACAATATTTAATAGTATGTGACTCATCAAATTAAACTTGTTTACAACAGAGATTGGTTTTGAACACTAGATTGCCACTTGGGCACAAAGAAGAACTAAGATGTGAAAGAACAAGCTGTAGATATGCTGGCTAAGACAGCACAGACTTATTTAAAAAGAAGGTTTTGACACAATCATTTATTCTAAATATTTTTCTTTTCTTTTCCCTAAAAGCATCTTTCACTTAGACTTTGGGATTGTATTTAGAAAAGTTTTCCCACAAAATAACTTTTGTTATATAAGTGCTAGTTTAAAATGTAACTAAAGCATTCTCAGCTGAGGTAAATTTCTATAGCTCCTTATACTTGCATGGATCATCATTAATTCACATGTAGGTTAGGTATCACAGGCACTGAAGGTATAAAACTTTACAGAAGGATTAACTTTTATTTTATTACTGTAATTAAACCTACAGGAGCTTTCTCCATTAAAACCAGTTGCTATAAGAATATTGACAACACTAACTCATCTAACCAGCATGTTCTTTCATTCCCATTGGAACTAAAACACCCTTAAAGCAAAGCTGCTATCAGCTGTAAAAATAATACGTGCTTTTATAGGAAGGAAGCAGTTAAATACACACATTTCACAAACACCTGACAAATTTACATGGTATAGCATTCACACTTTAAGAAAACTGAGAAAACTGAAGGAAAACATTGAAAAATATATTTTTGCTGAAGTACCATGGCATTGCAGAGTCCTGCCAAACTTCTGGAGTAACAAGATTTTTGGTTTGGTTTGTCATTGGCAAAAAAGGCAAGTAAAAAAAGAATTATGCTATGAATTATGCTATGTTTCAAAGACTACTTTTCCACAAGATGAAACTCCAAAACCACATTCAGTTCTGAAGGGATGGTTGCTTAGCTAGTCTTAATCTTCCAAGGCAAAAGAGATATTTGCCACACACAACTCATATATTATTTTTTTCCCCAGAGGTAGGGACACTTCACGTTGTCTGCCCCTTTCCTTAAAAACACTAAGTAAACTCAGACATGTGCAACACTGAGGTTGCAGCCAAGGTGCTCTATCCAAGTTAGAGGGTGTTTAATATCCTGCAAGTGGTGTCTTCTAATCAGCTGAAGGAAGAAGAAAGTGTAAGTCTATGGGCAGAAGTCTTGGAATTCTTCTGATTTATGGACTGTTACATTTAGCCCAATATTGTCCATTTGAAATCAGGGTGACTGCTGAAATCTGTACATTTTCCCAGCCTCTTTATCACCAGAGTCCTTCAGAAGAAAGAAAGAAAGAACTACTCAGTGGAAATGTAGGAAATGTGATTCTGTGAACAGAGCAGGACATTTCACTGGATATGGTTTTGAACTGTTCCATCTGATTATAAAAATGTGTTTGGGTTACTCCCACTGTTGACTTAATGGCTAAAGGAAAAGCAGAATTCTTCTTACTCTTCTCTAGCATAATGATGTAAATTCCATTTTTCTAGGAAGATGTGCAGGTTTTATTCTGTAAGTTCCTTTTAGAGGAGAATTATATCTGTGTTGTGTTGTGAATATTCATTGTTTGAATTTCCTAAGGATAAAAAAAGGTAAAACTTGAGCTTTCTATTGATTTCAGCAAGGCACCATAATTCTCTGAAGGTAGGACTCGACTGATTGTCTTTGAAAAGCTGAGCTTTGGAAAGTGCTTAACAATTCCAGTTCTCCTATTTTTTGGCCAGCTTTATTGCTGTTAGCAAAAGACCCTTGCTGTGGCCTGATAATGTCTAGTACAGGTGCCTGAATAGAGGGTGTATCAGAGCTCAGAGTACCAAGTGACATCCTACCGAGGCATTATTTCTGGACTGTCAATGAAGTTGAAAGCTCCTGAGGAATTCAGAAGTGGGACACTACCGAAGGCTGATCAAAAGGATTCCGAAATCAAGCACTTGCCTCTAATTGGATCCTTAGAGCACTTACAGAGAGAATTCTTTCAGAATCCCACTTTTAGAAAGCAGCGTGTAGAAAATATCAAATGCTGTATAGCTGGAGTACCAGTAATTAAAATTGGACTACCATTAATTGTATACTTTAGAGATGACTGATCCCCTGAACACTCAGAAAAGCCTTTTTCATCCTTACCAAATAATACCTGAGCCTGGGACATCCTACCCTCTCCATTTTCAGACTCAGTCCTACTATTCTGTATCTTCTCTGTGTTAGCAAATGCTGCTCATGTGCTCAAGGATAGGATGAAGTATTTAATTCATGTTTACATAAGTATAGTTCTTTTAAAGGGTGTGAGGAAAATAAGACATCCCTTAAATTTAAAAATCCCTCAGCTGTGGGCTGAAACTGGTGGTAGGTTAGAACACGGCTGTGCATTTGCATTGTCACTTTTGGATGGCACCCGTGCTATTGAAGGTGTCTGCCCTGCCACTGAGAAGATTGATGTGACAGTTAGAGGCATGTATCAATTAGCTGAAATCAGAGTGCTTATTCTCATGTAAATTATGGATTGTGAACACGAGAAACAAACTCAGACTAACATCTGTCAAATAACACCTACAAAAGATTTCTGCTTTCGTGTCTTAAGGCTGTCTTGGGTTAGCCATATATCGTATTTTGACAGGGTTTAATAAAATACAAATTATGGAACTGTTGAGTCATGATCAGTATTTCCATCAGACAAATTCAAATGGGTGTACATTTTCACTGAGCTGTAAATAGATTAAATTGCAAATTTAATCCTCTGAACTTTTGTAGCTTTACAGATTTTAGAGGAATATGAGCTTGCATTCAGAATTCATTCCTAAAGTAGTGCTGAGCATGACTGTGTAACATGTTTGTT
The DNA here is from genome assembly GCF_023638135.1 of Falco biarmicus. Lineage (NCBI taxonomy): Eukaryota > Metazoa > Chordata > Aves > Falconiformes > Falconidae > Falco > Falco biarmicus. The sequence continues at coordinate 30,160,098 of NC_079293.1, read as the reverse complement.
ACGAGGCAGGATTAGAGGGATTTACCCAATATTTTATCAGATACTGTATGAGTTTTAAATGTGTACATAACCATTTTTTGCCACTTTCATTCATCTGCGAAGCCCTATAAACAAAAGGAGCCAAAATGTTCTTTAACCACGCTGCAACATGCCTCTAGGCTCAGATTCATCCTGATGAACCACAAGTGCACAGCTGAGGTGTTTAAATTAGGAGAGAAGCTGCTGTAAGCTTCCTCTGGAGTCAAGGGGACAGGCAGCTCCAGCCCATGACTCACCCTGACCTGACTTGCCCTTGGGAAGATAGCTGCATCTCCCTGCTGTGCCTGCTTTTAGAAGGAAGCCCCAAAGCAATTACACTCCGCCATTTAGCACCTCACCTAAATGCTTTATTCTTGGCTGAGGTGCTGTGATTCTCCTCTCCTTTCTGTCTTGCAGAATTGATTTTGCTGTCAAAAACATGATCGTGTTTTTGCAGCAAAATATTAGGGAAATAAAGTGTTAAACCTTAAGGGGAAAAAGAAAAGAAGAAAAGGAAAAAAAGCTCATATGTCTGAACATTTTCATCAAACACTTGCATGAAAAAGCACAAAATAGGAACTTTTTGTGAAATATCATTCCATTTTCAGTGAATCTGGAAGGAAGCTTATCTTTGCTTTCTTTTTCTCTCTCTCTTTCCCTTTGCTTTTTTTCTGTTGTGTTTTGTTGTTTGTTTTTTTTTTTTAATTATCTTTTGGGGTAACTATTATATATCATTCATGCAGTTTAAGTTTTAAAGAGCTAAGGAGGGGGAATATTAAAATGAAGGTTAGTTCAACTAAAAGGCCTGTGTGGTTGACTTTTGCCTGAAAATCAACTTCACATGAACCACCTCCTGAAAACTGTGTGGAAGTGCCCAGGTAGCCAAGCACCTTAATAGACCAATATGCGTATATAGTTGTACATATGAATGGTGTTAAATTTCTCCAATTCTTCCTTGCTTACACTTTGATATAATCTAATCTTTGAAAGTTAACCTCATTCCTTTTATATGTGGTTTTCAGACAACTTCTATAGGTATGTAAAATGCTGAAAAATATGTGTATAATCGTTTTACCGTTGAAGTTCAAGAGCAAGTGGTATGCATGATTTATGACATATTTCTAGAAATAAGCGGTATGTTTGGGCTGCAATTTACACACATATGTCCCATATTCAGCCTGACAACTCGCAATGCAAAATGGCCTTCATTTCATGGATTCCTCATAAGTTATGTTTTGCCTGGTTTTACCACCCCACTTCATTGATTCTGAGGAGTTTATTAGCAGACTAAACACGTAACATTGTTTTTAACACAGAGAATAAAAATTGTGTATCTGCAGAAGACTGAGCTGCTTTAAATTCAGTTCTCAGTAGTAAGAGAACACTTAATAAGATTAATCCACAAAAAGACAAAGCAAATTCAAACTAAAATTTTATGTTTTTAGAGTGATTCATTCTCATTTCATCTTTTTTAAAAAAAATCATTTGTCAGACAATGAGTAAAAATTTAGGCTTTGTTATTTATTGTTGAAAAATTCTGAGCAGGCCTGAGTTAGTAAAGTACTGCAGAAAGAACACAGGCATCCTTTCTTAAGGCAGAAGAAAATGCATCTGTAAAGATTTTACTTATATTTCGAAACTTGCTGCTATTGTATTTATTTCATTTTACAATGCAGAGAGAAATAATAAAAAAAATATATTAGAAAAAGCTGTTGCAGAACATAAGTTTGCTGCTCTGGGATAAATGAGTAATAGCTACATAACTGTCATCACACAATCACTTTTAAGCCTTCTTTCATGGTATACAGCTGTGGTTTGGGGCAATGCAATTAATTAGAGGGTGAAATCAAAGCCATGTATCTTTCTTCTCTTGTGTGATTTTTAGTCCCTGTATTTATATAGCTGTCATGCCCTTCTAATTATATTAGATGCAATTAAATTGCATCTTCCCAACCAATATTTCTATATTTCTATCAAATAATATACAAACTGTCAAAGAGAACCATATTAATAAGTGAAAGGCATTAGTGTCACTTGTAGATAAGAAGAAGGAAGTCCTTAAGAAACTGCTGATCTTCATGGTCCGCAGTGCAATTGTGAACCATTCTGGGAAAAGGAGAGACACAGTCAAACAATTCATTGCCATTTAGGTCAGAGTTTCAAAAGTTTCCAATGAGTAACAGCATTTTTATTTAGGGGTGATGAGTTCAAGATAGTTTAATTTAGATCCAAACAGATGTGAAAATATTGTTAGTAATAATATTTACATTTTAAAAATCAATACATAATTATTTATGTTCTTCTAGGGTTTTTTATTATAGTGGAGTTTTATTGAATTTGCTGAATTACTCTTAATTCTTCAAGTCCAAACCAAAATTTTTTACTTGATACCTTAACTCTGAAAGACCTTCTGCATGTTTTGTGAGTATGACCAAGAAAGTCAAAGATGTTATTCCAGGAGCAAGCTGAACAAAGGACAATTAATGAACTTCTGGACAGATCTGCTGATACATACTTTGCCACAAATGCAACAAGAGCCCTGAAAAATGTTGAAGGACAAAAGGCAGCTCTTGTAGTAAAATATTGTTCACGCCAGTTTTGATTTCCACAGCTTTTGCAGATGACCACAAGCCCAACTATAAACTTTTGTCTCAGACAGAACTCCACACTGAGGAAATAAATGTCATATAATCCTAATATATTTTTTCTGCATTTCACAAATTACTGTTAAAATTACTAAGATTGTGCCAATTATATTTTGTCTATCCTACCTAATAGAAGGCATCTGTGAGAAACATACATTTCCAAAGGAAAAACGTTTTAGTCTTTAAATAATTCATTATTTATTTAGCCCAACTAGAAGTATTAAACTATGTGTTCACAGGAATACCAGAGAATCCAGTTTCTTTAAGAACTTCTTTTCTTTTTCTCCAGCTAATAAGTTTGTGGTAAGTCTTACATTCATCACTGAAAGATTTCTCAAAGCCTTTCCATCAATATCAAGACCTTCATCATCATAAGATCAGAAGCTGGTACTCATAGCCTTAATGAAATCTCTCTCTGAGGCACCAGACACATAGTGAGTGGTATCTCATTTCTCCTACAGACCTGCCTTCCACATGTAAACAACATGAGCTTAGTGAGGCAAAAACCCCTGAACTCATCTGTGTTCCATCACAATCCAGTTCCTTTTGTTCCCTTGATAAAATGGATCAGAATTTTGCCTCTAAGTGTCTCTTTTTCTCCAATAAATATAAGGAAAACCTCAATAAACAGCTGAAATGCAGACATCTGTGTAGCAAACAATTAAATTTACATGAAATGAAATTTCACCCTAAGGGTCTTCACCCTAAGGGTCTATAATTAAAGTGCAATTATATTCCTAAATTACCATGGACAGGATCTCACCCACTGTCTTTAAACTACTGTTCTTGCTATTGTTTATTTGCTGTGAGCTAGAACAAGCAGATCTGGATCAAATTTGGCATCTCATTTTACTTAGTCTCACACAACCACTATCTCAAAGCATGAGAGTTTCAGTTTAAGCCTAAATATGAATGAATAGAACACACAGAAGGGGGAAAGTGAAGAAGTACAATAGCAACATCATATGGCTATTTACATTAACCATGAATTCAAGTGCTTAAATACAAGTCACCATTTATTTTCTCCATGATGAATCATCAGAAACCATAAATCCATAAATTGAGAGTTATTCACAATCTGCACTGCGTCTTATCTGAACATGTCCTTCTGGCATGATAGGAAAATTAGTTCAAGTAGCCTTTGGACAAGGAAGATACGGCTTTACAGAAGAGAAGAGGTAAGAATATTAATGGTGAATAACACAAGCAACATTTTGCAAAGAACCAAAATATATTGAGCAAAATTGTTTCAAAATTCTTCTTTCCTTTCCTTTCCTTTCCTTTCCTTTCCTTTCCTTTCCTTTCCTTTCCTTTCCTTTCCTTTCCTTTCCTTTCCTTTCCTTTCCTTTCCTTTCCTTTCCTTTCCTTTCCTTTCCTTTCCTTTTCCTTTCCTTTCCTTTCCTTTCCTTTCCTTTCCTTTCCTTTCCTTTCCTTTCCTTTCCTTTCCTTTCCTTTCCTTTCCTTTCCTTTCCTTTCCTTTCCTTTCCTTTCCTTTCCTTTCCTTTCCTTTCCTTTCCTTTCCTTTCCTTTCCTTTCCTTTCCTTTCCTTTCCTTTCCTTTCCTTTCCTTTCCTTTCCTTTCCTCTCCTCTCCTCTCCTCTCCTCTCCTCTCCTCTCCTCTCCTCTCCTCTCCTCTCCTCTCCTCTCCTCTCCTCTCCTCTCCTCTCCTCTCCTCTCCTCTCCTCTCCTCTCCTCTCCTCTCCTCTCCGTTCCGTTCCGTTCCGTTCCTTTTTTCTTGTCTTGTCTTGTCTTTATTTTATTTATTTAATTTGTTTTCCTGACTTGTTTTTGCCACTTCTGGTCTCAAATAATGAAAAAAAAGTATTTGGATTTGTGCCTCTTTTTGTCATAATGTATCGTGGTAAAACAGTCTGTTGTTACAGCTAGACTACTAGTAATAACAAAGTATGAAGTTTAAGATCAGTTACTTTTGCTGTGAGTACAAATTGTCTTGACCCGTCCTTGTGGGAGATTTGGGCAGTTTGCTAAAATGGACTTCAGCTGGATATGGAGAGAGAAAGGTGCAGGGCCCCAGAGCTGATGAAATATTCTTTTCTGTCTGTTCTTACAATATCTATTTCAATTTTAAACCATGAATGGTAACAAAAAAAAAAAAAAAAAAGAACAAGAAAACAGACTTCCAAATAGGAATGGATGAAAGCAAAACATATTACAGATTGATCAAAAAACGGGAGGCCCCCAAGCAGCCTTCTGGGTATGCCGTGAAAAAAAAAACAATCAGGAAATATGTGATAGCATATGGAGAGGTGGATGATAAAACCTTTCAAATGCAAAATCTGTAAGGGGTGAGATACCAAAATCTGCTGGAAGAAACTGGTGAGATGCAGACACAGACCATGTTTGGAAAAGCACCGGATGTACCTTACAAGCTTCCAAGCTCTTTTAAGTAATGAACTTGTGTGGGTTTCCTTTTGTCCTTTTTTTTTTCTTCCAAAGGATGATTAGTTTCCAGACATGAACAAGTGTGCAAAAGTATTATGTGCATGCAAAGACATTGCTAAATGTTGCACATTAAAAAGTCTGTCATCAATTATATTTCAAGCAATTACTTTGATATCATCTTTCTTTTGTTTACAGTAGGCTACCATGAACCAGGATGTCCCTCAGGAAAAAGTATTTGGGGAGGGGAGAAGATGTAGGAAGAAAAGGATATGAAAACAATATTTGGCTTGAAGCTTTTTTTTCTAAGAAAAAAAATGAATCATGTGCAAAGTTTTCAGTGCAACAAAAGAAATCTTGTTTGCTTGCCAAAAAGGTTTGTTAAGCAATGACAGGAAACAGGAGAAAAAAAGATGGGATCCAAAGGATTTTAAGATCCAAGGGATTTTAAGAATTAAAAAAAAAAAAAAAAAGGAGTCTACAGACTGAGATAGCTTTGCCTAATGTGTATGTGGATTTTTTTCCTTGGTGGATATGTTTTCCTTGGGTAGCCAATGAAGTAATAATTGGTTCCATGTTCAGCAGTGCTTTGGCTTTAGCTTCATTTATTGAACGCAGGGAAAAAGGAATGTAGTTCACAGTCACGCTTTTCCTTTTTTTTCCTTTTTTTTTTTTTTTTTTTTTTTGGTAACAGTCTGAAGAATGAAAGCATGATTCATTTCATAACAAGGAAATGATGCTGCAGCTACATGTAGAGCGGGAGTTCTTGAACTGCACTTATTTGCATCCCACCAAGAGCCATCTAGAAGGAGCGTGCCTACACAGAGAGAGCTGGGATGTGTGTGCTGTCCTGGGGAGCAGAGGTGTCAGGAGATGAGCTTGGTTAGGGCTGACCTCTGGACTGCAGCAGTCTCTGACCTCAGGTTTCTGGGCAAATTAGCCTGTGGAGAGAACTGCAATGTGTGATGCAAAACCAAGTAATGCTGCAAGATCCAGCCTGGGACAAGCCTGGCACCTCTTAGATATGAGGGGATCCTGGTAGGTTGTGTGAAGACAGTAATGCTTTCTCCCAGACAGCCAGTGTGCTCCACCAGCCCTCCCCTGCAGACCTCAGTGGCTGTACTGCGCTAAACCAGGAGGAAGCTTCCAGCTTTCTAGAGGTGGTATACAGCCTTAACACAGCCACTACAGACCAGCACAGAGGCAGGACCTGCTTCCCTTATCAAGATACAGAACAGCCCAGTGCCATTTTGGTACATCTAAGACACTACTAGTGATACATCTCAAAGATAATCTCCTCTGCTCCAGCAAAGTTTGCAAGTTTTAAAATCAATCTTTAAAATATAAAACATGGGATGATTCTGCCCATGTTACTCATGTGAATAATTTTTATTCATTAGCCCACCCGCCATCCACAGTACAATGATACTAATTGTGTTGCATCTATCTAAAACAACCTTGCCTAGTGATAAACCAGCTTTCATAGGGTGAGGTTGGTATGACAATGGTGTTTCATGAGTTAGGACCTAAGAATGTGACCAAGGTCTCAGGGCTTTCTCCTGTCTCTATGTAGTGAAAGCCCTGAAAAGCCAAAATCAGACCTCTAACGTCCAGTCCACCTGTAAAGGCAGCATGCAAAAATATCCTTAAGAAACTGGAAAACATAGTACCTTGTTTAATGTAAACATATGTGTGTGAATGGAAGCTGATATCTGGGAGTCCTACAGAAAGATCTTGCAAGTTAAAACCAGCCATCTCATTGACATAGGATTTTAATACCCTTTAAAAATTATAGTTAATAATCTGAAATTGTCCTTATATAGCACTATCAAAATCTTTTTATATCGTTTTTTTTTCTTTTGTCTCTCTAGTCATACAAAATAGTTTTCACCGTCTATATGCACTTTCTTGCCTTAATTATGAAATCACAATTTTGGAAAACAACATTTTTTATGCTTTGCAGGTCTCCCCTATAAGGAATGCAGGCTACTGGCAGTATGTTTGTTTAGGTACCATGCTTACACTAGACTGTACTTCCCACATGACTCACTAGCTCAGTTTTCATTGCCTCTGGCTCTCTTTTGTTATTTACCTTGCTTCTGAAGTTCCTTGTAAGGAGATTAGAAGCCTTTACCAAAAAATACAGTGAGTTTGGGGCTCATTTTAAATGCAGTTATTCCCACCCACAAAGGAAGGATGATTAACTTGCTGACTGAATCATAGACTCATAGAATCACAGTCATTTAGGTTGGAAAACACCTTTGAGATCCTCAAGTCCAACTGTTATCCTAACCCTGCAAAGTCCACCAATAAGCCATGTTGCTAAGCACTACATCTACATGTCTTTTAAACACTTCCAGGTGACAACCTAATCCCTGGGCAGCCTGTTCCAATGCTTGACCACCCTTTCAGTGGAGAAAATTTTCCTAATGTCCAATTCAAACCTCCTCTGGCAGAACTTGAGGACATTTTCACTTGTACTGTCGCTTGTTACCTGGGAGAAAAGACCGACCCCCACCTGCCCACAGCCTCCTTTCAGGTAGTTGTAGAGAGCAGTAAAGTCTCCCCTGAACCTTCTTTCCTCCAGATTAACAATCCCAGTTCACTCAGATGCTCCTCACATCTGGATTTGTGCTCCAGACCCTTCCCCAGCCCCGTTGCCCATCTCTGGACACGCTCCAGCCCCTCCAAGTCCCCCTTGCAGTGAGGGGCCCAAAGCTGAACACAGGATTCAAGGTGCGGCCTCACCGGTGCCCAGTACAGGGGGACGGTCACTGCCCTGGTCCTGCTGGCCACACTATTTCTGATACAAGCCAGGAGCTCTTGGCTTTCTTGGCCACCTGCCTTTCATAAACCCATGTTGACTGGGCCTGATCACTGACTTGTCCTGTACGGCTGAGTGATAGCACTCAGGATTATATGCTCCATGACCTTCCCTGACACTAGGTCAGGCTGACAGGCCAGTAATTCCCCAGATCATCCTTCCAGTTCTTCTTGTAGATGGACATCACATTTTGTAACCTCCATCTTCTGGACCTCCCCGGTTAGCCAGAACTGCTGATAAATGATGGAAGGTGGCTCAGTGAGCACTTCCACCAGCTCCCTCAGTACCCTTGCATGAATCCCATTCAGCCCCATAGACTTGTGTGTGTCTAAGTGGGGCAGCAGGTCACTATTTCCCTTTGGATTATGGAGATTCATTCTTCTCCCCATCACTGTCTTCCAGCTCAGGGGGCTGGTACATGGAAGGCAACCGGTCTTGTTATTAAAGACTGAGGCAAAGAAGACATTAAGTACGTCAGCCTTTTCCTCATCCTTTGTCATCGTGTTCCCCCCTACATCCAATAAAGGATGGGGATTCTCTTTAGCCCTCCTTTTGTTGATAATATATTTATAGAAACATCTTTTCTTGTCTTTATGGCAGTACCCAGATTAAGTTCTAGCTGGGTTTTGGCCCTTCTAATTTTCTCCCTGTATAACACCATGACTTCCTTGTAGTCCTCCAGACTGCCTGCCCCTTCTTCCAAAGGTCATAAACTCTCCTTTTTCCCTGAGTTCCAGCCAAACTCTCTGTTCAGCCAGGCTGGTCTTTCCTGCCAACCTGTATTTCAGCACATGGGGACAGCCTTCTCCTTTGCCTTTAAGATTTCCTTCTTGAAGAGTATCCAGTCTTCCTGGACCCCTTTGCCCTTCTTGACTGCCTCCCAAGGGACTTTGTTGGCCAGTCTCCTAAACAGGCCAAAATCAGCATTCTGGACCTCCTAGGTAGTGGTTCTGGTGACCCCCTCCTGACTTCTCCAACAATCAAAACCCCTATCATTTTGTGATTGCTATGCCCAAGATGTCCTCTGACCACCACATCACCCACAAGTCCCTCTGTCTTTGCAAACAACAGGTCCAGCGGGACATCTCTGTTTGGCTAAGTCACAAGACTGGCTTTAATGCCTCCCTCCTGACACTGGCCAGGCTAGCACACCGCTGGCACACTGGTGTCTTGCACCCACAGCAGAACAAAGACAGAATAGCAAGGCAATGCAGGAGTTGGGGAAAGAAGCATGGTGAGCAAGCAAGCATTCAAAGCATTTGAACCTGTCTGTGGAGAGATCATAAAATGGATCTGTAGCTTTGAACAGGATCCCAAAATGACTGAAGAACCTGAGACACAACTGAGTGTAGGAATGAAAATCTGTCTTTCAGCCATTTACGTGACATGAGGGGACATCTGCCAGCTCAGGAGGGAGTCCAAATCCCAGGAAGATAATCAAAACAGTAATAAAATCTCATTCAGGAACTCATTTTAAGTTAACACTTTACACTACAGCTACATTTTAGAGCAAAAGGCATCTTTCCCACATTTTGGTATGCAGATACCCTCCCCCAGCCCCCTTTACAGCATACTAAGCAAAGTATGCAGGTGGAATCTTTTGAGCTAATGATAGACCAAAATCATCTAGCAACTGGTGGTGCCTAATATATGCCTGCAGATGCCTAATTAACATTCATAAAGCACTTGAATTGCTTAGATGAAGTCAGTATACAGTAAAAGCGTAAATTATTATTATTATGGGTAGTAAATGCTTCAGAAAACAATTTTAACTATTCTAAAAAAAAAATGTTTTATTATTCCTTTTGCTAAAAGAGAATTGACTAAAGACCAATTTAGAAAGCTTTTTCCCTGCACATTAATTATTATACTCCTGTGTAAATAGTAACAAACCCATATTAAAAGGTGCTCAGGAATCTCAGGAGTTTGGCTTTACAACAAAATCTAAGCTTCCATTTCAATCTGACAGAAAGCTGGACAATCAGCGATCATTAATGCATTTGAAATGTTAAAGCAGACTATTCAATCATGCTACAGAGCTGCTAAGAGCATTCTGTGTCCTTTCCTTGTCCCTGACCCTTAAACTGCTTTGCATCTGGATATTTAAACACTTTGCACAGCTGTGTCTTGCAGACTTCGCCTTCTCCATCTGCTTGTTTGTTTTCCTGGTTTTATTTTTCAGGCAGCTATTTTGTATAAGCAAAATTATCCTTTTATGTCTCCTCTGCCTCTGTTGTTTCTCCTAGATATTGTAAACTACAGCATCTGGAGTACTATCCTGTTACAGATTTATATTCTACTAGGTAGTGTGGGATAAAGATAAGAAACCTCAATAGAACATGAGGCTGATGCCCTAGTCTGACACATAAATCCCTAAAGCTTCTTGCTGAAATTTTCTGCAGAGTATCCCCTTAGTGTATAAATGACTTCTGTTGATTTTTTACAAGTGTGTATCACAGGTCAATAGAAGAAAGGGAGACCATCCACTGGCCGTTTGTCAAAACAGTTACCCTTTACATTATCGAGTGACACTTTTTTTTTTTTTTTTTTTTTGTCAGATAATATGAATAGTCTGACAGTAAGTCTTCCTCAAAACTGAGTGTATGACCTAAGGAAAGTAGCCATTCAGATTTGATTTTTAAAACATTTCTCTGACTTTGGATCAGCATGTTTGCAGAATGAAAGGATGTGTCCTGACCTTTTTATCTCTGAAGGGTGGGAAGTAACTTCAGATTCAGAGATTTATCTCATATCCTAGAAACAAACTGGGCCAAGTTTTCAAGTTCTCCCAGTTATTTCTGGATTACTGAGCTTTGCTTACTCCGAACCATTTCATAAAGGAAGTTAAAAATTAATGCTGCTGCTTAGCTATGCACTTAAATATGAGCTCAGCTTTCAGCACAAACAGATGTTCTTTGCTTAGTTGGGATGGTCTGGAAAAAAAACCAAATACAAAACTGTTTTGATATGTTCAGTTCTAGGAATCTGTTAATGACCTATGAATGGAACATACGGAGGCCTCTCTAGGTCAGGATCATTGCTTTCCTACCAGATAGCAGAAGCAAATGTAACAGAACAAAGGTAGGGGTCACATACTGAAAAACCATGCTGCTTATAATATCCTGCAGCTTATGGATGCATTAATGCATCCCAAATCCTTTTTCCCTGTGTTATCCTGTACAAAGCCCTATCTACATGAAACAAATTGCAAGAGCAGAATCTTACGTGTTCAAAGAAATATCTCAGACTACCTTAAACTTTCATTTGTCACGTTTTGTAATAGCTGATATAATCTGTTGAATTGTTGTGAAACGTCAAGAGCAAGGCAGCAAAACATGCCCTACTGAACAGAAGATTAGGAAACAGGAATCACCAAAATCTAATTCTGGATGACTTTGGGAAGAGGGAGGGGAAAGATGGTAATGCTAAATTTTCAAAGTAATTTCTGATCATGAGCTTTGCTCTTTGACACAGTTGGCATTCGATTTGCTGGTGGCACATGGTACTTCTAGCTCCCCTTAGCTCCAGGGAAGTCAGAAATGTCAGGAATTGCTGCCTGAGCCTCACTGGGAAATCTAACCATACCCAGGTAAATTCCCAGTAGTTCTATAAATAATGAGCACACATCACCTTGAAAAAGAAACCTTGAAGAAAAAAACAGCATCAAACCTAGGATGAGCATCTACACTTTGGGGTATCCAATTCACATCTTCCTTACTCATCAGTTCTTCTAGATTCACAGACTTTAGACAAAATAGCATTAACTTACTTAATCTTCATCTCCTGTTTATTACAGATGCCTAAATTTTCCTCATGTTACCCTTAAACTGAGCTCAACAATTTCATTCAATGGAAGAAGGTGATTTTATCATATGCCATCAATCATCAGTTCCTTCAGTGTCAGTAATGTAGCGTACTGTGTAGTAACTTTAATTAGGCCATAGCTATATTAAAAGTTGTGCTGATTTGTAATTTTGTAGTTGTGCCTAGGAATCTCAGTTGTAGACAATTTTGCTTTCAGCATTCAGAAGTGCAACAGGAATTTATTCCCTGCCTCCTACAAGATTACAGTCTAAAATAATTCACTTGGGAACAGTAAACTCCCCTTACTTTCTTATAGTACTCCAAAGGTTAAAGCTTTGGTTAGAAAAGTACTAGACATTTATTGCTGTTAATGCTAATTAGAGAAAAATAAAAGATTCAACACAATTTTATAGAGAAAGCTTACCAAAATGAAGAGCTAAGGTCTCATTCTTATCTATTTAGGTTTTAAGCTCTATTTCAACAGTAGAAGGAGAGAAAATGTAATAAACTCACTGACTGCCCTAAGGACTGAGGCAACTGAAAGATTTTGTATTCCCATTTCAGCAAGTGTCAACAGCAACCCTGAATGTGACTTTAGCTATATTTACCTGGCAAGTTTGTCAGTTATTCTGAAGTACAGTGATTTATGTACCCATAATAATGGGACTTTAGGAGCTGTGTGTGTTTTATTACTTGAGGTCATAGGTGTATAAGACAGCAAATGTTGGCTTTAGGGCTCCTGATACAGGTTCAAAAACCCAAAGCCATATGATGTAAAAGACTGATTCTATGTTATCTCATTCAACTGGCTTGAATTTGTCCAAACACAGCTGAAGGGTTAACTTTGTACCAACAGACTTTGTATCAGAGTAGTACTGCTCGTCTTTACCATTCCATCTTAATACCAGAGCTGATACCACTTGTTCTTCTGTCTTTGGAAAAAAATCATAATGCCAAAATAAACTCTGGCATGTGTACTCTCGCTAATGTGACAGAAGTACAGCCATCTGATAACAGCCAAGCTGGATCCCATTTGTTTCATACTGGAGTGATATTCCTATTGATCTCTAACATAGTATTAGTGACAGCAGAAGTGCAGTGTAACTTGACACGCTTGAAGGAAGGTTTTATGAGTAGATTTTTATACCACCTTCAACACAGCATCTTTTTTCCCAATCAGAATTGATATAACAACTCTAAGGTGTGGAGAAATCCTCCCTGCCCCAGTTGAAACACGCTCTCCTTCAAGACTGACTGCAGCTGTTAGTGTCCTCCACCCAAAGAACCAAGGCACACACTAAACCTCAAACTGACAAAAGGAAATAGTTTCATACCTGACAAGGGGGCAGTTTTTCATTTTCCCCACCCAAATACCACATGGGAAATGTGTTAGGTGGGTACAGCTAAAACACACCCCAAATAATCCCATGGTTGCTCTAGCAGCCAAAACATCCTACGGTGTGTTTACACCATGTCCTCCTGATGAACATGTCCTGGGTGAGGCTCTGTGGCTGGCTTTATTTTCCACAAACTGCAGTTATCTGTGTGTCATTTTCACAGAATTATATGAAAACTCTTTCCAGTTTTTACTTTGGAAGTGACTGCTTTTACCTACAACAAAAGAACAGCTTTGTTTCTTAACAGTACTGAGGATAAGCCAAAATGCACTAATTTCTCCTCACTTGTTAAACATTTAACATATCGCTACCCACACCCTGTAATTTCAAGACTCCTAGGATTTATATTTTAAAAGCATAATTGAAACTTCTTGGCAAGGGTCCTATGACTTCCAGTCAAAATGGTTATAGAAGAAAAATTCTCTGTCTTCATGTAAAAGAAATCCTGCCTAAATTAAAAGCAGTTGGTATTAGCTCTTTTTCCCCTATAATAATATCTACCATTAAGATGACAGCTAAAATATAAGGTGTTCTTGCATTTCAAGAGACTATGAGAGGAAAAAGGGTTGGTGGGGCTATTTTAGTGATGCCAAGCTGAACTCATATTTTGTCAAAACAACTGTTTGCTCATCTACATATGGAAATGTATTTTTAATTTAGAATTCATTCAAGATCTCATGCTTTAACTCATCATATCATAATAACTCGATGCCTAATCTAGCACAGGAAAGAAAGTGCAAATGTTCATATTGTATATGCTATACTGCAGCCATAGTTTTCTCAAGATTTGGAAATCCTTTAGATTAAATAAATTCATCTATATTATCTCATCGCAACTTTCAAGAAAAGTGTGTGTGGGAGTGTTGTTGAGGTTCAGCACTTTTTTCCTGCTCTATACAAAAGCTATGTAAAAGTTCTGAAAAGGAGGTCTACAAATCATACCAATGTATAGGGTACTCAGCCTCCTATTGAATGGAGATGCTCACATAGTGTCAGTGAAGAGCAAAAACCTAGAAGTAAATTTTAGCAAAATGGATCTTATGACAGTAAGACAGGACAAACATTCTGAGGAACCATCAAACATAATAATCTGAGCTCAAAGGTGTATCTATGCTTTCTGGACTGTTAGCCTTGCATCCATCTAAAGAGCTCCTAGAAACTTCCTGTACTTCTATTTCACCATCTATTTTTCCCTCAGTTTCTGCCAGGCAGAAGGCCACACCCCAGTCCAACATCTTTGGCCTCCAGTGCCATGGACCTGGGGCAGCAGCAATCCTCTTTTGTCTTAGCAGCAGAGTCACGGGATTCTACAGCCACTGCCTGTCTCAGCATTCAGCTACTGGTCAGAGTGACAAGAATGCATCCCCCTACCCTCCTCTGCCTGTGAATGTCCCCCTGTAATAACAACTGGCCCATAGTAATCTCCATTTCATATCCACAGAAAACAAATTGTTCTGCTTTTTCTTGCAAGCCAGTATTTTGTTTTCTACATGTTTCATTAGCTTACAGGGAGAAAAAAAAAAAAAGGTTTAATGTAGACTGTAGTTCATTTCCTGCTCAGTGCTGTTGCCTGTAGGCCAGAGACTGATGGCAGGTCTACGATACTAGATCAAAATGAAAGACTACCTCTGAATTTCAATTATTCAAAGTAGTGTTGAAAAAAACAAGCTCTCCCTGCTATGATCTGTGTTAACAATTATACAGTTACATTGATGCAATGGTAGCTATTAAAGGAAAATGTGAGATTCATGAAGGACACAAAATTTACTCAGCAGTTTACCCAAAGTTATGAAAATCTATTGCAAAGGAGATGAGAATGATCAGTAATCTTAGTGTGTTCATAATAGTTCTCCTATGTTAACATTCACTTACCTAGGTAAATGAGAGATGGCCTCACAGGAGATAAGAAACCAATGTTAACATTATGCTTATGAAAAGCCAAATGGAGTGCTGTGATTTTCATTATGAACTTTCTTTTATGCTTTCCTCATCTGCGTAGTCTTGTCTGTAGTTGAACTCTACCCTTAGGGCAAGGAAATTGTTAATTCATCAGAGAAAGATCTCTCTTTGTTCTAG
Source organism: Falco biarmicus (assembly GCF_023638135.1). Lineage (NCBI taxonomy): Eukaryota > Metazoa > Chordata > Aves > Falconiformes > Falconidae > Falco > Falco biarmicus. The sequence continues at coordinate 30,144,935 of NC_079293.1, read as the reverse complement.
ATCCTGTATAATGCTCAGCAAAAGCAACCTTAATCCCTGTAACACAAATAAAAACAAATAAAGGTATCATAGTAATGTAGTAGTGGAAGAGACTTCAAAGATCCAGTAGTCTGTCTGCTTGCTCTGAGGAAGAATCAAATGTGTCTGAGCTATCCATGACAAGTCTGTCTAACCCATTCCTAACTCAGACTTCTCAGGAAAGAAATTGAATTCTTCAGTTACTTTCTGAAGCCTGCCTTAGCTCTTCTTATATTTAGAAAGTGTTTCCAATACCCATATGGATGGGAGAAACAAGGGGAAATTTTAATTATGATAAAATGTTGGTTTGGGTTTTTGGTCAGATACCTACATATGACATATGCCGATAAGAGAAAGAGCACCCAAAGTCTCAGCAGTGTAACTTTAGAGAAAAAACATATTTTATCTGTACCATCAGAAAACTTCTGAGGTCAGCCCCTAGTTTCATATGTGGCTATCAAATATTGAGTTTCTTTTAAGTAGCTCCAAAGTAAAAAACCATGAAACCTATGTTTGCCAGGGACAGAGTAAAATTTATGAGTATTGTCTGCCTTACCCTTCCCCAAAGTTTACATGCATAAAGTACTCCCTTGTTTCCCAAGGACAACATCTGCATGATTTTCACAGTAAAGACAACTTTTTAGTTTCTAATATGGATAGTGTGTCCTAGCCCATAGTTTCATGGTTACTAACATCTATGCTTCAAATTGTAACATGAAAGAATATCACAATGTAATAGTTTCTTTATGGTGTTTATTTTCCTTTATTTTTATATGCATGTGTATTGGAAAACATTGTATGAAATAGCCTATTGTGGAATAATATTTTTCTTTTTTTCATTGGAGTTCATTGAACATAAATGTATATATATCCTACTGTTACAGTATGGAGGATATTCTATGTAAATTTAGGTTAGCAATAGCCAACATTGCATGCAGACAGATAAGAAAACTACGTCTACAGTGCAATTAGCACATAGGTTTGGTGCACATGCAGACATAACTGGGCTAGCTCTAATCTGATCATCTGTTTTCTTCCTTTACTGATGGAAGAAAACCCACCAGAACATTGGTTTTGCTGTGAGCAAAATACGCTTGCACATAAACTTGAATACTTGCTTGGCAGCTGCGTCCTATGGCATGCAGTTTTAGATTAAAACTAGCTTGGTATGCGCTACATGTGTTACAATCACACTTCACTCTGAAGCCTCCATATATCCTAAATTGAAGAAGCAATGCATACTTCACACTCAGAAATGGTCTTCCAGCTCTGGCCATCTGTGGGGCAGATGTGCAACCGTTTTCTCAAAGCTATAGCAAAAATGGTTTCAGACCAACCTTCCTGTTGTACTTCTTCTCATTGACCCATTTCCAGATCTCATTGCTGGCAGAGTTTTGGTTTAATAGTTTTGCACCCCGGGTTTAATCCATCCCTTATGTGTGCACACATTTCCCCAGGCTCTCTTGGCAAAGTCCCTGAGGCACACAAGTGAACAGAGAGGAAGATGACAACTGTGGCACTGAAATGAAAGTGCATCTACCAAAAATGAGAAAGTGATGCAAACCATGAGAACGTGTGGTAAACTTGTGCCCAGAAGTTATCAGAACAGGAATACTGGACTGCCAACATATTGTAGAAGCATACGGGCAGGTTTTATGAAACCAAACCCACAGTCCCTTCACCACTATGATAACACAAACACACACACACCATTGCACCGATAATCTAGAACTGACTACACATTAATTGCAAGTAAAATGTAAGTCTTTAGCACACTTTTCTGTGTGCATTTGCTTAACCACTTTCTTCCCTAAAAGCTACTATTCTATAATATGATGGAAGTACTTTAGAGAAAAAAAACACAACAGGGTGCTCTACCATCATATAAAATGTGAGCTTTAAATATTTTTTTTCTTTTTTTCACAATTTCATCAAATAAAGTCATCCAGTGCTCCACACAGCTGCCAGACTTCACTTTGACACATGATGCTGCTGAATGGAGATGACTCACCACACAAACCTGTGGCCCTTCCAGCAAGCAATACCTGCCACACAGCGCCCTGTGACAGCAGGGACTAAAAAGGAGAGGAGGGCACTGGTGGGATGAAGCAGGAGACTCTCAATGTGTTACCATTTAACAGCAGAAAATGTGCTGCTTTTGTCTGGTAACACTGGAGTCAGAGCACTACACATCATTGCCCTACGAACTACCCTGCTGCTCTTTCTGTGGCTGTAAAAGGAAATGGGAACCTGTGGAGAAGGGGTCTAATTTATCTCACCGTGGTTAAATGCATTTGGTCTGACACATTTCTCAGATCTTCTGGTGAAAGTAATTATAAAAGTGAAATATATGGTAATATATGATAACAATTGCTTATTTTCCTGCTCAGTATAGTGCAGCTCTAGTCTGGGAATATTGGGTTCCATTTTCAAATAAATATCTTTTTGCTTTTTTGTTAATAATAATAATAAAAAAAAGATGTTTTTAATACTAATACAGCTATTTAAAAGTTTGCCATTTATTTTGCGAAGAAATCATTTTTAATGTAAAAGTAGTGTATTTATGGCAACCTTTCACTAACCTGACCTATAGATTTTGTTACCTGAAATACATTTTTCATCCCAGTTTGAATAAATAATTTTTTTCATTTATTGTACCATGAAGGCACGGTCTAGTAACTGGAGATAGGCTAAATGAGAGTAATTATTGGTCTTGCACAGATATCCATTACAGCCCAGCTAGCATTAGCATGTTGTATCCTGTTTGATGAGAACTCAGCACAGTGGTATTTGCTAATATTATTACTTCTACATTCAAAAGACAGTGAAATGGGTCAAGATTCAGGAACTGTAACCATAGTAATGGGTAGCAGGATTCCAGAATTTAAAGGAAAACTGTTAACTTTTGGAAGAGATTAAAAAAGGAAAGTAAGATACAGAAAGAACTAAAGGACCATAGCCTGCCAGTAATGTCAAATGACCCAAACCTGCTCTTGGTGAAATTATCTAAGCTCATGTCAACTTACGGGAAAGAAGAGCAGAGCTTAGTCAAGCATTTAGTTACCTTTCCTTATGAATTCCTGCAGAGTGTGCTTCCGCGCTTGGTGATCCGAGGAGTCCCAGCCAGGACATGAGGATCCATTCCCCAGTCCTGGCCTTTTCATATGCCAGAACAGAAGGATGCACACTCCATTTTAAACAGTTAAAGAAAGCCTTTGTCAAATGTAATAAAGTTGTTTGCAGATTGAAACTTTGAGAATTTCAGCATCTGCTTTTTCTCTTTTACCAATAAATAACATTGTACAACTCTTGAAGAAAAGCCATGTTCTGGATTTTACACAAATATTTAGATATTCACAGTATCTAGAGCTCAATAGTAATCACATATTTAAAACTGTATTTTATTCCCGTCATATCAGTTTCCAGGTAATGAGATTGTATAATCTTACACCACACTACATGAGATTCATATTCTGTCCTCACACCTAAGCAGTGCTCATAACTTCAGTAATGTTATATTAATATAGTTCAGGGCAGAGTTTGATCAAAAGTGCTAAGATATCAGTCATGTCCCCTTTTATATTTAGTAGAATATGAATTTTAGACAGCCTGACAGGTGGTCTTAATTTGGGTCTTTTTGATTATTTATTTATTTACTTGTTAATTGAACTTAATAAATTTGATTTTTTTTTAATATCCCTTAGAAACTAAGTGATATTTTTTAACTTGAAAAAATGGTACCTGTGTTCTCCAATCTTATTCTCAGTATCCTTTCTTACCCTCCCTTTCAGCTTCTTATGCTTCACCAATTACTAGGGAAGCAATTTCTTTCATGAATTTTCTGCATCAAAAAGTTAGAGAATTAGTTAAAATTATTCATCTAAACTCTCCCCATCAGTGGAGAGCAGCAGTGAGAACAATTGACCTGTCTTTCCTCACTGAATACAGGAGGAGTCTAGACAAAGAGCTTAAAATAGGTATCTAATTTTTAAATAGGTAATGCTGGATGAGATAATTAACAAATAATGAAAATAAATGGTTGCTAGCCTCCCAGGATGTTGCAGTTGTTAACTAAGGAACAAAAGTGCTTTGAGAATGCTGAAATATTTGGATTTTTCTTCTGGCTCTTATAAATACATGTCCCATTTTAAAGTTAATTCACTTTTGTTAGAAACGAAGTACGACTATGTGGTGGTACCTTCCACTTGCTCTCTCACTCATAGGCAAACCCCCATAACTAGGAAATTTGGTGATAAAATTCAAGCTTCTGCCAGAAATATTAAGTTTCTAGTCTTCCAAGGGAAACTATGGTATCAGAGTATGGGTGGTCTGCCCATCTCTGCCTTACCTTAATATCTTCAAACTCTCTTTTGCTGATTTTGTTTTCAAGCAGCCCCCTGGCTGCTCTCTGCGTACATGGTTGTTTTTCTCAGAGAGACATTAAAATTACTTTCACCCTTCTGTGCCCATGCTTGTAGCTCCATGAGCCCCCTCCTGTGTATGACCATCTGCCTGTCCAAGCCTGGCACCACCCCTTCTGGCCCTCAGGTGCTTCAGAGTCTCATCATGTCTCTGCAATATTCCCTGTCTCATGTGCAGTCTCCAAAAATCAGTAATACCTACATCTGTAGGTCTCCCTGTACATCCCTCTTCCCCCTTCAGTTTCTCCTCCAGTGCTGCAGGAGAAGGACATAAGCACGAGGAACCAAAGGGGAACTGTTCAAAATAGAAGAAAATTATGTTTCTGCAAAGAAAGATGAGGCTTACTGGCCTTAAATCTTCTCACCACCGAAGTGAGCGAGCTGATGCTTTATGATATGACAAACCAACATGAACCCCTATCAACCAGATGCAATATGTGGCTGCAGCTTGGTGAGGTATTTTATATGCCAAATGTGTTTGCTCACGCAGTAGGATAAAATTTAATGTTCAGATGTTCTTTCAAAGCTTCATCTATTACGAAAATCTACCTCACTTTGTGACCCCTTATAGTCAAACAGCAATCAGTTTGGGTGCTGGAGGTAAAACTGAAATTAGAAAGCAATCAGACCCAGTAAGCACTAGTATGCACACATGGGCACACACGCACACGCATGTGATGGCAAGCCTTGCAGAAGCGTCTAGTCAGAGGTTTGTTTTTCAGAAGGACATACAGCAATAGCTATAAAATATTTTGGATTCCCTTAGAGCTCCCCTTTGTAAATCATGACTGATTGAAATAAACTTGCAATTTGTTAATTTTACGATTTACTCGCAGTGTCTGAAAGTGAATACCTGCCAGGACAAAAAAATAATGCTTTATAAGCTTTTTCAGTGTTTTTTGTCACCATTAGTGTTCTAGAAATGCCTTTTTTTGTCAGTACTTAATCCTCCTGAATGTTTGTGATGAACATCCAGGAAAATGACTGCCACATGCCATACAATAATGAAGACAGTAAAAAAAAAAAAGTTACTAATAAAACGTTAGCCTATTTGAGACTCAACATTTTCTAAATGGGAAGAAAGATTCTTTATAATCATCACCATACTGAGGTTTAAAAAAAACAACCCAACAACACAATTTGAAACTACATTTACTGATTCTACAAGGAGGACTGCATTTAAAATAACTGCAATGATTTGTATGATGTTTGGTATCACAAGAGACGCCTGTCACAGGATGAATATTTCTCTTTAATACAAATGCAGTACAGAACACAACACTGCTTGAAAATAACATTACCAAAATAAGAGGAAATGAAAAAGTCTATATCTGCCTGAAACTATCACATTCAAATTTAAATCATGCAAACTGAGATTTGAACAGATATCCATGATTTGACCTCCTCTTGAAGAACAAAACAAATTGAGATGTGTTAATTAAAAGGATTAATAAATTTTAGAAAGAATATAAGTGTATAATGAGACCATCAAGAGACTGAGAGTAGGAATGGAATGCTACTGCTGATGTAAGCAGCACTATTATCACCAGGGTGTGTGATACACTAATATGTGTTTCTGATAGAACCTCAGCAAACCTCCTGCAATACAACATGTAGTAACACAGAATACAGTCTTAGAAACTGTCTCTGTATCAGTTAGAAAGTGCATAGGTCTTTTCTTTAATCAGATAAAGAATGTCATGGTAACATGCTATGTTTAGCCAACATCTAATGTCCTGAAATATCACCTTAAATGCTTGTCTTTTTTTTTTTTTTTTTTTTTTTTTAGAAGAAGAAGAAGAAGAAGAAGAAGAAGAAGAAGACGACTGGATCTTGCTAGTGACGCATTTGTCAGGAATGTCAGTTTGAATCTTTCCTATGACCCCAACACAGAGATATTCAGATTTACTAATGGACTCCTGGGAATAACTTTGAAAAGAACTGTTACCCTCTTGAGGAGAATAAGGAGAAAGAGCATGCCCTACACTTATTTTGAAACTAAAGATCTGCAACTGTCAACTGTACTGGCAGCTTCAACTTAAAATTGGAAAAGGTGGCAATGTTTGTAGTAGATTTGAAGCAGATCTGTCCCACTTATATCTGGCTCAGAATTAGCCCTAAGACAAGCCGTACAGTAGGTCAGCAGTAGCAGAAGGTCAAGCAAAATGGGAGGCGGGGGGGGTTTACTGGAATTGAGGATTCCATACTAATGAGTTTGGAGAATTTGCAGGCTGAGATAGTCTCTGCAAAGGAAGCCATATAGACGCAGAGCATAGCCATCAATTTAGATTTATTTTTGTATTTCCTGCTGGCTGGTTATTAGAGTCTTTAATTCATTTTTCCCCATGTTTTCAGTGAAGAGTGAACTTACCAGAACAAATTATAAAATCCCTATCTTGAAAAGCCCTTTTTTGCTGGATTCATGCAGTATCACACTGCATGCTGCAAGTGCCAAATGTATGTTAGAATTTTAGAGTGGGTACGTTTTTTAATTGCTTTGTTAAGTATAATTAGGTGCAAGGTCACTAACAGAAGGCTCTTTTCTCAGTGGTAGCAAAATGTAGTAATAGTTCAACAACATTTCCACTTTAAAGGCTCTGTTTCTCCTTAAATTCTGAAATTTCCATTTTCACTGCAGTCTGTGTGATTCAGTGGATGTATCCAGAGGATTTATGTATCGTTTCAGTCAAAAAAACCACTGTGAGTGATCTTCCAAAAATAATGGTGTATAAAATATGGCATTTGACCTACACAAAAAAAGTTCTGGTGATCCTTCATTTTATTCCAGTTCCCTATTTTTTGGAACATAGGTTTGAAATAGGATGGAAAAGAAGCTTCTTGTAAGGCATGTCTCCTTCTTGTTCCCACAAAAATCCATCAGAAACAACCACACCACACTGTAAGTTGTAAGTCAGTCTTTGAGAAAAGTCAAGACTCTCTCCAAAAAGCAGGGCAGCTGCCTTTCTTGTGCCTTCATCACTCTCCCCTGCTGAAGCCAAACACCGGAGGAGAGGAAACTACTGCATGGGAAGGGATCTAAAAATTAGTGACAGAGAGAGGGATGGGACACAAGCATGTTAGGAAAGAGGACCAGAAAGGAGGCTAGAGCTGGAGTTTAGCAGAAAATGCATTGATCAAAATTAGCTATCTACAGAGGTTAAATGTGCAGGTCAAGATTTTATTTTCAATTGAAAAAGCCCTGCCAAGCACCCACAAAGAAGTTGCTGCAGTCCCACAGTGAGCAAGGACCAGGGGGGACACGCAGCATGTTGGCAGCACACCTTCCGTCCCTGTGTCACACAACAGGGGGTGCACACACCGCCCGAGGCTGTGCCCAGTGCTCCCTGTCACCCCCCAGGTAATCCAGACTTCAACCACTGATGCTGATAGCAGAAGCATTCCTGTACTAATTTAAGTCAGATATGGGGGTGCTACACAGAAGGTGTGAACACAGTTCCTTCTCTATCGTAATCCTTCCTTGTTCTATTTTACTGAGATAGAAGAAAAGTTAATGATAGTGGTAACGGTGATGTTTTTGTTGTTTGTTTGATGTGGTCACTGCTTCCTAGGAACGGATCTGAGAGCATAACATTCCCTTTAGACAGGCCAATGAACTCACCACATTTACAATAAGTTCCTAGGGGGCTGAAGATGAAATACCAGAAACATCTCCCTCTGTGGTTTCCATATACTGAAATTTAAATGGATGTTGATTTGTGCTGACATTCCTATTTACTTTCCAAGGCTTTAATGACTAATGCTTCCATAGAAGTATCATCTCTGACAATACTAAAAGCTTCCACTTTCCCCAACAATAAAATTTAAGGATTCATTTAAATGAGGAACCTCCTTTGGTCTTGGCATTTTCATACATAAAGGTGTTGTAAAAAAAAAATTACAGAAAAGTAATTTCAATCAGTTATTCTCATTTGATTTTTTCTTCTAAACCAGACATCTGTAGCTGTTGATGGACTGTAACTTTTTATTTGTAGTAAAAGAACAAGCAAGCAATATAAAGTGTTTTTTACTGGCAAATTTAGGTTTCATCCTAGCAGGATACAAAATTGTAAATTGAATCCCCATGCTCAGCAACTGAAACTTAACACCTTGGAAACAATTTTTTGGGTTTGTGTTGTTGGGCTTTTTTCTTTTTCTCAGAAGAAACAGAGAATCATCTGGAAAATATTCCATCCTTTGATCCAATACACATCAATATTAGACTTACCTTAATAGCTTTAAGGGTGGAATTCCTTATTTCTGGTCTTCCCTCTGTTATCAGGACAGCATAGAGGGTTCTGTTTACCAGCAGTCAAATGATTTACAGATGACAGTCGAAAAGGAATTTGTAAAGTCTATATTCCAAGAAAAGACATGATCCTCTTAGCTTAAAAAAAATCTCCAACCTGTCATTTCCAATATTTCCAAGAATGCCTAAAAATCTGAAGCTTCAGGCTGAAGCTTTTTTTTCCCCCTTCTCTCCTTTTCTTCCACCAGAGGTTCAAAATATTCCTATCCCTTGATTCTATTGTAAATATGAATTCACATCTCACACGTAGGGCCAGAGCTCTGTGTGTTTTAGGGGCATTTTAATTCACTTGTAATTTAGAGAAAAGATTTTTTCTTCCCTTGAAATTACTGTCAGAGAACATAGCCAGGTGTGAATACCAAGCTCTTGGCCCTTGTAATACCTCTCCTTGTGTGTGCGTTTTTGTGGCCTGCTCTTGCAAACCTTGCTTGCTTTGGATAATCTTCACATACATCAGTATTTAAACTGAAGTGAATGGAACCTATTACCTAAGATACTACTTGATATAAGCAGTGGATGGCACAGACAGGCTCTTTGTAGGTATCGCAGGATGTGATTTTTCCCTTGCAACAATAGCACACTTCAAAAGAAAGGGCAAGATAGGAAATCTCCTTTAAGCACCAGCCCTTTTGAAGCCACACAGTGGAGTCTCAAGCCCTAAATCAGTACATACACCCTTCATGCAGAACATAGACTGCTTTTTACCATCCTGAAACATATTTTTACCATCCTGAAACTTTGCATTCGTCACTCTCTAATGACAATTATATTTGTGAATACAGACTTCTTCTGACTTTTGTCAGCATTCATTTGCAAAAGAAACTGGTCCAGGTTATTAGTTAGTGTGAAGTGATATAACTCCATATATGTCAAAAGGCTATAGGTATCTGGTACTACACCCATAAAATTTTAACCAGTATATTGAAAGAGTATTAGTCCATGCAGCCTGCAAATTTCAGCATGCAGTACAGTAACAATGTCCAGACTTGCCAGTTTATAGGTATCATATATGTGAAAATTCATATGAAAAGTAGACAGGACACAGGACCTTTTCAATACTACTTGTCCTTGAGAATATTAAACATAAAGAAGTGTGAAAATGTAAGGAAGTTTCTTGAGCTAACAGCCAGAGTGGAGACTGAAGATCATTGTTGCCCCCAAACTCTAAAGAGCCCAGAGATACTTCTACAAATTTCACGTAAATCCAGGGGAAAAAAAAAAAAAGGGGGGGGGGAGGGGGGGGCGGCATTATTTCTTTCTCTTCGTGTTTTACATGTTGACCCAAGGAATCAAGGAGGCATCACTGACTTTGATGGCCAAGAACTCCATAACATGCCGTGAAAGACAACTACCACATACCTAACAAAAGAAGCATCCTTAGTGACAATCATCCACATCCCCTTCTTCCTGCCCATTGGCACTAGTATCATTTGGCATTTCTAACATTTCAAAACAAAAATGTTGTTCTGGTTTTCCCTATGGATAAACATGTGGATTTTATACAGAGACTTGACTCAGAAATCAAGTTCTCAGTGTGTGCCAGAAACCTGGAGAGATGACCTAGGGCTTGCCCTAGAAGTAGAAGTGCCCATTCCAGAGGTGTTTGTTTATAACTGACATGGCCAACGAGGTGCAGCACAAAGTGTGGCACCCAGCCAAATAGATATGAGACAGCTTCCAGCAGAGGGATGGATGCTGTATGAAGTAAACCTGTTTGTTATCAGGAGCCTCCAGGGTAATGGAACTCCAAGCTCTGATTGTACAACTTTTCATTGACACAACTCAGCAGGCCTTACATACATGCTGAGGTTCGTCAGGTCCCCTTGGAGAATCATCCAACCCTTTCTGTGCTGCATAAGTGAGAAGTCGCACAACCAAGACTCGATCCTGTCTTTTTATTCACGTGATTGTGTGAATCAGTCTGCAAGGATTAGAAAATGCTTAAAACTAGAAAAAAAATCTAAGTGAGGGCCTTTGATTGCCACAGTAGTTTGCAAATCACGACAGGCTAACACAAAAGAGCCCATAATCTTACGAAATACAAGTGTTCCGGCACAGCTAAATGGAAGACATCACTTGCACAATTTGAGAAAAGTTCAACTCTGAAGCATGACAGGAAAACTCTTGCTCAATACCATTGTTTTCATTTTAACTCAAACTGAATAAACAGATCCAAAGGAGTCTGGCTTTAGGACAGATTTCTTGCATACATGCTCAGGTGATACATGTAGCTCTGTAATGAAATTAAACCCGTCCAACTGCTTCAGAGTACAGCATGCATTGTTTTGATACCTAAAGAAAAAAGTTTCCCACAGCTATGCCTTATGAAGATGTATTTCCCTCTTTTCTTACAGGTAAGAAGGTGCTCTGTACAGCACTCACTCCCAGACCTGAGTATTGTCTTCAGAGGTGTAGCAATACAGTCATTACACAGACAACAGAACAGATCAGATAATATCACAAGACTACTCAGTGCTGTAGGTTCTTGAAAAATTATGCTATCTCTAAGCAACAAAGAGGCCTTTAGTCTTCTGGTAAAAGAAGCTTGTTCTTAACATTTTGTCCTATACCTTACTCAAGGAAAATATTATATACTCTACTTTTAGGTAATATTTTTTTTTTATACAGGACAGTCCTTAGGTTTTGATGTAAAAATTTTCCCAGCCTTCCATAATTCTCGTTATCCTTTGAATTTCCAACTGAAAATGCCAGTGCAGAAAATTCAGGATACCATGGGAATTAATGGAGTCAGACAAACAGATATTGACTGGTATGTATAACACTGTAAGCAGAAGACATTTTACTTGTGCTTCTCTCCCTACACCACAAAACACCTTTCAAAGTGGAAAATGTTATTCTCAGGGAATGTCTTTTAACATAATCTACGGAAACTTTGATTAAATATGCCAGCATTTTACTAATTCTCATTTAAATATTCTGAATTCTATGTGTAACAGTTAAACCATCTCTATATTTGAATGCAAATTTTTCTCGTTGAAACACTTTGCACCAAACACTGTTTTGACAGAATTCCTAAATGTTAAACTACTGTCAGTCTAACATCTCATCCTTTAATTGCAACAATGTAAGGTACCTTAGTTTCATTTCAGAACTTGTTAACAGGGGCGTGGAAATCAGAGGTAGACAGACACCCAGGTATAGCACAAGATGCCATGATGGAAGATTTCTTTGAATTTGGTAGTTGCATCTCAGTCCTTCATGCTCTGAGTCTGCTGTCTTTTGGGTTGAATTACATATGTTACCAATCTATGCTATGAGTTATGCCATAATATGGTGCTTTAGTAAGCCGCTCAGAAAGAAATATTTGTGCAGGATATCTGGTAGTATAAGCACAACCTAGTAAAAAAATAGACAAAATCTGAATTATCATCTCAAAAGGAAACTGTTATTCCGGAAACATATGGGGTTGTTGTTGTTGTTGTTGTTGTTGTTGTTGTTGTTGTTGTTGTTATTATTATTATTATTATTATTATTATTATTATTATTATTATTATTATTGTTGTTATTGTTGTTGTTGTTATTGTTATTAATTATTGTTGTTATTATTATTAAAGGGTGAAATTGCTATTAGAGAAGATGGGGCTAGGAGTGGTGGGAGGAGAGTTTTTCTTTTACTAAAAATAAAAACACGCTTGGATTAGTTTAGGACTCAACCCTGCAAGTTGCCAAGCTTTCTGGTCCCAATTCAGTAAATTACTTAAGCATGTGCTTAAGTTTTAAGCACATCATCAATTCCAAAGAAATGGTCTGACTCACACATGCCTAATAAATGTCTGAACTAAAGCCAGGGATCTCAGCACTTACTAGTATTAAGACTTTCATTTCCTAACTGAACTAATAGTAAGAGGTAGATTGCACAGAGGATAATGCCTCCCGCAAACCTCCACATTGGCCATGCAAGGGGGGAATCACAGCTGGATCTGCTGTAACCCATGTGCCTCACAATGTGACTCGACTGTCCCTACCATGGCACAAAGCTGGCCACAATGTTCCTGCCCTTCTCCCTGACAAGGGTGAATCACATTCAGTGTTGCTGAAATTCCTAGTTATCCAAACAAGCAATAATAGAAGCATTTGAACAGAAAGGAGGTTTGAGTCATGTAGGTGGTTTTCTTGTGTGGGAAACTACCCGCTTTGTATCTATGTGATTAGGAAAGTCAGCTTCATTTGCCTCTGGCTGTCTGAGGCAAGCAACAAAAAGCACATTCATTCTGCTATTCCTTCCTCCTCTTAGCAACATGGAATGAGGGAAAACATTTTTAACACCTATGTCACAGTCACATTAAGAGAACATACTCCCTGTCAATAAGGCATCACTTCTACCAATGGGAATTTTTGCCAGTATTTTATATTGCCCACCCTGAATTCACATGCAGCCAGCCGAAGATAGTGCTACGTGAACACATGCTGACCCGTGCACGAAGACTTATGCTTGGATACCAGCAGTATTGTTCCAGTGGCACTCAACGACACACCAAACACTAACAGGATGTAGTGCCTGCCCAAAACTGACTAGATCTGACTAGAAGAGACAACTGCTGAACAGAAATGCAGAAGACAGTGCCATAAGACAGTACAGTTCTTCATGTGTGCCCTTGTAGTCTCTGGCAAAATCAGATAGAAATCTTCAAACAGAAGAATATTCATGCAAAACCTGAAAAGAACAAATCAGCTTTGGAGAGCTTTATAAAGCAAAGCATAAGGAGCAGCATGGGCAGTAGTCCAAAAGGGTTTCTCTGAAAAATTATGAAACAGACAAGAGGTCTTGGTACCACAAACAGAGAAAAGACAGCAGACAGTAGCTTCTCACAGCAGCATGAAAATGATGTGACTGGGGAAAAAAAAGGTCAGGATGACATTTTAGTTGAGGCAGATCTGAAGTGCAACATTGGATCTGGAACCTATCAAGAAACACAGAACAAGAATGAGGACAGCAATCCCTCAGACATGTTGAAAGCCCAGGGAGGACACAATTTCAAAAACAGCAGGCTGTGAACATGGCTGTGTTGGAGATGGCTGATGAGCCAAAACCCCAGTCAGAGACATGTTGGCTGAGCAGGAGGGGAGCAGAGGGAGAGGATTCGGCTGCGAGAGAGGAGCTTTGCAGCCCAACACGAGCAGTACCTGCCATAAGGCCAGGGAAGAAAGGGAAACCTTTTCCCTTGCCGTGGTGGCAGATAGGCTGTGCACAGAAAGCATTAGTATGTAAAAAAAAAAAAATATTCCCATGAGCAGATGGATGCACTGGGTATTAGGAGCTTTGACACCATGCTGACAACTCCACTTTTCAACTTGAAACAGGTATTGCAGGGGAACTCTGCCCAGCACCCAAGAGATTTTATTAAAATCGATATGACAAACTGTGACTTCTTTCCAGAAGCGAGCTTAACAACAGGTTTGCATTAGTTGTGTTAGCAGGCTTTGGGCTGCATTTTCAATCTAAGTGTACAGCACGGTGTCTGTTGAAAGTGCTAAGCTGAAACTGGTGACATCAGCAGTGGCAGAGGATAAGAATTGCTTTCGTGCTGCTCTCAGCAACCTTAATAAAAAAATGATTAATCATAAGTGCAAGAAGAAGCTGTCATAATGCCTCAGCTGTTTTACCATTAAACTATACTGTCTATGTTACTTATTAGTTCTGGACTGACTTTTCTATTTTTATTATAAACAAAGGGTAGGTAATTATAAGTAGCATCTGCATATATGCACTCAAAGTGTGGATAAAACCTTTCAACACACTGAAATATATTTGTTAGTGTATGTACTTAGCTCCTGTCATGTAATAGATAAATTTAGAGGGAAAGATACTAAAGGAAATCATCTGTGGTACCTCTGGTCACCTCCTTATTGGCATTTTAAATAAGAGATAATTAGCCCAAGGAAATCTATATTCCATGTACATAGGCAATCTGCCTGTATTAGTACACAAATAGTTCTATAGGTTACTGTATCATCAATGGCAGAGACAGGCAGTTGTGAAAATTTCAGAGAAATGAGCAGAAAGGGCAGAAGGGCAGAAACACTATAAACTTTTATTTCCAAGAAAACATCTATGCAGAGCAGGAATGAATAAACACAAATGGGTTTTGGTGGTCAAATCTGAACAGAACGGTCTGCAGATTAAATGGTCATGAAAATAGAAATCTTCTCATAAATAACGTAAAATTTGCATCAAATATACATCAAAAGCTTCTGAAGTTCTGTCCTATTCAGCACCAGCCTCAGTGACAATTCTTTAAAGACAGCAGCTGAAATAGTGTGTTTAAAAGTTTTTCTATTTCAAAAGCTAGAATATTTATGTCTCTAAACAGAAAACTCCTTCCTTGCTCCCTCCCTCCCTCCCTTTCTTCCTTCCTTCCTTTCTTCCATTTTTTCTTTTCTAAGATTTTTACCTTCAGTAGTGTGAAAATACAGATTTAGAAATCATTCCTGAAAGACATGTTTTCTCTAAACTGCTTTTAAGGTTTTCCTTGGTTTGAGTTTAAACTACTTTTCTGTGTGTTTTCCCTAGCAGAGAATAGTCTATCACTTTCCCCTTTGTAGTTAAATTTTACATTCTTGAGGATCATCTAGACAAAAAATTATTGATTTCTTCAGTGTTTCCTCCAAAAAAAGTTTGTTTTCTAGATGTCTGATCATTCCTGCTGAATTTTTCTGGAATCCTTCCAATTGTACATATGTTTCTTGAACATTTATCCATGCTCTGACTTCTCAGCATTTTTACTAGCTTTTTCTGAAGGAGTTTCTTAATTTTGAAAAAGCTATATAATAGAGAAAAAAATGATGAGGAAAAACATAATGTTAATGTAAGGAGTACTCTGTCCCTGCCTTAGAGCTTTTAAAAGAAAAGTTATTCAGTACATGCAGAGAAAATAACTATGAAAAAAAAAAATCATACATTTCACATCATAATTATATACATTTACATGGTTCCAATCACCATGACAGTCCCTCACAATTTTTGGTAAGTCCTACAGCCCTTTTTGATAGAGGGAAGTACTATTAGTGCCTTGCTACCAGCAGGGACACATCAACAATTACATACATATCAACACAAAATTGTATGTATTTATTCTTATATATTTTTATAAGTAATATATTTATACATATTTATATTTCTTATTCTCATGTTACAATGCGGAAATGTGTAAATTATCTCTAAAAGACCTACCAGAGTACAAGAAGCAAAATACCTATGTTTAATCTGAGTTCTACCCACCCAGGCAATTTGCTCAGAAAAGCAGGAAGATTTATTAGCTTGTGTTATTACAGTTATTCTGTTGCTGATGCACAACCAGTTTAGGATACTCCAGACAACCCAGGCCCATGTCCTGACAAAATGCTTGAGAGCTGCATCACCAGATCTGTGGTAAATGAGCATGTCTCCCAAAGTCTACAGTTTGTTCCCAAATCACTCACAGACCTTCCTCTTCACTTAACTTGGGTTTTGTGGTGAGGTTTTTTTTTAGAAAGTTTAACAACATGAGGGTTGAAGCAGAAATACAGGCAAAAGACATGTCACCTCAAGTTGAGGTTCTTTCCACACTCCAAGTACAGCTCTTTCATTAGCAGAGGAGGGACCCACCCTCTTTTCTGGGTAAGAAATAACATGACTCAAAGACAACTGGCTGAGACTCGTGGCACACAAACATGTACCAAATAAGCCGTATAGGCCTAACAATTACCTGTAGCAGGAATTAAAAAAAAAAAAAACCACAAAAAACTCCTTTTGAGGACAGGAGGTGAGTCTAATGACAGTTGGTGTAGGAAGACAATCTAGGTAACTGTGTCTTGGCACATCTACGTGCCTCCAGATTTCTACCATGGGGCTTCAGGTGCCCATGTGAGGACAATGAGCACTGGAGCTGGTCAACAGAATAAACGGAGACCCTGCAAGGAGTGAGCAGGAGCACTAATGTGCAGTGACTGCCCTACCCATGTCAGCTGCCTCTCCAGTTGGCATGAAGTCTCTGCCTCGCTCTCCAAATTATTCCAGATATACAGTTGTGCCACAAAAAACAATCAGAAATGAAGTACACTCCTAATGTCACATGCTGCCATATAGATTTAGACTGTGAAAGGGAGGAAAAGCACAAAAAGTCTGTGGGAAGTGAAGTCTAGCAAGTCTGATTCCCATGAAAATTTGAAAATACTGGATATGCAATTAATGTATGTTTCAGGATGTTAATTAATTTCAGAAGACTTTCATCTCATGTCTGGAAAATATTCAGTTTCCTCTTCCATAATTGTTGAGTGAATTAAAGTTTTGCCTGAGTGAAAATTGACTAAGAAACTGAGCATGTACAAAGGCCAGTGCCCGGGACTTGCATGCGATGTGAATGTCAGGATTAAGTTAAGCAATTTATTGCAAGATAATCTATATCAATTTTACATTCTGTATAAAGGAACTTTTCAATGGACTGTCTCCTTAGTATTGGGTTATGTGGAAGAGCTGAAATGTCTCAAGCATTAAATCTAGTGTATTTTCCTATTTACAAAATTATGTGTACGTGCGATAGCTATAAACAGAACCCTTGCAGTAAGCATCTAATCACAGTGAGTAAATCACACCTTATTTGCACATTTTGCATTGATACAGCAAAACCCTTTCTCACCTTTTCTTTTGCCAAGACCTTTAGAAACATCATAGCTAAAAGCGCTGCTCTGAATCGATGTGTATGAAACTAAAACTACAAACTATTTTCTTTTCCCTGCAGCTGCCAGCATATTATGGGTCAAGTCTGTATACACAATATGATCATTCAGGCTTCACAGTGCTAGGAAAACACCTCAGAATTTGAAGAATAAATCTGTGACATTTTGAGTTGACTTGGGTCCACAGATCAGGACTCTTATAAATGCATTTTTTATTATATTGCTAGGTTAACTCTACGTACATGCATCCAACTCTAAACCTTGTAGTCATGGGGGTCCCTGGTAGTCAAATGGCATCTTGCAAGCCGAGGATTCTCATTCACATTGAAGACCTGGTTTTTGCAAAGACTTCTCACTAGTGGGTTTTTTTCATCTGGGTAGATGGAGACAAAGGTGGAAGAGAAACAGCAGGCTGCAGCATCTTTCTGCCTAAATAATAATAGTGACTACCTACCCAGACAATTTCTGACTTGGCAGATCTTTAGTTCAGCCAGTCCAAATGCATGAGCTCTGCTACTAGAAACTGCAGGTGAAACTAGGAAAGCCAAGGAGTGAGTCAGAAAGGGGAGATACCTAAGGAAAGAAATAAGAAATAAGGTCTAAGGCTAGAAAAGAAGACATAGTAGAATGAAGAATAATTGAAATCCAGGGACTCAGATTTCTCTAATCTTCATGCATTTCTCTTTTGTTGGCTTATCAGCAAGTAGACTGCCAATGCATAGACCAGAACTTTGGTTAGGCTGTTCAGTTAGCATTCACAGTAAGAAAAATCTACAAAATGGTAAACAGAGCACATTTTAAAGCCTGTTGTCCTAGGCAGTAAATCCTGATATGTTGAAGGATGCTCAACCTGTTGGTTTGCACACTGGCTATTGCCTGAAGGGAACCATCTGACTCATCAGAAAGGCAAATCTGGAGACAAAGAAGCGGGAATGGCTCTGATGTGAATTCTGCCCAATTGTACTAAAACATGTAGTGAAAGCCATGTATAGCTGCTGAAAACTCAAGGCTATGTTTGAGGCATATGGCTGAACACACTTAGTAAATTACCTCTTCAGTGTCATTTGTTGTTACTAATTTATGCACTGTAGGTGTGTTTCATTGTTATTCTTTTTTGTTACCATATTCTTATACTTGAGAGGTAAATATTAAAATGTTTTCTATGTTTTTCCTTTTCTTTTTTCTCCATAAAAGAAATACATTTTTATTTATTTTGTTTTGTTTTGTACTCATGGTTTGGAAAGCTTCTAAATAAATCAATTAGTTTATCAGCCCTCCTCAGGCATTTTAGGTGTTTAAACAATTTAGCTCCAATCCTGTAAATCTGCATGCGCAAAAGTGGCCAAGAATAGGATTTATCTCACCTAATCTAAGGAACAGAAATCTAATCTACACAGTTGTCTAGGCTACACTTCTGTTGTCAATTGAGACAGGCAGAAGTCTGAGACAGGCAGAAGTCTAAGACAGGAGATATGAATCATCCCTCTGGAGGCAAGTATTTCTCTCCATTGACTGTAGAGGGAACCTAGGAAAGGTGGTAAGACTAGATATCTAACGTTAAAACAATCAAAGCTAAGTGAGCTAAATCACATTTGAAGTGCATGAAGTGTATACTGAAATCAGTGTAACTATTCCTCTGAAGAAAGTTATACAAATGTTAAAATATTTGTAGAATAAGAGGTTTGCCCTATCAAGTTTTTAATGGGAAAGGCTATTTGCTATGTGTTTAGAGGAATATAGCTTTGATCCTGACTAGTATATTTTTCTTAAAATTAAGGGATGCAAGTCAGAAAGTTCACATGTAGAAAGAAAATTATTTAGAGGTACATTACAAAGTATTTTAAAAGGTAACTTTTGCTACCCTACCTGATCCTTCATTCGTTGCTAAAGTTGATCAAGCTGCTTCTGAAAGGAATTCTTCACAAAAATCAGTGGAAAAAAGATCAGCTATTAAAAATTGCAGTAGAGATGTTTAGGAATATCAAAATTAAGAATAACTTGTTATTCTCATATATCAGCAAAAATTAATAATGATACATCTGCACCCTTGAAACTTCAGGCAGGAATAGCTGTGATGTTGCCTGACAGCCAGGATACTATTCACATAGTTGATTATTGACAGTAACCTGTACAGAGTACATCACAAGGTAAAAAAGTTGCCTTGAGAATATTTTGGTAAACTTTATCAACAGACTTGTTAGTCTTGCGTGCCCAAAAACCATTTTGTGGCCTGGTTAACATGGATCCTGGAATGAACATTCAAAGGTATATTTTTTCTTTACACTACCATATCACAGAATATTTTCTTCCTTTGTGGAAAGAAAATAACTTTAATTTTCCAGGGACGGAAGGAAGCAAATCCCACCCACCTAAAGGCATCTAATTTCAAGGGACTTCTTTTCATGTAGCATGTGTTTGTGGGGAGTAGAGGCTTTGTGTGTGCATAGCTATAAGCAACTTGCCAAAACCCACTCAGAGACTGCTGCCACCCCACTGACGCAGCTGAGGGGGTGACCGCCATGCAGAGGTACTGAGTCAAACTGGAATCTGTTCCCTTGCAGAGCCCCAAAACTTGGAAACTTCAGTGCCAGATGAAGAGTGGTTAGGAAATCCACCCCCATAACCCAGGGACAGGGTGCACAGCTGGAGCACAGCCTCAGCCAGAGCCTTCCCATAGCGTCTGCAGGATGTGCTGGGATCAGCAAATTGCTACAACATGGCACACCCTGAAAGGCTGCGATATGCCCCTTTTTTACAGCAGGTAAGAGATGTGTAGGCAGACATGCACACTTCAGCCAAGGGATCTTCACATGCCACTCAGCTGTCAGCTTTGTACTGACTGCCTGAAATCAGGTGGATTTCACTCAGCACGCCGGGGAGACAGACTTTACCACTTTGTGACTCATACTCGACTGGGGGGAGTGGGAACAGCAATCATTTATGACTCACTATATTGTATAAGGCTTTGGAAAATCATTTGCCTGCATACTGTACAAATACCTACTGCAAGTATATTAAATATGTTGAAGCAATTGGAACACAATTAAAATGTTCTGAAGCAAAAGAAAGAGAGAAAGGTTACTCATTACCAGTCTTTTCCCTTTCACAGAGATAACCTATTAGCAGAAATGAGCAGTATTTCCCTTTTGAAGTAGTCAAGGCTTTAAAATTCTGTCTAGAAATAGAACTGCGTGAATAATTTCGGGTGGGGGTTATATTCAAATAAAAACGAGAAGTTTTTGGCTTCTTGACAGTGGTTTTTTCTACTTTTTTGAGCAACTATTCCTAGCATAAGAAAAATGTAAGTTCTTCCGAAATAGTAGGAACAAATATATTTTGAAACTTTCCCTCTAAAAACAAAGTTGTGCAAAGGCCTACTGCTCAAACCAGTGTCCTCCAAAAAAAACCTGACTGCAAAGAATATATTACACAAGAGGGAAAGAAACCATAGCTTGCAGGTTGGGGTGCTGGTCTCTGCACTATGCTTTGGTACAATTTATATGAGGATCTTACAGAAAATCACTTTGGCCTAGATCTGCAAAATATCTGAGGTGCCTGAATTCCTGCAGGAGAATTTATAATCTGGGGTTAGATACTCAGATCCTTGAATAGGGCAAGTGATGGCCATATCGAGAGAGCTGTGCTTGAACACCCCCCTTTCCTCCAGACCAAAGCCATAAGCAGCAATACTATTTTAGCTGTTTGTAGCTGGAAAGGAAAAAATCCTGTCAAAAATTGCTATTTTAGAGACAATTAGCTTCCTAACAGCGTGTACTGCGTGATCAGACAAACCCTGTCAGAGCACGGCTGGCAGTGGGAGGATGAGAGCAGGATCCAGTGCTCTTCCATGCCACACTTCAGTCTGGAGTCACAGACAGGTCAATCCACAGAGAAAAACTACTTGTTATCACTAAAACCTAAAGCTAAACTAAAACAAATGCAGGCCATAGTTGACGGATTGCTAGGCAATGGCTATCACAGCGAAAACAAGCTAAAAACAGCTCAGGCCAAGACAAGTCCAGGCACATTTTTAATCCCTGCACAGTCAGATCAACAGAAAGCCCTTGACCTTTTACTTGTAATGGCAAAAAATCATACATACTGGGCTACAAAAGAAGGGACTGGAAAGCAGAGAAGAGAAGGATTGTCCTTTCCCCACCATCAAAAACAGATATAAGTGGGAGAGCCTTAAATATGTGTGGTGTAGCTGGGGCACTCTATACCCTGAGTAGGCACCAAAATTTTTTCTTTTAATTTATTCCTTTTTAAGATAGAGAAACGACTGTTCTGGCAGAGTACAGTCAGGGAGCCTGGGACCAATTTTTTCCTTAAGTAGCCTGAAGATCAGTGCCTTTCTCATCTCAGCCATAAGGAGTAAACCCTCCAGTCTCTTCAAAGTGTTTGGCTTGTGTGAATTGCCTTTTTCCCTATTTTTGAAGGCTTTCTGTCCTTCCTGTGCAGCCAGAAATGCAGAATTCATGGGGCCATAAGGAGGAATCAAGAAGCAGCAAAGCAGCAGCCCGGGAGTCAGTTCTCACCTGGGAGGGCAAAAGCTGAGTTTACCTTTACCAATAAAACAAGTACAGGCTCACTTCCAAATATCTGACGTTTGGTCAGAGCCTTGCAAAGAGGTTGGGTTCCTTCTCTCTTGCTCAATGACTTCTCCTACAAAACATGACACCTCTCTGCATATTGCAGCTGGCACCCCTTCAATGGATTCTGCCCCCCTTGTCACATGGCCCCTTAACTTACCGAAGATGTTCCTCTCTCTCCTTCATATAACACCCCACCCATGTGGAAGAAGGCATCTCAGTGCAGACTCTTTGAGGCATTTCTGCTGTAACATTGTGCAAGCTACATGGGACCTTGATGACATCCCAATGTCACCCAGCCTAGTGTCACTCAAACTAATATAGTGTTGACTACTCCTATTCCCAGCCAGTGAGAGGTGGCCCTCAGTCAACTAGGTGGCAAGTAAGACAGAGCTTAAAAGATACTATGAGTCTCACATAAAAATTATGATACAGTTACTCCACATTTTCCATGTAGCCTCCATTTGTCTGTATTTTTTTTTTTTTTATCTCCTAGGCAAGGGCCCAACTGGTATCTCAGCAAAGCTGATGACAAGACACTAAATTTTGGAATATTGTTGGGATCTTATTCTGCTAATGTGTAGAAACAAATCTAGTGTAAACCAGATGTTTAAAAAAAACCTCCTGATACCACAGGAACAACCATGTATCATATTATAGCTCAGTAAAGCGCCCAGAGCAATACTGAAACAGATCAAAATGCAGCATTTTACAGGAGACAGGAAATCTTTCTGAATAGCTCAGATGTAAAATGTGAGTTGTGTACTACCTGAGCAGGGGAAATGACGGAGAATCAATGTTCTTAATGTTATATGAAACAATCCTGAAATGGCTGATATAACCAGCTAAAGCCACTACATTAAATTAATTACTAGGTTAGATTTTAAAATCAGTTTCAGAATGCTGCTTTCAAATAGAGAGAAGGCGGCAAAGATATTCCCTCCTTCCTCAGTGTGTTTTAGTGGTTTTAAAGATTTTAGCAGACAAATAAGCTAGATGTTATTGTCAAAATCACTGTGATTACTACACAATAGGACTATAGGAGGCCAAAGACCAGTACAATAATAACAAAATTGCATCAAATAAAAGAATAAGGAAAGGAAAATGGTGATTGTGAGCTCTGTGGATTTCAGGCAAAATTACAATATTGATTGTGGCCCAGAGGCCAGAATAATAAAGTACCATGAGAAAAACACGCTCATTTTCCTTGATTTGGGGAAACAGCCCAGTCCCAAAGGTGTACTCCTTTTCCTGAAAGAAAAACCATCTGAAGAAAAGAGGACAAGTTGGTTTAATAAAAAAATATCTTTGCATCTGGGGCACTTGCATATAAACTATTTTTGGATACATAAAAATGTGTAAAGGCTTTGCAGGGGAAAAGAGGAGTGAAAACTTCCAGTGCTGGATTTTTCAGAACAAAATGAGAAGAAATGTAATTTGCCAGGTAGGAAAGGAACATCTTTCAATTTTAGCCTGGAGGGAAGCAGAGATTGACCACCACACTCACTAACTACTCATTCTGTTAGCAGAATAATTTTACAGGATGATATGTAAGCATTTGAGCTGACCCACATGTATGTAGAAGGACTAAAGAACAGAGACTTATCTGTCCAGATTCTGGAGCAACATGTGAAAAATGTAGACTTTTTTTTCTTCAGACCCACATCTATTCCCTAATACACTGTAGATGAAGCACAAAATAAGATTCCAAAGAAAGAGATTAAAAATGTAGCTTGTTTTTCTAGCAGATGAACAAAGACCTCTCTGTTCAATTGTCAGTGCTCATATCTGTTCTGGTACAGGATGTGTTATTGCTTTCTATACCAAAATGTTATGGCATATTGTAATGTTCACTGAGAAAAATAATCAAAAGAAAAGCTCAGGATGTGGTTAAACCCTAACAGTGTCACTCTGGGATCTACATGTGTTAATCATGTCCAATGTTACGGAATGAACCCAAGAGGTCAAATTAATATTCTGTTACATCCCTGGATACTTCTGGAAACTTCAGCAAATACCTGCTGATTTTATGCAACTATTGGCTTAATATCCAAATTTATGAAGCACCTGAAGATATCTTAGGTTTACTAAAACTTGTTTGTACTCAACAGTTTCAAAAATCAGGTCACTATATAAAGAACTTCAGTAGGCTGGCCTGATTTTTAGAAGTGCCAGGCTGCCACAGTTTTTACTAAAGTCAGTGGAAATTGTAAGTGCTTAGTAACTGGAAATCCAGCTGCTTTTTGTTCAAATTTTTACCTGTATATTAAAAATTTTGGCTACAGAAAGCTGAAAATCTTAAACTGAGGCTTTATCTTGTAACAACATAATGGAAAATAAAATTGGGTTAATATTTAAAAAAAAGGGAAACATTAATTGGGTCATTGAGATTGAGGTAGAAAAGCTAGTTCAGCCTATTTGCTGAGTTCATTTGAGGTCTTTAACATTAAGAAAATATCTTCTTGTGTTTTCAGAATTTTTCCTGAGGTTTCATTCATAATGTAATTAAAAAGAATGCATACTCTCCCATGGGTAATTCAGACAGCCATGAGATCTGGTGTCATATTTAAATACTTGTCAGAACAGAAAATTTCAGGGGTGAGGTAAGAACACGGTAAAGTTTCCACCTGGGAAACACTCTCGTTTCCACTGGAGTCTGTGACAGAATTCCCACAGACTTTTAAAGGCAGCAAAAGCATGTCAGCACAAAAAAAAACCCAAACAAACAAACAAACAAAAAAAAAGCATAAACAGAAGCATCCCAATCCTACTGAGACTTCATTACATAATTTTAAAAATATGAAGGATAAATCCAGGCATCTAAATGACATATACATATGTTATGCACCATTAATAAGTGATGAGAAATAAATAAATGAAACCTAACATGCCCAGTGCACCACTGTTCTTCACAGGATGCGAGCTGAAGAACCTAAAAATAGAAAAGATGATTTTGTGTGCAAGTGCCATGAAGGGGTAGTGGTTCAGCAGGGGAAGATGTAAACAGAACACCAACACAGTCCCAGTGGGGTTGTACAAATGTGAGGGAGGGCATAGCTTCTCTCACTGTGTATCACATGGAGAGACCCAAGTAAGGCACAAACAGCAGAGATCTAAAAGGTAGCAGTAGATGCCCTCTGAGGGTGGCTTATATCTGATTTTTTTCTTCAATTCTGGCTTCTCTTGTCCCCAGTAAATTATTGTTGGCTACTGGCTATTTAATTTTCATGTATATGTTGGGGGTTTTCCTATTTTTCGTGCCTTGCATGTCTGCTGAATAATTTATGCTATGAAAAACAAGTTAAGCAAGCTAGCTTTTGTGTTTTGTTCAAGAAGCAGCAATGTTAGTGGTCACTGGCTAGGGAAGGAAAGACAGTCCCAGAAACAGTTTGAGCCAAACACTTTGAAGATCAAGAGCAGATCCTTAACTTAATTACATAGTAATAAAGGCCAGTTGTTGACTTCCTCCATTTGAAGAATGAAATGTTCATTCTGTTTCTGACAGCTGCTGTAGGAACCCATGGCTCACTGCAATGATGTCAGTATGACAGTTCCAAGCAAAAGCCAACAAACCATCAAGAAATACATAAGCACAGAGCACAAATGTTTCCTCTTAGCTGAAGATTTGCCTACAAAAATAAATCCCACCTGTTCCAAAACTCTAACACAATAATGAAATGTTTAACACAATAATAATCAAATGGTACCAAGCACCTTGATCACTTCTGGAGCAGCCACAGGAGCCTCCCAACAACCCCCTGTAACTGGCTGGTAGGTGCCAAAAGCAGGCATGAGGATGACTGTGTGGTAGCTGTGGTTCCTTGCTATGTGCCCTCTGCGTAGATTCTGTTCTTCACAGGCACAATTGCCACAAAACATAAATTAGATCATCCTTAACAGCATTATCTGTTGTGGTTACGCCCTTATTTTCTTTTGGACTTCCACATCTCAGGCCATGAAGGGTCTCCTATCCAAACTCAGTGAAGAACCCTTGCTCTAGTAACCCCAACTAATGGGAGCTGCTGAAGGCAGGATGTGCAGCCCAGACTTTTCCCTTTAACAAATACCAAAATAGTTAAAAAATAAACAAAGAAGTGTAGAAGTCACTGCATAGTAACAACACTTAACACTACTGATTTCCCTGCAGGTCTTTGGTGTAGATGGATTCTTCCTCTGAAGAAACATCTCCTCCAAGTTAGGTCAACTGTGTGCCCTGAAAAGGCCTCATTCACTTAATTTTCAGTGTGTCATGTGGAATAAACATAGATCTGGGGTCAGTATCTCATTTGAGAAGTCAATTTAGGAAGTCAAAATTGTGAAAAAGTGTCTGAGTGTCTATTGCAAAGGTCACTGTGAGAGTCAAAACTGAAGCCTGAGCAGTGTCAAGGGCTACTGGAATGAGGTAAACCTGGATTCCAAAGAAGGGTATAATGAGAAGGGGAACACCTGCAGTTAGAAAGAAAAGGTTAAAAAACACATGATGGGCAGGAGATATGGAGTGTCGTCTGGTGAAAAACTGAAAAAACAGAGTCCCCTCTTCTCAACAAGCAGAAACTAGCTATGAAAGCTACCCAGAAAATATGAATAGAACTAGAGTTCAGCAGATAGGAAAAAGATGGTGTTGTGAAAACACGGACCCTATTTGTTCTAAGCTACACCATCAAAAGTAGGAGGATTCTCAGTGGTGGTTGTGGTTATCCCTGACACTTCCAGTTGTGGCAGCCTGGAAATCAGGAAGGGCACAGGAGATGCCAAAACAGTCTCAGATACAGGAGCTGCAGTGAAGAACCCAGAATTCAGTGAATGGGCCCTTGAAGAAAAACTCACTGTCTAAAATGAAGTACATTTAAGTTACAGGAAACATATAGCAGAAATCTTAAGCTATAAACCAATGACAGAGTGCACATCCACCCCACTGCATACTGAGAAATCCAAGGCCGAAACTCTGCACATGATAACCTTGCACCAGAAAATGTTGGGGACTGTAATATCAAAACACATGACTGAGAGCATATTCAGCATTGAAGCTTGACAGCCACATTCACAATATCCTGCAGCTGAGTAAAGCTTATTGATTAACCTGGCTTCAAAGAGATCAGAACTATCCTGATTATGAAGCTTAGTAATGAACGGTCAGTACTAAGTCATGTGGATTTACTGATACAGACTTTCCCCTTTTCAGTGATTTCTGCACGACGCTTCCTTTTGCAGCATTGATGTATCCTCAGAATGCATAAAACAACAGAGGTCTGCTTTGAATTGAGGCAGCTATGCAGATTTATACCAGCTGAAGATCTGGACTACAGTATAACCACATTCCTTTCCTGCATGCAACATAATACTGCTGGGCTGCAAACAGCTGTTGGAGCTGCCATATGGCAGCTACGGGTAACCAGCTTCCTTCTAACAAAAGAAAATTTTGTCACATGCAATGGACAATGACCATTTCCTCTGGAAAAACAGGTAACATTTATAATACAAGGAAAGTGGGATGTATCAGAAAGATTAATTTTAAAGCTATAGTGCTCTGCTTTGTCATATCAAACAAAAAACCAGTATCAACAAAAATGAATCCACTCCTTGTTTCTACAATTAGAAAAAAACCCCACTCATAAGATGCATATTTATGGAAATGCAAATAGGAGCCACCATGTTCTCCCATTCCACACAAACCTATTAGCTCACGTATATGAGAGGACCTAGCACAGAAGTTCAACTTCAATTCAGAATATTCCTAAAGTCTGCTGTGAGTCAAATGTCTGAACCTCTCCTCATCACTGATGCTGTAATCTTTTGTTTTACAAGCTGGTTTTTAGGTGGTAAAAGCCTTTCAGCCTGCCCAGCTGAGTTGTTCAAGCTTTTCAGCAGCAGGACACCTCAGTTTGTAAGCAAGATTTCTTTGTTCAGGCTAGAAGACAGGGAAGTCTGTATTAAATAATGTAGGAAGAGTGAAATAATTGCAACCTTTATACTTCTTCATGATTCCCACATTGAAAGCCTCTGTTCCATGAGAAAGGGGTTGGGTGAAGAAGATCTCTATTCTTAGGTTGTAATGATCTGACTTAACTGAATTTCTGTGTTAAGTTGATCCAAAGCCCATAAAGCAAATGGAAAACTTAAGATGGAAAACATATTCTAACAATAAATGACGGCAAATAATTTGCAGCAGGAAAGCAGCTTGTCCACCTGAATGGGCACAGAGGTCAGAGAATGAACTATTTACCTGGTCAGCTGAGACTACCACCTTCATCACAGCACAAGAGTGAAATCTTGCAAATAGTTTAGGAGTGTATTAGAAGGTTCAGTGAAAGACAATGACAGATAAATGGCATCAGTGAGGTATTCAGCAGGCAGACTGGGAAGGAAGGAAAAGCAGTAAATCAAATGCAACAGTTGGCATTTACTGGTTTTGGAGCCATTCAAAATATGCAGGGTCCTTCAGAGAAGAAGACTATAATCTAATACTAATCTGAGTGGTAAGTGATGCTAACAAATTGTAAAAAGTGGGAAGCCGAAGGTCAACAAGGTCAGACAGTCACCCTTTTTAGAGAAGCTTTACTTAAAGACAGATATTTTCTTGGCGGCCTTCAAAAACGCTTATTACCAGCTCTCTTCTTTGGGTATCTCAGCATAAAGCAGAGTGGTTTAATAGATCAGGTCTAAGAAGGTAATTCTGGTAAAGACAAAGAGTCTGGCAGTAAAGGCAGTAGCTAAACTTAGAATCTCAGGTTGGCTTTACAGGCAGAGCAGGATGTGCAGTGACTATTCGCTCATTATTGTGATGAACTGCAAAGTATTTCATTGGAACAAAAGAAAAGTGAAAGAAGCCCTGGAAGCACCAATCTTCTCAAGAAGCAGCGCTGATGATAGGCCTTAACAAGTAACCTTGCTTTAAAATCTCTATTAAATCATAAGGTAAGCAACAAATTAATCTAGAGAAGCAGTATCTCTGCAATCACAAGATAGCTTGCAATCAGCACAAATTTTCCTTGAATTCATTACAGCATTCTAGCA
Source organism: Falco biarmicus (assembly GCF_023638135.1). Taxonomy (NCBI): domain Eukaryota; kingdom Metazoa; phylum Chordata; class Aves; order Falconiformes; family Falconidae; genus Falco; species Falco biarmicus. Next base: position 30,115,908 of record NC_079293.1, on the reverse strand, counting down.
GAACTACTGTTGCAACAGACGTCAAGGGATGCTGTTACATACTGTCTTTCCAAATCGCAGGAATAATCCCAGCATGTGGAGTAAGATTTAGCTTGGAAAACAAGATGAGGAGTTAATCTGGGTTATGTAAACTCTGGGAAAGAAGCAACAAGAAATTTTTTTCCTTAGTTTTAGTCTCTAAGAAGATTTCTCAAGAATTATAGTGGGAGAATCACTCTCTGATAACTGTGCATTTTTGCTAGATTGTGATTTTTTACATATATACATATATACATATATACATATATACATATATACATATATACATATATACATATATATTTCCTGCACTCTAACAACTTGCATCAGAATGGGATTCAATGAGCACATTTAAAATAGTATCAGATTAAAAACAGAATTTCAGAGACTTTCTCTGGCACCTTTACAACATTCCTATCTTTTGTCTTTCCCTATGTGTCCTGCATGGTTGAAGTCTCATTCTCAACCTTATCTAGTCAAGATGCTGCTCTTTGACCGGGTTTAAGATGGATCATATGTTAGCATATGAACTGGTGAAAGACTTTCAATGTTGTAATACTCTGTTGAATAAAGCTTTGAGTACTTGCATACCAAAGTTCTCATGGAACACAAAAAATGCAAGATTTTTGTCCTACATCTGGAAAAAAAAGGGTGCCTTTAAAGTTGAATCAGTTGAGTTTAACTGAGATGAGGAAAAAGTTGGATGCTCTCAGTAACTAACTTAGGTTATGCATGTTAAAGTATCTGAACACTAAAAGTATAACAGGTCCACTGTCAAATGTCTTCTCTGTGTTCCAGATTATTTTTTCCTGTGATGCTTCTAAATTCTGGATCTGCTTCACTGTATATAAATAGTTAACCCATTATCTTTTCCTGACCCATATAGTGTCCAATTATTTTCTTTTTCTCTTGACCCAGTAGAAATCTTTTCCAGGGCTACACACTGCTTATTCAAGGAGGGAAGAGGCATGTATCAAGCCTTGCCAAAATGTTTAGGTTTCACAAAGCTGATATGGGTACTGAAAAGTAAAACAAATTCATGTAGAATGCAAGAAGGAAAACTTAAGCTGCAACTGAATATGAAAGGGTGTGACCCTTTGCAGAGTTTTTTGGGGGCAGACAAATAAAGTCTTTAATGCATATCAGCATCTACTGGGTGTTTGTTCTAAACGACCAGATTTCCTGGGGCTGAACTTACAACTTATTCTATTTTAGTACACAAGGGTCAATTCCACTTGACCATTTCTATTTTTTAACTCTGAATATGAATGGTTGGGAAGCAAAGGACATTACATAGAGGGGATGGTATGCTACACAGGCAAGGAGTTTGTGAAACAACCCCTAATCAAATCTTTAATTGCAAAGTAGGCAAGGATTGAAACGAGCATAGCTCAGTTTGCTATAACCTTTGCAGTATGTTTAGGGACAAAATCCATTTTACGATTATGCTTAATTCTCATTATAACTTTCTGCAAAATTCTTCAAGAACTGGAAGGTGAGAAAGTAGCAAAGTGTGGTAGACTGAATATTCCAACAAATCTTCACACTGTTCTTGTGTATTCCATTTCCAATACTGCTCCCATCACTGTAGTGTCTCCAGTAATAACTAAGCATCGTGACCAACATCTGTCAAATGTTTGTGCTCTCTGTTTCTCTCCCCAGGGAAAGATGTGTGTTCGGCAGTGTTTTATTTTGGAACTTATTTTTAATAAAATCTAAACGCATGTGCTATTTATTTGTTAGAGAAGTCAAAGAAATATGCCTTGCGCTCAGGACAGTAGGTACACAGGATGCCATAGACCAGGGCAGCCTCCGGGAGAAATAGTTGCAAATTTCTGCCCAGGAGTGGGTAAAAGCAGTGGGCAGGTCATGAAGGAGGAAAGATGTGGAGCACTTAAAGGGAGCAGTGGCAGAGAGAGTACTCATAAAACCTGGAAATGCAGGAAGGAGAGCGTAAGGCTTTATTTACACATCTTCGACTGCTTGCATTCAAATCTTATGTTGCAAATACACACACACAAAAAAAAAAGTTTCCATCCAATTCCCACATACTGTCATCAGACCCATTGCTCACTTTGCTGCTTCTGAGTATCCAGAAGTTGGAACAAGAGGGCTATGACAGCAAAGCACGTGTCAGCCTTGGTAGAGTATGTTTACATGTTTATAGTCTACACTTTGTTAATGTCCAGCTCAGGACAACCTTAACAAATCCCAATGTCTCTTGCACACATATTTTAAAAAGGAAGAGAAAAAGAAAGGGGGGAAAACAGTCAGGCACTTGCAGCTGGTGAGAACATGGGTGAAAAGTTCTGTATGTTGGGAATTAAACATTTGCAGTTAAAAGGTAAATTTAGAGGGCTTTGAGCACACAGTGGAGAAGCAGGACTGAGGTACCCCTTTTCAGTCATTACAAGGGAACTCTAAGAGACTTCTATGAAAAGCCAGAAGCCAGCTCCATCCTCCTCCCAGGATTTGTGGATTAATTTTGTCTTTGACTGGAGTAGATGTGTTAGTTAAATAAATAAGGATGGTGGTGGTGGTTATTCTGTGGGATCTTCTATTCTTCTGAAATAATGACTTTGTGTGCCTGTTTCTGATTTAAGCACAGCCTTAAGAATAAACTCCTACGCTAGCCTTCATGTAAACAGTATATCGAGTATATTGTCCTTCCTCTGTTGTAAAAAGACTAACTACAGCCCTACAGCTAAGCCAAGAAAATTCTTGACTCATATGCTTAAAATAAACACTCCAGATAAAACGCTGAGTTGTCCTCAGGTGATATTTTACTATCCTTTCTATCACAATTGTCACTTTTCTTCATTTCATTGTTAACTTTTTAATAGCTAAAGCCTGGTGTGCTCAGCCTGATTTAGAAAGTGAGACATCCCTTGAGCTGGAGAAACAACATTACCAAACAGAGCTTTAAAACTATCATTGATCTCTGGTTGCAGATGCGCATGTTCATTTGCATTGATGCAGACAAATGCTGTCCATAAGGGAAGATTATTTTATTTTTCTCTGTCCCAAGACATAAATTTAGTCTCAGTGCTCTAGTCCCCCAACTCCCACACATTTCGTTGGAAGATATACCTGAACAAAGACTATAGGTTCTGTCCTTGGGGAGGCAGAGAGTAGATTTTTGTCTTAGATTTATACCAGCAGTATGTGAGACAGAAAATATGCAATAAGTCAAAGAGATTTTACTTATCAGAGCTTTAGACAACCATTTATCAGTACTTAACTGTATTGCTGGATGACTCATTCCCATTTCTAATATACCTAGGAATACAGGGCATGTGTGGGAACACAATGTCTGCATTGATTTTAATCTGGTCTCTTTTTGTACTGTCTACAAATAGCTCAAAACAAACCCAATCAGATAAGCAGAGCAGAAAATGATTGCAAAAACACATACAGTAAGCCACTCACGGGCACCTCAGAAAGGCCAAGGAACACAAAACAGAAAACACTAAGGTAGAAAAGAACAACTCATAAAAGGGTACAGTTTTTCTATGCCATGGCTGATTAATTCAGCTAGGCAAAGTGAACCCCTATAAAGGAAGAAAAATATTTTCTTTTCAGGTGAAGGACCAGCAGTTACCCTACTCAAAGCCTAGCGTTAGCAGCACATCCTTTTTTAATCACTTGAGTTTTGGACGTCTTTCATGCATATCCAAGCTCCATGTCAGAGTAGGAATGGGTAATTCATCACTTACACTAGGCAGGATGGAGAAGGCAGGCTTTGCTGCTATGGTGCTATGCAGTTTTAAAGCCCTGTACATGTTCCAGCCCTCATTGAACAACCTTTCACAATGCTCGCTGTGCTCTGTGATCCTTGGCTCCAGAAAGCTACTGGAAGAGTGGGTGTGGTAGACTTTGGGTAAAGAGTTTTCCTGTTATAGCAGAATTTTTAAGTTTTTGAAGTTATTTCATATACAAAGTGAAAAAAAATGAAATTTTGTTATTGTTTAGCAAGCTGTTCCTCTGAAAATAACTTGAATCAGGTCAATTCAGAATTTTTTTCAATAACAACAAGCTGTTTGCTTTCAGTTTTGACGTGCTTTTTTTTACGTGGAAAAGTGGAGAGGCTCACAACAGTTCTGAGGCAGTGCAACTGAAGGAGGCATACATACACATAGCTCAGAGGAGTCCTTAGCTACACAGACAGCCATAGCTACTGCATCTCCCTCTCCTGGTCCTAGAACTAGTTCTGCTGACAACAGCCCAGGATGTTCACCACCACATCCCAGGGCAGAGCACAAGTATGCAGCTTGCCATCCTTGGACAAGCCTGCTGTAATTCAGGTATGGTTCACACCAGGAGGGAGTTTAGTCTGCAGAGAATGGCCATGCCATTAATGGATTTGCAAAGGCCCCCTGCATACATTTCCTGATATCACCTTAGCAGAAAGATTTGAGTTTCCTTCAGTTTGTCAGTCCAGATATTCAATCTGTTCAGAACTGAGAACAGTGTTGTAGTGTTGTATCACAAATACTCCCCCCCAAAAAACCCTACAGATACCATAACAAATATGATGTCTCCAAAAGCAAGTGGGGAAACCAATTACATATTTGCAGCTGCATCAAGCTCAAGTAAAATTTACCTGTATTTTCCATCTAGGCTGGAATCAGGTTTTTAAGAAGTTATTCTGAAAAGAGTGTAGGGTTCCACAGCCTGAAGGTTTCATATCAACCCTGTGTCCTGTGACGATGACTATCTCCCTGTTTACTTCTGAACTGAATGGAAAATTGCTTATGTACATCCTACACTTTTGCTAACATCTTGATCCTTGTCTTTCAGCAGCCTCAGGGGAAGATTATAAGAGATAATGAGCCCCTCTCCCCAAAGGGAAACAAAGGGCCTTATAGTCCTGTTCCTCAGAATAACCTGTTCTACAATGGTAACATATTTCCTTGACAGCAGAAAAGTGTTGTGGAACATCTATGAGGAAATGGTTTTGAAGCTGTACTCCAAATCCATTGAAGACATCCCAAAGTTTCATGTAACACCTGGGAAGCTCAGAGATTCCCCAGTGAATCATTATTTTACTGGCAATCTTGCATCTTTCTCTGCCAAGCCTGGATCTGCTGAAGCCATGATGATGGAGAAATCCCTTAGTCTTCTCCTTACAGCGTAAGCCTCTGAATGGAAACACTAATTCACCTTGGACCACATTATATTCCCCTCATGAGTTTATAAAGCTCGGACAGGTAACAGCAAGCTTTCCCTTCCTCATTGCAAAGCACAGAGCAGTGAAGACACCAAAGGCCATCGGGATCTCATCTTCTGCACAGAGGGGTTCATTTGTATCTCTGGAAGACCCATTGTACCCATTTCTCAGGGACAGGGAGGCCTGAGGGTCAGCAGTATCTCAGAGGAAGAAATTCAATAAGCATCCACTTAAAACCAAATCATTCAAGAGGATTATGAATCAACTAAATGGAGCATATTGCTTGCCAAACAAAGGAAAAGTGTATTATTTATTGTTTTAGCAAGGATTTTTTAGTAAAGCAAACACAAAGTTTACTGTATTCAAGTAATAAAGATAAGCAACAAGGAAACTTCTGGGATTAAATAATCATCTCCTCCAAGAGCTGAATTGTTAACTTCTACTGAGTGTTTTCTTTCATTGTTAAAATGAAAGCTTAGGTTTAGTCAAACTATTAAATATTAAACCCCACATTTTTGGAACAGGCTGCTAGAAGTCTTAGATTTGGGGAGGTTTTTGCCTGTAGCTGTCATCTGGAACAAGCATCCTAAAATTACCAAAGACAAAGACATAAACACCCCTGACTTCAATCTGTACAATGAAAAATAAGTTTAGATAACTGCAAATGTATGCCTTATATTCCTGATCTTTGCATACACACTCAAGTTTACAAAAAATAAAAAACAACTTATCTGATTTACATCTGGTTTGTTGTTTTGGGTTTTTTTTCGGTTGAGCTGAGAGTTAATTCTCTCTCATTGCACATGCAACAGCACATGCAACAAGACACATGCAACAGCAGCTAACTCTCAATTAATTTTAAAATATCCTTAACAAAAAAAACATGCCAGGAAGGGAGTTGAGTTACTGGCAATTAAGCATCTGGACTTCTTTAAAGTATAAGGGTTTTTCCATCACTCTGGAAGGCAATTTGACTTAAGGAAAAAAAATACAATACTTGACTGGTTGATAGACTCTGGTTTTGCATGTTGAAACATGCCCACTCCCATCACCTGAATCAAACACAAGCGTGCTTTGTTTCTTAAATAGTGTGAAATGGCAGGATTTATAAATCTATAATAGCTGCCAAAACTAGATGAAGACCAACCTAATACGATGTAATATGACCTTCCTTGGATGTAAGATTTCCAAACATCAAGAGAGTTTCCTCATAAGTGCTGAAATATCAGAAACTGAAAAATCAGGAAAAGAGGGTGGGAATAGAACATCTGTCTATATCACACTGTTAAAGCATAAAGAGACTAAATGAATGGACTGGCCTTCCACAAAGCCCCATGACAGAGACATTCATGCAGGGCATGATGCTGGAATCCCATCTGGTTTTCTCAAAGCTTGCTCCAGCATCCTTGTCTCTGAGGAGACTTAAAGTAATTCTAAAAGGAAGTGGTAGCTAAAGAAAATAAACCCTAGGGAGAGATGTCCTAAGCTGCATCAAAATTCAAAAGAAGGCTTCAAGGAGATGATCCCAAAGCATTCACATTGGGCTCAGCCTTGGTACAGAAGAAAAGCCTCAGGCCCCTCTGTCACACCTAAGCAACTGAGGTGAAACACTTCTTTAGCTTTAAGCATCTCAAAGTCAAGTGTTTACATTAAACCAGTTATAGGAAAAAGAGAGGCATAGTCCGGGAACTCCTTATCCCACTGCAAACCAGTGTCCCAAGCAGGTTGCATGGCTTGCTGTTCTACACGGGCTGCAGCCTGGCTCCCCTCCTGGAACCTTACATTCTTAACATCATGTAGCTACATGGGGTAAAGGCATGTAATCCTAATACTCATCCTTTAGCTGCCATGTTTTTGCATCAGAAAGAAATTATAGTTTTGTTTCTTGCATTCATTTTTAAACCATGTCACTTCAAACATACAAATTCTAAATGGAGAGATAAAAATTATTTGTAAGGACTGTGTTCAGTCGAGACAGCATCCATGGCACTGCAGCGAAACAAAGAGAGACAGTGCAGAGAAAAGCCTCAGAAAACCTGCAGTGCAGCAGGATGAGTAAACTAGCTAACAAAACACTTGATATCTTTGTACAGCAAGCCATGTTAAATGAGGCATGAAAGAGTAATCTGGACATGCACTTAGTGAAAGGAGCAGACTGAAAAAGAAAGAACCAGCCATATAGCTTCAAGCTGTGATATTGAAAAAGAAGTAATAACTGAACCAATTCAGGGTTAAAGACAAAATTAAGTATATTTGGAAACGGAAAAAAAAATACCTGACGGATGACTTGCCATTTCTTTATTTCACAGACCTTAAAGACAGGAGAGACCTTTGTATCATCTATTTTGACTTCCTGAATAATACAGGCTATTACATTTCTCTCCTCTTTTAATACTTAGGTTACCTTTTCAGGTACAGTTAAACCAATGCAATGCTTAGCTGCATGGAAACAGGTACCCCTGATTAACTGTGTCATTGAACTACACTGTTAGGCTAAAGGACAGAAGGATTATTTCTGTCCTCAGGGGAATAAACAGTTCCGCTCCACAGGCAGAGGACAGGGAAGACAATTCAGCTCATAACTGAGGGCATACCCAGAAGATACTAATCCACACCACTGAAAGAAAAACAAAACCCAATCCCATTATAACAGCTGTTTTTCCCAGGTGCAAACTGTACTTTTTCCCCAAAGCTCATGTCTGGCTAGACTTTAAGTGCACAAAGAAGGCTCACCAGTATATTCATCTCCAGAACAGGCTCCCCATTTCTACCCTGACCTCTGCTCATTCTTGCACCATTTTCATCCTCTTAACAAATGGCCCTTCTCATCAGTTTTGGAGAAGAAAGCAGGAGACAAACTAAGCAAAACCCTGAAATAAAAATGGTCAATTGTTCTTAAGGAAAAAGATGCAGGGAACAAAAAGAAAGAAAAGATGCTTCTCCATTCTTACAGGCAGTCATAAAAGCCCTGAAGCACAGGATTTGATTATAACCATATCTTTATTTAGAGCTGCAAGTGCTGTGGGCATACCTAAGGCAATGCTTAACCCCCTGTACCCTAAGCGAGACTCAGCGATTTCCACAGGGCTGCTTGAGATTAGCAGCAGAGAAAACTCAGGTGTGAGATATTACTGTGAAGGAAGAGTTGCATCTCCTGTAGTTACAAAGGGACAAAACATTAAAAAGGCTAAGAAAAGGTTTCCAAATAAAAGAAAGAAACAACAGGGGAATTTAGGGCATCTAAATACACAGAAGGCTACCTAGTCTAATACTTAGCATAACAGATGACAGGATTTTGCCTGGAGTTGAATTCAGAGATAGAAATGTATGTAAATCTCATTTTAACAATGTCAAACAAAGAATCCAGCACTGCTTCAGATCCTTTATTTATTCACCCTTACCTGACATCTGAATTGAAGACCAGTATCTTTTTGTGTTGTCCCCTGACACACACAGTGCTAAGTAGAGAAACAAGATCACTTTCCTCTTACTTAATACTCTCTTGTCCATACGACCCAAGGCAACGCTAGTCTTTCATGATAAGGCTTGAGGTGGTTATCCATGAAGGCATCATTCTCCTTTACTGACTTACAAAAAAAAAAAAAAAAACACCAAACCAAAAAAACAACAAACCAAAAAAACACTAAAAAAAAACCCAAAACCACCAAAAAACCATCAATATCTGTCTGTGGATACAGAATGTTGATACAATCTTCAGTCTGTACTCCCAGTTGTACTGCTCTGGCTGTTAGCCTGCAAACCTCTAAGCAAGTAGCTCACACCACTGTGTACTATTAGACTGTCCTCATTGTTTACCACAACCTGTTATGTCTTCTGCAGACTTGTTAATAATGATTTAAATAAGGATATGGAAATATCTCACAGTGGATTTCTTTCCTTGTATGTTTTTTAAAAGTGTCCTGTCATTGACTTCAAGCACAGCAGTGTTTTCTTTTTGTCTTCTAAATGGCTTATTATTAAAGCAACCAATTTTATGGACTTTAAGGGGTCATCACTTTTCAGATTCTTGGGAGAAGGGCTGTAAAGAATTCCCCTCATCATTTTTTAGTACTGCCTGCATGATGACAACATTTTCACTACACCAACAATTTTTTCAGTTTCAGGGAAAATGGCCATTCTTAAAGCTTCTGATTCATTATAGTATATGCTATGTTCTGCTTACACAAATTAACACATGGGAGAAAATGGTGACTTGTACATAGGCAAACATCATGTCTTTAGGCCAGAGATTATTTTTTTTTTTGTCCATAAGAATGAAGCCAAATATTTATTATCTTGTACAAAGTGTCAGACATCTTGTATTAAGGAAATACCATAAATTAGTACGAAGTTTGTTCCTGGTCATATTGAATCTGCAAAAAATGCAACCCAGGTTTAAGTTATTGTGCCTACATGCTTGTAGCTGCCACACGATGGCAAAGACCACTTTTATGTTGATTTACAATTTGCATCATCCCACCACATCGTTATCTGTGTTGTCCTGCCCTGGCACAGGTTCACTGCCTGTACCTGAAACACTCCAGGTTTCCACAAGGCTAAGTGGTGGGGAATCAGCTTTACCAGGTCACTGAGGAAAGAAAGTGACACAGCATCTGGCATCAAGTAAAGAAACTGGAGAAAGAACTGACCTTAAATACTGCAGCAGATACGAGGGAAGAGCAAAAGTCCATTGCAGTGACAAACCTACACAAAGAAAAGGAATCAGGATTAAGCAGTGGTTTCCCAGCAAAAATAAGCAAGGGGCATAAACTGCTTAATATAATCCCATGACATGAAATGGAAACAAAGCCTAACTGACAGAGAACAAAAAAAGGGAAAGAGAAAACAAGGGTTTCTTTCTTTGCTGTAGTGTCTGTGGTTTATCAGATGCTACACACCTTGCAGAGCAATTTAATTGGATGAAGAGCTCTGCATTATTATCCAACCACATAATCACATTAAAGTTTGACTTATTCATTTCAACCAGAACAAGTAGGTAGCAAAGGGTCAGGGAATTACGTAAACTGGAGCATACAATTCTCCCTGAACCCTGAAAGACTCAGACAGGCTTAAACTATAAGAAATGCTTTTTGTCTTCTTAAAAACAATTTTACAAAAGTAAAACTCAAAAAAAGATATAACCAAACCCGTGCTGTTGATCTGTACTGTCTTAAACAAATCAGTGGATGATGTATGTCACCACTGAGCATGTTAGCCATTTTCAGCAGCTTTTCATGTGTGTTGTGGACTGATCTATGGCTTATTGTAACTACATGTAACAGCAGCTGTGGGGTAAAGAATTTGAGATGTCAACACGCAACAGAAAATGGTCTCCTGTGGCTTTTGAGTATGTCATGCAATGGCTGCTCTGGACTGTAATTCTTCCCGATAAACATCTAACTCCCTCTGGTGTGTGCAAGGGCAGAAAGCGGATGCAGCCATGGTGAGAAGGGGAGAGATACACTTCCTTGCAAAGTGGTAGTGAAGGGGAAGAAGGCAGGAGGAGAACTGTGAAGCAAGACACAAAGCAGAACCCCTGGTTCTCTCCGTCAGATCTACCTGGGCCTCAGATTGCTCTGTTCACATTCATCATTTAGCATCTGTACTTCTTCTATGCTATTTTTGCAGCTGGACCCACATTTTAGTCAAGGTGCTACTTTACATGAGTATAATGATATCATCTCTTTTCATCTTCATTTATGTGGCCACCAATTGCGCTGACCAGTGATCCTGGCCAAGCATGTTTGGTCACCATTTTTACTTAGTCCATGCAGCTTTGAAGATCCTAAACTATCAGAGTAGTATGCAAACTTTTGGTTTTTCCACTATGCAGTAACTGAAACTAGGTATACAGTAGTGAAAAGTGGAACATGAATGCAGTTGAAGTTTGTGATCCTTTCCCTGTATTACTAATACACCAGGCTCCCTTACTAAAATTGAAAGTTTTATTAGAGATGAAGTTGTCTTTCCTCTATTGTTTTGGTATTAGCTGCAAGAGTTACATATGAAGACCTTACCCAACCTGGTGAGATAGACCTTTTTCTTTTCCATTTTATTTTAAACTGCCTGCAGCTCACCATTAAGATAAATCCACTGTTTAAGAACAAGATATTATCAAAGGGCCTGGGAATTCTCTTTGTGTAGGGCAAAGTGCTGAATCTTCATGCACACTAGAGATACCAAGTAGCACTTCTATAGGAGTAGGGAAAGGACTGAAGTCAGAGATTAGTTGCACTAAAGTGGTCTCGCTGTCTCTCTTTCTCTTCCCCACTCTCTTCTCCCTTCTCTCCAATTTGGCAGACAAGAAGGTAGGCAGGCTGGAAGCTTTTAGTTCTGCCTGATAGTCTAACAAAATACCTAGTGCAGATGTAGGAAGCCAGCATAAAAGCATGGTGTCTGATTAGATGAGATACCAGGAGCCAAGAAAAAGATTGCAGTGCCTGCTGAGTTGAAACGGAAGTCAGGTTGAAAGGAGGTGTTCCTCCCTCAGACAGACAGCATGAGCACTGGGGGAAGAGTATGAAGTGAAAGACGAAGAATGTAGGGAATGGTAATGCTTTAGAAGAAAACCTGGAGCAGCTGGCAATTAAAAAAAAAACAACACACAAAAGCCAAACCCTCAGTCACATAGTCTAATCTCATCACGGAGTATCGGTATCACTAAAAGACACTTAAGCACAAGCAGAAGTAGCAAGCTCTATTGAAGGCCAAGGAGGAATTACAGGTTCTCACTGCCATCCACATGGCTGTACACATGCTTTAAAATACACATTCCTATGCTTATACCCTTCCTGAACAGGGTTATTGCATTACTAAACTCAGCTTTCTCATTCAGCTGCAGTGGAATACAATAGAACAGAACAGAACAGAACAGAACAGAACAGAACAGAACAGAACAGAACAGAACAGAACAGCACAAAAGAGCTCAGTTGGAAAGGATCTACAATGATTATCAAGTCCAACTGCAATGCACATCAGTTTCTTCATGAATTATAAACTATATCAAAGGTATTAGTAAGTCTAGATTTCACACAGCTCACTGTAGCATCTTCCTTCCTGTTTGACCCACACAAATAGGTGGGGATACTAAAACCAGAAAATGGGTGATCAAGAAAGGTAGGACTTAAAATGTCATCAGGGACAGCAGAGAGAGCTAGTCCTTTAAAAAGAGGTGCACACAGCTGAGAAGAAGTTCTTAATCAAAAGAGAACTAACCAGACTACACCCCCTGAATTGATTTGTCGTTGTTCCTTAATGTTATTCTCCCACTGGCTGCTTCATTTAATTACTCTTAGGACTTGTGGGAGCCAGTAGTGGGTGATGGGCAGGGAGGCACAGGAATGCCCTTTACACGGAAAGTGACTGATCATTTCAGGATCTTCCATGACCCCTTCTATCACTCTTAAGTGGGAGGATTAGAGCAAACAATAAAAGTACAAGCCAATTTTTCCCCTATTTAGTATTAAGAAATCATTTAACTCCTACTAGACATTTAAAAAATATCATGATCTTAAATACCAGACTTTAAGAAATTTTAATTTAATTTTCATTAAAAATAAATATTTGAAAAATAATTTTAAGTGTTTGTAATCATGCAGATGACTCTTGATCACATCACAGTTTAAATTCCTAGTCCCTGTGTAATTACTTGCATAAAACACCTCTTGTGAATAGCAAGTAAATCATTAGTGATTAGACTTTTTGGGATTGTTTTGAGGAGACCCAGCTGCTGTCTTTATGTCAAAGAACTTCCATAAGACACCAGTGATTAAACAACTTGGTATTTTTGCATGTCAGACATCACGTGCTTGGATATTAATCATGCTTAGTGCTTTTCAGATGTGAATCTCAAAGCATCTCACTGAAAAGCAGTTACAGCCCCCGTTTACAGTCTGGGAAGATGAGCCACAGGCCAAGTGACTTGCCTCATTTCATGCAGCAGATCTGACGTCACAGCCCTGGTTCTAGCAGGGGAGAATTTCACTTGGTTGCTTGCTTTTTCATCCACCTTTCATGTTCCAATCGAAATGCTGAGACAAAGAAAAAATCTGAATTACTTGATGATAATGAAGCAAAAAAACCAAACCAAAACCCAAATGCCTAAGAAAAGGGCAATCATATTGCCAAGATTATAAAATCTGAATTTAGATTTGAAACAATTTTCTTAACCTTGTATAATTTTTTTTTTTTCTGAAAGGAAATATAGCAAAGCATTTTCCAGAATAAACAGCTCTTCTTAGGCCCTAAATCAGCCACTGAAAAATAACTCTCCTGTCCAAAAACTGTCTTCCTGAATCATAGCTCTATCCTCATTACTGAGATATATATATGTAGAAAGAGAGAGGGAAGAATGAGAATCGCTCTGCTTAATTGTGACAGCAGCAAGGAATGCTTAGTATATCTGCAAGACATGTTTTTTACATAATATATGGTGGTTTTACAAGTGACTCTCAGAAGTAATTTTTCACTTTTTATATATAAATACATATATATGAAACATTCATTGAAGCATATATATAATGTTTCGTAAACCCAATGGAACAACAGCTGTAAATCATTAGCAAAATGAGAAATTAAAAGCTCCTTTTGTGTCAGCTGTGTAGAGGGCAAGGAGTTATTTATAAGATACTCTAAATATATAGTTGAGTTTCCTACTGAACTCAAAAAAGGTACAACAGCTACTCATAAAGCTGAGTCAGTGACTGTAAAAGGATGAGTTTGTGGAGCAGTGCTGAGCTGGACCAGAGAGATCACTGTGACATTTAGTGGTTACAATACCACTGGAACAGCAACCAACTCCTCCAGAGGAAGTGGTAATGTGCTTACTCAAATTTTCTGCCCTCCCTCAAGTTCCTGAATTCACAATCTGAAAGTCTTCAGCAGGCTTAAATCCGGAGACAATAATGCTCCTCCGCTTCCTTACACAGGAAGCTTTAAATTACAAGGATGGATTATTTTAATTGCTACTCTTTGGGTTCTCTGCATGAGCTATTGGTAAACATCTATGGCAAAACGTATGGATGTTGAAGCAATAGCTGTGTCAGACTATTGTGTTTTCAGCTACTGCATTATAAAATTTGCACCCAGTGTATTTGGTAAAGGCTGTTAGAAGTGGAAATATTCATAAAGAACTTGTAAGCAGTAGCTTTATGTCTTGACATTACCAAACTGCCCACTAAAATAACCAGCATGTGTCATCAGTAAGCAAGCCTTGAATATAGGGACCAAGATCTGAATCGCTGCAAGAGAAAGTAAGGAACCCCGTAGTGCTAAAAGCCTGTTTAAACAATCCTTATTTCTACCTCCTTCTGTCGGTAAAATCCTAATGAGACTGCTTCTATAAGGTAATAAACAGACAAAAGTTCAGGCTCAAATTCTGGATCCAAATGTGTCTGGATTATGGTTTTTTGGGGGCTCCTTAAATCAGAATTTGGGTCGACACTGTTTAGATTATTGTGGAGATGATAAATCATATCCTCCAGTGCAGGAAGAGATGTGCATAATAGGGAATAAAGTGTCCTGTAATCATCTCTGAGTCTTGTAGTGCCCATTGTTAATGACATCCCTTTTCCAGGGTACTGACTGTCACACGCAGCACAGAAGGGGACAGGGCATTCACTCTGTCACTGTCTTCACCAGCGACTAGCCTGGCTGCCTGCTGGCACTCTTCAAATGTCAAAATACTTGCTGTTACCACATCAGATGCCATACAGCTTGTTTTCCCTTTTTAATCTTAAGCTACCGCAGCCTCCACAGGCAAGCCTGAGTAAAGAGAAAGGACAGGAGGGGAAAGAGAAGGAGGCAAGAGCTCTCGTTGCCCAAGGAGAGGTCAGAATCAGTAAAAGCCTTCTCATTTCTTTCAGCAGAGGATGCAGCTAACTCTTCTTTCCTCCCCTTTGCTGTAAGCTTGCACCTCACCTCCTCAGCCCCTCAGCATCCAGCTCCTTTCAGCCCTGGGCTCCCTACACCTTCTTGCTTTTGGGGGTGAGGAGCCTGCCCTACTGCTGAGTACATGTTCCCAGGTGGTAGCTTCTAATAGTAAACAGCATCGAGCTCTTATGTAGAATAATTTATCCCCTTAGAGCTGGAAAGAAGGGCAGGTTTTGCTGTTTCTATTTTACAGATAGAAAAACTTAGGCTCAAAAAAGGTCAGTTTAACTTGCCAAAGGTCATCCAGCAAACAGGAACAGACTTTCTTGGGGTCTTACTGACCACAGCTGAGGTGTCTTAGGGTCTTATTACGCTTTCAGACAGATTGTCTTTACAGCAAGGATGCAACATATATAGCATACAGCTAAAGTTCTGAGCAAACAGTTATTTGTTCAACATTCTGATTGTATTTCAGTTAAATTTCAAGCAACGTGGTGCTGTGCATGGGAAAGCTGACCAAGGCCTGTATAAACTGCAGTGCTTTCCACCTACCTTAACATGTAAGCTGCCAGCCCTTGACATGTGAAGGCAAGAGGATTGCAGCTCACATGTGCACAAGTTCCAGTGGACGACTGAGTGCAAGCACAGCTAATGGTGACAAGGCAGTAGCAGCAAAGAGATAAATCCATCAAAATTAAAGCTAAGGCTAAAGACAGCTCTACCAAGCCTTTATTATTAGTGGTGTTGAGTTCCCCAAGTTCCAACATATAGTTATAAAAAGAGGGTGAAAAATAAAGTACTGGCTTTTTGGCACGCTGCAGGGTCCTCTGTGCTGTTCAGAGTTTGGTCTAGCTTCTGTCAGGCAGCAGCTGCCTCCTCAGAACCAGGCAGCAGCAGGTAGGCCAGTGCCACGGCACACTGGGACCACAGGCTTGTGGGGAGGAAGGGTTTTTCTGTGCTTCCTCCTCCTCAGCCTCTCCTCAAGCCAGAAACTGGACAGACCCAGTGCTTTATAAGGGAAGTGGATGTAGTCAGAACAGGTATAAAACAAGGCTGTTATCCCCATTGCTCAGAACAACAGGCAACCAGCTACTTGGTTACTGGTTTACTGCAATTATGAAATGCCAGATGGAAAATCAGGGTCTCCAAATAAGCTTGTGTTAATAAAATAAACCAACATAAATGAAACAAGGGAATATGTATAAATTCATCTGTCTTCATGCATTTTCCATCTAACCATTTAATCACAAATCCAAATAGCTAATTTCTATGGCTTCCTTATAAGGGAGGCAGTCACAGACAAATTGTCTTCAGCTTCATTACCAAACATTCCGGAAAAGTCAGGAAGCAAAGTCCTAATCTAATTGTGCTATAGCTTGATGCCAATAATTACATATCCAATATGATAGTTAAATGACTTGGATTTATCTGTCTTATCCAAAAATATTAGATTAGCTTATGTCTTCGGCTAAGCAGCACTGCTTTTAATTTTCAGTCTTGTTCAATCCCTTTGGTAATTTTACAAAAGCTTAAGGCACTTCAGTTGGCTAAACTAGTTCTGGTCACAGTGTTACTTCCAATTGAGCAGAATTCCTTCTCATTCTGGTCCTGTTACCTGTTCAGGAGTAACAAAGCTTGCTCACGGGAACTCCTGAATAAAATGCCAATATTGCCAATCTAACATCCCTTCCTCAGAAAGTTCATGTGCAGGCTTTAACAGCTTTTCATGTTCCGTTTTGCTTTAGAAGGCCTGACAGTGAGCTTGAGTGTGAGCAGCACATGACCTCACTTGCACCCATACTGCCTGTAAAGGCTGAGTTTGATCTCACACCAAACATTTTCCCAACCTATGCCTGAAGGATCAGTTACCTCACCCCAGCACCAAGCCAAAGTGGAAGGCAAAGCAGAGGCTGTGGAAACATGAAGGAGCTAACACAACAGCACAGGCATTCCCACTGAGATTATGAGATGCTTCCTTCAAGCTATTAACACAGGACTGTTTTGCGTGTGCATGGCAGTTGGCATGGCAGGGTGTGCAGGAAGGGCACTGAGGCCCAGCCAGCCTGACCAGGGAGCGGCAGTTGCCACCTGGCTGGAAGCCATGGCTTCTCTGAGCCCTGCACCCACCACGACTGACACGGCTGCCCGGGCAGAGCTCTGGTGGGACATGCAGCCACCCTGGTGCCGGGCTGCCAGCCGTGCCCTGCTCTTACACCAGTACGGGGCGGCACTAGCGGACACACCTGTGGGAGTGCGCCCGGGGAAAGGGACTCCTCCGCTTAGGGACAGGGCTCCTGGGGGGTGAGGAGGCTGAGGAACACCAGGGAGTGCAAGAGAGAGACAGACCACTGGAATGGCACCCCACCTCCCCTGGGACAGGCCGGGCTGGCGGGCAGGACACACGACAGGGAGGGTTCCCGACCCTCTCTCCGCCCGGCTGAACACAGTGACTTCAGGGATGGGGGCAACGGCGACAAGTTGCCGCCCGGCGCAGCAGGCACATCTCCTCTGCACCTGCCCCTCCGACCCACTGCCCGTGCATGGCAGGCACGAGGCTCTGCAAGGGGAGCCCAACAGTGACAAGGACGATGGATCGTAGCTTGGAAGTGCCGCCGAGGCTATGTCGGCCTATGCCCTGCGTCAGACCTGCTTCCACAGAGACAACCAGGAACTGGGGGCCCAACGTGCCCACTGGAGCCACTCCTCAGGGCAGCCTGCTGCAGGCCTGGGGCCCAGGCTGAAGGTGTGAAGAGAACACTGCCCACCCTGTACGGCCCAAGGGTTATTATCCACTGATGATTTTTCAGGTAAGCAGCGATGAAGTTCAAACAAGAAGTCCGAGGGCAATGAAGAGACACTTCATGGCCTTGGGACAAGTGGTTGAGGGGTCAGGAACAACAATAGTCTTCTCTGTCCTTCCACCTGCAGGGAATGATGAAATGATGAGCCAGCAGGTCAATACCTGGCTCTGAGCCTGGGGTCACTGGCAGAATTTGGGGGTTTTTGATCATGGGGAGGTTTACGCTACACCAGGCCTGCTGGCTAGGGACAGGGTACACCTGTCTCAAAGAGGGAAAAGGATCTTCACACATGAGTTAGCAGGGTTCATGGAAAGAGCTTTAAACTAGATTTGAAGGGAAAGGGATAAATCCAGTCTCAAAAGAGATAAGCTTGGTGGCAGCACACCAGTGTTTGAGGGATGGTTTGCTAGCAAGGTCCTTTGGTCTGCCTTCTCAGTGGAAGCAGGGGATAGAGATCCATGTGGCAGCAAAGCCACAAGGGTTCTCGATGTGTTAGAAACCACAGAAGTGCCTGGGAATGGCCACATAGGAATTAGAACTTCTCTCCCTAAAAAGGTGGTGGGATCAATAGCCCATTCAAAGTGCACCTACACTGATGCATGCAGCATGGGCAACAGACAGGAGGAGCTAGAAGCCACTGAGCAGCAGGAAAGCTATTACACAGTTGCCATCACAGAACCATGGTGGGATGACTCACAGAACTGGAGTGCTTGCAATGGATGGCTATAAACTCTTCAGAAGGGATAAGCAAGGAAAGAGGTGGTGGAGTAGCTCTATGTTAGGCAGTGTTTTGGCAGTCTAGAGATTAATGATGGTGACAACAGGGTTGAGTGTTCATGGGTAAGAATCAGGGGAAAGGCCAAAAAGGCAGATATCATGGTTGAAGCCTATTATAGGCCAACAAGAATGAAGAGGCAGATGGAACATTCTATAAGCAGCTGAGAGAAGACTCACAATCACTAGCCCTTGTTCTCTTGCAGGATTTCAACTTAGCAGATGTCAACTGGAAATACAATACAGCAGAGAGGAAATGGTCTAAGAATTTCCTGGAGTGTGTGGAAGATAACTCCCTGACACAGCTGGTGAGTGAGCCGGCTAGGGAAACCACACCACTAGACCTGCTGTTTGTGAACAGAGAAGGACTGGTGGGTGATGTGATGGTTGGAGGCCACATTAGGCATAGCAATCACAATATAATAGTTTTTTATTCTTGGAGAAGTAAGGAAGGGGGGCAGCAGACCACTACCTGGGACTTCAGGGCAGACTTTGACCTGTTTAGGAGACTGGTTAACAAAGGGAGGATACTCCCTTGGGAGGCAGTCCTGAAAAGCAGAGGAGTCCAGGAAGGCTGGACATTCTTCAAGAAGGAAATCTTAAAGGCAAAGGAGAAGGCTGTCCCCATGTGCTGAAATACAGGTTGGCAGGAAAGACCAGCCTGGCTGAACAGAGAGTTTGGCTGGAACTCAGGGAAAAAGGAGAGTTTATGACCTTTGGAAGAAGGGGCAGGCAGTCTGGAGGACTACAAGGAAGTCATGGTGTTATACAGGGAGAAAATTAGAAGGGCCAAAACCCAACTAGAACTTAATCTGGGTACTGCCATAAAGACAAGAAAAGATGTTTCTATAAATATATTATCAACAAAAGGAGGGCTAAAGAGAATCCCCATCCTTTATTGGATGTAGGGGGGAACACGATGACAAAGGATGAGGAAAAGGCTGACGTACTTAATGTCTTCTTTGCCTCAGTCTTTAATAACAAGACCGGTTGCCTTCCATGTATCAGCCCCCTGAGCTGGAAGACAGTGATGGGGAGAAGAATGAATCTCCATAATCCAAAGGGAAATAGTGACCTGCTGCCCCACTTAGACACACACAAGTCTATGGGGCTGAATGGGATTCATGCAAGGGTACTGAGGGAGCTGGTGGAAGTGCTCACTGAGCCACCTTCCATCATTTATCAGCAGTTCTGGCTAACCGGGGAGGTCCAGAAGATGGAGGTTACAAAATGTGATGTCCATCTACAAGAAGAACTGGAAGGATGATCTGGGGAATTACTGGCCTGTCAGCCTGACCTAGTGTCAGGGAAGGTCATGGAGTAGATCATCCTGAGTGCCATCATGCAGCACATACAGGACAAGTCAGTGATCAGGCCCAGTCATCATTGGTTTATGAAAGGCAGGTCCTGCTTGACTGACGTGATCTTCTACAGCAAGGTGACCTGCTTAGTGGATGAAGGAAAGGCTGTGGATATTGTCTACCTGGATCTTAGTAAAGCCTTTGACACTATTTGCCACAGCTTCCTCCTGGAGAAACTGGCTGCTTATGGTTTGGACAGCCATATTCTTTGCTGGGGAAAAATCTGATTGGATAACCAAACCCAAAGAGTTGGGGTGAATGGAGTTAAATCCAGTTGGTGGCTGGTCACAAGTGGTGTTCCCCAGGGCTCAGTATTGGGGCCAGTTCTGTTTAATAACTTTATCAATGATCTGAATGAGAGAATCTAATGCACTCTTACTAAGTTTGCAGATGACACCAAGCTGGGGTGGAGTGTTGATCTGCTTGAGGGTAGGAAGGCTCTGCAGAGGGATCTGAACAGGCTGATCTGATGGGCCAAGGCCAGTTCTATGAATTTCAGCTGTGAGAAATGCCCTGTGCAATGCTATAGGCTTGGGGAAGAATGGCTGAAAAGCCACCTGGCAGAAAAGGATTTGGGCTTGTTGGTTGGCATCATGCTGAATATAAGCCAGTAGTTTGCCCAGGTGGCCAAGAAGGCCAACAGCATTCTGGCTTTTATTCCAAGTAGTGTGGCCAGCAGGACAAGGGAAATTATCATCCCCCTGTACTCAGCACTGGTGAGGCTGCACCTTGAATATTGTGTTCAGGTTTGGGCCCCTCATTGCAAGAAAAATATTGAGGTGCTGGAGCACGTCCAAAGCAAGACAATGAAGATAGTGAAGGCTCTAGAGCACAAGTCTTATGAAAAGCAGCTGAGGAAACTGGGGTTGTTTAGCCTGGAGAAAAGGAGGATTAGGGGAAGTCCTTCCCACGCTCCACAACTACCTGAAAGGAGGTTGTAGCGAGGCGGTTGTTGGTCTCTTCTTCCAGGTAACAAGCTGTAGAACAAGAGGAAATGACCTCAAGTTATGCCAGGGGAGGTTTAGATTGGATATTAGGCAAAACTTCATCACTGAAAGGGCTGTCAAGCATTGGAACAGGAAGTACTTGAGTCACCATCCCTGATGTTTTTTTATAAGAGGTGTAGATATGGCACTTAGGAGCATGGCTTAGTGGTCGACTTAGCAGTGCTAGGTTAATGGTTGGACTTCATGATCTTAAAGATCTTTTCCAACCTAAAGGATTCCATGATTCTATGATTCTATGACTCACATCATGAGTCTTTCCATTTTTAACCCTGACCCTCTTCACCTAAAGCAATGAGTCTAGCTTAAAAGATGTAAATTTACACGTGTGTATATGTATATACAGACATATTCTTTAAAGTAATATTGTTATCTTCTTTATCTACTACCTTTTAGAACTATCAGGCTTTTCCTTGTGTTTTCTTGACTAAAATAGGTCTATTCATCTTTGGAAAAAAACAAATGAGCATTTTTGCATAACTGCTTGAATCCAGGAAATGGAGAAAGGTACTAATTTGAGCAAAATGGACTTGCTACAATAAAAACAGTGCTACATATGGATATACATGCTTTGCTGGACTGATGCTCACCCTGGTATACATGCAAGCAATAAATGTCATGCCTTCAAAGAATAAGGAAAACACAGGGGCCAATCCTAAAGAGTGAAGATATTAAAGAATTTTGGTTTTGCACCACAAGCTAGGCTTAAAACAAACTCGATGGAAGAAATTCCATGGAGAAGTCAGTAAGGAGTCTGCCATCACCTGTCCAGCCAGGACTTCACTGTGTAGTCAGCTTGTTATATTTTATTATTACTTATCTTTATCAGTTACAAAAGCAAACTTTTGCACTGCTAGTTCCTTCATCTAAGGTAAGAATACAAAGTTTTCAGCAAAGGGAAGTAAAAGTATTAGTACCACTTTAAATCATTATAGAAAAACAATGAAAAGCATGTTAAAATAGTTAAAATTAAAAGTTCATAAAGGTTTAGCATGCTGAAGCTCCCTCATTAGGAGCTGGAAGAGAACTACACTACCCTTGTTGATTATCTTTTCAGTTACATCTATTGATTTTAATAGCTCAATACCCTTTGTAGCACATTTTTTTCTCTAGTGACCCAACTACTTTGTTTTTAGTAGTCATTATTTTCTAAAAACGCTGCAGTAATTTTAATACTCCAGACATGTGAGACTTCACATAAAAGAGTAGAAGTATCATACAGAAAGCAAACAAGTCACTTTTATATAAAAGCAGCCCTGACTAGATTAAATATCTGGCACAAGAAGCTAAGTATATAACTACTCAAGATCCATTTATATATTAAGCCCTTTCATCACTTGCTGTGTCATAAGAAAGAATAATCCATTATACTGCGTTTGCAACAGTCCTGTTCTCTGGGAAGTAGCTTAAGCCCTCTTTCCTCCCTGCACCCCTCCTCACATGTTATTTTAAACCCAGTGATACAGTCATTTGCTCAATGGTAGGCTTCTTGTATAAAACTCAATAAGCAAGTTTTTAAATATAATTTTAAAATCATTCTTATGCATATGGTTCAAAGTGAATTTATGGGTAGCAGACATGTATGGGATATTTGAAAATATTTATCTTGAGAGCCACCAGGAACTTCTCTTTGATTTTTTACTTCATTGTACATTAAGAGCCTTAATACTCTATGTACTTTTTTTATAAGTGGACTTCTATACTTTATACAGTCCTGAAGTTTCTAAGGCAGAATTATGGAGGAAAAATGTATTTTAATTCCGCATATCATAATCTAGATACTCATGTTGACTGGTGGTGTTACTCCAGTTGTAGAAAGGCTGTACTTTATCTGACATACAGACCTACTGATCTTTCTGGAACTACTCAGCTAATGAAGATATGCACAGAAGTGTTTGTCTGAAATTCCAGACTTAGAAAAAAAATCACATTTGATGCATTGTCCCAGTACTCACAGTAATGAGGTTAAGGACGAGAACGAACATAAGCATTCACAGCAGCAAGCTGTATAAGATCAAAAGTGAAAGAATTTCCTTTGACTTTATTGGACACAATAGGCATTTGCACTATTTTAGGGAGAAAAAAGATGCAAAAAAGAGCGCATGACCTCCAGCATCTTTTGTCAGTGCTTAAGCCTGCCACAATCCACGCTGGGAACTGGGGTAATTTTTATACGGCAGCATTGTTGGTCATTGCTAAGATTTTGCTGAACTAACTGATGCCTTCACCCACTACATTTGCCTCAGTTTGAAGTCATAGATGAGCCCCAAATTTCTGCCTTTACATTGCCATGACCTTCCAAGCACACTGTACAAAGTACGCTCAAAGTACACACAGATGCAATTGTTGTCACAGGAGATGTCAGGACAGCTCAGCACTTTTTCTCTGTGAAGTTAACTAATAAAAGATACATACACTTTCCAAAGAGGCCAAGACACATATGGTGATCTCAAGCAATACCACTTGCTTCCCAGAGCTGGCGTTATCATTTGCTTTGAGTCAGAAGGCAACCCTCTTAACTTCTGTTGCCAGCTGGAGAAAATGAAGTGTTTCTTGCAGACAGACCATTCTCCTTTACTTAAGGGCGTATAATGTACTTCCATTACAACACTGTCAGCTCGTCTGTGTGACACGGGTTTTTGTTTTGGGGATCACAGATCAAGCATGAAAACCCAAAGAACAAACTTTGAAGGAACAAAAAAGTATTCTCCCTGAAGAAGGAACTAAATGCCCCTGACAGGCTCTAACCTTTTCCTGTGATGGCTGTTTCCAAGCCACAAATCATGTTAACGGCCAGTGTGGGAGATGTAGGACTGATTCCCCTGGCACAAATCAGGGACTGTGAGGAGCTGCAGGAAAAGACCGTGCTCTGGTGGTTTCTCTTCGCCTGCACCTTCCCAGCCTGGGTCAGTTTCACTGCAGACACAGGACTGAGGCAGGGAAATACCTTGGTTCAGCTTTCCTCTAAAGCCAACAAAGAGAAATAAGGAGCTCCCCAAGGCAAATCAAAACTTTGCAGCTCCTAAGCCTCTTGCTCCCTTCTATGAGGGTGTGGTATTTATATTTATCAAGGCACTACAAGGTACAATAACCTCAACAAGTGCTACTGGATGTGGTGTGTATGCTTCCCATCATGGCATATGAATGCCCCCCCTTTTTTATCATGAAGCATCCACCTTTAAAAGCTTTTGATTTACACTTCCTTTCTGACACACTGTAAATCAAAATCTTTTCAGCGAGTGCTGCCTCAGAAGGCTTATTTATGCAGCTGATTTTGCCTGTTTAATTGTAGTGTTCTGCCCACATCTCTCTTGAATTACATCTTCTTTTTACAGACAGTCTCCACTTTTTGCAAGATGACAAAAGCCAGACTGCAAGTCAATGATGAGACAGCATTTCATATTTTGTTCTCATCATGGCTTATTCCATAATGTGAAGGTGGAGCAGGTGATGTGTCTATTTTAAGGAAAAGGGATTTCAGTGCTGGCTCCTGCCCTGCTCCATTACAGATTCCCCATAAGGAAACAGAGCTCAGAGGAACAGAAGAGACACTGGAGAATTAATCACACTGCTCCTTCCTGATGAGAATACAAAACTTGACTATTAGCTGACTTCAGGCAGAAAGCCCTGGGATTTGCTGCAGAAAAGGCTGGGGGTGAAGAGAATATCTTAGGGATAGAGCGCCTTGAGTTAAAGAAAGAAAATTACACTATTTGAAAACCTCAGTAGGGGCAAGGCAAAAGCCCCTGCAGCAAAGACTGAGACAGTTACTGGTATCTCAGGCAACGTTTTAATAAGCTCAAATCTCAGGGAAGAGAATTCTGTAAGAAATAGTTTGAGGTTCATTTCAGTTCTGGGAGAACCTGAAGGAAAATTTAACAGGGGATCTCCATGGGAACCTTCTTTCTTAAACCATATGTTTTCCACAGAGCAGTATGACCCTCCACATGATCCTGCCACAGGGACCTCTCTCAGGGAACCTCTTTCCTAGTGAGCAGGAATGTGCTGGCTCAGACCAGATAGGAAGAAGATGCATCTGGCATGGTGAGTAATATGGCAGAAGAATGACAGAGTTGAGTCATTTGGTAAGGAAAGGTTACGGGTGTCTTTTCATGAGAAGATTTTGAACCACAGTTTCACACCCTGTGACTGACTGTACACAGGCTGAAGCGGTTGCAACACATAGCAGATCAGGGAGACCAGCTGGGCCACCACAGAGGATCACAGATGAGCAGAGAGGTCTTGGCCACTTGCTGGGTGGGAGGGGAACATGAGGAGGGAGGAAGTTGTGGGAGTAGAAGTCTGAAAAGCGTTGACAGGTCTGTCTGGTGGGGACCAGGGGACTTTCAGAGCTATTGCATAGCCAACTATAGTGTTAGAGGTAATGTCCTAACCACTGAAAGAAGCTGGACTGAGCCAGATTACCCAGCTCCAAGTGAATCCTGAATGTATATCTGAATGTCTATTTTCTGCAGGGCTTTTCTAACAGCTGAAAAAAACTCTGGAGTGTTCAGTCACAATGAAAGCTGGGGATCACATGAACCCATCACAGCCTACCTTTACCAAAACCCACAGGTCAGATTCCTATCTGTCCCAGGTAGATAGAAAGGTAGAAAAACCTTCTAAATTCCAACATCCTTAACTACCTCCTGGTCCCTGTAACTGCATGTCCTCAAGTTTGTAAATTAGTGAGTGTACCTAAACAGAAAATTCAAAACAGACTTTCTACATATTCTTAAAATTAAGTTGTGGGGGTTTTTTTATCCTGCAAAAGAAGCTATTATTAGCTGCCTTTATCACCTTACATCACCTTCTCAATTCTGTTTGTTGCTCCTTCAAAGAGGGCTCTAGCCCATATTTTTCCTTTAGGAAAGGAAATTCACCTCTTACATGAGGATATAAGTATGTAGTTGTGTCCCAAAAGAAAGCACAGACAGATGGAAAGCAAGATATTCTAGGAAACCCAAAAGATTATGAACATTTCATGACTTAAATTAGATGTAAGGCTACATGTATGTATCTCACTTGGAAACAATAGCGCAGTCACAAAGGGACTGACCCCTTCTTTGCTCTCACTCTTGACACCATGAAAAAAATCAGAATCATATGGATACACTGGGAACACAAGGACACGACCTGCAGTCCTGCAGTTCCAAACAGCCATGACTCAACTTCCTGCACTTGAAGGAGAGTCAGAACAAAAGCATCTTGGAGTCATTTTTCTGAAGTTAGAGAGAAACGATTATAAGTTCATTGCAGATCTCTGAGGTGAATGAGATGTACATAGCTGCAGGTCTGACCCGATTAGGTGAATTCTCAGGAACCTGAGTGCTCCAAGTGCCAGTGAAGAGGCAGCAAATGCTCTGAGCGCACTTTGCCAGGAAGCTCTGAACACACACTTATAGGTCTATTCACCTCATCCCCTTAGAACAGAAAACCATTTATGCTGGGATAGTGTGTCTCAATGGCACAGAAAGAAGAAAGAGAACCTATGACATGACATCAGATTAAAAGAAACGTTTAACAAATCTGATGCAAAAATTACTTGGGAGGCTTGACACAGAAAATATTCAGCCTGACTTCTCTTCTCTCCAGCCCCCAAAGCAAATTTCTTTTATTTTTTTTCCCCTGCTTTGCATTTCTAATTTAAAACAGGAAACAATTGCTTGACAAAGGATTTCTTAGAGCATTATGAAAAATATTAGTACAAATTCTACTCAGGGAAATGTTCCTTTGAGTAACTGGCTTATTGAAAAAACTTCAATGAGAAAGAAAATATTTACCCCATACATACATGCCTTTTACCTAGAAGAGAAAAATGTCACAACTAGAAACTTCCTGCAGCCCAGAAAATCATCTTATGTACTGCATGGAAAACTAACCTGAGGCTACCAACCTCAGTTTATGAGCTAGATCATTTCTTCAGGGCAATCTTGGAGTGGTCACAGGCAGTGAGCCCTATTCTGTGACAAAAAAGAGAGCTAGAGAAAAATGGGGAATTTGCAGATTTGGTGAACCATTTTATTCATCATCCAATTGAGTCAATTGGTGTGATCTACTATACACCATGAATAACACTGGGTTGGCTCAAAATCTCTCAGAGGCTGCTCTTCTATTAACTTCAGCTGGCTTTCAGGCCCACAGATGCTAGTGCATTGAGATACACTAAGGCCCCTATCCAGCCAAGTAAGCACATATTTAACTTGCACCATGATAATAGTCCCATTGAACTCCCAGGATTACCCCCACTGCTTAAACACTTGCTTATGTGCTTTACTTGGCTCATTGACCAGAATTTCAGTAGTGTTGCTCCAGAAATTAATTTGGCTCAACGTCTAATGAAATGCTGCAGATATTTGAAGATGTCTGGTACAGAATTTAGCACCAGTTTCACTGCAACAGTAGACATATTATAGCAAGCAGTAATTATTTCTCTTAACAAATTTCTGATGAAAAAGGCTAGGAAAAAGTTAGTCTCTATCCAAAGCATTGAAGTTAATCATTAAGATCATGTCTGACATGATACGAATTTCCAATCAGGACTTAAAAGTGGCAAGCGTATATCTATTGCTTGCTAACTGCCTCACGTAAATTCATACCTAAAAGTGTTTCATTTATTGTAGAGAAAATGTTGCAGTGGAATAGTCTTTTTCTCTTCTTTTTTTTCTTTCTTTCCTTTCTAATAATTCCCATGGAAATACTTCTTTAGGATGACCATTATTTTTTCATGAATAGGATTGTAAATATGTAATGGAACATAAATATTTTGTATTTAGATTAATAAAAAATTTAGTTCCATAAAAGATTTATCCCCACTAAAAATAATTTGGCCTCAAATAGGAATCAGTGGCAGTAACATATGAGGCAAATGTTCCTCCTGTAAGAAAAACAGGCAAGCTAAACAAATACTCCCAAAAGTGTTTGAAAGGGATTTGCACAAATGTAAAACTGAATTTGTGTTAGATTTGCATATAGCTGAGATAATATACCTATTATAGTCCTAGCTTAAGGACAGTTAAACTCAAATGATCTGACTGTGTCCTAGAAAAATATCCATTAGGGAGACTAAGACCTCCCATATAAAAATAATTGTTTTATGGAAACATAGGTACAGAAAACAGCATTTACACTCTGGATGTAGCAATCGGTTTTGCAATTGTCTAGTCCTGTCTCTTTTTACTCTAGGTAAATCCTGCATTTCTTAGATGATCTTTAAAGGTCCATTCCACCCCAAACCTGTCTATGATTCTATGATTCCTACAGGCCAAACAGTTTTTAGAAATCCTAGAATAATTCCATATATGCAGTTCATCAGTCTATCCCAGAGAGACTTCATCCCAAGGCAACCTTTTCCGGTTCTCGTCTGCTTTCACTGCTGTTGAATTCCTGCCATCTCATGTAACTACATATGAGCAACCACAATTAACTAACAAGCTCATATTTTCAGTTCAAGTACTTGAAGCAAATTCTGTGTGATACCTCCTACAGCGTAAAAATAAATTTGCAAGAGAATATCAGGCAAACCAAAGTCATAAATAAGTGTTTGGAAATCACAACCAGCCTGCAGACTTTCCATGAACAGAGAGACAGACTAGTTTTGACAGGTCCATCTTTCATTGTGAATTATTCACCCCTCTCTTAGCATTTCTACTTTAATTGTTTTTAATTTCATTGCTGTTGGGCAGAGGTGTGAAACCACAGTAGTAAAATGAAAGTGGCCTGAGAAATTTCTCTATATGGGTCAAAGTCAAGGAAAATGCCTTAAGGAGTACTGAGCTGCTTGTTTTAAGTGTCAATGGATTTTATCTTTGCTAAAGTGAAGCTAGGTGCTTCACCCACACACGTATGACCAGCTTATGTGCAGTGGCAGCAGTTATATGGCAAAAAGCCTAGGCAGGTATGAACTCCAGAGATGTGTGGCTTCAGCACCTCGTTCTCTAGAAGCAGCTGGTATTTTTAACTTTGTGCTAACTTCAATACTTTTTCTGAACACTAACTGGCTAATTTACAAGTCAAGTGTATTCTGCTCCAAACACCCTGGCAGACCCTGGGTGAATTGCTTGGGTCAAGCTTCTCAAAACACATGGGCAGAAAGTGCTCAATAGGTTTACAGTACCCATTAGTAAAATGAAGGTAATAATCCAGGTATCTATTATCTCCCCAGCAGACTGTGAGAGTAAGAACAATGTTAGTCCTTTACAGCTCTGTAACACTCCTGTCCCCAAGAGACTTTGAGAAGGGCTGAAGTTCCATGTCTTAGAAGCAACTCATTGAAATGGCAAGTACTGTTTAAAAGAAGATACTCTGCACACAGTCTGTGCTTTAGGTTTTGCTCACCATTATTTTGACCTATTGGAAGGAAAACCATAGTATTTGGTAATAGTAGGACATTCTTTCAGCTTTAATGTAACCAATAGGGATATTTTCAAAACAAACTTGAAATCTGTTAATTGTTAGTACATTTTGGTGATAAATAAAAATCGAGGGAGCAACCAACTCTGTTAGATGTTAATCAAATCCTTACATGAACTAATTTCTATACTCCCACATTGGATTTTTGCATGCTGTTCAGACTGCAAGACAGTGTAACGTGAGAGGTCTCTGATAAGCATGCTTTTTCTTCATTATATTTACAGAAGGAAGTGCTACTGTCCTCTGGAAGATCATAAGAATAGGTGCCTTTTTAGTACTCAGGTTCATATATTTCTGAAAGTAAAATGTACAGTTTTCAGTTGAAGAGTTCACCACCACCACCCTGCCCAAAATCCTGTAAAGTACAATCCCAAGCAATGGAAATAGCTATAACACTGTAATTAATAAAAAGAACCTGAAGACATTAAAGATTTTTTTAAAGCTACTGACTTTGTTGTAAAAACGTTGCTGAAAATAGGCCTTAATTACTGCATCTTAATAAGACATCTGAAAAGACACAGATAAAACAATTATTTCTTATTGATAGCCTACATATTTGAAGCCTAAAGCAGAATACTAATATTCTGGTCACATAAGTTACATGAGTTCTAAATTACACTCCCTTAATATTCACAGACTTCACTTGGACTTCTCTATTTACATAAATCCAAGAATTTTCTGATATCTACAGCTCATCAATACCATATGCAAACTTATCAGACTGAGCACAACATCTGTCTAGCATATGCTTTTGGGTCGGTAAAGAAACAACTTGGAAGCACAAGCTGCAAAATTATTTTAACTATTCTTTTGCATCCTGAGTCAAGGTTGTGCCAGAAAGTTTAAGAGATGCTGTCTGGTTTTATTGGTTTCATGAGTGGCTGGTGGCTCTCCGTGAGTGTGAGGTTCTCAGTCTGATGTCATTAGCAAGTTGCTGTTCTCAACAATAATTCCTGGATACCAAGTGCTCTGGCATAGAACTTTACAACGGAATTAAAAGATTTCTTTAAATACATGGTAGGTTTGAGAATGGGTAATGAGGAAAGCAATGAACTTCACTGTCATCCTTTTAGTAAGTGCTAGGCAAAATACATGAAATATGGATACCTTTCCAAAATCAGCATGTGCAGAGAAAGGCATCTGATTGCTTGGTGAGGATTTAAGACTAGCTGTACTTTGCTAGATCTGGACATGCTCAACTTTATGCTCCTGCTGCTAATGGAATTTCAACAGAATGAGGACTGTTAACTCAAACATTTTCTATCTATCTTCTTCAAGTCTATATGTCCATGAAGAGGTACAAGACTATGAAGGTAAAAAAAGGGGATGAGCAAAAGGTACATTCAGCTTTTCTAAATTGTTTTTCCTATTAGGTCAAATTAACTAAATGTCCAGTTGGAGCCTGAAAGAGTGAGAGGAGTAAGCTGATTCCTTTCCAACTGAGTTTAGAATAAATGAGGATTCAAGCACTGAAGAAAGCATACCAGCTTGGTTTTGATAAAACAGATGTTCTGATGAACAACTTCAAATAATCTATGTCAATAAACGAACTGATAGACATTCAAGTTTCTGCCAGAAACAGTATTTTGTTGTAAATGAGGAGATGCAAAATGCGTACAAAATATTCTGTGGATACAGGAAGGAGCTGGAAAGAGAAGTTCATGAAATAGCCCCTTTCGAATGAGCACAATTTTTTTCTTTTTTTTTTTTCTCTTTTTTTTAAAACCTTGAACAAGCTATGTTTTTGAAGGATGGAAGTAGCAAATATAATATAAATCAAGTCTTCCTTTCTAGAAGAATTCTGCACACTAAGAATCAGATCTGTGAAAGTCCATGTTAAGGCATGACTGTAATTGTTGTGGTTCCTTAAAGGAAGGAGGAGGTTGTAGCCCAAATCCATAGGGGATAGAACACACTCCAGTCTAGCATTCATTTGGTGGTCATTGATGGAAAGCAGTTATTCAAAGACATAATGAGACTGAAACAGTTATCTGTGCTTTGTTAATAGGTACATTTTACTGTTGAGACACAAAGCTTTCTAGCTTTCTGCTACTTAATGTGGTTCAAGGCTATATTGCTACTGAAAGTAGATACTAGGTTTCTCACACAGTTTTACCAGTGTGTTTCTGTACTGCATTACAACACCTCTTCTGCACTTCTAACAGTCTTTTTATGAGATGGGACTGTTCTGAAGCTTGGAGAATTAACTATAGTCAGGCTTGGTTCACTCACAGTTTAATCTAGACATGACCATATCAACCCAGTACTAAACAAGTTTATCTCAACTTTATTTTTGATCTTTTTGGGTTTGTTTTTAATTTCTTCATCATTCATGGAAAATTCAAAGAGGGAAACAGAACTACTCAGAGATCATCTATTAATATCTTTCCAGTGTTTTCCAACAAAAATTAAAACCTCAAATAAAAACAACAACAACAACAACAACAAACAAAAACAAAAACCAACCAACAAAAAAAAAAACACCAAAAAAATCCCCAAATTCCCACCATCACTACTTTGGCCAAGCAGAAATCCCACCCAAAGCAGCTAGCAAATGCCCTGAAGCAGCCTTAAATTTCAGTGAGCAGGTCAGGGGATCATGTGAGCCCATGTCCATTACCTCAGCTATACACTCCCATTGTTTTCATAAATACCTTTTATACTTCTGTATTAGCTCCTCTGTGTCAAAACCCCCCTTGGAACCAAGCAGCTTCCCAAGGAAGCTGAGCCCATTTGGCTATGAGCATCAAGTAACCTGATCAGGTGGTATCATCTGACTGTTTCTGACCTCCCATAGCAAATGCAATCATAAGTCTGTTCTGCCAAGAACAAAGGTTGCAGAAAGTTATTATTCCCCATTTGCAAAAGAACTAACCTTTAGTATTTCCATCACATGTCTCAGTATTCCAGTGTAGGTTTTATTTTACTTTTGGGATTGCACCACCCCATTCCTGATTACTTTGTTTTTCCTAACGTGTTAGCTACTAAGCTATGTATTTAAGTAGTAAGGAAAATATTAGCTGGTTTCTTCTGTGATAAGAAAAGATAGAATAACCCACAATAAAACACTGTCAGCTCCAGAGCACTACCTAGGCTTGCATCATATCACTGAAAAATAAATGTGCAATATTGGAGAGCTTTTCTCTATGTGATCTTTGCATACATACTACAGTAGCCTCATAGTTTATATAAACTAATAATAGTTGCCTTCAAAAAACTTTCCAATTGTAAGTTAAATTTACCTCAGTATCTATAATTGCTGTACTCAGTGTTAAATTCAGCCAACATAGCAGACTGTTAAAATAAAGTTTACAGAGGCTGATAGAGATAAAGATATTTTACAAGGGATGTACAATTTCAAAAATGAGACTTGTCTCCCAGCTGGTGACCATCTGGCGTCTGTGACTGTGTGTTTGAGTATTAGTCTAAGTCATTATTGTGTCAGTCTTACACACACAGAGACCACCCAGCACCTTACTGGCCCTACTGCTCAATGCCATAACGGCACCGTTGTTTCTCCCTCAGGAGTGTCATTTGTGCATTGCAGACTACCTAAGGGCTGCTTCCTGTCCACATGTTCTTTGGCCTTCTGCAAAAACACATTCCCTCTAGAGGGAAGAATGAGGTTTAATATTGCTGCAAAAAAACTTTAGGAAATATATCCAGAGTGATAATTAATTACAGCAATATACAATTCCAGTCCCTTTTGGAATCTAATTATATTCTTGCCCTTGACTCTCTGTAACTGTGACTTCCACAAGCTAATTACAGGTTGGCTGAAAAAGTATTTCCTCCTAACTCTAGCTCAGTTGTTGCTTTGCACATTTTTATCATGACCATCTCCTGCTATGAATGGTCTGTTTCCAAGTTTCTTGAGCACTGTCAGTTTGCTTTGAACAGCAGCTCAAAATACTTTCTTCAGAAGGCAATAATCTTTACTGCATATAAATTGCAGATAGGACATTTCTGATTTGCAGAAGAGTACGTTAGTGATCTCTATGTGGACTGTGTAAAAAAAATGAGCTGGCTAACTGTGTTTGTGTTTCTGATCTTGACTTCAAATTGAGCTGAAAAGTCTTGGCTCAGCTATCTGTGAAGTGGTCCAGTTTATTCTCTTTGAGTTGTATTGATTCAGCTTCACTCCTAGATGAACATGGTTTTATGCCACAGAAGTTTCATTTGTCAATAATCAGAACAAAGTCCTGTGTAAGAGTTAGAGACCTACATCTTTAATTCATACATAGGCAGTCCTTGGTCACTGGTAGGACACTTGCTGGCCTCTAAATAGAAGGAATCTTCTCAGGCAGATTTAATAGCTTCTAAACATCAAGGCCAAAATGCCTAACCTCTGTTGTGTGCATGTTTGCGTAGCTACAGCTCTTTATCACTCCAAGCGTGTACTCTCTCCATTCTGGTGTAAATTCCTTTCTTAGAGAAGCTGACAGATGAAACATTTATTTAAAGATGTCTTCCCGTGTCCAGGAACATTAAGGGTACAATTAATCTCCATATTCAGGTATACTTTTCCATACAGACTTGTAAGAGGACTTGGCATCGCTCACATCTTTATATATTTGATTTCTTTTGAGAACTAACTTACTCCTCCACACTCCCCAGCACCAAATAATGGTGAGTTCAGTGCACAGAAAACAAAGAGAAGGTAAAAGCAGAGATAGAGTGGCTTAGTTCTTGTCTACAAAATAGAGTAAAAAGGTTCACCTAGGAACACATTTTAAAATGCATTAGCAGAATTAGACCTATACATTAGAAATAGATATGTATATAGAGTCTATCTTCATCTTGTGCCTCATTTATAACTTCTTAATTACTGTGCATGATACTAATGGCATTTGAATTAATAACATCAGTGGCTGAGACCACAGATTTAAACACCATGCTGAAGGAAGTTACTGTTGACTGGGACCTGTGTCCAGTGGCAAACCTGCAAGCTGCAAGTGCTGACTACCAGTGAATTTCCTTTGAAAACACATGGAAGTCACTGAGGAGCTGTCAAAGCCTGGCCAGATCTGAATGTCCCCAATTTGTGTGATAAGATCTGCCCTGCGGGATTTGTACATGGATCCCTTACGATCACCATTCAAATCTCAAATAGAAGGGAAACAAACAAACAATGACATCCGCCTCACACGAGGTATGGAAACGACTTGTAACAAAATAAACCACTGCTCAGTGGGAGGAATTAAAAAAGGATTCAAACCTGGCCACAAAGGCCTTGGGCAAGCATTGTGCAAGCAAAACTTGTAAATAATAAACACATCTTTGAAGTTCTGCAGCCAGTTAGATATCTAATGGCATGTTGGTGCCTTATTTATCCAGCAGCATGTGTGGTCGTCGTCTCCCTTTCTTTGGTAGAAGATCGGTCAGACTCTGCCATATCTCCTTTTCCCTTTCCCAAGAAAATAATCACATCAAGTTCTCTAGATCAGAAGATCAGGCTAAAGAGCCTACTGTCTCAGAAATACTCTCTCTTATATAGATGTGAATCACTTCACAGATTTTCCCTTTTCTTTGTTTTCTGTAGCAAAACTACAACCTTTCTGCCTGTCCATTTGACCCTCACTCCCGGTTCCTCCAAAATCACAGCAAGACTGTTTCATTTGAGGGAAACAACAGCAGGACTACAAGCTGAAGAAGCTCAAGATTTGCCTGATTCCAGAGATCCATGCAGTTCCCCTCCATCCCAAACTATTTGTACACCCAACTCCCCAAAAAACAATAATAAAACATTGTAAAGAACATGCATCTGTCTGTGCAACAGCATGGGTTTTTTAGAGATGAGAGGGCCTGGGGCCAGTCAGTTCTACACACTTATGAGGGTAAGCTGTTGTTTACTGAAAGAAGTACTAGAAAAGAGATTGCAAAAGAGAAACAGGCTCCTACTGCAGGGCCTGAAGCAGGGAGCTCTGAGCGAGGCACTCATAATAAATAGTAGCGTTTGATTTGAGCGCTTCCCTAATTTTCATGAGCTAGAAAAATTCCCTTTGAAAGAGATGTGATAGCAAGTGCTTCCAGCACTGGATAAACAAACCAATCACTCCAAACGTAGGAGGCACTGTCCTTCATTCAGTGAAGAGCATAAATGCATACTGGATCCTAGCTAAAATGGAAAGGCTTCACCTGCAGCCTGACTGCTTCCACAAAGACATTCTGTGCCAACTCATCAATGTTTTACCTGCTCTTTCCCCTGTTTGTAAGCAATATTTATATTAACTTCTTTGAGTTTACAAGGTGGCAATTTTGAACCTTATTCCACTATACTGTGTACGTTTCCTTTTGTTTGGTTGGTTTTGTTTTTTTTTTTTAAACACAGATGTCTTATATGCTCACCCTCCCCTAGCCTTCTTAATTCTTTGAAGTAGATAATGGAGAAATTTTCAGCATCTTCAGCTACTCTTTGCCCCAAAGTCCACTGCTGTGTGAAGTATAGGAAAGGAGAAAGATGCTGCTGTGCCTGTGTAGGAAACTAAGAAAGACTGCTCCAAATTGGTCACTATGTCTTACCATACATTTCCGTAATGCTCCAAAAGGTCAGAGACCTGTGTCTGTACACTGAAGTATTTCTGATGACTCCCTGGTACTCTCTGCATAAGGTGAGGAAGGCAGGCACAATGATGGGATTTTCTCAAAACACTTTTTAAATCCAAGGAAGGATGTAGCCTTTTCCTGTTGGGGGAATTTCCAAGAACAGGAGTCAGAACTCTCATTTCTGGTATGTATAATCTCTTAAGTCAGTAATATCTTACCCAAGCAGATAGAAAATTGGCTCTGTTTCTGTTCTGGCTGCATTTAAGCTCTCCAGTTTCCCTTTGTTAGCATATTCAGTGGGCATCTCCCACAGCTCTCAGGCATTTCAGGGCAGGTTAACACACTTTGGGACTGACCTGAAAACAAGGCCTGAGTGGTCCTTTGAGTCTGTCTTAATGGACTAACTTGGCCTGCAGTAGATCAAGTTACTCACGATGCAGAAATACTTAGGTTGAGTTTATTAAGCATATCTGCTCTTTTTGCACCATAATTTTGCTAGAAATGCATGGATATTAGACAGTGGAAACCACAAATGGGAAACTCGGGGGAATAGCATATTGAAGAAACAAAATGAAGCTGCACAAAATCACACTCTCTCAATTCTTCCCACCAGAAATGGAAAACTAGTAGTCTCAGCATATCAAATAAGAAAGGTGGTGGCCTGCAGGACTCAAGCAAATCAGACTAATTCAGCTCTAAGATGAATTTGATTTTAGTATTGTAATAAAAAATTAATCCTCTTTTTATGTGACAGTTTGGGGTTGGGTATCTAATATAAGCAAAGTACTAGCTCTCATCTTCTCAGGTGCTATAATTGCAGAGCTGAGCTAATTCACAGACGCTGATATTTTTTCCAACCTTTTATTCCAGGGCCAAGAGGCATAACAGATTGAATATAGCTACAAATAGCTATAGGCTTTGTCCTGTTTTCATGCATTTATGATTTCATCTTAAAGTCAATGCTGTTATAACATTGTTTACTGAACATTTAATTTGCTGAACACACAGAATTCCAGCTGAAGCTAATGTGAATTGCAGGTGCTCAAACTGCTGAAAAATAAACTGCCCCTTTTGTATTTAAATGTATGCTAATAGAAATCCATCAGGTTGCTGTGTTTCCACAATCATTAAAACATCAAAGAAGTCTATAAATATATTTATAAATAAATGATAATTTGCAAAAAAATCCCCAACATTAAATTGTACTTCCTGTCCTTCATCCCAGGTCTTCCTGAAGGGCTTGGTCAAAATTTCCTGGTGACAGCTAAAACGTTTCTTTTGCATTCAGCAGACTTTGAACCAGGCTCTAAATGCCTAAGAAGAGACATGAGCCTGTATGACCTGAACACATGCCAGTCTGGGCCACCATGCTCCAGTTCAGAGAAAGTCAGCACTGGAGGATGGGTTGTGGGACACTACATGTGGCTTTCCTAGCCCAGTGTCAAAGTAGCAAGCCCAGAGACGCTGGCATGTAGCAAAGGGTTCAGTGTGCAGCAAACCAGGACAGGGCTGCAAAAACACATTTGTAGGCAGGGGCTTGTTCACCCTGCCAGCTCTGCAAGCAGAGCTCATGGGCTAAGCATGAGGCCGTGTTAAGAGAATGTCAGGGGAGATTATGTATCATTTCTACCATTCATTTCCTTTCCTGGACTTCAGCCTAACTCTTCAGTTCTTTTCAGGACATTTCAGAAAGCATTACATAAAATGAAAACCTCAGGCTTGCATCTAAAATCCAAAATTAAGCTGTTATTCATATCTCCTGGTCACCTTCAGAGGCAGATAAAGAATAAATGATGCCACTAGCCAATACACTCGCCAAAATTTTGGGGGTCATCTGGCTTTGGCTATGTGACCAAGAAGCTGATCAGGCATTAGGACCAAATCAAGGGAGTACAGAGGAAGGGGAAAAAATCTCCCCTACCTATTGCTGCTTGGTGCAGCAATGCTATCAAGTTAATCTGTACTTTACACAGTAACTTTACTTTTATATCCTGTCTGTGGCAACACGTGCTTCAGCCATCTGCCTTAACTCACTTCCCTCACCTCACATCATGGAGAGAACTACAAGATATGGAGGTAAGGAAGAGGATTATTTTGAGCATAGTTTGGTTGTTTTAAGATTTATATCTGTGGGAGTAGGGTCAGCTATTGCCCTTCAATATTTTTTAAAAGCAGCTACTTCTGCATCTGCAAAGGGAACAGAACATTAATGTAAATTGTAGCCTTTCTCACAAACTTCCATGTTCATTTTTTGGCCTTTCCTAGCATAAACAATCCAGCTGGTGTGTTGTGTACATCCTAGGATCAAGTGTTCACCATGCCTCTCTGCTGCTTCAAAATCGCAGACTTCTGAGAGAAAATCTTATTTATTGTAGGGGCAAGAATGTATTGTGAGTCACCGTGGTTTTCTGCTGTCTGCATTAAACTGTAGTGAAATTGAAATCATACTTCAGTCTCCATTTAAATGCCTTTTCTTGGCAGGAAGAACGAAAGTTTGGCCTCCAAACTCTGACTGGCAGCACACTGCTTGGTTGGTAGCTAACTCCCAGCCTTATTGGGTCCTCCCTGTTGTCAACAGGATGGATCTTGTCCAACAAAAGCAACATCCTGTCAGCTACTCCTTCTTCCAGGAACCTGCCTTTTCCTCCCCCGCAACTGCTCTCTTTCTCCAGGTTCAGGCAAGAAAACAGTGATTCATGAAAGGGATAGAGCTACAGATGGAATAGACATCAGACCTTAAATTCATGCTTCCTATGGGCCGTATAATGTTCTTCCCCATTCATAAGGTCATTAAGAATGAATAAATGCAGCCTCTTTCTTTAGCTGGTAAAGACAACTAGATAAATGGGAAAAAAATACTTTCATGTAAGGAAGTCGTAAGGAAAGAAGGGGACATATTCTTAGGCCCCTCTCCAGATATCTCAGGAATACAGTCTTGGGAGTGCAGCTATAGGAATCCCAGCAAGGAAAACCAAGTTATTTGGGACAGGGAGGGCAGCCAGCCAGGTAATACAAAGACAATGCTTGACTTCTTACCAGCATCCTGCCACTGAGACAACAAGATCCCACACTTCAAGGCTCTTCTTAAGGGCATATGATAATTTATTTCCAGATGTTAGAAAACAGTTGTATAGATGTGGAGAATACTGGGAAGAATGAGAAAAAAAGGAGGGAATGAGGAGGGCTGCAGAGAAGGTTTCAGTTTTTTATTGTAGGCTGGAGAGGAGATAGTCCCTTCTTCGATGCTCTCTTCTCTGGGATGTGATGTTGTCCTTTCCTTAGCTCAGCAGATTGGGAGAGAGAAGGCAGAGAGATGCAATCCATCAGCAAGGAGTGGGAAACGGAGCCACTCATTGGGATGCAACTAGCAGAGTGATATGAAAACCCTTCCATTACCCCCAAGGGAGACTAGGGATCTCCGATCATACGTGGGTGGGAGAAGACCAGGTATTGCTAGACAAGGAACATGAGTATCTCTCTTCAGAAAGGAAATGTATGAAAAAGAGATTGCTTTCTTTCACAAGGGGAAAGGAAAAGCCTGAAAAGCTGACCTAGAAACAGGGGATAACACACACAATGGGCAACATGCAAGAGAACTGATGACAGCCTTAGGCATGACTTCAATATAGCCTGAAAATTTACAGGAATGGATTAGCTGAGAACATCCCATAAGAGTGCGCAGTGTTTTCAATTAATACTTAGGTATATACGATGATAATAAAATACCTTAGGGCTATCCATTTTTCAATGACGTGTCTATATTATTCCTGTATTTTTTTTCACTAAGTGATGGCTGCTACTGACTGCTAAGAATGTTCTGCTTCAGTAAACTTTGATTTTGCTTGCAGTTGTGCATTTATTAGGCAAGATTATCATCATCCAAGTTTCCAGGGTTGGGAATTCATTTGAAAAATATGGTCTATTTGCATTTAATTATCACATATTTACAGAGGAAAAATATAAACACGCCTGTTTTAGGCAAGGAATGGAGCCAGTAATGTACTGCAGACTTGGGATTGCGCTTTTTAATATAATAAAACTACTGTTATAAACAATTCACAGTTTCCACTGGGGGAAAAAACTTAATATGGTTTCCCTGATAGTTTGAATTTTTTTTTTTTAAATGTATAAAGCGAGGATATTTTACAAAATACCAAAATTACTCAACATGTTTGTATCATATGAGATATTATTAAAATTCACCTTGAAAGAGGATGTAAAGGGGGAAAAAATCCCCTCTATGAGAAGTAGCTACCAGTTGCAGCTGCTAGAAGAAATAAAAAGAAGAAATATATTCTTGTAAGACACCAAAGTTAAAGAACCAGATGACAAGATGAGGAAATGTCAAGTTAACTTTCAGGAAATAAATCCTCTGTTCAGAGTTCACATAGTTCCAGTCACTACACAGACCTCTTACATTGTTTCCAATTTAATTGACTCACAAAATGGAGTTGAGGGATGCTGACTTTACATCAGAAAGGCAGAATTATTGAACTGATATTAGACAAAAGAAAAAAATCTCACGGCTTTTCAAAATTCCTGCATGAGTGATTTCCTTGTCCATCTTCTGTGGTGTCCTCTACAGATTTTGGTGGGCTGAAATAGAAAGAACAATCAGCTTCTTTTCAACAAAGGACTTTCATCCTTCCACAAGAAACTGGAGGGACTGTCATTGACAGTTACCAAATCCTTGTACAGAACATGCTGCAGTGAGGTTGCACTAGGCTAGAAGAGACAGACCCTTTAGTGTAGCGATAGGCTGATGGGACCGCACTGTCTGCTCAGCCAAGGAGCAGGTAGCCTGGGACCAAGTACATAGGACTGAAGTGAGGGGTTATATGCTGATAAGAAGTAAAGTTGAAGATGTCAATAGAGTTTGTGAGGCATTTCATGGGGCCCCATGAAGATGGCTAGAACGAGATGAGCAGCTCTTTGGACTCCACTGGTAGCCTAGACACCTAGCTCACATGT
Source organism: Falco biarmicus (assembly GCF_023638135.1). Lineage (NCBI taxonomy): Eukaryota > Metazoa > Chordata > Aves > Falconiformes > Falconidae > Falco > Falco biarmicus. The sequence continues at coordinate 30,074,981 of NC_079293.1, read as the reverse complement.
AAACACCTACATAGTCAGAGACCTAAGCAAGCGTCTTACAATATCTGAGATGCACAAAACGTGCTGGTGTGACAGCATGGCACAGACCTTACAGTAGACCTGCATTTTCTCAACCAGCAAATGAAGGTTAGGCAGGCTAGCCCAAGGTTTCCCAAACAATGCCAGACACCTGTGTTTACTTAACTGAATCCCACCTTTGGTGAGGAACATAGGTGTTGCTCAGTGGCTCCAGAAAGGTACTGTGCAGCCAAGAAGCATTCATATTACTGAGGAGAAAGGAAACATGTCATATCAAACAAGATGGGGAAGCATTCTCTGTAGTGATAGCTATGGAAGGGGCAGATGATCCTTCGTGACATTAAATTCAGTAGTCAACACATGAGGCTTCCTCAGATACTAGTCATTTCATGCTGATAATTCTTCTGCTGTGATCTTGTTGCATCACAAAAATAAATAATTATTGCCTAAAAGTTCAGCATTAAGCAATTTCAAATTGGGTTTACCTATTTATGGTTTGATTTTATTTTAAGACTCCTAAAATGTTTGCTTGAAAAGTATTGTAAATATATTTATTACTACTGCTTTTATTTATTATTATTGAACAAATGAATACTAATGCCTGTTCCTGCTACTGCAAGAAGCATGATATTCCCTTTCATTATATTGCTCTGTAGTTGCTAGTTTTTACTTTCAGCTTCCTTCCTCATCCGTAGATGGTGTGAACGCTGTCATCTTTGTCATGTCTGTCTTCCATAGTCTTGACCTTGTGATTTGCTGTATGAAGTAAGATAATGATTTCTCTGTACTGGCGTGTTCTTCCAAAGAGATCAACACTCAGTGAGATGCTAATAGCATGAGACAGATCCAATTGTATATTTTTACTAAACATTTAAAAAGCCTTTATCTTTTTCCTAACCACATCACTCCTTGCTTTTGAAATTACTTCCATAACTTTTTTCTATTTCTGAATTTGACTTCTCTATCTGCCTTTTAAAAATTAAAAAAGATATAGGGTGCATATGTAGCCAGAAGCAAGTGAAATTATACCATCAGATAAAGATTTGTGACAACTAGAACTTCAGTTCCAGGTTTAAAAGGCATTGTTGCACAACTCTTTTCTTTTTTTTTTTTTATTCAGTACACCACTACTGTCTATAGGTCTACTTAGGCGTGTAAGACTCATTCATATGAATAAGTACTTGCAGTTATGTCCCATGAAGAAAACAAAAAAGGCTTCAGGCAGTTGGCCAGCTGATTGTTGAGGACTTAACATTTATACAACTCATTCTCCTCATGAACAATAACATTTATTGTGCTGAGAGTTCAGGAACTAAATATAACAGGAACCAGCAATAGACGGCTAAAATTAAAGCAAGGCAGAAAGGAAGGCCATAATGTAGAGCCATGGCTGTTACTTAATTTCCCTTCAGAAATAAGAAGGAAAAACAGGACCATTCTTTCATCCATTCTTCTCATCTAAAAATAAAAATAAAATTAAAAAAAACCCAACAACCACAAAACCCTCATAGATACAGACCACAGAAACTCTAGACCCTAGGTCCTGGTTTGCAGAGATTCAGCTTCTGCCAAGTGGACACAATTAAGAGGGTGGAATGACTCTCAATGAAAGCAAGGCTTAAGCTGAATATGAAGTATCTCATCCCAATACCCACTGGTACTAAAGAGAATGGCATCCTGAAGACTGAAATGCATACCCATCTGTATGCATACCACAATATTCAACAGGATTGAGATATGGCAGCCACATAGAAAGATAACAAGGAAAAAAATTATTACCATCCTTTTTTTTTTTCCACTTTTCCCGAAAAGACACCTAAGACATTCATTCCAATCATTTTGCTCAATAAGGAACCAAATTCTGAGAGAGCAGATCATCATTACTTTTGATGAACATCAAATAGTTTTAAAGTTTTAGAAAATCTTTAGATTTTCATTTAGGAATTGGAAAGAAGAGTCATTTGGTGGACTTACACAACTTCTAAAATTAAATTCTAGTCCCAGTGAGGTCAATGACTGGGCTTTTATTCCCTTCAGCAGGTCCAAGATTTCCACCACAGAACTCTAAAAAATCCATGTAGAACTTAGATGGGAGAATCAGCCTTACTTTTTCTCAATATTGGCAAGTATTTGACTAATTCACTTATGATATTCAACCAAAAGAGTCTTTGGTTCCCAGAAAATACATAACTGATAGAATTAACAAGGAGTAAGAAATAGAACACACACCGATGGTTTATGTTAGTAACTTGGGGTTTTTTGTGATTGCCGTAGTACTATATGTAAAACATAAAATTGTAAGTAATGGAGAATACTCTTTAAAATAGAGGATTCAGCCTTATTTTAACGTGAAGTAGTTGGAATATCCTGATGCAGGTTCAAGGACCTTTGTGCCAAAGGCATTTTCTCCTTTAAAATGTATGTTCTTTTACAGCATCTGGTCTGCAGTATCTTGAAGAGAAACAAGACTGAGAAAATGAAGGTACAAAAGGTTAATATCAGCAAACCTATCTCTCCACCTGAAAAGTAACTTGAATATGTGTGGCTTCATATTTAATCCCTTTCCAGATCTTGATTAGTAATTAGTAACATCCCATGCAGATGACCACATAAAGAAGTTAGTACTTAACTATATTGGCCAAGAAAGATGAAAACAATCTTGTGAGCTTTCTGGCTCATGCTCAGGCAGAAAAATATCATAAGAATTCCCTGTCATACAGCATTTCACAGTCTTGCTTTCAGACATTCTTTGAAACAAAACCTGAACAGCTGTGAAACAATCAGCTACAAAAAAAAAAACAAACAAGCAAAAATTCCCTGGTGTGTTTTGGTCTTATTAGGCTGAGGTTGAGTAGTTTGGGTCAATTCTTCTTTTATCAGTGTGGGTCACATGTTGTTAGCAAACATGCTTTAATACAGTGTATTTACAAACTATCACTATATAGAACAGGAAAGCAAAGCAAAACTGTTAGAATGAGCTTATTCTTACTGCATGCACACCAGTCCTACTTCGGCAAAGAAAAGCCTTATTGTTTAACAGATTGAGACACACTAAAGCAAAATCGAGTGACTTGCCGTCTGCTGGACAAACTACTGACTGGAACATTATAATTTATGCTGATTTCAAAAGGCCAAATCTTACAAAATCTAAACAAAATTCTGTTACAGAGCATTCAAGTTTGGTTGATTCCAGTAAGAGTTTGGGATACTGGTTGTGCTATAGCATAAAGCCTTCACTGTCTTGAGGCAGTTATGAACATTTAAAATTGCTCTATGTTTCCAGTTTCTCTGTGACTCTCCAAACATGTGAGAAATAGAAATGGTGGGGGTCGGTAGGGGGGAATATCCCTTTCAGACTGTGGATTTTGAAAGGGAGAAACTGTGCAATAGTGGCTTTCTATAGCAATAATTTACTTCCTCAGATCATTGCCCTCGTCAAGTAGCAATTCAGGAGCCACAGCACCATTCACAGGACAGCAGGAAGCACAAAGGGAGCAAATGTGAGGTAGAAATGGGAAGGGAAGGGAAGGGAAGGGAAGGGAAGGGAAGGGAAGGGAAGGGAAGGGAAGGGAAGGGAAGGGAAGGGAAGGGAAGGGAAGGGAAGGGAAGGGAAGGGAAGGGAAGGGAAGGGAAGGGAAGGGAAGGGAAGGGAAGGGAAGGGAAGGGAAGGGAAGGGAAGGGAAGGGAAGGGAAGGGAAGGGAAAGGCAGGACAAAACTGGTAGTTCAGATCAGGAAGATGACAGATGACTATGGAGACTGAAGTTCTTTCTATCAGTTTGTTGCATTCCTTCCATCCATTTTTTTATGTTTTTTTCCTGCTGGCATTAATATCATCAGTCACCTGAGTCATTCTGCCCTGAAGCTCCTCAGTGTGGAAGGAAAATCTGTGCAATGAGGAATTTGCAACCTGCTCCTTTCTTGCTAGTGACTGCTTAGCTCTGTTTATACAAAAGGAACTGCATGGAGCATGCTGATGAAATAGCCCTGTGTCATTCAATATGAGAACAACTTGTTCCTAACATAGCTGAACAGAAGAGACCACAGAATAGACTCTGGTTTTGTCTATATATAAATACATAATTTCAAACTGGACTAAAATAAATATTTATTTTAATATACAGTATATATTAAATGCTATTGATTACATATAATATTTATACAGATCTAATAAATTTAATAATATTAGTAGGTATAAATAATAATACAACATACATATAAATTAAATTAATTATTAAATAATTATGTCATTAATTGTTCAGTACCATGGCCCAAATGATAGCAAAATTCAGAATCAGGCACAGTTATTTCCAAATACAGGTGTGGAATTTGACAGACTGCTATCTCTGGAGTACTGTGTCGTTCTGGGCTCCCCAGTTCAAGAGAGACAGGAAACTGCTGGAAAGAGTCCAGCAGAAGTCTATGGGTCTAATGAGGGGCTGGAGCTTCTCCCTTGTGAGGGAAGGCTGAGAGAGCTGGGCCTGTTCAGCCTGGAGAAGGGAAGACTGAGAGGGGACCTTACCAACGCCTGCAGATGTCTGAAGGGCGAGTGCCAAGAGGATGGGGCCGGGCTCTTGTCAGTGGCGCCCAGTGACAGGACGAGGGGCAACAGGCACAAACTGCAGCACAGGCAGTTCCACCTGAATATGAGGAAGAACTTCTGTACTGGGAGGGTGCCAGAGCCCTGGCACAGGCTGCCCAGAGAGGCTGTGGGGTCTCCTTCTCTGGAGATATTCAAAACCCACCTGGATGCACCTCTGTGCAACCTGCTCTAGGGGAACCTGCTTTAGCAGGGGGTTGGGGGTTTAGCAGGACTAGATGATCTCCAGGGGTGTGTTCCAACCCTGACCATTCTGTGATTCTGTGATCTCCGACATCGCATGGGCCAGAAACAGGATCACAAGTTCTGGGTAGTGAAATACCATTACTCCTGAAGGTTCCTTGTGTGAAATGGCCATATAAGTGTTTTTCAAATTGCCCTGATAAAGTCCATCATTTTTATTATCTTTCATTTCTGATGTGTGGGATATTTTGCGGAGGAATACTGAGTTGCAAAGCAGTATTGTATATTATTAAAACCATTAAACCACAACACTTTTAAAAGCCACTGCTCTTAGAGGAAAAAATTTCTGAAAGGTTCAGAAATTACAGGGAAATTTAGTCTCCTGTTCTGTCCTTCTGTATCTCACCTGGAGTGATCAGTGAAAGTTGACTTTGGACATAGATACCCCAAAAAATGGTGATGGCATGGAACTGATCAACATTTTTTCACAGGAAAAGTACCCCACAAAGGCTGCATTCCTTTCAATGGTCATATAAGCCCTCAGTAGCTGAATGAAATAAGATTACAACATACTAGTTAAAGAGTTGTTACAACATTTCTTGGCTTTTGCACTTCAGTTCAGCTTCAGCACTAAAAACAACAAACAAATCAGGCCTCCAGAACACACACAGGTTGTTTAAAAACTGTGAACTTTAAAAAAACCCACAACACATCTGAAGATACTTTATGCATTTCTGTCATTTTAGCTTTACTGTACAGTCATAAGAGTCATAAATACCAAGTTTAAACCAGGGACAGAAGAAAAAACTCCAGCAGATGAGGTCTTAGGAAAAATACTAAAACCACAAAACTTTTCTTAAAAGAGGAGACAGCACTACAATACAAGCTGGAAAGACGTCATGTGTGAATCTGAAACACTTGTCTCTGTTGACTGCTGCCTGGGAATTGTGCATTGCTGTGGAAGGTGGGAAGAGTGACACAGTAGCAACAAAAAAAAGGGACCATGGAACATAACCAGCTGTGAGAGGGGAGGAGGGAGTGCTCTGCATTCTTTCTTCTCTAATTTCACATTTTAATTTAAAATGAAAATTATATTCTTAAAAAAAAAATTAGCCTCTGCTCTTCCCACCCTAATTTGCAACATCCCCTTTATGAAGGCTGTTTGAGTGGAAATATGAAGTGAAAGAAACCCCAGAAGGAAGGGGGTTTTGTTATAATTAACCTACCATAATTAATAGACGGGTAAATGTGTATTGCATTAACCTCCAGCAACTGCTAAGTACAGGCAATTTGCAACAATATCCCTTTATAATAGCATTTCCTATTGCAAGAAACACCATAGTGGTTTATAACTGAGAGGACCACACACCTTCACCTTACAAAGATACTGAGTTTGCTCTTGCAACACTTTTTTTTAAACTGTCTGAAGGTTGAGCAGGGTGTGTGTAGCAAAACTGAGCCGTGCCACAGCACTTTCAGGGGTCTCCTCAGCTACACAGCCCTGCGCACCCTGACTGCTACAGTGCAGCTGTGGAGAATCCAGTGGCAGCTCCAGCCTGGCGCGCACCTGAGTCTATTAGTGCTGGCTCCAGGTGAGAAGAAGCTTTGAGACCCCAGGCAGGGGCTTTTCAGGCTGTCTGTAGCCCACAAGACACCCTCAGAAAATTCTTGCTCTGGAATATTTGAAATTGGGTCCAAATATTGGAGATGAATCGATGTGGGCAGCTCAGGATGGCACAGGCACCTTGCAGCCAGAGCTTCATGACCATGACTATCATGACAAAAGTCTTGTTCCTGGCAGTATTTCCACTGCTAGTTAGGACTCAGCATAAATAAACATATTCACAAAATGAACAACAGCAATTAACCCAACAGAGCTCCACAAAATATCAGTGTGGATCAGGAAGGATTGCTGTTACACTGTCACACCTTGTTTCGTTTTATAAACCAGTAAACCATGCTTAACTAACCAGAAAATTTAAACTTTTAAAAAATCTTTTGCTATTTCTTTTTTATCATAAATCTGAAGAAGGTGATTTCTTGCTTTTAAGTATAGTAATATAATATGTAATGTAATATAGTGTTGGATATAACTAATAATACTATTGCTTTAAAAACAAACTTCATAAAACATACTGCCTGGTTTCTCTTGGACTGATATTCCAAGGCAAACTGGGAACATCTAAAATGACAAAAAATATCTCAGTTTATGAGATTTTTATGTGACCTTTTTTCAGAGCAAGACCTTAAAAAGAAAATTATTCCATTGTTTTCATTTACCTTTAATAGATTATCGTCTGAGTACAGTTGCTGAAGTAGATTATTATATTTTGCTTTACTTTCAAAAGCCGGGTTAAAACCTGCTTAGGTTCTGTGAGAAATGGGGTTTGCAATATTAGGTCAGTTGCAGCTAAAGTTCATCCATAAAATTTGCTCTCTTTCTACAAAAAAAACCAAAGCCAAACAAAAACAAAAAAGGAAACCCAAAGAAGTAAATTAGAACAGAGCAGATGCCTTGTCTGAAGAATCAGAGGCTGTTGATACCATAAGACAGGACATATTGTACTTGATGTTAAAACTATTCAACCATTCTAATATATTAGTTTTACTTCAACAGTCAGAAGGACCCCCAGTCCCAGGCTTATTCAGATTCTATTATGCTGCTCCATGGAGAAAAAAAACCTGTCCTGGTCCCAAAGAACTTTCTAGGCTCCACAGGCTGTGATGATCGGGTGTCCATGAACTATATAGGAACTGAGACATCCTTCCTGCAGAAACCTAAAGCTCAGGGGGCTGAAACTCACCTGAGGGCATTTAGGGAATCCAAGCACTGACTCTTATATATATATATATATATATATACACACACACAAGGTAACACAAATTTTCAATTACAAAACTTGTGTATTTGCACAGGCAAGGATTTCCTGAAAAGGTGAAGGAAAGGGTCCTGCCACCTCCCATCAACCTCCCACTGAAACAGCAGGTACAGCATGTTGCAAGTCTCAGGTCTACAGAAGTGCCAAACCTTTCCCCAGTTCTTCTTGCTGAAGAAATAAGCTGTGACACTCTGAAGCAACTGGGGAATACATCACTATTTCCTGTTTCAGCTTTTTATCCAGCTTGATGCAGAGGTATGCAAATGCAGAATGGTACTGTCCCCACTCCCTCTCTCATTTAGGATTGTTCATTTATAAGCGTGTATGCACACCCTCATGCACACGGGCAGGCACACAAACTCATCCATCTCCACTTTCGCATAAGATCCTGTTTGCTGAAGAAATACAGAGAAAAAGTTCCAAGCCTTTATTTATTCAGAATAGACTTTTGCAACACTTACATGTGTAATTCGTCATGGGTGATAGGGTTGCAACATCAGGCATGAACCAGCCAGTCTATAGAGGGCTGTCTCGAGGCAATTGATGTACCTTACCGTTGGCTAAAGATGAACAGACTGCCAGGATTTTGTTGCTAGTTTTGTGGGAGAAGAGAGTGAGAGTGAAATATATCATCACTCTGCCATCATATCTGTATCAAGGCCGAATCCTACAGATACAGTCTTTGATACTCTGCTGATAACTCTTAGTTGTGCCAGGGTAATACAGAGATGGGCATACACCAAATGCCTGAGCTGCACGGACACTGAATAGATTTTTTTTATATGTCATTTAAAATCTATCCTTAAACCTTTTTTTCATTGATTATAAGCATGCATTAAAATAAGACACATCCCAAACTCCACACGCTTTTGTGATAATAAGTGATGGTTGAAGCCGCAAACCTAGCTCTGGTCATCAGCTGGGAGCACAGTTATCATTTCTTGCGTCCACATGTTTAAATCCCAGGAAGCAGACATATTTCCAGCTACCATCATGACACTATTTTCATCTTTGCTTAGAAGACTAAAAAATCAGTATTAGATCCTCAGCAAAACTATAACAACAAATAAATATTAGGTAAGGGCAGTACATAAATAGGTTATAGAAGGGCAGAATAACATCATAAAGGGAAAGTATTTGTGACTCATTTTTTCTAATTTTTAGGAGTTTTCCTAATGTGCAGTGTACAATTGAAATAAATGGAAACTTCAAGAAATATTCTACATAAGGCAGAGTCCAAAAATGCAGAAGGTTATGCAAGGCTAACTGTAAAAATAAGCAGATGAGTCCTCTAAAAAAATATTGCAACATTTTTTGGCTTCCATTTATTGGTTGCCATAGGATTTTTACTCAGTGAGCAACTGCTAAACACAAGGCTGCCTCATACCATAGTTTGGCTTTTAAAAGAAGGAAAACATTAACTATGTTTAATGAACACACTTGTCTGGAGAAGTATTAGCAAATGCGAGGAACTCATTTTCCTACTGCCTAAAACCAGAGATTTGCAAGTGTTGTGTTTATTGTGCTGTGCACAATTTGAATCTTCCTCTCTGACAGCATGCAGATCTCTCTGCCAAATAAAAAGCGACTTGTTTTTGCAGGAAGTTGTGGGGGGAGACAGTCTAAAAGCAAACAGGTTAAATTGACATGTACACAACAGAAAGGATCACAAGGCACCTTTAATGAGCTATTTGAGTTACACCAGCTGCTTCTGGAGCCAGAGAGCACATCCTCTGGTGGACACTAAAGGCAAGAAATGGGAAATGCTTTTCTAAAGTATTTATTTTCTCTACTTAACATGTGGTAATTTTTTTTATTTCACTAGGTGCACATCCTACATGGAGGTGTAACAAGAAGAAAACAAAATAGTGACATAAAGTAAATAAATACATTTGCTCTTCATCTTTTATTCAGTCTCACAGTGTATCTTGGTATATCAACATTCATTGTTAGTATTTTTTGTTATGATGATTTATGCTTTCTCTGAAGTTGGGTTTATTTCTGGGTTTTGTCCAGAACCTACTTGATGTAAAAGGCTTAAAGCAGCCCATGTGTGCCTGTGGCTGAGCGCTTACTCACATATTACATAGGGGTCAGGCCTCCTTTGGCTTGAAACTCTTCTGGGCCAACATTTGCAAGCTTGTTCCACAAGTGGCCAATTCTGAAGAGGGAAGGAAAGCTTTTACCCACATAAATTACACAAGTATTTACATTTTTAAAGGTACCCAAGTGTTGACACCTAGGAAACTCTCAAGCTAATGAGAAAATAGTGTGCTGAACTAAAGGTTTTCAAAAGATAAGGTCTTCTAGACCACCCTACATGGATGTCTATATAGACATGCTTACTCACTGCCATCTGAGATGCTGCAGGGCACCCCACCCCATCTCCAGCTGTCTCTTCACAAGAGATCTTTCGTCCATAGCTCCTGTGTCACATCTGCAAGCCTCATGTAGATATCTTGGATACCTGGTATATCTCAAAAGGAACGAGATATTTCTGTGTATGCAATTGAATTTGGGCTCTGGTGAGGAGGAAGGATTAATCCCATCTGACTTTAGACATCTATGCCTGCACTAGTCACACTGAGCTGCTTTTATAGTCACCAGAGAGAAATATAGTTGTCAACATTTAGCTGGACAAATCCCACTTCCAAATCCCACTTGTGTTAAGACATAACTCCCATCTTCAATAGCATTAGATGGTCTGAATCTTGTCCTTGTCTTCCCTGTACATGTAGAGCTGCAGTGGGTTTCTCTGCCCCTCTGCTAGGAACTTGATTTAAGAGATGAGGGGCAGAACAAAGCTTGGGTTTGTCTATACTGACTCCAGAAGTGCAGTCAGCCTCCCCTGCTGTGCTCTGACAGGGTAACCTTTTGTTGTGAAAACAATCTTGGAACAAGCTTTGAAATTGCCCTAAATATCACCAGTCCTTAGTCTAGTTCTGCAGCAAAGGCATGATGATTCTACCCCAGTCAATAAAGCCTAAAGCCTGTCTACTAACCTCCTGAAAGAAGGTCTTTCCTAGGTCTCTAGGGATTATATCTGTTATTGATTCAGCTGACTGGAGCTCATAGTAAATTGATGGTGTCAAGAAGTTGCAAAGAAACATAGAAAGATGTGGTTTAGATACTTTTTTCCATTTCTCTGAACATTGGCATCCAACTGCTACAATGTTGGAAACATTAGTTATGGATGGGAGCAGCAATATTTGGAGTCTCTTAATCCCACCTACCATTAGAAAGAAGATGAGAAGCCTTCTACCCTTTAGAAAAGTCGGGTGCTTCTGAGCTACATAGTCTTTGGCTATAATAGATGTATTTCTCTGTTACTTTAAGTTACGGTGTGCTCACCATGGTGGCCTCCAAATGCACTCTGAGTGACCTAGCAGCACAAACCCCAAGGTAGCAAGCGTCACTTACAATTGCAGTTGTCCTAAATAAAAGCAGAGTGTACTGGCTGAGCAGAAAAAGTCAGAATATAAAACTATTTAACCACCATGACTGAGGGATTTCAGTCTTTGTTCTGCAATGTAGGAAAACAGATTACTGAAAGTCTATGATTGCTTGCATAAAATAGCCTGTATCTGCTACGTTCATTATCTTCATGACTTATTTATAGGCAAGACTATCTGATACATAAAAAAAAATTTCTCTGAGTATTATTAACTCCAGAAAATGATGACAATGCTGTTGAAGAATTGCAGAAGGCACAGAATGATACGCTTGTTAAATCATGGAGGTACGTTATTGATATATTTCAAGGCATTTTGCAACATACAATCCCAGCTTACTTGATGGAAAAAACAAGGCACAGGCTTCCCCTTGCTCAGCTAGCAAATAAGTAGAACTCAGAACACCACTTGGCCCTTGACAGGTCAGCATGCAGAGTTATTCTGGAACAGCTCAGCAATGCCTACATAAGGGGCAAAGGGTATTATTTTCCTTACCTTTACCTACACAGACAGACAACTCCAAAAGGGAAAAGAAGAGCACACTCTGCAACTCCTGTGCTCTGAGGACAATAAATGCAACCTTGATCTTGTCCTGGCTTCCTACACACAGCTAAATTTATGCTGGAAAAATTTCATCCTGCAGTAAAATGTGGGTTATACTCATGGCCTGCTCAGTCAGTAGTGCTGAAATGAGATGTTTTGACTACTTCAGTTTTATCAGCTGCAGTCAATAGCAAAATGTCAGTGGATTTCTCTGAATCATGCATTTCATGCTGCCTGATGTTCTTTTTTTAAATTAAGACAGCACATTGCTAACTTTCTGACAAATCTCGCTGCTGTCCTGAGGTTACATAAGATCACTGGTTATTCATGTCAGCGGCTCCTCAGACATGGCAAAGATTTGGTATTCTAAACAGTACCAAGAAAACGGAATTGTCAATGTTCCTTATCAAGCTGATAAGAAAAAAAAGATGTTTTTTCTTTTTCTGTCATAAAGTCTCTGCTGTAATCATGCTATTTCCAAGATATGCTCCTTTGACTGAATTATAGAGTAAAAAGAAAAAAGTGGTAAAATATGCATGTATTTACTCATCTTAGGCATGTTGATTTGATTGGCCTTGATTTGAGCTACCAAGGAGAGTAGGCACATTATGTAATTTTTGAAGCAATGTTTATTCTAATAAAAAGTTTGTATGTGGTAAAATCTTTTTCCCCTAATGCAGCTGGAGCCCTGTCAGAAACTTGGTACCCAGAAGAGCTTCAATTTTTACCCACAGATACATCTTACAACTGCTGTAAAGGCTGTTTGCATGTATCAGGCACATTTCTTGCTAATATGAAAACTAAGAATCTTAATTAGCAATTACAAACACTTAGAAATTACAAATAATCTGCTGTTATGGTGTTTACACATAGGAGGGAGTAGAATACAACAAAATATGAAGTAATAAAATGGCCATTGGTAACCAGTAAGCATGAACTCCCCTCTTCTAGGAAGCTGATACTGAGCTTTTAAAATTAAACAGTTACTGCATGGAATTGAATTTTTTTTTCAACCCATGATATTCTAACTAAAATGCATGCCTAAATTTTGTCATTTCCAGTGACTGAATTAGATCAAATTTTAAACATAAACTGTTATGAGAGAAACAATGAAATAACTAACTTGGAAGAAAAGAAGAAGACCGAATTAAAGAGTGCATTGCATCAGACAAATGGTCACTAGTTGGGACCAGTGGTCCTTATGGAGCAATGAGACTCCTCTTGTGGAAGCACACACAAATATCCAAGCCAGGTACTCAGAACCAACACTGAAATTTTCCTTTTAAGGGTAAGCATAGAATGTAAATGTACATTTAACAACATCTTTGTACTGCACAACACATGGGCTGTTGAGTCAGGTCTCAGTGCGAGCAGAAATCAGGTGTTTATCCACCTCTGCCCCATACTTTGAAGAACTTGGCTTGACCCACGGAGCACGCTATTCCCAGGTGCCCTCTTAGTGCAGGTATTTTCAGTTACAGGTTGAAGTGCCTGTTTTTAAGGGTACATTCAGTCACAACCAAAGGAAGATACCCATTTTCTGTTGCTGCCCTCCAGATCTCAAGCACGTTCCTGCAGACTGGGGAAGGGGAGGCAGTGTAGTTTGAACTCCCACGGTAGCAGCTCGAGCTGCCTGCACCCTCCAGGCAGCAGGCAGGGGTGGCATGCAGGGGCAGCAGGCAGGGGCGGCAGGCAGGGGCAGCAGGCAGGGCGGCAGGCAGGGCAGCAGGCAGGGCGGCAGGCAAGGCGACAGGCAGGGCGGCAGGCAGGGGCAGCAGGCAGGGCGGCAGGCAGGGGCGGCAGGCAGGGGCAGCAGGCAGGGCGGCAGGCAGGAGGGCAGGCAGGAGGGCAGGCAGGGCGACAGGCAGGGGCAGCAGGCAGGGGCAGCAGGCAGGGTGGCAGGCAGGGCGGCAGGCAAGGCGGAAGGCAGGAGGGCAGGCAGGGCGGCAGGCAGGGGCAGCAGGCAGGGGCGGCAGGCAGGGGCAGCAGGCAGGGCGGCAGGCAGGGCGGCAGGCAGGGTGGCAGGCAGGGCGACAGGCAGGGCAGCAGGCAGGGGCAGCAGGCAGGGTGGCAGGCAGGGGCAGCAGGCAGGGCGGCAGGCAGGGCGGCAGGCAGGGGCAGCAGGCAGGGCAGCAGGCAGGAGGGCAGGCAGGGCGGCAGGCAGGAGGGCAGGCAGGAGGGCAGGCAGGAGGGCAGGCAGGAGGACAGGCAGCAGCAGCAGGCAGGGCGGCAGGCAGGGGCAGCAGGCAGGGCAGCAGGCAGGAGGGCAGGCAGGGCAGCAGGCAGGGTGGCAGGCAGGGCAGCGGGCAGGGGCAGCAGGCAGGGCGGCAGGCAGGAGGGCAGGCAGGGCGGCAGGCAGGAGGGCAGGCAGGAGGGCAGGCAGGGCGGCAGGCAGGGGCAGCAGGCAGGGCGACAGGCAGGGGCAGCAGGCAGGGCAGCAGGCAGGGCGGCAGGCAGGAGGGCAGGCAGGGCGGCAGGCAGGAGGGCAGGCAGGAGGGCAGGCAGGAGGGCAGGCAGGGCGGCAGGTAGGGGCAGCAGCCTCCCACCCTGCTACTCACTGGTTGGCAGCAGCTCTCCCACTTTCCTCACTGACCGATTACACACGCTTAGATGAGCACGCAGAAGAGAAGATTGGCATTTGCACTGCTGTGTCACAACATCCATTCTCACTTTTTCACTGTGATTGGCTTTGTGGAGGCCAAAAGTTCAGATCTGGATTTCCCCATGAGGAGGGGCTGCCCAATGCCCACCTCAAACAAACTGTCCGCTCAACACCCGTTTGGAGATTACGATGGGAAAAGTCAAGCCTGATGGAAGCTTCATAGATTTTCACAGGGGTCTTATCAAGCACAAAGTGTTTCAGCCTTTCCAGGACCAACTCTGGTGTCAGAGGGCAAGTGGAAAGCGCAGGCAAACAGGCTATTTCCCTCTGTGCTGCCTTGGCAGTATGCATTTTGCTAACCTAATCAGATGAAGATAAACACCTTGCAATATACTGTATAACCGACGTCAGCTTTTTGTGTGCTTGGAATGATGTCAGCACCAGCTTTGCAACTACACTTTAATCTCTTGAGCAGAAATAAATGCAGCAGAGCTAACCTATTACTTTCCACAAGCTGCCACACAAAGATTGTTTTATTTTTCCCCTGCAGGCTATGGAAGTTGTACAAAGAAGGCAGGAGAGCCAGAACAATGTGATCCACTTCTGTGCTGAGCCATTTTTTGTGAGGACTGTAAATGAATTTAAATTGAATAATAACTAGAATAAATGACACCTTTCAGCACACAAGTCAGGCTCATTTAGGCACTTAAGAAATGGATTCCACTGATCTACACCAGCAAAAATAATATCAGATTAATTTCTCAGGATTTACACTACCATAACTGTAAATACATTTTTTCCTCACACTTACATACACTCACCACTATACTTAAAACTTTCCAAGCCAAATATGGCCTAGAGTTTTGAACTTGTATAGAGGCCTCTGGGGAGACATCTCAGGAGGATCAAAATTAGCCTAAAATTTGCTAAAATAGTCTAAATTTGCTTAATTCAGAAGTCACAAAAGCAGAAATGGAGGCATAGGCAACTAGTACCAAGAACATATAGCAAGGACATTGGGAAAAGCAAAAGTCAGTGCCACAACTGGCCTGATTTAAGTTTGGATTGGTTTTTTTTTTTCTTTTTTTTAGAAGAAATTTTCCTCAGTAATTTTTCATGTTCCAGTGGAATTACACCATATTACTTGTCATTTATACCCTGCTTTACTTACACTTTGATTTCAATTTGTCTCATCATGTTACCAATTTTCAACATTTGCTTCTACTGAAAGAATAGGAAAGTTACAAGCTAGTTAAGTTGTTAGCTATACTGTCACTTATTAAATTAGCAAGTTTTTCATAGAAACCTTAGACAAAACTTTAAGAATAAAGAACTGATCATTACTAATTCTTTTGGTATTCATTATGTTATTAGTCACAGAGCTCACTCATACATTTCCAAATTTCAACATAATCATTTCAGGATGAGGAGTATTATTTTTTCCCCTTCCCAATAATTTTTCCTTAGCATCACATTTCATACCCTTCCTCTCCGACTGCCAGGAAAGTGCGGTTTGGGGTTTTAGGGGCTTGGGTTGGGCTTTTTTTTGATTTTTTTTCTTTTCAGAAACACAATTTTACCAAGGTTATTTCATCTCTAAGAATGTATTTTTAATTGACTTGTTTATCCCTGTAACACATGCACACCACAGTAAGACTGAGGGATCAGGTTATATGACATCATGGTGCCAAAGGAATAATTGTCACTTGTTTGTGCAGTCCTGAAGAAAAGCCTGTAACTTGAAATCACACACAATGCTGCATTGAAAAAGTAAATTTTGTTGTAAATAACAAAACCTAATTGTTTTTTTTTTTTTAATTGGGAGGGGTAGAGGAGACAGAGGGGCTGAGGGGTCTCTGCCTCCAACATCTGCCATAGGGTCAAGTTTTGTGCAATGGTTCTGTTTGTAGGCATGGCTTTTCACCCTGCAGAGTTATGAGATGATCATCCCTTTTTCCAGGACTGGGAGGCAGCTAAGCCCATCCGACAGCCTCTGCTCACCAAAATCCTGCATCCCACTACAGTTACTACCCAAATCAGGAGTTGAGCAGCGCTAAGAAAGCTGTTGAGGCATTTCTGCAGTAAGCAGTACTATACCCATACTCCACTAACAGCGCCCATGAAGCAGAAATAAAATAAATAAATAAATAAATAAATAAATAAATAAAATAAAAGAGCCAGAAATCAGCTGTTTTGAATCACAGATCCCCCTCTCAGGTTTCACTTTAGGGACAAGGAAGCTCAGAAAACAAGGCTCCCCTTCAGCGTTTTGTAAATCTGACTTCAGCTGCCAAAGGATTCCTCTGCAGCAATACCAAGAAAGCTTTTCCCTCGAATAAAAAATTCACTGCAAACGAGCAATCATTAGTCAGACACATTTTTCATATAATTACTGGCAGTGAAAAACCAAGCATGCAGGTTGCTGTAAAATAAGATCTAACTACTTCCACCCAAACAGAACAGAAGCCGTTCACATAAGTTTTAGTGGGGGAGAGGGAAATCCTCAGCACTCCCCCCTCCCCTTCTATGACTGATTACAATCTGTTTTTTTCTATAAAGCACATTTATTGTGGGAGTTTGATTTGAAAGAATTTCAAGTAATTTAAACTTTGGCTGCAGGCACACAGATCATTTAAAAACTGATATTCAAGTGTTTCTACATGTTAATAACATTTCTGGTTGGTGCTATATTCAACGGTTTTAATTCTCAACCTACCAACTGAAATATTCAACACATGTCAGGGATCACCTAGGATGAAATCATGTAGCACAAAGTTAGCCAGCCTGACAGTAATCCCTATGCTAGCAGTTTTGGTGAAACACTTATTTTGAAGTGGAGAGGTTTGGGGTTGTGGCGTTTCTTTAGGGGTGATCATCAGCTACCTACAGCTTTTTCAAACCATAGAACTGCTGGAAATAGACTGCATTCTGGTTCAAATCAAAGGCCAGTTGAAATGGTCTTTTCTTACTGGACCAGGATTCATCTATCCTGCCTCAATGTTCACAAAGCACCTTATTACTCCACATGTACTTCTGCATGATCTCACTACCTGCATCTATTAATTGTTATCCAAGATGAATGACAGAAACAGAATCTGACCCTAAAAAAAAAATGGTAAACGAGGAGATGCTATTTCTGATCTATCCTTTCTGGAATTGAGGTGCAAATGCAAGATGCACGTTTCTTCAGGACTTTGGAAAGTGCAAGTTCCAGGTTGCTCCATTTTGATATCTCCCCTCACCAGCCAAAGAGCCTCCCATCATCAAAGACATACTTCTCACGGCATTTCAATACCCTCCTTGAAAAGGGTAAATGGGCTTGATAAGTGGTAGGGACAAGCCAAAAGAAAACAAACAAAATAAAAGCCAGTTTCATTCATAGCAAATGGTAAAATTTTTGATGAGAAGGCTTACAGTGTAACCTTGTAAATGTAAGTGCCAAGCTTTCTCAGCTCACAGTCTGGCAAGAGCTTGTTAGCAGCACAAAACATACCAGCTAAATGATTCTAATGGAGCAAACTCCTGCAGCACCTCAGACGTTCAGCAAGAACATTGTTCACCACTGAATTTTAGTTAAATATGCACAATTTTATTTATTGAAGAGATTAGGACAAAAACATTAAACCAAATACATGACAAAGCACCAGAGGCAGTAAAACCCCACCATGCACATCACCAATCTTTCCTCCTATAAGGTACTTATAAAATAAAAAAAAAAAGTCCTTCTTGACACAGCACCATCTTCAGAGTGTAAAAACATTGCTCCTTTATATTCTTAGTTACCAAAATAGAACCAAGGCAGGTCAGCTGCAGCTAGCTTTGTCTCTTGATAAAGAACTGTGAAACATCCTCTTGAGAGTGGGACCATAACCTTCCTGCAAGGCAGGCAAATAGCATCCATACGTCAAATGCCAAGTAGCTGTACGCACATGCCACATACTATAATTAAGCACAAATTCAAGTAACATTTACATACTACAGAGTCCACATGTACCTACCCAAAAAACATGACCACTTCACAAAACATATACAGGCAGTAATATCAGAACAACTGAGGTACTGGAAACACAAATATTTATGCCAAGAGATTTCAATATCATACAGCAATATAAAAGCAGTAATAAAAACATTTGCCAGTCTAAATCAAATAAAGCTATCTAGAAAAAGAAGCTAAATAAAAAGTTATTTAGGGACAGAAATACCTGAACAGAAAAGAAGTGTGTTAACTACAGCATGTAACATGTCATCCCAAGTCAACCCGTAATTGAAGTACTGGCTTAATACATCACTACTGTGACATTTTCTTCAATAAATAGAATAAGTCTTGACAATACAAAAGGTGCATATTACTGTGTATGTTTCAAGAGGAATATCTGTAATATAAATGTTCAGCTTATTAATACCCTCTTATTTCTTATTCTGGACATAAACAAAAATCAAACCCAAACAATTCTTTTCCCAAGTTGAGAGGAATTTAAAGAAAAAAAAAACCCCACAATACTCTTCTTCAATAATAAAGAGCCCTCTATTTACATGTGGGCCAGTCAGTTAAAGAAGAGATCGGTTCTCAGATAAAGACATGATTAAGGGCTTTCTGCCCTCTCTAGTCATATACGTGCAGCATGGCAGATATGGAAGCCAGTTATCTCATATCTTAAAAAAAAAAAAATTATACAGTTTTCTTCTCCCCCCAACCCCCCCATTATAGCAGTAATGCATCTGGAAGTTCGAGTTATAATAGCTTCCTGCAACAAACCATTTGACACAAAACAGAACAGCTTGTTAAATGACAGTTACTTCCCCTTAAGGGAACAAAGCATTAAAATGTCATTTCCTGACAAGAATATTAAGTAGTTTATTTAGAAGAAATGAGTTGAAAATAGCTATCAAGAGACATGAACTGAAATTTTGTTTGTTTTTAGCACCCACTTTTCATGTCCGTCTTTGTGCACCTAATTTTTTTCTTAAATTAATCCCATTAATTATTAGACATCCGATTAAAAAAAATGTTAGCCAATTGTACTTTCCCTGAATAATGGCTGAAGTTAAATATCTAACAGTGCGATGCCAAGATGTGAGCTGAGGCAAAAAAGTTTTTATTTGTTGTGAGTTACCACTATTTTTAATGGAACAGAAACAGGAGTGATACAGCTGCACCAGAATTGGCATGTGCAGTCTCCTTGGCTCCAAAAAGGTGAGAAGCTACAATTGCTCCATGCTGCCTTTTCTCCTCCAAATCAATCTAACCTGATAGCAAGCTCCCCCCGCCCCCCACCCCCCACCCCCAGTCTGTCCCCATGCTACATTTGTTATATTAGCTCCTTGTGGAGGTTCCTTCTCAATCCGAGGACCTCCGAGTGTCTTTTGCTACCAAGCTAGGCTGATGCAGGATGTGATTTAACACGGTCAGGAAGGGCTCCTTCATGCGTCCATCTCCAGGTTGTGTACCTTCTGAACACCAGTCTGTGTGCTCAGTTAAAGAATGGGTCCAAGTCTTCTTCCATGTTGACATCAGGCACCAGCTGATCTGATACTTCCTTAGCACCATATCCTGAATTCGATACATTAAAATCTGTAGAAAACCATGGATGGTCCAGAATTTCCTGTGAAGTCAGCCTTTCCGATGGCTCCCGACGCAGTATGCTACGTATGAGGCATTTTGCCTTGGGGGATAGAGTTTCTGGAATGTTAAACTGCCCACGACGGATCTTGCTGAAGAGGGAACTAGGCTCAATGTCATGGAAAGGATAGCGTCCAACTAGCATGGTATAAAGCATGACGCCTAGACTCCACACGTCCGCTGCTTTGCCAGAGTAGCTGCCATTTGTGTTCAAGATCTCTGGACTCACATAGGCTGGGCATCCATGCTTATCAGAAAGAGAGTCATCATTTCCTCTTAAAATATAAGCATCTTCTAGGCTTTCCAATTTCACTCTAGTCCTGCGGGCAAAAAAACCAAAACCATCAAGGTAAGCAAACATCAAAACACAAATTCCTGTCTGTTACAATTACATGGTTGTAACAGTAATACTCTACAAAATTCAACAACCGCAGAAGTGCATCAGTTTAAACTCCCACTTCCAGCACTTGTCACAGATAATTGATACTGTCTCTTCTACGCTGGTTAGAGATATTAGAGGCACATAGGAAACACTGCCCCACGCACAGCTACCAGATTTCAAATACAGTTATGTCCAGTAAACATATATTTCTAAGACCTACTGATAAGTAATTGCCATATTCATGCGTTTGGTAAACTTTACATAGACATGATTTCCAAAAGGAGACATAATTGTCAAGATTTTTCCTGTGTTGGCTGCACTCTAATGTACCTGTGTAGGACTCATGCCCAAACACAAGCCTAGCCCTAACCAGACAAGGTTATTTTGACACCTTCACACCTGTGAGCAGTTGGTTGCACCTGGAATTCCACAAGGTTCAAAAGAAATAAAATGGTCGCTCTGACCAACATTTTCCTTTATCCCAGCATTAAGGAAGAGCAATTTTAACAGATTTCAGTCTTCCTAAATAGACCTTTGGGCAAAGGGAGATCAGATGAGTTGAACACCACCAAGATTAACAGCAAGCTTATCTACCCAGCTGAACCAGAGGAACTCCTTATGTTGGAACGAATGGAGAGGCTAGCAAAGGGCTTACAGAAAGATGACAGGGATGCCTTAATCTAGACTGCAGACTCCTTCTGCCTGCAAAGCACTGTGAACTTGTCATTGTGCTGCAAGACAATTTTCTTCCTTTAGGGATATCACACAGCAGCAGAAAAAACAATGCAGACTTGCTTGTCACAGCACTAGATGGAACATAACCTTTCTTTCCTTTTAATTCTCACTGCTAGCATCTGTAACTATATTTAAAAATCTGACCTTGTTAAAGGCATCCACAAGGATTAGCAATTACCCTTTAGACTATTTGCCAGCAACAGTTGGTTTTGAGTGCAGAATCACTACACCACCAACAGCACTTGCCCAGTGCAGCTGGATGGAAGAGTAACCTAGCAGTAGTGCAGGCTTTCCTTTCACCAACTCGAGATGATAACTCAACTTTAGGTACTACTGTCCTCGTCCCTCAACCTCACTGGTCTGTACGCTCACTCTTAGCCCTGTGTCATGGCCATGTTCCCATACCACAGACATTCACAGGCAGGGACTGAACATCACCCCAAAAAGCAGAGCTCACGTCTCTCGACTAAAGCACATCATTTTACAGGCATTTAAACAGACAAGGAGAGCCCTGTTTCTTAAATGTTTACTGAAGACAACATTGCTCGAGCTTGAGCTGCAAAAGACAGCTGGGCCAGCTTTGGCTGAGACTTGGTTCCAGGCAGCTCAGCACTATCTTCTTTGAACCAACAGAAGAGCATTTTACTCTGTGGAGTACTCCAGAGGCAACTGTGCCATAAACTCTCATAATGACACTTGGACCTTTTCAACAGCTAGAGACGTTTACTAGCAGAGGTGAAAGCCCCTTTGGCAACGTGCCTCGAATCAGGAAGTCATAAATACAGAATTCAGAATACCTGGCTCCCAAGCACAGTGTGTCAAGGCAGCTCCTTCTCTCCTTAAACAGGGCAGTGTTTTCTCCTCCAGCGCTGATGCTGTGGGGGTTTGCGCAACGCACCTGCTTCCTGATTAATTACCCATTGCCAGCCTAACAGCACCTCTCCCAGTGATGGACAACCCCCTCATTAGCACTCAAACAATATTTTACAGCAGCAATACCTCACAAAGGAAGCTGGCTGCATGGAGAAACTTAACTACAATTATCAAGACCACAGCAATTTCCCTCTGTACACAGCTCAGAGGGTCCAAAACAGCACAGTGACTAGAGAACAGTCCTTCCACGATGAACAGCTTCAACATGTTCCTGCACCTGCACAGCATAGGAAAAGCAGCGAGGAGGAGAAATGTGCACGGGAAAAAAAAGAACACCACCATAACAAAAAAAACCCATAAAACCAACAAACACCGAACATCAAGGAGGGCAAAGAACAGAAGAACAGAGAGGAGGAAATCAAAGGGAAGGCAGGGACATGAGTTGTGGTTCCATATGCACTGCCCACCTCAGTTTTTCCATAGAAAAGGATGTGTAGCAATAAACCGGTGAGACCAGCTACTCACACATGCATTAAGTCACTGAACTGCCAGACAGGAAAGCATCGACTCACTCCTGCTAACTAACAGAAGCAGAACACACACACAGGGAGTGGGGCAGAGCATGCTATTTATAAACAACTTACAGGAGTGAGTTCACCCACACACACACTCTTCTGCCATCTCAGTGTCAACAGCACAGGGAAACTGTTTACTCTCCCATCCTATTTTACATTTCCAAGAGTTGCCCAAAAATTTAGAGAAATGGTTCAATAAGAAGCTTTTATATTACAGAAAATTATCGGAATTTATTAATCTCTTATTTTCTACAATGGATGTGGTACAAAACCACATAGAGCAGACTGCAAGGTGTGTAAAAACATTCATCCTTTTCTACAAGAGGAGAAACCATTTACTGACAATAAATCAGAAGCAGCATGCAAAAGCCTTATCCCTGTCCTGCTTTTCTTGCAAGGTGCTGCAGCCCTCTGTGCATGCTACAGCGGGTTTTGTGTAAGCAAGCAAATGGAACAACAGCTGGCCCTTATCTGCCTGCTCTTCCATAAGCTGTGGCCAAATGAAGCAAACACTCAAACCAGGTTTTTCACCCTCCTGAGTTGACAGGCTTTGAGGAAACAAAAGGTCCCAAATTAAACAAAAATACAACCCTCAGTCTTCCTCCTCCCTCTTCACCAGTCCCCAAACCCCCAACCAGTAACACCCTTGTGTGTAAAGTACAAGTGGTGAAATGGCTCCTCTGTGAAATGGCTCCTCTGCAACGAGGCGGTGCTCACACCACTCCGTGCAGGTACACATTTCCCTTGCAAACTACAGGAGCTGTATCTCTTGAGCACATACGGCCAGGTACAAGGCCTTGGTGTACTTTCTCCCCCTTCCAATTATCACCATAAGCAACTTGGGTGTCCCCATTTCTACCTGTAAGGCTGGGTGTCTTTGCAGAAAGTGACAATGCAGGTTTTCCATCCTTACAGCACAGGGAGCACAGGAAGCTCGGCACGGCAGCTCACCCGCTTGGCACAGCCTGTGCACGGAAGCACTCACAAGCTTTTGCTGCCAAAGACCCTGGCTCGGCTCTGGCAGCACCCCTTGCCACGAGCTAGCATCCAGGCTGGGGAGACCCACTCCAGTCTGTTTTCACCAGTGATGGATGGATTACTTCAGTACCTCAACCGTGCATACAGAACAGCCTGTAATTGTACCACAATTGAGTAATACACAGGTGTAAACAGCAAGTCTCACTCCCCTTTTCACAGTCATTTCACGTTTTTTCAGGCAATCAAAAAGAAGCAGCCTGGCTTAGGAGCTGCTGCTTCCCAGTGCACAGCACCCCGTCTCTGTGCGATCCCGCTCTGGCTGGCCTTCCTTTCCTCCACATTTCAAGCATTACCTAAAAGAGCTCTTGTTTTCTGCAAGGCAGAGATTTTTTTTTTTTTTTTTTTGGGGGGGGGGGGGGCATGGGGCAGTGGTGGTGGAGTGGGACAGGAAAGAGGGGAGTCTAAATACACAGAAATGCAGAGAAGTGCTGGATGAGAAGAAATCTCTCTCTCCCCCACACGCTCTCTCAGAGGAAGCACTGAAATCAAATACCCAGGAAAAAGAATAGAAGCCAACAACAACAAACAGACCCTCAAAATTGCAAGTATTTTCTGAGAATACAGAGCCTCCACAGCAAAGGGTGGGGAGTGCAGCCAGTTGCAGAGTAACTGGACAACCCTAAATTTGACACTTGGCAGGCAAGGGACAGAAGCAAAATCAAACACTGAGATGTGAAATCACAATCAACTTTGAAGGGCCTCCCATCACAGAGCAGAAAAAGGACAAAATTTTTTTTTTTTTACAGTCACATTTCTAAAAAAATCTCATTCTCTAAATAATTCCCATCAGTCAACTGAAAGACCCCCACAAGAGAAAAAAAGTTCTCCAAAAGCATCAGCATTCGAGTTCAACCATTCAAATGGTTGCAACAAAATTAATCCCTAAAGTTCAAATGTAAGCCACTGCCAAAGCCGGATGAGAATCACTTTGTACACATACTGTAGGGCAACAAAGACTTTTGTCAAGGCTTACGTAATTACAGTACATAATTTCAAGTTTTAATGCAGACCCTGAATAAGCACTTGGAAAAAGAGCATTATGCATCTATCAGATCATTGATAAAACACTGTGTTAGTCTAATGCATTAAAAAAAAATACAACCCTGAATCATGGCTATATAAAAAGGGGAAGCTATTCTGCCTGTGAATGCTTTCCCATTACTGGTGAATGAAACCACAGAAGTGCAATCAGAGGGCAGCAGCAGCACTCGGACGGGAAACGCGTCTTTGTCCCCATAGAAACCGTCAGGGAAACCCATGAAAAACAATACCACTCTGAATTTCTTATCAATATGCCATTCATTACTTGACTGCATTCAGACTTTGCTCTTCAGTAATGTAACAAAACCTAATCAATTAAACGTCTTCCAGAAGATTCTCAATGCAACCTCCGGAGTTAGCACTCTGGCAGACGGCTTTGTTGTACATCCTCCACTTTTTCCAGTGATTCGCATTATTCCTCCATGCAGAGCTTAGGGGCTACTGCTACCCTGCCTTTTGACACTGAAGCCAGGGCTATAAGAACCTGGCATTCACACTCGCTCTTCAAAAGCAAACATAATTTCCATACCAAAGTCAGTGGAATTATTCAGAGGGCTCTAAGCTCGTAAGGCAGGAGAAAAAAAAAAAATCTGGAACATTTAAAGCAGAAATACTGACTGAAAGTCTGAGTGTTTTAGAGGAAAATATCTCCACTGCAGTGAATAAACAGTCAGTAGTAAAGGAACGCAGGCCTGACTCAATGAAGGCAGTTGCTTCTAGTCTGTCCCCAATGCCATCTGTATGGGAAATAACACCTGAGCCACAGCTCAGCCACCGTTACCATTTTGGAAACACTAACTGCAGACCAGACCCACAATTTTAATACAGCATCATCCCCCAGATGACAGCCAGATCAGTTGCTTTGGGAGAGGATGGAAGGAGCCATCCTGCTCTGGACACTCCAGGTACACCATGCACTTGCAGTTCAGGCTTGGTCAAAGTCAAATGGTCCAGATTTACAGATTCTATACAGCAGCCTCATGCCTCCAGAGATCAGAAAAGAACCATCATCACCATCTGAATTGCCATTTTATTAAAATGACTGCAGGTAAACATAAACCAGCAACATCTAAAGGGAAGCGGTGCCTCACAATATTCCCCCCTACACATAAAAATGAAGGCACCCAAGCAATGCTATCTCATATTTCAACATTACTCTGACAGAGGCCAGGAAAGCCTTTCCCTAGGTAGAAGCACTCAAGCCATCAACTGCCCAGTAGATCAAGGATTGCTCCTATGTGGCCAATAATTTACAGGTCGTTTAATCAAGGTCAGTTGCTAGAACCCATCATAAAGACAAGATGAGCATGAACACAATGATGCCATTAAAGTCACAAGGTGGGGGGGGGGGGGGGAATAAAAGGGAAGCTTCACACTGGAAACAGTTATCTTTTGCTAATTGATTGTTTTAACTAAGGGAAATCTCTCCTAAATAATGCAGAAGTAGGCTGCCCTCATGAAGACAGCAAGATGGTGAAGGCAGCTAACGAAACCCCCTGCAGATGATTTGCAGCTTGGTGCAAAGACTTGTTCTGAACTCAGAACTACCCGATCTCCTCTGGGGGCGGTGAGGCACACGGGATCAGAGGGGAAATGTTATGCCATTAATTTAAACTCTGCTCCTTTCATCCCTTCCAGTGCGTAACAGCACACAGCCTGGGATTTCACCACACAACATCCTATACAACTTCAGATGAAAAAAACCAACACTCAAACCCTACACAAAGGCTGTCAGACAAACAGTCTCTTGCATAATGAAACAAGCTCAAGGATACGTTTCGAAAGACAAGGGGGACTTGCAGGCAGAACAGGTTTACAGGATGAACCTTGTTCCTAAGGGAAGATTCCCTCACTGGTACTTCCGCAGAATGAGGAAGCTTCTAAAAATGACACATCCCCCACCCTTCCTCTAAAGGGATGCTACCAGCACACTCAGCCCTGCCCTGCACCCCCTTCCTGATGTGCAGGACCCAGCAACTTTGGCCTTTTAACTTCTTTCAAGCTGGCTCTTTTCCCCCTCAGAATTCCACTTACAAAATGCTCTGAGACCACCCCCTTGCACACCTCCACGAAGGGCTGGGGCCTCAAAGACCTCAGCTTTACAACACTCAAATACTACTGCTGGGAACAGCCTGTCCTGTATGCCGTAAGGACATGCATAGTTTCTGCCATGCCCTTATTGCCTAAGGAGACAACACGTTCCCCAAGAAGTAGGTAGGTAGGTAGGTAGCAATGTGTGCATTTGGATGCAGGCTCTGAAATCCGATGCAGACCCTGCTGCGGAGGGGCTCAGTTACAATACTGCAAGGTGTTGATAAGCATCTGGCTCAGGGCAGCTCCTTCACCTGCTTTTATCTTTTCAGACTGCACCAAAGGTCAGAGTTTCAAAAGGCTCTGCTGTCAACTGTATGCTGTGTTCACCATCTTTTCTAGGTCTTTTCATATGATGTGTCGGGAAACTCCACAGGGAGACCAAAATTTTATTTTGTTAACGCAACGGCATGTTGTGAAAAAAGCCCTATGATTTCTGAGGCTGCAGTAGGTGTGCTCAGCACCTCCAAGACAAAGCAGTGCCGTTATTTCACAACCCCGCTGGAAATCTTTTGCTTAGATGTCTGTAAACCAAACAATATACATCTACCAAAAAGCAGGTTCTTAAGACTGAATATGCCCCACGTTGGCTCCTGTTTACAATCTCCACCTTTCCTCTCCCTCCCAAACTTGAAGTAATCTTGTGGTGTAATAACAAGGACAATTAGAAGAAAAGGCAGCAGAATTTCACCATGACAGTCTACTGCAGCCACTGCTAGCTGGGCTCCCCACCACCCCTCCTCACCCCCAGCACGGACATCCACAGATGTCCTTAGTCTCTGCTCAAAATTCAACATGAAGTATTTTGCACCAAGATTATGGATGGAGGTTTCCATGTCTTCAAAATGACCAGCTGTTGAACTCTTAATGCAAGATGTCTCAAGAGACATCTACCTCCAGGGACCACAAAGCACCTATCATTGGAGAGATTCATCTCATGACAGGCACCCGTATCTGGCATTATAGCAAACATGTAACACAGCATTCAGCCAGAGGGACCTCTCAGAAAGTCAGACAGTGTGGCTGGGGACGCCAGGCAGGACATGGTGACAACCTGTAGCAGTACAGCCCAGCCTAAAGGCAGGCAGGCCCCCAAGCAGGGCTCCCTTCCTGCTCCAAGCATGGCATGGGGCTGCACCTCAACACCGCCCTTCAGCAGAGCTAGCACATGAGGCTGCAAAGGGGCAAAGATTGAAGAGTGAAGAAGATACAGGTCCCACTATGAGCCAAATACCAAACGACAGCACAGTCCAAGGGTAAAACCTCCTGCAAACTCCAGAGTTGGGTACTGAAGCAAAGGCTCTCACCACTCATGGTCTCACTGAAGGGCCTTGAGATGACTCAAGGTCTGCTGGAACTCCTATTTCTCATCCTTGGCTTTTGCTTTCATTTATGACCTCAGGCATAGCTCTTAATCTATCTATATCCTCAGGAGAAGATTTAAGCACTTCACAGGGCTTGTATGATGTTCAACATCCACAGATAGCCTTCTGTGCCCCACAGGGAAGGATACCACATACCCAACAAATCCAAAGCTCATTGCTCCCAGGAACACCAGGAGAACACAGAAGCTCAGTAACCAAACCACATGAAGGCAAAAGGGAGCACAAACTCTTCTGTGGAAAACAATTGTGCAACTACTTAATCTTCCATCCCGAGTTTGACAGCAGAGACTTGCTGCTTGTGAAGAAATTTGCCTTCCTCCCCATATTCTAGGAATAGTAATTTCTGGGTTGGAATCTGACCTATAATTCTCTACTGCTGAAGAATTTATGCTCTTTGGTCCTGTGGCCCCATTGAGAGTAATGTGAAGAGCTTAAATGACAAAACAGATCAAGACTGGTTTTATTTCTAAATTTTCTGGTATTTAAAGAGCACTCCTATTTTGTTTGATTTTCTTCCACTTCAGGGCTCTCTTTCTAGGACTTAAGGAAAGCGTCAACTTACCTGTTCTTTATGGAACTGTAAGTAAAACAGCAAGTTCTAATACCATGGGAGAAAAGTGGCTGACTGCATTACAATTTGACAAATACCGGGGAAGAAATTTACTACTGTAAGAAAATGAAAGGTCTACCTGGAGAAAGACTGGTATATGCATTTTGTATTTTTTTGTGGGATCAGGTTTGTATCGCTAGGATTGCAAACAACTAACTAGGTCACTTTAAAGCATCATCCACTCAAAGCTGATAAATTCCAGGGGGGGTGGGGGGGAAGCAAAAAACATTCTAAGAGCACCAAATAAATATGTTATGCTAACACAGGCTTCCTAAATTAGTGCATTGTACTGGCTGAATTCCCCTGGTGCAGAGCAAAAAGTGTCAAATTCTATTTATTTTTATTGAATCCCACCTGCCTCATATTTACTCAAAGAATACAGGAAAATTACAATATCTAAATACTAAAATTATCTTAATTTTCCCTTCAACAAGTATGATGAATGTACAAGGTCTTTAAGCTTCAAATATTACGACAGCTAATATTTTAATATAATTAAAGGCTTAAAAATGCACTAAAGAAATTAATAATTCCCTGACAGCAGAAATATTCTTGTAATAAGAAAAGCATTGGAACAACCAACACAGAAATGCTTGATTTAATTCTGAGATCTTTGAGGTGGCTCTTTCTCAAAGCATGTGCTCTGTATCAGACTGATGAACTGTTTTATCAGTTATATACTGTGTATAGTACTATTTTTAGCACAGCCCAAAAAGCCCTACCTGTTCTGCAACATCATTATGGGACACCAGCTAGAAGAAGGGCACAGTTGCTCTGCCCAATGGCCTACTACAAGGACAGGCTGTACAAGAAAAACTGTAAATACCATGCCATGAACACAGCAAAAACAATCAAAAGCAAGAGCCCCACAACATCAACATTGACCTGGCTTAATATCCGGGACAAGAAAAAGTTACCAACATGAGTGGAAGCAGAAAATATAAAAAAACCCATGGGTTTTGTCTTAACTCAACTCCACTGTATTGGATTGAACTTTCATTTAGAAGTTTAAGGGCCCCATACTTGAAGTATTCAAGAATCTTACAGGTACATTAGAAAGTTCGGTGAGACTTCCAGTGCTCTGAAAGTCACTATCCCCATTTAATAGATGCGCTACTGTTGCTAACCCAGTGTTACAAAACATTTCCAGCTATGCTGTAATGTCTCAGAAGTTCTGCTTCAAGATCAGCTGCAGGTTTAAGGAGTTTAACTCTCATTTCAATACTACAAGACTGGGTATTTCATCTATTACAAATGGAACCACAGACACACCTCGCCCCAAAAACCACAACCCCCTCAGCCTTCTTTTATACAAAAGTGCTTCATGGAATGCAATTTACCGCATCTTCAAAATGCCTGCAGTTCAGGATTAAAACTAGCTGTAGATAAAGTACCTTGACACAGACAAATTGTTTTTGTTTCCACACTGGAATTCTTGATTTCACTTCAAGTGCTGATGTATTTACACACACGCAGGAGTAAGATGTAACACACCATCAAAGTCAACCTTTGAGTTAGCTCATCAAGAAAACATCACTAGCAAGACTAGGACCCCTACAAAATGCTCAGCACTACCAGCCTCCAACATTACTTTTTTCCACCTTTCTACCTTCTGGTTCATTACAGACATCCCAAAGATTGGGGGGGGGGGGGGGGGGGTTGGTTGTTGTTTTGGGGGTTTTTGGGGTGGTTTTTTTTCAACTTTGTTGCAAAAATGTTGCCATTTGCAACATCCAAATAACATACATTCTTAGCAGTGACATCAGTAGCGGCCAAGAGCACTCATGAGGCTGCTAGAAGAGGTGCCTCAATCTTTGCAAATTCCAGCTGTAATTTAGATAATGGGAACAGGATGGAAAGAGTTTCAGTGCTGTATGCACCCCTCTGCAAAACTCTAGGAGCTTTCATTTCGTATTGAACTACCAGGATGTCATTAGGATCAATGGAAGGAGTATATACTAAGAAAAGCTTTAATTGATTTTCTTTTCTAAACAAATGGAACTGTTTTCATAAATCCATCACATTCTCTCTGGCTCCTCCAGTCTGGCAGCTCTCAGTTAAGAGCAAAGAAGGATCTTACTGGGAGGAGAAGGGGGGTAAAAAGGGAAAAAAAAAAAAAAAAAAGAAAAGGCAAGTTTTCCATTCATGTGTTACCTACATACTGGATTTCCCATCTTCTACCAAAATAAAAGCTATGAGAGTCTTCAAGAGGATAAAATTTCAAAGCAGTAGGTACTTAAGGTGAACTGCAGAAAAACAGACTTGAAGAAATAGTTAGGAAAAGAACTACTAAGAAAAAGCTCTACTGAAGAACAAGCAACACAGCAGTAGAGTTCACACATATTCCTCAAACCATCATTTTCACCTCTTTTCTTCCTCCTTGGTTCATTACCGGTATCAAAGAACAATAGATGGTGCAGCACCCATTCCCAGGCACTGCTGCCGACGGCAGCTTCTGAAAGGCAGGTTGCTCAGCTCGCAGGCATCCTCACGGGGATGCAAGCTTGGAGGGTTGTGCAAGCAACACACAAACACCTCTGTGCACCCAAAAGGACAGGGAAGATTTTTCAGCCTAAATATAGCAGCACATTGAAAGTGATGACTGATTACAGTCTGATGATCAGAGTATGTGAAAAAAGACAGCGCTGTTTGGTTCTATTTCTACCTCACACTATTCCATCTCTGTTTATTTAGCAGAGAAAGGATTACAGTAACTCCCTGCTTACAAATCAACATTACGTCCAGTAGAAAACCACACTATGATTATCTTAAAAATAACCAGTGTGTCCTATTTGACCTTTAAAGTGAATTATTGTATAATTAGAAGACACTGTTCAAAAGTGAGTAACTGTGATTTTGCAGATGACAGTTACATTAAAAACATTCATAAAAGCAAACATTGCTATTATAGTACACACCACTCTTCTTGGGTGGCTAAAGGATTTGGCCCTGTGCCTTGTGTTGCATTCAGTTCCTAGTAAGAGGCAGGGTAGGAGTTCAAAAGTATTCAGCACGGGCCCACGTCTGCTCCCACTGCACTGCTCTGAGCTCATGCTGCCTTCACTTGGAGCAGCTTTTCTGAGTCCTGGCCTTCATGCAAAACCACACAAGTTTACATATAACCCCAGGAAAAAAAAAAAGTTAAAAATCCATTTAAACATTAGGACATTACCAGACACAACAGAAAACAATCCCTCCCCTCTACATTGTAGAAGCTGCTGTCTTATTTGCATCAGAGGTGCTATAAATGGCATTTAATTATTAAACTTGGGAGTAGAAGTTGTGAAAGTGCAGTTTACATCTCTCTTTTGCGTTTCTCTCTGTATGGACATTAAGCTGGTTTCATTTTAGGCTTTTTTATTTGAAGAGGAGGAATGGGTAATTGTATATATCAGGGCTGCAGTATAGAAATAAGGAATAGCTATTTGCAGAGAACTGCCTGAACTGAATTAAGAAGTGCAAATATGTCCCTTATTTTTCAGTTTGTAAAGAGATTTAAAGAAGTTTATTTTGCAAAACTTAGCTTGTAATAACATTTAAGTAGAAAGTATTTAAACAGGATAGATGGCTGTAATTTTTATTTTAAGGCCACAAATTTCTCTTTCCTGACTGAATTGTGGATTAGTTTTTCTAGTTCTCAGATCACGGACTTACTGAGTCTGTTGAAAACTTATGTGCCTCAGCTGTTGCTTATAACTTCCCCAAACAGCCCCAAATGGAATTGATATGCACTGGTTATTTTTAACAAAGCTCTCCAGAACATGCATTTCACTATGAACAAGCTTTCAGACAATTTGTAGGATTTAACTAAAAGGGAAATACATGTCCCCATCTTCTACCAAGATATGAAGAAGCACAAGGGCAGGCTCTGCCCTCATTTAGTTTCTTTTGTTTGTAATGGTCATCTTCCAGTTTAATGCCTCTGTGAAAGCCTGGCATCAGTCTGGCAGTGTTTATTACTCTGGTGCCTTACATGGAAGTTGCAAGTGAATACATGATGTAACATAATGAAAAGTGGTAACCACAAGGAAAGGCACATGAAGTTTCCACAGATACAACAATATAGCTATAGCTCAGCATCAGAAATAGCACATCAACAATGTATCCAGAGCATACAGCATTCTTTCTCTCCCTGTCTTCCCATACTCTTTCCCCAAATCGTTTCCCGCCCAGATGCTGTGAGAAGGATGTGCAGGGAGGAGATATTAAAAAAAAAAACAAACCAACAACCAACAAAAAACACAACAACAAAAACCAATAGTTCCTCAAGTACCACAACAGCTGTGATACTAAAAACAGGCGCACACACACAGCAAGGCAGTTGTAGTCTTAGTACGATTAGTGACCACATAACAGCCACAGAAGCAGCCTCCAGACTCTTCCAGCACAGAAAACAAGAAGCTGTCTTCAAGGCAGCCCTTCAGAGCACTGATGGCCCTTCCCTCCAACCTATGTCAGCATTAACCACTTGGCTGCTCTTCCTCTTCATGCCTCCTCGCTGGAACGAGTCATTTCTAACCCTCTTTAACATACTGGATCTTTTGCTCCTTTCCTCTTTTAACACCAGCAGCACTTGTGATAGTGGAGCTCCTTACACCAGAGAGTAAGGCAGAGCCATCCTCCAGGAGTTATCCCCTCCTCAGGACTGAGGGTGGTCCTCTAGCTGGAGATGCAGAGGCCAGACACAGATGCAAACAGCGCTCTATACTTACTTTACTCCAAAGCCTAAGCCAGAAGGTAAAATGGCACATCCATCCCATGATCAGGTTGCAGAGGAAAATAAACTGTGACACCTTGCGTACCACAAATGAATGGTGTGGTGACAACAAAGGGCACAGTGCCTGTAACTGAATATCTGACCTCAGGCATCCCCACCTGTAAAGTAAGGGAGACTCTTACCTTTCTTCATCCTTGAAAATAAACTTTCGCAGCTTGAGATCTCGCAGTACCAGTCCACCATCATGGCAGTGTGCAACAGCAGAAGCTATTTGATAGAAGAGTTTGGCTGCCTCCTCTTCTTTAAGCTTTTTGCAGGTTCGAACAAACGAATGCATGTCCCCATAGCTCCTTTCAAAGAACACATACGCTTTTGTCTCCCCAAGAATTATCTCAGTAATTTGGTTGATATTTTTATGTGCAGGCAGACAAAAACATGGTGCTAATAACTCCTGGTAGCAGCCAATATCAAAAACCTGCAGGAACAATGACAGTAAAGCCAGGGTTAGCAACACGAAGGACAGTGAAGTTGCAGTACATCTAATTCTGTTAACAGAACCATCTTTAAGTACAATTTATGCTGTTACTGAAGCTGCACCGATGTAAACAGGAAGTCACAAGCTCAAGGCACTGAGGACAAGACAAAACAGACTATACAGCCCCCGCCGAAGATGCACGTAACCTTGACAGGAAAGGCTAGTCTTTAAAACCTGTAGCAAGAATAAGCTTCATTAGCTAAAAGCTGATCAAATTTAGAATGTAATCTGAATTAACCTGTGAACATCAGTGAGGTATAAGGGCAGTACTCAGAAGGAAACATGTTTATCTTCTGTTTTCCATCCAAATAAACTCGGAGAATACAGCCAGTAGCTTTGTATTAAGAGAAGCTGTCACATTTAATCCACCCTGATACACATGCCTCCCTCTCTTGATTTTATTAACCCATTAGGATTTTCAGCTTTAAAGTATCATCTATTGCTATTCATATTTACTTCCTGCCTTTTTTTCATCTCTGACAAACAGCAAAGTCACTTTCACTTTCAAAGTCTCAGTTTTACAATGGCTGTTTATAAGATCAGAAGGACAACCCGGGAAATAGCCCTGCCTGTTGGAGTGCAGACAAACATCCTTCAAAAGGCAAAGACAAAACCACCCTGAACTCTCTGCATTTCAATCAAGTGCTCCATTAAAAGCAAAGTGTCCCTTTACTAGTAAATATGTTATCGCTGATCTTATGAATGAACTGTAAGAATTAAAAAGGCTGCTGGGAAACCCAAATATAAAAAGTTACTATAATCTAGTGATGACGAATGAATCAGAATTTGAGTCAATTGAGAAATGCCCACATTACAAGAAAAAAGAAAGACTTCATTGAGAATAACAGAAGTCAGGGTGCTAAAAGAAAATATGAGCAAAGTACAGGTAGGAGTTGTTTTACTTTTAATTATACCTGCTCCAGAGGTATTACAAAGCAAGGGATTAGCATTTCCACCAGCATAAAAACTCAATTAATATGTAACTCACTCTTGGGTGTTTTGTTACTTTGGTAAAAAGAATTTAAGGTAGTCATGTGTCATTCTAACTGAACATAAAAATGAAGAACTGGTATTGGTCTCTAACCAACTGGTTTAAACTGCAGTTGTTTTTCTTCTTTTTGTATTCTAGTATTTGTATTCCAATAGCAGGTATTTGTAACCTCTCCAAAGAGGCAAATCTCCCTGCTTTCTTTGAAGCCTTAAAAAGCTTCAAAACAGTGAGAGAGATAGGGTTGAATCAAAATTTATCTGAGGTTTCAAAACCAGAGTAATTTAACACTTCAGAGTGCAACCCTAACAAATTCCTTCTGCAGAACAGGACCAAAACCCCAAGAAACAGGGACACCCCCTCCTCACACACCTCTTTTTCCCCCCACCCCATACCTGTGCTACTATGGTCCAGCACAGGCAGAAACAACCTTAAAGGCAGGCTGCCAAACAGATCCAACACGTTTTAAGGGGGTTAAATTAGCACTGAGGCATTCTGGTGACACGGTGGCCAGGGAAGCAGGACCAGGGTGGGGAGAGGGTGCTGCTAAAATCCCTGGTGTGTAATTCATTCCGGAGCAGAATTCATTGACATTTGGATCTCAAAACTCCTAACTACTACATTGTAAGTGAATGGCTTTTCTACAAAGCAGCTGCTATAAAATAAAATTTAAGCAGGAACATTCATGTAGCTCAAATCTTCACATGAAAAAGCACCTTTCCAGAATCCTCTCCTAACTAGATTATCTTAACATAAATTAGTGACATTTTGTGGTTCTCAGACGATGTTAAATAAGTAGGTTTGGATACACACTAGTACTATGTTTGGATGGGGGGAGATGGGAAGCGCTGTCATACTGCTACAGTCTAGAATACCTTTTATGAAGGGCTTCTTTGTATCCCAGCTTTTAAGATCCCTGGCCTCAATTCAGCAAATGTCCAGCAAGCTGCAGTTTGATTTAGTTCTTGCTGGGAACTGGAAATGAGAAGTTACCATTGTTTGGATGCCACAGAGCCTTGAAGCAAATAACGGCATCTGTACAGTCGGTGGGTGCAGCCAAATGAATCTTGAGAATCATCAGTATGTGTCTGTTATCTAAACCAATGTTTCTGCAAGCAATTTCTAAGCATCTTCAATAAGATACCAGATAGCAGGTCGCTTAGCTGGAAGGCTACTTGACAAATAGTAGTCCTGATACTGCAGGCATTGTAAAGCACACATTAAATTAAGATGAGTTCAGGACTGACAACTGCGTATTCACAAACTAGCAATTCAGGCTAAGATCATATTTTTGGAGCACGGCTAGAAATAGTGCCTCACACATATGGAAAAACTGATACTTTTCAAATGTCAGGATCAGCTCAAAAACATACAGCTTAAAGGGAAGGGAAAAAAAATATAAACGTCCACTCTTTGTGAGCTGCAGTTATGCTGCTCATACTGTTATCAAAACAGTGCCTTAATCCTGCAAACCAAACAGGAAACAAAGAGCACAGCCTCCGCTTTACCACTTGCTATGCAAGTTCACCTATAATTCCATGCAGAGCAGCAGCTTTGTGGGATCTGTTTATTTCATGAAAAGATGCCAATGTCCTAGAGTGCAGCACTGTACTACTGCACTGAGCAGGGCTTTCATTCTAGAAATTTTCATGTTCTGTTTCAGTTTAGTAACAAAGCATTCAGTTCAGCATGCAGTATTAGTCCTTTGCAAAGTCACGGGCCCTTTTTCCCCCTAAATAATCACACAAAGTCCTAGGTTGCCTTAACATCACATTTTATAACTCAATCAGCAAGCATATTTAAACTGCCCTCTGAACGCCAATCTTTACAGCAAACAGGAGCAATTATTTTCACTTCCCTGCTACAGGCTAGTCCATAACTTCTTATGAATCAAGTATGAGAAAGTATGAAACAGTCAGCAATACCACCATTAATCCCTAGAATATAAATAAGCTACAGTATGTCTGTTTCTCCGTTTTGCAGTTAGTTCGACGCTAGGTATTTGCTGCGGGTAGCCAAATGGCACTATCCTGCATTTTGGGAACAATACAAACACTGCAGTGTGTGTTACAAGGTAGCAATTTGCTACGTAGTTGTAAAAACTGCTACTGGGTACTGCCTCAGTGTGCTGGGCGTAAGTCTGGCTCACCACAGGCAATGAGAATCATAATTTAGGAACAAAGGAAAATATTCCCTCAGCCCGAAAAAAGAGACAAACGTCCCTCCACAGATGTGCACGCGTGTGGGTTTCTTTTCCCCTCACAGCACACCTTTGAATAGTAGGAGCAAACTGGGAGGAGGCAGGGAAAAGCAGGCAGGCTACAAAGAGTGGGATAGCTATTTTGTCTGCTCCTCTAAAAACCGTAGGTGTGCAGGTTTTATTCTTGCTCAGTTGTGCAATGGGGGAGGATGCTGTTTGCAAACAACCTCCACGGTGAGGGAGCTCAGGCTGATTAATTCGATGTGGATTTTTTCTTTTTTAAAATCACTTTTAAGGCAAAGCTGACGGCAACCTCCCCCCACCCCTCCCCTGCTTCTCCATCCTCTTCTGTACCCCAACTCACAGAACAAGGGGAGTAAAATACCGAGGAAGCCAGCAGGTCCCAACACCTTAAAATTAGCCGGGGATTCCCTACTCCATTTTGAAAAGTGAGAGTAGGGAAGATGAGGCTTTCTCCTTATCTGAACTCACGTTAAGACCTACTTAAAGAACGGCCCTTTCCCGAACAACATCCCTCGGGTAAGAGGCAGAACTGGCTCCGGGCCACCGCTATAACGTGGCCATTGTCTAGAGAGGGAAAAGTTACAGGATGCGCCTTTAATCCCGTCTCCCTCCCTTTTGTATCTCAACTGTTTAATAATTGATCTACACGGCCGTGCTCGGCCCTCCCGCGAGCCACGGGAAACCGACACGCGACAGGCGGCCAACCCGGGGGAGAACAAGGCGCAGAGGCATTACCTTGCAAACCAGCTCCTCGCCACTGTGCAGATGTACGGCTCGGAAAACGTGGTCTCCCTCGAGAGGCTCCAACAATAAGTATTTCCCGATGCAAGAAACGCAATGCGACAAGTTCGGGGTCTCCGGCGGGCTCGGCGAGCCTAGATTCGGGCTAAAACTCTGGCTTGGCTCGATGGACCGTATGGACGAGAGCTCCTCAAAATCCTGGGTTTTATTCCGCGGTCTCCCATATCGTGCTATCGTGATAGGGGTTGACCTTTGTATGTTCATGAGTATGGAGAAGACCAGCCGAGACGCTGCACCGGAGCCCTGGCGTGGAGCGCGGTCCCTCGCCCGTCCAGCTGCGGCTGCCTTTGTGTGGCGGGGGGGGGCGGGAGCGGGAGCGCGGCGGCGGCGGGCGACCAGCCTCAGCGCCGCGTCCTGGGCACAGGGAGAGAGCGCTCAGCCCGCGGCCCTTTGTTCCCGCCGGCGGCCGGGCGCGGAGCAGCGCGGCGGCGGGGCAGCGGCGCCCGGTGCCGGGGCGGCGCGGGGCAGGGGGCGGCAGCGCGGGGCGGCGCGGCCGGGCCTCGGCGGCCGCCGCTCCCGCGGGCGCGCAGCGCGGGCGAAAACAAAAGGTTAGGTAACGCGCTGCGCGCAGCGGGGATCGTCCTTTCTCTCTCCTACGGCGAGGCAGAGCCGCGCTGCCGCGGCCGGGCTGTAGATGGCGCGGGAGCCTCGCCGCTGGCGCCCGGGGCGCTCCGAAAATGCCCCGCGAAATAGCGAGGGAGCATTTAACTTAGAGCGGGCAGCGGCCGGGCCGACAAAAGAGCGCCCGGCGCGGCGGGAGGCTCGGCGGCGGGGGGAGGGGGGGGGGGGGGCCGCGCACCGGCGGCTTCCGCGCAGGCACCGGCGGCGCACCGCTCCGCGCCGGCGAAAAGGAGCGCGCTGTCGCTGTCGCGGCCGCCTCAACAGAACAAAAAGTGCAACCACGGGCAAGGGAAGCGGAACGCCTTCACGTTTCCACGGCACGGCGGGGTTTCTGTCTGGGGGCTCGGCGCCTTCGCGGCGTTTTGATGTAGTTCACGCACAAAGAAAGGAAAAACCAGCACGGCGAGAAGGGGGCCGACTTCTTGCTGCGGGGGCTGTAAGGGCAATAAGCGAAAGGCTGGGGGGGAAGGAAGAAATTGGAATCGTTTTTAAAAACAAAAAAAAAATGCAGAGAGAAGATTTTGTTTGAGTCTTTTTGAGGTTGGTTTTTTCCTTTCTTTTTTTTTTTTTTTTTCCCTCGGGAGTAGGA
The DNA here is from genome assembly GCF_023638135.1 of Falco biarmicus. NCBI lineage: Eukaryota > Metazoa > Chordata > Aves > Falconiformes > Falconidae > Falco > Falco biarmicus. Next base: position 30,035,881 of record NC_079293.1, on the reverse strand, counting down.
CAAGGGGAGTGAGAGGGATGGCCGCGCCGCTCCCCGTCAGCAAGGCACCGTCTTTCCCCCGGCGTATTAATAGCTACTTACGTGGCGGGGACGCTGGCTGCCTCCGTGCCTCGCTGCCGGCCGCCGCACGCCCGCACGGTGCCCAGCGCGCAGGCTGACTGCCCCGCCGCCGCCGCCCGCCCCGGCCCGGCCCGGCCCGGCCCGGCCCCACCGCCCACCGCGCCGCGCCCCGCCCCGGCCGCCCGCCCCGCCCCGGCCGCCCGCCACCTCCCCCCGCCGCCAGCCGCGCTCGGGGTAAACAAGGTGAGGCGTTCTTCCGCAGCCCTGCCGAGCCGTGCCGAGCCGAGCTGTGCCGGGGGGCTCCGGGGGCAGCCTGGCACCGCTGTACACCACCACGCACCGGTGCGATGCTGGCTGCGGCTCCCCCCGCGCTGCCTGAGCGCCGGCAGGTCCAGCCTCTCGGGGGGATTACCCGTGCGGTTGGGGTCACTAATGTTAATTAATTAATTTTAATATAATAACGAATTAATAAATATTAACAGCCATAACGGTGGGCGCAGGCGGTGGCAGGCTGGCGCCGGCCCGGCTTTTTTTCTCAATGAAGAAATCGTTTTTTTCCGGGCAGCGCGGGTCTCCGCGTACTTACGGGAGCAAGAGCGGTTGCTTCCCGGTGCTGTCGGGTGGGAGGAGTTCTCCCGACTCCAGGCTCTTAATCCATCCCAAAATTAAAATGGGGGGGGCAGAGGGAAGACGTAAACCTTTTCGCCCTGCACAGAGAAAGCCATGAATGAGGTCGGTCTGTCCCCGCCCAGCACCACTGCGGTCTGGTAGGTTGTTTTCACCCGCTCCCCTAATGTTTAAATAACAGGAGTTTGGACATATATTGAAGTTTGATGAGCGGCTCCCTGAACGCCGAATGAGTCTGGCATTTACTCCCTAGTTCTTGTCTGTGTGTTGGTTGTGAATCCCTTTAAAACAACGACAAAAAGAAAACCCACAAAAAAACCCCACCAAAAAACCAAACCCAAAACAGTACCCACCCCCTAAAAAAAAAAAAAAAAACAACCACCAAAACAAAACAGAAAAAAACCCAACAGTAAGAGGAGAACAGGGTGGTGGGGAGAGCAGGGCTGTGGCCCCGAGCTGCAGCCTTTTGAGGGTGATGCCATGGTGCCATGGGGCTGGCTGTATTTTGGCTCCCCTTTCCCCACATCAGCACAGGGGAGGGTCAGAAATGGGAGAGGAGTTGTTTCAGTGTAAGGACCTGCAGGCTTGAACGATGCTTGTTTTCAAGGGGTAGGGAGAAATTACCATGCTAATATTCAAATAACCCTGATAGAGAAGTCTGTTCCGCAGGTGTCTGCTTTCAGGTAGAGAGAAGAAATACCTCTAAACAGGGCTCCAGAGAGGCTGTAGGGATTCTTCCATCGGGAGCTAGTCTTGACAGGGGAGTTTTCAGAAATGGCTGTGGTGAGGGGTAGTTCTCCCTCCACGGTACTGCACCTGCCTCATCTCGTTCCCCACACTGGGAGCTGTACATGCCCTGTTATGCAGTTGTAAGATAGGATTCCACTAAGAAAGGATTGCCATGATCTTAAGTTTGGCATGGAGGTGAGCCTTCAGCAACAGAGGGGATTTGACCTGCTGAATGTCCCATGGGTAATGAGGAAAGACACAGAATCAGTGATCTGCAACAACCTGTAGGATGACCTCCAGACCTGGTCTTTGCTATTTGCCATAAAATGAGAAGGTGTTTTCCTTCCATTCCTCACTTATTCCCATCACCTCTGAATACTCTGTAACTTTTCAATACCATTTTTAGAAATGGGATGAGCACTGCCGGATATTGAATCATTGCAAATAAGGACAAGCCATAAAGTTATGCAATACATTCTCCCGTCTCACATCCTGTGATCCAAATCAAACATTCTTTTCTTAGTAGATGGCTTTTTACACAATTTCTCCCTTCCTCTTCCCCTGCATACTCCTTCTGACTATGACAAAGCCCGAGAGACATGGGCTCTTGCATCAACCTTTTTTCTCTAAACCTATGTGTTCTCTTTAACTTTCTTAGTTACCCAGCATCATCTGGAGCCACAGCCCCTAGTAATTCTGGAAAGGCTATCCAGAGCCTTCAAGCCCAACAGGAGAAAGGAGTGAAAGGAGAAAGAGATGAAAAATCTAATTCTAAGCCTCAGGTTAGAAACTCCTGATTTTTAATAGAATCTAAAGAAGTGATTCAGCATAGAATGGGATTCACTTGCCCTAAATATTCAAGTTTGGGAAGAAGACTTTTTAAGTTTTGGTTTCTGGATTAATTCTGCCCTAAGAGGCATGGAAGGGTACATGTAGTGGGAATGACACTTTTATCTATCCATGAGATAAATTTTGCTTTTCCAGTATATTTTTAATAATTTTACTTCCCTTTTATATGCCGTACTTCCCCAAACCAACACTTTGTAAACATTGCTTCTGCTCTCAGATATGTCAATGAAAATATTGCCATTTTAGTATGACATTACAGGAATAAACTCTGAATGAGCAAATCTTTATATCCGTCATAGACACAATAGGTGTACATAATCCTGTGCCTGTTTTTATTGACCCAAGTCTCCATTGGTCAGCTGAAATTGTAAAGCAAGTTCAACATATAACACATGAGATGTGAACAGGAATCAGATCCTACAAGTCAGATCAAAGTCTGAAGATCAAGTCGGCAATGAAGTTTTTTCTGACTGCTGCCTGCTTTGCATAGTTGTGGTACTTATGTAGGAGGCATTAACAAAATGAGAAAGAGATGCCTGACTTGAAAAACGTTGGCCCAGAATGTGTGAGCTAAAGGGATGCCACTGGCTGATCCAAGCCTAAATGTCATGTTCACAGTATTTGGAGACTCTTGTTTGAAATGAACTGTGTTGGTAGTGCAAATATTGTTTCATTATATTTTCTCATTCAATTGAATGAGATAATGTTTTTGAATATGTAATATAAACCAGTTACTGAATCATTGGTACCAAAGAAACAGCCAGCAGAATGGCATACAACAAAACTATCATCATCTCCCATGACCTTCCTGAAGACACCAATACAAGTCAGAATAAAGGTTGCCTTCCTTCCCCCAACTGAGCTGGGGAGGATTCCTTTTAGGACTGTTCACTGACTGAGTTTTCATCTCTGGACTTCATTGTGCTGATTTACCTTGTCTGGAAACTGTCACTAAGAGAGACAATCCCATTAGAAGTTTCTTTATCTTTTAAACAGACTCTGCAATTATCCACTTTGATTACTGTGTTCATTACTATAGTGCTGAGTTCCCTCTCTGGAATGGCTCTTCCTGCAGGAAATGCAGCTGGGGGTGGGGTAGGGGGGGCAGTTTCCCTGGAGCCTTATTTTCCTTTTTCCTATTCTTCAGTGTCCCAGGAGAGTCTATGAAGGAGGCCTTCTATTTTCATGCTATAGAAAGTACCCACAAAACTCTCCCCTTTTCTCTGTCTAGGGTTTATCTGCCAGTAAACAGCAACAATAGGATGTAGAAATTGGAGTTTCCTGTGTCAGAGAGTAAGGAAAAATATAAAGTGAATAGTGTGTTATAAATCTAACCTTGTGCAAAGAAAAGCATCTTTTCTGTAACTCTGAATTTCGGTATGTTTTATCTTTCAGCTTTTGTGAATATGGACTCTGCGTGGACAGGAGCCAACCCCCCCCTCCAAGCCAATAGCAGTCTTTCTTCTATTGATGTCAATGAGCGTAGATCAGAGCACAAGTCTTGCGAGTGATCAAAGACAGCTCTACATAAGAAAGACTTCCTTTTCCAGGTCAGTCTGCTCTTTGTCCCTTTACAGAAAATATATTATCGGCATACAAACACAAGCTAGAACAAAAAGGATAATAATTTTTGAAGTAGTAAAATAAAGAACTTCATTTTATTTTTTGCTGATTTACAAAGCGCAGGGCTGAGCCTACTGGGAACATTAAACAACTATTAGGTGTTGAGAACTGTCATATTGAGACGACAGTCTTGTTCCAGCAAAATTAATCCAAGTAGCTCGCTCAAAATATGCTTGCAAGTACCATTCCACCAGTTGTCAAGGCTGAATTCCCATGACAACTTGGATATGTTTTTCTATTTTTTAATAGTTTTTTTGTAATCATTTACACTAGAACTTTAGTATGTTAATAAGGAAGGCTAAGCAAAATGATAAATCATGGGATGCTAAAGGGCAAGTGTTTTCTCCATACATCAAAAAGGGCAATTCAAAGACGTGGAGACATGTCTTTAAAAAGAGATGTGATTTTGGCTTTTGGTCTGTAAGTCCTTTTTTTTATTAACTGAGCTGCTTTCAAGAGGTAACTTGACAGGAAACGTACCCATTTGCATGAACTGCATATGTGGTGATTAAATGCATGTGTAATAGGGATACAACAAAGTATGTAAGGATAAATACCTATGTACCATATCTATAGTCAGAATCAAGCCTTAGGCTTAATTCTTCACTCAAACAACAACACACACCAAAAAAATAAAGTAAAAAAAAAAGTATTATTCAATAACTCATTGCAAGATTTACAACTGACTATACTGCAATAAATAAAAAACAACAACAAAAAAAACCAAAACAAAAAACCCAACAAAAAAACAAACAAAAACAAAAAAACCCAAAAAAAACCCCAACACCCCCAGCCCTCCACAAAGTGATTTACATACAGAAGCCAGTTAAACAGGGTAGAAAGAAGCAGGTCCAACATTTCTGCAAAAGTCTTCTTGTTATATTGTACAGAAATTGTAAAGAAAAAAAGCTGTTAACTGAAGTGTTGTGAGCTTTGCCTTCATATGTTTATTCATCTGGGACCTAGGAAGTATCTTAGCTGTCTGCAGGACAAATCTCTGTGTATGGAAGAGTGTTCTGCCTAGGAGACAAAGCAGTCTTTGGGTCAAGAATCAGGGATCTTCATCTCTGGTTCTGAATCCCAGTAACGTAGTAAATTTTTCCAAAGTGATAGTATTACATATCCACATTTTAGGCTGTGGCTATGACTATGGTATGTTCCCAGCCTAGCCATTCCTGGTAGTTTAGAGATCTCCATCTGTACATTGGATGCGTTGCTGATGGGTCTCAGGTAGCATAAGCAAAAGCAAATTGACCTTCTAAATCACAACACTGCCCTCCAAATCAGACTGTCAAGACTGTGGGCTGTTAGCTACCCTAGTCAGACCTTATATTTTCTGTTACCACTAGCTCTCATTATTCACAGATGGCACCATTCCCAGAAGCTAAAAAGTGGTTGCGTTATGTATATCCATATCAATGTTATCCCTCACTAATTGAAATCAATCTTATGTGGTAGAATTCTTTTCTGAACAGCCCCCTCTTTTAGCTGTATGAAATTACCTGAGGAAGAGCACTCCCTCACTGATCAGATGTAAGTGGCATGCCTTTTATATTTCCTGTATTTTAAGTTGTACTAGTATTGCTAAGAGAAGGAAAAGGGTGGGTTTATTTCTTTTGTAATGAACTAGGTGAGTAAAGCACACCCATGGGTGTAAGATCAGGAGATCAGGAAGAGATGTGCTGTGTTTGCACATTCCAGGAAAACCTTTGTATGCAAGAGAAGCTATGAAATATTACGAGTGGTTATTCCTAACTTTTTGGGATTGAAGCCACTTGCCATTAAGGTCTCTATTCTTTTAGGGAGGTATAACATACACTTTTCACTTTAGGAATAAATTCCCTTGGAAGTTATATTCCATACAAGTACATAACCTGAACCAGATCCCTCTTAGGCAGGTTTTGCTGCCTTAGTTGCACCCATCAGCATGATGCTGGTGGAGATGAATGTGAGATGGAAACACAACAACTGGATGTGCTTCTAGAAGCTGTTCTCCAAAACCTCCTTGCAATCTTGTGTTGCCATCTTTTTAGGTAACACTGAAAAATGAGCAGATTCCCAAAGCAGAGCTAGAAAGAACCACCACCCCCATCATTCACAAAGCACCTTTTGATTACACAAAAAACTGCCTTTAGCTAAATTTGGATTGCATTCTTCACTTAGAAATAACTTTATTTACTTAAAAAAATGTTTGTGTATATAATTTACACAGTTGCATTCACAGACGTTAATGATGTAAACCATCTTAACACCATTTCTGACTCTTCAACATGGGTCATTAGCTTACCTCGACTTGAGCTGATTCCTTCCTGTTGAACAAGAGCAGGACTTAAGGAGGATTAGACAGAAAAGACACCCAGCTGTATCATAATGAATAGTAAATGGTTGCAGTAGTTGCCTATCCTTAATCTAACAGAAAATATGCACCTTCAGCTTTCCATGGATTTCCTTGTATATTTTTCTAACAGAACAAAACTGCCCTAATGGACAGTGTCTATTCCACATGAAAGCACTTACAAAGCATAATCACGTTATTCCTTAGCTTTTACTTTGATACACTAAATCTAAATAGACTTACCCTGTGGAGTCACTCCATTTTACAGCTTTTTCTTTTTCCATTCATACTCTTGTGGTTTTTCTCTGAACTACCTCCAATTTGCCAGCATCCTTCTGGAGCTGCTGACATCATGATCAGCATTATTCCAACAGCTTTTACCAATGCCAAATGCAGAAGTAATACAACCTTCTTACCCCCCTTCGATGCTATCCTTTGCACATAGAAAAAGATTGCACTGGCCCTTTCAGCCACATGATTTCAGAGGGCTCTGAGGTTCAGCTGGTTGGCTGCCAGGACCCCCAGTTCATTTTCCAATCTCAGATTCCCACAGGAGATCTCTTCTTAAATGAGTAAAGCCTGAGATGTTTCTTCTTAAATAGGTCCTTTATGTTGGGTTACATGTGAAACACCTGTTATTTCTTTTGCATCTGCTCCTTAAGCAATGCCAAAAAGGCATTGCCCATTTCTGCCCATTTCCAAATTTGTGTTCATTCAAAAATATTATTAGCGAAGACACTGCTTTCTCCCACATTGCCGAATGCATTATTAGTAAACACAAGGCTGATAAGCAGTCCCTGAAGAACTGACTCTCTGATAGCCCCATGTTACATTAGGCTGTCAGATCTAGTGCTAGCCAGCTTTAGAACAAGTTGGTTGGCCAGGTGTGTTCATCCTGTTATTTCTGATTTCTGTAAGAATCTCTTGTAATACTGTATGGCAAATGCATCCAAAGTCAAAGTATACAATGTTACCACAATTGCTTTTATTCACCAAATTTGTAATCTTATAAAAATAGCACATTAATTTGATAAGATCTTTCTTCCATTAATCTGTGTTGATTGCCATTAATTAAATTGCACTGTTTTAATACTTTATTAATTGACTTTCCTATCAGCAGCTCCATCACTCTGCCTGGAATAGACTTCAAACTGACAGGCCTATAATTACCTGGTTGCCCTATTTTGTCTGCAGAAGTAATGGCAAAATATTAACTATCATCCAGTCCCTCCTCAGAAGAATGTTGGTTTCAGCTGGTGTGCACATCTTTCTTAATTGTGGCTTCTTGAAGATCTAACAATTTTTTTCTGAGTTGCTGTAAATTATTATTCATATTTTTGTTGGTTTAAATTTTCTCCTCCAGGCTGGCTGATACATCTCTTAATTTTTTTTCAGCTTTGTGGAACAAGATCTTTTAAGGCAATGGTTATAAATCTTACTGTTTAGGACTTTATCCTGCTTACATGTAAAACATGTAAAATGCACTTTAAAAGCACACAGAACACAAGTCATTATCAATTCCACCTAAGCAAACTAACTTTTGTGATTAATATTTCCCTGTCAGGATAAGGTCTAATGTAGAAGTTTCCCATGCCAGATACAGCTCTTTTTTAGTCAGGAAGTTGTTTTGTGTATTTTTTCTTGAAAATCCAAGAATGCTTTAGTACTTGCATCATGAGACATCCCTTTGCTCTCCCTTCAGATTTATCTTGCTAAGACTGAAAGTGCCATATATAGTGAAAGGCTTTTAAAAGGCTAATCGGGAAGGTCACTCTACACCCAGAGGTAAGGCTGGTTAGATGAGCCAGTTCTGGGTTATTTGGAACAAAGCCTTGGTTCATGCTATACTGTCAGTGTAACCACACTGCTGGCACTGAACTCCGTGAAAGCACTAAAACCAGAGAGTTTTCCTTGAGTGCTGGCCTTGGTTTTGTCAGAACATATTAGCCAGGGAGAGATACTGTCTGTCATGATTCTGGCTCAGCACTGTGCTGCTACTGTGCAGGTGTGTCCTAGCTTTCAAATGATAAGCATCAGATCTGCCATAATCTGGAGAAGGTAAAAAAAAAAAAAAAAAAAGAATCGGATCATTTAATTGTCCTTATGCATCTGTGCTCAGGCTGCAGGTAGCAAAGGTCTCTTTCAGGTCCCATGGAGCATGAATACCAGCAGCTCTGCAGGCACCAGCCTGTGCCTCTTTGCAAAGTGCTTCCTGTTTGGATTTCCAAGAGCATTTTTTTACCCTCCATTTGCTTAAGTGATGACATCAACCAGACAGAAAGATATATGATTTTACTGGAATGATCTTTTCTCACCTTCAAGCATAGGAGTTCTGTAGGTACACTAAAAACATAACCATGACCATACAAAGTCAGAGCAGTGGCCCATCGAGCACCCTATCTTCTCTCTGACTCAGGGCAACAGCAAATGTCCATGGGAGAGGACAAGAACAGTGCAAGCATATAATGACACACCCTCACAGAAGTCTCTCAGGCCCCTCTGCCAGTGGTTTGGAGCCCATTTGCTCACTGAACCAGCAGCAGTGCCTTTCTGATATCCATCAGCGGATTTTTCTTTAGTGAATTCTTCTGATTCACTTTTGAGCCCTCATGTGCTCTTAGCAACCGCAGCATCCTGTGGCCAGGCATTCCATAACTTAATTATAGATGTGAAAAAGTAACTCTTTGTTTGAACTTGTGTCATTCAAGCCTCTTAATTTCATTTGATACCCCCTCGTTACTGTGTTAGAGGAGACAGCAAGCAGTAATTCTGTACTTACTTTCTCCCTGCCATTCATGATTTTATAGACCCTGTATTATATCCCATCTCTTTTCCCAGCTGAAGAATCTCAGTCTATTTAATAATTCCTTTTATAAAGATCTCATTTCACTCTCCCATTTCTGCTTCTGCTATACCCTTTGGGATGGGAAACTAGAATCCCACTCAATATTCAGTGTACAGAAGCAGTATGGATTTATAGTGACACATTGTTGGCTTCTGGTTTATTTCATATTTCTTTCTGATAGTTAGAATCATAGAATTGCTCAGGTTGGAAAAGACCTTTAAGATTATCAAGTCCAACCATTAACATAGCACTGCCATTTCTACCACTAAACCATGTCCCTAAGTGCCACATCTATACGTCTTTTAAATACCTCCAGGGATGGTGACTCAACTACCTCCGTGGGCAGCCTGGTCTAATGTTGGTCAACCCTTTCAGGGAAGAAATTTTTCCTAGTATCCAAACTAAACCTCCCCTGGTGCAACTTGAGGCCATTTTCTCCTGTCCTATTGCTTCTTACTTGGGAGAAGAGACCAAACAGGTCCCTGGTCAGGGCAGCAGGTGAATCACCCCCAGCCTACTTCACCTTCCCAGGTGCCCCTATACAATAGGTATGCAGCTCTGGAACCTGGAGGCCAGGAAAATGATGATGTGGACAAAAGCCCATCCAGGTGGAGAAGTTGCCTGGGGAAAGTTGTTCAACCCCATGCATCATGACCAACTTTGCTATGAAGAAAAGAAAGGGGATTGTCACCAGTGACTCCACTCTGAGAGGAATGGAAGGTCTGCTATGCTGACCATACCCAACCCACAGGGAAGGCTGCTGCCTCCCTGGGGGCTGGGTAAGGGATGTTACCAGACAGCAACCTTGTCTGGCACGGCCCTCTGTTCACTATCCATTACTGGTCTTCCAAGTGGGCAGTGATGAAGTCCACACAACAAGAAGTCTGAGGGCACTCAAGAGAGACCTCAGGGACTTGGGGTGACTGGTTGAGGACCTCCAGGCCCTTTTCTGACAGGCAGCTTTTCAGCCACTCTTCCCCAAGCCTGTAGCATTGCACAGGCTTGTTGTGACCCAAGTGCAGGAGGACCTGACACTTGTCCTTGTTGAACCTCATACAGCTGGTCTCGGCCCATCAGTGCAGCCTATCCGGATCCCTCTGCAGAGCCTTCCTGCCCTCAAGTAGATCAACACTCCACCCCAACTTGGTGTCATCTGCAAACTTACTGAGAGTGCATCCGATTCTCTCGTCCAGATCATTGATAAAGTTATTAAACAGAACTGGCCCCAATACTGAGCCCTGGGGAACACCACTTGTGACCAGTCACCAGCTGATGTAACTCCATCCACCACCACTCTTTGGCCAGTTTTTTACCCAGCATAGACTACACTCATCGAAGCCATGAGCAGCCAGTTTGTCCAGGAGAATGTTGTGGGAAATGGTGCCAAAGGCTTTACTAAGATCCAGGTTGACAACATCCACATCCTTTCCCTCAACCACTAAGTGGGTCACCTTGTCACAGAAGATCACGTTAGTCAAGCAGGACCTGCCTTTCATAAACCCATGCTGGCTGGGCCTGATCACCGGATTGTCCTGTACATGCTGCGTGATGGCAACTCAGGAAGATCTGCTCCATAACCTTCCATAACCAGTTATTGATACTGACTTGCTTTTCTGACCACTGCTGATTGTGACTGTGATTATGGCTGTGTTCATGGCTGCAAGATTTCTGTGCTCCCTCAGTGATTAAGACCAGATCGGAGCCTGTTGGTGGGTCATGAGTTAGGGGTATTTTACCTTTTTCTGATATGCTTTGCATTTATCAACTTGGGATTTCCTCTGCCATTTTATTACCGAATCACTCTGTAGCATAAGGCCTCTCCGCCACTCCTCAGAGTCAGCTTTCATTTTTATTACCCCACATGAGCAAACATTGCAGACACATTACTTGCTTCCGTTTCCTGATTGTTTTGAATATAGAACACAGGACAATATACATACTAGGTGCTTGGTATTGAGAGCAGCTGGCAGCACAGAGTAATGCCAGAGCCAGCCTCCAAGGCAGCATATGAATGCAGTCCATGAAAAAGGACCAAACCGAAAAGGGAGAGCTCAGCCTTCCTACAAGCTTTTTGGAGCTTTAGAGAGAGCCTTGGCTCCTTTTCTTTTCCTTGAAAATGATGTATGTAATTGAGGCACCTAAGTTGAAATCCTTGAGTCACCTTGGCTTCCGTCAGTAGTGAGCAATGGACCTCCTTAAGGACAAGTTAAATCCTAGGTGAGCTAAAAGGAAGTTTTCTGTCTCTTTGCATAGAATCATAGGAGAAAATTCACCTTAAGCACCTGATTTAAGCATCTCCAATGAAATGGGATAAATTCAGGTTTTAATTTATAGGGTTTCTTTGGTGAATTGTAGACTGTGCAATTTTACAAGCACAGGGAAAGCAGAGTTATATGGTATCACCTAGGCTGGAACACTGGCTATTTCAAGCATGTTATAGCTGATCTATAATTCACATTCTTATTTTGACAGGCTGGCTCTTGTTAGTTTTCAATGGGTGTGGGAGGAAATAGCAGTGCATAAAACTTGCACATTACTAATACCATTGCCATATAAAACAAATATTTGAATAGGAAGTTTCAGAAATGATTCAGTGCTCTAGCTGCAGAATATCCTACAGGAATTTTTTATAGTAACAGAATTAATGAAAAGCAAATCCTATTTCTCCACCATGGGCATAGGGTGGTCCCAGTGCAGCAGAGCCAATGTGATTCTCTATCTCAGGGACAGAAAAAGCAGCCTCTGCAGATTGCTGGCCCCTTGGGTGACTGAAGCTTGCTTTGAAAGGACTCCTTGAGCTGAGAGGTTGCTATATGCTTTTTAAGTGACTGCACCAGATCGTGTGTGGGTGCAGCAGACAGGGGCTAAAAGCCCTAAGCTGCAATACAGAAGCAATTGAAAAGCCACTCTGTTGTTGCCACTCTACCAACTGCAAAGGAAAACTCTCTTCCCACCCCTACAGACTGTTCTAACCACATCCTTTGAAGGTATTGAAGTTATTTCACTCACTTAGCCCACAGTTTTCTCAACATTAAGTCATAACTTGAAAGCTACAGGGTGAGGAGATAATTGTTACGTCAGTAACAACATTTCATTCAGACACTGTCATAAGCGGAGGATTTCTAGGTGCTGAAAATGTGATATGACCACCAAACAAAGAAGCCAAAATACCACTTTAAAAATAACTACCTTCACACTGTGGCTTTTTAGTTCACTAGGAAAAATTTGCAGGAAGTTTGGTCTCAGATCTCTTTCTTATCTGAAGTATGGCTGTTCCATTGTACTTAGGATCAGCCTGGAAACAGTTTGGAGCAGGTATTGTGTCGTCCTTGTGTCTTGTGACTTCTTTATCACAAAGTATCTGTGGGCCTTCTCAGTTTGTGTCTCAGATCTCTATTGAAAAATGGAGGGAAATCACTTCATTAACTGCTGGCGAACTGTGGTTGTTTCAGATGCAACAGTAAAAAAAGGACAGAGGAATTTGTGAAACTGAGACAAATTTGATGCATCTGTGGCACCACTTTGGCAACCCCTACTGTGCGTGGTGACATAACATTGTCTGTGAACTTCAACAGCTTGACCAAGGAAAATTTCTATTTTTTCAGTTTTCAGTAACTTTTAAAATGTTGATGAGTGTATAATAGGCTTTTGACACTGGAAAAAAACACCTCATACTGGAGAATCCCTTTTATCTTTTTGAAATAGGAAAAGCCTGTGTCTCATATCTGTGCTTTGTTCCTAGAATAATTTTTAGATTGAAATGTAGTATACTGCTATTTTTTACTTACATCTATTTTAATGATCACATTTATATGATACTTCAACAGGTGGGGTTATTTATGTACATGGAAAAAGATGTTAGATCTGTAAGTTGTTCAAGAGCTTAAAATAACTTGTGTACTATAGGAATCCTTTCTGTTACCTTTAGAAAAGGGTGAAGGTGTGGGGAGGAAATGAACATAAAGTCATTTTCTTTCTGTCTTACAAAGCATGAATGAATAACCATTGTCATCTAATCTTTCAGTGTGGGTCCCCAGTCTGCTATTTACAGGCCTTTCACATTACGTATTTTCCTGACTTCCTCAGCTAAGATGGACAAAGAAATATTGAACAGAGAAATTTTATGCTTTCAAAGTGCAATAGACTTGAGAAGTGTATATTTTTTCCAGGTTTTAGGAATGTGGAAACTAATGGAAATGATCCTAAGACTAAAATAAAGAGCTGTCCCTTAAGCTTACAACATCCTGCAGCAGTGATGAAACTGTTCGCAACACTGACTGAATAGCCAAGTGTAATTCTGATCCCTCTGCTTTGCCAGGCTGTGACACTGGCAGATTTCCAGAATAAGCCAATTTCAGAACTGTGGAGCCTCCAAATATGATCTTCTGTCAGTCACAGAGATTTCAGCTCCAGGAAAGGAAAGATTGATCTGACAGATTATAATCACTACTGTATGAGACAGTGAAAGAAGTGATCTTTCCTATAGTGGGATGCCAGCTACTCTGGGACTAGTCATCACCTTGAACCGTGCTGGGAAGTGGCGGTGACTTAGCTCAAGTATTATTATGTCTCATCCTGCTCTTGTGATGCAAACCACTGTTTTTTCAATAAGTGCTAAAGCAGCAACTCCCAACCTGTGCTGAAACAATCACAATGCTTCAGAATTTCCACAGCCAACCCCATTCTGGGCTTTCATTTCCCTGAAAAAAGAGAAGTAAAGAGTGAAGCTGACACTCACACCTGATTGTTGGGCTCTTACTGCAGGACAGAGCAGACATCCCCAGACCAGTTCATGGTGAATGCTCTGCCCTTTCCACCCCACTGTGGAGTAACAGCTATGCACCTCCATGGCTCATCCCTGGCAGTGTGTCACAGTAATTGAGGCTTCAGCTCAGAAATCTGTGGTCAGGGGGAAAGTTTATAACAGAGAGGCGCAGTAGCACCTTGCAGCTCCTGTGGGGTTTCCATCTCACATAGGACCCAGTGCCTGCCTGCAGAGAGAGGGGAGTTTAGGCAAACGCTGGTCACAAATTACCAAGGGAAGTTCCTCAATGCAATATGTGAGATGCGGCACCAGGTTGGTGGTGTGAAATCAAATAACCCTGATAAACAGACTGGCTGTAATAAACAAATGGACCTGAATGTATTTGCTCCAAAACAGCTAAAAGACTGTGTTATTTAGGTAGAATGCACTTCATAACTTTTTCCTAACCTGACTAACCAACACCCCAAATTCTCTTTTCTTTCTAATCCTAGAAAAACATAAAAAGGAATATACTGTGTCTGTGACAAACCTGGATCTCTTGGGTGGTCCTGATAATGGGATACTTGGTTAGACATGAGCTTTTTTGGCGAATTTCATGGCTCCTGCCAACACCTTCAGAAGATTACCATTTCTGGTAAGGGCTCAAAACATTAAGGGAAAACTAAAAAGAGAGCAAGTTCTTTCAAGAGTATAAAGTTGATGCTGTGGGCAATTGGAATGAGCTACATCAACTTTCAGAGATTAAACAGGAAAAACTGCAAAGAAGATTTACCAGTCAAAACTCTGTCATTAGAGATCACTTTTTTGCCATTAAAATAAAATGAATTTTAAAAATGAAACTCTATGTGTGTTTGCTTAGGAATAAGAACAAACAACTATTCCTCCACCTACCGCTCAGCTGCTGCTTTATGTAATGAATGACTACTCATTTTTAACATTTTTGGTGTCTTATCTAAATGAAAAATAATGAGAGGACAATATTATTTCAGGGAAACAGCTGCCCATCTTGATACCTGTAATTATCTCTTATAACTTAATATTATGGGCAAAACTGTAATAGTCTGGCATTCAGTAGTTCCTTATTACAATTACAAGCAAAGGTAGTTGACTGGTCTACTGTCTGTTGTTAAGGTTGACTAACTGTGTTAGGCAAGAGGAACATTTTTTGTTGTTTATAACCTTATCAGACTCCAACCAACTGAATTGAAAATACCCTCGCCAGACATCTGTCTCAACCTCTTTTCATGTGTTTGCTTTTGAAACATTTCAGCTAAAATGGTGTTGGGGGGTGGGGATGGGGGAGGGGAAGGACAATGGAATCTGTGTTTGGCCTCATGTGTGCCATTGGTAAGGTCTTTCAGCCCTGTGATTAAACAGCAAAAGCTAGAGGAAAAGAGTCAGGGGTTTTTGTTCTGCCACTTGAGAAATATTTTTTGTGGCCCCATGAAACAAACCTGCATGACCAAATCATTAGCCTCCTACCACCATTCTCCTTGTGCATATGCTTAGTAGAGCTGAGACCCAACTTCATTGAAAAGGCCTCTGCAATGACTATGTTCTGCCAAGAGCTTCTCAGACTAAGCAGGATTTTCTGTGCATTACAGGGAATGCTATAAAAGTGCCAGACAGTAACCAGTCCACCTCCTTCTCTCTTCTGGACTCTGCAGTCATTCTACATTATTAAATGGGTACAAAATGACAGAATGACAGGCGTATTTCTCTTGCTTTTATGAAGTGCCCAAGTAACTGAGCTGTTGGTCTTCCTCTGCATCTTTCCCCATGCCTCTTGCATTTGGGGTTTCCCAGTGGCTTGGCTTCAAAAGAAGGCTGAGGATGAGCCTGTGCTGTGTATGACCTGGGCATGGCACTGTCTTGACCTATGGAACCTTTCCAAACCATTAGATTGCTATAAAAACCATAAAGAATAGCACCATTTCTATGGCTGTTTAAGAATTTGTCTAAAGTCAAGCCTGAAAGATGTAAGGCTTGCCGAGTTACACACACATGCCAGATGTACCCCTGGCTCCAGTGACTGCATGCCACAGGATGAGGATGAGTAAGGGTTCCTCTTAACTTGTTCTGGACAACCTCCTTCAGCATGCTGGGGTTTGTGGGTCGTCTTTAGGACATGCAAAACTCTTCCTATTACCTCTGTTTACCTAAATCACATGATGGGAGCAAAGGATCAAATTTAGACATTATCAGTTGTCTCTGCAACCGTCGCCAGATAGTAGCATCACAGAATATCCTAGGAGCCTCATGTGGATGAGCTCTGTAATGATTATCTATGGAGAGAGAACCACAAAGAGGTCAAAATGAGTTAAGTATATATTTTATACAAAATACAGATTTAAGGTGATTCATTAATAAATCTGTAGTCCTTGCTTGGAACAAAAGGGCTAAAAAGAATTAACCTGTACAGCTAGCACTCTGTACAAAATGGAATTGCAGAGGGAGGAAAAAAGCTAAGAACATTTATATATGATAGAACAGTATCCTTAAAGGTTTATCTCTTGGAAATTTTACTGAGTGGCACAGTTGTCAACGGGGCTGATTAGCCTGGCTTACTGTGAATAATGTTCAACTTCTTGCTCTTAAAGAAACACTGAAACAGTGACAAAAGAAAAAAAACATACCATGTAATAAATGTTCAAAATATTAATTGATTACCAGCAGGTACAAGGAAAGTAGTATCAGTATCAGTTAGATACAAAACATCCCCTTCAAATTATAATTACCTCTCTCAAATTAAAGGGTCAGATACCAGAATACATGCTGGGAAAAGTTTGGATAGAAGATCAAATCTAGGGTAGCAAGGAACTTGCAGTGAAAATTGCAGTGCTTTAACAACTTGCAGGATACTTGGGGAATAAGGTAAATATTCTGAGAGGGTGCATTTTTTAGGAGGGAATAAAAGAGATTTCGAAAGTTAAATCTCTCAGCTTTCTTATTACACTGTGTTTACATAATCATATCCAGATGCTTTAGGCAATAGTCGCTTCCTGTGCTTACAGTTTGCTGTTGTCTCATCATCCTTTATTAATCTTTGTGAGGATTAGCAAAACAAACAAGATAACTGTGAAGCTGAAAACAATTTCATGCTACTTCCTATGAGTTTTTTTTTTTCCAAGGAGCAGTGTTATCTTTTTATATATCCTGGCTTTCTTAAAAAAAAAAAAATGTGTTAGGAATTTTTTGCTATAGCTATACTTTCAGGATCAGTATACTTTCAGCAAGGCACTGAACTCTTCTCTCCTCCATGTCATGTGTAGGTTGGATTCTGCATGTCCACAAATCATTGCAGGAACAAGGCACTGGGTTTTTTTAAGTCTTCCATTCAGACTTTGTATGTAAGACCATGCACACCTATGGTGGCCTATAAACAACAGCACCTTTCATGGTATTGTCTAGCTAAAAATAGACTATGCACTTACTATAACATGACATTTACCAAGCAGCTATTTCCTCTGCATGTCAGCAGAATAAAATATACATAAATAAAATATCTTCTATACACTGAAAATAGCACTCTATAATCATCCTGGTACACGGTATGGAATTATTGTGCAATGACAGCACACCTTGTTGAGTGATAGTGCAGAGCTGTTGCCCTTTGCTTAGCAACATACCAAAGCATGGGATCAGAGTCTACACCCTGCCTTATTGCTCAATTAGGATCTGGCAAACGTCCCTTGATGTTACCCTGGCCCGTATCCACATATTTTACTCACATATGTAACTTCACATTGATGTTAAGGGTAGACCTGTTTACATGTCTGCAGGGTCTGGGGCTGTTTGTATCTTGAATTCTCGTGCAGGAATATGACCTATCAAAGGACAGGGGCTTTCCTGGCTAGCATGGCACAGGTAGCATTTAAAAGAAAGCCATGCTCCTGAAAGTCTTAACTATTGAAGAAGCCAAATAAATTGAGTTTAATATTGTCACAGAAGAGTTGCAAAGTAAGGAAGAAGTTAAAATAACCCCTGCAATCTCCTTGACAAAGTATTCCACATATATATTGCACATATTAAATTATATTTTAAATGGAAAATGTATACACAAGCATAATAGTTAAATCTTAAGAAAATCTAGTTTGTTTTACTTCAGGTGTATTTTAAGTGTATGTAAAGACAGGCAGAGGTTTTAAAGCATTGTCATTCCCAAGGCTGTCATTCTTCAGGATTGGGATGGTCACTCAAAGTGCTGGGGAAGAAGGGATTGCTGCCTTTTGTCTTGTTCTGGGAGCCACCACCTTGTTTCATTTGAGTCGGAGGAGCGACCACCTTGAATTCAACCTCTGTGTTAGACATGCAGCTACTGCAAACTTCCTGTGCTTAAAAACCAATTCAACTGCAAAGTATGTTTCATTTTCATGAAATAGTAGCTGCACAGAGTGAGGAATGGTAAAATATGTACCAACACTATAAAGCCTGAGTAACTTCCCACTTCTCAATGTATCTTTGCTTTTCTGTAACATTTAGTATTTCTAATATTGGCTTGAAATAATTTGAAGTTTCCTAGTAAAATTTGATTAGTAATTAAGGTGAGACATCCTTAATCTTAAGCATCAGAAGTACTTCACTGTATACTCAGGGTTTTGAAGTGAATTGGACAAGATCTGGAAAAACACAACTGCCGTCTGGCCCTCACTTGTCTTCAAACTGAAATGTTGTCTCTCCCAGTAGGAGCAGAAGCCAAACATCATGACAATGTCTTCATAGATATTCTCATGGATTTTAGAAGACCTATGTGTAAAGGATGTTTTAATTGCCCTTTATATAGTTTGCACTGAATGATATTACAAGCTGTGGTGATCACAGAACAATAACTGAAGTTTCAGTTCAGCCATACCTTTCATCTGGACAGAGCTCAAAGCTGGAGTGGTGACTATGTTTCCTTAGGGCTGGGTGACAGCCTATCTGAGTATTGAAAAAAATGGGGGTTTGCTAGCACACGCAGCTGCAGGAGAGCCCCAAATGTCTGAAACAGTGTTCATCACACTCATGGGACAGAAATGTATCCTAGATAAAGTTGTAGACAATCAAAATGGACCTAAAATTAACATATTTACAAAATTATGGAATATTTTGTGACAATAAATGGGAAATAGAGGTAAAATTTTTAACTGAATTCCACTAAAATTGCAGGACCAGCTCAGCCCTCACTACAACTCAGTGAAACCACACCAGTGAAATACTATAACTGATAAACAGATTCTCCAGCATTGACTAAGGTATAACTCAGTCATATTATTATAGTGGTTGGGACACTTCTGTTTTGTTATGTGGATGCTCTGATATGTAATCAGGAGTGAGCTCACATTGCATCCTTACTCCCACTGAGGACAGCTAACATCATATATCTGTCCTATGCAGTTTCATATTTTCAAAATACTTTTAGCAGTATGATAACTTTGCAATTTCTATTTCTCTGAAATTTTTCAAGAGGTCCAAAACCTATTTGTGAAACAAGGCAGATAGAATGGTAGTGAGACTGATGGACAAGTGAGTGCATCATGGTTACCTTGGCCCCCATTCCTTAGGAAACTAGATTAAAAAGTGAACAAAAGTTACTAAATAATAATTGGTTTTTCAGCAACTTTATAGATTTAATGACAAGCAGAATTATGCCTTCTTGTGAAAGTGTAATACTTAGCAATACCTTAAATTTGTTCCTAAAACAAACCTAGATTTGTTAAAAAATGAAAAAAGATGCTGTTTAAGAGCCTGTTCCTACAATAATGTATAAAGAAACTGTACTTATATCAGTACAATCATTGCCTCTTATATGTCGAATGAAGGTTTCCCTTACAAACAAGTACCTGGTGTTTCCTTAACAAATGTAAACATATTAAACACACTGGGGGTTTTGAGTGCTTCTGTGTTTATATTCTACAAGACCATCACTCTCATGTATTTATCTATATGTGGAAGATGGAACTTGTTTACTCTTATGGTTCTAGCCCTTTTTCTGCCCCTGTGTTATCAAAGGTACTGCAAGAAGTTGGTGATGTACAGAGAATGAAACTGTAACTTCATCCAAAAAGTTATGACCATAAAAATGACCTTCCTCTGTTGTGATTAAATTGTTCATTGCTTGAAACAAGAAAAAAAAAATTACAGGCTTACATATACCCTCATTAGAGCTGTACATGACAGTCAAAAAGCCTTTCTTATTCTCATTAGAGTACAGCAGTGAGTGATGAGGCCAAACCTTTCAAAGCAAGGTTTTCAAATACAGATTACCCAAGCCATACATGACACTTCACTAAGAAACCTGATTCTCAGAAGCTCTGAGCACCTCTGACTCTCATCAAAACATTGAAACTGCTGGATATTAAGATTGCAAGGCTTTACAGCATTGGATTTTCCAGCAAATCTAAGCAACAGTTTCAAGAGTCTGCATCATTTGCTGTCACCACCATTACCACTTCTGTCATCAATGCACTGCTAGTCATGCCTCTTACACAGGAGTAGAGATAATATCCCTGTTTGAAAGTCTTCAGTAAAAGGAGAGAGTACCAGAAGACCAGTATTTCAGGAGACATAATAATGCCTTGCAAATATCTGTATCACTTTTGCTGTGTGCTAGGGACTGCACGGCTGGGCTATAGCCCTGGAAACCAGCCACATACCTTCTAAAAGCTCATATTTGCTAAGTAGCAGGGTTCATCTGACCTCCCACTGAGTGCATGAATGCCAGTTCAGGGTGCATAAATCTGAACTATCATAATCTTCCAGAAAGATACTATGGTGTCATCCCAGGTTTTATAGACCCATTTATAATAGTACCAAAAAGGAATGTATTCCCCATAGGTAAAATTCTAACCCACATTACAGGCATAAACAAGGTATGTGAGGGCTGTCATTCGACTCTGCAAGATGTTTGCCCTGTGTGTTAGAGCAAAGGCTACAACCACTTTGTGTATTTTATCAATACAAGGAATCTCATTCTAGCAAGGAATGCTCCTTGTTCATACAGTTTGTTATTATGATAGCCCTAGTTTCAGTACCGACCTTTAGACAGGTGCAGATTTATCTGAAAGATAGCTGTGTGCCATTAAGCTCTTTGTTAATATTACATCTTTCTGTATCAAGTGTTGTGATGGTTTCACAGTTTCCATCTTCCCTTTTTAAGTCTGCATTTATGTCTTCTAAGAAATATTGAATATTTACAATACCAGTAATTTGTTACAAAAATATTTGCCCACGTGTATGATTTATAAGGGCTGTAGCCAGCTGAACACAGAAGTTACTACTATTGTAAGTCATCCCCATGAGTTCACTGCTACTGTTCACTTCTGTGCAAATCCCCCTTATGTGTATGCTTTTGCAGTATGATGGCTTTAAATAGCATCTTTGTCACATATTAAAGGGAGAAAACTATTTCAGCCTACATACATACCTCAATCTTGAAAGTATATAGTGCTATAAAGGAAAAATTTACTCAATATCAAACGTGGAAGACTTCCAGGATTGGTGCATGCTGCTAAAGTGCAGATATGGATAAAGGGGTAAGTGCTGGTGTTTTTCCATTTCATCGTAAGCACAAACTCTTTTTCAAAGCATGTTGCCATTGTTTATGCTCTGAGGAGACCAATATTTTTAGCTTTACCACTTACAGTACTAGGATGTATTGCAAACTTTTTGATTAAGCATCATAGGCTACAAGAAAAGCTTAGAGCTGTAATGCTTCTAGCACATTTTTAGGCAGTTACCATGCCAACTGTAAAAATTATGAGTAGAATGACTACAAGAAGCTTTTTGGAAAATAAAGTAGTGCAAAGTTAATGAAGGGTCCAAAGTTTTGGAACACTGTATTCTGTTGTTGGAAGATTTATCATCATCCATACATAAACCTACTGGTTATATCAGGAGTTCATCAGCTGTCACTAACTTAGTCTGCAAACCTGCAGAGGTTTCACTCAAAGACTAAAGCATCTGGTTTAGCCTTTGCAGAGTCTGGAATTACTGTAGAACCATGAGGAAACCTTCAAGCAAAGAATCACTCCAGACTTTGTGCTTGAAAAGTATATGTTAGGTATATGTTAAGTAGTGAAAAAGAATCATGACACTATAGAAATCCCTAGATAAGATCTCCCTGATGCTAGATAAAAGTTCAATATACATGGTGAAACACAAATGCAAACAAATAACAAGTGTTCCAAACCCAACCCTTGCAACATTTGAAAATCAGAGATGAGGTTAACGCAGAAGACGTCTAACCAAGTTAGGACTGGCAGTGGGCCCACATACCCTGGACTTTGCATTGGGTGATGCAAAGAAAAAGCAATACACTTAGGATGGGAATGTAGTAGACTTTGTAGCCTCAAAGTAAATGCAATTGACTTTTTTAAAGGCATTTTTTTCCTAGTGTCACAAATTCCATGATATTAAGATGTCATAGTTGTGTATTTCTATATATTTACATATATGCGTGTTTTGGGTCGACCCTGGCTAGATGCCAGGTGCCCATCAAAGCCGCTGTGTCAGTGCCCTCCTAGGCTGGGCAGGGGAGAGAAAATGCAGTGAGAGGCTCGTGGGTCGGGATAAGGGCAGGGGGATCACCACCAGTTACCATCATGGACAAAACAGACTTGACTTGGGGAAACTGGTTTATTACCAATCAAAAATCAGCGTAGGGTAATAAGAAATAAAACCAAATCTGAAAACACTTTCCCCCTACCCATCCCTTCTTCCCAACCTCAGCTTCACCCCTGATTTCATTTCCCTTCTACGGTCCACAGTGCAGGGGGCTGCGGTCAGCCCCTCAGGCCCGGCCGGCCCCGGCGCGGGTCCCCGCGGGGGCCCCGGCCCTGCCCGCAGCCCGGCCCCGGCCCGGGCTCCTCTCCCCGCGGGGCCACGGGCCCTGCCCGGAGCTGCTCCAGCGCGGGCTGCCCGCGGGTCACAGCCTCCCTCGGGCACCCCCTGCCCCGGCGTGGGGCCCTGCCGGGCTGCGGGGGGGGAGCTGCCCCCCGGGGGCTCCGTGGGCTGGGGGCACAGCCTGCCCCGCCGGGGGCTGCGCCGCGGGCTGGGGGGAGCCTCTGCCGCGGCGCCGGGAGCCCCCCGGCCTCCTCCTGCCCTGGCCTTACTTCTTACTCCTCTTTCTCGCTGCCGCTGCACAGGTTTCTTCCCCTTCTGAAATCTGCTGTCCCAGGGGCGCTGCCACCGTCACTGACGGGCTGGGCCTTGGCCAGCGGCGGGTCCCTCTCGGAGCCGGCTGGCGCTGGCTCCGTCGGACATGGGGGCAGCTCCTGCCAGCTTCTCACAGAAGCCGCCTCTGTGGCCTCGCCACTACCAAAACCTTGCCACGCAAACCCAATATATTGGGCTACCATATTTTCCAAAGGTGAGTTGTTTTCAGAAACTGGAGGTAGAAGGATGAAGGAAAAAGCCTTTTAAAAGAATAATATTTGCTAGTGTCAGCTCTGCAACCTCGTTCCCCTGGAAAACAGTGAGTTTTGAATATCTGATTTGAAAAAAGGAAGTTATTTGTGGAATTCTCTGTGAAAGTGTGAAAGAACAGTCAACTCCAAGTCTGATGTCTTTTAGAAACATATATACATATAAATAAGGCATTAATGTATAAATAGTATTAATTATAATAAATTAATTCATTTCCTCCTTCTTCCTCATTTGAAATGCAGTTGAGAGAAAATCTCAGTGAGTTTTGACTTTGTAAGTGGTTCAGAGCAGTTGGGTGTCCACCCTTCTGGTCGGTGTAATCCACATGCCTTCCTCTGGAGGCTAGAAATTAATTTGTCAGACAATTAAATTAAAATAATGATAATAATGGTAGTACTGGCTCACACCAGAGTCAAAGTCAAGAGCAGAAGAGCAAAAGAAATACATTGTGGTATTTTGCCTTGTGTCCTGCATTTGCATTTCAGGGACTTGTTCAGCTAGAGGCAACACCTTTGTGTTTATTAAGGGCCTGCCTCTAAGGGGCTGATTGGAAAGGGACCATCAGGGAATGGGCTGTACCTGGTGAACTGCTTCAGCAGACTGGACCCAACCTGCAGGCTCAGGCTCCCTCTTATAAATCTTACAGAAGTAATTAAAAAAAAAAAAAAAAAAAAGAAGTCTACAGTTCTTTAAAAGCTGTGTTTGAAAATTAATTTAAAATTACACGTGTACTAATTTATCTGTATATTTTTGAGCATTTCAGTCTGAGTCAAAGACAAATGTGGAAATGTTCTGTTTTTCATGTTTTCATGCTATATTGTTCAATAAGTCTGTTATATTCATGCTTCAAGACCAATCTTTATGCAACCTCCAAAGGAACTCTTATGATAGTTTTAGAAATCTTTGAATATTGACTAAAATTATTTTTGTAGATTCTTTCTTCAACTTCCTATTCAAAAAAAGTAATTTCCTATAAAAACTATGGCATAACCCTCCCCTGAAATGGTAGGAAACGGGAACTTCAGGTGTTCTGCTGTGTTTACTTCAAAACAAGGACTTCAGCTCCTATTCAACAGAAAGGCTCCTTTAATATTAGTTTATCTTTTCAATTTTGGTATGGAATATTTGATATTGGATATTAGTCAATGGGATTACTTAGATTTCCTTTTGTGGGAATCAGTTCAGGCCATTGGCAAGGTGTTGTCTCAGGTGGGTACATTTGGGGTGAATTTACATAGTTGTTAAGCATGTAAAGTGACAGAAAACCCAGCTGCTTTTCTTTATACATAGCTTGAGGTGGAACAGGAGGAAGAGGAGGCAGTGGTGGTAAGTGGAGGATACTGGAATTTGCAATACATTTAGGAAGACAGCCAATGTAAAGAGAAAAAAAACCCCACAACCGAGCAGCAGCCAACACACAGGCTACTTTACACGAGCTAGATGAATGTTCATCTGTGTCTCGCACCAGGTAATGTAAAGCAAGAACAGTGACATTTGCAGCTATATCCTAGTGTGAGAGTGATTGTGGTTTAACAATCCATACAACATATGTGACAATAATTAATTAACAGTTAGCCTTTTGTAGTGCCTGCAACCCAGTGCTTCTGAGTGTGCCCTTGGAGCCCTCTGTGCATTCATTTACCAAAGCCTCTGCACTTGAAATTCACAATAATCAGTTCACCCTTTGATGAGTTAATCCTTCTGCTCTCTTCTACCTCCTCTTTCCCAGACCCCCCAAAGACTCAGAAATTTGGCTTATGGAAAATCACCAAATTGAATCAATTTAGGCCCAGATTACCAAAATGATTGTATTTTAGGATTATCTTGCAGTATAAAACACTGCCCTCTTCTCACGCCACATTGCCACTACCATGAGTCCAGCTCCAAAGCTAAATTTTACTCTGACATAGCCTGGTAGAAATGAGAGGAGATTCTGGCCCTGGTTTTAAATATTTGAACAGGGTAAAAGCCAAGAAGGGTTGGAAATTATTTAGCCTGCTATTAGGGGATATAATTAGACATACTTGGGTATAATTAGACTTGGATTAAATAAAGGGGGAAAAAAAAGCAGCATGAAAAAACAGCCTTGCTAACAGTGGGATCCCTTATACATGGGAATAAGGCGAAAATGTGTGAAAACCACAGGGGAAATGGAGTAGCTGACAGGATAGGTCTTTTCTCTCTGATGTTATAAAGGACCAGCTTATACTTTTTGGTTGCTGAGCAAGGAGGAAGGGATGTCCCCGTAAACCCACAAGCACTGTCCATGGTTTGTGATCAGGGATGCCATCGTACCTGAGGTATCCACATCTGGTCAGCAGTTGTTGAACAGGATGCATCATCTCTCTCCAGACCCTTGTGGATTTCCTTGTGCAAGACACAGTGTTATATTAGTAGGATGTACAACGAGCCTTTTTTACTCCTCCAGCAAAGGTGAGGTTGTTTCTCAGAAGATTCTGTTAGGAGAATGGCATAGGAATGAATGATACTGCTGCACCAGGCAATGGCCCAGCAGAGAAAATCCTGAGGCTTTTCTGGGGATACACTGAGAATTAAGGCTTTTTAGCTCCACACAGCAAACCATTCACAACTTAGGCTACAACTTTGCAGCTCTAGTAACTGAGGCTTACAAAGGTCCACCACAGACTTTTCCTCGGAAAGTTAGCAAAAATAAAACCAAAACTACTGAAAAAAAGTTTATTAAGGTAGAAAATTCAAGCACTCAAAATGTAGAGAAATCAACTAACTTAAATTAAACTGTATGCAATCCTAATTCTACCCTTTTTTGTGTTTTGATACAGTCTTTAATTGCATAATCACATACTATTTGGTGAATAATTCCAGACCCAGGGCCGATTTGGGATTGTGTGAACTAAATAAGGCATGAGACCACACACAGTGAATAAAGTGGATAAAAAGGAATATTGAACAGCTGCCTTGTTTACTCAGTACCACCCACTAAATGAGGCAGTGATTCTGCAGAAATAATAATAATTTAAAAAAATAGTACATGATCAATATAATTAAATAGCCATAACGCTTAAGCACAAGGAAGAACAGAGAAGCTGTATGGGCAAATCAAGCCCCCTTCCCTAAATCTGCCATTTAATCATATCACACTTGTTTTTCTATTTTTTGCAGGTGCCAAGAATGCCTTCTCTCACTCTCCCCTCCCAGTGACTGCAGTGCACTTCTGCTTCAGCTAAGCTTAATCCAGCCTACCCTCACTATAACAGCTGGAATTGCTTTCTCAGCCTGTTTTCCTTTCATACAGTGTTAACAGCGAGAGTGAAGTTCCATGACTGCGTGACTAAGAGTATATATATGCCATATATAGAACAAAGTGCATCTGATCTGGCATTCAGGTAGTGAATTTCACCCAACACAAGTACCTTTTATGTTAAAATGTCAGCATGCCTATGATTGTCAAACCAATTATTTTTCCATCTGAAATACAGAAATTGTATGATGCATCACCTCCATAGATATTATGATACATCACTCAAAAATATCATAGGAAAGTTTCATAATTTATTTGACCAGGAGTGTTTTGGGAGGATCTGGAAAAGTTAGCAAATTCCCTATGAAAGGTGTGAGTTTTCTGAAAGCCTTCCATTAAATATCTTTGTTTAAGTATTTGTTAAATATATTTGTTTTAAAAAGCAAGGAAACGTAAATACACAAAAAAAATCACTCCTGAATAACCAAGAAAAAAATATGTTTAAATCTCCATGTTTATAATTTTCAAAATATCTTTGTCCCCTGCCCAATGGCTCTTTAAGAAAAAAAAAAATATAAGAAAAACTCCCAGATCAGAGTTTCCAGCATTGAAATCAATGGATAGCTTTGCCTAGATTCAAAAGGGAGCATATAAGTTTTTCTAAAAAGTATATGAGAGGAAGTACAACCAAATGTGAAAAGTAAGGGGCAGGAGGACAGCAGGATGTTCCTGTTTGTACCGTGCTAGTTTACTGTCAACCTTTGGAAATCACATCATCTGTGCATAGCTTCCTCATTTCTAAAACAGAGATAATGTGCTTCATAAATTTTATAATGCATATTAAATTCTGATGGAAGTAATTGCAGAATTGCAACGTATCCTTCTTAAAATTTATATATAAAATGTGTCTATGGCCATGTTAGCTGGTATGTTTTTTTAGGTCTCACTGAGACTTCAGAATCCATTCATACTGCTTTCCTAAGATGTTTGGTTCTTTGCGGTGTAGAAGTGAAACTTCTAATCACCTGACATTTTAAGAAGAAGTAACTCCAACAAACCTACACATCTAATTTAAGCAGAAGGACTGAATATTTTTCCTGACTGAGGATCTGTCATACAGCACCTTGCGGGACTATATCAATGTGATATGGTATTTAAGAGTAATCTTGAGATACATTGCTTCTCAGAATAGTTACTACCCTCCACTTCAGAGACACATAAACCTTATGGAAGGTGAAAAAAATCTCTGGGTACCTCTTGCCTTCCTCACAGAGGTGTTGTGAGCCTTAATGTGGTATTCTTTGAGCTGCTTGGATGAAAGATGCTCAGTGAAGTAAAGGTATTTTTATGTCTCATAAAACATGAAAAGAAGGATAAAGTGAGACCAGAAAAGAAATAAAAGAGAAAGAAATGTGGCTTTAAAGAGGATATGAGTCAGTAGTGTCAGCCATGCCTATTTGTTGGGGTAACTGAAGGTCTCTTCATGTTCTGCAACTTGCTATACAGCGAAGAGGTATTTGAACAGATATTGTACCTACCATAAGAATACACACAGTGTTTGAAAATTCCTGTCTTTGCTTACTACCCTCATACACAATATATCTTTGAACTGTTGCTGAATGGATAATCTATATTACATAATTCAGACTGTCAGTATTTCCTTTACATAATTATAACAGCAGGAAATATATAAGGCCTTTGTGGAACTTGAAAATTCTATTGCCTTGGGCCATATTTAATGTGTAATAAAATATTCAGCAACAAGGCATTCTTCATTCTATTTACAGTAAGGTAGAGCTAAGTGTGTGAGGTATACATAACTAACATGAAACAGTATTTACAATCACTGCCAAGGCTGAAGTGTTTTCTGAAGCCATTAGTCGGATATTCAGTAAGCCAAATCCCCATCAGGTGAAAACAGGCATAGTCTCATTGAATTTACCTTGGAAAAAAAAAGGGAAATGGGAAGGATAACCTCTCCAGTCTTCAGCTGAGAATCAGAAAGATGAAGGGATAAATGTTGTAGTATCTCACATTTAAGTAAGTTATAGCACATTCCTTGAATTTACTTTTCTGTCCAGCTGCATATAGTGCTCTTGAATGGGAGTCTGTCAAGAAGAATGGTGTTGGAAAAATAATGCTAGCTTCTCTGACTGGATCCGCCAGTCTACATATGTCTCAGCTCTGTCCATTGATGACAACAAGAATAGGTGATGCACCGTGTCTAGCCTTTTCTCCTGACAAAAAGGTGGGTTTGTTACAGGAAGCTTGTTCATTGAGATCTAGATTTTAGATACCCATTTGATCCATGTCAGTTTTCAAACGCTCAGACTGGACCTGAAACAGCTTAACTATATCTATTTATCTAATGAACAAGTCATCCCCCTCAACTACCTTAACATTACTCTGGATGCAGCTAGCCAAGTACATGTGCTACCAAATAGTCATGTAGCAGGTGAAAGTTGGCTTTATTGAGTAATGAGATAGTTCAGGGTGAAATCATAGAAGCCAGAATTAGAAAAAGATTTGTATTGGCAAATTTTAAGGGCAAGGTTATTGTAACAGATCAAAGGAAAAAGAAGATATTTGTTATTTGTTGTCATAAGTATACCAAATATCTGCTGAATACTTCATTCCCTGAGTCTCAGAAAAGAAGGAAATCAAACTCCTCCTTATATATCTTTCTAGATTCACAGTTCCCATCAATTCTTTGCTGAGATGCATCATTCTCTCTATGTAGGCAGTCTTTGAATTTCTGCGGAAACACAAAGGGTCTATTTCACCCCTGACTGCTGTCAGGAGTAGGACAAACCTTTTTTAGCAGCAATTACATTTCCTGTACAGTTTCAGCATATTATTGTACCTGGCTGTCCTCATTACTGGGCATGGGAAACATGCAGCCTTGCCAGGAGAGTTCCTGTAGGCGTTCCACCCAAACCCTCGTGCTTTATGAGGTAATTTAATGTTCTTGATAGTTAAAAAGATTTGAGTTATAAGCAAAGACACCGGCTGGTGAAAAGGAGAGGGGGTATATTTAATGTCTGAAATGGTCAGTTCCTGAAGGTTTCAATGAACTTATGTACTTTAAGTAACCTCATTATTTCCTGACCATGAAAAAGAAAAGGTGGAAGACAGCTTAGGTGAAAAAAAAAAAAAAATCTTCTTATGTTCCGTAGAGTCAGCTTCTCCAAGTGTATGGTCGATAGCCTCGGTTCCTGAGAAAATGGAGACAGACTGGGTTGTACCTCTTGCTCCCAGAACAGTTTATTTCATATTTTTGAAATAAGAACTTAGTTCATGTTTTCACCAGCAAGTAACTTTACTCAATTATTTTTAATGGGTATGGGCCCACTGGAGTATCAAACTGATGGGGAGAGAGATGTCTGCTATGTACCCACACTACTGCAGTCCACAGCTGGGTGGTAAGTGTTTTCTCCTAGTAAACAGTGGTGTGGGTTTTAACTCCTTCTGGTGAGAAAAGGATCTCTGCTTGTTTAGTTGGAACACTAAGCTACTGAGGCTTTTGCTAGAAGGAAAGAGCAATCCCTTGGGAGATAGCAAAGAATTTGTCTAGGTTATATATCTATGTAGGCTGTCATGAACCAGGTATTGAGTTGCTTAGCACTGGAAGAAAGAGTTGTGGCTGAGCACGGATAGAAACAGAACTGGCCACAGCTGAACTGATCACTGGCTCATACCTCAGGGAGTACAGTCTTATGTTTTCCGTTCAGGTTAATCTTCTGGATCTTTCTTTCTGATGCAGCCTAAAGCAGCTTTCCAAAATAAGCCTCATTAACCCTTTTCTCAGACAGACCATCTGATTTCTCAGAGCTTATGTGGCATGAAGTGGAGAGTTTTGGGCCATGTTCTCTCCTTAAAACTTAATTTGTAAAACTCCAGATTAAATACTTTCTTTTTATCCATGGAATGCTGATGGCATGCAACTTGACTGTCAGCAGAAAAGAACAGTCCAAGGTACACTTAGTCCTGATTCTGTAACTCAAATTCTTGCAAAACTTGTATTATTTAAGAAGGATTTGCTAGTCTAAAACTTGTGGGAGCAGATCCACTATAATAATAATAACAAAACCAATAATAATAATGATGATGATGATGATGATGAAGAAGAAGAAGAAGAAAAAGAAGAGGAAGAAGAAGCATCAGCATATATTTGGCTTTTATTTGCTCTTACGGATGTGTATAAGCTTTGTGGACTCAGCTCAGCAAGTGTTAAATGTACTTACAGAAAGAAAAGTCTCTGCCTACCAACTTAATGGCGAAAATTGAGAATCCTCTGTAGCTGCTGCTGTGTTATTTACGATACAAGTTTGGATCAAAAGATGGATTTTAAAGAATTCCTAATGCTTTACTCCACTGCCAAATATGTTCAGCTTTTAACAATGTTGAAACAGACATTTCTACAGTGGCAGTTCCTCTAGGGTGATAAATCCCAGTTTATGTTCCACAGACAGAAGGTCTCCATAATCATTCTGCCTGTGTTCGTAAGCCAGAATTCAAGAAAATCTCAACAAGGAAAAGTCTAAAATCATATGTAGTATTTGCCCTGATTCCCTTCCACTCTCTCTAATTAAAGAACAGGCATTCTTTTATTAAACATCTTCTGTTAAACATTTCATTTTCATTACTAAGTGCTTCTTTCTACTCACATGCTTGACATTACTGATAGCTGTAGCCACTCAATATGATCCATGTTTCTTGTGATTTATTGCATACTGAACCCTTTATTGCACTTCTAAATTGCTCAGTTTGCTTCTGTTTGACTTTGGCAATGCTTTGCAGGAAGTTCAAGTGCTGGACGGTGTGATTGCTAAACTGAGATTTTTATATGCAACTCTATGAGCTGTTAAAAGTGCCACTTTCTAATTCAAATAGAAATACATCAAAGAGCCATGTGTACTATTGTTTTGCTTTTCTACAGCTAATCCCTGTGTCTCAGCGGTGCCTTTCTATTACACTGATGACAAAACACAGTTTTAAGTGAAACGATTAAAAAACATAGTACTGTGACTCCCAACCTAATTCCTGACAAATCTGTGATGCACCAGATGCTCCTTCCCTCGTGATGAAATGATACATGGCTCTCTTTGTATTATCACTGCACAGACATGTTTACTCGACCTAACTTGCTCACATGGGGTAGAAGAAAAGGCTGTTTAAGGGAGGCATGCTTTCAAATGCATTTAGGAATGGAGAGGGTAGCAGACAGACTTCTTGTTTCCTCACCTTTTTGTGCCCTTGTTCATATCTATTTCATTTCAGCAGTACTGTGGAAGAAAGAAGTCAGTGGGTATGTTGAGCCTTTAGCTGTGAAATTGTGGGAGCTAATGCTCGTTCTGTGACAGTCAGGGGATTCTTCCATGTACGTAAAAGAAGGTCCATGAGCTGTCAAATGTCATGATCTAAGAACACAATAAAAACTTCAGCTTTTTCACTGTGATGTTCTTAAAGAAGCCAGGAAGAAGGCAAGTATATTTTCAAAAGAAAAGCAAAATCCTTTCCAAGCCACCTTTTCAATTCCAAGTGCAAGAAATGATAATTATTTATAGACTTCATTCAAATAAAGTCTGTGAAGTCCCTTAACCACCGGTAAGCTAAAGCAGATCAAGAGTGCCAGGGTGTCTTCTTTTCCATATAAACAGCTCCCGGAGGGACGGGGATTGGCAGGGATGCCGTGTGGCATTCTGCAACTCATGGTCTAGCTAATATTTCAAGAAACATGATGCATGTGAGCTACAGGCCCAGTCCTGCACCTATCAATGTTAGTGGCAACATTTCTAATGATTTCATTAGGAGCAGGACCACACCTGCTTTCAGAATTAGGTACTCTCAGTGTTCCAGAGGCATGCAGAGGAATAGCCAGGAAAATTGTGACTTGAGAGGTATATCTACTTCAACAGAAAAAGAAATCCAGTTTGGGTCTCTGTCCCTGTTTGTATGGGGGGGAGGGGATGCCATTTGCCTCTGTGTCTGTAGGCACATAGGCCCAGACAGACCCATTATATACAAGCAGTGATTTTCTCTTTCTGCCTGCAGCCAGTGTGAGCTACCTTTGTTCCTGCTCCAGCCCTGTCTTTCAAGCCTGAGGAGAAGATTGGTGCATCAGCTCCACCGGATGGTTACCAACGACTGCAAAAAGAACAAATCCCCGCTGTAGATATAGCCCAAAGCTATTTGTGTGCCCTGCCAGGATGATCTTTAAAATTTATTTCTGACTGTAAACTAAGCAGGCACCAGAAACCAAGCAGAGGTCTCTTCACCTAATCTACCTGTTACAGCTCCACAGCCTGGGGCTTTTTCAATAAAAGCCTGGACCTGAACATAACTAAATGGACTCATTAGACAGACGAGCTTTCTTACTCCCTCATTAGTTAGGAACAAAATAAGCTGCAGCAAAATTTCCTTCTGTGCAGGCTCTTCCATAACCTCAGGCTTTATTCAGTCAATACTGATCATAGGAAAAATATTTAATAATGGGAATAACGTCTACTAAGACTTTAAGCTCCATCATGATTTCCTCCATAAAATAATCTGTAAGACAAAGTATTCAAAAAATATGAGCTTCTGCTAGGCTGTTGTTGAAACCTAAGTGCTATCAATGGAGGCCAAAATGCTAGTATTGAGCATTCCTCCTTCTTG
The DNA here is from genome assembly GCF_023638135.1 of Falco biarmicus. NCBI lineage: Eukaryota > Metazoa > Chordata > Aves > Falconiformes > Falconidae > Falco > Falco biarmicus. The sequence continues at coordinate 30,002,766 of NC_079293.1, read as the reverse complement.
GGTAACTCTTCACCCTTTTCCTTTTTTGACTATGTATGGATGTTCTACATGTTTTAAGTTACAGCTGAAAGAATCCCTTTGTTTAAAGAGGATGTTTGTTTTATACTTGGGAGGAAAAAAATAATCACTAAAATTATATACTTCTCTTTGTGCTGGTTGCCTTTTTCCGATTTCAGGTCCTAATTTCAGTCCAGTAACTGTTTCCTGGGCCTTCGCTGAAAAGTGGCTGAAAATTCAAGATTCCCTGAATCAGCAGCAATACAAGGGTTCTTCAGTTAATTTAGTCAACATAATTGCTTCAGCAAAGGTCATGGAAAATGTGGCTCTGGAACATTAGATCGAGTCCAAACCTAAAATGTATTCATGCCTACAAATAGTAGTGAATGAAAAAAAGCTTCACACAGTAATGACATCTCCCAGGACTAAACAGCAGTCAGATCACTGGGAATCAGCAAAATAAAAGCAAGGGAGAAAAAAGACTTAATTATGCTCTATAGAAAGAGAAGTTAAAATTTAATATAAATCAGTGTTGTGTTGCAGAGAATAATATGGTGACAGCAAGCTAGAAAGGGAAAGAAGCTGAAAGAAAGCAATGTTTTTACACTACTGTTCTGTATTCCTGGTATATCCTTCCTTAACATAAGTGTTAACATTAAATATAATGCAACATGGTGCCAAATGCTTCAGAGTTGATATGGACTGTGAGTAGGCTCTGTATGTAAATGTATCATTGCAAGGGTATGTGAGAACAAACCACTCCGCCTACAGAGGGAGGTGTAAATAGATTCATATACTCCACACAGGACTTGATGATAGCATGACTCTCATCTATAATCATTAAATGCTCTCAGACCTGATTTCAGATAGATTTGTCCATCCTTTCTGATTTTTTGGTAAAGATATTGGAAATGTCTGTATAGACAGTCTAAGATAATTCTGCAGAATGCTAACACATGCTTTAAAGCTTCCCTGTACAAAATGATCGAGGGAGGATGGCATAGAGCTTGAATAAATCTTCAGATTCATTGATGACACATAATGGTAGGAAAGGATGGATTGCAATATAGGTTAAACAAATGCATTTCAGTTGGAAAAAAACCAGCAATTAGAAAACACTTTCCTTCACATTATTGAAAATGTGTGTCTGCCTGCCTTTTAATTACAATGTGTGGAGACACTATGCTGAATCACCCAACTTGGTATGTTCTAGAGAGCTTATTGTCATCATCTCCCTCCATGGACTCCATCTCTCACCTGATAAGAGCGAAATAAACCCAAGAGCTATGATCTGGGACTGATTCATTAAAAATTTCACAAGCTGATGATGCTTTATAGATTTTCAAATCCTTAGCAAATATTAGATTGCACACCAAAACAAATAACAAAATAGGCCCACCATCAGATTATTTATCTCAGTTTCAAGTCGAGCACCTGGAAATCATAGTCAACCAAAACTCTGTCCCTATCATGGAAGAGCTGTAATTCTGTCCCCTTGTGTAAGAGGTTAACATAGGATTTAATTTGCTATGAATTTGTTCTTAATGCATGCAAAATTGAGTAGGTTTGGAATGTGACCTTCTGTGGACAAAGTCACAGAGAGTTTCAAATATTTCATTTGTTCATGAAAGATAGCACATGTCATGTTAAACTAGATTAACACCAATAATTTGGAGAACATAATGTGACAATGTTGTGTCTATGCTGGAAGATGAATGGTGCTTTACATGTGGAAAAATTGTTCTGGTATTTTCACCAAAAAAAAAGTGGGTGAGTAGCAATGATGGTGATTTACTTTATCTTTAGAATTCTGTTTCTTTATGATCTGTTCTCCATCTGCCTAAGTCTTATTTTCCTATGCTCATGTTTGCTCATGGCCATCTCTAAAATTTTAATGGCAAATGAATGAGTTGTTAGTAATAAGACTGGAACTGTAAAACTCATAGAAAGAAATGTAGCCTCTTTAATCTGTTTTATTTCTTAGTACTGCAAAACTTTTAAGCACGTAAACAAATTCCAGTGAACTGTAAGAAATCTGAAAACCATGTGCCAAAATTAAGGTGAACTGAGACTAAATTCGCAGATGGGTAGAAGTGAACAGCAGAAGTAGCAATGTGCTACTTAAACCAATGGGTATCTCCTTTTCATAACCAATGGGTATATTTTCCAGTGTGAAAATGCAAGTGATATGACATTGATCCTCTTGAAGAACTGGGAAATTGTCCATACTGACACATTTCCTTTCAGGTGAAGATTCTTAAATTCATACAAAGCATTCTTGTTTACAAACTTTCTTCTTGAAATTGTATCATTTGCCTAGAGAATTTGAGATTTTCTTGTGCTATGTGGGAGCTTCTTCATTGATGTTTCACTATTTTACTTCTTTAAAAATATACAGTTGGCTTTTTTTATATTTTGTACTTGGACAACCTGAAACATACACAGTGGAAGTGGTCTCTACAATGTATAGGAGGTGTATCCTTGTACTACCTTGTTACTATTACTTTACTTTGGAAGTCATCCAGTACTTCATTCAGATAGATTTTTGAGGGCTGAAAGAGCATGACCATGCCTGCTGATTCTGTTGCATTTCCTAGCAACCATTGTTACTTGTTTTTTCCCTTGTATTTTTTTACATACCCTGTTTCCCCAGTTTCCAATAATCTGAAAAACATTCCGTTCTTGGGAACTAACAGCTTCTCAAAGCATTAAACCTGAGTGTTGGCACAGATGCTTTTCTTCTGGCCTGTATCAGTGAGATGCAAGTCACAGGGCAATTGCAGATAGGAAGCGGGGAGGAGCTAGTCAGCTACATCACATGGGCTCACCAGCTCAAAGCACATTAGTTTGTTGTGTTGTGATATAATCCTGATGTTGACTTTATGTTATACTGACCTTTAAGTTTACCAACTAAAGAAAGCACTTATGTAACTGGGATCAGCTAAACCAAACGACAAAACTGTGAAGAGGTGGAATCCAGACCTAGGGAAGTACTGTTACAGAAATACAAATTGCTGCTCTGAAATTTTGCTGACTGATCAGTTTGGTTAGTGTTAAAATGTTTTCCATTTAAAGAGACCCTCCTGGTATGATCCAGTGCCTTTTAATCTTCTGTCCTAACAAGATAACTTCTTACTTGTTATGTCAGAAAGAGATGCTAATGGTTCATGAGTCCAGGTGGAGGTGAGAACAGGTGGGCCGAGGCATGTATTAGTGCTTTGTTTCCTTTTTTAAAGTTACTTAAATACCAGCAGGTATATGCTCTTAAGTAGAGCAGGCCCTGATTAGCTGGAAATAGCTAATGCTATTTAAAGACATGGGCCTCCTAAGAGCAGGTAGTTCTGGAAGGACTCCCAGAGTAGAATAGGAAGGAGGGGTTAGACACAGCTGAGTAGCCAAAAAGAGGGCTCTGAAACCAGCTAAGATTACCATAGGTTGGGTTTCCTAGATTTCCTAGGGTTGAGTAAGTTCCTGAAAAGTTCAATATGCAATGAGAGCAAGAAGAGGAGGACTGAAGACAGAAAAGAGGTGTGGAGGTAGCTATAGGGCTCTTCTGTGCTCAGCTAGATCTTGTTTTTAATAAGAAATGTTGAAAAGAAAAGCAGCGTGGGACCACAATGAAGGTAGCCCATCTCAACTGAGAGCAGCCCATCCTGTCATGGGTGCTGTGTGTGGTCCTTCTTTCCTGACCAAGCTTGTTTTCATCTTCCAAAGCCTCAATATCTCCAGCTCCGATACCCTGAACTCTCTAAGATTTACCCCTTCTTCCTATTATTTTACCTTATTTTTAATTACTTGCTATTCTTTTCCCTGTTGTGCAGTGTTTGTAGGTTGAAAGCCTTAAAGTAAGAGTGATCTGGGCCTTAGTGGGCTGAATGACCCCTGTCAGTTAGGCCATAGTGGGAGAGCCAGTGCTGCCAAGGGAACTCAGGGCTGTCTCCACGGCCCATGGAGGTAGCTGAGCACATACTGCACAGCTCCAGGACATCACCCTGGAAAGCTGCTACCCAGACAGCTGTAGAGATCAGCTCAGCTAGCCCTGATAGCAATCAACCTTCATGTTCCTAGTTTTGCTGTAAGGAAAGATCAGGCTGCAGAGCTGTAGACAAATGGGACAGAGCTCTACTGCAGCTCGAGCTCACAGCAGAGGCTGCCTATTGAGCGAGAAGGAGGGCAGAAGTCTGACTTCATTGGGTCCAAGAATTTACCTACAAGGATTTTTACTACCACATGCAATTAAATGGAATTTGCTTTTATTGTAGCAGAACGTACAGGTGCTTGAAGCGTACTCTCTGCTAGAGAGCCTTATGCTGTGACAGATGAGCTTCTCTGGGAAGCTCCATGAGCAGTCAAGACTGTGAAGAACTCTTAGGTTTTTGTTTTGTCATCTGAATTATTATAAAGGTCAGGCCATGGGAAGGAGGGAAATCTGGAATGAACACATGGTGCACATTCTGCCCAGAGAAGGGTGGGAATACACTTGTTTACATCCTCTCTCCCTGATTTCCTTTTGAATAGTAAGCAGCGTGCCTCAGAGACCATCTCTTGGACTTCTTCACTAGGGAGTTTGCTTTCTGGCAAGAAGGGAAACACTTAAAAGCCATTTCTTAGAATGTTTTTGGTTTGTTGTTTTTTTGTTGTTGTTGTTTGTTTGTTTGTTTTTTAATTTACAGAGTTCATATCTATCACTTAAAACCTGGACAGAAATGGTATTAAATGTAATATTTTTGTTTTGTATTATAGAAGCAAAATTCTGCTGTTCAGCAGTAATGCAAGTAGTGTCTGTTGCAAATGTTGTTGCACCCTCTGCTCCAAAGTCTTTCCCACCCCCAGCAATGCTTTTCTCCCCAGGTCCTCATTTCCAGTGCAGTTTGTGTTATTTAAATACACCAACACTTTTAGAACAGACTGAAACAACGCTTTAATGTTTTACCTACACTATTTTGTCTGCATAGCACTTCTACATGGCCTTTTGAGTCATTTTCATTGTTTTGTATTTGCTGTTCTATCGACTGCCTTGACTTGTAGGTATGCTTCACTACCCATTGATTGTATCTAATGTTTTCCCTGTTCTTTTCCAATGCTGCTATTTTTCCACTTCATTGTCTTCTCCTCGATTGACTTTATTCTTGTCTTCAAACTTCATATCCTTCCTGATATCATCACATTGTGTTTCTACTGAGGGATAGGAGCTGTCAGGGCTTTACAGATTATGTCACTACTTAAAGAAAAAAAAGTGGAGTTTTACATCATTCATAGATCAGTCACCCATGAAGAGTTGGTAACTTTTTTAAAACTTTAAAATCAAACCTTCTTGTTTAGTTCCTCTAGAGTTTCCATCTCTAACATTGTCTCTAGCTCTGCTGCTTGTTATGACTCCTTCTGTAGACATTTATAACAGTTAAAACACACCATTTTTTCCTGAAACAAAAACTTGCTTGCATGCCAAGGAAAATAACCTTTAAGACTATGTATAACAATGCCATCTGGTGACTCCTGCTGTAACAAGGTTTTTCCTCTGCCTTTGTGTCCCACTGCTTTCCCCCTCCCTTTATCATCCATGTCATCACTCATCTCCCTAACTCTTCTTTTCCTTGCCTTTCCTCCTCTTCAATCCCAGTATTTGTCAGAGCTGCAATATCGCCTTTATCGTAATATCTCCTTTTTACTCACTGTATTTTTTCTCTGTTGATTCCTTTCCACCACCACAATATAGGTTCTGTGTTGGACCCTCCCTCTCATTTTAGCCTGGAGTGCTCTCTCCATTTGAAATTTCCCCAAGGTTTTGTACTCAGTGTTCATCTCTAATGTAGAAGTGCTGTGTAGCACCTTTAACCCTGTCTACCCACAGGACAAACCTATATATTGCCTTTCTTTCTAACAGCAGCCACTTTCTACTGCTTCTCATTTCCCATCACCCATGTCCTCCAGAGTCCAATGTAGAAGATGCCTCATTACCGGGAAGTAACAAAACCAAGGAAACGTTGGCACAATACTGCAGCCAATGATTCATCAGCTTCCCAAAACTTACGCTTAACCAGAAAGAGTTGAAAAGAGATGTAAGTTTTTGGTTTTGTTTGTTTGTTTTGGGTTTTTTGTGGGTTTTCTTTTGTTTTTTTTTTTGTTTGTGTGTGTTTGTTTTTTTATAAGTGAAAGATGTCTACAATGGAAGATTTACATCTCTTCCTTCCCTTAAAAAAAAAAAAAAAAGAGCTGCTTCATTGTGTCTTATGAGGACCTAATATGGAAGAGATTTTTGGCAATAGATGACTGAAAAAAAAGTTACAAGTTCAGACTACAAAAGTACAACAAATTTTTACTAATGAGGAGAAATAGCCAACGGAATAACTTAAGTTAGAGACTTGAAGGCATTTATTATCTATTCCCCCCAAAATACAATATAGTTTAGAATTCAGAAGTGTTATGCTGAGAATGTGTGACAGAAGTCAAACTTGGTGATTTACATGGTCCACTCCAGCCCTGAACTTGTCCTCAGACTAAGTGTCTTGATGTGGTCATGGCATATGTAGACAGAAGCTGTAAGTCAATAGAAATTACATTGCTGAAATGGATCTTGCAAGCAGAAGTGTAAGAGAAATCAAAACCTGAAAATATGAATAAAGTCTTTAGTATAAAAAGTTTTTATGTGAGACAACTCACATGCTGGGACTTCTCTGTACTCTGTGGTGTGCTTTCTACCTCAGTAAGTGTTATTCCCCAATGACATCTTGAGTGAATCTGCCTGTTGCTATCTACTAAGAACTGTGCCGGTTAGTACTTCTGCGTCAGCACCCTTGTTCCTCTTTTATATTCCAATCTTTACTACTCCTATGATTAAACCCTGTAGTGCTGCCTGTGAAACTCTGTAGTGATGCCATGTCTTTGCTTTCTTCTGTTTTTTCCTTTCATTCAAGCTCTTTACTCAACATACTATCCATTACTTCCATCGCTATAAGAAGGTGAAATGGATGGGCCCAAAACCTTGTTTATTCCACTTTTTCATCCAAAGCTTTCTGGATGAGATCCTCAGCTGGTGAAAGTCATCTTAGTTTCAGAACTGTAACTGCAGAGCTGTAGTAAATGTTGGCACTGAAGATCTAATGATTCCCTCATGCTGTTCTCCATTTCCCACCTGTTTGCCTCCATGCTTGAAAACACTGCCATTTTTTTCACTGCTCAGCACTGAACTTCCCTTCCCCTTGATGAAAGAGAAATTCAATGGAAAGAGTCTATGGCAATGTTAAAGAGGGGAAAGTGCATCTATCAAAGAAAGAAAAAAGATGTACATGCAAATTAAGCCAAAGGACATTTATAAAAAGTGGACCCAGTCAACTATGTATGAAAGAAATTTGGAGAAGTCAGATGAACAGGCAGGAGCAAATATTGACAGATGTTACAAACCTTCATTCTAAAAACCTCCCTCTTGTAAAAATTTCCTCAAAACTATGATTTATTTCTTACACAGGTCAGCACCTTTATGACATTGCAGATGATGTCAGTCCCTATGTTCCTGTGGAGAACCCATAGCTTTAGTTCAGGTTCCATACAGCACTCTTTATTATGTATAGTCCATTACCAAATACCTACACAAATGTCTCAAAAGCTCACAACTTCCCAGGAACAAGTCTGTTCTCTTTTCACCCAGAGTAGCTGAATCCCTTACATGGCAGCAGATTATCAATGAGACTAAATATTTTTGTGATGTGCGGAGTAGACCAGCTTTCTTTCATTTTTCATGAAGATTAATTTTTATACTTTAGATGGTATCCTATGATCATAGCTCATCCATAATAGGGAGCTTTGGCCATGCAAGCATTTTTCCCCCCAAACTGTTCCATATCAGCACAATGGTGATGAAATAGAGTTCCTTGTGAAGGATGACCACCCACCCGCTTTGCAGAATGATAACAATTCGGCATGTTTGACTTTGTTTTGCAATTTGACTCAACTGCTCTGCATTCTAAGTGCTTAAAAAGCATAAAAGACAAGAGGATATTACAAGTATCTAATGTTATACATTACATTTGTATGCATACCAGGGCATAAATATGCAGGACATGTGCCTAGACTATTAATCAAATTCTTTATTAAGCTTTTGAAACAGTATGAATCTATGAATAATGCATTATTTCATAGCATACTGTTCACCTAATTTAAAAACATGGAGCTACCCCTTATATGTAGAATTTTACCCACTATATGCAGAATTTTGGGGGTGGTTTTCACAAGACATATATTGAAGCATCTGAAACAATTCTAATAAGCAGTGACCCATTGAATCTGCCACTTCATGAATAGGGCTGGTAGTAAAGCATCTGCACAGCTGCAGGATCTATCTACAGCAATAATTTTAGATCAAGTGTTTTGTATTTGCTTACAAAGCACCCTCTGCTGTTTGAGCTGCTACATGCTTTGTAGATAAAGCTGCTTTTTGGAAAGATAAAAAACCTTTCTGTAGGGCCCTGTAAGAGCCACAGAAATATCCAGAGACAATCCTATCAATCTTGCACCTATAATACATGTTGTGTGACTTGCATTTAGAAGTGTCATCAGGTTAGGAGACATGTCACATCAGTAGTTGTTTTCTTATCCAAGTAAGAACAAAGTTGAAACACAGCTAACAGTAAGGGTAACAGATTCAGTAGATGGGACAAAAGTTTCCATGCCTGATTGCTAGATTGGTAGAACAACAATGGAATCTCCCTCATTGCAAAGGCATTTCCTCTCTTGAAACTTGTATTTCACATGAGAGGACAGTATTGAGTGGGCATCAACTGCTTAACACAATCATTATGTCATGGTTATGGCTTGAGGATTTAAGTTTTGGATGGGTCTTACATTGAACTGGAAATCTGGAGATGGACTAAAAGAGAGGTTTTTCTGTACCTTGTCCTGGTTTCAGCTGGTATAGAGTTAATTTTCTTCTTGGTGGCTAGTGCAGTGTTGTGTTTTGGATTTGGTGTGGGAACAGTGTGGCTGGGGACTTTCCAGTTTCTCAGGGCCAGCGAGAGAGCTGAAGGAGCACAGGGCATTGGGAGGGAGGGGACACATCCATGACAGCTGATCCGAAGTAGCCAAAGGTATATTCCATACTGTGGGATGTCATGCTCAGTATATAAACTGGGGGGAGTTGGCCGGGGCTGCTGATCATTGCTCAGGGACATCAGTCAACAGGTGGTGAGCAACTGTGTTGTGCATCACTTGTTCTCTTTTCTCCCTTCCCTTTGGATTACCTTCCTCTCCCCTACTCCCTCCTTTTCATTATAAAAGTTATTGTTATTATGATTGTTCTTTTGTTTTTATTTTATTTCAATTGTTAAACTGTTCTTATCTCAACCCTAGAGTTTTACATTCCTTTCCGATTCTCATCCTCACCCCCTGGGTTTAGGTGGGGGGTGAGTGAGTGGCTAAGTTACTAGCTGTGGTTAAACCATGACACTTGTAAAGAGATGAAAATGCTCATGTATGTAGCTTTTTTCAAAGTCCCTATGAAGTATTGTACAGTGAACCTCCTTCATTTGTGTATCTATTTCTATGACTGCCAGGAGAAGTCAGTGGGACCCTGCACTAGAGCACAGATTCCAAATGAGAACAATAAACAAGACATTTTGCACATAAGAGGTTGTGGTTTGATTAGTCCATTTACAGTGGCTGAGAATGCAGTGCAAAGTCAAACTGAGGGCTTTCTGAAAATTCAAAGGGTGAGTCTGAAGAAACCGGGAAGGGGAGATGTACTATGGCTGGATAACCTGTAGGGAAGGAATCAGATCTGCTTCTGAAGTTGGTCACTAACCAGTATATATTCTGCAATGAAAGGAACAAAACAATTTATTTGCTTTAAAAAATAACTTACTCTCTGTGTTGACTCCAAGGGCACTTGTAATACATGTTGATATTCCTTAGTGTGATTGAGCATGTCTAATTAATAGAGCTGCTTGGGAATTTTGTTAAGAAAAATCACTTTGAAAGAAAAAGCAATTTATGCAGAAATTGTAATTTTCCATGACAGAAATGAAAGAATCAAACCAAAATACATTGTTAAAGGCTATTGAAAATCAAAGCACTTCAGTTCCTTGAACTGAACACAAATATAATTTCAGTTTATCTTAAATACTGGGAGACACTATAGCAAATTCAACCTTACTTTTGTAAGGTTTAACTCTTAAAATTTGATTTGTGATTTTTGGTTATCAGGCTTCTACTCAACCAGGTAACCTTAATGCTGAACACCTGTCTCAGAAGGAAGACCTTATTATGGTGCTTTAAGCTGGACACCCAAACCCACAAATGATTCTTGACAATTTGGGCCAATGCATACTAAAGATTGGGTTGTCAGAAATAGTACTGATCTAACTTTGCTCCCATTGACGTCACTGGGAACAAGTCAATTTGACTTCAATCAGAATGAAGTCAGGCTGATGCAGAGTTGTTTTGAGATCTCCACCCTGTATCTTCTGCTTTACATTAATTAATTATTGCTCAAGTTGCAGCTTAATTTAATAATGTCTCCCCAAACATGATGAGCTTTGCTCTATTTCCTTCTTTACTATCCCCCTGTCAGTTTACCAGCAATGTGGAAATACAATGATGTCTTAGTAACACAGTTTTCCATGGTTTTATTCTAGAATTCACTTTTGTGCATCATAATGTCAGCTGTGTGTGAGAGGAACACTGAAATAACCTTTTTTGTATCTCATTTAGTCTACAGGTGTCTCCCTGTAGGTCACTTTCTGTGTATTTTTAGCAGCCTGAATAATCACATGATTTGGATGTTAACAATACTGCGTTCCTAATTCAAGCAGTGTTCTATACATAGAATAAATCAGCAAGGGGGAACAAGATAAAAAATCTGAAAGGACAATATTTACAGAGAGTCTTTTACCAATGCACATTTGTTTGCTCAAAAAAACAAAACCACACAGGTAACCAGTTACCAGGGATGCCTTTATCAGTTTTGTGTGGTGAGTGAACTTTTTTACTTAACATTGTTTACAGTAGATGTCTCTCTTTCAAGCAGTAAAATGGACAGCTCATCCTCCTTTGCACACCAGCCTAGAGAAGGCAAAGTCTTTAAAAACTGACACTGTTTATTGTATAGGTGCTGGGACTTGGTCATCTGTATTGTTGCTGACTCAGGCCCTTGCACAGTTTTGACCCAGGCCAGCCTGCACTCAGCCAGACAACTCCCAGGCATGACTCAGGAGCAAGCACAGTCCAAAAACTGCCAAAGGGAAGCATGGGTGTCATCAGCCAATTCTGGAGGCTAAGAGAGCTTAGAGTCTGGTTGGGGACTGAACACAGTAGCTGGGCTCAGGTGCAGCCTGCAACTGCTCAGTTACCTGGCGCAGATGTAGATTAAGGTATGCAAATTGCTGTAAGGATGGAAAGTATAATGTAGTCTGTGTGGGAGACAGTGTTACATTGCCTTGTGAAAGACTCTGAGTTGTAATCATTTTATTGTGATGTAAAAGGAAGACATCATTGTTGCAGCAAAACAGAATGAGGGATATGACAGTCACAGCATTGCATAGGCTGGAAGAGAGGGACCCTGGAGGGACCCCCAGTCTCAGCTCGTGCTCATACAAAGTTCAGTATGGCAGGGTGCTCAGGGTCTTGTATCTTCAAGGTGTGAGTATCTCCAAGGACAGAGTTCCCACAGCCTCTCTGGGCAACCTGCTGCAATATTTGACTGCTGTCATCCTAATTTTCCCCTCTGTCAGCTTGGAGTTTCCTGTGTTCCAGCTAGTGACTGCTACCTTTCCTCCTCCCAGTCTACACCTCTGGCTCTGTCTTTTCTGTATGCTACTAATAGATAGCTGCAGATAGCAAAAGGCTCCCCCTCAGCCATCTCTTCTTAAGGCTGAGCAAACCCAGTTCCCTCAGCCGTTGTTTGTACTCTATGTGCTCCAGCTTGGTGGTGTTTCACTCGATTTGCTATATGGTGACACTTTTGCTGAAGAGCTGCAAACAGGACAAAACATCCAAATGTGGTTTCACAAGTGCTAAACAGAGGGGCAGGATCACTGCCATGGAGCTGCTGACTACACTTTTGTCTACACTGATGCAGCCCAGGATGTATGTAGATGGCCACCTTTGCTTCAAGGGCACCTGACTGACTCCTGCTCAGCTTGCTGATGACCAGAACTCCCAGGTCTTTTTCTGCAAAGCTGCTTTCTAGATTTCCATGACTTTCCCAGGGACAGAATTGAGGCTGACGTAAAACAAAAGCAAAAAGGCCTGGGACATAAGAATCACAGCTGATACTGGTGACAGTAAAAACCACATTCCCCAATGTCTGGACAGTGCCATTAGTTTCCCCCAATCCTTTGGGTGTTAGTGACCGCATTCTATTTCATTGGGATACCCAGTACACAGACATACTATGCCTGTGAGCCTGCATATTATGATACACAAAATCTCCCTGATATATGACCAACCATCTTGCCATTCTTTCCCTTCACTCAAGCAGTCCTTGAATGAATGAGGTGAATCATCCCTGTGCTACAACATATGGAGCAATTCTCAGAGTAAGTGTTCATTGATGTGGTCCATCATTCATAAAGCTTCCCAGTAGAGCAGGTGCTTGGTCAGTGAAATAAAAATTGATGATCTGTGTTCTGCAGCAGAGTTTAGATTGATCTCAGCCTCACTGTAATCAAATTACCATTGCACTGGGTTTAAAATGAGTAGAATGGAGCCTAGTATAATAAGGCTTTTCTTGTACACTTCAGGCTATTGATCATGCTAGAGCAAAGAGAGAAGATTAGTGTGAAATGGTAGCAAATCAGAATAGCAGGATTTTCTGTGAGTTTTGTTCTTACATAAGTGATAGCACAGTATTCTCTACAATAAGGCTGGACTCCTTACATTTTATTTGTAAAGGTGGAAACAGAAACAGTTGACAGAGGAACAGACCTTCCAGTTTCTCACAAAGCTAAATAATTAAATCCTTACAAAAAAGGTTTTCAGTAAAAGATGGTGTTTATATATGTATGTAAAGACTAGTCTTGAAATTGCATGAATATAGGTATACTGTGGCCTGAACATCACCTTGTTTTTTCCCTTCCTCATGAAAAAGAAACCCAAACTTCTATCCCAAAGTGTTATGCATCTTGAAGATGCTTTGTTTGCTTCCTGTCTCCGTGAGAAGAGCTGGTTTCTCTGGGACACGCAACTAAACATACTGTTGAGAAACCTTTTTATTTCAAGGCTAATAGTATGTAGGCTTCCTGAATTTTACATTGCTGTCTTTTGAATTCCTTAGGACTGTGGATGTTTGGACTATGGGAAATCTCGGTGAGCCTAGCTAGAAAATAATAAACTCTAATCACAGCCCATAACCCTAACCACAACCCACAAAGAGCAGCTTCTCTGCCGTAAGGCCAAAATTTGAGGACCTTATTTAGATCATAGTTGGACTAAGTCCCATGTTCTTCACTAAAACTTTGCAGCTTAAGGGCATCAGGATTTATACCCTTGATTCAAAGGAGATATACTCAATAAAATGGACAAGAAAATCCTTAAAAGCTTCTGTCTAGGCTGTATGACTCTCAACTGGCAAAATGAATCTTAAAAACATAAAGTAAAAATTTTATCTGACTATAAGAAATCCCATTTGATTCCTGAGATAAAGGGATAGTTGGTGCATAGGTTGGACGTGAAGGAAATCTTTTTTCTCTTGAACAAGAACCATAAAAACCTCAGGCTGGATCAGCAGGCAATGGCGTGGCAACACAGTTGCCAAACGCGGGCAGATATGCCTAAAATTGCTGCCTGTTGCTGTCCTCAGAAAAATGGCTTTAGATATGCAATGAAGCTTGTAAGTATCTTGAAAAAAGGGAAGGTGCTGGAGGGACCAGAATGTCTTTTTGCAGTTCTAAGACACCTTCAGAGACGAGAAGGTGGATGGCTCTTTCCCAGGCAGGGCTGGCACCAGCTGGCACAGCTGCCTGGAGTTGGAGGGACAGTGTGGTGCTCCTGTCCAAAGGTCAGTGTCCTGCCCAGCTTCATGCTCTTGCTATTAATTATTAATTAATAAAGAAGGCCATTCTGGTATTTCTACTTTCATTTCCATTATTGGATATCTAACAGCTGAGAGAGGGAGAAGGAGAGATTCTGATCTTAAGCGTGCTATGATATAAAAAGCTGCCAAAAGACATCATGGTTACACTGAGTCTGATTGTACAATCCAAAATATTTGCAGTTCAGCATTGCCAATTAAAAATACTTGCCAATTATCAGCTGCTTGTAATGGGGAAAATGTTCATTAGCTTACAGATCAAATTGTGTGTTATATCCTAAGAAGTTTGTATTAACAGCTTAGAAGAAAGTGATTAGCTTCCCTACCTTTGGGATAGTTTCCTTAAAATACTATTAATGACAGCAAGAAATCATGATGATCCGCAAATAACAGACATGCAGTAAGTAAAAATCATGATGTTCTCCCCTACTTTCTTACACTTGCCAAAACCTCTAGGGTGAGTGCTTACTAATAAACAATAAAAGGATACAGTTATAGACAAGGTGGAATGATTATTTTCAGGGGTTTAGACTCAGGAGGGTTTGTTACAGTGATAAAATCTGCAACAAGATGATGTTATATTCCTGTTACTCCATATTTGCACAAACATCAAGACTGAAATTTTGTTCACTGTTCTGTTTTTTAAAATGATTTTTTAAATCTATAGATTGCTGTTGAAATTGAAACAGGAAGGAATACAGCAAAACTATCAAACAGAACAACAAGCCATTATCACCACAAATAGATCATTTTAGTTGCCATGGGTAACCAGTGCCAGTAAGGTGTTCAGACACTGCAACCATCAGCACCGATACCCTGCTTTGAAAGTGCTGACTGTGCGTCACATTGCAAACTTCAGTAATTATTATGTGTAGGAGGGTGGTGGCACCAACAGGATATATACTTGTAATGACTCATTCTTTAAATAGCTTAATTTATCATCCTCAAATAAAGGAGGAGGGATTTATCCAGTACGAGGCAGTCTGAAAAGCTTGAATTATTAATAAACTAAAATAACAGCAAGACAGGAAAAGCTGGACAAATAGACACACTCATGCACACACACACACAAGCTTAATGAAAATGACACTGAAGGAAAGTGCTTCTGCGAAAGTATAAAGAATAAACCAAGAAACATACAAAAGTAGCATCACAAGTCTGCAGCCACACTCTATTTATTCATGCTAATGCATGAATGTAAATAGTTAGCAGATCAGGTGTCTGTAAATGCAACTCGAGGACATCCAGGCTTTCACAGACCGCTGACACTTGATGTGCTTGGCACAGTAGTTTCAATTAGGCAGTGCTTTTTATTCTTTCATGGAAAGAAATGCAAGATCACAAAGACAAAGGAAGGTCTTAGCTTGAAGAGAAAGCATCCTGAGGAAACTTTTATCTTCTGGCAGGAAATATTGATAACTCAATATATAGCATTCTTTCTTCTGAGGGAAAATTGAATAATGCATACAGTTCTCCCCACCACACAAATACACACAGAGCATAAAGGTGGATGTGTGCTGTGGCACATGGTCAACCATTTATTAAGGTGGTTGCACAATTATTTTAAATTTGGTTTCAATGGAAATTTATCACAAGAATCAGACTGAAAGGCTTCTTCCAAACTGGGGACCCAACCCCAAGACATTAAGCAAGGACTGAAAGTGGGTGACCAACAGCTCCCCATCCTCTGCTCAGGTGCAGGGGGGGCAGAATCAGAGGCCCAAAGACAAGGGAACAGCAGAGACCTTGTTCCAGGTTCCTAGCTGAAGTGGCAAAAGACTGAAGGCCTTGGGGTGCAGTGTGCTTCACATGCATATCTACAATTAGGTGCATGTATCTATATCTCAAAAAAATTTTCAAAAAATCACCTAGTTTGATTTCCCACGTTAAGGCAGGATGACATAGGAGGACAAGGAAATACAGATAATTTTTGACAGATGTCTATCTCCAGTGATGCAGTCTATAGACCCACCGGGGGCTCTCTTTCAATTACCAAGAAGTGGGTTTTTTCCCCCTCATTGTACTTCCTTCATCTTCTCTGCCAAATGTATCTCCTCAGCCCTCCCGCCAGGGCCATGCAAAATAAGGGATCACTATCCCCTCACCAGCCTCCATTATGGCTGAAGTCTTTCCTGCCATGTTGCACATTAGGCTTCTCTCGAGACCCAGCTCCCTCTCCGACCAGCTTTGCCTTGTGTGTCATGTTTCCTAAGCTTTGGTTTGCTGCTGTTCTTTCAGAGATCTCTACACTGCGCTTTCACATATTTATGAAAGTCCAGCGCTGGATGTGCTATTTCAGCAGCTGCATCCCTGGCTTCACTGGCAACATCAAATGGAACAGCTTTCTCATATCTGACATTCAGCGTTTCTCATAATGCATTCAAGGAGGAGATTCACCTTTTGTATCATGACATTGTGTTGAGTTATGTTTAAATTGTGAGTTGTTACAAGTCTCAGGTCCTTCTGCTACACTGCTAACAGTACAAAGTTACAAAGTTACTGTTAAAATGGTACAAATTCTTTGTACTTGTCTTAACTGAATTTCAAATTGCTATTTGTTGAGCAAATTTCAATTTTTCATCTTCTGAATACTTTTATACTTTTGTCCTTTCACTTGATGCCTTTTTTTGTTATTTGTTTGTGTTTGGGGTTTTGTTTGTTTGTTTGTTTGTTTGTTTGTTTTTGAAGGGTGTCATACTTAAATTTAATATATGAATTCTTTTTTTCCCCAAAATCTAGCTGACAGCATTGTCTGTATGAACTGCTCTTGCTCAGTCTACATTGGTTGCTTTCATAACTTTGCTACCTTTTAGGTCACTTGCCAATAGTTTCCAACAATCGGTTCTGAAATTCTCAAGGGTTTTAAATTGCACCAGTCTAGAATTCCTGAGGCCTACCATGATCACTTTTTTAAAGACAGGTATATTTCTTACCTTTCTCCAGTCTTCTGGGACTTTCCCTCCCTTATCTTCTCCTTGAAGGATAATGGTCAACATCTCAGAGACTGCTCCAAGGCCTTGCTGAAGTGCTCTCCAGTGACTTATTAGGACCTGCTGAGTCTAACACAGCTATCTTACCTAAAATCTCTTAATTTTGGTTGTCTGTAGCCCAAGCAACACAATAATTTGTTCTCATTGGCTCCAGTTTTATCTAAGTTCAAAATTACCATGGATAGAATATGTTGTAGTCCAGGGGTCCTCAAACTTTTTAACCAGGGGGCCAGCGCGTGGATGAAGTGGCAGGCAGTCATCTGCGGCTGCTTGGTTTCCCCCCCCAACCCCCGGCGAGGGGTTCTGTAAATACCGGGGGCGGGATTGAGGACCCTGGGGGGCCGTATCCGGCCCGCGGGCCGTAGTCTGAGGACCCCTTGTTGTAGTCAATAATTTTACCACAAGGCATAGAGTGGAAAGCAGTGGTTTCATCTTTTCTTTTTGAACTCTTGACTGCACTCCTCTCTTCTGAGCTGACAGTAGGTTTATTACTGATTTAACCTGATTTTTAGTTTATGTTCTTTTTTCTAAAATTATGCAGATAAGGAGTAGAGTGCTGTAGCTTTATCTGCATCACCCAGTGTTGTCATTTTCCATATAGGGTGAGGTAGTTCTTTTTTGTTTTCCTCTTATTTCTGGTGCAGTTTTACTCTTAAAACAATGTTGTGCTTTCTTCTTTTCTTCTTTCTGTTTTTTTGCTTTTTTTTTTTTTTAACCTGACATGTTTTGCCTGTTTTACACTTGTCCTTTGTTGTATTTGTTTCTATTTTTTAGATGATGCTTTAAAAACCATTCAGATCACCAAAGAGTAGTTAATGCAGCAATATAAGTCTGTATGAATACTCTCTCACATTTATTTTGGGGCAGTTCACCATTGTACAGCAACAGCCTGATTTCACGTAGCATACTAATTCTCATATTACCTTACTAAGAAGCCCTACCTACAAGTCCTGATGTTTTGGGGTTTTTAAATGTATCATTAATTTTCCAACAGCAAAATATTCCAACAGATATTTTTGCTGAGAATAATGATTTTATTTTGCCATGATAACTTTTAGCAAAACGTTTTCCTCAATTTCTATTTCTGACCAATCATTTCAACACAAGACTGTATCTAGGCTGTTGCATCTAAGTGAAGAAGAGCCCTGCAGACCCACAGGAGCCCCAGAGATGTTAACTATATAGGTGGCAGGATAGTTTTAGATTTAGGACCCAACCATTTAAAATAGTCACATTCTCCAAGCACCCTTTTCCCTGAACAAAATTATTGAACAGAAATTATATATACACATGTATATATATACACCTATACTTCCTTTCTCATTGCAGACCACAGAGTACAAAAATACCACAAAAGATTTCCTTTTTAAACCCAGCAATTACTTTAATGGGGCTATTGACTGAATGTTATCTGTTGCATTATTTACCTTTGATATCTACAGATGCTTTTGAGATGCAACCTATAGAGAGACAGATGTTGAAGTTCAGTACTTTTTCTTTTCAATATAATTTGAGAACCATGCACTGTATGCAAACGTAAGCAAGAATAATGTCGCTTATTTCTAGCTCAAGACATTTATCAAAAGGGAATGCAGCCTAACATGCACTGGGACACTTGCAAGTCCTGCTTGCCCTACTGGCCAGTACCTCCCTTTTTTTTTATCTGCATAAGGAGGAGAGTATTGAAACCTTACTCCCCATTTTTCAGGGTCTTACTGTGAGCCTGGTAAGATCTTACCTCTTTGAAATAGAATTTATCTCTGTTTGGGTTTTTTTCCTAAAAGTTTGAATGATAGTTTATCTTGTTCTATACTGCCTTGCTATAGACCAATTGCTTCCACCTACTACCCTTGGTATGCTTTCCAATTGACTTAAAAAAGAAAAGCCTTTTGATTAGGTGATCCATGGTGGATATTTACCTTGATATCTCTTCTCTTTTAACCATTTGTCTTTACAAAGAGATTTTCAGCAAGTCTGCTTCTTTTATCTTCTTGAACTTCATAATAGTGAACTATATATAATCTTAATTAGATGACACAGTGTTTCATCTCATTTCTTATACCTGTATGTATTAAGCAAGCCATGCTTTCTTGTAACAGTTCTAGTGTTCTGTATCACCAAGTCTTGGTGTCATGTATATTGTAGCTTATAGACACTCTAAAGCTTGTAGTTCTTTCTGTTAGCTTTCATACTCCTGGTATTTGTGCATAAACGTATTTATTTCCCCCATAATTCTTCTACTTGTCTCAATTATGACATGTACTGTAGTTTCCTGCGTCCTCCTTTTCCTACTCTATGTCTGTGTGTAGGAATCTACCTTTTGGTTCTCCATGGATATTTATCCCCAGTCCTCTCCAAATAAAATTTAAAACTTTCCTGCATTTGATTAGAATTGCTGTCTAAATATCCTATCAACCATCTGTGTCAAGTGGACTCACCTCTCCTTTTCCTTCTTCTGAACTTTTGAACTTACAGTTTAAGTTACAGCATCTTAAGATATATGCTTACTGTATATATAATTCAGCAGTCTGAATCCTCAGCAGGCAGAGGTTCCTGCTGGGAAATCCTGAGCTTACTGCTTCTTACTGTATAGAAGCTTTGAACAGACTCATGGAGATTCCAAGGCTTCTTGACTTCAAGACCTTCAGACATGAGCTCTATCTACTGCTTTTACAAAAGATACTTTCCCTTTGAAGACTTCCAAAGGCATCCACCTCTATTAGTAAGCAGAAAGCTTAGAAAGATTGGTTCTGAGTTAACGAATGTTTAAGCTCAGGCTAGGTGATAATTTGAAAGGTCTGAGTCCCACCTCATCTTTCATAAGGTTAATACATACTTAAAAGCTCTTAAGAAGCAAAGGTTTAGTTGCTTTGGGTTTAGTGCCCAGAAACTTTATTCTGTGTTGAACTTACACCTGTTTTTTTACTTACTTTATGCCCATGCCTTCATGCCCATATTCAGTTCAAATCACTCTCAGTGTTTGCTTGATTGTCTTTAAATTAAGGAAGACTGTTTGGAAACTTGGTGAATCTGTGTGAGAAGGTAGACTTTAAAGGCCAAAAAAGAAAAGGATTTTAATACACAATGGCACTTCTCATTTAAAACGTTAATAGAAGAAATGCACATTATCAAGGAAGAAAGAAATATATATTAGCTTCACAGCTGACAACTGAAACAAAAATAATTGTTTCAATGCATTTAACAAATGAAAAAAAATGCAGTGCTCTGGAGTGGCAAATTGTGGCATCTAGCTATTGGGGTAAAATGGTAAATAGCTTTATAGACTCTTGGGAAAGAATTTGTTTTAATTGTGTGCAGTCATATTCAAATCAATATCTGAAAAATCCATTGGGATGCAGACAACTGGAATAAATCAGAATTTCAGAGCAACTCAGATAATAGATTCTTGTTTAAGGCTGACAGGAGATAAGACTTTCACATTTACATACCTTTTTGGTTCTTCTATTATGAAATTTGCTCATATTAATTCAGTTTGGTTTACTATAAGGGTGAAAAGGCACTTAACATTTAAAACAGTTACATGGAAGGACTACTATTACTGATGCTTGTGCTTTGTCCAAGTAATCATTACTATTGCCATAGGTAATGGTCCATTAAAATGTCATTATACCCCACTTTTTATACCTCAGTAATTGAAATTCCCTACAAAACAGTATTGGCCAGGCAATTACAGGCCTAGGGTGAATATCATTCATTTACTTACACTGTCAATCTGAAGAAGACCAGTGAGGACACTGGAAAAATCTTCTTGTACTTTGACAGATGTACCAATTAGACAGAGATTTGATAAACATACTCCAAATCACTTTTGGTCTGTGCACCTCACTGCCAGCACCAGGAAGAATAATATTAGTACCACGTTTATACTTAACGTCAAGCATGTAGCAGCCAGAAAGCTCCAGTTAAGCAACCTCAGCTTCATACCGCTGTCCACATGTGTGGTGTATTTTGATGTGTTTTACAAATAAGATACCTGAGGGAGAGATGGATAAACTTCCCCTTCATTACTATTACATTTCCCTTCATTACTTCATGGCTAATCAACTTGTAGAGCATATTCATGAAATATGCTAGTTAAGCTTCTTATTAAGAAATTTATTCAGGTAATGGCATACTATTTTGCATGGGGCACTCAACTTATTCAATAAAAAAATTACAAAACTGAAAGTCTTATTTGTGAAATATTTTTCTGAGATTTATTTTTCACTATTTTTCTCACTTCATGTAGGCATGATGGAGAATCAAATTTGGCATAAAAGATGTGCTTGGCAATCACAGTTGGGGGTCCTGATTTCATAGACAAGTTGTTTGTGCCATCTACTCTTTAGATACCATCTCCAAGATAGGGACAAGGAAATATGTCTTGTCATGTAGGACTATTTCTAGGGTTAATTACATGTTGGTAATGATAGTTAACAGCTATCATTAAAGCCAGACAGAAGATGGGGGAATGAAACTCAGTCCATTGGGTTTTCAACAAGGAAGAACAATGTTCTGACTTGATAAAATGCCTCAATAAATATTATGAGAAAGAGGATCTGTTTGTAGATGTACAAATGTTAGAAATTCTAGCTAATTTCAGTCACCACTATAATTTAATTCACACATATTTTACTTAGTTCTGTATACAACATTTACCTGGTTAGGAAGCTAAAATGGGGGCGGGGGAACAATGACATGACAATGTAAAGAACAAGTGAAGTTCTTTTCTCCTGTTCTGCCAAGCCTTACCAACCATAAGGCTGCTTTTGCCCTGACAGAGCAATGTAGAGGGACCATGGTGTAGTATTGGTACCTTGGTGAATAAAAATCAGCTGAGAAGTACTGAAATGTGTTCACACTGAAGTGAATGTGCCTAGCAAGAGAAAGACTGCAGAGAGTTAGGTTGTTTGCTCCAGCTGCCTTCAGATTGGCTTGCTAGACCTTTCTGATACCACATCTGTGAAGAACTTCCCATTATGTGAATGCGTTCCCAGAACCCCTTGCCTACTTTGAATATTAGGGGGTCAGGCTAATGAAAGCCTTATGCTAATAGCTGGCAACTAGACGGAAACGACTGAATGATAAAACATCATCTAGTACTCTTTAATTATGGGGAAAAAATAGGGCTGGGGAGGCTGATGCATCTATTGACATTTTTTTAATTTATTTTTGTTGTGTCTGCCATTAGAGCAACCAGATGTAACTTAGCAAAGCCATACCCCAGCTTTCTTGCTCTTCTTTATCAGAGATAAGCTATTTTCTCAAGTTTCTACCAACCAGATCAGTGTACTGTCAATTAAAAAAAAAGCACAAAATATATATATATAAATTCTAGGCATGCCATTTGCCTTTCAGTTGGAACTGAAACAATGGCATGATAATAAAAATACATTTCATAATAAACAGAGGGGCATTTGAAGCCTTCCTAGACTATCAAGTGATGAGTGCAGTATCATGAATGCCAACACTTTTTTGCTGCTGATGTCATTGCTTGTCTTCACTTGAGTATTATCAGCCCAGATGAAGATCAGGCCCTGTATTCACAAAATCCCAAACCCTCCTTCAAGATATTTTCTTCTTGTCTTACTGAAGCAAAGCAACCTTTTACAGGACTGGTGTGAGATGTTTAAGGAAAACTGCATATCAAAATACCTTCTAAAAATCTGTTATTTAGCGCTTCCTGATTTTTAATGAATACCTTTT
Source organism: Falco biarmicus (assembly GCF_023638135.1). Taxonomy (NCBI): domain Eukaryota; kingdom Metazoa; phylum Chordata; class Aves; order Falconiformes; family Falconidae; genus Falco; species Falco biarmicus. The sequence continues at coordinate 29,980,053 of NC_079293.1, read as the reverse complement.
ACACTAATTTTGTGACAGTCCTAGTTAGGAATTTTACTTTCTGAGGTCTTCTTTTTGTTTGGATTTTTTTTTTATTCTAAGTAGCAGTGACAAATCATAAGGAGAAATATGGGTCCAAGAGAAAGCTGAACATCTTACTAGTCTCAAGAGACTAATTATAAAATCTTTATCCTAGTTGCCTGTTAATGAAAGTATGATAATTTGCATATCAATACCTTTGTGTTTTCAGAGATATTTTTCTAAGGCTTTATTTTCTTCCCAATTATGACATAGGTCTATTTTCTCTTTTTGACATCTAGTTTCTTTTAATATTTTAGTAAAATAAACATAGGTGTTACATCCCACTTTTTCCAGTGTGAGTCCCTCAGCTGGCCAGGTATTATTCAGCATATACTTCAGTCACTAGGTTTTATCATTATTTGCTGAACAGATTGTTTGAAGAAGGGTTTTTTGAGCTCCCTCCTTTGCACAGTTCAAAATCAACTGCAATATAACCAGCTTTCCAGAAAACCAAATGCTTGCATATTTCTTCATTATCATTTAAAAGGGCATAGATGTCACATTTTACATCTAGATGATTTTTTTTTTTGACATGCACATTTAAAGATGTGATTGTATTTATTTTTTAAACTGCTCACATCACCACTGTGGCAACATGAAACTGGTTATCAATGTAATATACATCACAGTAATTAATCCCTGGTACTTCACAGTTTCTTGCACTGCTAGTTTTCTGAAACATTCATTTTGTCTGTGGATTCCCCAATGTGAGAATTTATCTATAGGGGTACTTACACCATGGCCATCTTTATTATGGTGTCTCAGCACTGGCACCCCACATTGGGCTACAAGCCGTAGGTTGAACTTTGTATCTCATCCTTTAAAAAAGCATAAGGGAGTAATGTTTTCACATGAAAGTAAAAGCAAAGTCTAAATTACTTTTAGATGATTTTTATTTTTGATTATGGAAACTAACTAGCAAGGATGAATTTGATCTGTGAATAAATGAGTACCACCTGTCTCTTGTGCTGTAATTTCAGCACCTTTTAAGAACTCTAGATTCTATCTATGGCTCGTGTTCTCTCCCCTTATCTTTGTCAACATGAGGTACTTTCTCTCAGAGCTGTAGATATGCTTTTTGGACCACAGGTGCATTATAATAGTGTAAGAAAACCTTAGAAAACATGGGGATTTTGAAGAGGTCACAGGATTATACTTGGTGTCACTATTGTTGATTTTATCTTGTTAATTGACAATGCTGTAAAAAAAAAAAAAAATACTGAAAGACAATTACTTGTGCAAGCAAAGTCCTTTAGTGTTGTTTTCAGGGACCTGTGCCATACACAGTGGTTGCAATATTGTTCCCCGGGTGACTGAGGGGGGTGATCTGCTGCCTTGCATTTTCCTGCTGGCAACTCATGCACTGAGTGCAGTGTCATGGCTTTTCTCATGCACCTTTGCAGCACTTGTCAGGTACAGGTATCCCCTGGGTAGTGTTGACTGCTGTGTATGAATAACATTGAACACAGCTGTGCAAAAATGGTTTGAAGACTATTCTGTGCTAAAGATTGGACTGATCAGTCCTCTTGCATTCAGTAAATATCATGTAACTCTTCTGGGTGATGTCAACCAAACCACCAAAATACAGCAAGGTTGAGCAAATGCTCTAAGCAGGTGGACCAGGCGGTTTCTGTGACAATCAAGAAAGCAAGTCTGAGAAGTGTAAATACAAGATGGAGAAGGACATTGAAGTACACTGAGGACTTTCAGAGCAATAAGCAAAGAAAGTGTACTCCCTTGGCCTGCCTGTATTCAGAGGTGGAGAGCTTTGCACATCAAAGATATCAGGCTTCATGACCTGGTTTTCTTCCTAGGTAAGAGAATTCTACTGATCCCAGACTCTCACTAATCAAGTGTTCAAGAAAGGGTAGCAGTGTTTTAGGGGTTATTTAGAAAGGTGCAAGTTAGCATGCTGTTGCCTCACTTGAATTTCTACATTATATCCATTGTAAATCAAACCTAACATATAAATCCCTTTAGAATATGTTTGTTTACTTTTTCCACAAAGCAGGAGTGGAGGCTCGGGAACAATGAGTTCCTTTATAGAGCTTTGACAAACAAAATTATTGAAGTTAAATGGGGGAAAAAAAGCAGCTTGTGAAAAAGGATACTAATTATTCCTTCTTATTCATGCAGGATCACTCATGCTTTTCCCAACTTGTCTAATAAATGCATAAAAATAAATAAGTCCTTTAGTGTTCAGGTTTGCTACAGATTTGTTCAAATGTTGCTTTCAACTCACAAGCAATTTCAAGGCTGTAATGGAAAAGCTGAATCAGCTGTGAAATGTAACTTTTGACTTAATTATATTAATTGACATACCTATGTATAATTTTTTTGAGTATTTGGTATAATTGCTTCAAATGACATTTAATTTGTCACTTGAAGTACAATAATTAGAAACAGTTCATGAAAGAAAGTCATTGCAACTTCAAATGAAGTATTTCAAAGGTATAATTATTTTGAATGTTATAATACTGAATAGCTACACTCACAGGGCTGGGGAGCTGACACTGCCAATGTTAAAGTCTACAGACCGGTGGGTCTCTTTTGCTACGCAGGCCACTTATTTGCAAGATTCTGGGGAATAGCACTATGTGAAAAGGAGAAACCACATGCTAGTTTCTCCTCCCCGTAGGCTAGAGGCAAGCCTTCTGTGCAGAAATGTTTGTCATCCAAATCTCATTAGAAATCAATGGAAAACATTCCATCAAACTCAGTGGGAGCTGAATTGATCCACAAGTGTATTTTTGGCTCTGCTGGAGATGTTCAAGAGGCGTGCTGCTGGCTGACAGAGCAGCTGCTTGATGTGAATAGTCCCCACAGAAATACCCCAGTGCAGTGCTGGGGTGCCTCTGCACAGCACCAGCACCGGTTCCTTGGGGAAAGCCTCCACCCCCACCTCACCTCAGAAAGAGGAAGGAATGTGTTACACGGGGAAGAAATTAGCAGTGGCCTTAATAATGTAAACTGGCAAGAACAGTCACATAGCTAGGAAGATATTGCCCAATATTGCACAATATCTGTCACATAAAAATAAATAAATCGAAACCACAGAAAAATAAAGCAGGAGAAAGGAAGGTGAATTTCCTCTAGCGCCCTGGCCAAAAGGGCACGCAACTGTGCAGAAGCTGGAGGCCCTGCTCATTTGCAAGAAGAGCAACTGTAGTCCATGTCATGCCAGTTGGGAACTGGTTTGCTGGGCACTGGCAGGGAAATGTCTTTTTTAAAACACTTGGGCCAGATCTCTGAATGGACCCTGTCCCTTGGAAATCTGAGCAAGAAGTGGCTATCTCAGCTTCAGTGCCAAGAAGCTCAGGTGCTGAAATATGATGGGAAGACCAAGGTGCAGTGCCATGGGTCCTCATTCTGCCTGAGTTCTGCAAGCTCCTGAAGAACCTAACCCACACCGACAGCAGTGAGTGTCAGGAGCACGACCGGATGAAGTGAGGGATCTCAGCATTGAGAACAGGAAAACAATTTCAAGTTTATTTAATTGCTAATCACAGCATTTTTTTGTGACATTTATGTTTTAACCCCAGGTACTAGAGAGAGGTCTTAAAAAAACCATCATGGATAGTTCTGTTTTAACACTATCAACCTGAATCTTGACCTAAAAGCTTTAAATAAACTCCTAGCACTGAAATAACACCTAGAGACTTAAATAACCTGGGTACCTAGGATGGATTTTAAAACTGTATGCCCACCTTCAGAGAGGGATTTTCCTTTGGTTGACAGATCAAGTCAGAAGCTGTGCTGCAGGCAGGGGAGTTACGTGTCAGGAGACACTAAGCCCAGTTCTTGGGCTTCTGCTAGCAGTCCCATTTAAAGTTACTCTTTTTCTCTGTCACTTAGTCATTGCCTTCTTCAGTTCTTTAGAGTATGAGGTATTGGCACAGGGATGGAGGAGTGAAGGGGTTTTCTGGAGCTCCTGTTACTAATGCTGCGCTCTAAAGGAGTGCGTTAGTTCTCTCACCTCTTGTCAGTTCTGGTTATGGCCACTGATACCACGTTAGGTCCATAACAGGTCCAGACTGACATGTAAATACAGTTCTGTGACCACATACACCTATAACATGTCTTGTTTCCTTCAATGAACTTGTAATAAGAATTTAGGCTAATGCTATATGCCACATGCAGTCTGCTATATACCTTTTGCACACTAAATATTTGACAATAATATTTTGGTTTTGTCATCCATACCGAACATTCCCTATTAATCCTGGTTTCAGAGGAGCAGGCTCCTGCTGGGTGAGGAAAGAAGGACAACAACAGGGAATTTTGGGAGTTTTTTCTTCTGAATAGCCTAGTAACCTCTGAAAAGTCTAGTAATTGAGCCTTCATCAGAAATGCTGACATAAAAGCCAGCATTGGTCTGGAAATGCAAAGTGCAGTTCAGTTACAGCTAAGGGCCAAAGTAACCAGGGAAGCTCAGATTTACATCACTACGTTAAGCCAACAGCACAGCTGCATCAAATTACTGCCTTCAGAACAGGAAGGACTGGAAGCTTCATTACAAGTGCTACAGAGACGACGAAACACAATCTCATCTGTACGTTGTATATGAGATCTCATTTTTCCCCTCGGAGAAATAGTTAGTAGAAGGAACTAGTCCCCATTGGAGCGATCTGAGTCTTCTGCAAACAGGTCTGGCTGTTTGTCAATATGAATGTGCAAAGCAAACATTTTCAGAAAATGAACTGAAGGCAAAACAATTTTATTTTTGTCCATGAAGGTTGAAATGTTTCACTTAGCTTTCAGATAACAGGTGCTAATAACCTATAGGTAGTTCCTAAGAATTTTGTCCCTGCAGCATCTGACCTGCCTGAGCTGATTCCTCTATTTGCATGTTGATGCAATAACTTTAATTGGTCCTTGCACAGGTGGATGTCTTGGCCTGTAGGACAGCAGATTCAGGGCCTTTGTGTTTTTCTTTTCTAACAAATTAAACCTCTACCTGAGCATACACATGTGAATCTAAATTCACATACAATTAATTTTTCACTTTAAGAGTCTATCCCAAAGGAGTTTCAAAAGTACCAATTATTACTTAGCTATGCTAGCTTAAATGCAAAACATTACACTGGTGTAACCAAACTGAATTTGGCCAGTTGAATCTGACCTAATTTTATTAGCCATTGTTTGTTTGAGTTGTTATTATATTTTTGCTAGACTTTTGAGTAGTTGCCTAAGATTTCATTATTTGTGCCGTGTCTGAGCTTGAATAAGAATGGAAGGCTAAAAATGAACTTCAGAAAATAAAAAATCATGGAAACACACTAAAATGGACAGTCTTAGAAATGCTTTTTCTTTGTATACTTACCAGATATATGACCATTTCAAATGTGTATGCTTGACTTGTCCTTTTTTCCTCCTTCCTTCTTTCCTTCCTTTCCTTCTTTCTTTCCTCCTGCCTTCCTTCTTTTCTTCCTTCCTTTCCTTCTTTTTCTTTCTCTCTTTCTTTCTTTCTCTCTTTTTTCTTTCTCTCTCTTTTTTCTTTTTTCTTTCTTCCTTTCTTTCTCCTTCTTTCTTTCTTTCTTTCTCTTTTTTCTTTCTTTCTCTCTTTCTTTCTTTCTCTTTCTTTCTTTCTTTCTTTTTATCTTTCTTTTTCTTCCTTCCTTCCTTCCTTCCTTCCTTCCTTCCTTCCTTTTCTTCCCTTCCTTCCTTCATTCCTTCTTACTTTCTATTTCTTGTCTTCTCCCTCTGAAACTGAGCAATCAGTTTGTACCACACACTTCATTTGCCCTACGGAAACTGTGTGACTCAAGTAACCACTTGCATCTTTCTACTGAATCTAAGCCTGCTGATTTTTCTCCCTGAGTCTCTATTTCTCTTTTAGCAAAGCTAGACTTTGTCATCATACTATACTGGTAGGAATCATCTGCTGCTGGTATACCTCTGTGCTTGCTAGGTAACTGTTTTACAAGTGGGATATATCAAAGATGTGATGCTAACTGCAATCTGTGGAGCTTTGTTACCTGTCACAGTCACACAGCAAAGCCTGCCGGTGAAGGATGACATGTCAGTTAAGAGAGGCCCATGCTGCTCCAGCAAGATCATGGCTAAACACAAAAGCTAAGACTAATTCAGCTCAGATGTCACCAGTTTTGTAATTGGCATTGGGGACATAACCAAAGTACCATGCCTGAGCACTGTAACTAGTGTCCCATTTCACTCTGTATTAATCTTAAAGGCTGTGACATTTTCTCTTATATGATTGCCTACATTGAAAAAATGAATATTTAAATTAATTGACTTTTTAACACTTCAGGTTACATTTATTTTGCTAGCATTCACCTCTCTCTCTTTTTTAAGCCAGTGCCTTTTACTAGGTCCTGATAATATTTCTTCTACAAAGATGCAAAACTTTCCAAGGCAAAAGAGTTTATTGCTGTGAGTTGGCTATACTCAGCAAAGGTCTGCACAGTACACTACTGAACTTCATGTACTATAAGCCTTTTAGAATGGAAATTTACTGCAGTGTCTCACTTCGAGGAGAGAACCAAAACAAACTTACTAGAACAGTAATTTAAAGACTGCGCTTTAAAGGGAGGGGAGAGAAATAAACCTCCTACCACTCCTTCTCCTAAATGTTGGGATCATGTGAAAATCAATAAGATGACTTCTTTCTTCCTTTTTTTTTCTTAACACGGTAAAAAGCCCAGCTGTAACTTTGTGGAATTGCTTTCTAACGGAAACTTAAAGGGAGAGTGAATGTGTATGTGATGTGACAGGGTCCATGGCCAGATCCTACCCCAGAGGGTGGTGGGCTGCCAGCTGCCCTGCCAGCAGAGCAGCTCTGGACTGCACAGCTGTGGTCAGTGCAGGATTTCTGAGACCGCCAGCTCCATTCTGCTCTCTTAGCCTGCCTATCCGCTGGCACACTCCTTGCTCACCTGAAACGTGGGCAGACGTAGGCAGAACTGTCCTGGTGGCTCCACGGGCAATGCTGAGCGTAAGAAATGTAATCTGTAAGGTGGAATTTCCTGACTGCTGCACAGCCCTGCTTTATACACAGTTTTTAATGTAATGTTGAATAAAATTTCCGAAAGCCTTCATTTTCTGATCTGGTCTTTAAAAATTGTGTATATAAGAAGAAATCCAAGATATCCAAGAAAACCACCTCCAAGTTTTGTAGCTCCTCTGGAATACAGTAAGTACCAATAGTCTTACATTTGTGGAGTTGCAAGCTTTACAAAGTCTGGAGGGCTCGTCGAAGAACAGATCACAACTTGCCCAGCTATGGAGTTAAAGGAAATGTGCTCTCCTGACAAGAGATTTTGAAATGGGGGATAAGAAGCAGAGGCTTAGGGTTTAGGTAAGGGAACTGCAAAGCCCAGCAGCAGCCTGGCCAGCTGAGAAGACCTAGAATCAGCTTGCCAGCTGGGAGGGAGACTGTACTACATTGACATGTCCCTGGGTGGAAAAAGAGGTTTTCCTGAGCTTGGATGATCTCGAACAGGGTTATTCATTCATGGCTAAGTGTGTGTGACCAGACCAGTAGATTTGCCAGCAACTTTTTAAAAATCAGTTTTCTTAATACATACTGAAATTGAAATTCTCCTCAAGAACCTAGCAATAGTGATGCAAGTCATCAGGAGATGTGTGCCAGGTTTGGGATATTATTTCTGGATGAAATGTTAGGAAGTGAGACTCTTGAATATGATTAACCAGTGTAAAGAACATTTCCTGTGATATATAAGAACAAGATCGCTGATTCCAAAGAGAAATTTAAGGTTTTGCTCCTGTGTCCCAGAAAATACTTTATTCATTGGAATATTTGCCAATCTAGAAACTCTTCCTTTGAGGAAAAAACATGCAGAACTAGTTTTTTGTCCAGTCTAAACCAGGACATTATATATATATAAAAAGATTTTGGGATGGGTAGGGAGTTGTTTTTCTACTCAGTTCTGCTGTATGTAACATCTGTAGATCCACAGATATCACTGATAGGCTCCCAGTGCATCTTATGGAGGCTGCAGGTGAAAAGCACCCTTATACCAGTCTTAATAAATGAGCAGAAGCACTTTTTAAGACTTTACATTTTATGAAAGGCAAAATGTCTGTTTCCTTATGCTGCTCTTCCACCTAGAAGTCATTAAAGTCTAGAGCAGTATATCTGGACAAAGCACTGTATCTCAGTCCAGTGAGTACCTTCTTGGTATGCTCTGACCTCTGTTCAAGGCTGGCAGAAGTACTTCCTGAATCAGTCTGTAGCTTGTATAGTTCCCAAGTGCTTTGGTTTTTATTGAAAGGCTGATATAAACTCTTTGATCAAATAAACACTTGTGCAAGAAAGAAATGGGAAGGCTGCTATTTAAGAAGAGAATGACTGGCTTATTAAGGTTTTATTCAAATGTACATTACAGTTGCACTGTGTGTTACTTTTTAAAAAGGAAAACTAAAATAAAATTTTACACATATTTTTAGCTGCTTCCATGAATTAATATCCAAGTGTAAGAGCAAGGTGTTAACAACCACAAAACAGGCAAGCTGTTCCCACCTTTGGGAAGCTGATGCATGCTATGGTACCTTCATAAGAACAATAACAAATGTGTGGGTTTGGTTTTTTTTAAATACTTTTATTCATAAACTGAAATGAGTGAACATTTAAAAGACAACCACTGAGCAGAGTAGCAAACTAACTTTCCTCCCAGGGCAACAGAAAAATGGCTACTTTAATGAGAAGCAAGCATAAACTACTTATTATGTTCATTCATGTCTGTATATAGTTTCTGAATGCCAAAAAATACTTAAAACCTGTTTCCTGAATTGAAAAAACCCCTAAATATCAGAAGCATCATTCTCATTTCTACTAAATGCAGCAGTTGCTGGCATGCTATTGGCACTTACTTTAAATTTATGTTGAGTACTGTTGATAGCACCGAGGAAAAGGATGCATTTTCAAATAGTAAGGGAGTGTCAGCACTGCTGTTGTTTATGAGTCGCACAGACAGTGGTTACTGGGAGTAGTGTGTGTGCTGCCTTGCCTTGTTATTGCCACCGGGAGGCTGTGGTATAGCTGGGTTTGGTAGGATTACCCCAAACCATAATGGATCCCTAGTGGAAAGTCGGACATTGTGTAAGGAATGAGAATCTGGCTCCAAATATGTAACAGGCAGAGTTTAGCTCATAAACAGTGTATAACCAGTGCAAACATTAGAAGTGCAAGAATCTAAAACAAAAAAAAAAAAAAAAAGATTATTCAGTTTCTGTAAAGCTAAGCTCAATAAAAACAGTAATAAAACGGTGTTTTTATTAGAGCATCTTACACGCTGGTTATAAAAAATATCTTTCCTCCAGAGGTTTGGCTTGCTTAGGTTAACTCTTTGGGACTGGGATTATGGCATTTACTGCCCCAGAATCTGGATTGTCCAATAGGTGAAGGAAGGGGCGTACTGAAATGTTCCCATCAGAGCTGGGAGGATAGTTAATATTGTTCACTTCCTACTGGTACTGCTTCTGTCTTCAGAACAGGGGCCTGCCTCTATAAGTCATGCCTTTGGGTAAGGCAGCAATAAGAGAGGAAGAAATAAAAGTGTTATGCAAAGGAGCTCTGGAGCTGGGAGCATTGCTGTGCTGTCATGTTTCCTGGGGAGCCACTGTGGAGCAGAGCGATGCCATGCAGCCACCAGCCCCCACCAGTGTGCAAGGACTGCTCGTTCCCAAACCACTAGGAACTGCTTCTTCCTCAGCATATTTCCTTAGTAAATTAAATTGTATTTGTGCTCTATAGATGGATGGCATCACTTTTATTTGCCTGCTTACATTCATTACTATCTATTGGTTCACCTATACAGCGGTAGCTGGGCAGCAGGCAGGACAGCTGCCTTCCTGCTGTGGCCTGGATGCTTATCCTGGACCGAGTGAGACCTCTGCAATAGGGACTGGGTAACCAAATGCATCAGATCTCACTCAGCAGGGAGAAGCCTGCATGATGGGGAATGTCCCTGTCCTTGCACCTGCCTGCAGCGCAAGGGGAGATTCCTGAGAAGAGCAGGGAACATCTACACTGCAGAGGTGACAGAGATCCCATTCCTATGGACCAGGAAGGGACAGCATACTGCAACTTTGGAAACTACTGGAGATTGATGGATGGAGTAAAGGCTGGAGAGAAGAAGCTCTTCTTCAGGTCTCCAGAGAGGACACTTATTTTCAAGTCTTGTAATTTCTTTTGTTTCATGCAGATGAATTTCCCATGTTTCAAAGATTGTTTGTGGTCTCATAAGACACGTATGCCCTTTTGGGTGCTTTCTTGAGGACAAACCCTCTAGCAAGTCCAGCCAGAGCACCCAGCACAGCAGTACTTAACACAGGGACTACTTCCAGCAGGTCAGCTCAAGTAGAGTAAGGCATCATCTGTTAACCAGATGTAGGGCCCATAATGGAGGAGTATGCTTTTTTATTATTATTATTTTTTTATTTTAGCATCAACAAGCCTTCTCTGAAGTCTATTTAAATGCAGGTGTAGACCACGTCTGAGTAGATTAACACACAACCACAGAGTCAGATGATTGTAAGAATCTGCTGTTCATCTGGAGAAAGCTCATGGGAAAAAGATCTGAGGGAAGGGAGCTGTTAGATATGAGCTGATATTTCTCTTACTTAATAAAACTGTGCCTGGAGGAAGTGGGAAGTAACTACTAGAAACAGGAAGATTTGGTGAGGAAGGAAATCACCTGGCCCTTGGGAGAGATAGCTGTTGGTTTATGTATTGTGTTTTATTTTGGACTTTGTTGATTCAACTGCTATGTAGTGTTTGGATGAAAGACCTTGAAAGGATTCGAGCAGTGATGTTTAACCTTTCCAGGGAGGTTTAGAGAAGCCAGCAATCTGCAGAGACTGTTCCTGCAGTAGCAGGAACTGTTTTACCCTCCAGAAACTGAATTTATGCCCAGAAAGAACTGAAAACTGTGACTTGGAAGGATCAATAGAAGATAAGGTCACAGCTGAATAAAGTTCTCAAAAGTTTCCAGTTCTTACTTGCTCGAACCTCTCTCTCGCCTGAGGCCAACTCTATCAGCATTTTCTTGGGACAGTGAAGCTATAAGCAGCATACTGTAAGACAGTTCTGCTGTGATTAGATGTAAGGAAATACAGGGCTGTCGGTTGTCAAGGCACTGCTGGTATTTTAATTTGAAGTGTCACTCAGTCTCCTTAGGTTGCTTTGCATTGATATTGAATAAAATAGGAGAGGAATGAGTTTTAAGAATAGAGAGGAATTTCTCAGTGGGCTGGAAGAGGGGAGATCGTGGAAGGAGGAGCTGGCTTTAGAGGACCCAGTCTGGCCTTGCTACCTTGAGCAGATTTGTCCGTGTGCAATATCCCTCCAGCCTGACCTTCCTAAAATCCTCCTTGTTGCACCAAAGCAATTGGCTGTGCAAGGGCTGGCACAGTTTGATTCCCAATGAATCACATAAAAACTGATTTAATGAAGTGTCCCTTGATCTTATGAGTATTACTGAGGCTGGGGTTTTTTTTCCACTTGCCTGGGGCTTTCTGAAAAGGCTCAATTGCTTTTACACCTGAGTTCTTTTCTAGCTTATTCTCCTAGTATTGGTTCCTAATGAACCTGTGACATTTATTCCCATATCTTTCCACTCTCCCATCCCTAACTTCCTCCCTTTCCTGAGGTGAAATTTAATCATTTTCTTTACTAGCTAAAAGAAAAAAAGAAAAAAAAAAACACAGAAAACTTAATGCTTCTGAGAGCTAGCAGGTTCTTTTAATTCTTTCTGTTATGACAATATGACAGATTCTTGCACTTCCCTGGCTCCCAGTGGAAATACCAGGCTCTGAGGAGACAGACAGAGGGGTATAAAGACAGAAGGCATTTACTCTTAGCAATGATTTTACTAATGAGAGTTTTTAGTGGTGACATTAACAAACTGTTCTCTCGGAGAATTTCCTGAGGGCTTCGGTGTCACTACATGCAGCATCAGCTAGGTGACAAGCTCTCACCACCACCCCAGTCACTGCAGAAGCAGCATCCTCAGCAGGAGTGGGTCCACACTCTCAGTTTTGGCAGGATGATGGTGAATGCTGAGTGGAGCAAGCAGCACAGCAGCTTTCTTCTAGGTGTTTGTTTCTAAGAGTTTACATCTTGTCGTTTTCTGTGAAAAGAAAGAAAAAGAAAAAAAAAAGAAGAGTAGCCTCATATTGAAGGATTTAAACATTTTTGCAAAGCTTAATTAAACTTCTAAATCCTCACTCTAGACAGTTAAGCATTGCAATAGGTAAGATGAAGTGCAGAGAAGTCAAGGGACTAATCCAAGGTCAGTGACAGGGTCAGGAGCAGCCCCTGGGGGGTTCACTCCACTCCTCTGCTGGTGGTAAATCATTGACAGTCATTCCAGTGTGGCCAGCAGATTTCCCCCAGTCTGTGACCGGTGAAAACAGGGAACTTGCTTTGAATCCAAGCCATCTTTGCCTGGCCAGCAGACAGCCTTTAGCTCCTAATGATAATTGCTTTATGTATTTAATTATCTTATCGTAACCCTTTGTTATCACAACTAGGATAGGGCCAACTTGGTTGAGGAAAGACAAAGATAAGCAAGAAAAGTAAATGCAAAAAAAGAATACCCAGATGTGGAAGCGGGCCAACAGGGTGTCAATCTACCTGTCTGAAACCTCTTCTAGGAGCCACATCAGGAAAAGAGATGTTTATGTAAAAAGACACAAGATTCAGATACTTGGAAAAATTGTTTGTAGAAACCAAGCACCCAGTCAGTTTGTCAGAAATCCTCTCACAACAGTTTGGTGTCGGTCTGTTAGCAAAATCAACAAAACAGTCTGCATCCTTATGCAGATGCATAGTCCAGATCCACTGTGGGAGGAACCCCTGAAGCAGTGTCCCAGCTTGCCCAGAGGACTGGGGCACAGGCACCCACTGGAGTCCTGTGGGACACGGTATTGTGGTTAACCCTTGGCACTTGCATTTTGGGAGCTGCCTGTCATTTGAATTGTGTGGTTTTGGTTGTTTTTTGTTGTTTTTTTTTTAAAGAGCATCCAAGTTCTATTTTGCTTTCTACACCTATCTTGGAAGTATCAGACCTTCACAGTCTGAGAAGCCCATTTTCCATCTAGCTTTACTCATGATGCTTATCATGAACCATAGATTAACAAGTGACTAAAACTGCACTACAGCAAGTATGTAAGTGTAAATCTGAATGATGCATGATTACTCTGAGCCAGCAGACATGTACAAATAATTGGCCTTTAAAGTTCATTAGTCAGTTTTATTACAAATAGTGCATTTGCATGATGTTTGTAAATTTATGCACCAGAGGGCATAAGTGATGACAGCATTCCACTGACTAGGCAGAGCAATTACAAAAAGCACATCCGCTTTGAAATGCCAACACAAAACACTTGTTTCAATAATTGGTCATAGTGTTTCAGTCCTGGGAGTGAGACCTGCTAAACTCTTTAGTTATAGCAAGTGGCATAGAGAGGCAAAGTGTCCCAACACGCTGAACAGTCGCTTCCAAATTGTTTTCACCATTGATTCACCCCCGCTCTCAGTATGTCTGAATTAGAAGGGGAAAATTTTTGAAGTGGATGCTGTCAGATTTACCTTTTCCTTTGGATGCTGAAGAGCTTTTCTGTGGCTGTCACAGAGGATTTAGCTATATAGTGCTGTTCTCTATACGTGGATCCAATAAGAACTGAAAGATAATTGGGGAGATTGTAGAGGTTATAGTGTCATTAGTACTAATCTGTTCCTCTTTGGGCTTGGTGAGAAGATTAGTAGTGGAGGTAAAGAGGAAAAAACTCTGTTTGAAAATGAACATGAATTTATTGGTTAGGTAGTGAAAGAAGATAAACCCCATCTCCTGGCTATTTTCCTAGCTATTACTAGTATTGTTAATCTATGCGCATCTACTTTTTGCACTTCTAGAAAGTGACCAGAAACATCTTGGTCAATTAAAAATTAAATAAAATATAAGATTCATGTGTGATTACACTGAAGTGTTGCATGCCCGTGCTGCCTCCAGATAAGGACTGCTGCAGCATGTTTTCCATCTCCAGATTACCTGTGATCCCCAGCTAAGAAGCCATATACTTTGGGATACCAGAACCGATAAAGCACTGTCAGTTTGAATCTGTTTCCTCATTGCTTGCTTATCTCTGCTCCAATGTGAGACAATTAACATACCATATGTTGTGTTCTTCATTAGCCAATACATTCAAAAGTGCTCCTAAATGCTGTGCATGACATAGCTTTTTATGTGCTTGCCCACAGCTGCATTAATAAAATCTGAGGAGGCAGGTGTGTGCATGCGCATATATATAGATGTATGCAGGCATGCATGGGAGTTCAGTTATCGGAATGGTAAACACTCACAGCAGGAGCAAACCGATGACAAGTGAACCCATAAAAGGTTCAGCTAAGAGAAACTTATAAAGACTTGAAGGGTTTCTTTGAAAGCAGCTTATATGCTCCCCAGATTTCCATTATTTTACTGTAATGGAAAAAATATTCTTGCATTAGGTTAAAGATCTAGTAGCATTCTGCACTGTGTAGAGTGTATCTCACATTATCAAACCAAATACAGCCTTTCCAGTTAAAATGCTTCATTGCTTATATTCATTAAATTTGAACTTTAATACAGAAAATGTCAAACAACTGGAAACACATGAGCTTCAAGCCAAATTCCTTAACTCGTGATCATAGTAAAAACCTGGGAGCCACTCGTTTGTGCTAGATTTTGTTCCCTTCTTACCATGTGCCCCACTGGCTTAATTGTCAGATAGACTATACACGGGCAATAGTGGTGCAAGGCATAAATGCCACCTCAGTGCACTGCAAAGTACTCATCAAAACAAGTGGGTAAAGTGCCATTGACCATATGGCACCCAAAAAGCTTCCTCTGTCACCCAGAATTATTATCTTTAAGATAGTTTCTTGTGCATAGGTACCTTGACTAATGAAGGCACTCTGCAGTGCATGCTACAGTGGCTCTCCCAGCATCATGGGCGCTTCTCTGTCCATGTCACCTTCTGAGTGGTGTTTATTGTTTCCATGTGCCCTATAAAAAACTAGTAGGAGTTTTCCCTTTCTGAGCAAACGTGTTAGGGGTATCTCATGTCAGAGTTGCTTTTAGCTTGTCAAAGTGACCCAAATTGAGCTCACTTGAGGATAAAGATTGGCTATTTTTAAAAACTAAGCAGAAACTCCCTTCAGGATAATCCGTAGGAAGTCACTTTTCAGTACAAGGGTGAACTTTCCAGTCTAAATCTCCTTCTGATCTTCTCAAGACAAATCTGATCTTCTCAAGTCTTCTTCCTAGTCAAACTATTGCTTAGTCACATGCACCAAGTGATAGATGGAGGCTCAGTATCCCGAATATAGAAGTGATGGAAATGTCCTGGGCTGAGTGATGCTGCACTGACAGAGCACAGTGTGGACAGCTGCACTGTGTTGCCTGCCATGCATTTTGGATAAGAAGGGTTGATAAATGGATGCTTAAACCTGATGACCATTCAATTCCAATAGCAAAGTGGGGTATAGAAAACGAATAGTCTCTTTTACAAAAGAAAATGCTTTACTTGGGCATGAGCCATGACTGTTGTGGCTAAAGGATGACGTTACATATTACTGTACATTTTGTGTTTTCACCACAAGGGAACAGATGAGTATCTGAACAGATACAAACACAGCTGAAAAGTGCAGGCTCTCATTTCAGATGCTTTGAGTGTATTCACTGGGTAATCATCACTAGCAAGGAAAATCAGGCTTTTTTTACATTACAAGGCTTTTCAGAAGCATGGTCTTTTTTTAATTGCATGGAAGCACTTATCGTAGGGAAAACCAGGCATAGATACAGTGAATCATTTCAAGCTGATGTTGAAATTATCGTATCTTAAGTTATTAACAAAATTTCCCTTACAAAGTTGCTATTTCTCTTTGTGTTTTTGTCTCGCTTTTACAGCAGGCTGATCTTCTCAGTTAATTCTCTCATGTAGTAGGTGTTTTCTAATCTCAGCTTTTCAGTAGGGGAAAAGACTTTTCTCCTCTCCAGGTGAAGAATTTTGTCTTGTGAAAGCACAAGTAGCATCATAAAGTTATTTGTTGCATAGATAAATTTTCATCAGGACAGAACTGAATTTCTGCAGTGTAGATGATTGTTGGGCATTTTTTGCTTTCCTTTCTTTCTTTTTTTTTTTAAAGGAAAAAATGCTCTAAAAAGTATCTTCAAGCAGCTATAGGAATTAAAAAACAGATTGAAAGGACATACTTTCACTATCTAAAGGCTAGGCTGCATATAGGGCAGTTTGTGAAGGCTGCATTTCATCATGGAAACCTTTTACATACACTGATCTGTTTCAGAAGGTTTGTTGTGAAACAGGTCACACACTGAGGCTGTATACAGCGTACCAAATTTTGGTAGAATGTCTGGAAGGCAAAGCCAATATTTGTTAATAGAAATATGAACAATGAAGTAGCCTACTAAATCCTATTTTCTGTGAAGTATTTTGACCACTATTTGTAGCATTCCTTACAGATTTGGATACTGCATTTGCTGTTCAGGAGAAAAGCTTTTCTTTTCATGCAGTCTGCAGCACACTATTTCCTGCCATGTAATAATGACACCCTAAAATACCTTGTTAATCTGAATGGATACTTATCGTTCTCAGGGAACCAGCTCTTCTCAATATAACTCTCTTAAAACAGTCAGTACTAGCAAGGAAAAGAGCTTCCTTTACTGCTATCATCCCAGTTTAAAGGAGCTTTTAATGTCTTCACAGTTGCCCTATGAAGACTGTCAGGAATTTCCAAAGCTTTGAGCTGCTTTACCTTTACCTGTCAAAATGAAAACAAACATACAAATCCCTTTTTAGTGATTTTACTTTCTTTTTCAAATAAAATTCTGGTATGTCCTGCATTTCCAATTGTCTTAATCATAACTGTTGGACAGATGGTCAGCGTGTGTCACTTGCCCTCCAGCCTTTTCAGAGCATCAAACTGTGTGTCAGTTCCCTGTGCCCTGGCCAGGGTGGCTGGGGCAGGTGATGAGGTTGCCAGACCTAAAATAAAATAACCGCCCTGCAGCTTGGCCTTTGGAGAGAAAACTAAAGCAAAGGCAATTCGGATTTTGTTTTTGGTTTTGTTTTCCTTAAAGACTTTAATTTGAGGTGGGAGGCTGGGGAGAGGAGGTAGGGATGGAAGGAGGAGGTGGGGACCTATATGTCCAAACCCAGTGCCTGGACCTTAAGTGCATCCTGCAGCAGGGAGAGCTCTCTCTTCTCAGCAGATTCACCCTTGCTCTTGCTACAGCCAAAGTCCTACAATATTTCAAGCTCACACCATGTTTCTTCATGCTAATGTTGTGCAGATTTATATTTTTTTATTATTATAACAAACTTTATTTATAGTGATTTCACACACACAAAACCCTCAGTATTAATTCAGATTATTTTTTTTAAACTGCCTGTGCTGTTGTTCAGAAAACCCTGCAGGAACAGAATGGGAACCACTGGGACTGGTTCCAGACTTTGGTAGCCTGGTTATTAAGGGGTGAAGGAAAGGGTTTTTAGAAACTTCAATAAACAGTTGCTTTAGTTAATAGTCTGGGTCTTGATTATTCACCCCATTGTGACCTACACTGATTTCAGGGAGGGTTGTATTATAACCAGACTGAAGGCAGGAGGTTATATTTCCACTGAACTCAACAAAAGGTGGTTTGTGTGCTTGTAGTACAGTTGCTTTGAATAGAATCTGGACCCATATGTTGAAACTGTTCCGGTCTGTAATTAAAGACTAGTATCTCTGCACTGCACACTGAGTTATTTTGAGGCAGTGAGAATGCCACAGCAGGGAGTGTGCTTGGAGAGTTGGTACTGAGGGCCTTGTTACACCCTGCATTAAAGATACGTGAGTAACTGTGAAAGCTTCAACTTCACCTGAAACTGTTCTTTTTTTAAGAATGAAAAAAAGCCCAAAACTTTTCAGTAATTAAAACTTGTGTTGGGCTGAATGGAACAGAGCAGGTTTTGAAGACTATTTAATTCTTCTCTGAAATGAAGCAAATAAAATGTAGAGACAAGGTAACATGCAAGGAGATTTAGGTGCTGCTAGCAGAAAAGAAGAGCAGCTAATTGTGCTGATGCTTTTGTTTAGATCAGCAAGGGTCATTGGTCATTTTCTGCCTTTCAGAAAAACTGTTACCCTTCCTGCTTTCGCTATCCCTGCAGTCCTGTGCAGAGCCTTTCATGTGGGTCATTTGTAAATAGAGCCAATGCCGTGGCTTCTGTTAATTCACAGAACTAGTAAAGATCTTCCAGACTGACTTCCTGAGTGTAACAGGCTACTTCAAGCCATTAGGACTCTGCAGGACCCAATAAAGCAAGACTTTCATAAGTAGATCCTCCAGAATACATTTAGTTTGGATCTAAAGCCATCATGTGAAAATTCATCTTGTCTAGCTCTAGTCACCAAAAGGCAGTCCAGTCAAAGCTGCAGTTAAATGCAGAGGGTGCAGAGTACTTCATCTCATATACTTCTAAACTTGCCAAAGTTTTCAGGACTACCCCTATGTGATGCTTGTATCAGATGGCTAATTCTGCTTGAGCTGAGTAACAAGGTATCATATTGTTTGTTTCAACAGTGACAATCATTAAGAAAGACTGCATTTAATTTTAAATTTTAATTCATTAGGATTAAACTAGGAATTTCTGTTATAATCAAGCCATTTGCCAAATATATTCAAGAATATTTCAGTACATAGCTTTATAGGAGCTTTTTTTATTTATATTAATTTATATAGCTTTATTGCAAAAACATCACTTTTGCAATATGTCCAGCCTTCTTGCAGCCTTCATTTTAAAAAACTAAATAGACATCTTTACATAAGGCAAGTTGTTCAGTACTTGAAATACTCTGGCTGTGCAGGTTAGGATGATGTGGAATAATATGCCATTTTGAAGACAGTCCTTGATCGATGCTGCTTGTTACGTAGGTTCACAGAGTAGTGGTGGTGTGCACAAACGAGATTGCTCATGGAGAAATTAATGTGGAAATCTGCTCCAGTTGCATACAAAGTATGTTTTACCTTCTTATGGGGAAATAAGGTTCAAACTTATTCCTTCAGACACCTTCAAATCACATGTATGTTAAGGAAATTTTAAATCTAGTCCTAAGCAAAACTCAGGAAGGTTATCACAGAGGTAGGGGCATCAGCAGTAACTGCCTTGATCTATTCACCCATTACTGTTGTGCTGAATTACTCATCACTGTAGGCATTGCGTTTGTGACTCTCCTGTATATCTTCACCTTTCAGTATCCTTTTTAGTCCTAGAAAACAAGGCCAGCTTGTTTTAAGGAAGTGATGTATTGACTTATTTTGTACTTGAAACCAGGATCAGTTACACCTGTACAAATGTGCCAGTGGTTGTTTAATTATTGTTTTGGTTTGTGCGTTTTGGTTGTTTGTTGATTTTTTTCCAACTTGAACAGTGAGAAAGTTTCCACAATCTCATAGAGATAAGAAACAAGGACACTAGAACTGTGTTGTGCATTCCTCTACTTACCCTTCTAATCCTAGCTCTTTCTCCTTCTTTCATACGTTACACAGTCCTATTAATTATACTTGTCACTGTATTGTACTGAGAGTTTGTGCTAAATTTTTATCCACTGCCTTAACAGGTCTCACTTTGTTTATCCTAACCTGCAGGTAGATCCTGATTAAAGGGTATTTTATGAAAGGGACCAAAGTTACCCCACTGTACAGGTTCCTACATTTTCACTCTGCCCTTATTCCTTTTCTACACCTGATGTTGTGCCATCAATACACTTTTCCTGAAGCAATTATTTTTATCAACCACCAGACACGTAATAAAATAGTTAAATAATATGTGACAGAGGACCAGTCCATACAGTTTACCTTAAAGTCACACAGTCAAGGGGTGTCTACTCATAACAGTCTTTAAGTTTCTTGTTTGAACAAATTGCATTTCTTACGAAATAAGTAGTAAATAATCACTTACCTGTATGTTTTATTTTCTGTATACTAAAATATACAAATTATCCATGGTAGGCTACTAAAAATCTGCTTAAAACATCACACAATGAGAAAGCTATTATCTTTAGATAGCCTGAGTTACCTGCTTACATATGGAGTAAAACCTGTGTAAAGGATAAACTGCATTTAAAATTCAAATGCACAAATGATGTTTTCCTTTTTCCTGTTAACAGGACTAAAACACAATAATCAGTCTTTGTCAGGGTGTTTTAACACACTGATCCTAATATTGCCTTTGTGAAACAAATCTGAGCTCTGCAGTGTTAAAAGTGCTGCATCTCACATCTTCATCATTGTCTAAGGCACCCTAATCTGCCAGGAATTATTTTAAAATTATTTCTTTCTTTTAGTTTGGATTTTGTGGATTAATCACCATTGTTCTGCACCTTAGTGTTTTGCCAGAGCTACCCTGTGTGTCTCAATCTGCTAACAGCAAGAAAAAAAAATTCTAGGTCCAGCAATGCAAGGTTATTTTGTTCCCTGCATTTTCACTGGAATAGTTCTGTTTTGAATGCTATGTTTCTTGGACAGTTGCAAGATTAATTTACATAGATAAAATGTAACTGAAGTCCATGATCTTTTCTTGTTTTGCTTCATCCTTCTCTCTCTTGTCATTTGAATCAAACCTCCTGGAAATAGTTGATCTCCTGGAATACTTAGATTAGGTTGTGTTTGGGTTTGCTTTTTTGTAAAAGTCTTCTGGTTTTCCGTGATCTTACAGCAAGAAGTGATACTGAATCATCTCTGCTCAAGTCTATACTAGGGAAATTACTTTTAATTACAGACAGACATTCATAAATACGTGCCCTCTTAACTGTATGCTTTCCCACCATAAAAAATTGTGTCTTTCATGACCATCTATTCTCTGATATGGTTGTTTTGACTTGGCTTGAAAATATTGCTTGTATACATAAAAGGTAGTATGGTCCCATTTCAGCAAGCTGCTTGTTCTAGGTGTATGGTAATTACCAAATAAATTGATGGCATTTCACTGAACCAGACTGCATGCTGATGCAGACTATAATGTGTTGCTGAATTAGGGCCTCAGGAGACAAGGTCATGCTTAAAGGATTTTCTGTTGTAACCTAAATAGTTGATAAACACAATGGTGAGGGAGGAATGTGACTCAGTGAACAGCCATCTGGCAGATAACTTGAATGCTTAGAAAGAGGAAGCACAGAAGTAATAAGCTAATTTGCTTAAAGTTCTTCTTATGTCTCTTCTGTTTGTGATTCCTGTGCAGGTATCTGAGGTGTGTAAAGATACATCAGAGAAGATGATAGACTTTGTATACCAGGATGAACTCCCTGAACAGAAGTAAAGTTCCCGTCCACGAATTCTCTAGGTTGTAGGGCTGTGCATGAAGAGCATGGCTAAACAGTAGCCTGACACATATTGCAACCGGATTTGTGGAAGGAATACAACTGTCTTACACAGAGAAAGGGGGGGAAAGGAGGGCCAAGATAAAAAAGTAAAAACTATTGAACTATAGGAATGAACCACTGAATGACATAAACCAGAAGGCAACATTGAGCAGCACACCCTTCAAGAGAACCTACTGAAGGCTTCCCAGGAGCCAGTGGATACTGCCCAGCAGGGCCTAACCCAGGAAGCGCAAGGCGAGACAACAGAAATGAGCCATGCAGTAGCTGAAATTCCTCCTGGAAAGCTTCCTCCTCCTGATATTGCCCCAACCAAACTGGCTGCAGACAAAGGCAGGTCAACCAGGAGCCACCTTCACCCAGAACCAGGTACTGATCTAAAGGACATTTTGGTCTGAACCAAAGTTACCGGCTTTGTGTACCCTGAACAGCACAGTGAGAGCATCTGCCAAAGGCACAGGGTGCAGTGTACAGGCACCTTCTTTAAGAGACCCTCCACAAATAAATAAGCTATGGTCTTCCTGGTGCTATTAAGGAGAGAACAACATATAACTATGTAGGACCCAGAGGGCTATTTGCACTACTTCAATACATACCATGAGTAGAAGAGTACAGGCTTTGCTTTGGGATGCAGAGCATGAGTTTTTACTTCATTCATGTGCTAAAAAGCTAACCCAGCCACAGATGGAGTACCTGCACACAAGGCAACTAAGTGAAGGCAGTTGAACATTATTATCTATATAATAATCTTTTGTGTAGTGTTGGGCACAGAGGTTGCCGTTCTAGCCTCAGGAAACGGAGGTGCCCACATTTAAATTTACTGAAGGCAACAAAAACTAGTGTGGAAGTAGTAAATTGACTACTATTAGTAGCAACAGTAGTGATCTCCATAATATTGAAAAAAAATCGAAATATAATCATATAAAAATATTCTAGCTTTTTGTTTTCCTCTACCCTGTCACATCTAATCTACACTAGAGTTTGGATATCCAAAAGGAAAGGTAAAAATGGCAGATTTTTTGTGAGTATTAACAATCCAGATCAAAGTAGCTTTTAGGGATTATCAGTTCCAGCAACGTTTCCTTGAAGGCACAATACCAGCAGTCTTTTGTTTTGTTTTGTTTTGTTTTTCTTTCTTTTCTTTTCTTTTCTTTTCTTTTCTTTTCTTTTCTTTTCTTTTCTTTTCTTTTCTTTTCTTTTCTTTTCTTTTCTTTTCTTTTCTTTTCTTTTCTTTTCATTTCTTTTCTTTTCTTTTCTTTTTTCTTTTCTTTTCTTTTCTTTTCTTTTCTTTTCTTTTCTTTTCTTTTCTTTTCTTTTCTTTTCTTTTCTTTTCTTTCCTTTTTCTTTTCTTTTCTTTTCTTTTCTTTTCTTTTCTTTTCTTTTCTTTTCTTTTCTTTTCTTTTCTTTTCTTTTCTTTTCTTTTCTTTTCTTTTCTTTTCTTTTCTTTTCTTTTCTTTTCTTTTCTTTTCTTTTCTTTTCTTTTTACTATAATAGTAAAATAATGATTTATATATGTAGATATATATACTTTTTTATGTATGTAAACTACACAGACCTTTACTGGAAAAAAATGCAAATGAGATTTGAGATGTTAAGTAGGAAAGGCAAAGCTGAAATACAACTTGCCTTTATTAGCTTTTGTTGGAATTAGCTGAGACCTCCGAAGTGAAACAGTTAGTTAAACATTAGCAATTCAGGTACTAAGGACAGTTAAAAATACCCTGACTGGAATAACCGATGAAGCAGGAGCACGTTTTATCTGTACTAGTTGACATGTCACATGACACGTTAAAGCTGAGCGTAAAGCCAGCACTTCATTTTCACAGGTAACTGGAATCACCACTCTTTTAATTAAAGGCTTATCTGTTAAACTACTTACTCTGAATACTTTTCTCCATTTCAGGGTTTTGGTTCGCACATGGTAAATGCATTACACATAATTTTCTTCTTTTTTAAGAACAGTTCTATTGAAAATATCAATTTAATTTGTTGTCAAAAAACTGGACTCTTCCCCTTAAAGTGCTGTAGATTCTTCGGTCTTGCTCTGTCAAGTGTGCTGAAAATCTTGGAAATTTATAGTTTTCTCTATAAGTGTTAGTCCAATCTATGCAAACAATTAAACATATTCATGGTCATAATCTCCTCCTCCCTCTCTTCAAGTACAGTAGACTCCAATCTTCAACTAGGTTAAAAAAAAGAAGGGAAAATAAAAAAGAGAGAAAAAAATATTACTGGTATCTTTCTTGTCTCCCCTTGTAGAACATTCCTCAGCCTTATTCTTTGAGCAAGAAATCACCTTCCACCCAGACACAAAAAAGAATAGTGATATCTGAAAACCTGCCATAAGTTTGTAGGTGGGGAACTGAAATTTAGTCTTATGTGAATTATCTTTATAAAAAGATCAACAAGCTGGGGCACATTGGCTGGACTGGGGGCACACTGGTTTGAGGAGAAGAAAAGACCCTGAAAACTTGGACTGCCTTGTAAGGACTCCAGCCATTATTACCTTTGTTGTTTTCTTTCCAGGGAAAACTTCTATGAAGAAAGCTTATATATTATACTATATACTACGAGGATTTGAATGAGCTTCTTCTAATATACACTTCTACAGGACTTCATATGCTGTTTAATCTGAGTTGCAGCATGTCTCATCAGAAGGAGCTTGATTTTAGAGGTGGAGTGACCGCGTAATTTAAGACCCTTAGGAAAGGACCCATTTTGTCTGGATCAGATGTGTGTGATTTTGGATAGTGTATTAATAGCACTAGGCTTCTTTTAATGTGAATTATTGTATATTAAAAAAAAAGGAGTTTCAAAGGACTGACAGTAAATTACTTTGTGTGTATTTAACCCAATTTTACACTTGAAGTCTACTTTCTTTGCAATACTACAAAGACTTTATTGAAATCATTGTAGAAGCCTCCATTCCAGGGTTGTTTTCAAGTGGGTTGAGTCTGAGGGTTTTTCAGAAAAAATGCTTCCAAGCATGCTGCTTCCCTCTCTGTGATGACGCTAGTTCCACACAAATAACTTTCTGCTTTACTTTTGATCTGAAGAAAGGGCTGTTTTGCACTGAAAGATGCTGAGTTCCTTTCTTGGTCATCACCGTGGAGCAGGTGGCCCTTCTTCTCTCAGATTGCAGGTGTTCTTCTGGGTAGCTTTCTCAAATAATTTTGGTGTTTCCCTGACTGATGTTCAGACAGCCAGAGTAATTTTGCCGTAGACTCTGTTTT
This sequence comes from Falco biarmicus, assembly GCF_023638135.1. Lineage (NCBI taxonomy): Eukaryota > Metazoa > Chordata > Aves > Falconiformes > Falconidae > Falco > Falco biarmicus. The sequence goes on along the minus strand of NC_079293.1, from coordinate 29,955,354 downwards.
ACCTGGGATGGACTATACTGCTCCTTGGTTAAACCTGTGTGGATGAAATCATCAATACCATTTAAGGGTTTAGTATTTTCTTTTAATATTGCCAAAGAGCCTTAATTAAGATACTGTCCCCAAATTATGTCAGTTGTTGCTTTCCCAATAGCTTTAATGTGGCAATGATTGTTATTCTCTCTAACTCCACAGAGAGAATTAAAGGAGTTTAAAAGCATTAGTCCAGATTTATATTTTCTATTGAAGGTCCAGCAAGTGTGAAGGTGGAGCTGAGCAGAAAATAGCCCTTTGACCTGGATTATTCAGAAATGTTGTGAAGACAGTACATTTATTTCTAATTTCTGAACTTCTTTAATGTTCCACATATCTATAAGTGGATATACATTTACCATGCAGTAATTATTGTTTAACAGGGTGCAGTATGAAGCATACATCTAAACAGGCAAGAAAAAAAATCAAAGGTCTTACAAAAGAGCAAGTTAACATAATTTGCCTTGTGTAGATCTCCCCTGAGTAGTAAATCTTTATGAGAATAGAGCTACATCCTTGCTGTTAATAAGGAAGCGGTATTTACCTGGCAACATACATTAAAGGAAGAATATGTGACAGTATAAGAGATGATGGAGAGCGCAGCTTTATTTTGGAGGATTGCTGCTGCAAATAGTTATAAAATCTGAAGCCATGAAGGAGGTTAAGCAAATAATAAATAAATGTTGATAGATGTGTAATATTAAATTCTTATGTTCTTTTGGGATAGCAAGTATTGTTGAAAGATTTTTTAAGAATGCTTGTGCAAAATAATTAAAAATGTATTGGGATTATTTAGTAAAATAGAATAATTTTCTTGTTCATGTAGTACTTATAATTTAAAATACCTCATACGAAGATTAAAGGTTTTAGAAGGAATAGTAAAATGCAGTTCGTACTGCAGCAAATGGGACTAAATAATAAAAACCTCTCCAGGACACAAATGTATAGGCATATCTAATACTGCTGGTTTTTTGCTGGAGAGCATTGCACTTGAGAAGTTGGTGATTGTGTTACAGATTGTGCTGCATGTCCTGGTCAGCTGACTTCTCCATTCCTCTTCTCTTCAATCCCTAGCAATCCAAAAGGTAGATGATTTAGTCTCAAGACTTCTCAATTTTAACCTGTTTCTCACTTCCCCCAAAATTCTAACACCTTTGAGGCTAACTGCAGCTGAGGCCTCCTGGAGATCCACGAACTAGGATGCTTGTAGCTTATTTTGCTTCCTGACCTAGTTGGGTAGGTGTTCTCTGATCGCACATGCCAAGCTGGTCTCTACGCACATACAGGAGGAGGAAGCAGCATTAGCTCCTCTTCAACTACAAGGTGAGAAAAAATAGGGCAGTCATCTGAGATGCTAGACATACAGAATAGGATGCATTAATCTTGTTGGCTCAGTTTGTAGCATATACAGCATATACGGAAAAGTCTAAAATGCTCTTCAGCATTACAAGGATAGGTGTCTGCTTCAGCTGACCAGGATAGGTGTCTGCCTCAGGTTGTCTGAAATTTCTCTCTAGACATTATTGACTATACAGAAGTCTTAGAAACTGGTTCATGGGACACCAGAATTTGGAAGTACATTACCCTCCCAGTATTTGTGTGTTTTCTGTAGGGTCCAGAGCAGAGCTGTGTCAGTCTTTGTCCTGCTATGGCTGTCCTAACCAGGCAATTTTTGAGTCCTCTGTTACTATCCAGTTTCTTTTGCTGCAGTGAATATTTAGCTATTTAACCTGGGGTGAAAGAAATTAACAGGACCTACTGAGAGAAGTGTTCCCCTCACACAGGTTCCCTATTCTTTTTAAACAAAAATGCAGTCGTCCATGGGAGCCTGGGAGTTAAATAATTACCTTTAAGACAGAAAAAACCTTAATGTAGACCCCTTGCATAATAGAGATAAAAAAGGGGATCATCTCCTTTGGGAAATGTTCTACATGGGGCCAGAACTAGTGGGCTTTATCTAAACTTACTTGTTGGGCTGGGCCTAGCAGGAACACTACGTAGAGAATAGCTGATATGCTGCTAAGGACTTGAGCAATCCCAGCCACAGAAACAGGTTTTAAGGTGTCTTGGATGCAACAACACAAATGCACTTACCCTTCATTTTTTCAACTGCAAACGCCATAATTTGGGCAGACTGGCAGGGAGTTGAGAGGATGAAGAAGGGCTAGGTTTTGGGTTCTTTTTGTGGACTGTTTCAGTTTAAATTTGGTTGCTAGTACAGTGGAAGACTTGTGATTTTTTTATTTTATTTTATTTTTTTGGCAAGAGGTGCTTGTTTTCCCTGTTAGTCAAAGAAAGTTTAATTTTGTCAGCAGCTGCCAAACCACATAGAGATATACAACTATTATAATGGAAGAGCTTATTATCAATTTAGATAATGCTTTTCACAGTGCACTGAGCAGAAGCAGAGTTGATACACATGAGAAACATGCAGAGTTTCCTTTTATTGTGGAGTTAAAACCATCTCTCCAGTGCTGAGCTTCTTTACAGCATGCTGACTTAAGGTCAATGCTAATGCTACTCATTCTGTTCTGTGTCTGCCACACATTGAAATATATTGTTCTGGTCAGAGCATCAGGTTTTGTAAATAGCAATTTGCTATCACTGGTTTTCTTAAATTAAGCCAACATACTTATAAAGCTGGTGGTTGGCTATTTATATTCAACTTATCAGTGAGTCTTCAGTAGAAAAAAACTTTTTTATTATATAGATCTTTTTGATACGAGTGCTATCTGGAGGCAGAGCTACCTAGCTGTCAAGGGAGGTGCATGGATTCTGCCACCAACATCTTTACCCCCATTGCCCTCCCCTATGATACTGTGTGTAGTGTGGGAATTCGTAATTTCCTCCAGAGTTCATAAGAAACACGCATTAGTGATTGAGGAATATAGAAACCCAGCCTGTGACTCTTGAACTGCTAGTCCTGTCACAGCTGAAGTACCAGAGTAATTTCTATCTTTCTATACTCCATAGGGTTATTTCGGGTTTCCACTGGTGTAGAGAGAATCTGGGTCACAGCTCAACCATCTGTCTATAGATGACTTTTCCTCAGAAATGCTTTCTGCCTCATCTCAGTCTGTACCTATGATCCGAAAAGCAGCTAGAGCTGGGTAGGATATTACCACAAAATCTGTTTTCATCTGAAAGTGCTGATGAATTGAAACTGAAATGTTTTGTGGCCATTTGTTTTGACAAATGTTTGTTGAGTTTATTTCTTTGCTTTAAGGTGAGGTTTCTTGAGGTTTTTTTTTTCAAACCTGGCTAGTCCACAGTAACCTAGTGGTTAGACTGCTTTTCTGAGGCTAAGGTCAGATCCCTGCTTGATGTGATTTAAAGCACAGATGTGAGTTCAGGTTAGATGAGGAGGCTCCATAAGCTACTTTCAAACCCTTGGAAGAAGTACAGCTTGATGTAATGTTCCATGAGTGTGTTACTTTGTGCAACCAGTCCCCAAAGCAGCCTTGTAGTATGGTGATAAATCCCTAGTGTTGAGAACCCAGAAACAAGAAGATGGAGCAAACTCAAAAAAATCTAGACCCTTCTGCTCTCTCCATAGGACAGTGATCTGTGCATGTTGTTTCATGCTTATTTCAAGGTCAGGCTAAAGGTTAAATATCTTGGTTTCTTCTACTAAGATAAAGGTCAAACAACAGGTTACAGAATTTGGAAATATGTTTACAGAGTAAAATCAATAGACTCATAACTCCATTCCAAGCTGTTGGTTCAGGAGTTGTCTCAGGAGTGTTGATCACATGTGAAGTTGAGGTTGCCTCTATTCTTCTGGCCATTATTTTCCCCAGCTGGACAGGGCTTCTCAGAGATAAAGTTTGCTTTGGTTCAAGGCTCTGAGTTATGCTTCTGCTTTGGCAGCGCAGTCCTAGATGGTAAATAGAGGGTGTCTGTGAGGGCTTTATGTCTGCCATGAAGGTTCTTTAGACATGCTTTGTAATTTCTTTTTTCCCTACTAACAAAGAGATCTTTAGTTCCAATGGATGTGACTTTGACCATTTGACATGTATGACTGCTACAGGAATTCTCATAAGTTTATTGAAGAAGGGGCTTTTCAGTCCAGAAGTGCTCTGAAGTATTGCTTCCACATTTCTGTTTAATGCTTTTCCTAGAAGTAGATTTAAATACAGCTTTCAACTTGCCTGATATAATTTTGCATACCAAATGCCCCAAAGAGTTCTTTTGTTTTCCTGCAGCAGTTTATATTTTGGTTCACCCCTCCAAGACTGCACAATTTGTAATTTGAACCTCTTCATACTTTCCTAATAACATGTAATTTGCTGTATAATAAAGACCACTCTTTGCAGAGCATCTCCAGCCTGTTTCACAATTGAAGGCACGTTAAAGACTTTCCTCATGGCCTCTACATAGACTGTCAAGGTGAGGTACATGACTCTAGAATGCCTCTGTTTTCCCTTTTTCATAGAAATAATATCACCACTAACATTCAGTTAACCTCAGTAACGGACAGACATTCCTACAGTATTTCCTAGGACTTGTTTGCCACGGGTGAGTTAGTGCACCTTTCCAAGCAAGTCTGAAGATCATGATTACCTGGAAGTTTTGCAAAAGTGATACCGAATTTGTATTGTCTGTCTTAAAACTACATCTCATTTTATATGGTAGGATTTTATCTTCTGTTTCAGTCTCTTGAGACATTTGGCAAGCTTATCTTTTAATCCTTGGAAAAGCAGGATTTTGGAGTATTTCCTTTTGGATGTTAATTCCGGGTGCTTTAGAAGGAAGTGTCAGAATCCCTGCAAAGGGACAATTAGATTATAACTTGCCCAAAGGAATGTTTCTTTATAACATCAGGCAGTAATTCCTTGACATGTGTCCCAAAACATGAGGGTTATATCTATTACAAGCATGGTATTATCTAAAATCACCATAGATACAAGTGTTGGGTCATATAAACTTGTAATTCTCTACGTAAGACTTTAGTTTTGGGTAAAGCCACAGGAGGATGACTGTGCCAGCCTGAAAACAAAGACCAAACCCATGCTGATTCCAGAAGGATTCTGGAACTGTCATAATCACAGGGTTTACACTCCTTATAAAGTAAAATGCACACTGCAGTAGGACCTAAAATAAGATTGTTATATACTATGAGGACAGCTACTGTTCCCTGAGAGCTGCTGCTGTGACCTGGCAAAAGAATGGCCATGGGTCCCCCCAGATCAGCTCCCCTGACCTTGACCAGGTCAAGGAGGTGGATAAGGAGATATATAAGAACAGGACAAGAATGTAGTGATACTTCTTTAAATACTTGCCTCTCTGTGGAGCCTGGGAATTGAAACAGTGTGAGCCATCACAGTATCCCATGACAAGAAATTACTACAACATAACCACGTGTCTTATGGGAGGAAAAAGCCTCCATCTGCCTGGGGATTTGTGAAACTTCATCTGAGGATGTTAGCCGAAATGCAAAATTTTAAAGTAAACTTCAGGACTCTGAATGTGTGTGTGTATGTACATACATATGTTTTGAGGTGACAGTTGTTTTGTGTGATGGAAGCCTGTAGAATCATAATAGGAGAATAAATACTTTATTTTATTTTTATTTGACAAACCTGTGAGGTAACTGGTTGTTAATGAAAACCTCTGGTATATCACACATTTGAAGAAATGGTCAGAGCTTAAATTTGGCTTAGTGTGACATTTTGCTCTAGATTTCAATTCAGCCTACACATATTAATGGTAGCCTGGAGGAACCGCAGCAGGTAATGGAAGAAAAGGCGGTCATATTTTGATCTTTTTTTCTCCTCACCATTTGTATTTCAAAATATTCGTTTCAACCACTGACAGAAAGTATAATAACTTTCTCAGCAAGTATAAACATTTTTAAGAAATATCAGCTACTGAGTATGCATCAGTCTTTTCCGGTAGGAGATTTGTGTGATGTGTTTCTTGTGGTTCTTGGCTCTTTTTATTTTGAGATTTATGCAGTTTTACATGTGAGTTTTGGAGTATATGAATCTTGCAGTTATATCTGAAAATATCCATACTACTGCCTAGCAAGGGTTAAAGCTGTCCTACAAAGACAATTTTCCATGAAAAACAGACCTTGGAGTGGCATAAACACCTGTTTAACTAGCAGAGATATTTTCCCCCCCACTTTGTAATCTATGTTGTTGCCATGAATAGTCAAGCTAGCTGGAAATAAACTGTGCTGGCTGTGCACGACACTATGGTGCTGTGCTGAGGTTGTTACTGTGCAATGTGACTGCCTATATTATGTCCCAGATGCTTCTATAGAGGATTCAGCACTAAGAACTTCCCCTTGTAGTCTCGCCTAGGCTTCATGTTCTGTGACATAAATACTAAAAACAAACAACCAACCCCCCAAAACCCCAAACCCAAACAATTAAAAACAAACAAAAAACCCCCATCTTTTGACTCTACTTTCAATATAAACCTGATTCAATTAATTAGAGCAGACACTCTAGTTTGGGCTAATCGGAAAAGGTTACAGGCAGGGCCACAACCTGGTACTGCAGATGGCGAAGTCTCAGCAGAGGGTGTGGAAGGCTGTTTGTGTCACACTGCTGAGAGGGCTTTTGCTGGAATGCTTTCCCACTGCTGTGATGTGCGGGTTAGTGTGTGCGGGCGGGTTAGGGTGTTACATTGTGCCCATGCTGCCGTCAGCTCTGGACACAGCAGCCTGGAAGCAGTCACTCTTGTGCTGAGGGCTATCCGGATGAGCGCAGCCATAACCTCATCCAAGAGGAAGGGGTGTAGTCCGACATACGTGTCCCATAGCCTGCAAATGGCTCTGCCACCCCATTGTTTCAAGTGTCTCAGTGGAAGCTGATCAGGAAACTTATCTAAGGCCATCCCCACCCTTTCATTGCCAGCCCTTGTTTGAAAGAAACACAACACATTTCCCTCCCTCTTCCCTCCTCCCCTCCACTCTGATCTAGAGCTAGCAACCCCAGTTGTTCCTACAGCACTCCGCTTACAGTGTTTGACATTTGGTGTAAAGAAATCTCATTTTAATTCCTCCAGCAATATCTGTTTCCTTCGCTTGGGGCTCGTGACAGGTGCCCCTTTGTTCTTTGATTTGATATTATCTCAAAGAGCCTTGAAGCTCCAGCCAGGCTAAAAAACTTGCACTAGCAGCAAACTGCCCAAATTAGCATTTTTGCTAATTCCAGAGAAACGCAAAGTTGCTGAAGCCCTGCCAGGAACCTGTCAAACTAATTTGCAGTGGGAGAAGTGGATCTGGGGTGAGGAAAAGGTTCAATTGAATGTGGCACAGAAAATGGCCTTTTTAGACTTTCCTGTTCCTCCTTTTAAAGATAGAATCATGAATTTGAAAGTCAGGTGAAATAATTTAAGAAAAACCTTTTTTCCTAATATGGTTGAAAATATTACGTTTTTCTGAGATCACTTTTAGGTGTCATTTCCCTTCTGTAAGTTATTAAACCATTAATATTTTGTCTGTAAAGAGCTCAAAATGTCCAGTATTGTTAAGCTTTTTTTATCTCAATAATTTCATGATGTTTCCCACAGCTTTATATTTTCTCACTTTTCAGCAACATAGTTCTCCTATATTTGTCTGTGCTCTGAAGCTCAGAGTTATTGGGCTTTTTTTCTGTCTGCCTTGTTAAATAGGTAGTTAAATGTGATTTCTTCTCTCCACCCCCACCTCCACTTAATTCGAGTTTAGTTTCTTGCCTTATCTGAAAAATGCATGCCCAGCTCTTATCTAGGTAGCTACCTAGCTGTTGTTCTAGGCAGGGGGAGGTAAGTGGAGTCCTTGGTTTTACTTTCTTGTCCTCTGCCTTTGCAATGTATCTGGAAAACAAAGGTAAAGCAAAGGGTTATATAAACAGGAGATGAAGCATTGCAGGGTGGGTCAGATTTTACAACTGGAGTAGCTCAGGAGTGAACTACTATGTGCCAGGAGCAAGGAGGAATTGAGGAAAAGAGCTGCACATCTGAGTCACAGAGTCACTCCCAGGGTAGTGTTGACATGCACCACCTTTGCTGGAGGCTTAAAATTTCAACCCAATCCTTTATAATTTCGATTAGCAATATCGTTGAATTTTCATTACTCATTTTGAGTACTGAACTATATTATGCGAGTTTTGGTTACCCATACTTCAACCCTGGTATTCAAGAAGGCAGAAGCAAATGGTCACATAAACAGGATTAAACATTTTTAGTGAGGGAAAAATCAAGGAAGGAGGTACAGTTTTTTGTTAATAAAACTACTTCCTATTTGTACGTTGCCAGACCTCTGCATTCCCCCACTACACTGCATGTCTTACTCTGGTGTGTGTGAGGGGTAAGCTAGCAAATCACTTATTATCATAGATAAAAGGTTTAAAAAACTGGTCTGGGGAGGGGGCAAGTGAAAGACCTTCAAACTGTGATGCTTTCCAAGCATGAGGGTTATGTTCTGGCTAGGGCTTGTTTCTGGTTGCAGTAGACTTCTAGGACCATTCTGTGAACAGCGGTAAAACCAGGTCTGAGATCAGGTCTCCAATTCCCAATCTTCCTCTTGTTTCACTCATTACCTGCACTCAGAAGAAAGGCTGAAGTAACAAAGGATAAAACTATAGACAATGATAACTTGTGTCACAGGGACAACTTCTATTACTTCACAAACCAGTTTTGAAATGATAAAGAAAAAAATAAGAACCTAAGACTCAATTATGAATTTTAGCTGAATATGTGTTACTACTACCTGCTATTTCTATTATTTTGTAGTATAAAGGCTGGGCAGTCTCTCCCTCTCTGATGTTAGTGTATTAAGGAACCTGGTCTAACTTTGAAGGTAACTCTCCTTTGAGCAGGAGGTTTGACTGTGTGACCTCCAGAAGTGCCTTCTAATCTATTTTTTTTTATATGGCTTTATCAGCCCTTGTAGAAACTCTATCATTTGCCACCCTGACACACTAATGTGAACATCCCTCTGTCCTCCCACCCTCACCTCTCAGCAGAAATCCAGATCTTTTTCTCGGCCATGCCTCTGTTCTGGCTCTGTGCAGGCTGGAGTCCAGCTGGTGCATGAATGTGGTGATCAGAGCCACAGAGATCAGTGTGGTCTCCCAGTACCCTGTGCTTACCTAGTACCTGCGCTTCTTTTGTAATGCAGGGGGGCTTATGCCACTCACTGGCAGAGTGTTCAGTAACATGGCTTTTGCAACATTACCTGAGTACTCAAAAATCTGTGCATTGGTGCTTTGTTGAACTGAGATTAGCAGAGAGGATAAATAACTTACATCTCTCTGCGAGTGCATCAGTGAAATGCACTGGTAAAAGAGCAAACAGGATTAAAGCTCACGTTATGGGCATGCTGAGATCTTTGGTAGGCATTGAGGGCATTTCTATAGAATAAATAGTCCATGTTTTGGAGACAACACTGTTAAGTGATCCTAAACCTAAATCTGAGACTCAAAATATAGCAGATTATTATTTTTGGTGCTTCCCCAGAGCCCTGACACATTCTTCTGCTTGTTTCCTAAAAGCACCATGCCCTCAAATGTGGCAGCTGGCATCACTAGCGCCTACAGTGGCTGGTTTGCCCCTAAGCCACATTTTTGGACATAAATTCTCTGTAGTGTCTATACCCCCTGCTTTACTTATTGGAGATGGAACTGGATTGAGATAATGCACTGAATAAGTTAGCCCAGAAAAAACATCGAGAAAAAATGAAGGGGAAAAAGACACTTAACTTTGACAAGACCTAAGACTGGTTAAGAAAGGGTAGGTAAAACCTAAAGTGTAATTCTGTGCTTCAATATTTCTCAGCTAGAATTTAGCATCTACTGTATTACAGACAGAAAAGCTGGGCTTCAGCATTCCTTGAACGACCTTGCCTGGCAGAATGAATTCCTCGGGACTAGGTCTGATGCTGGCCTGGGGAGCAAGTAGCCCACTTTTTGCTGTTCCTGTCAGCCGTTGCCTTTAGCCAGCTGCTGCTGAGCTTTCTGCTTCTTGTGAGGCCTTGGGCTTGCTTCTGCCTTTTGTTCACTCATTTACCTGCCTTTATCTTCAGGCTGGTTTCCTGCTTCCCAGTGCAGTTAGGAGTCTGAGTTTCAGCACCCTGTGCCTTACCTTTTAGATATAAATGCAGATACAGTTTGCAGGATCCCTCATTTGTAAATGCTGATTCCCCGTTTAGTTTTTTCCCCTCTCCTATTCTAAATAGCGCTTATAATATTTATCATAAAGTATAATGCACGTGAACTTTTACAGTGTTTGTAGCATAGAGGGTTACAATAACAGCGATTATTAATACTCTGTGCATATACAGTCCTGCTCTTTTTTTGGCATTTGTCAGCAACTGAATGTGATGTCTTTAGACAGTCTAGGTGATGAGCTCATGGAGGAAAATTATACTTTGCTTGAATGGCCTCTGAAAATACAATGTTTTTACTTCCTTAAGCAGCTGTTGCCTTTTGGGGGTTCTTTTATCATGGGGATGTTACAAATTTTGAGTCAGCCTCTTCCCACCTCCCCCATGCTTCTAGCTAAAAAAAAAACCACCACAACAAAAATCAGTTAGAGAAAAGGCAATTAGCTAGCGCTCAATCTGCTGCAATACCATAATAATAATAATAATGGTGTGTGGCCTGGATGCCCATAGGGACACAAGAAATTTCTTATCTTGTGTAGTTACTGGAGTTTTAATTTTATTGTTTTCACTTTGTTTTCTTTTGCATGAAAAGGAAAACCAGAAAAACTGAGCACGCTTTGGGCATTGTTGCAGTTTAATAATAAATGCATGTGCTTGTGGTGAAGTTCTGTTTGGAATTCTGTAGAATGAAAAATATTTAGCACTTTTGTACCTCAAAAGCAACAATAAAACTGTTAATAAGAAATCTTTGCAGAATTTTATTAGCAGAATTTAATTAGCATAAGTTACTGGTAAGGCAATTGCCTCTCTCATCCTCTACTCCCGAAGGATCCAAGCATTGGATGATCTGGACAGAGAGAAGATGATCAGACTCACTGATATGGATTGGCTCACTCAGGTCACAGTGGAGAAAACATTAGTTTAAAACTCTTAAAATTAACAAGATTTTTCATTAACTGCTTGATAAAAAAAAAAAAAAGAGTTAATTCATTTTAGTATCAGCACAGTGTTTAAACTCAAAATAATCAAATACACTGATTGGAATAGTAGTTGGAAAAATGCCTTGAGATTATAAGGTTTTCTTTTCAAAAGTGTACCAATAATGGCAGACTTACTGAACTGGCAAAACTAAACCAAATGAAAATTTCCACTTCATCAACAAGTTGAATCATGGCCTGCCTTAATAAAGCATGAAGTTTAAAAATAAAGTGACTTGCGCTTGTAACAATTCCCTGCTATGATGCCGTTTCTGCTTTTATTTTCAGCATAGTCAGATTCTGTAGCTCAGGGTTCTTTTGCCTTTGCACAGTACAGTTAATTTCTTTCTTTAAACATGCATAACAGAAACCAGAGATTTAAACCTTTTCTGTCCTGCTGTGGACAAACCACTCAAACAAATCAAAATGGGAGTACCATGTGTAAATAAGGACAATAAAATCCTGTAATGAATTATTAATGTAACTGGGTCATCACCTGTTGAGGTGATCCAGGAGTGTGGGTTTCTTTTCATGGGCATTAATCTAGATCTTGTAGGACATCCCATTCCATTTCCTGCTCTGTCTAGTCTCTATTATGACTATGCCTGGAAAGACTGAGAAAAATGCTGCTTTTTTTGAGAATCACAATAGCTTACAGAGGGAGTCAATTATCCCCAGACAGGCACCATTCAAATTCCCAGTAGCTCTAGAAGTGCCAAGAAACCCCCAGAAAGATCAGCGGCTTTGTTTGGCTCGGAAAAACACTCAGAAATTTAGCTTTTCTTTTATCCCTGTTCCCTACATCATGCTTCATCCTAGCTGGAGCCTGACTGAAGTCACATTATGTTTCCACCAAGTATACCATTGCAGCCATATGCAGGCACGGGACTTCTAAATGCATTTCAGGCATGGGGAGCTTTTCTACTGACTTCAGGGTTTTAGACTGGGCTCTGTTTGGGCTATGATTGTCTGCCAAGTTAAAGTACAGCTCTCATAAGGTTTCCAGATCATCCTGTTACTTACTAGGTGGGGAAAAAAAAAAAAACAAAAAAAAACAAAACCCAAAAAAAACCCAATAGAATAATCTCTTGGAACTTGATTGGTCTTCTGGACTGGAAGCAGAAGCAATCAAGCAGAAAGGAAAGCTTGGAGAGGAGACAGTATATACATTTCAAGGGTGCGAACAGAGCCAGTTTCAGCTGACTACTGGCAAAATTCCACGTGTCCTCCTTTTCTATAGACAGGTTTATCTGTCCCTATATGTTAGGCCCTGCTTCAGTTCCAGATTCACCCGCTTTCATTCTTTTGAATGCATCTGTCCTGTTAGTGCTCTGCCTTGGGAATTTAGAGGCATTAAAGCTGCAGCCAGTTATTTCCATGATTTCTCACTCTTAGAATGTGACAAACTCACTACAAAGCTTTTTCTGTGCCTTGCATATACATATCAATGCGTGGAAGCCAAAGCAAAGAGGCAGTGCATGTCCAAAAAGAACTTCTTGGCTTCCATGAATGCTTATGAATTTTCAGAATGAAAGATTATTGAATGTTACCCAAAGCAGCAGCTGTACAAATGGCTCCCACACTGGGAGGAGGAAATATATGCACTAATCCTTGAATTGGTGATCCATGCTGAAATATCCTGGGGACAAACTGAAACCCCAGAGGGAAGTACCTGTTAGTTTCCAGGACCATTGACATGCTAAAATCTCCTCAGAGTTTTTAATGTTTCTCTATTTTCCTATCAGTTTGGTCTGTGAAGTTCATTTGTTACCCTGGGGCAAGTATGCTCCTAACGCTTTACTGACCCGCAGTAAGCATAAACTGACCTTCAATTTCAGTTGTACCCTAACAAATCGATGGATCAGCAAATCCTGGAGGTTAATATACTTTTGCATGTTAGGATTCTTTGTCTTCCTCCCACCTTGTAATGTTAAATTTCCTGAAAATTCACAGCCTTGAAGTATATAATAAAACATATGGAGAAATGAGGAAGGAGAGAAATTACAGTTTCTTCATTGTCAGCATTACGTCTGCTGACACTTCCACATTGTCAGGTTGGAAGCTCTTCTTGCCTGTCTGCCAATGTTTTTTTCATCCCTGGCTCCAGGAAATGCCAGGAGCAGTGTACCTTCTCAGACTTGCCTGAGCTTCACCTGCACGATCTTTGATCCAGCTCCATGAAGGAGCGTGTGCAGCTATCTAATCCCCTTTAATTTGTGTTAGAATAACAAAACATCTGATCACATGGCCTTTAGATCTATATCCTGCTAAGCCATAATAGGGTCTATAAATAGGTCCTAATCTTGTATCCCTCATTCTTATAGCAGGCTCTGTTGAAGTGCAAAATTGCTATTAGATGTGCACAGTTGACTTACTGTCAGGTGGGCTGACATATTTGTACTCTTGAATTATGAATGAAAAGTAATTTCTTAGAACTTTTTCATTAGAAAATTACCAAGAGCAATTTTCTCCCCCTCACAAATACAAAACGAAATCAGTGTTGTACTCTCCCCACATCTATAGAACCCACAGGAAAGTCAGAAGGTGTTCAAAAACTGTACAAAAGAAGTAGAGCACACATGTGGATTTACAGGAGGGGAATGGAGCAGCTGCACTTTTCCCTCCAGATTAGCACTTCTGAGTTTTGAGTGTGCATTCCAGCTTTTCAATACCTTTTTAAAAACCCAGGTGACTCTCAAGCAGACATTGTCCTGAAGGATCTGATATGATTCTTATTTGAAGTCCATATAAATTGTCCATGAACATCAGCAAAAACTGAACTATAAACACAAGGTCTTGTGTTTGTATTTCCCGTTGAAATTCTCATCTGAGTGAAGACTAAAAAACAATAGCATGACACGAAATTATGTAATTTGCAGAAATTGTTCTGTCCATCACCCTTTCATTTCCACCCTGGTTTTGGCATTGTTCTGACTGCAAGGAAGAATCCCTAACATGTAAACAGAGCTGAAACAAGATCCTAACCATCAGTACTAAGGCCGTGCTTTTGCAACTTCACTCCTCTTTCTAAAGGTATGTGCCTCCAGTCTCCTACTTCCTCTTCCCCATAAGCAACATCTTTTTTTTATGTTCCCCAACCACAGGCAAACCTCTGCTATCCTTTTAATTTCCATCCCTGGGTTCTTTGTGTCTTTTCCTCCCCTTTCTTCCCACTGTGAGTATCTGGAATAGAGTACCTGGGTGGCTGGGACATCTCTGTCAATGACAATAAAGAAGCATCTCTGAGGGATCATGTAGGAGCAGATGATCTTGTCAGTGAACCAGGTGAACTGCTGAGGTCCCTTCTAGTTCTGTATCTGTGGGTTTCATTAAATCTTAGGGCATTCAATGAATGCTCAAAGGAACAAGCTGATTTATATAACCCCTTTTCATGAAAGAAAGATTAACAGATTTGTTAAAGGTGATCAAATACACCAGCTGTACAATGTGCAGTGTCACTTTTGACTGATGTTTGTTAATGCAGCAGAAAAGCTGTAATGTACAAATCAGAGGCACAGCAGTAGTTTCTTCCTCTTTACATTAAGTAATAGGGATTCTGTAAATACTATTGGTTGGGGTGTTTTGTAGTTGCTGTCCTGTGTAATTTTATCTATAAACTATTACACAACTATAATAGTCATAAGTGAATCTTGTGATTTACAGGATTTTCAGTTAGGTTGTCATTCAGATGTGGACCAAATTTAAATACGAGTATGATACCTATGTAATTAAAAAAAATTGGTTTATGATTCTTATGAAAAACTATAATGGCAACATTTTATATAATTTAATATTATCACTATAAAAAAACTTTGAAATCAGATGGAGAGTACAAAGTATTTCTGCTATAGACAGTCAGCTATGTGTTTTCATTCTGTTATTCTAGTTGTTCTTTATGTCTCAAAAAATGAACTGTGGTGGGTTAGTCTTGGTTGGTTGCTCTCGCACTGCTCCTTCTCTGCAGGACAGGGAGAAAAAATAAGATGAGAAAAGCTCATGGGTTGAGGTAAGGGCAGAGAAATCATTCACTAATTACTATTACAGGAAAACAGACTTGACTTGCAGAAGATTAATTTATTTTCGGTTAGACTACTATGATGATTAACAAAAAAAATACTAAAACCACCTTCCCCCACACCCACCTTTCTTTTGAGGTTCAGCTTCATTCCTTTGTTCCTGACTCTGTTTCCTCTTCCTCCCCTGCCCTCAGTGCCCCAGCGGGACAGGGATGCTGAATTGTGGTCAGTTCATAACAATTATTTTCTGTCAGCCCTTCCTTCTCATGCTGCTCCCCTGCTCCAGCATGGGGTCCATCCCATGGGAGACAGTCCTTCATGAACTGTTCCAGTGGGGGTCCTTCCCATTGGGTCCAGTCCTTCAGGAACAAACTGCTCCAGCATAGGTGCCCTGCGGTGTCACAGGTCCTGCCAGAAGACCAGCTCTTCTCCATAGGCTGCAGCTCCTGCCAGAAGCATGCTCCAGCATGGAATTTCCATGAGTGCAGCTTCCTCCAGGACATATCTACTGCTGTGGTGTGTAGCCCCCCATGGGCTGCAGGTGGATATTTGCTCTACCATGGTCCTCCATGGGTGCAGAAGGACAATCTGCACTGCCACGGTCTTCACCACAGGCTGTGGGGGAATCTCTGCTCTGGCACCTGGAGCACCTCTTCCCTCTCCACCTTCACTGACCTTGGTGTCAGCAAGGTTGCTTATCTCACATTTTTTCTCACTCCTTTCTCAGCATTTCTACCCTTTCTTCAATATGTTCTTACACAGAAGCCCCCAACATCACTGATGGGCTCAGCTTTGCCCTGTGATGGCTCCATTCCAGAGCTGTCTGGAACTGGCTCTGTTCAACATGGGCAGTTCCTGGTCTCTTCTCACAAAAGCCACCCCTGTAGCCCCCCTACTGCCAAAACCTTGCCACATAAATGTAATACATAAGCATATATGAAAGTTACTTTTTTTTCCTCTCAACATTGTCTGTGGATTCATCAAGAAAGTATGAATGTTTAAATACGTTTATCTGTTTCCAGGCAACTTACTGTTCTATAAGTGTTTTTCATTACTGATGCTGGCATTCCCTTTATTTCTGTGGTGAGAATGGGCTGCAGAACATTTGTTTGCATGCTATAAGATACTTTGTACATTCCCTACTTGGAGTATTTTTTGTGTTCTAAAAAGACATTATAAGTTTTAGTCCTCTCCTTGTCTTCAAAAATTCATGATGTACTTGAGTGCATGACTGGTTCCTACAGGTTACAGCATGATTGTATCGCTAGTCTGTTTTTGCAGTGATCAGAAAGCATTTGTCAAACAAAAGATCATGGAACATTTTAGACTTCAATAATTCCCCTTCTTTCTAACTGCTGAATTGAAGGGTGAACTGTCTAACTGTTATGGTTGAATGTAAGGACCCTGTGGATGAATGAACTTCAAGGACCTAGTGGTAATGAATCTGAGTCCTGTCATTTTTTGCTGTCTGTATTTCTTTGATCCCATTCTAACTCAAAGAGAGAAGAGTAGGGTGCGCTCACATTCTCTTTTTTGCCCTCAAAATAGTATATGTTAACACTGATGACAATGATGCTAGAAGATGGAGTTCTTTTGGAGGAAACCCAGCATCATCTGAATTTCCTCCTGCCTTGAAGCCTGAATATGGAATAAAAACATGATGTTCTGCCCATTTTCTTCAGCACAACCAGCAGAGAAAATTCCTCCTGCTGTGGCAGAAGATCAGACTAATATTCACTAGTATGGCAGGAAGTTCTGATAACTGTTTCTGGCCATGCTGAAAAACAATTTTGAATTTACACTTTTCCTCAAAGATAATTCTTTCTTTTTCAAGGCATCTGCTTCACTACATGGCTTATAGTCTCAGATAGAAATATTGTGGGTTTTCTGGTTTTTTTTTAAGCTTTCTGTATTTATCAAACTTAGTGACAATCACTAGAACTGAAAGTTTTGAAATTTGAAATATATTTAAAAGACACAACTGCAAGAATATTGTAATGAAATAACATATAATCATAGATACTTATTAGTATGGAAAATGCTTTCATGGAAACGCAGTATTGTGATGCCACAGGTATCTCCAGATCTTATATGAAACAAGACATTCAGGAGGGGTTTTCTTTCCTTCATTTAGTTAGTCCTACAGAGCACCATGAGGATAATGTGCACTCTTCCTATAGAATGGAAAATAGGGACACATTTTTCTATTTGTTGTTTTGTATCTGATTAAATGGTACTGAGGAAGCTAATACTTTGTGAGTCAGTAAAGTAAGAAGTTTTAGTTGAACAGGATTTCAGTACTTCCAGGACTGATCTATATTTTGTGTTAAGTTCCTCTCTCCAGTCCCTCTGCTTTCTCCATCAGTAAGTACCTGATGGCCCTTACAAGGATCCATTCATAACCCACTCTTGGCTCTTTCCGTCCTGACCTTGGCTTCTGGGAAAGAACAATGTCGAAGCAGATAAAGCAACAGCAAAACCAATCAACTAACAAAAAAACCATTAAGCTGCCTCCATGCTGTTTTCATCCTCCTTATCTGCTTGCTATCTCTGTAGACTTTTTTGATTCATGATGAGGTAAATGCTAGGTGAAGGATAAGCTTACTGAGTATTGGGAAAGATGAAGTCCTCAGGAGGAGGAATGAAGCAATGCCAGGTAGGCAGGAGGGCAGAGATGAACAGCACTCACTGGTGACAGAGAGGGAAAAGAGGAACTAAGGAACAGAAGTGTAAGAAAAGGTGGAGATGGGAGAACACCAAGAACATTTTATAGCGATCTATTGTACAACCTACCCAATTTGCCCATCCCCTTGTTTGTTTCCTTCACCCCTGCCTCTATCAGTAGTCAAAAGGAAAAACAAAAAAGTTGCTTGGTTTGGAAGGCTGCCCTGATCAATTAATCATAATTCTGTTATTTTGGAATCAGTATGTACCTGTAACTTTACTCTTACTGAGGAGAGTCTACCTTTGGATATACCTCCATCGATATCAGTGACATTTTCCAGGAAGTTAAGTGCCATTTGAGATGCATAATTATACGACTATCTTCCACTTGCATTATTTCAAGGGGCTCATTTCATGAGACTGCCTGCCTTGTCTCTTGTAAGCTTGCCTGTACTACATAGCTCCATTAGACTCTCCTTGTGACTCCCTATTTATAAAGATCTAAGTTTAGAAATATTTGATCACATATTCGCAGTTGTATAATGTGAGGAGCTATGTGTATTTCGGTATCAGCAGATTAAGCACCAGCTATTTTCTCTCATACATGGCACAATAAGCTACAGTGCTGCAGTACTCTGTCAGGGAGTAGAGGAGATACATTGGGTGTGCAACCATAATTGTGTTTAATAAAGATAAGAGTGCTGTTTTAGGCTATTGTACAGTGCACTTTCTGCTGGCAAACAGGTGTCCCTTTAAGTTCCAGCAGAACTTGTAACAAGTTCTTTTCCTTTTAAGAAGTACTACGTAAGTTTAAGAAGTATCATATAAAACGTATTATATTTATTTATTATAATTACCATAACAGGTAAATATTGTAGTATTTAAAGCTCTAAAGTCCTCTAAACAAAGATATCTGAACATAATTCTCAATTTATCTTCCATACCCTTTACTCTTACAGTGTTACAAGAAGAATATAGATTGCAAGATGTAAGGGGAGCAAAGCTTTTGGGCTTGCATGTATAGCTATTGCTCTCATTAGGCTTCAAGGTGGAATCACTGGGCTTTGTTTGGCTGAATACATCTGACATGTTCCCTCTCATATGAATGGAGATACAGTCAGACTTCAGTGATTACATACACTGCAGTAGAGGCAAAATAATTCAGTCTTCGATCTACAGACTTCTGGAAGCAGCAAGGCAAGTAGAAACATTTTTCTTTCCTATTCTTGATCAGGCTTTTTATCAGCCATGTGGAACCACTTTTGTTTGCTCAGCCACAGTTAGACTGAGGTACAGTTTAATAAGATCCATGTGTTAGAAGGATTTTTGAGCCAAATACTGGAGACTCTTCTCATTCTATGTTGGAACACAATATAAATCCTGCACATATGTATGTGCATATGCATACATGTGTGTGCATGCATAAGCGTCTATAGGTACACATATATTTTTTCAGTTGTTTAGAGTTGTTGGTCACAAACTTCAACATTTCAGAATTTCAGAAGTATTGCAGCTAATTACTATCACAGTTTCTATTTCTTTTCTTGAAAATACTGCAGTTAGATACTGAATCTAAACTATGCGATATGGGTAGAATTAAAACTTTTTCTGTTTAATGAGGAGATAATCAAGGACATATCATTATTTTATTTAGAGGTGGATTGGATACAGCAATATTGTGAAAGTGTTACAAAATGGTGTTTCAAGACTGGATGTGGCTTCAAAACATGAAACATGAATCCACTTTGCTGAATTTATCCTAGAGGAAAAAAGTCGAGACCTGTAACTACTTCTCCATGTCTCTGCAGTTCAGACAACAAGATGAAATATGATAAGAACAGAATCATAAAAAGCATTAAATGGATTATTTTTTTTTCAAAGAAGAATCCTCTCAGTATTATTTCCAGGATTGCTTCTATGTATAGGACTAGCTTTGCGGTGGTGTAACAGATTCTTAGTGGCGTCAACCCAGCAAAGGACTGTGTAATGAAGAGAAGAACAAGGCCCATTGTTCTCAACAGGAAGACCAGTTTCTGAGTTATACGAACAGAATAACTGAGTGATTGCCCTGCTGCTTCCCTGCAAGAGAAGGCACAGCTGGAGAGAGGGGTACACGTTCACAGCATGTGGCTACCTTGGTACCAAGGCTAAGAATGGCTTTACTAACAGGACTAGCATAGACAATATCCATTAATAATGTCAGTTGCTGTGAAAATATTACAAGTCGATCCACGGTGAGGAAGTTCATCTGTGCCCACTGCGTCACCACCAAATGTGAAAAACAGTAACTTCGAAAGCTAAGCCAATCTGTAATTTTCTGAACAAGGAACTATTTCATAGCTGAAAGAAGAAAAAACACCAAAGAAAACTGAATGGAAGTGGAGACAATTTACTGCTGTAGGCACAGAGCTAGTGGAATTGCTATTTGTCAAGAACTGACCTTTTCCTCTTCAGTGGATCTGCTACCATACTGACCTATCTTAAAATCAAAATAATTGCTATCCACTGTGTGCTATCTTGGGATTACAGCCTGGTCGTCTGTCTGAATTTTATGTATTTCAACTACTGTTCGCAAGCTGGCTAGTAAACAAATTCCATTTTAACCAGTTGACTCAGGTTTTTTCACTGAAAGGAGCTAAGAGATAAGAGTTTTTCCTTGACTCTACTCTCCTTTTTTACTTACTGCAAAGTCTTTCTTGGTTACTTCTCTGGAAATGAGTTCAGCAATCAAATTAGAATTTAATAGCATTTTTCAGTAAAAGTTTGAAAAATGGAGGGGGGAGACGCTTCTGGGAGGGCAAAGGGAGTGGTGGTTTTCTTCTGTTGGACTGAAGGAACTTGGTTTCTAGATAAACTTTATTTTTGAAAATTTCATTCTTTCTACAGCCGTGGGCAAGATTGTACATTTATGTTGTGTGTTCCTCGGACTGATTCCTACAATACAAAAGAGTTTCAAATGACACCTCATGCAGAGTAATGCAAATCCTACTGAATAGGGTCCTTAATATGCTTGAAAGCAGCCAATTTACATCAACAATGGAGCGAGCCTGCTTTGGCTGATATTTCGCTGTTGAAAATAAGGTCTTCACAAATATTTTATTTACAACAAAGTATCTCCACACACTGAACTTCCATGGTGACTGAAGCGGGTTGCATTCTTGTTTTTGCCTAGCAGAATATTTAGCAATCTCAAAATCCAGGATCTGAAGTTCAAGGACATCCTGTGCCATGAGTCAGGAAACTTTGGGCAGCCCTCACACTACTAAATTTAAGTCCTTTTAAATGATCTGAGACTTTCAATTTTAACTTTCCCAGTTCTCCCACCATGCAGTTGGAAATGCTATAGGGCCCTGCTGGTGTCAAGGGACTCTGGGCTTTCTTCTCAACACATTGAATGTTTTAGACTATCTTTGATTTTCTGAAATTAGATGATCTCATGGTCCCTGATTTCCAGGGGCCACCCAGGTTGTTGCTCAGAATCAGTCTCCAACAGTTCATTCTTCCTGAAGCAATTTTTACCCCCTGGTATCTCCCTCTAAACAGAGTTCAGAAAATGATAAGTTTTCATTTTTAATTGGAGATTGCCCTTTTTTCCCTCTCCCCAGATGTCAGCATTTCCTGTGGAAATCAAATTTTGAGTTTCAACCAGGTTTTAACAAAGAGTCTAGCTGCCACAAAACTTGGTCATAGTAAACTGCGAGCCAAACTGTGGAAACTCTTCATGCCAGTGCTCAAAGCAACCCAAACCACAGTCATCCTGCCTAGAAATTAATCAAAACAGCAAAGGCAACACTGAATATGGTTTTCAGCTAGATTTTTACCCGCCTTCTGGAAATGAAACACACATTGGAACCAAATGTTGTTTAAATCAAATGAGTGATTATAGCAGGCAGTAAGACATGAGACATGTTCACTCATTAGTGATCTACTGGAATGTATTTGTGGCTTGGACATCCTCTTGACTCCTGAGAATTTTTCTCCTGTTGCATTTCCCACTATCATTTCTTTTTCCTTTCTTGGCAGAAGAGCCACAGACTTTTTAGGTAGCTATCTTTAAATGGGTTAAAGCTATTTTCTCTGGCCTAAATGGATAAAGTACAAAAACAAATTAATTAGTGAGAATTTTTTCTGTCTGTTCCTCCTGACTGAGAAGAAGTGGTTTAAATCACATTTAAAGGGACTATCTTAGAATATTCTTTCTACTAGTTACTTGACATGAGAGAAAAGCATGTTGGAAATGAAGCCCTCCCAGATATGCTGAAAACCTTCTTCTTTTGCACATATTTTGTCCTGTACATAAGGTTTCCTTCTTGGGAAGTTCTGCTGCTTTCTCCCAAGTTGTAGCTAATTTTAATTTGCATTTCACAGAAGAAGATATTCTGTACTACCATTTAAGACAAAATCTCATTACTGTAGTCCAGAATTCTCCTTAAAGGGTGATAGGCAGCCACATCTCTTGCAACAAGAAGCCTACTGCAAACTAGGCAAAATTGAATAGTGCTTTCATATAAAAGTAGTTAACCAAACCAGCAGTGGATATAGCACTAAATGGGAAGAGCTTTATGGTCCTGCAGTTGGCAATGATACCTCTTATGTCTGATTTGTAATCTTATAGTAAAGTAGTTCAAGTATCTGTTTGTGATTTGGGAAAGTCAGTGGCCACTCACAATGTGTTAGGGAAGCTTCCTAAGGTATCTATATTTTATTTTTTTTTTGCTTTCTGATTATTTTCATATACTCAGATCAGTTAAGAATGTGTTTTAATGGTAAACCCCCCCCCCAAGATCTCCACCCAGCTTCGTAACACAAGTTGGATAGCTCTGAAATGCTTTGCTGAAAGGTGATTTCATTAAAAAAACCCACCAAAATCCAAAAATGTCAATGCTTAGATTTTTCCATATGAAATTAAGCTTTGTTTTTTTTACTCAGAATTTCAAGAAACAAATCAAATCATCCAGCAATTCTGAGGTAAAATCAAATCTTTTCATTACAGCTTGAAATAAATTTGCACATGTGTAAAAACATTTATTATAGCCATCTGCTGATGGAACACCCACGTGTTTGGTGTTGCTGCACTCAGAAGTCATCGAAAACAACCGAGAAGTGAGTCCGGTGAATATTTGGTGATCAGCAGCTTAGCACTCCTTTAGTAAAGGAATCTGCACTGGTGTTATCACACTTTCTATATTTTTTTATAAATGAAACACAGAAGAGCTCTGCTGTTTGCCATGTATTTTCTCTAAATGACTCAAATATGAATTTCCTTTTCCATAAATTCATATATATACATAGGAATATAATTCACATATGACTTCATTTTACCACTGTCCCAAATCCAACCCTAAAATTTAATATAAATACATGTTCAATGTGAACTCTTTCAGAGATATCTTTTCTCATTTGTTTCTCATTAAAGCCAGTAGTGTAAGTTCAATATTCATAAATTATATAAAGTTCTTTTGTAAAAAATGTCTTGCAGAAAATTAATAAAATAAAAGAGAATGCCTGCCCTAAAAAAGACAAAGTTTTGTTTTCATCGAAGTTTTGAAAGTTAAGGAATAGTCTGTAAGTTTTCCCATCTGTTCCCCCACATGGGAGAAATTTTGAAACTTCATAAAAAAGAAAAAATGGGAAAGCAATAAACAGTTCTTAATACCTTTTTTCCATAGGGTGAACGTTTTGGTTTGTTTGGTTTGTGGTTTTTTTTAAAAGACAAATTCCTGAAATTTAAAAACTAAAAAATATTTTAAATCTCAGTTGCAATTTTTATAATTAAAACAATCATAATTAGTTTAATATTTTGCCAAAAATAAATAATGCTTTCTGCACAAATAACAACTTCTGGTATTTTTGTTTTTTTCAGTTGTAATTTGATAAAGACATTCCAGTAAGGTCTTCTGGTGTTCTTATGTCTTGAGAAAAGGCACAAGACCACTTCATTATATCTGATGTCCTCAACTACTGCATGCTCAGGAAAAGAAAATCAGTGTAGAATATGAAGCAACAAAATCAGAAAGGGTTATGCAACTTTTTGACTGCTAAGGAGGTCTCGTCCATAGGAAGATAATGTATGTGTTAGGTAATGCAGTCTTGACTCCAAAAAACTTGTTTGGGGTGGATGTGAAGAACATGGTGTCCTTCAGTCACTCTTGGAAACCTCTGCTGTCACGTTGGCACTCCAAATCCAGACAAGTTAAGCAAACTCTGTTAATCACCCACCAAACACAGAAATGTCCTCCATAGGTCCAAAGGGTTATAGGAAAACTGCAGCTGAAATGTGTACTTGAAAAATTGTGTCCCTTTGACAGTATTTCTTGTCAGTGCTACTACTGTGGTGAAGGCTCCTTCACCAGTTACTTCAAAATGTTCTTGATCCATCTATTTCCTCAAGAATTTGTTTACTGAAAGCTGTTCAGTTGTTCTTTGTGGACTTGTTTGGGTTCTTTTTAGAGCAACATCAGCTTGCACAGTGGATCCCATTTCATCCATTTCAATGCCTTTAGAAGACCAGTGCCTATATTAACCACTTAGGCTGAACTCATATTTCACACAGCAGGATTTACACTGGTAAAAGCAAGTTCTGCCAAGATCAAATCATGTACAGCTGGTTTTGATATGAACCCCACCGCCCTCTCTTCCCTTCTTCATGTGGCTGACCTGTGGTCTGGTTGCTGCTGACATGGTCACTTAGCAGGAACATGTAGCAGGTGGAATGAAAAGGCTTACTTACAAGAGTCTTGAGGTAACTTAATAACATACAGTTTTAGTGGAGAAAACAAAGAAAAACAGTTTAATAGTTGCAGCAAATATCTCCTATTCATTCTAACTTGTGAACATTTGTATCTTTTATATTCAGTATTTTAAGGGAAAATAGTCTTGGTGCTCTAGTTAATAACAGCTGATTGAAATCATTATAGTAATTACAAAAAATATCATTGTAGTTCTTCTGTCTTGACCAGTTGTCTGATATGCTTTTCAGATTTTGGGGAATAATCTGGATGGATGCAAAAACCAGTACTTTAAAAAAATGACAAAAATTGCATATAGCAGTCCAGAAACAAGGTACAAACCTACGCAAACAATGTTCTAACACCTCTAAGAAGGCACAGAATTAGGGTTTTATGTTTTAACTTTTTGATGTGAATTGTTGCTGACCCAAGTGATTATTCAAACTTTGGGACAGGGCCAGTTGTAGCTAGGATGAGAAACTGGTGATACAAGCTTTTCAGTTTATTTGCAAAAGACATACAAAATTCCATTTCCCTTATATCAAGAATCCAACAGCAGACAGTTTATTTGCTCACAGCTTCAAGTCCCTTTAACAGAACCAGAGAAAAGCATATCCGTATCTGTCTCCCGCTTTTTCTTATGGCTATGCTCCCAGTCCTTAATCCGGTGGTGTATTTGGCATTCTCCTTGTCTTCTCAAACTTCCCTCATCTTTCATCTCTTCACACAAACATAGAAACCTCCATTAAAAGAATAAAACAGCTATGAAGCTCTTTCATTCAGATATAAATTGTACAAGTTTTTTTGGTTTTGGTTTTGGGTTTGGGTTTTTGTTGTTTTTTTTTTAACACTGCATGGAAATGTATTTCAATGTTTGGGATATGTGTCTGGGACAACTTGAAGAACTCCTAATTCTTTTTTCTTGTTACTCATTACACTCATCAAGCTTTCTGTGATTTGATATCAAGCATAGCAGATGTGCCATGTGGTTCTTCTTAGCTAGCTATATGCAAACAGAAGTGCACACTGCTTCTGAGTGCTCATGGGGTAGGCTGGGTAGAGTAGTACTTGCCACTAGCAATAAGCAGCAGTTAAACTGAGGTAGAAATAGTTTATCAAAACCTGTGATTGGGGCAATAGCTTGCTTTCTTATCTGATGCACAATGATACTTATTTTCCTTCATTCTGTGCTTCATCTTTGCCTCTAATATGCTGAATTTGCTGTCAATTCAGCTGAACTGGTTTATCAGTTGGATAAAAGTCCTTACTCAGCAGATGTCTCTTCTGGTTTTGATTTGCAAATCTACTGTTGGCTTGAAAGGAGACAAAGAAACTGAGGAAATAAGCTTCTTGGGTAAGACCGTCTAGCTTAGACAACATCTAGCCATACTGAGTAGGAAACTGAAGGGGTTATGACTTTGCATCAAAATACGAGTCAGCCTTTTTTTTTTCGTTTGGGGGAGGGAGGAGTCTGTGCAGGTTAGCTGAGGATTTGAAATAGCTTTATTCTGACTTAGATTATGATTTGATTTTAAGTTTTGTGTTTTTTTTTTAAAAAAAAAAAACCAAAACAATTCATCATGCACTCTTCCTAAGATTTTGTAATCATTATTGAATGTGGTTATCTACACATTGAAGAAATACTATATTAATTCTGTTGGCTTACTGTGTCCAGTTCTGATTTAAAGGTTGCAGACTTCAAGTCAACTGATGATGTTATTTTGTCATTGTCAAAAGTGATCTCTTTACTTTTACATCTGTACATGTCTAAGTTTCAACTCAACCCAGAGTGTTTCACTTTCCAACTTAAATGCCTTCTTTGTTGGAAACATAATTTTTAGCCTTAAATATATAGTGTTTATATCTTTCTATATAGATAAACATGAAGCACAATTGCACGTGTATGCATACCTATATTTCAATGTACATTTTTCAGACACACAACACAGAGAACACTAATTATTAGTATCCACTTCTAGCACCTAAATTAAACTGTAAGTGAAAAAAAGTAAGTATAATTCTCTTTCACTAGCAGTCTGTTTTCACATATGCATCAGAATCTCTGTGTAAGGTCACTGTCTTTGGTCTCATAATAATTTTCAACTGCTTTGAGCCCGTTTGAAGCCATCAAGTTTAACCTCCTACTCAGAGCAGGCCCCATTAGATTTACTAACAAAGTAGTAAAAGAAAAAATAAAATTTCTAAGGCTTGAAACAGACGATAGTCTTTAAAACTCTGTGCTGTGTGTTCGATAGAAGCTACTATCACAGGAACTGTGCTTTTAACAGGAATTAAAACTTAATCTCTTTAGTACTCTAAATCACAAAGTAAAAAGGCCAGTGACCAATGTAAATACTTCAGTCAGATTATTCTAATCAGGAAATACTTATTGCTGGTGTATTATAAGCTACATTTAAAAATCCATGTTAATAGCAACTCTAGGGCACTTTTCAAACCTTAATTTATTCAACTACTTCAAAGGGAAATAAAGAATATTTTCTGCTTTAAATTTCTCTTGTTTGGCATGTAATAATGGAAGGATGCATGAGATGCTAACAACCAATTAAAGAAATCAAGGAATAAAATATCGAGAATAAATTGCTATGCTGTAGCTTGCTATTTACCTTTTTCTAGAACAATCCAGCTTATTCTTTTAGTTGTGCAGGAAGCAAATTTGAAAATAACAGCTGCTGAGTAAAGTATTCTAGATCAGCCAGAAATTTGTGCATACACAGGCCACATTCAGCTGCAGTGTTACCTATGTCTTCATGCTGCTGTTATCTTGATCCCTTACGTTGTTTTCAAAGGCTGCATCTATTTTCAAGGACCAAATAAAGTAAACATTAAAGACCATGACAATATTCAAAAAACAAAAAACAACCAAACAAAAACCCTAACACTCCTACTTTTTGTCATCTGGCTATGGTCTTGGCACTGCATCTGGTCATGTTGTTGGCACTCCTGCATTTCAACTCCTCTATTCTGTCCATCTTTGCAGACACAGAAATCTGCATAGGATGCAGGAAAAACCCACTGAACACTTTTATTCATAATGAGAACACCACTATATAGCTGATAAACATGTGGACCTCAGTGGTTCCAGAGGACAGGGGTGGATTTTTTGGATGCTATCCTATTTGCTTGCTTCAGTGGTGGGTGTTCCTTTAAAGATTCCTTAAAGAGGTTTGATCTTCAAAAAGCATGTCTCTTGAGAACAAGGCTTTTTTTGAACTGGACATTCATACTAGCAATCACCAATTATCTTTCTCAACAGATGTTTGAAGTAAGGATCTCATATAAAAATAGAATTATTTTTTTTTGACAGTTCTCCCTTCCTCGTGGCTGGATCACAAAACAAGCAGCGTCAAAGTACTGGTTAATAGAGTTCAGGAGTTATCCTACAGTTTTTGGGCAGAATGTGATACATTTCCTATTCCCTTTAATCAGTTAAAAAACTATCCTTTTCCAGGACAGCTGAAATCCTGGAAGACATTCTTATGAAAGAACATGAACTGCTCAGCTAACAAAATTTTTTTGCCCTTCATAATTACTTGAAGTAAGAGCCATTGGCCCAGATTGTCTTGCCTAAATTTTCAAATGAATAAATTGTTCAGTTAAAACCTCTTTCTGAAAGGAGCAATGAGGGGGATGGAGACTTGAAGCTATCTCTGTTGTTACTGCAGACTCTTGCACTTCTGCTCCCTGAATTGTCAGAAACCTGCAGTGGGTGTCCAGAATTTAGTGCACGGTATGGAAGAGAAGGATGGTAAGCTATATGTGCTCATTGGGAAGGGAAGATCATGTCTTCATGTCCCTCCATCATCATGAAACATAGCAGGAAAAAGGGCTCAGATATTAATTAGTTTTCCATTTCTGTAGAATACATGAAAGGTTGTGAAGAAGCTGTATTTATCCTTGCTAAAGCCCTGCGGGACTGACTGGTCTGTAATCACATAGGAAGCCTGTGGCAAAACATAATTAGAACTTGTGTCTTCTGGTTTCTAGCCCCGCCATTGGCTTTGCCTTTTTTCTCTTTTTTCTGTGGTGCAGCTTGGGAGCAAGGAAAGGGGATCACTTGATGGTCTGGAGCTGTAACAGGACAGGCAGAGTCAGCTCTGAGGTGACAGACCTGAATCAGATTTGCATTTTATTGTCTCAGATCTATTATAAATTCAGATATTTGTGCTGGGGCAAGCCTACTTCTCTTACAGTGAAAATGGCCTTAGCTGGTTCACAAAGAAGATATTCTAGGCTAATATATTTAAAGTGCGCTTTGTGAAACTCAATCTGTTTTGTTCTCTTCTAGGACCAGTGTATAGTCTTCAGTTGTTTTTGTTTAAGTTAACAACTGGAAGAAACGCCCTTCCTCTGAGATCACTGATGGCTTACAAACTTTGTCATAATGTTCTAACTTTCCCCTTCAGAGCAGCATCTACTGTGCCAGCAGTTAAGCTGAATATGGTAATTTAATTATAACTCTATCAAATATGGATCATCACAACTGAAACCTAAAAAGGATCTTGTTATCGTTTTTAAAAAATACCCATTCTAAATAACTACAATTAAATTCATAGGGAATATAACAATTATAAGGAAATCTTTTGGTAAATTTTCAAACCAGAAAAAAAGGGTTCTTCCTTTGATAATCCCAAGCATAAACAGTCAATAAAGGCTTTGTGCAAAAAGTCTTATTTATAGTGGCTAGAATCCTTTTTATTACATCAATAATGTCATACATCATCCTGACATTTATCAGTCATTTAATCTAGGTAAACTTATTATGTCTGACGTAATTCCACTGAGATAAATCTATTGTATGCTTTTTGTGCTATTTCTAGCATGGATGGGGTTTAGAACTGTGTTAATTGGAAGTAGGAACACTTTTTTTGTACTAATTAGCTCACTATTATTCTGAAACCATGTACTGTATTCTCATTGTGCAACTTCCTAAGGAGATTCTTCTATTGTTTAGAGGAAAAAGTTATAGAAAAGTACTTATGACTCATAATCATAAATCTCTTACATTTCAGTGTGACATATGGCACATGCTCATATTGCTTTCTCAGTTTCGGCAAAAAATATCCTTCAGAATTTTTCACTTGTCTGCTACTAAATGTCAGAATCTCATGAAATTTCAGAATGAAATGGCAAACACAGAGTGTACTCCTGGATTTTCTGAAATGATACACAATCATTCATGTGCAATGCAGCAAATACTCCTCCAGGTGAGTTATCCTCTGTGAAGTTCAGTTTATAAATGCAGTGATGCCAGTCAGGAAACGTTACTATTCTTTTAATTTTCCTGCCACCCAGCCAACATAACCAATCTCACTCAGTCACCTATACTCATAGAATAATTTAGACTAGAAGAGACCTCTGGAGGTCATCTGATCTAGTATCCTGCTTAAAACAGGGCCAAATTTGAAGTTAGGTTCAAATATTGCTCAGGGTCACATCCAGTCAAACTGGAACATCACTACAAATGGAGAACCTAAAACTTCTCCAAGTAACCTGTTCCAGCATTTGATTGCTCTCATGATGGAAAAAATTTCCCAGGAAGGAGTGGCTGAAGATTCAGAATCTGCATGAAAATTTTCAGCACAATATCAGTTGTTTCAGAGAGGGAGAGGGACTGAGACAGACTCTGTGAGATGATTTATGGCTTGAGATTTTTGCAGTTATTCTAAAGTAATCTACCACTGGATGTTTAGCAATAAAATCAAAAAGTTTCCATGGGGTAGCTATTTAAAATTTGACCTACATTACCTGAAACAACTGCCCACAACTCCCCCCTCCAGCACATGCAATAAACTCCAAAACCACATTTTATAAGTGCTTTGGAGTTCTTCCATCATCTGAAATCAAAGTGTGGAAAGGTGTCTCTGAGCAGCAAAGCAACGCCAGAATGAGAAGAGCTGAAAGCTGGGGCTTGCCTGTACCTGAGACCCCCTGTCTGGACCAGCATCCAGGGCAGAGGATTCAGGTGAGATGCCTTTCTTCCCACATCTGTATATTTCTATTGCTGCTCCAGGTACTGAGTTCCTGTTTTATTCACCTGGGGCTGTTCCCATTCCTGTACTACCTTACGAAGGCTACAGGCATCAAAATAAGCTGCTTTTTGTTTGCTATTACACTGTTGCTGTCGTTCCTATCTCCCTGTTGCCACACAGGAACTGATTGCAGGTCCATGCCCCTGCCCTTGTGGAGTTAGTCATCTGTGTTGGGCACTTCTTCCCCTCTCTTGTGGGAAAGACAACGTGATCCAGCAGAGTTTTATATATATACCTTGTGCGGAAGAAGCATGTATAGTGATAATACACTCATAGCCAGTCTGTTTTTTTCTGAGAGACTATTTACAGAGAGGAAGGAGGTTCTAGCCTTAGGCATGCAGGTCAGCTTTCTGGTGACAATTTAAGATTTTTTTCCTCCTGTTCTATACAGCTACGTCTAGTAGTCAGAGGAAGGAGTAGATGTGCAGGAAGGCAATACATGGTTCATACTTCTCCTATCCCAGAAGAGGTCACCAAGAAAGACCCCAGTCTTGTCTTCCAGGCATAGCTGCTTTCTTCCCATCCTGATAGGATTTACTGGGGGTGGATAACAACCCCAGTGAGCACATACTCATTTTTTTCTGTTTTACAGCTTTCCCTAAACCTGTATAATCCCTTACACTATAAATTAATGAGTAGAATCCTATTTACTTACCTCTGCTAATAAAGTTGCTTTACATTACAATGGACATACTAAAGAAACATCATAATGCTGCTGCTTAAACTCTTAACCGTATCTACAGCAAAATGATAAAGTACAGAATCAGACTGTCTTTCAGGATGAAAAGCATCTTCTGTCTAAAAAGGAAGCAGAAACTGTAAGCAAAAACAGAAATGGAAAGTGGCTTCTCTTCTGTGACTTGAGTCAGTAAAGCGCAGGGTTAATATTTTGCCTTTCAGGTACTGAATGTGCTCCTGGAATACTTCCTCTGATGACCTAAACATGGCCTACAATAGTCCTCATAGTTTCCTATCTTAAATAACTAGCAGCTTGATTGTGATTTTATCTTCTTTTTTACTGAGACAGTTATATGAGAGTGCTGACCTTCAGTTAACTGCCTGTTTCCTCTGCGCAGGGTACACAGGACGTGAGAGCTTGGTTCAATTAGGCACGTTGAGTCGCCTGTAAGTGGAGGCCTTGATTTCCACAAGCGATAGGATTGTTTTAGTTCATATGTTATGGTATCTTTGTGGTCTGCCTGTTACAACAGGGCAGTCCCTGAGTCATTTCTACCTTGCCAGTGTACAGACAATGACTGATACAGTAAAAACACCACCATGCTTGCCAGTGTGGCTAGAAGCAACCACAATTTAAATGTGTTAACAGCTCTTCAGTATCTCAGTCTGCACAGTTATTTAGCTATTTAAAACAATTTGTACACAACTTGAACTGTCAATAATGCCATGCCAGTTCATTTCCTTTGGGAGAAGGAAGGGTTAGAGCCTACAAGGATCATTGCTTTCTAGCTGAGGGTTCATGAGCAGATTCTGCACAGGGTGAAATTAGCATAGCTGTTATGTGGTAATGGGAGATAATATGGAATGGGATAGGGATTTTTTTAAGTACTAGTATACACACAGCTGAGCCAGCATAAGGCAAGCAATGTTGTAAAGAAGACAAGAGTTTGGATGAACTGTGAACTCAAGACTTAGCCTTCTATATCAAACAGACGGCTGGACTTACATGTTCATACCCACAGCTGGGATTTAGGTTTTGATGGGTTGCATTTTGGAATGTCTAATTTCCTCCAAAATTAGTGCAGGTACAGGTCCCTAAGCTGGAATAATGGATCTCACCAGACAGCTGCCTAAAAGTTAGCTAATACTGTGCTTGAAATTTCTGCTTACTTCACTTCTGCATCTGAACTGCAACACCTCCTAGCCCTGTCAGGCTGGAAGGGAAACAGCTACATAAGTTCATCTCTGCACTGTGGTCTAGAAGAAGAGCTCTGTGCTTTTGGAGAGAAATACAGCCCTTGGTACATTTACCAGGTGGGGAAGCAGAGAAGAAATTTGGCCTACAGATCTGGTGATTAAATCACTTCTCAAGGGAAAAGCATGCATTATAAAGAAAAAAACCCCACCAAAACTGTTGTCCAACTTGCCACATAATTCTGCTTCATTGATTTCTTAAGGTTGTTTCCCCAGTGGTTTAGATTGTTGACATAATGCTTTAGGATATGTCTATGGGGAATGAGGCAAGACAACAAAAGCTACATAAACAGTGATTCATTATTCTATCATTATGGCATAAATTGGTCAGTCTGGCTGGTTGAGAGGGAATGGTCATTCAGTACTAAATTATATATTTTTGTTTTCATTGGTTCCATGATGGTTTTTAATGACAGTACCACCTTCCTCAAAGACACTTTTAAACATGGCATTCCATAGCTTTCTAGTGTGTCTTAAAATGAGGCTTGACACGTTTTGGCAGATAAGAAGGGACTCACCTTATATAGCCATATTGCCCCATCTTACAAAAATGCAGACAGGCAGATGCTATAGTGACTCCAGCAACCACTGTCCACTCTGCCTTAGAGGACTTAATAGATCAATAAAAAAAGAAAACTCACGTGTGCTCTGAAGGAGAACTGTTGAAAGAATGGAAAAGGACAAAAATGATGGAAAGCCCCTGTCTTTTCATACAGCTTTAGCATACATTTTAATGTTAAAAACTGCTTAATTTATAGGGGTTAGCTGAAAAATTAACTGACATCTATAAAATACTTTGAACTTTTTAAAAACAAAATGTGCCAGGGCCACCATGTATTAATATTATTTAGTTGCTGGGACAAAGCAGTCACAGTTTTTCATTGTTATCTTGCTCCTTGTCCCACTCTTCTCCTAATTTTTCAGGCTAGTAGCATTCCTCAGTAGCATCAGATATTAATGCCTTTCAATATCAGATATTAGCAGTAAAATGGTTTCACCTAGAGGGATTTTCCTCGACTGGAGTTTCCATTTACTACCGTTGCAATGACACAGAAGAAGCTGACGAACCATGACTTAGAGAGATCAGGACTAGAATCATGTTGCTTAATTTTAATTTGCCTGTTTGGTCCCATAATCAATGGAGAAGAATAATTACTTCCAGAGAGCAGTGATCCCATATACAGTCTAAATCAGAGTCTGGAAATGACCATCTCTTTTGGCAGTGCAGAAAACTGGGGTAATTAGGCTTCTGTTTTATGTTACTAACTAGATGCTTCTAAGGGGAAGGAATGAGTATATAAAGCCTTACCAATAAGTTCTAGGCAGACCTAGATGGAGGAGATTAATTAGAAGGTCTTGGAAGAAACAGCAGTAAAGCAATACTGTCAATGTATTCAGAAGCATTTTTGTGCTCTATTTATAATCATTGATCATATGGTACTGGCCCATTGCAGGAAATCTTTTTTTGCCTTATCTCACTGTTAATTCTGGTTTGGCCCTTTCAGATCACGAAATGGCTGACACATATTCCTGGTTTTCTCTGTTAAATATTCCAGACTGAGTTATTGTGCTTTATATGAATCTTGCTGCTCTGAGAGTTGGTATTTACTCATGACTTCACAAGCTAATCCAAATGCATCAGTGCATATTGATGGAACACCTGCCTTTGCTAGTACAAAAGAACTAGCAATAAGTAAAATGCCTATTTTAGCCTCTTTCAGGACAATGTCAGATCAGCTGTAACTGAACTGTGCCTTTTAAGCTTTCCTTGTGATGTATCAGCTTAATTACTCTACAGTGTGCATCACATACCTTTGCAACAGCATTTTACCTTACACTTCCTTAGAGCGGCAAAAAAGTGATAATGTAATAAATCATAATGTGTTAGCAGGAAATTAGAGGATTCAAGTGGTATATTCTTATCTTTCTAGGACTGATTTATCATTATATAAGTAATTTATCTTACACTCATGAGAACTGTGGTTGAATTATTTGGTGATATGAGTTTTCCCCATACTACTATGCACATGGTATTGTGGTTTCTTTTTAAGTTTGCTTAACTATATCCAAAAGAAAGCATGAAAGGAAGACAATAATTTAACTGGGGGAAAAAGGGAGAATATGTGAGAGACAAAAGTAGCACAAAGATTAGCTGGTCTGATGAATTCTGCTTGCTTGAGAGTATCTGTAAACAAGCACTGTTTCTATATCCTCAGATCGTACACTGATAGTCTTGTTACCATATGTACAGGGCTGCAATGCCACTAGCTTGGACTTAGATTAGTTACTGGAATATGTTTATTCCTTTCATTTCTATATGCTATAGATTCTATCTGCTTATTAGTTCAAACTGCCTAGGGAAGGTTGCAAGAGATCTCATACAATCAATACAAGAGATATAATTAGACTAGTGAAATGTATGTGTAATTTGGGACTTGGATTGGACGGTGATTTTCAGAAGGGAATGGGAAGCAGTGCTGTTTGGTCGTGTGGTTCCACCCTTATGTGTTTGGTAACATACCACATCAACTTGTGTTATAGAAGGATGGGGTGAGAGGGTCGTGGGGAAACGCCTTTGCACCATGCCACACTGGAAGCTCCTATAGGTAACGCTGCAGAATTTGCCATAGGGCACAACAGTGCTGTTAGATCAGCTGGTAGCCAGTAACAGGTCAGCTCTGAACAGCCACCCAGATAAATCTCACTGCAGTGCAATCCTGTTAAGAGCATGAGGTGTGGATTGGGGTTTTTGTTTCAGTTTTGTTTGTTTTTTTCTTCTCCTTAGGACTACTCTTTGGTTTAAATTCAGTTTGGCATATCGTCTGATCACAAGTTTCCCAGAAATTCATTCTGACACTGGAGAACGAATTATCACATACCTAATGTGATTAATGTGTATATGAAAATAAGCTTTCCCATAAGTGAAGAAATATAAAAGTAAGCTTCCCATGGCCATTTGTGATTACAAAGGCTACATCCATCTTGTTCTGGAAATCAATGTAATTTCACATTCAAATAAAAGTTAGTGTGTGTGTGCATCACATTTAACAAAGGTAATATGAAAATCACTTTGTCATATCTACAATGAACCAGTGTTACTATATATTATGATTGTCAAAATCAATATGCATGCTAAATATTTCAATATAGCTTTAACTACCCACATTTTTCATATTCCATTGAAGAAATCATACTTTGAAAATGCATTTGCCTGTCATCTTAAAGATATGTATATATATAAAAAAATGTGTTGGATCGTTTCCACCTGAGACTATTGCCTTAGTGTGTTAGGTGCTGCATGTATTTGGGAGGTAAAATAAGACTTTCTGTGAAGTACTGGTAGTATAGGGACACAACGGATATTTTCTTTCCTTGATCTTTGTGGTAAGTAGTCTTATCCCTATATTAGCATTGTAAGCAGGGAACATGGACTAGATCTTCATGGCTGTAGAGTTCACTGCGACTTCTAACTTTAGGAACCTTCTCACCTGCCAGACCCATGCTGAAAACACTGGCCAAAGTTAAACACCCCTGAAACACATGCTTAGAAGCTGGCTAAGCTAGGTAGGATGTAGGTAGGATATATTTGTCTCATAGGGCCAAATAAAGTAGGATCCTTCTGCTCAGTGTTACAGTTGTCCTCATAAGCTGGGCATCTAAACTTCATTGCTGAAGGAAGGGAGAGACTGATCCCACAATATTCATTAATCTAGGGGCTAGACCCTGGCAGGCAGAAAATCAGAACTGAATCCTAAATCAGGTCTGGGGACCCAAACTCACGTCCTGCCTCTGTGTTGGAAGAAGCTTCTGAGGTGCAGCTACAGACAAACCCTTTCACCCCTCTGGGGGGTCATCACCTCCTCTGGCACATGGCTCCAGGGCTGCCACCACCCCTGTGAGCTGTGGGATTGCAAGGATGACTCTGCCTAACCTCAACTTCCAGCTCTGAATTTCCTCTTATTAATTTGCCTAAAAATAATCCCTTGCTTCCGGATTATTCTGCCACATCTAAGTATCCTATACACAAATGATTGAGTTTTTCCTTTTCTCAGCCTGTTCTCTGAGTAGCTGAGTTGCCTGAGCTCCTCATAAGCCTCTAAAAAAATATGGTGGCTCTCTTTGAAAACTTCCTGAGGATTCCCAGACTTTTTCAGGCACTAGTACTGGGTATAATATTCTGGTAAAAGTCTTACCAGTTTTGTGTGCAGAGGGAAGGTAATTTCCCTAATTTTTAGATATCACTATTTATACATCTCAAAACTCCATTAGGCTTCCTGGCTTCGGCACAGTTTTTGAGAGCCCATGCTGAGGTGATTATCTGTGATGATGATCCCTGCTTTATCTGGAGATCTTGCTGTGATATGCTGCTGTAGTGTATTTTTCCTACCATTATTTCTAGCTTGTGTTTGTTCCTTGCTTTTAAAAAAAGTTGTGCCTACATCAAATTTGCTTCTATTCCTTACGCTTTCTGAATCTGGAATCAGATGAAACAAATATATCTTATAGGTTGCAATGTTTTGTATTATTGTCAATACCCAGTCCAGCATTTCTGGTATAAGCCTGTTCTGTAAGAATTTTTCCAGATTTTTCTTCAGAATGTCATTGGGGTCAGTATGCTCAAAAAGAGGACATTACTTGTGCACCAACGTGTAAGTCAAGACAGATCAGGTTAAATTCAAACCACTCCCACTAATTTAGATGGACTTTAGATATAGGGTGAAATAGCCAGATTTTTCAGAACTCCAAGCACACAAAACATATCTGCAACAGTACATTGGGTGAACAAAATAATATATTACCTATTGAACTATCTCACCCATTGAACTATCTCAGCTCACTTGGCAGACTTAGCCCAAATCTGTGCACAGTATGGTTGATTATTACCATTCCATAGTTAAATATGTCACTTTCTTAGGATTAATTTTATTTGTAAGCCTTGCTGAAATTGCTAGGACCTGATTTTCAGATCCATGAGAAAGCAGCTTTGTAGGTTTTTCTGGGTTTAAACCTACCTCACCTTTGGCAGATTTAGCAAGTACATGACCTTTCCCTCACTCTTTTAAGAAGTCCTTAGAAGCCAATAATTGTGAGAGTTAAACCCTGTGCGCTCTCTCTTTCTTAACCTTACTTGAAAGAGAGACACAAAATATATGTAATATCTTGTATTGGACCTAGCCCTGTTTTAAATGTACATTAAAGAAAAAAAAGCCATTGGTATTTAAAATAGCCATAAAATAGCTTTAATCCTCTTTGAAAGGAAAATGTTTGGTTCTAGGCTTGGGGTCAGTAGCAAAGATAATTTTTTAAAATTTCTTTATTTTGTACCCTGTCTTTTTGCAAAGCTCTATGTGGCAACTTTGCATCTCCTACATACAGCAATGTCTTTAGCTTAGTGGATGTGTTTTGAGGTTATTCAAGGGCACATGTGTTTTTGTGTGCAAGTATGGCACATGATTGAATTAGTTCAATCTAATAACAATTATCTAATTACAGTAACAACTGGTAGAAATTCTGTATACCCTATCAGAAACAGAGTAATCACATCCCATACACAGATCTTAATTATTTAGAACTACTTGAAAAAAGGAGGTGGAATCATTTGCAGCAGAAAGCTCTGCAGTTTTCTCTGTTTCAGCCTTACATATCAAGACAAGATTTGGAACTCAACAAGTAATTTGGTCATTTTGGATCAGATCCAAAATGTTTTACATATTCAGAAAATCCTATGGATAAAGGAACAGTTCAGCCCTACAATGTGATATCAGTAATAAAGACCTGTGTTAAGAAAGAGCAGGCAATTTTAAATAGACAATCTAAGCAAAAGGGTAATTATTGCCTCCTATTAAATTTCAGAAACCAACACATGGGACTCTGTTTTGGAAAGAGTTGGTCAACTTAAGCTGAATAAGTTTCAGTTCTTAATAGTATCATGACAACAGATTAAATCCCTGGCAAGTTCAGGCTTGCTTAGGCAGAAAAAATAGCATTGCTCTGAATGCACAGACTTGACTGACAATGCCGAGTCCCAGCTCTCAGCCTTTGACACAACAGCAAATTCCTTACCAGAATTGATACTGTTAAGTGAGATGCTGCTGACTGATTAATGCTCTAGCACTGTCTCAAATTGCACCACAGATGTGATATTTTCTGAAGAGGTGCAACAGCATTGCACAGCAATACTCAAGAAAATGTAAAGTTGGTCTGTAGAAGTTGTGTTTGCAGTAATGTGGTCAGCTGTTTTGGTGTGCATTTGTCTTTTAAGTGTCAAAACCAGTACCAGAGCCATTTTGCATATACAGACCTTAAAAAAGTATAAAATATATGTGAAAAAGTATTCCACTTTTGCACATATGGACACTGAGGGACCAAGCTTTGCAACAAGTTGGAGAAGATGTTAACTACAGAGGCTGGACCCCATGTTGCCTGCCATAAGCTGTTCACCAGCTACGTTGCCATAAAAATCTTATTTCCGATTCCCAGAAGTAAGACTGTATTTTATGTTCTTATTTCAATTGTATCAGTAGACTTGGAGTCAGAATGATGTTTTTTCTTCATTTCACCTTTCTAAAATTCTAAATGCTAGCAAACTGTCTTTCATTAATTTAATCACTATTTTTATGGCACTATCATTTTTGTATGCTGCCTGGTTATACTAAGGCTTGGTCTCCAGTACACATTTCTCTTCCCCATTTTCACTGCAACATGAGCTACATTCATCCTGTTTCCTACCAGAACTATTCATTTTTCTACTTTTAATCATTAGAAGTAATTTTAGAGGTTGTCTGCTTTTTCTTTGTCTGTTTGTTTTCCTATCTCCATGCAAATCTAATTTAGCTTGTAAATCCTTGAGGACTTCATGTTTATTTTAACTTTATTTATATTTAATAATAATAATGGACTGACACCAGAAATAGCAGATCTAGACACTCTGGCGGTATAAGAATCCCTCTTTTCATTTTTGTTTACACTTTGTTTTACTTTGTTAAAAACGTAGAGTTCTATTTTTGTGATTCCAGTATGTAACCTTCTTGAAGGTTCTGAACTCTTCTTTCACACATAAAAAAAGGTAAGTTTTCCAACATCAGAGCATACAGTGTGACATGCTGCTCTGCTATCCTGAATACTCAGAAGTATCAGGAAATATCTAGATGCATTTCAGGGAGTGCTACCAAAACTAAGTAAAAAAGCCCTGTTGAGCCCATGTTCAACTTTGTTCCTGTATTTAAAAATCTGAATTTCATCTTGATGAGTGGTAAGACCTCCCCATGTCACTATGGGACAGGATCCATCTGTTAGAAGCGAACATCCTACCAGTCCCAACTTACCACTTTAAAGTCCTGCCAGTTCTCTTAGCACTTTTATCTAAAAGTTTTAGATCGTATGTGTAAGAACTTCCTCTGGAAAGGCAAAAATTTCCCTAGTACTATGACTAAAACATAACTGTGAGAGAGATAAAGGTAAATTTGGCACCTAATAGCTGGAAAATGTATAATCTACCTGTTATGTTAAAATATTCCACACATCACATGATACATCCTGTGGGCAATACTAACAGAAAATCTTACCATACAAAAATCATATGACCCCAAAGAGGAAAGAATAACATAACCATGAAATGGGCAAATCACTGCTATACACACCTCCCCCCCCTTTTTTTTTTCTGTAGTTATTCTAAGAGTTGCGTATCAAACACTCTTCTCAGGTTTGTAACTGGCACAATGGCACAACTACGCAATTAAAAGAAAGAACATTTTGCATGGATCGCCATCCTTAGTCAGGTCCATCACCATGATCTCCTTAGTCTAATCCTATCACGCTGTATAAGTAAAAGCGATAATGGAGCAAGACTAACAGTAGCCCAAAGCCTATACCTTTGTTTGAGCCCTTTGTCAGGCTGATGATAAGCGATATGAGTACAAAGGTAAGGCAGGTACTGGAAATGCGGCAGCAGAATGTGGATGTCTGCTGAAGTCAATGGAACTGGTCTCCCTGCTGTAACACAGAAAAAGATTGAGTCTTACACAAAATCACAACCATGACAGCAAGGTTATAATTTGGTTCTTGGAAGAGAGTTTTTGCTCACTCTGCCCAGCTATAGAAAAGAAGAATCTCACTCTTACACAAATTAGGATAAATATTTATAAAATATTTTGACCCTCGAGTTTCATGGCATAAAGCATGCAAAACGTGAAGCATGTTCAGAAAAGCTGACACCTTCCTCTGGAACATCTAGCACAGATGCCTGTTATTGCACAACACTAGATAACAATGACCATTGATATGATTCACAACAAACATTTCTGTGGCTTCAGTGGATCAAGTGTATGCAAAGAGTGAAGTTCAGAGGTTTAAGAATTGCAATTTTATAGCAGAAAAGGAGGAAAAAATATCTCTGGAATACTGGAAATCAACTCTGTTCAATGATCTGACTTTCCTCTGTTTTGAAAATGTATGTGGCTTTAAATTCAAGTACACATCACCATGCCTGCTGTTGCCAACATAGTGATGAGGAAGTGTTGTGTGATTTCTGACAACATGAGTAGAATGACAGTCATTTCAGAGCTGGACTTGAAGCCTTCTTTTGAAATCAAGTGCAGCAGAGGACATCCTGCAAGAATTATCCCCCTCCTCTCTTTGTGTGAAAGTATTCCTAAAGACAGCATGAATATTCACAAGGGCTGACTACCATCAGCCAAGCTGGGCTCCAGCTCAAGGTCTTTTAATGACTAAGTGATACTTAAGATTTCTTCCTCCTGTTCTGGAAAAGGTGTTGCCAGTAGCAGATAGGATCTGGTCCTCAGAAAAAAACACAACATTGTGATCTTGCATCTGCCACTTGTTGAATGATTGTGTGCAACTTCTTTATGCATCTTTCTGACTGCATATTTTGAGCTTTTCTCAGTAGGATTTCTCTTAATACTGTAGTACAGTATGGCTCTTCACTAAGTTATCTTAAAAATAATAAAAGGAGAAAAATCCTGCCTTACGTGCCATGGCTGGATGTGTTTTATTGTTTTGGTTTTTACTGTGTTTTTCCTTTGCTCTTCACTCTGA
This sequence comes from Falco biarmicus, assembly GCF_023638135.1. Lineage (NCBI taxonomy): Eukaryota > Metazoa > Chordata > Aves > Falconiformes > Falconidae > Falco > Falco biarmicus. The sequence continues at coordinate 29,913,804 of NC_079293.1, read as the reverse complement.
AATACTTATACTGTATCCTGATCTCACTACAACACAAAACCAACAAGATATTGAAGCAATCCAAGATAAATATTCATGCTTTCAATTACTTTGGTGCAGAAATAGTAAATAGAATAGTGAATAGGAACATCTGGAGCAGACTTAGGACCAAATTTCCAAATTTCTGCAGAAATTTGACCTGTGTATTCTAAATTTCCCTGTGTCCCTTGTACTTCGAACAGTACTTGTGCCAGATCTCTATGAAGGTGAAACAATCTCTCTCAACAGGACTGACCTACTGGGAATTGAAAGATCACTTTAATCCCTTTAAAGTTACCAGGAGACTTTACAATAAAAGATACACTTTCCTGATTATATATCCTTGTCAGAAATACCAGGAGAGTGACTGAGTTTTGTGTGGCTTGCATATCTGCTTTAAGGCTGCTGTGACAGCAAATCTTGGCAGAATTAAATATGAATCTTTGCATGTGGTTTCTATAAATCCAACATTTTCCACTCTACAATCCAGAAAAGATGATTGAGCAGATGGTAATGCAAGCCACTGGATTTATGCAATTTTTTGCTAAAACTGGGAGTTTTCACTCTCAAGAGCAGCTTATATATGAGGGACTGAAAAGGCTGAATACAAATTTTTTGGCAAAGCACCATGCTCACATAACCTAGGTACACAAATACTAGTTATAAATAAGCTGCCTGTAGGAGGTACAGAAAACAAACTCTTTCTGTGTCAATGAATTATCTCTCAAGTCAACTTTATATATGCATATATATATGTATATTTGTGTGCAATCTTTTAATCCATTTATAAAACAAAGAACTAATGCCTGTCTGCATTTAAGTAATCTAAATAAAATATGTTAAACCCAAAAAATCTAAGGACCAGAATGCATGAAGCATAAGCAGGGACATAATAACGCATGCATTTTTATTTTAGGAATTCTTCTCAGGAGCTGCTGTAATCAGTGACTCAATGCATAACTTATTAATAATGCTTCATGAGATGCTCTTTCAGCAGGTTTTCAGCTTTCCTACTGGGGCCTCATGCAAACTAAAAACAAAGCCCTGCATTTTATTATTGCTCTGTTATTCTTCCAAGTTTTCCCTGAAGGCTGAAGTCTCTCTGCTTTGCCTGGGAACTGTGCGCAGAACAAGGATGTCCTACTATGTTTTCAGTGACTCTGCTTTCACTGTCACTGGATGATCTTTTTTATCATAGGCTCTTTCCAGGGTGTCTGTCATGCTTATCCAAGATTTCTAGTCAAAAACATTGCTTTAACCTTACCATGAGGCCATGGAAGGAAAATCCATCTCTTCTATTATCAGGCACAACAGCACTGATGTGGAGAGTATGCTCATGCTCAGGCACCTCTGTGGTCAGTAGGAAGTGAAGGGACCTTCCAGGAAGTAATTCAGCCAATTTAAGACCAGAGTGACCTTCCATCAGTGCCTTTCACTGACTCTTTAACACAGAGATTCCTTGGGCCATCATGTGTCCCAGCAGGATCTATGTTTTTAGCATGCCTGTCACCAGTGTTCTTGTGTTGACAGTCTTGCTGTGGGTGGACTTCTGTGCCCTATGAGAGTTAACCAGCCTTTGCATAGACACAGCATGCTGTGAAGAGCAGTATTTAGGACAAGGATCCTAGACTGAAAAATCCTCCAGCAGGGATTGTCTTCATTTGCAACTCATACAGAGTTGAGCACATTTTTTGGCTCTTTACACTGAGCAATAATTCTTAATAACAGCACTGACTGCAGGCCAGAAATGCTCTGATTCATCTCAGCTTGTAATTCTGGAGCCTGTATTAATGTTTCTTCATCAGCTTTTTTTTTCTGAATGGATCCTACATACTTTCATATCAATCAGGGTGTGATTTTTATTCTTTTTTTAATTCTGGCTTCCAGCCTCCCTTACCCTTTATAAATGCCTTTTAGATTTCCCATTGTCTGCTTGATGCTGCAAACCCCAAATGCACTGAAATGCCCACTAACCTTGGAACGTATCCTGATAGTGTTTCACGGCATAAATCCTTGCAGAGCAGTGTCAGGACTCCAGCAGTCTCCTGAAGTCTGTTGACCATTGCAAGAGCTTTGTGATTCACTTCTGCCATTCTTGTGAATTTCCCAAAAGAATCATTAAGGGTGTTGTATGAGTAGAGTATTATAACTTCATAATCGCAAGCAGGTAATTTAAATGAAGGGCACAGCTCCTTCCCTTGCCATCAAAAACATGTCTGTTGCCTATTACCTCTGAAAGTCCCGTCGTCCCCCCCGCTTCAGCCTTTGCTCAGAGAGTCCGCATTTCTGATCAGCAGCAGATGGAAGAAAATGATTAAACTTACACATAAGGACCAGGTCTTGCAGTCATAGCTCCTTTCTTATTCTGGCAGTTTTCCCATTGAGTTCAGTGCCAGAGTAATAAATGTAGAAGGGCAGCTGGATCTGTAGCAAAGATATTATTGTTAGCTTCCTCTATGTTTCTCAGAATATTTTTCACAGACTGATTACTGAGTTGTAGGGAAGAAAATTTTCCCTACCCAATTTCTTGTTTGTTTTCACTATGTCTAATGAGATTCCACTGTGCCAAAGTAATGCATTTTACATTTAACATTCAAATTGTGATTCACAATAGCTACATTGCAAAGGGGGCAACAGTATCTGTGAGACTTGACTTTGGTCTGGTAGTACAGGTGAATCTTCTTTCCTGGGGACTATCCCTGGGATCATGAGTAAATCCTTTAACTATTTTATCCTTATGTTTCTAAGATAACAATTAATCCTTTTCTAATACTTTTTGAATATCCGGGTAAAATGAACTTTGCAGGTAGTAAGTGACACTGTGAATACCATAAAGTATATATAGATCACATTAGCCACCCAATGGAACATAGTTTACATCAAAGAACAATCACAGTGAATCATTCCACATGGACTTGCCTGCTTTAAAAAGAGCTGATTTGTTTCCAGGGTCTAATAAACAATTCAAGTGAGTCATTATTTTAACATTGTATACCTTTCCTGTTTATAAGCAGTAGCAAGAACAATCTGGAAATTATTTCAGAAGGCATTTTCATTCTTGCAAATCATACTCCCAGACTTTGTCTTCTACAAAATGCTCTCTCCTTACGCTGCAGGTAGTCTGGGGATTTGGGTTTTCTTTTACGCTTCATTCTAAACACTTGGGGACAGAACTCTTGTCAAATTTCTGCATGTAAAATAAGGAGTAACAGTGTATTCATTAACAAATATGCATTTTCTAAGTATAAATCATCACAGTTCCAGTAAACTCAGTAGAAGGATGATCCCATGGTTAGGTTATTTGGGCAGAGTTTCCTTCTCTGTCCATATGTTTCCTGCATGACTTTGAACATCTAAGCCTTATCCTACTTCCCTTTTAATTACGTAATTGAAGCATCTAATTTTCTAGGCTCTCTGTTATCAATGGAGAAAAATAGGCACCTCCAGTGTGCCTACCCATTATCTGTATCCATACTTGAGATGGGGTGGGATTGAGCAGGACTCAGCTGTTTGATTTTGATAGGTGCCTAACCACCTTTGTGAGACTGTTCCTTACTTTCTCTGTGTCTTTTCTTCATTTTTTAAAATAAAAATAAGTTTAACCCTCTCCTAAGATTATCTTGGTGCTGATACCTAAATAAATTATTGATAATGTATCGGTGAACTGAAACAAATGAAGTGAGCAAAGACTGGCCAACAGCTTCTTAACACAGCTTTTAAGACTTGTAAGCAAGACAGAGGATTTCAATGTAGATACAGTAGGGGCAAGAATTCAGCACCCACAGTTTGAAAGCATGGGAAAGATCTAGCAAAATAAAATGTACTGTGCCTTGCTGGTTTGGGCATAACTACTGTAGATTGGATGTAAATGAAACAGCTTAAGTAAGCTTGACTGAGGTCCAAGAAATTCTTCAAGAGGTAAAATAAGAGAATTAGGTCACTGCAACAGGCTCAGAGCTCTTGTGTAGATTACCCCAGACCTATTCACAAGTATGTGATCTTATTTTGCTCTAAGGCCAAAGTTTCTGTCATAGGCTTTTCTGTAAATTCATTGAACTGGTTTCACAATCAGAAGTACATTGAGTTTTTCTAAGTGGTCAAGGTATTATTCATTGTTATGATTCACCACTTGTATATAGGGTCATGTGTACTCATGGTTTCCACCACAGTGTGTGCAGATGTACTCCTTGGTCTGTAGTTTTTCAAATTACAGCCCCCTGAAATCCAGAGGAGTTTCAATCCCTAGAGCAGAAATGCTTCTGAGGCAGAAATAAGAGGGGATAACAAAAAGAATGTTGGATTAATATTAACCTATATAGGAACAATCAGGTAGTAGGTAAATACTGAGGAGGTAAAGGCAATTGAGCATGGGTCAGTAGGTTGTAATAAAATAATGAGATGAAACTAAGCAAAAGAAAATTTAGATTGAAAACCCAGAAACTTCCTAATAGCGAGCTTTATTACACTAGAAATAGAGTCTTCTGGAGGAGTGAGTGGAAACAGTATCAGGTGAATCTATTTGTTACAGAGTGGAAAAGCTTTGAGTACAGGAAGAAATCTTCCGCTAGAAACGACAAGTGTGTTTACCTACTCTTCCCTTTCTTCTCTATGCAGCTGACAGGTATCAGACAATTAGGAAAAAAAAAAATGGAGGGAGAGATACAGGTTTGATTCTCAGACTTGCTACAGATTTTCTGTGAGAATTTGATTAAAACACTAAAGGTCTTATTTAGAGCTGACCAGCAGATTAATTTCACTACTATGTAGAATTTCAAGGTTCAGGGAGAAAAAAAAAAAACCCACAAAAATTTGTCCTTAACCAGGACAAACTTTGGCATATTGCACCACAATGAAATTCTGTGGGAATAAGAAAGGCAATGACCTCCCATTCCCTTGGTACTGCTCAGCTCCCTGGCTGTTCGCTTGGCAACCATCTGGAGTCACTGAGGCATCCTTCCAGCAGGTGCAATTTGTGTTTATACAGTGTTTCCTCTATGGCAATCTGGGTAAGGCACAAATAAGAACATGTACCCACAGGGTTAGATGTTTAGCCCAGTCTCTCTTTGCTCTGTAACAACTCCTCTCCCTTTCTTGTGGGGTTGTCACAGAACAAGCTCTGCCTCATTATTGCCTCTGGGAGGGCTACTTCGAATTTCACAGTGGAGGCTGGTTGGGACTTTGTTGGCTGCTGAGAGAGGAGAGAGAGCGGCAGTGTTTACATTTGCAGCTTTGCTTGCTCCTGACTTTGTGCCACTGGGAACTCTGTATCTGCAGCAGCTGCCAGGGTAAGGATAACTGCAGCATTGGATCTTTCCCTGAGCTTCTTTGTGGAACAACGTACAGTTGTCATATAGAAAACCCACGCCGTGATCTGCTTCTTTGGTAAATGAAGATCCAACACATTTCCCTATTACTTGTGCTGTCACAGTTGCTGAGTTTTCACTGCCTTATAAGCAATCTGTGAAATGAATGCTCTCACAGCCCGCAGTCACTTGCACAACAAACAGCCACTAAACATTTTGCTGCCTTAGGCAACAGGGCTTGACTGATATGTGTGAACTGACTCTGGCTGCTTGTTCCTCCATTTGCTCTTCCAAGCTATCTGGGTTCCTTGTTCACTGCTTTGTTTGCTGTCTGAGTTGTCTCTTAGCAGAGACCCCAGGATGAAGCAGGTGTGAGGAAGAGGCACAAAGAAACTGATAGTTCTTAGAATTTAACTAAATTCGACTAACCCTCCAGCCTCCTGCTAGGCAATGGCATTTTTGATCATACAATTTTAATTCTCCTTCCCACAGATTTCTCTCTAACTGCCTGCCTGCACACTGCATTTTCTTTCCCCATCAATCACTGCCCTTACAGAATCAACTGCTTTAACCGGTCTGTGCTGCGGTTGCAGGCAACCCACAATGGGAGCATCGCTATCAGTGACTGTGCCTCTGTGACATGGATTATTTGATACCCTGGAAATGGCACAGACCTGTTCAGTTGGCAATACTAAGTCCTATGCTTATTTGGCTTAATACAAGTATATTGTTAGAGTGCAAATTTTCTGTAAGATCATCACCTACAACTGGAAATGAGTAAGATACGAAGCAATCCATAATTAGCTATATAATGTAATCTCCTGCTTATTACCCATACGATTTAAATAAGCTTGTGCCCAGAACTCTGACACGCAAAGAGGTGATATTGCATTAGTGGATGTGTTCAAATGACATCAGACAGTCTTTGTCTCAGTCTAAGCAGGCAGGACAAAGAATGGAAGAATTGTTTGCTGTTGCAAAGGTGAGTGACAACACAGTGAGTAACATGGGAAACAGTTAAATCATATCTCAGTGCTTTTACAACAAGTCTTTCTTCTGCTCCAGTCTCATTCTAGTACTTCTTTCAGCTGTGTTCAAGCAGGATTTATACATGCATAATATATATAGCTGCCAGCAATAAAGGTGACCTGCAAGAAAAATTCTTAATATCTTACTGTAGTGAGCTATAGCTGTAAAATAACCCTGAAATTAAATCTGTAAATGACTACCTAAAGCTCTCTTTTACCTGCCAGTTTGCCTAATACTTAGCAAAGGAACTTCTACTCATGTCTACTAGTTTTTGGACTGCATATAATGCTGATAAAAGAAGCAGATGTTAGGAGATGACTGGACACATTAAAAATTTCAATCAGCTACACCAACATCTTGTACATGGGCCTGACTTTTCTTGACAAATCACAGCACCACCAGTCAGTTGCTGCAAGGTGCTACAAGCCAGCCTTCTTTCAGTAGTGAAGGCAGATGCTTAACTCCCTATGTATAAAAAGTGTCTTCAACCACTGCTATAGTCAAGATCTCAGTACACCAAAGTACTCGTGATTTAAGCATCTGAGGAAACAGACTCCAACAGCAAACATCAAGGAACCATGGTATGTGCCTTGAATGTGTCCCCTGCAACTCCAGGGCTATTAAATAACAGACTGAGGCAGGAACTGTGGTTAACTAAAGCAGAACTTGGTGCATTGCCATAACATAATAAAGGTCACTTGCATGTAGTAAGAAGGATTGCTTTTGCTCTGAGTCAGTATATCTCACCAGGATACATGGTAAATGGGGTGTGCAGTGTCAAACAGAATCCTCTTTTCAGACCAATGAATAGCAACAGTGTCAACGCACTATGCCAAACATACCACGTCCAGGATTTCTGTAGGGAATGTACTATCCAAAGAAATTTGGTTGGCAAAGCCATATATTTTGAGTCTCTAAACCATCTTCCTGTTCAACATTTCCTAGTGTGCTGGGTGTTTCAGTTAACTTTTGCTGCAAGCAAACTGAAGCAAAATATGACCGAAGTTCTCCATCCTCTTCTGAACTACAAGCACAGATAATTTGCAATTCATTGTTAAACATGCACATAAGCGTCTGCAGAATGGAAGCCAAGGTAAAGAGTTCAGTTTGGGTACAGCATTCAAAACTCTTTAAGCATGAAGTAAAACATGGCCAGTTTATTTTTCTTTTTTATTTGGATTTATGCAAATTAGCTTCAATAATTTCCAAATCTCAATTCTCACCAATAGGTGGCACCAACATTTACTACTTTTTCATGACACTTTTCCAGTAGCTAGATTTAAAGTCTACCCCAGTGCTAAATTATCTGTTAAATTATAATGAGTTCTGTTATGTCCTTTTTCCTGAAGACCGTGGCTGTTCACTGTGCAGTGGTACATGTTTTTTCTCTAAGCATTTCACAAACTTTGTGTGGGATGTTTTACTAGATACATCACCAATAATTCAGGCTGCTGTTCTCTTTCATGTTGTGGGAGTCAATTTAACGATGCTTTATTGGAGTCTGGGTTCAGGGTGGTTTGGGTTTTTTTTCTCTTTGATGGTTTTCTTCAGCCTTTCACACAAAAATGCTACTGTATGTATCAACTTTTTTTAAAAAATGATCTTTCCTTCCCCCCTCTGCAGGTAGTAAAAAATTGAAAAGTAGACTTGTAAAAAAAGCCAAGTAGTATTTTTTCCTGCTTCATAATTGCATGATTGCCACCTTTACATCCAGGATTCTACTGGAAGTAATTTAATAGCTATTCCCTGAAAAGTTTCAATCATGAATTTTATAGTTGTTTTGAAGAGTATGGTACTAAAACTCTGCCATAGGAAAAGTCAGTGGAACCAAAAGCGAGCACAACTGCAGCAATGTCAATTAATTGATTCAGAGAATATTCACTGCCCTTTTTTTGAGGAAGGATCCTTATTCCCAGAAGACAGATGCACTACAAGTAATCAGTAACTCTGCATTAGAGTCCAATGGTTTTGTTTTCAAATCCTAATTTGCCTGTTCCCGATTAATGGCCAAAAGTCTTTACTTTCCCAATGGAGATTCACAGACAAGACTGTTTTCTCAGTATCTACTTTTGAAGTTATAGCCATCATTACAAGGATGTGTTTTCAGTATTGCAATAGTCATTCTGTGAATCATAATCCCAAGCTTTATAACTGTCATATTTTTAAGGATGTGAGGTTTGATTCACAGACTATTTTCCTATTCACCTGAATTCAGGGCACCTCTGGTCAGGAAAGAAGAACACTGTTTCATCTGAAATTTAAACTTTAAAGGCTGCCTACCTACCTGCCTATATTCACAAATAATTCCAAAGTGTTTATTCAGTTTGCTGTTCTGAGGAACACAGTGAAAATAGATCCTGTCTCATGAAAAAGTTTGGGCATCCAAGTGCCAATTACATAGAAGTTCGTCTCCTCCTGGCATAATTTTTACACCTGACTTGTCATCTTTACATCTTGCCTTTTCATGAATCAAACCAAACCTCTTTATTGATTTTGTACCACCTTGTTGCATTCTGCATATTCACTTCCCCAAGCCTCATATTCACAGACTTGTCAAGTACGTAGTAATTTCTCCAATTGAATACGTTTGCATATACAACATCAGCATGTGACCTGAAGCAACTGCCAAGATATGAAAAGTAACCAGCAGCATTTTTTACATCTCTGATAATCTTGTGGTCAAGTTTTGTTCACGCCATACTAGTCAACAGGTTTGTCTAAAATCCATTGGCAACATCTGAAAATGCCCTTTGACTTGAATGTGAGTTCTTGAATTACTCTAATGACTTCAGTGGTGTGGATATGCCCTAAAATGGGAAACCTCACCTTATGCAAACTTTTCAGGAAACTCAATGCATCTAAAATGGTCATTACCCCACTCCATAAATGATTTAACATTTTGCTGGCCTTTATACAGCTTTAATTAACATCTCCCTTTTTTATGCTGAACATTCTGGAGTTTTCCATTTCTCTACAACTAAATGATTCCAAAACGCACACCTATGGCTGAAACTTGTTTAATTTGGGACTTTAGGTATCCACCCTGTATTGCAAAAGTAGACTGTGTGACGCAATATTGTTTTCAGCAGCAGACTTTGTAAAACAAGTATTGAGTAATCTCAATGTATCCTTGTGTGTGCATAGCAACCTTAAAGGTCTGGATGACAAAAGTATTTGCCCTTGGACAGAAATTTAGCAAGACACCAAACAGGAGGAAAAATAAAAACTTTGCTTATGTTTCGCAATGAACAGAGAATGAATATAGAACCGCACAGTCACACTGTTTTGTATTAGGGCAGCATCTGAAACCTTTCACTTTTAGACCTGGGCAGATGCTCTAGGGAGATCTGGAAGCAGGAGCAAGAAACTGTCTCTTTTTGCATCCTATGGAGTAGCCGTCAGAAGAACAGCTGTACAGGCACAAGATATTTCTCAACCTTGCCATTAGCACTAAATAGATATTGTTCAATGATGATTAGATTTAAAATAAAATAAAATAAAATATAATAAACCTAAAGAAAATTAAGAAAACAAATGATACTTAATATGCTTTAATATGTTTCTCAAATGCATCGTGAAAAATGGTGATGAATACGGTACAGAAACCTAAGGGGGTCAGATTAAGACATGTTGAAATAGTGAAGCTTTCCAAAGAAATCCATAAGAAAAGGGCTTAACACCTCTCAAGTCTCACACTGTGTCCCAGAGTCCAACAAGAAGATACCATGTGGTTGATATATAGGAAACCAATCAGACCAGCAGCTACTTGTAGGTGTCTGATTGTAGTCATGCTTCAGCTGATGTTGAGGTGACTGTGTTTAGGGGGTTAACGTACTCAGGAGCAGAAGAATAAGAAGGCACTCCTCGCACAGGGTTTGTGTGTCCCTTACTAAGTAGCACATCCTGAGTCTTCCTTTGCTGTTGGGCACCCAAAACCAGTTAGTCAAAGGAGTTATAACTAGATTTAACTGATCTCACTTGTCTGAGGAGGTACCTGAAGTCAGAACTGTTGCTGACCTTGTCCTTGTCGACTGCCTTGCACTAAAGCCTCTATTCAGACTGCAGGCAACTCCCATCCTCTAGCAGCGAACAAAGTTGGGAAGGATTCTGAACTGTCTGTTTGAAAATTTTGTAGGAGCAGAAGGGATACATGAGGTCTTCTGGTCAGGCACAGAGTACACCTTACAGCTCAGTATGTCCTGGAACAGACACGCTGCAGGGCAGGGAAACCCTGGTTTCCAAATGCATATGCCCAGTCTCTTGAATGCTACAAGAGGCAAGGAATGGCAAGGGCTGACAGCTCCCATCTCAAGCTCATACTCAGGGTCACATCTGCCTTCCAGGGTAAATGTAACTGTTGGGCACAGACTTTCCAACTCACACTGCTTTGTGTTCAGAAGAGAAGGAGGTTTTAAAAGAGTTAAGCACACGGAGATGCAGTTTGGCACTTGATAGGAAGAAAGTATTGCTGAAATTAGGTTCATACCCAATTTTGCAAGACAAATGCCTCTAAAAATCTGCAGCCTGTGGCTAAATAGAGCATGGTTCATGCAGTCTGACTCTCACCATCTACGGGCTAGGTGTCCATCCTAGGACTAGTGACTTTAGGCTCAACAGAGGGAAATAAATGTTTTTAAAGAGTGAGTCATCTGACCTATTTCAGATATCTCTGTTGGGAAGAGACAAATGAAGGTCTGGAAGTGCCTGGTTTCTTCCACTGACTCTTAAAGAAATCCAGATAACTAGATCAGAAACTATCGATGTAGGTGAATCTGACCTCATCTATCCTGGAGCACCCACTGCTAAGCTTCAATTCACATTTATAGATTAACTAGTAATCTATGTAGAGGTGGTACCCCTGGTTGGGAAGGAAAAACCAAGCAATTAAAGAAGTACACTTGCTTCCCCTAAATTCAGTCTCTGTGTGGTTTTGTTTTTATGATTTTGTCAGGGAAGCTGCAGTCTTTGCTAACCCAAGTCTCACAGCAGTCATAAGTGTTTGCATGAGGGAAGAAAGAAAAAAATTACATCTAATAAAGTTAAGTTTTTGGGAGAAGGAGAGGAATGACAGCTTTCTTTTTGATCAATAGTACATTTATTAAGGTAGGAACCCAGTATCTAAATTTGATTGCTGACGAACTAGTCCTTCTCAAGTAAATGCCTGTTTTCAGTGAATTCAATGAAGTGAGGTAAGCCTGCTGAAGATGTACATAACTTAGGTACCGCCTTCTCTCCACTGACTGTAGCAACCCCTTAAGGTCATCTGCCTAAATCAGGTGTCAATCCACCAGGGAGTGAAGAAGCCACTAGCAGCTCCTGGGGCCGTCTGCTCAGAATGAGTCTCCATCACTGCATCTTCTTTTCTAGCTCATGACAGGGTTAGTTCACTTCTTGTCTAATCTGGATGACAGTGGCACACTTGCATGGTATTAGTGCATATTTCCCCCTAATTCTGAGCAAGTACAGGTGACTCAAGCATCTGTGAATTCTTCAGGTTAAGAAGGGAGTCACTGCAGGAAATAAATCCTAAAGCACTAGTAAACAGCAGGCTGGACCCTTGTTTGGATCTTCAGACTGTTTTACATGGCTCAGATCTCACCAAATATGTTAACAATGTTCATTACAATGCTTCAGGATAGGTCACAGCTTGAGCTGTTGTTTCCAAGGGTCTGTTATATCAAGACTGCACAATGGACTCTCAGCTGTACATATATTTTTATCTCATTTTGTGGGTTTTTTAAAGCATTTTAGTTGATCGTTTTTAAATGACATTATTGCATTAGCTCATGTGAGTCTGCAATGTCTGTGTTCTGAAAAAAGCTTAAAACCCACAAATGCAACTGCTTTAGTTTGCATTAATGCTTCATTATTATACGGGAGGATATACTTGTAAAACATCAGATCTATCACAGTTATCCCATATTTGAGAAACTGCATCTTGAACTATTTTGATATTACTTTCCTTTGTCCATCTTTGTTTTCAGCAAAACAGGGTGAAATTAAATGTATCCATATCTTAAGTTCCTAAAAATGAAAGTAATCTTTGTATAGAATCTAAAAGAGTGATACCTTGGACGGCTGCCCAAGTATTTAATCCATACAAGAGTTTTATTATTGATGCAGCATTGTTGCTAAAGATAGCAAGTCAGCTGCAATCACAGTCATCGTATATACAGTAAAGATGGTCTGATACAAACTTTTACATATCCTGGATTTCTCCAACAAATGTCTTATTGGGTGTCAGGTTGCTGTTATACTACTTTAAGACATGTAACAGGAAGTAAGGAGATGGAAACTTGTGAAATTTATCCTCTAATTTCTTCCACTGGAAAGAATATTAAAGAATACTTTAGCAATGCTCTGCTGCTATGCCTGGCCACATTTAACAAAAATCTTCCCTTTTTCTTTTTCATTTATATGCTGGGCTTAAATATGTGCTTTGTCTATATGCTTGTCTTAATTGTTTGTTAAGAATATACCTCCAGGTAATTTGTTTTCCTCTTCTAGGCTGTCTGTGAATAACTCAGACTATATTGAGGATTCACTGGTCAGATTTTTAGTCTAAGAAGAACTGGTTCAATTCATCATACTCCCTATGTTAAACTGCCATCAAACTGTTTCCAATTCCTCCTGTGCTGAGTACGGCCCATTGCTTACTGTATTTCCAGCAGGGCACTCAGTCATGATATGAGAAAGTCTTGAAGTGAAGGCTCCATCATTTCCCTCAATAGTCTACTTGAACAGCATTCATACCCCTTAGTTAAAAACATGTGCTTTATTTCTAATTTGTACTGTATGGCTTTATCTTCCAGTTGTTGGTTCTTATTATGGCATCTGGGGCTTGTCTGTAAGCTGGTTTACATGACTTAATGACTTATTCATGCGTGACATCGCCATTTGTTTAGCCTCTGCATACTGTCAGCTCTTAACAAAGCATTAACCTCAATTGGATGTGGTACGGGGAGCCAGGGTACTGGGAACTGAGACTGTTTCCACCTCCTTTTAGCACTGTCTGTGGGAGCTCAGCTCCAAACTGCATTAGCAGTTGGTAGCCCACACGTTCAGAGCAGCACTGGATCCACTCTGTATCTTCTACAGAAAGATAGCACTATATCGGTAACCTCTGAGCACGGAGGGGGAAGTCAGAACACATAGGTGCTTTTAAGCAGCCACTTCCAGTCTGGCTTGTGCCTGTGGTGGCACAAGCCTGCTGCATGCGGGCACACCTGCATAGTTTGCAGAGCTTTGCATACAAAATGTCACCTGCTCTGTTTCCTTAACTCCAACTTCTATCAACTATGACTCATGCCAGCCAGCCTGCACTAGGCCAAGGGATTTTAAAAGGCAGCACTATTGATCTACCACTGTGTTACTGATAAGTGTGAGAGATTTTTTTAAAAAAGACTTGTAGAAAATGTAAAAATAAATACTCAGTGGTCCGGCTGCCATTGAACCCCTCGATAAGGCACCTCCCATGGAAAGCAGTGGAGGTGAAGTTTCTGTTCCACCCACCCCTGTGTAATTCACCTGTTCGAACAAGGAATTTCAGTATTCCTGGAGACAATTTTAATTGCTTATGATAGCAATTGAATTGCTCACAGAGGAAGAATGAAAGAGGGAAAAAACAGGAAAGCACTTTTGAAAATGTTGATGTATTTGAATTACATGGGCTAATCCAAGGTTAATTTAAGTAGAGAAAAGAAGAAAGACTTAGAGAGCATTAAATTATATTCAAGTAAGGGTTAGCATTGAGAATCAAAGTAATGGACAAGATAGCTAGGATACTGCATTGGATTTATATTTGGCTTATATATGGAAATTTTATATTTGAGAAACACAGTTTTTACAGAGAACGACAAATGTTATCACCATTATACTTTGGGGAAACTACAGACTCGTAAACTAAGACTGTATAATTTATATGCTGAAGAACAAAGAGAACCGTGAACAGAACCAGGTCTCTTGACTCCCACTCTGTTTTTTCTGTTGGACCTTATTGAATGAAGGATAAATCACAAGCATAAATTGTAAGGAATCCTTTTCTTTTCGTCTTTATCAGATATTGCACTTTCTATCATTTGCATAAATGGGAAAAAGGAAGCCTTTCTTTGCTGTGTATGTCTTTTTTACCACAAAGCTTTAGGAAATATAATTGAAAGTAGTTAGAAGCAGTAAAGGACCTGGTGAACTACTAATACCTGTGAGTACTTCATACTTCAGGAATATTTTAAAATTTGAGTTCTAAGTTTCAACAAAAGCAATGATATAATAAAAACAGAATCCATAGTTGGCTGTAAGTTAAGAAGAGATGCAGAGTATCTCTAATGTGCACATAGACAGTCTTGCTACCCTGAGCAATTGGATTATGCTACATTAAGATGGCACCTGTCTGTTGGCTCGCCTTGCTGATTATATCTTTGCTCCTCAGACCATCAGCTTTTGGTTTGGCTTTTTTTTTTCCTGTGGTGCTCTGTTCTGTCTGATTATAGCCTGAGCCTCAGCTGTCCCAGAACTGCCTCTCCCAAACTTTACATTTCTGTCTGGGAGCTGCCATTCCGTCTCACCAGCTGCTTGCCCCACCTAATAGTTCCTCTTTGTTTTACGTTTGCTCCTTTGTCTATTTATATATACATTAATGCATGTAATTTTAGAATATACTTGTAATGCTTTAGCCCAGAAACGTGGCATCTTAATTTTGAACCTCTTGTATCTATAACTTGCCTCGTCCCTGGCACTAACAGAATCTAGTTTAATTTTCTTTCACGCTGCGAAGAAAGAGCAATTTTTGTAAAGCCTCTGTGGAGCTGTTTCTTTTCTCCATGGAGGTTTTTGTGGTGTACCTATCTCAGCATGGTACAAATTTCAGTAAGGTTCATTCCCCCCACCCACCCACCCACTGTTGTGCAAGCATTGGGAGCCAGGGATAGGCATATTTTATAAATTAAAAAGAAATCAGTCAGTGCATTGAAGCAATTAGTGTAAATGAGTTCAACAGACAAACAGGCAGACAGGGTTCGCTGTGCTGTTTGTCTTTTCCTGCCCCACAGCCTTAAGTGTAGTACAAGAGCTAAATGAACAGAGTGAAAAATGACCACATACCATGGGCTAGGTTCCAGCCTCAGTGACAGAGTTGTAAATCCAGAATAAGAAGATAAAACCTGCTGTCATGGATGAGTGCGAAAGTCCTTTTAGTCCTTTTAGCTCAGTCCTGGACAACAGTGGGCAAAAGCAGAGGCCAAGGACAAGAGTAAGGCAGATAAAGTGATATTTCTACTGCTCTAGCCTGTGAACTGGAGGCTAATTTAAAGGAGAAAGAGATTGTCCTCAATGATAGAGTTTAATAGCCACAAATAGACCTCTCCTTCATGATCTAACCCCTCCTTAAACGTGTATGTTTTGGGGCCCCGCAACGTCCCAGTGGAGTGAACTCTATAACTTGAATAGGTTTCAAGTGCGAAAGCTCTCACTAACCAACTGCCTGATCATTTCACCAGATGCCCCTTCTTGTGTTGTGAAAAACAAGGACTGCACTTTCCTGTTTCCTATTTTTGTGCCATTTGTAATTTTATGGTAATTTCACTGATGCCACTGGAGGCCCTTTCAACTGACATTGCTGTGAGGCAAGGTCAGAGATTTGTTTTTAAGGAATCTGATTAATTCAAAAGTCCAGCTGCTACCTTTGGCAGGATAGCCTCCCTAAACGTTACTGTTTGTAGGATGAAAGCCCTTAGGAGCATGCAATGTGCAGGGAGAGGGAAAGGAGGTTAGGGGTGTGTAACCTGGGAGGTGCCTGGAGACACTACACATTTCAAACACACCACACTTCAAGACATCCAGGTGGCACAAAGCGAGGAGCCTGTTCCATGGGTATCCCCTGAACCAGAGGTGCATGCAGGTATATAGAATTTGCAGCAACCCGTAAGGGCCTGGAAGGTTTCTACTTTCCAGAAGCTGGGAGTGAAGTTGTGCCTGACTCCTGGAGTTCATGGCAATTGCTGCCCTGCTGTCTCCACACTAAACTTTGCAGTCCTCAGAAAGCGTGACTATCCACACTGTTCCAGCCCTACAGGGTGCCCCAGGTCACTTCCATTTGTGCTTAGACTAACCCCACACTTAGGATTGCTCCAGACTGAAGAATCCTGTATTCTCCAATGCATATTCAAAAGGCTGTGTAGCATTGTCATGTGGCTCTACCTCTTCATAGGCACAGTTCTTCACATATTATCAAATAGGCCATACACAGAGCCAATGCTGCCCAGAGCTCTGACCCCAAGGAAGCACACCTCTTTCCAGGAGTTGAACCATACATTTCTGGCCGTATCATCAGACTATCAGACTGCACATGACATCTTAGCTTTGATGTGGCACCCGTGTGATGACCACTAGCTATCCAGTTGTTCTAGGCATATTGTAAATATGTGAAAATATGTGATTAGGGCTAGATTAGGATTAAGATTTTTTTAAAAAGAAACAAGAAAGAAACACACACTATTACCACAAAGAAAAATGCTCAGTCTTCAAGGCTAAGGTTGACAGCTTCCAATTGCAGTGAAGAGAAAGAGGACCACCTTCCAGTCTTCAACTTTAAGAATACATTCAAAGTCTGGGGGAGCACACCACTACCATGTCAGTTATTGCAGGTTATCCAGCATTCCAGAAAGGACCTCCAACAGTCAAAGCCATATGCACCACCCTGTTGAGGAATAGCTCCCATCACCAGCAAGAGAATTTTCCCTACAGGAAGGCCACTGGACTCACCCCTTCATGTTCATCGACCGGCCCAGTACTGCCACTTGTGCAAACTTCCTACTAGTAGCATCCAAGTGGATCCATCCAACAGCTGGGTTTTGTTCCTTCTGTTCCAATATTTTTTATCAAGAATATCCACAAGTCCCAAGGCTGACTTTGCAGTAGCCAGATCCTCTTGTCTTCTATGGTGTTCCCTGGGCTGTCCAGTCTTTGCTGCAGCAATTTCCCAGATGTCTCTTAACTCCTACCCTGATGTGAATAGTTGATTATTCTGTATAGCTATACAAATGTTTAGGAGAAATAAGCCTCCTGGGATATATTCTGTAGAAGTTGACCCCAGAAGTATCAGCTCCCCTGCAACAGCAGGTTATGATGAGCAAGGTATGAGTGAGTCTATGGGTATTTCCAAAACCGAAGATGGAGGGGTACACAGTGGAGCATCTCTTGATGGGATATAGATAGAGAATATGGAGGCAGTAAATGTATACACAAGAATACATACACATCCTCAACTTCATACTACTTTCTTTTGTCTCATCACACCTTTGGCTATGAATACGACATGCCTGTGTGACTTAACAGCCTTCAGTTCACTACATTTGCAACACATTCACACGATTAGAATGTACAGGCAAATGTACTTAGCCCAGCAGCCTACTGTACCCCTTCACTCAGGCAGAGAAGAAGGTCTCATGGGTTTTTGCACGCTACCAATTGAACATGGTGCACCAACCAGGATATCATAAAGCTTGAGAACATCCACATGCCTCACACTGCATCAGTACTGCTAGTGTTTTCCACCTGTCTTTCAGTAGAGGCAATGTGGAGAGATCAGTAGCGTGGCATACTTACTTGTACTAGTTATTCATGTTTCCAAACCAGTATTAGTAACTACAGGCTGAGTTATTTATTTTCTTAATCTATTCTTGTAACATCTCCTTTCTCTAACATTATTTCGGATTATCTTTTCCCATTTTCTGAAGTCCCTTTTGTAAATGTACGTTTAAGCTGTTAGTTCCTATTTTTGAGATAATACGATATAAGCTTTTAGTAACTATCATAAACACAGTTTGGGAAGAGTGGCAGGCAATTTCTTCCTCCATCCTGTCTAATTGCACATCAACATTATATCAAGTAACTTTTCATCACTCATTTCTCAGCTACAAAAAAGCAGAGGCAATATTACAGAGATACCCATGGTCCATCAGATCCTTGGGACCTGCTGCTGTCTGGGAGTCTGCTTTGTAAGTTCTTAAAACTGGTTCTTTTTTAAACCATTCAGAGAATACAATTCTGGTATATGGAAAAGAATGAGAAATCATAAAACAAAAACCTCTGCAAAATATTTAAATACATGAAAATCAATTTATAGACTTCTAATCCATGTGTTCTGATGCAAAGGAAATGGGTCTATTACCATGTAAGGGGTTAGGATTTGGGACATATCTTCTGCCCTTCTTATAGAGAAATTCTTGAGATGGTGTGAGAATAAGGGAGGTAAAATGTGCATGTGTACATGTGTGTCTGAGACTTATCTTTGATTTCTCCCTAACTCCACTAATCCAGTGTCTTCCCTTTTATCTGTCATGAAACTCTGCCTCCAAAGAGTTCAGTGTCTGAGAACAGAAAGGTCGACAGCTCTTTGGTGTGGTGCTTAATACGTACAAATTGAATCAACATACCAGGAAATCCTAATTCCCAGTGAAAAAGTTTCCCCCCAAAATGACAGTTTCTTGTGCCCAAGATAACACAGAGTGGCACATCTTCATCAGAGACAGTGATTTATAGCTAGGGATTGAATTGTTGGGGGAGAGGGGATTACCTTATCTGTTAGCTGCATCAAGCTAAGAAAGATGGAGGTGCAACTCTGAATGTCTTAGCTGCCAAAATAATTATGTCATGGGCAAAAAGTGGAGATGAAAAGTACTTACATCAATTTCTACTCTTAGTCAGTTTATGCATTCTGGAAAAAAAACATATCTTGTATCAAAGGTCTCAGGCAAGTTTCATACGTTACAATTTGACAGCTTCTGCCCTTTCAATGTAAAATATTTCCATAAAATGTACTCATGCTGTTGTTATTTTCCCATCCTTTTGTTCAGCTATTTTTGTTGTTTAAATCCCTTCACAGGATATTCCATCCTATGTATATTTTGTTCACTTTTAGTTTTACAGTGAAAGATGGCACAGTTAATGCTGCATTCTCCATGCAGTCAGCTTTCTCCAAGGCATTGGTAATTTCTAGTGGTGGACTGCTTGTGTGGCTACGGGTAAGCACAGACATTTATGGAAACAGAATGCAACTGACTGGTAATATATATATATATATAAAAAAAGGAAATAATTCAGGAGTAGAGATTGCAACTATGGCTGTCCTCAGTAGGAGGAGGTGGACAAAATATGTGAGCTTGCACTAAACGCTAAGGCCAGCAATTTCTCTACCATGTTTAGCCAGAGTGCATTTTTTGTTCTTAAACTGAAGAAAAATGTTATTGTCAGAATGACGGTGTGAGTCAGGAAAAGCTGCCACTGTGGAAGGTGGTGAAAGCCCCAGCTCCCGGCAATCTCAAAATCTGTAGGAGACAGGATACCAGCATCACCTACTCTTGGCATCCTGCCTCTGTGTGCGTGGGATGGTGGGGTGGGATGCAGGGGCTGGATGCTGCTTTCTCTCAGAGAGGCATTGCAGGGTGCTGTGGCTCCTCACTGCCCTTTGCATGCCAGCTGTGTTGTGCACCCTTTGAAATCTCCCTGCAAGCCGTCTTTAGTATCATGTGATAGATTAGCAAGTGCCCCACTAAAAGGTAGGAAACCCAAAATTTGTGATCCAAAGCAGACACAATTGCCTTATCACATTAGGTCCATTCAAAACTATTTTCTCCTCTCACTTGCAAATATTCAAAGCAGAAGCAACTGTCTCTAAGAGGCTAAATCCTTCAGCTACCGCCTTCCCAAAAGTCATTAACCTTGCAATAGGGCTTGGACATGGTTTACAGCTCACTGTTTTTCCTCCTGTAGGAGTAGTGTTTGGGGCATTAATCAGAAAAACTGGAGGGAAAAAGATTTTCAGGAAGAAGTAGGAAGGAGTCTCCTCCTGGGAGAGGGTGGCATGGGAATTGCTGTTGGAAGAAGCATGAGGCCTCTGTGCAGGAGAGGTGATGAAAGAGTCTGCAAGTCAGCAGATTGGGAAAGCTCAAACTCCAAGCAAGCTCTTTGACTGTTTTCAAAAGCAGACATGATGGGAATTACAGAAGAGAACAGGCAGGTTTGGTATTTTGAGAGAAGGGCTGGGGACTCATTGGCTGCCACCCTGATTTCCTTGTGAACATCAGAAGCAACCGTGTCCGCTTAATGATGTCTGAAATTATTTTTCAGGAGGGGAATGTCTGATTGCCCTTCCCAACACTTATTTTGAGCATCAGCTTCTGTTCCAGTAAAATATCAGCCACCCCCGTGGCTCCTATATAAAAAGAAGGAGAAAATGGGTTGAAGATTTAACCCTTTGTTCTCCAGAAGTCCTCTGCTCTTTGATCACATTTTTTATTACGTTTTCCTACCTTCCTTTTTCCTTTTGTTGTATCTTCTCTTTCACCCAGAAAAATTCATCACACATCTAAATGTATCAAACTCTCTGCACATCCTGCTTTAAAGTCTTCTGCTGTATGAAGTTACACTTTTTAAAGCAGTGACTGACAGGTGACACTGCTTTGCCAGGTGTGGATCTGCACAGTGGGAAGACAAGTTGTCAACTCCTAGTGACAGACATAGAAAAAAAGGAAGACCAAACCTACCAGAATATTGCAAAGGAGAGATATCCCCAGGCCTTTCTTTGTGTTGGAGCAGCAAGTTTTAGCTCTGACGGAGTAATAAGTCTTTCCCTGAATGTTTCATGGTTAGATCTTCACTATGTGGTGGTCTAACTCTTGATATTTCACCATCTAAACTCACTTGTCTTCGGTGATGTTATTTTGTATACATCTGTGTACATTGTATGTGTACTTATATATGTACTTGTAGACATCTTTTGTGAATAACTACTGCCCTGTCCAATCTTCTAAAGGAAAATAAATGTGTATTAATGTAACTATTATACTAAAAATTTTGGCACACGGGCACTGACCGAGTGTTTGACATTGAAGTGTTAATACCAGAACATTTCTGTGCTGTTGTAACTTAATGTATGCCTTCCTCCTGTCACAGCTGGCCAGTACTGGTAACTGACATCCAGGAGCAAAACAAGTACCTTTCTGCATGTATGTTTGGTCTCCCAGGGCTAAAAATACTGTTTTACACAAGAGAAAATTTACAGCAAGAGGGCCAATTTTTATAATCATTTTACAATGCAGAGGTCAGAAGGCTGGAGATAGGGAAAGAGGAGAAAGGGGATGATTTTCATTAGATCTGAGAAGAAGAATCTAAATGGTTGCTACAAGTTAATTTTAGGACAGACTTTCAGAAAAAGCTTTCTGAGTAGTGAGGTCCATGAAAACATGAAACAGCTGTGTTTTGTGGGTTGTTCTGTAGCTGGTGCCATTTGAAATGTAACTGGACAACAACCTCCAGTACATACACTAGAAAACAATCGTTTGACACTGGGATGGAGTAAATGACTTAATAAAATGTCTTTTTCCTTGTCTAATTTCTGTGGTTCTGTGATTGATTAACAGTCTTCCGCCTGCTAGTCTTACATTCACTGTTATAAAATCCTGTGGTGTAAAACTAATCTGACTCAAGTACAGTTAGGAGTGTGTGCACGAAATGGCAGTGATGCAGCAGCAGCTGGCCCTGAAATGCCAAAATGAAGCTTTTAGAAAAGTGAAGCAAGGTTTTACAAGAAGTTGTTGGCAAGTTCTTTCTCCCTGCAGTGCAGTCAATGCAGTCACTACTCAGCACCTTAAGTTCTTTAAATCCTGTATCCTGTATCCATGCTCCTGCAAGCATCCAGACACAGATGAAACTTGGCTCCCTTGAGGAGATTCATTGACCTGGTTGGGACTACTCCTGTGTAATGGTATACGCTTTCTGTCGTAAAGCTGGAAGACCTTGTACAGACATTAACTATGCTGCTACAAATCACAGAGATGTGCCCAGTGAGTCATTGGCACAGCATGGCATAGAGCTCAGGTCTAGTAAATCAACTTTTTCCCTTGAGGAAGAAAACATTAAGGTGTTTTTACACAGTGCTTGAGAAATTCCTTTTATTTCCAACAAATTTACAAAGAAATCCAAAAACTTCAACATTCACCCCAGAACCTGACTTTGAAGACACTTGTTTAAATCAATTTTACTGTTGTAAGGAATATATGTGTGTTTATATATATGGAGCCATGAGGTCTAACACATTATGCCAATAATCTACCAGTATACCAAATGTATACCAGGAAAGGCACAAAAGTCCAAAACTTGAAGCTCTGCACTGCCAGTCTTTGAGAGTTATTTGGTAGAGAAGCAGAAACCTTAGCGTGCCTTCTGATTGTCTAGGTTTAAGGTTATTAAAGGCTATTATTGCCACTGATTTTAGCACGTGGCCAACATACACCTCTACCCAGATAGCTTCAGAAATGGCTTTAGTCATCACAGCGCCAGAAGCAAGCTGGAAACTCAAGTCTAATATTCCTTTATTGTGTCTTGTTTTCAGGCCAGCAGGAAAGCAAGCCCCCTCCCCGTGACCTCCTCTCTGCTTCCCGGGTTCCAGCAGACCCTGTTCACACCCACAGATTCACCACTAAAGCTTTAGGGTTTAACAAGAGGCTTTCCTCAGCTATGCTCAGCACAAACCATTTCACCTGAAGGCAGGGCTATGCCTAATAATGCAAAAATATTGATTTAGCCAATGCCTTCATGCTTTCAGTCTGTGCCTGCCAGTCACACGCATGTCCTGTCCTTGCTAGGGGACAGAGTAGTTTTGCAATTAGGGCTGTGAAATACTGTTGATGAACAACTCCCATTGACATCATGACAGTTGTTCAATAAAACAAAGACAAAACGAGATTTTTTCTCACACTTTTCAAGTATGAGTCTTACCTTTTGGGAGCTGGAACAATAAAAGATGTTGTTACAGTCACCCACTGCCCTGGGCAGCAGCAAGTCAGAAATGACAGTGCTCGTCCTGCCAGATCTCCTCTGAAAACAGATTGCACAACAGTGCCTATAGCAGTTACAATGATAATAACAACACGGATATTTCTTTGTGCAACAGTAACAATTAAGAAAATCTTAAGTATTTTCTGCAGTGTCAGAGCTCTTTGAGTCAGCAAGAAAAATGAAAATTGCTTCTCAATGGAGGTCAATGGAGAGGAACAAAAACCCCAACCTGTAAGTACCCCAGCTATCAATGCTTCTCGTTTTTCTTCTATCTTAATGACAGTTTTTAGCTCCAAGAAAGGAGGAGAATCTTTTACTTTTCAGTTTACCTCAGCCTAAATATTTTATTTTTTTATTTGGATGACTCAAAAAGCACTTTTTCAATAAAAGGACTCTCCTTGGAAAGTCCCGCTTTTAGCCAGTTTCCCATGGTAAGTCTGAAATATTTTTTGCTGTGCTCTCCCTTCAGCTGCCCTAACTGCCCAATAAAAGGCCAAGATAATTAGATTCATTACTCTACCCCATTTATAAAATTTCACGGGAAACAATTGCTGTTGGAAATAATGAATGTTTCATATTTTCAAATTCATTGTTGGTCCCTCTCCTCTCCTCCCCTCCCCTCCCCACCCTTTTCTTTAACTAGAGAAGGCACATTTGCTTTGCTTATCTGTAGAACTGGTTTTTCTTTCATAAAATCTGGCCAGGTTCACAGTAGGCACATTTTCCAGCACAGCAGTATCAACTAAAGTTATTTTTATTTTAACCACTTTTTTTATATTGTCAAAAGCTTGGTGTACGTATGGTTACACTAGGATGGAAAGTGTTTTTCCCAGTATCACTTATTCCACTAGGGAACCAGTGTTTTCTGTACCAGCAAAATTACCTTTTTTTTTCTTCCCCCCACCCCCCCTTTTTTTTTTCCTTCTTTTCTTTCTCTCCAGTAGAAGCTGCACCCACACAAGGATGGCTTGCCAGGACCGTTACATTGGTAAACTTTTCCTCATGATGACCTGGTCTCCAAAACAGCATTGCATAAATAATAGAGGCAGGTGGGAGCAATCCTAAGTGAATGCCAAAAAACTGCAGCTGAGTTCATTATTATGTCAGGAGCACTGTGGTGGTGTGGTTCTGTCAAGGGTCATCTATTTTGGGCTGAGTGAAGAAAACTGTAGAAGGAGATGACACACTTCAGTGTCACTTAAATTCTGCCTTTGGAAATAACTTTACAGTTAAAGCTGTTTTGAAAAAGAGTAGGGCCAGATTATAGCCTGACTTTAATTCCCAGGTGGTCAGGACCAGAAGCTAGAAGAGATGAAACAAAAGGAAAAGCTCTCATGGGAGTGGCTGAAGACAAGGAGAGTCCTTTTTAGTTGAGCCAGGGAAGAAAAGGAGATAAGTGTGGGATACTGGCAGAGGAAGACAGGAGCTTAGGTGGGCTACGCAATATGAACACACAGCTCTTTGAACACACATCTCTCTATTGGCTTCCAGTGTGCATTGGATGAAAATCAAGGTATTGGCTGTAATTTAAAAGCCATGGCTTTTAAAAAAAGCTCCATTGCTGGTGGTCTGCAGTGCTGCCTCATGTTGTCTTTCACTGCAGCTTTGCTGCTGGCCACAAAGGCAGACTCCAGCAAGGAAATAGTATGTGCTTTTCTTGGGAGAGAACATTTTGTCTGGAATTTGCTAGTTTCTGTAGTATGGTACCATCCAAAACAGATCAATTTTTCAGTTTTAAATTTTGTCATGTTCTGTTACGTGTTCATTTTTACGTGTGTTTGATTTGTGTGTATTGGTCATGGGGGTTAATTTCCAAGGGATGTGTCTGGTACAGCCAGGGGTGATCTCTGCTCTCTAACAACTTTTTTGAACTCTACCGGTTGTTAACAAATGTTCCTTTGAGCAGCTGTAAGGCACTGGGATAATGTGATGGATGTCATAGTCCAACCAAACTAAAGAATGTCTATATAGTACATAATAGATAACTTGAGTATCTACTGCTAGTTATGACATTTGTAAACTTATTCACTGCTTTACATAAATGAGAGATGTTGTAAATATTTAGTTATTGTCCTTCTCTGTATGAAAGAATAGAAAGAAAAGTGTATACTGGAAATGCCAGAGTAGCCTTATATAAAACAGAAATCGGAAACATTTGGCAATATTTTTTTACTTTGTTATTTAAACTAAAACACTGGACTTAAACAAGTGTTGTACACAGGTCCTCCATGATTTTTTTGATTTATAGATCCTTAGACTTTAACGATAGTGTGCCATTGTACCATGTCTTAACTTTGTATGAAGACAGATATTATCTTTACTACAGTGATGGAAATTAATCCAGAATGAGCTTGAACCTTTTGCTTTTAATGCCTAGTGCCTGAAAAACATTTTTTGACATGTCTGCATCCTGTTGGACACATTTTACAGTCTGACAATGGCATTACAGATTGCTTAATCTTTTCTTTTTGTAAAAAGTCAAGACTTGCCTTCTTACTAGAACAATGTTTCTTTTGTCAACAGAGGGTTAATGAATAAAATTGTATTCAAGGTCAGATTGGCAAGTCAGGCTTATAAAAAATCGCCTCATGCTTCAGCAGTGATAAAACAAGAAATGCAGCTCAAGTTTTGCTTCTTTCTGTTAAAACCATCTGATTAAAAATAATAATAATGATGAAACACTCTGACATGCATCATAGGTTTAAAAACTAATTTATACTCTTCCATGCTATTGCATTAGTGACTAAATTCCCCTATCTGCAAAATAATGTAAGGATACAAAAATCCTTCTGCAAAAAATGATAAACTTCTATTCAATATCAGGAGCAGGTTAGGTGTTTTAACAAAAGGCTCATGTAATAGAAAAAGATTTTATCTTGGTGTATCGTTTCCTTTCTATTTTCTTGCTGTTTGGTCTCAGTAATTGGAATTACTGTATCCTTTTAACTCCTTGTAATTCCTATTGAATTTAGAGCTGGTTCTTGGTTCAAAATCAAAATTGGTCGGTTAGACAATACCTGGTAAAGCATCAGTTACTGATGGCTTCTCTAGATACTTTTGCTGTTCCACCAGCAAGACCTTTAAAAGCTTTTTAAAATGGCATATGAGGATTAAATTGCATGCTGTGAAAATCTAAGGAGTTGTTTCCCCTCCTCCCATTGGTACACTTGAAATAATGTATATCTCAGTAGTACTTCACGTTGTGCTTAATGGTAAGTTTAGTCAGGGATGCCTTTTTACACTTGTAGGGCCACTCTTCATTACTGCATTCATGTGCCAAACTGCCTCAGCACGGCAGCAAGTAAACAGCAATGACAATCCCGGTGACAGCCCTGTTAATAACCTGAGGAACCTGAACAGAGAATCCACTTCTAACTTTGCATTGCTTTTCCCAGCTACTTGTTCTAAGCAGGTCTGAATTTGTTGTTTGGGTTTTTTTTTCTCCAGCTCTCCCTATGTAACACTTCTACTTAGACCTCCCAAGCAGAGTGCACGCAGCTGATGGCTGTATTTTGTTATGTGAATGTTTAAGGAAGATTTCATGTTCACTGCTAAAACAGAATCAGACATTTTAAGTTGCTTTGTTGGGATTTTGTAAGCCACATTCACCATGGTGTAGCTTGATCCACATACTCGTGGGGTATGTAGCAATACAGTGTGAAAACCAGGATTAACCTGATATCTAAGCAATAAAGAAACTTGAAAAGTGGGGGGAAATCACATTGATTTCAAACACTTGTGAATTAGAAAATAGGAAAATTTTCAGGAAATTAGTGGGGCAAAACTAACTTTGATATAAAGTTAGAAGAGCTAAATTAGAAATACATGTAAGACCCTCAGAACTCTTCCTTGTGTTATTAACCTTCATCAGAACACTTCTGATTCCACAAGAACTCCGACTGAAACACCTCCATTGCATCGTGCTTGCTTGTTACAGTGTGTATACAAAAAAAGAGTATGTTTTTTTTGTAAGCAAGGACTCAGATTATGAAGAACTTTAAATAACATTCTTCAAGCCATAGTTTCCCCAAGGAGTTAATGGAGACTCATCACGTTCCCCTCTTTTCTCTCTATTGTAAAGCTAATGGTAAAGATAAATCATATAAGTACTTGAAGCACACCATACAGTTTTCTCTTGTTCTGTTCTTTGTGTGGTATATTAAGATCTGAGGAAAATATCATGCCTTTCAGTGGTTTGGAGTAAATCTGGTCATTTGCCATCTTCTAGCTAAGTTTAGACTACAATAAGGATTTGAGAGTACAAGATACTATGTATAGCAAGGGATAAATACTCAAGAATGGTAACTAAATCCTGCATTTTGGAATTATCACTGTGACCAACTGCCCATGAAATGCTTTTCATTTTAATGTATAGTGTGTCTGTATATAATTCTAGATCTGTATTTATATCTGCAGCCATATGCTGCTAGATTTCCATCTCCTGTTCAGACAAATTACTTGAGCTGCAGTTGCCAAAGCAAACAAAGCTTTTTTTTTTTTTTCAAAAGCACCGAACACATAACACATGACATACTTCATTCTTTCTTATGTGATAACTTTTAAAATAACAAGCTACTAATATGCACGATGTGTAAATGGGCAGCAACGTTAAAAACAGAGGGGGAAGTAAAAGAGTTTTACATTAGTTACTGGCTACTAATCAGAGCAACTGTTTGGGAAGCACTTCTCAGAGAAAGAAAGAGACATATGTACATGTTCTGTCATAAATCAGTACATTTTTCTGCGCCCCAGATTACTCCAGAAGATGTCATTGCTCACCTCAGATCGGTTAGTGGCACAGTCTGCTAGAAAGTTTTCTGTAAATCACTGGAGGTTAATGTCTTGCAATCTGAGGATCGCTGGGGGCTGGTTTGTTGGTTTTGTTCATTCTGCTGTGTTCTGCTTATTGGAGTGGGATTCTAGAGCTGCTACCTAACTCTTGGAGAAGTTATCCGTTTAATCATGAAGCTAACAAGTTCAGATATCAACTGCAAGGCAGTGAGCAGCAATAAGCTCATTGATAGTACTGTCAATATATCACTAGACAAAGCTCCAGAAAGGTTTGTGCCATATCTTATTGAAATCTCGTGTTCATCTGCTGATTTGACAGCAAGCCTTTTTCAGTGGAGCAAATCTATACATATTTTCCAGCCAAGAGTTATGAGTGGGAGTTTTGCCTGATTTCAACAACTTAGTAATCTCTCTTTTGGCTGACAATGAAGCAATATGATTTTTTTTTTTCAAATATTTGTCTGGCAGGGTCTCATTTATATTCCACTGTACAAAAATATTTGTAGATAAATTAAGCAATGTTGTCAGCTACACTGTCATCAACATGCTCCTTTGTAGACTTACCTATGTTTTCAATAAAAAGCACGATCACCTCCTGTTTACCTGCATGTCCTTTGACATCTGATAGCTGTTTGCATATGTCAGCTAGAATTCAGTATGGAAAGTGACAATTTGTACCAAAAAATAAGAACCACTTGGCAGTATAATAGTCAATCTGTTTCTAGGGTGAAATTTATTTCTGTTAACTTCAGCAGTATACAAATTGGAGATATAGTTTAACATAGTTCTCTAGACTGTGTAGGATGTCAGTAGTAATGTAAAAATTTTTAATATAGACTATAGGAATTTATACACAGCACTGCCCCCTGTCACAAATTGTTACCACTCTTACAGCTTAAGACCAAACTCAGTGCCTTCTCTTGTTTTTCAAAATATTTGTAGTAGGTAGTTTCCTAGTGAGGAATGAAGCAAAGGACAGTACAGTAAATCTCAAAGGTTGTGCTGTTCTATGAATGTTACTGGACTCTTAAAAGAGATGATTAATATCTTACAGGGGAGACATGGAATTGAGACTTCTAACTTTGGAGTGTTCTCATCCTCTTTCACTCTTCATGGGGAATAGGGAGGAATGAGGCCCTCTGATCCTGTTCAACTGATTGAGGTCCAAGAAAACATCTCTTAGCAAGAAGATGTCCCTTGCTTCTAGCTAGTCTATATTTGTAAGCCAAAATAACTGAGTTGAGGTGATTAGTGACAGTATGAACAGTGTATACTTCTCTTTCCTTTTTCCAGGTCTGGACAGCAGAGGAGGAAAAGTGCGATTCTGAAGAAAGCTTGTCTCTGCTGTGCATGCACAGGGTATATTCTCAGAACAAGATTATTTTACCCACTCTGAGTGGTGTAAAAGATAGAGGTCAAATTTAATGTGGTCCTGTAGCTCCTTCTGTAGCTGTTCAAGAGAGGTGGGTTGCTCCAGCTGCTCTCCACCCTGCCACAGTCACTCCACATCTCTCAGCCACTCACACTATGACGATCTGACTTCCCCTCTGGAGGTGGCTGATTTTTCTTTTCCCCTCAGACTGTAGACAAAACCAAGATTCCTATCTTGGTCCAGACAGCTTTAAATGATTGAAGTTGCCTCAGACGCACCCTAGAGTTTGTTGGTGGAACATGAGTTGTCCAAAAGAAAAGGGATCTCTCAGTTGAAACTATGTGCAATTATTGTGTCCCATAGTGTAGGGCAACGTCTCCACTTTCTGTTAACTGCACCGACTAGACAGCTGCAAAACCTCTGCCTTGGCAAGCCTGTATTTTCCCTATCTTGTTGAAGTAAAGTTGCCAGCTGTGTATGAGGAAGTTTACTAACCATTGAGATAATTCCAATGTTGACGTGCAGGATTTCACAACTAGGTTTACTTTCATTTATTTTCCAGTAGATATAAAGCATAAATGTAAGTAAATCAAGTTATAGGCATGGTCAGAGAAACTGCATTGTTCAGCCAGTATATGCATACACACTTGAAAAAGAAGGGGCCCTTAACAGAGATAATTGAAAGAGAAAAAATCTATGACATTTATTGTTAGCTACTGAGGTATAATTAAAGCTGATGTTTTGATAGTATTAAATAATGACCTATGTTGATGTAAGAAGGTGCCATCATTCAAACTTAATTGTGTGTCTCTAAGTTTCTTGTGCCAACTGAGTCCCCAGATTACTTAAGAATTAGGACAATGATTGTAGAAAGTGATTCAACTGTTAGTTTAAATGCAATTCTCACAAAGATTACATGGAAAAAGTGATAATTTGACAATTTATTTGTTCCTCATCTTTATGCTGAATCACATGCTTACTGTCATTGAATTTTGACTATGAACTAGTAAAATTCCTTAATCAGGATGTATGTAAATATATTAATTTTAAAGTTCCAAGATGAGGTGGGTCTTTCAATTTGGTCTTTGTAAATCAAACTACCACAAGATTTCACCAAATGAGAAGAGAGAAGGTGCCAAAGGAAGATACTGTTTTGTTCATTATTGCTGTTGATTAAAAGCAAAACCACCACACTGCCCTGAAAACCTTAGCCAGAATCTTTATTATTTGCATTATTTATTATAGTGGGAAGACTCTTGAGATAAAAGGAGAGTTTGTAGAGCTGACAGTTAGGAGGAGAAAGTCATTTTTTTTCTTCCCATCTGACTGTATTTGAAGAGTGGAAGAGTCAATGTGTAACCACAATAAAAGCTTCTTGTACAGTCACTTTCCATTCAGTCCTCTATCAAAACTTTACATATATAGTTCAGTGAAAGGCTGAGTTTTAATATTTTCACTCCCTATTTATTTGGGAATTCTAAGATTTTTGTGAAAAGCTATTAGTAATATCTTACAAAAAAAATAACAAAGGGAATTCTTATGTCCTCATTTTGCCATTAATTACAGCGTTAACAGCAAGCCATATTCTTTACTCTTTATTTTGCATGCCTTTTCTCTAAATCTGTCCTGCTAAAGAATAGATCTTTGAAGAATTGTAATTCTGGCAAGTCTTCTAGCTACCAGGTGGGAGCATTGGGTCACTGGAAAAGGGGGAATCAGCTGTAAAATCATAGAGTCACAGAAATAATTAAGGCTTGAAAAAGGGACCTCTGAAAGCCAACCTCTTACTCAGAGCAGAACTAACTTCAAACTTGATCAAGATGCTCAGGGCATGGTCCATTAAGTTTTCAAAATCTCTAACAGAGACTTTCTGGGCTACCTGTTCCAGTGCTTAACCACTGTGAAAAAGTTTCCTTGGTTGTAGTCAATATTGTGTCTGTTGTCTCCTGACCTTCCACTGTGCACTTAAGTGTGCAGCACCAAAGCATTGCACAGCCCTGATCCTTCCACCATCTGGAAAAAGGATTTTCTAAAGTACATCACACCACCTTTCCTGTTCTTATCCTTTATAGAAACCTGGATGTGAAGGGTGAGGCATACTTGATTCTTACCTTGATGTGGATCTCAACAACATAAATCTAGCCTTTGAATCTCTCCAAACCTCACATTCATCTGAGTTACATACAACTGTTTTCAGTGTTGTGGTGACACTCCCAGAAAAGCATAGTGTGGAAGGATGAAGCATCTGGCTGACACCAACTAGTCTACTCGGGAGCCGCACTGATGGTTTTGAAGGAGCCTGAGGTGAAACACAAGGTCTGAAAAAGGTTTTGCAAGCATTAACTGGAAAGTGTGTGAAGGAGAAGTTGTTGGAAGTGATCATGGGAGGGGTTCAATCAGCAGTGGAAGCTGAGGGCAGGATGCTTAACCTGGAGCTGGGTTGGACAGAGGGAGATGATGATGTTGGTGTTAGTGGGAGCTCCCTCAGCTGTCAGAGGGCCTGGAAAGGGAAATAACCTTTGAAGGTGTGAGGAGGGCGTATTATTTTCTTGGTAAGGCAAGCATATCATCAGGAAGATAAGGATCTGGTAACGATTTTGAGGGAAAGATCCACCCTTTTTGTTCTCATTTGCGTTTAAATTGAACTTTTCCTGCTCTCCTTGGCAAACCCATTTGACTTGGTAAATTAGAAACACGCTGTCAGCTGCAGAGAAACCTTGTTGGACAGGAAAAAATTCCCTGTGGTGAAGGTTTCTCTGAGTGGTCTCCAAATGTTTGGCTTTCCAGTTGCAGGTGTTCAGTGGTATCAAAGCAAATCAACCATCCAGTGACAATAGTAACAACAGATATTTATGTAGAGAAAACATCCTTTGATCTTTAGTCCTGCCTGGAGCCACAATGACCAACTCATTCCTTTTTTGGTGCAGTGGCCATAGCTCCAATGAAATACTGCTCTGCCTGTCTCACATGCAATGTAAGAGCTTTTTGCTAATCAGCCTTTTCAAAACAGACCATTTAAAAAGTTACTTCTGTGTCTCCAGCTCTTGTGATTACAGGTCCAGAGAGAAGATTGCGTATCTGAAAGGACTGACAGAAAACCTTTAACCTTTCAGGACTATCTAAAACTGGCTCAGTACCGTAATGAGCAATGACTGTTAGTGGTTTGTGTAAAAAATGACTAAATAGCCTCAGGTTTCGTTGGAGATTACTGCCCAGATAAAGGAACCACAACAGGTCTTTAATTGTCAGTCTCACTGCTTCTAGTAGTTTTCACTGGAATAAGTAGCAATTGGTAGAGTCTGTGGAAAGAAAATTCATCAGTCTTATTCAACATTAAAAAATCCAGCAGTTCTGGGTCTTTTCATGACAAGTGAAACATATTCACTCTTCAGGTGGCATTGTAGTTGTCAATAGGAGGGTATCTACTTTTCTACCACCTCTAAACACATCTTTTCAGCTGCTGTTAGTTAACCACAGTACAATTTTAGTGCTACAAGTCACTTTGTAGTCCCCAAAGGACATTCCCAACTGGAGACCTCTTACTGCATTGTTTCACTTTTTTTTGCCCTGTCTTTTTTTTCCCCCTGATAAATGTATAACCCTGAATGAATTGTTGTCAGCTTGTTTACATGATCCTTTTAAATGCTTTCCCTAGTGCTGGGAGCACATCATTCTTTTTCTTTGTTCAGTTTTTCCCCTTGACAACCGAAAACAACAATAATAAAAAGTGCCCAAGAGCTATTTCAATTCTTTATAGTTATTATAATTGCAGTTTTCATGGGATTTCCCTGCTGTTCTTTGGAAGCAGACAGTAGTTTCCATATTGAAGCAAGTCTGTGGTACACAGTAAAAGAGTGTGAAATAGAATGGTGATGGTTTAGGTATAACTTAGATATTTATCAAAAGATATCACTTTATTGTGTTACAATTAATACCCTGCAGTAACAGTTATGGCCTCCTATTGAGAACTTAATTTCCACTTAAATTCACAGTACCAAGCATAAGGTAATACTCATCTGAAGTATAAAGAGGTCGATGCCTACTGAATTTTTTAACAGAAATATCTATCATCCATTTCAGGCATATGTGGTTGTTTTTTTTTAAATCCAAGTGCTTTCAAAAAATCCTTCTAGAGACCATTCTGCTTGTTTAGGCTGCTGATTGCCTTTCAAAAGGTAGTCAATAACAAATACAAGAATTAAAATTTCACACAAAGCCCATTGTGTAAAATTTGGTGGAAGTATTTAAGAATAGAAGAGGACTCAGATTATTGTTATAGTGGACTGAATTTGAGAAAGACATTCAGAACAGTAACTCAGTTTATAAAGATGTCACTTTTGGGTTTCTTGGTCATTGATCTATTGAAGCTTAGAGAATCATAGCAAAATTTTAGTTCATACCACTTTAATACATCAGAAGCGTATTATTTCTAGCAACATCTTAATATTGCCATTATTATTAGGTAGCTTTTTAGAAAGGTAGCATTTGCCTGAAAAGCACAGTTATAACAAGTCTGTCTGCATTCTGATCAATTAAAAAATGTTTTATGTCTGCTCTTTTTGTGTGGGTGTGGGTGTGTGTGAAAACTGTTGGCACAAAAGGCCAAATTGTGATAGGCCAAATTGTGACTCTGTTTTTCATGAATACTGGTACTATTCATAAATGGTAAATAGCAAAAAAGGTAAATGCACCTGTTGGGCAAGTTATTACCCCTTTGCCCAAGCCAGAAGAGGATGTCTGTGTTTACCTTTAGTTATACCACGCTGTAGCGTCTCACTCTGCTGTTCCATGCTTGCTACTCATAGAAAATTGCTAATCATAAGAAGGGCAGCAAAACTTAGCCTTAGGGACTGAAACATTGTTATGATGCACTTTCAAGGGAGCCTCTGCTAACCTCTAAATTGGCCCTGAGTTACTTACAGGTGTAAACCTGCATTCATCAAAGCCAGGGCTAGCCCCATTAGCTGCATAGGAATGGTTACATGAGCTTTATTTGGTTTTGTGTTCTGTGATGTACAGAAGCACAGAGATTTTCATCCTTCCCTTTTTTTATAGGCAGTGGGAAAGTCACCTTCACTTCAGTGGTAAAGCAAGAGCACACAGACATTACTGGAATTAACTACTCACAGTTCTGGACTTGGTCATCTTGCTGAACAGTGGATCTGGGCCCTGGTCCCACATCCTGTAAAAGTACCTGGGAATTTTCCCACAGGCACTGGGGGCAAAGAATCAATCACTGTCACTACAATAAATGGCAAAAGATGTGTTTAATTTTATGGGAAAATACAATTGTTTAAATGCTGATTAAGTGCTGCAGCCCAAACACCAAAACAGGAACAATTCTTCTTAAATAACTACATCTCGAACAAAGAAAAATTCTTGCTCTCTAAGCATTTCTATAATTGATATTTTATTTGCTTATGAGCGAGTTTTTATGGCCATCCTGAAAGGAAATCTTGAGCATATATACTTTATGGGTTTTGTATAGAAATTTTCATATGTTTCTGGAAGTCAGACACTTTCAAAGTGGGTGGTGGAAGACTTTTAATGGATCATGGCAAGCAAATACGGCAAGCAAAGAATACCAGATAAGCTGTAAATTATGTGGATAAGAAATGTACATTTATTCCAGATTCACTCAACAGCTGTGCAATTTTTGTTGATATATTGAGTTTGAGCTGAGTATCTCTCAAATGAAAAGACTAAGCCTCTATGGCTTGAGCTCAAAACTTCAGTCTCTTGCACTGGGACAGTAACAGGATCATATCCTTTGTGGTTCAGGCACGAGGGAGAAGAGGGAAACTGATATCTACAGATTTTTTTTCCGTGCAGATTGTTCTACACAGTGTTTGCTGGAAACAGCTACATCCTGGAGCTGCTGGGAAGGTTTAGACAGATTTCTGATTCAATGCTTCTGCTCCAGATTGCCGAAGTGGTTGGGCAACTAAGCTTTAGCTGGGATCCATGAATAACAGTCTCCAAAGGACATTATATTGCCTAGTGATCCTGGAGTCCTTGGCACCTGGACATTTTTATTCTTCTGTCCCAGTGCACTCTCTGGACATGAGGAGGGGACAGCTTTACCATTGATCTGCTGGAGACTCTTTCATACAAGGAACAGAAGTTATTCTTGGAAACTGGAACCTTTGCTTCTAAATACTGAATCATCTAAAGAGTTACAATAAAGAGCTTCTCTCAATAGATGTATTTTTAGCTGTTCTTTCCAACTGTGGTGAAATTATGCTATGCAGAAGCATTACTTAATCAGGTTTGATTGTAGCCACAGCACAATTTAGTCTCTTTTATATACTGCCGCCTAGTCTAGACTACTAGCTCACACAATATTAATGCAACACAGATTAAAAGAATATTGTTGGAAAATACTGAAAGCAACCCTTGTTTATGTTCCACTCCTACTAAAACTGAAATTAAAATGTCTATTCTTCATCTACTGAATAGTCACTTCAATAGCATTCATTTAAAATTGCCTAAAAATTCTTAGAATGACATTCGGCAATTGTAGGTTAAAAAGAAAGGATTTGAATTATGCTATTTTCCTGAACTGAGAAACTGCATAAAATTTTTGTTGAGATAGAAAGGAGAGAAATTAATAGATTCCCTTTGTGTTTGGTATGAGTTTTGTTCTCTTTCTATGAATATTCTGGGAAGCAAGGTAACAGAAACAGTGAGTTTGATATAAATACAGAGTATATTCATGAGAAACTGATTCTGAGTTCTGCACAGCAAATATTCATACAGGGAACATGATTCTGCAAGAACAGAGCCCCATTTCCAGTGCATTTAACTCTGTGAGATAGATTATATATTTGTGCTTATCTGAGAGCTGAAGCTTCTTTGCCAGAACAAGTTATTTGTTGAAATAGTTGCATTCAGTCTTCCAGGGCTTTGGCCTGAAAGAGAATGAATGTAGTTCTCATAGAAATCAATAAGTCTGAATTATGCCCACTGTCTGATGTTCCTGAAACTAATATTGCATGAAAGTGCAGAAGAGCTTCTTTTAGAAAAAAAGAAACCTATGACAGAAAGCAATAAAAAAATCATTCTTTGTGGTTTTTTTGGTATTTGTTTTGTTTAATTTTTTTTTAGGGTAGACAATTAGTACATATAACTTTCTAAGGAGTAAAAATCCCCTTCAACAGGTAGTTTTAAAAATAGGTGTTACAAATTTTACAAACAGGATCAAACACGTCTCAGCAGCAAATCTTCTGACTCAGGACAAGGAGATAGCAAAAGGATCCCATATATTTCCCTTGCAAGGGGAAATGGAGTTTGGGAAGGCTAATATAACATCAGTTCCACTAAGTGTCTAGAACACAAGACAATTCTTCAGCCCCAAAGATACTAATGATAACAGCATTGGAAAACTGGTCTTGTGTTGTCGAAAAATAAAGAATAGTGTCTTAAAAATGCATGAGGTTTGGCTCAGTCGTCAGACCATGAGACATTTTTTCAAGACTACTTTTTTTTTCTTTCTTCCCCACCCCCCACCCCCCCCCGTAGCTGTTTTACCCATATGTTCAGTGTTTTCTTTTGCCATACTGAAGACTAGAAACTCGGTTCTGGATAACAGAAAGAAGGAACATATCAAAACACCTAAATGCAAATAAGAGTATTTTTAAAAGATAAACAGTCAGCGACACTATTCTGATCACTATAA
The DNA here is from genome assembly GCF_023638135.1 of Falco biarmicus. NCBI lineage: Eukaryota > Metazoa > Chordata > Aves > Falconiformes > Falconidae > Falco > Falco biarmicus. The sequence continues at coordinate 29,876,780 of NC_079293.1, read as the reverse complement.
ACAATTTCCTGTGGTTTTCTTACATGCCAAAGAAAAGACTGAAGTTGAATTAGTAGTAGTCTGCACTATGTATATCAGAAAATTTCTGATAGCTGACAGCTCTTTAACCACACATTTTAAAAAAAAACCAAAAAGTTATGGTTAAATAACTGGGATCTGGAATTAAGCAAATTCAGGCAAGAAATGACTCTACAGTGTGGCAATTTCTCTACCATCTGAAAACCCGATAATACCTAGGTATTAAGTATGTGTGACAGCAGAAAGTTAAGGGCTTAATTCTGTACCTGGATGCTGCCGCTTTTTGACACAATATCTGAACATGCAGCTTCCTTCTGATTTTCAAATCTAAGATGATATGAGAGATCTGAAGACCTCTGTTTCTGAACTGCTTGGCCTACCCACCTCCCTGTTGTGGCTGTTCTTTTAATACAATTTATGAATCATTCCTGTGATTTTTATCATGCATCTTTTATACTATTCTTTAATTTTATTCTTAAAACCACATTTTGTGGCAGCGTCTGTTTATGCAAGGGTATTAGTTTCTGTAAAAATAACTGGTTAATGATTTTTAAGATAATATCATTGATAATAAGGAAAGAACCTATATTATGCTATAACACATTTTTAAATACCTTGCTCTTTTTCTCTAAGCCAGTTTTTATTGCACAGCTCAAGACTTGTAAAGGCTGTTGGTTAGAAGCTATTGCAAATTAGAACCCATTTTTTTAAGTTTAAAGAATAATTTCTCATTCTTTAGGTGAAATAGGTTGTACTGGGTTTGCATGGCAAGGTTTTGGTAGTGGGGGGGCTACAGGGGTGCCTTCTGTGAGAAGTGTCCGACAGCCAGTGCCAGCCGGCCACGAAAGGAACCCATTGCTGACCAAGGCCCAGCCCGTCAGTGATGGTGGCAGTGCCTCTGGGGTAACTCGGTTAAGAAGGGGAAAAAACAACTCCAGCAGAGCAGGGGAGTGAAAATATGTAAGAGAAGCAAGCCTGCAGCCCCCCAGGTCAGTGAAGGAGGGGCAGGAGGTTCTCCAAGTGCCTGAGCAGAGATTCCCCTATAGCCTGTGATGAAGCTCATGGTGAGGAAGAATGCATACTGGAGCAATTCATGAACTATGGGAAGTTCATGGGAAGGGAAGGACTCATGTGTGAGAAGTTCATGCAGAACTCTCTCCCTGGGAGGGACCCCATGCTGGAGCAGGGGAGGAGTGTGAGGAGTCCTCCCGCTAAGGAGGAAGGAGCAGCAGGGACAGCGTGTGATGAACTGACCACAACCCCCATGCTGCTTCCCCCTGCACTGCTGAGTGTGTCTGGGGGACAGGTAGGCAATTCAGGAGTGAAGTTGAGCCTGGGAAGAAGGGAGAGGTGGGGGGAAGCTGTTTTTAAGTTTTGGTTTTATTTTCTCATTACCATTCTCTGAGTTGATTGGTAATAAATTAAACTAATTTCCCCAAGTCTGTTTTGCCGGTGACAGCAGTTGCTGAGTGATCTCTCCCTGCTCCTATCTTGACCCATGAGCCTTTCATTATATTTTCCCTACTCTGTACAGTTGAGGAGAGGAGTCATAGAGGTAATGGGTACCTGGTGTCATCCCACCACATAGGTTTAATGAAATCAATGAATACTTGTAATTTTTTCCATCTTACTACTTTTTTTTTTCTTCTCAATACCACCCAAGCTTTTCTGATTTTCAGTTAGATACGTGAAATTATAATATACAAGAATAAAAGTATACAGACCTCTGTATTTGTATGAAAAAGAACAGTTCAGAGAAGGATGATTCAGGACATGTGTGCCTCACTCTAACAGAGATTATTCACCTATTCCAATAGTTCCTATGCTCTCTGTTTATATTCTATTTTTCCCTGTTCTGTAATATTCAGTGTATGCATTGAGTCAGTATTTCCTTCTCTTTAATCGTCTTAGTTTATCAAATATTATCTGGATTGTGCAATGATTTATTTATTTTTTTTAATTTCCAGATAGGGTGTTAAAATATACCTTCCAGTTTCCCAGTGTCATTAGAGATTCTAGATTTTTTGTTAGATCCCTATTAACTCTATTTCTCCTTTCAGTTAATATAAATTAGATATTCAGCTGGTATTGACCAGTATAAACTGATGAAGCTTTGCAGATTTATGAAGCTGAATTTTTAGTTCATCGTTTTAATATGTTACATTTAATGGTAACCTATAAAATCACTTGTCTGTGCATGTGAAAATTAACTCACACAGAGTGTAGATTCAATGATCCCCACCTATGCTGGTACGAAAGGGGCAAGCATGACTAAATGTGCACACAGCTAATCTGTTAGTGAGGACTTGTAATGCTGGAATCTCAAATGGACATATCCACCAAGGATCACTGTATACAATACGAAATAAACTCAGTTCTTCTCCGTTGGGCAGAAGCTATAGGGTAGGTCAGATAAAGGTACTTGTATGACCATGTCTGATCTTACAGCATGATGTTTTAACTATGAGGTCCTAATCTACAGTTTCTTCTCTTGTAATAGAAAACCCTGGGTATAAATTCATTATGGAAAATACAGATTAAATAATTCACATTTATAGCAGAAATTACGCACACATCTGTTTAACACATGTTTAACATGGCTTAACACAATGTTACTTTCTGTTGCTTTCTTCAATGAGGTGTTTGGTCATACTTTCTTGTTAGAGGTCTTCAAAAGTAGCTGAACACAGACAAATGTTTGTTACCCTCATCCAGCCCCTCTTTCAGATTTACCCTTTTGTGGCAAGTACACTAGCATGGTTTTTCCCATGGCTACCACCCATGTTTCTTAGCTCAGTTCTCTTCACCTTGTTCTTGCTGACTTCTGGAGAAAGGGTCTTTTTACTGTCTCATTCATCTGTGAAAAAAGACATATAGAGGGAACCTCTCAGAACCTGTAGAAATGGGAACAACAATTCGAAAATTTAAGCCTGTGCCACTGTTTAATTTCATTCAGGGCAGAGTATTGTTTATGGCTACACTTGCTATCCCCATTTTATAATACAGAAACCAATAAAGAGATTACTTGTCACTGAGCTTGCACCAGCATGTGGGAGACTAACACTTAGGCAGGACTCAGTCACTCACTGATTTCAAAACCTCTCACATCTCTAAAGTTTTCACTCCGGCTATATTTCCCTAGTGCTGCTTTCCAAAAGATGATGAGAAGTGAAGTTGACTGGTGCAACAGTTCCTATAGGTCAGAAATGTTAGGATAGGATAGGATAGGATAGGATAGGATAGGATAGGATAGGATAGGATAGGATAGGATAGGATAGGATAGGATAGGATAGAGTAGAACAGAACAGAATAGAATAGAATAGAACTGAACAGAATAGAATAGAACTGAACAGAATAGAATAGAACTGAACAGAATAGAATAGAACTGAACAGAATAGAATAGAATAGAATAGAATAGAATAGAATAGAATAGAATAGAATAGAATAGAATAGAATAGAATAGAATAGAATAGAATAGAATAGAATAGAATAGAATAGAATAGAATAGAATAGAATAGAACAGTTGGAAAGGACCTACAATGATGACCTAGTCAACTGCCTGACCACTTCAGGGCTGATCAGAAGTCAAAATATATTATTAAGGGCATTGCCCAAATGCCTTTTAAACACTGACAGGCTTTGGGCATCAACCACATCTCTAAGAAGCCTGTTCTGGTGTTTGACCATCCTCTCGGTAGAAAAATGCTTCCTAATGTCATGTCTGAACCTCCCCTTGTGCATCTTTGAACCATTCCCACAAGTCCTGTCACTGGATATCAGGGAAAAGAGCTGAGCACCTCAGTCCCCACGTGCCCCCCTCAGGGAGCTGTAGAGAGCCATGAGGTCACCCCTCAGCCTCCCTTTCTCCACACTAGACAAACCCAGAGTCCTTAGTCATTCCTCATAGGAGCAGCTCTTAGTAGTTAGGGAATATAATTAATCTAGCCTATGTTTGTCTGTTCATACTGAAACAGAAAATTAAAAAATAAATGTTACCAGTGAATTAAAAGTTAATGCTGGATAAGATGGTTATCTGGTACACAGATTGAGTGAAGAATATTCACATTGCTTGAGTTCAAAACCTGCTACTTACTGTTGTGATACTGGAACACAGCACATATAATTACATTCAGTCCCTGCTTTAAAAAGAGAAAGAGACACTACAGTTTTCTGGGCACAATTTATTTATGGGCAGAAATGCTCATATTTTGGTGATAGTCAACAAAAGCAGTCAGAGGTCTAGAAGCTAAAACATTTGAACCTACAATTTAGGGCAGAGATTTGAATGTGGATTCATAATTATTTTCATTTGCAAGGCTACTTGCCCTCAAACATCAATTGTTAGCTTGTTTATTAAAGCTTTTGCTAATTTAGACAGTTTCCCCACAAACTGATGTATGCCTTAATTATTCTGTGGTCACAGCAACAGAAAATATTACATCATAGTGTTATAAATTATACACTTTAATAGTTTTTCTAAAACAAGATCTTGCCAAAATATTTTCTTTGGTAAAGTTAAGGCCAAATAAGAAGTCTCCGAATGCACCAGTTCAGTGGTTGCAGAAATATACTCATCAAGGTTTGCATTGCTGAACCAATAGCAGACATTTTCATATCCACATCTGTCCTTCAACATGTATATATTCCTCAACCTAGACCTGTATTGGTATTCACAGCTGCATAATTACTGTCCCTTGTAATGAGAAAGGGGACAGTTATATCCCAAGTGGAAATCACCAGTATGTCAGCACAAGGCTTTCTCTTTATTTGGTTAAATACTTCACCTGTCAGCAGCCTTCCACATCGCTGAAGTCACAGGGACCAGCGTGACAACATGGCAAACCTGGCCAGCAAATGTCACCTACATCCTTGTATCCTCATGTAGTATCATGTGGGACAAGGTCAGCACTAAGAATAAGGATTATTCTGTCAGCTTTATAGGAGAAGGCTGACAGCATGCAAATGGAGGGATCAGTAAGACAAATGAATGAATTTACAGTGATTAAGCATACTCCCACCTGCACCTCAGGAGAAATGAGGAATCGACTTTTTAGGTACACACCACCTTGGCATCTGCATGGATTCATGCAGGAGAAGTGAAGGTAGGAAAATAGTGTGCTCCAGCGCATTGTTTTCCTGAACTACTTCAGAGAAGCTTATCAAAGGAAAGAATGGCTGTCTCTGTTGGGGTTGATGGTATTGAAGGGAAATAACAGCTGAACGGACGCCTGCCAAGTGCAGCGAGCTGGTAGGAACTAATTTATAAATATATATATTCAAACGTGTACATATGTATGTGTGAATGTGTTACAAAGATCTAATAACATGAGTTGATCACATTCACCATTACTCAGCTCTATCTGATTAAGACCTGTCTTATAAGCATCCAGATGCTAGTGCAGAATGTGAATACAACATGCCTATATCCAGGTTTTCCTTTGGAATACACAATGTGGGGTGGCTGCCAGACTATCCCTTCTCATATACCAGAATTTTGTATCCATGGAGAGACCTGTGTGGCATGGTGGGAATCTTGGTGGGAAACACTTGCAAATCTTTCAAATTATTGGTTCAAGCAAGTATTCCCACAAGCCGTTACATTTTTTTCCTAACTGCAGCTAATTTGTGCTCACAAAGAACAGCTATCCTCTCCTGCCTCTGAAACATCAAAGGCAGGCTGGTAATGAGATAGTGGTGAGCAAAGCTGTAACTGATTGCTTAAAACTGAGGGTAGCAATAATGGCAAGGTGTAACAAGCTGACTGGTAACCATCCTGAAATACTTTCAGTCCCTAGGAGACTGGCAGCACGTACCCAAACAGCTGAATCCCAACAGGCACCAGCAGGAGCTGTCTATTCAGGGAGGCCATGGATGGGTTAGGGAGACTGAGTCATTACTTTTTTCAGATTAGCCCATACTTGGTGACATATCCCCGTCTTGGAGGACCCCCTAAAATCGACGTGGTGCACAGCTTAAGGTAGTAAGCTTGTGCTTACTGTCGCACCATCAAGAGGGGGAACTTGAAGGATGCTGCAGTGTTCAGGTGGTGACATGGGGACACTGAAAATGGCAGTGGCAGAAGTCCAGGCATCAAAGCAGGCAGCCTTCAAGGCAAAAGGCAAATGAAAGAAGATGGCAAAAGTAGCTGCAGGAACTAATGAAAAATCAATTTAATATTCACTCCAAAAACATTAGAAACCACTGCTTTATCTGTTCAATGTTTCCTTCCAGGGTATGAGCTGTAAACAAGATGCTGCAGTCTGCAAAGGTTTAACCAGTTCCAGCCAGCAGCATGGCTGCTTTAAGGCGGGTGGGAAAAGAAAAGACAGGTGGACAATAGTAACGAGACCATCTGAAAAAAACATCACTATTGGGGGGTTTAGGCTATGTACTCCTTATTTTGTGAGCATTCAGCAGACAAAACTTTGTAAAGTGACTTACATTTCAGTTTTCCAGCTATGCAGCATCTTATGTACTGGTTTTATGTTTCTGGATTCCTAGAGCATTGTTCATCTGTATCTGCGTGTTTAGTGATTTAATTGAAATGTTTTAAATGGTAGGACTGGGGGGGGGAGCGGGGTTGGGGCGGGAATAAAAACAGTGTTCCTCTTAGAAAAACTCATAGACCAATAGACCAATAAACATTACCACTCAAGGTTTTGAATTGCACTTTCTCTGAATAAACACAGATTTAAAAGATTCTATGAAGATAGCTAATCAGATGCTGATTCATCCATATATTCACAGGTTCCTTGTCCTTCTTCTGAGCATCACTGATTAAAAGACACAAGATTATCAGTATAATATGGATATGATGGATTGGAGATGTCAGAATGAGGTTCTCTGAAAACTCATTATTTCTTTTGAGCTGTTCAAGAGCATTCTGCAAGCACCACTGCTGTTTATGCAATGAAAACAACATATCCATTGCTCAGCTAATAATCAAACTAACTTTAATGAGTATTGTAGACCCAGGCTTTCCTTTTCAGGATCAATTCAGGACTCTTGAGTAAAGCATATGTAGTGCACTGACTTCCATAAGGTTCTTAATATGACTTGTCCTAATGCACAAGGGCAGCAATATTCAGTATTGTTTCACTGGACCTGCCAAAGTCAGAAATAGGTAACACTTCTGAGCACAGAAGAAACCTTTATTGTGCAGATTATCGGTTTTAATAACAAGCCCTGCCCTTCAGGTGACCAGTACAGTCTCTTCCACCCCTTTTTAATATACCCTTGGCAGCTTAAAGTTCCCATTATTTGCTTTAGTTGTTTCTAAGTGCACTGAGCATCACTGAAAATCCCCAAATCTGTCATTGTAGTTGCCACAGGCTGAACTTTTCAATTGAAAAGGCACTCAGTTCACAACAGACTTAACAGCAGTCTGCCCAACTCCTTCAGATTTCTTGGAAGAGAAGCTGTAATAGCTGGGAATGTCAGTCCCCCTCCACTCTCCAAGCTGTTTCCTCAGAAGTTACTGAATTGCTTCAGGGACTTCTTACTCTGGTGCTTTTAAGCATGAGGGTGTGCTATTCACAGGGGAAAATGTTGTAGACAGAACCTTACAAATCAAAGGTGCATTGGGAAATATTCTTTAGCTCTGAGAAATAAAAAGGGAGATCAACATCATCTCAAATCACTTATTTCATATCTCACAGTATAATTTCTGAATTATTTGTTGGAAATAATGAAGTAAAATTCTATATAACCTTGAGAAGAAAGGAGAAACAGCAACATGCTATGTAGTAACCTGCCACCGATGCTAGAAAGAGTGTTGTTGTCTAATGACCACAGGGCTGAACCCAGGCACAATCCGTAACGCCACGTAGGGTTAACCTACAGTAAATACCTGACAGCTTGTCTTTCTTATTCTCTGGCAACACTTGCATAACTTGTCATGCTAGTGAAGTCATACTGAATTGAGCAAAACTAGTTGAAACCAAATATGCAGAGAAACATATTTGTCATTGCACTTAAGCTGACAGCTGTAGCAATTTTCCCTGAGCAGACACACACAGCTTGATGACAAAGAGGGAAGCTTGTGTGGATTTCTAATTGCAGAGTTCTGTTGCAAAGGCCACCGATAATGGGCCTCTGATTTTAAGAAGGATTAGGAAACAATCAAAACCAGGTGGTTTATTTGGATTTAATATGCATGATTCATTAGTGATTTCAAACAGAATTAGGGAATAAGCTTTTCAGAATTTTCAAGAGGAAGCAGAAACTATTCTAAGACTCAATATAGGGTAGAAGTTGCATGATAATAAAAATGGGGCACTACTGTACAAATAGTATAGGGAGAATTCATTAAAATCAGTAGTAACAGTGGGAGGACATCTTCATTTTCACCACAGTTTAACTGATCACTGTGGCATTGACAGCAGCATTAAAGGTCACTTACTGCATTAAAAGAGTTACTCTGTTCTACTTGTCTGAATTCACAGTGAAAGCTCACACTATTAAAAACACTACAAAGGGGTAACTATCCATGTAGGTGCCTTCAAGTCCACAGCAAATGCGGCAAATCAAAGTAACTTGACATATGACAAAAAAGGGCTGAACTAGTCTATATGACTTTGCATTTGCTGTTTTAAGAGTGACCCTGGACTACTACCACAGCTCAGATAACACGTTGACTGGTTGTTCAGCAGTAACTTCTGTATGTCTAAAGAGCAATGTTAAAATGTTTTGCTGAAAATGTTTGTATCCAAGCATTACTGAAAGCACAGTGAAAATCCGTACCTACTCTTCACTTTACTTTCAGCAGAAACCATTTCTAAAGTATAACATTAATAATTAAAAGAGATGTACATGAATTCTCTTTGATAAATCAATAAATAACTTCCTTATATTCATTATATTTGTGTATATACGGTCTCCGGTCCCTTAAAACTGCAGCTTTCATGGAGTTGCTTTCCTCCTCAGAGCTTACTAATGATCCCCCCGATCCATAACTAGGCATTTGTCTTGTTTCTCTTCACCTTTAAATTCATCCAGGGATTTAGAGCAATTTCTTTTCTCTCACTCCTTGTGAAATCTCTCCCATTTTGACTTCCACTGCGATGACACTGCCGTTCCACCCTTTTTTAGTAAGCTTTTTATTCAGTTGTCTTGCAGAACCTCAGCCTTGTTTTGACAATGTCATTGATGGTAATGCACTTGCAAAGTAATTTTCTCTTGTAGCTTTTACAGGTCTCTACTGTCTTCTCTCCCTATTCCTAACTCTCTGATTCTCCTTTAGGGGGTCTACATCACTCTCTTTGTTGCACAGTACATTCCCAGTAAAGCCTCCCTGGGGAAAATCAACCTATGACACATTTTCACCTTCCATTTTTCTGCTGATGAATGAAAAGCCTACCTATCAAATCTTGTATCATGACTTGTCATCATGACGTTACCTCTGCTTGTCTGCTTTAATGTAAAATTTAGCAAGACAAAACAGAACTCTTAGCTCAGATACCCAGGATGGATATTTTCCCCCATTCTGAAATATCTTGAAAGATACTGGGCTCCCTCAATCCTGCAGATGACAGCTCTTGGACTGAAAAGCCCTCCTTAATGCCTGCAGTTAAAATCTGTGAGGATGCCTTGCAGATTGTTGTGATCCTGGACTGAACTATGCACCTGTTTTTCCTCAATAGAGGTGCAAAAGGTTTATCAGCTCATGGGATGGTAGCTGTAGCCCATCCAGAGGAAAACACAGAGTAACAGGAAAGTTAAATAAAACTCTCAGCCATGTGGGAGAAAGCCCACAATTTTCTGTCCAGCAATCAGAAATGGTTTGTTGCCAAGATTTTTATCTTCTGCAGTCTTCATTAGGGTAATCGTTTCATCTTCACTTCTCCTTAGAGCACACAGATGATTCCCTCAGTTCCCAATGTCACTCAGCTCTCTTATTTAACATCTTCACCACACAATCACCAGTTTCACAAATGAATTTCAAGCTGTCTGTGAAACTTTTAAGTTTCCTATTTGTGAATTTAAGTTTCAGAATGTCATCCTGGTTTGGTTAACCATGCTGTCCTGTGGGCATGGCAAGTACTCCCTAAAGGATCTGTGAGCCCACCCTCTCGACTGTTCACCTCAGGACAACTCACACCACACGCCCTCCACATTCATGTTGTTTAACAGGAACACAGCCCAAGTGCTGCTGTCTTTTTTTTTTTTTTTTTTTTTTTTTTTTAACACATCAAATATGGTTTGGATATGAGGGAGGCAGAATGTGACCCAAAGAAGCAGGTGTACAGTCAGAGACTAAAGGGGATTTGATTTGTTGAGTAAGAACGTGTTCTTATTTTATAAGCAGTTTTAATAAACAAATATAATTTTAATATATTTAATAATAACACTATTTGAAAGTCATTACCAGAGTTTATGATGATTGGTTCAGCTCTTTCATAAAGAGTACATTTGTACCACACACTGGCAGTGACACAATAGAATATGTCCTTTGCAAGAAATCAATGTGCTTTCTTTAGGTGTCTTTACAGTCCTTTTTCATGCATTTTCTCTTGTATCTTCAGTAAATATTTTTAAAAAACCCCAAACACTCAAAACATTTTTTATCCCAACAAATACCAAGCTAGAGTAGTTCGTAATGAATTGAACAATGCTGGATAACAAGAAAGCAGAAAGGAAGGAACACTAAACCCAAGCTTCAAACGAATAGATCACTAACACAGCATATCCATGTTGGCTTAACACAACCTGTCAGCTTTCAGTTTGACACATCTTCCAGATGTACCAAACTCACAGAACATGAGCCTTCTGTAAAACCTAAATTAAGACAGCAATATCTGACATAATAGCTATGGTAAATTGTTTCTTGTTCACAGGGTGGTTTCTGGAATGGCAAGGATTAGCCCTTTGCATCGAACATCAAAGAGGCTGGCGCAGACAGAAAAGATAAACTCTGACCCCTGTGAGCTTGTTCACATCACTTCTACCCGTTTAAATTCCAGTTAGGTTGATCAGAAGCAAGAGAGAAAAGCTTTAAATTGCATTATTAACAACAAGTTAAATCTTAGACTACTGATTAAATCAATTTCTCTCAGATAAAATCATAATAGGCATTGGCTGCGTTTGTCTGACAGGAAACATGTCATTGGTAATGCTTTGTGTTGCCTTTAATGAGCCTGATTGTCATCTTCCAGCAGGGAGAGCACAAAAGGCACCTGCAGGTCTGGGTGAACGGGATCACTTATCGATCAAGTTGTCAGGCCTATCAAGTGTTCAGGAACAACTGAACAAGTACATAAAATCAATGCCATCTTGTATTTATAGGGAGGCTCCCCAGATTAGCCAGCTGATTGAAAATTTTGACTGAATTAGTTACACACTACATATAATTTCCAAAACTCTAACTCAGAAAGTTCATGTTTAAAAACAATCAAGTTGTTGAATAGAATGTGTAGGGGTTTGTTTTTTGAAGAAAATATTATTTTTTTTAATCATTTTGGCCAGCTTTGCCTCTGGGTAGAACAGCAGCCTACAAATTTCTTTTTCTCCGTAATGAAAATTACTTGTTAACTTGTATTTATTATTTGTATTTAGTTTCTGCTCCCTATTTGCTGTGAGGCAGCTCCATTTTAGCAACAATCTTGCTACTGTCCAGCCATGATAGAAAGATGAACCTGTTCTAGAAGACAGTACACAAACAAGTAAAGAAGTGCCTCATATTCCTTAGGAAAACTGTATGCTTGCATGTGAGCTCTCCCTAGTCCAAATCACTTCCCGGGGACTGGAGAAAGAATAAAGGCGGGAAAGCAACCGCACTGAGGTGATGCAACAGGAGGAACCCTCTGCTGCCTCCAGCTCAGCCTGCTCAGGCAGCAAAGGAGGGGTTCTAGGGTGACCAACATGTCATTGAGCCCTGAGTCTGTGAAAGGTCCTTAAATTAATGGCTACATTAAAACTAGCAGTTTTATATTACAGTCTGAAGCAAGCTTCTTTGCAACAGACAAACATGGTCATTTTTGTCTGTGAGGCTATGCATTTCCATTTCTAGTGTTTTCTTTGCTGTTATTTTTTCTGTTTTCTCTCTGTCACTCCACACCCACGTTTTATAATTTGTTCACCAGATTTCCATTCACATCCTGCCCTTCCCTCACTTATTATTCTCCCCAGGGAGCCACTTTCTCCATACTGCCTTCTGCATCTATCTTCCTTCTTCATTTGTTTGCCTTATTTGCAGTCCCTAAATTCAGAGAGGAATAAAACTAATCTAATTCAAGACTACGTCCAAAAAATGGCTTATTCAATTCAAATGTCTTCTTTCTGCTGGTTTTGATACATTACATTTTTAGTTTGCAGATGGATAGAATTCATGCATGGACATGAAATGTATTACAAAGTTTGAAAGGCACTATCCTTTTTGTTTGTTTGTTTGTTTTTAAATCTTATTCAAGATTTTATCAGTGCATCAGTCATTCCTGCACTTTTACCATACAAGCTTGTTCCACCATTGCGCATTTGGAGTCAGATCAGTTCTCAGTCACTTTCAGTAGGAGCTGATCAGTTAAAACTTTGCCATAGCAAAGAGAGCACAAACATCGCAATGGGCAAGTTCACTATAATTGGAAGTGATAGCATAACATTTTAGCATCTGTTTGTGTATCAAGTGGGGATAATAAGCATCCTATTAGGGAAAATCTCTTTCCAGCCCATGTGTTACCTGCAAAGTCCCTCCCCAGAAGCCTCCTGGATTAGGCCTTCTTCCTCCCAGACGTGAAACAGAAGTTCAGGAGATCTTCAAGCCTTCAAATGCTACAAAACCAGAAACCCTCAAATTCTGCCCTCTTCATGCAGGGACATGGCTTATGCTCTGATTCAGGGAGGAATCTTCATGGATACGAAAGGCTGAAGTTGTCCCAAGTCCTCTATGTCTGAATTTTAGGAGATAACACAATATTTAACAGAATGATGAATGTTTAAAGACTGCAGATATCACTGTAAATGTTGTTTGCAATTTAGATTTGGTCGATAGTAATGCAACTGTGTTGGATATAAACTTTTAAAAGTAAATTTGGAGAGTTCATAAAATGTTCTTGGTGATGATGAGGCTGTGACTGTAGAGTTCTTATCTGATGATTAATGAAAACTCTAAATTAAAACCTTTAATTATACATCTTTATTATAACAAGTAGATGAATGCACAGTAGAAGCAGTTGGTGGGGGAGGAAGAGCAAACTCTAAAGATGCTTACAGGAACTTATGGGTAATTGTTTAGAATCAGAGTATTCCAGGGCACATTACTTCACAACATTTACTGGAAATAGTAATAGGGATACAGCTCAAACCTTCCACAAACAGCATATTTCATTTTAATTAGTAAGAATTTTGCAAAAGCAGGAATGAGATCTTGGATTTCAGGTTGCCATGGCTGATATAAAAAACAGCATCTAACTGCAGATGCATAGCCAGGTTTCTGATGAAATTTGTGCAGTCTAATGTTAGCACAAAGGAAAACACTTGTCATCAGTATCATTGATTTGCTGAAGTACAGCACGAGTGCTTGCTTTTCTTCCTTTCTTGATCTTTCTTGCCCAGTGGTGTCATATCTGTTACATCCTCTTGCCCTGTATTTTCTAATTCCCACATAAGACTTTGAGAGACTTTCTGTGACTTTACCTGTAATGAGTCTCCTCTAATCTAGACTACTGTTGTTCTGAGGCTGAACGAGAAGCATCTAAAACTACTGGAGAAAAAAAAAAGTTCAAACCAAGGTTTGTTCATGACTTTTCACTTTATTTCATCTTTGTTAGCTTCTCCTAGAACCAGGCAACAAGAGCTGTAAACAGGCAGAAAGTTCTTGCCCCTAAATGTGGTCTGTGTATTTACACTCAGTCATTATGTTCATGCTCCCTCAAGCCTACCCTTAGGCGCAGCATTTCTGTTTGTCAGTTTTTCTTCAACAGTTACATTGAATGGTAGGACCAGAAGTGGAGCACAGCAGCTCTGAAAGGTGATACACTTTCTGCCCCAGTTTTACATGCAGCCTTACAAGGCAGCACGCGGAGGAGCATCGTGCTGTAAGCTCCTGTCTAGTTTACTGACGCCTCTTCCTCCTGTGGGAGATGGCTATAAACTGGGGAATGGCTGTGTTCTCTATTTCCTCTTGGTAGGCGTCTGTAAATCAAACTCAGCAGGTATCTCCCCCATTTTCATATGACCCCAACAGTTGGATGTGTTAATAGCCTTAGCCACTCGGAATCCTCTTTAAATGACTGAATAAAATGGGGGAAATATTTTAATTTTCATATGCTATAAATAGATTGTAATTACCAGATACGCAGATTAGGAACTTGTCCCCTGAAAGACTGCTAACAAACTATTTCTTACAAGCTGTGGCTTTCATGTTAACACTAGGATCCGGTTTGTTATGACTTGAAATTCTGGTGTTAAAATGCTTTATCTTCCAACTAATTTGTAAATTATTTTTGAATGTTTTCTAACTATTTCTTTAAGATTCCAGTAGTTATGTACATGAATCAGAATTTATAACTTTACAGAATGTCAGCTACCATTTGAGTTTTAAAACAACCTGATTTTTAAGACAGTTTCGAACCAAATGAAAAAATAAACTCTAGCAGACACTGTCATATAGATTGCAAGTTTCTATGTATTTTAAAATGTATGAATTGTGACATGATCCAGGGAACCTTGAAACCACATCAGGTTTTTTTTTTTTGCATCTGGCATTGGACACCACCTGCATAATGAGAGAGGAGAGGGCTTGATGATTTTTGAAACTTGTTTTGGTGAACAGTCACATAAATGCAGTGTATTGTTCTCCAAACAGATGGAAGACTAGCAATGTCTCAGAATTCAAAAATTACTTGTGTTGAATTTTGGCTTCTATTTTGCTTTGTTTACTTGGTTTGTTACTTTGACATATTCTGATATATCAAAAAGATTAGTATTTTTTCTAAAGAGCAACTTAAATTATATACAGCTATATCCTTCTTTCTACATGCAATTGGGCTGCCCCAGGGGAAGGGAAAGCAGAAAGTGATATATACTGTCTGAAAGGGCACATTTTAATATGTGCAGTTTCATTGTTTGTTAGTTTCAAAAAGACTCTGTAGCCAAATATGTTAATGTATGCGAACATTTAGCTCTTTCAACACTCTCCAAAGACTTTTATTTGCATCAGAGCACTGTTTCTAAAGATTTGCCCTGGTATAGAAGATCTGTTTAAGAAAAAACAAGAGCCAGAGCTGGCAGTGTTCCTATCAGCAAATGGTGATTCACATGCTGCAAATAAGTTCTTAACAGCAGAGTATCAAATCTCTGCATCACTAAATATACCTGTAAATAACTTAAAGTTTGTGCATCACTTCATAGTTCAAAAATCATCAAAAAATAATACAGTACTGATTGACAATGACTACTTTCGAGCAAATTCATGGCAGCCTTGTTTTTCTGCTGCTAAGTACTTTGTGTGATCATTTACTTCAGTGTGAGGCAGCTGTTACAATCTGACATCTTGCAGCCTTTTAACACCTGTGTGAAAGTGTAATAACCTTTGTGCTGGTGTAAATATTATGTGCAGGCCAGAAGACACTTGATTCTTAGCTTTTGAAGCAGAATGTCCACCTCTTTCAAGCCAGATGGGTGCCCACAGATGAGTCAACTGGAGGCAATGACCAAAAAGAAGGATGATGCTTCAGCTTCCTTCCAGCTTCTATGAGGGAGGGGTAAGGTCTCACTGTCTAAGGAGTCTGCAGCATATCTCAGCTGTTGTAGGTCTTCTAGAGCTACAGACAATTTTCTGCCCTGAGGTCTTTTGTCTTGGGTGTTTTTCCAGGATATTTGTACACCTAAGCTCTTAAATATATTGATTTATTTATGTTACAGGAGACGACAAACTTAACTTCCTCTGGCATCAGCTTCTGGAAAAGTTCTGGCCCTCCAATGAGGAAGTGAATGACCATTTCAATGGAGGTGTACGTACCAATATAAATTCTTATAAGTAGGTAAAGTGTGGACTCTCAGAATCATGTGGGTTTGAAGGGTTCTTCAGAGGTCACTTTAGCCTCTACTCTGAGCAGGTCCAGTGAGATCAGGTTGCCCAGTCAAAAAGAGTATCTCCAAGGATGGAGTCTACACAACCCCTCTAGGAGAGCTGTTTTAGTGTTTGACCACTTTCATGCTAAAAAACACCCTTCCTATATTGAATCAGAATTTCCTATGTTCCATCTTTCTCATTGCCTTTCATATCTCCACTGTGCACCTCCACCTCCTTTATGTTTTCCCAATAGGTGGCTGTAGACAACAGCAAGATGCCCCATCAACCACGTCTTCATAGGACTAGACAAACCCAGTTCCCTCAGCCTCTCCTCATATATCTTATGCTCCAGCCCCCTGACCGCTTTGATGGTCTTTGCTGGACTAGCATCAATATATCAATATCTACCTTTTCTGGGGACCCCCAGACTGGACACAGTATCTATATGTGGTATCACAGATGCCAAACAGAAGCGAAGGATCACTTCCCTGAAACTGCAGACTCTTACTGACACAGGATATGGTGGGCCACCTTTGATGCAAGGGCTTACTGGTGATCCATGCTCAGCTTGTTGATTACAAGGATCTCCAAGCCTTTTTCTTCAGAACCACTTCCCAGCCAGTCTGGCCACAGCTTGTACTGGTGCATGGGGTTATTCCTTCCCAGGTGCAGGGCTTGACATTTGCCTATGTCGATTTTCATGAGGTTCCTGTCCTCCCATTTGTCCAAACTGGCAGAGTTCCTCTGAACGGCAACCCAGCCCTCCAGCACATCAACCACTCCCAACAGTTTGTTAGCGTCCATAAACTTGCTGAAAATCTGCTTTGATATAATATGTCTGAAAACATTTAACAGGATAAATCACCTGCAGAATAGAGTGAGGCACAGAGGTGTGCATTTCTCAAAGGCCAGTGGTCAAATCTGAACTAAACTGTAGCTGCCACTGCAGTGAACATCAGGGTTGCCTGGCAAGACCCGTGTTGGGACTAATGAGTTGTACATACATGTCCAAAGAGACCCTCACTTGATGTACAATGGATTTTCTGCTGGAGCAACTTCTGATCTCTCTGACAGATAAAGACAGTGGGATATATTTCCAAAGACCATTCTCCACTTTTTGGTGGTGTTACATAAAAGTAATACATGGATTTCTTGGTAGGAATATCTTCATCTGCCCCACAAAAATCTGTCAATTTCCTGAATATAAAGACATTCTTCTTCCTTAAGTAGGTCTCTCTTTCCCCTCTCCTTGCTAATGTAAAGTAGGTATAGCATAAAAATTATAATTGAATCAAGTGAATGGCAAGTTCTACAAGTTGTTCTGTATTTTAAAAATGAGATCTAATTTAGATTTTCTTTATTTGTAAGAAATAATCATTTCTCCTTGCCTGAAAAAAACTTGCCTACTTTCTCCACTCAAAATTAATTTTTACAGCCAACTTATAAACCTTGAAAGCAAGGTGTTAATGGAAGTGCTGGTTGACCTTTAACTGGAAGCAGAACAAATAGCTTATCTGTAATAATAAAAAATATTTAAAAGCTCCTCAGATACACATATAAGGGATTTATTTTTGATATGTACTAATTGGTCATGAATTGAATGGATTTAAATTGATTGGACTGATTTTTACTGGTAGAAATTTTGTTTTATCACCCACAATAACAATTTGTTTAACATCAGATGCTATCCAGTGTTTTGAGTAGGATGTAAGTAACATTTTCCAAAAGATGTAGATTTCTTAATGATGTATTGTCACTATACTTGCTATCTTTCACTTTAATGCCTCTCTGTGGCCTGATTCTCTTCTCCCTGTTATCATTTTCATTGGATTGAGAAAAGCATCAAAACTTGTGTTAGCAAGAAATGAAAAATGAGCTAAGCAAATGCTTTGAGTTCAAGCTTCAAGATTTAGATCCAATATAAGAATTTCCCCAGGATCAGGGATATTTAGTTTCGGAAGCGGTGAATAGGATTCTTTTTTGGGGGACAGTCCATTTGGAGGGCAGTTTGTGTAATTTAGCATATCTGTGCTGTTCTCAATACATTTCTGGTGACTTACCGCAAATGGAATGAGTCTTGAAACTCTCACATCATGTAAGCTGATGGACCAACATCACAGCACCTGACTTTCATCTGGCTGACTCTGGGAAGAGAGTTCAGATAAGCTAAATTACTAACCCTAAGTTATCTGTATGTGTTGACCCCTTCTTCTAGTCCAGGTCCTACACACTCCCTTTTGTAATCAATGGAGAAAACCAACCATTACAGAAATAGGGATATTTTAGAGTGTGAGTCATCTGGCCTATTTTAGATGCATGCTTTAGAATGAAATTAATTGCACCCTAAAAATGTCAGTTGTCCTCAATAACCATAAACAGAATTTAGATTATTAGTTTATACATAGATTTCTAGAATCCATCTGTGCTTGATCAGGTAAATTTCAAATTTTGCTTTAGGTGCCTATGAGCTATTTGCAATATAGACTTAGACTATTTATATTCAACTGGATGCCAACACCCAGATTTTCAGAGGTATTTAAATCCATCAAAATAGTGTTAGATTCTCATTGTAATGTTCAGGCACTTAATTAAAAGTGAATTAACACCTAACTTTCTGAGATGCCCTTGAAAGTAGTATCATGCCTGCATTGCCAGACATACAAATACATTTGAAAATTGAACCCTAAGTTTCCAATTTACTTTTGTCAGTAAGATGTGTCTGATACAAAATTTTATTGCAACTTCCTATATTCCCCTTTCTTTTCTTTCAAAAATTTCACATACCACCTACCACTAAAGCACAGTTAGAGAGACATAAAGACAGTGGCCGTCAGCAGTTACACATATAATCCCATTTTTTGTGCAACTGACTATAGAATGAAGTAGGATAACAAAATATCCTTCCTTAGTTTCAACCACTCTCACAGTCTAGTATGAAGGATATGAGATGTGCACAGCGACAAGTCAACAATTCTTTAACAAGTTAGAATAGTGCAAGACTGAGTGTTAGATCTGGCTTTCATTTAATGTTCAAAATTAAATATAACTAATTTCCTGTCATTGACTTCTTGTCATTGACAGTAATAATTTAGTAATACCTTCCAGTAAACTTTAATTCAGTATTTATTAAACCAAAAATATTAGTATATTGAGGTTTTGAGCTATTGTGCTGAGAGAGATCTGATTTTTGCAAAATCAATTAAACTAGTTAAATCGTTATATGTAATTATTAAATATAATCATTATAATAGAGACTGGCAGACTGGCCTTAGACTCCTAAGAATGACCTACTGCAAAATAACTTTACATTGCATACCCTGGTCTCTCAAAATGCAGACATGAATAATTTTCTGTTTCCTAAGCTAAATAACCTTTCCTTAACTCTGTAACAAGCATTCAGATAAATTACTCTTATACAGCTCTATTAATTTATCTCTGAAGTGTGCAGGAGATGACTCGTGGCTTTCGGATGGGAATTATTTTGCACCCTGAAATACATTTTTAAAGTCTTACACTGTTGTTTGTTTGTTTGTTTTAAAGTCCTTTGTCTAAATTGTTATAGTATAGGAAAAAGCCTAGGTAGCAGGCTGGCATCTGCAATATTCTGCAATACACAGTGCCAAAGGTTTTCTACAGGAAGTATAACTGGCTGTTTCTTGGCTTAGAAGATAAGCAAAAGCAGCATTAAAATGGCAGAACTATTGGTGTGATTTCTGGCAGGAGGTGCAATTTGCTGTGATTGCAGACATTACAGTCATTTCAAAGCTGGGCCTAATTTTACTTTGCTTTATACTGAACGAACACAAGGAGCTCCTTACCTTGATCCTTCCTAGATGTTTCTGTTTCTTTGGCCTAGAAAATTTTCCAGACAGCTTGTTTTTGAATTGTGAAGAATAAAGGCAAAGAAATAAGAAAAGGCAAAAGGGAAACGCAAAATAGCTGGTGTGGTGTTGAGACTTTTTCTGCCTGTTCGTGTCTCTTCCCCTTGCTCTTCTCATAGCTCTACCTGCCTTTGCTGGGGCAGTGTCATTCAGAAAGCGCTGAACTTGTTTGAACTCCGATGAAAACTTGCCATCTTCTGAAACATTTTCACTGGACCCCAAAAAGAGTGGAGCTACTTGAACCTTGTGAGTGGGCTCTTGTGAATATGCTTCTCTTGACATGCCCTAACGAATAGCTGCCAGACCTTAGAATAGACTTTTCCTCCTGCATCATCATGGTAATGGACTGTGGTAGTAGTCATGCTGCAGATCTTTTAGTACAGTGCAAATGTGATTGCTGAAAGCTTTTGGATCAGTAATACTTTGGGTTGCTTGGAAATATTTGGTCTTATAATTCCTGGGCTCCAGGAGTTTTGGAATAGCCTTCTGTTCTCACTCCACTAGAGAAAGGAAGATATTCGGTAAAGTTCTCTGCTATCTTTGAAGCATGTGGAAGAAAAATATCTCATGGAGTTGTGTTATTTCAATGTCCTTTTACAATGAAAGAGGGAAAAATATATTTATTTATTTATTCTTTAAAAGGCATGAAGTCAGGTGCAACTTCAGACTATCAAATATTAGTATTTAGAATGAAACTACAGTCAGGTCTGTCAAGGCAACCTTAAATACAATAAAACATATCATGTCCCCCACATATATGGATATACTTCCCATTACATTCAGTGGGAGTTTTAATTTAAGACAAAATAGATACAACTACCTTTAAAGAAAGAGAATTAGGACTAGAAATATTTTTCTGCCAGAAGTTTAAGAATAAATGAAAGATCTAGAATGATACAGAAGATGAGAGAAACATTAAAAAAATACATAATAATGTATTTTAATGGGTTATTCAGCCGATTAATTATTGGCTAAAGTCTCCTAGACAAATGCCCTGACTATTTTTCTCGCTTCTTTTTTGGTATGATTTCTCTCCCTCTCCTCCTCTCCCTTTTCCCCTCCTACCTTCCCTCTCTTTCTTTGTTTGACCAGACCCAATTTGAGAACAAATTTGTTTTGAATCTAACACATATTGAAAGGGGTTTTTTTTGTGATTTGTAGTCATTCTCCAACTAGAAATACTTTATCCAAGTTATACCAGGTATATTTTAAATATGATAAGGCCATAATCTTGCTATGACCTTTTTGATGTTAAATGGAAGCTTTAATCAATTGGAAACAACAGAAACTCCCTGTTATCAACAATGCCATCAGACTAGGGACTCTACTAACTTGTTTACAAAACTTATTTTCAAAATAATTACAGTATTCTTAGGGCAAAGAAGGGATTTGCAGTAAAACTTGCATTTAGAGGAATATGCAAATAAACAACCCCTCCTGTAATCACATGGGAAAAGTTAATTTTGAAAACACTCTCTGAAATGCCTGCTGTTCTCACCAGAGGGCTAGATGATACTGGCAGGTCCTAGAGCAAGGATGTTCCAGTTTAGCCTGTGGGTATTCTATCTTCCTAGGGAAGAAAGGGAATAGAAAATGCTGCAGGACAGTGTTGAATGTGCCCATAGGACCATACTGTACTGTGAGGTGTATTGCAAAAGACCATCCTGACACATAAAGAGAAAGATTAGAAAGTGTGAGGAAAGTTATTTTCCTAGAAAGGGCAAAGTAGACCAGATACCCCAAAACCAATGAAGTTGCGCTATGGGGACATGTGTATTATTGGTTCTAGTCCAAAATACAAACATGACTTCCTCCAAAAGTTTGATAAAAGTCATCATGAGAAGTTGTGAGCATATTATGAAAAAGAGCTATTGTGAAGGTAGTAAACAGGAGTCTTTTGGCCTTAGATTGAGATAGGTTCAAACTTATAAGAATTTACCTGTGTCTTTATAAGTAAACACATCCGTTTTAACCATATAGTATCTATAAGTGGCTTGCAGCATACACAGGTTATTTTAAGACCATTTTAGCTATCAAGTAGTACACAACTTGCTCCTTGCACAGGGTTGACTTTCTTATCCTAGGCTCTAAGCAACTTGCCCTGGCTTCCTGAATTAACCACAAGGTCATCTTTTCTCTTGACCACAAAACTATTTCTTTGGTCTCATATGGGTATTTCAGGTCTTGTTCAATTATGGCTTAGATGTGTCCTCACAAAGTAAGCAGCTGGAGCAGCTTGATATTTTCCTTCCCATCAACCACAGAATTACAACTTATCACCTCTGGCAGGAGAAAAGAAGTATGAACCTTCCTTATATGTTTTAGTATGAAGCCCAGAACTTAGCCTAAGCTAAGGTCCTTTGACCTTTTAGTTCATGCTACTGGTCTTTACACTGAAGCAGCTTATGCATGCTCAGACACTGCAGCCTACAGCCAGAGGCAAGGAAGGGTCTGTAGGGAAAATTCCTTAAACTGCTACAGCCATTTGAGAAGCAAACACAGAGGAACAGCTTGCATTCAGGTCTTGCTGGTTGGCCTAATGAAAGAGAGAGAGAATGGATGTGAAATCTTGTAACTCTCTTCCAGGGTCCATAGATGGTGTGAAAACTGTTCATACCTTCCCCTAACATCCTTCCAAAGCCATAGAGCAAACAAGGGCACACAGTGCAGGTTCTGTGCGTCAGTTGCAGAATCCAGCCTTGATAGCTGTAAAGATTTCTGTGTGCAAATGATGCCAAAACAGAGTAAAATATTAATGTGTGTTGCTGTGAATAATCCAGAAATGTCATTCTGTAACCTAAGAAAGTGGCTTCTCACAGTTGTTTCCTGGCCTTCTGTAGCATCAGAACAATTGCTGTGCTACACAAAACAGATGAAGTGTTTCTTTGTGATCTCTAACTCCAGGCTTTTTGCCTCACGGCACAAACTTTGCAGGGTGCATTGCTATAAAAAATATTGCTGTGATGAAATGTTCCTTATTACATAGTCATTACTGATGTCATATGATCTTTAAAAAAATACTGTATTATGTTGTCTATGACTTCTGAAGTTGAAAGGTTTTCTGGGGTGTGTTTATTCCCCATGATGATACCACTTTCAGCTAAGAAAGGCTGTAAAATCAGAATTTTTAAAGAGATTCCTTAGAAGCACTTGATTTTAAAAAGTGTTGTTACCCAGCTTCAGAAAATGAGTCTTCTTTCAGGTGGCTCAGGTTGAGACACACAATCACAGACCACTCTTGGTGCTGTTGTCTCAGTCAAAACACAGCTGTACTGCCCAAAGACACTTACCAAAGGGATCAAAGCCACCCTTCTCTCAGGTGGTGGAGGCAGTGTGCAAGCGAAGCTTTTCCCTACCCCTGCATAATAATGAAACACGGACTTCTGGTTGTTACAGCTTTCATGTATGCGGAATGCAGAGTCACCTGTTACACCACATACTGCTGCATCAGAAAGAAAATACGTCACCTTGACTGTTTATGGCCTTCTCAGTAAAAATCCATATTCAAACTTGTCTGTTTCTTTAGAAAAGACGTATTGCCTCTGACTTGTCAAATATCAAAGTTCCTCTGCCTCTGAGCTAACAGTCAATGTCCTTACAGAAGAGCTGCTCTTCTGCAAGACAAGGATGCAACAGGAGGATTGTGATTGTACTCCCTCAGTAAATGGTGGGTGAAAAATAAGAGGGAGAGAAAGGAGGAGGGGTGACTTTAGACCAGCTGTGGCTTTAGGCTGAGCTCATGTTATGGAAAAGTCTGCATTTGGAAAGGGCATGCGGATGGGTGCTTGAGCCAAAATCAGAATGTGTCCTACCCTTAGGCCTCCATACCTGTTCACTCAGAAAATCATTCTTCCCCATGGCATCCGCTCCTTTCTCTCTAGAGGTGGTGTTTTCCCCCACAGTGGCTCTGTGATGAGCCTTACTGGGCTGTCCAGCCCTTCATCACTTTCACACTGAGTAATATCTGTGGTTTGATCGTATGTGTCTTCACTCTTCACTTCTTCTCTTTTCTTTTCTTTCTTTGTCCCACAGATTAGAAGTCCCTGAAAAGGCCAAAGGACATTCTGAAGCTGTTTGGTTCTCAAAGCAGCTGCTATCATGTTTCTGCATACTTCCCTGTGCAAGAGAAAAAGGTTTCTATTTCTTCACTGTTGTTCCCATGACTGCAGGAGGATCCTCTGCAGAGCTGAGGAAGGAAGGTCAGTAGCTAAAGTTGGCCAGGTATTTTCCGAAAGAACTTGGAAGTCTTTCTTTGTTCATCAACAAAAGGCCAACGGAAATCAGGAAGTTTCAAAATCTGCCTCATTTTCCTGCAACTTGCCACCTTTGCTGTTCATCATCCGTGTAGCTGGCTGACAAGGACCAAGAGCCTGGTAGCACTGCCTGTCCAGCATGGGGGCTCTCAGATCTGAACAAGTCTAGGGTGGGAGAAAACTCCTGTTCTCCACCATACCTCCAAAACCAAAAATACTTTTTTCAAAAAAAATAGCTTGTCTTGCATTTACAAGATTTAAAATCCCTTTCCCAATAAACTATAGTTTCACCTATACATTTGCAACTACTTTGAGTTTTAAAATCATCCTCTATTTTCATTGCCCCTTTCTCTGCTTCCCAGATACTGCCTCTTTCTCCACAGGTTACTCATTAAATGGAAGGAAAGACAGCATTTCTCTTTTCTTTGTTCCCTGCTCCTCAGTGCCAGTAAGAACAACTGCAAGCCCCCTTCCACCCCCCAGATTCTCAGCAGGCAGTTGCACCAAGAATTAGGAGCACGCACGTGCTGTGCCCATGACATGCATTCAAAATATTTTTAGAATTTTGTTAATAGGGACTCAAATAAAGCAATTGCATTCCTGTGTTTCTTTAGTTATGGGGAAATGGGGTCAATCCCATTTCCAGAGCACTAAATGTTTAGAGACTTTGTTTGTTAAAGTCTCTTTATTTTACACTGAAAAGGTAACAAGTGATTTTAGGTTACATTGACTATTTATATCTGTTTATTTCATTAGAATTGCTAGCACAGCTTTGTGAACAGTGTGGGTTCATCACTTGGATATAGAACTTGAGCTCAGTTTATTTTTAAAGTATATTAATACTCTAGAGATAAATCAGATCAAAGAAAATTCTTCTTGCAAACTATCTGGTTTTGGTAGTTCATCGTGATTCAAAAACTTCTTACAAAGAAGGTTATAATGTGTTAAAACATTCAAACAAAAATTGGTACAAGATCTGAAAATATTCAGACATTAATCCACATTTCTAATGTACCTTAAACAGTCCTCAAGTATTCAGGTTACTTTGCCTCCAGGATATACACTCCTGACAAAATAAGATGTGACCAGATGCCCTGCCAAATTCATACATTTTAGTAGTAAATAAACAAGTTCCCAGTAGTTCTCTTGCAGTCAGCAAGGGAACTAATTTCCAGCTGCTTATTTTCTTCTAACAGCTGAATAAATACATTCTTGGTACTATAATACCTTCAGTAAGAAAATGATTATGCAGTAACTCAAGACCCAAATATACTCCTCCTGCTGTTGTTTATCTGAAAGCAGGTGGGATATGGTCCAGGTATGTCTCAAGAATGCGATAAGATCCTATAGATGAGGGATCTAAGCCAAGGAAAACTCTCTCATGGGAAGATGTAATTGGGATAACTCCCTTTCAATTATAATGTATTATAGGTGACTAATTTAATGGCAGTGAACTGGAAACAGAAAGTTAGAATCAGTGTATGAAGCTTATAGGAAATAACAAAGATATTTAAAGATGGAGTTTTGAGACAAGGTTTCTTTTTGTGATCTAAGGGCATCACACTTCCTCAAAATAAACTTTTTGTTGTTATTACCCTGTTGCCTGGGGTTTGGACCTTTACCTTTGGTAGGTTTCCAAACGGCATTATTATCTTTACTCCTTAATGGCTTTATAATTAGTCCTACTAGTACTCCTGCAGCATTATACTTCATTTTCTCAACAAAATAATAAGGGTTGTAATCTCTTATCTTTACAAAAATTCTGTGCATAAAGCCTTCTCTCCTCTTCTGCATGTAATAATAGAGCTGTGCAAAGTGTACACTGCAAATTTTAGTGCTTCTTGTATAATGCAGCTGTCTAGATTTACAGTTCATTCTTGAGAGGCATAACTGAGAGCTGCTCTGCGTAGAGAAATGTACAGCCAAGTCCTTCTTCTAGCACTACAGCTGACAGCACTGCCTTCATAATTCTTCTGCCATTCCTGAGCCAATATGACCTTGGTGAAATCACAAATATCTGGTAATGGGATGCCCTTTGGCTTTCTTTTGACCAAATTCCAGCATTTTCTTTGAAAGCCCATTTCTGAGGTGGTCATGCTGGACTTGGAAAGGTAAAGAGAAGTTTCTTAACCACTTATCTAGAGATCTGGGTTACTGATTTTTTTTTTTTTGCCTTGTTTTATTGTGCCTACAGTGTGTGACAGCCACAAGTGAAAACCCCCTGCTAAATAAGTGTTACCAAGCTCTGGTGACTCACATTTTCTTCTCACACATTGAGTGGGAGAGTACGTCTGATGGAAAGTGCTGTGTTCATGCTGGGGGCTGTCAAGCATAGCCAGACTCTGGGGGACACATCATAGACAAAGAGCCTCCCACCAAACAGCAGATGCCTAGAGGCTTTCTAAACAATACTATTAACATTAACTGTCCTTACACAGGACTTCTTTCAGATATTTCTCTCTGTCTTATTGTGGCTTCCTTTTTGCATTTTCCTTAGCATTTCCCAGAAAGAAGCACTGTGAGCCTCCAGCCATTTGCTGTCACTCATGATGACTAGAGTAAATGTGTCTGACCAAGGGTCAGTGAAATCAGTCTTAGCGACACCTAAAATACCTAATGTGGATCCATCCCACTTAACTTAGGGCACCTAATGGCAAGATTTATTTATTCTTTTTTAATTTTAACTAGCTGTTGAGAAACAAGCTGCATCACCAGATGGTACTTTATTCATCATAAAGTACATGTCTGTACATTATTGGGAAAAATGATCTTCAAGAAGTGTCTGTTTCTGTCCACTGACCAGAGAGGAAACCAAGGTTTAGGCTTAGGCAGATGACTGATAGATGTGTAAAGATGAGTAAAATGAATCACACTGGTGGTGGTTACATCCAAACTACCTAGTTTTATAGACCATTGCCTAAAAAGTAAGCACCTGCCCTCAGCATAGTGAGTCAGCAAGCCTAAGGCAGGAACAGGGAAGCTAGTTATCCTATATATAGACGTATACATAGGCATAGTATGAAAACTCACCACCTCTGAAGAATGATTCATAAGACTAAGTGAGTTTTCCTGCCTCCATTAATCATGGGCCTTAAATTCTTCTGTAGACTTGCTCAGTGCACATTAAGCAAGGAGGTGCCTTGAACCAGCCAGTGTGAAAATCTAGATGATGTTGCCCAGATCAGTATTGCTAAGCCTTCTTTTGAAGAAAAGGCATCCTTTCCATAGTCTCCCAAAACCAAATAAGAACACTGAGTTCTAGGCTTTTTTGATTTGAGCAATTTTAAACACATGGATCTAGTGTTATAGTGCCTTAACTGTTGCTCAGAAAAAGCAAGAGAGCATCCTTGTCAGTGATAGAGCCATGCACCCTCTTGCTCATGTGCTTTCTCTCCCGGCTAGAAAATGATGCATTTCAAGAGGCAGTTTAGGCAGTTGTGCAGTCCCAAGCTTCTCCACAAACTTTCCATTCAGGACAACAGACTTAGAAATGTTGTGACCCAAAAAGTATATCTTGGTTGATTTGTTAGGGTTTGGTAAGTGATCAGAATCACTCACTGAGACTGTCTGAATTCGGCTTATAGGTTGTCTGAATCTGGCTAATACGTAAGACCTATTATTTTTCAAGAAGAAATTATATGAAACATCCAACAAAGACTCTTCAAACTGTTTTCTGTCAGAATGGATGATTTGCAAGTACCTTTGTCTTGTGCTCTTACACCACCTCATAGTGTATAAAATTGGAATGATAAATAAAAATGAATGAAGACATCTTTTCTGATAATTTCTTAGGGACAGATGATAGTGTCAGGAAATCAGTACCTCAGATGATCTGGCCCATAACATAATGAAAAAACTAATTCTTACTTCTGCTTTCCTTTTTCTGTTGGACATTAGGGGACAAGGTAAATAGACATGTAAAGGCCATTCAGAAGTTTTATATGCCAGCAAACAGACTGCAATGCAGCTCTACTTACACATGTTTAAAACTAGATGGTAGGTATGGCATACCACATAGTAGATCCATTATCAGACAGATTTACCTTGAAAAAATCAGCTTATTTAATTAGATATTAGAAGGGGATGTTTGAGAAATAATAGCCCTGTAACAACCGTAGATGACAATTAACTTGTGCAGCATTACTATAATATGCAAGTTATATTAGACTTACCAAAAAATGTGGACTCTTTGAAATATCTGAGTGGCATATCACCTTCCTATAACTTGTTCTCATACATGCAAATTTGTCTTTCACATGGTAGGCTAATGGATAGCATCATTTCCCCCCTAAATAACTTGATGATCTTGAACACAACAGTTCACCTGCCACAGTGTGAATATAAAGCCAACAAGGTCAGGATGGAAATTATGAATCATTGGTTCCATCATTTGCAAGCCAACTCAAGTTGAAAACCAAATGCATTTAGCATTGACTCAGACTGGAGCTTCCTGACTCAGTGAGTGTATATGCAGTAAAAGGAAATCCTATTTAAAAGTAAACCTTCTAAAAAGCAGATCAGTCTCAGCAAGATTTCCTGTGACAGAAAGGTGGAACTAGCTCTTTCCACTTGATTTTTACACTTATTTTTGGAAGGATTGGGGTGCCTTTGAGTGAAAGTTAAAAGGCTTAACAACCGAATTGTTCTTTGGGCTTCATGTGGGGTTTTTTCATGTTCAGGTGGGTGAATGGAAAGTGTGTATCAGCACAACAAAAGGGGGTGTCACTTCTAAGTGCCTCTTCACATTCAAGGAACAAAATGTTAAGTAGATTTCTTCATTACCTACTAAAAATAAATGTAGCAGGGTACTTTTTAACAGACAGTGTTCCCCTTACTGAAAGATGTCTATAGATAACAATACCAAATTCTAACATGTTTTAGGTAAACCCTTTAACTTTGCCTCACTCCTTTTGGAAGTGATAATATGGATACATATATCAACCTCATTCACAAGACAAAAAATTAAAATAAGAGAATGAAAATTAAATAATAGAAAAAGCTGTGATAAAATATTTGGGTCTAACCCAACATACCAGGTACTCAATAGGAAGGGTATTGTTCAGTACCACATAATATGTTTGTAACATTTTCATGAATTATTTCCTAAACCCTCCAAGCACTTGCATTCACCAGCAGCTTCCCATAAGTGACCAGTCCTTTTCAGATAAGTAATCATATTTATAGTTGTAGGATCTATTTCAGAATTCATAGGTGTGTGGTGTATCTGTGGATGCCCAGGGTTGTCAGTGCAACTCAGCAGAGATAAAAACCTTTGACATATTCAGCTTTTTTTTTTTTTTTTCTGAGGCATCTATTTAATTTACTAGAACTGTCCTGTATGTATATAATTTGTTACAGTTAATAAAATATGTGCAGTGTTTCCCAATGAGCTAGAAACGTAAATTGTATTGCTTTTCAGTACAATATAGACACCAGCAAATCTAAATCTATTTTGAAACAGCTTTTCACTGTCCTGAAATACTTAGGTTAAGATTCATCTCTTCTTGCTTTAGCCACACGCAAGTTAAGCAGAACATCTGAGACAGTTGTCTGGGCTCCCTTTATCATCTACAGGGAGAGACAAGCAATCTCCAAAGAGCAATGCCTCCCTCTTGTTCTAGATATCTATTTTAGGATGAACTAAATCACACTGTAGAAGTGCTTGTCTCTCTGATGATAAAAAGGGCCTAGAGAGTTAGCTTAGATGCCTGTTAGACTAATAGACTGCAAAAGACACTAAGACAGGTAAGTCACTTACACACTCAGGAACACTACCTTTATATTTTAAACTCTCTTTCCTTAATACAAAATGACACCATTTTAAAGAAACATCAAAAAACTATCAGCCAGATGCTGAACTGTGGTAGACGGGTGTTCATCTATTAAAAGATTAAATAAACAAACAAAAAGTAAACTGACCAAAAAAACCCAACAACTAAAAAACCAACAAAAAATCCTCTAATGCTTTAAAGTTCTTGAATTTTGAAAGAGGATTTTTTTGAGCCAGTGTGATACAGCTACCCAAATAATGTTTTCCTAGGATGTATTGAGAAATAAAATGTCAAAAGAGACTAGAAGTGTTAATGGTGTTGTGCAAGAGGTTGAGGAGATGATTCTGATCATCTGTGTTCAAGAAAGATTAACTCAGCCTGGAGCAGAGTTAAAGGACTGCCAGGATAATAAGGGAGTAAAAGGTCTGTCTGGCAGGAGTTTAGACTAAAGAAAACAAAAGTTGAGAGGAGTCGTGTTTGTTCTATGGGGGCAAGAAGAGATTCAAAAGAGCTATTTTAAACTAAAGAACAATGCTGGTGTTACAAAAGCCTGGTATAAGTTGTGCATGAATAAATTGCTTTGGAAATTACAACAGTCAGAACAATGATGTTTTAAAACAGCCTTCCAATCAAAATAGAGGCAGAAAACTTAGCTGCTTTTTAGATGACATTTGGGGCTTTAATGGATGGGATAATAAGACATGGTGCCTACAACAGTAGAGGAGTTGACTCCGTGTCCTGGCACAGATAGCTATCCAGAAGTCAGTGGTACCAAATCCTGCAGACAGCTTTAAGAATATAGCCAGAAGATCCTTCGTAGGCAGCTGTTTCCAGTGAAGCCTTTCAGACTACACCACAAGACAAAAACGTGGTAAAGAGAAATATTATTAAATGTCCAACTTAATTTTCCTATTGACTCCAAAAGGCTCATGTTGAGCGCCAAAAGCATTAGAAAATTAGAATCACTTCCTAACCATCAAAGAAATGAGAACCTGAAGAAATGCTACTTAACTCCTAGTTTGAAGTTGAAGGCTGCTACCTTTATGATTTTATTGTATTGCATGGGTGCTTGAGTTAACAGGGCTTGAGTGTCATTATGTATGATGACTCTTCAGGCCTATGCTCTCCAGTGAGTAGAAAAAGAGAGCTGTGTATGGCAGGGCTCAGTATCAGAATGATAGCTGGGGCATTTTTTTGCCTCATGTGTGAGAAGCCATGAACTAGGAGTGATCTTCTAATCACATCTTTGTTGGACAGAATTGCCAATTTATGAGGCAGATCTTCAGTTTCTAACCTCTCTTAGGCTCAGGGTGTACCTGATCAAAACAGTCTGTTCATTCACAAGTCTTCGCTCATGCATGTGTATGGTGTGGAGGTGAAATTAAACCCAAGTCCATATTACTAAATACTGAGGAATGACCATGTGGCCATGACTGAAAACATTCTGTTCAGGATCTCCAATTGTTATGTATAGTTCAGGGTCTTTCTTCTCTTACTGTTTGTGACCTCTCATTTGTTAGTATAAGGCAACAATGCTCTGGAAAGTGGAAAAAGCCATCACTTGTCATCACACTCCAGAAACATCCTGAAAGAAAGGACTGGAGCATTGCAGTTGCTTTTGTTTAATTTTTTTTCCCACAGATCTTTGTCACAACCCTGAGGCAAACATTGCTGTGTCATAGCCAAGGGTACTGCATGTGACAGACATACTCTGGTCTGAACGTGATTAAAAGGTCTGATTTAAAACCTGTGAGGGATGTGATATTGGCAGTAGGCTTCAATGATCATTAGTATCTCTGATCTAATTTCTTGTTTACTGCATCTGTCATGGGAGGTTGGGCATAAGATGATTATTTTTGAGGCCTTTTCCTTGACCGGGCTGAAGTTAGATGCTCATTACACTTGGGAAGCCTGAAGGCTTTTAATTCTCTTGACTATTGCCAGATTTGTACTAATGCAGATAAAACACAAGGGCTGAGGTCACAGCTACTCCCCTGAGAGGAGGCCATCTCTGCATGCATCAGCAAATTGTTCGGATATTTGTCAGCCTTTGACTAATATTTCAGCGATACTCTGGGGATCCCATGTCACTTTTCTCCCTTTGAGGAAGCAGCAGGCAGGCTGACTAGCTGTAAAAGCAGGTGCACTTCAATCTAACATGTTAACATCTAAGCACAGAAGCTGAACCAATATATATTAGTCTGTTCAAAGTTTACAGCCTACTTAGAACCAATAAAGGAATGATTTTTATATATATATTCTCTCCATACAGTTTATTCTTTTCAATGGGAAGAAAAACATTTTATATCAGCATCATTTTTCTATAACAGCATCCTACTGGACATAAGATTATTAATAACATAGTACTTCTGGCCAACAAGGTTCTAGCAGTACAGCATTGGTAAACGGATCAAGTTTTAATAAAATTTAGTCTGAAAGCAGAGGGGAAAAAAAAGGCAATTTAATCCTTTCCTTGAAGACTGCACATGCCTACAACAGACATATGATCAGTAGGGAGCACAGTCTCTAGGTGGCAAAGACTGAAATGATGCTTGTCTTTGCATTGCAGATTTCAAAGCAATGCAGGGGATTAAACATAGGTCGTCTAATAGAACATGTAGATACTGAAGCTAAATCTTTGCATGCTTGAAGAGCTTGGCCTTCGGAGCCCTGCTTGATGTGACTTAGTAAGGATCTGTGGCTGTTTTCAGCTTGATTTTCTCAGGAAACAAAAACATAGAGTTTGACCATCAGTTCACCACTCTCTTGAAACCCAAATATTTATTTTTTTTTTATCATGGATCCAGGATAGCCACAGCCCTGACAGCCCTTTTCCCCATTCAGATTTAATGGAAGAAGTTATTGCAACAGTGAAAGTTTAGGTGGAGCCAGGCGTACGCTTAGAGGACAAGGGACACAAACTTAGGAAACCAGGTTTCATTCACTATTTTGATTGTTCTTCCAAAGAAAATGAACTAACAAGTTTTTCCAAAACCTTGATGACTTTTTTGTTTGCTTAGCCTTGGATAGCCTACAGTTACTCTCTTCCTTGAATTTTCTGGCAGAGGTGGATTATGTATTTTTATATATAAACACCAGGGAGAGATAGGTTGGATGAGCTTACATGCCTAGTGGAAAAACTTCCACTGAAGTAAACAAGTAGGGTTTGCTCTAAGGTGGTTTTGGAGATAAACTATACAAGGAGGTGACCTTGGAATGGAGTACGTTCAGCTGTTCCAAGTTTTTATTAGAAAACAGCAAGCTGTTGTCCCCAAGAGCCATCTTGTTACTAAAAGTCAGACCAGGTAAAACAGAACAATTATATTATCTTGTTTATTTTTTATGTTACGTGAGTACAGAAGCATGTCTGTAAAAGGCATGAAACTGTATCTTGAGGTCTTGTAGGAATTGCAGTGTTAGCTGTGTACTGTCAGCAAGGTTTTAATAACAATAAAGATAATAGCTGCTGCTTATCTAATGTTTTTCATCTGTACAGCTCAAAACATGTTCCAAAGGAAATATTATTATCCCCCTTTTAGAAATGGAGTATCTGTGGCATTAGAGAGATCAATTACTTGTTTAAGGTCATACACAGAAAGGGTTTTAAAATGGTTACAAATGCTATTGCTAACATTTTTGTAAGTTTAAG
This sequence comes from Falco biarmicus, assembly GCF_023638135.1. Lineage (NCBI taxonomy): Eukaryota > Metazoa > Chordata > Aves > Falconiformes > Falconidae > Falco > Falco biarmicus. The sequence continues at coordinate 29,843,199 of NC_079293.1, read as the reverse complement.
AAAATGCCTTTTCTTTGAATAATCTGGGTTTTTCAATGAGTCACTTGCAGAAACTATTTGATATATGTCACTGTCCCTTTGCTGAAGGAAAGCAGATTGCCAGGCTGTGGTCTGTCAGATTTTTGCTAAGGAAAAATTAGTGACAAAGAATTGAGAGAATCTGGAAACTTCACAACAAATTCTGGAACATTATTCATACTATATGGTCTGTTACTCTGCCGGCATAAGTACATCCAGGGAAATCACTGGCACCTGAGAAATAATGAGTATCACAGTCTGTTTCATTAAATGTAAAGAATGCTTTCTTATTTCAAGCAGTAGCTGTTAAGACAGAAGACGCAGCAATTCCAGGTCTAGAAATCATAGGTAAGATCCTAATTGATGAGAAACAGCTTTCTTCTCTCACTTACAACCTTTGCCTCTTGGTTTCAGCTCTTTTTATGTTGGCAGTTTGGCTCCTCCTCCTTGCAAATCCCTTTACTTCAAAACCATTTCCCAGGTCACATGGGACTTTTGTATTTTCTGTGTGAGTGGTGTTTTGTCCCCAGAAAATACAAGTGTGAAATGTCATCTATGGAAATTAAGGAGTCAAAATTTATGGCAGTGCTTGGAGTCCTTTAAAGTGAGAATTAACTAAGAAACATCTAAAACTTAGGTGTTTAATAAATCTGGTTGTATAGGCTTTTTGTGTAGTAAATGGAGGGAAAGGCACTTCCACAAAGTATCCTAAAATAAGTATGATAGGAGGGATGTTCTCTTTCCAATTCTATCTTATATAAGGGACATACATAACTGACAAGAAAAAAATGTCCAAGGTTTTGATGGCTAAAATTGTGTAATATGAATTTCATCTCTTGCGGTAAATCCTTCACTGCAGTCAAGAAAACAGCTTTAACCTGATAACCAGGCAAACTCCAGCAAATACCCAGGCTTAAGAGGCCAGGAGAGGTTCTTCATTCCTCCTGTGTATGTACAGAGATACACCATTTCATGTACTGTTCCTTTCAATGCATGGAATGTGATCTGGCCAACATATCAGAGGAAAAAAAAATACCATGTAGAGGCAGCTATTTAATGTCATTTCACACTGATGGAAACAGAGGTTTGGGGAACAAACACCAAACTCAAATGTGCTAAGAATCTGAGTAAGTGTCCTGGTGACCAAAAAAGAATGAAAATCAGGAAGCCTTCAACTTTGCTTTTAGTGCAGCAGCACTCCCAGCTACTCAGTGAGTCAGATACCAAGCAACAAGTCCCTGAAGGAACAGAAAGCTACAAAGTCTGTACGTGATAATAATCCTGATGGGATGAAGCAAACAGCATCCAAGAGGTGTTTCAGCCTCCTTGAGAAAGAGATATATTGTTGTTCGTCACTGCATACTGGGAAGACTGGAGCATAACAAATGCCGTAAACTCAAGAATACAGCTGAAAATTAGACAGTAACTGTCTGAGGAGTCATTTTCTGGTATAGTTTCTCAACTGAAATAGTGAGAGGAGATCAGTCTTTTTTATTTTCCAGTGAAGTTTCATCAGTTTTAGTGTTAATAGTGAACACAGCTTGGTAACTGTGGAAAACCCTGTTACCTCAGGCTCTCAGGACAAAAATCAGCAGAAGTCACATGGACAGTGTTGTGCTGCAACTTTTCACTGGACTAAAAATAAATCTGTAACAATAAGTTTGGGAAGCTCCTACAGCAATTGTGACATTCTTCCATAAAGAGATACCAGATGGAATTATGTAAATTATAGTCTTTAGGATGTTAAACAGGATTCATCTGACTTCCCTGGAGAAGCGTTCACTTCACAAACAAGAGAGCAGTGGGCTGTTGAGTATACAGATGATATGACAGGGAAGATCTGGGATTTGGGGAATTTTCTACAACAATTCATATAAGCAGAGGCTTATAAATAAAGAATACAGACTAATCTCCCTGGTTAATGGCAAATCAAAGTAGTCTGAAAGTTTTCATTAATAGTGATGACAACAATAACAGCTTTATCAAAAGAGATGATAAAAGCAATGTATAGCAATCCTTTTTTCTCAAATTTATTGAACTAGGGGAGAAATAAGGTGAAGCAATTATTTTTTTGTTCACATATTTAGGCTAAAAACAACAGAAAATTCTTGGAAAGCAGAAGTGTGTTGTAGTTGGCGAGGTAGTTTATAGTAAGCATGTTTCAAGTGATTGGAATTGTAAAATATTTGGCTACAAGATGTAAGGACACAGTGGGAAAAAGCATGGAGATGCAGCAAAACATTTGTGGGTATTGGTAACTTAGCTCAGGAGATCATAAGAGGTGTGTAGCAGGTCAGAGAACTACTCCAGAAAACTGTCTACCATACTTTATTGTCATGTATAGAAAACTAATTATGTTTTGTTTGGGAAGCGTAGGCTGTGGGGCACAGGCAGCACAATTTCCCAAAGTTATAGAACAAGATTTCCTGGATAAAACATCTGGTACTCAACAATGATTTACTTTATCTACTGTTAAGATGGACAAAGATTAATTTTTTCCTGGACCTACAAGTAGGTGATTGCCTACAGAGTGGTGATCATGTTCTGGTTATATTCAATAGGTAATTAAACAAAGGACAATCCTAATCAGCTGCATACACAGTTCTTCTAAACAACTCATTTCCCGAAGCTGAGGGTAAGTATGAGTAATATTGAGTAGGAGGGAAATGCAAACAAAAAGTGAGAGAACTTGAAGAGATTATTAGAAACCAAAAAGCCATTGCTCCACAGTTAAGAAAGAAAAATTTGGCCAAGAGCCCACCGTATTTTGGTGATGGTATTACAGGCCTACGGGTGAAATGGAATGAGTAATGTTGTTAATAACAAATCAGAAATGCAGTTTTCAGAGCACACTAGTTTGTGTCAGAAGATTTTTGAATACTCTATTTTCCATTACTGGTCAGGGAGGTTATTAAGCAAAGGTTTACTAGAATTAGATCTTTAAAACCTAATAAGCCAACATTATTTTTACCCAAGAGTTATAGATGAGAGATGTCAGACAACTAGCCTCCTGGTGCTCCAATATAGTTTTGTTTCCTAAGAAAACAGTGCTTATGCGATCATGCTGTCTGCCTGTTCAGCTGTCTGTCTGCTGTCTGCTTGCACTCTTCATTTTTTCCAAAAAAATATTCTGAACCCACTAGCCAATTTCAACTATGTTTGAAAGAGTGGTAAAAGATTCAAATATAAATAGATTACTAAAACTTTCCAGAAAAGAAGTGCTATTTGGGAGTTTTAGTTCTAAACTTTTTCAGGAAAAAAGGTGTCCACATGGTGATTTGCAAGACAGTGTGCATCAGGAAAACTATGCTGATCAATGGTCCTGTGTTTGTAAGTCTTTAGTAATTAACAACCACCAATTCTCAGACTGGCTCAGTATTTAACAGTATTCCAAACGATCACTTTTTTTAATTTAAACAACACAGTATTGCTGATTTTTAGGCAATAGCTACACCATTGTTCAATACCTTCTATTGTGGGTGTTACTTCCCTGCACAGGGGCAAGACAGCATCTTACATGTAAAGCAAGCAGGGATCTTGGATCTGTGGATTCCCAGCTTGGTAGAAAAAAAAAAAGACATCTGCCTCATGCAGCAATTAAAAAGCAGCTTTAGCTAATCAGTCCTCATGTTAGAGACCGTGACTTCCAGTTCTCAGTGAGACTTGGGTTAGCGGTATCTGGGACTGGAAAGCTGCTGTTGCAGGCAGAAAGAAGAATGCTTCAGCCTTGTGCAAGGAAACATCTCCTTGACCTGCATAAATTCAGTATCATGCAAGGAATTAATTCTTCCATTCCTCCTTCCTCCTCCCTTATTAAACAATTTCAGTATTTTGAGCCAACAGAAAACAGCATTTCTGCTATCTGGAACCCAGCAGAAAGTGAGACCCCTGCCTGCTCTTGGCGTTGCACAGCACTAGTCAGTGGTGCACATTTCTGCAGTCTGCTTAGTTGCTTCACCCACACCTGCCCACCCGGCAGCCAAAGTTTAAATAACAGAGACCAAGACAGACTTTTGGATTATGTTCTTGGTTTTAGCTGATCCAAATCTGCATTGTTTCTCATCCGTGTGTAAATGATGTAGAAGTAGCATATTTCTGAAATGCATGTCAGGAAAATGCAGTGTATGCTGTATGACACCAAATCGTAGGGTCAGGGTGACAAGTGGGCAGCACAGGAAAGGAAGCACAGAGCCCTGCATGGTGTGGGAAGTTGTACAGTTTTACTGAGAGAACAATTTGATGAAGGAAACAAATTTTAAGTGTCAACACCTTCAGAGCAATAGGCCAAGACAAATTTCTCTCACAAAGGAAGTCTTCAAAAAGTTTTTTTTAAAGTACTCTCATGTAGCAATTTTTCCATAACTTCTCATTAACAAGAACTTGAAGGTCAAAACATACAGCTATTGTGAAACATTGCAAAAAGGTCGGCAGCTGTAGCTCTGCCCTGAATCTACAGTGTCAGATATTGTTTACACACATACTCATTTTTCATTCATAACCTCTCTTCTGGAAAGTGCTACAGTACTTTACTGTGGGATTACTGAAATGTTTTCTTTCGTTGTCCTCTCCCATGAAATCATCCATGGATTTCATCATCGGAACAGATTTGCACCCTCTGATCTCCAGAGGGGTAGGCCTGCTGTCACACAACGTTCAGTTCTTTGTCTGAGGAAACAGGCATTGCTCCATGTATGCGCCATGCATATGTTCTTGCAACCTAGGATGCCAGCAGGAAATCTGAGCTGTATGAGGACAAACAAATATGAGTCACAGCAGCCAGAAGTTAATGCCACTCCATTTCACACTCTGAAGGTGATGGCTCCAGCAGCAGCCTGTTCTTAATATGCGGGGGCATCAGTTCAGGAAAAACACAGCAACCCGCTGCATAGCTGGGGTGGGACAAGGGCTGTCGGAGGGTTTCTGGGTTTCTTTTGTTTTGGCTTGTTTGAGTTTTTTTTACTGCAGCCAGTTCTCACCCTCTGATCAATGCTAAACCTGCTTAACTTGTAAGCACAGGTAAAGGGGGAATGCCAGCAGGTTAGGCACTGGCTTTCCATGAATTTTAAACCTGTTTCCCCACATATTTCATGAAATGGTGCTCTCCCTGCAGCCTTTCATAATGCACAGTGTTACCACCAGGCAGGACTAGCAGCTTAACTTGGGAGAGCAGTGCTGAAAAGAAACTCGCTCACCGAGATCCTTAACATTTGCAAAGGCAGCAGAAATTTCTGGCTGTGCAATTTGGAGACTCTGAGATTAGAATCAGGCCCTGGCGGTATTTTTTTAGGACCTATACAAGTTATTAGGAGCTGGTAGTTCTGTGCTTTTTTGGGTCCTTATAGAAGATCTTTTCAAATGCATATCTGTTACATCTACATCAAAGACCCTGGAAACTCAGTTCGAGTTCTTTCTCTTAACACCTCTGCCAAGTCTGCTTCACATATAATCATAATTCCAGGTGTGGGTAAGCCTCTTTCTTGCTGATCTTTCAGCTAAAATACTGCACTTAACTGAGTCCCATGTTTCAAAATATTTCCCTAGCTCTGTGGTGGGAGGCTCCCCTCACCACTGCACCCTCCCTGCTGTACCCTGCATGTCATGCTCCTGGGTATCTCCTGTCCAAATTGTGACACCTCCAGACAATTTTCCCTTCTCTTATTCTTATTTATTAGGTTTTTTGCCTTATTCTATGATTTAATTGTCTTCCTTTTTAACGCATTTCAGTTTTTATCTCAACGCAGTCACTACTTGTGATGCTGAAGATCTGGTTGTCGTCAATTTGAACACAAATAATGTTCTCTACCATGTTTGCTGATGACAGTTTCTACTTTTTGACTTTGTGAGGAAAGGTACCAGAAGTTGCTTGCATTGCTAGCATAGAGAACTTTGGGCTACAGTGTGCATCCTTCCATAAGGATATGCATTTTTTCATATTCATATTTGAAGCAAACAAGTGAGCCATGAATTCCCTTTAGAGAACCAGGAATGCAAGAGGGATTTCCAAGAATGGTAGACTTGGCAAGTATCATATTTAAATCCAGACAATTTCTGTGTCCAACACATTCTTGTTAGATCCTGGAGCAGGCCACATTTTATTTTTACTGTTAAATCACCAAGAGAAATCTTATTTTATGGTACAGTCACTCAATCTGTATGGTTTTCGCATTTTCCTTCCTTTCAAAATCTCTTTCATTTCCAGAAATAGCCACATCAATGATTAATTCTCCCTTCAAGTTTTCTTAAATCAGCCGATGTCATGCTGGGCTTTCTCTACCTGTACAGCTGTTGAGTCATATAGAATTTATATACTATTATTCTGAAATGTTTCTTTATATATGTCCCCATACTTCTTCACCACATTCCAGTTTATGGTTTTTCAGCATCCCCCAGTGCAGATTTTCAGATATCTGACAATGTAACTTGTCAGGGACCCTGCCTGCAAAGATTGACCAGAGTTACAAACTTACAAGTTGCTTTATTTTTGCTGTCCCATTATGTAAAAGGACTGATGGCAGGATTTTTTCAAGAAGAATGTCTTGGGCGAGAATGAATGATGCATTGCCAACTAAGTTTCAGATTTTGCTTTGTTAACATCATACATGATCTTTCCAAAATATAGCATGCTAGGGTAAGACTGCTATTTTTTGCCAAAAGATTTTTTTTTTTCCTTAATTTCCCTATTGATGCATGACATTATGTCAGGACAGAGACATTCAGTTACCTATTGCAGTCACAACTGAAACAGGCAGTCACAACAAAGAAGTTAACCTGGATATTCAATAAGAATGCAGCTTTAAATGTATAATTTAATAATAAAAACTAGATTCTGATACCCAAAATATTATACATGATTGTGGTTGAAAAGATAAAGTACAAGCTGCTTTCCAACAAACAGGGGAACCACAAAATGAGTGATCTAATATGTCTGCTATTCCAAAAGTTTGGCCAAACATTTGATACTCAAAATCATTATCTTAAAAATGACATAATAGCTTGGGGCTGAATTCTCCCTTATCGGTGTTCAGCACAAAGAAGTAAGGATGGAAAGTGAAAAACATGATTAGGATGGAATGAAAGGACAGTCAAGGAGGACATATTGTATATGTCCCTTAGACAGTATTTGTTTGTCCATACTGGTCTATTTCTACTATTTTCAATGTACCAAAAGGATGCTAATTCCAGCTTAACTATATCCTGGGAAAGGAGTCTCAAGAAGTGCAGTAGTTGCTGCTTTCTTAATATGCAGGATGACAGCAGTAAATGCAGTGTCTGGTATTTACTTGCTTATTTGTATTGCTGATAAGTATACAGAGCACCTTGCTGCCACCGTGAAGGCCAGGCTCCAAAACTGAGTTCAGGTAACACCTTAATTGTCTCAAAAGAAGAAAGGCATTGGTTGAGTGTGAAAAAGGAGGAAGATGCCAAAAGCTAGTAAAAGGTAGGATACACCGTTTAAAGCTTTTTGTAGTTCCTTGACCATATCATATTCTTAATGAAGAGTTTCAAATTATATAGGTAATAATGTTACTTCTTTTCTTTTAACACTGGATTTTTATTTATCAAGCTGTTAATGATGTTTCAGAAACCATTACACTGGCTACTTTTATATATATCTATATATATCTATATATATATATATAAAATTGCTTAAATATCACATCTCAAAAACACAATCTATCAAGCTAATATGGACTCACTGGAGTGTTATGAAATGTCTTAAATCTCTTCAACTAATCTTCTTTCTTGAGAAACATTAAAAAAGAGACTGTTAGTTTAAAGTGGAACCTGTACATCTTAAAGGTTACCTTTCTTAAAAATAAATAGATAAATTTATAAATACAAACGTAAACAAATATTAATTAGCCCTTCCTTTCCACTGCCCAAAGAAACCCAATTCCCGAACAAAGCTCACTTTATAAAGTAGAAATGCTGGTACACATGGCCATATTGCCTATATTACAGGAGGATTTGGGTTCACATGCAGGTACAGCTTTGCAAAGAAATTTGGGTTCAGTGTACTGGCAGAATTTCAGATTTCTGAAAAATCAGAAAAGAATTTCAGTGGTTCTATAAAACATACATTTTTTGTTATCAATGTTTTCTTGACATAAACAAGAGCAAACAAAGTAGAGTTTTCCTCTATCTGGCATTTTCAGTTGAGGCTTTAATATAATTTTAAATATAACATTAGAATTAGCAAAACAGAATAGTTTCAGGATGCCTGTATTTTTTGCTCATTAGTTTAGCCTACTTGAACATGTTGTTAACAAAAAATACCGTGAAGTTTGGTCCTTTACAATTCCTAGGTTTTATTATCAATCAGATAGGAAATCTGCTGGTAAATTTGTTCTCTTTGTCAGCATCCAGATGAGAAAAAAAATTAATTATTCTGATAATTTTCATGAAGCTCTTTGGCATATAGTAATTAAAACTACTTCTGTAAGAGCCATCCATTATTACTACAGCCCGGCAACGTACTTGAGATGTCAAGTGCTCAGAATGAAAAGCGCTTCCAATACACATGCCTATTGGAAATTGTCTGTCACACCGTGAATTTTGTGAAAAATATGGTTTTGTGATAATTGAGACCTTATCAAGTAATATCCCTAATATATGAAACTCTTTTTTGCTTTCTAGTTTAACTTGGTTTAGTTTGGCCTGGTTTCACACAGCGGGTATACTTTGGTTTCTTTTGGGTGAAACCTGTTTATCGGTGTTCTATTTGCTCAAAAACGATTCCCAGAAATAATTCTTCCCCAAAATAAAGAAAACCTCAAATTCAAACTCTTTTCAACAGTAGCCACAAACTCATCCTTCCTCTCTCTTTCCTTCACGAGGACACTTATCGGAAGAAAATACAATTTCCTGAATCATACCACTAGCTGTTGGTGTTCTGAGGTAGGAAAATATCCTTTTTCAGCATTAAGTATATGCTTAACATTTGGTTATATTCCATCTAATGAAATCCAATCACAGGCTTGAACTATGTGGTTTCAGTAATCAGGCCTATCCGCATGAGCTTTGGAGTACTATTAGGCCTCAACGTGCTAGTTTTGGTGTAAACCAAAAAAAATTACTTTCATAACTATGATAGGGCTTGTAACTCTGGGGATATAATTCAAGTGATACCACTAAAATCCAGCCCCACACCCAGCAGGCAGTAACAGCATTCAGGTGCTGTTCTAACAGGTTGTTTGCTATTTTTGACTGTTGCCTTCATGAGGCTGCTGCTTTGTTCATGCTCAGTTTCTTTATTCAATATGCAGGTGTCACTTGTTGTGGGTCAGAACAATTGGTTTTGATATATTGTCATTAAAATTACTAATTCAAACAAGACATAATCCCATTGCAGTGAGAAAAATGTTGAATAGTTCAAGCAGTGACTAAATCACCACTAGAGGGAGGCTGCACATACTAAAAATAATAAAATATTCAATTCTGTTTATTGGAATGACTGAAAAGTCAGAGATTCCGTTATTTGGTTTTAGCCTAATTTATTTATTCATTCCTAAGCTTTAACCTATATAAATATTCTTAATTTAATGTTTCTGGAAATGACCAACGGAAGAAGGCTAAATCCCAAAGGAAACTGAGCTCTCAAAAGATGAACTTTTAGAGTAAAAAGTAAATTATTTTACACCTGATATGTCAGGGTAGTCTAGAAATGCCACTAAATTAATAACTGTTCACTTCAGCTGGCCTAGCACTGAAGCTAGAGCCTCTTTTCTCTTTGGATCACCTCCTCAGCTTAGTCACAGAGAAATTGTGTACCCTTTTCTTCAAATTAGACTGTTTTGACTGGAACTAACTGGACACATATGTTGCCAACTGCTGTACACTTTAGTCTGAAATCTTACAACAGCTTGGTTTGTATCTTTGAACAATTTGTTCATTAAAGAAGGTAGAAGCAGGGAAGGGGGTTTGCATCCCTCACAGAGTTTTCCGGGAGTCCTGTCTGATTTGGTCTGGTTCATTCCTCAGGCTGGCAATTTGCTATCAGGTTGCTCCTAGGTGACACCTGAGTATTGAAAAAGTACAGAGGTTTATGAGTCAGGCTTACGTATTTTCATTTCTGAATACAGTTGCTGTGTCAGTGCTGGAAAGATGTTCCTCCACATGGTGATATTCTATTCAGGTTTGTAAACCAGACTCTAAATGTACATATGCAGATTTTTTCATATTCATTTGAATACTCTTCTAGATATACAAATGGGTTTTTAATTGCATACAATTGTACATGCATTAAATGTAAATTCAGAAAGAGCATTTGGAACACTTGGCTTTTTCCTTTTGCTGAAGAGATCACTTCCAGTACCTTGGACGGGCTAGCAACAGTCCCTTTTTTCTCTTTAGCATATTTTGTCACTTGTCATCCTTCCTGTTATCTTGCTCACACACATGCACCCCCCATCCTCATCCATTCAAGCCAAGCAGCAACAATCACAGTTAGATTAAGAATATTCTGCAGCCATGATGGCACCCCTGTGAATTTTCATTCAGCCTCATAGAACAATTTCTCATACCTGGCTTCAGTCAGCATCAGACCCTCACTCAAGGAAGCCTGACCCACAACGGATAGAGGTTATCATTTTGGTTTGCTACGGTTTTATGTTAACATTATTCACTACCCATGAAGACTCCTCTCAAGTATATTATATATTTTTATGCCAAAAAGCTGTAAGGCTTTTAGCATCCATGATTATTTTAACCTCCATGACTATTTATAAGGAAAGTTTATACCATGGTCTCATGCTCCATTATTAGCTCTACTGTAAAAATGATTCAGTCATCCACTCACAGTGTTATCCATCACTAAAAAGAAATATGGAAAGCTAGGCAAAATGTTCCCAATTGAACCATGCTCTTAATATGGTTAATCCATAGTTTTCAGCAGATATTTATGAATAATAAATGCACGTGTAGGCGGTAATCAGTCTGGACTTGTATGGAATAGGAATAGGTGATGGCCTACTTATAAAAATGTATACCCTTAATGTTACATTAAGGAAAGTAGATTGCAGTTCTTTGGTTCTCATCTCTGATTATTGAATTATACATGAGCTTATCTAGACGGTTGTAAACCAATTTTTTTGTATTTGTAAATATTCATTAAGCTTGTTCACTTATGTAAACTGGAAAGCTCAGCTTTTATTGACTGTTGCTTTGAAGCAGTTTGATCAGCGTGCTTGGCCATCCTTCCTGTGGTAACATGAGAGAGGCTGCTGGGTTCCCAATTGTCCATGCCTAGCAAAGTTAAGCTTTGGCAACACCAGACAGCCACAAAACATTCATCACTTCAGGGTGTCCAGACTGTAAGTTGTGCTGAGGGGCGCTGCAAGGCATGTTGTGACCAACAGGACCTAGATGCCTGGGACTGAATGTGAACTTTAGTCTCATGCTTCTTGGGGCAGCCTTTGGGAAGGGTAGGTCAGGGGGAGAAGTAATTCCACAGCCTGGAGCATGCCTGGGTAGAGGAAGAAGGTCAGGGAGATGTGAGGGAAGGGAGGATTGGTGACAGCACCCAAAGCCAGGTAGAGATAGTCATGTAGGTGACAGGCCCCAGCAATATTCCTCTTCCTACCAAGCAGGGTATTTCCAGATGTCCAACTAAACAGTTTGTGTAAGAAGGGAGGAGTGGGGAAAAGAGGCTGTAAAGAAAGTAAAAGAAGCCTAAAATCATAAATATGAAAAACATTCTGCATACTTGTTGGTTTGACAGTGTTGAGTAATTTAGAAAGTACCTTCTCTTTACTAACAAACAGGGAAAATGCAAATAAACAAAGAGAATTCAGATTCCAGCCAAAGACACTGGTTTCCTGACTATAACTTTTTTTTGTTTTTAAACACAGTTGAACAGTACTGAATATTAGAATAAAGTTTAAAATAAATATTTATATAACATAATTTATGCTAGCAGCTGTCTGCGTCATGTGAGAGATCCATCTGTCATCCATTCTTCAAAAAATAAAAATGTTTATAGTAATTGGATATAATAATTTTGAGATGTTATGCTTTGATTCCCAGGCTTGAACTTCTAGAGAAATCAATGGACTTACATCCATTTATGCTGGTGTTTACTATAGCCATAGGGGCTTACCCTTAAATATTTTATCCTATTTTTATTATTAATTAATCTAGTCTCATCAATGTAAGACATAACACACACACACACAAAAAAAGATAAAACTAATTTTTAACATCAGTGTGATTTATTACATCAGGAAAACAAATCTGTTCTCAAATATCGTTGGAAACTGCTACAATAATTTCCCCCATCAGTCTAATGGCCAGGTCACCTCAATTTTCAGACAAAAATATTGTGAAATCTTCTGAAAAAGAAAACATTTGTAGTTTACTTATATGTTTATTTATTTACCTATTCATTCATTCATTCATTTATTTATTTTAAGACACTGAGGAAATGCTTATTATCAAACATTAATTCCTGCTGCCCACCACACCCCCCCTTCCCTTAGAGGTGGGCAAGAAAGGTGCATTTAGAATCACTGGTGTCAGGCATCAGCTGAAACAAAGTAAGTGAAAATAAGTTATTTTAATTATCCTTCTACATAATCTGAGGGTATCTCAGACATGTTGCATTTCTGAGATACCGAAGGTTTAACAACTCTAAATGTTATAAAGGTTTTGCTTTAGGACTAAACAAACATGACCCTCCCCTCAAAAAAAAAAAAAAAAAACAAAACAAAACAAAAAAAAAAACAACACCAAAACCAAAAAACCACAAAGAATATCAATTAAGAAAAATGGAGACTGTTCTGGGAAACTTAAATTACAAATCCCTGGAGCTCTGAAATGAAGAATAAGGAAATTGCTTTCTCCCTTTGGGCATGACCTTTTCCTTTGAATGGATTCCACAGAATAAAAAGAGGAATCATCTTTTATTTAAACAGGAAGCAACTGGAGGCAGTTTGGGGCTCTTGGGAATATTTAAACACATGCTGAGAAAGAAATTGAAAGCTATGACTATTTCAAGGACAGAACTTCAGCGATCTATGCCTTTAATGTGATACCCAGCCCTCCTGACACTGAGAGCAAAAATAGCATTTATCCTTTTATCAATACACAGCATTAGCCATGCAACTGCCTGTGATAACGGCGAAATTAGGGACAGAGCTGTTTTGGGGGCCTTCTAGAAGGAGTGGACACTGTTGGTAGGTCCATTAGAAGCTACATTACAGTAATTTAATTCCTCCAGCCCAGCTCCATTCACAGCTCCTCCTTTCTTCCAAGTTACAGTTTGTTGAATCAATAGCCATTAGAGCAAATCAACCTCAGTAGGAAAACGCCCTTGTGAAACCGCAGCCTGACTCATTGTGATCATTGCAGGTCTCTGCTTAAGCAAGAAGAAAGTTACATTTGGATTCTCCAATGAGGTGTAATTTATTTTCAAAGTAAAATCAGAGCCTGCAAGCAATGCCATGGAGCTGTGATATCCATAGAGAAAACTCAAAAAACCCAGAGACTTGTTGCAGTCTCGCTTTGCGTTTGCTTCCATAAGAGCAACTGCAGTCCCCAAAGTCCTGAATTTCTCAGAAATCTGAGGATGTTAATTTAATAGAGTCTTACGGGCTGTTAGAAAGAAAGAGCCATTTCTCTCTGCTTTCTTCCTACACCCAGGTTCCTGTAATCTCCTGCCTTATATTTGCAGCTAAATGTCTCTTGGTGACATTTTTAATTTGTTTTAATGACAGAGTATCAGCCTGTGACTTTGTGGCCTTGCAGAAGAGCTGAGCCCCTTTATGCCATGCTACTCACTTTCATCAGCAGTACTATACAGAAGGATAGTAGGGTCTAAATCCACTTTCATTTCCTCATTGTGTTCAGGTGGTCAGGAAAGAGTGTCCAGAGTCATGCCAGAACCTTGCACGTGTGCAAGGGTGGTTTGTCTTCCCTTGGGAGGCAAGAGAAAGCAAGCCTTCTGAAGTGAGCTAGGGACCATACCCCCTACAGGACAGGACAGGACTTTGTGTAAAATCTGAATGTACTCTAAGCCACAAATGAATTAAAATGCACTGTATATAAAATAGTTTGGAAAAGTAACATATTTAACTGCATTATAGCCAAATAGATTTTAGGCACAAAAAAAAAAAAAAAATGTTTTCTGTCACAGCCAAGCTAACAGTATAAACTGTATGAATATATTTGTGCATGTGGTTACTATATGGAACTCAATGCATACCTTAATTACAACTGAAAATTAGTTTTCTTTTTGTCTTTCCCTGCCTCTTCTTTTTTACCAGCTCTAATGTACTATCGTCTTTTATTATTTTTTTCTCACTAACTCAGAGCCAAAGTCCTGTAGCTTAATGTGTATGACATGATTTTCAAGCTGTAATGTGAAACACTGAAAATGTGTTGTTCATGTAAGGAAAAACATTGCATACCTATTAATAAATCTCCTGAAATGATGAATCTTTCGATTTTGCCACCTATTTATAAACAGCTCAAGTGTATAAAGTACAATGCCAATCTGGTGACCTACTATCACATTATATTCTGACTTTATTTAATACACATGCATTCTGTAATTTGTAACAGCTCATATTGTATTACTTTATGGCGTTTCCTGAATATAATACATTTGCTAAGTTTTGCTAATAAACCAAAACACTCACAAACAATTTTCTCTTATTTACTTTTCATTACAGATTATTTGTCTACCTCTAATGCTTATATTTTAGTCTTAAAGTAATAGAATAAAAGATAGGATCCCAACCACACTTTGATCACAGTGAGGACTTTTTTCTTGCTAAGAGCACTTCAAGCACAAGTAAAAGCTGAGCATGAGACAGATGACAATAGATGGAAAGTATGAAAGCTTTGGTTTAATATGGCTCAAGGCTGAGAGGAATAATTGATGACAAGGAAATAAAAATTGATGGAGACTGCTATTTTAAACAAGGATATGAATGGCAATAAGAAACAGAGGAGATGAGCTGGAACAAGTTCAGATTAAGAAATGCCAGGTTGGTATGCTTTTTTGAAGTATTATCATAAGACTTTAAAGTATAAATAGCTGTTCTTCCTTGCTATGTATAGTGGTATCTTATTAAACTTGGGCTGATTACTGGCAATTTTCTAGTTCTGAAGGAAACACACCAGGAAAATTACATGAGATTCACACAGAACAACTAGGAGGTTACAAAAAGGCATCTCACAAAACCTCTGTCTGGTCCTTTCCACATGCAGAAGCGCTGATCTTGCAGAGTTATTTTTAAACTGTAAACATAGGAATGGGCTTATTAGATTTTAGGTGCTTGAAGTTGGGCAAAGTAAATCTTACTGATTCCCAGCTAAATGTTAAATGTGTGCATTTGGTTTACAGATAGGCTTTTTTATGCTTTTAAACATGTTTTTCTTTTAAAGTCTCCAAAGCATGGTTCACTTCTCTTCAAAAATGAACTCTGATACAAGGAAGCCTTGGCAATTAATAAATTGCATCAGTGGATGGCCTCTCATTTATTTGAAGTAAATTCAAATGAGGAGCATGCAGTTCTTCCACGTAAAATGTTACTAATTTTTCTTAAGCACAGCACTGATTTCAGAAAAAGGGACAAAATCTTTCCTTCAGGCCAGCATGCATCTTTTCTGAAAATACATGTTAGTTGTACACAATAGCTTTGCAAATTCAGGTAACTGATTGTTTTAGAGGCTCATGGTTTCTGATACCAGATCACAGCAATTGTTTTCTCACTATAATAGTTTTAAGTTATGTTGATTTCATCTGAGCTGCTATTTTCTGCACTATTCTACAATAGCTAAAAAAAAAAGAGAAAACCTTTATCATACATGAAACTTTCAATTTATAGCAACAAATTCATTCAGAATGAAATATAAATATGAACAGCACTAAATATATAAGGCTTCCTATTAAAAATTATTACAATACCAACTTCTCCCACCCTGGCAGTGGAATATGGTTAAATCAAGATGATCCTGTTATCCCCCAAAGTGCTGTCAGAGCAGTGCAAGAGGAGGGAGAGATGCACAGGACAAGATCCTCAGCTGAGTTAAATCCAGGATTCTACACATCCCTGTTGATTTACTCCAGACAAAGAGTCAGCTTGCTATTTTTAGGTTTTATGTTTTACTGGAATTTCTTGGTATTTGAGCTCCTTTCCAGTGGACTGTCAGTTCTTCCATCTGGAGGCAGAGCATGCCCAGGGCCACCAGCTCAGCTCCCACACAGCCTCAAGCTGCTTCTGCCAGTCTTCCAACCACCCATCCCTTCAGCTCACTGACAAACCTCTCTAAATTACTATAAGGCAGCTGCCCACACATGCGTCAGCTGATTTTCTTCACACAGACCCAACACACCACCTCCACAATCTCAGCAGCCTGTTTCAGCGATTAGAAGTGCGAAAGAACAGCAATGAGCAGAGCTCATGCACCAAAGCATCTCTGTTTCAGTACTGGAGGTAGAGTGGGCTTCATACAGAGATTCTTGATCTCTTCCTTGCAATGCATCAGTTCAGGGACTTCCTTAGCAGAAACTTAATAAACCACAGTTACAATAGAAGTTACACCTCCTCCTGCACAATGTATGGTATGCTGCCACCAGAAAGGCTGCTTCAGGAGTTTGTTATATAGTCAAGTAATACCTAAGTTATGTTGAGTAATTTTGCTGGAAGTTTCAACACTCAGAGGTGACACCACTGCATGAAGGTTTTGATTCTTTCATTTATTTATTTTTTTATATATCCACATGTCCTGCTTATGACCAGCTTACCATGGTTTTCCACCCGTGTGTGTGTAGCAGTCACCTTTCTAGATGTCTGTCAACCTGGAGCACCTTTGCCTCAGCATTAGGGCTCATTATTCCTGGGAAAGTGCTAAATTTATTTCTGCAGTTGTGGGATGGGCTGGTCAGTAACCTTTCAGAAAAACCCTACTGAACATGAGTCTTTACAGGGCAGCAGGTTTGATTTATTACTAGCTATAACTCTTTTGCAATCCACTAAACACTTTAAAAGAACTTGGAATCATCAACCAAAAATACAGGCTCACAAGAGGAGCTAAACCCCATGAAACACAGTGGAAATATCCAAACACCTGATGTTACATGGATGTAATAAACTAGAGATCTAGAGCAGGCTAAGTGGCAGTTGCAAAGCTGCTATCAGCCTAAATTATGCATACAAGTGTTTCTCAAAACGCTGATTTGCCCTTATTCTGCTTTATTTGCCATGTCAGGTTGTTTTCTAATACCTTCAAAATTCAATAATCAAGTACCTAAAGCTGTTATTTAGTACGTTGGTCTTTGTATGTGGCTTGTTTCAGTTTCAGATTTACACCTCCATCTGGATTTAATTTTTTTTCACACTCAGGGAAACATTGATTTACAGAACGGTATACTTTTAATATTCTTTTGGTTGTGAACTTCACAAACAATGCTGTGGATCCCTGCCTTGGGGCAATGAGTCATCAGAAGTGGCTGGAGGAGTGAAATGATTACTTTGAAAAGTGTATTTTTAACTACAGGCGGAAATAACTTTCATTATCATCAGATTGGCAAAGTACTTGAAGGTAATAGCTCCATCAGGCAATTTTTTTCCTAGTCCTTATGTCAGAAAATAAAATAAAATAAAAAAAACCAACTCCTTTTCCAAAACACTCTTCACAGCAGTGGAAAGTTAGATGGAAGGGCAATATGCAGACACTTCAAAATAAAATAAGTGTTGAAGAAAATAACAGGTGGATAAAAAGAGTAATACAGAAAAAAATCCCTCAGGATACATTCATTCATTTCTAATGGTACTTTTTTTAAGGTCCTTTTGCACCAGAAGCACAAAAAAACCCATTAAAATTATTCTAATTCATGCAAAAAAAAATAGTTTGAACAGATTTCTGATAAAGCCTGTAAACCTATGATTCTGGGTAATAAACTGTTTTTAGTTATGTGTGTAATCAAGAAGACAAACATTTTTACTTTTGTTTTTGATATAAGACCTAGAAATACATAAACAAGGGCTACTCTTGTGCTGTGTTTTCCTCTGTAGTCTGCTATTTTGAACATCAGCGGCTGTGGCCATCTCTGGCCATGAGCTAGATTCAAATCTGGATGAATTTCTGTATTCAGGCAGTCCAGCAAGCAACAAAAGAGCCCAACATTAATGTACCACTTGCTGCACAATAATAACAGGACCTGTCTATCCAACAGCCAAAATCCAACATCTCCTATTTACAATTGTCTTTATATACAGAGTGTGTGCAAGTTGCGTTTCAGGCTTGTCAACAGGAATGGAGAACATTCATATATCTGATACACAGAAATCAGTCTCTAGTGGTGCATTTGTCTTATACATCCTTGCAATATTTGGAGCTAGACTGAGTGGCAGGAGATCTTTCAAATTCAGGTAACTTGCATGTGTATCTGTAGTCCAACTTGCCTGAGTTAAACTACAGGCTTTTGTTAACTTGTTGGCATAAATACAAGAAAGCGTAACGCATCCTTATTCCGTGTAGTTTAGCAGCCCTGCAATAGACAACGGTTCGTCTCCTAATTTTCATGCCTAATTTTTATGACAGTTAGTCCCGAGCCTCTACTCATAGGCAGCCTTCTCAGGGAAGCTGGAACAAGAGTTGCCAGTAACATAAGCCAAATTCTCTATATTAATTATAGCTTCATTGCTCCATTTAGCAGCCACCATCTGCCAAGATCTGGCCAGAATTGGGGTGGTCCCCAGGCAGGGTTTGCCAAAGTAGTGACAAAAAGCTGAATTAGGCTTCCTTCAGCTTCTGGATGGAAAAATCTGTACTTAATATAAACTTCAAAAAATTTGAATTCCTCTGACCCTTTCTATGTGGACAAGGATATAGCCATGTGGAAGTTTAACCAAGTGTTGGCTGT
The DNA here is from genome assembly GCF_023638135.1 of Falco biarmicus. Taxonomy (NCBI): domain Eukaryota; kingdom Metazoa; phylum Chordata; class Aves; order Falconiformes; family Falconidae; genus Falco; species Falco biarmicus. The sequence continues at coordinate 29,824,310 of NC_079293.1, read as the reverse complement.
TGGCCTTACTGGCTGCATCCACATCTCATTTAAGCTGTTTGATCTAGGAGGAAACCTTACATTTCCAAAACTATTTCGTCCATATTTTCCTTATAAGTGGCCTAAAATGGAAGTGTGTTTAAGCTGTCTACAATATACTGACTTCACAACAAACAGTGCCATGCCCTTCCTGGACTCTCCTGGCTGCCCGAAGTCCCTGATGGACCAGCACAGCAAGGCGGGAAGAAAAGTCCCAGACCACGTCCCTCCAGTAGGCAGGTACCATGCCAGGGCACCATGGCCACCCTGGAGGTGCCCATCTTCCTCATAGGGGGTTCATACCTGTGCATTGCACTTAGCATTGTTCCTGTTACACTATAAGCCAAATTCATGTAATGCACATACCATTATACATTATAAATATATGTCATAACGTAAATATGAATATGATCTGGAGACTACAGAAGGGAGTAAGCCTAAACTATCCCTGGTTTCCTTGTGTTCCTCTCAGTCGCACCTACCTTCTTGTTCCTGATATATGTCTGTTCACTTTAACAGGTCCAGCTGAGGTTTGAAACAGCTGCTCATCGAGGCAGTCACACTTTACTCTGCAAAAAACTTTCCCTGCTTTTGATTGCTGTAAAAAGAAAATTTTAATATGGATTAATATCCAGTACTTGTTGATTTGCATGCTATCCTCTATAGAAACCCCTTTGTAATATGCTGTTCACACTATGTAAGGAAATATTTCTAGATTTTCCAGAACGTTTCATTTTCATGACATTTTAACTTAATTACGCTGATATAATGAACCAGACCCATTTACAGCCACTGCACAGACCAGCATATATCAAACTTCCCACCCAAGTAGAAGGTTTTAAAGCCTCTGATTTGCTGTGTGGTTACCAGTGAAATGAATCAATACCTACTGATAATATTTACAGCAGGAGAAATAATATGACTCAAGTGTGTTTTAGCTTCAGCAGACCTAATTGTCTCCTCTGTCTCTCAGTACTCCTGCTCAGTAGCTCAGGACTGACAAAGCTTAGTTTTTCTGTGAATATCAAATCCATCAGTCACAGCTCTGCTTGTGTTATTTATTGAGCACGGCAACTGTTGTTGCTGTGGCAGAAAATGTGTCCTGCAAATTCTATGGGGCAGAACTGCAGGTGGACAGTCTTCCTCTGAGGGTGTTAAACAGCACCTGCCTAGTAAGACAGAGAAAGCAGACCCTTACAAGAGGAAGAGTGAAATATTTAAGATTTTCTATTTAAGCAGACGTATTGTATACTGAATTATTTTCTCTGTCTCTTTCAAGCTCATTGTCTGAGTAACAGAAAATATGTTTTGTAAATATGTGTTTAACTACCCAAAGGGCAAATAGCAAAGCTACAAAGTATTATTATGAGATGTTTGGTTTATGTCTTTTCAGTTCTGAGATAACTGTACAGTTAATACACTCAGCACAGATTCTTGGTTGACTGGTTCCTGGTCACAACCTTTTGACCTGTTTTCCTCCTTTGTCTTTAGACCAGATAAACTACTTTAACTTTGCCAAACAAGCATCCTGTTGATCACTAGGCTGTCACTCAGCTGCTCTTTTTCATTCTTCTCACAAAATCAAACATTGTTTTTGCTTTCCTCGTCACCCCTTGGGGGACTTGTATCAGCTCTTCCCTCTCTTACCAAAGGCAGCAACCTGAGAGTGATGAAAGCTCCTGCACTGACCTTCTGGGCAACCTTGACCTGCTCTAGGACTTTTCACAATATTTGATCCTGTGTTTTTTTGTTTGCCAGGCTGCCTGTTCCTAGGGCTGTACTGGGCAACTTCAGGTGACCTTTCCTGTCACTTGGGCAATGTGCCTTCTAGTTTGGTACTTTTCAGGGCAGCTGCTGTTTTTACCTCCAGCTGTTACTGTGATGACCGAGTTTTGCTACATTAGACAAGTGAAATCAATATCTAGCAGAATCAAGAGTCTTGCTAGCTGTTTTTTATCTGCAGGATTCAATTATTTTGTTTTCTTGCCTTGTTTAAAATGTCCTGCAAAATAAAGCTGGTTGACAAGAATATATAGTTAGGTTAATTTCACTTTAAAAAACTATTATTTATTTTCTGTAAATAAGTAAATCTGGTCTATATAGAGGCTGGAGCTTTTTTTGCTTTTTTTTATTATTATTTTTTAAGAGAAGGTCCTTTCTTTTTCTTTTTTCTCTCTGTTTTTTAAAACGATTTTACTAATTGTAGAATGATTCATCTACCTGCTCACTCAGACTGTCTCTTGGCTTCCCCTTCTATTCCCCATGGGCAAATGCATGACAGAAGAAATAGATCTTGTGCTGGACTACAGTTCAGCTCTGGTGAAACAAATATCCTGATGGGACAAAGCACTGTTATGTTTTACCCTTCTACAGTTTGCCTGCGGAAATGAGCTGTAGACATAGGTGTCAAACCACTTAACACTAAACATCAAATGCATTCTCTTTCCTAATGCTTCTTCCCAAGAGGTGGGAGTACAGAGATGACTGAACGGCGTCATGGTTTAACCCCAGCCAGCAACTAAGCCCCACACGGTCACTCACTCACTCTCCTCCCCAGTGAGGTGGGGGAAAAAATAGGAAAAGTAAAAGTGAGAAAACTCGTGGGTTGTGATACAGTTTAATAGGTAATGCAAAAACCACGCACACAGGCAAAGCAAAACAAGGAATGAAAATAAATTAAATTAATTTCCCCAAGTCAAATCTGTTTTGCCCATGACAGTAATGGCTGAGTGGTTTCCCTATCCTTATCTCATCCCATGAGCTTCTCATTATATTTTCTATCCCTTGTCCAGCTGAGGGGAGTGATGGAGCAGCTTTGGTGGGTGCTTGGCGTCCAGCCAGGGTCAATCCACCACAGTCAGTAAAAACTATGTGTTTCCTTTCACCAATTTGCCAGAAAGTGGCAAATTGCAGTTTTGACTATGTCTGTATGGGTGTTTGTTAGTTTCAGTTCACCTACCCCAGAATCTGCTGATATTTCATAGCTTTTTTTGTGCTTTATATTCGTTGTATTATTATACAACATTTCCAGTTCATCATGTCTGGTTTTGTAATTAAATTATTTTACCATTAGTACATTTAAACTGTTTTTTTGCTTACCTAATGTCTTTGGATAATGCACATCAGGGAATTAATTTCCTCTGTGCCAATTTCTAGGAAATTATGATCTTTAAAGCTTGGGAAAATAGCTGATTTTGTATAAAAGAAAATAAACCCCCCAATTTTCTCAGCTATAGCCAAATTTTGGGACCATTTTCAAATGGAATAGAATGGGCTTGAAATTTGAAGCTGATCAGAATAGTGTAGAGATATGTGTTTTTTCCCAAGCATGTAAGATCGGTTTTGATTTAATGTAAGCTTTTGAAAATTTTTACCACTGATTATGAAAAGACTTATGCTCCCTTCAAGTGTGTCCATTCAGCTCAATGGAATTTGTCCACCGATGTCATCAGTCTTTGTGTTGTAAGCAGATTTAGTCAGGTGAGATTAATGAGTCCTGGGTGAAGGGTTTCAAAGTGGGTGATTGTAAAACCATATTACAAAACAATAATGAAGTGGGGGGATTTCAAATGAAACTATGATATGAGAAATAAAATAGCTGATTTACTTATTCACTCCACATTGAACAAATTACTTTTGCATAATTTTAAAAAGTCAGTAAAAAAAATCACTTATATTGGGTATTATAATGAACATAATGAACTTCCAAACTTGAATGAGTATGATATTTTCCTCATGGTTAAAGCTATAATATAATCTTATCTGCCTAATAATAAATCAAGATCTATTCAACAATGTTTTCTGAAATCACAGTGGAGCCACATAGGTGGAAGAAAGTTCAAATATTAACCTCAAGTTTTTTTCCATGAGACACTAACCTGGAATAATCTGTTCTTTTCCTCTAAGCAGAGATCCTTGTCAAAAGTATTTCCTTCATTTACTTGTGTTGAAAAAAAAACCTGTAATACATTTAATTTGGCAAAAGTATACAGTGAAGATATCTGCATCTAAGCTAAGTGCATAGGTTGCCTGGATGGTCAATAGGGAGAACTGGTAATTGCAGAATGCATCTAATTGCAGAATGCATCTAATCTCACATAAAGGTATATTATAGATGAGATCAGCTACATGCCAGAAAATTTCTCTTTCTGTCAACTGTCTGCGGAAGAGATCTAGATCCTCAGCTCAGATGTTTGCACTGTATATATGTGAACTTGAATAAGCTGAACCCTACCATTTCATTGTCACCACAATTCAAAAGTTAACATTGGGACTCCTTAGATCAGTGTGCCCTTTGAAGTTTTAGCATTTTTTACAGATCTCTTTATTTTGCATTTTTCACTTTTGACTTAGCCTTTGCTTCCAAATGTCCTTTTTTTTTTAGTTTCCTGGTATTATTACTGAAACCTAGCTTCACTGGTAACACAAATTCTTAGAAAAACTTTGGAGAACAGTTAGCAGAAAAGATATTATAAAATATATTTCATTTTACTGTTATGAATTGACTTTTTAAAATATTTATGCAGAAATTGCCAATTTGGAAAATATTAGAATAAGGTAATATTTTGTAAAAAAACAGAAAGTTATTAAAAATTCTCTGTATGAATGAATGAAACTGTATCAAAGATATACAAAAAACCCCAGAAATTATTGATAACATAATGATATACCAAATGATCTGTCCCCCTTCTTACTGTAAGTGGAAACAGATGCTTACTGTTGTACGATTGCAGGAACACAATAGTAATTTTTTCAGGCTCTTCATTATCTAAAGGTTGATTGTCTTTTCAAGCTGTGTTCACTCATTGATCCCAGCTCTGAAACATGCCGATAGGTAATGTATATATAAATTCCTGGTCAAAATATTTGTCTTGATGAATCACTTACTTCAAGGGAAATTTTTTTAAAATTGTATGTTCCAATGAAGTGTACCCTGAACATGAGACTTCAGAAGAGAATCTGCAGTGTTCTACCAGAAAGGTTCATCAACTTAGGTACAGTTATTCCAACTGTGTAAGTTTGTTCCAAAGTTCCGCCTATCTAACCATGTTCTGAAAATCAGTTTCTGAACTGTTTTGAGAATGGACTAAGACAGCCTGTCCAGTGCTACTATTGCTGGCAAATTTATTCCTTGCTTTTTTGCTTGGAGAAGAACATGTGCTAAAAACAGTGGTCATGCTCAAGTCCATTCATTAATAGCAGAGCATTCCTAAACTAGAATCTTGGATAGTAGAAATTAAGTCTTAAATTTAAGTTTCAGACTCAGTCTGATGTAAACAGAAGTGGGTGCTGTTTCTGGGTGTCTATATACATGAATTCTACACAGTCTTATAACAGGTACTTCCAGAAATATGGTCAAAGTCTTTAACATTTTAAATTCCTGACGTAGCTTGAGAATATCTTGCACGCCACTGTTTGTTTGTTTGGTTTTTTTTTTTTTCCTAAATGAGAAGCATTTTTCATGGACAAGCTTGTTCAGCTCAGACTTCAAAGAACAAAAAATTAGTTACTTGCTGTGGAGAAATCTGTTCAATAGATAATGAAGATGATTTTGCTAGGCTTTTTTGGTGCCCATCTCCAGAGGAGAGTTTTTTAAAACTTTGAAGACTTCCTTGTTAAATGTAATAACATTGCTATGCTAACACAACATAAGAAACCCATATTCAAGAAGCAGTACATTCATTCCACTGGATTTTTATGCTATATGAGCCATCTAACTTTAATAAATGATACTGTCATTTCTATGCTATGGTTTATTATGGTTATACATTTGGAAATGCAAACTTCACAATTTAACTTGCCTTTTCAAGCCAACAGGAAGTGAAGTTGAGGACGTCATGTATTAATTCAAAGTGCTCAGTATAAACTTCAGGCATTCAAGAGGAGAAGACCAAGGGTCGGTTCATAAGGTATTAGTGATACAGGTGGGAACCTTCCTGTGCTCACCAAAGCCACAGCAGCACTTTCTTATGTGAGTCAAAGGACATTCTCTGTCCCAACCAAGAATGTGAACTGCACTAGAAATAGAAGAAAATAATTTTCAACATATTTTTATATTTATATGTCTTTCTATACTTTATTACATGTTTTAATTTCTGTTGTGAGGTACAAAAAAAGCTTGACTTACATAATTTCTCATTCTTTCCATTACTTTCTTAACTCCCTGATACAGATTTGTTACTGATCAATTCCTGTTTCTATTCTATTAGACTCTCAGTTCCTAGTATGCTTACATTCAAACAAATTAACATCACAGTCAATTAATTCATTATCTTATACAGATGTCATAAATTTAACAGTAATAACCAGTAGCTGAAGGTACTCTTCTATTTGAAATACATCTAGGTCTGTTAGCTAATATCTAGCAGATGTGCCAAAGGAGTCTTTTCCTAAGATCATGACACCCTCTCCCTAGTAAAGGATTCTATGATTAAGTTAACATTTTCTCCACCGTTCATAGTTTTTGGGCCAAGCCCAAACCACTTGCCACACACTCATTGGTGAGAGTATCCCTCTGAGGTTCTCCCTGTTACTCTAAAACTGGACGTTTCCTACACTCATTAAAAAGTCAAAAGCATCCAGTTCTAAGAATTTAAATGGACCTTCTTTGTGGCACATACAGACACTTAAGAACTTCATAAAACAGGGAAATCAGTGCACAGCAATTGAGCAATACACATGTGGGGCAAACACATCTGAAATTCTATCTGCAGGTCTCAGTTTCACAACCCTTTGGATTGCAATGATGTTGCACAAGTGTAATGCAAGGCAGAATGTAATATTCTGCAATGAATAGTCAAGAGCCAAGAAATGCCTTCTGGTCCATGTACAATGATAGTTTTGCTAGCACCCCAGACCATCAAAGGCACTGTGTGAAAAGCCTCATAATCATTTTATTATATTGCTTTTAAGGGTGGGATTCACTGCAATCATTTTAGGAAACTTTCTGACAACAATGTCTTTAGAGATACTGCAATATTTCTGATTATGAAATTATTTTAGGAATTCAGGAAGTAAATCATGTCATCCTTCTCCACTGTATAGGAGAAACCAGATAAAGTCAGTTTAACTCCCTAGAAATCAGTGTTACAGCAGCCAAAAATTTGGCCCAGTATATTATAATGCCTGGAAAGGACACACAAATTTTCCATTTTTCCACATTGAGAATGAATCATTTTTCTTTGTTTTAGCAGCAATGCTAGGACAAAGAATAGAGAAGGTATATGCCAGAGGCGAGGAGGAGAAGGAGGACTTGAATCATTTTGAATTGTTGAAGCTCAGTTTAATATGACAAAAAATATTTTCAATAATCTGCAAATGAATGAGCTATAGAGGAGGGAAAGCCATACTTTTTGTATTAAATCAGTCCATTCATTTAATAGTTGGATGTGTTGATAGCTGAATTACCATCTGCCATATAACCAGATGTTTTCCATCCATGTTTTAATGAATCTTATTTTTCTAATCAACTTTGTAGAGAGTCAAAATCTGCTTTTAAGCAGTGCTGCATTTTCCTTACACAGGACTACATTGGCCTGTCAAAATTACAGACTATCTTATCAAATTAAAGTGTTTATGCCACTGTGCTTCCTTTTATGGTGCACCCTTGATTAAGCAAGGATTCTCTCCCATCCGTTTAAAAATTAAGTAGTGACAGTGCAGGCCTTGCTAGAGCAAGACTATGGCAATCCATCCACAATTTGAGTAAGAGCATACAGATATTGAAATAATTACCTCCCACTATTACCATGGGCTCTCAAGTAATTACCCTTTTCTATTAAGACTTTATTTGATTCACTAATTACCTTCAGAAACACTGGTTGGATGTCCACTACCTGAAAGGATTACATTCAAATTAACAAACAAAGATTTCACTAAAGCTGACAGCAGGAAATTATAAGGTGATGTGATGTAAATGAATAGTAGAGCAATAAAATCCTCTGTGTAAGTCCTTTCATTTTCATTTGTTCAAAGTCACAAAAGTGACATGGATTTACAAGCAGGAGAGAAAAGAAGGTGACATCTGCTTTTATATTGATGCTGATCATGTGAGCAGTTTACCGTGGAAGAATATCTATATCATTTAGGTCTGGTTCATCACACAAATGTTATATGAACCCACTGGAACAGAGTTTATTGAAGGATTGACCTCTGAAATGGAAATGGTTTCTTTTTTGTTATATAGTACGGTTATATATATTTGTGCTATACTACGGGCTGTTATACTACTATTTTGATTGTTTGGCTGATATGAATATTCTAAACCTGTTGTTTTGGCAAAACACTTTGTTTAATTGGTGTTTAATACCTATATGTTTAGGTATATATTACCCTTGTTAAACAGGCAATAGAAAAGTGTTTATTTTTAAATGCTCCAAAGAAGAGAACCCTTCATAGATTTTCACCAGGGAAATACTTTCCATAAGCAGGCCCAATGTTTTTTGATATTGTTGTAACTGTATGTCTACTTGCACTTCTGCTCCCTTTTTGTTGCCTGTGAATGGAATCTTTTACTGCTTAGCTTCAGAGTCATATTTATACATCATTATTAATACATAGGCAAAATACTGAGCCTCCTGATGGATGCCACCAGCTTGTTATTTTACAGAACATTCTCTGTGTGAGCACCTCTCAGACCTTCCTTTTGGGAAGTGCTGACCATTGAGACCCACCAACAAAAGTTGTGCAAATTTTCCTTGCAAAAAGGAAAGCTGGTTCAAAGCAGGTAAACATATTGGCAAAACTAGTTTGAGTTTCGTGAGAGGTGTTGGCCATACTGTCACACACACAGAACAACACAAAAATCCAGAAGGTAAGAAAATTAATTACAATGTTCATGAAAGTACATTTTTTCCCCCTTCCAGACTGCTCAAAAGAGACTTAAAGCTAAGAGAAACAAGTTGAGGAAATTACGTGGTGCAGGGCAGTTCTCAGTGATGTGAAAGAATTTAATTAATTCATTGAGCAGAGCTGCCTCCTGATTTAGACCATGGATGTGAATTTGAATCTGCTGTCTCCTTTTCAGATGACTGCCCTAACCTCTGTATTATAGTATACATTGGAATGGCCTCTGGTCCCCTTAAGTAATTCAATATTAATCAGAGTAAAAAAAAGTTTACAGATCAATGATTATGTCGGTTATGTCATCATTTGAAGAAGGAAATACAAATACTACCCTAAGATTTGGTTATAAATAAATTTTTATGCCAAACAGAAAGCATCAAATAGAAGACCAAGAGCCTGAGTTTTGAACAGTAACTAAGGTAGTGGATTAGGGAACTTATGGCCAAAGCCTGAGATCCAGGTTGAAGCCCACTGAATGAATTAGAGAGAGGATAAACAGGACTCTAAGGTTTTTTTTCTCTTGGGTGAATACTGTAACTTCACAGTGTAAGCAAAACTTCATTTACTTTTTGATCCTGTGAACCCTGCCCTTATAAAGCTAACAATTTCAAAGAAGTTTAAGCCTTGAAAGTAACCCAAAACTTATCATTTGGCTAATAATAATAATAATAATAATAATAATAATAATAATAATAAATAATAATAATAATAATAATAATAATAATAATAATAATAATAATAATAATAATAAAGTTGAAATTACCTTTTTTACTTTACTTTGACGTCCCACAAAAGTTGACAGTGCTTCAGCTCTCAGGTACCTAACAGAAAGTGGCCTCAGTGGATTATGTCTGTATGTCTGAAAAACTAGATACTTCTTGCTGATAAATATCATGAAAATATCTCACAAAACCAAGTCCCTTCTGCCCATTTTTCCCCCTCAAATATGCAAAACCAGGTATGTGAATCACACCTTAAATCTAAATGTACAGGTACAGACTGCTGAAACTGTCATGTATGCTGTGAAAAGCAAAATGGTTTTGTGACATATGGCGGGTTTTCAGGATTGAGTTAGATCACTCTGGGACACTCCTGGCCCTGTTGTATCAATGACAATGTTGTCTGTCACTTCAGATGACCTAGGATTTCATTGCTTCTGAATATTATTATTTTAAAAAATTTTACCAGACAGCAATTTGCCAACACCAGTCTTTACCAGTAAATTTCATGTGAAAATGTTATTGAACTAGAGACAACAAAACAACTTGATATATTTTGGTTATATGAAAATTGTTGCTGTTAAATAATACTCAGGGCTTCTTGAGAGAGTATAAAATGATTATGTCAGCACCCTGCTGTATTTTCAAGTAATGTACAGTGTCTGTAATAAAGGTTTATCAAGAATGAATCTTTTTGCTGATTTTTTCTCATTGACATGTGGATTACAACCTTTTCCTTTCATTGACTGTATCATACCCACACTTAGAAGTACACCTACCTGTACAGTATCACCACATCACCAGGTCCTTTGTTGATTGAAAATATCATTCCAAAGAAAGCAGTCAGCAAAACCAACATAAGAATCCCGATGTGTTCATGTTGCTGTTATCCCTTCCTTGTGCAGCAACATTTTTCCATCTCTGTTTTGATTCCTAGGCTTACTTTTCATCTTCCTCTTGCAGGACAGCTTTTAAGACATCTAGGGCAAAATTTGTCTCACCACAGTTTCGAAAAGTGATAATGCTATTTGAGACACCTGGTTTCAGGTGAAGGTTTCCCAGGGCCCTAGGTAATAGGGTCATATTCATTGCAAAGAAAACCACATCAGAACATAGCCAGATGTTTTCAGAGGCAAAAGAATAAAGTCTGGGTCTAATAACTGCAATTACATTGCAAGCTGTGTTTCTGGTCTTCTAGAACAGGAAATACCTTTTAGAGGTAGAAGTTGCCATTTCCAGACTTTTGACGTTTTTCTCTTTCTGTTTTGTATTGCTGTTGCTGCTTCATATTGCTGTTGCTACTTTGCTGTTTACCATTTTGTGTAATATTAGAAGACGTCTTATGAAGAATCTCTGAAATATAAAATGGAATGGCACATGCTCTGCTTTCAGCAGACAGAAGGGATCTGTACTTAAACTGTTTGCATTATGAACCTTTTTGTACTGTTCAGAAACCCAGAGATAATCTAACCCTATCTTACTTATGCAGCAACCCCAAAACAAGCTGTAGGTAATACCATCTTAAGCCAGCAAAGCAAAATTTCCAATGTCCTGGTTCTTGTATGTGCTTCAGACATGATCTCAAGTAATGATGTCAGAAATGATAATCTTCTTGTTCATATAAGATAGTAAGAATATCAATATAGCAGAGCTACAAACAGCCGTTGGGTGATTACACTGAACAGTAGCCTTTCACTTAAAAAGGACTCCTAAGCATGAAGTAAACTGTAATCCAGCAAATCTTCAGGCATAAAAGATAACTTACTTTACTAAAGGGACATTTTTTACCCCAGCCCAAATTTCTACTCAATGCAGGCCAGCTTTGACTCTGCACAGGCCTCTTCAACTTTAACCAACTTACTTGAATGAGAAAAGGCTCATAATTATATGGCACATTTTCTCCATATGCTGTTACAAAGTTCAGCTATTTTTGTTGAACTATGTGCTAATGGCCAGGGATGACAAAAAGATTAAAAAAAAAAAAAGAAAAAAGTTACTAGGCATATCAAGCGATAGGCAAAGCTATTTGTCTTGTATCAAAATAAAATTCCCTCCTGGAATGTCAGTAAGCAGGGAAAGGTATTGTTTACCACTGTGTAAAAAATATATTTTATTTTATAGCAAGGATAAAGTATTTTAGACCTCTGTCTCTGATAGTGCAGGACTATTCTGTGTAGCCTGTTATGAAGTCAAGCCTGACTCTGCCACGTCCCCACTGAGCTGAGGCAGAGCCAAACGTGTGTCAGTTTTAACACTGTTGTGGTAGTCACACAATTAATACTTAATTTTATGAAAATATTTTCATTACAAATACAGTAGTTTGCAAGCAGAAAAAAACCCCCATCATTTAAGAAATCCTTTCACATCTTACATATTGGTCTAGCAGCTTTGTCTTATTGGATTTTCTTCTAATGTACCAACCCTCATTCCTTCTGTGGTGTATTTCCGCACAGTCAAGTTGTAAGTCCCACATTTAACATGCTACTCCATCATTTAGAAAACACGAGTAGCTTTTATAATGCAAGTACAACAAAATGTTCAGAATTGTCACATCCAGTCACAAAAAACTATGAAAGACCATCTTGCATCTTCCCAAGGATACTTTGCCTTCTGTCCCCCATTCCCAAAGTTATGTTCCACGAGATCTCATGCAGGCTACAAAAACAAGATGTTTCTTATGTCATCTATGGGAAATGACCATTCATATTATTTCAGTTCCCTAGTGCCCAGCCTGCAGCATGGTCTGTGGAGCACCTATGAACCTCTTCTGAGCTATCAAACCCACACAGAAATGGGACAGTGTCCTTTCTACCCTTCTATCCAGAATGGCTGCTTTCTACAGTCTCCTTTCTAAAATTTCTCTTTCTCAGATATACTTTTGATTGACAAAAAGTAGAGAAGTATTACCCCATAGTCTGTATGTACTTACAGATCACAGTCATCAGTTTGTCATTCTGTGCTACACAGCACCAGAGGGACTTTTGAAGTTGAAAAACTGTGAAATCAAATGAGCAAATGAAACTGTTTTACCCTTCTATGGATGCAAAGGAGTTAGCACAGGAACAGACAGTAGAGTTTGGAGCATTCCAGATAGTTTGACACAGATTTGGTTCCCATTTTCGAACATCTGTGACCATCTAAGTAGAATTCCACACCAAACCTAAATAAGAAAAACCAAAGACAGAAAAAAGTCCCTTCATGCAGTTTTCCTGGATTTTTATCAGTATTAGTGAATATGCGCAAATCTCATTAATATGTATCAGTCAAATAAAAATCTAGGATATCATTTTCTATTTTCTTATGGAAATCTTGAGTCTTTTGATTTAAATTGATGCTGTTAGTTTATTTCCTGTGTACCAAGTTTTCATATATAGCAAGTTTTTGCTATATTTGACAGTCCAAAGTGGATTGAATGATTAGTTGCAAATAATATTCCATCACTGGTAATATAGACTAATAATTCTGAAAACAGCATTTTGCAAAAGTAAGTAGAGATTAGCTGTTGATGGCACAGGCCAGATTGTTTGATGTGATCTGCTGATTTTGGTGCAAATCAATAAATATTCAAGGCATTAAGACCCAAGCTGATAAAAGGGTTTTTTAAATAAGCTAAAGCAAAGCTTTAATGGAAATTTAGAGGTATATGTCTCCATATATGGCTCTTAAAACACAAATCCGTCCTGCTAGTCATCTGAAAAACAACAGACAACTTAGTTCTTACCAGAAAGTTTTCTTGATTACGGTTGTTTTCAAAACAGTGACTATCCTTGGAAAGTTGACCACATCTGCCCTAGTTTCATATTTAAGACAACTGTTGGCATGAAATGCATCACAGAATTCCTTGGAAACAATGACTTTGACTCAAAAACATGGCTGGAGTTTGTGAGTTGTAGCAAAGGAAGAAATAACAGAGGAATGCATCATGAAGAGCAGAATCCACCCCATTCACTGTAGCCATGAAGTAGGGCAGCAGTAAGTAGCTCTTGGGCTTGAAGCCCTTAGAAAAAAATGAAACTACTGTAATTTTTATGAGCTGTGATATCGTTTCAATGCATAGCAGTTGGGGGTGGGTGGGGCAGGATTTCAGATAAAATGCTGTGCAAGTCCTGATTTTATTTCCAGTAAAGTTCATCGTATGTTATTTGTATTTATACGTAGAATGGTGTAATAATTAAACCATACTTGAAACAGACAGTGAGATATAAATTTCAGCCTTGTTTCAGATGTGCTGAAGAATACATCCAGTAGGGCCAGTTGTAAAAATCATGCTATGAAAATACATTCAAATGTGTGAACGCAACAGAATTATTTTGTGTAATGCTGACTGCTGGCACTAATAACCACTGAGGGTCCAGGCAGGATGCATGCAGTGACTCTACCTATCGTGGAGGTAACTGAGAGCCTTACAAGTAAATAAACTAACAGTAATGACTTTATGAAGTCTCTTAGTCTCCTAGTTCTGAGTGAGGTAGATTGTACTGGTAGCTATTTTCTAATTATGGGAGGTACCTGGATGAGTTTTGGCGAGTCTGTGGATTCAACCAAAGGATAGCAGCATCCGCCATCCTGACAACCCTCAGCATGATATGGGTTAACTCCATCCCCTTTTTATGGTTTTCCTAAGTGAGTGGTCTATTAAATTACTGGTTTTTAGATGAAGAAGCTTGACTTGATATTTATCTGTAAATACTGCAGATGCCACAGAAGAGATATAGTGGCACTGATGAGGATGACAATGACAGATTGTGCTTTGGGAGGGACATGTAAAATATCTGGCCCACAGGCAGAATGATACCCAGAAGTCTCAAAAGTTCATTCATTAGTTTCAGGCAATCTCCAGAGGGCACACTGTTTTGTAACTTGGCTAACACTATTTCTGATATTTCCCAGAGCCTGCAAAAAATGTAAAATTTATGCTTATTATTTTTTTCTATGGACCTAGTTTTGCTTGAAAGAAGCCTGCCAGTTCATGTTAATTTATTATGATTGTTTCATGACACAAAGAAAGCTCTATTTCACTAAACCTTACAAATAAATAAAACCAAGCTTTGTACTCAGTGATCCTAAACTATAGGTGAGGGATTTTTGGATCAATTTACAGAGATATCTAAAATTAATAAGGAAGGCAAGTAATTGTGACACGTCTTACTTTGACTTTAAAAAAGAAAAACAAATGCATTCATTGTGACATAAGTTAAAAAACCATCATTTTCAAAACAGCAGAATGCAGCCTCTGTTTGATCCTCAGATAATAGCAAAAGTGCATTTTGTTCACCTTATCTAACATGTCATATTCTTTCCTACATCATAGGAAATATCAGTCATTAACGTGGTAGAAACTATGTATGAAAGAAAAAGCAGCACTACAGCTAATATTGTCTGCTAAGGAAAAAACCTTGGCATTTTTTTGTATTCAAGAATATAGTACCACTTACTGGACAACATCAGTTGACTAATGATTAATTTATAACAACTAGTTCTTTGCATTCTATTTTGGTAATGTATGAAAAGTAAATCCCTCAAAGAGACATTTCTAACAACTGATTATAAATTAATTCTATTTAAACATAATTTGACTTCAAGGGGCTTTACTATAATTGCTCATTTCAATTCACAATTACATCATCCTTTCTCCCCAATTTCTACATCAAAGCTGTAGAAAAAAGGACATACATTCTACTTTCAGAATATTCAGGGAAAGAGGCCTTTGTATCTGCTAATATATGGAAAATGTAGTAGACCTTCAAGGCAGTCAATCACACGATTATTTTTTATCCTGATGGAATAAAATTACCACATCTGGAATGACATTTTTATGTCATTATGGCAAGAGTTCTTCCTACTTGAATCAAGGCATTTAATCAAACTGCAAAAGGTGGAAGCAAGCCGACCAAAACTCACAGGGACTATGACCAACAGAAACAGGCATGTACCTTGGGAACATCATATGTCAGGTGCATTTCTGTATTGTTGGCAGAGGGAGACAAGTATGACTGACTTGCACCTAAAAAAATAAGGATATTCCATAATTACGGAGATCTAATTTAAAAATTAACTTCATGGTTAATAATATATGGAAAAAAATAGGTAGAAATTATTCAAGCAACCAGCAAGAACATCATGTATTTTAGCCCAACCACATTTCACCTCTAATAGGAAAAATACTTTCTAGAGGGAAGGAGTTTTTGGATTACATTACTTTATACTTCCAGTTACACTAAGTAGCAGGGGAGGTAAAATCTGGAGAACATCCTTTGTCTTTGGCAGGAGACATAGTGATTCCAACAGGCATTTGAAAAAAAGCTCCATGAGGAGAATACACTCTGCTATACTCATCTGGCTTTTTGTGTCCAAGAAAAAGACCCTTGTCAATCTACCAGACATTAATCAGTTAAGACACTCTTTTTTATTTAACTGAAAGTAATGCATCTTTTATTTTAAAATAAATTGCAACTATCAGTAAGGATTTTTTTATTGGAGAGTATGAACAGAAAATGAAGGATAAAGATAAGGAAAGGCAGCAGCGGTTGCATGAGTCCTGAAATCAAGCCTGGATGAGTCTCTAAATTTAAGCTCCTTCACAGATCATTGAGTTTAATGATGAAATCTCTGTATAAAGCTTTATGACCTGCAAAATAAGTAGTCCAGACACTGCAGAAACTGTCCTGTAAGTCAAGGATAAGCAGGTGTGCGGAGTAGAGTTTAAAAACAGAGCAAAAGAGCTTTCATGTTCTATGCAGTCATAGTGCCTGGTGTGACTCAAGTAGTCCTTCATGCTGACAATGCTGTGCAGGTGTAATGATTTCTTTAGGGTTCCCCCTCCACCCCTCCAGCAACACAGGATGGAACCACCCAGAGCGAATCCATTCTTTACATTTTTATTCTCATATTTTTTCGTCTAATTAGTTTGAAAATTAAAAGTGAGAAAGAACCATGTGTCTATGTAAGACAAAAAGCAATATAGTTCCTACAATATATTTACAGTAGAAACTTATTCCAGTGAAAAGGGAATAGCTTCTTCTATTTCAGAAAGCAACTATGTGCATTAAGTAAAACATCTTAATTACTCAAGCTCAAACAATATCTTCTGCAATTACCTTGGTAGAAGCATTGCATCCTAATACGAGAAAAAGTGTTCTACTCATTTCTATATCTTACAGTAACACCCAGTGCTTTCTGAACTCCCACTGGAGTCTATCTCAAGTGACAGCACACAGAGGATGCAACAAGGAATATGCAAAATGTGGAATGTAGCCAAATAAAGTTCAGTAGCATCCTTCAAAAGGAATAAGAATTTATTAAGATTTAGCCTTCACTTGCAGTACTAAATATTTCACTTTAAAAATCCACGACATTACTGCCTTTTGTGACAGTGTTGCATAGGTATTAAGTAATTGCGAAATATATTCCACAAAAATGATGTGGTTTTCTAACTTTTGTTTTAAAAAGTCCTCTGAAGAAGCTGATACCTTGAAACAGGGTTTTGTGCATAAATCTGGACTTTTCTAGAGGTATAAGAAGAAAAGAGATTTTAAGATTTGGATTATAGTTATTATTTTAGAGATTCAGAATAGGTTTTTTGTAGAGGTTAGCCATGGAAATAAATCCTAACAGAAATGCTTTTTGTCCCACTTAGGCAGAGTTATTATTATGACCCACAGTACATTGCTACAGATGTAAAAGCTATCAAATGGTCCGGGAAAGTTTTTCTTTGAATATGTCTTTACAGATGTTCAATCACTTGGCATTTGCAAGTAGAATAAATACGGTGCCTATAGTATATATTCCCATTGGCCCTTTGTGACCCAGGTTAGGTTTTCCCTTAAAGAAAACATAAAGCATTGATGCACTATTCCTTTCCTTTGTTATGAAATTTAATAAAACGATGACAAAAACATTTGCTACTGTATAACCAACAATAACATTTTAGGTCTCAAGCAGTCTAAGGTCATAGCTGAAAACTGGTTAAAGAAAGTTTTCCTATTTTCTTTCTACTACAAGCTACAATTTGGAAAGCCTGGTAGTAATTCAAAGGGAAGGCACATCTCCATGCTCTAAGAAAAGTATGAAATGAAAGTTGCTTTCATAATGAATACTCAGAAACATCTGCAAGTGTATGTAAATTATATTTGTTGGCTATTGTGCATTCCAAAAAAATGTCAATTTTATTTTACAATAATTACTAGAATAGAAGAAAATTCCAAGGTCAATAACAGCATAATTCTGAGATCACTCTTGGATGTCATTTTGTCAAATATTCATTCACTGGTATCTGAGATACAATCTGGGTGGGTTTTTTTCATATTTGCAGAATGAAAGAAGCATGGGTCTTGTGAAGGTTTTCAATAGTAGATGGCAATACATAACAAGAGAGAAACTTGGCTGCTCTGTAACAGCTCTTCTTTAGTAGCTCTACAACTTTCTGCATAGCGTTAAGAGCCTCTTACTCTGTTAAGATACACCTGTGTTTCACTGTGAGAAGGATGAGCAACACTTAAGATCACACTGTACCTTCATATGAATTAACTTCTGTTTATAGGTAACTACCATCATTGCAAGGTGATTTATGAAACAAGTGCTTAGTTTGGAAGCTCAGCTGTTGATTTTGGATAAAATTGTTCATTATCTTGTCAGAAATCCTGAGGAATCAGTAAGAATTCTGTTTTTTAGAAATATAAATGTATTTAAAGTTTCTTCTTTGCCACAAAGTAGATATGATTGTGTTTTAAGATTGGAGTATATCTGGCTGAGTAACTCAAAGTAACTTGAAAATGAAAGAGAGAAGGGAAATGCTGCTGTGTGTATGAAATAACACCCATCTTTTCCTCTGGAAATATGGATGGTAAGTCCTGCTCATTCTAACACAGTTGTACCGAATGTACACTTCTGCTCTGTTTATTGTAGAATTGCATCGGTGGCAGGTAGACCATATGGTACATTGTAGGAAATACGTTTTATGACATGAAGGAATATCAGGTGTTTAGTTTTATTTCATCATTTTGTTGCCTGGCAACTGCATTTATTAAAAAAAAAAAAAACAAAAAACCAAAAAAAACCCCAACAACAAACACAACCAACCACCCTCTTCTTTTTCCACTGTATTATGGAAATACATAACCCACCTATACTTACTTCATAAGCATCTGAACGAATCCAAGAGTACATTCTGATCTAGCTTCTTCATTTTCACAGCTATAATCAAGGGGTAAAATCTAGTCTACCACTGTTTCATGAAGAAAACACACCAAATTTATGTCATGTTGATGGCATAGTGTGAATTAAGCTGGTTTTTTGTCAATACATTTGCCTATCTTCCATAGAAGACATAGAAAGTCTGTGTCCTGTAAACCAGTGTAAAAGTCCTAGGCTGAGCAGAAAATTTCTGTTAAATTTGATGGGCTGAAGATCCAAGAATCCTAAACCTATATCATTTGCAGATGAATTTGACTTGTGAAGGAATTAAAGTTAATAAACAAGACCTTTAGGTCGTGTAAATTTGCATCATTTGGATAAGAATGATATTAGCAGTAGCTGGAGAACTAGTTCATAACTGAAGAAGGAATAAAATGTCACAAAAAAATTCTGCAACCCAATTTATTTTAAATAAACAGGAAAAAACCACCATACCTTTCCTGATCTTCTTTCTTTAAAGAATACATTATTTTCTATCCATCCTACTGCTCATTTCCCCATATTTTTTCTTTCATAAGAAAATTACCGATCATTTGTCTGTCAAAGTCTGCACTTCATAACTGCCACATATATTTTCCAGTTAAAATCAATACAGCAAAATCAAGAAAGCAAAATAAGGCTTTTCCTTATTCTGCAGAGTGAATATGCATAAGTAATAAGACAGCTATCATTAACAGCAGATGGAAATAAGTATGAGAGGAAATCCACCTGTTGTTTCTTTATATTGAATCTATTTGGGGTTTATATAGCAAGTCCTACAACAGGCACAGAGGTCCAGTAAAGGAAATTGATGTCATTAGCTTGTTTGAAGGCCATTAATTGAGCTGATTACTCACCTATGCAACTCTGTTTTATTCCCCATGTGACATGGCAGCCCTACACTACAACTCAGCGTTGTTCCCTCGATCACAACCTATACTTAATTCTGTCTAGTCTGAACCTAGACAGCGTTTTCTTTAGGTCATTGTTTATAATGTTCTTGCACAATGAGGCTTCTGCGTAGTTCTAAAAAAACCCAAGAAGTAATACTTAAGAGAATGTTAAGGTTAATATGAGAAAAAAGTTTAATTGAAATTCTCTCCTTCTGAAACTCTTCTCCTACTGCCTTCTGAAAAGTGATAGAAACATCATATTTTTATCACCTTTTTCAAGTTCCATCACCCTACAGACTACGTAAAAGATGACTTACACTCTGCTTCCCTCCGCTGTCATTTCTAGTGGCTTTCCAAAGCAGAAGTCAGCAACAGTTTCTCAGCGTTTTTTTCGTGCTCAGTGATATTGAAACACCTCCACAGAAGCATATCAGTTTCAGTGGAACTTGTACTGGTCAAAGTTAGTTAAGAATTTTATTTGTAACACGCTGAAGCCCAGGAAATAGTAAGATAGGCAAAGGTTCAAGTTCTGTTCATCTTGGTTTAAATCAGGAACTTGGAATATGATGTCTCACACCCTGGGCGATTGCCCTGAATTATACCTCTATGCTATTCTGGAGTAAATATACATTTCAGGCTGGGAGGAGTTGATGGCAAAGGAAGTTGTTTTCTTTTTCCACAGCATTGAAAGTCCTTGGATAATACAGTGAATTAAAGAAAGAAATCATCACCACTTCTCTGAATCCTAACAATATTGGTGTTAATTATGTGGGAAGCTATGTGATCTCAGTGATTAGGATAAAAAATGATGTGCAGTAGGTATCTGGGCAGTGCCTTAATTTGACATATGGATTGAATAGAGCATAAGCCCTATGGGGGAAAAAATCACATAGGAGGATCAGACATCTTTAGTGCCCCAGTCTCCACAGGGGAAGTAACCCTCTATTTCCTGTACATACTACAGACACTTGCTAGACAATAACACAATGTGAAGTACCATCCAGGACTGTGAAGACATTACTTCCAGCAGAGACAGGGTTGTTTGCTCTTCTTCCCTCTGCTTTTCATCCATTCCCTTGATGACAACCCTTCTCCCATATCTGACACTCTTCTAACACTCATCTCTGTCTTTAATCTCTCTTCCTAGTCCTTCCTACTGTGCCCACCTTTGGTGGCAAAGATGTCCTCAAGGAAACAGACCAGCAAGTTTTAGGCTTTCACTCCTGAAAGTATGTGAACTGCAGTTTTTAAGTGTCTGACAAGCTGGTCATATCTAAAAAATTTTCAAGACACACAGAAGGCAAATTTCTGAAATTAGATTGGTCATGTCCTTCCTCCCTCCCAGGCAGATTCCAAGTCCCTGTCTAATCACACATTAAGGTAGTAGAGCTTCTACAAATAAGCAGCTGTAAGGTTATCTTTAGATGGGCAACACAAGGTATTTTCAGAAAGATAAGAGCTGATTTAGGTGGGAATAATAAAAATATTCAGTCTGAGTACAAGACTTTTACTACATGACAAGTATATCACAGAGTTTTAGGAATCACAAAAGCACTTTTCATACTGAAAAGTTTTCGATATTAACTACCAGATCAGTTAATAGGGACTGATACAACTTGAATCAAAGCCAAATGTGAACACAATGCAATCTCTACAGTGGGATAAGTTCAGCTTGCAAATTTTAACAGAACCATTTAGATATGCAAGATTCAATCAAGACTTGCACAGCATCTCCATAAAATAATCAGGGTAGAAGTCTAAGAACAGTGTGACTGCTCTGACTTTGCCATTAGATCTGGAAGAATGCTTTCAGAAACACAGCTCAAAGAGACTAAATTCAAAAGAAGGCAGATCACATTGAAATAATGACCACTGTGCATGACAGTGTTCAGACAAAGGTGAACTCCTGTGAAGAAAATAGTGCATGAGATACAGACTGCAGGATAAAGGAGGATGGTATAAAATTGTTTGTAGCCACTAAAAATTAGTAGAAAATATTGTTCCCTGAAAAAAATCATTATGACTGCAAGTTAGGAAATCAGGTTTGCTAAATTATTAATTTTGATTAAAGTATTCCAGCTATCTGCACTGTGCACCTGTTACTCCTCAGGCCCGGGGTTATTACCATGGGCTTGCTCTTTACCCATATGATTCCTCTTGTCCTAAAGTAAAGCAAAGGCATATATTCTTTTTTTTTTGCAGTAGATACTAATATAGTAATGTAGCAGTCAGAACCACATTAGAGAAAAACATACGCTAAAATAAAGTTATATTCTAACCTTTGGACCATATCCCCAGCTGCTGTAAATTAATATCTTTTATTCAGCTAAACAGGATTGTGCTTGTTTGCACCTGATGAAGTTTTGACATGGTGACATATATTAATACTGGGAAGAAAAGCAGAAAAATAAAATCAAATTTCAATAAAAAGGGAAAAAATATTTCTATTCTATTAAGTTTCTTTTTACTCACATTTTCTGAACCGCTAGAAGAAAAATGCAAGCAGAAATTTTAAAAGAATTATACACAATATATCTTGACATCAGAAGAATGAATGTTAAATTGACAAGCAGATAAATACTGAAGGCAAAAGTTTATGGAAAATGTATACTTTCCCAGCAGTTCAGGAGTCATAAGGCAGTCATAACCACAAGTGACATGAATGAGAATGGTGTCTATTTATGTCTAATCTGCAATGCCTGGGGAGAAGGAGGGAGAAGGAGCTGGAATTTAAAGAAGTATCGGCAAACAGAAAGGCTCAAAAACTCTGCTGAATCCACAGTGAATCTATTTGTCAATTTGAAAAATACCATGAACCAGAAATGTTGGATGGGAAGCTAGTGACCTTAGTTTCTTTTAACAGCACAGGGTATGAAATAATTATCATGTAACCAAGCAAGAAGTGTATTATGAGACTGAAACATACAGCTGTGAATGTTACAGCATTCTTGTAAAAATAGCTGGACAATATCACACATGCCAAGTAAAATTATTATTCTTTGGCTCATATGTGAATTCCAACTGAAAAGCGATAGCAGGGTTGGATTGCACTTAAAAATCAAAAAAGGCACAGACTAGCATTTTGTCTCCAATTTTGTCTTACAGGTAGTAACACTGGAGAGAAGGAAAAAACCTGAGTCTTACCTACCAAAATTTTACTACCAAATGTGTGGCTTTTTCAGTGCCTTTCATCTGAAGATTTCAAGCTTTTTATGAACACTAAGCCTGATTTCTTATCACTGTATGCTTGGATGGTAATTGATATTAGTATAAAAATGTATAAAACATACTACTACGATTCTTTGGACAATAATTTGTATTGCTTTTGTGTAACTGTTGATAACTTCATAGCTCCCAAAGAAGTCAATGGAGACCAGTACTAGGCTCTCTGAGTTCCTTTATTACCTCTCCCTGTTCCAAGTGAGAAGTTACCATGGTTATTATATTCAGCATGCCCAGGTATCCTAAATACCTTAGCTTTTACTGTGTGCAATCACTGCTCCATCAATAATACCAATTTCCTTGGATCTAGAAGCGTCCTCCCTCACACATAGAATATCTCCATCATTCTTTTTCACCAAACTATTGTCACGGCTGCTTCTCCTGTACCTTCCCTACAAGATTATCTCAAGATTTGAACATAGGCTCTGTTATTTTTTCTTTACAAGTTACTTCTTGACATCTGAGTAGCCATTTTGGGATTTGTGCATTTTCTTAGCAAATGAGGGGTATCATAGCTCTATTTCAGCTTTCCCATTTGCCCTTATTTAAGTTGTATGAATCTAGATTTGATAAGCACATGTAGATAGATACTGCAACTCAGGTGATCTGCAAATTCTTGATATACTGATTTGCTCAGATGGGCAAATGGACCCTTAGCCCATTCAGGAGTTAAATGTTATTTCTAATAAAGCTTCCTTTGCTGTTCTGGTAGAGTAAAGAAACCTATGTCCAAGGGAGAATCAGACTCTCCTTAATAATATGTGTAGAGGCATCATGCATCTGTTAACATTTGCTAACTATGTGACCTTGAAAGCGTGATTCTTGGTCTTTGTTATCCCATCGTGTTTGACATGTCTTGTTTCCTTTTGTTCATTGTACAGTGTCTGCAATTAGTCTTTAAGCTCTTTACACCAAGGAGTCTCTTGTGCAGGTTTTTTTTGCTGTTTAATACCCATTCAGATGGATTTGTTCTTCCTTTGACAAAGTTATCTCAGTCACTCTATAAATATTTGAAAATAAACATGTCGTTCTCTGGGTTTCATTGTTTGCTCAGGACTATTGTAACAGTTACCCAGGATGCTGTCTTAACTGAGGTTGAAAACAACCAACAAATCTTTGGGGCTTTATGGAATACTAACATGATACCTAAATCATCTTGCCACTTAATCTACTTGGGATGAAGGATGTGGTTTTTGATTGACTATTCTCAGCTGATTGAATTTCACTGAGTTTGGTTTTTTCCAAAGCTTTCCTACACTATCAATAAGCCTCTGATATCTAAACCACAGAGGACATATTTTGTTTATGCATATTCATAGGTGATTAAAGGAAATTGTACTTGTTTATTTTGCCCATCTGAATTGTAATATTATCCATGTTGATTCCTGCCTTAGAAAAAGCTGCTTAAAACTCATGTGAAAAAAGGGCAGGAATTCCCTGTAGAACTGTTCATGCTTAATTCTATTTTGAAATAAATCTTACGCACAAAAGGCCAGTTTTATTTGATGCCATAAGAATAAAGATTCATACTTGCTATTATTTTACTGAAATGATTTTGTAATGCAAATTTAGCAGCTCTAGTATTCAATTACTTTTGTGCTAATATAAATGGTAGGATTAACATAACCATACTATAGCTTCAGCAGTTGGTATTATAAAAATTCAGCCAATTTCAACAGCTGCAGCTAAATGGTATCCTGTGGTCCAAATACTGAAATTGAGGTACTGGTAATAGAAATGCTTCTTTTGGACACAATTGTGATAATTAGAACACTGCATAATTTCTGAGTCACTGTCATGAATAAACAAAAAAAAAAGAAAAAAATAGAATAAACATACAGCAGATATAAGCCTTCGTAATGCTGTTCTTACTGCAGTAGTGCATCAGGTAGATGAAAGCACAGGCAAAGAGATTCCTCTGCATCGTTACGACGCCCTTAGAGCTGCAGGTACTTGAGCTATTCTGGCATCACCTTGTGATGAGGAAATGTATGGTGGAATAGAAATCAGCAAGAGCTCAATGCCATCTGAGACATGTCCCATAGGTGCTGTCCTTATATATTACCTAAGCACAAAATAGATAACCTGGATCATCCACTATTTTATTTTATTTTTTTTATTTTATTTTATTTTATTTTATTTTATTTTATTTTATTTTATATTCATCGGGGGGGGGGGGGGGGGGCGAGAAGGCATGGATCTGTATTTGGGAACACAATATCTCTAAATATACACATACTGCAGAGTATCTCAGCTAGAAAGGTTGAGAAGCACCCAGAATTAACGTGGCAGCTACTGAGACTGCTCCTTATCTCTTTCTGAAGCTGTCTGGGAAAAGTCTATGGATGAATAAAATGTCCCTCATCCTCCCACTTGCAACAGTCTGATTGGACTGGGATTAGTAGCCCCCGGTGAGGGGCTGGGTAACAACCCTTTCCTCAGCACTGGTGCAGATGCATGCTGTTAATGATATAGCAGGCTACCAAAGCTGCGAGGAAGCAGTAACTGCCCTTATAGCCATGAGAGTCTTGTAACATTTGAATTTAGCTATTAGCTCCTATGTTCACTTGAGATGATGCCTCAATTAAACAGCTAACAGAAGCGGGCCAGAATAAGATTGGCCAAAGATCACACTATGGACTCCCACCACCCCAACACATGGCACTTGCAGTGTCTCGTTCCTTGTTTCTGCTCTGATGATCCTCACTCTGTACTGGAAAATGCAGAATTACAAGTTTTCTGTACGCTTCTACATCATGTTTTTCACCTGTTTTCTGACTTGCAAATGAATATGCACACAACTCAAAAGAAGATTTTGTAGTTCAAAACAAGAAAAATCTCCACCGCGAAATTTGAGTGTTGCTACTACAGTACATGAAATTTATGTTGATTTTAAAAACTTGTGCATAATTAGTTGCATAGTACAATTTGTAACTGTGTAGCTGCTCTTGCTGTTTTAATAAGTTACTGAACACCATTACTATCAAATTTCACAAAACATAAACTTTTTTTTTACTTTTATACAGAATTTTCATTACATTAAAGTACAAAGAATAATATGATCTTTTCCATTATAACTTCTACACAATTTCTGTAATATGGAACTACTAAGAGCCTGCAAATTCATTAAAAATTAATGTGATCCCATATTATTACATTTAAATGATTTTTCAGCAGAAACCATTTAATTAAGCAGCTTTGGGTTTTTTCATTTGCTATGTAAAATCCTCAGTACAACATGGTCCCTACATTTGTCACTTTCTGTGGTACCAGCCCATCTCGTTTCATCTATGAGGACCAGGAAGTTTTTTTTATGGACATGATGTATGCTGTGAATACATGTAAAATATAATTGAAGTTCTGGTGAGGTTACTGAGTCATAGACTGATGAGGCAATAACAATAACCAGAGCTGGAAAAGAGGTTATCTCAACATAATTGGCATCAAAGATGGAAAGTGTGGACCACATTCTGTGTATGCACCGTCCTGGACTTTCTCCATGTATGTAGAGAAGCCAGTGAGCTGAGGTTTTGGCTGCTCTGCATTATTGAAAGGATTTTGACATGTCATCTTATTTTGCTGCAAAGTTAGAACTCTGTCATGGAACAAAAAATTTTGTCCTTGTTGATGACAAAAACACATTGCAATTTTCTACTTTCCAGGGAGGCCATCAGGTCTGTGGCCCGTCATTACCACTGCTTCATATCATCAGAGACTGATATATAAACAGGATGAGGTAGCTGCCAGTCCAGCTGTTGAGTTCAATACCGCTCTGCTTTCATTCTTCAGATACACAACTGAGTTGCCTCATTGACTCAGTCTGATGGACTATAGCTAGTGGCTCTTGTCATTACATGGGAAACAGCGTACACCTGTCAAATTGCTATTCTGGAGCAAATTAGGGCTTTCATTGTAACAGCCTCTAAATTTAAATTACAACAACCATCTCAGTTTCATGGAGAAAAATTACTTGATATAGGGATAGTTTCAGAATCAGTGCTAGATGATGCTCAGGAGATGTGATCATTTGGATAGCAGCTTACGCCATCATGCTTCGTGCCTTTTAGTCTCCCTGTCAACATGATGGCATGAAACTTTGAACCAAGTCGTGGATCTGACAGGTCACTGTAAGAAGAGTTTTACTGCATCCCCATGAAACATGGGCACCAAAGAAGCCTGAAACCTGAAGGTTTCACATTTTTCTGATTGTCCTAGGCAGCAATCCCATCTTAAAAATCAAAATAAGGTCAGTGATCAAGACATCAGTACTTGCAAAGATACACTGCTGCAATCTAGTTCCATTTTGACAGCACTTTTGGTAGAAGCAGATTACAGGGGTGGAAACAATGGAATTATAAACCATGTTCATCAAGAAAAGCCACTGCATAGTCAGTGGTTGTAGCCTTAGGTGGCATGGCAACATCACAGTGAGATCCTTCATCTAATAGCCAGACGGCTCATTTTAATAATTCAGCTAAAACCTGGTCTAGCTGGCATTTAGGCTTCATTGAGGCTTTCTCACTTTGGGATTTGTCTCCTTAGTAGGAGACAGTTGGATCAAACCACAGATTCTGCCCCACTGTGTCCTCCTTTGCCTGTGAGTTTAGCACCAGCTATGACCTGCTGTGAGATTTATATATTGATGATGACAAAAGGGCTATAACCAATTAGATTAGCCACTGATACTTCCTCTTCATAATTCCCTAAACTGGCAGTGCTTCCAGTCCTCTTGATTTATCACCTACGTTCCTGAGACACAGCCTCAGTTTACTACTGTTAGTAAATACCCTTCTCAGACAAAGGGAATGCTTAGTTCAGGGTAGGGCCCTGCTGCAGAAAGGTGAGAAGAAGAGTCTTTTTCACGTGGCTGCTTAGATAGGAGCCATACAGGGATCACTGGGGTCAGCCTGCTGTATGGGACAAGGTGAAGCCGGGCTGCCCCAGAAGGAATGGTGAAGGGATCATGTGCCACTCAGGAAGACTCAGTGAGCTACGCTGCCCTACAGGACTAGTCAAAGGAGAGATAAATATAAGCCAGCACTGTCCTATTCTTCTTGGGCTTTACATTTAATGAAGAGCTTAGCACTAGCCAGCAGCATCCGATGAAGGCCACGTAACAAGTCAGCTTTTCACAGCCAAGCACAAGACTCTCAAAATCTGGTCCATTGCATATACATCTGCCTCTTATACCCATAATTACATCACATACATCCAGGTTTCATAGATTTCTACCATAAATGTGTAAACAGAACAAAGTGGGGGAATTACCATCCAAATAAATGATTCTTGTGGGGAAAAGTGTTATGAATGTTGCTTAACGTATTGCACCTGCAAGCAAGGAACATACTACCTGCTGTCCAGGGCCAAAAGTAATTGCAAATTCTGTAAGAGACTGGGGAATTCAATGAACAGCCATCATGTGACTGAATAAAATTTTGAGCACATGAAGTTATAGAAATATGTGTTTATACTCTAGTCTTGGAGTCTGTGTTACTCATTCGTTCATTTCAAGGCAAAATAGGAAAAATAATTATCCTTTCAGCAGAAAAATGCTGTAGCTGTAAAAATTTCCATTGATTAATCCAGAAATTACCCAAGAACTTGAAGCATTTGTTCGCCATAACCTGTAATTTTGCTGATGGGCTGCAGCAAGGCTCTCAGAGCCAAAAGGGTTCAGCTGAGGTGACACAGTAAATGCAGAAACATGCTGCACTGAAGCTGCATAGTATTTGAACTCACATCATTAGCTTCAAGGATAATAGCTGTGAACTCCAGGGCAAACTTTCCTTATAGAGAACTAATGAGTTTTTGCATTACCTCAGGACATCCTGTACCTGCTGTTGAGCTCTGAGTTAAACAAGCGGGAAGGGAAGTTAACTGTCAGCACTCCTGTCTTCTTCCAGGTTATGTGCTACTTCGTGCTAAGTCACTTCACCTCCAGGTAACTCCTCAGTTCTGCATCAAATTGCTTCTCCCCACAAATGTAAGAAGAATTGAGTTGAGACATTGTGAAGATTTGAATGTTTTCTATGTCATATATTCTTACTAGTTCATTTCAAATTTATTATGTTTGTAGTAAGAATGGAGAAAATATTCACAAGAATAGTTTGCTATCAAACTACAGTTTCATCAGAACCAGAAAAATAAATAACAACATGCAGCATTCGAAAAAAAAATATTTGGAACCTTTTTATATTTAATTTCAATTTATTATTTGTTTCCTTTTCATTGCAAATTGCATATCATAGCTAATTACTAAAGTCAGATGCATTATAATTAAAATAATGCACAGTGTATCTTACTTAATATGCCAAAATGAAGTTAAGTGAAAATGTGAAACACAACATTTCGACCTAATGAGAGAAAACTATTAGTGGTTTAATGAAAATCCATTTCTATTCTGTGGGAAACATCAAAACTTTGACATTTTTTGAAAAGGACATCTGATGCCCAGATTCAGTAATTATGTACCTCAAGGGCTGTTATGGAACATCAGATGTATACAATGTCAGGCTTCTGATACTAAACCAAAATCTATACAACCTGATCTGTAGCTTTCCAGCTTTGCTTGGGTGCAAATATACATGCAAATTGCAATCGCCACAGCTTTATGTTGATATTTCTCACATACAAATAAAACGCATTGAGCCAGCTGCTCAATGACTGCAGTCTCCATGCAAGCAAGGCCTTCTTATTTGTGTCATGTATGTTTAGTGAGGATTTTACCTTCACAGGATGCTAACCCATGCCATTTAGTCTATGGATATGGAGTTATTAACAGTCTCCAGGGAGCCTGAGGGGGTCTCTTTCTCTAGACCCACAGCCATGTGAGACCTGTGTGAATCCTACTGCTGTAGCTATTACTATGCACCTCATTGCTACAGTAGGTCTTATCACTGCAGTAGTTCTCACCACTGCAGTAGGCCCTTTCTGCAGCTTCCTTTCTGGCTGCCTACAGACCTTACCTTGCACTGCTGCAGGCAACATCAGCAACTCCCACTGGAACCTGCCTGAGTCTTGCAAAGTGCAGGCAGGATAAAGAGAGGCTGCACAAACTGCTAAACCTGTCCTTGGAGCAGCCATGTGAAGCACCTAATTCACAATAATGCATAGGATACAGCCAAGATTTCTCCTCGAAAATCTCATCCAGACTATTCTGGCTATACACTTAAGCAGCCTGGACAACTTAGGTTATATCTACACTGCTAAAGCCATTTGGTTGGCACAGTAATGTCTGGCACGAATGCCTGCTGGCTCGGGGTGTCCACATCACCAGTCTGGATCTGACTGGCAATTTAACCAGCGTCTTCTGTGCATCTCACATTGCACGTCTAGATACAGTCCAGCAACCTAAACCATACAAAAGCCCATTCCCTGGCCCTGAGATCTGGCTACATGCTTCATTTTCAGATCTTTTCTGCTATAAAAATGTGGGAGCCTCCAGACTATGTATTGGGAACAGAGCCTGGATGTATTTCTGAACTTTGCTGAACAGTAGTTTAGAATAGCACTAGATGGCCTAAATGAAAACTGTGCAGGTGACTGTTCTACTACTTTAACACACAAGACTGAGGTGCAAAACCAGGGCAATACTTGGACTCATCTTTGTGTTATTTAGTTTACTACCAGAAAAGTAAATCTGTAGCCCTGAGGCAGAATTACTGATCTGTTTTCTTATATTTAATTTTGAAATGCCTCAAATAATGCAAGTACTATGTCATAATTAACCAGAGTGGGTTTGGTTGGTGGTTTTTTTTTTTTGTCAAAAGGCAAGCCTATAGGGAAGAAGACTGGCCTGGCTGAACAGAGAGCTTTGGATGGAACTCAGGGAAACAGGGAGAGTTTACCACCTTTGGAAGAAGGGGCAGGCAGCTCTGGAGGAATGTAAGGATGTCAAGAGGTTATGCAGGGCAAAGATTACAGAGACAAAAGCCCAGCTAGAACTCAGGTTGGCCACTGCCAGAAAAGATAACAAAATACATTTTTACAAACATTATACAAACAAAAAGAGGGCCAAGGATGATCTGCATCCTTTATTGGATGGGGCAGGGAACATTGCCACAGAACGTGAGGAGAAGGCTGAGGTACTTAATGCCTTCTTTGCCTCAGTCTTTAATAGTAAGGCCAGCTCCCCTCTGGGTACTCAGCCCCCTGAGCTGGAAGACAGGGACGAGGAGCAGAATGCAGTCCCCACAGTCCAGGAGGCAACAGTCAGTGACCCGCTGCTCCGCTTGGACACACACAGGTCTGTGGGGCTGGATGGGATCCACCCGAGGGAACTGAGCGAGCTGGTGGAGGAGCTCACCAAGCCACTGTCCATCATTTATCAACAGCCCTGGCAAACTGAAGAGATCCCCAAAGACTGGAGGTTAGCCACTGTGACATCCATCTACAAGAAGGGCAAGAAGGAGCATCCAGGGAACTACAGGCCTGTCAGCCTGACCTCGGTGCCAGGGAAGGTTATGGAGCAGGTCATCCTGCCTGCCGTCATGTAGGACAGCTGGGGATCCGGTCCAACGAGCATAGGTTTATGAAAGGCAGATCCTGCTTGATGAACCTGATCTCCTATGACAAGATGACCCACCTTGAAGGATGAAGGAAAGGCCGTGTCTGCCTGGGCCTTGGTAAAGCCTTTGGCACCATCTCCCACAGCATTGTCCTGGAGAAAATGGCTGCTCATGTCTTGGACGGGTGTACTTTATGCTGGGTTACAAGCTGGCTGGATGGCTGAGCACCGTGGTGGTGGTGAATAGAGTTACATCCAGCTGGTGACCCATCACTAGTGGTGTTCCCCAGGGCTCAGTGTTGGTGCCAGTCCTGTTTAGCATTTTTATCAACGATCTGGATGAGGGTATTGAGTGCACCCTCAGTAAGTTTGCAGATGACACCAAGCTGGGGGGAGTGTTGATCTGCTTGAGGGCAAGAAGGCTTTGTAGAGGAGTCTGGACAGGCTGGACTAATACGGCAAGGCCAATTGTATGAGGTTCAACAAGGAGAAGTGCCAGGTCCTGCACTTGGGTCACAACAGCTCCTGGCAACGTTACAGGCTTGGGGAAGAGCAGCTAGAAAGTGCCTGGTGGGAAAGGGCCTGGTGGTGCTGGTGGGTGGATGACTGAATATGAGCCAGCAGTGTGCCCAGGTGGCCAAAAAGGCCAACAGCGCCCTGGCTTGTGTCAGACACAGTGTGGCCAGCAGGACCAGGGCAGTGACCGTCCCCCTGTACTCGGCACTGGTGAGGCTGCACCTCATATCCTGTGTTCAGCTTTGGGCTCCTCACTGCAAGGGGGATTTGGAGGTGCTGGAGCGTGTCCAGAGGCGGGCAACGGGGCTGGAGAAGGGTCTGGAGCACAAGTCTTGTGAGGAAGTAGCTGAAGGAACTAGGGTTGTTTAGTCTGGAGAAAAGAAGGCTCAGGAGAGGACCTTATTGCTCTCTACAACTGCCTGAAAAGAGGCTGGAGGTGGGTGGGGGTCAGGCTCTTCTCCCAGATAACTAGTGATAAGACAAGAGGAAATGGCCTCAAGTTACATCAGGGGAGGTTTAGATTGGATATTAGGAAAACTTTTCTTCACTGAAAGGGTGGTCAAGCATTGGAACAGGCTGCCCAGGGAAGTGGTGGAATCACCATCCCTGGAGGTGTTTAAAAAATGCATAGATGCAGTGCTTAGGGACATGGTTTAGTGGGACTTGGAAGTCCTGGGTTAATGGTTGGACTTAATCTTAAAGGTCTTTTTTAACCTAAATGATTCTATGATTCTATGATTATATACTGTGATATTATCATGCATGCCTCAGGCTGGGACTAGCGAAATTGTGAGGGTGGCCACAGGTATGTTGTGGTCCTGCAGGAATGCTGGTGTGCTGGAGGAGGGGTGAAAATGTGTGAGCAAGCAAACCTGATATGTAGGTGTTATGAACTACCCATGAGAAACAGCCTCTGGACCAAATCATTGCTAAAACTATATGCCAGTTTCATCGCAAAATATACTTTGTTTGTTCCCCAAAGAGAACTAGCGAGCTAATGTACATGCAGCAAGGGTGCCGTCAGAGCCCAGACCTCCCCCAGGAGCAAACGGGAGAGGCAACTTGCTCGCCAGTGCACACACCTCAGTGCAATTCCAAGCTAAGCTAAACCTGCAAGTTTGAAAGTATCTGTGTCTTTTCCACAGCAGATGACAGAGATTTCTGTTTCCCCTCAGGGCTTTAGAATGATGATAATGTTTTTAAAATGGTGAATTCATCCACTGTGGTTTTGTGTGACCCTATATGTACACTTTTGCCATGCTTCATAAAACTGTTCCTAGATTACACAAGCCTAGAGAAATGCTGATTAAGCTGTACAGTAAATCTGAGCCTGAAATATAGATAATTAACCACTGCAGCAGCTGCCAATAACTGCAGGGCAAGAGCTTCTTTTAATTTTCCTTCAAAAGCTGAAGGAAGCAATGTTTCATTGTGAGACTTCAGGCTGCTACAGAGGAAAACAGAGTCTAGTATTTCTTTGCCTTTGAAATAACATGATGAGATTTGTCAGCACCTTCTTTGTGAGACAGAGAACTCTAAATCAGGATTCAAAAGATAAAGAACAAATAAGTGTGCTATACATATGTGTCTCAGAATAAGAAACAATAGTTTGAAGACAAGAAGGAAGAAGTCAGGAGTCGAGAGAAGACAGAACTATTTTGGGGGGGGGGGGGGGGGAATTACAGCTTTGGTTTAGGCATAGAACCACTGTAGACCTTAGGAAAGTCCCTTCCCACACAAATGCCTCAGCTTCTCTATTACAGATTATTCTAAAAGCTAATGACAACACCTTTATTGAAAAGAATTGTATCAGATGCAATTCTATATTATTCTTTAAGTATATCAGCTATTAAATATAGAAATAGTGGATGACAGCAAGATTCCTTCAGGATATGCTGTATTTGAGCCTTTAAAGAGTTTCTTCTTTCTTTCTTGCTATGAGACCAAAAGCAAGACATAATTAAAAATGCCACTGGTCTGCACTTGAGCAGTATCTTGCAATCAGAGGAGGTAGTGAGGTAGCAAAGAGGGACAGACTTTTCAAAGGCAAATATAGATGCTAGTCTGCCTAGGTTTTCCGTAGATATATATAATTGTTTTTTAGCTTCTGGAATTCATAGAATGACAATAAGTATTATGTGAGCTTTTTGCAATACTGCCTCCAGATTTCTGGAAAGACTTTCAGACTTATCTTAGCACCATTATACAGAAAACGTATGGATAGAGACTGAAAGCACTGAGAATATATTATCCTTCCTGTGGTGAATGAATTTATGTGATAAACTCCTATATTGAATAGTGTGTAAACTGAGATTTGACCTGCTGTCTGTTCTCAAACTAAACAATTTTCAGTAGCCTTTTTAGATTTCAGTAGCCTTTCCAATTATTACCTTAAATTCCCCATTTAAAATGCTCTCATATAAAATATATATATTGAGAATAACAAACACGCTACTCAATATAAAATTTGTAATTGAGGCATGCTGTAAAATATTACATAGTTTCTTCTCATGCAAAACTCTCTGTTACATTAAGTTATGTTTAAATTACATACACACAAGGGCTGAGTAGATCATGGCTTGCTCATGGTGAGACTCTTAAGTTGTCACTTCATATTCAGTTCCGCTGGTGAAGAGACTGAGAGACGTTAATTGTTCAATATCCCACATGAAATGAGATGTGTGGTCTCAGACCGCTGCAGAAGTGTTTAACATTACAAGAACACCAATTCGCTTGGCACTAACTGGAAACTCTATTGTTAACCTCAGTTTATATGCAAATGTAGGGATGCAGCACACTCACCAAGCAGCTATTAGGATGATGATGGCACGTACACAAATAGACCCTGAAAAAGTAATAGCAGATAGGAATTAATTTGCTACTGTTTATTTTATATCTAGTTCATCATTAATAAAAGGCTTCTTAGGGCTGTAAGTTCACTACTTTTGACTAAAGGATAATTTGCTTCGGAAAGAAAATTCTATTTAGGAGAAAACAAAATGAGACATCAGACTGTTTAGGGAGATTCAGCCCTTGGATTTGTCACAGAATTCAGTGACAAAAATCCCCTAGTAGTGACAAGGGAGTTCACTTGGGAAATGGGACCTTATTGGTCACATTTACCCTAACTTTAGCTATATAGAAACTTGTGAATTAGTTGTAAACTAATTATTTGTGAACCCTCTGTTATCAATGGGAAAATAAAGAGAATTGAGCCACTCTGCCTATCCTTAACATTTCTCTCTATCTGCTACAGAAGGAGCCCAAATTATGATTTGCTATAGGTAGTCTGAGTTCTTGGACTAGACACATAGGTGTCCATGGCTAATGTCAAGGGTAATTGATCGCATGCCTTCTTTTAACGAAATAGCATTCTTCTTCAAATGGCCTTTTCTCACATACCCTTTCATAAGATACTGGAATTGTCTTGCAGCTGAAACACTAGAGGATGCTGAGCATCATCATGTCCCTCCCTTCAGGGACCTCGAGCATCTTGGCCACCAGCTATGAAGGAAAGCAAGACTGCTTCCATGGCAGTGCTAAGGGAAAATTATGGAGCAGAGCTGGGCACAATTCAGATTTTCTATTGAAGCAGACAAAAGGGAAAAAATGTCTATTAATTTCAAAGTTCTGTTCTAAGTGTATATTACATTTTCTATAGAATCTGTAAACATTCAAAGTCCATCTCAAAACATCTCCAGTTAAAAGACAGTATTTTTTGTTTTTCCTAGTCATGAACCTTCTTCCTTCTATGCTGGGATGAATTTGGGAGTCTCTGGCCAATAGCGAATACACAGGAAAAAATGGAAAAAACATGTATAAAATCTCTGACTCTTGTCTATCCTCTCAGCTTCAGCAGCAATCAGTTTAAACATTTCCTGAGCCAGACATTGCATCTGGGTTACTTATGGATGTATTCCCACGAATTTCTCTAAACCCTGTTTAAAACCATTTATATTTTTGGCATTCACAGCATCTCACGGAAATGACCTCACAGTGTAGTTATGCAAAAATACAGAAAAGTATTTCCTTCTGTTTATCTTAAACTCACTACCTGATAACTTTATTGTGTATGTGTCCTCCTGAGTTCCTGTACTGCAATAAATCCAATGTCTTCCTTGTTCTCCATACTATTCATAAATTCACGCAATTGTCATATTCCTCTAAGTTGCCCTTTCCAAAATGAAGAGGTACATTCAATTTAGTCTCCCTACATAGGGAAAATATTCTCCATCTCTACCAACTTCATTGCCTTTCAGTCCTATTTTATTACTACTACAATATGGTATTACTGGTAGGTGGTTCTTTTCCCCTAAAACTAGCTATTACTCACAATTTTTGTCTTATTTTTACATTAGCACAGCAAAAAGGCTTCATATGAATATGCTTCTCTTAAGGCAAAGCATTTAGTACCTCCAAGACTGAATCCTCAGTAACTATGCATGACACACAGTAAAAGAAAATCAGTTCCTTCATATCTCATGTGGATGCAGTTGTATTTTATTGAGGATTTTACTTATGACTCTTACTTCAAGTTCATTACACATTGTGAGAATTGTCTAATACTTTAAAAGCTTGAGATAGCCTAGCATGCTGCTCATTCTAGTGGCATTTCAACACCCTCTGAGAGTGTATTGATTAATCCAGATATCTTTAGGTATAAATATGGGAATGGCAACAGATGTTTAAGCTAATATTTAGTATTAGTATAGCACCTCTACATCTCTATTCTGCCTAAGTCATAAGTACAGTCAATTTTGTCAGGCACATCCACTGCCTCATCAGCCTCTATCACTTCCTGTGGTGCCAGCAACATTTAAGAGTGAATTACTGAATTCAAAAAAGAATATATATATTTTAAAAAGAATGTATTCATGTTATTTAAAAATAAGAACTTCTCCAGAAGATAATATTGCAGTGAGCAAATGTGTACTGGCAAATGGGCTAGAGGTGGGATTTGTATCATTTACTGGAAACCTTCTACTAGCATAAACAAGAACTTGATCAAACTCACACTCTGTAGACTTAAGGCTGACCTCACACGCTCTTTCTATCAACAGATGGGTCTATCTGACTCACACTTGTTCTGTGCACTCAGGAAGCGTTATGGCTTAGAAAGCCTGAGACCCTGAGGAGCTATATAAACCAGTCTGTGAGCTGGAATACATGTTTCTTTTTGATGTTTGTTACAGATGAAAGTAGAAAGTTCATGTGGTTTGGGGGAATGTTGCTGACAGTATTTCAGACAATGAAAAAGTGATAAGGAGTTCAGAAAACTTCTCTCTTAACATCTTATTTCACAGGTTTTGAATTTACAGGATATGTCTGGTGCACCTTTAGTGTCACTAAATGTTTTTTTGCTAGTGATCTTTTTTTTCTTTCTTGAAATGTATTTATTAAACTTCAGTGAATAAATTGCCAAGCCAAAGAAAGGCAGTAAAATAATGTTGGCTTTTCAGTCATTTTTGTACAATAAAGATTCTTGTAGCAGAAGTATGTGTTCTGGTATAATTTCTCATGACATGACCAACAGCAAATAAAGTGAAGTAGAATTTAAATTAAAACAATAAAAATAATATATCTACTCAATTATGACATTTTCATTAACAGGTTAAGTGCATTTGAATACGAGAGACCCTTTATTCTATCACACTCAGTTGGGAGAAGAGATCTTGACACACATGTTCAACCTGGATCGCATAACTTCTGCCTAAACATCAGTCACATGCTAGAGATCAGGAGTCTTGGTTGTTATCCTTGACTGCAGAATAAAATTGTGGGTTAGTAGTTAGAGATTTACTATGAAAAGCATATTAAATCTGAGAGGCCATATGGATGATTTGTTAAGATTAAAACTTATTGCATGAGGTCTTAGGTTCTGTTCCTGAGGCAATCCATGACCTTCCTCTCAGCTTATTTATAAAATACAACAGCAGTTCATACTTGAATGTCCTCAGCTTAGAAGGTAAGCATGATTTATTCAGTATAAGTGGCTAAGTGCATTAAAATAAAAACCGGAGTCAGTAGATCTGACTAATATAAATCCATGGCCTCCTTTTTTGTAGCTTTTGTAGCTTGAGTTTTCCCTTCAAGTAGGAGGGAATAAGTAGTTCTGCCTTTCTTCTTTGTTGCTGCAGTGAGCAAGGATTCCCTAATAAAATACTGTATTGCTCTGGAAAGCCCAACATCTCAACAAGCCCTTGCAGGGAAGTGTAATGCTGTATGGAAAGTCTAAACTGAATCACCCAAATGCCACAGCTGCGGGAAAGCAGTACAGTGTCTGATGGCCTCAGGGTGTCCCACTCACCAGAGTGCCCTGGCTTGCTGGCATGGCTCTCTCCTCTTGAGTCTCATAGCAAGTTCAGACAGGGAAGGACTGCCCACAGACTGCACAGGGCATCCTTCTGTCCTACACTGACATAAATTTATTTTCCTGGCCATGGAAAAAGTAACTAACTTATATATACTTATAGTCTTACTTATATAAAGGTCTTTTATAAAACTTAGTATGTCTTGAAGGGCAGGTGAAGAGCATATGGTCAAGGAGGAGATTCCAGAGGAGATTCTTCTAGAGAGGGAAGCAAAAAAATGCGACATGGATCAAGACAAATTCTTTAAATGAATGACAAAAACTAGACAGACCTGAGTTAGACAAATTCTTTAAAGAAGTGACAAAAACTAGACAGACCTGTCTACTCTGCCACTCTTAAGCCCCTTACCACAATCTTAAATTTTGTATGTCTAATGAAAAGGTATTCTTCAAATAGCAGCAAACCTTTCTTTATACTTCATAAAAAATAAAAAACCAGATACCTCAGGAGACAGATTCATTCTGCCTGCCTTTAAACAGTCTTCCTTGCATATACGAGCAACTCAGGGATTCCCCTTACAAGTACTGCTTTCATAGGAACTTAAAATTGTGCACAAGTTAGCTGACAAATTCAATGGACTGCATGCAATTACAACGTGGTGGTAGGTGGGGATTATTTTATTATATTAACCTGTCATTTTACAAACCAGGAGAAAGAGAAAATAATATTAAGGTCTAGGTTTTGGGGTCTTTTTTATTTTTGAACCAAAATATAGTTCTGAAACACCTGCCAAAGTCAAAATTTCTGCCATAACTTTACATATTGTAGCTCAAGTACTTCCATCATGATAAATGTGAACTTTAGTCTAAGATAAATCTACCCACAGAGGACAGATTATCTCATTTACTATAGCCAGAACCATCCCTGTCAGGACACAGGGTTGATGAAGATTATCTGCTTTAGGACAAGTTCATTTTGACTGCATTATGTTTATCTGTTAACAAACACAAGCATATTTTCAACTGTTTACCATTTTCTTTTAACCTTTTTTGCTTCATTGGTTTAGGAGTTACAGGAATTTTGAAAAGGTGTTTTTTACTTCAGAGCTTCTTTGACCTTCCATAAAGCAAGTGCAGATTGGACTTTAAATTATGGAGAACGAAGGCAAAACAGGCTAAGATTTTAATGGGTTTCTGAATCACTGAATATATTTATAATAATGAATATCTAATAGGCTACAAAATTTGCTTCTTCGCATGCAGTTTGTGCTCATTGTCTTATCGAGTGAGTTCTATTGTTTGTTCAGTGATAATTTTATATTTTTTTAAATCCTGCTAGGATTTGAACCTAGAGGTTCAAAAGGTGGAGTGATTAGAGATAATTTAATGATTCTAAACTTCTAGATTACTTTATTCTCTGTCATCATATTAAGCCAGATGGGTTGGATACAAGACAATTTTAGTAATAACAAATTGGCAGAAAGTAGGAATGTTTGCAGAAGACTTTTCAGATTTCCGTTACAGAAGAAATAGATTGACACTGTATACGTGTGTATGTGCACACGCACAGGTGCATAAGAGCATGTGTGTTTTAGAAAAGCTGGAACAGAGGTTTTCTTCTTGCCTCTTGTCATCTCTCATAAATTTTTTCTGCACCTTCTCTTCCCTAAGAATATTCATAGATATGAATAATGTCTAATCTGGCTGTTCCGACTGAAGCTGAGGAAGTAAAGTCATGCATAGCACTAATTTTGCATTCTCTTTGTTTCGTCTCACCTATTTCCTTCTCCTGTTCGTAACATTAGTTGTTGCTTTTTACATCATGATAAATCTGGGCAGACCTTTATACACTAGTCTCATATTTTAAAACTTTAGTTAATTAGTTAAAATGGTTTTTCAGAAGGGAAATAAGATTTACCTTCTTAATTCTCTCTACATGGGACAGAAAACTGGAGCCAACATTTGTCAGGCTTAAATTTTCATTTGAGTCTGAAAAAATCCTTTGTAATCAGTGGAAAGATTCTTTTTCACAACTGGGTTTTGGAATTAGTATAAAATACAATTTTTTTGCATAGAAGTCAATAGTTTCCTCTGGCACAGAGAACTTCTGCATCCATTTCAATCAGACATGTTTTGAACAAGTGGGTTTTAAACCTCAAAATACTTGTACGTGAGCTGGTTAAGGCAGAATTTGCCTCCTGTTGCGTAAACACAGCTTTTTCTTCAGCTTCAGGTTTTCAAGAAACTGAGCTAAATCTCCTCTGAACAGCACCCTTCAGCTTTGCTTACATATGACTGAATGCAGCTCCTACCAAAGTCCATAAAGAGACTAAATCTGGCATACGACCAATCTACTGCTCCTTATTTTCAAGGACGTGCAGCTTTTTCAAAGTATAATTTCGATCAGGTGCTCATTCCAACTTTCCTCTCAGCCAGACCTTAATCCAGTCAATGCGATGTCCCAGTTCTGAATTTGCTAAGAGAGGTTTGCTTACATTTCCTGAAAACAAAGCTTTAGGCTGGGGAAAAATATTCTGAGGGTATAACGAGAAAGATAAGCTTACAGTCCAAGGGTCAAATATTTAAATTAATGGCTTATCTGCATTTGCACCACAGCAAAGCAAATGCTCATTAAATCAACGTAGAAGTTAAAGATGGTCATATTTTAGAATGAGTGCTTTATTTTCTAAGGAGTGCTGCTGCTACTTTATAACCAAAACCAGTACTGTTAAGGTGAAACTGCAGACATAAATATTCAGTAGTAGCTACTCATTCTCAGTACTTTGTTCACAGTCCTAGGAATAGTCCCTTTTTTTTTTTTTTTTTTTTTTATTTCTCTGAAAAATAGGACTATTATTGCCAGCATTGCAATAGGCTTGTAAATATTTTTTTAAATCCCTCAAGTTTCATGAACTACTTAGAGGTGTTCAGCAAGCTGAGGAGATCCTCAGAGAAAGTAAGGTTCTGAAGTTCCCAGCTATATGGACTGTACTTTGAGCTTGTAAATAATTTCAAGAGGGAATGAAAATGAAGACACAAATCAGTGCTTCCAAAATTTTGTCACCTGAACGAACAGCTTATTAAGCACCTTAATCATTTTTACTGCTTCACCTACTTGTGTGACTACTGGTATTACTAAAGAACAAGTATCCTAAATAATAAATCAAGAAAGTGTTATTTAGAAATTCTGAAATATTGCAATTTTGCTAAAAAAAATATTGAATTTTCACACCATCAGTCATCCTGACACTTCATCATTTTGTCCACATTACAAATGGTGTAAAGTAGTTTGTATTTCCATATTTCTGTACAATGGGAATATATATATAAATATATGTATATGCACACTGAAAATTATCACATTTGAATTGTCAAGAATACTGTATTTTAACACTTCTGATGAAAAGAAGCTTTTAAACTTTCCAGAAGTTTTGTATTGTTAAAATAAGTAAAAAATCTTTCACAAGTCATTTTAACATTAGACTGCATTTCCTTGTAGTTCAGGAAGCCAGAGACTAAATTTTCTTTAGCTGAACTATTCCCCTCATGTGCAAGTAGGCAACATGCATTTCCTATAGACCATGTATCTCAGAGTGAAATTTGTTGCAAAGATTTCTGGAAAATACAATTTCCTGGGAAGGCTGCTAATCAGGAAAAATGTGGGTCAGAACAATTACTTCTGCTACGAATGTGTTACAACAGGAACATCTAGCTTAGTGGTTTGCTGAACTAATTTAGATGATTAAAGAATTCTGATTCACCTTGAACAACAAACATTAACAGAATATTAACAGAATGAAAGTTTTTCCCAGTGCAAAAGTAAAAAATTGAGATAATGCCAGCATATTCTAAAATAATTTGATTTTTTTAAAAACTGAATTTTCTTGGAGAAAATATTCTGTGGAAGCTTC
The DNA here is from genome assembly GCF_023638135.1 of Falco biarmicus. Taxonomy (NCBI): domain Eukaryota; kingdom Metazoa; phylum Chordata; class Aves; order Falconiformes; family Falconidae; genus Falco; species Falco biarmicus. The sequence continues at coordinate 29,782,200 of NC_079293.1, read as the reverse complement.
CAAGAACAGCTGAAAACTGGATGCAATGGCAAGTATCTTGCTACAAGCAGGCTACAGAGAGCACCACCCACCAAAAGAACAATTTATTTCAGCTCTGTTCCCACAGCCCTTTTGAAACCACAACCACCTGCAACCCCAGCACACAGAGAGCCAAGTACCAGAAACCATAAGAGCGAGCACCTGTCCATCAGCCGTTGTTATGTTCCACTGTTGCAGACCTGCAGTAATCACATTCTTTAATCCTTTTTTATCCCCCACCCCCCCCACCCCCAACAGTCTGCCCTTTTAAAATGAAAATTATGTTTTCTAAAACCAGAATCTCTGAGGAGGCTGAAGCTGAAGCCTCTAAGAAAACATGTAGGAAATTCCTTCTTTGGTGTAGGTGCCAATCTGTTAATTAGAGAAACCAGGACAGGAGGGAAAGGGAAGAGAGTTTTTCATCCTAAAAGAGCAAATGACATCATTAAAGGTAGGATACTCTGGATGTTAAATGAAGGTGGCACTGAAGAATGGCAAAATTTGCTCCCAAAGAAGGATTTTTACATTTCATTTCCATTGTAATGAGTCTTTTTTTGTTCATTTCACTAAAGGAAAATAGAAAGGGCTGCCACTTGCAGGTGAATCAAAAATGAACTGAAATGAATAAAAATGTCATTCATTCATTGCTTAAGATTCTCCTAACAAATAGACTTACTTTAACTTCTTTTGTAACTCTAGGGTAGATAGAAGTTTGTCCTAGAATTAGTTCTACCAAAATCTGTGTTTCTCTTATGCCTTTGACAATTCACTATAATCTCTCAAGGGAATAAATTCTCATTCAATGGCATTGTAAAACATCCTTTGCCTGGAGAAAACTGTTCTAGCGACAGCATAACAAAGCCCAATAAATTTGATATTTTTTTATCAAGCTGATCAAAATAAAGTTTGCAGGTGACACAATACATTTCAGTAATGAATGCCTACAGGCTCCAGAAGATAGGAAATTTGGATGTAGAAAAGCAAGAAAATAGAGAATTTTGCCAAAGTAATTTATCTTCCATTGCTACTTTTGTTTTTTACATAGCAAGTACAGTTGTGAATCTGTTGTCTGTGTGAAACTGATACCATCTATGACTCAAAAGCTCTAATGAATGACTCACCAGTGCTCAGAATAGCTACCAGAGGGTCACTCTGGGACTGGAAGGTTCCTTTCAGGAAACAGAGAGAATAGAAATGTATATCAGGTCCTGCTTGACAGCAAAACACTCTGAACTGTTAAAGGGAATTTCAAACATCATTTTAACATTAAATGAATGCTATATTGTTATAAAATAATAACAGCAGACACATGCACACACAAAAAGTAAACTGTTTGTCGTGGTTTAACCCAGCCAGCAACTAAGCCTCACACAGCCTCCCCAGGGGAATGGGGGAGAGATTCAAAAGGGTAAAAGTGAGAAAACTCATGGGTTCAGATAAAAACAGTTTAATAAGTAAAGCAAAAGCTGCATGTGCAAGTAAAGCAAAGCAAGGAATTCATTCACCACTTCCCAGTGGCAGGCAGCTGTTCAGCCATCTCCAGGGAAGCAGGGCTCCATCATGTGTAATGGTTACTTGGGAAGAAAAAATGCTGTAACTCTGAACGTCCCCCCTTCCTTCTTCTTCCCTCAGCTTTATATAGCTGAGCACAATGCCGTATGGTTTGGAATATCCTTTGGGTCAGCTGGGGTCAGCTGTCTTGGCTGTGTTTCCTCCCAATTTCTTGTGCACCCCCAGCCTCCTCGCTGGTGGGTGGGGTGAGGAGCAGAAAAGGCCTTGCCCCCATGGAAGTGCTGCTCAGCTGCAATACTAAAACATCCCTGTGTTATGAACAGTTTTCAGCATAAATCCAAAGCATCGTCTTACACTAGCTACTGTGAAGAAAGCTAACTCTATCCCAGCCAAAACCAGGACGCTGTTACAGAAGTATTAGGAAAATGAGGGTTGTGATGTTAGATTCTGCTTCTAAAGACATTTTAATTTTGCAAGGGTCAAACTTTATATAATGTAGAAGTAGATCTATTGTGAATTTTATAATTTACATCTCAATGCTCAATAAAATACTGTCTTTTACACCCAGCCAAACACCTCTGGGTTTCTCCACAGTTATTTGTGTAACATAGTCTCACATCAACATGATTTTCAGTATAGCTGATCGAATCAAAATGCAGACACCAGCAGAAGGCATAGGTTGTGGACTTGGAGCTCAGTGAGGAAGAAGTTAAAATGTTTTGTGCCTTAGTCGGTGGCACTGGAAGAAGGCAGATTAAATATATTTTCTCTGGAGATGTTCAGGATCCAATAACAGAGGAAACAAAGTTCTGACTGTGGTAGATCCTGGGGTAAACAAGAAAGACTGCTGCAAGAAGTTCAGTAAAGGACAGGAGGAGGGAAGAAGAGATGTTAACTCTGGAAGACCTGGCGGTGAAAAAAAAAAAAAGAGAGAGAAGACCAAAAGGAAGACAACACAATGGAGTCACAGTTGCCAACTGCTTAGAAGCCATGGAAAAGACAAATGGACGGGCTGTATCAGATGAAATTTTGTGTCATATATTAGGCCATGTTTTGATCATCAAACAAAAAAAAGCGTTGTATGTGGGCCGTTCTCTGTAAAGGCTTTTGGTACATATGGTACATACCAATGCTGGATGGGACTGAAGGTCAGATGAAACCATGAAAATGACTGAGTAGGAGTCAGAGAGATTAACAATCACCTGAATGAAAGTTGACACCACAAAAGATTAGGCAGAAAGATACATTATCTCACCACAGCATGGATGCAGATTCTCTGAAATAGTAGATCTTTTCCATCTCAAACATACTTTGTAGGGACTGGTATCTCGCTATTACCCAGAAGCGATACCACATCTCTGATAGCTTCTTATTACTATTGCAGCTGTGCACCTAGGGCACCTTGCTGTAATATATAATAAAGCAAAGCCTTGGCTTTAGCCTTCAGCAAATACTAATGTGTTCTTTCATTCATTGTGAATCTGTGGCTGTAGCAGGCAGTGATCTCTGATCTCTGATGGTAAGTAAGCTCCTCTGACTAGAAGGTCTGAAAAGGCAATGACAGTGTAATAGAATTTTATGATTACATTTTGAACATTTCCACTGTGAGCAGAAGGCTCCTGACTCAGATATTTTTATCTTCTGCCTAAAGAACAATAAAAATAATAAGAAGGAATCAACAAGTCACGGTAGGAATAACTCAATACCTCTGCTACATTTCCTTCTGCATTATTTTTACTTGAAATTAACTTACTGAAATACAGTGAGAGTACTTTGGTAGTTCTGAAAAAGAGGCCAGCATTACCCGCCCTGTGTGGATGCTCAGCCTGCATTGCTAGAAAGGGGTTTTTCCTCCCTATATACCAGTGCTAAGAATGAATGAATCAACCAAGCAAGACATTCAACTGAATGTGACCTTTGAAGGAATATGGGGGACAGAGAAAATTCTGTGTATGGAATATTTCTAAGACAAAATAGCTTCCCAATCAAGGCAAAAGGAAACTAGGCATCAGGAAACCTGAGTGAAGCCTGTAAGCATGTGCCCACACTGAAGCAGAGCTTTATGTAGAAGCACATGTAGAAACAGCTGGACTTTGGATCCCTTGGTTTAAGAAACATGTTTCATCCGTATAATCTGATGGTGCCTTTTTATCAGGAAAGCTAAAATAAAGTTTCATTTACTTCACCACAGACCTTGTTCTTAAAATGCATTCGCTCATGTTTCTAAAGCACTTTGAGATCCTTGCTCGGCTGACACAATATATGCACAAAGTGTTATTAAATCACTCAGTATAAGAGGTCCTTTACCTCATTATATTTCATAGCAGTAACTCTTTATTATCATCTGATGGCAGTAAAACATGACACAGCTCATCTAGCATGCTGGGACAAGGTCTTGACTGAAGTTGATTAGAGTTTTGTCTGAGTGAGGAGTGAATAAAAATTCAGTTAAGGACTACAGAATTTCATTTCCTAATAAGGCTTTGGGAACATATATATGAGAAGCAAAACTGGCATTCTTCTAATACATAGGTTATTAATGCTTTAGGCTTGATTGTTTCCTTTTAATGGGTATATGAGCTCTCCTAAATTTCAAATAATTCTATGATTTTTTTCACATATTGCTGTTGCTGTGATTCTCTGAGCACTGTTTCTATATGCCTTCCTTATGCTGCCTTTTTTTATGGTACAACCATGCTTATTTTTACTATATAGTGAAAGTCTTTTGCAAGAATAATGAGGATGATGAGTGTCATTATTGATACCCATTGATAGAATTGAATGAATGGAAAATAAATGAGCATATGTATCAATATATGAACATACATATATTAGTTGAATGGAAATACTATATTGATTGAATGGAAAACACATGAACATATGATGAAAACAATTCTTTGAAGAGAAGAGGGCTTGTTTCATGAGGCTAAGGACATCCATTGGTATTTTTAACTATTTGTATCATTAAGCCCTCAAGAACGGATCTGTCATTTTATACTGTGAAGCAATAGCTCTGGAGGAGTTAAAGAACAGAACAAATATTGGCAGAGCAATGAGAAGAGAGCTCTACAGTACAACTGTCACATGCTGAGTAGGAAACCAGTGACCTGGGCATCTCTTCCAGACCTCAGCACATAGCTAGGAACGTCACCAGCTGGGCAATACAAGATAAAGCAGATTCCCTCCCACTCCGTATTTCCTCTTTCACTTGTTCTCTCTTTTTCCCAGACTTAACATAAGGAAATTTTGCTTACTTTGTCATAATGTCATAATTTAAATCACTTCTCAGCTTTTTGCCTCCACACTATTACTCTGGGTGAGTGACAAAGGCTTCCCTGACTTCTACCATGCTCCTGAGTGTGTTTTCCAGCCATGGAAGTTTTCCCCAAGTCCTGCTTAATATTTTTTTAGTATCTGTCACTGCTTTCTGTGCTACTGGAATTATATGACTTAGATATGTAATGAACCAACTCAATTAAATTAGAAATAAATTCTTTATGCAATGAATTGCCTTTTGGCCTCACTTCTCACCAGTAATTATTAATTTTATAAACCCCTCATAGAGATATTTTATTTTGAGAAAAAAGGAGGGGGGGGAAGGAGGAAATAAATAATTAGCAGCCAGCATCACCACAGCAAATGATTTCTACAGAAAACTCAAACCATATAGAAATCCCCTATATAGGAGCAAAAGGAGAGCAGTATAGGCTACCAGGAGCAGGAGATACCAGTCAAGGCAGAGGTGGGGACAATTCCTGAAGAAGGGGACACAATGAAATCTAGTGAACAATGATGTGGCAGAGAAAGCTGATGGGAGCTCAGAGTGGTACCTGGAGAGAGGAGGTTCTTAGTATTGGTCTTTTCCAGAGGTCACAGCTATATCAATGTAAACAGTCTGTGTGCTGCAGGCTCGTGTAATGCCTAAGACCGGGCAGACTGCTTTTAGCCAGGTGTCCCCTGCATCAGCCCAGCAATGGGATGCTGTGGTATGTGAGGATAAAGCACCCATGCTGGCTGAATAGCAGCATTAATCATGGGGCTCCCAAATTGCACTATGAGACGAGCTTGCCTTCTGTTTCAAAATTATATTCATGACAACAAATCTGTTAAACTCCTCCGCTGACATGTTTTACTTTCCCAGGACAGGAACATTGTGAAGGTTGGTTGTTGGCTTAGCTTCAATTTCCATGATAGATTTCAGGCAGTGACCTAACCTACCTCTTGCTTTACAGGAAACGTCATGGAGATTCAAACTAGCTTCATCTGTAGGAGCTTAGTGATAAAGTGGCCAGTGATATATAAGAAAATAATGTATTGTCTGCTTACATAAGACTATTCACCTCCAAGCCAAGTTTGAAGCATTGTGCATCTTTAAGGGAAGGAAGTTTTCTTCATGAACTAGAAATCTGCTTCCAAGGAAGAAGGCAGACTTGCTGTGGAAGATCCAGAGTTTTACTGCTCCTATTTCCTCCAGGGGCACCTTACAACCAGAGCCACCAAACGAAGACGGATGGTCACTGGTAATAGGTAACAAACCTTTTCATTGTACAACCACTTTGAATACTCCTTAGATCAAGATGGGGGGGGGAGGGAAATGGGACTTTAATCAAATGGTGCCTTGCTGGTCAAATGTACTAAACATTACTTAGTAAGTTAACATTCCCAAGTTGCTTCTTCCCAAAAAAACCACACTTGGTGCTCACAGGCAATCTTCTCAACTCACCAGGGAGACAGGAAACGTAACTAGGTGAAGAGAAAAAATAATCTTCCACAATATAATGTGGAGGTCAAAGGAGGGAATTTACAATATTCATGCTGTGCCCGTTCACTAGTTAAAGGGTGAACCATATTTGTCAGGTCAGTCAATAACACACTTGTGACCAGCAGATTTAACAACTTATTTCCCCCTCACCCTGAAAGACCTCCTGTCTGCTCTTGTGAAACCCTCTGAATCTCAAGAATCATTTACTCTCTGGTCTGACCAAGACCGAGGGATTTCCAGCCTGGGAGAAAAGGTGAGGCACACCACATCCTGCAGATAAAAACAGCAGAGCCGTAAGAAGGTGGAGGAAAGGAGCAAGACTTCTGCAGAAACCCCTCCCTGTTCCATAAGTGCCAAGCATGTTTCCATATCTCTGAACCCCTTGCCTCTCAAATCTTAGTCTCTCCTCTTCTGCCACCCTACGCAAGGGCAACGGTTAAATCAAGTAATGAGGGGTGGAAACAGCAGGCCTACATCCATGCTGCTTCTTTTTTTATCTCTACTCACCGAACACAATGGCTACGCATGAGCCCCTCACTCAATCCAGCAGAGTTAGAGTGCATTGCACTCAGACAATTTACCTCTTTGTTTCTATGAAAAAAATAAATTGGTTGAGTTTGTGTCACCTTAGTCTTTTAGTGTATTTTTTGACATTAATTGATAAGGGCATCCAAGCAATCATGCCTAATATCTAGTTTCCAGCACAAAATCATACTTTCATGCAACAACACATAACAGCTCCAATGCTGTCCAGTTTCCCAGTATTAATCTGTTGACAGATGTGTATCACGGCCAGATGGTGCCTCAGCACTCTGGAACCCCCTGCTCAAGGGTACTCAGACTGACAGCACACGTACTTCAGGCTTGTGTCTCATCTGTATGGGCACAGGATGCGTAAAATGAGAGTAGTTACTGAACAGTTTAGCAGTCTGTTAAACTTCTCTGTTATATAACATTAGTCCTTTTTATACATCTGTTATGTTCTTCCCATGGGAGTAAAGCAGGGCAGACAACAGATTGTCTGTTCAATGGGAAATAGAATGATTTCCCCCCACTTTTTTCCCCCATCAAAAGAAACAAAAGCAAAAAGAAAGGGGAGAAAAAAAGGAAAACTAAGAAGTAAGACATTTAAATCACTTATCTGTTTTGACTGAACAAAATATGACATTGGACTTGGTTTTCAATCTTTTTAAATGTTAATATTTTAGTAGAAAAAATTAATTTCATTTTCAAAAAAAATATTTTGTAATGAACATATAAATACTTACTTCCAAGTGTGTCAAAATAAGATAGATTTTCTGTGGCCCCTAAAGCATCTTTTTTAACATGGAGCCTGAAAAATACAACTTAGAAGAAATTTCCAAGAAAAAATTATTTCCACTTTTACACTGAGAAAGATTTATAGTAACACTCAACAGAGCAATAAAAAGGAAAAAAACCCACAAAATTCTTATTGGAGCTTTAAAATTACTTTATTTATCCCTGATTTTTATGCAGCTAATGCTCAGAAGTCCCTATTTTGACTGGGTCACTTTGTGATAAAAAGTATATGGAAAACCTATAGGAAAAACCCCATACCTGCAATGCATAAATATTTTAAAGAGTAAAAAAATGGCAGTGATAATAATCTGCCCTTGGCATGAGCCTGTTTTTATACCTCTTCAAATACTAAAATGGGATAATAAAAATTAAAAATTACTCTTCAAATATAAAATAGGATAATAAAAATGACTCTTCCTTACTTTTCTGGAGTCTATGATCTAGAAGATGGAAATGGTCTCAAGCACATGAACACTGAAATCAAACTGCTTAATAAGCTCCACTGAATTAAGCTCCATGGCAGGAAACAGCATCATCATCTTGAGCTAGGCTTTTTGGAGCCTACAGATGCTACCCTGCAGTTATCCTTTTACTTTGAGATAAAAGGCTTTATTTTCTTCTCAGATAACTTTGAAATTGAAACTTTTTTTCTTTTTGGGGGGTAAGGAAATTACATCTAGAACCAGATGTGCACAGAGCAATCACATGAGCAGCTCTGCCTCGCAATGAAACTCTATGTGCCCCTGAAGGAAATTAAGTTATCCAAAGCCTATTTGAGTTACCCAGCTCATTAACCTTCCTTTACTAAAGGGAAGTTATGGGTTCCATCCATAATTAAGTCAGGTTATGGGAATGTGGTTCACATTACCTACAGCATATCTTTCTGTAGAGATTAATCAGTCTGGACAATAGGTAGAAAGTAATTTCTCTACAAACCTCTCTATAAAGTGGGACTTGAGCAGAATTCGTAGTTTCAAAGGGGGTTATGGTACAGCACAATCTGTGGTGCCTTTCTGCACAAGTCATCTTTCTAACAGAATATGTCTGTGTATAACTACCCATTGCTATGATGGAGTGTTACTTGTCTGATTCCGGAATATGAACATCATGGCTAAAAGTGCAATGTTGGTACTCCAGAAACCACGTATAGCTCAGCTTTCCCATGTTGTCAGTATTGTAGAGAAAAGATAAGATGTTTTTAGCTCTACCTTACAACAAGATCCACCAAGTCTGCCAGGACAAGTCATTCGTGGCATTCACACACTACTGGATAATAGTAAAGAAAAACGTCCTGCAAATCAAGTGGCCAAAGCACAGCAGATGCACACCAGATAGTGTATAACTATTGACAGTATTAAACTGCAGCATAACTAGAGTCCTCTTTGCATAAGGATGAGGGATAGAGACCCTGCGGTAGCTGTTGTGTGATGGGAGAGGACATGGAATAGTTCTCTTCTGGGATACCATTTCAGCTTTTGATTTCTTTTCCTGCCAGGTTTTCTAGGGCATTTGAGTCATGCCACCATTTGTTCCTCTAATCCTTCTGCGCTGGTTTTGAGTGGAGTAGAGTTAATTTTCTTCATAGTAGCTAGTGTAAGACTATGCTTTGGATTTGTGCTGAAAATAATGTTGATGATACAGGGATGTTTGAGCAATTGCTGAGCAGTGCTTACATGGAGTCAAGGTCTTTTCAGCTCCTCACCCCACCCACCAGCGAGGAGGCTGGGGGTGCACAAGAAATTGGGAGGAAACACAGCCAAGACAGCTGACCCCAGCTGACCCAAAGGATATTCCAAACCATACGGCATTGTGCTCAGCTATATAAAGCTGAGGGAAGAAGAAGGAAGGGGGGACGTTCAGAGTTACAGCATTTTTTCTTCCCAAGTAACCATTACACATGATGGAGCCCTGCTTCCCTGGAGATGGCTGAACAGCTGCCTGCCACTGGGAAGTGGTGAATGAATTCCTTGCTTTGCTTTACTTGCACATGCAGCTTTTGCTTTACTTATTAAACTGTTTTTATCTGAACCCATGAGTTTTCTCACTTTTACCCTTTTGAATCTCTCCCCCATTCCCCTGGGGAGGGAGCGATCAGCTGGATGGTGCTGAGCTGCTGGCTAGAGTTAAACCACAACACTTCTCTCACATTCAGGTGTTTGCGCCACTGTTAAATGAAGGAAGGTACTGACCTATCTTGCAGGGATTTTGAAAGGATAAAAATATTAGACATTATACATATAGTAACTGATAGTGGTGGGGGGAGAAGCAAATACATGCTGTAAATAAACACAAAATGTGGGAAAGCTTAGAAAATACCTCCTTTTTCTTCTCTTTGAGACAAATGCTCATACTAAAAATAGCTAAAACAAAAACTAACCCCAAACTTCAATCAATATAAGATTTTAAATTCTGCCTTTTCATGCTATAGAAACAACGCTTCTGTAATAAATAGACTTCAGGACTAGAATTGAGGAGATGTAAGGCCAGATGCCTGGCAGGCATAATTTGTTTAGCACGGATGATTTCAGCGCTTCAGAATGGGTATTTTTTCACATGTCAGAGATTTGGTGATCATTTCTGTATTCCTCCTTATTCCCTGCCTTTGTTCCATAAACCCAAGGAGACTAGGCCTCATTCATAAATCTGGCATAACAATATATGTCCTTTCTGAAATTACTTCATGTGCAGGATAGGATAGGAGGTGCTTTGGTTTACATCCTTTGCTATTTAAATCATTATTATCTTCCATGTGTCAAGTTTAGCCCCCCCAAAACATAGTATTTTTGGGGGGCATGAAGAGAATTCCCTAACTGGTGTCCTGCCTAATCTGAGTACCAAGACAAGGACTATACTAACAGACATCTGATGCCATCTATAGCTGGCAGAGTGGCAGCTTTTTTCTGTTCATTGTGAGCACAGTCCCCACTGGGATCAATTTACTTTTTCATTCACACCACACAAAAGAATGTGTCGATAGTGCTGGAGATGACGTCAGTGCAGTCAGCTGCAGAGAGCCGTGGAGAGTGCAAGTGCTGCAAATGAGAATAGCCATCGATAACACCCTCTTCAGATGATAACCTTTCTATTGGAAATGGTCACATTTGTTAAAGCTTTGTTTTAAAACCTGGCCAAAACCAAACCAAACCAACCAACCACATTTAAGGAAATTCGTAATGGTGATTTCATCCTGAAATAATTAAAGAATCTTGAGCTTCAGAAAATCTCCTATTGCTAAGGAATGATTCTTTGTGTAAGTATCAAAGTGATATAATACACACCAATTTTGGTGCATAATTCACTATCTAGGGAACAAACTGCTATTGCTAGGGGACATACTGAGCTCTCTAACACACAGAACAACTCAACCTCTGGCTGTAAAGTGAGAGCAAAATATAGACTGTTGCTTTTAAAAAAATGAAAAAAAATAGCTTTTTTTTTCCCTGAGTATTCAGCATCATTTGTTAAGTGGCACTTATAAGTTCTTTTATTGTGAAACATTTTTGAAGTCTATTTAATATGGAAAAGGAGACACCATTGTGGCTGTAATACTATTCTCACAAACCACAAAATTTTAACAAGTATTCAAATGTTCATTTGCAGAAGGTACTAATACTTTGCCTCAGACAACACCCACAGCTTAGTTTTATTTTAGTAATCAATATTTGGTCTAAATTTAGACATTGTTAAGGCTGTTTTGCCAAAGCAAATCTTAAGAGTGCACAAGAAATCCCTTTCCACTTGACTCATGACACTCAGGTGCTTTAAGGGAGGTAAGCATTTAAGCAGGCTGATGAGCTGTAAGCTAAGCATAGGAAGGTGCTTGCAAAGGGGAATGTCTCAACTGACTTCAATGCCCTGTAAATCAAAGCCTAAAAGGTACAAATTCATAGCTGAAACCTGCACCTAGCCTGGAATGAGGGTGTTACACCAGCACACAGAGGCATATCAGATGAGCTACAATTTAGCTAGCTCAGTATAACAGCAGTGAAGCGGTGTCTGCATCGGCAAGCTTCCTCCTTCAGCCTATACTGAGGCCAGTGATGCTGCAGCCTCCCTGGTAGTGACACATGCTGGCTACAGTGAAGTGAGTGCCTACATCGTACTGCCTGAATGCAGTGCTGAAATAACCTTAGGGACTGATGTCTTTTATGTAGCTATGAAACAGAACAAGCTTTCTCTGCTATCTTCCCTCTCATGTATCCTGAGAGGACCAGATCTCAGAGCATTGCTGAGTCTCTGTGTTTATTAGAGCCTTTGTCTCAGTGCTGGCATTTTCTATGAGCAAACTAATTTGAACTGGGAGGGGCAGCAATGAAGAAAAAGAAGCCAAAACTACGCTGGTTGGAAAAAGACTAAGGAAATAAGTAATTTTACTTTTTTTTTTTTTTTTTTTTTGATAGGGAACTACTGGAATGACTGCAAGCCCATTAAACTGCATAAAAGGCACTTTACTGACAACATTAAGGTTTGGTTCAGAAACAAAAGGAGTAAAGTCGGATCCAGCAATATCTAAAATGAATGGAAAATTCTTCATTGCTTTCAGCTAAGGCTAAATCAATCTGCAGACTAAACCACTTGGGCTAATTTAGAGTTTAGGGAAAATTAATGAAGACTAGCCAACAGAGGCTGATAGACCATTGGTTTGTTTAAAATTCATTTACTTCTCAGTCTAGAGACTTCTCTGCAGTATCTTTAAGGACCTTAAAAGACTAAATTTCTCAGTGTAGTCAGAGGTTAATCAGATCTTCAGGTTCTTTCAGAAAAAGCCTAAGGATGAGGGAAGGAGGAATTAAGATGCTTAACATGAAGCTGCTCTTTATACAGGGTTTCTGACCTATGTACAGTGGCTGTAAGTTCAAATATGGCCTTTCTCCTGTGCATACTTACAGGCAATTCTGCCTGGAAAATAACTATAGAATTTCATTTTTCTTCAGTCAGTGAAACAGGAAAAGTCAGCAGAGGCTTTGCTTAGTGTTGCGATGCAATGTTTCTCTTCCCTCTCCAGGCACAGAAAAGGGTGGTAGATCGTAACTCTGGATTTGCGGTTTCACTTGGCCAGACAGGTTGCATGGCAAGGATATTCCCATTTTAAAGGCAGGCTGTTGTTTTCTATTTGAGAAAGAAGCTTTGTATTTATTGTCTTACAGATTCAAGGTATTGTGTATTATCACTACCCAAATGTTAACAATTCAGTCCTATTTTATACTATATAATTCCACTGGCTTATTCATACATGTGTAAACACTATTAACTTCTGTATAAAATATGTATGGTTTATATATATTTTATATATATCCAACACATGCGTATGTATAAAAAAAAATGTGTGTAAACACACCGGAGGTGATGTCTATATACATTTAATATAGGGATGATTCCTGCTAAAGACCAGTCATGGAGGTGATCATTTTGGCACTGCATGTTGCCCAAACACATACCTGGATTTGCTTTTGTGAATAAATATCTAAAAGAATAAATATATACATACGCTTTATGTGTATGTTATGAACATATACAATGTGTATATATATTATAGAAGGTATAGAGCTTATATTATGGGGAGACCATATGAAAGAAAAAACTGTCTCTTAGCTTTTTGGGAGGCTGCAACACATTTTGATTAGCGTGCACACTCAAAGTGCCAGTGTATGGCACAGTAATAACTGTTGGAGTAAGTCAGCGGGCCAGAGTCCAGTGGCAGCTGGACAACATAAAAGTGTAGCGTCCTGGAAAAATGAAAAGGTTTTGGGCTGTAGCAGCCTCAGGACCACGGTGTGTAGTGAGCACGCTGCTCGGGTCTGAGGCTGTGTAAGGGGAGCACAGGCTAGGGCTGGCCAGCAGCTCCGGAGAGTGGGTAGCTGTGACACTGGTTTCCTGGAAAACAGATGCAGGAGGACAAGAGAGAACAGAGGTGCCAGTAAAATCAATGGGCTGTGTTAGTAGGGTAAGTGATAATGGAAATAGAGCTTCTGAATTAAACCACAGTGAATCAAAAATTCAGTGATTATGTAAGATAAATATAGTATGTTGGAAAGGCCCTCTTTTGAGCCTGTCAGCTCCACCACCACCTCCCTCCCCCAGCAATGCTAAAACCATTCTTAATGGATTATTCAGCTAGTGATTTTGCAGCTCTGCCAGCAGTTCATTTTATTTTAATAACACCTGAATCTCTACATCGAAGAATCCCTGAACAGTAGCAACCAACTTGATATTTCTTCACTGGACACCCTTCCTAATGCTCTTGGGAGAGACCTGGTTTTCACAGTTGATGTATTTTGAAAGAAAGTATCTAGCTGATTTCTACATCCCGCCCCACCCCCCCACCCCCTTCTTCTTTTTCTCTTTAGAAAAGCCATAGCTGTAGCCTTAGCACAGATTTCCCTCTCTATCTTGGATGCCTTACTGCTACAGTAAGTCCAGTGACATGCTTGGAAAACTTCTTGTCTCCTCTGGGCTTTAAAAGTATAAAAATACTAAGAAATGCTATGCCATAAAATTGATGTCTGCGAAGTTACAAAAAAGGGCTGTACCGCCCCTGCCCTATTATGAAAAATGCAGTGAATAGGCATCTCCTACTGCTTATGCTGACACAGGAGTGATCCAAATTACTTTTGGGCCAGAGACTGAACCTGCAGAGAGTAGGGGAAAATTACTGTAATTCAGACATGTGAGTATCTGGTTTCCAGGAGCAATCAGGTACTTAAACACTTAAATAGCTGCAGTTTCATCTGCAGCTAATTACATGCTTAGAGAAAGACCCTGGTAAGAAAGGGCTGAAGGCAGGATCCTAATTTATACCTGCTCCCAGAAAGGATTTCTTGAATGAAAATAAAAAAGGACTTCAGAGGCACGATACATGAAACAGATTATTTGTATCTATATAGGAATCTGTTTATCAATATCCCCAAATATTTTGTATTCATAATTTGACAGTAAGACTCAGGATCTCACAGTACTATGAAAATAAAAAACTGTACCATGGGGCTTAGACTTCAAACAGCACAAGTTGCTATGGGTTAGTCTTCTATACAATGACAGTGAGAAGAAAGATGAAAGAGTGATACAGATGAAACTGTAGCTACACAAGTCACCTAGGCCTTTACATAGTGAATCTCAGTTCAGGAGAAAAATTTTCTTAATCACTGTCCACAACGCATTGCTTACTGTTTGCAAATACTGATGCTTCTTATGAAAAAGGAAACAAAGTCACATACCAGTTGCCAAGTTATGGTAGCTACATGTCTTCCCATTTACAATATACATGTATAGATATAGATATATATAGATATATATATGATCCAACACGTATTTTATTGCAAGTGGCAGTAAACATGCACAAAGCTGCATGCCATTTGTTAAACATTAGCTTTAAGAGATGTGCCAGAGCTTGTACTGGTTCATCAGGAATGCTGGAACCATGTTCTTCCCTTGGCCTTATCCGTGATAATCAACAAAGTATCCCTGTGTCTTTGGTTGTTATGTTTGAACACTGCTTTTTGCACCAAACTTTTCCCAGGAATCTGCAGGTTTTTAAACTAAAGCATACTAAGCCATTGAGGGAATATGTGAACAAGGAAAGGAAGATTTTTGGTGGGTTTGGTTTGGTTTAGATTTGTTTCCCCCAAAAAGTATTGAGGAGGTGATTAGATATTTCGGTGCTGTGAAAGCAGATGATATTATTGCTGTGAGAGAAAATGTGTTCCGTCTCTCTTTTGGGCACCAGTCCAACACCCACTGAAATCAATGGAAATTATTTCATTGACTGAATTTCTGCTACACCAGGCCCTGTGTACCACACAAGAACAGGTATAGTTTTAAAAAACATAAAGAAAAGCAGATTGAACTTTTTCATCTTCAGTATAACCATCCTTTGCAGCAACCAGCAGTCCCTTCCCCCGTGCCAAGACCTGCTTCTGCCTGTATCAAAGACAATTACTTTGATATTTTGCTTAAAAATTAAGACACAGAATTACTGTTAGCCACATAACCATTTCAGATATCATTGATCTTACTAGCCAATATCATGTTAAATCATTCTCGCAGCCCCCATACTATTCCTTCAGATTGCCTAAGGGTTTTAGCAGCTGTCAAGAGGTGGGTTACATTCACTTTGTATTTTGAACCTTGTGCTCAACCACAAAATCATGAAGTTCAGTATTTTTCAGATGACAGCTGAGATTCTGGACTGTAGTTACACAGAAGCATAAATTATAACTGAACGAAGCAGAAACAGCAATCGACCTTGCAAATATCTTGTAAGGTGAGCATCTGCCAGGTTGCTGCTGGGGAAGAAAGTCAGGAGCAGTAAGGAGATTTTACCCTTTCTCCTGCAGGTGTGGCACATTTTTCTGAGATTTCTAGACATCTGAAATGTTCAGGCAAATGACTGCTACATATTTGGACAAAGCTCTGTGATGTTTGTTCCATGCTAGACCTAAATGATGTTCTGGAGCTTGGAACAATGCAGCTGGAATCATGCCCCATCCGCAGACCTCTCTATTGCAACCACTACAGCATCCTTATGTCATGCATGGAGATTACACTGGATTCATTGCACATCCACTGCCATCTTTTTATTTGAAATTTCCATTTGATTTAGGGATCCATAAGCAAAGGGTGCAAAAATGTTACACCTGGTGCTCAGTGGTGGCTGAGCAACTAGAAGCAGGTGTGCATTGACTATACCCCGTACTAGAGGTATTTGAAGTTGGCATTGACAGCACAGGGTGCCTTTGGCAGCAAATGCTTTTTGCAGTATCAGCAGAGACACTGTAATTCGGACATTGCCTATGGCTTCATTCCCTAGGAATAAGCAAAATATGCTTCACCATTTCTCATAGTAGGAAAGAAGTTAAATTCAAAGAGACCTACTGTAAGTGGGATTACGCACACAGTCTTTGAAATTTTTCATCATCAAGACCTTAACAGAGGTTGAAACTAGGCAGTGGAGTCAGACTGAAGTAATTATACTGGAAAAAAAGAAAGAAAACTGAGACATGCTGAGCACTGTACCTATGGCACAATGAACATCACCAGGCTAAGAAGAACATCTTCAAGCAATTTATTACTAACAATGATAACAGTGATAATTCAGATACACATATTATATTGTATAGTGAAATTAAAATTCAAAGAAACTACATCATATATTATGCAAGTAAATAATGCTAATTAATATAGACTGTACATTAACTTCCTGTGTAATTACTTAATCTCAATCTTACCTCTAGAATGTGTATTTTTGGAATCTGGATGTACTAACTATATTGTAATTATATACTGTAATGACTTTAAAATTATATACTTAGTAACAACATGTGCTTATAACAAATTCCATAATTAAAATGTTTTAAGAATAGGATTGAATTTCTGACATAAAAACTCCAGACTTCAGTAGCTGATGCAGGTATCTTGAAAAAGTTGAAAGCAGTAAGTACAGATTTTTTAAATTATTATATAATTATGTAACTCATATTGTATTTATTCACTTAATCACTGGCCTAATCTTTAAAAAATATTTAAAATTAGCTATTCGTTCTCACTTCATTTAGCAATGCAGCCTACCAAATAGAAAGGATTTTTATTTTACAGAAATAATAAACTACATTATAGATTAAGTGTCAGTGCACTGTAGATGTTAAGCAAAGCATAAAATTGAGATCCAGGGGTCAACATTGTTGATATCTTCTATATTTTAAATTTATGAAACTGTATTTGAAAGTTGCTATCCTTATCCCTCCCAACTTGCTTATGGTTCTATTCTATAAATGCTATGTGTGTATTTTGTCTTTCATAAGAAAAAAATAATCAGTAAGATAAAGAACAACATCCTATAGAGACTATAGTGAAGTGATAGACCTTTCTACTCAAATTCTCTTCAGCTTTCATAAAATCTGTAATTGCTGCCTGAAATTGGTACATGCAAGGATACAACTGACAGGCACTGCCTTGTGATGAAATGGGAATTGAAAGAAGGATAACATTTTAAGCCTGTCAGAACCTGGAAGCAGAAGGGTAGTTGATATTTTCCAGACAAGACCCTCATTAAAGCCAACTTCTCTTCTTTCATCTCCTCCATCTCTAAAAACCTGCAGTAGACACTGGGACCAAAACTGGCTTGGCTTTAAATGTGTCCATTAACAACTACCTGGTCTGAATTTTTGTTTAAGGTCATCTGCATGCAAATCTTACAATGTTATTTCCCTTAAAAGTCTAAGTTCAGAAACATTAATGTGCAGCCTCTTACAAAAAAGCTCATCATACTTGTATGCACCCTGACAGATGTGTACACTTACATGTCTGATGTGCATTTGCAGAGGTGGCTATACTATCCTGTATATTGAAACGCTGCAGAGAGACCAGGTCAGTAGTAAACACAGTGGAACCCCTACACAAATATATTCATAGGCTAATCCCTTCTTCAAGAATTTCAAAGGACAAAGTTAATATCTGGCAGCTCCATATATAAAACATTTTCTTTTACTTTTTATACCTTTTGATGGCAATTTGCAAAACATAGACAACTCTGTGGCTGTACTTCTTTGAAAATCCAATATGAGCTTTTCAATGAGACAGACTATTTCATCTGACCTGTCTTAGGATGAGCTGAACACTCCATTGACTACCCTCATTTATGTCCCTTGCCTATGAGTGACTCATTCAAACATAGCCATCTAACTTCTAGATGTCTCACAAAGGACAGATAAATTCCACAGTTCATCTATTTAATGCAAACAGATGTATTCAAATGGTACTTTTCCTGGCTGACAAAATTAGCCCATTATCAAATAACATGAAGTCTATGCAGTTTATCAGCTGCAAGAATTTTAACAGACAAAAACCTCTTGGCTTTGACAAGTTAATATTGTGAGCGAAGAAACAGGTGTCATAGTTTTACATCCCAAGTATCAAAACATATAAGAATGTGGAGCTTTAAGAGTCATCATGATATAGAGCAATTATCTGAATTTTCCAGTGTTACAGGATCTGTGAAGGTGCTGTAACATACTCCAGAAGTCTATCCACATGTGTCTGCTCCACAGAGTTTGGGGGATTTTTCTATGAAAAAGATAAATAAGCCAGGTTTTGTGGATCAAAAACTATCACCTAATTGCAGAATGCTTTCAGCACAACCTGGAGAGGCTTTTGTGATGCAGTTACATTCATCATTATCTTTATGCATCAGAATAGTCACACTTAACAGTTCTATCAAGCAGATTAAGCTTCATGCGTAAGTAATTGCAGAATTGGGACCTTTTACATTTTGCTTCTTGATCTAGGAACTGTCTATTCAATTCACATAGAACTGAGTCAGCAGTCAATGAAATGAGTGTTTAAATTCTGCTGTCACTGAAAGCTTGGCAGCCCAAGGGATGCTGATAACAGAGTTTCAGTCCAAGCACTCTGGCCAAATCTACTGAAGTTTTTTTAGCCTGTGATAGCTCTTTTCCAGCTCCCTACTTAGTGCCATTGCATCTGATGGTCTAACAATCTTTATTGCATTTACCCTCACAGCATGCCTCAGTGGCTGGGCAAATGCTTGCATTCCTCTTTGCAGAGGAGGAAAAAGGCAGATGGATTGAAAAATGTAGGCATCTAACTTTGATTTTTCAAATTATCACAGACAAAAATACATAAAAATAAGTTCTAAAGAGTTCTCAGAGGTTGCCTAACCTACGCTGTTGTCTCAGGCCAGCATCAGTCATACCTCAGCCACTCATATCTGACAGTTCTTTAACCTGTTTCTCAAAAACCTCTTTTAATTGAAATTCCACAGGCTGCCACGACAATTCCAGTGCCTCATTCTCTCCTGTGCAGAAAGGTTTCCTAATATCTGACCTAAATATTTCTGCAGTTGTAAGCCCTGTCATACACCCTGTAGAAATGGAGAACAGTTTACTGTCGTCTTTTTTTTTTTTTTTAATGGTCTCTATGTCTTTAAAGGCTTGCCTCCAACCTCTGTTTTCTGAGTAGACATTTCTCCATCTGTTTGGACATCATATTTTCTACATTCCTGTCTATCGTCTCTCAAGTATGGCAGAATTTAGACGTGGGTGGCCAAAGTTCCAAGCTGGTTAATTAAATTTTCACTTTCAGTTTAAATATGTGAGTATCCCATGTATTTTAATGAGCTCCTTGCATACCTAAGCTGGGCAGGTATTTATATGCTATACTGTATCAGATCAAAGCAATCAAGTTCTTGCAGAATTATGTCTTGAGTTGGAAATTGAAATCAGAACTTGTCACTGTAACAGCAAGAAAATTGAGATGAACTATGTAATCAGGTACAAAGATATGTTAACTACTAATAGGATATTAATAATAGTTTGGTATATCAACATCTTCAAAATCAGTCAGTGAATTTTCTCCTGAACAAGAAGGCATTCAAGAGAGTAAGATCCTAGACCTATATAGTCATGCAGTTATCATAAACCCTATATGCAGTCATTCAGTAGAGAGATTCCCTGGAAAACACGAGCCAAACAGTGGTGGAGAGGCTTGAACACCATATGAGAAATGCATTGCCTCTTAATTTTAAACAGAACTGCACTCAAGTATGTAATGAATATATTGACTAGAAGGAGATAGAGAAGACTGTCTCTGCTGCCCAGAAGGAATTATATTAAAATACTGCACATAGCATCTATTTTGGAAGGTATGACATAAAATTTAACAGTTAAAAAACCCCACCCTTATGTGACTGATATTTTCAGAGGGCAAAGGTTCTAGCAGCAGTGCTTCCCAAAACCTATCTCACTTGCATTATTCAAGACCTGTCCCTAATAATGTCCCTTCTCAGCACAAGAAAATTGTTGCAAGTTACAGTAATCACAGTTTTGGAACTGCATTTGAAAAAATTGAAAGGTTTATGACTAGATGACAAAAGTTAGTTTCAAGCATCGTTGATCTTGGCCTTTGTCATTGCTTTTTCTTGAGATTTCCACCTGTCTTGTTCTATCTCATCACCAAGAAGACTGGACTGTAGGTGGATGCAGATTTTATGTTACTTTCCTGCATTAGTATGATAAATGCTTAGACAAAAATTTCACACCCTAAATGATTTGCAGACAATAATAAAAATATAACAAAGGCCACATAAGCAAAAATACCAAGAACAATAAGGTTTGTGGATCTTCAGCAGTGTGCGCTTTATGGTAAAAGGCCCATTCAAAAGCAAGATATGTGGAGATGTTTAAAAAACATGGAATGCTACGTTTAGATTCTCAGCTGGTATAAATTATAACAGCTTCACTAGAGTCCATGCAGCTATACCACTGCACATACACCAGCTGAGACTCTGACACATTGGTCATACCTAACCACAGATTTATTGATGTGGATAGCAGGCGCTGCAGGGGAATAGTATATCTCTTGCCTAACTAGGTTCCTAATGAGGTCTAACAAATATACAGATGTGAGAACAGTTTAGAAAAACTGCTCAGAAATATTATCTACTGCTTATTTTCAGAACTTGTCTGAAACACAAGCTTTCTCTTAGGTTTGGAAGGCAACTGAAGCAATTTAAATCCAACTATGGTTGAGAAGCAGATGTGATCTTTGGCTTTCAAAATGAGACTCTGAATAGAGTAAACTGAGATTTGATAAATTCAAGAGAGATTGTCACCTCCATCTCCTGAACCTGCTATTTTCTGTCTGCATCGGATCTTCCGTCTTCTTGATTTTCCTTGCTATATCTAAGAGTTGCTGAAGGCTGATAAAGAATTACTGGCTATTTTTTTGTTTGTTTTCTGGGGGTTTGTTTGTTTGCATTTGTTGGGGTTTTATGATTACAAAAATCCACTGTTTTCCCTTTTCTTAACTTCAAGGGCTTTTTTCAGTTTTGAAATATGCCAAGCATTAAATAGAAGGCATGACACCAACTCAAAATTCAGCATCTCCTCCCTCATTACCATAACCAACCAAATTACATTACACCTTTTGTGTTAGTAGGTAGGTCTATATGTGCATGCCTTCAAGTGATGGATCTTGAATTTTGTCCTGGCATGGGGTTAAGTGCAAAGCACTATGATCCACACTTTACATTTCACTGTACATTAAATCTGCCTAGAAAGCAGTCAGTATTTTAATGTTAAGAGCTCAAGTTACCTGACACCACAATGGACTGCCAGCATGTCTTCCTGATGGTCTTAGCAGTAGAGGAGACTAAATACAGAATGTTTTAAAATAATAGGCACTTGGGGAGGGGGGGGGGCGAAGCTGCTTAGAATTTACTTAGTAAAATCTTTGTGGAAATTCTATTTTACCCATATGAAATTGTTATTTGCAGGCACCCAAACCTACTGCCCAGACTAAAGTCAAGCCAAGGCAATATGGGGGAGAAGGAAATGTTATTTATAACATCTCAATTTTAATACTTGTGAAAAATGAAACAATAGTAGCTGTTTGCCGAGCTACTTTGATTCTTTCAAGGTAGTACTATAGGTAATTTAAACAGCTGTTACCCTGACAAGGTGTCCCTGCTACAGACTTTGACTTCTCCAGACAAGGAGAACATCAGCCGCTCACATTAATAAACTGATGGTTAGAAGCTACCAGGGTACCAGAGTCTCCAGTGGATTATACATAGCTGGTGTGCATGCTTCCACATGTACCCTCTACTCTGAGTTTGGTTGTTTTGGTTGTAGTTATCCACTTTTACCCAACTGGAAGTGATACTGGGAATTTAAATAATGTGTAAGACTGGTCAGATGGAAGATTCCTTTAAAGATATTTGACTTTTGGATCTGATTTTCATTCACAGTCTTGACATATTTTTGCATCCCTGCAGCATTATGTGGAGAACCATGACTTTGGTCTTGAGTGGTGGCCCAGTGTTGCCATTGCAGTTTCAGGCAAGTGATGGGTGGCCAGTGGTTATTTTAAGCATTTCTGGAAGCTTGAGAGTGGTTGAAGCAATCAATATATACAGAGCCTGACGTAATTCCTTTAGAAAATCCTAATGTGCAGATGAAAAGCAGTATGTATAACCTAGAGAGTCTGTAGGTATGGTACCTCTGCAAAATAGCAAGTGAAAATCAGAGAGCTTATCTGTAACAGATGGAAGCCAGAGGGAATGTTCTTAAGGACAAATTTGGAGTACAGTGCCTATTTCATTGTGGGACATAAGTCAAGAGAGCATAATATCAGTATTGTTACACTAGTGTGAAAGCTGAATGAGGAGCTTTGAAAATCATGTACAAAATACATAACAATATTGACAGGGATGTTCGAGAAACACTGGAGGGATTTTACTGGGCATAGGGTGAATAGACAGTCCCCAACATTTTCAAAGAGATTGAAAAATGTTGTGGGGTTTCAAAAATTCAGTTCTTATTCTGAACAAATTTTAATGGAAAATTTTCACACTAACTCAAGATCATTGTAATCCCAGGCAGTGGGACCGCCAAGGCTGCAATGAAAGATAAATCTGCCTTGACAGTGGAGCTATCGGCCTGCTTGATTTTCTCTTTTGATAGGTTTATGTTTCATGCCAATCAATCCAGCCCTACTGTGCAGCATAGTCACATTACCTTTATAAAGTAATCCACTAGCAGCCTAAGAGCTTTGAAGGAATACAGTGCCCTCTAACTACAGCGGGGGGGGGGGGGGGGGGGGGGGGGGGGGGAAGTAAGTGTGAGAGGATGGGAAGAGATTTTTAAGAAAACTTTTTTCTTGTGTTAGCTAATGGTTCAGAGACTCGGATCTCAGCCATTCTGATGATTACACATTTCCCTGGGGAAAACATATGCTCAGTATGCTCACCTTGGGGTTCCTGTTTCCCACTTAATCATCGCAAGAATAAAGTGAGATGTCTCTGAGCAGATGTCTCTAAGGAGCAAGGTCTCATGGTGACTGATTCACAACAGGGTACATTTTTCTGCTGAAAAAAGAATCCACAGATGACAGCAAATATTAGATCAAATGTCAAAATAAATTCATATTTACTAAGCCAGATTCTCATCTCACTTAATAGAAATGTAAATTCAGACCGTTTGTTTGTGTGCTGAAGCTGCTTTGGAGTTACTTCATTTTAATTAAGATCAGAATCTTACTCTCTTTGTTGTTTTAGATTCTTTTTAACAGCTAAATTATGCCTACATACAGCAAACCGATGGATCCATTTCTAGTACTGTTTCTTCAATAAAAGCTTCACCAGCCCTTAGTACCTTAATCTTGCTACTGGCATCAGGACAACAGTTTGGGGGTATAGCTAGCATATGCTGCAAATGAAGTTATGTCACTCAAACATAATATTGTAACAGCTCTGACTTCTAATAATCAGTGAACTGTAAAATCTCAGTGCAGGTTATCTCAAATGAAAATTCCAGAGACAAAACCAGTTTGGAGGTTAATGGAATTATCTGGAGTCTCAGGATGGGAGACTATAATACAGCTTTTATGCTGGATCTGCAATACTGTGTGGAATAGCCAATTTGATTTCTTTTTACTCCCCTCCCTCTCCCACTCATGCTATTTCCCTGAGTTCTTTGAAATAATGTGAGGGGTTTGACAGATTCTCTAAAAATTAATCCTGACAGGCCATATGCAATATAATATAACTTCTTCATCCATTTTTAAAACAATTCTCCTTCTGTGAATGCTCACAAACATATCTAGTCCCATTGCATTGTTCCAGCTGTGCTCAGCTGTCTGAGTTAAATGGAACTCACCATGTATCATAAATCTGAGTCACTACATGGTCTTATGGTCCTGAGTTTATTTTAAGGAGTAGAGGATAACAGATGAGAAAAGCAAGCAAGGTTCAGAAGCAAAGCGAGAGCAACTCAGAAGTACTGCCCTATCCTGCTACCGGCTCAGCCACTAAAATACCACATGGCTTTGGGAAAGAGTCAAATCAAAAATTTCTTCAAGCATGGTGGTGGAGTGTCCAGATTGAGGTATCTGAGTCTGTTAGAACTTGAAGGATCCATGAGGCTGGGCACAGTTTGGGAGTATATGAGCAGGCTAAAACCTGTGCCTAGAGATGGGCTGGAAAGAAAGCTGGAGCTAATTGCATAGTTTAGGATGGCGAAAGTTGAAGTAAGGTTGCTAATTTTTCCTAGTAAACACATCTAGTCATAATTTTTAGTGGGAAAAAAAAAACAGTAAAAGGTTGCTATAATTAGAATAGCAGCTGGTTTGGCAAGAAATACCCTGCGAAGGTGGGAATAAGTGTCTGAAGAAGCAGAAAATCTTCTAGCATGGACCTACTGCCAGCAAAGGAAGTTTCTACAATATCAGCATCTGATGTCTTCCTTCTTCTAACCCTCCTTTCCCCACATCCCAATGCCCAAGCATGCTTTGTGTCTGAATTCTAGCTAAAAGAGGTGTCAGATTCTACAGAAACCTTCTAAAATGCAAATAAAATGACCATAAGAAATTATCTAGTCACCACCTTAAAAGATCAAAAACAGATAAGGTATGATTTAAGTATTTTGTAGAATTCACGATGAATTTGAAGCAATCCACTTAAGGTTTGACAGCAGAGACAGCAATAGTTTAAACATATTTTTCCCTTCTTTCAGGTTACGTGTCATTCAATCGATTACATTTCTGTCAAATGACAGTGACTGAAAAGGTCCAAAGGCAAGACAGAAAGCGCAGGATTTAGTACTACAAGGAAAGGTCCCACAGTCCAGCCAGGCCTCAAGACTGAGAGTGGCTATCTCAAGCACAGCTGCAGCAAAATGGCACACCAGGCATTCAAAAGCAAGTGGCACACTGGCTTCATCTGCTGCTGGGACACATAGGCTGGTCCTTACCTCCTGGCTTGATAGGCCAACGTTGTCAGGGAGACAAATTTCAGCCAGAGTTCCCAGTATCTTCAACTCAAATTATAGTATCTGTACTTTAGGGGATCACAGAATGAAAATTAGATGTCTTCTTTGGAAATACAGACCTGAGCCTCCATCTCCCTTATGATCTATAATCCATATATGAAGGTGAGCACTAACAGTCATCAGTGTGAGAAATCCTGGCAGATAGAGCAAATGGGCACATTATGGTAGATGCAAAATATATTGTTTTGCGATTAATTTCAGTGATTTAGGCAAGCTGAACTGTGTGCAACAGCCATTTCTGACTCTCCCTTTGTAGTCTGAAACATAAGCACAGTGCGTTCAAATGTAAAACTGGGATATGTATAACTTTATTTTCCGTGCTGTGCACATTTGCATTTTTTAGTAGCAGCCTGTTTGTCCTTATGTCTATGCAATGCAACAAAATCTCATGTATCTCCAAATGTCCTCACTGTGGAACAGGAAGCAGCATAGCTGCATCAACATGGCAGAACTAATCAGTCTGGGCACCGTGCCCTGCTGACGCAGCTCTCCTCTTTCCAGGACCCCAACTAACATCTCTGCAAGGCACTAAGCACACACTGCTGAAATTCAAATACTGTAGTCATGGGGACAGACAGAGTGCAGCAAGAGTTAATCTGAATTTACAGGCTAGTGGGTCAAGCACATAAAGGGGAAGTGGTAGATTTATCAAATATCATGCAATTATTATTTTTTTAATACGAAGGTAACAGCCTGCACTTTGCCTGGAACCTTCCCAAGCAATTGTCTGAGCTATTA
The DNA here is from genome assembly GCF_023638135.1 of Falco biarmicus. Classification (NCBI taxonomy): domain Eukaryota; kingdom Metazoa; phylum Chordata; class Aves; order Falconiformes; family Falconidae; genus Falco; species Falco biarmicus. The sequence continues at coordinate 29,756,010 of NC_079293.1, read as the reverse complement.
GGTTAGGATTAGCATGCCATGTGGTTTTTATGCTCTTGGTCACAGACACTACATCTATACTGCTAAATTTAACAGTGTCAGGACCCTTTCTTTGGCTCTGAGACCAGCAGCATGGCCCAGACATGCCCGTGCTATGCTTCCAAAGAGGGTAACTGCCTTCAGGCAGCCTACTGGAAATAGTCCCAAGCCTGTGCTGGCTCCTGGGAATTGTTTAGAGGAAAACTAGTTGGCCCAGGTCAAAGTCATGCTGGGAAATAGGCTGTGAGTATGCAGGTAATGTCTAGGCCCTGGAACTGGTTAAGTTGCTAGCATAGATACTGCATTTAAAATGTTAGAAAATACCCAAAGTATTTGAAGAGTAACTGCCTAGCTTTTATACGGGTAAGCATCAACAAGAACATGTCCACATTAATATGTGATCACACAACCCAGTGAAATCCAGAATCAAAATATCAAATGAAAAACCGTTGGTGCCAACCCTGAGATGGACTCGATGCTTTCTGAAATGTGCTGAGTGCATCTGATGTTCTTTTGAATTCAGGAGGCAGTAACTTTCAGGCTTGAAATACTCAGACTATATGAGCCAAGAATGATTCACACTATCAAAGCCCTAGAAAAAAGGAGAACACATGAGAATATAACAACAAACAGAATTTAGAACACTATCACTTTTGGTCCCAATGAGGAAAATAAATGAGGTTGCTTACACCATAAAAATTCTGTAGCATTAAAAAACAAATTCTGTAGCATTAAAAAACAACAACAATGAACCCAAAATTGACTTTTCCTCCCCAGTGAGTGTCTTTTCTCTTGTTTAATAAAGCATTATTCTTTTTAGTAAACATAAACACAATCATTAATTCATTTTTCTTCACACTGTTATATGAAATTCACAAACGGATTGTGGACTAGAGTTAAAATCTCTAACAACCTTCTTAGTATAGTATACTAAGCATACTTTCATATATGCTTTTTCTTTTTAGTAGTGTAAGAAATCCTAAATTCAATTTTACCATAAGTCAGGTTTCTATTTAGCTCCATGATCTAGAGAACCATGGCCGCTATAGGACCAGCATATTTAATATTCATATTTTAAAGAGGCTCAATAGTCTTTATTCTCGTGTATCTGGTTAATACACCCATTAGGTTGAGTATAAAGCCTTATTTGAACAGCCATGTGCCTATGCTTTTGTGTGAGGGCAACAAAAAAGAGGAGGCTCACAGGAACAGCACAGGGCATACTGAAGTGGCATGACTTGTACCTGCTTGCCATAGGGGAAGAGGAGGAATGCTGCTGGGAACTGCATGCTCCCGTGCTTCAAAGAGCAACAAGGATGCTGGGCTCCCAGGCAACAAGCAGAGCCACCTACCAATGTAAATGCCTTCCACAACAGCTTTGACCTGTGGTGGAGCCAATTTTGCTTCTTCCTCAGTTCAGACTCTGGGGTGCAACTGTAAGATGCTGTAAAATGATCAAAACTCACCACACCCTTGATGGGCACATTCTGTGCATCTCTGCACGATTTGAGGGTGTCTTATGCACTCTTTTGGCAAAGACATTTTCTCAAAATCTGAGCACAAATTCAGCTGGGTGGCAGAAACGACTCTCTAACCTACTTGCTTGCAGTGAAGCCATAATAAGAAATCCAGTTCATGAGGGATTCTGAGACAGAACAAAAAGCAGCAAGGTTTCCTCAGCATGTGAAAGATGGGGGGGGAATCTCTTTTTTCTGTCTCTCTCTCTCACACATACACATCACACCACAGTGACAATAAGTTGTGGCACAAACTGGAATATCGATAAATCCTTCATCAACCTGAGGCTGAAATACAGCCAGCTAAAACTTATTTTTAGACTCCCTTGGACACCAGCCAGAATGAAACCGGCAAGAATAAGACACTGCAATAAATGTTGGCAATGCAAAACTGTAGATAGGAAAAGGGGGCCTTAATCCATACACTATGAAGGTGCCCCTTAGTGAATCCTTTCTGGGGAGATTTTAATAAGTGGAGTCATCCTTATTGTGGTTATAGGTCTCGCCTTGTTTGGTCTTGGTATGGGCTGATTTCAGCTCACTTTATACCGTTTTGAATATGCCAGGCAGCAGATAATGTTATGCAGCAAAGGATACCCCCTGTCAAAATGAGAATGGAATATAAGCTGATTTTTGAGAGTATAATTATAATAAAACTGTTTCCCAAGGTTATACGAAGTTACAAAGTACCAGTGCCCCCCACCCCCTGCCACACACAGACAGACTTATCTTTGAAATATGAAGGTCCCTTAAAAGAGAAGGGACAGAAGAGAGATCCATCTAGCCCTGCTCTGCCCTTTCCTACTTGTATGGTCCAGCTTGCACTGGGGTTTGCTGTACATTTCCTTGGTTGCATCTGCCTCTCCTGGCAGCAGAACTACACAGCTTTGCTATTAAGGCGCCTCCAGAGAGAACATTTTTCACCCGGGCAGGGATGAGACAGATGGATCATCATGACAAAGGTGTTCTGAGGCAGCTCACAGTATCCAGAAACTGCTATTATGAAACTGGACATTGGATTTGCTATTCTCTTTCAAACATGAAGGCCCAGCTAGTCCAAGATCTGGACTCTGACAATAACCAGTACCAGATGTTTAGAGGTATAGACTGAGGGTAATGAAAGTATATCCTAATCCTTCCACTTCTCTTCAGCATGACAGCTAAAATTTGGATTAAACCCTGAAGCAGAACTTTCTTTCCCAAAACTTTGTAGTACAGCTCTCAAAATTCTTGTGATACTTGGTTCTTTTTCACTGCTTGTGAAATTCTCAGCCTTAAAAACATCCTAAGACAATGAGTTCCAAGGAGCATGGTTACTTTGTGTCCTAATTGCATCCCTTTCTATTCTAATTGCTCTTCAGATTTCACTAAAACTATGCTTTATCTCTCCATAATTCAATGGGGAGACAAAGTCTTGATCTGACTTCTTTCAAAATTTATCATTTAATGTAATTTGATATACTTTAGTTTATCTTCCTTTATTATTTTGCTTTCCAAGCAATTCCAAATTTTTCAATCACTGTCATGCAGTTTCTCAACTCCTTCCCATAACTCATATTCAGCAGTAGCTTTTCTGATTATGTGGTGGTACATCACAGATACTCACAGATACATGTGAGATTGCACTACTGATGTGAATAGTATGTTTGTCCTAATATTTTGCAGTGTTTCAAATTCATATGCACAAACAGGATCTACTTAAAGCTACTTTTAATTGTTCTTTAAAAAATAAAATTGTTAACTCTAAATTTGAGAATAATCTAATTTTACTAAAAGAAATAATATACTGTCACCTCTATGTGAAGGATAACTTCATGCAACAAAACTTTTCAAGGACTGATACAGACCATTAGTAGGGGGATGTAGAAATAAGGCAGGAAATGTCATGTCATTATTGCAAGTCAGGTAATGGTCACTAAAACCTGTTCATTTCAAAATACACCTATTTTAAGCAGCAAGACAAGGAAAGAGGACAAAGATAATGGGCAGTGCAGGATGATAGCACGGATCGAGCTGAATGATTTTCATCTGGAATGCATTGATCTCAGAAAGCATTAGAGGACTCAAAGCCCATCCTCTTTACTCATCTGTGTGAGTCATCCTCATTAAATTCAAAGGATCTCAGAACATCTGTGCAACTGTAAATTGAATTTTAACACTCAAATGAGCAGTGACTCAATACAGCTTTCTATGGCTGATACCAAACCTGGCAGGTGAAGAATTGCCTAAAAGCAACAAAGCAGTACAGAAATTTGACTTAGAAGTGTCAGAGTTAGTAGGTGGCAGGTTTAAAAATTAATTTCCTATAGATTATTAAAACACAGCTTTAAGTGTATTTGAAAGATTACAATTATCCAAGCATTAGTATAGCTAATTTCATACAGAGAGGATTAAACTTCTCTTTTCTAAAGGATACAACTAAATAGCCACCGCACAAAATGTTCTACAGGTATAGACAGAAAATAAGAAACTGAAGAGAAATTAATGAAAGATGACCATTATTTTCAACAAATAGACCATGATATTAAATGAATTAGAGGGGTTTTTTTTAACAGGTATGACATGTCAGGGTTGATTTCTTTCTGAATAAATAATGTCAGGAAAGACTTGAATGTAAAAGTTATTTGTAATTTTAAAAGTTAATAGGCAATGAACAATAATTTGGAAGTGCTAAGGAATCAGATTACTAAAAGTATTTAGATCTAGACATCAAAATGATGCTTCATTGGATCCTTCTCAACTTTGAAATAAAAGACAATTAGGTACAAAGAACTCCCTGAAAACCTCATACGTTTTTGTCTGGATTTCTTTTTACCTGACAACCTCTAAAATATGACCTGTTAAAGACAGAACCCTAGTGGCTTTCAGGGATATACAACCTTTTTCTTTTTTTAATAAGGCTGAACTCCTAACTATTTTATTCAGACAGGCCATTTTATATTCAATTAATCTATTGTATATATGTCTCTAAAGAAACAAACCAGAAATAAGAATGATCCTAGAAATATTCAGGTTTGTTACTCGACAAAAAAAAAAATAAGGTTTTTTTGTTAATTATAAACAGTAATCACTATTTTGAGCCTGTTTACTTCACCCGGATGAGGTATACATTTTTGCAACTACCAAAGCTGTGGCTCCCTGGCTATATGTATACAAGGTAGTTAAAAAGCGGCAGGGAGCGCTCTGCATGATGAAATTTGGTCACCTGCACTACTTCGGTTGTTCAACCAGTCCCAGGCATGCCATAGCTTTACTTTCCCAGTTTCTAAACTTTGATTGAGTTCAGACCATGGACTATTTCCTTTGGCATTTTAGACAAAGCCACATCACTGTATAAATACCATGGACACGATCTTCTCTATGTACATGGTATCAGAAAAATGTTCTGGGCACTGTTAGCTGCTAGACACAGTTATGAGTTAGAGGATTGTAACAGAGAGATTAGAAACTGCTGGTTTTATTCCTGCTACCTGAAATATGTTTTTAAAACCAATACAAACCATACTAGTCCAGGAAAAAGGGACTGGCATGCAGTTCTCTCTTCTTTTGGGAGTGTGCTACAACCAGTACAGAATCCTGTGCCTTCTGCTTTGTCCCTTTGGCTACGACCTGAGCATTGCAAGGTGACCAAGCCCTGACTCTGCAAGCTAGGCATGGGATCACTGGATCCAGGGGAAGAAGATGATCTACACTGCAATGACCCCCAAAAGGAGAAAGCTCCAAGGCTCAAATCCCTCACATCTGGCTTCTTCCTGTGAGTTCTGCCAGGCAGTTCCTCTGGCTGCTGTGCCTCGTGCTGAGCCCATCACTGCCCTGCGTAGACCCAGAACTTCACAGGGCTGAGGGTTTAGATGCCCTCCTGCCTTCTCACTGGGTTACAGCAGAGTAAAAGCAGCACTTTGGTGATTGGTTCCTTAGACTGGAACCTCTCTATACATACATATGTAAGATTAGGGACAGGCAAGCCTTGGTGGTGCTGAATAAATCTGGACATCTCTGAGCGGGGCAGTGGCTGGAATGGAGACCACTGCCACCCCTCTTTGTACTTAGGCGTCTACTTATCAGTGAATCCCATTGTAGGTAGTAGAGTTTAGGGTCTGGCCGTAACGCATCAAACTCTTATCTTTGCTTAGATAGCTAGAAGCCACAGTTTCTGGTTTAAATCTCCTATGGTTGGTTGTCCTTGTGCCACTATTATCTTTTGATTTTCTTAGTTCCATTAGGTCAGGACCAAGCAGTTCAGAAGGGTCACAGTGACCTTGCTCTAAGGCTTAGCCTGAGTAGGACTTTTATACTTCCGTTTTTCAAGGCCCACTCCTACAGAGGAGAAGAAAGCCATTGCCATAATGGTCACTGTAGGTTCATACAAGATTTTTTGTATTGTTTCTTGGTAGAATGTCATATGTAACACAACATGCAAACAGAAAAGGCCATAACAATCATTCTAGTATGGCTTCTACGAATAGAACTTAGATTTTTGTGTTGCTAAAAAAAAAAGTGACAAGGTGATTGTGAAGAACTAAAAAAACTGTACCCTAATACAATCCATATTCAGTCATATTAATCATTTAATTTTGTCAAGAAATGGAACATGCTTTTCAGGACTTATCCATGCCCGAAATGAACCCATTCTGAAGGAAAGCTCTGTGTATTCCAAATAAGAAATTTCCTCCTTTTTTAACCAAGAAAACTGCCGTTTGTTTAAAAAAGAGCACAGATTTCTCTGTGATCATGCCTCAAACCATAGAAATAACATTTCTATGACTGTTGGGGCTTTTTTCTATTATGAAGTTATAAGATGACATAGCTATTTCCTGCATAACAAAACCTACTAGGAATATTTCAATGCATGCTGCAATTAAATAGTCTAAATTTTAACAGTGTATCGTCATTTGCAGCTGTTAATGGTAACACTAGAAGACACAATACTGACCAGAGACTAACGGAAAATTTCTACAGCTACCACATTGGAACAAATATCACTTACTATGGGAAAGTACTTCATATAGATACATTATCATAAACTCTTTCATTTCGCATAATAGATTTTCAGGTACTTTGTCACGTGTAAAGACATTTTTGGAGGTTTGGGAGATATTTTTTTTTTTCCCCTCAGGGTTGCATTCATGGGAATTGAAGTGTATACACATAGGATTAGTTTGCTCACAAATTCCTTCAAATACCTGACTTCATATTTTGCTTGCTGTATATTTTAGCTAATCAAAATATTCTGGCCTGATTCAGCTATTTCTCTGTAAAATGCTGACATTTCAGAATCTTCAGCATCACTAAAATAGGGAAAATTTGCAAGAAGCTTGATATAGTTTGTCTGCATGAAAAATATTGTGTACCAAAACAGGCACCAGGTGCACCGAAAAAGTCTAAGAACTCTTGTGCTTTGAAAAGCTTAGTCTTCTCTCCACCAGCCTTAGTTTTCCTCAAGCTCTTAAAGTCAAAAACTTTTATGTCCATTCTTAACTGAAACACGGGAGTAGAAAAACAAAATCCATATTTTTTAAAAAAATTGAAAGATGGCAGGAATCTAAATATTAGAAATTCTGCCAAAGGCTTTACCAAGGTCCAGGTAGACAACAGACACGGCCTTTCCTCCATACACTAGGTGGGACAACTTGTTGTAGAAGGAGATCAGGGTCATCAAGCAGGACTTGCCTTTCATAAGCCCACGCTGGCTGGGCCTGATCCCCTGGCTGTCCTGCACGTGCTGTGTGATGGCACTCAGGATGACCTGCTCCATAACCTTCCCCGACACCGAGGTCAGGCTGACAGGCCTGTAGCTCCCTGGATCCTCCTTCCTGCCCTGCTTGTATATTAGTGTCTGTCACAGCACTATCCAAACTAGCTGGCTGCAACAAGGCTTTTACCATCCCATACCAGGTTAACTTCAATAAGTAGCTCCCACGCCTTGCCCCAGCACGGCCACCAATCCCCCGTAAGGATTCAAAAGTTCATCAACTGTCCACGCTGTTTCTTCATCCTCTTCAGGCCAGTCCGCCCTGCTTCTTGCCTCTGCTCCATCTGGATTCTCTCTCCTCCGGGCACCTCTTCCAGCCAGCCTCTCCGCATGCAGGCCCCCTTTGTCTCCCTGCTTCTCCTGGGGGCTCTCCTACACCCGGGGCACTCTCTTGCCTCCCTCTGCTTCTTCCAGGTCTCTCTTCCTCCAGTGCTCTTTTTCCCTACCCCATAGAGCTATTTTACTACTTAGCAGGAACCAGCCACAGCTGCACGTTATCCTCATCAGCCAACCCACCGCCCCTGAAGCAAGCCCACAGCTGGATATTACCAATGTTAATTAACCCGCCTTCATTCCTCTACAGGTGTCACACTGGATAACCTCCAGTCTTTGGGGATCTCTCCAGTTTGCCAGGGCTGTTGATAAACGATGGACAGTGGCTTGGTGAGCTCCTCCACCAGCTCCCTCAGTTCCCTCGGGTGGATCCCATCCAGCCCCACAGACCTGTGTGTGTCCAAGCGGAGCAGCGGGTCACTGACTGTTGCCTCCTGGACTGTGGGGACTGCATTCTGCTCCTCGTCCCTGTCTTCCAGCTCAGGGGGCTGAGTACCCAGAGGGGAGCTGGCCTTACTATTAAAGACTGAGGCAAAGAAGGCATTAAGTACCTCAGCCTTCTCCTCACGTTCTGTGGCAATGTTCCCTGCCCCATCCAATAAAGGATGCAGATCATCCTTGGCCCTCCTTTTGTTTCTATAATATTTGTAAAAATGGTTTTTGTTATCTGTTACAGGAGCAACCACCCTGAGTTCTAGCTGGGCTTTCACTTTTCTAATTTTCTCCCCACATAACCTAACAACATCATTGGTAGTCCTCCAGAGCTGCCTGCCCCTTCTTCCCAAGGTGGTCAGCTCTCCTTTTTTCCCTGAATTCCAGCCAAAGCTCTCTGTTCAGCCACGATGGTCTTCCCTGCAGGCTTGTCTTTCAACACACGGGAACAGCCTGCTCCTGCACCTTGAAGATTTCCTTCTGGAAGAATGTCCAGCCTTCCTGGACCCCTTTGCCCTTCAGGGCTGCCTCCCAAGGGACTCTGTCAATCCGGCTCCTAAACAGGCCAATATTGGCCCTCTGGAAGAGCCAGGTAGCGGTTCTGCTGACCCCCTCCTGACTTCTCCCAGACGTGAGAACTCAAACATCTCAGGATCATGATGCCCAAGGCATCCTCCAACCAGCACATCCCCCACCAGTCCTTCCCTGTTTGCAAACAGCAGGTCCAGAGGGCATCTTCCCTGGATGCCTCACTGACCAGCTGTGTCAGACAGTTCTCTTCCATGTACTCCAGCAACCTGCTATACTTTTGAATTGAAATGTAATTAAAGTTATGATTGGTAGCATTTAAACAGAATGGTGAAACTTAAAAAACAAATTTATACAGTGGAATCACCAAAGATATATATATTAAAATGTAGTATCTGCTAGGAAAAACAGTATTTCAAAATTATAAACATTAAGTGAAAATGTTGACTATGTTTTTTGATGTATTTGTTCATTATTTCCACCCAGGAATGGTGATTAGCCTAGGAAATCAGAATAATACTACATGGATAGTGTCCACAGTGTGGGCTTTTCTGACTCCTGCACAGCTTTAAACAGAGACAAAGTCCAGTAAAAATAGATGTCTATGTCACCTGAACCCTTAAGGCAAGGTCAGGCCAACTATTTCTGCCATTAATATTTAAAAAAACAGGTCCCCACATTCATTGCAACTCTGTTGACAGTGCCTCCAGGCAAAACAAACTCAGTGATGTTGCAGTTTTTAGATCTATGTAACAGGACTGGGTTACAATAACGTAGTCTGGAAGTGATAGGAGGCATGAATTACTATGACTCTATAGTGTTGATTGACGTGATTATGTGAGAAAGGAGATAGAAAAGATCTATTAGGTCATCTTGTCCATTCTCCATGACACATTTTAATGTCTCTAAAGGAAATGTTATAATGTGTTGTGACAAGGCCCTGGTTATTAATAATGCCATTAATAATTTTTATGACATTTTTAATTCTCTTTGCTTGGTTATTTATTTTTTTCTCTGTGATCTGATAATAGATGCCTTACTTTTTCACAATATTACCAATTTATGCAATACGGTTGTATGAAATGTAATAGAATGTCTGATTTAAAAAAAAGCATAACATATTAAATTATTAAAATGTTTTTTGTGTGATCAGAGTGCTAAAATTTTACCACACTGAAAAACAACAACAGCAAAATAGTTCAGAATTCATGTACTTAAGTCTGACCTCACTGCCTGTTACACAAAATACAAAGGAACTTCTGCTCCCTCCTGTTGTCCATCGCCCATTCTATGGAATCAACATCTGCACAGCTTTCTGGCTGAGCAGCTTTTGGAGATCTGCACAGAATGAAAACATTAACTGTTACTTTATACTTTCAACTTCCACCATCACCTATTCTGTCCCCTTTTAATTGTAGGGAATCTGGAAAGTGCTGCAAAAATCACTCTAGAAAACGTTAGTCAAGGTGCTTTTGAGTTTGACAGAAAAGACCTTTACTGTGAATCACCCAGCATTCAACTCTTAGCTATATAACCTTGTGGGATTAAGATTTGTGCTACTGTGCATGCCAGTCTAATGGCAGTAATTCTGCGTGGCTCAGATGAGCCAAAGGTCTGAGGCTCGGGTTCAGGACAGCGCTCCCAGATCTGTTAATGTCCTACTCTACACTGGATAAATTGTTTAGCTCCTTTCATGCAGCTGTTTCCTCCTAGTTTTATATATTTTCCCTATTTACATGACAAAGTCTACATATAAACCATGAACCAGTTCCTGGATAAGGTGTGGGCTGGCATTTTTCCCTTTCTTGCTCCTAGCCCCTGCTTGGGTCTCATGGGGAGGAAACCCAGGCAAACAGGTAGGGAGGAGGCTGCTGCCTGTTCCTGTCCATGTCCTTGTACTGGCATCTGACAGTCTGGGGTGGTGGGACACACTGTAGATCACATCTGTTCCACATTTTAGACTGTCAAGATGATACTCGCTGGGGTTTTGTTTGTACCGTACTGCAGATAACTAACAGCCACTTCATTAACTGATGGTATTTCTGTCACAAATTCTACAACCCATGGGAAGGAGGTACAAGACCATTGGCCAAACCAGGTTATCAAAGGTTCTTCTAATGAGTGAATCAATACCAGGGCTATCTTTTTTTTTTGCAGCCTGGGTTACTTGTTATATGCTCCTTTTCACTCTGTGAAGTAGATTAGAGGGATTTTTGCTGTAAATCAAGAACTATTTGTCACAGTTTATGTGAAAAATTGGATGGATTTCTATGCCACTTTCAGTGAATGACAATTTCCTAAAATAATTTTTGTTTTATATTCTCACCAAACATGACAGCATAATAACCATAAATTTAACTGATGATAGCTTGATAAGGGACCATTAAGTGCACAATACAATGTTATAGGAAGTGTGTATGCACATGTGTATGAGCATGTTCTCTATTAATATTTATAAAATAACTACTAGGTGCATATAAAATCATTAATAACTTATTTTAGAACATGTTTTACAAAAAAAAATAGTAATGAATTGTTAACAAGCAATGCCACAGCTAGCTGTTATGAAACATTTTGTAATGTACAGATCATTAAAATCAAAAACATGCCTGATTAATATACAAATTCACACGGTAATATAGTATGCTTTAAAGTACAATAAACTTATTAAATAATAACAAATCAGTTATACAAATTAGTATCATAAAGAGACAGTCTGAAAATGGAATATAATGACAACTTTAATGGAGTAATCAAACACTCTTGGTCTAAGTAGCTTGGGCAACATAAAACAGGAAGAACAGAAGAAAATAACGAGATCACAGTATGAATACTCTGCTTCAAATGAGTATTAAAAGCTCATGCATAGATGTCATCTTTAAGTGCTGAATTTAGTTCAGCTGCGTTATGGCTGGTTTCTCCAGCTTTTCTCTAGGCAACGGAGGAAGAGATTCTCCAAAAGGTAGCTGAAGACAGGAGACAAGGTAGGAGCTCCAGATGGCACTTAGGAGAACATCTCTTCTTCTGTTAAGTACCCAGAAAGTCTGGGGGGATTAGGTAGCTGAAATACTGAGCTAAATTAAGTCGCAAAAGTCAGATGCTGTGACTACTTTCCTAATTAACAACTGCCTGCAGAAAGTGTTCATAAACCCACTATTTACCTAGCTGCACATGCTATTTTAGAGGCATCTTGCTTTGAGATGACCGTGCAGACTTTTGCAGACATGTTTTCTAAAGCAAGACTTTAAATGCTGGTTCTAAAGCATGGCTTTAAAAGCTGCAGTTAATTTTATTGGCTGAATGACTTTGAAGACCAACTTTTATGAAGGATTCTTTCAAACCCAGGCTGTTAATTTATTATGTGCTGACCAGTAATATGAAAGAACTCTGTGTTTTGGAAGTTCAGTGGTTCTTAATTATGAACAAGCTTTGAAGCGCCCAGCCATGCATGACAGACTTCCTGATACCTCTTTCCTCTTTCTTCCTGCAGCCTGAACTCTTCCCTCCAACTCTCGTGTTGCCTGGACAGGTTTGCCTTTATCTTAAAGCCTTTTTTTTTAAACCATCTGACTACTGAAAAATTCAGAGTACAGAACTGGACAGATTCACAGTAAGATTTAATATGACAAATCATATCCTATGCAATATTGGAAAATTTTAAAAGGTTGACCAATATTTACGTCAGAGCTAAAGGAATCTATATTCTGTAGTTCTGTCTCACCTCCAGCATAGCAATTAACAACAACTCCTGTTCCCCACACTCCATTAGAAATACAGAGCCAATTTCTGATCTTGCAGTATTTGACTAAAAACCTGAGCACATATTAGTGATGCACAAAAGATCAGCGACTAACGTTCTGGCCACAGGCTGTGGGGTAATCCTCTCAGAAATACATATATATATATATATATATATATATGAGCAATCCCAGGTTATAAATCATAGAGCAGCAAACCTCTTTTATTGGAACAATTAATTAATAAGGATCCTGCAAGGACAGAAAAAAATTCTCTATGCATCTTAATTCAACTGAAAATCAAATATATTTAAAGTGAAACTAAGACACATTCTCACCAAGTGAGACTTTGAGTTTTGAGAAACTTTAAGTTTATAACTTGCGATCTGGTATTAACAAAGACCTGGATTCATCTCATTCAGCTTTATGCATCTAGTATAAGATGGTCATCTAAGTTTCATGTGTAGTTAGCAGAAAGAGGAACAAAGGCCTAGAAACCACAGGATGAATATCCCTCTGAAATGCTTATCTTTCTACAACAGGTATAGAGGTTGCGCGGATGAAGCACACTACTGGATACCTAAACTGATTAGACAAACAACCTTCTCCCTTCCTGCCTCTTTCTCATTGTTCAGGTACATCAGGAAAATCAAAATCCATACAAACAACCTATAATAAAATCGTGCTTTTCAAAGAAAATAATGTGGTCACTGAAAGTAAATTTACAAAAGGAGATGTGATGCCACAACAGCAGCTTTAGCCAAGTGCCGCTTACAGGAGGGCAACAGGGTTTGGAGTTTGCCTGTGGTCTACCATGTTACTTTATCCCTGCGATTTTTTATCATGTGGGAAAGTTGGTCCTGCACTGACGGGCTTGGATCCTACATCTGAGCATTTCCATCTCCTAATTGTTTTCTGACTCAGAAAGACTGTAATAAATGTGATTCAAACATGACAGAGATGAATGCTATGTCACAATTCGGCTAGATGGATGTTATAGTAGTTTTTAAAGGATTCCCTCTGGACAAACACATGCACATTTATGAGTTTTTCATTTCTTCACTTCTCTTCCTTATACCTCTGCCTCTAAGCAGTCAACAAACAAAAGACTAAGGAATAAACCTTTTCCTCAGATATTAAGTTTCTTTAAAAAAATATTTTCCAAAACAATTGCATGAATTATTCACTATCTTTCTGTCTTTGTTCCTATTAATACCAGCTTCCAGAGCTCTGTCTGTTTGGGATTTTTTATACAGTCCTTTTTGTGTTTTGCTCATTTTCATTGATGAGATGTTATTTATTTTGCAAATTGAAATGCCTGCAACTAAGCCATTAATCCTAGAAAGGCTCTGATAAAATTATTGCATTTTTCAGAATAGTGGAAATGAAAAAACATCTTTCACCTCTCTGGAAAGGGTTGTAATGCTTAACCATTTTCAACATGCATCAAAGAGAGGCCTACAGCCTATTAGCCAGCAAGAATCTGTCAATAGTTGCTCCAATATAGGCTAGGCCTAGAAATACTCAATGATACAAAAAAACCCAAGTGCAGCCTTTAAACCAAGGCCATGTGCAGCCTTTAAACCAAGGCCATGAGACCCAGTATTCTTCCACCTCGGTGAGTGCCATAATCTCCAAGCTATAGGGTCACCACCTCCCTTTCTATCTCTTGGGAGGGGGCATAAGAGGCAAAGCTAAAGAATTATGGATTATTTTTTACATAGAGGTGTCCAGTCCTCCCTCCCTCCCAATTTCAGCTCCTGCACCACAGACCAATGATTACAGTCAGGCTCCTATTTGGAATTGTCTGAAAGAGCAGAGACAGTGAGTCCTGGGCCTCACACTCCCCATGACTGTCCCTCAAGCTAAGCTTTCACGCAGATGGAGACTAGAAGACATTGTTCTGCTTTTCACACCTTTCAAAAAGCAGAGAAGTCCTAATATGACCTTTAAAAGGAAGATTGTAAGTACCTTCCTTGAACTGAGGGCTTCAAGGTGCAATATACTCAATATCAGATTATCATGTGATGCTTTTTTTTCTCATTATGGCTAAACAGAGCATGAAATGAATGAATTCAGACATGGCTCTATGTAATTTCATTTGTTCAAGACACAGAGACATAGGACAGGGATGTAGGAGAGCAGAAACCCTCTCTGCCTCATAGAATAGCCCAACATTCCTGTGGCATGGAAGCTAGAAGATCTGCAACAGGGAGGAACGTATCCATCGGAACCAGGAGTCATCAACTGCAGTCCAAAAGCGACTGACACTGTCATGTCATCAAAGAAATAGTTCTAGCAGGAGACAATGCTTACAGTAGACTTCCAGATGTTAGGGTTAAAAGTGATCCTACAGAAGAGCATGCAGTTTTCCACGCTGCTGGGCTCCAAAGCCTTCCCTCTTTGGCACGCTAAACAAATAAAACCTTCGGTCAGTCATCACATTTCCTCAGAAGACTCATTTAAAGGGAACACAAGCTCCAACTGCCAGTTGTCAGGAAAGATGAGATAGTTGCTGGCTTCCTCTTGGTGTCATCTGCTCATAAAAACAGACCTGCCTCCCTGGCTCTGGCAGCCAGGCCCTGGGACCACCCTGGGGGAGGTGATCTCTGACTCCAAAGCCTGCAGCATTTGTAAAATACATGGAACTACTGCACAAGCTCACTGGACAGTTGTGCCTTTAACTTCCTTGCATATTTCCCTAGTTTCAGAGTACTATGTTACAGCCGTTGTCCTGCCCATCTCACAAAATGTTTTTACTGACCAATAAACCATGGGTAAAAAATAACCCTAACCCTTCCCCGGGCGTGAGGTCCATGAGTTAGGGCAGTCCCTGCCTATCCTGGCTCCTGGTTTTGTCAAGTCCTCAGAGCCTGTGCCAGCCCATCCCACCCCCAGCCAGGAGCTCCAGCCACAACATCCCTCCCTGGGGATGGGGGCAAGCCAAAGCCAGGCAGGGGTGTGGGCCCAGGGTTGGGCCAGGCTCAGCAGGGCCCATGGCCAGCAGGGCTGGGCTGTGGGGAGCTGGACACTGGTCCCACTGCAGCATCGCTGGGGCAGGGCTGGTAGCCCTGGGGGCTGAGGGCTTATGCTACAGATGAAGCTTGAAACAGCTAAAATTTTTTGCAATTTCAAATGGAAATGTTCAACAGGTGCAAAAAGTAATTTACTTATGCTACTTCAAGTGAAATAGACAAATTCTAATAAAACAAGACCTTTGAAAATCTGGCTCAAATTTGACAAAGCAATAGATATATCATCATTTATATCCTGTTATCTTCTCCCTGTGTTTTGCCTCCTGATCTCAGTCCAGATGAAAGAAGCAATAAGAATAGTCAACACATTATCATCACAATTCTCCTTTTTACTTCCTGTTGTTAGCATGCTGTAGGGAAAAACAGTTGGGATTTGGAGGCTTGCAAATGTCTAGGGCTGGGAGAGGTCAGTGTGTTTCTCAACATCAAAACCACTTACAAGCTATCATGTCTGTGGAGAGGAAAGTAGCTGTTATCCAGCAGTTAGATCACACAGAACAAAGTGGTTCAAAACATATGAAAAGAAATCATAGCCCATATAGTGATAGGGAAAAATATATTACCATCAAGTACAGCAATTCCTGGTTCTGCAGGTGCTTTAAGAATATTTCAGGTTTAGGCGTGTTCAGAAGAAACATTAAAGGTATATAAGAAGTACAGTCCACCCCTCTGAATATAAAAATGGGAGCCAAAGATTTTAGGATTATTATTCATCCAGTTGGCATTTATGTATTAGGGAATTATATTCAGAATACAATAGTGTCCAAATTTCCCTGAATTGTCAAGGTGTTCTAAAATTAGGCACTTCTCTAAGTCATTAATTTTGTGCATCTTCTATTGTCTATTTTTGGGGGTGCTCAGTATCCTGCCATCAGAGCAGTGGCTGCTCAGTGTTTTAGACACAGGCCTTCGGTCATTGCTACCAGTTTGGATGCTCTTACCCTGCACAGTACTGACTTTAGGCACACTAAAGGAGCCCTAGTGCTCAGGTAGCAGAGGGTCCAGGGCCAACACTAGGCAGTCAGATCCTCTATGGCCTTCTGAGATATCCTGTGTTATCCCACACAGCCTCCAGCCACTGCTCCAGGATGGCACAGGTTTTCTGTGGATCCTCTATTTTACCTGTAAATTCCACGGGATTGTCCAAGACACTCTTAAGACATCTGTTTAGGGAACTGAATTGGGCCTTCACTGTTATGAGCAAAACCTTCACCATTCCGTGAAACTCTTCAGGCTGTGTGAGGAAGAACAAGCCATTTGCACACAGCTGTGAACTCTGCTAATTATTAATTTCCTTTTGGGGGAAAAAAAATTAGGAAAGGAACTAGCAGGATGTTAGAACTGCTTTGGATTATTTTTAATCCAGACATTAGTACTGGAAACAATATGGGCCCCTTAATACAGCAAATTTCAATTTCTTGTAACTAAACAAAATGGTAAGAGATAGCAGGCTCATGTCTGCTGTTAGCAGCTCCCTGCCTGCTTGTTGTGGTCCTCAGCAGTCATGCTGATAACCTGCTCTAGGAAATCTAGTGCCCTAGCTGATTTCCTACTTAGGTGACCTAATCATGACGCTTACTCAAAAAGCCTCACGCTAAATGCTTAATGACTGGCACCAAAATCTGTTTGTGGGGTTGTACAGTTATGGTTCACCACACGTAGGAATACTGAAGTCAAGCTCTCACTCCTTCAGTTCCAGCACATGCAGGGCTTCCTCAAAATTTGGTCTTTGCACTGTAGGGAGGATTTGAAAACAGAAACACCAGATTAGTGATGTAGTTAATATACTACTTGTACTTCTAAAGTACTGAATTCTTACAGGCCTCCTAGCAAAAGCTGAAAGGAATAACATGAAGAATGTGCTAATCTGCAGAATGAACCATAAGTGGTAATTTACGTATCTCATAAACAGCTAGTGAGCTGTTATTTTACAAGCACTATTTTGAGGTTTCATTATCTCACAGAGATAGGCAAATCTGCAACCTTTCACTAATTCAGCAATCTGCAGTGCTTAGTTGTGCAAAGTTTAGGAGTTTGAATTAGAAGGTGCCACTTAAAATGGGCAATTGTTAGGAAAAGCTTTGCAGTACACAATTAGTAAGAACAGTACTGCGAGCAAGACTCAGCAGCAGTAAGTTACAAGACTAGCACAGGAAGCCTCATATCAGAAATAGAGTTTAGGCAACAAAAACCACAGTGAGCTCAGGTTTGTGGTAAATGTTAGCATTCTTATTCTTTGGACAACCATCTCAAATAATCTTGAGAGGTGTAAGGAATTATGTCAACACTTGCATCATTCAGCACTGTAGCTGGCTCTAGCAGTCATCTTTGGTAGTCTTGAAACAGCCTGGAAAAGAGATGACCTTTTATCAAATGCTATTGCTTTGCATATTGACTGAGGTATGTTCATGACAGAGCCTGCACGTTTAAAATGGTCAGATTATTTTTTTAAGGGATGCAAGAGGTTTTTCTTAGATGTCAGCCATGTAATGAGAATTATACTTCTGTGTGAGGCTGCAGAGACCAGCAAAAGGCCAAGGATGGAGCCATATCATCTGCTGGGGTATTATGCACACCACATTAAGATATGCTTTACCAAACTCACAGATCATGACATTGTATTTGTTTCTGTTGGATAGTAGTTCAATGGACCTTCAGACTCTCACTTCTGTCTTCTGCTGAACCAAAACACTGAACTAGAGTGTCCAGCCCAATCCAAAAAAAGAAGTTCTGTTCTCAAGCTCTGAAATTTTCATGCGTTTTTCAGTTAAAAGGAACTCTATGTGTCTATTTCTGCCTGTATGTGTGGTTTTGTATTACCATTTGTGTGCAACAATGCACAGATATACACAGTCATATGTATACCTCATTAAAGAGCATTTTAAAAAGTTGTGAAAAATACACTTTATTTAGTAATGTATAAACTTAATGAGACAAAGCATCCACTGCTTCTGTGTGCTGTTCCTGGATTTACAGTTATTTGTTGGCTTAACAATGGGTAGGAGCCCATCTACTGTTTCTATTCAGAGTCGTGCACGAGCTGTGTGGTCTAACCCACATAGGTGGTGGTTAGGGAAAACAGAAAAGAGTGCTGGCTCGCTGAGTAGAGATTCCATTTTCTTTTTAAGTCTGAGGTAACTCTGAGTTCTCATCAAAGTGAGAATCTGCCAGCCCAAGGTAAAATTACTGATAGCACAAACTGGTCTTCAGGTTTTCAATTCAGCTTTCTGTGTCACCTCCTACCTCCAGCCTTCCCATTTTTCTGATTTTCCAACTCTCCCACACTGGAAGTGTCTTCATGTTGAATTGTGCAGAGGTTTAATGAAGTGAACTGATGTTTACCCAGGCCATACCCTTTAGATGCCTTTGCATACCTTATATGTTCACCTAAATCTACCCTCTTTCAGTTTGGGGATGTTACCATTGTCCTATCACTACATGCCCTTGTAAAAAGCCCTTCTTGTCTGTGTTTGGTTAACAGTTGGATTCAATGATTTTAAAGGTTTTTTCCAACCTAAACAATTCTATGATTCTATGCTTCCCAAACACAGACATTTCTACAAACAGCACTAGTGTCATCTATCCATCAAAGGGGAGACTGCCACATCAGGATAGGGTTATCACAGACCTTCCTTGGACCTCCATCTCTGACACATGAGAGACTGCCATGTAGTTTGGGACTCAGGGCTATGGGACCACGAAGATGCCACAAGAGTAAGTCACAGCTGGGAGCATGCATCTCACCAGTGTTCCACTGAGCTGGGAATTCAGATAGTGTGTGTGCCTTCTTCCTTGTTCCTGTGATGCCACAAATCAGAACAGGTATTATCTGCCATGTGGGACTAAAAAAGGTTCTCCCTGTAGTGTCTCAAATGAAGGCAGATGAAAATCATTGATAATGAGAGTGAAGCAGATGAGCAAGTCTCGCCCACAGACTAGCAGACTCGACAGATTTGGGTATATGAAGATAGCAAAGTCACTGAAAATTTGCTTAATTAGGTTCATGCTTGAAAGGAGATGGACAGTTCTAGCAAGCATTATTGCTCTTCCATGCAAGAGTTTTATAGAAATTAGCTTTGAATGTTCAATGCATTAGTCATGCCATACAAAGGGGTCCCTGAAGAAAATCTGTGATATCTGGAATTTTGCTAAAAAGATTAAATAAGAAAGAATAGAACGCATGAAGAAATGTTTTACTAGATATTCTGGTTCCAACACCTAAATTACTTCTAGCCCTCAGCTTTTGTGTGAAGATCACAAAAAAGTCCAGGCAAAGTACAAATAACCTGGTGTTGCAAATAAAGGCCTGTTTTGATGCTGAAGCTGTTGGTTCCAGGTTGCGCTTTCAGAAAGCCTTACCTTCTCTGCGTCTGGACTGGTTGCTTTTTGGAGGAGCGCACAGTATCTCCATCTTTCTCCAGGCAGATTCTCTCACTATATATCGAAGCCCAATGTGTAAGCCAGGCTCTAGCCCTTCTTTAATTCTTCAGTGTATATTTACAAAATGCTTAATAGGATGCTTTAAAATTTTTAAAATGATAACATTTATCCTGCCCAAAGCAGCAGGCTCCCTATCTGCTGTGCCGGAAAACAAATTGGTTTTGCTTCTTTCTTTCAGGTCACCAAATTCAGGCCCTGAAACAGCAAAGACACCATTTTTTTTTTGACAAATCTGCGCATAGCTTCATTACCCAGTACAGTACCTGTAGGGCACAGCAGTTGAATAAGAGCATATGTCATTTCTGAACTGCAAAATAGTGCACTGTGCTACCAAGCAAAAACAATTCCATTATTTTGGGGTGGTTTTCACCTGGATTTCCGTCTAAGTTAAATGTATGGGGAGCATTTAATTTCTGCTTTTAATCCACTTTAGGTATATCTCTTAAACTCGCTAAACTCTTGTATGGACTTCACTAGTGTGAGCCTCATATTTGGTTAAACAACTGCTACAGAGCAACTGCTTTGTGGTCAGGGCAGTTATATTTCTGTCAGGTTCTCTTTCTGTCTTTGAAAGATGATTCTCTTTCACTTCTGCATTGAGACATTTACTAAAATCACAAAGATGGACATGCAGTGACAGTTCTCTTCTGATCTTTTGGGGTTGTGAATTCCCTTTGTTTCTATAACTACTTTTGCATCACTATGTGATAAAACCATTTGCAATATCACTGTGCAATCAACTAAAAACACTCAGACATAGGTAGAAGGGTAGGTCTGACAATGTAAGAATTTTTAAAACAGGCCATAAGTCTGTTAGAAACAAAATCAAATCTGAATAGCTACTTCCTGATGCAAATGCTGTTTCTTTGTTACAGCCTTGCTGTGAATCCCTGTCTCTGACATAGGGTAAGTGTAATACAAGACCTGCTTGAACCTTCAGTTCAAACATACTTTTCCAACCATCAATAAGTGATGGATTCATGAAGGGTACACAGGACACTTCTCACATCAGTTTTCCTTCTGTGCCTTGCAGAATGTGAGGACACTGTTTCAAAACTCTTGCTTCAGCACTGACTCTGATCCTGGATGCTTCAGCTCTAAGGCTCTACCCAATCAAAGTTCCCCTGTCTTCACCTGGCTCTGCAGCTCCATAAAGCACAAAAAATAGGCATGTAAGTATCTGGAGACACCCTTCTCTACCATACCCAGGACACTGACTGTTCAAAGTGTTTTGGACTTTGATCTGAAAATTTTGATATTAAATGATTTTTTTTCTCTTTTCCAGTTGAAAATCAGTTTTGGCATTACAAAATCCAATATGGCGGGGAGAAGTTATTTAAGCATTTAAAGACATATTGTAATTTTTAAATTTTCCTTTTAAAAACAATTGAATAACATCAAATGAAAAAATGTGGGGTTTAAGTAGCAAGATCTCTTGATTGAAGTATTTCAGTTACTAATGGAGCTATTTAGAAAGGATACAGCAGACACATTTGTGGCATTCTGTAAATTTAAAAACATCTGTGTTTTATGACACTTCTGTTGTGTAAAATCTAGCCTGTCAGTCGTGACCATAACCTACACAGTCTCCTAGGATCTAGGTATTTTGGGTTGAATTCTTTAGGGGCTAGATACAGCAGAGTAGTTTAAATCAGCAGGACTGTTCACAATGCAGTAAGTGAAATGCCTACATAGTTTGCACAGCATCAAATTCAGAATATTTTTCTACCAAGCCTTTGAAGAAGAGACCACTGTTTTAAAATTCTTCAAAGCTGATTTTATGCAAGAAAACACAGGTAAAAAAGAAACTACTCAGAAGCTCTTAACTACAAATCTAATTGTTACTCCATCTTGTGTGACAGTTAAAGTAAATGGAGACCCACTGGAACATCATAAATAAATCAATTAAATCAGACTTTCACTGTAGAACAGCAACAAAAATCAGTAAGAAATTCAATACTTGCTGATAGCTAATATGGTCTTCTTCTGAAAGAAAACATCAAACTCTATTAGCAAAGTAAAAGAAAAGTGGTTTTCTTTGAGGGCTGGCAACCTCTTAAGGGAGCATATTGCAAAGAAAATATTACAGAGGGAACCCATCTAAGAAACTGGAAGGACAGAGCTGGTTTTCTGTGGAAGCCATATATTAACACTGAAGAAAGCTCTTCCTGAGCAGTTTTCAGAAGAGCTTCCAGTCATATGTCTACCAGTTAGGAGTGAAGACACCTCATAATTCATGGCAATACAGGCACCTCGAAATTATGCCGAATGAGTCAGCATAAACTAATGACTGCTGAAATTCTCTTGAATTACACCTTTACCAGTAGTTTCAATTAGCTTTGTAGAATCCAGGAATCCAGAAAAAAAAAGGATTCAGAGACTCACTAAATTCATTGCCTTCCTGAAACGTAGATGGGACTGTAATGATTCAGCCAAGCATCCAAGTCTAGTAAAGCCCACCTAAATGATACTATGAACTCAGCTGTAATTTATCTTAATGATATTGCTACCTTAGGATCATTTTCTCATTTTCTTTTCATACCTTCTGAAGACAAACCTATTCCTGAGGGTAAGGAAGTATAAAAGTACTTGCTAAAAGAATGAGAATGCCCTGCTTTGAGGTAGCCTACAGCTCTTTAAGATGCATTGCAGGGGCTTGTTTTGAGCGTGTGCCCTGAATGTCCCTCAGCATCAAACGCATCGCACTAGCCAGAATGCCCCAGGGGTTTGCTTTCTCCATTCTTTTGGAGTTTGCAGCTGTTGCCGCTACCTTTGACTATGTCCTTACAAAACAGATCCTCAATCTTTCGTGTGTTTAATCTGTTAAAGTACCATTTACATTTAGAGCACTGGTCACATTCTATCCTTGTACCTCAATGATTACAGCTGCAGGCAGGATACTTTTTCTGTTTCCATTTTAAACTTACATCCCTGGCATTTTGGTACTGAGGCTGCTGGTCAGTGCACACACAGTCATACCAGCAAATATATATGCAGAAAGTCATCATCTAAATGTACAGTAATTTGAGGAAACTTGAAATGTGGAGTTTCTCTAGTAATACTCAAAGGCAATAAAGTATAGCCCACTTCCCTTAAATTCATTAAATGCTTGACCATGAAAGCTCAGGGAGATGATCTTGAAGTTCGCTCTGCAAGAGGAAGCAAAACTGCCCTAATCTCAAGACTGGCAATGTTGGGCTATTATCCCTCCCTCCTGCACTGAAAAACTGTAGTAACATATTCTCAGACACTGAGATCCTTCAGGCAGGGCTCCCATCTGTGTCACATCATTGAAAAAATGACTGACCCATTGTTAGTGCCATATAAATCCCTATAGAAGCGGTATTAAAGTGCACTGATATGAGCACAAGCAGCAGTCTTACTCTTGTCATGCCTATTTTCTAAAAAACACAGAACCAAAATGGACCATCACTGCTGCTGAGAGTTTTTGTTCAGTTACGCCTGTAGTTAACCTGCAGAACTTCCATCTGGTTTCCTCCTATAACCTCTCTGCTTGATGGGAGTCATAGCTTCCAGCTAACTTTCAGAGCTGGCACGTCACATTTCGGCACATCATTTGATGCCATGGATAAAGACAGAACATATTGCGTGTCAACACTGTAAACTGTAAGCAAGTTATTGGTATGCAAGGTGTAAATCATTGCCTAAAGGAGATTTTAGTCTTATGTTACAAATCCTCCAGGTCAAAAATAGTTCATAGGTAGGAAAAAAAATGTGGAAGTGAATTTATCTTCATTTAGCTAGCCTTGTTTTCATCCTTCTGGACCTTTAACATGTTCTTTGAGGGCTCTGAACTTCAAATCTCTTCCAGTGATTTATTATTGATTTAATGTACCTTTAAATTTTGCCCTTCAAATAATCCTGCTGAATGTCATAGGATGTTGTCCCTTTAAGTCAAGATTGTGTACCAATATGCAGGGCTGACTGTGCTTGACCTAGTTAGGGCTGAGCTTTCTGTTACACAAGACAGAAAATAAAGTTGGATCATTGCATACTTTCCTGCTCACATAAGACTGGCCCTCTCAATGATTAGTCTCTGTATCAAAGATGTGATTTCCTTACATAAGGGAAACAGCAAAAAACTGTCAGAGATATTGTTGCTCCTTATGAGCTGTGACCTTTTTTAGGCAGCACCCACTTTTTCACATGTTATATAGCACCCAGTACTACAGGTCCTTCTCTATGGCTGTGACTCTTTGGCCACATCTCTGGAGTGATGAGCTTGGCATGCTTAGTTTTTTAAATATGCATTCTGGTCATGTCTAAAGAGCTTAGCTGAGACTGAGCTTCCTTCTCCTTGGTATTAGGGAGTCATGTAGTCCTATAAAGTCCCCATCCCTGGAAGTCCATGATCTAAATGGCCAAGTTGATACAGAAGAGGTAGAAGATCCTACATTAGTAATTTCAAGATTTATACTTCATGCATGTGCCTGACTTTGCATATGTGAACCTACTGTCTGTGCCAAAACTACACTTGTGCAGAAATGTGGAAAAATTAAAAATCCCTGATCTGGACATCCTCTGTATGCAGATGAAGAGCACACAGCTGAGTGGATGTGCTTTTTGAAGGGTATGATTAACGTTTGTAGAAAGCATGGGCACAGCAAAGCACCTTTACAATGCCATGGCTGCCACTCCTCTGTTACTACACATGAATAAACTCATACTTTCTATTGAACATTGCTTATTGCATGTTCATACAGCCCCATGAAAGGCACCTTTCCTCGCCATGCCATTGAAGATGCATAAGAGCAGAAAGACATTCCTCTGTGTGTCATGTACCTTACCTCCAGCTTGCAGAGGCTGTAATAGATCTGCTAGGTAACCTGGAACCTTCGTTTGGGGCTTGATGAAAACATCCGTTGACATCGCTATTTCTGTGTGAGTTTGTAAGCTGAGAATTTACAGCCACAATCAGGTTTCTGGAACTCATTACAGTGATCCCTTTTCAGGCGCTCAAAAATGAGCTCGACACTATGTTGTCAGAGCTGTTCCAAGTCTTTTGGTGTAAATGTGAATTTACCCTCCAGTTTGTTAAATGTCTTGCAGTGGCTTTAGTAATGGTCAATGTAGTGGCTAATTCACCATTGCACTCATGTTTGCTTCAGGACATCTTTGGTCTTAAGACTCAACTCTGAAAAAACTCCTTAGCTTTCTGAATGCTAAGCAGCCAGATGAAATATCTCCGTCAGCATGCAGGAGACAGAGGTTTTCTCTTCTCTCTGCACAGCTCCAGGGGCCATATTGTCACAGTACCCTGTGTGTTTAGTCCCCACAAATGTTATAACGGTAGACAATGACAATTAATTGTTATCCTGCCTTTCAATGTCACTGTTTACTCTGATACCAGCACTGCCCACCTCTCAAGCTGCAGAGGTTATGGTTCTGTTTCCTAGTGGAAGAGAATTCTTTAGTATGGTTTCAAGGCATACCTTGAATGCAAATAATATTACTCATACCATTTCTGGCACAAGGAAGGGCAAAAATCAAGTGGTCTGATCTCTCTTCAGAGATCTTAGAACAACTCCATTGCCAAGTTCACAGCCAACCCTGCAAATAAATCAACAGTTTTCAGGCAACCAAGAATAAAAATTTCCTCACAACCTGAGAAGAAAGGGAATACACTGTGCAAAAGCAACCCTTGGGAAGGTTATTTTCTTTAATGAAGACAGACACAATTTTATGCAGACTTCCTGTGTGGCAAGTTGGCAGTTAGACTAGGTGATCATTGTAGGTCCTTTACAACTGAACTATTCTATTCTACTCAAGTTATTAACGTCCTGATTTCCTTCCTTGCTACTCCACCTGAGCCCCACAAAGTGGGAATTGACTCAGGAAATAACTCTTCATCACTCAATAACTTAGCCGCCTCTCATTATGGACCTGGTGAGTCTGGCTGTATCTACATGAATAAATTACACCTGGCCCAGACTCAGATTGAACACTCACACCTGATCCATGCTGCTACACGGCTGGCACACTCTCATGTGTAGTCTTCATTCAAGGCCAACTTACATTCTCACACACTATACCCAGACCGGGGTCAGGGTTCAACATGAGCCAGGGACTGTCCCCAGTATGGATGATTCTGATTTCAGTTTGAAAGAAGGTTTAAATGAATGAAAGTCTTTCCATGCCACTTGTCCTCCACCCTAGAGGGTGATCCCTAAGTCATTATTATATTGTAGACACAGCCTAGCAGGCTCATGATTCAAACTGTCCTGCCCTAGCCCAGACTGAAGCAGTCCTCTGCTAGCCATTACTTTTATTGATCCCTCAACAATTCTTCCTACTTTCAAACACAAACCCAAAAAAGGACATTGTTTAGAATAAGTTCTTCCTAAACAGAAAATATTCAGAGTAGTACCTCTCTTTTCCTATGCTGCGGCTCTGACTGAAATATAGTTGGGTTTCCATAAGAATCACTCAGTTGCTTTGAAACAAAATGAGTTTATCTTAGAAGTAAAAGGTCATACTGTGAAATCAAGATGAATCTCCTACTGTTTCTTATCTAAGCAAACAAAGGTTTTGAAAGAAGAAATTCACATTAGTGAGGAACAGTAACTCCAAATAAAGGAACAAATTTAATAATAGATTTGTGACACTCATACCTCTAACAGCAAAGGATGGATGCATAGACCTTGGGCTGCGTCCCAGGTCCATGGCCATGTGTGACAATTCTTTACTTCACCTTCATATCACACACAAATTTAGTGATCTCAGAATTACAGGATTTTACTTCCTCGGTTGTATATACCAAATTCAATTATCAAACACGACAGATAAAGATGTGTCCTGAAACAAGATTTATGAATGCAATGATAAACAGACTATATTGGGGCTTAATCTAGAGTTGGATTTATCTCACCTATTCATCATATCTAGAAGTTGTACATATAGTGTGCACTGGTCATTTTGGCTGCCATCACTGGAAAGAGACATGTGCCTGCTAATGGTGGTTAATTCCATCCATCTTAGACCCCTATTCTGGAGAAGATAAATTACATCTTGGAGATGGTTGTTCAGCTCAAACTAACCTAAATTTTAAATAGCAAAGAGGAGGTGAACTGAAACTCTTCCTCTGGTAACTTGTTCTTGAAAATCCAGCTGCTTTCTATAAGCATCTTTTTCTCATCAAAGAACAACAGTTTAACAAGCAGTACACTGTCTTGTATCAATCTACCAGTGTTCCTTCTTGCTCTGTCAAGTGTCCAGTCGGTATCTCTGCTGTGTTCAGGTGTCCTTCGGCCTTTCCTTCCTTTCAATAGTAGCAACCCACTAAATCATCCTCTTGTAATTTCCTACTCAGCTCTGCTATGAGGCTTACTATGTGCTGCACAAAGACTAGGCAGCTGGAACATAAAGATGCAACTTAGGCTGATAATGTTTGTTTATCTGCTGGCTTATCTTCTCCCCACTTGCATATTTAATTCACATTTTATATATGTGTATATATATTTATATGTAATTTTATGCTTTAATTTTGAAACTTTGGTGCAATTAATCTAATTTTTAACTCTATCTGATACAACAGATAGCATAACAATGTTCAGATCCTCACAGCAATGCCTAGCTGTTACCATAATTTGGATAAATAACAATTTTAAACTACAGTTGTACAAATAAAAGGTAAAAAAATAACACAAATTAATCATGGATGAATCACTGCTTCCATTATCATTTCTTGAGCCTTGAATCAGTGCAACATTAAGTATTTTTTTTACATGAATACTCAACATACCTCTATTTCCCTCTCTAAAGAAAAATTAAATATCCAGAAAAATTCTTGTCAATTTTCCAAAGAAATTTGACTGTTAGCTGTTACCTACAGGGACAGTTTACACAGAATAGATCTTGAAGTATTTATAGTTGATTTCTTATATTACTGCTCTTATTCAAGGGTAAATGCTACCTTTTTTTGCAAATGAGCTTTATCCACTATGGATAAGTCCATTTAATGCACAGGGCTTGCATTCTGGAGTAAGCACATCCAATCAG
The DNA here is from genome assembly GCF_023638135.1 of Falco biarmicus. Classification (NCBI taxonomy): domain Eukaryota; kingdom Metazoa; phylum Chordata; class Aves; order Falconiformes; family Falconidae; genus Falco; species Falco biarmicus. The sequence continues at coordinate 29,728,199 of NC_079293.1, read as the reverse complement.
TTTTTCTCCCCACCACTGACAACAGACACTCAATTTCCTTCCCTTTGATACAGAATATCAAACTCAATTTTATAGCAATATATCAATCTTCTTTCCAGGTAAAGCGCCAGATCTTGAAAGCTCATCAAGACTTTTTGGTTAATTGAACTGAGACTTGACTCATTTTTCCTTGATAGACGTGGGGCACAAGCCTTAATCTTTTTAGCATCTTATTTCTGAAAATACAAGTTATTTTTGTTTCTGTGTTCCACATCCCCCTTTGTGACCAACCATTTGCAAAACATTTAGGAGAATTCATTAACAAAGATCTGGTCTATTCACCACTTCTTACAATGAACAGGATAAAGAAAAAGCTTAATAGCTTGTTTTCTGCTAAAAATAAATTGCTTTCCTGCAGCAATCAGAATTTTACATGGAGTCTGATTCCAGTAAATAGGTATTGGTTAGAGGAAAAGCTTGAAAGCCAAGACTCTCCAGGTTACTGGGATTTCTCATGTCTCTTCATAATTCTTAACGTGGCATCTCCTCAGTTTACACACTGTTAAACTGAAGACTGTAATGAAACTTCATTTGATATGATTCTTCAGTTTGTTGTTATTTTTATAAAACCCTTTGAATTTCTTAAATAAGAGCCCTGCATAAAGTGCATAGTATTTTTACTGTAAGACCCCAGGACTTTGAGACATATCTATTGAAAATAAGCCAAGTCAGAACACAAGTACGTCTGTATATGTAGCTTCTGAGTATTCAAGATTGCCAGTATTGGAGCAGACCAGTGAAGAACTAGCCTTGTTTCAGATGCTGAGGATTCACTCTTTGGACCGCCAGAAATATCATTGAACTGAAGACACACAAGTCCCAGTTTGAAGCTGCATGTAGCTAACATGAAGGGTCAGTTTTGGTGCAGTGGGAAGTACTTTACTCCTGCAGGTCACCACCTGCACATGGAGCGTTCTTAGATATAAACATTCCCACAGAACATAGGAACAACTTGTTTATGAGAAAAAACAGAACACCCATTTTTCTCAGTCCAGAAAGACGGAAGTTCAGAGGTTGATATAAGCGTTCCTCCGCAGGAATAAACTGTGAACTGCCTTATTCAACTTTTTGTTAAGTGATTTAAGGGAAGGGTAGCTCAAAGAGCCAGTGATGAACTGTGAAGCATTTCTATTGTAGGATAATGGTTTAAATATGACCCAGCCATATGGTCTGAAAGTCTGTAACATCAGAGGCATTCCAGTGGTCTATATAAAATGCTCTTGTGGAATTAGGCAGTTTCACATCACAAAAATATAGCACTGCTGTTACTGGAACCAACTGAACCCCTTTGCAGTGCTAGCGGTGAGATCAAACATGAGAGAGCAAACATGAAGTCAGGTCCTTTCCTGAAGTGGTCCATTCACATTGGGACCGACTATCCAGTGCCCTCACTGGGCTACCCTGGCAGAGGCATGGGCCACTAAAGATTCCCACCCTCTAAACACTTCTGCAAATATGTTCTGCAGTGATTTTCATAGCACAGGAACCATCATTGCTGTTCTTGAGCACCTGGGAGACAGATTACATCCAACAGAAATCAGGAGTGAGGTTAACTAATGGGCAAGCAAAACTGTTTAAAAACCCTCACCATTCCTCATGTAGTATTTCTTCCAAGGCGCGACTGACTACGTATTCCTTTGAGCAGAACTTGCATGGCTATCTTTAACAGCACCATCTGGTGATTTCCAGCACTGTAACAGATTTTGCTTGAATGAACTGGGCATGTGAAAAGTTATCACTATAGCACCTGAAGGTTGTGTGAAGGTCGCATCTTTTGAGCAGGAATCAATTATGTAGCTTTGCAGTACCTAACAGTAATACATCCTAACTAGGAGCAAATGCACTTATTTTTTGCAAACAATATAGCAAGTTCTGTAAAAATATGCCTCTGGATGATGTTGAGGAAACACAAACTGGGTGCGTGCAGCTGCTGCTGTTTTGAAATGCTTCTGTTACATTTTGAGACACAAGTTTTGTAAGTATCTGTTTCTACATTTGAAACCTTGTGTAATATGCATAGTTTCTTTATGAGATGTGATATCCTGTTTGAATTTTTTTTCAATTTTATGCCAGAAAGAATACATTTCAGGCTTATGGTACCAGATTAAAAAAAAAATAAAATAGTGCCTTACAGACATAGAAGACATGATAATTTTCAAAGGGATTCATTTAGGTATAATTAAGAAATGTCAATATTAGGTTGGAATAATTAGCAACAATGATGTCGGGAGGGAACAGCCTACAATAAGAAGTTCTGATGAATATTTCAGTGATTGGAATCAATATTTACTTTACCTGGTTAGCACTGTACAACATATCTACTAAGCAAATAAAAACAAGTCTAAGGAAGGCAGGAAGAGCTTTAGGAAAATTGTTGCTGTCAAAATGGTTGACCAGTTGTTTTATTGCCAGCATATTGTGCTACATCTCTGAGCTTCATGGATTAGGGCCCGCATATTTCCCCAGGCGTCCGACCCCGCAGCCAGGGAGGAGGCCGTGCTGGAGGGGGTTTCCACACAACAGGTGTTGCCTTTATTTTTGCTGCTCTCTGGAATGCCCTGGCCTCTGATCTGAGACATTCTGCTTTTTCTACCCTGCTTTTAAGCCCAGCCTTAAAGAAATACTCTCTTTACTTAAATATCTGGCACTGCAATGTTTTTAGATGCTGTGCTATTAGCATTTAATATACAGTTTATACCAGGGGTTAGCATACCTTAGTGGAAAGGTGTCCTGCAAATAAAATGTACGTTTGTTTAGCACATAGGCCTGATATAATCACCCTGAATCTGATGTTGTCTGTGGATATCAGATGTACTCCAAAACTCCAGCCTAGGGCATTTTTAAGCATTAACATGCAACATAACATGTGGAATACATAAAAGACTCTGATTCAAGGCATTTCACTTGGAATTTTTTGAAGCCAGAGGTTGAAATCTGCCTCTTCAGATGCATTACCGTTAATCCTGATTGAAAAATATCATTGGACTTGCAAAAGCCTGGCTTTTTTTTATTTTATTCTAACTTCTATTTCCAATTTAAAAAGTGATTCAAGATCTATGTTGAAAAATAATCTGCAAATGTAGGAAGGCCTGCATGCACAGTCTATAATTACAGCAATAAAGTAGAAGGAACTGCTTATTTTGTTGGTTTCTTTTTACGGAACCATTTCCACATCCTCTGTTGTGTGGTGGTTTTCCAAAAAAAAAAAAAAAAAATGATACACATGGTGAGGAGCAGAAAATCCCCCATGGGGTACGTTGATCTTTCCACAATGCAAATGGGAAGTGAAAATAGATTCAACTTTCTTTGAAGAATTAATGGCTGAATTTAAACCACACCAACAACATAAGTCTCAGCATAAACATTCATGAATGACACCCAAGTTAAATAGGAAAAGGGAAAAAAAAAAGTCTGAGCCAACCCAATAGTAACCAAGTGCAAAATGTTATTAGAATCAAGATTTGCCCCCCTTCCTGGGGAGCTTTTCCCTGGAAAAACAGAGAACTGTACAAGATTAGACCTTAAATGCATCTGTGCAAAAGATGTGTCTATTTAACACGCCACCAATGCAAAGTAGAGGAGCCGTGTGCTGGCAAAGGACAGCTGTCCTGGCAGGATGAGGGCTACCTGCAGTAACCTTGTACACCACCAGCCCTTCCCCTCTGCAGCTGAGTGGCCCAGCAGAGCTATGCTGCAATGACTTGGCTTTCACATTATCATGGACATTTTCAGCGGTATTTACAGTAGCAGGCAAGGTCCAGATGCTGAGATCCAGGCCATCAGCTGCTGTCTGTTATAAGTTTAGAAAGAAGGCACAAGGCTTTGTGTTAGATGCATTCCTGATGGAGAAATTTTTAGTCACTAGTAGCTGACTCACCTCAGCTGGAGCTGAAGTTGTGTGTCTAAAACCATGAATGTTGGAAATCATCTCCATACTGCACAAGATAAAGTCAAAAAAGTGATCACCAGGAGATACAGCTAGTGGCAGGATATGTCTACATAAAAAGATATGTTGGCAAGAGCTGCTGATCAGAACGTGGCTAACATATCCAACTACTTTCAATGTGAGTGATGCACACAGAGACACCTCTGCGCCTCTGCAAGTCAGCATAGCAGCAACTTGCCCAAGAATCAAAGCTGATAATTTTGCATGTTTTTCTTTCTGAGGATTCAGCCACTTCTATCACACTGCCTTTACTGCCTAAACTACTTAACCATGTAAAAGTGCAATGAAAAGAGAAATTAACTGTTACAGGGAAAGAATGTTGTTCAATTTCTTTTGCGATAATGTTGTATCATCTTACTTCGTGTACTTGTTCTAACTCACACTCACTGCGGCAGTTAAAATTTCAGTTTAAAAATAAATACATTTAATGTGGGGGAAAAAATGAAGAAACTAGTTTTAGAACAGTCCAGCTACATTAGAAAATATAACATCTATAAAAAACCCTGCCCCATTCCAAAAAGAAACCAACAACCAAAGCTGTTTACAATCAAGTCATGCACAATGCAATCTGAACTAAAGATGCTAATTTTGCAAATGATACCATGCAGGTGAACTGCTGTTAACTTCAGCAAGATTTTACAAGCAGGTATGAAAATTAATCAGTGTAGACAGGGGAATAAATCCAAGAAACCTCAAATATTGGTATGTACAATTCACTTAATAAATAAAAATGAAAAAGTAAAAAAAATCATAGAAGTTCTTTAAAATAACAGGAAGGCATTGCCTCATAATGCTGTGCCTGCAGAAATGGTTTTACTTTGTGATGTTAAATTAATGATTGTTATGTATATAAGCATACAGATGTTAAAGTGTTTCAGCTGCATTTGAACACTGGATTTATCTTTGAGAAATAGTACCTTCACCATAAATATGAAAACTCATTTAGATTTTGGTTGAATAAGTATTAACAGTTGCAAATTGATAACAGTTTTTTCACAAGGCTGTAACCACTTAACTACTAACAGCCAAGCCAATGTCCCCACTACCGTATAGTCAAGAGCTAATGGAGGCTGATGGGAATATGGCTTTCCCTGCTCTTGTATTCACAAATGACCTACATGTCCCTAACCCCAGAGGGTGAGCAAAGTGGGGATATTCTCAATATCTTTGCTTGAGGTTGCTTTACATTATGTCACTGCTAAACTCTCATGGGCATGGGAACATGTTCCCAAATCACCCACCTGCCTGGTGATTGTCTTCATCATTAGGTTAGAGCTATTTTTGTCTTTTTCAGAGCTGGAGTACACCACAATCAAGCAGAAGATGCTGTTGCCTGATCATTAGGCCACTCACTTGAGATCAGTTCCCTATCCAAAATCAGGCAGACAATTTGTTAGTGAGCATACTTCTCAGATGATTTATACAGCCAACAGCCCAGCAGTACTTTGAGGAACAAGTCCCTTCACCCTGCTTCAGGAGGTCTTTTTCCTGTTGAGCAAATGAGCAGCTACTAGCAAAATTTCACCCAGACCTTCCCTCTACACCTACACTTGGGTGTTACCCACAAATTTTCACTGCATCTCTTCAATCCCAGCTGCCCAAGCACTAAATATGCAGGAACAGAGGAAAACAGCAGCAGCAGCTTCTAGCAGCTTTGCAAGTGTATCTTTCATTTCTTCTGCATTTCTTGCAAGCAAACAAAACATTTAGTTTCAACTTGAATATAGCACTTTCTGGCAAAGCAAATGCAATATGTTGAGGGGGCTTAGGTGAGAATCCCAAACAGATTTACATTTGGATCCTCCAACCTGAATTGCCTGTCCTCACCTCCATTTTGGCAGCCAAAGAAATAAACAACAACAGTAAAACCAGTTATGCCTAAAGCTCTAATTGTGGTGTTTAAAATTGGCAGAGCAATAGCTAAACTTGCCATTGAGTCCTGCTCATACAGTAACACAGCACTCATATTCTAACTTCACTTGAGCAATTGTTATGACTTTCAATATTAATCCTAATTATAGGACTAAAATGTTTTCATAAATAATTTTAAACACTGTTCTAATGACTAATAAATATAATGAAGAGCAAGTATAAAGTAGGATGGATCCAGTTAAATTACTCTTCAGTGTCCAATATCCATGGCACGTTTAATGATTAGACTTCTGTCCATCTATAAATAATTGTAATTATTTGCATTTATTACTATCAAACCCAGTAATTTGGCTAATTACTACAAACTGTAGTTAACATATATTCAGTTTGCAGTAATAAGTCATTTCTTAATTTCTAATTATCACTATGTCCTTTAAGTCTCTTATTCCTGATGCCATTTAGCTTTGATAAAGTGTCAGAAATAAGCCTTCCAAAGTTTCTTAGCAATATATTCTCCTTTATTTAAACAATAGATTTTCATCAGTACATGATTATGTCACTACGTATTAGCTGGAAAGATGCTGCAGCCTGTAGTTTTCAGTGGGGATTGGATCATTCAATGACACTCTCATATCCTGATAGCCCTATTTTTCTTCTACATAGTGGCATGCAGTCCCAGTGAAAGTCACTCTGAGGGCTGCAGCAGTCTGGAAATCACGGAGTTTGAGTCTTACTGTAACAGGTTCCCATTAGTGCAATTCTATTGACTTCCTTGGAATCACTCCTAATTTACAGAAATGTTGTAATTAGATTGTAACTTTTAGAGCTAGCCTTGAAAAATGAGAGATGTATAAATTACATCAGCTCTAAAGCATTTGGAGAAAGCAATATGACCAGAGCTGGTCAGAAATTCTCCAGCAGAATATTTTTATGCCAGGGAATATTGTTTTACAGAAATCAAAACAGTCTGTGGAGCATTTTCGATACACCATGGAACCGAGGTTTCCTCAGAAGCCAGCCTGCCAGGCAGGTTTCCAACCTATGCAGCTTCTGACCACCTCACCTACTCCCTCAGCAACACACGAGGGGGTGGTAAACAAGTGAGACAGTGGGAATCCTGGGTTTCACCTCCTTAGGCCTTAATGCTCTGCATCCCATCTTTTGGGCAATTTTATATGCTCCCACTGGTTCCAGGTTCCTAATTACAAAAGGGACAGAAGTCTGGCTTTCAAACATATCAGTTCTCAGCATTTGGAGCTCCCAGGAGGCCAGTATGTATGACTTCAGCTCATCATAGCAAGAAGCCACCAGCCCTAGAGCTGGTGACTCTGGGTCAGCCGTATTAGAAAGATCATCCTTATAAAACCTAGGATTACTTTAGCTGGAAATATCATCATTCCTGTCATTAATTTCTTCACAAAACAGAATTGCTTTTCCTCACATAACCCTAAAGAGGGCTGCCACTGTGCATCAGGATTTTATGAGCAGTGAATTGTAACATTTGTTTTTTCCTTTTGTGCCTGATCACTTTCACACATCCCAGCTCACAGTCTTGGACAGCTCAGAACTCTCACATTTCATGTGAATATATAGTTCAGGTCACCATGTATCCACAGGGAAGTTCAGACTATGGGGATGCACTCTGAAGAGCCTTGAGCCTTTCAGTGTTATTTGTCACCTCACAGAGAAGACGGAAAGAAATTTCTCACTCTAAATTGATTGTGGTTTATACCTAGAAGTAGTTACAGCAGCAGAAGAGGGAGCAATCTAAGGTATTTTTACAGACTGCAAATACCAGCCATAAAAATATGGGAGATTGCTTAACTTCCAATCCTATGCAGGATACAAACAAATTCCAAAGATTAAAACCATTCATTCCTCTCCCCTGAAAATGTTCTGAGCTGGGAAAAACTCTTGGTTTTGCTGCTCACCATTTGTCTTTTCAGTGAGATGAAAGAGTTCTTGAAACACAGAAAGGGAATGGAAATTTCCTTGTACTGATCAGAATAAAGATGTTTATTTTGGAAAGAGAGAGGAGCTAGTTCTGACTGATGTTAGAGAGAAGCATGCGTGTGCATGTTAGATTAGAGGAACCATTCATGAATCATACATTCTTACCCAAACGTTACCTCGGCAGTGCTACCAAAAATCAGCCTCGGCTCGTGTTACCAAGTTCACAAGTGCTGGCCTCAAAACACAGACCTGCCCAAGGGCTGTTTAATGGACATAGCCTGCCTTTCTAAAAATGCGTTTGCAGATTTGCAAGCTTGATACGTTGTAACAATGCATCCCCCTGCAGTCTTTCTCCATGCCCTGTCATCTCACAAGACCTTTGCTGCTCAGCCAGTTTGCCCTGTTATCCTCAGAGAAACCTGGGCTGGGTGCCACAGGCTCTCTGTGTGATCTTGGCAAGTGGTTTGGAGTCAGAATTTTACTTATGCAAAATTTAAAAGTTGTTCCCTTGGGTTTAGTGGGATGATGATTCAAGGGGTGAATTACTGCACTGGGAGAGTGAGTGGAGTTTGGCCCTTTGAATATTTTTGCAAGGGCCACCTCAAGAACTCTATATTTGCATCTGAGTACATGAATAGTTCTTTTGATCCTAAAGAAATGTAGGAAAAATCACTTGTGAAGAAAAGCTGTTGCAAGAAACATCAACAAAATGAATCTTCTTGCATTAGTCAAACCAAGTTGTTCCTTGTACACTTTGGGATTGGTATATAAAAAGATGTCACTTATTTTACCAAAGGATTTGGGTTTTCAACTGCTTTAAGTAACACTGAGCTCTCTCTTACAACATCAAGGACAAATCTTCTGAAAGACCTCTTACTTGCTGTAGGCATAATGATGATGCCTATCTTTGATACCCAAAAAGGGGCAGAGGCCAGTCTCCCAAGTCACTGTGATGCACAGTTTCCATGTTCCTCCCTGTTGAATGAACTGCATCTTAACAGTTGCTTAAAAGCTGGCCACTTAGCTTTGCTGCTTAAAATAGAGAAAGACCACCCGTTCCAAGTGCTGTGTTCCTTGTTCTCTCCTGTGCACATTTCTACTTGTCTCAGAGAGAGGCTGAAGATGTGGGAAACAGATTTCTAGATCCTTCTTATTTTTTCATTTTCTTTTCACCTTTCTACTTGTCTGGTTAACATAACGTATTTCTGTAGGTGGTACCTCAAAACCATGAAATTTGATAAAGAGGTCAGAGGTGTTTGAACAAAGATTATAGATAATGTGGATGGAATATTTGCCTTACATCAGCTAACAGTGCTCTTGCTATGTGACCAGCTTTGGTATTTAGTGTTTTGCAAACTTTAATATGAATCCCAATTTAGGCAATTAACTTTGGCCACTCAAGATTAGGAATTTGAGCCTAGACCTATACAAGAAATCTCAAAGGCTCTGTAAACACCTCTTACATGTTTGTGCATTTATTTACTTCCCACTCTCCAGCCCTGAACTTCTTTGATTGTTCCTGTGCTAGAAAATTGCTCAACACAAGACAGTTTGTAAGATTTGCTCTTATAAGTTCAAAACTAGGAAAAATTTCTTACCTAGGTCAGCAGATGTTTCTGAGAGGTGGTACCCGAGGATGTCTGCCTAATCCAAGGTCAGATATCTAACACAAGGCAAGATTCAGCAGTAAGATCAAAAGTGCTACACAGGAGAAAATCCTTATATCTATATTATATTATCTACATTATATATATTATACCTTATAATCATGCCCTGGGCAACCAAACAGGACAAGTATTTTACATAACTTGCTTTATAATTGCTTTTTATACAGAAAGGTAATGGAAAACCTATGTAAAAATTAGCTATGCCATTCATGCTCATTGACAGTGATTTCATACTTGCCCAGACTTTTTTCCTGTACCACTGAAAAGTGGATTTTGGCAACTGAGTGGCTGGCTCAGACACATTCTTTGGAGACAGATATTTGGTTACTAACATCTCTTATTCCTAAACCATAAACATCTGTGTGAAATGCCTATAAGGCATAAAGATTGCATAAATTACAGAATACCAAGGTTTGGTTTTTCAACTTCTGCCGTCTACAGACAAGGAATATTACCATTAAATTTTGTTTCCTTATATTTTTCCTTTGTAAATCATCAGCCTAACCTATTTATAACTGTCAGTCATCTGTTACCTCTGGGACAATGTGTTCCTTTTACTTCAGTTTAGGTCCCAATTAATTCAGCTCTAATTAAGGTGTCCACTATACTTCAGCTAGAGATCTAGCAAGTCTACAGGTTGCCAGTAGGTGAGATCCCCCTCTCACAGTCCTGTCTCCCTCCACTCCACCAGCTTCTCATGCTCCAACAGATCAGGTATCACTGATTCCCTCCAGATTTGTGTGAGTGTCCCATGCCTGGAGTGCAGGAATTTGAGAGGTCCACATCCGGAGCACAGAGTCTTGAATGCAATGAAATATTTTTCCTTTGGGAGCTTAGAAACAGATCAGTGACAAACAGCCCTAGATCAAGGCATTTGCTCTCTCCTCTACACAGCTAAAACAGAGAATTACAGTAATGGTAAGAATACAGTCATGTAAAGAACAGTGTTGGTTTTTCTGTATTGATAAGTTTAAAATCAAATCAAAAGGTGGTTCAAGAAGTCCACTGAATTTATTAGAAAACAGCAATTTTTTGACACCACTACGGAAAAAGCAGGACTGGCTCGTGAAAGGGTTTTAAGGAAAGATATTAATAAGTGCTTAGCAAAAGCAGGGCAAGCCAAGCTACTACAAGCACGAAGCTGCTTTCAATAGTACCAATTTTTTGTCTGGGATTTTTTTTTCTGAATTCTCAGCCTTGCACACCAGAAAAGATGCTGGCTTTCTCTTAGAAACACTGTGCTACCTACTCAGGCCCCTGTAAATAAGCTCAAAATAAGCAGTTAAATACAGATTCTTTTAAAGTTGTAAATTAAAATTAACTGCAATTAGATTTTATTTTCTTAATATTTCTCTGTCAAAACAACAGAGTTTTTTGCCTTATCCCTGTATACTGTTCTAAGAAGACTACAGTTCAGGCTAAATAAAAGGTGTTGAACAGAGGAGACTTGCAGATTTCAATGAATAACACTGGAAAATCTATTTTGATGAATAATACTGGAAAATCTACACTCTTCCCACAGGCAATTCAAACACTCCATACCAAACCTGATTTTCAGAAGATAGAAGAATATTATTTTTTTTCTTTTTGAACACAGAACTTTTGGATATAAATACATATGGGATCATTCCTAAATTCAGAGCCAAACCTAAACCTTCTGTGGTTCACCCAGCCCTGTGTTTCCATAAATAAACAGACTGTAAGCATGGAAATTCAAAAGGCAGATGAACATAGGGGAAACAAAACAAATTTACAATATAGTAATACATAACTAAAATTTTGCTGGTGCCATTAAAAACATGGAAAGGGAAAAGCACATTTCAATATTGAAATTATAGGGAAATGCTTTGAGTACTTTCCTGAAGTTTTATATAAACATATTTCCTAACATTTCAGATTTCTGCTTTTTCTTCTGTTATCTTTAGGAGGTTTTCTGAGAAGATTAATTCTGAATGCAACAAAAAGGTTTTCTTTTGAGTTTTTGAGCAGAAGAATGCAAGCCTCATTCCACAGAACTAATTCCAAAATAACCTTACTTACTAGATCTGTTCAGATAGATGGACCAAACCTAAAAGATTTCAGCCAATAAGAGTTTCAAAGGCACCTAAGGATTTTAGGCATATCTCCCTTGTCACAAAAAAGGAAAAGAATAGTGCACTGAAGAAACCAGTAACTCAGCTCCTTAAAACAACACTGAAAACCTCCTGCTGTGTGAGACAACAGGGTATCTCCTGGTCTTAAATCAACACTGAATCAAGTCTCCCCTTAAATTACTAAAGAATATGATTTAGGTGCTAACAGGAAAATGAAACATTCCACTGAAAAAAAACTCTTTTTTTAAAAAAAAGTGCAAACTAAATTATTTTGATGCCTGCTTCATGCAATCATTCATTGTCATGGCTTGTATTTGCCACATACTTGCATATTTTTTCCCAGAATACTGAACAGAACTCATACCATAAGTGCTGGCTGTAAATGGTAACTGGAGGAAACAAATAGAGATAAGCAGATGGGGATTATGCAGAAGCAGCCCTGTGTCGGTGGAATAAGTTACCATCCTCAGCCTGCCACCAACTGCTTATCATACCCTCATCTCAAAGGTTATCCAATCTTACAGCAGAGCTGCTGAAGGGGAAACGGCTGTACCTACTTCAGTCAAGACAAATTATCAAACTCCTAGTCAGGCTAACCTCGTTTTGACTGAGACAGAGTAGGAAGCTTGCATTGGACAGGTGTCTCCGTGGGCATGCAAAAGCAGTAGCCTCCAAAAGAAGGTCAAGACCAATAACCCAAAAGATATACCTGGTAGCATGGAGGGATCTGGAACACTACATTTATCTGCAGCCTAAAACACTTTCTCCAGATCTTGTCTTCCTCATATATGCACTTGATGTTCAGGGGTACAAGGAAAAACAGAGTAGCAGTTTTCTCCAGGAAGTACTTCTAACAGGCAGTGTTAATATTGCACATACTGTTTTTAAAGCCATGCTCATTCTGGTAGATTTTACTGGATAGGAATATTTGAGAACCCCTGCTATGTTTGGAACTCTTTCGGTATACTGACTATAAACAGATATTATACTCCATTTCCTCAGTCCTTTGTTCCTGGTCACTTGTTTTACAACTGTCTGTTGCACAATGCAGCTCCAAATCCTTGGCACAAATAGCTTTGATACACTTCCAAGTGCTACTCTGGTTTTTTAACAAACTAATGGCTCCCAAAATTCATATGATTTGGGTGTCTGGTTTTAGTCAGTCACATATGGATCAATAGGTTTGCCCTTTTACTTTTCTTTTCCCCCAAAAAACTACCTTTCCTATATCATTCTTTCTTCTTAAAAGTCATGCTCCAGACTCAGCACAGATCCTTTTCAGACAATTAGGATCTGCCTTTCATAAGCCCACGCTGGCTGGGCCTGATCCCCTGGCTGTCCTGCACGTGCTGTGTGATGGCACTCAGGATGACCTGCTCCATAACCTTCCCCGACACCGAGGTCAGGCTGACAGGCCTGTAGCTCCCTGGATCCTCCTTCCTGCCCTGCTTGTATATTAGTGTCTGTCACAGCACTATCCAAACTAGCTGGCTGCAACAAGGCTTTTACCATCCCATACCAGGTTAACTTCAATAAGTAGCTCCCACGCCTTGCCCCAGCACGGCCACCAATCCCCCGTAAGGATTCAAAAGTTCATCAACTGTCCACACTGTTTCTTCATCCTCTTCAGGCCAGTCCACCCTGCTTCTTGCCTCTGCTCCATCTGGATTCTCTCTCCTCCGGGCACCTCTTCCAGCCAGCCTCTCCGCATGCAGGCCCCCTTTGTCTCCCTGCTTCTCCTGGGGGCTCTCCTACACCCGGGGCACTCTCTTGCCTCCCTCTGCTTTTTCCAGGTCTCTCTTCCTCCAGTGCTCTTTTTCCCTACCCCATAGAGCTATTTTACTACTTAGCAGGAACCAGCCACAGCTGCACGTTATCCTCATCAGCCAACCCACCGCCCCTGAAGCAAGCCCACAGCTGGATATTACCAAAGTTAATTAACCTGCCTTCATTCCTCTACAGGTGTCACACTGGATAACCTCCAGTCTTTGGGGATCTCTCCAGTTTGCCAGGGCTGTTGATAAACGATGGACAGTGGCTTGGTGAGCTCCTCCCACTGCTCCCTCCGTTCCCTCGGGTGGATCCCATCCAGCCCCACAGACCTGTGTGTGTCCAAGCGGAGCAGCGGGTCACTGACTGTTGCCTCCTGGACTGTGGGGACTGCATTCTGCTCCTCGTCCCTGTCTTCCAGCTCAGGGGGCTGAGTACCCAGAGGGGAGCTGGCCTTACTATTAAAGACTGAGGCAAAGAAGGCATTAAGTACCTCAGCCTTCTCCTCACGTTCTGTGGCAATGTTCCCTGCCCCATCCAATAAAGGATGCAGATCATCCTTGGCCCTCCTTTTGTTTCTATAATATTTGTAAAAATGGTTTTTGTTATCTGTTACAGGAGCAACCACCCTGAGTTCTAGCTGGGCTTTCACTTTTCTAATTTTCTCCCCACATAACCTAACAACATCATTGGTAGTCCTCCAGAGCTGCCTGCCCCTTCTTCCCAAGGTGGTCAGCTCTCCTTTTTTCCCTGAATTCCAGCCAAAGCTCTCTGTTCAGCCACGATGGTCTTCCCTGCAGGCTTGTCTTTCAACACACGGGAACAGCCTGCTCCTGCACCTTGAAGATTTCCTTCTGGAAGAATGTCCAGCCTTCCTGGACCCCTTTGCCCTTCAGGGCTGCCTCCCAAGGGACTCTGTCAACCCGGCTCCTAAACAGGCCAATATTGGCCCTCTGGAAGAGCCAGGTAGCGGTTCTGCTGACCCCCTCCTGACTTCTCCCAGACGTGAGAACTCAAACATCTCAGGATCATGATGCCCAAGGCATCCTCCAACCAGCACATCCCCCACCAGTCCTTCCCTGTTTGCAAACAGCAGGTCCAGAGGACATCTTCCCTGGCTGCCTCACTGACAGCTGTGTCAGACAGTTCTTTTCCACGCACTCCAGGAACCTCATACACTGTTTCCTCTCCGCTGTGTTTTATTTCCAGAGGACATCTGGTAGATTCAAGTCCCCCGTGAGAACAAGGGCTAGTGATCTTGAGACTTCTCCCAGCTGCTTGTAGAATGTTTCATCTGCCTCTTCATCTTGGTTGGGTGGTCTTTTCCAGACTCCCACCAGGATATCCACCTTGTTGGCCATCCCCCTGATTCTTACCCATAAACACTCAACTCTGTTGTCACCACCATTCAGCTCTAGGCAGTTGAAACACTCCCTGACATACAGAGACACCCCACTGCCTCTCTCTCCTTGACTGTCCCTTCTGAAGGTTTTGTAGCCATCCACTGCAGTACTCCTGTCATGTGAGTTATCCTGCCATGTTTCTGTGATGGTGATTATGTCCTAATTTTCCTGATGCACAGTGACTTCCTCCTTTCCTGTGTTCGCTAATGTTCCTGCCACTGTGCTACTACACTGTTATTATTGCATGGGGAGAAATATCATTACACCTTTGAAATTATGCTTCCACTTTCTGATTGAGATAGCCTTTGAATAGATGAACACATTAAAGCAGATCTGTATCAGACTAGCAATTGTTGATTCTTCTAGGATCACAAATGACATGAATAAAGGATGGGGAATAATATTAGCATACAGCAAGGAAAAATACCAGCTCTTCCCGGAGTTGGGGGAGTGTTGTTAAGGCTTAGTGGAAAGAACTGTTTCAGCAGACCCATACCAAGGATTTTCAGCCCTGTAAAAAGAGATTAGCTATGTCAATCTAAGGAAGAAGAAAAAAAGGCCTGGCTGGAACAGAACTGATCCTACCATAGGACATACTAACAGAGCAGGAAGGGATGAGAGCAGTACAAAGAGGAAATGAGGTGACCTTGAGAGCAGGATAGTCTGCTCCCTGCTGCTATGAAGGAGATGGTTAGGATAAAGAATGGGAAACAGAGACTGCTGCTTCTTGTAGAGCCAGGCCTGCAGCCACACCATCATATGCCTTCAGCAACAGCAACAGCATCAAACCTCACTTCCCAGGGCTTGGATATAGGCAAAACAGGAAGCGCAGCCAGAGCTTTTTTGCTGCTCTTGACAACCTTCTAGACAACTGCCTACTCTGCCCATACGCAGACACCTGATCAGCTTTTTGGTTCTCGAGGGAATCCAGTTCCCAGATGGACTCTTCCTCTGATGTGGGAGGTATCTATGTATTTTTTGGGATACTACTTAGATGCCTGGTTTCTGGGTGAACAAGATTTGGGGGGAACTAGAGGGACTTTGAGTCTCTTCCAGAGCCTTTGCTTTGAAGAGTCAGGAAATCGCTTCCTTTCCCAGCTTCTTCTCTACTGCAGTTATGTTCCCCAAACTTTATACTGCTATAAGGTCAGACAAGATCTCTTGGGAATCTAAACACTGTTAGGGGCAAAGTCTCTCAGCCAGGGACAGCACATCAGTTTTGATGTTCTACAGGAGATAGTTTAGCTTGAAGCTTTGTCTCTTCAGCCCCAAATTTGCAGAGACTCAATGTGCAGCAACTTCAAAAGATCCCATATAATTCAAGGGCACTTTTATTCAGTACTTAGTTATGGACAAAATTGTAGTAAGAGAAGAATTTTAGCTGGCCCCCAGAATACAGACGTCATCAGTTTTATGTCCCAGAAACCCTTCAGGAGCATATTTTTAGCCTGTCTGAGCTTCTGCGCCATCCCTGAAAGGCATCCTGTTATGAAGTAGATAGCAAGAAAAAAAGCACATGCAGCTGACATGCAAGGGCCCAGAGCTGTTATTGAAAGAAGTAAATCCCCCACAATCTCCCTCAGCCATTCCTTCCTGTCTCCTTTACATAAGGATGTGAACTCAAGACAGATTATTGCAAAAATACATACTGTTGGATTGTCAAGGCTGAGGCATAGCAGACTAAGGCTACATCTATACCAACAAATTTAAAAGGTATTAGAGTGAATTTTCTGACCTAGATGACAACCAGCACAGTCTGGCCATGTCTGTATCCTCAAAATCCAAACCCAAGGTGTCATATGCAAACTGCCTGTTCGGATTTGGGTTTGGCCCATGCTACCTCTCAGACTCTGACTGGAAATTCTTTGGGAGACTATTGATTGTCCTCTGCTGAAAGTATATAAAGTATCCTGATAATAATTTAAGAGAGTATTAAATTCCAGTGCTTGTGCCTGGACCTTGACACAGTTTAATATATTAAAATAGTTGTAATCTGAGTGGCCATTACAGAGATAATTCAAAATCCCTCAAGGACAGAAATCACAGTCAGTCTGATCACAAATGCCACATGGGCAACTGCATTATTCTTGCCTCTAAATCAGGCTTCCCAGCTGGACTTCATCTCCCGTACTGTCCTTAGCAAAGGAGTGAGAGGGGAGGCTCTGATGACCCATGGGAAGTGCTGTCCAGCGTGGCAAACCCAGAGCCTTGACACACACAGGCGCATGAGGTACCCAGAATACACCATGAGGCTAAAAAGAAGCTCATTAATTACTGCTATGAATTGTTTTAATCAATAAAACCAGCGTTATTCTGTAGAGATAGTCAGTCTGAAAAAAGCTTAATTTACCATTAAAAATATTTTGACAGAAGATTTCCTGTTTTTTTCAATGTGTCATAGTAACTGCCACAGGGCAGAATAACATTGCCTAAAGCCTTTCTCCCTGTGGCATCCATTCTGCATGCAAGGCAGACAAACATTTGCTTTTCACTGTCTCACATTTTCTGCCACATTTCATTCAAAGCTTTATTTTCCTGATGGTTCTTAACTGGTTATATTTTAATCCTTATCTGCCACTCTGCAAGAAATTTTGCTAGTTCACCTGGTAGAAAGAAGAATGGTTACACAACACATAAACTGGGCTAGTTTCTAATGAAATACCTATCCAAATATTCTTCTTGCCTCACAATATACACACCAGCCTTACATTGCTCTCATTTTGCTGAAACAGTTAGATCCATGTCTCCAGCCAGCCTTAAGTGCTTGTTTAGAATGGAGCCAGGCCCAGTTTTGCTGAATAGAGATAAGCTTCAGCGACACCAAAAGGACTGTGGTTAGTGAGTCACAGAGGAATCTCTTTTTAATAAAGTGATTTCAAAAAAGGTAATAGAACAATGTGAATTCAGCATGTGCCCTATTGTTTTGGTGAATTGAGGCACTAGCATACTGTTCAGCTGTTCCTGTTCCCAGTTAAATGTCCTAGCCAACATACAATGAATCAGAGAAGCTATGAGCATGAGAAATATCTCTCTTTTCTTGAAGCAAATAAAATTAGACTAGCAGGAAACAGAAAAAAAAGTATGCACTCTGCCCTACTGAAGTCAAGAAGAACTTTAATCTGATTTCAATAGGTCTAGAGCAAAAGCCCCAGAAAATGAAGCAGAAAATCAAAAGCTGAATGGTAAAATGTCTGAATTAAACAGAAATAAAAGAAGAAAACAGATGGAGGGAAAGTCCCATCAGGATTAAAGAATGAATCTAATCTACCAGCAGTTTGGACAGACTTCGTAAAAGGAGAGATGGATCATGGACTATAATTAAGTCCAAATGAGGTCCATGGGTTCATAAGACTTTAACAAGACCCTAGCAAACAACATTGAAGGATAAATAGCAATTTATTTCTGAAATCTTTATCTTCTGCCCAGAGCAAAGATGCTTAGTGCTATGACTTATACTGATTACTTTCTAAAATATATTTGAAGAGAAAACAGAAAGAAATACAACACAGATAAGTTTCTGTTTAATTTAATATCAAAGAGCAATTTAACTGTCATAAGCTAAATTCTGAAATTGCTTGGACTAAAAGATATAATAGTGAAGTGGCTCTTGGTTTTGACAGATTAGATGCCTCCTTTGAAAGCCAATGGTTTAAAATGGCCAGAGCAGCACTGCCTGGCTCCACTCTGCCTGCCTCTAAATAAACCAACCTGCAAGGTTTGGGAGAGGAGCAAGGTCCCATACTGCAGGTGGGATGGAGACAAAAGAGGCAATTATGGGAGGTGGGTAAGTAAGCACATGCTGTCCCAGGGGCAGTGGAGGATGCAATGGCCACAGCAACAGAGTCACGAAGGAGTCAGGAAGATGGTGTGACACAGAGGTGTGATTGCACTGGAGGTCAAGTACCTCTATCTCACCTGATAAAGTATGATTTTTTTCACCTGGAGTTCCAATTTTTTTCCAGGTTTTGGGTTAGCACAGGCTGGTTTACGTCAGGGTGAAGTGTCTGAGGAAGAGGTACTCCAAATCACAGACCTCTTATATCTTTCTTCAAAGCCCCACTAAACTTCCCTAGCACTTCTTCACTTTTCCTTTCACACACCATTCTTAGATTGCTGTAAAACTAAATTTTGCCACTGCCTACACCAAAAGAAGATGCTGAATTGCATGTATATGGTGATGTTTGGGGGGTGGGGGGTGTGGGGAGGATGGAGTGTGACCCCCACAGCAAGGGAGGCCTCTGTAGAAAGAAAGAGCTTGGGGCTGGACTGTGCCAGAAACAATAGCCCCTTTGCAGGCCAAAACCAAGCCCATGTGAAAACATGTTTACGAAAGGACAGAAAACACTGCAGAGAGAGAGAGAGGAGGTGGGAACAAAAAAAAAAAAAAAAGAGCAAAAAACAGAAAACAGCAGAGGAAATACGAAGGCCAGAGAATAAGGAGATGCTCCACACCAGAGCAGATAATTCCAAAAGGACTGCAGCTCATGGAGGACCCATGCCAGAGCAGAGGGGAAAAGTGAGAAAGAAGGAGCAGCAGAAAGAAACTGCTATTCTGTGACCACAAACCCCCATGCCACTCGTTGCCAGAATTAAGGGATTGAGTGTTAACTGCGGTGATAACAAGCAAGGAGGAGTCAGGAGTGAAGAAGTGAAACTGAGCCCAGGAATGGAGGAGGAAGAATGTTTCCTTAAGTGTGTAAATGTTTATTTCTTTTGGGGTTTATTTTCCAATATCCTAAGCAGTACTCAGACGTTTATATTAATTGGCAATAAATCCACTGTTAATTATAAATTAATATATTTTTATATATTATATATATTATATATAATACCTAGATATAAATTAATTAATAAAATGCCCAAATTTGCATCTGTTTTGCCTGCATAGGAACTGGTAAGTGGCTTTCCTGTCTTTATTTTGACCTATGATTCTTCTGGCTCTCTCATCCTTACCATTTTCTCCCCCTCCTATCACAGGAGGTGGGGGGAGTGAGCAAGTGGCTGTGTGGGTGCTTGGCTGTGAGCCAAGGCCAACCCCCTGCAGATGCATTATCCATCAAGATGACAAAATTCAATTTTTTCTACGCTCTGTAGAAGCCTAAGATTGGTTCAATATAATGTTCAATTACTGTATCTCCCATGTGGTACCAAGGTATTTGGTGATTCAAGTCTTTCTTATAGAGGAAGTGCTTTTAAATTAATATATTTCAGAAGGAGAAATTGAAAACTGTTCTTATTTCGATGTTTTTGTGGTGAGGAAGAGATGAAGATCATACTTCAGTGTGATTGCGCTGGGAGTGATGGGGTTATTCAAGATCTGACCACAATGTTACTCAGTTTGGAATCTGAGTCGATATATTCTGTGCTAACAAAGACACATCATGAAAAATAGCATATTCATGTAAAACACAGGAGAAAGCCAAATTATCCATCAAGAAAGTTAAAGAAAGCAAACCTAAGGGGTGAGTATCTCCCCACTGTAGTAAAAATAGTCTTCAGTGTACCTCCCAGGTACTGGAATATATTCAGAATCATGCAAGTACCCTTGCAAATTCAACTACAGTATGTGATAAATGTCAAGATTGTAATGGTGTATGCTGCTAGAAAAATCTAATATTGGTTTATTTATAATTAAAGTTTATCAGGAAGGAAGGTGTGAAATATAAGATTCTGAGCACGGAGGTGAAGTAGATAGTTATTTTTCTTGTCAAGTAAAATGTCAGTATGAGATTATTTCCCATCAATAGTGCTACATAGATGTTTTACATTTAAACCTTGCACAATATCTGAGCCCAAGAACATGCAGAAATCAAATTGTCTGTTTTGAGGAACTTGTTCTCTAGATCACTCAAAAATTTAGGGTTAGATTGAAAACAGCTTTTAAATGACTTGTTCTCCATCATATAGCAGGTCAGTGATGGAAACAATAATAAAATTTGGATCTCATAAATCCTTATCAATCACTCAGTCCCAAGATGACGTTGTGCTTCCATCTTAGGTAGAGTTAATCTGGTGAGGTTTTAACTGATAAACACACAACTACCTCCAGCTCTATTCAGTTCTTTCTTCCTTCTAAAGGTAGAAGAAGATCTGCTGACTGGTACTATTGGATTTTTTGATGTGGGCACCTTTTCCCAATAAACTTCACTGTGTCTACCAGCACGTTTTACACAGGCTACTAAACATCCATCAGATGGAAATGATTCACAGTCTTTACTGATTAGGTCATATTTGAGCCAGTGACCAAAAGCTGAAAAGTAATGACAGCTTAATTTGCTTTCTACCATACTGCAAACAGCCATATGCTGAAATACAGTTGAAAGATGCAATTTAGCATAGTTCAGTTTTATAACAAGCAGTTTTAATTCCAGTCAAAGTAAAACCTTTGACTGTTCACTACTTACAAAACACTAACCAACTAAATATAGTTATAAGGGACTGGGAATGCAGGCATTTGCATGCAAAGATCAACAGTGATTTTGTGTTTTTTTCAACAGCTGCAGAGTTTTGTCGGCATACCAAATGCTTCGTTTCATCTTTGCAAAGTTTGTTGATGTTAAGATCCAGAGACAGAAGAAAAATCTGTGAAAGAATTACAAGAAATGTTGTTGCAGTTGCAGCATTCTTAGTATAATCAAGTCTGCTTTGTGTGTTTTGAAGTATTCCCAAATCAGGACTTTATGGGTTTTGTTTTCCTTTGGCTGATTCTTTCACAGACTGCAATATTTGATAAATGGCAGCAAATGCTATTAACCAAATGATCATAGTTGTTGTTAAGAGTGGCTTTCTAGATAGTATCGATTGTAAATTGAAGTGGAAGGTGATGCGGTTGCATTAATAAACTTCTTAGGAAACCATTACAGTACCTTCCATAGTTCAGGAGGATTTACCAATCTCATGTATGGCATTCTCTAGATCAAAAGGCAATAGATCTGCCAAGAAAAAACTACTTCCCTGCCCTTCATTTATAGCATGCATTCAAATCTGATTTGCATTCAAGATAGCATATGAATTTTCCTGTATATTCACTTCCAAGAGTATTGAGGGAAAGTAAATTTGGTTCAGTTTTATGCAGACCTGAATATAAAGCACAGCTGTACTTGACACCTCATTGTTCTCCTACTGAAAATATTCTTATGGTGTTTGTTCAAGAGACTTTTTATGCCAGCTGCAGTTTTCACACTCTTTCCAGTGAGAATAAAAAAAAAAACAACCAAAACAAACAAACCCACACAGAATAGCAGAAACCAAGTTACTAAGTTCTAGCCCTCTGCAGCAGTGTATTCTGTGAATATAAAATAAAACTCTTGTTGCTGTCTCTTTTCACATTTTAACACTGGTGATTCTATTTGCTCTAACAAACCAGACCATAAACTGTACTCCTTACCTAAGGATCTTGGCTATGCTCCCTTGTACACTGTTGATATGTATATAGAAATACCTTCTTTTATACCTTGAATGTAATGCATAGATAGTATTAGGGCATATTGGAATGAAGCTGGGTTAATTAGCATTGATAACATACAGCTGTGGGCTGGCTTCAGGGGCGGTGGGTTGGCTGATGTAGGTAAGGTGCAGCTGTGGCTGGTTCTGGTAAGGGGTTGGGCAGTCAATGAAGGGAGGGCAGCTGAGGAAGAAGAGGAGAGAGGAAGAAGCAAGAGAAGAGAGAACACATGCCCTGGATGAGGTGAGATGAGGAAAAGGAAGCAGAGGGACTGGCATGAAGAGTGTGCTGGTATGAGGTGGTAAAAGACCTTGTTGCAGCTTGATAGTTTGGGGAGTGCTGTGACATTAGGGGACATATTTTCCCCCAGGAGTCTAAAGCAAATTTTATTATTTCACTGAAATAGCCCATGTTACTAAATGACATGTGGACTGGGCCATCAAGGCCAGTAGTAATTCAGAAGAAAAGTTAATGTAGGGATGAGGGCATTAGTTTGGTGATTACTTTCCTGAATGATCATGTGCAAACAGGATATTTGAAAACAGCTTAAAGTCTGTTTATTCCCACCATGCAGACTAGACAGACTCCTAATGTATAACCTCAACAGAAGTTATGTACAGCACCCATACACAGCTAGAATGAAGAAAGAATGGAAGGATACGTTGGCACTGTGTTGATTTGGTTGCTGTTTTTTCCTGTTTCCCCCCTGTAAAGACAGCACACATTCTGGATTACAGCCTGTCAACATCATTCTGAAAAGCTGTTCCACCCTACAGCATATTGACCACTCTCCCCAGTCAGGTATCATCTATGAAGTGAGTGGCAGATGTTAGACTGCCCGGCCTGGAGTTCCCAAGATTATCCTTGTTTAGGTGTGACGGTCATGAGCAGCCTCCCCTATTCACCATAGTCTTCCCAGGCTGACAGAGAGCAGCCTTGCAATAACATCAAGCCAGCTCACTTGGCACTCTGAGCTAGGTCCCTTCTTGCTGCATGAACAGCTGTATGTCACACTTGTTTACATGCTCCGTATTCAACCTTTCTCTGCTGTGGACAGTACTTCATAAGCCCACATTCTGTTGCTAATCTTGGGAATGTGGCAGGCATGAAGCAATAAGCATTGAGTACCATGGTCTTTTCCATGCCCTTCATTTCACTGAGCAGTGTGCCCGTATGTGCTGGTTTTGGCTGGGATAGAGTTAATTTTTTTCATAGTAGCTAGTATGGGGCTGCATTCTGGATTTGTTCTGAAAACAGTGTTCATAACACAGGGATGTTTTATTGCAGAGCAGTGCTTACACAGAACCAAGGCCTTTTCAGCTGTTCCAGCAAGTGAGGTGGGGGTGCACAAGAAGCTGGGAGGGGACACAGCTGGGACAGCTGACCTCAACTGGCCAAAGGGATATTCCATACCATGTGGTGTTATTCAATACCACATGCTCAATATATAAAGCTGGGGGAAGAAGAAGAGGAGGACATCCAGTGTGGTGGTGTTTGATTTCCCAAGTAACAGTTACACATGATGGAGCCCGGCTTTCCTGGGGATGACTGAACACCTGCCCGCCCATGGGCAGTAATGAATAAATTCCTTGTTTTGCTTTGCTTTACTTATTAAACTGTCTTTATCTCAGTTTTCTGACTTTTACTCTTTAGAGTCTCTCCACCATACAGAGCTGTGTTCTGTTCCTCTAGGTTTCCTCAAAAACAAAAGCAAACCCCAAAAAAAGCTTCACTTTCTTTTCTGTTGCCTAACTAGGAAGCTGTAAAACCTACTTACCTCAGGTTTCATACCAAAGCTTCCCCAGCACTTAACATTCCTCTTCAGCACAGGCTTGGAAGTGCCTTTGTCTTGGCAGACATCTGCATCACGATGCCTCTGTTGTCTTGTGTTCTCAAACCCAAAATGGATTCTAGAAATGAGACCATAGTCTCTCTGTCTTTAAGTGTTTCACAGGCAGGCTCTAAATGCAACCAGCCAGAGCTGGTCACACAAAAAACAGATGCCTGTCTTCAAAGTTCTTCTTGCTCAAGACTGCTCCTCCTTCCCATACAACAATATCACTACGCTGACACAAAACAACACATGATAAAGGCAAAACTTAGAGGCAGGAGGAACATGTTAGTGTCATCTCATGCAGCAATACTGAAAGGGATTGTCACACCACAAGTTTTAAAAGTCTTAAGAAGCTGTACTATTAAGAACAGAGGACCAATATTATTAGTTTTGGACAAACAAATACAACAGAAACATCTTTGATAAAAGCAGTATCTTCAATAAAAACACATGTTTAATAAAAGCCTTCTCCTGTTCTCCCTGTCCTACTTCCACTGCCATCAGTGGAAAATCTTACTCTTTCCTCTGTATTTCTGTGAATGGTAGCTGATCAGAGAATATCCCTGAAACTGAGCATTCAGTTTGACAGTCTTACTTATGAATATGTTGCTCAGATGCTGAAACCCCACCGAGACTTGTATTTCAGTATGAGTCATATTTCACCACAGTATGTTAAATTAGTTATTCGTTTCCATTGAGGGATTGTCTTATAGAACACGTCAATGGAAGCCTTATTGTTTCCAAAAGAATATTATGTCATCTTAATGCAGTTTAGATCCAGTGCCTGCAGCTGCCTTCTGTTTAAGACTTGTTTCATTTAAGTTTATAACATTCTGAGAGACTTAATTCCCATTCATAGCTGCTTGGATCTAGGTCTTTAGTTTTATTATTGATGTGATGCAGCAGAGTTATCCCTCTAAAAGCTGTTCTCAGCTGAATGGTTAAGCAAAACATCAATCCGGCCCCAGGGCTCAAAGCTAATCTTTCAGCTCATTACATTTTAAAGATTGCAAACAGTCAGAAGTCCTGGAATTTATGTAACTTGGGTTATATACAGTAAAAGCATGTAAAAGTTATATAACTTAATGTTCATATCAGATGTTGAAAAATAATAGGTATATCAGACACAGGAACATAACAAAAATGTCTCAGAGGAGTACTTAAGGTTATTCTTCAACTAAACACACAAAAAGAGCAATGTATTTTCACATATAATTAATTCTCTCACCATTTCAAAATTAAATGCATATTTTTCCACTATTTAACTGTTATAATAGCATTCTCATAAGTACTTTAATCATACTGCCAAATCTTTGCAAGTTTAAATCGAGTTTATGAACAGGCTAATTAATTTTACTGTCCTCATTATGGGAGCGTCAAAGTTCCTGTTTACCTGGGCTGTTGATGCTTTGCTGTAGAAGAGTATTACAACTAACACCAAGATTTTGTCATAGAAATATCTAAAGAATTGCACAGTCAGGTTTCTAAGTAGAAAGGCAGAAAATGTGCCAATTCAAAAACAAGATCAAGAATCACATTTCCGTGCCTTTGTTTTTATCTCTTAGGACACATTGTAAGGTATGTATTCAGTGAATAGAATTGCCATATCAAAATAATCCAGACTTTCTGTATTTAATTAAGAATAGCTATCTCTTCTTTAAGGCATGGGACAGATGGTGAAATTCCTGTGTGGTCCTCCAGGCTGTGTTATTAAGGAAGTCAAGTGAGAAGTTCCTAGGCATTTGTTCTGACCTTAAACTCTATAAATCCCAGCCTGACACCCTCCATGCTTAAAAAAGTATAGAATTTTAGAAAATTCTTCTTCTTCTTCAGCTATGTAATTTATAAATTATCCCCTGTCAGGCTGTGGTGTAACACTGGGTCTTTTTCCCACCAAAACAGCCTACCTAATGCACCAGATGCTGCCAGTCAGTGGAATACACAAGACACCACTTTCAAAAGAGCCACAAGAGCTGCCATACACCTCAGATGTGCATCCCTTGTGCCATGGATGCACTTAGCCTGGGATAGCTTTTATCCTGGCAAACAGGCCATCACACTCATACCTGCACTGCTCCATGCCACCTGAGTCTCAAACACACAGAGAAAAGCAGCAGGAGATTGGGAAACAGGAGTATGAAGGGCAGTGCATGAGGTGGATGAAGAAATCATATTACATTTACTCAAGTAAATGTAAATTCTCGCTTTTTTCACTTCTCAGATGACACTGATACAGTCTTTATTCCACTGACTTTGGAGCTCTCAACAAAACCTAAATTAAGACTATCATCCCTCCAGGATCCCTACCTCTTCAACGGGAAACAAAAGGCTTCTACAGAGGGCAATTCAATTCAGCTAAAGTCTGAATCAGTTCCAAGATCCTGCCACTATATTAGCACAAAGCCTCTTCTTCTGGAGCTGGAAGTCTTCTGCTTCAGTGAAAGCACTCCTAACAATGCCCAGCAAAGGACTGAGTAACGGATATTGTAGCTCTCAAGGCTTCCAGCATTTTTCTGGCTGATTGCCATTATGTTCACGTACTTGCAAGCAGAAAGCACAGAATTCAAAAAGATTTCATTTAAAATATGGTTTTCAAGGAATCCTTTATTCCCCAGACAGCCACGGACAAAATGAATCTCAATTTTTAAAAGTGTATCAACAGATCTGCCCACTGAATTCAGCCTCATGGAAAACAGCTCCAACCTCCTACTTACATTAAAATCAGTTTCAGAGGGATTAGAAGCAATTCTTTAATCATTTAGATCTATTTTGATACCTGTGGAGGAGAAGAGTTTGGGACTTTGACCTGACTCTGTTCCCATTGAAGTTAATGGGAGATTTACCATTAATTTCCAGAGGAAGAGGATGAGGCCCCAAACTTTTAAGAAAATGATGCAGTGGTGCTTAATGGATCGTGCAGACCTCCTCAGTTGAAAATACCTTTGTGGTTCCAAGTTTCCATCTACCTTTCCTGGATAAACACAGACATTTAGTTCTCTATTTCAAATTGTTTCCAACTAACATTTGCAACACAGTCATATTCCCTTTTTGTCTTCTGTTAAAAAAAGAAATACTTAGCATGTTCCATGATGTTAGGAAATGCCAAGGAATCATTCCAGCAAGTAAAATTTCATACATCTAGCTGGCTAGGAAGAATAAATAATGACCTTTTCCACATGCCAGCAAATATAAAATGTTCATATTTCCACAGGCACAAGCTTAATGGCCATCTGAGATGTCTGATTCATTTATGATTTAAGCACTGTTTATAGGAGTTAACCAAAGAATTTACTTGATATCACTGAGGAATGCAAAACACATGAGTAAATTATACAATGCAGATATCCACATGCAGTTCACCAGAAGTGAAATAAAGTATATTACACTAAGAAAGTAAACTCTTGCATGCACACCCACTTCTATGCAATCATGCAGTCCCAGTCTCCATCACTTCAAACCAGTTCTGTGATTTTTCAGATAGCATATTACAACATCACATTGGAAGCCTGAATATAACATCTCTCTTGTTTTTTCTGATATTACTCCCTTTCCACTACTGTCTATCTCCCTGTGTGTTGTACCTTTATTTACTATACAGCTGTTACCAAGTGCAGACCTCATTTTATGCTGTAACGGTTATTTATATGAGAAGCACTAGCCTCTTGTCCAAAATAGGCATCTAGAGCCATTGGAGATTGGATGCTTCTCTGGCAGATGCTGCTGCAGAAGGTGTGGAGTTCCACTGGTCATGTGCCGTATTTGCCAAACTTTAGCAGACAGCACTAAATACTCCATTTATGCATGGGGAAAAAAATGGACAGAAATCTATGTTTCTGTGCTAAACAGGCCACTTAAGCTCCTTCAGTGTACCCACAGGGCCCCACTCCAGCCAACACAGGGATCTCCAATGACAGCTTAATTCCATCTATTGTAGTTGGTTATCATTAGGTGCAAACTTCTGGAAATGTCCATCTCTCTTCAGTGTCTATGGTTACATTTCTATTAATGAAACCATTAAAGCTAGTGTATACGGTCATCCTCTGGCATGTGATTGTCCATACTGCTGAATTGTTAGCATGATCCCTGGTGTAATTTTGACCTGGGTCAGCTAGCACTCTCCAAAACAAAGTCCAGACATATTTTAGGAGCTAGCCAGGGACTCTTCCCAATACTGACAAAAGAATGGGCCTGTCATTTTACTTACTGGAATAGATGTAGCTTACATAACTAGCTTAGATGATGTACTTATAATTATAGCATGGCTGTAGACCAGGTGAGATGAATCCCATCCAGTATGACTGAAATGTTCATAGCTGGCCAGTGACTGAAAACGTTTTACTAAGGACAAGAACTTTGGTCCCACCATTCCAGATAGGTAGAGTACAGGGTTACTATTTCAAAATCTTCTCTGACCCTAAAAGGTCTGTGATAACGTTTTTCAGTCTTACTTAGAATTGGCCTCATTGCACTAACTGCTATGCAAACAAGACCTAACGGAAAACATTTGAAATACACTTTATGAAACAAAGAACATGGAAAGGGTAAGAGGTAGGATGGGATATAAACTGAAGCAGTGTGTATCATCAGCAACATGGTTATTTCAGTTAGGCAGCATAATTTTTATAGAATCACAGAATGGTTGGGGTTGGAAGTGACCTTTAAGATCAGCTAGTCCATCATCTAGTCTAGCCATGGACAGGGACATTTTCCACTAGACCAGGTTACTCAAAGCCCCATCCAACCTGACCTTGAACACTTCCAGGGATGGGGCATCCACAACTTCTTTGGGCAACCCGTTCCAGTGCCTCACCACCCTCACAGTGAAGAATTTCTTCCTTATGCTCAATCTAAATCTACCCTCTTTCAATTTAAAACTGTTGCCTCTTGTCCCGTCACTAGAGGCCTCACTCAGTATAAAACCTCTCTCCATCTTTTTTCTAAGCTCCCATTAAGTACTGAAAGGCTGCAATAAGGTACCCCCATGGTCTTCTCCAGGCTGAACAGCCCCAGCTCTCTCAGCCTTTCATCATGGGAGGGGTGTTCCAGCCCTCTGACCATTTTCATTGCCCTCGTCTGGACCCAATCTACATGACTTTCTTGTACTGGGAATTACATTTTTAAATGTTTGTCTATTCATTCTTTCATGGTTGTCCAGTACTGATATACAATTTCACCCTGAAATAGATATGCCATGGTACATACCAGACAAAATACCACGATGCATAAACAGGCATGCCATGATTAAGGCATGTTCTTTACTGCTTCAGCCGGCTGCTGGAAGTTAGGCAGGATGAATGGAGGCTGCCATGACAAAAGGAAAATTTTCATAGTTGGTCTTATATTAGAAATTTTCATACAATATGATAGACAGCATGTAGAAACATGAGCAATGTGTTTCCCTTTAAAGTGTCTCACACTAGCCATAAATATATGATTTCCTTCATAATGACTTCTCAAAAGTATTAGGCAATCTGGATGTAATTCATTTGACTTATATTTTGCAGGGTCGTATCCCCCCACGTTATTGCTTTACCATAAAGGGACTGCATAAAGAGCATCCCAGAATGCAAGCAGACTTCAGAAGGAAATTTTTTCAAAGCAGTAAGCTGGCTGCTTATTATGACCTATTATGTGGAATGTAGTCAAAAGGTACAAACAATCTGAGAGCCTCGCCTCAGTTAAGTGCAGAATGGGACTTGTTTCATGGTCAAATACTTAGACTCCCTGGAACAATTTGTTTGATTCCTGGAAGAGCTGACTTGGACACTGAGATTTCCAAGGTTCCACTGGATGCCGTGGAACTCACTGTGGGAGCGGCCGCAGCCTGCTAGCCAAAAAAAATTAAAAACCTGAAGTACTCTCACTTGTGGTAAACTTTACACACTGTGGCAGGTTTCACATGACTCAAATGAGTCATGACCTATGGCCAAAGCAATACTTGTAGTCAGTGGTACAAAGTATGTCATTGTGGTTATTTGGCTACTTCTCTCACCCCAGCTGTAGGTAAAAGCTCTTGATGATTAGTTGTAAAATACATTCTAAGAGCACATGGGATAAAAGAAGTTCTGAAGTGATGCAACATTCAAAGGCATCAGTACAAAGTGTCCCGTAAACTTCACATGGGTTTTAGCTCAGGTCCTGCAGGGACATACTTTACTAAGTGGACAGGGAAAGTCAGCAGTCAGGAGGTGATTATCATCTTTACATAAGCCTCATGTCTGACTGCTGGGAGTAGGAATTCCAGCTGGGAATGTTCAAGCCACTGTCTGTGTTGAAGTTATGTCATCAATAATGTAGCTCTTGGCTGGAGTAGTTTCAAATAATAAAAGTTTCTGTAGTTTGTAAAACTGGGTTTTGGATATACGGAAGGCAGTCTGATGTCTCAGCGCTGCTCTCCAAACATCGTCTTTCACTCTAAAACAGTGTTAAGGGCCAAATTCTCTGTGTGGCTTCAGCCCAGACTCTAACATTGCAGCTGTAAGTTCTGCACAGGGTGAGTAGCTAGCTAAATATGCTGGTCTTGAGATGTGTACAGTTTAATTCACATACAGCCCAGCAAGGAATGGCAATGGACCAGCACAGAAAGTGAATGACCATAAATAAGTCAGAACATTTCATTTATGTCCCTTTTTTTTAAAATGTCAGGAGGATTATTGGGGGGTTTTATTAGAAGGGCAGCTGGAAGAAAAAAATGCATCAGGTAAAATTAAAAAGAGTGGAGTGAGGCTTCATAATGCCTCATAATTCATAGCAAAGTTTAAACCAAGCAGAGAAGCAGCATGTGATAAGTCTCAGAGTCACCTGTGGAAAAAGAGAATGCCAAAGAAAGCATAGGATTGTTCTCTTGCTGCCCTGTAGGAACAGCAGCATCCTAAAGGTGTCACTTCCTTGGGGTTATGGGGCTATTGTGCTCAGCTACCAGTGCAGCTGCAGTATGTACAACCACTGTTGTAACTTTCTGAAGTTACAAGCAAATGTAGCAGACTCATAATCTATTGCACATTGGCTTTGGAGAAGGGAGATGCATTTTATTAACTCAAGTGGGATATAGTCTTCCTAATTCAAGCTATGGATATAAATGAAGCAGCACTAGCACATGGGCACAAACGATAGAATCCAGCCATCCCCACTTCTTGTTTGTTGGTATGACTGGCATGTTTTCAGACAGTTAGTGGTCTTCCAGGCATGGTTTGGGCACTGGCAGGCACTAGAAACCCTTCCAGTAGGTGAGGTGTTATTTCAGTGGGGAGAAGAAAAGGAGTGAGAGACTTTAATGACATGGGCATGGCTACTTAGTGCTATGTGGCCTCAGAGCTGGAGAACAGGCCCTTGCTCTGCTCAGTTTATTAGTGTGGGTCTTGTCTTAGATGCTTGAACAAGCACAAAGTTTCTTGTTCTCTCTAGAGGTGTTTAAAGCATCCAGCTCTCTGCATGTGGGGAATCTGCAGCATCCAGATTTGGAATTCAGTATTTCGCGGGGCACTTATTTGGGTAAGGCAGTGAGGTCCACACCTTGATTTGCTAGAACTGAGGAGTACCACAGGGTGTCTGCAATTCCTTCTACCTCTCTTTGAGCAGGTAATGCTTCCAGCAGAAGCTAACGTACGGCTACCTGATAACATCAAAGAGTTCTTAATAGCAGAGATATTAATTAATGA
The DNA here is from genome assembly GCF_023638135.1 of Falco biarmicus. Taxonomy (NCBI): domain Eukaryota; kingdom Metazoa; phylum Chordata; class Aves; order Falconiformes; family Falconidae; genus Falco; species Falco biarmicus. The sequence continues at coordinate 29,696,520 of NC_079293.1, read as the reverse complement.
CTTATTAAGTATTCCTAGCACAAAAGAGCATGTTCAACAAAATAATGTCTTTTCTTTGAATTAATTATTATACTAAAACTGAAGATTTTCTTAATTCAGAGCAAATTACTTGAACAAACCGTATCACACAGACTAACATTTTAATTGAATAAGTAATTTAAGGCAGAGAAAACCAGCACTGCTTACATTTAGGGAACCATGGTGTTATCATCTCTGAAACCTTCAGAGTCAAACTCACTTCTAATATATTTGGTGCTCTGCTTTTGGCTTTTTAAAAAATTTTCACAGGATTGAAGAATTTCTGAATTTAATCTAGGAGGCATGAATGCAAATAACAGTTCTTTTAAAAATCATCTGTATGTTCTACCACCCACCATAAACTTCTCTTGGCACCAAACACACCTCCAAGCTTGTCTCAGCTTTAATTCCACTCATAGCCATGAGCATCACTTTTGACAGTTTGGCAGACCCCATTTATTAACAGCAGCAACTGAAATTGTTTGGCTTAGGAAACCTTCTCTAACAGCAGTAGCTCTTTTGCTCAGGCAAATAAATTGGGAAGTGTTGCTCCCCATATGCAAACCATGTAGCACCTTCCTATACAGCAGGCTTTCATTGATTTTACTGGAATCAGAGCACCCTGAAGGAAATACCCAGATCACATTGTCCAGTGCCTGCTCTGTCATTCAAATTTGCAGTTAAGAATGTTGTTAATCCCTGTTTGTAAGGCAGTACATAAGATATTTGAAAACTTGCAGCAAAATATTTCCACACAGCCATTCTGTGATCCATTTCTTCCAGTGACATGCTTGAATTCAGCCATGGGAATCACTCAGACCTTCTGAAAATCACTGAAGACAAGGAAATGTCTTATGCCACTTCTTTGGCAGAAGACAGCTATGGGAGCTTAAGAGTGGCAGAGACAGTGCTGAAAATTTGTTAGTTTGTTGGTGATTCCTAAGTCTTTGTCCCACCCTTGAAGGCTCAACGTGCTGCCTCTATATTTGCTGGGGGAAAAAAAAAAAAAAAAAAAAAAAAAAAGCAGTATTTATCATTCAGAAAGATGACAGCAGCAGCTCTGGCAGGTAGGCATGCAGTGTCCAGCATGTCTGTAGCTTTTTGATAAAAGAAAGTAAAAACGGAAATCTTCTGAGGCTGTTTAGTTAGTAAAGTTTATGCATTGATGAGTGCAAAACAAATCTGAAAGGAAATTAAGTCTATGTGGCAGATGTCTGTCACATTGCTTAATACAGTGCTAGATGCTTCAGTGATAAAGACAGATTGATTCTAACTCACATATCCAAAGAAGTATTGGGCATCCATTCCATTTCTGGCATATTAGACTGCCAAACTTTCCCAGCCTCCCAGGCTGACCTTGAGAAGCCCTGGGATAGGAAGGGGTAGGTACAAAGTAATTTAAGCTGCTTTTTTCTTGTGCACACAGAAAAAGCCCTTGATTCGTTTCAGTAGCATCATTCAATCCTGAGACCACAATGAGGAGTGGACACTTTCTATATTCAGGCACAAGATGGAAGGTGGCTGTAAGCAGAATGGTAACCAAAATATCTAACCTATTCCACATCTGGGGGAGATTAAAAAAGAATTTGCTGAGATGTCTTTTTGTTTCCTCCTTAGGAAAAATACTGCATCACACATAAAAATGTTATTAATTGTCTGCAGATTGACTAAAAGTCATGTCAATTTAAGTAATAATAGCTTTGGCGTTAGAGCAGTTGTAACCAGGTTCCAAAGTTTACAGCCTATTGTAAAAAAGAGATGTTGTCACCTTTCTAGGTCTTCTACTTTGAATCTAACTACAGAGAAGTTAAGGCTATGAAATAACGGTCTGAGCTATGAAAAATATCTTTACAGTAACAGGAGAAAACGCCAGAACTCCAGCTCTGCCTTGCAGCCCTCTGATGTGAGACACGAAGTCTCCCGTGGCCCAACTGCTCAGGCTGAATCACAGGGCAGAGCAAGAAGGAACCTTGTCAGCTCTTATTGATTATTAATTTATTATCATATTTTATTGTAGCCTGCTCCATGGCAGATAAGCTGTATCAAGCAATTTATAGGTCTTTTGAACTTCCAGGCTAAAGTGACAGTGGCTATTAAATAGTGAACTGTTATAAAAGAAGCTGAGGCCCCATAAAAGGAGTAAAATGGGATGAAAGGTGTCTCCAGAGATCTTCATCTCATCTCCCACAGACTTATACTAGTCCACTGAATTCTGATTAATAGCTCATTAGGGGCTGGGGTAAATTTCTAGGAGGAAAGTAAAACCTGTGTTAAAGTGGCATGACTTGCCAAAAGCAGCAGACATAAGCTCCCTCTTTTAAGGGCAGGTAAACAAGCATTTGGTGATGAATCAGTATACTCATTAAGCATTGACCTTAACCACCTTTATACTGACAGTCCACAGTTATGTGAGGTGAAATCTGAGCGATCATAAGCTTTCCGTTAAAAGCTATCAACCTTCCAAGAAATTTTCTAGGCCAGATTGAATAAATCACCTTTTCGTTTTTCCTTTGCACATGCATGCCTGGTGAGGGAAATAATTCAAATTGCCAAAACCTGGGCAGAATCAAGAACGACTGTAAAGCCTTGGAGGTGTGTGCAAGTGACAAATTTTGGTGCCCAAGTTATTTTTTCTTCCATTTTACCAGTAAAAGGAAAAGGTGCAGCCAGAAATAGATGTATAATGCACATCAACTTCTGGCGTCATGGCTGGTGCCGTCATGAGTGGTTTGGCTTCTATGACAATGGGACATTCCTTGACTATAGCTTGTTAGGAAGGGATGGGATCCATCTGTCTAGAAGAGGCAAAGCAATCTTTGGCAACAGGCTGGCCAGCTTGGTGAGGTGGGCTTTAAACTGAAGGACTCAGGGGGAGGGGTCCAAAGTGGCAATGCTCACACCATTGCATCCAGCTGGGGAATAAGCCACACCAACCAGAGCACTGATACACGTTCCTTAGCTGCCTCCCAAGATGAGTACCAGAAGGTCAGCCACCTCAAAGGTGTGTGTGGCTATGGTGGATCATCTTGCACCCCTCCTGGGAAACCTGCATGCTCCATTACCTCTCTGAAATGCCCGTACACCAACACACGCAGCACGGGGAATAAACAGGAAGAAGGACAGATCTGTGTGCGGTCACAGGGCCATGACCTCACTGCCGTTACAAATATATGGTAGGGTAGTTCTCATGACTGGAATGTTGCATTGAATGGCTACATACTTTTTAGGAAAGACAGGCCAGCAAGGTGAGGTGGTGGAGTAGCTCTTTTTGTGAGTGAGCAACTGGAATGTTAAGCTTTCCCTAGAGGTGGATGCAGAACGAGTCAAGGGCTTATGTGTAAAGATTAAGGGGCAGGCCAACATGGGTGACACTGCTGTGAGTGTTTGCTACAGGCCACTTGATCAGGCAGAGGAAGTTGATGAGGCCTTCGACAGACAACTGCAAGGAGCATCACGATCACAGGCCTGGGTTTTCAAGGGGGACTTCACCCTCCCTGATATCTACTGGACAGACAACACAGCTGAGCATGCACAGTCCAGAAGGTTCCTGCAGAGCATTGATGATAACTTTTTAGATGCAGGTGGTGGAGGTGCCAACAAGGCAAGGTGTGCTTCCAGACCTTGTACTCACAAACAAAGAAGGGCTGGTTGGGGACATGAAGGCTGGGGGCAGCCTTGGCTGCAGTGACCATGAGATGGTGGAGTTCAGGGTCCTGCATGGAGGAAGCAGGGCAATAAGTAGGATTGCAACCCTGGACTTCAGGAGTGTTGATTGTGGCCTCTGGCCTCTTCAAGGACCTTCTTGGAGGAATCCCATCTGTTAGGCCTCTGGAAGGTAGATGCCTTCAAGAGAGCTGGTTGATATTCAAGCATCGCTTCCTCCAACCTCAAAATTGGTGTATCCCTGTGAGTAAGAAATCAAGCAAAGGGGGAAGGAGGCCTGCATGGATGAGCAAGGAGCTTCTGGCAAAACTGAAAGCAAAGAAGATGTGGAAAAAGGGACAGGCCACTTAGAAGGAATATAGGGATATTGTTAAAACGTGGGGATGCGACAAGGAAAGCTAAAGTCCACTTGGAATTAAATCTGGTGATAGAGGTCAAGGACAACAAGAAGGTCTTCTTCAAGTACATCAGCAAGAAAAGGGTAACTAGGGAAAATGTGGGCCAACTTCTAAATGAAGTGGGTGCCTTGGTGATGAAGGACATAGAGAAGATGGAGTTACTGAATGCTTACTTTGCTTCAGTCTTCACTGCCAAGGCCAGCCCTCCAGTTTCCCAGATGCTGGAGGCAAGAAAGGGAGTCTGGAAAGGAAGACTCTCCCTTGGTCAAGGACAATCAGGTTAGAGATCATTCAACTTGACACCACAAATCCATGGACCCCAATGGGATGCACCTCTGAGTGTTGAGGGAGCTGGCAGATGTTCCTGCTAAGCCATTCTTCATCGTATTTGGAAGGTTATGGCAAACAGGAGACGTGCCTGAGGACTGGAGGGAAACCAATGTCACTGTAGTCTTCAAAAAGGGCAAGAGGGAGGACTCGGGAAACTACAGGGTGGTCAGCCTCATCTCCATCCCCAGAAAGGTGATGAAACAGCTCATCCTGGAGGTCAACTCTAAGTATTTGGAGGAAAAGAAGGTTATCAGGAGTAGTCAACATGGATTCATCAAGAGGAAATCAAGTCTGATAACCTTATAGCCTTCTGTGATGGAGTGACTGGCCAGGTAGATCAGGGGAGAGCAGCCGATGTTGTCTATCTTGACCTCAGCAAGCTTTTGACACTGTCTCCCATAATACCTGCATAGGTAAGCTCAGGAAGGGTGGGTTACATGACTGGACAGGGAGGTGGATTGAGAACTGGCTGAGTGGCAGAGCTCAGAGGGTTATGATTGGCAGCGTAATCTAGCTGGAGGCCTGTAGCTAGTGGTGTTCCCCAAGGGTCAGTGCTGACTCTGGTCTTGGTCAACTTATTTATCAATGACCTGGATGAAGGGACGGAGTGTCCCCTCAGCATGTTTGCTGGTGATACAGAACTGGGAGGAGTGGCTGAGACCCCAGCAGGCTGCACTGCCATTCAGCGAGACCTGGGCAGGCTGGGGAGCTGTGCTGAGAGGGACCTCATGGAGTTCAGCAAAGGCAAGTGGAGGGTCCTGCACCAAGGGAGACATAACCCCACGCATCATCCCAGGCTAGGGACTGACCTGCTGGAAGGCAGCTCTGCAGAGAAGGGCCTGGGAGTTCTGGTGGACAGCATGTTGCCCATGGGCCAGCAGTATGCCCTGGTGGCCAAGAAGGCAAATGGGCTCCTGGGGTGCATTAGGAGGAGCATGGCCATCAGGTCATGGCAGGTGATCCTCCTCCTCTACTCTGTCCTGGTAAGGCCACATCTAGGGTGCTGTGTCCAGTTCTGGGCTCCCCAGTTCAAGAGAGACAGGGAACTGCTGGAGAACGTCCAGCAGAGAGCAATGAGGGTGATGAGGGGACTGGAGCTTCTCCCCTGTGAGGGGAGGCTGACAAAGCTGGGCCTGTTTAGCCTGGAGAAGAGAAAACTGAGAGGGGACCTTATCAATGTCTACAAATACCTTGAGGGCAAGTGCCAAGAGGATGGGCCCAGGCTCTTTTCAGTGGTGCCCAGCGACAGGACAAGGGGCAACGGGCACAAACTGCAACACAGGAAATTCCACCTGAATATGAGGAAGAACTTCTGTACTGGGAGGGTGACAGAGCCCTGGCACAGGCTTCCCAGAGAAGCTGTGGCGTCTCCTTCTCTGGAGGCCTTCAAAACCCGCTTTGATGCAGTCCTATGCGACCTGCTCTAGGGGAACCTGCTTTAGTGGAGGTGTTGGATTAGATGATGTCCAGAGGTCCCTTTCAACCCTGACCATTCTGTACTTCTATGATACATTTCATGTCACTCAGATCCTTAAGTTACACTATTGATGGATATTCAGCACATTATATTCCATCAGCTGCATGGGTGCAAAGGAGATATTGGCAGAATGAGTTTTTTGGGAAAAAGATGTGGTACTTTATTTCATTTTCTTACACGAAGAGTCAAAAGGGTTTTGGTTGAGTTGGTTTTTTGTGTTGTGTTTGGTTTTATTTAAAAGTCAAAATAAAACAGCTGGATATTTCTAGTATTACTCTTCTTTGCATTAAAAAAAAAAAAAAAAAGAGAGAGACAATGCAGCCACCATTTTTACTTAGTTTAGATTCATGAATAGTTTCAGATTGGATAAACCTGCATCTTTGAAAAATCTACCATTTGGTCCCAAAATTTGTCTTCTTGTAATCAGATATATCAGATCAAAAAAATAGTGTCCAGCTGTCTTAGTGTATTCACTTCTTAGAGACAGTGAATGTGAAATTAAGTTTATAGAAATATAGCTTAAGAAAGGGATGCAGAATCAGAGTCCCACTCAAAGTCAGGCATCTGAAGCATTCATAAGACTTACCCATTATGTGAATTCTACAGCAGATATGTAACCTACTTCTACTTTATATGGCCAACTGGTAAATCTAGCAGAATTCCCAAAGAAGTATTGGTCAAACCCATACATGTTCAAGAAGTGCGAAGGAAATATAGGGGTTGATTGCATGCACTGGCCCAGTCCTGAGGCCATGTTTCAACCCTCTTTGCAGCCAACCATTAACGTGAACTGTGGAGATGTCAGTGAGGACCATTGCACTTCCCCAAACATAGGTCTTTGGTTTCCCAGGCCCTCCCAGGGGGCACAGCAGTCCCCTTTGCCCCATTTCTACCCATGTCCTACTCTCCAAACACACCTGGACAATGTCTTTCTGTTGCTCATGTGAGTGCAAAACCAGTCCCTTTTTTCATTTTCAATAAACATCTTCAGCATGAGCATTTACATGTATTTTAAAGTATTTTCCCTTGCATTAGTTCATTCAATTCTCCATTACGCCTATGTACATTTTAAACATCTAGAAATTACTCTAACACCTGCTGCATAATGAGCCACCTCTTTTTGTTCCGTATGAACTTACCTTTGTGCAGCTTCATTTGATGGCCCTGTTCCTGCACAGGACAAGGGAGCAGAGGTAGATGAAGTTCCACCCTACATGGCTGTCCTAAACTTGCTCAACAGATTAGCAGCAGGTCTGAAGATTAGGTGCTCTCTTTCTGCAAAGTACTTTTCTGTTTCTGCAGAAAGGTCTTTCTCATTTTTTTCTGACTCATTTCTGAAGCTAGAGAATTTTCTTCCCTATTTCCCACTGAGAAACATTAATTCACCCAAAGATCGTCTCACATCAATTAAAGACCATCAAGCCCTCTTGCTTGCAGATGTTGCTGTGGGGGAACAAATTATGCGTAACACTGATGCCAGAATTGCAAGCCTGATTTTAGCATCTTGTTAAAGCAGTAATTGCAGCAGTATTCAGAGCAAGTCTTGCTTTGCATCCTCTTTTGTGCTTTTTCTCCAGTCATTCAGGAATAGAAGCTGTCCTGGTCAGCATCAACACAAAAGCCCACTAGTGCTCTTGCTCCTCATCTTGCATTTAATGCAGTGAGGGCCAGCAAAGACACTGCCTTCCCACAGAAGTTTCTACCCAAACATCTTACATTTCAGCCCTGCTGTTCACGTTTCTATGTGTTCATGTTTAAATGAAACTACTCTTCATCTTCCTTGATGGTGTCCTAGCTCTGTGTTGCTCACATCATTGTGCCATATGTGCAGTATGGATGTGTTGTTCCTAGTGTAGCTGTTAAACCCCATATGCTTCAGTCTGTGGGAAAGAAAATATTATATATGCAATCAACAGGCTATTTCTCATTTAAGTTTTTCTTCAATGCATTAAAATGGATTTTCCAGTGAGATTTAGTATTCATCATTCTTGACGTGTTCAAGCAAATCCTTCAACCATATTTGAAATTTATTTATTTATTTATTCCCTAAACATCAGGGGCAATATATGCCACTATGATATGAAAATTCCACATAAATAGCAACCAGTACACAAGAGGAAATGAGAACATGGTGTCTACAGTCAGTGTATGTCATCTGACATTTTGAAGTGTTATCCCTGTGTGTCCTCCTTCTGAAGGTTATTCTGTTATTGTGTATTTTAGTGGAATTTAGTACAATCAAGTAGCAAGCTATGTAACTTAATTCTGCAGTTCTTTACCTCTGAAATAATGTTTAAGGCTAATTCCTCATTGTTCCAGAATCAAACACCACGTAATCCAGAGACAACCTAACACACTTCCTATGGAAAGAATATAAGCACTCAGACATTGCATTAGGGAGCTAGCTGACACACAGTAAGCAGACCGTGCTCTGTTCAAGTCAGTTAATGTTGAATTACCTTTTTAAGTGAAGCCCTTAAGTAAGAGAAGTTCAGGACTCTTAGTTGTCTTTGAGGGTGAGACCTTAACTGTAGACAGATTTTAAAATGAGTCTGTAATTTTAGCGTATCTAGGATAACTACTATTCCCTGTATGCCTTGGGAGTACCCAGGATAGTATAAATTATTCAAATAACATGCAAAAGAACATTTGAGGATTTAGACTGTGACATCCACGTTCTCAGTAAAACCACACGATGTTTGTTTTGCAAGCCTGTTCTTGATTTACAGATTGTAGAAGGTACAATACAACATTATTATTTAAATGACCAGAGTCAGGTGCTTTTTTAAAGTGCCTACTAGCTATTCAAAGATACCAGTGTCTATTGTGATCATCAGAACAACCAAGTTTTTCTCTTCTGCCTTGATGTAGCTCTCTTTGCTTTTTTTCAAGCATTTCTCAATTATCTAAAGACAAAGTCCTCAAAATCATTCAAGCAAAGCCACTAAGAGATACAATTATCTCAAGTTTGCGTCTTGTAAACACTAGTATAACACAATCTTAATGGAAACCATCACCTCTTTTAGCACATCACTTTTGCTCATTACTAACTCATGGAAGATGGAATAAATTTTAGGATCCATACCCAGTCCAAGGCTATTTAACCATCAGTGATGAGGAACATACATTCAAGCTCCAAAGTGGTCAAATCAGCAGCCAGTATAACCAAGAAAAAGAAGGCTGAAACACATGTCCAGCTGAAGCCTGCAGACTGCTTAGGCATGTGTGAAGGGTAAAATCAGCAGACCACTTCTGGCCATCATTTTCCTCTTGTATAACCTAATGGTGTTGATGAAAATCAAATTAAAGTAGTAGAGAATTAATCAAAAATTGATCCTCGGTCTACATCTAGTAAATTTAAAGAACATCAGAAAGCATTTAACTGCTCACAAGCATGTTCCCTGATGTGTTTTTTGGCTCAGGTCGGCCAGGTAAAGTTCAGGAGTTAGCTTGGGCCAGGCATCATTCTGAATGGACAGCTGTGTATGGCACATCTTGCTTCATACTTTAAGACATTTAAATAGCATGGATGTGGCCAAAACAAACTTGTTGGCTTTCAGGCTAGAAAGTAGTTCCTGGTATTGTTTGGTTTGCGTATCTGAATTTTAGTTTAACTTACCTTTGAGCCACCTGGAAATCCTGATACACAGCAATAAGAGGAGAATACAGTGCAAGACATGATGTGTGAGTGTCTGTGTAAATTCATCTGCTATCCCCATAGAGGCGGAGGAATGGGAAGGGAATAAAATAAGAGCACAGTCCTGGGAAAACCACCAGTGAAGGGATAGCATCAGGAGCACTTGCACAGAAAGACAGTGAGAGAGACATCCATCACTTACTCAGCTTCTCACAGCTCAGAAGGCCTGTGCAGCTCTCACAGCCTCTCCTCAGACACAGCAGCCAATATTTGTTCCCCACACTCTGCAGGAAACAAGGAAAAAGTGGCTATTGAAAATAGCTGAATAGCAAGGAAAATATGGGTGTTGATCTCCTCCATGACATCCTGGTTTTCTACCAAACAATATGGCAAGAGAAAGTCTGAAATTCAAAATACAGTTTTGTTTAGCTTAATCTGATGAACTGATGCTTAGTTGACGGGTTGGGGGTGGGGGGGCTGGGGGGTTGTTTTTTACTTTTCCTACCAGTGAAAACATAGTACAGATATTTCTGTCAGGTTTTGTTTTTGCTATAAGTGATCCAAAAAATCAGCTAATGATGCAGCACATTCTGGGATTCTTTGCTGCTTAGCAAGCTGCAGGACTAGTGAATCATCACAGCGAAAGCACCACATTGTCAAAGCAGGTCCACTCGGGCTGATCGACTCTGAGATCATAGTTCTGCAGTTAATGATGGGCCTGATCTCTTTGGATGATGAGGCCAGATGGAGACCACGTGAGCCTGCCTTGGCAGGGACTCTGGCCCAGATTCTGAAATCTGCTTGTATATTAGATTATTCTCCAGTGCCAAAGAAGGAATTTAAGCCTTCAGTTTAAAATACGTGTATCTCTCTGTTACTTCTACCAAACTCCTAGATTCCCAAACTGACGTCTTTTTAATCTGGTGCCTCAGGTAGAAGACCTCCTTGCTCTATCAGGAGCAGTGAGAGAATGAGCAAGTGAGAATATACACACATGCATGCACACAGTCTTTGAAAAGTACATTAACAGAAGACAGCATTTCAAGCTGTATGATAATACGGTGCATTAAAATGCACTCCTAATACATTATTTGTTGCGTGACTGAGTAGAAACAGCATATGCAAATTGATTCTAAGTATGCGATGTAATTCCCATGTATATGAGCTGTGCAAATGGGAATTCAAGTTTGTTACGAGTACTGACTGAGACACGATCTTTGGTTGTTTCATTTTTTTCTAACTCTGAGTCATCAGTCTCACTGCCTGATAATGAATTTGAATGCGAGTCTGTATAATACTTTCTCATTCTCAATCACATACCCTCCTGTCATCATGTCATTTCCAGGGAAATACAGTTCCAATCACATCTCACAGTGATGAGGCGAGAGATTGCTTTTTCTGGAGGAGGAGGAAATATTTGTCACCTTAATAACTTAAAAATTGATGCTTTCAAGAACTGTCCGCATCACAGTTTCATTGAGCTAGGGAGCATTGTGCCATTTGCCTGGTCTTCATGGCTATTGAGAACACGTCCATCAGGCTCACAGAGGGGGACGTGACACAGGTGAGTGAAGTGACACTGTGTGGTATGCAGCCATGAAAAGCAAATACAAGATGAATCACCCATTTGCAGGACCCAGCGCTGTCCATTGATGCAATTTTCAGCATGATCTTCTTAAAAAATTACAGTGGCTTGGAGTGGATTCTTTCCCTGTCCTCTCATTATTTTTTTTTTTCTCTCACATACTCTTGCAAGTGGGTTTATGAAGTTATGAGCATAAAGACAATGTCTGGCCTCGAGTCACCTGTGGGGGATGTTTGATGTATTTGCTACTGGAAGAATATTGCAGGTGGGATGACAGATCTAAGGACAGACTGCCTGTTCCCTGGAATAATCCTGAGTCTACTATAAAGATGCTGAGTCTACTAAAAAGGTGCTCAAGTGACAAATCCAGGATGCATTTCCAAGCCTTTGAATTCCTAGGTTTGAGAAGCAATGGGAAGACAATAGAAACTATATGTACTGAAGCTAGCGACTCTGAGTGACAGCTCCCTTTCTCTATATATGCATCTCAAGAAATTTTGCTTGAGAGCATCTTAACCCCTGATTAATCCCACACAGCCTAATCAGGCCACCAGCATAGCTCACAACATTTCTGATGGGATGTGGTGCTTACAAAAGGAGAAAAGCTGGCAGCCTCGAAGGGAGAAGCCTGCTAGAGCACAACATGCCTGGCAGAGCCAGGGGCACAGCTTCCCACCTCCACTCTCAGGCCTCCTAACCACAAGAGCACTTCTTGCAGCTGCCTGCACACAACAGAGAAGACAATTTCCTCTGTCTGCCTGTAACAGATGACAGCGAACACTGGTGCCTGTGTGGACACAGAGCACACTCAAGCTGACATATGGGGAAGGCCCCACACAGGGTATCCCAATGTCCTCTCTGGAGTTCAGGGCCCTCATCTCACTGCCAGTCCAGGAGCTGACAGTCATATCCTGCGGTCTCCTGGGGCTCCATCTAATTTCTTACAGCAACCTGAGCAGTTAGGCAGTGAAGGTTCTAGGCTTCATCTTTCCTCAGCCAGAGATGAAGGTGCTTTTACATGCTCATTAGAACATCACTGAACCAGCCAAGGACACCCTCCAATCTTGAAGATGCTATGCTACATAAGTTTAGTGATTAAAACACTTAATGATGTTATAGGAAAGCCTACCTAGTGGTACCTGCTGAATTATTTGTGTACCGTACTGTGCATAGACAATTCAGACACAACAACCAGGACCTAGACCTCTTTTTTTCAGTGCCCTAACCACAGGCAGAGATGATGAAGTACCTTCTTACCTCTTATTTTCCAATCCCAAATGGCTCTTGCATTTTTTGAGTGCAAGCTAGGGGCAGGACAAAGGATGGGAACAATTCCTTGAGGAAGGGGCAGAGTGGACAGAAAGATGGATGAAGAATCAATAAGATCAGGGAAAGGCCAGAGGCAAAAGCAAGGATGGGAAAAGAGAAAGACTCCTGAGGGCAATTCAGTTGATCAGGAGTTGGAGACAGGTTTCAGATCACAAGCAAAAGGGCAGAGCATCAATCCTGAAGGGCAGAAGGTGGTAATGATGGGAAGGAAGGAAGGAATGTGGAGAACTAGCACAGAGTTAGGGGCCCGCAATTTAATAAGAATAAGCGAGAGAGACGGTGTGAGAACAGAAGGTCATGGGGATGGTAGAGCAGTAGCACACTCTTCTTTCAAGAACTTGCTAATTGATGTCTCATTCCTCTGCTTTTGCTTTCTAACAAATTGTTGAAGCATACTGGGCAGAAGTGTGTGTCTCCATCGCCCTCTAGCGCCGGGTCCGCTTTGCAGACGGGCAGCAGCTGTGCAGCCCTTGGCCACACTTAGGAAGTCTGAAGGACCCACGCTTCTTGATAACCTGCAAAAAGGGATCAAAAGGAGGAAACTGGGAGATCTTTTTCCCCTCTTATCAAAAAAATAAACATAGTAAATTACATCTAAAAGTCTAAAGTAAAAGATAATTGAGCTCAAAGAGCCATGTACATGGACACTTAAGAAAATGTCAACAGGTAATTATCATTCAGAGTTCTTGACCTTGCTTGACTTTGTACTTGCTAATATTCATGTTCATTTAGCATTATTTGCATAGGCATTGAACAAGATGCATGTGAGAGATGGGACTAAATAATAATAATAATAATTAAAGAAACTTTGCCACTTTGTTTATTCATTTATTTATATTGGGTGTACAGGTTTATTCTCCTTCCCAGCCTGAAGGCCAACTGAAGAAACAGGAGTGTGGAAACTGGGCAGTGGAAGGAAGAGTTTTACAGACTGTTTAAAACCCTTTTGATCTTCATTTTTCCATGCTGCTTTGTTGATTTTTTATTTGGATTTAGGTTTACTTGTACAAACTTGTTTCTAACTGGCAGAATACTGTACATTCATGTAAAATGCAGAAATAAGTACTTTCGAAACTAAGATTTATGTATATCAGGTAGCGATGTGGAAACTTTAAGGAAGGTCCTCTCTACACAGGGTTTGTTTCAACAGGTGCAAATTCCTGGTATTAAACCTATTGCTGAGATTTGGTTTAGTCTAATTTAGTCAAACCTCTTGCTAAATCACAGCAATTCTCAAAATGCCCTTAAAACTTGTAGCACAACCTGTTCCATAAAGGTGCCTCCTCTCACCCAGCTGTCTTACTGTGATTGCTTAACCCATTGCAGGGTTTCTCTGCTTCTTCCCTGAACCAGCTGAAATTCAGACCCAGAAGTCCTTGGCCTATGACAGAAGTTGTAGAATAATTCCTTCTCCTTGGAAACAAGAAGTGATTCAAAAACATGTATCAGCTTGCAGTTTTGAGAAACTACATCAGAGGAACACATCTGGAAACCAAGAAGAAGCCTATGTGGTTGCTCTGCAGGACCAGAGCTGATACCCACTGTAGGCAGAGAAGCTACTCCAGTACAGATACACAGCTGGAAACAGACCTTTGTTCAAACCCATGACTCCTGCATTCAAAACAGGAATGAAAACATGTTAGTTGCTCAACCTTTCAAACCTCCATGGCTGGCCACACACCGCAGTACTTGTTAATCATCATTTGTGAAAAGAAAAGCGTGGATTGACTGCTGGAAGAATAACAGCTATAGGTCATTTCTAAAGCCCAGGGCTCTAAGTTCCCGCTCATACATTGCAGATTAGATGCTATTAATTTCTGATTCCTACCAGCTCCCCGGGATGCTTACCTTCTTGATAGTTCTGAAGCCAAAAGCCAAGCTGGAATAAAACCAGCCAGAAAGCCACTGTAATTTCCTCCTTTTAACATCACAAAAACAGAACAGCTGAGGTGGAGAGACACCTATAATAATAACTTAGTGCCCCTTTTGCATAAGAACTGCCATGTGGCCAGCAGGTTGAGGGAGTTGATTCTGCACCTCTACTCCATTCTGGTAAGACCCCACTCGGAGTACGGTGATCAGCTCTGGAGCCCCCCAACATAAAAAGGGTATGGACTGTTGGAAACAAGTCCAGAGGAGGGCCACGAAGATGATCGGAGGGCTGGAACACCCCTCCTATGAAGACTGGCTGAGAGAGTTGGGGTTGTTGAACCTGGAGAAGAGAAGGCTCTGGGGAGACTTTCTAGCAGCCTTCCAGTACCTAAAGAGGGCTTATGAGGAAAGACTTTTTACAAGGGTGTGTAAGTGATAGGACAAAGGGTAACAGTTTTAAACAAAAAGAGGGCAGATTTAGATTAGATATTAGGAAGACATTCTTTACTGTGAGGGTGGTGAGGCACCGGCACAGGTTGCCTGGAGAAGCTGTGGATGCCCCATCCCTGGAAGCGTCCAAGGCCAGGCTGGATGGGGCTCTGAGCAACCTGGTCTGGTGGAAGGTGTCCCTGCCCATGGCAGGGGGTTGGAACTAGGTGATCTGTAAGGTCCCTTCCAACCCAAACCATTCTGTGATTACAAATATTAGGGAGTCATTCAAGCCTCAGTTACACCACAAAAAAACAGAAAAATATTTTCAGAGATCTGTCTCTGAAATCAAAAGATAGACAGGACTTAACAGTCAGATTGGTTGATACACTCTCTGAAAAATGCGGACAGCCCCAGTATGTGTTTTATAAAACTATGTTTAACACTTTATAGAGCTTGAACTGGCCATGCACACTTTATTAAGTATGTGGAAACAGCTGTTCACAATTAAGTTCTTTATTCTTCAAAAACTTACTACTGGGCACAGAACTGACTGCCATATGTAATCCAAGTCAGTGATCTACACCTCCATATAGACATACTCCACAGTATCCTTAAACTGCTTCTCTTTATAATAATGTTAGTTTTCCGGCATAGCTAAAAATGGAAACTCAAAGCCTAATTCTTCTCTTGTTCTCACCGTGAATCAAGGCAATGGAGCTTTGCTGATGAAAGCAGATGTAAAATAGAATGATGGCCAAATCCCTAGAACCCATTTTAATTTTTGCGAGTCACATATCTAAAAACTAAAACAAACACCTGTCAAGCTGCTACCTGTAAAACAGGTCAGTCTTTTGGAGAGCAGGAGAACTTCACTTTGTGACAGTTATCTTTTCCGCAGAAAGGAGGAATTGTGTGTCACCACTGTTAAACATAAACCTTGGGAACAGGCAACAACAGCCTGGTCAGAAAGCTTTCCTTGACGCTGCATACACCTTTTCCCTTGGCATTATTAAAATATGCAGGAATAAAATATTCTGTTACTTCTGCCGAACAAGATACGCAAAGGAAATGGTTTGGCAAGGTTATTTCCAAGTGTAAAGGGCTTTCTTAGTTCCCAGTAGCCCTGCCAACAAAATTAAAGCTCTTCAAACAACACTCAAGTTGGTCTTTCCTTAGGATACTTTTCAATGTTCCTAAGTCCACTAAGGTACTTCCTTTCTTTATAATTCTTTGTGTCCAAATGTCAAGTAATTACTAAGGATGAACTTGTTCCAACAGATGCTTAATACAAAGCTCAAGAAAGTAACTCTTTATGTGTTGGGAGCCTCAGACATCTGACGCTGTCTTGTAGAGCAAGATATTTAAACAGGTGTTCAGTTTGAACAAACACCTAATTCTGTCGGATGCAAAAACAGTGAAAACCTGAATCCAGAGTTTACAGAGGACACGTGTGCTAATGCCTGCATTAGTAAGCAAAAGCTCACTCACTCCTCTGCTTTTTAACTGTGTCCAGCCCCAACACAGCAGTGATATGGAACACCAGAAAAGCAGGTTTTGTGGCATGCCTTTCTTTCTGGGACGTGCAATAAGCCCTGCATGCAGCTCTCCTTTGGAACTTAATCTCACTGAAACAGGATAAACACAGCAAACACCACCCAAAGGAGAGCTGGTTCTCAAGCAGTATTCACTGTGAGATGTGTTTGGGTGGGGTTTTTGTAATGGCATGTGACACATCAAGAAAAGTCATCAGCCAAGAGCCTTTGGGATTTCCCATTGCAGCCTAAACATTTCACTGTGAGAATGAAGGTACTTGAAATAATACTTATCACAGTTACGCAGAAATCTAGATTAGGCAAGATGCATAGTGGCCATTCAGTTACTATATCACAATCACATATATTTGAATATGCGGTAATAGTTTAATAGGAAACAGTTTGGTAGTAGCCATCTGTTAAGCAGTATAGGCACAGCTGCTAGAAGAAAAGTCTGGGCACAGGGATTGAGCCAGTCAGTGTTTGCCAAACACAGAGTTTAGCCACAGTCATGAAATAACTAGATGTTATCTTGAGGTTTTTATATTAATTTCCTTGATGAAACTATGTTTTATAATGGTCAGATTAATACTTCTTTGTTTGCTCCGATGGGCTGAAGTCATGTGAAAACTGATGTTTCTTTGAAAGCTAGGGGGAAATTGAAGATTAGCTTCAAGGTTCTTGGAAAAGCAACACAAATCTTCATTAGGGCGGTAATGAGCATTAATGCACTGTAACTAAAATGGTCTGTTACCTCTTCTTGTTAGAAACAGGATGATAGATGGAGACCATTTCCTCTTTCTGATTACCATTGCAATTCTAATGACTTTGGTGAATAAATACATGATTGAATTGATCATAGAAAAAAACAAGAGCATAAGGCATTGATTTGATCAATTTTTCCCTCTAGAGACAAAGGTTTTTTATTTTAATAGCTAAGGGCGTGGAACTTACATAATGACAAAAATGTTCATATGTCTTCTTAAGAGTTTTGGAGGTAAGTTTTTTGTTGTTTTCTCCCTAATATTACAAGACCTGTTCTAGCTGATGGATCTAAAAGGAATAACCTTAATTTCCATGGTTTTGTTCTTCCTCTCACTATTTTTTATTTATTGCCATCCTCCTGGTTTTACTTAAAACCAGATTTCTAGCTGCATCTTCTGAGAATATCAGTTAGCATCCCAGATGCAGTACCCTGCTCCACTAGTGTTCAGAGCTTTGAAGTGCTAAAGAAAATTATGAGGGTTTGACACAGGACAGTGGTCTTCAAATTTTTGTTCCTTTATAATAACTTTTTAATAGCAACCTGAAGAAATGTGAGTTGTAAATTAATACAAAACACATACACATATTATGAAGCAAAAACCTGCCTTAAGACTGCATACATGTCAGTCCCTTAGAACGAAAAGCGTTCCTCAGATGTTACAATTATTCCATTGTTGAGTAGTAAAAAAATAAGGAAGTCAGAAGTAAAGTCATCCTGGAAAGCAATCCAGGCTTTAAGGTATGAAATTGTATAGTAAAGTTACTAAACTATACCTCACTATCCAGCTGTACCCTACAATAAACAAACACATAACAAATAATGAACAAACAAATAATTATTATACAGGATTTTTACTATTTATGGTGTTTCTTTAAATCATTTCAAAGATAGATCCATTTTTTTAAAAAAAAACTTTTCTTCTCCAGTACAATTGTCATATTTTAATACCAAGTACAATACATAATTTAGGTTACCTGTTTTTAAAGGCAGAAGATAAAAATGGAAATATTTCTTGCCTCCTTTGTGTTTTCTTTCTAAACATTTTCTAAATTATCTCCCCAAATATGTAATCCAAACAATGTACCAAAGGGTTTCATCAGCATGTTGTACTGGCATTCTTATGTGAACAGCAAGGAAGCCTGTGCATCTTAGCACATATGGAAAAGTACATAATCTGAATATGGGCCACTTCTTTCTAGTATGACGCCTTCAGTCACTTCCAACCAAAGCACACCACAGGTGGCCATGGATTCTGACTCAGAGGGAAAGTGGAGGAAAACGACAGCACCAATTAAGTTCTATCGCCTAAGTCAGGAAACTCCTAACTCCCACTTTCCTCTGTATCCTGTAACCTTGGCTGAACGTGAGCCAGCAGTGTGCCCGGGTGGCCAAGAAGGCCAACAGCACCCTGGCTTGTGTCAGACACAGTGTGGCCAGCAGGACCAGGGCAGTGACCGTCCCCCTGTACTGGGCACCGGTGAGGCCGCACCTGGAATCCTGTGTTCAGCTTTGGGCCCCTCACTGCAAGGGGGACTTGGAGGGGCTGGAGCGTGTCCAGAGATGGGCAGCGGGGCTGGGGAAGGGTCTGGAGCACAAGTCTGATGAGGAGCAGCTGAGGGGCTGGGGTGTTTAGCCTGGAGAGGAGGAGGCTCAGGGGGGACCTTATCGCTCTCTACAGCTGCCTGAGAGGAGGCTGTGGGCAGGTGGGGGTCGGTCTCTTCTCCCAGGTAACAAGTGACAGGACAAGAGGAAACAGCCTCAAGTTGCATCAGAGGTTTTTTAGATTGAATACTAGGAAAAATTTCTTCACTGAAAGGGTAGTTAACTATTGGAACAGGGTGGCCAGGGAAATGGTTGAATCATCATCCCTGGAGGTATTTAAAAGATGTGTAGATGTGGTGCTCAGGGGCATGGTTTAGTGGTGGGCTTGGCAGTCAACAGTTGGACCCTGATCTTTAAACTCTTTTCCAACCTAAATGATTCCATGATGCTACGATCATTTTTGTGTTTTGCTGATATGCAATAACATAACCATATGCTTGTAGCCTTATCTAATAGCCCAATAGATTCCCTTGCTTTCAAATTCTCAGTCCCTTAGCAGGGTTGCCAAGGACGGCAATGACAGGAATGGAAATAATCCCTTACGCAGCCCGACATCGGTATTCACCACATCCCCAGCCATCTCTGCATTCCTACACTGCATTTGGTTATTATGCCCCGGCACTGGCCCTTTAGGTCAGGTAATGGACCTGTGGTGTCTCCCTGGAGGAACCATGCTGAAGCCACAGCAAAGAAAGCAGGCAACTTCTACATCTGTATGCAGATACAGTTTAGGGTACTTTTTTACAGCACCAGCCAAAGAATGAAAATAACAGCAGCCTTTACATCTAGATCTTTTTATCTAGGAAGAGGCATTGAATCTCGATAGATTTTCACTAATAAATATATCTTGGTGTGGTTTATGTTCCAACATCTCACACAGAATGTTTAATGGAAAAATCCCTCTACAGGTAAATACGAGTTCCACCATGGAAAATTACATCTCTACAAACAGCCACTGTTGTGGAGTTAGTTCTTGAAGTGATCAAGGAAAGTGTGACCCAAGTGGGACTAATTTGGCCCTTCACATATGGCATATAAACCTATGCATAGGAGACCACTAATTTGGGGAAGAGGCCAGCCCAGCATTAATTGTGTCTCTAGGCTACACATTCTTCCGCTGTTGCAAGTGAAAAAGTACAGATGTCATTTTGGCCCATGGACAGATCTGATATTATTTTACTGATGCCACAGAAAAGCTGATCATGAACAAAGTGGCTAATAAAAAAACATATAATATAAAAGCTCTCAAATGTAAACAATTCACTGCTTCACACCAAAATATCCATACAAATAAAAAAGAAAAATAGAGCAATTCTCAAATTTAACTTTCTCTATGTAGCTCTTGCAGCAAAGAAGTTGCCATATTTTGGCTATAAATTTCTTCATAAAAATTGCACCTATTAATATGAATTTTATGTCATATTAAAGTACAAAAAACCCATAAAGAATTACACCATGCAATACAATTTTCCTTTGTGTTATGTTTTTCCTGTAAACTATGTCCCCAAATCATTTGCAGAATGAAATCATACTATTTAATTTTATGATTTATATTATTAGTTCATATAACTATCAGGCCATGTACCTGGGGTTCTCCATAGACCTAGCTGGAATGGACCGTGCAGTCACTTTTTCTAGTCTCAACAGGTTAAGCAGCCAGAGGCTGGGCCAGCGCGAGTGCTTGAGAAAACCCTTTTTGCCCTTTATGCCTCTCCTCTCACTTCCCCGCAACTGGAGCCAAGAATTAGTCACAGCTGCCTTTCTTCAAGTTTTATAAGCCTGTCTTAAGCCTTGCTTACAAAAGGGAGGAGAAGTCTAGCTCAGGCACTGCAACCCATTTAAATTCCCACCGGCACTTACTATTAAGTGCAGAGTTTAATCATTTATTAAGGGTAGAGCTGTGGAAAGAGGCTGAGCCTTGAAATCCTCCTCCTGCTGCGGCTGCTAGGTAGGGCACTAACAGGGATACACAGGGTCTTTAGGACATTTTGCAAAGTGCTCTGTTGCTGTGCTGTGGCTGGTTAAAGTCGTGCTGTGACTCTTCTCCTGCATTGGCAGAGTCTCCTGGTGGCAGGTATACACTGGGCTCCGGGACACTCTGTGCTCTGGGAATGTATTCCAGTACCATTACCCCTGCAAGCCTCACAGGAGACAGGAAAAGATAGCTCACTCCAATTTCATTTTCTCTTGTTTATCTGAGAAAGCCATTGTCTCAGCTGAAACACGTGTAGCAAACATTTTGCTATACAGGCAATCCAGGGCAAATAACACACTATGCACCCTTTACCCCGAGACTGAGTCAAGCAAACTGCAAACAGATACTAACTCAGAGAACCCCGTGTCTATCCTATGTCTCAGCTTGCTAGTTTAGAAGACAAAAACAAAATTCCCCGTGTTTTTAATGGCAGACATCATGAACAACCTTGAAGGGCTTTCACCCAGCTGGGTGACCTGATGCTACTTGGAAAAAGAAGGCCTTGTATTTCCTAGCTTTGTGCTGCAGAGACAGCTGGATGAATTATTTACTTCCTATATCCTAAGCCATCCTACAGCACTGCTGTGTGCTGCCACGCAGCTGCTGCTTTTGCCCCAAATGCCATGGGCAGACGCGAGGAGGCTCCTTGGCTGACAGCCACACGGCAGTGGCGGATCAGGAACGGGGTCAGCGGCAGCGCGACCGGCAGCGCACACGGTCACACAGCCCTCGCCATCTGCTGAGGGGGCTGAGGCTGGCTCACACCACAGGAGATCAAGGACTTTGCAGTGAAAGAATGAGAAAGTGGGACTGGGGGAAGTGGTCCATGGCAGGGGCTGAAATTTCGGGTTATCTTCGCAATTGTGGCCAGTCTAAAATCCATTGGGTTGCGCTGAGTCCTCCCTTTTTTAAGCAACTCTATTTCCGTGGAGCAGTGTCTGAAAAATGTCTCTGCCAAGCAGAAAGTAAAGATGATAATGCCACTACTGAAAAGTAGCTGCCTTACATAAAAGAGAATTATTTTTTCAATCCTCTGCAATCCTGAGCCGTTACCATCACGTGTTAAATAAACGTATGCTAATATTGTGATTTACGCAACTGTGCCTCTTTCTCTTTTGCTCCTTATTTGCTTATCACCTGAAAGAGCTTGGTATAAAATTTTGCAGCCATGTCTGTGATTCACAAGGTTAAATTATTTTAACCTTTTCTTTCTTTCTTTCTTTCTTTTTTTTTTTTTTTAAACTCACACTTCTGGCTCACAGAATGATACCGAGTAAGGCTTAGCTTCCCCTAGTGATGTGCAGACCGCCTGAAGCCCCTGCCACCATTAACAAATGTTCCAGTGATAGTACAGAGATCATCTCTCAGAAACTGCAGATGCAAATTTGATTTAAATTCACTCACTGCAGCTCCTCATCTCAGCTGGTGCCCTGCTGTGTTTAATTGGCCCTCTGAAAGTACATCTTCGTTATATCTTGATTATTTTGAATAGGAGGTGAGAGTGAAGAAGTGAGGGGGAGATCTGTGAGGAGTGATAGAGGACAGAGAAGTGGCAATAGGCAAGTGGTGTAACAGTGGAGTGTGTTATCGAAACATGCCCCTCAGGAATGTTAGAGGGCAGATCCTCAGCCAGGGTGAAGAAATGTAGCTAGGAATCCAGATAATCACACTTCTGCCTACAAGAAATGGATTTAAAATGTTTTGGAATAATTTATTTAGTAAATTTCATCAACACTAGTAAATGAAACAGTGCCGTGGTATGTCCCAGGGAACTTCAGTGCCTATGCTGATGAATATTAAGAATGGCCCTTGGCAAGATTTTGGACTGAGATGGGCAGAATTCATCCAAACTCCTAGTTGGGACCTAGCACAGTTCTGGAGTTAGCAAAGGCCAGGGCCCGTCCCCAACAGGCAGTCTGGATGCGGCCACCTGTTTTAGATGTTAACTAAATTCAATAGGATGAACTCAGCTAAACCAGACCAGGACTTTATGTTCAGAAAAGATGTCCTGGTGCCATTCTGTCTGTAGATGCGATGCCAACAGTGTATCCCATCTTGAATGGATACTGTGTTGTTTAGGACTAAACATGCCTTTATAGCTCATCAAGTTCACAGGCAATTGTCAAAAAGATCAAATGTACAGTCATAACTTGTTCAAATCTCCTCCAGACTGACAAACACAAATTTCACTGCATCATCTCCTAGGTAAGTGCTCTAGTCAAGAGGCTATTTTGAAAATGATGAGCAGAAATTCCTGCCCCAGAGACAGCTGAGGAAAGGTGACACCTCTGCAAGCCAGTGCTGAGGAGTCACAGCCCCGGGAGCAGCACGCCATTTGGCTGGCTCTCTGCACCCCTCTGCTCAGCTTGGACCCTTCATCAAGGCTCTGCAGTCAGCATGTCCCTAAAAATCAATGGCTGGATCCACATGACGTACAAAAAATACATCCTCCACAGGCTTCAGTGGGACTACTCATGTTTCTACTAGGTGTTTAGGTGATTTGTAGAGGTCCAGTGGACTCTACCAAAAAAAGTCCCAAGTCTAGCAAAAAATAGTATTTCTGTCTACAAAGCTGTGTACTGGCACTGCATCTTCATACTACAGGGAAAATCACTGCTCTAATTAATTTAAGAATGTATCCTTTCTAAATCACACTTCAATTGGGTTGTATTTTTTAATAATTAAGCTTTAAAAAGAAATTATAATGAGACTAATGGCTATCAAATCACTAGATTTTGAAAATCATTGATTTTCTCATTTACACTCATACACGGCTGCTAAAATTGATTGATTTCATTTGCATATAGAGATTGCATTTGCTTTGACTTCCAGAATGTTTCTCTCCCAAGTTTCTCATCAAACTTTCAATATTCATTTTCACAAAAAGGCAAGTGATCCTTTAACTATGCCCATTTGCATAGGAACAGAGACATTATCCCTCATCTAAATAAGCACTATTTTAATTATCTTTTTTGTTTGAATATATTCTATTCCAGAGTGCTTAGATATTTCAGCTGTGCTTATCACCATGGTATCTGAATACCTTACCAAAATTATAATAGTGAATTATAACATCAGATTATTTCAAACCTTTTGCTTTCTTCCCTTTTCTTCCAGAAATGCTTCTCTTTCTCTTTTCTACCAAATCAGCTAAGCTCATTCATTTTTTCCATCCCTTACCAACTTTCCACTTTCTGCCTTATAACTTTCCCTTCTCCTGCTCTTTCTCTAAGTCCCTGGTTGAATGGGAAGGCTGAGCTGTTCATGGATTAGGAAAAGGTTAAGGTGCCAAATGACTCTTGTTTACCCTACCCTAAAAAGTAGCACTAAGAAAAACAGAAATTCTTTCCAAGAGAACCTATCCCTAATGGCAAAGACAGAAATATAAAAAGAAATCCACATAATAATATGTCAATTTAATACTACTGAAATACGTTGGGTTTAAACATTTATCCAGAGATATATCTACTAATATCAACAGCCAGTTTCTATCATGATGAGTACATTCCTCCCTAACATCCCTAACCATACTTCTGATCATCTAATAAACTGCCTACACAGTTTATTCTCTGTTTTTAAAGCACTTTATGCCCACCACTTCACAAAGTATATCAGAGCTTTAGAAAACAATGGAAGAGTTAATATTCTTTATTGTCAGAATCTGCTTTTCCCCAGCCCTTCCTGCCTTCCTCTCCCGTTCTGCAAAGATCTATTTTTATTGGTGGTTGCTGGTGGAGTCTTGTTCTTTAAAAAAAAATGTTTTTGTCAAGTAATGGGCATTGGAAGGCCATGTTGAGCTTCTCATCCAGCAACACTCCCAAGTCTTTCTTCTCAGGGCTGCTCTCAATCCATTCTCTTCCTAGACTGTATTTGTGCTTGGGGTTGCCCCGATCCACATGCAAGTCATTGCACTTGGTCTTGTTGAACTTCATGAGGTTCACACAGGCCCACCTCTCAGGCCTGTCTAGGTCCCTCTGGATGGCATCCCTGCCCTCCAGTGTGTCAACTGCACCACACAGCTTGGTGTCATCATCAAACTGGTGGAGGGAACACTCAATCTAAGTGCCCATTTCAACAACAAAGATGTGAAAAAACACCGGTCCAAATACCAGCCCCTGAGGAAAGCCACTCATCACCGGTCTCCACTTCAACATCGAGTCATTGAGTGCAACTGTTTGAGTATGGACATCCAGCCAATTCCTTATCTACTGAGTGGTCCATGGATCAAATCCATATCTCTCCAGTCCAGAAACAAAGATGTCATGTAGGACAGTGTCAAATTCTTTGCACAGGTCCAGGTAGATGACATCAGTTGCTGTTCAGTCATCCACCAACAGTGCAACCCCATTATAGAAGGCCACCAAACTTGCCAGGCATGATTTGCCCTTGGTGAAGCCATGCTGGCTATCACCAATCACCTCCTTGTTTTCCACATGCCTTAGTATAGTTTCCAGGAGGATCTGCTCCATGATCTTACCAGGCACAGAGGTGAGACTAATGGGCCTGTAGTTCCCTGGATCTTCCTTATTTTGCTTTTTAAAAACGGGACTTAGGTTTCCCCTTTTCTGATCAGTGGGAACGTCACTGGACTGCCACGACTTCTCCAATATGATGGACAGTGGCTTAGCCCCTTCATAGGCCAGTTCCCTTAGGTCCCACAAATGCATCACATCAGGTCCCATGGACTTGTGCACCTTCAGGTTCCTTAGATGGTCTCAAACCTGGTCTTCTCCTACAGTAGGCAGAGAACTGAAGGTGGTAAACAGTGGGAAATTCAAGATGAAATTGGTGGTTTTCTGCAGGTGGGGTTTTCCAGAGATGAAGAAGTCCAAATGATTGAACTAAGAAAACCAGGAGCATATTTAATCCAGTAGATTATCACCTGCAAGCTCAAGTCAGAAACATATCTAAGTAAAATTTACATTGGGAAAAGTCTTCTGCAGTAACATGAAGGCCTGAGCATAATCTCAAATGTGCTGAATCATGGAATCCCAACTGGCTGTCCAAGTGCTCATGTGGTTTTTTGTTTTCTGAATCTGAGTTATTATTCTCTTGCCCTTCATACTAGTTTACCTATGGCCATGCCAGAATGAATACAACCAGTCTGGTTTCATCACAGCAACTAAACAGTTTTGTGCTTCGCTGAAAGACTAGCTGGGAATCCCTTGCTATAGGAATTAGCCAAGGAGTCATGGTCAAATATTAGACCACAGAAATTAAATGAGTAGGAATATTTGTTTGGCTGCATCATCTCTACTGAGATGATAGATGCGAACAGAATAAAAAATAAAACCAAAAATGTGTTTGCCTTGCCAAAGGAGAACATTTTGAAAATTATTCTGTCACTGTCTGCACTTTTTTTTCTGGTTTTGAGTATTATCATCTGTGCTTGCACAGCAATGGAATCAGAGCATGGAAGATCGCCTTACCTAAGCTGAACAATATTTAGTATCAGATGGTCATCTCATTTTGACAGAGATTAGTTCTTAGAAAACCATGCAAGTAAGTGATATACCACAAAGGCAGACTGTATGGACCATAACAACAAATGCAATTAGGTGCCTGACCGCTAATAGTTTCACTGGCATTTGGTTTGTGTATCATTTAGGAGTTGGGTAACTTCTTAATATCCACAAGTTTTCTGTAGTCTGCAAGAAACATATTTTGGCATTTGTAGGAAGAATGCAGCAAATACCAGTTTGAGTAGCTATTTATTTCTGTACAGAAAAAAAAGGAGTGGGGGGAAAGTTCAGTCCTATAAATATAAACCCAAAATCCTGATTCATCCAGACACATGAACATATGTGTAACCTTCAGAATAGGCTCAGAATTCTTACTATTGACATATAGTTTAAGAATAGTGCTTAAATCAGGCTTTTAATTACTGGGTTTTTTTCCCCAGAATTCTCGTTTATCCTTACAGTGGTCTGATATGCCCTAAACCAGATTTCCACTAAATCAGTTAATCCGAATAGAGACAGTGAAGAGCTACTGGTATTTTTTTCAGAGGTTTTGTCTGTATTACTCAAAACTCATTTGAAGACCTAGCTGCAGAAATTTCTAGATGTATATTTGAAGAAGAAAAGGGGGGGGAGGGGAGTCATTTAGCAGACAGAAATATACTTTCCTGAGAGCACTGAATTAGGCTTCTCCATAAAAAGCCCATGATGATAGTTAAAGGAGCAGAAATATTTTTTGTTGCTGATAATGATCCTAAACACTTTCTTTGGGCGGCTGATATTAAAAGGAGAGGGTTACTTGTTTACATACATGTGTACACATTTATTTGAATAAGGTAATTCACCCTCAAAGTAGGTGATTTTCTGTCTAGTTTGTGAGGACATTTCAAGTGAATGAGGGCTGACAACACTCACTGCTCATTTGATGAGTGGTGCTGATTATTGTAGGTAATGGAAAATAAGTGTGTGTGCACAGTGTGCGAGATTAGAATGTATGCAACTTTGTCATTTCTAAACAACAGAGGCTCAGATAGGCTTCATGAAGTAAGTCACTGGTCGGTACAGTCTCTACAGGCAAAGAAAGGGATACAGAACAATGGAAAGTCCCTGCTTTTTCAGTCCAGAATCCTAATCAGAATTTCATAATTCCAACTTGCAATTGCGATAATGTGCTGATATCCTAGAGCCAAACAAATCTGGGAAACAAAGAGATTTTTATCCAACGTAACAGTCAAAGTCTAAATACTGCAGAGTGTTCCCTTTACTTGAACAGCAATATTGTCAAGAAAGCAACCTGAGGCTTTCTGCTTAAAAAGAAAAGGCCAGCCTGTGGTTTGTTCAGTTGTTTGTCTTTGTGAATGCTAACATTTTCTTATCTTGAAACTGCTGCTTTTTGGAAAGGAAACTGTTAAATCCTGACTGTGTTCATTAGAAGCTCTTGCAGAACAAAATGCAGAGCTAAATGAAGCATGAATACCATCCAGAAATTGCTCTGAGGATGTACTGTAAGCCATAGATTTTAAACAGGTTTTGCTGGTTTGGGTGCAACCCTCGTCTAGGGGTTTGTTTGGGTTTTTTTCAAGGGGAATTACATGAAGGTATGTAGTGGAGTAATGAAGCAAGGTGTTTTAATGAGTAGCTCACTGTATGGCTATTGATCATCATAGCCAACAAAATTTTTATATAGACAATGATTTTGGGATGCAGAAATCACCAAAAATGCATCATCTGTTACTGTAAAATGAAAAGGGTGTTTTCTTCAAGTTCATTCATATGGTCATATACTCTGCATTAATAATAATATTTAACATGCCTGGGCCATTCCATTACCAAAGTGCAGGCATTATGGACTGCAAATTGTGGCTTTCAGGCACCAGGTCAGCTAAGAGAAGACGTAATGTTCCTGTATTCCTACAGGAACTCCTAAGTGCGATGTGCCTAAAGGCATCACTGAGGACAGAAGCACAAACCCATAACTGAAGGATTTTGCAACCTGCAGCACGTACTCCCGCTGGCTACTCTGTGCTCTGTCATTAATGCATCCAGTGCACAAAGGAAGATTTCTAGCAAGAGCAGTGTCGTTAAGGACCCTGGTCCTGATACAGTGCTGCTCCGAGGCTCAAGTAGTCTTTTATTGCAGCTGCAGGGAAGAGGAAGAGCAGATAACTTGAAAAGGTGCAAGGACAGCTAGGACAAAGCTTGATTTTTCTTTTCCTTAGGACCTGGAGGAAGAGTGTAAATGATTTCAAGATTTAAAAATATATACCAGTTGTCTTTTTTTAAATTTGAATGAAGTAAAAATTTAGGGGAAATATGGTTTAGATCATTTATAATGTTTGATTTTTCATAAATCAAAATGTTTTGTTGCAATTGCAATCAAAACACAACTGCATTCTTTCAAATGTTTTTAGGTATGGAAAAGATAGATTCTAGCTGCAAGAGAAAATTCATATCATGAAAGTGTTGAACCCGGATTAAGAATTAAGGGACAATGTCACAGATATAGGCAAAGGCTCTGCTTGTGTCCTCAAAGTTGAGAAAAATATAAGAAAAACTTCCTGTACCCTACAGTCATTGTTACTTAATCTGGTATTGACTAATGAACTAATTGGTAATTAATATTCTGCAGCTACCAACATACCGAGGGTCCCACAAACAGGTCTTCCTAACGATGCAACTTGAACCAAGGTGAGACGTTTAACATGCTGTAAATGAAATCAGCACCCCTGCTGGTATGGTCTCAAAACCTGGGGCTGATCTCCCCTGTTCCAAAGTTGTGTTCTGTTTCATACGCAAGCTCATCGTGGCTCACGTACTATGTTTGCTCCAACTCATAATTAACAGTGGGTTTCTTAACACATGTGCCTGAAAGTAGTTTTCTATGTGGGATCTTCCGTGTTAGAGCAGATTCTGTGCCTGTGCTTGGGACCAGAAAGATCAAGCTACATCCTAAGCAATGAATAGAGAGATAAAACCCTTACTTTTCTTAGCCATCGGTGTAAAAGGTCCCAGTGTTCCAGTTCCTCTGTGCTTTACACAGTGGATGAAGAGAGACCATGTTTAAGACAAGGCTTTACAAAAAAACTACATCTTGATGGGAGCCTCTGCAAACATTTCTATAGGACATGCTGAGAAGGATACATATAAAAGCCTTCTTCCTAGGAGTGAGGGTCTATGTTCTGGGCTGGGACCTGGGAAACCTGGCTATAGTTCTTTCTTCTCCACGTGGGAATTACAACAGGACTCAACTGCCTAATTCAGTTCTCAAACTAGGGCCTGATTGCCTGAATACTTGACACTTTATGAGTTTGAAAGTATCTGAAAGCCATAGCTCCAGAAAAATGTAAGTCTCCCCCAAGTCCTTCATCTCATCTGTGATCCCTGAAGATTCCTGGAATGGCAAGGGACATCTCAAAAAGCAGTGAACACCTACACCTGGGGAGCTAAATCCCATCCTCCATGCTCAGTTTGTTTGCAACATATAGTGCTATCTACCTGGTCTCCTGCCACTGCTGTTATTACATCAAAACCACGGAGTTCTCTTCTAGGTCCTGCATAATATCTGCTAAGTCCATACAGATGCTGTATCCTAGAGCACCTCCAGTGGCAGTGTGTGTCTTCAGTTGAAAGACAGACTGGAACCTTCCAGGTGGGATTCCACTCAAGGGTAGGACACCTAAATAAAGATAAGACAGCTGTTGGAAGCATCTAAGCTCCTTTTGTAGTCACTGGAGACCTACTTAATACAGCCAGCATTTATCCACTGCACCCTATAGGAGGTAGGTAGTAGCCAGACATCTAAACTGCTCTTTAGGCTTCTGTCTATCATGGACTATCATTGGAGTGTCTTCCACCACAAGCAGACACCTCGGTGTAGGCATCTAGATATGTTAAGATGAAGGCAAAATCCTTTGATGACAGTTGAAAGCTCTATAGACTGCTGTCGTTATTGGGGTAAACTAGTGTTGTGGCAAGAGGTTTTAACCCCACCTTTAGAAGCTGGCACATTTTACAGAGCAAAAATGAGAATTCATTGTATAATTAAGAAATAAATGAGAGATTTGGCAGCTCAGGCGGGTCTTGAGGTAAGTACAGATCATATATTCCTGCCTAAAAGGAAAAAAAACCTTGTCAGGGTTCCTTACTTTAAGGAAACATAGATCAGTCTCACAGTTACACAGAACGGTCAAGCAAAAAGAAAAATTAGAACAGAGAAATTAGAAACATTAAAATCAGGCAAGCAATGCAAAAGACTTCAAGTACTCACTTCTACAAATAACCAGGACCTGTTCATTGTTCATGCTGTTTTTAAAGTGGTGTTTCTGTCCAAAGAAGTAATCCAGTTTTAATTGGACAACTTTGTTGTTGGTTTTGTTTGTTTGTTTAAGTTAAGCTACAGATCCTTGTCAGCTGCTTTTAGGAGCAAAAGAGAAATGTTGCCTGCTTAACATCTGCTGTCAGATTATGTTGCCTCTGCTATCCGAAATGAATGCAGAAGACCAATTCAAGTTCCTGTCAGCTGTGATGCCTTTTGGACATGTTTCAATCAAGCAGCAGGCTTTTCTTTATACTTAAAGAATCATTAGAACAGCTAAAGTCTTAGCGAAAACATATTTTGATTGCAATTGTAAACTAATGTCTAATTCGTTTAAATTACCATCTATTAAGTAAATATTTGAACGACTTTGAGATCCATCACACATAATTGTAGCTCTGTCTTGAGTTTAAATAGTTCTCCCTCCTCCAAATTCTAATCAATAGAAAGCAAAACATCTTTTTGAGTTAGTGATGCAGCAATCTGATATGTCAGTGTATCTGCCCACAAATTCTCACTAATGGTTATCTGATGGTTGCATATTAACTGTTGACGGTTCCCACACCTCACAGCAAACTTTGTAAAAGTTAATAATAAGCCTGCACATACCTCAGACGATTCATTTCCATCTGATGTGTCAGCTAAGCTCAGATTCTGCTGACCCAATGTCCAGGCAAATCTTTAAGGTGCCCCTGGGTCCCCTCTGTATGGCATAGGGAGTTGAAGTGTGACTATCTGAATTCTCTTCATGTCAAACAATTGCCACAATGATCCAAAATCCCTAACAGTGATGAGTAGGGCTGAATCAAGCTTGGTGTTTGAGAAAGGGCTGTATGGGCTCCTGCGTGAATCACCTTTTTCCTATCCAAGAACTCCTCAACAACTGCAGTTCTCTCATTTTGCCGCACAGAAAGAAACAAAATGTTATGACACCTATTCTACTAATGTAATTACAACATTTGGTGTTCTCCCAAAGCCTCTATTTCTAGAGCAAAGTGATTAGCCAAGTATCTCAGTTTTCAGTCTCTTTCACAGAGGCTTCCAGAAGAAAACTTGTAAATCTTATAATATGTTATCCCTCCAGGCTCATAAACCAAAGACAAGTAAAAGTAGTTAATAGTGCTTTCTCATTTCCAAAGCTCACTATTTTAAGGCAATCACATGTCTTCAGATGGCCTGTCTCATGATATGGTTTCAGCTCTAATAATGGTGTTAACACCCACTCCCCACACCTGCAAAGGGAACCCACCTACTGTGCGATGTTCTGAGCTAAAAACCTCTGGAGCTGCCTCATGTGAAATCAATTAATCTGTTAAATCTGAAGTAGTCAGCTAAGGCTGGTTTCTGGTTGAACAGTGTCCAGCTGATCCCATCACAATGGTGTTGCCATGTTATTTTCCTTTTAACTACTGTCCACAGTTTTTCATGAGAGCTACTTCAGATCCATGACCTTCAGCAGACTGGATGTGTCAGACCTAGTCTACATGGCTCACCAGGAAAGAGTGAAAGAAAAAGACTTGTATAGACTGGAAAGGAGGATAAGTAGCCTCAGAAAAAGTGTGTTCTGATACACAAAAGCAGCTGCAAAGAGGAGCGGAGTATTGTTTTCTCTAATGTCTAGAGGCAGAAAAGAAAAAAACATAATGGGCTTAAATGACAGTGTGAAGAAGAAGCAAGAAAGAAACAGTGAGTCTGGTGTGATAGATTGCCTGGAAATGTTGTAAGGCATGCTTAGGAACAGGCTACCCAAGAGGCATCAGAGATCTGGGGCTGGGAGGCTGGAATATATGATTTCATGGGATCCTTTCAGCTCTACTGTTCTATGATTTTATGCACAGGCTGCCTGTGACCTGCACACCTGGTAAGTGGGACATGTCCCAGGTACATTAGGCTGACAGAGCAAGTGTTAAGGGTCCATGCAAGGGTTGTGCTGATTAAGTGACTCTTGGATATGAGAACCCTCCTCTTTGCAAGCCTAGACTGAGATTTCTGCAGCTACTAACAATAATATACTAAAGTAAACCAAAAGTGTTTGAATACTGAACTGAATTTTGATGCTTTGCATTGTTGTTCGGGCAGAGAGATCTAGCAAAAGCTACCTATGTGTCATGTACCACAACACCCAATTTTTACATGACACACTCGATGTAATTTACATCCCACAATTCCTGTCAAGTGTTTATATACAAACTGGTGCAATACAAAAGAATGACTCTCCCAAACTGCCTGTTAGAGGTGGTGCTAGGTGAAAGGAAATCTAAAAAAAAAAAAAAAAAAAGAGAGAGAGAGAAATTTAAACTCTTTTCAACTCCAGACCTTCCTCAGCAGTGAAGCACCTCAAGGTCTCAGACAGAAGTGGCTTTTCCCCTCCATGTGGGAAGAAGGATGGGGCAGAGGAGGGCAATGTGCCATCCTTGCACTTGACAGTGTAGTTTAGGGGAGAGATCATAAGGATTCTGTCATGAGTATGTTCCAGGAGTAGATGGATGCTGATGAGACATTAGGGGTCCCTGATCAGCAGCAGCGGGCCCTGTGGGATCTGGTTGCTGCTCTGTATGACCATAGATGGGTCACATCACGTTTTGTATTTAGGCTCATCATCTTCACTTAGATCTTAAAAATTATGAACCTAAATCTACATCATCGCCCCACAAACATTAAGCGCTCAAATCCACAGTCTGTTCAGCTCATTACAAAGAGCTAAAGCTGACATACATACCCTTTTAATTTTTTTTTCTTATTCTAACCACTGTCTGTCCTTAATTGTAATGAATAAAACAGATGGTCTCTTTCCAGAATAATGGGGAGACATCTAGAATATCCCACATTTCTCTGATAATTTCTTCAAGAGGATGGACAGAGCAGCAAAACAAAGAGGACTTCTTTTTCTGGTGTGAGAGCACTTTCATTTTCCTGGAGCTGTAATCCAGCAAACCTTCCACTCACTTCACATTTTGAAAAGACACATCATCTTGTTCTCAGCTTGAATTACCAGCTCCAAGGTCCTGCTGCAGCTGAGTGGTGGGGTAGGTCGTAGGGAGAAGCCAAAACAAACTTCTAAGACAAAATCATTTGTAACTTTAACTATGAAGAATCACTCCTCAATAATGTCAAAAACAAAATCAGTGCCAGTGAGTGGAAAAGGACAGGATAAATACTGTACATGCTGGAGAAGTATGTCTCTTTGCTCTGCTGACTCACAGCTTAAACATTGTACAAGTCAGGTGACATTACCGCAGTGATAAATCTGATCTGTATCTACAGGAGAAGACTCCTGAGCCAAACCTTTGTTGAATACTGAGGAAATCACTGCCATATGTGAATATTTTTTAGTGGTGCCTTCTGACAAAATACATATTTTCCATTCTTTATTGAGCTGTTTATCTAGACTGGAATTATGATAAATTTCTCAAATGGTTCATTTTCACCAGATTCATATGGAACAAATTAAAAATAAGTTTCCATAACAAAAATTACTTAGTGGTAGAGCTATGAGATCTCCCTCTCCTCCTCCTCTCAGACGAGCTTCACAGCCAGACAGATGTGAACAGCCCTGTTTGTGGTTTCCCAGCACCCAGCTGCACGTGCCAGAGAGGCAGCCCTGCTCCTCCATGAGGACGCACAAGGCCAGGCACTGCCATTGAGAGGCTCTGAACTGCCACTGCAGTGTGGCACATCCAGCAGCATCCCATATATTCACTTTTTCCATTCCTTTTAAGGTGGTGTAGTCCTCAGTGAACAAGGGATCCGACTCCTGAATAAGACACTGAAGGATGGGGAAAGGAGTTTGCTTTGTATCTACACACCTTTATCATCTCAGTTTTGGCTAAATAACACATGGATATGAACACACGCAGCAGGTCCATTTGTGCCTCAGCTCCTTGTCTATCCTTTCATCTCAGCTAAGGCTGCCTGACATTTCTTTTTGTATAACCATGTTTTCATTTGAAGCTTGGAGAAACTTTCTGAGATTTCACACTTGTCATCTCTTATGCTACCTTATTTTTAACAAATTGTTAAGATCTTTTCAAAAGCAAAAAGCAGAAGAAAAAGAAAAACAACTGCTAAACAACATTTTAAAAATGTAGTTGCAAAGCTTTGGAACTCTATGCTTTGCAGGAGCCCTGTGTGGAGGAAGAGCCCAGCTTTTGTTAAGGATAAACCTTATTTATTCATTTTTATTCCTTGTGAAATACATCCACATCCTAAAAATGTACAAGTCTTTGACAAGTGGTAGTTTGCACATACTTCATCATAAAGACTTGCCAGAGTTTAATAGCTGAAATCCCCAGGCAGTCTGTCTTCAGCAAGCATGTCCCAGCTCCTCACAAGCTCTGTATGTGGCTGTATCATATGTTTCCTTACAACCATTGGAAAAACGAAGTTTGAAAAAAGTTTTTCTCAGCGTAGGCCTACAGGAATGAAGTCAGTTTTCCTCTGTAACAACTGTCTCCACCTGTCCTGAGTTGGAGCAGCCCTGGGCATGGGATGTGGCACTAGGGAGCTGGTCTCTTTGCACTCCCAGTCCAGCCATTGCTGAAACAGAGCATCTCAGGGAAGGGAGCTACCTGCCTCCTGTTGGACAAGGACAAGAGGTAGATCAAAGGTTGTCAGGAAAAGTATGTAGAAAAATGTGGATTTTTCTGAAAGAGAACCCTTGGTCCAGGTGTTGCCTAGAACACAGACGGGCTAAACCAGGTGAATCATAGAATCATAGAACAGTTTGGGTTGGAAGGGACCTTTAAAGGTCACCTAGTCCAAGTCCCCTGCCATGGGCAGGGACATCTTCAACTAGATCAGGTCACTCACAGGCCCATCCAACCTGACTTTGAATGTTTCCAGGGATGAGGCATCTACCACCTCTCTGGGCAGCCTGTTCCAGTGTTTCAACCCCCTCATTGTAAAAAAAATTCATCCTTGTATCTAGTCTGAATCTACTTTCATTTAGTTCAAAACCATTACCCTTTGTCCTATTGCTACAGGTCCTACTAAAATGTCTGCTCCCAAGTGTCTCTGGGAAGGACCCAGCAAACTGGGAAACCTGAAAGAGGAATAGTGGATAGATCCTGGGAAAAGCAAGGTGTGCAATAGGTCCAAGCCGTAGGCAAGGCCATACTGAGGGAAGAGACTGTGTGCGTACAAAGAAACTGCACTCAGAAGTGCACAAGGAATGGGATGAGGAGCCCATGGGCAAAGACTGAGTGCTAGTGCAGTGGAGTAAAGCAGACAGAAAGAAGTTTGAGAGCTGACCAAGACTGGCTGAAGATATGGTGAGGGAAAAGGAGTTTGGGGAAAGGAAAAGACTGATCATGGGGTAAGAAGCCCCAAATGGAGTATACTTAGACTTTCTGAGATTTCTGTGGTCAGTAGTGAAGAGCTATGCATGGGACTGGGATAGCGCTGGAACGGGGCAGGAACAAGAACAGGCAGCCCAAGAGTTCTGTTTATGGGGTAGAAAAGCTGATCACAGCCCTCCTCAGAACTGCAAACTGAGTCCAAACCTTTCAGCTCATTCCTTTCCCTAATGATGTGTTCCATGCCCTGCTAGTGTATATGCAAAATCTGCAGCATCCCTGTTACACCAAGCAGCCAAGCTCTGCCAGATGCAGTGCTGCTGATGAGCAATACGGGATCTGCCTGGGACAGCACAAAACAGTTTTTGGGAAGAGGATGTCAGCTCCAACCTGTTTGATGTGATCAAAATATATTATTTAGTTCTCAAACCTGAGGAAAACATCACAAGATTGGTGAGATAGAGCGTCCTCCATTGGTTGTGGTGCACGGTCTGTACCCACACCTCTCCTATGACACTTCTGCTCTGTCCTGAGTTATTTTCGGGACCCAAGAGCTTTGGAGATGCACAGACCTTGAAAGGTGATTGCCAAGGTCCTGACATGGTCCCTACTGGATAAGGGGTCTCAGCTCCCTACTACACTCACCAGAGCAAGGACAAAGCAGGAGGGCCAGAACACATTTGATTGTAGCAGGGAAATCCATGAAGGAACTGAAAACTATATCTGGGCAACAGGAAGAACAGAGTGTAATTTCCACTTGCTCATGACTGGAAATAACAGCCCTTGTTTAAATTATTTGCACAGTTCCTCATATGATCTTTGTGTCAGAGGCAGAGATGAAATCTAGTTCTCCTGAGTAACATCCATCTACCTCAGCCATCAGACAAACTGCTTTCTCCCTGCTGTCCCTGCCTCATTCATTTCACATCTTCCAACTTGTGCAACAAATGAGTCAGGGGACTTAACAGACAACAGATGCCTTCACAGCACAACTCTGATTCATCACCCTGGCAGAGTAGGAAAAATCATATGTAACTATTTAATTCAAGACTGTAACCTAAGAAAGTGAATGAAACAACACAGACAGAATTAATTCTGTTACTTCGTTAATTTTTAAATCTTTGCATCTGTAATCCTAGAATTGTTCTTTTAAGATAGATTTTTTTTTTAGATTTTGTTTTTGTTTTAGATTTTGTTAGATACTGTGTGTGATTTTTTTATTTTATTTTGTTTTCTGGCACAACCTAGCTTAGATTGAACCACATAGAATCAGCTTTATAATCCCAGGGCAAAAAGAGCAGAGAGATTCACTTGGATTTATCTTTTCTGATTTACTATAGTTAAAAATCTGAAATTACTAATCTACTGTAGTCCTATCCAAAAAGACAGTCATATCCAAACAAAAAGATACCCAAAAGACCTAGATTCGTTTGTACTTCTATATTCACTTGATCTGCTTGTACTGGTTCTGTATATACAGCTGCATCTTTTTCTGACGTGTGCTGTCACAGGAGTCCTAATCCTTAAGGACTCTGGAGATCTACAGTCTGGCCTCGTGGTAAATGTGATGTGCAGCCTTTGGAACAGTTCTGATACTAGAAATGTTCAAAGCAGGGTAGGTTTGTTATGCAAAGCATACACGCACACAAACACGCGTGCGCACACACACACTAGTTAAAATGCTCCAAATGTGTCACGTGTTTTCACTATCCATTCCACCGGGCTGCAGACATTTGCCATGGAAGATAATGTAATTGATTCCCAGCAGAAAAGTTCTCTGCAAATGAATTAAAACAAAGTTCTCTGCAAAGGAAGAAAAACAAAGTTCTCTGCAGAGCACATCACACCAAAGCTGTCAGCTGTGTAAGGCTTCATAGAACTCGCACATTCAGATCAGATGAGTGTTCATTTTCATACACCTCTAATCCTCTTTTGTTCTCAAGGATTATTATTTGACGGGGATTCTGCATTCTCATCGTCTTCTCTTCCACAGTCACAAAACACTCCAGAGAGATGCAGAGGGTCTGGATAGCAATAGAAAGTAACCTCAGCAGACATTTCCTTCCTGACTACAGATACAATCGCTGGATTTGATGTGCTACAAAGGTTTTTCAAGTATCAGTGGCAAGGTTATGATTTCCAAGCAGGTCTTTAAAATGCCTCTAATTTAAAAACTATCTCCCTATATTATCATTGATTCTTCAAGAACCTGGCTACAGAAAATTCTCCATAAAATAAATATGAAGGATATTGAAATATTATGCCCTATATGATATAGCTAGGCTTCTCAAAGCTTCCTGAACTGCTGTTGCTGAAGAATTGGAGACATGGAAAGGGCTATACTGACAAGATCAACCTCAACTTTAGCTAGTGGCTTCCACCCTGCACCTGACCTACAGAGACAGGGGCTGATCGGGTTCCAAATTCCCATCAGCCAGATCATAAAGAAAGCCAAGATCATAGCACAATAAGCAAGTGGGTCTTCTCACACTGTATGGTTTTGTCCACTGTCATTATGAAAGGGACAGAGGAGATATTCCTACCATTATTCATCCTAATTTAACTTTCCAGTTGTGTGTGTTCTTCATAGTAAACAGAGAGGGAGAGGGTTTCATCTAGGAGACCATTCAAAGGGAACACTGACTTACATACTCTGAGATGAGATCTGTATCACCATTCATAACAACACTTGAGACCCAAGTGCATGGTACAGCCATTAGGCTCAGAGCTTGGAGAAAGCTCTTGAACTCTCCTGCCTGAGTTTCGCTGCCTGGAGAACCTGCCAGCTCTCCCCAAACAAGCTGACACAGAGGTGTGTGCCGATTGCACTCAGGTGTCAGCTCACACCCTGAGCTCATCCGACAATACTGAAGGTGGTTTATGAGCATCTGAGTCAGGCTTCACCTCTGAATCACCTTCTGGAAAGCTTTTCTTACCACTGAGAAGAAAGAGAGGTTGAGAGATTTCCTAACTAAATCACACTTGACTGTGACTACACCCTCCCTTCCACTCACTCGTATTTACAAGTCAGGCATTCTTTTAACACGGACACCAGGCCAGAGAAGCTCAGATCCAGATACCCTCAAGGCTGCTAAACAAAAGTTTGAACTTCAGTATTTCCTTAAGTACCAACTGATGGGTCTTCAATCTCAAACAGACTTTTTGGTCTATCATGCAGTATTTTATTAACTCCAGCAAAGAGCTATATTTGCTATTAAGTGTATTTCTGCTGGAAATATGTGTACATTGCCATAAATACGATGCAGTTAAAAAGGGCCATCTTCTCATACATATTCTCCTCATTACAGAAAATGAAATAACAAGGAAACATCAAGTCAAGAGCAGAAAAGGATTGGGATACAATTTCTGTCAAAACTTCAGCATTCCTTTTGCCGATTCTTGTATTTTCACTTTGTAGGCACACAGTGTGTAGCACACGAAGTGCAAATGTCATCGATCTACTGTTTACAGTCTTCCTAACCTGAATGGCTAATAAGTTTAACACATTCATTTTTCAGTACAAATTAAGCCTGTCAGAATGACTCACACTTCTATATAAAGGAAGTTCTAAACATATTTAAGAGGAAATTTAGCTGTCAAAGTCAGTTAGTTTGTTGAAGTAAGAGGAATCCCATGTTTCTTTGTAACCTTTCAGAGAGCACGGTATTTGGCAGATGCAGACCTGTGCAAGATAAGTGGGTTTTAAACTTGTTTGTGGATGTATGTGTTTGTGAAAGAGAGCAATTACAGACTCTGGAGAGCAATTCTGGAGAAGCTGAAGACATATTTTTTTATCCTTTACTACTAGTTAGGGCCTTTCTGTAAGTTAAGTTAGTGAGGTCTGAGGAAGGGCTTGCATGCCCATTTTTTTTCTCCCAATTATGTAAGTTGATATACTGAAAGACATTACTCTCCCTACAAATCTTGCCTTGCTGATGTCCCCAGTTATAACACTGCTGCTTGTTGCACTTCAAGATCATCTTTCATCACTTGTTTCTGAACTGTCTCATATAAATAATGGTGTTCAGATGATCTTTTCCTGAAAAAAGATCCAACAAAGCAAAGATCTTGTAAGCTAAACATGACTGAAAGCCAAACAATTTGACTTTAAAATTTTTCCAAGCAAAAGAAAGAAAATTTAAAGCAATGGAGAAGTATTTCATCAGTTTTGTTGGTCAGCTAGCTAAGAACCTAATTTTCTATTCAGGCATCATTTCAGTGGAAATATTCTGAGCAGCTCTTAATGAGTCCCCTCCTCTCATGGCTGGTGAAAGGAGACCTTAGGAAGATGAGGTGACATCCCAAGAACACAGAGCAAGTTAGTTGTTTCTCCTGCTATTAGTATACCCCATATCCCACAAAGAGACATGGGGACATTTCTCATCTCTCTTTGAGCTTACTATGTTGCATTCAGTCCCTCATTTTCCCTCATTTTCCTGTTCGGACCTGGACATTCACACACTGGATGAATTATTGCCCAAAAGGCATGCCAATGAATGCCAGTATATCTATTTCCGAAGGCTCCTGTGCAAGACCAAAATTCACAGCCCAAAATCCTGTCAGAAAGTAAGAATATCATTTGAACCATAAGTGCTGAAGACCTGCAAAAGCCCTAGCCCAAAAAGACAAAGAAGCAAGAGGACACCTAAGTCTGGAGGATGGTAGTGAAAATATTCATCCAGGAGGAGGATGGAATGGGATGGGAAGCATGACTTACTACTACTGGAAAGACAAGGGAAAAGCCCCCAATATCTTTGCTGATTTGCAATTGGCAATGCTGCTTCATTCTGGAGGGGTTGGCAGGGAGCGCCCCTGGCTCCTTCCCCAAAGCACCACTCCTGGACCACAGCCCTGAACTGAGGTTATTAAAAAAAATTCTGAGAAATACAGGAAGTCTGAGGTATCTGGGAAGAAGTCTTGTCTACTTTCTAAAGACAGACTGCCCTCACCTCCGCGTTATATACATAAGCTTCTTAGATTTACTGCCCTTAGGAAACCCAGGATGCCCCTTAGGCAAGCTGGATCACACAAAACATCTAGGCCTTTCCCTAGATGCCTAGAAAACTTAACCAGTGGCAGCACAGTTCATGCTGAGTACGGGCCTTGTGATTCGCATGCTTGGTCTTTAAACACTGATAAACCATAGGAGTTCCTGCTTAGCAGCCTGTGACTTTTTGTGGGTTTCAGTCCTTTTTTAACTATTAATGCAACATGTCCCAGCACACAGCTGGAACTGCAGAGGGATGTCACTCTAACTTTTCCTTCTTCTCAACATCTCTTTCAAAGAACAGAAAATTTTCAACAAAAATATTATTCACTTGAGGATCACAAGATGATCACCTTCTAATCCAAAAGGATTGAAGTAAGATGCATGTTATTAATGAGGCCAATTAACTACATTGCTAAGGATCAAAGGAACCTTTAACATGCCACTGTCCACTTCATATATGAGCAGGTAATGCTGAATTCACCCACTACTGGAATTCTTGCATTTTTAATTGCACATTTGAACTCTCCACTTTCATTAGAAGACACTAAATTAGATGGTGTCCTAAGATGGGTGGGCACTACATCCTCTTACAAGGATAATTTTCAGTTAAAATTGAAGCCTGATTGAAAGCCCAATTTTCTTTAAACTCTCTATTTGTTCTAACTGAGAGTGTTAATAAGCCAATACAGCGTGAACAACAGGTTGTGAGATATTGCCATTACCTAATCAAAAGAAGAATTGCCTTTCCAAAAGATTATATTTAGTTCTTTTTTTGGGGAAGGGAAAGGAAGCTCAGCATCAACTGAACTGTTTCAGGTCAGGCCAGTCACTATGGCAACAAATTTTTCTGATATTAGAAAGTATCACTTGGGAAGTGTGGTTAGTATAATAG
This sequence comes from Falco biarmicus, assembly GCF_023638135.1. Taxonomy (NCBI): domain Eukaryota; kingdom Metazoa; phylum Chordata; class Aves; order Falconiformes; family Falconidae; genus Falco; species Falco biarmicus. The sequence goes on along the minus strand of NC_079293.1, from coordinate 29,654,954 downwards.
CATCATGGATCATTTTCATATATTCGCTTTAGACTTAGGGCTTAAAGAAGCTATGTCCTTTTCTTCTAAAAAAGACTGTGACATAATGCGCAACTTACAGATCATAGGTGCAAAGAAATGTGCATATCAAAGAAACCTGTCGATCTCAGCCAAATATAGGCCTTGACAATTTTGGCTGGCAGAAACCCAGATTTAGCTACCTAAATACCTATGCCACACATAGCTGTCCTAGCCCCTTTTTTCCCTGTTAATACAGTATAACTGTATTTATCTGCTATTTAGCTATAATTAGATGCACAGATGCAGAATATTTCTGAGCAGCAGAATATTACCTTGAATAGTGCCTATATTTGAATTTGCTTCATTTGTTGTCACATTAGACTGAACTGTATTTAAAATATGCTGGTCTTGCTTTTAACAGCAAGGATAAATATGTAATTTGACTAGACTCGTGGATTTTCAGCTGTAATGTCATTCTTTTCACTGTTTTCCTCTCTGGAGGTAGGCGCGAACCTTCTAGAAGTACTTGAAAAGAACTGTTTCATGATATGGTGGATTCTTAAGTCTTTTGGATAACATGCGAAGTGCTGGATTCAGTACAGGTATTCAGGATGAAATCTGATGTGTACAAGGCAGAAGGTCAGGCACACCTGTAAACTGCAAACAAAGCGTTGAAGTTCCTTCCCTGTCAGCTAAACAAGTCCAAAATTCATGAGTGGACCGAAGAGGCCGGTTGCCTCAATTTCACTGGCTCAATCTAAACATTACACTTCAGGATAAAGCAACGTACTACAAATACATAAATAAGTATCGTATACTTTTTTATAGGGGGGAGTGAAGAAAACTTTTCGCTGGCTACTATTTTGTGAGGAAAGGTGAGCCAAATTCTGATTTCCCTTTCATCCATGTAAGCCCTGGGCTGCCAAGTGAAACTCCTCAGGATTTAAAAGCTGGTAAAATGACCTCAGGATATGGCCCAGTATATTGCATGAGGTAATGCTCACCCATACAGCTGGCTGCAGAGTTTCCTTACAGAGCAGGGAAGAACCGCTCGGTCTGTGCAGGAATCACCAGGTGAAGCTCTGCAGCCCACTCTTCATGAGGTCAGACTAGATAATCAGAGTGCTCCCTTTTGGACTTGGAATCTCTGAATCTGTTATATGAAAACAAATGTTACAATTAATCAAGCTGCTTTTCCTCTGCTCTAACTCACAGGGTTATTAATGAAAAATTTGCTTCTCAGGACTTGGCTATTTTGACTGTTGTGTGGTGCAACACTGCTGTGAATTAAAGGCACAAGAGATGTCAATCTTCCAGCTTGGTTTTTCATCGGTTACCTCCTGTTAACTGAAATCCTGAAATTCTTACTCAGTTCTGGCTTAGCTGAAGCTCAAATCCAGTTAGACCTTTGGAAGGTCTAGCGGAAGGTGTCCCTGCCCATGGCAGGGGGGTTGGAACTAGACCATCTTTAAGGTCCCTTCCAACCCCAATCATTCTATGGTTCTATGATTCTGTAAGGTCTGAATAAGTAATTTCAGGGACTGGTTGCATTGTCATTAAACTGACAACTTACAGCTGTAGTGGAGACATGTAAATACTGGTCAGCTGCAGCCTGCAACAGTAGGATGCTGAAACAAAGGGCATATGTCACACCTGTGGGCAGAGTTTAACCTCCTAAAATGGAAACCCTGTTACGTCATTCTGGTGTAGAGGACTGGATTATTATAATTGTGTAAGTGTAAACAGGATACATATATTTTTACCTGGATCCTGCACTCATTATGTATTTGGCATGGCCATAAGCCATGTCCAAAGTGTGCTGCAAAAACTGAGACCCATCTGTGGGAACACAAAGCACACAAAAATAGAGATGCTTCCATCACACAGGAAATATATGACATCTTAACAATCCTACACAATGATTAAACTATCCTAAAAATAACTACTCCCAGTCATATTAGTTGCTCAGTGTAACAGTTCTGGGAATAAAAAAGTATGAATTGTTAAATGTATCTATCATCTGAGACACTGAGTAATTTGCCAACCGTTGAAACCAAACAAAAAATACAAGCTGCAAGATAAACACACTCTGATTACAAAATGTGATCTTCATTATCACATAAAGCCTTGGAAAATGGGATTTATGAAGCTGAAGTTTTGGTGTATGTAATGTAGGTTGTTTATTGCGCTTGATACAATGACCTGAGCAAAGATCTTTGCACTGAGGATAATCTTTTCAAAGAAATTTTCAGAGCTTATTTCCAGGCAAGATATAAAGTAAAAATATATTCTTCCTCCTTTTTTCCCCTCATACTTAGGTATCTGTCATCCTGTACTATCTTGGATCATCATAATGGAGTAAGAGAGAGAAACTTTCAATTATTCTGAGAAAAAATAGAAAACAGCAGTCAAAAGGTTTGTTGAATATGAAAAAATATGCATCATTTCACATTTAAATGTACTATAGTGTCCTGACTTTGGCTGGGATAGAGTTAATTTTCTTCTCAGTAGCTGGTGCAGTGCTGTGGTTTGGATTTAGTATGAGAATAATGCTGATAACACACTGATGTTTCAGCTATTGCTACGTAATGTTTATACTAAGTCAAGGACTTTTCAGTTTCTCAGGCCCTGCCAGCGAGAACGAGGCTGGAGGGGCACGGGAAATTGGGAGGGAGCATGGGCAGGACAGATGACCTCAACTAGCCAAAGGGATATTCCATGCCACAGAGCATCATGCTCAGCGTATAACTGGGGGGGAGGGGGGAGGGGGGAGGTGGGGGGGAAACTGGCCAGGGCCTGGGTATCATTGCTCGGGAACTGGCTGGGCATCGGTCAGCGGCTGGTGAGCAACTCTGTTGTGCATCACTTGTTTCTTTTTTCCCTTTGAATGTTATTCCTCTCTCTTTCTCTCTCATTTGGCTTACAATTGCTATTATTATTATTATATTTTATTTTATTTTAATTATTAAATTGTTCTTATCTCAACCCATGAGTTTTACCTTTTTCCCCAATACTCCTCCCCATCCCCCTGGGGCAGGGGGAGTGACCCAATGGCTTTGTGGTACTTAGTTGCTGGCTGGGGTTAAACCACGACACACAGTTAACGCTGTCAATCCTTGGGCTTAGGCATGTGAATTACCAAACATGCTGGTAGGATATGACCTGACAGTTCACTGGGATGTTTGAAATGGCAACATCTCCTGTGATTAGCAAAACTAGGAATGACTGATACAGACTTTTCTACCAGATTAAATAAAACCTTCTAATATGACTATCATCTAAATGAGCATAGCAATATATGAATGATTCAGAGAATTTTAGCATTTGTATTGAAGTGACTTCATGTACTGCATCCAATGATCTGTGACAAAAGGCAGTGGTTTAGTGCCTACATGTAGCCGTCTGGCAATTTTTTTAGGTGTCATAGGATGTGTGGGGCATCTATACTAGGCTGGCAAAGATGTCCTGCCTCTTCTGAAGATAAAGGTGGAGGCCAGCCAGGATACTCTGGAGCATCCACCATGGCGCTAGACACCATAGTCAGCTGAACTGAGCCTGAGGCATTCAAGTTCACACTGTATTAACAGAGATCATCTCGATACAGTCACCAGAGTCTGGAGGGTGACTGAACTTGTCTGACTGTAGACAGTTAGTGGTAAGCATCCAAGCCACTCACTGGGTTTCAGTGACTGCATTAAATAGACCTCCACTGACTATGGTTTCAGCAACTGCGTTAACTAGATCTTCACTAACTATAACAGGAGTCTAGATACCTAGTTTATGTGTAGATGGGTATAAATGGACATGGATGGGTATAAATGGATTCCCAAATGCAGGGCCCAATACAGCCTGCCCAAAACATTTAGTGTGGCTTCAGATACCCAGGGCATCATTCATGGCATTTAACTGCTTTTCAAGAAAGGCAAAGTTCTACCGTATGTCCTGCACTACACCTGCCATTGTTATGGGGATGTTTCAGATACATTTTGTTATATCAGCTGGCACTAAGAACATAAATTCAGGCAACTGACCTAAGTCCATAACACCTTGCCTTCCTCCCTAACACCTTCAGCAACTCCTGATGCATTCCAGATTGCAAAGACTACAGCCCCTAATAAGGACTGAGCGTAATTAAGGTAACATTATATGCAGAACTGGGCAACTGCTCACCCTGTCTGGGTGTTGGGAAAAACTCAGCTCACTAGAATCTTTAGCCAATGGCAATCACCATCCTTCCTGTCTCACCATCCATCACCACACTCATTTAGTGGTATCTTAAATCTTTCCAATCCATGACTGCATTGACAAAATAGATTATTAGGGGCAACCAACCTCAGATTGCCCAGAAGAGGGTCGAATTGATAACTGGGAGGGGGTGCTCCAGAATTGTCAAGGGCAATCAGAATTAATGCTTGAGAGGAAATAAAACCAAGCCAATGAAACCCAAGAAACTGGGACTTCCCTGAGGGATGACGAAAACACTTTAGAATAATGGCCCAATTATTTAATTCTGAATTTCAGTGAAAATCCTATAAAAGTACTTAAAACACCCCCATTAGCACTAAATGAGCTCATCTTGATTAATGTTATTAAAACAATTGCCAAAGGGTTTAGCAATGATTAAGTCTTTTATCTCAGGTGATAAATTCTTAACATTCTACCTACATTAGGATAAAGCATAAAAATAAAATTTTATTTTAATTTTAATTTTTCTAATTTATTATCTTCTTCTTCACCCCTCAGTCAGACCCAGCAACACGTGTTCATTTCCACCCTAATCTTAGTAAGTGTTGCACAGGAAAATTATGCAACAGTTTTCCCACTGTTTCAGTTGGGTACTTAAGTGATTCAACCTGTTCTTCCCACTAAACTTGGGCACTATTCAAGGCACCAGATTAGAAGATTAATCTCTCTAGTGACTCTTAATAGTTAATGGCATAGGATGGGCTCAGTCATTCTGACCCTTGGTCTGACTGCATCTATGTCTCTGTACTGACCTACCTTAGACACCAAGTGCCTACATTTAGGTGGATGAATTCCAGTCTTCAAACCCCACGTAGGCACACAATTAGAGTAAAAATCCAAGCCCAGCTGAAGCCATTAAAAAGACCCCTGTTTACTTGAATGCTGAATTTGCCTAGACTTGCTGTACTCATAATTAAGAATTGTGGTTGATATTTTTCATATTCATCCCACAGTGTCCTGGTGTTTCCCTCTCAGGAGTCTCAGAAGAACAAAACTGAAACAAAGCATGGGTTTTGTCTGTGGCACACGCATGAAAAAGCCAGGACACAGGGGTCCTGCACCACCCCGGTGCAAGCTATCTCACGTGTGGAGAAAGTTCATCCTCGCCCATCTCCGTGCCCACCAGGACAACAGGGAGGGAAGCCAAGGACACAGTCATGGTGCTGCCTTCCTCTGCCGGCATTATGGGCCATGGCAGAGAAGGTCATGCTGTCATTCCAAGGTATCTCCACTGCCACTGTGGATCATGACAGCCAGGGAAACTCCAGTTGCGTTGTCTATGGGAGCTGAGGTCTCGCTCTCAAATAACTCTAAGTGCTCAGAACCTTGGCATGTAAGTGAGACTTGCAGAGGACAAAATGTGCAGGAAGTTTTATTTGCTTGGATCAAACCTCGGAGTGCATAGAAAATCACCCTCTTCAAAGAACTTCAGAAGTGCCAATTCTTTTTTCTCTTAGGTATGTGTGCATGTGCTAAATCCCTTCCTTCCCTCCATCCCCATGACTAATGCTTATTAGTGTCACTCTGCTTGATGTTGGGTAACAGTTTTACTGTTCTTCAGGTTCAAATGGTGCGGTGTGCATGTTAGAATACCTTGAGAAGATCTTTAGCATCTGTCCATACTTTTCTCCAGTTCCTGCGACATGTCAGCAAGCGTTTTCCTCCAGTCAGGGCTGAGAGCAAACTGTGACTCCCGAGTACTCAAGCTGTGTTGCACTGAGAATGACAGGAGGCTGCTTTTCCTTATCTTCTCTGCTACAGGCTCTTCTGGCTGGATCAGGGCATACTGAGGTTTGCTCTGTACAGACATAAAAGGGAGATTTGGAAGGCTTTCTTCTCCTGTGCAGTCAGATGAGCTATAGCCCTTATCACTGAATAATACTGGTTCACTGAATGCAAGTATCTCCTTGAAAGCCCTTGGAGACAGGTGCAGAGAGCACCATTGCCCTTCTTACTGGTCTATGTACATGTGGCATCACCTCCTCAGAGGTACTGGGAGTATGGTGCCCATGTGGCAAGAGGATATGAGGATCTCCCATCCTCAGGTAGACACAACGAAGAGAGCTATAGGCAACCCATGAAAAGCAGACACAGTGGTCTTAAAGCCACCAGCTGCAAACCCACCATCCTGCATGAGCATATACAGCCTTTGGTGAAGCCTGCACGGCCACAGCCGGGCTGTTCTAGCTGGTTACAGCACATCTGCATGGACCTCTGTCACACCTCCAGACCTAGCCACAGACCTGGCTTCACACCATACAGTGCCTCCAGCTCTTCATCCAAAGCCCTGCAGATGTCAGTGCTTCCTTGTGTTTTTCACAGGTGGCACACAGGGCAACCCACCATGGATAACTACAGCAATACACAGGATAAGGGTTCTGCCAGCAACTCCCTTCAGTGACACTAAGAAATGCTGAAGTGGAAAGAAAAAGGTGGCTTCAATCCTGTTAGGTCTCTTGGCCAGCTTGCTTCCACATATTGTTATCAGGTTGTTAGAGATGCTGACAAAGAGCTCACTTGATCTAAAGTGACCTTTGCTCAGAGAAGGTTTTTGATGCCATTTCTGTGCCTGCGCATGGAACAGCTCTTGGTCTGTACAAAGGGAAATGACAACGAAACCTGAGCCTGTAATTGCAGACCTGGGAGTTAATTGCAGACCTGGGAATTAATAACACCAAGGGATTTCATAAAATAAAAATAAACCCAAACAAATTTTAATTACTTTCTCTGACTTCAGTAGTTTTTTGAAAAGTTACTCATAAGTTGTGCAAAACCTCTGGTTTTCCACTTCCTGACATTGCTTCGACAACTTGAAAGATCTGATGAAGTCTCTGGAAATGCGTAAAGCCTGAAATCTCCTCAAGTTTCACAGATCTTTTCCTTTCATCCCACATTTTGCAACATGTAGCCATTATTGGATAGTAGTTTGCAATTTGCTTGTCTTTACCAAAGCTTTTGCAAAATGTCCTTATTTGTTGCTGCTGAAAAAAACCCTTGAAGTTTCAGTAGTTTCTTCCTACATGCCAATGAACTGGCAGCAACATCTGCTTTCTTGCAGCTTTCTGGAAAATACATCCTACTCTAGTGCACAAACTTTGACTCCTAAGGACTCATTTGGCCTCTGAATTTATTTCTCTCTGTTTTTATTTACCCTTTTAATGAAGTCCAGACACTTTTTTTCTTTCTCACCCAGAATTTACTTTCCATTTTGCCCCCTCTATCTAGTTTCTCCTGCTGAAGGATGTTTTTCTTCTATCCAAAATGAAGATTCCCAGTCCTACAGGTGAACCCGGTACAGCCCACAGGAGTCTGTCCAGCCATATCCATAGCAGGTGAAGTAGAGCGATGGCACTAGCACGAGATCTGCATCACCTGAACCAGAGAGCAGCCACAGCAGTGCCAGCACCATTTCTGAGCAGGGCCAGCCAGCATCCTTCAGCCAGTTCCTGGGCACAGCTAGGGAGGTCGCGCAGTGCAGGGACTGGACTAGACCAGGATTCACAAGTCAAGTTAGATGTAGCCACCCTGTTTTGAAGGCAAAGAGACTGTAACAGTACAAACGTTGCCAGATAGCTTCAGGGACAGAGAATGAGACCTCAACAGATGTACTTTCAGGGTCCCAGCCGTCCCTTTGCAGCACTGACCTGCCCGCACGTGTGCAAACAAAAGCAGGCATACCGGAGGCTGTTAACCTGTCCTGACCACTGAACATGTCTCCATCCTTTAGGACATGTGCCCACGTGGCCTGTGAACAGCCCCGTGAACACTGTTTGCAGATGCAGGTGTTCCTCTCTCAGTTTCACTCTGATATGGGCTCTCCTGCACCCTCCTCCCCATTCAGACACTCCCCATGCCAACAAAATACCCTTCACTGTGGCAGGCTGGGTTGTACCAAGTGACAACTGCTAGTCAGGTGCTGGTAAATTCCCAATGAGAAATAATGCTGAATTTGGCTGTAGGTGTTTTTCCCCAATTAAAACTAGCAGGTCTGTGCTTTCTGTAGGGGGGTGGGGGGGGTGGGGGGTGGGGGGGGTGGAGGGAGTGTGAAAAAATAGAAGAGCTCCATTCAACTGCACAAGCTTCATGAGCAATTAGTAACTCAGAGGGGAAAGAAATCATGAACCAAATCATAGGAAATGGCAACAGAGCTGCAAAGATGACATCATAGTTTATTGGAATTATTTAAACATCTTAGACATATGTGAAAAGCTCAGTGGAGAACTCCAGCGCTACATGCCAGTGAAAATCAGCTTTTCATTCAGGATCATGTCAAATATCCTTCTGACTTCATATTGGAGTGCTTTACTCATCTTTTTATACATGGCATCTAAATAAAGCCTCTGTCACAATTAGCTGTGCTGAAACAGCCTTGGGTATCACATGATGATGCATATGCTTTAGCTGATGTGCATCCGGAGAGAAAGCTAACCAGAACCACAGGATATTTCAGACCTCGGGGGGAGGGAAGTGAGCAACTCTGCTGTGGAAAGTAGCTGGAAGTTATCCAGCTTCTCCAGGCCAGTCAGTCATGAATATCCTGCTTTGGCCACAGAGGGGTTGTGGAGGAAGCAGGCTCACAACAATTGGGAAAGGTTTGTAACCACAGGAGTCAAATGAATGAAGCCAAGAGGCTGCCAAGTGATGCAATTCATGGAAAAAAAAAAAAAAAAAAAAAAAAAAAAAAGGAAAAAAAAAAGAGAGAGAGAGAGAAAGAGAGAGAGAGAAAGAAAAAAAAAAAGGGGGGGGGGGGGGGGGGGGAGGGGAAACCCAACCCTCCTCAGCTCCTACACAGGAGCATTCATCATTCACTGTGACCTTCCAGGAATGTGCTGACAGACACAAAGCGTTTTGTGTGACACTGTGCCAGTGAACTGGAATGACTGCTGCTCGCAGCATTGTTTCCTAACAGCAGGGCACCATCTTCTGGGGGCTGCAGAGACGGTCCCGCCTCCCCCGGGCCAGCGCGGGCTGGGCTGGGGGCGGGGAGAGTGATGCACCATCCCTTTGAAAGCAATTCAGGATCTGAAAACAAAAAAAAATACCAGCAAAAAAACACACACACACACACACAAAAAAAAAACCCACAACACCAAAACAAGAGTGTTCAGACCTCATTAAAACCAGCCGCTGCCTCAATTAGGCACAGGCGCCTGAGTGCCTGAGAGGGGTGTTGGAGGGGGGTTGGTGCTGGGATGGGATGGGATGGGATGGAGCTGGGGGACACCTCTCCTAAATGTCCTGTCTGTGGGGTGGCCGGCAGATACTGTTGTGCTGCTCATTGGCGCAGCACAGCCACCGCTGGATAGATGGAGAAGGAAAAAAGAGTGTATTACAAAGACAACTTAAGCTCATGTCTTACCTCACTGGGCTTTCCTGGGTTTTCCAGTGATGGGGATATATCTGCGTATTTGTTGGCACAAAGGAGGACCAGTTCAATTCACCACCTTCAGGTCTGCTGCCTTTGCTGCTGCTGTGGCACTTACAGCACTGGCAGCAGTAAACTGGTATCTACTTAAGCCACCAGGACCTGTTATCACTTACTTCTTCCTAGAAATTTTCAGAGTAAAATACACATGAATCTTAGGTGTATTTTATAATGGGGGGTGGGTGTGGGGGGTGGAAGAAGAGGCTTCTGTACTAGATATAGGAATATTTGGTGACTTACACTGAAATTCATAAGAGAAATTAGATGCATTAGGACACCATTTCCCACTGACGTATCCATTGGGCTGTTAAGGCTGTTTCGACTGTGCCAGGCTCTATTTCTGCTTCCAGCATTGTGCAGTGTGCTGTGTCCCTGCTGCTGCAGCATCACCTGAGAAAAACTCCAGTCCCCACAAGCCCACACACACATCCTGCTCCTTGCTTACGGTCATCTGTCGGGAAAGGGGGAAACCCAGAGCTGCGCCATGCTGCAGGGCGGCGGGGCAAAGGCAGCGACAGGAGGAGAAGCACCCAACCAAGACACCAGCTTTGCAAGCAGCCACTTCACCAGCTTTCCACATGGATGGAAAAGGATGCTGAAGGCACAGGGTAAGGGACAGGTAGGGCGAGTGAGATTTCCCTGAATTTTTATTGGAGGAAAATCCTTAGGCTGGCCCCAACAGGGCTCTATGCCATAAAGACACAAGCAATTCTTACACAACATTGAAAGATACAGATACTTGTGTAAAACCAGTAGCCAAGTAAATATGAAAACATCTTCTGTGAATCTCAGTCTACACCAAGGAGTTCAGCTCACAGACCTGTGTCTGCTAGGAACATGAAAATTCAGAAACGCTACCAAAATCACTCTGCCAGCAGAAGTGGTACAGAAAGGGACACGACTGGGGTGGCAGGCATTTCCCCTTCAGCTGCACCTCTGCTGGGGACTTTGCTGCCCTGGGTGCTGCCAGTGGGGCTGTAGCAGCATGGTATTTACAGACACCATGCTGCCAGGGCAGGCTCTGCTTCCTTATGAGCAGAAAATGTGGCCTTGGAGGTTTAGAGGTCATATCAAGCCATGCTTAATGCAGATGACAGTGTCTCATTCTTCAGAAATACCTCCAGGACCCTGTTCCTTGTAAGTGGGGTAAACTCTATCCACTGGTGATAAGCCAGACAACAGATTGTTGGTTTTGTTATGCCTCTAATGTCATCTCTCAGACCCTCTTTGTAGAGTCCATTGCCCTCCCTTTTCTACCCAGTGCAGACACTGACTCAATACAATGTACATTTGCCTGAGTACAAGTAGAGTGGGTCTTATTCTCCCCTGTGCAATGCTGTTGTCCCAAACTCTTAGACTCATTTAAAAAAATTATCTGTTCCATTTTGTACTCGCAAAACTCATAGGTCCCAAGCCCTTTGATGTCTGACACATATCTTGCTATTCTGCTCTTATTAAAAAAAGCCACATATTTTAGCTGAAGGACAGTGCCATAGGTACCATGAACAGAAGTGTCTGGGCACCTGGGAATGTCTAGGAGTACAAGCTGCTCACCATCAGCTGAAGGGTTGCTGGGCAGCCAGAAGGTTTCCCCACCCTCCTTTTCTATTACCTTTCCTGCAACCCTTCCAGCACATCACACCATGTGAAGGGAGAGGGAGAAGAAGGAGTAATGCAGAGGCACGTGGCATTAGGCTGCCTTCATCACTGTGGCATCTGCCTTGTTGAGGACTTTCGGTGCCAGGCTGGCAATTCAGAGGACACAGGACAACAGAAAGGAGGCTGTCATGCTGCAGCTACAGATGGGGCAGCCCTAGCTGTACAGTGGGTCTGGCTGCTCTTGGCTAGATGTTGTGCCTGGGCAGACCTGGGGCTCACCAGCCTCACAGTCAGGAGAGGAGTGGAGCCTGCCCAATGGGAGGAATGGATGTGGGTAGTGAGGTCCTGGAGATCCTGTCCATGGGATGCACACTGGGGGATTCCCATGTGTGTTGCTGGCTTTCAATTTGGCAGACTTCAATAAGCTCATCTGAACAAGAAGAAATAAAACAAACAGTTACAATAAAAGGTACAAGGATATACTGGCTCCACTGCATCCTCCACAGAGACAGGGAGTCACCTGGCCAAAGCCAGGGAAAAGGCACGGTCAGGTGATATGAAGAGAGAGACTAGGAAGGTAAGGAACCAGTACAGGAATGAATGTAAAATTATAGTCCAGGCTCAGAGAGGTAGGACACGGGGAAGCAGCTGGAGGAAATAATAGTTGCTGCAACCCTTTAATAAAAAGAGAGTAGAAGATTCCAAGATAAACTTACTCTTCTGTCCCTGCCCGGAGCTAAATTTTCAGAGCCATCCAGGTGATAAAACAGGCAGGCAGGCAGGGATAAAGGATTCACAGCATCTCTCTGTAGCCCTGTCAATCTAAAGCCGGGTGCTCAGTGATATCTAGTGTGCTTTAGCCAAGCATTTGGGTTCCTCACTTCAAAACCAAACACGCTGCTTCATTTCTCACAGTCCAGCTGCAGCCCTCAGTCTCCCACCACTGCCGCTGGCTGCGGTCGCGCGGCTGTTCCCATGCCCCTCGCTAGCTTGCTTCTTGGCATCCACTTCTGGGAACGGCCTTCCATGTGCCCTGTGCATCTGGGAGCATGTGACCCTGGGCAAGTGCCCTATACCCTGCATGCCGCAGACCAGACTGACTGGGAACAGTTCCCAGGGACTTCCTCAGTAAATGCCCAGTGGTCTCTTACAGTGTTTATTGGAAAATGGGGAGACAATCAAAGCAAACCTGTAGGGAAGCATAAAAAGATCAGATCTAATCTGAGCTGTGGGTAACAGCCTGGCTAGACGGAGTAAAAGCTTCCAGTTACAATTCATCTAAGAGACTAACTTCCTCCTATTCTGTGCCTGATGCAATAGCTGATTTTTATGAGATAATCTGCCAGAGCTCTCCGGTTATCTAAGGGAAGGCTTCACCTCCCAGTGAGCAATGAAATACTAAGCCCACCTGGTGTCAAATGGCATAATTTAACTAGTGGTAGTTTGCACCCGTGGATGTCAAAGAAAGCTCTGACTCGGTATCTGCAAAGGCAATGTTCATGAAAGGCAATCTGTCCGCTGTGTAACTATGGGTTGTAGTAATGCGGCACCAGAAAGTCTGTGAAATAAAGAGTATTGTCAGCTTGCATGGGACTTGCATCCCCAGGTATCTATCCCAAGCCTTTTGTGCTTGCTACACCCCATGAATCATTCCTCTCTATAAAAAGACAACAGAGTTGTGTCCACCTTTGCGAAACAAAGGCTGAATCCGAATACCCACAGCTGCCTCACCAATTTGTGCTGAAGATCTAGAAAACTGACACAGCACTCTTTAAAAACAAGGTTATGGATATTATGATCTATCAGAAAAGCAGGGGTACCACACTGCAGGAAGGAAATGAACACAATGTTTTCTTGATCATAAAATCAAAACATATTGCATTCAATAATTGCCAATTTCTTTTTGCTAATTCCACACATATTGGGACATGGAAAATTTGGTATGGGGAGGCTTTTAAGGAGGAAATTGCATCTTAATTTTTTTAATATATTTCCATAACTTCCAAGCTTTTCAAGAGTTCCTGATGAATTAGAGAATCTCAGTCCTGAGAGCTGAATTTAAACGACCATAAAAGGACTTAAATTTCAGATGATGGGTGCTCAGCCATTCTGAAATTCAGGCGTTATTACAATGTTTCCAGTTAGGCACCCAAAGTCATTAGTCACTTCTGAAAACCTTGGCATAGAGTAAAAGAGAAAATCTCCAACTGAGCTAACATCCTTCATGTACAGACTTGTAAAACAAAAACTAGAAAAAATGTCCTAAAGCCCATGAGTGAGTCAATCTCATTCATTGTGACTGTGGTAAGCTGTAAATTATTTTTATTTAATAACAGCTAATACCTGGCTTTTATACAGCTTTTTGTTTTGTTTTATCAGTGGGCTATAAATGTATTATAATCTTTAAATGCAGCGTCGTGGAGCCATTAGTACAAGAATTTAGTCAGTGTAGACAGACCATCATGGCAAAAGAATCCAGCTAAACAAAATATACACCAAAGTACTTGCTCCTTAGAAGACAATGGGAAATTTTAAGCAGGCAAGAATTCTGATGCCTTTCTCACATATTATTCTTGAGAAAGCATTTCTCAGCCAGATCAAAGACAATTGCGTTATTATTTCTTTCTCTGGTTTCTTTTGGTTCCTCCCATCAAGCCAAAGGGAAGGAGGCTGTATCGCAGATCCCAGCATCTGGTTTTCTATTCCGCACTCCAAAGCAAAAAGGCAGGCGGTTGCACCTTGGTTGCCCGGTGTCTCCCAGGACCACTCGCAGAGCCATTTTTTGGGCATTTACCCAAGGCTGTGCGTGAATGGCCTTGTGGCCTGCAAGCCACAGGAATTGCCTCAACAGTTAGGGCACCAAAATCACCTCACCACCCTCATCCCTGGGGTATTTAAATATCCCGGGGTACTTTTTGGGGTGCCAGTAGTTTGGCTGCACGAGCAGAGTTGTTCACAATGTGCCAGCACCGTGTTCCTGCGGGGCAGGCTTTTCTTGCTGTGTAGCAACCCTCTGCCAGCTGAGCTACTGCATGCCTGCATGGACCTGAGGAAGGAGAGGCGCCATTTGGCAGATGGGTCTGGCTTTTTCAAACTCAAAAGCTTCAGCCTTGCAGGGCCAGCAGGCACCAGCCACTGGGCTGACACAGAAAAGCCAAAGTAGTGGTGGTCGCTCAAGCAGGGCCACGTTTCATCCAGCACAGCAGGTCTGTGCCAGATCCATCACCCTGTGGCTTAGATAAGCCCCAAACTGAGCCTAAGCTGTGCTGAGCTCTACTTCTCTCACCACAACATTTTTGCTGTCTGGGGCCAAGTTTCCTGAATGCTTTTACACAGTGCTGAAAGTATGCGCGAAGCTAGGCTAGAGCTGCAAATGGAGCCAGTCATCTGGCTCGATATGAGGGCCTTATAAAGGTCACTTTATAAGTATTTTTGTAAGTGATGCTATATAGCTTTTCTGCACAAACCCATTGCATCATTACTCCTAGATAAAACTGGTTGCTGGACTGGGCAGGCTGAGGGCTGATTTAGGCAGGGCAGCTCCGGCAGTTTTCAAGAGGTTAATAAATAAAGTTCTTGTGAAATCTTTGCAGACAGCCTTGGTGCCATGAGTAGCTATCATTTTGCTCCTGCCACAACCCTCATCTAGAAAGAGAGCACAATTTGACATGCAAGCACAAGCCTCCAGGAAAGAAGGAGGGAGAGATGGGCGCAGGAGAAATACATAATAGGCAATAATCAACACAAAACATCAGAGCAAATGCCTTGGATAAATGCAGTCAATGCAATTTTATGGATATTTTCTTTCTAGCCCAATTTTAGAATTCTGTGGTCATGCGTTAATTTTATAAATTCATTTTAACAGTCAAACCAACCCTCTTTTTACTTAGCTTTAAAAGGTTGAGTTTCATTTGCTTTGCAAATAAGATTTTCTTTAATGTAAAATTATTCCAGATTAAAAAAAAACAATCCCATACCTGACAAATTGTCACATAAGAACTTTAAAAAGCATTTTAAATAGTTAAGGACTACAATATACTTGCATAGCCCATGGTTAAAATAAACAGTATTTTTTCATCCTAAGTGCAAAATACAAAATAATCACATACAACAAAGTATTTTGCAGAATTGGAACATAAAAAGGATCATCCCACTCCTGAAAACAGGCAATGGTTTTATTTGACTTATGTGCTAGCACCTCTTGAATTTAGTAAGTGTTTTCTTACCACTATGGAAGGTCATGCACCTAGTTATTACTGATACATACCAATCAGTTTCACAGGTAAATCAGTATGTAGCTAATTTGACCAGACATCTGAAATTTTCCATTTTTTTTGTAATTAAGAATTGCAATCAGAGCATTATTTTCAGGAATGATCATTGCTATTATCTGCAGTATTCCCCACTGAATGTGCTCTCTTCAAAGGCAATGTTTAGAAATCCACATTAGCCAAAATTCTACCTCCATGTTTGTCACCAGCAAATTTTAGACACGTTATTCCTAGACCAACACTTATCTTGCTGCAGTTCAATGAATAGTGTGAGCCCTTCTGATCTGCATAACAGCCGATGTTTCCAAAGCCAGGCAGACCTAACACCATATTATCCCCTTTCACAAGAGTACCTGGAGCAGTGACCTGGACACCTCACCATTGCCATTATTCAGCGGATGTCATAAGCGCTCAGAGCTTGTGAAAACCAGCCTGCGTTTAATAGGTGGCTAAAAATAACACGGGCACAGGCTTGCTTATGAGCCGGAGCCCTTTAGCCTCCCCACCCTGACTACACGCCAGTGCCCCCAGCTATTGCATTTTCTTCTCGCAACAAGGGTTTGGAAGTGCTCTGATATGGCACAGCATCTCTGTCACTTGGCAACCTTTGCTGTGTTCCCTAAATGAAGTGTTTGATTGAGGAATTCATGTTAAGTTCGGCATTTATAACCAAATCAAAGGCTTTTCCCTCTGTCACCAGATAATTAAAGTATAATAATTAAAGTTTAAAATAAACCTGTGAGGACTGTTTCTTACTGATAGAAATAGAAACTAGGAAAAACTGATATAAGGTTCTGCTGCCACTTACTGAGATTGTGTTTACCTAATTGTTAATCTCTTGCCTGCTTGTTGTGAAAGGACATTGCTGAGCTGGGGGGCTCGCAGGCAGCAGCCACCTTGGAAACCGTCTCTGTCAGGTCTTAGGTAGACTCATAGTTTAGTACAGTAAAAACTACTTCGGTGGGAGATGTGATTGTTTCCCAACTTATTTAGATCAGTGTAATTTTTAGGATGAATGAATTTCAGCATTATGGTTTATTCCCCCTTTTAATAACAACAACAACAACAATAATAATAATGTGTTATGAAGTACATACAAGAAAATTTGAAGCAGCATAACTGCATGAGAGGCTTGTTCAGATTTAACGGTACACATATGGGTAATGCAGCAATACTTTTTGCATACACCAAGCCAGGGACTATTTGAAAGTATGGCCCAGTAGCCCTGAATGGCTGAAAATGGCTGTTAAGTGCATGCTCCTGTGCTGAGCAGATTTGATGGTCACCTCTCCGAACCTCTTGACCTCCACCAGCAACCAACCCACCCTTGGCTGCCTTTCCCTTGGCTGGTGGAGACAGATCAGGCTGGGGAGGGAAACCGAGGCAGGGCTGCACGTGGCTGGACACCTTGTGCCATGGGCCAGGCAGCAAGGAGGGCCTTGAGAGCACCGTGGGTGCTGGGTACACAAACCAGGACACTGGTGCTCAGGTCCATCAGCAAGGGTCAGGGTGCAGCCGGGACTGGAAGCCCAGAGCTGGCTGAGCCAGCTGCGTGGGTACCAGCCCTGGCAGAGGGATGTCTCCATCCCCAGCTGAGAACTGCCCCCTCGAGCGGCCCCGGGAGGCACCGAGCAGGCGACACAGGTGTGTCAGGCTCTTCAAGTGATTTTTTTCCCACAAGACAGCACTAAAAAAGGAAATGAGAAGTGGCGTCCTTCATGGCTGAGATTCGCTCTGGAGGGCTGCTTCTTGCCTGCCACTCTCCTCCTATGTTGCAACACAGGAAATTTGTGTCTGCTAACACCTGGTGTTGTTTCAAAGAGCCAGATGGTCTTAACCTCAGTCTCCTGTAATTGATGGCCTACTTGTCTAACCCTGTAACTATCTCTCACTTTAGACACAGATGCTGCATCTCTCTAAACAGCGTTCCACATTAAAACATCCTACCTTCCTGTTTGGCCTATCAATCAATGCAGCAATTCTTACAGAAACCAGCCGTGGCCTGTGTAAACCAGGAGACAGTGGGTGTAAGCAAGCAGAAATAAAATTATGCAGGCTTAAATTACAAATTGGATGTGCGGTTGAAGGATTTAGACTCACATTGCAAAATTAGCTGGGACATAACCAGCAAGCAAACAAACATTATGCAGTGACCCCAAGAGCACATCTCCTAGCTGTTTGGACGTAGCCCACAAAAGCCAGGATGCCCTGGTATATGCTACTGTCTGTTATGATGACAAACACTAATTTGCTGTTTCTATGCCTGCCTTGTGGCTGAAGATAGAGATAGATAGGATAGAGATGAAGATAGGATAGAGAGTTAACTCTCTCCCATTTCTATCAAATCCTTATACTTGCAATTTCTAGCAAATCCAAATAGCCTTATACTTGCAACATCAGTTTTCTGGGTTCTTCTGGTAGGTCGTTCTCTCTGGGTCTCTTACTGCAGAGATCATGATGAGACGTCCTAGAGGCTACCACAGGACCAGAAGCCATTAGCAAAGCAGTGACACTTTGTGAGTTTGAAGGCTAGAAGCTTTTTACTTGGCAAATTAGGGTCTGCCCTGAGCTCCTCACTCCTTCCCAGTCCTCGTTCTGAACAGACCAGGCTGAGGGCTGACATGGTACCTGGGACCCTGACAACAGACTCGGAAAACTGAAGCTGAAGTTACTGAGGCTACCGAGACCTTTTGTTTCCTGACACTAAACGTAGGCAGTATTCTTCCCTCTCTCATGGACCAACAAGGATGAAACTTGACTGCCAGGTGTTCGGAAGCTGAGCACACTGGCGGGGGTTCGAATTCCTTTCTTACGTAATCCCTCAATTTCATATTGCAGCATGGGTGTTAATGCCTGGTCCCCAGGGCACGCCTGGGACAGAGGAACTGCCATCATCCCTGTCTCATGCACAGAGAACTATGGCACAGAGCACACTGAAGAATTCACCTCAGCCAACACAGGATGTCTGTGTCAGGGTGCGAGCCAGATCCTGTTCCTGACTTGGGACCAGGTTTTTCCTTCCCAATCCATCATTCCATCTTGGGCAGATGGCTTTGATCCTCTGATTTCTTTACTTGTGGTATGTCACTGCTCATGGTCTCATCTGGGTATGGTTATGTCCATGCCTTCAAGTTCACTGACAGACACCAGGCATGTCACTTCATAAGATCTGCCCACAATTATATGTGGGTTGCTCTAAGTATAAAGAGGTCAGGTGTAGGATAGAGATGGACACGGTAAAGTTTAGGTTGCAGCTTCACGGGACTGGACAAAAGGATAAGGCCCTGTTTCCCTCTGAACCCATTTAACTCACTAATACAGAACAAAACTATCCCGGGAGTAGAGTGAGGGAGTAGGGTGGAGAATCAGGAGGAGCAAAAGAAGAGGCAGGGAGAGCGACTTTTTCCTTGAGGCAGTAGCAAACTGGTAGATCAGATCAACCGCCCGTGAAACTACAGCCTTGGTTTACATGAATTTACAAGCTCAACAGAAACTGGAAGTAATTCCATGCCAATGATATGTGCAGAGTAGCAGTCCAGAGTGAGAGAAGAAATGAGCCTTGCAGGGAGGTGCCGTACTTGTGCGGGCTCTCAGGTTGTGCAGAGAGTGCATTAGAAAGCAATATGGGTGTGAACAGCTGAACTGCTCCCTCAGCCACCATATCTCAATACAACACAAAACAGACAGACAACCCCCCCTAAAAAAAACCAACCCAAACACCCCACCCCACCATACTTTGAGAAATAAAGATTTTACTCATGTTATTTCCATTCCACAGTACACGGATCAGAAATGAAGTCCACAATACAGGGCACTGCATTTTTTACATGGTATCTGGATCCCTACGGGAAGGTGACTATGACAGTATTGGGTCTTGCTCCGCCTTTCCTCCCACTACTTTCCCAATAAATCTGCTTCCGTTTCTGAGCCTCACAATTTTTCCTTCTAATTGTTGTCACTGCCAGCTTGAACTTGACAGTTGAGATGGGTAACTGCAGGGTCACGTTTTTAACACTGAAAATTGAATCCCTGCTTTCCCAACATGTTTATTTGCTCTCAAGTATGATTTCCTGTACATCCCCCTCCACGCTTTGACTCTAAGGAGCCTGTGCTAGCAGGGCTTTTAGAATTTTGCAGAACTGCCTGGATGAGCTCAGCCTCCATAACATGCTTTAGTATTGCACAGGCTTGCACCAGACAGAGGTAAAAGCAGTACAGGAGCAGAGTGTCTCCTCTCGAGGTCGAACTGAACTACAGAATGAAGCAGCTGCTCAAGCCCATAGGAAGAGCCAAGCTCAGCCCAATGGAGAAGTCCCAGCACCTCATTCCCCAGCCGGCTAGGGCACACGTGGGGAAAGGAGCTACAGCCCAAACTCATGACCCAGCCCTGGCTCTTCCCAAGTACAGCACGGACACATCAGCTAACAAGCCGGGTGCAAGCCCTGGCTCTGGCACACCATCGCCTATCCGGTACGCCGCTAGCGTGGTCCCCGGCCCAACCTCGGCCAGGCCAGGCAGTGTTCCTCCAAGCAACGCCTGGGTGAGGCTCAGCTGAGGCCAGCGATCACCCCCGACTCGGCAGGCAGGCAGCTGGACACTCGCCAAAGGGTGCCAGTTGGTGAGGGGGCCAAAGGATGGTCCCTGCCCTCTGCAGGGCAGCGATCTATCTGTACAGACATAGCCACCGAGCCTGAAATATAAATAGTTCTATCTAGCAATGGGGAATGGAAACTGTCCCGGTCACTGGTTTTGATGTATTTATGGCTGCTTTTAACGTAAATCTAAGTTTTCAGTGCTAACGGTCCAAGCTTGGAGAGGATTCTCTCCTTCCGCCACCATATATTTGGTGAAAGTCAGAAACAATCACATCTGCATCTCCTACCTCTTTGCCTCCAGTACGGTAAAGGGATGAGAGGGATCAGGAACTGGATGGCCATCTGTAGCACTGGCTATTCACACTTCAGATTGCGGCTGTAGCTGTGCTTATCTGAGCAGACGTACAGATGCTAATGGACCTGCTCCTGTGTCAGTAAGATCAGAGAAAGGCTTCCACAGTTTAATTTTTGGATATTTATTGGCTATAAATCAAAGAGTCAATACATATTGAGATATCAGGGAAAATGTCTTTTTTGCCTGTGTTAACAGCAACATTCTAAGATAAAGCTGTCATTTTACAACGTGACCTATTTTCACTTTGCACTAGTCTTTTTAACTGTTCTGAAAAGAAGGATGTTGATACAACTTTACAAAGAAACATGAGCTGTTCTACTCCATTTACATTTCTTTGTTCCAAAGTGTATTCCTCTTGTTGAGATTCCAGCAGACAAGGAAAGCAGACACAGTGGTTACTTTCCAACGTGAAACTTAAAACCACAATCTCCCGCTCAGAAAACACAGAATGAGTCACAGGAAGGGGCCACTTGCTTGCAAAACTCATTAAAAGCAAGGCAAGGCAAAATGGATTTCCTGTATCAATAAATAGATTGCTGGCAGCAGGCAGAACACCTGACAGTGCTGGAGGCTAAAAACTGGTCCAAGGGTAACCATTAGGAAAGTCAGATCAATTCTTCAGCGTGGAAACTGTATCTCCTCAGTAGACAGTTTTCTTGGCATTAGTTGGCTTAATCCAGCAAAGTGCTTAAGAATATGCATAAATTTCAGTGCAGGGAGGGGTGACAAGCACGTGCGTAAAGAGGCTGATAAATTATGTCTGTATTTATTTTCTGAAGCAATCCTTGGTGAAAGGATGCACAGACAGTACTACAGAGGTGTGTATATTGCAGGTCAAAGCTTTGTTTCCCAAGTTCATGAAAAAAATAAGTAAATCCTAGCCCTTACCCAAGCTTAAAATTCAGCTGTAATTGCAACTTTGTTTTGCTGTTAGCAGTACCCCTCAGACACTTAAGCATAATTTCCTTTTGGCCAGTTATTCTCTCCTGTTTGGCAAATGAAGCCAACATGGCCTCTCACCTCCTCTGCACAACGCAGACACGTGGGATTTCAGGCAAGACTCCTTAAGAGGCAAAAGGCAGCGCTCAGCACCTGACCTGGTACCACCTAGGTTCAGCATGGGGATGGAAACAAGAAACTGCTATTCGGCCACTTACTCTGTTTTTGTTCCCTTTCTCTAGTTCCTCCTGGAAGAAAACCCATTTCTCGTTTTACCTTTTATTTTTCTCCCTCACATCCCAATGGTTGGATAGGTGTTGAGGATCTCTTCCCCAAAGCATCCAGCAGTTGTAATTCCTCTGCACCACTGCTGGGTTTTCTTTAGAGCCAGCCTCTTGCCTCTCATTTACAGCTATCCCCTTTCCTTGCATATCTCCCACATGCTGCTGATTTTACTGAGGGGCTGGATTACTGAGGAGCAGATTAGCCAGAGGGGCTGGATTTTACTGCAAGCACAAGAGCTAGAACCACCTGATGTTGTGGCATTGTGAGCACGCTCCCCTCACCACTGTTCTTTGAAAGACTTCTATGAAAAGAAAAAAACAAAATCACCCCCAAAAAAACCCACAGCAAAAACAACCTCCAGGCTTTCACCTTTTTATACATTCACTGAAGAGTTGAAAGTTATATATTTTTAGGCACTAGCTCTTCACACTGACAGTCTTCTGCCTCTTGCAATGAACTATACTGAAGTACTTCATGGCATCTGCAATGCATATTGATTTAGGCTATTTATTTATAAGGAAAAAAATAATGCAGTATTCTGGGAATATTCCTTACCTTCCCAATGGCAATAAAAAACCCAAACAACTTTATCATCTTTGCTCCTCAGGAGGCTTGCTCCCTCAGACTTTTTTTACCTCTAGTGTTAATGGGATATTCCAGGAGCAATGAATATGTCCTTATAAAGTTTGGTTTGCTGATGCAAAAGCACCATTTCTCTGACTTTTAATTAAAAGGCACCTTCATTTCAAAGCCTGTCTCTAGAGCTCTAGTGTAAATGTTTACACAAGCCAGAGACATACAGAAAATAGAGAAGATTGAAGCAGCAGTGACTGCAGGCTGCCCAAATACGGCTGCTCTTGTATTTTTAACACAGAACTTGAGCTGCCGCAGAGCCTTGTCAACCCTAAACATCTTTGTTTTCATACCAGCTCACACAAACCTGGCAGTATCACTATGCTGCATTAGTTTGCTCAGCAAACCCGGCAGAGGGAGCAAAAAGCAGCACCGTGTTCTCACGGACAGGATGAAAGGGTATTTGCTTCTCACCAGCAGAATGGCCAATGTGAAAGAGGAGAAAGAAAGAAAAAAAAACCAAACCAAAACCAAAGGAATATCTGGTCTCATTGCCATGAATGACAACACTCCCATTTGAAACAGATAGCTGCTTTTTCCTTAGCTCACACTAAGAATTAGACAAAAGGAAGACTAAAGAAAAACTCCTGTGGCCGGGTAGGATTCCCGATTGGTCCAATTTGCTCCAGTTCCCATCTGGTTGATCTTGGCTCCAAGGTGCTGTTCCCATACCCCAAAACGGCCAGAGCCCAGATCCTGGCCCCATGCCCCTCAATAAACTCTTTCCATTTGAAAAGGCTCTGGGTCAAATGCTGTAGCTGAACAGCAAAAGTTTTGCAAGTGCTGGAAGTTACACCAGATAGCCCTGGTAAGAGACAGGCGACTGGAACTGGAGCTACAAAAGCCACGCTTCACAGAGTTTCAGCAGTTCTGCAAAAGCATTCTGCCATTATCAAAGCATACAGAAAAATAGAAGTCAGAAAAAAATTGTATTTGCCTTTATTACAATATATATTTCTACCCTTGTTGCATTCAGCAGATCAAAATGAGGTGTTAAAATAATTTTCATCATTGCAATAGCATATACATATACAGAGTAAATACTGTATATAAATAGGCTTTGAAATATAATAATCCATATCAACAAATAAAAAATATCCAATATCCTCTTTTTCCTCCCTCCCCAAATGACAGCAGTAACATTTTATTTCCAATGTAACTAATGCAACAAGCATGGTATTCTTACCTTCACCTGACACAGCTGGAGTAGTATGGTCATCAGCTTCAAGGAAATAATCATTAGCCACTCCTCACTGCTGCATATTTTAGTTTACGTGTATTGAATAAATAGAATATACTATGATTTAATGTGTCTGCATATCCCTGTTAGCCAAATATTCTTTCTGTAACAGAAACCAGCATTACACTGCAAGCAGAGGTTGAATTTTCTTCTTTCACAGAAAGAGTAGGAATTTGTTAAACCATCCCTTTTTCTTCTACATGAATTAACAAGGCAGTTTAAGTACTATACATAAAATTGCTGAGCTACCAAATCAAAATGTTACAGTCCCCCCAAAAATATGGTGGTGTTTCTAGCAGGTCAAAACTTTGATTTTCCTAAGTGCCTTTCTGTGAGCAAATATGATAAACATTAATTATAGAAGCACACATTCGTTTCACTGTTCAGCAGTATTTCAACTTTCAGATACAGAGGGGGCAGAGTATGTCAGAAGCCAGGCATTTAGCTTCACAGAATCACAGAAACGTTGGTCAGAAGGGACCCCTGGAGGTCATCCAGCCCAACTTCATGCTTGAAGCAGATGATTGCCAACACTAAATCAAGTCAGCCATAACTGTTTAAGCAAGTCTTGAAAAAGTCTGGGACGGAGATTCTGCAGCATCTCAGGGTTGCCTGTACCAGCGCTGCAACATGCCTACAAACCTGACGGAATCAAAATGACCCCTCATTCAGGTCATCATTTGGTTTGCAATACTAATGGCAACAAGCAACCCTGCCTTAGCTATTTATTAAATTACAAATAAATACATCACAGGCTTTAATTGTGGAGAACTTCCAGGAAAACTTCTGTCTTTTCTGGTGGAAGCTACTGTGTGTGGTACCTTAGGAAAACAAATCTTAACTACAGTTAAGGATAAGAACCACAAAACTGACAGCCTGTTATTGAAGAGAAGGGTTGGTTTGGTTTTATTTTGCATATTAAATGGATTGTAATAAGCCTTTACCAAAACTTAATTAAAATAGAATGCAGTTAGTGTGTTCATCCATTTATTCAATCACTAATGACAAGTAATAATAGGTACTTAAAGGAAAGCCTGGCTACATTTAGAGGTGCAACCACCTCAGTTTGGCAACCTGCAATCCCCACTGACTGTCTTGCAGAAGATCCACACCATATTTCTTCCATCTTTAAGTAAAAGGATATTTGCATTTTCTTTAGACTTTCAAGAGATCATAATCAGAGTCTGGGCTATTAAACACAGATTTCTTCCTCTTTGTGTTTCTCTAATCCTGGTATCTCCAAAGTGGATGTGCACCTTGCCCGAAGCAGCAACACTCACGTGAAAAGGAAGACTTAGGGAGGGCTCACCATTGCACACTGCAGCTGTATAAAGGATTGCATTATATTCATTACTATTGAAGGCACAGAAATCATAAATTGGACCCCTGACATCCCAGATAAAGTCTGCAGCACTAGAAGTTAGAAAACCCCTACCAAAGAATTACCATCCTACCTACGTTGCTATCACTCTTGACATGCAAAACCAGAATTTGTTGAAACAGAACAAATGTGATACAAAGCAGCTGTTCCAAGCTTTTGGGTGCTAACCAACCACAATCATATCTTAAAATTTCTCCTGGACCACTCTGCCTTCCTATTATTAAACTCTTAACTGAAAACACTACAAAGCAGCTGCAAAACATGTACCAGAGCCTCACAGATCACAAGCTGGCAGAGACCACAGCTTGTGAACCACTGTTTTAGCCATACTGAAATACAATATACATAGAATCCCATGATGCCATTTTCATTCAACGTTTCAGAGAACAATCAGACTTTTAAATATATTTTAAAAGGAAAACAAAAAGTTTCTTTCCTAGCTACAAGCACATTTGAGAATCATTTGGCATACAGTCACTTGATGTCTACATTTTAAGTAAAGTACCGCATTGTGTAAAGGCAGACCATTTGGAAAACATTATCATCAACTGATCTGCGGTATTGCTTTTAGCACGCACAGTTAAGTCTTAAGGCTGTCAAAAGCAGGTCGCAAAAACAGAATCTACAACTCATGTCTGGACAAATAAGTAAAATAAAAAAAGATTAAAGATATTATCTTGGAGGACAGTAAATTGCACTAAAAGTATCCATTCTGTATGATACAAAACAAACAAAAAAATCCATACAGTAAAAACCTGAGATGCAGCATTCACCAGCATCAAAGTTCACATTTTAGCCAAAAAAAGGTTACAAATAAAACTACTTCACTTTGACAAAATCCTCAGTGTTCTTGGCTCATAACAATCATGAAACTCAGCATATTCTATGGGTAAGGTGTCTTTACTGAAAAATCACTGAGTTCAGGGCACTATGCACAGTAGCCTGTATCTTCTACTTGCACACTTACCTCAATCCAAACAGCTATTCTTGAAGCATGGTACTTCTCAAATTGAAAAAGACTGTCAGAATCTGGCCATCTTATTTTGTTTGCTTTCTGTTTAAATTACACATCATTTATTGCCTCAGGAAAGCGCTACCATGTCAAAACAGCAGGCCAGAATAAATCAACACAGCTCAATTGTCTTTGATAGCTACACTGATTTACAGCAGCTGAGGATCTAGACCAGTAATTGCCTCTTAAAAGAACAGTGGCTGGTCAAGCAAAGGGAAAGCAGTAGAATCATTTGCTCCTTCAGAGAAAGGAATTTTGACATATGAATTGCAATCCCTGTCTGTGCCACCAGACAATATCAGGAATGGTGAGCACCTTCAGCTCCCTTACTTGTAGGAGGTTCTGAGATGAAAGATAACTTCAATGATGCAGAAAAGATACAGAACCACTTGACGACCTTACAGTATGCTTAAGTGCAACTCCAACACCACTTTTATTTGACCTTAAATAATGAAACTGTATGGCACAATTTGAGGAGCTGGGTGAAGAGCCAGCAATGCAACTCCTGATCCTAGTAAGACTCCTTCTTGTCACCTGGAAATGTGACAAAGTATGAACAAGTATTTCTAAATTTGCTCCCAGCAAAAGAATGAAATGCTCACATCATCACAGATTCCAGCTGAACTGTCAACAGCAAAAGCCAAGTGGTGTCCTTTCAATACAAGCTAACTCATTGTTTGAGCTGAGGCCAACAGTTTGTAGATGCAGTTAAGATGAGGCTGGATGTACATCCTGAGTTTCAAAAGGTGGTAGAGGTTCTCTCCAGTAGGTGAACTGACTGTAGGTATCAGAACAAGGGAAGTCTGAAGAATGGCTTCTTTTCAGCAAAGGGAAAATGTGATCTACCACTTCACATAGTCTGACATAGCTGGAAAACAAATAAAAAGAATGCTGAACCATTTCAGATCTTCTTACTTTGAATTTTTCTAAGTCCCCAACCACTAAGGCGTATCTACTCTTACACTGACAAGTCACCCTCCTCAAATGAATAAAACTAAACTCTGTTTTGGTGCCTAGCTTCCAGAGAGGATTCACAGTTCAGATAAATAAATACATTCATTCTAAGCCTCGACACTTACCTAGTAAGAAACAGATGCCGCTTTCCACCCAAATCACCTGCTAAAATATTCAAGTCCCATATTTTGTTTCTCCGTTTCTGTCCAGCTTGGCTCAAGCAGCTCCCTGCTCAATCAATTATTCGTATTTCATACACACATAGCTCCCTTTCAATTAAGGATGCTCCTAACATTACCGAAGGCCATTTGTATTCAGTGTTAGATGCTACAGTGCCTAAGCACCTTGCTGAAAGCCCTCAGCTCTATCTTCAGATTTTGCTTCCTGACTCCAGGAAAAGGAAATTTTGAAAAGGCCATGAAAAGGCAGACAGCTTCAGGAAACTAGGTAGTTTCATTTTTATGCACACTAAATTGTACACTGATAATTCCTTTACATGATTAAAGCAGATAAAACATACTAAACTGAATACTAAACTATTTTTTTGTTTGTTTACTATTTTGGTTTAACTGAAGGAAAATGGAAAGTCTGTATTTTATTCTAAATTTCTTACATTTTGTGTGAAACATTCTAAGGAAACTTTAATTAGTAAAGCCAAATGCACCTTTGGGCAACTTCAGTCACAAATTAGAACAGCAAGTTAATTTAGTCTCTAAGGTGTAAGGGATAAGGCATTACTTACGATGAGATGTTTGTCTTTGCATGCTCTTGTATAAGTTCTCCTTTGGGATTAACTGTAAATATCCTGTTTAAAGAAACTCCCACCTGTTTGTACGAATAAACATCCTAAACGGGGGCAGGGAGGGGAGAAAAAAAAAAAAGTCATGATTCTGCCTTTGTACAATAACGTTTATTATTCTTGCTAGAATATATTACACAGAAGAACACATTTGCACAGTATTGGTACTAAATTTACATAGTTATTGTGTGAAATTCTCCATTATGTTACAAACGAGGTCAGTTTAACAAACTGTTCATGAAGCGGACGATTTGCAGCTACACAAGGAGTTTGCCACTTCAGTTTAAGCTATTGATCAAAATCATGTTCGTTTTTTCAGTAAATTCCCTTGAATCGAAAATAACATTCAAAATAAAACTAATGATATTTGGTGTAAAACCATTTGCACTTTCATTTTTCTTTCAGAGAATACTTCATTTCTGGAGCACAGTGTACCGAGTATCTTGCAAGAATGTACAGAGATTAAAACATATAACACATGAAATAGCAATTAGTTTGTAAGGACGAGGTCACAAAAGGAAGTCATAACAACTGTGTCTACATTAAAACCCCTGGAAACATCTTGTAGCTCCTGAATTTGGATTTGTGCCATATGCACACATTGACTCCATGTCAGAGCAAGGGGGAAAGAATGGAAAGCAAGGACTATGCGCCAAAACAGCAGCAGTGAGCCCCAGAAGGTAATGCAGATGCAACTCTGGGAAGTACAATTAGAAGTAAGAATTAAGAATGTCTTCTAAGGAATTCAAATTGTTAAGGAAAGTAATATCAAAATAACTTCTGATCAGTTCTGAAGAAAAGCTTTACAAAACCAGAGATTAAAATAACTCCCAGATCAGAGCAAAAACAAGCTTCCATTTTTACTAATATAAATAACGTTGTAAAAGCTGAGGTGGTAAAAGACTGGAATATTAATGAAAATATAAAGATTATTTGTATCTCTATATTGTCAAGACTGTTTAAAAAAAACTTAAGAAATTGGAGAACAATGAACAGCAGTCACTTCAAGAATTCAGCATCCTGGCACTCCATGCACTGTCTACACCTGTAACATGAATGAATACTGAAATTTCACTGAGTTTGTTATGGAAAAAGAATAATCAAAAAACAAAACTGAAACAAGCAGCACAGAAAATTGAGAAAGCAATGATCCTGATCTTCACAAAGACAAGCGGCACATCACCTGAAGACCGCACTCCAACAATGATCAGAAGAGTGCATGACCAGTAGATCCTTTAGAAACACCCCCTTACTGCTTTACTTGAAATTTTATTGAAGTATACATGAAGCGTTTAAAAAGTCATTTCAGAACCATATGTCAAAAGTTACCTGATAATGAAGATTAAGCTGTGTATGATGGAACGGCTTAATATAACAACTAGACAGGAAGAACCTCCTGCCCTCTCTGACATATTGCTTTTAAAAATGCAAGTTGCTAAAAGATGAAGGTGAAAAAGCTGTTGCTCATAAATGTCAGCAACCCTAACAAAAATATGAAGCAAACGTAGAAACAAAGTCCCACCAGAAAAGCATGGTGAATCCTCTCAAATGTAGCACCATGGTTTCAATGCCCAAGTATCCTGCCAGGCACCCCTGTCCAACATTGAGGCTTCTAAACCGCTCAGTCTCTGAATATACTTATCCACACTGGCAACGGCCACTGTCCACATCCATACTGATAACTTCCCCAGGCTATCGACGTTTATGCTGGTGAATGTATCTCTGCCCTTACAGCAGTGAGCAGCTAGGGCTGGAATCCATGGCCCTTGGGTGCTGTAGTGAGAAGCGTTTACCTCTTAATGAGTCAGTGGAGAAAGACGGTCACCCAGTGCTTGAATGAATTACTTTGTCTCCAGACGCGTCCCATTTCTCTCCACCAACAAACAAAGAGGTAACCAACGGGAGTGTTCTCTGGCTAATCATACTAAGAAATCTTAAAAGGCCAAGGACTATTCCCTTAAGATTTAATTGCATGGCCATGACACAGTTAAGTGTGTTTACAATTAAGTGGGTTTAGCTTCCAAAACAGGGTGGATACACTCAAGCTGTGCGCCAGTGGTCCTTAGCCATAAACACCACACTGGTGTTACCAGGCTTCTTCTTACATGTTATGGAAACATTAACTGACAATGCAGAGCTGGAGGATGTACCAAATGCGTTTTGGGGCTCCTGGGCACAAATAAGAGGCCCATCTGCATAAATTAGTTAGCAAATAAGCTTG